>NC_092321.1:52218370-62170774 GCF_036785885.1 Coffea arabica
TTCTTGATCCAATTTATATAAGTGCTGACTTTGTACTTCCAAATTATTTGAAACCTGTCTGCGGTATAGTTTTAATGTTTCGCAAGAATAAAACAAGATGTCTGCATTTTGCATCTGAAGGGAAACAAAAGAAATGAAAATAGAGTGTCAAGTTGCTATGATGTAATTATACAACCCTGAGGCCATAAATGTTCGATGTGCCAGACAATCACTACCATTTGTTTCTTTAAAATGGTTACTGCTATTGGATCCTCGCACTTGCTTTCACTCCATGACTCACTTACCTAGGTTGTGCATTATCTACATTCCATGGCTTCATTTAGTAGCTTTTTTTGTCTTGAAATGTCTTGACATATAAGATCAAAAATGATACGCCAAATCAAATTATTCATGAATATAATGCTGCCGGCTTCTATTCAGATCTGGCTAGCACTTCTTGGCTCCTTTCTGTGAGTCAACCTTGCCTTTTAAGTTCCATGAGACTCATCTCCATGAAAAGGTGGTTCAGACAGCTACTAGTTGTAGTTGAGTTGACTGAAGGTATTGAACTAATAACTAATAGCTACTAGTTTCCTTGTAGCCAGATATTTAAGAGTTCTGGTTTGATATTAGGCTGAAGCTCGAGTGCTTGTCATGCCTTGTTTACTTGTGCTTTATAAGTACACTAAGGTTCCATGCTCAGGATAATATGGAACATTTTCGGGACTAATATGGTCTCTCCTAGGTTGAACTTTGTCTGCTATCTGAAGTTATAGAACACAGGGCTAATCCAAAGTACCTTGGCTATCTTGTTTTATTTCAACTTATGCCTCCTAGTATCTTTATGTTAGATTTCTGGTCCTTTACACTAACTCATTGTTTGCTGGTCTTTCCAGTCTTTTCACTCCAAACATGGGAAGGCTTATCTCTTTGACAAGGCGTAAGTGTCCTCATCTTTAGTGCCCTTAAGCACTTGATTCAAATTATGGACCTGATTTGCGATGAGCTGCCACTGGGCTGTGGGATAGATCTGGTCAACTGTTGAAATTGGAGCTATTGATGCATGAGTACTTGCTTATACATTTCCATGATTCTTAAGGACTGGAGTGCCAGTATGTCTGTCTGCTCATAAAACTTGATATTATCTTCCACTTCTAAACTAGCATTTTGCTCATTGTTTTCTGTATATCAGTTACCCTTTCCTCTCTTCTCTTGTAATAGCCGAATATATTTCAGTATCATTACAGGATATGTTTGATTTTGAGGTGCACTGGGGCTTCTTCTTTTTTTCTGAAATGTATGAATGCACGTTTCCCACTTTGGTTGTGTTTATGGCTCAATTCCTTGCAAGAACAATCATATCATGCCTGATGCCTCAAAATTGTAATTCAGATTATCCTGGCAATCATGACAACATACTTTCCATTGCTTAACAGTGTGAATGTGACCATTGGCGAGAAAGAAGAGCGGATGATGATGACTGGGATGCACACTGTGGTTGACATATTCTGTGTGGGTTGTGGCTCGCTTGTTGGGTGGAAATATGTGAGTTCATGAGCACTCATTTGTGCAATTTATTGTTTCTCTATACTATTGCTTATATCTTTTCGTTAAATGTCAGGAATCTGCTTTTGAAAAGAGCCAAAAGTACAAGGAAGGAAAATATATCCTTGAAAGGTATCGAGTTAGTTCTGTGGTTATATATTAACGTTTGTATTTAGTACTTAAAGTGTTTGCTGTTTCTTGCTTGATTAGGTTTAAGGTGTTGGGTCCTGATGGAAGTCCCTATGTCTTCAGCCAAGATGGTCAGTTTTTGGAAAGTGATACAGATGATGGTTGATTAACTTGCAAGCTTTTCTAGTTAGCATCCTGACATCTTAAAGATGACTCCTAAATATCATCATAGCATCTTGAAAAATCAATTAGACTATATTCAACCGTACATATTCTGCCTTCTTTTACTGCAGTTTTGCGTCTAGTGCTCAATGTAACCAGCAGACGGTAAATCATTGTTCTCAATTTTTTCCATTTCTAGTTGAATTTGTAATTGAAAAATTGATGGTTGCTATAGCAGTCTTTGCAACTGCCCAATACCATTGAAAGTTTCTATTGGTGGGAAAGCCTGCTTAGAAAGGCCAGTTATACCAAAAAAATCAGCTCAGCATTCTCTTATATTTTTGTGAAAGAATACTGCACAGATTGATTTACTTGTCTTTTGCATGAAATTGAGAGCTAATTTCTATTTTTTTCCCTCTAATCTTGCAATTTTTTTAAATAAATAATGTGACCAATTGTTGTACACTGATTCTTAATTTTTTATTTTTTATTTTTTTGTTTTGAAAAAACAACTCTTTTCTATTTATCATTTTTACTTGCATTACTTTGCTGGTGCGTTTACCCTGGAGTTTGTTAATGACGATCCTGCAGTTCCTTACTTTGGAAAGAGGAATGTCATTTTCTTTCTATGGGTTTGTTTGGATTGTAAGTTATTTGGAATATTTTTACTGTAACACTTTTTGTGATGTGATGTATGTGAGATAAAAAGGTAATTGGGAAGATAAAAAGGTGTATTGGAAATTATAATGATAATGGGTTTGTTTGGATTGAGCATTATTTTCTCAATTTTATTTGCTTACATTATCATTATAATTTCTAATACACCTTTTTATCTTCCCAATTACCTTTTTATCTCACATACATCACATCACAAAAAGTGTTACAGTAAAAATATCCCAAATAACTTACAATCCAAACAAACCTCATGTAAGCAAATAAAATTGAGAAAATAATGCTCAATCCAAACAAACCCAAGTGCGGAGATCTCAACCGTGACTGTTCTTGTTGGACCTCTCCCCTTGGTGTTTTCAAAGAATCAGTCATGCATGAAGAAAATACTAGGTTTCACTATCATCATGTCATTTAATTGTTGGAAATAATTGTGACAGGATGCATTAGATTTTCACTAGTTGTATTTTACTATTTAAATGTTGAAAAATCGAATATTGATGGTACCAAATACCTGAACTTTTCCAATTTTCATCCTAAGGTCTACATACTTGAATTATTTGTTGAGTACTTTTTTTTGATAATAAAACATATTTCATTCAAGGATTACTGGAAATCGTCCAGCACAATTGAGATACATTGTTGTCCTGATGGCAGATAAACATGCACTAAAATTATAGATTTGCAATTTAACAAATACATAAGATTTGAGAAATTAAGAATAGATCTAAAAAGTACCATAAATTTGAAAAACATTTCATCATAGAATAAGTCGTTGCAGCTCTCTTTGTGCATGCTGTAATCGTCAGATCTGCTAATCAACAGTTGTAAGGTCTAATAAAGATGGTGAGATCTGCCGAGATTGATCCAAATCTGAAATATTTCCTCAGATCTGTTATCCAACTGGTTCAAGCTCAATATTGAAAGTGAGATCTGATGAGAAGACTGAAGAAATTGTAGATCTAACATATAGATCTAAAAAAATTTCAAGATCTGGAAAAGTAAAGAAACAAAACTAAATAAAACTCTTATTAAGATAGTTTAGGAGAGACTAAAACTCTCACTAGAAGAGACTTTATTGAATGAAAGGAAGAACAAAAGACAAAGGAAGAGGAAGGGAGACCTTGGCTTAAGGCCAAGATCTCCTTCCTATGAAGGAGGAAGGGTAGAGAAGGAAACCTAGAGAGAAGGAAGAGAATCCCTCTTTTGCAAAGATGGGACTTAGACAGCAGGTTAGCACTATTTGTTGAGTACTTTTAATTGATTCATGATGGGCATGATGGGCACTCTTTAGTTTACTTGTCACAAATTAGCATGAGTAGCATCAGTTGATTCAAAGTATTTGGCATAGTAAATCAGAAAAGCCCCTTCACGGTAGGGTGGCGGGCGTTGCTTTATTGCTATGGCCAAATCTCAATGTCCAGGTCTCAATCTATGTCTAAGGTGGTCGTTTGTTTCAATAATTTATTGACATGTAATCACCAATCAACAGTGATTGAAAGACGAATTTCATTTAATAATCAAATCGAATTTGGTTTGATAAGAGTTTCAAATTTGATTTGTTAGTTAAATCATATCAAACTTGATCAAATCAAATTTAAACAATAATTTGTGTTTGACAAACTTTTAAGTTTCATTTCAGCTCAACTCGGTTAGTATACAAATAAAATTTACGTGTAAAAAGTTCAATCTACTAGACATAGATTTGAATTCGACTTGATAAAAGTTTGTTTGAGTTCGATTCAAGAAGGAAACAAGTCAAGTTTGTCAAAATAATTAAACAAGTTTGAAAATTAGAGTGTTCAATATGTTTAGATTTGTTTACATCCCTATCAATTACAGTAACTCCGTGAAGGGGAATTTGGAGCAGTGGAAGACTCTTAAGGAGTAGCTTTCATGGAATATCAGAACTTCGTCGTCATGGTTGCTGCTGCAGCAATCTGCTTGCTTCCTGATTTTCATATGCTTTGCTCGCGTACGGGGTTTTTTTTGGCGTCTTTTTATTTATAGTTAATTTATAGAAATATGAATAATTTAAATACAAAAATTAACAATAATCCTACGTATTCATTCATATTAACTTTTAAAAAATTAATGTATCTTAAACGATCAATTATTTACTAATTTTTAAAAATTTGTTTACAAACTTTCACTATTACATAATAGTGTACATCAAAAAACTGTACCACATATCCAAAACTTGGTAAATAATCCCCTTTCTATAAATATTCTTTTAGATAATTAAAATTTTTATAATGAGCATCAACCATGAACTATATATTAATATTTAATTAAATAGAAAAAATCCAACAATCTATTTTTCTTCATAAACAAATATTCAGTTTTCAACAATATTGGTAACTCTATCTGTGTAACAATAAATTCTCTTTTTTACATTAAGTTGCAACTCATATGGATAAAAAAATGATGTTGTTAGGAGACAGAGCGGATGCATAAGAACAAACAATATTATTTTTGTGTTCTTAAAAACGCTAAATGAAGGTCTGAATGATATTTGACGAGATCCTTCCCGAATTGATGTTTAGTTGAAAATAAGGTCACGTATTTGAATTTCGGGAATGGTATATCCTCTGCCAAAAATGAACTTTACAATCTTAATTTTAGAATTTTATGTCCTCTTCAATTCATGATCTTAAAATGTTATATCCTATACAATTCATGATCCAAGTAAATCACTCATGCTCTTGCAAATTGGAGGAACATAAGAAAAAAAATCAAAAATTAACTTTTTACATTAAAAAATAATATGAGACAAATTTATAAGAGTACAAATTTTAGTTTTCTCGTGTGAACATGAACTCAAACTACAAAAGATACATACAGAAGATGACCACTCGACAAAATGAAATTTTGCTTGCATAACACTACAAAATGTTAAAACAAACAAAGTCATCGAATGCATAGAAATTTTTTTTTTTTTATCAAATTCAACTTCCTTTAATCTTCCTTCTTTATGTTTCCTCACATTTATACTAAAATAAGGAAAAAATTGGATGCGTTAAGACAATATAACATTCTCAAAATTTCACAGAATATGTGAAATTATAACAAATAAATTGGTCAAATAGGTGCTAAAGTAAACTATAATAGCTACGAAATACCAAATCACCAATGATATATACATGTATAAATTCTAGAATTAACATACACAAATTTCAACAAGTGAACACAAAGATGGAAAGTTGATATCTTCTCATTGAGGTACGATTTCAACTGAGAAAGGCCTGTTGTTAAGTATATTTAAAAGGAACTATGAGAAATTTTAGTTGATAGAGATGAGGTTTTAAATTTTGTATTTTATAAGATAACAACAATGAGCGAAGAGATGATGAACAATTTGAATATCAATAATAATTTGAATACTAATCAACGGCATGGTGGTAAAAGGGAGTAATTTATAGGATATGTAAAATTTCAATAATTGTGATTTGAAAAAGATTTTACGATAGTTCTATTTGTAATAATTCAATAGAAAGCAGATACTACAGAGATATCATTAGTTGTTTTTTAAAGTTATTTTAAAATTAGAGATAATTTTTAAACATATAATATAATCCAAATATGATTCAATATGGATAAAACTCAAGTGGCGCATAACCTGCAATTCTCTTTAATTAGGCATGCCACATAAAAATGAAAAACAACTCTAATTAAAATAATTACTTATATATATATACACACACACACTACTGGATTAGTTTTTTGTATGTGTAACAAGAAGGTGATTGGAAATGTATTAGGAGTTTTAATAGCATATTTTAAAAACAGTTTTACCTATATATTTGTTCCTTCTTTTAGAGATTCAAATATGTCTACGGATTTTTTAGCAAAATTAGGGTGTGGTTTTTCTCGAAGTTTTATAAATGCAAATTTTAAAGTAAAGCTGTAAGTCTCCTTCTTGTGCTTTTGGTAAGGCTCTACCAACCCCCTACTCTAAAAAGGTGGATTTATTAATTTATTAATGTTTTTTTTTGAAAAAAAAAAGTTCCATCTGAATAGGGCTACCAAATAGGTATAAATATAAAACCATACGAGTCACAGGTGCAATTCCAAATCTTTTTTTCCTCTTAAATTTAGCCGAGAGGAAACATTGTTAATATTTACACCAGAACTAGCACAATTCAAAAGTTTTATGGTCACCAGAATTTGACATAGCAAGAGAAACTCATGCAACTCGTGTATTTATTATCCTCTGACCAATCAGTGTAAGGCCCCGTTTGGGATTTGAAGTTGCGGTACTTTTGGTTAAAAAGTATTTTTAGATGCTGAAAGTACTTTTAAAGTGCATCTAAAAGTACTTTTAAAGTGTTTGATGAACATTATCTCACAAAATTAGGAGTACAGCGTTTGGCATTAAAAGCACTTTTAGCAAAAACTCAAATTTGATACTTTTAGAGTAACTTTTGTGATTTAAAAAATAAAACATCAAATTTAATCATCTTATCCTATATTATGAACTAAATAAAGAGATAAACAGTTTTAAAAATTTTTAAATTACACATTATTTAATACAATAAATACTTATTAAATTATGTCTCCAAACAATATATTTAAAAGTACTTAAATAGTTGATAAGTACTTTTATTAAAAGTTCTATTAAAAAAGTACTTTTCAATAAATTACCGTAACCTCAAACGAATCCTAAATGTTCATTTGAGAAAATCCCTTCTGGGGAGATAAGTGCACATTTGTCTAGCCAGACCTGGTTGGTGTAACCAACTACTGATCTTTGGCTCAGTAGCTACAAAAAAAGGACTAAATCCCTCTTTGAATATATTAGATTAAAAAAATGCTATCGTTGTAACAAAAAAAAAAAAGACGTGGTTGGTGTAACCTTTGTTTGCATTAACTTATAATTTAGAACTTCAAAGTTGTTAAAAACGTTTTAGAAGTTCATAATTGTTAAAAACGTTTTCAAGGAAATGTATGAATTCCATTAGTGGTGCATATATGTTGTTACATTAATCCTCGCAAATTATACAAATCCTAATTATGAAAATACATGGAAGAATTACATAAATTCAATTACTTTTGAACTGAAGTCATTAAGCAGTATAGGGGCAAAGACGATTGTTTGTAAAGTCAAATCCTATACTTCTTATCCCAACTTAAAATGTAAAGTCTAAATTATACCGCATAATTTTTAAATAATTGACACGTATGAGTTGCTCTGAATGGTAGGGAATTATTACATCTCTATTATAACAATATATAAGTGTCAGTGATGAATCATAACTTATTTAGAACAGTATACATTGTTCGAAGGATTATAGTTACAATTGTAACCTTTTTACCCCTCTCCCTCATTTGACCATGAAAAGGTTCTTGATTCCTTTCTTAAATCTTTGCTTTTCCATTTAGAGCCTCTCTGATGAACTTTAAATAAAATGGGGTAAGTAAAAAAGAAACTATTTGGGTAGATTCAATTTATAAATCAGGCGCTTCAAGTAATTGTACTATTTGTAGCGTTATTTGTACCTTCTAAAAATAATATAAACATCAACCATGTTAGTTTATAGCCTGCCAAAGTATTTCCCACTAAACAAAAAACAAAACCAGTTAAAAAAAAAAGACTGGTTTTTTTTTTTTTGAGGGATTAGGAACTGTAACCAAGATTAGCCAAAAGAGAAGTTCAAATTATGTGGTGTACATCATTTTTAACTTTAACGTTATGTGCAAGGCATACAAAAAAAATTATTCTAAATTTATATTATATTTAAAGTGATTTATGCAGCAAATTACTCGAGTAGCCAATGAACTTTTTGAATAGTAATATTACCCATCAAACTATTAAAACTATAAATTTTGAACCATTTCGTTTGACTTCACCGTAACTTTACCAAATCTAATTATTAATAGTATGTCTCATAAAGCATGTGAATCCTTAAATTTGGCAGAATTAATGGTAGAATAAGACAGAATAACCCAAAATTTACAATTTTTTAGTTTAGTGGATAAAACATACTATTAATAATTGAGCGGATAAAACTTGATCATTCAAAAAATTTAATGGCTATCCAAGTAATTTGCTAGTGATTTAGGTGACTGAACAAAAGAACATGTATTTTATTCAAACCAATAAAATTATCTGAGAACAGTTTAATTGACAACCGTTTCATATCCCATTGCTGTTTTGCGAGTTTCAACGCCGAACCCTGGGCCCGGCTATTATACCGTTATGATTTCAAATAACGACTTCACGCAGTAAAGCATGCTGCCATTAGAATTTAAGAGAAACATGCTGATGGGACCTACGTCAACTATTGAATCACACGGTCTACGAGGCCCACCAGAATATGGGCCCAAAGCGCCTGAGTCGCCGAAGTAATAATGGCCCTCAGATGAAGTTTTGGTGTACATCCCCAGGAAAAAAAAACAGCCCATGTTAACTCTGCATATCCGGGCATCTTTTAAAAGCCAAGTTTGAATTCTTGAAACTTGACAAAAATATGCGTATGATGTTCAGGTGGAAGTCTCAGATTGATTGAAACCTTAAAATAAGATAAAGGATAAAGAAATGGACAGAGAAAAGTGGACAAATGTGGCAATAATGCCAACAACCTTGGGTTTGAACTAATGTCTTTGCAACCATATTTGTTAAACATTAGATCCAATGGACCTTTCCAAAAAAAAAAAGATCCAATGGAAATTCCTTCAAAATATTTATTTTAGCTCCTGACAATAATTATTTGTTCTTTTTTAAAACAGAATAAAAGAAATTCAAAGGGGAGCTGTTGAAGGGAAATTTAAAATTCAAATTAATATATGAATGTATATGTGGAGAGTTCTACAATATCTTTTGGATACGATACTAATAAGTATTAATTCACCGTTGAATGTGTAAAAAAAAAAAAGAGATATCAAGTTTTAGATGATTTTAGAAATTTAAATTATTGAATAATGTGATAAGAGTTTATTAAATTTATAATCAGGGTATGATATCCAAAAGGGACGGTAGAATTTTCCTATCTTTTGTATCTTTATAACTACTACATTTTATAAAATTTAACCTAATCTATACATTTTTTTGAAACGACAACCCATTTTTTTTATATATAATTTAAGTGGGAGTGTTCGAATCCGAAACCTCTCACTTACATTATTTTCTCTCGAATCACCTAACACATCCCTCCCTGAACCTTAACATTTGTTTGTGCACAAAACCTAAAGAATTAAGACTAGCATATTACCTTTTATAAGATTTATTACATAATTAGAATATTGTGAACCTTGAGTATAATTTGAACTTGGCAAGTTTGTAAATGTACATTCCTTAGGGGTGTTCAAACGCTCAAACTGAAGACTAATTTATCGTCATTTATAAGGTTTATTACACAAGTAGAAAAACATTAATGGAATGACGATAAAAAACAGAACTGGAATGTCGATAAAGTACAAAAGACAATGCTGTCTCCTTAAAAAAGAAATTTTCAGAGGGATAATTTAGATTTAACCTAATCATCTAGACTTTTGAAAATGATGTTGTACCATAAGCTATCTCAGATATCATCAATAACGTTAACCATACAAGGTCCTTATCAAAACCTCACCTACGAGAAATTTTTCTCCTCTGTTGCAAATGGACAATTCAAAAGCCAAACAGCATAAAGATGGTGCTATGTTGAGTCAACATTTCTTTTTCTGTAATTTGGTTGGCTACGTAAAGTTATTGTAATATTGTGTTTAGATAGGAGATTATTTGGAATAATAACGTAACACTTTTTGTAATGTGACATATATAAAATAAAAAAATTATTGACAATTGTGTTTATAATAAAGTTGAATAATATGAAAAATGCTACAGTCTCTTTTGGATATGATATCCATGATTTTAATCCACATATATCTTACCATATCATTTTGTGATTTAAACTTTTGAAATAATTTAAGGGTCGATAGCTCTTATTCTGTATTTAATGGTGAATTTAATTTCATCGGTACCGTATCAAAAGGGATTGTAGAAGTCCCTGAAAAATATTAATTTTTTGCCTGACTTGGCTTCTTTGCAATTTTGTTTGGCCCATTAATTTTGAAAACCAAAAAAAAAATGTTTGAAAATTTTTAAATGAAAGGACATTGGAGATTGTCATTGAAAATTGCAAAAAGGCCTTGATGCATATTGCCTCCCTTTACAGTCAACTTTGAATCTTTCTTTGTTTTCTGGGACTATATAAAATAACAAAAGCAGGTAAAAGTTAATTAAATGATTGCTGCATGCAAGATTCAGTCAAACTAATAAACTGAAAAGGCATTCGCTAATTACTAAAAAGGCCAAAAGAGAGATGGCATTTTCGTGGATCTTACTCACTTTCGGGGATAAATCCACCACTAAAATACTAAAACATGGATTTGAAATCCTCTGATTTTTTCTTTATTTTTTCGATTATACTAATAATATTATGGGTTGTCTAACAATGCCTATTAATGCCTATTGAACACTCGTTAAGATATATTTCACGTGTCATATTTTTTAACAATTTAAGATTAATTAAATAAAATAAAAAATATAATATAGGAAAAATAAAATTAAATAAAAAAGTATATAAATAAAAGAAATAATAATAATTATTAATATGTGTATACATATAGTAGGTTAGATGAATTATAGAAGTGTCTAATGAGCACTTGTTAGAAAAACCTTAATATTATATCAAATCTTGTAAGAATTGTATAAATATGAGACAAAATCAGACAAAATTCAACTGAACTTATACGCTCTTGATTTAGGATCCGAGACCTCTGCGGTTGAGTTCTGTCCAATTCAATCTAATTAATAAAATGTTCTGTTTGATATAATTTTTATAACATTTTGTATAAACTTATACAATTTTGATGTGATTGTAAAATTTATAAGCTCATACAAAATTATACTAAAACTGTATAAATTTATAATTTACACCAAATATTTTAAGAATTAAAACAATCAGACAGGGCATTGACTAAATGATCCTCCTTGGGTCCTGCTTGCTCAGTTGCTTGTCTTTGTCAAAGGAATCAAACAAAGTCCAAATTCTTGAGCTTCCCTCCTCGTTTCCTCCACAATTCTCGCTCACCAATTTCTCTGTCTCTCAAACATAATCGTAGTTTACTAAACTAATCTCATTAAAATAAGAACCGATCTCACTTCCCCATCTTCCATTATCTGCCTTTCTCTCTCTGCGCAAACTCTTTCTGTTTCTGTAGAACAAGTAAAAAATGGCTGTAAGTACTCGATTTTTCTGCAGTTATGCACTTGTTTCAACGTTTGGAAGATTTCTCAGTTTAGTTTTGAAGTACAACTGTAGAATTATACATGCCCAGATAAAGAAGATTGAGTAATAGCAATGTGGTTCTTGATGTTTTATAGTACAGCTCTACAATATGTTTGATGAAAGCCCCTGAAAGATGCTAATCTTCTGGCTTGATTCTTTTGCAAGCGATTGATTGAATCATAAAGATGGAAACCTTTGTTTTCTGTTTATGAGTAGGTGTTCTTGTCTAGATCCATTAAACATTTTTTTTTGGTGTGGGGGGTAAAGAGATCCTGTTTTGGTGTAAAATTTGAAACTTTACTCAGTAAGCTTTGGATTAATCATATGCAGATTTTGGTATTGGGAAGAAGTTGGTTTTTGACTTTTTTCTTTTGGATTGATTATGTTTTCAACGGCTGGATTTGTTAATTTACCAAGATACTGGGTTTTGATTCAATTAGCATGTAAAGGGTCACCAATTTATCAGTTTGTTTACTGAGTTTGAAAATGCAGGCGTCTGTACAATGTAGGCCACAAGATAGAAGTCTTGGGATGGTGATGAAGGAGATAGAGGGGGATCTTGCTACGTTCCTTGAGATGCGGAAGCGCGAAAAGGAGAGGAATGGTCTTCTTCTCATTGAGAATAATGATGGATTTGATCATTCAGCAGGTTAACTGATCTTTGGTTTTTATGTCCTTTTAGCTCAATTTACCTTTTTATTCCATGGACATCACGTTGGCAGCTTATTATTATTATTATTTTATAAGTATCCTGTTTGTTGATTTTCGTGTTGATGTAATATCTGGAGTTGTTATTAAGAATTAGTAGTCTTTGAATCTGCACTGATGGATTGGTTTTTTCGTGGGTGCAGCATCAAATCCTGATAATTCAGTCGTATCAGATGCAATTTTCATAGAGACTACACAAACAACTCCTGCTGATAATTTTTTCGCTGCTGTGAGCGATAAAAGTGATTATGATTGGTACTTTGATTCAACTGACGTGATGCCCTGAATTTAGAGCATCTTATTTTGATTTATGTGTATGACTGAGCTTTGTCAATTCCAAATGACAGAGGGTTAAGAATAATTTTATAGGATAATTTGTTTGATTAAGTTTCACGTTCTTGCTGTACAACATAGTTTGAGAGGGGAAAATCATCTTACCTGAATCTATAATTAGCGTAGGTAAAGATGTTTCCCAGTTGTCTGGGTATTCTGTAACATTAATGGTGTTAGGTTGTAGTGATATTTAGGCGTTCTCATGTATGCTGGGGAAAACTTTTCACCTCAATTGACAAAAAATGTCTGCTGGAAAATTAAATGTTTTAGTCTACCAGACTGCACTCTGCACTGCTGCTTTTCAAACTTTCACATTTTCATTCATTGCTTGACAAGAACTGCTCTACTCATAGCAAGTGGGAAGTTCTATACTTTTCTGTCCATGTATTAAATCTGCCAATATATATCTAACTTGCCTCCATGAGGTTCTTCTCCTGACTGTATGTATCATAATTATAATTATCATACTCATCATTCATGATCCTTACATTCTTTTCTGGCTGAACATGGTTTATTCTGTCCACTGCTGTTGCATTATACTGCTCCCCATTGGAAGTGTTGTATTCCCTAGAATTACAAACTAAATGCTTTCCTTTTCTTAATTTATATGACAAGTAACAAATAATAGCCAATAGTGTCTAGAAATAATAAAAGCATCTAGAAATAATAATCACCAAGTATAGGACTATGGATTTATTTCTAAGGTTCTTTATCTTGATTATAAGCTTTCAAAACTTTTGTGGACAAGTGAATTTCGCAACCTTTGTACTTCACAATCAAGGGAAAATTGGATATGATGTTTTCCGAGTTGTTGAGAAAGATAACTTCAGATTGGTCTGATATGACACTAAAGAAATAGGAAAATATTCGAAGAAATATATCTTGGTTTATTCTGTCCACTGCTGTTGCATTCTACTGCCCCCCCCCCCCCCCCCCCCCCGGAATTTGAAGATGTTGTATTCTGTAGGAACTATGAACTAAATGCTTTCCTTTTTTGGATTTATATGGAAAGTGACAAATAATAGCCAGTAGCTTTTAGAAATAATAATCACCAAGTATGGGACTACAGATTCATTTCTAAGGTTCTTTATCTTGAATTTGGGCTTTCAAAGCTCTTGTGGATGAGTGAGTTTCGCAACCTTCGGACTTCACAATAAAGGGAAATTTGGATATGATATTTTCCAAGTCTTGAGAAGGATAAGTTCAGATTGATTTGATATGATGCACTAAAGAAAACAGGAAAATGGTTGAAGAAATATATCTTGCTTCTCTCTTTTGTTTATTTCCTCCATCTGAATTTACCAATCTCTTCCCCAGGCTTGTTGCATCACCTGATACTCCTTCCTTACCTTTGCCTGAGCTGGAGGTACAAAATGCTGACAGTCAGACTTCAATTACAGAGGCTCTAAGTACCGCTGAAATATTCAAGGCAAGCATGTCTAACCTCCATTTCCCCCCACCTCCCCCAAAAAAAAATTTTTTTTAAGCTTTTATTTTTTCCATTTTCATTAGTGTTTCCTTTATTAGTTGCTTTTTAATATGTTCCTATGGTTGGCTTTGAGTTTGACTTGCAAAACCAAGTTTTCAATATTATAGATTTCTTGATCCCTGCAGCCAGAAAACCTACCTGATGAACCTTCTTCAGCAAACACCACATCTGCTCAACTGATTACATCAACTAGTAAACACTCCTCTGCTTCAAGAAATAAAAGGTCTTCATTATCAGAGGGGCAAAAACCAACTGCTTCTAGATCTGCAACTCCAACTAGGAAGTCAGGCTTACTTTCAGCATCAAAACCCTCGAGATCATCCACACCCACTTCAAGAGGCGTTGCTGCTTCTGCAAAGCCTGTGGTTCCTATAGTGAGATCCTCAACTCCTACAAGAGCTACTGCTCGCTCTTCCACACCAACTTTGAGCTTAAGATCTGCGTCTAAGTCAGAATCGAGGTCTGCAAGACCTACGTGTAAAGCTTCAACTCCATCAAGTGCAACTAGTATGTCTGCTGCTGGTCGGTCTTCTTCAGTGACAAAGACAGTTCCAACAACGGTAAAAAGTTCAGAAACATCATGTGGTACTACTCCTCCAGTCAAGTCTCGGCCTAAGAAGACAGCTGAGAAGGCTGTTTTTTCATCTAATGCCCCTCCAAATTTGAGAATGGCAGTGCCTAAAAGGCCTTCTTCCGCATCCAGAGGAAGACTGACTGCATCTAGTTGCCTATTGTCTTCGAGCGACTCTATCGCTGGGAGACCGAGACAGAAGTCATGTTCTCCTTCACGTGGGCGAGTCAATGATGGTGCTTTTAACCATGAAATCACTATATTTTCTAAGAGTCGAGGATACTCCAACTGTAATGACAGTGTGAATCCAGTTTTGATTGGTACCAAGATGGTTGAAAGAGTAGTGAACATGCGGAAGCTAGCTCCTCCTAAACATAATAACTATGAATCCCAGGATAACTCCTCAGGGAAGTCTTCTTTGTCCATTGACAACTCAGGCTTCGGAAGGTCACTGTCAAAAAAGTCATTAGACATGGCTATACGGCATATGGTAAGTCCTGTAGACTGCAATTTGCACATCTTGTTTTGCATTATCTTAAAAGGTAGCCATTTGCAGATAGCTAGAGAATTACTACACCAATATGCATCTACAAAAAATACATATGGTGCTAAAGAATAGTTGTATGGAAGTGGTATCTTTGAAATAAAAATATCTAAGGCTGAACAACTGCTGTCTAATCGACTGAAGAATGGTAGGGAAAATGTTTGATGTCAACTTTCATGGATTTGAGGACTTTTATGAGCCCATAAGTCCTGCATATTGTGGCCTCACACAATTCCTTTTGGCAGGATATACGAGGCATATCCCGTAATCTAAAGACAATAGTAACAAGTCTTCCAGCTTCTAAATCTGGCTCAACAAAAAGCAGGACCACCAGTCTTTCAGACTCTCCTCTTGCCACATGCAGCACTGCTAGTTCCGAGCCCAGTGTTAACAATGTTGCCAATGTGTTGGATGGTAGTGATATTGATGTTAATGATATTGGCTGTGAAAGGGAGTCCTTGCCCCCTACCAGTTAGTGGAATTAGCAACCTGAGGCAGTTGAGGATGTGTTTACAGCTGCTCCAGACTCAGTATCTTCCCTCCATCATTTAGTGGGATTAGCAACCAGGTGCAGTTAAGGATGTATTTACTGGGTATTTCAACATTAGATCATTTATATTCAACCCTTCTTCAGGTGTTCGTGATTTTCCCTATAATATAGACTCCTTGGGATATTCCATGCGGATATATTTTTTTGGATCCTTTGCAACATCATGGGAAATTGTATACTATCTATAGCTCTAAATTTTGACTAGATGTATGAATAGTCTCTGTAATTATAATGGAGGTGCCGATGTTCAAATAGCTTCAGGTTCTGTTCTTTGATTCTAATTGTGCTCCTTGTCATATCCATGGCCTGGTACCTGATTTCATTGGGGCTCTTTTAACATGGATTGATCCTGTTGATTTCCAAATGCCAAGTATGCATTGCTTCTGATTCTTGTTAACATTATAACATACATCAATAGTTAGGTTAAATGCAGGAATACGATTGACATCACAAATGTGAACTACATTTTGTGATGACTAATGAGACGTAGCAATGCAGTTCAAATCGAAAATCTGAAAGTGATGCATCTAATCAGAATTTAAAATTCTCCCTTAAGTCTGGGAATCTGAACCTCAAGCACGTGCAATATGAAGGCAAAAAGAGATTGCGAGAGGTGAAATTGGACTTATATCAAATCTATTCTGCGTTTATGACTAGAAAATCATAGTCAAACTCATCTTCTGGATCGCCGGCAAAGATGCGTTACCTGTTGTTACTTTTGTAACGATGGGATGGTAGAAATATTCCTTCGTATCAGAAATCTTTTTACTTCACATCAGGGGGTTGAAGTGTACCTGTCTTCCTGGATGTTACAATTATATGAATGCAAAAGTGTCTCATCTCAAGGAAGAGTGAATGAAACTTGGGGCGCTTTAGCTGCAATCACCTTTTCATGGTGTCTGGGATTTTCATTAGTGTTTCTTGAGGAGTCTGGACTCAAAGGGTTGCTCTGATTGTAACAAGTGGCCAGAAATATAAGCCATAATAGTGGTATTAATCTGGCTGATGATCTCGGAAAATGTTTAGCCATTTCAATTGTGCATGGTTGTAAAAGAAGGATCCCTACAAGGCTATTATTGATAAATTATTACAACTCTTGCTAGTTGGAAAGGTAGAACTCTATCTTTCGTAGAGAGAACTACTTTGATTTAAAGTATTACAGCTGCAATTCCTAACTATACTCTGCAAACTTCTTACTTGCCTAGCTCTGTTTGTGATGAGATTCATGGGTTGAACAAATTTTTTTTTTGGAGATTAGTTGATTCCAACTAAAAGGTTCACCTTGTGAGTTGGAATTCCAACAAAAATGTTTATTCAGCACTTGAACAACTTAAAGGATCCAACAAACCTTTAGAAGAATATTGTATAGGTGAACATTGTGACCAAGATAAAGACCCTTAAAAGTTGTTCGAGTGCTGAATAAAATTTGAGTATGGAATATGGATTACTTAGAATACTATGTTACTACCTATGTTTTCAGAACCAGACCGGATATCGACTCGGCCGAGGTCAGGGGTCAGGGGTCAATGGGTTCGACCGGGGGTCGATAGGGGTCGAACCGGATGACGTCATAAATAAAAATTATTTAAAAATTAAATTATTGTATATAAAATATCCAATAACATATTGATATTAATAAGGCATATTTATATATATTTGATGTTTCAAATATATTTAACAAGAAAATACAAAGAAATTAGAACAATCAAGTAACAATTTATATTATTTAATAAACATTAACAAGTTTAGAATTAAAATTATGGATTTAATTGAAAAATAATATCAAATTTTAGGACAATATTTATAAAGTATGAAATATTTGAGGTATATTAATAAGTTTTCACAATTTAGGGGGTCAAAACATAATATTAAAAAAGTTTGAACTTTTTTAACAAAATCTCCTGTTGGACCGGTTTTTCCGGTTCTGTACCGGTCAAACCCAGTTTTTGACCGGAGTTGACCGGGTTTTAAATCTCCCGGTTCTGATGACCAACTCGGACCGGCCGGTCCGGTCCGAGTTTGAAAACACAGGTTACTACTACTGATGTTTGCCGATTGCAAATCTTCGGCTGATAAATTCGTTTGGGGTCCAAGAAGCTTAGGTAAGTCTCCTCAAAATCTGCCTATCAAAATGGTTTGCAAGGAAAAAAGCACACGCCAGGAATAGGAAATGGATTTGGAACTTGCAGCTACACCAAAAAGATTAAAAAGGCCTTCTTTGGACAATGAAGCATGGAAAATTTCTCACATACCATGTGAGAATGATAAGGAAACTTTTTCCTGATGCATCCTGTGAACGTTATAATCAAAGTAAAGAAAATTTTGTGGCACTTATTCTGTGGCTGCTCAAAGGCCAAAGACATATGGGGATTGGGAAATTTTGTTTGGCGGGTAATATGAAGTAAAACACGAATGGAAAACTCGGCTCCAGCTGGTTTTGGTGGAATATTTAGGGATGATCAAGGCAAATGGTTAGCTAGATTTCATGGGAAGATTGGATCAACCACGAGCTGAATTGCGGAACTATGGACTCAAAGCTGGTCTTCAAATTGCTCGGGATTAGAAGTTTCCTTCAGTTGCTTCTTGAGTCCACTGATTCTTTCCCCAATTTGAGGTGGGTTTTGATTGCTTATTTATTGGATCAAATCCTTCAACATTTTACCCCCTGTTTGGTTGGGGGTTTTGGCCCCCTCAATGGGATTTAAAGGGTAATGAAACCGTTACATGATGTTTGGTTCACTTTTATGGATTTAGTCATTACCCACTTTTGGGTCTTCTAATCCCATTGATCCATTATAGAGTAGATTGGGTACTTTCATCCCAATCCCCGTTTGACCCACCGAAAATCCAAAAATCAAATCAAATCAAATCTACCTTGTATATAAGAAAGAACGGAGGTTTAGTGTTTTGTCTCTTCTCTCGTCACGTGGGTTCCTTAATATTTGACAATTGGCATGCTTCTAGCTCAAAAAGCCTTTTCTTTCTTTTAGCGTTGAACCCTTTCTTTCTCTCTATCAAACACTAGCACTCGTTCGGATCAACACATCAATTAATCAGACCCCAAATAGCTTCACGCCCTGTTTGGTCACGTCCTAGAATTATGCCCATTATGCCTGCAATGTGACCACCTCCTCGTCATCCTCAAAAGATGGTATCTCACTAATTCTTATCCTTATTCACCTGAAATTTGATCAGACATGAGTCGGATCAGGATTCAGATTTTTCTAGGACTACCCAATTCGAAACGCCTATCCTGAGCAAAAAGTTTGGATTTTTACATGATCTGGGAGATGGGTTTTGATGAAGATTAGTAAGTTCCTTTTGGTTTCTTTTTCTCATAAAGATTGAATGAAAGAATGTTTCTTTGCATGTTTTAGTGTGTGTCTTTTGGTGTAAAGGGAGAAAACAAATTTGTGGCCTTTGAAACGAGTAGGTGAACTACTCTTGCATAAACTTGCCTGTACCTTCCTCTTTTGTTTCAATGTCAAATCAACCCATTTTTGTTAGATTAGCATTTAATACCATGGAACAGGTAAACTAACATGTAAGTGATTAAAAGTAGAGCACTCTAGGAGCAACTGCAGTACATTATCAGTATTGCCACTCATCTAAAAACACTTTGTAACATTAATTTAAAGTATGAGACCAGGTCCCCAAAACTTTACCATTCACTACCACAAGTTAGTTGGTTTAGATGGTCAGCAAGCACCAAATAACAGTTAATTATAGTCCATCTATACAAGAGGAAAGGAAAAACGTAAGGGGAAGTGGGTGTATGACAATGTACCAGACTCATTTTTTTTAAGAAAAAGAGCTCATGGTCACAAATTGCATGTCACATAAAAGCTCTGTACTTGCCTCTTCTTTGCTAAGAGCTTAGGAGTCCTAGATCATGTTAAGAAATCAGGGGTTTGTTAATTATTTCTTGTTTTTTGGTTTTTTTTTTCCATCTTTCTATTGATGTTTGTTTTCCTGGTGCTTTGCTACTTTGATAATCTCTACTTTGTCCTAAGCACACAGCTTTGGCCGTTTGCTTTTGCCCATCAAAATCCACCTGTTTATTATGCCACAATCATCCAAAGGTCTTGTACTCTTTGGTGAAGAATGTCAAATGATAGTTTATTATGCTACAAACATAAATTTATTCTCTCTACCATAATATAGTAACAGATTTTATTTACATTAAATAGAGGAAAAAAACATTTCTATTCATTTCATTCGGTCATTATAGGGGGCCTAGGTTGTGCTTAGCACAACCGAGAACCTCCTAGTAAAACCCTTGGGTTTTCCTCCTCCTTTTCTTTTCTAAGAGAGAGCATCATTCTTCCCCTCCTTTCTCCAAAAATTTTTGTCTGGTATATGAGCCCCATCCACTCAATTTTTCAAACTCACCAAAGCTAGGTTCTTCCACTAGATGATTGAAACAACTATCTGGCAAGGAAAATGCAGAGATGAGATACACACAAAGGGATAGATTTTACCAGTGCTTAAAGTAGAGTTTGAAGAATCAAATCATCACAAGTTTGAGCAAAATAACCATGGATTAAGGAGAATCTTGATGTTGAAGATGTTTGATTTTGCATATCAGATGAATTAAAGATCTTGACATTTTTGTGAATTGTAGGTCTGATTTAATTCAACTTTTTTAATGGATTAATTTTTGTGGGTACTGATGAGTTAGAGATGTGGAGTTGTAATTGGTAAACAAAAGATGTCCATAGGTTGCTGCTATGTTGCCAATGTGAAGTTTTAGAATTGTCCTTGAGTTGAGGAGGCAATGGTGCTGGAGTGGGCAAGAGATGAACAGTGAATGAAGGTACAGAAAATTTAGGGATTTTTTTAATTTTAGGAAAAAATCATCCCATTCCACAATGACTACCAAACATCAAATTTCACCAAAAGGAATCAACACAAACTCATTATCATTGAAGGGGTCTTTCATAGTGATTATCATTTCTATTCCTTAGTAGCAACCAAACGGGTGGTTAATCCTTCTCTCTAAATTCATGGAATAATGATATATATCACAACTTTACTCATCTCTGGTTTATCACCACCTGTGGAATAGTGATAACATTTTAATTATTTTATCCCTTTTTTATATAATTCGGAAAGAACTACACAATTGTTAGGAAATTGGTTTAATTTCTTTTATATAGGTTTCTTATTTTGTATGGAAGTAACTAGTTACTAATTGTTTTAGTTACTTGAAGTAAGAGTCAAGAAATTTTCTATTTGTATGAGTTTAGGAATTGGGAGTTATTTCCTAATTTGTATAAAATTAGAAATTAGAAATTATTTTCTATTATTGCTTGGGTGTTGGCCAAGTAATATACCTTATAAATAGGTGGAGATTAACATACTACAAAGTGACATATAAAGGGCAACACGTAACTTTATACATGGGGTGAGAAAGAGTTCTTGAAAGATGAGGTTCGGGTTCAAGTTATATTATTATATATGATTTTCCTATCATTGTGAAGCATTTTTTGTCTGTGGACATAAGTTCAATGATGGAACTGAATTACGTTAAATCTTGTGTGTCGTCTATCTTTCATACTTGTGATTTATTTATCATTAAATTATTGTATTCTTGATGTTTCAATTGTAGTTTATTCTGCGTTTGGGTCCCAACTACAACTTGTGGAGCCTATTTGAATTAAAGATACTTATGGAGTCTGCTTGAATTCATGAAAAAAAAAAGTGGGATGATTGAGAGGAGTGACTAAATAAACATGAAACTAATTGACGTGATCTTATTCTCCAACTACATTGCACTCACTACATTGGTAATGATTGGGTTATCAACATAAATAACCCATTTTACTTAACAGCATCATCTTATCAGCTTATTTATATCTATCTATACTCTCTATATAAAAGTGAAGAGTTTAGGAGTGCAAGTAGTAAACAGAATTTTGTCTTACTTTTTGGAATACCTAAACTACTTTACTACCTTTCACAAAATAGTTGTAATATATTTTAATTATGATGAAGGAATGAATACCAATCATATTAACTAACTGTTACAGAAACTATCTACTACTAATATAACACAATGAAATAATTAAAATTCATCGTCAAGAGCAAATAAACTAACTATAAAAAACTTCCTAAAAATGAAAATTAATAATTAAATGACATAAAATGCACCAAAAAATTAGTCAAAAAGCTGAAAAGGACAATTCGAACAACACCAAAGAGAACATTCAAGTTCCATACTCCCTTGTAAAAGTACGAAGAGTCTAGGAGTATTTTTGTCTTACTTTTTGTAATACCTAAACTACCTTTTCACAAAGTAGTTGTAATGTATTTCGATAATAATGAAGGATTGAATACCAATCATGTTAACTAACCGCTACAGAAACTATTTATAACTGAAATAACACAATGAAATAATTAAAATTCATCATTAAGAACAACCAAACAAACTAAAAAAAAAACTTCCTAAAACTAAAAATTAGTAATTAAATGACATAAAATGCACAAAAAATTAGTCAACAAGCTAAAAAGGACAACTCAAACAACACCAAAGAGAACATTCAACTTCCCTTGGTACAAAGGAGGCTAGGTCACTTGTGTTTGAATTTTTTTGGTGAGATTATATTGAGTTCATTCAACAAGCAATTTGGAAGCCATTTCCAATGGAAGAGGAAAAGAAAAAGGCAAAAAAAGTTAGAATGAAAAATAATCTAACTCTTAACCATTTGAATATCATTTTGTGTGTAAAACTTGATTGTGGTCAATTCATATTTAAGTTAGCATCTAAAAATTATGGGTCAAATACAAAAAACCCCCCTGTGGTAAATCTAATACACAAAAAAGCCCCCCGTGGTTTCAAAATATATAACACAACACCCCGTACTTGAACTAAATTGTAAAGGTGACGGAATCTGTTAAATTTAATGGAAATGATTTATTGGAACCTAAAAAAAATTTTTTATACCTAATTTTTAACAAATATACCTGTTCTACCCCTTAACCCTCAATTCTCTCTATCTACAGAATAAAACAAATGATTTTTTTGAGCTGTCTTTTGCTTAATTATATCAGGGCATTTTGGTCATTTTGTCTATTTCCGTTAAGTTTAACGGATTCCGTCAAGTTTAACGGATTCCGTCATCTTTACAATTTAGTTCAAAGTACGGGGTGTCATGTTGTATATTTTGAAATCAGGAAGGGCTTTTCTATATATTAGGTTTACCACAGGGGTTTTTTTTATTTTTTTACCCAAAAATTATCCACGAATTGTTCTTGGTAAATTAAGAAAACTTTAAGAAGCTATTCAAATGAACAATTGCTAAATCAAAATGCATTCAGAAATAACGAACCAAAATCATAGTTAGAAACTTTGGTGAATGATATGCATATGAAGATTGGTGTAAACTTTATGACAATAATCTCACATACATATAATACAAAATTCGGTGATTGTGGTTATCTCTAAATTTATTGCATGCTTATTATTTGCTTTCTCTCACTCTTAGATACTATATTACTATTTTCACGGTTATAATATAGCAACATGCTACACATTTACTCACATGGATGAGACTACCTTATATTACTATTTTCACTATTATAATGTAGCAATGTACTATACACTTATTCATGTGAAGAATCATATGAGTATTGTTTCCATATGATAGTGGTTACATAGTCCTAATCTTATCTCTTTCTTTGGTTTCATCATCATGTATACGTTATTATCACAACATATGACAATGTTTTCGTATGGTGAAAATCAAGAAAGAACCAAAATGGTACTTCCATAACTTGTGAATACTATATAATTAACAAAAAGCGGCAGATTCATTAGTGTATGCAAATCAGAAGAAGTTCAAGATTGCATCTCTAGCCAGAAGTGAATCATGTTTGATACCATCTCTGGAGGCTAAATCAACAAATTGTAACTCAATAGATTTTGCTTTGTATTTGGCACTCAAGATATACAATCTTTTGCTAGAATTAATTCTGTCTTTCTTACCATTCTTAAAGATTGAACCTAGAAATTGTAACTTTAAGAGATTTTGTTTTATATATGTTAGCAAGAATAGTATACCATAATTCGCCACTCTTTCTTTACATACATGTGTAAAATATACCTTATGATTGGCGAAAACAAAAAAAATATCGTGATGTTAACTATCAATATTTTATCAAATACTTCAGTATAAAACAAATATAAAAATTTGGAAAAACATAATCATGTACAAAGCACGTATGGTATTACTAGTAATTTCAAAAAGAACTTTCATCCAAGCAATTCCCCTCCATTTGCTAAACTACACAACTTCATTAGTGATAACTCTAATGAGATAAATACGCTCATTTGTATCTACAATAGCTCTCTACTAATTAGCTCTAAGTAACATCAATATTTGTATCAACAACACTATTTTCTTTATTTATTATAGATATGTTTTGTACTGTCATACATGTTTTGCCCTAACGTTCTATTCCACGAGGCATGCAATATACACCAATTCAGTAATTTGCTATTGTGAATGAAGAGTAAAATATCAATATTTCTCTCTAATTTTTCACTATAGTATACATAACAATGAGTGCAATATTCATTCTCATCAATAGAAGGAAACCACAAACCTTCACTATGAGGGAAGAATTCCTGGCTACCAAAGGAGCACAACTAAATACAATGTTTCACCAACAACCAATTATGCTGATAGATAGGCCAAAAGTTAATAGCCACCACGGTATAGTAAGCAATGAATTACTCTTCTAACAATTAACAGGATTATTGACAAGTATCTATTTTACCTAATAGTTTGTGTATATTTTAGTTTATTTATAGCTAATTTTGTGCTCTTAAGACAATGTGAATAACCATTTTGACAATATTTGATGTTCTTGAGTAACTTTGAGAAGACTTGTGAATTCGTCCCTTTTACTTGTTAAAGTTTGTCATTTTTGATAGAGATGAATGAGTAAGCACAATACGGGGTCGTTTACAAAAAGTTATCACCAGATTGGATGAAAGTATATTGGGCCAGATAGTAAATTTTGAATTAGATACCAAATTGGATACCTGTTAAAAGGTTTTACAAGAGAAAGGGTAATAAGCAGTATATGACGTTGGATTGAAGAAGTGAAGTCAGATAATCACGTCAGATACTCGTCAGAGGATTTTTTGAAGAAGAGTATTTAGCAGTATACGATGCCGGATAGTGAAATTTGCTTTATATACCACATCGGATACTTAGGCGGGAAAAATCTACAACTTGCACAACTTTTCATCCTTTTTTTTTGCAACATCTATGATGTTTTGGCAGTTACTTTTTGGAACCAACGCATCAACTTTTGTCAACTTTATGTTATTCCATCTCAACTTTTTGACTCTTCAAGACAAAGTGGGTTCTTATGGAAGATTCAACAGAATTGGACATTATAAATAGAGGACCCTTTACTCTTAAGAAAGAGCTTTTAAAAGCTTTTAGTTTCTAGTTAGTTTTAAAGAGGGAGAGAGCTTTGGAGCAAAAGAGAGAAGGAAATGGGGTTGTATCTTGCCCTTTGAGGCAAGACACAAACCCACCACATTCATAACTTTTCTTATTTCTCTTATTTTGTAGGATTAGTTTAGGACTTCTGTTGTTCATCCACTCTTGTGGCTCAACAAGCAGGCCGATGGAAATAAAGATGGAGAGTTTCAAGAAGCTCTAGTGACAAGGGTTTTTCTTCTCGCCATCTCTTTATCTTTGTATTGGATTCTAAATTTTGTTAATGCAAGTTTTGGATATTATATTTGTAATGTTGTCTTAAAGTTTATGCTTTAGATATTTGGTTGAATTATCTATGATTGTTATGTGTTGATTTCTTAATTATTTTGAACTATTCTCTTAATTGAGTTATTTAGCACCTTTGCTCTCAAAATCATGATTAACTGGCCAATAATTGTGATAATCTCAAAGTGTTAGATTTGCAATGAAAATTGAAATTGACACTAGTTCATGGAAGTGTTAAACCTAGGGAGTACACTCATGAAAGTAGATGTGCACCTTTGTAATTTGTTTTGTAGTAATTTCACAGAAGTAAATGAATTTATAGTTGATTTCATAACCATGAAAGTAGGTATGGATTAGCTACAAATATGGTTGGTATACCAATGAAAGCAGGTGTCACGTATACAAGGAAATTACACCATGACTTAACTGAGGTTTTAGTACTCAATTAGTTGAGAAGTTGCACTAGCATGAATAGATAGTGATTCCATTACTCGAAAAGCTTTCATTTGTATTTTTTTTTCTATTAGTAGCTTAAATATGTTTATTTTAATTTGTTAATAATCTAAATAATAGAGAAATTTTAGTAGTGTTGATAGTTGTCTGTCTTTCCTATGGGTTCGACCCTAATTACTCTATACTTACTTACGACTCGTATACTTGCAAAAAATCGCGTGTGGGATAGTTTAGAAAATTATAAATATAAAACATGATTTTGGATTGATTTTTATTGTTATATGAATATCCCGTGTACATCAAGTTTTTGGCGCCGTTGTCGGGGATCGATTATTGTATGCATGCCCCACGTACGTCAAATTGCGTGTGAGGTAGTTTAGGAGATTATAAATTTAAAATTCAACTGTTGATTGACTTTTATTATTGTATGCATACCCCGCACACATCAATTACTTATCTTTTTTTATTCAGTATTATACTAACATCCATTTCAAAAACTCTTATAGTTTCATCTATTGGGACTCAAGTAATAGCTATCATCACTACAATGCAAATATCTCACAAGCAACTATCTTGAAAGATTGGTAATATGCATCATATAATTTTCACAAGTTGCTTTTTATTCATTAATATAACCTATGCCATATATGGAGTCAGAACTAATAATGGCTACATACAAAGTATTATTCGAGATTAGCTATATGACAAATCTCTCCAACCAATCCATGCTCCAATAACAAGAAAACTTAAAGAAATTGCCAATCTCTACACTGCTATCTAATAGGTACATATAATTCTCTAGATATCCATTAAATTATAACAAATCTCACTTCTAATTTGTATCACAATATAATGCCATGAACAGATAAAACCATTCTAGATTAGATCTGAGACATAAATTTCAAGTGTCAACTCGTTTCTATTTTCTTAGCTATTCCAATCCATCACATCTAAAGCCTACTGGTGTCAATCTAGATACGATATTCACATGTTTGTTTTGTCAAATCACCTATCCAAGATGATTACCTAGGTTCTATGTTGATATTTCTCTTATTAACACTCCATATTACAATGTTTATCAATTCCAACTTATTACACACACAATTGAATTCTATACAACTAATAATTTAACTCCAAAAACACAGTTCTGTTTATACTACTACAAAAAGATCAAACCCTTACTGATTCCACCTCATGTATTTTATGACCTTCACTACATCCAATAAATAATTTAATATTCCATATATATGCAGGCTTCAATTTGAAACTCGGCTATTCGATGGCATTGAATTCTTTCATATATTGATAGAAGATAAATATGCTGAATCCATCTTGCAACTACCAGTTTAAGCAATTATAGCTATGGATAATCTAAGTGAACAGGCGAATGTAGAAGCAATAAATAAATGACTTCAAAGTGCTCAAATTTGCATCCAAGTCTAAAATACAGTCCGCTCACAATAGCTTTGTCAAATCCCTTATTATCTCTTTGCGGCATGTAGGGAATCATACGAACATGCATAGTGAAAATTTTAAATTTTGATTCCTCAGTAGATCGTCCTTTGATTAAATTATGAAACTGATATGGGCTAAAATGTGAAACTCTATTAGACGGACATCAAAAACATTTTATGGCAAAAACAACTACCAGCGGTTAATATGGCAACAAAAATATGAAAGGGCGGAATAAACAAGACTGCATTTGCATTCAAATGGTATTTGAGAATTCTATATGTCTTGTAAGAGACTAAAATTACAGATATTTTCACTTTTTGGTCTTCAATCTAGACAGTATTTTGGGACTACCAACTTTCTTGCTACTCTGAATTGAACTATCAATCTTAATTCTACAAGAAAATAAAAAATGTATAAGCATCGAAAAATTAATCTTACATTACCATTAACAGTTCAAAAGAGCAATAGAGGTACAAACAAATTGCAGTTCACATGTGAACCAATAGTACTTTTAAAAGATATCGTGAAAATTTTTCTTTTAAATTTTTATGTGTTGCTTTAAAATTTTTCTTTTCCTAAAAATATTAAACCAGGTTCAACATTGAAGGTCGTTGTTGCGAAGCATAGCCATACTATTTTTTGAACATTTTTTCTGTCATACATCAAATTAAATTGTTTATAAAATATGTCATGGAATTATATAGATTTTACTTTTGAAACTCCATATACCTAATTCATCCAACTAATATGGAAAAGTTGTACGTGCTACTTTCCAAATTCTATTTTTTTCCAAAAAGTGCAAAGTCATGTCCCAATTATGTGAAGTGTACCCAATTTTTGCACCTTTTTGTTCAAGTTGTTCATCAGAACAGATTAGTTATAATTAATAAAGGAAAGACGTTATTTTCATGGTAGAATACACAACTTTTACATTTGAAATTTCATTTTACCTAGTACATCTAGTATACTTCATGAATCAAGATTGGACCAAAACATATTCAACAAAGTCATGGTAATGATTTGACCTTTTGCACATTAAAACAATAAAACTAGAAAAATCAACTATAAAATGAGGGATTCATCAGAACGTTTTTCTAATCTTGAGAAAGTTCCAATAATAGGCTCATTATTTCACTACCAAAGGAAGAAAAAAACTAGAGAAGAGAAAAACATACTAACAGCTGATTTATTTTTACACACAATAAACCTAGAAATGCAAAATTCCAGAAGAAATTTCCCCCTTTCCTCTTTTCCTTTTACCTTTCATCTTTTCTTTGACAAAACCCTGAGTAACAAAAAAAAAAGATCAAATTAGATTAGAGAAAATATTTGTATGAAAAGAATAATATTATATAACATAAAGAGTAAATCACAAATGAATATTACTAGCTTTAACTAACTGTTTCTCAAAGATGTCAAATTCAAATCTATATGTTTCTTCTTGTAAAAATCAATAGTATACTTAGAAAGGCAACATAACAGACCAAAAAAAGAAGGAAATTTTTTTTTTTAAGAATTTACATATTAATAGTAGTGTCAAAATGAAATCAATCCAAATCTTTCTAAGATATACATGATTTATATAGGGAAATCGACTTTACAAGATTCAAGAACCTAACAAAAGATATTGAGAATTGAAAGAATGAGCTAAAAATAAAAGTGGATGAAATAATATGTACTCTAAGATTCTGCAAAGAAGTCTATACCATTTTTCTCAAAGTAGAGGGATCTTCTGCTATTGGAACATTTGGATGCCATATCTGGCATGGATTATGCATCCCATTGAAATTTACAAAAGGGTTTAGTAAATCTAATTCAAAAGTAACATTCCTTTCCATTAAGTTCTTTCTTGTAGAAAAATTTATGGGCAGATTGAAGATTTGTTTTACATTCACCTCATTGAACCTTTCAATTGACAATGCGAACTTTATATGTTGTCCATTTTTCTGTTTAGGCTTCTTTTTCAGTTGAGCTCAATTTCACAAAGTACAACAAATTAGCTATAAAAATCGGATTTTACAAACTTAATCATACTAAAATATTACAGGGGAACATCATGTTTTGAAAATACAGATTTAAAACCCCCAAATTGAATTACGTAATAATTATTTCCATGTTAGTCCAAGTTATTAAAATTGTGGTGATGTCAATGAATATGTTTAGAATAATAGTAATCTATCAAACCAATTGCATAGGGATCAACGGAATAAGAATTGATAATGCTCACAACATGGTAGTCGAAAGCTTGTCATGGATTCAGTTATAACTGAGATTTTTATGTTACAACTTTTAGAAGTGGAAAGAGGCAATTCAGGGTCATGAATTAAAAGCATAAAGCATTGAAGATGGAGTACTTTACAAACAAAACATGGCTATCTTTTATGCTTCAAGGTAAGAAAATGTTATATAGAGGATGAAGTCTGGCTAAGCAAGCAATACATTAGCAAGCCTCTTGGACGAATCAGATTGTAACAAAAAATCTTAACTCTCAAACTAAAGTAATAACCAATTCATTAAGTACTAAATTTGCTATCACTTGCATATCTCTAATACTTAACTAACAAAAAAGCTGCTTCAACTTACTTTCTTCCTTTACCTAACAAATACCCTGAGTACAGCATAGGCCAAAAATTCAACCACAGAATGTGTTAATAGCACAATAACATTTTAGTTCCTATATGATAAGTAAAAACCAAAAAAATACAACCAACTTTAAATATATTTTGCAGTTCAATCCAAATAATTCTTCAATTTTTTTGTGACGATAATAACAAAAAATTCAAACAATATGTTTGAAAGAAAACTTGCTGCAGCAAAGACCAATAGCGAATAGCTTGTATGAAGGAGATTAGTAGAAATAATACATCATTAAAATGCAACAAGAAAATGACTTATATATAGAGCAAAAATATAGAAACCACAACTGTAAATGAAAAGTGGACAAAAAATTCCTCTAAATATAAACAACAACAACACCTATAACAATATAAGAAACTTAAAACAGAGCTTAGGAAATAAAATTAAAGTAAGCACGGATGCAAAAAAATTAGAAAACTCACCATAAGGAAAGAGAATGCGATAGAGAAGAAGCACAAAAAAATTCCTAAAAAGGAAAAGGCACATATTAACAAGAATTTAGGAAAAAAATTAACTAATAGAATAACCATATAGATGCTTCTACAAGAAGAGAATAATCACACAATAATAGATAATTAAAAAATATTTGTCAGATTTTAAAGATGGAAGGAAGAAAACAGCTGATTCTCCAGGATAGAAACAAAATGGTCACCAATTGATCTATAGAAAAAAACTCACCTTTGCCTTTGCCTCATAAAATATGAGACGGACAATTGTTGCCTTTCAATCTACCTAAAAAAAAGAAAAAAAATATTGAGTAACCTGAAGTAAATAGAAATTTTTTTTGCTCTTAGTTTCTCCTATTTATTGTTATCACCGTGACCAATGGAGAGTAATAGGCCTGGGAAGCCACGCAGAGGAAGATTTGGACAACAGCGAATTAAAGAAAGAGAAGAAGTGAAAATAAGAGAGAAGAAAGGGAGAAAGAGACTGAGAAGAAGAAATAGATAGAAAGCCGCACAAGAGAGTCTCGGGCAAGTTCAGAAACCCTATCTATTGGAGGAATACCACCAATTTTGTTCTCAATTTAATTCATCAACTCAATCAATTGGAGGACTACCACAAATTGGCCAATTTGGAGACACCACATCAGCAATTGAACTCAAATGAGAACTATTGCATTCCCCAATAGACTATATATGTTAATTAACAATGCTCTTTCTTGTTAATAATTTGACTAAAAATATTTAAGAATAAACCTTATGTATAATCGAATAAATTTCATCATCATAACTTTTATGATTTCATCAATTAGATTTCCTCTAATGGTTTTATCATACAAATATAAATATATAAGCAATTGATATGATAAAGATATCATTTATTATAATATAAATAGTCTAAGTGCATGTTAAAGTTTAAAAGTTGATTGACTTTAAGGTATACGCACTTTCAATTTCCCATTTGCACTAAAGCCAATGACTCATAAGTCCAAGACTAAATGAACTTATATAACTATCATGTTTCTTTTAAGATAAGTTTTAGTAAATGGATCAACTTTGATGCCATTCATGGATACTCGTTCTATTTTTATTTTTTTATTTCTACCAATAATTTCCCTAAATCATGTGGTAGCACTTAACAAATCTACGGATTTACGATGAGACATTAGTTCCTTTGTTAGGACAAATTTTCATTATTGTCATAATACAATATAAATGACTTTTAATGGAAAAAACCAACCAAAGGTCAAAATTGAACTTGTAAATTTGAATGCTTCCATTTGCCACTTCTCAAGTAGCAATTTGTTAAGGATTAGTTGTAAAAACTTTTGTTGTGTTTTGGTTAAAACTCTATCAACACAACACCAAAATTATGAATAAATACATAATTACTTGCAAATTATCTTTGTAAGATTGTTTGCTAGTATATTCTCAGATTTTTCATTCTCTACAAATCAAAGGAGACATTAGGTCTATTATATTGAAAGGATTATTCTATACAATATAAATAAAATCACTTTTTAGATCACTTCATACTAAATGTTTTTAACATCTTATTCACGTGCTTTAAAAAGTTTAGAAATCATGATCTATTGACATAGATCATTACTCCTAAATAGATTGCTTCCCCTTAATATCATGAAAAAAATCTTGGGTAGCTATACAAATAATTTTGGAGTGTAGGAATACTTTTTCCATGTATCATATGTCAATAACATATATAACAAGAATACTATGATAGCTCCCACTAAATCATCTATAAACATAAGACCTATCCACACTTTTTGATAAAATAACTTTTTTGATTATCTTATCAAAATAGATTATACAGTTCTTAGAGACTTGCTTTATTGGCACACAAGATGTAGAAATCTGTAAATTGTGTCACGTATGCAATCATTTATTGTTGCCATTTAAGGATAGTGGTTTTAATGTCTATTTACCATGCCATAACTCGTAGTTAAAGCAAGTAAGTAAATCTAAATGAATTTAAGTTTATTGATAAGTTAGGAGGTTTTTTTTCAAGATAATTGCTTATCTTTAATGCTAACCTCTCTATCGATCAAGTTTTATAGGTAAGAAATTTACCTTCCATAATGCTCTTTACTCTAAAAACTCTCTTGCACCGAATAGACTTTTATACCCTTAGGTGGATTGACTAAGGTTAATTCTATTTGTCAAATATGGAATCTATTTTAAATTTATGGTTCTTAACCATCTCTATAAGTTATAAAAATTATTCATAAATCATTATGAACTCCATGATCAAATATCATGGTTTTCCATAAAAAAATTATATTTCTAAACCTTAAGAAACCTTTGTTACAGACCTTTCACTACGCCTCATCATCATAAATACAAACTCAAATTTCATGCATTTATTCAACCTCCTCTTGTGACATTTGAAACTCTTTCAAGTTTTAAGTTCTATCTTACATCCACTACTTTATCTAGAATATATTGTTTATCTAGAAAATAATAGTTTTAGAGATAAAATGCTTTCACTTTTGAAAATGATAGAAGTAGTATTCTTGGACAAAATGAGGAACCAGTGAAGTAGAGAGAGCCAATTTACTCGTCTTCTTTTTGGCTAAACTTTCTTCCTTCTATTTCTCAAGAACTCTCTACAAAAGGTCTTAATCGGATCTTAACTCCACCTTATCTGATTATGCCTACTTCATAAGTAGGATAACCTAAACTTTCACAAAGATTTGGATTCTTTAACATTCCATATCTCATATGGTAAGATTTGAACAAATATATATATATATATAGATGGAACAAGATTTAGTGTATAGAAGGCAATTTATCTAGGACAAATCTCAAAAATATTTTGATAAACTTGCATGGTATATCTTATCTCATAAGATATGTGTAGACACCAAATTTTTGTCAATTTTTAATGTTTTTTTGAAATTTTTCTATTTAATGAGTTATTTATTTTCTTGTATTTTTATGTGTATCTTTCTCATTTTGCAGGTTTGTTTTAGCCTTATAGGAAAAGAAAAACAAAAAAAGAAAAAGAAAAAGAAGAAACAAAAAGAAAAAAAAGAAAATCAAGAAATAAAAAATCATGCTAATCATTTTGTTTCACCAAATGCACTATTAACCCATTTTTGCACTCCATGTTGCTATTCAACTTTCTTTTCATTTTTGGTGAAAAATCATCATTTTTGATTAACCAAAACTCCACCTAATTCTTTTGGACTCTCTCGACTCTCTCTGGTCTCTCAACTGCACAAAACACAGAAAAAGAAAAACTGTCACTCTCAGACCTCTTCCCTCCCAAAAAGAAATTTTCCAACAAAACACACACCAATACAAAATCACTCCCCTCTCTCTCGGCTCATTGGCAAACTGCCACTACAAAAAGAAGAAAATAAGAAAAAATACCCAAACTCTTCTCTCCCTCTTGGCTCCCTCTCGGCTCTCCTAACACACTCACACACAACATCAAAAAAAAGAGGGAGGGGCAGCTACCGGTTGGACAATTAAAGCTTGGAATTTCCTCAAAACTTTAGTCAAGGGACCACAACCCTCATTGAGGTATTTTTTCTTCTTTTTTCCAGCTTTTCCTTTTCTTAATTAATTAGATCAAATGCATGTTTTGCTACCTATTTGTCTCTTTCTTTCACTGATTTTGTTGTTATTGTGGTGTTGTTGAAGTTTTTGGGACAAACCATGCATAAAATTAAGAAAAGAGAAACGGTCCTATGAATGCATGTTAAGTGTTTGTAAAAATGCCAAAACAAAAAATGAATCATATTAGTGATTCTTTTGTGCTTATTTTTTGTCAAAATAGATGACCATTAGCTAGTATAGGTCCGAAAATGTTTGGTTATCCAAAGTTTTGGAGTTTTTGAGCCTTAAAAGCATTGAAGGATTTTTTTGTTTTATTTTTGGAGTGTTTTGCTTTAATTTTGTTATATTGTTGTTGCTTTTCATTGATTTCAACTCATAGTTATGTTGGAAAAATCATGAGGAGTGTATTGGTATAAATTTTATGATTTTAGTGGTGATTACAATGATTTAAAAAAAATAAAAAAATTGGATTTTTTTTGGCCATTTTGCCACTTTCGATTTTTTTTTTATTTTATAAAAACTAAGACCAGAAACGGATTCTACGCGAAAAATCGAGTTGGGGTATCAGGTATGTATTTTGGTAATTTTTCGTGATCGAAGAGTTTGCCGGTGACCGGCGTCCGGCAGCGGTGGCCATGACCGCCAGCAATGAGGAAGCTTCAACTTCACCGAAGAGAAAAAAGAAAAAGAAGAAAAGAAAAAGAAGAAAAGGAAAAGAAAAGAAAGAAAAAAAAATAGAAAGAAAGGTTGGGTTGGTTTTCTGTTAATTTTTTGGTGGGCTTGTGGTTATTTACGTTGGATTTTGTGATTGGGTTTTTGGAGTTAAACCCAATGTTTTATGAGTAAATCTTGTATACACTGACACTGTATATACTATCATAGTTGGATGCACGACACATATGCAAAATTTGGGTTTCAAATTCAAATTTGGATTATGTGTCATGCATCTAATAGTGAAAGTGTATACATTGTCAGTGTATAAAAGATTAATTCATGTTTTATTAGTTGGTTATTTGAATTTTTAGGTGGGCTTTTCTTTGTTTTTTTCTCACAAGACAACTTTCATTGTCGTCAGCCTAACCAATTCGGCCCAGGCCAAACAAACAAAAGAGAAAGAAGAAGTCCAGATAAGATTTTTTTGCCCAAATCAGAAATCAAAATTTTGCACTTTAACCCCTGATCTTTGGAGTAGTTTTACTGTGGCTCAGAAAATTTTAAATTTCTTTCACTTTGGTCCTTAATTTAATTTCAATTTGGTTCCTGAATTTTATCTTAATTAAAATTTTAACCCCTAGACTTTTGAAAAATTATATTTTTACCCATAAATTTTTTTTGCAATTTAGTCCCTAGTGATTCGTTGACCCTCTCTAGTATAATTGTTTCCTTTCTTTAATAGCTAATTATATTACTTTTGAATGTATTCAACTTGTGATTTTTAGATATCTTTAAGTTTCTTTATGTTTGACATATTAATGTGAATTTAGTACTTTTATTATTATTATTTTCAATTAAATTGGTGTCATGATTCTTTTGTTCATTTTGAGTATAAATAGGGCAACTTGACTCCATTTAGTCACCACTTCAAAAGGGAGGTACCCCTATTACTATTTAAATGTTGATTACGTGCTCTTATGTGCTCCTACGTGCTCCCACATATTTATATGATTTTTATATGTTTTGTTATTTATTTGATTCAAATATTCATTCAAATATTCTTATGTTTGTTTAGTTAATTTTATAATTATTTGAGAGGTGTTTAAATACCTCTAAATGTAATAGATAGGTAATATTTTTGCAAAAATTATAATTAGATAGACCAATATAATAGATAGGATAAGTAGGTTTATTTCATCATATTTTCTCCACTTTAAATTGTAATTAGGTCCCCTATTGTAATAGATAGAATAAATAAGTTTATTTTATTATCTTTCCCATTTTAGATTGTAGTTAGATTCCCCGTTGTAATAGGTAGGTTTTGTATGTTTATGTGGCTTATGTGTTATATGCTTTATCCGCTTTTCTTAGGATTTTTGCATCTAGATATTATGCTTACGTGTTACGTGGTACGTGCTCTTATGTGTTTATTTGTTTTAATTTATGTCTTATTTGTTTTACTATGTATTATGAATGCATAACGTCACCACACTAGTCCAACGCTAGTTGTGGTTTCTCCCTCTGCCTACTTGCTAGTCCAACGCTAGTAAGGTTCTTTAGAAATGGGTCAGTCCAACGTTAGATCCTTAGATCGTTCATGCGTTAGATTCATTTTTTGTATAACATTCATTACATTTTCATGCATTTTTATTTTAGGATCTTTTCTCATTTGCATGATATTTCCTATTATATTACCCTCCACCCTCTATATGTATTAATCATATCATTTAGGATTACATCTCATTTAAGTTAGTTCATTTGCTTGTCTATGTTAGGAGAATTGCTCTTGAAACATGGGAAATGAGTGATTATAACTTTTTAGTTTAAATACCCCCTTAATTCTCGTATAAGCAAAATTATGTCACGAGTTTTTGCCTTCCATACCTATTATGTTGCATTCCCTATTCCTTGGCCACTTATACCTAGATATATAATTTAATTTTCTTTTCTTTTTCTTTCAATTTCATTACTCGTATACTTGTGACCCTTTCAATGGATTATTTTGGACTTCGCAATTAATGCGATTGGTATCAATTAAATCGTTGAATGGACATTTTGTCCCTTTCGATATTTTCTATAAATTTAGGTTTGCATTCATGTAAAAAACATCCAAACATGATAAATTTAAGGGTTAAATTAAGAAAATTTTGACTAAACCTTGCAACTAGCTTAAACTAGGTTGAAAGGGTACCTTAGGTTCGAATCAATCGAACCTTTGCCTTCCATTTTTTCAATCGTGATTCCCGCACTCATTTTCTCTTGTTTTCAAAGATTTGGAGTTGTCGAAAAGGGTTTTATTTTATTTTATTTTTGTTAAAAACATTTTCAGGTGACTTGGTACACCCAAACTCAATACCAAGTGGCGACTTCTATTTTTCTTAAAAACCCTTTTAGACTAAATTTTGGGCCTTAATTGTCGCATTTTTTAAAAATCCCATTTTAAGTCCTTTTCACTTGTTTTCAAATAAAAATCACATCTTCTGTAAATATCCTTTTTTTTCATCGCGAAAAATGGGGCGCGACAATATGATTCCTTACTTAGTTTATTCAATTTAAATTTAGATGCATAGGAGGAATTTTACTTGAGAATTTCACTCTCGTTTTGGGTAATTTTGAAACCCTTGAACTGAGTATTCTGCACCTTGATCAAATCTTGGTGTTTCAATACTTCACCTTGGATCAAATATTCTTCATCTTGATCATAATCACCAATTTAATTCTCTTCTTTATACTTAAACATTTTAACTTCCCAAATACAGTGGCTTTCTATTGAAAAAACACACATATCCATTTCAGAGTAATTATTAGTAATAGTAAGAGTAATTATTAGTAAAAGTAGTAAAGTATGAGAAATAATCATCGCTAGCATGAATTGTTAATATCTCACATACATCACAATGTGTGAAAGATCGACTTAGTCTTTTATTAGTGAATAGCCTTCGCATGTCTCAAATTATTCATAATCAATTGAATCCAATCAAGCATCATTATGTATTTCGGAGGTGTGATACTTATTCACAAGACTAAGTTTATACTCCCTCCGTCCCATTGAAAGTGTCATACTTTCCTTTTTGGTCTGTCCCAAAATTAATGTCACTTACTACAATTGGCAATGAAAACTTTCCCCCATTTCCATCCCATGCCCTTAAATATACCAGATTCTTTTAAGCATTTGATGGGCCACAAAAAATTACAAGAATTGCACTTGATACGCGTGAGTTCCGCAGCAAGTGCAAATAATGGTCATGCAAGATACTTTCCCAAAAACGGCTGGAGACCTTCTTGAGGCACGAGTCCCACAGGTCTTGTCACTACTCCATTATCTTTTTGCCAGTCAATAAGTTATATTCCATAGAAACTGAATAAGGGTATTGCTGAAATTTAAACCAAAATCATTTGAAATCTTGGCACTGTTGAAAATAAGCGCAAGGCCCGAAATGCGACAATTATTTTGGGACGGAGGGAATATTGCTAAAGATAAGATGATTTCAAGTCATCTAACATTATATTGAGAAATGGACTTTATAGTAGAAAATAATAATATTTATTTTGTTCCAAAATAAGTCCACAAGATTAAGAAGGATAATTTGTTACTACAATCTAATGAAACAACTTTTACTTCATAAAAGTATATACTTATCATCCTCCTCTTGAATTTACTTTTTAAAAAAATTCTAATGTATCAAATAACCAATATCTCATACCCAAGGAACTTGGAAGTAAATATAATAGTTTATCTCAATGATAAACTTAACTTAAAATGAACCTTTCTCAAAATTACATTTTATTCAAGTTAAAACCATGTGATGAAGTTTGTGCCATAAGACTTGTTCTTTAAAACCTTTTAACTATCAATTTTTGATAATTGATTCACCTTGTTAACTTTTGATAAGTGAAATCCTTTTAATCAACCCTTGACATATATATATATATATATATATATATATATATATATATATATATATGAAAGTAGTTATTTTAATCACAGTGTTTCTCACTCCTATATGGCATGTCTAATTGAATAGAACTAACGAGTTATGGGTCATTTGAGTTTTACCTATACTGAATCCTATTTGGATTATATTATGTGTTTAAAAATTATTTCTAATTTTAAAATAACTTTAAAAAAAAACTAATCTTGTCTTAACTATATCTGCTTTCTATCAAATTAATACAATGATTATATTATATGTTTAAAAAATATCTTTAATTTTAAAATAACTTAAAAAGATAACTAATCTTATCTTAATGATATGTGTTTTCTACCAAATTGTTACATAGAAGTATAGTAAAACCTTTTTAAATCATAATTATTAAAATCTTACATTTCTTATAAATTATTTCCTTTCACCACCATATCTGTTGTTAATTTATGAGGTTGGTGTTGTTTGTCAAAAACTATTTTTTGTATTTGGAGTCTATAGTAACACTCATAAAATGTACACAACCTAAAAAACATCTAAAATATAAATATATAAAAAATTTATATCCTCTTTCTTTTTCCACCCACCACTGACCACCACCACCACCCAACACCCCCTCTCTTTTGTTCTCTCTTCTCTTTCCCTCTTTCTCCCCTTTCTTCCTCCTTCCTCCCCCTTCCCTCCTTCCTTTTCCTCCCTTCTCCCTTCCTTCCCTCTCCTCCCAATTGGAACCCCCTTCCCCATTCTCTCCCATTTTTACCTGCAAAGTTGCAACTGAAATAGGAGGGGAGAGAGAGGGTGGTTCCAGCTAGAGAGAGAAGGAAGGGAAGGGAAAGGAAGGAATGAGAGGGAAATGAGGAACAAAGGGGAGAAAGAGTGAGAGAGAGAGAGAGAGGAGAGAGGAGAAGGGAGGGGGTCGTGACAGTGGTGGGTGGTGTTATTTTAATTTTCAAAAAATATCTAAAAAATTTTAAATTCTAAAAATACTCCGAAAATACTATAAGGCCCAAAGCAATCTAAAACAGAGGTAAATTAGGTTGACAAAGAAACAAACAAATAATGACCAATTTTTCACCTAATTATTCAACCAAAATAGCATAAGTAAATAAGCACTCAAACAAACACAATAACAAGAGATATAGGCAAATTAATCTACACAAACAAGTAACAAAAGGAGAACAATATGGTAAACTGATTGCAAACCAATTAGACTTCCAAGATTCTTCCAAACTTGGAGTTGAATCCACTAGTAGCTTCTTCAATTGTTGGTGAAAGTAACTAACTTAACAACTCATCCAAGTTAACCCTCAACTAACTACAATTGAAAACTCACTCAACAAATTAAAAACTACTTACAAATGAGTCTCACCTTATCCAAGGTTTTACTTCTCCTCAATAAAAAAACCTCGCACACCCAACTTTTTTCAAACCTATACAATAATTAAAGTACATTTCTACTCAAATATTACTATTGAAATATTGTATCTTGTGTAAGCAAAAATCCCTCTTCTTCTTATACTTGGGAGTATTTATAGGTGGTGAAATTTTACCCCAAAAGGCTCTCCAACTGTCAAAAAACTAACCGTTGAAAAACTAGCTATTAGAGCTGTCTGACACTCGACAGGAACTCTGCGTCCGAACCATGCGTCCGACACTTGATCAGACGTCCAATCCAAATCTTCTGCATCTAACAAATATGCCCGAATTGTATTTAGAGTGTTCCAATCTTTGCTCTCAATTTATCGGACGGCCGACAGATGAGATGCATATAATCCTTGCGTCCAATAAACACTGATATCTTCTATTTCTTCTTGACTTTTTTCCTTCTTATTCCAATAGATTTAGAACTTGTGCTCGCACATTTCTCAGATAAAATCATTAGTTCAAATCATCATTTTATTTCGTTATCATCAAAACTAAGAATTGATCGACCTAAGTCTTTAAATACATTCTAAAAAATACCTTCAAAAACACTCCTAAAAATACATAACAATCAACGATAAAAGTTTTACATATATATAGTTACAGTAAACTTTTTCAAAAACACCTTAAAAAATATGGATCCTAATATTTATTTAGATAAATTTTTATTGTCTAGTAACAAAATTATTGTTCAAGGATTACATATATCTTAAATCTTGATTATCCATCATTCAACTCTTGAAATGTTTAATTATAGTGAAAGAAAGCGATCTTTGTTTGGATTCAAGAGTTTTTTGAAAAAATATTTTTATCTTTCAAGTTTACACTAATAAACTCAAAAAAAAAAAAAAATATCACATCTCAAATACACTCAAAAAAATAAAAATCCCCTCATTCTTCTTTGCCCATCACCCACCACCACCACGACCAACTTCGATCACATTCCCCCACCTGCTGTCATCTCCTTTTCTTCTCTCCTCCTCCCTCTTCCCCTTCCCTTTCTCCTCCCTTTCTTCCTCCCCCTTCTTCCTCCTCCCTCTTTTTCCCCTCCTCCCTCCTCCCTCCTCCTACCCTCTTCCACAAACCCCCTTCCCTCTATCCCCTTTTTTGGCCTCCACTCGCGATCAAAAACCTGTCACTGGCCATGGCGACCAGATTTGATTTGGTCACCGACCATGACGACCAGTTTCTGGTTGCGGGCGGTGACTAGAAAGGGGGGAAAAGGGAGGGGAGGAAGAGGGAGGAAGAAGAAAATGAAGGAGAAAAAGGGAAAAAAAGAGGAGAGAGGAAGGGGTGGTGGGGTAGGTGGTGGTAAAAGTTTTATAAAATATTAAAAGTATCTTGTTAACATTTTAAATCTTAAAAATATCTTAAAATATATTTTCAAAAATACTCCTAAAAACACCATTAAAAATATTTATAGTAAAAGTTTTTCACATACATTACTATAATAAAATATTTCAAAAAAAGCTCCAAAAATAGTTAATTAAGGTTTAGAAAGCATCTATGATATACGGCCATCATCTACTTTATACTTACTATAAGCAATTACTACTAATTCCATTCCATCTTTCATAATTAGAAGTATTAAGGCTTTAGAAGATGTAGCCAAATTTACTTTAGAGCTTTTCTCAATTTTCTTTGCAAGAAATTAAAAAATATTAAGTATATCGAGAATAATATGTTATTACTCATAATTTTTATATAAGGTAGTAAAGATAGAATTGCTATTTATGTAAAAAAAAATCAAGTAAAAATAACATTAAAAAAATAAATTTGGTTTTGTTGCCACTATTTTATTTAAATCTATAACCCTCTTGTATAAATTCAGGAATTTCAAAATTTCTAGTAGGCTAGAACCATATTTAGTAATTTTGATCTTGAGGGTGCTAAATAAGCCAAAATAATTTCAATTAGGTAAGTACTTGTTACCAATTACAACTCTTAAAACTTCTAGATAGTTAAGTTATCAATTCTTGATAATTCACATCATATGTGTTACTCACATTTGCTTCTAAAACTTTATGACTTTGAGTGTATTCAACAAGTCACAAATTTTAGTTAAGTCATACCCATTATTTCAAGTCTTATCCCATAGTTAAAACTCCTCATGATAGAACAAGACTGTACTCAACTAGTTAACTCGAACATGATTGCACTTTAACTATAACAATGGAAGGCAACTTAAGTCTTGACGTAATATTTGAGTATAGAGATTTTAGCATAATATGTCAAAGTTGGTCTCATCAAGAATGTAGTATGCATATCTATTCATCAACATAAATAAATAAACATACTATAATTAAACATGAATAATTATGGACCTTTTTCCTAGACTAGTTTCCTTGAGTCAAAAAGAAACTAGAGATGGTCAAACTAAGGGATAAGAAATATCTCTATTCCCTATACACCTTTTTATATGCCCGACGTGGTGGAATTGGTGCCATTTTCATCTCTTTTGTACATTACATATATAAATCTAATTTAAACATTTTAGATTCCTACCCTCTTCTTATCCCTAATATAGTATATTATATGATATTGAGAGAAATCTTGAATTACATTCAAGGGGAGTGAAATGAGAAGAACATTTACATTGAGAGTCTATAGAGAAGGCAGAAAACGCAGGTCTTATTTCAAAAATTTCAAAACTAAACCACACATACATTCAACCATTCACAATCACATTGATTTTAGTCCATAACCATCCATCATGCATTCACGTAATCCTATATTAAATGAAACCATAATAAAGTATTTATTTAATTCTAATCATGAATTACTATATGCTCAAACTTTAAACCATTTAAACTTTCAACTCTTAAAATTTTTTATTTATTTTAAAAGTACGAAAAAAACTTTCTATTCTCATTAAAATACTCCCTCCGTCCCATTGAAAGTGTCATGCTTTCCTTTTTGGGTTGTCCCAAAATTAATGTCACTTACCATAATTGGCAATAGAAACTTTCACCCATTTCCATCTCATGCCCTTAAATATACTAGATTCTTTTAAGCTTTTGATGGGCCCCATAAAACTACAAGAGTTGCACTGATACGCGTGAGTCTCATAGCAAGTGCAAACAGTAGTCGTGCAAGGTACTTTCCCAAAAAAGGCTGGAGACATTCTTGAAACACGAGTCCCACACATCTTGTCACCCCTCTATTATCTTTCTGCCGCTCAATGGAGTAATGCATAGAAGGGGCATTGCTGGAACTTAAACCAAAATCATTTGAAATCTTGGCACTGTTGAAAATAAGCTCAAGACCCGAAGTGCGACAATTATTTCGGGACGGATGGAGTAATTTTCAATATTTTAAAATCATGAACAAAATTTTTTTCATAATCTGATTATGAGTTTAAGTCAAAATTAGGATTTTCTAGTCTAACTAGATTTTACTAATTTACTTGGTTTTGAAAATTTTCTTTTAAACCATTTTAGAATTTTAAATACTAATTTTAGAGAGCTTTCCTAATTTAATATCATCAAATTAGAAAGTTCCTAAAAGTATTTGAACACTTTCCAAATTAAATCTCATCAAAATTGAAAAGTTTCTAAAGTTGGTTAGACTTTCTTAATTTTTTTTAAATGCATGTAGAAGGATTTAAACCGAGTCCTCTTACTTATACTTCCTTTCCCTGAATCATCCAATTCATCCCTTCCCCTTCCCCAGACATTCTTAAGTTTAGTCTCACTAGAATAATGAAAGTTTCTAAAACTTAATTGAATAATTTCTTGTCCAGTTTGGATTCCTAGATTTTTAGAAAATTTTCTTAATTCTAATCATATTAGAAATATAGGAACTTTCTATATTAGTTTAGAAACCCAAGTGCACTAGAAAATCAATGACCAAATCTTATTTGTCATTGAAAACTTACTTATTTCCTAATTTTCCTTTTCCAAAAAATTTTCAGCAATAATTGACAACCAAAAACCTTCATTATCTTGATCATCTTATGAACAAGAAACGAAGCAAAATGAAAACTTTTTAGCAAAATGGCCATTGGAATTTTACAAAGAGTAACACTGTTGTTAAGCATATTTTCCTATAATTTTCAGCAACGTTAGTTGTCTTTGCCAAACTTTCATGCGACTGTTGCCGCATCAACCTCTCTTGGACTATTTCCATCTTTAAACAAACATAAGAATGAATCCATCTCATTGTTTGATTGTTAACCACTGATCAGTACAAAAGAAATTCATGCACTATTTAATTGATATAAGTAAATGAGTAAATCGTGTGATAATGAACAGCAGTGATCAATCACTTGTGATTAATCCTGGTCAATGATTTCTCTTCCTCCTTTTGTTGCTGTTTTCTATTTGTGGTCTTGTCGTATAATGCAACTATTAAACTTTTTATTCAGCAGCAATCCAAAGAGACATAACACACACACGGAAGGAACACTTTGGTGCAAGGAGAAGCAACCTAGACTAATTGATTAAACAATGATAAAAGTTAGGCCAAGGATTTTTAAGAAAAAATCGTTCAAAACGTCTGTCACATTTTGTAAAATGATTTTTTTTCATTCCTCACTTTTAAAAGCATAATTTTACGTTCCTTACAAATTCACATTGATCAAATTTGATCTCTGCCTAGATTTTCGACTAGTTTTTCGTTGGAATCTATCACGTACCTTGCACGTGATCATTTTTAAGGGCAAAATTATCAAATTAAATTTTATATAATTCGATTTATATTCCCTCACATTTAACAAAATGAATTTTTCATCCTTCATATTTTTCAAAATAGATTTTTTCATTCCTTATTGATAATATGTCCCTAGAAGAAAGAGGCTGTTCAACAGTACTGGTGGCAGTGCAAGTGCACTGCCAACCTTTGGAAGACATGTGAGGCTATTTATTTGAGGCAGAAAGTGACTTTTTGCACAGATTGGGATCATAAATGAGACCTTCGACCCTGACGAAGGTGTTGCATGCGAAGCCTTATAGTAGATTACATGAAACTTTCGGAGTTGGGGCAGGGACCCGGACGTAGATATGAGAACAAGTGCAAAGTATCTTCCATTAACATTGACGGAAGTGTGCTGATTGGCATGATACTGCCTCAATAGACGACGGGCATAAGGCCCACTGAAATGGGCCAATTGGTGGTATATTGGGCATGTTTATCATTTTGGACCATGAATCTAGTGACAGCATAAGCCCAACTTCCAGGACATTTTTGGTGAGGTTACGAGAAATTACGGATCAAAGGCGGACCTTCACGTTCGCAATGACATGCTTACCCATTTTCGCGTGCTGATGAGAAAGAAGATCATCGTGAAGGGGAGTAATGAGAGGAGTAGGATTTTCATTGGTAGATACATCGCATTCTTCAGAAAGAATAGATTCCTTACTAAATTTAAGGATTACGGAACGTTGATCGATGGACGTTATAGTAATGTCAAGGAGAATACACTAATGTTGTACATAGTGTGAAAGAGCCTCTGCGGTATTCCATTGCTGTAAATACTAACAGTCGAATGATGTACTATCATTAATGAAATATGGATTGTCTAATAAATGAGCGTGCTCATTTATGAAACGAAATTATAAAATTAAGTGGTGAGTCATGAAATATTGTGCAATGTTGGTATATAATGGAGCAATCAATTTATTGTGAGATAAATAACCTCTTATTACATGGGCAAGCGCAGTGAAACGTTTAGAAATACATAATTGGGCCGTTATGTGGCCCATTAGATTGATTAGATTGGGGATTTGATCCCAAACTTGAAACAGGATTAATTCTGGACCTTGATGGTTGGCATAACTGTTGATATGGATTGGGTCACAACATGACCCAACTGCTCCGCAGAAATATTATAGTCCACCTAGGATGCTGATGGGTTTGGATCAGATCCACGATCTGATCCATTCGATGGTCAAATTCAATAGCAGATGTTGATGCGCGGAACTACGCCAGATTCCTGGCCCAATTAGGAGTTGATTGGTGGTAGGTTAGACGATTGCAGATATGGATCGGCAAAGTGCAGGTTGCTTGAGGGCATAGTCATAGTGCCACATGTCCACGTCTTTTTTGATGAACTGACTGGAGAGTATCTGCAATCTCAATGATCAGAGCTGGATCTTGTCCGGTACTTTAGCGGTGGCCAGATTCATGTGTGCCTTCATCTTGCAGAAATTGATTCCAGTTTTGATATTGAAATGTTCGAATTTATACTTGGCTATCTGTGGACACTTTTCGTCATTCAGTGATGAATAGGAGGTGCCGTAATAGTGGAGGATGATCGGACAGGTCACCGGAAAAACATACACAGCCTGCAACTGATCTTGTCCTTCCAATCTTGTATCGAACATGAGCACCCGCACCTTGGCGGCGTTGATGATCAGAATCTAGAGAGTGTATCGGATCTTGCAATGGTCGATGAGGAGAGAGAGTTTACGCACTTTCTGTACGATCTATGATGTGAAAGTCGAAAATGAGATCCTTATTGTCCGGGCATCGGATGACGTCCGTGCTTAGGAGACATTAGACTTTTAGTAGCTTGCGATTGATTGGTCTACTGATATTTCTATTGAAGCACTCTCGTGTTGTTACACTTTATGAAGATGAGAAAATGAGAAAGGAAGTGCTTCTGTGTGGTTGATAAAATGGTGCCATTTATATAGAACTATGTCGTATTAGAACTGTTTAGGTCTCAACCCAGATGACGTCATCCAATCCAATAGTATGACGTCACTCTACACACTACAAAGTATCTATTGTATTGGGTAGATTGGATTGAGTACACGGGACAGATTGGACGGTCCAAACATCTTATAATATTTCAAAGATGCTCAGGGTGGACACGTAGACAGTAGATAGGGGGTCACGTCATCTTTCATTCGAAGAATGTAGGTAGAGATTTTCTGAATCCAATACAATGAACGGCAATGATTTTCACAGTTGGGTACAAAAATTTCTGTTACATGCTTGGAGGAGAGGAAATCTACAGTCGAAGAGGGGAAAGAAACTATTGATAATTGACATAAATTGAAACAGTTAAACAACATGATATAAATAAGGGATTACCACAGCATCCACTCGTGGTTGTGCCGAAAAATGACTAGTTGAGGAATGAATAGATATGTTGGTCCCGAGACTCCTGTGAGACTGATCATTAGAAGAAACAAACTATTCAGTAGCACGGGTGGCAGTACAAGTGTATTGCCAACCTTTGAAAAATGCGCGAGGCTGCTTATGCGAGGTAAAAAGCAACCTTTTGCATAGACTGGGATAATAGATGGGACCTTCGACCCTGACAAAAACGTTGCTTGCAAAGCCGTATGACACGATTACATGAAACTTTAGGAGTTGGGGTAGAGATCAGGACATAGATATGGGAACAAGTGCAAAGTGTCTTTCATTAATATTGACGGAAGTGTGCTGATTGATAGTGATACTATCTTAATGGATGACAGGCATGGGGCCCACCAAAGTGAGCCAATTGACGGCATATTGGACCTGTTTATTGTTTTGGACCGTGAGTCTCGTAACCAGCGTAAGCCCAACTTTCAAGATGTCTTCGGTGAGATTAGGGGAAATCACGGATCGAATGTAGACTTTCACGTTCGCAATGACATGTGTAGCCCTTTTTGCGTGCTGATAAAGGAGAAGATTATCGTGAAGGGGTGTAATAAGAGGAGTAGGATATTCATTGATAGATACATCAAATTTTTTGGAAAGAAGATTCCTTATTAAATTTAAGGATTACAGAACATTGATCGATGGACGTTATAGTAACGTCAAGGAGAATGTACTAATGTTGTACATAGTATGGAAGAACCTCTATGAGTACCCCATTACCGTAAATATTAATAGTCGAATAATGTACTATCTTTAATGAAATATGGATTGTCTAATAAATAAGCGCCCTCATTTATGCAATAAAATTATGAAATTGAGTTGTGAATCATGAAATATTGCACAGTATAGGTATATAATGGAGCAATCAATTTATTGTGAAATAAATAACCTCTTATTGCATTCTCCTTGACGTTAATATAACGTTCATCGGTCAACATTTCGTAATCTTTAAATTTAGTAAGAAATTTATTATTTTCAAAGAGTGCGATGTATCTATCAATGGATATCCTACTCCCCTCATTACATCTCTTCACGATGATCTTCTCTTTCATCAGCATGCGAAAATTGCTAAGCATGTCAATGCCAATGTGAAGATTCGTTTTCGATCCGTGATTTTTCGTAACCTCACGAAGATGTCTTGAGAGTTGGGCTTACATTGGTCACTAGGCTCATGGTCCAGAGCGATAAACAGGCCCAATATGCCGTCAATTAGCCCACTTCGGTGGTCCCCATGCCGGTCGTCCATTGAGGCAGTATCACTGCCAATCAGCACACTTCCGTCAATGTAAATAGAAGACACTTTGCACTTGTTCTCATATCTATGTCCGGGTCCCTGCTCCAACTCTAAAAGTTTCATGTAATTGTGCCATATGACTTCACATGCAATGCTTTCGTCAAGGTCGAAAGTCTCATCTGTGATGCCAGTCTATGCAAAAAGCCACTTTCTGCCTCGCATAAATAGTCTCTCGCATTTTTTCAAAGGTTGGTAGTGCACTTGCACTACCACTGGTGCTACTGAACAGTCTCCTTCTTCTAGTGATCGATCTCATAGGGATCCCGAGACCAGCATATCTGTTCGTTTCTCGACTAGCTATTTTTCGACACAATCACGAGCGGATGCTGTGGTAATCTCTTATTTAAATCACGTTGTTTAACCTTTTCACTTTAAGTCAATCATCAACAGTTTCTTTTTCCTCTTCGATTGTAGATTTCCTCTTTTCCAAGGGTATAACAAGAATTTTCGTACCCATCTATTAAAATTCAATGCATAAATAGTGAAAAGGATCCAGTCCACGGTGCTAAAACGCCGTGCTGAGGGCGGACCAAAAAGGTTTGTTGCGTGATCCATACTGATCAAAACAGTATGCTTCTACATACTGTTTCTAATCAGGTACTACGCGGTGCATCAATCATTGATGCACCTTAAATTACAGTTGTTCATTATATTGGGTTGAGAAAATCTCAACCCTCCATTCTTCAAATGGAGAATGATATGGCCACACTATCTACCGTCTACATGTCTGCTTCGAGCGTCTTCGAATGAAGGATGACATAGCCCTCATATTCACCGTCCATGTGTCTGTCTCGAGTGTCTTTGTAATATTATAAGACGATCGCACCGTCCGATCTGTCACGTGTACTCAATTCAATCTATCCAATACAACAGATATTTTGTAGTGGGTAGAGTGACGTCATACTATTGGGTTGGATGACGTCATCTGGGTTGAGACCCAAACAATTTCAACACGACATCGTTCCATATAAACACCACCATTTTATCAAAACCACACAGCAACACTTCCTTCCTCATCATCTCATCTTCATCAAGTGCAACAACACGGAAGTACTTCAATGGAAATACCAACATGCTAGTCAATCACAAGCTACTACAAGTCCAATGTCTCCTAAGCACGGGCATCATCTAATACCCATACAATAAGGATCTCATTTGCGACTTTCACATCACAGATCTTGCAGAGAGTGCCCAAACTCTCCCTTCTTATCGACCATTGTGAGATCCGATACACTCCCCAAATTCTGATCAACAACACCAGCAAGGTTCGTGTGCTCATGTTTGACACAAGATTGGGAGGACAAGATCAGTTGCAGGTCAAACATGTTTTTTTGATGACCTATCCAATCATTCTCCACTATTACGGCACCTCCTATTCATCACTGAACGATGAGAAATGTCCATGGGTAGCCAAGTATAAACTTGAAGATTCCAACATCAAAACTGGGATCAATTTTTGCAAGATCAAGGCACATATGAATCTGGCCATCGCTAAAGTACCAAGATATGGTCCAGTTCCGATTGTCCATGGGTAGCCAAGTATAAACTCGGAAATTCCAACATCAAAATTGGGATCAATTTCTGCAAGATCAAGGCATATATGAAATTAGCCACCGCTAAAGTACTAGACAAGATCCAGTTCCGATCACCGAGGGAGCAGATACTCTCCGATAAATTCACTGAGAAAGGCGTGGACATGTGACACTGCAACTATACCCCCAAGCAGCCTGCACTTTGTCGATCCACATCTGCACTCGTCAGGCCTACCACCAATCAACTCCTAATTGGGTCAGGAACGTCTCTGACCTAAGTCCGCACATCAATATCTGATATTCAATTTGACCATCGGAATGACAAGTTAGATCGTGGATCTGATCCAAACCTATCGGCATCTCAGGTGGACTATAATATTTTTGCAGAGCAGTTGGGCCATATTGTGGCCAAAATCGTATCAACAGTTATGTCAACCACCAAGGCTTAGAATCAATCTAGTTTCAAGTTCGGGGTCAAGTCCCCAATCTAATCAATCCAATGGGCCGCATAACGGTCCAATTATTTCTAATTATGTGAGGGATGGAAAAATTTATTTTGTGAAATGTGAGAAGCGGAACAATTGATTTTATAAAATGTTAGGGAAGAAAAAATTCATTTTGTGAAATATGAGGGATTATGAATTGAAATATGTAAAATTTGATTCGATATTTTTGCCTTTAAAAAATGATCACGTGTAAGGTGCATGGTGAATTTTGACCAAAAAGTAGTCAGAAACTTAGATAAAGACCAAATTTGATCAATGTGAATTTGTAAGGGATGTAAAATTATACTTTTAATAGTGAGGGACAAAAAAAGTTAGTTTATAAAATGTGATAGACGTTTTGAACGATTTTCTTGATTTTTAAATCCATATGATCATACGATGTGAACCAATAATCCAGCCATGGTTTTATTCATTTTTAAACCTATCTTTCTTTTGATCTTGTCAAATAAAACAACAGCGAAATCACTATTTTTTATCAAATCAAAATCTATAAAAACATTCATGAACAATTCTAGAATATTTTCCAATAAACTTTTTTCATTAAAACTCAAACTAAACTTCAAGAATAGCATATAAACGTGATCTCATCACTATTTATGACAATTAAGTAAATTTATCACATGAGTTAATCAAAGTTGGTTTGATACCACTATAAGGAATCATAGGAACATGCATAGCAAAAAATTTAAAAGTTTGATTCCTTAGTAAATCGTCCTTTGATTAAGTTCATGTGAAATAGAGTTAGTTTATTAAGATTACCTCAAAGTTGGTTCTGATACCACTATAAGGAATCATAGGAACATGCATAGCGAAAAATTAAAGATTTTGATTTCTCAGTAGATCATCCTTTGATTTAGTCCATGTGAAAGAGAGTTAGTTTAATAAGATTACCTCAACCCATGAAAATCTTCTTAAACCGATGGAGGCTTGACACAAAGGATGGCAATGTGTCCGATGGAGACTTGACACACATGTGTCCGATTTCTAATGGTGATCCACATGAACTTTTTTACATAAAACTTCCTAGGTTGAATTAATATAAGCTAAATTAGTGCTAGTTATTATCAAAACACCCACACACCAAGTTGATTGGAAAAAATCCTAATTTTCACTATAAAAAACCCACCTAGTGAGAGAAATAAGAGACACCAATTTTTTCTTATTTTCTTGAATGAATTTTCGGATATTTTTCTCTCAATATTTTTCTTAAAAATCTTACAAAATAATTTGTGCATCGATTAGTCATGCTAACAAAAGAAAAATCTTACAACATAATTTGTGCATCGATTGGTTTTGCTAACAAAAGATTAGTGAGTATTTATAGATAAATAAGCTACCCATAGCCTTATAGAAACTCAAAACCAATTTTCAGTAAGATTTAGCTTTCTTATTCTTATACAACTCGTGTACTTAGAAAACTTAAACTTATTTGCATCATAAGTCTCTCAAGTTTAATTTGTTTCACAAATTAAACTTTAAGTTATAAAACTTATCTTTCAAATCCTTACTTAAAATTCTTTTAATCCAGTTAAAAAAGTTTTTAATATGTGTGGCCCATTAAGTTCTCATATATGTTAGCAATAAGTATGAGTTATAATTCTTAATAAATAAGAATTAGATAAATTAAAACTCCTTTTAATTTATTATTGAATTCATTAATCAATTAACTTATTCTTATAAATCAAAATTGGTATTTAGCAATGTATCATAACGATCTAATTAATGAGAAAAGTCAAGTGGATGACTTTACCTTTCAGTGAATATTTATCGTATAATTAATATCTTTTAACCACACTTATCTCATATTAATATTAGAATACGTTGTGCCTATTCTATTATATGATTAATGTTTGTTTCTTGCACCAAAATATAATTCTAATGAAGAAATATTTAGAAACCATTCCATTTACTTAAGAATTATGAATTATACTTCTACAAGTGGTTAGACATGAGATAACTTCTCTTTCATAAGATGTGGTAAATTCTTATAGATTATTCACTATCTTTTCATACTTCAAGTATATACTCATCTACTAATGATATGAGCATTTCCTGTTATAAGAGCAAACAAAATATAACTATCTATACTCAAGATATTATGACAAACTTAAGTCTAAAGATCATTTAAACAAACATCACTTAAAAATTAATCCATTGACACTTAAAGGATATCTCTATGCATATCAATCTAATGAACCTGATTATCTTATCAAGCACCAATATATTAGTTCAGGTGTCTCACACACCATAGTAGATGAGGTGAGGTCTACTACTTCTCTTATAGAAGCGGCATAGTATATATTAATCTAATTGTATTAAAATGCACTTTCTTGTTGTGAGGACCCGTAAAATTCCTTTAGTTTATATTATGTTATTTTCTTTTATTTCACATGCATTTCCCTTTAGTTTACTATATTAATTTTTCTAAAGATTTTATAAGCGAGTATAGTTTTTAAATCATTTTTCTAGTATAAGATAGTTCATGTTAAATTTGAAGTGTATTATGGGCGTGGAACCCGCTAGTGCACTAAATGCGATAAATTTTTTACGATTAGTGGATGATTTGTATAAAGGGATATTATTTTACAAGGTGCTAGGAGACAATTAGAGGTTAGTTAGATAAATTACCATTGGTAGACAAAACGATAAGATTGAAACCCTAAAGGACCATTTGTCACAAAACCATTGGAAGTTGGACTTTTGACCAAGGTTATTAACTTTACTAAAATCAGATTTTTGACCAAAAATTGCTTCACTTTCTTGTCTCCTTTGGCCGAAAATATTGAGAGAAAAACCAAGAGAGTTCTTCAACTTCCACTTTAATTTCTTGTCCAAATCTTGAGTTCCAACCGATTAAATCGCAAACTACTCCATAAAAGTGCTAGTTAAAGTAGTTTTCAAGGTGTTTGTGGAGCTATTTTGAGAGGAAAGACACTAAGCTACTACCTTCTTGAGGTGTCAAGGTATTTTGCTTGGAAACTCACTCTTTGTTCCTAATAATGGTAAATTAGTGACTTGTGGTGGCTAAATAGGTTGTTCTATGGAAAATTTCATGGATTAAAGTGGAGTTAGATAAATTTCTAATTTATTGGAAATTTTTCTGTTTTCATATGATGGTTATAGTTGGCCTTGGATTGATACTCTAAATTGTGTTAAATGGAGCCTTTGTGCGTTAATTGAGGTTGTTTGCAGAAAATTTCAGAATTATGCGGAAATTTCAGCTTTAGGGTTTCAATTTTGCCCTATTCTGACTAGTGTCATTCGGCCATGATGGAGGCCGAATTGGGCTTAGCTCAAAACATGAAAGTTGTAGGAAATGATGTTTTATAACTGTTTGTAAAATTTCAACTCAATCAGAGCACTGTAACTTGTGAAATGGTCGAAATTCCCTTGACTGTCTACAAGTCTTGTTTCACGGACAGTTTTCTGTCCTCTCTGTGATTTTGATATTTGACCATGAAAATGCATGATTTGGCTTTGGAGGTCTTCATAAAAAATGTAGTATATGTCTTGGCTTCGAAACGCCATAAGATTCGTTTCAATCCGATAAGTGTAGTTTCAGTTGTGGTTATTGTGCCGAAAGGTGTGTTTTATAACCTATGATTTGTATATGGTTAATTTGAGATGAATTGGTATTGTTTGTAGGATGGAAAAGTAAGGAAATGTAGGGGATATACTGTCCAAATTTTGGGAGTGTTGGATTTCTTCGAGTTTGGTTTAGTTTGGGATATATATAAGAAGGGTTTTTGGGGTTGTTCGAGCCCTAGGTATTCATGTTATCTTTTCGTTCCAAAAATCATGTTTTACCCCATTGCATTTGTAATTATTTGGAGAGGTATACGACTTATAGTCGAGTCTCATTTGTGCATCTTATTTACTGAATTTGTGGTTGTGGGAACCATAATTGTTTACCTTGGTTATTCTAGGATTTTTTGGTGATTAGAGCCCTACTTTGGTTGAAACTTCTGAAGTGTCTTTACGTGAACTGGTGAGTGTACCACTCCCCTGAATTATTGCTAAACTGGTTATCTGTACTTGCAAATTGCTATTTGAATGTCTTTATCGACTGTTTATTTTGTACGGGACAAGTGTGTACTTTATCAAACTCGTTCTCTGGCCTGTGTGACTTGTTTTCTGTATATACTTGAATCTGTTACCTGCGCCTGTTATAATGTCGTTTGGAAGTGCATCCAACAACTTTCCTGTTAAATCTGAGCTCAATCTCATGGGGAGTTAATTTAATCGAACCAGTAAGGGCTTGGTTGAGAAAAATTGACAATCCATGGGTGCCTGTTTTTGGGAAATCTTTGGGTATTGGAGACTCTAGATTTTCGGTATACTCGAGTATTACCATTCCTGTTCCTGTTTGGCGTTCGGAACCCGGTAAGGGGTATGTTCGGTGAACGGGATTTTGGCATAAGCGGGGTCTACGAACTTGTGTGTTTCATTAAACGTTGATGGAGGGTCAACGAGGTTGGATCAAGTATTGCAACGAGAAGTTGGCTCCTGAGAGCCACCTGTATCCTTTAATTTGTGGTGTTCATTCAGTTCTCTTATTTGATGTGTATATGTGCCCTAAAAATGATTCCTCTTGATTTCTAGTATTTATACTTTTGGGTACCTCATTGAGCTTTTGGCTCACCCCGTTCCGTTACCCTTGTTTTCCTTATAGAGAACCATCTTTTGGAATTTCGATGTTTTGAAGAATGAAATGAGCTAGTATAAATACTTTTTTGTATAACTCCTCGGGAGTTGGAAAACCCTAAATGTACTTAGATCCAAATATTTTCCTTTTGATTTATAAATTACAAACGTATGTATGTAAAACTGTTTAATCATGTTCATGCATTTTATTTGGTTTGGAAATGTTTATTATCTAGAGTTATATAACGTTATCTGTATTCGATTGGGTTCCGGCCGGATTGTGACGTGGCAGTCACTGTTCATCCGTGGCTTGTTTTCATTCTTTGTTTTGTTTCTTTTAACGGTTGTTGTAGCGCTCGAGCAATGTATTATCTTTCGGAACAAGTTTTTCAGGGTGTGATTAGCTTAGTAGTCCTGGCGGTACTTCCATTTCGTTTTGATTTTTCGTGGGAACGTTGTACCAAAGATTGATTATATTTTTTAGTTCGGCTCAATTGGATTCTAAATGTTTATCTTCTCGAAGTCCTTTTGAGCGTTTGGTAGGGTTTACGTTTGTTCCAGATCCGTAGTCCCGGCGAGAGTTGGGCAGGCGGTCCGCCGAACCCTTTGGTTCATCTTAGGGAGAGGTGGGGTTGTCACTGGTGGTATCAGAGCTGTTTCGCGTGATCTCTGCTAGGAATGAGCTTGGGGCCAAGTGGTGTTGTGGTCTCGCTCATGTGAATGAGTATAAGGGACTAAGTACTCTTTTGAGCATAAGTTATGAATCACGGTGTATTATAGATTTCAAAACATTATTTTGGTACTTGGAGACTATAAATACGTATGTCAGGTCGGAATTTCAAATGTAGATGATTTACTCTTGGGACTGGCCAACTCAAGTGGTGAATTATCTTATTTTGGATTTTTGTACCCGATTACGAAACGGGATGAAAGTCTAGGTTAGAAATGACTTAGGCAAATTAGAAACCTGATTCTTCGGAACTTTATATGATGTGTTAGGGATCACTAAGGATGATTAACCCTGCCTAAGAGATAAATTGTGATATTCTTGTAGATTACGGATGGAACCCTAGGGGGGGAAGATTTTCGTTAGTTGCTTTTGTACTGATGGTCTAGTTCGTAGTGTGTACTATTGAATGACCCCCTTACTTCCATAGGATTTACTTTGCTTGTATCTGACTGACTGTTACTGTATGATTTGTTTGATATAGTCGTGTTATATGTATATTTGCTGTTGAATTGATTCGGACGTATTATATATATATCTGACTGACTGACCTCGCTAGTTTGTATATTATATTCGCGCCTCGAGTCTAGATTAGTTAATCCAATGGAAGGAACTCGTAGTGGATGAGGCCGAGGCCGTAGACGTAGGCAACTCTCGAATGAAAGGGGAAATCGGGAACCAATGCCTGAACCCAACCCTGAACCTGGAGTGGATCATAACGTTCAGGTAGCTGCGGCTATCCAGCGCATGACTGATCTTTTAGCTCACGTAGTAGAGTATCAGGGCCAAAACTCTATTTCTCAACCTGAAAACCCTGGTAACCATAGAGAGGGGAATGATAGGACCCTCGAACGATTTCAGAAGTTCTCCCCACCGAAATTCCTTGGAGGACCAGACCCTGATGTGGCCGAGCGGTGGCTAGAGAAGATGATTGATATTTTTGCGACGTTGCACTATACTGAGGAAAGATAAGTGACATTTGCTGTCTTCCAACTGGAGGGAACAGCCCGTTCTTGGTGGAATATAATAAGATTGAAATGGGAAATAGCACAAACACCGAAGACGTGGACGAATTTCATGATAGAGTTCAACGCGAAGTATTGCCCACCCCTAATTCAAGAAAAGAAGGAAGATGAGTTCATTAGGTTTCTCCAAAGAGTTCAGACTGTTGCCGAATATGAGAGTCAGTTCACCAGATTGTCTAAGTTCGCTCCCAAGCTAATTGTAACTGAGCAAAGGAGGATAAGACGTTTTGTCCAGGGCTTAAATGTTGAGATTCAGAAGGATCTGGCTGTAGCCCAACTGAGTGCCTTCAGTGATGCGGTAGAAAAAGCTCAACGAGTTGCAAGCGCAAGGTTACAAGTTAGAACCTTTCAAGCGAGGAAAAGAGCTATTCCTGAAAGTAGCATAGGACAAGAGGATACGAGTACATCTCCCAAGCTCGGAAATGGAACTGGAGGGGTAAGATTTCCTGGAATGTCAAGTGGTGCTTCACAGAGAGGCTCGGGCTCTGCTTCCCATGGTCCCTGCGGGTATTGTAAAAAGCCGAATCATACGGAAGATGTCTGCTGGAAGAAAGGAAGAAAATGTCTACGTTGCGGGAGTGCAGATCATCAAATCGCTAATTATCCAAATCGATCTCAAGAAGGGAGTGGGAATCGACAATCAACCAAGACCAACTCTAACCAGTCGAAGGGGGAAGGGACTAGACCGAAGGTGTCGGCTCGAGTGTATTCCCTAGAGCACCATCAGGTCCCTAACTCATCCGAGGACGTAGAAGGTACGAGCCACTGGTTACCTTAGATTTTGATAAATCCCATTGATAAGAAAAATTTTGAGGACGAAATTTCTTTAAGGGGGAGAGAGTGCGAGAACCCATAAAATTTCCTTAGTTTATATTATATTATATTCTTTTATTTCACATGCATTTTGCTTTAGTTTACTACATTAATTTTTCTAAAGATTTTATAAGCGAGTATAGTTTTTAAATCATTTTCCTAGTATCAGATAGTTCATGTTAAATTTAAAGTGTACTATGGGCATGGGACCCGCTAGTGCACTAAGTGCGATAAATTTTTTACGATTAATGGATGATTTGTATAAAGGGATATTATTTTACAAGGTGTTAGGAGACAATTAGAGATTAGTTAGATAAATTACCATTGGTAGACAAAACGATAAGATTGAAACCCTAAAGGACCATTTGTCACAAAATCATTGGAAGTTGGACTTTTGACCAAGGTTATTAACTTTACTAAAATCAGATTTTTGACCAAAATTTGCTTCACTTTCTTGTCTCCTTTGGCTGAAAATATTGAGAGAAAAACCAAGAGAGTTCTTCATCTTCCACTTTAATTTCTTGTCCAAATCTTGAGTTCCAACCGATTAAATCGTAAACTACTCCATAAAAGTGCTAGTTAAAGTAGTTTCCAAGGTGTTTGTGGAGTTATTTTGGGAGGAAAGACACTAAGCTACTACCTTCTTGAGGTGTCAAGGTATTTTGCTTGGAAACTCACTCTTTGTTCCTAATAATGGTAAATTAGTGACTTGTGGTGGCTAAATAGGTTGTTCTATGGAAGATTTCATGGATTAAAGTGGAGTTAGATAAATTTCTGATTTTTTTGGAAATTTTTCTGTTTTCATATGATGGTTATGGTTGGCCTTGGATTGATACTCTAAATTGTGTTAAATGGAGCCTTTGTGCGTTAATTGCGGTTGTTTGCAAAAAATTTCAGAATTGTGCGAAAATTTCAGTTTTAGGGTTTCAATTCTGCCTTATTCTGACCAGTGTCATTCGGCCATGATGGAGGCCGAATTGAGCTTAGTTCAAAACATGAAAGTTGTAGGAAATGATGTTTTATAACCGCCTGTAAAATTTCAACTCAATCAGAGCACTGTAACTTGTGAAATGATCGAAATACCCTTGACTGTCCACAAGTCTTGTTTCACGGACAGTTTTCTGTCCTCTCTGTGATTTTGATATTTGACTATGAAAATGCATGATTTGGCTTTGGAGGTCTTCATAAGAAATGTAGGTATATGTTTTGGCTTCGAAACACCATAAGATTCATTTCAATCCGATAAGTGTAGTTTCAGTTGTGGTTATTGTGCCGAAAGGTGTGTTTTATAGCCTATGATTTGTATATGGTTGATTTGAGATGATTTGGTGTTGTTTGTAGGATGAAAAAGTAAGGAAATGTAGGGGATATACTGCCCAAATTTTGGGAGTGTTGGATTTTTTCGAGTTTGGTTTAGTTTGGGATATATATAAGAAGGGTTTTTGGGGTTGTTCGAACCCTAGGTTTTCATGTTATCTTTTTGTTCCAAAAATCATGTTTTACCCCCTTGCATTTGTAATTATTTGGAGAGATATACGACTTGTAGTCGAGTCTCATTTGTGTATCTTATTTACTGGATTTGTGGCTGTGGGAACCATAATTGTTTACCTTGATTATTTTAGGGTTTCTTGGTGATTAGAGCCCTACTTTGGTTGAAACTTCTGAAGTGTCTTTACGTGAACTGGTGAGTGTACCACTCTCCTGAATTATTGCTAAACTGGTTATCTGTACTTGCAAATTGCTATTTGAATGTCTTTATCGACTGTTTATTTTGTACGAGACGAGTGTGTACTTTTTCACACTCGTTCTCTAGCCTGTGTGACTTGTGTGACGCCCCCACTTCTCCCTAAGGCGAACCAAAAGGTATCCGCGGGACGCCTGCCCAACTCTCGCCAGGACTCACTACAATCCACAATTCAAAAACTCGGAATATTTCAATGACTTCAATACATAATTAAAGTACTCCAAAATATCTCACTCTTACAATTAATCAACTCTCAAAATTAATACAATCCAAAAGAATATTTACTACAGCCATTTGCTGTAATACAACTTTAAATTTTCAAAAGAAGGCAATCTAGTACAATTCACGAGCACTCTTGGTTTCGAACCCTGTTAAAGAAACCCAAAACGGGAGATGAGCTACACAGCCCAGTGAGGTTCCAAGACACCCTAGCAGTTCTTATAAATCAAGTAATTGAGCATATCATATGTATGGTTCAAGATTACACATTGGCATATTAACATGAGACAATAATCATTGTACAAGTAATTTGAGCATATCACAGGTACGGCACATTTGTATGAAACGGTTATCATTATGCAAAATAAACACACATTGAAGGATACGGTGTTCCAGTGGAACCATTTCGGTCATCTGCACCTTATAACTTCCGATCCCCACGGTACTGTCTGGCTATCGCCTTATCCCTCCAGTGGTAATACTCGAGTATATCGAAACGGTGGCCCAGCGTTCCAACCTACCCGACCGAGCCCAACCCTGACTCGAGTAGGTCAGTAACCAAGGGCAGGGCCCAAGTTCAGCTTAGAGTTTACAACATGCACAAGTAATCAAGTAAATCGGCGAACGATAAAATTTATCATTTTAGTAGGTCGAGTGAGATAAAGTACACACTCGCCTTAAAACGGTGGCCCACTTCATATGAGCATATCATTTATGATAATCAAGTAATCAGGTGGTCAAATAATCAAGTAAGTTGGTGATCACGTAAGCAGATAATCAAGTAAGCAGGTAACCAAATAGATTAGAAAACGGTAAGTAAACACGGTTAACGGTAAACGGTAAACGGTTAACGGTGGCAATTACGGTTAATTGGTAGACATATGTCATTTTAATAGGCCGCCTTTGGCCGTGTCCCACTATTACCATGTAAGAGTCGAGAAGATTCACTCCAATCGACTTATGCTGCCATGGCATAATTAATCATTTAAACACATCATGTAAATATGCTCTCCAAGCATTTCATATCTAGTATTTCAAGTAATCATATAAATATGCTCTTTAAGCATTTCATATCGAATAATTCAAATATACATACTTCAGGTACTTCATGTCGAGTAATTCAATTTTGCTAACTTTGGAAATCAATTCATTTGACCAACCAAATCATGTTATTTTTCAATGAAACTTTCTACACACTTCATATAACATGTAAACAACAGAAACAAGCCATAAGAACCTCAAAAGTTTGCACAAAAGGGCTCGGACAAGGCAGGGGTAAAATGGTTACTTTTGCTCCAAGCACCTCTTTTGATTTTCTGCCAACAATACAATATTAATCCACTAATATAAGCACTAACCCACCATTAATTTCATCATCCAACATCAAATCAGTTCTTCCATCAAAAGTGGGAGTTCATAGAGCCCACACAACCAATTTCCTCAAAAATAATGCTACCCACTAACATGCATGAGTATATACGTGTAATAGAACTTCCGTAAACTAAGATTCGAGAGGTTGATCATCCATTACCTCTCTTGATGAACTAGGACAGAATTTTCGGTCCAATGAATGTCCAAGAAAACCGTGGAAATGAAGCTCCTCTCCTTGCCTAGGTGAATCTCCAAGTTGTTGTGAATTCGTGGTAGAAATTTCAAGTGATTTGGTGCAAGTTTGAGAGGTAAGATGAAGAAGGAACTTTGGTCTCCTTCTCTTCGTGTTGCACGGCTGGTTTGAGAAGGAAAAGAAGAATGGTGGCTGATGATAAGCTTCCGTGGGAAGCTTTGATATTTGTGGCCAAAATTGGTTCCAAAAGTCAACCTTTCAATAGTGCGCGAACGCGCGCGTTTTGTGCTCGTTTCCTCTCGGGTTTGTTTCACTAGTGCACTAAACCTCTAATGCACTTGTCTACATACTATTGTTATTCACTCTTAATTGTCCCAAAATAATGGTCTAAAATCTCTCAATTAAATCGTGCGTGTGAAAACGCGTATTTTCAAATTAAACGTGATAAAACGAAATTTCTAAGAAATTCTTATAACGATGGTACAACTAACTATCACTTGAGCACTTAATCATAAAAATACCTATTTTAAGACTAATGCACGTATCTCCAATTTTTCAAGATTAGTGTATTCTCAAATCGGTTATCGTTCCAAATGCACGTGTACTATTTTCACTTAACAGGCTTTCAAAAAAATTAATTTTTGAAACGAGACACTTTAAAAATATAACAAAGCTATAGATCCATGTAATTAGGTCTAAAGGGGTTAGAAAATAATATTCGAAGAAAACGGGTGAGCAAATAATTAATTAAGCCATAAAAAATAGAATTGTAAGTGAGAAAAATTCGGATCCTCACAACTTGTTTCCTGTATATACTTGAATCTGTTACCTGCGCCTATTATAATGTCGTTTGGAAGTGCATCCAACGACCTTCCTGTTAAATCTGAGATCAACCTCATGGGGAGTTAATTGAATCGAGTCAGTAAGGGCTTGGTTGAGGAAAATTGACAATCCATGGGTGCCTGGTCTTGGGAAATCTCTGGGTATTGGAGACTTTAGATTTCTGATATACTCGAGTATTATCATTCCTGTTCCTGTTTGGCGTTCGGGCCCGATAAGGGGTATGTTCGGTGAACGGAATTTTGGCGTAAGCGGGGTCTACGAACATATGTGTTTCATTAAACGTTGATGGAGGGTCAACGAGGTTGGATCAAGTATTGCAACGAGCAGTTGGCTCCTGAGAGCCACCTGTATCCTTTAATTTGTGGTGTTCATTCAGTTCTCTTATTTGATGTGTATATGTGCCCTAAAAGTGATTCTTCTTGATTTCTACTGTTTATACTTTTGGGTACCTCATTGAGCTTCTGACTCACCCCGTTCCGTTATCCTTGTTTTCCTTACAGGGAACCATCTTTTGGAACTTCGATGTTTTGAAGAATCAAATGAGCTAGTATAAATACTCTTTTGTATAGCTCCTCGGGAGTTGGAAAACCCTAAATGTACTTTGATCCAAATATTTCCCTTTTGATTTATAAATTACAAACGTATGTATATAAAACTGTTTAATCATGTTCATGCATTTTATTTGGTTTGGAAATGTTTATTTTCTAGAGTTATATAACATTATCTGTATTCGATTGGGTTCCGGCCGGATTGTGACGTGGCAGTCACTGTTCATCGGCGGCTTGTTTTCGTTCTTTGTTTTGTTTCTTTTAATGGTCGTTGTAGCGCTCGAGCACTGTATTATCTTTCGGAACAAGTTTTTCAGGGTGTGATTAGCTTAGTAGTCCTGGCGGTACTTCCATTTCGTTTTGATTTTTCGTGGGAACGTTGTACCAAAGATTGATTATATCTTTTAGTTCGACTCAATTGGGTTCTAAATGTTTATCTTCTCGAAGTCCTTTTGAGCATTTGGTAGGGTTTACGTTTGTTCCAAATCCGTAGTCCCGGCGAGAGTTGGGCAGGCGGTCCGCCGAACCCTTTGGTTCGCCTTAGGTAGAGATGGGGCTATCACAGGTGGTATCAGAGTTGCTTTGCGTGGTCTCTGCGCGGAGTGAGTTTGGGGCCAAGTGGTATTGTGGTCTCGCTCATGTGAATGAGTGTAAGGGACTAAGTACTCTTTTGAGCATAAGCAATGAATCACGGTGTATTATAGGTTTCAAAACATTATTTTGGTACTTGGAGACTATAGATACGTATGTCAGGTAGGAATTTCAAATGTAGATGATTTACTCTTGGGACTGGCCAGCTCGAGTGGTGAATTATCTTTAGTGAGATGAATGAATTAAATTTTGAAATGTTCAATCAAGAATAGATGAACATGTTTGAGTTTTTTGATAAAAATGATCAAGCAAAGAAACCATTCAAAAATAGAAATTTCATCAACTATCACGTGTGAAGATGAAATTAAAATTCCATTGTAAGTTGGTATTCCACATCGCTTATACAGCAAAAGAATTTTTTCATGGAAATTCAAACTCGAGATGGCATTAGAAATTAAAACCCCCTAAGGCAGTGCTCAAGTCATTGAATAGATTGTGTAATTCGTTCCGCTGGGATCATTGGATCGACTCTAAATGTACTCATTGGTCCTTTTGGGAAAAGTTTTGTTATCCAATAGGCAAAGGTGGGTTAGGTTTTCGTCATTTTGAAGATGTGGTTGATGCTTTTTCTGCTAAGTTGCATGGAAACTGTGGTTGAACAAATCAATTTGGGCTCATTTTGATGCACATCAAATATGTGCGCCCATTGATGGTGAGAGTAGATTGACCTTCTTCTGCCCAGTGTCATTTACAAGGAATCCGTGACTTTGCTAAGTATAGAATTAAGTAGTGCTTGGTTAGGAGTGTTGTTGATTTTTGATTTGATCGGTGGGCGTTTGATAAGCCTTTATACATTAAATTGGGGATTCATGATCCTCCCCATTATTACCTTGCGGATTTTTATATGCAAATTGGTTGGGACCTTGAATGGCTTTGTCAACTATTAGCAGCAGAGTTGGTTACTTTGGTTTTGCAAGTTGCATTTGCATCTAGATACGAATGATCAAATGGTCTGGCTTCCATCATTTTTTGATAACATCTGCTTGGGAGGAGCTTCGGCCAAGGACGAATTTTTCGACATTGGATCGCATGGTTTGGTGTAAATTACTTCCTATCAAAATTTCGTTCCTTGGTTGGAGGTTGTTGCATAATTTTTACCTTTGGATGGAATTATGAAACGAAAGGGCTTATATGTTTGGCTTCGCGGTATAGTTGTTGCTACTCGGAGGAAGAGGATCGTGATCATGTTTTCATTTCTGGTCTGGTGGCAAGGGTGATTTGGACTCATTTTGGGAGGCAATTTGGATTGTTAGATTTGAGATTTACCAATGTTTCTTTCTTGGTTCTTGTCCATACCTATTCAGTCATCAAATCATGTTATGTCGATTGTGCCGGTGTTGATCTGTTGGTTTTTATGGAAGTCCAGGAATAATTCTCAATTTAAAGATGCGCAATTTGTTGCTCAAGGGGTTATTGGTCAGGTCGAGACGTTTTTACAGCAATTCGGAATGGCTGGTAAATTTTGTTTGAAGCACTTTCATAGTGATTAGATTGTCAATTGGTGCGTTATGTTAAGCGAAAGATGCGCTAGATGTGTTGTATAGCTGTTTGCTGGAATAAGCTGCCTTTGGGGTTGTTTAACCTTAACGCTGATGCAAGTGTGATCCTTGGCAAGGCCTCGGGTGGAGATGTTCTAAGGGACCATGATGGGAAGTTGGTCTTTGCCTTTTTTAAAGAGTTCGGTGAGCAAGACGTTTTGATGGCTAAAAGTTCTTCGTTATTATATGGGCTGCAATTATCAATCTTAGTATATTTGATCCAATTGTCAACCTTTGGTAAAAGGTTGCTGTGCAAGGTTTGGGCCCCCTCAAGCTTTTTGTTATTATTAAATAAGTAATAGGCCAGTGATCTACCCCGTGTACGGGCCTTAGCTGGAAAAAAAGAAGAAGAAGAAGATGGCATTAAAAAGGATCACAATGACAAGGTTGGTTTAAGGGAGGTGATGAAGGAAATTAAGTTCACCTTGTTTCATTTATTTTTTTAGTTTATTATATTAAAGTAGTTATAATAAATAATTACATGATAAAAGTTAGTCAGTTGTTCGCTTGTTAGTTTCCTTAAATTTTGATTAGTGAATAGTCAAGTCCAAATCTGATTGATTAGATAGTTTCGTATGTGTAATCGGTTCTTAGTCCAGGTTGGTAGTGTTGTTTCTTTTAGTCATTCAAGAACCTATATATACTCAAAATGTTGCCACGTTAATTTTTGAAGAGAGAGTTTAGTTATGAGATAAAGGAAAAACCTTGTCATAAACGAAAGGTTACGACTTAAATTATTATTGAATTTTAAGATAATAAAATTATTGGGCATTTGTTGCATGTTTATTCTTCTCTTTCCCTTTCCAAATATCTTTATATGTATTAAAATAACGTTCACTGTGCCAATAAGCTTCCTCTTTCCATCTAAACCTTTTGTATTAGGTGAGAGTTTTTGTCCGCTCATGAAATTGTTTAACACCATCTACCATCTGTTAAATCAAAGGGGATAATCGTTATCTATATCTATATAAATTTGAGAAGGGATTTTTAGCAACAAGCCTTCACAAATCTTCCCACTCTCAACTCTATTTTTCTAACATTTTACATTTAATTTATTTCGTAAAAAACATCATGGGCACATTACACCCCCACGTTTCCCTCAAATAAGAAGTTAACTCTAACTAACACTCCTTACACACCTTACTCCAACTAACACTCCTCACACACCTTCCCACTACAATTAAAACTCTTCCAATTCCATGATAAGATTGCAATTAAAACTCTTCCAATCAAGAATTTCACTTACATTAAAACTCTTCCAATTCCATGATAAGATTGCACAAGATCTCTTTCCACTTGCTGTTGGTATCCTTATTAGCCCTGAAGTTAAATTTCACTCCACACACACCTTCTCACTACAATTAAAACCCTTCCAATCAAGAATTTGCGAATTTGCCAATGCCATATATTGCCATTTCTACTCTTCCAATGCCATATATTGTCCTTTCTACTCTGCCAATGCCATAATAAGATTGCAACCTCGCAAGTACTCTTTCCACTTTATGCTGGTATCGTTAGTAGCTCTCAAATTAATTTCACAATGGAACATGGCCGTTTACAGGCATGTCAACAACGCCTAAATTTCAAATTGGCCTGATTGCAAAGGAGAAAACATTTGCTAACAAAACGAAACGTACGCCACAACGATCCCGCACAAGAATTGGAAAAGTTCCAACAACTTTGCGTCAACGAAAGAGAAATCTCACATCAACTACGATGGATAAAATCTCGACTACACTGATTCAAACGTCGCGCCCGTCGAATTAGAAGTTTCGGTACTATTTATTCTTTAAATATTGGCATTTTCATTGTATTTTCAATTATTAATAATATTCCCAATATTATGATATTATTGTTATTTCCATTGTTTATAAGAATCAAGTTAGAAGTTTCGGTACTATTCATTCTTTAAATATTCTCCTTCTTCACATGTTACTAATCCTTGCTGGCTGAATCAACAAAGTATGGTACTATGGCTTTTATGTGAGTTTAGACATTTACACATATAGTTCTCATTGCATTAGTAATTAGTCAGATTTGTCCCGGAACATGGTCATAGCTTTGATTAGAGAAAAATATTTTTTCATGAAATGTCTCTTTCATGAAATAGTCCCGTGACTGTTTTATGAATAGTGGGCATAACGGAAACAAAGGAGATGAAGTAGGGAATTGGCGGGCAAATGCCAAATGGGAAAATAAAGGTTGAGAGAGAACATGATGGCAGACTTTAGTTTAGCCAAGAAGAGTCGTGAGCCTTGCAATTTAATGCGCGGTGTGACGACCCCACCGTACACAGAGGCGTACCAAAGGGTTTAGCGGATCGCCTGCCTAACTCGCGCCAAGACTCGATACTCTAAAACGAGAAAATAGATTTCACGCCACAAGAAAGTTCTATATACACTATTATATCTTCAAAAGTTGTATAAACTATTACATCAAGCCATACATACCACTAGTACCAGAAAGTAAACCCTGAAAAAGCTACTAACTATAACCACCACAACAAATATATACATCTTACTAGTCAACTTATAACAAATACTAGGGGCAAAATCAACTATTCTGTAAACTAAAAGTCTATACACCTTCCCGAGCTTTCCCCGCGTCAGCCCCTGCTAAGGAAAACAAATGGAATGGGGTAAGGTATATGCTTAGTGAATAATCGGGGATAAACGTAAAATCACATCCAAATAAACATGTAAACCAGGATATTTCACATCAATAGACAGAGATGTAACATCACAATGGTAGGATACGGGTGGCTTCAAAGCCAATTCATTTCCCCGAGCTTGAACGCCTGTTGACAATCCGTCAACCAAAATACCCATAGTCCGTAGACTCCACTTAACTTTTTCCGTTCACCTTATCAACCCCTACTGGCCAGTCAACAGCACACAGCAGTTCGAGCAAAACAAAATCACTTAATTTTAATCAAAGTTTTAACAAAGAACGAAATTTCAAGGTTAGCATGGAACTAATTTCGACCAAGTCTCGGCTGGCTCGAATAGTTCGTCTACTCTTGGAACCGGGTTGGAACCAAGCCTTGAGATATCCAATCTCTCAATAGATGATATCTCTCAACAAAGTACTCACCCCAACAGCACACAGCACAAGGGGTTCAATTCAAGTCATGTAATCACTCCAACAGCACACAGCAAAAGGGTGATACTCAACACAAGACATGTATGCTCGCAGATTAAATCAAGAACAAATGATGGGTTTAGGTCGAGTGAGATAAAGTGCACTTTCGTCTAAGTACTCATTTAACATATACAAAGCACATTGATAATTTATCATATAAACCAACCTAATTATTCACTCAAAATAGTTAGCACGTAAATCAAGACACTTTATACGGGTCCACCGACTCCGTCTGGTTCATCACTGCCTGTGATAGAAGATTATACTCAATCATCAGTCAAACAACCATCACAAATGGAAATAAGGACTAAAATGGCCAAAATGGCAAAAACGGCCAAGAAATGCATGTGCACGTGCACGGAAATGAAAATGGTATGAAAATGGGTTGCATGGTTTTGACCATAACTAGAGCTGTGGTTATCGGATCAATGTGTACTAGGTAGCGTCTCGAAACTAAGACAAAGGGTTACAACTTTCATGAAGCAACTCATCCTAGTTTTCAGTGAATCCAGGTCGAATTTGCAGATTACAGAACCAGAATTCCAAAGGCTGGTTTATACCTCTAGTGAAAATTTGGGCGGCATGCCCCTTGTGTTTACCTATTTTTCAGTCATTTATGACTTCATTATTTTCCTCAAATCAGCCTCAATGTCACACATAGGCAATGTTACCACAATAGCCCTTCAACTAGGCTCAAAATAATCCAATTACAACAAGTCTTAACAAGGCAACCGGAAATCAAGTTTAAAGGCAAATAGCTAAATGGCAGATTTGACATCTCTTGATTTTTCTGTCACAACGGAAGCTACGTTTATCGGATTGGTATACACTTTATGCCGTTTCGAAGCTAGGATAGAGACATACAAGTCTCATGAAGACATCAACAACCAGTTCAAGTATTTTCAATATCAAAATGTGATATCTCAGAGGAAAACTGAAACTGCCTGCAAAACTGTACATTTGGCAGTCAAGGGTATTTTGGTCATTTTACATGCTACAGTCTCCGATTGAACTGAAATTTTACAGGAAACTATATAACATCATTTTATACAACTTTTATATTTTGACCTAAGCCTGAATCGGCTCCTAACATGGATGAATGAAGTTGGTCAGAACAGAACAAATTAGTTTCCAAATTCTGAAATTTGCACCTTTACTCTAGAAATTCATATCTAACAAGTACTCTATCATCAAAACCACCAATTACTAGCTCAATAACATCAATTAAGAGGTAGATCGCTATAATCAAAGCTGAAAATGTAAACCTTATCTCCATATTCCAACAAATCAATCAAAACTAACCGATTAACCGTCATAAGGCAAGATTAAGAGCTTCTAACTAAACTTTAACAAGATTAAAGAAGAGAAAAGGGATAGACAACCATGGTACCTTCCAAAGGTCCCTTGTAGTGAGAAACACACCACTATCTTCCCAAAATTTCAGCACACCAAGCCTCCCAAGCACCAAAAGGTAAATTTAATCGGTTTGGTTCGGTTAATTTCAGCTCAACAAGGAAGAATCAAGGTTGGAGTTGAAGTTGTTTTTCTCTCTTTTCCCTCTCTTATTTTCGGCCAAGATGGAAGAAAACTGGAAGAGAATGGAGCCAAGCAGAAAGATAAGAAGGAAGGAAACTCATTTGGTCAAAGTTCCATGGATTGCCAACAAGTGTCAACCCAAGATGGCTACTTAATTTTTTTTCTTTTCTCCCTTTTCTTTAGTCCAAAATTTCGGCTGCTTTAGGAGATATTTTAGGGCTGATTTTGCTTAATTAATGAATAGGAGATTAAGGTAATAAAGTGGTGGTCAAGTGGTGCACTCAATCGGTAACAAACGGTACACATCGGTTCAACCCGATTTTCCTTATTTCGCACGTACTAGGATTTTAACTTATAATTCACTAACTTATTATTATTACTTCTAATCACACACTTTTTCTTATCTAAAACTCACTCTTAACAACCAAATTTAGTACACACCCCGTACCGATTACTCACACTACAAAAAGACGTAAAAACCTTAGTTTACCCTAACGATGAATGTAAAGGGAAAACCTGAATTCTATTCTTTATTCCAACCATTAGGGATGTAAATGAGTAGTATGGATATTATAAGGTAATGGATTCCAAGTAAAAGGGAATTTTAAGAAAAATATGAGGGATTTTACAACTCCATAGATTAAAATTAGGGTTTCGATTAAGATATGAGAGATTTAAGAAAAACCTGTTAGTCACAAGTAAAACTAGGGTTTTGAGTACAAGTAGGGTTCTAGTCTTTAAACCAAAACAATGTCTTAAAACAAAAATAAAATAAAGAAGCCGTAATATCCACTCGGAGACTAAAAAAAATATTATCCTAAAAGTCGGGGTATCACACGCGGCAAGGACCTTTAATGGAGCTTCCAATTCCCAGTAGTATAAACTAGAAGTCTGATCCTCAGTATAAACTAGATGGCATCTTATGGATGAAACCTAGATGTATAATACATTTGTGTGTATACAATACATTATAAAGGAAATTATAATTAGATGTAATAATACTCAAAAGAAATGTATTATTTCTACGCACAAAGGATTTTGTGCGTTAAAAATCTTGGATTACAAACAGAAAGGTGAAAGGTGACGTCAAGAACACCCCAAACTCAGACGACAATGAGTAACAATTTTACCTCCATTTCACATGCATCTGCATAAACTAGAGGATTCCAGGAAACAACAAAAAATTTTGCCTTTCCAGTTAAATTGAGGTAATGTTTAACTTAAGGATTGACTAAAATAACCTGGAGTCCAATTGCTGGAGTTCGTAAAACATTAAGCTAAAAGTAGATTACACAATAATTGGGTAGCTAGATAGATAAAAATCCTGGTTGGGTCATATATCTGCCATGCTCCCATGCCATATCCTACACATTATAATATTTAGACAATTTAGATTTATCATAAAGTATCTGAAGAACTCAGTTATTTTGGGTGGTCAAGTTTAGAAGTTAGAGGTGAGGAAAGTACTTAGACAATTTAGATTATGCCAACACCTCAGTCTTCAAAAAGCCTACCAGTACCATCCAGCAAGCCCCTTTACATTTGTACATACTTTCAATCAATAGACCTCCAAAAGGGAATAGCGTTGCAAAAGTGTTCTGCTTAAGGTTCAGCATATTACAAGTTAGCATAGTATTGAACAACATGATTATTACGAAATTGTTCAAGACCTTTTGAACAGAATTAAGTAGGTATATGAGCTATCAAAAGAGTATTGCTTACTCATTACAAAATTTAGTTATGCAATCATGATGACAGGAAGTCAACGTCAACATTGAGAACACTTGTCATAAGAATTTTCTTTTTGCAAGGATTTACAAAACGTTTGAGTCATTATATCTGTAAAAAAAATGTAGGAGCTGAAACCTTAGAAAACAAACCTTCAAAATCCATAGTTGATTATTCTTTCAAATTAAACTTTGTGCAAAGTCACATACTAATATTTATAAAAGGTGCCATCGACATATAAGCTCATGAGAATGAGATGGTTGAGCATAAGAAGTATAAAAGACAGTTTGGTGGTGCTTTGAATGATATCCATTTTCAGGGATTCAAAAATTTATAAGACTTTCAAACTCAGAGGATACTGTTTGATAGAATCACCTGAAAAAAAAACGTATCCTAAGAATCTTTAACACTAGCCCATGAATTCTTGCAAAAAATTGCTTACAAGAACATATGAGACAATAGCACCTAAAAATTAACATAGTTCCTAGATGTAATCTTATGGACAGTAATCTTATGTATCAAATTAGAAGTTTCGGTACTATTTATTCTTTAAATATTGACATTTTCATTGTAATTTCAATTATTAATAATATTCCCAATATTATAATATTATTGTTGTTTCCATTGTTTATAACAATCAAGTTAGAAGTTTCGGTACTATTTATTCTGTAAATATTGGCATTTTCATTGTAATTACAATTATTAATAATATTCCCAATATTATACTATTATTGCTGTTTCCATTGTTTATAAGAATCAAGTTAGAAGTTTCGGTACTATTTATTCTTTAATTATTGCCGTTTTCATTGTAATTTCAAGTATTAATAACATTTCCAATATTATAATATTATTGTTGTTTCCATTGTTTATAAGAATCAAGTTAGAAGTTTCGGTACTATTTATTCTTTAAATATTAGCGTTTTCATTGTAATTTCAAGTATTAATAATATTTCCAATATTATAATATTATTGTTGTTTTCATTGTTTATAAGAATCAAGTTACAAATTTCGGTATTATTTATTCTTTAAATATTGGCATTTTTATTGTACTTCTAAGTATTAATAATATTTCAAATATTATAATATTATTGTTGTTTTCATTGTTTATAAGAATCTGGAAAGAGTACCAATTGCTTATAAGCACTTTAATAAATACTACCGAAAGCTACCCAATTGCTTTGTTAAAATGTTACATGTTAACAAATAGTACTAAAAACTATTATTGCATGTGTAGTAGTCAACCATACTGAATAGGTTCGAAAGTCATTTACTACATAGTAATGTGTGAAAGTATCAGGTGACCAGTATTTTGGGGGGGGGGGTATGGACAGTAAAGCTGCAACCGTGAGGTTATATGATTCATGCTAAAATTGAACACTAAAGATGCAATCGATAGATTATAAACTTTAATCTTTCTTCAAATCACTGCAATCTTATCTTGAAGTTATAAAAGATAACCTTTCTTTGAATCACTACAATCTTATCTAATATCATAGGTTCACATAAATATATCATCGCTTCTACTACCAAAATTGCCAATTTGTTTGGATCAATAATTAACTTAATAAAAAATATTTTTTACTATTCTAAATGTTTAATTACATACCATAAAAAACATAGTGACTCAAAACTCTTAATTTTCTCAATCAAGCTTCACATTGTACATCAATTTCACCCACTAAATAATTTCTCAAACATAAAACATTACCAACTACTATCATAAACATTACCAAATTAAGGATAAATTTCCACAAATCTTACTATTAAATACACATATTATCATTCATTAATTAAAAAAATATTTTTTCAATCTAAAATACTTCTTTTCGATTTTTCTAATCTTTGCACATAAAGTAATTTGTGTTAACAAATATTGCTATGTTCATCAGATCTTGCTATGGTTTTACATCAGACTACTCATGTTCCTTTATAATATTCATACAGTATATTAGATCATTACATTTTTTATGAGTATTACATTAATAATTGTAACTTAATTTAATACGTTTTTTAATACAACTAGTATAAATACCCGTACTACGCACAGCAGATTACATTTTTGAAAAAAATTACAATCTATGGAGGAATTTAAAAATAGTAAAATATTATAATCACGGGCACGTGAGAGTATATTTAAAAAAATGAAACATTGTAACAATAGTTCAATATATGATAAAAACATCTCCATTATTTATAAACTATCACTTTGATGAAGGTTGGATCCTGAAAAAAAAAAAAGAAATCTATATCATAAATTGAGCGACATAAGGGTCCAATTAAATATAATTGAATATTTAATTTGATAAGTAAATGAAATACTTACAAACATTTTGCCTTTGATTTGATAATCTTCTACGAAGGTGTGAACATTCTTAACACCAATCAACTCTGAGTACGAACGCCAGTATTGGGGGTTTAATTAGTTCTGTTGATTTTTGTGGAGTTCATACTATAAATGAGAATGCACAATTTTTGCATGAATTAATGTGTTGGTCAAACAATGCACCTCCATTTTCCTGACAATTAAAAGCATACATAATTCAAAATTATCTTTTGTTTCAGACAGTTTGTAAATAATATTGTATAAAAATATATACATATAAATAATGTATACCTTTGTTTTTAAATCTCTAAGATAAGAAGCATCACAACGAAACATGAATCGTGCATGCCTGTCTTGAAGAGCGAGGTATAGGTTACCACTAGAATCTCTAACTTCTATGTTAACATTGTATCTGTTAAGAAGAAATTGTGATGTATGATGCAAAAAATTATATTAAAAATTAAAATATATGAAAATAATTACCTGACAATAGTGTCAACTACGTCATTACAATGGATACACACCATTTTTGCAAAATGAGATTGACATGGTTGTCCACAATTTTTGCATAACTCATGGAACATATTATCTATGTTGATACTTTGAATGTAAGCAAGTATCCGAAAATATTTAACCTAAAACTATCCAAAGAATGTATAGATTACAATTATTAATTTGAAACTAAATGTAGATACTTGTTCATTACTTAATTAATTGAGAAGAATTGTGTGACAGTCCCACCTCCTTCTAGGGCGTACCCTAGAAGTTAGCGGATCGCCTGCCTGACTCTCGCCAGGACTCCCTAATATCACACTAACTTCAGAGATAACAGAAAAATACTTCCATTAGCCTTACATTAACTTCAGAGATAACATTTAGATAACCAAAACCAACCATACAACTCTTTTACAATACCTAGTACAATACAAAAGTTCCAACCTTAATAAGACACTAAAAGATTCACAACTTAAAATTCTCCAAACTAACTTCCTAAGATCCTTCGTTCGATCCCTGACCACCAACTCCTGTAAGGAAAACAAAGCTAAAAGGTTGAGCTAAAGCTCAATGAGGTTTGTCGAGCAAGTAACAGTTAATAAACACTTAAATCATTGCAATTAAACAAACGGTGCACATTTCACTGGACAATCACATTCAAAAGGATACACATTCCACCTGGGAGCCATTTCAATGTCATTTCAGAGTCACGAGACAATCATTTCAATATCATTGCATTTACACTGCCAATTCACCCCCTTATGTCCTCCAAAACAATAAACAATCCCCTACATTCAACAATCAATTCAGTAATCTCCCAACTTCCAGGTAGTTCTCGAGTATACCAAAACATTTATCCAAAGCTATCATCCTATCCGACCAAACCCCTTGCTGGCTCAAATAGTCAGTTGAACAGAGAGTTTAGGAGCCCAGTTCAGCCAAAGGCTTACATTAATGCACATTTACAATATCATTCAATCAATAATCAATCTTCGAACTCAACTAAGCCGAGTGCAATAAAGTACACTCCCGACTTAGAAGGCGAGAGTCCATTGATATACACACCACAATAAATCACTAGTAATATTCACAACAAGCACATTTCTCACATAAATTCATTTAAAGAAACATAATCGGTTAAGCATATACATTCGACAACACTCACCAATTATCCAAAAGAACTACTCTCAAGTCTCGAGTCGGTTTCTTGGTTCACAGCTACTTCCTGGACAAGTTAATAATTCTAAAGTAAATATCCAATTTATATACAGCCACTCATCTTATACCAATTTAAGATTTAAATAACTAATACCCAAGTTCCTAAGCTTATAAAACAAGGTTAATGCACACATATACCAAATTTTAAGATCTTATAAAACATTTGAGCTAAGATTAAATCATTTCATTCTAATCCTAATAATTAAAGCTGGTGGAACTTTTATTTCTTCCCTTTTAGACTAAACTAGTCTCTAGTTTGCATACTATTCCTATTTGTTCCACTTCACTAGCCCTTCAGGTTTTAAGTTCTTTAAAGTATTCAAAACAAGGTCAAGATGGTATAAACTGTTATATATATATATATATATATATATATATGATTACAACAAACTATCCTAGAATTTTTCGAAAACTTCATGGAAAACTCAACTCTTCACTGTTTCGGCCATCAAGCAAGATTTCCAGCAATATCAATTCAAGATGTTCAACAAAGCTCCATGGTCTACTTGTTTAAACACTAAACACTCAACATATTATCTGACCAGCCTAAACTATAGCAGATAACCCACTATTTCAGCAAGTAATTCCACCATGAACCTCAAAATAATTCTGTCATCTGCTAACTATAACTTTCGGCCATAAGACAGTTTAAAGATTTGGTTCTTTCTTCACATTTTCTTCAGTTTTAACTCCAACACAACATGCAAGGAATGATTAACTTATCACAGAGTATTTTAAGATGCAAGATAATATTTTCAACCAAAGATTCGAAGTTAATATTAAACAAAGCTTTGTTTCCCTCCCTCGGCCATATTAGAAAGGCTTTGGCAGCCAACAGCTTTTAAAACAAGAAAATTCTCCAATAATCTCTTCATTTTATACCCAATCTCACATGCATGTTCAGACCAAACTATTATGCAATATATATATTACACTTAACATAGAAATTCAATGACAAAATTCATGAGGACTGCTAGAAACCTCTTCATTTCCCTCTCTTGGATGAAGCTGGAAAATTCCAGCAGGTTTTCTTCCTACGGTCTCAACCCAAAATTCCAACTTTTCCCCCAAGTTTCTTCAACTAAACCTCTTATAATACCTGAGATAACCACATTGCATGCATTTCTTACATTAGTTTCCATTTTACAATGCTAACAGGCTGCAACTCAAGTAATTTACTCTCGGTTCCTACAACTTCAATCCAGTTCCAATTTTTCTTCTTTATCAGATTTCCCTTCGGTCAAAACTTATTATTCCTTGCTAAAAACTAACATGCAGCCCATATATTCAGTTATATTCAAGAAATGAAAGGGTGGTTACAAGATTCTTATTTTTTTCTGTTAAGTTTTAATAGTGGCAGATTGCTCCTGCTCCTAGCTTCAGTTCCTCCTCACTATTGTAGCTGATATGTGAAGTTGTAAGTTAGCTTCCTCCTCTTATCACTCACTTAGTTCTCTTACTCACTCGGTTGTGGTTGGAAGGAACCAGAAATGCTCCTTCACTCCCACTCTTTCTCACAGTTTCGAGTATGAACAAGAAAGAAAGCTTCGTTCTCTGTTTTCTTTCATTAGTTTCCTCTCGGTTGATAATACCAAAGTAGCTAATCACTCCAACTCCCTCTTCAGTTGGTGGTTGATAGAACCAAAGTTTCTCCACTCGGTCTTGTTTCTAAGGTTCTAATACTAGGTGGTCGCATGGTAGATTAGCTAGGATGAGAGGTTAGTTAGGTCATTTGATATCCACTTATTTGCTTACTAAGGGCTACAATTTTTATTAATTCACACATTAACTCCCAACCTTAATTGTATTTCCTTGATCTCGTAGATTCTCATATATTTGGTTTTAAAGAAAATTAGCTAGACATGTAACTTATTCAACAATAATATATTCAAATTACACAAATTACGGTGTGCATACTAGATGTTTATTTGATTCATATAATTTTTGTAAAATTTAAATTTAAACACTTAATTAATCTATTAGTTGTTATATATAATACTTCTAATGACAAAATGAAGGCAATACATTCAAAACTTACACAAAATTTTTCTCGGGTTTTCACAAATTGTACCGTAGGTATAACTGCATATTCGGATATCCATATTCTCTTAGCATTTGATATCAACAATGCTTGGGACATTGTAAAATTGCATGACCGCAACCACATCACTAATTTCTGAGCACATTTATCATTCCCAAACCTGCAAATTTTTCAAATACATATTCGTAAGGGTATGAAATATTATTAATAATTTAATATTTTGGTATTTGTAAAACTTACCAACTGTGTAGGTATTGAGCAAAATCCAAGTAGCAATTGACATACAATTTGCTTGCTCGAATAGTATAAAGTGACGGTCCTGCACAATGTGCTATATTTATTGATAAACTATAAAAATTAAATAAAATAAAGTGAAAATAAATTGAATTACCTTTATAATTTCTCACACAAATACCACAGGCTAGCAAAACATTATTTTTTGTAACAGTTTGACGCAAGTGTTCACCATCATCAATTGCAAATCTGTCACATAAAGTCAACCGAACTACTGTCAAACTTCATTTAGAGAATTTTGGTAATCAGAAGTAAAGTTCTCTCCGAATTCTCTCCGTAGGGTTCTCTGGAGTTCCGCCCTTTCTTGCTTCACAAGTGTGCCGCCATGGCGGCCCCTCAGCCGCTGGCTGGGGCTGTTGCCCCTACCCCATCTAAATCCTTTACGGATATCCTCCGCCACCACCCTCAGCCGACTCCAACTACCCACCACCACCGCTCCTTCCCACCAGATCGGCCCTCTATTGTGCATGAACCAACCACGTACAAGGGTAGGCCCGTCGTTTTCTTCACGGATGAAGACATCCGCACCCTGTCAACACCCTTTCAATTTGCCCTCGTAGGGAAATTCTCTAAAGGGCGGCCGAACCTGGAGTCTCTAAGAAAGGACTTTAGCACAATAGGCTTCAAGGGCGACGACCCCCGCCATGTTCTGCTCCGTTTTGACCGCGAAGAGGATTACCTTCGCTACTAGCTGCGGGGGGGTTGGAACTTCCAAGGCTTTCCTATGCGCATCTTCAAGTGGACGCCTTCCTTCAATCTTAACTCGGAGTCACCTTTCGTCCCAGTTTGGATATCACTCCCGCACCTTCCGGTCCACCTTTTCGACAAAGGCCCGCTGTTCTCCATTGGCCGCCTCATAGGCAAGCCCCTCAAAATTGATGCCTCAACAGCAGCACTGACTCGACCAGGGGTAGCCCGTTGTTGCGTCGAAGTCAATATCCTAGGAGACCTCTCGGACAAAGTCTGCATAGGGAATGGCAGCTCTGGGTTTTAGCAACCAGTTCAGTACGACAACCTCCCGGAGTTTTGCACCTATTGCCACAAGCTTTGCCATGTTGTGGGGAAATGCAGACACTGCCCAGACGTCTCCCAATCAACTGGCCCCTCCAGAGGACCTTCGGGGGGCAAACCAGACAAGCACTGAGTTGCTAGATTGAGCACACAGAATATGGGGGACTTGGGTAAAGCAGCCTTGCCAGGCACGTTGGGACTATCGCCTCATAAGAAGGAACAAGATCAACGTCCCCCGCAAGAACATGCACGGGATGCTGCTCAGGGGCTAGCCTGTAGTAGCCCCCCAATGGCCTCAGATAGGGACGTTGGTACAAAGTCAGGACATCCTGACGTCGACACAGCCATATCAACATCAAACAATTTGGTCCAAAGATCTTGGACGACCAGTGCCTCATCACCAAACGCCGCCTGCAGGGCCAAAGTTCTCTCTCGGACACGGAGGACGTCCCTCAAGGGAAACCAAGGGCTCAAGTGATGGAGGAATTCGCCCTGCTTAGACAGAAGATAGACCGCATCTTCCCACTTCTCGAGACAGGGGCGAAGAGGGGACGAAAACGGCGGTTCTTAAACTTGCCGAAGACGGTGGTGACTCGACAGTTGTGTAAAACGGCCTCTGCTCATGGGCCTCCTGACCGTGTTGATGATTAATACGCTCATATGGAATATCTGCGGGGTGGCAGGCCGCCCTTCGGTTAGACGTCTGAAGAAACTGTTAAGGCTACACGCTATCTTCTTCTTAGTTATTTTGGAGCCGATGGTGGATCCGTTCCAGCTGGAAGTGTTTAAAAATAGGTTCGATTTCCGTCTTGCGGTGTGTAATGCCACTAATAAAATATGGATCCTCTAGAAAGCTGAATTTGCTGTCCACGTGCTGGTCAACGAGGATTAATTCATTCACTTAGCAGTCACTCATGCATCAGGGAAGGGAGAGACTTTTTGCTCCTTTGTGTACGCTAATTGTACCCAAACAGGGAGGCGGCAACTTTGGTCCAGTTTGCTCGCGCTTTCGGCTCTTTGGCCTCTAAGCCGTGGCTGGTAGGTGGAGATTTCAACACCATTGCCACCATAGAAAAATACTTGGGCCCTGCACGCCAAAATTTGGCAGCTCTCAATGAGTTTGCCGAATGTATTTCAAGCAGTGGGATGAAAATAATGACGTCGCAAGGGAGCCGGTTCACTTGGACAGGTATTTGCCAGGGCCACTGCGTGTGGAAGTGCCTCGACCAGGTGCTGATAAATAAGCACTGGCAGAATCGTTTCCCTGCTTCGACGCTTCACCACCTAAACAGAGCAGCGTCAGATCACAGCCCCTTACTATTGCACCTCGACGAGGGGCGCGGTTCTGGACGAGGGTCCTTCAGGTTCCAGCTCATGTGGTTAAAGCATCAAGGATTTTTGCCGGTAGTTCGGCATAGTTGGGAGCAGTCGATAGAGGGCTACGGAATGTTCCAACTCGCTCAAAAGTTGAAACGCTTGCGAAAGACGCTCAGTGAATGGAACAGGACTATATTTGGTAACATCTTCGACAAGACGTTAGTGGCAGAAGAAGACCTCCGCCAAGCGGAGCTGCGCCTTGAAGCGGATGATTTGGAAGAAGTTAGGATACAGTGAAACGAGGCCACGGCTGTTTTAAATAAGTGCTTAGCAGTGGAAGAAATTTATTGGAGGCAAAAGAGTCGGGTGAAGTGGCTGCGAGAGGGAGACTCTAATACCAGATTTTATCATTCTATGGTGCTAGACAAGAGAGTCAAACTCGCTATCCGTCAAGTTAAGAATGCGCATGGCTCCCTTCTCACTGAGGAAGGGGCAATAGGCATGCAAGCTGTCACATTTTTCCGAGATCTCTTGTCTGCTCCAGCGAAACTGGACGAGGTAGCGATGAAGGGGCTGCCGGAAAACATCCCTGCCTTGATACCTCGGCCAGAAAATGACTGCCTTGTTCGGGAGCTAACCTTTGACAAAGTGAAGCAAGCCATTTTCCAACTAGATGGCCAAAGCACGGCAGGGGTGGATGGATTTTCTGGGATGTTCTTCACGCATTGTTGGGATATTATCGGGGATGATGTTTATCAGGCTGCAAAAAGAATTTGTGTTGCGTGCCAATCCCGAAAAGCATATTGAGCACACTCGTTGCTCTTATCCCCAAGATCGACTCGCCACAGACATTCTCGGACTTTCGTCCTATCAGCTTATGCACTTTTACCAACAAAATCTTCACCAGGATACTTAGCAACCGCCTAAAGCCCCTCATCCCCTTGGTCATCTCCCCGGAACAGTCGGCTTTTGTCCGCGGCATGGAGATCTCGTACAATATCTTGTTAGCCCAAGACTTGGTCGCTGGCCTGGACAGGAGGGCTCACGGGCATAACATTGTCTTCAAACTAGATATGATGAAGGCTTTCGATCGCGTCTCCTGGGAGTTCTTATCCCGCTTACTCCTCGATTTTGGCTTTCATCCCCGGTTCGTGGCCTTGATCGAAAATAATTTGCGCTCCTCTAGGTTCTCAGTTCTTACCAATGGGCAGCCGCATGGGTTCTTCCCAGCAGGGCGACCCCCTGTCACCCTTTTTGTTCATTTTGGTGTCGGAGGTGCTGAGTCGTGGCCTACGGAATCTCCTCGCCTTAGGAAAGCTTCAGGCCTACGCACAGCCATACGGCACTGAGCCGATATCTCACCTGGCTTTTGCGGACGACGTTGTCATCTTCACCAGGGGGAACCGACGGACATTGCGGAACCTGATGGGTTTTCTGCAGGTTTACCAACATGGCTCCGGGCAGAAGGTTAACCCAGACAAGAGCTTCTTTGTGCTGTCGGCTAGATGCTCGTCGGCTAGGAGACGTCTAATACCCAGACTCACGGGCTTTCAGCAGAAACCTCTTCCGTTTACGTATCTAGGTTGTTAACTCTACAAGGGAAGAACCAAGAGGGAGTTCTTCCAAGCTGTGATAGGGAAGATGCATCGCAAATTTGCGGGTTGGAAGACCAAAACGCTCTCCGTCGGTGGGCGATTAATCCTGATCAAACATGTTCTGGCAGCGATGCCTTTACACATTCTTGCGGTTCAGGAACCTTCGAAAGCTGTCCTCCACCAGATCAAACAGATGATGTCCAGGTTCTTTTGGGGAAAGGTAGAGGGGCGAGGGAAACGGCACTGGCGCTCCCGGGATTCGCTTTGCTCTCCAACGCAGCACGATGGACTCGGACTTCATAGGTTTGAAGACGTGATGGAGGCTTTCGGCTGTAAGCTCTGGCGGAAGCTACGCAAGGGCGACACGCTCTGGGCTAGCTACATCCTCTCCAAACACGTAGCAGCTCACGAACACATCACGACAGCGCCGCTGCACCCCTCGAGTTCGAGGGTCTGGCGAAGACTGACAAAGGTCCGCGCCTTCATGGAGGAGAACATGCAACTACTGATCCATGATGGCAGCGCCTCCTTTTGGTTCGAGAACTGGTTAGGAAGGGGGCCTCTGGCACGTGCCAAGCAATCCATCACGCTACCCCATAGCTGGTAGATGGGGAGTGGAGCTTGGATCCCGTTGGGAGCGACCTCACGGTGGAGGATTGGCAGCGCATCCTAGCCTGCCAGATTGTACCCTCGCATGACAAAGACCGCATAATTTGGAAGCCCTCGACATCTAGTTCCTTCAAAGTTTTCTCAGCACTGGAGAGGCGTCGTGCAGCTACCAACTCTTTAGTCTCTCGCCAACTAATCTGGGACCGCCGGATACCAGTCAAAATTTCAATCTTCATGTGGCGTTTGCTCAACACTTTGCTTCCCTTTCCTGACGTCCTGCGCCAGTTTGGTCTGCACATGCCGTCGAAGTGTCCGTTCTGCCCCAACGAGGACACCCTGGACCACGGCTTCGTTAGTTGCCAGGTTGCAGATCAGGTGTGGAGCTGGTTTGAGCGGACTCTCGGTCTGCCGGCTAGAGATGCGAACGGGCTTCTGCTGAAGTTACAGGGGTGGTGGATGCACTCCTCAGGCAGTCTCAGGGGTACCCTCTTCCATTTGCTGTCCGCGCTCATCTGCTGTGAGCTGTGGAAGGCTCGGAACAAGGCGGTGTATGAGGACTTGAGGGCTTCCCCTGCTCAAATTCGCCATCGAATAGTGGGTTTGCTGAACGACATTGTAAACGCTCACCCCTTTCCTTCTTCAGCTTCGCAAGAGTCTCCCTTGCGCCTATTGGGATTGAATGTACCGGCAAGTCGCCTATGGAGGACAAAGTGTTTCACCCTTATTTGGTCCTTACCTCCTTACCTTGATGCGAAGCTGAACGTTGATGGCTCCTTCCTGGGGAACCCGGGCTCCTCAGGAGACGGAGGTATTCTAGGGGATCACACTGGCCGCGTCCTAATGGCCTTCTCTTTCTTCTACGGATTCTGCACCAATATGGAGGCGAAGGCCAAGGCGCTCCTGGAGGGTCTCCGCCAGTGCCTAACTCTGGGGCTGCCGCAGCTAATAGTTCAGATGGACTCCAAGCAATTGCTTTGTATGGTGCAACAAACCTCTGTGACACCTTGGAAGCTCGACACCACCATCAGACGTGTGCGCCAGCTCCTTACCACAGCTCCCGTTACCTTGGAGCTTTGTTACCGTGAGCTCAACTCAGCGGCGGATGCACTGGCGAAGCACGCGGCCATGGGAGGCCAATCCGCCACCTACGACGCGTCCACTCTACCACCAAATGTAAAGGGCATCTCGGCATTAGATGCTCAGTAGTTTCCATATTTTCGTCTCCAGCATGTAAAAGAGTAGTACTCCTCTTCCCATTGGGTTTTGCTAATTAAATAAAAATAAACTTTTAGTTTAAAAAAATATAAATCAAAATTTGTAGAATATAAAATATTTTAAAGATATTGAATCTATTAACTAACCTTTTGTCAAGTAAAAGTATGTCACACTTAGTTTTATCATTGATATATGTTTGATAGTCTGAACCAACAGGTACAACTAAACCAATTACATCTGCAAAAGATCAAAAAGTATAAGTAATACCAGTTCAAATATACAACTTAAATAGAAGGAGCAAATTATCCGGTTGGCCATTAAACTTTTGCGATCGTCTAGTTTTGGTCACTCAACTTTTAAAGGTTTGGTTTTGGCCACTAAATTATATAAAGGTAAGACGCGAGGTCATTCTGTTACATTTAGCCGTTAAGTTCTTTGATCTGTCCGTTAGCACGATTTTCAAGACAAAAGGCAAGGTCTTTTTAGGAAGTTCAAAATAGCTGCTCTATTTTTTTTTTTTTTAACTAGAGGGCTTTTCTTCCCTCAGACCCTCACTCGATCTCACTATCTGGTGGTTGGTAGAAGTCACCATCAGACCCCACCAGCTCCGCTGCGTCTCCTTCGTCTACGCCTCCGCTGTAGAGGATGGGAATTTGTTAAGGAGGTGGCCCATCTGGATGCCAACAATTTCATTATTCACCATCAGTTAAAGATGGATGGAACTAACAACCCTGGTAGAAAAGAAGGGGATGCCTTATAAAGCAACAGCGCGTCTTCTCTTGTTCAAGTAATTGGCTATGATGATGATGTTTTCTTTATCTGTGACATCAAGGAAAAGCCGGCCCATGTCTTGGCAGGGCAACCTGAATCATGTGTGAGATGAGAAGGATTCGAAAATGGGTTCTTTCTCACTTGCATGTAATTAGGTTTTTGCAGCCATTGTGGCGTCCTCCTTCCTCTGATCAAAAGAATAGATCTGAGTCAACCTTCTTTACTGTTGCTTATTTTTGGCTTGCTAGTACTGCCTGCTATTATGGATTCATTGAAATTTTAGCTCTATGAAGAATGAGGCAGCGAAGAGATGGGATTTTTTTTTTTTGAAAGTTGGTTTTCCCTATCTATTTACACCTATGATTTCTTTCTTGTCAAATCCCATGGGCCTTTAGAGTCCTTGTTTGAAGGCAGGGTCTTGAATCCAGCTGATGATGACAACGATGTCTTTGATCTAGAGAAATAGTCCCTGTAGCAGATGCGAACGAGGTCATGGGCCTTGAGCTCCAAATGTTACACTGCATTATGTCAATCGCCGGGACCAGATCGCCGGAGTTCCGCTCTCCAAGCTGGGCTTCTTTCATTTCCTTCTCTTTTCCACATTTTTCAATTTTTGAAAAAGCATTGAATGCTATTTTGAACTTCCTAAAAAGACCCTGTCTTTTGTCTTGAAAATCACACTAACGGACAGATCAAAGAACTTAACAGCTAAATGTAACAGAAGTCTTACCTTTATATAATTTAGTGGCCAAAACCAGATCTTTAAAAGTTGAGTGACCAAAATTCAACGATCGCAAAAGTTTAATGGCCAACCGGATAATTTGCTCTAAATAGAAGTATGGTTAATTATGAATGAAATACCTATCAATTGCAAATCATTGTCCATGTGTTGTTCTGTATCTCTTAGTTTGACCAGATTAAACTTGAAACGGGGTATGGTTCCACAATCATCTAAAATATTCACTATCTTCGTATCGTTTCCAAATGATAATTGGTACTGATGTGATGCAAGCCGATATTTAAGATCTGCCGAAATTACATATATATTTTGAAACCAGTATACCTTGCCTTCATGGAGATGATCTGTGAAAATATTTATCAGATTACTGCCTCTTATAACTCCCTGCATGACAAATTTCTGATAGTTTTCAACAGATTAGTAAATATTCAATATTCAATATAATAAATAACATACGCTCTTAATTATTACCTGATCATCTACAAAAAGCATCTTGATACATCCCGAACGTTGAAGCACTCCATATATGGTCATATTTATTAATTGAAACAATCTAACCTTTACATTCCATCTGTATCCGCAAGGATCTCGATAGAGTAAAGGTGTATATCAAATATCTGTAAATTATTATAATATAGCATGAAGGTTAATTATTTAAACACTATAGTTGAGACAGCAAGTAACACAAATTCAAAGAAGTACAAAAAAAATGTCAAAGTGTGAAGCATATGTAGTACATATAATATGAACTAAATATACTATTTTTTTAAACAAAACGATGTCCACAATTTATCAAAGGGAGTCAAAAATCTCACGATACACAATATTTTTTGTGTAATCCCATGGATCATTATCTCTATTAACAATGAGTATTTTCAATCCAACTGGTGAAGTAGCACGGGACAGAGCAGCATAAAGTTGACTATGTGAAAACACATGTTCAGGAAGGTAAACGCCAACACTTTTTAATGTTTGGCCTTAACTTTTGTTGATAGTCATTGCAAATGCCACTTTCACAGGAAATTGTCTCCTTTTAATTGAAAAAGGAATCTATGCGCTCTGCGGTGTTAAAGAGATCCGAGGTATGAGTACTAAATCTCCAATTTTAGATCCTGTTATGACTTCTGCCTCGAGGACTTTATCCCCCATTATGGTAACGACAAGTCGTGTTCCATTGCAAAGACCTTCTGACTGATTGAGATTTCTCAAAAGAATTATAGGAGTTCTTTCTTTAAGTTCCAAAAAATGATTTGGAAGTCCAGGAAAATTCAAAGAATGCAACATTTCAGGAGGATTCATATTTTCAACAATGTCACCTTCAGTATTGCAAAAAGTATCAGCCCTCATGTAGGTACGTGATTGTCCAGGAAGAATTAATAGCATCTTATCATTCAACTTGTCAACATCACCATTTTTTGGAGCCAAAATAGCATATTCCTTGAGGTAAGTGCTATTTTTCTATGAATTTCTCAAATTTGGATAGACAGAATCTATTAATCGCATCAAAGATTGATTGTCATTTTTTATGAGAAATTGCGATGGCATCTGAATCCAATTTGATTCCCCAAATTCAGTAAGTGAAATTGCTGAAACCTTTCCTTCACCAATAGACAGCAACCAATTTGCAAAATCTGTCAATTGCTGACGCATATTTTCAGGAAGACGTAAATTCATTACGCGCATATTTATTTTAAGATGCAGTACTTTACAGTGATCCCAAATCGTTGATTCTTTTATTGTAGCTGATACTGTTGCTTCTCTCCTACCTTTAGAAACAATCAGTAATATTTGTCGAAAATCACCGCCCAAAACAATCAATTTTTCTCCGAAAATACGATCCTCAGAATTATTTTCACTCAACTTTAAGATATCCTTTAAACTTCTATCCACCGCTTCAAATCCATGCCGATGTATCATTGGAGTTTCGTCCCAAATTATCAAAGATGTCTCTCTAATTAATTTGGCTAAGTCAGAATTTTTATTGATTGAACAACTTGATGACTCATCCAAATTAATAGGAATTTTGAAACGTGAATGTGTTGTCCTTCCACCGGTAAGAGTATTGCAGCAATGCCTGATGATGCAACTGAAAGACCAATTTTTTCCTATGATCTAACTCGAGCAATCAATGTTCTCCATAAATAAGTTTTACCCATCCCACCGCTACCATACATAAAAAATAGTCCTCCGTGATTATGTGTGTATGATTCCATAATAAGATCATATGCTTTCAATTGATCCTTATTCAAACCTGCATATAAATTATCAAATAATTGCTGCTCTGATGTAAAATCGTAATCAAACTCTTCTCTTATAAGTCTATTCATGAAAAACTCAGCATTTTCAAATGACAGCAATGGCATTGGTGAAAAATCTCATAAAGATCGACCATTTTTATTCAAAATGAGTTCGAGTTCGACTAATCCCAAATTTTCTAACTTATCATCATCAATGCGTATTTGAGAGTTTCCAATATCCCTTCTGATCTGATATTGCAAATCATCTGTTATACTTTTCCAGTGACGCTGCCATATATCAGAAGGGTTAGTTATCTCAGAATGCATAAGTATTGTACAATACATGCTTCGTAATTTTTTGGCAGATGCCCATGTAGATGTTTCAGCAAAAGTTTCGTTCCACTCATTATCATCATCTAGAAGACCAAGTGCTACACATGTAGCTTTGAATGTTGGATGCACAACTCCATCAATAGTTCTCAAATGTTCAAAACTTCGTGCACCACGAATTTTATGCAGCAACATTCTCAAATAGTATCGCTCACTAGAATGAGGATGTGCATATGGTAGCCTTCCAATACACCTACCTTGCAATCTGGACTCCCATTGACGTTTATTTTGGTTCCAAGTCCACTTACTCGGAAACTCCGCAAACATCAAGTTTCTAGCTGAAACATCGCTCTGATTTCTTTCAAACCATTTCGTCAGCATTGTGTCATGTATGTGATCACGATCAAGAACGTCATAAAGATGATTATCATCATTAAATATCACAAATTGATGATCAGGAAGATGATACTGCAATCTAATCACTGATGGATATGGTCTCTGCATTTCGAAATCAAATATCTTCCAACATGACTCAATTGGCGATAAATATCGACAATCTAAGTACTATTTAATCTCATCAATGCTTCTGTAACGACGATGACCACTTTCATTTGCAAGTACAATGCTATTCTCAATTTGAACATTTGTTCTATCAACCCCCTTACTCATGTACTTGTACAGATATTTAGTGATTTTCGGACATGCAACTTTGGTCACATTGATATGACCATCAAAGATCACAATCAAATCTCGATTGTAAGAAACAACCCATCTGTTGTCAAATGCAAAACCATTAAAGTTACCCTCTTACTTGGATCATCTCTATGTCTGTATGATACAAATCCATCTTCATCAAAAGTGGTTTCACTACAAAATTTTTTTGGATAGTGTTTAGAGCACTTTCCATTCACCATACACGGAGCATTTGGATAAGTATCACCACAGGGTCCGTGTAACATGCACCTGATGACCGTATCATAAGCTAGTGTGTCAGCATTTTTGTCAGGTATTTCAGCACAAATGATATCATCAATTTGCTCTGAAGTAAGGGGCTTATCATCCGCAGCTAATGTTAGAGTGATATGAGTATGTGATAAACCACGTTTTTGAAATTCAATGAGAGAGATGTCTGCATATTATGGAAGTAATCTTAGTGTATAGCAGAATATAGGGATTGGAAAAAAGAAATTAATGATTTAAATAAAGTAAAATTTGTACCTGCAAGCACTTTTCCAAATAGTTTGGTATTTTTTAAAACATCCATCAATTTTTTTTGTCTTATCCGAAAAACTCGAGCCGTATATCAGGTCTGTCCTCAACTTTCTGTCCCGATATTCTTGTCAACTCTTGTTTAATTTCTGGCTAACTGGGATTGCAAGTAAATACAATGAAAAGATCTGAATTTTCAATTGTCCTACAAATTGCCATCGCATCCTGAAAATGTTGTACCATATTTCGGGATCTACCCAAAAATGAAGATGGTTGAACAAATCTCCTTCCAACTGCTGATGCATCTGTACCTCCAGCAAGTACAGCATCTTCTAAACCTTGATATACATCAGCATGTAATACAAATTGATGGGTTTTCATAAAATTTAATCTGTAGTGTTCAATAGCTGCATAACAATCAACAACGAATTGTTGAAATAGTTTGGCACCTTTCAAAAGTGTGTGGCCTTCATTTTGTCGAAATTGTATACGATACGCATAAAATTCGCGCATCGACACAAATTCTCTCTTCCTAACGGCAGAGGGTGAAAATCTTATTGCACAATGCCATCCGTCTATTCCATATGAAAATAGTAAAGGGAATTGAAGTGGCATGTATGATAGATGTGTCTCACTGATTCTTTTCAAATTTTCATCTCGAGTGACAGGCACAATATTACGGTGTGTGACATCTCCAGTATCTTCACCGACAATCAAAGCATCAACTTCATTTGCAGTTGGTTGGATATATTGTCTGTCACCTCGAGCACTAATTATCTATACTTGCAGATTGACAATATTTTGATTTCGAAGCATGTCTCTTGCACTTCGAAAAACTTGTACATATGGATTTATTTCATCTAACATATTTTGCAATCCTTCAACTATTGATGCATCAATCCCAATTGGATTGCCATCATGACTGTTTAGAAGATTCATACGATTCTGCAACTCATTATCGGTATCATGAAAGTATAATTGTATGAATCTACCTAATTCTCCAAGAGGTGGCAAAGGCTATCCGATTTGATGATAATTTTCTCCACTAATTCGAAATGAATATGGTTCGACAGAATTGACTACAGAATGATCTATTTTGCCTCCCGTGGATGTAAACCTGAATAGTGCATTCAACAATCGAATCTTCTCTTTTAATGTTGGAGTGGTAAATATATGTTGTAAAACTTGGGGAGTTTGAGGCAATAACGGTAAAACAACATTCCCATCTTGACAATATAAATTAAATCTTGGATTTTGTTTTGTACTGCTTTGAATTCTTTCCTCCACCCACATTAGAGATTGACATTTGTGACAGATTACTGTTCTTAGACCAAATGTGCATCTTCTTGTGATTCGACATCGTCGTCGCGTTCGGCCTATTTGGTCTAATTGATTGATGAAATAAGTATAATAAAGTACATACCTAAAACTAATAAAACTAAGTATGAAAGACATAATGTAAAGTTGTTGTATGAAAATAAAGCACATAATATTTGTATGCCTAAGAACATATAGTAAGAAATATTAATTATGGTAACATGAGAAAAGTATTAGTAGATTACCGATTTGTTCTGCTCCAGTTGTGTTAGTAGACATAATGTCTTGTGTAGCAGGAACAAATTCTTCGGATGAGCCTGTATGTATAATGGATTTTAGAAGTCAAATGCAAAAAATGAATTGGAAGAAATTGAATTGCATAAATAATAATTGATTACTTAGTCAAGATACATGAAAAAACTTGGACTTACCATCATCGAGACCATTAGATGATGACGTAGGTGTAATAGGAACTTCAGTAGTTGGTGAGTCATTATGCAATTCATCTACCGTTATGTAATATAGAAAGTTAATATAATAATGTAGCGTGTTAAAAAAATTAATGGTTAAGCATGAATTTGAAATTGTGGATAAATTTGGAGTTAACATGATCATGGTGAATTGCGGCTGCAGTCGATGGATGTTGAAGTTGAAAGATGTTGAGTAATCATTTGTTTGATCTAAAAGTATATTAAAATAATTGTATTAAAAGACGTATTAAATTAAGTTACAATTATTAATGTAATACTCATAAAAAATGTAATGATCTAATATACTGTATGAATATTATAAAGGAACATGAGTAGTCTGATGTAAAACCATAGCAAGATCTGATGAACATAGCAATATTTGTTAACACAAATTACTTTATGTGCAAAGATTAGAAATATCGAAAAGAAGTATTTTAGATTGAAAAAATATTTTTTTAATTAATGAATGATAATATGTGTATTTAATAGTAAGATTTGTGGAAATTTATCCTTAATTTGGTAATGTTTATGATAGTAGTTGGTAATGTTTTATGTTTGAGAAATTATTTAGTGGGTGAAATTGATGTACAATGTGAAGCTTGATTGAGAAAATTAAGAGTTTTGAGTCACTATATTTTTTATGGTATGTAATTAAACATTTAGAATAGTAAAAAATATTTTTTATTATGTTAATTATTGATCCAAACAAATTGGCAATTTTGGTAGTAGAAGCGGTGATATATTTATGTGAACCTATGATATTAGATAAGATTGTAGTGATTCAAAGAAAGGTTATCTTTTATAACTTCAAGATAAGATTGCAGTGATTTGAAGAAAGATTAAAGTTTATAATCTATCGATTGCATCTTTAGTGTTCAGTTTTAGCATGAATCATACAACCTCACGGTTGCAGCTTTACTGTCCATACCCCCCCTCTCAAATACTGGTCACCTGGTACTTTCGCACATTACTATGTAGTAAATGACTTTCGAACCTATTCATTATGGTTGACTACTACACATGCAATAATAGTTTTTAGTACTATTTGTTAACATGTAACATTTTAACAAAGCAATTGGGTAGCTTTCGGTAGTATTTATTAAAGTGCTTATAAGCAATTGGTACTCTTTTCACATTCTTATAAACAATGAAAACAATAATAATATTATAATATTCGAAATATTATTAATACTTAGAAGTACAATGAAAATGCCAATATTTAAAGAATAAATAATACCAAAATTTATAACTTGATTCTTATAAACAATGAAAACAACAATAATATTATAATATTGGAAATATTATTAATACTTGAAATTACAATGAAAACGCTAATATTTAAAGAATAAATAGTACCGAAACTTCTAACTTGATTCTTATAAACAATGGAAACAACAATAATATTATAATATTGGAAATATTATTAATACTTGAAATTACAGTGAAAACGCCAATAATTAAAGAATAAATAGTGCCGAAACTTCTAACTTGATTCTTATAAACAATAGAAACAGCAATAATAGTATAATATTGGAAATATTATTAATAATTGTAATTACAATGAAAATGCCAATCTTTATAGAATAAATAGTACCGAAACTTCTAACTTAATTGTTATAAACAATGGAAACAACAATAATATTATAATATTGGGAATATTATTAATAATTGAAATTACAATGAAAATGTCAATATTTAAAGAATAAATAGTACCGAAACTTCTAATTTGATACATAAGATTACTGTCCATAAGATTACATCTAGGAAATATGTTAATTTTTAGGTGCTATTGTCTCATATGTTCTTGTAAACAATTTTTTGCAAGAATTCATGGGCTAGTGTTAAAGATTCTTAGGATATGTTTTTTTTCAGGTGATTCTGTCAAATAGTATCCTCTGAGTTTGAAAGTCTTATAATTTTTGAATCTCTGAAAATGGATATCATTCAAAGCACCACCAAACTGTCTTTTATACTTCTTATGCTCAACCATCTCATTCTCATGAGCTTATATGTCGATGGCACCTTTCATAAATATTAGTATGTGATTTTGCACAAAGTTTAATTTGAAAGAATAATCAATTATGGATTTTGAAGGTTTGTTTTCTTAGGTTTCAGCTCCCACATTTTTTTACAGATATAATGAGTCAAACTTTTTGTAAATCCTTGCAAAAAGAAAATTCCTATGACAAGTGTTCTCAATGTTGACGTTGACTTCCTGTCATCATGATTGCATAACTAAATTTTGTAATGAGTAAGCAATACTCTTTTGATAGCTTATATACCTACTTAATTCTGTTCAAAAGGTCTTGAACAATTTCGTAATAATCATGTTGTTCAATACTTTGCTAACTTGTAATATGCTGAACCTTAAGTAGAACACTTTTGCAACACTATCATCTTTTGGAGGTCTATTGATTGAAAGTATGTGCAAATGTAAAGGGGCTTGCTGGATGGTACTGGTAGGCTTTTTGAAGACTGAGATGTTGGCATAATCTAAATTGTCTAAGTACTTTCCTCACCTCTAACTTCTAAACTTGACCACCCAAAATAACTGAGTTCTTCAGATACTTTATGATAAATCTAAATTGTCTAAATATTATAATGTGTAAGCTATGGCATGGGAGCATGGCAGATATATGACCAAGCCACGGATTTTTATCTATCTACCTACCCAATTATTGTGTAATCTACTTTTAGCTTAATGTTTTACGAACTCCATCACTTGGACTCCAGGTTATTTTAGTCAATCCTTAAGTTAAATATTACCTCAATTTAACTGGAAAGGCAAAAATTTTTGTTGTTTCTTGGAATCCTCTAGTTTATGCAGATGCATGTGAAATGGAGGTAAAATTGTTACTCATTGTCGTCTGAGTTTGGGGTGTTCTTGACGTCACCTTTCACCTTTCCGTTTGTAATCCAAGATTTTTAACGCACAAAATCCTTTGTGCGTAGAAATAATACATTTCTTTTGAGTATTATTACATTTAATTATAATTTCCTTTATAATGTATTGTATACACACAATTGTATTATACATCTAGGTTTCATCCATAAGATGCCATCTAGTTTATACTGAGGATCGTACTTCTAGTTTATACTACTGGGAATTGGAAGCTCCATTAAAGGTCCTTGCCGGGCATTAAATTGCAAGGCTCATGACTCTTCTTGGCTAAACCAAAGTCTGCCATCATGTTCTCTCTCAACCTTCATTCTCCCATTTGGCATTTGCCCGCCAATTCCCCACTTCATCTCCTTTGTTTCCCTTATGCCCACTATTCATAAAACAGTCACGGGACTATTTCATAAAAGAGACATTTCATGAAAAAATATTTTTTCTCTAATCAAAGCTATGACCATGTTCCGGGACTAATCTGACTAATTACTAATACAATGAGAACTATATGTCTAAATGTCTAAACTCATAGAAAAGCCATAGTACCACACTTTGTTGATTTAGCCAGCAAGGATCAGTAACATGTGAAGAAGGAGAATATTTAAAGAATGAATAGTATCGAAACTTCTAACTTGATTCTTATAAACAATAGAAACAACAATAATATTATAATATTGGGAATATTATTAATAATTGAAAATACAATGAAAATGCCAATATTTAAAGAATAAATAGTACCGAAACTTCTAATTCGATGGACGCGATGTTTGAATCAATGTAGTCGAGATTTTATCCATCGTAGTTGATGTGAGATTTCTCTTTTGTCGATGCAAAGTTTTCCAATTCTTGTGCGGGATCATTGTGGAGTACATTTCATTTTGTTAGCAAATGTTTTCTCCTTTGCAATCTTGCGAGTTTGAAATTTAGGCGTTGTTGACATGCCTGTAAACGGCCATGTTCCATTGTGAAATTAATTTGAGAGCTACTCACGATACCAGCATAAAGTGGAAAGAGTACTTGCAAGGTTGCAATCTTATTATGGCAGTAGCAGAGTAGAAAGGACAATATATGGCATTGGAAGAGTAGAAACGGCAATATATGGCATTGGCAAATTCGCAAATTCTTGATTGGAAGGGTTTTAATTGTAGTGGGAAGGTCTGTGTGGAGTGAAATTTAACTTGAGGGCTAATAAGGATACCAACAGCAAGTGGAAAGAGATCTTGTGCAATCTTATCATGGAATTGGAAGAGTTTTAATGTAAGTGAAATTCTTGATTGGAAGAGTTTTAATTGCAATCTTATCATGGAATTGGAAGAGTTTTAATTGTAGTGGGAAGGTGTGTGAGGAGTGTTAGTTGGAGTAAGGTGTGTAAGGAGTGTTAGTTGGAGTTAACTTCTTGTTTGAGGGAAATGTGGGAGTATTAGTTGGAGTTAACTTCTTGTTTAAGGGAAACGTGGGGGCGTAATGTGCCCATGATATTTTTTACGAAATAAATTAAATTTAAATGCTAGAAAAATAGAGTTGAGGGTGGGAAGGTTTGTGAAGGCTTGTTGCTAAAAATCCCTTCTCAAATTTATATAGATATAGATTATTTTAATATACTTTTAGATCAAACAAATGATTACTCAACATCTTTTCAACTTCAACATCCATCGACTGCAGCCGCGATTCTCCATGATCATGGTAACTCCAAATTTATCCACAATTTCAAATTCATGCTTAACCATTAATTTTTTTTAACGCGCTACATTATTATATTAACTTTCTATATTACATAATGGTAGATGAATTACATAATGACTCACCAACTACTGAATTTCCTATTACACCTATGTCATCATCTAATGGTCTCGATGATGGTAAGTCCAAGTTTTCTCATATATCTTGACTAAGTAATCAATTATTATTTATGCAATTCAATTTCTTCCAATTCATTTTTTGCATTTGACTTCTAAAAATCCATTATACATACAGGCTCATCCGAAGAATTTGTTCCTGCTACACAAGACATTATGCCTACTAACACAGCTGGAGCAGAACAAATCGGTAATCTACTAATACTTTTCTCATGTTACCATAATTAATATTTCTTGCTATATGTTCTTAGGCATACAAATATTATGTGCTTTATTTTCATACAACAACTTTACATTATGTCTTTCATACAGTGATAGTTTTAGGTATGTACCTTAGTATACTTATTTTATCAATGAATTAGATCAAATAGGCCGAATGCGACGGCGACGTCGAATCACAAGAAAATGGACATTTGGTCCAAGAACAGTAATCTGTCACAAATGTCAATCTCTAATAAGGGTGGAAGAAAGAATTCAAAGTAGTACAAAACAAAATCCAAGATTCAATTTATGTTGTAAAGATGAGAATGTTGTTTTACCGTTATTGCCTCAAACTCCCCAAGTTTTACAACATATATTTACCACTCCAACATTGAAAGAGAAGATTCGATTGTTGAATGCACTATGGGTTTACATCCATGGGAGGCAAAATAGATCATTCTGTAGTCAATTCTGTCGGACCATATTCATTTCGAATTAGTGGAGAAAATTATCATCTAATCAGATCGCTTTTGCCACCTCTTGGAGAATTAAGTAGATTCATACAATTATACATTCATGATACTGATAATGAGTTACAGAATCGTATGAATCTTCTGAACAGTCATGATGGCAATCCAATTGGGATTGATGCATCAATAGTTGAAGGATTGCAAAATATGTTAGATGAAATAAATCCATATGTATAAGTTTTTCGAAGTGCAAGAGCCATGCTTCGAAATCAAAATATTGTCAATCTGCAAGTACAGATAATTAGTGCTCGAGGTGACAGACAATATATCCAACCAACAGCAAATGAAGTTGCTGCTTTGATTGTCGGTGAAGATACTAGTCATGTCACACACCGTGATACGAGATGGAAATTTGAAAAGAATCAGTGAGACACATCCATCATACATGCCACTTCAATACCCTTTACTATTTCCATATGGAACAGACGGATGGCATTGTGCAATAAGATTTTCACCATCTGCCGTTAGGAAGAGAGAATTCGTGTCGATGCGCGAATTCTATGCGTATCGTATACAATTTCGACAAAATAAAGGCCACACACTTTTGAAAGGTGCCAAACTATTTCAACAATTCATTGTTGATTGTTATGCGGCTATTGAACACTACAGATTAAATTTTATGAAAACCCATCAATCTGTATTACATGCTGATGTATATCAAGGTTTAGAAGATGTTGTACTTGCTGGAGGTACAGATGCATCAGTAGTTGGAAGGAGATTTGTTCAACCATCTTCATTTTCGGGTAGATCCCGAAATATGGTATAACATTTTCAGGATGCGATGGCAATTTGTAGGACAATTGAAAATTCAGATCTTTTCATTACATTTACTTGCAATCCCAGTTGGCCAGAAATTAAACAAGAGTTGACAAGAATATAGGGACAGAAAGTTGAGGACAGACCCGATATTACGGCTCGAGTTTTTCGGATAAGACAAAAAAAATTGATGGATGCTTTAAAAAATACCAAACTATTTGTGTAAGGCCCAAAGACAACCTAAGAGAGGGGGTGAATTAGGTTGATTAAAATCTTAATCAAATTTATGCAATTTTTTGCTTAATAAAAATTTACCTTCTTTTCTAATAATGATCAATCAAGTAGATTAGAAGAAGAGAGCAATATAGATTCGAAAAACAAGTATAGCTAAGCAATGAGAATTTTATTAAACAAAAAAGAATAAGATAGAATATCAAACCGATTGTCTACCAAGCTTTCCTCAAACTTGAAGACCAATCACTAGGTTGAGCAACTTCTCTTTGATGAAAGATGATCAACTAGATGTACAATGTAGGGAGCACTTCCTCCTTGCCCTAAGCCTCACTTAGTCAAGCTAAGAAGTTTTACAATCACTCAGATAACCCTCAACAAAGCTACACTAAAGAAACTTTCAACCACAAGAGAAATGCTCACAGGAAATTCACACCACTTGGAGAACAAATCTAGCTTTGGAGACTATTTTCTAGCTAAAATATCTCTTGAGATCTTGTAAACAAAGTGTGCAAAAGTCACTTTCTCGTTCAGAATCGTTTGTATTTGAAGGGGACCAAAAATGGGCTTCATTAATGCTTCCAACGGATAGAAGGCAGATGAAGAGTCAGCTAGCCGTTGGGGCTATCGGACGTCCGACAGCTTAGTCATCGTCCGATCCCATCGTCCGAAAATCAGTCAAGTTGTTGTTCGGACGTCCGATGGGATTTTATCGTCCGAGCTTCTGTGTCCGAACGTCGTCCAGAGAGTTATCAAAGCTTTGTGGAATTTTTAGGACGTCCGATGAGATTGATGTACGTCCGAAGCATGCGTCCGATCCTTCTGGACGTCCGATGCTTCCTTACGAGCGTCCGACAGAGTTTCCTTCTTGATGTTCTTTATCCTTTCGGATGTCCTACAGCTTCCTTTCGGACGTCCGACATGAGTGCCCTGTTTTTGCTTCTTCTTTTGGTTGATTTTCTTTCCTTGACACCTTTGTACCTGATTCTCTAAAAAGCAAAACACTTATATTTGAAAAGAATTAGATAAACATTTCAAAGTGCTTTTGTGATCATCAAAATCAAGAATAACATTCTCCCCCTTTTGATGATGACAAAACAATGATTTGAAATAAAATTTGATGATTACAAATAGACTTCCCCTTTCTCAATCAATCGAAGAACAAAAATTGAAAAACTCCCCCTCACTTGGCTACTTCCCAGATTTATTTAATCATCCAAAAATAGTTAAGCAATTTAAAAACTCCCCCTCACTTAGTTAAGCGGTTTATTCACTGATTTATCCAAAAACAATTAAGCAATTGAGAAACTCCCCCTCACTTGGCTACTTCACAGATTTATCCACATATCCAGTCAATTCATATCTTTTCTCTCCCTTTTTGTCATCACAAAAGTCAAAAGTAAAGAGACATGTCTAGAATCAGTAACATAAAAAAAAAAGGACTAAACATTCTTAACAAAATAGCTTACGAGCATCACAAAATATTACAAGCATATGTCCAGTTTTGGACATTGCAAAACACCAAATGACACCAAGCACCAGAATTCAATAGATAAAAAGAGTTCAAGGCAACTATCTAGCATTCAGCAAATAAAAACAGTCAAACATAATGCAAATGATCCTAATAGGACTAGTGATCCTAAATGATAAGCTAAGAGGATCCAGGCGTCCTTCGAGCAAGCTGATACTGAGAGAGATCCTCCTCCTCAGTGTCTTCATCATTTTCAGTAACTGGTTTCTTGCCTTTATCAGATGTGGAAGGATCATGTGGTGCCACGGGAGTAGAGGTGAGGTCGATAGGAGCAGGACTCATAGAGCGAACAGGGGCTGATGAACTTGGATCATTGGAGCGTGGCTCCTTGCCAGGAGGGACTTCCTCAACCACAGGTGGGGGAAAAAGAAGATTCTTTTTATCTATGAAGTTAGCTTGTTGCTGGGATGACATGGTGAGCATGAGACCATGTTCAAGAAGCAGAACATGTTGCTTAAGGTCTCGAAGGAGCTCAACCACCTCAGAATTTGAAGAAGAAGATGCCTTAGTGGCAGTCTTCCTAGGATGAATAGAGGTCAGTGCAACAGAGGATGGAGTGTGAAGTGGATCATGTGCAGCCTTAGATCTAGGTTCATTAGAAGTAGCCCCCTTATACGCCCACAGATTATCCCTAAAGACAAGATTTTTGCGCTCAAAATAAGCCTTAGTGAAGGCAGAGGAAAATGTTCCTTTGGGACAAACACCAAGGATAGGTACTTTGTAAAATTTAAAAACCTTTTGAAGGAATTTTCCATAGGACAGTTTTCTACGAGAATCAGTGGTATAGCGAAGTAAAAACTTGCACATGACAAAGCCAAAGTCAATGCGAATTTTTTCTCGAAAACAATAAAACAAATACAGCTCCATTTTATTTGCATCTGTTCTATGACCGTCAGTAGGCACAAGCAGATTTGAAATGATTGAGAAAGTAATAAGATTCACTGGAGCAAGGTCATTCAGTTTTGCATCAGCAAGGGCAGAAAACTTCTTTTGAAAATAAGACATCATCTTAGCACTATCAAAGTGATTATCAGCAGTGGGATGCTCTTCATAAGAAAAGAAATTGGTAATTTTACTTTTGCATCCTGGTTCAATAACAGTATTTAAAACAGCATTCACAATCTCAGGATCAAACACTAAATCTACCCCATTTACCCTGGACATAATTTCAGTGTGATCAGTGCCTTTCCTAAAATTGGCAAAGAATTGATATAGCATTTCAGGGAAATAAACGTTAGGCATGGAAACGATATGTGACCATTTCTGAAATTCAAAGAGACGCAGAATGGACTCTAAACCTATTTTACGAAACTCAGAGGGATTTACTGAACGTTGAGGAATGAAACCTTTTTGGGATATCCAGGAGTGTTTTTCTTTGGCAGCGTCATCAAAGAATGGGGCGACAGTGGTTGATTTGGAGGTCGGTTGATAAGTTCCTTGTCCGGATTCTGGCTGAGCGGAAGGCTGGGAAATTTGAGCCTTTACTGCCCCCTTTTTGACACGTTTGGATGATCTTTTGGCACTAGGAGAATCAGCATCTTCATCCCTGAGTGTGTGTTTGCGTCCGGCAGTCACCTTTCCTCCTCTTAGTTTCACCATTGTGTGAAATGCGTGAGATGTATGATGCTAATGATGCACACAGTAGTATGGGAGTGAATCACACAAGAATTTTGGGTTAAAGAAGCCTTGAAGATGATTGACCAGAGCGGTTATGAGAAAGTAGGGTTTTGAGGGAAATTTGGGAATTTTCGAAATGTGATGAGATTTGGTGAACAGATCCGAAAATTGAACTTGCAATGATCAGGGAAAGTTTTTGGTTGAGTCAATTTTGGAATGAGTGCTTCAGAAAAGCACGAATTGAGTGTGAGAAGAGTAGAGGTTTCCGTCCGAATGAGAAGAGAAGAAGAGAGTTCTGAAGCAAATGAGGAGGGAAGTCACTTTAAAAAGTGTACCGTTGCACTGTCGGACGGCCGAACGTAGTCGTTCGTCCGACAGTTTCGTCCGAACAGATGTTTTCTGGGAAAATAGCTGAAGAACATCATCGGACGTCCGTTCATCTGCTTTAGGACGTCCGAAAGTTTTGAACCGAAAAATTTTAAGATGATTTTACTATTATCCCTAATTTTGATCTTAGATGAATGAATTAATCCAATGGCAAAGATTTTGTAAGAATATCAGCAATTTGATCTTTAGAGCAAACATAATTCACACAAACTTCACTAGTACTTTTTGAACAAGAAAGTGACAAGTTCCACTAGTACTTTTTCTATCCACACGACAACCACCAAAATCTGCATCCGAATATCCATATAGAGCAAATTCACAAGATCTAACATACCAAAGACCATGGTCTAATGTACCTTTCAAATACCTAAAAATTCTTTTAACAGCGTTCAAATGTGATTCTTTTGGACAAGATTGAAATCTAGCACACAAGCAAACAGCAAACATAATGTCGGGTCTACTTGCGGTTAAATAGAGTAGGCTTCCAATCATACCTCTATATGCTTTTCATCCACATGTTTACCTTCTTCATTTTTGTCAAGTTTTGTAGAAGTGCACATTGGAGTTCCAACTTGCTTTAAGTCCTCCATGCCAAATCTTTTCAGCAATTCCTTGGTGTATTTTGCTTGATTTATAAAAATTTTCTCTAGTGCTTGATGTATTTGAAATCCAAGGAAGAAATTTAATTCTCCCATCATACTCATTTCAAATTCACTTTGCATAATGGTGGAAAAATCCTTGCATAGATACTCATTAGTAGCACCAAAAATAATATCATATATATGCACAATAAGAGGATCATTTAACACTTGCTTAGTAAAAAGTGTGGTGTCCACAATAGTTAGAATTGTGTCTAACTAACCACATGCATCTCATTCCTCTGTTCAGATTTCTTTTTACATAACAATCTCCTTTCAAATGCCCTCTTTGACAGCAAAAACTACACATAATGGAAGAGTCTTTAACATGTAATGATTTGATAAATCTCAATCCACTCCTTCTATATGTTGTGAAACCATATGCATTTTTGTTGTGTGCTAATGTTCTTTCATGAGCAGTAAGAGAGGTGGTTGACATGTTCTTTTTGAGATAATCTTGTTTTCTAGCTGTTAAAGTCTCATCCAAACTGTCCATCCTTTTATTCAAGTCACCATGTCTTTTCTTTAGCATTTCCCAAATACTTGTCTTTCTATCAAGTTCATTTTGAACATCAAATCCGGCTCTTACAAGACACTCATTGTCAGCCTTTAGTTGTTTATTTTGTTGAAAAAGACTTGCATTTTCTTGAATGAGAAACACAACTTTCTGTTTTAGCTGCTTGTTTTTATCATAAGATTCCTTTAAGGCATTATGCAATTTTTCAACAAAGGATTCAAGATCATCATCATCTTCATCATCACTATCAGATTGAGAGTGTATGGAAGTTACATCATTATCTCCAATAGCCATGAAGGCCATTTGAGCTGATTCTTCCTCTTCTTCAACTTCCCCTTCGGAGTTGCATTCATTCCAAGTAATCTGGAAGTTGTTGAATCTTGGCTTTCGATCAGCTTTCCCATCTTTCATTTTCTTCATGGGACATTCATTTGCATAGTGTCCAGGCTGTCCACATTCATAGCATTTGTCCACTAGCTTCTTGTTGAATTCTTGTTTTCCTTTTCCTTGCATTTGATGAATAATTTTGAAATTGATTGCTAGGTCCTCCCCTTCTAAACTTTCTTTTATTCAAGATTCTCTTGAAACCTCTTGTCATGAGAGCAAGATCATTATCATCACCATCCGAGTCTTCATCATCCAAGTGAGTTGGATCATCTTCACCTTGAGTAGTCTTTAGAGCAATGTTTCTCTTTGCTCTAGCATCCTCTTCCTCCTGCACTTTAGATTTCAATTTCAACTCATAAGAGGTTAGTGAGTTAATGAGAGATTCAATAGGCACAGAATTTAAATCCTTAGCCTCCTCTATTGCAGTCACTTTATTTTCTCATTCTTTGCCCAATGCATTGAGAATTTTCCTGTTCTTCTCTCCCAAGGTGTACTCTTTGCCCATCACCTCGAGATCTTTGATCAAGTCATTGAACCTGCAATACATTTTGTCAATATTCTCAAGAGGTTCAATTTTAAATGATTCATACTTTGTGACCAAGATAGCCTTTTTCTGTTCTCTCACGTTGTCACCACCCTCATGGATTTCTCTTACCTTATCCCACATTTCTTTGGCCGATTTACAACCTTTTACTCTAATTGATTCATTTGAATCTAAGGCACTATAAAGAACATTCATGGCTTTGGCATTCAATGTGAGATTAGTCCTATCTTGAGCATTCATTTCAACTCTTCTTTTTGGCCGAAGCAACCCTGTATCTGCATCAAGAAAGTTAGCTTCATGCGATCCTTCACTCACAATAAACCATAGCTCAATATCAATAGATTGCAAAAAGATAATCATCCTTTCTTTCCAGCTAACATAATTGGAGCTACTGAACATGGGAGGCCTAGTAACAGATTGCCCCTCAACAAACATAGCATGACTGGTTGTCATCTTTACTCCAAGCCGTTTGAGCTTAATCTCTAGGAGACCAAGCTCTGATACCAATTGTAAGGCCCAAAGACAACCTAAGAGGGGGTGAATTAGGTTGATTAAAATCTTAATCAAATTTATGCAATTTTTTGCTTAATAAAAATTTACCTTCTTTTCTAGTAATGATCAATCAAGTAGATTAGAAGAAGAGAGCAATATAGATTCGAAAAACAAGTATAGATAAGCAATGAGAATTTTATTAAACAAAAAAGAATAAGATAGAATATCAAATCGATTGTCTACCAAGCTTTCCTCAAACTTGAAGACCAATCACTAGGTTGAGCAACTTCTCTTTGATGAAAGATGATCAACTAGATGTACAATGGAGGGAGCACTTCCTCCTTTCCCTAAGCCTCACTTAGTCAAGCTAAGAAGTTTTACAATCACTCAGATAACCCTCAACAAAGCTACACTAAAGAAACTTTCAACCACAAGAGAAATGCTCACAGGAAATTCACACCACTTGGAGAACAAATCTAGTTTTGGAGACTATTTTCTAGCTAAAATATCTCTTGAGATCTTGTAAACAAAGTGTGCAAAAGTCACTTTCTCGTTCAGAATCGTTTGTATTTGAAGGGGACCAAAAATGGGCTTCATTAATGCTTCCAACGGATAGAAGGCAGATGAAGAGTCAGCTAGACGTAGGGGCTGTCGGACGTCCGACAGCTTAGTCATCGTCCGATCCCATCGTCCGAAAATCAATCAAGTTGTTGTTCGGACGTCCGATGGGATTTTATCGTCCGAGCTTCTGTGTCCGAACGTCGTCCAGAGAGTTATCAAAGCTTTGTGGAATTTTTAGGACGTCCGATGAGATTGATGTACGTCCGAAGCATGCGTCCGATCCTTCAGGACGTCCGATGCTTCCTTACGAGCGTCCGACAGAGTTTCCTTCTTGATGTTCTTCATCCTTTCGGATGTCCTACAGCTTCCTTTCGGACGTCCGACATGAGTGCCCTGTTTTTGCTTCTTCTTTTGGTTGATTTTCTTTCCTTGACACCTTTGTACCTGATTCTCTAAAAAGCAAAACACTTATATTTGAAGAGAATTAGATAAACATTTCAAAGTGCTTTTGTGATCATCAAAATCAAGAATAACAATTTGGAAAAGTGCTTGCAGGTACAAATTTTACTTTATTTAAATCATTAATTTCTTTTTTCGAATCCCTATATTATGTTATACACTAAGATTACTTCCATAATGTGCAGACATCTCTCTCGTTGAATTTCAAAAACATGGTTTATCACATACTCATATCACTCTAACATTAGCTGCGGATGATAAGCCCCTTACTCCATAGCAAATTGGTGATATCATTTGTGCTGAAATACCTGACAAAAATGCTGACACACTAGCTTATGATACGGTCATCAGGTGCATGTTACACGGACCCTGTGGTGATACTTATCCAAATGCTCCGTGTATGGTGAATGAAAAGTGCTCTAAACACTATCCAAAAAAATTTTGTAGTGAACCACTATTGATGAAAATGGATTTGTATCATACAGACGTAGAGATGATCCAAATAAGAGGGTAACTATTAATGGTTTTACATTTGACAACAGATGGGTTGTTTCTCATAATCGAGATTTGATTGTGATGTTTGATGGTCATATCAATGTGACCAAAGTTGCATGTCCGGAAATCACTAAATATCTATACAAGTACATGAGTAAAGGGGTTGATAGAGCAAATGTTCAGATTGAGAATAACGTTGTACTTGCAAATGGAAGTTGTGATGATCCCACCTCCCCCTAGAGCGTACCCTAGGGTTTAGGTAGTCGTCTGCCCAACTCTAGTCGGGACTCACTCACGTTTAACTCAAGAAAAGAACTTACAACCATAGAAAAGAAATAAAACAACGATTCCAAACTTAACATATACATCGATGCTCAAATCCAATTACAAGACTTATACACACCCAAATATATCAAGGTGTTTACAATCCAGGTGCAACCAACCCTAGTCGAGCACTAGCGCGAGTACAATTGTAAAATCCAAAAAAATTAGACTACGCTAGCCTGTACAAGTCTCACGCCTCGCTCGTATCCCTTGTAAGAAAAACAAAACTAAAAGAATGAACTAAAAGCCCAATGAGGTTCCATACACATAATCGAACAATTAAATCCAGGACATTAATCATTTAATAGCAAATAATCCAAAAAGTATTTAACATATAAAAGCAATAATAACCCACTCATTAAAAGGATACATGCTCACGTGGAGCCATTCGTTCATTCGTTCGCCAACCATTTTCCTTATTCCTCCAACATTAGAAAACATTTGCAAGTGAAAACTCCTCCAATGTTTTTGACATTCATTCATTCATTTCATTTCCCGCCACTAGCCAATTCATTGGCTAGTCTCCACCAATTTTCGTAGTCATACTCGAGTATACCAAACATTATCCCAGGGTCACCAATCGCCCGACCGAATCCACTTCTGACTCGAGTCGACTGGCAACGAAGGGCAAGGGTCCAGTTCAACCAAAAGTCTTACATTCATGCACAAGTAGCATTTAATCATTTAATCATTGAAAATTTCACATTCATTTAGGTCGAGTGCGATAAACTACACACTCGCTTAGCAAAAATTCATTTTAGCAATCATTGAAAACATTTAACATTTAATCAAACATTCACAACAATCTACATAGTCATTTGAAGCATAACCTACAAAGAACACTTATCAATTTAAGCAAAATAACGTCAAAAGTTTCCTTCCAAATTATGCCCTTGATCACCGACAAACCCTAAGAATAACCAATCCCAAATTGAAGTGAGCAAAAGTAATTCAAAGTTTTCGAAAGAAAACTAGCACTTTTCATCTTAGTTGATACCAAAACTTGGTCAAAACAACTCATATATTACTATTGAAATGCATTCAAGGATACATATGTAACTTAAGATCCAACTAACCCTAAACTCAAACCTTACATCTCACTAATATTCATAAAAGCAAGTAATAGAAATTTGGGCAGCATGCCCTTTGTATTTTGCTATTTTTCAGCCATTTATGCCTTCATTTTTTTCCTCAACTCAGCCCAAATTCACACATAAGAAATCTTAACACAATAGCCCTTCAACTACGCTCAATGTCATCCAAATAGAAGGCAATTCTAGCAATGCAATCATAAAAATCAAAGTTGGAAACCAGTTTTGAAGACGAATGGCTAAGTAGCAGGTTGACATCTTCCGGCGTTTTAATCACATTTGACGCTACGCTTATCGGATTGGGGTAAATTTTATGGTGTTTCAAAGCTAAGACATAGACCTACATTTCCTATGAAGATATCGACACTCAGTTCGTGCATTTTTAGGGTCAAAATATGCAATCTCAGAGAAAACAGAAAGCTGCCTGTGAAATAGAGCTTTTGGCAGTCAGGGGTATTTTAATAATTTCACATGTTACAATACTCAGATTGAGATGAAATTTTATAGGCAGATAGTTAACTCCATTCCCTACAACTTTCATGTTTTGACCTAGACCTGATTCGGCCTCTAACATAGACGAATATGCAGGTCAAAAACAGGGCAGATTCATCATTAATGCTGGAAATTTGATGTTTCAATGCTTAAAACTAACACTCATGCCTTTAATCATTACCCCAAGTTCCTATCCGAACTCATAAACATCATATACTAGATAAACAACCTTAATCACAACTGAAAATTACAAACTAGCTGAAAATTATAAGCTAATAAGCAAGACCATGAAATCTTCCATAAAATCCATCACTATCAAGCCATGTATTACTTCAATTGCAAAATAAGAAAGAAAAAGAGAGGTTTCTAGTATAATACCTCAAAACCCCCAAAATAAGTTGTGATACAAGGACTTTCTTCCTCCCAAAAATTGCACCAAGCTCACCTCCAAGCTTCCCTAAAGATTAATCGGAGTGGATTCAAGTTTCACTTTACTTTTCTCAAGAATCAAGCAAGCTATCAAGATGAAATTTTTGGAAGTTTTTCTCTCTTTTCTTTCCCTAGAATTTTGGCCAAGGTGAAGGAAATGGAGAAAAAATGAAACCAAGAGAAAGATAAGAAGATAGGAAATTAATTTGGTCAAAGTTGGTTGGATCCTTGGCACTTGTCAAGCCAAGATTTCCTTTCTTTGTTTTTTTCTTTTCTTTCCTTTCCTTTGGTCAAAAATGGTGGCTTCTTTATAGGATATTTTAGGGGTGATTAGCTGAAATAAATGCAAGGTAATTAAGGTAATAAAATAGTGTTCAAGTAGTGTACTCACTCGGTAGCAAACGGTGCACGTCGGTTCGAGTTGTTTTTCCTTAACTCGCACATACTTGTGTTTTTACTTATGGTTCACTAGTTTATTATTATCACTTCTAATCGCATACTTTCCCTTACCTAATACTCATTCTTATCCATCAAATTTAGTACACACAGCTCACCAAGTAATCACACGGCCAAAATACGCGAAAATCCTAATTTACGCTAACTATAAAACTAAAGGTACAACCCTTGATTCTATGATTTATTATAACTATTGAGGGAGTAAATGAGTAGTAAAGATATTATAAAATAATTTAATCAAAATAAAAGGATATTTTAAGAAAATAAGAAGAATTTTGTGAGTCCTCACAAAAGTGGTCATCGTCGTTACAGAAGCGTTGATGAGATTAAACAGTACTTAGATTGTCGATATTTATCGCCAATTGAATCATGTTGAATGATAGTTGATTTCGAAATGCACAGACAGTATCCATCAGTGATTAGATTGCAGTATCATCTTCCTGATCATCAATTTATGATATTTAACGATGATAATCATCTTTATGACGTTCTTGATCGTGATCACATACATGACACAATGCTGACGAAATGGTTTGAAATAAATCAGAGTGATGTTTCAGCTAGAAACTTGATGTTTATGGAGTTTTCCGAGTAAGTGGACTTGGAACCAAAATAAACGTCTATGAGAGTCCAGATTGCAAGGCTACCATATGCACATCCTCATTCTGGTGAGCGATACTATTTGAGAATGTTGCTGCATAAAATTCGTGATGGACGAAGTTTTGAACATGTGAGAACTATTGATGGAGTTGTGCATCCAACATTCAAAGCTGCATGTGCAGCCCTTGGTCTTCGAGATGATGCTAATGAGTGGAATGAAGCTTTAGCTGAAGCATCTACATGGGCATCTGCCAAAAAATTACGAAGCATGTATTGTATAATACTTATGCATTATGAAGTAACTAACCCTTCTGATATATGGTAGCGTCACTGGAAAAGTATGACAGATGATTTGCAATATCAGATCAGAAGGGATATGGGAAACTCTCAAATACGCATTGATGATGATGAGTTACAAAATTTGGAATTAGTTGAACTCGAACTCATTTTGAATAAAAATTGTCAATCTTTATTAGATTTTTCACCAATGCCATTGCCGTCATTTGAAAATGCTCAGTTTTCCATGAATAGACTTGTAAGAGAAGAGCTTGATTATGATTTTACATCAGAGCAGTAATTATTTGATAATTTATATGCTAGTTTGAATGAGGATCAATTGAAAGCATATGATCTTATTATGGAATCATACACACATAATCACGGAGGACTATTTTTTGTGTATGGAAGTGGTGGGATAGGTAAAACTTATTTATGGAGAACATTGATTGCTCGAGTTAGATCGCAAAGAAAAATTGTTCTTTCAGTTGCATCATCAGGCATTGCTACAATACTCTTACTGGGTGGAAGGACAGCGCATTCACATTTCAAAATTCCTATTAATTTGGATAAGTCATCAAGTTGTTCAATCAATAAAAATTTTGACTTAGCCAAATTAATTAGAGAGACATCTTTGATAATTTGGGACGAAACTCCAATGACACATCGACATGGATTTGAAGCGGTGGATAGAACTTTAAAGGATATCTTAAAGTTGAGTGAAAATGATTCTGAGGATCGTATTTTCAGAGGAAAATTAGTTGTTTTGGGCGGTGATTTTCGACAAACATTACCGATTGTTTCTAAAGGTAGGAGAGAAGCAACAGTATCAGCTACAATAATGTTTCGAAACAAGATGGAATGTAAAGGTTAGATTGTTTCGATTAATAGATACGACCATATATGGAGTGCTTCAACGTTCGGGATGTATCAAGATGCTTTTTGTAGATGATCAGGTAATAATTAAGAGCGTATGTTATTTATTATATTGAATATAGAATATTGAATATTTACTAATCTGTTGAAAACTATCAGAAATTTGTCATGCAGGGAGGTTATAAGAGGCAGTAATATGATAAACATTTTCGTAGATCATCTCCATGAAGGCAAGGTATACTGGTTTCAAAATATATATATATATGTATAATTCCGACAGATCTTAAATATCGGCTTGCACCACATCAGTACCAATTATCATTTGGAAACGATACGAAGATAGTGAATATTTTAGATGATTGTGGAACCATACCATGTTTCAAGTTTAATCTGGTCAAACTAAGAGATACAGAACAGCACATGGACAATGATTTGCAATTGATAGGTATTTCATTCATAATTAACCATATTTCTATTTAAGTTGTATATTTGAACTGGTATTACTTATACTTTTTGATCTTTTGCAGATGTAATTGGTTTAGTTGTATCTGTTGGTTCACACTATCAAACATCTATCAATGATAAAACTAAGTGTGACATACTTTTACTTGACAAAAGGTTAGTTAATAGATTCAATATCTTTAAAATATTTTATATTCTACAAATTTTGATTTATACTTACCAAAATTCTCTAAATGAAGTTTGACAGTAGTTCAGTTGACTTTATGTGATAAATTTGCAACTAATGATGGTGAACACTTGCGTCAAACTGTTACAAAAAATAATGTTTTGCTAGCCTGTGGTATTTGTGTGAGAAATTATAAAGGTAATTCAATTTATTTTCACTTTATTTTATTTAATTTTTATAGTTTATCAATAAATATAGCACATTATGCACGACCGTCACTTTATACTATTCGAGCAAGCAAATTGTATGTCAATTGCTACTTGGATTTTGCTCAATACCTACACAGTTGGTAAGTTTTACAAATACCAAAATATTAAATTATTAATAATATTTCATACCCTTATGAATATGTATTTGAAAAATTTGCAGGTTTGAGAATGATAAATATGCTCAGAAATTAGTGCATGGTTGCAGTCATGCAATTTTACAATGTCCCAAGCATTGTTGATATCAAATGCTAAGAGAATATGGATATCCGAATATGCAATTATACCTACGGTACAATTCCTCTCAATTAATTAAGTAATGAACGAGTATCTACGTGTAGTTTTGAATTAATATAATCTATACATTCTTTGGATGGTTTTAGGTTAAATATTTTCGGATACTTGCTTACATTCAAAGTATCAACATAGACAATATGTTCCATGAGTTATGCAAAAATTGTGGACAATCATGTCAATCTCATTTTGCAAAAATGGTGTGTATCCATTGTAATGACGTAGTTAACACTATTGTCAGGTAATTATTTTCATATATTTTAAATTTTAATATAATTTTTTGCATCATATATCACAATTTCTTCTTAACAGATACAATGTTAACATAGAAGTTAGAGATTCCAGTGGTAACCTATACCTCGTTCTTCAAGACAGGCATGCATGATTCATGTTTCGTTGTGATACTTCTTATCTTAGAAATTTAAAAACAAAGGTATACATTATTTATATGTATATATTTTTATACAATATTATTTACAAACTGTCTAAAACAAAAGATAATTTTGAATTATGTATGCTTTTAATTGTCAGGAAAATGGAGGTGCATTGTTTGACCACACATTAATTCATGCAAAAATCATGCATTCTCATTTATAGTACGAACTCCACAAAAATCAACAGAATTAATTAAACCCCCAATACTGGCGTTCGTACTAAGAGTTGATTGGTGTGAAGAATGTTCACACCTTCGTAGAAGATTATCAAATCAAAGGCAAAATGTTTGTAAGTATTTTATTTACTTATCAAATTAAATATTCAATTATATTTAATTGGACCCTTATGTCGCTCAATTTATGATATAGATTTCTATTTTTTTTTTTCAGGATCCAACCTTCATCAAAGTGATAGTTTATAAATAATGGAAATGTTTTTATCATATATTGAACTATTGTTACAATGTTTCATTTTTTTAAATATACTTTCATGTGCCCGTGATTATAATATTTTACTATTTTTAAATTCCTCCATAGATTGTAATTTTTTTCAAAAATGTAATCTGCTGTGCGTAGCACGGGTATTTATACTAGTTTTTTAAAATGCTTAACGCCATCTACCAATTGTTAAGTCAAATGGGATGACTGTTACTTCTGAACCTCAAGAGGTATTGGTAGTTTGGTCAAAATAGAGAGGTAAATGTAATTAATTCAATACTTGATTTTGTGTTGTGCTATAAACAAAAATTTTTTGGTTTAAAATTATTTTTCTTTTTTTGTTGCCACTCTATATATATGAGTTTTCAGGCAATCATTATCCAGTAGAGACATCCAACGATCGGGATGGCAATTTCTGGCACGACACAACAATACGACTGGAACACGATCCGTAATTAATAGGTTTTAGCACGACCTGAATTTTAATGGATCATTAGTGGGTCAACTTGTTAGTGACATGAATGTAAGTGAGTTGGGTCAACCAGCGGGTTGACACACTAACCCGATAAGGTGCTTATTTTATAATAATAATTAACACTATAGAAGCCATTTTGAGTATTTTGTAAAAACTAAGAACGATCAAACTTGGCTTGAACATTTCAATTAGATGTTTTAAAAACTCATATTTTGTATCTTCTCATTTATGGAAATATCCTACCATGTTTCTAAAAGGTTAATTGGATCTCACTTTCTAGAGAGTTTTTTGAGAAAAATTACTTTAACACTTCTTATAGGATGTTATATATGTGAGATAAAGGGTGATTGAAATATGTATAGAAGGAATATTCACAAAAAGTGGAGAAATTTTCAAAAATAGCAATCCAAATAAGGTTGACTTTGTAACTTATATTATGCTTGGGAAGCTTCATCATCTATCATTTTTGTAATGTTTTGAAAACTTTAAATTTTATGTTGACTATGTATTTCAAAAAATTTACAGTGAGTTTTAACAACAGTAACATTGGTCGATTACATGATCAAATGGGTTAAAATAAGTGATTAAAATGCTAGAGTGCTTCTTGCATAGCTCAATAGGTTGATTTGGCAAAATAATGCATCACATCAAAACTATTTTAATCGTATAGAGTATTTAATAGGTTATGCAAGTTGGGTTGGATCAACCTGTTAACAAACAGGTCATGACACGACATGAAAGTCTAATTGGTTGGATGAGGGTTGAGATTTTCTAACATAAACACGATAACGACACGACACGATAAGTGTAGAGTATTTAACGAGTTACGCGAGTTGGTTTGAATCAACTCGTTAACAAATAGATCATGACATAGCACAAAATGAAAGTCTAATGGGTTGGGTTAGGGTTGAGATTTTTCTGAGATGAAAATGATAATGACAAAACACAACAAGTACACGACACGATCCATTGCCACCCTTACACCATGACACATAGCGAAAAAAGGCCCAAGTCGTTTATTAATTCTATTGTTTACTTAATTCAATTCATCCATTACTTGCAAATTAGAGACATATAATTTTATCTTTGGAATAATTTCATAAACCTCTACCGAGGTTTCTAATAGAATCACTTGGCAGCAATTTTTAAATATCTCACTTGTCTCTCTTAATTTAAGTTTTTTTGTAGCATTTGAAATCTATTTCAAAATATAATTTTAAAGAACTCATTTTGGGAGAGAGAATATAATTTTATTCTGAATTTACCCTTTTGTTATCTTACTTTTTAGTATAAAAAATTTTTTAAACCAAGGACTGTGGGGGAATAGACCAAAGTTTTCAGTACATGGGGATTAAAAAAAAGCCAAATAAAAAAGGAGTGCTACTCCTTAACGTATATAATAATTTAAAAAACTTGAGTATATTAATGATAATTTAAAAACAAAATCCAAAAGCATGAAATTTTAATTCTAACGGGATAAAATATAGTGCGCTTTTAAAACACAAAGAGTAAATATTTCAAAGTGTATTTGAAGACTTTCCAAGTTACAAAAGTATTATTTTCTTTACTGTAAAGTGTATTGAGTTAATTTAAAGAGTTTTATAAATAGTTCACATTTTCTAAGTTTTCTAATTTTTTTTAATCCAAGTCAATAGCTTGCAAACTAGAATAATAAAAAAAAATGCTAAAAATTATATATAAACTTGTTTGTGATGTTTCCAAAAAAGATTATTTTCATTACTATAAAATTTTCAAGTTATTTTTACAAGTATTGTAAATTATCTATAATTTTAAATATCTTAATATTTGTTGTTCGAACTCGTGACATAAAACAATATTAAGAGTCTTTCGAGCCCATTATCGACTTTATAATTTCAATTAAAGAATCATATTGACCAAGTTGATAAAAATTGAGAAATAAAATTAATGTGATATGACAATTAAGATTCCACAAGAAAAGGGTAAATATAGAATGAGATTATATTATCTATTCTAAAATGAGTTTTCTAATTATTATATTTTGATGTGGGTTGCACAGGTTAGAAAAAAAAATTCCAAAATAAGGGAGGCAAGTGACATTTTTCAAAGTTTAAAGGTGCCAAGTGATATGTTAGAAGCCTCAGGGGAGGTTTCTGAAATTATCCCCTTATGTCACCGTGCTTGACTTTGACCTATACCGTAGGCGTAGCCGTCTTCTCCCCCGAGTCTTCCTTTCATCCTTCTTTCCTCCTCCTCCTTTCCAAATTTCACCACTGCCCGCCGCCTTGCGTATGATATGAGAGCCTCCTTGTCTTCTTCGCCCTTTTATTTTTGTTCCTCCTTCTCTTGAACCTCTGCCACCCATCTACTGTTTGGTGAAGAGTCTGCAAAGAGAGCATTTTGGGTTGAAGATTGATTTGCTATTTCTGTCTTTCTGTGCAATTTCTCACAAATTGGACACGGGTAATTTTTTTTCTTTGAAAATCATGGTGAAAGCCTCCGTTACTCGGTAGACTTGGCCGCTCTTTTGAGTTCCGGAGTCGACTCAGTCCGAATAAAATGCGTCCACCAAATAATGGAGCAATACTTTTTCTCTGATTTTTTCCCCCTTTCATTGCAGAGTCTGATTCCTTTGGTGAATGTATTTCAGATATGGTTTCTGGGCTTAGGTGATTTTGGTGCGCATATGGGGACTCGAAATTTTTTATGGAACTCGGCTAAGAAGTTTTTCACCATTGGCCTCATAGGCCTTACGGTATCTGACCGGTATTTTAGCATTGTTCCTGTTCGAGGTTATTCAATGTCTCCTACTTTTAATCCCCAAATCAGCAGTTCTACAGGATCCTTGACTGGTAACTTTCTCATCTTCTTTGTTGTCTTCTGAACAAGTATGCTAATGCACCAAGTTTTGCACTTATATGCTTAACTTTTAATGTTAATGATAAGTCTATTGTAGATGACCGTGTCCTTGTGGAGAAATTTTGCCTCGAAAAGTACAAGTTCTCATGTGGTGATGTGGTGGTCTTCTGGTAGGTTCCTTTTTGCTACTTCTGGATGAGAGAATTTCTCCCTCTTATTTCCTGCTGGTGTAAATATGTGCTTGAGCCACATGATTTTTGAGCTATGCTTAAGCTGATACATAAACTTAGAAAAGCAGTTTTACGTTGTGAATATGCACAAACTTGTTGAGTGACTTATAATGGTAATTGGTTAAAAGAATATTACTTTGAGGCTTAGTGGATAAACAAAACTATAGATGGAATGGAGAACATTGCATGGATACAAAGCATAATTTATTATAGATGATCTGTAGACCAAAAATTTCTTGGGACTCAATTTGCAGTTGAAAATCATGATTTGATGCCAAGCTTAGACTTGATAAATGAGTTGGCGGCCTAATTTTAGATGTTATGGTGCATTCTGTGTTTGCCTTTAAAAATTTAGCTTAGTGGAGTTAATCTCATGGAATGTTGTTGATAGTGACTTTTTTTAATCATGGCTTTGTGCAGCTCTCCTAGTAATCATAGGGAAATGCATATAAAGAGAATAACTGCCCTACCTGGTGACTGGATCAGTACTCCTCACTCTTACGATGCTATTGTGGTCCCGAAAGGGCATTGCTGGGTTGAGGGAGACAATTCAGTGTTTAGTTTGGACTCAAGATCCTTTGGACCGGTATAGACATTCTTCACTGTACTGTTGAATTCAGTTTAAGGAGTATGTAGAGTACTAACAAGAAGAGAAAAAAAGATGCCCTCTTTGTGTTTATTCACCTATATTTATGTGTATTTCCACGGGATTTGCGTCTGTGTTTGTTAAATTGTTGATGGTTTGTTCGTAGCATTTAATTATCAATAATCATGCTCTTTTACAATTCAAAGTGCCTGCTTAGATTATGTCATGTCTGGAAATGCTGTTGTACTGGATGTTTTAGATCATTGAACGGACAAAAGTTAAATGCATGTAGTTACCCAAAAAAAGATGTTGAATGCATATGATAATACATGTTTGCTGACCACAGTAGGGCAACAAGTTGTGAAAACATTTTTAGTCCAAAATAAATGTTTGAGATTCCTGCTTTTGACATAAATGGTTATTGCTGGATTAAGTCTCTGTATGCCTGCATTTGTAGAAAAAGGCTTTGTTAGCTAATGAATTTCTTGATGGTTTACTTCCAGATTCCTTTGGGTTTGGTTCATGGAAGGGTCACACATATTGTCTGGCCTCCCCAAAGAGTTGGTAAAGTTGACAAAAGAATCCCTCAGGAGCATTTGCCTTTCTAATTTTTTTTTTGAGTTTGTCTTCTGTACGTTCTACCAATTTTTGCCTATGCTAAATTGATTAAGATATATTCTTCAGAAGTTAAGAGTTTAAGGTGGAGCAATATTATCTTAAACTCTTCAGGCTACAAATTATTGTTGGGTGGAGATTGTGCAATTTTGGCTCCTTTTTCTTAATGACATTTGTTGTTTCTTGTATAAGGCAATTTTCAACCATCCTGTTTGAGTTTTTTGTTTAAGGGTCAATATTTCTATTTATTTGGATTTGTTGGTGGCAAAAGCAGTGTTTTTAGTCTATTTTCCAGCCATTTAAGTACAGTATTGACTATTTATATTCGTCATAAATAGATGATTAGAGTAAATTAAGGAAGGAAAAAAAGAATTATGCATGGTAAAGGGTATGGAGTGCAAAGATGGAGAGGTGGACATTTTGCAATTGTGATTATTGCGGCAGTGTGAATAGGTGCAGTTGTAGACATGGATAAGTGGATGTTTAGTCCAATTCTAAGATAACCATATTAATTATGACGGCGGGAATTTTTATTTTTATTTTTCTTTAAATAAAGTTGACCAGTTTTACCATTTCTGATTAGGTAATCTATATAAAGAATAGGATGGCACCAGTAAACTAGTCTTGTATTTGGTTCACTTAGACTGTTTAAACACATAAGCTGGAACTGTGAAAGCTATCAAGCATGAATAGAACTTTTAGGCCACAACTGCAGGGTGGACTACAATAGAGGTCCAATCTGATTGCAAATTTGTGGTGAGCCTAATCAACTCAAGCAATGTGCAGGATTGTAAGGTACAAACAATCCTGGAAGACATTGAAGACTTGAAGAAGAACTACTTTGAAAGCTGTTTGTTTTTGTTTGTTCCCAGAACTGCTAATAGTTGTAGCCATGCTATGGCTCAATTTGCAGTTAAGTCAGTTAGGATGATTGAATGGGAGGGAGCATTCCCATTTTGGTTATCAGAACTAGCTAGAAAGGATATGGGAGTAGTTACCCCTTTTTGTAATTAACTCTTGTAATATCAAGTGTTAATATTTATAAAATTGGTATCGTTTGGTTTTAGGCAAGTAAGCATGATCAGACTAAAACGAGATTTTGTGTTTTGAGATGATGTGACCAGTTCTCTATTGCTTTTGAATTTTGTAAAGTTGCCTTTGTAAAAGATCCAAATTAAAATCCAAAAAGCAGGTTTATGCTATCTTCTAATTGAGTTAAGAGTTTGATTTATGTCCAATGACTCCATATTAGAACACTTGATTTTTACAAAATAGTAGTACTAAATGCTAATGCCAAGGAATTGTGAGTCGTTGGTGTGGAGGTTTGAAGGATGAAACTGGAGAGCCGTCACTGCTGTGGAAGGACTCCCCTCTCCATCCATCCTGAACCTGAGCAGCAAATTGCAAATTCCAGAGGATATCCTCAACTGAAGGTCTATCTGCAGGATTCTGGAGCAAACATTTGCAGCAAATCTCGATCATAGTTTTCAGTGATTCGTCTGAACATGCATCACTAACAGCCGGATCGACCACTCTCTTTCTGGATGCATCATCTGCTGTAATGACTGCTTGTAGCTGCATGACAGGAAAAAACAAATTCTTTTCATTCATGGGTGTTGAGAACAACTTTGGTAGAACACTCAGTTCTGTACACCTATAACTGATGAAGCCAATAATTATCAGTCAGGCTCACAGATTCTGCTTTTCTATAAATGCCAACTTGTGGATTCAAAATAAAGAAAATCTCCCCAAGATATCCAGAAACCTATTAGGATGATGCATCGCTCTCTCTCTCTCATGCGGCCGCACACGCACAATAAGTGGAACAAAAATGCTTAAATTTGATTAGGTGAAGGTCTCATGTTTGTTTATCAGATTACAGATATTAGAGATTGCATGGCATGTCCTGGCCTAGGCACTCCTATTAAGATCCTTTTGAGATGCCATATATTGCTAAATGCAAATATGATTACCCTAATTGAAGGTCTTACAACTTGCAGGGACTTCATGACTATATTGTCTTCACTGTCATTACAAAATTGCAGTTTTGTTTTGTTCTTTTTTCCCTTAAGTGTGACAGGGAGGGGGGAAATGCAACTGTTCCGGAAAGATTTTGTTCATTTCAACAAAATATAAGTTGATTTTTTTCAGAATGCAAATGACTTTGAATAGAAGGTAATTTTGGATTAATTTTTATGGACCAGACGTATGGTGTTAAAAAGGATGGACACCACATGATCTTAATCTTGCATTTTTTTTCTTCTGGGCCAATCATTGTCAACCTTCAACAAAGGTTGAACTAGCCAACTATTCCTGCCTAATTGGTGTATCATAGGAATTATTGTCAAAAAAGGGAAAGCAATGTATTTGTACCTGTCTATAGCTTCTAATTCAAAGCAAAATAGCAGCTTTGTATTATTCTCTTTTTCCTATGTATGATATGATTATATGAGTTAATGTCTCAAGGGCAAAGCAATATACTTAAAGCCAGCAGCACCGGACAATAGAGAGAGCACAAGTCTCATTAACCTCAGGACCTATGGAGCATTTTTACCTGTCTACAGCTTCTAAATTTCCTTTAAATTTAGCATTTCACTATTAGATTTCAGCAGAATTGGATTCTGTATCATATAACTCCCAAAAAAATTCAAAAGAAAAGAAAAGAAGAAGAACATTCTGCAAAGTGGAGTTTGCTAATTGAGAACAAACAAAACATGGAACTCCAACACTATGCAAATTGAGAACAAAGAAAAGAAAATTTCGCAATATTGATGCTGAGTAGTATCTGTAACTAGTCCAAACCTGAGCGTTGGCTCCAAAGACAAGTTAGATCTGATAAAGTTACATTTATATACCTGATCTTTGAGAACCACCACTTCTCTCTCGGAAATTATTGGCCTTCCAGAGATGATCTTCAGCAATATTATCCCAAAGTCATAGATATCGAACTTTTCTTGATGCATTACCCTGTGAACCAAGAGTGTAGTTTAAGCATTTCTTATCGAAATTTTAAGAAGTGCACCACCTATTTGGTATCAGTTATGTAATTGATGGTACAAGTCCAAGCACTTGTGACTTTATACAAAAGGTAGAGGACTTGTAACAACTGATAGTTTGCAGATTTTTCTCAAGTATTTGACTTCCAAAAATTAAAAAAAAATGAATATTGAGTAAATGCCAATGAAAATATATGTGGAAGACAATACAAAAGATGAATGGTTAGTCAAAAACAGTTGATGCAGCAGAAAAAGTTGCTGAGAAAGTTAAATTCCCAGATCAATAGTTGTGCCCCTTGAGCACAAGGTTTTCAAGTAAAGGCTTATAGTGTAAAGGTATGAATTTGGCTATTGATGAATAGCAGTAACCAGAAATCTTGCAAGTAAAGGAAGTCCTGTGTTGTTAACTATTCGTCTCGTTAAGCAGAGACCAGAATGCTGAAAGTTGGACAAGAACAAACCTTAGGTTCTTCAACTGTGTAGATGTATTCGAACTATGAACATCATCCTGTAAAATTAAGTAGCTTTCAACATCTATCTTGTGCAAGAATAACATCTTACAATCCTAGAATTTAAAATTCTTCATTCAAGTTTATACCTTTCCCATATGCTCTGCTAGCAAAGGCAGGTTATAGCTACTAACTTTTGCAACAAGGTTCTGATCCAATAGAATATCTGTTATTTTCAAATAATTTGGAAAGATACCAGGCACTATTCCTGTATGCAGGAATTGTATACCCTTTGCTACCCCAATTGCAGCTGCAATACGTTGTGTCCAATTAAGTTTCGATCCGGCACGTCTATCTGTCATATAACAATGAGATCCACTTAAAATTGTAAAAGAACAGAAAATCAAAACAGTTTGCAAGTTGAATAGCATAGATAATCAACTAATTCGTAATTTGATCAGACAGCGTGCTTTTCTTAAAAGAGTTTTAAAAGTTAGCTGATGGTGAATCCTCTAGGTGGATGACTCACTGAAATCAGAAAATTATACATGCTACTAATGCAAGTGATATTCTTTTAAAGAGATGTCGGCTTATAAGATGTTATCTACTGCATCCAGCCAAATCTTTTTTCATGAAAGAACATGATTTGAATATGCATCCTGATATCATAAAACATTTGGAATACCTGATATCCAGCTCCTCAATGTCCCATTTGGAACATATTCAAAGACAAGGAATATTCTGCTCACACTTGAATCATCCAAGTAACACTCGAAGCAGTGGCCAAGAGCACTGACCAGATGCTGATGTCTTAGTTTCGATATTAATTCAATGTGATGCAAGAAATCTTGAGTGCTGTGCCTTCTTTTCATTTTCAGGCATCTAATAGCAACGTAGGTACCATCCGTCATCTGGCCTCTGTACATCTGAGTCAATGGCAAAGAAAATTTCAGCTATAGTCATTTAAGTAGTCTATGGCTTCATATTTTGGGAAGAACTATCCCAAAAACACAATAGGCAGCATGTGTCACAGCAAAAAGTTTCTGTGATTTTGAATTAGTCTATATGACTCATTTCCACATGTGAAGAACAGGTTACAGCCATACTGCATAGTCATTTAAGTAGTCTATGGCTTCATATTTTGGGAAGAACTGTCCCAAAAACACAATAGGCGGCAGGTGTCACAGCAAACAGTTTCTGTAATTTTGAATTAGTCTATATGACTAATTTCCACATGTGAAGAACAGGTTACAGCCATACTGCATAGTCATTTAAGTAGTCTATGGCTTCATATTTTGGGAAGAACTATCCCAAAAACACAATAGGCGGCAGGTGTCACAGCAAACAGTTTCTGTAATTTTGAATTAGTCTATATGACTAATTTCCACATGTGAAGAACAGGTTACAGCCATACCATAGTCAATTTATACCAGAAGCAAAGTTGGTGTATGCATATAACTTTCAGATTCAGGTTTCATTAACCACGCATTAATATATATACCAATTGTACCTTTTATTTTTACCAGTTCTTAGAATATAAAACATGAAGATTAAATATCTAATTCTTTACGATTATATCCAAAAAACCATTCTCTCCAACTTCACAACCTGCAGAAAGTTGATTACCGATTAGATAAAATATCTGTTACAAATTAACCTGAAATGATTGGTGAGACGTGGGTCTTTTTACTGAGCTATGTTCAGGAAGAAATCAGTGTGAGATCAGAATGTAGCTCAGAGGATAGAACATGTGGTTACAGATGACAATGGCAAGGATTCACCCCTAACTCACATAGAAGGGAAGTAGATTTTGCTTCAGGAGAAGAGTTGTCTATACAGCAGACACAAAGCAATGGAACGAAGAGTATTGATCTTAGCATTTTTGGCAGATAGGGTTTATACAAGTGAACTTAAACTTTTCTACACAATTGGCTTCATCATCACAAAGTATGGAGGGTAAGATAAAAATGGCGACTGTAAAGACAAACAATGAGTTGAATACTAGTAAGAAATATCAATTGGAGGGAATTACTCCACCGTCTCATACTCAAATAATTTCAGTTTCATATTTTCTTCAACTGTCTTCTCATAAACGGTTCGGGAGAACCCTAAGATGAAGTGAAGACACTGAAAGCCAACATATTGATGCTAGTACAACAATTCAATTTGCATTGGGAAATTGTTATGAATAACACATTTACCTGACCACAAGAGCCTTCCCCTATGAAGGATGATGTGTCAAAGTTGTTAGTTGCCTCCTCAAGTTCTTCCAGTGAAAAGGTCCTGTAGGCTGGAAGACCAATTGCTCCAAGCTTCATTGCTTGTGTAATATATCCTGGAGAACTTGCTGATTAGTTGTTAAGACTCTCATTAATGCTTCATAGCTGCTTTAGGATCAAAGATATCCAGAAGACTAGATATATTTCCATTCTAGACTGAATATTCATGGATCCAAGAAATATTGTTAAAACAAGAGAACTGCAATCAATTAGTACGATTGTTACATTCTCCTTCTTAAGTTGAATCACTTCATCTCTTTCTGAGACCAGATGGTTATTCAGTTTAATCAACCTGTAAGGTGGGTGCAGACTATCGGATGAAGGAGAGAGAGGCAAATTTAAAGCCAAATTGGTGACGTTGTCGTTGTGCTTTCACCTTTTTGGGCTTTAGGGTCAAAGATAAAGAATTTTGTTTCCTTAAACTCAGCTCTTGCCACTGCAGAAGCTTAAAATTGAGTGTGCCGTTACAACAGCTTCAATGTACAATGAAGAATTTACAAAAACTTGTGCTTTTCTATGCAAGATTGATCACACATTACATAACCAGTAAACCAATCCTGGATTTGGTCCATTGAGATTACCTGTCAGGTATGGTGAATGCCAATGAATGGAAAATTCAAGAATGTGCAAAACTTGTACTTTGTAAGCACAGTCCATTGAGCACAATATTTTGTGAATTTAAAAAGAGCAAATTCCATTATTATAAGTAAAAATCACATTTCACACCAGCAAATAAACTTCCCATTAGCAGATGAAAAGATTGAGGACTTACTTGCATCTGAAAGTATTTTTGAAGTGTACCCTGTTGAGGCATTTTCTTCTATTATTCCAACAGGAAGCTTTTGTGCTTCATTCTTTGCAAGAAATTTTCTTGCAAGAACAAAAGCTAGAGCGAGTAGTAGAACTGCACCTATAGTACTTCCAGATATGCTCAAGGCCAGGATTATTTTTGAAGCTTCCTTTTGCCTTCTATGATGAGGCAGGATTCCCACAGCCAAAGCTTGATTCTGACAATATGAGTTCGGTTGTTGAGTTACATCCTTCGTTGCCAAACAATTTGCAGCATATTGAAAAATCCTGTTTCTTGAATTGGACAGTAGACAGCTAGGCACCCCCCCAGTCAACAGATTAGCAGACAAATTCACAAACTTAAGTTCAGTATTGCAAGACACATCTTCGAAAAGCATTCCAGTAAATCTATTAGCTGAAATATCCAGGTATGTAATTGATGGCATGGACAGAAGATATGATGGAAATGGCCCCACAAATTTGTTGGATGACACATCTAGGTGATCAAGCTGATAGAAGGATTTCACTTCATCTGGAATGCCATAGGTAAATTTATTTTTCCTCAGTACAAGGCTTACAATTTTTTTATTAACTGGAGGAAATTGAGGTCCAAGAGAATTGTTTTCCAAGTCTAGAACCTGAAGGTTTTCCAACTTTCTAAGATCAGGCACTTCTCCAGAGAAATTGTTATTGGATAAGGCAAGGATTCTTAGATTTTCCAAACTTCCTAGGGAATCGGGCAGAGATCCACTACAAGAATTATTTCTCATACTCAAAACTGTCAAAACTGATAGTGATCCCAGCTCATCAGGAAATCTACCATTAAACATATTGCCATCAAGTATGAGAGCTTGGAGACCTGTTAATGACAATATTCCTCGAGGTATGGTACCGTAAAAGAAATTCGAACTTATGTCCAATATTTCCAGAGATGACAAGCGGGAAAGTTTATCTGGTAATGCCCCCCATAAACCCAAAGAAACCAACCTGAGGACCTTCAAATTGGGAAGTTTAACCAGTGTAGTAACAAATGAATCAATAGAGAAGTTCTTAGAAAGCTTATTAGTCTCTTTCTCCCCAATTATATGCAGCTGAGTTATGCTTTCCTCATAGCAGACTACTGTAAGAGTGGACCTTGGTTCTGGATTGCAGAAATCTGTATCATTCTTCCAGCCATTCAAAGACTCGGGAAAATTCAAAAACTGTTGAATCCTTAAAAGAGTTTGTGCCTGGGATGACTGCAATTTTTCTGAATGGCCAACTAAGACTGACAATGCAAAAAACAGAACCAGCGCTGCATGGCCTACCTCTTTTCCCATCCTGCAGAACAACAGAACAAGAGATCCCACAAACAGAGTTGACTAATTCAAAGCTTAAGTATTCACTTGTTTCCACACATGAATCACTAACATCTTCAAAACTCAACTTTTGCAACAGCGGAACAGTTGAAAGCACAAAAGGGACAATAGGAAAAGGAGCAAGTTATTGTTTCATCATGGATACCTGAAGGTATAAAAAATTATTCACCTTCACTTGCTACTCTTTGGTTCTCAAATGATTTTCTTGATATCTACTTAACTACAACAATTACATATGCTGAACGGGACTAATCTATCTTGTCTGCATTATAAACAAAAGAAACAACTGAAATGAAAATTTGAAGCTGATAGAAGGCTAACCTCTATACTGAGAAACAGAAGCCAAATGTTAATCTCCAATTTTCCTTGGTGAAGTAAGTTTAACCTTCATTTCCTTCAAATGAAGAAATAAACTACAGTTCCAACATCCCAACTTCCTAAGTAGCTTAGAAACAAAGGCTGACCATAATCATATCAACCTACCACATCTTCCACACAATAGTCAAAAAATTCATCAGCACTCACTCATTCTCATCTTTCTATCTTCCTTTCACTCTCAAGCAATAAATGTCATGTGTCTATGGAGACAAAACCCCTGAATCTTTCTAGTAAACTCAGAGAGCCTTCTCTGAACAAGAGTTGTGAGAAATAACAATTCATCTATTGCTAGCACAGATGAAGACATGAAACTCTGTGCCACACTTGTGAGCTATACTACTTTTAACTGCCATAATTACTTCATAAGCCGACAATATTTTCATATGGGGTGTGGACACAATGTTGCTAAATTATACTATGGCTTTTAAGCTCTAAAGGGTCTCTTCCAGTTGGACTGATTCGACTGATGAGCCACCCAATAGAAAAGCAAAAAAACAAAAGGAAAGATGCCTACTGAAGAGAACCCTTTATTTATTCTCTTGACCTCTATTGTACATCATCTAGTCTTGCATGTTTCTTTAACTATTGACATCAGTGGACGTACAGGACTAGATTTTGCTAATGTGGATTTCTCCTTTTCAGACTTGTTCTAGATTTGTCAAGGAACGTGGTGGAATTTTATAAGGTGGATGAGTGTTGTCACTTTGGTTGGCAACTCAGTAGTTGAATGTCCGTTCTATAGTACTCAATATAATGAGTACTATAGATGGAAGATGGAAGAAAATGAAAAAGAAAGGGGATTTTAGTGCAACCTTAAGAGGTAAAGCTAGTGGACTATGGATTAGGATTTAGGGCCAAACAAGTTGCAATTTTCATGTTATTTATGAAATTGAATTTACATTTATACATTTAAGATTTACAAATTTTTGAGAATGTACCTAATAGAAAAAGATTAGCTAAGTATTATCTCATGACAAAAATTATACCTCAGATTACGTAATAGCACTTGTTATATTTGACAACAATAATGTTCGCATTGGATGGGATGTTGACCTTCTTGGATACAAAATTAGGGAGTGGGGTTCTCTATAATTGTTAGAGTAACTGTACCACATAATTGATGGCTACATAGGCTTAATTTGAATTTGTACCATTTTAAATATCAAAATTTTTTATGAGTGATACATTCATTGCATTTTTGCACTAAGGCCTTGTTTCGAAAGCCATCTTTCTTCAAAAAATTTTGACCTTTTTTTAAACACATTTTTCAATTACTTTTTTATCTTACACATATTAAATCATTGTAGTACATTTTCTATAAAAAAAACTCCAAAAAATTGCAATCCAAACAGGTCTATATTTGATGGATTTAGTGCATCATTGCATATATTTTATGGTGCAATTAATACTGATAATCTAAGTTCAAGCTCCAGAAAACTAGAATTAGCAGAATTTTTCTCTTTTTTGCCTTTTTTTAATTGGCAAAAAGGAAAAAGCAATACCTTAATGGGATTTGTCATGCAGCGTAAGCTTTCACTTTCCGAGGTTGGCCAGCTTTGGCTTTTTTAGCGGTGGCCCCTTCATTTTGGCCCGTTTGTTTGGCACTCTTTCTTCCCCCGTCGCTAAGCATTTGCTTTGAATTCAGTGCAAAGTGATTATTGGTTTTCAGTTATTGACTGATGGAATTGCATCACCACATCTGTCCCTTTTGGGAGTTGTTTGAATTTGTCCAAAATTTGCTAGCTTTTCAACTTGAAATAGTACTATGTACCATGTATCCTGCGTCAATCGCCCATTTTTTTTTTTTTCAATCCGCAACTTCTACATTAACCCTACTTCTACTTTTACCATATATTACATCAATCTTCCTTTTTTTTTTTTTCAATCAACGACTTCTACATTAATCTTACTTCTATTTCTAATTTAGCCTATTTAGAGACAATCATCAACTTCTACACTAATTCTATTTTTACTCTTACTTTAACTTATTTAACAGAGGGTTCAATTGGACCAAGGGAATTAGGGAGATTTATTCCCACCTGTAATCCAAAGGGGTGCATTGTTGCATATTCTTTCAATTTAGTGGAAGTCATGTATTAGTGACAATTGATCTGACGTAAGATTTGAACATTTAAAAGACAATCTTTTAAGAATTCAATTTGATGGGTATGCAATACATGGATTTAAAAAGAACTCTACTTCCATAACTTGTGCCTCTTTTAAGAATTCAATTTGATGGTATGCAATACTTGGATTTGAAAAGAACCCTACTTCCATAACCTATGGTAGAAAAGCATCCCAGAAGGGTGCAAAAAAGAATATGAAAAATAGAAATGCTAGAGACGCTGATTTTGAAAATCACTCTTTAACTACAAAAAAATTTCAAATCTATCATTATTTTGTTTCTTTATTTTTATATTAGATAGTTTTATGTCTGAATTTCAGACACTTTTACGAGTATTTAACATTTCAAAAGATACAAATAGCGATTGAGGAGTCTGATATATGTCTTGATACTATTAGAATCCAAAGAATATATGGGAAAATGATGCCAAATCCCATGTTTAATTTTGGTTTAAAGAGACTACGAATCCCATGTTGAAGCTATGCCCGCTCGTGATTGGCTGAGATTGGTTCGGCTTTTATAAGGAATGGGCAAAATGGGTCTACCCACCCAGGATAGTGTATTTTTCTCCACATAGGCTACTAAATATTTGTACATTTTCTTTTAGTATCAAATTTATTATCAACTTTTTGATTACCGCCTAGGGTCTAAACGAGACTAATCAAATCAAACACCCTAATATTTAATCTTATATGATTATTTTAACAAAATTAAAATTTTATTCAAGATTGGCTTGTTTATTTGCCAAATTGAGTTTGAACGAACTTTTATCGAGTTTGAAGTTTGGTATGATTAGTTGACGAGTTTGAATGTTATCGAATATAAAATGCTATCTAAATTTGGTTTAACTAATTTGGTTTAACAAGGCGACCCTCTATATCTACTTGAATGGCATAAAAGAAACCAGGATTCTCAGATAATGCACAACTCATAACCCATAAATAAATAAATTTATTATTTTAAAAATGGTTATTTTTAAAAATAAATTATTGACGTGACACCTCAAACGTGAAAATATCATAATCATCCATTATTAATTAATAATACCCTATCTACTGAATTTAACTCCACAACATAATATTAAAATTAAATAAAATACAAATAATAATATAATGAATACTAATTTTCATTATTATTGCCTCCGAATCGTTCCCAAATATGTTTGACCAAATCTGACCGAAGTTGATGATGTACTTCCCAGTCACGTAGTTTCGCATTCCTTTGAAGATAATGGTGAAAATTTTCGACTAAACCTTGAGTCACAGGGATCGTTGGTTCTTCATCATCATCATCCCAGTTTCTTATTACATCTCTCTCATCCTCGACAATCATATTATGCAATATGATGCATGTGTACATTATATCTTTCAATTTAGCTATATGCCAAAACCGAGCTGGGCCACGTACAATTGCCCAACGAAATTGAAGCACTCCAAAAGCTTGCTCGACGTCCTTTTTTGCAGCCTCCTGCATTTGCTTAAATTTGATCCTCTTTGGATCTTTAGGAGATGTAAAACTTTTAACAAAAGTTGCCCATTCTGGATATATGTCATCTGCTAGACAATACCCTTTGTTATACTGTGTGTCGTTTACCATAAATTGAATATCAGGAGCATATCCATGTGACACGTCGTTAAATAGTGGAGATTGATTGAGTACATTAATGTCATTGTTAGACCCCGCGACGCCAAAAAATGCATGCCATATCCACAAATCTGCTGATACAACTGCTTCTAGCATTATTGTGGGAGATCCTTGATCACCTCGAGTAAATTGACCTTTCCATGCCACGGGGCAATTCTTCCATTGCCAATGCATGCAGTTAATGCTACCTAGCATTCCGAGGAAACCATGGCGCTGAGAAGGCAATTGAAGTAAACGTTCAACGTCATTAGTATTAGGCCTTCTCAAGTATTGTGCCCCATAAATATCGATCACGCACCGACAAAATTGTGACAAACATTCGATTGCAGTGGATTCACCCATCCTTATGTACTTGTCCAATTGGTCAGCAGGTGCTCCATATGCTAACTGTTGGATAGCTGCTGTAGTTTTTTGAAGTGGAGAAAGTCTTTTGCCGGTTGCATCGACCCTCATTTGAAAAAACTCTGAATGATTTGTCATCGACTCCACAATTTGAAGGAATAATTCCCTTCTCATTCGAAATCGTCGGCAGAATATATGTGAAGGATACACTGGCTCGTCAGTGAAATAGTCATTAAAAAGTTGAACATGTCCGACACCACGCTCTCGATTGTAATATCTTCGACTGTGTGGATGGATGTTACGACTTGAAGATATATGTTGCGTTTGCCATTGCTCCAACGTCTTCATAATTTGATCATCAGTGTCATCCATCATTTCATCAGCTAAAAACTTTTTAATTTCTTCTATAAGAGAGATATCAGGATATTGAGACATTTTTTGAGTGTGTTGCGTATTTGGTGGCAATGTATTGCGTCCTGCCAATACATATATAGTGATAGTGTTATGACGGCTAGTTTTCCAACGGCTCATTTTTCTAACAGCTAATTTTCCAACGGCTAGTTTTCTGACTTATTACAATGAATATATTAGTATAATGAATATATATAATATATTTTATTATAATATTAGTATAATTATATATTACAATTATTTAATTAAGTATAATTATATTTATATAATATAAATTATAAATTTATGAATATTATATTAATTTAAAATGATGAAATTTAAAATTTCGTTAGCTTGGTTTCGAATCCATGGTCGGATTTCATAGTTTGATTTCGAATCCATGGCTGGATTTCATAACCTGGTTTCAAATCCATGGCCGGATTTTATATGTTGGCTTCGAATCCATGGCTGGATTTCATAACCTGGTTTCGATTCCATGGCAGGATTTCAAAACCTGGTTTCCAATCCATGGCCGGATTTTATAACTTGGTTTCGAATCCATGGTCGGATTTCATAGCTTGTGTCTAGTTACTCCATAAATGTACTACACAAGTGATTAATATGATACAACATGGTTTTATCTGCATCTTATTGCACCGTATAGTAAAATAAAATTAAAAATAGACTAAGAAATATTATATTTGGCTTTTTGAATGGAGCAAATTTGCTCATGAATTCGAAGCTATTGATCGGTCATGCCCGTGGTATCCTTGAGTAAGATTTCGTAATCACTTCGAAAATTATAACTTTCTAACTTATTTGCCAAGTTTTCCATAGCCTGCAATTTTTCTTCTTTTTGCTACATCAACATTTTTCGGATTTGATCAAATTCCCCACTCACATTTTCCTCGTTCACCTTTGATTTTGCCTTTCTCTTTCCCTTCTTTGATGCTTTTTGACCAGGTGGGCGAACTTCACGTGCTTCATTATCATCGATGTCAAAATGTGAATCCGTATTGGATGAAGAAGTGTATGCCCCGCTTTCATCAGTCCTTATCTTTTTTGAAGAACGCTACATAGGAATATTTACCTTCCACTTCGGATCATTTTTCAACAACACCCACACATGTTCATGTAAAAAATGCTTGTTATTATTCTGATGAAATAGCTCACGTGCGTGTTGCTTGATCTGGTCATCATTCCACCCGCTATGATGATCGCCGACCAATATGTTGTAATATTGGTTGAACTCATTAACCATCCGACTCAACCAATGCCAATGTGATTTCACTACTTTATATTTTCGTGGTGGTCCAGATTTTCGATTCTCATTGAAGTAGTCAACAACTCGTTTCCAAAAACTCTCTTCATGTTGAGAGTTACCCACAATGCTGCAATTTGAAATTGTGAGCCAAGCACTTGCAAGTATCTTGTCATCATCCACACTCCATGGAACGCATTTACCGTCAGGTTCTTCCACCGCCTCATTTGTGAGATTTATATTTTCTACCTCACGCTGTGTTGAATACGGAGGAAATTGAGAATCCGAAATTGACTCTGTTGGTGTTGCATTATCTTGTTGACCGGTGAAATCAAAATCCTTCCTTATCTCCGACGGAGTCGTTGAGCCTCCATAACCCATATCAAGGTTATAATACCTCGGTGTATAGTGATTTCCCATTAAAGGATTAAAATAATTAGGTGACGGATACATGGGAATTTGATATGGAAAATGTGGTGGATTTTGGAAATTTGATGGATGATTGGAATTGGGTAAATTTGGGTAATTTGGAATTAGAAATGGATAATTTGGCAAATTTGGATAATTTTGAAAATTTTGGTGGTTTTGATTTTGTGAAGAGGATGAATTTTCTATATTTGAACTATTTAACATATTTCTAAAACTACTAAGATTCTCATCCATAATGATAAAATACTAAAATTTATAAAATTATGTAAATAGATTGAAAATACTGAATAAGGGACTAGGAGAGATAATGGAGTAAAAGATTGTGAGGTGAAATAAAAAAATTACTTTGTGTATTTATAGGAAGTAAAATAAATTATCCGTTGCTAAATATAGCCGTTGTAAAAAAAGGCCGTTGTAAAATGGCTAGCTCCAAAAATGACCATTGTAAAATGTTTCAAAAAATGACCAAATAAAAGGCTGTCTCATTTCAAAAAAATGTCTCATCTTGGCTATTTGGACGTTTGCTGGTGTTGTAATGCCGTTTGGGCCCCACAGCATCTTCCATGACGCGCATCATCAGTATTGTGCGTGTAATCTCCATGACACGGCTCCAATGGGAGACCGTGTCATGGAGGGCATTATACTCCCATTATACATTGTTGTGGATGCTCTTATGATATACCAGATTCGTCTCGATTATTGATAAAGTGAATAGATCTAACCACTGGGCAATGGCTCAGTGGCCACCAGGAGAGACTTAAGTCCCTCCTTGGGTCTATAGGTGAGGGTTCGAACCTCACCTGTAGCGAAAAAAATCTAAGGGTTGTGCCACAACATTCCCTTGGTCTAGTTGGATCTGTATATCCACTAGTCCCTACAACAGCCTCCTTAGGCTCCTCCTCTCCCTAGTTTAGGATAGAGTAAGTTATACAAATGTATCGTTGCTGACAAAAAAAAAAAAAAAGACCCGTCATTTCTTAAGCTGCCAGAGTCGTCTCGGTTATTGATAAAGTGAATAGATCCGTCATTTCCTGAGCTGCCAGCATAAGTCGTCGTCCAAATTCAACAGAGGTAAACAGTTATTCTAAAACTTTATGGTATGTGCCTAGGAATACCTCAAAATACTGGGATTGTTTATTATTAAGTATGAATGTCTTATCTTTCTTGTAGTTGATAATGCATTTTCATTCACAATGATTATCAGCAAATCTAGATTGAAATTGATTCCTACGGGGTTGTCTGGATGCCATAGCATCTCTGCGGGAAATTTTTAAGCCTGTATATTAATCTAATGTAACTCGAAATCTTGAATCATTGAGATTTCAGTGCTTTCCACATTTTTAAGGGACCAAAAGCAGTAAATGTTTGATTTGGCGGTTTCTAAGATTGGAGATAACTGATACAGTAAATAGTTTAGGAACCTAAAATTTGATAGAGTAGGATGCGTTCGCATTGAATCTTGCATTTATGATTAAGACCGAAAGGAAAGTTTTACTGCGTTTTATGAAACTTGTACTAGGAAAGTTTTTGTGTACTTTATGAAACTTGAACTTGTCCAACAAACTGCTAAGAGTAGAAGTGGTACTTTTATACAGTAACAGGTGTGTTATGAATGCGGGTTCACAAGACGCTTCACAACCTATCCAGGGGACCGTCTATACATTAAGGGCCATGGTAAAGAAACACCAAATCAAAGAAAAGGTACAAAAAAACCAATTAAGGCAAGAAACAAGTGAATACAGGGAAAAAAAAAAAGAGTTATATCCACTGGATTAGATGACTAACTAGCCACAGAAACCTGTGGACCCAAGTATGGAATCAGATCCATCTCTGAGTCATTTGGCAAATCAATCTCCTCCAACCACCCATAGCACTCATCTTGTTTTGCCTCTTTAACTTCTACATCTACATCCAGTGAAAGCATATAATCAATATGGCAGCTAAAAACACAACAAAATGAGAAGAAGATCGACTGTAAAACTAATGTTGAATGTCAAATTAATCTCAGAATGTCCAATGTAATCTCATGATAGCATGGACACTCTGCCTCACTTCAAAACTTAACTGGTTTAGTGGCTAAGAAACTCCAAGTTGAAGAAATGACAATATTCCCCAACATTTCAAGTAAAATACTCCTCAATATAATCGTAACAACGATTCCCTGAACTACAAGTGTTAATGCAGGCTGATTCTTTTGAAGAAATAGGAAAAATCCATGCAATTATAGCAAATATTCAAGTTCTTTTTTCTTGTTGACAGCGTACCTTCTCAATTATAACAAAAATTCAACCATGCTTTGACTATATATTTCCTCTGCACATTTAATCTTTTCCAAATTCCAATTGCTTTGATAAGTTCACTACAAACTTTCTGAAGGCTTAATCTCCCATTGGCTATCACAAGGCAAATTGTATAGCCTCCAGGGGAAAACTGTGGAAGTTCTATTCATAACAATCTTATACTGCAAATTTAACCAGTGTATGATCAATAAAAAGTTTTTCCACTTCAATCTCCAGAACAGTTAGCCCAAAAAACAAAAAAGATGTGGAGCGAAAGATCTCCAACAATGGCATCAGGAGAAGGCAAAAGTATTTAAATAAAAGGGCTACTTAGCATAGAGTAATATAGCTCTTGCAATTACTTTTTTTCTTTCACACATGGATGAAATTAATTCAAGAAAGTTCACCATACTGAATTAACAAATACAATAACGAAACTTGTACAGGGAGAACAAAAGGCTTACCTAGCGTAGCATCATAGGGACTATCCTTGTAGTATGAGCAGTCACGGCCATCATCTTTTGAGTAGGGAGGTCCAAGCACATCAAGTACTGCACAAGGTGTTATTGCTGTAAATTCATGAATATTGCCTCCCGATGTAGGATATAGCACAGAAGTGTCACATGGGGCTGTAAAGATCCTATTCGCTCTCAGTCGTGCCAATCTCTTCACTGAAATAATCATCTTTATTTGTCAGAGAAAGTTGATAAATTATGAACCAATATATGTAGGTTATAGAGTGGAAGGAATGAAGAGAGTTGGATACATCGATACATGGATAGATAAAAGTAGAGAGACAGACAGAGAGACACCAACCACATACATTTAGGATCTGATTCATGGTTATCTGAACTTGAATTATCAAGCCAATCATAAGATTTAATGTGCATCGACCCCAGTAAAAGCTTGCTGAAAACAGTCATTCCTGGGTGATTGTGAAGCGGTATGACTGAATTTGCTGGAAGAAAGAAGATGCACAACTGCAGAAAGCAATTCACAAGGTTAATCAACCCAAGCTTGCCCTTGAGCTTCAAAATGATATGCCTATATATTGCAATGTAGTTCAAAAGATGATTCAAGAATAACGGTTATTAACTTGCACTAGATCATGAACACTTGACTATGGATCACCAAAGAACTAAAGTTTGAAAAGAAGGCACCAGCTTTTTTACCCATTTCATTTGGATTCAAGTATCACAAATAATTCTGTAAAACAGAAATTCTAAAAGCACCTGTGCTTGCACAGCTATACAGTTCAAGTTATTGACTCGTTACAAAATGCTCGAAAGCACTCAGATAAATATCAAACTCTGAATTATTTACTGCCTTGTTTTGAATAATTATGCAGTTATCCCATGGATTATAGAACATGAATCATGCCAAGAACTTTTGTCCACACACTAGAGAGCAAATAATGACTTTATGACAATGCTTGGTGCATAAATACATCAAACTTGTGTTCACTAAAATCGTGTACTCATCACTTGCTCATCAAATTTAACAAAAGCACAAATAAACAGAGGCAGTCTTACCGAGAACTTCTTGCATTGGTGAATTGTTGCATATGCTACTCGTTCATGGGCCTTAACATCAGTGTTGGGCTTAAAGAAATGGAGATCACTACTTAGCCCAACGTCTTGTGGCGTCATTTGATCTAGATCGTAGCAACAGGTTCAGCAAATAATAAAATAGCACTAAATATGTAGCTTAAGATTGACTTAGGGACATGAAATATAGAGAAGGACATATCTACATATATAAACATACATAAACATGTATATCTCTAAGAATTTTGCAATCTCAAAGACAAAATCTAAAGAAGAATAAAAGTACTCAAGATCCATGTTTCCTCTCAATTCATATTCTTATAATGCTACAAGGCTCCTTAGGAATAGTAACAACTATGCCTATAAGTACTTTACATTGTGTTCACAGGGTTAGCCAAGTTAATGTTCAGAACGTCCATGTCTTAATTGTGTTAACAAAGTTCATGTTTGCTAATTACCACTGCTCATTAACAAAGCTCATAAACGTGTGATTCACGTTTTACACATTCTGCTCAATGATCAAGTCGGTGCATCAGTGGAAAGCACAAAATTCATGTAATCCAATCATGCTGCCATTAGTTGAGATCAATGACACTTTTTGTTAACTAAAATGAATATTATTTAACTCTTTTATATTGAGTTAGAGCATGTATAATACCTTTTATCTCATTTAATGGGCTTATATGTTGTCAGCATAACTTGACAGTTTGTTCATAAGGTCAAATTCATGTAACAGAGATTGAGCAATATATGACTAGGATTTGTTCAAGTTTCTTTTGCGTGTTCACTAATTATTTAGTTTTCTAAAGCTACAGAATGCAGCACATTTAGATCCAGCAACTAGTAAGCAATTATGTACACAACTAATGAAGCAAAACTTTCAAATCCTCATCCAGATTTTAACTGAATTTGATAGTCTATAATCTGCTACAAGTTTGCAATAAAACATGCATTAATTAAATCATTTCTTTCATTCGAAAGATACTGAAAGAATGAAGTTCAGTTATCACAATACCAAAAAAATAAAAGTGCTCTTTAGGATCAAATAAATAACGTAAAGAACAAAATCGGTTAGACTATTTGTGATCACTTAACATATTTAAGAAGTCCCCCTTGCACTTTGACAATTTCCCTTCCAAAAAAACAGAAATAGTCCACGGCAAAATCCAACGCAATGTGGTTTACAAAAAACTAAAGTGAATACAACATTATTTGTAAAGTTTCAAGTCACAATTCCAATCCCTCATAGCAATCTAAAATAAATCAAGAATTCTATACCTCATACTATATGTCATTATTTACAATCCCTAAAGAAAGCGTATTTATTTGTCAACTGCAATGTTTTGAACCCAACTTTCAACTGCGCAAATCTTTCAGGCAAATATTCTGAAATTATCCAAAAAAATCTGACAGAATCATCTTCATAATTGATAATATCATTATTGAAGTTCCAAAAAATTACAATCTGTACACACATCCCTCCCCAGTAAACCACATTAGGCCTAACAGTTTTTTCCCCCCAGCTAAACACATATATTTTATTCTCCCTTTGCCAAAGTAACATGATTAGGACTGATAAGTGGCACAAAGAAAATCTTCATTCCTATTGAAGTCCATGATTTTGGATGAATCAGCCATCAATACAGAAAAAAATTAAAAAACAGACAAGAAAAGAAAAACAGCTCAAACATTTCACCAATAGCAAGTTGAAGAAGCCAAAAACTAGGACCAAAGACAAGATTCCACTACCAGTATTGTCTAAGATGTAACATGCCAATAATCAGAACATTGATGATACAAAAAGCCAAAAAACCACTTCAATTCTGAAAAAGAACAAAACAAAACGAGAATGGCAGGACAAACGAATAGATCAAAGACTCACCAAGAATGTGGCAGAGCATTTGAACATCATTGGGTGAAGGCACGGTACCAGGACCTTTAAACACTTGCTGACACGATAAAAATAGCTGTTGGAGACCCAAAATCGGCCGCAATGACCTCCTTATAATTACCTTCCTCCTACTACTATTACTACATCTCTTCTTCCTTATGATCTTATCCTGTACCTTCCCAATCAAATCTCCCGGTTTTCTCACCAGCCCTGCTGCCTCTGCCTCCATGGTCATCTTATCTTCTTCCCCTCTTACAGAACTAGACTAACTCTAACCCTGTAAGGGGTATATATATTGACTGACTTCCTTTGTCAAATTCAAATCTGTTTGCAGATTTCAGGTGGGTGTTGGCTAAATATAAATGGGTCAGAATTAAATTAGCGTAAAACCGTAAGATTTTGGTGCATGGAATTGACAATAAGTGGAAGAAAAACGGTTGTAATATGTATACAAAGTATACGACTACAGGAATATGTATAGAAAGAGGTGGGAGAAAACCAGGGGCGGCCATGGGGGGAGTTTGAATGGCAAGAGTTGGAATGCGAAGTTTTATAATCATTTGTTTCGTGGAAAAAATTGACTAGAGAACAGGGGCAGTTTTCTTGATGTTTCCCGCCCGCAAGAATGAGGGAAACCAGCTGGTTGTGGTGTAACCTGACAAAGATTAACCGTCCACAGTTTTTCTTTCCATTTGGGGGAACAGAAGGGCGCGGATCACGTGCTCATACAGTGGTCATTTTGCCAATTTGGAATTCCATTCAGACAAATCAGTCTAAAATTGGTTTTTTATAGTAACTTAATGCTTCCATGCATACTCATATGGGCGTCAAAGGTAGCACGACTTTTGCAAAATAACAACAGAAAAAATGAAAGTGAAAAACAAAAAATAAAATTCTCAACAACAAGGCACAACCTAATTAATAAGACGCTGCATCTATCATTAATAAGTCACGAGTTCAAGTAAGTGATTCGGGGAACTAGTGTTGGTCCTATTTAAAAAAGATAATTCTAGAAAAATAAAAACAAAAAAAATAAAAATAAAAATCGAAACAAAAAGTAAAAGGAAAAAGAATATATTCTTTTATACATGGACACATCTCCAACAAAAACATACCATAATTTTGTTGATGGAAATCCACAATCACCTTATACAATGATGTAAAAAAAAAAAAAGAAAGAGCTGGCATTATCAAAAAGTATTGAAAACGTGTTGATGATATAAGTAAAATATTATTTAAAAACATTTGTATCCAAACACACTTAACATTATTTGATCATTTATCTCTCCATAAGGATTAAGTTGATGGTGTGTAATTTTCAAGCAAAAATGCCAAATGTGCCCTTCAATTAAGAAAGAGTTTTTTTAACACTTCACTCCTAATTTTTAACACCTCTCTCACTTTATTCCCTAATGTTATCAACAAAAACCAAGAAAGCGAGAAACTACGAGGAAGAAATAAAAAATTTCTTTGAGAGAGTTAAAACCCAAAGCAATATACCATTGGAATCCTTACATCATGAGGAGTATTTTGTTGTTTAAATCTTCAAAAAAAAAAGGTAATAAAATTGACTTTGATTTAGAAACTTACATTTAGCCTGCATTTGCGATTTTCAAATTCATTCTTAATGGTTTAGCTATATGTGATTGTGGTATTTAATCATTATTAATGGATATATTGTTAATTTCTTAGTTAATTGTTGATATAGCTTCATATTTCCACTCATTATGAGCAGGGATATATATATATTATTATATACACTTTGATGGGCTTTCATGCTTATGCATATTTTGAAAATATATATAAAAAATTTTTGGAGGTGAAGTTGGCACTCCTGCTTTTTGCATAATTTTAATAGACAAAAGTTTTTTTTCAACTTAAATGAACATGTTAAAACACCTTAAATTTTATTAAAAAAATACACTATAATATTCATAAACACACATCCATTCCTCTTTTCTACCATCACTCTCCCTAACCATTTCCACTTTCATTGTTGCCGCTGCTACCTCGTCCACCTACCCCTACCCCTCTTTACCCCATTGTCCCCATCACCGGCCACCGCCATCCTTCTCTTCCCTCTCCTTCCCTTCCATTTCTTCTCCCATCATTCCCTGCCTTTGCCCCACCTCTCCCAACCCTAGCCCCCTCCCCTTCTTCTCCAACTCCCATTTGCCCTCTCCCTCTGTTCACAACCACATCTGGTCATCGAAAAGGAGAGGCATGAGTGGGAGGGTAAGCCCGAGTTGGAGAATGTTTGGTTGTGGGTGTGGTGGCAAGAGTGGGTGGCGGAGTTTTACAAATATTCTCCAAACATTTCAAATACACAGAAATTTTTGTAAAAATTTTATAGTAAAATTTAAAACAAAATTCTGAAAAACACACTATCCAAAGATTGAGCCTCGTCCCCTCTCATCCATCCTTGTTTGAATATAGTATTTATGCCATTTCACGTGATTTTGGAAGAGAAGAGATACAAGTGAGGAAAAGTATGTAACAACAGCACATCGGTTTTTTTTTTTTTTTTTGGGAGCATAGGAGGAGAAAAATTTAAAAAGTAGGAGGGAAGAAGAGGAAATTGCAGCATATGGACCGTTGTGTAAGATGGGTTAGAAAACAAGTAATGGGTTTGTTTGGATTGAGTATTATTTGAGATATTATTTGAAATGATTAATGTAATATTTTTTTTGATGTGATATACATGAGATAAGAAAATTATTGAGAAGATAAAAAAACACATTGAAAATCGTATTTATGACGCAATCAAATAATTTTTTGCAAATAATCTCTCATCCAAAAAATTTAAGAATTAATTCTATAAAAATCACCTTCTACAAGATTAGAGAAATGTTAATACGGACTAAAATGACGGACGACGCATTAAACATTAAAGGAATAAAGTCATAAAAATCCATCTAAAATTGGTCTTTGCAGCCTTTTGTTTTCTTTTTTCTCTTTCGCTTTTCGTTTTCCTATTGAATATAGTACTAGCTTTGTGCAAACTTTCAATTGTCAAATTTAATAATAAATGCAAAATTATATAATTTTTACTTTTATATATGAGTAAATCTTATATACACTATCAGTATATATACTATTATGGTTGGATAAATGATACATGAGCAAAATTTGAATTTCAAATTCAAATTTTACACATGTGTCATATATCTAACGTAATAGTATATATACTGACAGTGTATACAAGATTAATCCTTGATTATATTTGCACACATATTTACTTATATTAATAACCCATCCTGCCTTTTTTTTAAACTATCATTGTTCACACTTTTGTTGATACGTGTGCGAACAGATAGTAGTTCTAGTAAAAGGATAGTAAACTGCATGCACCGAAACCATTACCCTTAAAGAACACAGTTTACATAATGCATCTTTGCCTTTCAGAATAAAAGGGGCAATTCTGGTGGCCAAAGTAGGGGCGAAAACCAATATATATATATATATATCAACGAAGACTAAATTAAGATTGATAAATCTTCAAGGAATCTTGCTTTGGATCTTTGGTGATTCAGCTGCTTCAGTACCTTCGTATGAATACGATTTTTGGTTAATTTAAAGGAAATTAATTGGGCTTTGAAATGGCAAATTCTATATATACATACACATTTTGAATTAGATCATGGGAAAATTAGGAGAGAAGTTAAATGCAGCTGATTTTTTCAGAAACGACAGGCAATCCATAGGTTTTCTACAAGTGTTGGAAGTTGTACAATGAAAGAGTTTGACATCACTTTTTTTTTTATTTGTAGAATCACAAGGAATGTATAATGCCATTATAATGATTTACATATGTTGGTTCCATGTAACACGCAAAAAACAAGACTAAAATTTTGAGCATGTAACCCTCATCCATGATACATTGAACCTCGAGAGTGGAATCTCTCCCTCTGAGACCTGTGATTTGAATCTTTTCCACTGTTTTCATTAATTAAATCCCCAATGTTGGATAGAATATTATTTGAATTGATTACTGTAATATTTATTTTATAATGTGATGAATGTAAAATAAAAAGAGAATTGTGATTATAAAATAATAGTTGAAAGTGTTTATGATACAAGTAAAATATTATTTAAAAATAATATTTGTATCCAGATACACTTGTTTTGGCACTTATTTTTGTTCCAAAATTATATAAACATTTTCCCACCCCTCTTACACAGCAGTCCATATGCTGTGTTCTCCCGCCTCCCTCCCCACTTCTTAAATTCTATCCGTTCCCTGTTAGAAAAAAAGAGAAAAAAAAGATCCATATACAGCTGCTACTTACTTTTCCTTGGCATTCTTCTCTTACCAAGATCACGTGAAATTGCACAAATACTACATTGAAACAAGGATGGACGAAAGGGGGCGGGGCTCCGTCCTTGAAATTTATAATTTTTCTCCTTAAAATTTTCAAAATTAAAAAATATCTCCTTCATAAAATAAACTTCACCTCCACAAAATTTTTTAAAAATCTTTTTCTTGACTTCAAAGTATGCATGAGTGTGAAAGTCGGCCCTCACAATGTATTTTCTAATTCTGCCCCTATATTGAAATGATCTTTATAATGAGTGGAAAATGAAGCTCACAATTAACTTAGAAATTAACAATATATCCATTAACAATGATTAAATACCACAATCTAATATAGCTAAACCATTGAGAATGAATTTAAAAATTGCAAATGCAGGCTCAATGTGAGTTTCTAAATCAAAGTCAATTTTATTACCCATTTTTGAGGATTTAAACATCAAATGACTCCTCATGATGTAAGGATTCCATTGATATACTGCTTTTGGTTTTAAACTCATCCGATGAAATTTTCTATTTCTTCCTCGTAGTTTCTTGCTTTCTTGATTTTTGCTGATTAATAATAACATTAGGGGATAAAGTGACAAAGGCATTAAAAATTAAGAGTGAAGTGTCAAAAAACTCTTTCTTAATTGAAGGGCATATTTGGCTTTTTATTTGAAAATTCTACACAGTCAATTTTGATCATCAGGAGATAATTTGATCAAATAATAATGTTAGGTACTAAAATGATAGACACGTTAAACAATAAAAGGAAAAAAGTGATAAAAAAAAACCCATCTAAAATTGGACTTTACGGCCTTTGTTTTTTTTCTCTCTTGTTTTTGGCTTTTTGGTTGAATATAGTGCTAGCTTTGTGCAAACTTTCAAGTGTCGAATTTAATAATAAATGCCGAATTGTATCATATTTACTTTTATATTTTTGGACAAATAATTACTTATTTTAATAATCCATTCTGCCCTTTTTTTTATAAAAAAAAAAAAAAAAAAACTATCAGTGTTCACGCTTTTATTGATACGCGCCGAGCAGATAGTAGTAGTACGATTAAAAGGATAAACAATCATTATCAGTGATCAATAGGTTTAAACTATGAACCAAGACTAAATTGAAATTGATAAATCTTCAATGAATCTTGCCTTGCACCTTTGGTGATTCAGCTGTTTCAGTACTTTCGTATGAATGCGATTTTTGGTCAAAAGAAATTACTAATTGGGCTTTGAAATGGCAAATTCTATATATACGTGTGCATTTTGAATTAGTTCATGGGAAAATTAGCAGAAAAGTTAAATCTAAGCGGTTAAGGGCAAATGCTGACTTTTTCAGAAACGACAGGCAATCCATAGGATTCTACAAGTGTTGGAGGTTGCACAATGAAAGAGTTTGCACGGCACTTTTTCTTATTTGTAGAATCACAAGGCAGGTATAATGCCATTACAATGATTTACATGTCATGGTACTATGTAACACGCAAGAAATAAGAATAAAGTTTGAGCATATAATTCACATTTATAAAATTTTAAGGATTAATCTTTTCTACACTGACAGTATATACAATTTCAATGTTGAATGAATGACAACTATGCAAAATTTGAATTTGAAATCCAATTTTTATGCATGTGTCACGAATCCAATAGTGATAATGTATGTACTTTTAGTGTATATAAGATTTACTCAAATTTTAAATCTTGAAATTGAAATCTCTTACTCTGAGAGTTGTGATTTGAATCTTTTCCACCTTCGAATTTTTTTTTTTCAAATTTGGTATAGTTGTCATTCATTCAACGCTAAAAGTGTATACACTGTCAGTGTATATAAGATTTACTCAAATTTTAAATCTCGAAATTGAAATTTTTTATTCTGAGGGTTGTGATTTGAATCTTTTCCACCTTTGATTTTTTTTTTTTTTTTGATAAATGAGGGTAGAACTATAATTACTAAATTTGTTGAAAATCGTTGAGTACCAATTGTTTTACAAAATCTGAAAGAGGATGTCAAAGAGAATCAATCGAAGTTCCTGACGTAGCAAAATAAGTTAACTCACCAGTTGCTTTATTCGATTTTCCTTGGAATCCAATTAACTTTAGTAAAGACAAGAAGCTACCGTAGAAAGTCTAATATCATTAATGAATGGACCAACGGTTTTCCACCTTTGAATTAGTGGCTCATCAAGTACACAATAATAATATTTTGATTACTTAGAAATGTGACATATCATTTATTATCAAACAAACACATTATTAAATTTTTTAATAACGATTCTTTTCTGGTTTGACTGAGCAAGAATACTATGGCTGGGAGGAGTGCCAAAAACATCGAGAGGGAAGGGGGAAAAATGGACAACAATAAAGGTCCCTCAGTAAAAAATGGAAAAGCCAAAAAACCATTAGCTATTGATTTAGGGAAAGACAAAAAAAAAAAAAACTAGTGCAATTAGTAGTAGATCATATTTGCTTGCAATTTCAACGGACGAAAAGTTCCTTTAGCCACATTGGGATTAAGCAATTTAAATTCTTTCACACCCTATTTCTTGCTAATTGATGGCTAATTGTACCCACAGGTTTTGCTGAAAAGGGAAATGTGCATTTATACAACAAAGAATTTTAAACCAAAAACATTCTCTAGAAGTGTTGCAGCCTCATCATATGCTGCTGCTACTTACTTTTTCTTACTTGCTTTTTTATTTTCCCTTACCAAAATCACATGAAATTTCAAGAATGTATAAATATCGAAATGATCCTCATGATCAGTGCAAATATGAAACTACCCACAATTAACAAGATATCCACAAAATTCAAGCCATATGATGGGGTTAAGTAGTGTATATCAATTCTTGAATGAAACCATTTTCTTACAATATCATTTTTGCACAAGAAACATGAATAAATACCACAATCACATGTAGCCAAACCATTAACAATGAATTTGAAAATCGCAAATGTAGGCTAAATATGAGTTTCTACATCAAAGTCAATTTTATTACCTATTTTTGAAGATTTTAAACGTCAAAATGATTTCTCCGATGCAAGGATTCCAGTGGTATATTGATTTTGGTTTTAAACTCCTCTGAATAAATTATATATTTCTTCCTAATGGTTTTCTCGATTTCTTGGTTTTAGCCCACCAATAATAAATAACATCAGAGAGGCATTAAAAAATAGGAGTCAAATGTTAAAAAAGTCTTTCTTAATTGAAGGGCGCTTTGATCCTTTGTCCAGAAATAACGTGATCAAATAATAATGTGAAGGGAAAGGTGCATTAAACATTAAAGGAATAAAATGATAAAACCCCATCTACAGCCCATCTAAAATTTGTCTTCGCGGCCTCTCTTTTCTTTTTCTTTTTTTTTTTTAGTTTTAATCTTTTTAATTGCAAACTTTCAAGTGCCGAATAATAAATGCCCAATTGTATCATTTGTACTTTCATATTTTCTTTAAAACAAATTTTCATATATTGTTATCTCATTCTTCCTTTTTTTTTTCCGCTGTCATTGTTCACACTTTAATTGACACGTGTTGAATAGATAATAGTACGAGTAAAAGAATAGTAGTATGCGTGCACCAAAATCATCACTTAAAAGTACACAATCGGAATGCATCTTTGCTTTTCAGAATAAAAGGGACAATTTTGGTTGGCAAAGTTTAGGACAACATGAAAAAAAAGAAAGAATTAATTTTCTATACACTGACAATATATACATTTTTACTATTGGATGCATGATAAATAATTTGAATTTGAATTTACATATGTATCATATATCCAATCGTGATAATATATACACCATCAGTATATATATAAAATTAACTCAAAAAAATAATCAAATTTAGCAATCAATAGGTTTTCGACATAAACTAAGAATAAGTTGAGATTAATCTTCAACGAATCTTGCTTTGGACCTTTGGTTTCCTCAAGTTTGCCAAGAGGACAAGTAACCTAAGGAGAGGAGTTAACTTTTTGTTGCTCTTTTTTTCATTAATTTTGTTATGCAGTTATGCTGTGTCGGTGGAAAGCCTAAAGGGTAAACAATATTAATCACCTTTTTCCTTAGCTTATGTAATTAAATTTGTTGGATTCTTAGGATTCTAAAGTTTTGCTGTGCAAATCAAACTGTACAATGTACATGGCTGCAAGAAATCCAAACAAATCTAGAGTTGCTGCATTGCCACGGGTTTAAACGTGAATCTTACGGCAGCAATCATTTAATTTGTGATGCTGAATCATGAAAATTTGGTCCCCTATTAACTATCCACCTTGGTCCACAACTTGCTAATTCTTTAAGCACTTTTAATGACTCTAACTTTGTCATGATATTCAATGCATATCAAGCAGTTACAAAATTCCATTAAAGCAATCTTCACTTGACTTGAGCAGGAAATTAGAAACTAATATCATGAATTCTCGGCCAAATGTCATTATTGGATTTGAAATTCAACATACCAGATAAGCACATAAATTAATGTATTTCTTCTAAATCTTAAACGAACAAAATGGGACTACAAACCAACATTTAAATAGAAGAATATATTATCTGTTCTTTGGTTTCTTGAAGATGTCAAATTAAACAAACCGAAACTAATTTAAAAGCTGATGGCAGAATACTTCTGGCATTCTAACTGGGAAAAACATGCAAAATAAAAAAAAAAAGCAAAAATAACTATGTTTCACTACAAAAACTTGCGCACTTTTTTCCAATACATTGGCTTAAAGCTGATTAACAGCCATAATATTTTACTAAAGCCAAAACTAAAGCACTAGAGTGCATTCAACATAGAAGTAGTTCTTTCCTTGCTTCGCGTAGCACCTAATTTTGCCTTGCTAAAGTGCCGTTTATACATGATATAAGCATTTTCTCCGTATTGCTTTTTTATCGTGTAAACTAAGGGTCCATTTGAAAGGTGTGTTTTTTGGTGTTTACATATAATTTTACTGTAACTTACAATAGCAATTGCAGAAAAACTTTTGTGTATTTAGGGTTTAAAAAAATTGAAAAACTTTCCTTTTATTTTTTTTTCCTTTTCTTTCTCTTTCTTTCTTTTTTCCCTTTCTCCTTCTTCCCCACACCTGCTCTTCCTCCTTCCTCCTTCTTTTCCTCCTCCGTCTTCTCTCCCTCCTCCTCCTCTCCTTTCCCCCTTCTCTTGCCACCCACTCTTCCCCTCCTCCCTTCACCCTGCAAGAAGGGTGAAGGGAGAGAGGGGGTGGCAAGAGAGGGGGGAAGGAGGAGGAGGAGGGAGGGAGGGAGAAAGGAGAAAGGAGAAAGGAAAAGAGGGAAGGAGAAAAAAAATTTGGGAAGGGAGGAAGAGAGTGGTGCTAGCATCGACACAGGAGGGGGAGTAGGAGGAGCGAAAAGAAAGACAATAAGAAAAAAATTTGTGGCATTTTGGAATATTTTGAAGTATGTATTTTAAAATTTGGGATATTTTAAAAGGGTTTTTGTAAATAAAATTGTAAAAAAAATTGCTATTAAAAACTCCTAAAAGACACCCCTCCCAAGTAGATTCCTCCGTTTGGATTGGGCTGTTTTTTATAAATTAGATTTTCACAAACAATGCTATCTACCTTGTATATAAGAAGAAAGCCAAGTTACTGTATATCTCATCTTTTTGACACATATTTTGCCTATATTTTTGACAAGTGGAATCTTGCTCATTTTACCTAAATTTTTCCTTCCCTTTTTTGATTCAATTGGGCCAAAAGGATTAAAATATTTTTTCTCCTTTAGAAAATCAACAACATCTCTTCTTCTTCTTCTGGTAGCAACTACTGTCATCCCTCACCTTTTTTTATTTTTTATTTTTTAAAACTAATTTAACTAAGATTATTTCCATATTCATTTTTCTTTTTTCCGCGAGATTATTAGCTACTTAGCAAAGAAAAGTTTTTATTATTTCTTTGATACCGTTTTACATTTTCTCTTCTTCCTTTTTTCTTCATCTCTAATTTCTCATGTTTGCTCTATTCTTCAATCATATTGTTATAGCCAATTGGCATTTGTTTGTTAAATTTATAGGATGACATTTTTATTTTCTTCATGGATAAAAGGTGAAATATTAAAAAATGTAAAAAGATCTTAAAATTTATTTTATACCAGTGATCATCTTCTATGAAGAATAAAACAAAAATTCATTCTTTTCTTTTCTCCTCCTGGGATTTGATTTCTTACGTCACATTTTTTTCTTTTTCTTTGTTTTTTGGTTCCATTTTGTAATTATCTACAATTTTTGTGTATTTTTTAGGAGAAAAGATATATCATGTGATGCTTCACCAAGATATTTCTAATTACGCATTCTTCGACCTCTGTTTTTCTCTGTTTTTTTCTTTCCTCTCCCCCTTCCCCTTTTTTGTAATTACTTTATGGTCTATTCAATTTAATTGAAGGATCCAATAAGATTTTGTATATATTTAAATTAATGTTAATGTCTGTTTGTTTTTTAATTACTCAAGTGCTATAGTATCAATTGGGTTGGCATACAAGGATTGCAGTTGGTCGTGGAAGTTAGAATTGAGACTTTCAGCCTAGAGTGTAACTTGACAAAAAATTGTTAGAAAATTCAATTTTGATTAGGAAGATGTTTTTGCAATCAAAAAAATGGTTCGGTTCAAATTTGTATATGTGGATCTGAAAACGTAGCAATTCATATTTTTATCTAACCTTGCTATTTATATTTTGGTGTTACGGGATAATGTTGTCACCTTTAGAAGGAATTTAAATAGATGAACTAACTTCTTCTATCAAAAAGAAAGAAAAATGTGCAAGTTTAAAATAAGTTATATTGATGTTGAAGATTGTGCTAGTTCTGAGTGGTTTTCTAAACTTTTTCTCATTATTAAAGTACTGGAAGCATTATGATTGTTTTTGGTTTGGTTACAACTAAAGTTATGATGCTATTAATACAGCAACACACTTATAGTATATTAATTCTCTCTCCTTTTTGGGCTTTATCATAATAGTGGAACAAAAATCTTTATCCAAATTATAAATAGGGGGATTGATTTCATAGATAGAATTTCTCTTCACAACAAATTTTAAGGAAAATTTTGTTTATACTCTATATTTCATTAATTATTTCCTCCTTTCCCTCCTTCCTTCTCCTTCCTCCTCATCCCTTTTTCTCTCCTCTCTTTCTTCTATTTCTTTATTCCCTTCTTCCTCCCTTTCCCTTTCTTGTGATCCCTCTTCTCTTCCCCCCTTTCTAGTTGTAACCCGCAACCAAATTTGATCATGATGGCCAATGACTAGTTTCTAGTCGCAGGGTCACAACCAGATCTGGTTGCAAGCTAAGACTAGAAAGCTGGGGAGGGGGATGGGAGTTGCGGGAGAGAGAAGGGGAAGAGGGAGGAGGGAAGGGGCAGGGAGGAGGGAAGGGGCAGGGAGGAAAGGGAGGAAAAAAAGAAGGGGATGAGAAGAGGAAAAGGGAGAGGCGTGAGAGAGAAAGGGGGAGGGAAGGGAAGGGGTGATGGTGGTGGTGGTAGTGGGTGGCGGTGAAACTTTTTAAATTTTTAAAGACACCCCACTAAAATTTTAAATCCTAAAAAAACCCTAAATATATATCCTCAAAAACACTTTAAAATATATCCTCAAAAACAATTATAGTAAAAATTTTTCACATATATTGTTACAGTAAAGCTTTTGAAAACATCCACGAAACACCTAATCTAAATGGAGCCACAAACATTAAAGACGTCTACTTGGCGAAAAATACACCGTACACTAGGCAGAAGGTTAGAGTAGCCAATTCAACAGCCTATTAAAATTGAAACTGAACATTATTTTATTTTACACACACATCTATATGATTTTTAAGTAGGCAGTCGCATTATCTAAATGCATCTGTCCAATTGAAATTTAAAAAATAAATTATTCTAGATCACGTGATATCAATAGCCCGCCACCTGATCCCTCACCCCTTTGTCTTTTCTCCCTTTTTTGTTATGCTAGGAGGGGCACAATGCATTGCGCATAGCGAAACAATTATGTTGATGAGGATTGACTCTAAATGTTTCAAAGTATACATTAGAAGAATAAGAAGAATCAATTACAAAGTGGTATTTTTATTTTTTTATTCTTCTTCTACTTTTTAGTAACAATTAATTTCCTTCAATTTTTCATCCTTATTTAGAGCATAGTTTCGTATTTATAGTCATTTCAACAAATCTATTAATGACCTTCGTTATATAAATTTGTATTTATTGTAACTTCTTTATTTTTTTTATCAATCAACCCATATCTTTCCATTTCTAATCATTTTCAATCATGTTCTTTATTCCTAATATTTGTTTGATTATTTAGTACTATTACTAAAATTTGAACAAATATGCCACATTAATGCTCACGTAAGTAGTTTTTCCTACACCTTCATAAGACATTCATACATACATACATACATACATACATACATACATACATACATGACTTTGCTATTCACTTCCTATTCTATTAAGTTGTTGAGTTGCTGTATTTTTTAACCATTACTAAAATATGGAAAATTTTCATTTTTTTCCTGTTATTCTATACTTCTTATTTATAGTAAATTTCAATTTGTTAATTCCCTACTTTATATATGATTACATTGATTATTTATTACCATTACTAAAATATGGACAAATTTTTCTTTTTATCATTCTGTACTTCTTTATTTGTAGTAAATCTCAATTTATTAATTCCCTACTTTATAAATTTACATTGATTATATCTTTCTTGATTTTTTTCAATCAATCAACTCATAATTTTTTATTTGCTTAATTTTCTTCAATTATGTTCACTCTATCTCTATTATTATACTTGATTATTTATTTGTAATTCTAAAGTTTTGGCGATTTTCAATTTTTAATGAATCCACACTACACAATTTTAGCATTACTCGTACAAGTCTATTTAAATTGAAAACAAGTCCATTTAGATTGTATAAATAGTCATTCTTTCCTAAAATATTCTATTAATTTTTATACTTGCTCCATTCAAATTCAATTTAGGCCAAAGTAGTATTCACATAAACATGTGGTTGTAAAAATTCTACCAAATGACTCTTTTAATTTTAAATAATTTAAACAAATAATAAGTCCATCATCTATTACTTTGCTTCTAACATTCTTTTTAATTGTGAAATAATCAAATATTGAATTGCACTTATTTTCTAACATATCTCCTTCATTCATATGTTGACGTGCCATCATTAATTAGAGTAAACATAATTCAATTATGGGATAAGATTCGACTGAAACTAATTCTTAAGTTGTTATAAATTAATCAATTTCAATATGTTTACTTTTTCAATATGTTTAATTTTAATGTTTGTCTTACAATTAGCATATTAAATTTTATAAAATAGCATTTTAATTTTTTTAAATAATTTTTGTTCAAAAAAATTATAGAATATCAAAAAGTGCTTGTGAATATGCACGAAAAAGAAACTAACTTTAAAAAATATAGTTGATCACAATTCCTAATGTAAAAGTCCACCAAAATTTAAATTTGTTTTCTATTTTCATTACTACAAGAGAAAAGTGAGGTGGTCACCATCGCCCCGCTAAGGTCGTGTTGTCCAAATAGCCCAAAAGTTGGTCCAGGAACGTTACATGAGTTAGCTATCAAATCCTTGTGGCAATTTGTTGAGTTAATTATCGCATATTTGTCAATTGTCACACTTTGTACAACTTAATTTGCAATGAATTACACTAGGTACAACGATGTTACACTAAATTCATTTGCATGATCCCCTTAGACAAATTATGCTAGGGCCGTTGCCTTAAAATAAAAAAGGATGTTGGACTAGTCTCCTCTGCAGGAAAAGAATTCTCTCTATTACATCCCCACAAAATTAATTTAATAATTACTTTCAAAAATTAATAGCGTTGTTTATAAAATATTCTATTACTTGTGTTAGTTATACATAAAATTTGGTACAAAATTGACAAAGTTTCATCATCTGATTAATCATTACAATTTTTTTCACAATTTTGACCCATTTTTCACCGTTCAAATGTTTCATGTAAATTGGATGCCAAAATGTTCTAAACAAATCATATTTTTTAGTATGTTGATCTAGATAGAGAAAATTAATGACACAGGTGGATGATTTCGTACAAGTTAAGCTGATTTAGATATAAATAATAGAAATATCAATGGAGAAAAATCCATATCCATTTTTCTACTACACAACAAAACCCGAATTCTTTTAATTAAAGAAAGGAAAAAAAATAGATATTGATGGTATCTTTGATTGGGTGTAAAAAAATTTTCTTGTGAAAATTTTTCCCCAAGAAAATAAGTAATTTCATATATTTTCAATTGCAAAAGTAGCTCATGACTAATTCTACCTACCATCAACCACACCACCTATCTCTCCGGCCAAAGACTTTGTGCACCCGCCGCTGCCACCATCCTTACAACGACTCCACAAAACCACCACCATCTCCGTTGTTTCCTTCTTGCGCACTCTCCTTAACTCGTCCACAGGTCTTGCTCGTCCTTACTAGATAGTGTTCTTGTTTTTCTCTTCTCAGCTGACTGTTTCCACTAGGTAGATCGGTTTAATTCCACTATCTAAGATCTAGATTTTGCCATTTTGTCTTAGATGTTAATGTATTCTGCAAAGTTACCATGAGGATGTCGGGAGGGGGTGAGGGGTATTTGACTGCCTAGAAATGGTTTTGAAAGAACAATCGTGTAATGGTACAGGCTAGGAGAATGGAAATCATGTAAGCAACTACCAAATGAATTGATGTAATAGTGAAATGATTAAACTGGAAGCTCAAATTCTCATTAATCAATTCAGGAAGCACAGAGAAATAGAAAATTGCGTAAGATCAAAAGGTGAAGAAAATTATGAAGAAAACTTCAAGAGAAATGAAGAAGGAATTCACTTAATTAAGCAAACTCTATATTTAACAAAATACAACTTAAATCTGGATGAAAAAATGCGAGCTCGTAGGCTCTATGTAGCTCTAACTTCCTTTCCCATTAGCTAATTGAATGAGGGCGCGTTTCCATAAATGACAAAACAAAAAGTTCCAGCTTCTACTTATACTCTTTCTTCTAATCCACAAAAGCGTGCTTCTAAATAAGGGTTCAAACTCACACCTTCAGGAAACTAGCCTCCAACCTTCATGCCTTTTCCCAATCTCTGTCTTCCAGTTCCGAGGTTCCATTTTGACCTGTTCACCATGACAATGCCTCCCTCTTAGCAAGATCTTGTCCTCAAGATTGGAAATTTGGAAAAATTGTCTCAATGTACTCAGCATCTTCCCTGTGGCTTCTTCAGATGATAAATTCCACAATTGGACTAACCATTGCACAACTACAACATTTTTCCTCTTCACCATCCTTCTATCCATCACTGCAATAGGCTCCACCCTCATTCTTCCAGCTCCATCAGTAATTAGGAGTTGTGTGATGGGAACAACATGCTTACTCAAGTTGCTTTTTAGTAAAGAGACATGGAAAACTGGATGAATTAAGGACTGATCTGGCCGTCTCAATCTGTAAGCTACCTTCCCAATTTCGCTTAGAACTTGGTATGGTCCATAATACTTAGTAAAAAAGTTTGAGTCGTCCCCCTCATAGCCACTATATTCTCCTTGTAAGGCTGTAGTCTCAGATACACCCAATCCCCTACGGTAAACTCCCTTTCACTCATCTTCCTGTCTACATACATCTTCATTCTTTGGTATGCCAATTCCAGGTTTTGTTTCAGCAGAATGTCTAACTCCTTCCTTTGCTACAAATAGTCTTTCACAGCAGCCACATTGGTTTGCAAATATGGCCCTAGAGCCAGTTGTGGTGGCTTAAGTCCATAGAGTGCCAGAAAGATTCTGGCCATTATGACAACAGTAAAAGGATGGGCAAGGCTAAAGAAGTGGGAGTACTAGATGTACCTACCCACTATTACCATGATAGTATCTTTATTTTTTGACTTGGGCAACCCTTCTATGAAATCCATAGTGATGTGACTCCAAAAGTGTTGTGGTGTTGGTAAGGGATAGAGAAGGTCAGGATATTGCACATGCATATTTTTGCACCTTTTGCATACATCACACTGTAACACTTCTTCCCTGATGCTCCTATATATTCCTAACTAATAAACAAATTGTTTGGCCCTCAAATAGCTGGCTTAGACTCTTGAGTGACCTTGAATTGAGATTAGGGATGGCAACAGGGAAGGGTATTCGTGGGTGCTCGCTCTGCGGGGCGAGTAATCGAGTGGGAGGTATGACGACCCCACTTCTCCTTAGGGCAAACCCCAGGGTTTCGCGGACCGCCTACCTGACTCTCACCAGGACTCACTCACTCACATTGACTTCAGATATAATATTAATTTAGACTAACTACTAACAATCCATACATGCTTACTTCCCCAACTAAGATTATATCATTTAATATGTACATTCCTCAAAATAATAAATTTGTATGACTTTACGTCAAATACAAAACATTCACCAAGGTAGAATTCCAAATTTTGAGCTTATACTACCGGCTTCCCCTATACCCGTCTTCTACTCCTGTAAGGAAAAACAACTAGAGGGGTTAAGCAAAGTCCAGTGAGGTTCCAAATAAATCCAACCATCCAAAAGCATCATCGCAATCACAATTTAACATTAAGTATGTCATTTAATAAATATCATTCTAAAACAAATAACCCGTTCAATAAAGGATACAGTACTGATATAGGCTGTAGAGGTGACTCCTGTCCGTTTCCAAACATAACACTTACTCCTGTTTAGTGATTCAATGTCATTTGCCCAATTAAACAGTACCCAACATTCTTCTTTCTTCTAGTGTTCGATGATTACCTCAATGGGTCATACTCGAGTATACTAATAAACGATACCCGAAAACTATCGATCGAGCTCGATGCTAGCCCGAATAGGTCGATCGTCAATGGGATTTGGGCCCAAAACGGTCATGCACAGTTTTTAGTAGCAGTTAAACAATTAATAGCTCCTCAAGAGCAATTAGGTCTAGCGCAATAAAGTACACATTCGTCTTTTATAAAAATAGTTTAAGTGTCGAACACAGGCACTTAGAAATTTGCAACAATTCACTAATCAACAAGCAACAACAACTTTAATGTCTAATCACAAATACATACAAGTACCACTCACCAAATCAAGTGCACAGTCACGCCTCGGTTTCGAGGTTTCCTTCTAGCTTACCATCGACTCCTGAAACATGCCCAAGCTACATTTAATAGACCTTTCAATATTACTAACATTCTTTCCAACTACTAAACTCTTTAGTCTAATCAAGTGGAATGTCACATAACTTCTAGTTTAGAAGAGTTATCAAACATGTAGGTTGAATTATATAAAGTTTTATAGCCAAATTCTTGAAAATAAGATTGGAAATCTTACCCTCACTCTCGGCCCCTTTTTAACAGAATTTCTTACTAAGATTACTCAAATTCTCCAAAAACCAGTGAATTGATTCATGCATGCCCTGATTAAAGCTTTAAAAGTTTAATGAGTCAAAATGTGCAAGTTTACAGCCAACATATTAGAGTCGAACCTAGAGTTGAGCTACCAAATCACGGCCTAAGCAGCAATTTTCAGTAAAATAACATCATTTTTTTGGAAATCAAGGCTAAAATTTAACCATGATTCAATGTTCGAAAAGTTTTATCCAAAACGGTTACATGCATGCTAATTTCTAATTAAAATCTTAACTTTCTTTCATGATGTATAAATCATGCAATATATCATGAAGTGACTATAAAGCATGAATCTCTTTGAAAAACTTTAGCAAAATGGAAGCTATAAGTTGGAAAACATAGCTTCATCCTTCGGTTCAAGCAAGAAAATTTCCAACAAGTCTTTCTTCACTTTTTCTCACCAAAATAGCATCTCTCTTACTCACTTTCAACCGTAAATCACACAATAATAGGCTTGTAACATGAGATAAGGTATTAATCAAGCATTCCAGCAAAACTCAGAAAGGAAATTTTGCATCTAAGAGTTGAAAATTCAAGCCTCTTCCACGGTTCAAAGCTGGAAAAATTTCCAACAAGAGGATAGTTTGAAGAAACAAAATTTCTCCCCTAAAATTCTTTATTTTTCACTCAAATCCAACGTGCATGTTAAGATTAATGTGTTATAAAGGATATTGAGCAACAATGTGAGATTTTTCAGTCATAAATCAAGGAGAAAAGCTAGTAAACTCTCTCTCTTTCACTTGGTCAGCTCAACAGATTTTCCAACCAGGTTCTTTCAAAATTTTTCATCCAAGCTACTAATTTTCTCACTCATTTCCATGGCAAATATATCATATATCATTTTTAACATAAGATGAAGCATATGACATGAGTTCTTAGTAAAGAAATCTATCAAAGTTTCAAATACAAAGATGCAAATCAAAACTATCCATCACATGCATCTAAATTGAAATTCCAGCAACATATAGCTTAGAAAGTGAATTTTTCTTTCACAAACCTCCTACATTTTGGCTTAAAATTAACATACACCTAGAGTGCTCAATAGTAATAGAAAAAATGAATGGTTTATAGCAATTGTTACCTCCATTTTCCTCGCAAATCAAAGCTAGAAAATGCATTCACTCTTCTCCCTTAGCTCTCTCTCTCTCTCTCTGTCTGTCTTTGTTTTGGAGTAAAGAAGAAAAATGAGGCTAAGACTCTCTCTCCTCTCGGTTCCAAAATGCAAGCAGTTCAGTCTTCTCTCTCGGCTCTCTCTCTCTCTCTCTTTCTTGTGTGTTGAAGTGAAGAAGAAAAATGACTTAGTCTCTCTTCTCCTCTCAGTTACAAGACAAGAAAAAGGGCAGGTTGGTTGCATGGTAGTTTAGGCATATTCCCTTGGCTATTTGGTTATTTGACAAAATTTTTGACACTTGGCAAGAAGTTGGACATTTGTCAATTGAATATATTGTTTCAAAACTTTATTCAACTATGGCCAAACTAATTTTAATGGTCACACTATTGCCCCATTAATTTGTTCTAATTAGTAGAGTTCCTATAAAGATAATCGTGCAATAATTTAAAGCATTCTTATGCACTTAAATTATAAAGAAACAGTTGAACACATAGATCATTCAATAATAAGATAAATGAAATGCATTTGATCTTTTGGATAAATGTAAATATATGGATAAATTTTTAAGTTCTCACAGTGGGGGTAGGGACGGGGGGAATTTTCCTCTCCCCATTTTAAATAGGGAGAGGGGAGGGGGAGGATATCCTTGCCCCGTCCCCCACGTCATTTAATTAATATAAATAAAATTATATATAATATAATAATCATAAATTAGTTTAAGTAGAATACAACTCTATAATTGGTTATGTGTAATTATAATTAATTATTTATGTATATCATTTTAATTTGGAGCAATATTCATCACCCTTGACGACTCAAAGTGCTTCAAGAGAAACCTAATATTTGCTTCTTGTCTCTTCTTCTCAGCTGCAAAGCTGCTCTAGTGCTCTTCGTCTTTTTTTTTTTCGCTTCCTTCAGTCGTTGCCTTTCTACCCCGCAGCCGCCACTACCTTTACTTTCCCCAAAACCAACTCCTCTCGCTCATGCATCAGGAAAATAAAGAGGAAGAAGAGGGTTGGCTGACCCATCATCGTCGGCCCCAAATTTCTTCAACAAAAAAGCATTGCAGAAGTTTTCTTTATCTTTTTTCTTTTATTTAAGCATTGACTCAAGTTTTTTTGCTTTTGAATCTGTCTATTTTTCATACTTGGATAAATCTGCCTATGATAGTTGATAATGAAATTAAACCTTCTAGATGACAGCCTGCTATTCTCCTTCTATTCAGGACATAGGAATAGGATATGAATGGAAAGAGAAGGCCTTGTTATTATCTGATGTCTCTCCCTCTATAAAATTTTTTATTTGACAGTTTTTTCCTTTTTTTTTTTTGAAGATGGAGGAAAGAGTGAGGACTGAGATAACGAGAAGGTGCTAAAAAGCAGCAGTAAGAGAAAGAATGAAGGATGGTATTTTCCTAATGTGTTGCCATTGTTGATACTACCATGTTTTTAGGTTTTGCATTGTGGGATGTTTGTGTATTTGAAATAATTCAATCACCCGCGGGCATCCGTGGTAGTAGCGGGGCGGGGCAAAAGCAGGGGATGGGAGATGGGGTAAGGGCGAGGACGGGGGGAGAACTACCTGAAGATGGGGTGGAGGGCGGGGGAAGGGTCCTCCCTCCCAAACCCGCCCCGTTGCCATTCCTAATTGAGAAGAATGTAAAGCAACAATTAACCTTTTTCTTATGTCTCCATTACTGCTAACATATATTCTCACTATAATGGTACAGGCTTGGAGAAAGGACATCGTGTAAGCAACTACCAAATGAATTGATGTAACAGTGAAATAATTAAACTGGAAGCTCAAATTCTCATTAATCAACTCATAAAACATAGAGAAATAGAAAATTGCATAAGATTAGGAGGTGAAAAAAATTATGAAGGAAACTGGAGAGAAAGGAAGAAGGAATTCGCATAGCTAAGCAAATTCTATCTTTAACAAAATATAACTTGAATCTGGATAAAAAAAATTGTGAGCTTGCAGTCGATATAGCTCTAACTAACTTCCTTCTTAACCAATTGAATAAGGACATGTGTTCACAAAGGACAAAACAGAAAGTTCCAGCTGCTACTTTTCTTATCAGCTAATTGAATGAGGACACGTGTCTACAAAAGGACACAACATAAAGTTCCAGCAGCTACTTACACTAGATTTGTTTGGAGACCCCAAATTTGGATAATTTTCTTGGAAAAAAAGATTTCCATGATTTGGGTTTTTTGAACATATGTGCCGAATTGAAATTTGAATGCGCCAGATTATGACTAACATAGACACAAAGCTGGCATTTAAAGTTTGTAACACAGATGCGGGTCCCATAGTGTGCCCTATCACCAATCTCTGTCATCACATGGATACATTGACCTGGGTTTTGGAGTTGTGATTAGAAGCATATTTATGTCGACGCAAGATAAGACCTAAAACATTCTACTATTGTGTGGGAATTTTGATACAAAAAATCTTTAATTTATTAGTCTTCCAAGTAGCTAGATTGGTGGGCCACAACCATGAGCAAAATTTGGCTTCCACGACCCATTTTAATTATAAGGTTAAACTGCTCCGGTCATAAGCAAAGTGCAACAACCTTAATAAAAACTAGTCATGTTTGTCAATATTAAAAGCCAAATCGGCACTTGTGTGGGCCACCTAGCACAATCCACCAACTGGCCCGAATTTCTATGGATAGGAGTGCTGGCTCTTCATGAACGATGCCTTATATTTCTATAGGCATTGAACATATGTGCCGCCATTGCATCTCTCATGGCAATCCATTGGTCATTAACTTCGAGGGGAGAATGCAACGGCTGCATCTTCGGATAAGGAGGAATTGCACCGTGAATATCTGGATCTCCCATATCAGGGTTTGCAAAGTACATATCATTCGGCTGTTGATCTCTTATGAAGTTATGCATGGCACAACAGACAATAACTACATTTATTTGAGTTGTCATCATGTAGTTAGGCGCAGCTCCTTGTAAGATTGGATATCTCCTCTTGAGGACACCAAGGGTTCGTTCTATGACATTACGTAGAGCCGACTACCTGTAATTAAACAGTGCCTTGGCAATGACAAATCTCCCCTGCTTACGTCCACTTACATTTGCTTGCCATCCCCTATAAGGTGGTAAGAAATCGGGCAAGTTTCGATACGCTAAGTCCACCAAGTAGTATTTGTCTATTAGTTTTCGTCTTTTGAATTAGTTGTGTGGAATTACTACTGAATATATATACAGGGATTTTAAATTATACCTGGGGATGGCATTGGAAAATAGTTTGGGCCCGTCAGAATCCTATTCAAAATTCGGGCCTCACAGGCACTTCCCTCCCAATCAGTATACACATACTCCAATCGCATATCATGATCGTATACGGCTAACACATTTTGTGACTGAACCCTATGCCTATTGGTGTATGCTACTTGCCGTACGCTTGGGACAGAAGCAGGTATGTGCGTCTTGTCAATGGCTCCAACTGCATCCTTAAAAGTCAAAATAAAAAAACACAAATTAGATGTATTTAGACAATACTAGGGTGGTGGAACACGTTCCCACCCTTGCCTAAAAATTAAACAACCCTTCCCTAACATAGGCCATCTCGTAACGAAATTTCAGACACACAGTTGTTAATTAGAATGGTAGAGCTCATTTGTTAATTGGTATTCTTGTGAAGGGCACGAATATTTAAATGTCCCCATAACTTGTATATTTCAGTGAGCGATATTTAAATTTTTAAGAAACGAATTGCTATAAATGAATATTTCAGATAGAGATATTTCTGAATTTTAGAACCTGCTGCAAAAGCATGGTATAACATAATAAATGAATATTTTTGTTAATATCAATTTTGTTTAGACAGTCTTAACTAATCGTACTTCAAACCACGAATAAAATTTGCTGTCATTTATAATTTTTGGATGGACTTCTTCTTGCCGTTTTGGAGTAATGATGAACTGAGCGAATGTGCATAGCCCCCAAATGACTTCGTGAATATTTTGGTATACTGTCTCCGTCGAATAGTTGAATCGGTTAACAATCATTCGCATTCATATGTTGTGACTCATCATGACCAAAGTCATCGCCAGTGCCTTCTCTATTGTAACCCATTTCTGATGATTCTGTGGGACAAATCCACATTCGGATAATACGTGACACAATCTCATGAAGGAATCTACAGTTAACCTTGTTGCATCCATAATTCGGGTATGGTGGCTTGTTATTAATTCTTTAACTCAATATCGACCAATTAATGCTGATGTCCTACACGGTACCTTCTGGATAGGCCCCCCGTATGGTTCTGCATTTGGACTGAATAATAGGGCGGCACTAGCTATAAATAGAATATCATCTTCATCCGATGACGAGCTAGTGCCTTGGCCATGATAGAAGGCATCCATTTGTCCTTAGGGCAAACAAGAAAGAAGTTGTAGATCATATACTACTAACTATAGAAATGAGATGTCGATATGATGGAGGGATACACTCAGCCAATCCTTATAAAGGCAAGAAAACCCTTCCATGCTACTTGTTCGTTACATAGATAAATTGGGGTACACGTGATCCCTGTGGGAACTATTAATTAGGTTATGAGTCAGATCATCTTTGTTAGTACCAGCAAATTTTTGCAGCCTTGCTTGAGGCAGTGTGTCAGTAACAAGAGCTGATGTTCGCAAAAAGATAAAACGAGCAAGGCCACACGATACATCAAATCGCATGGGACTTATGCTCAATAGTTGCATAGTCACATGCCCTATATAGCGCCATGCGTCTAGCCCATAGTTAATTAACGTTTTACGAGTAGAATCCTTCGGCAATCATTCGACATAGGCTTATGCAATTTACTCCAATTTTTTGCCGATAAAGCTTGGAAGATTGTTAAAAAAGTTGGCAAAGTATATCTTAACTGGCATCGGAGGCCTTTGGTTTGTGGTTTGGCTAAACGTTGGGTTTAATTAATTCCTGCTATCTTGAGATAAGGATATCATCAACATCAAGGTTGTGGGGACACCCTGTTGGAAGCTAACCTGGATACATCCTTAAATTGTTCCCTAAATTTGGTTGATATTTATTCACGCCCAATTTATTATTTCAACATTTGGATGTGAATCAGTTATGAAAAATTGCATTTCCAAACAAAGGCCGAACCATTTACAATGGGTTTGTTTCTTAAAAAGGATTATCCGATATTTTCATGAATAACAAGTTACCCAATCAGCTATTTATTTACCAAATTGGGACCTTCCAAAATGGCAAAAGATTTCCCTGGCCGGCGGCCATTTTCTTGTATGTGCAATTTTTTATGGGCTGAAAACTTCGGATTTGCAAATTTATATCACGTAAATAACTAATCTCAATATTAACTTTCTTGATACATTAAGTAATCTCATAATTAACTTTCTCCTTGCATTATTAAGTAATCTCATAATAAATATTGTTTAGTTAACTTTTGCGATACATTTAAGTAATCTCATTATTATTAATTAATATCAACAAATGGAATGGCAAACTGTAGTAAAAATACACATTATCTGGAATTGAGCTTATCTTGTTTGCCAAATTAGATTTTGTGGTAGCACAAAAGTTCCAAAATGTATTGCTATATAGATAATTAAAGGTGAGAAAAATCCTAAAAATACAATTAAGAAAATCCCAAAAATCACCACAGTAAGTGGTATTTTTCATAATCCTAAAAGAAATAAATTATAAAAAAGTACACATACCTAACCTTACAACGAAGTGGTATTTTTCATAAATTTAATTCATTAAAATAATAAAACTTAGCGTAATAGTTGTACAATTTTTGCACATGAACAAATAAATAATAAATAATAATGCAAGGCTCGACAAAAGTTGTGACGACCCCACCTCACCTTAGGGCGAATCCAAGGGTTTGGCGGACCGCCTGCCCAACTCGCGCTAAGACTTACTCACTTACATTCTTGAAATAGTCTTTCACGCCTCTAGATAAGCATAGAAGTTCCATTCATCTAAGAATTTCAACTTAATTTACAACCCAAAAGTGTAACATAGGAGTACATTGCCAAAGATCCCAAATACATTTCATCTACAAAAGTACAAGTGCATGAAGATTATATACACTAGTTCATGTTTACTTGCTCCGGCCTTCACTCCTGTAAGGAAAACAAAACTAAATAAATGAGCTAAAAGCCCAGTGAGGTTCCTAAGCAAGCAATCAGGTAGATAAAACATGAAAGTATCACATTTAACAATGTACACATTTTTCACAGTAATAAATAGTCATTCAAGAAACAATCATTCAATCATTGGAAAGATATGTGCTCACTTGGAGCCATTCATTCAATCATTCAGTCGCCGACCAATTCCCTTATTCCTTCGACATTTGAAAACATTTAACAGTGAAAACCCCTTCAGTATTCATTTCAATCATTGCATTGTATTCACTGGCAAGTTCTCCACCAGATTTCGTGATCGTACTCGAGTATACCAAACACTGTCCCAGGGTCACTAGCCGCCCGACTGAGTTCGCTTCTGGCTCGAGTCGACTGGCAACAAAGGGCAAGGGCCCAATTCAGTCAAAGGCTTACATTTATGCACAAGTAACATTCAATCACTTGATCATTGAAAATTCACATTCACTTAGGTCGAGTGCGATAAAGTACACACTCGCCCATTGAAAATCCATTTAACAATCATTGAAAAGCATTTAACATTCAAACAAACGTTCGTAACATTCTACATAGTCATTGGTAGCACAACATGCAAGGAACACTCACCTTTTTTTAAAGTAGAGCAACGCTAAAAGTTCGATCCCGGATTGTGCTCGTTTCCCGCGTCAAACCCTAAAAGTAACTAAGACAAGGTGTCATGGTCCGACCATTCAAAACTTAGGTTAATAAAGTGCTCACTTGAGACTTAATTATGAGCCATACGCCTATCTAAGTTTGGCCTCTCGAAACACAAAGTTCAAAGACAAATTTGAAACCCAATCAAAGAATATCCAAGTGCATTCTAGGGCTTTGGTTCAAGTGAGTTATTAGTGCAAAATGAAAAGCACTTAGACTCACAAGATGTAAGAAACCAAAAGAGGAAAATTGGATATTTACAACTTATGAAGTTTAGCAAAACATACGTAAGATATACACACGACTTTTAGAAAAAAACAACCAACCTCGAGTCTAAAGTTGGGCAAACGAAACTAGAGAGCATGATAGAAGAAACCATTGGATTTGTTTGGATGATTTATTTGAGATAATTACTGTAGCACTTTTTGTGATGTGATGTATATGAGATAAAAATGTAATTGAAATTTGTGAAGTAAATTATTTTGTTTCAAAACTATGCAATCCAAACACACTCATTGCTTTTCCTTTTGTTTTACACATGATTTTTGTTAAAATTTCAGCTCATATGTCACTACCAAGGTGGAATCAAGCAAACGCAAGTAACCTAAGTCCACATCAACCCAAAATCACCCCTCTAACATCACTCATAACACAAAAAAGAAAGTAATAAAAATTTCAGCAGCATTTCCCCTTATTTTCTTAACTTTTCCATTCAAACTCAACACCTATATTCATAGCAATCCAACCTCAATCACAACCACAAGTTATAGGCTATAAAGTACACTTGTTTAAGGCCACAAAACCATCCAAAATAGCCAATTTATCTAGCCCAAAATCAACCACAACAAAGCTGAAATTTGAAACCCTAAGCTGAAATTTTCAACTACAAGCTGAAATTTCCTATAATCAAGCCAAAATAACATATAAAAACTAGAAAATTCACATGGCAAAACTACTAGATCATAGCCAAACTCAAACCATCATGTCAAGGCTGAAATTTTTCACTTAAAGTTGAAATTTGCCAATCACCACTTAAACCTGAAATTTTCCATGTAAACTACCAAAATCAAGCCTTAAATCCACTCATATGCAAGTTATAAAAGAAAAGATGGTTTCTTGATGTAGTTACTTTGAAACCCTATGAAGAAATGGAAACCAAGAGCTTCTTTCTCCCAAATCTCTCCACTAAAGTCCTTAATCCTTCCTAAAGGTCACATTTTATGGAGTAGTTTGCAAGTTTATGGTGAAAACTCAAGGATTTAAGCAAGAATTGAAGGTTGAAGATGAAGTCTCTGCAAGTTTATGGTGAAAACTCAAGGATTTAAGCAAGAATTGAAGGTTGAAGATGAAGTCTCTCTCTCTCTCTTTTCCTCTCATGAAGTTCGGCCAAGGGAAGGGGAAGAATGAAGGGTTTTTGGTCAATTTTTCTTTTAATTAAAGGCTAAGAAAGGCCTTAGTCAAAGTCCAAGCTTCATAGCGTTTGTGACAAGTGGCACTCTAAGGTTAATCCTCATCCTATTGTTTTCCAAATGCTAAAATATCTAACCAACTTTTAATTATCTCTTAACACCTTATAAAATAATATCCCTTTGCACAAAACTCCTCCTAATCTTCAAAAATTTATCGCACACACCTCACTAGTGGGTCTTACTTTCATAATGCATTACGAACTTAACATGTACTAATTTATACAAGAAAAATGGTTAAAAAACTTGATTTACTTATAAAAATATCTAGGAAATTAAGATAAGCAAATAAGTAAGTAAAGTAAAATTAAAAGGAAATATAAATTAATTTTCCAAAAATAGGAGAAAATTAAAAATAATTTTCGGGTTCTCACAAAAGTACATCAATAAGTTGTCTCTTAAAGCAAACCAAATCCATATTCATTACATAAATGAAGGGAAGACGAGTCAGCTATCAAGCTTTAGGTTCAGTAGAATTTAAACATAATCTTTAAAAGTACACATTTTGAAGAAATAAAATTGTTCACAGGCTTCCCTCCAGGAAAAGCCAAAATAAAAAAAAACCTTTGGTGGCGTGCGACGGTGGCTCCAATGGGAAGAGAAGCCATGCACAGGCATCCACACGGTACTACTTTCCAGATTAGCCCTTCTGGGGGGCAATCTCCAAAGAATTAAGCCAGTACTCTTGAAGCTAGCGATTGAGACTCAGGAAAGTTTTTCGCCACTTGTCACCCTGTAGTTGTATAACAGCAATGACCTTCCTCCCTAGATGCATGCCTGTGAACGATTCCACAACCTAAACTCCGATTGTAACATCGAATTTCTCAAATTTATTTTTGCGGCAATCACAAATCTTTAGTTTTGCTAAGGCTAGGTTAGAGAGCGAGTTGGCACACTCAATGAAAGGATTTTCTGAACTCATACTGGATTTGCTTCCACGAGATCCCTGTACCGAGATCGTGGCCCCTTGATTGCTTAATATCCGTTTACTAGCCGCTTTGGGAGCTTGCTAGTATAACTTGGCATCTGGGCCAAGGTTGTACATTTCCTCACTACATTGCGAAGATGACTGCCTTCCAAACTGAGAAGCTTGATTCTGTCGAATGCCATGTGCAGATGGAACTGTAGAAGAATGAGCTTGGCTCCCTATGGCAGTTTCCCCTTCCAAGACCTCAGATAGTATAGAACATTTATCGATGCACTAGAAATGTCTAAAGTTCCTATAATCCTAGTTCTCCTATTTATAAGTGACAATAACGTCAAGCCTTTAATATCCTCTTGAACCCAACGAAACTTATTTGGGGGGAGGGGGAGAGAACTCTCTCAAATCCACATTTATGGTGGGCCAAGTGTATAACCAAAAGAATTATCATATGAATTTATCTCAAGTCTTTTGAACTAGTAGTATAGAAGAAAATTTCGGTCTTACAACATAATAGGGTATGTCAGTCATGAATTATACCAACGGAGTAAATGAAAAGAAATTGTAAAGAAGCATGAAGTGAATCCTGAACTGATATGCACGCTATAAGATGTCAAGACGAGTAAGTAGAACAAAAAAAGCTTAATACAACTACATTTAGTAGTGATGAAGCATTAGATGGTCAATTTATTCGAAGGCTAAGACAAAAAAAACAATAGTCATTTCATATGGTGAATATAGTAACCATCTGTGCAAGAATGTAGACAAAGATAAAAAAAAAAAAAAAACATTTTCCCTACTCCATAATAAAGAAGGGTGGAGGGTTGTTACCATTTGCAAACTGTTTCATTGAGAATCATTAGCCAAGAAGCACCTCATATTCTCATCCCAATCAATACCAGTTTTGGACGAATGTCGCAAACCTTTTAACTTGGCAAAGGCATGCCAAATCCTCTTGAGGTGGGAGAACTTAGAATGGTAGATGGTCCAGGCATACTACTTTCCCCAGGTACAGTTAAGGTGTACAACAAGTTTCATCCAATTGACCTCTGATGCGATGTTTGGATTCCACTTTCCACTCTTTTTTCCATTCAACGTATGTCAAATAGAAGTGCATCTCCATGTTTTCATCCCAATACGCCTTTGCAATGGTGTGGTCTCAAGGCATCTATATGTAGACACCAAAATTTTTTCAAAAAAAATTGTTAATTTTTATTGTATCTTTATTTATATTATTGATTAAGTAATCATTTTTATTTTGTGTTATTTTGTAGGAAAAGAAGAAGAAACGAAATTTTAAAATATTCTTCATTTTTAGCCCAATCCAAAAGAAAAAAAAATCCAACCAAAATCCAATCAAAATTCCCTCCAAAACCCAACCAAAAATCCCCCCAAAATCCAAACAAAAGCCCAAGAAAAAAATCCAACAAAAGTCCAGAAAAGAAAGGAGGCCCATTAGCCCATTTTCAAAAAAATAAGTAAATAAAATCACAATTTTACGCGCGTGTGCATCTTCCTCTTCTTCCTTCGCACCAGAACGACAGTACAAGAAGAACAACTGGTTTTTGAGGCAAGTAAAATTCGTTTTTGGTTCTTATCTCTTCCCCTCGAAGGTTAGTACGTACTAGGACACATCATCACCAAAAATCCATCAAGAAAACAGCTGGCAAATGGATCTAAAAGACCAAATAAAGCCACAAAACCTAGTTTCAATCTCGGCCATTATTCTTATGGTTGTAGCTCATTGGTTTCATTTAAAAGGCTGAGAAATGTGCCTTTAGGGTCAGGAGGGAGAGTTTAGCAAAGTCGGCCAAGGAGAAAGACAAAAAAGAAAAAAGAAGAAACGAGAAGAAAAATAATTATCTGAAAAAGAAAAAAACTACACACAGGGCTGATGAATCAGCCCTGTTTCTCACCAAAATCCGACTTCGATCATAGCCTTCTAAGTGAGATCTTTGTTTCTGCATCATCTATGATCATAGGGGAGCAACTTTCATTTTAAAAAATTCCTGAAAAAGGTCCCTAAGTCCCTCGAATTAAGGCCTGAAGTTGCGGCTTCATCAGTACTTGAATTTCTGCGACAGAATCTTGTTTGCTTCATTTCAAGAGCTGGTGTGCATTTTTTGGAGATTTCCCATGTTTGTTTGAATCCACAAGCATCCGAAGGTAACTATAGCTCTTTCTCTTGGTTGATTTAATGCCTTGCATGCAAGTTTGAATCCATTAAACGTGAATTTTAGATCTTGTTTTGTGGTCCGGTTTCATGTTTTTATTGTGCCCGTTTCATGATTATTGCTGGTCTGGTAATGGTCTATCAAGGGTCTGATGAGTCTCGTCCAACTAGGAAGATGGCATGAAAGCTTTTAACCAAGGATGTTTTCTTCTTTTACTGACTTTGTAGCTTATAAATTAAAGCCCCTTTTTTTTTATTTTGTGATTGGATTTGGAACTTTTGAAGGAAAGTTATCTTCCTTCTTTTACTCATAAATCCGGGAAGGTACGGGCTGTAGAACTTGTGTTTTGTTGTCTTCTTTTGTTTTATTTGCCAAAGTAAAACATAAATAGGTTGACAAGAATTATTTCTCCATTAGCTGTGCATGCTTGTTTCTTCTCCCCTTGGTTGGCTGCTGAGTATAATGAACGTTTAGATTGGTCAGAATTGATTTGGGTTTATTTGGGTCCCAAGGAATTTGCATTTTTGCCCCAATATTGGTATTATTATACTAAGGCCCAAAACTTGTGAAAAATGGACAAGTTTCTTCCCTTCAAAGTCTTGATTTCCTTTTATATGTTATATGCATGTTTTGAGTGGATTAATGTTGTTCTTTTATGTATAACTGGGGCTTGAATGAATTTGTTAAGTTTAGATTTTTTTTAATTAGACAATTTAAGAAATTAACGTGAATGGTTTTGATTTAATGGGCTAGTGTTTTATTTTTTTATTTGTTTGTTTGGGTTTGTGACATGGGTTTTAAAACTCAACCTCAATGTTTTTATTAGGTTCAAGGTTGTAAAAATGAATTGTGTTGGGCTGTCTTTAAATAAAATGGATCTGTTTATTTTTTCTTGGGCCCAAATCACTTCAGCCCAAATGCGTAAAATAGCCTAATGATGTTTTCTTGAGAAACCATAAACGAATTTTGCGATTTAGCCCCTAATCTTTTGAGTAATTTTGTTGTGACTCATAAATTTTAAATTTATTTCACTTAGGTCCTTAATTTAATTACATTTTGGTTCCTAAACTTTATTTTTATTCAATTTAACCCTTGATCTTTTTAAGAATTATAATTTGATCTTAAAAACTTTCTAAGTTTTATAGTTTAGTCCCTATTAGTTTTTTGATTTCTCAATTACAATTGTTTCTCTTTTTTAATTGTTAATTGTGTTTCATTTAAATATATTTAATCTGTAAATTCTAGATGTCTTATGTTTATTTATATTTTTACAATAATAAGAGGAATTTAGTATATGTTTTCATTCTCTTTTAAAAATTATCAATTAAATTGGTGCATTGACCCGTTTGTTGATTTTGAAAAAATAGACAACTTTCTCTTCCCCTCATTAGCCGCTATTTCAAAAGGGAGGTATATCTATTATTCTTTAAATTTTTCTATATGCTCCTATGTGTTTATATGTTTATCTATTTTTTCTTTCATTTATTTATTTTAAACTTTTATTCATTTTGTGTTTGTTTAAATTAAGTCTTGTGATTGTTTGGAGGGTACTTAAATGCCCAAATTGTAATAGATAGGTAATATCCTTTTGTACAATAAATGTAATTAGATAGGTAATATAATAAATAGGTTTTATTTTTTACAAGAAATATAATTAGTTAGATAAATGTAATAGATAGGTTAGATAGGGTTATTGTCTTATATTTTTCCTTTTAGATTGTAGTTAGAACTCCCAATGTAATAATTAGATTTTATGTGTTTGTGGGCTTATGTACTTATGTGGTTTATTCGCTTTTTTTAGGGTTTTTTGCATCTAGATATTATGCATATGTGCTATGTACTCTATATGCTTTATATATTTTATGTGTTTATTCGTTTTAATTATCTCTATATGCTTTATTTATTACAATGATGTGCATGACGTTATCACACTAGTCCAACGCTAGTTGTGATTTTTCTCCCCACTTTCTCACTAATCCAACGCTAGTGAAAACTTGTAGAAATGGACTAACTCAATGCTAGACCCTTAGACCATTTACGCACTAGATTCATACTTTTTGTGACATCTATTGCACTTCATGCATTTTCTTTATTTTAGATTATTTTCATTTGCGTGATATGTCTTCTTATCCCTATATGGGCAAATCATTTAAACTTGCATTTCATTTAGATAATTAAAAATAAGTTAGCTCATTTGCTTGACTAAGTTAGAAGAATCGCCCTTCAAATATGAAAAATGGGTGAGTATAACTTTTTAACCTTAACACGCTACTACCTTTTTATAAAAAAGAAAATTGTGTCACGAATTTTAATCTCCTGTACCCGTTATGTTGCATTCCCTTCTTTTAGATCATGTATATTTATCTATATAACATAATTTTCTTTTTGAGTCTAATCTTTTGTATATTCATGACCTCTTCAAGGGATCATTCCTGGGTTTCACAATTAATGTGATTTGTACCAATCAAATTTTGAAACATTTCATTCCTCTCGATACCCCCTAGGCTTAAGTATGCATCTATATAGAAACATCCAAATGTGATAAATTTAAGGGTTAGATTAGGAAATTTTGACTAAATCTCGCAACTAGCTTAGACTTGATATAAAGGGTGTCTTAAGTTTGAGTCAATCAAACCTTTGCATTCCCTTTCTTCAACTGTGACTTCCGAATTCATTTTTTCTCATTTTTCTAAAATCTGGAGTTGTCAAAAATGGTTTTATTTTATTTTTATTTTTTGTTAAAAATGTTTTGGATGACTTGGTACACCTAAACTCAATATCAAATGGCAACTCCTATTTTCTTAAAAACCCTTTTTAGATTAAATTTTGGACTCGAACTATCGTATTCTTTAAAAACCCTTTTCGTTATTTTCTAAAAAATCAAAGATACATTTTTTAACTCTTTCTGTTTTATTTCAAAAAATGGGCCGCGACACTACAGACGAAACCAAAGGAGTTAGTTTAAAAGCTAGTTTACAAATTTCGACCAGGACTACAATATGGCCATATTTGTAAGTTTATTTCAAAATTTTTAAATACCAGCAGCCAATGCACTTGTATTAATATCAGCAGCTTGCATACTGGAATTTAAGGATTAATTACAAAAATCATTACCTATCTAAATTGCTCATCACTTCTACTCATTATCTCTTAGGCATGGTGTAAATTGGTAGTACTATAACACAAATTGGTCCCCTGCCAGGCATCCACTCCTTAACGTAAACACTTGTAGGCCAGGATACATTTGGCCATAAAAATTGAATAAACTACTTACATTGTTATTTGAAGTGTCATAAGTGAAGAGGGTAGTTAGGGACAGATAGAAGCGCACAAATTCAATTCAGATGTATGCTCGCAAGTTTGGATCAGTTCTGCATATCGTGTATAGTTCAAACTACAGAGGAAAACAAATGTTCAAATAATCGGTAAAAAAGTCAATTAACATAGGTGCCAGAAATGAATATAAGAAGGGTCTAAATTTTTTAAAAGTATTCATATGGCTATCGATAAAGCTTTAATTAAAATCGAACAACGACGGCCATGGAAGTTGGATTATCATGGGACTTACTCTGAAGTAGTTAACTAGGGACTGGGTGTTGTCGTTGGAGTCAGTGACGGAGTGGACAGAAGAAGCCTCGGAACGACGAGCGGGATTAGTTGGGCCGGACAACGATCTCCTGCATTTGTTTGGCATTTACTAGTGGTGAACGAGTAAATAGTAGCTCATGACGTGCTAGACCTGAGACAATTATGCCCATTTTAGAGGTGCATAAGCTTTGGTGAATTTGCGTCGGAGATTGCAGGTGGTGAGGGAGACATAAAATGTAAAACTTGGAAGTACTACTATTGTAGCATTTTTTTTTTAAAAAAAATTGTAATACGGGAAATCAGACCGGTTTGACACTGCCTATGATGCCCAAATCAATTTATGTAGGCCGTCAGCAAACAACTAATTCACCAAATGGACAAACTAATTAGGGCAAATACATAAATTAAAGAAGTGCGGTGATGTCGGCACTGTAGAAAGAAGGACGATTAACCTGAACCTCAGATTGGGGAACCCTTTGACATTGCCTATGACCCCTGCCTGTTGATGGAGTATTGGTTAATAGCCTTGAAGTTGGCCATCCATAAGCTACAAATCTAGATAGGAAGTTGGCCAGACCAAAGGCTTCAGGTTAGTAATAGCGAAAGAGGAAAGCTAGATGTAGAAACAGTAAAAGCCCTTCTAAGCACTGTATGCTTTGTTTGGATTATGAGTATTGTAATGAATAATATTTTATTATTTGGTCAAATGGTTTGACCGGATAAGAATAACCCAATCTCATATGGATAGTCGATTTTATGAGAATACAATATAGGATTCGCGTTTGGATAGTATATTCTATCCTTGCAAGTAATAATTATTTTTTATCAACGATTTTTTGGTTATATCACATTATTCACCTAAAATTGCAACCTTACACAACGAAAGTTGACTTTATGTGCATTTAATTTGCAGGGGCTAAATAGTTCTTCATAAAATTATGAAAACCAGCATTAATATAGATTACAATACTTTCAATACAAAGATGTGGTCACACACTTGTGAAGCAAGCATGACCAATTAGGAAACGTACACACATGACAGAAACAAGCAAAGTTTTGGAATTTAAAATGAGGCTAACTACTTGGATTAACCTTATTCGCACCACACTAGTATTAATACACAACGGTCATAAATTTCTATCTCCTCACCTTTGTCTCGCACTCCACTACGCATTCCACATTCTGTTTGCCAGTTCATCCCCCATTTCATGCCATTCATTGATCTCTTCTTGTGAGGCATTTAGGGGTTGAATTTCTGGCATTGGTGGGACCCTACTTTCTCCCTTGATATCCATCTCTTGATCATGATCATTGAATATGTCATCATCTGGCAATTCATCCCGTATGAAATTGTGTAGAGTGCAGCAAGCTATCACCACATTTATTTGTGTACTCATATACTCCCTCCGTCCCATTGAAAGTGTCATATTTTTCTTTTTGGTCTGTCCCAAAATATTTGTCAAGTTTAATATTTTAAACTATTTTAAGCTGTGAAGTCTCATTTCTACCCTCCACTAATGATGTGACAATGCATGTGCTAGATGTACTTTTTGGTGGCTGAAACAAAGCATTGTTTTTTGATGGGTCCGCTTTGACCCATTTGTTTCTTGGATGAAGAAGATTACGGTAAGAAAATCAATTTTTTGAAACAAAGGAGTGCTTTTTTATGGGACCCATTTATTTCTTGGATGAAAGGCAAGTTTGGAACAAATGAGTTTACAGGTAAGTGAATGTTACTGTGCTTAAAAAGCGTTGTTTTCGAAGTGCGGCGAACTTTACGGGACGGAGGGAGTAAAAATTAGGTACATGACCGCGTAGGATGGTGAATCTCTTTTTAAGTACCCCAAAGCATCTCTTAATTACATTTCTAAGTAATGAATGACGAGTATTGAAAAGTTGCTACGGGGAGGAAAACCCACGTCGACCCTGTACAGGTTGTCAAGATGTTTCACGATAAGGTATAAGGAATTTAGGAATATTTTTATATGCTGAATCTACAAGGTAGTATTTTCCTAAAAACACAAGAATGAATGTCGAATATAAGTAAAATCACACTCTTCTTCTCTAGTCATATACTCACATACTATATTTGCATAGAAGCGCAAAAATTTGAAAAATAATTTAGTGCACTTGGAGGGGGCATCGAAAAATGTGTAGATTCTGTTAGTACTCCGTCCAAGATGCGTGCATCATGGGTGCTTCCTTCCCAACCAACATAAATATATGAAAATCGCATATCAAAATTACAAATGGCTAGTACATTTTGAGTTGTTTGGCCATGCTTATTCGTGTATGTCACTTGCTCTTCAGGTGACGGATGTGATGGAATATGTGTACCATCCATTGCACCTACAACGTTCTAGTAGATTTGATACGCGAGTTAGTTGGTAAGTGCATACAAATACAATCACTGGATTATGATGCTTGAATATTGGTACAAAAGGATAAGTAATACTTTATACTACTTGAATAAATTTGGTTTAACAATATTTTACCATAAACCACTAGGCAAATCTCCGATCGGTGTAAATTTTAGGATGAATCTCGTTCTGCCGTCTTGGACAAATGAGACTTTTTCCTAACTCACAAAGCCCCCGTATCACCTCATGAATGTTCCTGCAAATGATTTCCGGGGAATGTTGGAATTGTTCAGCAAGGCACTGCATTTGATGATTGTGGCTTAACATAACTAATGTCATGCACACTGCTTCCTCTATGAGGACTCTTTTTTGGGGATTTTGTGGGACATATTCCCCACTCACAAGAATGTCACATAAGCGCATGAAAGAATCCATCGTTATTCTACAATTCTCAAGTACTCTTGCAGGATGGCCATTAATCGCTTTGTGCACATAATCGCGGCCGGTTAGCATGCTATTTTTGTACGGTAGAGGCAATATATATCCAGCTAGTCGTTCAGCCACAGGGTTGAATAGAATAATCGTTGCCCACTGGATGAGTAGCCAGTCCTCATCATCGTCATCATCATAATTCGAAGATGATCCCCAAGTATTCCAACTGTCATCCATACTTCTAATTTGGCCGACTATGAAACCTGGTATACCATGGCCAAAACGAAATTTGGCTAATTCACTGTAGAATGACTCCAAAGCATTTTTTAACGGAAAAAATTGGAGGCTTTTATAGTAATATACCTTTGCCTGTATCTAATGTATATTACCAAACATAGTCCACCAAAAAAATTGGATAAGAACAGATACTGCATATATTACCCATGAATATTTGATTTGACCAGTAGAAGAGATGTACAGATACTACATATATATATATATGGTGCGCATTTAATGTTTGTAAGCCGACTCCAAAATAATTTGAACTACAGTTGCATATATATACTAACATATACGTGCACAAGTAGTCTCACTGGAAGATTTACATTTATACGAACAAATACTAAAAGGCCCAAAATACTAGTGGAACCAATTATGATCTGTAGCCAGCTCTGGGAAGTTGTTACAACGTATCCCTAAGTAATATATATATATATATCCTAATATTATTTATTAGTTCATGTACATAAGAGTAGAGCTAGTAGCGTGCATGTAGTATTTTGGATTGAATGTTAAATGTTTTTTCCAAACAGTACATGTTGGTGCATGGACCCTGAGTGCGAAAGAACTATTTGATAAGATTTCAAAATTTATGCTTTAACTTCATAAATATGTAACTACGATATGCTCAAAATACAGTATATAACATGGACGAGGGTGTTGGGCGTCGTAAAAACCTCTACCATTCTGAAGTTGGAACTTTATAAAGTTAAAAATTTTGAAACTCACAAATTTTGGTAATTCCCAACATGAGAGATATGACATTATAAATTATTCACCTATTTTGGGTTATGGCAGTAGCCTGTTGCAGGAGAAAAAAGGCCGTTGATGAACCAGAATTCCTATGGCTTTAACTCTGCCCGTGTTTGTGAAGTTAGTAGCCAGCTATAGAGGTATGTACACATTACTATAAAATTATGCCTTTATAGAAATTTGACAAGAAACATGGTTTATAACAATTTCATGCTATCGACACTAGACATAGTGGCACACTTTAAATGGCCACGACTGGTTGCATAAAAAAAGCTGCTGCCAAATAGTGCATCGCGTGTCCGTAGTTTATTTCTGATTTATAGATCGCAGCTGCTCGGACAAATAAGCACGCGAAGACAGTAGTGAGTAGAACTTCAATGGGCCATTGAATATGTTAAAGGTGTATCTGATACTCCCGTGAAGGTCCAGAGACCCATGTGCATTTCCTGCAAAGAAGCTGTTGGCCAACAGCTACAATGTAACCCGCAATCAAATGCAAAGCTGTCTGTGGGTTAAGATGTGGGCCTGTAGTAATTAAAAAAACTATTGTAGTCATAAGCTGTTTGAAAAAAAAAGAGTGGTGTCATCTGTGGGTGTCAGTGGTTCATACTAGTCACATACATATGCATGCTCTAGGAAACCATCTTCTGTTAAGTGTACATTAAAAAATATATATATAGACGGCCTTGAGTTTATTTCACAAATTTACATATATATATATATGTATATATGGTATACACAAGTATACATGTTACATATATATATATATATATAGACAAATCTAAAATAATTATTCTACGTAATAAGAAAAGGAGATGAACGTGAGAGCAAAGGAAACTAGCCTGCTCATGTGCGTGCCAAACACACTCTCCCTTTGCGGCCAAATCTTGTTCAATCATGATGGAGAACGTGCCTCCCTGTGTTTCACCTGCTCTTATGCTCTTATAGCTAATATAATTGCACGAATATTAACTATTTTCCATATAAATGAAGAAAATTATCCTCAATAGTACATTGTAACCTAACAATGGGAGTAGCTAGCAGCTACCTACTATATAAAATTAGTACATCAATACCATCAAATTCATAAGCCACAAGGTTAAAAGACTCAATTACATACATAGTACAAATTTATCTCTAATGACAAGCAAATTACATATAACATCCGCAAGACTGGGAAATTTTTTTGCATACACCAACAATCCAAAATTGGTCATCCAAGACAGTTGTCACAACCCAACTAATTTCCTCAAATATCTAGTAAGGCATCATAAATGAAAATTTTTGCCTATGCAGCAACTATTTTGGGTCAAGAATAGTATCAGCGTACCAATACTGGAAGCCTTCATCCAACTGGAGAAACATGTGGCACCACTTCTCACTATTTTCAAAATCTTTCATGCACGTAAGCCGTTTCCGGGACCACAGTTCAACGGGCTCATGTTTTGGGTAGTATTTATCCCAAACCTTTAGCGCCGCTACGCACCACTCATTTCGTCTAGTGTTTTCCTCAATTTCGATCTGTGACAACTTGCCAATGTTGGTTGTTGCGCCTCGTAGAGCTTCCCCAATCTTCTGAGATTTAGTGCTCCTTGAACCATCGTAGGATGATGTCCCCAAACTCGATGCCGGGCGTTTACCTGGCTTGCTAGCAACGAATTCGACTTCTTCATCCCAAAAATTAGTCATCCAAGACACAGTTGTCACAACCCAGCCAATTTCCTCAAATATATAGCAAGGCACCATAAATAAAAATTTTTGCCTACACAGCAACTATTTCGAGTCAAGAATAGTATCAACGTACCAATACTGGAAGCCTTCATCCAGCTGGAGAAACATGTGGCACCACCTCTCACTATTTTCAAATTCTTTCATGTACGCAAGCTATTTCCGGGATCACAATTCAATGGGCTCATGTTTTGGGTAGCATTTGTCCCAAACCTTTAGCATCTCTACACACCACTCATTTCGTCTAGTGTTTTCCTCAATTTCGATCTGTGACAACTTGCCAATGTTGGTTTCTGAGACTTAGTGCTCCTTGAACCATCATAGGATGATGTCCCCCAACTCGATGCTGGACGTTTACTTGGCCTGCTAGCAACGAATTCGACTTTTTCATCCCGAACTGGAATATAAACATCCTCCCTGCAAAAGTCTGAGGTAAGTCCGTCTACCTTTGCCTTCCCCTTATGCCTTGATGCAGTAGCTGTGGTCTTTTCGATAGACGACGGTGAGTGGTGGACATCACTCTGAGCAGATGATTGGGCATGCTTTCCTGTGGCTGATCGGCCCTCAAGAATGTCTGTCAATTCATAGAAGTAACCGCAACTACGACATTCTTTGAACCTTGCATAGAATTTATTTTCCTGCAATCCATGTGAAATACCAGCTACTTCAATTGGACAAGTAAATACGGTTTATAGAACAAGCATTCTTGATATGTACTTACAAGCTGTTACTTCAAATAATAAATTACACATAGAATACTTTACCCCAAAACAATATTTATATCGCAGCAGTAATGAAAGATATGTAGGCCAGCAATCAACCATGTCCAGACTACCTTAACTTATAATATTATTGTACCAACCTATTTGATAGATAACAATTTTAGCCTCCCTCACAGTTACATTTAAATTGTAGCAGCAATCAAAGATTGTTAAGGCAGCCTCCAAACATAAACAGGGCACCTTAAAGTACACATCTATGGTACCAACCCAGCGCAGCAGTAATGAAACACATAAAACGGCTATCAACTGTTAAATAAGTCATAATTTCAACGACCCTCAAGTAGTGACAGGGCTCAATATTTGGTTGCCTAGCACCAATTTAACAGGGCAAACATATCCAGCAAAGCTTGAGGGCAATTTGGGATACAATTAATAGAGACATAGAAGAAGTTTACCCGCTTTAGAGCTCTCCATTTTTTCTTCGTAGTCTGAAAGCACAGAAACTTCGAATTAAACCCAATTCCTATCTCTGCCGTTGACTGGGACATCCCCGATAAGCAAACGAAACACTTCCACTCGGCTTCTAGCCTATAGAATTTTGAACGATATTAGTCCCATCTCAAATTGACATGGCACTTGTCGTTCATATGTATACTCAGATGGTGCCAGTTTGACCTGTCATTTTGGTGCTTGTCCCAAACACCATTCCTGTGCCACTTTACAAGTGTCGCAACGAAAGATGCCTCAAGCGTAGGGTGGTTTTTCTAATCGGTCACTTCAGAATCATCATTCATCTAATGCAATAAACATATATAATCCATAGTAAAGCACAGGTAGATTGTACAAGGAAATACAAAATCGAAAGTGGGTGCTGGTACTTCAAAGTAGGAACCATTTGCATACCTTTACGAAATAGTTTCTCGCACAAGCACCCAAATCGTTTGAACTGCTCTCGGAATGTGCCTGCTGGATTGCATGAAAGTGAAATATAAAAAACAAGACTGTAGTTAGGGGTTTAATAAATAAAGAGAAATAGGCATTCAAATGTGTCAGCAATCCCAAATGAAAAATTTTTTGGTCAAAAGATTTTGAGATCATTAACGAATTGATAATAATTGAAAATAGTAGCAATCAAACCAGAATTTTATATGGATGAGGGTCTTACCGCTGCTCTTACATACTCGACGGCACTTATGTGGCATATAAATGTGGATACGACGAAAAATTGAGGACCTAACAGTACCACACCAACTGGCTGCTTAAAAAAAAAAACAAGGCAGCAATAATAAGCAAAATTTTATTGAGAAATAACTCATAGTAAAACCTTTACCCTACCTGCAAACCTATTTCCCTTGTCTTTAATTGGACAGAGACAGCATTAGCATCATCGGGGACTGCATGTGCAAGTGAATTTCTGGCAACTTAGGATCCAAAACGCACCTATGGGGACACATATGCAACTTTTACATCCTGTATAACAAAGGTTTTTCTTCCTATATCTATACATATAATTTGAGTAAAGAAGCCTTCATCTCGATGAAAACACAATTGCTGATTTATTGTGGTATCAGAGCTTGGTCTCTTTTGATCAAGCTTAACCGCTTTGAGTAAAGATCATGGCAACCATAAAAGTTTCTTTTTTAGAAGGACAATCTATTGATAGACCACCTATGTTTAATGGTTCTCATTTTAGCATGTGGAAACAAAGAATGATGATTTTCTTACAATCCGTTTATATTGAATTATGGTATGTGGTAGAAGATGGTCCTTATGAAACTAGAATAGTTGACTCTACCACCAATTTGAGTAGATTAAAGACTAGACAAGAATTGAATGAAAAAGACAAGAGATACCTTTCTTTGAATGCCAAGACCATGTGTATATTGTACAATGCATTAGATGTAAATGAATCTAGTAGGATTAAAGGTTGTAAATCAGCTAAAGATATTTGGGATAAATTGTGTGTATTTCATGAAGGTAACCAAGATATTAAAGAACAAAAGAAATCTTTGCTTGTTTCTCAATATGAATTTTTCAAAATGCATCCTCTTGAAAATGTTGATGAGATGTGTAGTAGATTTTGTGACATTATTGAAGATCTTAAATTGCTTGGAAAAGAATATTCTTTGGGTGAGAAAAATAGAAAGATTTTGAATGCCTTGCCAAAAGAATGGGAAAACAAAATAAATGCTATAGAAGAGGCAAAGGATTTAAATTCTATGTCCATTGAATCTCTTGTGGATACCCTAACCTCTTATGAATTAAAGCTGAAATTCAAAGTGCAAGAGGAAGAAAATGCAAGAATGTATAAGAGAGGCATAGCTTTTAAAGCATCTCAAGTGGGGGATAACCCATCCTTCATGGGTAATGAAATCATGGAAGTGGACAATGATATAACTCCTCACATCAAAAGTTTCAAGAAGATCTTCAACAAGAGATGTTCAAGAGGAGATTGCAAAATTACATGGGATGAATGCAATTCAAAAAGAGAAAAAGAAGAGTTGGCCCAAATGGCACTAATGGCCGTTGGAGAAGATGAGGTAAGTTCTTATCACTCTTCTTGTGATGAAGATAATGAAGATGATGATGTGAAAATTCTTATGATTAAAATGCATAAAAGTTTGAGAAAATCTTATGCTAAAAATAAAGATTTGAAAACAAAAATAAATGATTTGTTGGAAGAAAACTCCAAACTTTTTCAAGAAAACAAATGTTTGAGAATGGAAAATGATGATTTAAAAAATCAAAAAAGTGTTTTTGATTGCAAAAATAATTTGAAAAGGAAGTTGGAAGAGAAAACAAAGTTTTATGAAAAAATGTTGGAGGAACAAAATGTGTTAAAGAAAAGAATTAATGACTTGAACGAGTTTCTCCAAAATGAAAAACAAACGTTTTCTCAAACAAAAGAAAGCAAATCTTTTCAAGGTACAAATAAGTTTGCTATGATAAGAAGTAAGAAAATTAGTTGCATTAAATCCACCTATGTGCAAAATACTTCTATCATGTGTCACTTTTGTTGCCAATTTGGACATATGCAAAATGATTGCTATGTAAAGAAAAATATGAGAAAAGGTATGAAATCTATGTGGATTGCTAGATCATGTTGTACTAACTCCCAAGAAACCTATAAAAAATTACAATTGGTATCATGAAAGTTTTGTCATTCTATATGGTCTTGATTTGGAAAATAAAGGGGGAGTTTGCTTTTTGATTGATGTCAAAAGGGGGAGTAGGATTTATTGAAATTTCTTTGTATGTTGGCATTTTCTAAGGGGGAGTTTTATTTGAACTTATTTGATCAAAGAAATCTTCATTTTGTTTGTCATCATCAAAAAGGGGGAGATTGTTGACCTTGGTCGATCAATCCTTGGTTTTGATGATTAACAAACTAAAATGTAGATTTGGGCTAATGTTTTTATGTGAGCAATTTGTTAGAACAGATTCTTGTGGCACAAAAGAAGAAGCAAAAACAGGGCACTCATGTGGGACGTCCGAAAGGAAGCTATCGGACGTCCGAAAGGATGAAGAACATCAAGAAGGAAACTCTGTCGGACGCTCGTGAGGAAGCATCGGACGTCCGGAAGGATCGGACGCACGCATCGGACGCACATCGATCGCATCGGACGTCCGAGAAATTTCGCAAAGATTTGATGACTCTCTGACGACGTTCGGACGCAGGGTTCGGACGTCCGACAGGTGGTTTGGACGCAGGGTTCGGACGTCCGACAGGTGGTTCGGACGTCCGACAGGCCAACGGCTAGTTTTGACAGCATTTAATATTTGACCGTTAGAGAGCCTTTTGAAGCCATTTCTCACCTTCTATAAATACCCCAAAGCACAAGAAGACAAGAGATTTTTTGCCAACACAAAATACAAGCTTACAAGTGAGATTTTTGAGTAGAAAGATTCTTTGTTGGTTGTATAAGGGGTTGGGAAAGTTGGGTTGTGAGGTTGCTCAAGTGAAGGTTACTCTCTAGGTGGAGTAAAACCTTGGTGAAGGTGAACCTATCACTTGGAGTGGTAAAACCTTGGTGAAGGTTGCCTCATTTGTATAAAATAGTTCTTATTTGGGTGAGTGATCTTTCAAGTGTAGGTTGTTGAGGGTTAACTAGAATAGTTGTAAAACTCCTTGGCTCAACCAAAGTGTGTTTGGGGTGAGGAAGGAGTGAGCCTTCACTTGTACGTCTTGGTTAGCATCGCCATCTATTGAAGAGGCTATTGGATTGATATTTGGTTTGCATTTCTCATCTTTTCTCTTTAATTAAGTTTTCTTTATTGTGCTTAAATTTGATATATCTTTGTGCATCATTGTGAAATTGTTTGTACTCATTGGGTTGCACCAGGCCTAACATATTGTAAAAGGATAACTAGCTGATTTGCAGTCTAACCAAATTTGGTAATAGGAAAAATAAAATGGATATGGAAACAGCACCAAATAGAGTGTAATCCTCCATTCGTGCAAGTAAAGCAGCCACTCAACATTCCCCCCTTCAACTACCGTAAGTTCTTTCATCCACCCTTTTTGGTTCCTCGTCTAACACCCCCTCCCCTGAACTCACTGTCGAAAGAAGGCCTATTTTGTCTCTTTCTCTCCAAACAGCCATACACAATATCGATTGTAACCGTAACAACCAAGACCAATAAACATCATTAGTATATCAGAAGCCATAGACGACAAAGTGTAAACCATAAAGACACTCACATACGTCGTAAAGAAGCATTCATTCATCTCCAGAATGTTCAAATTGGTTCATGGAGTAAATTGGTCTAATGGTCGGCAAAACATCTAAAAGTCTCTTTCAATTTTTCCTCGGACTTAACAATATTGGTTCGCAACAACAGACTTGGGCAATGCATTCAAAGTGGTGCATTTAATTTTTTCAAAATTAAATAATTTTTCATAAATAAAAATGAGCTAAGAACTAGCTTGTGAAGGAAATCGATGTTACAAATACTGCTGTTAATTGATATGAAACAATTTACATATGTTTCAGGGAGGAAAATTTTGCTCCGACAAGTTACCGAACCCTAACTGATGACAAAAAAGGACTCGGGCACTATACAATGTATTCGCTTCTTAACATAAAGCCAAATTGGAATGGATCAGCACAAAATTGAAAGAAAAAATCCCATGCTTGGTTGGCAGATTGGGGAAACGTACCTTGAGGCAAAAAATTTGGAAGGCTTAAATAAGAGTTAGGCGATGAAGGTCGGCGCCGGGAAAAACCGTTGAGCGATGCTGAACCTTAATCGAAGCCAAAGTTGAGGGATACTTTAGATCCGTTCTTCTTGTAAGTGTCACAACTTGCTGGTTACTTCCCTGACAGAATAATTACAAAACCCACGTCTGAGAAAGTGCTATGTCAGTGAGAGGTTGGGGGTGATGAAGAGAGGGAGTAAAGAAGAAAACAGAGAGAGGCTAGGCTTATTTGTCGGTTTCTCCCTGACGCAATACAACGGTCTGAAAAATGTATTGGTGTTTTACTGTTTTGGGATTGAAAAGTTGGGATGATTTATTTGGTCAAGAAAAGTCAATCATCATTTTGATTTTACTGTTCCAAAATATAAAAAACTAAATATTATCAGTCCAAACACAACCTTAGTTTTCCAAGTTTTGGCCAGCGCATTGGTATGATTGTCAAGTTAACTTGCTTCTTGTCGATAGAGTGCTGCTCGTAGGGGTTAAAAATTGCGGGAGGTCAGAGAGGTTTTTTGTCAATGGCCATGGAAGAATTGTGAGCAATTGAGGGCGCAAGACACTCCGCCTTTTCTTTACTCCTCTGGATAACAATGAATAGATTTTAAAACTTGAACAGTGACTGGCCCATAGCCGTTGATTGAATCCTTTTTTTTTGTCGTAATGGCACATCTAGTCTAACCTAACATACTCCTACTCCTGTCGGGGGGAACCTACTCTATGGGGTAACCCAACTGAGTTGGGGGAATCTGACGGGAACTGAACCACATCAGACCAGACGGGTGCATCACACACTCGTATGGATTTAAAACAAACCTCATATTGAGGCATATTAATGGGAGATAAGGTTTGAACTCTTAACCTCCCATCCCACAATTAACTTGCAAACTTAGGATGTGAAAAATTCACCTGTTTGTTCACATGAACCCTTACTCCAATAAAATTGATACGGCAGAGTTGGTGGGGTACTTTAAAAGCCCATAGTTGTTAAAATCAAATGTTTGGTTTTGGCATGTCCAAACAAAGTTTTGAAAACTTTATTTTCAGAGCTAAATTAGGCAAACCAAATATCCATTCCAAACAAATTCACTTTTTCTTCTAATCCACAAAAGCGTACTTCTCAACAAGGGTTCGATTCGCGCCTTCAAGAAACTAAGCCTCCTACCATCACGTCTTCTCCCCATCTTTGCCTTGTTCTGAGCTTCCATTTTTACCGGTTCACCATGACAAATCGATTACACGAAGAGGAGGAGGATGAAGACCCGGTGAGATAGTCCTTTAATCTCCACCACCTCCGCACACTCTTATCTCTGGTCTTAACCCTCCTCCTGCAGACCCCTCCGACTCCATTTCTTCCCTGATAACTCCCCGCCATCGTGTATCAACCTATTTTCCCACTTCCTATCTTCCCCCGGAATGCAGTCCGTAAGTCCTTTAATCTCATTTCCTAAATTTAAATTTAAATGCAGTAATTTTAGATTTAATTTTATCATTTTATGTAGATGAGAAATTGCTGTGGAATTTTTAAATTTTGCATTTATTTATATAATTTTGAAATCAAAATCAGGTGTTGATAGCAGCAGAGGAATCGCATGTTCTCCTCAGAATATTAAACAATAGCTTCCAAACCCTAGACTCGGTAAAAGACAGCATTTCTCACATTTTTGCTATTTTTTTCTGCTCCATATCCTTTGACATTGGCGTAATTGATGCAAGGTAATATCAAACTTACATGGATTTTAGTTGTATATTTGCCTTTTTTGTGTTCATGTGAAGTTCTGTTGAATAAGGAATTTTAATATGTGGTATAGGTACAGAGGGTTGGATGAGGTAAAAACAAGTTGTAATCAAAATCAATGTGAGTTAAGTGAAAAGGAGCCTTGTGATGGTAATAAAGGGCAGTGTTCCAGTGCGGTTTTTAACGTTTTAGATACAATGTTAAAGGACAGTTTAGATCGCTTGAAAACAATGTGGTCAGTGGTTTTTTATTTTCTGAAGTCGGGAACTTCTTGTCATGTTGAATTCAGAGTTTCAGTTCTTTTATAATGTTTTGTAAATATTTAATGGGTACTGCTTGCTGATTTGGCTGTTCTTTCAGTATGTTTTTTATGATATTTAATATGGAGGTGAATGCATTGTATAGAGGATATCTTAGCCGTGTTAATGGTGCCATATAATGTAGCTTTACTATTTCAAGATGTGTGTAGAAGGATTTTCCAGGGAGCGGTAGAGAGAGTTATACATACATGTTTCGCTTGGAGAACAGAGGAGTACTTGCAAACATAAGAAGTTACAGAAGAAAACTTTGTGTTTTTTCTTCCAAAAGTTTCAGATTTTAAATTAGCTTTTTGGATACCAGTTAATGGTAGTTGCTCATTTGCCTAAATGTCTATCTGATACTGATTGTTGTTACCAACAGCTTGTATTAAGTTGCTTGTGTCTTCTCCACATACATCTTCATTTATGTTCTTTGAATATTCTTAGGAAAATCAGTCAAAATGAAGTACCTTCCTTACAGGATAGAAGATAATCAATACTTCGTTTCTTACAGGATAGAAGATAGACAAAGCATTAATGTGTATGGTATCTCTATTACTCTGATTTCTGGCTTCTGGTGTTCAACAATTTAGCAACTTTAATAGATTGTCATCCATGCTTCTATTTCTTTTTAGGCAATTATAAAATGTTGTTGCTGTGATGTTTAGTCAGAGGTAACTGGGATCCTGTTCTCTCTCTTCCGCTGTCTGTATCAGTTTACTTTAGCTGTTGTAATTATCTGCTACTTTAGGCAAATGTCCCCTTGAATACTTTACTAGTGACCTTTGAAATATAGTTTCTGAAGTGGCAGTGGTTGCCCTTTTTTAGTTTTTAATGTCTCCTCTCTTGGTAGCTTTTGTTGTTCTTTCAAAGGTGATTCTAAATTGTACTTTTGTTTTGCCAAATTGTATCAGGTTCCCTGTTTCAGTTTATGGAAGTGAATTATGCAATACTTGTTTGGAGTAATATTGAGCTTATAGTTTCTGTGTGTATGCCTTCTGCAACTGATGTTCCATAAGTTCCGCAGGCAAAGCATATCATGGGATGCTATAGGCAGTGAATGCTGTGACTTTGAAGTGAAATATAATCGAGATATAACTATAATTAGTGCTTTATGCTTGGAGGGTAATTTGGGGGTAGCTCTATCTCTTTGGTATATGATGATACAGAAAAGTGTTATTCCTGATATTATCACCCACAATTATCTAATAAACTGCTTCTGCAAAACTGGTAACTTGGATAAGGCAGAGTGGCTTATCAAAGAGGTTATTTAGGGTTCCTCCTCCCAATTGTGCAACTTACAACACTTTAATAAAGGGTTATTGTATTCAGAATGGTATTGAAAGGGCTTTAAATCTGTTTTCAACAATGGCCAACAGTGGTATTATCCCAAACAGAGTTACCTGTAACATTACTGTACATGCTCTTTGTAAGAAAGGTCTGCTGGAGGATTCAAGAAAGCTTCTTATGGAAATATTAGGTGATACTCACCGTAAGGACACATCGAATTTGATAACATCGACTATATTAATGGGTGGGTCCTTTAACAATGGACATATAAATCAGGCTCTCACTTATTTGGATGGCATTTTTTGCGGGAGTCTCCCAGTTGATGCTGTTGCCTACAATGTTGTCATTCATGGATTCTGTTTGATCAGAGATATATCCATTGCTTATAAATATGTCTGCAAAATGTTTACGTGTGGTTTTCTTCCTGATATATTTTCTTCCAATACTCTTATTGGTGCTTTCTGTAAGGAAGGATGGACCACTGAGGCTTGTTATATCTACAATATTATGTCCAAAATGGGTGTTTGTCCTGATCAAATCTCTTACAAGATGATTATACAAGGGCTATGTTTTCATGACGATGCAACAAAAGCTAATCTGTTTCTTCATGCTATTTTAGATAACTCATTTTGCCTGAACCTCTCATTTGGAATGTCATAATTGATGGTTATGGGAGGTGTGGTAATATGCAAAAGGCATTATACATCAGGAATCAAATGGTTGCCTTTGGATTAATGCCAAACACATTTACTTATAATGCCTTGATCCATGCACAGATAAAAGGTGGAAATATCGTTGAGGCACTTTCTTTGAAGAAGGAGATGCTTCTAAATGGTTATTTTCCAGGCTTAATTACGTACAATCTCTTGTTGGGTGCCTCTTGCATTCTTGGTAACATTCATTCAGTGCTGCAGCTATATGATGAAATAATAAGAGGAGGTTATTACCCAGACACAATAACATACACTGAGCCAATTAAGTTTTACTGTATACAAGGTTATACAGAGAAGGCAGAAGAACTCTTGGAAAAGTTACAGGCTTTGGATTTACAGGTTGACCATGTTCCATATCTGATACTCATGAAAAAGTATTGCAAGATGAGGGAGCTAGACAAAGCATTTGAACTTTATCAGAAGTGGTTATTCAGAAAGAGTTGAGAATACCTTTAGTATTGATCAATTGGTACTCTGGGCTGCAAAAATTTTTCTGATCAATACAGCTCCCTGCTGGCAGTACAGTTCATGCATTACATTAATTCATTATCTGTTCAAAGGAAGGATGGTTGATATCTTCTGCAAGTTGATGATCTCCACTTGAAGGTTTGTGCTTTGTGACCTCTCCTTATATTTCTGATATTTAAGATACCTCCTCTTCCATAATCTTTCATTTTAGTGCATTTGCACTTGATTTTCTCATAAAATTTGATAAGTTTTTAGTTGTATTGTTGACTGAGTATAAATTATTATCGGTTTCTTTTGGACTCATAAAATAACTTTGATTGCAGCTTCTGAATTTCAAGTTCCTTGACTCATATGCTTGCCTCTTATAGAAGTTGAAAGTTACTATAAACTGATTTTCTGTTATTTCATCTTCCAATAAAATATAGTAACTGATTTTCTGTTATTTCATCTTCCAATAAAATATACATAAAATAAAAAATTAAATCATAGGCCCTTTCGGTTTTCTAAATGAGGTTGAAATGCCTTTGCTAACATATTTTTGTGCAGTTTTTTGTGTGGAATTCTGTTTGAATTCCAAATTTCCAAAGTTATAAATTCAATATTTAGTGCTTCAAAGGTGTGGCACTATGACAAAATTTGTTAGTCGAAATAACATTGCTGTTTCAAATAGTTGAAGTTTGTTTTTGACATGAAGAAATAGTTTTTTCCATGAACACAAGTGAAAAATAAACCAAAACAGAAGAAATTTCTTTCAACTGAAAAAGAAATTCATGCAAGTACAAATAATGTCTTTGATGAGTATAATGGCACTTAGTGGAATTAGAAAATTGGTTGCCAACTTGGAGTTACTGATGCAAAAACTTTCTGATGTGGAAGATCATTATTGGTTTAGTCCATCAGTTTCAATGCACAACAGTAATATGGATATTTGTTGAATAGAATTTACCATGAGTATGATTGAGTTATTCTTTTGAAGTCAGCCAACAGAGCTATTTGTGAATTTTGTCTTTAAATGGGTTAAGGCTGGAATTTAATGGAATTAGAAATCGGTTGCTGACTTAGAGTTATTGGTGTAAAATCTTTCTGATGCCGAAGATCGTTGTTGGCTTAGTTCATAAGTTGCCATTTGGAATATATATTATCAATGTTATTGAACAATATACATTATTGATAGAAGGCATTTACTCATTTTAAATCAAAGAATCAGATCCTATCAACTGGTAATGTTTTAGGTACTAATAGGAGATAGGGTTAGACATACCTAGACTACTTTGGTCCTTGAATTGTCAGAATGTAATTGTGGACTTTTTAGTTGCCTTCAGGCATTGTATGAAGCTAATCGGAGAGACTAGCAGTTCTGTATTGCACCTTTGTGTGATTTCTCCATGTGGTCCAGTAGTGTTTAATCTGAATTTTCTTGACCACTTTTCTATTTGTATTGGTGAAGTTGGAGGTGTAGGATTCTGAAGATTTTGTTTTTGATGTAAATAATGATATATTGTGATAATTTCTTGCAAAATATTGCACAAGAAAGTAATTGATTTAGTAAAGAATGCATTTTTTGTAGTTTTTCTTGTCATGAATTTGAAGTCAGATACTTCATTTACATAAATTGAATATTTTTGAATAATTTCCACCATTGCAGATAGAGGTTCAATTATAAACCAGTAATAAATGGGCTGAATGACAAAACGGATGAGAAAGTTATAGTGCGAGAACTAATATTTAATCATTAAAGGCTTTTACTATCCATCCATTTTGCTTCTTTTTTCTTTCCTTGCTCCCCTTTATATTTAGCTATCTTAGCAGATGAAATATCTCCTATTCCCCTCCTATCTTTTTGTTACGGCTTATTTGGTGTTAACTTCCTCTTGTAATTTAATGTTATTCCACAAAACCATTTCTAAATTAGTTTTCAAATTATCCACATCCTCTTTATTCTCCCCATAACCTCCAATAGAACAAACTCCTTCGAGGAAGGAAAAGAATTTCCTGTAAAAAAAAAGAACATTTCACATCTATTTTATTGATTAAGGGTTCACACAGAGTTTGTCAGTACCATAGTTGGAATTTAGTACCCAGTTTCTTTTGATGCATCTGTCAGTCCATTGACTTGCGTTACATATATAGCTTTTTGAACATATTCTAGATAGCTAGACATTTTTGTTCATGGATCCAAATATGCACACTCTTCAAAGACAATTAGTCTTCCAGCTTTTCTTTGGGCGTCTGAGTTGCTAATTAAAGATGAACTAGAGCTGAAACCTGTAATTAACTCATTTTCATCTGAGAATAAGTGAAATTTGTACAGGATGGTGGATGAGATTAAAGCAAAGAAATGTAGAAGCAATCACATGTCATAGTAAAGAAAAATGAGATATGGTTTTCATTGATCAGGTGTTTTGATACCAGTTATATGCTTATCCTTCCTAAGGATTTTGATTGATTAATCAAAAGTTGATGGATTGAATTAGCTGAACTGCACGGATTCAAAACAAAGTGGATTCTCAGACAATGATAAGTCGTAAAGAACCAATGGTTAACCAGGTTATGTATACTATTTGTATCACATCTACTAGATTTACTTTATCTTTTGTTCATGGATGATTAACAAGACAGCAATAACATTGTTGGTAATCGTGCTAGCCACCATGTGATTGTGGGTTAAAAGTGAAGCCATCCTTTTTGTAATTTTCTCGTTTGCTTGTGTACCCATTACATTTGTGCTAACCAACCTTGTAAACCACTGGTGAATGGATATTGAAAACTTATTTATGAGATCTTCCATATGATTGAGCTGCTCAGGTTCTTTATATTCTATTTTCTGCAGATATGCCCCCCCTCCCCCCAAAGAAAAAGCCCTTTAGAAGTTGTGTATAAATTAGCTGGTGCCTGTGGTATATGGTTGGATGCCCCTTTTCATGGAGTTACTTTGGTTATTTATCATGATTTCCTCATAGTTCTTGCTCGGTCTTAAGATGTCATTGACTCTGGCACAGTGTCCTAGTCATTGAAAATTTGCTGAATTTGGCTTCATAGCTACAGCTTTGTAGTTTTTGGTGGCTGTGTTGCATGGCAATTGCCCACTAGTGGGACATTGATATTGTAACTAGATTTAATTCCCTAAGAAGTATTGTCATATCACTATCATGTCATCATCATCTTGAGGCACTTGTCATTTGTTCTTGGGAAGTTGTTGTATCTGTCTTTGGCACCTAGACAGCCTGTGGCTCTCTCGCTCAATGATGCAGGAAAAATTTTAAATGTGGCAATAGGAAATAATCCTCACACGAGATAATTCTTTGGTCTTTTTAGGTTAAGTTTCCATTTTCCCTTATATTTCAGTTGTTCCTTGAGGGTGTTATTATTATTTTTTTTCACATTTTCATATCTATTTAGCTTTAGTTGCCTTTAGCATGCTTAATTATCTCTCTGTACTCTTTAGTGCTAATGTTGTTTTCCCGGGCAGCTATATTGTTAACACCAGGTAGAGTGCAGTTAGATAGTGAATCAGTAAACTCAGGTAATTCTGTTGATATTTTGAGTGTCTATACAAGCAGTTTCATGCTTGCATCTGTTATAGCTTCTTACATTTTATCATGGAAAAAATCGTTGCTTAATTGTGGAATGGCTGTATTTTCATACTCAGGCAGCCTGACTTTCACCTTTAGACTATAGTCCCTGGGAGAAGCTGACCAGGAAACACATGCCACGTTTGATTAAAGGAGACTATTGATGGCCTTAGGTGTTGTTCTGTCAACCATCTGTTTAGAATTTTATGGTAGACTGTCTTTTCACTATTAATAGCAATCTTCCCCTTTTCTTTCTCTTTTGGAGCTATTATCTCAATTTGTATGTCTTTGCTGACGTTTGTAGGAACGTACAGAGATTTCATTATACAGATTCAAACTTTGCCAGTTGTCCTCAAGCTCAAGGAGATAATCCATCCAGGGCTGTGAATCTCCTTTTCAGCCACACCAGCTTTACGGTTGTATATATATCTCTTGGTTTCACTGGAATGTATAATTACCTGAGTTTACGTTCTTCTGTCTCTGTGTTTTACTACTCAATAAGGAAATGTCATGGAGCCATTTATGTTGTGCATGAATATGCAAGGTGGTGCACCACATTGATCTTTTTAGTTTATCAAGAATAAACTTAATTGTACTAATTATGGGTAGGATGGAAAACTTTTATAAAGCAATTTTTCTTTGTTAGTGGTTTATACCGTCCACTTACCAGAAGAGATCATTTTGGAAGTTGCATTAAGATTTAAGTTTTCATGGCTTACCTGGGGCATCACTAGGATTTTGATCCATGTAAAGATGTAGGATTAGTTTGCATACATTTATGTTATAATCCACTGTTGCAATCATCAAAATGCCAAGGGTTTGGAGTTGCACTCAGACGTAGCTCAACAAAAATGTATGGATTGTTCTAACATCAATTGTTTCAAGTCTGATCTACTTAGATCTGAAACTTATTGGTTGCAGTTAATGAATTTCATTCCATTTGGTCAAGAATATAATAGGGATGGTGACTGGCTGGCACTCATCCTTTCAGGCTCATGGAAGCCTGAACTTGGTCGGACGCTTGTCTACCTAAGCCCCTCCTGAATCCCATTGTGTGTATAATCACCACCAAATTAGCTCAGCTTAGTGGCTACGTCTAGCAACCTGCCAATTTTCCCGCTCAAGCAAAGTGTCTAGCAAATCTGCTGATTTTCATTATGCTAATGCACAATTTTTACAGTCTTATTGTTAGAATAAGAATGGTTGGTTTTGGTTGAAATGTGACATACTATATCATTTGGGAGACATAAGGACATAAACAAAAACAATGAATTCAACTTTGCAACTAATACACTGGCAGAATTAGTTCCCTGTGCATACTTATGCGATGCATCAGTAGAAGAAAAGTTCCTAATATTGTACTGAAGATTCTTTAGGAGTAGACAGCAATGGGGATTTTTTGTCTGTAATATATGCTGAACAAAAGAAAGTTGTTAAATTCATGAAAGATGGTGAGTTGTTCTAGTTCATAAAAAGTTTGAGTTGTGATAGAATAATGGTATCTGCTGTTAAGTATCTAGTGCATGAAAAGCTGACTTGTAGCTGAAAAGGAAGGAATCAGATACTAGTAGTTTTATCGCCGAAGGCATCCTAAAGCCTGTTGTGTGCTGAAAATATGTTATTTTAATGGATCTAGTTGTGATGGGGATCATACTAGGACTTACACTTTCATCATAAATTCTTCCTTTCCTTTAATATACATGGTTGCTTGTGCTATTAGAGTGGTAGTTTGTGGTATTTGTTATCCGTCGGAGCTTAAGAATTTTTATGCTTCTTTTTTCCCAATGTAATTTTAGATACTGCTACCTTCAAAATTTGAATGTTCTATCAGGCATGCTTCAAAGATCTCTTCTGTCTGATTACCTTACTCATGGTTTTACAGGAGGAAATCTCTTTTTGAGCATCTTTGTAATGTTGACTGCACAGATATTGTTCAGGTAACTTACCTTAACCAGGCACTTATCCCTCAACAGTACTATTGTTTTCCTGGTCATCGTATCTGCTGATTTGGATTTTGGAACATATCAGATTTTGGCTTAATTTTGCAGGTTTGGCCTAGTTCTTCCAATATGTCTGTGGCGTGCCTCATGAAACTCAGTTTTACCTGTCAAGAGCAGTGGACAATGGGTATCACTGATTGCTTGGCTGTTGGGGATGAGTTGGTTTTATGAATTGCATCTTATTGTATTCTACATGTTAGAGATCAATCACCGCAATTGCTTTTCACTGGGTCTGTACATCCATCATATTCGTGCTGCTTCTGCTACTGAAGCTGATGAGCATTCTTAACGTTTTTGGTGGTGATTCGTGGTTAGGATTTTACTGTGGCACCATGTACAGAGTGACCATTCCTTTTCTCATAAAAATTTAGTGCTCATTCAACTGCAGGTATTCTACATGTCATTATGGTCATCTAGTTCTTTAATTGGTCTCATTAGTTCTTGGTCAGTAATATTTGTTTTTTTGCATCTCTTGGAAAACGAATCACTTGGGATTTTGCAGTTGTTATTGCATGTTAACATGGTGTTATAAAATCTGTTGTATTATTTCAGACCTTTCTGCACACTCTGTTTGCATATGTTGTATAATCCCCATTAGACATGTAACATGTCTGCTCTTATTGGGATGCTTTGTTGTATATTTTCTGCCGTGCCTGATACTACTAGGTGTTTTGTTCAAGGTAGCTGAAGACCGCGGCAAAATCTGAAAATATGCCTCAGAAATTCCCTGCTTGCAAGATAAGGATACCAAGGTTCACATTTGATTCTTTGCCGTTGGTCATCGTCCTTTACATCATCCCTAATTTCATGTAATGAACCATTCGCAGAAAGCTTGATAGCGAACCTCCTCAACAAAATGTATTAGATGGAGATGTAAGGGCGGTATAAGATAAATTTGAGAATCTGTCATGAAGCTGTGGATAGATATTCGATTGCTGAAGTTCTCTGTTATTGTAGGTCAATTTTGTTGGTCGTGACTTACTGCCTTTTTATGTTAAATTTGGAGCGGGCACCTTGGGATATTGAGGATTATTGGTCTTGCCAACCATTTGGCTGGAAGTTAAGTGGGAGAAAATACTTTTGCTTAGATATGCATGGACAATTTCATTCATTGTGAACCCTCTATGCTTTCATTCATTTTTCTATTTTGGACAATTTACCCCATAAAATTAGGAAAAGATTTCATACTACTGAAATTGGTCAAATTAAGTGTGGATGGGCAATGATATATGAATCAGCTCATTTTTTTTTTTTTTTTTGCATATTCTTAATGATTGATGTCAAATATTGAATTGAGAAGGAAGATTAGATTGGTGTAATAGGAGGATGCCATTCATATGGTTTAATTGAGGTCTTTATTAATTGTAGTTTTACTGTCCATAATGAAGGTTATATTGCATGGCGTTGATAATTGATACTTTAGAGAATAACTAAAGGTGCAAATTGAGCATTTTCGTGTTGCAATCTAGAAGTAGATGAATATATTTTGTCATAAAGGTTTTGAAACTGAAGAGAATAGATATACGAACGTGTAATAATGCACAATTTAGAGTACCACTTCAGTTTATTGTCTTTAGTGAAATATCCTGAATTTTGTTGGATTGAGTACGGGGCATGAGCGTACTAATGACCTGGTAATTTTTACTTCGACTTATCCCCCAATTCTGGACTCGAAGGGGACAAGGTTTAAGACACTTGGATACGGCAGTGGTTTTGCTGCCAACCTTTTTGACAAGAAATCTCCACTTATAAGTTCTCTCGGAAGCCTTTAGGGTAGGAACGCTTTGACCCTGCCTATGGTAGGAAGGGCTGCAGAGATCGACACGTGTTGGAGTTGAATGGAGTCCAAACGGAGACGTTAAGTTGTGACAGAGCGCGTGGAGAGAAAATATGCATGCACCGTCTGCGGATGCAACCAAAAAATCACACGGACTTCCGTACGATGTTGTAGGTTGGGCAAGGAAGGGTAATTGCAGGTTAGAACCAGAGGCATTTATGCATTTGCAAATGCACCAATTACCAATGGAAAAATGCTGCACATGCCTTCGACAAAAAATGTGCGTAAAGAAGGTACCGAAATTTTAACAAATAATAAATGTAAATCTCACACGTGTGGGGGATAATAATTTGGAAGAAGGAAAAGTGGAGCAGAGTTAGTATAACAAAATTAGTATAGTCGGGAAAGAAGGTACCGAAATTTTAACAAATAATAAATGTAAATCTCACACGTGTGGGGGATAATAATTTGGAAGAAGGAAAAGTGGAGCAGAGTTAGTATAACAAAATTAGTATAGTCGGGAATTTTTTTTTCCTCTGCAGATTGTTCACGAATATAAGAGTCAACCACTAAACAAAAACGTCATGCATATCTAATCTATAACTACATATAAGTTAAGGGCGTGTTTGGAAGTGAAGTTTTTGACCAAGTTTTTTAGCTACTAGTTTTTTAACAACTTTTGCTACAGGAACCCCAAAAAATTTATCAAAGTTTTTTACTTACACACTTCAAAATAATACACAAAAAACTTTCCCTTCAACTTTTCTTCTTTTTCCTCCCCTACCCAACCGGCCACCACCTCCACCACCGCTCCTGGCGCCGGTAACTATTCCGGCCAACTTTTGCCGGCCTTCCTCTTTTTTTTTTCTCTCCCTCCCCTCCCCCTTTGACCAATATGTTGGTTTCCAAAATCTCTTTTTTCTTTTTTTTTTCTTTCTCCCTCCCCCTTCCCCTCTTTCCCTCTGCCTTTCCCCGCCACTTTTCCCCTCCTGCAGCTTGGGGAGAAGGAAAATTGCAAAAAAAAAAAAAAAAAAAAAAAATTATTCTCGGCTGTTGCTGCTTATTCTGCCGGCAAGATAAGGAGAGGAGAGGGAGATGGAACATTGGAAAAAAAAATCATTTCTGTTGCTGCAAAACTCATGTGCAAAACTCAGGTGGCGGCAGAGGGAGAGGGAGAGGGAGGGGTGGCGGGGGAGCTTTTGCAGGGGTGGGGGAGGGGGGTTGCGGGCAGAGGGGTGGGGGAGGGGGTGACGACGGGGCAGAGCGCGAAGGCGCATAGGGGGTGGCGGGGCAGAGGGGAGGAGAAGGGGAAAGGGAGGAGAGGGGTGGCGGGAGGTGGCATTGGTGGAGTTGCTGCTGGGGGTGGCGGAGGTAATGGGGAAGAGGGAGGGGGAAGGAAGAAGAAGAAGAGAGGAAAGAAAAGAAAAAGGAAAGAAAGAAAAAGAAAAAGAAAAAGAAAGAGAAAAAAAAAAGAGAAAGAAAAAAAAAGAAAAGGAAAAAAAAAGTTTTTCACAAACTTCTACAAAATTTTTCACCTTACAAAAATTTCTACAAAATTTTTTCAAAAACTTCTACAGTGCACTACAATAAAGGGCCTGTTTGGAAGTGAGTTTTTTGACCAAGTTTTTTACCTACTAGTTTTTTAACAACTTTTGCTACAGAAACCCCAAAAAACTTCTCAAAACTTTTTACCTACACACTTAAAAAATACACAAAAAACTTTCCCTTCAACTTTTCTTCTTTTTCCTCCCCCACCCAACCCACCACATCCTCCGCCGCCGGCCACCACTTCCACCACCACTTCTGACGCCGGTTGCTATTCAGGCGGCCAGTTCCTGCCATACACAAAGTTTTTTTTTTCTCTCCCTCCCCCCTCCCTCTTCCCCTCTGCCTCCCCCGCCCGCTTCCCCCTCCCCTTTCAGGCGGTTTTTAAATCCTTCATTTTCAAACACAAAAAATGAACATAAAATCCCAAGAACCGAACAAGCAAAATCATAGCCCAAAAAAGGCAAAAAAAGGGAAAAAAAAAAGTCCAAAATGGAGGAATTGGATATCAAATTCAACGTGATGGTTTCCTTATTCAACTGGATGCAGAAGAGCAAATCCTCCGCGACGAAGCGATCCAAGTTCCGCAAATTCCTCGATGCTTTCTGCCGGAAACCGAGGTACTATTTCAGTGCCGTCCGCTGGGTGGCGGGGAGATAGGGTCGCGCTGGGGAAAGGGCAGGGGGGTGGCAGGGGAGGGAGTCGCGCAGGGGAGGTGGCGGGAGAAGCTGGGGAAAGGGCAGGGGGTGGCGGGAGGAGAAGGGGAAAGGGAGGAGAGGGATGGCGGGCGTGAGTGTTGCTGGGAGGTAACGGGGAGGAAAGAAAGAAAGAAGAAGAAGAAAAAGGAAGAAGAAGAAGAAGAGAGGAAAGAAAAGAAAAAGGAAAGAAAGAAAAAGAAAAGAAAGAGAAAGAGAAAAAGAAAAGGAAAAAAAAGTTTTTCACTCTACAAAAACTTCTACAAAATTTTGCACCTTACAAAAACTTCTACAAAAAAAATTTTCACCTTACAAAAACTTCTACAAAATTTTTTCAAAAACTTCTACAGTGCACTACAGTAAAGTTTTAGACAAACTCCCAAAAAATTCAGACTCCAAACAGGCCCTAAATTTAGTTCATGTACAAAATGATCCCAAAATAATTAGCACACTACAATACCCTATTATTTTAACAACAAAAAATACTTTTTGGCAAAAGTCTCCAATATACATGATATATGTATGAGAGGTATTTTACCATATTTTAATCTCTTGTTTTCTCATATTGTATCTCATGTGTAATCATTGATGTTAATTTCAGGAAGAATATTTTTTATAATAAAACCAGTTCGAATGTAATTAACAAGTTGAGATTTTTTTGGAAAAATATTTGTGAAATATTTTGGAAGTTATATTTTATTTTCCCAAAAATAAAAGATTGCTATTTTGTTTACCAATTGTTGCCATTAACATTTCAGTTTGTAGACTAATTTTTATGAATGTAGAATTAGTTTAGTTAACAAAAATTGAAGTTGTGTTGGTTCGAGGACTGGCATGCTATTGTTGTTATTTTACATGTGAAAATATAACCTAAATAATGAAATAAATAATAGCTATTTAAAAAAAGGAATCAGGTGCTCAATTGATTGCATTCAAACTGTTACTGCATAATTGTTAAATTATATTCGTATTCATAAGCAATCAATATGCATCATATATTGACCAGGAGTAAATTACTGATTACTTAACAAATCGTATCTAAACACATGATGTGATATATATTGCATTTCGTCACCGTAATACTCATACCATTTGCCTTTCTTTCCATCTATGTTATAAAACTGCAAAATTCTCTTGATTATATTAGTGAAAATGCATAAAATCTTTTTACAAAAGTAGAATCAATTTATTTACAAAATATTAATACTTTTAGGAGAAGCAATGCATTGTAGGAATGGTTTACTAGTTATTAAGTAAACATAACTACTACATTAAAAAGTTCCAAAAAAAGTTGAGTAATTATACTTTATTTACGAGTGCTTTCGAATGGAAGTATTAGGGGATTAATTTCTTTGATTCAATAATTTTTAGAGATTGTAATTATGAAAAGAAGAAAGAATTTTTTGAGATTCTAACTATATTATTAATATATGTAATAAATTTGATATTTGTGCAAGTTTTCATGTCTTTTATTTTCGGCAACGAAATTTGTGCAAATATGGTAAAACATCCCTCATATGTATGTCATGGATATTTGAGACTTTGAATAACAAAAAGTGTTGTTGTTAAAATAACATTGTATCATAGTGCGCTAATTATTTTTGGACCGTTGTATACGTGAACTGAATTTAATTTAAATTATACAAAAGATTTGTATGTGCAAGTGATTTTCATTTAATTGTTGAATCTTTTTTTATGAACAATCTGCCAAGGAAAAAAGTCCAGATCATACTGATTTTATTATATTAAGTATTATACCAATTTTGTCAATTTGTTATTGTTGTACTATTTCTTACATTGTTTGGGCTTTAACTCTTATTAATTCTTGTGTCGCAGATGTAAATTTATTAAAATTTTATCATCTTAGTATATTCGTAGGTGTTAAAATATAAAAATTTTGATATATAAACAAGTGATATTCTATATATAAGTATGAAGATTTTTGTTATTGGTATTCAAACCTTCAAACTTTTTAAAAATAAAAAATTATTAAAAACTTATAATGTGACAAATGTTAATAATTTTTGTCCAAGGTTATGAACAGAGTGAAACTTCTTTTCATAGTATTTTAAAAAAATACAAAAAAATTTAATAAATATCTATAATCATTTATTATATAGGTATATTAGAGTACTTACTAAGTAAGGTACTTGCAGCCTTAATGACTAATAAAACCTGTTATCATTATTTAAAATAAACTTCATAATATTAGTTTGACAACAGTTTTTTATGTAAAACTGTACATGTATTGCAAAAATCTGTAAGTGTTAATCGTTAATAAAATTTACCATGTTACTACTAAGATTTAGTATCAATGAATAAAAACTTAATGTTAGTTGAAGTAAACTTACTCTCCAAAATAGTGTGAATTTACCGAAACCGACTAACAACCATTCGTAATTAAATTTGGTTGCTAAAAATAGTTTTCGTGATCGGTCAAAAATTGAGGGGCATGAAAATTTATTTTGATTGTTAACATGCAATGAAAAGGCGAACTACTAAGCGTAATAGGTGGTGTTAAACTAAGTCGGTCAACCCAAATTTGCAAGCTATTCAAACCAACAGTTGCAGTCAAATGAAATATTGGCCTTGTTATTGACCGTTGATATAGTTATGGTTACAATTCTAATTTTGATGCAATTTCTATATATTGAGAGATAGAAGTTAAGTTAAGGGAATTATACCGTGTTTGGGTAGAATAAAATTGTTCGTAAGTTGTTTAAACTTATAATAACAATTACAAGTTTAATAAAACTTGTATTTGACTTGTCAACAGGCTAGAAAATTGTGGGAGTTATGATAAAAGTTTTGTAGTGAATAATAATAAAACAGGTAAATGTATACTTCAAATAAAATAAAGAAGAAAAAATTTGTTAAAAATTATACTGCAGAAGTGATTTAGTGAATAACAAATTTTGAAGAAAGAAGAGGCGCAAAAAGAAGCGCCACAACTGATTTGGAAAACAAAGGCCGAAATAAAGCTATTGGCCTCTGGGTTCTGTAACTTGTTTACTGTCAGTCTAACCCCAAAACACGACTGAACCGGGAAAAAAATTGTGTATCGCTTCACCGTCATTTGTTGTGAATCTCCAACAAAGTCAGCCGAGGTACAGTAACACTCCGGTGTTGAAAATCAATTGTCTTCTTCAACTGTGCAACAAAGGTTCGTTGGTTCTTTCTCGTATTTTCCGGAGATTTGCTTTGTAATTAATTTTGCGAAAATGTGAATGTAAGCGGTGTGCAGAGAACGTGGTATTGGAAGTGTATCATATTCCCCTCTCCGTCGCGGGTTCTTTGGAGGGAAGACAACAGTGGAGAGTATCAATTCAGAAAGCGTATTGGTATGTCTTTATGTTGGGATTCCCTTTATGTTTGGATATGTTCTGTGTCGGATCTCATCATGAAAACGCAAGAACAAGACTGTAAGGATGAACCTGTCTGTTCTGTAACCTACATTGATTGTCAGAGAGGGAATCTTTACCCCATTTTGAGGGGATTATCATGTAATGACATTTATCTACAATAACATTGTATATATCAGAAAATTGTTCGTTACCTATGATGGCATTGAATGATTACCTTTATTCCTTATTTTAGATTTGTAAGCTCATTTGCCATCATTCAGTTGTATGATTCAATCCCCTCTTTGTCACGGGTTCTTTGGAGGGAAGGCAGCAGTGGAGAGTGTCAGTTCAGAAAGCGTATTCGTAAGTCTTTATTTTCTCATATATTGTGTGTTAGATCTCATCTTGCAAATGCAAGACCAAGACTGTAAGGATGAACCTCTGTTTTCTTTAACCTACATTGATTGTCAGTGAGGGAATTTTTGGGCCATTTTGAGGGAATTATCATGTAATGACATTTATCTTCAATAACATTGTGTGGATTAGATAATGTTCGTAACCTATGATGGCACTGAATGATTACCTATATTACTTATTTTAGGTTTGTAAGCTCATTTTGCATCATTCATTCGTGGGGTTTAATTCCAATGTTTGGTGGAGAGAATTTAGAAAGGAACAAAGTTCATTATGCCTGCATAGCACAATTAGCAATAAAACATGGCTGCACCCCCTCACATGATGGCTGTATTTATTGGTTTGTTAGTTGGCTGACGAGGTAGAACAAACATATTCAACCGCCAAATGATTTGACTATTAAATTCTTGTGATAATTGACATACCATGTACTTTGGGACGATTATCAGTTTGTATATTTTATAGAAACATAGCCACTATTAATGAAGCTGAAATAGCAGTAGATTTCTTCATATACTCTGTAGGCGAAGAAATAATAATGTTTGCATATTCACACAAAGATTCAGCTACGTGACAGCCTCGGTTCTGTGGTTGACCTTGCTGGCTTCACCCAGAAGTATATAGTAGTAGCGAGGGCTGATATGTTTTTCTAGTACCAAAGATTGAATAGTACTTGTAGTTTCCATGCTCGAAATTTGAAACTATGTTAGTTAAGGGCTGCTGCATAAGCGTGGTATTATAACTTGTTAAGACCATGTTCGGTATGAGCATAGGCAGCCGGGCAACTGCTTTGAAAGTTCGCCTTACGTGCCTGGGAGTGATTGGGTTTTGAATGTTGTAGGGGAAAATGCCATGGAATGTTCCAGATAAATTTTGGAGAGAATTGCCACATGGTATACAGTATGTTTGAATGGTAGATAACGTCTGGGTTACGAATGCAAATGGTGGAAGGAGAACCATCAAGCAGCCGGTATATTGCCACGCATGCCAAAGTTGAAGACAGTGCTAACAGATTAAAAATTAAAAATTCAACAACGTATTGCAGAATAGAAGGGATAACAGAGCAGGGGGCTGTAGGGAAGCATGTTGGTGAAGATGTGGGAAATCAAAACACTGCATTTGAAGGTATTGATGATATAGATGTAGGTAGCATGGAGTTTGAAAGTACTGAAGAGGCAGAATCATTCTATATGATGTACGCAAGAGCAATCGATTTTGGGGTGCGAAAAAGGTGAAAGAAAAAAGATAAGAAAGGGATTGTCCGAATCAGGTCATGACTTTATAATAAGGAAGGCGAAAGACATAAAAAGCACCTGAACAAAGGCGATCGAATAAGAGAACCAAAGGCAGTAACAAGAGTGAACTGTGAAACACGTTTGAAGATTCGATTAGATGAGGCGAAAGAGAAGTACGTTGTTGTAGAATTTGTTAGTGCACATTGCCATCGTTTGTGCAGCTCTGAAAGTGTGAGTTTCATGAGGTCTCATAGAAAGGTTGGGAAGTCGGACCTACAGGAGGCAGTAGTTATGCAACAAGCAGGCATAAGAACAAGTCACATTATGAGACTACTAGCTGTACAGGCTAGAGGATACCACAACTTGGGATTCCATGTAACTGTTATGTACAATGCGCTAAATCGGCAGAGACAGCTAGCAGTTGGTCATGGGGACAGCGATTCGGCAATTGCATTCTTGTCAGGCAAGCAATGAGGTGATCCCAATTTATTTTTTAAATATTCAGTAGATGGCCATGGCCGTCTCAATCGTCTGCTTTGGGCTAATTCAATGTGTAGAGATGACTATGGATGTTTTGGTGATGTGCTAGTGTTCGACAGCACGTATAATACGAACCAGTACAAATTTTCATTGGTTGTGCTGTGTGGGGTTAACAATTACTACTCCATATGTATTTTTGTCTGTGCTTTGATCGTTCGTGAAGGAGATGAGAGATACGATTGGGTTATAAGTACATTCTTAGAAACAATGCATGGGAGGAAACCGCTAACAGTTGTGACTGATGGGGACAAGTCAATGCGAAAGTGCATTAAAAATTTAATACTGACAGCTAAGCATAGACTTTGCAGCTTCCATTTGGAAATGAATACAGCCACAAATGTAAGGGAGAAAGAGTTTCTGGAGGCATTCAAGACCTGCATGTTTATGAATTGTACAGTAGACAAGTTTGAAACGATGTGGGCAGAGGTCGTGAGACGTTTTGGGATTGAAGATAACGAATGGGTTAACAAGATGTACCGGAAGAGGGAGATGTGGGCTATGGCTTTTCTCAGAGGCAACTTTTTTGGCGGAGTGCGGAGTACTCAACGGTGTGAGAAAAAACATCAAGTTTTAAAATTACATCTCACCCCGAAATTGAAGTTTTTTGAGTACCTTCAAACATATGACTTGGTCGTGGCCCGTTTGCAACATGAGGAGAGGCGTCAAAGGGCTGTGACAGAGTACAGTACCCTTGTGCTAGCGACACATTTACATGCGGTGAAAAAACATGTTGGTGAAGTATTTACGAGGTCCACATTTGTTGTGGTACGGAAGGAAATGAAGAAGCAGAGGCTATTTTGTAGGATTAATGACACAAATGATGGAATCACCGTTGTCCACTTCATGAAGCATCTGTACAATTACTCGTATTATACTGTGGCCTATAACAAGTCCACGGGACATATGAAATGCTCCTGCCTGAAAATAGAAACACATGGACTGCCCTGTTGTCATATGTTTCGTACAATGCTATTTGAGAAACTGAAAAGGATCTCTCCAAACTGCATCATGAAGAGGTGGACTTGGCAGGCAAAGGAAGGGGTAATAAGTAATGAGGCGGCCCAAACAACCAGCACGCACTTTACAGAGATGTCCAGATATTCTACACTAGTTTCGGCCGCTAATGATGTATGTAGGCATGCATGCAAGACGGCCAACGGATTCACAAATGCATTGGAACTGTTCCAGAACGAGTCAGTTCGAGCTAAAGAGCTGCAATTGAAGCGGCACAGAGGTAAGGACTGTGCAGCTGTCCAGGGGAGCAATGAAACTGTGGGTGAAAGGAATTGGGTTAAGGACCCCGAAATGATTGCATCACGAGGCCTGCGTCGAGGGAAACCGAGGCAGGCAACAATATCAGTGAGGTATTATTGGATTATCACATGTATAATGCACTTCGGCACACATTCGAACTGTGTGTACATAAATAGGCATACATAACATATGTTACTTGTTATGGAATAGAAAAGGGTGAGTGTGGAGTTTAGTCCCATTTGTTTTATTACTAATGCAGGGGAAGAGAAAGTGGGCCAAACACGTCATCAAAGCGCAGAGCCACAGACAACGATGTTCATCATGCGAATAGTAGTTGCACTGCTCAATCACAACAAAGCAATACGGGGACGACATCCGATGGCCGAATCAGTGTGCCTAAAAAACAAGGGCAACAGGGACCAATAGAGCCCGTTGTTAGGCGTCAGGTTAGAATGGATATTATCTGCAATATATCGACTATGGTCTGAATACATCCCTCGCTACCTATCTTGCTAAGTTCTTCGTACACAAAATCCATGTTCACACCCCCTCTAAGTAATACGTACATCTTCTCATCGAATGCTAATATAGTTCACAAGGTGTTGGCTTATTCTGTTAATCTTTGAAGTAAACTACTGCAATGAACATAATATCACGAAAATTGGTGTTACGCATAATTTGTATAGGTTTGTGGCACTAAATCATAGCGGTAAGGTATTTGAAGGACAGACATTGTGTCCTTTAAATATTAGCCTAAAACAGGTATACCCCTATGTGAGTGCGTGTGCTTATATGGCCCCTGCAACTGGTTGCAGGACATGGATGTGGCAGGAGCAAGTGGCGTAGGGCAAAGGAAAAAAAAGGAATGGGTAATTGCTATAGTTATGTACATAATGAGTCGTTCGTGTCGTATGTCAAGGCATTTTTGAACTGACTACCATTATTTTAATTGGATTAGGGTGGACCGGACAGTGTGGATGGCTTTTTCGGATACATACTGAATTCACCACGCCCTTCCTCGTATCAGGTATTCATCAACATTATTAAGTTTTTTGCTTTTGGCGCATGCAGTGGACAACAAAAGCAATCTGTAATTGTGTTCGATACGAGGTAATTTACATCTGAAGTGGCCATGTTGGGCAGGTTGATCAACCACCAGCTGTACTTGCTGATACCTTTGTAGCAGCATCAACCGACATTGCTGATTGATGAAGCATAGACTGTGGGTAGAGTGAATTGGCACTTGCTTTTGTGTGACCCTGCATAGTAAACTACTATTTTGCGGTGGAAAAATAGGTCGCTTGTTGTGTAGTGAGGTCCGAACTCGATTGTACTTGTGTACTATTGTTTCTGCTGGGTCATATGTAATGTTCGAAGTGGAACTATATTGTTCCTACATTTACAATTGGTTGCTAAGAATTCATGTGGTTTGTACTCTGGCTTCATCAAATTATTGTTGAACGGGATACATGTTCAAGTGTAACATTCATGTGTGACCTAAAAATTTTTCAGTTTGATTTGTTTTGACAACTCAGTCACTATGCAATTGCCATCTGCATTCACACCGCAATTGGTTGCATATAAGCGAAACAAGTGACTACTGGTTTGTTTAGAAGGCCTGTGTTGCCCAAGTTTAACTGACAAGGGGTAATTAACGAAATTTGAGGAAGGGGTGGTGGAACCGCCAGTGGGAAGTAAACTACAGTGACGTAAACAGAGGCACGCCTAAACTCGGTTGCAATTGCCAAGTTCTGCACCTGGTCTCCCCAATTTGGTATGTGTCAGCAATACGTTCAACGAGTTGTGCAGATACGGACTGAACCCATAAGATCGGGTTTTATGTGTATTTGTCCATGGGAAGAAATTGTACACCACACAAACTAACTTACTGACTTCATATTTGAAATAAACTTGAGTTTAGAAAAATAATAGTCGTGGCCCACAAATGTAGTTTGGCAATTGGACTATAACCGTAAAAGTGCCACTCTACCTTAATAAGGCAAGACAGATGTTTAGGTTATTTCGACAGATTTGAGGAATGGAATATTTACAAAGCAGGGGAAAAGCACTGAAATTGAACCCAATAGTCAATTGCCCAAACCTTTCGCTGGGCCTGTGCTACCAACAAACAAAAAAGTATCTGCCGCTAACTTTCAACCATTTTCAACTTTACCGTGTCTGCTTCTCACCAGACAAAAAGTTACGGAAGTAAGAAGGCGCAGTAAAATAGTTTTACCTACACGATTAATGCATGTTTTTATTGTGCTTAAGCCGGACAACTGTGCTTGCTGTAAATTCCCCTCATTTATGGTGTTCAGCATTGATAATTGTACGCATTTCAACAGCATCAACAAAAGTATATACACCGATTATGGTAAGCATATGCACATGGGTGAAAATATACAAGTAAGTATTCGAAAAAGTTGAAATACTTGCATGCTTCGACGTCGCCAAGATAGCAATGACTGGTGCACAACCAGACGACCGCTGCAACCAAAATTCCACTGTTGTGTGTCCGGTTTCAGGGATGAAGTGAAGCACGGTGTAAATGGACTGCACAGTCCTGCTCACACAACCTTGCCCAACTTAGGTTTATGCTTTTTTTTCAACTAACTGGTCCCCTACCACACGTTTTTGACAGGGACGGTGTGGGACCATGCTAGTTGTGATAGCTTTTCCAGCCATTTCCATAGCTTCATTTTCCCTCCATTTACTGTAAAGGTTTTCCCTCCTTTCTCTTGCTCCGTGTCTTTTCTTTGTACCAATTATTTTGTGACCCCACTTCTTCCCAATGGCGTCTGAAGTAAGCTTCAACTTTGGTATTGCATTATTGAACTCCGACTTGCACCATGGATCCGATGACAAAATGTAACTAAATTTAATTTATATTTAGTTATAAATTACATATGCATGTCATTTTTGTTTAGTGGTTGAATCTTATATTCGTGAACTATCTGCAGACGAAAAAAAAATTCCAGACTATACTAATTTTGTTATACTAACTCTGTTATTCTTATTATTGTATTAATTGTTACGCTATTTCTCTCATTTTGTTTGGTCTATATTAATACAAGTTTAATTCTTATTATGTCTCGTGTCCCAGAAAATACATATATTAAAACTTCATTGTCTTATTATATTCATAGGTTTTAAATTATAGAAATTATATAGATAAGTGATATTCCATACATAAGTAGGAACATGTGTTGTTATTATTATCCAAACTTTTAAACTTTTCAAAAATTAGTCAAATGTATAATACGACAAAATTTTATTATTTTATAAGGTTTTGTCAAAGGTCAAAATATTTTAAAATAAATTGACCCAAAAATTTTTTAAATTATACATACGATCAAGTATGTATACAAGTATATTAAGAGTATTTACTAAGTAAGGTACTTAGTTTTAATCATTAATAAAATATTTTATTGTTATTTCAAATAACAATGAAAGATGGGCTTGGTATAAGTTTTTTAAGCAGAATAGAATATTTGTGCCATAAATTAGCATGTTTTGGTCATTAATCAAATTTACTATGTTATAAGTAAAAATCACTATTTATGTATAAAAACATACTATTACTTGAAATAAACTTACTCCCTCAAAAGTATATTTGGGATATAAAATAGTAATTTATCTCTTTAAAAAGTATGTTTCATATTACTTTCAATTTACCTTTTGGATTGCAAAAGTTACTAAGTTATTACGTTAACTTACTATTTTAGATGAGAAACTTACTTCCTTATTTTTACCTATTATCCTATTCAAGTGGATAAATCCAACAGGTAATCAAATGGTTGCTAAAATTATTATAACCTATTATATCATGTCTAAAACTGTTTTTTTACCATAACGATAGTTACTACACCATTTTCCCGGATGCTTAAGCTGAACACTTGGGTACTAAATTTATATATGTATATAAATATAATGAGGGCTCGAATCCTTTTGTGTTTCGAGTTGCCGCGGAACTACAACTCTGCTCCACTTTTCCTTCTTCCAAATTATTATCCCCCACACGTGTGAGATTTACATTTATTATTTGTTAAAATTTCCGTACCTTCTTTAAGCACATTTTTTGTCGAAGGCATTTGCAGCATTTTTCCGTTGGTAATGGGTACATTTGCAAATGCATAAATGCCTCTGGTTCTAACTTGCAATTACCCTTCTTGGCCCAACCTACAACATCGTACGGAAGTCCGTGTGAGTTTTTGGTTGCATCCGCAGACGGTGCATGCATCTTTCCTCTCCACGCGCTCTGCCACAACTTAACGTCTCCATTTGGACTCCATTCAACTCCAATACGTGTCGATCTCTGCAGCCCTTCCTACCATAAGCACGGTCAAAGCGTTTCTACCATAAAGGTTTCCATTTCTCAACCATAGATTTGTACTCCAATAATTTGTTCACCATGTATATACATGCTCAAATGGTTCAAACATTTTAGCCATCTTTACATCAACTTTGTGTTTCTTTATGATGCTTTTGGTATTCTGTTTCCCTAAACTCATTGGCTCACAGTAGTGGCTGAACCAGGACCTTGAGGCCCGCGGGGTAGGTTTGGAGGAGGCAAAGTTTGTGAAGTTTTTTGTTAAAAAATTGTCAATTACATAAAAAAAATTCTACCATGCAATATTTATTGAATTTTAATATAAAATAATGAAACAATTACGACATAAATAATAAAATTCATAATTGTCCTCGATAAATACTCATGCTTCAGAAACGTTGAATTATTGCTTCATTGTCAATTCTATTAAAAATATCTCTCTCAATGTATCTCATCAAGCAGTCATTCATTCATCCAATGATCTTCCATTTGATTGCGTAGCCTATTCTTCACAATCTTCATAGTAGAAAATGTTCTTTTTACAATAGCAATAGTAGTAGTTTCAGAGAATTGTTGTTTTAATAGAGATGTTTTAGGAGATTTTCTTCTTTCAGACGTGGAGATATGTTGGAAGATGTTCTAATAAATTGCGACTTGTGTGTTTCTTAACATTTTAACTAAAGTCAATTTCCTAAAAGTTTTAAAAATTTGAAATATGTTCCTATAAGTTTAAAGTGAATTTAATTATTTTAATTCTTTCCAATAAATTAGAAACAAATTCACGTTCCTTTATTTCATATTTTCAATATTTAGTTGTTTCTTTACTTTTTGCTAAAAAACTAAAACGGAATTCATGTATCATAGATACTTATTCTTTAGTTATTCTATAATTTTTTTTCTAGAAATTAGGAATTGAAGACTTTCCATGCATGGAAACTTGAGAGATATTGTTAAATGTACATGTTTATTATTTACTTATTCCATAAACGTCTCCTAGTTTCAAGGAATACATACAGCAGAGAAGATATATACACGTACAAGTATAAAAACATGGCTTCTTCAACATTGTCTTTCTTCTAATAAGTGCTGGTGGGCTATAATACTTTTGCTTCACCAGTTTGCCCCCTTTATTTCGTAGGGAGGGGAGGGAATAGTAAAACTTACACAAAATTATGCACTATATGAAGGGAATTGCCCCCTCAACAAAGAGTAGCTCTGCCCTTGGTTCACAGTGAGGGAAAAGTTGGCGAAGCCGGATGACCGAATTCAAGTTAATTTTTTTGTTGTCAGTGTACTTCTCATTATGTTTGTTAATTACTAATAGCCATATATTAATGAGTAAATATTAGGTATACTGACGGTGTATACACTATTATCGTTGGTTCATGATATATATGTAAAAATTAAATTTTAAATCTAAATTTTGATTAATTGTCATTCATCCAACACTGACAGTGTATACACTATCAATGTAGCAAAGATTAATCCTATATTAATATCTAAAGTCACTGATCCTTCCATTCTCTTTTAATTATTTAGCCAACTTAGTTATTGCACCATGCTCCCCAAGCTGTTGTCGAGAACTATCCATATGCCAATGAAGAAATATCCGTGTGCTAAAAATTTTAAGCACAAGGATTTCAAACTTTTTTTTTTCAGCATATAGCAATATACTAATTTCCGGAATTAGACTTTTTAGATAGACATAGATATTGAAATGGAAGATCATTGGAAGCACAAATTGTTGAAAAATAAAACCCAGCCAACCAGTTTGAACTCTTGAATCACAATCCAACCACAGTATCGGTTCAATTTTATTTCAAACCCAAATAATTTTAAAAAACCTGTAAAATTCAGTTAAAAACTAGTGAGGACGTAAAAGAAGGACTATTGAATTGGTTGTAATTAGTGACAAAGCAAATGGAAAAAAAGCTGAACATTGAGTCAGCGTTAACACTTTTGAACTGCGAACCGAAAGCTCATTGTAATTCCCTCATTGGTCCAATTTAAAAAAATTGCCAAACACATTAAAAATTAAAATAAAATGAAAATTATCTTCTGGACATAATTGTTTTTGCAAGCTACGATATTCAAAATGACATCGGATTCTTTATATTGTTCAAGACATAATTTGGGCCTTTATGTTATTGCTTATGGTGATAGAAACATTAGATTCCTTTTGTTGGTTATGTTTGTTGGGCTATTTGAGTTCAAAAAGAGCAATTTGCAGTATGAACCTCAACTTTCTGAGTGAGTTCATCGTTAGAAACATTCAAAAGTGCAAAAGAAGGTACGAAGATGCAATGTTGTACTAAAGTTAAATGGCATCTCACCCCTACAATACAACATGGATTTTCATCCCAAAACAACTTGGAAAAATTTTATAAAAGGTTAGAAACATTTAGTGTGTCACATCAAATGTGGCCATTACCTTTTGATGCCAAAGTATATGAAAAAAATAAAATTCGTTACAATTAGTTTGAAGCATCAAGGTTAAGCTTAAGATGACGTGAGGAAGAAATGGAGCAAGGACTTAATCAAGATGGTTTTCCCGGAACTTGAAGCTGAAATGATATGCAAAATTCCACTATGTGAATCATGGCCTGATGATCAACTAGTGTGGCAATCCAGCATTGATGGTCACTTTTCAGTTCAATCAGCAAACTGGATGATGATTGACCTGTTGAAAACATTGAAGTGGAAAGATTGAGTCATCGTCATCACTTGAAGAAAGGAGATTCTGGAAAGCAATCTGGAAACTAGAGGCTCCCCCCAAAGTGAAATGTTTCCTAAGGAGATTGTGCTGGAATGCCCTTACTGCTGGAGCAAATCTAAAGAAAAGAACAGTAGGAATCAATCCTTCGTGTCCTTGGTGTGGGGAAATAAATGAAGATGATAGACATATCCTTTTTTATTGTAACTGTGCTGCCGAAGTGTGGGAACAAGCAGAGTTAACCATGGATATAAGAGGTATCAAAGTCTCAAATTGTAAAGATTTAATGGGCTAAGATATTTCTGAAGGAGCGTACGGAAGTTGAACGGGCTAAGACTTCTAGGCTGGAATTTATTCAAGCTCAGAAATCAAATAAGTTCATGATCCTGCAGAAATTGACAGGGATATGGTGCCCCCCTGATGGTGATCTATTGAAGATAAATGTCAATGCGGCATGGAAACAAGAAAAGCAGCAATGGAGCTGGACAAATCTTGGCAGGAGTAGCTGAAGGGATTGGCCAAACAATGTCATCGAGCTTGGAGAACTGATTACGGCATGCAAGACGGATGCAGTGGGCTGCTGCTAAAGTAGGGATTGAAGCTTTCACCTTGAAAAGTGATTCCAGCAAATGTTGTTAAGAGATTGAATTCTATTGAAGCAGACTTGTATCAGCAACGGGACACTTGGTAGACAAAGCTAGAATGATGAAAGTAGGCATCCAGATTTGTAATATTTCACACGTATATAGAACTGGAAACTTGTCAGCTCATCTGTCAGCAAATCTAGCTCTCATGTTGGAACACAGAATGGTCTGGTGGGATAATTTCCCATACGTGATTGTAAATGCAGCTTTTGAGGATACAAAGGAATGAAAATGCTTTTGTCGCTTTAAATAAAAAAAGATGTTTGGTTAGGTTTTTTCTTGAAAAGTAAATGTTCTCTTACTTCGGTTGTTGTCTCCTATGCTTTGCAAGATAAGACAAATTAAATGAGCATCGGTACTAAAGATTATTTGAAGGTCCAATTGCTTTGATAACACTCATTGTCCTTCCCCTTGGCTGTGGATTTTTAGCTATGATTTTGAAGAAACATATTATGTGTCATGAGTTGTTATCCAAACCAATGACATAAAAAAATTATTAAAGGGTCTTTCAACTCTGTTATCAACTTTTTAATTTTAATTAGAGAATCGTACCGTTCAAATTTATCAAAAATTAAAAACAATTAAGAGTTCGAAAGAAAATCGTAAATTTAGAATGAGATTAAATTCTCTCTTTCAAAATAAGATTTTCAATATTATATTTTGAAATGAGTTGCAAAAATTAAAAAAAAAAGTAATAGAAATAAGGGATGCAAATGAGGCCCCCGTTTGGATTGCTGTTTTTTGGGAATTTATTTTTTACTTTTTATGTAAATATTTTTTACATATTTTTTAATTATTTTTTCATTTCATATATATCATATTTCAAAAAAATATATTATAATAATATTTTTCTCATAAACTCCTAAAAAATTACAATCCAAACAAAATTGGAATTTTTTAAAGTTTAAACTTAAAAGGTCCTAAGTGAGATACCGTTAGAAACCAAGAACTGCGCCACGCTTAACTTTGACCTGTTATTGCCGTCGCCACCCTCAATTGATAATAATAAAAAATAAAATCACTCTCATAATGAAGACCCTTTTTCTCAGCCGAAGGGCTCTCAAAATATATCAATCTCTGCATTAGAGGGAAGGAATATCATTGCTTAAGAGATCCAACCCAGAGCATTCCAACGATCGAAAAGCTCATTTCTTGTGGGATACTTAAAATAAATTACTCCAACTCAATATCAATTCAAATTTTCCCTAGCATTAAACTTTTAAATTCTTTCTTATACTTATCTCTCAATAGACCTGAGGATGCTCGCCTCGGCAGTGCCGTTCTGCCGAGGTGACCTCGTTTCGTCTCTCACACGAACGCAGTCATGTCCCGAGCATGACCCCTGAGCTCGGCCAGACGTCTGACCTCCTTCTTAGATGACCTCTGCACGTCTGACTTCAACCTCGACTGCACGCTGATGATGTCAACCCGCCTAACATCATCCAGGATCAGTGCTTTATCTGAAAAGCACTGATCCTCTTAATGGCTATTGCGCAAGGCTCCCCGTCACCCTGCCCAGACGGCTACAGTGACAGAGTCAGGCCACCTGACAGGGAACAGAGCCGTAATGGCAGGACATGGGTCCCACTAGCATGAGCCCTCCGTCCAGTCATCCACCCCAACTCTATAAATACCCCTCATGTACATCTCACAAGTAAGCATACTGTTCATTCACGTATACTATTGCTTTTCTCTCGTTCTCATACTAACTTGATCGTCGGAGTGATCCCAGGGGAGAAGTCCCGCCATCCACTTCGGACAAGCAAGCACGCTTCACTTCACCTGAGAAGGGATTGATTTAGGTCGGTCCAGTTGCCCACCAAAAAATCACCTCTTCAAGACCCTCTGTCATGGTGTTGAAAATAAACAATATTCATATAATATACGGTTTATGCAAAAGGAGGGAAAAAAGGAGGTAAAAAAAGGACCTCGTAGGGCTTGGTTTGAATAAGAGGGCAGCCCGAGCGCTTGGAGATTTCCTTCTTGTGTTAGAGGGCTTTCTTGGAGATTTCATCTCTGTTGAATTGCTCTTCATCTTTCCCTCCTCCATTTTTTTTTTCTTTTTTGCTCCTTCTTCTGTGTTGTACATGTTATAAACTAATTCGATTAGGGCAGACTAGTCACAGTAGAAAAAGGCGCAGAAAAGCGCCCTCTCACTCGTTCAGCTGCACCAATCGTCGCCAACCTATTGTGGCCGTCTGTCTTTCTTTCCTCTTTCCTCCCTTCCCTCTCAAATTTCACCGCTACCGCCACAGCAACCACCACCGGTGCATATGATATGAAAGCCTCCTCGTCTTCTTCGCCCTTTTATTTTTCCTTCGTCTCCTGAATCTCTGCCACCCACTTGCTGTTTAGTGAAGAGTCTTCAAAGAAAGAATTTTGGGTTAAAGATTGATTTGTTATTTCTGTCTTTCTGTGCAATTTCTCATTAAATTTTTTTTTTCTAATTTGTATTTTGGGCTGAATAGCTAGGTGGGATACTTATCTTATTTTTGCATGTCTTCAGGTGCGGGAAGTTAGTGGGATACTAGCAAAAGATGCAGTCTTGTAGTGGAGCTGCTGTAGTTATGGGGTCACTTCAACAGCCCATTTGGATTAAGGGATCAGCTTTTCCCTGTAAAGGGTTTGGTATCAGTGGAAATCAGAATTATGTTAAACTAATTTCGGTTGGCGCATGTAGAGCATCTCAGCTGGGAGGCAGTTTGGTCACCGGGAGACCTCCATCTTCTGTTTCTGTTCCTGTGCCTGAAATTGGAGGTAATGGCTATGAGTCAACAGATTGCGATTATATTCCAATATGCAGCAGCAAGTCTAAACTTTTGAATTTCTGCCGTTTCTATAGTGAATAGGGTTCAATTTCAGTGAGTCTTTAGTTTTTTGTGAGTATTTGAATAAATGAGATTAGGGCTTAGTCAAATCAAAATACTATTTTGTAAATTAGGTAGTGGAAGCAGCTTTGAAGACTTCAATTTGAGTGAGTCTGATCCTGAAGTTCAGTCTATCATAGACAAGGAAAAGGAAAGGCAGTTTAAAAGCTTAGAGCTTATTGCCTCAGAGAATTTTACATCTCGAGCAGTAATGGAAGCTGTTGGTTCTTGCCTGACGAACAAATACTCTGAAGGATTGCCTGGTAAAAGGTTGGCTCTTGCATATTGGATGAAGCGTATTGATTTTGTGGTGTTACTTCTTGATAGTCCTTTTTCCCCTCTCTTGGTCCTTGTCTTTGTCTTTTAACTTTTAAATGTATCAGATACTATGGTGGAAATGAATACATTGATGAGCTGGAAACTCTTTGTCAACAAAGGGCTTTAGAAGCATTTCATTTAGATGGGAAAATATGGGGTGTAAATGTCCAGCCACTGTCCGGTTCCCCTGCTAATTTTGAGGTTTACACAGCCATTCTCAATCCTCATGACCGGATAATGGTAAGTTATATGCTGCCTACGTGCTGGTTGGGCTTTCAAAATAATTCCTGAAATATTAGTTTTAGATTCTTGTTGAAGTTCTTAATGGAGATTAATTGGTTCAGGGGCTGGATTTACCTCATGGAGGACACTTGTCCCATGGGTTCATGACTCCAAAAAGACGTGTATCAGGCACATCAATTTACTTTGAGTCTATGCCATATCGGCTTGATGAGTCCACAGGTGCATGATTATCTGTATTATGCTTCATTTTATTTTCTTCTTCTAAATACCAATGTTGATGTTAAAGTTTCTTTTCACTTTGATCAGGCCTTGTAAATTATGAGATGCTTGAGAAAACAGCTATTCTTTTTAGGCCAAAACTTATTATTGCTGGTGCAAGTGCATACCCTCGTGATTTTGATTATCCTCGCATGAGAAAGGTTCATTTCTAGCATTCTTGTTATATGTCCTTTGAGGAATCTGTATTTTTCTTTTTCTTTGTGTAGCATCTGGCTGTATTTGTATTCATTGCCTTTTGATAGAGTAATTGAATTCTGCATTGTTTGTGCTTCTGAAGATTGCAGATGCTGTTGGTGCTTTCCTCATGGCGGATATGGCACACATCAGTGGACTTGTAGCTGCTTCTGTGGTTGCCAATCCTTTTGAATACTGTGATATTGTAACAACAACAACACACAAGGTATATTATCTTTGATTGTGCAATTTTGTAGCATATACATTTATATGGTTTCAAAAATACCAACATAACAAAGAAACAATTATTTAGTTTAAATATGAGTTTTCGCTTTTCAAATATTGTTGGTTCTTTGTTTGAACAATCTTTGCTGGTGTCTTCCTAAGGCAACCATCTCACACAACTTCTGCCTTGATCCTATTCTTTGTGATGTTTTTAGTCTTTGAGAGGGCCCAGAGGGGGAATGATCTTCTTCAAGAAGGATCCTATCCTTGGTGTTGACTTAGAATCAGCCATCAATAATGCTGTCTTCCCAGGGTTACAGGTTGGTTGGGATCCTAACTTGTGCTCTCTTTTACTAGGATTTCCCTAGCACCAGGTTTGTTTAGTTTTTTGCTTTTGAAAGAAGTTAGTAACTTATAAAGAATGTTTGTTGACTTAGGGTGGTCCTCATAACCACACAATTGGGGGACTGGCTGTCTGCTTGAAGCATGCTCAATCACCAGAGTTTAAGAATTATCAGAACAAGGTCCTGCATTCTCTGTCTGTGAATTAATGTACTTGTCCCTGTTCTGACTTTGAAGTGTTCTTTTATAGGTTGTTTCAAATTGCAAAGCTCTTGCAGAACGTTTGTTTGAGTTGGGTTATAATTTGGTCTCTGGAGGAAGTGACAACCACTTGGTTCTTGTGGATCTCAGGCCATTAGTGAGTTTCTTCCTTGTATATAGTCTTCATGGTTTCTCAATCCTTGTTAGAAATAGCACTCTACTTCTCTGCAGCTATCCTATGAACTGGCGGAAAAATGTGCTAAACGAAATATTTGGGAGCAGTTATTTTCCAAAATCAATGATGTCCATGGATCTACCTTAGTACGATGTAGCATATGAGTGCGATCCATTGAATAGATTATCTTCGTAGTTCTTGGATCAATTCAAGCTCTATGTCGCTCATGGATTGGTTGCTGTCTTACATTGTAGGGCATTGATGGTGCTAGAGTGGAGAAAATCCTTGATATGGCATCTATCACTTTAAATAAGAATTCAGTACCTGGTCAGTATTCAAAATTATCCTTCTCTAATTTGAACGTTCTCACCCTTTTTTTTTTCTATCCTCAAATTCACATTGCTGCTTTTGAGAGTCTAGGGGATAAAAGTGCTTTAGTGCCTGGTGGTATTCGTATTGGCACTCCTGCAATGACTACCAGAGGTTTTACAGAGAAGGAATTTGTATCAGTTGCAGACTTCATTCATGAGGGTGTGCAAATTACTCTGGAAGCAAAACAGGCTTCTCCAGGTTCTAAGCTTCAAGATTTCATGAAATTCGTTACATCCAAAGATTTCCCTTTGGCTCATCGAATATCAGATTTAAGAGGGAGAGTTGAAGCTCTCACAACCAAGTTCCCACTCCCTGGTTTATGAGCTAATGAAACTTCAGAATTACATTTTGGTAAGACCACTAGAATTGAAATTAGTCATGGAACTTCGATAATATGGGTGCATGCATGTCAGCAATTTAGGAATATTGAGTGTGGAAATTGTCACAGAATTGATTTATATTCTTTGGCAACCAATAGCTACTCGAGAGATTCTGATGTGGTCTTCTCCTCTACATTTGGACTGCCTGTATCAATGTTCACACTGCCAAAAATATGCTAGTAATTTTCCCTTATGCTGAGGGGCTACCAAATGGGGGTCAAGAGTTGATCCTTTTCAGTCGTCTTCCGTATATCAAAATTTGTTGAGAAAATCATCACATTAACTTTTTTTTTTCTTTTTAAAATCATCACGTAACTTGTTGAGTCGATAACATAAATGTTCTGTGATGATTATATCAAACTTATCGAGACTTGATATAATTATTTGACTCGATAACGTAATGTTGTATTGAATCTTCACGGAAGAGGTAAAAAATTATATCACTTGGAGGTCAAAAGATGATATCACTTGGAGTATGCCTGACAATTGGGCTGGTTGATTTTGAATTGGGTTATCTTGAGTTATCTTAAATTCATGATTCAAATATGCTAACATATTAATTGATACATTTTTTATTCGTAAATTTTCTCACATATATTTTAAGACACAAAAAGATTTTTTTCACACATAAGCATATTTTCATATGCATAAATATATTTTCACACACTAGTATGCTTTGACACACACGCTCACTTCTTAACTTGCTTGGAAACACATTATAAATAGAATAATATTTTATATTGATTGTATTGTGAATTTTAGATAATAAATTATACATTTAAATAGATTAGCTAAAAAATTTGTTTACTTTATACTTTTCTATATTATTAATTGATTGAAACTTATTTTTGTCACAATTTATTTAACACTTTCACTATTCATATTTGCTTTATTGTAAATTGTAATATTCGACATATTTAAATTATTGAATGCTAGATTATACTCTGCTTGAAAATGTAGTTAAGAGACATAATTTTTTGTATTATAATATTGATGATGAATTATTACCAATGAAATAAAACAAGTTAAAGAAAAGTAAAAGAATGTGATTAGAATAAATTTAAAACTCTATTTTATGTACACAAAATATTAAGAAATAGAAGCAAGTAACAACCTAAGGACAACAACTAAAAAACAAAAAGAAAAAAGAAAAAAAGGGGAGGAAAACAACATATTCTTAAAAGGCATAATAAATTATTATAGAAGTTGAGCAAGTTTAACAAATAAGCATGAGTTTTTATTTCAAATTTTTTTTTTTAAAATAAAAATTTAAATAATTGATTGAAAACATATATATGAGAATTGTGAATATAAATTGATCAATAAATTGTTAACATATGCCCAAATGCAAGTGATTGGGTATATGTGTATTGAATCTTGTATTTGTTGTTTTGAATTATATTTAAACAGATTGGGTATTGGGTACCCAAATAAAAAATTTAACTCACCCATTGAATAAGTTGGGTTGTTCTTATCCAACCCAACAAAATTCATAACTTAATTGACCTATCCCATTTTTTAAAATTAATGGGCGGGTAGGGTGGATTGTTGGATTTTGATTTTCTTTGTTAGTTCTAATTTCAAGTTTCTCTTGAATCTCTTCCCCCCAACACCCCCTCCCTCCTCCCCCGACAAAAAGGGCATAAAACCTTGTTGTTCAAAGAATACAAACTAATGAACTATAGCTAGAAAGAAGATGAATTTTACTGGCACATTGGATCAACTAAGATAGAGTGGTGAAAATCGGCAGCATTAGTGGGGGTTGCTACTAAAGGCCCTTTTCCTATATTAGTATGAGAGGAGAAAAAACAGTCTTGTAAAAGAGCCAGGGATGAGATTGGTGAAATTTTTGCATAAAATATACTTTATATGTTGGGATCCAAGTACGGAATACACGATTATTGAAATATTAAGTACACAATAATTTAATGATAAACGAATCACAAACATGAAAGATAAATGATACATAAGATTTAACGTGATTCGATTATATCATTGAATCTACGTTCACAGAGAGAAATCTGTTTTTTATTATGAGCGAAAAAATCTTATACAAGAATACAACTTTGAATCCAAGTTCAAACTTTTGTATACCATATCTCATCTCTTGTCTCTCAAGAATCTTCTCTTACCCCATGTATAAGGTTATATGTCGCCTTTGTGTGCTTCTTTGTAGTATGTCAATCCCCATCTATTTATAAGTTACATTACTTGGCCAATACCCAAGTAATAACAAGAAATAATTGTTAATTCCTAAATTGGTTTAGAATAGAAAATAACTCATAATTGCTAAACCCATACAAATAGGAAATTCCTTGGTTACTATTTCAAGCAACTAAAACTAATTAAGAACTAGTTACTTGCACACAAAACAAGAAATCTGTCTAAATGAAATTAAACCATTTCCTAACAAATCTCCACCTTGGCTATTATTTCTTTTAGCGACCATTTACCTTTAACTATCAAATAATATGGTATCAAACTACATATTCGAATCAATATAGTCTTGACTCTCAATTAATTCAATTGGTAAATGAACCTGTGTAGTTACTCCGAGTCTAACTTCCTGTTGACTCGCGAGAATGTGCCTTAATTTAGGATCTCCCTTCGTAGGATTTCTTCTCACCACCATTTGTAACTTGGGATCCTATTTAGTTAGCTCTATTTCCAACCATTAAGGCAATCAGGTGGTAAAATCACCATAATTCTTCCCATGCTCAAGACTGTCTCGCCATATGTGATTTTAAAGACTCTACCTACAACGAAAAACTCGTAACTATTAGAGCCTTCTGACGCTTGAAAATTAGATCTCTTTATTTTTTTAGCACGCATGCCACATCATCTAAAGAATATAATTTGAATCTAAAAATCATCCGGGATTAAGTATCAATTGTTGAAATTGTGAGAAAGTTTCCATCAATTCACGTTCAAAATTAATATTGGACTCCACCTTTTTCTTGACTCTTGAATCACATGCCTAGATTCACATCATTAAGTGTTTTCATGCTTTCCAACTTTCCATCCTTCACCATCAATACTTTTTGCCAAACTTTTGAAACAAGGATATCACTCATTAAATTAGTCAATTGATAACATCCACCAACTCACTTGATCTTAATAATCAATCAGGATCCAACTATGAACCCCGCTCTGATATCAGTTTGTTGGGATCCAAACGCGGAATACACGACTATTAAGATATCAAGTACACAACAATTTAATGATATACGAGCCACAAGCATAAAAAATAAATGACATGCAAGATTTAACGTAGTTCGATTCGATCATCAAGTCTACGTCAACGTCCACGAAGAGAAATCCATTCTTTATTATGAGAGGAAAAATCTTATACTAAAATACAATTTAAACCCAAGTCCAAACTCTTGTATATTATCTCACAAGAATCCTCTTTCACCCTATGTATAAGGCAATATGTCACCCTTGTATGCTTTTTTGTAGTACGCCAACTCACTTATTTTTAAGTTACATTATTTGGCAAATATTCAAGTAATAACATGAAATCATTGTTAATTTCTAAACTGGTTTAAACTAGGAAATAACTCCTATTTTTTAAATTTATACAAATAGGAAATTCTTTGGTTACTATTTCAAGTAATTAAAATCAATTAGAAAACTAATTACTTGTACACAAAATAAGAAACCTGTCTAAAAGAAATTAAGTCAACTTCCTAACATTATTCCTCTGTAATTTAGTGATTTTTCATATAACTTTCCTTAGTTTCAAAAACTAACTTTCTCACAGTTTGGACTGAAGTGTCAATTTGACGGAAATAATTCTCTGTAATGGAACTCAAGGAAATGCTGAGAATGTCCTTATTTAAAAACTAAAATGATTGAAATGATCAAAATATATAAATTTAATATGTGTAAATGTGACGGAAATAATTCTCTGTAACGGAACTCAAGGAAATGCTGAGAATGTCCTTACTTAAAAACTAAAATGATTAAAATGACCAAAATATATAAATTTAATATGTGTTGGCACATTAAATTAAAGCTCAAAATTAGAAATTTTCATATTATTATTTAACAGTATTTTAGCCAAGTTAAGGTTTTAGCAATTATATTTGAGTCAAGTTATGGTAGTTTTATTATTTAGAAATTAGTATTTTATTATGAAGGTTCTTATAATTGTAAAATTTATTTATCAAATCATCTAGTCTACAAATAGGAAATCTTATTATTGTATCTGTTGAGAAGAGTGAAATTTGATAGACTTATACTTATGGTGTGTAGTTAATATATTATTGTTGGTATTAATTCCTCTTCTCCTACACATATTCTTATGTGTGTAAATTGCCTTCCCATTATATTGATTTTATGAAATTTATAACCTATAACTTTTTGATGGAATTTTTTAGTTCTATATCTAGTATCCGAGCTCTAGGTTTAAGAAATTGATCTTGGGGTGACTGTGAATATTGAAGAATCTTCTCGGTTACAAGATTAGTTGTGCTTGTTTTTTGCTATCATAATTAGAGTATAAGAATTACTAAGGATGGCAACAGGGCGGGTCCCCCGCCCCCCGCCCCGTTGCCTACAAATTCACCCCGCTCCCGCCTCGTCCCCCGTCTCCCGCTCCCTCTGCCTTGTCCCCGCCCCACCCCGCTTCCCCCGCGGGTGCCCCCGAGAGACTAATAAAAATTTGTTATATAATTTTATTATAATTAAATTTTAGTAAATAATCAAGTACTAAAATATCAACACATCACCAAATTATTATTCATTGTAATTTCACAATTGAAAGTTATAAAAAAAATCAAACAAAAGTTATTTGAATACAATCCAACATAATGAAATAAATACAACTAAAGTAGTCAAGTTTTCACTTTTAGCACAAATACAATCACTATTTTATTATTGTGCTTATGTTTTTTTTTGAGAAAAAAATGTTATTGTATTAAGTGTAATTAGGGATTTAGTATAAATGTATTAGTAAATTTAGTATAATCGATTAATAATTTGTATTAGTACACATATATAATTATTAGTATAATTGATAATGTCAATTATATTACATATACTAATATACATTATATAATACATATAACTAATAATATCATTATCATAAGTTTGTAACTAATTAAATTATATATTATATATATACATATATATATTTTATATCTTATTTTTTTAAAGCGGATCGCGGGGTGGGGGATGTACCCCCGCCCCGTTTCTAAGCTGGGAGGAAAAAATCCCCCCCGCCCCATTAGCCTCCCGCGGGGCGGGTGCCCCCATTGCCATCCTTAAGAATTACTATTGTGAAGAAGTAAGTTAATTGACTAAGATCACAAAGTTGGTCATGGAGTATCCAATTGGTGAATATTGGATCATAAGATTGATCTAGAAGAATTGTCAAATTAATTGTGATTGTGAAGACAGAAATTAGAGAAGAATCTTGTCAATGAAAATCACAAAATGAGTTGTTAATAAATTGACACCAAATTGCATGACAAAAATAGTCTATCCAGGTGCGGGGATTATTGCAACGATAAAAGTGTTTGAAGATGAATAACTAGTACAAAGTAATATTGATATAATTTGCAAAGGAAATTATCGTTTGTGGTGGTAGTAAGCTGAATCCAATAAAAGGCTTGATTTAAGGGAGGCAAAGTTGACATATTAAATCAAGGTTTAAAAATAAAAATTTTCATATTATTATATATCAGTATTTTAGTCAAGGTTTTAGCACTTATATTTGAGTTAAGTTATGCCAGTTTTATTATTTATGAATTAGTATTCTATTAGGAAGTTTCTTATAATTGTAAAACTTGTTTATTAAGTCATCTAGTTTATAAATAGAGAGTCTTGTTATTGTATCAGTTAAGAAGAGTGAAATTTGATAGACTTGTTCTTATGGTGCGCGGTTAATATATTATTGTTGGTATTTATTCCTCTCCTCATACACATATTCTTATGTGTTTAAATTGCCTCCCCATCATAATGATTTTATGACATTTATCTCCTATGAATTTTTGATGAAATTTTTTAGTTCTACAATGTGCATGACACTTTAATCCCTTATAGTTTTATGTTTTACTATATAACCTCCTTATTGTTATTGTTTTACCACATAATTTCTTATGATTTTCAAAATATATACATAACCTCCTTTTGGTTAATTAATAATTTTCAACTTTACAAAGGGATACTTTTGACATTTTAGTTGACTCCATTACAGAATGTAAATTCTGTGTTTTGGACACTTCAATCTAAACTATGAGAGGGTTATGTAGAGCTTTTGAAACTACGGAAGGGTTATATGAAAAATTACTAAACCATAGGGGGATAAAATATATTTTTCTCGAAATTTTTACTATACAGAAGAAGAAGCATAGCAAGCATCCCAATAATCAAGATATACAAGCCAAAAAGCACGCAAAAAAAAAGTGATGGAGATGATGAGATACTGAAAAAGAGTAATAGTAAGCATTGTTTTAAAAATCGGATTAGATTGGCCGGTTTGACTGATAGGACTGCGAAACATTCATAACTCCGGTCTGGTTCATACTTTGGATTGACTGAACTTAGAAACTAGTAAGAACTTTTCAAACCATCTGAATCGAATTGAATCGTTTAACTGGCGGATTTTTTTTTATTTTGTCTATTAAATTGAAAAAAATAAAAAAGAATAGGTTTTCTTTAAATTTAAAAACTAATTATTAAATGCCACATCCACTCACTTTCTTCTCATTTTTTTGCCTTTTACCAAATTTTCATGTCTATTTTCTATTTTCCTAACTTCCTCCAAACTCAAATTTCTTTTTTTTTAAGTTACAATCTCTAAATCCCAAAAATGTGAATTAAAATTAAAATTTACAATATCTAATTCCCATAGATGTGAATTTTGTATAATTTCAGAATATTGTGATATTTTTGGGTTAGATTTATGGGTTAGATTTAACATCATTTTTTTGGTAGATACAATTGAGATTGAGATGAAATTATTTGTTTCAACTTATAATTTAAAAAATTTATTTATGAAAATCCAAGTTCTTTCTAAAAACCCTAACTCTTTAAGGGTTCGCTACAGCCCGCATGGCGGCCTCTTGGCCGCCGCTATCCTTGGAGGCCGTCATCAGGCCGCCAGGGAAGACATTTGCCGACGTTGTTGTAGGGGAGCCGTCGGCATCCAATATCCTAGACCTGGGATCGCTTGGCATCCATAGAGGAGAGCCAGCTTTGGTACTCTCGAAGCAGGAGATGATAGCGCTTGCGGAGCCAAATAAGAACGCTCTCATCGGGAAGTTCGCCTACAACAAATCAACCATGGAAACTATACGGAGGTTTTTTGGTCGCACTGGGATTGAAGGGCTCTTGTTCGATAGGTCTATTGGACACTAAACATGTCCTCCTACGCCTTACTACTGAGGAGGATTACACCAGAATTTTTTTTCGCCACACGTGGTTTATTCAGGGATCGCCGATGACGGTGTCGAAATGGACATTGGATTTCAATGTCAATCAAGAATCCTCCATTGTTCCGAAATGGGTAATGTTGTCGGGGTTGCCCCTACCTTTTTTTGACAAGAAATATTTATTCAAGCTGGACTCGTTGATTGGACGACCACTGCAAGTGGATTCAACAACCTTGAACTTGAAGTAGCCTTCGGTAGCACGGCTCCTTGTGGAAGTGGATGTTGCAAGGAGCCCTGCTTCTCGCATTTGGATAGGGGATGACGACAGTGGTCACTGGCAGAGGGTGGAGTACGAAGAATGACCAAATTTTTGCAGCTTTTGTGAGAAGGTGGGGCACTTGGAGAATGGGTGTTATAGGAAACATCCATCCCTTAAACCTGTTCGACAGAATGTTGAGGGGGAAAAGCGGGCTTCTCAGGTTTATGAACCCAAACTCCTGATGGGCAGAGGAAAAGAAGTTGCAGCAGAGTATACAGGGTTATCACAAGACACACCAGCGGCAGCGATGATTCACCAGGATGCTTTAGCAACGTACATTGGGAAGGGCTTTCACTCCTCGCCGACAGCTCCAGCAGGCACAGCTATAGGCCTAACGGATGCGTCTCCACAGCATGGGCGTGAGAATAGCAGGCTCCCTCCTACGGCACCAGCTATTGCAGTCGCGGACACCGCAAAGCCCACAGCTAATTGGAACTGCCTGGACGTCGTCGAGAATGGAGAGCTCTCGTCAATTTCGGAAGGCACCGTTGCAGACCTAGGGGGCGAGTTGCGGAAACTGACGTGGGCTGAAAAGCCTCCAGCACCTATGGTTGTTCCTTCAAGGACCGGCTCAGCCTCTAGGAGGGAGGGAGAAGAGAATAAGTGCACCACAGAGTCTACCCAGGACACGCAGGAGGTGGCTCCGGAACCAGTCGCAACGTCCAACAGATTTGCGACTTTGGAGTTACTGGATATGGAGGCGCTGGATACGGCGCGACCTCTGGGTCGTTGTTGCTCTGTAGCTGGTCGTTCTCTCTCTTCGCCGCCGCAAGCTCTGCATGGACTCCGGAGAAAGTCATTAGAAGGACCCCAAGGAGGTGGCATCCCCCTCCAAGAGCTCAAAGCATTCCAGCGGGCCGTGAACCAACAGTTGCAACAGACCCTGCTGATTGAGGATCAATTGCCGCCTGGAGCGGTGATTGATTCCAAGGATGTGGAGCTCCTTAATGCTCTCTCTAAAAAGCCAGGTCGCCCTCTTAATTACAACAAACGATTGCAGCACTTTCTGTCTCAAGCTAGAGCCTCCCTGTGTACTGATGATTAGGCCGCTTAATTTGCTAGTGTGGAACATACGGGGGGCGTCTAGGCAAGACTCTCAGTGTCTTCTCTGTAGGTTATGCCAACAAAATCAGATTCGTGTGGCAGTATTGTTGGAACCAATGACGGGACAGGAGCACTTACAAACTATTTGCCGATTCCTGCATTACACGCGAGCTCAGTCATTTTTGGAGGGAAAGATTTGGGTTTTCTGGAATGAGGACCTGCCCATTAGTTTCCGGGAAATATGGGACCAGCTAGTCCATATGTCATGGCAATGGGACAACTCCCTCTTTTCTTTTTCGGCGGTATATGCGAAGTGTACGATGGTCGGTAGACGGGTGTTGTGGGAGGCGATGCAGGAAGTTAGTAATGAAGTGTTGGGGCCTTGGATGGCGGCAGGTGACTTCAATGTCATTTCCAAGGCTAGTGAACGGTCTGGGGGGGCTCCTCCCAATGTCCGCAACATGGAGGAGTTTAATGACACATTGTTTAGCTGTGGATTGGTGGACGTTGACTTCGATGGTTCACCTTTAACTTGGACGAATGGGACGATATGGCAACGCTTGACAGGGCACTGGTCAATGAAGCTTGGTCGAATATGTTCGAAGTAACTAAAGTGTCTCACCTGGTCCGGGGAAGATCAGACCATGTCCCACTCCTGATCAGGTGCGGGCAAACGCCAAGGCATGGTTTGGCATTCTGCTTTCTCTATATTTGGGGCAAGCACCCGACCTTTTTGGAAATGGTACAAGAAGCGTGGCGAGAACCAGTACAACTAGGGGGAATGCATGGGTTTTTCAGGAGGCTGGCCAATACCAAAGCAAAACTTCGGCAATGGAATGCTCAATGTTTTGGTAACATCTCACGTGCGGTGCAGTGGACCGAGAAGAGGTTGCGGCAATGCGAGTCCAAGTTTCAACTGCGACGCGATGAAGTTTCGAGGACCGAGCTCGGGGAAGCTACGACGGCATTTACATAGGTCTTGGCTATAGAAGGTGAGTTTTGGAGACAGAAGTCGGCTATAAAGTGGATTCAGATGGGGGATGCCAATACTCATTTTTTCCATTTAGTGGTCAAGCAGAAGCGAAGTGTTAATTTTATCTTCCGTATCAAAGGGGAAAGGGGTCAGTGGATTGAAGCTGAGTTGGGAATTAAGGATTCGGCTGCCCAGTTTTGCTCCAAACTCTTTTCTTCAGAGCGGGAGGGTAGGACGGCCCCGATTCTAGACTTCTTAGTACTCGGGATGACTCTGGCAAAGAATGAGATGATGGAGAAATTGCCGACGCTGGAGGAATTAAGAGAAGTCATTTTTGCTCTTTCACCTGAGAGCGCTTTGGGGCCGGATGGCTTTGGAGCCGGTTTCTACCAACAGTGTTGGGAGATTATTAGCAGGGATCTGCTGCAGGCTGTGCACGATTTTTTTAAAGGGGGTGTATTACCAAGGTGCTTCTCCAGCACTCTTATAGTTCTTATTCTGAAGGTCCCCGGGGCATTTCAATGGCAGGAATTTCGTCCCATTAGTCTCTGTAATACGAGCTCAAAGATTATCTCCAAGATTCTGGCCAACCGCATAAATCGACTGCTGCCTAGGTTGATATCGCCTTGGCAGACGGGTTTTGTGCCAGGAAGGTGTATTGTGGATAATATTTTGCTAGCCCAAGAAATGGTGTTGGAGCTCGATAGGAAACTAACCTCCCTGAACTTGATACTCAACTTGGATATGGAGAAGGCGTACGATCGGGTGGAATGGAGCTTTTTAATTTTTATGTTGCGGCAATTTGGCTTTCATGAATGGGTGGTGGACTTAATCTTTCGTACGTTATCGAATAACTGGTTTTCGATTTTGATCAATGGTTCTCTGGCAGGGTTCTTTAGGTCTTCAAGGGGTGTTAAACAAGGTGACCCGTTATCTCCAGCATTATTCCTACTAGTGGCTGAATTCTTAGGCCGGGATTGCATCACCTCTTCTCTCAGGCGGAGGGTCATTTTTATGTGTCGGCAGGGTAAAAAATTCCCTACCTAGCCTTCGCGGATGACATTCTGATCTTTACAAGGTGCTCAGAAGCAGGTCTGGATGCTCTGAAGATTTTTCTTGAGAATTACCAGGCCTGTTCGGGGCAAAAGGTTAACTCGTCGAAAAGCTCCTTCATTCTGTCGCCCCGGGCATTAGAGGAGCAATGTGCATGGGTGAGCTCTAAACTGTAGTTCTCACGTCATGGCTTGCCGTTCACTTATCTTGGGGCTCCCATTTCTAAGGGAAGGAACACCTGCTCATTATTTGACAACGTCGTTTCCCGTATACGCGAGCGTGTGTTCCATTGAAGTTCGAGATTGTTATCTTCAAGGGGGAAGTTGGTGCTGCTTTGACACATCCTCACGACGATTCCATTGTATATACTGTAGGTGCTACACCTCCCAAAAGCGGTATTTATGAGGCTAGTAAGGATCTATAATTCATTTCTATGGGACAAGTCATCTGAGTCACGGAGTATTCACTGGGTGGCCTGGGAGAAGTTGTGTTACCCCCAAGAGGAGGGAGGGTTAGGGTTTCGATCCCTTGCGGATATGTGCTCGGCTTTTGACTGCAAACTATGGTGGAACTTGAGGAAAAATGATTCGGTTTGGGCAGACTTCATGCTGGCTAAGTATGTCAAGGGAACGCACCCCTCTAGGGTCCAAGTGAGTCGACCCTCCACGCTGTGGAGACGGTTGGAAAGAGTTAGGGAGACAGTGGAAGGGCGTATTCGGTGGTGTGTGGGTAAGGGGTTTATCGACTTTTGGTATGACCGGTTGCTCGCCGACCTGCCAATTGCAGATATGGTTCCTGTCTCGAATCCTCCGCATATGGTGCTAGCGAAATTTTTTGACAACATAAATTGGAAGGCAAAGCGGTTGAGGGAATGGGTGCCGAAGGAGCCAGTATGGCAAATTCTTGAGGTTAGCTTTTTTCCGAACCAGGAGGACTGCATAGTTTGGGTAGGTTCGGCTGCAGGGGATTTTTCAGTCAAGGCTGCGTGGGAGGCCATTAGACAGAAACGTAGCACCTCACGTGTGGATACTTTTGTTTGGAATAGTACGGTCCCTATCAAGATTTCTTTCTTCGTCTGGAAGCTACTTCGGGGGTGGGTGCCCTTGGAGATGGTCCTGAAGAAGAGAGGCTTCTACTTGGGCTCGCGTTGTTCCTACTGTCGCGCGGTGGAGGAATCCATTTTACATGTGTTTGTGACTGGTCCGGTGGCGCAGGAGCTTTGGGGACATTTTTGGAGACGATTCTGGATTTTGGACTGCCCAACCTCATTGGTCTCAGCAACACTATCTCGTGGTTTTACTCGACTTCTCTGGTGGTACTTGGTCATATTCGCACAATTATCCCTCTACTCGTGCTATGGTTCTTATGGAAGAGGAGGAATAAAGAAAGGCATGAAGGACTTTCTGGTCAGGCTCGAGAGGTTGTTTTCATGGTTGAGCAGTTTATTGACCAGCTGGGGAGGGCTAGGATGCTATCAGGGGCCGCCTTTAGGGGGGACCTGGAGGATCCCTAGTCTCGGTGGACGGTCTCTGGGAAACTGAAGTGCAGAGTGATGACAATCTCTTGGAGGAGACCCCCGTCGCAGTGGCTCATGCTCAATACGGATGCCAGTGTCAGCCACGGCCGGGCTTACGGGGGAGGTTTGGTGTGCGACTCTAATGGCAGGCTAATCCTCGCTTTCTACAAGGAGTTTGGTGAGTTGGATGTACTATCGGCAGAGAGCTCCTCACTGTTGTATGGACTCCAGCGGTGCTCGGAAGGATTCACGGGGCGTCTACTGGTGCAGGTGGACTCGGAAAATCTAGTTCGATTGCTCAAGTCATCAGCTATAGCCAAGTGGCCGCTCTGCAACACGATCAGGAGCATACGAGCATTGCTTCTCCGCTTTTCGGCCTCGGTCCAACATATATATAGGGAGGCGAATTCCTCTGCTGATATGCTATCTAAGCTGAGGCTTCCATCGGAGTTATTTTGTACCTTTCAATACCAACTTCCAGGGAGGATTCGGGCGGCTCTGAGTCTGGATTGTCGAGAGTTTTGCTATGTACGCATGCAGGTGGACAAAGGGTAGTCGTGTAGTGATGGGGGGTGAACGGTTTGTGTACTCGAACTTATTGTAATTGCTGGTTATGAATAAAGGAAAGGGCTAGCATCCCCACCCATTGCCGGTTTTGCCAAAAAAAATAAAAAATAAAAAAAAGTTCTTTGGAAATATTAAAATTTTCATCATATAAAGTATTAAATTAGTCCATTGCATGTGTTATTTTGTACATATATATTTATATAAATTATTTTTTAAAAATTTTTTCCTTTAAACACTGAAAACAATGTGCACTTTAAGTGTTATGGGGACTTCAAATTATATGATGATATACGATTTATTTTATGTTGGAGATGTATGGACTTGTTATTAGAAATGTGATTGTGGTTTGAAGTTATTGAAAATTGAGTTTGCTAGTGGGGAGTTTCGCCTATTTATAATGGGAGACTCTGCCAAATTTTTTTGAAAATCTTGTCCAAAATTACAAAATTGCCCCATATTTTTTCAAAATATTTCAATTTGGTCCAATAGGGAGCAAGTTCCATACCATTAGTGATTCAAATTCTGTTATTTTGAAGTAAATATATGTACCTAGAAAAATTCGTTCCAAAATTAACTTGGAAATAACTATTATGTGATTAAGATTTTGCTTTTAGAAAATTATATCTTATAAAGTGGAGGAATTTATGCTTAAAATTTGCAATGTTTAATGAAATTTCTTTTTGTTGCTTGATTTTACAAAGTTGAGTGATAAATGTGGTCATTAATGTACTCTTCTTATGATTATGAATTTGTTGAGAGGGAGGTGTTTGTTTGGTAGAAAATAAGGGAGAAAAGGCAAAAAAAGAGAAAAAGGAAAGAAGAAAAGAATCAGAGTGGTCTACTTCAATGATTCTTGTACTTAGTAATTGGGAGTTCTCATCTAAAAGTTTCAATTTTCATGCAAAACAGTACTTGAATTAAGAGTATGCATAACAACTTAACTATGCAAAGTGTTGAGTAATCGGGAATGTTCATTTAAAAATGCCAATCTTCACATCAAAAGGCACTTTCACAAGTTAAGTAAGTATTTGTTAAGCATATGAATAATTCTCTCTTTGAATTTGAGAAAAAGATGATCATGGGATTAGGAAGTTATTTATTGACTATATGATTCACTTGTTTGTGAAATTGTGATTGGAGGAGAAATTGAGTTGAACTTATTGAAATCATGGTATACTATCTCTCATTTACTTAATATTATTAGTACTTGAGGAAGAATGAATGATTACATAATAGTTATTTACTTAAGTTTTGAGGAATTGAATTTCAAGGTTGCATGCATGTTATTTCAAACTTTTGGATCATTGAGGACTTGTATTTCTTATTGCTCGAGGACAACCAGTGATTCAAATATGGGGGAATTTGAAGAGTGTTTTATTTTACTTATTTTTAGTGTGTTTTATTACTTAACTTCTGGTGTGTTTTTAGGATAAAAGGATGAAAATTGGCTCCTTTATACAATTGTTTCTTCAAGTTGTTAATTTAGCTACAATTTGCATTTGAACAAATTAATGTACAAGATTGTTTGGTTCTTGTAGGTTTTGGTATTTCAGAGATTGATTTGAATCAAGTGAAGTTGATGAAATGCATTAGAGGAGATTTGGAGATGATTTGGTCTTGAAATCAGGTTAAACTTGAAGAAAATTCAGAAACAAGAACCTCAATGAGGAAAACATGGAACATGCCTCATATAGATCTCATTCTAAGTTCCAAATTCAACAGTTTGAGGAAAGACATGAATCTGAAATGTGAGCCATACCTCATGGATCTCTGAAGCTTGTGTTTCAACTTCATAAGAAGTAGGGGAATCGATCTGTGAGGTACATATCGTAGATCTAGGTCACGGATCTCTGTTGTGGCTATGCAAATTTCTTTGTAACTTGTAGACTTTTAACACAACTTTTCAGCTTATTTTCCAGCACAAATTTCGGATGCCTTCTGCACATGTCTTAAAGAAGCAATTTTGTTCCTATGTCATGAAGCAAATTAGTTAAGGTTTCTCTTCTATAAATACATAGTATTAGGAATTCAAGAGGAGACTCAGAGAAAATTTTGTAAGGTTGGAGGCATTTTTGAGAAGAGCCTTGAGAGTGGCAGTTGAGTAGAAGAAAACTTTTATTCTTGGGAAAGTGATGAACAAGTGTAAAAGGAAACTTGAGGAATTTTATTTCAAGATATTGAACAAGATTTCTTCATCCTTGCTCTTTACATTCTTGTGTTCATTGATGCCTTATTACATGAGTTTATTGTGCTTAAACGTATTTAACTTTATGTCTAGCTAAACTATTTTCTCCTAGGGTGAAGATGAACTTGCTTTTATCATGATATGAAGTAATTTTGATTGATTTTTGCTATCTTATGAATTTTTTAGTTCATGAATTTATGCTCATATTTGTAGTTGCTTGATCACCAATTATGAATCATTTAATCATTTGTTGAGCATTGAAGATTTCCATACAAGAGTAGACCGATATTCATGGATCCTGAAGAACATGTTCACATTGTGTAGGAGATGTATTTAGGTGGATCTAAACTAAACTACATAGATCTTCATAAACTAATATCAAATAATTGTGAAAGCATTATTCAAATAAAATTGGACAATATATCCTTAACAAGTCATGAGTTAATGGCCTAAATCAATTGGATTATTTCTTAATCTTAAATAACAAGGGATTTGTAAACCCTAGGAAGTTCTTCTGCTAAATTCTCCATTGTCAATTTCATTGTTTCTATTAATTTAATTGGTATTTTTGCTTTTACTTGATTTCTTGGTTGTTTAGATAATAGAGCGAGTTTAAAAAGCTATAGTAATTACCCAATATCTTAGGGGTCAACCCTAATTATCATTACACTCATTGTCCTTTATACTTGCAAAATATAGAGTAAATGGATTTAATTGAATTGATAATTAGGAATTTTAACTTGAAAGCCTAACTCACGTCCGGAATACTACTTTCTTGCATAGAATTTTAAGGGGACATACTACCAAGAATATGTACTATGTTTAGTTACAAATTAAGGAAATACTGTGACTCAATATGATTAGGTGAAAGAGGTTCCAATTTAGTATTATAATACTCATTTTAGTAAGTTGTATCCTTTAATCCTAACAAAGTAAGCAAATTTAAACAACTACTCTCTTATTCTCTCTCAAAAGAACATCAACAAATGTTACAAATTCCATTGATAGATGATGAGGTCAAGCAACCTATTTTTAGAATAAAAAATGGAAAGTACTTGGCTGAAATGGGTTTACTGTTGAAATTTTCAAAGGTAGTTGGGAATTAGTTGGTCAAGAAGTTATTGACGCATTGAAAATTTTTTTAAATAGAATTATATATTTTATCCCCTCAACAGTACTTCTTTGACATTGATTCCAAAGGTAGAGGATGCTCTACAGATGAAAGGCTATAGGCCTATATCTTATTATAATGCACTTTATAAATGTGTTGTTGCTATGCAAACTACTAGACTAAGGAGAGTACTACCTAAGTTTTTGCCACTTAAAGTGCATTTGTGAAGGGTAAACAATATCTTGTTAATGCATGAGTTGGCGCAAGGGTACTACAGAAGTGGGGGCAAACTAAGGGTTGTGATTAAAGCGGATCCAATGAAAGCCTATTGATCGACAATTTCCTATAAACGCATAAGGTCGAACGTAGTAATAAATCACCTAGAGTAGTCCAGGGATCATACCCATAGGGAAGGATTAATTTCCTACTTTAATTTTCGAGTATGAAAGATTGAATCTATAAAGAATTTATATTATCAATGAAAAGCTAGTGGTTGATTTAATTAAACTAATAAGGAGTGAAAAAACAATAGTTGTGCAAGTTTAGGGTTCAGGTTTTAATCAAGAGTTCGAATTAATTCCCCAATTATTTTTCTTGTCAAGTTATGAACGCATCACACAATTGTATTCTAGATCATTTCTCGATATATCTAACATGTGCTCAATTAACTTTTATGTCTTTCTCGAGATGACAAATGTTAACTAAACCCTTGAAGAGCCTAGGTGATATTTATGTATCATACAAATCGTAACCTATTCTCGTGATTATATTAAATATAATTATCTATCTAGTGCACGGTTGTATCTCATTTCTCAATTCAATACAAACCCAAAAGTCATGTTCATGGTGATCAAGCATAAACATGCAATTAAGAGCTAGATAGATAAATCATGGCAAAAAACAAGAATTACAATTGAAAGAATAAATCAAATCTCCTTCATAAAAACCCTAACCTTAGAAAAAATTTAATGCAACATGATGAAAGAATTAAACCATGAATTCAAGAAGTAATACAAAGGAAAATAGTTGAGGACAAGGAACTTCTCAGTGCTTTGCTCCAACTTCTCCCTTGTGCTCCTTGTCCCTCTTTTCTCATGTTTGGTCTTAATCTCCAAGAAAAGCTACGGGAAAAGATGAAAGAATATGTTGCCCTGGGTAAAACTAATGTTTTTCCTCCTTAAAACGACCAAAACATCTCCTATTTATAGCTATTGCACGATGCCATCGAATGCTCCTCAGAATAGGTTTCTTATTGCAGATGAAAAGCATGCGCGACTGATATCCAACGAAGACTGGCGCCAGTCATTGAGTTTCAATAGTGATATCTAGCTTTTGGTGATGTCCAACACCGGTCATTGATGCAATTTTCAGAAATTCTTCTATTGTCCCTCCAACTTTGAATTCTTCTCATCTTTTCCATCCAATTCCTACAATTACTCAACTCAATCCCTGTGACATCAATATAACCTCAACTGAGCAGCTTTTCGTCCAATTTAAATACATAGAGCATGAATATGACTCAAGAATACCTAATAAATTCTTATAATCTTCTCTCTATCACCTATGATACTGTTGGCGGGGAATTCTTATTTGCTGCTAAGCATACAATAGGACTTCTTGATCAATTTGTGAAGTGGATTGTGATGAGTATAACTACAGTTCAGTTCTCTATTAAAATGAATAATATACTAACTGATTCTTTTCTTATGAAAGATGACTCAAGTAGGGAGATCCTCTCTCTCCCTACTTTTTATTATAGCTATGGAGGTCTTCTCAGCCATTCTTAAGTGGAATATGATTCAACATTTGATTTTCATCCCACATGTGTAGGGTTGCAGCTATCTCATGTTGTATTTGCTGATGACGACTGATTTCTAATCTGAACAGCTACTAATAAATCTTTCAAAATTCTTAAATAAACTATTGTTGAATTTGAAGATCTATCTGGACTCGAGCCAAATTTTAGTAAGAGTCGTTTCTACTTATTTCGTGTGGGGTATGAGGAAAATGAGCAATTATGGGGTATAAGGGAGATGTCACAAGGTGTGCTACTTGTGAAATACTTGGAGCTTCAATTGACTTTTACTAAGTTGAGCTACAAAGATTATCAACTAGCGTTCATCAAGATTTAACAAAAGATTTATGATTGGACACCTGAAAAGTTGAGCTATGGGAAAAGTGCAACTTATAAAGTCTATACTAAATGGAATTTACTTATACTGAATTAATGTCTTTATTTGGCCAAAAGTAGTGATTAAAAGATCAATGGTCTACTTGTGTCCTTCCTATTGATAGGCAAAGTGAGAACTAAATATGTTGCTAAAATGGAATGATAAGACGTTTGTAAACCCAAGTAGCATAGGGCCCTAAGAATATATAATAGTTTCCATTGAAATCAATGTTTGATTTTAAAATTTATTTGGAATCTCTACAGGAAGAAAGACTCTTTTTGGGTCAAATGGTTTCATTCTGTTATATTGAAGGATCAAAACTTGTGGACAATGACATTCAATTGAAGATGGCAGCATAACTTTTATCTTTTGGTATCACAATTGGCATCCACAAGGACCTTTGTATTTGAAATAGTCTAAATCTTTACTAAAGAGTTAGGCCTATATCATTTTTCTAAAGTTATGACTTGGAGATAAATGGATGCTGGGCTTGGCAAAAAAGAATGATATTTAATTCTTTGATATACAAGTTTCAACAAGTCACTCCTAGTTGTATGCTATAATAGGTACATAGATAAGATCATATTAAATAGAATGGCTCTACCTCTAATGAATTTTTGTAACGTTAGCAATGCAAAAAATTTATCAACAAAAAGCAAAGTAGAATGGTTTCAATTGGTATGGGGCACAGGCTCCATTCCAAAGTTGATGACTAAGGATAGCTTCTACAATAGGGAATTGCAAAATCTTATCTAGTTGTATGCTATGTGATCTAGTAGATGAAACCTTGAAGCATTTATCTTTTGATAGTGTATTTTCTTGATGTGTATTAGGATAAAAGGTGCAGAAACTAATTTTTTTTTTTTTTTATATATATACAGAGAGCCTTTACCATGGAGTCATGAAATGTGATAATGGTGCAATCACTCTGATGAGGAGTCCTTTGGTGCCAAACTCAAAAAATTAGTGCTATCTCTAATTGTGTGGTATTTATGTAAGAGAGAAATAGGAGAGCGTTTCAACATTGTGCTATAAGTACTATTAAGATGAATCGTAATATTGGAAAAGTCATTCAGTTTTATGTGGTATTATGGCCCAAAGCGCCACGCACTTAGGAGAATTGGCAGCTAGTATTGGAGTAGGGATTACCTTAGGAATGCTTACTTGATTTAGTCATCCAGTTGTAATAGCTCTCCTTTTCTGCTATAATATTCAAATAGAATTTCTATGTTTTGAGTTTTGAGATTTTAATCAATAGCTTCGGGTATCTAGAATTGTCTCCTTAATTTTCATTTTATTTCAGATTGGGGATTTGGTAGAATTTCAAATTAGAGACTCAACACATACACAATAGATTATTGAAGATTTGATTGTTTTGTTGTGTATAATTGATTTAAATACATTTGATAGAAATTCTTTTGTTATTGGAAGAGTTCAATTGTAATTTGATATAACATTTGACTACTTATAATTTGTAATCAATATATGAGTAAAAAAAGAATTTCTGGATTGTAAAACGTGATATTTTAGCGTATTTGTCCATTATATCAATGTTGCATCCATGTTTGAGGTGGAGTTTTTTGCTATGGGAAAATTAAATAGATAAAGAAGGAAGAAATAGAGATAGAATAGCATTCATAACACCTTATATAATTGCATTTACATGACAAACTCACTTGTAAGTTTTATTTATGCTTTCCATATTTTCTCCTAGAAATTATAACCACATATTACTTCTATTAAAGAATAGAAATGACATTCATTGATTCTCAAACAAATATTGTAGACTATATATTTGAAATAACTTGCTTCCTAGATTTTGCATAAGCATGAATACGCCATATGATTTTTTTTCAATATATGAGGGGAAAGATAATCGGCTGCTGAGGTTGACAATTTTTTAGCAGGAATAAGAATCTGTGTCTTTCCTGAGGCAATCCTCATCTCGGCAACATTATTGTAGAACATATTCATAGTTGTGGCTACAAAAACATCACTATGCATGCAAAGGTAGAAGTCGATGAACTTTTCATACTCAAAATTTCCCGAATCAAGGTATCTTGCCTTGAGATCAATAGGCATTACTGCATCCTGTTGTACAATTCAAGATAGTTAGTATTAACTACAAGATCAAAGTAAGTGAAAGGACAGCTAGATATACCAAGTGGTTGATGTTATATAAGAGATACATGATATATGAGCTTGCATTGCAATTTGTGCTTAAGAGAAGAACTAGGAAAGGAAAATTTTCAGTATACTTCTTTACCTCTTTCTATTGTGGCCACGTTTATGTTCTTCTAATTGGTATATGTTGCATATCTATGAACTTGTATTATGTATGTTAGTATGTCCTTTTGCGTGCAGATATATATGTAAACGTATATGCATGTGCGCACATAGAGACACAATTACTTATTTATTTACTAGTTATAGATATTTATTTACCATCATTGATTGAACTTGAATGTATTTCTAATAAATAAAATTATTCATAAGCAGCTTTACTCAATAGCATCAAATTATCCACAAAATAAAGAGATGGCAATAAGGACATTTGCTAACAAATCAATTCTTATGGTATTGAAATTTAGTTTGTTTGGTATATTTGTTTAAGGTAAATATTACATGACCCACGATCAAAATTTCATCTTTTGAACATTTGTACCTAACCTTACAACTTTGATATTTATACTTTTTTCTTTAAAGTCATTTAAAAATACTTGGTCATATATCTTCATTTAAGTGCAAATAAATAAGAAAACCTCTTGGTTTAAAACTTCTATTACTTTCACTTAAGTTTTGCATCATGTGCTGACGTTTCATCTAGTTTATTAATGTTATCTAAAAGTTTCTTTACAATGTCAAAATTACTGTTATAAATTAGGTAAGAAATGAGTATTTTTGTAGTTGAAGTTGCAACAATCACACTAATATTGTTTGCCAATGCTTAAAGGGTGGGTTTCAATATAAAACATTAAAATTGAAAAGGAAGTCCTTATCTGTAAATTTAGATCTAGTGGAATAATCATCAAATCATCTTGTTTCCGGCTAATATATACAAAGAAACCTTCCAACAGTCAAAAAGATGTATCTGTATTCAGTTTATACTCTTTGGACAAAACTAAGAAATAACCCCTCACATCTTAATCCATAAAAAAGATTTCTTTTAAAATTGAACAATTCTATCAAATCGAGTATGATTTTGTGTGTAATAGCATCTACAGTGTCAGGAATATGAATGAATTGGATTAGTAATACGTTGGAGGCTAAATTATTGTTTTGAAATAGAAGACATTCAATGTTTCATTATGCGAACTAAAGAAATAAAAGGTGCATCAATAATACCTGAGAGTATAATAACATCAAATTTATGAGGAAAAACGTCATATTCAGCAATGAGATTTCCAGGTATATAGCAAGGAAACAGAGCTATAGAACTATTGTGTTTTTGAAGACCATCCTATAAATAAATTATTTTTGTAACTTTATATCTAATTAAATAATCTTGTTACAATATATGAGCAAGCTTAATATGGTTGGTAAATATAATTATGACACAATTGTTGTCCAATGACTACACATTGAGAGGAGAATTCAATTCATTGCTACTAGAAAGTTTGTTTTACTGTATGAGTTAATGAAATTGCAAGCAATTTCACAAAATATAAGTATAGAATAAGAAGACAATGAGATAACTCTACATCATGCTTTCAACTACTGAAATCAAGATTTTATGGTTTCAATAGTAACTTGCTTGAGTATGAAGATGTTACCTTGGTAAAGGTATTTGGGAAATATTTTCTCAATGGTTGGAGACTTTCATGCCATTCAGTTTGAGTTAAATAGACAGTTGTGCCTTTTCGAAAACCAATCTTCTCCAAGAATTGACCAATCTCTTCAGCACCATAACAATATTCTTTACTTGTAGTATCATTTCTTTGGCAACTTAACTTATTTTTGAATTCCTCAACCTTCACGTCCACAGTGATAAACTTGCCTGCAGAGGATTTCCAACTTAAGAATCGTAGTGTTCTAACCATTGAGTCCACCAATTCCTTTAATTGTGGCTGTAGATCTAGACTTCCAAACATTGCCACGCATCCATAAGGGTTCAAGTAATCACCAATTTCTTTTGCCTTTGTCAAGTTTGAAGATTGATATTGACTTGTGAGTCTCACTTGTTTTTTCTTCTTAAGTATAGGTTCAATGTGTGCACTAATGAATTTTTCCGTAACCCTTTCAGGAACCTTCACAATAATGACCTTTTCTCCTACTTGTTGATTAATAGGATCCTTAACTACTTGGACGACACCATCTAAGCTTGTTGTAAACTTCTGAGGGTCATAAATTTCTCCAAACACCCTGAAATGATTTAATATATGAGCTTAGAGAGATTTCTGGATAAAGGATGAAGAATAATAGGAAAGAAAAATGTAACGATAGAGGCAATAAATTAACTAATAATTCTCATAATATCAAGAAATCAAATATTAATCTGGTTGAAACAAACATTAATACATGTATTTGAAAAATTAAGGGTTAATTTCCTTTTAATCCTTCAAAGTGATAAATGATCCCTTACATTGAATATGTTACAATTCACTCCTGCAGAGTAAGAAATTTGACTCATTCGATATTTAAACCAACACTGTAATTATATAACATCTCATCCAATAAATAGGACTCAATTGCAAATTAAGAACATGTCTAAAAGTTTTTTTTTATTATTTTGGATGTTATACTACTTTAATTTTTCTATTTTCTTTATTCTTTGTCTTCCATTTATTCTCCATACCTATTCTCCCTAATAGATCAATTGCTCCTTGTACAAAAGTTTTTACCCACTCTTATTGACTGAGGTGTAGGAGCTACTATTAAAGTAAATGTTCGAGAAAGGTTCACGGCCAACGTGGCCCAAGTTTTGAATTTGGAAAAGTATATGGTCCATATAGCATGTTGTACATCATTTTCAACCTTATGTATGGGCCTTGCAAAATAGCACCATTAATAGACAAAGGGCATGAAATGATTTATAGCATTACGCCAATGATCTTTGTAATATGTTTAATAAAATGTAAACTACACTGGAATGGTTGCACTGAAAACTATTTATGCCCTCATTTCCAATCTAACTTTTGCCCTCAATCAACTAAATCTCTTACATACCCCTAATCGAAACTCCTACAATAACTTCCACTTCTCATACCACATGTCCTTCTTCAAACCCACCCTCACCCTTTCTAAGCACGTTTTACAAATTCACTAAAGATTCCAAGAAAGAGTTGGTATATAAACACTATATTGAGTTAAGTTGACTTTTAAGAGTAGATATTGGTTTTTCCAACTTATATAAGACTTATCTCATTATATATATATATATATATATATTCAATTTTACTTTTTAGGTAGCAATTGTTTGAATAGCTTTTAATTTTAGAGTTACATTTTTCCTTTCTTGTTTTTCCTTAATTTAGATGTTGCAGGCATAAAAACTTGAATAAGGCTACCTTATGAGACTAAATGGATCTTTTCCACCAAAAAATAGTCAACAAGGTGAGAACTCTTTGCCTATTATGCATCTCATAAGTTACTATTGTTGTAATTTTTTTATTGTTTCTTTTTTCCTATTTTTATATCTGTATTTGTAAAGTTTTGTTCAATGGTTTAGATAGCACTTACTTGTTTCTTCTTTTTGGTGCTAGATTTTCTCATGCATTAGTTAGATATTTTTGACTTGACGCACTTGGTTTAAAAACATAAATTAACACAAGTTTCTTAGTTTGGAAGATTAAATTGGAAATTTTTTTAATTTAAGGGGCTCAATTGAGATTTTGGACTACTTTAATGAACTAAAAGTGAATTAACTCAAGAATTAAATCATCATGAACTTTGATTAGTTTGCATACAATAATATAAGTTTTAAGAAGGGTAAAATCCTCAAAACTCTCCTATGATTTTGCGCAAAGTCAGAGCGTGCCTTATTGTTAACCGATATCAAAGTGAATCCCTTTATGATTTTGACCTACTGGAAAAATGGATGAAAACCATTCAAATTGACAAAAGGATATAAAATATCTAAATTACCCTTTATTGTTTAATATTTTTCATTTTTTCTATGTCATCTTCTTGCTTTCTTTTCTTTTCTATCTTTTCTTTGCCTTTTTTTCCCCTTGATTTTCTAATGAAGTTTGGATGCTATGGTAGAATGGATGGTAGAAGCAGTGGTGTGACCCCCTCCTCTCCCTTCCTCTCCCTCATTCATCCTCCCTCCTCCCTCTTTCTCTTCCTTCTCTTCCCTCCTTCCCTTCCCTCCTCTCCCTCCCCCCAGTTGCCCTCTCCCCCTCTTCCAATCATGACAGATCTGAGGCTAACGGATCTGAGATGAGAGAGGGACGGAGATGGTTGGGGGAAAGGAAAGGGAGGAGGAAGAAGGAGAAAGGAGGCAATGGGGGGAAGAGGAAGAGGGAGATGAAGGAAGGAGAGAGAGACAGAGAAAGTGGGGGAAGGGGCAGTGACAATACTAGGTGGTGGTGGTGGGTGGTGGTGTGTGGTGGATGGTGTGGTGGGTGGAAGAAGAAAATGTAATGGGGTTTTTTTTTTTAATAAGTTGTATTTGTGATTGTCTGTGTTTTTGGAGTTTTTTTTTTTGAGATTATTTTTAGAGTTGTTACTATAGACTTTAGAAACAAAAATAGTTTTTGAAAAAAGAAGTGTAATCCATATAGAGCTAAATTTGGTTTCCTAGAACAATGATATAATATCAATTTAATTTGAAAAGAATTGATAAACATGGATTTTGAGGCAAAAAAAAAAAATCAAGACTAGTTAGATTTTGCACTATCTTCTTCTAGTGGCGACAATAGAGATAACGATTATAGGGGTGGGTACGGGTCGGGTACCCGCTCCTAACAAGATTTGGCTGACCCGACCCTAAAATATCGGGTCAGCTATTTTGCGACCCTAATCCGCTCCTAATATTTTCGGGTACCCGAAAAAAAAGGGCGGGTCATAGGGTACCCGCCCCTAAAAAAAAAATTTTCAATAAAAAATATTTTTCACTTAATATCAACATGTTTTCTAATAAAAAAAAGTATGCTTTCCAATTAACATTGGTAGAGATATTATAATCAAAATTCATACATCACCATTCTCACATATTTCATCCAATAATCAAACCGATTTCATAAATTTAGTACATATTAGAATTATAATATCTAATAGATAAAATGAAGTTTTATGATAATTTTGAGTACATCACCATTCTCACGCATTTCATCCTTCTACAATATAACAAACACAAGGATAATAAGTATATGGCAACTTTTTCAACTTCCTTAAGGATGTTATGGTATAAGATTGCATCCAAAATGAGTCGATTGTGGAAAAAAAATTGAATAGAGCTAATAATTTTTGAAGAAAGTATAACCAAAATAATCTTGAAAAATTTTCCCCAACTTTCTTACATCGTTGGAATAGACCTTGTTGCATTAAAGGTGATGAAAAAGAAAAATAAATTTCTTGCACTAAAATAAAAGGAGACAAATTTAAGAGACACAATTGCAATAAAATAAATAAATAAATGAAAGACACAAATGTTTTAATTATCTAGCTAACAAAAAATTGGAGCTCCAAACACAAATTTTTGATTGAATTGATGAAAAATTTGTACGAAAGATCGATGGAAGTAAAATAAAAATGAAAAACGATGAAAGGGACGAACAATTTTTAGGATAGAGTTTCACAAATTTTTCTTTGTTTTATTCATTTGGTTCAGATTTCACCAAGAATATTCATTTTTTTAGACAAAATGAGGAGAGGCGAATCATATGAGATTAAAATATGAGGTTGTGAACCACTTTACTTACACTTAGGATTAAAAATTATAAAATGATATAATGAACCCTTATTTTTTTAATATTTAGCTAATATATCCTGCAGGTCGGGTACCCGCGGGTTTTAATTTTGCTGATCCGTATCCGTATCCGTTTTTGCGGGTACCTGACCTGCATCTGTCCCTCTAAGAAAAATTGGATCGGATATCCTATTTTTCGGATCGGATCGGATCGGGTTAGTCGGGTTTCAGATCGGCCCGGGTTTTTTGCCCACCCCTAAACGATTGGGAGGAAGCAACAGTGATGGTAGAACAATGGTGATGATGATCCATTCAACCCCAACCCCTGATCTAGCCACCTATCAGTGATGGTTTAGATCTAGTAGACGAAAAAAGAAAGAAAGAAAGAAAGAGAGGTAGAGGAAAAAAGAAAAGAAAAGATGATGTGGAGGATGTTGGTGGTCAACTAGTTATGGTGGAACAAAGTTGGCAGGAGTAAAGAAAGTTAAAAAAAAAAGAAAAGGAAAAGGTAGGGAAAGATAAGAAGATTTTGAAGATTTTATCCTTTAAAAAAAAAATTGCCCAGAATTTGAGCATTTCAAAACATTTTATACCTTGAATCCTAGGTATCCATAAGTATAGGATTTGTTTGGATATCGTCTTATTCGCCAAAAAGGTATTGGTTACATCCAATATTTTTTTTAATTATTTTTTATTTCACATATATCACAATATGAAAAGTGGTACAGTATTATTTAAAAAATATTTTTCAAATTATCTTTAATATATGCTCATACGTATGTGTCTCTGTGTCAATGTATTTTACACTATAGTTTACTTTTGGAAGTAAAGTGACCATGTTAGATCAACTCTATACGTCTCCATTTTGCTAGGATTAATTTTTATTACATTTTTCACTTAAAAGTACTTTTAGAGTAATAGATTTAAATGTATACCACATGTAACAAAAAGAAAAGGATAACCCTTCTCTTTATACAGTACCTACAAAAAAACATAGCTTGTAATTTTTTTCTTAATTTGATGTTACCAACTGTCGTATACATAATGTCGTAATTTGCTACATACATGGACATTCTTAATAATTTCTTAGGAAGATTTGATTTTCAATCTTAGTAATCATCAATGCTTAAATAAAACAAAAATAGATGCTTCAAAATATAGTTAATCATTACTGACCTCTTCTCGCTCACTTTGGCACCTTTTATGTCTGGAAGAACAAGTGTTGCTCCAAGATGCTTGGCTATCATAATTGCATTGGCAATCTAAGATTTACTCAAAAAAGTTATTAGGGGCTCAAAATGTGAAATTTTATTTAAGTGAAAAATCATAAACAGTTGATGTTACTAAACTCCACAGTAGATGAACAAATATGTCTAACTTATCTACGATTTAATCAATAGTATAAGCTTCTGAAAAACTACAAACTTTTTGTATATATAGGTCACTTGGAAGAGTTACCATCTCTAAAAGGCTTTCTTTTGTATGGAGACAAAAAAAAATTAGATTAAATAATAGAAGAAAGGTAGATATATATTTTCCATATACTAAAAGACAGCAAATAACTAAAATTAAGGAAAATAAATCTTTGGGTGTAAAATACAAATAGGCCTGAGTTCACTTACTAAATGACAAGTATAGGCCTTGTACTAGCATTTCCATCTTGCTCTTATTGTCAAAATATCTAGCATACATATTTGTCTATGTATGCCATACCTTTTGAGTGATGTGCTATGTGCATTACAAAATAAAGCCATGCTAGAATTATTGCACGAATCATAATGCTGCGCTGCATGTGTAGGATTAATCAAAGTGATATCTATAATTGAAATTTCATAAACAATTTTAAGCATTGAATTACTCTCTATCATGTTGAACAAAACCATTCAATTGCTCGATTACATTATTAATTCAGGATGGGCCAATACTATACTGATAAAAATACTATCACATCTTCAATTCTATTCTTAGGTTAACTTTACTAATTTAAGAAGAAAATCCATTATGGCTAGAATTGAAAATGTGTGTAACTAGTTGTGTAACAACATTTTTTTTTTTTAGTGTAAGTAGGAGGATTCGAACCCGAAACCTTTTACTTACACTCATTCCCCCCGTATCATCCAATCCATCCCTCCCCCGTGAAACAACTTATTACTGCTGATGTAATATAATCCACTATGCATTTATGTGTGTAATCCACTATGGTGACTTAGCTTAAAGAGTATTACCCATCCAACAAATAGAAAAATTACAAGTGACTTTAAAAATATTTAAACATAAAATGAAGAATTCCATTGGGATAACTTTAAATTGAACTTGAACTTAAATGGGATTTTCAAAATAATAAAACTTAAAAAATTAATAACTAATATATCTTCTATTTTGGGTACACAAACTTCTTACTAACAAAATCATACAAAATCACTTCATACATGACTTGGAGTAAATGAAGGTGAATGCAAAAGATATACCTGCAAGGCATGATATTCAGGACCTTTAGTGAGTGAAAGGGATATATAACCATTTGTTTGCTCACCCTTTTCTAAGAAAGAAAGAAGAACCTAATTAAGATGAAGATAATTTACAAGTACATACATCCGCACACATGCACGCACGCGCGCATATATATATATATATATATATATATATATATATATATATATATATATATATATTTCATATCTTAAATTTAAAGACGTACTCATTTTATATAGTTTTTTCCAGCAAGGTCTCATAGCTTCATCGTCTTCCTTCCATGGGCCACTTGAGCCAGCGAGTTTAACAAGGCTATGCTTTGAAACTTTCAACATACCCTGCTGGATGTCGAAAGACACTGGCATGTCAACCTTCAAAATTGAGAAGCAAAATGGAAAGGCTATCAAAATCCTAATGAGCATACTACTACGTTACTTGATTTTTTTTTTTTTTTTGTAAAGATTATGATGTCAGTAGATTGTTTTCAATTTCTCACCAAAATTGTGTCTAAATTAATTAGAACTAACTTGTCAGCAGCTGGCAAGTGGGTTTTTCCAATGAATTCCAAGGAGGAAACAACTCAGGAGACAGTGATAGAAAGAAAGTGCCTGAATGATAGTGGAATGAATCGCATCTTTGGTAATGAATGGTTTTGGCTAACAAGTATCTTGGAAACACTGCTTAAGAGGAGAATTAAGTGTTAATTTTTTGTAACAAAATAAAATTAATTTGAAAACCTATTTAAATTCAGGATGTGCATTAATTTAGGTGTACTTCAACTAAAATCAATTTTTTGTGCTTGTGTGCGTTTCTGTGTATGGCTCCAAAAATTAGTTGATTTCACTGTCCTGTCATAATATGACAAAAAGAAATTATAAGTGAGTTTTTATAGAAAAAGTTGAGCTAAATTCGGTATGCGTCGATGTATATAGTATGATCCGTTGTGCATTTTATTAATATGATTGCACACATTTAGGAAACAAATATAGTTAATTTGTCACTATCATTTTTGCTAAAAGATTTTTATCTTAAATTTGGTACAGTATTCACAATCAATTACAGTCAACCAACAGTTTTTTAGATTTTAATTTTCTTAATATACTAATCTTGATTACTTAAAATTATGTGATTCCAATGTATTTAGACAAAACCTAAGCAACGCATACGATTTTTTAAAAATATATTTAAATCTTGAATATGGTACAGTCTTCACAATCAATTACAGCCAACCAACAAATTTTTTAGATTTTAATTTTCTTAGTATACAAATCTTGATTACTCAAAATTATGTGATTCCTATATATTTAGACAAAATCTAAGCGATGCATATGTTGAAAAGTCACAAATACAGTTTGGTATTGAGGAAATTCAAACAAAAAATAAATTAGTTTTTTGTAGCAAGAGCCTAATTTTGGACTAAGTGAATAAACATTTGATTATAGTTGAAATGAAATGTGTTTTATATTTTCTTTATTGCCCCTCTGACTTTGGGTCAAACATTCTTTATTTGTTAGAATGATGGCAAAAGACGAAATTTCATGCCATTAAGATTCTATTAATCAGCTTACCTTTTTACGAGGAAAAAATTTAATGTAGAAAGAAAAAACTTATGGTATAAATAAAAGAGAAAAAACTTAGACAAAAAAGTGAAAAGACTAGAAAAAATTGATGAGTCAAAATCTTGACATCTAGCTAAAAATTAAGAAAGCGCAGCCAGGAAACGGCCTACCACACGACATCTAGGACTTGTGTTGGAGGAGATTTGAGCACATCGAGAAAGAATATTACAAGGATCCCTATTTGGGAATGAGAATTGCTTGTGCAGATTTCAAAAGATAAAAAATTTATATAATTAGGAAGGAAAATATGTGACCAGTGATAAATTCATCTCATAATAAAAATTAAGAAAAGTAAAGACACTCAAATCTTAAAACCGAAATTAAGAAAAATAAAGTTTCTCATAGTATATATGCAAGGATAAAATTTGATCCGAGAAAAAATTAATATGTAAATAAAAATCATAAAATACTCCAAATTAGAAGATGAGGAAAATTTTTTCATGAGAGAAACGCTTAATATCGAAATGAGGAAAAACTCAAAAAAAAAAAAGAGAAAGGATTTATAGTATAAGGAAAGGAAAACTATTTTGATGACTAAACAATTATATCTAAATAAAAAAATTATGAAAAATGAAATGACTAAAAATATTAATGCATGAAAAAAATGATGGTATAAGAATCGTAAAATTGTCTATTTATTTTAACAGCCGAAGTGGAATATTCTTATTAGTGGAAAATGTATATTGTTTCCATTCTCCCCGGGGGGGGGGAACACACAAAGTAACCCCCAAAAATAAGGAGGGCAATCTACAATGAAGCCTATATTTTGTAATGCGAGTCAATTTTCCATCAATTAGATGTGTTCTCTTATTTATCAATTTAAGAATCCATTTTTATTATTTATCAGCTTAACTTCTCTTTGGTTAGCTTGAAAACAATATAATAAGAGTGCAATATAGACGCACATAAGGACAAATATCTATATCACGGACTGAGCTAAGGGAGATGACGAGGGGCCCCAACACCCCACGTTCCAAAAAATTTGTGTTTACCCCTTCTATTAAATAGAAAGTTTTTACAAATAATAAATGCTCTGTTTGGATTTCTCAATTTTTAAAAAATAAGTTTTTCATATATAATGTTACAGTAATACACAAATAAAAATAACTCTAAAAACATCACATCCATACAATATATAAAAATAACTCCAAATATACAAAAAAAAATACCACCACCACCACCCATCACTCTCCACCACCCCAACACCCATGACCCTCCCTCTTCTCTCTCTCTCTCTCTCCTCCTTTCTTCCTTCTCATCTCTCTCCTTCTCCCTTCCCTTTCCCCGCCCTCCAATTCCCCCTCCCCTCCACTGATTGCAACCTTCCTGGTCGGGATCAAATCTGATCGCAACTAGAAGGTCCCGGCTAAAAGCCGCAACTCATGGCTTCTGGTCACGACCAAGAAGGTCGCGGCTAGGGTGGTGGCTAGAGTCGCAGCCACCACCCGTGAGTGGTAGAAGGGTTTGGGGTTGAGGGAAAGGAGGGGAGGGGGAGAAGGGAGTAGAAAGAGGGAGGAGGAGGAGGAGGAGGAGGAGCAGGAGCAGGAGAAGGAGGGAGTGGGTGGTGGTGGGTGGTGTAAAGTTAAAAAAAAAATACCCCCAAAAAGTTGTAAATTATAAAAATATCTCAAAAAATATTTTTAATATAACTTTAAAAACAATCCAAAAAACATTTACAGTAAAAGTTTTTCATAAACACAGCTATAATAAAGTTTTTGAAAAACATCCGCAAAAACAGCAAAAAATTTTATCCTGACTCCAACTTATATGTGCTTAAAATTTAACCTTCAAAGTAAATACTTTTGTCATCATATTATATATGTATTTGTTTATCAGTGTATTTTTCTATTTGTAAAACCTTAAGTAATAAATGAAAAAAAATCTTTTTGTACACACTTAACTAATAAAGGTCTCACAAGAAATATTTGAACCTTTTGGTTACACTAAACAAGCAATCCACTCCACTTTATCATATTCTCATGCAGATAAAATTCCTAGAAAGCGTACGTCCACAACCGACTGGAAGCAGAAAAAGATGATGACTTTTTTGTTTTTGTATTTTTTATAACATAGGAGGGCTGAGGAGGCATTTTAATGTTTAAGTTCTTATGAAAAATGTAAGCTTCCGAAAAAGATTATTATAAAAGCGATTTTTACCCAAAGAAAGAACAATAACAATAAAGGGAAAATAATTATAATGTTTCTATATGTTTTCTTGAAATTTCAGAAGGGTGCTGCCATTTGATCCTCTACTCTTTTCTAGGAAAGATTTTGCTAGAAGAGTACTCAAGTAGACCGTTGATTTTGCCTGGCATCTTCAATTGATTTCCAGCTTATCCAAACCGACATAAGAAGTAATAGATCTCATACTATGAAACCTCTAAAATAATTCAGCTCTATTTATCTTGTAATCACCCAACCACTATACAATGGGAAACAGAACCTTTATGCTAAGATGAGTAAATCACAATAAAAGAAAACAATGATGCCACCAACCATACTACCTAATAAGCTAGATTATAGTTTAATCAAAAGATAATAATGTAGTTTAGAATACTTACAAGAAGTGGATCAATGTGGTCTTTCTTGATCATATTTCCAAACATTAAAAACATAGACATGGTGAGAATAGCTGCCACTACTTGCCTCAAGTCCATTGCCGTACTTGGTTTTTCTAACATGCAATTCTCTGATTTTTCGTGTGAGCTTCTGTACTTGTGTTGAACTACAGTTTATGTACTTGGCTTCTGAGCACCGTCAGCAGTCTATTACGTACTTTGTTTGTTTTCGCCGTGGGGTGGAGGAGGAAGACAATTCAACACCGACTAAAGTAGGAAGTAGGAGAGAACAGCAGAGGCTTAAATAAACGACACGACAGTGAAGACCGCTATCAGAATGCATGTGTTTCACTAAAAGTAAGTAGCTTTTTTCACATAAAAATATGTTACGTAAGGGTTACGGTCGGGCTCTTCTCCATTACCTTTTTTTCCCATTTATTTTTTATCTAACATTTTTAATTGATTAAGAATTTTAATATATATATATATATCTAATTTTGTCCTTTTTATTTTATTAAGTAGATCAACACATTCAACAATAAAATCCATTTGTGAATACATTATCATTCAACTTACACAAAACATTTGGGCGATGCACAATCCTATATTTTTCGGACTGCTAGCTAGTTTTATGTAGTGGAAATAGTGAGCTGGAAAAATCTTTGAACCCTACGTCATGCAAAGTTATAGAAAGAGCAATCTCGTGAAATTGGGGCATAAAGAGGTTTATGGAGCAGCAGCATCCTTTCGGTCCTGCTAAGCAGAGGTAGAAGTCTTGAATTCAAGATTATTTGAAAAAATTTTTGGACTAACATTGTAGCACATTTTGTGATGTGGTATATTTGAAATAGAAAGATGATTGAAAATGTATTTATGATGTCATGAAATTTTTTTTTTCTAAATAATGACACGTAAACACACCCCTCATTAAATAAAGAAATAGCCAACAAAAGGGAACCATCTCTCATATGTAGACATGGTCACGGTTCCAAAACCGATGGTTCGAGTTAAAAACTGATGATTGTGGTTCTTTTAAAAGATGGAACTTGAACCGTCCCTTATAGGGATAGCTATGGTTAGAGTTCTTGAGCCTTCAGTTCTGGTCCAATTTCAATTCCGATTTCTTTCGCTAATAGGTCTAGTTCTTTTAGTTGTACTTAAACACTTGTTGTTATAAAATTGATTTTAAGAAAATATGACAATGAATGTAACCAAAAAAAAAAAAAAGAACTTCATTGCATTATCAAGTGCAAGAAAAAAGAAAAAATGATGCAAATTTTATGAAAAATATCTCATTATTGATTAAATTAGATAAGTCTTGGATTCGTGTAGGGTATAAATTTACTAATGGAATGAGACAATAGATTGTTGGGTTAGGATTGAGTTGCAGGTATTAAATGCTGACTATTAATATTGAACTCTAAACTGATCAAATAAGTTTAAGTAGCAAATGATATTTTAAATAGTTTAAACAAGTCCCAAAACACTGGTTCTGGTTCCAGATTAAAATTTTGATGAATCTGAAATTGACCCTTTAGTCACGGTTATGGCTTTGGCTTCGGTTTCTAAAATCCGATTCCAATTTCAATTCAACAAATCGTTGGACCGGTTCCAATTTGATTCCGATTTAGACCTAAACTGTGGCCATCCATACTCATATGGTATTGCCTTTGTTTTTTTTTTTTTTTTTCCAAATTATGCTTTAAGAATGGTTAGATCAGCTCACTTATGCTGGGTGTAAGAATTGAAGAGTTAAACTGCTTAACAACTTTTTTACAAAATGTTAATTTGGTGAAAGCTATAAAAAAAAGGCCTGATTCCTTCTATTTTCCAAAAAATTACATAATCGGAAGCAACATAATAAGTTTAAATGTCTGAATTGTTTTCTTGACTACCATTGTAGCTTGTAAAGGGCATTAAAAAAAGGATTTGAAGTCAAATTAAATTGGTCAAGAAAACATAGTCATCACTTTATGAGTTCAACTTTCATTTTGGGGAAACCTATATGGCGACGAAATTTCTCTGTCCCACTCCTTACATTCGCCTTGAAATAATACCAGTAATCAAATTAATTAATTGTCTCCAAATTTTTGGATTCATAAGGAGGGGTGCAATTCAGAGAAGGAACACGTACGACCCCAATTTGAAATTCTCGAGTCAAGAGAGATGTGCTTGCATCCCATATCAATCTCTTCAAGAGTCTCAATGTTTTAACAGATAACTCTGCAATTAATTACAGGACTTTCAGATGGAAGATGACGGAGGAAGAAGATGAAATTAGAAAAAATCAACTTTGAATGGTAAGAAATTGCACTCATAATGCTCTTTGGCAACCGGACAAGGGTAACGTATAGGGTTTAACGGTTTAAAAAGGTAACACAAGCAATAGGCTCTAGCACTGGAGCAAGAAGATTTACCTTGAATGGGCAAATTTTAACAGCTACTGTTAACCACAACTTTTGTTAACCACAACAACCATTACCATAGACACTCTAATGGAGAAAAAGGTTGGCAGCTTTAAGGATGAGGATGACAGCCTCTAATCTCATATGAAGGGAGACACCAGATATGATCGCTAATGGTAAATACCCCAACAGCATAGTGTAGTAAATAATCAGACATCCAACTTCATTTTTTCTTTTCTTTTTTCCTTTTTTTTCTTGTTACTATTAACCAATTTTGCCATTTGAGTCATATTTATGTTTGCTAAACTAAGCGATTTTGGAAAAAAGATGAAAATTTTTGGAAACACAATCATATTCTCATCCATTTCAATTTTAAAGAGAGAAAAGAGATAAAAAGAAAAAGAAAAATGGGCAGAAAATGTTCGAAGTAGAAGCGAGGAACTTACTAATCCTATCTTTCCTTTGATTAGTGATTACTTGATCTGCCAAAAAGACACCATGGAAGAGGAGAATCTTTTGATTTTTTGAGGGACGGAGGGAATGGGGTTTGATGAGTTGGGGGAAATGGTTGCAGGAGACGCTCGAGGTGAGAGAGTGGAAAGGATCGGTGATGCTCTGTGGGAGGAATGAGGCGAGAAGATGGTGGTGTTCATAATGGTGGGAGGCAGATTGAGGTGACAAGATAGAGAGGAAACTGGAAAGCTATTTTTTTTTTTTTTTTAACAGAGGAAACTGGAACGCTTGAAATCTGAAGGTGAATGTTTGGCTGTTGGTTGATTTTGAAGCCCATTCAATGCAGAGACAGGAATGAATCATTGAAGTTTGATTGAATAATGAGATAATTTCAGCAACCTCCCTGAGGTTTCTCACTATTTCACTGGCCTTCGTCCAGATTTTGAAAATTCTGTTAACCTCTCTTGAAATTTATTATTTTGTAACATCTAAATGCAACCAATAATTAAAAAGTGATAATAGGAAAGAAAAGATAATATAATTCCACTATTATCCCTCATCTACTAAATTGTTTAAGTAATCTAATATCATCCCAAACATTAAAAATTACTAAAATTTGCCGTTTATCGTCAGGGATTAAATTACACATAGCATCAAAAATAGTATATCATTATAGATATTTCACTTAATGTAACATCCAAATTACTCTTTGTTGTTACAAATCCATTGTCAAGCAAGATCAACAATAAATAATTAAAAAAATTGTAAGCAAAATATTACAAAGAGAGAATTTTAATACCATAAAAATTTCAGCAACTAATCTTATTATGCTGACAAGAATATTGATGATATTAAAGTTTGTTCTCTATAATATTTTGATTGCAAATTTTTTGATTGTTTATTATTAATTGTGTTTAACAATGAGTATGTAACTGAAAAAAATAATTGGGATCTTATATTAAGTGAAAAATATAAAATAATATACTATTTTTTTGATGCTATATGTAATTTGATCCTTAATGGTAAACAACAAATTTTAGTATTTTTCTTTAACATGTAGGTTGGTATCAAATTAATTAAATAATGTACTAGATAAGGAACAATGATGGAATCATATTATCTTCTCTCTCATAATATTATTTTTTAATAATTGATTGGATCTAAATGTTACAAGATAATTAACCCTAAGGGAGGTTAGTGTAATTTTTGAAATCTGGAAAGAGGCTAATGAAATAGTCAAAAACCTCATGGGAGGTTTTTGAAACTATCCCTTGAATAATTGGAGGTGGGAAGGAAACTGGAAAGCTTGGAAAACAAAAGACGTTTAACATTTTTTTCTAAAAAAGAAAACAATATCAATTTTATCACCTATGCTTGCACACAAGACGGGTGTACTACATTTTTCAGTAGTTTAGATGATTTCCATCGAAGTTTCAAACAAGTCCAAAATATGTGGGAGTTTTTAAATAATGGCGATATATTGTGACCAAATTCCAAACTAAAGGGGGTTTTGTATTTTACCGTATATGATACATATCACGGTTTGATTCAAATTACATGAAAATTTGGTAACATGCTTCATTTCATCATCAAATTTACATATTGGTTATGTATTATAAAAAAGTTAAAGGAAAAAAGATTTGATATTAGAAAGTTGCTAAGTACTATATAATCTAGGTTTAATAACACTCTGCCCCTGAAAGTGGGCCGTAATATCACTTTGCCCCTCTCAATGAAAATAATAGGCACTTTACTCATCTGAGAATATTTTATTTGATATTTATGGTAATATTTCACTTTATAATGTAGAAAATGGTGTCACACCCCAAATCCAGGTCCGTGGATCGAATTTGCAATGTGGCACGTCAAACCTATGATACCTTACTTCCACGAATACAAGACATCATGATAATAACCTACAAAAATCCACAAAAATTTAAAACTTACAATTAATAAAGAAATACATGCTATATTCCAACTAGTACATCTGCTAAACCCTTATTCTATACTCCCAGCATGTAAACGTCTATCTATCTCCCTTCATCTTGTCTTCTAAACATGCACGATCTTACGTTCTTGATCTACTAGCAAAAGTAAGAATACGTGGGTTGAGTAATGTATGCCTAGTAGATGGTACTTATTCTCCTGCCGGATCATGTAGCTATATATATAATGAATATATTTGCAAATTTGATCATACTATAACATATGCATACATCCAATAAAAAAAACATTTGGAAACTTTCCATATATTACATATGTATTACATTGAAAGTGATTGGCGTACACATAAGTGGCCCCTGTCCGATATGGCACTTAGTCTTGTAGGTCCTAAAGGCGGCTCCTGCCGAACGTGGTATAGAAATACATAACATGACATGATCATATTCATAGAACATTCGTACAAATCATAAAACATGCCAATCTTGTTATTTCTATGACGACTCCACTTTTTCCTAAGGCAAACCAGAGGGGTCGGCGGGCCGCCTGCCCAACTCTCGCCAGGACTCACTAACACCTCAAGACAAGAAGTACGAGTAACTCGTTCAATACCGCCAATAACTACTAACTATTACAAGCTGAAGCGATCATCTCCAAAATATCTTAATACATAATTCAAGATTCACCTTACAGTTTAAAAGTACAAAATACAAAATATACCAATTGTTGTCATGCTCACGACTCGCAGGGTGCTAACACTTTTTCCCCTGTTAAGGAAAACAAACATACAGTGAGTTTCTAAGAAAATCACATAGTCAAACCAACAAGAATATTTAATTCAAGACTAATTCAAGAAAGAATAAGACAAATACTTGGAGCGCAAGTTAAGAACTAACAATCCAATTCAAGGATACAAGAGCTTCCAAAAGCCAGATCCACGTAGCTCGGACATCTCGTAGGTGGTTGACACTCCGTCAACATTTAACAAACCAATAACCGTAGAACACCGCTTTACTCCAATTCTCGTTCACTGTTTCACCCCCTACACCAGGCCCGCACGCCACAATAAACAGTGGTGGTAATACTCGAACATACCAATTAGTCGAGAAGATATCACTCCACTTGATAAAACAGTAGACCCAGGGTTCGTTATCTAATCGACTAGACCCTTACCGGCTCGACTCGATTAATTAGCCAACAGGGTTTTCGAATTCCCAACATGCAGTTGTGTTGGTGGGATAACAGCCCAACCAACCAATCAAATAGCCATAGAATAATAGTTCACAATAAAGAATCGATGGGACAATAGCCCAAACGACTAACAGGACAAGTATAAGCAAGAAAGGAGTTGAGCAAGATAAAGTACATGCTTATCCACGTCAAATATCAAATAGTTTAATAACAGGCAATTTCACAGGGCACGCGCATGTCAAGCAAGTATGAAGTGCAACATGCACTTAGAACACTCACCGCATTTAGAAAAGTCAACTTTCTTTGGTGAAAGGGTCCATGGGTTCGCTTTCGAAACCTGTGATCAAATACATAGGGTAAGTGAACTAAAGAAGTTCATCATTTTAAAACATTTGAATAAAGTAGTTGAACCCCCAAGTGCAAGCTTTTAGTCAAAAAGTATCACCTATCCTTGTTCGAACCACAAGGGAAAAACTTTTGACGCTAAAGTCAAAAATATAAATTTAAACGGGACAAAAAAAAAGGTTTCAAATGAGGCAAGGGTATAGTAAGGTGATATACTAATGTTTACTCTTGTCAAAACGTTCAACAAGCGACTTGGGAAGAAAAGTCACTCGTTCTTTAAAACACCCTAGTTGTAAGTGAAAACCCCACGTATAAGCAGTGATCTAGGGGTTAACAAGGCATAGTGGTCTAAAAGTCACAATTTCACCATCCAAGTACTAAGTTATAGTTAGAATTCTTCTTCATAAGTCCTACCATCCGATACTAAACCGTTAGCACCATCAAATAAGGATTTCATACCACGCGCTATTCGAATAATGACTAAGGGCTAGTAGAGAAACTCAGTTTCAAACAATCAACAATCACTATTCAATTCAAAGGCATAAAGTTGTGAGAAAACCTCAATTCCAATCATAAAACCAAGGTCAAAATGGTTTAACAACTCCAATTTGAAGTTGGAAATGAAAGCAAGAACAACTTTAGAAAAATCGTATTTTCTCAAGTTTTGCATGAGGCTGTTTGAAAAATCTTATCTCAAGCTTCTTAAGTCCAAAATTTATAAACTTTATACCATTGGAAAATAGACTCAAAGGACTACATATTCCTAGAAGACACATTTGTAAGATTCCGTCCACATATCAATCAAATTCCAGTCTCAAATTGCTGCTTCATCAGGTAGAAAAATATAGCAAGTGTGAAAATTTAGTCAAATTTGGAAAATCATAGATATTCATAGGAATTGAGAAAAATTCTAAAAATTTCATAGTAGAAAGAACACTAAATCTAGTTTCAAATACAATAAATAGAACTCATTTGGATTTTTTTTACACCAAAATACGACAGTTTCCCTAAGTCTGTGCAGTGACCACTGCGAAAGTTCAACAACTAGCATATCTTGAAGCAAACTACAATTTGACCATCCACAGCTCAAACTTTTTGCTCAAATCAGCCTCACATACATGAATCAACATCTAAGCAAGTAATTAAAGCAATTTTTGCTAAAGTTACAATTACAAAAGAGGGAAAACGGTTCAGTTTTGGTCCCTCCTTCTCTCAGCCAGCTTCCAGAAATTTTCCAGCACACATTCCAAATTTTAACTCACAAAAGATACAACATTTTCAATCATAACAACTGCAATTTCAACTATAACTCAAGGCATCTTTAAATATATATATATATATATATATATATATATATATATATATATATATATATATATATATATATACCAACCATTTCCTCCAAGTTTCCAACATAAAAAAAATATCACTAGACAAACTACACATCAAAGCCAACCTCTCAACTCCACAAGGGGAATGATGTTAGGGTGAAAATCTTACTTGGAACAAGAGTTGATTGGCAAGATGCAAAGCTTTTTCTTCCTCTTCTTTTGGCCCAAGGAATCGGCCAACAAGCAAGGGAAAATGAAGAGGAGATGAAGGTGAAATCTTGGTGATTATCTAAGGGTTTGATCAAAGAAAAATGGTGGAAGAAATTTGCAGCCAACTCTCTCTCTCTCTCTGCCTCTCAATGTTTGGCCAAGGGGAGTGAGAAAGGAAGAGGAAAAGTGATGAGAGAAAAGGGAGAGTTTGTTTGATTTTACAAGCAACTCCAAGTCAACTATGAATAGTGAGTGAATAGGGTTCAACTCTCAAGTCTTGTTAGTCTCCTTCAAGGTTCAAATCTTACTACACTCTCATGATCATGATCATGTTTTACTAGTTGGTCGCACTAGTACATCTCAGTAAAATTTCACGTAGCTACGCTAAAACATGCACGTAAAGATTTTGTTTAACTATTCCAACTAATAAAAAATGATTTAAAATGAATAAGTTGAGAAAAGATAGGAAATTAAACATGTGAATAAATAGTTAAAGGAATAATTAAATGATTTAAACACTTGAATAAATATATATAAATAAAATTTTTGAATTCTCACATCCTCCCTCCCTTAAAAGAGTTTCGCCCTCGAAATTCTCACTTGGATTAGTAAACAACTTGGGGTACCTCTTTCGCATTTCCTCTTCTAATTCCCACGTAGTTTCTTCAACTTCATGGTTTCTCCAAAGCACTTTTACTAAGGGAATTTGCTTATGTCTCAGCTCTTTCACTTTTCGGTCTAAAAGCTGTACAGGTTGCTCATCATAGGTTAGTGATTCATCTATTTCGATGTCCCCTAACTAAAGCACGTGAGCAGGGTGGGGATGATACTTTTTGAGCATAGAAACATGGAATACATTATGTATCCTAGATAAACTCGTTGGTAACTCCAGACAATACGCCACATTTCCCATGCGTTGGAGAATCTCAAAAGGTCCTACGTATCTCGACTTAAGATTCTTTCCTTTCCCCGACATGATACTTGCCTTAAGTGGCGTGACTCTAAGGAACACTTTGTTTCCAACCTTGAACTCCAAGTCTTTTCTTCGATTATCTGTGTAACTCTTTTGCCGGTTTTGAGTTACCTGAATTCTTTGGCATATTAGTTTCACCTTCTCATACGCTTCTTCAATCCAAGGCACCGTTGTAGGGTTCAAAATTTTTCGTTCTCCTATTTCATCCCAATGAATCGGTGACCTACACTTCCTTCCATATAGTGTCTCATATGGTGCCATCTGAATGGATGAGTGGTAACTATTGTTATAAGTAAACTCCACTAAAGTCAAGTATTATTCCCAACTCCCTCCGAAATCCAAAACACATGTTCTCAACGTGTCTTCAAGAGTTTGGATTGCTCTTTCTGTCTGTCCATTGGTCTGAGGATGGTACGTCGTGCTAAGATTCAACTTAGTTCCCAAACTCTCTTGCACATTTTTCCAAAATCGTGATACAAATCGAGGATCTCTATCAGATACTATACTCACCAGCACTCCATGCAACCTTATAATCTCATATATGTATAATTTAACTAGATTCTCCAAAGAACACTTCATGTTAATAGGCAAGAAGTGAATTGACTTAGTTAATCAGTCAACTATTACCCAAATAGCATCATGTCCCTTTTGAATCCTTGGTAACCCTGACACAAAATCCATTGTAATATGTTCCCACTTACACTCGGGTACCTCTAAGGGTTGTAATAATTCTGATGGTTTTTGGTATTCAGCCTTAACTTGCTGACAAATCAGGCAAGTTTGTACAAATTGGGCAATCTCCCTTTTCATATTATCCCACCAATAGAGCAACTCAAGTCTTGGTACATTTTATTACTTTCCGGATGCACTGTGTATCTGGAATGGTGGGTTTCTTCCATAATCTTCTTTTTCAAACCTTCATCTTTTGGTACAACTATCCGGTTCTGAAATCTCAAGACCCCCTTAGGTCCTAAATTAAAGTCTGATACTTCCTTCTTTTGCACCTTTTCTATCCAATTCTGTACCATAGGATCTTTCTTTTGTACTTCTTTGAGACGGTCCAACAAGATAGATTTCATTTGGATATTCCCGCAAATCACCTTTTGTTGTTCTACAAGTGGATTGCACTTACTTGCTTCTTCTATCATGTGCCATTCCTTAACTATCAACTCTGCTATTTGAACTTTATGACTTAAGGCATCAGCTACCACATTAGTCTTTCCCGGGTGATAGTTGATTGTACAATCATAATGTTCTAAAAACTCCATCCACCGACGTTGCCTTAGATTCAATTTCTTTTGAGAAAACAAGTACTTAAAACTCTCGTGGTCTGTATACATCTCAAATGTCACCCCATACAAGTAATGTCTCCACTTTTTCAAAGCAAAAATCACTCCCGCTAGTTCTAGGTCATGGGTCGGGTAATTCTGGTAATGAGGTTTCAACTTTCTAGAAGCATAAGCAATTACATTTTCATTCTGCATCAACACACATCCCAAGCCTTCTTTTGAAGTATCCGTATAAACTGTCAATCCGTCCTTCCCACTAGATAAGGTTAAAATAGGTGCTCTAGTCAACTGCTTTTTTAACTTTTCGAAGCTATTTTCACATTTTGCATTCCACATGAATTTATTATATTTTTACATCAACTCAGTCATCGGTCCAGTAATCTTGGAGAAATCTTTGATGAGTTGGCGATAATATCCCACTAAACCCAAGAAACTATGAATCTCAGTAAGATTTTTGAATTGTTTCCACTTGGTAACAGCATTTACCTTAGTTGGGTCTACCGTGATTCCGTTCTTAGAGATTATATGCCCTAGAAAAGATATTTTCTCCAACCAAAAGTCACATTTGTTGAACGTAGCATATAATTGGTGCTCTTTCAGGGTTTGTAGCACTACCCTCAAATGGCACTCATGATCTTCTCGCGTCTTTGAATGACTAAAATATCATCGATGAAAATCAACAAAAATTGATCCACGTAAGGTTTAAAAACTCGATGCATTAATTCCATAAAAGTTACAGGGGCATTAGTTAACCCAAAAGGTATCACCATAAATTCAAAATGTTCATACCTAAAATTAAAAGCAGTCTTTGGTATATCCGCTTTCTTAATCCTCAACTGGTAATACCCTTGTTTAAGATCCACTTTAAAAATACCACAGCTCTTTCTAACTGATCAAATAATTCATCAATGTGATGTAAAAGGTGTTTATTCTTAATGGTGACGTTATTCAAGTTTTGGCAGTCTATGCACAACCTTAGACTTCCATATTTCTTTTAACAAACAATACCGGTACTCCCCACGGAGAATCACTTTCTCTTATAAACTCTCGCTCTAACAGATCCTGTAGTTGCAATTTTAATTCTTGCAACTCAATAGGAGTCATCTGATATGGAGTCCTAGATATAAGTTCTGTCCCAAGAACTAGATCAATCATAAACTCTATTTTCCTTTCCTGTGGCAAGGATGCTAGTTCATTAGGAAAGATGTCGAAAATTCCTTCACTATCGGTACATCCTCCAACTTCAATTGATCTTTTGGAGTATTGATTAAAAACGCTAAGTACCTTTGTGCTCCTTTACTTAATATCTTTCTAACCAAATTTTTGAAATAAGAGCAGACGAATCTAGCCTACCATTCACGTCCAATTTTAGGGTTGCTTCTCCAGGAATACGAAACTCCACCATTATCATCTTACAATATAATTGAGCATGGTATCGACCTAACCAATCCATTCTCAAGATAACGTTATACCCCTTAATGGTTAAACTCATCAAATCTGTCAATAGTTTACGCTCTTCAACCCATATCTCACAATTTTTATACATCAAGTTGGCCATCAAACATTGGTCCCTAGTAGGTGTCCCGACCTCTAGATCATATGGCAATTTAACAGGTTTCACATCTAAATCACACATAAAATCAGGGTTTACGAAAGAATGGGTTGCACCCAGATCAATTAAAACCTTAGCTAGGCGATGGTAAATAGGGATCGTACCTTCTATCACATCAGAAGGGTCAGGGACTTGTTGCTGGTCTAGAGAAAATGCCCTAATTGGCACTTTAGGTCGACTTCCTCCTGTACTTGTTTGCCTAGAAACTGGTTTATTTGACCTTTGAATTTCACTCTCTGTACGGTTCCTCTTGGGGTAGTTAGCCACCTGGTGTTCAGTACTTCTGCAGTGTAAACACTTCCCTGTCTTTTTCCAACAGTTATCTATCTCATGTCCTTGCTTCCCACAATATCCACGAGTTTCGTGAGGAGTTCGCAATTGGTCTCCCTTTGAGGCAGTCCCTGGGTGCCCTTGTCCACCTTGTACTCCATTCGATGGAGCTCACTTCTGTAGCCCTGGTATCTTAATTCCAGCAGCTCATCTTCCCATCTTTGGCTGCAGTGTAACTTTATTAACCTGTCCTGAGGTGCCACTCGGCGCACCTTTTTTTCTTGCCTGGAAGGCTTTCACTTGACGCCGGGCGCTCTCAACCCTCTGAGCTTTCTCTAAAGCATAGATAAAAGTGTCAATTTGAGCCGCTGCTAACACCTCTTGGATCTCTACATTCAATTCCTGAACAAATCGCCTTACCTTCTTTCTCTCAGTCATCACCAATTCAGGGACAAATTTAGATAGTTTAATGAACTGGGTCTTATATTCGGCTACGCTCATGCTGTCTTGTCGCAGCTTAATGAAATTATCCTCCCGTTTCTCTTGAATCAAAGGAAGAAGGTATTTGTCATTGAACTCCCTCACAAAATTTGCCCAAGTCCATTGGGTTTGGTCTTTTTCCCACTTAGCTCTCACTACATTCCACCATACTCGAGCCGTTCCCTTGAATTGGAAAACGGCAAAAGTGACTTGCTTATCCTCCGTATAGTTTAAAGTTGCAAATATATCTACCATTCTCTCCAACTAACTTTTAGTTATCTCAAGGTTAGGTCCTCCTAGAAATTTGGGTGGACAAAATATTTGAAACATCTTTAGGGCTCTATCCGCCCCTCCTTCTAATCCTCTAGGTTGGTTTACCGGCTCAGGACCCTACCTATTCGCCAAACATTCCAAGATGTCTGTCATGCGATTGATGACTGTAGCCACCTGATCCTCAACTTCAACCCTAGGTTCCCGATTTTGGTCCACCGCTGATCATTGATCACCCCCAAGACCTTGGGGTCGCCTACGCTCTTGACCACGATCTCGACCACGTCTGTGAGACCCCGAAAATTCACTTGTCTTTATAACCCTTATTTGAACTCACTTGCCTTTGATTCTTGGTTGCTTTAATGGTTGAATTTGAGCCAAGCGAGTGAATTTTTTTAAGAAAAGTTTCATAATCTCAAGTTGTAAGAAAATCTAGAAATTTTCGCAGGAGGCTATGCGCAACTTTGGGAAATTGGCTATAACTTCGTATAGGAAAGTCGGAATTGAGTTCCGTTTATTGCGTTTGAAACTAGACTCAGAGAGCTTCCTACGGTGTAAAATTCAGAGTTCGATTCAATGTCTATAAATTCTAGGAAATTGGCAAAGTTGACTGAAAATTCTGCCCTGCACAAGTAAACATAGGAATGTTGTAGTAGCTTATGGCTCAATTTGGACCAACTTATGAACTAAATCTCTTTGAGGTGTCTTCTAAAGATTCTTAGTATTTGAAACCTAGTTTTTTTAACAAGCCAAGTTATATAAATTTTTGATATTTATAACTCAAATTATAATTTTTCTAAAGGAAGGGCATAAATTGGAGTTTTTGTGCATACTAGGATTTTGGTGTGTGTTTTTGTGTGCATTTTGGTAGTGTGATTGTGAAGACTTGTAAAATCCCTCATATTTTCTTAAAAATTTTCTTTTATTTGGAATCCATTAGTTTACAATATCTTTACTACTCATTCACTTCCTCAATAGTTATAATTAATCATAGAACCAAGGGTTTTCCCTTTATTTTCATCGTTAAGGTAAACTAGGGTTTTTTCATCTTTTCGTAGTGTAATTATTCGGTACGGAGTATGTATCAAATTTAGTGATTTAGACTGAGTTTTAGATGATATTAATTGTATGATTAAAAGTAATAATAATAAGTTACTGAATTGTAAGTGAAAACCCTAGTACGTGCGAAATAAATAAAAATGGGTTGAACCGATGTGTACCGTTCGTTACCGATTGAGTGCATTAGTTGAATGCTACTTTATTACTTTAATCTCCTTGTTTTAGTTGAGCTAATTAGCTCTTAATTAACCCTTAAGTCAGCCACCATTATTGACTAAAAAAAAGAGAGATATTTTGGTGGAAATATTTGTGATTAAGCCATTTGTCAAAAATCCAACCAAGGTCTTGACCAAGACCTTTGACCAAGACTATCCTTAGTCTTCATCTTGTGAAATAGAACCAAAAACACCTCATTTTCTTCATGCTTGGTCGTGACTTAGGAGAGAAAAAAGAGAAGAGAGAAAATTTTCCATTTTTCCAACTTGAGAGCTTGCTTGATTCTTGAGAAAATTACCGTAAAACTTGATTCTACTCCGATCAATCGTTGGGAAAGCTTGGAGGTGAGCTTGGTGGAACTTTTGGGAGGAAGAATGTTCTTGTATCACAAGTTATTTTGGAGATTTTGAAGTATTATACTAGAAACCTCCATTGTTTCTTTCTTATTTTGCAATTTAAGTAAAGCATGGCTTGGTTGTGGTGGATTGTATGGAAGATTTCATGGTTTGGCTTATTAACTTATAATTTTCAGCTAGGGTTTGTAATTTTCTATTTTTATTAGTGTTATTTATCTAGAATATGATGTGAATAAACTTAGATAGGGAGTGGTAGTAGTGGTTTTATACACGAATAAGAAGATTATCACTTGAATGCATTAATTCCAGTTTTAAGTTTTTGTATTACCCTGTTCTGACCAGTTTCATTGGGCCATGGTAGAGGCCGAATTGGGCTTATCTCAAAACATGAAAGTTGTGGAAAATGATGTTTTATAGCTGTCTATAGAAATTTTAGCTCAATCCGAGCACTGTAACACATGAAATGATAAAAATACCCTTGACTGCCATAGGTATAGTTTTGCGGACAGTTTTGACATTTAATCATTCTGTCTGCGTTTTTTCACCTTGATCCGTTTCAAATCAGCCTTTGCCCAAAACATGGAAGTTTTAGCCAAGTTTTCAGCTTTCCAACGCAACCAAAAAAACCTCAAACGGAATTGTGTAGCCTGAGTTATTGCCGTTTGAATTTAGTACTGACAACCCTCCTGGTCATGAACTTCTGGTTCTGTAATTTGTAGATTCGACCTAGATAAACTATGAACTGGGTTGAGTTGTCTTCATCAAAGTTGTATCCATTTGTCTTAGTTTCGAAATGGTATAAAATTTACCCCAATTCGATAAGCGTAGCTTCAGTTGTGAGCAATACGCTAAGAGACATCAAATTTGCCATTTAGCTATTTGCCTTTAAACTTGATTTCCGGTTGCCCTGTTAAGACTTGTGTTGGAATTGGATTATTTTGGAGCCAAATTGAAGGGCTATGGTGGTAACATTATTTGTGTGTGATTTTGGGGCTGATTGAGAAAAATAATGAAGTCATAAATGACTAGAAAATAGGTAAACACAAAGGGCGTGCTGCCCAAATTTTCACTCGAGAGTTAGGCATATGTACTTGTGACTTGAGCAACGATTTGAGGTCAAGTTGGACTTGCATCGCCTATGGTATTCGAGTTTTCTTTAGTCAAGGTATATAAGCTAAAATTTTGCCGAAACTCGTACCCTTGAAAAGTGAAAGTAGCGACCCTTTCAAAATACGATTTTCCCGGTCTTTCATACCAAGTGTAACTTCTAAAGTCGAAACCACTTCTTGATCATAACTAAACGAGCGAGCATGAATTTTTTGAAATTTGATAAGTATCTTGAATACTACTTAAACGAGTTGCATTTACTTGATTTTCTTGAAACGAAACTCCTATGTTTAGAACTCTAGAGAGTTTTACATTCGTAAATGATATTTTATCGCAGATTTGGACTCCAACCAAGGAGTTGGACCTGAACATGACTTTTGAGAGACACTAGACCTTTGGTGAGTGCTTTCAAATACCTGATTGAACTGCATACTTGTTTTCAATACTTGACCATTGTGATTTAATGATATGTAATTTGTTGGATCGGGCAGGAGTGTATTTTATCGCACTTGCCCTAATATGATATATACTTATTTAGTGTTGCAATTAACTTGATATACTTGTACTTGACTTGTAAGTGCTGAGCGGCAGCATGTACCACACTCAATGTGAGTGGGAGGTGCCTCTCATTCCCGTCTTTGTACTTTTATTTTGATTCAGTCGATTGGAGATGATATCTCATCGACTTCTTGGGGACCCAAACCCCACTGGCTAGTTAATCGAGTCGAGCCGGCAAGGGTTTGGTCGATTAGATAACGAACCATGGGTATCTAGTGTTGTCGAGTGGAGTGTTATCTCCTCGACTAATCGGTATATTTGAGCATTACCTCCAGTCTTTATCTTGGAGTTCGGGCCCGGTAAAGGGTTTGGTTGGTGGACGAAGATTGGAGTTAAGTGGTGTATTACTGGGCTAGTTACCTTACTTGAAAGTTGACGGAGTGTCAACTATTACTGGATCAAGCTCTGGTGATGAAATGAGAATTTGGCTCCTGAGAGCCATCCGTATCCTTATACTTTGGAATGATTAGTATTTATCATGTGATTATTTCGTTTTAAAAGAAAAACTTTACACTCGCTCACTTAGAGATTTGCTACTTGAAGTGTTATTGCTCACTTTTATGAACTTTTCATACTCCTTGTTTTGCTACGTGATATTTGTACTTTTCAATAATGATCACCTTGCTATTTGGAACCTCACTGGGTTTTTAGCTCATTCCACGCCATTTGTTTTCCTTACAGGGGGTACGAGTGAGGCGTGAGACGTGTACAGACTAGCGTAGTCTAGTGATTTTTGAATTTTGAATTGTACTCGCGCTAGCACCCTACTAGGGTTGGTTGTACTTGAATTGTAAACGCTTTGAAGTATTTTGGTGTGTAGAAGTTTTGTATTTGGATTTGAGCATCAATTTATATATTAAGTTGAAATGGCTGTATTATTTATTTTCTATGAATGTATGTTATTTTTCTTGAGCTCTGAGTGAGTGAGTCCTGGCGAGAGTTGGGCAGGTGACCCGCCGATGTGACAGCCCCACCTCACCCTAAGGCGAACCAAAGGGTTCGGCGGACCGCTTGCCCAACTCTTGCCAGGACTACGGAGTCGATACACACCAACCCAATATAGTACGCTCGATAGGAGCCAAAGAAAATGAACAACCGGAAACTACTAAGGTGAGAACATGCTTACCAAACCATAAAATCATAGTTTCAAAGGAACACATTTAATAGACAAGGTTAAATACGTATACATATATGTACATTGGAGTCTTGAACAAATTAACATACAGTGCAATCCGAGGTATTCATACTACACAAAATACAATTAGGGTTTCGTTTTCAAAAAAACTTAACAACATGACATATATACTAGCTTGACCCTTTTCTTCCAAAACCGTGATTTCCAAATTTGTCCCCTATAAGGAAAACAATGATAACAGAAAGGGGTGGGTTTTCGCTCAATGAGGTACCAAATATATAGGGGTAAAATCATGGTCTTTCACGTTTAACCAATCAGATACATATACCAGATATAAAGGAAAGTAGTTAGACACAGTGAGTCAAAGGGAAAGGATACAAGTGGCTCTCAGGAGCCAGATTTTCATTTACAGTACTTGATCCGAACCTGTTGACTATCCGTCAACGTAAATAGAACTAATATATCCGTAGACCCTACTTTACACCAATTTTCCGTCCACCAAACATACCCCTACCGGGCCCGAACGCCGAACAGGAACAGTAATGGTAATATTCTAGTATATCGGAATCAAGAGTCTCAATACCCAAAGATTCCCAGAACAGACTACCGTGGTTCGTTATCTAATCGACTAGGCCCTTGTCGGCCTGACTTGAGTAACTAGCCACAGGTGTTGAGCTCAGAGGTCACAGAAAAGTCATTGGATACCAGCCTCCAAACGACATTCGAACAGACTCAGATACAGTTAACAGATTATACACAGTAAATAGGCATACAGACAGACAAGAGAACGAGTGTGATAAAGTACACCCTCGTCTCAAACAGAATAAATAGATGATACAGTCATTCAACTCATAGATTGCAGGTACAGAAACCAAGTTAAGCAACAAATGAGGGGAGTGGTACACTCACCGGTTTCAGTACAGATACTTCAAAAGTTTTTTACCCAAAGTGGTTTTAATCACCAAGAAACCCTAAAATAATCAAGATAAAACAATTATAATTCGCACATCCACAAACCCAGTAAATGGAATGCATAAAAGAGGCTCGACTACATGCCGTACGCCTTTCCAGGTTAAGTACTAGTACAGAAGAATAAAAATATAACTTTTGAGTAAAAAGATAATAGTTGGTCCTAGGGTTACAAACAACCCTCAAAACCCTTCATTTTTGCTAAGATCACCTCAATTTGAAGGAATCGCGTAGCCCTAAAATTTTGGGCAGCATGCCCTCTGTATTTTGCTATATTCCAGCCATTTATGCCTTCATTGTTTTTCTCAAGTCAGTCCAATTCAACACATAAGAAATCTCAATACAATAGCCCTTCAACTAGGCTCAAGTTCATCTAAATACAAAGCAAGTCTAGGAATGCAACTAGAAATCAAGTTTTAAGGACAAAAGCTAAATAGCAGGTTTGACGTCTCTTAGCGGAACAGACACAACCAAAGCTACGCTTATCGGATTGGGGTGTAATTTGTATCGTTTCGAAGCTAATATAAAGGGTTACAATTTTGAAGAAGGCCACTCAGTCCAGTTTGTAGTGTAACTAGATCAAAATTTCAAATTATCAAGCCAGAGTCTCACAATCAAATTAGTTAACTGCACGATACTTAAACAACAACAACTCAGGCTACCGAAGTCCAAATGAGGCGTTTTCAGGGTCGTTAGAAAGCTAAGACAGAGCACTACAACTTCCATGTTTTGTCCAAAATCTAATTCGATACGAATCAGGGCGAACAGTCGCGGTCAGATTGGTGAAATATCAACACTGTCTACTGAACTCTACTTATGACAGTCAGGGGTATTTTTGTCTTTTCACAGGCTACGGGCTCGGATTGGGCTGAAATTTTACAGGCAACTATAAAACATCATTTCCTACAACTTTCATGTTTTAACCTAAGGCTGATTCGGCCTTAATTATAGCTAAAATGAACCGGACAGAACAGGGTCAGTTGAAACCCTAAACTGGAATTTCCTCACCAAACCAGAAATTTTTCACAACCAATCATATCCAACATATACCAACTCCATTTTACACTATAGCAAACTATCAATCCATGACTAAACAATAATTACTATATATAAAACAGAAAAATTACTAACAAATAAAAAATCCATCAAAACTCTACCTTTAACCATAAAACATACCACAAAACAACATATTTAGCCACTAAAGCCACTAATTTAACATTATTAAGGACAAAGGAAGAAGTTCTTAGTAACTCACCTTACAACTCAAGAAAGATTGCAACTTAACAAATTTTCTTCTCAAACCACTCCACCACTCTCCTTAATCCTACCAAGAGAAATGTTTTTATGGAGCAAATCAAAGTTTTAACGGTTGGTTTACAAGATCAAAGCAAGGAATGGAAGGAATAAGTTGGAAGCTTTCTTTCTTTTTCTTCTCCAAAAGCTCGGCCAAGAGAGGGAAAAATAAGATGATTTTTGGTCAATTTTTGGTATTAGTAAAGTTGATGAATAGTGGTCCAAGTCCAAGAGCAAGTAGGGAAGTGACACCTAGCACCTTTTTGGTTCAAAGCTATCCTTTTATCTCTCCAACATTCATCCATTTTGGGTAACCTCTAATTACCTCTTAACACCTAGTAAAATAATATCACTTGATACAAAACTCCAACAAGTTGTCAAAAATATATCGCATTTACTGCACTAGCGGGTCTCACGTCAATAATACACTTCAAACTTATCATGAACTAACTTAAACTAGAAAAATATTTTAAAAACTCTATTTACTTATAAAATCTCTGGAAAAAAGCGAAATAGTAGGGTATAATGAAGAAAAATACACGCGAGGAAATAAAATAAAAAATATAAAATTAGGAAAATTTACGGGTCCTCATAGCCGAACCCTGGGGTACACCCTAGGGGGAGGTGGGGCCGTCGCAGATGGTATCAGAGCCACTTCGCGTGGTCTCTGCGCGGAGTGAGTTTGGGTCAAGTGGTGTTATGGTCCTAATTTCGTGAATGGGTGTAAAGGATTAAGTACTCTTTTGAGCATAAGTTACAAATCATAAAATGTTCCAGGTTTAAACCTTTATCATGGTACTTTGGGGACAATAGTTACGTATGTCAGGTAGGAATCTCTAATATGGGTGATTTACTCTTGGGACCGGCCGGCTCGAGTTGTGAATTGTTTTTTTGTGGATTCTTGTACTTGGGTACCAAATAGTGGTGAGCGCTAGAATAAGGGTCTGTATCTTGATTGCACTTGAGGTGAGTTTTGATGGCAAAGGTTAAGGCGTGGACGATTCTAACATTTGACTTAGTTTTTGGACTGATCTAGGAGATTGGATCTCGGAGTGTTATCATGGACGAATCTTGTAATTGTCTGGCTAGGGTTTCTATAGAGGGTGTCCAGGTTGTAGAGTACGTTGAGAAATTTGCACGGAAGATCTGTTTCTTTCTCCTATGACTGTGAGGACTTGATAAGTGTTTATTTCTTTGTTAAACTTTCCTAGCATATTAGCGTAGCCTTTACGTGGTAAGATTTTCTTTCTAGATAAACTTGTTGTAGTACTACGAGTAAGAGAAAGTCAATTGAGAGTTGGAGGAAAGTTCTATAGCATCAAGTTTTGTGCGATCAAAGATTAGAATTTCGAGGACGAAATTATTTTAAGGGGGAGAGAGTGTGAGACCCCGAAAATTCACTTGTCTTTATAACCCTTATGTGAACTCACTTGCCTTTGATTCTTGGTTGCTTTAATGGTTGAATTTGAGCCAAGGGAGTGAATTTTGTTAAGAAAAGTTTCATAATCTCAAGTTGTTAGAAAATCTAGAAATTTTCGCAGGAGGCTCTGCTCAGTTTTGGGAAATTGGCTATAACTTCGTATAGGAAGGTCGAAATTGAGTTCCATTTGTTGCGTTTGAAACTAGACTCAGAGAGCTTCCTACGGTGTAAAATTCAAAGTTTGATTCAATGTCTATAAATTCTAGGAAATCGGTAAATTTGACTGAAAATTCTACCCTGCACAAGTAAACATAGGAATGTTGTAGGAGCTTATGACTCAATTTGGACCAACTTATGAACTAAATCTCTTTGAGGTGTCTTCTAAAGATTCTTGGTATTTGAAATCTAGTTTTTTTAATAAGCCAAGTTATATAAATTTTTGATATTTATAACTCAAATTATAATTTTTCTAAAGGAAGGGCATAAATTAGGGTTCTTGTGCATACTAGGGTTTCGGTGTGTGTTTTTGTGTGCATTTTGGTAGTGTGATTGTGAAGACTTGTAAAATTCCTCATTTTTTCTTAAAAATTACCTTTTATTTGGAATCCATTATTTTACAATATCTTTACTATTCATTCACTTCCTCAATAGTTACAATTAATCATAGAACCAAGGGTTTTCCCTTTATTTTCATCGTTAAGGTAAACTAGGGTTTTTTCATCTTTTCGTAGTGTAATTATTCGGTTCGGAGTATGTATCAAATTTAGTGATTTAGAGTGAGTTTTAGATGATATTAAGTGCATGATTAGAAGTAATAATAATAAGTTACTGAATTTTAAGTGAAAACCCTAGTACGTGCAAAATAAGGAAAAACGGGTTGAACCGATGTGTACTGTTTATTACCGATTGTGTGCATAAGTTGAATACTACTTTATTACTTTAATCTCCTTGTTTTAGTTGAGCTAATTAGCTCTTAATTAACCCTTAAGTCAGCTACCATTATGGACTAAGAAAAAGAGAGATATTTTGGTGAAAATATTTGTGATTACGCCATTTGTCAAAAATCCAACCAAGGTCTTGACCAAGACCTTTGACCAAGACTATCCTTAGTCTTCATCTTGTAAAATAGAACCAAAAACACCTTATTTTCTTCATGCTTGGTCGTGAGTTAGGAGAGGAAAAAGAGAAGAGAGAAAATTTTCCATTTTTTCCAACTTGAGAGCTTGCTTGATTCTTGAGAAAATTACCGTAAAACTTGATTCTACTCCGATCAATCGATGGGAAAGCTTGGAGGTGAGCTTGGTGGAGCTTTTAAGAGGAAGAAATTTCTTGTATCACAAGTTATTTTGGAGATTTTGAGGTATTATACTAGAAGCCTCCCTTGTTTCTTTCTTATTTTGCAATTTAAGCAAAGCATGGCTTGATTGTGGTGGATTGTATGAAAGATTTTATGGTTTGGCTTATTAACTTATAATTTTCAGCTAGGGTTTGTAATTTTTTGTTTTTATTAGTGTTATTTATCTAGAATATGATGTGAATAAGCTTAGATAGGGAGTGGTAGTAGTGGTTTTATACAAGAATAAGAAGATTATCACTTGAATGCATTATTTCCAGCTTTAAGTTTTTGTACTGCCTTGTTCTGACCAGTTTCATTGGGCCATGATAGAGGCCGAATTGGGCTTAGCTCAAAACATAAAAGTTGTGGGAAATGACGTTCTATAGCTGTTTATAAAATTTCAGCTCAATCCTAGCACTGTAACACAAGAAATGACAAAAATACCCTTGACTGCCATAGGTATAGTTTTGTGGACAGTTTTGACATTTCATCATTCTGGCTGCATTTTTTCACCTTGATTCGTTTCAAATCAGCCTTTGGCCAAAACATGAAAATTTTATCCCTATGTTTCAGGTTTCCAACGCAACCAAGAAAACCTCAAACGGAATTGTGTAGCCTGAGTTATTGCCGTTTGAATTCAGTACTGACAACCCTCCTGGTCATGAACTTCTGGTTCAATAATTTGTAGATTCGATCTGGATAAACAATGAACTGGATTGAGTTGTCTTCATCAAAGTTGTAACCCTTTGTCTTAGCTTCGAAGCGGTATAAATTTTACCCTAATCTGATAAGCGTAGATTCGGTTGTGAGCAATACGCTAAGAGACATCAAATCTGCCATTTAGCTATTTGCCTTTAAACTTGATTTCCTGTTGCCTTGTTAAGACTTGTGTTGTAATTGGATTATTTTGGAGCCTAATTGAAGGGCTATGGTGGTAACATTATTTGTGTGTGGTTTTGGGGCTGATTGAGAAAAACAAAGAATCCATAAATGGTTGAAAAATAGGTAAACACAAAGGGCGTGCTGCCCAAATTTTCACTCGAGAGTTAGGCATATTTACCGGCGACTTGAGTGACGATTTAAGGTCAAGTTAGACTTGGATCGCCTATGGTATTCGAGTTTTCTTTAGTCAGGGTATATAAGCTAAAATTTTGCCGGAACTCGTACCCTTGAAAAGTGAAAGTAGCGACCCTTTCAAAATACGATTTTCCCGATCTTTGATACCGAGTGTAACTTCTAAAGTCGAAACCACTTCTTGATTATAACTAAACGAGCGAGCATGAATTTTTCGGAATTTGATAAGTATCTTGAATACTACTTAAATGAGTTGCATTTACTTGATTTTCTTGAAACGAAACTCCTATGTTTTGAACTCTAGAGAGTTTTATATTCGTAAATGGTATTTTATCGCAGATTTGGACTCCAACCAAGGAGTTGGGCCTGAACGTTACTTTTGAGAAACAATAGACCTTTGGTGAGTGCTTCCAAATACCTGATTGAACTGGACACTTGTTTTCAATACTTGGCCATTGTGATTTAATGATATGTAATTTGTTGGATCGGGCAAGAGTGTACTTTATCGCACTTGCCCTGATATGATATATACTTGTTTATTGTTGCAATTGACTTGATATACTTGTACTTGACTTGTAAGTGCTGAGCAGCAGTATGTACCACACTCAATGTGAGTGGGAGGTGCCTCTCATTCCCGTCTTTGTACTTTTATTTTGATTCAGTTGATTGGAGATGATATCTCGTCGACTTCTTGGGGACCCAAACCCCACTGGCTAGTTAATCGTGTTGAGCCGGCAAGGGTTTGGTCGATTAGATAACAGATCATGAGTATCTAGTGTTGTCGAGTGGAGTGTTATCTCCTCGACTATTCGGTATACTCAAGTATTACCACCAGTGTTTATTTTGGAGATCGGGTCCGGTAAGGGGTTTGGTTGGTGGACGGAGATTGTAGTTAAGTGGCGTACTACTGGACTAGTTACCTTACTTGAAAGTTGACAGAGTGTCAACTATTACTGGATCAAACTCTGGTGATGAATTGGGAATTTGGCTCCTGAGAGCCATTCGTATCCTTATACTTTGGAATGATTAGTATTTATCGTGTTATTGTTTACTTTTAAAAGAAAAACTTTACACTCGCTCACTTAGAGATTTGCTACTTGAAGTGGTATTGCTCACTTTTATAAACTTTTCATGCTCCTTATTTTGTTACTTGATATTTGTACTTTTCAATAATGGTCACCTTGCTATTTGAAACCTCACTGGGCTTTTAGCTCATTCCACGCCATTTGTTTTCCTTACAGGGGGTATGAGCGAGGCGTGAGACGTGTACAGACTAGTATAGTCTAGTTATTTTTGAATTTTGAATTGTACCCGTGCTAGCACCCGACTAGGGTTGGTTGTACTTGAATTGTAAACGCTTTGAAGTATTTTGGTGTGTAGAAGTTTTGTATTTGGATTTGAGCATCAATGTTTATATTAAGTCGAAGTGGCCGTGTTATTTATTTTCTATGGATGTACGTTATTTTTATTGAACTCTGAGTGAGTGAGTCTTGGTGAGAGTTGGGTAGGCGACCTGCCGAACGCTGGGGTATGACCTAAGGGGAGGTGGGGTCGTCACAGATGGTATCAGAGCCACATCGCTTGGTCTCTGCGCGGAGTGAGCTTGTGCCAAGTGGTGTTATGGTCCTAATTTCGTGAATGGGTGTAAAGGATTAAGTACTCTTTTGAGCATAAGTTACGAATCATGAAACGTTCTAGGTTTAAACCTTTATCATGGTACTTTGGGGACAATAGTTAGGTATGTCAGGTTAGAATCTCTAATATGGATGATTTACTCTTGGGACCGACCGGCTCGAGTTGTGAAGTGTCTTATTGCGGATTCTTGTACTTGGGTACCAAATTGTGGAGAGCACTAGAATAAGGGTTTGTATCTTGATTGCACTTGAGGTGAGTTTTGATGGCAAAGGTTAAGGCGTGGATGATTCTAACATTTGACCTAGTCATTGGACTGATCAAGGGGACTGGATCTCGGAGTGTTATGATGGACGAATCTAGCAATCGTCTGGCTAGGGTTTCTATAGAGGGTGTCCAAGTTGTAGAGTACGTTGAGAAATTTGCACGGAAGATCTGTTTCCTTCTCCTATGACTGTGAGGACTTGATAAGTGTTTATTTCTTTATTAAACTTCTCTAGCATATTAGCGTAGCCTTTACGTGGTAAGATTTTCTATCTAGATAAGCTTGTTGTCGTACTATGAGTAAGAGAAAGTCACTTGAGAGTTGGAGGAAAGTTCTATAGCATCAAGTTTTGTGCTAGCAAAGATTAGAATTTCGAGGACGAAATTATTTTAAGGGGGAGAGAGTGTGAGACCCCGAAAATTCACTTGTCTTTATAACCCTTATGTGAACTCACTTGCCTTTGATTCTTGGTTGCTTTAATGGTTGAATTTGAACCAAGGGAGTGAATTTTGTTAAGAAAAGTTTCATAATCTCAAGTTGTTAGAAAATCTAGAAATTTTCGCAGGAGGCTCTCCTCAGCTTTGGGAAATTGGCTATAACCTCATATAGGAAAGTCGGAATTGAGTTCCGTTTGTTGCGTTTGAAATTAGACTCAGAGAGCTTCCTACGGTGTAAAATTCAAAGTTTAGTTCAATGTCAATAAATTCTAGGAAATCGGCAAATTTGACTGAAAATTCTGCCCTGCACAAGTAAACATAGGAATGTTGTAGTAGCTTATGTCTCAATTTGGACCAACTTATGAACTAAATCTCTTTGAGGTGTCTTCTAAAGATTCTTAGTATTTGAAATCTAGTTTTTTTAACAATCCAAGTTATATAAATTTTTGATATTTATAGCTCAAATTATAATTTTTCTAAAGGAAGGGCATAAATTAGGGTTCTTGTGCATACTAGGGTTTCGGTGTGTGTTTTTGTGTGCATTTTGGTAGTGTGATTGTGAAGACTTGTAAAATCCCTCATATTTTCTTAAAAATTCCCTTTTATTTGGAATCCATTATTTTACAATATCTTTACTACTCATTCACTTCCTCAATAGTTACAATTAATCATAAAACCAAGGGTTTTCCCTTTATTTTCATCGTTAAGGTAAACTAGGGTTTTTTCGTCTTTTCGTAGTGTAATTATTCGGTTCGGAGTATGTATCAAATTTAGTGATTTAGAGTGAGGTTTAGATGATATTAAGTGCATGATTAGAAGTAATAATAATAAGTTACTGAATTTTAAGTGAAAACCCTAATACATGCAAAATAAGGAAAAACGGGTTGAACCGATGTGTACCGTTCATTACCGATTGAGTGCATCAGTTGAATACTACTTTATTACTTTAATCTCCTTGTTTTAGTTGAGCTAATTAGCTCTTAATTAACCCTTAAGTCAGCCACCATTATTGACAAAGAAAAAGAGAGATATTTTGGTGGAAATATTTGTGATTACGCCATTTGTCAAAAATCCAACCAAGGTCTTGACCAAGATCTTTGACCAAGACTATCCTTAGTTTTCATCTTGTAAAATAGAACCAAAAACACCTCATTTTCTTCATGCTTGGTCGTGACTTAGTAGAGGAAAAAGAGAAGAGAGAAAATTTTTCATTTTTTCCAACTTGAGAGCTTCCTTGATTCTTGAGAAAATTACCGTAAAACTTGATTCTACTCCGATCAATCGTTGGGAAAGCTTGGAGGTGAGCTTTGTGGAGCTTTTGGGAGGAAGAAAGTTCTTGTATCACAAGTTATTTTGGAGATTTTGAGGTATTATACTAGAAACCTCCCTTGTTTCTTTCTTATTTTGCAATTTAAGCAAAGCATGGCTTGATTGTGGTGGATTGTATGGAAGATTTCATGGTTTGGCTTATTAACTTATAATTTTCAGCTAGGGTTTGTAATTTTTTGTTTTTATTAGTGTTATTTATCTAGAATATGATGTGAATAAACTTAGATAGGGAGTGGTAGTAGTGGTTTTATACGCGAATTAGAAGATTATCACTTGAATGCATTAATTCCAACTTTAAGTTTTTGTACTACCCTGTTCTGACCAGTTTCATTGGGCCATGATGGAGGCCAAATTGGGCTTAGTTCAAAACATGAAAGTTGTGGGAAATGACGTTTTATAGTTGTCTGTAAAATTTGAGCTCAATCCTAGCACTGTAACACATGAAATGATAAAAATACCCTTGACTGCCATAAGTATAATTTTGCGGACAGTTTTGACATTTCATCATACTGGCTGTGTTTTTTCACCTTGATCCGTTTCAAATCAGCCTTTGGCCAAAACATGAAAGTTTTATCCCTATGTTTTAGCTTTCCAAAGCAACCAAGAAAACCTGAAACGGAATTGTGTAGCCTGAGGTATTGCTGTTTGAATTCAGTACTGACAACCCTCCTGGTCATGAACTTCTGGTTTTATAATTTGTAGATTCGATCTGGATAAACTTTGAACTGGGTTGAGTTGTCTTCATCAAAGTTGTAGCCCTTTATCTTAGATTCGAAACAGTATAAATTCTACCCTAATCCGATAAGCGTAGCTTCGGTTGTGAGCAATACGCTAAGAGACGTCAAATTTGCCATTTACCTATTTGCCTTTAAACTTGATTTCTGGTTGCCTTGTTAAGACTTGTGTTGTAATTGGATTATTTTGGATTTAATTGAAGGGCTATGGTGGTAACATTATTTGTGTGTGATTTTGGGGCTGATTGAGAAAAACAATGAAGCTATAAATAGCTGAAAAATAGATAAACACAAAGGGCGTGCTGCCCAAATTTTCACTCGAGAGTTAGGCATATGTACCTGCGACTTGAGCGACGATTTGAGGTCAAGTTGGACTTGGATCGCCTATGGTATTCAAGTTTTCTTTAGTCAGGGTATATAAGCTAAAATTTTGCCGGAACTCGTACCCTTGAAAAGTGAAAGTAGCGACCCTTTCAAAATACGATTTTCCTGATCTTTGATACCGAGTGCAACTTCTAAAGTCGAAACCATTTCTTGATCATAACTAAATGAGCGAGCATGAATTTTTCGGAATTTGATAAGTATCTTTAATACTACTTAAACAAGTTGCATTTATTTGATTTTCTTGAAATGAAACCCCTATGTTTCGAACTCTAGAGAGTTTTACATTCGTAAATGATATTTTATCGCAGATTTGGACTCCAACCAAGGAATTGGGCCTGAACGTGACTTTTGAGAGACACTAAACTTTTGGTGAGTGCTTTGAAATACCTGATTGAACTGGACACTTGTTTTCAATACTTGACCAATATGATTTAATGATATGTAATTTGTTGGATCGGGTAAGAGTGTACTTTATCGCACTTACCCTAATATGATATATACTTGTTTATTGTTGCAATTGACATGATATACTTGTACTTGACTTGTAAGTGCTGAGCGGCCGCATGTACCACACTCAATGTGAGTGGGAGGTGCCTCTCATTCCCGTCTTTGTACTTTTATTTTGATTCAATCGATTGGAGATGATATCTCATCGACTTCTTGGGGACCCAAACCCACTGGCTAGTTAATTGAGTCGAGCCAGCAAAGGTTTGGTCGATTAGATAACGAACCATGAGTATCTAGTGTTGTCGAGTACAGTGTTATCTTCTCGACTAATCGATATACTCGAGTATTACCACCAGTGTTTATTTTAGAGTTCGGTCTCGGTAAGGGGTTTGGTTGGTGGACGGAGATTGGAGTTAAGTGGTGTATTACTGGACTAGTTACCTTACTTGAAAGTTGATGGAGTGTCAACTATTACTGGATCAAGCTCTGGTGATGAAATGGGAATTTGGCTCATGAGAGCCATCCGTATATTTATACTTTGGAATGATTAGTAATTATTGTGACAGCCCCACCTCCCACTAAGGCGAACCAAAGGGTTCGACGGACTGCCTGTCCAACTCTCGTCAGGACTCATTCACTCACTACAGTTCTCAAATAAATTACAAAGTAAATCTCAAATATACATCAATTCCTCCATGACTATACATATCAAAACGATGCAAATACTAGTTCCCAAGCGTGGAATGTACACATACATTCGTTCAATTCCAAGCATTCATACAAACCCAACTAGTACACAAGATGAATCTAAAACTCAAACTATACAGGAGATAATCCATCCAGTCACACGAAGAACTTAATACAAGCGCTTCCTTTGGCCTCAATCCCTGTGGAGGGGAAAAACATATTTTTGGGGTGAGCTAGAAACTCAGCGAGTGTCCAGTAAAATCAGTAATCAACCAGTTTCACAATAACGTATTGAAATGATATCATGAATCAATGATCAAATATATGTTTATTGCTCTTATGAGCCAGTGAAATCACCATATTTAAACCCCAATGCTCAAACAGATCCAGTAAGTTAAACAGTACAAAGGAGCCATCGGTGCTCCAAATAAACAATTGAGAGACGTTGGTTCTAAGCACAAGTTTTCCCAAGAACTCAATGGAGCCAAATCATGCCATGGCACACACACAAACACAAATTATATGCAATCGAGTAACCAATGCAAGAATTAGTTCGAAAAGTAACCAATGCAATTAGTTCGAAGAGTAACTTTGAAAATAGTTGTGGAATCACTCACCAACCACAGCTCAGGAACCATCCATCACAGACATTGCCTTGTTCAAGTCCAAGCTCTTCATTCTACCAAGAATTAACCCAAACTCAAAGCGATCAAATGTTTTCAAAGATTGGACAGCATTTCCCCTTATATTTCCTTATTTCCATCCTACAACAACCACCAATATCCATTCAAAACAGCACACACAAATCTTAGACTATAAAACACACCTTTCGGCACAATAACAACAACTGAATCTACACTTATCGGATTGAAACGAATCTTATGGTGTTACGAAGCTAAGACATATACCAAGATTTCTTATGAAGACTTCCAAAGCCAAATTATACAATTTCATGGTCAAAAATTGAAATCTTAGAGGAAATTGAAAACGGTCCGCGAAACAGGGCTTATGGGCAGTCAAGGGTATTTCGGTCATTTCACATGCTACAGTACTCCAATCAATCTAAAATTTTGGAGGTAGATAGATAACTCATATCTTTACAACTTTCATGCTTCGGGCAAGGGCTGATTTAGCCTTTAACATGGTCGAACATACAGTGTAAAAACAGGGCAGATTACTAACCCTAAAACTGAAATTAACCCCACAAACGGAAATTTTCCTTAGGAAATCACATCTAGCATATACAAGTTTCATTTCACATACCACTAAGCCATCAATCTATGGCATATGCTTAAGCATCAAATAAAGACAGAAAATTTACCAAAAATTCTAAAATATATCAAACTCTACTTTAATCCATGAAATCTTCCATAAAACAACATATTCAACATATTCAACATCTCTAATCCACTGATTAACAAAAACTTGCAGTTGAGAGGAAGTTCTTGACAAGATTACCTTCAAACCCCAAGAAAAGTTGGTAGCTTAACTTCCCTAACCAAAACCACTCCACCACCTTCTTCCATCTTCCTTAGCAAATGACTTTTATGGAGCAAATTGAGGTTTTAATGGTCGGAACACAAGATTTGGTGAATGAAATCAAAGGAAAAATGGAGTTTCCTCTCTTGGTTTATCTCCCAAGAAGCTCGGTCAGTTTTGGTGAAGAAATGAAAGTGAGTTTTGAACTCTAAGTAAAGTCAAAAGGTGAAACTTAGTCACTAAGAAAACTGGGCAACAGCAGAATCCGGCCAGATTGTCGGCCGGATTCAAGGCAGTAGGTTTCCAGATTTTTTTTCAAAACTCCAAGCCAATCCGGCTAGGTATCCGGCCAAGAACTGGCCGAATTTTCGGCCGAATTCACCAAAAATTACTGTTCACTAGAATTTTTTTCTTTTCTTCTTCTTTCGGGAGTCACAAACTCCCTCCCTTAAAAGAATGTTATCATCGACATTCCAACTTATACTAACCAGATCAAAATAATCCTCGAACGTCAGTCAAGTACCAAGAATCACTCCAATCCCACTTATCACTTAGCAACGAGCCAACAGATAGCTAAACAAGTAACCAAATACATGCAAAAGGGCTCGATTCAAACAACTAGCCCTGAGTTGGATTCAAAGTCCCAGATATTTGGAAGAAATTCAGGACATAGCGAAGCCTCCGATCGGAAATTTACCCCTGGTGGTGCTGGACAACACAACAAGCTAGCACACGGCTATACTTCACCAGAAAGTCTCAAGAATTTATCTCCGGTGGTGCTAGACAACACAACAAGCTAACACAACGGCTATACTTCACCAGAGAGTCTTAGTTCAAGAATTTCATCCCTAGTGGTGCTTGATAACACAACAGGCATGTCTTGCCAAAAGAATGGCGGTGCTTGATAACACATCAGGCAATGCTCCACCAGAGAGGTTCAGTTCAAGAATTTCATCCCTGGTGGTGCTTGATAATACAACAGGCACGCCTCGTCAGAAGAATGGCGGTGCTGGATAACACAATAGGCAATGCCCACCAAAGAGGTTCAGTTTAGCCGCTACAGAGGAGTAGTAGCCGGTCTACAACCACACATAAAACATACAAGTTCAAAAGCAGGATCAAAGCAGGGTTCAAACATATAAGTTCAAAAGCAGAGCCAAATACTTCAGGTTCATGGTGCACGAGTACGTATAAGAACTCACTCGGCTAGCCTATGCCCAGCAATTCACATTCTCAAGTAGTCACAGACTTCAAGTCCACATATAGGTCATATACGAATCAAACTATTTAGTCATGCGTAAAAGAGAAACCCTATATTCAGTCAACTCAGGTCCATTAAGTGTACGTAAGAGCACACTCGTCTAAACAAGTTCAAATCTCAAATGAGTTCATCCTAGTCGGTCTCAGACTGTTCAAACATTTCAAATCCCAACACTTACGAATCGGGTGGTGCAACTTTAATCAAACAAAAAGACTTGAAGAAGGATGCAAAAACCAGAAGTTTTCTCAACAAATCCAGACACTATCATAATCTATCAAAACCCTAGCCAAAATCTTATTGGACAGGTTCTAGATAACATTCATCATTTCAATCTCCTCATTCAGTTAAGTCTCGAGTACAATACGAAATCCTCTGTGCTCCAACCTATGCCATTACAACTTATCTCAAACTCACTTATGATTCCTATTCACATCCTCATACACTAGACCATGTTCCTTCCAAATTCACAAGCATTTTCTCAGAAAAAGTATCGAGTACTCAAGTACAAGAATTCAAAACTAAGCAACTGTACAACTCAGGCCATTCGCTAGTACCAGAATCGGTTGATGTACGCTTGGAAGCAACCAAGTCATATCTTACGCTTACCACTTTCAAACCAGTCCCACAGTCCGGCATCCTAAACTTTAGCCTAGGATACACTACAGAGATCTGAAACCTAAGCTCTGATACCAACTGTGACAGCCCCACCTCCCCCTAAGGCGAACCAAAGGGTTCGGCGGATCGCCTGCCCAACTCTCGCCGGAACTCACTCACTCACTACAGTTCTCAAATAAATTACAAAGTAAATCTCAAATATACATCAATCCCTTCATGAATATAAATATCAAAACGAAGCAAATACTAGTTCTCAAGCGTGGAATGTACACATACATTCGTTCAATTCCAAACATTCATACAAATCCAACTAGTACACAAGATGAATCTAAAACTCAAACTATACAGGAGATAATCCATCCAGTCACACGAAGAACTTAATACAAGCGCTTCCTTTGGCCTCGAGCCCTGTGGAGGGGAAAAATATATTTTTGGGGTGAGCTAGAAGCTCAGCGAGTGTCCAATAAAATCAGTAATCAACCAGTTTCACAATAACGTATTGAAATGATATCATGAATAAATGATCAAATGTATGTTTATTGCTCTTGTGAGCCAGTGAAATCACCATATTTAAACCCCAATGCTCAAACAGATCCAGTAAGTTAAACAGTACAAGGGAGCCATCGGTGCTCCAAATAAATAATGGAGAGACGTTGGTTCTAAGCACAAGATTTCCCAAGAACTCAATGGAGCCAAATCATGCCATGGCACACACACAAACACAAATGATATGCAATTGAGTAACCAATGCAAGAATTAGTTCGAAAAGTAACCAATGCAATTAGTTCGAAGAGTAACTTTGAAAATAGTTGTGGAATCACTCACCAACCACAGTTCAGGAACCATCCATCACAGACATTGCCTTGTTCAAGTCCAAGCTCTTCATTCTACCAAGAATTAACCCAAACTCAAAGCGATCAAACGTTTTCAAAGATTGGACAGCACTTCTGTGACGGCCCCACCTCCCCCTAGGGCGTACCCCAGGGTTCGGCGGGTCGCCTGCCCAGCTCTCGCCAGGACTCAGTCACTCGTATCACGTGCGTACATCCATAGACAATAAGTAACCCATCCACTTCAACTTAATATATACATAGATGCTCAAGTAAAAGATAAGAAACTTCTACTCACCAGAAGTCTTCAAAGTTTTTACCATTCAAATACAACCATCGAATATACAAGGGTTCTCATTCCTCATACAACCAGCCCGTGCCAAGCACTAGGGCGAGAACCATTACAAGGCCAAAGAACTAGATCAACTAGACTATACAGAACTCTCGTCCTTGCTCGCCTTCCCCTGCTAAGGAAAACAATTGACGTGGTATGAGCTAAAAAGCCCAGTGAGGTTCTATATACATAAACAAGTAATTAAACAAGGAACATTAGTCATGTAATAACAATTAATCCAGAAAACCTTATGTATAGTTCATGAGTGGTTGGGACTTATTACAGGTATGGAGCATATCACAGGTATAACACATGATTTCATGTTGGCATTTTAGCATGGAACAATTATCGTGATACACGGTAACCATATACTGAAGGATACGGTGTTCCGGTGGAACTTTGTCGGTCCTCTGCACCTTATAACTTCCGAATCCCCACGGTTGACTGGCCATCACCTTATCCCTCCAGTGGTAATACTCGAGTATACCGACGGTTGTCCAGGGTTCCAACCTACCCGACCGAGCCCAGTCCTGGCTCGAGTAGGTCGGTAACCGAGGCGGGGCCCAAGTTCAGCTTAGAGCTTACAACATGCACAACTAACCAAGTAAATCGGTAAACGGTAAATGGTAAAATTCATCAATTGAATAGGTCGAATGAGGTAAAGTACACACTCGCCTAACAATGATGGACAACTTCATATAGCATGTGATTCATGATAATTAAGTAATCAAGTGGACACTTAGCACGTAAGCAATACAAATTGATTTCATGGGAGCATGTAATTCACGGATATCACGTAATCACATAAATTGGAAATCGAGTAAACAGATAGTCAAGTAATCAGGTAGTCACAGAAAACAATGGGTATATAGAACACTCACCTATTTACGCACAACAACGTGCAAAATATCCTTCCGGATATTATCTTTAGTCACCGAGAAAACCTAAGATTAAATGAAAAGAATATTACCACTCATTTGTCACAACCAATTAGGTGCAATCAAAGAGACTCGTCGCATGATGAGTAGAACGTATAAAAAGACTTTAAAGTAGAACGTGGACATTTGGACTCGTGGATAAAAATAACTAGGGTTTCATAGACCACACATAAAACCAACTCAAAAGGGTTATAAAATTTTCTAATGGAAACACTTGAACTAAAGACAAATCAAAATCCAACTAGATAGACTAGGAAATACCATTTTCGGAATCGTTTATGTGGTTGAAACTTATCTTATATTCAAGTAGATATTATAGACTAATTGTCTTAATGAAATTCATGAAAAAGAGAGGACAAAATACTCAAGAAAATCCTAAACTACTCCTCTTTATTTGGTAAGAGTAAGTAAACATTTGGAGTTTCCAATTGAAGAAGGATCATGTTTTTAAGATGGAAAAACGGTCATAGTATTTTACAAGTTCAAATAAACCTTAGCTTTCGGGCGAAAATTTGGGCAGCATGCCCTTTGTTTTTACCTAATTTTCCAGCCATTTTGGCTTCATTATTTTTCCTCAACCACAACCCAACATCACACATAAGCAATTCAAGTCAAGAGCCGTTCCATAGGCTCACAATATCATAAGAATAAGAAATACAGAAATAACAAGTGCAGAAATTCAATTTAGCAAAAGACAGATTTGACGTATGAAAGCGGAAATAACTTATCTGAGGCTACGCTTATCGGATTAAGACACAACTTATGCCGTTTCGAAGCTAAGACACAGGGCTAAAATGTTCATGAAGGTCACTTAGTCCAGTTTCTAATGTAACTTGGTCAAATTCTCAAATTACTAAACCAGAAATCAATTCGTCGGCTGTTTAAATACATTACACTGTAATGGACATATCTCAGAGTACATAAGTCCGAATCAGGTTTTCTTAGAGGCATTTGAAAGATAATTCAGAATACTACAACTTTCATGTTTTGGCAAAAAGCTAAATCAGAATGAATACTAGTCAAAAAACGTGATAAACTGGACTTAACTGATGAAACGGACTGCTGGGAAATTTTTAAAACAGTGAGGGTATTTTGGACTTTTCACAACCTACGTTGCTCCGATTGAGTTGAAATTTTGTGGGCAACTATAAAATATCATTCTCTACAACTTTCATGTTTTATGCCAAGCCAAATTCGGCCTCTAACTAGGTGATATAGAAACGGGCAGAACTGAATTTTCAAGTCCCTGAAATCTGGAAATTCTTGAAATCAAATGCTAATTTCTTTATTTTTGGCTTGCTTCACCATCTTAACTTCCCATATTAAACTTTAAACATCAAAGCCCCAAATTTTAAGCACTAGAAAAATCATAGGAAAGCTGAAAAATATTCCAATAAAATGGAAAATCATGACCCAAGCCTCTATTTCACCACATACCTCAATAATACAACCATATGTGACATATTTAGCGACTAATCGTGAATTTAATCGGAGAGTCAAGGTTCCAGCATGTATACCTTTCCAAGGAGACTAGAAACAAGTGTTCAAGGCCTTTGTTCCTCAAGAAAATTACACCGGTAGGTAGCCTTTGTGCTAGATAACAACTTAATCGGAGTAGATTTGCGCGAATAGAAGAAACTTTTCAAGATTTGGAGAAGAAATGAAGGAGAATGAGATGAACTCTCTTTGTCTCTCTCTCTCTCTCTCTTATTTCGGCCAAGATGCAGAATTAATGGAGGGAATTAAGCTAAGCTTGTGTTATAAGAAGGTTGGAAAGCTAAGGATTAATTCTAGCCACAAGTTTGGCTAACACTTGGACTAATCTTGACCACAAATTTTTCTCTCTCTTGTTGCATTTCTAATCTCTAATTTTCGGCCAATAGGAGGGCTAAGAGGGGGAAGATATTTTGCTCCATTAATGATAAACTTGTATGGCAAGAAAGTGGTGATCAAGTGGTGGTTCAATCGGTAGTACGCGGTACACGTCGGTGTGACGCGTTTTCTCTTAAATCGCGCGTACCAGGTTTTTTTACTTTCAACTCACTAACTTTTTATCATTGCTCCTAATCACATATTATTTCTCACTTAAAAGTCACTTTTAATCATCAAATTGATCCTCGGCCAGTACCGAAAATTCATCCGGCGGAAAAATCGAAAAACCCTAATTTTGCTCAAGTCATGAAACCGAAGCGGAAAACCCTATTTTCTAGGTTCATCTGCACTTATAGTTGAACAATTAGATAGTAGAGCTTTAATAAATAATAATTTTCAAATAAAAGGCATTTTTGAGGAAAAATGTAGAAAATTTGCGGGTCCTCACAACTTCCCCTTATATTTCCTTATTTCCATCCTACAACAACCACCAATATCCATTCAAAATAGCACACACAAATTTTAGACTATAAAACACACCTTTCGGCACAATAACAACAACTGAAACTACACTTATCGGATTGAAACGAATCTTATGGTGTTACGAAACTAAGACATATACCAACATTTCTTATGAATATTTCCAAAGCCAAATTATACAATTTCATGGTAAAAAATCGAAATCTTAGAGGAAATTGAAAACGGACCGCGAAACAGGGCTTATGGGCAGTCAAGGGTATTTCGGTCATTTCACATGCTACAGTACTCCAATCAATCTAAAATTTTGGAGGTAGATGGATAACTCATATCTCTACAACTTTCATGTTTCGGGCAAGGGCTGATTCAGCCTTTAACATGGTCGAACATACAGTACAAAAACAGGGCAGATTACTAACCCTAAAACTGAAATTAACCCCACAAACGGAAATTTTCCTTAGGAAATCACATCTAGCATATATAAGCTTCATTTCACATACCACTAAGCCATCAATCCACGGCATATGCTTAAGCATCAAATAAAGATAGAAAATTCACCAAAAATTCTGAAATATATCAAACTCTACTTTAATCCATGAAATCTTCCATAAAACAACATATTCAACATCTCTAATCCACTGATTAACAAAAACTTGCAGTTGAGAGAAAGTTCTTGACAAGATTACCTTCAAACCCCAAGAAAAGTTGGTAGCTTAACTTCCCTTACCAAAACCACTCCACCACCTTCTTCCATCTTCCTTAGCAAATAACTTTTATGGAGCAAATTGAGATTTTAATGGTCGGAACACAAGATTTGGTGAATGAAATCAAAGGAAAACGGAGTTTCCTCTCTTGGTTATCTCTCAAGAAGCTCGGTCAGTTTTGGTGAAGAAAAGAAAGTGAGTTTTGAACTCTAAATAAAGTCAAAATGTGAAACTTAGTCATTAAGAAAACTGGGCGACAGCAGAATCCGACCAGAATCTAGCTTGATATCCGGCCGGATTCAAGGCAGTAGGTTTCCAGATTTTTTTCAAAACTCCAAGCCAATTCGGCCAGGTATCTGGCCAAGAACTGGCCGGATTTTCGGCCGGATTCACCAAAAATTACTGTTCACCAGAATTTTTTCCTTTTCTTCATCTTTCGGGCATCACACTTATCGTGTTATTGTTTCGTTTTAAAAAAAAACTTTACACTCGCTCACTTAGAGATTTGCTACTTGAAGTGTTATTGCTCACTTTTTTGAACTTTTCGTGCTCCTTATTTTGCTACGTGATATTTGTACTTTTCAATAATGGTCACCTTGTTATTTGGAACCTCACTGGGCTTTTAGCTCATTCCACGCCATTTATTTTCCTTACAAGGAGTACGAGCGTGGCGTGAGACGTGTACAGACTAGCGTAGTTTAGTTGTTTTTGAATTTTGAATTGTACTCGCGCTAGCACCCGACTAGGGTTGGTTGTACTTGAATTGTAAACACTTTGAAGTATTTTGGTGTGTAGAAGCTTTGTATCTGGATTTGAACATTAATGTATATATTAAGTTGAAGTGGCTGTGTTATTTATTTTCTATGGATGTATGTTATTTTTCTTAAGTTCTGAGTGAGTGAGTCCTGACGAGAGTTGGGCAGGCGACCCGTCGAACTCTGGAGTACGCCCTAGGGGGAGGTGGGGCCGTTACAACGTCCTCTACCGTCCATGTCTCATCACAGGTCTAAAGGTGTAAGACAAAAATTAAATATACGTATAAACCATAAATCAATTAAAAGTAAAGTAAACTTTCATATATCATAAAAGATCATAATAATTACACCAAATTAGGATAAGTTCATCAAATTATTTCAAAAGAAGGGGGAACAGACAAGATCATAGCAAGACGTGTTAAGTCGCAGATGTACAAAACAACAAAAGAACGTCATCCCCTGTACAAAAGATTACAACTTCTAAAAGTGCAAGGGTCCGTAGTGGAACTAGATCCATCCCCACTCGTAGAGCCCCCACTGTTTGGATTCCCTTCGGGGCCATTAGCATTAATCACTCCGTCGACCAAGGTCCCACGCTCTGCTAGAATGACCTAGTACGATCTCGAACCTCTGCTACAACCCGATTAAGTCGAGTGTTCACTTCCTGTAATTGTTCACGAAAGGCATTGGTCCTCTCTTGCTCCATTAAAATATCTTCTTCCAACTCTCGGATTCTAACAGCCTACCCATTCTTGATGGCCGTTAACCTCTGGTGGTCAATTTGGGCCCTACAGTTGGCACTAGCCAACCTCCTCCTCTCATCTGCCACCGCTAAGACCATTCGGTCTAGGTAGGAGTAAGTTCTCCAATAGTCGCAGGTCCTAATGTATCGCTCAGGCGCTCATCGACGAACAGGGCCTCCCAGCCTCTCTTGGTACCTAAGGACATGCAGACGTCTAGCAGGAAGTCCATTCCCATTGTTCTCGCCGTCCATGACCTACATGATATCCAAGGGAAGGGACTTAGACTTACTTATCAATTCTTAAACTATAATACTTAGAAAATCAACACTTAAAGAATTCATTCACTTAGTATACTATTCTGTCACTCTTAACCTTTCACATCTATTAAACCATATACAACCCTAGGACATTTCGAACCTACGGCTCTAATACCAACTGTGACGACCCCACTTTCCCTAAGGTGAACTAGAAGGGTCGGCAAGTTGCCTACTTAACTCTCGCCAGGACTCACTAACACCTCAAGACAAGAAGTACGAGTAACTCATTCAATACCGCCAATAACTACTAACTATTACAAGCTGAAGCGATCATCTCCAAAATATCTTAATACATAATTCAAGGTTCACCTTATAGTTCAAAAGTACAAAATACAAAATATACCAAGTACTGGCACGTTCACGACTCTCAGAGTGCTAACACTTTTTCCTCTATTAGGGAAAACAAACATACAATGAGTTTTCGCCTAATGAGATTCTAAGAAAATCACGCAATCAAATCAACAAGAATATTTAATTCAAGACTAATTCAAGAAAGGATAAGACAAATACTTGGAGTGCAAGTTAAGAAGTAACAATCTAATTCAAGGATACAAGGGCTTCCAAAAGCCAGATTCACGTAGCTCAGACATTTCGCAGGTGGTTGACGCTCCGTTAATGTTTAATAAACCAATAATCGTAGAACACCACTTTACTTCAATTCCCGTTCACCGTTTAACCCCCTACACTAGGCCCGCATGCCACAATAAGTAGTGGTGGTAATACTCGATCACACTAATTAGTCAAGAAGATATCACTCCATTTGATAAAATAGTAGATCCAGGGTTCGTTATCTAATCGACCAGTAAACCCTGGGTTCGTTATCTAATTGACCAGACCCTTGCCGGTTCGACTGGATTAATTAGCCAACAGGGTTTGGAATTCCCAACATGCAGTTGAATTTGTGGGATAACAATCCAACCAACCAATCAAATAGGCAGAGAATAACAGTTTATAATAAAGAATCGATGAGACAACAACCCAAACGACTAACAGGACAAGTACAAGCAAGAAAGGAGTTGAGCAAGATAAAGTACATGCTCATCCACGTAATATCAAACAGTTAATAACAGGCAATTTCATAGGGCACACACATGTCAAGCAAGTATGAAGTGCAACATGCACTTAGAACACTCACCGCATTTAGAAAAGTTAACTTTCCTTGGTGAAAGGGTCTGCGGGTTCGCTTTCAAAACCTGTTATCAAATACATAGGATAAGTGAACTAGGGGTACAAACGAACCGAGTCGAGTCGAGTTTTGGCCTTATTGAGCCAAGCCTCTAGTTAATTTCATGAAGCTCAAACTCGAGCTCGAGTTCGAAGAGATCAAAATGTCAAACTCAAGCTCGAGCTTAAAAAATAAAAAAATAATAATTATTTTATTTTAAAAAAATATAAAATAATAATTTTTTTAACAAATAATAAAATATTATGAATATATATGTAATTTTACTATTAAAATAAAAAATATATATATATATAATCGAGCTCGCGAGCCAACGTGCTTAATGTTTTTGAGCTCGAGTTCGATATTGACCGAACTCGAGTCGAGCTCGTATTCCGAACGCGAACGGCTCGATTCGTGAACAGCCCTAAAGTGAACTAAAGAAGTTTACCATTTTAAAACATTTGAATAAATTAGTCGAACCCCCAAGTGCAAGATTTTAGTCAAAAAGTATCACCTATCCTTGCTCGAACCACAAGGGAAAAACTTTTGATACTAAAGTCAAAAATACAAATTTAAACGGGACAAAAAAAATAAGGTTTCAAATGAGCCAAGGGTATAGTAAGGTGATATACTAATGTTTACTCTTGTCAAAGCGTTCAACAAGCGACTCGGGAAGAAAAGTCACTCGTTCTTTAAAACACCCTAGTTTTAAGTGAAAACCCCGTGTATAAGTAGTGATCTAGGGGTTAACAAGGCATAGTGATCTACAAGCCACAATTTCACCACCAAATACCAAGTTATAGCTAGAATTCTTCTTCATAAGTCCTACCATCCTATACTAAACCGATAATACCATCAAATAAGGATTTCATGCCACGCGCTATTCGAATAATGACTAAGGGTTAGTAGAGAAACTCGGCCTTGAATAATCAACAATCATTGTTCAACTCAAAGGCATAAAGTTGTGAGAAAACCTCAATTCCAATCATAAAACCAAGCTCAAAATGGTTTAACAACTCCAACTTGAAGTTGGAAATGAAAGCAAGAACAACTTTAGAAAAATCGTATTTTCTCCAATTTTGCATAAGGCTGTTTGAAAAATCATATCTCAAGTTTATTAAGTCCAAAATTTATGAACTTTATACCGTTAGAAACAAACTCAAAGGACTACATTTTCTAGAAGGCACATTTATAAGATTCTGTCCACAAGTCAGTCAAATTCCAGTCTCAAGTTGCTGCTTCATCAGGTAGAAAAATAGAGCAGGTGTGAAAATTCAGTCAATTTTGGAAAATCAGAGATATTCATAGGAATTGAGAAAAATTCTAAAAATTTCACGGTGGAAAGCACTCTAAATGTAGTTTGAAACGCAACAAGCAGAACTCAATTTAGATTTTTCTCTATCAAGATACGATAGTTTCCCTAAGTCTGTGTAGTGATCACTGCGAAAGTTCAACAACTAACATATCTTGAAGCAAACTACGATTTCACCATCCACAGCTCAAACTTTTTGCTCAAATCAGCCTCACATACATGAATCAACATCTAAGCAAGTAATTAAAGCAATTTTTGCTAAAGGTACAACTAAAAAAGAGGAAAAACAGTCCAGTTTTGGTCCCTCTTTCTCTCAGCCAGCTTCCAGAAATTTTCCAGCACACATTCAAAATTTTAACTAACAAAAGATACAACCATTTCGGTCATAACAACTGCAATTTCAACTATAACTCAATGCATCTTTAGCAATATATATATACCAACCATTTCCACCAAGCTTCCAACATAAAAAAATATCACAAGACAAACTACACATCAAAGCCAACCTCTTAACCACACGAGGGGAATGATGTTAGGGTGAAGATGTTACTTGGAACAAGAGTTGATTGGCAAGATGCAAAGCTTTTTCTTCCTCCTTTTTTGCCCCAAGGAGCCGGCCAACAAGCAAGGGAAAATGAAGAGGAGATGAAGGAGAAATCTTGGTGATTATCTAAGGGTTTGATCAAAGAAAAATGGTGGAAGAAATTTGTAGCCAACTCTCTCTCTCTCTCTCTCTCTCTACCTCTCAATGTTCTGCCAAGGGGAGTAGGAAAGGAAGAGGAAAAGTGATGAGAGAAAAGAGAGAGTTTGTTTGATTTTACAAGCAACTCCAAGTCAACTATGAATAATGAGTTAGTAGCATTCAACTCTCAAGTCTTGTCAGTCTCTTTCAAGATTCAAATCTTACTACACTCTCAAGGTTATGATCATGTTTTACTTGTTGGTCACACTAATACGTCTCAGTAAAATTTAACGTAGCTACGCTAAAACGTGCACGTAAAAGAATTTTTTTTCTATTCCAACTAGTGATTAAATTACTAAAAAATTACTAATGGATAACAAAAAATGATTTAAAATGAATAAGTTGAGAAAAGATAGGAAATTAAACATGTGAATAAATAGTTAAAGGAATAATTAAATGATTTAAACACTTGAATAAATATATATAAATAAAAATTTTGAGTTCTCACAATTTCATTTCATAAATATAGTTTATAAATAAGTACATGCAGTATCCAGCTTCTAAATACTCAACTTAGAGTTAACTCCTTCTAGGTAGAGGTTTGCATCGAATTCGAATTTGGTAATTAGGAACTATAAATTCTAAACTTTTGAAAATTTGGACATTGGAAATTTCAACCTAATTTAATTTCGAATTCACCAATTCTGATTCCAAATATGAATTGAATTCATTTCAAAATTCGGTAGTTTACCAAATTCATTCTGCAACCTATTATACTTTTACTTGATTTGAAATTTAGAAACATAGACATAAACTAAACCACTTACCCTTGATATAGAGAAGCTGATTGGCCAATTCAAAACCATCCACATGTATTACAATTATAAGCATACACGATACAAAAATATACCTAGGGTAGAAAAAACCTACTACAGGTCAACATAATCAATTTAGTCTAAGGAAGTTCACCTTCAAACACAAAGGACCTAGAACTATGAGAGGTGAAAATGTGGACCTCAGAGACTTAGAGGAAGTGGTGAATGGTGGTGAGGTGAAGCCGCGTGTCGGTGTGTCTACTTGAAGCGGTGAATACTTAGAGGGCTACAAGGCAGCGAACCAATGATTGAGAGGTGATGCTGAGATTGACTAACTGAGAATGGGCCGAGGGGCAAGGGCCAAGGCGAAAGTGTGAAAAGGCCAAAATGGGGATAAGATTTAGGTTTTGTTTCTTTTGCCTTTCGGACTTTTGTATTTCTAATTTTTTTGTATTATAAGTTTATAACATAAAATATAACTAACTTAATAAGACTTATTAGTGTTATATAATATTATTATTAGTTAGAGGTATTATTATATAAAATAAATATGTTATATTACATATTGATATATATGTATGTGTGTGTGCGCATTATATATACAAATTTGAAATTGAAATAGGTAGCCGATTTTTTTTTTCTAATTATGAATTTGAAATCAAAAAATTCAATTTGAAAAAAATAATCCCAAATTCAAACCAAATTCTTAAGTTTCGAAAATGAAAAAACTAATTTCCTTTCCATTTTCTATTTTTTTATTTCAAAATGTCTGAATTGATTTTGAATTGGGTTGGTAAATCATTTTTTTTTCGAAATTGCATGCTTCTACTTCTAGGAGGAGTAGTAGATCAAGCATTTTCTCTGATTTTCACTTGACCTACCTATATATGAATCAATCGGCCAAGCACATTGGCTACCATGACTATTCATAATTGATCAACCATTTTCTCTAGTTTTCACTTGATCGTCGTACATGACAGAACTATAGATCTTACCGAGTTACCGTCAATCTCATGACCGTTTAGAGTTTTTTGTAAGATGAAATCATTTCACATGTCACATGCATATTTCTTTCATTTCAAGAAAATATGCCACTCATTTCATAAAACATACCTTAGCAAAACATTTCAAATAGGCATATATGATCCATTTTTTATTTACCAATACAAAGCATTTACTAGAGAAATTTTATATGTAACATTTTGAAAATACAGAAGTGTAAGCATCACTTATCTCAATCCGCTTGCTTGAAGAGATCTTAACTTGCTCTAATTCCATTTCAACCTATAGCCAATAACGTATGTGTTTTCATTACCTTATATCTCCTATCCATAAAGTGGTCATTTCTATCTTGGATAGCTTAGAAAACATGTCTAAACCATTTTATAAAAATAGGTGATAAGTTTCCTAAAATGGAAAATTTCCCTTCTTAGAAAGTTTTCTAATTTTGAAAGTTTCTTTTTAAAAGGCGATATAATTAAAATAAGTGTTATTCATTTGTTTATTCCTTAATTTATTCATTTATTCATTTATTTAATTAATTAATTAATTAATTTATGTTTTTAACTTATTTACTTATTTTAAATAATACATTAATTTTTTAAAATTAATATGAATGAACATGTAGAAATGTTGTTAATTTTTATATTTAAATTATTTATATTTGTATAAATTCACAATAACTAAAAAAAGACTGTGCTAAAGCATGGGCAAACCTCTAGTTTGGTTTCGGAGAAGTAGATTATATGGAGTTAGTTAAATGAATCTCAAGAGCATGATTGGATTAACCACCGATTATCTAGTAGTCGTTGAATAGGAATAGGTTACTATGCTAAATTATCCAAAGATAAATAAATTTATTATTTTATGTTTTGGTAAATTTGGTATTATTAATTTATAAAAACAATACCCAAAAAAATGTTAGGAAAATTCAGGGTTTTACAAATGGACTGCTTAAATATACTGACAATTATACCCTTAAGTTATTGATAAAAAAATGTACCCTTAAACTATTGATAAATAACGAGAATTTGTAAAGGAAATTTATTGAGGAATAGATGCCATTTTAGCACCACAGGTTTTTTCAGAAGCAAAAGACATTCAAGGGTGTTCAACTTCAGAAAAAATTAAAAGAAAGGGGTGATCTTGCTTAGATCGGATATTGGATATTGATCACAAGGAAATCGATAAAACGGATTCATATCCAAACTTTATAATTTGGTAAAACAGTTTGGCAATAGATATTCAAATTTGATTACTCAATTCATGATTAAAATTTGATAAAATAGTTTGAGAATGAATATTAAAATTCGATTACTGAATTCGCAATTACAGTTCGAATTATCAAATTTCATATAATAATATATATGATGTAAATTACCTACTAATACATACATACATAGTATATGTGTATACATACATATATGCGTGTGAGTTTTTTTTTTCAAGTTACTTTCTTTTATTAATAATGAGGAAATGACAAAATACAAGGAGGGAGGCTACACCTTACCTCTAAGAACTATTGAACTATTTCCGGAGGTCACCCTTCAAACCTAATAGAAGGGATACCTAACCATTCCATAGTAATCTCACTTCAAACTTCTTGTGGGAGTTGAGCCAATGACTCGTATACACTATTGAAACTCAAGTTTATGCCAAACCTAGCTAGACTATCAGCAGACCTATTTGCCTCTTAAAAACAGTGCGTCATCACTTGCACATGATGTCGCAAAGCTAATAGCTCCTCCAAATCACGCATTAGCCACCAAAGGACCCCCAACTTGCCATGGAACATTCGAACCAGAAGCAAAGAATCCGATTCCACATGCACAGCCAAAAAACCCTTTTGCACACAAAGCCTCACCCCCACAAGCAACGTCTTCAGTTCTATCTACAAACTATTAGCTACACCAAAAACATGAGAGAAGGCGAAAATAAAATGCTCCAATGAATCCCTTAGAATACCACTCCCGCTTGACCTTCCAGGATTACCCCTAGAGTATCCATCAACATTCAACTTAGGACTTAATAGCTGCGACCTGCTCCATTTCTACCAGCAGAGCTTGCGAGGCTTGTCCCTCTTGACCACCAACTCATTAAGAGCAAACCAAGAGAAACCGCCATTAGCAAGATTAGGAAATTGACCACACAAAATCTCTTGCAACTCCCTTAGAATACGTAAGTGAATAAAGTCCGCCGTCACCCCTTTGCCTTCAAAGAGCATAGAATTCCTAGCCCTCCAAAGATGCCAACACACTAGGCAAGGAAGAATCCGATAGACTAGCTTCAAATCAGAATTTGTAACCCATAAGCACCACTTAGCCAACGCATGTCACACAGTATAAGCTAGAGCGAAGCCTCCAGCAACCCCTTCAAAAGACTGCCAAACTTGTCGGGGGAGCTCTCCAATGCAAAAAATATGATCTAGACTCTCCACCTCCGACTCCTTATAGCACCAGCAATGAGATGGACCATGTATTTGAAAACGGTAAAGAATGTCTAGAACTGACAGTCGGGACTCTAGCAAGCGTAGCATAAAGAAGGAAACCTTAGAAGGAATCAGCGAGCGCATATATTTGCCAAGAAAAATGACCTGGTTGCAGGTTGGCTCACCACCTAATACGCAAATGACACTGTGAACGAATCCGAGGAGCTTAAATCCCACACCATTCTATCCGGCCGCCGAGATATCGGTGGAGGAATACATAAGATGTCAGACACAATGTCGCGTGGCAGCCACTGCTATAATAGATTTATGTTCCACTGATCATAGTTTACAAAATTTGCCACTGAATGCACCCCAAAGTTCTCCGCTCTACCACACACAGGACCAGGCCCCATCCAATTTTCATGCCAGAAATCCATTTCCCCATTCCCCATAACCCATGTAATATGCTTTTCCACTAGATCTTTGGTCATCACCATCCTTCGCCATAGGAGGGACTAACCTTGAACTTGTTCTGCTTCACAATGATGACCCTCGCGCAAATATTTGCCCTGCATAAATCATGCCTATGAGGAAGCATTTTGGCAAAACGACCACCATAACTTCATCGAAAGAGCGTCATAGACCGATTGTAACGAACGTATCCCCACTTCACCCTCCTCCATCGGCTTACAAATGGAGCTCTATGTAATCCAATGGAACCGTATGCCATACTCTGAGCTGCCCCATAGGAATTCACCAAAGAGTTTTTCAAGACTTTGAAACATACCCTTCAGGGGCGACACAACTGCCAATATATGAATCGGTATTGAGAGCAGAACACCCTTAATAAGAGTCAGCTTCCTACCATAAGATAACATCTTCTATTCCACGAAAGCACCCGTTTGGACACTGAATCAACAATACCAAAGAAATAGTGCATCTAAGCCCTTTCAACATAGAGTGGGTAGCCAAGATATTTAATGGGGAACAACTTCTCTTGGAAGCCCGTAACTTGAGAGATAACATGCTTCCTTGTCGAGTTAAACTTTCAATGTACTAAAAAATAACTTTTCTGGAGGTTCACCCGTTGTCTAGACATGTTGCAATATGCTTCCACAGAGTGCATGACCATCTTTAACTAGCTCTTCAGACCGCTACTGAAAATCATTACATCATCTGCATAAGCTAGATGAGAAATGTTAGGGCAGCCTTTGGGAACTTTGAAAGGAGCAAAGCCCCGATCTCCTAGTAAAGCATTCAGCGAACGGGACAAACCCTTCACCCCCAAAATAAACAAAGCTGGCGAGATGGAATCCCCTTGATGCAACCCCCTTGAAGATTTAAAGAACCCCTTTGGTGTCCCATTAATAATCACTGAAAACCATACATTAGCCACTAGCCGCCACATCATATCGATCCATCTCTTTCCAAAACCAAATTTACGCATCACTTGCATCAGAAAATTCCAGGAGACCCTATCATAGGCCTTCTCCATATCTAACTTAAGGACCACATTACCTCTTCTATTTGCGCTTTGAATGCCTGAAACTAGTTCTTGGGCCAATAAAAAGTTATCCGAGATTTGCTGACCCTGAACAAACCTGCTCTGGTTATCAGAATCAAAAGCGGCAAAATCTTCGCCAATCTCTTTGCCAATAGTTTAGAAATAATCTTATTTACGAAGGAACAAAGACTGATAGGTCGATATTATGAGAAATCCTGAGGAGAACCCACCTTGGGAATTAGGACAATAGACGTCGCTGTTATTTTCTTTGGCAGCTCCGATCCACAAAAGAAACTACCTACTGGCTCAAAAATATCTTTCCCAACAATCTTCTTTGCAAAGGTAAAAAATCTTCCCGAAAAATCATCTGGTCCAGCAACACTGTCAGGATCCATCGAAAACACCATGTCCTTAACCTCCTCTAGAGAAGGGTGTCGCTCTAACTCGAGGTTATCTTGAGCCGTCAGAAGTTTTGGAATCACGTCTAGCACATGATCGGAGATCGACCCTGATTGATCCAAAAACAACTGTTGAAAAAATGACAGTGCCTCCTTTGAGATATCCTCCTCCCTTTCCAGCCACTCCCCGCATTTCGATTTTATTTGATGGATAACAGATTTTCTCCTACGATCAGATACACAAGCATGAAAGAATCTGGTATTTCTATCACCATCTGTCAGCCACTTCGCCCTAGCTTTTTGATGCCAAAACAACTCTTCATTCACCTGCGCATGGGTAAGCATCGCCCGTCTCTCATTTAAACGAATATGATGCAGCTCCAAAGGGTCCTCATCGAAACGAATTTCAGACTGTGCCACTCCCTCCTCTGCCATTTTAACATTCTCAAAAATATCCCCAAACGACTCCCACGACCATGCCTTCAGTACCTTTCTCAACCGGTACAGTTTAGCTGCCAACATGTATAACGAGTCCCCCGCAAACTCCACATGCTAGTTTTGCCGAACAACGTTTAGCAATGACTCATGCGTGGTCCAACAATTTAAAAATTGAAATAGTTTGGGGGAATTATCCATCCGAGTAAATGCAGATAATAACAAGGGAGCATGACTAGAAGGAGCCCTACTCAAGTGTTGGACCATAAAATTAATACCCAGCTCCAACACCGAACGGTTGCTTAGCAATCTATCTAAACGCTTCCACATACGTGTGCAACCTTCTCTATTATTGCACCATGTAAATTTGGACTCGAAAAAACCCGCATCCACCACCCCGACCATGGACATAAATGACAGTAACTCAACCCCTTCCCAAGGTCTAACCGGTACCCCCCTCTCTTTTCCCCCTCTCCCGTAATCAAATTAAAGTCCCCTGCAATAAACCAGGCAGCGACGCTACCTTATCATTGCTCAAGCTTGCCCACAAACCCTCACGTTTAGCCATGGTACATTTAGCATGCACAAAAGAAAATACCATAGGAGAAGGTAGCAACTGAGAATGAATTTTTATGGACAAGTGTTGATCTGATTCACCTACAAAATCACAAGACACTAAACTCAAGAAAAACACCCATACTGATCTCATACTATTTATCAAGGCCGAATCCATCTAAAGCCTCAGATGAATGGACTGGACATTAGCACAAGTTGCAAGCAATTTTGGCTCACACAAAGCCCCTAGTTGTAAAGAATGATGTCTAATTAGATGTTTCAATCTATGAAAATTAGGAGGGTGTGACACACCCCGTATATTCCAAAAAAGATAATTAATCATTTGACAAAGCTGCGAATGAGTTATTGGATGACTTACTCTAGGAGTGTAAAGAACGGTCTGAAGGAAACTTTGCCCGGATCCCCTTCGGCTTGTGTTGATCCACCAATTGGAAGCCTTCTATGTGCTGCAAATCTTGTTGTATGCGCTAGATTATCAAGTCCAGGTTGAAAATATCTTGTACATACAAGGGTGCTTCTTTGCGAAAATTACCCGCCCTTTATCGTGGAGACAAGCTCCCTGCTGCCATCTCAACAACCTGAAGTTCCCCATCCTCTGCCAACGCCACCCTCCCTTGAAGTTCCCTACACCCCAGCATCCCAAAAGGGGAGGATAGCTCTTATGTTTCCGTAAACGGCAACACCACCTGTAAATTAACAGGCATAAGAACCCCAGCCCGCTCTGCACCTTTCTCATCACACGCAGCTAAACTTTGCAAACCAACCTTCAAATCAGTAGGTCCATCATCACTGCAGCTGGGAACAATAACAGCCTCATTAACTTGTGCAACTATCACAACGGAATCCACTACTGTCGCCTCTACCTCCAGACAGATTATGGTTGTTCGCTGGATAGAAAATTCAACAGACGGTGCACCAAAAGAGTGCGTTGTATCAGCCAATACCACAAGCTGCTCAATGGCTATCAAACTCACCTTCGTATTCACTCTACCATCCAAACCCGAGGACTCCGCATCCACAGCCGCTTGTGAAGCTTGCAGATAGGGCGATTGCTGCACCTGAATGGAGGGTACACTTACTCTTGTTTCCCGAGACTCTTTTACAGGCTTAACCGGCTCCAAGTTAGCATTCTACCGTATCTCCCATTGTGACTTTCTCAGCTCCGGATTTTTCACATGACATTGGCCTTCATCATGTCCCTGTCTATGACAGTGAGTACAATACTTGGGAAGATTTTTAGGTTATAACGATTGCCAAAACCCATCTCCATCCCCCATATCCACCCACACCCTTAACAGGATAGCCTTCAACAAATCCACCTCAACGCACACTTAGGCAACATTAGGACGAGAGTAAGAAACAGTTGTGGAGTCAACAAAGAGAGGATTACCCAGACATGAAACAATATGAAATAACCACTGCTTGTCAAACAAGTGAATTAGCAGCTTAGGCAAACTAAACCAAATGGGGACCAAGGAAGATGCTCGGTCCACATGGAACTTTGGTTTCCACTTGAATACTCTCATGGGACAACCATACACATACCAGATACTTTTAGACCAAACCTGTAAAAATGCTTGACATCTAGAAGACCAACTGTAACCACATCCTTCAAGTCCAGCGTTGAGAAGAATCTGCATAGATCTAGCATTGCCAGCCTACCTTTCGAGAATTTCCCTACCAGAGCAAAACGGAAAGGAGAAGATATAGCTGCCATATCAGTAGCATTGAAGACCACAGCCGGCTCCCCCCGATTAGCAGACATAGTCGCGTGAATCTATATTGGCTGCAAAGAAGAGTTTTTGGTGAATAACTCTAAAAAAGCTTTCTTTTTGAACAAAAGAGAAGAAGATTCAAGTTGCCCCCCCTTTAGGCAGGAGGGTAGCCTCTACCGCCATGATTCCTAGCAGAAAACCCTAGCAGTCTATAAACCCTAGTTTTTTCTCCACAAAGAAATGGAAGAAACTTCCCCACTGAAATTGTTGAGTGTGAGTGTGTGTGTACATATACATATATATGCATTCATATACATACATATATATATGCATGTATATACGCATACATACATATACATATATATATGCATACACACGCTCACACACATACATGTATGTATATACATATACATACATACAAATATATATATTAAAAAGGTAAAAGGATGCAAAGGAAATGATACAACAACATGTTCAGCTGAGACAGATAGATTTACATACTGATCTTACAATTCATTACAGAAATTACCATTTAAATGGATAATCTTAATTACCAGGATATTGTTTCTGAAGGATTAAAGATTGAAAATGACTTGGTAGAAATTCAGAAGGCGATAAAATAATTTGGTAAAAAATTATTGGATAAATTACTATAAATAGAAATCAAAATTAATAGATTAGAAAAAAATGATTAGAGAACCTGATATTAAAAATCCAGAAACTAAACAAATATATGAAATAAAAATGAACAATCTTTATTTAGGGCAATTGCAACTATGAAAATACCAAAAGATTTATAAAATGGAAAATTTTATACAAGCCTCTAATTCAGATATTGAAGAACTAGTAGAATAGATAGGACACATGAATTTAGATAATACATTAAATAGAAACCCAGATATTTAACAAGAATTTCCTGAAAACCCAACTATTCTTGATATCGCAGGATCTAGTTCAAACATTCCCAGATTTATTAATAATAGCTTTAATAGGCCTACTAAAGGATATGCTGTGGTACATTCTTTAGGAAAAAAACGTAGATTCCGAAGGATTTACTTCATTAGAAAAAATGAGACTCGAAACTATATAACCTTTTGGTATGTATCTTGATTTAAACTGTATCTCTAATACTGAAAAAACTATAGATACATGGGAAACAGCTTTAAGATTAGTTACAACTATTAATAAAATGGATTATGATACAACTAAAGGATTTATTGAGAGAACTCTCGTTAATAATACACTTCAATTCTAAAAACATCTAAGTAATGAAGCTAAAAACACTACATTCTCTGATAATGATTTAAACAATATGATAACAAAGCAGTAGAAGCATTTAGATTAGAATTTATTGGGGAAGATAATATTTTAAGAGATAGAACAAAGGTAAAGAAATATAAACAAGCTTTATGATTGCTAGTTAGAATTCAAACTTTTACCTAATTACCCTATCCGCAGGTATATGGGTCAACGAGTATAGGGTATTTAGATTGATCCCACAGGTACTAAGGAAAGCACTAAAGGTTTGTTCACTCACTTTATTATTGTGACAGCCCCATCTTCCCCTAAGGCGAACCAAAGGGTTTAGCAGACCACCTGCCTAACTCTCGTCAGGACTACGGAGTCGAATCACACAAACCCTATATTACGCGCGATCGAACCCTAAGAAAATGAACAATTGAAAACCACCAAGCTCAAATATAACTTACCAAATCATACGGTAAAATAGAACATCGATTAAACACTTCAACAAAAAGGAAAAAAAATGGAAAACGAAAACGAAACTGAAAATGAACAGTAACCGACACGTCACAATCCGGCCGACTTCTGGCTGGATGACCGGCCGGATTGGAGGCAGTAGCTCAATCCCCTTTCAGTTTTCAAACTCCCCTACAAATCCGGCCAGATATCCGGCCAAGAACTGGCCGGATTCGGTGAACAGTTCCCGGCAAAATTTTTCTTCTTTCCTCATTTGATTTCCACACTCGTCCAAAACCCAACCAAAATACAAATAAACTTTAACTAACATTATAGAGTATACATTTCCAAGTAAATGTACCATAAAACATGAGAAAACACTTTACTATATACTTGTTAGTAAGTTTTCAAATCAAAAGGAAACATTGGATTGAGATACATTTAGGGTTTCCAACGGTCGAGGAGCTATACAAAAGAACAAAAGAATATCTAACTAGCTCAACTCGCGTCTCAAAATCATGATTTCCAAAAGTGGTTCCTATAAGGAAAACAAAGATAACGAGGAGGGGGTGAGCTTACGCTTAATGAGGTACCAAACATAGAGCAATAAAATCATGGCATTTCATTTTTAACCAATCAGATACACATGCCAGATATAAAGTAAAGCAGTTAGACACAGTGATTCAAATAGGAAGGATACAGGTGGCTCTTAGCAACCAGATTTCCATTGTAGTACTTGATCCAAACCCATTGACTCTCCGTCAACGTATATAGAACCAACATGTCCGTAGACCTCCCTTTACGCCAAATTCTGTCCACCAAACATACATCTTACCGGGCCCGAACACCTCAACAGAAACAGAAGTGGTAATACTCGAATATACCGAAAATTCAGAGTCTCCAATACCCAAAGATTTCTCAGAAACAGACTACTGTAGTTCGCTATCTAATCGACCAGGCCCTTGCCAGCTTGACTCGAATAACTAGCCATAGGTTTTGAGCTTAGAGGTCACAGAAAGATCGTTGGATACGAGTCTCCAACCAATGTCAGATTAAGCATAGATAACAGAGTCAAATGTACACAGTAAATAGGCATACAGATAAGAGAACGAGTGTGATAAAGTACACCCTCGTCTCAAACAAAATAAACAGATAGTATAGTCATTCAAATCACAGATTGCATGTACAGAAACCAAGTTAAGCAACAAATGAGGGGAGTGGTACACTCACCAGTTCAAGTACAGATACTTCAAAAATTTTCACCCAAAGTGGTTTTAATCGCCAAGAAACCCTAAAATAACCAAAGTAAAACAATTGAAGTTTCCACATCCAAAACTGAGTAAACAGAATGCACAAATGAGGCTCGACTACTAGTCGTATGCCTATACAAATGACTACAATTACAAGAGATAAAGGTGTGGTTTCGGAGTAAAACGATAGCAGTTAGTTCTACAACATGCACAACTCCCAAAACCCTACATTTCTAACAAAATTAACTCACATTTGAAGGAACCAAATGACTTAACAATTGGACAGAACCTCTCCTTAAATTCTCTATTTTTCCATCCTAGAATCAACACCAATTCCTCTCAAATCAACCACATACAAATCATAGACTATAAAACACACCTTTCGGCACAATAAGCACAACTGAAACTACACTTATCGGATTGAAACGAATCTTATGACGTTTCGAAGCCAAGACATATACCTACATTTCTTATGAAGACCTCCAAAACCAAATCATGCATTTTCATGGTCAAAAATCGAAATCTCATTGAGGACAGAAAACTGTCGGTGAAACAAGGCTTGTGGGCAGTCAAGGTTATTTTGGTCATTTAACAAGTTACAGTGCTCCGATTGAGCTGAAATTTTACCAGTAGCTATCTAACTCAATTACCAACAACTTTCATGTTTTGGGCAAGGGCTGATTAGGCTTTCCTCAAGGATGAACATGCAGTGTAAAATAGGACATATTTGAAACCCTAAAACTGAAATTTCCGCACAAATTCTGAAATTTTCCGCAACAACCACAACTAACTCACAAAAGCTCCATTTCACATCATATCAAGCTATCATTCCATGGCCAACCCACAATTATCATATAAAATCAGAAAATTCACTAATAAATCAGAAATTTATCAAACTCTACTTAAAATCATGAAATCTTCCACAAAGTAGCATATTTAGCCAATAAAACCACTAATCTACCCTTATTAAGAACAAAGAGGGAATTTCTTAGCAACTTACCTTATAACTCAAGAAAGATAACAACTTAAAGCCTCCACTTTCAAAACCACTCCACCACCTTCTTCAATCCTACCTAGCAAAGGATTTTTATGGAGTAATTTAAAGTTCTAGTGGTTGGATCACAAGATATGAGCAAGAATGGGAGGAACAAGTTGAAGGTTTTCTTTCTTTTTCTCTCTATGAAGCTCGGCAAGAAGGAGCAAGAATGAAGATGATTTTGGTCAAAATTAATGTTTTAGTAAAGGTAAAGAAAGATGGTCAAAGTCCAACATCCAACCATGTCGCGACACCTAGCACCTTTTAAGTTCAAACCTATCTTCTTGTCTCTCCATGGTTAATCTATCTAGCTAATTTCTAATTGTATCCTAGTACCTTGTAAAATAATATCACTTAATACAAAACTTCAATTATTTGCCAAAAATTTATCGTACTTAGCGCACTAGCGGGTCCCACGTCTACAACGCACTTCAAACTTATCGTGAACTAACTTATACTGTGAAAATGATTTAAAACCTATACTGACTTATAAAAATCTCTGGAAAATCAATATAATAGGGTTTAATGAAGAAAATGCATGCGATAAAATAAAATAAAATATTATGAAATAAAGAAAAATTTACGGATTCTCACAATTATCTAGACAAATAGCTAACAAGTTAAAAAGTAACCTACAAATTAAGTTAAGATTAATGAAAATAAGATTGCTTAAAGATTAAGTAAAGAGACTTCCTAGGGTCAAGAATCCCTTGTTGTGCCAAAGATAGAAACTAATTAGGATGACTAAGATATACCTTTCATGATTTGCCATGGAAATAAATTCCTAATGCATGCCCTCACTTTCGCCAATGAACATGATATTGTTGGAAATTGCTTTCACCAATTTCTCAACTATTTATACCCTTCCTTAGCCTACTTTCATAGAGAAAAGATTATATACAAGTTTAATAAACTTAATGTTGTTATTGCATGAAAATTCATCCAACTTTATTCTCTACTTTCATGAGAATAAAATTAGGGTCTAGGAACCAAGATCTATATATGTAGACACTTTCATTGTTCATACAATCATCAAATAATTCATAGTTGGCGACCGAACAACCAAAAATACCAAGTATAAGTTCTTAGACTAGCAAAATCATGAAATAGCATAATCATTCTTAACTACTTCATATCAAAGCAACAACAAGTTCATCTTTATCCTAAGATATGGAAAGCATAGCCAAACATCATGTTAAGCACATCCAAGCATGAATAACGCTTACAACTAAACATTGAAAACAAGCACAAGAGAAAAAGAGTATCAAAAGAAGAATTCTTATTCAATTTCTTGAAGTTGAATCCTTAAACTCCTTTACAAGTTGATCTCTCAAATAACCAAAATGCAAGAGTGTCCCTTTACTTTTTTTTCAGACTCTTTCACTAAACTATACTAACAAACTACTACTAAGATTATACTAAGCTTCTGTTTTTCCTTCTCTCCACACTTCACTCTCTATTATCTACTTCATACTTTGTCTTGTGAAGAGTTCCTCTATTTAGAGAGATTTTGAAACAAAAGACAAAGTGTTAATCATGATAAAGATTCCTCTTTAGCCCATGAACTTGCTTTATTGGAGTTGTCAAGCATCTTTTGCAGGTTGTTTGGGCAATTTCCATCGAAAGTTGACCAGGAAAGTGAGTCAAAAAGATTGTGTGAATAAAATACAGAGCAAGTTGGCAACCAAAATCAAGGATCTGCGACCTACACCTTGCAGATCGGGTCATGGTTCCTACCTTTTGTAGGTTTTGCACTTTTTGACCAAACTACAACCTTACTCTGTTTTTGCATCAAATTCAACTTTAAATTTTTCGATGATGGAAGCCAAACTAACTTTTGCACAGAGCATGAAAGTTTTCGCCCTTTGAGTTTCTTTACAATGCATCAAAATCATGTTATTTGGAGCTCTATACGATAAGAAATGACCAAAATACCCCTAACTGATCTCACTTGTTTCAGCTTTCGACAGCAAAAGTGTCTAGCAGAATTTCAAGTTTTTCACCATGAAAACTCATGAACTAGATTTCAATGTTTATGAGAAATGTAGCTCTATGTTTTAGCTTCAAACTGGTTTAAAAATCATCTTAATTCAATACTTTTAACTCAAAATAGAGCTGAAAATAGAGCTGAAATACTTTTAATTCAATACTTTGAATTCAATACTTTTAAAATAGAGCTGAAATACAAAAATGTGCCAAATCTATCAAACTTTCCTTCTTTTACACTTGATTACATATCACACTTTGAACATTTTACACTTCATATTCACTATCAATCACTTCAAATTTCAAAATCAACTAAAATGATCTTTCCTTAATTCATAAAATGCCAAAACCTACAAATATATCACAAATTTACATAAACCATACTTTTGTATGTTTTGCCATAAAACACTACTTGCATGAAAAGTAATTATACAGGAGTTCAATTCTTACATTTTAACTAAAAAAACACCTAAAACAAATAGTAAAACTCAACTAAAAATACATAAAATATATGCTAATCAAACTTCCCCATATTGATTATTTTTTGTCCTCAAACAATAAGAAATACAAACCAACAATGATCCCAAAACTTTGAAATAAAACATATGTACACAATTCAAATTAATTTCTTGAAACAAAGTGCATAACCATTATGCAATCATTCATTTAACCTCAAGTGCTCATAATATCAAGTAAAGGAGAGCCAAATATACCATAATTTCAACTTGTTCAATTCAATTTCTCATCCTCACCCAATTCCATAAGCAACTCATATGATCAATAAGTAACTTTCTAATCCCATGATCATCTCTTTCTCAAATTCAAAGAGGGATCTATACATATAACACATCTAAATATTTACTTAAGCTGTGTAACTGCCTTTTGATGAGAGAATCGACATTTTTAGATAAAAATCTCCAGTTACTCAATACTTTACATTGCATACTTTTAATTCTAATACCGTCTTACGTGAAAGTCAAAATTTATAGATTGAAACTTCTGGTTATTAAGTACAATAACCATTGAAACAGAACTACAATTTTTATTCTCTTTTTTCCACATTTTTCTTTCTCTTTTCTTTTTTTTTCAAAAGTAAATATAATAAACATTCCCATAAAGAATAATCATAGGAAGAGTATTGCATTGACTGACCATATTTATCACTCAATTTTGTAAAATCAAGTAAAAAAAGAAATTTTATTTTACATACAAAATTTAGGCATAATTTCCTATGTTTTACAAGATATACTTTCCTAAGATAGCAAAAGTTATAATCACATAATAGCCATTTCTAAGTTAAATGAGAAATGAATTTCTCAAGCCACATATATTTACTTCAAAAATAAGAAGGAACTTGAATTACTAATGGTGTGAAACTTGTAGCTCTTAGGATGAAATTGAAAATTTTTGAAAAATTTTAAGGCAAATTTGAAATTTTAGATGAAATTTTGAAAAAATTTTGGAAGAGTTTCACAATGTACATGGATGAAACTCCCCGCCAACAAACCCAAATTTGAAAATATTCAAAGCATAATAATATTTCCAACCTCAAATCCAATAATTCCATTCAAGAATCAATCACAAACTCAAGTTCTCCTAGTTCTCCTCTCCATATTTAAAGTACACATTATCCTCAATGTGTAAAAGAGAAATAAGATAAAAAAAAAGTGATACTCCCTTATCGACGTCATTGATGTGATATTAATAATAGAAATCTAATAGAAAGTGGTACTCCACTTGATTGCCATTAATAATAGAAATCTAAATGCAAAATAGCAAACATACTAGTCATGGTTTAAATGATGCAAAAGTCACATTGGCATGAAGAGTTTTTTCCAAATAACTTCTTGCCTTTGTTAATGTACAGATATAAAATACACGAGAAACTACTTAGTTTACAAATCACACATACACTTCCCAAATTTATGCATTTAACAAAATTATCTCCCAATTACCTAGAATATGAAGTATAAGCATGTATGTTTCTCTAGGTAATTATAACATCACCATATAATAACAAATTTATGAGAAAAACCAAACCAAGAAACATACATTATGCACATGTTCAATTTAAACTCTTAAATTTCTCAAAAATTGTAAAATTCTTCAAATATTCAAAATTCATCATCCAATCATACTCCATATGAAGAATAAGCAATAATGAACTCATTATAACACCTAAACATCCATAACAATGCATCATTTCCAAACTAGTATAAGCTAGCCATTCTCCAATACTCATAAATTCAAATTTTCAAAATGTCACCATGTAAACATCATAAACAAGTCACATTTTGATTAATGAATCATCCCATTATGTTTAATAACATTCCACGACTAATTACCGCATTAATCATAATATAGGAACATGCATAAAATTGAAACATTGCACAAATAATCAGATTTTCACATTTGATCATATAAACATGTTTAGAGATGTAAAATAAGCATAATGGAAATCCAAAATATCAACAAACAGCATCACAAATTCACCATTTGGAAATTCTCAAGAAATTCAAGAAATGCTCAAATGGTAAAATTTAAACTATCAAGTTATGTTTATGAAACTTACCTCAAATTAGTAGCGTGATGTTTGGTAATGCAAATGATGCAAAAGCTCTCTAAAATTTCACCCAATTTGGTTCCTAGATGATTGAAATTTAAAATTGAAAACCCTAGCCTAAAGAGTTTCAATCCAAAAGTTTAAGAGTTATTGGATGAATTTGATTGGTGAAAGCTGTTCTATAGGATGTTTGAGGTGGTAGTATGATGAATTAAAGTAAGAAAAATGGGTGAAAGTGGAGGTTTGGAGAAGTGTGGTATGTGTAAGTACGGGTTCTTGAGGAAAGAGAAGGAAACAATGAAAAATAAAAATTTCACAAGCTTTTTTATTTAAAGAAAGCCTTCAAGATCCGTGAGGCAACATGATCCACAAGGTGTACCTCACAGATCTGCCTTGCAGTTCCTTGAATTTTGCACTTAAAGTGCAGAATTCTGCACTCTTCCCTATTTTACTTCATTTCTTCATCTTCAAAAACATGAATCAGATCATATTTTCACAAGGTTTAAAGATTCATACAAGTTCAAAATGATCCAAATATGTAATCTAATCCTTTATATGAAATAAAAAACACTAAATCACAAAATCAAGGGTTGAGTTCTTTATGTTTCTTATTCCTCATCAACCTTCAAAAAGTCACTTTTGCATCAACTTTTGAAACCTACAAAATAAAAATAACAAACACAACTTAATACATCTAATAAACATAAAAGTACTCTAAAACAAAGTAAATGACTTATAATATTGGATTGCCTCCTAATTAGCGCTCTTGTTTATAGTCGTTGGCTCAACTCAAAAGTCATCATACTTGGAAACCATATATGAGGGGATAAGGAACTAGTTCATCCCCAAGAGTTGAACCCTCTCTTGCCATCCACCATGATTTAAGCTTGTCCTAACTCCAAATCATCCTCATCGTCAAACAAGGAATTGTTAGTATTATTACAATGTATATGAGGGTTTCTTGAAAAATATTTAAAACAATCCCAAAGTCTAATTGGTTTCTTGCCTTTATCTTCTTGGACTTTAGAAATGTTTTTAGAATGACCAATAAAAACCTATTTTCCTTTATTTCTCATATAAGCCATGTTATAAGTATCAAGATTAAGAGTATAAATCGAAAGCCATCTTTATAACTTCCTTAGGTTTAAAAGTCTTACCTTGCCATAAGTCAAGATCTTTATTATCATTGAGATTAAACACTTCTTCACCATTGACTCTAAACACTAATTTATCATTTTGAAGATCAATTAATGTACTGATTGCGACTAAGAAAGGTCTACCTAAAATAATCAGCATATGCATATCTTTCTTTATGTCTAACACAATAAAGTCTACAGGTATAATGAATTATTTCACCTTTATAAGGAGATTCTCTATCATACCAATGAAATGCTTTATAGACCTATCTACTAATTGAAGAGTGATGTTAGTGTCCTTTATCTCCATCATATCAAGCCTTTGGGCAATGGAAAGTGGCATTAATGATATGCTTGCACCTAAATCATACAAAATATTAGAGAAATTAAGATGTCCACTGGTGCATAATATAGTAATACTTCACGGATCTTTGAGCTTTGATGGGAGCTTGTTTTGCACACGTGCCGAACATTCCTCTGTAAGTGCTATTAGTTCATGATATTCAATCCTCCTCTTTCTTAACATAGTATCCTTCAAGAAACGAACATAAGAGGCAATTTGTAAGATAACATCAATAAAAAGAACATTAATTCGAATTTGTCTAAAGATTTGAGCAACTTTTTGAAACTCCTTCCATTTTTTGCTTTGTTGCAACTTATCGGGAAAAGGTTTAGAGTTAGTAGCATTCTTAGAAGACACATGAGAAGGAGGCATATCAACATCAATTTAAACATGATCATTTTGATTTTTATTTACCCCATTATCTTTTTCCCCACATAATCTCTCATCTTTTTCCCTACTGGACTCACCAAGTATAGGTCACTCTAAAGTTTTACCACTTCTAAGAGTGATGGCATTAACATGCTCTCTAGTGTTAACCTCTGTCTTACTAGGTAATACTCCCAATTGTCTAGGGTTAATAGCACTTGCTATTTGAACTACTTAGATCTCTAGATTCCTCAAGTGACTTCCCCATAAGTGTTCCTCCAGCGGTAGAATCTATGGTAGCTTTGGTTGGGAATGTAACACTATTGTAGAAAGTTTGAACAATCAACCACTCCAAAAGGACATGGTGTGGGTATGTCCTTTGAACATTTTTGAATCTATCCCATATTTCATATAATGTCTCTCCTTCATATTGATTAAAACTTGGGATATTCGGATGAAAAATATTTATTTAAGAATGCTTTAGATAATTCATTCCATGTAGTAAAAGTATTGGGTGGATATGAATTTAGCCATACCTTTGCCATGTCAAAAAGTAAAAATGGAATAATCTAAGTTTCATTGCATCATCACTTACTCCATTTACTTTAATTGTACCACAAAAGTTTGTAAAGTTGGCTAGATGAGTGTTTGGATCTTCCGTTGCATTTCTTTCAAATTGGTTTTGTTGGACCATCTTAATGAGAGCTAGATTTATTTCAAAGTTGCTTACATTTACGGGCGGCCTTGCTGATGCAAACCCAACCTCAATCCGACCTCAAGTTTAACTTTAGTTTGTTTGGTCGATTGGGTAGCTCATGTTTATCACTAATAGTTCGGCCTTTAGGAATTTGTTTTAGTACTTTATGTTAGTTGGTTTCTTATGGTTAGATGACTTAGTACATTCAGCCAGCCTAGAGAATAGTTAAGAGCTGAATTAGGTATCCTAGTTTGTTTAGGATTTTGAGTCTTAGAAAGGCTATAACTAAGCCTTAAGTCCCAACATTATTTCTTAGTGAGATTATGACTAATTTTATAAAACTTAGTTCTTGAGAGTTGCTCTCTTGGCACTACGAGCCTTTTCTTGAACTATCTAGTGTTCGTTCGGCTTATTAATAAAAAATAACATCCTTGATTGTGGCACATTCTAACAAAGTTCGTTTGATTGTGGGTCAAGAAGGTTCGCAATCACGGGGATTAGAGGGGTTCAGAGTAGGAAATTTCACCCAATTCAATCCTGTGAAAATCACCATCGATCCGCGGTTCATAGTTGTGAATTTTGTCATCAACGGGATTCATATCACTTGCTATACTTGTTTGTGCTCCATAATTCATTCAGCAAGGCATAATATCTCAAAGCCCTTTACTTCTCGTTGCTCAATCAAAATTTCTCCTACATTTTCAACCACAATTTGCTCTTGTTGGGCACATCTTCTTTTCCTTCTAACAGTGTTTATTTGTTTAGGAAACATATCACCTTAGTGAAAGAATTAGTGTCCTACAAATAGTCAAAGTAAAAACATATTAGTAAAAATAACAAACAATATATATAAATATAGCACAAAATAAACAATATTAGGATTAATAAAGCTTGTTTTAACCCTAATGTATGCCCTCGCTATGCCCTCGCTTTTGCCAATAAACATGATGTTGTTAGAAATTGCGTTCACCAATTTCTCAATTGTTTATACCCTTCCTTAACCTACTTTCATAGACAAAAGGTCAGAGACAAGTTTAATAAGTCCAATGAAGTTATTACATGAAAATTCAGCCAACTTTTTTTCCTACTTTCATGAGACTAAACTAGGGTCTAAGAATCAAGATCTATATGTAAACAAATTTCATTGTTCATACACTCATCAAATAATTTATGGTTGGTAGCCAAACAACCATAAATAGCAAGCACCAGTTCATAGACTAGGAAAATCAAGAAATAGCATAAATCATTCTTAACTATTTCACATCAAAGCAACAACAAGTTCATCTTTACCCTATAATATGAAAAATTTAGCTAAACATCATGTTGAGCACATCCAAGCATGAATAACACTTGCAACTAAACATTGAAATAAGCACAAGAGAAAAAGAGTATAGGAAGAAGAATTATTATTCAATTTCTTGAAGTTGAATCCTTGTTGTACTCCTTTACAAGTTGATCTCTCAAATAAGAGTGTCCTTTCACTTTCTCTTTTAAGTTCTCTCACTAAAATATACTAACAAACTACTACTAAAACTATACTAAACTTTTGTTTTTCCTTCACTCCATTCTCTATTTCATACATTGTCATATGAAGAGCTCCTCTATATATAGAGAGATCATCAAGCAAAAAACAAAGTATTAATCATGATAAAGATTCTTCTTTGCCTATAAACTTGCTTATTGGAGTTGTCAAGCATCTTTGCAGGTTTCTTAAACGGTTCCTATCGAAATTTGATCAAGAAAATGAGTTAAAAGGATTGTGTGGACAAAATGTGAGTTGCAGCACAAGCTGGCAGGCAAAATCAGGGATTCGCGAGGCAAATCGGTGAACTACACCTCACGGATCAGTTCACGGTTTCCTATCTTTCGCAGGTTTTGCACTTTTTGACCAAGCTTCAATCTTTCTCTATTTTTGTATCAAATTCAACTATAAATTTTTTGATAATGGAAGCCAAACTGGCTTTTTCATGAAACACTAAAGTTGTAACCCTTTGAGTTAAATTGCCATTGCATTAAAATCATGTCATTTGAAACTCTGTAGAATGCAAAATGACCAAAATACCCCAAACTGGTCAATCTCTTGCTTCAACTTTCAACAACAAAAGTGCCTGAGAGTATTTTGTCTTTTTTATTAGGAAAATTCATGAACTGGATTTCAATGTCTCATAAGAAATGTAACCCTATGTTTTAACTTCAACATGCTTTAAGAATCACCTTCATCCAGTACTTTTAACTCAAGATATAACTGAAATACCAGAATATGTCAAAACTATCAAACTTTCCTTCTTTTGCACTTGATTACATTTCACACTACGAACATTTTGCACTTCATATTCACTTTCAATCACTTCAAATTCCACAAAATAATTAAAATGATCTTCCCTTAATTCATGAAATGCCAAGACTTGCAAAATATCACAAATTTACACATAAAACCATACTTTTACATGTTTTGTCATAAAACACTATTTGCACGAAAGTAATTATAAAGGAGCTCAATTCTTCCATTTCAACTTAAAGACACACCAAAAATAAACATTAAAACTCAACTAAAAATGCATAAAATATATGTAGTCACTCTGATAAAATTGCTTCTTAGTGAAATTTATAATCAAGTAGTTAATGCACAAGTATATTTGGATATGTTTTATACAAAAATTCCAAACACTTGGGGAATCAATTCATATTTCGCTTATATTAAAGGAGAAAGAGGTACTTTGGAAAAAATATTTCTTTTATTAAAGATAAATTAAGTGAACAATGTAATAATACAATTCTTTACAAGAGAAATAAAACATTAAAGTATCAAAGAATACTTTGATGTGATAATATTAAAATGCCAATCATGATAGGCTATGATAGTCAATTTTATTATGACAAATAAAAAGAAAAAGTATTTTAAGAAAAGAGAGACTAAATATTATTAAAAAAATTATAAAAAAACGTCAACAAACCAACCTTTAAAAGAAAGAATGGAAGAGATAGAAAAATAACTGAATGCCGGTGTTATTACTGTCATAAAATAGGCCATATTCTATCACTTATATGATTTTTTATACTTTGTCAAACACGCGTCATATAGAATATTTTGCTATAGATTTTCCAAAATTTTTCTCCGATATAGAAAAAACATATCCACCATCCATAACTACAATAGAAGAATTAGATGATGAATTTGAATTAGACTTACAGGCAAAATCTTTAATAGATTCTCATAACAAACTCTTACCAAGATTATCCTATTCAAACACTGGAGTAGGAAGTAGCCAAAAATCCTCAAATTCTAAAATTAAAAGAATAAAAACTATACAAAAACTAAAAAATAGATGGAAAATTTTATGATGAAACTATATATTTCCTTATAAAATTTTAATAGATATGGGAGCTAATGAAAATTTTATTAGTCATAAATTTATAAAAGATTTAGTCTATTTTTTATTAAATGAGCCATATCAATATACCAATTTTAATGCGAAAATACATCTAATAGATATAGTCGTAGAAGCTAATATAAAACTTGGAGATAATAAAATACTAGTAAGATTATTAGTTGAAAATGAAAAGATTCAGAGTCTTCTAGAGATAATGCTTGGAACAAATTTTCGGAACAAGTACAACCATATAAGATAATGAATCATGGAATACAAATTAGTTATAATGATAATATTTTTACATGCCTAAATGACTAGCCCTAATAGTATTTATATACCTATAGGATTGACATATAAAGATTTTAGGGCAGAATACTTTGCTACATACATCAATAGTAGATCAGGATCTTACTTATGTAAACAATTTTGTTTTCCTCAAAAATATACTGAAAATGAAAAAAAATAATTGGACTAAATATATCAAATAATATGTTTATCTCAGCCCGTAGCTTTTGATGATTACAAAACAAATGGATGTTACTAATGTTCCCTCAATAGACCTTTTCAAAAATGGAGCAAAACAGGTTCAAAGATTAAGTACAAAGGATGTTGAAGCTACTATCGGACGCACAAGAAGACTGGATCGGACGTCTGATAACCTTTGCACAACTTCGGACGCATGAAGAACTTCACCCTCGGACGTCCGAAAATATTGAGTCATTCCCTCTAAACTCACTGACCTCGATCGGACGCACATCATCAGAGCACCGGACGTCCGACAAGCGGTGCGACACTTCGGACGGAAAGCCTTGGTGGCACCGGACATCCGAAAAGAATTGAAGAAAAATTCTCAGTTTCACCTCCTACCTTCGGACGCATACATTGAAAGTACCAGACGTCCGAAATAATTCAAGAAAATTTCTTGAGCTCACTGCCTACGTTCGAACGTAAGAAGTTGGTCTAGCGGACGTCCGACGCTACCAACAGCTAGTTGACTCTTCAGCTGCCTTCTATCCGTTGGAAGTATTAATTGAGGAACTTTTTGGTCCCATATAAATAGAATGAAATCAACCACTTCAAAGTAACTTTACACATTGAGACTACATGAGATCTAGAGTGATTTTAGTGTGAAAATACTTTTCAAAGAAGATTTGTACTTTTAGTTGTGTAATTTTCGATAAGTTTTTCTAGTGTGATTCAATTACTTCAATAGTATACCTTTGTGAGAGTTATCCGAGTGATAGTAAAACTTCCTTACTTGACCATGTGAGGACCCGTAAATTTTTCTAATTTTATATTATTTATTTTATTTCCTCGCGTGTATTTTTCTTCATTATACCCTACTATTTCGATTTTTCCAGAGATTTTATAAGTGAATAGAGTTTTTAAAATATTTTTCTAGTATAAGTTAGTTCATGAGATTTTAGGAGTGTATATTCGACGTGGGACCCACTAGTGCGGTAAGTGCGATAAAATTCGGTCAATTAGGTTAAGTTTTGAATACAAGGATTAATTTACTAGGTGTTAAGAGATAATTAGGGGTTGCTTAGATGGTTAATCTTGGAGAGACAAAAGGATAAGTTTAAACCTTAAAGGTGCTAGGTGTCGCGCTACGGTTGGTTCTTGGACTTTGACCACTATTCATTAACTTTACTAAATATCAAAAATTGACCCTAAATCATCTTCATTTCCTTCTCTTTTGGCCGAGTATCTTGGAGAGAAAAAGAAAGAAAGCTTCCAACTTGTTTCTTCATTTCTTGCTTGAATCTTGCAAACCTACCGTTTAAATTCCAAATCCCTCCACAAAAGTAAGTTGATAAGCTAGTTTAAGGCCTTTAGTGGAGCCATTTGTGAAGAACAAGCTCTAGCTATCTAGTTTTTTGGAGTTGCCAAGGTGAGTAGTCAAGATATCTTCTCTTTCATGATAATAATGATCAATTAAGGGGTTTTAGTGGTGAAGCATGTCATTTTGTAGATTATTTCATAAGTTATGGTTGAGTTGTCTAATTTTCCTATTTATTGAGGTTTTTTCTGTTTTAATATATAAATGATTGTTTAGTCATGGATTGATGGTTTGTTATGGTGTGAAATGGAGTTTGTATAGGTTAGTTACGATTGTTTGCGGAAAATTTCGGTTTTGTTCGGAAATTCCAGTTTTAGGGTTCCGATTTGCCCTGTTCTGCCCGATTCTGTTTGACTAGATTAGAGGCCGAATTAGGCTTAGAACAAAACATGAAAGTTGTAGGAAATGATGTTTTATAACTGCCTGTAAAATTTTAGTTCGATCGGAGCACCGTATCATGTTAAATGACCGAAATACTCTTGACTGCCCATAAGCCCTATTTTCGCGGACAGTTTTCTGTCTTCGTGGAGATTTCAATTTTTGACTCTGAAAATTCATGATTTAGCTTTGGAGGTCTTCATAAGAAATGTAGGTATATGTCTTGGCTTCGAAACGCCATAAGATACACCTCAATCGGACTTCGGTAGCCTGAGTTATTGTCATTTAACCATAGTACAATTAACTAGTCTGATTGTGAGATGCTGGTTCTGTAATTTGACATTTTGACCTAGATACACTATGAACTGGACTAAGTGGTCTTCATCAAAGTTGTAGACCTTTATCTTAGCTTCGAAACGGTATAAATTGCATCCCAATCCGATAAGCGTAGCTTTGGTTGTGTCTGTTCCGCTAAGAGACATCAAACCTGCTATTTAGCTTTCGTCCTTAAAAATTGATTTCTAGTTGCATTCCTAGACTTGCTTTGTATTTGGATGAATTTGAGCCTAGTTGAAGGGCTATTGTATTGAGATTTCTTATGTGTTGAATTGGACTGACTTGAGGAAAACAATGAAGCCATAAATGGCTGGAATATAGCAAAATACAGAGGGCATGCTGCCCAAAATTTTAGGGCTACGCGCTTCCTTCAATTTGAGTTGATCTTGGTAAAAATGAAGGGTTTTGGGAGTTGTTTATAACTCTAGGACCAACTGTTGTATTTTTGCTCAAAAGTCATATTTTATTCTTTTGTACTAGTACTTAACCTGGGAAGGCATACGACTTGTAGTCGAGTCTCTTTTATGCATTCTATTTATTGGGTTTGTGGATGTGCGAACTATAATTGTTTTATCTTGATTATTTTAGGGTTTCTTGGCAATTAAAGCCACTTTGGGTAAAAAAATTTTGAAATATCTATACTGGAACCGGTGAGTGTACCACTCCCCTCATTTGTTGCTTAACTTGGTTTCTGCCCCTGCAATCTGCGATTTAAATGACTGCACTATCTGTTTATTCTGTTTGAGACGAGGGTGTACTTTATCACACTCGTTCTCTTGTCTGTCCATATGCCTATTTACTGTGTATAATCTGTTAACTGTATCTGAGTCTGTTTGGACGTCGTTTGGAGGCTGGTATCCAACGCCCTTTCTGTGACCTCTGAGTTCAACACCTGTGGCTAGTTATTCAAGTCGGGCCGGCAAGGGCCTGGTCGATTAGATAACGAACCACGGTAGTCTGTTTTGGGAATCTTTGGGTATTGAGACTCTTGATTCCGGTATACTCGAGTATTACCATTACTGTTCCTGTTTGGCGTTCGGACCCGGTAGGGGTATGTTTGGTGGACGGAAAATTGGTGTAAAGTGGGGTCTACGGATATATTGGTTCTATTTATGTTGACGGAGAGTCAACGGGTTCGGATCAAGTACTGCAAATGGAAATCTGGCTCCTGAGAGCCACTTGTATCCTTTTCCTTTGAATCACTGTGTCTAACTGCTTTCCTTTATATCTGGTATATGTATCTGATTGGTTAAACGTGAAAGGCCATGATTTTATCCCTATATGTTTGGTACCTCATTGAGCGAAAACTCACCCCTTTCTGTTACCTTTGTTTTCCTTACAGGGGACAAACTTAGAAATCACGATTTTGGAGGAAAAGGGTCAAGCTAGTATATATGTCATGTTGTTAAGTTTTTTTTAAAACGAAGCCCTAATTGTATTTTGTGTAGTATGAATACCTCGGATTGCACTGTATGTTAATTTGTTCAAGATTCCAATGTAAATATATGTATAAGTGTTTAACCTTGTCTATTAAATGTATTCCTTGAGACTATGATTTTATGGTTTGGTAAGATGTTCTCACCTTAGTAGTTTTTGATTATTCATTTTCTTTGGGTCCTATCGCGCATACTATATTGGGTTTGTGTGAATCGACTCTGTAGTCCTGGCGAGAGTTGGGCAGGCGGTCCGCCGAACCCTTTGGTTCGCCTTAGGGTGAAGTGGGGTTGTCACAGGTAGTATCAGAGCCGTTTCGCGTGATCTCTGCACGGAGTAAGTTTGGGCCAAGTGGTGTTATGGCCTTGATTTCATGAATGTGTCTAAGTGCTCGTTTGAGTATAAACTATGAACCGTGCATGTCATAAGTGTAAAGATCTTTATCATGGGACTTGAGGAAGCTAGGTTTGTATGTTGGGTAGGAATCTTTAATATGGATGATTTACTCTTGGGATCGGCCGGCTCGAGTTGTGAATTATCTTATTTGGGATTCTTGTGCCCGGCTACTAAATAGATGAGAGCCTAGGATAGAACGGACTTGGGCGAACTAGAAATTTGATTCTATGGAACTTCATGTGGTTTGTTCGGGTGTTAGTAAGTATGATTAACCTGGATTAAGATATAAATTGTGGCATTCTCGTAGATTAAGGACGGAGCCCTAGAGGGGAAAAGCTTTTCGTTAGTTATTTTTGTATTTTTGGCCTAGTTTGTCTATAGTACTTTTGGATGACCCTGCTACCTTTATGAATCTCTTTTTGTTGTATCTAGCTGACTGCTACTGTGTGACTGGTTTGGTACAGTTGTGTTATGTATATATGCTTTTGATCTGTGTGTACCTCTTGCTACTTGCTTATGCCTACCTATGTTTACTATTAAATTCACGCCTCGACCCTAGATTGATTAGACCAATGGATGGTACTCGTAGTGGACGAGGTCATGGGCACGGACGTAAGCAACCCTCGAATGAAAGGGGTAACCGGGAACCAATACCTGAACCAACTCTTGAACCTAGGGTCGATCCAAATACTCAAGTAGCCGCTGTTATCCAGCGTATGGCCGATCTGCTAGCCCATGTAGTGGAACACCAGGGCCAAAACCTTAATTCTCAACCTGGAAACCCTGGTAACCATATAGAGGGCGAGGATCGAGCCCTTGAAAGATTTCAGAAGTTCTCCCCACCAAAATGTATTGGAGGCACTGATCCTGACGTGGCTGAGAGGTGGCTGGAGAAAATGATCGATATTTTTCTTGCGTTACATTATACTGAGGAGAGACAAGTGACCTTCGCTGTCTTCCAACTGGAGGCAGCAGCCCGATCTTGGTGAAATATTATTAGACTGAAATGGGAACGAGAACAAACCCCAAGGACATGGGCGAAGTTTATGAGGAAATTCAATACCAAGTTTTTTCCTCCTCTAATCCAAGAAAAGAAAGAAGATGAATTCATTCGGCTTCGCCAAGGAACTCAGATCGTGACCGAGTATGAGAGTCAATTTACTCGGTTATCTAAGTTTGCGCCCGAATTGATTGTAACCGAACAAATACGGATAAGGCGTTTTGTCCAAGACTTAAATGTTGAAATTCAGAAGAACTTGGCTGTAGCCCAACTTAGTGCCTTTAGCGATGCTGTGGAGAAAGCCCAGCGGGTTGAAAATGCGAGGTTTTAGGTGAGAAACTTCCAAGTCAAGAAAAGTGGATTTCCTGGAAGTGACTCGGAACAAGAGGATAAGAGTACACCCCTAAGATTGAAAAGGGAAATGGAGGAGTACGACTACCGGGGGTGTCAAGTGGTGTTTCACCAGGAGAAAGCTCATCCCTTTCTGTTACTTTTGTTTTCCTTACAGGGGACAAACTTGGAAATCACAGTTTTGGAGAAAATAGTCAAGCTAGTATATATGTCATGTTGTTAAGTTTTTTTTAAAACGAAGCCCTAATTGTATTTTGTGTAGTATGAATACCTCGGATTGCACTGTATGTTAATTTGTTCAAGATTCCAATGTAAATATATGTATAAGTGTTTAACCTTGTCTATTAAATGTATTCCTTGAGACTATGATTTTATGGTTTGGTAAGATGTTCTCACCTTAGTAGTTTTCGATTGTTCATTTTCTTTGGATCCTATCACGCGTACTATATTGGGTTTGTATGAATCGACTCCGTAGTCCTGGCGAGAGCTGAGCAGGCTGTCCGCTGAACCCTTTGGTTCGCCTTAGGGTGAAGTGGGGCTGTCACAGACCAAGTGTGGCTTGGGGTAAGGAGGAAGTGATCCTTCCTTTGTATATAAAAGTTTGGTTGTAAGTTGATCAACTTGAAGAAGCTTGTTCCATAAAGTGATATTCAAACTCAAGAGGAGTTTGGTATTTGGTTTGATACTCTATCTCTTTTATTTACTGTCTTGATATATAAATTGCTCATCTCTTGTACTCACAAGCACTTGTGCTTTTTTATCAATTGCTCCACTATGTGGTCTTTTAGAAAAAGAGGGCAAGTACTCAAAAAGTGATTCACAACTTGGCCAGTTTTTTAAACTACCTAATTCACCCCCCTCTTAGGTTGTTTTCGATCCTTACAATTGGTATCAGAGTTTGGTCTCCTAGAGATTAAGCTAAATCAGCTTTGTAGTAAAAATAACAACCAACAATGCTATATTTTTTGAAGGACAATCCGTCACTAGACCCCCAATGTTCAATGGATCAAATTATGTGAGTTGGAAGGAAAGGATGATTATCTTCTTACAATTTATTAATATCGAGTTGTGATTTATTGTCAATTAAGGTCCATATGATGCCTCTATTGTTGATGAAGTCACTCATAGACCAAAACCAAAAACTAGAAATGAGTTGACTGGTGATGATAGAACCCACCTCACTTTGAATGTCAAGACTATGAATGTGTTATATAGTACTCTAGATTCAAATGAGTTTATTAGAGTCAAAGGCTGTAGATCTGCAAAAGAGATTTGGGATAAATTTAGAGAAATCCATGAAGAGAGTGAGAATGTGAGAGAACAAAAGCTAGAAATGAGTTGACTGGTGATGATAGAACCCACCTCACTTTGAATGTCAAGACTATGAATGTGTTATATAGTACTCTAGATTCAAATGAGTCTATTAGAGTCAAAGGATTAGAGTCAAAGGCTGTAGATCTGCAAAAGCGATTTGGGATAAATTTAGAGAAATCCATGAAGAGAGTGAGAATGTGAGAGAACAAAAGAAGTCTATTCTGGTCACTAAGTATGAATCTTTTAAGATGAAACCTCATGAAAATATTGATAAATGTATTGTAGATTCAGTGATCTCATTAAGAATTTAGAAGTGTTGGAAAAGGAATATTCTCTAGGCGAGAAAAATAAAAAAATCCTGAATACTTTATCCAAGGATTGGGAGAGTAAAGTGACTGCCATTGAAGAAGTTAGAGATCTAAATTCCTTGCCTATTGAATCACTTGTTAATTCTCTAACTTCTTATGAGTTGAAACTTAAGTCCAAGGTGCAGGAGGAAGAAAATGCAAATGTGAGAAAGAGTATTGCTCTAAAAGTCTCGCAAGATGAAGATGACTCAGCTTCCTTGGATGGAGATGATGTGAAAGTTGATGACAATGATATTGCACTCATCATAAGAAGGTTCAAGAGAATTCTCAACAAGAGTAGATTTAGAAAAGGAGGACCTAGCAATTCATTCCCAAATCAGTTCAGCAACTCAAGAAACAAAGGGAAGCAAGAGTTCGATAAGAAGCAAACTGACAAATGCCTCGAGTGCGGCCAACCTGGACACTATGCGAGCGAGTGTCCAATGAAGAAAAAGAAAGAAGGAAAAATTGAACGAAAACCAAAGTTTAACAACTTTCAAATCACTTAGAATGATTGTAACTCAGAAGGTAAAGTTGAAGAAGAAGAGGAATCTGCCTAAATGGCTTTCATGGCCATTGGTGATGAAGAGATAACTGCTTGTAACTCTCAAACTGATAGCGATGATGAATCTGATGATGATGTTAATTCTTTTATGGAAAGAATGCATAATAGCTTGAAAGAATCCTATGTTAGAAAAAAGAAACTAAAACAAAAGGTAAATTTTCTGATTCAAAATAATGCAAACCTTTTTCGACAAAACAAGAATCTGAAAAATGAAAATGAAAACCTGAAAATGATTGAAAATGATTTACGTGCTGAACTCGATAGAAAAATAAATTTCTGTAACATGCTCAAAAATGAACAAGGGAGTTTGAAAAGAAGAATGGATGATTTTAATCAGTTGTTTCAACATAAGAAACAAAACTACTTTCAAAGGATTGATACAAAACCTCATTTTAACATTCATGAGAAAAGGTTGAATTCTAGTGCAAACGAATTTACCATTTATAAGAGAGGCAAATCAGATTTGTTAAACCTGTCCATGCGAGCAACTCACTGACTATGTGCAGCTTTTGTTGTCAAATTGGTTACATGAAAAGTAATTATTATGTGAGAAAGAATATGATAAATGGTATGAAATACATGTGGATAGTTAGGCATAATGCTAACTCTCAAGGACCCAAAAAATAAAGGGTACCAAATATTATCTTGTGAACTTTTGTGTAGGTGAATTTGGTGAATATTATCAAGAAATCAAAATGGTTCATAGATAGTGAATGCTCAAGGCATATGACTGGTGATCCATCACAATTCATCAAGTTCAAACCAAAAGCAAGCGAAAAAGTAACTTTTGAAAACGATAACAAAGCCAAAATTGTTGGAATTGGTGACGTTGGTAAGAATTGTCAAACCTTTGTTCACAATACTCTTTTAGTTGACAATCGAGCTATAACTTGTTAAGTGTTAGTCAATTGTGTGATAGAAATCTGTTTGTGTTATTTAAAAAGCATGAATGTCTTGTTCTTGACTCAAAATTCAACACTATCTTCAAAGAAAAAAGAGTTAATGATATTTATGTAGTTATTCTGAAAAATGTTGATTCTTCTAGTCTTAAATGTCTTAAAGTTGCAAATGAAGACCCTTGGTTGTGGCATAGAAGGTTTTGTCATTTCAACATGGATTTGCTAAAAGAGATTTCCAAAAAGAACTTGTTAGAGGGTTGCCAAAAATCATATTTGAAAAGGATAAAATCTGTGATGCTTGTTAATTTGAAAAACAAGTCAAAGTTTCTTTTAAATCCAAAAAATATGTTTCTACCACAAAACTTTTGAAACTTTTACATTTTAATTTATTTGGTCCTACACAAACTACTAGTTTAGGTGGTAAAAGATATTGCCTTGTTGTTGTTGATGATTATTCTAGATACATTTGGGTGATGTTTCTTGCACACAAAGATAATGCTTTCAAAAATTTTGTTTCATTATTTGTAAAGGTTCAAAATCTGATTAGGTTGAAAATCATCAAGATCAGAAGTGACAATGGCTCAGAATTTCATTTTTGTGGCTTTCCAGAATTTTGTGATAACAATGGAATTACACATGAATTTTCAATTGCAAGAGTTCTCCAACAAAATGGGGTTGTTGAAAGAAAGAATAGAACACTTCAAGAGGCTGCTAGAACCATGTTAAGTGAGTGCAATTTGTCAAAATATTTTTGGGTTGAAGCCATAAATACAGCTTGCTATACTAGGAATAGAATTCTTTAACACCAATTTTGAACAAAACCTCTTATGAGTTGATATTTGATAAAAAGCCTGTTGTTGGATACTTCAAAATTTTTTGTTGCAAATGTTTCATTTTAAATATCAGGGAACATATTGGTAAGTTTGATAAAAAATCTGATGAAGAAATTTTCTTGGGAAATTGTGAGAACAAGAGAGGTTTTAGAGTTTACAATCGAAGGAATCTGGTTATAGAGGAATCTATACATATTACTTTTGATGAATCTAATGCTGATATTTTCAAAAGTTGTGGTGAAAATGATGATGCAGGTGTTCAAGAAGGACTAAAGAAACTCACAATCAATGACCATGACACTGTTTCACCAGAAAATGATTCAAAGGAAGATGATTCTCAAGACAGTCCAGCACTAGAAGACAATGACAGAGATGTTAATACACCTAACGATCTTCCAAGAGTCTGGAAATTTGTTCAAAATCATCCTAAGGAACTCATCATTGATGATCCATCCGAGAAGGTCAAAACTCGTTCCTCCTCTAAACCATTGATGGATAATTTTGCATTAGTCTCACATTTTGAATCCAAAAATGTTGTTGACGCCTTGAAAGATGAGAACTGGATTTTAACTATGGAAGAGGAGTTAAATCAATTTGAAAGGAACAAAATTTGGACATTAGTTGAAAGACCTCAAAATCATCCTATCATTGGCACAAAATGAGTTTTTAGAAACAAAATGAATGACAAATGTGAGCTAGTAAAGAATAAGATCAGACTTGTAGTTAAGGGATATGCTCAAGAAGAAGGAATAGATTTTGATGAAACATTTACACCCGTAGTTAGGCTAGAATCAATTAGAATGTTTTTGGCCTTTGCATGTTTCAAGAATTTTAAATTATTTCAAATGGATGTTAAAAGTGCTTTCTTAAATGGCTTTATTGATCAAGAAGTATATGTTGATTAACCTCCTGGTTTTGAAAATGAAATTTATCCTAATCATGTGTTTAAACTCTCAAAAGCTTTGTATGGATTAAACCAATCTCCAAGGGCATGGTATGAAGTCTTAAGTGGTTTTTTTATTAAAAATAATTTTAAAAGAGGCATTGTAGATACTACTCTTTTCACTAAACAAAGTTTACGTGATTTTTTAATTGTGCAAATATATGTGGATGATATTATATTTGGTGCTACTAATGAGAGCCTGTGCAAGGATTTTTTCACAATTATGCAAAAAGAATTTGAGATGAGTATGATGGGAGAATTAAATTTCTTTCTTGGACTCCAAGTGGTTCAAACCCCAGAAGGAACGTTCATTAATCAAGCAAAATACTCCAAGGAGCTGCTCAAAAGGTTTGGAATGGAAGATTCAAAATAAGTTGGAACACCTATGTGCACATCTACCAAACTTGACAAGGATGAAGAAGATACAAAAGTTGATGAAAAGAAGTATAGAGGTATGATTGGTAGTTTACTTTAGGGAAAATCGTCCAAAACGTCCCTCATATTTTGTAAAATGACTTTTTTTATCCCTCACTTTTAAAAGTGTAATTTTATATCCCTTACATATTCACATCGGTCAAATTTAGTCCCTAACTAGGTTTCCGATCATTTTTTGGCCGGAATCCATCGTGTGCAAGGCACATGATCATTTTTTAAGGATAAATTTGTCAAATTATATTTTACATAATCTGATCTATAGTCCTCCACATTTGATAAAATAAATTTTTTCGTCCCTCAGATTTTATAAAATGATTTTTTTCATCCCTTACATTTCACAAAATGAATTTCTCCATCCCTCACATTTCAAAAAATGAATTTTTCATTTCTCACTGATTATGTGTGTGAATACATTTTTTTTAAACACATGTATATGTCTATTTGATTTTGCTTAATAATAATAGCATAAACACATGTATGTAATTGGGCCCAACTTGTGGGCTATCTTCTCTTTTTGTATGATTATGACTAATATTTACCAATAGAACCTTAATTTGCATATTCTTATTGTATTTTGATCGAAAATAGCTTTATTGGTCAACTTAACAATGAATGCAAGATTTTTTACTAGCTAATACCAAATGAAATCAAATGATCACGTATAATATATGGTATTCGTATTGTTAAGTGAAATCAAATAGACACATACATATATTTATGCTATTCGTATTATTAAGTAAAATCAAATAGACATATACATGTGTTTAAACAAAATGTATTCACACACACATTTTTTTTTAGGGTTCCCCTCACACACACATAATTAGTGAGGGATGGAAATATTCATTTTTTGAAATGTGAGGGATGGAGAAATTTATTTTGTGAAATGTGAGGGACGAAAAAATTTGTTTTATAAAATGTGGAGGACTATAGATTAGATTATGTAAAATATAATTTGACAAATTTACCCTTCAAAAATGATCATGTGCCTTGCACGTGATGGATTCCGGCCAAAAAATGATCGGAAACCTAGTTAGGGACTAAATTTGACCGATGTGAATATGTAAGGGACATAAAATTACACTTTTAAAAGTGAGGGACGAAAAAAGTCATTTTATAAAATGTAAAGGACGTTTTGGACGATTTTCCCTTTACTTTATTTAACCGCTAGTAGACCTGATATCATGTTTGCTGTATGCTTGTGTGCTCGATTTCAGTCTTGTCCAAAGGAATCTCACTTGGATGAAGTAAAAAAAATTCTTAGATACCTAAAAGGAACCTTGAATTTTGGCCTATGGTATCCTAAGTGTCATGAATTTCCTTTATGTGGATTCTCGGATGCTGATTTTGGTGGTTATATGATAGATTGAAAGAGTACAACAGGTATATGTAACTTTCTTGAAAATTGCCTAGTATCTTGGTTTAGCAAGAAAAAAAATGCCATTTCGTTGTCTACAACCGAAGCAGAATATGTTTCCACCGGAGCTTGTTGTGCTCAATTATTGTGGATGAAAAATACATTGAATGATTTTGAATTAATGTATGATTGTGTGCCTATATATTGTGATAACACTAGTGCCATAAATTTGACAAAAAATTCAATTCAATATTTTAGGACAAAACACATAGACATAAAGCATCATTTCATTAGCGATCTTATCCATAAGGATGAAATTTATGTTCAATATGTTTGTTCAGAAGATCAAATTGCTGATATTCTCACAAAAGCCTTACCACTGGATCAATTTCTGTCCTTGAGAATAAAATTGGGCGTCTCAGAAAAAATATTCTAAAAATTCTCTGGTCACTCTTTATCGGACGTCTAATGTGTTAAAACGGACATCCAACAGCGTTCTTGATCTATTTTCCAGAAAGTTCTTGTTTGGACGGTCATGTCAGACGCTTCACTTTGTTCGGCCGTCCGACACTCAAAAACTGTGTCTTATAAGACAGTTCCTTCCTTCATTCAGTTCATAATTCTTATCGTTGTCTCGGACGCAACTCTTCGTCTTCTCCCATTTTCAAAATTCAAATTCATCTCTCTTCTGGACAAGTTCCAAGAAATTGATTTGTCCAACACCATCATATTCCTATTGCTCCTTCATTACCCCTCGTAACTCCCTCCAACTGCCAACTATTCCATAAATTCTAATTCTCACCCGAAAACCTAATCTCTCAAAATTCACTCTCTGTGGACGATTCAAGTATCCATTGTAGTTCATACTGCACATTCAATCAATTTGATACATATTTGCATTACGCTCTATAACAAAAACACACTGCATTGCATCATTGTGAGAATAAGTGGAGGATCTACTGGAGCCGGACGCACTTTCAGGCTTACGATGAAGATATTGAGATTGTCGAATCGTCCACCAAATCTTCCAAAAAGGGGACTGGAACTCGTGGTGGAAAGACGAAGCAGTCTGCAAAGAAGAAGCAGAATGTTCAAACCGGTGAGCCATCTGTTGAGCAGATGGAGGAGCATCAAACTGAAAAGCATCCAGTCAGTGATAGTGAAGAAGAACTGGAGCAGCTCATTAATGCTGATGCATCCGTCACGAAATCACACAGAATAGTGACAGAATCTCATAATAAAAAGGGAAAAAGGTCCGCTAAAAGGAAAATAACTGCTCAAACTAAGGAAAGGCAAACTGCTGATCCTATTGTTAAGCAAAGTGAGGAACAACAGGCTGCTGAGTAAAATGTTGAGATTCAACAAGCCCCTGTGACTTCCACCAGAAAGTCACCAAGAACAAGATCTGGTGGACAGACCGATGCACCTGTTGGTCAGTGAAGTGCAAAGAAAAAACGAACTGCCAGGGAGCAACCTGAGGCTCAAACTGCAGAGGAATGAATCCCCTTACCCAGTTCATTGATGATGATGCCAGGGAAAGATACGAATGGATCTCGCAGAAAGGCTTCATCACTCAAAGGACTATCATCCCATACGAATTTCGTAAGTTTGACGTTGAACCAGTTCTTAAACTTTTTGAATTTCAAAAATGGACTCAACTTCTGACCATTCCAAACACATACTATCCTGACATGCTTCATCAATTCTTTGCCAACCTTAGGAAGGATGAAACACACACTGATTTAGTTTCACGTGTCAATTCTGTTAACATAGAATTGAACCCTGACATTGTCAATACTGTTTTGAAAACCAAAATTGAAGATGGTTTTAAAGAAAAAATTGTAAACTTCTTTTCATATGAAGAATTTTTGTCTACATATCATCATTTTTATGTTGCTAAATCGATGACTTATTTTTAAACTCATTTTAATACTCCTGTTGAGGCAAGATTGAAGGATCTCAGTCCTCAAAACTTGATCATCTTTTCCATAATTTCGAATCTGTTGGTCCCTACTGATGGTCATTGGACTGATGCCAATAAAATGGAGCTTTACCTGATCTATTGATTTCTTGAAAAAATCAGAATTGATTTTGGTTTTGTTATGTGCAAATTCTTGCTCAAAATCAACACTGATAGCCGTAGGAAACTTTCCTATGAAAAATTTCTGATTCCTATCTTTGCTCATCTTGAAATTCCCTTTACTGGAAAAATACCAAAAGAAAGTACATCAACTATTTTCTCCAAGACTTATTTTGAAAGAAAACATCTGAAATTTTTTGAGGGTCATTGGTGCTACTAGGAAACTGTTTCGGAGTCTAGGAGAAAGAATTTTCATGAAACTCCTGTTGCCCCTAGGACTCCTCGAGATCAGTCCATGTTTGTCTCACCCTTTAGTATCTATTCTAGAAAATCAGCCACTAAGTCCTATTCATCCAACTCTGAGGTCATTTCTTTGCTTAAGGATCTCAAACAACACATCCTACTCCTTGAAGATGGTCTGATGATGACCATGTCATCTGAACAACAAGCCACCTTCATTGACAAAAGGAATCTGCTTGTGCCTCCCATTTCTCAAGACAATGAGAATGCACACCAAAAGGAGACTAAAACTGAGCCAACTACTGAAACTACTCCAGAGTACCGTGCATCCAGTTCTCAGCCACAGGACAAGGGGAAGGCTCCAGCAACTGAAGAAGAAACTGAAGAGGATGATGATGAGGATACTGAAGAGGAAGAAGTGGATCCTGCTCAGTTTCGCCTAGCAAGGAGGAGACCTGGATCGTCCAAGATTACCATTTAGGCACTTCTAGACAAATGCACTTCATGAGTAGGATGGTAGTTCATAATAGGCTTTTGGCATCTCTTGCATTTTAAACATTTCGTGTGTTCTGTATTGAGAATTCTATTTTCCTTCCTCTACTGGTCTGTAAAACTATTTGATTATCTTTTATGTTTCGAATGAATGTTGCTTTTATGGATTATCCCTGATTTTTTGATAAATATTGCTTAATTCAGTTTGACATCTAATTTCTGATATTGGCTGGATGAATGATTGCTGTTGACAATTGCCAATATTGATGATGCTGTGTTTTGGTTTCTGGTTTTACCGATAAGTGTTGATAGTATTGCTGATAATTATTGATAGTTTTGGCTTCTAAATATTAATGATTTGTATCGGATATTGGATTCTGGTTGATTCAATGATGACAAAAAGGGAGAGAAATGGATATGTAATCTATACGTGAGCAGGAGTCATTCTAAGGGAGAGTGTCCAATAATTTATATGTGAGAGGACATTATTAGTATCCACTCCTTGGATGCATCAAGTAAGGGGGAGTTGTGCCCCAATTATTTTTCTTAATCCATTATTTTGTAATCATCAAAAAGGGAGAGATTGTTTATCTCAGTCCGTAACTTTTGATGATTACAAAACAAATGGATGTTACTAATGTTGTCTCAATAGACCTTTTCAGAAATGGAGCAAAACAGGTTCAAAAATTAAGTACAAAGGATGCTGAAACTGCTGTCGGACGCACAAGAAGACTGGATCGAATGTCCGACAACCTTTACGCAACTTCAGACGCATGAAGAACTTCACCCTCAGACGTCCGAAGATATTGAGTCATTCCCTCTAAGTTCACTGACCTCGATCGGATGCACATCATCAGAGCACCGGACGTCCGACAAGCGTTGCGACACTTCGGACGCAAAGCCTTGGAGGCACTAGACGTTCGAAAAGAATTGAAGAAAAATTTTCAGTTTCACCTCCTACCTTCGGACGCATACATTGAAGGTACCGGACGTCCGAAATAATTCAAGAAAATTTCTTGAGCTCACTGCTTACGTTCGGACGCAAGAAGTTGGTCTACCAGATGTCTGACACTACCAACGACTAGTTGACTCTTCAACTGCCTTCTATTCATTGGAAGTATTAATTAAGGAACTTTTTGGTCCCATATAAATAGAACAAAATCAACCACTTCAAAATAACTTTGCACATTGAGACTACATGAGATTTAGAGTAATTTTAGTGTGAAAATACTCTTCAAAAAAGATTTGTACTCTTAGTTGTGTAATTTTCGATAAGATTTTCTAGTGTGATTCAATTATTTCAATAGTGTAACTTTGTGAGGGTTACCTGAGTGATAGTAAAACTTTCTTGCTTGACCAAGTGTGGCCTGGGACAAGGAGGAAGTGATCCTTCCTTTGTACACAAAAGATTGGTTGTAAGTTGATCAACTTGAAGAAGTTTGCTCCATAAAGTGATATTCAAACTCAAGAGGAGTTTGATATTTGGTTTGATACTCTATCTCTTTTACTTACTGTTTTGATATATAAATTGCTCATCTCTTCTACTCACAAGCACTTCTGCTTCCTCATCAATTGCTCCATTGTGTGGTCTTTTAGAAAAAGAGAGCAAGTACTCAAAAAGTGACTCACAATTTGGCCAATTTTTTAAACTACCTAATTCACCCTCCCCCTCTTAGCTTGTTTTCGATCTTTACATAATCTGAAGGAGTATTTTCACCATAGATATTACTTGGAACTTTCCTAGATAAATGTCCACCCTTTTACTTTCACGACACAGGAACTGATATTTCACTTGGAAATAATTTCTCACAATTATTCTATTAAGTCTTATTTGATACATTAAAATGACAGATATATTTTAAAATAACATGTGGGCATTTGATTACAGTAAACTGCATTACTAATGCTTATGCACATAAAACATCAATAAATTTTTGTCCCTGCACAACCCAACATGATAAGATTGGACATCAAGAAAAACCACATTTTCCTAAAGAAAAATCGCATTTGAAAATAGAAAATATAATAGATTTGACAACTGGGCAAATAAAGGCAATAAAAGATGAATTAGAAAAAGTAAAAAATAAAATAAACTAATGGTATTTAGATAACGCTTTAGAATTTTGGGATAGAAATAAAAGGAAACCCAACTAAAACTAATAGATAAAATCAAAATAATTAGAGTAAGAGCTATGAGGTACAATCTACAGACCAAGAGGAATTTAAAAAACAATTAGAAGAATTACAAAAATTAAAGAAAATAAATCAAGTAAGTCTCCTTACTCATCCCCTGCTTTTATGGTTAGAAACCATGCAGAATCAGTTAGAGGAAAAGTTAGAATGGTTGTTAAATACAAAAAAATTAAATGATAATATAGTCTTTGGTAGATATCTTTTATCGCATAAAGAAAGTTTAATAAATGCCACAAGAGGGAAAAAATTTTCTCTATGTTTGACTGTAAAAGTGGATTTTGACAAATACAAATGGCTAAAGATAGTATTCCATTAATCACCTTCTCTTCCCCTTAGGGACAATATGAATGGCTAATAACATCATTTGGATTAAAAAATGCTCTAGAAATATTCCAAAGAAAAATGGATAATATCTTTAAAAAATATAATTTCTCATCCATCTAAATCTTGTCTTAATAGTTAAAGCACCATTAACCTGAGCCTTGTTTTAATCTTATCCATCTTCATATTCCATGATGTACTGTGACAGCCCCACCTTTCCCTAAGGCGAATCCTAAAGATTAGCGAACTGCCTATCCAACTCTCGTCAGGACTCAGTTAACTAATGAACCAGCAACCCAAAAAAACTAACGAAATATCTTCGAAGTAAAGGTTACAAACCATAATGGAAATATAATCGTCATGCCAACTTTCCAAACTTAGAATATAGAGCTAAATGTCAAACTTACAATTCAAACTTAATTTACATAATAAGTGTCAAACTTACAAGAGTCAAAGGTAAAGTCTTCTAAACAAAAGGATTACAACCCAAAGTACAAGTTCAAAATAAGATTTAAGGCTACACAAGTTCTTGACAACAGTCCCATCCCAAATCTGTTAAGGAAAATAAAAAAAAGTAGGATGACCTAAATCTCAGTGAGGTCCCAAATAAACATGTATGCATATGCCCAATTAGATGTATAATATAAACAAGTAAACACCGTATAATTTTAGAACAATTTAATCACAATTCAATTTAAGGATACAGATGGCTTCCAAAAGCCAAATCCACTTAAACTTGATAGTATCGAGAATCCGTTGACGGTTTAAAGAATGTAATGTCCGTAGAACACCACTTTTTCTAAATTTCATCTACCAGTCAACCCCCTTACAGGACCCGAACACCTCAAACAGTATAATTAGATAATACTCGAGTATACTAGTTTCCGGATTTCAGTAAATAGTCCCCAGGGTTCATCGGCTTTCTGGACCAAGTCCTTCACCTACAAGGTTGGGTACCCAAACAGTCACAGTAGTCGATGGGATATCACCCAAATGACGTACAGTCAAATATAAAGAAATCACATCTTAAATTATCAGTATACAGAGTCTCATTAAAATCGAAGGACGTCGAGTGTGATAAAGTACACACTCACCTCGAGTTTGTCAAATCAAATGTTTAGATCAAACAATCACAGACCAAGTATTCAGATATCTCACATAGACAGGTAACAGGCAGTGGAACACTCACCTGTTAAGAAATGCAGAGTTTGTCCGTCAAGTCCTCTGCATACCCTCATTTTCGTTTCCCAATTCTAGGGCAACGAGTAAAAGTCGTTAATATCTTAGATTTATTTTTCAACCCAAACGTAAGTTTATTAGGTGACCAAATGGGTCGTTAATCGACTCAATTTACCATGCAAGTTAGACCAAAATGTAGGAAAAATTCATAAAAAAATGAGTTTGACAAGTGCAAAAAAGTTGAGCAAAAGGAAAATCTCATTCAAGTTCAAAAGGGTTTTCTCGGGTATAACAGTCGCACGCACGCAGTCTAGGGAAAATGGCTATATCTCACTGTCAAAAAGTCAAAACCATGTGCCTTTGGTGATGTTGGAAACTAGTTTCAAAGGATTTCCAACGGTATAAAATTCAAACTCTAGTTCCTCTCCTATCAATACCAAAAGTCCGGGGAAATTGACTAATTTTTCTGTTCTAATCAGTTCAGGGATTTGATAAAATCACCCTATTCCTCTTTCCTAACCTCATTCATTTTGGCTCAAATTCGTCCAATTTAATCTCCTAAAGTTAATATACAAGGGGTCAAGTTATATAGCACTATTTAAGCTTAAAATTCAACACACAAAATGATAAAATGAATCAAGGCAGTCCGACGAATAAGGAAGAACAAAACAGTCTGCTATCATACCAAATCAACCAATTTACTTGCTCCATTTCACCTCAACTCACACACAAGTTTAAACCAATATTTAGCCAAGTTCCTTAAGTTTAATTAAGGCTCAATAAGTCACAAAAATCAAGGGAAAACCTCCAATCCATGGCCGGCCAGCAAGGAGGAAAAGAGAACTGTCCCAAGTTCACATTCACCACCAAATTCCATCCTTTCATTATTTTTAACTTAAACAATATTCGAAGAGTTATTTCTAACTTTAAAAGGGTTCATAACATGCTAATACATCAAGAAAAATCATAAACAAAGTTTAGGCAAAAAATCAAACACATGGCATGCCATATATCCAACCTTACTTCCACTTATTAACTAAAGGAATTTAACCACAAACAACATCAACTCAACTTCTAGTTTGTCATCAATATCTTAAACACTTGTTATTAAAGAATAAAGCTAGGGTTTAAGGATCATTCACCTTTCTTAAATGAAGTTTGAACCACCCAAAAGTCCACCAAAGCAAGAGTTCCAAGTTTGAATCACAAGCAAGCCTTGAAAATAGTTTACTCAAACTAACTAAAGTTCATTCTCCTTTGGTTTTCCTCAAAATCCAAGCAATGGTGTCAAGCAAGAAAAATGGAATTTTTCTCCTCTTTTTAGAGCTCAAGAAAGTCGGCCATGCAAGGGAAAAAAATGGAACCAAAAAGGTTTAAATTGCTAATTTCTTTGGTCAATTTGTTTAAGTAGTTGGGACATTGACACTTGGCCTAATCTTGGCCATTGATAAATGAATATTTCACATATATTTTGCACGGTGTTGCATGAGTTTTTGTCAGAATTTTAGAGGTTCTTTGCCATAATTGAGCTCCTTTTGGTGCAAATTGCTTCAAGTGTTGTTTAGTGATTGGAACTTGAAAAATGAGTAGATGAATGCATAACCATGTGATATTTTGTAGATTATCGAAGCACGAAATACTTACATAAGATAAAGGAGAAACAAGGTGTTAGTTGGAGGACAATGGACAAGTGAAATAAGGAGCGAAGATTGAGCAAAAGAGAAAAGATATTGAAAATAAAAACATAGGAGATGGATCCGAGCCCGGATCCCGGATCCCGAATCCATCCCTATCCGAGCCCTTGTCTGATCATCTGGACAAATGGATCCGAGAGTTAGGTGATCCGAGCTCGGATCCCTGTGAAAATGGCCACGGATCCTAATGATCCGAGCTCGGATCATATGTTTAAGGCCTCGGATTCAAGCCTCGGATCCTCCTCTTTCTTCTGCAATCTGCAGAACAATTGGTGTTCAGTTCACACTTACTTTTTGCCTTATGCTTCATACAAATTTTGGCTGGAAACTGGCAGACCTCTTTGACATTTGAACAAATAACATGTGAAGATTTCAATGGGGCAAATTAGAAAGAAAAAAATAAAACAACAAGACATTATTAGAGGGGGTAATAGACCTGGATCTGGGGGATATCAGATCTAGGAGGAAAATAGAAAACAGGGAGGTGAGTCTAGTCCTGCTCTCTCTAGCTAGGAACTTTTGTGGAGAATAATTGGAAACCCCATTGTACACAATTCTTGTTGAAGAAATTGAAGATCATTGGGAGCTTCTTCATTAACTTTGGCTAAGCTTCCTTTAATCTGTCTTTTACTTGAAATATATGATGTGTTCATACAAAGAAACTACGTGTTTTCTTGTTATATCTTACATGAGTAGTTAAGTTTCTAGATCTAGGGAGTAGATGAAACTTATGACTACTTGACATGAAATGAATATTAGTTACACTTGCTACATCTTGTATTAACTTGTTTACTTGTGCATACTTATTACTTGTTGCTGCTTGATCACCAATAACGAGCTCTTAGTTGTATTATTCAATGAAAATTGGTAATAATGATGGAAAAACATGAGTCATGAGTAGATCTTAAGTAGTACACTCATAAGAATAGAGGTACACTTAAGCGGATTAACTTGCATTTCATAAAGAAAACAAGAGTAGAACTAGTATTTCACCATGAGAATAGGGAAAACTAGACTATTCTAGGCCATTTTATCATGATAATGAGATTTGGTAATGTTGAAAATGAATCCCTAGTTAAACAAGGGTTGTAACAAGAGGTAAATCTATTCATTTGTATTGTTTATACCATAAGTGTAATCTACATCCCTAGACTCAAGTGTTTAGTGAATTTTCTCATTTGTTATCTTACAATTGACTAGTTAAGATTTGTATGTGGTAGTAGTTATAAATTCTCTTACTTAAATTGATTGTAGTCTAACTAATAGAGGAGGTTAAGGGTCTAGTACTTGTTTAAATTGTTTCTTGTGGGATCGACCTGATATTTGCCCAAAACTAGCAAGTGACATGTATACTTGCAGTCCAACGAGTAAAATTTGGAATTAAATTTGCACTGATATAAAAATCTGGTCAAGTTTTTGGCACTATTGCCGGGAAGCAGCAATATTAGGGCTTAATAATCTCTATTAATTTAGACAGCTTTATTTTTATTAGTTAAGCTGTTTATAGATAATTTTGCATTTTAATCAGTTTTTGACAATTGAAGGTGCATAATTTCTCTTATTTCTATTTGTACTATATACACTGGGAATCTCGGAAAGTTGTACCTTTCGGTCCAGAAATTGAAAGGACACTACGTAAACAAAAAAGGCATACACCACAGCAAGAGGAACAAGAAGTTTGGCAATCGATAAAGAAAATCTTAATAGAGCTACCATTTAAAGAAGAGATGGCAGAAAACGAAACAAACAGACGAGTTCTACGAGATTTTGCTCTACCGGGGACACAAGGATCTCAAAAAGTTTAGCAAGACCAACGGTAAATGCTAACAATTTTGAGATTAAACCATCACTTATTCAAATGGTTCAACGATCTCAATATGGAGGTAATGCTACTGAAGATCCAAATTCTCATTTGTCAATATTTCTTGAAATTTGTGATACAATAAAGCTTAATGGTGTTAGTGATGATGCAATTGAGTTTCGATTGTTTCCATTCTCACTAAGGGACAAGGCCAAGGTTTGGTTACAATTTCATCCTTCAAACACTTTTACTATTTGGGCTGAATTAGCTAAGACTTTTTGTAACGGCCCCACCTCCCCCTAGGGCGAACCAGAGGGTTCGGCGGACCACCTGCCCGGTTCTCGCCGGGACTCAGTCGTTCACTACAGTCCTCAATTAAATACAAGATAAAATCTCAAATATAAATCAAATATTCCCACATTTACATATCAAAAGCGAAGCGTCCACGCTTCCACTGCGCCACTCTGATCCATGATCCCAATTATTATACAGAAGGAAGTCCAAAACTAGCCTATTACACATCCAAGCAATTCTAAACGTTCAATACAATCCCAATATGAATGATTACACAAAAGGAAATCCAAATTCAGTCCATACATGAGATAATCCATGAATAAACACTACAAGCCCTTCCTTCGCCTTGAGCCCTGTGGAGGGGAATAAAATATTTTTTGGGGTGAGCTAGAAGCTCAGCGAGTAACCAGAAAATCAGTAATCAAATCGGTTTAACAATATTTCTTTTCAATGATGTCATAAATCACATGATAAGTCCAGAAACGATTACAACATTTACAAGAAACCATACATGAAAAGGATACGTTCGTTCGTTCATTCGTTCCTTTGTTCGTTCTCCTGTCATTCCCCTTTCCTTCATTCATTTGAAAATGCATTTTTCATTTATCAATAAAACCCTCGTTCGTTCGTTCGTTCATTCAACCTTTCCTGGACATTGACCAGGCTCCACCAACCTCCACCAACCTACAAGGTAATACTCGAGTATACCGAAACGTTCACCCAAGTTCCTAGTCGCCCGACCGAGTCCGCTTCTGGCTCGAGACGACCGGTAACAAGGGGCAATGACCAGTTCAGCCCAAAAGGCTTACATTCATGCGCAAGTAGCATTTAATCATTAATCATTGAAAATTTCATATTTATTTAGGTCGAGTGCGATAAAGTACACACTCGCCTAGAAAACTCGTTTTAACAATCATTGAAAGCAAAATCAATAATAACAAGACACTGATATGCAAGCACGCATGATATGTAAGAAAACAGTTCCAAAATTAACCTTGAAAACAGTTCAAAAGTAAATAATGCGGGAAAGCGGTTCAAAACTAAATTTGGAAACAGTTCAAAAGTAAATAATGCAAGAAACGGTTCATAAATAATCTTAGAAATAGTTTGAGGTCACTCACCTCCATGGCTCAGAAATCATCCATCATATAACATTGCCTGGCTCAAATCCAAGTCTTAGATCACAAACTCAATGCAATCAAGTCCTTTCAAAGTTCGGACAGCACTTCCCCTAAATTTGCTTACTTTTCCAGCCATCAAGGCTTCATTATTTCCTCAGCCAGTCCCAAAGTCACACAAATAAGTTCATTCAATAACCGTTCAGCAAGCTCCAAGAAGTACGAAGACAAGTCAAGCTAGGGAAAAGTCCGGAAATGAAAGTTAAGCTCAAAACCAGAAAAATAGTTTTGACGTCATTTTGCGGTAATGGTATCAAAGGCGCTACGATTGTCGGATGGAGGTCCAAGATCCATTGTTTCGAAGCTAAGAACCAGGGCTACAACAATGTAGAAGGTCACTCAGTCCAAATCCCAGCACAACTAAGTCAAATATGCCAAATAACAAACCAGAACCGTAATTGCAGGTTTACAAATTACACTATGCTGTAATCAGTACAACTCAGTCTAAACAGGTCCAAATACAGAAATTCCAAAGGCATATGGTAGCTAGGACATCAAGATACATTTCATCAGAAGACCTCAACACCCAAATCCAAAACAATTCCAGTCAAAACAACCCATTTCAGACGCAGTTCTAAAATCCTGATGAACCCAGAACAACAATAGTAATTTCGGTTTATCTCATTCTACACTACTTCAATTGACCTGAAATTTTACAGGCACCTTTAAAACATCAATACCTATAACTTTCATGTTTTGAGTCAAGGCCAATTCGGCCCCTAACCATGAGATACAAAACCGGACAGAATTGGGGATATAAAACCCTAACTTTCTCAAATTCCTTCCAAACCCAAAATTGGTTACAATTACCAATCATGTACACCTACTATAGTCATTAGCCATCAATTCCAACCATCATAGATAACCACAACATCATGATCACAATTAAACCAGAAAATTCATCAATAAATTGAAAACTTCACCAATTCATCTCAAACCAAGAAATAAACCACAAATTTCAGCACTTTAGCTACCACTAAGCACAACTTAAGCTTCATTAAGTGTAAGAGGAAGTTCAATCACCACTCACCTAGTAAACAAGAGAGGGAGAGTTGTTGGACACTTAGCTTCCTTAAACACTTCACCAAATCACTTTCTAGTACCAAATGGAGAGATTTTATGGAGTAGAAACAAGATCAAATGGTTGGATGATTACACTCAAGCAAGATGGAAGCAAGAAGCTTGGAGAGTTTTTCCTTCTTCTTAGCTAGAGAGGGCCGGCCACAATGGTGAAGAAAAGAGTGATTTTTTGTGGTAATTTTGAGATATTTAATCAATTGGTAAGAAAGGTCAAAAAGTCAAATAAGTGACCACCACTCTTAAGGTGACACTTGTCACTTCATTAATGCATTCCTATCCTTCTTTTTCCCTCTCACATCAATCACTTCACCTCCTCTACTTATCTCTTAACACCCGATAAATTTCACTCAGTATCCGGAACTTAACCTAATTGGTCGAATTTTCCGAACTTTTCGCCCTAGTGGGTCCCACATCCGGTATACACTCTTAATTTCTCAAAACCTATTTGATACTAGAAAAATCATCCAAAAACTATATCTGCTCACTAAAATATCTAGAAAATTTCCCTACTAAAGAAAACGCAGAAAACAAGCCATTAAATAAATAAAACCCTAGAAAATGGGAAAAGTACGGGTTCTCACACTCATTCTTTTCGGGGCGTCACACTTTTCTTAATAAATTCTTTCCACCTAGAAAAATTGCTAAACTTAGAATGGATATAACTAGTTTCTCTCAACAGGAAAGAGAGATATTGTACAAAGTTTTGGAGCGCTATCGGGAGTTACAACGAAGATGTCCTCATCATGGTCTCCCAGATTGGCTAATAGTCCAAACATTTTACAATGGTTTCACCTACCCAACAAAGACGCATGTGATGCGGCAGCAGGAGGAGCGTTGATGGGAAAGTCAGCCGAGGAAACTCAACAATTGATTGAAGAGATGGCTGCTAATAATTATCAATGAGCCAACGAACGAAGTAATACAAAGAGAACCACAGGTATGCTTGAAGTAGATACCTTGAATATGTTAAGTGCAAAGATGGATAATGTGGTTAAAATGCTTAAGAGACAAGTTGGTTCTAGTTCTAACCAAGGAGTAGTTGTTACGTGTTGTACTAACTGTGGAGGAAACTATGATGATTCTATGTGTTCTACCAGTGAACAGGTTCAATATCTTAACAATTACAACCGTCCACCCCAAAACAAACCATACTCCAATACCTATAATCCAGGGTGGCGTAATTATCCAAACTTTAGATGGAAGGATCAAGGGAACTAACAAAGACCAATGAATCCACTGGATTTTCAACCGAATCAATCACTTCCAGAGTCTAAACCAACTTGGAAATTGGCAATTGAGAAGTTAGCAAATGTATCAAATGAGAAAATTGAAAAATTAGCTAGTGCCACTACTCAACGGTTTGAAAGAATTGAGGGAAAGATAGACCAACTCACCAATATGTATAGGAATGTCGAGATCCAATTAGGCCAAATAGCTATTGCGGTCAACAGTCGGAACTAAAGTGATTTACCTAGCAAGACTGAGGTAAATCCAAGGGAGCATGTGAAGGTCATAACCCTCCGTAGTGGTAAGGAAGTGGGTAAGTCACCTGTGATTGAAAGTGTGAGAGAACATGAAATCAGGGAAAACAAACAGTCGAGTAAGTTAGGAGAAGATAACAAGAAAATTAAAGGGAAAGACAATGAGTAAGAAAGCAAGTCACAGATTGTAGAGACAACACCAATTCCTTCACCGGTGTCATTTCCACAAAGATTGAACCTTTCGAGGAATGACAAAGACTTTGAGAAGTTTGTCAACATTTTCAAAAAATTACATATTAATATTCTTTTTGTTGTTGCTATTTTGCAGATTCCTTCGTACGCAAGGTTTCTCAAAGAGATAATGACTAAGAAAAGGAGATTAAGTGATAGCGAGACTATTGCATTAACGGAGGAATGTAGTGTCATCATACAAAATAAATTGTCACTAAAGTTAAAAGATCCAGGGAGTTTCACAGTTCCTTACACTATTGGTAATGTAGAATTCTCTAAAGCACTATGTGACATTGGTACTAGTGCTTCATTGATTCCTTTAACTGTGGTTAGGCAATTGGGGTTGAAAGAGTTAAAGCGTACTAATATTTTCTTGTAATTGACTGATAGGTCTATTAGACATCTAATGGATATATTGGAGAATGTGCTTATTAAAGTGCAGAAATTCATCATTCCCATTGATTTTGTTGTTTTAGATATAGATGAGGATGTCAAGGTATCTATTATTCTTGGTAGACCATTTCTGGCTACTGTAGATACTATAATAGATGTTAAACGTGGTAAATTTAAGTTCCAAATCGGTGAAGAGAAAATGGAGTTTGATTTGAGTAAAGTAGAGAAGTACCTCTCTTTTACCGATCATGTTTATTCTGTTGACATATGTGATGAACTGACATTAAAGATAAGTCAAGTTAATCTTGACGATGACTCTTTTAAACTTTGTCTTAATGGTATAGGCTTGCAAGAGAAAAAAGTAAAAGAAAGGGTTAATTCCACTTTGTCCCCCCAAACTTTGGACGATTACCCACTTCAGTCCCTAAACTTCAAAATGGGACACTTAAGTCCCTAAACTTATAAATACCTCCCACTTAAGTCCCTAAACTTATAAAATGAGACACTTAAATTTTTAAACCCTTATAAAATGGGACATTTCGACCACCAACGACATTCAGGATTTGTTAACAATTTTCCTTAAGTGGGAGGTATTTATAAGTTTAAGGACTTAAGTATCCCATTTTGAAGTTTAGGGACTGAAGTGGGTAATCGTCCAAAGTTTGGGGGGACAAAGTGGTATTAACCCTAAAAGAAATGACCAAATATTTGCAGAGACAAGTCCTTTACAAAAGGAGCAATGCGTATGAGGAAATAGGGTTGAGCAAAGGGTTACTCTCACCATCGTGCGAGCAAACTCCACGGCTTGAATTGAAACCACTTCCTAAACAACTCAAATATGCATTTCTTGGAGAAAGGAGACATTGTCAGTAATTGTCAATGATGAGGAACAACTTAGCAAACTCTTAAGCGTTTTGAGGAAGCATTTAAAGGTTATAGGATGGATAATTTCTGATATCAAAGGAATTAGTCCAACTATTTGTATGCACAGGATTTTGTTGGAAGAAAACTTTAAACCGGTGGTTGAGACTCAAAGAAGGTTAAATCCAAATATGAAAGAAGTGGTAAGAGTAGAAATGCTTAAATAGCTGGATGCAGGTATAATTTTTCCAATCTCTGATAGTGTTTGGATTTCTCCTATTCATGTAGTGCAAAAGAAAGGGGGGATAACCATAGTATGTGGTAAAAATGATGAAATGATTCTTTCTAGAGTTGTAGTTGGGTGGCGAGTTTGTATTGATTATAGAAAATTGAATGCAACTACTAGAAAGGATCATTTCTCTCTTCCTTTTCCTGATCAAATGGTAGAAAGATTGGTCAGATATGAATTTTATTGTTTCATGGATGATTTTTCAAAATATAATCAAATAGTCATTGCACCGGAAGATCAAGAGAAAACCATATTCACCTGTCCCCACAGCATTTTTGCATTTCAAAAAATGCCTTTTGGACTGTGCAATGCGGCTGCCACTTTTCAACGATGCATGATGGCAATTTTTTTCATTTTAATGAGAAAATAAAATAGTCATTGCACTGGAAGATCAAGAGAAAACCATATTCACCTGTCCCTACAGCATTTTTGCATTTCAAAAAATGCCTTTTGGACTGTGCAATGCGGCTGCCACTTTTCAACGATGCATGATGGCAATTTTTTTCATTTTAATGAGAAAATCATGGAAATCTTCATGGATGACTTTTCTGTATTTGGATCTACTTATGATCATTGTCTTAACAATTTAGATCTAATTTTGCAGAGATGTGAAGAAATAAATCTTGTACTCAATTGAAAAAAATGTCATTTCATGGTTTGTGAAGGGTATTATTTTAAGCCATAAAATTTCTTCAAAAGGTATTGAAGTAGATCAACCCAAGATAAAAGTTATTGAGAGAATGCCTCCACCTACCAATATGAAGGGCATTCGAAACTTTCTTAGCCACGTGGGGTTCTATCTGCGGTTTATTAAGAATTTCTCCAAGATTGCTAAACCATTATGTGAATTACTTACAAAAGATGTTCCTTTTCACTTTGATGATGATTGCTTACTTACTTTTAATAGGTTGAAAAAGGAACTTGTCTCCGCACCCATAATAACATCACCGGATTGGAGCTTACCGTTTGAATTGATGTGTGATGCTAGTGATTTTGCGGTGGGAGCTGTTCTTGGGTAGAAGCATGATAAGCGACTTCATGTCATTTACTATGCAAGTAAAATGTTAAATGAAATTCAAATCAATTATGCGACAACAGAGAAGGAGTTGCTAGCGGTGATATTTGCATTGGATAAATTTAGATCTTAGTTAGTGGGATCTAAAGTCATCATTTACACCGACATGCGGCACTTAAATACCTTTTAAATAAGAAAGATGCAAAACCTCGACTAATTCGGTGAATCTATTATTGCAGGAATTTGATTTGGAAATCAAAGATAAAAAGGGATGCTAGAACTTAGTCGCAGATCATCTTTCTAGACTAGAGAACATGCCTCAAGAAGACCATCTCCCCATTAAAGAAGAATTTCCAGATGAATTCTTAATGGCTATTCAAAAGTCACCATGGCATGCCGACTTAATTAATTTTGTAGTTAGTGGAGTGCTACCAAGTGATTTGAATTCCCACCAAAGAAAAAAATTCTTAAATGATGCTAAACATTACTTTTTGGAGGAACCGTTCTTTTACAAACACTGTGCGGATGGCATAATTAGAAAATGTGTTCTGAAAGAAGAGGTACATAGTATTTTAATGCATTGTCACACCCTGGAGACGGGAGGTCATTTTAGCACAACTAAAACCATAACAAAGGTATGGCAATCTGGATTTTATCGGCCTACTATGTACCGAGATACTAGAGATTGGGTTAAAAATCATGATCAATACCAAAGAACTGGTAATATCTCAAGAAAGTTAAAATGCCTCTAACTACATATTTGAAAGTTGAGTTATTTGATTTTTGGGACATTGATTTTATTGGACCATTTCCTAACTCTTTTAATAACAAATACATTCTTTTAGCGGTCGATTATATTTCTAAATGGGTGGAGGCCATTGCTTCACAAACTAACGATGCTAAGGTTGTACTTAAATTCTTTAAACGGAACATATTTTATAAATTTGGTATCCCAAAGGCAATTATAAGCGACGAAGGTAAGCATTTTTGTAATAAATCTATTGATACTTTATTACTTAAATATGGATGTAGGCGTAAAAAGTCAATTTCCTATCATCCTCAAGCCAATGGCCAAGCAGAGCTGGCCAATCGGGAGATCAAACTCATTTTGGAGAAAACTATCAATCGATCGAGAAAAGATTGATCAAATAAGCTAGAAGATACTTTGTGGACGTCTAGAACTGTTAGGATCAAGCGCTTACCATTGCACCAAAAGTTATAGCTGTTAGTGAAAGCGCAATTTTATTTCCTTAACCACAATGGCAACGCAAAGCACCGTACCACGCTCGGCCAGCATGAGGAGCTACACCCCTGGGTGCCACGGGTTGGGCGGTTACTCCTTTCGAGCCGGGATCTGAGGGATGTTGCTGATTAGACCAACAATCCCTCCCCCAACAACAGCCAGGGAGACTCGAACCCGCGACCTCGCTCTGATACCACTTATTAGAATCAAGCACTTACCATTGCACCAAAAGCTATAGCTATTAGTGAAGGCGCAACTTTATTTCCTTAACCACAATGGCAGTGCAAAGTACCGTACCACGCTCGGTCAGCATGAGGGGCTTCACCCCTGAGTGCCACGGGTTGGGCGGTTAGTCCCTTCGAGCCGGGATTTGAGGGATGTTGCTGATTAGGCCAACAAGAACGGCATTTAAAACGCCGTTGGGAATGTCTCCATATAAATTTGTTTATGGGAAACCGTGTCATTTACCTGTAGAAATAGAACATAAAACTTATTGGGCTATTAAATCTATTAATTTTGATTTTAAATTTGCAGGTGAAAAGAGAATGCTCGAGCTAAATGAATTGGAGGAATCGTGGTTAACCTCGTATGAGAATGCCAAGATTTACAAAGAAAAAGTGAAATTTTGGCATGATAAACACATTCTTCCTAAGCATTTTGAAGAAGGGCAAAATGTGTTATTGTTTAACTCAATGCTTAAATTGTTCTCTGAAAGCTTAAGTTTCGATGGTCCAGGCCATTTGAAGTGGTTCGCACATTTTCTTAGGGAACAGTGGAAATAAAAGGGAAAAATAGTGCCCCATTCAAAGTGAACGGTCAATGATTGAAGCTTTATTTGGCCGGAGAGAGGGTTCCTAAAGGAGTGATTTACTCCTTAGGAAACACATTTGAAAATTAAAGAATATTGAGGAATATCGAGCCTAACAACTTTAAACAAAGCGCTTGTTGGGAGGCAACCCAATATTAATATCATAGCTGTGTGTTTTTCATGTATTTCTTGTATTTTGGTTTGATTTGGCTTTCTAATAATAAGTATTTTATGGGTTTGTAAGGGGATACCGGAGTTTCAATGTTTATCCTGGAAGAGCACTTGAAGAGCGATAGTTAAAAAGGGAAGTTTATATATTGGATTTTGTTTTAAATGTCTAAATTTCTCGTTCATATATCCAATGTTGAACTTTCATGATATTCAAGTGAATTTCAGTGATAACATGTTTGTATATGCTCATTAATTCATTTGATGTGCATTTTATGCCTAAAAGTGCTATTTTAGTGTTAAAGTGCCAAAATGATCAAAGAACTTCAACTTTCGATTTGCAATTTAGATGTGTTTGATGTGTTTGGGAGGTTGAATTTTGTGTTTAGAATATATTACACTTGCGTGTGATGTTGAAATTACGAAAACAGTCATCCCAAGTGTAATTTGGAATTAGTAGAAAAAGGCAGTAAAAATTGAAAGAAATTGCAGCTTCTGTAATTTTTGCAGAATCAGACGGATCCGAGCTTGAATCCGAGGAAAATTTCTTGGATCCAAGAGCTCGTCTGTTCTTCTGGCAAGACAGATCTGATTCCATCGGATTCGAGGCCTGTTCAAACCGATCCGAGCTTGGATCGGTTCGGGTTCAAAGCAGAAACGTGGTCTCGGTTCCTCATTTTCCAGTTTCTTCTTCTTCTCCTTCACCGAAAACCCTAACCCCTCTCCACCAATCTTCCATTTCATCCAATAATCCATCAATATTTCACCATAAAACATCCCCCAACATCTTGTGTCATAAACCCTCAACAATTACGATCAAAAACACCAATTTGGGGGTCTTTGATTGTCAAAATTGGGAAGAGAGGCCGAACTGAATTTCGTCATTTGGGGTGGAATTTGAGTCTCTTTCTCATTACATTTAGCATATTTAGCTTCCTCTAGCATCACTCTACACATTTGAGGTAACATTTCTCAACTCTCTTTGTTCTTTTACACTTCCCAATTTTCAATTTTTATATTTTTTGACATATTTTGGAAAATGTATATTTGTTGAAATTTTTTGTTGAAATTGTGTTACATTGTGTTAATACATGATATTAGAACTCTTTGTATGCTTAGTATCGAGGAATTTGTGGATATGGTGATATTTTTCTTATTTTTTCTCAATAATTAGGCTAAAGTATGTTGTTAATTTTTGCTTGTCATTTCTTGCTTCCTTGGGATACACGAACTTGTTTTAGGGAGTATAGATTATTTTTATACCAACAAATGATAGCATGAGATCAATTTAGTGGATTGGTATGAATTTTTTGGATGAAATTGCTAGAAGTGTAAATTGTTGAAATTTAGGATGTCCTATGAATGCATATTGAGATGTTGTTTTAAGGTGGTTTTAGAAACTCAATTTTATGCCACATGGTCATTGCAAGACCATACTACTTCGAGATTGCATTCTATTCTTGAATATTGCTTTAAATCTCATGAGATGGGTGCGGTAAGTGGATTTTTCATACCATGTGATGAGAATTTAGATAGAAATAGGCATTATAAATGTTGGAGTTGAGTTTGAGAAGTGGCTATGTAGGTTATTTGCTTGACTTTGGTGTTTCTTGGCAGGGAGTTTAGGCCTTTTTCAAGGGAAAAATCTGCCGAAATTTTCTCAACTGAATTTCTAACATTTAAAATGTGTCACTTGCTTTCGTTTTTTTTTCTCAAATGGTATAAGGTATTGTTTGTTCTAATGTGCACTAATTTTGAAATTGATATAGGCACAATGGTTCGAATGAGAAGAGCTATTCCTTCACCCTCTTCGAGTGAGAAACATACACCTTCACCGGTTGAAGAATCTTCGTCGCCCTAATCACCTCATCGATCACGACGCAAGCGAGCATCTACAAGTCGAGAAGAGTCACCTCCGGACTATGATACCACGCGATTCACTTCGCTAGAAAATCAACAGTGGTACGAGACCGGATTAGACAAAGAGATCATAATTGAGAAGCATCTGGCAACCAAGGTGGACGATCATTACAAGGTGTCCACGGCATTTGGTTGACTCGGATAGGCTAATATTCTGAAGTTGCCACGGCATTACTACTCAGATTTGGTGTTGGAGTTTTATGCCAATGTGGAAGATAAACAAAGCCATAACGCCAATTTGATTGTCTCTTGGGTTCGAGGCCAGAGAGCGGCCATCCACCGGGAGACCATTACACAGCATATTGAGCTCAAGGATGAAAGAGTGGACGTGAAGCTGACCAAGGAATTTAAGGCTCGTGATCCTTGGCAAATCGAAGAAGCCGTATCATGCCTTAAGGGTCAATATCGAGATAGAGGCAGTTCGAAGAAAAAGATCGTCTATGCCGACTCCTTTGAGGCTCGTTATCATCTCATCCTCTATCTCTTTGCCCATAATGTGATACTCAAGAAGAGTGGCAAACGCGAGTTGAGAAACAGCGATATCTACTTCTTGGATAAAATGATGCATGGTGTGGGCTGGCAGCTAACTGGTATTCCTCTGGCTAGTATCATTATCAGCTACATGCGGACCACAACTCGCATGAGGGCCGGCGAAACCTGTTTTGAGTTCCCTCGCCTTCTTTCCGTCCTATTTGAGATACTCGAGATTCCCCTTGGAGCTGAGCGAGCCCTTGTCACCAGAGCCGCTGATGAGGTCAATACCCCATTACTCAAGTCTTTAGGCATTCCAACAGACTTTGGTGCTTCTTTGGTTCGAGACGTTGGCGAAGCTTCAACTCCGCTTAGCCTCCACCCCATCTTCAACCACGACCAGAGGCTTAAGAGACTGAAGCGCAGCCGCCTCCACCTCCTCCCATTCCACCTCCACCACCTCCCTCTAGGTCTCGGTGGCAAGAGGTTCTCAATGTCATCTGCTGTATGGAGACCCAGGTAATGGAGCGAATTGACCAACAGGAGCGTGTCCTCTCTGAGAGGTTGGAGAGACATGATCGCCGTCTTCGGGCATTGGAGGACCATTTCCAAATCCACCGTTCTCCTACGCCGATTCCTGAGCCAAGAGGCGACGACGCGCAAGAAGCTCGTGTGGAGGGTGGAGGAGAACAAGCTACGGACATTGGCGGCCCTTCCACTTAATTTGCTTTGTTTTCGCTTTTATTTCATTTTTCACTTTCTTTTGTTATCTTTTGTTGACTTTTGTTATGTGTTTTGTTTAATTAACACTTTTGGGACCGTCTCACCCCCCTATGGATATGTACTTTTTCCCCTCTTGCAGACTAGTGGATTTTGGGATGATCGCGATGTTCGAAATGTTCATATCAACTGCTGGCTCTCTTATTCCTATTACATAGGGAAGTATTGATTCTTTTCCCTCTTGTCCCATTGAGGACAATGTGACTCTTAAGTGTGGGGGAGATGTGGTTTATATGCTTATTCGTGCATGATAACTCTATATTTTTGTTGAGAAATGCTAGAAATGATTGTGGAAATATATATTATGACTGAATTGTTGTGGAATTGTGGGTTGTTGGCAGGGAGTTTTATCTATTTATAGGGGAAACTCTGCCAAAAGTTTTTCAAAATCTTTTCCAAAATTGCACTATGGCCCAAGAACCAATGATGAATTGTCAAATTTCCCTTATGGTTGAACAAATTTAAATATGCTTTTGAAGAATTCATTTCTTTCGTGACTTGTGATTAGTACTATGTGACTCTGATAAGTGCACTTTAGGAAGTATATTTAATAAAGTGGGGACAATTATGCATTTATTTCTATCTTTAATGAGAACTCTCCCTTCACTTTGATTTGCAAATAGGTGATTCATATAGTTTAATTGTTAATATTTTTCCATTTCCATGATAATAGAGGGTTATATACATATACAAAAAAAAGGAGTAATAAAGTGCACCGATTACTTAAGTACTGAGTAATTGGGAATTTTCATCTAAAAATATCGATTTTCGTGTAAAAAGGTACTTGGAGTAAAAAGGTGTCGTGACCTTGATGTGTAAGTGCGGAGTAACCGGGGTTTTCACCTAAAAGTGTTGACCTTCGCGTAAAAAGGCATTTGCAATGTTCAAGTGTTGGTATTTAGCATATATTTGTAATACCCACCTGTAGTAAAATTTTGAGAAAAACAAATGGATATAAAGGAAAGTATTACTTTGTACCTATATGAGTCGGTTATTTGTAAAAACAAGTTAGGGTGAGAGAATGATTTGAATGTAGTTAAATTTATGTATAATTGTTTCCCATTTATTTAGCATTATGAGTATTGAGTGCATTTAGAAGGATTGCATCGTGATTAATAGCCAAGTTGTGAGAAGTGAATTTGAGAAAGCATATTTTCTATTTTGGCACTTGAATTGTTGTTTGAGTGGTTTCTTATATTGCTTGAGGACAAGCAATGATTCAAGTGTGGAGGAGTTTGATAAGTGAATATTTCACATATATTTTGTACGGTGTTGTATGAGTTTTTGTCAGAATTTTAGAGGTTCTTAGCCATACTTAAGCTCCTTTTGGTGCAAATTGCTTCAAGTATTGTTTAGTGATCGGAACTTGCAAAATGAGTAGATGAATACATAAACATGTGATATTTTGTAGGTTATCGATGCACGAAATACTTACATAAGATAAAGGAGAAGCAAGGTGCTAGTTGGAGGACAACGGACAAGTAAAACAAAGAGCGAAGATTGAGCAAAAGAGAAAAGAAATTGAAGATAACAACATGGGAGATGGATCCGAGCCCGGATCCATCCCCATCCGAGCCCTCGTCTGATCATCTGGACAAGTGGATCCAAGGGTCAAGTGATCCGAGCTCGGATCCCTGTGAAAATGGCCTCGGATCCTAATGATCCGAGCTTGGATCATATGTTTAAGACCTCGAATCCTTCTCTTTCTTCTACAATCTACAGAACAATTGGTGTTCAGTTCACACTTATTTTTTTACTTATGTTTCACACAAATTTCGGCTGGAAGCTGGCAGACCTCTTTGACATCTGAACAAACAACATGTGAAGATTTCAATGGGGGCAAATTAGGAAAAAAAAAAAAGAAAACAACAAGACATTATTAGAGGGGTAGTAGATCTGGATCTGGGGGATATCAGATCCAGGAGGAAAATAGAAAACAGGGAGGTGAGTCTAGTCTTTCTCTCTCTAACTAGGAACTTTTGTGGAGAATAATTGGAGACCTCATTGTACACCATTCTTGTTGAAGAAATTGAAGATCATTGGGAGCTTCTTCATTAACTTTGGCTAAGCTTCCTTTAATCTGTCTTTTACTTGAAATATATGATGTGTTCATACAAAGAAGCTATTTGTTTTCTTGTTATATCTTACATGAGTAGCTAAGTTTCTAGATCTAGGGAGTAGATGAAACTTATGACTACTTGACATGAAATGAAAATGAGTTACACTTGCTATATCTTGTATTAACTTGTTTACTTGTGCATACTTATTACTTGTTGTTGCTTGATCACCAATAACGAGCTCTTAGTTGTATTATTCAATGAAAATTGGTAATAATGATGAAAAAACATAAGTAGATCTTAAGTAGTACACTCATGAGAATAGAGGTACACTTAAACGGATTAACTTGCATTTCATGAAGGAAACAAGAGTAGAACTAGTATTTCACCATGAGAATATGGAAAACTAGACTATTCTAGGCCATTTTATCATGATAATAAGATTTGGTAATACTGGAAATGAATCCCTAGTTAAACAAGAGTTGTAACAAGAGGTAAATCTATTCATTTGTGTTGTTTATGCCATAAGTGGAATCTACATCTCTAGACTCAAGTGTTTAGTGAATTTTCTCATTTGTTATCTTACAATTGACTAGTTAAGATTGGTATGTGGTAGTAGTTATAAATTCTCTTGTTTAAATTGAATGTAGTCTAAATAATAGAGAAGGTTAAGGGCCTAGTACTTGTTTAAATTGCTCCTTGTGGGATCGACCTAATATTGGCCCAAAACTACCAAGTGACCTGTATACTTGCAGTCCAACGGGTAAAATTTGAAATTAAACTTGCACTGATATAAAAATCCCGTCAGCTATTCCTTCCCTTAAACTTTGCCAAATAATGTTTCTTCCCTCCAAGTGCTTCCAATGTCTAATTAGCACTCTTAAACTTTCACATAAGGCCCCAAACACAATTAAAAGGGTATTTGGTCCTAGTGTATATAGTGAAATAAAATGATGCCAATTCAAGGAGATGTTACAATTCATATATAAAGACAATGCAATGCAATACAAGGAAATGTTATAATTTATTTAGTCTTAGGGCAATGCAAGCGACTTGGGAGAAGTTATATTTTTAAGTAAGGGTTCTCACACTCTCTCCCCCTTAAAAGAATTTTGTTCTCAAAATTCTCATCTTGATTACTGAATAGCTCAAGATACTTTGCTCGAATTTCCTCTTCCACTTCCCAAGTAGTTTCTTCTATCTCATGATTTCTCCACAAAATCTTTATCAAGGGTATCCGCTTAGTCCTTAATTCCTTTACTTTTCGATCTAAGATCTGTACCGGTCTTTCTTTATAAGTCAGAGATTCATCAAGGTCAATTTCTTCTGGTTTCAATACATGACTAGGGTCTAGATGATACTTCTTTAACATAGAAACGTGAAATACGTCATGAATCCTGGATAGACTCGCTGGTAATTTTAACCGATATCGCGCACCATTTTTCGCGATGAAAAAGGTGATTACAAAAGATGTGATTTTTATTTAAAAATAAGTGAAAAAGGACCTAAAATGGGACTTTAAAAAATGCGACAATTTGGACCCAAAAATTTAGTCAAAAAGGGTTTTTATGAAAAATATGAGTCGCCACTCAGTATTGAGTTCGGGTGTACCAAATCACCAAAAAAATATTTTTGGACAAAAATGTTAGTAAAATCCTTTTTGACAACTCCAGGTCTTTGAAAACAAGAAAAAATAAATTCGGGAGTCACGTTTGAAAAAAGAGAAGGCAAAGGTTCTATTAACTAAAACCTAAGGTACCCTTTCAAACTAGTCTAAGTTAGTTGCAAGGTTTAGTAAAAAAATTTTCCTATTTTAACTCTTAAATTTATCACGTTTGGATATTTCCTACATGGATGCAAATCTAAATTTAGAAAATATAGGAAGGAACAAAATGTTTATTCAAGGGTTTAATTGATACCAATCGCATTAATTGCGAAGTCTAAAATAATCCCTTAAAAGGGGTCACGAGCATGCATGAATGAATTTCAAAGAAAAGAAAGAAAATTAAATTGTATATCTAGATATAAGTGGTCAAAGAATAGGGATGCAGCATAATGGGTATGGGAGGCAAAAACTCGTGGCATAATTTTCTTATACAGGAATTAATGGGGTATTTAAACTAAAGAATTGTAATCACCCATATCCATGTTCAAAGAATAATTCTCCTAATATGAACAATCAAATGAACTAACTTATTTTACAATTTTAAAATGAGATTTAATTCTAAATGATATGATTAACACATATAAAGGGTAAGGGGTAGAGGATAATATAATAGGAAATATCATGCAAATGTGAAAAAATCCTAAAAAAAGATACGCACGAAAATATAATGAATGTCACGCAAGATATGAATCTAATGCATAAACAATCTAAGGGTCTAGTGTTGGACTAGTCCGTTTCTAAAGAACCTTACTAGAGTTGGACTAGTAAGTAGATGGAGGGAGAAGCCACAACTAGCGTTGAACTAGTGTGGTGATGCCATGCATTAATAATACATAGTAAAACAAATAAGGCATAAATTAAAACAAATAAACACATAAAAGCACTAACATGTAAGCATAATATCTAAATGCAAAAATCTTAAGGAAAGCGGGTAAAGCTTATAACACATATGCCGCATAAACACACAAAACCTACCTATTACAACGGGGAATCTAACTACAATCTAAAATAGGGAAATATAAAAAAATAAAACCTATCTATTCTATCTACTACAATAGGGGACTTAATTACAATCTAAAGTGAAAAAATATGATAAAATAAGCCTATTTATCCTATCTATTACATTGGTCTATCTAATTACAATTTTTTTTTTTAAAAAAAATATTGCCTATCTATTACATCTTGAAGTATTTAAACACCTCTCAAATAATTATGAAATTAACTAAACAAACATAAGAAATTTGAAGCAAATAAATAACAAAGCATATAAAAATATATAAACACATAGGAGCACGTAAGAGCACATAAGAGCACATAATTGACATTTAATTAATAACAGGGGTACCTCCCTTTTGAAGTGGTGGTTAAATGGAAGTCAAATTGTCCTATTTATACTCAAAATTAACAAAAGAATCATAGCACCAATTGAATTGAAAATAATAATAATGATAAAATACTAAATTCACATTCACATGTCAAATATAAAGGAATTTAAGAACATCTAAAACACAAGTTAAATATGTTCAAAAGTAACATAATTAGCTATTAAAGAAAAGAAACAATTATAATAAAGAGAGACAAAATTCACTATGGACTAAATTACAAACTTAAAAAACTTTTAGGGTCAAAAATATAATTTTTCTAAAGTTTAGGGGTTAAGATTAAATAAATGATAAAGTTTAGGGACTAAAGTGCAATTATTTTAAGGGCCTAAGTGAAAGAGATTTAAAATTTTCTGGGCCATAATAAAACTACTCCAAAGATCAAGGGCTAAAGTGAAAATTTTGGTTTCTGATTTGGGCAAGAAAAGGCCATCGGGCCTTTCTTTTATTTTTTGCTTGGAGCGAAAATTCCTAAGCCCAGCCGAAACCCAAAGGAAATAAGTGGTCCAGTCCATCCTTTTATCACTCAAACCCGACCAAAAAATGCATGCACTCTGACCTCCTAACCCAAATTGAAACCCAAAGGAAATAAACCAAAACCCAACCAAAAATAAACACAAGCCCACCAGAAAAAAAAACATTAATCCAACCCATTTCTTTTCTTTTCTTTTTCTTTTCTTTCTTCTTCCTCCCCTTCTTCTCTCCTGAGAAGCTGAAGCTTCCTTCTTGCTGGCGGTGCCACCGCCGGCCGCCGGTAGCGGAAAATTACCAAAATACACCCTCTCACTCGATTTTTTTGCGTTGAATCCGTTTTTGAAGTTAGTTTTTACAAAAAAATGACCCGAAAGTTGTCAAAATGCCAAGAAATCAGTCCAGTTTTTGTTTTTTTTAAATCCTTAAACCTTCACAAAAAATCATAAAATTTATACTACAACACTCCTTATAACTTCTACAATGCAACTATGCTCTTAGTTTAACAAGAAAACAACAACAAAATCATGAATCAAAACAAAAAGAGCCCAAAATGAGGAAAAAATATTTACATGCTTCTAATGCTCAAAACTCAAAATACTTAAATAAGTCAACATTTTTCAAACCACATACTAACTACAACCGTCTATTTCACAAGAAATAAGCACAAAAAAATTCACTAACTTAATTCATTTTTTATTATGGCATTTTGTCAAACAGTTAACATGCATTCACAGGCCCGTTTCTTTTTTCTTAATTTTACGCATGGCTTGCCCCAAAACTTCAACAACACCGCATAACAACAACATCAGTGAAAGAAAGAGACAAATAGGTAGCAAAACTTGAATTTAATCTAATTAATTAATAAAAGGAAAAATCAAAAAAAAGAAGAGGGAAAAAATACCTTAATGAGGATTTGTGAGGACTCGAAATTTTCTTATTTTTATTTTATTTTTTCTGGTTTAATTAATTATTTACTCATCCGTTTTCTCTGAATAATTTATTTCAACCATTTTAAACTTATTTACATGGAACTATGGCTTACATGTATTTTTAAAATGACTTGTTACAAAAATTAATTTTTGGTAAGTTCGTTTAGTGAGAATAGTGAATACGCGTTTAGAGACAACAATCGAATCGAGGATACAATAAACTTGAAAAATTGGAGACTTGTACATTAGTCTTGAAATAGGTATTTTTATGTTTAAGTGCTCAAGTGTTAGTTAGTTATATTATCGTTATAAGAATTTATTAGAAATTTCACTCTATCGCGCTTAAATTGGAAGTACGCGTTTTCGCGCGCGCGATTAATTGAGGGACTTAAAACCTTTATTTTGGGGCTATTAAGAATGAATAATAATAGTATGAATGAAAGTACATTAGAGGTTTAGTGCACTAGTAAAACAAACTCGAGAGGAATCGAGCACGAAACGCGCGCGTGCGCGCGCGAGGGGAGAGTTGACTTTTGGAGCAATTCTTGTCTACAAACTTATAAGCTTCACAAGGAAGCTTCTTCATCAGCAACGCCACTTCCTTGCTTCCTCATAGCAGCCGAGCTTCACCAAGAAAAAGAAGAACAAAACCCATCATCATTCCACTTCAAATCTTGCACCTTTTCTCTTCAAAATTCACATATACTTTGCTAACCACTTGGTGATCAACCTAAGCTAGGAGAAGAGCTTGCTTTCCACCTTTTTTTTTTTTTTTGAGCTTCAAAAGGCCGAAATTTTCTGCTTTGTTTATCAAGGGAGGTAAACAACGATCAACTACTAAAATCTTAGTTTATGGAAGATATCTTGCACTTGTGAACTCATAATTTTATATAGGTAGCTTTATATTGTTGGAAATTTTGCATGTGGGCTCTATGAAATCCCACTATGGCTTGATGGACTAATTTGATGAGATTTGATGTTATTTATGTTGGATTAGTGCTTAATCTAGTGGAAATAAGTTGTATTGTGGAAGAAAGTTCAAAGGAAGTGAAGAGAAGAATTTTACCCGTTCTGCCCTTGCCATTGCCGTGACCCTTAGTGCATTTTTTTGTGGTTCAAATGACTGGATTTTGATGTAAATGTGTAATATAGGTTGTGTAGAAAGTTTCATCAAAAAATTGCGTGATTTGGATGGGTAAATGTTGAGATTTCAAAAATTTGCCAAAACTGGAATTGTGTCCCGTATTGCTCTGGCTGTGCTTTTGTTTCGGCCATAACTCTGTACTCCGACATCGAAATCGAGTGCTATTTGTGGCATTAGAAACTAGACACCCCCAGATTTCCAAAGGTATAAAATGCATGCCTTGATTCCACCTGAGTGAGCCATACCAACCTTGTAAAGTTGTCTGTCCTGTTTCATATCTATACTGGAAGCCCTATTTTGAGCTACGACTTGATGCTCAAATATGAGCTAGTTGTGGATAGAATTTTAAAATGATTCCTTGTAATAAATTGTAGCCTTATGAATTCATTTTTCAACGCCACCAACCACGCTCAATTCCGAGTTGAATTGAGTGAATTATGGCCAAATTACAGACCTGCATCATTGCTTGAAAACCCTCATTTTGGACTGATCAATGGCCTGTCTTGTTTGGGACTTGTTATTTTGAAAATTTTGGTGTCAATCACTTACCAAATGTATATTAGATATTTCTCAGACTTTTGTTTCATAAATGGACCAAATTTGAATCGTTTTCATTGGGCAAAATGTTTGAAAAGGAAGAAGAAAGCAAAAGACAGATTGGTCTTGGGATTTTCTTGAACTTTGGTAGTTTAGTTCGCTACCTTTCCGTGTGAATTTTCAAATGAAATTTGGTATAGGAGTAGTCCTCATATGGAAGTTTAATTGTACCAATTTTTGTGTCAATCTAATACCATTTCGATATACAAATGATGTCCCAAAGTTGCTCTTCGAATCTGGAAAATTTTTCCTTTTCTCTTGGCCGAATGGTCAAATCTGATTTGGGAAGTTATATTTTGAAAACCTTGATGTCAATTACTTCTAAATTTCTTATTGGATGTTTATTGAATATTAGTTTCAATATTTGAATTAATTGAAGTTGATTGTGTGGAACAAAACTTTTAAAAAGGAAAATTGAAGTACAAGGCAGAATTGCCTTGGAAATTCTAGGAACTTTAGTGGCTTTGTTAACTGACTTCCCGAATGAATTTTTATATGAAATTTGACAGAACTATAGCCCTTATATGTTAGAGTAACACTACCAAATTTTGTGCCATTCCGAGTCCATTTCAATGTCCAACTGAAATCCCAAAGTTCATGTTTCAAATCTGAAAATTCTTGATCAACGAGGAATTTTTAGCCAACTTTGAGCTGCTATTTATTGGCGTTCAAAACTTTGATTCTTGTTCCATTTGTTTTGTTTTAAACTTTGATTGCAACTCTAATTGAGTTCCAAATTTTGGAGGCTAGTTCGCATTGTGTCAATTTTACCGAATTTTCAAAGTTTGCCAAAAACCAACCCGAATCTGTCTTGGAAGTCCAAGTCAGCCACTTTAAACCAAAATTTGAGTGTCTTCCATTTTTAATCTTAGAAAAGTGTCTTCTAGGAACTTTTAGTACTTCGGAACTAGTTTCCAACGGTACCAATTTTTCCATTTTTGGACCTACTGAGTGCAAGATATGATTTTCCTAAGTTTGACACACAAAGCTGAATTTTGCCAATTTCTTAGAAAATGCAATTTCGGAACCTTGACTTCTTTTCTCGATATAGATTGAATGTTTTGAACTCAATTTCATGGACGATGTTAGACTCTCTTCGAACTTTAAAACTCCACTCTTGAACCTCGAGTAGAGAGAATTGAAGTTTTCTTTTAAGACTTTGATTTAGTATAATTGAGTGTGCATCCTTCTTGGTAAATGCATGATTTTAGGTAAAGTTAATTATTACTTGCTCAGGCGCTCAAGGGGACCTTCAAGAGGAACTCGAAGCGGACGCCTAAACACTTGTTTGAGCACTTACTCACTTGTTTTGAATAGGTGAGTGTTCTATATAGGAGTACGTGATTTGAATAGTTTTATGACATGTTTACTCCATGGTCACTATGTGTTTAATTGTTAAGTACTATCGATAATTGCTCCTATGGACTTTTCCATCATTTTGAGTCGAGTGTATGTATTACCGCACTCGTTCTCACTTAAGTAAAATGTACTTGAATTACTCGATATAAAATACTCGAAATGCATATTTACATGAAGCGTTTCAATGATTGATTATGCTATGACTGCATAAGTCGATTAGAGTGAATCTCCTCGACTCTTAAATGGTACAAGTAGGGAACGGCCAATAGGCGACCTACGAAAATGATGAATTCTTACCGTTAACCGAGATTATTTACCATTTACCGTTTACCGTTCACTGTTTACCGATTTACTTGATTATCTGCTTACTTGATTACTTGACTACTTGATTACTTGATTATCATAAATTACATGTTCACATGAAATTGGCCACCGTTTTAAGGCTAGTGTGTACTTTATCTCACTCGACCTACTAAAAGGATAAATTTTTACCGTTTACCAATTTACTTAATTACTTGTGCATGTTGTAAACTCTAAACTGAATTGGGCCCTGCCCTTAGTTACTGACCTACTCGAGCTAGGACTGGATTCGGTCGGGTAGATTGGAACCCTGGGACACCGTTTCCGTATACTCGAGTACTACCACTGGAGGGATAAGGTGATGGCCAGACAAACCAAGGGGATTCTGAAGTTACAAGGTGCAGTTGACCGAAATGGTTCCACTGGAACACCGTATCCTTCAATATGTGTTTATTTTACATAATGATAATTATTTCATGCTAATGTGCCAACGTGCGACTCTGAGCCATACCTGTGATATGCTCAAATTACTCGTACAATGATAACTGTCTCATGTTAATGTGCCAATGTGCAATCTTAAATTATACATTGGGTATGCTCAAATTACTTGATTTATTAGAACTGCTAGAGTGTCTTGGAACCTCACTGGGCTGTGTAACTCATTCCACGTTTTTGTTTTTCCTTAATAGGGTTCGAGACCAAGTGCTCGTGAATAGTGCTAGATTGTTTTCTTTTGGGAAAAACTTTAAGTTGTATTACAGCAGATGACTGTAGTAAATATTCTTTTGGGTTGTATTAAGCTCGAGAGTTGACTAATTGTAAGTATGAAATGTTTTGGAGTACTTTAAATATATATATTGAAGTTATTTGAAGTATTCCTAGTTTTGAATTATGGATTGTACCGAATCCTGGCGAGAGTTGGGCAGGCGTCCCGCCGATACCCTTGGGTTCGCCCTTGGGAGAAGTGGGGGCGTCACAGGATTGTAGTCCCTTGACTAAAGTTTTGAGAAAATTTCAAGCTTTTTTGTCCAACCAGTGGCTGCCTTGTAGTGTTTGAGTTGTGTGCGGGTGTGTTGTATGAATTGAGCAAAGGGGGAGGAATATGGCTGAGAGAGTGAGGGAGATTTTCTTTCTTTTATGTGTGTTTTGTTTGTTGGGAGCAAAAAAAAAGCCCGAGATGGAATATTCAAGAGATTGGAGTCTTTCTTTCGTTCTCTTTTTTTTTTCCTTGTGAGGGAGAGGCCGAGAGATGAATATTGTAAGAAAGAGTGAAGTTTGTGTGTTAGGTTAGTAAACAATGATGTTTTTTTACCAAATGACAAGAAAGGTGAAGAGGAATATGGAGTGTAAAAATGGGTTAATAGTCCATTTGGTGAAAAAAATGATTAGGATGATTTTTTTTTTCTTGATTTTGTTTTGTTTTGTTGTTCTTTTTGGTTTGTTTAAAACCAACCTAAAAATAAATAAATAAAAATGAAATAAATAAATATGCACATTAAAATACAAGAAAATAAATAATCCATTAAATAGATAAAATTCAAGAAAATATTAAAATTTGACAAAAATTTAGTGTCTACAACTGATATACCACATTCCCAACTCGTTGAAGATTTTGAAAGGTCCCACGTATTTTGATTGAAACTTCTTTCCTTTTCCCACTGTGAAACTTGGAAATGCTGTAACGTTTAAAAATATTTTATCCCCAACTTCAAATTTCAACTTCTTTCATCAATTATCTGTCTAACTCTTCTATCGGCTTTGCGCTGTCTGAAGTCTCTGACGTATCACCTTCACCTTCTCATAGGCATTCTCAATCCATGGTACTGTGATTGGCTCTACAACCCTTCGTTCACCTACTTCATCCCAATATATTAGCGATCGACACTTTCTCCCATAGAGAGTTTCGTAAGATGCCATTTGTATGGAGGAATGATGATTATTATTGTATGAAAATTCAACTAATGCCATATACTGTCCCCAACTTCCACTAAAATTCAAAATACAAATCCTTAGCATATCCTCAAGTGTTTGAATGATTCTCCCTGACTGTCCATCAGTTTGAAGATGATAAGTGGTACTAAAGTTCAACTTGGTCCCAAAGATTTCTTGTAACTGTTGTCAGAAACGAGACACAAATCGTGGATCTTTGTCGAAAACAATGTTCACTCGGATCCCATACAGTCTCACTATTTCATCCATGTAGATTTGGGCCAATTTTTCAAGAAATATCTCATATTGATAGGCAAGAAATGAGCAAACTTGGTCAACCTGTCGACTACTACCCAAATGGCGTCATGACCTTTCTGGGTACGGGGTAACACTGACACAAAATTCATGGTAACATGTTCCCATTTCCAGTCAGGGATTTCAAGAGGTTGTAAAAGACTTGAGGGTTTCTGATGTTCAGCTTTTACTTATCGACACACTAAACATTTTTGGACAAACTGAGCAGTTTCCTTTTTCATGTTATCTCACCAATATAATTCTTTCAGATCCTGGTACATTTTACTGCTCTCGCGATGTACTGTATACTTAGATTGATGTGCCTCTTTCAAAATGTCCCTTTTTAACATTTCATCTTCCGGCACCACTACCCGATCACGAAATTTCAAAATACTCTCGGAACTCACGTTAAAGTCTGGTATTTCCTCTTGTTGCACCTTTTCTACCCATTTTTGTACCATCCGATCATTCTTCTGAACTTCTTTAATTCGATCCAACAAATCAGATTTCATCGTGATATTTTTCAAGATCACTCTCTGTCAGTCCAACCGCGGATTCCATTTACTCATTTTTTCAATAAATTTCATTCCTTAATCATTAATCCAGCCACCTGAACTTTTGGACTTAAAGCATCTGTTACGATGTTGGTCTTTCTCGGATAGTAGTTAATTGTGCAGCATAATTCTCAAGAAATTCCACCCACCGACGTTGTCTCAAGTTTAGTTCCTACTGAGAAAATAGATATTTCAGACTCTTATGATCGGTATACATCTCAAAATTCACCCCATATAAGTAATGTCTCCACTTCTTTAGGGCAAAAACTACAGTGTCAATTCTAAATCATGAGTCGGGTAATTCCGCTCATGGAGTTTTAATTTCCTAGAGGTATAGGCAATTACACTTTCATTTTGCATTAGGACAAATTCCAATCCTTCTCTTGAGGCGTTAGTATACACAGCAAAACTGTCTTTCCCATTTGGTAAGGTTAAAATTGGCGGCGAAATTAACCCTTTTTTTAATTTTTGAAAACTAGTTTCACATTTAGAATCCCAAACAAATTGACCATACTTTTTCGTCAGATCTGTTAAAGGTCCTGCTAATTTTGAAAAAAATCTTTGATGAACCGACGGTAGTACCCTGCTAAACCCAAAAAACTGCGGACCTCAGTTGGGGTTTCTGGCTGTTTCCATTCAGTTACGGCTTTTACTTTCACTAGATCCACAGAATTGCTTTTTTTAGATATTACACGCCTTAGAAAAGAAATTTGCACCAACCAAAACTCATATTTGCTAAACTTGGCATATAACTGATGTTCTCTTAAAGTCTGCAAAACTATCATCAAATGTCATTCATGATCCTCTCGAGTTTTAAAGTATACCAAAATATCATCTATAAATACCATGACAAATTGGTCCAAATAAGATCTAAAGACTTGATGCATCAAATCCATAAATGCAGCCAGAGTATTTGTTAAACTAAAAGGCATCACTGCAAATTTGAAATGTCCATATCTGGAATTAGAAGCCGTTTTCGATATATCCTCCTGTTTAATTCTTAACTGATAATAACTCTGCCTCAAATTCAACTTTGAGAAAATCACTGCTCCTTGCAACTGATCAAACAACTCGTCAATGTGCAGTAAAGGATATTTATTTTTCACCGTGACATCATTTAAGCCGCGATAGTCTATACAAAGTTTCAAACTACTATCCTTCTTTTTAACAAATAAAACAAGTGCTTCCTAAGGTGATTCACTTTCTCGAATAAATTTGCACTCTAACAAATTTTGTAACTGCAGTTTTAGTTCCTTAAGCTCGGTAGGTGCCATTCGGTATGGTGTTTTCGCAATAGGAGTGGTTCCACGTACCAAATCAATTTTAAATTCTATTTCCCTCTCTAGCGGCATCAACTTCAACTCGTCAGGGAAAATATCGAAAAATTCATTCATCACTAGCACATCCTCTAGTTTCACCTTATCTCCAGGAATATTTATTAGAAAAGCTAAGTAACCCTGCACCCCTTTATTCAATATTTTCTTGACTCGAATTTCTGAAATAAGTGCAGACGAGAATAATCTATCTCTCACATCCAATCTTAGAGTTGTCTCTTTTGGTATACAGAACTACACCACTTGAGTCTTGCAATTTAACTTAGCATTATAACGAGCCAACCAATCCATTCCTAAAGTCACGTCGTACCTCTTGAGGTCTAAACTTATCAAATCTATCACCAACTTCCGTTCTCCTACCCAAACCTCACAATTTTTATAAACTATGTTGGTAATTAGGTTTTAATCCCCAGTAGGTATTCTAACTTCCAATTCATAGGGTAATTTAACGGGATTTATATCAATACTGCACATGAAGGCAAAATGTACAAAAGAATGAGTTGCCCCATGATCGTACCTTCCACCACTTCAAATGACTCGAGAACTCGCTGATGGTCCAAGACATAAACCCTAGCAGAGACTCTCGGTCTACTCCCACTGGCAGTAGGTTGCTCAGGGTTTGACTTCTCTAGCTGTGAACCCTCATTTTCTTCACGGGGTTTAACAGGACAGGCTGCGATCTGATGCTCGGAACTGCCACAATGGAGACATTTCTTTATCTTTCGCCAGCAAGTATTTTCGGTATGGTTTGTCTTACCACAATACCCACAACTCACCCGAGGAGCTGGTACAGGACCTCCTTGGGAGACAGTCATCTGTTGTCCTCTCCCGTTTTGAGCCCCTCTTGATGGAACTTCTCTCGGTGCCTCTGGGATTCGAACTCCACCCGTTCCTCTTCTAAATTTAAGAGGCGATACATTCTGATTATTTCACCCCATAGTACTACTAGATGCACCTCATATCTTTGCTTGAAATGTTCAAACTTGAAATCGGGTCTACTCCACTCGTTGAGCTTTCTCAAGAGTATTTTTAAACGTATCAATTTGAGTTGCAACTAAGTATTTTTGGATTTTTACATTCAAACCCTGTACAAATCGCCTTTTGCGTTTCTGCTCACTAACCACTAGCTCCGGAGCAAATTTAGAGAGTCTGGTGAGCTGGATTTCATATTCTGCCACACTTGAAGTGCCTTTGGTGCAGTCTGATAAATTCATCCTCTCTTTTCTTCTGAATTAAAGGCAGAAAAAACTTTTCATTAAATTTTCTAGTGAAGTTAAATCAAGTACGTGGAGTTTTCTCCCTGTCCCATTTTGCCCTTATTACGTCCCACCAGGAACGGGCCACGCCTTCCAACTGAAAAATGGTGAAAGTCACTTGTGTTTTCTCAGTGTAGTGTAATGCAGTAAATATAACCACCATTCTTTCAAACCAATTCTTGGCAATTTCGAGATCTAGTTCTCCAAGAAATTTAGGAGGAGAAAACTTTTGAAACCGTTATAGGATCCTATTCTCACTTACTTCAGAATCCCTTTACTGATTACCAGGCACTTGACCTTGCTGGTCAATCAATCAGGCTAATAAGTCAGTCATATGATTGATAGCCGTAGCTACCTGGCCCTCTTCTTTACCTCTAAGTCCCTAGTTCTGATTTGCTATAGATCATTGTTCTCTTCTTCATCCTGGGTTTGTCTGGATTCACGCCCACGACTCCGACCACGTTGTTGTCTACCCTCCATTATTCCTCACTGATCCGGGGTCCAAGTATTATAATTAATGGAGGGTAAGTAGGTATTTATATATAATAGATACTTATTCATAATAAAAAATTCAAAGAAAAAAAATTAAAATCACGATAGGCAAATGAGAACACAAAATATTTAAATGCCAAAATCGAAACAAAGTCAAAGTCAAAGCTGGAGTTAAAGTCAAAGTCGATATACATTCAAGGACTAGTATCAGTTATTTACAAGCTAACAAGGTCAAAAGTATCAAATACAGAGCTCAAAAGTACAGACATAATCCATCAAGTTATATCATAAAAAAGTCAAAGTAAATAGTCAAAAAAAAACTGTACAACTACCGAGTCACCACATCCTCCTACCCTTCCTATTTACAATGTTCAAAATCATCCAAAATGATAATCTAACAGTCAAGACTTAATCCACTGCAGAACTAGATGACCTCCCATCCTGGGCAGGTTCAGCTCCTGCATCGTCTCCCATATTAGAAGTCTAGCCACTTAATTCCCTAAGTAGATCTCCACAAACATTCAAGATGAACTTAGCTCTAGCCCTAACCTTCATCGCTCCCCTAACCAGTCGCACATGGGTTTCTCCAAGTTGCACACTAAGATCATTGGTCCTTTCCTGGCCCTCAATCATGTCAACCTCAAGTTCCTCAATCCAGTCAGCTTGCACTTTTGTAGTTTTCCTTAATTGATTCAATTCAGCTTCAAGCCTAACATTAACATCCGCTAGCACCTTCCTTTTCTTCACAATAGTCAAAACTACGTGGTTGAGATAAGCGTAGGTATATCGACACTCGCAACGCCGGTTGTGGTTGGTTGGACTTCAATGTACGGCAAGCTCCCCTTGGCTTGATCTGATACCTAATCATCGGAAATGTATCACCGGGCTGCTCATCAACCTGACTACTATTAGGGCCACTAGATCCATCTATCCTACACAAAGTATAGATAAAAGTTTAAGTACTCTTAACTAAAGGGAAAATGATCACATATACTCTTAAGGTCGAAAATTTCTAATACGTCCAAGCCAATTCAAATCTAGATTCTGATACCACCTGTGATAGCCCTACCTTTTCCCAGGGCGAACCCTTAGGATTAGTGAACTGTCTGCCCAACTCTCGTCGGGACTCAGTTAACTAATGAACCAGCAACCCAAGAAAACTAACGAAATATTTTCGAAGTAAAGGTTACAAACCATAATAGAAATATAATCGTCATGCCAACTTTTCAAATTTAGAATACAGAGCTAAATGTCAAACTTACAATTCAAACTTAATTTACATAATAAGTACCAAACTTACAAATTCAAGCTTACAAGAGTCAAAGGTAAAGTCTTCTAAACAAAAACATTACAACTCAAAGTACAAATTCAAGATAAAATTTAAGGCTGCGCAAGTTCTTGACAACAGTCCCATCCCAGATCTGTTAAAGGAAAACAAAAGGAAGTGGGGTAAGTTAAAACTCAGTGAAATCCCAAATAAACATGTAGGCACATGCCCAATTAGAGTCATAATATAAACAAGTAAACACTGTGTAATTTTGGAACAATTTAATCACAATGCAATTTAAGGATACGGGTGGCTCCCAAAAGCCAAATCCACATAAGCTTGATCATATCGAGTATCCGTTGACTCTCCGTCAACATTTGAATTTAAAGAATATAATGTCCGTAGAACATCACTTTCTCCAAATTTCGTCCACCAGTCAACCCCCTTACCGGATCCGAACACCTCAAACAATATAATTAGGTAATACTCGAGTATACCAATTTTCGAATTTCAATAAATAGTCCCCAAGGTTCATCGGCCTTCTCGACCAAGCTCTTGCTGGCTCGATACAACCGACTCACCTACAAGGTTGGGTCCCCAAACAGTCACAATAGTCGATGAGATATCACCCAAATGACGTATAGTCAAATACAAAAAAATCACATCTTAAATTATCAGTATACAGAGCCTCAGTAAAATCGAAGGAGGTCGAGTATGATAAAATACACGCTCACCTCGAGTTTGTCAAATCAAATGTTTAGATCAAACAATCACAGACCACGTATTCAGATATCTCACATAGATAGGTAACAGGCAGTGGAACACTCACTTGTTAAGAAGTGCAGAGTTTGTCCGTTAAGTCCCGTGGTTACCCTCACCTTCGTTTTCTAGTCCCAGGGCAACGAGTAAAAGTCGTTAATATCCTAGATTCATTTTTCAACCCAAACATAAGTTCATTAGGTGACCAAGTGGGTCATTAATCGACTCAATTTACCATGAAAGTTAGACCAAAATGTAGAAAAAGCTCGTAAGAAAATGAGTTTGACAAGTACAAGAAAGTTGAGCAAAAGAAAAATCTCATTCAAGTTCAAAAAGGTTTTCTCAGGTATAACAGTCGCACGTGCGCAGTCTCGAAAAAATTGCTATATCTCACTCTAGAAAAGTCAGAAGCGCGCGCCGCTGATGACATTGGAAACTAGACTCAAAGGGTTTCCAACGGTATAAAATTCAAACTCTAGTTCCTCTCCTATCAATACCAGAAGTCTGGGGAAGTTTACTGATTTTTCTGTTCTAATTAGCTCAGGGCTTTGATAAAATCACCATATTCCTCCTTCTTAACCTCATTCATTTTGGCTCAAATTCGTCCAATTCGACCTCCTAAAGTTAATATACAAGGGGTCAAGTTATATAGTACTATTTAAGCTTAAAATTCAACACACAATAATAAAATGAATCAAGGCAGTCCGGGTAACAAGGAAGAACAAAACAGTCCGCTACCATGCCAAATCAACCAATTTACTTGCTCCATTTCACCTCAACTCACACACAAGTTTAAACCAATGTTTAGCCAAGTTTCGTAAACTTAATTAAGGTTCAATAAGTCACAAAGATCAAGGGAAAACTTCCAATTCATGGCCGGCCAGCAAAGAGGAAAAGAGAACAGTCCCAAGTTCACATTCACCACCAAATTCCATCCTTTCATTATTTTAACTTAAACAATATTCCAAGAGTTATTTCTAATTTAAGAGGGTTCATAACATGCTAATACATCAAGGAAAATCACAAACAAAGTTTAGGAAAAGAATCAAATACATGGCATGCCATACATCCAACCTTACTTCCACTTATTTAGCTCAAGGAATTTAACCACAAATTCTAGTTTGTCATCAACTCAACTTCTTGTTTATCATCAATACCTTAAACACTTGATATTAAACAATAAAGCTACGGTTTAAGGATCATTCACCTTTCTTAAATAAAGTTTGAACCACCCAAAAGTCCACCAAACCAAGGGTTCCAAGCTTGAATCACAAGCAAGCCTTGAAGATAGTTTTACTCAAACTAACTAAAGTTCCTTCTCCTTTGGTTTTCCTCAAAATCCAAGCTAGGGTTTCAAGCAAGAAAAATGGAATTTGTCTTCTCTCTTTGGAGCTCAAGAAAGTCGGCCAAGCAAGGGGAAAAAATGGAGCCAAAAAGGTTTAAATTGCTAATTTCCTTGGTCAATTTGTTTGAGTAGTTGGGACATTGACACTTGGCCCAATCTTGGTCATTCCTTCCCTTAAACTTTGCCAAATAATGTTTCTTCCCTCCAAATACGTCCAATGTCTAATTAGCACCCTTAAACTTTCACATAAGGTCTCAAACACAATTAAAAGTGTATTTGGTCCTTGCGCATATAGTGAAATGAAATGATGCCAATTCAAGGAGATATTACAATTCGTATAAAAAGACAATGCAATGCAATACAAGGAAATGTTACAATTTATTTAGTCTTAGGGCAATGCAAGTGATTTAGGAGAACTTATATTTTTAAGTGAGGGTTCTCACATGTACCATTTCCAATATCTAGGTATTATTAACCCTCCAACTAGTTCTTTACAAAATTTCAGAATATTTCATTGCAGTGCCTAACGATTGGCTATCATATCCGAAAATAAAACTTGAATCTACAGTACAATAACTTCCAAAAGTCAACAACAATCCTTTAGAGAAATCAATGCTTAATGATAAATTCAATCTAGCAGCATCAACCAAACTAATATATCTTGAAAAACTTGCACAAGATCGATGTGACAAAATCAATAAATATATGTATATATATATTTGAAGTTCTAAGAAAATGCCGTAAAAATCATCCAAATAACTCAAACAAGAAGAAATTCTCAAATTCTAAGTTGCTTTAAAAACCAAACTTTTAGTCAACTTTAAAGCTCAGTAAATAGGATGATGAAGAAATAAAATTTTTGATTTAAAGCCTTTTGAGTCACATCTTTGAGTCAAACTTCACACATAACAAATAAACCTTGATTAAGATGCTTAAACAAGAAGTACCAAGTATACTCCAAAAGTCAAGTAAAACTGGCTCCATTGATAAAAACATGTTATAGTTCTTCCTATAAGTGAGCTTATACCTAATATTATAAGAAAATATCATACATTCTTTTCAGTCATGGATCCTTAAATCTTACTAAACATAATATAAAAATCCTTCGCTACCCACACAAATAAATAGCTTATAACTCTTAAACTATGACTATCTACATATATACGCAATTATAATCAAGCCTAGGTTTAGCACCAAACCAACATCTACCATGTAAGGTCCAAAGACAACCTAAGAGGGGGGGTGAATTAGGTTGATTAAAATCTTAATCAAATTTATGTAATTTTTGCTTAATAAAAATTTACCTTCTTTTCTAGTAATGATCAATCAAGTAGATTAGAAGAAAAGAGCAATATTGATTCGAAAAACAAGTATAGATAAGCAATGAGAATTTTATTAAACAAAAAGAATAAGATAGAATATCAAACCGATTGTCTACCAAGCTTTCCTCAAACTTGAAGACCAATCACTAGGTTGAGCAACTTCTCTTTGATGAAAGATGATCAACTAGATGTACAATGGATGGAGCACTTCCTTCTTGCCCTAAGCCTCACTTAGTCAAGCTAAGAAGTTTTACAATCACTCAGATAACCCTCAACAAAGCTACACTAATGAAACTTTCAACCACAAGAGAAAAGCTCACAATAAATTCACACCACTTGGAGAACAAATCTAGCTTTGGAGACTATTTTCAAGCTAAAATAACTCTTGAGATCTTGTAAACAAAGTGTGCAAAAGTCCTCTTCTGAATCAGAATCGTTTGTATTTAAAGGGAGCCAAAAATGAGCTTCATTAATACTCCCAACGGATAGAAGGCAGATGAAGAGTCAGCTAGCCGTTGGAGCTGTCGGACGTCCGACGTCTTAGTCATCGTCCGATCCCATCGTCCGAAACTCAGTCAAGTTGTTGTTCGGACGTCCGATGGTATTTTATCGTCCGAGCTTCTGTGTTCGAACGTCGTCCAGAGAGTTATCAAATCTTCGTGGAATTTTTAGGACGTCCGATGAGATTGATGTGCGTCCGAAGCATGCGTCCGATCCTTCAGGACGTCCGATACTTCCTTACGAGCGTCCGACAGAGTCTTGGCAGAGAGTCATCAACATTTTGTGGAATTTTTAGGACGTCCGACACGTTCGATGTGCGTCCGAGGAGTACGTCCGATCCATCCGGACGTCCGATGCTTCCTCACGAGCGTCCGACAGAATCTTCTTCTTAATGATCTTCATCCTTTCGGACGTCCGACCAATTCCTTAGGACGTCCGACATGAGTGTCCTGTTTTTGCTTCTTCTTTTGGTTGATTTTCAATTCTTGACATATTCGTACCTGATTCTTTGATAGGCAGAAAACACTTATATTTGAAGAGAGTTAAACAAACATTTCAAAGACCTTTGTGATCATCAAAATCAAGAATAACATTCTCCCCCTTTTTGATGATGACAAAACAAAGGTTTGAAATGAGATTTGATGATTGCAATAAAAAACTCCCCCTTTCTCAATAGACAAGAACTCCCCCTTACTTAGTGAATCATAAAAAATTTGAAAAACTCCCCCTCACTTGGCTGCCCAACCGAATTAAATAATTATCCAAAATATGACAATTAAGCAGCCAACATCCAGCATTTTACCAATTCAATCCATCAGCCAATCCAAATTTGATCAAATCATCAATCATCAATCAATTCAGTCCTCTCCCCCTTTTTGTCATCACAAAAAGGCAATCAATCACATCCATCTCATCCACAAACATCATTTAAAAATACTTGAACATTCACACAATCATCCACAAAATTCATTACATCTACACAATCATCATTCAAAATACTTAAACATTCACACAATCATCCACAAAATTCATTACATCCACACAATCATCATTCAAAATACTTAAACATCTATCAAACAGTACCAAAAGAAACATAAACATAATCATAACCAAATGTTGAATTCATCTACATATCCATTGTTGAACACCACAAACACATGAAATAAACAAAATGCAAATGTCCTAAATGGTGAACTATGTGGATCCAGGTGTTCTTCGAGAGAGCTGATATTGGGAGAGGTCCTCTTCTTCAGTTTCTTCATCATCTGCAGCAGCCTCTTCAACTGGTGCCTTGCCTTTATCTGTTGTGGAAGGGCCATGAGGAGTCACAGGAGTTGATGAACCAGGGTCTGGAATTGATGAGCTTGGATCAGTGGGGTGTGGTTCTTTGTCATGGGAAACTTCCTCAACCACAGGTGGGGGAAAAAGAAGGTTCTTTTTGTCTAGGAAGGCTGTTTGTTGCTCAGAGGACATGGTGAGCATTAGACCATGTTCTAGAAGAAGAACATGCTGTTTGAGTTCACGAAGGAACTCAATCACTTCATCATTGGAGGAGGAAGCTGCTTTAGTGGCAGACTTCCTGGGATGAATGGGAGTGAGTGAAACAGATGAAGGATCATGTGCAGTCTTAGACCTCTGTTCACTAGATGATGCCCCCTTATAAGCCCACAGATTATCTTTAAAAACAAGATTTTTTCTTTCAAAATATCCTTTGGTAAAGGCATAAGAAGATGCTTCTTTGGGACAAACACCTAGAATTGGAACTTTGTAAAACTCAAAAATCTTTTGAAGAAACTTTCCATAAGATAATTTTCTGCGAGAATCAGTGGCATAGCGAAGTAAAAACTTGCACATGACAAAACCAAAATCAATACGAATTTTTTCTCGAAAACAGTAAAAGAGATACAACTCCATTTTGTTTGCATCAGTTCTATGGCCATCAGTGGGTACAAGCAGGTTTGAAATGATTGAAAAGGCAATTAGATTCACAGGAGCAAGATCATTCAGTTTAGCATCAGCAGGGGAGGTAAAACTTCTTTTAAAATAAGTTAACATTTTAGCCCCATCAAAATGATTATCAGCAGTAGGGTGCTCTTCATAGGAAAAGAAATTTGCAATTTTGTCCTTGCAGCCAGGTTCAATGGTAGTTTTTAAAATATCATTCACAATTTCAGAATCAAAGACTAAGTCTACTGTGAGGACTCGTAAAAACTATTATTTTATGCCTAATTTATGGCTTAATAAATTATTTAATTGGATTTTCGCTTCGAGGAATATTTTCTAGTCTTATTAGACCTAAATACATGGTAATATAACTTCGTTATATTTTTAAAATGATTCGTTTCAAAAATTAATTTCCTGGAGTACGTCTAGTAAAAATAGTGAATAGTACTTGGAGATTTTATCCGCGTAGTAACACAATAAGCTTGGAATATTGGAGACTTGTACTATGGTCCTAAAATAGGTAATCTTATGAGTAAATACTCAAGTGATAGTTAGTAGCGCAATCGTTATAAGAATTTATTGGAAGTTTCGCGTTATAGCGTTAAAATTGACGGTACGCGTTTTCACACGCGCGACGTTATTTGAGGGACTTTAGACCCTTATATCGGGACAATTAAGAGTGAATAACACTTACATGAATATAAATGCATTGGAGGTTCAGTGCACTAGCGAACCAAACGCGCGAGAAAATCGAACCTAATCGCGCCAAACGCGCCCCTAATGAGAGTTGACTTTTGGGTGAATTTACACCACTTATTTCACCTTCTCTTGGAAGCTAAAGGAAATCAGATTTCTCTCCATCTTCTCTCTCCTCATAGCCGACCAAACACCCTCCTCTCTCTAACTCCATTGCTTCAAAATTTCTGCTCACTAATCTCACTCAAAACCACCCCAAATCATCTCCAAATTCAACCAAACTTGCACCACACCTAGCTTGACACTTGAGGAGCATTTTGAGCTGCAAACAAGGGCTGGAAATCATGGTTTTTCTGGGGTAATAGAGGGCCGAAAATTCTGCTGAAGATCAACCCAAAGTAAGTGATGATCCACTCTTGGAAACTTGAAGTTTGGAAGCTATCTTACCTTGTTAAGTTCATGCATGCATTTGGTTAGCTTGATATGGATGTAAAATGTGATAGTGGGCTCTTTGTATTCCCACACTTGGGTTGTTGTTGCTGATTTGAGGATCAATGTTGGATTTAATGGTAGTTTAATGGTTATAATGATGAATTTATGGAGTGTTATTGTTGGGAACTCAAGTAGAGGTCATGACCAGAAATTGCCGAATCTGCCCCTGTTTTGTTCGGCCATGATAAGGCACATTTTTGGTGATTTATTAGCATGATCCTGATGTGTATATGTTATATTATGTGTGTAGAAATTTTCGTTGGAAAACATTAACGATTGGATGGGCAAATGAATTTATTCATGAACTAGGCATGCTGGAAAATTATTTTCGGGTAAAACTGTCCAGTGGTCGTATTTTGGCCATAACTCTGTCCTCGGGTGTCGAAATCAAGTACCGTCGGTGGCGTTTGAAACTAGACATTCCTAGCTTTAATTTGAGATAAAATTCACGTTCTGATTCTTTGTGAGTGATCCGAACCAAACGTTTTAAGTTAGCTGTCCTGTCTCTCGGATTTGCTGGAATGGCTTGTTGAGGCAGCAACTTGAGGCTCAATTTTGAGCTGGTTGCTTGCCGAATTTCAGAACATTTCCTTCTGTGAACTTTTAGTCCCGTGAATGTATTTTCTAACGCCATAAACCATGCCTCATTCTGAGTTAAATTGATTGAGTTGTGACTAAAACAAGAGGACTGCCCTGTTTTGGAAAAACGTAGTATTTGGACTGATTTGGGGCAAAACTTGGGAATGATTTTATTAATTGAAGTTCTTGATGCTCATCACTTACCAAAGGTATCATGGATGTGTCTTAGACCTTTTTTTCACAAATGAACCATGTTCGGATAGTTTTCTTGGTTAAACGATTTGAAATTGTGAAATGAAAGTCACAAGGCAGATTGCCTTAGAATTTTTCCTGAACTTTGGTTGACTAATTAACTACCTTCCCGAGGGTATTTTTCCCTGAAATTTGATAGAGGAATACCTTGCATATAGGAGTAAAATACTGCCAATTTTGGCACCAATTCAAGTTCGTTTCGATACCGAATTAAATTGCTAGTGTTGGAGGTTCAAAACTGGAAATTCTTCTTCAGTCTTGAATCTTCCTCAACTTTGAGCTACCGTATCTCGGTACTCGAAAATCCGATTCTTGATCCGCTTGTTTTGTTATAAACCTCACTTGTAACACTAATTGAGCTGTAAATTTCATAGGCCGGTTTGCAACATGTGAATCGTGCCGAATTTCCAAAGTTGGCCGAAATCCAACTTAATTCTACCTTGTACGCCGAACCTGTACCTTCAAGCTCATTTTTGAATACCTTCCACTTAGATTCATGGAAAAGTGTCTTTTAAGAACTTTTAGTACTTTCTAAGAGGTTTCCAACGGTACCAAGTTTTATAATTTTGGACCTACTGAGTGCAAGATCTGATTTTTCTAAATTTGACGCGCAAAGCTGAAATTTGCTGATTTCTTAGAAAATGAAAATTTGAAAATTTGTTACTCCTTCTTGATGATAATTGATCGCTTTAAACTTGATTTCATGAAGGAAATCAGTTTTTCTTGTGTTAATAAAACCTCACTTTTGAACCTTTATTTTGAGTGGTTAAGGTTCTTGGTTTGAGGTATTGACTAGTCCAAATAAGCGTAACTCCTTTCTTGATTAATACGTGATTGTGAGTGAAAAATACTTGTTAATTGCTTCAGGTGCTCAAGCGAGTCTTGAAAAGAATCCCGGAGGGGACAACTAAAGATTTTCTCGCTCAATTACTTTTGAATTGGTGAGTGTCAAGTGCATGACTTGTCGTGTTTACTTGATTTACCTGCTTATATACGTGAATATCACTTGATGAGACGAGTGTGTACTTTATCGCACTCGCTCTCCTTTACTTGAACTTTACTTGTATTAACTTGGTTTTCAAAGTCGATTGAGTGAATCTCGTCGACTAAAATATACCCGTTTTCGTGTGCGTGTCGTGTTGCCATGGATGTCGTGTATGTCGTGCGTGTCTTGTTGTCGGGTGGAGTGAACCTCCTCGACTTATGGGGACGCCCAATTCTCTTAACCAATCTTACAACTCGAGCCGGCATGGGCTTGGTCGAGAAGTTTGATAAACCAAGAGAGTAACAAAACACAACTTGATCTTTTGAGATCTTGTTCGGCATACTCGTGGAGTATCGCCCTTTCCGTGCGTGTTCAAAAATCAAAACTTGATCTCTTGAGATCTCGTGTGGCATACTCGACGAGTATCGCCTTTTTCGTGCGTGTTTGGTTTCGGATCAGAGAGGGTGGAATGTTGGTCGGAGGAAGTAATAAGTGAAGTTTCTACGGATAAAATACCCACCAGGATAACGGAGTGTCATCACGAGGGGGTATCGGATCGAGCCGTGGCGAAGCAAGAGGAAAATAGCTCCTGAGAGCTCCTATATCCTTGAATTGTTTCTGTTTATTTTTCTCGCTCGAATTGTAAATTACTTGAATATTGGGATTGTTATTTGGACAACGTGCTTGCATGTGTGTTTTCTTGGCCTCACGAGCGTTTCGCTCACCCCGTAGATTTGTTTTCCTTAACAGGAATGGATGGAGTAAAACTCGTTGGAACCCTTTGGATGTACTTTTGTATTAGGGTTTCAATTGTAATTGACTAGACATTTTGGCTATTGTATATATTTGGAAATTGATGTATCTTTTGGATCCTGACGTAAGAATTGGATAACGGATGTATTTTGAACACGTGGTACAAGACTTGGATATTCGTTTATGGAAGCGATTTTTTCCTTATTAGACTGGTATAAATTGTTATATATTGTTAAGTTTGAATTGATTTGTCTCGAGTCCTGGCGAGAGCTAGGCAGGCGTTCCGCGGATACCCTTGGGTTCGCCCTTGGGAGAAGTGGGGGCGTCACATCTACCCTATTAACCCTGGACATAATCTCAGTCTGATCAGTGCCTTTCCCAAGATTAGCAAAGAATTGATACAGCATTTCAGGGTAATAAACATTGGGCATAGAAACGAGATGTGACCATTTCTGGAAAGCAAATAGACTCAGAATGGAAACCTATGTGGCGAAATTCAGAAGAGTTTACAATTCGTTGAGAGATGACACCTTTCTGGGATATCCAGGAGTGTTTGTCTTTTGCCGCATCATCAAAGAATGTAGGGAGTGTGGCTGATTTTGGAGGCAGTTGAGAAGAGGTTCCCTGTCCAGATTCAGGTTGAGAGGTGGGTTGTGGAGTAGGCCGTGACATTTGACCTTTTACGGCTCCTCTCTTGAAGCGTTTGGATGAACGTTTGACCGTAGGAAGATCCTCCTCCTCATCCCTGAGTGGATGCTTGCGTCCGACAGTAACCTTTCCTCCTCTTAGATTCACCATTGTGCGAAATGTGTGGAATGAAGGATGCAAATAATGCACACAGTAGTAGGGAAGTGAATCGCACAGAAATTTTGGGACAAACAGGCCTTGAACAAGATTTGACAGAGCGGTTATGAGAAAGTAGGGTTTTGAGGGAAATTTGGGACTTTACGAAATGTTATGCGATTCGGTGAAATGATCAGGAGAAACGAGTCGCAATCGATCAGGAAAAGTTTTGGTTGAGTCAATTTGGGAATGAGAGCTTCAGAATGGTATGAATTTGAGAGTGAGAGATGAGAGAGTTCTCGTCCGAGAGGAAATAGAAGAAGAAGAGTTTGAAGCAAATGAGGAAGAAAGTTACTTTAAAAAGTGTACCGTTGCACTGTCGGAAGGCCAAACGAAGTCGTGCGTCCGACATATTCGTCCGAACAGGTGTTTTTTGGAAAAAATAGCTGAAGAACATTATCGGACGTCCGTTCATCTTCTTTCGGACGTCCGAAGACTTTGAGAAATTTTAAGATGATTTTTCGATTATTCCCAATTTTGATCTTAGATGAGTGAACTGATCTAATGGCAAAGCTTTGGTAAAAATATCAGCAAATTGATCTTTAGAACAAACATAATTTACACAAATTTCACCTTTTTGAACAAGATCTCGAATAAAGTGGTGCTTTATATCTATATGCTTTGTCCTAGAATGTTGAATTGGATTTTTGGTCAAATTAATAGCACTAGTATTATCACAGAATATAGGCATGCAGTCATAAAACAATCCAAAATCATTCAAGGTATGCTTCATCCATAAAAGTTGAGCACAACATGCACTAGCGGCAATATATTTCGCTTCGGTTGTAGACAAAGATATTGCATTTTACTTTTTGCTAAACCAAGAAACTAAGCAATTACCAAGAAAGTGACAAGTTCCACTAGTACTTTTTCTATCCACACGACAACCACCAAAATCCGCATCCGAATATCCATATAAAGCAAATTCACAAGATCTAGCATACCAAAGACCATAGTCTAAAGTACCTTTCAAATACCTAAAAATTCTTTTAACAGCATTTAAATGTGATTCTTTTGGACAAGATTGAAATCTAGCACACAAGCAAACAGCAAACATAATATCAGGTCTACTTGCGGTTAAATAGAGTAAGCTTCCGATCATACCTCTATAGTGCTTTTCATCCACACGATTACCTTCTTCATCTTTGTCAAGTTTTGTAGAAGTGCACATTGGAGTTCCAACTTGCTTTGAGTCTTCCATGCCAAACTTTTTCAGCAATTCCTTGGTATATTTTGCTTGATTTATAAAAATTCCCTCAAGGGCTTGATGTATTTGAAGTCCAAGGAAGAAATTTAATTCTCCCATCATACTTATTTCAAATTCACTTTGCATAGTGGTGGAAAAATCCTTGCATAGATACTCATTAGTAGCACCAAAAATAATATCATCAACATATATTTGCACAATAAGAAGGTCATTTAACACTTGCTTAGTAAACAGTGTGGTGTCCACAAAACCTCTTTTGAAACCATTTTCAATCAAGAAACCACTTAATCTTTCATACCAAGCTCTTGGAGCCTGTTTTAAACCATATAATGCTTTAGATAGTTGTACGCGATAAAATTTCAAGTCTGCAAACAAAAACAAGAAATATACACGACAAATATGTGATATATAACTTTAAGAAAAATATGGGGTACAATCTCTGGAAGTTTCTCGAACTTATGGAGAGTTTCCTTCGATTCTTTTCCTCGAACGCCAATCCAAGGGCTTCGCAGCTTGTTCTTGGATCCACCACCGATTCCTTCAAATCTTGATATAGAAGATTTGAAGAACTTTAGAAGATATTTGAAGACTCAAGTCTTGATATCTGGGAGACTTGGAGAGCTTGAAGAGCCGAACCTTTGTAGCTTGGAGCTTCAATGCTTTGAGCGTATATGATGCTCTTTGAAGTCCCTCTGTGTATTTGTTTTTTTTGTATGTCCTTAATTTGGTTGAAAGGCCTCTATTTATAGTTGTAGCAAGAGGTAGAGGTTGAGAACCTGTGTACCACTTTACTTGTCTTGCAAGACGTGCAGTCATATTAGGACTGTACCAGTCAAATATTATCTCTTCATTTTATATTTATTAATAAAGAGATAAGAAATTTATCGATTGGCCAAACTCGTGGGGACAAGTGACATGGCGCCGTCTGATTGGACGGACCATTGCAGTATATAAGAGATATATATGGATCAAATGACTCTAAATATTATCTCTTTAATAAGAAATAAATATTTAAATGTCTATCCAGTAGACAGGTGATATGATATGATTTGGTTGGTGGAGATATCCCTGCAATTTGAATAAATTTGGAACACCTCACCTTGACACGTGGCAAAATATAATTGGCTATTTAATAACCAATTTTTCCAAGTGTACATGCCATATGGCAATATCCGATTGGATAAAAATATTTTATAGACCAATGGTAATTTAATTAAAATTCCATTGTCTACAAATGCCCCCTCGAAACTTGTTCGTGAATGTTGAAGACCGAAGCAAATTTTGAACGGACAAGTTTTGACATTTTTTTTGTTTCAACTTGAACACCGTTGATATTTTAGCTTTTCAAATAAAACTCCTAAATGGGCTAAATTCCAAGCTTTGCAAACTTTATATCAACGACTTGTATCATATAGGATAACTACATGGAATACCACCAATTCATGCCTTATTGATCTCAATTTCCAAGACCACTAGTGCCTTCAATTTCCCGAGGCCGGATCACTTCATTTGGCATGTTAATTCAAGTGATGTTCACAAACGTAATTTACTTGGAGCTTTATAATGTTTGTGGCTTTGGATTGTTCACAAGGTGGCCACGTGGGATGCCACTCATTCATACATAGTATAGTGTATCAATCCAAGGTCAAACAAATGATGCCAATAATCTTAAATCCATCGCTGTCAGACAAACCTCGGTGGTAAAGCCAAATGACTTCAAATTAGCTTGACCCATGTCCTTCTCTAGTTTGCTGCAGCGGTTTTTTTTTTTTTTTTTGCAGATTGTACGATGCTTGGTCGTTGGCATACTTCACTCTTTTTCCCTCAGTGGGTAGATTAAGGAAGGTCTCCCCTGCCACCTTGACCCAACTCATGAGCTTGTTTGAGACAGCATGCATCACTCCCTCCTCCATGGCAGCCTTCGACATCTACCCCAAGTAGCTGCGCCATCTTGTTTCAACGTCCCTCAAACCAATGGCAGGCACCAGAGGAACTTCGTTGTTTCTTCTTTCCCTCCCTCAAGGACATTACCTATGCTCATCAGCTCTCTTTGAAGTTTTGTGCGCCATTTGATATTGATCAAATCCCACGGCCGACCTCGCTCCCAACCTTTGAAGTTACAGCAGTAGTGGTCATTCCTTTTCTTCTCTTTTTTTATTATTATTTCATGCTATCTTACGCGACTAGCTGCCGCTTCCCTTGTAGGTTTCTTGATTCCCATATGTTGGGCATAGTTCACAGGTTATTCACGTGACGAAGCCGATGGGTCTGGTGTACTTAGAAGTTCACTCCAAAACTACTAGTTAGGTAATGCAACCCATGGCAAGCTCCATTCGCAGGAACCCAATTCTCTGTGCCGGTCCTCATGACGTGGTTGGTTACAGGACACTGTATTGGACTTGAATTCTACTTACTAGGACCGTGCTAAAAGGGACACCGTACTGGACCTGAATTCCACTTACTGAATTTCTACCAAGCACGCATAGTCCTCCGGCAAGACCTTTGAGTAGTTCACGTAGACCAGGACTCTATTTCGCATTCGGACTTCGAGTACCCGCGGGCTTCCCTTGAAACTTTCTGCTATAAAACTCTCAGGACCGAAGTCACAGACTCATACTTCCCTCAGAGCTGTGGGTCTCCAGTCGCTACCCTCTCTCCTTGTGATCCCGCTTGGCGGTTTGTCCATCCAAAATTGCTGCTATTTTCTTTGTTCGCCGCCGCCAGGTCCCTTTTTTCTCTCTTTTTTTTTTTTTTTTTTTTTGCCGTCGTTCATAATTCACTGGTTTGTTTGGATTTGCTGCTTCTTAGACTGATAGAATCAATTTGAAGTCGGCCATTACCCCTGTCGAACTACTCCTGGATTACTTTAAGGTACGCATTACTTCTCCAAGCCATGGTACCACCCTGCTTATGTTTCTTGTTTTACCACTTTGCATGAACCGCGGCTTACCTTTGTAGTCTTCGAATTGTTATGCCATCGGACGGGAGCCGTTGCAGAGTTTAGCTGTGGCTACCACTGCAGTCTGGCCAGCAAGAGTTGCTGCTGCTTTGTTTGTTCACTGTTGCAGTTTTTTTTTTTTTTTTTCCCGCTGCTCATAACTTGAAAACTGTTGCCCGGAATCGCTACGGCCACTGGAGCTAGTGTTTATCGCTACTAGTGTAGAATTCCTGTGGCTGACATCGCATCGATTTGGAGGTGATTATCTCTAATCTTTGTTCACCCTTCATGAAATTTATACTTGTAACATAGAAATCACTTTGCATGCCAGATGCGGAAGCTTTTGCGCCATTGGCTTGTACGCCTGTTTCAATTTATTTCCGGAACTTTGCATAATATGCAAACATAACCTGCTTTTGATTGGCTTGTCCCAATTGTAACCTCTTTATCCATTATTTGCGAACATCCCATCTCCCTTTTACCTTTTATTGTCAGGTCTAGCTTCAATAGGAACTCGGTATCCGCTCAAGGAATTAGGAATTCAGCCGCAAGGTAACTTGACTGCTCAGGTTTCATAAAATTTTTTTTTTTTCCTTCTTTTCATTTTTTTTTTTTTTTGCTTTTGCTTTTGCTTTTGTTTTTGTTTTTGTTTTTATTATTATTATTATCTTTTTTTTTTGTTCTCTCTTTTTTTTTTCTTGCTCATTTACTAGGGTAATACCAAATATGATATTTGAACCCCCTTTTTCTTAACACTAAATATGATATTTGAAAATTTTTTTTTCTCTAATATATTAGGACAATACCAAATATGATATTTGAACCCCCCCTTTTTCCTTAACACTGAATATGATATTTGAGAAATTTTTTTTTTTTTTTTTTTGGCTTATCTATTGGGACAGCACCAAATATGATATTTGAGCAAGAATTTCTCTTCTTTTTGCTAGAACTCTGACCTCAATCTCTCTCCCTTTCTTTTTCTGCCCCAGTCCATGTCAATATCTCAACTTTACTAACTTGCTTTTTTGTAGACACCTTATCTTGTGCCTAAAAAGGATCTTGGAGCAATTTCGGGGATTTGAGGAGAGGCAACCAATTAGGTAATTTAATTACCAAACTTCTTGCCCGAAACGCCTGCATCTTCTAATATTTTCTTTTACAAAATTCCAGCAATCATGCAAATTAAGGACTACGCCGTGCCAGTGCCGCATATTTCACTGACGGATGAACGGGGAGGAACTCAATCAAAGAGCTTGTCACTACATGTTTACAAACCAACAATCGGGCCGCTCGCTGAATCCTTCATACCTCTCGAAGGATGCTTTCATCTCGAAGACTGGACTAGCAAGTGGACTAAGAAAGTGGTGGCACCGTCGACTTTCTCCACTACGTCAAGGGAAGAAGAAGTGGTCGTGCTAAACTCGTCTCTTCACAATGGAGATCCAGAAATAGCCAAATTCACTCTTCCGTTCGTGGGATTCAATGTTGACAAAGCTACATGGAAAACCCCTTCGTCATTCTTCGGTGAGGCGTGCTTCACCTCCCATTATTGGGAGTGGGTTGAGGACATGCTTGGAAGGCATAAAGACATACTCACACGTGCTGGCATATTTGAAGCCGTCTACGCGTCGAGATACTCCTACGACCGCTGTGAAAATATCTTGCGAGCCTTCTTCAAATATTGGTGCCCCTCGACGAACACACTCCATACGCCCGTTGGGGAGTTGTCCATCACACTTTGGGACCTTTATCGACTCGGTGGCCTTTCGATTGACGGCACGTTTTTCGATGAAGTTGTTCCTACGGCGCGGGAGCTCCTCACTCGTGACAAAGAAGGGAAACCACTTCTCCCTGAGAGTTGCAGGCATCTTTTTTCGGCTTACTACCACCTCTGGACGAACGACCAAGGGGTATGGATGAAGGACTGGATTCGCTTCTGGTTCAAAGGGGAGGCTAGGTATAGGGTTCCTCCGAGTAGAGCGAATAGAAGGAAGACCACATGTAAACCAAAAATGACTTACAACCCTTCTGGAAGCGTGGAGCCTTACGACCTTGCAGATACGAATGACTTTAATGTCCCTTTTGACACCCTGGGTATCCCAGGGTCTCTAAGAAAGGAGACATATATTGCGGCATTCATAGCGTGTTGGATCTGCAAGTTCCTTTTGCCAAGCAAAAAGGTCGACCGTATTCGCCCAAGTGTTTTCAAGGTTGCATGCTTAATGGCTACAGGGAAAAGATTTTGTCTTGCAATTCCCGTCCTTGCGAGCATATATCATGGGTTGAGGGAGATCGTCTACGCCCCTAACCTTGGAGAATGTGGGGTAACTTTTCCAATCCATTACGTCTATGCTTGGATTGGCCAATACTTCGACGTATATTACGAAAATCATCAAGTAAGTAGCCATCACGCCCACATGACAAGATTTAGTGGTGAGAAAATGGCAATATTTTATGGCCAATTGGAAGCTGAGGAAATTTTCAAAGAAACGAATCCTTTGATGCTTCCTAAATCGTGCTGGACTGAGAATGAAGAAAAGGCGTTGATCGATGACGGATCCTTATCATCAAGACTCACGAGCTACTTCATTAGTCAACGCTCTTGCCATTTAACTCTACGTAAGGACAATACTTTCATTACTGAAAAATATAATCCTTGCAGGTTCAGCAGGCAATTCGGTTTTTGTCAGGACATCCCCAACAACTTGAAAGAGATCACTCACACTTATACTTTGGGTGAGGCTATTCAACTATGGGATTCTTCAGTTCGCACGCAGACGCGATCTCGAATGACTATACCCACACACAGGAAGCATCCATTGATCACCAAAGACTATGATGCCTGGTGGTCGACTCGATCAAATAGTGTCTCTTCAACTCCCTTAAAATTCACCGTTAAGATCCCTCAGCAATCATCGAAGAAGAGTAAGGTTACCTCCGCCAACGAGTCAGTGCATCCTAATAGAGTTATAGAGATTGTAACGGGTCTTACCTCATCCACCTTGCGGAAGAACAAAACCGTTAGTAGCCCCTTGGAAAACGTTGTTACAAGAAATAAGTCTTCCAAGGACTCTCGACAGGCCATCAAAGAGGCGCAACCAGTGATTCCAGCAAAGAAGATGCCGCCCAAGGTTTCAAAATCTTTACCAGTGACTCATGCAGAAGAAGAGGTCGAAATTGAACCGATGGACGATCGTGATTCTCTCGAGGCTATAGAACAAGAAGGGACTCAAGCTCAGGGCTTCGAATCTACCCAAAGAGGAGCCCATTCGTTGGCGAGTGGCAGTAGTAGCCAAGACCGTCATTGGAACCGATCGAAGAAGAGGATATCTTCTGATTTGGAGGAAGTTTCCTTTTCACCACCGTCGGTTGGAGTGTCGCCACTTAAGGTAATCATATTTTCCCTTTTTTTTTTTTTTTAAACCCCTCAAAACAATTTTTTTTTTCTTTTTCAGCCCTCACTTCTTGAATTCCACAAAGAAGATGTTGGTACCAATTCACCACTTGAACTTGAGACTGATGCTATAATTTCAAATAAGAAAGGTGACGAAGTCGTTATCAGCATTCCAAAGCAACTTGCCCCCGGTGGAGGCGCCTTGTCAAAGAAGGAGCTGACTAATGTGCATGAAATCCGAAAAAAACCCAAGGTAGCATTGGTTTCAGAATTTCATGGTCAAAAATTGATCCAGACGCATCGAAGAAAGTACTTGCAAAGTTTGTGGATGGATTTTCGCGGACAGATTCTTGACACTTCAATTGATCAGATTTCTTCTTTAAAAGAGTGTGCAGAGGAAATCATTGCAGAAATCACAAGAACGGATCCTACCAATGGTCTCCCTTTAAAAGACCACTTGATAGAATTGTTTGCCAAGGCGGAGGCATATGATCTTTTGGCATCTTCATCGTGGGAAAGGATGAGCAAAGAAACACACGCAGAACTCCTTTCCAAAGCGACCGTCCAACTCGGGAGAGTTAAGGCAAAGGAAGAAGAAATAACTTGTCATCTGCAAAGTCTTGAAGAAAAGTTGCAGTCCATTGAAGACAGGAAGAAGGTTCTGCAACAGGAACTCATCAATTTGGAGAAACAAAGCTTGGCAATCAGCTCAACTATCGATCAAAAGCATGAAACTTTCAAAGAGATCCAGACCGAAATAACCCAAGCGCATGATGAGCTATCTTCCATTGAAAATACTAGCATCTTGACTGATGATGCTGTGAAGGAACTTGAAGACATGAAGTCTGTACTTGAATCATATAAAGTAGCTGTAGTGGAATACAAATTTGATATTTAGACTTTCCACCATGTCCTTCTTTTTCTTGAATTCTTTTATCATTTTCTTTATGTAATGAGTTCTTCTTTTTTTTTTCTAATAATAAAATGCTTTTTATTTCTTATCTCTTTTTTTTTTTTTTTTTAAGAGAAAAGAACTTTTAAATTTAGCATTTTATCTCAAAGAAAAAGAAAGGTTCTTTTTTTTTTTTTTTTTTCAAGAAACAAGGATTTGATTTGGAGTGGTGTAACTGAACTTAGAAGTTGCCCTCTAAGCTGCCTACGTATCCCAACAAGGGAATCAAGTCACACGTAGTTCCTGCCGTTCACATTTTAACCTCATGCGGGCCAGGAGTATCTATTTGTTTACCACCTTAGATTTGGTGGAGTGTTTCAGCAGTTTTACCACATACTACACTATTGGTGGTTGCCATCCACAGTTTTAGCTCATGCAGGCCAGGAGCATCTATTTGTTTACCACCTTAGATTTGGTGGAGTGTTTCAGCAGTTTTACCACATACTACACCATTGGTGGTTGCCATCCACAGTTTTAGCTCATGCGGGCCAGGAGCATCGCGTGGTTCCGATTACGCATAGTACCTTTTTAGGTACTTGCCATTGATGGGACCAACCCTTAATCCATCTTCAGCAACCAACTTGTAAGAGCCATTTGTAAAAACTTCTCGAACGACATATGGACCATCCCACTTAGGAGTAAACTTTCTTTGTTCGCCATGAGTGAGAATGATTGGTCTCCGAACGGCGAGCACTAACTCTCCAATTTGAAAAGAGCGGGGTCGAACATGCTTATTGAATGCCTTTGAAAGGCGAGCCTGATAACACTCAATCCTTTGCTGAGCTTCCAATCTCTTTTCGTCGAGTGCTTCTAATTCCTCGAGACGAAGACGAACATTATCTTCTCCACTGAGCCCTTCTTGAATTGCAATTCTTAGCGAAGGTATTTGACACTCAAGTGGAAGAACAGCTTCAACACCGTAAACAAGCGCATATGGGGTTGCTTGTGTGGGAGTTCGAAAAGTGGTTCGGTATGCCCAAAGCGCTTCTCCAATCCGAAGATGCCAATCCCTTTTCGATTTATCCACGATTTTCTTCAACAGATTACATAAGGTCTTGTTGAATGCTTCAGCGAGTCCATTTGCGGCAGCGTAGTACATGGACGAATTGTATTGTTTGAAATGAAACTTTTCGCAAAGTTTGTTCATTGCTACATTGCAAAAAGGTCTACCATTATCGGTGATGATATAACGCGGGACCCCATATCGATAAATGATGTGCGAGCGGATAAAATCTACTACATTCTCCTTTTTGACCTCTCTTAGAGGAACCGCTTCGGCCCACTTTGAGAAATAATCCGTCGCTGCCAAAATAAAAATGTGTCCTCCAGAAGATTTTGGAAGCGGTCCAACTATATCCAAACCCCAAGCATCGAACGGCCAAGAAGCTACAGTTGGATGCAATGGTTCAGGAGGTTGACGGATGAAATTGCCATGGAATTGACAAGCTTGACATTTTCTAGCAAAATCAATACAGTCCTTCACCATTGTTGGCCAGTAGTATGCCATTCTTTTAATGCGAAAGTGTAATTTCGGGCCAGATTGGTGAGCACCACATATCCCAGAATGAGCCTCTTCCATTACTTGCATGGCCTCATCTTCTCCAAGACATCGTAGAAACACCCCATCGAAAGATCTTCGGTAAAGCGTCTCTTTGTAGTAAATGAAACGTGGCGCTCGACGACGTATATCAACCCTTTTCTTGGGATCTTCTGGTAACTTCCCATGACTAAGGTAATCCACTATGAGATGACGCCAATCCTCCTTTTCGATCTCATGGACAAAAATATGATAAGTATTTTCTTCCTCACCATCGTCATTTTCATCAAACATCGGAGGTATGACCCAATTTTGGCATATTGAAATTTGATTTCGATGAGAAGGTAGAGTGATCATGGACGCCACCCTTGCCAAAGAATCAGCTTGTTGGTTGAAATTTCTTGGGATATATTCTATAGTGACATTACCTAAATATCCCATGAGTTGCCTTGCATACTTATAATATGAGATCAATTCTGGTTTCTTGACATCATAAACACCAAGAAGTTGATTTACCACCAATTTTGAATCACCATAGACTCTAAGATGCAACTGCTTCATGTCTACAGCCGTTTCAAGACCGAGAATCAACGCCTGATATTCAGCCACATTGTTGGAACACCGACGTGTTAAAGTGAAAGAGTATGGCAATATATCTGCTTCAAGAGTATAGAAGACAACTCCCGCACCAGCTCCATCACGGTGAGCAGCTCCATCGAAATACATTGACCATGACGATTCCACCATAAACACTTCTTCATCGGGAAGTTCATCAGTCAACTCCCACTCGGCAGGTAGGGGATGATCGGCTAAAAAGTCTGCCAATATTTGTCCTTTGACAGCCTTCGCAGGTACGTAAATAATTTCAAACTGTTGAAACTGAAGGTACCATCTGGCGAGTCGATCAGACAGTACAGGTTTTGCCATGACATATTTAATGGGATTAGACTTAGATATGAGTCGAATAGTGTGCGCTTGAAAGTAATGTTTCAACTTCTAAATGACAAATATAAGTGCCAAACACAACTTCTCGATGGGTGAGTAGTTCAACTCATTTGATGTCATCATCCGGCTCAAGTAATACAGCGCATTCTCCTTACCTTCATCATTTTCTTGAGTGAGTAAGGCCCCAACCGACCGTTCTTGAGCGGAAATATAGAGAATCAATGATTTTCCTGGAATGGGCGCAGCCAGCACTGGGGGATTCATGAGATACGCCTTGATGCTTGTAAAAGCATTCCTACACGATTCATCCCACTCGAAGGGTACCCCTTTCTTCATCAGTCTACTAAAGGGTTGGCATCGCCCGGCCAAATTAGAGATAAACCTCCGAATATATGCCAACTTCCCTTGAAGGCTTTTCAATTCATGAATGTTCCTCGGTTCAGGTATGTTCACAATGGCATCGATTTTAGATCGATCGACCTCTATTCCCCGTTGATGAACGATGAAACCGAGAAACTTGCTAGAAGTGACTCCGAATGCACACTTCAAAGGATTCATCTTCAGTTGGTATCTCCGAAGGCGTTGAAAAACTCTTCGAAGATCTTGGATATGATCCTCTCGCTTCTTGGATTTCACCACAAGGTCATCAACGTAGCACTCCACATTTTTATGGAGCATATCATCAAAAATTCTTTGCATTGCCCTTTGATATGTCGCTCCAGCATTTTTCAAGCCAAATGGCATCACTTTATAGCAATAAATTCCCTTAGGGGTGCGGAAGGCAGTGAGCTCCTCATCCTCGGGCGCCATGCGTATTTGATTGTAGCCAGATGATCCATCAAGAAAAGATAGTGCTTCATGCCCAGTTGTAGCATCTACCGTCAATTCTGTGATGGGGAGAGGAAAATCATCTTTGGGGCAAGCCTCGTTTAAGTCTCGAAAGTCAACACAAACTCGAATTTGCCCATTCTTCTTCCTCACAGGGACGATACTTGAAATCCATGTTGGATATTTTACTTCTCGTATGAATCCGGCTTCAATCAATCGATTTATCTCATTTTCTATCAGAGGAATCAATTCGGGCCGAAAGCGCCTTTGAGTTTGCTTGACAGGTTTTGTTCCTCGCCTGACAGACAAATTATGAACGGTGACCCTTGGATCCAAACCAGGCATTTCTGAGTAATTCCAGGCAAAGACGTCCCTGAACTCGAGCAGTAAATCAACATACTCTTTTTCTTCTTCAGGAGTCATACAAGAGTTTATGTAAATTGGGCGAGGATCGTCGCTTGTGCCAAGGTTAATCTCTTTTAGCTCATCGACTGTATTCTTTACCCCTTGTTCAAGTTCAGGAGGAGCGTCATCTGCATCTTCTTCTTCTTCTTCGGGATCACTGATCGTAATATGGTGACAGGAAGCCATACTTTCCTGACCCTGTTCCTCAAAAATGGTTTCAATTCTTACATTGAATAAGTCTCCATAGTGAATGAAGAAATTGGAGACTCGCTTTCTTGGTCCATTCTTCTTTATTGGAGTAAGACTTTCTTCCTTGGCAATCTGGTACTCTTGCTTTTTACTGCCTAATCTTTCATAGACAGGCGGCTTCAAATTTTTCGGCTGCGGACCAAGTCTGTCAAACACAGAAATACGCTTTGACTTATTTCCCAACCTATCGAACACGGATCTCCTTCGGCTTGTGACCTCCATTTCTTCGTTCACATAGTTACAACTCGCTCTTTTGATCATTATACGAACAGGAGAGGGCGGTTGATAACCAAGACCCATCGATGAACTTTCAACATTATAACCCCTTTCTTTCAACATTTTCTGCGTAGGTGTCAATCCGTGAGTCTTCTCGCCAGTCACTTCAGGAGGGAGTTTGCCCAATGTATTCTTCTCATTTGGGTTATAACCCGCCTTAGCAAGAAGTCTATAGGCGTTTGGATCAAAACCTTCTTGAGTCCGATTTGTTGGTAGCGAGTAATGTTCCACTGCCGGTTCTTCTTTGGGACGGACAAATCCCTGCAAGCTCTCCTTCTCAATTTTGACAGGCTCTATCTTGGTGAGCGGAACATTTAATGTGTCATTTCTGATAAAAGAAGACTGACCTTCTTCTCTTTTTGATCTTGGAGTATACCGCAAAATGGATACTTTGGAATCTTGACTTTCTTCCCTTACCGATTCCTTTCTTTTTGCTTCTTTGTGAAGATAAAATTTGGCATCGGCAAAGTGAGTTTCGGCTTCCGTGAACGGTTTGTCGTCCGCAGTGACTTTCTTAACAATACCGTCTCGACAATACTTGAAACATTGATGCAGAGTAGATGGTATAATTTCATTCTCGTGAATCCAGGGCCTTCCCAAGAGCATGTTATAAGAGGTTTTGGCTTCAATGATATGAAATAACGCACTTGAAGACAGCTCACCAACGAGCAATTCAAGCCTTATGAGGCCAATTGCTCTTTGCCCCCCTTGGTTAAATCCTTGGATCATGAGGCGGCTCTGGGAGAGTTCATCACTTGAGATTCCTAACTCCTTCATAGCACGTACGGACATGATATTGACGGCAGATCCCCCATCAATGAGTATCCGATTCATCTTTTGTTCTCGAACATATGCACTAACAAACAAAGGTCGATTGTGGGTTTTGAACTCAACAGTTAAATCGTCATCATCAAAAATGATGGTCGTCGCACAATCCACCGGTGGTTTATCATCGACTTTGAGTTTTTTCTCAAATTCAGTGCCAATTTGTGTGACTTGAGGATTTTCAGCTTTGACGACATTACAAGAAGTGAAATTATCAGTATCGTCACTTAAATACCCCTTGGGTATAAATTCTCTCAATGTCACGGGCTGTCGAATCTCTTGAAGAAGTTGAAAATCTGACAAAATTGGTGTTGTGGCGACTCCCTTCTGTTTCTTTGTCGCATTTCGTCGTTTCATTGTCACTTTCGGCTTTGTCGAATGAATGCTTTTCGAAAAGATGTACTTCTTTATCTTTGGCTTGCAAGTTCTCTTTCGAGTGACTAAAGTCCATCCTTCGTTATCATCTTCGACAACATTTTCAATCGACGATTTTTCAAATTCCGTTTGTACAGACAGAGCACTGCTTGATGTGGGTAGGACTTCTATCGGGCAACACACAGATCCAAACATTATTGTTGTTTGGTTTGCCGATGCTTTATCCTCCTCAAGAAGGATTTTTCCTTGGCGGGCTAATTCCATAATTTTGTCCTTAAAGACAAAGCATTTAGTGAGAGGGTGACCAATCAAGCGGTGATAACAGCAATAATTCGGATCATTGACTTGACCGGCTTCCTCTGGGCGCTTCATTTCAGGAAGTTCAAGGAGTTTCTCCTTGAAAAGGTCATCAAACATCCGTTGTAAATCAGATTCAAGAAATGGGTATTCTTTTTCTTGCATCTCTTTTAACGTGGGTCTTCTTGCCGACCTATTTTGAAAAGAGTCTACTTTTTTGGTGATTTTTCGACTCACCTTGGTAGCAATTTTCATGGGGGCTGTGTTTATTGCCATGGACTCCTTATTACTGAATTTTGAAGAAGGCTTGCCCCCTTTTTTATTTTCTTGCCTTTCATTGCTTTGACGAGGCGGCTGCACTCGCGGAGCTTGAATAGGAAGCCCATCAGTTGCATTGGCCGTGATGCTTAACTCCATATCATGAGCACGAGTAGCTAATTCTTCAAACGTGTTTGGACGTATACCCTGTAGAATGTAGCTTAGGCTCCAATGCATTCCTCGGATGCACATTTCTATGGCAGAGGGTTCAGACAGTCTGTCCTTGCAGTTGAGACTCAGACTTCTCCATCTATCAATATAGTTGACCACAGGTTCATCCTTCCATTGACGAGTGTTAGTCAATTCCAGCATACTAACGGTTCTTCTAGTGCTATAGAAGCGATTCAAGAATTCTTGCTCCAGCTGTCCCCAACTGTCGATGGACCCCGGCGTGAGATCAGTGTACCAATCAAATGCGTTGCCCTTCAAGGATCGAACAAACTGTTTGACTAGCAGGTCACCATAAGTTCCAGCGTTATTGCAGGTTTCGACAAAATGAGCCACATGTTGTTTTGGACTACCTTTCCCATCAAACTGTTGGAACTTAGGTGGTTGATATCCAGCAGGCATCGCTAGATTGTCAATTCTAGCAGTGTAAGGTTTGGAGTAGGTAAAACTCGATTTTGAACTACCCCCATTTTTGTCTTTAATCACGCCTTCAACAAGTTCCTTCAATTGTTCTACGGGGATAGTTCCCTCGGCGGTCACGTATACTTCCTTCACCTTATCTTTACCTTTAGATGAGGGATTTTCACGCTCTTGGTTCTCCTTAGAATCCATATGGCTTCCTTCAGGAGCGTGGTCCTTTTGGGTGAGCAGTTGAGCAATGAGAGCATCTTGGTCCTTAACGTGTTTCATCATGGTTTCCATCATCTTGGACATGTTCGAAACTTGTTCTTCGAGACTCAAAGTATTTGTCATCATGGCGGGCATTGCAGCAGAAGAAGCAGCAGAATCTTCAATACAAAATCTTGAATGAAGAGTTTCATGTGAAGAGGCTGATCCAGTGCTTGATGAATCATCGTCATGCTTATAAAATTTGGGTTCGGATCCAAATTCGAGCATGGCAAGAGCCTTCTCAATCGAGGTGAAAACGTCTTGGACCCCCATCGTGGAGGAACAGCTCATTTGTGATGTTGACCCGAAAACGGGAGTTGGCGCCGAGAGTTCCATGCTACTTTGGGTGGAGGCTCTCGTCATACTCCTTGTCACGGGGCCAATAACGCGGGTATTGGTGGCAACGTGCGCAGCTTCCTGAACAGGCTTAGCATCAGTAGCCTTGGAACGTGCAATCACGATTTTGTTGCTCTTTGGTGCCATTGGTGATAGACGTAGTTGAATATTCGAGGAGAAGAGATGGAAGGCAGAGAGGTCCCACTGGGCGTGCCAAAAATTTGTACGCGATAAAATTTCAAGTCTGCAAACAAAAACAAGAAATATACACGACAAATATGTGATATATAACTTTAAGAAAAATATGGGGTACAATCTCTGGAAGTTTCTCGAACTTATGGAGAGTTTCCTTCGATTCTTTTCCTCGAACGCCAATCCAAGGGCTTCGCAGCTTGTTCTTGGATCCACCACCGATTCCTTCAAATCTTGATATAGAAGATTTGAAGAACTTTAGAAGATATTTGAAGACTCAAGTCTTGATATCTGGGAGACTTGGAGAGCTTGAAGAGCCGAACCTTTGTAGCTTGGAGCTTCAATGCTTTGAGCGTATATGATGCTCTTTGAAGTCCCTCTGTGTATTTGTTTTTTTTGTATGTCCTTAATTTGGTTGAAAGGCCTCTATTTATAGTTGTAGCAAGAGGTAGAGGTTGAGAACCTGTGTACCACTTTACTTGTCTTGCAAGACGTGCAGTCATATTAGGACTGTACCAGTCAAATATTATCTCTTCATTTTATATTTATTAATAAAGAGATAAGAAATTTATCGATTGGCCAAACTCGTGGGGACAAGTGACATGGCGCCGTCTGATTGGACGGACCATTGCAGTATATAAGAGATATATATGGATCAAATGACTCTAAATATTATCTCTTTAATAAGAAATAAATATTTAAATGTCTATCCAGTAGACAGGTGATATGATATGATTTGGTTGGTGGAGATATCCCTGCAATTTGAATAAATTTGGAACACCTCACCTTGACACGTGGCAAAATATAATTGGCTATTTAATAACCAATTTTTCCAAGTGTACATGCCATATGGCAATATCCGATTGGATAAAAATATTTTATAGACCAATGGTAATTTAATTAAAATTCCATTGTCTACAATAGTTTAAACACATGACTTGGAAATTTTGTATTTTCAAAACCGGGAGGTTGATCCACATATACTTCTTGATCAATAAAACCATTTAAAAAGGCACTTTTAACATCCATTTGAAACAATTTGAAACCTTTGAAACAAGCAAAAGCAAGTAGCATTCTAATAGATTCTAATCTTGCTACGGGAGCAAATGTTTCATCAAAATCAATTCCCTCTTCTTGTGCATATCCTTTAGCAACTAATCTGGCTTTATTCCTTATAACAACACCTTTATCATCCAATTTATTTCTAAATATCCACTTTGTGCCAATGATAGGTTGATTTTGAGGTCTATCAACAAGTGTCCAAACCTTATTTCTCTCAAATTGGTTAAGTTCCTCTTGCATAGCCAAAATCCAGTTATCATCCTTTAAAGCATCATTGATGTTTTTGGGTTCAAAAAGAGAAACTAAAGCAAAATTGTCTATCAATATTCTAGATGAAGAACGAGTCTTTACCTTTTCGGATGGATCACCAATTATAAGCTCTCTTGGATGATTTTGGCTGAATTTCCAAGCATTGGGAAGGTCTTTGACTGAATCATCATTCTCATCTTCATCACCCTTTTCTTGATCATTATGAGCTTCATCCATCATTTCCATTGCTGCTGGTTTAGATATTCCTTCATCACCAATTTTCAGCTTTTCCATTCCCTCACGAACACCTACATCATCATCCTCACACGAACTTTTAGAATTATCATCATTAGTTTCATCAAATGTTATGTGAATGGCTTCTTCTATCACAAGAGTCCTTCTATTAAATACTCTATATCCTCTTTTGTTCTCACAATAACCCAAAAATATTCCTTCATCAGATTTTTTCTCAAACTTACCAAGATGTTCCTTTAAATTTAAAATAAAACATTTACAACCAAAGACTTTGAAATATCCAACCGTAGGTTTTTTATCAAAAATCAGTTCATAAGAAGTCTTATTCAAGATGGGTCTCAAAAGGATTCTGTTCATCACATAACATGCAGTGTTTACTGCTTCAGCCCAAAGGTATTTTGGCAAACTACATTCACTCAACATAGTTCTAGCAGCCTCTTGTAGTGTCCTATTTTTCCTTTCTACAACACCATTTTGTTGTGGAGTTCTAGCAATTGAAAACTCATGTGTTATGCCATTATGATCACAGAAATCTGGAAAACCACAATACTTGAATTCCGTTCCATTATCACTTCTAATCCTAACAATTTTTAAGCCAAGCAGATTTTGCACTTTAGCAAACAATGAAGTGACATTCTTGAAGGCATCATCCTTATGAGCAAGAAATATCACCCAAGTATATCTAGAATAATCATCCACAATCACAAAGCAGTATTTCTTACCTCCCAAGCTAGTGATTTGAGTAGGACCAAATAAGTCAAGATGCAAGAGTTCTAAAGGTTTAGAAGTTGAAACACACTTCTTTGGTTTAAAAGAAACTTTTGTTTGCTTTCCAAATTGACATGCATCACAAATTTTATCCTTTTCAAAACAGATTTTTGGCAAGCCTCTAACCAGCTCCTTTTTCGAAATTTCCTTTAGTAAATCCATGTTAAAATGACAAAGTCTCCTATGCCACAACCAAGGATCTTCATTTGAAGCTTTAAGACATTTGAAGCTAGAAGAATCAATTTTATCAAGAATCACAATATATATGTCGTTAAACCTCTTACCTTTGAACACAACATTATATTTGGAATCAAGCACAATGCATTCATGCTTTTTAAACAACACATTCAAGTCTTTATCACATAATTGACTAACACTAAGCAAGTTATAACCTAAATTATCAACTAAGAGCACATTATGAACAAAAGTTTCACCAGCCTTACCAACATCACCTATTCCAATTGTCTTAGCTTTCACATCATCACCGAATGTCACCTTTCCACTTGATTTTGATTTTAGCTTTATGAACAAAGAGGGATCACCGGTCATATGCCTTGAGCAGCCACTATCAATAAACCATTTGGACTTGTTTGAGCCTTTTTCCTGAAAAGAGAAAATGTTTGGTACCCTTTTTAATTTTTGGGTCCACAATAGTTAGCATTGTATCTCACTAACCATATGCATTTCATCCCTTTGTTCAGATTTCTTTTCACATAGCAACACCTTTCAAATGCCCTTTTTGACAACAAAAATCACACATAATGGAAGAGTCCTTAACATGTACTGGTTTGACATATCTCAATCCATTTCTTCTATATGTTGTGAAACCATGTGCATTTTTGTTGCGTGCTAATGTTCTTTGATGAGCAGTAAGAAAGGTAGATGACATGTTCTTTTTGAGAAAATCTTGTTTTCTTGCTTTCAAAGTCTCATCCAAGTTATCCATTCTTTTCTTCAAATCACCATGTATTTCCTTCAGCATTTTACAAATATTTGTCTTTCTATCAAGCTCATTTTGAACATTAAATCCGACTCTTACAAGACAATCATTGTCAGTCTTTAGTTGTTTATTTTGTTGAAGAAGACTTGTATTTTCATGAATGAGAAAAGTAATTTTCTGCTTTAGCTGCTTGTTTTTATCATAAGATTCCTTCAAGGCATTATGCAGTTTTTCAACAAAGGATTCAAGATCATCATCTTCTTCATCATCACTTTCAGATTGAGAGTGTATGGAAGTTACCTCATTATCTCCAATAGCCATGAAGGCCATTTGAGCTGATTCTTCCTCTTCTTCAACTTCCCCTTCAGAGTTGCATTCATTCCAAGTAATCTGGAAGTTGTTGAATCTTGGCTTTCGATCAGCTTTCCCATCTTTCATTTTCTTCATGGGGCATTCGTTTGCATAGTGTCCAGGCTATCCACATTCATAGCATTTATCCACTAGCTTCTTGTTGAATTCTTGTTTTCCTTTGTTCCTTGCATTTGATGAATAATTTTGAAATTGATTGCTAGGTCCTCCCTTTCTAAACTTCCTTTTATTCAAGATTCTCTTGAAGCCTCTTGTGATGAGAGCAAGATCATTATCATCACCATCCGAGTCTTCATCATCCAAGTGAGCTGGATCATCTTCACTTTGAGTAGTCTTCAGAGCAATATTTCTCTTTGCTCTAGCATCCTCTTCCTCCTGCACTTTAGATTTCAGTTTCAACTCATAAGAGGTTAGTGAGTTAATGAGAGATTCAATAGGCACAGAATTTAAATCCTTAGCCTCCTCTATTGCAGTCACTTTATTTTCCCATTCTTTGCCCAATGCATTGAGAATTTTCCTGTTCTTCTCTCCCAAGGTGTACTCTTTGCCCAACACCTCGAGATTTTTGATCAAGTCATTGAACCTGCAATACATTTTATCAATATCCTCAAGAGGTTCAATTTTAAATGATTCATACTTTGTGACCAAGATAGCCTTTTTCTGTTCTCCCACGTTGTCACCACCCTCATGGATTTCTCTTAGCTTATCCCACATTTCTTTGGCCGATTTACAACCTTTTACTCTAATTGATTCATTTGAATCTAAGGCACTATAAAGAACATTCATGGCTTTGGCATTCAATGTGAGATTAGTCCTATCTTGAGCATTCATTTCAGCTCTTCTTTTTGGCCGAAGCAACCCTGTATCTGCATCAAGAAAGTTAGCTTCATGCGGTCCTTCACTCACAATAAACCATAGCTCAATATCAATAGATTGCAAAAAGATAATCATCCTTTCTTTCCAGCTAACATAATTGGAGCCACTGAACATGGGAGGCCTAGTAACAGATTGCCCCTCAACAAACATAGCATGACTGGTTGTCATCTTTACTCCAAGCCGTTAGAGCTTAATCTCTAGGAGACCAAGCTCTGATACCAATTGTAAGGTCCAAAGACAACCTAAGAGGGGGGTGAATTAGGTTGATTAAAATCTTAATCAAATTTATGCAATTTTTGCTTAATAAAAATTTACCTTCTTTTCTAGTAATGATCAATCAAGTAGATTAGAAGAAAAGAGCAATATTGATTCGAAAAACAAGTATAGATAAGCAATGAGAATTTTATTAAACAAAAAGAATAAGATAGAATATCAAACCGATTGTCTACCAAGCTTTTCTCAAACTTGAAGACCAATCACTAGGTTGAGCAACTTCTCTTTGATGAAAGATGATCAACTAGATGTACAATGGAGGGAGCACTTCCTTCTTGCCCTAAGCCTCACTTAGTCAAGCTAAGAAGTTTTACAATCACTCAGATAACCCTCAACAAAGCTACACTAATGAAACTTTCAACCACAAGAGAAAAGCTCACAAGAAATTCACACCACTTGGAGAACAAATCTAGTTTTGGAGACTATTTTCAAGCTAAAATAACTCTTGAGATCTTGTAAACAAAGTGTGCAAAAGTCCTCTTCTGAATCAGAATCGTTTGTATTTAAAGGGAGCCAAAAATGAGCTTCATTAATACTCCCAACGGATAGAAGGCAGATGAAGAGTCAGCTAGCCGTTGGAGCTGTCGGACGTCCGACGTCTTAGTCATCGTCCGATCCCATCGTCCGAAACTCAGTCAAGTTGTTGTTCGGACGTCCGATGGTATTTTATCGTCCGAGCTTCTGTGTCCGAACGTCGTCCAGAGAGTTATCAAATCTTCGTGGAATTTTTAGGACGTCCGATGAGATTGATGTGCGTCCGAAGCATGCGTCCGATCCTTCAGGACGTCCGATGCTTCCTTACGAGCGTCCGACAGAGTATTGGCAGAGAGTCATCAACATTTTGTGGAATTTTTAGGACGTTCGACACGTTCGATGTGCGTCCGAGGAATACGTCCGATCCATCCGGACGTCCGATGCTTCCTCACGAGCGTCCGACAGAATCTTCTTCTTAATGATCTTCATCCTTTCGGACGTCTGACCAATTCCTTAGGACGTCCGACATGAGTGTCCTGTTTTTGCTTCTTCTTTTGGTTGATTTTCAATTCTTGACATATTCGTACCTGATTCTTTGATAGGCAGAAAACACTTATATTTGAAGAGAGTTAAACAAACATTTCAAAGACCTTTGTGATCATCAAAATCAAGAATAACATACCAAAATACTTCATGTATAATAAAGACAAAGTTAGTCATCAATCTTACATCAATTTACTCCAATAACTTCAAGAAATATTCAACACAACTAACCATCGTGTCCTATCTATATTACTAATATTACATACATCAAAATATTTATTCAATAAATCTCATCCATTGATAGAGTCTATTTCATAGTAACTACCGTGTATAATCACCCCAACATAGCCAAGGTGACAATCTCTTCAAGCGCATTTACTAATCCAATTATCCCATTAGTAAGAGTAATCAAAAATTCCTTAGTAAATTGTAGATCTACTACGTCCGATACCAAATCAAATAGTATGGTCATTACCTAAATACACCAATGGCTCTTAAGTACTTTAAATGAACACAAACATTTCAAATATTGGGTTTTCTTATAACTTAACAACTAGGTATCTTTATCCTATTGAACATTAACCCCAAATAATCCTTCAATAAAGTTTAAGGAGCTACAATTACATCAAAAACTCACATATAATTACTTGCAAATGGTAGCATATTAATCACATGGCAGATTTGTCAAACTTATCTTACCTCAAGTTGAAAACTCTCCTTATAGTTTAAAGCTATTCATAGCTGCATAGTTCATACTTAAACAACTATTTCACTCAAATTTCAGGTTTGAAAGTCACATTTTTTGCAAGAGATGGAATATAATCTATTTACCATTGAAGGACTAGTAGAATTATTCATCTTAAAATGAAGAATTTGCACTAATCTTCAAGATCTCAATACTGCCTCTTCACCTTTAACTCTCAAAAACTTGCCTTGGTCTCTTCGGTTCTACTTCTTCAAATTCAATCGTGATTTCTAGTCGACTCATAATACAATATACTAGATTCTTCCCAAATACACCATTGAATAAAATATTTGGTACTCAGGTACAAGAATCTGAAATAGGATAATTCACAACTCAAGCCGACCGATCCCAAGAGTAAATCAACCACATTTGGAATTCCTATCTGACATACAATTCTAATTTCCTCGAGTATCATGATAAAGTTTTACGCCTAATGTATTAACATTTATGCTTCAATTCCTGTCCTAGCATACGCTCAATAAGAGCACTTAGCCCCTGGTACTCATTCACATAACCCGTGCAAAGATCACGCGAAATTGCTCTGATACCACGTGTGACGACCCGGCCGGACCCTAGGGCGAACCATAGGGTTAAGCAGATCGCCTGTCTGACTTTCGCCAGGAGTCACTCACTCACATTAACTTGAGAGATAACATTCCACTAACTAAAACCATTAACCGTCCATTACACTTAATTAAGTACATTCCAAAATAAGCAAAGTTGTCTTAGCCTACAACATTTAATATGTATATATCCCTTGAAGATAAAAGTGAGAATAACTATAACATTTAAGTACAAAAGAAATCTTCCAAGTACAAATTCGGGTCTCAGTTTAACTCTTGGCTACTCCACACTCCCCTCTTCCCCTCCTGTAAGGAAAACAAACAAAATGGGTTGAACAAAACCCAGTGAGGTTTCCATACAAGCAACAATCAATTAAACACTTAAGCTAGTAACAAAATTAAGCAAGTAAGGAACACTTCACTGAATAAAGTAAAGAACACTTCGCTGAACAATCACTTTTAAAAGGATACAATGCTCACATTAGAGCCACTTCAATGCACTACATGCTTCGCCGAACTCCTCCTCATAACCCCCACTTCCCTCACTCAAATGGCCATATCAGTAATCTGCTATTCCGTGGTAATACTTGAGCATACCGAATCATTTACCCAAAGCTACCATCCTATCCGACCAAACCCTTTGCTGGCTCGAATAATCTGTTGAACAGAGGATTTTGGGGCCCAGTTCAGCTGATGCGGTAAAGTACATACTCGGCTTACAATCATGTACACCTATGGTAATACTTGGTCAATTATCAACCTTCAAACTCAAACTAAGTTGGGTACGATAAAGTACACTCCCGACTTAGAATGCAAGGAACAATTGAAAACACTTTACAATAAAGCACTAGCAAAATCACATAAACATCACTTAAGTAACACATAGGCAATTTAAACACACAAATGTGAAAACACCCACCCAAAGTAGTTGGAGTTCACTCCTCACTCCTCAGTACTCAGTCCCTCCTCCGGTTCACTCTTGGCCTCTGGGACATTTGTAAATTTATTAGATTATTTGTTAAATTTCCTAAAGCTGGGATTTCCAACCATATATCTTTACCAAAATTTCATTCAATGCATCAGACATTAACCAAACTCGACATGCATTCACATAAACATTGCAATAAGACCATGTAGCTTCAAAATCCAGCAAAAATTTCTCATCAAATTCCATTTTTAAACTAAAATCTCAGCTAATGCTCCATCGGACAGGTTATCAAGCCAATAAATGGTCAATCAATCATTTTATCCAGCAAAAATTTCTCATCAAATTCCATTTTTAAACTAAAATCTCAGCTAATGCTCCATCGGACAGGTTATCAAGCCAATAAATGGTCAATCAGTCATTTATCCCAATTTCAGCCCTTGTGATCAAGTTTCCACCTAGAAAACTTAGCATGCAATACTTGACATAGGTTGTACAGGGCATGCAACATGATTTCCCAACTTCAATTCACCAAAACACCCATTAAAACCCAAACGAACCACCATCGGCTAAGCTGGAATTTTTCAGCAGCCATGCAGTCTCCTACTGATAATTCCAGCCACAAAACTCAAGTTTTTTTACCATAGAAACTCACATGCATCACCCTACAAACATTAAACAGACATAAAGCATGAATTCCCGTCATAATTCAACGTAAAATCCATTTAAATTGAGGAGAAAACCTTTCATCAACTAGTTACCAGACTGACGGACTTCCAGCTTTGAAGATTCAAGTTTCACGACCAAAAATCCAATTTTTCTTCAGAGATTTAGACATGCATTCATTCAACCATATAGTTTAGTGTATATAGCATGTATTTCCAGCAAGTTTAATCAAAATTTGAAGCAAAAGACTACAAAATTCAATATGAACTGAGTCCGGGCAGATTACTCCAAAACAGTGAAGAAATGAGTTCTAATCATCAAAATTTGCTAGTTTCTTGACTAGATTCTAACATGCATCAAGAAATATGCTTTGTATGTGAAAGAAAGGAGTTTTGGAAAAGATTTACCCCTGTTTTTAGCCAAATAAAGCTGAAGAAAGAAAAGTAGAGTACTCTGGCTCCTCTCGACTTTTCACAGTTGAAATTCCAGATTTTCTTGGCTGGTTCCTTGGCTGTTTTTTTTTCTTGAAATGTGCAGCTGGATCCTTTCTTCTCTGTTGGCTTTCTTACTCATGGATTAAGCTTGAAATGTGGAGTTTTTATGGCTGAATCAGCCTTGGTTCTCGACTGATGATAAGAAGAAAGGATGAAGGAGTTTTCTTGCTCTCAACTCTCTCTCTCTCGGCTACTCACTTGCTGAAATGGAAATGAGATGGTCTTGGGATAGTCTTGGGATAGTATAGTTGAAAGTGGGTGAGATTGGCGAAAGTGATTAGCTAAAATGAGAGGTGGAAGGTTAGTGGAAGCTCAGGAGATGTTTGGCCAAGTGAAATTGTGGAGTTTTGGGATAAAACTTTGCATGTTAGTTTTTTTTTTTTTCATTTCCTAGTTTTGGTAAACACAAGTGATATGTGTGTGTGTGTGTGTGTGTGTGTGTGTGTGTGTTTAGATTAAACACTATAACGTCACACTCTCAAGTGATAAAATAATTAAACACTTAAATTCATCAATAATAAGGTATATAAAAATTAAAATAACAGCATGAAATTTATACAAAATTTTCGGGTCCTCACATGCAATGCCCTCTGAATTAAAAAAATGCTCCTTAGAATTTTAACATATTGTGAGCGATATTCTCAATCCTTATAATACATTCATAATTGTCTACATTGATTATGTATTAATATTTTTAAACTCTACAGATCAACACTTTAAACATTTAAATACTTTCTTTAACATAGTGAAAAATAAAGGATTAATAGTCTCAGTTACAAAAATGAAATTATTTGCAATTAAGGTAAGATTTTTAGGGCATGACATTTATCAAGACACAATTATACCTATTAATAGAGCGTTAGCCTCTGCAAATAAATTTTCAAATGAAATTAATGACAAAAATCAATTACAAAGATTTTTAGAATGCTTAAACAACATGGCAGATTTCTTTTCAAAATTAAGACAAATTTGTGCATCATTATTCAAGGGGTTACAAAAGAATCCTCCAACATGGTTTGATCAACATACTCATATAGTTTGCATGTTAAGAAAGAGGTTAAATCATTACTATGTTTAAATATTTTCATGATAGCATAAATAGATGCCTCCAAAATAGGATATGGAGGAATTCTAAAACAAAAAATTTCAAATCCACATGAACAATTAGTTAGGTTTCATTCAAGAGTTTGACTTGGTCCTCAAAAAAAATTATTCTACTGTCAAGAAAAAGATTTTATCAATGGTGCTTTGCATTTCAAAATTCCAAAATGATTTGTTAAAATAAAAAATTCCTTTTAAGAAATGATTGCAAATCAGCAAAAGAGGTTTTATAAAAGGACATACAAAATATAGTTTCAAAACAGATTTTTGCCAGATGTCAAGCTATTCTATCTGTATTTGATTTTGATATTGAATTTATCAAAGGGGAAAATAACTCACTTACTAATTTTTTAATAAAAAAAAGTTTTTTGCAACCCATTTTTCAAAATAAAAGAGATGAGTTATGCAAAAATAGATTTTAGTTTCAAAAAAATATAAAGAAAAAAGGGCCTAAAATGGGACTTTGGAAAATGCGGCGGTTTAGGCCCAAAAAAATAGTCTAAAAGGGCTTTTTAGAAAAAGGGACTCGCACTTGATATTGAATTTAGGTGTACCAAATCACCCAAAACTGTTTATAATTAAAAAAATGAAAAAAAACCTTTAAAACAAATCCAGATATTCGAAAACAAAAGAAAATGACTCAGGAGTTATGGTTAAAAAAAGAGAAGCCAAAGATTCGATTGGTTTGAACATAAAGCAGCCTTTCAACCTAATCAAAGTCAATTGTGAGGTTTAGTCAAAAATTTTCTAATCTAACTTTTAAACTTATCACGTTTGGATACTTTTATATAGATGTAAATCTAAACCTAAAAGGGATATTAAAAGGGAAGAAATGTCCCTTCAAGGTTTAATTGGCAACAATCGCATTAATTGCAAAACCCAAGAATAATTCCTTTAAGAAATCACAAGGATGCAAAGATAAACTCAAAGAAAAGAAAATTAAATCTGACATATAGAAGTGGTCAAAGAGAGATGCAACATAATAGGTATGAGAGACTAAAACTTGTGAGATGATTTTCCTTCTTATAGAGGGGTAATAGCATGCTAAGGTTAGAAAAATCATACTTACCCATTTTTCATATTTGAAGGGTGATTCTTCTAATTTAGGCAAGCAAATGAAGTAACTTATTTTCTAATTTTCTAAATAAAATACAAGTCTAAATAATATAGTACACGCATATAAGGATAAGGAGCAAATATCATACAAATGAGAAAAATAATCTAAAATAGGAAAAATACATGAAAAATACAATGAATGACACACAAAACATGCATCTAATACGTGAATGACCTAAGGATCTAGTATTGAACTAGACTATTTTTACAAGTCTTCACTAACATTGGATTAGAAAACAAACGGAGGGAAAAGTCACGACTAGCATTGGATTGGTGTAGTGATATCACGCATCCATAATTTATAATATTGCAAGAAAAGTGTAAATTAAAAACAAGTAAGCACATAGGAATACATAAAACATGTAGGTGCAGAACCCTAAGGAAAGCGAATAAAGCACACAACACATAAGCACAAAAACCTATCTATTAGAGCTCTAAGTACAATCTAAAAAAGGGAATATAAGAAAACAAACCTATATAATCTATCTACTATGTTTGCTTATCTAATTACACTTCTTGCAAAAGAAAATATAACCTAAACATAAAATCAAACTATTACATTAGGGCTCTAACTACAATCTAAAAGGGGGAATATAAGAAAACAAACTTAATCTGACCTATGTACTACATTTGCCTATTTAATTACATTTCTTGCAAAAAAAAAATATAACATATATATTATATTTTGGGGATTCAAGTACCCTCTAAAAAATTATATGACTTGAATTAAATAAATAAACATAAAAATGAATAAAAGCTTAAAGTAAATAAATAAAAAAAACACATAAAATATATAAATACATAAGAGCACATAAGAGCATGTAATTGGAATTTAAAGAACAATAGGGGTACCTCCCTTTTGAAACAGTGACTAAATGAGGGGAGGAAGAGTTATCTATTACTCAAATTCAACAAAAGTGTCAACGTATCAATTTAATTGACAATTAATTGTTAGAGAAAAAATAACTTAATTCATTAAAAAGAAAATTACTAATGTCGCAAGACAAATAATAAACCAACATTCCAAACATGAATTAAGGATTAAAAAGGCCAGGACAATCATAATGATAAAGGCAACAAAGATTCTTAGAGACTAAAATGAGAAAAATAAAAATTTTGGGGCAAAAATATAATTTTTAAAATTGGGACCAAAATACAAATTCTGCAAAAATCAGTTTTTTAATAACCTTTTATTTATAATCCACTCAAATTTAGACTAATTTAACTAAAAAAACAATTTTTGAGCCATCAAATCAAAACTATTTATATTAGTTACTAAAGTTGTAAAATTGGAAGGCCAAAGTTAATAAATTCACTTAAACTTTCATCAACTTGGAAAAGTTGAATTGATTCACTACAACATGCATGAACATAATAAAGGAAGGCCAAGAATTCAAAAGGCAAAATTTTGTCTATTTTCACAATTTTGTGGTCTCAGTATAATTATGCAAAAAGTAGGGGTCAAATTGCAAATATTTCTTATAGACTTAGATGAGAATACCATATGAATTCAAACAATTTTTTGAAAAATTAAAGAGTGTCTAAAATATACAAAATGTCAAGAACTACACATTAAAAGAAAATAAATACAAAAAAAAAAATTAGTCCATGTTCATAAAGAAATCTCAACATTTGGGCTAAGCCTTCTAGTCCGTGTTAAAATTAACAGATAACCCAGCATAAACCCCATGAACAAATCCAAGATAAAATAAAGGTTAGCCCACACTCCCAATCACCCATCACTGCCCAAGGCTCAACTTAAAGAGAAGTAAACCTATCCTTGCACCAAAGTCAGAAAGGAAAACAAAGCAAATTACAGAAAATAGAAGGAAAAAGAAAAACGAGAAGAAAAAGAAAAATTTTGCAATTGACCAGATGTTCTACTTGGTGATTGAAAATTCGGAATCTAGAAGAAATTCCGGCCACTTGGCAAGAATTCTCGCCAGAAAATTTTTCAAAACTTCTAAGGTTAAATTTTAACATGAACACGATCCTTACAACATCATGAAGGTATCTAAAACATCAAACAAGGTCCAGAAACAACATAGAACATGCAAAATAGCATCTAAACTTCAAAACTACAACCTTAACTCCAACTCCATGCTGTTTTCTTAAAACTAAACAAACATGAATAAGAACTAAATGATCAGATTACAAAAATGGTAAGGAGCAAAACTTATGAACACTCCCAGGTTTAGAACATTAGTATCAAGACCTACTATTTTTGTCATAAAAAAAGCTTCAACTAAAGGGGATTTCTTATTTTATTCAAGTTTGGGTTTCTGTGTTGTAACATGCTATCGAATTCCAAGACAAAGAGAAATAAACATGAAACTTAAGTGAAAGTGAACACACAATCAAACACAAAATTCATATTTCAAACTTGAAACTAAAGGAAGCAAAGTGAAATGGTGTCTTAACCTAACATGGCATGAGAATGAAAAAGAAGTTCATGAAGAGTCATCTCTGGTATCTTTGAAGCAATATTAAACAGTGGAGAGAAGCGAAAATTTGAAAAAATCACGATAGCCAAGGTTGCTTGTTCTTCAGTCGCCAATGATAAGGGTTGGGATTGTCACAATTTCAAGCTCAAATTTAATGGATTTGAAGTGACTTTTCTTGGAAACTTTCAACAAAAAATCCCTCTACTGTAACTCTAGCATTAGCCAAAAAAGAAATCTCGCTAAATGAAGCTAAAACGAAGGAGAAAGGTGGATTAGAGCAAGGCTGGTTCATCAGCCTCATTACAAGGTTTTGGAATCTTTAAATACTGCCACTCTAGTAGGTTATTATTTGAAAAGTTGAGTTGAGTTTTGAAAAAAATAGGTTTGAGCAAAAATCTCATAATTGAGATTTGTGAGCTGTCGCGAGCGAAAAGCTACGACTTCATATTGTTATTGTTAAGTCTTGGGTTAATAAATTATTGAGTAGTTGTTTGTGTATTTATTCTCCTCCTCTTCTCACATATTTTTTATGTGTCAAAATTGCTTCTGCTATGTGCGTATTTTTCATGATAACAAGTGGTATCAAAACCCTAGGTTCAAGAAATTGATCCTGGGGTACCTGTGAAATTGAAGAATTGACCAGACTACAAGGTTAGTTCTAGGCATTTTTGCTATCAGAGAGTTAGGGCACAAATTATCAGAAAGTATTTAGCTGATTGAATTAGGCCACGAGATTGGTCCTAAAGTGTGTGATTAATTGGTAAAGAATTCAACCATAAGATTGGTTCGAAAATTGTTAGATTGTTGTGAGTGTCAAGACAGAGATTAGAGTGGAATTCTATCAGATTTGTTGATTGCTGCTGGTTGTCAGACTGAAGGATTTGATTGGTTAATCAATCAGAAAAGGTCAAGAAAACTTAAAAGAAGAAAGAGAAAATTTTCTGCAGGTATATGAGTTGTTAAATAATGGCAAAATTTAATAGAGATCCGATTGATAGTGAAAATTTTCCATATTGACTCCTATAAGCGTAAATAGATATACATATTTTGGTTGGGTTTTAAAAGTGAAAAAATATCTCAAACAATGTAATTTGGATGATTTTCTCAGTTGGATTGTTTCAGGTGAGTTGCCAAAACATGTTTTCAAGATGAAGGCATGATTATTCTTTCAAATGATGCGTAAAACAATGGCAGAAAGTATTTACAAAACTTTTGTTCGTCGTGCCAAAATACCTTGGACATTTTGGAAGGATATTTACTATGTTTTGCAAGTGATTGAGAAAAATTATGCTTTCAAACCAAAATCTAGTTGTTGGTATTGGTTTGTAGATTTTGAAAATAATAGATTTGTTGATGATATAAGTGATATTAAAAATTTGAATCAGTTGATAGTTTTGATTTGAATACCTTATTTGGCGAAATTTGGAGTAATGAATTTTTGAAGAAAAAAATTTGGTAATTTGGTAAAGGAAGAAGAAAAGTTTGGCTTTGTGTGTGAAGTAAAAGAAATTGTTATTGAAAAACTTGTTGGCTTGGACTCTCCTCAAGGTGATGGAAAGATATTTAATTTGACAGATCCAGATGTCATTGGATTTCAAAAATATTTTACTCCAAAAGAGTTAATTGACAGTATGAAAATTTTGGATGATTATAGTAGTGGTTATTTTAAATTATTTAGTGATGATAATTTTGGCAAAAAAGCAATCTATGATTTTGTATTCTTGAGCACTTATGTTGGTGGTAAATATGATGACTCTAGTCATGAATGGATTTGTATCAGTATGTACTTTAATCAAGAAAAATTGCTGAAAATTTATTTGCAAAATATAAAGTGCGTCCATTGCCACAAGTAAAGATGAAGGTAATAACTGAAAATAAGATGGAGTTGCAAACCGTTTATTTGGCGATTGAATTTTCAATGGAAAGTTTTGCCCGAGATGGAGTTAGACCTATTTCAATGAAGAGTTTGGTTTAAGGGAGGCAATGAAGGAAATTAAACCAGGTTATCTTAGTAATTTGTTTCCTAATTCTTTTTGGTGACTTATTTGTTTAGTTGCTGATAAGTGTATATTTTATGTGTTTTTAGTGTGTTTTATTAGTTAGATTTGGCGTGTGTTAGTTACTTTTATAGCTAATTAACTGGGGATCTAGTGAAAGTATGCATTTTGTGGTTTAAAATGTGAAAATTGCATTTATATGGATTTTAATAGTTAAAACTTCATGTTTTTATAGGTTTAATGATTCAATCATCAAATGGAGTGAATTGAGAAGATAATTGGATGAATGATGATAGTTTGAAGTGATAAAAAGATAATATGAAATGCAACAAAGGGAATGCAATCAAGAACAAAATAAGAAAGGTTTTCCACCTTTGACACCTTGTGGTATTTTGGCTATATCTTGAGTTACAAGCATTGGATTGAGGTGATTCTTATACCATTTTGAAGCTAGGAGATAGATCTACATTTGGTATGAAGATATCGAAGTCCATTTCAGTCATTTTCCATGTCAAAAGGTCGAAATACAGAAGTGCATGTGCATGGTCGAAAACTGAAATAGAGCTCTCACCAATTGAGAGTATTTTGGTCATTTCCCGGTCTACAGAGCTCTAGATTGGATGATTATTGATGCATTGGAAAGCTAACTCAAAGGACTACAACTTTTACGTTTTACACAAGAGCTAGTTTAGCCACCATCATCGAGAAAATATTAGTTGAAGTTGAACCAAAAACGGAGCAAGGATGAATTTTGCCCAGAAAGTGCAAACCTGCGAAAGCAATACGTGGATAGGCAATACGCGACTTGTAGTCGCGTATTCTTCATTTTCTGCTGCAACTTGCTATTTGTTCACATGACCTTTCCAGCTCATCTACAAGTCAGAATTTCGACTGCAGCTGTAAAGGAGATGCATGGAACTTGTAGAAGCATCATTTGGGAATCTCAAGGAGCATTTACATCAACTTTTACAACTCTTTTTGACCTTGAATTCTCTATCAATAGCAGCCTTTGAAGACCATTTTAACAACTTTGGAAGGCTAGAGAAACTCCACCAAAAATGTAGTCTTCACTAGTTTTTCTTAGTTCATTAGTTTAGTAGTTTAATATAGAGTAGTATAGTTTATCCACTCGTGTATATTGGCTAGATTAGGATGAAGATGGAGATGAAGAAGGAGGGTTGAAGTTCATGTGACAAGGGTTATCTCTTCTCCAACTCTTTATCTTTTGTATTGGGTTCTTAAGTATGGTTAATATGCAAGTTTTGGATTTGAGTTTCAATATGTATTTCTAAAGTTTATGCCTAGAGTATGGATGAACTTTCTATATCTTGTTAGCGATGTTTACTTGGTTATGTGATGATATTATTTTGAGCAAGTTATTTATCACTTTTGCTTTTCTAATCATGATTAACCGGCCATTAGTTGTGATTATCTAAATGTGTTAAGTTTGCAATGAGAATTGGAATTTAACACTAGTTCAAGGAAACGATAAACCTAGGTAGTTCACTCACGAGAATAGAGGAGCACCATTGTGGCTTTTAGTGACTTGTTTCATATAATTTCATAAAAGAAATGAATTTATAGTTAATTTCATAACCACGAGAGTAGGTATGGTTTAACTACAACTATAGTTGATTCACTACGAGAGTAGGTTTCACATACATTAGGAAATTACGCAATAACTAGCTAAGATAATAGCATTCACTTAACCGGTAATCTCATTTGCAAGAGTAGTAAGGAATTCCATACCTCTAGGAGCTTTCTAGTGTTATTTTCATTACTTTAATGTTCATGGTAGTTTAGATAATAAAGAGTTCAAAAAACACCGATAATTGAAAATCTTCCCTGTGGGATAGACCCTTAATACCCTATATTCGCTGACGATTTGTATACTTGCAATAAATCGCGTGTGGGTTATTTAGGATGTTATAAATGTAAAACTTGATTGTGGATGAGCTAATTGTGTATGTATACCCCGTGCACGTCAGTTGCTATATTATATTAAGAAATTTTAAGTTAGTTTTCAAGCATGTTTCGATTTACAATTGTATTTGTTTTAGAAGATTTTGGAGTCTATAAATACTACCAGTCTAATAAGTTATTACTTGAAGAGTTGAGTTGAGTTTTGAAAATTAGATTTGAGAGAAAATCTCATAGTTGAATTTTGTGAGTTGTCGTGAGCAAAAAGCTACAATTTCATATTGTTATTGTGGAGTTTTGGGTTAATAAATTATTGTGTATTTATTATTCTCCTCTTCTCACATATTTTTATGTGTAACAATTGCTTCCGTTGTGTGCGTATTTTTTTGAGATAACAATTGGTATCAAAACCCTAGGTTCAAGAAATTGATCCTGGGGTACCTATGAAATTGAAGAATAGGCCAGACTACAAGGTCAATTCTAGACATTTCCGCTATCAGAGAGTTAGAGCACAAAGTTGTCGAAAAGTATTTAGTTGATTGTGACGACCTGGCCTTCTCCTAGGGCGTACCCTAAAAGTTGGCGGATCGTTTGCCTGACTCTCATTAGGACTCACTAATTTCACATTAAATTCAGAGATAGCATTTGATAAACTCTCATTAATCTTGCATTAACTTCAGAGATAACATTGTGGTATGCTAAAACCACACGTTCAAATCTTTTACAATGCCAAGTTTAATACAAAACTTCAGCCGTGGTATGATACTAGATACTTTACAATCACAAAAGACTTCATGTTAACTCACTAAGCTCTCTCGTTCGTTTCTCGACCACCAACTCCTATCAGGAAAACAAAACTAAAGGGTTGAACTAAAACTCAGTGAGATTTCCATGCAAGTAACATTCAATTAAACATTTAAACAAGTAGCAAAATTAGCAATCAAGGAACACTTCACTAAATGAATTAGAGAACACTTCACTGAACAATCACTTTTAAATGATACGGTGCTCGCATTAGAGCCACTTCAATGCACTACATACTCCACCGAACCCCTCCTTATATTCTCCAAAACAATAAACACTTCCCTCACTTAGATGGCCATATCAATATCAGTAATCTGCTACTCCGTGGTAATACTCGAGCGTACCGAAACACTTACCCAAAGTTACCGTGCTACCCGACCAAACCCTTTGCTGGCTCGAATAATCCGTCGAACAGAGGGTTTTGGGGCCCAGTTCAGCCGGTGTGGTAAAGTACACATACGGCTTACAGTCATGCACACTTACAATAACACTTGATCAATTATCAACCTTCAAGCTCAAACTAAGTCAAGGGCGATAAAGTACACTCCCGACTTAGAAGACGAGGGACAATTGAGATACACTTTACAATGAATCACTAGCAATATTCCATAATAAGCACATTTATCACATAATTTCACTTAAGTAAACATAAACAGTTAGACACATAAATTCAGAAACACTCACCAAGTTTCCAAATAAATTACTCTTGAGCCTCGAGTTTGTTTCCTGGCTCACAGCTATTTCCTGGGACAAGTTAACAATTTCAAAGTAAATATATAATTTGTAGGTGATCACTTATTATTCTTACCTTATTATTTAAACTATTAAAATCAAGTTTGACCTTAAAATACAAATAGAACATACTCAGTATTTATTCATCATTTTATTTTAATACTTATTGATTTTATCATTTGTTACCTTATATGTTAAACATATTAAAGTCATGTTTTAGTTTAGAACAAGATATAACATATTCAATATTTATTGATCATTTTAACCAAGAGATATACATGTTTTCCAAGGTTATAATTTATTTAAAGTAAGATTACACCATTCCCTACTCTGTATTCTAAAATAAAAGTAAATAAACTTTTCATCCTTTCCTTTTTAATTCCGAACCAAATTCTAAGCTACCTATGATTTAAGTTTTGTATTCACTCATTCGTTTTTAGTTTTACATCTCTTATATGCTTATGAACGTAGTTTTGTAACCAGGTAGCTAGAATGCAAGATTTTATAAAAGTTCATTTTTCCTTTCATCCGATCCCATAACAGGATTTCAGCTCAAATGTTCCTAAACCTATAATAACTTCATCTTTTAATTGCTTAAAATTTAGTCACCTAATATATATTCCATTCAAGGTGATTAACTCATAATTTTAGCATGTTGACTGATCATATCATATCCAAGATCCGTCATCTGCAATTACCACCATTAACTAAGCTTCCTACCAATGTATCAGCCCCATATTCAATATGTTTTCCCTTAAATCTTTCCTTTCACTCTCATGTTCCAACTAGCCAGGTTAGTTACATTTAGTAAGCTACAAGGTAGCCTTAAATAGAACGTATAAAGTTGACAACTAAACTCAAAGGCTGCTCAAGACTCTCACCCTTCTCTCGGCCATGATGTACTCCAACAACTTAATTCACAGCTTTTACTCTCTAATTACTTCAGTTAACTCTAACTTATGGTGCCAACATGATTACTAATCACAGAGCAACCTTAGCTATCATCCGTGGACGTTTACTGATGTAGAAACTGAAAGAAAAGCTGTTCAAGAGTTAATTTTTCCCTTTCCAGCATCACGGCAGAATGCCTCAGCTTCCTTTTACCAAACTCAGCTGGTTTTTCCCTTTCCATTCCTCCTCAGTTTTTTGTTCCAGATCATTGTACAAAGTATATTGATTCAATTACAAATTAGCCTAAGCAAAACAGGGCAGTTCATGACCAAAATTCAAAAGGAAAACTGAATGAAACTCAGCTCTGCGCAAGGCTGCAAAATCTGAGGTACAGCAGCTTGCATCAGATTTCTTTCATGTACGGTTCTCTCCACTTCATGCTCACTGACTCCTACAACTAACCTCTTATAAACTGGAGAAAGAAAAAGATAAGCTGTTGCATGCACTTCTTAACGTTATTATCCCAAGAAATGTTGATATCAGTTGCAAGTTCAAGCTTAACACTCAGTTTTCTGCAATTTCTCTGAAATTTTACAGTTGCTGCCCGACATTTACTTTAGCCACAAGCTCAAATTTCTAGCTAAATTCAACATGCAGCTGGTGTTTAAAGATCTTACCTCTTTTCCTCTAGAGTTCGATAATGGCAGGCTGCTCTAACTCTCTCTTTGCTTCAGTTCCTCAACTCTTGCACCAGCTATCTTTCCCTTCCTCACGTTTGATTCGTGGTGTTGAGGTTACAGACTGGAGAAATGAAGTGAGCCAATGTTTACCTCTCTCTCCCTCAATCTCTCGGATGCAGGCTGGTAGTAAGGTGAAATCAGAAATGTTTTCTTTTCCTCTCACTCGGTTGGGTTTTTGAGATAAATGGGTGTGACCGAATCTCTCTCTCAGTTTTGTTCCTAATGCTTGGTTGGTGGGAAGAGAATTAAGCTTACTTCTTCACTCAGCTGATCACTCAATGTTTCTCCATTCGGTGGATGATTATTCCAAGATTTCCCTCATTCAGTCACTGCTTACTCAGCAATTTTGGGTAGCAGGTTCATTCCAGCAGCTGTCCAAATGAGAGTTACTCACCGCCCCAAGCTAGCAGCCAAATTCTACTCATTTCCTTTCCACCGTTTAGTCTAGTAGATGGTTGGCTGACCTCTATTTGGTTTCAATCCCTCAAGCTCTCGGTTTTGTTTTATGAATTTCTGATGGTTGGTTCCTTGGCTGCATGGTAGTTAGTCTGCAATTCCATGGGTGTTTTAGTCTTTTTATTTTAGTTCATTTGGTTGTGTAAGTCCGTAATTTTATTGTCTCGCACATTGTCTCAAAATTTCGTTTGTTCTAATTTGTATGTACCTTGAAAAATTTTGCTTATATCGATCTAGTAGATTTTCACACATTTGGCTATAAGGAATATTAATTAGTCATGTAACTTATTCAACTATATAATATATTCAAATGGCTCAAATTACAATATGCATATCATATGTTTATTTGATTCATATAATATAATTTTTTTTACACCATTCTAGGATATTTCTAACTTCTCAATTTTTATATAAATTCAATTAGGCATTTAATTTAACCATTTATTTGTTATAATATTTCTAATATCGAAGTAATTAAAATAAAAGAAATTCATAGCATACATATAATTTTTCTCGAGTTCTCACATTGATTGAGTTAAGCCACGAGATTGGTCCTAAAGTGTGTAATTGGTGAAAAATTCGACCACAAGATTGGTCCGAAAATTGTTAGATTGTTGCGGGTGTAAAGATAGAGATTGGAGAGGAATCCTGTCAGATTTGTTGATTGCTGCTGGTTATCAGATTGAAAATTTTGATTGGTTAACCAATCAGGGAGGCCAAGAAAACTTGACAAAAGGGAGAGAAAATTTTGTTCTGGTACATGAATTGTTAAATAATGGTAGAATTTTATAGAGATCTGACTGATGGTGAAATTTTTGCTATATTGATTCCTACAAACACAAATAGACATACATATTTTGGTTGGATTCTAAAAGTGGAAAAATATCTCAAACAATTAATTTGGATGATTTTTTTGTTGGGTTGTTATAAATGAGTTGCCAAAATATGTTTTCAAGAAGAATGCATGATTATTCTTTCAATTGATGAGTAAAACAATGGCAGAAAGTATTTACAAAACTTCTGTTTGTCGTACAAAAATATCTTGGACATTTTGGAAAGATATTTACTATATTTGCAGACGATTGAGAAAAATTATGCTTTCAAACCGAAGTCTGGTTTTTCATATTGGTTTGTTAATTTGAGAATGATAGATTTGTTGATAATATATGTGATATTGAAAATTTTGAATCAATTGATAGTTTTAATTTGCATACTTTATTTGGAGAAATTTGGGGTGATGAATTTGTTGAAAAAAGAATGTGGTAATTTGGTAATAGAAGAAGAAAAGTCTAGCTTGGTAAGTGAAAAAAAAAAAGAAATTATTATTGAAAAATTGTGGTTTTGGACTCTTCTCAAACTGATGGAAAGATATCTAATTTGATAGATATGGACTTCATTGGATTTCAAAAATATTTTACTCCAATAGAGTTGATTGACAAAATCAAAATTTTGGATAATTGTAGTAGTGCTTATTTTAAATTATTTGGTGATGATAATTTTGGTAAGAAAGCAATCTATGATTTGATATTCTTGGGTACTTATGTTGGTAGTAAATATGGTGACTCTGATAATGAATAAATTTGTGTCAATGAGTACTTTAATCAAGAAGAAATTGCTAAAAAATTGTTTGTAAAATATAAAGTATGTCCACTGCCACGAATAAAGATGAAACTGAAAACTGAAAACAAGATGGAGGTGCACATCATTTATTTGGCGACCGAATTTTCAATGGAGATTGTTGTCTGAGATGGAGTTGGACCTGCTTCAATCAATAGTTTAGTTTAAGGGAGGCAATGAAGGAAATTAATCCAAGTTATCTTAGTATTTTGTTTCCTAATTCTTTTTAGTGGCTTATTTGTTTAGTTTCTATATTAGATTAGAAAATCTCAAGTCAGTTTCCAAGTATGTTTCGATTTACAGTTTTTTTTTTTAACTAAGATTTTATTAATAAAACAACAACATACATAGAGCTTCAGATATCATCTAGGTCCAGAACTACCAAAAGGAGGGCAATTGTCCTATAGACTGCCACCGCAAGGAAGTGAATTCCCGACTGTCAAAGAGTGCTGATGCTCGCACGAAGTTCGGGAGGTGTTGAAGCGAAGTGCAGACTAACTCTGATGACAATCGCCACCCAGCGAGTTTATCTACTGAAGAGTTTGCCTCCCTAAAAACGTGTGTTACAGGCGCCGAAAATGAGGAAAGCAGCGCTCTTATGTGTCTCAACGGATACGGGGCGGGAACGGTCATCAGATTGACCGTTCCCGAGCTGTTGTCTCACAAAAAGAAAGGTAAGGCCAGAAATAAACCACGTGAAAAGGCTTCAGTTTGGCCCAAAACGACGTCGTTTTATTAAGTGAGACAGTCAAAAAAATGGTTATGCTCTGCTGACCGTAACGGCAAAAAACGGAACGTTATGACCACTAGTAAGCAAAGTCCCGCCCAAAGCGAAAGGTTGAAAATGAAAAGGCGCACTTAGACTCCCACCCAAACCAGACGAAGCAGTTGCTTGCGAAAAGCCACGAAGGGAGAAATAAGAGGGGAAAATACGAGATTGGCAACACTCTCCGGCGTGACATTGCGAAAAGCTGTGGAAGTGCAACATTGGCTACTGAAAAAAATAGCAAGGAGAAGCAAGAAGTGGTGGAGTAAGTTATAAAATTTCTGGTGATTCGGATTTATTATAAGAAGAAGAAAGTTGAAGAGTGGAAGATCGTAAGCACGGGAGTAGTGAACGACCGAAAATCAGTCAGGTATTCAAATTTTTTTGAGTCCTACGATGATGTAGTAACGTGTGTGATTTGACATGCTTGTTGAAGGACCTTACTTGTGGATGTTGTTGGCGTACAGTATGATGATCGCTTAGAGGGATATCATGTGAGCACAATTTTGTGTATAGTAATGAGTAAGTGCAGCATGATAGGAGTATTATGTGTTAGTTTTTGAGCATGACAGAGTGAGAGTGGGAAAGAAGGGGGAAATCGTGCGGCACAAGTGCTTGAGAAAATGTGTGCACGGGTTCGGGAGTTAGTATTGAAAAAATGGGTGCAGATTATAATTAGTATGCAGTAAGTAGGTAGTACAACGCGTTAAGTGTAGCATACATTGCTACATTCGTTGTTATGCATAAACACAAAACTGGAGAAGTAATGCAAGTTGTGGATCAACGGGAACATGACAGAAACAGAATAAAAATGTTATCATGAAATTGGGATGGCGTTTTTGGGTCTTGAATGGTGTAAGTTTATTGTATTAGTTCGTGTGCACGAACACAGTGTTGGATAATTGTTACATGTTGTGGTTGAATAGGTACATAGAAATAACAGAGTTCAAATGTCTTTCAGTGAGTTGTGCGTCTCATACTTGCTAATGGAAATGTTATTTTGAAATTGAGATGTCGTATTTGGGTCTTGATTGGTGTAAGTTTATTGTATTAGGGCGTGCGCATGAACACAATGTTGGATAATTGTTACATGTTGTGGTTTAACAGGTACAGAGAAATAACAGAGTTTTAATGTTTTGTACTCAGTTGTGCTTCTCATATTTTCTTCTACATTGATGTTACAGGTTATTGGTTTAGTTGCATAAAGAGAGACAAGTTTCTAGGTTGGAAGTGAATGAGTACGAGAGTAGGTTATAAGTTGGCAATGTGAGTCAGACGGAATAACAAATCATGAGGTTTAGCATAGTCAGTGTGGAATAACGGTTAAGAATCTTACTAGTTATTGTAGGTGCACATCATGTTGGATAGTCATTACACGCAGTCATTTAGTAGTGACACTAGCAGAAGTGCACTGTAAAATTGGATGAACATACACGTAAAATTGTTTAACGGGTTTGTCGCTTCATTCATATTGTTGAAGAGGGTGATAAATAAAGGAGAAGGTGATTGAATCGAACTTGATAGGCAGGGGAATAGATTATGAAATGACTAAATGAGGGATAATTAACCAGAAAATTTGGTATTGAGACAAACAAATTGTGAAAAGGAAGATTACTTGTACAATAATTGTTGTGGTTGGACATCATCTTTGATAGTTGTTACACGTAATAGATCAGAAGTTACAATAATAGAACTGGTCTATAGAATTTCATGAAGATGCTATAAATTTGGATGGCCCCTTATTCTACTGCATTGGTATTGTACAGTAGCATAATAAATAGAAGAAGAAATTGATGGATGAAGTACAATCTGATAGGTAGAACAACAGATTATGTAGATTAGTGGCAGTTGGAATAAATAACAAACTGTGAAGAATGAGTTACTGAGTGTGACAAAAAATGTTACAGGTTGTACTATAACTAGCGTGACTAATATTTGATGCTCATATATTACGTTTAGCAGTACTTCATGATATGTTATGACTGTGGCTGGAAATAAAATTTTGGAACTGAAGTGCAATATGTTTGTTAAAAACATTAGTTTACATGGCAAGAACGCGAGCAGGAAGCACACTTCAGGAAGCAGACAGAGAAGAACTCGCCGAAACAAGTGGTGGTACAGAACACGGTGCAGCACCCACTTCATCGAATAGGTAAGTGGCCAGTGCTTGTGTAAGGTCTTGGCAGGTTAGATTTGGCATCATTATAATGCATTACAATGTTGACTGTTCAGGGGCAGGATGAGAAGGAAAAGAAGCAGTAAAAGGAATGATCGTTTAGGTGGGGAGGAAGAACTGGTTACAGCGGGAACAAGCGAGGTCGCAGAACCAGTCCCACCATTGAATCCATGGATGAAGTTCAGGTAAGATTATTGAATTTGAGGAAAAAATAATGGTACTAAATAGCACATATAACTTTGGAGTTTTGAATGTAGACAGGAAAGAGTATCAACACACGATTTCGGCGAAGGGTGTTAAGCTGACCGAGGTATGCTGTCCTAGCAAAATAAACTGAAGAATCATTGAACTGATGGGGTGCCTAAGGGAAAAATAGTGAAACGAGCAATTATTTTGTGTTTAGTCTAACGTGTTTTTTGACTTTATTTATTCAATGCAGTACAATGACATTGCCCGGGCAGCATATAATAAGTTGAGTGAGGAAGAAATGAGGAAGCGAAAGGAGGAGTATTTGAAAGAGAAAGAAGAGTATGAGAAAGAAATGGAACGTCAAGGAAAACCGATATTGCGAAAAGCACGGGTTCAAATCAAGGTAAATACACAGCATGATTCATCAAACACTTAATGAAACTTATATTAGTCTAATGCATATATCTAAAAAATGGTGTAGAATCAGAAGTACACTATCCGATGCTCGCCAAAGCAGATGTCAAGCTTAGTTTCACGAATCGATGAAACTAAGAAGCAGCAGATTAGAGACATAGGATTTGGAGGGCTGCTACACATACAGTGTCACTGGATTCCTAGTGGCATAGCTACCTGGCTTGTTGACAACTTTAATCCGACATTGAGCAGTTTAAATGTACATGGAGATGGTGTGCTACCTTTAACGTCAAAGGATATCAGTTTAATCCTGGGGATCCCGAACGAAGGTCCCGTTCCAGTTGAAGACACCGATACAACCGAGGTTGGGGGAACTGGACCAAGTCGTAGGACATACAAATGGAATGAGCTCCCAAATGAGTTGGTAGCCATGAATGCAGGGGAAGAATTCTTAAGACTATTCGTGGCATTTTCTTGTGGATGTCTACTGGCTCCAACCACTAGAGCCGAGCACAAAATAAAGCTTTGGAACTGTACGCAATTGGTTGATAGGGTAGCCAGATTGAACTGGGCTGAGTATGTGAGGATCGTACTATGCAATAAGGTACTAGAGGTGCAAAAGAAAAGTGAAAAGCAACACCAATACGTTGGCGGTTGTATCTTCGTTCTGCTGGTAAGATTAGACAGTTGTAGTCATGACGAAAATATGCTGTAATTGTTACACAGTGCACCGGAGAGTCAATTAGTTTTGCGTGCCTTCATAACTACTGTCTGTATTTCCACATTTTATCGAATTCAGTGCGATGGACTGATTACATTATGCTCAAATGAATGCGTCTACGATGATGTTTTAACAGTGTGGTCAAGTTTATCTACAGTAGAATTAATTGCTGTATTGTATTGCAGATTCATTATCTTGATCGGGTACAAATACTGAAGCATAAAGTGTCGAGGACTACTCCGCGAGCTAAGGCATGGGCAGATGCTCTGATCTCTGAAAGGGATGCACTTGAGATTAAAAATCTGGGAGCTTATGGAAAAGGAAAACTGGTAAAATGTTATATATTGTTGACCTCATTTCATATAAAAGATAGTGGTCTATGTATTGCGTGGCTTTGCTATTGAAATAGTTGGTTTAATTTGTTGTTAAAGATTGGACAATATAATCCGGAAGATAATGAATATGATGGGCAGAGTACTGAACTACCCCCTGATTTGGTAGGGATGCTGATGAACAGCGGGCACGCCGATATCGGTGTAAGTGGGTCTGTTCCATGATTTAATGAAATTTGTTGTTTGATTAGACGTAATTACTGCATATTGTAAGCAACATTATTGGTTATTGATAGGCCTATCAACTTCATTCATGTTGTAGTATCATGTTAATATGTGATACCAATCCCAATATTACATCCCTGTCTAGAGAGTTATTAAAAATTAAGTCACATGAATGGAAATACAGAAATATAGTGATCTCTTGGCCAATCATGTTATAAATGTATGAAGTTTCAATGATCCCGGGTGACCATTTTATTTTTTAGTATATAAGTTACAGTTATAGAACCTATGGCCGCAATTCAAATGTTAAATTAAGAATTTTTGCGTAAATGTACTATTGTATATGCATGTATTGTATTCCATTGTTGAGAGCATGTGGCTCATTTATGGATTGATAATTTCATCATCTAACTGCAGGCTGAGCTAAATGAGCTGTATAACATTGCTGTTAGTAGCCAACGAAGGATATTGAAGATTGCAGAAATCCTCTCCTCTCAGCCGAGAGCAAAAGCTTCCACTTCTGGGCTTGAAGCATTGGACAAAGGAAAAAAACCTGTACAGGAGGACTATACAATGCACAAGAGTCCTGATACCAAAGAAGAGCTGGAATTTCAATCTGCCGAAGAAGGGGCCAACGACGAGGATGATGATGCTGAAGAAATTGATGCGGAAGGGTCTGATGAAGACGAACATAATGCAGCGCAGGCCGAGAAAGACGATGCCAATACGAGGACAAATATTGAAGGTATCCCAGACCCAGAGCTGAATGAAGATGTAATGGACGTGGAGAATCCAATTCCTACCTCATCAGTCGTACCCGATAACATCGTCGCGGATTGGAACAAGGGACCACCATGACAACAACTGCGCAAGAAAGCATTATACAGCTTCAAGAGCAAGAGCAGGAGCAATACAGGTCAAACGTCATAGAACCTGCCGAAGAGGGTCAATGTATGGTGCAACCACCTTTGCACGCCAGTGCATCGACGTCACATCTGCTTGAGCAAGAAATACCACGAAGGTTGCGATCATATGGTCGAAAGCGGAAAGGTTGGTATACTGTTATTATTCATAAGGTTCTAATTCAAGTAGTATGGCTGTAACATCTATTATCATATATGGTAACTGTGTTTATATACCATCATGATGCTACCTACACGGGTCTGAACTCTCGCTTGTCATTATCGAAAACTTGTTAGCCATACTGTCATACCCTGTCCGATGTGAAACACATATGAAGTTTATGTAACAAACATGAAAATGTTAGTTACATTGCGGTGGAAAAATGTTACAAAATAGTTATTGAAAAGTTACAGTGTGTTTAAAAATTGTTACCAAAAAATTTGGTAACTTATAGATTAAAAATTAGTATGTTTGAAGAATGTTTACAGTGTGCTTGAAGTTTGTCACAAAATAGTTACCTGAAAGTTACAGTTTGCTCTATTGAATACAAACTGTCATATTCGCGAATCGTTAGGCACGAAATTTATTTTACATTATTGTACAATAGTTACCGGAAAGTTATACTGTGTTCCAAAGCTGTTACGAAATAGTTAATGGGGAAGATGGTATTTCATAATTAATGCAAAGTCCGTAATTCAAGAATGTTAGTTACGAAGTGTTTGTAACTTGTTACATTAGTGATTATTTAGACGAAAGTTGAATGTTATTGAAGACTGTTAGTTCATATAAATTAATAGATAAGTTACAGTTTCCAAAATTAAAACATAACTCCATATTAAATGATTGCTGTTTAAATGTGTGTTTGTAGGTTGAAACTCACTTATTTATTGGTCAAAGTGCATTTGAAAACTTTTAGAAACAGTTAATTTAGCATACTGTTATGGTGTGATTGAAGCCTGTTACAAATTAGTTATTGAGAAGTTATAGTGTGTTTGAAAATTTATCACAACTGTTTGAAAAGTGTTAGTTACAGTGTGTTTGAAGAGTCGTACAAATAGTTCTTAGGACAGTTACATTGCATTTGAAAAATAATCGATTGGTGTAAGATGACTGCTAATTGCATTGTGTGTCAAAAATGAAGCAAAATACCTTATAATTTGTTAGACGACAACAAATGAATGTCATATGAAATGCCAGGTTATCCGTCTTTTGTAGGAGGCCCTGACATTGAGGTGAAGCACAAGTCTACACGTGCAACAAAGAAGAGCACCGTTCTGCGGTCAGCAGAGTTCATTCTGCCAACACCTGTGACAGTTAGCCTATACGAAAAAAATGTGGCTGCATATGCATGGGATCCAGACCAAAATCCCAAGTAAGATTCTTGACAAAATTATTAATTCGATCTTGTGATCCATTCACTACAATAAGTACGCGTGTGGTTCATAATAAGATGGCATAGAAAAACAGATTGAATATGGATGAGGGGTCTTGGTTCATATACATTAGTCAGATTTTCGTGTTTTGGAGTAGGAGTAATAATTATTAGTATTTCGTTTAATTGTGTCCTGGATGTGATAGGGACATACATGTTCGAATGTATCAATTTTCGCTGACTCGGCTTGACTTGAGGACACTGGAAAATGGCATGCATGTGTCTAATCGGGTCAGTAGTTCATTACTTTTAGTCAAAAAGTTTGATTATATATCTATTGTTTGGAATAGTCATACGTAAACTCACCCAAGCAACACTCAATTATATGTTTTGATCACCATTTTCCATTGATTAGGTGATTGATATGTTTGTCCGTCTCATGAATTGGGGTGGAAGAACTACCAAAATTAGGAAGCTTGAACGCTACATCGTAGAACCTGTTGCAGTTGTGAGTTTGAAATTTGGACTGCATCCTACAGTTGTGTTAAAGTTTTTCATCATCATATCTGAATTGGTATTACGATCCAACGCACCATTATTAATGTCTTCTATGCACCTTTCACTCGGCTATGTTATTGGTTGCAGGAAGGAATTTTAAAAATGGGAAAATTCGACAAGCTCTCTGATGCCAGCTTATCTGCTAAGCTTCTAAAGCTCTTCAAGGTTCGCAATAACAATACAGGGGTTGATCCTGCAAATTGTGATTGGGTATGCAATTATCAATTTTAATCCAAAACTTCTTATGTGACTGTCCAACATTCAAAACATGTGTGAACTATTATATGTAGAATGACCTGTCTGACCTTTTTCATACCTCATTTGGCGCAGATACTTGTGCCAGTATGCATAGAGGGGTCTTGGTTTGTCTACAGCTTTGGTGTCTCAGAGAAAGAAGTGCACGTGCTAGACCCTGATAGCACTCAAGCAAAGAGCAAAGACATTAGTGTACTGAATCGACTGGTATGTTGGACAAACTGCTAAATGCATTACACGACATGACAGTGACACATTAGTGGATTGTAATCAGTTTTACATAATCTTTGGTGATATAGAAACGTGCACTGGGTTTGGTCGTGGCGGCAAAGTTTGGCAAGGAAATTGACTTCTCCAGTTTCGGATTTTTTGTTGCCGATGTCCCTCATCACTCACCCAACAAAGTGTAAATAGTTTGACTTCTCCCGTCATTATTGTTAGAGCGTGTACTAAGTTTTTTGTCCAACATATATACCATAACTGACTAATGAGAAGACAACGTGAACAGGTGTGACAGTGGTGTTTTCGTTATGACATTCCTAGAGCATTGGAGCGGAAGGTTGGTTGTTCGGCTTACAGAGGTATTACAATTGATATACCTTTTCTCCCAACAATCCATCTGAAATTGATTTAATGCTTGTTACCTCGGCACTCAACTATACTAATTCCTATCTGTTGTGCTGATAGGAAAATGTTGGCAAGTATCGAGTGCTGTACACAGCTCGATTGTGTAACTCAGCGGAGAACTCAAAGTTTCCGGACAGCTTCGCAAACCTGCAAGTACGTAAACGGGCGCAGTTGAATGTTGGTAATGCTTGATTTATAAGTATTGATGACTGGGAGAGAAGGAAATTCACAAAATTGCATTTGACGTGCTTTTGTATATTATTACATGTGTATTACAGCTTTTGGATTGCTGTAACTAATTTTATTTTGGAGTCTACTGAGAAGGACCTTTCTTTTGAGACAGTAGTTTTGTTTTTCTGGAGACATTAGCATCAATACTGATTAGCAATTTGTATCGTGGTGCTGTTTATTTATCATTTGTGGCCATAAATTATGAATTTAATTCAGGTTTTCTGTTGACACTAGAATAATGTCAGTAATAACATTAACGGAGCATTAATTGGTTCAAATGTGTCGTGACTCTATGGTTCACATGGATTGTGAATTGACATGGTTTAGGGTTTAGACTAGCTTTCGTAGTTCAAAGACTGATACATAGAGCACATATAAAGGTACATATTGTGCATTTCCAGAGCACAACGACCAGACCGTATGTGACTAAGACAAATACATAAAATTTGTAAATTGGGATTTTACAATCAAGCCCACACAAAATATAAAATTTATCCCTCTCATTTTCAACACCTACCCTTTTAATTGTAAGAGTATTTACTATCTGGGATTTGCTTCTAAAAAAAATTGTAATATTCTTCATGAACGAATAATATTACTTATTGTTGAAGCAGGACCAAATCTACATCGTTTCAACAACCCGAGACATCGTTGATGCTTAGCCGAACAAATTAACCATCCATAAGTTTGTTGTAGTAACTACCATTACTACATGGGTGTATCACTTCTTTGAAGAAGGTGCAAAGGCAGGTGAACAACTTGTACATCAAATATTAAGACCCAGGGTATCAACACGAATAGTTAAAAATTTATATAATTTTTATCAACACTGAAGTGTGTGACATGATAATCAACAGGTGCGCAATGAAGTGCAAACATGGGTATACATACCAAATACTTTAAATTTGACAAGTTGTACGCTAAAAATAATAAAGGGATTGACCCTCATCCAAAGGGACAAGGGGCACAAACGGTTGCAGGTGCAACCGTTTGTGCGGGTTGTATTCATTTTTCACGGCGCGTACCTTTCATTAAACACGATGTAACTTACTTTGCACACGACGTAATTTTACAACACTTTTTTGTGGGTCCCACACATGACGTGAAAATCGAGTTACATGGTATAATCTGAGCCGCACAAATTTTTGAGGCCACATCGTGGCCGTGAACCTTCAGGAATGGTTGTCACTGACAACCGTTCCTGCCCCATTTCCCATCCAAAGGGAGAAGAGGTAGGGACGGTTACCCTCTGTGACAGTTAATGGCCAAGATTTGGCTAACAAAATTTGTTAGGGTCAGAAATTAACGTGTATGGGAACCCAAAAAAATTAGTTCTATTGTTACTCGCTGTTGTTCTAGTGTTACATCATGTACAATTGATGTTACACTGTATGCAACATGTGCACAAAATTTTCTAAAATTATGTTGCTTGCTTATATCGTTTCTTGCCACATATTAACTCAACTATCCTGTGTGTTTGTCCGTGTTAACTCCCATCGACACCCAACTACTACTTCATCAAAAGGTTGAAACACTTTCATTTGTATGCCCTAAAAGGAGTTTTAGAGCATTCAGATGTCTTCATCTACCACTATTAGTGGCGGATCTACTGAGTTAAGGTACCAATATCGGCACTGTCACTGCGGGAAAAGGGCTGTGCTGAAGATCGTGGAGTCACAGAAACCAACGAAGGGGTTGATGTACTTCGTCTGTGAAGGAAAAGCTTGTTCTTTTTTCGCTTGGTGTCATCCAATAGGGAGGAATCATGATCAAGTTTAGACAAATAATTGTCCTCTCTCACCTAATCGACAAGCAATAAGCAGAGAAAGCTCCATCGATAGTCCCGGAACAGTGAGAAATGAATCAAACTCTTTCCCGTATCATGTGGATAGAATCGAACAAGATATTCGACAAATGAAAACCTTCATGGCGATATCGGTAACGGTAGGCCTTCTGTTGCTACTAATAGCAATTTCTCGCTAAAACAACTAGAACTTTATGACACGTATAATGCGGACTGCGACTGTAGTTTGTCATATATAGATCATCTATAGTTTGCCCTTCCCATTTTGGCATTTCATCAGGAAGAACTTTCAAATAGTAGATGGAGTCTTATGGTTGAATGAAGCTAGTGGAGTCACCAATCTAATTAATTTTTTGTGAAGATTCGTGATTACTCGTACATCTGAGCATCCTTGTGTTGTTCAAGTATTATGTGTTAATGACTCCAATATCATTAAATGTATTAATTGTATAATGATTTACGCAGGGTTAACTCAGTTGTAGAATAATACAATTCGTGCGTTCTTACTTACTGCTTTGGTCGTTCTGAGTTACAACATCCATAAAATTAAAGGTCGATTTTTACAATCTAAAATAGAGCAAAAGGAGTAGAAGGAGATGCTCACAGAGGTTCCAAAATGCGGTCCTAAAATGACCAAGAGCATTCAGTTTTACGCATCTGACTTTGGGCCAAGAAACTGACCTTGACTGTGAGGTTTTGTGCAAAATGTGTTGAGTGTCACTGACTGTATTCACACTGGTAGCAAAAATGTTGGGGTACTGGTCATTTCAAGATAAAAGTTGCAAGTTTTGTATTATTGTCTGCTGCTGATTAGCAATCCGATGTAACTTTATTTATCAAGAGTATCGGTACTAAAAATATAGTCCCCGAGTTTTGTTTGAAAATGTTAAGCCAAGGTTGTTCCTATATTGTTACGATTCGTACGTTCCTGATTACAGTTCCGTTTCACAATATTGCAACATTCAGACACTCAAAGTCCATTTTGGAAATGTCTACTACAGCAACTTTCAAAAGAAAGTACGAATTGCAGACAGAATTTGTAAATGGGGATCATAAACTGACCAAGTCTAAACAGGATGTGAAATCAGTAGCTGTAATATCACTAGTTGTAATAACAATAGCTGTAACATGTTGTAATAAACACCTAACGGGTTGTATTTTGCTCAGCTTCACCGTTATGACTATTTGTTGTAATAAAAAATTTGGCATTAAACATGGGTAAGTAATTGTCCCCGAGTACTATCATATTCATCGGCGAAACAATTACCTAAATGTGATCGTGTGATACTATTTGGGACACCATAATGCGTTTTAATCGTAATATATACCTTTACTGGTGTCCGTATTTGTGTTTATTGAGCTAAACGATATTGTAAGGCCAACTGAATAGACGAGATTGTATGTAAATTGAGCTGGTCACAAACAGTGCATTCTTACTTATAAAGTTAGTTCATAGTTCCAGCCCAATGAAAATGTTGGGACACCTAACAACCCAACGCTGGTAAGGCACTACTGGCACGCAACAAGAAAAAGGCTTTGTAAAGTATCAGTGAAACTTATCGTCAATAATGTGTAACTCTGTATGGACGTGACTTCCAATATTGGAGTACAGGTCTTTAGATGCTAAAAGCTGCGAAAACATGTGCTACTCTTGTAACTGATTACCAACAACACGTAACACATGTATTTACTCTCGGTACTACAAATCTGACGCTTTGTACGTAACGAAAATATCGGAAATGGTTTAGGCAGTGCATGTGGGTCTACAGTCTCTTATCTCGTGATGTACTAGTTCGTCTCATACGCGTTCTGGAAGACCTCGATATTGAAATGAGATGTTCGAGAATGTTCGAGCACTTCAAAAAAAATGTTTGTGGTTCGAAACGACCATCGTAACTATACACAAAATAGACACTTAGTGAAGTGTCTAAGAAATTTGATGTGTCAGAGAAGAGGAATTATCGACGTGCCAAGAGCAGTAGCACAAACCCGAGACGAGGTTATGGTATTCTCGAAGATCAATGATTTGTATTCATCACTAGTTGTTTTAAATTGTAACTTAAAACTGACTGTGCTGTAACGGAATCCGGGCTGATAGTGAAAGGTCTTGCTCACTGAGAGGACCTCTTGACTCACGCCACCCTTAATTTTTGAGTGTAGGTCATGTAATCATAAAAGCTGTATAATTTGTTTTGTTGTCGCATCAGATTTATCACTCTTACCTAGCATGCATGTGCCTCTACAGTTTGGGCTGCCAAGTCACATGAGATGTTTTAAATTTCAGATCTCGCGCAGATATTTGAGCACCTTGTGCGGCTCCTGCGTCCTATAAAAGGGCGTGCTTGCAGTAGTATATACCCCGACGCCAACAATTTTACTGAACCACCTTCCATTAGAGTTCAAACACTCTTCATTCTAAATAACTTCACAACTAGTTCATTGTACTGAAGGGTAGCAATGAACCCGTGCCTCAAATTTATTTGTACTATTCTTCAACCCTCTTCTAACTTCAATTGCAGTGTCATCAAACGATACAAAGTTATCCCTAGGTACGAAGTTCTTCGGTAAAAATGAAGACAGTGGGTTGCATGATGTTCAAGAAGATCTCGCTAATTTAATGAGATGTTCGAGAAGGTCTCGCTACATCAATTGTGGTAGGCGTTCGAATCGGCCATCTCTATATTCTCATTAGACACTCATTAAAGTGTCTAAGAAATTTAATGTGTCGGGGCAAGGCGCTCATGACAGTGCCGAGCGCAATTGCACAAACAAGAGAAGAGGAAAGGTTCATCGGATACTATACAGTTGTAGTATCACTAGTTATAACATCGGGCAGTTTGTAGTTGTAATATCTTTGCTAATTTTAACTACAAAATTCAAAAAACTTTCGACTCCAAATTCATTAGTTGTAATGAATTGTAACCCATATATAACTTGTTGTAACTGAATATGTACAGTTAGTAATGACAATTTATTGCATTTGAAATATTAGTTACCCCACTTTCAAATGAATTATCCCACCGTGGTGTCGTGCGGACAAGACGGACGTGACTCTTCTGCGGAAATGTATGGAGCAAATGCGGTCCCGATAAGAACCTAGTCGAGCCGCCAATTATAAGTTCATTTTCGCACTGAAGGAGTAATAGCTTGACAAGTGCCTGTAATTCTATCTGTAATACTCATCAATAGCACAATTGTAAACAACTTCTGTAAGATTTAACATACAGGAACACGACAGGTCGCCTGTACAAGCACTTCAATAATCTGTAACAGCATATTAACCTCGTGCAACGTAGAAAGACTAATAGTTGCAAGCTTATCAATTGTCTAGCCACGTATTACCAGACTCCCGTCATATGCAATGATAAATATAGGAGGTGCAGGTCATTTCGTGATAAGAGCTGCGGTTTTTTGTATTATTGTCTGCTATTGATTAGAAACACGACGTAAATATTATCACTACAGAACTTACCACAAAAAGCCATGCCTGGCAAGGAAGGGGGCTGAATCAGCTTTGGTTCAGCCACTGCATGTGATTCAACTATCCCGTGAAGAATAGCATGATATGACACAGCATGCAGTTGTTCAGGTTGCCAAAAGAAACCGTTGACTATGCATGGTCAGAAACAGAAGCTTTGTAAAAATTTCTACATCTTAGGTAACTCCCTCCTAATTATTTATCAGTAGATCCATCCTTTCATCCAACCAAAAAAGCAGCAGTTGTTAGCGCAGTCATGCAATTTACAAACGAAGGATCTCATACAAGCTCACCATCAAAGGCTCGACAAAAGAGACAGAAAGTATCGATGGATCAAAAAAATGCAATGAGCAGGTACGAAACACCGGACGGGAGGATTTTATATGGTACTAAACGCGAATTCAGGAACGCTCCGCTGAACACCAATAACTCTCTGGGACTAGCTGGCCACATATTTGAAAATAGCGCCAAGGATCATCTACCCACTGGTTTTTTCGTTACGGACCATGAACCTATATGGGAGCATGTTCGTTCGCGAAAAATGGAATTAGAGGTATTTTGTCGCTGGCATAGCCTCCGCGTGCCGAGAACAAGGTCAGCGGCTCTTGTTAGAGGAGCACAAGCCAATGAAGCAAACATATTACATAGACTACAGCGAGAAGTTATGCAGATGGAGCGTAGGCTTCATAGGTTCCACGAGATCGAGGCAGCAAAAAGACATGGTATTGGAAAAAAATTTGATGTTCAGCACATTTTAGCAGATCCCATGCTTATATCGGACCCGGACCTATCTGACTTTACTGAATCAAGCGACGATGACTTTCAAAGGTACGTATCCGATTGTCTAATGCATGACGGCGTTCCCAGGTGTTGTATGGGATATGAATGATAACAAGGGATGTAGTTCAATGCTCTTCAGGGTAGCAATAAAACTGTACACCTTACAATCTCCGTTCGACAAATTGTTTACCCTATTCGGATATCAATCATGCCTTTGACAGTCTCACTGCTTGAACCGCTACAGTAACTGTGAGGCCCCAGTTCGTTCTACGTTGAGATATTCATTATTTGGGCGGTAACGTTTGGTTTGGGAGTATTTCGAAAACCCTAAGTAGGGATTAAGATTTAAACCCTAAGTTCCAGTTAAGATTGAAAACCCGTTTTTTCTACATTTTCTTTATTAGAAAATTCCCCAGATAATTTTTATTGAGTAAATAGAGTTTTAGATGATTTTTCTAGTATTAGTTAGTTTTTGAGAAATTAAGAACGTATATCGGATATGGGACCCACTAGTGCGAAAAGTTCGGAAAAATTCGGCCAATAAGGTTAAGTTTCGGATACTGTGTAAAATTTATCGGGTGTTAAGAGATAAGTAGTGTGTGTGAAGTGATTGATGTGAGAGAGAAAAGAAAGATAAGAAGGCATTAATGGAGGTGACAAGTGTCACTTTCCTATTGGTTGGCCTTTAAGAATTACTATTTACTTTCTTGACTTTTTTGACCAAAGGATTAAATATCAAAAAAATGCCCAAAATTCACCATTTTTCTCTTCCTTGTGGCCGGCTCTCTCCTTGCAAAGAAGAAGGAAATTCCACCAACTTTCAAGCTTCCATAAGCTTCAATCTTCTATAAACAAAAGCTTAGACTAGATTTCACTCCATAAAATCCTATCTTCTAGTGCTAGTAAGGGTTGTAGTGAAGTTTGTTTGAAGAGCTAAGTGTCCAACACCTCTCTACATCTCTTGTTCTTAGGTAAGTGATGTTTTACTACTTCCTTATACTTAATGATGGTTATTTTGTGCTTAATGGTGGCATAAGTGTTAGAATATATGATTTATTTCTTGATTTGAAGAGTTTTGGTGAAGTTTTCCATTTTATGATGAATTTTCTGGTTTAAAATGAATGGGATGTTGTGGCCTTGTATGATGATTGGCAATGGACTATAATAACTCTAGTAGGTGTGAATTGTTGATAAATGCAATCAATTATGGATTTGGATGGAAAAATGGAAAGTTAGGGTTTATAAAATCCCAATTCTGTCCGGTTTTGGATCATAGGGTTAGAGGCTGAATTGGACTTTGCTCAAAACATGAAAGTTGTAGGTATTGATGTGTATACAGTGCCCGTAAAATTTCAGGGCATTCGGATTAGTGTAGAGTGAGTTATGATGAAATTACTGTAGCTGTTCTGCTTTGATCAGAATGCGAAAACTGCGTTGGTATTTGGCTGTTTTGACTGGAATTGGTTTGGATTTTGAAGTTGGTGTCTTCTGATGAAATGTAACTGGATGTCTTAGCTATCATATGCCTTTGGAATTTCGGCATTTGGACTTGTATGGACTGAGTTATATCGATTACAGTTTTCTGCGTTTTGCAAACCTGTTTTGGTGAATCTGGTTTAGTATTTGGCACATTTGACCTAGTTGTGCTAGGAACTGGATTGAGTGGCCTTCTCCAATATTGTAACCTTGTTTCTTAGCTTCGAAACGGTGGGTCTTACACCCCATCCGATAACCGTAGTGAATTTGGTGCCATTACCGCATATTAAGGTCAAATACGGTTTGTGATCCTGTTTTGCAATTCTGGTATAGTGTCTTGCATTTTTGACCTTGTTACATTCAAAATTGGACAAAGTTTCCTTCTTCAACATTGTAGCCCCTTAAGTCCCGGATATCCCTGTAAATTTTCAGGTTAAACGGATTAGTATATCCTGAGCTATAAACGAAATATTCAGACCTGTTTTGACCGTCAAATTCTGTTACGTTTTTGGACAGTTTATGACTGGAACTTTGGCTTCACATTTGACTAGGTTACAAGCTGTTTGGGCTTGCGACCAAAACACCAAACTTATAGCTCTATATCAGAGATTTCTAACGCCCTTGGAATTTCATGAATCGGATTTATAAAACCTGAGATATAGCCGAGCAAATAAGGCCTGGCCGTGAAGATGACCATTTTCTGGTCAGATCTGTTTTGGTCTTGATGACCAATTTCCGTTCCGAATTTGGATTGCCGACCTTCATGAAAGTTGTTCCGTTTGGAATGAACTATCTAACTGCCAATTTTCAGCTCTTTTGACCATGTGTAGCATAGAAAACAGTTCGCACTCAAAACTGACCATTTGTGCATTGGCCAGATTTCGTAAGTGATTGTGTTTGGTCATTTGGGAATGAAGCCTCCAGTTTCAGTTCTGGATGTCTTCATAACAGTTGTTGTTCATCCTTTAAGCTTCGATTTGGCATCTCATACGCCTTAATCCGATATTCGTAGCTCAACTTATGGGTAAACTAGAAATGAGTGTCAAATCTGCCGTTTCCGCTAACGGCCGTTTCCGTTTCCGTCCGTCATATTTACGTGCGCGCGTGTCGTTTTTGCCGTTTTGCTTGTTTTAGGCACAATAGTAGCCGTTTCCGATTTTATGTGACACAATCTTCTATGTCAGACGGTGGTGAGCTGGGCGAAACTGGTGAGGCCCACTACTAGCTGTTCATTTCGATCCGACTTCGTACTTTTGCTATTTCAGTTTCTGAGTAAGTATTCAGGCCAGTTTGGTGTGTTTTCTTTGCTATGTGTTTGAGATATGTGAAAAGGGTACTTAGGCGAGGGTGTACTTTATCGCACTCGACCTAAACCCTAATTTGAATGTGTAATTGTACTTGGCATATGTATATGAACCTTTTGGAACCAAAACCCTTGAGCTTGTGGCTCGAGGCGACTTTCGAGTAAAGTTTGTGAAGTTTGCAAAGTTTGTGAGTTCATGGGCCCGATCTAAGACCTGTTTGGACTATTCGAGCCGGTTAGGGCTTGGTCGAAGTCAGTCCAACTTAGTCTGAGGTCACCAAGTTTGTAGGTTCATGTTATGAACCAATTTTGTGAATCCGGTTCACCGAGAAGGTGACCAAGTTTGTGACCCGAGCTTGTGACTCAAGCTCAAGTTTGTGATTTCGTTCGCCCGGGCAAGTTTGTGAGGTGACTGGCCAGTGAGGGTGATAAGGTGTCGGTGGGTGTACAAGTGAAGTTCTACGGACCATTAAGTGTGGTCGACGGAGTGTCGGCAGGAGATCATGCATGGCATATGAATTGGCTTTGGAGCCACCTGTATCCTTATTATGTGATGTTACTTTTCTGCTTTTGCTTTACTCTTACTGTGTAACTGTTGCTACGTGAATTTATGCTTTCGCCCCTGTTTACTTACTAAGCATATAGCTTACCCCGTTCCATTTGTTTTCCTTAGCAGGGGCCGACGCGGGGACTTTTGGTTCGTATACTAGTATAGGTAGATTGGCTTGTAATAGTTGAACAGTTAGGATGTTTGTTTTTGTTTTGGTGGTTTGTATAAGGACCCTTCTTAGGGTCTACCTTTTGCTGGTTATTGTTATAGTATATTAGAGCGGTTTGGCTTGATGCTTTTGAAGATGTAAATAGACTTTTGGTGGTTGTATATATTATGAATCGTGTTCTTGTGGCTTAGAAGAGTTTTATTAGCTTTAAGTTTTGAGTCCTGGCGCGAGCTAGGCAGGCGGCCCGCCGATACCCTTGGGTTCGCCCTTGGGAGAAGTGGGGTCGTCACAGTAACATATCCCTAACTGATTGTAATCCATTATGTACTGTTCGTTCTTCTTTTTGGTTGCATTGTAAAACTTTGTTTTCACGTTACAAATTAGTTCTCCAAGAAATCATTTTCGTATGCGCACATATTCATTGGTTATGTTTTCGTGACTTGACTTGACCATAATTGAATTAACCTACAAACATGTAATACCAATTGATGTGACTGTGATACATCATCTCCATGGTGCGCTAAATTCGTCAAGCGATGCAAAAATAAACGGCCAAAATCATAATTTTTTTTTAAAAATAGCCCAATAATAGCCCAATAACCAGAACAAAGCGGTCAGCATGTACTCTACATCGTCATATTTTCTACATCTTACCTTTGACGGTCCGTTCAAGTCCAATAAATGTGTTATTAAAGTTCCTGATTGAACGGAATAGAATGGTATACATATCACGACAGCCATTCTCCTGTCATGGTAGATTTACTGAAAAATATCTGATAAAAAAAAGCGCGTTCATTTCTATTGTAAAATCGCTATTTCAATTTCCTACCAGCTTTATAATCTCCTAACAATTTCATACAATCCAATAGCAACTATTGATGACTACAACATATACATGCGATTACAATTGTAATCCACTTGTCTAAATTTGAAAAGAGTGAAACATCAATGGTGCCCGTACAACCTCCTAGATAAGTTGTAACTGCATCTTACTACTTGTAACGTACATATGTAGCATTCCCATGTTGGGACAACCACTTAATGTCTCGTTCAAAAGTTATAGTTATACATCATTCATTAACCTCATTCTCGGCGGAGGCTACGTCAACGCGTACTTGCAATCCCTGGGTGTTATTTCTTCCCTGAAATGCGTAACAATCACAGATCACCAACTATTATTCATGAAACATACGATTAATGATATACAATGTCCAAGTAACCAATTAACAACATTACAATTGAAATATGTGATCTAACGATAACAGTTTCTCACTTGGGATGATGGTGTAAATACATGATATTGATCAACATCACAATGTGTTGAAATTGTCACACGCTCCTCCTGTAATTTTATATTGTATACGTATTCGTCAAGGTCCCTAAATCATTAACAGTGCCTATATTGCCATTTCATAAAGTTAAATTGGACTAGACAATATAACAAAATGATATATTATACCATTAAGATATTTCTGACGGAGTTATGCTTGAAAAAAATAGAAAATTGGGGATGCATCCATTCTGTAGGGACACTTCCAGGAGGCCCCTGATTAGCCAAACGGAGGACCTTCGAATAATAAAAAATATCATGTTATTAAAGCCAGCATACATTAATTACACAATATGCATATTTTACAACGTTCGGTGCCCACCATTACAATTACAGGAAAAAAGTAGCTCTTATGTACGAACAACAATGTCTTCAATTTAAGGGTTAATATCAGAAACCTCTCCTGAAGTTTCTTCTAATCACAGCTAGCTCCCAATTTATTTTCCGAATCACACTAACCACCCCTGGAAGTAGGATGTGCCAGGTTATCCAAATTAAAAGGTGAGAAATTACCCAAATACCAAAAAATAGTAGCCAAATTTTTAACGTGGGAAAATGCTGAAAAAAAGATTGAAAAAGAAGATTTTTTGGATTTTGAAAATAGCAAAATTGATTCAGGTATAATTAGTTCCGAAAATTGTCTGTAAGTAAACTTTACACGAGATGATCTATGAGGTACAATCAGTTTACACAAATGTACGTTATGTTAAAAGTTAGTTACTAGACTATGTGTATATATATGTATATCAAAGGTAGTGTAATGGAACGCATAAATTTGGAATGATTATTTAGTCATTTGATCAATTTGTGAATCTCCCATTAGTGGATGTGTAATTTTACTTGTATGAGTAGTCCTTTTAATTTGTGAATACTTTACACGGAGTTATCTATGACATACAATCAGTTTATAAAAATTTACATTATGTTACATGTTAGTTACTTGACTGTGTATATCTATAAAATGTAGTGTAATAGAACACTACATTTAAAATGGTTATTTAGCCCTTTCATCAATTTGTGCATCTCCCTATAGTAGATATGTAATTTTACTTGTATGAGTAACCCTTGCTTGTCTGTCAATACTTTACACGGAGTGATGTAATCTGTACAATCAGTTTACGAAAATGTACATGATATTTGGTACGCATTAATTGGCTAAAATTCACTATTCATTTTGGGGTACGGGCACAAATGGAGCAAAAATAAATTCTCTCTCCTGCAATTCATTTTTTATTACCATTTTCAAATACAGGGGCTGACAACTTACCAATGTTGTCATTCCAGGGGTGCTAAGTGTGATTTCGAAAATAAGGGGGGTGTTAGGTGTGCTTAGAAGAAACATCAACAGAGGAAAATGATATTATCCCTTATTTTAACTACTAAATGAATGCATACCGTCTCACTTTCATCGATTTCGGGAGCAACCGCGTTTGGAGGGCCGTTCACAGTCTGGCTCATTGAATGCACCTACGAGTTTGTATGGGCCAAATCATTGTATAAGACAAACAAAATAGGCATATCAGGAGGGATGACGGCCGTAACAACATCATCACACAATGTAACAAAAACGTAACTATTATGTTGTACAAACATCCAAATAAAAGCAAGAGTCATGAGCATTTTATACTAACCGAAACAGAGTCAGTAAATGAACGGCATCCCATAAACATGTGTTCCTCAACTGAAACCGACGTCGGCTCTGATTCTGAGACCTATAGTATTGACACGGCAATAATATTACTTCATGCCTGAATGGTACCTAAACTTTGTTCAATAGTATAACGATAGTATTATTTTACCATAAATATTTTCCAAATATCAAAATTGAATCCATACCGTAGTCTGTGTAGTCCTTGATAATCTAGATTTTCTTTTTACTCTGTCGAATTTATCGATCTAACTTCGCTTCACTCTACTTTTCTTGCCGCCGGCTCGTTTTTTAATGCCTCTTGCGACTACTGCCTCTCCCATTTCATTTACAATTTCAATTTTATCACGTTCCTCCACATTCAAAATTTTTGGATTTTGCAAAGGTTGCCCTTCGTTTTCTGAGAGGAGCAGCTCCACTTTCTTTGCCAAATCGGATATCACAGTGATTACTATTTTGCTGGTGTCCTCCGACATTGCTGCTCGAGCTGCGACCTTAATCATGGCTGGAGCGAGCTCCCGATAACGAGTTGAAACTATTACTTTTGGATCAGCCACAATTTCCCGTCCTTGCCGATCAAAACAGTCTCCAGCCCGGGCTCTTTTTGTCCATCGCCTCTTAACGTATTCACGAGGAATTATTTTTATACCCACGGTATCAAACACCTTCAACGCGTGCCCACACAAAATGCCTTCATTCTCGTATTTTTTGCAACTACAACGTACACTTACATCATTCCGATTGAATACCACTATTCTTTCAACTCCTCCATCATACCTCATGACCGTAAACTCCACAAACATCCCTGCATCTTGTTGTCTCAATATAACCATAGCTGTTGATTCACCATACTCATTTTGGAATGCAACAAATATGGTTGGTGAATACGTCTCTGATGCATGCACAAGCATAGGTGTTTGCCTTAACCCTACCATGCGGAGCTTTTGCCTCATTTCATATTCTGCGATCAGTTCATTGTGTCTCTTTTCATCAACCACCCGATTGAAATGTCTAAAGAACTGCACAAGATCATGATCCAGTTTTAAATGATTTTTTATTGCTGCATTTAGGCTTTCACTCAGTTGGGTGCTTCGCATTCCCGCTGTCCATCTTTCTTTCATCATGCACCTTGCCCATTTGTCACGAATTCGATACAATCCGGAGAGCCATTCATTATTTTCAAGATTGTGTTTCTTCACCATCGCCTCCCAGACCCTATTGAATTGTTTCACTTCTTCAAACTCATACATGCAGGCACCAAACATGTATGGCAGATCACTATTTTCCTTGTAGTGATTGCCATGATGTTTCATAAAATTGCGCCTTATGTGAAACGTACATAGACCGTGAAATGTTTCAGGCATGACAACTGATAGAGCGGCTGCCATGGCGTGATCTTGGTCTGTTAGTATAGTACTTGGACGCTTTCCGTACATTGCTTCTAGAAATGTACCAAATACCCATTTGAAAGAATCTATAGTCTCATCATACATAAGGGCAGCACCGAATATCACCATTTGCCTATGTTGGTTAAAACCCACAAATACTCCAAGTGGCCGGTATTCTTTATTTGTTTTGTACGTTGTGTCGAATGTGACTACGTCTCCAAAAAAGTTGTAGTCAATTAACATTCCTGCATCTGCCCAAAAAATATTCGTTATCTGCTCTTCACAATCCAGCTGTACGGCATGAAAAAATGATGGATTCTCGAGTGTTTGCTCTTGAAAATAATTCAGCATGCTACCTGCTTCTCCATATTTCAAACTCCTTTCCTGTCGAGTACGAAGATATCGTTTCAGGTCTTCCCGAGTATATCCCACATTTTCCATCCCACCTGCCTCCTTTCCCATAAGCTCATGGCTCTGCTTCAACGAAAGCCCAGCGTCCTCGCTTATTTCAGCTTGGAATCTTTGAGCCTCGCTCACTTTTCTTTGTGATGGCATCATGTGCGAACATTGAGCAATGTGCAACTCATGGTCATGCTCTAAGATAAGGTCATGCACACGGTACTTCATTGTGGCTCTAAGCAACACGATAATCATTTTAGCTCCACACCCTGTTTTCGTCGGCGCTCTTGTCCTCTTTGGCATCACATCACCTTCGTACTTGCGCTTCACCCCTTCCTTGCAGCAACTATATCTCCTAGACGTGGTCACGCCGTCTTTGTCTTTATTCACATAGTCTTTACGTACACTAAAACCCATTTTAAAGGCGTACTTGTTGTAAAACTTGTACGCGTCCTCTTCAATGTTGAACTCCATTCCTAACTCAGGGGTCCGATCTTCTATCAATTTTCTGCAATCCATTACTTCTGCTCTTGCCGGTTATGCATCAAACGCCTTAATTTGTAACACTTTTTGAATAGTACGCACATAAACGACAACATAAATGTATATTACCATTCATAATGTGTTATGAATCACACATTACTCGTATACAAAATCCTAATATTACGCTTATCAATATGATAAATGATTCACAACTTACTTTTACTCTAAGATAGCATGAATCTATGTACAAATATAACTCCATGTACACTAATTTATACGGACTGTAATGTATTAGTCACACGATGTAAGTCTATTTTAACTGTATGTACATCCACGCTGGTGATTATATTTTGATTCTAAGTTCTTTACCTCACCGGACCTTATGTCATTCGTTAATGACAACCGTATAAGGCAACTCCGCATTATGTACTATTTCTACATTTTGAGGGCCAAACAAGCACTTTCTACTCATTGTAAAATATTTCTTACATCATGTAATTTACTTCCAGTGTAGCATTCACCCATTTATTATTCACATATATGTCTTTTCCTCTGTTTCACCTCATTCAACTCTACGCCTCCATTTTATACACATTGCATGGTCAGGAGAGGGGCAAACTAATATTGCCCCATGAGCATGGACCAACTACTGCATGCACAATGATTCATATCAATTGTAATTCGGTGGCTATAACGTGTAACTAATTTACAACAGAATGTACATTAATTCACTTGTTAAATGTGCCTTTCGTTTCTCTCATTTTTCCTAATTTTGTTCGCCGGTTTACTTTAATACATACACCTACGTCTTCCAATAACTACTATCCCATTATAGTCCATCACTCAAAAGCTGAATGCTCACAAACACACGGATACGGTACACACACAAATATAGTGCAAACTTCACTATTCTTCTATCATCTTCGTATTATGTCTTCAGCTGACTCTAATTTCATCATTCATTTAACTGATGTGCATTTGGGTGACAAATTATTGGCCGCACTTACTGACATGGTTCACTCACGTTACCTTAGTCTGCTAAAACGCTTTGTGTTTCACCGAAATCGGAGAGCGTGGTTGCTTCTGCTATTCGGTTAAAGGACAAATTCTGGCTTCGTGAGATGCTCAGTTCTCTGTGTTTGCTTCTACCTTACCGCCTGCTTTGGTTGCATTCAAGAATGAATACAACACTCTGAATACCCATTTCGAAGACCACAACTGCTTCTGCTATTCAGTTTTACGGACAAACTCTGGTTTTGTCTCTGTTTGCTTCTACCTTGTCTCCTGCCTCTCCATCCATTTTTCTGTCAATTGCCACCTTCATCAGAGTAGACTACACCCACTTCACCAAGAAAACACCCAGTAGGTCGAATCCCACCGGAACTTCAGCTTTCTACCTTCAGTGAGCGGTCGGTCAGAGAACACTACCTTCAGAAGCACTCTTCCCTCAGTTTTGTTTTCTGCGCCTATTTCAAAATTTCAGGTTGAATTTCAAAATTTACTTCTCTTCCGTTTGCTCCGTCTGCTCCTGTTTGGATGTCAACATTATTTTATTTGGAACGGCACCGTTTTTGTGGCCTGCTGGAGCCTTGCTGACTTGGCCCATTTGTCTCCACACGTTTTTCATTGTGAGGAGACCGTTCCCGCCCCGCCCCGTATCCGTGTCTCAACGTATTGCAAAGGGGCCACTGGGACGTCGCGCCCGCATTAATTAAACTAACCAGGCTTTTAGAGTCTACCTCCACCAGCACGGGGCCCCTGACTAGATCCTTACACAGCTAAAGACCATGTTGCAAAGCTGAACTTTCTGCCATTAAGACATCCATCTCCCCAAATTCCTTGTAATAAGCAAAGATTAATAGTTGTATTTGTTTTAAAAGATTTTGGAGTCTATAAATACTATCAATCTAGTAAGTTATTATTTAAACAGTTGAGTTGAGTTTTAAAAAATAGGCTTGAGAGAAAATCTCAAAGTTGAAATTTGTGAGTTATCATGAACGAAAAACTACGATTTCATATTGTTATTATTGAGTTTTGGATTAATAAATTATTAAATATTTGTTTGCATATTTATTCTACTTCTCTTTTCACATATTTTTATATATATCAAAATTGCTTCCGCTATAAGCGTATTTTTTCCTGGTAACATATTTGACTATCACGGCAGACATCTTGCTTGAATCACTAAATATCCTACGGACAAATAACACAAAACATTGGCAGGGTCATGCATTTTGTGAGGCCCCCTTTCGGCCAGTTCAACTGCAAATTGCTCGCAAAGTGGCCTAAAGGACATTGACACGCACGCCGAAAATCAATCTTCCAATATGTACACATGATGTATCCTGAGCCTCAAATGGCGCATGGAACCCAATGCACTTGTTATTTACTAAGGCCAAGGTCCATGAAGTTTTATTGGCCTAGCTACAACTAGAATACCATTGACAATGAAGTCTCTATAGTTGTAACTTTGATCACTCATTTTCTTTTTCTTTTATTTTTTTTTTAAGCAGGAGAATTCAAACTCAAGATCTCTTACTTACACTCTTTCTCCCGTACCATCCAACCCATCCCTCCCCCCATTGATCACTCATTTTCATTTATTCAATTACATTTATCTTCGTATAATATGGGATCTACTATTCCAAAAATAATAATTTCAAAGTTCTTATGCAAAGAAATATATGAAAACTAATAAAAATGTATATCCAATACAAATCAAAATGTATTTTCTCAATTAAAATCTTTCTTTTCTAATTTAGACGTAGATTTTCTAAGATCCAAAATCAAGTAGTGTATATGTTTTATCTATTATATCACTAACTCAATCCCTATCCACTGTCCTAACCCCTTTTGTTTACTTTTGGACTTACTTCATTAAACTCGTGTCTCTTGAAATCTTTTGGAAGCTAAACTATCATTGAAAAAATAAATTCTATAGACAAGTGAAAGGTTACTATGATAGAAAGTACTCAGTACCAATATAAACATCAAATACAAATTCTGGCTTTATTCTCCATATGCTAGCCATAAACATAAGAAATTAAATTGAGAAAAAGATAAAGATAGAGAAAGGTTATGTATACATTATTATTTTCTTATGAAAAATATTTAATTTTCATGAAGTATCATTTGAAATTTTGGAGATTTGTTGTGTAAAAATAACTTTGGTAACTTTTATTTTTTTTAACAATTCTTTCTTATGAAGTAATTAGTCATAAAATGCTGATGTTTCAATAGTTTGTATTAAAATCAGAATATGCATATATTAATTTCACTTATACAAAATTTGAATTTCTTAGGATATCTAGGATAATTACTTATTTTTGTAGAAAATAAAAAGATACGTTTAAACCCCAAAAATTTTCACAAGGGTAAAAAAGAATGAAAGAAGAAAAAAGAGAAAATGAAAATGCAATACTAAAAGTTTATATGTAGCTTGTAACTTTTAACTACTTCATAATAGAGAATTTCTATTTAAAATAGAATGCTTTTACAGGGAAATAAAAATGTATACTTAAACATGAAAAAAAAGTCTTTAGTACATTATTCTCAACATTTGTAGCGTAATAGAATGGAAGTAGAGGAAAAAAATATAATCATAGAGAGAAGGAGAATAATGGAAAAAAAAAGGTTCATGTAACAATTTTCTTCCAATGAGGGCATAATTGTCTTGTCACTAGACTCGTATAATTGACTATTAATTGTGAGGGAGCAATTTATAGGTCATGTGAACATGCGGTTGAGTTGCTATTGACCCCTAATTAAAAGGGTTAATATGAAATTAAGCCAATAAAAGAAGCACTTTGCCTCCTTGACTTAAGGTCAATCTTACCGAATACAAATTCTATCAATTTTTGGAGTCTAATATCCAACATACCCCATCAGCAAAATTGACTGCCCATTACATCCTTGGATAAAAATTATGCTGCATATAGGTAGAATTATTATTCGTAACAATTTTGCCGTTACAAAAAATAATTTGTAAACACTGTTAAACCAAATTCATCATAAATCAAACAATTCTATGGTTAAGTCAAAAGTCTAACTTTGAACAATAAAACATGTATTTTCACGCATGAATAGTTTTATACTTTTCTCGATTAGAATGATTTCTTATCTGTTGTTTATCACCTAGTAATATTATTTAAATTAACTAGTCATGTACAGATCACGACGAGCCACCCAACTTGGGAGAAGCTAATATACGATAGCAATACCGGCCAAAAATATTTATTTTGAATATGAGTAAGATAAGTTTTTACTTGATCGGAGCTTAGTTAGAAAATTTTTTGATTATAATATATTAGGTTCATGAATAGAGAATTGTGTTCTACATTGATATAAGAGATGAAAAAGAGCGATTAATACGTAAGTAAGGACCCGAAACTTAACCATTTAAACTTTTGGGTCAAAGTTAGCTGCTTGACTTACATATTAGACCTCTTTAGTAGACTCTCGAGGTGTTTCTCCCTAACAAGTAGTATCAGAAGACTCGCAACTCATGAGCAAGTGAGTTTTTCTTGGAGTTGAGATGATAAAAATTATTTTCTTGATGATGGATCGAAGTGCCAAAGAGTTTGGCTAGAGCTTCTAGTTGCAAGTTTGGGCTACTCATAAGCAAGTGAGTTCTTCTTGGAGTTAAATTAGTAAAAATTCTCTTATTGATGATAGATCGAAGTATCGAGGAGTTTGGTTGGTATTAGACCAAGTACGCCAAAAGTTTGGCAGAGGGTTCGGTTGGTGTTCAACCAAAGAGTTAAGAATCGGCAGAGGTCCAAAATCCTATTTGAATGTTGAAGAAAGTGAATCTATGATTAGAAAGAGAGGTGACATTGGGTGTTAAAATGGACTTATATTTAGGGTTAAATTGGACTCAAAAAAAGTGGTTAATATGTAAATAAGGATCTCAAACCTAGCAGTTTAAACTTTTTAGTCAAAATTGGGTTCTTGACTTATATATTGGACCTTTCTGATGGACTTTTTCAAGGTGTTTCTCCCTCACATAATTTTAATATTCATAATGACATTTAAACTATTATCTACAAAAATGACTTGAGAAATTGGTCAATCAATAAGTTGCTTATTTTTTAAGTTGAGAAGGATAAATTGCAACTTGGTTGCTAAGTTTAGTAGGGTTTACTGCATAACCCTATTTTTCTTTTCCGAACTAATGTACATAAATAAAATATTCAACGCGTCCCGAGTGAAACCACTTAATCCAGTTATAAATCAATTCCAGCAAATACACCAGATAGATGACTTGCACATCTCACGTCTTGGGCTTTCTGCAGTTTCGCATGTCAATTTAGCCTTTAGAGCAGAATAGTAACATCATTCCAGGATTATTCCAGTGAAGCAATCAAGAAAGACTTAAACAATGATGAGATATTAAGAGTTTGATGCACAAATGTTTGTTCTTAATTAATACCTGAACTGTTCTAAATTAAGTGTTTGGATAGTACATTTATTTCAAATAATATTTCACTTGCATTATAAACACATTTTTTCAACTATTTTTTTTATCTAACATATATCATATTACAAAGAGTGCTACAGTAATTATTCCAAATAATATTCTATCCAAACACGCATAAACCACCAAAGTCATGCACGTGCAAGAACTACAAGATTCCAACTAAAATTAATGCTGATGTGGGACAACAACCAAGCAATGTAATGTACGCAATCCTACACCAGTATTTGTCCAAGAAACTTTACTCATTGAGGATTTTAGTTCCAGTTATTTTAAGCTTATGAAATATGGGGAAGAAATTACAGGTTATCGTGAATTGTTAGAATTAAACAACACAATGTTCAAGAATTCAAAGAGAATTAACTGAATTAGTAACCCCAAAACTCGTGTGCAAAATTAACTAGTTATAAACTGGAGTTTGGCTTGGATAAATATTAATTATCGGATTTCTTAGTGTCAAAGGATTTATTCCCATCAAAAAGACACTAGAGGCAGCTGCCCATAAGACTATTGTCCAGTCTTAGATGCATGGCCACTATTTTTTATACAAATACGTTGAGGACATCATGTTATATTGATAATCAACTATGTTCAGAACCTATTCATTTCATATTTGTCTAGTTAAATTGCCCTAATAGAAAATTAATTGTTGAGGGAATATCTATAAAACATAAGTCTTCATGCACTTTCCAAGAAATTTCATGTCTGTATTTTGATCTTGACTTCTCAACTAAACTATAAACTGGCACTTGTCAGAATTCATTAATTTTGCCCACTAGTGTAACATGATCGAAGTGTCTAGTTGATTGTGAAATAATTCTTAATATTCTACTTTATAATAAATAATTGAAGACACAGTACTGCAATCCAAAGAAGTTATCCTGTAACTGCACTCCATGTGCCTGTCCTCCCATGATAAATTGTCTCGTATCCTTCCATGCAATTTATTTAATCCATCAAAATAAGATATATCATAAAGCTACAAATCCTATCTTATAACCCTTATTATTACCTTTAGAGCTTTTATTAGAAGAATCATTGGCTAAACTCGAAGGTTCATCCGGTAACTTGCCGTTATTGTACTTGTTAAGTATTTAATATATAATATCTCTACAATATGGTTTAGTAGAAGATTTTAGTATACATAAACAAAATATTGCATGTACTCAAAATACAAAAATATTGTTTGATTATATATAATTTATACAACGGCTATGCCAATCACATACAATTATATTATTCTACATTGTTAACAATTATACCATGTCCGACAAGGCACAACTTGCATAGACCCCGTTTTACACCAAACTTCCCTTTTTGTAGGTCCATTTAGGCATCCCGAGTTTTAAGTATGCTTTGAGCCTTGATGACTCCTTTGAGTGTACAATTCCTGTCCTAAACCCTAGCAAGATTCATATATACCTTTACAATACAAGGAGCCGGAGGAAATTTGTATAAAATATAATCTAGACAGACAAGTATGTAAGTAAACCATTCGAAGGAAAAAGAAACCTATCAAATTTATTTCAAGAATTATTTACGTAAGGCATAATCTTGATAACATACTTTTGGTTATTATTAATATTTTGGGAAAATCGTTCAAAAAGTTCCTCACATTTTACAAAATAACTTTTTACACCCCTTACTTTTAAAAGTGTACTTTTATGTCCCTTACAAATTCATATTGATTAAATTTTGTCCCTATTTAGGTTTCCGACTAGTTTTTTTATTGGAATCCATCACGTGTCTTGCACGTGATCATTTTTTAAGGGCAAAATTGTCAAATCAAAATTTACATAATTCAATCCATAGTCTCTCACATTTCACAAAATGAATTTTTTTGTCCCTCACATTTCACAAAATGAATTTTTTCATCCCTCATATTTTACAAAATAAATTTTTTCATTTCTCATTGTTCATGTGTATGAATAACTTTTTTTTAAACTAATTTATATATCTATTTGATCTCATATGGACAATACAAATAGCATGTAATATATCTCTATTTAATTTTCGCTTAAACATACTGTTTATGTGAAATTAAAATAGATATATATATAGGGGTTTAAAAAATTGTTAGTTTTTCACTCATGTTCATTCCTTTTACTCGAAAATTGAAAACAAAGAAGACATTTAATTCTAAACATTATCAAGTGTTTTATCGAATTAAATTTAGACAAAAAAAATAAACAAAGGAAAAGTATCACAAAAAGAAGTAAGTGATTGATACTTCAAATTTTAAAATAATCATAAGGTAAGAAATTCAATTGTTGGTCTTAAAGGTAGCGAGTAAAAATTTCAGATTTAAATTGTAATTTGTTAGCATGACTATAGAATTCGAATTAACACCGATTAATTAGATACTCTTATTAAACAACTCAATAAATGAATTATTACTAAAATAGAAAAGATTACAAATATTGAATAGATTCACATGGTGAAATCACACACACACACACACACACACATATATATAGGTTTAAAACAAAATTATTAGATTTAAACCCATGTATATATCAATCTGTTTAGGTGAAATCAAATAGAGATATATTATATATTATTTGTACTGTTTAGATAAAATCAAATAGATATATTCATGAATTTAAAAAAATAAAAACTATTCGTACACGTGGTCAATGAGAGATAAAAAAATTCATTTTGAGAAATCTGAGGGATGAAAAATTTATTTTGTGAAATGTAAGGGACGAAACGATTCATTTTGTGAAATGTAAGGGACTATAGATGGATTATGTAAATTTTGATTTGACAATTTTGCCCCTAAAAAATGATCACATGCAAGTCATGTGATGAATTCCGGCCAAAAACTAGTCGAAAACCTAGATAGGGACCAAATTTGACCAACGTGAATTTGTAAGGGACGTAAAAGTACACTTTTAAAAGTAAGAAACGAAAAAGGTCACTTTACGAAATGTGAGGGACGTTTTGAACGATTTTCCTTAATATTTTCATTTACAGTACTATTAATCTTGGATTTTTATTGAAGTTTTAAGTTACTTTGGTGTTACGAAAACCCTGTCACTGGTAGATGATAGACCTACCAAATGGGACCTCCCTCTCTTCCTTCCACCTTAAAGAAAAAAGGAAAACCAACAGCACTTGCCCTTTTGATTAGCTTGGAAACTTTAATACCCAGTGAAAGCGAGACATGCACCCATCGGAAGCAATCCCAAGTCTTCAAATCAAACGTGAAAGTGTTGGAAACTTCAGGCTGACAGATAACTTATTTGGAAGTTCGGTTACACTTTCCTTAGCCATTTTCATCTTTTGTTGTACAACTTTGGACCATTTATGGGAGTTAATGTCATAAGTTCTTATCAATTCCACGTTGTATTGTTCCCGAATTCTTTAGCTTTTGGCCGAAAAATTCTGATTGTCCAGCCAAAGTATCAGTAGGTAACGTTTTGCATCTCTGGCACTGACAAGGCAAATATCTACCATTCTTGTATTCTTGCTGCTTTTCGCTGGAACATAGACAAATGGTATGAAATTTCAAAAAAAAAAAAAAGGTGTTTGCTTTATTCTGAAGCATCTTCTTCGTCCTGCATTTAGAAAATCTTTACATCCATTTTAGCTTTTGAAGAAATGTCCAGTCTTGAATATGACTTTAGTGACTCGGTTTAGCATTATATCAAAGTAGCAATTGGCTATAGTGGCTGCTAATGGACATTAGGTTGGGTATCGATCGTGCTCCATTATACAGAATTAGTACTGAGGTTAATTAGGAGTTGAACATCTTACAGTCCTCTTTCTCCCAAGTGAGTTAGTATATCTAACCAAAAATCGGGCGGGGGAAGGGTTGATTATGCTTTCATGCTTTGGAAATTTAACTTAAACAGACTGTCAAGAAGTGATTAAAGTTTGGGAAATACTTTTCATGGGGAATAGGAACTCTAGCTGCCAATATGGATTGTTAAAGAGAAAAATTTTGGGGTGAATTAGGAAAATAAACAAAATGGATTTTGCGAAATATGACTAAAATTTTCAAATCGAGAATTTTCTATATCAGTTCAAACCAACTATTTGGCAAGGATAGTATTTGTTTTCTGACCAAAGAAAATGTTTCAAATAAGATTATGAAATCCACTAGTTTTACTTTTAATACAATCCAAATAAAATTGTGGAGTATTTATTTGTTGAATTAACTATGTCGAAGACCAAGTAATGACTTGCTCTCGGACCGAAATAAAATTTTTAAATCATTCGCTATAAATGTAAATTTTACGAATCTGTTGATTGTCGTAATTAAGTAGTTAGCCATAAGGTAGAGGTGCTGCGAGGATTAAGAAACATGAGCTTCGGTTTGCAAGTTAACTTCATGATTAGCACATGGTCAGATTATGTAATTGTCCTTTTATAAAAATAAAAAAAATTGAATTAAGTTAAATTGTTTTCGTTGAACTTTTGTGGGCTATTCCAATCAACATCGAAATATACTAGGACAATTTTTTAAATTTGTAAACTACGGACAGAATTTAATTTTAATGAAAAGTCAGAGAACAATTCGGTCTAATTATCATGTAATGGGTACGAACTTGAGATACATTATTTTCTTATTATTGAAAAATTCCAACCACGTCAAAAACATAGGAAAAGGAATAGCGAATACAGAAGACGGGAGGGATTTGCGAGGGGAAATCATTTTAATTTGAAATATTAATTTCTTACCCAAAGTATACTACATCATATACTTTAGAAATTAAAAAAAAATAATTCATTCTTGCTAAACAAAACCAGAAAGCAGCTCCTGCACATGAGATGCTTTCCAGTATATAGCCATTAGACATGTTGTTAGGAATTAATAATATTAAGTACAAGCCACTTATGAATTTTTTTTTCAATCAATAAAAAATGCTTAAGATTGTAAGAGGAAAAAGTTGTCGTTTTAGTTCTCAAAGTTTGAGAGTTGGCCTAAATTAGTCCTCAATGTTTTGATTAAAAAAATGCAGTCCCCAGAATGTTCAATTCCAACCAAATTCATCCTGTAGTTTCAATTTAACCTTAAATTATAGTAAATGACCAAATTGGTCTCAATATTTAATAAAATCTAAGAAAATTCATTAATATGATATGAAAATGGGATAATTTTAGAGGTCTTCCCTGAAATTTCTCATAATATCACTTAACACCCTCAAACTTTTAGAAATCTCACCTTCCTATACCTTGCAATTCCAGCTACAATACCAATTCTTTATGCTGAATGCTGCTGGTTAATTATAGGCTTATAGCATCTCCCTTCAATATTTGAATTACAGCAGCTGTCAAAAGTAATCATTGTAATAATGATCTTCGGCAGGTTTATTGGTGCAATTTACCTATTATTGCGCTTAGATTTTCAGCTTTATTTGGTTTTTACTTTTTGTTATAAAATTCCTAAATATGATGGCATAAGGGTTGTAATGGAATGATAATATAATCTCTCTCCTTATATGTATTTTTGAATATTAGTTTTACTCAAAGGGTTTACAATGTTACATAAAATGTCATTCCAAGGGAGATAGACAAGATTTTTAAAAGATCTAGGTTGCTAAATGATATCATGAAATACTTTTAGGAGAGGTTTCTAAACTTATTCCTATAAAAATACATTAAAAATTAATTATCAAAAATTTACAAAATTTTATTAACTATAGAAAATGTAAATTGAGTATAAGACAATCACTTTTGGCCGAATGAATTTAACTTGTAGATATGCCAGTATTATAATTTGCCCATAACAGTACACAAAGGTGCTTATACAAAAAAATAACCCTTAATTTAATTTTGCTATTAAAACATCACACAAAATAACAAAGAGGACACAAGTCGTGCTTTGATCTAGTATTAATTAAATTAGATTTTCTTAGAATACCTTACACTTGCTTTTAAGTTTTTTGAATTTTTGTCAATTTTTTATTAATTCTATGTACCATTTATAAAACTTCTCTATATTTTTAAATAGTTCAAATATAAGTCTAATTAATTTACAATATCCAATTTAATACCAAAATAAAGTATGTGCTGTGCGTATACTCTATTTAAGTATTTATATACTACAAACAGGCTAAACATTATAGTTTTTATATGCACTTTTATATACTTTTATACACAAATTATCAATTTGCATATATACCAACTATTTTCTTTTTTTTTATAGTGTAAGTGGGAGAACATGAATTTAGAACCTCCAACTTACACTCCCTTCCCCGGAACCATCCAACCCATCCCTCCCCCATATTTACCAATTATCTTCATTTAGTGAAAAGTGAATACCTTAGAATTACTTTATATTTTGTAGAGGCTTTAAAATTCTTATGATTTTAGTGTGTTTTCTCAATAGCATTGACATCTGCCATAGGGTAAACCAATGCTCTTGGGTTTCCCAATGTTTACCATAAAGGCCGCAAATAGAATTTTTGTATATATTTGTATCATGTCAATAAATTTTCTTAGATTTTATAAAACATTAGAAATAATTTGGTCAATTAATTTACTTTATGGACTATTTGTTTAAATCAAAATATTAGGGACCAATTTGGTTTAATTGAATACTTAGGAGACTACATTATTGTGTAGGCTGGTTATTTCATATTTTATCACTCCGAAGTTGGTTTTAAAATCTGTAAGCTGGTTCTTTAATTGTTCTTACGGGACTCTCACGAATGATGTCGTATTCATTGAGCTTCTTTGGGAGTCTTTGATAGAACTGGGATTTTAGTTTGGAGGGAAGGGCAAAATATTAAACATATTACTGTAAAAAAAATTATAGCTAATGATGAAATTTGGCAAAGGTCAATTCTTTAAACCATGATGATAAAGTTTGGGAGATAGTGGATAAGTGAAAGCATATTAATGGAGTTTGGAAAAAGTTTCAATTTTTGTGTTACTTTTTACTAGTATTATTCCAAGTTTTAATTGAAGTAGGGACATAAATGAGACTAATTGAGTTGAAAGTCGAAACTAGTATTCAATTCTTTTGTTTCACAAGTTTGAAATTGAGTTTAAATTTAGCTTATTTATTTGTCGAGTTAAATTCAAATGAGTTTTTGTCAAGCTGATGTCATGACGAATTCAAGTACTTCAAAATGTTTAAAGTTTTGTGTTAGTTGAGCCAAATTTAATATTACACTAATTACAAAATATTGTTTGTATTTAGTTTGATTAGTTAGTGAACTAAATTGATGAAAATCTCTAAACACCATACTCGAATGGAGTATTGGATAGCTTGGTTGATCTTATAATCCTTAATTCAAGTCAATTTAGTACAAATAGATTGCATTACAATCAAATTTCCTTTAATCTATCTTGCTTTTCTTTTATATAATTTCTTTAATTGATATGTTATACTAATCTTCTATAGATTACAAATTATTTTGTTATAGAAAATTATTGAAAGAAAAATTAGAGAGGACAAAAAAATAACTTCGAATCAATATTTGGGGGCTGGAGGAGGAGTAATAATATTCTTGTGAAAATCCTAATAAATTATTTTGTTATAGAAAATTAGAGAGGACAAAAAATAACTTCGAATAAATATTTGGGGGCCGGTGGAGGAGTAATAATATTCTTGTGAAAATCCTAAATTCCTAATACCTAATGCAATTTTGAAAAGTTCCGTTGGCGGCTGCCTCTGCCGGTCCCCGCTTGTTCCGTCCGTTCTTTGTGTTATTCCACTAATGAAGGCGGTCTTAGCTTTTGGTCTTTGGACAGTGTAGTTACGGCTTTTAGCACAGAGATGGGGTGGAAATTGCAAGAAATTTGCAAGAAATTTCAAGAAAATGGAAATTCCATTTTATGCCCTTGTTCACTTATTTTTTTAAATGAAAAACACATTTTTTGCAAAAACCTTTTTATTGTGAAAAATGGGGCATAACAATTTGGCGACTCCACTAGAGATTACTAGTGAGTTCGAGCACTTGATTTAGTCGTTTTTTCCTTTTCTAACATTTTTTGCATATCATATTTGGATGTTTTAAGTTGCATTTTCTTTTTAGAACTTTTAGCACTTTCCAATCGTATTCGTTCCTCGTCCTTCATGCATGTGATGAATGGTTTATTTATTTACTTTTATTTATTTACTTGTATCGCGCTTTGCATCTTGGATAGAGGAATAATTACCCTAAAGCCTTCATGCATATTTAATGATACTTAATCCCTATCCTCAAAGAAGCATTTCATACGTGCATACGTTATTCCTTTTTAACTCTTCATTTTTTTTCTCTTTTAGTGGTTGTCATACCACTCTTCCCTATTAGGATTAGGATTGATTCACCTGAACATGTGATCGTAGCATGACGTGCACATAGCAGTGTCAGGGGATCATTCGATCCACCGACTGAAGGTTTTGCAATTGATGACCCTTTGGCTTTTACTTTGAAGATTTGGGAATCTGAAATTTTATCGAATCCAGATGTATTAGTGAACTCCAACCTCATGCATCCATTTAGAATCACCTAGAAAAGAGCTTACTTTACCCTATTAGGGATACTAGACACTACTTTACCCTACTTCTTTCTTTTCTTTACCTTATTTCTGTACCATTTTGTTGTTTTAATGTGTTATGTGTTATTTATCAATTGATCTAACCTTATTTTTTTCTCTTTTCTGGCATTCATAAATATTAGAAATAAGAATCCTGGTATGGTACTCATTTAGGGCAAACCATTTTTTATAAATAGATTGTTACACGTTTAAATTTCAGTTTAGCGCATTAATACTATGTATATATTACAAGTTATTTTTAGAATTACTCCAGCATCTATATGGGGCTCCTTTAGGTCATGTTTTTAACTATAATGTTTGCAAATTTATTAGCTTTAATAAACTAACATCATGCATTAACCATAGAGGGAATGCCACTTAAGGAATTCTGCAGTAGGAATAAACTATCCTTTGGTCTCGGATATATAATCCAATGAGACTTGCACGTTTATATTTGTTGTACCATCTGAAAAGGAAGTGCACAAGATAAAGTAGAATCTGTTCCCTTCCATAATGATGGCATTGAAGATTTTTTGTTTTTAGTAAAATTCCCCAAACTTGGGGAAGGGATGCCAACCCCTATTTTATTGGAGGAAAAAGAAAACAAAATAAAAGAGTTAACAAGACAATTGTCAACAAGACAGCATGCGTAAAAGAAACTAAGGGACCTATTCCCTTACAACCTGATGACAAACACAAGGGAATTCGTCCCTATCTAACACTAAAGATGCCTTGATTGAAGATGGCAGCTGGTAAGGGGAATTGTTAAAAACATCTTCATTGAGCTGCAAGCCTGCTAGCTTATTCACAATAGCATTCGCCTCTTGATAAACATGAAAAACCGCGGTAGCCAACTCTTGCAAAAGTCCCCTAATCCTTCACAGAACATTACATAATGGCCATTTCGCCAATGCTCCTAAACAAACCAAGTGAACCAAGACTTCAGAATCCACCTCCAGTAACAAATGACTACACCCCCTTTCCTGGCAAAACAACGTATCATACATCAGCGAGAGACTATTAGCTGTCAACACATCAACATCTCCAAATTTTTTATAGAACACAAAGATGAGCTTGTAGTTGTGGTCCCGTAGAATACCAACCCTTGCTTCTTTTCTAATTGCCACACTAGCATCCATGTTCAGTTTGACGTGACACTCAGGGGAATGAAACCATTTCACCACCATAACTGAATGGTGACGACACCGAGAAGAGGCAAAGGCAGCCCAGGGATCATCCATGTCCCCACGAAAATGACTTGCAAAGAAAATCCTAGCAGTCCCCAGTTATTCAATAAAATGATTAACCCCGGTAATTACCTCCTGAGCATCAAACGTAGCATTCTCAAATCTCGTCTGATTGCACATTTTCCACAGAAATCAAATAATAATAGAGGGCATGGCCTAACGAATATGAGCCTTCAAAGTTTGGGAAAATTCTTAGTTTATGATGAAAAAAAATGGGCATTCTACAACTGGGGCGGTTTTTGGAGATTGTTCTTGAAATAGGGTCTTCGCATTCGTGGAATGCGAGCTCACCGAGCTCGCATTCCGCGAATGCGAGGTCTGTTTTGGAAAAAAAAAAAAAAAGACCAGAAAAGTGAGTCAAAGAAGCAGAACGCAATATCGAAACAAAGCTGTCGAACAGCAAAACAAAGAAAACAGAGCTGGGTTCTGCACATCGAAGCATCCAAAGACCGGAGCTAGCCACCATTTGTCCTATTTTGTGCTGAACAAACGCCGGACGGCAGAAATAGGAGGAGCGGCACCACACGGCTGAGCGGCGCCACCATCTCTGTTGTTCTGCTCCGCCGGAAGCCACGCCTCATTCTCTTTCTACCTCGCTAAAGCAAGCCCTCCAAATTGCAGCCGGTTTTCAGAGCTTCTTCAACCACCAGATTGCCGACCCATTTTCGCCTTTGCCCACCCACTGCCGCCCCATTGCCGACCCAACATTTGCCAGCATTGCCGTCCCATTGCGACTGCCAAACAGCATAAAGGTAAGTCTTTTCCATTTGCAATGCCTCACTTATAGCATTTTAAGTTTAATTAATACTTGAATCCAACGGCAAATTCAGATTTGTTGTGAAATTTGGGTTTAAATTTGATGTGGGTTGTGCTTATTTTTGCAATTTTTGTGGTGGATTTGAGGATATACGTTACATTTTTCAAATTCTTGCAATTTTTATGTTTCCAATTTGTTGTAGTTGTGCTAATTGTGTCCGTGTGGACAGTGGAGCTGGAAAAAGAAGGAAGTAGTTTTTTGACAAATATTGCAAAATAGTTTAAAGCTAAAACCCCTTTAAGGAAAAAGTCCATTTAATTGTTTCAACTATTTTTTAAAATTTTTTTAAAATTAGAATGAAATTTAGGTTAAACTTATTTTCTATACATCTAACTCTAAAAAGAAAAGTGGTGCTAGTCTCATTTTATTGTCTACGGCGGATAGAGAGCTAGTGGTACTACGAACGGGTTGGTGTTCATGATTTTTTCGATAAGGCATAGGAAATGACTAAATGTTCTAACATTGGACCAACTTGAAATAACGTTTTAAAAAAAAGTCTATTTTTTTGTGTTGAAGAAGATAAAACAAAATAAAAAAGAAAAAAGGGGCAAGTTCCATTTAAAATAGAAAATGGGTTCTAATTAAGGGAATTAAACATGAGATGCAAATGAGAAACAAATTTCTCTAGGGCAGCTATGGGTAAATCGTACATTAGAGTTGTGTTCCTAGAGAAGATTTTAGAAAAATAAGGGCCTTGAACTAAAATGGAAAAATAAATTTTGCTAAAATTACAATATATGTTAGCGTGACCCAAAATTTGATGCCGAGCATTGAAGTTGTCTTGGATGCATTTCCGTTGCTTTAACAGTTTTAGCATGCCATTTAATTATTTTTTATATACATTTAGACACTATTGTCGTACTTTAACAAGTGTATATAAATATATTTGACAAATACTTATTTTTCACTAATGTAGTTATCAAAGCCATTTACAATAATTAGTACTTTAATACGTCCTGTATAATTTGAAATGATAATAATTACAATAATTAGTACTTTAATATGTCTTGTGTAATTTAAAATGATAATAATTAATCATCTCTGACAATTTTAATGTACAAAATAATTCTCTAAAATGCTAAGCACATAGTAGACAAAGTCTCTAATACTCAATGTGGGGGCAAGGGTTATGTACCAAATTTGGGTGGCAAGTGCCCACTTTTCAGTTTTTTTTTTTTAAATCTATTTCGCAGCTGTTATTTTTGGTCGAAACACTATCTACATTGGACATTGTATGTTTTTCAATTGGAGTTTAGAAATTTTATTGACATTATGTAGTTTATAGATTGGAGCTTTTGAATTTCATGGATATTTAGATTGTTTGGCAGGGAGTTTTAGCCCATTTATAGGGGAGACTCTGTCGAATTTTTTGTAGAGTTTTCTTTGTGAGGGCAACTGACTATTACAAATACATGTCGCAATTTCTATTTTTTTAAATGATTTTTTGTTGTAAATTATTTCTTCATATAGGTACATACAAGGTTGGTGACACAAGTTTGGGAGGTTTAGAGGCTGGGGTTTGTACCTCTAAGATCCTGACCACAGAAGTTGGCTAGATTCTAATTTAATACAAGTCATTCGGTAATATATTTTATATTACAACTTTTGGATTTTTGACGTCGAATTGAAATAGTATGTTTTGTTAAACTTCTGGATGTAGAAGAGGGCGTTAGAACACGTTAACGGATTTATTTTAAGTCGAATCGATGGATTTAAAGTTAAATCTAATCTTGTAGTCTATATTTACAATATATGCATGTCGAGGTTAGAGAAATAATAGATAATGTTGTCAAGTGGCCTTTGGATATAGCCAAGAAAATCTTATTGTGTTGTTGATGAAAATAGCATACGTATATGAACATAGATCTTGTATAGCTATATGGATGTGGAGCCCAAAAATTGATTAAATATTCTTTCAAATCGCATGTCAATCAACTCTCTTTTGCAATTCGTAGGCGGCTCATAGTTGTTAGGGTTCTAAATTATAGGGGACATATATATTATACAGTGTGGTATTGACCGATTACAACTTAATATAGACCATGTTTGTATCATTGGTACAGTGAGTTTTAGCCTACTTATAGGGGAGACCTTGTCAATTTTTTTTTTTAAATATCTTTGTCAGTTTTTGAATATTTATAGCAATTTCCGTAGGGGAGACTTTGCCGACATTTTTAAAAAGTTTTTGTAATCCTTGTTAACTAACTATTACTAATTGGGATGCAAATAACTTATATGAAATGGTTTGCATATTGAGCAATTGTTGCTTCATATAGGTGCATACAAGGTTGGTGACACAAGCTTGGGAGGCGTAGAAACCTGGGTTGGGAAGTCCGTCGTCCAAACCACAGAAGTCCATCTTTCGAATTCGATACAAGCGATTCGGTATTAATTTTTAGTTTACAACTACATATTATGGACGTCGAAACAATGAAATAGTATAGTTTGTTAAAGCTCTTCCAAACCACGAAGGCGTTAATGAAATTAAATAGATTTATTTGAAGGCGAATTGATGGATTTAAAGTACTTTAATACGTCTTGTGCAATTTGAAATGACAATAATTTGGATTGTTTGACAGGGAGTTTTAGCCCATTTATAGGGGAGATTCTGTCGAAATTTTGGTAGATCTTTCTTTGTGAGGGCAACTGACTATTACAAATACATGTTGCAACTTCTATATTTTTAAGTGAATTTTTGTTGTAAATTATTTCTTCATCTAGGTACAACAAGGTTGGGATACAAGCTTGGGAAGTTGTGTTTGGTACCTCTAGAATCTAACCCACAGAAGTTGGCTACATTCGGATTTGATACAAGTCATTAGGTAATTTATTTTATATTACAACTATTGGATCTTTGCCGTCAAATTGAAATAGTATAGTTTGTTAAATTTTCTTTTAGTAGAAAAGAGCGTTAGAATATGAAATACGGATGTATTTTAAGGCGAATTGATGGATTTAACGTCAATGACCAACTTTGTAGTATTTTTTGTAATTGGCAAAATCTATAATGCTAAAAAAGTGGCAAAATCTGCTATAGGGAAAAACATTAATTTTGTAAGGTTCATTGCTAGAATATCACATCATTGTGAATGTGGATCTTGTTATGCGGTATGAATGTGGAGCCCAAATATATATAATTTCCCGTACTTTTCTTATACTTGTATTTTGAAAATTATAGGGTCTCTTGACAATATGTAATGTGGCAAATGTCATTACAACTTCATATAAACCCTGTTTGGATTGGTTGGCAGGGAGTTTTAGTCTATTTTGTGGATTGGTTGGCAAGGAGTTTTAGTCTATTTTTAGGGGAGACTCTGTCCAAATTTTCTAAAAATTTCGTTGGGAGTTTTAGGCTATTCATGTCGTCATTTGTAGCATATTTCATACCAGTTTTCAATTTTTTCATAAACATCTGGATCGAAATTAATCTATTTAATAGTGTCAATTTCGACCTAAAGTCCAGTCTCTTTCATTTGTTTGGACTCTTGGACTACTAATTCTAATTTATTGTCCCCAAAATAGGGATTCATTTCACAGACATGTCTGTAGAAAGACCTCTGCGGGCAAACCTATACTGGGGAGGAGAAATACATTACGAGGGTGACTTTGTTTGTTATTTGCCTCGTACTTCCAACCGGACATTCACTTTGAGGCATAGAATTGGATACGGAGAGTTGGTTGACAGGATTTGTCACTATATTGGGGTCGATAAAGGAATGTTCAAGCTGAAATTGTTTCTTCGTCAACCGTTGGAGAGTTCCAAATATACTGTTTCCGCAGTGGTGGATGATGAAACTCTTGATGTAATGTACTATCTTTGGATCGAAAGAGTTTCATACATGGCGGAGATTTATATCGAGAAGGAAGAAATCGTCCAAATGCCTGTAGTTAATAGCATATTCACTGGACCAATAGGTAATGTTGGTCCAATGATGTCGCTTGTACATGCATTCATGGATCCAACAAAGTTTAACTTCGGTTCTAATTCAGTCGTTTCAGAGACTTCATCGGCATCTCACTATATGCATGATGATTGATCTATGGATTCATTAGAACCAAGGCTCACATCAGGGTTCATAGGTGCCCAGGAATATTTTCATGGCCTGGATTCGATTCCAAGTTTTGGAGATCCAGGGCCATCATGCTATATTTCTCCACATGGGATCGAGTCTAACCCTGGTCAAGGTTGTCGCAGTTCAGCTGAAGATGATGTATATGCTAGTGGGCATGATAGACTCCTTGCCTCTGAAGAAGATGACCCGAAAATTGATGCGGAAGAGATTGAAGAGTCGGAGTCGTAAGATGTGTCTGGTAGTGACTTGGATGATGAGCAGGAAGGTAGGGGTTTAAGAGTAAACCTCGATACCCAACAACCCTTTGTTGGGTATCGGGTTGCCAACACAGAATGCGGAGATATCAGACGTAATAGCATAGCTGGCAGCTCTGCATATGTTCCAAGAGGAATGGCATTTTTCTTCGATCTTGAGAGCATAGATGATGATGATATAGAAGAGGAGAATGGATTGGAGCATATTGTCACATTCAGTGAGGAGAATAATAATATACGTCTCCATATGAGGTTTGAGAGTAAGCAGCAGCTTAGCCGGGCAGTTAGGATGTGGTCTATCAATCACAATAGGGAGTTCAGAGTTATTGAGAGTAAGAGTAATACGTGGTTTGCTAAATGCAAATCATCAATTGAAAGAATTCCTTCCACTTCAACCGCGCCATCGTATCCACCATGCGACTGGTGTGTTAGAGCCGTAAAGAAAAAGACTCATAGAATATGGCAAATTACAAAATGGGTCAATGACCATAACTACTTAGGCGACATGATTAGAAATAACAATACAAGCCTGACGGCTTCCGTTATTTCAAGGAACATACTCCGTAGCATTGAAGATGATCCTGGATTAAAGGTCAAGAACATACTAAGTTTCGTTAAAAAAAACTTGAAGGTTGATGTGTCTTACAAAAAAGCCTGGTATGCCAGACGTAAAGCAATTGAGCTTGTGTTTGGATCTTGGGAGGCGAATTTTGTCGAATTACCACAGTATCTCGATGCCCAAGTGCAATCCAATCCAGACACCGTGGTGGAGTGGTCACATCATTCGGATAGTTCGGATCGAGTTAATACTTTTAAGTACGTATTCTGGGTCTTTGGACCGGCTATTGAACCATTCCACATGTGCAGGCCGATTATATGTGTTGATGGCACTCATTTGCGTGGTGAATAAAAGGGCAAACTCCTTGTTGCAGTCACTCAAGATGCAAACAACAAGATTCTGCCAATTGCTTATGCCATACTGGATGAGGAGACGATTTCCAGTTGGTCGTGGTTCATGAAACAATTAAGATATAATGTGGCACTTGATCGACATCCTATCTATGTCATTTTCGATCGCCACAATGGTATCATCTATACCATGACACACTTTGACTATTGGGAGGAACCTTTGACCTACCATAGGTTTTGCCTGCGACATGTTAGGAGCAATTTGATGACACAGTTCAAAGATTTACACCTTAAAAGGTTGTGTTGGGCAATGGGAAGGGCAAGACAATTGCGCAAGTGGCGGATGTTCAGAAGAGAATTACGAAGCATGTTTCCGAATGCTTGGAATTATTTGTCTGCCATTAATCCAGAAAAGTGGTGCCTAACACACGACGATGGTCGTCGTTGGGGTATTCTAACTACCAATATATCCGAAAGTTATAATAATGTCTTGCGCGGGGCACGCCGTTTGCCAATTCGTGCATGCATTGACATGACATTTCATCGGACAGTTGCGTTATTTAAGACGAGAATGGAAGATGCTTCACATTGTCGCAATCCTTTTCCCCCAAAGATATGACGATGTTTTAAAAATGCTGAGTAGAAGGCAGGAGCCCACAGAGTCATTGAGTTCGATGGTCCATCGGACGTATACAAGGTTATCACAGGGCAGCGTGTCGATGGTAAAGGAGGCAATACGCAAATCGTCAGATTTTTTGATAAGGCATGCTCTTGTGGAAAATGGCAGAATTACAGGCTTCCTTGTTCACACACTTTGGCGGTGTGCAGGAATAGAGATGACAATCCGGGATTGCTTGTGGATCAGCAGTTTACCAAAACGAGGTGGGCCGTGCAGTATTCAGGGATGTTTAACCCACTGCCGCATCAAGATACTTGGCTCCATCCTGGATGGGAGCTACAGGCAAACAGGAGCAAGTTTGTTGCACGTCGGGCAGGGCAAGTTCAATCTAGCAGAATTCGGAATGAGATGGATGAAAGGGATCCAGACGAACCAAGAAAATGTCGAAATTGTCATCAGACGGGTCACAATAGGAGAAATTGTCCGAATTATAGGTCTTGATTTGATCGAATTCCTAGAAATTGGAAACTCATATCAGTGCACTCCAGTTTGGCGCAGGGTTCATTCTAGTTCATTTGTGTTCGATTCAGGATTTATTTCAAACAATTACATTAGTGACTTTCATTGTTCATTTGTCAAATGCATGCTTCATTCTTGACTATGATAAGTATTGAATTGACCAGTTTAAACGTGCAGTCCAACAGTTTTATTCATTTATCGCTACATCCCATATCCATTGATTTGCTGACATATTTATTAAAGGAATGCTCGGATGATGTGTTATATGTGTTAATGCTCTTGCATATGCAGGATATGGTATTTTGATGTTTGATTGACAGGGAGTTATGGCCGCTTTATAGGGGAGACTCTGTCAAATTTTTTTTAAAACTTTTAAAATATGACTACAAATAGATTGTTGCAGTATATAAATACAGAGAGGGATAAGAAATGTTTCTCAAAAAAAAATAACTGATAGGCATGGAGTTTTAGTCGATTTATAAGGGATATATGGTCAAAATTTTCTCAAAAAAAAGTTTTGAACGCGATTTATAGGTCAAAATTGTATACACAAACTTTTGGGAAGTACTTATGCATAACTATTGAATTTAATCGATGCAGATATTTGCTTGGGATTATGGCCGACACTCCTATCCCTCCTGGCCTACATCCAGAACCATACGTGCACGACATTATATCGGCGGGAACTGCACACCGGGCACATTCCATTTTTCACGGACATATTGAGGGCAATCAGTTAGATGTCAGACTGTGTGACAGAGAATTTTGGGAGCATACGACTATTCCTGATCGGGTTTGTCGTTACATTGCCTTGGCTGGATTTGAGGGGGTGCTTGAGAGTTATATTGCCTTGTATTGATTGAAAGTTATATTGCCTGAGAGTTATATTGCCTTGCCTTGCCTTAGTGGAGAGATGGCGGCCCGAGACGCATACATTTCATTTACCGGTTGGAGAGGCTACCGTGGCATTACAAGATGTAGAGGTGTTGTGGGGGTTGCACATCGATGGTCCACCGGTTATAGGGAGAGACACATACCGCAGCATTCAGGAGTGGGGAGCCATTTGTGAGGAGTTCATTGGATTTTCTCCTGCAGTTGGATACTTTGATGGACAGAGGCTAAAATTGGGATGTTTAGCAAGAGCCTTGGACACAGAGTTGCCACCCGATGCTTCAGATGTCGAATGAAGGCAGCGTGCGTGCATCTACCTCTTACTGATATTAGGCGGACATTTATTGTCCGATAAGTCCGGCAACAAAGTCCCTTTGTTGTATTCCATTACTGCGGGACTTGAAAACTGTTGGGCAATATAGTTGGGGTAGTGCGTGTTTGGCAACTCTCTATCGATCACTTTGTGATGCCACGAATCCTGCCAAATCGGCTATTGCCGGTCCATTAGTTTTGCTACAGGTACATTGCACCCAATAATGATATGTCTTGGGTTTTTTGCATATTGTCATTTTGTAATTTTAACATTAATTATAATTTTCTAACAGTTCTGAATTTGGGAACATATACCAACCATGCGTTCGGACCGAATCTCGCCGTTGGAGCATTACCCTGGTCCATATGGAGCTAGGTGCGCGTTTCGCCCTTATTTCGGTTGTTTTAATGACATTTGTTATCGAAACAACTTTAATTTGTTCTAAACAGGTTCCTACTTTATTAAATATAGGTGAAATAATGACTTGGACGTACACAGAGTTGTTAGGCATGTTGTGCCCGCATTCCGAGATCAGTTGACAGGCCTGCGTTCTGAAGAGGTATTGTACATATGTCCGGACAATAGAAATATTTGAAAAGTTGTGCCAGTAGTCTTGTCATAATATTTCTTATCAACTGAAAGCATAAGTTTGTCAGATTGCATTTTGTGAATGGAAATTGAGTTTGTTGGCAGGGAGTTAACCTCCAGTTATAGGGAAGACTCTGCCGAAATTTTTTTAGAAATTCAAAAATTTTTTAATTGACCGGAGACTAGCACTTTTTTCATGAAATTGTCCAATTTGAATATTGGGAAGTTTTATTATTTCTTAATAGAAAAAATGAAACAATTTTGATTTTATATTTTTTTCAGTTCATATGGCAGCCATATTCGGAGGACGTTCTCACTTCTCTTCATGTGTATTGTACTGCAGGTCGGGACATTTGGAGGTCCGTAACGTATCTTATTTGTTGGGATGTAGTTGAGTCGCACCTCCCTCATCGGGTTATGCGGCAGTTTGGGTTTCATCAGTCCTTGCCTGATATGAGGTTGACAGATAATCAGGCAGCTCTACATTCTCTAGATCGTCGTGGTAGGGCGAATCAAGACTGGAGCACCACGCTTAGACTATATATTGATATTTGGACTGATCGACGTGTGCATGTACAAGATGGCACTGTAATTGAAGATACTACATATCCATCGGATGAGTATGTTCAGTGATATCGGGAGCGGACGGTGATTTATATTTCAAATCCAAGTCAATTTCCCGCTTTTTCAGAAGGCTTTCAGGGTGATAGCGCTAGGGCACAATATCTTGTAAGTTTATTTCCAACCCACTTTTAATAATCACTTTGAGTTTGCTCACTTTTTTAACTATTTTTTACCACAGTATCTCCTTCTTATTCTTATATTTGTTTCTCCAGAGCGATGCCATGTCTCCCATGTATTTCATGGCACAGGACTCTCTTGCAGTTAGTAATGAACAACACAGCAGATATTTTCAAGAGTTGAGGAATTTTGCATCCACATCTTTGCATCATGCAGGAGAGTCACGCCGACTTGCATTTCGCCCTCCACACGTACCACAGGAGATTCCACTATATGCTGATCCGTGTCGTGTTCAACAAGTTTCTAGAAATACCCATGGAAGTCAGCATGGCGGTGGACGACGTCGTATACTCGGATCACCAGAACCCGCCATACAAACTGGATTCCATGGAGGTTCGCTGGCTACTGAGGACCAAGCTGGCCTATCTACTTTTGTCACACCTCAGACCGAAGTCATGCATGAGAGAGGTGTATCGATTGGGCATTCTAGGTCCCCTGTGACTTTTTCAAAGTTTACGCCCGATAGGGACTCACATCAGCATACTTCTGAGCAATGTGAAGGAGGTGAAGGCACAAGCACATTTATTCAAGATGCTACACCGTTGACACATATTACTCAAGTCCATACAGTAGTGCCAAACCAACCACGTTGAAACCAAAGAATACCCAAACCAACAACATGTGGTACTCATGGAAAACTTGGGCAGCATTGATGGCACACTATTTATATCGTTATTGTATAAATAACCTAACTTATGGATTACATACTTTTTTGGTGACATTTTGTATATATTCTAAAATTTCACGAATATGAATGGAACAATGCCATCATGCATATCTTATTTCTCACTTTATATGAGTACTCTTTTAAACAAAACAAAAAATGTAAGATAAAATTACAAAGAAATACTTTTTTTCCCATGAACAGAATAAATATAAAAAAGGTAAACTATACTAACCTCTCCTCTAGTTCATACACGGTAAGTTAGTTACATGTCGGAATTTCACAAAAAAAAATTAAACATACTATTTATAATATATTTATATATTGTTATTTTTTACCTTTTGTTATTCATAGTTTTCCCATTAAATATAGGGAACAAACTTTAATATTCTCATATGGGCAAGTTAAAAATAAGATTCCAATTTTGTTCATGAAAATTAAGCCCTAACTTATTAACAATTTAATTTTATTTTATATTGACCTTGAAAATAAAGAAGCAAGATGTGTAGTTATTTCGTTAAAATAATTGTATTATAATAAAATTATTGGCTCACCACATGGTGGATTGGCTCGGAAGTTTCGACCCATGGGGAGAAAATCGCTCCCTAATGTTCTAAAATGATTCAATTTTTTTGAATCGAGCCAATGACTATAAACAAAAGCGCTTGTTGCGAGGCAATATTCTAATAATATTATAGTTGTGTTTTTATGTGTTTCTTACATTTTGGTGTAATTTAATTGACTAATTAAATATATTTCACTTGTTTGCAGGAGGTACCGGAGTTTTATCATTATTTTGGAGGTACAATTGAAGAACAAGTGTAAAAAGGGAGGTTTCCTTACCAAATTATGTTTTAAATGTTTAGAATTCCCAAGCATACATACAATGTTGCATTTTCAGTATATTCAAGTGAGTTTTGGTGATAACATGTTTATACATGCTCATGGACTCATTTGATGTGCATTTAATGCCCAAAAGTGCCATTTTGATGTAAAAATGCAAAAATGATCAAACAACCTCACCCCTCGATTTGCAATGTAGATGTGTTTGATGTGTTTTAAGAGATTGGATATTGTACTTTTGGTATATTACATGTACGTGGGAGGTTAGAATTGATAAAAAGTTTTTCCAAAGCGTGTTTTGGAATTGGCTGGAAAAAGGGAGAAAAAATTTGAAAAATTGCAGTTTCTGCAATTAGTGCAGAGAAATACAGATCCGAGTTCGGATCTTAAGTACCCAGACGAATCCGACCGCGGATCCTTTGATCCGAGCTGGGATCGAACAAATTCCCGAAATATCCGAGAGGTCGTTTGTACTTCTGGTGGTGCGGATCCGAGCCCTATCGGATCCGAGGGTTTTTAGAAACGATCCGACCTCGGATCTGTTCGCGATAAGAAAAGAAACGAGGCTTCGGTTCCTCATTTTCCAAATTTCCTCTTCCCTCTTCTCACCGAAACCCTAATCCCTTCTTCCAATCTTCCATTTCATCCATAAAACTTCCAATTTTTCACAATAAAAACCTTCCCTAACCTCTTGTGAGCATTAACCCTCAACAACTTCGAATCAAAAACTCCGTTTGGATTAACTGTTTTTGGGGATGTTTTTGAAAAAATTTGCTGTAGCAGAGTTTTTAGAGTATATTTTGAAATATTTTTAGAAAATATTTGAAATATTTTTTATTGGCACTTTATTATGAGATATTTGGTAAAATTTTAAAAAAATTTAAACTAATTTTTAGATTATCTTTTAGAGTACTTTGTTGTAACTTTTATTGTATTTGAAAAACTAGTTTTTGAAAAACACTCCAAAAACAGGAGATCCAAACAGAGCGGAATTTCGGGGATTTTGATCGTCAAAACTGAATTTCGGGCCGCACCTGATTTTTTTTCAAATTTGGGGGTGAATTTGGACTTGTTTGTTCCGCATTTGTCATCATTATCATCCTCTAGCATTTTCCTATACATTTGAGGTATCAATTTGTAATTTTCTTTGAGATTCCATAATTTCTAATTTTACATTTTTCTAGTTTTTGGGCATATTCTAATAATTGCTTATATGTTAAATTTTTGTTATAAATGTGCTACATTGTGCTTAAATAGATTGTCACAACTAGTTTCATGCTTATTTTTGAGAGAATTGTGAATTTGAGGATATTCACTTGTGAATGTTTGCTTTCATGGAATATATGAACTTGTTTCGAGGAGTATCAATCCATGTTGTACCAAATTGAAAATGATATGCTATCATTAGAGCAAATTCCAGTGGGTACAAGAGTGTGTTTATGATTACATAAGCACATTGATTGTTTTTGCTTGAAATCACTTATCTTTTTGAGATAAGTTGCATTTATTTGGATAAATTGGAACTCATATGTATGCAAACTGAGTGTTATGTATTCCTTTGACAAAACGGCTAGACGTTGACAATTGTGTAAATTAAGGATATTTTGGCAATGCATATGAAAATGTGGCTTTACAAGAATTTGATTGGAGATATTCTCAAGTGTTTGAGATGTTCATTCTTGCAAATGGCTATAATTCTCAGGTGTTTGGACTCATTATGCGTGACATGATTGGTAATGTTCTTTCTAAATGTGGGATTTGGATTTGAGGAATGTTAGGAACATTACTTGCTTGAAATTGTCAATTGTTGGCAGGGAGTTTAGCCCTTTTTCAAGGGAAAATTCTGTCGAAATTTTCTTAAATTCTTATTTAACACGTGTGAACAAGTTTCTATCGTTTCTAATAAATACTTATCTTGTTTGTGTATAGATACTATGGCTCGTACAAGGAGGGCTCGTATTCGTACTCCTATACCATCATCAAGTGAGGAACATACACCTTCATTGCATGAGGAGCCGTTTGAGGAGGAATCTCCTTCTCCTGAGCCGCCACCTCGCTCCAGGCGAAAGACAACATCTACTAGCCGTGAGGAGCCGCCTCCAGACTATGATACCACGCGATTCACCTCGCTAGAAAATCAGCAGTGGTATGAGGCAGGTTTGGCCAAGAAGATTATCATCGAGAAGCATTTGGCAACAGAGGTGGACGATCACTATAAGGTGTCCACCGCCTTTGGTCAACTTGGATGGGCCAATATTCTGAAATTGCCTAGGCATTATTATCCCAACTTGGTCCGGGAGTTTTACGCTAATGTCGAGAACAAGCAGAGCCATGGTGGAAATCTCATTGTCTCTTGGGTTCGAGGCAAGAGAATGGCCATCCACCGGGAGCAAATCGCTCAAGTTGCCAAACTCAAGGACGACGGAGAAGACGTGAAATTGACCAAGGAGTTTATGGCACGTGATCCATGGCAAGTGGGCGAAGCCGTATCACGTCTTAAAGGTCAATACCGGGAACGAGGAAGTTCGAAGAAACTCCTCGTTTATGCCGATTCATTTGAACCTAGGTACCACCTTATTATTTATCTCTTTGCTTTTAAAGAGGAGTGGAAAAAGAGAAGTTCGAAATAGCGACCTTTACTTTTTGGATAATGTGGTACCGAAGAGGAGTGGAAAAAGAGAAGTTCGAAATAGCGACCTTTACTTTTTGGATAAGATGATGAATGGAATAGGTCGGCAGTTGACAGGAATTCCTCTCGGCAGCATCATTATTAGCTATATGCGCACTACAGCCCGCATGCGAGCCGGTGAGACTTGTTTTGGGTTTCCTCATTTCCTCACTCTTCTGTTTGAAAAGTTCAAGGTACCATTGGGTGCGGAAAGAGCCATTACTACCAAGGCAATTGATGAGGTCAACGTTTCAGTATTACGGTCCTAGGGTATCCCTACAAATTTTGGAGTTTCTCTGGTTCGAGATACTGGAGAAGTTTCGACTTCTATTCAGCCCCCACCTCACACTGAACCACAAGCGGAAATTCAAGAGACGGAGGCACAGCAGACTCTTCCTCTCCCCGTTCCACGACCACCACCTCCGCCGCAATCCAAGTGGCAAGAGCTCCTCAATGCCATCTGCTGTATGGAGACACGAGTCGTCGAGAACATTGACCAGACCGAGAGGATGATGACAGAGCGACTTGACAGACATGATCGCCGTCTTCGTGCGATCGAGGATCATTTCCATGTCCGCCGGACACCTACTCCGACGCCTCAGCAGGAGGAGGGGCATATTGGTACATCACAGGGTCCTCATGGAACTGAGGAGGCAGTAGACCCTCGTTCTGAGCAGCCATGAAGATCTTTAGCTGATTACATTTTTTGTTGCTATATTTTTCTTTTATTGTGTTCGGTTTAAACTTTGTAGTTTTCATATTGGATTCTCTTGTGCTACTCATGGTTTTTTGTACTCTTTTGTTTCATTATGAACAGAATTTGGATGATCGTGAGGATTAATGGCTTCAAATTGAATCACCACTTATTTTGAGGGAAGTTTCAGTTTCTATTACCTTCTTCGCAATGAGGACATTGTTAAATTTAAGTGTGGGGGAGGGATTACTTTATCTTATGGGGATTGTGTCTTGAAATGCATGATTTGAGTTGTCTATGGCTTAAAAATGTTGAAATTTTATTTGGAAATGTTGTATTGTGGTTAATTTTCTTGAAATTGAGGTTGTTGACAGGGAGTTTTGTCCATTTTTATGGGGAAACTCTGTAAAAAATTTTTAAAATATTTTCCAATATTTCAAGTTAATGGCCAAAGTGTTCAATTTTAAGTGCCTAATTCTTCCATTGGATAAAATGTTATATGTATTTCGGGAAAGTTTAGTCCTTATTTGACTTGGAATTAGTCATTATGCAATTAGAATTTTTATATTTTAGAAAGTATATTTGGTTAAATAAGGAAAAGTATGCTTAGAATTTTGCACGTTTAATGATATTTCTCATTTTTACTTAATTTTATAAGTAAGTGATTGATATAGTCAAGACAAGGCCAGATTCTTCCTTTAATTATGCTTAGAGGGAAAAGGAAAAAAAAATTGTAAAAAAAGAAAAAAATATATATATATTGATATTATTTTCTACTCCAATGATTCACATACTGAGTAACCGGGGGTTGGCATTTACAAATGTCGACATTCGCGTAAAAAGGTATTGGAATTAAGAGTATGCTTAGCAATTTGAATAAGTGAAATGTTGAGTAACCGGGAATCTTCACCTAAAACTGTCGATTTTCGCGTAAAAAGACATTTCTACTATTTAAGTAAAATGAAGTATGAATAAATCCCTTTTAGTTATGAAAATTTTGGCGGTTATGGGACGAGGAAGGCCATAGAAATGACTATGTGATTTACTTATTTGTGGAATTAGGATAAAACGGGAGATTGAGTTGAATTTTTTGAAATTAAGGCATAATTATTTTTATTTAATTGAATATTATGAGTATTTAACGTAATTTGAGAAATGGCATAATGATTGGTTTTTAGGTTCTTGAGGAATTAAATTTGACAAAAGTACGTATATTGTTTTATCTATTGAATCATTGAAGTAAGTTTTGTGCAAATTGCTTGAGGACAAGCAATGATTCAAGTGTGGGGGAATTTGATAAGTGAATATTTAACGTATATTTTGTACGAGTTTGGCATGAACTTTTGGTATTTTTTGAGAAGATTAAAGCCATATTTGAACTCTTTTGGTGATAATTGCTTAAATATTGTTTAAGTGTTCAAAATTTGATAAATGAGTGGATTAATACATTAATTTTGTGAAATTGTGAAGGATATCGATGTATGAAATTCATGCACGAGCTGAAAGAAGTGTAAGGATTGTCCAGAGATTAAAGTACACAAGAAATTAGGAGCAAAAATGAAGGAAAAAGGAAAGAAGCGAAAAACTGGAAATTTAATGGCACGGATCCGAGCTCGGATCCGTGAGAGCAAAGAGAGATCCGATCCCTCGTCTGTACTTCTGGAGGAGTGTATCCGAGGTCAGAAGATCCGACCCCGGATCCATCATGGGAAGTTCTCGGATCCTAAAGATCCGAGCTCGGATCTATATTCAACTCTCGGATCCGAGACTCGGATCTGTCTCTCTCTTCAGCAAGTGGCACAGCCGTTTTCCTTTACCTTTCTCACAACTTTTCCAGCTATTTTGAGGGACAGAAATCGGTGGCACATGCTTCTACAACAAAAGAGAAGACCAAATGAGTTGTAGACAAAAGAAAACATCATATCTTTGATTCAACTACTAACTACATTAGAGATAGCACTCAGGGTTTGAGGCTTTTAGGATTCAGGGTTTTAGGGTTTTAGAGATCAAGATTTAGTGTTTTAGGAGAATAGCACTTTCGGGTTTAGGGTTGTAGGATTTTAGTTTGACAATAGTGTGCCTTGATTAGGACTTTAGATTTTTAATTAAAATAGTAATCCTATCGTGCCGCAAAAATATTTTTTAATGGATTTTAATAAACCCAACAACCTTGATTTAATGTTTTAGGGTTTACAAGGATTTGGTTTCTAAGATTTACGATTTAGTGTTTTACGGCTTTAGCACTTAGGGTTTTAGGATTTTTGCATGACAATAAATTTGCCTTGATTATCGCTTTTTATTTTTAATCAAAATAGTAATCCTGCCAATAATTGTAAAAGGTAAAACACGCAAGATTTAATCGCTAGATATTTGATTTAATTTTTTTTTCTTTTCCTTTTCAACTACCAAACAAATAACATGCACTTCATAAAAATAACTTATATAATTTTTTTAAATAACATTGCGTTATGAAATTTCTAAAATTACAGTTGAAATTGTAACAGATATTAATGACTATTAATTAGTAGATTCTTATAACTAATATTCATCGGTGTCAACAAATAAATATGATTCATTAATAACAAAGGAAAATTAGAATTTGATAAAAAAAAATTATTTGATAAAAAATTAAAAAAAGTTAGTATTTTATTCATAAAATATAGTCAACACTTTACATGTTAACAATTTCATTCTATTTTTATCCTAGATTTTGGATGAATTTTAAAAGTAAAACTTTTATAAGGTAGCTTAAAGAGGTTTTGGTTAGTTTTGATTCATTTCCACTTTAAAAATTCAAGGTTAAAACCTAGAATCAAAGTACTAGGTTACGATTGTTCAACACAGATTTTTTTTAGCTGGACATGCTTCATGTTTTCTGTCCAAAGTTCACCATTTCTTTGTTCAAATCTCCTTAAATTCAACATGCATTTTGCCGTTAGACTTAATAGGTCATTCTTAGTTCAAAGATTGATTAAAATCTCCTAAAAATTCCAAAAAAATAGCTTGAACCCCTCAACTATTCCAATAGGTCCAAAACAGTTTTGTAAGCTCGACTAGCTCCGGGTTTCTTTCCCATAGACTTAATATTTCCTCTCCAAATCAAAATAGTCATAGTACACGGAGCAGAAAAGAGTACTATAGGATAATTTTAACCAATATTTGCCTAAACTTTAGTTCACAAGATGGAAGTTAGGCTTGAGAGAACATAACCAGTCATTCAGGTTTCAAAGCTGAAATTCTAGCCATGTATCTTCCTAGATTTTCATTCCATCTACCGAATCCAACATGCACTCACTTATATACTAAAACGAGGTCATGAAATTTCAAAATTCAACAAAACTGTCCAATAAATTTCTGTTTTAAAATAAGAATTTCAGCTACATTGTATCGGACAAGCTAACAGCCATGCAGTTTAGTCATTTTAGCCCATTCATCAAATTTTCACCAAGGAAAACTAGCATGCAACACTAAATAAGGATTGTACTAAACATATAACAGGAATTTCCTAGCTAAACTCTTGGAAATTTCAGATGAAAAGTTAAGAAACCAAGCTTTCTTTCCTCCCAGCCAAAGCTGGAAATTCCAGCAAGAAACCAGTCACAAAACTCAAGTTTTCACCATAGAAACTTCATGCATAACCCTATAACCATTATACATGACATAAAGCATGGATTACAGTCATAATCGAGCAGAATTAAAAAAAAAAAAAAAGAACCAAAAATTGCAGCTTTACTATATCGGACAACATGCAGCACCTTGAGCAGAAATTTTCCAGCTTTGATGAACTTTTTCTCCGTTAAACTTTTCTTTTCTTGGTTCTAATTCAATTTAAAACATTACTAACTAAAAGTAGCAGGAAATTTGAAGAAGAACTCGGGGAGTTACCTCTTATATCTTCACAATTTTAGGCTGCGACAAAATTTCTGGTTTCTCTCTCTTGATTCCTTAGCTAAGTAAGTTGAAGTGGTTTCCTCCTTTTTTTAGCTGATGTTTCTGGTTGAAGGAATGAAGAAAGCTCCTAGCTTTTCTTGTTGTTTCCCCTCGATTTTTGACAGGCCAAGGAAGAAGAAAATGTTGTCTTTTCTACCAGTCTTTGCCTCGATTTCCAATGAAAGACAAATGACAAGTACTAGTAGTTTGCATAACTCTTTCCCTCAGTTTCTAATGGAAGACAAATGATAAGTACTAGTAGTTTGCGGATACGGGGCAGGGACGGTCACCCTCACAAACACAACCATGAGGACTAGAAATAACCACGTCGACTAGTTTTGGGAAGGTGAAAAAATGACGTCACATAAATTAGTAATGGAAAAAAAATTGACGCTTTTGATAGACCTCATCATGAAGCATTAGCTCCGTTCCACAAAATCCCGCGCAAATGAATCTTCAAACAAAAAGTTCATTTGCTTTCCCTCCACAATAATTGCCAATTTTCATTCATCCATAACACTAGAAAATGGAAGCAAACAGAGAATACAAGAAAGTGGTTGGAGGCAAAACAAGAAAGTGGTTGGAGGCAGACTAGGTATAAGGAAAAGCAGGGAAAATACAATTGCACTAAGGTATATTACAGCAAGAAAAAGGAAGAAGTAGCGACAGAAGAGCAGAGTTTCGCATCCGGAGAAGAGATAAAGCAGGAAACACCTAGGTAACAAAACAACAATGGTATCACATAACTTTCAAAATTTGACAAGGTCGTGGAGCGATGTGAGTAGTTGTCATTGTTGGACAATGTTGTGAATGAATAGGTCAATTGATTTTTAATGGTTTTGGGGGAACAGATTGTTCATTAGTCTCGAGTAGAAGAAGGTAGGTATTTTGGTGGCCAACATAGGGGAGGATAGGTGAGGAAAACTTAGTGCGCCAAGTGTTTGTAAAATCGTGTGAATGGGATGGAAAATTGCTTGGGTAATAATATAACAAGGGTACTGGTTGTCTCTATGAATTTCTTATAGATTTTGTTGATTAGCAGTGCCTGCGTGCAGATTATACTTTATGTGTGGTTTGTACATACAATTCATGGCAACATACAAAGTGAAAGAAAAAGTATTACAAAGATAATTACCTTAAAAATGCCTCTTACAGCATGTTATATAAGAGACATTTCACATGAATAAATAATGACGCAGAGTAAAATAACATGACACTCAGATTGGTAGACACATTGCAGAGAAAAAAGTTACAAGTTTTTTAGCTAGTGGGGTTGGACACCATGTTGAATAACTGTTACATGCAGTTAGTCAACAGTTACAGTAGAAGAACTGATATATAATATTGCGTGAGCATACTGTAAAATTGCTACCTATTATTTGTTAGTTAACTCATATTTGCATAATCACAGGATAAATAGAAGAAGAGGTTAATTATTTGAAACTTGATAGTTAGGGCAGCAGACGACAATCTGAACAGGGTAGACAGAATGAATAACATAGTTTTTAACTTGGCACACTCAATGTGGAAAAAGATTACAAGTTTTACTTTGCTAGTGTACGTGGACATGAAGGTGAATAACTGTAACATGCAGTGAGTTAGCAATTACAATATAAGAATTGCTCTGTAAAATTTTGTAAATATAACTGTGAAATTGGTACCTCCTGATTGTTACATTAACTCATATTTATAGAGTAGGACAAGAAATAGAAGAAGAAATTAATCCTATCAAACTTGATAAATAAGTGAGAGTAGATTGTAAGTGGAATTGGCGAGACAGAATAATTAACCTACTGTTAATTTTGACAAACAGAGTGTAAAAAATAAGGTACAAGTTTTCATAACTATTGTTACTAAGATTTGAAAGTGATATATTATTTATGTTAGTATTTTGTAATGCATTAAGAATAAGTGGGGAAAGCATAATGGAATTGAAGTGCAATTGTTTGTGTAAAACTCCAGTTTAAATGGACAGATGCTCTGATCTCTGAAAGGGATGGATTGGAGATTAAGAATCTTGGGGCTTATGAAAAAGAAAAACTGGTAAAATATTATTTATTGTTTACCTCATTTCATATAAAAAGTATTGGTGTATGTATTACGTGGCTTTGCTATTGAAATGGTTGGTTTAATTTGATATTAAAGGTTGGACGACATAATCCAGAAGAGAATAATATGGTGTGTGGCGTACTGAACTACCCCCTGATTTGGTAAGGATGATGATGAACAGCGGGCATGCCGATATCGGTGTAAATGGGTCTGTTCCATGGTTAACGAAATTTATTGTTTGGTTTGACGTAATTACTGCGTATTATTGTCAATATTATGGGTCATTGATAGGCCTATCAACTTGTAACTACATACAGTTATAGTTAATATATGAAACCAATCCCAATATTACATTGAACAAATAAGTTATCTTGAATTAAGTCACATGCATGTAAATACATAAATGTAGTGATCTTTTGGATAATCATATTATAAATAAATGAAAACTCAATTTTGGCGGTGACCATTTTATTTATTACCATAGAACTTACAGTTATAGAACCTATGCCAACAGTACAAATGTTAAATTTATAACTTTCACTTAGATGTACTATTGTATATGCGTGTATTGTATTCCAATCTGGAGAGCATGTGGCTCATTTTTGGATTGGTAATGTCGTCATGTAACTGCAAGTTGAGTTAAATGAGCTGTATAACATTGATGTTAGTAGGCATACTGTCATAACACACCAATGTTAGCTGCATATGAAGCGGACCTGACAAACTGAATTGAGCATAATAATTAAGTGTGACTTTATTCAAGTTACATCCAGATAAGCCTAATGTTATGTTAAGCCAATTGGAAAGTTATAGTGTGTTTGAAAAATTGTTAGTTACATTGTGTTTAAAAACTGTTACAAAATAATTATTGAAAAGTTACAGTGTGTTTGAAAACTGTTACCAAAAAAATTATTTGGGAAGTTACAGATTGAAAATTAATACAAAACTCCGTATTTGACCATTTGTTGACAGTGTGTTTATAGGTTGTTACAAAATAGTTATTAGAAAGTTACAGTGTATTCGAAAACTATTATAAAATAGTTATCTGGGATGTTACAGTTTGAAAATTAATACAAAACTCTATATTTGAAAACTGTTAGTTACGAAGTGTTTGTAAGTTGTTACAAAATAGTTATTGAAAAGTTGAATGTTATTGAAAACTGCTACAAAATACTTAATTGGGAAGTTAGAGATTGAAAATTAATACATAACTCCATATTTGATGATTGCATGTTACGGTGCGTTTGTAGGTTGTTACAAAATAGTTATTGAAAAGTCACAGTGTGTTTGAAAACTGTTACAAAATAGTTATTTTAGCAGTTACAGTGTGATCCATACAACAGAGCACATATAAAGTATGGGGTCCATATAGCAGACCATATATAAATTTGAACCCAATATGGGGTCCATACATGTTACGTTTGGACCCAAGAATAGCTTTCGTAGTTCAAAATTTATTATACAGAGCACATATAAAGTTAGTACACGTGCATTGTTATACAACATCGACCCGAACATGTCGACTAGCAAATATAGCTGTATAAAATTTGTTTACATTATTATCATAATAGAGATCAAAACATATGCGGCCTTAATTACACTATCATTTCTGTATCTTTAACAACAAAATCGACGGGGATTTCATACGTACTCATTTTCACAGCCAATATTAGTTGTTAGTTTACATCTTCTAACGCCGCATATTACCACTCGAGAAGATAGAGTGGCCATGAATGAATGGCCATGATTTGTTACAAAAAAATCCATGACTACTTTTTAATGCAAACTGAGTAATTATAGTTATTATTTGTTTCTAAATTGACCTTTTACCATGACCACTTTACCCTAAACGTTGAAACCAATTAAGTTGAATGCTTGGTGAATGTTACAATTACGTGGTAACTCCGTCCAAATTTTAAGTTTAGATTTTAGGACACCTACTCTTTTAATACAACAACTTTCTTTACATAATATTTGCTTCTAAATATACTTTTATTACGAACGCATACCCTTTTTTTGTTGAAGCAAGTAGGACCATTTTGTGGTATATCACGAGCGCATATATCACGACATATCACGAACGCATATATCACGATAGTTATTTGTTGTGGTATTCTATGAAATATATCATAATCATAAAGAAGCACGTTCAATGGTATTGTAAAAATGTTAATTTTCAGTCAATTTTATAATTTCTTAACAACTTTATACAACCCATTACAGAACAATTGATGACTACTAACACTGAACATGATTACAATTGTAACCCACTTGTCTAAGTTTGAACAGAGTGAAACATTGAAGGTGCCTGTCCAGACACATGAATAACTTATAATAGTTTATTAACCGCTTGTAACGTAGATATGCAGCATTCCCAACCAGACCGACATAGAGGTCCAACAACAAATGTTCTTCGAAAAACACCGTAAATCTCGTTCAACATAACTAATGTATGAAAATAAAAAAAAATCTAGTCAGTTACAGTCAACATGCACTAATTCATTTCAATATTGTAGATTAAAAGAAACTGATAATAGGGAAGCGATTGAAACTGAACAATATCTTCAACAGAGAAGTACTAACATCAATAAATGAGGTCAACTTGGTGAATGGATAATCGGAACTAAATACACGTAATGGAACATACGGTTAATAATATACGATGTCCAAGATATCCAATTAACAATACTACACAAATATGTGATGTAAAGATAAAAGTTTGTCACCTGCGGTGATGGTGAAAATACATGATATGCATCAATATCACAGCGTATTGAAATTGTCGCACGCTCCTCCTACATTATATAATATAACTATTCAATTGTCAATAAATCATTACCAGTGCCTATATTGCTCACTTCAAAAGCTAAATTGGACTAGACATTATAAAAAAAATTATATATCAAATCATTAAGATATCTTTGACGGAGTTATGTTTGAAAAAAATAGAAAATTTGGGTGCATCCATTCTGTAGGGACTGTCACAGGAGGCTCCTGATTAACCAAACGGTGGACCTTCGGATAATACAAAATAATATGTCATAAAAGCGAGCATACGTTAACTACATAATATACATGCGTTGAAGCGTTCAGGTGTCCACCATTACTGTAAGGCCCGAAGACAACCAATGAGACAATTAACAAGAAAGCAAGACTGTTTGGGAGTAGAAGAGATAATCAATTTAAAGAACACAAACGTAACAATAAATAAATAAAAAGGAAAGAATAGCAAACCAATTAACTACCCAACTCCTCTTGAGCTTGTAGGTTAATTTAAACAAGCTATTTCAACTTGATGAATTACAATCACTCTTGTGTACAAAGGAAGGTTCACCTCCTCCTTGCCCCGAACTCCACTCGGTCAAGTCAGGACGTTTTACTATCCCTCAGGACAACCCTCACAGAGCTACACTCATGAAGTATTCACTCACAAATGAAAAACTTACAATGAACCTCACATCACTAAGACTACAAATATTCTCTGAAGAGTATTTTCTCACTAAAATCACTCTAGATCTTTTGTATCTTCAGTGTGCCAAAGTTGTTTGATGTATCTGACCAACCACTATTTATATAGGACCAAGACAGTGCCTCATTAGTGCTTCCAATGGATAGAAAGTAGCTGAAGAGTCAACTAGCCGTTAGAGTATCGGACGTCCGATAGCCCTGTTTTATGCGTCCGACAGCAGGCAGTGAGTTTGGAAAATTTTCTTCAATTCTTTCGGACGACGGTATGTTGGTTTTCTGCCTCCGAAGGTATGATGTAAAACTGAAAAATTTTCTCCAATTCTTTCGGACGTCCGGTAGGTTGGTTTTCTGAGTCCGAAATGACGAAATGATTATCGGACGTCCGATCCTGACTTCTTAAGCGTCCGACAGCTTCAGCATAATTTGTTCCCTTTCAATTACACTTGTTCATGGAATCAAATAACTTCAAAACTGAAAGTATATCTTGAAAAAATATTAGTATCATCCATTTATTTTGTAAACATCAAAAGATAGGGATCAAGATCAACATTCTCCCCCTTTTTGATGATGACAAAACAATGGATGGAAAGAAACAAAAATAAGTATAAGCTCCCCCTCAATCATCGCATCCAAAACTTATAATTTCAGAAAAACTCCCCCTTACACATAGCATCCATCTCTCCCCCTTTTTGTCATCATAAGATGAGAGTAAAAAATCAACTATCATAATCCAGCAACAATAACAGAGTATAAAAACAGAAAAATGACAGCAATCACCAACATATCACAGAGAATTTTATATCAAAAGAAGTATCAACATATGATAGAGAGTTTTGACAAAGCAAACCATCTTTAGATCAGAATTGTTCTTTTATTTCCCTTTTGATATCATACAGATTCAGTAAAATTCAAAAACTCAGATCAAAGTATCAGAAATATCAAAAAAAAATTATGAACAAGAATCACTGCAATGATTAACAAAATCTCATACTTGTTAGAGTTAGTATCATGTCTAACTATCCACATGCATTTCATGCCTTTTTTTATATTCTTTCTCATATAGCAATCACTTTTCATGTGACCTTTTTGACAATAGAAATTACACATAATCAAAGAGTTATTCACATGAACGGGTTTAATAAATCTGATTTGCCTTTTCCTATGGATAGCAAATTCGTTGGAATTAGAATTCAACATATTCTTTTGAAAACAGACTTGTTTTTTGTGTTTAAGCAACTCATTTAGACCATTCATTCTTCTTTTCAAATCACCTTGTTCCTTTTTGAACAATTCACAAAGTTTTATTTTTCTATCAAGTTCAAAATGTAAAGCAGTCTCACTCATTTTGAAGTAATCATTTTCAGCTTTCAACTTTTTATTTTGTTGAAAAATATTTGCATTATTTCGAACCAAAAAACTAATTTTCTGTTTTAACTCCTTGTTTCTAGCATAGGATTCTTTCAAACTATCATGCAATTTTATAATGAAAGATTCAAGATCATCATCACTTTCATCATCACTTTCAACTTGAGAATTACAAGATGTTATCTCATCATCTCCAATGGCCATAAAAGCCAATTGAGCAGATTCTTCTTCCTCTTCAATTTCACCATCGGAGTTGTATTCATTCCATGTGAACTGGAAGTTATTGAATCTGGGTTTTCTTTCACCTTTCCTCTTCTTCATTGGGCACTCATTTGCGTAGTGTCCAGGTTGGCCGCATTCAAAACACTTATCAGTTTACTTTTTGTTGAACTCTAGCTTTCCTTTGTTTCTCAAGTTGTTGGACTGATTCGGGAAGGAGTTGCTAGGTCCACCTTTTCTGAATCTCCTCTTGTTGAGTATTCTTTTGAAGTCTCGTGTGATGAGTGCAATATCACTATCATCACCTTCCATGTCATCTTCACTCACGGAGGCTGTATCATCTTCATCTTGTGAAGCTTTTAGAGCAATACTCTTTCTCACTTTTGTATCTTCTTCTTCCTGCACCTTGGACTTGACTTTTAGCTCATAAGAAGTCAGTGAATTAATGAGAGATTCAATAGGTAAGATATTTAGATCTTTGGCTTCCTCAATGGCAGTCACTTTACTCTCCCAATCCCTTGATAAAGCATTCAGAATTTTTCTATTTTTCTCACCTAGAGAGTATTCTTTTTCCAGCACCTCCAAATCCTTAATGAGGTCATTAAATCTACAATACATCTCATCAATATTTTCATGAGGTTGCATCTTGAAGGATTCATACTTTGTAACTAGACTGGATTTCTTTTGTTCTCTAACATTCTCACTACCTTCATGAATTTCTCTCAGTTTGTCCCAAATTTCTTTAGCTGACTTGCAACCCTTGACTCTAATAGATTCATTTGAGTCTAATGCACAATATAACACATTCATGACTTTTGCATTTAAGGTGAGATGAGCTCTATCCACAGCAATCAATTCATTTCTAGATTTTGGTCTAGAACTATGAGTATTTTCATCTATAAGAGAAGCATCATATGGACCTTCACTAATAATAAACCACAATTCAATATTAATTGATTGTAAAAATATAATCATTCTTTCTTTCCAACTCACATAATTTGACCCATTAAACATAGGTGGTTTAATCACAGAATGTCCTTCAAAAAACATAGCATTATTGGTTGTCATTTTTACTCCCAAGCCGATTGAGCTTAATCTCTAGGAGACCAAGCTCTGATACCAATTGTAAGGCCCGAAGACAACCAATGAGACAATTAACAAGAAAGCAAGACTGTTTGGGAGTAGAAGAGATAATCAATTTAAAGAACACAAACGTAACAATAAGTAAATAAAAAGGAAAGAATAGCAAACCAATTAACTACCCAACTCCTCTTGAGCTTGTAGGTTAATTTAAACAAGCTACTTCAAGTTGATGAATTACAATCACTCTTGTGTACAAAGGAATGTTCACCTCCTCCTTGCCCCGAACTCCACTCGGTCAAGCCAGGACGTTTTACTATCCCTCAGGACAACCCTCACAGAGCTACACTCATGAAGTATTCACTCACAAATGAAAACCTTACAATGAACCTCACACCACTAAGACTACAAATATTCTTTAAAGAGTATTTTCTCACTAAAATCACTCTAGATCTTTTGTATCTTCAGTGTGCCAAAGTTGTTTGATGTATCTGACCAACCACTATTTATAGAGGACCAAGAAAGTGCCTTATTAGTGCTTCCAACGGATAGAAAGTAGTTGAAGAGTCAACTAGCCGTTGGAGTATCGGACGTCCGATAGCCCTGTTTTATGCGCCCGACAGCAGGCAGTGAGTTTGGAAAATTTTCTTCAATTCTTTCGGACGTCCGGTAGGTTGGTTTTCTGCGTCCGAAGTGACGCAATGATTATCGGACGTCCGATCCTGACTTCTTGAGCGTCCGACAGTTTCAGCATATTTTGTTCCCTTTCAATTACACTTGTTCATGGAATCAAATAACTTCAAAACTGAAAGTATATCTTGAAGAAATATTAGTATCATCCATTTGTTTTGTAAATATCAAAAGATAGGGATCAAGATCAACAATTACAATAATAAAAAAAGTAGTTTTACGATACGAATAACAACGTCTTTATTTTTTCAACTAAATGTATGCATGCTATTTCACTTTTCTCGATTTCGGGAGCAACGGCGTTTGGAGGACCATTCACTGACTGACTCCTTGAATGCATCTATGAGTTTTGAATGGCTCTTACATTGTATAAGACAGACGAAATAGGTATGTCAGGCGTAACAAAATTATCACATAATATAACATCCATGTAACTAATTATGTCGTTAGAAACATCTAAATAAAAGCTAAAGCCATGACCATCATCTCTTAACATATTCAGGTGGAATTGTCTTTATACCTATGGTATCAAACACCTTCAACGCGTGCCTACACAAAATTCCTTCATTCTCATATTTTTTTCCAACTACAGCGTACATTTAGATCATTCCGATTAAATACCACTATTCTTTCATATCCTCCATTATACCTCATGACCGCAAACTCCACAAACATCCCTACATCTTGTTGTCTTAATATAATCAAAGCTGTTGACTCGCCATATTCATTTTGGAATGCAACAAATACTGTTACTGAATACATCTCTGCTGCATGCACAAGTATAGGTGTTTGCCTCAACCCAATCATGGATAGTTTTTGCCTTATTTTATGTTCTGCGATGAGTTCATTATGTCTCTTATCATCAACCACTCGATTGAAATGATTAAACAACTACACAAGGTCGTGATCCAGTTTCAATGTGCAACTCATGGTTATGCTCTAAGACAAGGTCATGCACACGGTACTTCATTGTCCTTCTAAACAACACGATAACCATTTTAGCTCCACACCCTGTTTTCGTCGGCGCTCGTGCCCTCTTTGGCATCATATCACCTTCGTACTTGCGCTTCACACCTTTCTTGCAGCAACTATATCTCCTAGACATGGTCACGCCGTCTTTGTCTTTATTTAAATAGTCTTTGCGTACACTAAAATCCATTTTAGAGGTATATTTATTGTAAAACTTGTACGCATCCTCTTCACCGTTGTACTCTATTCCTAACTCAAGGGTCCCATCTTCTGCCAATTTGCTGCAATCCATTACTTCTGCTCCTACCAATTATGTATCAAATACCCTAATTTGCAATACTTCATGAATAGTATGTACATAAACAACAGTATAAATGTATATTACCATTCATAATGTATTATAAATCACACATTACTTGTACACCAAATCCTATTATTACGCTTATGAATATGATTAATGATTCACATCACTTTACTTTGACTCTAAGACAACGGCATTATCAATGTACAAATACAACTCCATGTACACTAAGTTATACGGACTGTAATATGTTGGTCACACAATGTAAGTCTTTTTTAACTGTATGTACATCCACTCTGATGATTATATTTAGATTCTAAGTTCCTTAAGTCACTGGACCTTATGTCATTCGTTAATTATATAAGCCTAAACCAACTCCGCATTTTATACTATTTCTACATTTTGAGGGCCAAACAAGTATTTGAAACAAGTATTTTCTATTCATTGTAATATATTTCTTACATCATGTAATTTATTTACAACACTAGGTACACCCATTTATTATTCACATCTATTTGCCTCTTTTTCTCTACTTCATCTCATTCAACTTTACACCTCTATTTTATACACACTGCATGGTCCGAAGAAGGGCAAACTAAGATTGTATAATGAGCATGGACCAACTACTAGATGCACAATGATTCATACCAATTGTAATGTGGTGGCTATAACCTGTAACTTATTTACAACAGGATGTACATTTATTCACTTGTTACATGTGACTTTGTTTCTCTCATCTTTCCCAAATTTTGCTTGATGTTTTACTTCAATACATATCCCTGGGTTTTCGAATAATTACTATCTCATTATAGTCCATCACTGAAAAATTGAATACTCACACACACACACATACGATACAAATTCACTATTCTTCACAACCAATATTATGTTTTTAGTGACTATAATTTCATCCCTAAACCCTAAACTGATGTGCATTGGGTGACAAATGATTGGCCACAGTTGAAGACGATGGTTCAGTCACGTTACCTTGGTATGCTAATACGCTTTATGTTTCACCGAACTCGGAGAGCACAGTTACTTCTGCTATTAAGTTGCATGACTGAACCAAGTTCGTCAGATGATGAATTTTCTCTGTTTGCTTTTACCTTCACTTTGCTTCCTGTTTGCTTCTAATAGTTTGCTTCAGTTTGCTTCATAATACTTTGCTTCACGACCTTCAGATTGCTTCATAATAGTTTGCTTCACGACCTTCACTTTCAACCAAGTTTGCTTCAGTTTCCTCACTCTTTGCTTCCTCTGTTAGCAAACAGTTCGGTCGTGCAACCACTCTCCAGTCACTTGCTTCCTTGGTTCAGTCGTTTGCTTCTGCTATTAGGGACTCGGAGAGCACCCTTTTCGGTCGGTTTTGTTTTGTGCGGCTATTTCAAAATTTCAACTTTCAAAATTTCAACTCTTCCGTTTGCTCCGTCTGTTACCGTTTGGGCTAGTGCAATTTTTTTTTTGGAGCACCCATCATTTTTTAGCCTTCCTGACATGGTTATTTCTAGTCCTCACGGTTGTGTTTGTGAGGGGACCGTCCCTGCCCCGTATCCGTAGTTTGCATGCATTAGGATAGGTGTAAGACATGTGTCATTCATATGTTTTTTTTTTCATTTTTTTTCCCTCTCACACTCCCCGCTTCACCCTAAAGCATACCTTAGGGTTTAAGCTTGCAATGAATTAAAATGCACTTGAACACATAAGTTACAACAAAAGCTATTAAACATGTAATTAAATCGATAAATAAGTAACATGATACGGTCGAATTTCTAATTAATTTTTGAAGAGTATTTATATAAATTGTTGGATTCTCACACTACAAACTTCTTTTATTCACTTCTCAAGTGGTAAAAACAATTAAACACTTAAATTCATCAATAATAAAGTATATATAAAATTAAAATAAAAACATGAAATTTACACAAAATATTCAGGTCCTCGCACTCTCCCCCTTTAAAAGAATTTCGCCTCCAAAATTCCTACCTCTATTCGCAAAAGTTCAGGATGTTTCTTCAAATTGATCATAGCCTATCTCACACTAACTCTCAGGAACAATTATCCCATTTCAAAGTCAACATTGTATCATTGGTTCTCAAAATAGTCAAAGTGACAATATCTTCAAATGCATTTGCAAGTCCAATTACTCCATCAGTAATACTAATAAAAAATTCCTTAGTAAATTGTAAATCTACTACGTCTGGTACCAAAATAATAAGGCATATAAAATCATGAAATTTACACAAAATATTCAGGTCCTCACAATCTCCCCCCTTAAAAGAATTTCGCACTCGAAATTCCTACATACCTTTATTCGCAAAAGTTCAGGATGTTTCTTGAAATTGATCATAGCCTATCTCACACTAACTCTCAAGTACAATTATCCCATTTCAAAGTCAACAATGTATCATCGACTCTCAAAATGGTCAAAGCGACAATCTCTTCAAATGCATTTACAAGTCCAATTAGCCCATCAGTAATACTAATAAAAAATTCCTTAGTAAATTGTAAATCTACTATGTCCGATACCAAGTCAAATAGTATGATCATTTCCTAAATACATCAATACGTCATAAGTATTCTAAATAAATTCAAACATTTCATAAATTGGGTTTTCTAATAATTTAACAAATAGATATATTTATCATATTGGACATTAGCCCCAAATAATCCTCCAATAAAGTTTAAGAAACCACAATTTCATCGAGAACTCATATATAATTACTTGCAAATGGCAACATACTAATCACATGGTAGATTTGTCAAACTTATCTCGTCTCAAGTTGAAAACTTTCCTCATGATTTAAAGCTATTTACAGCTACATAGTCCTTATGTAAACTACTATTTTACTCAAATTCTAGGTCTGAAAACCACATTTTTAGGTAAGAGATGGCATATAATCCATTTACCATTGAAGGACTAGTAAAATTATTTGTTTTAAAATGGATAATTTTCACTAATCTTCAAGATCTCACTATAGCCTCTTCACCTTTAGCTCTCAAAAGCTAGCCTTGGTCTCTTCGATTCTACTTCCCCAAATTCAATCATGATTTCTAATCACATCATAATACAATATACTAAATCCTTTCCAATTTCCAAATACACCATTGAATGAAATAATTGGTACTCGGGTACAAGAATCCAAAAATAGGATAATTCATAACTCAAACTGGTCAGTCTCAAGAGTAAATCAACCATATTTGGAATTTCTACCCGGCATACAATTCTAATTTCCTCAAGTATCATGATAAAGTAGATACTCAGGGAAATTATCATGATACTTGGGGAAATAGGATAAATTCCTGAAAATTTATCATGATACTTGGAGAAATTAGAATTGTACGTCGGGAAGGAATTTCAAATGTGGTTGATTTACTCTTGGAACCGGCCGATTTGAGTTGTGAATTATCCTATTTTCGGATTCTTGTACCCAAGTACCAAATATTTCATTCAATGATGTATTTGTAAATTGGGAAAGATTTAGTATATTGTATTATGATGTGAGTAGAAATCACGATTGAATTTGGGGAAGTAGAACCAAAGAAACCAAGGCTAGCTTTTGAGAGCTAAAGATGAAGAAGCAGTAGTGAGATCTTGAAGATTAGTGCAAATTCTCCATTTTACGATGAATAATTTTACAAGTCCTTCAATGGTAAATGGATTATATGCCATCTCTTGCCTTAAAATGTGATTTTCAGACCTAGAAATTGAGTAAAATAGTAGTTTAAGTGAGGACTATGCAGCTGTGAATAACTTTAAATCGTGAGGAGAGTTTTCAACTTGAGGTGAGATAAGTTTGACAAATCTACCATGTGATTAGTAGGCTACCATTTGTAAGTAATTATATGTGAGTTCTCGATGAAATTATGGCTCCTTAAACTTTATTGGAGGATTGTTTGGGGCTAATGTCCAATAGGATAAAGATATCTAGTTGTTAAGTTAGTAAAAAACCCAATGTATGAAATGTTTGAATTCATTTAGAATACTTAAAAGCCATTTATGTATTTAGGTAATGATCATACTATTTAAGTGGGTATCGGATGTAGTAAATCTACAGTTTACTAAGGAATTTTTTATTAGTCTTACTGATGAGATAATTGGACTTGTAAATGCATTTGAAGAGATTGTCACTTTGATTATTTTGAGAGTCAATGATGCATTGTTGACTTTGAAATGGGATAATTGTACCCGAGAGTTAGTGTGAGATAGCCTATGATCAATCTGAAGAAACATCTTGAACTTTTGTGAATAAAGGTAGGAATTTCGATGACGAAATTCTTTTAGGGGGGGAGAATGTGACGATCCAAAAATTCTATGCAAATTTCATGCTTTTATTTAATTTTTATATACCTTATTATTGATGAATTTAAATGTTTAATTGTTTTTACCACTTGAGAAGTGAATAAAAGAAGTTTGTAGTATGAAAATCCAAAATTTATATAAATACTCTTTACGTTTTAATTAGAAATTCAAACGTGTCATGTTACTTATTTATCGATTTAATTACATGTTTAACTGCTTTTGTTGTAACTTTAGTGTTCAAGTGCATTTTAATTAATTGCAAGATTAAACCCCAAGGATGTAATATTAATTAGACAAGAAACTAGTGGGTATAATCCTACCAGTAATTTAGGTCTGGGTATATTTTTATTTCTCCCGCTAGTTATTTGGAATTGCATTCAATCCCACCAGCAAGTTAGGCTTGGGGAGCATTTTCATTTCTCTCTCTAGTTGTTTTGACTTGGGTACAATCTCACCAGCAAGTTAAGCCTGGGGTGCATTTTCATTTCTCCCGCTAGTTATATGAGTTCAGATCTAATCCCACTAACAAATTAGGCCTAGGGTGCGTTTTTATTTCTCCCGTTAGTCATTCAATCTCAACTCTAATCCCACCAGCAAGTTAGGCCTGGGGTGCATTTTCATTTCTTTCTCTAGTTGTTTAGATTCAGGTCTAATCCCACGAACAAGTTAGCCCTAGGGTGCATTTTCATTTTTCCCGCTAGCTATTTGGAATTGGGTCTAATCCCACCAGTAAGTTAGGTTTAGGGTGCATTTTTATTTCTCCCGCAAATTGTCTAAATTCGAGTCTAACCCCAGCAGCAGTTTAGGTTTGGGGTACATTTTTATTTTCCTACTAGGCGTTTGGGATTGGCTTCAATCCCACTAAACAGTAAAGATTCATAAATGACCATTTAATTTATTGTTGGCGAGTCTCAGCGCCCACTGCACACCCTTCTATTCCCTTTCTTGGAGCATAATTATGTCTCTTCATGCAACCTTTAATTTACTATTGGTAAGTCTCAACTTCCGCCGCGAACTTTTCTATCTCCCTTCTTTGCAATTACCTTTGATTTACTGTTGACAAGTCTCTGCGTCCACCGCGCACCCCTCTATCCCTCTTCTTGGAGTATAATCATATTCCTTCGCGTCCCATTTTCTTTATTATGCAGACTTTCTTTATAGGTTTTGTTTAGTAATTGCGCTCCATCACGCATTATATGTTTGTTTATTCAGAAATTCTAAGAGTTCAGACTGTTTTGTTCTGCAAAGATCCTAAATGGATAATGCACTTGTTTCATCATAGTTCATTTGCATTTGAACTATATTTAACCTGATTCTTAAGAATGAGATATGCAGGCAGCTCTATACGAGTTCGATAATGTCTCTTGCAACGTCATTACATCGTTTTATTCAATAATTTTTTAACTGGGTGTTCGTTTGTTTTTTTAACTCACGTGCAACCAGAAGAGATAGGTAAATAATTTGGTGTATACGTTTTTATCTTGAATTTCTTCGAAACTTTAGCCAAAGAGGGACAAGCTGCAGACACCAAATTTTTGTTAATTTTAATATTTTAAGTTGTAGACACCAAATTTTTTTTAATGTTAATATTTTCTTGAATTTTTATCTATTTAATAGGTCATTTACATTTATGATTTTAATGTGAATTTTCTTATTTTGTAGGTTTGTCTTAAAAAAAAGGAAAAAATATTCTCTAATCATTTTTTTCCAACTAATAACTATTCACCCACTACTACGCTCAACCATCCCAAGTTTTTCTTTTTCTCAAACAAACACAATTCTCTCTCTCTCTCTCTCTCTCTCCCCCCCCCCAACAATCCCCTCTCTATTTCTTAAACACACCAACTCACACAACTCTTTGTCCCTTCTTTTTACACACATACACTATCACACACTTACACACAAGCTCTTTCATTTCTCTTGACCGTTGCACACAAACACACACATCACCACTTCCTTTCCTTCACACACACAAAACAACACACGGAACAAAAAAAACACCCAAGGGAGCAGAGGAAAAAAGTTATTGCTGCAAGAGCCATTGCCATCATTGAGCTCATCCAACTTACCCAAAAAGGATTATAGGTCAATATCCTCTCATCTTACTTACTTCTTCAAAAGGAAAGTATCCCCATTATCCTTTGAACTCTGATCATGTGATTTTATGTGCTCCTATGTGTTTATATGTTTTTATGGAATTCTTTTATTTATTCACTTTAAGTTCATATTTATTTTTATGTCTATTTAATATATTTTTTGTAATTATTTGGGGATACTTAAATATCTCAAGATGTAATAGATAAGTGATATTTTTTATTTTTCTTTCCTTTTTACAAAAATTGTAATTAAATAAACAAATATAATAGGTAGGGTTGATAGGTTTATTTTATTATACTTTTCATTTTAGATTATAGTTAGATACCTAAGTGTAATAGATTAGTTAGACAAATTTATTTTCTCATATTTTCCCTTTTAAATTGTAGTTAGGTCCCCTGCTGTAATAGATAGATTTTTGTGTGTTTATATGTTTTACATGCTTATGTGTTTTACCTGTTTTTCTTAGGATTTTGCATCTAAATGTTATGGTTATATGTTATGTGTTTTATGTGCTCTTATGTGTTTACTTACTTTAATTCATGATTTATTTGTTATATTATATTATGAACGCATAATTTCGCTCTACTAGTCCAACGCTAGTTGTTGCCCTTACTCACTTTCTTACTAGTCCAACACTAGTGATGATTTTTAGAAATGGATTAGTCTAATGCTAGACCCTTAGGTCATCCACGCATTAAGTTCATCTTTTGTGTGTCATTCATTGCATATTCATGTATTTTTCCTATTTTAGGCAACTTTTTCTCATTTATATGATACTTTCTCTTATATTATTCCTTTATTCCTATATACATGAGTCATATCATTTAGATTCGCATTTTATTTAAAAAATTAAAAAAATAAGTTAGTTCATTTGCCTGCTTATGTTAGAATAGTCACTTTTCGAATATGGGAAATAGGTAATTATAGTTTTTTAGTTCAAATATCCCATTACTCCCTTTATAAGAAAGAAAATTATGTCACAAGTTTTTGTCTTTCATACCCATTTTGTTGCATTCTTTTTTTTTAACCACTTATATCTATATATAAAATTTAATTTTCTTTTCTTTAAATCTTAATTTTGCATGCTCGTGACCCTTTCAAGAAATTGTTTTGGGGTTCGCAATTATTGCGATTGGTACCATTAGATCTTGAATGGATATTTTGCTTCTTTTCTATATATTTTTGGGTAAAATACATAAAACCCCCATGTGATTAAGGAAATTGACATGAAACCTCCTCATTATTTAGAAACACCCACTTAACCCCCATGTGCTTTGGACTTCTTTGGATTTTACCTGCTGACCGGCTGGAAAGCCGGTAATACTATGAAAAACCAAAAATACCCTCATATATAATATGTGGAAAGTTACAGATGCAATTAGTCAATCTGGAGCGGACTTCTGAAAATGAGAGAGAAACCCTAAACCTACAACGAAGAAAAAGGTGACTGTATCGCTAAGCGGTGTGAGTTATGGTGAAAATCGATCGGACTTGAGCTACATTTCATGTTTTGGAGAGAAACCCTAAACCTACAGTCAAGAAGAAGGTGTTTGTGTGCTGCAGATCGATCAACAACATTAGACAACATCGGTCGGCGTTTCTGTGCAGATTGGTCGAGAGTCGCAACACATTGAGCATAGTTATTAACCAGGTAAAATACATATCTGAACCTTAGGCATTAGACGAGTTGATTTTTTTGATGGCAGGTGTTTTGGTAGTAAATTGGGGATATTTTGAAACTTGGTAAAGGAACCACCATTGTCAGTTTTGGCTTAGTCAGAAGTTTCTCCGACAATGTTTCTGGGAATTTTTTTTAAAAATTTGGTAAATATTGCAAAATGTCAGTTTTGGCTTGGTCAGAAGCTTTTCCGACAAACTTCCGACAATGTTTGTGGAAAAATTTTTGTTTAAATTGCTAAATACGCAAAATGTCAAGGTTTGGCTTAGTTAGAAGCTTTTCTGACAATCTTTGGGCGAAATTTTTTAAAAAATTGCAATATACTACAAAAAGTATGGGTCTTTTTGGAGTAATCAGAACTACTGTGGTCCATACTGGTATTGATTATGTTTTTATCCTTCTAGATAAGTGTGTTGATGTTGATTTTTTTTTTGAAATTGAGCGTATGAAATATTGCCTGTTCTTTTTGATACATCTGAAAAGCAAATGAGTAAATGAATCTCTATTTTTTGACACATCTGAAAATAAAATTAGTAAAATAATCTCGGTTACTTTGGGTTAGGTGCATAAGAATGGGAGATAATCCGTGGCAGACCATAGACATACACATGCATTATGGTGGATATTTCAAATGAAAACCGAGAATTAGATACACTAGTGAACACGTGAGGGTATTTTGTGGATAGGACCCTGATGAATTATCTGTATTTGAGTTTCAAAAAATGTACCAACCAATTGACCACGGCATAACAAATATGAATTTCTGGTACTCCATTCCCTTTCATGACCTTGATATTGGTGTGGTTCCCATCAAAGATGATGTTGACATCGAATTATTGACAACATGTTATGAGGGGCTTACAGAAATGCACATATATGCTGAGAGGGGACCTGATCCCATTGAAATTGTGTCCCCGGAAGGAAAATTACTGTACAAGAGAGTGACTGGTGATGGCGTACTTGCACTTCCATATCATGATGGCTGGCAGGCTGAGATTAGTTCGTCCTCAGCTGTTAAAGGTAGGGATGAAATTGACCCTTTAGTAATTGGGAATGAGGATAATAATGACAATCCACACATTAACTGTAGAGCAAAGGACATCTGTGAAAAAGAGTCATCACAAATGGAGTCGGATCCAGCTTTTGTGGGACCACATAGAGAGAAAATACATGATTCTGGTAACAAGTCCAAGAGAAAGAAGGCAACAAATGATAAAAAAGCTAAGTTGCAAAGAGTAAAGTTAAGTGCAAGGAAGTCAGTCAGGCGGTTATTTAAAGACAAAGAAGAGGGTGATATATCCTCAGAGCCTCGGCAGTCTCCTATAAGGAAGTCAACAGAAGAAACAACACAAGCAGAGAGAGATCCAACATCAGAGCAGACTGATTGTAGGGGAGAACCAACAACACATGCAGAGAGAGATCCAACAGAAGAGTAGACTGATTGTAGGGGAGAAAGAACAGTTCATGAAGGCGGAGAAGAAGATGAAGTCATACCAGATTATTCAGATCTTCCTGACTGGCTAAGAGAAGCAGTAAACCTGCCTGAAGATGATGACATATTTGCAAGTTTACATGGTCAAGGATCAACACAGGCATCTATAAATGTTGGATCTGCAAATTCGGTTGGTATTGGTTCAAAGCAGCAACAAGAAAATCATCAAGCAAAAGCATCAAAACAAGCTGATTTAAATGAAAATCAACAGCAACAAGAAAATCAGCAACCAAAAGATACACCAGAAGCTAATTTGGGACAACATCAACAGCAAACCCAATTCAAAAAACAACATGAAGATTCAAGAAGTCAGCCAACATCAGGGAGGGATGATAAATGTCATGCCAATGAGCAGGAAGAGGACTGGAATAAAGCAGTAGAGGATGATGAAAACCTGTTTGACAGAGGAATAAGATCTGATGATGAAAGCATCCCTGTCTACAGTTACTTCAATGCGGATGAAGAGTTTAGGAAAGAGCACTTTGAACTAAAGGTTGGCCATAAATTTACTAACTTCTATAAGTTTAGAGAGGCCTTGGTTAAATGGGAAATTAGATAGGGATATGAGCACAACTACATCAGAAATGAAGGCTCTCGAATAACAGCTAAATGTGCAAAGGGGTGCAGTTGGAGGATTCATGCAAGCAGAATCCAGAAAACAAAGACATTTATGATCAAAACTCTTAAGGGAGAGCACCATTGTGGCAGGGATTACAGCAATCGACATGCCACTTCAACATATCTGAGTAATAAATTTCAAGCTAAAGTGAGGGATGATTCTGGATGTAATATTCCTGGCATAGTGAATGAGACAAGAAGATTATTTATGCTAGACATTAGTCAAAAAAAAGCTGCCAGAACAAAGCAAAAAGCATTAGAGGCACTTAGGGGCAATGACATGGAGCAATGCCACAAACTTCGGGATTATGTAGCTACTGTTAAAAATTTCAATCCTGATAGTCATATTTCGTTGCAAATTGATAGGCGAAATGTTGAGGAAAGAGCTACATTTCAGAGGATATATTATGGTTTAGGTGCTTTGAAAAATGGTTTCCTAGAAGGATGTAGACCTATCATAGGATTAGATGGCTGCTTTCTCAAGAGTCCCTTTTGAGGTCAGCTACTTACAGCCTTGGGTAGGGATGCCAATGAAAATATGTTCCCTATTTCCTTTGCTGTTGTTGAGGTAGAGAATTACGATAGTTGGAGTTGGTTTTTGCGGGAATTAATTAGCCAAATGGGAAGAGGAAACAAAAGAATGGCTTACACTTTCATTTCGGATAGGCAAAAGAGTCTTGTCTATGCAATTGAAGAATTGTTTCCTGAATCGGAGCACAGATTCTGTTTGAAACATATGTTCAAGAACTTCAAACAAAGATTCAAGAATCAAGACCTTAGAGACATGTTTTGGAAAGTTGCTGCAGCAGCAAACATGCCGGAGCATGAAACTGCCCTAGCAAATCTTGCAAGGGCTGACCGACAGGAAGGTGACAAGCTAACAGCTGCGGAATGGTTCAAACGGTTGCCTCCAAAATTATGGTCCAGTGCTCATTTTAGTATAGTTTGTAGGAATGACACTTGCGTTAACAACATGAGTGAGTCATGGAATAATTACATTCTAAAAGCTAGAGGGGAGCCAATAATTACAATGCTGGAGTGGATTCGGAGGAGATTAATGCAAAGGTTGCTAACCAAACGAGAGGGCATGCTGAAACATAGTGGCACTTTATGTCCAAACATTTATGAGAAGTTGGAGAAGCTTAAGATAAAGGCAAGAAATTGTGTTGCGGTTTATGGAGGAAATGGGAATTTGGAAGTTGATGGCTATAAAAGGACAAATGTTGTCAATTTGGAGATGAAAACATGTACCTGTGGTCATTTTCAGCTTAGTGGCATTCCTTGCGTGCATGTGGTTGCCTGCATTCAGAGTAGAAAGTTGAAATTTGAGGACTATGTTGATGCTTGTTACCATAGGGAGGTATATTTAAGGGCCTACAACTTCACAATTGGTTCCGTTCCTTCGAAGCAGTTCTGGGTAGATAGCAAAATGCAATATTTGAACCCACCATTGGTGAAAAAACAGCTTGGTAGGCCAAAAAATCAGAGGAAGAAGGGTCCAGAAGAGCCTACAAATCAGCAAAAAGCAAGTAGGAAAGGTCTTGGAGTTTACTGTCGGAGATGTTTGAAATCTAGACATAACATACGAACTTGCAAATCAGCGATTCACCCTAAGTCTAAACTTTACAAAGTAATGTAACATTTTACATTCTACTATCATTATGGTTTAGTGTGTTTTGTTGGTACTTATACACTCATTAATTTCGATTTGAACTGTAGGCACCTAAAGTTGGTCCAACAGCTTCAAATGCAACATCCGTAGCTTCTGTATCTCAGGCTAGTGTCTCAAGTACTACTGCTACTACACTTTCATAGGTACTAAAAAGTAATTATCTATTTTTGGGTGCTGGAATATACTTACATACATACTAACCATGAGAACTTATATACAGGAGCCAAATCAGCCTATAAGTGGTGCTAACCAAGAAAGCCAGCAAAGTAGATCCTCAAAAAGAAAGCAACCAGCTGCAACTGCAAGGATGTCAAGGCTGCAACATTGTGGCTCCAAGAGATCAAGAAAATGAACTGCTATTTTTTCGATTTTATTGTTTGAATGTACTGGTTATGCCAAGTAGAATATATCGATTTTATTGGTTGAATGTACTGATACCATTATGGTATGGATGTTGCAATATTTTTCATTGTATTCAGATTTTTGGCTGTCTTTTGGTTGACTGATACTCTCATGGATATTGTACTCAGATTTTTTGGCTATGTTTTGGTTGATTGTGGCTATCTTTTGGTTGACTGATGCCATTGTGGTATTGTACTCAGATTTGATGGCTATGTTTTGGTTAACTGTGGCATTTGTGACTGTATTGCTATGCTGGTGAACCTTTTGGCCATGTTGTGGTAGGATACCAATGGGGTATGATTGTGGTAATATGTCACGTTTTTGTGTTTATGAATGGCAATATTTCTAGCCACATTTTTTATGATTTATCATATCTAGTTGTGGTAATATGGATGGCAATATTACTGGCCATATCTTTGCTGAAGATGATTAAATCTGTCAAGTGTCCTGAATAATAATTGTTGGTTATATCTTTGCATCTGATGACTTAATCTAACAACTTCATTGCATTTAAATGGGTATTTCAGGGTCTTTTCAATGTCCTGAATAAAAGCAGGTTTTTTCAATGTCTTCAACAAAAGCAGCTTCATTCGCTCATTTATAATTGAAACATGAAAATCAACTCCAGATTGAAACCAGGATGTGATTTTTGCATTGCAATTTGTCCCAACTCCAGATTCTATTACACTACTTTTACATTACAAATTTTGCCCAAACTTCATCTCATACATATAACGACCAGTGACAAAAGAGACACAAGTACAGTCAGCATCATCATCATCTTCATCAGCCCCATCGTTGCTTCGACATTGTGAATCTTCGATTGTAATCCCATAATGATGTTATAGTTATTACTTACCATTCCTTGCCTAGACATGATAAATCTTTCCGCTGTTGCAGGTCCAATTGGTGAAACCCCTTCCACGTATGGACTTTGGCAGGATGATTCATTAGTGCCTCCCTCTTTACTAATTGGGTTACAGCATGCCCAAAATGAACAAGCACCAGTTTCACATACATAATACAACATACCTTTTGATGGTTTTTCAGATTCTACTACCTTAATCTTTGCTTTATTGTTGCAGAAATATCGCCGATTTTGGTACCTTAGGTTCCTCGATCCACCGCCAAAATTTTGGGAGCTTGATATTTTTTGGTTCTCCCTTGAAATGATAGCTGATTTAGCCCTTCCAAAGCTCTTTTTTTTCCATCAAAAGCTGCGTTACTCTTTACGTTTTTGGGTCTTCGTTTTGCATCTCTCTGTCGAATTTTCTCATTTGCAGAACAACAATTATGGTGGGTTTCATTTGTAAGAGACATGGAGAGCAAAATTGGAATGAAACAAGTTTCTTCTAGCCACAAGTTACCATTAAGTCGCGTCAATATCACTCGCTAGCTTCCCAGCCGGTCAACAGGTAAAATCCAAAAAAGTCCAAAGCACAGGGGGGTTAAGTGGGTGTTTCTAAACAATGAGGAGGTTTCGTGTCAATTTCCTTAACCACATGGGGGTTTTATGTATTTTACCCAATATTTTTTTTAAGTTTAGTTTTGCATTCATAAGGAAACATCCAAGTGTGATACGTTTAAGGGTTAGATTAAGAAAAATTTTTATTAAATCTCGCAACTAGCTTAGACTATGTTAAAAGAGTGCCTTAAGTTTGATCTGATCGAACATTTGCCTTCCCTTTCTTCAACTATGACTCTCGAACTCAATTTTTCTTATTTTCAAAGACCTAAAGTTGTCAAAAAAAAATTTATTTCATTTTTATTTTTGGTCAAAAAAATTTTTATGTGACTTAGTACGTTTGAATTTAATACCAAGTGGTGACTCCTATTTTCTTAAAAATCCTTTTTAGACTAAATTTTGGGCTCAAACTGTCGCATTCTTTAAAGTTTCATTTTAGACCCTTTTTCACTTTTTTTTTTAAATGAAAAACACATTTTTTGCAAAAACCTTTTTGTCGTAAAAAATAGGGCGCGACAAGCAACTAAAAAAATTTTCTTGCCATCTGTACAGTGAAGATCCATATAGACAAACTGAAAATCTTAAGAGATCTATTATGTTAATTCATGATTTTTCACTTTTAGAATGCACAATGATTACTTTTTCAAATATCGACTATTAACTAACCTTGGTATTAATTCTAGTACTAATTATGACTTGCTTAAATTCTCTGTGATGGGTCAAAAAATGCAAGAATTTTTTTCAATTTTCTTTTCCTTTAAAATGGCATTTTTGTAGTTCATATTAAACTATGATCATTATCTTGAAATACTTACTAGTGTGTCATACAATCAATTTTCTAAAATTTCTTGAAATTTATAAAATCAAGAGTTCACCAGTATGAAATTGCATGTAACAACAAATAAAGAATAAACTTGTGATCTAACAATCAAAAATAATGCTAGGGAGGAATAATGGTAGCAAAAGAATAAAAGCGAGACATAAGTAGAGGATAGGATATATATGTAACATAAGTTTGCTATCTGGTTCGATAACGCCATAAGAGCACACAATAGTGGGTCGGGTGTTATTGTTTCCATGTAAGGGTAAATTTCTTCTACAAAATTATTGCAATTCAAAGGATAGTTGATAATTTGAAGCATTAATTAATATTGATTTACTTTCCTTTTTTGGTTTGCCTGTAGTATGCCTACAGGGCACCAAATAGAAATGAAAAAAAACATGTAATATAAGGAAGAAAATAATTAAGTGATTCTTTCCTTTTAACGGGGATCCTATGTGGCAATAAATAGATTAACAAGGAAATAAAAACTGAAAGAGTATTACTTTGAAATTATTTACCGAGAAGTAGAGTGTTTTGGCCAAAAACTCCAACAAAACGATGTTGGGTTTCCTATGTGGTAGGTTACTAAATTAGTTATTCTCATGTCCTGTCATGGACGTCCTATGTTTCTGCCATGTGTATATATTACCTTAATTTATTTGGTCAGATTCAAATTTTTTTATTTTTGTTAGCAATAATTAATCCTAAACTTTTTCAAGTTTTAGGTGTAGCACTTTTTTTAGCAACAATCTATTACCCACTTTGTTATCCTTAATTTACATTCTTACTATGTTTAATTTTGGTCATATTTTAGAATACTTGCCATATTAACAACAATCAATCACCTTATTGATTCATTCCTGATGAAATCAGGGAACACAGAGTCACGTTGTTTGGATGTTCAAGGATGCGAGGTTCACAGAATTTCATAGTTAGACGATGATAGTAATAATTTTATTTTTACACTTTACCTTTTCAATTTAAGAAAAATAATATGCAACCTTTTCTCCCTCTTCCTTTTAATCTTGACTTTATTTTCATTTCATGGGATAATAATGAAATATTATTGAACCTTTTACAATACTTCTTCCCTTCTTATCAAAAATATTGCCCCAAAATATATAGTTCTTTAAAATAAATTTTCTATATAATCATTTTTTTTTGGTATAAACCACTTGTACCCACGTTTTATGATCTGTGACTAATTTTGTTCAAGCCGAGTCGAACCCCTTACAGGATAAAACTTTTTCAATGTTGTTCTTTTCATTCCCATGGGTTTTAAACCTAATACCTCATAATTAAGGGATGCAAACCCCTTCCACTTGCACTAACATCCGTTGGTTTCTATATAATCATAACTTTATTGTAAACATTTCCTTACAATGTAGTTTCGTAAGTTTTCTTTCAAGATAGAGTTAGAAACTTCCATACTATAAACAATCTCGTGTGCCATAATATCTTTTAAAATATGCAAAATTAACTTTTTTATATCTTTAAACTCAAAAAATTTAAAAAATAATTTATATAAAAATTTAATAAATTTGATATCAACAAAATGCGTATACCTTTTTCTACTCTTAGAGCAAATATTATAATTTTAAAACATGCTCATATATTTTAGTGTTAATTAATTAAAAACACATACTTGTTCTTTTTTAATGTTCAAACTTATATTGGACATTATCTTTTGATACTTAGTTTTGATAAGTGCTTTTAAATTTTTTGTTGATAATGTTTTGTCAAAATCAAATTTATTAAATTCTTACATTACTCATTTTTTTTATTCTTTGAGGTTAAAGATTTTAAAGTTAATTTTAAATATTTCAAAAGATATTATGGCATAAGAAATTATTTAGAGTATATCTTTAACTGTAAATGTTTTTAATTCTATCTTGAATAAAAAATTTACAAAATTACATTGTATAGAAAGTTTATTTTGAAGAACTGTATACATGATACTTTTCATCAATAATATGTTTTAGCATAAAATATGTTAGTTTTATATATTAAAATTATATTACAACTTTCATACTGGTTCAATATATTATATAAAGAATTGATAATTATTAAACAAAGTGTACTTTCTTTTTTTTGGCGGCTGAAGGAAGGAATAAAGTGTGAATAATACTAAGGGCAAAGTTGGAAGAAATTTTTTTTTTACAGGTTTTGAAGGCCTGTCATTTACTAGGATAAGGGCAAAGTGCTTTTTTTGCGATAATTTCAGAAATTGCCCTTGAAGTTTTTAACAATTTCACTTAAAACCCTTGAAATTTCAAAAATCACAACTACCTATGTTGTTCATCTAAAATGGCAATACTAGCCTTAACATTCTATTGAAACTCCTATTTACACAAAGGATGGATTTTATAATTTTTTTCCTTTTTCCTCCTTATTCATTTCTCTTATATTTCACCAGAAAAATTGAAGAACTATCAATGTTGTCCCTAATCTCTATCCATATTAAACATCAAACTAGTAATATTTTTTTGATAACTTTTAATATCATCTAACTTTTTGTAACTCTCTTTTTATATCAAAATCAAGAATAAATCAACAATAACCTAAAAACAAGGTCACTACCAAACGATGGTAGTTCCACCACTCAACTAGCCCACAAACTTTAAAAAAATTGAAATGATACTTTATTATCGAACTTAAAAAGAATCTATGTCTCTGATAAAGTACAATAAAAAGTTGCCTATTATAGTGATAGATTTATTATTATAGTTATTATCAAACAACAAATATTAGCATTTAAAACTTGAGACTCATTTCTTCGTAATTGTGCCAAATTACTTTACAATCATCTAGAATAATAAATTAAACTTCATAAGATAAAGACATTTTAGGGTATTCATTAAATTTTTTACCCTATATTAAGTTTTGGTTATCAAAAGTATCAAATCAAGGGAGGTAAGTGTAGTTTTTAAAACTTTGATGGTCCTAAGTGAAATAGTAGAAAACCTCAGCAAAGTTTTCTGAAATTGTCCTTATTTTTTTCGAGTGGGTAAAGTGTGATTACTCCTATAGTTCAGGCGGCAAAGTGTCAGAAACAACTGAGGGCAATAGAGTCAATGACAAGAAAGCATAGTTTTAGCATCTTTAGAAAAGCACAAAGCAAAATAAAACAGCATTGGAGGGAGACTTGGGACTAGCATACTTAGATGCTTGTCCACTTTATCTTCAGTTGATGTGATTGTTACAAAATTTAGTCCACAATCTACAGTGTTTTGTTTTGGTTTAAATGCATTAAATCCCTGAACTTGCACCTAGTTGTAATTTGCATTTTGACCCTTGAGTCAAGGTTAATCTAGCAGAACATAGATGCGGCAAACTTTAGGAGTCTAATGACCAAGTTATCCATGTCCAAAAAGTGATTGACCGTTATATTCCACGACAAAACGTATGCTTCATTAAAAATCTTGCCCTAAAAAAAAATTTCTAAGCAGATAAATGATATAATGATTTTTGCCTATTGAACCAAATTCATTAGCAAAAGGGAAAAAAATTCTCTCGGATAAGTAAAAAAAAACTCTCTCAATTAAGTAAGTCAAAAATCTCAACTCTCACTAGTAAAACATCTATTCTTCTAGACGATGAGTTTTATGGTTAATTATCATATTAATATACATAAGAAATTTGAATATCTCATCTACAAAAATGACTCAAGAAATAGGTTAAACTTCTTAATCATGGACAAATTGGTCATTAAACTCAAAAAAACTGATAGAATTCATATTTCGTTAGATTGACATTAAGGTTAGGAGAGTTTCTTTGAAAGTTAAGAGTAGCAAATTGCAATTCTATTGCAAATTCTTGGAGATTTTTTTTTTAATTTTTAAGTTGATGAATATGGATAAATATTTCAACCTGTCTTGAGTGGTTAATATACTTGAGTACCAATTCAAGGACAGAATATTAGCGGGAGAGATTTTATTCAACCTATATAGATTCATATAAGCTTTTCTGAACATTTTACTAAAATTATACAACGCTTGCCCCTTTAAATGTACGTAATGGTTATATCTCATGCCCCTTCATCCTCTGTATATAAAAAACCTGTAACTACTCAACTGTCTTTCTCCTATTATATAGTGTCAATGCAGTGCAAAAAATAGCAACTAATAATAAAAGAAAATTAAACAAAGAGGAAGCTAGAGATAAAAGGAAAAAGAATCCCATTAGAATTTTATTTGTATTACATCACATTCAAAAGACTATAGGTATTAGGCAACGTAGTTATATATTACTTGTGCACCACCTAAAATGAGAACCAACTTTTGTATTTTTGTAGTTTATTAACGAAAATAAAATCTTCTCCAATCCTCCAAACTCTATCAAGTGTTCCAATTGTATTTTTTAAGAATGTCTACTATTGTACTTTTCATTTTAGTTACCGATTGCAAGAATAATTATGCTTGCTTGGGAGTAAGAAGTACAACTATTGGTTGAATCATGTAAAAGAAATTAAGAAAATTATCAACTTCATTTTAATATTGTCATTCTATCTAATGTTTAGCTATTTAATCATATGACTTTGTGATGCATTTGGGTGTTATTTTGTAAGCTGCTATGGGATTATTTATTGCTATTTTTGGTACCATCAACAACTGCAGTTGGTCAAGCCCCAACAGCTCCTTTGAGAAAAATAATAATGTCCCACGAGGGCTTAAGTCTTCTGTGGTGGCCAACGACAGTTCAAAAAACTATTGATTAATTAAAATAGGATGTTCGTTGAGAAGAAATGATAATATAGAGCAAGAGTGCGACAGGGAGCAGAATAAAAAGTAGGACAGAAGATTTCAAATAATAAGCAGTTGTTGATTAATTAAAATAGAATGTTTATGAAGGAGAAATAGTAATACAAAACAAGTCGAGGGAGTGAGCAGAATAAGTACACAAGATTCCAGCGCATCACACCACGCGTGGGGCAGCTAAACACATGCGTAAGCGACGACATGCTGATCACTTCACATGTCATGACTTGGTTTTTCCACGGCACGGCGCATGCAGAACAGCACTCAAGAATAGCACCGCGCATGGAGCATCACGATTCGTGAACATCAGTTTGGAATTCCAGCATTACACCAGTAAGCACTGAAGAAAGATCAAAACAATGAGAAATCACGAGTTAGCTGTCTATATATTTGTTCTTAACCCAAAACTCGTGCAAAATGAAATAGTTATGGACTGAATGCTGACTTTCATAAATATTAAAATTTATCGTGCAAACAATACTGGAGGCAACTGCCCACAAGACTATTGTCCAGTCATAGATACATAGGCACTATTCTTTTATACATACCTGTAAGTTTAGTAATAAACTCCGAGGTATCATCTTTTTTCTGATGATTTGGCATGACAATATGATTCTACCTTATGTCCTTTTTTGTCTGGTTAAATCGCTCTAATTAAAAAAATTGTTGTTGAGGGAGAGCATTGACAATGCAGCAAGTCTCCATGCACTTTCCGAGAAATTTCCTTCTGCACTTTGATCTTGACTTCTCAACTACAGGAAAGTGGCTCAGTGGCTCTGGACGTCTGGTCAGAAATCATTAACTGTATTTGGAAAAAGAGACAGGAACAACTGTGACTACAGTTGGTCCTGAATAATATAACATCTTATTAATAAGTTATAATTTATTATTATTAACTATTTACATAACCTCATAACGAACACATAATTATTATATATGAAACTTACATGAACTGAATTCGTTGTAAAGGTATAGGAGAAGTTAATCACAAATTACAATACGTTTACATGGTATTATATCATTTGGGAACAATTGTGCTTACAATCGTTCATATCTCTCTCTCAATTATTTGTATGGTGCTCAGGGATGTAGTTTCGATAACTAATAGAAAGTGAGCTGAAAAAATGAAGAGGCATAAGCGTTACAGAGTTTTCTCAAATAATTAATAGTAGGGCTAGCTATACATAGACAAATGACGAAGAAGCGTTCTGGAGTTCTATTTCATATGCTTGTCGTTCACGTGATTAGTTATCTCATCTCCTGCAATCCAATAAATTTACCCCATCAAAATGAGAGTAGAGGGCAAAGCTACAAATCCAATCTTATCACCCTTATAATTCCCTCTAGGGCTTTTATTAGGAGATTTCCTTGGCTACACTTGCACCAAACTAACATACTCATGAATTCACTAACAAGAAAATAATCAAATAGGTCAGAGCAAGTGCAATTGAAGGATGGTTTAGCAATTAACTTACCATTGTTGTTTTTGTTGTAGGACTCAAGGTAACAAAATATATTGTTCCATATAAACGTTAGTGTACATAAACAAAATATTTCGTTTAATCATAGTACAATAATAATTTAGTCTGTTCGGATAGTTTGGATAGTGGATTTTTTAGGATAATTTTTGGGAAAAAAATATTGTAGCACCTTTTTTATATGATGTGTGAAATAAAAGTTATTAAAAATGTGTTAACGGTACAATCAAATAAATTTTGATAAATAATTCACTAATCACTTGTTTATTTATCAAAATTTATTTGATTACATCGTCGATATATTTTTTAATCACTTTTTTATTTTACACGCGTCAGGTATCCGTCCCAAATCTGACAAGGCTTTCTATGGTCATCGTTTCTCAGTCTTTTTATAGTACTGGGGAAGCTTTAAGTTAAGACATCACTATGTGCTTTTTTGTCGAGTCGCCTTGGTATCTTCCTTGAAATTTACCAGTAAGCTTTTCAGGCGCATAGAATTAAAACACATCCATCAACATCGTTTCCATTTTCAGTCTATATTGTGTAAAAATTTTCCAAGCCATCAATTGACGTGACCTACCGTATGGAAAGGGTTGGTTAGGATAACCATCGTAAGATCCACATTATTGTGAGACACGATCCACATGTACCCGTTCATTAGACGAAAATTGTGCTCGTTTAGAAGCGAAAACTCGTACGCCCAATTAAGTTTTTGGAAGAAAACTTTCAAAGAATTATACGTGAAGTATAATCCTATTAAAATAACTACCTTTGCTTGTTATTTTTCTTTTAATGTGCAATACTATGAATCTTGGGCTTATGTTCAATCCTGCTTGTGGCTTCCAAAATGATCTGATAATTGGTCCGTGGCTTTGTTATTTTAGATTATTTTTCGGTATCTAATCGTTCTAGGAAAGACACGGATACCAAATGGAGTCTAAATTACTCTGAATTTGAGTACCATTGATGGATACGATGACACCTCCCTCTCTTCTTTTCCACCTAAATATAAAACAAAGCCAACACCATCACACCAACTGTTCCCTTCATAGCTTGGAAGCTTTAAAACCCAGTGACAGAGAGAGATGCACCTACTGGAAGCAATCCAGTCTTCAAATCAAAGGAAAAACTATTGGAAACTTCAGGTTCACAGACGAAGATAAATTACCTGAAAGTTCATCTACACTTTCCTTAACCATTTTCATCTTCTGTTATACGACTTTAGTCCATTTCTGGAGTTAATGCCAAAAGTGCTTATCAACTCCGGGTTGTATTCTTCCAGAATTCATGGCTTTCGGCGGAAAGATTCTGACTATCGAGCCAAAGTATTGAGAAAGAACGTTTGCATCTGTGGAAGTGACAAGGCAAGTATATACCATTCCTCTTTTCTTGGTGCTTTTTCATTTGATCATACACAAATAAATGTGAAATAAGAGAAAACGTGTTTGCTTTATTCTGAGGACCAATTTTATCCTTTGAACAAATGTCCGGTCTTGAATGTGACTTTAGTGACTCAGTTTAGCATCATATCTGAGTGGCAATTGCCTATAGTTCATTGTACATACTTTGTACTGAGGTTAATTAGGAGTTCAAGTTCTTACAGTCCCCTTTCTTTCCAAGTGAGATTAGTATATCTATCAAGAAAATAGAAGGAAGAGGTTGCTATTATTGAAATCCCAAACATTACAAGTCGTGGGTTCAAATCTTCCTTTCTCACTTTTTAAATTTCATCTCCCCTGTTAGAAGGGCGAAAAAGGTGGGGTTATGCTTGCATGCTTTGGATATCATAACTCGAAATCAACTGCAAAGAAGAGATTAAAGTTTGAGAAATACTTGTCTTCCAGCTGTTTAAGATTGATGAATAGAAAATTCTTGGGGCAAAGTTGGAAAATCAATATGCTGGGTTTTGAGAAATATGACTAAAGATATATATATATATATATATATATATATAGTAAGTAGTTAGCCGTAGTCAATCTAGAGAGTTAGAGGAACCGCGAGGATTAAAAAAGAGTGAGCTTCGATTTGCTAGGGTTTTTTTAAGATGGTGGCAAAATAATGCTATATTTTTTAAAACAAGTGATATAATTTTATTTTATACTTGACTCTATTATTTATTTATGTAAAAGTACGATAAAATAAAATAAAATTTTCTATTAATATCTATATATTCATTATATATTTCTCTAAGTACAATAATTAGTATATAAAAGCATTTTATTATATATTTTATGTATATTAAAGTTACTATTTTATATTTATAAATATTAAATTAATGCTCATCAGTTCAACAAGTGAATTTCAATCAGTGATTCACTGGTTGAACCAGTGACCCATTGACCTAATCCCTCAATCGGGTTCTTCACCGGATCGGATTTAATAACTATGAACTTCTTGCCTGAATCGAATTTGAGCAGTTGATTCTTCTTGTTTGGTTTAAAGAAAAGTCTAAACCCTAGAAAAGAATAAATGAAAAGGCAAAGATTACGAGGGATCATGCGGTTGGTTGAAAGTTTCTAGTTCTCAAGAAGCAGGCAGTCATGGGCTGCGCCTTGGACGGCTGTGTTGTTGCCGCCCATTTGAAATTTTTCCATCAAACTTTTGGGCCGCTGTACAATTAGGACCAAAAATCAACGGACACCCATACAGTCTCTGCACGTGTCATTGTCTTGTTTGAAATTGCTACCTTTTTTCAAAAAAATTTTAGGAATAATTACATAGACTTCTTTGAGGTTTTTAATAATGTTACTTAATAACTTTAAAGTTTTAAAATTATTACTTACCTCCCTCGATTTTATTACTTGTCTAACAAAACCTTAAAAATACCATAAGTTTTAAATGAAAACCCTAGACTACTCTCGTACTCCTTTTTCTTAAGATGAAGAAAACAAAAAGAAAAAGAGTAAATCTTTCCTACACTGACGGTGTATACACTATCATCGTTGGATTCATGACATATGTACAAAAATTGAATTTCAATTTCAAATTTTGCATAGTTGTCATTCATCCAATGCTGATAGTGTATACACTGTCAGTGTAGGAAAGATTAATCCAAAGAAAAAAGAAAGATATTCTTACACCATTTTATTTACCATCAAAGTCACCATCACTTTTAACATCATCTCTATCACAACTATCGTAACTACAAAATTACAGCTGTCAAAGATAAAAATTAAAAATTAGTACTTATACAAAATTACAACTATAGTAACACCAATCCAAATATATGTGCCTAAACTAACCCCTTATGAACCCTCTTTTTTTTCAATCCATGACTTAAGTTTTCAAGTTCAACAAAATCATCAAAAAATCATATTAAAATCACCAAAGAAATAATACCAAAACTATCAAAATCACAAATATGTATGTGTGTGTATATATATACACAAATACACAAAAATATATATATACATACACACATATATATTTGTAATATTTGGGTGTGTGTGTCTATATATACACACACACACACACAAAAGGAAAAATTCAATATGCCACAATCACTTCATCCAAAAAAGGACTGAGAAAGAATGTTGGGCAAAGATGGAAGAGAATAAAGTGACTTTTGTTTAGTTTTCTTTAATTTTTTGATATCCATTTATTTGATACATGAGTTAACTATTAAGTGAGGGCTAGTGTAAAGAGCTAGCATAGTTATTTTACAATACTAAAAGAGGTACAATGATATTTTGGAAACATTAAGGGCGCTAAGTGTATAATCAAAAATATTAGAAGATATTTTTGGAATTATTCCTTATTTGTAAGATCTCTTAGTCACAATATCAGTGTAAATATTGTTTTAAACTATTAGCTATGGATGAATAACAAGTGATTTTAAATTAAAGTTTAAAATTCTTTTTATACATGTTACACGCACCCAAATAACTATTATTTTTGTAGGTGGTTTTCAATATTATGTTTAGAGCTCATTATAACACATAAGAACTTCTAGCATGCCCAAATCGAGATCAAGTAAAAGCCTAGAATGATATTTTAAGCTCTAAGCTCAAAATGAACCCTTCATAGAATATGATTCATTTTTTTCCCTTTTTTCAGTGTAAGTGAGAGGTCTCCACGTGTACGACCCAACTCATTCCTAAATAAGGTATAATAGTTCTTTAGGCATAAAAACCACACACTAAATAAGGTTCTGCCATTCGTGCTACACAGTATGAGAAAATGTTCTAATCTTTGGCGTGTTTATACACGGATTATCCGTAGGAGATTGAGAGTGTACATTGACTTTGAAAGAGATAACTTCATTTCCAGCACCGCCTGGTGTGAAAATCCAAACCTGGCCCAAATCTCCACATTTTATTCTCCTTTTGACGGGCTAAAAGCCATGAACAGCTGGAGAATTAAGGCTGAGGGACAATTAATTCCTAAACAGATTTTCAGTTATCGGCATGCATCCCAGATTTCTTCCAATAATAAATTACTTGTTCCACATGACGACGATTTCCAAAATTGGTTTTACTGCATTCAACTAACTATACAAGAATGACTTCAATAAGGGTTTTTCTAACGTGTATCCTCCATTAGGCACTCATTAACATATATAAATTTCACTTAATCTATTATGTATGTATATACATACTAATAATTATTATTTTCCCTAATATTTATATACTTCTTCAAATTAATCTTATCTTTCCAAAAAATTTAACACTCGAAATACATTTTAACGAGTGCCCAACAGGTACTCACCCAACTAGACAAGTCAATTAAACCATGGGTTTTATTCAAATGTAACCTCAACTCATCATATTTTTTGGGGGTCAAAATTCACATTTCCAATTTAGACTTTCAAGAATATCATTGATCAGTTTATAAGTATCTAATTTTGCGTAATAGAGGTATAAATCCAGACTGTTTCAACTCTTAATTCTCCTATGCAACAATCTTCAATGTTGATTTTGCTATTTGAAAGTGGTTATTGATTAAGTTTATGTTATATCTGAATTCCATCTACTTTTCTTTTCTAAACCTCTTGGCGCATAATTTCAAATCTATAGTTCTAACCACACATCATAAAAAGTGCCTATTGATGCCTGTTAATTAGACAGCATGCTCATGTGGATTTATGTATAATTCTTCTTTTTTCAAACTCATTAGGGATTGGATCCATGTCTAAATAAGTATAATTGGTTTCTTCGGAAAAAAATATATAATTGGTTCAAATCTAAATTTATGCTTTCAGCCTAAGCTTTTCCTTTTGACAGGCTAAGAATTGACTTAAGGGCCAATTATTAGCTTTTCAAAAGTGTAAAATTAAGTAGAAAAAGTGTTCAGATACCAAGAGTACAACAAATGTATGTGTATGCACTGTAAATGAAAAATGTGTTTATAAAAAGGTTATCAAATTCAGAGAGTGATTAATAGATTAATCATGTAAGATGACATCGATTAATATGCATCAATTTCAAGGACTTCCCATTCAAGCATACTTAAATGAACGGGGTAGAATTGATTTCTTTTCTCTTTGACTAAAGTCTCAATTAGAAGGCTTGCGCCATGGTTAACTACGAGACAAATCACAATGCAACTGATGTAGAAAAATAACCATACCGCTTGGATGGATCAAAGATTACTTGAAAAATGTTTTATATCAAAAAAAAAAAAATTTTTAATAGCAGGAGAAGGATAGGATTTAAGAAACAGGGAAGAGAACAGAGGATTTAAATCAACACATCTAATTTTTAAAATCTCAACGTTAACTACTAAATCAAAACTGTCTTGACTTGTGTAAGTTACTATAGTATTTTTTAGATGTATGTTAACAAAAATGTAGTTGAAAAAGTGTTTAGAGTATGATAGAGAATTTTATTCCAAATTATTGTACAGCATTTAAATTTGTTATATTATATCTCACTTTACCCTTTGGTGTAATTAAATGCTGAACTTCAAATGCTACCATTTTGTTAGGCCACAATTGCGCCAATTAATAAATTTAGCAAGCAGCTTTGTTCAGACTAGGGGTGGGCAAAAAATCCGATTCGATCTGATCCGAAAAATAGGATATCCGATCCGATTTTTCTTAGCGGGGCAGATGCGGATCGGGTACCCGTAAAAACGGATACGGATACGGATCAGTAAAATAAAAACCCGCGAGTACCTGACCCGCAGGGTATATTATATAAATATTAAAAAAATAAGGGTTCATCATATAATTTTTAATCCTAAGTGTAAGTAAAGTGGTTCACAACCTCATATTCTAATCTCATATGATCCGCCTCTCCTCATCTTGTCTTAAAAAAACGAATATTCTTGGTGAAACCTGAACTAAAATGAACAAAACAAAGAAAAATTAGTGAAACTCTATCATAAAAATTGTTCATCCTTTTTCATTTTTATTCTACTTCCATCGATCTTTCTTGCAAATTTTTCATCAATTCAATCAAAAATTTGTTTACTTGTCATCAATTCCATTTGTGTCTTTCATTTATTTATTTGTTTTATTGCAATTGTGTCTCTTAAATTTGTCTCCTTTATTTTAGTGCAAGAAATTTATTTTTCTTTTTCATCACCTTTAATGCAATAAGGTCTATTCCAAAGATGTAAGAAAGTTGGTGAAAATTTTTCAAGATTATTTTGATTATACTTCAAAAATTATTAGCTCTGTTCAATTCTTTTCCAGACTTGATTCCACAATCGACTTATTTTGGATGCAGTCTTGTACCATAACATCCTTAAGGAAGTTGGAAAAGTTGCCAAATACTTATTATCCTTGTGTTTGTTATGTCATAAAAGGATGAAATGCGTGAGAATGGTGATGTACTCAAAATTATCATAAAATTTTATTTTATCTATTAGATATTATAATTCTAATATGTACTAAATTTATGAGATCGGTTTGATTATTGGATGAAATGTGTGAGAATGATGACGTATGGATTTTAATTATAATATCTCTACCAATGTTAATTAGAAAGCATTTTTTATTGAAAAATATGTTGCTATTAAGTGAAAAATATTTTTTATTGGAATTTTTTTTTAGGGGCGGGTACCCTATGACCCGCCCCTTTTTTTCGGGTACCCGAATAGCGGGTACCCGAAAATATTATGAGCGGGTTAGGGTCGCAAAATGGCTGATCCGATATTTTAGGGTCGGGTCAGCCAAAACGTATTAGGGACGGGTACCCGACCCGTGCCCACCCCTAGTTCAGACATTAGAAAACTTTACTCTTTGACGTAGTCTTGAGGAAGCCAAAGCTACGAAAAACTCGTTAAAACTAAGAAAAAAAATAATAAATGAAGCACAGAAGTCCTTCGCATCCGTTGTCAATTTTTCTCCAAAGCCAGTTAGAAGACCTGGTGGCGTCGGCAAATCTATGCCGGCAATACTTTTTGTCTTTTTCTTTTTAGTAGAAGAAAGTTTAGGTGGGTTCGATTTCGATTATCACCTATAGAATTCTTACAAATTGCTTACCAATATAGCTTTCACATTAACAGTCAGATTTGAATACATAATTTTTTATTAGAAATTACCGGTCCTTATCAATTGAGTCAATTGCATCACAAATATATGCTTTTAAATTGGAAAAAAAGAAAAAAAATTCACAAAGAAGTCAAATGCTTAATATCTTATCGTGCAGAAAGGATGGCATTGGACACTCAGTATATATTGCAAGAAATTGTATTTTATTTAGAGATACCTTTATGACAAATTTTGCCAAAAGTAAGTTATTGTCGGCAAAGAGACAAACGTGTTATTGACCAATATAAAAGAGATAAACGTGTATTCTGCAAGATTTAAGCTTTCCAAAAGGATGCCAATATGACAACAATCTAAGGATGATTCCTCTTTGTTTTGAAGCAGCTAATTGCATGAGCTTTTGACATCAAGCAATTGGATCAGTTAACTGCAAAGAGGCAGTTCAATCTTTTTGTCTAGGTATGGTTCTTCTTCTTTCTTCCCCACATAGATGCTTTGCATGCTTTTTATTTTCTTTTGTGCACTTAAACTATCCCTGCAGATACGCAGTACCATCTTCTACAAATATTGTATCAAAATTTGAGAAGGGAAATATGGTTCCATCTATTGCGAAGACCTATATAATTAGGTTAAGCTAAAAACATCACAACTGGGCAAAATTTAGGGGATTTATGTACTACTTTTTGGAGCAGATACTTTTAAGTCTAGGAAAAAATTCCAAAGTTTCCCTACTCTTTTTCTTTGCTAACTTCATTTTTATTTTAAATTACTAAATTTCAAAGGAAATGACTATTAGACAGCGTTCACTAATTGATGATAAGTGGTACTATTTTATTCAAACTGAATTATAGGTTATGATATTTTGATGAGTTTTGAATTGGAAATGGAAGGCTAATTAATATATAGCCTTCTGTATTGGGAACAAACCATACTCTTAAATTAGATATTAACACCTTTAGCTACCATGTGGATTACAGGTTACTAATATTGTTAGCAATTCCTTATCTCTAAGATAACAAAAGAAAAAATTAATGTGGACAAGAAGAAAGTATTAAAAATTCTTATACCATATTTTCTAAGTTACATCATCATTTGTGCCTAACTTCTACAAATCTTTGAGCGAACACAATTGAAGTTCTAGCAATCAATGAAAATTGTTTCATTCTATTGAAAAAAATTTATGTTGCTACAAATATTTTGACATTGTAATTGGCTGTTAAAAAAAATCCTTGAACATAAAAACTAATACATAAGATAAACAAAAGAAGAATATGAGTATTATTGCAACATTAAAAAAAAAAGGGAAAAAAAGGATTCCTATAGAAAGTTAACTAAACTTGTAGGACATGAGATGGATTTCTTCCAAAAACTCAACAAGTATTACTGTGATTATAGGGAAGTCATGGGTCTTGCCGTCTAAATGTGAAAATGAGTGTGTATATATTTGTAGGGTCTATGTAACAGTTGCCCATAGAGCACTCGTTAAAATATATTTTAGGTGTCATATTTTTAAAAATATAAGATTGATTAGAAAAAGCTAATAAACACAAGGGAGGGTTAGTGAGATTAAATAGGAAAAGTATATAAATGCAAGAAAGGATAATAATTGTTAGTATATGTATATACATGATAAATCAAATGAATGTTAGGTTGGGCACTTATTAGAAAAATCCATATTTTTGTATAAAGATTTTCTCTAATCGATGTATAAAAAAATATGATTTTAAACCTCAAACAGTTAAGCGCAGAGGACTTTATAAAGAAAAAGTGCACGTACTGTCATCCCACAGTACAGAGGACAGGATTTGAACTACAATCGTGCAACAATTGCTTATTCATTTGCGACCCGGAAACAAATGACAATTATGGTTTTTCCTTTTCAGCTTCCGGTCATTTAAAATCTTATTGCTTTTCCTTTTGAAACCGCGGTTCACCTAAATAGTTTTCCACTATTTATAAATGCTTTACCTTGACCAGAAAACAGAAAACACCTGTTTTTCTTGTTTTTTTTTCAAAATATTGTTGCTTCTCCTTTTGAGACCGTGGTTCACTTGCATTTTTTTCCACTATTACTACATTAATAAAAGTTTTTAGTGCACTTATAGCATCACACTTTGGTATTTGCCAGTGATGCCTTTAATCAAATGGTCTAATTAATCAAAAACTTATTCAGTGGTCTTGTCATAATTTTCCCCTTCATTTTTTGCTTCAGTTGGTGTCACAATTCGTATTTTAATGCCAAAGAAAATTTTTAATATTAATAATATTCCCTTTTCAATTTAAACATAATCTGTGCTTAGGTGACTTTATATTTGTCATTGCGGAAAAAAGTTGTTGAAATTTTGGCAAAAAAAAAATGCAAATAATTATAACATTCAAACCTTGCCTTCCATCACAGTTACCACTTAAAATGGCTTCTTTTAGATTCATATGGGTGCTTAGTGTATCCGTATGGTCCGATGGTGATTCAATCTCCGTGACCCTGTTGGGTCACCCCCAAATATAGGTTAAAGTAAAATTAGAAATAGAAGTACGTGTAGATGGTGATAATAAACCAAAAAAAAAAAAAAAAAGGTATAGCGTTCAGGAGTTTAAGAAGTTTCCTCCATTACCACTTTTCTCAAAATTGTGCACTTTCAACGTAATGCAGCTCCAGCATTGCTTCCTTTTCTTGTGACTTGGTGCCAATCAATTCGAATATCAAGAAACTAAAATGTGCTTTTAAGAAGTTTTTAGTGCTTTTAGGAAGCTAACAGCGGCGTGCTCATTAAAGAATAGAACAATTCTTTGTTACTTTTTATCTCAACTTCTAGATTGGGATTTAGGGATATCCTCGAGATATGTTCTACAAACACACCGAAGGCTTTTTCAATTGTTTGGATTGATAGTTTTTGCAAAAAAATTCTCTCAACATATGTTTTAATTATCTTTCAACTTCATATACATCATTTCGTTACAACATATTTTTCTATAATAGCTCTGAAAACTTACAATTCAAATGGAGCTAAATTATTATTATTATTTTGACGAAGGGCCTAATTATTTACTCCCTCCATCCGACTTTGATAGTTTTGGTTTTTACTCACACAGTTTAAAAAAAATTAGTTAACTTTGTTAGAACAATAAATCTAGCCTTTTTTATAAAAAAAAAATACACTTACATTAATATTAGAAGTATCACTAATCACTATGGCTCCGTTTGGATTAGCCTATTTTTCAAAAATAAGTTTTTTAAATATAATACTACGGTAATACACAAACAAAAAAAATTCAAAAAAAGTTCTCATCCATACAATATATCAAACATTTCAAAAATATCTATAGTAAAAGTTTTTCATATACAATATTATAGTAAAATATTTCAAAAATACCCCCAAAAATAGCTAATTCAAAGGGAGTATATACTTTTACACTAATTATAATAGTAATAATGAAGGTATATTGCATCATTCAAGACATATATCAAAACAATTATTAGTGAAAAAGTTGATTGTATTAAATAATATAGGATATATTTATTAATAATGAAGTTTAATTAAATTAGGATATTTTAGAAAATTTAAAAGTTGACGATATTTTTTAATTGAAAGGTGAACTATAATTTAGGATAGATAAAAAAAGAAAAAGAAAAACAAGAATGCCAAGTGAGACGAATAAAGTATTAAACTTGTTTATTAAACATTACAGTAATATAAGCTTACGTAATTCTGTCAAAGTTGTTGTAGGAAGGCATCAGACCACTTGGATACAGGGCCCCCTGTTCCACCATTTGCAGCTGAAGTTTCGCCCGGATTTCCCCAAACCAGAATTGGGTAAGTTGAAATTTGTTTATTGCTAAATATATTATTCACGATTTTGTTGATTTAACTGGTCTCTTAGTTCTCAACTGCTAATCCACTAGCTTCGTCAAGATCTCAAGAATATTTGGCAGCATAAAAGCATTTGTCTCCGTCCTTTTGACACCCATATATTTTTAAAAAAACATTATTTAATAAGAAAGAGAAAATTATGAAGAATTAGATTCAAACGCGTGAAAAAGTAAATTTTTTTATAATGGGTGTTCGATTTCTAATAAGCACTTGTTAAGAAGGGTATGATTTTAGCACCAGTTAGCCAAACTGATGTACAAAAGGATATGATTTTAAAACTCAAAACAATTTAAAGTGTAGAAGACTCTGCAAAGAAGAAGTGCACACACTATAATTGAGTGACAATTGCAATACCTTTTGCGACCCTGAAACAAGAGACACGTTTATAGCTTCCCGTCTTCCAAATTCTTATTTCTTTTCCTTTTGCGACCGTGGTTCAATTACATAATTTTCCACTATTCACAAATGTTTACCTTGACCAGAAAACAGAAGACACCTGTTTTTCCCTCTTTTTTTTTCAAAATCTTGTTGCTTTTCCTTTTGAGACCGTGGTTCACTTGCATATTTTTTAATTTTTCCACTACTACTATTTTAATAAGGGATAATTTCATAAACTTCCTCTAAATTTATGACAATTTCACTTAGCTCCTCTCAAGTTTTAAAAATAAACTAACCTTGCTTAGTATAATAATATGACTATAATGACCTTCGCCTAATCAATGATTCACAATATAACACAATGAGAAATATACATAGGGGGAAAAAAAAAGAAGCCCTATCTTTTCGGCTCATAACTAAGTACTGTCCATTCTCTCTTCTTTAATCTCACTCTATTGTCAGCTACGATTTCATCTTTCTTTCTCCATCTTCCCTCTTTTCTCCCATAATTCTCTCTCAATTCCCTCCAAAAACATCTACCAATACTTTCAACCATTCCACAACTGATATATGTGTATTTTTAATTTTTCTAGTCTTCCCTTTAAAATTAGTTTTTGGTTTTCCTGTGAAAGTAAAGCTTCTCTATATTTAAGATGTTAATATTTTTGGAGATTTAGTGATAGGCTAGATTATTTTTGTTTTGATATGGTCTCCAACATTGGATTTGAAGTTTGGGGTATAATTGGTTACGAATGGAAATTTGGTTTTTAGCAAAATGAATTTCTTGAAGATCTAAGTAGTCATAAAGATGACTTTATTCTTTTAAACCTAATAATACCATCCAAACCTCGAAAACTCCCCTGAGGATTTCCTTGTTGGCTACAATATGGCTCATGTTTGAGAATTTGTATAGATCCAAACCTTGGTAGCTTAAGCTAAAGATTATGCAAACATGTGGAAGGGCATTATTCCATATACAATAATTAGAGAGAGAAGAAAATCTTGGCAAAAAAATGTGCAGCTCTATCAGGAGTTCAAGAAGTTTCCTCTAATTCCACTTTTTTCAAAATTGTGCACTTTTGTTAAAGAATAGAATAATTCTTTGTAGATTTTATCTCAACTTCTAGATTTTTTTAGTAATATAATAAAAAAATGTGATAAAGAGTGGAACAAGAAATAAGACAAAAGATCCGCTGCACTTTCAAAATATTTTTTCAATTGTCTAATTATTTATTAAACTTGTTTACTAAATAATACTAATTTCTTAAATAATTTTGTCAAGGTTGTTGTAGGAAGACATCAGATCAGACCACCATAAAAGGCCACCTGTTCCGCCAATTGCAGCTGAAGTTCCACTTGGATTTCCCCATACCACAATTGTGTAAGTTGAAATTCGTCTATTGCTGAAATATGCCATTCCCGATTTTGTTGATGTATGTGCTGTCTTGCTTCTCAACTGCAAATCCATTAACTTCGTCAAGATCACAAGAATATTTGGCAGCATAAAAGCATCACACGTATCATCCTTTTGACACCCGGATATTTAAAAAATATTATTTAATAGAAAAGAGAAAACTATGAAGAACTCGATTCGGATGCATGTAAAAATAACAGTGGGTGATAAATTTCTAATAGACTCTAGTTAAGAAAGGCATCAAATGGGGTTGATTTTAAAATTTATATTTAAATTAGAAAAATGATTTTAATGCAACAAGAAACGTACATATCCCCCGTATAGATTGCTACTTTTAGGAGTTTTTATAGAAAAATGTACTGTAACGATTTTTAATGTATGTGAAGTAAAAACCTGATTGAAAAATGTGTTTATGAAAAATATAAAAATTTTGTTGCGTAAAATCACACTCCAAACAAGGTAAATTGTCTGCATTCGCACGACAAATTTGGGATGAATTAGGTGCATTATGACGTCAGTATAGCCCAAAAATGGTTTAAGAAGAGAAGAAAACGAAAGTTGTCTAGATCATCAAAAGAGGGAAGAAACTCAACTATTATTGGCAATTTAACCGTGTATTGATTTAATCATTCTCAACGTTTTCAAGACAAATTATACTGAAATATATCTGCTAACATTGGTCAGTGATTCTTACCAAGATAAAAAGAAGCACATATGGTTGACAAATAGTACAACTAACTTGTAATAATAAGCACATGTATCAATATTGTATGTTGTCGGATCTTCAGAAAATAACTCTTTAATTAGTTTTGCTAGAAATACTTAATAGTAAGATAAAACTCTCAAGTGCCCAAAAAAAAGAATAACTTTTCCGCTATACTGAAAAACAAATAAGATTCACAAAATAAATGCATAAAAGAGTAAAATCGATATTCTCTAATAATAAACTATTTGTACTATAAATGTCAATTATTGATTTTTATTTTTTATTTTTTTGCTTTGCCGAATCTAATAAAACGTATGCAATGTAATGGATTGGTTGCTGTTGGATGTCTTTTTTGCGTAACGATTTAGTCATGCAAGCTGTAACAGCACATCAGCAAGCCATCCCAGTCTGTAATAATAAAACTCTTTTGCTGGCCACATGCAAATGATCCATTTGTCCCAAAATAGGTAATAATAAAACTCTTTTGCTGGCCACATGCAAATGATCCATTTGTCCCAAAATAGAAGAAGTTCCAGACAAGGCATAAGGATAAGAAGTTCCAGATAAGGCACAAATATAAAGGAACTTCTTTTTTTTTGGGATAATTTCAGAAACTTCCCCTGAGGTTTCTAACAATTTCATTGAACTCCCATATGATTTGGAAAATTACACTTAGCTCCCTTAATTTGATTGTTTTAGTAACAAAATCTTAAAATAATATTGATTTGGTCAATTTTTTAAATGAATACCCAAAAATGCTCTTGTGTAATGAGTTTTAATTTATTTTTCTATATAATTATAAGATTATTTAGTATAATTATAAGGAAAAGGTACCAAATTTTTCATGTCTATATCTACTATAAACAACTATAATAATAGTTTTATTACTATGATATGATACTTTTAATGGTATTTTATTATGGATTTAGATATATAAGATAGAAAAGAAAATGTTGAAATAATTCATTTAGAATTTATAAATTTTTAGAGTAGCAGGATTATCATAATTTAGTAGTGCCTTTAGGCCCTTCTTTTTTATTTATTATTAATTTTAATACCAAAATATAGAAAACAAATATCAGCAAAAATATTGGATAACATATAAAATTAACTCGTCAAAAAAAATTATTAGTTCGACATTTGGTTATGATAGAAACTAGAGACAATAATAGTAGTTCTATAGTTTTATTGGTGAAAACTTAAAAAAAAGGAATAAGAAGAATGAAAAAATAATTTTAAAACTCATTCTAAGTATTAGTATACCAAATAAAGGAATTTCACTAAAATATTTAAGCGTAAAATTGTCATTTTAAATAATAAGGGAGGTATGTGTAATTTTTTAAACTTTAAGGGAGTTCGATGGCATTATAGAAACCTCAGGGAGGTTTCTAAAATTATCCCTTCTCATAAGATAGTCGTGTTATCCACAATTCTTGGAAAGAAGGATACCTTAACCATTTGAGACTCCAAAGTCCCTTTTTGGCTGCTCCACCGCCAACGTCTTCACCTAAAAGAAACGCGTGTAAAGTGTAAACGTTGACAGAGGTACCAAACATGTGAAAAAGAAAATAAAAAATGCGTCAAAGTCCTAGTCATCCATCCCACCGTTTGCACGCAGGTGTCGATTGTCAGACACGGCAGCACGTTTTGTGCTTTCGTCTGGTCGGTTGTTGTACACTTGTACTTGCAACCTTTTGACGTATCCGTTTGGATTGGGAGCAATACACTTTTTCGTTAGAGTAATGCACTTCAAAAAATACTCTAAATACAAATTCAAATATATAAAAATGCTTAAAAAAAAAAATTTACGACCTTTTCCTTTCTTCGTTCACCATCACTATGTCTCCGGTCCTCCTCTTTCCACTTCTCTTCTCTTTCCTTCTTTTTTTCCTTCTTTTTTCCATGCTCCTTTCTCGTCCTCTCTTTAGCACCACCATTGATACCTCCATCAACCCCACCTTCACTGTACGTATCACTTCCTACTCTTTTCCTCCTTCATTCGCTTTCTCCCTCCCTCCCCTCCCTTCTTCCCCTCCTTCGCACTCATTCCCTTCCCTACTCGCGACTAGATCTAGTTGCGATGACTCGATTTGGTTTTGACCAATTTAAAAGGAATATGGAGAAGAAAAGAGAAAGTGGATCTGGAGAGGGACACAATATTGTTTGTTAGTGGTAGTTTGAGTAAGCGATGGGGAGGAGTGATAGGTGGCTGCCATTGGGGAGAAAACGAAAATTTTAAAAATACCTAATAAAATTTTAAATTCAAAGACACCTCCAATATAAAATTTATAGTGAAAGTTTTTACGATTAATTTTGTATACAGTGATAGTATATGCACTTTAATCATTATATATATGACACATAATTCAAATTTGAATTTGAAATTCAAATTTTATATATATATATCGTATATTCGATAGTAATAATATATATATCGTCAATGTATATAAGATTTACTCAAGTTTTTAATATACTAAGTTATAGCAAAAATTTTTAAAAAGTTATAAAAACACCTAATTCATATGAACCCCGTATTATATTGTTATATTCGAGAAAAAGTTAATATACATAAATAAAGTATTTTATATATATTTGGCGTGATAATATAATGCTGTTGTATGTCAAAACAAATTATAATATGTACAGTAACTATACGAACCGAATGCAATACAACTGTTCCTACCCCATATTATCATCCCAATTTGTTTTTGTTGTTCCACCAATCACGTTAACGTTCCATCTATCTTGTGAACACACTAATGGTCTATGGTTGTTTTTTGAGCCGTTTTTAGAAAAAAAAAATTTATTATACGATATTTATTAGTAAATGTATCTAAGAGAAACAAGAATGTTTTGGAACGGTGTTTGAAATTTTTTTGAAAACATATTTTTGAAAAACACGGGAAGGAATTGGATTATGAGCTTTCTCAAGTTCTGAATCAAGGAGACCATGGTTAGAGAAATCATACCACCTACAAAACTTATTTGAGCTACTTTGGGAATATTAAACATTATGTATATATTAAATTGGCACTTGCAACGTACTTTGCATTATGCGGATTATGGATCTTATATGGAGTAATGTCTCTTTACTAAAATATTGAAATTTAGTATATACGTTATAAATTAGAATCCTCTCCATTTACGAGCATTCATGTTGATAGTTATGTAAAATCATTATAGTAGTATAAGGACGTAGTTTTTGGGTAAAGAAACTAACACTTACATATATTCAATTATTGAAGTAAATGAAAGTTAAAAAAAATAGCGGAAATGCTGAAGAAATTGAAGATTAAAATACTAACTAAATAGAACGTCTTACAACAATTTAAAGACTTTGATAGTAACATGAGTATGTATGCTTTAACTCAATCTTGACACCAAGTCCAAACATGGTTTAGTACAAACACTAAGGAACCTAGGTGTTTTCTAGATATTTTCCCTGCTTGGATTGTCATTTTCTGCAGGAAAATTGCGTCGTTTTCAACAATATAAAAAACTTGGTAGATATTCTTTTTTTTATAAGTATTCTTTTAGATAATTTAAATTTTTATAATTACCATAAACCTAGAACTATATATTTACATTTAATTAAGTAGAAAAGATCCAATAATCCGTTTTTTTTCATCAATAAATATTTAGTTTTCAACAATATTGGTAATTCTGTCGGTGTAACAATTAATTCTCTTTTTCATACTAAATTAATTCAAACTTAAGGAAAGAGATGATGAACAGTTTGAATACTAATCAACGATATAGTGATGAAAGAAAGTAATTTATGGAATATGTAAGATTTTAATAATTGTAATTTGAAAAAAGCTTTAATATAGTTCTATGTAATAATTTGATAGAATGTAGATATCATTAAGATAAGATTAGTTATTTTTTAAATTTATTTTAAAATTAAGGATAATTTTAAAACATATAATATAATATTCAATATGGGTAAAACTCAAATGACCCATAACCCGTTAATTCTCTTCAATTAGGCATGCCATAAAGGAGTGAGAAACCTCTAATTAAAATAGCTACTTTCACACACACACACATATATACACACAATAATAAAGTCTCCTAGTTGTTTGGTGGAAATTTTCCTGTAAATCTATCCAAGTCCGAGTGGAATACTACTCAACCAACACTGTCTCAATCTGAAATACTAGTCAACCAAAACTTCCTTAATCCAGTATCCACATCCTCTCTTACTTATCCCACTAAACTATTATTTCCCCTTTTTACTCGATCAATCATTTACCCATTACTTAATATTTTCTAATAACATTTTTAAACGAGGTGCACACGCATCGAGTGTGTCTCGATAATTGGTGGTAACAAAGGCTCGTCATGCTTTACAAGATTTTTTTTGGTGGTATGGAAATACGATCTTTTCTTTTTACTACTTTATTATCCCCTTTTTTTTGCATATGAATATAGAGTCAATGAAATCTCGAAATTAAAATCTAAAATGCAAATTTCACTACCCGATTTGTTCCTGATGGTGAAATGGACAAGAAGAAACTCTTGTGTGATTTCAGAGTTGAAAATTGAAGAATATAATAGTTGCCGTCAAACAGTTAACCTACCGTGTTCCTTGTCTGGTAGAGAAAAAGTGTGACTGATAGCTCCTTGTTTGATTAGATTTATTGTGTGTTTTCTACGAATTGAATTGGAAATTAAGGAGTGAAATTTCCATGCAATTAAGTCCTTGTCTTCACTGAATTTCTAGTGTTTTCTATCAATTGGATATTGAGGAGCAAAATTTCCACGAAATTATCCTTATCTTCCATGAATGTCTTATGTTTTCTATGAATTGGACGTTAAGGAGAAAATTTTCGATGAAAGTAAGTCCTTATCTTCACTGATTTTCTCAGTTGCCAACTGAAGTTTCTAAGGTAAATCCCTAACTTTCCAACTGAAATTTCAAGGTATACACTGTCCACTGTTATGGTGTGCTCCATCGAGGAAATAGGGCCTCCCCGGTTTCAATTCTGTCTAGTTATATAAACTAATACCCTCCCGTTCCACTTTGATAGTCTTAGTTCTTTTTTCACACAGTTTAAGAAAAAGTAGTTAATTTTGTTGGAACAATAAATTTGGATAGCTATTTTCCTAAAATAACCCCACATTAATTAGAGTACAACTTTATGGGAACTTGAATTGATGGTAAAAAAAGAATGAACTCTCATTAAATGGGGTAGGTTTAGAGTAACAACAACTTATATTGAATAAGGGTATTTTAGGAAAATTAAAATACAACTACATTCTTCAATTGGAAAGTGGACTACAATTTGGGACAGACGAAAAAGGAAAACAGGACTATCAAAGTGGGACGGATGGAGTAGAACTTTGGTGTAAATTGGTACAGCTTTGATATAAATATGAATTATAATTGAGTTGGTGTAAAACTTATGATTATATTAAAAATATTTTAGTTTACACCGAAATTGGGACAATTTACACAACTAGATAGAACTGGACAGTACCTTAGTTTTTAGAAGAAACCTCAAATCCGCTTTTATCAACTGTGATTTACCCCTCCAAATCAGTCTTTACGAAACCAAGAAGAAACCTATTCTGTTTGGGCAAATACTTCAGTAAACCTGAACTAATATTTTAGATGTTTTAAATAATTGAACTACTTGCATTATTTTCTGCACCTTCTAAAAAATTACAAATTTTTAAAGCATATTGGCTTACAAGACTGTCAATGTCAAAGTAGACTAAGGTCTTCTATTTGTGTGTTGGGTGATCAACAAGGAAGATCCAACTTAATGAATTACTCAAAAGTTATTAGATTATTTGGGAATTAAAAAACAGTTACCACATAACTACCCAACACCTTTTTAGGTGCACAAACCTTTTCCAGAAGTAATTTCCAAAAATTGATTGATTTCTTACTTCTACCCCAAGCAAAATCATAAAGGTAAATTACTTTGACTTTTGCCATCCATGTACTTTTTTTTTTTTTTTTTTAATATCACTCCAAAAATTTTATTTAGTGTGTTTGTCTAACATAAAGTTCACCAATAGAGTGTACTGAAATTGGTAGTCTTGTAATGATACTTTTCTTTATGTCAACATTATCGTCTCAATGAACAAATAAAATGTAAGGTTGATTTTGTGTATTTATGAAGTTGCAAACCATAACTTCAAAGATTAACCCACATTAGTACCTTTTATTTGCCAAATGTCTTAAAATCAGCTTGAACGTGCCATCATGTCATATTAGAACATTATGAAAAGAAAAACACCCACGTATGACTTATAAACAAATAGTTGACAATAGGTATCAAGAGGGGGAGAAAAAAAAAGCAGTTAAATAAGTTTATGGATTAGCACTGTCATACATATCATGAATAAAATATACTATCAGCGTTGTATGAGGAAAAAAATACACTGTCAGCGTCGAATGAATGATAAATTCAAATTTTGCATACATATCATGAATTAAATGGTGATAATGTATACATTTTCAGTGTATATAAGATTTACTCTAAATTTATTTCTTATGTATTCCAATTGCAAAATAGTAGTGTTTTTTCTTCGATATACTTGAGCTTTTACACAACAATTATAATAATTTGTTTTACATTTTACTTTTCTTAGATATCTTTGAGCATTTTTCCACATTTCTCAAAAATTTGAATTGCAAGATTTGAATAACTAGAAAGAAGTACTATAAAGCATCTCTTCTACATCATACTTATTAAAATCATTTTAGCAAAAGACGTTGACTTGAAAGCAATACAAGTAATTCTATCAGTGCCAACAAATGACTCGATTCACAAACGTGGCTCAACTTAATTCAATACTCACTAATCACAAATTTGAAACGAGCTCCATTTAGAAAAGTATCTACAAGCACACGTATTTTTCTCCGAACTTGATCATAGGATTCAAATTGGACCGTTCGAGTTCGAGTTCAACAGTTGACTCGTTCAGTCGTCTGTAGCCTTCTCTTGGATTTTCACCTCAATTTCCTCTACCGTACATGTTTTTCCACGTTGTGGGATGCAGACAGATGTAAGACCTATGGTAACACATTTTTCTTCCATGAAATTACACCGTCAATTTCACCGAACCGTCTCACAAATTGCAACTTCTTATATTATTGCAAGTTATTGGTACCTATCAGAGTAATTACCCAAAAGTGTTGATTAGGGTGTGCATTAGGTACAAATTCGATTATTTAATTATTTGAATTTGATTTTTTTGATTATTTTACTTGTAAAATTTTAAATCGCTTTCAATTTAGAATTGGAAATTACAAAATTTATTCCGTTACCGAATTCAATTCGAAAATGATTATGAAGCTGGTTATAACCAAATTAGATAGTAATTTTTACATAATTAAATGGGATTCATTTGTATAGTTGTATACAATTAAATACTTATAATTTACAAATGATGTATTGTATTAAACTTACATTTATTATTATTATTTTTATATAACTTAAATGTTTAATTTGTAAATAACTTGATTGCTTTCAACGGTGAATGCTAACAAACTAATATGTTGACATGCAATTCATATACATTCGCTTAGACTGCTTAATCATACTGCTTAGTTACTTACATTAAACAAGATTAGTGATTAGAAAATATAAATTCACATATTGTATATGTAATGTAAATTTAGAGTATATTAATACTTGCAAATTAAAAGTTACACATTCAAATATTTAATAACCCAAACATGTATGCTGAATCAATGTCTAAATTCTAATTAATAATTATATTTAATATTTAGTACTATACTTATTATCTAATTCTAGTTATGTATAAAACAGTAAGTATTATAGTTAAGTATTATTGTATATTTATATTATTATAATCATATAATAAATACTAAAATAGTATATTATAAATCATTATTTATATTTTTTATTATAGGTACATAATAATACTATATATTATCTATTATTAATAGTCTATACCTATATAATATATTAATAATATATAACATTTATCTATATAATATATAATTTTATAAACTAATTTGGTATTCGAATACAATAATATATTATCTTATTTCATTTTATTGAATTTAAATTTAAAATCGATTATTACCAAATTGAAAATTTCATTATCTATTTCATATCATATTAAAATTCAGTAAATTTGATAAAGACCATTTTATACTAAATATTAAATACCCTATTTCAAATTACCAAATTAAAAATAAAATTGGGTATGAATTTGGTATATACCAAGATTGCTCACCTCCAGTGCTGACACCCTTTTGGAATTAAAAAAAGGGTAAAAAACAGGAACTGTTTTAAAAGTGTTTTTCGCGAGCGAAACTTCCCCGAAATTTCCTTCTATTCTTCTCTGCTCCTTCGACCTCATTCTCTCTCCTGCAGTTCCCAGACGGTAAATCGAATCACTCCTTTTCTTCATCTCTCTCTAGATTGCATTAAGAATTAAGGAAAGTATTAATAATCACTGACTAACTGCCTTAATTGTGCATATTCTCTTGATTTTTTATGCATATATATATGTATGGCTCACATGAGCCGGTGAATTGCGGGACTTTTGATGCATATGCATTTTGGTCGGTTGTCTTCCTCCGACAGCAACCAAACCCTAGCGCATTCTCCGAACCAGAATTTCTGGATTTTACTGTAGTTTTCTCGGCATTTGTGATCTTTTGTTGGATGAAAATTTATGAGTCCGTTTGAGAGTGCAACTTGTTTTCGAAAAACAGTGCAAATTATTTTCCAATCGGTGTCATCTCTCCTGCGACAGCATTTAAAGAAATTCAACGCCAACAGGAAGAAGAATGAGTGAGGATTTTAAGCCTGCGTCGCCGTATAGGCGGTATCGGAACAGCGACACTGATTTGGAGTCTGGAATCGGCCGTGTCGGCAATGGCTCTACTGACGACGACGACGAGGGGACTTCTGGAGGGCCTTTTGATATTGTTCGCACCAAAAGTGCCCCTATTGATCGATTGAAGAGGTGGCGGGTATGTGTTGTAGTTTTTATTTTTATTTTTTGTTTGCATTTTTGTAATTTTTAGTTCTTTTATTTCTGGCAATGTAAGTGGATTTAGTGTAGCGAAAGATTGTTTGGTAGAAAGTTTTGTTGAGCGAATTTTTGGTTATTAGAATTTTGTCTAGGAATATTTTTGCAGAAATTTTGGAAAGAGTGAAAGCTGATAGAGTATGGAGAATTTGTGGAAAAGGAAGTTAAACATGGGCGAGTGAAGTTGATAGCAATGGGTGAGGTATAGATACAGAGGTTGGATTATTAATCGGAAAGGAGATATTTTTTCAATACTATTTGGTGATGGCTTTTCATAGCAGAATAAAAAGAGTGGGATCTTAGTAAAGGCCTCCGTCGCGAATATTGGATATAACATACAAATTGCAAAATTATAGTTGTAAAAAATTGGAGGAACTTGGTTTGATGCAGGATGTGGTGTAGTGGATATCTGCAATATTGTAACAAATACATATATCTATTGTGTTGCTTAAAATTTCTTTGATTATAAATTTATGCATTATAAATAACCTGTTCAGCTTATCTTTTGGAGTCTTAGATGTAGCTGTTTGTATCCTCGGACATGCATCTTAAGCTAAAAGGGTTACATCCTTATACAGGATCATGGCCCTTTAAGTTTCAGAAGTTCAGTTATTTGCTTCTCTTCTGTGCAGCTTCAGCTTCTGTGTTTCTGATTTCAGTTGATAAACTTCAGTGTCACCTCAACTTCTCATTTTAAACTAAAGATTATCCTCCTTCAGCCTCTAGTTTGTAATTGATAGCTAAGCAAGAAAACAGCAGTTATCCAAATAATTGATGTAATAAGATTTTGTGGGTATCCATCTAAAAATTTTTCTGAAATTCCAGACTTGACATATATGAAATCTGTCCAGCACAAGTAGTAGGAAGATGGTTCCCCAAGTATTGCCAACTTTAGTATATTGTGAAATATCTCAACAATTAGAGCACTTATTTTGCATATGGTCTTTGTGAGTCGAGGTTTAGGTTAACAAGGCTTCAGACCAAGTAGTAGTAACTAACTATGGTTGTCATGACAATTCTTTTATTTTTAGCCTGAAAGAAGGCTTTGAATGGGGCTCTAGATTAGCTAATGTGTACCTATGGCATATAGCATGGCATACCGTGTGGCAGAGATTTCTTTTTGAGTTATTGTAATGTTTTTCTTACATTGATAAAAGGTTTGATAACTTTAACTGAATGAGAGGGGATTGAAGAGGAAAAAAATTTAGGTATTGGGAGTAAAATAGAGTTTATGAGAACACGATAGATTCATAAAATCGAAGGAACTTGAAGAAAAATTCCAAGGGCAAGAAGCTGAAATGGTTGAGTAGAAGTTTAGAGCTGCAAATTGATTTTCAAGAAATGCTCTGACTGATGCTAAGTGTCAAGACTGTAGCTGTCAATTTGAGTACTTGACAGACAATTAATGTAGGGAAATAAAAATTTCCGCAAAGGAAAGCAATCTAACGATTAGAACTGAACTCGTCAGATGCTTGTGAATGCAATGAAGTGGTTGGAAATGAAAGAAAAGAACACGAGAGTTAGAGAATATTTGAGCAACAATACAGCTGGAGAGCTTGTTTACTTGCTTCTCTATGTAATTTTCTGAATAACAGCATTTTTGAACATGATTAATAATTATGATCACATGTAGAGATGCGATTAAATGATGAGTATTCGAGTTAGTAATGTAAGTTGCTGTATTGAGAATTATAAGCCGAGGATGTTATTGTGTCTTACTTCGAAACATGATTAATGTGCCCAACTTCTCAATGTAATTTTCTAGACAACGGCATTTTTGAACATGACTAATACTATTTGAGTTTGGAATATAAGTTGCTGTATTGAGAATATAAGGCGAGGATATTAATGTGTCTAACTTCGAAGTTTGCAATGAAAGAAGGGCACCATTTTAGTTATGTTATTTCTTGGAAAGTTTCTTTGGGAGAATGTTGCCGATTGTTTGACAAATGGATTTCCTGTTTATATTTTTCAGCAAGCTGCTCTTGTGCTGAATGCATCTCGACGGTTTCGCTATACATTGGACTTGAAAAAGGATAAAGAGAGGAAGCTACTTTTAGCTAAGATTAGAACGCATGCACAAGTTATTCGGGTGAATATTGGTTCTCAATTCTTTTTGGAGAATTATCATTCTTATTTTTTTGTGTATCTCCTGTTAATGCACAACACTTCTATCAGGCTGCTGTTCTCTTCCAAGCAGCTGCACAAGGTGTAGATGGTAAATTACTTGCTCTATTGTTTTGTACAGTTTATTTGTTGTTCAGGATTTTGGCTTCAGTGCAAGATGCAGAATTTAGACTAAGAAGAGTTTTTATGCTGCTTCTCCTTGTACTCATCTTCATCCATTCCTCATGGGTGGAAATTCTTTTTTCAGATAATATTTTATTTTTCAGGCTTTCTTTGAGCATCTTTGAACTTTTCGAGCAGGGGGGCTAGCTATTTGACACATACAGACAATAGGAATTTCTTCTTGTTCACATTTAGTTTGACTATTGACCTGCAATGCCTGTGCAATCCCTATCTCTCCTGTATCTTTGCAAATTTTGGTCCTAGATCTGTCTTTTGTCTCTATAATTCGGTTGTCATGCATGATTGTATGCTTTTTGGTTTAATTTATTTGTGGCTGGAGGCTTTTTTAGCTCGAAGCCGTTGACTTTTTACATTCTGCCTAAGCAATGATGCGATTTCTTTGTTGTGGAGCATGCTTTGCTATTCTTTTGAAAGTCATTTCATCATTAAATGTACACTGGCAATATGATTTCTTCGATACTTGATGTGGTTTTCTTGCATAGGATGAGATGACTTGGAAGTGTTGCTACTTCAAGCCTGTGTGGATCTTGAACATGAGAAATATTTGTTGAGTGTTTTGCCTATAAAGGTTGATGCTACTTTTTGAGTAATGGTTTTCCTCATGTTCTGTTTTGCACATGCAACGGAATTCCTTATTGAGGGGTGACAAACAACGTCCAAGGCCATGGATGTTGAGTATTTGTGTGATTATCTTGGGACATCAACTTGACACCTCCGCCATCGAATGATGTAGATAACATTCAGTAATGCTGTTAAACTAAATAGACTCGTAAAATGCATGGAGAACAATTTATTTGCGAAAGGTTGCTTGTCACTGATATGGTTGATGCGGGAGTAGTATTGGCAGCTGACTTGATGTTTTAGTGTTTTAAGTCATGACTTTTGCTAGTAAAATGTAAAGCTAACATTTGAAATCTCTGTTTCTATTTCTTTACTTTCATCTCAAGTTTCATTAAAACTAATGCTTTGTCATTTTAGTTGGTCTGTCCAATTTGATCCTGTCAATGTCGCTTTTACTGCACTTAATGTACAAGTGTTTTACTGGAAAGCATAAAAGTTCAAGATGCATAGAGTTTTTGCTTCATACTTCTGGGTTTTTAGTTGGCCTATGCAATTTGATCCTAATAAATGTTTTACTGGAAAGCATAGAAGTTCAAGATGCATAGAGTTTTTGCTTCATACTTCTGGGTTTTTTCCTTGCTTATCTCCATTGTCTTTCAAAAGCATTACATGTATTGCAAGCACTGATCATTTTGGTCATGTATGTCTGTAATTTTAGTACCAGGATCCCCTTTGAAAAAGCCTCCTACACCGACTCGTACTGGAGATTTTGATATCAGCCAGGAGGAGCTTTCTCAAATGTCAAGAGAGCATGAGATTTCTGCATTGCAGCAATATGGAGGGGTTAGTCCAATGCAACGATTTTCCTTTTTCTCCTACTGTATCAAGCATCATGCACATCTATGAATTTGTTTATTTTTCTGTGTATTACGATCAGGTTAAAGGTGTAGCTGAAAAGTTAAAAACTAGTCTTGAGAAAGGAATTCGTGGGGATGAGACAGATTTTTTGAAGCGGAAGAATATATTTGGATCCAATACTTATCCGCGGAAGAAAGGGCGAAGCTTTTGGGTATGTTACTGCAAATCGTTGAGTTATTGAACCATTTGCATCATGAGCTGTGCCTCGTTAACTTGCTTATTTGTGAGTTGTGTTATAGAGGTTTCTGTGGGAAGCTTGTCGAGACACTACTTTAATCATCTTGATGGTAGCTGCGGCTGCTTCTTTGGCCCTTGGGATAAAGACAGAGGTAAGCTTAATTTTTGAGTTTGCTCTAATTATTATTATTATTTTTTAATTTTAAGGATAAGTTCACTCTTAATACTTATTTTGAATTGAGAATTGTAAGCCCTATAAAGTTTTTTCTGTTTAATAATTTTGTTGTACTACTATATGTTATGAGATCATGATTTTGTTAGTTGTATGAATTTTAAATCTTGTCTTTTGATTTTCTGACAAGAATGGTATCTGTCCCTATCAAATTCTTATAGATTAAAGTATTTTTTTAATATACTTGTGATTTACTAGCTAATCTGAGTGGAAAATGGAAAATGCTGACATGTTTTGATTGGTTAATTTTGATTTGGTCTTGCCATAGTCTAATATGTTGTTTTCCAGGGTATAAAAGAAGGATGGTATGATGGTGGAAGTATCGCGTTGGCTGTCTTTATCGTCATTGTTGTAACAGGTATTATGACAAGTTTAGCAAAGAAAGTTGGTACAATGTGTGGTTAATTAATGACCAGAAATGCAGTTAATTTCGATTCTGTGGAGAACTGAATGAAATGTATTACATCCATATTACAAGTTTATCCTAAGGTGTTGCTATGGTTTAGCGTTTCTCTCATTTGTTTTAATTCTGGACTTCAATAGGTTGCTTGTAGGTGTAATATTGGGAAATACAGCAAACACTCTGACAAAATCCTTATTGAACCTCTAAAGGAAAGTTTTCTTTGGTTTTGGAGCTTCTTTACATCAACCCTGCTGTCTGACTTCCTCTTGAGGTCATTAAGAGTTATGGTCAGTCAGAACAAAATGTTCCTCATTTTACTTGTCTCAACAATAGAAGACACTATGAGGCTCCTTTTTGCAAGTAGTTGGTAGTCATGTAATAAGAACTCGTCACCCCAGCAAGATCTGGTCCAATGCTATAAAATAGTTGGTAGTTTAAATTCATGAGGCTCCTTTGGGTTTCCCTCGGAAGACAAGTAAAGAAGCGCCATTCCTGGTGTAGGAGACAAGCTAAATTTGTGGTTTAACAAAGACATTTTTTCTTGCAGAATGTTAAATAAAGTGTTAATTATGTTTCACGTCATGACTTGAGTGCATTATTAAACTGAATTCTCATACTTCAAGGCAATTTTGTCATGGAGCCAGAATTAGCTAATTGTTTCAAAAGTCAGTTATCTTTTTTGACTAGTCAAATCTCAATTGTCATATAGACCATTTAGCATCATTTTAGAAGCAAGTCAATATAATGATGAGTTAAGCAATCGACTTGACACAGTTTTGGAAGCACGACCAAGTAACTCAGAGCAAGTCCCACTTTTGTTTTGACATAGCAAATGTCTGGTGCTGTAGTTCGTTGGATTTATTTATTGTGCATATACAACTAAACTGGGATGCCCAAAAATGATTTGTTAACATATAGTAATTCTAGATAGATCTTGGAAACTTTGTATCCCTATGCCTTTACATAACATGAGAATGTGTTGTTCAAATACATTATTCCTTGTGAGAGTATGCTTCTGGTGGATGAAAGTTATTTCTCAATGATTAGAAAAGATGAATGGCATTTGGGATTTGTACCTCATGTTCTTGGTTTTTCCTAACAAAATAGGGTAAGTGTGCTCCTTGAACTATAACATTTGTTTTAGTCCTTATTGCCAAGGTTTGTATCATGCTGGGTCCATTTGTAGCTGCATCTTAGAGCAAGTTTATAGATTTGTATGTACATCTATTTATGACATCACAATCATCTTTCCAGCGTGGAAGTAAATGGCTTTTTACCTTGTCAATGGAGTGCAGTAGCTGTGCATCATGGCCCAGTTCCCACTGCACTTTGTATTTATAGCTCTGTGCAATTGTGTGCATTTTGATGCACTCATCTATACTTTGGAAGAGAACTTGTCTAAATAAATTCTGTTTGAACTTTGTAGAATTGTTGTCCTTGGTTACTTGTACCATGCACTTGCATATGATTTTAATGGTTAATGTTTAAGTTTATTGTGGTCCATTGGGTTGCAGCACCTCTCATTGTCAATCTTGATGACATGCATATACCTGAATGCCTTATTTGTTATGGTTCCTTGGCACTTCCAACTTTAGTTTGTCAGCATAATATTATTTCAATTCTCATTCTGTAGCCATCAGTGACTATCGGCAATCACTCCAATTCCAAAGTTTGAATGAAGAGAAGCAAAATATACATTTGGAGGTTTGTAATCTACAACCCTGTGCTGTTCGTTGGAGCCTTTGTCCACTCTCATAATTTGAGAAATTTGAATTGCAGGTGGTTAGAGGTGGGAGAAGAATCGAGGTTTCAATATTTGAGATTGTTGTTGGTGATATCGTACCTCTCAAAATTGGTGACCAGGTGGTTATGAACTTTATTTTTTCTCATGTTCTGGATTTTTACTATCCTTGTGGTTGCACCTTTATGCTTACATACTTCAAATTTTTTACAGGTACCTGCTGATGGAATTTTGGTTTCTGGTCATTCTCTTGCAATTGATGAATCAAGTATGACTGGGGAGAGCAAGATTGTAAGTGTGAATGTGGCAATTTATTCCAGTACATATTGGGTATGAGTCTTGCTATTGTTGATTGAGCCAATAATTTTTCTCACAGGTTCATAAGGATTCAAAGGCACCATTTCTTATGTCCGGTTGCAAAGTGGCTGATGGTTATGGAAACATGCTGGTAAAGAGGATGAAGATATTTTATGATTCTTGTTTACTAAAAAATATTTACGCTGTGGTTTTATCTCTTGTGGCATTTTCTGAAAATTTCCTTTTGATGAACATGGAGGAATGCACTTCGAACTGGTCACAACATACTTAACAATTCCTGGATTAATGGCAGCATAATAAGCACAAACTCTGTCATTTCATTTTGCTTTAGATATAATTAATTAGCACTCAGCAGTTCAACACCTTGAATTGCAAGCACCATTGGCAAACTTAGCAAAACTGATCTGGCGAGCGTAGGGAACCAATGTATTTTTGATCTCTTGCCCTTCATTATTGAACTGATATGAAGGATTTATGTAGATTCTCTGGAAACATGATTGGTCGCTTCTTATTTCAAAATTTTTGTGCCTTTCCATTTTACACCTAATAATGCTTGCAGCTTTATTTGCTTGGTTTCAATTCCATTGGTCCAAAAATAAATCTCCATTTTTTTTAAAATTATAGCCTGTTGCATGTTTTTTGTATTTGTCATTCTTTTCCTGTGAATTTTATTAGCTAGAAGGTGGTAGGTTGCTTTCTGATGACTTTTTGATTGGGGTAATGCTAATGGGAGTATGCTTATTTTCCCATGTCAGTAGTATTCTTGAGAAACTTTTAGACCAGTCATCTTTTCCAACTGATACTGGGATTGTACATGGTCATATTAGATTTGTTACAGTTGGTAAAGTCCAATTGGTTTTTAAGGTGTGTTGAAAGTTAGTTATGTAGGATTCTTTGGCAAGGCACGAGTGCTTAGTAACTTGTGTTAGTGCTTGTTTGTTGGTGGTCGTTCAGACAAATATAAGTTGTCTACGTGATTGAAGCATGTTAGCGCCCTATGCTTAGATATTCAGTGTGGATTTAAAAACCAACTATGGGTGCATGAACTCATTTCTTAGAGCCTGAACCATTATGACAAATGATTTAGGAAGTTGCTTCTATCCATTTTACTATTGAATTTCTGGAATAATATATATCTGATGTAGAACAGAACTTAGGGATGTTGCAGGGGAGCCCCTGTATAGTTCCATGCTTCAGTTCAGGCACATCTCTGTAAATATTGTGGTCGACATGTTCTACTAGCCTTGCATCGTTGAAGCAATTTCTTGGGGTTACCTTAGGAGTAGAAACAAGCAGTTTGTTTGGATGCCAATTTTTTTTTTTTTTTTTTTTGCCAAAAAATATTTGCTTGCATCACGAAAACATTTTCCAACCACCTTTTTATATTCCCAACCAATTTTCATCTCACATCCATCACATCATAGAAAATGCTATTTTGTTATTTCAAATAATGTCTTGTCCAAATGCATCTCAAGGTTTTTGGAATATCTTGCCTTTGAAAGGCAATCAGAGATTGGATTGTTAGACTGGATATGTTAGCATTATGATATGAAATTACTTTTCTGTTTAGACTATTAGGATAAGTGCAGACTAGAAACTTGCGCTATTTTCCTTCTCCTATACATTCATCATTGCTCATAATCTTTTGGCTAGATGTTCTTTGTGTATTATTGTAACTTTGAGCTGCAAATTTGGATTACTGTATGTTGCAGGTAACTAATGTTGGGATAAATACTGAATGGGGCTTGCTGATGGCTAGTATTTCCGAAGACAATGGTGAAGAAACACCACTACAGGTGTTTTCTTTGTTAGATGTTAACATGGTGTCTTCATTTTGATTGTAGCCATGATTTAAGCCTGACTATAGTGTATGATACGTTCTTAGGTGCGGTTAAATGGTGTTGCAACATTCATTGGTATAGTTGGTCTTGCTGTAGCTGCAATTGTTCTCATTGTCCTTTTCATCAGGTTGGTTTACACTTGTGTGATTGTTTTCTGTTTGTCCTCTTAATCTACCTTGAAATCATGTTTTATCTTCTGCAACTTAAAATCTGAATTTCGTTTTATTCTCTTAATCTACCTCACAATCATGTTTATATTCTGCAGCTTACAATATTGTGTTGTTGTTGTATAGATTTTTTACTGGCCATACTTATAACACTGATGGAAGTCGCCAGTTTAAAGCTGGGAGAACTAAAGCTAGTACAGCTATAGATGGAGCCATCAAGATTTTTACTGTTGCAGTATGTACTCTGCTCATTTAATTTCCTCTTTAGTTGTCTAAGTTTGAATATGCCAATTTCAAGTTTTTGACTAATATTGGAAGGACCTGTAGGTGACCATTGTGGTAGTTGCTGTGCCAGAAGGGCTTCCTTTAGCTGTGACTTTAACGTGAGTTTGAATCATGATTCCTACCCTCGATTTCAACCACTCTTTCTCTTCTCAGTCCAATGATATGCAATGCTGCTAGTTGTATATGTGCATGATATTCATGTCCAGTAAGTGCTGTCATTAGGCATTTGTTGTTTAACTGGTTAGTCCCTCACGATTTACTGGTTTTTCTTGCTTAAATTTAGCCATTTTTCTATTCCCACTATATGCTTTTTATCTTTTATCTCATCTCAGTCCATTTGAACCTGCTTCAGTTGATCTGATCAAATAGCATGGGTGGCCTTGGCAACAAATGCATGTGCAAATGCATGTGTATATATGCATTACATGCCGATATACTTGTAATTCAATCATTTTCTAAACTTTGGGATCTAAAATTTTCCTGTAGGCTTGCTTATTCAATGAGAAAAATGATGAGGGACAAGGCCTTGGTAAGTAAATATTATCTCCCTTCTGGCTGTTTTCATGGACTTTGATTAGCTTTGTCTTTTACTTAGTTACATTGGGAGATAGTTGTATAAAGGGGTGCCTGCTACTGTTTTGATTACACACTCTTGATTAAAATGTAGGTAAGGAGGCTTTCAGCTTGCGAGACAATGGGCTCTGCTACCACCATCTGCAGTGACAAAACAGGAACCTTGACTTTGAATCAGGTCAATTTACACTATCCACCTTTTGCTAATTTTCTTCTTGTCATATCAGGTCAATTTTCTTCTTGTTTATCTTCCTGGACTCTTTCCATCTCCTCTAGTTATCACTGTCCTTTTGTGTTTATTGTTGTCCTTGGGTTTCAGTACCTCTTGGTGGGATTTTCTCCTTTTCTGCTGTGTCTGTAATTTTCAGTACCTATTGGCAGGTCTGGACCATAGAGAAAGATTTAGAATTTCTGTCTTCTCGTATGGATCACAATTCTTTTCTAATCTACAGATGACTGTGGTTGAGGCCTATGTTGGTGGGAAAAAGGTTGATCCGCCTGACGATAAGTCACTTTTGCCTCCTGAACTTACTTCTCTTCTTACTGAAGGCATTGCACAGAATTCTACTGGCAGTGTGTTCTTGCCTGAGGTAGGTCAATAATTTGATTGATATAAAATTGTCATTTGGTACACAACTTTTTTTTCCATGGAGTTCTTGTATCATGCTTTTCTCTGCATACATGATTAATAGGATCAGTGGCTAAAAGTAGACCATTATAATTGAGCACGAAATCTATTAGTTGCTACAGCTTTAATCCCTGGAAAAGCTGAGAAACCCTGATCATGTGCTGGACCGGGATATAAGATTTTGCATGTAGGATGTAAACTTAAAGCGTTTAGATCAGCTGAGATTTGTAAAACATCCATCTTCTTTGATTTTCCCTTGCCTTTTGGGAGGCTTTGACTTCTTGTGACAGCTAGGAAAGGAACCCGAATTAGTTATGAAGATTATAGAACATATCAATTTGAGCCAATTTTCCAAGGGAACACCTTCTCTCCAAAGTATTTACTTCGTTTGAAGCGTCAAAAAAGAAATTTGTCTATATTGTGAAGATTTGTCTTGGTTTTGGTAGTGATTACTTTTCGCTTCTTGTTGACTCCCAAGGATGTCCTGTTTTTATGTGAAGCTTTTGTGTTTATATAATTAAATGAGGAAGTAAAAAATATTAACTGATTGTGATGGTTAACACAGGGTGGTGGAGATGCAGAGGTCTCTGGTTCACCAACTGAAAAGGCTATTCTTCAATGGGGATTAAATGTAATTCCCCAATCTCATTCTGGCTGTTAATTACCATTCTTTTCTTATGCTCCTATTTGGTCAGAATATTGGTTTTATTAATAGATTGCCTTTTTGTAGCTTGGGATGAACTTTGACGTTATTAGATCAAGTTCATCAATCATCCATGCTTTTCCATTCAACTCAGAGAAAAAGCGAGGAGGTGTTGCTGTGAAACTGGTAATGAGAAATTCCGCCACAAAATTCTGATACTTGCTTAACGTGCCACACTAATTTACTTTCTTGTGATTCTGTTTCAAGGTCTTTTGCTTAGCATTCTTAACTGTTAAGGATTAAATTGTGGATATAAAAAGTTGAATATAATGTAAGATTGTTAATTTTGCAGAATTTTGGTCATCACACTCCTGTGTTTTTGTTATTTATGCAGCCGGATTCTGACATTCATGTTCATTGGAAAGGGGCTGCTGAGATTGTGCTTGCTTCATGCACTGCTTATATGGATGAAAATGATGGCATCCAACCGATTGAAGAAAAGGTCTGACAAAATCATTCATTTTTTTTTATTCTTTTTCTTCACACACTTGCAATTCTGTTATTCTTTATCTGTTGTATAGTTTTTTGTTTTCTAAGTCTGCTTTGACATTCATTTAAAATGACTGACTTTTAACCATCCTCCATGCATTGATGTTGAATATCCTGATTAAATTGAAAGCTTATGCATTTGAGCATAACTTTTTAAACCTTTGGTTCAAACTAGTTATCCTATTTCTTTTGATTTTTTGTATCTCTCTCTTTCTGTGTGTATCTACAGGTGTTAGATTTTAAGACAGCAATTGAGGATATGGCTGCTAGAAGTTTGCGTTGTGTTGCTATTGCATATCGCCATCATGAAGGCAAGGATGTTCCAACAAATGAGGAGGAACTCAGTAATTGGCAGTTACCTGAGGGGCAGCTTGTCTTGCTTGCTATTGTTGGTATCAAGGTACTCTCGCGGTCCTATTTTTGTGGGCCAGATATTGTTTGCTAGCTGTCAGAAGGAAATTGTTCAGCACCAATAGTCTTGGATTATTGATCATCAAGTTTCCATAAAATTCCTCCATAAAGCTTTTTGACTGTAAAAATGTTCAGTTCTGTTGGGAAGGTAAACCTGCTATATTTTGTCAAAAGTGACTGGTGGATTATATGTGCTCCTCTTTTAAGTGTGCCTGGTCAAAGTTGGAAAGGAAAATGATATGAGGGGACTACTTGTTATCATTTTTAAACTTGTATTGGAAAATGCTGGTCATTTTTTAATATTTCAAATGTTGGACACTTTTAAGACTTACTTCCCATTTTGCAAAAATTCTTATATTGCCTTTGTCGTTTGGGCAAAATGTGCACTAAATGATTGTTTCACTGTCTGGATTTGCTGCATTTTGTCTTCTTGCCCTCCACTTCTAAAGTTACTTTTAAGTTGGATCATAAAGTTTGTGGTAGACATTAATCTGCACTGATGTTATAATGCTCAATGTCCAATTATTCATATATAACTTGTGTGAAATTATGCAATTACCTTTTTTGTTTGATAGACCACTAGATTCCTTTCCTGTACTTGTCTTTTAGGCTTGGAAGCAATTATGACCCAGGCTTGGAAGCTTAAGACATGCTTCTGTTTGCCCATTTATTGATTATTTCACGCTTGTCTGACCCAGGCTTTGGGTCTAATGAATGGTTTCAGCTCTCTGGTTGCCCAGCTAGAAGTTGAATACTTGTTCCATTTATAGTGGAGCATTTCCATGCCTTGTCTATTTTAGTTGAGCTCATATATTTTTTCCAAGAATATCTAATGCTTATAATGTATATACATATTTTGGCTTAATATTTTCATTTTATGATAACCAAGAAGCTAAGGGTTCGTTTGGGAGTGGAGGATTTGGATAGAAAAGAAAGGGAAAGAAGAGAAAGTTTACTTTTGCTTCATTTGTTAGTTTGAAGTAGGAAAGAAAAGAAAGGAAACGGAAAGATGAATAGTTATCAAAATGCTTCCTCCCAAATCGGAAGGAAATGGGAAGAAAGTTTTGAGAAAGCTTGATAATTTTTTTAAAATGCCTATTTTGTCCTTAAAAAGGTTTTAAACAAATATTTAATGACTTCTATGTCCAAAATCATTCCACTAATTCTCAAAACTCCCAAACAACATAACAATCTCTTCTCTTCTCTTCTCTCATAACTTAAGCTTTCCCTTCTTTTCTTTTCTATCCTAAACTCCCAAACTAAGCCTAAACTTCAGCTTTTCCAAATGTTTCGAATTATAGCTCAATAATGAAACTTGCTCAAGCTCAAGCTAAGGTAATTGAATTGGGTTAGAGCCAAGTGCTTAATTGTTTGTCTTTTGTTGTTTTTCTAGCAGTCCTATCTGATGGTCCTATCATGTGGACACACAAAAGGAAACTTTGTTCTGTTACACACCTGTTTCCCATCCCCCATCCTTTCCACATCCTCTCTGTCCCAGCCGATTATACTGGTTGTTCTTGACAAAGATGCTTTGGATTCTGTTGTACTTCCTCCTGTGTTTCTGCTTGCTCATTTAGGCCAGTGGTTTTCATTTTTTTTTCCTAATTTGATTTTCTTATTCCCTTTTTCTTGTTTTGCGTTTCTTGGAAACTTGATATTGTTTGGGGTGGTATGGAGACTGGATTCTTGTCTATAGGGTAAATCTAAGGAATACTAAATTTTTTCCCAGTTCATGTCTTCTTCATTTTGGAGTCTGTATGTTCAGTGCAGTCTCGTCATTTCTTCAGCTTGAGTTTGTCCACCATGGTTCTTAATATGTCACTGATGGTATGCATATTTTGATACAGGATCCTTGCCGGCCAGGTGTTAGAGATGCTGTCCAGCTTTGCATAAATGCTGGTGTTAAGGTGTATAACTTTTCCTATTTTTTATCTATTTACGAATGTGTGAATTGGATGATCATGGGCTATTAGACCAATATACCTTTTAACTGATAGGCATTATTCTTAGTTTTTTGGTCAATGTAAAGGCTGATATAACTTTTACTTTCACTGATCATGTACTTCATGTACTACTTGACCTCACAACTTAACATTGAATTTTATTTGTGTTAATGATGTACTTTCTTTCACATTTAAATCTGTATTAGACGTTTTTGCAAGTTTGAACCCCTATCACTCAAGAAATTCCTTTTTTCCTGTGTAATCTGTTTTTGCATGTAGACCTTGTTGAGGCAACTTATCACCTAAATTTAGACTGGAAATTTTTATTTGTCCTACCTGGAATATGCTTGAATATCCTAGTCATTTTTTGGTATTCTTAGAGATTTATGTCTCGGCAGTGTTTACTGCAGAGTTTGCGCCTGTTTGAACAGGTCAAGTTGGGCCACATCTTCACCGCTTATGTTTTGAAATATCTTCACCAATACATGCAGATTCATCCTGTCTTCATTAATACTACTGATTACTTGCCAGCTTCCTTTGGCTTAGTGTTGATGGCAATACTGTCCAAGTTTTAGTTTTGGCAAAAGTTTAGCTAGAAAGTTCCTTCCTGCTAAAGGGTGATACTGTATTATTACATAAGCTAAAATAGAAGAACATGCATGCATTGGACAACTGTGCTTGCAATCTTATGCGATAGTAATATTTCAGTGTCAAACTATTAAATTGTTGTCTCTATACATCTATTCTTTTCATTGTTATTTGAAAAGATCAAAAAACAAAAACAAAAAGAACCTGCCAGATGGTAAATTTGCAACTCCCTTTTCCTAAAGCTTTCCAGCACTTGGTGATTGTGAGCAGTTGGTCTTGAATTTTCGGACATTTTACTTTTGAATGTGCTGTGTTAACCGGCACTAATGTGCCAAGAGCTGTATATTTAGTTTGAATTTTTCTTATGATTTTGTTATGTTGTCTGTCAGGTAGTGACTATGCTAGTTTGTTTTGTTGAATATTTTTGGTAAACCATGAACTTTGGATAACTTCCTTCACTTCTCCAGTTTTCTTTCCTGAATACAACTTTTTGTTTTCGGCATAATATTTAGGGTTTTTTTTTGCTCAAGAATGTTTATGCTTCATTAAGATGGGCAAAAATGCAGAGGCATTCTGATTTGTCTTGGAAGTTGTTATCTGGTGGATTTCTCACCATCATGATTAACTCTCCTGGAATTCCTAGGTACGCATGGTCACTGGTGACAATCTCAACACTGCTCGAGCAATTGCTTTAGAATGTGGGATACTAACGTCTGATGCTGATGCTACTGAGCCAAATCTGATCGAGGGAAAGGCATTTCGTGCCATGTCTGAAGAACGAAGACGAGAAGTTGCTGAGAAGATATCTGTAAGATCTGTGTATTAAATAGCATCCAAAATTAATTAATTGGCCGCACCTGCATAAATGGATTTAGGAAAGTTGTTCATTGGATTAATTCAATTTGATGCGTAGGTAATGGGAAGATCATCCCCCAATGACAAACTTTTACTTGTGCAAGCATTGAGGAAGAAGCATGTAGTTGCTGTAACCGGAGATGGCACTAATGATGCTCCTGCATTACATGAGGTTTGCTTATTCTGTGGCTGGTGGTAGAAAGTCTATCAACATGTCCTATGACTTGAGTCTCCTGCATTACATCATGTTTTGTGTACTCTGTTACCCTGTCATTGAGTGGGAGTAGTTTTTTAGTTTATATGCAGCATAGGGATCAGATCCTCAATGTGGGTTTTTGTTGCTGTATCTTTTGAGGAAGGGGGATTGGTGGTGAAATGTACTTGATTATAAGGAATGGTACATCTGGGAGCCCAAGCATAGTAAATTTAGTGGGGCTTTTGAAAGTGCAGTGGAATTGGTTGATCGGACTTCCACTGCCAGGTTATTTTGGCGTTACCGTTCTACTTGTTCTTCGCACCTCCCTATCTAATGTAAAGGCCTTTGCACTCAACTGATTTTAGATTCTGATTTTGAAAAAGTTATTTTTTTGTGTTCTCAACTGTTTTTCATGTTATGATTTTGGATTTTTGGGGCCCAAAAAGCTGAAAATCAGAAGCATCTATTCTGGTGCTGATTTTGACTTTTTAAAATCAGCTTTTACACAATCATAAGCAGTTGAAAAATAAGGCCAAAGAGTATTCGTTGGGTGCTTGGTTTTAATATTGTCTGTGAGAATGGAACCGTTCTTAAGAGTAATTATGGCCTTGATTTTCTTACATTGTAGGCGGACATTGGTCTTGCCATGGGCATCCAAGGAACTGAAGTTGCCAAAGAGAGTTCAGACATCATTATACTGGATGACAACTTTGCTTCTGTGGTAAAGGTGAGGCTACTTTAGTAGTTTGAAAATGCAAATAGATGTTCTTTACATTTTTGTTACCTTTTGGCTTGAACTTTCCTGTTTGTCCTTTTGTTTTATTCAAACAAGTTCATGATTCTCTAATTGAGCTCTGTTGAAAAGTAGGATAAATTATGCATGGCTTGAAAGTGGAAAGAACGTTGTCTTGTCATCATTAACTTTTAGAACTACTTATTTTGTTTAGATCCTGATTTCTGCTTTTCTGTTGACTGCAGGTGGTCCGGTGGGGTAGATCTGTTTATGCCAACATTCAGAAATTTATTCAGTTCCAGCTCACAGTAAATGTTGCAGCTCTAGTAATTAATGTTGTTGCTGCTGTTTCTGCTGGTGATGTCCCGCTGAATGCTGTGCAGGTTTAGATCCTTCTCTGTATCTCCTTCCCTCGATCTCACTCGATAACAGGACGAAAATAGAAAATCACTAACATGCATGAAAAAAAAAGATCTGAGTCAGTACCTTATGTCTTCAAGTGTGTACCCTTGCATCAGAGCAGGTGTTCGTACTGGTATTTGTGCGCATAAGCTTGTATGCCAATATTAACTTGTTACATTATTTGATTTGTATATTGATTTGCTTATGCAGCTTCTCTGGGTGAATCTTATCATGGATACTCTTGGTGCACTTGCGCTGGCAACTGAACCACCCACGGATCATCTCATGACCAGACCTCCAGTTGGTCGAAGGTTAGTTTTACTAAAGAGTGACAAGAAAGTATTCCAAGTATGCCTTTTGCAGCAGTAGTCTTTTTCAATAATTCTGTGTCTTTTTTGGGGGTAAATTTCTGATTTTGTCAAACCGGGGTAGTAAGATGCATAATCATTTATAGAGGTTTAATTTTTGCTCATTCTTGTTTGGTCGTGGAACTGATTTTTTGGTTGAGCTTGGGGTTTGGCTCAAATAGGCTTGCTTTGAGTGCGTTCATTTATGAATGAACTAAGCTTAACACATGACATGATGTTAGTTTATATTAAGCAGGCCAAGCCAAGCTGAACTTGAGCTTGAACAACTAGTTTCCTTCATGAGCTGAGCTTTAAATACATTCATATGGTTTTGAAGCTAAGGTTAAACATTAATCAAGCCAAGCATGAAATTGAAAAGGCTTGGCTCATCTGGGCCTTAATGTAGCTTTGATAGCAGGATGCCATGGTATTTGTTAGATGTTAAGAATTTGGAAGCATGATTATATTATTTGTCATATTAGTTGCTACTGCATTGTTGTTATCTAGACTGACTACTCAAGAAACAGTTATTTCTTTAACTGACTTTATTACAAAATGAATGCTGATTGTATATTTCCTACTGTTAGGGAGCCTCTCGTAACCAATATAATGTGGAGGAACTTGTTGATTCAGGTATTCACGATTTGTTTGGAACTGCTCTGAGCTCTCAGAATTGCTTGAAAGTGGAAAGGAATGAGTTTCCCTGTCTGTAATTTGTCTAACACTAAACTTGGAAAATGACAGGCTCTTTATCAAGTGACAGTCCTCCTGATCCTGAATTTCCGTGGCAAAAGTATCCTCCATCTGGAGCATGACAATGCTGATCATGCTAATAAAGTCAAGAATACGCTGATATTCAATGCTTTTGTCCTTTGTCAGGTAATTCATCATTCTAATGACTGGGATTGAATAGAATTTGGATACTGTTGTATAATGCCATGGTTTTAACTTGTTCTATACATACTTGTATGCTTGTTTAGATTATATCCTATAAAGGTGTACTTGCATTCTGAAGTATTTTGTTCATCTGATTTTGAATGACCAACATGGTTAGAAATTTTGGTACATGGTTTTGTGTTGCTTCTTGGGCCAATGTGTATGTAATTAAAATCGAAACTTGGTTCAAATAGTTGGTGAAGCTTTTGCATGCAACTAAACAGTAAACGTGAGGCATGTTGTTCTTGATTGCACATTTGTCTCCCATGTTATGTCTCTTGCGTGCTTGATGTCAAGATCTCTCACTTTTACTCACTTGAAGGTTTAAAACCTGTTTTTCCAATTAGTCTGATGCAGAATGTTTTCAGTAAGGAGGCTAAAGCTTAGAACTTTTCGTGATTGACTGAAAATTTCCATTAAGGAATAAAGAATGTAATGCTGTCTGTTAGAAGTTTGCCAATATTTTAGGTATGATTGTGCAAATTATAGGTTTTTGTATTCTTGGGTGCTTTTTGGGTTGTTTCTTTGCCTAAACTTCTTAAAATATTGCTTATTAAATGCTACATGCGGCTGTCTATTTCAATCTGATATTCTGGTTTAATTCCTCTCACTGAGTACCTGAATGAGCTTGTCATTCAAATCACAGGTTTTTAATGAATTTAATGCTCGAAAACCTGATGAGATCAACGTTTTCAAAGGAGTCACTAAGAACCATCTCTTCATGGGAATAATTGGGCTTACAGTGGTTCTTCAGGTATCATGTTTATCCTTTCTTTTAATTGAGATGTGCACTATATAGTTTCATACTTCTTATGTGTCGCTTTTCTATAGGTTATTATAATCTTCTTTCTCGGTAAATTCACTTCCACGGTTAGACTCAGTTGGAAATTGTGGCTTGTGTCCATAGTCATCGGATTGATCAGGTGAGAGATATGTTACTATGAATTGTTGGATACATTAGGCTTGCATATAATTAATTGGGTCTATATGTGTGGTGTGTTTGATTCTGTTGTTGGTGACTTGCTGTATAAAATCCCTTCAAACTATATGTGAAGTGGATTCTCTTCTCCCTACAAATATGCTGAGTTTACTTGATATTGTTCGTTTTCCTTTTTATATTTGACCACAGCTGGCCTCTTGCTGCTATTGGGAAGTGGATACCTGTCCCAGAGACTCCTCTAGGGGAACTTTTGACAGGAAAAATACGGCAACAGAGAAATGGAGGAGGAGGTAATCTAAATTGATGCTCAATATTTTTTTAAAAAAAAAGCTGACATTTGAACTCGGTATTCACATTAATCTGTTTTACTTCGTTTCTTCACAGATTAAGTACAAGGGCTTAGGACATAGTGAAGGTGTTTTTCTGTTCGAACTTCTCAACTGCAAGTACAGAATACTTTGAAAGAAAGATTTAGGGATCTGACTTTAACCGACTTTAGCGAGCAAATAACACAGTTTCCGTTCTTTTTGATGGAATTCTCGCCTTATTACTGATGCCAAAGTTTATTGTTTTGGCTAATAGTCGCTGTAAATGTACACACAGACCAGTGTTTTTAAAATGGGACTGGATCGACCGGTTGAACTGGAGTAGAGCATGAAACCTATTCCATTGTAAAGCCCGCCGGAAATAGTAATTTACCCTCAAAAGTGGTAAACCAGCCGAGCCAACAGAGTCCGGTTCTCAATTGGTATTGAAATTTGCCAAAAAAGCCAAAGTTTTCACTGGTGTCCAGGTTCGAACTTGGTACCTGTTGCACCTGATTATACGGAAGTAGCCATTGTACTGCAAGCACGACCGGAAATTGTTTAGCATTTAATTTTCTCTCTCTGTGATATCTGCAAAGGAAAAGAAAAAAAAAAGGAGAAAGCCTCAAATACTCGAAACAAACTCTTCCTCGAGCCCCCAGACCTGCCGCCGTCTTCTCGTCTTCCTCACTCTGTAATCTCCATTCTCTGTCCAAAGCAATTTCACTTGCATGACTTTGATTTCTGATTTCCAAGGCTAATATATTCAGTCTCCTCTATAAACTATTCTCCTCTCTCCATTCTCGTGTATAATCACTCTCCACTCGTCTTTTTTTACGGCCACCCTTTCTTTTGATCGCTTCTTTACTTCAATCATTTGAAGTTTTCTTTCTTGTGTGTATTGTGAGATTTTTTTTTTTTGTTTTCTGGTTTGAAAATTTCCTTTGTTTTTTGTACGATGGTTTGAACTTTCTTTTTTTTTGATGGTTAGAAGAAGGTACGGTAATCAATTTTTACTCTTTTTTCATTTTTCATGGCAGGAGAATTTTTCTAGTATATGTAAATGTTGTTTGGAATATATTACTCAAAATAAAGTTTATCTTTTCAATTATACGATCAAAATTATTAAATTTAAACTTGAGCTATATATTTAGGCGATGAGGATAAAGCGAAAGAAGTTGGGGATTGGGAATATCTTTGTGGTAACAGTTATCACTCGTAATCATTAGTCACCATGGATCATCACTAATTTTTTCAGATTTTTTATTTAAAAAAGTGAACCGGTTACTTGGCCGGTTGAACCGATTGAGCTGGAAAAGGGAATTGGTAACTCGATCGGGTCAGTCCATGGATTGTATGCACCGAGCTGCTCCATATGGGAGAGTTAATATACCATGTTAAGTGCAATTATACACGTTTTGCTGTCTGAATTTGGTGGAAGATTTTTTGGATTCTTATATGAAGGGATGGTTGTTCTAGTTTTACTTTCTTTTTTTTTTCCTTTTAAGTTTTAGATTAATTTGTTATACACTAACAGTGTGTACACTGTTAGTTTTAGATGAATGACAACTAATGTAAATTTGAACTTGAAATTTAAATTTTGGATATGTGTAATACATTCAGCGGTGATGATGCATACAATATCAGTGTATGTGAGATTTACACTTAATTTTTTTGCCGGCTGAACAAGTGTAGGGGTATTGTATAGCTCTACTGGTATCATCATCCCACTGGCCAATGATCCAGAAATGAGAAAAGAAGTAGGAGGGTTGTAGGTTGGAAGAGATTTGAGAATCGTCAAATGAACATAGTTAAAGATATCTAAGTTGTCTCTAGAAAATCCATTTACCACAAAAGATATTTTTGTAGTTCACCTTTTGGACCTGTGACAACTAGGTTGGAACAATTCATTACCATGTCGCTGACACAGGATTTCGTCTTCAAGCTTTAACATTTTGGCACTCTCAATTCAAAAGGCAAGAGACTAAAACGAGAAAGTGTTTATACCCTACTTGATCAGTCCAATATCTACGCTATATATCTTTGTATTTATTTATATCTATACCATCTTTAAAAGTGCTATAGGTCTTGTTGGTTGAGCGTTAGGAGAAATTGTTTGAGTTTTCATTATGTACAAAATATCTCATTTGTGATAGCATTTGCAAAGTGAAGAGGTGATTTTTGGTGGGTAGTTGAACCGACCGGAATCAGGCTCTTCTGAGATGAGGTGAGTTGTATCTGCTTATCCGAAGTGAATGGCGGGGCTTCTCCCCTGGGATCACTCCGACGATCAAGTTAGTATGAGAACGAGAGAAAAGCAATAGTCTGTATGAATGAACAGTGTGTTTACTTGTTGGGTGTACGTGAGAGGTATTTATAGAGCGGGAGTGGATGGCAGGACAGAGGGCTCATGCTAGTGAGACCCATGTTCTGCCATTACGGCTCTGTTCCTTGCCAGGAGGTCTGACTCTGACACTGTAACCGCCTGGGCAGGGTGACGGGGAGTCCTGCGTAGTAGCCATTAAGAGTATCAGTGTTTTTCAGATAAAGCACTGGTCCCTGATGATGTCAGGTGGCTTGACATCATCAGCGTGCAGCTGAGGTGGAAGTCTGAGGTGCGGGGGTCATCTAGGCAGTAAACCAGGGGCTTGCCCGAGGTCAGGGGCCATATTCAGCGCGAGACCGTGCTCGTGTGAGGGAGGAAGTGAGGTCACCTCGGCATTCCCATGAGGGCCGAGATGAGCACCCTCAATAAGACCCCCAAGCCTCGGAAGCTCCGAGTCCTGGAGGTACCGAGGCTTCCTTGTGCCGAGGTCGTACAGGGTCGGAGGCCCGAGACTGTTCCTGACGATGCGTGGGTACGACACGTAGGCCGATCAGTTAATAGGACGTGGTGAGCAGAGTGGTCACGTCGTGAGGTAGTGGGACATTTCGTGCAGAGTGTCAGTCGAAAGGACGGGTCATTAATGAAGAGAGAGGATGTCTTTTGAATTTGAACGTGGTCGTCTTTTCGCATTTTTGCCGCCTTTTCGGATTCTCCCCGGATCCCTATAAATAGGGGGTCCTTTTCACCGCATGGCCCATCACTTTATCTTTCAGCCTCAGACTTGCAAAATCCGTGAGCATCGCCGAGGTCAGTTCTACCAGCCGAGATCTCAGCCGAAGTCATCCACTTCGTCAGATTCCGTAGTCAACAGTAAGTATTTTTCTTTTCATCTCATCATTCACACATGGCCAAAACGGCTAAAACCCACAAGAAAACTGTGAAACCGAGCTACCAGGCCGAGGAGGTGCCCGACGCTTCGGAAGAAACGGCTTCGTCCAGCTTTGGGGGGTCAACATCTAGTGCTGCGGAAGGTTCGGCCGAGGTGGGTACTGGCGGGACAGCCTCGGTGTCAGAGTCATCCGAGATGAGTGAGGGTGGTTCCGAGGTCGTCTTTAATAGCGAGCTCGGAACTCAGATGCCCCATGATGAGGGAGTACTGGAGCCAGTAGCTCCAAGGGACGCAGCCAGAATTGACTTCGGCAAGATGCCGAAGTTCAGAAGTCGAGTGGGAGAAGACAGGGCCGAGAAGGTGATAAGAAAGTACCCCTTCAGGCCGGGTTATATCATCACTTCACCCGGGCAAGATGACTCAGCCGAGAAGCCCCCCATGGGCACTGTGGCAGTCTATATCCAGCAGTTGGAGGCCGGGTTGAGGATGCCGACGTCAAGGTTCTTCCGAGACGTGCTCCGTCACTTTGGCGTAAGGATCACTCAGCTCGTCCCAAACGCGGTCCGCATTCTCGTAGGTTTTGAGATGCTGTGCCGACATCAAGAGGTGGCTCCGACTGTGGACCTCTTCCGCCGATGTTATACCATCAAGGCACACGGGACAGATAATGGGTGGTTCTACATCTGCAACCGGAACAATACTATCCCGAAACTAGTGATTGGGGCTCCCTCCTCGATAAAGAATTGGAAACGGGACTTCGTCTTCATCCCAGCCGGGGACTTCCCTTGGGGATTTTGGTGGAGGCCGATTAAATCGAAAGCCGACCCTTCCGCGGGGGACCACGAGGAGGAGTCCTTCCAGAAGTTGATGGGTTCGGGACTTCGGATATTTAGTTGGGACTACCCCGAAGCCGTGCTGGTCGACGGGGGAATGAGCCGAGCTTTACTGCCTCCTAACAAGCCTTCCTTCTTTTCCATTAAACTTGAGAGACCTTGTCATTTTTCTTTCATGACTTTTCTTTTACCTCGGCTATGGCAAATAATAATATTTGTTCCTTGTGCAGTGACCAAGTTGTCCGACATCATCACATCGGGCTCGACCGAGGTGGCCAAGAGGTCGAAGAGGAAGAGCTCGGGCGAGACATCGGCGCCTCCGCCCAAAAAGAAGTCGCAGGGACAATCTTCCAAGACTTCGGTGGAGCAGAGCACCCCCACCACGGCAGCCCAAAGCAGCTCGGCCGCTGCAGCTACAGGGTCCACCTCTTCTGTGCCAGAAGGGGTGCCACTAGGAGTGACCACGGCACTTCCACCTCCTCACGGCCGAGGTAAACAATTGAAGGTTCCGGTCAACGCGGTGACGGGGTCTTCACTATGGAACCGTTTCCATAGCCCCCCGGTGTTTCCCGAAAAAGAGAAGTTCCACTCCGGCTAGCATTGGTGTCCGGAATGGACACTTAAGGTCAACGACAGGTGCGCCAATTCTCGGGTTGCACAAGACTTGGTGATGCAATCAAGCTTGCCGAGGGACGTAGAGTTCACAAGGAAACTGTCTCCGGTCGAGATGCTTCAAAGCGTTATGGTGACCACGGCCTCCAACACAGCCTTTGTGGCCGAAATGGCACATCAGTACTGTGCCCTACTCGAGGAGCAGGACACCGGCAAGCTGCAAGATCAGATTGCCAAGTTGAAGAAGAAACTGGTGGTGTCCGAATCCGAGAAGTCAGAGCTTCAAAGACGCCTTCAAGAAGCCGAGACTAAAGAGGAGGAGGCCGAGGCTACCATCAACAGCTTCAAGTCAGCTCTGGAGGAAGAGCAGAAGAGGGCAGAGGAGGTGAAGAAGACCCACGAACAGGCCCTCGAGAGCGCAAGGACCTCGGCTGTTGAGGATTTCCGGAGGTCCGAGACCTTCATCGGGGATCTCGGCCAGCTGACGAGGCCGAGCTTCATGCTAGGCTACACATCGGCCATAGACGAGGCCGCAGCTCATCTACCCTCTGAGGCTTTGGAGTCCTTGAGAAATAATGCCAACTATAATGAGAACTCCAAGGAGCTGTGCGATCGGATGGCCGAGGGCATCCAAGCTGGAAGGAACTTGGCCGAAATCCAGGACGAGTTCAACAAATGGTTAGCTGAGCTCGACGAGGTGTTTGAGGAGGAAGGAGGAGAGGATGCTGGGGGCGACGTCGGCGAGAAGGCCGACGAAGTGCAAGGAGGAGAAGGAGGAGAGCTTCATCCCGGCGGGGAAGCAGCCGGGGAGGCCACTGGCCACGAGGGAGCCGAAGTGGAGGCCTAGCTCGTAGGGATTTAAATGTAAATCTGAGGTGGGAGATGCTTAGCAGTACTCCTGACCTCGGTCCTTGTCTTCTTTTTGTAATGCCTTTTCTTTATTAAGTGAAACAAATTTCTTCTCATTTCGGCTACTTTAATTTCTTGCTTCGTCCCTTGCTGTCCCCCTTATTTTTTAATAATAGATGTGTAGCATCACTTATTGAAAAATAACAAAGCAGGTGAAGTCATAACTTAATAAAATTTTCAAGCATAATACAATCTGAGATTCTCGGCGTGCCAAGTCCTCGGCACTAAAGAGCCATCTCGGTGGCTCAGTTTGTAATACCCACTTAGATTATATTCTACAACTCGGTAAGGGCCTTCCCATTTCGGGCCCAAATTTCCTTGCGGCTCAGCTCGGCTGACTGAGTTTTTTCTAAGCACCAAGTCTCCAGGTAGGAATCGCCGATGCTTGACGCGGGCATTGTAGTAGTGGGCTAGGGTGTTCTTGTAGGAAGCTATCCGAGCTGAGGCAATGTCCCTTTTTTCGTCGATGAGGTCGAGATCCAATTGTCTCTCTTCTCCGTTCACCTCGGCTACATAGGCTGTTAGCCGAGGACTGGGTGTAAGGATCTCAGCAGGGATGACAGCCTCGGCTCCATAGGTCAAGGAGAAGGGGGTCTCTTGCGTGGATGATCTCGGCGTGGTCCGATATGACCGCAGAACATTGGGGAGTTCCTCCACCCAAGATGATCCAGCTCGGTGTAGTCGGGTCTTGAGGCCATGTAAGAGAGTTCGGTTGAAATTTTCTGCCTGACCATTGGCCTGAGGGTGGCCTACCGAGGTGAAGTGTCGTTTGATGCCGAGGTTCTCGCACCAAGTCTTGAATGGGTTCTCGGCAAACTGTCTCCCATTGTCCGAAATGATGATCTGAGGTATGCCGAAGCGGCAGACAATGCATTTTCAAAAGAATTTTTGAACGGCCAGCCCTGTGATGTTCCTTAGAGGCTCGGCCTCAAACCACTTAGTGAAATAATCCACAACGGTTACCAGGAAGGTATAACCCCCGACCGCCTTTGGGAAAGGGCCAATGATGTCTGTCCTCCATTGCTCAAATGGCCAGAGTGAGATAATTGGAACCATGAACTTTGAGGGCTGGTGATGTTCGGGGGCGTGGGCTTGACAGGATGGGCAGCCGAGAACAAGATTTGGGGAATCCTGTCGAACGGAAGGCCAGAAATACCCAAGAAACAAGGTCTTCTTGGCCAACATCCTATGACCGACGTGAGCCCCACACAGGCCTTCGTGTATCTCATGGAGGATCTGGCGTCCTTCCTCGGGCGTAACGCACCTCAGCCACGGGCCAAGGTAGGAGCGTTTATACAGTTCTCCATCGCGGAGAGCGTATCGAGCGGCTTTGCGTTGTATCTTTCTCGCCTCGGCTCTATCCTGGGGGAGGATTCCCTGCCCTAAGAAAAGGATGAACGGACTCATCCATGTATCTCCCGAGTTTACAGGGCAGGCTACCCCTTCCATGTATCCCGGCTCGCTCAACACTTCCACCAAGACGGTCTTGTTGAGATCAGAAAATGATGTGGAAGCCAGCCGGGATAAGGTGTCGGCCCGCCTGTTCTCGGAGCGGGAGATTCTTTGGATTTCAAAAGACTCGAAGTACGCGATGAGTTGGTGGACTTTGGATAGATACCGTTGCATGGTCTCATCTTTGGCCTCATATTCACAAAGAACTTGGCATACTACAAGTTGGGAGTCACTGCGGACATGAATCCGGTGTGCACCGAGCCTGCGGGTTAGCTGGAGTCCCGCAATCAAGGCCTCATATTCAGCTTCATTGTTGGTGGCTGGGAAGTCAAAACGGAGAGCATACGAGCACACTTCCCCTTGGGGGCCCTCCAGGAGTAATCCTGCTCCGCTGCCATCCCCGTTAGAGGATCCGTCCACATATAATATCCACATGTGTGGGGTGGACACTTCGGCGATGGCGGAAGTGGATTCTCGACCTTTCATGAAGGTGAGTTCGGCCAAGAAGTCGGCTAAGGCTTGAGCTTTTATGGCGGTGCGTGGCTCATACGACAGGTCGTACTCCCCTAACTCGACGGCCCACTTAGTGAGGCGCCCGGAGGCCTCGGGCCGCACCAGTATCTGTCGGAGAGGCTGGTCGGTCCTGATGGAGATGGGATGAGCTAGGAAATAGGGTTTCAGCCGCCGGGAGGCGTGGACCAGTCCCAGTACGAACTTTTTCACCTGAGTGTACTGAATCTCTGGCCCACGGAGTGCCCGGCTGACGTAGTAGACCGGCACTTGGGTACCCTCATCTCGGATGAGCACAGCGCTGACAGCTTCGTCGACGGCAGAGAGGTAAAGGTACAGCCTTTCTTCGGGCCGATGTGAGGCGAGGGTAGGCAGGTGGTGCAGATATTGCTTTAACTTATCGAAGGCGGCCTGGCACTCTTCAATCCAGGCAAACTGATCAGATTTCTTAAGTACCTTGAAGAAGGGCAAAGCTTTCTCCGCAGACTGAGATAGGAAGCGGTTCAGCGCGGCCAGACGTCCATTCAGCCTCTGGACTTTTCGGAGGTTCCGAGGTGGGGACATGTTCTGTATGGCTTTGACTTTGTCGGGGTTAGCTTCGATTCCCCGGTGGGAAACCAGATACCCCAAGAATTTTCCTGAGATGACACCAAAGACGCATTTCTTGGGATTTAACTTCATCCTCGAATCCCGCAGAACGCCGAAGACCTCCCTTACATCTGATAAGAAGGCCGAAGTTGTTAAGCTTTTGACGAGAATATTGTCCACATAGGCCTCCACATTTCGGCCGATCTGATCCTTGAAGAGGCGGTTAATAAACCTTTGATAGGTCGCCCCGGCGTTTTTTAAACCGAATGGCATGGTAGTATAGCAGTAGACACCTTGGTCGGTGTAGAACGCAGTCTTCTCTTGGTCCTCCTCACTCATTCCTATTTGACGGTAGTCTTTGAAGGCATCTAGGAAGCAGAGGATCTCATGTCCTATTGCCGAGTCGACAAGGGCGTTAATCCTCGGCAGAGGGTAGCAATCTTTGGGGCAGGCCTTGTTAAGGTCGGTGAAGTCGACACACATCCTCCATCCACCGGTATCCTTTTTGACCATGACAGGGTTGGAAAGCCAGGTGGGGTACTGGACCTCATGGATCATCTTGGCGGGCAAGAGCTTGTCGACCTCGTCAGATATGGCCTTGCTGCGTTCGGGGCGAAGTGCCTACGTTTCTGCCTCACAGGACGGGCCTGCGGGTTAACGTTGAGCTGGTGAATCATGAGCTCAGGTGGCACTCCGACCACTTCATCAGCGGACCACGCGAAGACGTCCCGGTGGTCTTTTATCAAGTGAATCATCTCTTCCTTTAGAGGCGAAGGGAGTCCGGCCCCCACTTGGACCACTTGGTCAGGTCTCGCCTCATCCAAAACCACCTGCTCCACCTCATCCCCGGGTTCCAGCCTGCTTTCCCGTCTTTTGTGGATCGATGCAGTCTATGGAGAGAACAGCTGGCCTCTTCTCTTCGGCCTTTGACGCAGTCTGGGGAGTGACTGCGGCCTGGATGGTGGCGAGGTAGCATTCGCGGGCAGTACTCATCTCGCTGCTCACCTCGGCCATCCCCGCTGGTGTCGGGAATTTGAAACTCAGGTGGTAGGTAGAGTACACAGCCCTCAAGGCGTTGAGCGTGGGTCGACCTATTAACATATTGTAGGGAGAATCTGCCTTGACCACCGCGAAGTTGACGGGTACAGTTCGGTAGCGGGGATGACGTCCGACAGTCACCATCAGGGACACCATACCCTCAGAGTGGACTACGTGTCCCCCGAATCCGACGAGGGGAGTCCTGACCGGAGTGAGTTGCTCCCTGGTCAGTTTCAAACTTTCGAAAGTTCGATAGTACAAGACGTCTACCGAGCTTCCGGGGTCAACATAAACCTTTTTGACTATGTAGTTGTTGGTGAGGACCTCGATCACGAGAGATTCGTGATTGCTGGAGGCGGTAGGAACTGGGTCAGTAGGACCATAGGTGATGACCTCGGACAATCGAGAGCTCAGCTCGACCACCTCCATCCCGGCCTGGCGGTAGGTCCGCTTCCGGGAGTTCTGACTGCCTCCTCCCGTTGGTCCTCCCGCGATTGTGTTGATCACTCCGGCAATGTTGGGGCCGTAGCCCGGTGATCCGTCGCGTGGAGGCCGCTTGTCCTCCTTACGGTCCTCGGGACCTCGGCAATGCATGTTCGTGTCCCGCCTGTCTTCTCGGCCGGGGCCCCGGCTCTCCCGGTGGGAGACGCTACGGTTGAAGCTTCCATCCTTGCTAACGAATTGTTTCAGGTACCCCTGCCAGATCAAGTTCTCGATCTCCCGCTTCAGATCGTTGCAGTCCTCAGTCTCGTGCCCAACATCCCGGTGGTAGGCGCAATAGAGGTTTGAGTTCCTCTTATCTCTCCTCCCCGGAATTTCAGGAGGGATTCGACCGAGGTGATTCTGCCTCATCACAGCCAGGACATGAGTCCGGCTGGAGTTGAGTGGTGTAAGTTCGGCGTCTGAGGTGGACGATCTTCCTTTTACGATCCGGTTGAAGACACTTCAGCGGTCTCGGAATTGGCTCGACGAGCCGCTGGGGCCTTGTTCCGCCCGGCCGGTGTCCTTTTTCCTTCGGGACTCTTGCCCAGTACGAGCGGCTTGCGCCTCTCGCTTCATGCGATTTAGGTCTTCGCTTCGGATTCCTTGATCTACTCGATCCCAGAGTTCCCGAAGTGTGCGGGGGTAATCCCGATGTATCTCGGTATTGAAAATTCCTACGACCAGCCCATTGATGAAGGCAGCTATGGTTACCTGCTCATTCTGATCAGGTATCTGCACATTCTCCTCATTGAACCTTTGCACGTACGAGCGCAGTGACTCACCGGGAGTCTGCTGCAGGTTCAAGAGGTAAGCCGAAGTCTTCGTAATCGGACGAAATGATACAAAGCGGTGGATGAACCGATCTATCAACTCATCTAATGAGGAAATGCTCCTTGGTTCTAAGCCCCAGAGCCATTTTCGGTCTGTCCCCTGCAGGAAAATGGGGAAAGCTCGGCAAATTACGGCGTCGGGGACGCAGTAGAGCCGAAATGCGGAGAGGAAGGCGCGGAGGTGATCCTCGGGGTCACCTCGGCCATCGTAGGAACGTAGGGCGGGAAATTTGAAATTTGGGGGGACCATCTCCCCATTGATATCATCCGTGAAGGGCGGAACCCTTAGATATTCGGCTGCTAAACCTCCGGGACACCGAGGTGGGTCCTCAGCTCGTTTTCCCAGAAGACCCCGGGAAAACGTCCCGAAAATGGAAGCAATTTTAGATGTCGCCTTGGAAAAGACGCGCCTGGAAGTGCTCCGAGAGAGGTGCCCCTCATCGGAGCCTTCGCCGGAAGGCACTTCAGGGGATTTCGTCGGTCTTCTCTTGGAGGATTCAGCTTTTTCCTTCCCCTGCCTCTTGAAGTACCTCCCCAGTTCTTCGAAGATGTTTGGGTTATCAGCCACGAATTCGGCCATTTTGGCGATGGCGTCTTCGTTGTTGGGCTGGGTACTTGGGGACCCTTGTTCTTCAGAAATACGATCTTGCTGGGCTCCCGATGTTTGGCCAGCCCCGGTCGAGGGAACTCTTCCACTTCTGGAGCGCGTAGATCTCATTTTAGCAGTAATCTCGTTCCCACAGACGGCGCCAATTGAAGAGGTGATTTTTGGTGGGTAGTTGAACCGACCGGAATCAGGCTCTTCTGAGAACCGGTATCTGCTTATCCGAAGTGAATGGCGGGGTTTCTCCCCTGGGATCACTCCGACGATCAAGTTAGTATGAGAACGAGAGAAAAGCAATAGTCTGTATGAATGAACAGTGTGCTTACTTGTTGGGTGTACGTGAGAGGTATTTATAGAGCGGGAGTGGATGGCAGGACAGAGGGCTCATGCTAGTGGGACCCATGTTCTGCCATTACGGCTCTGTTCCTTGCCAGGAGGTCTGACTCTGACACTGTAACCGCCTGGGCAGGGTGACGGGGAGTCCTGCGTAGTAGCCATTAAGAGTATCAGTGCTTTTCAGATAAAGCACTGGTTCCTAATGATGTCAGGTGGCTTGACATCACCAGCGTGCAGCTGAGGTGGAAGTCTGAGGTGCGGGGGTCATCTAGGCAGTAGACCAGGGGCTTGCCCGAGGTCAGGGGCCATATTCAGCGCGAGACCGTGCTCGTGTGAGGGAGGAAGTGAGGTCACCTCGGCATTCCCATGAGGACCGAGGTGAGCACCCTCACAAAGTTTATCAATTATAAATTGAGATCACAATTAAAACAAAATTAATGTCCAAAACAGTTGTTGCCGACCATTAAGCTCCATTTTGATTTATACTTTGTGTCAAATTTTCTCACAACCAAAATACTCTACAAACTCAGCTCAAGAAATAGTAAAAACTTGTTGGTTGAAATCCCATGAGAGCATACTAGTACTATATTTTCTATTAAGAACAAGTTCTTATCCCGTGCACTTGCACGGATTATTTTTTTTATTTAACTTATTATTAACTTAAATCTCGAAAACAAAGACACTCATTTAGTAGATAAACTTTGTAACCTCTTCAAAGAGTGTAATTATCCAAAAATAGTTTGAAACATTTAAAAGGATATGCTAAAATTAAAAATTACAATAGGGATAGGCATGAATATTGAACAACATATTTTATACATTGGATCCAAAGTCAAAGTAATTAAAAAAATCAACACAATAATTTATTTGTTTAAATTCTATAACCTAAATATGCTGAACAAAAGCATATAATGATTAATTAAACAATCTTCTTGAATAAAAAATAGAAATTCTTCTTAAATAGTTCATTTGCACGATAGTTAGCCAGTTGCATCATTATTGTAATTCGTGTAGATGTAGACAAAAAAAAAAAAAGAAACATAGGCTTATTGGTTCTATGAAAACAATATTTCCTTATTGCAAAAGTATAAAAAAGAAGGAAAAAAAAGTATAATAACGACCTAAGACACTTAAAGACAATTCTTGAAGTACCAAAAATTTTTAAAATGGTTTGCACTGCCCCATCTGGTGACCAATAGCTAAATTAATGAAGAAGTTATTGCGTTAACAGTAAGGCAAAGTAAAATCCCAAACATTTCCTCAACAAAGAAAGCAAAAGTGAAAAATAAACCCTGAAAATGTCAAACCATATGAGTATAATGTTCTTTTTTCTTATATTTTTTCTCTTATTTATGCCATACCTTCAATATTAGGAACCAAATTCTTCCTACAACAAAAACAATATATAAAGAAAAAGAAAAAGGTATAAATATACTTTGATACGAATATCCCACAAGGTAAAAATAAAACAAGATTTTTTAGCACAAAAAATTCCATCAGGCACTAACATAAGGCCACATTCGTAAATGCGCAATTAATTTTGCTCTTTAGACTTTGCTTTATGAACCTAACCAAAGAATATCTTCTTAAAAACTAAACTAAAATTCACATAAAAGAAACCCATTAGTTACCATAAACAGAAAGCTTTTAGAGTAAAAAAAAAAAAAAAGGATCCAATCTGACCAAATGCAATAGGAACAAATAATTTGAAAATAAAAATATTCCAATATGACATGAGGAAATTGCAACAAAGAAGTTTGAAACAATAAAATTAACATTCACTATACAAAAAGATTTTAAAAAATTACTTAGGTAATATGTATTTAATAGATTGAAGGGTTAGAATCATTCTTCCTTCTCTCTCAGGATTTGAATTTTGAAGTTTGTAGTTTTAGGGTTAAGCCTCCATGGCTGTTCTTCAGTTGGAGGATGGAGGTCACCCTAGCTATTCTTTTGCTGATGTGCTGCGTGATCAGCCAACCTTTTCTGCATGCAAGATCAAGCCTGTCTCACAATTCAGAGAGAACTAATGGTCTTGTTTTCTGAAGAGGATATCGCCAAAATGGCTACGCCATTCAAATGTGCACTCGTGGGAGAATTTTCACATGGAAGACCCAATCTTGATACAAGAAGGAAGTCTTTTAAAGCAATTGGTTTTCAATCTGATTTCTCAAAAGGTTTTCTGGATCAGAGGCATATTCTTATTCAATTTTTGGTGGAGGAAGACTATCAGTGATGCTGGCTAAAAGGACTTTGGATGATATCAGATTTCCCAATGCGAGTCTTTAAGTGGATGTCGGATTTCCAAATCAATAGTGAATCATCTCATGTGCCAATTTGGATTTCTTTCGAACTATTACCAATTAATTTTTTTTTGACAAATTGTCTTTGTTCTCTATTGCACGTGCAATTGGTACTCCCCTCAAGCTAGATGTAGCTATAGCATCTTTATCTCGTCCGAATGTTGCTTGTGTGTAGATCTTGATCTTTCAAAGGAGCATCCCAATCGTATTCGGATTGGAGTTGACCGAAGTGGATTCTAGCAGGTGGTTTATGATAATCTGCTATCTTACTGTTCTATCTGCAGCAAACAAGGTCACGCAAACTCGGATTGTCGTCACAACACGCAACAAAAGGAAAAGAAGGAAATAACCCAGGTGGTTCAGGACAATCGCATAGCCTATATTCCAAAGGAAAAAGATGAACTAAAAGGGAAGGATATTGTTCAAAATGATTCTCCTGATAATTGCGAAATAGAAGAAGGTGAAATACCCCATGGTGTTGCTCCTGTACAGCATTCTATTGAAAGTGAATTGAGAGATCATCAATTGACTATTCTAGATAATCAATTAGTGCTGAGTAAGATTGTTGATGACACATTAATAATTAATCCCAGTAGTCAAGAAGAAAAGACTGCCTATGGTGGTTCTTTTTTGGATTGTGAAGACGTACCAGTGCCGATACGGAGTACAGCTAGCAACTCACTGTTCAAATCCTTTAAGCAATTCAGTGATTCTCTAAATCTACGTTTATCCAAGCCAGTGGACGAGGAAGGGTTGACTACTGTGGTTTCAAAAAAATCCAGGAAAAGGAGGAATCACATCAAGCATCCCTGACAAATCTTAACCAGGCAAGCTTCTAAAGCCATTGATGGTTCGTTGCAGTCTGTAACTCATGAATAGTGTTTTAATCTGGAACATTAGGGGAGCGATGGGCAGATCTTCTGTTCGTCGTTTTAAGCAATTAATTCATTTACATAGTATTTCTGTTCTTGTTCTTCTTGAACCATTGGCGAAGGCATCTAGCATTGAAGTTCTTCGTATAAAACTCTCTTTTGATTTTTGTTTCTTTAATGTATCTAATAAAATTTGGGTCCTTTGGAGGTCTGCTTTTCATTTTAATGGTCTTCATAATTACGAACAATGGCTTCATGTTATGGTGGTGCATGATTCTTGGGCTCATATGGTGAATGCTACTTTTGTCTATGCAAAATGTTCAAGGTTTGAAAGGCGGATTTTGTGGTCAGAGCTAGGATATATTGCTGAAACAATCACAAGGCCATGGCTAGTGGGTGGGGATTTCAATATGATAACTTATGTTATAGAATATGTAGGAAGAGTTGCTCAAGATTTGGGAGCAATTGCTAATCTTAACGCTACAATCTCAAACTGTTGCCTTCAAGAATTACCTTTTTCAGGTAGTTCCTATATGTGGTTAGCAATTAGAGCTGGCGCTAGAGTTTGGAAGCGGCTAGATAGGATATTTCAATGGTTTAATTTTATGCCAAACATAGAAGTCCAACAACTCAATCGTGCTATTTTAGATCGCTTTCCACTACTATTGCAAATGCGGACTGATAGCTCTTTAGTGCCAAAGCCATTTAAGTTTCAAAATTTTTGGATTTCAAATCCTAGCTTTCTTCAAGTAGTGCGTGATAATTAGGGCATGCCTGTCCAAGGGTATGGTATGTATTCTTTGGCTTTCACGTTAAAGAGGCTGAAAAGCTGTTTAAAGGATCGGAACAAGCAACATTTTGGTGACATCTTTAAAGCTGTTAAGCAAAATGAGTTGGAAGTTCAGCAAAAGGAAATTCAATATGAAACATTGCATACGATAGAGGCAAGAAGTGAACTACATCGTGCTCAAGCTCAACTGCTATTAAGCTTAAAAAATCAGGAGGAGTTTCGGCGTCAAAAGGCAAGAATGAAGTGGTTAAAAGATGGTGACAGTAACACAAGTTTCTTTCATGCATCAGCTTGAGATAAAAGAGCTAAGTTTATGATCCATAGAATCAAAGATAGAGACAATGCATGGATTGAAGATGAAGAGCAAATTTCATAAGAGGCTGAGAATTTTTTCAAGAACCTCTTGTCGGCAGAAGATATAAGTGATGCGGAAGAGTTCTCAACATATCCTTGCTCTTGTATCTGCTGACCAAAATATTTCTTTGCTGCGGGAGGTTACTATGGAGGAACTAAAATAAGTTGTTTTTTATCTTGACAAAAATTAGCGATCCTAGTACATATATGTAGACACCAAAATTTTAATTTCATTTAATTTGAATTTGAATTTTATTTTATTTTATTTTTATTTAATCAATGTGCAAAATGATAGTTAGCTATTTTTTTTTTTGAATTAGGTTCATCTTCTTTTTTTTTTTTAAAAAAAATCAACAAAACAAACGTTTTTTGCATTAAATTTCCGAAAAAAGAAAATTCTCACAAAAATTTGTTTTTATCTTTTCAAATTCAATTTCTTCAAAATAAAATGAAAATTTGCAAGGCAAACCTCAAAAAAGGAATTTAACATTTTTGTTTATCCTAAATTTGTTTTGAAAAACAAAATAAAAAAAGGAAAAACAAAAATAGGTGGAATGCATGCAAATGAGCCATGTGGTTTTGGCTTTTTGCACACAACAACATTTAGGGGCTAGGTGGCAAGATAGGTGTAGAGTTTGGGGAAAAATCTGGAACAAAGAGGATGAAACTAGAGAGGCTTCGGCAGAGAAAAAAAGAAAAGAAAAACAAGAGAGAGAAAAAAGAGAAGCTACGGGCAACAAGGGAAAGAAAAAAAAGAAAAAAGGAACCGAGAGAGAGGGAAGAGAGGATCTGGGGAGGGCAAGAAAGCGCGAGAGACTGCAGAGGGGTTGAGGAAAAATCTGGAATAGAAAGGGAAGAGCTAGAGAGGCTTCGCGAAAAAGAGGGTTTCAGGAACGAAGGAGAAAAGGAAGAGGAAGAGGAAAAAAGGAAAGGAGAAAAGAAAGAAAGGAGGAGGGGGAAATCTGGGGAAGATCAGAGGGGAAAAACAGGAAGAAAAACAAGAGGCAAAAGAAAGAAAAACAAGAGGAAATCAGCGAAGGAAGAAAAAAAAAAATTTTTCTGCTGGAAAGCTTCAATCAGGTTGGTCAACCAGCTGCCTTCCAGATCAATTTCCGACTTGATTTTTGGTTGTTTCAGCGAGTTCTTTTTTTGTTTTTTTTTTCTGCACCATCTCTGTATACCCATGAATAATTTTTGTTCAGGAATCGTTCAGCAAAAACGTCTCCAACCCTCTCAAATCGTGGCCCAAAGTGCTGACCTTCTTGTCACCGCTGAATTTTCTGCAACAAGGGTTGACTTCCAGATTCTAGCTTTAATTTTACTTTCCTCGAACTTCCTGCGGTTGTTTGACATACTCACACACCAAAGGTAACTCTTAATCCCTCCTTTGCTTGTTGCAATCCACAAAAGGAAAAATCTCTAACTCATCAAAAGAGAACTTTTTTCAGATTATGCTTTCATGAGCTTATGGTGTGGGTTCTATGGTTTTGTTGGGTCTGATGTATCTTGTGTGACTAAAAAGGATAAGATTTGGAAATTAATGTAAATGCTTGTCCTTGATTATCTTTGCAAGCCTTGCAGTTCATAAGTAAAGTTATGTCTCGGGGATTTATCTGGAGTCCATGAATGAGAGTCGTTTGCTTCCGTTTGTGAATGAATCTGGAGTAGGGTAGCTTTGAGCCATGGAAACTTGTGTTTTCTTATATCATTTGCCCTCGTTGTAAAAAGGAGGAGAACAATGCATGAGAATGGTTTGATTAGATTTTTTTCTAGCTGCGTATATTTGCTACTATTCGTTCCCTTCCTTTTGTTTCTTCTTTGGTCATAGAATTTGTTTCCTCCGAAAAAGGTTGAGGAGCCCAGTGACATTTGATATTTTTTGCTAGGAAGATGAGAAAGATTTTGACTTTGGGCTGTTCATTTAAAATCATGTTTTGATTTCTTCCTTTTTCATGGTACAACAACCGCTTGGATGGAAACCCATGAATTTGCAGAAGAAAGAAACCAGCGAAGAAGAAGAAAGCTTCGTGGCTTTGCATGGGATTTTCCAAAAAAATTGCACTTTAACCCTTAGTTTTTTAAATAATTCAGATATGGCCCAAAAAATTGGAAAAATCAATCAAATCTTGTCCCTTAAAATGTTAATTTCTTTGGCATGCTTTAATGTGATTTTTGGACAGATTATTCATAAGTTTTAGGAGGGAATTTGAGGTTTAATAATTTTGATTGATTTAATATTTTTATTGGATTTTAACAAAAGTTTAGAGATTTGGGTGATATTTTATTTTGGGTTTAGCAAGTGTAGCAAATGGGTTTTGATTTATTTTTGTGGATTTTAGCATTGGATTTGGTAGGCTTTATCTTTGAGCCCTTAATTTTATTTCTCTTTAATTTTGACCCCAAAGTTTTGTAATAATAATTTAGCCCCTAAAATTTTCTCAATATTTGCAATTAAGTCCTTGTTTGTTTGATTTCTTAGATAGAAGTTACTTTTATTTTTTAATTGTTAGTTATATTCCATTTGAATGCCTAAATTGATAGATTTTATATTTATTTTCATTTCCTTATGATTTATTTGTTAATTAAATTGGTGCCTTGATGTTTTTTGTTAATTTTGGAGTTAAATAGGGCAAATCCACACCCCAATTAGCTACTACATCAAGGGAGGTATCTTTTTGTGTTATTTTAAATCCTCCTATGTGCTTCTATATGATTTTATATGTGTAATTGCATGTTTTTTATTTTATTTATTTATTCAATTTATTTGTTTTTAATTTTGTATATTTTTTTAATTTAATTTTTGATTATTTGAGAGGCATTTAAATACCAAATTGTAATAGATAGGGGTTCAAAACATGTATTTAGATAGATTATGTAATAGATAGGTTTTAATTTCGCCAAATATGTATTTAGTTAAATAAATGTAATAGTTAGGGTATTATTTTTCAAATCTCCCTCTTAGATTGTAGTTAGGGCCCCCAAATATAATAGTTAGGTCTCTATTTGCTTTTATTTGCTTGTGTGCTTGCATGCTTGTGTGTTTACGTGTTTAGTCGCTTTTTTAGGGTTTTTGCATCTAGATATCATGCTTATGTGCTATGTGCTTGATGTGATTTATGTGTTTACTTGTTTTTATTATGTTTTATATGATTTATTTAGTTATAATAAATGCATGATATCACCACACTAGTCCAATACGAGTTGTGGTCCTTTGTTCCGATTTCTCACTAGTCCAACGCTAGTGAGAACTTATAGACATGGGTTAGTCCAATGTTAGACCTTTAGGGACTGTCTACACGTTAGATCATGTTTGAGTGACAATCACTACATTTTCATGCATATTTTCTACTTTTTAGGATCTTTACCATTTTTGCATGATATTTCCTCTATATGAATATCCCTTATGAATACCCGTTAAATATGGGATATGGACGAGTATGACTTCTTATTCTTAGCACGCTCGTATTCCCTCTATAAAAAGGAAATTTGAGTCACGAATTTTAGCCCCCGTACCCGTTATGTTGCATCCCTCTCTTTTAGGTCACGTATATTTGTATATTATAATTTTTCTATTTTTTTCAAGTCTCATTGTTGCATATTCATGACCTCTTCAAAGAATCACTTTTGGGCGTCGCAATTAATGTGATTTGCACCAATTAAAATTTGAAAAGACATATTGACCCTTCCGATAGCCATTAGATCTAGGTTTGTATTCATATAGTAACATCCAAGTATGATAAGTTTTTTAGGTTAAACTAAAGAAAATTTTTCAACTAATTCACGCAACTAACCTTAGTTAGGTTGAAAGGGTGCCTTGGATTTTATCCTTGCCTTCCTTTTCTTCAACTGTGACTCCAGAGCCTTTTTCTCTTGATTTTCGAAAACTTGGAGTCGTTTAAAAAGAATTTTCTCTACTTTTTACTTAAAATTCATTTTAGGTGACTTGGTATACCTTAACTCTATACTAAGTGGCGACTTCTATTTTTTCCTAAAAACCCTTTCTAAACTATTATTTTTGAGCCAAAATCGTCGCCCTATTAAGTCCCATTTTAGGCCCTTTGTCTTTATTTATTGTCTAAAAATAAAAAAACTCATTTTCATTCAAAATAAATCAAAATTCATTTTATAAACCCGTAATTTTATTTTTTCTTTAAAAATGGGATGCGACAGTTTGGCGACTCCACTGGGGACTTTTAGAGAGTCCGAGCATTTGATTATGTCGATCTTTTTCTTTTCCTAACCTTTTTTTCATATCACATTTGGAGGTTTTAGGTTGCATTTTTTTTCCTTTTTAGGGTTTTTTGCACTTAACACGCGCCAACATCTCGATATCCGTGTATATGATGAATAATGTGTTTATTTTCATTCACTTATATTTACATATCATGCTTGCATCTTGGGGGAGGGGATAGCCACCCTAGAACCTTCACCCGTATTTGATGGTATTTAATCCCTCCCTTCAAAATGAGCACTTCATACGTGCATATGTTTTACCTTATAATTCTCATTTCTTTTTATTTTTAGTGGTTGTCACACCATTCTTCCTTATTAGGATTAGGATCGATCCACTTGGACATGTGGCCATGGCACGACGTGCGCGTAGCAATGTCCGAGGGATCATTCGAACAATCGACTCTTAGGCCTTGGGATTGATGACCCTTCGCCTTTGGTCTGAAGGTTTGGGGACCTGAAACTTTATCGAATCTAAATGTATTAGTGAATCCAATCTCATGCATCCATATTAGAAATTACCTAAGATAGAGTCAACTTTACCCGAATAGGAACATTAGGCACGAGGGGAGGGATTACACCATTCTTTCTTTATTTGCCTTCTATTTTTTCATATTATTTTTGTTTACTCTAATGTGTTATGTGTCATATATCAATTGAACTAATTTTTCTTTGTTCTATTGCATTCATTAAGCCTTATAAATAAGAGTTCTGGCATGATACTCTTTTAGAACCTAACCCTCTTAGATAGGTTATTGCATGTTTAAATTTCGATGTATTACATTTGTAGGTTAATAAGTGCACATCATTTTAGGCCCACCCTGGCATACAAAGGATCCTTTTAGGTCATGTTTTTCATTTCAAAATTGCATATTTAATTGTTTTGATAAATTGGCATCATGTATAAATTTTTGAAGGGAATGCCGCATAGGGAATCCCACTTTAGGAATAAACTACCTTGTGTTTCGGATATGTAATCCAATGAGACTTGTACGTCTATATTTTTTATACCGTCCAAAGGAATAGTACAAGAGATAAGGTAGGATCCGATCCCTTCTGCGATGACGACATTGAGAATGATGGAACAGTTTTTGCACATTAGAATATGAGTTTCTAATAATCATTTTTGGCCATTTTGTCAAAACTGGTAAAATTGCTTACGTAAAGGACATTAATTTGAAGAAATTTACAAGTAATTCCTCATTGTTGAGATGGTAAATATATTGAGGCCAACTCTTGATTTTAGAAGACTCATAGACTAATGCATCGCAATGAATTTTTGAAACTACCAATGGGCAGACAATTCAATCGATTTTTGAATAAATCATCAATTTCATTCAATTCATTTGACCGGTTTATCCGTTTTTAGGGTCATCTAGTCAATTTTGAATAAATCATCAATTTCATTCAATTCATTTGATCAGTTTATTCATTTTTAGGACAATCCGGTCAATTTTGAATAAATCATTAACTTCATTCAACTCATTTGACCAATTTATTCATTTTTAGGGTGATCCAGTCAATTTTGAATAAATCATCAATTTCATTCAGTTCATTCGATTTACCCATTTTTAGGGTAATCCAGTCAATTTTGAATAAATTATCAATTTTATCCGATCCATTTGGCCCGTTTATTCTCTTTTAGGGTTTCGATCTAAGGTTCACTGAATAAACTGGTCGAGACATTGCAATCCTTTCAAGAGTAGGCTCTTTCACACATCACTTTATGTGTTAATCAAAGTAATCAACCCATTCAGATTTTATCCTCATTTTGTTAGGACAAATGTCTCCTGTCACTCCAATTGGCCAAATTTTTGAAATTACTTTTCACCCGAATCTCAACAAGTTGACTGGATTCATCAGGTATTGTATGGTGCCTACCCTAAAGGATTGCATTTTCATTCTAGGCCAACCCTTGGCATAAAAGGGTTTTCCCATAGGATATGCATATCGATTTTATAATTTTGTTTACTAACTGTGGGTATTTTTTCTTTTTCTCCCCTCCCCTGCATTTATAAAAGATGTCTCAATAAGGTAAAAATATTTGTTCTATATCTGATAACAATTTTGATCAAATAAATTTTGAAAATTACAACTATTACTTGATTCTTGGGCAGACCCTATAATGAAAATTTGAAGAATCCATATGGAGGCGTTAATCTAAAGCATTTGAGAGATTCCATAATTGTTTGTTAAAAAAAAATCCTTTTTGAAAGTGTGCTCTTTAGAGACTTTTCCTTTCTCATTTGTATTATAGTGGTATAAAAAAAATTTTCAAACATTTGCAATAATAAAGTTTTTATTGAGACAATTATTATTTTGTATATATTCATGTACATTTCATTCTTTATTTTGCTCATTGGGAGATTTCATGATGAATTTTAAGAAATAAGACTAAGTTGAGATTTTTCAACCTCTTGCTTGAAAATTCACAAGTGTATGTTTTCTAAAATCTTTGCATACATTAGATTGGTGATCCAAACTATACAATAAGAGTGCTCGGAATTAAAAGAAATAAGACTAAGTTGAGATTTTTCAACCTCTTGCTTGAAAATTCACAAGTGTATGTTTTCTAAAATCTTTGCATACATTAGATTGGTGATCCAAACTATACAATAAGAGTGCTCAGAATTAAAAGAGGTCACTCAAACTGATTGGTCTGTCTCAAAAGACCCAATGCAATACCAAAAATTGACAGGTGCCGAACCTGTGCAATAATAATAAATAAATAAATAAATAAATCCTAACTACCACCTGAAACAGTCAGTAATCAATTCGAGTACTGGAGCAGGGACTCTAGGTGTGCAATGGGTTACTTGATTCACCCTGTTCCCGAAGAGTTTGCTTAATCCGATATACCTGAATTAATTATTTAACTGAATTCCCTAGCTAGTAGACAGTGGTAAGTATGGTCGTCTCCTCAGGGACTAGCAAGATATTTTGTTTCTTTTCAAATTAAGATTAATGGGGGGTTTTGGTATCAAATGCCAACTAAACAAATTAAATGCAGAAAATAATTAATTAAAAGAAATAACTAAGAGAAACTCTAGCCAAGGATATACTTCAGAAATGATTCATGCACTGTTCATTGATGCAAAAATAATCCCAACATTTATTAATAGATTGGTTATAGTTGTCATGCACGCGATAAACAACCAACCCTTCCTTACTTTATCGATAGCTAAGGTACGACCGTTAGCTATTTTTCTAACCCAAAAACAACCATAGGTACGACCGTAGGATTTAATTTTTAGATTGTATTATTAATTAGAAAGGCCCAACCCTAGCTAACAAACACGCTACGAGGGTTTATTTAAACTAGATCACATGTTCCCCTGACATAAACCCAATTACGCCAGTTGCTACAAAGACAAAGAGAACGAACAATTACGGATTCAATTGCCTCTAGTTAGCAAAATAGCCTATATGAATAATTAATTATTGCGCACTAACCAATCATACACAAGGCTATAGCGATTAAAAGCAAGGAACATGTAAATATCAATAACTGAAGAAAACAATTAACAATGGTTTAGATCTCACAGTATTAGTTGAACCAACTCATCAGTTGCTCCCTTGACTAGAATTAGGGGTTTAGCCCTCCATTAAGGGAGACCAAATCGCGCGTGGGGCACTGGGGAAAATCACCGAATCAGACCTCTCAATTTTGGGCAGCAATAGGAGAAACGTACGAAGGACTTTGTTCCTATCACTTGTTTCCAATCCAAGACATGTATCAAAACAAATTAAAAGACCCAGAGCCAGAAGTCAACAACGGCGGCTAGCTTTTGGCTTTGTTTCTCTAATGGTTCTTTTTGTAAGGCATACGGGAGATTGCTTCCTTTTGTATCTCTTCTATGCAATACACAATGAAGAGGGAGCAATCACAAGGTCAACAATTGCGGCTCCTTTTGCTTCTCCTAGTTGTCAAACAAAATCATACGAGAAAGGTTTTTCCAATTGTTTGATTTCGGTCAAGGCTCATGAAAAGTTCACCCGCATTACAAAGTCAACCACCGATGAAAGGTAATACAGAGTCAAGAAGAAAAATCTAGGCTCTCCTCTCCTCCCTCCGTTACAAAGCTGCTGCTCCCTTTTCAAAAGGCCTGACACCCCCTAAAACCTAAGTCACGCGAGAATACTTAATTCTCCCTCGGTTGTGGTCCCCAGTTCAAGGAAGGGATTTTTTTCCTTTTTTGGAAATTGTTCTTTTTCAAAATTAAAACAAGACTCCCTCAAAATATAATAAAATAAAATCTATTACAATTAGATTTCTTCAGCTTCTCAAGCGGGCCCCACGTACGATGAATCTTCTAAAAGTTGAATTTAAGCACTTTTCAGCATCCATTCCTGCAATTAGCATCAAAACAAAATATCAGTAGAATCCACTCAATTAATGAAAATATTTAGTCAATTAATTGTGCAATAATGCCCAAAATATCCACTAAAATGCACCCTATCAATCTCCCACACACCTGAACTATGCTTGCCCTCAAGCATAATTAACTCAGAAATGCAATCAAGATACGAAGCTAATCGCAGCAGTTCATACCAAAAACGGCATCCCAAATTCCCCAATAATTTCATCAAATTCAGAATATACCAAATCAACAATGCTCACAGTTCAAAGTGCACTCATTCACTCCAAAGTGTATATGAAATGTATATAAGATGGCTCTCAAATCAACACAATAGAATGACACTACCATAAGCTTGCTCATATATCATATCTCCACCACTTACTTATGAATTTCAATGCAGCAGTCAAGGGACTTTGAAAGGTTGTAATGGGGCTAGGGTGAGAGGGTAGGATAAAAAGGAGTTAAAGGGGTGTAAAAGTATAAAGAAAGTGCTCAGAGATTCAATACACAGATGCTTTGCACATTTGAAACTTCACGGCACCTCAACCATCACAAAAGTGAAGTAAATTAGCACTCGCCACAACCTTCGACTTTTCTTTCTCCTCTCTTTTTTTCTATATTTTTTTTCTTTTTTTTTTCTTTTTTTTTTCAGCAACTCCCAACCAGCACCATAAGAATCAACTTTACTCGTTGCTTTCTTGCATTTTGCCTTCTTTCCACCTCTTTTTTTCCTTTTTTTGTGGGTTTTTTTTTATATATATAGACATGTGCAATGCCTCTCAGATACTATTCCAAAATTCTGTATAATGAAATCAAAGCACTTCTTCACACGAGGTTCAGAAAGAAAGTCTAAAAAGAGGTTTCACGGCTAAAAGCTGGGGTCTCAAGCAAAGAATAGGGGTTAAGGCTCAACTTGGCTCCCTAATGGTAGTAAATAATTCAAGGGTCGGTTTTAAGAAAGTCCAAAAATGACTCATTCCTAGGTGCCCTATCATTTCAATGCATTAAACTCATTTAAATGTGGTCTTGACACGTATAACCGAGCAAGTTCTAGAATGACAAACCATGTGCACTAATCACTCAACAAACGAAAAATTAGGCTCAAAAATTGCACAAGTGATCAAATTGATGTCAAATCCAACATATTCATCAATCAATTTCATATCAAGGAAAATAGAACACCCCATGGCATGAACTTACTGCTTATACTCACATCCCAATTGCATTCATCACAGTTTAAAGAAGAGAGCTACTAAGGCAAGGAGAATGCACATAAAACAGCTCAAAGCACAACTAATGCATAATTAACCCTCCCCCACACCTAAACCTGTCATTGTCCTCAATGGAAGCGGATAAAGATGAAAATAAAGCGATAAAGGCAACAACACTTCCCTTAATACGGCAGAGGGCAGAGGTGAACTAAGGTTGTGGAGGGCACGGTGGGCGGAAACCCACGTGGTGGAGGTATTGTGCTAAATTCTGGGCCATGCCGGCCATTTGACGCTCCATCCGATCCATACGAGTGTCCATGTGCTGCATCTAGAACTGAAGAGCTGCAAGCTGGCTATCGACGGAGGAAGATGGTGGAGGTGCCGAAAAGGATGGTCCGGGGGCATCCGTAGAAGGACCACCAGCCTTCGGGTCAGCGGTTTTGGAAGCTCTGCGCTTTGGAGGAACGGAGATTGGCCCCGGGGGAGCAAACTGAAAAACGCCCGCCACCTGTCTCACAAGACCCATTTTTTCCAAACAAACCAAATCGAGGGGTTCCATAGTACAAGCACGATGCAAGTTATGATTATTTAAATCCAAAACCCCAAGATTTACAGCCAACTGAGTGATAAATGAGCCTAAGATTAATGGCTTATTTTTCTTACTTAGCACAGTTCGGAGGTGGAGGGAAAACCAGCCACCCAAATTGACCCTAGTCCGAGTGACCATGCACCAAACGAAAAAGAACTCGGGCTTGGTCAGAGTACCCGAGCTATCCTTCCTACCTGAGAAACTATAGGCCATGAATCTATGCAAATAACGGTAGGCGGCACTCTTAAGATAAGAAGCCTTAGACTGACTGGGGTCATAGGTGTGTCGGTCAACCGACAAATCTCTCCAATAACCAATGTAATGAGAGAAAAATGGCTCCGTGTACTCGCACGCACTGTGCATATATTCCTCACTCTGGGAGTAGGGAATATCAATGAACCTAAGGGCCAAATTAAATTCAGTGATTGATTGGTTGAACTCTCTACCCATTAACCTAAACCTCACTACCCCAGGAGTGGTAACGGAGAATTCATCAGGAATATTAAATTCAAAAGTAGCATAGAATTCCCACGTTAGTTCAGTAAAAGCAGGGAGAATGATAGAAGCATAGCGGGTCCAACCTATGTCAGTCAAGTGCTGTGTGACCTCATCCCTCAGGTTTAGCATATCAAGTGTAGGGCCATGGATGTATTTACAAGGAATTATCTTCCTTGTGCAAGCCGAGGCATACCGCTCCTTGTCGGCAGCCCGGGTGAAGATCAAATTGCCGCCAAAGTGGGCGGGAGAGGAGATATGAACCTCCCTATTCCGTCCAAAGCGGGTACGAGGCCCTCCAGGCCCAGTCGATGGGGCAGGTCCCCCTAAGGGGACCGTAGGCTGAGGGGTGGAAGTGGAAGGCTTGTTCTTGCCTTTGGATTTTGGCTTAGTCATTTGAGATCAAAGAGCAGGGCAAAGGCTAGGGAATGGTGTCCAAAAATATGTCAACAAACAGCCAACAAAGCTAATGATCCCCCGTCACAGCTCCCAATCACAGACAAGTGCACAGACCAACAATAAAATTACCCCAAGAGTCAATTAATCCTGTGAACAGCAAAATTTTCCCCAAATACTACCAAATAAACCCAAAATTCACTTAATTAGACAAACGCAGCAAATTTCCCCCAAAAACTAATGAAACAAGCAACCAGAGTAAAAACTTTCCCCAAATATCTCTGGTTGAGCACAAAATTTCACAAATAGACCATAATCAACCCCAGATATATCACAGCACCCAAAATCAAGCAAGAAATTGACAATCTGGCCTCAGCTAAGAAAGTAAAAATCTGTCCTCTGCTAAACAAAAATTAAAAATCTGGCCTCAGCTAAGTGACAGGAATTTGAATCAAAAAATCACCGGAGGTTTGGAGTAGGCAGTGGATGACAGTGAAGAGAGCAGTGGAGGAGAAAGGTGCGACACGCGTGAGAGCCACGCGCGTGGGTAGAGGCGCAGAGGAGTGCGCAAGGGGTCTGCTGGCCTGCACCTGGAGAGGAGCTGGAGTTGTGCGCGGCAGGCTGCTTATGGCTGTTGCGGCTGATGGTCCCTGCTCTGGTCGTGCGCGCGCCCTGCTGCTGCTGGGTCAGCTGGGTCGCGCACCTGGATCACACGCGCTGAGATTGGGTGAGCTGCGCGCACCGAGGCAGCAGCTAGCTCTGTGTGTGCGCGGTCTGCGCGGGTGGACTACGGCTGCGACTGCGCTGTTGGCCGCTGCTGGGCTTGCGCGAGGAGAAGCTGGTGGGCGACGGAGTTGGTGGACAGAGGCTGTCCTGGTTACGCACAGGGGCGTGCGCGGGCTGCAGGGGGCGAGGCGCGGCTGGACAGTGGCTCGCTGGAGGGCGGCGGCAGCGCGATGGGCGGTGGCTAAGGAGAAAGGAAGGAAGAAAAAGGAGAAAAAGAAAGAAAAGGAAGAAGAAAGAAAAGAAAGAAGAAGAAAAAGAGAGAAAGAGGGGAAGTAGGGCTACGGGTCCTTGAAAATTCTTTCCTTTCTTCCTTTTGTCGTTCAGGGGCAATTTGGTTTTTTCAATTTTTTTTTTTCAAAGAATCCCTAGCTTAGGCGTGGGCATGCGTAACCGCTCCCTAGTCTTTTGACCATCCGGCGAAAATTCTCGATCCGTTAGCATGACCATCTAGCGTGGGCACGTCTAACTGCTATAGAGTCCGCAGATCCTGAATGAAAATTTCTTTCCCTCAAGCGTGACCACCTGGCGTGGGCACGTCTAACTGCTAATTCCCTGTCACCAAACATCAAACTATTAATTGACACTAACACTTAACTAAAACTTAAAAAATGCATGAAAATTGAAACAAATAGTCTTGGGTTACCTCCCAAGTAGCGCCTTTGTTTAATGTTTTTGGCTAGACTTGGCCAAAACCCTCAAGCATGATAAAGTGGATCTTGGAGGTGTTCAATTTCTACTTCTTCAACAGCGAACCCCTCATACTAAGGTTTGAGACGATGGCCATTCACCACGAACTTTTTCTCCGTTTTTAAACTTTGGATCTCCACTGCACCATAATGAAACACATTAGAAACGACAAATGAACCAATCCAATGAGAACGCAACTTACCGGAAAAAAGTTTAAGCCTCGAGTGATACAAGAGGACTTTTGTCCCCACTACAAAGATTTTCTGGAAACCTGTTGATCATGAAAGATTTTGCTCTTTTCCTTATAGATCGTGGCATTCTCATACGCTTCATTTCTTATCTCCTCTAACTCTTGTAGCTGCAATTTCCTTTGGACCCCTGCTTCGTCTAATCCCATGTTACACTGCTTCATTGCCCAAAACGCCTTGTGTTCGAACTCCACGGGGAGATGGCAAGCCTTACCGAAGACAAGTCTATACGGAGACATCCCAATCGGCGTCTTATACGCGGTGCGGTACGCCCATAGTGCGTCTTCTAGTTTTAAACTCCAATCCTTCCTATCTGGACGCACCATCTTCTCCAAGATCGACTTGATTTCCCTATTTGACACTTCGGCCTGACCGTTTGCCTGCGGGTGATACGGTGTGGATACCTTATGGAGTACACCGTATTTTCGAAACAAGGCAGTGATAGTCTTGTTGCAGAAATGTGTCCCCCTATCACTTACCACAGCTCTTGGCATTCAAAAACGGACAAAGATATTAGATTTTAAGAACTCTGCAACCACTATAGAATCATTAGTACGGGTGGCCTTGGCCTCCATCCATTTAGAAACATAATCAACCGCAAGTAGAATGTATAGGAACCCAAAAGATGAGGGAAAAGGACCCATAAAATCTATCCCCCAAATATCAAAAATTTCAACAAACAATATGGGGGTTTGAGGCATTTGGTCCCTACGAAAAATATTCCCCACCCTTTGACACCTATCACAGGATTTGCAAAATAAATGCGAATCTTTAAAAATGGTAGGCCAGTAAAAGCCACTCTCTAACACTTTGCGAGCTGTTCGCTTGGGCCCAAAATGCCCCCACATGCAAACGAATGACAGAAATTTAAAATGGAGTGAAATTCACCTGCACTTACACATCTCCTTAGCACTTGATCCGAACATTGTCTCCAAAGGTAGGGGTCGTCCCAAATGTAGTATTTGGCATCACTCTTCAACTTGTCTCTCTTAGCCTTTGGCCACCCTGCAGGCAATTGATTAGTCACCAAGAAATTTACTATATCAGCATACCAGGGTGTAGACGAGTTAATGACAAGTAGTTGCTCCTCTGAAAATGCCTCCCTCAATGGTGGCTCCTCCTTATGAGCAAGCAAGCGGCTCAAGTGATCAGCGACTAAGTTTTCTGCCCCACTTTTATCTTTAATCTCCAAGTTGAACTCCTAAAGGAGCAGGATCCATCTGATAAGCCTTGGTTTAGCATCCTTTTTTGTCATCAAATATCTCAAGGCTGCATGATCAGAAAAAACTATTACTTTTGCACCTAACAAGTAAGGTCTAAATTTTTCTAGTGCAAAACCCACAGCTAGCAATTCTTTCTCTGTTGTAGAGTAGTTGAGTTGAGCTCCGTTCAACGCTTTGGATGCATAGTAGATTGCATGAGCAGCTCTGCCAATCCGTTGCCCCAGCACCGCTCCCACTGCATAGTCACTCGCGTCACACATTATCTCAAATGGGAGGCTCCAATCTGGAGGCTGGATAACAGGTGGTGATGTCAATGACTCCCTCAACCTGTCAAATGCCACCTTGCACTCCTTGGTGAAGTCAAATATTACATCCTTCTGCAATAGTTTGAACAGGGGCGCTCCAATTTTGGAGAAATTTTTGATGAATCTCCTGTAGAACCCTGCATGACCCAAAAAGGAACGCACCTCCCGTACACTTACGGGGTAAGGCAAAGCAGAAATAATATTGACCTTTGCTTTATCTACTTCTATACCCCTGGCCGAAACTACATGCCCTAAAACAATGCCATGATCCACCATGAAATGACATTTTTCCCAATTTAGAACTAAATTTGTCTCAATGCATCTCTTCAAAATTAAAGCTAAATTATCCAGGCATTCATCAAAACTATCCCCATACACACTAAAATCATCCATAAACACCTCAATAATCTTTTCTATGTACTCAGAAAATATACTCACCATACACCTCTGGAAAGTTGTTGGGGCATTGCAGAGGCCGAAAGGCATCCTCCGATAGGCAAAAGTACCAAAGGGGCAGGTGAATGTAGTTTTCTCCTAGTCCTCTGGTGCTATCGCGATCTGAAAATAACCTGAGAAACCATCAAGAAAGCAGTAATAGACACGACCAGCTAACCTCTCTATCATCTGATCAATAAAAGGTAGAGAGAAGTGGTCCTTCTTCGTCACAGCATTCAGACGCCGGTAGTCAATGCACTGGCGCCATCCTGTGGGTTTTCTCACCGGGACCATCTCACCCTCTTGGTTCCCTTCAACGGTTACCCCTGCTTTTTTCGGGACTACTTGCACGGGGCTCACCCAAGGACTATCTGAGATGGCGAAGATGATCCCCACTTCTAGGAGTTTAAGTATCTCCTTCTTCACCACTTTCATCATCAGTGGGTTTAATCTCCGTTGCGCCTGCCTCACTGGTTTTGCATCCTCCTCAAGCCGGATCCGATGCATGCATAAAGAGGGGCTAATTCCCTTGATATCTGTTACGCTCCACCCAATCGCTTCCTTATGGTCTCGAAGAAGACGAATAAGGTGATCTTCTTGTCTTGGTGACAGGTGAGCAGATATGATGACTGGTAACGTCTCATTGTCTTCGAGAAATGCATACTTCAAGTGCTTCGGGAGAGGCTTGAGCTCCAACTCAGGTGCCTGCACAATAGAATGCAACAATTTTGCCTGAGTTTCTGGTACAAAGAGAGAAGTAAGCTCATACCTTGGGGAGAGTGGTGGGAGCGAATGCAGTGCTTCAACTGCATGGTATAGCTCATCATTTATTTCTACATCAAGAGTTGCTCCTAACTCAAGATGTTTGGCCAATGCCACTTCCAGTGCATCGCCCCCATTCAATTCAAATGTGTCCTGTACAAGAGGTTCAATAATGCTCAAAGCAAAAACAAAGTTAGTCTCATCTGGGTATTTCATCGCATCAAAGATATTGAAATTTACAATTTCACCATCAAACTCCATCGACAAAGTATCCTCATTCACATCTATTTTTGTCCTAGCAGTGCTTAAAAATGGTCTACCTAGCAAAATAGGTGACGGATTTAATGCCTTTTCATTTCCCATATCTAAGACATAGAAGTCTGCAGGAAAAACTAACTCATTGACCTGTACCAAAACATCTTCAACTAACTCCTCTGGATAAACATTGGTACGGTCTGCAAGATGGATTATAATGCCTGTGCCTTTTAATGGGCCAAGATTAAGAGAAACATAGATTGTCTTAGGCATAACATTAATTGACGCCCCCAAATCCAACATTGCTTTCCTAATTGGGGTACCTCCTATCTTGCAGGGGATGGTGAACATACTTGGGTCTCCACATTTTGGTAGGAGTTTCCTTTGAAGTATAGCTGACACGTTCTCTCCCACCGTCACTCGTTCATCTCCCCTTAGCTTCCTCTTGTGGATGCACAAGTTCTTCAAAAATTTAGCATATTTCGGTATTTGCTTGATTGCATCCAACAGGGGAATGTTGATCTCCACTTTCCGAAACACATCCAAGAGCTCTTTTTCCTTCTCTACCTTCTTTGTCTTTTCTAACCTGCAAGGAAAAGGGGGTAAGTTAGAGTTAGTAGTGAGTGGAGAGGTGGAGGTTACCTTAGGATCCTTACGAACACGTCCTTCCTCCTCAATTTCCTTTTCTATCTCCTTGTCACTTTTGCTTTTTGAATTTTCCACTTTAGGCCCTTCCAGTTCCTTGCCACTCCTCAGCGTCATGGCACTTATATTTCTGGGATTTACCTCAGGTTGCGATGGCAGTTTCCCATAAACGTGGGACTCCAAGCGGTTAATGGCAGTTGCCAGTTGGCTTATTCGAGCTTCTTGGTCCTTCTTGTCCGCTTTGGTGTCCTGCTGGAGCTGCGCGGTATTTGCTGCCAAGGATCTGATCTCCTGATGAAGTTGAGTAGTAGTCGTGGCCAGGCTTTTGACTAGGTCCTCCAAGGAGCTTCCTGAATTGGAGGATGAGGGTTGAGATTTTGGTTGCCAAGGTTGGTGGAATCCTGGTGGACGATTCGGGAATGAACTTTGTTGTCTGTTCCCATAACTGAGATTGGGATGGTCCATCCAGCCCGGGTTGTACGTGTTGGAATACGGGTCATACTGCCTGAGGGGCGCGGGCACGCCTCCGGCCATATTTACCTGTTCCGCCCCTTCTTCTTGCAGAATGGAGCACGTATTCGTACAGTGTTCCATACTCGTGCAGATTCCACATACTTTCGCTCGCGGCGTGTCCCTCATGGCCAATTGCCTGACAGCAGACGTCAACTCTGACAGTTGCTGCTGGATGGATGACGTCTCTACCTCATTGACTCTACGGGTAGGATTGCTCTCACGGAAGCCGAACTGCTGAGAGTTCTTTGCCATGGCTTCAATAAGCTCCCACGCTTCCCTCGGTGTCTTGTTCGCCAGGGCTCCTCCACTCGCAGCGTCAATGATACTCCTGTCAGTTGACTGGAGCCCCTCATAGAAGTACTGGATCAACAGTTGTTCACTAATCTGATGCTGTGGGTATCTAGTGCACAACTTGTTGAACCTTTCCCAATAATCGTACAATGACTCGCCGGAGTACTGCTTGATGCTGCATATTTTCTTTCTTAAACTAGCAGCCCGGGATGCGGGGAAGAATTTTTTCAGGAATTTCTTTTTCAATTATGCCCACGTGGTGATACTACCTGCAGGTAGGTAGTACAGCCAATCCTTCGCTGCATCCTTGAGAGAGAAGGGAAATGCTCTCAGTCTTATTTGCTCCTCAGTGACCCCAGGAGGTTTCATGCTAGAGCAAACTATTTCGAATTTCTTGACATGTTTGTGGGGTTTTTCACCAGAAAGACCATGGAACGAAGGCAGGAGCTGAATCAACCCCGATTTCAGCTCGAAAGAGGTATTTTCAGCCAGAGTTGGGAACGTGATGCACAAGGGCTGATGAGTCAGGTCTGGGGTAGCCAACTCCCTTAATGTCTGGGTGTTGGTCATGCTAAATTCGTTTTCTACTGACTCGTTTGCAAAAGATAAGTGCCCTTCTTTTCGTCTCTTGGTTTCTTGTTTTCGCCTACGCGCTGCCTTCTCAACCTCAAGATCGTATATCAATTCACCTGTGCGAGAGGAACGAGGCATAAACTAGAAAAAATATCAAGAAAAATAAAAAAAAAACGAAATAAAAAAGAAAACTGAATTCAAAAAGAAACAAATAATTCAGATGCCAGTCCCCGGCAACGGCGCCAAAAATTGACAGGTGCCGAACCTATGCAATAATAAATAAATAAATAAATCCTAACTACCACCTGAAACAGTCAGTAATCAATTCGAGTACTGGAGCAGGGACTCTAGGTGTGCAATGGGTTACTTGATTCACCCTGTTCTCGAAGAGTTTGCTTAATCCGATATACCTGAATTAATTATTTAATTGAATTCCCTAGCTAGTAGACAGTGGTAAGTAGGGTCGTCTCCTCAGGGACTAGCAAGATATTTTGTTTCTTTTCAAATCAAGATTAATGGGGGGTTTTGGTATCAAATGCCAACTAAACAAATTAAATGCAGAAAATAATTAATTAAAAGAAATAACTAAGAGAAACTCTAGCCAAAGGTATACTTCAGAAATGGTTCGTGCACTGTTCATTGATGCAAAAATAATCCCAACATTTATTAATAGATTGGTTATAGTTGTCATGCACGCGATAAACAACCAACCCTTCCTTACTTTATCGATAGCTAAGGTACGACCGTTAGCTATTTCTCTAACCCAAAAATAACTCTAGGTACGATCGTAGAATTTAATTTTTAGATTGCATTATTAATTAGAAAGGCCCAACCCTAACTAACAAACACGCTACGAGGGTTTATTTAAGCTAGATCACATGTTCCCCTGACATAAACCCAATTACGCCAGTTGCTACAAAAACAGAGAGAACGAACAATTACGGATTCAATTACCTCTAGTTAGCAAAATAGCCTATATGAATAATTAATTATTGCGCACTAACCAATCATACACAAAGCTATAGCGATTAAAAGCAAGGAACATGTAAATATCAATAACTGAAGAAAACAATTAACAATGGTTTAGATCTCACAGTATTAGTTGAACCAACTCATTAGTTGCTCCCTTGACTAGAATTAGGGGTTTAGCCCTCCATTAAGGGAGACCAAATCGCGCGTGGGGCACTGGGGAAAATCACCGAATCAGACCTCTCAATTTCGGGCAGCAATAGGAGAAACGTACGAAGGACTTTGTTCCTATCACTTGTTTCCAATCCAAGACATGTATCAAAACAAATTAAAAGACCCAGAGCCAGAAGTCAACAATGGCGGCTAGCTTTTGGCTTTGTTTCTCTAATGGTTCTTTTTGTAAGGCATACGGGAGATTGCTTCCTTTTGTATTTCTTCTATGCAATACACAATGAAGAGGGAGCAATCACAAGGTCAACAATTGTGGCTCCTTTTGCTTCTCCTAGTTGTCAAACAAAATCATACGAGAAAGGTTTTTCCAATTGTTTGATTTCGGTCAAGGCTCATGAAAAGTTCACCCGCATTACAAAGTCAACCACCGATGAAAGGTAATACAGAGTCAAGAAGAAAAATCCAGGCTCTCCTCTCCTCCCTCCGTTACAAAGCTGCTGCTCCCTTTTCAAAAGGCCTGACACCTCCCAAAACCTAAGTCACGCGAGAATACTTAATTCTCCCTCGGTTGTGGTCCCCAGTTCAAGGAAAGGATTTTTTTCCTTTTTTGAAAATTGTTCTTTTTCAAAATTAAAACAAGACTCCCTCAAAATATAATAAAATAAAATCTATTACAATTAGATTTCTTCAGCTTCTCAAGCGGGCCCCACGTATGATGAATCTTCTAAAAGTTGAATTTAAGCACTTTTCAGCATCCATTCCTGCAATTAGCATCAAAACAAAATATCAGTAGAATCCACTCAATTAATGAAAATATTTAGTCAATTAATTGTGCAATAATGCCCAAAATACCCACTAAAATGCACCCTATCAACCTTTTTCTCCTTCATTGTACAATTCATATTTTGCCCACTTCTATTAATCTCTCAAAAAATCAGTCACATTGATTGACAAACTGTAAATTGGGGCAATCTTTGCTTGAGAAATGTTCACTGTGTCTAACCAGATTCAATCCACATCTAAGTGAAAGTAAAAATGTACATTATTCTTGTTTGTTTTGAAAATTTGGAATGATGTTTCAAGCGTTCGTTTCTCTATCTATACAGGTTTTACCATTTGAGCCTTTAAAGGAATAATTTTGTTTCAAATAAGAGTCTTAATGATCACTACCCTACATTGGTAAAATTTTCAAATATCAAAAAGGAATGGATTTTCAATGTGTTATTCTTTACTTTGGTTGTCATGAGTCGTAAGAATGATGCTTTGGCCATCGTTTCTACAATTTAAATACTATTTGTCTCTTGCATTCTCATTTGAGCTAAAATGTGTGGTTCTTTTCAAAAGCACTTATGATCGCACCCCACATTAGGGAAGGAGAGTGGAGAATTTTCAAAAAAAAAAAGCAAAAAATGCTAAAATTAAAGAGAAGAGAGGGAACCACAAGTTGGAAAAATTTGATTCTACCATTAATATTTGGGCTCCAATTTTGGAAAAAAAAAGAAGAAGAAGAGATGGGGGGGCCTCTATAATCTCAAAAGTTAGGGGATCCTCAATTCCATCATTTTTGGTATTTTGATATTGAAAAAAAGAGAAGAAAAGAAAAAGGAAAATGTGAAAAGAAAAGAAGAAGAGTAGAGAAAATGAAAAAATGCAAAGAGATTCAATGCTGAATCCCCTAGTGAGCGATGATAAAAGTCAAATAAAGTTCAAGATTTTTGAGTCCAAAACTGAGGCAATTTAAGGAATGTGATCTTAAATGCATTGTCCTTGAAAATCTTATTTCTTTAACCATCGTCTTCAAACCATATTACAAGCTCATAAAGTCCATCGCTGACTTATCTTCCATGACAACTTGAAGTAAGGATCATGCGTCTAAGGGATTTACCAATCACTCGTGATCATAAGGTCATAATCTGTTTCCACATTTAGCTATCGTTCCTACCCATATATTACAAGTTTATAGAGCTTATATGTTGACTGAATTTTCTCAAGAAATAAGGATAACAAACTATTTGGTTTCACTAAAATATGATATTGAGTGGGTTAGATACAATTTGGACACAAAAGCAAGGCAGATCATGAAATACCATTTCCTTTAGCCATCTCAAAATCAGAAATAACACCCATTTGATTGATTCTGAAAGATGAGCTAACAAGAAGTGGTGACCCATTACCCTCAACACCGATTATAAAGCGAGGGAGGAATTTTTTACACTTTGGTTTTGTTTTGAAAGATTCACCATGAAGTCTTCTATATGAGTTTAAATACGACATTTAAATTTTTTCATTTGAAAAATGCAATTTCTATTCACATTGCATGTCAGTATGTGATCATTTTCTAAATTTTAGGAAACACATTTTTCTTGTTTTGTCCAAATAAATGGAGAGTCATTCGAATGAAATTTTATAATTTAAATGGGCCCAAATTGGGGCAAAGTTTTTAATTTGTGACATTTCGCTCGATAAGTCCAAATTTGGGCAATAACTTTTACGATACATTTGTGAGATTTCGCCAAATAGGTTCAAAATAGGGCAAATTTTTTGTAACAAATTTGTGGGATTTCGCCCAAGAGTTAAGTAACATACATTCGAATCTATTTTTCAGAATTTGACATCATTACTTTTCAGAATAAAACAAAATATTTTGCAAAAAATTCAAGTGCATGTTAAACCCCTCTATGCAGGTGTTTATGACTGAAATCGATGAAAAAGCGCAAGTCAGAATCTTGCAAACTTGAAGACCAATTTTTGGTAGGTTCGGATATTATTCCACTGACCAATTTTCGAAAAAGGCTCGGATTTTATCTCACTGACCAATTTTATGGCAGGTTCGAATTTTATCCCACTGATCAATTTTTGGCAGGCTTGGGTTTTATTCTATTGACCAACTTTTCGACAGGCTCGGGTTATATCTCATTGACTAATTTTCATGGTAGACTCGGGTTTTATCCCAATTACCAATTTTCATGACAAGTTCGGGTTTTATCCCATTAACCAATTGTTACGGCTGGTTTGGGTTTTATTCCCACTGAAGACCTTTATATGTTTGCTTGTTTCAGTTCGCAACAAAATAACTACAGATAAGTATTTGGTGTCTACGTCTTTGTCTCGAGTTTTTTTGAAACTCAGACAAAGACGAGCAGGCTGTAGACATCAAAATTTTAATTTCATTTAATTTGAATTTGAATTTTACTTTATTATGTTTTTATTTAATCAAAGTGCAAAATGATAGTTAGCTATTTTTTTTGAATTAGGTTCATCTTCTTTTTTTTAAAAAAATAATCAACAAAACAAACGTTTTTTGCATTAAATTTTCGAAAAAAGAAAATTCTCACAAAAATTTGTTTTTATCTTTTCAAATTCAATTTCTTCAAAATAAAATGAAAATTTGCAAGGCAAACCTCAAAAAAGGAATTTAACATTTTTGTTTACCCTAAATTTGTTTTGAAAAACAAAATAAAAAAAGAAAAAACAAAAATAGGTGGAATACATGCAACATAGTTAGGTGGAATGCATGCAAATGAGCCATGTGATTTTGGCTTTTTGCACACCACAACATTTAGGGGCTAGGTGGCAAGATAGGTGTAGAGCTTGGGGGAAAATCTGGAACAAAGAGGATGAAACTAGAGAGGCTTCGACAGAGAAAAAAAGAAAAGAAAAAACAAGAGAGAAAGAAAAAAGAGAAGCTGCGGGCAACAAGGGAAAGAAAAAAAAAGAAAGAAGGAACTGGGAGGGAGGGAAGAGAGGATCTGGGGAGAGCAAGAAAGTGAGAGAGACTGCAGAGGGGTTGAGGAAAAATCTGGAATAGAAAGGGAAGAGCTAGAGAGGCTTCGGGAAAAAGAGGGTTTCAGGAACGAAGGAGAAAAGGAAGAGGAAGAGGAAAAAAGGAAAGGAGAAAAGAAAGAAAGGAGGAGGGGGAAATCTGGGGAAGATCAGAGGGGAAAAATAGGAAGAAAAACAAGAGGCAAAAGAAAGAAAAGCGAGAGGAAATCAGCGAAGGAAGGAAAAAAAAAATTTCGGCTGGAAAGCTTCGATTAGGCTGGTCAACCAGCTGCCTTCCAGATCAATTTCCGACTTGATTTTTTAGGGAGTTTTTTTTCTCCACCATATCTGTATACCCATGACAAATTTTTGTTCAGGAATCATTCAGCAAAAACGTCTCCAACCCTCTCAAATCGTGGCCCAAAGTGCTGACCTTCTTGTCACTGCTGAATTTTCTGCAACAAGGGTTGACTTCCAGATTCTAGCTTTGATTTTACTTTCCTCGAACTTCCTGCTGTTGTTTGACATACTCACACACCAAAGGTAACTCTTAATCCCTCCTTTGCTTGTTGCAATCCACAAAAGGAAAAATCTCTAACTCATCAAAAGAGAACTTTTTTTAGATTATGCTTTCATGAGCTTATGGTGTGGGTTCTATGGTTTTGTTGGGTCTGATGTATCTTGTGTGACTAAAAAGGATAAGTTTTGGAAATTAATGTAAATGCTTGTCCTTGATTATCTTTGCAAGCCTTGCAGTTCATAAGTAAAGTTATGTCTCGGGGATTTATCTGGAGTCCATGAATGAAAGTCGTCTGCTTCCTTTTGTGAATGAATCTGGAGTGGGGTAGCTTTGAGCCATGGAAACTTGTGTTTTCTTATATCATTTGCCCTCGTTGTAAAAAGGAGGAGAACAATGCATGAGAATGGTTTGATTAGATTTTTTTCTAACTGCGTATATTTGCTACTATTCGTTCCCTTCCTTTTGTTTCTTCTTTGGTCATAGAATTTGTTTCCTCCGACAAAGGTTGAGGAGCCCCGTGACGTTTGATATTTTTTGCTAGGAAGATGAGAAAGATTTTGACTTTGGGCTGTTCATTTAAAATCATATTTTGATTTCTTCCTTTTTCATGGTACAACAACCGCTTGGATGGAAACCCATGAAATTGCAGAAGAAAGAAACCAGCAAAGAAGAAGAAAGATTCGTGGCTTTGCATGGGATTTTCCAAAAAAATTGCACTTTAACCCCTAGTTTTTTAAGTAATTCTGATATGGCCCAGAAAATTGGAAAAATCAATCAATTCTTGTCCCTTAAAATGTTAATTTCTTTGGCATGCTTTAATGTGATTTTTGGACAGATTATTCATAAGCTTTAGGAGGGAATTTGAGGTTTAATAATTTTGATAGATTTATTATTTTGATTGGATTTTAACAAAAGTTTAGAGATTTGGGTAATATTTTATTTTGGGTTTAGCAAGTGGAGCAAATGGGTTTTGATTTATTTTTGTGGATTTTAGCATTGGATTTGGTAGGTTTTATCTTTGAGCCCTTAATTTTATTTCTCTTTAATTTTTGACCCCAAAGTTTTGTAATAATATTTAGCCCCTAAAGTTTTCTCAATGTTTGCAATTGAGTCCTTGTTTGTTTGATTTCTTAGATAGAAGTTACTTTTATTTTTTAATTATTAATTATATTCCATTTGAATGCCTAAATTGATAGATTTTATATTTATTTTCATTTCCTTATGATTTATTTGTTAATTAAATTGGTGCCTTGTTGATTTTTGTTAATTTTGGAGTTAAATAGGGCAAATCCACACCCCAATTAACTACTACATCAAGGGAGGTATCTTCTTGTGTTATTTTAAATCCTCCTATGTGCTCCTATGCGATTTTATGTGTATAACTGCATGTTTTTTGAATGTTTTTTTATTTTATTTATTTATTCACTTTATTTGTTTTTAATTTTGTATATTTATTTTAATTTAATTTTTGATTATTTGAGAGGCATTTAAATGTCAAATTGTAATAGATAGGGGGTTCAAGACTTGTATTTAGATAGATTATATAATAGATAGGTTTTAATTTCGTCAAAAATGTATTTAGCTTGATAAATGTAATAGTTAGGGTATTATTTTTCAAATCCCCTCCTTAGATTGTAGTTAGGGCCTCCAAATGTAATAGTTAAGTTTCTATTTGCTTGTGTGCTTGCATACTTGTGTGTTTACGTGTTTAGTCGCTTTCTTAAGGTCTTGCATCTAAATATCATGCTTATGTGCTACGTGCTTTATGTGATTTATGTATTTACTTGTTTTTATAATGTTTTATATGATTTATTTAGTTATAATAAATACATGATATCACCACACTAATCCAACGCTAGTTGTGGCCCTTTGTTTCGATTTCTCACTAGTCCAACGCTAGTGAGAACTTATAGACATGGGTTAGTCCAATACTAGACCCTTAGGGATCGTCTATGCACTAGATCATGTTTGAGTGACAATCATTACATTTTCATGCATATTTTCTACTTTTTAGGATCTTTACCATTTTTGCATGATATTTCCTCTATATGAATATCCCTTATCCATATGTGCAAAAAATGACATTTAAACTTGCATTCCATGTAAGAAAAATTAGAAATAGGTTAGTGCATTTGCTTGATTAGGTTAGGGAGTACCCTTTAAATATGAGATATGGACGAATATGATTTCTTAGTTTTAGCACGCTTGTATTCCCTCTATAAAAAGAAAAATTGAGTCACGAATTTTAACCCCCGTACCCGTTATATTGCATCCCTCTCTTTTAAGTCACGTATATTTGTATATTATAATTTTTCTTTTTTTTCAAATCTCATTATTGCATATTCGTGACCTCTTCAAAGAATCACTTCTGGACGTCGCAATTAATACGATTTACACCAATTAAAATTCAAAGAGACATATTGACTCTTTCAATAGCCATTAGGTCTAGGTTTGCATTCATATAGTAACATCCCAGTGTGATAAGTTTTTTAGGTTAAACAAAAGAAATTTTTTTGACTAAATCATGCAACTAACCTTGGTTAGGTTGAAAGGGTGTTTTGGATTTTATCCTTGCCTTCCCTTTCTTCAACCGTGACTCCCGAGCCCTTTTCTCTTGATTTTCGAAGATTTGGAGTCGTTTAAAAAGGGTTTTCTCTACTTTTTACTTAAAATTCATTTTAGGTGACTTGGTACACCTTAACTCAATACCAAGTGGCGACTCCTATTTTTTCCTAAAAATCATTTTTAAACTATTATTTTTGGCCAAAATCGTCGCACTATTAAGTCTCATTTTAGGCCCTTTGTCTTTATTTATTCTCTGAAAATCAAAAAACTCGTTTTCACTCAAAATAAATTAAAATTCATTTTATAAACCCGTAATTTTATTTTTTCTTTAAAAATGGGGCGCGACAATATGGATTTTCAGGAGTTTTCTTTACTCATTGTTAGGACATTATAACAGAAGATAATTTAAAGGCAGCAAGGGATTTTATGGCTAGAACTCCGATTCCAAAGGGTATTTCTAGTACTCTTATTGTTTTGCTCCCAAAAAAAGTGAACCTTTCTATCTTTGCAGATTTTCGTCCTATTAGTTTATGCACTTTTGTCAACAAAATCTTTACAAAGGTGTTAGTTAATAGGTTGAGAGCTATTCTTTTGGATCTTATTTTGCAAGTACAATCTGTCTTTGTACTAGGCCGAGATATATCATAAAATGTTCTTCTTGCACAGGAATTGGTGACATCAATTAATAGGAGAGCACACGGGCATCATTGCATACTAAGATTAGACATGATAAAGGCATTTGACAGAGTTTCGTGGCTGTTTCTAAAGTTGCTATTGCAAAATTTTGGTTTTGATTAGAGATTCATTGTGCTCATCCTTAATAACCTTTCTTAGAGTTGGTTTTCCGTATTAGTGAATGGTAAATCGAGGGATTTTTTCCAAGCATCAATGGGACTTAAACAAGAGAATCCTTTATCTCCTATTTTATTTGTTCTTGCATTCAAAGCCTTGAGTAGAGGATTGAATAAGAGGGTGTCGGAAGGAAGTGTAGTTCCTTACGCTTTACCGAGGGGTTGATTACATGTCACACATTTATCTTTTGCTAACGACATTGGCTCTGTTTGGATTTAGCATTTTTTGAAAAATAATTTTTTCATCTACAATACTACAGTAATACACAAATAAAAACAATTCCAAAAACACCATATCCAAACAATATATCAAAAACAACTCCAAATATACAAAAAAATACACAACTACACATCACTCTCCACCACCTTACAACCACCACCCCTACACCCGTGACTCTCTCTCCTCTCTCTCTCTGCCCACTCCATTTACCGATCGAATTCGAATTAAATTTGAAATTTTCAAAATCGGTAATTCGAAATTCGGCACTGAAATCGGAATTTTCGATTTCGAATTATGCGAATTTGGTTCGAATTCGATAATGGAGTTTTTGAAATCGGAAATAAAAATCAGATTTTTCGATTTCAATTTCGTTTTATAATTGTTATATATTAATAATTATTTATTTATATATATAATAATTTTTATTTCAATTTTGTTTTATAATATGTATTTCAATATATATTAATATGTATATTTCAATTTGTATATTATGTATATTATATCAATTGAAATAAATATATATATTTATATATAAATATAAATATTTTGTTTAAAACATATTTATATATATTTATATAAATATATAAATATATTTATTTCAATTTTGTTTAATTTGAAATAAAAAATATGATATAAATAAATAAATAAATATTAATATATAGAAATAGAGCCAGTATTTTTTATAATATATTTATATAGAATAATATTTTTTATAATATATGTAATATAAAATTTATATTATATAACAATACATCTAACAAAAAAGAAAAAAATGGAGAAAAGGTTTCCGAATTCGGTGAATTCGGAATTTACCGAATTCCGAATTGATATAATAGAGAAGAGGACGAGAATAGGAGAGAGGGGGAGGAGGAGATTGGAAATAGGTGGGAGATAGGAGATAGGAAATAGATTGGAGGAGGAGAGGACGAGAAAGGAGAGAGGGGGAGGAAAAGGGAGGGGATAGTGGTAGGTCGTGTAAAATTTAAAAAAAAAACTCAAAAAAATTTTAAATTATAAAAATACTCAAAAATATATTTTAAAAATACCTCTAAAAACAATCCAAAAAACATCTACAGTAAAATTTTTTCATAGACACAGCTACAGTAAAGTTTTTAAAAAATAGCTAATCCAAACAGAGCCATTATAATTTTTGCAAGGGGAGATAAACGCTCTGTGCAAAATTTGATGAGTTTTGTTGGAGATCTAGTCGAATGGTTCAGGACAAAAAATAAACAAGTGGAAAAGTTTTTTTATTTATAACTTCGAAGCGATGTGGAGTTGCCCAAGTTCATTCCATATAGTGCATGACCAGTTTTAGACATGGCTCTTTCCCATTCATGCATTTGGGATGCAACCTCTATAATGGGCACCGAAGGAGAGAATTTTTCTAATTTCTGGTTGACAAGTTTGTTGCTAAAGTTGCGGGATGGGAAAAAAACTCCTTTCATAGGGTGGTTGTTGAATCCTAATTAGGCATGTCCTATCCTCTATTCCCTTGCATGTGTTGGCAATAATGGATACTCCCAAGGTTGTGATCAAGCACTCAGAAAAAATTATGGCTGATTTCTTTTGGGGTGAATTGGAGTCGGGTCCCAAATATCACTAGTGTATTTAGAGTGATTTGTGTTACCCTACAGCTAAAGATTGGCTCGGGTCGAGAAGCTTTAAGAATATGCAAAATGCATTTAGTTGCAAGCTATGGTAGAGGTTTCACAACTCATGCTCATTGTGGGCTAGTTTTGTGCAATCTAGATATGGTTCAAATGGTTCTACTTGTGTGCGAAATACATACATCAGAGTATGGAGGTGTATACTCTCTGTTCCGGACACAGCAGACCAATTCTCAGAAGATTTGGATGCGCAAAAAAGAAGGCAGGTCTTAACTCTTACATCCTCAGGAAAATTCACTATTTCCTTGGCATGGGAAGCATTGAGAGATGAACGAGCGAGTCTGGGGTGAAGGAAATTAATTTGGAACCATAGAGTTCCTTGTAAAATCTCCATTTTCATGTGAAAAATGTTGAACAAGTATCTGTCTTTTCCGGAGGTTTTGAATAAGTTTGGTTTCCAGTTCCTTTCAAAATGTCAATTCTGTCAAATTAAGGAAACACAAAACCATTTGTTATCAGATTGTCCCTTTGCAACGACAGTATGGGATTTTTATTCTCGGGTTCTTCAGTTTCGTGTTAGTTCCTCGTCTACTATGTAGTGCCATCTATTATTTGTTGGGAGCTATAGAAGGCTAGGAATCATTCATTCTATGAGGGTAGTTACATTAATTCCGTGCAGGTTTGTCGGAATGTGCAAATGTCAATTTTAAGCATCTCACAAGCTATTCTTTTTGTCCAGGTTACTAGAGAGGATTCAATATTGCTGCATTCGGGATTGGTGTCCCAATTACATGGAAAAAGCCCAAGTTTCCAGTCTCAATCTATTGGAATATGATGACAAACGGTTACGTAAAGTTAAATGTGGACGGATCATCGTTAGGGAATCCCGGTTACTGAGGTGAAGGAGGCATAATCGAGGATTCATTTGGAAACATTTTATTTGGATTTGCAATATTTTTTGGGATCAAGACAAATATGGAGACGGAGTCTTTGGCATTGCTTGAGGGTGTCTGACTTTGTTTGGAGCATGGATTGCAACATGTACAAGTTGAAATAGACTCACAAGCCTTTCTACATATGATGCATGGTAAAATTCAGGTTCCTTAGAAGCTATGATAGTCTACTTCTTGCATCAAAGACCTAACTCTTGGCAAGCAGTTCACCTTTACACACACATTTTGAGAAGCCAATGCAATGGCAAACGCTCTGGCAAATCTTGTAACCTTTTCACAATGTTGTAAAAGATTTTCTGTGACTCAGGTTTCCAGGGATATCATAGGTTTAGCTAGACTAGACAGGATCCAAATGCCTTATATAAGAATGATTTAATGCCTTGCTATGTACGGGAGTAGTACTCCATGTTTTAAAGCATTTCAAATTATACTATTTTTCTTCGAGGTATAGGCCTAGTTCGCTTCTTTTTTAATAAAATTTGGGTTGGCATCTCACCCTGATATATGGGGTTTGCCGGAAAAAAAATAGATTGAAGGGTTACCTGCTCATATCATATCTTCTTGGCAAAATTAAAAGTAGAATCTTACACTACCTTCGAGGTCCTACATATGAAATAAAAAAATGACAACAATTCATATTATAAACTAAAATAAATATATTCATCAAGAAATGAAGGATATCTGCATTCATCAAATTAGTAAACTAAAACCCATAGAGAAGCATTGAAATCCCAAGAATAATCTTACACGATAAAAAAATCTTAAAAAGTTAGGCAAAAATTTCTGTCTAGATCGTTAGTGAACATAAATAAATCTATTCAAAAATAAAAGGATATGCAAAAAATAATAGAATAGTTGACGAACCAATTATTCTTGACATGATAGCAGTTCTAAAAAAATAAGCAAGAAGGGTACTCTGCTTTATAAGTATAGGATTTTGATGAAAATAGATAATTTATATTTGAATCTAATAGGCTTACTATTATTTGAATTCTATTGTTAGAATTTAAATATTAAGATTGACTCGATATGTTGAAAAGTTAGAAGAGGCCGATTAGTAGTGAGGGAAAATAGCTAGAGCAAAATTTGGAGATAACTGTGTTTTTAAAATCTAAATTTACAAAACTGGATAAAATAGGATTTCATATTTTACTCTTATCGTGTAATCCTAACACAAATCCATAAACAAAATGGGTAAAACTTGAATAACAAATTGACCCTAAATTACTCTTCAGTAAGGCATGCTATGTAGGAGTGAAAAACAACTCTAATTAAAATATCTACTTATATATATAGACTAGTGTAATAAAAGTATTTCTTTATGAGGTAAAGAACGGTACTAAATTAAGTTTCTGTCTAATTTTAATGGTGTAGATTGGAGTAGACTAAAGTGGTGAAAGATTGGGTAATTATATCTTCGAGGCAACATTTTAGGGACTTACACTCCATAGATGTATGAATCATTCTAAAGAAAGCAATCTAATCCATGTCTCAACGCATACACACATACTTCAACAACACATTACATTTTTTATGTGACATTGAGATAAGATAAATTTTCTTCATTTTTAAAATTAAATTTCATATAGAAGTTTTGGTCTAGAACCAAAAATTTTAATGTGATCCGCACCAAAATAGAGGCCAACTAATAATTCCTATCAGCAAATCAAGTGATTTGAACAAACCATTCCATTTCAATGTAATCCACTTCAACCGATGGAAGGAAAAAATTCTCTTCTATCTTAGCTTGATGAAGGTTGCCAACATACTAATAGAGAAAAATCCAAAGAAAGACTCCATCAATGATATGAATGATGAGGAAAATAAAGCTTATGAAGAAAAAGTCTAAGATATGTGATGATCATCTGTATCCTTTGATTTCTTGTTTATAATTTGGCTAGTCCTTCTTCTTCTTCCACTCAAAGTTTGTTGACACAAAGTAACAATTATGCTTTACAACTCTTAAACATAATAAAAATGAAAATGAAAAAAAAGGAAAATAATGCACACATGATATTTAGAACTTTTTTTTTGTATTATCTAAAATTGCATAATTTGATAACATGCATCATATCATTGTCCGTTAAAGTCATTGAAACAAAAATGATTAAATAGTGTCTTTTCACAATTTAAGTAGATTTTAAAACATCTGTGAAGCCATCACATAGCTATACAAGTAACCTCGTGGTAAGGGTTTCAGAAGTAGGTAATTCAATCATTTAAATATCTATTGTATTTAAATTAAGGTGAATAGTGTCCAATTCCATATCTTTTAATTATGTCAAAGTTGGATCCGAATTTTGAATTTTCAAACTTCTCATTTCATATAGAAAAATTTCCTTTATTTTTCAACAAACATGATATTCATAGCATTTTTCATCATTGTCCATATTGTAGCTCGTTCTAACTTAAGATATACTATATATAACTTTACATTCCTCATTATTGTTTAAGAAAATAATACTTATCAAATGTTACTTTCTTATTCCATAAAATTTTAAACTTGGTGATTAAACAAATTATTTAACTTCAAATCTCAAAATTGATAAAAAAAAATGCTAGTTGTTAAGTTAAAATTGATATATGAGGTAAATAATTAAGGAACTTTAACATGAATGAAATATTTTATGTATTAAATTCAAATTTGATATAATATAACATCCTATTACCTAATTTTTAACGAAGATAATTAACAAAATATTGGTGCTATGTTAGATAAATGCAATTAAAATAAACAACATCAATCCCACAATGACATTCAATCACAATGTCCAACTAAGCATCTAAAATCGTGTTCTTATTGTGGATTGAGACAATGATGTAAGTGGAGAGAAAGGATGCCTTCTCGCATATATTTTAAAATTCCTTTTATATTCATTTTAATATTTAAAATTTCCACATATATCTTTGTAAAAATAAGAAATTGCCCCATAAATTTTAGAAATCTTTATATCCCATTAATTTATTTTAAATTTTCACTTATATCCTTGTAAATATTAAACATTTTGCTCCCTTCCTCCTCCCTAAAACTTTTTACAACAATATAAGGAGTTCCCTTTAAGTATACACCTTTTTTTTTTTTGTAAAGAAGACTCAAATCAAAATTAACTAAGAGAGTTTACAATATGAGGCAAACAGAAGTCTCTACAATCATTTTCTAACAATTTCAAAATTCAAGAAGAAATACAAGTGAAATTGATGACCTCTAGCTCTTGCTTTGCACCCATTCTTGCAAAAAAAATTTCATACCTGTTTGCTTCCCTATACATCTGCTTAATAGAATATGCTTAAAAACTCTACATAATGGTCCTGTAATCATAGATAATAGGGGAGAATTCATGAGTATTAGTTTTTGAGTTATTGATCATGTCAATATTAACTTCCCTATCAAATTCAATTAGTAAGTTAGTTGTGTTCATAGATTGAGTTAGCATGAGTTCATCCCTTAAAGCCCAAAGTTCAGCCGCTGTATTTAATGCATTCCCCAGATTTCGGTAGAACCCTCCTATGCATTCTCCAAAATGGTTACGAATGAATCCACTAGCACTAGCCTTGATAGGATTGTCTAAAGAGGATCCATTAGTGTTTAGTTTGAAAAATTGGGGTGCATGGGATCCCATTTGATAAGAATTTGCTTTTTTTTTTCTTAATGCTAGCATAGCTTCTTGGTCCCAAGAGCAAGAACTCAAATGCTAGAGAAGTGTCAGCTGGAAAGGGTCTATCTATTCAGCTTGTGGTTCAAATACCCCTTTATTTCTTTGTTTGCAAAGAATCCAACAATTAAAGGCAATTATACTTCCCCATCGAGCCTAGAAGAAGAGGGATGGAAAAGAGTTTAAATAGGCTTTTCTTTAACTTGCTAGAGAAAGAGAGATCATCAAATAGAATTACATTATTTGGAACTCCTATTTTATCCCAAAGGTCCTTTGCTCAAGTGATGGCCCTACTTCCCCCTGGGTCGTACTCCAGGGTTTGGCGGGTTGCCCTCCCAACTCTCGCCAAAATTCACTCATGAATCTCAAAAAAATAATAATAATTCCCAAACTCCAATGGCATTAACTCCAAGGTAAACATCAAATTCCATGATTAAACATTACAAACCAACCAACATTCCATATCTATACTTATATATACAACCAAACGGATAAAAACACAAATCCTAGTTGTTTAATCAATTCACTAAGTATAACTAAGATAGCAAGTTACTTAAAGCGGGATGTCAACTCTCGAGCTGTCTATTTTCCTAATTCCACGTTGCCAACACCTGTTAAGGAAAACAACTAAAGGAATGAGTTAAAAGCCCAGCGAGGTTATAAGAAACCATGCAAACAACGTCCAGGTTATAAGCAAAATAACAATATAACAAACATGCAGGTTATATTTTCAAAGCATAACTAATATACGACAAGAAAGTAAACCATCAACACCTCAATTAACACATCAAAACAAGGAGCATTTCCAAGCATAAAGATACAATTTGCTCTCGTGAGCCAATTCAGTTGCAGCCGTTTGCTCAAGAGTCATTGACACTCCGTCAACCATAACATACAGTAACAATATCCAGTAGATCACCACTTCACGCTAATCTCCGTCCACCGATCATCCCCCTTTACCGGGCCCTCACGCCAAACAAGAAACACAAGACGTAATACTCGAGTATACCAATTCAAGTAATAAGTAACACGACCCATGATTCGTCAATTTCCTCGACTAAGCCTTTGTTGGCTCGATTCGATTAACTAGCCAACGGGGTTTGGGGCCCCAATCACTAAGTATAGTCGATGGGATGACATACCTAAACGACTTTCAAGTCAGCCACATATAAATAATATAATAGTGATCCAGTCAAATTAGGTTGAGTGCGATAAAGTACACACTCGCCTAGTCAATATCAATTCAAGAGAGCTAGCTTTTCAATCAGTCGATACTCTCATCAAGACAACATTCAAATCAAGTACAAGTCAGAACATGCCATTGAAATACTCACCAATCAAACATGAATTTTACACTTTTGCCCAGGCTCATCTTCTCGCCTATTCTCGAGTCTTGAGACCAAATATAATTACACACATGTGTGTCGATTCCAGCCATCAAATATATTACAAGAAAGTTAAACTCGTCCACTTTTCTCAAAAGTTCGACTTATGTTTCACTCTTTCAAATCAAGAGCTCAACATGTAGTCCATCACATGTATGGAAAAACATTTGAAAAGTAATAGTTCATCTAAATTCAAGGTTTATATCATTAAAGTCAGCCCCAAAGTTCACAGATACAAGGTTTTTCTTGTTTATAACAAGGGAAAAGTCACGTACATGCTAGTTCAATGTTTTTTTCAGTGGTATGTGGGTAAATACACAATAGCTAACATATCTAACAACGAACAAGACATATAACGTGCTTTATATGCTAAGAAAAGCAACAACAACTCAAGTATCAAGTCATCATTCACTTGCTCAAAGAAACTTAGGAAACAGCCAGGAAAGATGAACTTTTTCCTTTTTAAAATCACCAAGTTTCCTTGCTCAAATCAAGTGAATATATCATGCATGCTAAGGTTAACATACCACTAAGTATTTCAAATCAAAATATGCAGGACTTAACCAAAGAAAGTTAGGTTTAAAACCCAAAAAAGTTTTCCAAGTCCCACTCAATCCATTTGATAAAATTTCCAGCTTTGGTGACATTCTTTGAAAAGGTATAGCTTGAGTTCCGTAAGTCAAAAAATCACAAAATTACACTGTTAGAAAATAGACTCGAATCACTAATAGGCTTTAGAAGACATCTTCATGAAATTCAACTCATAAATTAATCAAATTTTAGTTTAAAAATCATTGCTATCACAAGTGCAGAAACATAATACTCATGGTTTTCAAGAAACTTTGCAGATTTACTGGTCTTTATAGAAATTGAACCAAACCCTTAATTTTATACTGTTGGAAGCTCTATGAGTCTAGTTTCAAATACGATAAACAGAACTCAATTTTGACTTTTCTATACGAAATTATAGCCAATTTCCCAAAACTGCATAGAGCTTCCTGCGAAAATTTTCATATTTCTAACAACTTAAGAAAATGAAACTTTCACTAACAAAATCTCATTCCTGACGGGATTTTGATATAAGTGCAAGTTTAATTCCGATTTATACCCGTTTAACTGCAAGTATACATGTCAAATTAGTAGTTTAGGACATGTATCGGGTCGATCCCACGAGGAAGATTAGACAATTACCGGCATTACTAAAACTTCTCTATTATTTAGACGATCTATGAATTAAAAGAAATAAAACTATGCTACACTTATGCAAGATAATAACAAATGAAAGCTCCTTATGTTATGGTATCCCTAACTACTCATGCAAATGCTATTTTTGGATCATTGAGTACTACTATCTTGGCTTGCTACGGCGTAATTTCCTTATGCATGTGAAACCTACTCTCGTAGTGAATCAACTATACTTATAACTAATCCATACCTACTCTCGTGATTATGAAATTAGCTACAAGTTCATTTTTTCTATGAAATTACATGAAATGAATCACTAAAGCCACATAGGTGCACCTCTACTTTCGTGAGTGTACTCCCTAGGTTTAGCACTTCTTGAACTAGTATTAAATCTCAATTTTCATTGAAGAAACAACACCTTTAGATAATCATCATTAATGGTACCAAATTAATCATGATTTAAAGAGCTAAAGTGCTAAATAACTTGCTCAAAATAATAGCATCAAATAGCCAAATAATAAATACTAACAATCATAGAAAGTTCAACCTAACCCAAGACATACACTTTAGAAACACATAATAATAAATAAATCCATAACTTGTATATTCACTAAACTTGGAATCAAGTACAAAAAATAAAGAGTTGGAAAGGAATGTAACCCTTGTCACATGAGTTCATCTCCTTGCCTTCTTCATCCTCCAACCTCTTCTTCATCTAGCTAATAAACAAGAAGGATGAACTAACTAGCTAACTATCCTATACTATACTAACCTAACACTAAGAAAATGTAAGAACTACATTTTTTATAGTATTCTTGCACTCTCCAAACTCTCTTTTCTCTTGAAAGTCCATGGCTATATATAGAGAACTTTAGTCAAGAAATGAGGCTTCAAACATCCCTTTTTACAGCTGCAAAGTGGTTGTCAACGTCCATCAATAGCTGTGAATTATTGGAAAAGAAAACAAGTTGTGCAAGTGGGGAGCAGCCTTTTCTGACCAGAATCCGGCCACAAATCCAGCCAGAATCCAGCCGGATTGTCGGCCGGATTGCTCCCCTGCCATTCTTAGCAATTTCTGTTCAGTCTTCAATGTTGCTCCAGTTTTGCCTCAACTTCAATGGAACTTTTCTTGATGATATAAGCTGAATTAACTCTTAACCAAAACATGAAACTTGTAGCTCTTTGAGTTAGCTTTCCAATGCATCAAGAATCACCTCATTTGGATTTGTGTAGGTCAAGAAATTACTGAAATACCCTTGACTACTCACTGCCTTGTCTCAGCCTCGACCATAGAAAATTAGCTAATGTAGTTCAGCTTTTTGACCTAGAAAACCTTCAAACTGGATTTTGATGTCTTCACATGAATTGTAGATATATCTCTTATTTTCAAAGTGGTTCAAGAATCATCTCAATCCGATCATTGGAGCTCAAGATATAGCCAAAATACAAAGATATGTCAAAGCTGTCAACTTCCTTTTCATCCAAATGAAGTATATTTCCAACTCTTATACAAATTATGGACAAAATGCAAGTAAAAATGACATAAACCTCATTTAATCACTTAAGAGCATTTTACACCAATTATAGCCAAAATGATCTATTTTCTTCCTATAATATTGCCAAAGTGACTAAGAATAACATAAAGTATCAATCAAATATAGCGTAAATTAGTCACTCATCAATTCCCTTGGATCAAATTCAACATATAATTGAAGGATAACATGTATAAAGCAAGAAGTAACCAAGAATCACCATAAAAATGCAAAAAATAAAACAGGTTCAAAACCTTCTCCCCTGTTTGGACAGCTTAACAGAACTTCCAGCTAATTCTTACAAAATTCTCATTCAAGTTTTTCAACGTTGCTCTAGATTTTCAGATACAACAAAAAGGTAGACATATAACTTAAATTTCTAGAAGAAAACTCCTCCAAAATTCAAATAACAAACTGCATAACCAATTTCCTTCTCTCGGCCAAATAAAAAATTTTCCAACAACATATCTAGCTTTTAAACAAGTTTTACTTCAGCAAAATGCATTTTCTTAGCTAAAATCTATCGTGCAACATGAATAATCAAGTGTATTAGAAATATGAGAGGTTTTATAGCAGTTTACCTCCTTTTTCACTCACAGTTCAAGGCTGGAGTAATGGAGACAGATTACTCCTTGCTCCCTCAACTTCTCAAGGTTGAATTGCACCAAGAAGGTAGAGCTCTCTCACTCTTTGCTTTCTCTCTAACTCTCTTTCCCTCAGCTTCAACTGATATGGAGATGAACCAAAAAATTCTCTTGGCTTCTCTCTCTCTCTCTCTTTCTCTCTGTTGGAGTAGGAAATAGGGGAACCAGTCTTGCCTTCTCTCTTTCTCACTCGTTCGGATGATTTAGGTTGGGGGGAGGCAGAATTTGTTTCTTTTACTTGCTTCTCTTGGTTTGGCTTTGAAGGAAAAAAGGGGAATGTATGATTTACTTCACATTTTCACTTGGTTCACTAACAAGAAGAAGAGGAATGAATTTGGACTTGGTCTTGCAAGAAAAAGGAAGGCTAGTGAGTCTTGATCAAAGCTTTGATTGCCCATTTGACAAATGGTACAAATACAAATGATATATATCTAATTTCCCAAAATATCTTTGGCCACATCACATTCCTAAGCACAAAATATCTCTTATTGTCACAAAATATCCCTTTTGCACACAAATCTCTCTTTGTCACTCAATTTATACCACACACCCTACTAGTTGGATTAGGTAGTATATCACCCCATGAAAAACAACATGCAATAAATTAAAAGAGATAATGAAGTACAACAATCCTTTATCATTCACCAAATAAAAGCATGTAATCCAAAAAAAAAAAAAACTAAAAAACACAATATGCAAATTTCGGATCCTCACAGCTCAGGGGTAGTTGAAGAGGACATGAGCACCGTCCTCTCTTAAATGATAACATATTGGATATGATTCTTTGTGGACAATATTTCTTAGAAAAAGATTTAATTTTATAGAAATCTTGTTCATGTTGGCCATCCACAGGAAGTGTTCGACTCTATTGGTGGCTTTAATTCGCTAAGTTTAGATGGATTTATGATTCCTTCTATTTGGACATTTTTCAACTGCTATTAATTCAATGCTGGATTTCAAGGAGTACATCCCATTTGGTTTCTTAAGTATACATCTTTACTTATCATATGTTTCTCCTCTAAAATCTCAACCTCTAACTGACTAGTGCATAAGAGCTTATATTATTTTCAAATGTTTTTATTACTAGTGATTTTTTTTTCAAATTATTCTGTATGTTGTAGTTCATCCAAATTCTATTTCCACTATTTTTCATCACTATTCTTATTTTTCTTAAGAAAATTATACTCATTAAATACTACTTCCCTTTTCAAATAAATTTGTCAAATATTTTATTAATTAAATTGTGTAACCTAAAAAGTTGATAAAATGTTACTCATTGAGATCTTAAAGTTAGTAAAGGTAAATGATTAAGAAACTTTAAATTAATACAAATATTTCACTTATTAATATCTAATTAGATATAATATAACATTATAAAATTATATATTTCTTACAAATAGATATCAATGCTTAAAATGGTTCATATCTACCATGTAGTAAAACATGACAAATAAATAACTCACATTATGTATAAGGCTCATATATTTGTTATCAACTTTCTATTTTGATCATAACAATATTTTTCAAATTTACGATATTCTTGTAAAAAAATTATCTTTTGAATAGGTTTTTTTATTAGCAAATTCAAAGTTGCCAGCCTTAATCAATTAAGCACTTAATGAAATGATCTCACATTTTACCAAAATCTACTACTCTTACTTAGTTCAACATGAAAGGAATAACATTCTATTCACAGCCTATACCTCCTAGAGATGGCTAACAAAAATTGCTATCAACACCTATAGAATTTCTCCAAAAACTATGGACCATTCCATCAATTAGCCAAATAAAGACAAGGATCTTGAAATTATTAAGGAACTATAGATGGTAACAAACATCATTCAACTTCATCCAAATGTCTAAAGAGCTCTTGCCAATGAATTGCAACTTCTTCAGGTGACTGAAAGGACCATATATAATTATTGGCCTAATTGTGTTTCTCTAGGATTTCCTCTAAGCTTGGAAGATCTCTTTGTTTTGAGGTTTAAAAAATCAAATAGAGCATTCCACTTTGTGGAACAATTATCCATCCAACCCATCCGATAGTATTGCTACATCTGATGTATAGATGATTAGCAAAACCAGAGAGCATCAAACTAGGTGGAGCATGATAGTTTTTAGCATGGTGCTGCAGTGTCGACTATCCCCAAGCTCATAATTACCTAACGAGTTCATAAAAATAAAAATGATGTTAGAGCTTTTAAGCACATTGCAAATCATGTGAGTGTAATTTTACTATAACCAATGATTATTTATTTTCACAAGTTTGTTATATTCACATTTGCTGGCTTAAGAACGTAGATTTTTCTAATGAAATAATTTTTTTTGAAAAACCTAATGGAGTATAGTACTCTTCTTTGTCTCCTCTACAATAATGCGATAAATCAAACATAAGAAAAGCAAAATATCACCATTCCCAAGTGAAGTATGGCAGTTAAGCTTATAGAGTCATTTAACAATGGTCAAAGGTACTAGGTAACATAAAATGCGCGATATATGTTAAAAATAATAGAGAACATGCCCAGTTAAACCTACAAAGTTATGGAATAAAAAAAATATTGAATAATAATCTGTATAAGTAGCTAAATGTAAATATTCATTGATAAGAGAAAAGAAATAACTACTGCCTCATAACTGTAGAAGTCAACATAACCTATCGGTTTAACATTCCATGGAAAATTACTAAGTGTAATGTTCTTTTAATTGCAATTTGGCTAAGTTCAATTGGGCATGTTCTTTATTATATATGCAAGGATCATAAATATCCTTACATCTTGGTCAGCTGACAATTGAGTGTGGCAAACAAGCTCGGCATTTTTATGAAGTGAAAAAAGTAGAGAATGTGAAATTGAAGTATTATTATCTCCATAGTAGAGAATGTTCATTAGTTGTCCATAACCCATAGTTTCTTTGAATGTTCATCATTCTGTTTCTCTTCCATTTCCCTTTAACATTCGCATGAAAGAATTGAGTATTCTTATCTCCTCCTCTTAGCCAAGAGATTTTTTATTTTTGACACCGGTATTTTTCCTCCTCTGAGTAAGCTCTTTTTAGTTGTTGCTTCAGCTCATTCAATTCTTCCTTATTGTGCTCAGAAAGTTGCTTGGGCTTCTCCATCTTGGCTTTTTATATTGCTGATTTCCTTCCTAGAATTTCCTTGGAAACTGTTCCTCCATTTTAATAGTGTCACTTTGCATTGTGAGTTTTTTTTGGTAACCCTATACATGTTGGATCCTTCTATCTCCAACTCCCACGCTTCTGTAATGACTTGCTCAATTCCTTCTCTTTGTAGCAACTTCTTGTCAAAAATGAAATTTCTCTTCCTTTTTTTCCTCAGGATCATTGTCCACCAGGATCATATTATGATCATAGCTGTAATTGTTTAAATGGATACATCTTGTCTTATCATATCTTTGGAACCATGTAGTGCTACATACTTGATCTAATCTCTGTTTTACTTCTTATCTGTTATCCCAGTTATTACATCAAGTCCAAGGATTCCCATCAAAACCAACATGCATAAGTTCATTATTAGTGATGAACTCTATAAAGTCCCTGAATGTTCACTCCTCCCTTATTCTTCCTTCCCATTTCTCCTCATTGGAGATAATGTCATTAAAATCCCCAACTATAATCCATCTAATCCCTTATAGTCTCTTTCTCTCCTCACGACTTTCCATTGATTTCTTCTTACATGAGATTCATAGTTGGCATATATGCCAATAAACCACCAATCAATCTGTCTATTTTGATCTACTATATGAGCTTCCATAGTGAATGTTGTCTTGAGTACCTCAATAACTTTAACATCTTGGTTCCATATTAAGGCCATTCCTCCGGATAGCCACAGTACTATTCTCAAAGTGCAACTTTTTCCTCATATTTTCCATGACCTTTTCACTGTTCATAGTTTCACATAAAAAAACATACTAGGGGAGAGGAGGTTGCAAGTCTCCATCAACTGGGGAATTGTCAAGGGACTCCCTACTCCTTGACAATTCCACACCAATACTTTCATTAGGAATGTGGAGACTAGGTGAGGCTGGTCTCCTCCCTCCCCTTGATCTGTAAACTATTTCCTGAAGAATCTGTCACCTTGTTTCTTTTCGGCTTCAGACCACTAATCACCACATCCAACATCTCAATGTCAGATTGATTACTCTTTCTCTTCCCCCTCAGTTTTGGTTTCCTAACATTACCATCTATTTCACTCAAAGAAAGCATCTTGATGACAGGTGATTTGAGTTGCCTTGTTATCCTCTTATTCATTTTCTGAACAGCTTCTTGCTTCTTCTCCTGGCTTACTTCTTCCACTTGCATCGCCTCTTCTATTTCTGCAACATTATTAACTTCACTCCCAACCTCTGTCTGCTGGCTAATATTCCCTTTTTTCTCTTGCCTTTGTTTCTCTTATATCTCAATTACTATCACAGAGGTGTTGCAGTGTGTCTTGTCATGTCCTGAATCTGAACATGTTTTCTTTCCCCCAATGTTCAAGTTTTCCATGTTGAGATTCTCACTTACAAGGCTTTAGGGTTTCATTGAGCTAGTGCCTTCATTTACCTTTCTTATCTGCCTTCCTTCTTTTCTAGCTCTACCAACCTCACTGCCTCTAGCTTTATCTTGTCCTTTTACTAGAGTTGAATCATATATCTATTTTGGTACCAACTCCCCATCTTTAAATCCCCAAAAAACCTTATCTTGCTTTCCTTTCCCTGTATTCGGCTCCTTTTGTGGTGATTCTTTCCCCTAGTTTGCTCTAAGCTAAGGTCCATATTGGTTATCTTAAAATCCTTTATCCATTGTGATGGTAGCCTTGCAGTTCTTCTCGTTGTGGCTATTACTCCACATCTATAGCAGAAATCTGGTATCTTTCATACTTGAAACTGATCCATTTCATTGTTTCTTTCATCTTAACGGTAGTGCCTCTTAGTAATGGTGCTGATATATCTACTAGTATCAACAGCTTCAGATGCCTTCCCTCTTTTCCTCCCACCTGAGGAACTATCACCTCCTTAACTTTCTTAAAGATTGGGCCTGATTTTCACCCCATTTCTTTGAAGATCCAGTGCACTAGCAGGTTCCATGCCTGTACCCATAAGAGGGCTGTCGTGAAAGAACTTTCATCCTCTTCTATGCCTTCATACCATTTTTTCATCACTAGAACTTGACTATCAATTATCCAAGGTCCTCTTTCTAGAATTTTTTCTTTGTCATCCAATTCCAGAGCTGTCATGCTAGCTCTTTTTCAGAAAGGGCGAATTTCTGCATAATATCTGCTAACTCTTTCACCATGGTGAACCACGGAGATATACCAGTATACCACACATAATTATTAACTAAACGAAGAGAATTTAACTAGAGGATTTGAAGGGGAGGTGAAAACCACACCTTCTCAAATAGAGCATAGTACTACACTAGATAACTAAAGCAAAGGTTAACAGAAAAGAGTTAAAAACAAACAACTTCCTACAGCATTCAACAAGATTCAGTAGTGAAATAAGCTTCCTCCATACCTGTCACTAGCACTGACAAAATCGAATGGAAAGTTGTAGTTCAAGTCACCAATAAGCTTGTTATTTGATCCTTTTAAATGCTGCATTATAGTTCCTCTTGCTCATGAGTGATAAATGTGTCTTGATGAAGGTTAGATATGAGCACTACAGGATCCAGCACTTTAAATGCTTTCTTAATTTTTATCATAAGCTTCATGTTTGAGAGTTTGTGCGGGCAAGGATTCAGATTTTCAAAGTGTGAGTTTTTGAAAAGTTTGAACTTCCATACCAGGAAGACAAGCTCGACTCTTGAGAGAGAGAGAAAAGTGGACTCTTGGTGACAAGAGAACTTTTTTTGTTGTGTAGGGGTATCATGTAAGTTTTAATCTTGATCGTTAAGTAGGAAGGTTTTTGAACTTGATTGAGTTTTTAATAGAAGTGATTAGGGCATCCACAGTGGATTATACTCTTGTAATCCACATGCCATATTAGCATTCCACTATCTTCTCTTTTATTATACTCTTATTCATAATGGATTACACTCCATATGGTATAATAATATGGGTCCACAATCAAATCAAACATTTATTTTGATAATGCACAACTCATATCCCACAAATAAATAAAGTAATTTTTTAAAAAATAATTTCATTATTTTTAAAAAATAAATTATTAACTTTCATTAAATTTTTTACCTTTTGGATTTTTATTTTCTAAAAATTAATATTATTAATTTCTGATTTGAACAATATATCCTTTTCTATCTCTCAAAAAATAATATATTGTTATTTTTTAAAAAATAATTATGTAATTATTAAACAAATATGTGATACCTCAAATGTGAAAATATCATAATAATCCATATTTAATTAATAATTCTTTATGTAATTAATTGAACTCCATAACATAATATTACATAATTTAAATCAAATAAAATACAAATAATAACATAATAACATAATTTAAACAAATTTATCCGCTACAAAAAAAGGGCCCACTATTTCCTCCTTTTTAGCAGCATTTACACGCATCATTTGAAGATGCATGTATTGAATCTGTGTTATGGGATGTATTATATCTCATGAAACGCCATTGGAGTTGCTCTAAGACTCCTTATAGATATGTCTTCTTTTCAAAAACTATTTTTATTTGTGGCGTTTATAGTTAGAACTCCAAAAATACACAATTTCGAATACACCTAAAAGAAAAATAAATAAATAAAAAATTCATACCCTCTTTCTTATTCCACCCATCACACATCACTACCACTCACCACCACCGTTACCTACCACTGTCACCAATTCCTTCCTCCTTCTCTTTCCTTCCTCTTCCTTTTCTCCTTCTTCCTCCTTCCTCCGCCTCCCTCTTCTTCCCTTGCTCTCTTCCCTTTTCCTCACTCCTCCAATCCACTCCCTTTCCTTCTTTTCCATTCCCCTCGCTCGAACCCCATCCTCTTCCCCTCCCCCTTCTTTCCCTTTTTTGGTTGCGACTAGAGGGTTTGCCGGAGGGAATTTTGGGCACAACCCTCTGGTTGCAACCTTTCTCTGGTGGTGTCACTAATAGATTTGACCTTTGATTGTAACTAGAAAGGAGGAAGGGAAAGGGAAGGGGAAGAGAAGAGAATGGAAGGAAAAGGAAGGGAGGGAAGGAGAGAGAAAGAGTAAGGGAGGGAAGGAGAGAGGAAGAGGAAGAAGGGGAAGGGAGGAAGAGGAAATAGGAGGAAGAAGGAAGAGAGAAAGAAAGAGAGAGAGGGAGGAGAGAAGCAATGGTGGCGGTAGTAGGTGGTGTCATTTTTAATTTCCAAAAAATATCCTAAAAAATTTTTAAATTGTAAAATATTTCAAAATATATCCTCAAAAATGTGCCGAAAATACCCTAAAACCCCATCTACAGTAAAAGTTTTTTTTACATATACTGCTATATTAAATTTTTTAAAAATACTTTCAAAAACACCTAATCCACATGGAATATAAAACTTGATACCCAAGACATAAAATAAAAGGAAAATGACCATTTTGGTGTTTCATATTTTGGATTTTGGCCAATTTAATTCCTTATCTACCAGCATAACCATTTTATTCCTTTATCTTTACAAAGAAAAGCCAATTTAGGATCTCAAATGGAAAATTGAGAATTTCTAGCCAAACTAGTCAAGTGCGAGGCATGTGAACTGTTAAAAATGATTGTTTTGATCCATTATCTTCATAATCGCATCCAAGTCTGTTCTTTCAGTAATTTAAACTCACAATTTCACAAAATAAAGTCAATATTAAACTTTTAATAAGCAATTAGAAAAACATGATGGACATATAACGAATAAAACTGACCATCACCCTGAAGATAATGGATCAAAATCATCATTTCTAATAGTGCAAATGCCACGTACTTGACTAAGTCTGTTAAAAATTTTTATATTCTATTGAACGTCGTAAATTGGTATTCTTTTGCAAAAGGGACTAGAATAGTCACGATGATAGATAAGGGACTAAATTGGTCAAAACCCAAAAGATAAAGGATTAAAATGGCCATTTTCTCTAAAATAAAAGGTAATTTTTTTGAAATTCAAGATTATCAATTTACCCATCTGGATTCAAAAGAAAATTAAAATGGTGGAAAATTGATGTCTACGATATGGAAAACTCAAATATCTAATTTCTGTTCGAAAGTTAACCTTGTTTATCAAGTACCATCACACAAATTCTTAAAACAAATAATCAAATACATTGGATATCTACTTTTAATAGATCAAAACAATCGAATATCCTATCCATTTCAATTTCTTTTTTTTTTAAAGAAAAAGTCTATACATCATAAACTATAAAATGAAATCATAAAACTATTGAAACTGTATTAAAAAAAACCAAGATTATGTAATAATACATTGATTTAACATTTCAATCCCATAAATGTATGAGGGATTTACTGTACTAACACGGGAATTGTTAGTCTATATTAACTGATATTTGTTTGTCTTTCATGAAAATATATAAAAAAAAAACTTGAGAACACTAATAAAAAAGCCATGATTCAAAGAGAATATAAACATGAGACATGAGAAAAAAAGAGATACAATCAGTGTAAGATCATAGGGTTATTGGTTAAAAATTTGTTGTAGGAAAATTAAAAAAATTAAGAAATTATTATATGGGTTGGATCATATATTTGTAGGTTGCAAGAGTTGCGATTCACATAACTTTTTGATTAGCATGTGATTCGATTTGCATATGATCGTTTGATCTATATATGATTTAATAAATCGAATATCTACTCAAGTAAATTGAGTACAAACTTAATTACCTAGTATTCGAATTTTCATATGTTTCATCACACTCATGAAATACAACATAGAGGTTGTTAAAATCAAATTTGGGTTAGTAAAAAGGTGCACTAGGATAATTCATAAGAGGGTGTAATTTTAAGTTAATTACTATGAAGGACATTTGTACTAAATTCAGTACTTAATACATTATTTGTTATATGGAAAAAATGTACATTTCATGATTAAATACAAATGCGCTATATAATAAACTCTTTAAACTTAAGCCATCTTTATTAATAATTATCTTAGCTTGCCCTTTTAACAAATTTTGCCATCAAAACGTTTTACATGACAAATTAGAAAATCATTGATAAAAGAAAAAAATTAGAGAACACATGACATACTTGAAAAGAAAATTTCTAAAACGGTATCCTATTATAAGTATGCTCACTGGTCTCATGAATTTTCCACCTTCACCAATATGAATATTAGACCAAAAAATAACCACAAAGTATTTCCAAAAAAAAAAAAAAAAAAAAAATCACCTAGAAAATCGACATAATCTTTAAAAATTTCTTGAAAACCTCAAGGAGGATTTTGTAATTACATGAAACCTCAGGATAGGCTAGTGTAATTAATTCTGTCCTTGTTTTTAAACTATTAGAAAAGGAAACTGCAAGAAAACACCGACCCGCTTCCACAACCCGAAAGGAATCAAAATCGCCAGCTCTGCATTTCTAATTAATCTCCATCGTCTCCAACCCCATCAAAATCCAATCCAAGGAAAAAATTAAGAAAGAGGAAAAAACCCGTTTTTAAAAAAATTTTATTTGGCGTATTCTCTTAATTGCTACCACTAGTATTTAAATAAAACCCTTTTTTAATTTAAGAAAAAAATCAGACCTTCAAATATCATGATTTCCTCTGGGTGATTGAAGAGAAGAACCCTACTTTTGTTGTTGTTCTTGTTCTGCGAGATTGGGATGCTTTTTTCGGGGATTTCCGCCGATTAAGCTGTCCGGATTTGCCGTACACCCGCAATTTATCCATTTCTGTGTATAATTTGATATTGTGCGTGAAAGGATGAAATTTGGTGAAGTGAAGAAGGCGGGATTGTGAAATTGTGGAAGAAGAAGAAGGAGAAGAAGATCATGTGGTTTTCGTTCTGGAAATCCAGAGATCGTTTCTCGTTGGATGAACTGAGGTTCGCAATTTTGGCACGACCTTCAATTGTGTATTTCCGGGGGCTTTTTTTTGGGTTTATTTTGGAAATTTAGTGAATTTTTTTGGATGAATCGTCATTTTAGTTGGAAGTAGTAAATTTAAAATGAAAAGTTATATTTCAGCTTAATTGATTGTTGGGGAGTTTATTTTGAATGAAAAAGTAGTTTTCAGTTTAATTTTCTGTTGTGGGATTCTGTTGGAGTAGAAAGATAGATTATTGTCGTTGAGTTTTGTACAGAGGTGATTTATTAAGTACCTGTAATGAATTCATTCCTGATGATTCTGGTCCTTATCAAGTTTGTTCTTTGTCCTTTTGAATTCTGTATTTGTGCCTTTTCTTTTTAATTCTTTTATTGCTTTTTGTTGAAAAATAGATCTAAAAATGACAAGGGATTAACTAAGGCGTGGAAACTGTTGTTAGGATGAATTGATTCCGCCATGATTAAACTAGATGATCTAGAAATCTAGATGATCTTTTCAGATGCATAAGCTTAGCTCAGACTTTGGAAACAGAATCTATGTTTTTAATTTGAAGTTTCTTGTTTAGTACAGGAGATATACAGATGGTATCTGAAATAAGCACATAGTCAGACTCGCGAGGAGACCAAGAGATTCAAGTTCATTTTTACTCTTTGGACTGTAGTGTCTCTTGTGTGAGCGAAGTAAAGTTTGATTCCCATGAATCTATAGGGAGGACAGACAATGTGCTGGTGCACTTGATAAGTTAAAGAGTTCAATTTAAATCCTACCACTTTTTTTATCAATATTCCCCATTTTGTTTGAGAAAGTGTTACTAGCTGACGCAATAGGTTTGGCAATTTGAAAGGCTATAGTATGTGTATGTTATCAACTGTATAAGATTATATAAAATTTCTTTGCTGCCAAAAAAGGATAGAAAAAATAGCAGTGACTGATTCCATTCTGGTCTTTAAAGTATTGCTTATGCCCCAAAGTATTGTTCATGACATGTTGTCCTCAAACAGGAAGTTAATTTTGATTTTGACTTAGTTCTAGACCATTTTAAAAGTTGGATCAATAAGTTTGGGGTCACTTGTGCAGCAAACCAAGGTGCAATATGTACTGAATTAACAGAAGTGAAAAATGTCATATGAGTGGTATTTGAGATGCCAATTCAACATGAGAGATAAAACTCTCATTGGTGCAAGGAATCATTGGTATGTGGCAAATGAGAATCATGTGGTCTTGGTTTGTTTTGATAGATCTAGGATTGACTGGGCTGAAATCAAACAGTCATCTGATCTGAGAATTGATCTTATAAAGTAGTCTGAACATGAATTCAGTATAAGATATAATTTAGATACATCTCTAATTAACAACCAGATGTTCCATGACAAATGCTGATTTATTGTTTAGTTGTTTAGCATGCTGAACCAAAATCAAACTTCTGAAACTCATTTCTCCTTTTGTGTCTTGTTTGTGTGGGTTTATACATGTTATCTAGTTATCTGTACCTAGTTGTAGGCTATATATATGTTGTATGCACAACACATTTGTCTGTTTGTTATTGTTCATGTGCATGCTGACAACATATACATGTGTTTGTTGTTCAGATTTCTCACTGACCAACTGATGAAGGTTCAGATTGTTAATGACGTTAATAAGGTGATTGATACTTTCCATCATTTCATGTCTGGACTGCTTTTATACTAAACCTTTCCTGTCAAAAGTTCCTGATATTTCATTTTCATTTAAAGGATTTTGTGATCGAGGCATTGAGATCTATTGCGGAGCTCATAACTTATGGTGACCAACATGACCCAGCCTTTTTCGAGTGAGACTTTGGATTGCATTTTCTCTTTGAAGCAAAGACATTCCTCCGACAGTTCACATTATTATATTCATCTGTTTTGGTTCTGCAGGTTTTTCATGGAGAAGCAGGTCATGGGTGTATTTGTTCGTATACTAAAAGTTAGTAGAACTTTGATTGTTGCACTCCAGATGTTGCAGACGATGAGCATTATGATCCAAAATTTAAGAAATGAGCACTCTATATGTAATTGTCATTGTTGATTTTTTTGTTCTTGGAAAAAGGCTTCCTCTTTCCTATCAAAAATCCTTTAATTGGCTTATCTTATGCTATTGCCTTTGGTTAACTTTGCAGATTATATGTTCAGTAATGAGCACATTAACTACCTTATAACTTATTCCTTTGACTTCCAAAATGAAGAGTTATTGTCTTACTACATATCATTCCTAAGGTTTGTTGCACTACTACTGTCCATTTTTGTGAATTTCAAATTTTTGTTGCCAGAAATTTCGTTCTATGATTAATTTTCTTTCACTTCCTAACATTTATTTTCTTGTGATATGGCTTGTCTATTCAAGAGCAATAAGTGGAAAGTTGAACAAGAATACAATTTCATTGCTCGTTAAGACTCGAGATGTGAGTTCTTTTATCTTGTATGATACTGATGCTGTTCCATTATTTTATCGTTTTCCAGATTTAGATTTCTGTGAAATTCATCATTTCATTTTTGTTTGTATCTTAGTTCATGTGAAACAAGGATTATATTTTAGCCACCAGTTACCTGAACATAGATTAATATTTAGACATTTCTAGTCCTTTATGTTTGAATGTTAGGGATCTGAATACTGTTTCATATGTTAAAATTACAACAATGTAACTCGTATGGTTTGTGGGTCTAGAGCTCACAATCTAGAGCTCACAAACTACAAGAAAAGCTTTAGCATCCTTCAAGCATGCACTTCAACACTCTCCCCCATTCTGCAATACCCTTGAGGTGCCTTGGAAGAATCAAATAGACTTCTTGAAGATGTTGGTAAATGTATCTGTTAATCTGCTTCCTTGACAAATGGGCCAGAATTATTTCCTAGAGAACCTTTTCTTGAACAAAAGTGCTGTCAAATAGACTTCAACACTCTCCCCTATTCTGGAACATGTCCAAGTATGCACTTCAACACTCTTGCCTATTCTGGAACATGTCCTCGAGGTGCCTTGCTTCTTGAACTGACTTCGATGTTGGTAAATGTATCTGTTAATCTGCTCCTTTGACATAGGGGCTGGAATTATTTTCTAGAGATTACTTTTTGAACCAAAGTGTGGCCAATGTATATCTTGTATACCCCATTATGTAGTTAGATTTTGCATATTGTAAAGAAGAAAATGAGAAAGGAAAGGAAATGAGCATCATTTGCAATTTACTTGGAAAGTACAATCATGATTACCATCACTTGGAAGGAATTGTTCCTTTTTCTTGTCTGTAAACCAGTTTCTTCAAGCTGTATAATTTGTCCTTTAGGTTTGCGAGTTGCATCTGAATTGCTCGAGATTTCCAGAGCACTTCTGTTTATTGTGGGTTGACAATAGTTGTTTTTATACAATTAACTAAGCTGATGCAGAGATGGAAAATCAAAGGTAGATTTTGGTGGAGCTAGTGAGTTTTCGACTTTGGAGTCGGGTCATTGTGGCGAATATAGTATTCGTGGAATTTCTTTGAGGTTTTGATCGTTGTCAATCAATTACCCTGCATTTTTGTTGGATATTTTTGAGAAGGCTTAATGTGACATCCATGTCCTTTATTGTTCTTTTACTTTCCTTTACTACTGCTTTTAAATTCTGGTGTTATTTTCTTTGTTTATTTGCAAAAGGTTGACATATCATGCAAATGGAGTGGTCATTGTTTATCAATGATACACCAATTCCAGTTTCGTAAGCTATGAACTATAACACTAGAAGCTAAGCTTAAAGAAAAATGGCAATTTGTTTGTAGCATTGAGAAAGATGATCTTTATCTTGCTACTGTAAGCGAATAGGATGAGTATTTGAATCATTGAATGAGATGAATTGATTGTACTGTGGTGATGCACCTCTTCAGCAATGAATTGTGGTTTCAAGATACAAATATTCCACTGTTTCTTATGAGATATCAATTTGGCAGCTTGACTGACAGTTTAGTTTTCTGCCTTTAGCTTTCTTTTATTTCTTACATTAATTTTTCTGATTGATGATTTTTCTTTTTTGCACATACATAGGATGAAGTAATTTCCTTCCCGCTTTATGTTGAAGCAATAAAATTTGCATTTCATGAGGAAGGAATGATTCGCACTGCAGTACGTGCTTTGACTCTAAATGTTTATCATGGTTAGTTGCTCTCTCATGTTTGTGCCTCCTGTTTGCACAACTATGTTTTGCTAGCACAGATTAACTTTTGGCTGGTCTGCAGTTGGAGATGAAGCCATTAATAGATATCTTGCTAGTGCCCCACATGCAGATTATTTCTTAAACTTGGTCAAATTTTTCCGTGACCAGTGCATCAACTTGAGTGGATTGGTGTTAAATGGTACAAAGTAAGAGTTCTAGTTTTACTTCAGTGAACTATAATTGGTATTGGCTAGTTGCTGAATTGAACTAGATTTACAGGAATCTAGGGTCAGAGTCCAGTACTCATATTCTTTCAGCTGTGGATGAGATTGAGGATAATCTTTACTACTTCAGCGATGTCATTTCTGCCGGGATTCCTGATGTTGGGAAGTTGATAACAGACAACATCTTAAAACTTTTGATATTTCCATCAATCCTTCCTTCTTTGAGAATGGTAAGGTCATTAATTTATAAACCTTAACCATTAAGCACTTATCTGCAGCATCTTGATATTTCTAGTTTCATTTTCCGGTTAGTGATCTTTGTTGTTCGACATTTCAGGGAACAGAAACTGGTGTTGCCTGTTCTTTATATTTGATTTGTTGCATCTTGCGCATCGTCAAGATCAAAGACCTGGCAAATACTGTTGCTGCTGCTCTTCTCTGTCGAGTGGAGACATTCAAATCAAGATCTGAAGCTAAGCTAAATGGCTACTCATCTGGACAAGGTTTTCCAGTTGAATGTCAGAAGGCAAACGAGGATGAAGGTTTACAAGTTACAATTCCAAACTTATCTGGTTCCTTGCAGAGTCTATCAGAAGATAAATTGCATCATGATAATTGTGGTTCATATGCCTTAAGGTAATTACTAAGAATTTAACTGATGCTATCTTATGATATCTTCTCTGTATGCATTCTGTTTAGATTTGTTCATTAGTTGTTATTATGTCCTGAGTATCCTGTTAATAACTGTCTCGCAGCATCTGCCTCTTACTTGTCTCCCCTTTATGAAAATTTTATCAAATGTTATTGTTGGAAAATAAATGATTTTAATGCTCTCTCTCTCTCTCTCTCACAAAAACACAACACACACAGCAAGGAAAGGAGTAAAAAAGATAATTGATAAAGCAAACAGTAATCAAAAGTCTGATTGTGGCTTAGTTCCGAACCACAAATAACAAAGTTTGTAACTTACATGTATGATAATTACCTAGTCAGAAGTCTATGTTTTGTTTGTTATTTGCACCTATGGTATTTACCTACAAATTTACATCGAAACTGAACCTCTTAAGAGCTAAAAATATGAAAATCATGCAAAACTGATCTTGGATGACAGCAAGGATGAGTTTCTTAATCTTTATAATTAGATGCATATGAACAAAGTAGATGGTTGGGATTTTGGATGTTGAAGTTAGTGTGTAGTTAAGAAATAATCATGGATTACTAGTCAACATCTTGATAGCACACATCTCCGCTGATGTAGTTCGGCATGCTTCTTTTAGATGGTTATATTACTAGTGTCTTGATATTCCGAGTGCTCGGTAAAAGAACATCAATTGTGCCTAGCCCTTCGGTTTTGTTGTCAACTTACAACTGCATCTCCAAGTTGTTTTCGCTGAGCCAGTGATAATTAGCATGTAATCTCATCTTTGATTCCTTGTTAAAGAATGGCATTTTGCTACATTTATAGGGTCAGATCTGTTCTAATATTTTTAGACTTTCATCAAGAGACAATTACTTTCTGTTGAATGAAATTTTGAAATATCTGAAACAGAAAATTAATATAGTTTTCTTTGTAGCACATAGCTATAATGCAGCGGTGTTTGATCTGTCAAATTATTGGTTCTATTTGTTTAGCAATTTCTTTTATGTTGTAGGGAGTCCTTGCTTTCTTTCATTACAAATGGAGATGATATTCAGGTGTCAGGTTCTCTCAGTGTGTTAGCAATGTTACTGCAAACTAAAGGTTTTATTTCTGACCCCCTATAAGAGTTACTTATTGGTGCATATGCGCTTCTTCTTATCCAAGTTTTTATATTCAGAACTGGATGAATCAATGCTAGATGCTCTTGGTATTCTTCCACAAAGAAAACAGCATAAAAGACTGTTGCTGGTATGGTTTCTTGTAGTTACTTTCTTTTCCTACTGAGTATTGTTCTTTTTCATTTTACTCTTGAAACATTTCTGTTATGTTCTTTTTCATTTTGGGTGAATTTGAGGTCTACCTGCTGGGTTGGAGCATGAGAACAATTAACTGTTGGCTATACTTGTCTCTTCCCTTTTCTCTTCCAAATTTTTTGCCGGCGAGGCCATGTAGGAGTAATAATTCATCAGGACCGATGGCTAATATCACTTTATTAAAATTCTCTAAAGTATCTATTGAGTCTTGGAGATCTGATGGGCACTGTTGAAGTTGGAGTTGTAGATTTAACTTAAAATTTGTTGAAAAGGTGTGTGGAGACCTTTTTTGGGTAGTCAATGTTTGATATTATGGACGAACCTTTCAACTCTGAGCCTAGTAATTATGCATGATACATAGTGGGATGAAGGATCAGGACTTCTGCTGACTGGAATCATCAGTGATGCTTGCAAAGGAGGGAGGATATCTCAACATTGCTTTGTGGAATTACCTCTTTTATGTCTATCATTTTACTTTCTTCTCTTTCTACTTTTTGGTCTTTTGTTTTCCTAATCCACTGCTGAAATTCGTTATTTTGTTTTTCCTTCTTGTTCCTGCCCCTTTTTTCCATGTTGAAGTTTAGGTTCTGCCCCCATCTCCAAAGACAGTATTTTTTTTATTCAGTTTTTGTTTGGGGTTGGGGGGAGGGGGTTTTACCATTTTTGAGTGATTCATAATCAATTCAGAATTGAAAACCATCTCTTTTATTCAGTTCAGACAAAGCTTAGAGAGACCCTCTTGGGTGCTTTTGCTGTCTTTATTTATCTGAAGCTTGTGGAAAAAATATTTGAAAGCTAATCTGGCTGTATTGAAATATCCAGAATTAATAAAGAATAGCTACTATTAATGTTGGTTGCTGATCATGTTATCCTGTTTGAGCATGGTATTATTGCTTGTAAAGGTTTCTTCAGTTTTTCCTGTTGCTATGATTTGTATTATTCAGCTGGTCGAAAAAGTACATAACATTCTTTAAGCTAATCTAGCTGTATTGAATATCCGGAATTAATAAACAATAGCTACTATTAATGTTGGTTGCTCATCACATTATCCTGTTTTGAGTGTGGTATTATTGCTTATAAAGATTTCTTCTGTTTGTCCTGTTTCTATTATTTGCATGATATCATATAGGTGCCTTATTTGATATGCCCTTGAAGGATAGGAAAAATGATTATAATTGGTTCATTCTAAGGATAAAACCCTATTTTATTACTGCAGAAAGCATTAGTTGGTGAGGGATCTGGTGAAGAGCAACTTTTTTCCTCAGCAAATAATGTAACAAAAGATGTGATTAGTGGTGAACTTGATAGCTATGCGCAAAGGATAAAGGTGAGCTAATGCTGATGCACCTTGTCTGCTCTCATGTAACATTTGTCTTGGTTGTTTGTTATTACTTCTTTTCCTAACTACTAAATGCAAAAAGATAATATATTTAATTCCATGTCACTCTCACTCGTTTCATAACACACACATGATTATTGCTACAAGAAACATCTAAAAGATTTTTGATGGATTCTTCAATAGACTTTCCATGAGGGTATAGCTGATTGCTCTGGCTAAAGATTTGATTGGACCAGAGCAACAGATCCTGAAGGATTGGTATATGATCCATGGTCATTTGTCTATAACGATAACGAGAATGTTATAGAGTCTACCTCTTTAAAAGTTCATTCTTAATGAGATGTCAAGCCATCTTAAAGTTCACCCTTTTCCTTCTGTTTGGTGTTTGTTAATGACATGTCAAGCCGTTTTAGAGATCAAAGGGAGGCTGATTAAGCTGCTACCTCAGCATTTGGCTCTGCCTATCTTATTCATTTTCTAATGTTGTATACTGTTAATTGGTTCTTGTCAGAAAGCAAGTATGAGAAGATTGATTATCTTGTGCTAAAAATATTGAAACAAAGCATATTAAGTTGAGTCCAGTGTGGGGTTTGCTATGTTGCATGCCTTCTATTTATAGTGTGTTCCTTTGAAGCCAGAAGGGAAAATCATGGCGTCAAGAAAATTGTACATGTTAGAGTGCTCCAGGACATTAAAACACTTTTTTCACTATGGTATCAAATTGAGATCAAGTGGTGTGCATCTAGGCCTGCTAGTGTATAAACTATCAGTGTAGGAAAGATTAATCCATTAAATTACTGACAGAGGCAACATGACTTTAAAATGTTCAGCATCCAAAATTCTGCTTCAAGTTTACTTTCCTTGCACTCTTAAAGCAGCAAGAATACAGCATAGAATCATGTGATTGAGGCCTGAAACTATATAGGGTGATATCTTGTTGATACCTGGAGAAACCATCGATGGATCAAGTGACTGGGAGGCTTGAGAGTTTGTTGATTAATGTATTTTAAGATTCTGTTCTTTGTCATAGTTAGTAATTGGTTACATTGATGTGTAGCATTAGAAATAGCAGTCAGAATTGTAAAGCAGGCAATTTTACATTATCCTTCATTTGGTTTTAATCTCAAGTACCTGTTTCTGCAACCTCAGAACATTTATTTGTATGTGGCTACGGAAGCTATTCACTGCACCTGCTCTCTGTAATTTACAGGATGGCTTTTGTTAAATGATCATTTACAAACATCAAAGTGCCTGTATGCTCCCAAAATTCGGAAATTTTTATTGGGAGACAAGTACAAAAGGATGCCTTTCCTCAAAGTTCCCATTGGTTATGCTAATTTATGAATGTTGGTTCGGACTTACCGGGCTCACTATATGCCACGTTGAACTTTAAAATTTTGAATTTAGAAAACTATCTTGACTGGAAAGACGTGTGCATTTTGAAACATTAATTTTGGTGTTGGTGAACTTTGTCCTCCCAATACATGCTTGTTTATTAAGGTCATTTGCAGGAATTAAATTTTCTTTAATAAGTTTCCCATAGTTTTTTGCTTTTCAAGTCATACTTGTTGGATTATTTAAAATACATCCTAATTTTTTTTTTACTTCCTAAGAAAGTATGAATCTTATGAATCACATCTAAGTTGTTTACTAGACATTCTCTCTGAAAATTGGAAATATTCTGCAGCATATAATGAAAAGTCTGTCAGAGCTTATATGAATAGAACATTTGGATTGTTGATTTTAATGAAAATTCTATTGGAGCTTCTTGTAATTGAGTAGATAGATTAAATTTCTATTTGTTGTCATTTGGGTGGTTGAGTTTAATCACAGATTACCATCTAGTTACCAGGTATTCCAGAATTGCAAGTAATTTATGACAGTGCTCATTGTGCTTGAATTTTTTGGACAAGCTACTAAGTTTATAAGATGCGCCAAGAGGGTACAGCTCAAGATAAACAAGTAGTTATCTTCTGCAATGATGAGCCATATCAAGAAGCTCAATAAAATCTAGGCTGTTGGTTCAGTAGTGAGCATTTATCCAAAAAAGTATAGTGTGTTCCAGAATTGACATTTAAGTTGTTTTTGATTGAGGTTATTTATTGAAATGTCTATTGTTACCCCCGCTTTCTATCCTTAGCGTACAAAAGATACACAATGGGGCACAAATTCCAAATCTCTTCTGCTTTCCTCAGAGTAAAACTTCCATCCTAACAGTAGGTTCTCTATGTGTAACGGCATAATTCAATCTACTCAAGTGGTAAAGAACAATGACCACTGATCTGCTGCAATTGTGCAAGAGAGAATGGCTTCTTCTTCATATATTAGGCAAAAGCAACTATTTGGATGACCTGTTTTGTTTCAAGTTGTACCATGATAGGTTCCTATCATGGTGGTTTTTCAAGCAAAAAATGCCACTTCTCTGTCCTTAGGTTACTGAGTAATACTTTTCAGTGGCATTATCTTTGGGGAACCTTTCTTTATTATTTGAGTTTCCAATGGAAGCTGGAAGTAATTTTTTCGATTTTATTTAACAGGAACATTATGGTGTTTCATGTGTGTGGCCGGAGGTTGGAACTAGCTCTCAATTACATAGGTCTCAGGTATCTATCCGTTGCCCCGTCTAGATTGTTAAACAGATGTGGTTTTTGACTTGATTCTTCCATCATGTGGTTGCATCTTTGCTAGTTAGATTGTATATTGGTTTGTGTATGAATATCAACCTAAATATGTGTATTGATAAAAAATACAAGCTTAAAAAGTGAACACTTTATCAGCTACCATTTTCTGTATATATTGTAAATTTATTTAAATTTGTGGGTGAACCATGTTGAATAAAAAAGATGAGGCTTTGTGAGCGGCTTTTGATGGTAGAGCAAGCAGCCAGCATGTCATCCATGTGTGCCCTGTGCATCTTAAACAGATTGGATCTGATCAAAACTTGAAGTGCATTATATCTTCTATCATGTTGCTGGCATGAAACTCATTTAGCATGTAAGGATAGATATCTCTTCTGGCTATTCATTCATAGCTTGTACTGTTTTTGTGCAAGAAAATCTCAAAATTTTAGTAGACTGGCAACCCATTTTCTGACCTCTTAGTTTCTGTTATTGTAACTCGGACATGTCAGTGGACTTCATTTCTGTGCATTCCATTTATTTGAGGTGCTTTGGGTTCTAATACTACATAGATTGATTACGTTCTAGCACGAATTATAAGTATGTCCAATGGGGATTCCTGGAGTTATTTTCAGTCTCATTTCTTCCTCTCCTGCTTACTAGCTGTAATAAAGAGCAGAAAACCATTTCCAAAATTGAAAAACCAAAACTTTCGTAGAGAATTTCTACTAGAATTTAGTAGAAATTCTCTATGTGGGCAATTCCTCGAAAAGTTCTGGAGACTCGTACAATTAGACCATCTAATTTGCTACTTGATTAAGTAAAAGAATGTGCTTTGATTATGGAGGCATTTCTGTACAAATACTGATGAGAATGCTTACTTGCTGGTTGAGACCATGGATGGCAATGTACTATTTTTGTAAACTACTTATGGATCTTTCCTTTTGAATAAATGGGTAATTGAATCTTGGACAAGTCAATATGGAGTGGATCAGGTTCTCTTGTGCCTTGGCTGATACTTACGGTGTGTTAGATTAGTGTATTTGCTTAAGCATGATAAAGCTATTTATTAATGCTTAAGTTGGCTTAATGTTAAGGAAACCTGTAAATTATTTACTATTCAGATAACGGGTTTCTTTTGTTATTAGGTGCTCGATGCATTGGTCAGTCTTTTCTGCAGGTCAAGTATCTCTGCAGAAACCTTATGGGATGGTGGTTGGCTTTTGCGTCAGTTGCTTCCTTATAGTGAAACGGAATTTAACAGCCACCACCTTAAATCACTAAGAGTAAGTTGATTTTAGACTAGATGATATTTTTCTAGACATTTGTTCTTTGCTTTTTATGTGTACGTCGATCTTTTTCATTGAGACCTAAAACTGATCCATGAGTCAAATGACTGGAATAAGATATGCTAGTGCTGGGACTTGTGATCATCTTTAAATTCAAGACCCTATGCATTTCTTTCAGTGGGAAGTGGATAGTTTCGATGCCTTTTTGCAACATCTATACAGTAGCCAAGCAGAGCCTTCCAATATATTCCTTCTTTGCCTTAAATCACGTCCAAAAGTTGTAAAGACTTCCTTTTAGTGTTATAATTGGCTTAGGATTTCATCATGTGAACTGCAGAAGTCATCGTGTAACTCAAAATGACAAGTTATATACTTTAATCCTTTTCATACATTGAATCATTGTATTATTTGATGACTTTGTAGATTTTGATGCCCAGGTGTCATTCCAGAATTGTTGTGGCCTGATTCTTGAGGAAGCAAGAGGGACCTGGCCTGATTTCTTGATAACTGTCCTTTGTGATGAGTGGAGAAAGTGCAAAAGAGGTATTTGTGTTAATGGTTTTGATTTCTGAGCAAAGGGGAAAAAAATTTCAATATGCTTTGGCCATGTGTAACACGAAATATCTGCTTGTAGCAATTGAGGCTTCATCCCCCCGCAAAGATCTGAAGTGCATGCTGCTGCCACCCTATGATTCAAGTTCTGAAGGTATATCAACTATTAATGACCTTTTTTTTTTTCCAATGTTGTCCAAATGCGAATTTCCTATGCTCTTCTTGCATGTAACAAACATTACACACTAATCTTCAATGATTTTGCTTGTTCCAGCAGAGGGTTTTTCTAGTGAATCATCTTTTGCTGCTGGTGGAAAAATGTGCGAGGTGGTTAAGGTAAGACTTGTGCATATTTTTTTAGTAATTTTCTTGCAATAATTTAAAGTTCCAGAAGATTCCTTTTCAATTGTCCATCTATGTAACACTGGTGTGTTAGCAGACTTGTACAAATTTCCAATTATTGAAGTTTATAATCTTTGTGATCCTCTTCATAGGTGTTTGTACTATTACATCAACTCCACATTTTCTCTCTTGGCTATGTTTTGCCTGATCAACCTCTGGTACATCCACCAATTGATGCTTCAGCAAACTCACGAGCTAAGAAGGCTGGTGTGGATAGTTTGGGTCCAAAACCAGGCGCTGAACTGAACCTTGGTTAGATGCTTGGCTCCTTTATTTTTCTTCTATATCCTCTGCCTCATCAAAGGGGCACTTCTCCTGCCACTAGTTTTTTTTTATCTATATATGAATAAGTTGTGTATGTTGACATGTATACAAACAGACATCCACACATGCATAAAGTTTGTTGCCTGTGCAGTTACTAACTAACAATTATTCAAAAAAAGGAGATATAAAAAATAAACTAGCAATTCTGAAAGATATTTATGTTTGCTTCGTATCATTTTCAGTTGATGCAGTGCCTTGTAGAATAGCATTTGAGAGAGGCAAAGAGCGCCATTTTTGCTTTCTGGCTGTCTCTTTGGGAACTTCAGGTTGGCTTGTACTTGCAGAAGAACTACCCTTTAAACCAAGTCATGGTATTGTTCGAGTGGTTGCACCTTTAGCAGGATGTAATGTAAGTTTCGTTGTTTTCTTTTTTGAATTTCTGCTACTTGTTTTTAATTAATTGGTCATTTGCTCATTTGATATTTTGTTAACTGGAACCAAAAATATCCTAACTCTATAACTATTTTGGGAGCCTTCTACATTTCATGTTTCCTTCCTTCAGATCTCAAAGACAAAGCACTGGGAAAATATGAATGCATCATTAAAAGGCATTTGAGAATTCACCAAAAACTGGGAAGAATAAAAGAAAACTTCTGAACTAATTGTCTACGCATTTGTCTCATTTCAAGACGTAAGCATTTCAACTACGGCTGTGGTCGAAACAAATTCGCTCATTTGACAACCATAACTGAAGTGATTATGTATAACTGTTGTGGGCTACTGTATTTCGGTTGGCCAATTGGCCATCTAACCAACTTAGTTCAACATTTTGTGCACACAGAGACAGTTCTTTGGAGTCTCTGTTCAAATCCAGTAATCCTTTTCCCAAACATACAAACCTAGGAACTGAATGAAGGGGTTTTGGACAAAGTTGATGGTTGCTAATTACTTTGGCAATCAGCTAATTGGCTTAGTGAAACTTGTTTAAACTATTTAGCACAAAAGGAGCCTATGTGGCAATTCTTTCTCCTCTTGCACGTGTTGGTGCTTTTGAAATGTTCTGGTTGATGTGACTTACTGTGTAACACTGTTCTGATTGCATTCCCTCCTTTCTCCGTTGATTCAGCCTAGAGTAGACGATAAACACTCAAGATGGTTGCACCTTCGAATACATCCTTCAGCTTTCCCCTTCACTGACTCCGCTAAATATGCTTCTGGTGGAAAAGTCAAAACAAAAGCTTTGGTTGATGGGAGGTGGACCCTGGCATTTCGAGATGAGGGAACTTGCAAAGCTGCTTTGTTAATGATTCTTGATGAGATACATCTACAAAGTAACGAGGTTCAGAGAAGATTACGACCTTTATTAGACCTTGAAACAGCTTTAGATTCTTCAAGTAGTTCCTTGCTGCCGGAGGCTACCATATCCAGAACGCTACCGCCTAATTCCTTGTGAGATGTACTATTTGTTTTGCTTTTTTTTTTTTTTTTTTTTTTTTGGGGTTCCTCGGCAATAATATTGTGTATACAATGGGTGAAATATGTTTGTCCATCCACCCTTCTGCATATGTCCGCAGGAAACCCTAGGTATAGCGTTGTAGAGTAGAGCATATTCTTTGTAAATTAGGTCACTTTGATTGCCCTCTCTTTGTAAATGTTACTAAATTGCCCAATTTTTTGACTGGTTAGGCAGCCTTTGCTATCCTTTGTAATTGTAAGCTCTGTAGCGTCCTGTATACTTAACGAAAGTCGAAGTAGATTTAACTGGGGAAAAAGAAAATAAAACAGAAGAATTGCGATTCTGTTACATGTTTAACAATTCTACCTTGGATTTGGTTTGTTTTACAATTCATCCTTCTCCATCAGTGTTCCAAGCAAGTTGAAAAATTTTGCTGCTTGTTTTTCCTCTATTCTGGTACCATCGAGTGTATGCTTGATTTGCTATAGGTGAAATGTCTGGCGTTTGTAGCCTTTCCATGTTGGTAATGTTTACTTCATCATCTTTTTTTTTTCATTTCTTTATTTTTAAAGACAAATTTTGCATTTCGATTATGGTATATATATCCTTGCAAAAATACATTTATGAATTGTGTTGTAATCTAAAAAGAGGAATGAGTGGGAAAAAAAATAAGAGGCCAGTTGAAGTTTAGGGGTTTTATGTTGACTTGTCCAATACATGGCATTCCTAGGGCGCTTAGACTAGAACCCTTTTTTTTTGGGGTAAAAAAAATTTTGTGGGTGGGTTCATATTCGGTTATCATCATGCCCCGGAATCATGGGTCATGAACAAGATTTTTTATAGATTGTCCATCACATGTGATCTTTGGAAGTACTATTATACATTGTAATATTTTATTCTTCTGCTGTCAAATTATTAACAAAAAAAATAGATATATAGTAACCAGATACGTATGGGTACATATCGAAAATGGAGCATATAGACTGGCTTGAATCACTATGGGATTGTCATCTTACAAGGTGTAATGAACGGTAAGAGAGTTCTTTTGAATTCGAGGATATCTTATAAAATTAGAACAATAAGAACTAACAATCTTATTGAGACAAGAATTCAAAGGAAGAGCATAGATTTATGAATGGAACAAAAGATTATTAGTTTAAATTCAAATTCTTTGAGCATGGGTTTTATTAACAAAAAGAAAAAAAAATTCAAGTATAATTTCTTTAACACATAAATAATGTAAACTCATAATATGAGCTTTTGCGTGACATAAATAAACTCGAACACTCAACAAATCTTAATTTTGGATCAAAGCAATAAATCTAGCGATGTAATCGAATCGAGTCGAACTCGAGTATCGCCATACTCGAGCTCGACTCGACATGCAAAAAAGATGCTCGAACTCGAGTGAGTAGTATTATTAGAATTCGAGCTCAAGTTCGATGTTTGCTCACAGAATTCGAGCTCGACTCACATGGGGTCGAGTCAATGTGAGCCTTATCGAGTTCGATCGAGCTCGAGTTAGAAAATTTCATTTTATTAATAATTTTTGAGCGAAAAGACATTATTGCTCTTTAAAAATTTTCATATGACCTGAAACATTTCGTAAATTCAACAACTCTTTTGGGTATAAGGGTAATTTTATAATAATGTATTAAATAATTAAAATTAAAAAACTCGATAAGACTTGACGAGTTTTCGAACGTTGCTTCTCGATACTCTAACTCAACTTGCTTGGCTTATCGAGTCACTCAAACTCGATCAACCTGAGTTCGAGTCAAGTTTTTGACTAGCTCACGAGCAGTTCGATTCGATTATAGCCATAAATAAACCTATTTAAAGTGATTCATTATATACCAAGAAAGTCTCTGTGTTAATTATGGACATGTTATGACCCCATTGTAAAGTATGGGACTTGGATGCCACATCGGAAGAAGTATGGGATTTTGATGTGAGATTTATATGAATTTAGATTCTCTCACTTCAATAGCTAGCTTTTGGGGACGGCTTTCACTAGGTTCATATCAATTGATATTTGAGCCCGCCCCAAATGGTGACGCCGGCATTGCAATGTTGCCCAAGACTAGGTAAACTAGTGCAAAACCAACCCTTGTGACTGTTGTGAGTGGGGTGGTGACATCTAGTGCAAAGCCAACCCGTGTGGGTGCTGGGACTGCAGAGCTTGGTGGATTGTCATGACCCAATTGCAGGGTATGTGACTTGGATTCCACATCGGAAGTATGGGATTCTAGCATTGGGTTTATATGACTTTGGAGACTCATACATCAACAGCTAGCTTTGGTTTTTTTGGCACCTTTCCATATCTTTTAAAGGTATTTAGATTTACCATACTTTGTATCTAAAAGGTATTTACCATGAATACTTTTGCACAACGAATAAATAATTCATGGATTAATTTTTCCTATACTAATATTATATACACTATCAGCGTTGGATAAATGATAACTATGTAAAATTTGAAATTTGAAATTCAATTTTTGCACGTGTCATGGATCAAATGGTGATACTGTTTATATTATCAATATATATAAGATTTATAATTTCTTTTTCTTTGAGATGGGTCTTGAAAAGAGATTGAAACCTAAAATGCCTATCGGCATATATTATTGAATTAACCAAAATTTAGGAATGTCCATTACCAAAGTAACAGGATGGCCACCTCGCCAATCCCTATGTTGTAGCTATTAGTAAATAAATGTAAAGATTTGATTTGATTACAGTATCCAATATTAGAATGTTTTGTTGGATTCTATATTGATTTGGACTAGATGCTAGAAGGTTTGATTAGATTTTAGATTGATTTAGCTAATACCACATACAAACTTACTGTATTAACCATGGTGGTAGTCTATCCAGCCACTCCATATCATGTTTTAGTTTGGCAGCATAATTTGCTATTATATTTGTGATTACATTACTATTCTTTTTACACACTTCAAAAGAACATGTGATGCAGCTTTTCTTGAGAGCTAAGATGTCCTCTAGAGTTGTAGTCAAGATAGCATCTTCAACATTGTTATTTTTCAATTTTTGCACTATTCCTGTATTCTGAGTTCTTAACAGTATGTTAGCCCACCATTTTTTGATAGCATTGACTATTGCAAACTTAATTGCTTATGCCTCATCTAGTGCTCGTTGGCTTTTCTTCTTTTCCACCATTGTCCATGCAGCTGCTATCATTCCATTGCTCTTGACTGCTGGTGCTCCATATCCCACACTCTTGAGTCTTGAGCCCTTATCTTGTGTTATTGCTACTGATATTTGTATTTAATTTGTTGTTTTAAAACTTCCACATGGTTCTTTATACAATGTTCCTCTCTTCTGGTATTGTTCTTGGGCTTATACTGCACAACTATATCACATTCATTCCATTCTTCCCAGGCTTTTTGTCATATATCTGTGAAATTCTTCTTTTATCTTTGAATTGGAAATTGTCTCTCTTTTCACGAAATCGACAATATATTGGCAGTGAATGCTATATGATCTTGTTCTTTATCCCTATTAATGGATTCCATGATTCACTTCCACCATTTCTAAAAAAAATGCCTTTACATCCTTGTAATCCATCCCATTGTATATGTGATGTCCAAGCCTCTTCAGCTTTCTAACATGTCAGGAGTATATACTCCATAGTTTCAACTCCTCTCCACAAGATTTGCACCAAGGTTCTATATTTCCTATCGGCTTGAAAAGCAATTCATTAGTAGGTAGAGATTAATTAAGGCATTTTCCAAAGTAAGTGCTAAATCCTATGTTTGGCCCTCAGCTTCCTATGATTTTGCTACTTTGTCAAGCCATGCTTGACTCTTCAAGTCTTATCTTCGCTTTTCAGATTTTTCACACTCTATGCGCAAGCTATATCCCGAACTGACAGTGTAAATTCTAGTTGAACTTTCCTTCCAATAAATATAATCTTTCTTCCTATTAGGCTTATTGGAATTGAAGCAATTCTTTCAGCGTCCTCTTGACAAAATAGTGCATTGATTGACAGTTTGTTCCACTTATAGTTGATTATGAGTTCACTCACTTTGTTTACCTTGCATCCTATTGGTTTTCTTGTTTTCACTTTTTCCCCAGCATTAAGTGGTGTCCAATTTGTCCTCCAAATTTTAATGCTTCTGCCGGTCCCAACTCTTTTCATCAGTCCATTCTATAACAGATTTCTTGCACTCATCATGCTTTGCCAAATCCAAGATGCATTTTTGGGAACTTCAGCAATAAGCAAAGCTTTGTTGTGCAGATACTTAGTTTTTAGGACTTCGCTAACTAGTAGGTTTGCATAGTCATGATCCTCCAAAGTTGCATGTCTAGTAAAGCTAAGTTGCAGTGGTCCAGATCTTTAAAGCCTAGGCCTTTTGTGTTCTTCGGTCTTGTCAGTTGGCTCCAACTTACCTAGTACATCTTTTTCTTTTTTTCTTTTTTTTTTTGGTCACCATCAACTCCCCACCAATAATCAGCCATTTTCTTACTAATGTCCTTACAGAGCCTTTAGATAATGTGACCAAGACATGCAATAGGATGGCATGGCTAATGTAACCAACTTCAAAAGCACGTCTTTTCCATCTGGGTTTAGTAATTTGCTCTTCCAGTTTTTCAGCTATCATTGGTTCTGGATATTACCATTGGTAGCCCCCGATATTTTTCTTGTGTCATCTCTTTCATACTCCTAGATCTCCTGTAAATCTGGACCTTGTAAATTTGGGATAAGTTCTTGCTATAGAACAGTGAATGACTTCTGCACAGTAATTTACTGACCTGATGCTTTTCATATTTTCTCAAGATCTCCGTGATAGCATCTGCTGTTAGGGTGGTTATTTATATTTAACCTTTGATAAAAACCATCACCGATTAAACCTAAAATCAATATGACGATTATTAAGAAATAAATTACTGATAAAATTGCGGAAGCGTACCTGGATTCATATCGACAAACTGATATATGAATCTCCAAGGGTATTGGAGTGGCCTTCCAGGTAAACACGTATTCGCCGATCCTTGAGAGAACCCTTTAGTACCTCTTTGGTATCTTTCCTGACGATGGGATATCAGGGAAGAGTTATATTTTGTAATACTAGAAAATACGACAAATAAGAATAATACCGTGTCACCTGGGGACCATAACCTTATTTATAAGTAACATTCTTGTTACTCTTTGGAACCCTATTTCAGCCCATCATAGAAATAGGAGCTCTTAAATCTCTACACATTAAAGGTCTACACCCTATTAGATACATTAAGACCAAGTTATATTTGATCATTTTAATTAGATTTAACCTTAATTGACAGTTTGCAACACATAATTATTCACATATAAGTCCAATGTTGGATTAAGGATCTAACAATCTCTCACTTGGACTATATGTGTAACCTTATAATTATGTTTCGCAATTAATCGTATGAGCTCAACTTTACTGTCATTATCATAATGTATCTGTAACCAAGTCAATCAATCATACCAATATAGGATCAAAGCGGCCTTCTGTTACAATTTCGTAACTCGATCCATCAATGGTCACATATATTGATATAATTGAATGACATGAATCATGATGTGGATGTGTAGCATGAAAATTTCATGTAATGTGATCAAAACATGCTTATTTCCAACTGATCCATCTTAAATTTTCACGAGATCAAATCATACTAAAGTCAGAGTGTAAATGAATCCAAACTTTATTTATGCATAAAATATCTTTAAATCATTAATAACCGAAAAAATATCATAAAAGCATTTAAAATATCAAACTCCTACTAAAACTGTACATCATTTAATAACATGATACCCATATGAGCAATAACATGATACCCTCATGAAACATTTTGGGTGGCAATCCCTTAGTAAGCGAATTCGCAACCATGGAGTTTGTTCCGATATACTCTATCGATAACTGTCCATTCTGTACTATTTCTTTAACAGTCAGGAATTTGATATCTATATGTTTAGATTTCGTCGAGTTCCTATTATTATTGGAATATAGGACTGCTGACTTATTTTCACAGAATAATTTGACTGGTCTTTCAATACTATCCACTACACGTAATCATGTGACGAAATTTCGCAACCAAATTTCTTGATTGGATGCCTCATAACAAGTTATAAACTCTGCAGCCATAGTAGAAGATGCTATCAGGGACTGTTTAGCACTTTTTCAGGATATGACCCCTCCAGCCAACAAGTAGATATAGTTTGATGTTGATTTCATAGTATCTTAGCATCTAGTATAATCGGAATCAGTATACCCAATGATGTCTAACTCATCTGACTTCCAATACGTGAGCATGTAATGTTTGTTTTCTGTAAATACCGTAAGACCCTTTTGGTTACTTTTCAATGATCTAATCTTGGATTGCTTAAATATCTATCCAATATTCCAGTAATGTACGCAATATTCGGACGCGTTCATACTTGAGCATACATTAGACTCCCTATTGCTGATGCATAAGGAATTTTTTGCATCTCTTTTTCCTCAAAAGTATTCTTAAGACACTGTTCAAGACTAAATTTGTCTCCTTTAGCCACGGGAATGTCACTTGGTTTATAATTTTGCATGCCATACCTTTTAAGAATCTTTTCGATATAGCTCTTTTGTGATAGTTCTAAAATACCCCGAGAGCGATCACGGTGTATCTGTATGCCTAACACAAAAGATGCATCAGCAAGATCTTTCATCTCAAAATTTTTAGTTAGAAATTTCTTGGTTTCATGCAATAGACCCATATCGTTGCTGGCAAGTAAAATATCATCAATATACAATACCAGAAAAATATACTTGCTCCCACAGAACTTATGGTATATACAATTATCTACTAGATTCATCTCGAAACCAAATGAGATGATCACTTGATGAAATTTGAAATACCATTGTCGAGACGCTTGCTTGAGCCCATAGATGGATTTTTTAAGTTTGCAAACCATATTCTTTGGATCTCCTGATACAAAGTTTTTTGGTTGCACCATATAAATCGTCTCATCAATGTTACCATTGAGAAACGCTGTCTTTACATCCATCTGATGTAATTCAAGATTAAAATGCGCCACTAATGCCATATAATTCTAAAAGAGTCATTTGAAGAGACTGGAGAGAAGGTTTCTTTATAGTCGATACCTTCTTTTTGTGTAAATCCCTTGGCGACAAGACGAGCTTTGTATATTTTCACATTGCCTTTCGAATTTCTTTTGATTTTAAATATTCATTTACAATCAATGGGTTTCGCTTCTTCTGGCAATGGGATAAGATTCCAAACGTCATTGTTCTTCATGGATTTAATCTCCTCATTCATGGTATCGATCTACTTTGAAAATTTAAACTTTTCATGCCTTGACGGAAGTTGATTGGATCATCTTCCATCAATTTAGAGTCATCCTCATGTTCTTGGAGAAAAATAATATAATCATCTGGCACTGCATTTCTCCTTTCTCTAATGGATCTTCTTAATGACACTGGTTCTTGGAGAGAAAGAGTTTGTTCTTCTATAACAGTTTATTCTTCGACATTGTCTTAATTTGTTATGTCATGATCAAGTTCAGGAATGGGATTCTGAACAAAATCAATGACACCTGTGGGAATATTAATATATTTCTCTTTAAAGACAGTATCTCTTACTGTATTTTCTCCCCCAAACTCGACATCCTCAAAGAATCGGGCATTTCCTGTAGGAGAGGTGAGTACTATGGTAGATATAACGGTTCAGGTGAACAACATTCAGGACCATTTGCTAAATACCTAGAGGAATGCGACATCGTCTTACAATACACTATGTCGGGTTCACCCACTATGAATGGTGTAGTTGAAAGACGAAATAGAACATTTAAAAATATGGTAAGGAGTATCATATGTCATTCTATCTTACCAGAGTCACTCTGGGGTGAAACACTTAAGACTGCAGTATATATCCTTAATAGAGTTCTAACTAAAGCAACTATCAAAAACCCTTATAAGATTTGGACAGGGAAAAAATCCAATTTAAAACATCTGCATGTTTGGGGGTGTCCAGTTGAGACAAGACCTTATAAGCCAAATGAAAAGAAACTGGACTAAAAAATAATTAGTTGTTATTTTATTGGATACTCTGAAAGATCCAGAGGTTATAAGTTTTATGATCCCACAACTAAATCAATTTTGAGACAAAAAATGCCCGGTTCTTTGAGGATGTCGAGTTTGGGGGAGAAAATACAGTAAGAGATATTGTCTTTAAAGAGGAATATATTAATATTCTCACAGGTGTCATTGATTTTGTTCAAGATCCCATTCCTGAACAAAATGACAATGAACTTTAATGTGCTTAGATATTAGTAAAGAGCAATTAAGTGATATTTTTACTAAATCTTTAAGTGGTCCAAGAATTGATTATATTTGTGACAAAATGGACATAATTAATGTCTATACTCCATCTTGAGGGGTAGTTTATAGATATTAGTAAATAAATGTAAACATTTGATTTGATTATAGTCTCTGATACTAGAAATTAGATTCTAGATTGATTTAGATTTGATCCTACAAGATTTTATTAGATTTTGATTGATTTAAATTAATTTACACTTGCACAAATGTTTATATATTGTGCACTCTTGATAGTACGAAGAAGGCGATTTTTCTCCCCTCAGTATTCACCCTAGATCATGTCATACCTCATTTGCTTGGTTATGTTATGAGCTGCATTTTACCATGGGTGTTGAATACAAGTTGAAGCAAATACTTGGGAGATAAGTGTAGGGCAAAGCAGAATCTCCAGTAGGGGTGGCAATCGGGTTCAAATCGGGTTGACGGGTTGAGTTGAGACTTGGGTATAACAAAAAAATTCACTAACCCGCCAACTCGAAACCGGTCAGGATACCTGACCCGAACTCGAAAATTTCGGGTTGACGGGTAGACCCAAAACTTAATTTTAATTTATTAATTTATTACTGTAATTTTTAATAAAATCAATTTCGCACAAGACTAATTACATAATCAAATAATAAAATTTTAAATAAATAATCCCAAACCAAATCTAAAATAAATTAAAACACCGTAAAAGTGTTTTATCCTAAACTAAATATAAATTAAATTAAAACGGTATAAAAGTAAAAAATAATATAATACATTATTTGTCCAAATATATAATAATTTCAACTTCACACAAATTAAATAAATTCATTTAGGATTAAGTGATTAATCCCTTTGAAAAAAAAAATAACTTAGTTTAGTTAGATAAAATAACTTTTATTTTTATTAAATTATTTTTAATTTGTAAACGAGTTATCGGATCATATCAGATCACCCACGGATTACTCCGAATTCGATCCGTTTTCTTTTCGAGTTCATCGAGTTCGATCCGATTATGACCCGAACCCGCAAAATCTCAACCTAAACTCATTAATTTCGTGTTAGATTCATGTCGTGTTTTCAGGTCGTGTCGAAAATTGCCACCCCTAACCTCCAATCAGATGGAGAAGATCATTTGAAAATATTTTCAAATTGGTTGTTATCGAACTTAAAAAGGAATGTATTTAAAATACATAAGAGATATAAATATATATATAAAAAATTCCAAAATGTCCCAAGATACAATTTAACTAATAGAAACATCAACCAATTAATTGCGACGTCCTAGTTCAATTCTCAGTCCATCTCACCATCTCAGAATCAATGCCGTCGGAACTTTTTTGTGATATCCTCTGAAACAAAAAATCGAATAAGTTTCTGAATTTGTGTTTAAAAGTCACAATTAGAGTAGCAGATACATGGTATAATGCTAAAACTTGGGTTGAATGCATTATCAACTAAGTGATTGCAAAAACAACATAAAAAATTAATGATCACAACTTCGATGCAGATAATCAACTAAATAGAATATGTTTTTCTAACAAACGAGAAAGAGAAACAATGCAACCTTAAGATCTCTGTTCTCTTTCTCTAGGTTTCAAATTGCTCTTTCCAAAGTCTCCACCATGTTATCAGTGTCATCATTGTCTCCTGTACAACACCTGTAGTCTTCCATCTTCATATATCTTTTGGCTCAACTTATCACAAACTTTTTCATCTCTGAGGGCAACTGTAAAAGAAACAAAGATTAAATATCACAAACTAAAAAAGCAAGTATATCCTTTGTGATGTTGCTATCTTCCAGAAGAAAGAGACTAGAAAATGGAAAATGAAACTGCAGGTCCAAGGTAGAGTTGCTTGGCACCAAAGTACAGGTCTTACTTTCCTTTGCACTTCCGATTAGATAGAAGATTTATTCTCAGAGAGAGAGAGAGAGAGAGAAACTTCTGAGTAGAAGATAGAATATTTAGTCTCAGAAAGAGAGAGAGAGACTTCTGAGTAGAAAGAGAGAAAGAAAGCTGCACAAGCCTTCCTAAAGAACTTTGCAGCACATCAGCCTTCATAAATAACTTTACTAATGTGTTGTTTGGCAACATGAAGTATTTGCATGCAAGAACATCCCAACAACAAAAAATATATAAATTTCCAAAAGAGTACCATAACCATATTTGCTCAAAATCTGGCAATACCTTTTAATCTTAGTTTTATATTTTCCAACTTGCTACATTCTCTGTCCAGTTCCATCTGCAATTCCTTTACTTCTAACTGATGACTTGCTTGAAATTGCTGGAATTAAATCATAAAATTGATACCAAGAGTTGTATTGAGCTGAAAAAAGGCTCAAGTTTCTCATTAGGTAGCTCTCCTTCGGTACAGAGTACAAGAACAAACTCAACATAATTCTTAAAAAACTTGAACTAATCATAAACAAAATATCCAGAATTACTTTTAACAACTAACTTGACTTATTCTAGAGCTAAAAATCTGCAATAGAAGTATCATATAGATTGTTTCACATATCTCACAATAATGAATTTGCGTGCCGCAAGTTACACTTCAATTTCATATGTTTGTAAGGGAATTCAACTTTGAAATTGCAAAGATGTTATTATTTGGATGCATCAAAGTCATCGCTAGTTTTGGAGTTTGGCTCAAAATCTGTAGTAAAGGCAGCAAGGAGGAGTGTTGAGCAATGCAATTGTACTGCAAATTTTAAGCTCTACAAGCTGTTTTGAATTCCAAGTATTGAATTCAGTCTTTTGACTAGTTCAAGTTGTTTTGAATTCCAAGTATTGTTTTTGAGAATCTTTATGAGAGAATTATGTTGAGTTTCTTCTTGTACTCTTTATAAAATGAGAGTTGATTAATGCAAAACTTGAGTTTTTTTTCAGCCCTCAATACAAGTCTTGGTATCAATTTTATGCTTTAATTCCAACAGAAATGCTGTCAAACGCTGGAAGCATGTAGAGATCCTAGAAGCATGTATACATCTATTATCCAGTTTATTCATTACCAACAGATAATGAAGGGCAGAAATGGGAAGCTAAATATCTGAACAGTGATATTTGAATAATGTAAGAAAGGACAATTAGTTCTACAGACAAATAGATGGCAAGTTGACAAACTTTCCCCACACCTCAGCTCCTGTAAGTATTCACGACAGGTTCAATTATTATTCTTCTTAGCAAGCCAAAAAGAATTGCAAGGACAGTCAAGTAACAGTAAATTGTCAAAGTTGTAAAATTGTGTCTTTGAATTAGATGGTATGGCTAATACCTAATCAGGGCATCCAATTCCATTTTTCGGTCCATCTTGTTTAGGATACGACCATTCTGCAATATGCTTCCAGTCGCATGATTTTTCACCATGACTTACTTTGGTGGTTGGTGACTGCTAGTTCCTTGAACAGTTGAAGATAACATCAGTCACAACAAAAGGCAGGTAAGAAGTTCCTCTTGACAACATTTTTAAGCATAAAACAAAACAAGGATAATAGGTATATAACAGAAAAAGGAATAAATAAGAAACTGGCACAAAGAGTCTACTGATTCAATGCAGTCATGTCCACTAATTAACAGTTAACAACAAGATATACATACAGAAGGTGTTTGCAACTTCTAAAGATAATGAAACAATATGAACTCCATCATTGTAGGCATGGGAGGACCACCAGTTACAGTTTCAAGTGCATCAGCTCAAAAATAAAGGAAAAATCTATATATTCCAGGTAATCTGTCATGAAAATTATTATAAATGCTTAATATCTATCTCTTTGCAACACTGTCAACCAAAAGGATTACTGGATTTCAAACAATACCCTGGCAACCACCATAACTCCCAATACAACTGGAAGAAATGACATCATTTGTGTTATTAATGGTGACAATAAGTCGTCCTAATTCCACTAGCAACACTCAGTTCCCATATGACCAAGAAAGATTAAAAGAAAAATCACTTACATAAATTTCACAAGTTTTCAGGTTTCCAAAATTGTACTCATTCAATTATTCCCTGCTATATATTCCCTCTGGATATCAACACTCACCTTCGTGCTTCTAGATACATTTACAGCAGCATTGTTGCACGGAGATTTTGCTTCAGTATTCCACATCTTCATTAAGCCTCATAATTCTATCCTGTCAAATGAAATCTTTTAGATGTAACCAACTGAAAAGCGCATGTATATCTACCCTCCAAAATCATGATACTAGGAAACAAGGTAACATAACTTACAAACCCATACTGGAAAAAGCCAACCACCATAGCCTCAACCTATTAAGACCATGAAGTATCTAACCACAGAATATCAATATTAACTTAATGACATAACAGTGACTCACTCCAAATAAGAAAGGCGCAATCTAGCTCGGGCAGGAAGCAGCCTAAAAGTTTCCCTTGACATGGGCATGAATATTTCATAAGTTTCAAACACAGGGAACCCAGGACTAAAGAAAAAGTTAAAGAAACTGAAAAAAGAGAAAGAGCAAAGCCAAGGAAATTGTAAATTATCAAACTGTTTTGCAAAAGAAACAGAACTTTGAATAAATCAGATTAAGGAAAATACTACAGCATGTTCATCGGAAAATTCTTGAATTGAACCTTCAGTTTCAATACAAAGTCAAATTCTCAATAGGACTCTCATGTTAATATAGAGCCTACCATCCAAAATGGCCAATTACCAGAACAAGAAGATTCAACAATTGAACAAAATTTGCTTCCTTAAATATTCTAACAATTGGACATTAAAATCGCAGAGCATGACTGTAAATGAGGTTGCCATAAACCCCTTAACTATGCACCAATCAACATTTTAAATCTAGTTTTTTCCCCCAAGGCTGTGAAGAAGTTGGGGAGTGGGGTTGTGAAGGGCAAGGGAAAGGGAAAGATTCACTGAGGGTACAAGATAGAAGGTTTAAGAGAAAAGAATAAATTGTATAAAGAGAGAGGAGAGAGAAAAAAAAATCTCTCAGCAATGCAGCATAATTATTGGACAAAGTTTTAATTTCTGCTTGAAACTGATCAATCTGCATTAAGAGTATAAAAGAAAAATTCTTTAAGCCACTGAATTATGTCAAGCCATCTTATTTTATCATAATATAAAACAAGAAATTTCAAATTATGATAGCAACAACATGTCTATATATCCCCACAAGATAAAAAAGAAGTTCTCTAATTCTGCCCCCGATTTCAGAATAAGGTTAAATAGTGGTAAGAAAAAGGAATGACGGCGTAATTGGTCACAAAATTAATCTAACACTATAAGCAAGTTACTCAGTACCTAGCATGCAAAATTGTAAGCTGCATGCACGAAAAAACATTCCTGGAATCAATATCTACAAGACTGCTCAAAATATGTAAATTGCAAATTTTAATGCCTGTTGCTTAAAAAGCTTCTCAAGCTAATGTTTATTTCCTGTTCTATTGGCAAAGCAAATGCAAATCGTGGAAGTGTATATTGGGACAGTTTCTCACATTGAGACTGCCATGTGAGTGGGATGGTAAAATTTGAAAAGGAAGAATTAATCTGATGATATAAAACAAATTCGCAAGAGTTTGAAGATATGAAGTCATGTTGATCACTGAGGTTCACACGCTACAACAAATTTGCCCCAATCAGTAAAAATTCTGCATCGAATCTTTAGCACCGGTTATCCATAGCCTAACTACAAAGTGCTGCATATTGACTCGCAACAGTTTGAATTTGCAACTAAAACACAAATGAAAATTAGAGAAACAGACATTCCTTTATACATAAACAATATATCATCTATTGATAATGCACATAAAAATGTTGCACAAGCTATTCATTTGAGTCTTCTAGCTCACGTCATTTAGGTTTCACCAGGTAGGATGCCCATGTTTCATCTGATGGGGGAGGCGGCTGAACCCAGTGCCCTGGTATTCGGCTGCATTGAAGTTTTCCATAAGACACATAAGATGAGCTTTCAGGTTCTAAACAAAGACAAAAGCATATCAAACTTTCTGCTCAAAAACCAAACACCATGAGCCAAAAAAAAAAAGATTCATGGCACCAAAGGTAATACAAAGTCTTTGTGTGCCGCTTTTCCTCCCAGTAAATGATTAAGTGTTGGAGGAAATCCATCCCCAATCAAACCACGAACCCTAATAACCCATCCTCCTTCATCACACCAAATGCACAAAAGTAGTGAATAGACCCCCCAGACAAAATCTACTTGCGTGTTAGTAGACACCCCTCCTGCCCAAAACCCTTCCCGAATACACGGAAATCTGAAACCCCGCCACCCCCTGCCCCAATTTCAAAAACCAAGGCAGCTAACAATTCACAGTTGTTTCAGAGAATCATCGCACTTACCTTCCACCAGGTCTGATGTATGCATCCCATGTTCTCCTAACCTACATGGGATGAAACAACTAGTCAGCAAATTATTTCGATGAATCTTTCAAATTGTATTTAATAGTAAGCCTAGTGGCCTTTTCCATCATGGATATTCAAGAGATTTTAGCAGTTATAAAACTAGGAAAGTTATGTTTAGTTATCTTTATCTATGTTCGAACATACTTATGCTAATAGCAATGTATTCAAGGATGACATTATGCTCAATAACAGGTTTCAAAAAGTCTAGTTGAAAAAATTTGCCTAACTAGTGCTCAGATCACTCATTACAGGCCATAGACTATCTCTTAACATATAAGATATCCAACAAGAATGCTGTGAGGTAAAGGGAAAGGAAAATGTAAATTACTTCAATGAGGGTGCCCATATCAGTTTTGCTGCCGTAGTAGTAGTGATAAAATTCCATTGGCAAGTTTGCCATAGAATCATATGCAACAGTCGAACTTTGTCCTTCTGTTCCACTTGGTCTGGAGGCATTGCCAGTGACTACAGTTGAATCTCTTCTATCTTCACTTTCCACCATCATGTCTACAGTTTTGTTGTTATTGCTTGGTTTTTCAGAGTCAGGTCCACGATTTTGAATTCTAGATTCCTCGGCAGTTGCAATAGCATCTTTTGCAGCTTCTGTATCTGCTGCAGCCATAGCTTGTCGCTCCTCTTCCTCAACAGCAGCTCTAACTCTTTCAAGAAACTTGTCATCCTCTTCGGGGAGAAAATGACCTGCACAACAGAGAACATGGAAATTTCTTACATCAGTAACGAGATAATTCATTATCTGAGCATTTCAAAACTTTTAAAAGAGAATATTGCAAAACCTTTGAGCTGAGACAGATTATTACTTGTCTCAGCAGCATAACCCAGAAAAAATTTGCAATCAGAATGTGTTAAGAAGACTGAGAGTAAAACAATGTTTTTAGCATGTGCTGCACACTCTATCTCATTAAGAAATGTTCTTTAGATAGTCAGATAATGAAACTTTGGCACATTTTCTGTATAGAAATTGTTCGACTCCTTTCCCTCTATTGCACCTACCTCCAAATGTATGTAGAACAAAAGAGGAAAATGCTGTCTACTTTTGTAAATGAAATTGTCATTACCACATAACAGTACCAAAGTCAAGAATCACTGAGACATCACCTTGTTTTTTCAGTTTTTGGATCCTAAGGGACCGCAACTCTTGCAGCTTCTCCACGATCAGCATCAGCTCAAGCTGAAATTTGAAACTTGTGAGCTGAAGGTCTTGGAACAAGGGGAGCGGTAATAAGAGAAACAAGACAATGAGCAAGGAGAAAAGTTAAAAGCCATGCAAACCAAACATCCTCATCCTGTACAGCTGTACACTACCAGGGGTACACATGACTAACAACTACGAGCTTTGACATTTTCTTCCTCCACTCCCTAATTATACTCCAATAGTAAAACTGAATCCAGTGTCCTTCCTAATTCTTATTAATGAAATGGTTCTTGTGCTAAACAACATAGCTTCATAAGCAAGGTCTGTTTATTCAACCAAGAGACAGGAAAAAGCAAATTATTGTTTCAGTAGCAGTTGCAGCCGCAGCAGGGCTAAAATATGGAGCCAAATGTTCTCAAGCCTGAAAATGAACACAAGCATATGGATTTAAGCAAATGACTAGCCAATGTTCAATTGATCTTCACCTTCAACCTGTAATGCAATTGTAGGAACAATTGCAAGCATTGCTTTTGTCAAAAAGGAAAATATAGACCAAATGATAAGCAAATTAATGTACTCTTGACTCTTGAGAACAATAGCCAAGATATTTACAATTAAATTCAGAAATCGACTGAATTAATAATTTAGAGAATAGAATGGACTAAATCTAAATAATTTGGAGAATGGATTGCTAACATTTGAGTAAAAGAGAAGACGCTTATAGAAGATATTTCCTGAAAAAACAAGGTCTATATACATGATATATTAGCCCCTATTTGATAACCCAATAACCCAATTCAGCACTTAAACTTAATAGGTTCAGATCTTAATATGTTCAGACACGTTTGATAACAAAAAATAGAACATCTAAATTAATTAAATGGCAATGAGTTTTCTAGGCAAAACTTGCTCCAAAATTAAGTGATAAGCTATTCACTTATCACTTAATTTGATATATACTCAAATCTATCAGATTTAATACTTAACAATTCAGTAACTTAACGGATTTAGATGTTAGATTTCAGATTTGAGTTTTATCAAATGCACCCTTAGACACTCCTTTAATTTTAACCAAAAAGCTAGAGGACATGTCATCAGCCAATGTGGAATTTTGCAATATGAAGCATGTCAATAAGCGAATGCTTACCTCAGACTCTAATGTTTTCTTCTCTTCTTTTGCCTTAAGTTTTGCAATTTCCTTCAGCTTTTCTACCTGAATTCAATATCCATCTGTTAGCAAGAAGACATTTAAAGATGTAACAGTACGAAAACAACTCTATAGAAGCTACAACTTCATCCACTTTTACAACACAATCAAACCCAGACAAGGCAATATTAATTATACAAAAAAGGAGAAAGAAATTAGTCTTGAATTGAATGGTGCTTGCTTTCTGCCAAAAATTGAATTATATTAAAAAAATGCGGCTTGTATCATAGCCATCCATCGAGTAATACCATGGCAAAAGCCATACACTAAATAAGTGACCAACAACTCAAAGTTGTAAGAAAATCAACTTCAATATATAAAGGAATTTAGTGTGTTAAGAGATACACAAATATCATTGATGGAAGGAGATTATTGATTTCTTGTGCCTCAAATTGTTCATATTGTTTCATCAGTCCCAGGAGAAGGCTGATAGAAAAGGTTTGTCTTGAAAGTTTATGTTCAGCCATTGAATTATTCCAAATGCGCATTAAGGTTTCGTCATAAAGATCCAGGTACAACAAGGATATTCCACAACGCCCAAAGAAAATGCTAAAAGTTTAAAAAAAAAAAGCATCTTATGACCTGAAGAGTCAATATACAAGGCTGAACTACATTGGCTCAGGCTTTTTCAACTGCTTCAGGTTTTTTACTGCCTTACTACTGTTATCCAAGAGGAGATTTAAGGCAGCCGATAATTTGAAAGACCAAGAAGAAAAACAACGAAAATTACAAATAGGAAAACACCCAAGTTGCATAAGAAAAATTATGTCCTGCAACATCGGTACCTTACGCTTAGCAATTTCCTTTGCAATCTCTCCAGCCCTCCACTCATCAGCTTCTTTGTCAATCCGGTCAAATTGCTCACGCTCCTGAACTCATAAAGAGAGAAATGCACCAACAATACTGGTGATATAAGATATTAGGCTTCCTATTCAATGACAAAGTCATGGCACAATCAACAATAATGCAGGCACTCATCATAAACCATAACCACCTTTGCCAGGTTCTCAGCAACCTGCATCCTCTTTCTTTTCCGCCAACGCTTATTCCTCTTATACTTGCGCAATTTATCTGACAGTTTTACCGCAGCAGATTTTTCCTCCCACGGAGCTTTCACATCAGCTACAACTCTAAATGGTTCAAGCTGAACTCTCAATCTTGATGTTAAAGCATTAGCAGCTTCCAATGCTATCATTTCTTGAGAATCTAAATCAAACCTATTCTCCTCCATCAACTTATGAAACCTGTCAATTGAACTATCACCCTCACTAGATTCTTCCTCATTTTTCATCATAATCAACATCTCTAACTCCTTTCCCCTGCTCACCAATCAAAATTTTAGATCAATAACATGTCAATCATTATTTTTCCCAAGTCTAGGGCTTTGAAGCAAGGATTACTTACAATGCTTTAGCTAGATTAACAGTGTCATGCAAATCTTTGAGGCAATCACGGACGTTACTGCTTTTCCAGAAGGCACTGGATGGTGGTGGAAACGGCGGCAACACTGGAGCCCAATTCGGAGGCGCAGTAGGGTTGAATGGACCCGGAATCATTGGATTCATATCAAATTAAAACTGCAAAAGAAGCGTGGAATAGTTGGATTCATATCATTTGTTTGAAAGATAGTAGTAAATAAAATGAAAAAAATTTAGTCCTAGATACAGATAAACCAGAATATAAAGACCAAAAAATACCTTGAATACTGGGAGTAGATTGGGGAGGAGTGGGGATGGAGTCAACTTGGCTTTTGGTGAGCTGGGTGTCTGGTATCTGCCAAACAATTTTGGATTGAGGAGTGGATGGGTCTGGCTTTGGCTTTGAAACGCACATTCAGTTCTTGTAACTTGGCAGCTGATTTGTATAGGAGCAGCTCTTCACCCTATATTTTCTGTCGACCTTCTCACCACCAAAAACAAAAAGCGCTAACTTTCAGTTGTTATAAAACTAATAAACTACTATAGTATGAATAAAGATATTAGAGAAAGAAAAATAGATAGGATAAGAATTTATTTGGATGATTTATTTGATCCAGTTACTGTAGTACTTTTTGTGATGTGATGTATGTGAGATAAAAAGGTGATTGGGAATTGTGTGTATGATGCAAGCAAAACAAAATCTGAAATAAATCTTGCAAATTTTCTTTGTCCAAACAAAATCTGAAATATTCTAATATTTTAACTAAATACAAGTTCTTACAAAGGGTGTCAATATATCTCTATATATAGGTACTACAAGATTAAAGGAACATCAATCCTATTAAAAATTCACTATTACAAGAATAAGAAACTTATGAAACGGTTTCTCCATTACATGAATAGATTTGTGGATTGTAACTTCTATAAATAATGTAACCATAAATCATGAATTAATCATTTTGAAAATACAAAGGGACATCTGTATACTTTTAGTTGTTTCATAACACTCCCCCTTGGATGTCTATTATACAAAGAATATGCCTCGTTAAAACCTTACTAGGGAAAAATCCATCGGGACAAAAACCCTAATGAAGGAAAAAGAGTACACTATTCCTGTATATTAATTCTCCTCCTGATGCAAACATCATTTGAGATCTTTTAATCGTCGCATTCCAATTCTCTTCACCAATTTCTCAAATGTTGCAGTTGACAATACTTTGATAAATAAATCCGTCAAATTATTATCTGATCGGATTTGTTGCACAACAATTTCACCATTCTTTTGCAAATCATGAGTAAAAAAGAATTTTGGTGAAATATGCTTTGTTCTATTTCCTTTAATATATCCTCCTTTCAAGTGGGCTATACAAGCTGCATTATCTTTATATAATATAGTTGGAGAATTTTCTTTTTTGGAGGATAATCCACAGTTTTTTTGAATATAGTGGGTCATTGATTTTAACCAAACACATTCTCGACTGGTTTCATGAATTGCTATTATTTCAGTATGATTCGATGAAGTGGCGGCTAATGATTGTTTTGTAGATCGCCAAGAAATGGCTGTACTTCCATATGTAAATAGATAGTCAGTCTAAGATCTTGCTTTATGCGGGTCGGATAAATACCCAACATCAGCATAACCAACCAATTCAGGTTTGGATTTATTTGAATAAAATAAACCAAGATCAATTGTTCCTTAGAGATAGCGAAAAATATGTTTAATACCATTCTAATGTCGTCTTGTGGGCGAGAAACTAAATCTTGCTAATAAATTTACTGCAAATGATATATCAGGTCTTGTACAATTAGCAAGATACATTAGACTTAGTGCACCAATTGCACTGAGATATGGTACTTCAGGATTAAGTATCTCTTCATTTTCCTCTCGTGGTCTAAAAGGATCCTTATTAGGATCTAATGATCTGACAACCATTGGGGTACTCAATGTATGTGCTTTATCCATATAAAATCGCTTTAATACCTTCCGGGTATAAGCAGCTTGGTGGACAAAAATTTCACATTTCAAATGCTCAATTTGTAAATCAAGGCAGAATTTTGTCTTTCCAAAATTTTTGATCTCAAATTCTTTCTTCAAATATTCAACACTATTTTGAATCTTATCAGGAGTTCCAATTAAATTTAAATCATCAACATATATCGCAATTATCACAAAATTTGATCTATTTTTCTTGATAAAAACACATAGACATATTGGATCATTGGTATAACCTTTTTTAGTTAGACATTCATTGAGGCGGTTATACTACATACGTCTAGATTGTTTGATCCCATACAAAGACATTTGTAATTTAATAGAATAAATATCTTTATAATTTGATTTGCATGCTTCAGGCATGTTGAATCCTTCGGAGATTCTCATATAAATATCATTTCAAGATTTTCATATAAATATGCAGTAACAACGTCCATTAGATGTATATCTAATTTTTCATGTCCTACAAAACTCATAAGATATCTAAATGTGATAGCATCCACTACAGGTGAATACGTTTCATCATAATCAAATCCAGGCCTTTGTGAAAATTCTTGGGTTACAAGTCTTGCTTTATACCTCACAATTTCATTTTCCTCATTTCTTTTTCTCACAAATACCCATTTATATCCTACTGGATTTACACCTTCAGGTGTTTGGACTGCAAGTCCAAAAACTTTTCTTTTAACTAGTGAGTCCAATTCAAATTGGATCGCATCTTTCCATTTTGACCAATCATTTCTATGTCGACATTTATCAACCGATTTAGGCTCATGATTCTCGTCCTTTGCCATAATATCAAGTGCTACATTATATGCAAAAATATCATCAATAATTATTTTTTTCGATTCCAATTTTTTTTTGAAGTGACAAAATTTATTGAATTTTCTATAATTTCATTATCTTCAAGAATTGGCTCTTTAGGAGCGACCTCTTCAGGAAGTTGAATTTTATCACTAATTGTTGATTCATCTACTTCTCTTTTCTTTTGAGAATTTTTATCTTTGGAACCAAGAGGTCTCCCACGTTTCAGGCGTACTTTAGACTCATTAGCACTTATAATTTGTCCTTCAGGAACATCGATTTTGATCGGAGCATTTTCAGCAGGAATATGTAATTTAGTAACTCTTCTGGAGTCATTAAATACATCCGGTAATTGATTTACAATTTTTTGTAAATGTATAATCCTTTGAATTTCTAATTCACATTCTTTAGTACGAGAATCAAGGAAATTCAATGATATTTTCCAAGTGATATCCTTTTTCGGTTGATTTTTATCTCCCCCTAATGTCGGAAAATGTGATTCATCAAAATGACAATCTGCAAATCTCGCAGTAAATAAATCACCTGTCAATGGTTCCATATACTTAATAATTGAAGGTGATTCATAACTGACATATATCCCCTATCTTCTTTGGGGGCTCAATTTACGACGTTCGGGCGGTGCAATTGGGACATACACCGCACAACCAAATATTTATAAATGAGAAATATTTGGCTCATAACCAAAAGTTAATTGTAGGGAAGTATAAGTATGATAACTTGTCGGCCTAATTCTCACAAGTGTTGTTGTATGTAAAATAACATGTCCCCAAGCAGATGAAGGAAGCTTAGACCTCATCAACAATGGTCTAGCAATTAATTGTAACCGTTTAATGAATGATTCGGTTAAACCATTTTGTGTGTGAACATAAACTACAGGATGTTCAACAGTTATTCCAATGGACATACAATAATCGTCAAAAGCATGTGATGAATATTCACCAGCATTATTTAGACGAATTTTCTTTATTGGATAATCTGAAAATTGTGCTTACAATTTAATTATTTGAGCAAGCAATCTCGCAAACGTCAGGTAGCGAGTAGATAATAAACATACATGTGATCATCTAGTTGATGCATCAATTAGCACCATAAAATATCGAAATAGTCCACATTGTGGATCTACAGTTCCACATATATCACCATGAATTCGTTCTAGAAATGTAGGGGATTCAGTCCCAATTTTAACTTGTGATGGTCTAATAATTAATTTTCCTTGAAAACAACCAACACAAGAGAATTCATTGACTTTTAATACTTTTTGATTTTTCAATGAGTGGTCATGTGAATTCTCAATTATTCGTTTCATCATTATAGATCCCGAATGTCCGAAACGATTATACCAAACCATAAAATCATTGAGATGAGTAGATTTCCGGTCTACTAGGTAATGAATTTCAATTGCACTAATTTCTGCATAATATAAGCTAGAAGAAAAAGAAGGTAATTTTTCTAATGTGCATTTCTGCTCAGAAATGATACTTGTGATTAATAAAAATTCACCATTTGTCTCAGTCATTGTCTCGATATGATATCCATTTTCGGGGATATCTTTAAAACTCAATAAGTTTCTCCGAGACTTGGAAGAGAGTAGTGCAGTATTTACGATAATTTTAGTCCCTTCAGGGAAAAATAGAGTGGCTCTTCCGGAGCCTTCAATCAATTTTACACTACCACTAATGGTATTAACATTTGTCTCTCCTATTTTTAAACAAGAAAAATATTTTTTATTTTTCAATATGGTGTGCGTAGTAGCACTATCAATGAGACAAATGTCATCATCATTATTATTTAATCCCAAATATTTGACATCTATTTCTTCTTCAGGAAGAAAATTTCAAACAAAAATAAATATTAACAAAGATGCGAAAATAAATATTCAATGGAAAGAAAATTACATGAAAGATATAAAACATCATAAAAATATCTAAATAATCATGGAATATTTGTTGACATCTTCAGGATGCTCAAAAAAATCAGCTACATCGAGGTGTGTCATATCAGCATCATCACCATCATCATAGTCATTCTTTTGATCAATGAAATTTGTCTCAATGCCTTTGTCTTTCTTTTTCAATAATGCTTGATAGAGGTCAACAAGATGCTCGGCCGTACGACAGGTACGAGACCAATGACTTTCCATACCACACCGGTAGTATTTTTATTCATAAACTTTCTTTTCTCCATTTTTCTGATAGTAGTTATTTTCCCTATTTTGGAAAATATTTTGTTGTTTGCCACGATTATAATTTTCACGGGGCACAAATCTACTACGATCACGTCTACGGTCACGCCCACGTCCACGGCCACCTCTACGACCACGTCCACGACCTCGACCAAAATTTTGAAATTGAGTCGTATTCACTTCGGGGAATGGACTTGCACCAATTGGTCGAAACTCATGATTTTTCAGCAATAATTTATTATTTTGTTCAGCCAAAAGAAGACATGCGATAAGTTCAGAATATTTTTTAAATCCCTTCTCTCGATATTGCTGCTGCAGGAGCATGTTAGAGACATGAAAAATAGAAAATGTCTTCTCTAACATATCTTCATCAGTGATTTTTTCGTCACATAATGAAAATTGAGAAATAATTCTGAACATGATTGAATTATATTCATTGATAGATTTAAAATCTTGTAGCCGTAAGTAAAACCAATCATATCGGGCTTTTGGAAGAACGACCAACTTCAGGTGGTCGAATCTTTCTTTCAAATCTTGTCAAAGGACAAGAGGATTTTTGACAGTAAGATGCTCTATTTTTAGTCCTTCATCTAAATGATGACGAAAGAAAATCATAGCTTTGGCACGATCTTGGTTTAAAGATTCATTTTTTTCAACAATAGTGTTACCAAGAATCATTGCCTCAAGATGAATTTCAACATGCAATACCCATGATAAATAATTTTTTCCAGAAATATCAAGAGGTATGAACTCTTGTTTTGTAAGATTAACCATAAGAAATTAAAATAAGTTTTTGAGTTAGAAATTTACCTCAAAAGTCACTTGAAGAAATACGGGCAGAATTTCGGCAAAATCTTGTGTTTGACTTTTGTTCAAGGTAGAGTCTTTATTTTCACCTTTTGCTCAAAAGTAGAGACTTGTGCTGATAACGTGTTATAAAACTAATAAACTACTATAGTATGAATGGAGATATTAGAGAAAGAAGGAGAGATAGATAATGATATTCTTATATTCCAACCAAATACAAAAGTCCTTACAAAGAGTGTCAATGTACCTCTATATATAGGTACTATAAGATTAAAGGAACATCAATCCTATTAAACACCCACTATTACAAGAATAAGAAACTTATGAAACGGTTTCTCCACTACATGAATAGATTTATGGATTGTAACTTCTATACATAATATAACCATAAATCATGAATTAATCCTCTTGAAAATACAGTGGGACATCCATATACTTTTAGTTGTTTCATAACATCAGCAGCTCAAACATCACTTTTAGCAATGTTTTATAACTCAAACCAGAGAGTGAATTGAAAACCTTCTCATTCGCAATTCAACCGATTTAACTCCCATTCAAAGGTTTAATATTTTTTAATTTATTTTAGTATTAAAAATTTTGGATAAAGCTAAAATATTTATTTTAGAAAATAAAAACTTAATAAAAATTGATTGAACCTCCCGATTTTTACTAGTTTTTATCGATTCAACTGGTTCTTGACCGAATTTAATCGGTTCAATTGATTCTTAGAATTTTTTATTGAATTTGATCGGAGGTATGATAGGTTTGCAGTTTAACTGGTTGAACCAGCCAATCAGATCCGATATTCAAACCATTGACTTTTAGTAGGCATATTAATGAATAAAGTCATATGACCAAATCCACTCCAAAATTCTATGTGCCTTTAAGGTTTTAATCTATTAGTAAGTAATTTTGATTTTTATGATTTCTGGGTACATATGAACTTGGGTATGTTTTCCATCGGGTTAATATTTGGCGCTAATTGTTCTTGTATTGACAATAAGAATTTCCAGTCTATAGACATTTATCTGCTCTACCGATACCATCACAATATTAGACTTTGTTGGTGCATTTTCAACTATACTTTCTCTAATTAAGACTTTAATTTGGCAAAATGAAGGCTAATTCAACTAATTATTGACTAATCTAATACAAGGACCTACATGGAAACATCCAATAAAAAATTATTTAATAGAAAGGCTGGGGTTAATTACAACCAAAGAACATTTCAGCGAATGAAATTGCAACTTCCACGAAAATTTGTCTTCAAGGACTAATTGAAAACTTCTTAAACAAAGCTATGGGATCAAATGGTGAACCTTAGAAAATGAAGAATTGAAATTGAAGACAATGCAAAGTGTAGAGACTAAAGTTTCAATCTCTGAAACGTGTCTTGTTCTCCACTCCAATAGAGTGCTGGGTTTGTATTTTTCACTGGTAACCATTACTAGTCAGCTACAGCATTGAACTACCACCTCTATTCTTTTCCAAACACGCACACACAGTGGGCAAACATTACAATCTAAAAAAATGTAATGGTACTGAACCATTTGTAGATAAATTTAAAAGTTGGTGATAATGAACAATCAAATTATCACTTCAACTAGAAAATAAAAGGGTAATCTCCATTTCCATTGATGAATATCCAGTAACAATTATAGGAGTAGAAAATATGAATTTAGCTAAGAAAGGAGAAGAAATAAAGGAAGCTTGGGGAAGAGGAAAACAACAGGGGTAATCTCCTATTCTCTTGTAGACACCAAAAATTTCATTTATTTAATTCAATGTTAGCTTTATTTTTTTTATTTTATTTTGTTTTATTGATTAAATGATAGTTAGTGTTATTTTTATTTATTTTATAAATTAGGTTCATTATTATTTTTATTTTTACGATATTTTTGCATTAAATTTCTGAAAAAAAAAATTCTCACAAAAATTCAAAAAATTTGTTTTTAATCCTCTTAGATTCAATTTATTTAAAATGAATGAAAATTTTGCAATGCAACTTTAATTAGGGATTAACTTTGTTTGCTAACTTAAGTTGATTTTGAAAAACAAAAATAATAATAATAAAAAATATATATAATAAAAAGGGGAAAATATGTTGATAGGTGGTAGGCCTGCATGTTGGGCAAGGGGTCAAAGGAATATTAGACAAGTATTTTAGGTTTTAGCATAACACATGTAAAGGGGAGGGGTTAGGTGTCAAGACACTTGGGAAGCTTAGGAAAATGGGAAGAAAAAAAAACAAAAAAAGAAAATGGGAAAAGAGAGCTTTGGCGGCTGGCTGGTGGAGAGGACCGAAGAAGGTTTAGGGTTGGGTAGGAAAAAACCAAGGAAAAATTCGGGAACATGGAGAGAGAGAGAGAGGTAGAGAGAACCAGAAAAGAAACAAGGGTTCTGGGAAAAGGAAAAAAGGGAAACCGGAGGGGAAAAGGGTGTTTTGGCCATGAGCGTGAGGAGGAAAAAAGAAATGAGAGGTTACTGGGCAAAGCAAAAGAGAGGAAGAGAACTGGGGGAGTAGGAAAAACTAGACTGAGAGCAAGAGAAAGAGAGATTACCGAGGGTTTCTGGAAAAAGAAAAGAAAGAAAGGAAGTTATGGAAGACAAGGTGACGGGTATTTTACATACATGCAAGCTAAAAAATACCGAATTACACCCGTTCACTGCAAGTATACAGATCAACTAGTAGTTTAGGGTATATATCGGGTCGATCCCACAAGGAAGAGTGAACAATTACCGGTATTACTAAAGCTTCTCTATTATTTAGACTATCAATGAATAATAAGAAATTTAACCTACTGCACTTATACAAGAAATTAACAAATAAAAGCTCCTTAGGTTGTGGTATCCCTAACTACTCATGCAAGTGTTATATTTGGATCATTGAATACTACATCTAGGCTAATTATGGTGTAATTTCCTAATACATTTGAATCCTACTTTCGTAGTGAATCAATTATACTTATAACTAATCCATACCTATTCTCATGGTTATGAAATTAGCTACAAGTTCATTTCTTCAGTGAAATTACATGAAATGAATCACTAAAAACCACATAGGTGCACCTCTACTTTCGTGAGTGTACTCCCTATGTTTAGCACTTCTTGAACTAGTGTTAAATCTCAATTTCCATTGCAGAAACAACACCTTAGATAATCACAATTAATGGTACCAGATTAATCATGATTTAAAGAGTCAAAGTGCTAAATAACTTGCTCAAATCATAGCAATCAAATAACCAAATAATAAATACTAACAATCATAGAAAGTTCAACCAAACCCAAGGTATAAACTTTAAAGACACATATTAAATATAAAATCCAGAACTTGTATATTAGCTAAACTTGGAATCAAATACAAAAGATAAAGAGTTGGAAAGGAAAAATAACCCTTGTCACATGAGCTCTTTCCTTGCCTTCTTCATCTCCTTCTTCATCTTTGCCTAGCTAATAAACAAGAAGGATGAACTACTACTCTATACTAAACTAATCTAACAATAAGAGAATGGAAAAGCTACATTTTTGCAGACTCCAAGCTTCTCCCGTCTGCTCTGCATGTCCTGGTTGCTCCCTATATAAACTGCTCCAAAAGCTCCTTTTCCATTGGTCCAAACTTGCTGCATTTGATTTCCAAATCTGAAATTGTTAAGATAGTCAATAGCCATTGTTTTTGACTTGAAAATATGCCAACTTTCTTGCCCTTTTGTCTTCTAAAGCATGTGCACCGAATTCTCTTGCAGATTGTAGCTGGAAAGTAGTCAGAACACAAGAGAATTGACTGAGCAAAATTGCAGAATTGCGGCCGGAAAACGCGCCTACACAAAACGCGGTTACAAGTCACGTTTTGTGTACTCGCGTATTCACTTTATCCTTACTTCAGCTGCGATTTTCTCTATCATAAAGGCTGAACTGGATTTTTTGTAAAACACCAAAGTTGTAGCCCTTTGAGTTAGCTTTCCAATGCTTCAAGAATCATCCAAATCTGAGCTTTGTAGCCTGAGATATGATCGAAATACTAAACACTGGTCAGAGCTCTGTTTTCCACTTTGGACAGCTGAGTTGAATTTCGGTATTTCAACTTTTGGACTATGTAAACGGCTGAACTGGACTTTGATGTCTTCATACCAAATGTAGATATATCTCTTAGCTTCAAAATGGTACCACGATCACCTTGATCCGATCTGTGTAGCTCCAGATATAGTCAAAATACCAAAACGTGTCAGAGTTGTCAAAACCTGACTTTTCTTGATTCAAATTGCATTTTTCCTTTTTACACTTCATATTTTATTTTCACCACTTTAATCCATCTTCAATCATCCAAATATCTTCTCAATGCACTTCATTTGATGATTGAATCATTAAACCTACAAAATATGAAGTTTTTACCATAAAAATCCATAAAATGCAATGTTTAGCCATTTTAACATAAAATGTAGTTTTTTACCAAAACCTTAGTTATTTTAGTTATTAAACTAAATAATCAAACCAAAATTAACTAATAAAATACACTAAAAATACGTAAAATAAACTCTTATCACAAGGGAGAGGACAGAGAGAGATAGAGAGGAACACATAGAGGGGGGGAACAAGGAAAAGAAAGACAAGGGAGAGGCTACAAAGGAAAAGCTAGCGGTGAAGGAATCTGGGCAAGATCAGAGGAAAAAGGATGAAAACAGCGAAGGAAAAGAGAGCATAGGGAGATCGAGGGAGATTCAAAAGAGAGTGAAGGGATTCTTTGAAATCCGAGACATCTCACGTCCATTTTACTTCGTCAGGGTCCTAAGGTAACTATTGTTTCTTCCTTTGTGGCTTCAACAATATTTTTATGAGAATCCAAGCCTGGGGACATGAATCTTGGACTATTTACTGCTGGTTGAACTTTCGTTGGTGCAATAACTTTGCCATGCTTGTGTGTTTGATAACTTTTGATTCGGTAGAAGGCCATGGGATGAAACTTGTTAGGAAATGGGTTTGAGGTTCTCTGTATAGTTTTATCTGATGAATCCATGAGTCTCTGCTTGATATTTATGGCTGGTTTTCATGTGTTTGAACAAGCAACTCAGAAAATGGCATAAAGTTTCGAGCAAATCTGTTCTAATGCTTCCTTGATCGCTGATCTTCCTTTTCTTGTTGTTTGTAATTCTGATGCTGGGTTTTAGTGTTAAATGGAGTAAGTTGCAAGTTTTTTTCTTTTTGTTTGCTTGGAGATTGATTCACCTGATCTACACGTTTGATAATGAAATCCAAAAAATGGGTGGAAAGCCTTCTGAATGAACCTAGTTTGCTGTTAATCTTGTACTTGGGTTATGTTAAAAATGGTGATTTGGGGATTTATGTGAGTTTGGTTGATAAATAATGAGTTTTGTTGGATTCTTTTCGTATGAAATCTGCGTGGGTTTGAAATGCAAGTTTGCAGCAGAAAATTGCAGAAGGAAACCTGTGAATGAATTCGGAACTTGCCAATTTTCTCATCTTAGATTTCCTTTGTTTGCATCTTGTGTTTGATGAGGGTTTATGGAGTCTGATGAGTGGTGGGTTTGAAGCTTTGTTTCAAATTTTGTAAGCTGCCTGGGTTACTAAATGGCAAGAAGCTTCGGATAAACTTGTGTTCTGATGTTTCACTGATGGCTGTTCCCTTCTTTTTGTTGCTTGTGTAACTTTGGTGTTGGATTTCAATAGTAAAAGGTGTAAGTGGTGCATTTTGCTGACTTGAAGATTGATTGACAATAAACCCAGAAGAGAGTTGCGGAAAGAAATCAGCGAAAGAAATAAACCGGCGAAGTTGCAGAAGGCTTCTTCATGAGCTTGCATTAAAAATTTTCTAAAATTACACTTTAACCCCTTAATTTTTGTCTAATACTACTATGATCCAGAAAATTGAAAAGATTAATCAACTTTATCCCTTTAACATGTTATTTTTCCTTTAATTTAATGTTTGATTATTTAAGGGGTATTTAAATGCCAAATTGTAATAGTTAGGGGGTTCAAGATATGTATTTAGATAGAATATGTAATAGTTAGGTATTTACTTTATTATTTTATTCCTTTTTCCCCCTTTAGATTGTAGTTAGAGTCCCCAAATGTAATAGTTAGGTCTCTATTTGCTTTATTTGCTGTGTGTGTTTTGCATGCTTGTGTATCTACGTGTTACTCGCTTTCTTAGGGTCTTGCATCTAGATATCATGTTTATGTGTTATGTGTTTTATATGATATTATGTGTTTACTTACTTTTATTATGTTTTATATGAGTAGTTTAGTTATAATCAATATGTGACGTCACCACACTAGTCCAATGCTAGTTGTGGCCATTTTCCTTGATATTCCACTATTCCAATGCTAGCAGGAACTTATAGATGTGAGTTAGTCCAACGCTAGACTCTTAGAAACCGTTCACGCGTTCGATCATGTTTGTGTGACAAAATCACTACATTTTCATGCATGTTTTTACTTTTTAGGGTTTTTCATTTGGCATGACATTTCTCCCATATGTATGACGCTTATCCCTTATTTTCCCTATATGTATATTCTTTATTCCATATTTTCCATATATATATATATCGCTTATCCCTATGTGTGAGACATGACATTAGACTTGCATTTCATTTAAGGAAAGTTAGGAGTAGATTAGTGCATTTGTTTGATTGGATAGGAAATACTCCCTCGAATATGGGATATGGACGAGTTTGGCTTTCTAACCTTAGCACGCTTGTATTTCTTCTATAAAAGGGAAAATTGAAATCACGAATCTTAGTTCCCCCACCCGTTATGATGCATTTGTTTAGGTCTTGCATATTTGTATATTATTATTTTCTTTTCTTTTCTTAGAGTCTCATATTTTTGCATATTCGTGACCTCTTCAGAGAGTCACTTTTGGGTATCACAATTAATGTGATTGGCACCAATTAAGCTTTGAAAAGATATTCCGACACCCCGATATCTTCTTAGGTTTAGGTTTTTCATCCATCTAGTGACGTCCAAAATGTGATAAATTTTTAGGTTAAAATAAGAAAATTTTTGACTAGATCACACAACTAGCCTTGGTTAGGTTGAAAGGGTGCCTTGAATTTTTATCCTTGCCTTCCCTTTCTTCAACCGTGACTCCCAAACCTTTTTCCCTTATTTGCGTAGACTTTGAGTCGTTTAAAAAGGGTTTTCTCTATTTTTCATTTAAAATTCATTTTAGGTGACTTGGTACACCTTAACTTAATACCAAGTGGTGACTCCTATTTTTCATTAAAAAAAATCCTTTTTAAACTATTATTTTTGGATCAAAATCGTCGCATTTTTTAAATCCCATTTAGGCCCATTTTCTTGTCTAAAAATCAAAAACTCATTTTCAAATCAAAATTAATCAAAAATTCATTTTTCTAAACCCATATTTTATTTTCTTTTTAAAAAATAGGGCGCGACAGCTTGGCGACTTTGAGAGTCCAAGCATTTGGTTTAGTCAATCTTTTTCTTTTTCTAACCTTCTTATATATCACATTTGGAGGTTTTAAGTTGTATTTTCTCTTTTTAGGATTTTTTGCATCTACCACGCCCGTAATCACACCTCGTACACCACGTATGTAATGAATGGATTATTTTTTTACTTTTACTTGTATCGCGCTTGCATCTTGGGGGGATGGTCACCCTAGAACCTTCACCCGCATTTGATGGTATTATAATCCCTCCTCTCAAAAGGAAGCGCTTCATACGTGCATGCATAATTTTTACCCTATTTTTTTTTTTTCGTGGGCGTTTCCCACATCTCCTTGTAGGATTAGGATTGATTTTCTTAGGTAGGCGGCTGGTGTGCTCTACGCCCATAACAATGTTTAAAGGATCACTCAAACCACCGACCAAAGGCCTTGGGATTGATGACCCTTTGCCCCTAGGTCTGAAGGCTTGGGAGCCTGAAGCCTTATTAAGTCTAGATGCATTAGTAAGCCAAATCTCATGCATCCATATTAAAAATACCCTAGGATAAAGTCAACCTTACCCAACCAGGACACTAGGCACGAGGGGAGGGATTCCACCCCTCTTTCCTTATTTTTCTTATATCTTTTTCCTTATTTTTCTTATATCTTTTTGTATCATTTAACTGCCACAACGTGTTATGTGTTGAACTAACATTTCCTTATTTTCTTGTCTTTTGCGTTCATAAACGCTAGAAAATAAGAGATCTGACACGATCCTCTTTCAAGACCTATCCTTTTAGATAGACTATTGCACGCTTTAATTTCAATGTATTGCATTTGTAGGTTTATAGGTGCACATCATTTTAGGTCCACCCTGGCGTACAAAGGGTCTCTTTAGGTCATGTTTCATTTCAAATTGCATATTTCATTGTTTTGATAAATTGGCATCATGCATAAACTTTAGAGGGAATGCCACATGAGGAATCCCGTATTAGGAATAACCCACTTTGTGTCTCGGATATGTAATTTAATGAGACTTGCACATTTATATTTTTTGTACCATCCAAAGGGGTAGTGCACAACATAAGGTAGGATCCGATCTTTCCCACGATAATAAGAGCAACTTTTGCACATTAAAATATGAACATCTAACAATCATCTTTTGGCCATTTTATCATAATTGGTAAAATTCCCTGGCATAAAGGATATTAAGTTGAAGAAATTCACAAATAATTCCTCATTGTTGAGACGATAAATATATTGAGACCAAATTTTGATTTTAGAAAACTCATAGACTAATACATTACAACAAAATTTGTGAGTTTTGAAACCACAAATGAGTTGACAATTTAGTCAATTTTCAAATAATCCATTTTACTAGTTTATTCACTTTTAGGACAATCTAATCAATTTTGAATAAACTGTCAATTCGATTCAATCCATTTTTTAAAACCATCTAGTCAATTTTGAATAAATCATCAATTTCATTTTCCCAGTTTACCCATTTTTAGGGTAATCCAGTCAATTTTGAATAAATCCTCAATTTCGTTCAATTCATTTGACCAAGTTTACCCACTTATAAGGTAATCCAGTCAATTTTTGAATAAATCATCAATTTCATCATATCCATTTGACCTGTTTATTCTCTTTTAGGGTTTCGGTCTAAGTTTCACTAAATAAATTAATCGAGACGTTGCAATCCTTTCAACAGTAGACTCTTTTACACATCACTTTATGTGTTATTCAAAGTAAAAGTAATCAATCCATTCGCACTTTATCCTCATTTTTGTTAGGTCAAATGTTTCTTCTCGCTTCAATTGGCCAAAATTTTCAAATTATCTTCCAATCGAATGCCAATAAGTTGATCGAATCCATCAGGTATTGTATAGTGCCGACCCTGAAAGATTGCATTTTCATGCTAGGCCAACCTTTGGCGTAAAAGGGTCCCCCAATAGGGTATGCATCAGAATTACCTCAATTTTTACCAACTCGTGTCTTTTTCTTTTTCTTTCTTTTTTTGCTTTGCCAACAGCCGGTCAAGAGATGATGCTAAATAGGGCTTTCTAAAATGTTACGTATTTTTCAAATATAGCTACAAGAAGAAGCCCTATCGTTACACGATCTTGTAGTCGAGCTTTGAGAAATCGTGTAAACATGAGCGCACATCCGGAATCATCTAATAGATCCACCACAGCACCTCCAACAGACGCTGGAAATTTGGGAGCTTAACTGAGCGAATTGTTGAATAAAATCAATGAGTTAAGCACGGAGGTGACCGCACAAAGGCACATGATTGAGCAATTGGTTGCTAGCAGTAGCGGTGTTCAGCATAATCCCTTACCTGTTAGTCAACCTACGTATTTATACCCTTACCCATATTACCTAAACCCACACCCTATTTACCATACTACTATCAATTACCCTTGATCTCGGCCAAACTATGCAAAACCACCTATACTACACGTCCCAATTTTTCAACCCAATTTTCAAACTCAACCACACCCTCCTTATAATCCAAGACCTGTTCAACCAAACAACCGAACTTATCCTCCAAACCGTAAAATTCGAAACCCAACCCCATATCGAACTTTCACCAACCTGAGCCAACTTATTGATCAATTGTACGAACAACTCAAAGCTGCCAGAAAAATTGGTGTCATACCTCCCAAGATCTAATTTAAAGGGTTTCCCCATGATTATAACCCTCAAGTTGTCTGCGCTTATCATTCTGGAGTTCCCTGGTATCCCACCAATAATAACTGGGCATTAAAACATAAAATTCAGAATATGATCGAAACAGGAGATATAGTGCTGAGAAAAAGGGAGAACAAGGACCGAGCATAAGTACAAATCTCTTTCTCAAACACAAGGACACCTGTGAGGCATTTACCCCCAATGAGGAAATTTGAAAATCTCGAACTAGTGAGATCCCTCCCTCTCGAAGGGAGTTTCGATCAATTTGGGGAGTTGTCTTTGGTTAAATCCATGAAAATCATTCATGCATGTGTCTTTTGTTTAACTATATTTTGTAAATAGTTTTGAATCAAGTGGCCTTTGAAGACACATATTGTTTAACAAGCAACATGCTATTGAGTTTGATCTTTATCTTGAAATTCAATAAAATATACAGTTTTATATATACTGTGTTACTTACGCATTTTTTTTTCAAATGGCCAAGAATAAAATCCTCTGACTCTTTGGATATCACTGTTCCGAAATTTGATGGCAACAATCTCGATATCTCATGAATATGAATTTGGATTTCAAAATGAGAGTAGTAGCGAAGAAACATCCGAAAATGTTTCAAAGAGGCCCGAATGGTATAAAGAGAAAGTCAAGCCGAATTGGGATCAAGATTAAGAAAATAAGAATCAGTGGTCACTTGATAAGAAGCAGCTAAATTCAATCTGTCATGGTCAATATTATCAAAAGGATTGGCCCGTGCTTATCATCAAAGGGTCAAATCATGACTATTCAGACGATGAAACAAAGCGTTGAAGTGGCTTTTATCGGTGCAAGATGAGGCAAAAAGAAGAGTTTGCCCCAAATTGGCAAGGGTTTTTGTCAAAAAAGGTATTGCCTGGTGGAGCACTTATACTCGCATAAATGGATGGACAAATTTTTTCTCAACCGATCAATTCGAATATGTGCAAGAAATTCTTCATATGATAAATGAAAGTTCCTTTCAGGGTTAATGCGTAGAATGAAATGAAAGTCAGACCTTCTTCCTTTCCAATTAAACATTCAATCCCTAGTTATCCCTTTTTGAGCCTTTAGAATAAATTATTTCGTTTGGCAACCCTTGAGAATCGCAAACCCCGCACTGGGACAAATTTGAATTGGAAAGAAAAGTTTTAAGAGGTGAAAAGTGATAGAAGAACAAAAGAAAATGAACAAAAGAAAACCTCAGTTAAAAATAAACTGAGGCAAATTTTGAAAATTTCAAAAGATGAATAAAAAAAATGAGAAAATGAGAAAATGAAAGTAAAGAGAATCTCAGTTGAGAATAAACTGGGGCAAGTTTTGATTTAACCCTAATATGGGGTTGATGCAACAATGTGATCTCGGATCATTTAAGCCACTTTTGAAATTCGCTTTCAAGCCTTAACTTTTCTAAGCACCCTACTTGACCCCATTACAAAAGTCGACAGTCCTGACTTCTATTCTTTGCAATATTTCTGTCAAGAAATTTTTTAATTAATTGGTAAATAATGTTCATATACTGATGCCAGAAAATTTTTAGATGTATTTCTGAATTAATTAGGTATGAGATTGACATTGCTCATCATGTGAAAACCCGCAAGGACGCCTTTAAAAGAGAAAAGGAGAAAGAAAATCAAGAAGGAAAATAGGAAAAAAGAGAAAGAAAAAGAAAAAACAAAAGGATGGAGGGAATTTAGGTGAAAACCTGAAATGACGTTAAGGTAGAGTTGCACAAAGAAAGCAAAGGTGACTCAGTTCATTGGAATTCCTTTTCACATTGTGATTTTTCTGCTGGCATTGAATTTTGGACGGACAATATTCAAAAGGTCAAACGGGGCACTTTGTTAGAGACCAAAATATTTTAGTTATCAACATAGATTGCTGGATTTGTGATTCATTTCTCTAGAGTTATTTTTTTCTTTCAATACAAGTCGATTGTTATTTTTTTGCATTATTTTGGTTTTTGACATTTTTGTATAAAAATTCTTTGGGTGTTGTATAGTTTCATTTGTCTCATTGGATTATATCAAATGACAGTTTTCTTGATTTATCGAAAGGTGCATATGTATAAGTTTTCATGTTAAATTAGCATTGAAAGCTAAGGCAACCGGTATGTAATTTGCAGTGCAAGGTCGGGTTTTGTAGCATCGAGGGAAAAATATCAAAATACTCATATTTACACGTTTCTCGAAAGCAGGACGGATTAAATGGTGGTAGCATTAGTTTGATTGTTTCATATAGCAAAACTGAGGAAAATTATTTTTGTAAATAAAGTCAGGGAATGTCGCCCAACAATTAAACATTCAGCGTTCAAATAGAAGAGGAAGTGCGAATCAAAACCTTAAGGAGGAGCAACAATACCATAATGTAAAGCAAATGATTGGTTGTACAAAAATTGATGCAAATTGGGGCAATTTTTGAAAAGATTTCTTAGGTAAGTATTCAAGAACTTTTTCATGCAATAACGTGTTTTTTCTTTCACCGTTAGTATCGGGTTTAACCCACTAACATGTCTTTTATATCCGTTAGCATCGGATCCAATCCACTAACGTGTTTTTTTTCTTTCTTTCACCGTTAGTATCGAATTTATCTCATGACTAACGTGTTTTTTCTATCACCGTTAGCATCGAATTTATCTTACTAACGTGTTTTTTCTATCACTGTTAGCATTGAGTTTATCTCACTAACGTGTTTTTCTATCACCATTAGTATCGAGTTTATCTCACTAACATGTTTTTTTCTTTCACCGTTAGTATTGAGTTTATCTCACTAACGTGTTTTGTCTTTCACCGTTAGCATCGGATCCAACACACTAACGTGTTTTTTTTTCTTTTCTTTCTTTCACCGTTAGCATCGAGTTTATATCACTAACGTGTTTTTTTCTTTCACCATTAGTATCGAGTATATCTCACTAATGTATTTTTTTTCTTTCACCGTTAGCATCGAGTTTATCTCACTAATGTATTTTTTCTTTCACCGTTAGCATCAGGTCCAACCCACTAACGTGTCTGTTGTATCCGTTAGCATCGGGTCCAACCCACTAACGTGGTTTTTTTTTCTTTCACCGTTAGTATCGAGTTTATCTCACTAACGTATTTTTTTCTTTCACCGTTAGCATCAAGTATATCTCACTAACGTGTTTTTTTTCTTTCACCGTTAGCATCGAGTTTCTCTCACTAACGTATGCCGTATTTTTCTATCAATGTTAGCATCGGCTTCATCCCGCTAACGTGTCTTCTTACCTCGGCAGGTTTGGGTTGTATCCCACTGACCTTTTATCATGATGGATTTGAAATTTCGAAAGGTTTGGGTTGTATCCTACTGACCGTTTTTCTCTTGTCAGACTCGAATTTTTATTCCATTGACCTTTATATGTTTGCTTGTTTCAATTCACGACAGAATAATTACAGGTAAGTATTTAGTGTCTACGTCTTTGTCTCGAATTTCTTCGAAACTCAGACAAAGAGGTGCAAGCTGTAGACACCAAAAATTTTATTTATTTAATTCAATGTTAGCTTTATTTTTTATTCTTATTTTGTTTTATTTTATTTTATTTTATTGATTAAATGATAGTCAGTGTTATTTTTATTTATTTTATAAATTAGGTTCATTATTATTTTTATTTTTACGATATTTTTGCATTAAATTTCTGAAAAAGGAAAATTCTCACAAAAATTCAAAAAATTTGTTTCTTAATTTGTTTTTAATCCTCTTAAATTCAATTTCTTTAAAATGAATGACAATTTTGCAATGCAACTTTAATTAGGAATTAATTTTGTTTGCTAACTTAAGTTGATTTTGAAAAATAAAAATAAAAATAATAAAAAATATATATAATAAAAAGGGAAAAATATGTTGATAGGTGGTAGGCTTGCATGTTAGGCAAGTGGTCAAAGGAATATTAGACAAGTATTTTAGGTTTTAGCATAACACATGTAAAGGGGAGGGGTTAGGTGTCAAGACAATGGGGAAGCTTAAGAAAATGGGAAGAAAAAAAAACAAAAAAAGAAAATGGGAAAAGAGAGCTTTGGTGGCTGGTGGAGAGGACCGAAGAAGGTTTAGGGCTGAGTAGGAAAAAATCAAGGAAAAAATTGGGAACATGGAGAGAGAGAGGTAGAGAGAACCAGAGAAGAAACAAGGGTTCTGGGAAAAGGAAAAAAGGGAAACCGGAGGGGAAAAGGGTGTTTCGGCCATGAGCGTGAGGAGGAAAAAAGAAATGAGAGGTTACTGGGCAAAGCAAAAGAGAGGAAGAGAACTGGGGGAGTAGGAAAAACTAGACTGAGAGCAAGAGAAAGAGAGATTACCCAGGATTTCTGGAAAAAGGAAAGAAAGAAAGGAAGTTATGGAAGACAAGGGAGAGGACAGAGAGAGATAGAGAGGAACACATAGAGGGGGGGAACAAGGAAAAGAAAGACAAGGGAGAGGCTGCAAAGGAAGAGCTAGCGGTGAAGGAATCTGGGCAAGATCAGAGGAAAAAGGATGAAAACAGCGAAGGAAAAGAGAGCATAGGGAGATCGAGGGAGATTCAAAAGAGAGTGAAGGGATTCTTTGAAATCCGAGACATCTCACGTCCATTTTACTTCGTCAGGGTCCTAAGGTAACTATTGTTTCTTCCTTTGTGGCTTCAACAATATTTTTATGAGAATCCAAGCCTGGGGACATGAATCTTGGACTGTTTACTGCTGGTTGAACTTTCGTTGGTGCAATAACTTTGCCATGCTTGTGTGTTTGATAACTTTTGATTCGGTAGAAGGCCATGGGATGAAACTTGTTAGGAAATGGGTTTGAGGTTCTCTGTATAGTTTTATCTGATGAATCCATGAGTCTCTGCTTGATATTTATGGCTGGTTTTCATGTGTTTGAACAAGCAACTCAGAAAATGGCATAAAGTTTCGAGCAAATCTGTTCTAATGCTTCCTTGATCGCTGATCTTCCTTTTCTTGTTGTTTGTAATTCTGATGCTGGGTTTTAGTGTTAAATGGAGTAAGTTGCAAGTTTTTTTCTTTTTGTTTGCTTGGAGATTGATTCACCTGATCTACACGTTTGATAATGAAATCCAAAAAATGGGTGGAAAGCCTTCTGAATGAACCTAGTTTGCTGTTAATCTTGTACTTGGGTTATGTTAAAAATGGTGATTTGGGGATTTATGTGAGTTTGGTTGATAAATAATGAGTTTTGTTGGATTCTTTTCGTATGAAATCTGCGTGGGTTTGAAATGCAAGTTTGCAGCAGAAAATTGCAGAAGGAAACCTGTGAATGAATTCGGAACTTGCCAATTTTCTCATCTTAGATTTCCTTTGTTTGCATCTTGTGTTTGATGAGGGTTTATGGAGTCTGATGAGTGGTGGGTTTGAAGCTTTGTTTCAAATTTTGTAAGCTGCCTGGGTTACTAAATGGCAAGAAGCTTCGGATAAACTTGTGTTCTGATGTTTCACTGATGGCTGTTCCCTTCTTTTTGTTGCTTGTGTAACTTTGGTGTTGGATTTCAATAGTAAAAGGTGTAAGTGGTGCATTTTGCTGACTTGAAGATTGATTGACAATAAACCCAGAAGAGAGTTGCGGAAAGAAATCAGCGAAAGAAATAAACCGGCGAAGTTGCAGAAGGCTTCTTCATGAGCTTGCATTAAAAATTTTCTAAAATTACACTTTAACCCCTTAATTTTTGTCTAATACTACTATGACCCAGAAAATTGAAAAGATTAATCAATTTTATCCCTTTAACATGTTATTTTTCCTTGATACGCTTTCATGTAATTTTTGGACAGATTACTCATGAGTGTTAGGATGAAATTTGAAATTTAATAATTTTTGATAGATTTATTATTTTTGATTTGGATTTTGTAAAAATGGTTTTAGATTTGGGTAGTATTTATTTTGTTTTGAATTTGGTGAGGGGGTTTTCGTTTATTTCTTGTGAAATTTAACATTAGGTTTGGTAGGTTTTATTTTGAGTCCTTAATTTTATTTTAATTTAGACCCTTAATATTTATAATAATAAGGATTTGACCTCTCAAACTTCTTTAATTCTTTCAATTGTGCTTTTGTTTGTTTTAATTTGTTGGCTATGGGTTGTTTATTTTTATTTGAATAATGTGATTGATTCAATTTTGTGTTTATTGTCATTTTCTTGTGATTATTTGTTAATTAAAGTGATATATTGACCTTTTTATTGTTTTGGAGGGTAAAAAGAAAAATTTCATTTCATTAGGTCGCCTATTCAAGGGAGGAACACTCTACTCTTTATTTTGATTTTTACTTGACCCTATGTGCCCCTATGTGACTTTATGTGCGTAATTGCATGCCTTTTTGAAAGTTTTATTTTATTTATTTATTTAGTCACTTTAATTGTTTTGATTTAGTATATTTATTTTAATTTAATGTTTGATTATTTAAGGAGCATTTAAATGCCAAATTGTAATAGTTAGGGGGTTCAAGATATGTATTTAGATAGAATATGTAATAGTTAGGTATTTACTTTATTATTTTATTCCTTTTCTCCCTTTAGATTGTAGTTAGGGCCCCCAAATGTAATAGTTAGATCTCTATTTACTTTATTTGCTGTGTGTGTTTTGCATGCTTGTGTGTCTACGTGTTACTCGCTTTTTTAAAGCATTGCATCTGGATATTATGCTTATGTGTTATGTGTTTTATATGATATTATGTGTTTACTTACTTTTATTATGTTTTATATGAGTAGTTTAGTTATAATCAATGTGTGACGTCACCACACTAGTCCAACGCTAGTTGTGATCTTTTTCCTCGATATTCCACTAGTCCAATGATAGCAGGAACTTATAGATGTGTGTTAATCCAACGCTAAACCCTTAGGAACCGTTCACGCGTTAGATCATGTTTGTGTGACAAAATCACTACATTTTCATGCATGTTTTTACTTTTTAGGGTTTTTTCATTTGACATGACATTTCTCCCATATGTATGACGCTTATCCCTTATTTTCCCTATATGTATATTCCTTATTCCATATTTTCCCTATATATATATATCGCTTATCCCTATGTGTGAGACATGACATTAGACTTGCATTTCATTTAAGGAAAGTTAGGAGTAGATTAGTGCATTTGCTTAATTAGATAGGAAATACTCCCTCGAAAATGGGATATGGACGAGTTTGGATTTCTAGTTTTAGCACACTCGTATTCCCTCTATAAAAGGAAAAATTGAAATCACGAATCTTAGTTCCCCCACTCGTTATGATGCATTCATTTAGGTCATGTATATTTTTTTATTATTATTTTCTTTTCTTTTCTTAAAATCTCATATTTTTGCATATTTGTGACCTCTTCAGGGAGTCACTCTTGGGCATCATAATTAATTTGATTGGCACCAATTAAGTTTTGAAGAGATATTCCGACCCCCCGATATCTTCTTAGGTTCAGATTTTGCATCCATATAGTGACGTCAAAAATGTGATAAATTTTAGGTTAAAATAAGAAAATTTTTGACTAGATCACACAACTAGCCTTGGTTAGGTTGAAAGAGTGCCTTGGATTTTTATCCTTGCCTTCCCTTTCTTCAACCGTGACTCCCAAACCTTTTTTCTTGATTTGCGTAGATTTGGAGTCGTTTAAAAAGGGTTTTCTCTATTTTTCATTTAAAATTCATTTTAGGTGATTTAGTACACCTTAACTCAATACCAAGTGGTGACTCCTATTTTTCATCAAAAAAAATCTTTTTTAAACTATTATTTTTGGGTCAAAATCGTCGCATTTTTTAAGTTCCATTTAGGCCCATTTTCTTGTCTAAAAATCAAAAACTCATTTTCAAATCAAAATTAATCAAAAATTCATTTTTCTAAACCCATATTTTATTTTCTTTTTCAAAAATGGGGCTCGACATCTCTCGCAAGCAAAATCTGGAAAATGATCAAAAAGCTGCCTATTACAAAAGAGACTCTATTTCTTATATTACTACTACTCTAACTAACTTTCAATTTGGCTAATAAAACTTGAACACGTGACTATCTAGAATCATTAGCTGAAGTGATCCATGGCTTGAGAGAACAATGTGAATTCCTAGTAAAGGCATGTTTCTTTAACCGCGCCTTCATTCTGACTCCGTTGCTAATCTTCACGCCTTCTCCTCCGCCTTTCACGCTTTTTTCATTTCTCTTCCTAATTGTCACCTCAGAGCTATGGATCAGTCCTCCTACTCTATCACAGTGCCTCTCCCTTTAGGAAATATTGTCCTCAAGATTGAAATTGTGGGAATTGTTTCTCAATCTCTTCTCCATTCTTCCAAGTGGGTTTTGTAGGATCAATGCCCTACCAATGAATCAACCATTAAACTGCAGCAATATTCCTCCTCTTGACTATCCTTCTGTCTAGTATAGCCACTGGTTCCACCCTCAAGTACCTTTCTCGTCCACATCAAGTAGTTGGAGGACGGGAGTAACCTTATCTCTTATCTTCTTCTTCAATAGTGAGACATGAAAAACTGGATGTATTTTAGAGGTTGTTGGTAGCCTCAACTTGCGAATGACCTTCCCAATTTTTTCCTTCATCACATATGGCCCGTAGTATTTGGTAGACAATTTGGTGTTGTTTCTTTTGGCTACTGAACTTTGTCTATAAGGTTGCAGCCTTAGATATGCCTAATTTCCCACTTCAAACTCCCTTTCACTTCTTTTTTCATCAGTATATTTTTATGGCAAAATTCACAGGGACAGTTGGGCAGCGACGGTGACTGCCGACAGTTACCATCCCCTCCGGGTGAACTGCGTGTCCCCCAAACCCGATAAGAGGAGTCCTCATGGGAGTAAGCTGCTCTCTAGTGAGGTTTAAGCTCTCGAAGGTTCGGCAGTGCAAGACGTCCACCGAGCCGCCGGGGTCAACATATACTTTCTTTGCAATGTAATTATTGGTCAAAACTTCTATCACAAGAGTTTCATGATTGCTAGAGGTTGCCAAGACGGGGTCACTGGGTCCATAGGTGATAACCTCAAATAGCCGAGAACTTGGCTCGGTTAGGTTCAGGTTGGCCTGTCGATAAGTTCTCTTCTGGGAGTTTTGACTGTCTCCTCCTGTCGGACCCCCTTTAATAGTGTTGATAATCCCAACTATGTTTGGCCCATAGTCTGGGGATCCATCTCTGAGAGGTCTCCCAGACTCCCTATGGTCCTCAGAGGCTCGGCTATGACTTTTCGGCTCCCGCCAATCTTTTCTACGTTGATCTCCTCGGTTGTCGCGGTGGGAGTCACTTCGGATGAACTGTCTCAGGTGCCCTTGCTTTATCAAATTCTCAATCTCTTTCTTCAGATCATTGCAATCCTCCGTGTAGTGCCCAATATCTCGATGATAGGCACAAAGAGGCTAGCGTTCCTCTTCTCTCTCTTTTCGGCCATTTTTGGAGGAGTTCGGCCGAGGTGATTTTATTCCATCACGAAAAGGATGTGGGATCGGCTGGTGTTGAGGGGAGTGAGATCAGAATCAGGGATAGGCTGTTTCCCTTTCACGATTCTGTCAAAAACACTGCGGCGATCCTGTAGGAGATTCAGGAATCCGCTGCTGGGACCTTGATCACCTCGGCCAGATTCCTTCTTTCTCCGGGAATCCTGGCCTACTCGCGCGGCTTGGGCTTTTCTCTTCATGCGATTTAGATTTTCGCTCTGTATGCCTTTGTTAACTTTCTGTCAGAGTTCCTGAAGTGTTCAGAGATTTTCTTGTGCACTTCGGTGTTAAACACACCGGCAGCCAGTCCGTTTGTGAAAGCAGCTATGGTTACCTGCTCGTTAGGGTTTGATATTTGTACATTTTTCTCGTGGAACTTCTGCATGTATGAGCGCAGAGATTCCCCTGGAGCTTGTTGTATGTTCAGTAAGTAGGCCGAAATTTTCGTCATCGGTTGAGATGACACAAATTGGTGGATAAACTTGTTCACAAGCTCACCCAAGGATGATATGCTCCTAGGTTCTAGGCTCCAGAATCATTTTTGAGCAATTCCTTGCAAGAAGACAAGAAAGGCTTGGCAAATGATAGAGTCAGGGACACAATATAACCAAAAAGCGGAGATAAAGGCATGGAGGTGATTTTCGGTATCACTCGTCCATCATACGGCTACAAGACTGGAAGTTAGGGGGAATCATTTCCCCATTTATGTCATCAGTGAAAGGTGGAGCCCTCATATAATTGATGGCCAAACCCTCTGGTCATCTCGAGGCCTCCTCGGGTCGTCTTCCCCACAGCCCTCGGGAAAACGCCTTTAAGATAGAGGCAATCTTGTACGTAGCCTTAGATGAGACACGTTTAGAGTTGCTACGGACAGGATGCCTATCATTAGACTCCTCTTCAGATGGAATCTCGAGGGATCTGGCCGACCTCCTCTTGGAGGATTCGGCTTTTTGCTTGCCTTGTCTTTTGAAATACCTTTCCAGTTCTTCAAAGATGTTTGGATTTTCAGCTACAAACTCAGCCATTCGGGCAACGGCTTCTTCGTTTGCAGGCTGAGTCCTCTGGGACTCTTGGTCTTCGGAAATGTTTTCTTGCTAAGCGGCAGAGCTTGGCTCAACTCCGATGGAGGGAACCCTCCTACTCCTAGAGTGCGTAGCTTTCATGTTTCAAGAATATCTTTGGTTCCCACAGACGGCGCCAATTAAAGAGGTGATTTCTGGTTGGGTAGCCGAGCTAACCTAGTACCGTTCTCTCTTAAGCGAGGTGACTTTATGTGGTAGATTTTCTGTCCGAAGTGAGGGGTGGGGCTTTGTCCCCTGGAATCACTCCGACGATCACGTCAGTTTAGTGAGAAGAAATAATAACAATAAGAGATTTGAATGTAACAATACTCTTACTTGTTTTGGAGAAGGGAGATGGCATTTATAGGGTACCGATTGGAGGAAAGGACTAGAAATTCAAGTCTTAGGGACCCACAACCTGCGCATACGGCCCTGTCCTGACACGTAGCAGTGGTCTAGGCCCTCTGCCAGGCAGGCACGTGGTTTTCCGATAAAGCGCACCCATGTGCCTTCCCAATAAAGCAACATTTACTGTTCACCAGTCAGTCGGAATGATGAGGGGTGAACTGGCCTTGACAACATCTGCGCGGTGGCGAGATGACTGGTATTGTACTGGAGTTCAGTGTTGCGTTAGAGAACCGAGCTGATATGATCTCGGGCCGAAGTGATGGATATGACAGCGGGCTCGGGTTCGTAGTTGTGGGAGGACAGACCGAGGTGATCATCCTCAATTACCATCCCTAATAGTGGTGGACCCGTTTAGATTATCAATTACTTAAGAATTGCATAGATGTTATATATAAAGCAGGGTAAGTGTTTCTATAATGCCAAAATTTAGAAATCATTTACTAGTTATTATCAAGATAGTCTTTTATCAAATTATCATTTCTTACAATATACCACATTTTTAACGTTTCAACTATCTCTTTCCATTTTACTAATCAAAGTGTCAAATTTTCATTCATTAAAGTGCACATTTTTATTCAATAAAGTGAACATGATGACTAGTACCATGGAAATGATTGTTTTTTTTTTTTGGCAAATATGATTTTATTGATCTAAAAAATGGACATAATACAACTCTCACCGTAATCTTCTCCTACGAAAAATGGGGAAACCTAACTGCTCCAGTTGTATCTCACCCCTAACCCTATCAGGCAATTCGCGATAACTCCCAAAAATTGTATCTTCCTCCGTGTTTGCCCCTAGGTTAGCTAAGCAGTTAGCTGGCTTGTTCGCCTCTCTATAGCAATGCGTAATAACCCGGAAGTATCGCTTATATATGAGCAGGTCGTTCATCTCCCGTTGCAGTCGCCACGGGCACCCCCGTTTCTCTTGCAGAATCTGCACCAAGACGAGCGAATCAGCTTCGATGTGCAAGTCCTGAAAACCGCGCTCTACACATAATTGCACCCCAAATGCCATAGCCTTGAGCTCCGCGTGCAAACTCGTCAAGTAGCCAAAGAAACAGAAATATCCAACAATAAACCGTCCTCCCGGGTCTCGCACCACACCCCCACCCCCACTACTCCCCGGGTTCCCCTTAGTACAACTATCTGAATTCAACTTATACCTAAGCGGAGGGGCCACCCATCGGACTGGAAGTATCGAGATCCTCACTGATATGTTCCTCGATCAACTTGTTTCGAGACACATAGCACGTTTGCTGAAGGATTTAGCGAGGATGTCCAACTTGGAATTGCGGGATCTAGAACCAAACGGACGACACGATTGGATTCAAGACGGTAGTACGATGACTCCAATGAAGGTGACTATTTCACGGGATAGGTCGGTAGAACAATCTAGGACGAGACGCAAGATTGTTCAAAACCCTTGCCAAAACAAGTAAAAGGCTCGAACACTCTTCTTAGAAGAAGGAACGAAAATAAGACAATTTTATTGATAAAAGTTCTGACCCTTAAACCTTACAAAGCAAGCCTATTTATAGGCTAAAGTGACTAAAACCCTAAAGGGGCTAGGAAAAGGAAAAAGTCGACCCATGCTCTTGGAACAAGATGGGCCGGCCCATGCTCTTACTTAATCATTAACTAATTGCTAACTAATTGATGGGGCCTAAGACCTTATTCTCTTGGTGGCCCGCTTGACTCTTCGTGGGCTTGGATCATGGTGTAAATGGCTTGATTATCTCTCTCCAAGCCCTCAATATCTTTGTGAACTCCATGTTGGTCTTGGACAACTCTAACCAGAACTTGGAATGATTCTTTGAATAGCTTGGCCTATGCATGCGTGACTGGGCCCAATGGGACTCGAAACATGTAAGTCATTGCGTGGGTTTTGACCCGTACACACATCAGTCCCCTCCTCTTGAGAAGGATTTGTCCTCAAATCTGGATGGGAATGAATGTGACTAACAAGAGTTGCCAGTATAACACCTCAAATCTCTACATATTGGCCCTCTTAGATTGAATAACACTTGCATATGTTATGATTAAAATAATTCGGTACACATGTCTCTTAGTCAGTTTCAAGGGCCTCTTGAACAAGGACATTCGCCAAGGTAAGAAGGAACGTGTGTAAGGCTTGTGAACGTTCCAGGTTGCAACACAAAGTTCTCTAATTTGTCTTCGAGTATGGGCATTCACGTGCACTTTATAACGATGTTCGTTGGGACTAGGGAAGCCCCGAATCTGGTTGTGCAAGATGGTACAGTTCGGCCCTAGGCATTGTTGAATCGGCTCAACTTTCCAAGCTGGAGGTAGGACACTAAACCACCCGTGTTGTACACCCATAAAAACATGACCCAGGGAGGTAAGGGTAGCATTCGGATTGTGATTGACACACTTGTGTGCATCACCCAGCATAAGCGGCAACAATGAAGTGAGACGCACTCCATATAAATCACATGCGTTCGCGCCACATGCATCTGGAACAAGTACGAAATCAGGTTGCAACTCTTTAGTCATAGTTGGGAAGTTTTGGCCAGCTTTACAACCTACAAACACAAAATAACCTTCAACTTGAAACAATTCAGAAATTGGATAAAGAAATAAGGGAACGTTATTAACTAAATAGTAAGAAGGTTTAGATCAAGATTTAAATGTGAGAACTCCCTTTGACACTTCAATATTTCTTCTACCAATTGATTCAACTTGAGAGTCCAGTGCTAGTCCTTTACACTTCTCATCAACACCTATATAAGAGCAACAAGAGTTAGTGCTATACTCAAAATAAGGCAAAGGTGATGAATGAACTATAGGTAAAGAACAAGAAGTAGAATCTGGAATTTTCCTTTTAAGATGAGCTCGAATGAATCCTCCAATGGCGCGGACAGATTTGATTGGACATTGTTCCATGAATTGATACCAAAGGGATTTAGTTCCTAGAAGACAAACTCCATGGAAACTCACAAAGTGTCCAAGTGATTTCGGGATGGAACATGCCATGACCAACTCTACTTGACTTTGTTTAACCTGCACAAACAAGGATATACTAAACAAAACACATGTTATTCGGTTAGCAAACAAAGTGTTCACACGTTCAATGTTTGCAGACATGGTCAACTCTTTTTCTTGACTCTTCACTAAGGCCAAATTGTTCTTGCTTATCCCCACTCCCTTCTTCTCGGACCATTGTTCCTTCATTGCACTTGAGTTTTGTTTTTCATTGGGGAGCTCTTGTGCACGGCTCGGCAGCAACTTATTCGTACGTGGCTTTTCAATCAACGAGGGACTAGACTGAATTTTTCCTTTATCACCACCGGTTGGCACATGGTGAAGTTGCTCCAAGTGTGAATCCAGCACTTGGCTAAGTCTTTCCATCATATCATCAATTAATGCTTTAGTCCGACTTTGGAATTTATCCTTTGATTCACGAATCTTTGCCTCAATTCGAGAGTTCTCGAACTCCTTGCCTTGATTGTCAAGACACTTCATAGATGAATCTTGTTTGCTTGAGATTGACCTCGATTTAGATGTTCGGTGCAAACTTCTTTGCTCTTTCTCATACTTATCACAACCTCGTTTATACCTTTCATATACACATGAAACACGATAACGTTCCATCTTTTCCGGGAGTGAACGAAACTCATGTGGTGAATTAGATTCCATGGAACTAGAGTGCTTGTGAGTAGGCCTCTTGGGACCCCTCCTCTTGAGAGGCTCATTCTCCAAGAATTCTTGGTTGTATGGGTAAGACGCAACTTCTCTAGGCATGAGTGCGTGACCTGCCAAAATGGTTAGCAAAGAAAAGGAGATTCCTCACGTCACACAAGCTCACGTGTATGTGCTTATCTCTCGTGTATCTCTCGAATTTTCACTCTAATGGTCTTACCAAAATTCCTTACCTGTCGGGTCAGGTAGTTGAGAAATGTTGCTCAAGTCCAATAATTGTCACCAACTTTTTTTACAAGAGTAAGCAAGAGTGTAAGACACAAACGTGGGTAAAAATTGAACTGGAATGGATGGATTTTGGAAGGCTACTAGCGGCGGACAGAAATGGAAATAACGCCAATGTGATCAAAAAGGAAGAAACCCCTAGCTTCCTAAAAGGTAGGAGTGGGTTTCTAGAATGTAGAAGAGTATTCCTAAAAAGTAGGAGAGAATGTAGGAGAGTGTTCCTAAAATATAGGAGAGAATGTAGGAGAATTTCCTAAAGTGGATGAGAGAATATAGGAAAGGACCTAAAAATGGATGAGAGAGTTTTAGGAGAGTTTCCTAAAAATGGATGAGAGAATTTAGGAAAGTTTCCAAAAAATGGATAAGAGAGTTTAGGAAAATTTCCTAAAAATGGATGAGAGAATTTAGGAAAGTTTCCTAAAAAATGGATGAGAGAGTTTAGGAAAGTTTCCTAAAAAATTAATGAGAGAATTTAGGAAAGTTTCCAAAACAATGGATGAGAGAGTTTAGGAAAGTTTCCTAAAAGGGTAGGAGAGAGAGTGTCCAAGTGAGTACAAAGAGTTATCCAAGTGCTTTACTTAGTTTCCTAATTGATTTTGGAAACAAGTTAGTTTTTGGAAACCTTTTGAAAATCCTTTTCCTCTTGAACAACTTTTGGTAACCTTCTTGAAACAACTTTTGGTAATCTTCTTGAAACAACTTTTGATAATCTTCTTGAAACAACTTTTGGTAATATTTTTGAAACAACTTTTGGTAACTCTCATATTCTACTCCAAGAAAGATTGCACAAATCAGATTTGGTTCCCTATCCAAACAATTCGGTTGCCCCTTTCTTTCTTTTCCTTTTTTTTTTCTCTTGCCAACCGATTCCTCTTTTCTTTCTTTTTTTTCGTTTTTGTTTTCTGTTTTTTTTTTCTTGACTACAACTATCAACCACGACACAAAACAAGGAAGTCCACAAATAATAACTACCAAGAACTCCAAGATCTTTTAAGAACTTTCAAGGAAGTTGTCAGGAACTTCAAAAATTTCAAGATTGTGGTCAAGAATTCAAGAAACTCAAGATTATTGTAAGTTCTCTTCAAGATTCACAAAATTCCAACAAGTTCTCTTAATACCATGGAAATGATTGTTGAATTACTTCACAACTATCATAAAATTATATTAAAATGCTAAGAAAAGTACCATTACATGTGAGCAAAGGACTCAAAATTTGACTGATAAGTTTACAACTAACCTACATTACTTTAAAACCGTATGACATTTACTTCAAGTTGTAAGACAAGCACCACCACATGTAATAAAAAGTGACAAAAATATATGAAAATTCACCTTTTTACATTTTGTATAAAGATAGTTTGCGAATTTTTCGTACAACTTCTTCACTTTTCCTTACAAGTAGTGGTTCTTTTCTTGCAACTTAAAGTAACTTTCTTCCAGTTTTAAAGTAATTCAGGTCAGCCGTAATCTTTTCATATGAATTTTGGGTATTTTGCTTACATGTAATAGTATTTTTTAGAGCTTTGATTCATGATAGTTATGAAGCAATTTAACAATCATTGCTTGGTACTAATTTATCATGTTCACTGTATCTAATAAATTTGTGCATTTAAATAAACGAAAATGTGCAATTTATTTGATAAAAAGATAAAAAAAATAAAAATCAATACATTTAAAATGTTGTATATTGTCAATTTGATAATTTTATAAGAAATGAACCAATTATAATCGGTAAATTAATTTTAAGGAAGAAATGCAATTTCGTTCCTTAAAGTTTGATTACTATGTGATTCTAGTCCCTAAAGTTTTAGCAAAAGCAAATGTGGTCCTCAATATTTTCAATTTGGAAAAAATTTTGGACTATTAGTTGATATTTTGTCACCTGTCCAATAACTCTAATTAATAAATTTGAGAGCCATCTGATTGTTATCATCACTGACATATCAACTGTATTTTACCATTTGCTATTCAAGCTATTTTTTACTAATAGGGAGGCAGATATATTTCTAACTAACATCAAATATTCATTGGTTATAATTAGCTAGACCCATCATGTGATTTGTCATGCCCTAATTAAATCTGATCACTCAAGAAATGGTATTTTGAGTTCAAGCAATGAACCTATTTGAAATGACTCATTTCGAGTTCGACGTCATGCCCTAAAATTTTTAAATTTGATCACTCAAGAATGGTATTTTGAGTTCAAGCAATGAGCCTATTTGAAATGACTCATTTCATGCCAAAAAGGCCAGTATGGTGAACAAGAATTTATTTCACTTCCTCACGTAGCTCCTCTATGTCAGGGGCTAGGTCCTGGTTTGGAAGTAATAGACACTATTCATATTTTGTATCTAAAGTATTTTATTTAATTTTCTCTACGTTTCGATTGTAAAGGTATTAACTATTCACTTCTGTGTACAACAAACAACTGTTTCGCACTAGTTTATTTCCTTCCTTTTCTTAAAGGTCTTGAAAGACACAAAAGCCTAAAAATGGCAATGTGCGCCTATTATTGGATTCATCTTACACAATAGCACCAATTTTGGGAATTTGTTGAATTCCAAACTCGCTGAAAAGATAAGTCACCAATCCTTGAACTTTGTAACTTACTTTATTAGCTTGGATACATCATCGGTAGGCATTTTATTAAAGGTTTTGAATTCATAATTCTTCTTGAAACACATACATTGTAGGTGGGTGCAGGACGAAGTGAACTCCCCAGTCAAGAGATAGAAAAGATTATTCAAAAGACATATTCAAAGCGTTAATTTAGTTGATTGAGATTGAATTTAAGGGAACTAAAATACACAAGAGTTACAAAGAAAAAGAATCCACTTTCGTTTAGTTTCTTTGTATTTTTTGCCAAACTAGATTGTCATTCCTACAGTACTTTCTATAACCGTTATATAGACTATTACAAAATAATTCTATCCGATAGCATCTATGTTAGCTTTCATCTGAGTAGAGTTAAAATGAATAAATTTCAGATGATCCTTCTCGAAAAGAGTGATAACAATAACCCGTCTCTTTAGTTATTTCATTTGCTACGTTATTTTTAGTTGCGAAGATCTAATACAAATTTTAACTTTAGAAAATTGAATAAAATTATTCCTCATCAACTATGTGCATCTAGTTTCTTGTGAGAATTACAAAATTAGGAGGTTTTCTAGAGTTCAAAAATTAAATAATCCAATTCGAATCTAAGCTTGACATGGTTCAAGGGTACTGAATGTACTCCAGAGATTATTAACTGTGGTCCTCGTAGTTGTTAAAATTACAATATTGCATGGTGGGATTGCACAATCCCGTGATCTAAGATTACCAAACCGACTAGGATTACATGCAAAATAAAAGAAAAAAAAAATAGAATCAGGTGGAATAGTTGTATCTTTTCTCAGCATCCTAGTCTCATATTTTGGACCCATTGAATGTTTTAACTTTGTTACCTGAGGGAAGCCTTTTGGGCTTATTGAAGAATGTCTTTAAACTTTTTCAAGTGGCTAGCTCATCTTCTAGGTGGATTGCTTTTATTATTCTGCTTAAATTCTAGCTCATCTTCTAGGTGGATTGCTTCAATTATTTGGCTTAAATTCTGCAGTTTGTCATCAAAATTGCAATATGTGTAGCATTCTCTTTTAAATTCATGAATATAATTAAACACAAGATATTTATTCTCAGGACCTAACTTAGCTAATAGGGATATTAATTAAGTAATCATGAAGTTTGTAGTTCTGACTTTTAACTCCTTCCCTTTCTCCTCCTATACAAGCTTAGAGTCTATCTTGAATTGAGGGTTAGAAAAAGGGAAGAAGAAGATGATGAAGGGAAAAATGGGGAAGAAAAAAAACCAATCTTGGATCATATGATCATGCTAGCATCTCAGAATGAGGTGGACTGGTAAGATAGTTTTATTGGACCTTTTGGACGTGTTCTTGTTTGTGACTTGCAAGAAGCCTTTTGAACTGATCTTTCAATTTCGTCAAACTTTTTAGTGGTTAGCCCATCTTGTGTGTGGAAAATTAAATTTTGGCAAATTTTGTACATTCCTTGACGTTCCATAGTACAACAGCCAAAATCACCTAACATTATTTATTTATTTATTTCAGAACTCCTCTATTTGGATTTGGTGCTCTCTTTAGATGTGTTTGTAACCTTTACTGTTAATCGCCTGCTTTGGGACTTTTCTAAATCTTTCGGGCCTGAGGGCTTTTATTTCACCAGGTTTTTGTTGAACCCCTTTCGTTCGTTTTGAGGGTAACGTACCAGAGAGAAATGGCTGCATTTTGCTTTGAAGCCAAGATAAGTTGGAAAGGGGGAGAGTTGAGTTACATCCCATGCTATTTAATCAGTCCAAGGACTCTCGTACGCTTTCTCTGATTGAATCCTTATTCCTAGTAGTCTCAGAGATTCACTACTTAAATATATTTTTAAAAAGATCTTTCAATCAGCTGTTTTTGTGGTGTTTTTACTTTTTTCAAAACTTTTCGCACTTTCTGCATAGGAAAATTCATCAACGATCACAACATGGCAAAACCAAATTCGGACTAAGTTTTTCGAAATAGATACTTTTCTACCTTCAGATTTAGTTAAAAAAAAATGACAAGTGACAAATCATGTCGTGAATAATAACATAAAGTAAAGGTGTAGACGAGAGTAAAGGAGAGACAGGAAATTAGATAATAGGTGCCCGTGACATTTTACTCCACTTCTTTAGATTAAATTTCTATGTTTTGGATTTGTATTTAGTTAAAATGTCATTCCTAACACTTTCTTTTGACAGATCTCACAACCCTATGATTCAACTCCGCAACTTAAAAGAGCTATCCTAATTTCGATTTCATGTTTAGAACTACAGACATTTTTCATATCCCAAGAAAAAAAAAAAAAAGGAAAAGGGCATATGCCTTCTTTAAGCAATTTTTTAATGAAGTACCTTCAATTGAATAAAAGATTGGCAAACGAAGTGGGATTAGGTCCAAGAAATATGAGAGAACAAGTGGTTCCTTAATCATGATACTGGCATTACAGAAAGGTGCCATTTTACATGGCCAGTAGGCTGAACAACTATTGTTTAACAATCATTTCCGTATCATAATGTGAGCTTTTGGCTAATAGTTGATCATTGGTATTTCAATTGGAAGAAATTGGACAAAAAGATAATTCACTTGCATAAAGACTCAATCATATTAGTCTTCCATAGCAGGGAGACATACCCCACATCCGCCGCTTCTAGTAATCATTGTGTATATGTTGCGGATGTCAAAAGTGACACTAACACAGCGTATAAAATAGTACTAGAAATTTTGAACTTGAAACTGCCATTTTTTGTAGTGGGAGGTATTCGTTAAGACTTAGATACCATTTTTTTTTTTTTTCGCTGAGATGTATCCTAACCTTCGCTTAAACTAATCCCATAAGGCTGTGTAGAGTCTTGCACCAAAGATACACGGTGAGACAGCATACGAGGGGTCAATCACGAGACCTAATGGTAACTATCAGGTTACGGAACCAGTCGGACTACTAGTGAAGACTCTTAGGTACCATTTGGATTGCTATTTTTTTATGTTTTTATATAAAAAAAAATGTAGTATAATAGTTTGATATATATGAAATAAAAAAGTGATTGAAAGATATATTCAAAGAAAATGTAAAATTTTTTCCTTAAAAAACTATAGACAAATGAGGTAATTTTTCATACGTTGAAAGTTCAAGTTGTGCATATATATACATTTGTCACTGTGATTCTTGAATAGGTCACTCAATTTGTCAATTTTGTTAGATTTTTTTTTTAAGTTTTTACTTTGACTTGTGGTATTTTGTCTTTTTTCTTTTTTTGGGTTCTATTTCTATGATGTTTCACAAGTAAAATATATTATCTCAATGGTTGAAAACTTTTCACCACATGAATATTCAAGTAACAGCAAATACAAGCACAACAAATGTTGCCATTTCTTTAAAAAAAGAAAAAAAAATGAGAAGGCACGATGGTATTTGGCATCTGAACATTTCAGCTTTAATTACTGGACCGTTTATAATAGTTTTCTTGAACTATTAGACATGGATAAAAGAACCTACTTTTGACTTGGAAATAAAAGAACCAAGCATGTGATAAAATGTTCTAAAGCTAGTAAGACCCCAACTCCAGCATGAGTAGCATTGATTGGTCCTTTCTCTTGTATGATGACAAATATGTTTGGCTATTGATTGCAGTCAAAAGTGCTTCATAAGGTTCACAAAGAACTTATTTCCCAAAAATAGGAATGAATAAGGCTCAGATTGTACCTTTTCTACACACTACTAAGGAGGATAATATTTTCTACCCAAAAGTTTTAGGTGGGGAAATCCACCTGCACCCTGCATCTCATTATTTCATCTAAACTCTATCTGATAATGCAGCCACACAGCATTACAACACCAGTTAAAGATTGACGGGAGAATCTATTATGGTCCCTCATTGAAAATTTTTCATATGTTGTTTCCTTCAAAGAGGATTATTTCATCTTAGTCCTCGAAGTTAGATGTCAAGCATTCTTTGTGCCTCAGGTTCGATATATGTCCCATATTAGTCAGTAAAGATGTAGAATTAACTTTCCATCATTTTATGCAAAATAAGAAACTGAATCACATAAACAATGCATTGATCATAAGCTGCTGACAAAGGATGGAGGAATGTCAAAATAGAATGCTTCAACAAGATGCTAGTTAATCTAATTCATTCTCACAGGCCAGGGGAAAATGCTTCAGTAGGAGTAGTGCAGGATATCTTAACACTGAGATCTTTGTTTAACATATGTACATTTTGCTTAATGGATAACTACAATGATAATACTTGTCTGAGTCGTAGTAAAATTGTTTTAGACAGATTTTGTGATGTGGAATCGTCTCCCACCAATTCCATGTTCTTGAATCCACAGATGTAATGATGATTGGGCCTTTGTCCTCACACTGCATAGTTTTTAAAGGCATGTATAAAACGTCTACTGTTTCGGGGAAAATAAAAAAGAATCACCAAAACAATAACACATTAAATAAAAAAAGGGGATTAATGAAATTAAAGCAAAACATCTACTATTACACAAGTTATAGTTACAACTTACAAAAGGATATGAGATAATGTGGATTTGAAGATCAGAAAATCTAGTCCAAATACGAAACTGGAACACTCTTTGGAAGACAAGACCCTTTGAAGCCACTGTTAAGATCATTGCCCTTCGCATTTCCTCTAAGACTAAGTCTCATGCTAATCCCCTCCTTGCCAATATTGTTAACCATTTTCAAGGTAGGCTGGAAAATGTTTTTAAGCCATTCTTCAAACAAGCTGTTAAGAAATGTAGCAGAACCAAGTGAAATCTGTTCCAGGACATTATGTTCCACCGTGAAACAATCCAAGTTTTTACTCCCAAAAATCTCCTCAAAGGAAGCTCTGATCTTGTTCAGAAACATTTCTGTCATCTGCCTACCCTGAGTCAAATCCCGATTGAGAATGAAATGATTCTCAATCAAGTCAAGGAATCCAAGGGGATTCGGTTGATCATTTGAAGTCAAGTCACTTGAAATGGGGCTGAACTCTTTTGTCTGGTCATCACTTTCTTCCTCATCCGCTTTCATGTTGAGATCAAGCGTGTTTGAACTTAATTGCGGAGTGAGTTCTTTCTCGCCGTTCTCCACTGGGATTTTGAAGCCAGATTCCATCTCACTCTTTCTTGGAATCTTATTGTTGTCTGGAAAATCCCAATCGGTTTTACGCTTGTGATCAGGGCCAAATACTGTGGAATTGGAAGTTCTTTCAGTTACCAAAATTTCCATCTGAATTACAGGATCCATCTTTTTGCTCTCATTGTCGTAACATGAAAGATCAGCCTTTGTCAAGATGAAAATGGGCTCGCAAGAGCTTCCATCTTTCTTATAGAATGATCCCATTTTACCAGCTCTGATGCTATCAGCAAGAAATTCAAGAAAATCAGGATCAGCAAAATCAATATCTTCCAGTACAGCAACTAGTCTCCCATGATTTCTTACGACATTTTGAAGCACTTCGGAGCACTTCCCAGGCGTGTTCTGTCTTGTTCTCAGATTGATGTAAAACAGCAAATCAGCAGAACCAATAAGCGATTCAGCTATCCCCAATGCAATTCTTCTTTTCCCTACCAGGTCATTGCCCTGAATGACTAACCAAGTATCTTTCTTCGATTCTTTTGAGTTCATCAATGCTTCTACAATTGCAGGAATGATCCCCGAGTGCCAAGGCACATTTTCTTGCAACAACTTGCATAGATCAGCGTCTTCATTTGCTTTCTCTGTTGAGTTTACAGCATCAGAGATTTGAGAATTTCCCAGAGCCAAGGTGATCTTTTCATCTTTATCTTCCTTAAGCCTGAGAGAATCCAAATTTGGTTCTTCTGTACATTTAGAATTTCCGCTGCCAAAATTGAACTCAATATGGCAAGACTGCTGCCTTCTGAACCGAGGTACTGAATTTGAATTTTGATTAGGCTTCAAGCTTGTATGAGCAAATGAGATCGACTTCGAATCCACGAACATACTGTTGTAACTTGGCCACCATGGATACGAATTATAAGATTGGTTCTTTCCAGGGGAGCACTGATTGCTGAATGCAGATCTTGTATGATTTTGGTTCTGCCTCACCTGGTGCAGGCTTTGACATAGTTTGATCCATTTTCTCTTCAATTCCACTGTCTCATCCTGAAAAAATCAAAATGATGATTCTTGAGAGAAATGAGAAAAGTAAACAAGCGTAATATGATATTTACTTCTGGTTTGCACTTCTCCACAAAATTCAATCTGTGGCTTAAATGTTTGAATATTATGAAGTAAAATCATTTGTCAAAGACTACATCTTGTACCTTCTCTGCTACATTCCTCCCAGGTGGTTTGAGCCAATATGCCAGGTCACTGTCCTTGGTGTTGCAAGAATTCTGGTTAGAGTTGAAGCTAACTTCTTTCTCATAATTGGAGGTGCAATCTGGACAACAAATAAATGCTTCTAATTGTTCCTCTTTGGCAACGTTTGGCTTTTGCTCAATTACTTCAAAGGTGCTTTTTGATAAGCTGGCGAGACTTGTGTCTTGAACACTGAAAAAAAAAAAAAAGACATTCAATTGACTTTCTTGGAGAGTTGAAGGGTAAATCAATTCAAGAATCATATTTTTAGTCAAATATTGGCCAAACAAAAGAACAAAATACAAACTTTGCTGCACCCTGTATGTGTAAAGTTTAAACAAAAGTAGTTAACATCATGACAAAATGAAAAATTTGAAAAAAAAAAAAATGGACAGGGAAGAGAGGAGATTTGGGAGAAGACAATTTTAAATAGATTAATTGGGTTTGATAGATTACCCAATAATACCCATTTATTGGATTTGATGGATCAAATGAGTATTATTGGGTAACTCATTTATACCCATATGCAAAAATTTAAAATGCCCATACCCATCTATTCATGGACGGGTATGAGTAAACTTAATTAAATGGGTTTGTTTGACAGCTATAGTGTAAACCAATACATAATTGGTTAGCATTTTATTGCTTAAAGCCATAAAATCCGTTTAACAAAGTTTTAGCATTAAATAATGTACTCGCCACTGAGTTGTGAACACAAATTCAGACAACTGATTTTTTTTCCTAACATTTATATTTGAAGCAACGGTTCAGTACAAGCCCAACAAGACTAAGACAAAAACGAAATCACATTTCAGTACAAGTCAAACAAGATTTTAGATCAATTTCTTGCACTGATGTTCATATGCAAATAAGTCAAATAAAAGATATGGTGGCAGAATACATTTACAGCCAGAAGCAATGATCTGAACAACCATGAAATCCATTCATTTACTCGAGCGTAATTAATATATAATTATTACCTTCAGAAAGTTTACACCATTCCATTTCTATGTAATTTCTTTTTCCTTTTAGGTAAAAATCCAGTCAAGACTGTCAACAGACAAGAAAAGCAAGAAACAGGAGGGACAGAATTTCTGTATTTCTTAGCTTTACTTTTTTAAAGTGGCACGGACTCCTGGCATTGTTCAGACCATCAAGGCAACCAAAAGGACTGACCACATAATATGATGGTTCCTTTTCGGAGAACACAAAAACCATAAATTCAAAAACTTCCAACATTTTGCTGACCAAACAACGAAAGAGTAATGAATACATGATTGAAGATTCAACCAAATGCAAAAAATAAAATAAAAATAAATAAATAAAGGGTGAAAAAACTAACGTTGATGTTCCACAGTACAAATTCAGCAAGAGTACTAATAATCATGGCCTTTATCATAGACGTGATGATGTTGAGAATAGATTATTTGGCTTACCTCGTCGCCTTGAGACTCAGCCCTAATCCACCTGAAGGAACTGAAACAGCTTGAAGAGCCCACTGAACGTCAAGAGGGGGTTGCTTCATTTGGCTTCTCATATATGTTTGGTAATTTGCAGTTGCCACTAACCAAACCTTTGTGTTTGAGTTATTATAGCAAGAAAGTAACCTTCCTATCTCCCCAACAAGATGATCGACTGGGCTATAACCAGAATATTCTTTAGAACAGAATCCTCCAGTATCCTCTCCTTCACTCATAGTATTCTCAACTGTCCATCTCAAGTCACCTGTATAGATAATCACTCCCTTACCTCCTGATGCTAGAGTTTCCACCTTTCTCTTGAGGTCTGATACATTTAATTCAACTTCTTCTCTCTTCATGAACTTTAAGGGTGCTGCTGAGAAATGGAATTTGATGAAATGGGCAGATTTTAATTCCTCGGGAACATCTCCTTTTTCTACTTTTCCCATCAATTCTGTAACAAGACCTTCAGTTATAGACGCTGAGTCACCAACTATGACAGTATTCTTCCTTTTCTTCCTCAACAGAACCTCTACAACCAACTTGATATCTTCTTTAACAGAAACTGCTGGAGTATCTGTTATGTTAATGGGATTCCTTGGAAGTATCTTTTGAGGTGAAAATACAAGAGGGTTTTGCTCAGAGGTGTAAGACAAGAAATGAGAATGCCAAATGCTATTAGGATTTTCAGAGGGAGGAGAACTTGGAGTAGAGTAAATCCCACCAGAGCTATTATAGCACTGAAAAACTGAAGAAACTGAACAATCTTCCAAGTTATTCTTCACAGCAGTGCTAGAGAAACCAGCTTCTCTCATAACCCTGCTAACACTTGGATCATCTAAGATTGATAAAACAAGCTGCTCCAACTCAACCTTAATGGCCAAAAGAGGCTGCTGTTGCTGCTGTTCTATGCAACCTCTCCTCTGATGAGCTTGAGCTCTCTTGAGTGCAGCAATCAGGGCATTGGACAAAGAAGGCTGGCCATGCAAAATAGGACCAGGAGTTGTTGGAAGCCTGTTTAAAGCAACATTGAAGCAAAGCTCAAGTGCTCTGCACTGAAGAGGATGTGAAGAAGCTTGACGAGGTTGAGATTTGAGGCAAGCCCTTCTCAGCAAACTCACTCTTGAGCTCAGTAAAGTTGCAGCCACATGAAGAGGTGTGATCTGTGCGTGGCCTCTCCTCCTCGCTAAGCTTAGAGAGTGCTTCAGAACAGAAGCAGCCTCTGATGTGAGGGTCTGTTGAACTGCACAAGAAGCTCCTGCACGCATAACTTTGCTAAAACCCCACCCCCCTACACCACCCTCTTGTTGAGGAACCCTTATGAATTATTCAAGAACTGGTAAACTTCTCTTCTTGCTTTGTCTTATGACACTTCTGACCCTTTCCACCACCCTCTCTCAGCCCCTTTTTTTCTGGTTGTTCCTTCTGCTTCTTTTTTGAACAGGTTATGGTTTTCTTCACCGTAAACTAGGTTCAGTGGATTCACAATATATTGAGAGGAAATGGTAACTTTCCCTTGTTTGTAGTAGAAAAGAAAGAGAGAAGGAGAGCTTTATAGAGAAGCCTGCCCATCATATCACCTTTATAGTATCAGCAGAGACTGGAGAGAGGCCTATGCAACTTTTCTTATCCTCTTTAGTCTCTTCAGTTTTTTTTTTTTTTTATAGAAGTGTGAGAAAGATAATAAAGAACTTAGTCATCAGTAGTAGTTAATTAGCATTAATTAGAGTTCGCAGAAATGCTGATACGAGTTTTAAGGTTACTTAATTGCTAATGTCGGAGATTATAGAATAACTTAGTCGAAATCCCAGTTGTTTAATCATTAATGAACTATAAGTATCAAATGAAATTTCTTGGTACGAAGCATAACTTCAGATTAACATAACCTCACATGTTACTTTCACATCTACATCGATGGTAAAGATTTCCATTTTATCTTCCCAAGTGTTCTTCTTTTTAAGAAATAAATAAAGACAAAAAAAAATAAGGCAAACGTATTTATAGGCTTAAATGAGAGGAAAAAAAGTTGGTAGCCATCCTATCAAAAAGATGGAAAAAACATTCAAGATGCACTGCAATAGTGTTACCTTTCTCATCCAAGGAAAATAAGATGAAACAAAATTATGTGCTTTAATATATTCAATAAATTTGGTTGTCAATATCTCTCCTAATTTCTTTTCATTCCTTTTTATAGTGAAATTGATTTCAAAACCCAACTTAGCCTATAGAGAGATTGACACACTGTTTAGGTGATTATAAATTCCTTGATTCGGCTCTCAAATCGTGTCCTTTTCCCCTTCTCGTGCATAAGACTTGAAGTCTCAATCTAGACCAAAGAAAAATTTTATTTCGAAGAAATGAGGCCACATTCAATAATTTTAGAATAAGCTAAGAACTCGGTTTCTCCCCGCACCCCAACCCCCCCCCCCCAAGCCAAAAAAAAAAATGCCCATCATTGGAATAAGAGATTTAACGCTTTTTCTCCTCATGTCATGAGTCATGACACTGTTTGAACGACGGTGAAGGCCAGCAGAAATTCAAATAAAGTAACTAGACGGACAAGTGTGATGAAAGATAAAAGGAAAAGAACCCGTTTTTAACCTTTCTGATGCTTATCATTTGTTTCTTGCATATTAATGCATAGGCAGACTATAATAAGTTTCGTTTGTTTTGCTCTCAAGAAAAAGGATGTGAGAGAAGACTTCCTCTAGAGGTTTTTTTTTTAAAAAAATTTGGTTAATTGGAGAACAAGACTTTGGCTATCTTACACGAAGCTTAAATATTCTAAGAGCAGTGTCAAGTAATAATTTTGATTTTGTTATTTTTGAACGAGTCACAAATAGTATCTCCACGTATACTTCTATACACGTACTACATTGTAGTTTATTGTAATTATTGTACTTAGGATAAATATTTCTTCATACTGGTATTTAGACTACAATATATATATATATATATATATATATATATATATATATATATATATATATATATATATATATATTATTTATTTATTTATTTAGACTGCAATTGTATCTCCATATAAATAATGTTTAATGTTTTCTTCTCTTATATGCTTGAGAGGTTATACCTACGCATGCAATGGATGAAAAAAAATCCTGTGATTGTATAAAAAATTATGCTACAAAAGAGAAAACATCTGTCTTTTATTTTTTTTAAAATTACTCACATTGTGATTCTTTTTAGTATTTAATCAAAAATTAGAGATTTTGAATTCTAATCTCCCTATTTCCTCCCCACTTTTTGGATTCCACACTTCCTCAACCAGAAAAATTTTAGGGATAATATCAGAAAGCTCACCTGAGGTTTCTCTTAATATTACCTGGCACCTTTAAGGTTTTAAAAATATCACTTAACTCCCTTATTTTTGTTATTTGTGTAACAAAATTTTCAAAAACCCTAAACTACCTTTTTGCTAATTTGGCTAAATAAAAATACTGATAAGTCACTTTGTTTACTTCAAGAGAAACCACCATCTAAAAAATAATCTTTAGTGGTACCACCACATCACAAAGCTATAGCCCATAAAAATATAAATTTGAAAAATAAAAAATATATTTGTAAAAAATACATTAGCACCAATTTTATTCTGTATGTTCAAAATTGATTTCTTATGAAACTCATATTTTTTTCCCAATTTCTTCTCAACTCGTGCTCCAAGCCTTTAAATTGTACTAATCATTACAAAAACCAACTCAAAATAAACAAAAAAAATCATATCTCATTCTATCACAACCATAATAAGTAAAAGAAAAACAAAATTCAATTTACTACTATTTATAAATAAAAAATGGCATAGTCATCCAAAAAAATGAATAAGAGAGATTGTTAGAGATAAGGGAAAGAGAAGAAAGTGACTTTTTTTTTTTTTAACTTTTTGAACTCCATTTATTTGATATGTGAATTATGTATCAAGTGAAGACTAATATAGTCTTTTTGTAATTATTATGGGAAATAAGTGATATTTTCAAAATTTTAGGCATGCTAAATAATATTAGGAGAAATCTCAAGGAAGGTTTATGATATTATCCCAAAATTTTTATTTAAAAAGTGTTTTGTTAAATTAAAAATGATGTGGCCCCCTATGATATTCTCTTTTGGAAGGGAGGGGTTTCTTTTGGGATACAGGATAAAGAGAATTAGAGTGTCACGCCAATCCTCGTAGAGAGACAGAGTTTATTCCCCAAGTACCCAAAGGCAAAAAGCAGCCCTCTGTCTGCTATCCTACATAGCCTTATTGACCCTTTTTCAGTCTAATCTCTCATTGCCCTCTGTCTTCGTTAGCCTGCACCAGACTTTTTGTCCGATCCAATTTATCTTTCATGAATCCAACAACCCACTTGAGAGCCCTGAATTGTGCAAGATAAACAATAAAAGGGTTAATTGCACTAAACACCATTTAATTTTGAGAATCTTGCACTTTGTCCGGCAGAACTTTTAAAATAGGTAGTTTACGCCAATTTAGAGTTGGCTGACCAAAATACCCTCTAAGTCTAGAATTGCATTCCTTTTTAATTGAAGGATGTATTAGATTTTTGGGTAAAATACCATAAAACTCCCTGTGATTTGCCAAATATATAATTTAACTCCCTCTAATTTGAAAATCTATACTATAGTTCCCTATGGTTTTGACTAAATTGAAAATTGGACAAAAAGCATCCAATCTAATAAAAGTATGTAAAATATCAATATTGCCCCTACTATATGTAAAATGCTTTTCATTCAATTTTTAATTTAATCGAAATCACAAGGAGGTATAGTATAGTTTTTCAAATAAGAGAAAGTTAAATTGAACATTTGGCAACCCACAAGGAGTTCATTTATACAGGGGCATTATTGATATTTCACGTACAACCATTACATGGATGCTTTCTATCCAATTTGCAATTTAGTTGAAACCAAAGAGAGCTATAATGTAGGTTTCCAGACCAGAGGGAGTTAAATTATACATTTGACAAACCACAGGAAGTTTAGTATTTTACCCTAGATTTTACATTATCTGTGAATTCCATTTTTTCTTTTTTCTTTTTTCTCTTTTTGCTTATGACCACATAGTTTCAAGTTAAACCATATAGAAATATCCATGATATCCTATTGGGTACCCAATTTTGGTCTGTGACTCTTTTTTTTCCAAACCATTAGAACTAGTTTTAGATTGGAGTTGAAAAATTTAAAGGATTTTGTGATTACTCCACCTCCTCTTAAGGCATACCCCAAAGTTTAGCGGGTCGCCTACCTGCCTTTCGTCAGGAGTCACTCACAAACCCCAATCAATAACACTAAAGTCCTTTAATATAACATTTTCATACTACAAATCGTCCAAATATTCAAATTAAAGTACAAGCCAAAAGAAAAGAGTTTAAATGGCTAGTTCCATAATACAGTATGTTGGCCAAATACAAGATCCAGATTTCCTATTATAAACTATTGCTATTCTCGTCTCTCTCGTACCCACACTCTGTTAAGGAAAGGAAAAAATGAGATGAGTTAAAAACCCAGTGAGGTTCTAAAAAACAACAAGCAATCTATCGGACATTATAAAATTCACATGATAGCATGATCATGTATTTCATGAAGCAAGGAATATCCAGATAAATTATTCAACAATGTACAGTCAATAACATATTCACGTAAAAGAATATAGTTTGCTTTTGCGAACTAGTTCCGTAGAAATAGTATGCTCTTGCGAGCCAATTCAATAGCAACTTATCCAGCATCCGTTGACACTCCGTCAACGTTGGGAATACAGAAATAATCCAATAGATTACCACTTCACTCCAATCTCCATCCACCGATCATCCTTATACTGGGCCCACATACCAAATATAACAGTAACGTAATATTCGAGTATACCGAATCCAGTGTAATAAACAATAAACACTACCCATGATTCGTTAATTGCCTCTATCAAACCCTTGCTGGCTCGCTTTGACCAACTAACTAATGAGGTTTAGGCTTTGAAACCACAGTAACAGTATAGCCCATATGGTAAAAGTACACAACCGACTATCAAGCCAATCACTCAGTGGAGTCATTGGGGTAAAGCACACGAGCACCCAATGCTCACGTATTGCATTTCACTTATTCAGATCATTTGTAAACAGGATAGAAATCCTCTCTTTACTCAAATCTATCAAGCCTACCCGACCTCACTAAGGCGGGTCTCGGATAGGGGTTCCAACAAATGGCCCAGTTCAGCCGATGCGATCAAATACGCATCAGACCTACATTCATGCACATTCAAGTCCACATTCAAGATCATGGAATTCAAGTTCACGGAAGTTAAGCGCGATCAAGTACACACTTACCTATGCACTAACAATTCAAGATATCTAGCAATTTTGATCAACAAGTCACATGAAGCATCAATCAAGTAATCACATGGTCCTAACATGCAGTTGGAACACTCACCACTATGGTTGTAATCGAACCGAGCAGCTCGCGAGCAGCTCGGAGTCGAGCTCGGTCAAACCGAGTTCGAGTCGAGCTCGAGCATCCAGAAGAGATGCTCGGAGGCTCGACGAGCCTTATCGAGCATATTAATTTTAATTATTTAATATATTATTATTAAAATTATATATATTATTTAATATATAAAATTACCATTATACCCAAAAAAATTGTCAAATTTACGAAATGTTTCAAATTATATAAAAATTTTAAAAGAGCCATAATGACTTTTCACTCAAAAATTATCAAGAAAATGAAATTTAATAACTCGAGCTCGATAAGGCTCGAATGCTCGAATGGACTCGAGCCCATGCGAGTCGAGCTCGAGTACTGAGAGCAAGTTTCGAGCTCGAGCTTGAGCTCCAATAATACTACTCGCTCGAGTTCGAGCACCCCTATCTCTATGTCGAGTCGAGCTCGAGTATGGCGATACTCGGGCTCGACTCGACTCGATTACAACCCTACTCACCACTATATTACGATCTTTCCACTTCAAACCCTGGTTCTTCTTCTTGAACACTTTCAAGTCCTGTGATCGTATAGTACATCAAGAGTCTATCAACTCTAAACCAATATAAATGAGAAAATTTGGGTTTCGAAACTTCACTTAGAAGACACATCAATTTGCAGGTTTTATCCCAACATAGCTTCCAAAATTGCAAAGTTTTCTTATTCAAATCAAGGGGAAAGATCACGTGCATGCTAAAACAATGTTTCAAGGATAATATGGAGCACAAATACATCGATTATAGTTAAGAATTTTGAAGAAAACGGGAGGAGATTCAAAACTGGAAATTTCGAGCAATAAAATGGTTTGGAGAAAAATCATTTTCCTCCTCTTAATCCTCTTTGTTTTGACTCAAAACCAACATACATGTGAAGATCAAAGTATTATCAAGTATCTTGAGTAAAAGTATGTCACAATCACCCTAAACTTACAACTCACTCTACCTTGCTCTCTCTCTCTCGATCAACCAAAGAAGAATTGGCAGCAACTTGTCCCCAAGTTTCTCTATTTAAACCTCCAACTTTCAACCTTATTTCCATAACAAATACACTATCGATCAAAACTAACATGTCATGAGGTGTAAGGCATATTCTTGGCAAAGGAATCCATCAAAATTTCACATAGATAAACTCTAAACTAGGCTATATATTTTATGCACCAAAGTTGGAAATTTACTACATCACTTGAAAAAAAAAAGGTGAAATCCTCCATAAAAGTCCTTTCTTTAGTTTCTATTATATCATACATCAACTAAATTCAAAGATAATCAAAAAAAGATAGGTTTCCTAGCAAAATTCACCTTTTTACCTCCAAAACCTAGGATAGAAAGCAAATCAAGAAAGTTGCAAAGCTTCCTTCCTCCAAGAACTCCTCCAAGAGCTTCCTTCCAAGCTTGATTCAAGAATTGATGGAGTAGATTAGGGTTTCTCTCTTGTTTTCTCACTAAATAGACAAGAAATCAAGGTTTAAACTTTGTGTTTTCTCTCCCTTTTTTTCTCCTCAATGGTTCAGCCAAAACAAGGGGAAAAAATGAAGAAATAGTGATGAACGAAAGCGTAAGTTGGATAAGTATTACCTCTAGTCTTGGTCAAGAGTCTTTGGTTGCTTGACAAATGGCAAAACAAGAGCAAATGTCTATCTAATTGTCTCTCATGCACCAAAATATCTAGTTCTCCTCCAATTAACTCTTAACACCTCTTGTCACATAATCCCTTTTGCACAAAACTCCTTCTTGTCTGCCAAATTTTTTGCACACACCTCATTAGTTAATCACCTTAGCATAAAGCACTAGAAAACTCAACATGCACCGAGTTAAATAAGGCAATAAAAGACAAAAGCATTACTCAACCATTAAATTAATCAAGAATTTAAGGCAAATAGGTTAAATAAAAGATATGAAAATAATTTTCAAGTCCTCACAGATTTGGTACGGACATTGTCGGTCCAACCTATTAACATGCCTACTTTTGAAAAATTATAGTATTAAATTGAACAATTTCACACCATCAATAAGTTTTTATAATCTTATTCAAGCATATGCAAATTAAAATTTGGTCAACGATTTTGCATATGTTTACCAAATATTTGATAGAATTTGAAAATGATGAAAAATTTTAATTTTGAGTGCTGTCAAACATACTATTACACCAGTATTCCATGAAATAGAGGTGCTACGAATACTATGGCGAATGCATTCAAGTTTATAAGCTCAAATTAGAAGCAATTCAATATTAATATTCGTTCAAATTTCTCATTTGTAGCTCCCATTGCCTTCAATGTCAACTCGATTGTGCTTCAAATGTATAAGTTGTATTTGTCCGTATTATGATCCTTAATTTCCAAGTTAATTAAGATAGAGGCCTATGGAAGACCATCCAAAGGATTGTCTGGTAATACTTACCATGTACTACATTATTGAGGTGTTCATAATTATGTAGAAACTAAAAAATCTGCAGAATGAATTTAGTTCGGATTTTAAATTTATTAAATCAAAATCGATCCAATATCTAATATTGGTAAAGTAGTTTGGGAATGGATATTAAAGTTAGATTCATGAATTTCGAATATTGATTCAATTTCCTAATTGCTTAAAACGATATTGTATGTCGTATATCTGTTAATATATATATACACACATAGTTAGGCCTACTATGCCTCAACTCCTAATTGGACAATGGAAGTGCGCACACACACATACACACACACACACACACATATATATATATATATATATGTATATGAATGTATATGTATAGGTATGGACAGTCGTTAATAGACCTAAATCAAACGCAATCAACTATATAAATGCATAAACTAATAATTATTACTAGAGGGTAGGGCCCACACAACTCGCAGAAGTTTGATATGTGTGATTTAAGATAGCTAGTAGTTGGTGTTTTATGTAATAACCACATAAATAAGGAAATGAATTAACATAAAATTATTAATAGGTGAAATGAATTAAAATTATCATTGCACAAATTGAAATGATAAAATTCGACTATAGTTTTTTGAAATAAGAATGAAAATAAAAAATTCAAATAACTAAATTCAATAAATCTATTCATTATTTTTAGAGAAATAAATACATATTTCTTATATTTTTAATAAAAATTCATATTTTAAGTGAAAATTTTCATTTTTTTTAATTGTGTTTTTAAATCCAAGGAATTTTGTAATGAATTTGAAGAAGATAAATTTATCTGCTAGGATAGCAGATAAATTTTAAGCTAGTTGAAATATTTCTTGAATTTAGTTACAATAAAATCGAATGTGTTAACTGAACACTTAAAAATTTATTTGTAGTTAAGGATGCTTATTCTAGTGAAAACTCATTGGATTTTAACTAAATTCAAGTAAAAAATTGTTGTAAATGAGGTCATTTGTTTTATTAATAGGTGAAATGAATAGTAATACATTTTTGTTGAGGTGATGGTATTAATAATAAGATGAATAGATAGATTATTGACATTTAGTCACTTATATAGAAACATTAAAAATTAGCACAAGTATCCACGAAAGTGCAAACAAATGAGCCGAAGTAAACCCTCAAACGTGAGGTATGCCAAGAAGTAAACCATCGAACCTTACTTATAAATACAAAAATAGATCAATTTTATTGCCAAAGTAAATCACCAATACAAAAAAAAGCCACTAATCAAATGCATTAGGTATTTCTAGAAGTCAAATAATCTCACATATAAACACATAATAAATCAATGAATTTTATAAGCAAAGTAAATCAGCAGCACAAACTATACAGTAACAGGAAATCAGTAGCACAAATTACACACTAATAGCAAAATAAATTCCACACCTAAATACATTTACATGAAAACATTGTCAAGCATTGCATACAAATAATAAACAATTATGTACCTTATTCCAAATATTCCTAGCAAAGCTTTTCCTCACAGTCGCTCCAAATCTATTAAGACAAAGGCACACCATTACAATTACACAAAACAAAAGAATTGTATGTAAACAACATCCAATTTAACAATGCCTCCATTCAATTTCTAACAAAAACTACCATTTAAAAAGATAAATCACACCATCAAAGTGTAAAAAAACCCACAATACTTGCCTCAAATTGAACCACCAGGAGCATGGCAGAAAGTAGAGCACATAACCAGAACAAATAAAATTTTACAAGAAACTTGAAAGATCATAACGGTAAAATTTGAAGTAAATGGCATTCAAAGAGGTGAAATTGAAACCAATGCTCAGACATGAAATCGTCATTAACTTCTTCCACTAATGTTCTGGCAAATCATGTTCTCCGAGCCTTAATTGAAAACTAAGGAGCTTTAAGTAATTACACCGACACAAAAGGTTATTAGCACTTGTACCAACTGCTTGAAAGATCTCTACAACAAAATGACATTCCCAAAATATCCATCCCTAATTAATTCCTATCACTAATTTGTCAATAAACCACATTCTCCCGATTTTAATTGCCAACTAAGGACGTCTACGTAAATTCAGTGAAACAATTGCTGTTATCACTTGTATCCACTGCTAAATATACAACTAAAATAATGGTACTTTCCTACAATTTCCATTCCTTTTGCAAAGAATACTTTATGGGCATTTACCACACAGAAGGCCATTTATGCCAAAGCGAAAAACAAAAGTTGTATCAACAATTGTACTCTGCGCTATAACAACACTCCAAACAATCTCACAACACCAAAATGCTCCTACCCTTGTGGTTGAAATTCAAATGTCATTTTTACCCTAAACTCGCTCTTATATAGTATAAGGATTTTTCATATATTTATACACTTTCTTTATTGAAAATTATTACCCTTTCTTGCATTTATATATTTTCTGTAATTAAAATTATTACTCTACCATACATTTTCTAATTAACTATACATTTTTCAAAATTTAACACCTGCTATATATTTTAACACGTGCTTATTGAGCACTTCTTAGACAGACCCATTATCCCTATATATATATATATATATATATTGGGATTTAAGTGCTGAACAAACAACTATTTAGACGTCAAGAATATAAAAATTTAATGACAAATAAGCTATAAGTATGAAAGATAAATGACACACAAGATTTAACGTAGTTCGACTCCATCATTGAGTAAGCGTCCACAGATGGAAAATCCGTTCTTTATTATGAGAAGAAAACTTTATACAAGAATACAATTTAAACCCAAATCCAACCCTATATACCATCTCTCATCTCTCAAAAATCCTCTATCACTCCATGTATAAGGTTACATGTCACTCTTGTATGTAACATTGTAGTATGTCAACTCCAACCTATTTATAAGTTATATTACTTGGCCAACACCCAAATAATAACAAGAAAGAATTGCTAATTGCTAATCTCATACATAATAGGAAATAACTCTTAATTCCTAAAGTCATACAAATAGGAAATAACTTGACAACTACTCCAAGCAACTAAACAATTAGGAAACTAGTTACACGTACATAAAACAAGAAACTTGCCTAAAAGAAATTAAACCAATTTCCTAATAAATCTCCACATTGGTAAATATTTCTTTTAACAACCATTTGCCTTTAACTACCAAATAATATGGTACCGAACTACACATCCATATCAATACATTCCTGACATCTAATTGATTTAATCGGCAAATGAGCATGTGTAATTACTTTGAATCTAACCTCCTATTAACTCACGAAAAGGTGCCTCAATTCACCATCTCCCTTCGTAAGATTTCTTCTCAACACCATTTGCAACTTGAAATCCCCTTCTGTGAGCACTATTTCTAACTATTGGGCAACCAAGTGGTAAAATTACCATACTTCTTTCCATTCTCAGGACTGTGTTGCCATGTGTAGTTTCCAAAACTCCACCTACAGTGTAAAACTCATAGCCATCAGAGTCTTCTGGCGTTTGGAAATTAGATCTCTTTGTTTTTTTAAAACACATGCCACACCATCTAAAGAACATAATCTAAATCTAACAACCATCTAGGATGAAGTATCAGCTGATGGAGTTGTGAGAATATTTCCATCGGTTCACGTCCAAAATTGATAATGGATTCCATCTTTTACTTGACCTTTGAATCACTTGCCTAGATTCATACTGTCAAGTATCTCTATACTTTCTGGCTTCCATCGTTTCCCATCAATACTTCTTGTCAATCCCTTGAAACAAGGATATCTCTTATTAAATTGTTGAATCAGTTATGGCTACCAAACCTACTTGATCTCAATAATCAACCAGGATCCAACCACGAACATTGCTTTGATACCAGTTGTTGGGGAGTGATACCTCGAGAAAATCTATCAAAGTGTCCAATATGTAAATCAGGAATCCAACTTTGATCCAAAAGTTTAAGCGATTAGGTCTCGGACCCTTACTTACATATTAACAACTCTTTCTTCATCTTTCGGACCAATATAGAACACAGTTCCCTACTCATAAATCTAGCAATCTCTCCCTTTATGAGTAGCCCCTGACATTGAACCCAAATTTACAACTTCTTTTTCAAGTTCACTTTAATACTCAACGCAAATCGATTTTAACACCCAATGTCATCTCTTCTCACAATCATGGATCCGCTCTTTTCAATATCAAAACTAGATTCTAGACCCTATCCAACCCTTGGCTCGTTGATCTAACACCAATCAGATCCCCTGCCAAACTCATGGCGAACCACACTTGGTTCAACACCAGCCAAACTCCTTGACACTTCGGTCCATCACCAAGAAGAGAATTTTCACCGACCCAATTTCGTAAAGAATTTACTTCCCTATGAGTAGTCTAGACTCACAACTAGAAGCTCTGGTACCAATTTGTTGAGATCCAAATGCGGAACAAATGACTATCAAAACATCAAGAATATAACAATTTAACGACACACAAGCCACAAGTATGAAAGATAAACGACACACAAGATTTAATGTGGTTCAATTTCATCACCACAATTTCATCATTGAATCTATGTCCATAGAGAGAAAACCTATTCTTTATTATGAGAGGAAAATCTTATATAAAAATACAACTTGAACCCAAGTCCAACCCTTGAATAACATCTCTCATCTCTTAAGAACTCTCTCTCACTGTATAAAGTTATATGTCGTTCTTGTGTGCCATCTTGTAGTATGCCAACTCCTATTTATAAGCTACATTACTTGGCCAACACCCAAGTAATAACAGGAAATAATTGCGAATTCTTAATCTCATATAGAATAAGAAATAAATTCTAATTTTAAACTCATATAAATAGGAAATAACTTGACAACTACTCCAAGTAATTAAATAATTAGAAAACTAGTTACTTGCACACAAAACAAGAAACTTGCCTATAAGAAATTAAACCAATTTTCTAACAATATATATATATTTGTGTATATGTATTTGGAGAAAGGAAAGAAAAGAAAAAGGAAAAATGAGAAAGGGAACAGTGTTTAGTTGAAAAGAGAAACTATACGCACAATTTATTGTGGAGACTACATTCAAGCTATTGCAAACTCAATTTTTTATAATCCGGTTCGAATTTAGGAGGACGAGTGGCTTTTGTGTAATGTTAAACTTTACCTACATTTAGGTTTTATTGCACATGAAATCTTTCAGTAGTGCTGTTGTCAAATGTAATGTATGTCAATTTCAAGTGCATCTCAACCACTATAACGAACTTGACAAGCTCCCCTGATTCAACATGTGGTACACCGAATGTTAGGAGATTGTTTTTAAAGAAGATACTGAAGTTTATTTCTTTGGGTTTGATTTAAAATCTTATTTTGTTTTAAAAGACTAGAAACCCTAAATTCTAATCAAAAAATCTAGTTTACTTGTGACTAACCGGTTTTCTTAAATCTCTCATATTTTAATCGAAACCCTAATTGTAATCAATGGAATTGTAAAATCCCTCACATTTTGCTTAAAATTCCTTTTATTTGGCATTTATTCCTTTCTAATAGCTTTACTACTCATTCAAACCCTCAGTAATTGCAATCAACCATAAAATCAAGGGTTTTCCCTGTAGGTTCGTAGTTCGGGCAAATTAGGGCTTTTTGCGTATTTTGACCATGTGATCACTTGGTGAGATGTGTGCACTAAATTCGGTGATTAAAGGTGAGTTTAGATGCTATTAAGTGTGTGAATAGAGGTGATAATAATAAGTTAGTGAATTATAAGATAAAACCCTAGTATACGCGATTTAAGAAAATATCGACTCGAGCCGACGGGTATCGTTCGCTACCGATGGCTACCAATTGAACACACCATTTGACCACCATTTTACCAAATTAATCTCATTGTTATTAGAGCCTAAATATCAGCTCTAAAGCTGATCAAGGGGGCCGAAATATTTGACCCCAAAAACCCAAGGAAAAGAAAAAAATTGAGATGTGATCTTGTGTGGATAAGTGGAGACCATCCAAGAACCTTTGACCCAAACTATGACTAAGCCTTAAAACCATCTTGGAGCTTCATTCTTCTTCATTTTTTTCAGCTTGTGGCCGAAACCTTGAGAGAGAAAACACAAGGAAAAGAAACTCCATTATCATCTTGTAGCTTAGTGTTTGTGAGTGAAAAACAAGATTCTAAACCGATTAAATCTTTCTTTGAGCACTTAGAAAGCTTGGTGTGCAAAAGGTTTACAAGGAGAGGTGGTGGATAACTCTTACAAGCATCTTTGAGAGGTATCTTGGCTGTCCATCACATTTATTTCCCTTAGTCTTGTTTAAGTTGAGTAGTAACTTGTAATCTTGCTTGTGATGCCTAATTCAAGTGATTTTGATGATTGTGGTGATGAATTTTGAGTTAGGGTTGTGAATGGTTCACTTATAATTCTTGTTGTTTGGATGGTATATGGTGTATATAATCTTGTATAGGAGGATGTAGTAGTGGTTTAAGCTAGAAAGGTGAAGTTATACCTTGAACTCCTTAAATTCCAGAAATGAAACTCTTCACTGCCCTGTTCTGACCGTTTCTGTTTGACCATGATGGGGGCCAAATTAGGATTAGTACAAAATATGAAAGTTGTAGGGAATGATATTTTATAACTGCATGTAAAATTTTAGCACAATCCGAGCACTGTAACTTGTGAATTGACAAACATACCTCTGACTGCCATAGGTAGAGCTTCATGGACAGTTTTGACATTTCACCAATCTAACCACATTTGTTCACCCTAATTCGTACTGAAGTACCATTTTGTCAAAACACAAAAGTTGTAGTGCTATGTCGTAGTTTTCCAACGCCCCTAAAAACGCCTCAATCGGATTTCGGTAGCCTGAGTTATTGTCGTTTACGCATAGTGCGGTTAACTAGCCTGATTATGCGATTCTGGTTCTGTACCTTGAAATTTTGACCTAGATACACTACAAAATGGACTGAGTGGTCTTCATCAAAGTTGTAGCCCTTTATCTTAGCTTCAAAACGGTATAAATTGCACTGCAATCCAATAAGTTTAGCTTCAGTTGTGTCCGATACGCTAAGCGACGTCAAATCTGTCTTTTGTTTTATGACTTAAACTTCATTTCTGGACATTTTCCTAACTTGATTTTGTACTTGTACGACATTGAGCCTATTGAACGGCTATTGAAATGAGATTATTTTGTGTGTGACTTTGGAACTGATTTGAGGAAAATATTGAAGCCATAAATGGCTGGAAAATAGGTAAACACAAGGGGCATGCCGCCAAATTTTCACTAGAGGTATAAACCGGTCTTTGGAGTTCTAGTTCGGTAATCTGCAAATTTGACTTGGATACACTGAAAACTGGGTTGAGATGTCTTCATGAAAGTTGTAACTCTTTGTCTAAGTTTCGAGACACTACTTAGTACATTTTGATCTGATAACCACAGCTCCAGTTATGGTCAAAATCGTGTAACCCGTTTTGTACCATTTTCATTTCCGCGCACGCGCGCATGCATTCCTTTGCCTTTTTGCCGCTTTGATCGTTTTAGTCCTTATTTCCATTTGTGATGGTCAATTCAATGATAGTTGAGTATAATCTTCTGTCACAGGCAGTGACGAACCGGACGGAGTCTGTGGACCCATATAAAGTGCCTTGATTTGCAAGCTAACTCTTTTGAGTGAATAATTGGATTGTTTATTGATGTGAAATTATCAAAGTGTTTTGTATATGTTAAATGGGTACTTAGGCGAGGGTGTACTTTATCTCACTCGACCTAAACTCTTCATTTGTTTTGATTTCACATGTGAGAATACATGTCTTATGTTGAATATCACCCTTTTGCTGTGTGCTGATGGAGGTGTTTAAATGATTTGAATTGAACCCTTTTTTGCTGTGTGCTGTTGGGGTAAGTACTTTGTTGAGAGATATCATCTATTAAGAGATTGAATATCTCAGGGCTTGGTTCCAACCCGGTTCCAAGGATAAATGAACTATTCGAGCCAGTCGGGGCTTGGTCGAAGTTAGTTCCATGCTAACCTTGGGATTTCGTTCTTTGTTAAAGTTTTGATTAAAGCTAAGTGATTTTGTTTCGCTCGAGCTGCTGTGTGCTGTTGACTGGCCAGCAGGGGTTAATAAGGTGAACGGGGAAAGTTAAGTGGAGTCTACGGTCTATGAGTATTTTAGTTGATGGAGTGTCAACAGGCGTTCAAGCTCGGGGAATTGAACTGATTTTGAAGCCACCCGTATCCTACTATTGTGATGTTACATTTTTGTCTATTGATGTGAAATATCTTGATTTACTTGTTTATTTGGATGTGAGTTTATATTTTTACCCCCGATTATTCACTAAACATATAGTTTACCCCATTCCATTTATTTTCCTTAGCAGGGAGTACGAGCGAGGCTTGAGACATGTTTAGACTAGTGTAGTCTAGTTGTTTTGAAATTTGACTTGTACTCACGTTAACACCCGACTAGGGTTGATTGGACTTGGATTGTAAACACGTTATGTATTTGGGCGTGTATAAGTCTTGTAGCTGGATTTGAACATCAATGTATATATTAAGTTTGAACTTGTGGTGTTACTTATTTTCCATGGATGTAAGTTATTTTCTAGAGATACGAGTGAGTGAGTCCTGGCGAGAGTTGGGCAGGCGGTCCACTAAACCCTGGGGTACGCCCTAGGGGGAGGTGGGGCCGTCACACAACATCTCAATATTTAAAACATCTGAGGTATTGCCACCGTTTAAACCTTTTTTAATATAAAAAAGGTCATTTTATTCAATAAATCTGCATTAATGGTAAAAATACATCAAATCAAACATTACACAAATACATATAAATCTGCAATCAATTGATGTAACAGATCTAAAAAATCAATACAAATAAAAATAAATTCCAACATATTTTTCATCCAAATGAATCATTGTAACCCATAGATCAGTGAATGTCTTTTAATAGTGAAATTTGATTAAAAGTTGGTTCAAGTCCAAAAAGAAGTTTCATCTCACAATAATAAATAGAGAAATTACAGATTTGAGAAATTAAATCTACAAAATCTCAAATTTCACAGAAAAAGATAAAAATTGAAATAAAACTCTCACAAGAAAAAATCCTAGAAAAGAAAAAAATTATCACTAGAATAATTTTGAAGAGACGAAACACTCATTAGGAGATTTTAGGAGAGAAAAATTTCTCACAAGAAAAACCTAGGAGAGAATTTATTCTTACAAGAGAAACTAAAAAAACTAAAGAGAGGGCCCTCTCTCATGGAGATTTAGAGGAAATTTTGGTTGGAGGAGTGCTAGAGAAAATGAGCAGAAAGTAGTTCTGCCACCATTTAAACTTAGTTCCAAGCATTATATATGCTCTGAAAATATTGGAGTGTCAATTCCAATCGCAATATTTAGACAAAAAAAAAAGGTTAGACATTTGTTTCAGAGAAAAAAGTTAATAACAGTTTGCCTCTGTACTGGGGGTAATCACACATTGTATCCTTCAACCAAAATACTACATTTTGTTACCCCTAACATAATGGAAGTTAAAGCTTTTAAAGGCCTTAAGATGGTAAAAAAATTTTCTTCCAAATTTTCCCTTAGCATTGATCACACTTTGCCTCTTTGAATCAAGAAAAAGTTGACCATGCCCTCCATAACAAACAAAAATGTACAGTTTGATTTAACAATCTACAATTATATATAAGTTGTACTATAACATATAGTGCTTAAAATTAATATACTTTATCAAACCAAAAGAAATTTCTTATAAATTCACCATAACTTTAACATTTCTTTAAGTTATACTTTTATAATTTCCTGTTGAGTATGAACTAATGGCTTCAATAGTTATTTTTTGTTCACACAAACCTCGTTTACCATAATTCCTCTTGAAATTGTCAATAGTAACCTTAAATCTTTTGTGAGAACCCTAAAAATATCACATTTTCTCAGCATTTGTTTATTCTCACTTCCCTTTTAAAATGAAAATTTGCTAACCAAGTTTTCTAAGGAAGGTTTTCATTATCAATGTGAGCGTGTGGTTGTATATATTAAGTGTATTTGCGTGAGATTATATATATATCTTTGTTGGTGAGTGACCCCAAACTATTTCCAAAGCTACTTATGAACTGTTTCTTGCATTATTTACTCGATTGCATATCATGTGTGCTTGCATGTGAGTTCATGGCATGATTTGGCTTCAATGAGTTCTTGGGAAGTCTTGTGCTGAACACCAACATCTCCATCACTGTTTACTTGGAGCAAATGGCTCCCTATCACTGTTTTACTGTTACTGGATCAATTTGAGCATTAGATGTTTAAGTACAATGATTTCACTGGCTCACAAGAGCAATAAACGTATATTTGATTACTGATTCATGACATCATTGAAATGAACTATTGTGAAACTTATTTGATTACTGATTTTATTAGTTACTCGCTGAGCTTCTAACTCACCCCAAAAATATTTTATGTCCTCTCCACAGGGCTCGAGGCAAAGGAAACGCTTGTATTACGTTATTTGTGGGACTGGATGACATATATCTTGTACAGTTTAGATTTGGATTCATTTTGTGTAATAGTTGGGCTAGTGTGACTGTTTGGAATTGAAGTGGATGTATGTGTACGTTTCACGCTTAGAATTAGTTTTCGCTTCGCTTATGATATGTAAATTTGAGGAACATTTGATGTATGTTTGAGATTTATATTGTAATTGAATTGAGGACTGTAGTGAGTGAGTGAGTCCCGGCGAGAGTTGGGCAGGCGGTCCGCCGAACCCCTTTGGTTCACCTTAGGGGAAGGTGGGGCTATCACAGGTGGTATCAGAGCCTGCTTCGCGTGGTCTCTGCGCGGAGTGAGCTTGGGCTAAGTGGTGAATAAGTATGAAGGATTAAGTGCTCGTTGTGCTTAAGCTATGGAGTCATGAATTGTTATAGGCCTTAAATCTTTCTCCCAGTATTTGAGGACAATTGATTGGTACGTCAGGTAGGAATCTCGATTATAAATAGTTTACTCTTGGGACTGGCCAACTCGAGATGTGAATTATCTTATTTCGGATTCTCGTGCCCGAGTACTCCAGAGTTGAAGCGGTACTAGTGCTTGAGACTTGCAGTTTGGGAACATTAACAGGCTTTGTTTGGCTAGAATGAGTACAAGAGGTCAACGGACGTTTAGTTTGGATAGAAAGTGATGTAAGAGACCGGACGAGATTATTTTAACTAAGACTGGGATGACATACCGCCTTTCTTTTGATTTGCCCTTGTATTGTTACAACATGACTTTTGTATGTGGGATGTTAATGCCTACGTGTGTAATCGTGACTGCTTTTGATTATCTATCTAACTTGATATGTCCCTTTGTATATATGGTGTGTTATGTCGTGTATAGGTCTCTTTGAGTATTTGATGCGTTAGATCTTGTGATTTTAGTCAATTTACTTCGTTTATTTATTAAATTACCTTTTGGAAAGAAAAGAAAAGAGAGAGGGGGAAAAAGTATGGAGGGGAGACGTAGTCGTGGACGTGGTCGTGGCCGTGGAGCTAAGCGAGCCTAGGAACCAAGAGAAGAAAGAGAAATAGTTGCTGAGCAAGAACAAGGACCGAGGGTTGAAGCCGGAGACCAAATGGCAGCAGCGATACAACAAATGACAAATATCTTGGCACGACTGGTGGATCAACAAGGCCAAATGGCTGTGAACCAACCCCAGAATCTGGAGATAGGTGAGGATAAGGCTCTTGAGAGGTTTCAAAAATTTGTACCTCCGAAATTCATTGGAGGGCTTGATCCGGATATAGAACAATGATTAGAGAACATGGTTAATATTTTCACAGCTTTAAACTACACTGAACAAAGACAAGTGAACTTTGCGGTGTTCCAATTTGAAGGACCAGCCCGAGCGTGGTGGAATGTTATTAAAGCGAAGTGGGAAAGAGAACAGACTATCTGGACATATGCGAATTTCATAAGAGAATTTAACGAAAAGTACCTCCCACCTTTAGTCCAAGAAAGGAGGGAGGAGGAGTTTATTGGGCTATGCCAGGGAACGCTAAGTGTGGCCGAATATGAAACAAAATTTACGAAACTATCCAAGTTTGCTTCTGAATTGGTAGCCACGGAACGGCGAAGAGTAAGACGGTTCATACAGGGAAGAATTTGGAAATCCAGGAAGCATTAGCGGCGGTGCAAGTGAATACTTTTACAGAGGCTCTTGAGAAGGCTCAAAGAATTGAATATGCAAAGGCACAAGTAAAAACCTCCCAAACCCGAAAAAGGGGTGCATCGGGTAGTGTATTGGAGGAATTTAGTGAAACGATAGCACCTAGTAAAGTGCAAAAAGTGAATTCCTTACCCCGCCCACCATGGACATTAGGGGTGTTAGAGGAGAGGTCTACAAAAGGAAGTCAAATCGGACATGGGGAGAAGTTTCAAGAAAGCCAAAAGGGAGCTTTTCACTTGGTCTGTGGATACTGTGGGAAGGCAAATCGCGCCTAAAGTGATTGTTGGAGAAAATGGTAGAGGTGTTTGATTTGTGGAAGTGGTGACCATCAAATTAGTAACTGCCCAAGGAAACAGTCACGAGAGAGTAGTACTCAACCACTGGATAGAACCAAATCAAAATCAACGAATGAAAAAGGAGACCGAACAAACGTGCCGGCAAAGGTTTATGCCTTAGACAACCGACAAGTTTCGAACTCATCTGAAGCAACTGAAGGTAAATTTCGAGGACGAAATTTCTTAAGGGGGAGAAAGTGTGAGAACCCTAAAAATATCACATTTTCTCAGCATTTGTTTATTCTCACTTCCCTTTTAAAATGAAAATTTGCTAACCAAGTTTTCTAAGGAAGGTTTTCATTATCAATGTGAGCGTGTGGTTGTGTATATTAAGTGTATTTGCGTGAGATTATATATATATCTTTGTTGGTGAGTGACCCCAAACTATTTCCAAAGCTACTTATGAACTGTTTCTTGCATTATTTACTCGATTGCATATCATGTGTGCTTGCATGTGAGTTCGTGGCATGATTTGGCTTCAATGAGTTCTTGGGAAGTCTTGTGCTGAACACCAACATCTCCATCACTGTTTACTTGGAGCAAATGGCTCCCTATCACTGTTTTACTGTTACTGGATCAATTTGAGCATTAGATGTTTAAGTACAATGATTTCACTGGCTCACAAGAGCAATAAACGTATATTTGATTACTGATTCATGACATCATTGAAATGAACTATTGTGAAACTTATTTGATTACTGATTTTATTAGTTACTCGCTGAGCTTCTAACTCACCCCAAAAATATTTTATGTCCCCTCCACAGGGTTCGAGGCAAAGGAAGCGCTTGTATTACGTTATTTGTGGGACTGGATGGCATATATCTTGTACAGTTTAGATTTGGATTCATTTTGTGTAATAGTTGGGCTAGTGTGACTGTTTGGAATTGAAGTGGATGTATGTGTACGTTCCACGCTTAGAATTAGTTTTCGCTTCGCTTATGATATGTAAATTTGAGGAACATTTGATGTATATTTGAGATTTATATTGTAATTGAATTGAGGACTGTAGTGAGTGAGTGAGTCCCGGCGAGAGTTGGGCAGGTGGTCCGCCGAACCCCTTTGGTTCGTCTTAGGGGAAGGTGGGGCTGTCACATCTTTGATCTCAAAGACTAAAAATGAGTTATATGAGAAATTAATAAATTTGAGATCAATTAAAAGTTCTTTGCAAAACTTTATTAGCACATATTTTGGACACATTTTGTCAAAATTTATGCACCAAAGACTATAATAAACAGTATTTGGGCATGATTATAAAATATATCATGATATGAAATGACTACAGTATTATTTTTGAACATAAATTTAAGATTTGTGTTTATATGATAGGTAATCTCTCCATTACTTCAATATTTATGACAGTATTACCAAAACTAACGGTAGACTTTTATTTGCGGGGGAGAGGGGAGGGGAGGAGTATATAATTTTGGTTGAGGGGGACAAAGCGTGATTATCCCTGTACTGCAAGGGGGAAAAGTGTTATTAACATGAAAAATATTGAGGTCTACAAATTCTCTTTAAAGCAAATCATGTGATACATTCAATAACTTTATTGTTTATTTCTTTCTTTTTTTGGATAATCCCATTATTATAGTGACGTGTAATATAAAAAAAATATGATTGTAAGTAATAGATTTTTTTTTCTTGGGTAAGAATTGTAAGTAATAGGTGATGTGCAAATTATTTATACAAATTTCATGTATATCCCATGATCTACCATACATATACCGGATCTACCTAAATATCTGCCGTTGTTTCAACCTCAGAAGACACAGACGCAGCATGCTGATCATATGCAGCATGCATGGAGAGAGAGAGAGAAAGAGAAAAAGATTGAATGATGCTTTTTTGTATTATGCATAAATAACTGGACAGTACTCCGATTGTACAAAATCCAAAAGCTGAAATGTTACTTCTTTTGTCATACTAAAAAACATGTTTTTTGGAATGCACAGCTTTTCTGTCGCAACCTTCAATCATGCCATAATGCCACTGCCTAGGCGTAAGTGACAATCTCACTGTCTTAGCAGCACGAAAGAAGAGGAAAGAAGAAAACAATAGTGCCGAAGCATGCAAACCTATAAGGGGGTAGAGTTTAATTCAACTCTTATGGTGTTAAAAACAATTGTTAACGTTTTTTTATAGTAGAGGTTTCTAAAGCGATACAAAGGAAAAAAAAAAAAAAAAAACCCTCCTTTATTCTGAAAGAAGATAGTGTTTTTCTACAGAAAAAATTTGTAGTTTTTCATGAATATTTTTTCTACACAATTTTCAATCACATTTTTATCACACATACGTCGTATCTTTAAAAAGTGCTACAGTAATTTTTCTCTAAAAACTCTCTAAAAAATTCAATCTAAGCAAGACCTAATTTTTCCCTTTTTTTTCCCATAGAAGATAATTTTATTTTTAATAAAATTAATAGTGAGACTCGAACTACCGCTTTGGAGACTTAACATGATGAATTCCAGATTAGAGGTGAAGTTGCTGAACCGAGTTATGCTCTGTTCTTAGCAAAACAATAAGGTAAATTTACCAGGACTCTCGTATACTTCTGGCATCAATTCTACTTTAGTTCTTGAATATTAAAATGTGAGAAGCACAATTTTGCTCCCAAAGTTACGGCTGTATACTAAATCTAAAGTTTTTGGAAATCAAGTTTAATCTCTTATATGCTAAGAAGGCTTTAGCCTAGTAGTTAATGTTGAGACTTCAGAATTTCCAAATCCTAGGTTTTAATCCTTGAACCCCTCCCTACTTCTTAAATCTCATCTCTCTAGCAGAATAAAAAAGTTTGATCTCTTGTATTTTTAACTTGGAGAGAGAGAGAGAGAGAGATCGTTGGTAGCAGAGTGGATGGGATATTTGATCTGCAAGCCATATTGTTGATCCAATCTGCAAAATGTGGATCAGAAATTTTAAGACATGCAGTTTTGGATATCCAGTCTGGCTAAGAAAATTGAGTTTTTACTACTTATATTTTTCTTCACATCAATCTAGATAATATTAATTCACAAATTTCACTTAAACAATAAAAGAGTGACGTTTAAAGATATCATTCAAAAGAAGTTACAGAGTTCACAATTTTGTTTTCAAATAAATCAACCAAATTTTCAAAAAATAAAAAATAGACACATACATTTTCTTTGTTTTGTATGAATATCTTAAAAATTTAATGCCACTTATAAAAAAAGCTGTCATTCAACAAGAATATACATATATGATAAGGAAAAAAAGAGATAAAATTAGTGTAAATCAATAGGTTAGTGTTAAGATTTGTTGTATGAAAATGTTAAAAAGTTAAAGAAACACTATGCGTATTGGATTGAATAGTAATTTTGCGCATCAAACTAAAAAATGTAAATAATTATGATACGTATTTTGTAATCAATATCTAATCCGCATATGATCAGACATATCGGTTATTTGCAAAAGCGTATCGAGTACAGTGTCAACAATTAATGAATATTTACTAGTTAATTATAGGGAAATTTTCAAAAATCTCCCTTGAGGTTTTTGAAATTGTATAGAGCTCTCTCGAGGTTTTAAAAATTATACTCACCACCTTTGCCTATCTAAAATGACAATACTAGCCTCAATATTTTAATAAAACTATTTTGTTGGGTATGCATATACAAAGAAAGAGATTTATAATTAATTTTTTCCTTTTCTCTTCTTATTCCTCACTAAATATTGAACTGGTGACTTTTTTTGGGATGACTTTGAATGTGATTCAATTTTATTTGTCAATCTTTCTTTTTTGGAATAAAAAACAACATTAACTCAAAAAAGAAATGGCCCAAAATTACTATAGTTCCACCAATCAAAAAATTCACAAACTCTAAAAGAATTATGACAATAATTTAATTTAAAAAAATACATATCCCCAGTGAATCATCATTAAAAGTAGTTTATCACAGTGATAAAACTATTGTCATAATTGCTTATCAAATAATACATATGGTATTGAAAACTTGACATTCTTTCCTTATATTTGTGTTAAATATATTACAAATGTTTTGGAAAGTAATTTAAACTTTATAAGTTGAGGGTATTTTAGGGTATAAGTTTAAATTTTTGACCAAATCTGAGATTTGGTTATCAAAAGTGTCAAACCAGGAGAGGTAAGTATAATTTTTGAAACTTCAAAAGAGTTCAATGAAATTGTCAGAATTCTTAGGAGAGGTTTATGAAATTATCGTTAACTATATGAGATCACTCGTAACAGGCGAGCATAAAGTTAGAAAAAGAAGGGGGGGTCCTGGTAATTTTGACAAAGATAAAGCTTGGCAAGTGTTTTTAGTTACCCAACTTTCTAAAACTGGAACTTAATCTAATTGATATTAAATTGATGCTTGTTCAATTTTTGGCTACTATGCTTTGCACAAATACGTTGATGTAGGAAAAAAGAACACAATTCAATCGATGTTAGGTTGTCCATGACATAATGAACACCTTTACTCTCCGTGTCTTGCAAACTGTGATTGAATTCATCATTGGAGTCCATTCTACTAAAACATGAATCATGAAGAACAGTTACTACAACGTAATACGGGTTTGAACTTTCACATTCTATATCTGTTCTTTTGACTTTTCAATATTTTCATCAATTTTTACATGACAAGTAGATTAAAGCTAAGTGGTCCTTACCTGTGCCAATCATGAATTTTGACTGGTATGGCCCTAAAACCTTGTTCACATTGGCAAGAAAATGAAACTGGTTGAGTTGAATACTTGCATTGCCTTTTTATTTATTTAGTTTTTCGGTGCAAATTAAATTGCTTTTTATGCTTGGTCGAGTGGTGATTTGCTGGGGGACCAGCTTGTAATTAATTTGATAAACACTAGGGCAAACGTTAATTTATCCATTAATAATCCTGTCAGATAAAAGAACCCTTCATTCTACATGGAAAGCTTTTATTCTAGTAATGTTAACTGACTATTTACTTTTTCAAAGTACTATGTTCAACAACTACTAAAGAAGCCACATACCATACTTTTTTTTTCTAAACTCCTTTAAACTGGTATATTTTTGTAGTTTTTTCAAAGCTCACAACTGCAAAAATCATCAAGGATCAGCATTCTTTGGGGAAGAGACCATATATAGATTTTTTCAAGTGATAAGATAAATTTACGCAGCTGATATTGATACTTTCTTGTTTCCATTTCATAGACTGCACAATTTTTTTATAGTAGGGGAGGGATGAAATTTGAGAAGCAGGGAGGAGGAATGACGATTAAAATCCAAGACTTTTAAGATTTGAATTTCAATTTTAAGCACTAGATCAAAACCTTCTCAGCACACTGTACTATTTCTATTACATGTTGCAATTATAACCACTTTTTTCCTTTCCTTTAAGTTATAAGTATAGTCTTATTCTTTCACACGATTAAAAATCTTTAAAAAAAAGTGTTACGTACAAATATGAGAGTGCTAAGATTAATTCTTAGATATCTATTTCATGCAACTTGTAAACTCTAATGTAAGAAATTAATAGCCAAAAGCACTAATTTGGACAGCCTACCATCTTCAGTAACGTGTCCGTTAGAACACGCAAGGACGTTAAAAATTTCAGAAACTGATCCCACAAATTGTATTATCTGGTTGTTTTGCCTTTTTAAAGGGGGGCCAAGAAGTCCAATTTTTCATACCATGTTGTCTATCGTTTGATGCTTTGTTGAATATTTGTTATATAACATGCAAACCAAATCATTTCTTGGAACGATTACACATCCAACTCACGATGAAGTAACAGTCACATTCAATCCATAAAGTGATACTTTTCTTGTAATTAGAGCAAACCCAATAAATTTATTCTTTGAAAAAAAAATAATGTTCCAATGATTTGGTCACCCAAAATAAGTACCAAGTTTTTCACTTTCAAGTATAGGGATGTTGATTCATCTCCAAAGAAGTCTTAGAATGCACAAAGGGGTAGAAATTGGCCCATATGTTTAAAGCTAGGGGTCACATTTTCACTTGCCTTTTTGAGCTTTTTTACTTCTTATTGAGCAATCAATCATCAGATGTTTTATCCCAAGAGTCATAATGTTTAATTTGATAGAATCGCCAAGAACTTTTGTTTGTAGTAATCCAGACGCTATCTATGACTTTGACTGAAAAGTTGTAGTCATTGGTGAGCTAAGTAATCAAAAAGTTGATATCTTCATGCATAATTATTAACCTTGTTATGATTAATGATCTGGCAACACAAAATCAACGTCTAATCACTAATGTAATTAATGATAATCATATAAACTTACGTGTTGATTTGAACCTTGTTACATGCATCTTGTACAACACACGGTTTTTGTTTTTGTTTTTGTTTTTGTTGTCTTTTCCTTGAAAAGAAAAGGTCATGAAATCAAAACGAACTTTTGAATGAAATTTGATTTCTTAAAAAAATTAGAGGAAGATAAAACACTAATTATTTGCGTTTATTTCAAAGAGAACTTCTGTTTTACTTTCAAGTTTGACTAAGTTGAGTTTATCATATGGTAAAATCAACTGTTTGGAAAAAAAATTGACAACTCCTTATTATTTATCCCTAAAATTATAACAAATATAGTAGAAAAATTTATTTACACTTTCACCATTTATTTTATCATATAATTTAATAAAATGACAACTATATGATTAAAATGATACTGAAAATGTGAATAACAAAAATTAGAGTGCAAATAACAATTCTCCTAAAATAAACTATCTCAAAATGCATACGTGGAGGAAATTCTTGTTGTAGCCGCCCATGCCAAACCCGTTTAACATTTATTTTCAAATTTTCTCTTATAGCCATATGTCTCATTCTTGTCTTTCTAGCAGATTAAATAAATTTGCTGCTGAGCATAGTCAAATAATCAAATACAACATTTTTATTTCAGGACACAACATTTTTATTTCAAATGGAACAGAAATCATAAGCTTCCATGATTATGTAGTTGAACTGTATGCGAAAGGACATAGGAGCAGAAAAATTTTGTAATCCCTTGTTGCTTGTGTTCGACTAAATGATTGAAAGAAAATTTGGTTAATTATACTATACCCCATGAGCCTCCACTTCAGTTTTATTTTACTCCCATCAACCAAAATAATAGACATTTTGCCTGATTCGGAATTCATTTAAATGTATTAATTTGAGACATTGCATTCAAATAAAAAACACATTTCAGAAAAAATAAATGTATGATGATCAAATTTTCCCACTGGCAACAACACAATTTGCTAGATTTCAGAATAATTTAAACTCTAAAAAAATTAGAAAATAAGTCTCGAAGACATTTGTGAGACTTTAATACTAGTTGACTAAATATGCAAATGCCTATTGGAAAAATTTAGAACTACATAAACTTGATGTCGGACTCAAAATAAGCATTTTTCTTGTCAGATTAATTGAATCTTTGTGGGCTTATGCATAATGATGTCTTCTCAGTTTACTTAGCTGGCTAGGTAGCTTGAAATGAACATAAAGTAAAATTGCATGGAGTAAACTGCCCGCATTCACTTTGTAAGGGTGAAAAGTTGAAAAGACACAATGGTGATGAAATGTTGGCTGTTAATGTCAAGTAAATTTGTGAGGGTGACTTATGCCTTATCTATCAGCAATTTTGGAGGCTACTTTGAGTCCAAAAGATACCGCGTAGCAAATTATATATTACTATTAAGTATGGTTAACTACGATTAAGTAAAGCTAGGTGAAGCCCGAAAAATTAGAAGTTTTGGGTTCAATTCTCTCTTCTTCCTCCCTATTTTTTAAATTCCGTCACTCCTCCACTATTGTTAGGGTGAAGATTTAAAAGAAAAAAAAAAACAAGGTGAAAGTTATTTTTCTTTGTTCCTTTTTTTTGGGTGGTGGTGGTGGTTAATGTGTCATTTATCCTAAGAAATTTACCATGAGATTAAAAAAAATTAGAAGATTTGCTCTACACCACCCATTAGATTTATAATTGTCAGAGGCTAAGATTCAAATCTTCAATTGTTATTTTTTTAACCTACTCTGATTCTAACCTACTGCGATTCTAATCTATATTATATTAGGGGAGGGGGGACCCAACTAGATCAACTGGAGAATCAATGGAGACTGAATCATAATCGGACTGAACGGGTACACCACGTACCTGTATAGATTTTGAAAAACCACATATAGTGATACAGTAATGAGAGGTAAAATTTGAACTATTGACCTATCATCTCACTAAAACTTAAAATCTTTGATGGTGGCCAACAGGCTAAAGGACAATTGGTTCAAATTTGCAATCGTCATGAGTTTGATGAATTGACATTTCCTCTACCCTACTTCTTTCCCCTCTCTTATATATGGAGTATATAAGAGCAATGGTCGATGCCCCCGTGAGACTGTAAAATTTCCACAGCCCTATGGCCAAGAATCATCCACTCAAACAAATTATACATTTTGATCCTTTTTTCTTTTCTTTTTATTATTTACTATTTATTAATTAAATTTGAGCAAGCTAGACTAAAATGGTAGGTGTTTTGCAGGCCCCATCCAGTCTTATTCTTATTGAAAAATCAAATTCAAAGTGGACAGCGGATGTAAAGCCCAACAATTGACAAAAAAGCATCAAAAGCTAATTCTCAGGTAACTTGCACCATTCTAATTGAGCAATAGAAACTCAAACTGGCAGGCAAAGAAACAATAACTGTGTTGAAAATAGGAAGCCCTTCCTTTGATTACGTAGCTTCGGGATTTGAGCTACTTGAGGAGAAGCTTTATTTTATTCCAGTGAAAAAGCAAGCTTGGAGAAGTATCAATCCTAGGAAAAAATAGTTTACAAAAGTTTTCCTTTGAGAAGTCAAAGTTGCTTTAAATGCCATAGTGGACATCCATATTCATATTCGACATATATTATGTAAGGATTGTGCCAGATATACATGATTAGTTCTTGAATTAATTTTCCAACTACATGGAAACTATATTTTATGTATTGCTATACATCAAATATTAACACATAGTTAGTAATAATTCGTGACAACATAAGACTATCGTGTATGACATTTTAGATCTAATTCAGCAGAATCATATAAAACAATTAAACTTAGTTATGGTTTCTCAAATGTTCGACCTTGGTTTCCAAAAAAAAAAACAAAATCCATTTCTAACTCTTATGAAATTAATATTTATAGATTGAATTCTTACTTTGGTTGACCAAAAGCCAATTAAAATGTTCAAGAATTGGACTTATGTATCTAATCTCTTTTCGTTCGGTCGAATACTATGGTTGGACTTCCATAAGGGCGGTACTTCGACATGTTCCCTTTTACATTCTTTTTGATAGGGGAAAACATCTTGAGAGAGTCCACCAAAAAGTTCAATATGTAAGTCAGGAATCAAACTCTGACCTAAAAGCTTAAACTATCAGGTCTTGGGCCCTTGCTTACATATTAACCGCTCTTTCTCTATCTGTCGGATCAATGTGGGACACAACCTTTTACTCATGAATCTAACAAATCCTCCCCTTCATGAGTAACCCCCACATTAAACTCAAATTTACATGCCCTTTTTTCGAGCCCACTTTAGTACTCAATGCAAGTCCACCTTTATCACCAAGGTCACCTCTTCTCCCAAACATGGACCCACTCTTTTTCAACATCCAAACTGCATTTTGGACCCCTGCCAACCCTTGATTCCTTGGTTTAACATCAACCGGACCCCCTGCCAAACCATGGCACACCTTGTCCAACACCAACCAAACTCCTTAGCACTTCGGTCGATCATCAAGAAGAAAATTTTCATCGATTCAATTTCGAGAAGAATCCACTTGCCCATGAGTAACCCAGTCTCACAACCTGAAACTCTAATACCAATTTGATAGAGGAGAACACCTCGAGAGAGTCTACCAAAGAGTTCAATATATAAGTCAGGAACCCAACTCTGATCCAAAAACTTAAACTATTAGGTTTTGGGCCCTTACTTACATATTAGCCGCTTTTTCTCTATCTCTCGGATCAATGTGGGACACAATTCTTTACTCATGAACCTAACACTTTTCTCCCCATCCTTGCTTGTTTTCTTTTTGTATTTATTTTTTGCTGCAACTTCATAAATAGCACACTTTTCAGTTCTAGAAAATAAGGGTATAACTTGTTTAATTGATAAAAACATCTTGAAGAAACTTATATTCTTATTAAGTTCCACAAGTCTAACATTTCTCCGATTATCTTTGTTACAGCAAAATGGTCGAATAATGCTACTCATTGATGTTCAAGAAGTGAGTATTTTTGTTGGTTCCAATAACTATCATTCTTTATTGAGATTGACATTTTCTAATTCTTCACATACATTTGTGGGTTCTACAGCTATCTTTAATCTTCCTCGTTGGATATGAGATTTAGGTCCCTTCATTAATTAAGAATCATGATTTAACTATTGATGCTCTTGTCGTTTGTGGGTTAATCATTTTTAAGCACAAAAAAAAGGGAACAAAATCAATGTCAAGATGACAACTTGATGTTACTTGGTTTAAGGTAAAAATGTCATGTGGTGAACGTTCGTAATGATTAGGATAAAGTAATTAAATAAAGCATATGTAACAAGCACATAATCGGGTCTTAAAAACCCTAAATATGTTAGGATTGTATTTTTCAGGGAGTTTTTGAAGAAAAATTGATGCGAATATAGGATCTAATGATTTATGTTCAAGTCATACAAGAGGATGATTCATTGAAAAGCTCGTGGAAGTCATCGAATCTGTCACTTCCTTAGTTTAATCCTTTAATCCTTAGTTTTCGTTGGTTTATATTCATTATAATTGTTATTAGCTTTCTTTGCTTGGAATATGTCCAGCTGTGTATTTAATTATTTTCAACAAATAATAGTTGATTAACTAGTTAAATGAGTCATTAGATTGGTTAACTAAAAGGCTAAGGTCATGTTGACTACAGTTGAACCTTAAGTCGAGTTAGCTTCCTAGTTCTAGTCAAGTTAGGGTTAATTAAGTGAAGTTCTAGTTGAGTTAATTTTGAGTCATTGTAATGGCTATAAATAAGCCTTAAGTTCCAAACGTTATTTTCAGATATGGCATGATGAATTAAGAAATTTTAGAAAACACTTTGTGTTTCGCGAGTTTCTTGTACAAGAGCTCCAAATTTGAATACTTGAAAGCATTCTTGAATTTTCAATTGATTTATCAATCGAAAAACGTGTTTGATTGTGGTGTCATTCTACTCTTTTAACACAATTTCGAGCTGTCCTTGATCGTTTAGAACCCGCTGCCTCAAACTTTGATACCATAATTCTAGATCGTTGAATTTGCCTCTTACGAGTTTCGTCACAAGGTTGGCGAGATTCATATCAAAAATTACTACAAAACACTTTTGTAGAATATGATGCATGCGAGATAAACAAGTAATTCAAAATTGTAAAGAAAAAATATTCACAAAAAATGTAAAAATCTTTCTCCAAAAAATCACAATTCAAGTAAATTTTGACTCCCTAAAGTAATGCTCATGTAAATATGTGAAATTGGGATATTAAAATGACATAAGCAATTGCGTAGCTGTCGCATTTAAGCATTGAGGCAGTAACTTTGAGGCAAGAGCTTAGCAGCAGCAAGTCACTTTAGAGTGAAAAGGTCGTCTGTGCAAGCCACTATTGTAGTCAAAAGGCTTCTTTACCTTTACATCTTTTATGGGATCTTTTGCAGTATAAATTATTTAGTTAAAATCATTATTGGTTTAAGGATCGAATCAATAAAAGCATCTTTCGTATCTAAAATTTATGTCTTTGAGGTTGGAGTGGCCTGCAAAGATCAATAATCTCTCCCTCTTTCTCTCTACAAAATTAAACACCCCCTTTTTGTTATTAATGCTCCACGTCTTGTTTAATCGACAATATTAAGCAATTAGATATTGCTTTCAATAGTTTAAGAAAAAGAAATTAAAAAATATAATAGTTTCACTAGTACAATTTTTTTTCAGTAAAATCCTATAACTAGTGTCGAAGTCATGTTACTAAATAATTTTCCTTGTTCCAAAATGCTTAAGAATATATCAAACTTCTTTTATTGGTTAAGAGTATTTATTTCTTGTCTTAAACTGGTTTAAGATTCAATTCTCAAAACTCCCTTTTTTTCATTTCTGATATTCCAAATCTTCCCAATTAATATGGGAAAAAAAAGGAAAGGGATTCAAAGGGTTTTCTATGCTCGTCTTCGAGTTCTTGTCAAGACAACACCAAACATCATAGAACAAAATATTTTCAAACAGGACATACAAGTAAAAATCACAAACCCTCATCAGAAGAAATTCAGAGTAGAAGAGAATGTGGGAAAATGCCAAAAGCAACAACCCAATGACCTAAAATTCCTACATGTCTGAACTGATTCAATAGCGCATGCCTATCAAGCTGACATTCTCACTAACCCTTGTGTCAATATTTATGGCTCGCCTTTTCAAGCTCCCAACATGGATTCTCTTTGCTTAAGGCAAAGATGCAAAACACCTCACTTTTTTCAAGAGATAGTACTAGATTCTACTTCACATACTTTTTGTCAGGAATTATTTTTCTGCACAATCATAGACCCTCTATGATCTGGAGGTGTTATATAAGCTAGTATATAATAGTGTATATAAAGAATGTTGGCAAGATTTGTACTAGAACATTTTTATTCTTGTGCATGGGAATTCATCAGCAAGCAGCCTGACCAGTGATGTTTCTTTCAATCTACAGAGAGGTTTTTGAGTTTTTCAGGGTCCACTTTTATAACTTCTCTAACTGCCATCATTACAGCTGAGGTGGAATGGGGTACATGTTTGCTTTTTAACTTTAGTATATGATGACTTTTTTGGGTAGGGCTGAAAGAATGTCTCTTTGCTTGTGCCTCTAAACTTTGTTTTCTCCTTTTTAATCTTTTGTGGTTCCACTTGCTTTTTGAGACTGCACTGCCTTTTAGGGGTGAAATAAATGAGACTCACATCTTAACATTTGGATGACTTTTTTTTTTTTTCCTTCTTTTGCCTTTTGGTGTTTTTGACTGTAGGAATGTATGCATCTTATATGCATCAATGTGCATGGAACAGACTCATAATGCATATAATGGTTTAAATAATTCTGTTGTGATTGCAATATTTAAATGCATGTTTATCTCTAAACTAAGAGGTTTTGCCACTTTGCACACTTGAAAGATTAGAGTTTTGATCATTAGCATTCTAAACTTTTTTCCTGACATTGCACTACCTTAAATTCTCTGTCTTTCTAATTTGAGCCACATTTTGCTTATTTTTGGCTAAGGACTAGTATGACAAAGGAGAAACAGATAAGCATGTGGGTGAGAATTGAACCCTCACTCAACAATCAGGATTAATAAAGTCCTTAACCACTAGATTATACTCAATATTCAAACTAAAAGCCACCATACTATATGCTAGTCTCTAATGATAAATTAGGTACTAAAAACTTAAGTCGCAAAATCAAAATAATGATCAACAAATTTGGATGAAAAGTTTTTGAAAACTTTTAGTACCTTTCCTGACTAATGTTTATATTTTCAACCACAAATTCATTTCACAACCACCATATCCCAAAAGTGTTACTGTATTATTTTTTCATAATGCTTTCAAGAAACACAGTCCTGCTCTGCTTCATAGTTGGTTGTGTTTGAATTGCATTTTCCGTCATTTTTCATGGAAAAATTACTGTAGCGATTTGATATATGTGAGGGAAAAAGGTGATAGGGAAATGTGATCACGGAAAACGACAATATTTTCCGACGAAAACAAGCAATCCAAGCATGGCGAGTAATTACGGAAATTACGGAAATTTACTTCAAGATTCAGCATTTAATTGCTAATTACGGAAATATTAGTTGCCTTAAGTAAGCTTCGGCAAACATACGTACGTAGCACAAATATGCTATCCTTAGACATATTATAAGCTAATCCGTCCTATTAAGCAACACATTTTTCAAAAAATTGGACAATTTTTTTTTTCAAAAAAGAGAGAATTCTACAATATATTAAAGGTTTTTTTTTTTTTTTTTTTTTTTTGCAATAACAAAGGTAATTCTTCCTGCAAAAGCAATAGTTTGATCATAACACAAACTAAATCAGTCTATTTCAGTGATTGAGGTTTGAGCCTCCAAACAGAAGAAAGAAAATAAAGAAACGAAGAAATTAGGATCTAATGGCATAAACCTCATCCTTCACGTAACAAAGAAAGGAAAAAGAAATGAAAATTTCCTTCATATACGCCATCAAGTAAACAAATTTGTTGTTATTCAACTTTCTTAAGTGGGAAAATAACGATCAAATTCAGAAAGCATTCCAAAGTCTAATAACCCATAAATGTATTCATTATTACCAACAGGATCAGCTTTGCTATGTTCCACACGTAATAGCTGTCAAATAAAACCTTCTTTACCTTAAAAAAAAAATAAAATAGAACCTTCTTTAAAATATTTTTCAGTATTAACAAAGAGAAGAGAAAATATTCTATCCATGGTTATTAGTAGACACTAGTCCCATGAAGATTATTACTTAGCATGAAATTTTTGCTGCATCTTTTTAACTTTCTTCATTATAATAAAAAAAAGTTCTTGACACCATTCTTTTCAGCTTCCTAAAACGAAATCCTTGACTTAAATTCCATGTGTGTTAGTTTTGTGGTAATACTTCAGATTTTGGACAATATATTAAGCTATTATCAGCTACAATTGACCCCATTTATTCGAACGGTGCGTGAACCTGTTTTCATCTTATCAGCCAAAAAAAAAAGAGGGCAATGGAAAAAAAAAAAACTACCGGGTCCATTTTGTGTTACAGCTTATTTGGAAGAAATTTTAATTAATTATAGTACTTTTTGTAATGTAATATATATGAAACTAACAATTAGTTAAAAAAAAAAAATAGTGTGATAAAATGTTTTAGTAATATCTATGAAGTTTTTTTTTTTCAAATAATCAATTGAAAAAAATACAGTTTTAATTCCCAAAATTTAGCATATGAGCTATTGCAGTCCCCAAAACTTGGGCCAAAGCAAATTTGGTTCCTAATACTTCCAATTTGAAGCACTTTTAGGACCATAAAATGATTTATTTCAATTCTCACCCGGATGGAGTTACATGAGATCATGTGACCTTTGCTAGAAATTTTGGTCTTATATATTCTTTTAAAGGAGGAGGGAGAAAGAAATGAGGTTGGGATGGTGACTAAATTTTGAATGCCTAAATGTATATCTTTGTGTTTTAAATAATTTTTTCTTTTTTTCTTTTGGTTACACTAGTGTGGTTATATGACTAATTCATCTTTAGTTTCATGATTTATTTTATTTTTAATTTTAGTTAAGGGTCACTTGACTGCATGTGACTTTTTTCCGATAAAAATTGGAAACCAAAATCGATTAATTGTCTTAAAATGTGCTTCAAATTTGAAATATTAGGGACCAATTTTGCTTTGACCCAGACTTTGAGGACTAAAATCCTTCTTGCGCCAAAGTTTGGGGACCAAAACTGTATTTTTCCTTAATTCATTGTATTCTAGAAGCTCTTCCCTTTCCCGCAAGTTAGCACACCCAAAAATAGGGGGACAAAAAAAAAATTATGCTCTAAACTGATCAGCTGCATGCCTAAAGATGTTGGACTGCAAATTAGACAAATAACTTTCACAAACTATCATGAGCTCCCTCTTTAGTAGCTGAACCAATATGTCTTGACGATTCAATATTTTTTGACTTCATCAAAATTCCGCCGGTTTAAAGCCCAAAGATGATTACTATTGGAAACTATGGAGCCTGCTCTGAAGGAGTTGAGGAATATGTGCGGATCAGTCAGAGGAGTTGAGCCCAAAAGTCTAATATCTCTACCATGTACACTATATATTTCCACAAGATACAAATTACAAAATGAGAGACCTAAGTAAACTTTCAGGAAAGGATTGTGTGAATCAGTGAGCTCAATGTAGACCATAGATCCATAGGTATTACAAGGGGTTCCTCACCCTTGTCATCAACAAGAAATGTCTGTTTAACCCTGCATTTATCACCAATAATCTGCAATCGAGATAACCCCTGAAATTCTCTGAAGGAGAATTGTCCTGTTCATCAATGTGGCCCTCGGTATGGTATGGGACAGCCACTCCTTTAGGGCTTGGTATCTTCAACCAGCTTCATTTGGATGACTTTTAGTATTCGCTGATGCATTTTTTTTTTCCTCTTGCTCATTCGCGACTCCTAAAATCCCTACAGTAGGATCAAGGGTTTTTGCAATTATCAGTTTAACTGTATAGCGTAATATAAACACTAACAGAATAGATGTAGATACTAACACAATAGATATAGATACTAACATATTAAGATGCCTTTGATTTTGTTAATGTTATTATCAATTGGACTTAAATGTGACAAATTCGAAGAGTCTAAGGTATAAAGTGTTCAAATTTTAAGTTTAGGGTGCAAAATAAGAACGGCGTATGAGTTCGGAGGCTCAAAGTAGAATCAGCCCTAGTTTGAAATATATATATTTTCTTACTAAGAAATATGCGTTTCAAATTAGAACTCCTACTACGGATAATTGGTGGCTAGTGTGTTTAACATTTTTATGAATTGGATAAAGTGAAATTGTAATAGGTTAAGATTTAGCTTAAGCTACCTTTATTTGGTAAAGAATTGGACGAGTACTAGTCACTTGTAAATGAAGTTGGTTTTGGCAAGACCTAAATGGCACGTAACTGTTATATATATATATATATATATATATATATATATATATAACTATTATATAAGATTAAGTTAATTTTTACTGTAGTAACTCCAAGGGCTGCCATGTGACATAATGAGAGGTATGAGGAGCTTTCTTTGTTTCCTTCTTTTGCTTTCAATACTTTTGGGTCAATGCTGGTATATAAACTTTTATATAATCATAGAAAGAAACTTGTTAACATCCCGGACAACGTTTAAAACATCTGTTTCAACTTCAAATCATATGTGAAAGATACTTGCGCTATTCAAGAACTAATGTTTGCAATTTCTACTCCTGACAAAAGTTGCTGATCCAATGAGGTTCCAAATGCCATGCTTACGTTTGCTAGATCACAGTTATTTGAAGAAAATGCTTCAATAATATCTTATGAATACGGAAAGAAGTGACTATATAATGTTTCAGCCTTCTTTTGACTCGAGCAGTTTTCTTTTCAGCACTTCATTCTCCTTTCTCAATTTCATGATCTTCTGTTTCAGAGTCTCCACATGCTGGTTTGAAGATGAGTCTCGCTGGTGCTCAGCCAGCTTTGTTCTACTGATAAGCACTGAACCACAGCCAGAGTAACATTCATTTAGCCAGCACCAAACGACTATGTTTTGATTGCCACACGGTAGCTTCCACCTTGGGAAAGATAAAACAAATTATAAATTGCCAATTAAAGTTTCAGGCTGAGAAACTTACATTCCTTTTCCAAGTTCTGGAGCTTCTTGCTTAATTCATCTTTCTCTTCCTGTTCTACCAGAACATAGTCCTTCAGACCCTCAATCTCACAGTGATCTGTCAAAAAGGAGTAAGCAGAAGCTTTACAAACTTAGGCAAGGTCATCAAAAAGTAAGAACTTCAGAAGTTCCAAATAAGCTATTGCAGGTCATCACATCTGGATTCCAAGTCAGAAGGAACTTTCTCTAATCTTCTGGTCAAAAATTCCACTTGGTTCCTCTGCACAGCCAGGTCTTGCTGGAGCTGGTTGATTGTAGCTTCATTTTCCACCTTCTGAATCTGGTATCCTCTAGTTAAAGTGGAAGAGAAACGTCAGCAGAGAAATTCAATACATTAAGCAAGTCTTCAAATTTTAATTGTTGACAGGAACTAGCCTGATTTGAGTTTCCAATTCTTCAATTCTTGTCACATGGTCCTGTTTAAGCAATTCCATGGCATTCTTGTATTCCTGCTACAAAATACATCTATCACCCCTGAGGCCTGAACTCCAATTGTATAAGGTGACAAATCTTAATCATTAGCTAGCTAATAACATCCAGCTGCAGTCCAGTGGCTCACATCCTACAACCAGCCTTCTAAAACTAAAGAGAAACCTCCAGCCAAAGAACACCAAAAGATATAAAAGATGGTTCGATGACCAATAAAGGATGTTAAAATATCATGACCATGTCACCACTTGAACTGATCATTTTTTCTGTTCTTATTGCCCAAATATTCAGTACTGTGACATTCCGGTAGAGTACATCTCTGTTTAAAATTGATTAATGGTAGAAGAAAGGAGTTGGAACACAACTTACATTCTCTTTATGTAGATGCTCATCATTCAGTCGCTTCAGCTCATCTTTCAAGCTCTGGTAACTATTGTGGAGTTCAATCTGTTGTCCCATGAAAATGATTGAGCAGCACAAAATATTGAAAACAACTATTTACCTTATGTTATAGGCAACTTGTGTACTTCAATCTGAGAATTCAAATAACTATAGATATGACAAAATTATACCTTATTAGTCAACTTTCTGAGAGATTCTGTATACAATTTTGTAAGCCTCTCATTTTCTGCATTAACAAATATCCTTTCAAAACTATTCTGAATTGTACTGAATCCATTTTGGAACATTAAAAGATTGTCAGTACCTATGAAACCTACTTTGTAAAAGACAACATTATCCATTTATTCCACCATTCAAGAGTTTGCAGCTGTTCGAATTTGACACCAAAAACCAGAAACTAAGGCCTTGTTTGATAACTCAATTCAGCACTTAAACTTAATGGGTTCAAATCTTAACATGTTCAGACACGTTTGATAACCAAACTTAGAACATCTGAATTAATTGAGTGACAATAAATTTTCTAGGCAAAACTTGCTCCCAAAAATAAGTGATAAGCTATTCACTTATCACGTAATGTGATATACACTCAAATGTATCATATTTAGTGCTTAACAATTCAGTAACTTAATGGATTCAAAATTCAGATTCAGATTTTAGTTTTATCAAACGCACCCTAAAGTAACGATAGCACTGATTTTGTTAGAACTGAAAAATCAACAAAATAATTTCCTTGAAAACTATAGGAATTGGGTAGATAAAATGCAGCTATGAGCACCCAGAATCAAATAAGAGATGTCCAATTTTCAAATACAAGCACCCAGAATCAACAACGAAGACAAACTATGTCCAAGTTTCAGATTTCTTATCAGACTTTTTCTCACGCTATAGAATGTCTACATTTCCAGCATAACTTCCACCGCATTTTCAGTTTTCCCTTCTTGAAATGGCAAGTGATGTTTTCTACATTGTCTGTCCATCACCAGAAGTCCAAACTACAATGAGAAAGCCTGAAATCTAACCCAAAACTTCTGAACAAGTTCTGCAGTAAGGTAGAAATGATATTAATGATGTCACAACCTAATCAGGCACTCAACATAATTCTTCGATGCCCTTGATAGCTTGGAACACAAAGCTGCTCCAAGTAAAGGCTCTAATGCTGAAAATAGCATAGGAAAGTGCCCGACTAGCAGAAAGCAACCTAAATACGTAATGTTGCAAAGCCCATTTTTACCTTGTACAAGTGTTTCTCAATAAAAAAGTTCTCCTAACAATTGCAATCCATGAATCTATTAGTAATTTTAGCTGCCAAAGAAGGACAGAATTGTATGACTCAATTCCCGGCTGTGACCTATTTGCCATTTGGTTTAGATCAACCAGAAACTAATCTAACTTACAAAGCCACCCTCATCCCCCAGAGTGAGGGAGGCCTTGTCAATTACAATTAAGAGAAGTCGTATATTTATCATCATTTCAAGCAAAATGACCAAGTGAATTCTATGGGGGTACATTATGCAGAGAAAATTGTACCTTATCTGACAACGTGAAACTGTAAGTGGCATCGACAATATCAATTACTATTTCAACCAACAAACAAATTTCCAAAGAAATTACATCTATATCATGGTATATATGCAGATTTCCAAAAAAAATAACGGGAATTGTGGGAAAGAAATTCATGATAATAACAAACTATTAAATTATTAAAGCGATTACCTGATTGAAGGCTATGAACAGAAAATTCTAGGGCTTCACGATTTTTTGCCTCGGCGTTGCATTTCAGTTGCAAAGATTGAATCTCTGAGATTCCATTTTTGAACTCCTTTAATTCACAAAAAAAAAAAAAAAGTAAATAAGATTAGGAATCAAATCCTGATTTCAAGTTTTTCGAACAAAATTGTTAAAGCTTAGGGTTTAGAGACAGGAGGAGAATGTTCTTACGTCGTAGATTTGATCGAAGGCAGAAAGCAAGGAATCCATTTCTTCATCAGAAGTCGCCGCCGCCATTTTCTTACTTTCCCTCCTTCCCTTCTTTTTTGAAAATGGAGAAAAGAAGTTTTATCTTTTTTTTTTTTGGGTGCACTTATTAGTGATTTTTTTTTTTGATGAAACGATAAGATTTTCCATTGACTAAAAAGAGTATACATGTGCGAGTAAAGGCTCGAGAAACTTTACAATTAGTGCTCAATTGCATTGAGGAAAGAAACGTTCCTCATCCAAAAAAATGGCTAAGGCATATGAACTTAACCTTTTACATCTTGATAAATTTCCTTCACTAGCCAGCTCAAAAGAGCACATGCGAAACATATTCTGTAAAGCACTAATGTCATCAACCAGAGTTGTTAAGCAGCTCAGGTGAGCTCGGATGCTTAAGCTGTCTCAGTAACGCTTTGTTGTGGGACAAAATTTTGATTTTGTCCCAACGTTGTTCCAAGGCTTTACACAAGACCAGTTTAATTGCTACTGCAGCATCCAGGAGCTTAGTTCCAAGTGTTCTCTCCTTCAAAGCCCATTCTGCAATCCTTGTTTGTGAAAATGTCTTAGCTATGACTCCAATTCCCACTGACATTTGCATTTGCTGACTTGTCGGGAATACCTCAAGGACTATGGACTCCTTCTCTTCCGTCTCCTGATGCTGCACTGTCTGGTTAGAAGCTGTTTCTTCTGTGCTCCTTCTGTCCTTGGTTTGCCTTAGCTCCTCTTGTTCCAACCACTCCTGCTGAGCCTTGTTCATTACTCTCACTGGTGGCCTTCTGTTTTGACCTTCGAAAGCCTGTTTGTTTCTTTCTTTCCACACTTACCACAAAATGTTTGCAGTTAGTCCAATATGTTGAGCTCCTTCTGGTCTTAATTTCGCCTCTGATATCTTGCACCACCATCGTTTGAAATCTCCTTGCTGATCACTAACTCCATCCCATTGAATTGGGGCCACCTTCCATATATCCAAAGTACTTGGGCAGCTTAATAGGAGGTGTTCCACTGTCTCCTGGCACTTCCCACAGGCTCTGCAAACTGGATCACCCATTCCTGTTCTTCTAAAGATGGCTTCCCTCACTGGCAATGCTCCTGTAATGCATTTCCATATAAAAAGCTTAATCTTATGTTTTATGTTTAAGCTCTAAAGGGTGTCCCACATCTGCTTCAGTTGTTGACTTCCTTCCCTTATGCTTGGCCCAGCTGTTTCTGTATTTACCTTCACAGCACTGTCCCTTTCCTTCATGAGAAAATTGTATCCTGACTTGACCGAATAACAACCTTCCCCGTTATGTTGCCAGAAGTAGCTATCCTCCCTGCCTACTAGGCTTATCGGAATACTCAAGATCCTCTCTGCATCAAATTGGTTAAACATACTAAAAATGGTGTTTCTATTCCAGCACTTAAGGCTGATAAGCTCCTGCACAATCCTCAGTGAATTGTTACCTTGTCTTGGGGTAGTAGGCTTGCCAGTAGGTGTTCCTGGGATCCATTTATGTTCCCAGATATTTGTGCTCCTTCCGTTCCCAATCCTCTTGATGACACCTTTTTCAATAAAGCTTCTGACTCCTAGAAGCCCTTGCTAGAACCAAGAAGCATTCTTCCGAGCTTTACACCTAAAGATGGACTCTTTGGGGAAGTATTTAGCTCTGAGAACTTTACTAAGGAGGAGGTTGGGCTTGGTTAATATCCTCCAAAACTGTTTCCCCAACAAAGCTTTGTTAAAGGCCTCTATATCCTTGAAACCCAAGCCCCCATCAGTTTTATCCAAAGCCAGTTTTTTCCAAGACAGCCAGTGTAACTTGCTTTTTCCATTCGTTTCACCCCACCAGTAGTTGGCCATTGATGCAGTGATATCTTTGCATAGCTTCCTTGGCAGTTTAAAACAAGACATGGCATAAGTCGGCATTGCCATAGAGACAGCCTTCAACATGACCTCCTTGCCTGCACTACTTAGCAGTTTGTTCTTCCAACACTGGAGCTTCCTTCGAATGTTTTCTCTAATGAAGCCAAAAACTTGATTTTTTGTCCTAGTTATCACCATTGGAAGGCCTAGATACTTCCCTTGTGCCATTTCCCCCATTCCACCTAGAGCACAACATACTTCCCTCCTTTGCTCCAGAGGGATGTTCTTGCTGAAGAAGACAGCAGACTTATCTAGATTAATCAGCTGACCTGAAGCCTCTTCATATGTCTTGAGAATTTTCATAATTTCCTTACCTTGTTGGGTGCTGGCTTTACAAAATATGAGTGAGTCATCTGCAAAAAAAAGATGCGTGATAATAGGCCCTTGCCTGCTGATTTTCAGCCCCTTTAGCTCATTTCTTCCTTCAGCTCTTCTGAGCAGGCTTGAAAAACCTTCAGAGCAAATTAGGAAGAGGTAGGGAGATAAGGGATCTCCCTGCCTTATTCCTCTCCCTGGTGAGATGTACCCTTTGGTTTCTCCATTGCAGTTGAAGGAGTAAGTAACAGAATGCATGCACTCAGTAATCCAGTTGATCCATTGGGAGCAGAATCCCATCTTCTGCATGGCTGCCTGCAAAAAATGCCACTCTACCCTATCGTAGGCTTTAGCCATGTCCAACTTGATAGCCATGTATCCATCCAAACCTTGCCTTTTATTTTTGAGGTAGTGCATATACTCATGAGCTATAATCACATTGTCCAGAATCTGCCTATCGGGAATGAAAGTTGATTGTGTATTACTAATGCAGATGTCTAGGACAGACTTTAGCCTGTTAGCCAGAATTTTAGAGATTATCTTATAGATCACACTGCACAGGCTAATTGGCCTAAAGTCTTTCAGGAAGTAGGATGCAGCATTTTAGGGATAAGGGGGATGACAGTATGGTTAATCGATTTAAGCATATGACCAGTATTAAAGAAAGAGAGAATAGCAGGAATGATGTCTCCTTTAAGGATATTCCAGAATCTTTGGAAGAACAGGGGTGGCATACCATCCTGTCCGGGAGCTTTCTCAGGCTGCATGGAAAAAAATGCATTTTTTTATCTCTTTCTCTTCTATTGGTTTAGTTAGCTTTGCATTCATCTCATGAGTTATGGAACAGGGAATACCCTCTAGAACCTCTGACATATCCCTCTTATCTCCACTAGTGAAAAGCTTTCGAAAATAATCAGAGATCTCAGAAACAACTTCCTCCTCATTCTCAGTCCACGAGCCATCCTCTCTTTGCAACTTTCTGATTCTATTGTTAGATCTCCTCCCTTTAACATGAGCGTGGAAATACTTGGTGTTTTTATCACCTTCTCTTAGCCAGTTAATTCTGGCTTTTTGGCTCCAGAAATTTTCTTCTTCAGAATAGGCTACTTTGAGTTGATGCTTAAGCTCTGCAATATCCTTTTTCCTATTCTCGCAGTCTGAGTTTTTCACACTTTCCAGCTCCTTCTTTATCTCCTCAATCCTACTTTTGGAATTGGCATTGAAAGTATTGACGGGTATTTTACATACGTGCAATCTAAAAAATACCGAATTACACCTGTTCACTGCAAGTATACAGATCAACTAGTAGTTTAGGGTATATATCGGGTCGATCCCACAGGGAAGAGTGAACAATTACTGGTATTACTAAAGCTTCTCTATTATTTAGACTATCAATGAATTATAACAAATTTAACCTACTGAAATTATACAAAATAACAAATGAAAGCTCCTTAGGTTGTGGTATCCCTAACTACTCATGCAAGTGCTATATTTGGATCATTAATTACTACATCTAGGCTAGTTATGGTGTAATTTCCTTATGCATTTGAATCCTACTTTCGTAGTGAATCAATTATACTTATAACTAATCCATACCTATTTTCATAGTTATGAAATTAGCTACAAGTTCATTTCTTCAATGAAATTACATGAAATGAATCACTAAAAACCACATAGATGCACATCTACTTTCGTGAGTGTACTCCCTATGTTTAGCACTTCTTGAACCAGTGTTAAATCTCAATTTCCATTGCAGAAACAACACCTTAGATAATCACAATTAATGGTACCAGATTAATCATGATTTAAAGAGCCAAAGTGCTAAATAACTTGCTCAAATCGTAGCAATCAAATAACCAAACAATTAACACTAACAATCATAGAAAGTTCAACCAAACCCAAGGTATAAACTTTAGAAACACATAATGAACACAAAATCCAGAACTTGTATATTAACTAAACTTGGAATCAAATACAAAAGATAAAGAGTTTGGAAGGAATACAACCCTTGTCACATGAGCTTTCTTCCTTGCCTTCTTCATCCTCCATCTTCATCCTAATCTAGATAATAAACAAGAATGGAAAAGCTACACTACTCTATACTAAGCTAAACTAACACTAGAGAGATGAAAGAACTACATTTCTGCAGCTTCCAGCTTTCTCCCGTAGCTCACTCTCCCTTTTTCTCCTATGGACTCCAATCTCCTTCCATTCTTCTTGCAATGAATTTGGCTCTTTAATGATGAAAGGTGGTCAAGAAATGAGGATTACATCTCCCTTTTACAGCTGGGAATGTTTCTCACATGTATAGCATCACATGTGAGTTGGTGGGAGTGAAATTGAGTTTTACGCGTACAGAGCAGCCTTTTCTGACCGCAATCCGGCCATAAATCCGGCCTTAAATCCTGCCAAATTCTGGCCGGATTGATACAGTGACCATTTGGTCACTTCTGGTTCAATTTCCAGCTCTGCTCCGATTTTGACTCAATTTCAACTGCATTTTTCTGGATGATAAAAGCTGATTTAGCTCTTGACCAAAACATGAAACTTGTAGCCCTTTGAGTTAGCTTTCCAATGCATCAAGAATCATCTCATTTGGATCTGTGTAGGCTGAGAAATGACCGAAATACCCTTGACTGCTCATTGCCCTGTTTCAGCTTCGACCAAATGAAATTGGCTACTGTACTTCGGCTTTTTGACTTGGAAAACCTTCAAACTGGATTTAGATGTCTTCACCAAAGTTATAGATCTATCTCTTATCTTCAAATTGGTTCAAGAATCATCTTAATCTGATCACTGTAACTCAAGTTATAGCCGAAATACGAAAATGTGTCAAAACTGTCAAAATACACAAAATCCAAGTAAAAAGTGATAAAAACCTCATTTAATCACTTAAAAATATTTATTCACCAATTATAGCCAAAATGATTCATTTTCTTCCAATAATATAACTAAAGTGACTAAAAATAATATAAAATATCATACAATTATTACGTAAATTAGTCACTTATCAAACTCCCCCACACTTAAATCATTGCTTGTCCTCAAGCAATCCACACAAAATCAATTACAATGATTTAAGAGGTGAAACAATATATGCACTTTTGTCAATTTTAATTCCTCATGACCTGGAAAATAATCATTATACAATTGTTCAAATTACATTAAATACTCATAATATCAAGTAAAGGAAAGATAATTATACCTTAATTCAACAAGTTAAACTTAATATCTTACCCCAACCTAATTTCACAAATAAGCAACCCACATAGTCGATTTATAGCCTTCCTCCTCCTATAATCATCTTTTTCTCAAAATTTTACAATTAAGAGGGATTTATTCATACTAATTTTACTAAAATAGTGAAAATGCCTTTTTACGCGAAAATCGACACTTTTAGGTGAAGATCCCCGGTTACTCAACATTTCACTTATTCAAGTTGCTATGCATACTCTTAATTCAAATACCTTTTTTACGCGAATGTCAACATTTGTAGATGCCAACCCCCGGTTACTCGGTACGAGAATCATTGGAGTAGAATAATTTTTATTTATTTTCTTTTCTTCTTTTTTTTTATAGAAATAAAGGACAATAAATAGATATTCCCTCTTAGAAAATATATAAGAACAATCAAAGGAGGAGTATAACCTTTTATCAACTATATCAATCACTTACTTATAAAATTAAGTAAAGAGAAGAAATTTCATTAAACATGTAAAATTATAGGCATAATTTTCCTCACTTTATCCAATATACTTTCTAAAATGTAAAAATCCTAATTGCATAATAATCATTTCCAAGTTAAATGAAGACTAAACTTTCCAAAAATACATATATCATTTCAACAATTGGAAGAACTAGACACTTAAGGGTGGAACAATTTGGCCCTTCTTGAAATAAAAATGAAAAAATTGAAGAATTTTTGGGCCATAATGAAATATTGGAAAAGATTTTGAAAAATTTTGACAGAGTTTCTCCTTATAGATGGATGAAAACTCCCTGCCAACAAACCCAATTTCAATCAATTATCCCCATGGCAAATAATTCCAATACAATTCCAACATTTCTAAGCATTTAGATTCACAAACTATCATCTCATGGCATTAAAATGCAAGTTCAGTATTTTCCTCCCCCACACTTAAATTTCACATTGTCCTCAATGTGAGAAAAGGAAAATAAATAAAGAGTAAAAGAAAATACTGCTCAATTGAACTTGCGCAATCCAAATCCATGTCCAAGTGATGAATTTCCAACCTTAAGTCGTCTGAATCACTATCACCACAACAGAGATGAAGATCACTGGGATTAGTTCACACAAAAGAAATAAAGAAAATCACAAGAAAGTAAACATCACAAGTACTACAGAAAATAAAAGAAAAACTAGTGGCAATGTCACGAGCTGACGAGCACTCCCTCAAGTAATCGCTTGGTCAGGTGACGATGGTGGAGTCGGAGGAGCTTTAATACCCAGCTTGGTCTCGATGCGACGAAGACGCTCGGAATTCCGCTTATTCTCTTGGCGGCTTTTCTTTACCTCAGCCTCGACACAAAGCAGCTTGTCCATTATCTTCTTGAAAAACGACCGAGTGTCTTGAGGTGAGATTGGAGGCCCTGAGGAAGACGGTTCATTTGAGACCGGTGGGGTAGTTGTCTCAACCCCTTGAGCCCCTTCAATTCGTTCAATTTCAACTTCCTCCTCTTGCCTAATGTCCCTTTGAGCACCTCCTTGAGTTGAAGGACCACCGCCGTCTTTACTCTTCAAAATGAACCTGCAAAAATCCAATGTAAAGACGTCCTTCTTCTTGAGACCTGTAGGGAAAGCGTTAGAAAAATCCACTCCAACCCTTTGAAACTCGAAGGTCAAGAACCGAGGATACGGGAAAGCATGTTTGATGTCGTTACTGCGAACCACAGCCCACATGTGGTTGGTGATAATGCTTCCCAATGGAATGCCTTGGATGTTTCCTAAGCCATGCTCCATTTTATCCAAGAAATAGATGTCGCTTGTGCGCGCCTCATTGGTTCCACTCGCCCTCGGAATAATGTTGGAGGAAAATAGATAAATAAGAAGACGTTGCGACTCTGGAAATGACGAAGTCAATACGGAATATCGCCCAGTCGTCCTAGTAGCTTTATACTCAACCCCCAAACGTACAAGTGCCTCTAGCATGTTCCAAGAGTCCAAATCATTGGGTTTGAAGGCTTTCTTCAAATCTACCTTGCGCCCCACATCCGAAACATGAAGATAGCGCTCCAAATCAGCTCTATGGACTCGAACTTTTCTCCCTCGCACTGTACTAGTAATCACCTCCGTGTCGTAGTGAAAAACCTTCTTGTCCTCCACATTTGCATAGAATTCTCGGACAAGCTCCTCATAATAGAAGTTTGGGATGTTAAAGAAATTTTTCCATCCCAATTTGGCAAAGGAGGCCTTGAGATGGTAGACCTCCTCAACATCCAGAGTGACATCTTTTTCCACCAATACCTTAGCTCCCCTCCTAGCATTGTACCAAGCTTCATTTTCGGCGGAGGTGAAGCGCGACTTATCATAAGGGACTTCCTCCTCTTGGTCCCCTTGTGCCTCTTGTTCCTCTTGTTGTTGAGTATCCTCTCCAGATGATGGCTCGTCCTCCAGCTGTAGACGTCTACTTGCTTTTCTTTTCAAGCGCGATTGTCTAGACGTCGAAGCTTCTCCTCTCCTGTTAGGAGGAGGAGATTTCACTACACCTTTCTTAGTGCGAGCCATTGTACCTAATTAAAATTATTAAATGTTAACTTCATTTAATAGGTACATTGCTAAGTAAAGATAAGGAAAACTCATTCACTTTTACCGCTTTATCTTATCAACTTACTTATATAATAGGTAGCAATTAGTACCATAAGCAAGTATCAAAATTGATTATCAATAAAAAGTGCTCTTATCATTTCTTCAAATAAAACATTCAAGCATAGAATATCAAATAATTAGAAGAAACAATTAAGTAAAGCGCTTAAGCACACACACCACTTACTCCCAACTTAATGACCTTAATAAGCATAATGAAATGCTAAAAAGCATTTTAACCATGAGTTTAGACTTAAAAAGGTCATTAATTTTCCTTTAACCAAAATTTCTAGAATAAACATGCCAAAAATTAAAGGAGAAGCTAATTAAGCCTAAACTTAGCATGTAAATATCCTAGAGCAATTCATTACTCTCATACAATTTTCTTCAATCCAATTGCCTCAAGAATTTAGCTAATAGTTATCAAATCAAATTAATTCTCAAAATTAGCTAAAAATTGCTAAATTCACCAAATATTCACAAACCCATGAGTTAAATATCACCAATAATCATCAATAAGCTCAATAACATCATAAAAAGCATCAAACTTCACAAAATGTAAACAATTCGAAATTGCCCAAAAATAGAAAAAAGTGAACTTTGGCAAAATTCAAATGACAACATTTGGTGAAGATTTGTTACCTCAAACTTGTTGGTAGATGATTAATGATGCAAATGGTGAAGAAACCCCCAAAAATTTCACTCCAATTTGACCCCAAATGAAGAGTTCAAAAATTTGAAACCCTTGTTCTTTTCAAGCTCAAATCCGAATTAGAACTTGTTTTTGAAGGAATTTAAGCTATGGAATCAACTCACAAGGAAAAGAGAAATGTTTTGGTGTATTTAGTTTGGAGATTGGATGGTGAAAAGAAGGTTTTTAGGAGTAGTGTGTGTTCAAGGTGTGAGTGTGTGTGGAGGTTGAAGAAAGGAGGAAGAAGGAAGCTTGGGGAATCCGTGCGCGGATTCCCCTTATTGCACGAAATTGGCCAGAATCCGGCCATTTTCCGGCCGGATATACGGCCGGATACTGGCCAGTAGCCACGAAATTTTTTTTCAATTTTTTCTCTCAATCCGGCCTTCAATCCGGCCGAAATGTGGCCGGATTTTTGGCCGGATTTGATACAGTGCCCCCTTTTTTTTTTTTTTTTTTTTTGAATTTCTGCATATCCGGCCAGAAACTGGCCAGATTTTAGGCCGGATTCTGCTGCGAAAAAATTTCTGATTGTAGAAGTTGATCCGAGGGCTTGGATCCATGTGGATCCGAGTTCGGATCCATTGAATCTGCACTTATTGCAGAATTTTTGCAATTTTCAGTTTGACCTCAATTCTTCAAAATACACCCTAGATCATTTCTATGTCAAAATAAACCATTCGCGCACATGTAAAATGATCTAAACATGCATTTTAAATCTCTTTAATGCATCAAAAATCACAATTACTGAATTTGAGGTATTGAGATCTTTGATCAAACTTCGTCTTTTTCACCTCATTTGGTCACTTTTCCAAAACCTACAAATGAAAAACAACAAAATTATTCAAACTTATACTTTAAACATAAAATCACTCCAAAGTAACAGCAACTTAAACAAACATTGGGTTGCCTCCCAATAAGCGCTTCTTTAAAGTCAATAGCTTGACTATTTCTCCTCATTTTTCAAGGAGGTTTAGTTAACGAATAATCCACCATTTTAGGCCTTGGTGGATCATTAAATGGTGACTTTATAGCCAAAGCCACATGATCTAATGATGTGAGAAATGAAAGTGACTTACCTATCCCAAGTGTTTCATAGATATTACCTTGAATATACACCACTTGAGAACTTACCAAAGGAAATGTCATGAGAGTATCTTGGGCAGGAATACCTTTAGAACCTATACTTTCACTGCACTCCTCAAGAGAGGTGAAAAATGAGTCATTAAAACTCACCTCTTGAGGCTCAAAGTTAGTTTCAAAGGTATTATCATGTGAAATGGATATTTGTTCATTGAAATATAATTGAGATTCATCATTTTCATCCAAATGCAATCCATTTTCACATACAACATTTCCACCATTCATGCTAGGATCATTTTGCAAATTATTAGAAGAAATAACTTCACACAATGCATTCAATTGCTCATGTATATCACCAAAGTGAGAAGCTAATTCATCAATTCTTTCCTCAATCCTATCAAAACGATCGGAAGTTGCATTTGCTAGCTTTTCTATTGCTAAATCAAATTGATTAGAAAAATTTTCTATAGCTAGCTCCCAAGATGCATTAGAATCATTAGCTAATGGTTCACTTTCTAACTCCCAAGGTAGAGGTCCATTAGCTAACTTCTCTATTGCCAACTCCCAAGATGGTTTTGATTCATATTGGACACTTTCAGGTTGGTAATCATAAAAATACGGATAATCACTATATGCACATTGATTTTGCCAACCATAAGCAGGAGAATTGCTCCAATTAGCACTGTATTGATCAAAACAAGGATTGTAATGCTCTAATTCATCATAATAATCCACATTTTGTACTTGCATACATGTATTAGTAGCATGATAACCTCCACACAAGTCACAAATCACATGATAAGAATTAAAAGCATTAACATTCCTCCCTTGCTCAATTTCATGCATAATTGTGTCCATTTGAACTTGTAACATCATAACATCAAATTTAGCCTTTAAGCACCTTAAACCATCTTCAAAAGACATACATTCAGTAAATTCTTGATTACCTCTGTTGAAGGAGCTTTGCACTTGGTAACCATCCATTGCCAATCTTGCACTTCTCAAGCATTGTCCTCCAAATTGACCTACCCTTCTCATTACCTAAAATTGCTTTTAAACAACCTCAAAAGCAAAATTAGTAAGAAAAATAGGTAATGAAACACATACACATATAAAACACAGAAAATAACATTCACAGTATAACTAATAATATGTCTAAACTAATAAAGTTACTCTTCACACCGATATTGCCAAATCTTCTCCGGCAACGGCGCCAAAAAACTTGACGGGTATTTTACATACGTGCAAGCTAAAAAATACCGAATTACACCCGTTCACTGCAAGTATACGGATCAACTAGTAGTTTAGGGTATATATCGGGTCGATCCCACAGGGAAGAGTGAACAATTACCGGTATTACTAAAGCTTCTCTATTATTTAGACTATCAATGAATTATAACAAATTTAACCTACTGAAATTATACAAAATAACAAATGAAAACTCCTTAGGTTGTGGTATCCCTAACTACTCATGCAAGTGCTATATTTGGATCATTAATTACTACATCTAGGCTAGTTATGGTGTAATTTCCTTATGCATTTGAATTCTACTTTCGTAGTGAATCAATTATACTTATAACTAATCCATACCTATTCTCATGGTTATGAAATTAGCTACAAGTTCATTTTTTCAATGAAATTACATGAAATGAATCACTAAAAACCACATAGATGCACATCTACTTTCGTGAGTGTACTCCCTATGTTTAGCACTTCTTGAACCAGTGTTAAATCTCAATTTCCATTACAGAAACAACACCTTAGATAATCACAATTAATGGTACCAGATTAATCATGATTTAAAGAGCCAAAGTGCTAAATGACTTGCTCAAATCGTAGCAATCAAATAACCAAACAATTAACACTAACAATCATAGAAAGTTCAACCAAACCCAAGGTATAAACTTTAGAAACACATAATGAACACAAAATCCAGAACTTGTATATTAACTAAACTTGGAATCAAATACAAAAGATAAAGAGTTTGGAAGGAATACAACCCTTGTCACATGAGCTTTCTTCCTTGCCTTCTTCATCCTCCATCTTCATCCTAATCTAGATAATAAACAAGAATGGAAAAGCTACACTACTCTATACTAAGCTAAACTAACACTAGAGAGATGAAAGAACTACATTTCTGCAGCTTCCAGCTTTCTCCCGTAGCTCACTCTCCCTTTTTCTCCTATGGACTCCAATCTCCTTCCATTCTTCTTGCAATGAATTTGGCTCTTTAATGATGAAAGGTGGTCAAGAAATGAGGATTACATCTCCCTTTTACAGCTGGGAATGTTTCTCACATGTATAGCATCACATGTGAGTTGGTGGGAGTGAAATTGAGTTTTACGCGTACAGAGCAGCCTTTTCTGACCGCAATCCGGCCATAAATCCGGCCTTAAATCCTGCCAAATTCTGGCCGGATTGATACAGTGACCATTTGGTCACTTCTGGTTCAATTTCCAGCTCTGCTCCGATTTTGACTCAATTTCAACTGCATTTTTCTGGATGATAAAAGCTGATTTAGCTCTTGACCAAAACATGAAACTTGTAGCCCTTTGAGTTAGCTTTCCAATGCATCAAGAATCATCTCATTTGGATCTGTGTAGGCTGAGAAATGACCGAAATACCCTTGACTGCTCATTGCCCTGTTTCAGCTTCGACCAAATGAAATTGGCTACTGTACTTCGGCTTTTTGACTTGGAAAACCTTCAAACTGGATTTAGATGTCTTCACCAAAGTTATAGATCTATCTCTTATCTTCAAATTGGTTCAAGAATCATCTTAATCTGATCACTGTAACTCAAGTTATAGCCGAAATACGAAAATGTGTCAAAACTGTCAAAATACACAAAATCCAAGTAAAAAGTGATAAAAACCTCATTTAATCACTTAAAAATATTTATTCACCAATTATAGCCAAAATGATTCATTTTCTTCCAATAATATAACTAAAGTGACTAAAAATAATATAAAATATCATACAATTATTACGTAAATTAGTCACTTATCAAACTCCCCCACACTTAAATCATTGCTTGTCCTCAAGCAATCCACACAAAATCAATTACAATGATTTAAGAGGTGAAACAATATATGCACTTTTGTCAATTTTAATTCCTCATGACCTGGAAAATAATCATTATACAATTGTTCAAATTACATTAAATACTCATAATATCAAGTAAAGGAAAGATAATTATACCTTAATTCAACAAGTTAAACTTAATATCTTACCCCAACCTAATTTCACAAATAAGCAACCCACATAGTCGATTTATAGCCTTCCTCCTCCTATAATCATCTTTTTCTCAAAATTTTACAATTAAGAGGGATTTATTCATACTAATTTTACTAAAATAGTGAAAATGCCTTTTTACGCGAAAATCGACACTTTTAGGTGAAGATCCCCGGTTACTCAACATTTCACTTATTCAAGTTGCTATGCATACTCTTAATTCAAATACCTTTTTTACGCGAATGTCAACATTTGTAGATGCCAACCCCCGGTTACTCGGTACGAGAATCATTGGAGTAGAATAATTTTTATTTATTTTCTTTTCTTCTTTTTTTTTATAGAAATAAAGGACAATAAATAGATATTCCCTCTTAGAAAATATATAAGAACAATCAAAGGAGGAGTATAACCTTTTATCAACTATATCAATCACTTACTTATAAAATTAAGTAAAGAGAAGAAATTTCATTAAACATGTAAAATTATAGGCATAATTTTCCTCACTTTATCCAATATACTTTCTAAAATGTAAAAATCCTAATTGCATAATAATCATTTCCAAGTTAAATGAAGACTAAACTTTCCAAAAATACATATATCATTTCAACAATTGGAAGAACTAGACACTTAAGGGTGGAACAATTTGGCCCTTCTTGAAATAAAAATGAAAAAATTGAAGAATTTTTGGGCCATAATGAAATATTGGAAAAGATTTTGAAAAATTTTGACAGAGTTTCTCCTTATAGATGGATGAAAACTCCCTGCCAACAAACCCAATTTCAATCAATTATCCCCATGGCAAATAATTCCAATACAATTCCAACATTTCTAAGCATTTAGATTCACAAACTATCATCTCATGGCATTAAAATGCAAGTTCAGTATTTTCCTCCCCCACACTTAAATTTCACATTGTCCTCAATGTGAGAAAAGGAAAATAAATAAAGAGTAAAAGAAAATACTGCTCAATTGAACTTGCGCAATCCAAATCCATGTCCAAGTGATGAATTTCCAACCTTAAGTCGTCTGAATCACTATCACCACAACAGAGATGAAGATCACTGGGATTAGTTCACACAAAAGAAATAAAGAAAATCACAAGAAAGTAAACATCACAAGTACTACAGAAAATAAAAGAAAAACTAGTGGCAATGTCACGAGCTGACGAGCACTCCCTCAAGTAATCGCTTGGTCAGGTGACGATGGTGGAGTCGGAGGAGCTTTAATACCCAGCTTGGTCTCGATGCGACGAAGACGCTCGGAATTCCGCTTATTCTCTTGGCGGCTTTTCTTTACCTCAGCCTCGACACAAAGCAGCTTGTCCATTATCTTCTTGAAAAACGACCGAGTGTCTTGAGGTGAGATTGGAGGCCCTGAGGAAGACGGTTCATTTGAGACCGGTGGGGTAGTTGTCTCAACCCCTTGAGCCCCTTCAATTCGTTCAATTTCAACTTCCTCCTCTTGCCTAATGTCCCTTTGAGCACCTCCTTGAGTTGAAGGACCACCGCCGTCTTTACTCTTCAAAATGAACCTGCAAAAATCCAATGTAAAGACGTCCTTCTTCTTGAGACCTGTAGGGAAAGCGTTAGAAAAATCCACTCCAACCCTTTGAAACTCGAAGGTCAAGAACCGAGGATACGGGAAAGCATGTTTGATGTCGTTACTGCGAACCACAGCCCACATGTGGTTGGTGATAATGCTTCCCAATGGAATGCCTTGGATGTTTCCTAAGCCATGCTCCATTTTATCCAAGAAATAGATGTCGCTTGTGCGCGCCTCATTGGTTCCACTCGCCCTCGGAATAATGTTGGAGGAAAATAGATAAATAAGAAGACGTTGCGACTCTGGAAATGACGAAGTCAATACGGAATATCGCCCAGTCGTCCTAGTAGCTTTATACTCAACCCCCAAACGTACAAGTGCCTCTAGCATGTTCCAAGAGTCCAAATCATTGGGTTTGAAGGCTTTCTTCAAATCTACCTTGCGCCCCACATCCGAAACATGAAGATAGCGCTCCAAATCAGCTCTATGGACTCGAACTTTTCTCCCTCGCACTGTACTAGTAATCACCTCCGTGTCGTAGTGAAAAACCTTCTTGTCCTCCACATTTGCATAGAATTCTCGGACAAGCTCCTCATAATAGAAGTTTGGGATGTTAAAGAAATTTTTCCATCCCAATTTGGCAAAGGAGGCCTTGAGATGGTAGACCTCCTCAACATCCAGAGTGACATCTTTTTCCACCAATACCTTAGCTCCCCTCCTAGCATTGTACCAAGCTTCATTTTCGGCGGAGGTGAAGCGCGACTTATCATAAGGGACTTCCTCCTCTTGGTCCCCTTGTGCCTCTTGTTCCTCTTGTTGTTGAGTATCCTCTCCAGATGATGGCTCGTCCTCCAGCTGTAGACGTCTACTTGCTTTTCTTTTCAAGCGCGATTGTCTAGACGTCGAAGCTTCTCCTCTCCTGTTAGGAGGAGGAGATTTCACTACACCTTTCTTAGTGCGAGCCATTGTACCTAATTAAAATTATTAAATGTTAACTTCATTTAATAGGTACATTGCTAAGTAAAGATAAGGAAAACTCATTCACTTTTACCGCTTTATCTTATCAACTTACTTATATAATAGGTAGCAATTAGTACCATAAGCAAGTATCAAAATTGATTATCAATAAAAAGTGCTCTTATCATTTCTTCAAATAAAACATTCAAGCATAGAATATCAAATAATTAGAAGAAACAATTAAGTAAAGCGCTTAAGCACACACACCACTTACTCCCAACTTAATGACCTTAATAAGCATAATGAAATGCTAAAAAGCATTTTAACCATGAGTTTAGACTTAAAAAGGTCATTAATTTTCCTTTAACCAAAATTTCTAGAATAAACATGCCAAAAATTAAAGGAGAAGCTAATTAAGCCTAAACTTAGCATGTAAATATCCTAGAGCAATTCATTACTCTCATACAATTTTCTTCAATCCAATTGCCTCAAGAATTTAGCTAATAGTTATCAAATCAAATTAATTCTCAAAATTAGCTAAAAATTGCTAAATTCACCAAATATTCACAAACCCATGAGTTAAATATCACCAATAATCATCAATAAGCTCAATAACATCATAAAAAGCATCAAACTTCACAAAATGTAAACAATTCGAAATTGCCCAAAAATAGAAAAAAGTGAACTTTGGCAAAATTCAAATGACAACATTTGGTGAAGATTTGTTACCTCAAACTTGTTGGTAGATGATTAATGATGCAAATGGTGAAGAAACCCCCAAAAATTTCACTCCAATTTGACCCCAAATGAAGAGTTCAAAAATTTGAAACCCTTGTTCTTTTCAAGCTCAAATCCGAATTAGAACTTGTTTTTGAAGGAATTTAAGCTATGGAATCAACTCACAAGGAAAAGAGAAATGTTTTGGTGTATTTAGTTTGGAGATTGGATGGTGAAAAGAAGGTTTTTAGGAGTAGTGTGTGTTCAAGGTGTGAGTGTGTGTGGAGGTTGAAGAAAGGAGGAAGAAGGAAGCTTGGGGAATCCGTGCGCGGATTCCCCTTATTGCACGAAATTGGCCAGAATCCGGCCATTTTCCGGCCGGATATACGGCCGGATACTGGCCAGTAGCCACGAAATTTTTTTTCAATTTTTTCTCTCAATCCGGCCTTCAATCCGGCCGAAATGTGGCCGGATTTTTGGCCGGATTTGATACAGTGCCCCCTTTTTTTTTTTTTTTTTTTTTGAATTTCTGCATATCCGGCCAGAAACTGGCCAGATTTTAGGCCGGATTCTGCTGCGAAAAAATTTCTGATTGTAGAAGTTGATCCGAGGGCTTGGATCCATGTGGATCCGAGTTCGGATCCATTGAATCTGCACTTATTGCAGAATTTTTGCAATTTTCAGTTTGACCTCAATTCTTCAAAATACACCCTAGATCATTTCTATGTCAAAATAAACCATTCGCGCACATGTAAAATGATCTAAACATGCATTTTAAATCTCTTTAATGCATCAAAAATCACAATTACTGAATTTGAGGTATTGAGATCTTTGATCAAACTTCGTCTTTTTCACCTCATTTGGTCACTTTTCCAAAACCTACAAATGAAAAACAACAAAATTATTCAAACTTATACTTTAAACATAAAATCACTCCAAAGTAACAGCAACTTAAACAAACATTGGGTTGCCTCCCAATAAGCGCTTCTTTAAAGTCAATAGCTTGACTATTTCTCCTCATTTTTCAAGGAGGTTTAGTTAACGAATAATCCACCATTTTAGGCCTTGGTGGATCATTAAATGGTGACTTTATAGCCAAAGCCACATGATCTAATGATGTGAGAAATGAAAGTGACTTACCTATCCCAAGTGTTTCATAGATATTACCTTGAATATACACCACTTGAGAACTTACCAAAGGAAATGTCATGAGAGTATCTTGGGCAGGAATACCTTTAGAACCTATACTTTCACTGCACTCCTCAAGAGAGGTGAAAAATGAGTCATTAAAACTCACCTCTTGAGGCTCAAAGTTAGTTTCAAAGGTATTATCATGTGAAATGGATATTTGTTCATTGAAATATAATTGAGATTCATCATTTTCATCCAAATGCAATCCATTTTCACATACAACATTTCCACCATTCATGCTAGGATCATTTTGCAAATTATTAGAAGAAATAACTTCACACAATGCATTCAATTGCTCATGTATATCACCAAAGTGAGAAGCTAATTCATCAATTCTTTCCTCAATCCTATCAAAACGATCGGAAGTTGCATTTGCTAGCTTTTCTATTGCTAAATCAAATTGATTAGAAAAATTTTCTATAGCTAGCTCCCAAGATGCATTAGAATCATTAGCTAATGGTTCACTTTCTAACTCCCAAGGTAGAGGTCCATTAGCTAACTTCTCTATTGCCAACTCCCAAGATGGTTTTGATTCATATTGGACACTTTCAGGTTGGTAATCATAAAAATACGGATAATCACTATATGCACATTGATTTTGCCAACCATAAGCAGGAGAATTGCTCCAATTAGCACTGTATTGATCAAAACAAGGATTGTAATGCTCTAATTCATCATAATAATCCACATTTTGTACTTGCATACATGTATTAGTAGCATGATAACCTCCACACAAGTCACAAATCACATGATAAGAATTAAAAGCATTAACATTCCTCCCTTGCTCAATTTCATGCATAATTGTGTCCATTTGAACTTGTAACATCATAACATCAAATTTAGCCTTTAAGCACCTTAAACCATCTTCAAAAGACATACATTCAGTAAATTCTTGATTACCTCTGTTGAAGGAGCTTTGCACTTGGTAACCATCCATTGCCAATCTTGCACTTCTCAAGCATTGTCCTCCAAATTGACCTACCCTTCTCATTACCTAAAATTGCTTTTAAACAACCTCAAAAGCAAAATTAGTAAGAAAAATAGGTAATGAAACACATACACATATAAAACACAGAAAATAACATTCACAGTATAACTAATAATATGTCTAAACTAATAAAGTTACTCTTCACACCGATATTGCCAAATCTTCTCCGGCAACGGCGCCAAAAAACTTGACGGGTATTTTACATACGTGCAAGCTAAAAAATACCGAATTACACCCGTTCACTGCAAGTATACGGATCAACTAGTAGTTTAGGGTATATATCGGGTCGATCCCACAGGGAAGAGTGAACAATTACCGGTATTACTAAAGCTTCTCTATTATTTAGACTATCAATGAATTATAACAAATTTAACCTACTGAAATTATACAAAATAACAAATGAAAACTCCTTAGGTTGTGGTATCCCTAACTACTCATGCAAGTGCTATATTTGGATCATTAATTACTACATCTAGGCTAGTTATGGTGTAATTTCCTTATGCATTTGAATTCTACTTTCGTAGTGAATCAATTATACTTATAACTAATCCATACCTATTCTCATGGTTATGAAATTAGCTACAAGTTCATTTTTTCAATGAAATTACATGAAATGAATCACTAAAAACCACATAGATGCACATCTACTTTCGTGAGTGTACTCCCTATGTTTAGCACTTCTTGAACCAGTGTTAAATCTCAATTTCCATTACAGAAACAACACCTTAGATAATCACAATTAATGGTACCAGATTAATCATGATTTAAAGAGCCAAAGTGCTAAATGACTTGCTCAAATCGTAGCAATCAAATAACCAAACAATTAACACTAACAATCATAGAAAGTTCAACCAAACCCAAGGTATAAACTTTAGAAACACATAATGAACACAAAATCCAGAACTTGTATATTAACTAAACTTGGAATCAAATACAAAAGATAAAGAGTTTGGAAGGAATACAACCCTTGTCACATGAGCTTTCTTCCTTGCCTTCTTCATCCTCCATCTTCATCCTAATCTAGATAATAAACAAGAATGGAAAAGCTACACTACTCTATACTAAGCTAAACTAACACTAGAGAGATGAAAGAACTACATTTCTGCAGCTTCCAGCTTTCTCCCGTAGCTCACTCTCCCTTTTTCTCCTATGGACTCCAATCTCCTTCCATTCTTCTTGCAATGAATTTGGCTCTTTAATGATGAAAGGTGGTCAAGAAATGAGGATTACATCTCCCTTTTACAGCTGGGAATGTTTCTCACATGTATAGCATCACATGTGAGTTGGTGGGAGTGAAATTGAGTTTTACGCGTACAGAGCAGCCTTTTCTGACCGCAATCCGGCCATAAATCCGGCCTTAAATCCTGCCAAATTCCGGCCGGATTGATACAGTGACCATTTGGTCACTTCTGGTTCAATTTCCAGCTCTGCTCCGATTTTGACTCAATTTCAACTGCATTTTTCTGGATGATAAAAGCTGATTTAGCTCTTGACCAAAACATGAAACTTGTAGCCCTTTGAGTTAGCTTTCCAATGCATCAATAATCATCTCATTTGGATCTGTGTAGGCTGAGAAATGACCGAAATACCCTTGACTGCTCATTGCCCTGTTTCAGCTTCGACCAAATGAAATTGGCTACTGTACTTCGGCTTTTTGACTTGGAAAACCTTCAAACTGGATTTAGATGTCTTCACCAAAGTTATAGATCTATCTCTTATCTTCAAATTGGTTCAAGAATCATCTTAATCCGATCACTGTAACTCAAGTTATAGCCGAAATACGAAAATGTGTCAAAACTGTCAAAATACACAAAATCCAAGTAAAAAGTGATAAAAACCTCATTTAATCACTTAAAAACATTTATTCACCAATTATAGCCAAAATGATTCATTTTCTTCCAATAATATAACTAAAGTGACTAAAAATAATATAAAATATCATACAATTATTACGTAAATTAGTCACTTATCAAGTATTTCTTCTTTTCAGAAGTTCAATCCTGCAGTTCCTAATCTTTCTAGTAACCTTAAAATACGGGATCCAACTTCCTCTTTTTGCCAAGCTCTTTCCACTACCTGGTACACCTCTTCCCTTTGAAGCCACCTTTTATCAAAAAAGAACCTCTTCTTCTTTTTTTCCGCCCCTGTACTTGTGTTTAGACACAAGATACTATGGTCAGAGGCGTAAGTGTCAATATGCTGACAGCTAGCCTTATCAAAAGTCTGGTACCACTCAATACTTCCTAAACATCTGTCCAGTCTTTGCCTAACCTCACCATCATTATCCCAGTGATTACTCCAGGTCCAAGGATGACCCTCGAACCCAATGTCAATCAGATGATTATGAGCCAAAAAATCCTTAAAGTCTCTAAAGCTCCTCTCCTCTCTAGCCACACCACCCCACTTTTCCTCATTAGACAGAATATCATTGAAATCCCCCGCTATCATAAATCTACTTCCCCACAATCTGCTTCTCTCTTTAAGGACCTCCCATTGATTCTTCCTGATTTGAGCATCACAGCTCGCATACACACCTATAAACCACCAAGTACAATTGAGTTCCATATCCTCAATCTTGGCTTCAATGGTAAAAGCAGTTTGGTACACTTCAACCACTTGAGTGTCTTCCTTCCACAGCAAGGCCATCCCACCAGCCTTATGCATAGCTTCCACCACTGCACTATTATCAAACCTCAGGCCCTTAGCTATCCTATCTACTACTAGTTTTCTATTTTTGGTTTCACTTAAGAAGATCAGGTTTGGAGAGAGGAAGTTATTCACCTCCCTCAGATGGGGAACTGTCAAGGGGCTCCCCACTCCTTGACAGTTCCACACCAAGGCTCTCATAATTGCATGGGGGCCCCATTCAGGATGAGCCCCTCCTCCTTTCCCTCCCTCTCAATCTGGGTAGACTCCAACATGGATTTGGTCTTTTTACAAACTAGTTGTTGGTGCTGCAAATCCTCCATCTCTTCATCACAAAGCAACACCTTCCTTTTACCATTCCCTATGAGGTTAAGATCCTGGTCAGACACCTCCTTTAAGGGCCTTCTAGTAACACCAGGAGACTTCAGTTTCCTGAAGGACCTCTTAAGCTGTTTCTTAACTGCCTCCTGGATCTTACTACTAGTAAGAAGATCTTCCTGGCTGTCTGTCTCCCCAACGCAATGATCCTGGATCCTGACAGCTTGATCTATCCCTGGTAGTAACATGTCAATGTCCTCCTCCCTCACTTCCACACTTGCTGGCTTTTGCCTCTCTCCCATTGAGGCATGATCATTCAAGCAAGTTCCCTGGTTCCCCAGGACCCTTTACTGATAACCATCATCAGAGCCTCTTTCTTCTGTACTAACATCAAATTTCCTAGGTGTGTTACTATTTGGAACCCCCAATCTCTTCACCTCCCCTTCCTTATCCAGGGGTTGTTTAGCTCTATTTTCCTTATCTGCATTCTCAAGGAACTCCAAAAGCCTACCTCCTGTTTGCGTCCTGCTCCTCTCCCTCTCCACCAGCTCTCCATCCTGAAATTTCCAATATCTTTTGTCCTTGTTCAGATCAACTCTCAAAGGTCTTTCCTTGCTAGGGCTTCTGATACTACCTGCTCTCATCCAGGGGCCATATTGGTTCTCAGAGAGCCTAGCCTCCGTAACTCTCTGCTCTTTACAAGATCTTTCACTATGACCTACCACTCCACAATTATAACAAAAGTCTGGACACCTCTCATACTTACACTACCCACTTAAACGTTCCTGCTGTTTGAACTACTGTACCTCTAAGGAGAGGTGCTGATAGGTCTACAAGGGCCAGGATTTTGAGATGTCTACCCTCTTTTCTCCCAGTCTGAGGTATAATAAGCTCTCTCACTTCTTTAAAAATAACACCAATCTTCCTACCCACCTCTTTAGTTAGCCAATGTACAGGCAAGTTCCATAGTTGCACCCACAAGGGTGCTATAGCAAAAGCTCCATAATTTTCTTCAATCCCTTCTGACCACCTCCTAAGAACCATCACTTGGTTATCTATCACCCACGGATCCCCTTCTACAATCCTATCTCTCTCCTCCAAATTAGGGATGTTAAACTGGTATAAATTGGGCCCTAGTTCTATAACAGTCAAGTTTTTGGGATAGCTCCAAGCAACAGCAACAAAGTTCTTTACCCCTGTAAAGTTGGCTACTTTTTCCCCCATAATTCTGCCTATCAAGCTTCCTTCGCATTCTCTAACTCCACTGTTAAGATCCTCCGGATTCAACATCGCTCCAACGAGCTCATTTCTAGCGGAAAATTTCTGTAACAGCTCAGTCAACTCACCCTCCATAGATACTGACAGAGGTTCTATAGAGTATTACCCTTCCATCCCACAAGGAACCAGAGTATAACGTCAACCAGATGGAGAAAGACTTGCACAAGCACCAACTGAAGAAAAAGAAAAACAAAGAACCAGAAAAAGACTACCAGAGCAACACTACCTTAGAGGACAAAAGCAAGGAAAGATGATACTAGGGCCATCAAGAGGACAAGTTTTAGCTTACCAAGGGCCATGGCATTTATGATGCGTAGTGTTTCCTTTGGTCGGACACCCCTTTATGAACTTGGGCCACCACTTGATGATGCTTAGTGTTTTCTTTAGTCGGACATCTTCCACGAACTATCATTCATAATAGTGCTGTATTAACTCTGTGTTGGATTCAGACCTATTGTGATATGTAGTTGGATTGTTTTCCATGAATGATGAGTCGCGGGAAATGTGTTTTTTGAAGAAGTTTGAAATTGCTGAAGTTCCCACCACTGGGAAAGGGAGGCTCTAATCCCAAGAGAGAGAGTTCCCTCTACACTGAGAGGATGCACTTATTAGTGATACTCGATGCTAAATCACGGTAGACACAATCCCAATACAGTCGTAGGGAAGCAAATTGTAATTAACCCATAAATAGCGCTAGTGTGTTTGGATTACCAAATTATTTCAAATAATATTTCGCTTGCATCATAAACACATTTCTCAACTCACCTTTTTATAATCCCACCTACTTTTTATCTCACATACATCATATCACAAAAGTGTTACAATAAATTTTTCAAATAATATTTCAAATAATACTCTATCAAAACACATTGAGTGTGTTTGGATAGAGATAATTTGACAAAAAAATAATTTGCCTCACAAATTTCAATCACCTTTTTATCTCATATACATCACATCATAAAAAGTGTTACAGTAATTATCTCAAATAAATCATCCAAATAAACTCTTATCCAAACAAACTCATTGTGTTTTAGGCATACTTGTTAAACCAGGCCGAGCGAGAAACTCGACAGATGGACTGGGTCAATGACTCACTGATTTAATCGATAGGTGACTTTTATCAATGAATAACTAAAATAATCTTTATAAATACAAAAGTAGTAACTTTAATATGTATAAAATGTACTATTTATTGTACTTAAAAAGACATAGCGCAAATTATACTTTACCTCCCTGTGATTTTTTTTTTCTACATAACCCCTGTATGGTTTCAAAAGTTATGCATAACTCTCTCATGATTTGGATTAAAGTGTCAAAGTGACGAAATTTACAATCCATAACGGAGTCAACTAAAATATCCAAAATACCCCTATGTAAAGTTAAAAATTATTTATTAACCACAGGGAGAGTCATATATATATATATATATAATGGGGTTATATGGTAAAATAGTAAATCATAAGAGGGTTATATAGTAAAACATAAAACCATACAGGGTTAGAGTTTTATACATATTATGTTTATATATTTTGATCACTTCAATCATTTTAGTTTTTTAAACAAGGGTAATTTCAACATTTTCATAAGCTCCGCTACGAATGACAATTTTCGTCACTTTGACACGTCAATCCAAACTATAAGGAGGTTATATATAATTTTTAAAACTATAGAGGGGTTATGTGAAAAATAGCTATGCCATAGGGGGTAAAGTGTATTTTGCGCAAAGATATATGATAAATGTATAAAGGACAACTTACACTTTACCCTCCTGTGATTTAGTGTTTTTGTACATAACTCACATATAGTTTCAAAAGCTATATATGACCCCCACATAGTTTGAATTAAAGTTTCAAAGTAACGGAATTTGCAATCAATAACGGATTCACCTAACATATCAAAAATACCCCCTATGTAAAGTTGAAAATTATTTATTAATCACATAGGGTTATGTGTGCATTTTGAAAACTATAAGGGAATTATATAGTAAAGTATTAAATAATAAACAGGTTATATAGTAAAATATAAAATCATGCGGGCTTAGTGCGTCATGTATTTTATATTTTTATATTTTGATCACTTTAACTATTTTAATTTTTAAACAAAGGTAATTTCAACATGTTTAAAGGTTCTGTTACGAATGATAATTTCTGTCACTTTGACACTTTAATATAAATCTTGAAGGGGTTATGTATAGTTTTTGAAACCATAGGAGGGGTTATGTACAAAAACACTAAACCACATGGAGGTAAAATATAATTTGCCCATACATAAAACAATAATAGAAGGCTTACTTTCATTTTATCATACTCATACACAAATAAATTATGTAATCAAACAGAAAATAAAATTATTCACTTAACTTTATGGAAATAATATCAGTACAATATATTCTCATTTGTCAGATATTAAAAAACAGATGCCACTTAATCAGTACAACCTTTCTATCAAAATATTTGTTGAGAAAATTTTCAACATCCTACCTATGAAATTTGATCATGTGGTAGCTAATCTAGGAGGCAAAAGATTTAAAAAATTTGAATATTGAATATTTACAGGGATGATTAATTCTGCATGAATAAAGAATTAATGGGAAGTTGGAGGATACCCTAGACAATGATACAGTAGAGAAGGCATTGCAAATGCAATTGAATTTGAGAAACAATAGTGATGTAATTTGTAGTTGAATTTGAGAAACAATAGCAATGTCAAGGAGTGAGGTGAATCTAGTCAGAGGAATCCAGGCTGCAATAATAGAAGTGTTTACAATAACAAAGGTGGTCGTGGTAACAATAATAGAGGCATAGGAGGTATATCAAATCCTGGACACAGTAAAGATACTAATTTTAATTTTAGAGGTGATCCTGGTAGAGACAGATGTGGTAATTTTGGTAGAAGAAATAATTTTAATCAGAATAATTTTTAGAATAATTTTGAGCAGAGGATTTAATGTTATAATTGTGAAAAATTTGGCCATAAATAGTTTGAATATAGATTCGGAGAAAATGTAAGCAGGAATTTTTAGGCTAAGCACAAAGAAAATATTTTGTTCATTCGCAACAAAATATTGAGGAATTGTCCATACGTAAAATCATAATTATTGATACGGGCCTTTTCCACAGAAAGGGGGAATCTTGTGTTACAATAGAAGCAGAAGTGATGAGGATTATTCAAGAATCGAAGTCGATTTGCTTTATAAAAAGAAGATATCAATGAACTTCTATGAAATGGTTTCACGGGATTCAGCCAATTGTCTTGATCGTGGAATATCATTGAGAAATAGGAATCCGTGTTATCAAAGGATTTCCTGCGATTATTTCTAGTATGGAATGAGTCAACCATCCACTTTGGTATCTTATTGAACAAAAATGGTGATATTGTTCCTCCATTGATCAAGAATTTGGATTTTTGGGAAGTATCATGATCATCCAATAAGAAGGGTTTCAATTTTTTCAAATGAACAATTTGAAGACCTATTGATTCTAACAACTGACTGCAGAGATGCGACAATCAGGTTCTGAATAATAACAAAAAAATAGGGAATTTATTATTAGCTTGTAATTCTATTGATGTGGTTGATAAAAATAAATGGTATTTAGATACATGCTACAGTAACCATATGTCTAGGAAGAAAAAATTATTTATTAAAATTGATGAATCTGTCTGCAGTGAAGTTAAATTTGGGAATAACACTATTTTATCAGTGTTTGGCAAGGAAAAAATTCCTATCAGCCTGAAAAATAGGTCTACTATTTTCATTTCTGATGTTTTCTATGTTCCTAAGTTGTACCATAATTTGTTGAGTATGGATCAGTTGTCTAAAAAAAGTGTGATATTCATATCAGAAATGGTACTTGTACAGTTTTTGATAAAAATATTGAAATGATTATCAGTGTGTCAACGATTTTAAATGGTTTATTTTCACTGAATTTGAGTACTGTTAATTTTTCCTATTTGAATACGGTGATAAATGACAGTAATTGGTTATAGCATATGCCATTTGGTCATTTAAATTTTGACAGTTGAATATTTTTGGCTAGTAGAAGAATGGTTGGTGGGTTGTCTAGTATTAGAAATCTTGGTAGAATTTGTGATATGCATATTTTGGAAAAACAACATGGGAATGTCTTTCAGACAGGTAAATCCTAGAGGACCAAAAGATCATTGAAAATTATTCATTCAAATTTGTGCACTATAGAGGTTTCTTCTAATGGTGGTTGCAGGTATTTTATTACATATTGATGATTTTAGTAGAAAAGTGTGGGTGTACTTTTTTAAATAGAAATCTGATGCCTCTAATACTTTAAAAAATTTTAAAACTTTTGTTGAGAGGCAAAATAGCTATCATATTAAAATTTTGAGAACAAACAGGGGTTAGAAATATTTGGTGTGTGATGATTTTCTTGAGAAAAATGGGATACAACATCAATTGACTACCAAGTATATTCCACAACAAAATGTAGTGACAAAAGGAAGAATATGACAGTTATAGATATGGTGAGACGTATGTTAAAATTGAAAAATATGCCAAAATCTTTTTGAACAGAGGTATTTTCTTGCACAATTTATCTATTGAATAGGTGTTCTACCAGAAATGTTTCCAAAACAAGTGTCGCGCCCCATTTTTTTAAATAAAATAAGATGAATGGTTAAAAAAGTGAATTTTTGATTGAAAATATGATTCTTGATTTAAAAGGAAAATGGGCCTAAATGGGGTTTGAAAGTGCGACGATTTGGGCCCAAATTATAGTTTAAAAAGGGTTTTTGAAAATAAAATCGGAGTCGCCACTTGGTAATGAGTTAAGGTGTACCAAGTCACCTAAAAATGAATTTTTAAAGAAAAAAATAGGAAAAACCCTTTTTAAACGACTCCAAGTCTACGCAAATCAAAGAAAAAGGTTCGGGAGTCACATTTGAAGAAAGGGAAGGCAAGGATAAAAAAATCCGAGACACCCTTTCGACCTAACGAATGCTAGTTGCGTGATTTAGTCAAAGATTTTCTTATTTTAACCTAAAGATTTATCACATTTGAATGTAAACCCTAGACCTAGGAGGGTATCGGGGAGTCAAAATGTATCTTTAAAGCTTACTTGGTACCAATCACCTTAATTGTGACGCCCAATAAAGACTCTTCGAAGAAGTCACGAATAATGCAAGTCATGAGACTCGAAAGAAAGAAAAAGTAAAGAAAATAATAATATACATATGTGTATGACCTAAAGGAATGCATCATAATGGGTGTGGGGGACCTATACTCGTGTCTTTCAATGTTCCCTTTAATAGAGGGAATACGAGCGTGCTAAGGTTAGAGAAGCCAAACTCGTCCATATCTCATATCCAAGGAGTTTTCCTATCTAATCAAGCAAATGATCTAACCTAATTCTAATTCTTAAATGAGAATGCAAGTCTAATGTTTTCATACCAAGGGGTAAGGGATATATATATAAGGGGAAATACGGGATAAAGGGCTATACATATAAGGAAAGTGTCATGCAACATGGTAAAGCCCTAAAAAATGAGAAATATGCATGAGATGAAGTGATTTTATCACACAATCATGATCTAACGCGTAGACGGTCCCTAAGGGTCTAGAATTGGACTAGCCCTTTACTAATGCTCTCTGACGAGCATTGGACTCGCAAGAGCTCGAGGGGAAAAGGCCATGACTAGCATTGGACTAGCCACGGTGATGTGCATTCATCCACATAAGCAAATATAATAATAAAAGCGAATAGACAGGTAAGGCACATAGTTTCACATAGCACGTAGCACCTAAGCATGCTTATCTAGATGCAAAACCTAAGGAAAGTGATTAAACACATAGCACATAAGCATGCAAATCACGCAAGGCAAATAAAGCAATAAAGCCCTAACTATTACATTGAGGGGGGGGGCCTGCTACAATCTAAAAGGGGGAAGGAATTAAATGAAATGATATAATAGCCTAACTATTACAATTGCGGCATTCAAGTGCCTTTCAAATGATCAAAGTTTAACTAAAATGAAATAAATATACTTAATTAAACAAATAAAGCGAATAAATAAATAAATAAAATGAAGGCATGCAATTGAGAACATAAAGTCACATAAGGCACATAGGGTCAAATAAAGTCAAAAATAAGAGATAGAGTGTACCTCCGTTGAGTTGATGCCCTAATGGGGTGAAATTACTTATTTACCCTCCAAAATAAAAGAAAAGGTCAAGACGCCAATTAAATAGTAAAGTATAAACAAAATCACCAAATTCCTCCCAATTACGACTTAAATGAAATCAAATAATGCATAATTTCCAAGAAAGTAAATTATTGATCAAATTCCTAAAAATAGGAAATACGCCCAAGGACCCAATTGCAAATATTAACCAAGCACTCAAGTCCAATTAAACATTTTGGGAACTTCAAGGGTCCAAGAACAAAAAACAAGACCAAGTAATGGTTCAAAATGCAATTACTCTAGGACTCAACTGCAATAAATTGGAACACAATAGGGCCTTAGTAGCATGAGGAGGAACATGTGGGCAAAAGTACAATTTTCAAAAAATTTTCATGCAAGTTCATGCAAGCTACGAATGACATCAAGCTTCTGCAACTACTTCATATGCTCTAGCAACCGAAAAAGAAAATCTGCTGCACATTTCCCTCAAACCCAGATTTCTTGAGCACAACTTTGATTAGATATCTCCAAACCAACATCACAAATTCAGACTAAACAACCAACTTCATAGTTACCACCATTCAAACAAGCAGAAAACTTAGCAAGACCTAGTGCAAAAAATCTGGAAAAGACATGCAAAAATGGTTCGGCAAAACTAATTGTTTATTTTCCAGCAAAGTATTCGAACATGATTCAAGTGTTTTAAAGACTCCAACATGCAAACTCAACACCAATCAATCACTGCCCCTTTCCACACCAAATTAACTATCAAATTAGGATGGCCAAGGCTTGGTGAGTGGTCATGGAGAAGAAAACAGCAAAACAGATGCAGCAGCCTTTGCTCTGCTGCGCATTTTGCCGCTTCATACTAGCATGGATGAAATGCCGAGAACAATGTGCAAAACTTCATTATTCATCAATCAAACTCACACATCTGCAAACATAAATCCTAACATAGCTTAAACATAGATGCCTACCCCTAACTATCCCAAACGAGATGATCCAGGCCCAAGAAAACAAGAATAACAAAAATGCAGCAAAGAAACTTAGCATGAAGCAGAAACATACGTTCATGCCATTTTTCACTCAACCGAAATGTATTCCCACGAGGCCTTAACACATTAACTGATTCAGCAACTGACTAAAAATAAAGCAAAGAAAGCAACTGATCATTTGGACATGAACATAAACCCGGCCGAAAGTTCCTTTAGAGCAACTGAGGTTCTTTTACTTATAATGCAGACAGTCTACCTCTATAATGGATTCACCGTATTGCAGCAATTCATCCTTTTTAGTTTCATACACGATAACAAACTGCTTTGATAGCAAACATATCCATGAAATCACAGTCAAACAATAAATAACAACAAGAACATTAAAACACTTCAACTTCAGCAACCCAAAAGATCGAATTTTATCAAAATTGCTACAACGAAACCGAAAGCTACAAGCTTGTTAAAGCAAAAATTATTCTACACTTAAATGTCAGCCAAACACACTCTAAGGTCAAGCCATGATATCAACAAGTATAGTTTTCAACTCTCAACATAAAAACTGGGATTCAAACACCCAAAAAGAGTCAAAACACAGGAGTATCCCAATCTGAAAATTTTCTTTCGCAACTTGTTTCGTTTAACTGAATAAACTAACTAAACAACACACTAATCACAGGCTTCACTCAAAACCAAAAAGTTCAGCAAAATGACTAGCTAGCCATACTTTCTACCAGTCCAAAGGAACAGAGCATGAACAACAATACTTTCTCACACAAAATTTCAGATACAAATCACACAAAGTTGGAAACTTTCTTTGTTTTCTCACTCATTTGGAGCATGTTTATGCGAAATCAGTCCCACGAAACCCCCCATTTACTACCCCAAACCCTCTAATATTACAACTTCCTAACATTGTTAAGATAAACCCCGACAAATCACTTATCAACCACCTATTAGCAACAACTGCCATGTGCGACAGAAAAGAAAATGCAGCAAAGGCATAAAAACTTGCAATAAGTTCATGCCCTGTCATATCAATCACACAACTAGCCACCATACCAGAACCTCAATCTAAGCACAGATTTTAGGAAAAGAAAACAACATCAAATGGATTTTTGAGGAAGTGGGCAAAGCTCCGTATACCTAGACAGCAAAGGAAGCAGCTTTGAAGGTCGGTGGAAGTAGCTTCCCGTGGGTGAAGGCACTTCAGTTCCTGAATTTCTTCCTTCTTGTTCACTCTCTTCTTCCAGTTTTTCTTTATACCCGTAACCTCCCTCAATCTCCTCTCACAGCCTTTTTCCTCTCAGTTTTCTGGTTCTTTCGGTCTCTCTGTTTTTCGCTTATGCAGCCGCCAATTCTTTTTCTCAACCCTCTAAACCCTTAGCTCCCTTTTTATATCAGACTCCAACCCTAAAAACCTCATCTCGATGGTTCATAAACAGCTTCAGGTCACCGTTTCTCTCTCAGCCATCGGATTGGCCTCAACTTCTAATTTTTTTTTTGTTGTCGATGAAAGCCAGGTGTAACAGTACTAACATGATCGAAGGGAGTTAAAAAAACAAGAAAAATAGCTGAAAAAATGCAGCTGCAAACTTGCGACTTTATTTTCTGCTAATATGATATCAAGGAGAAGCAGCGAGCGTGCCTAGCACGCGCGCGTGAGTCTCTTTCTTTTTTTTTTTTATGAACTAACATTTAATTTAAGTGAACAAACAATGTTAACTTGTAATTGAAGCTAAAACGCAACAAAATCCTATAATTGAATCTAAAAAATTAAAGTATATTTTTGTGAGTAATTTTTTCCTCTTTTCTGATGAATTTTGCGCCAAAGTGTCTTAAAAAAATGAAAATAAAAAGAGACAAAAAAAATAAATAACTAACATGAAAAATAATAGCGAATAAAAATAGACTAAAAATTTGGTGTCTACAGCTTGCCCCTCTTTGTCTGAATTTGGAAGAAACTCGAGACAAAGACGTAGACACCAAATACTTACTTGTATTATTAAAACATTAGAAAGTCGGTGGGATAAATACCCGAGCCTGCTTTCCTTTTGGTCAGTGGGATGAATACCCGAGCCTACCTTCAATTGGTCAATTGGTTAGTGGGATGAACACCCAAGCCTGCCTGCAATTGGTCAGTGGGATGAATACCCGAGCCTGCCTTCAATTGGTCAATTGGTCAATGGGATGAACACCTGAGCCTGCCTGCAATTGGTCAGTGGGATGAATACCCGAGCCTGCCTTCAATTGGTCAATTGTGCAAGACTTTTGTAGAGTTTCAAAAGGAGAGACAAACAATTTCTTCTAAAAATTGCCCTAGTGTAATGCGATTGAACTGTCGGACCTACAAGAAAGAAATAAGGATAGATAACACCGCCACCATTCGATCAACCCTTTCTTCAAAAGATGTGTAAACATGAGTATTTTGGACTTCTTTGTTGACGTAGTGAGTACTTCAACCCTGCCCTGCGAACCATATCAAACTTCCATAATTTCTCATACTTGGCCCGACATATCATTTAATATCCGTTTACCTTCGATACATTATAGGGATTGCCATTGATAAAACGAGAAAGACTAATGGGACCATGAAACACATGAAAAATATTCTAATTGCATATAATGATGAAAATTCTAATAATATGAACACAACCATCCCCTTTTATTGAATGAAAAATCATTTCAAATAAATAAACTTATGCACTCAAATTCAAAAGCTTGTGTTTGATAGATCGAACATTTGAGTTCTCGAACTAAATGTCACTTTTGACCCTTTGGATATCAATCTTCGGAAGTTCAATGCTTGACAAATAGAACCACAATGTGAGGAGAAATTCCAATGAACTAAGTCACCAGCTTTTCAGATCCAAACTCACTCTTGTTTGCAAAACCCTTACCTCAGCGCCCTTTCGGGTTTTCACTAAGGTTGCTCCCATCCTTTTTATTTTATTCTTCCTTTTCTTTTTTCTTTTCTTTTCTTTTCTTCTTTTTCATCATTTCTTTTCCCTTTTCTTTTCTTCTTTTTTTTTTCTTTTTTTTTTTGAGGTGCCCTTACGGGTTTTCACCTAACAAACAAATCTTGTCTACCACCCGCACTAATTCAGAAATGCGTTTTGAAAAATAATGGCATCAGTATAATAATCCTTCCCTTGCAAAACAGGTGAAGGTGTTTTTTTTTTGACATCATGTGCCACTTGATTAGAAATTGTCCTAAAAAGGCAATATAACGAACAGAAATCAGGACTTTAGACTTTTGTAATGGGGTCAGGTGGGGTATTTAGAAAAGTTAAGGTTTGAAAGCGGATTCTAACAGTGGTTTAAATAATCTGAGATCGCATTGTTGCACCAACCCTATCTTAGAGTTAAATCAAAACTTGCCACAGTTTATCCTCAATTGAGGCTATCTTTTCTTTCATTTTCCTCTCCCTCTTTTCTTTTTGGCCTTCTGCCATTCTTTTGAAATTTTCAAAATTTGCCCCAGTTTATGCTTAACCGAGGTTCTCTTTTCTTTCATTTTTCATTTTTCACTTTTACCTTTTTGAAACCCCTCCCCTTTTTCTTAACTTTTTCAACTCAAAACTTGCCCCAGTGTGGGGTTTACAATTCTCAGTGGTTGCCAAACGAAATGATTTACTCTGAAGGCTCAAAAAGGGATAACTAGGGATAGAATACTTGATTGGAAAGGAAGAATGCCTAACTTTTCATTCCATTCGTTACATTGACCCTAAAAGGAAAATTTCATGTATCATATGAAAAATTTCTTACACATGTCCGAATTAATTGGTTGAGGGAACATTTGCCCATCCATTTCTGCAAGAATGAGTGCTCCTCCGGGCAAAACTTTCTGGACAATAAAAGGGCCTTGCCAATTTGGTGCAAATTTCCCCTTAGCTTCCTCTTGTACTGGCAAAATATGTTTCAGCACTTTATCTCCTTCTGTGAATATCCGTGGTCTGACCTTCTTATTGTAAGCACGGGCTACCCTTTTTTGATAGCATTGACCATGACAAATGGCGCTTAGTCGCTTTTCGTCGATTAAAGACAACTGCTCATGACGTTGTTTAACCCAATCAGCCTCATCTAGCTTGGCCTCCATTAAAATGCGCAATGAAAGGATTTCGACCTCAGCTGGCAATACTGCTTCCATCCCATACATGAGGTTGTAGGGAGTTGCCCCAATAGAGGTCCGAATAGCAGTTCTATATGCCATTAATGCGTAAGGGAGCTTCTCGTGCCAATCACGGTGTCTTTCAATCATCTTACGGATTATCTTCTTCAAGTTCTTATTCGTGGTCTCAACAGCTCCATTCATCTGTGGTCTATAAATAGAGGAGTTCCGACGCCTGATTTTGAACTGTTCACACAATCCATCTACCATATCATTGTTGAGATTCTTGGCATTGTCAGTGATTAATGTCTCTGGTATTCCAAAACGACAAATGATGTGCTTCCTTAGAAAGTCTGCCACCACCTTTTTAGTCACATGCTTATAAGATTCAGCTTCGACCCACTTGGTGAAGTATTCAATTGCCACCAGAATAAATCGATGCCCATTTGAAGCGGGGGGGGTCAATTGCTCCAATTACATCCATACCCCACATCGAACATGGCCAGGGAGCAGTCATACTGTGTAATTCTGTAGGGGGAGTGTGCATAACATCTCCATGCAATTGACACTTGACGCATTTCCTAACGAAAACTACACAATCATGCTCCATAGTAAGCCAAAAATATCCGGTCCTCATAATCTTCTTTGCTAATAAATGGCCATTCATATGTGATCCACATACTCCACTATGCACTTCTTTCATCAGGTATTCTGCTTCGTCTTCATCAACACACCTTAGAAGGCCCAAGTCTGACGTCCTTTTGTATACCACTTCTCCGTTTAGGAAAAATTTGGAAGACAATCTGCGCAAGAAGCTTTTAGCAGTTGTATCGGCCCCAGGGGGATAGGACCCTGTTTTGAGAAATTTCTTGATATCGTTGTACCAGGGACGGCCATCGGAAGACTTTTCCACAACTAGGCAGTGAGCGGGTTTTTCTTGTAGATGAATCTGGATAGGTTCAATTACCAACTCATCTGGATGTTGAATCATTGAAGATAAAGTGGCCACTGCATTAGCAAAGACATTTCTGACACGGGGAATATGCCGAAACTCCAAACTCCTAAACTTATTTGCTAACTCCAGTAAGTTGCAATGATAAGGCAAGATCTTTGAATCCCGAGTGATCTACTCCTTGAGAGTCTGATGTACAAGCAAATCTGAATCGCTGAACACTAGTAAATCCTTAATCTCCATTTCTAACGCCATCTTTAACCCAAAAATGCACGCTTCTTATTCAGCCATATTGTTAGTACAGAAAAATCGGAGTTTGGCCGAACCAGGGTAATGCTTTCCTTCAGGCGATACTAGAACAGCTCCAATACCGGCCCCGAAGGAATTTGAGGCACCGTCAAAGAACAACCTTCACTCCGGGCATTGATCATTCATATCTTCTGCTATACCCACGAACAGGGTCTCCTCATCCGAAAAATAAGTGTGAAACGGTTGATAATCATCTTTCAGCGGATTTTCAGCCAAATGATCGGCCACAGCCTGGCCCTTGATTGCCTTTTGCGTAGTAAAAATAATATCAAACTCTGAAAGAATCATCTGCCATTTTTCCATACGTCCTGTCGGCATAGGCTTTCCCAACAGATATTTCAAAGGGTCGGAGCGGGAAATGAGGTAAGTAGTATGGCTGAGCAAGTAATGCCTCAACTTTTGAGCGGCCCAAGCTAAAGCACAGCATCTCCTCTCAAGAAAAGAATAGTTGGCTTCATACGCAGTGAACTTCTTACTGAGGTAGTAGATGGCTTGCTCCCTCTTCCCCGATTCGTAGTGTTGTCCCAATACACACCCCATAGCTTCGTCCAACACCGATAGATACATGATCAAAGGTCGCCCGGGTTTGGGTGGCATTAAAACTGGAGGGTGCAATAAATAGTCCTTGATCTTATCAAACGCCTGCTGGCATTCTCCACTCCAATACAATGACACATTTTTCTTCAATAATTTGAACAAAGGCTCACACGTATGGGTCAGCTGAGCGATGAACCTCCCGATAAAGTTAATCTTCCCTAAAAAACTCTTTACGTCCTTTTGCGTTCTTGGTACTGGCATTTCACGAATGGCTTTAATCTTTGCCGGATCTATCTCGATACCCTTCTTACTGACAATGAATCCCAATAACTTTCTAGCAGAGGCCCCGAATGCACACTTTGCAGGGTTTAGCTTCAAATCATATCTTCTCAATCTTTCGAATAACCTTTCTAAATCAATCAGATGATCCTCCGCTATCTTGGATTTGATGATGATGTCGTCCACATAAACCTCCATCTCCTTATGAATCATATCATGGAACAGGGTGGTCATGGTCCTTTGGTAAGTGGCGCCTGCATTTTTCAATCCAAATGGCATTATTCGGTAGCAAAATGTCCCCCATGGCGTGATAAAAACAGTTTTCTCCCTATCTTCCTCTGCCATTAAGATCTGGTGATATCCAGCGAAACAGTCAGCAAATGATTCAATCTCATGCCCTGCAGTATTGTCCAGAAGAATATGAATGTTCGGCAACGAAAAATCATCTTTCGGGCTGGCTTTATTAAGATCCCTGTAATCGACACAGACTCGCACTTCTCCACTTTTCTTTGGAACAGGTACAGGGTTTGAAAGCCAAATGGGATAATGAGACACCATAATGATTCTAGCATTGAGCTGCTTCTCGATTTGCTCCTTAATTTTGAGGCTCATGTCTGGCTTAAACTTGCGAGGTTTTTGTTTCACTGGTGGAAAATTCGGATTGGTTGGCAATCGATGAACCACTATATCTGTTGAAATTCCAGGCATATCATTATAGGACCAGGGAAACACATATTGAAACATGGTCAAAAACTCAATCATTTCTTTTCTCTGTTTCTTATTCAAGTGAATGCTAATTTTTATCTCCTTAACCTCAGTCTCAGTGCCAATATTAACAACTTCTGTTTCTTCTAAGTTCGGTTTGGATTTCTCCTCATACTGTTCAAAATCCTTTAATAAAGACTCAGATTCTTCCTCGTTATCGCTCTTGTCTTAAATTTCGGATTCCAAAATTTCAAAGTCGTGAGGGATATCGAGATCACAATCATCAAATTCCAGAATAGTGATATCCAAAGGGTCAATGTGTTTTATTTTTGGCCATCTGAAAAAGAATAAAATAAATACAATAGTAAGTAAGTTAAAACAATTTGGACAATAAACACTGTGCATTTCATTGAAATTCAAAGTAAAGGATAACATCATGACATGCTACTTAACAAGAAATTTAATGCAAGACTTGCATTGGAAAACATTTGATTAAAAACTATTTACAAACTTGAAAGACAAAAGATAAGTAGTATGAACGATTTGTCTCATGTCGACCAAAGGCAATCCCCTAATTTACCGAAATTCCCTGCAGGAGGGAAGGAGATCACTGGTCCAGTTCTTCATTGCTTCAATAGGCACCTCTGGAAATCCTGGGTGCTCCAACGGCTCCCCTTCAGAAATAACCCCCACAAATAACTCAAATAATCCAACCTCCACTTTCTCGATCGGGTCTACTTCAGATCTAATCACCTCTGATGGGTAAGGAAAAGTACAGTACAATGGTGGGATATTCATGATAAGCTGCCTCCCTTCCTTCTCTGCCCTCCTACGATTCATCATTTCTTTCTTATCCTTGGCAGTAGGTTGAAACCCTAATTCGAAGGTATCCTTATTTCCTTAAAGTTCTATTGGCTCCAAGACCCCTTGTAGGTGACGCCCAAGGCCCTTGCCTATTTCATAACCTCCTCGAATCAGCTCTTTGGCCATCATAACGCTGGCTTCAGGTAAATTCATTTCTACTGCCGCCTTGTCCTTGGATGCCCTACCCACCGAAACAATGTCAGCTACATGGTGAGGGGAAACCAGAACTTTTCTATCGCCATCATCTTCCAATGCAGGATTAACGATCATAGTGCAATCTTCCTCAGCAAATATCGTAATCAACTGGCCATTCACCACAAATCTCAACATTTGATGGAGTGAAGAAGGTATAGCGCCTGAAGTATGAATCCAAGGCCGTCCGAGAAGAACATTATAAACACTCGAGAAGTCCATGACTTGGCACATAACTTGAAACTGGGCAGGTCCGATTTCCAGCACTAAATCCACTTTCCCCATTGATTCTCTTTTTGTGCCATCAAATCCTCTCACCACAATGGCAGATGGCCGAAGTTTAGCTTCCTGAAATCCCAACTTAACCAAAGTGTTCCAAGGACAGATATTAAGAGCAGATCCATTGTCTATCAAGACCCTTGGCAATAACTTCCCATTACAACGGACTGAGATATACAATGCTTTATTGTGTCCAATCCCATTCGAAGTCAAATCTTCATCAGAAAAAGAAATTTGATTTGAAGCCAAAACATGTTCGACTACATGAGTGAATTTATTCACAGGAATATTCTTAGGCACTTGAGCCTCAGTTAGGATCTTGAGTAAAGCTTCTAGATGAAGTTTCGAGGTTAGAAGCAAATTCAATATAGAAACTTGAGCGGGCATCTTGTCCAATTGCTCGACCACCTTATACTCACTTTTCTTCAGCATCTTAAGGAAATTGAAGGCCTCTTCATCAGTCACAGTTGGTTTTGTCGGAATAGCATTTTCTTTCACTTTTGAGGGCTCATCAACTGCGGGTTCTCCTATGATTCTTCCAGATTTAGTAATAGCCTCCACTTCCTTTCTGGGCACCTTTTCTCCTCCAATTAATAGCGTGGGCTCGCTATAATTTCACGGGACCTCTTGTAGATTAAGAATAGGAGGTTGCTCAGGCAATTCAAGTACCACAAGCTCCGAAGGCTCACATTCGAAAGGCACCATTTCCAAAATAAATGGACTCGTATTTTTCTTGATTTCAGGAGCTTCTTCCTCCAATATGAACGGTTCTTCAATGACCCTTACTATCTCAGCTTCATCTATAATAAATTGTGTAGGTTCCTCAATCTCTTCATCAATAGTAATAACTCCCACGGTGTCCTTGTGTGTAGAAAGAGGATTTTTGCTAACATTTGGACCTTGTTCCTCCCTCCTCCTTAGGACTATGTCTCCGGACTCAATCATGTCTTGAATTTTATGCTTAAGCGCCCAGCAATTGGCAGTTGAATGTCCAGGTGCTCCCGAATGATAAGCACAAAATGACTGAGGATCATAACCAATGGGAAATTCTTTGGAATAGGTCTTAGGGGGTACCGTACCAATCTTCCCAGCAGCTTTCAATTGCTCATATAACTGGTCAACAGGCCGACCTAGATTGGTAAAGGTTCGGTATGAGGTTGGATTTTGGGTATCACTGGCTTGTTGGTATTGGTGATTTGGGTTAGGGGGCGGCATGGGTCTTGGATTGAAAGAAGGGTGCGGTCTAATTTGGAAGTTTGGTGGGGAAATGTGAAATGGCGTTGACGGTGTGTTTGGGTAGTTTGGTTGAGGACGGGGGTGGTTGATTGTGGTATTGTAGACAGGTCGAGGGCATGGTTGGTATAGGTAACGAGGTGAGTAGACGGGATTACGTTGGTATGTAGGCCGGGAAGAAGAACCTTGGTTCCAAACAAAGGAAGCTTCCTCGTCTTTCTTCTTAAACTGAGACTTTTTACTGCTGCTGTTTTGGCTTTGCATAGCTTCCAACTGCGACTTTAAAGCTGAAACATTAACAATCTTGCCTGCTCTCATAAACTCGTCATACTCTTTCAACTTATTGACAATCTCTGCAAAGGAAAACCCAGTCATATGGAAAATCTCTTCAAAGTAGAGCGGGTCATGAGTTTTGATGAACGTGCGAACAATTTCATTTTCGGTCATGGGAGGCTCCACCTTGGCGGCCAGCTTCCTCCATCTTTTCGCATACGTCTTATGGTCCTCCGATGGTCTCCTCTTGGTTTCCTCCAATGTGGTCCTCGTCGAAGCTAGCTCACAATTATATTCATTCTGCCTCACAAAAGCAGTCGATAAATCCATCCAAGATCTCATATCCTCAGGCTTCAAATTGGCGTACCAATCTAATGCGTCGCCTTCTAGAATCTCGGGAAATAAGCGCACAGGCAGATTCTCATTGTCTATTGGTCTCCCCAGTTTGTTTGCAAACATCCGAAGGTGGGTCTTGGGATTGCCAGTTCCGTCATACTTGGTAAACTTAGGTGCTTTGAAACCCACCGGCAATTGCATATCCGGAAACAGGCATAGCTCGTTGTAGTCTAGACCTCCTTGCTTGCTCAAACCTTGGCTTTTCCTTATAAATTCCTCAAACTTATCCAATCTCTTTAGTAAATTCTTGTCCACGGGCACGGATGACTCCCCAGCTTCAGCTTTCCCTTGAACGGCGGTGTCTAGGGTGAATGGTTCAGCGGTAGAGTAATAATGTGGTCCCTGTGGTTCGAAAGGCATGCTCATAGTAATGGGCGGATAATTCTGGGAAATTGGGACATGCGGAGGATTAGTTTGGATGTGAGGTGCATAAGTAGGTGGTGGGCCATGAGTGGGATAAGTAAAAGCTTCTTCAGGTGGATTCATAACTTGTGAGGTAACAGCGGTTTGAGTATAAGGTAAGAGTATGGGTTCAGATTGGCCAGGGGGTAAGGGTTCATGTTGTTGCTCACCGCTAGCACCACCAGTAACCAACTGGTCGATCACGCGCCGTTGGGCCATCATTTCAACGCTTAGCTCATTAAATCGGTTTAGAACTTCGCTCAGCTGAGCTCCCAGATTCGCCAAGTCAGTTGCTGATGTTGTTACGGGCCTATCAGATGATTCTGGATGGGTACTCATGTTTACACTATCTCTTGAAGCTCGACTACGCGATCGGGTGATAATGGGACTTTTTCGGGTAGCTATATTTGCAATTACTACCTGAAAACGTAGGAAAATCCCTGTTAAAAGCCCATCTCGATCAACTGTTATTAAGAAGAAAGAAAAAGAAAAAGAAAAAGACAGGAGTTAGTAACAATTAGAGTAACATGGATGCATGCCCTATTGGGGGCCCCTTTTGCGCCAGGGGTAGGCCTAGTATGATGCAACACCTTCAAAGTGGGACCCGTTTACTAAACCTGCTTTTGACCACCACTTTACACAGAAGAGAAATCATCTCAAAATATCAAACTTTTCATTGATGAACATCATTTACAACATCCCTTGGAGACGGTTTCGTACAAAATCACTGAACCTCTTTAACCCATCTATTACAGCATCCTTAGATTCTCTGGCGTACGGGTTTCTCATACGTCCAGCTTCATCGTACAATTCTCCGCATTTTCTTTTCAACTCCCGATGTTTTTCTTGCATCTTCTCACAGGCCTCCTTGTGTTTCTCGGCTATCTCTTGGTGAACTTTGACGGATTCTTTCAGTTGCAGGTTTTCTCTATCCTTGGCTTCGATAATAGCCCTCAATCTCTTGACCTCCTCGGATGGTTGAGCTTGCGGTCCTTGCATCTCCAAACCCTTGAGCCAATCTTCATATTGCGGTGTGACTAAACCCTTTTGTTTGAGTTCCGAAATGTACTTGACGCGCTCGTCGTCGGACAACGTTTCCCAGGCCTCAGTAATAGGGATCTTCATCGGAATTTCTTTCGGATATATCCATTTGTCGAAAATGATGATAAATGTAGTCAGATCAACTGCATGTGGCACATCTTGGACACGCCCTAATTGTCGGAGAAACCTCTTCGGATTTATGCCATGATACCCTGAGTACCCAATAAAGGAACGAACTCGGATGCCTTGGTGCGAAGAACAGGTTTGACACAATTGGTCCAATCCAATACCCATCTAACATTTTGATTAGTCACATTCGTCAAGAAATCCACAAACTCGGATGCATTATACGGCAAACTATTTCTATTAATCCTCTTGTGATGTGTGATTATCCAGTTATACCCAGACATTGGTAGACTCTCGGGAATAGACGATCGTCTCATGAAGTGCTCCATACCCCATACATGTAAGATCAAATTTGAACCATAAAAGAACTTTTCCCCTCTCCGACAGGTAGTGCAAGCTACGAAGATATCGGCCGAAATAGTTGGAACAATAGAACATTGCTTATCTGTTACTCCTAGAAACAGGTCATACAAGATTTTAGTGAGCTTAAAGGCTATCTTTTTGTCTTTCCTAGGGAAAAAATAGGTTCCAACCATAACCAATCCATACACCCAAACTCTCTTTCGTTCCCATATTTCCTTGGAAGTAAACGAGAAATCTCCCAGGTGCCTCTCAAAACCATCCCTTAATGCGAATCGATCAAATAAGAACTTTGCCTCTACATTTTGGTCCGACCCTTGAATTGCTGATTCCCTTAATCCGGTGAAACGACAAAATTTGGCCTTGTTAGACACTACTGGAAACATCACGGCAATTCCCTGAATCGGCAAATTAAGAAATCCGGCAACCTCCTCAATTGTTATGGTCATTTCCTTTTTCCCAAGTCTAAATGCGGAACAAGTGGAATCCCATAGATGCACCAAGGCTTCTACCAAATAGCCATCGGACTTAATATCCTTGAAATCCCCAACGGGTCTTAATCGAGCGGCTACTTGGTTAATTTCACTAGGTGAAAGGAACGTGGGCCACCTTTGTACCTCAATCGGTACTACTAACATCTGTTGAACTCGGCGAGAACTTTCCATCTGAGAACAAAAACTGGTGTCAAGTACCTTGCCTACAGGTCCCACTTTTCTGGTCAAAACATGAATTTAAACGTGCAAATCCCAATATAGGGTTAAATACCCACGGGAGTATAGGGTTGGCTTATCCCTAATGTGGGATTCCCTAAATGGCATTCCCTCTAAGGTTTATACATGATGCCAATTTATTAAAGCAATTAAATATGCAATTTGGAATGAAATCATGACCTAAAAGGAACCTTTTGTATGCCAGGGTGGGCCTAAAATGAAATGTATTGATGCTGCAAATGCGAAGCATTGAATTTAAACGTGTCACATCAAATAAGGTAGGCTCCTAGAGAGTACCATGTCAGGACTCTTATTTTCTAGGGCTTATGAATGCAATAGAGACAAAATCAAGAAAAGTTAGTTCAATCAGATACAAAAAGGTAAAGCAACAAAAGGAAAAGGGGGGTTGGATCCCTCCCCTTGTGAATAGTGTCCCTAATAAGGTAAGGCAGACTCTACCCTAGGTAAACTATCATGGATGCATGCGGTATTGGCTCACTAATGCATCTAGACTCGATAGGTTTTAGGTCCCCGAGCCTTCAGACTTGGAAACCAAAGGTCATCAATCCCAAGGTTCTTTGTCGGTGGCTTGAGCGATTCCCCAGACACTACTACGCACACGTCGTGTCACGGCCACATGTCTGAGCGAATCTATCAAAAATCCTCAACCTTCAACTAAAAGCTAAAGGCTATTAACCCAAAGCTTAAAGCGGAAGATTGAGTGACCCCTCGGATCATGCTACGCACACGTCGTGTCGCGATCACACGTCCAAGTGGGTCGCCTAATTCTAGTAGGGTGGAGTGGCGTGACAAGCCACTAAAAGAAAAATAAAGGAGGAATAAAAAGTAAAGCATATGCACGTATGCTAGTGCTCCTTTTCGGAGGGGAGGGATCGAGAACCAACGCGAAACTCTAGGGTAATGTCCCCCCATCCCAATGCAATGCAAAGCGCGGGATAAAATAAACTATCCATCCATCAAAACAATCGTACGCCAAATGGGTGAGGGAGTGAGTTGATACGCGTGAAAATGCAAAAATCCTAAAAAAGGAAAAAAATGCAATCCTAAACATCCAAATGTAATATATAAGAAGGTTAAAATAAGAAAAGAATCGACTAAATCAGATGCTCGGACTCTCAAAGTCCCCAGTGGAGTCGAGCCACATTTTTTTTAATAAAATAAGATGAATGGTTAAAAAAGTGAATTTTTGATTGAAAATATGATTCTTGATTTAAAAGGAAAATGGGCCTAAATGGGGTTTGAAAGTGCGACGATTTGGACCCAAATTATAGTTTAAAAAGGGTTTTTGAAAATAAAATCGGAGTTGCCACTTGGTAATGAGTTAAGGTGTACCAAGTCACCTAAAAATGAATTTTTAAAGAAAAAAATAGGAAATATCCTTTTTAAACGACTCCAAATCTACGCAAATCAAAGAAAAAGGTTCGAGAGTCACATTTGAAAAAAGGGAAGGCAAGGATAAAAAAATCCGAGGCACCCTTTCGACCTAGCCAAGGCTAGTTGCGTGATTCAGTCAAAGATTTTCTTATTTTAACTTAAAGATTTATCACATTTGAATATACTATATGAATGCAAACCCTAGACCTAAGAGGGTATCGGGGGGTGAAAATGTATTTTCAAAACTTACTTGGTACCAATCACCTTAATTGTGACGCCCAATAAAGATTTTTCGAAGAAGTCACGAATAATGCAAGTCATGAGACTCGAAAGAAAGAAAAAGTAAAGAAAATAATAATACACATATGTGTATGACCTAAATGAATGCATCATAATGGGTACGGGGGACCTATACTCGTGTCTTTCAATGTTCCCTTTAATAGAGGGAATACGAGCGTGCTAAGACTAGAGAAGCCAAAGTCGTCCATATCCCATATCCAAGGAGTTTTCCTATCTAATCAAGCAAATGATCTAACCTAATTCTAATTCTTAAATGAGAATGCAAGTCTAATGTTTTCATACCAAGGGGTAAGGGATATATATATATAAGGGAAAATACGGGATAAAGGGCTATACATATAAGGAAAGTGTCATGCAACATGGTAAAGCCCTAAAAAATGAGAAATATGTATGAGATGAAGTGATTTTATCACACAATCATGATCTAACGCGTAGACGGTCCCTAAGGGTCTAGCATTGGACTAGCCCTTTACTAATGCTCTCTCACGAGCATTGGACTCGCAAGAGTTCGAGGGGAAAAGGCCATGACTAGCATTGGACTAGCCACGGTGATGTGCATTCATCCACATAAGCAAATATAATAATAAAAGCGAATAGACATGTAAGGCACATAGTTTCATATAGCACGTAGCACCTAAGCATGCTTATCTAGATGCAAAACCTAAGGAAAGCGATTAAACACATAGCACATAAGCATGCAAATTACGCAAGGCAAATAAAGCAATAAAGCCCTAACTATTACATTGAGGGGGGGAGCCTACTACAGTCTAAAAGGGGGAAGGAATTAAATGAAATGATATAATTGCTTAACTATTACAATTGCGGCATTCAAGTGCCTTTCAAATGATCAAAGTTTAACTAAAATGAAATAAATATACTTAATTAAACAAATAAAGCGAATAAATAAATAAATAAAATGAAGGCATGCAATTGAGCACATAAAGTCACATAAAGCACATAGGGTCAAATAAAGTCAAAAATAAGAGATAGAGTGTACCTCCCTTGAGTTGATGCCCTAATGGGGTGAAATTACTTATTTACCCTCCAAAATAAAAGAAAAGATCAAGACGCCAATTAAATAGTAAAGTATAAACAAAATCACCAAATTCCTCCCAATTACGACTTAAATGAAATCAAATAATGCATAATTTCCAAGAAAGTAAATTATTGATCAAATTCCTAAAAATAGAAAATACGCCCAGGGACCCAATTGCAAATATTAACCAAGCACTCAAGTCCAATTAAACATTTTGGGAACTTCAAGGGTCCAAGAACAAAAAACAAGACCAAGTAATGGTTCAAATTGCAATTACTCTAGGACTCAACTGCAATAAATTGGAACACAATAGGGCCTTAGTAGCATGAGGAGGAACATGTGGGCAAAAGTGCAATTTTCAAAAATTTTCATCCAAGTTCATGCAAGCTACGAATGACATCAAGCTTCTGCAACTACTTCATATGCTCTAGCAACCGAATAAGAAAATCTGCTGCACATTTCCCTCAAACCCAGATTTCTTGAGCACAACTTTGATTAGATATCTCCAAACCAACATCACAAATTCAGACTAAACAACCAACTTCATAGTTACCACCATTCAAACAAGCAGAAAACTTAGCAAGACCTAGTGCAAAAAATCTGGAAAAGACATGCAAAAATGGTTCGGCAAAACTAATTGTTTATTTTCCAGCAAAGTATTCGAACATGATTCAAGTGTTTTAAAGACTCCAACATGCAAACTCAACACCAATCAATCACTGCCCCTTTCCACACCAAATTAACTATCAAATTAGGATGGCCAAGGCTTGGTGAGTGGTCATGGAGAAGAAAACAGCAAAATAGATGCAGCAGCCTTTGCTCTGCTGCGCATTTTGCCGCTTCATACTAGCATGGATGAAATGCCGAGAACAATGTGCAAAACTTCATTATTCATCAATCAAACTCACACATCTGCAAACATAAATCCTAACATAGCTTAAACATGGATGCCTACCCCTAACTATCCCAAACGAGATGATCCAGGCCCAAGAAAACAAGAATAACAAAAATGCAGCAAAGAAACTTAGCAGAAACATACGTTCATGCCATTTTTCACTCAACCGAAATGTATCCCCACGAGGCCTTAACACATTAACTGATTCAGCAACTGACTAAAAATAAAGCAAAGAAAGCAACTGATCATCTGGGCATGAACATAAACCCAGCCGAAAGTTCCTTTAGAGCAACTGAGGTTCTTTTACTTATAATGCAGACAGTCTATCTCTATAATGGATTCACCGTATTACAGCAATTCATCCTTTTTAGTTTCATACACGATAACAAACTGCTTTGATAGCAAACATATCCATGAAATCACAGTCAAACAATAAATAACAACAAGAACATTAAAACACTTCAACTTCAGCAACCCAAAAGATCGAATTTTATCAAAATTGCTGCAACGAAACCGAAAGCTACAAGCTTGTTAAAGCAAAAATTATTCTACACTTAAATGTCAGCCAAACACACTCTAAGCTCAAGCCATGATATCAACAAGTATAGTTTTCAACTCTCAACATAAAAACTGGGATTCAAACACCCAAAAAGAGTCAAAACACAGGAGTATCCCAATCTGAAAATTTTCTTTCGTAACTTGTTTCGTTTAACTGAATAAACCAACTAAACAACACACTAATCACAGGCTTCACTCAAAACCAAAAAGTTCAGCAAAATGACTAGCTAGCCATACTTTCTACCAGTCCAAAGGAACAGAGCATGAACAACAATACTTTCTCACACAAAATTTCAGATACAAATCACACAAAGTTGGAAACTTTCTTTGTTTTCTCACTCATTTGGAGCATGTTTATGCGAAATCAGTCCCACGAAACCCCCCATTTACTACCCCAAACCCTCTAATATTACAACTTCCTAACATTGTTAAGATAAACCCCGACAAATCACTTATCAACCACCTATTAGCAACAACTGCCATGTGCGACAGAAAAGAAAATGCAGCAAAGGCATAAAAACTTGCAATAAGTTCATGCCCTGTCATATCAATCACACAACTAGCCACCATACCAGAACCTCAATCTAAGCACAGATTTTAGGAAAAGAAAACAACATCAAATGGATTTTTGAGGAAGTGGGCAAAGCTCCGTATACCTAGACAGCAAAGGAAGCAGCTTTGAAGGTCGGTGGAAGTAGCTTCCCGTGGGTGAAGGCACTTCAGTTCCTGAATTTCTTCCTTCTTGTTCACTCTCTTCTTCCAGTTTTTCTTTATACCCGTAACCTCCCTCAATCTCCTCTCACAGCCTTTTTCCTCTCAGTTTTCTGGTTCTTTCGGTCTCTCTGTTTTTCGCTTATGCAGCCGCCAATTCTTTTTCTCAACCCTCTAAACCCTTAGCTCCCTTTTTATATCAGACTCCAACCCTAAAAACCTCATCTCGATGGTTCATAAACAGCTTCAGGTCACCGTTTCTCTCTCAGCCATCGGATTGGCCTCAACTTCTAATTTTTTTTTTTTGCTTGTCGATGAAAGCCAGGTGTAACAGTACTAACATGATCGAAGGGAGTTAAAAAAACAAGGAAAATAGCTGAAAAAATGCAGCTGCAAACTTGCGACTTTATTTTCTGCTAATATGATATCAAGGAGAAGCAGCGAGCGTGCCTAGCACGTGCGCGTGAGTCTCTCTTTTTTTTTATTTATGAACTAACATTTAATTTAAGTGAACAAACAATGTTAACTTGTAATTGAAGCTAAAACGAAACAAAATCCTATAATTGAATCTAAAAAATTAAAGTATATTTTTGTGAGTAATTTTTTCCTCTTTTCTGATGAATTTTGGAGCCAAAGTGTCTTAAAAAAATGAAAATATAAAGAGACAAAAAAAAAATAAATAACTAACATGAAAAATAATAGTGAATAAAAATAGACTAAAAATTTGGTGTCTACAACAAGTTCTAAAGAAATTTGGAGTGGTAGAAGATATTTTGTTTGCATCTCAAAGTTTTTGGATGCTTTGCTTATTCCTATGTTCCTGATCAGTTAAGAAAACAACTTGATGATAAAGGGGAAAAGTGTGTATTTATTAGTTATAGTGAAGTTTCTCAAGCTTACATTTTGTATAATCCTATGTCAGAGAAGGTGATAGTGGGTGTGTAAGATAAAATTTAAGCCAGTGGAGAAGTGGATAGGTACAAGGTGAGATTAGTGGTGAAGGGATACAAGCAAAAATTCGGAATTGACTATTTTGAGGTGTTTGCTCCTTGTTGCTAGGCTTGATACAATCTGTATGATAATTTCTCTAACTATCTAAAATAATTAGAGTATTTATCAAATGGATGTCAAGTCGACTTTCTTGAATGAAATTCTCAATAAAGAAGTATATGTGGAGTAACCTGCAAGTTTTGTCAAAAGTGATTAGAAAAATAAGGTGTACAGGTTGAAAAGGGCGTTGTATGGATTGAAACAAGCACTAATGGTGTGGTATATCCGAATTGATTCCTATTTTCTAACTTGTGATTTTCAGAGATGTGCGTATAAGCATACTTTATATATTAAATTTTCTGTCTGTGGTGATATGCTCATTGTGTGCTTGTACGTAGATGATTTGATTTTTACAGGAAATAATTCAGAGATGATTATAGATTTCAAAGAGGCCATGATTAAGCAGTTTGAGATGACAGACATGGAACTTATGTTGTATATTTTAGGAATTGAAGTCTTTTCAATCTGATAGTGAAATTTTTATATTTTAAAAGAAATATGCAAGTAACTATTCTGTTAGTTTTTTTTTTTTAAAGAAAGAAAGAAAAAAGAAAAAGAAAGAAATGGGAATTTTTTTTTTACCCTCCCTTTGTGGAACAAGACGTGAGCACGTCTTGTGGGTCTACAGTCTTCTAATGTTGAGGTTGAATAATTCCTTATTAGCACATGCTCTCGAGGTGCGGGTACGTCTTGTCGCCTTGTCATTCGCTGAAATATTTAAAATTGAAATATGAGCTCTCCGTCAACAAGATGTGGGCACGTCATATTGGTTCATAGTCTTTTGACCGTAGAATTGGTTTATTCTACATTAGCACATGCCCCCAAGGGGCGGACACGTCTTGTTGGGTGGACGTTTGCTAATCATCAAAAAATGAAAATTAAACCTGCCAACTATGTGAAAACTAGGATAAACATAATAAAACACATAATAAAAATGGATAATTAATAGAAAAAGAATTGGATTGCCTCCCAATAAGTGCCTTTCTTTAACGTCTTTGGTTAGACAGGGCCAAATATCGCTCAAACAATATAGGTGGGATCTTCAAAATGTATTTTGTCCACCTTCTCTATTGAAACACCTTCATGATAGGGTTTAAGGCGATGACCATTAATCACAAATTTTTTATCCGTCTGTAAACTCTGAATTTCCATTGCACCATAGTAAAAGATATTATTCACAATAAATGCACCAATCCAGCGAGAACACAACTTACTTGAAAAGAATGTCAAACTAGATTGATAAAAAAGAACCTTTTGCCCAACTATAAAGAATTTTCTTGCAACTTGTTGATCATGAAAAATCTTCGTTTTCTCCTTATAAATGGTTGCATTCTCATTGGTCTCATTCCTCAACTCCTCCAATTCTTGCAATTGGAGTATTCTATGCACCCCGGTCTTGTCGAGATCTATGTTACATTTCTTTATCACCCAATATGCTTTGTGCTCGAATTCAACTGGCAACTGATGTGGCTTTCCAATTACCAACCTATAGGAAAATATTCCTATAGGAGTCTTGTAGGCAGTCCTATAAGTCCATAATGTATTTTCCAACTAGAACTCCAATATTTCCTATTGGGGCGAACTATCTTTTCCAATATAAATTTGATTCCTCGATTCGAGACCTCTACTTGGCCATACATTTGGGAGTGATATGACGTAGAAACCTTATGAGTCACTCCATATTTTCGGAATAGAGATGCTAGCACTTTATTACAGAAATGTTTTCCTCTATCACTGACTATAGCTTGTGGTAGGTTAAAACGAACAAAAATATGTGATCAAATGAAATTTACAACCACTTTAGAATCATTAGTGCGGGTGGCTTTTACTACCACCCATTTCAACACATAATCTACAGCCAACAATATATAAAGAAAATCATAAGACGAAGGGAAGGACCATAAAATTAATACCCCATATGTCAAAAGTTTTATAAAAAATCATAGGGGTTTGGGGCATCTAATTTCGATGGGATATGTTTCCTACCCTTTGACATCTATCACATGACTTATAGAACAAGTACGCATCTTTGAAGATGGTGGGCCAGTAAAAATCGATTTCTAACACCTTGCAAGTCGTCCTTTGCGGTCCAAATGACCTCCACATGTATAAGAGTGATAAAATATTAAAATTGAATTAAATTCACTCTCACTTACGCATCAACGCAGTACTTGATTCGCATATTACTTCCATAAGTAGGGATCATCCCACAAGTAATACTTGACATCACTTCGAAACTTATCTCGTTTTGCCTTTGACCAACATGTAGGCAATTGATTAGTGATCAAATAATTCACAATATTTGCATACTAAGGGAGAGAAGAGTGAGTAGAAAATAGTTGTTCATTAGGGAAAGTCTTCCTTATTACGAAATCGTCTTGAGCAACGGGTAAGTGACTCAAATGGTTCGCAACTAAATTTTCAACTTCTTTCTTATCATGAATCTCCAAATCAAATTTTTGTAGAAATAAAATCTACCTGATCAATCTTGATTTAGCATCCTTCTTGGTCAACAAATACCACAATGCTGTATGGTCAGAATACACACTTTAACCCCTAGCAAATAAGAACGAAATTTTTCTAAAGAAAAAATGACTGTTAAAAGCTCCTTTTCAGTGGTCGTGTAATTGAGTTGTACTCCATTCAAAACTATAGACGCATAATAGACCATATGTGCAGCATTTCCAGTCCTTTGGCTCGGTACAGTCGCTACTGCGCTATTGCTTGCGACGCACATGATTTCAAACGGGAGATTCCAGTCCGGAGATTGTATGATGGGTGGGGAAGTTAATAACTCCTTCAAGTAATCGAGCGCCTTCTTGCACTCCTCATCAAAATCAAATGTCATATCTTTTTGCAGGAGTTTAAACAAGAGTGCTCCAATTTTGGAGAAATTCTTGATAAATCTGCGATAAAAGCCTACATGTTCTAAAAAGGAGCGCACTTTTTGCACACTAGTGGGGTATGGTTAGGGGTGAGTAAATTTGGTAAAAACCGAATTCATATCCGATTTCAAATTCAATTTGGTAATTTGAAATCAGGTATTTAGTAATTTGGTACATAAGCGGTATTTACCAAATTCACAGAATTCTAATGTGGTATGAAATAGGTAATAGGATTATCAATTTGATAATAACCGATTTCGAATTCAAATTTGGTAAAATGAAATAGAGTACCGTATTACCGCATTCCAATACCAAATTAGTTTATAAATTTATATATTATATAGATAAATGCTATTTACTATTAATACATTATATAGGTAAGGCTATTAATAATAGATAATATATAGTATTATCATGTACCTATAATAATAAAAATATATAATGATGTAAAATATACTATTTTAGTATTTGTTATATGATTATAATAATACAAATATACAATAATACATAACTATAATATTTACCCTTTTATACATAACTAGAATTAGATAATAAGTATAAATATAGTACTAAATATTAAACATAATTAGTAATTAGAATTTAAACATTGGCTCATCATTCATATTTGGATTATTAAATATTTGAATGTATAATGTTTAACTTGCAAGTATTAGTATACTCTAAATCTACATTACATATACAATATGTGAATTTATATTCTTTAATCACTATTATTGTTTAAACGAAGACAACTAAGCAGTTTAAGCGAATGTATATGAATTGCATATCAACATATTAGTGTATTAGCATTCACCGTTAAACTAGAACTGTCAATGGGGCTGGGCCAACTCGAGCTCGGCTCGTTCGGCCCGACAAAAAACCCGATGAGCCCGACATTTTAGTGAATCGGTTTGAGTCTGAACCTAAAAATTTAATTCGAATTAAATATGAGCCGAGCTTGGGCCCTATTAGGCTCAAATCCGATATAGGCCCAACCCTTTAATTATCTGTATATATATATATATAATTTTATATTTTGATATTATGTATAATTATATATCCAAATATATTATTATTAAATACTAAATATATATATATATTATAAAATATAAAAATACATATAAAGACTCTTTCATGAGCTTTCTTGAGAGCCAATATTAGTTATGCATAACTGAATCTCTAACTTTTCTTATTGGTTGAATAAATTTTTGTGTTGGCATAATATTGGTTGATTTCTTTTTGATCTACAAACACAAATCATCAAACATGTTTGGATTCAAATCACAAGATTATAAAAAAAATTTTCAACTTTTAAAGATGTATTGGTTTATAATCGCATGTTTTATTACTATTTTTCATGCATTTTGAACGAATTAAATATAAATATTGTTGAAAAAATTTTGGTTTATATACTTTTTAAGAACTATTATTTGTTCATATTTAATTTTAATATTATAGTCTTGTAAATGTTAAATTAGTTTTACAACTTAATAGTTATAATAATTATATTAAGAAAATTAAGGAGTAATAAGTGAGTTTGGACTAAACCCGATTAAGGCTCATAACTCAAATATTATGTGAGTTGAATATGAGTTTCATATTTATGAACCCGAAACTCATAGCCCGAAGTCCGAAATTGTTCCAAATTAAATGAGCTGAGCTTGAGCTTATGAAAGCCCGACTCATTAGACCTAATTGACAGGCCTAGTTGAAAGCAATCAAGTTATTTGTAAATTAAACATTTAAACTATATAAAAAATAAAAATAAATGTAAGTGTAATGCAATTCATCATTAGTAAATTATAAGTGACTAAATATATACAACTACACAAATGAGTCCCTTTAATTATGTGAAAATTACTATCCAATTCAGTTATAATCGATTTCATAACCGTTTTCGAATTCAATTCGGTAACCGAATGAATTCGGTTATTTTCAATTCGAAATTGAAAGCGGTTTAGAGTTTTACAAGTGAAATAACCGAAAAACCGAATTCAAATAACCGAATTACCAAATTTGTACTGAATGCACACCCCTAGGTATGGTAAGGAGGATATGAGATCTATTTTTGCCTTATCGACTTCAATACATTTAAATGACACTACATGACTTAAAACTATCCCATATTCAATCATAAAGTAACACTTTTTTCAATTAAGTACGAGATTGGGTTCCATACATCTTTTAAGAATTAGAGTAAATTCTCAAGGTATTCATCGAAATTATCTCCATAGACACTAAAATCATTCATAAAGACCTCTATTATTTTTTCAATATAATTGAAGAAAATACTTACTATACATCTCTAAAAAGTTGCACGAGCGTTACACAATCCAAAGGACATTTTTCTATGCTCGAAGTTACCAAATGGGCATGTGAAAGTAATTTTCTCCTGATCCTCTGGCGCTATTCTAATTTAAAAACATCCTGAAAAATCATCCAAAAAGCAGTAGTAAGCACGACAAGCTAATCTTTCAACCATTTGATCAATGAAAGGAAGAGGATAGTGGTCCTTTTTGGTAACAACGTTTAGCTTCCGATATTCAATTCATTGCTGCCATCTCGTTGGTTTGCGAACAAAAACAAGCTCTTTATTGTTATTAGTTTCTACTGTGATTCCGGCTTTTTTTTAAACTACTTGTATTGGGCTCATTTATTGGCTATCAGAGATGGCATAAATCATTCCCTTATCCAACAATTTGAGTTTTTTTTTTTTTACAACTTCCATCATAAGAGGATTTAGTCTTCTCTGTGTTTGTTTTATAGGTTTTGCATTTTTTTTTCAAGCTATATTATGTGCATGCACAAAGAGGGGTTTATGCCTTTGATGTCAGCTATTATTCATCCTATTATCTCTTTGTGATTTTTTAGAATGTGAATCAATCTCTTCTCCTGACTGGGGTCTAATTTTGCGTAAATGATGACTGGAAACGTCTCTTTATCTCCTAGATATGTGTATTTCAAGTGCTTTAGTAGAGACTTCAGTTTTAATTCAGGTGCCTGCACCACAGAAGGTAACAGCTTTTGATGAGACCCTAGTGTAAAAAGGAGTGCAAGTCCATACCTTATTTTAGTAGATGTCAACGGCTGCAGTGCTCCAATCATGCATTCAAGTTCTTCTCCTAATTTCACATCATAAGTTGCTCCCAACTCGAGATGTTTAGTAAGAGTGACCTCTAGCTCATCTTTGCCATCAATCTTAAAAATTTTCTATACCATAGGGTCAATCACACTCATAATAAAGACAGAATGAGAATCAGATGGGTATTTCAAAGCATCAAATATATTGAAATGAACCACCTCCCCATCAAATTTCATTGTAAGTGTGTGCTATTTAACATCTATTTTTGTTTCAATTATGCTCAAAAAGGGGCCTCCCAAGTATAACCAGTGACAGATTTAGTGAACGCTCATCATTCATGTCAAGCATATAAAAGTCAGTTGAAAACACCAATTCATTAATTTGGACCAAGACATCTTCAACTAATCCATCGGAGTATGCATTAGTATAATCGGCTAATTGAATTATAATACTTGTATCTTTCAAGGGTCCTAAATTTAAGGAGGTATAAATACTTTTCGACATCACATTAATAGAAACTCCTATATCTAGCATAACCTTCCTAATCCTGGTATTTTCTATACGACAGGGGATAGAAAGCATACCAGAATCTCTACACTTCAGTGAAAGTTTCTTTTGCAGTACGACTGAAACATTCTTTCCCACCACAATTCTTTCATCGCATCTCAATTTTTTTCGATTGATGCATAAATCCTTCAGAAATTTGGCATATTTGAGCACCTGGTTAATTGCATCCAACAGAGCAATATTTCTCTCCACCTTTCTGAATACCTCTAGGATCTCCTTCTCCTTATCTTGTCTTTTTGGTTTCTCCAACCTGTTAGAAAAGGTAGTGGGTTAGTATTAATTTTAATTGAAGGGTTGAGAGTTACCTTAGGAGTTGTCTTATTTCTGACTTCTTCCTCTAGCTCTTTTTTAATCTGATCGTCGCTCTTATCATTTGGAACTACATGTTTTGGCTCTTCAATTTTCTTTCCATTTCTGAGGGTTATGGCGCTTACATTCTTTGGATTCACCTCAAGTTAAGAAGGTAGTTTCCCCGGTCCTTGGAATTCCGAACGATTTATCACAGGGGTCAGCCGATTCACCTGATTTCTCAAATCTTGTATACTTGCATTCGTCCTCTGCTGAAACTGCAAGGTGTTTTGTTGTAGTTACGCGGTGTTCGCAACTAATGTTCTCACCATATCCTCAAGAGATATGTTTGTGTTGGATGAAGAGGATTGAGGTCTTGAGGGGTGCTGTGGCTGAAACCCTTGTTGCCTATTAGGGACAGAATTTTGCTTATCCTCCCCGTAGTTAAAATTTGGGCGGTCCATTCAACCTGAAATATACGTGTTGGAGTAAGGGTCGCACTATCTACGGGATGTAGGAGTGTATCCAACCATGTTTTCTTGTTCCGTACCATCATCTTATAGCATTGGATATCCATCAGTTGGATGACTAACATCCTTGCAAATTCTATAGGTTTTGGCTTGATGTACATTTTTCATTGTTGTTTGGCGAACCATAGAGGTCAACACTGTCAACTGCTCTGGCATAAATCATTCCCATATCCAACAATTTGATTATTATTTTTTTTTACAACTTTTATCATTAGAGAATTTAGTCTCCTCTATGCTTATTTTACAAGTTTTGCACTTTCTTCAAGCCGTATTCTGTGCATGCACAAAAAGGGGTTTATGCCTTTGATGTCAGCTATTTTCATCTTATTGCCTCTTTGTGGTCTTTTAGAATGCGATTCAATCTCTCCTCCTGACTGGAGTCTAATTTTACAGAAATGATGACTGGGAGCGTTTCTTTATCTCCTAGATATGCGTGCTTCAAGTACTCCAGTAGAGACTTCAATTCTACTTTAGGTGCCTGCACCACAGAAGACAACAGCTTTTGATGAGACTTTAGTGTAAAAAGGGAAAAAAGTTCTTACATTGTCTTAATAGATGCCAACAGCTGCAGTACTCCAATCATGCATTCAAACTCGTCTCCTAATTTCACATCATAAGTTGCTCGCAATTCGAGATGTTTAGTAAGAGTGACTCTCAATTCGAGATGTTTAGTAAGAGTGATCTCTAACTCATTCCTGCCATCAATCTTAAAAATTTTCTGTACCACAGGGTCAATCACACTCATAGTAAAAACAAAATGAGAGTCAGATAGGTATTTCATAACGTCAAATATATTAAAATGAATCACCTCCCCATCAAATTTCATTGTAAATGTGCTCTAAATAACATCTATTTTTATCCCAATTGTGCTAAAAAAGGGTCTCCCTAATATAATCGGTGATGGATTTAGTGAACGCTCATTATTCATGTCAAGCACATAAAAGTCAGTTGAAAACACCAACTCATTAATTTGGATCAAGACATCTTCAACTAATCCATTGGGGTATGCATTAGTATGATCGGTTAATTGAATTATAATGTTTGTTTCCTTTAAGGGTCTTAGATTTAAGAAAACATAAATACTCTTCGGCATCATATTAATAGAAACTCCTAAATCGAGCATAACATTGCTAATCTTGGTATTTCCTATATGACAGGGGATAGAAAATATATCTGGATCTCCCCACTTCGGTGAAAATTTCTTTTGTAGCACAGCTAAAACATTTTTCTCCACTACAATTCTTTCATCGCCTCTCAATTTCTTTCAATTGATGCATAAATTCTTTAAAAATTTGGCATATTTGGGCACCTGCTTATTGCATCCAACAGAGGAATGTTTATCTCCACATTTCTGAATACCTCTAGGATCTCCTTCTCCTTATCTTGCCTTTTTGGCTTCTTCAACCTGTTAGAAAAAAGTGGTGCGTTAGTATTAATTTTAACTGAAGGGTCGAGGGTTACCTCAGGAGTTGTCTTGTTTCTGTCTTCTTCTTCTAGCTCATTTTTAATCTGATCATCGCTCTTGTTCTTTTGAACTATAGGTTTTGGCTCTTCAATTTTCTTTCCACTTTTGAGGGTCATGGCACTTACATTCTTTGGATTCACTTCAGGTTGAGAAGGTAGTCTCGCCGGTTCTTGAAATTCTGGACGGTTTATCACAGAGGTTAACTAATTCACCTGATTTCTCAGATCTTGTATACTTGCATTCGTTCTCTGCTGAAACTGCAAGGTGTTTTGTTGTAGTTGCGCGGTATTCGCAACCAATGTTTTCATCATATCCTCAAGAGATGTGTATGTGTTGGATGAAGAGGATTGAGGTCTTGAGAGATGTTGTGGCTGAAACCCTTGTTGTCTCTTAGGGACAGAATTTTGCTTATTCCTCTCGTAGCTAAAATTTGGGTGGTCCTTCTAATCCGAATTATACGTGTTGGAGTAAAGGTCGTACTGTCTATGGGGCACGGGCACGTATCCAGCCATGTTTACTTGTTCCGTGCTATCATCTTGCAGCATTAGACACCCATCAGTTGGATGACTAATATCCTTGCAAATTCCACAGGTTTTGACTTGCTATACATTTCCCATTGCCATTTGGCGAACTATAGAAGTCAACTCAGCCAATTGTTCTTGCACCGATGAAATGCTTATCTTATTGACGCGACAAGTTGGAGTATCCTCTCTTGCGCTGAACTGCTGGGAGTTTTTCAACCATCCCCTCAATTAATTTCCAAGTTTTTCAAGGGGTTTTATTCACTAAAGCACCTCCACTTGTAGTGTCGATAATGCTCCTATCTCTATAGAGCAGGCCTTCATAGAAATACTGGATGAGGAGTTGTTCGCTAATTTGATGTTGGGGACAACTTGTGCTCAATTTCTTGAATCTCTCCCAGTACTCATAAAGGGACTCTTCATGGCTCTGTTTGATTCCACAGATCTCTTTTTGTAAGCTAGTAGCCCGAGACGCAGGGAAGTATTTTTCGAAGAACTTTCTTTTCATGCCTATCTATGTTGTGATACTTTCTACTGGCAAGTAGTATATTCAATCTTTGGCAGCCCCCTTCAATGAAAAAGGGAACACCCTCATCTTGATTTGCTCCTCAGTGACGCCAGGTGATTTCGTGCAAACTACTATGAACTCATGCAGGTACTTGTGGGGTTCTTCATCTAGCAAACCATGAAAATTGGAGGGAAGGTGTATTAGTCTTGATTTCAATTCAAACGTTACATTTTTAGCAAAATCAAGAAAAGTTATGCAAAGAGACTGCTGATTTAAATTTGGAGCAGCCAACTCCCTCAAGGTCTGATTGTTATTTGCCATAATAACTTCCTCATACTCAGAATCGCTGGAGTAGTCACTTGCAGATTCCAATAAATCTACAGCCAAATTAAGCCCTGGAGATGCAGTAAATGACAGCTCTCTTTTTCGTATTCAGGTTTCTTTTCGTAGGCTATGTGCTATCTTCTCAACCTCGGGATCAAAGATTAAGTCACCTATACGAGAAGAACGAGGCATAAACTAGCAAAAATACTAAAAAATAAAATAAAATCAAGAAAAGAAACAAATATTCTAACGCCGATCTTCAGCAATGGCGTAAAAAATTGACAGATATCGGGCTTGTACAATAATAAAATCCTACTTTCAAATATGTAAACGAGTACAATGGCAAGTAAGGTCGTTTTTACAGGAATTGGGAGGAAAATCTGTTTCTTTCCAAGTGAGAATTAATTGGGAGAATTTGGACAATTGAAAATAAAAATAAACAATCAATGCAAATTAAAAATAATTAAACTAAAACAAGTTAAACTTAATTCAAGGATAAACGAGGTCTGGTCAAGGAAATAACTTCGGGAGTGGTTCAAACAATTGATCATCAATGCAATAATTATTTCAATTATTTACTTATAAATAGGTTATAGTTGTTATACAAGTGATAAACAACCAATTTTTCCTTAGTGTCTCGATAGTTAAGGTACATCCGTTAACTACTTCTCTAATCAAGAAATAATCCTAGGTATGTCGATCAAATTTAATTTCTTGATTGCATTAAAAATCAGAAAAATCCTATTCTAATTAACAAACATACTACCGAGGTTTGTTTAAATTAGATCGTATGTCTCCCTAACATGACCCCAATCATATTAGTTGTTACTAATTTAAGATAATTAAACAATTACAGATTTAACTATTCTAATTGACAATAGTTCGTTAGGTTGAATTAAATATCAGACGCCTTTGATATTTAAACAACTAACAGCCATAAGAAATTTAAGCAGAAGACGTACAAATACTAACGAATAAAAGAAATTGATAAAAAATGATTAGATCTCATAGATGTTGATAAACCAAGCCCTTTGTTTATTCCTCGGCTAGAAATAGAGAATTTAGTTGCACATCATTGCGATTGAACAACACGAATTGATTGGAGTGTTTTTCATAACCATCCGACAATGTCCAAAACGTAAGAAAAGAAAAATGATGAAGGCGACTAAAAGCTTTCTGCATTTTTCCGTGAGTAGTCACTAGACCGATTGCCTATTCTTTATACTAATAGTTCGGCCTCCAATTGCTAATCAAAAATAGGATTCTAATTGAAAAAGGAAATTTCAAAAAATAATCCTAATTGTTCCCTTAATAAAAACATCTAAGAAAAATGACAATTTTCTAATCTTTGCTTGACTCTCTACGTAAACTCCATCTTGGCTTTGGAAACTCGCGCTTGATAATGAACTTTAAGAAAATTGCCCCTTTTTGCAATTTTTCGCTCCAATGCCCTATAATTAACACAAAACACCAAATATAAATAGAATCTGACAATTAAAATAATATTTGGCAAGAATAAAGGAAAAATTAATTATAAATTTAATAACAAATTTCAACATATCATGTTTAAAACTGTCATCCGGGTCTGATAAAATGCATGTGTTAATTGAGTTTAGTTCTATGTACTTTGTCCTTATTGATTTTTGTTTTTTCATCTATATCATTTGGCCAGGGTGATTATCATTGGTTTTCTTGTATTTTCATATATTAGTAATAGTTCACGTGCTTTGCACGTGATTGTAATATCTTAAAATATATTATTTTTCAGATACTAAAAATTTTTTATGAAATTTTGATTATCAACATCATAATATAGTATTTTTATGTTATTTATTTTTTAAGCTAGTTACTTTTAAAAATTTTATGAAATGAAAAGAGGCAGAAAACATTCCAATGTAGTTGACATATCCCTTAGGATTGACTTTGAAATCATGAACCAAATATTTTTTGATTTATAGCTTGAACTCCAACATATCAACTATTGATAATATCATGTTTTACCAAAATTATTGTATATTCATGACTCTATTGCATATAAACCACAATCATCACAATTTTTTATAAACGAAGAATATAATTAAGTTAGAAAAATAAACATTAATGTAATTTGAATTCTTTGTATTATGTTAATTCTATTTTTGTCAATAATGGAGTATAAATGATCCACCACGTAAAGTTTTTTTGGCTTGTGCATTTTAACAATTGAAATTTTATAGATAGAGATAGTTGGAGTTTTTCTATTTTCCTTTTCTTTTATTCATGTTTTTAGCACAATCCAATGCGAAGCAAGAGCAACAACAAGTCTACTTTTTTCATATGAGCACAATATTTTTTGTTTTAATATTAGTTTTTTTGATGATCATGAAATTGGAATGAGAATTGTGGCTAATTAATAATTTTAATATTAATTTTTTGTATATTGCCATGTTTTAGTTTTTAATTGTCAACTTTTAATCCATAACCACTATCATTATTATCAATTATTGGAATGCATTAAATCTGTCTAATTACAATTGTCACTATAAATGAAATTTACTTAATTGTAAAGCTTTTCATTTCATAACTGCTTCCATTATTCACTAATATTGCAATATAATAAATATATGTAATCATTTGAAAAATAAGAGTATTTTGGATATCACCAAAAACAATTTGGATATCATTTTCATTTTATCATTCTTCATTTTATATTTACTCTTATTATAATTCTTATTTTATCATTAGAGATGGTTTCTGACTTGATGGATGGATTTGGTTTGCTCAAACCAATATAAATGAAGCATTACTATATTATTGTCAATAACAATGTTTGTCTTCCTCTGGATATCAGTGATTTGGATGTTGTCTTTGGTATTACTTGAATTGTATTCTAGCATTTTAATTCATTTGCTATTTACTTTATGTCATTTTATAAATAGTTTTCAATTTTATTTTAGTTTTTCTTGTTTTGATCGGTTGTTATTAATGATAATAGTGGTTTGTATGGTGCTATTTTAGATTTCTTTTTTCTAGTTTAACATTGCTATTTCAGTTATAAAGGTGTCATCATTTTTTGTATATTGAAATTTCATTGGGTGTAACATGAAAAATTCTTCATATTGGTAAAAGTGCATAATTGTAAAATTTGCTCATGATATTTGTGTGAAGATATACAGATGAATAAGGGTTTTCTTGTCATTGTATGTTTCTCCATTTTCTAAAGAGTAGCTATTTTTTGAAATTGATTTTTTTTAACAATCTCAACTAATGACTAATGAGAAAATTTTCATGCTTCAATTAAGAAATTTTGATACATATAATAATAGGAGATGGAGTCCAAGGGTAGGTAAATAGTTTTTAATGAGAAATTTTTAATTATAATTACCAATACCATTAAAATGTAATCAATTGGAGTGTTTTATTTCTTAATTAGTGCCACATTAAAATGCAATAATTCTAATTAAAAGACATGAGAGTAATTTAGGGATAACAAAAACTAAGATAAAAAAGTGCTTACACTTGCACTCCCCAATACCAACGTTCATACTTTTTATGTAGTAATGATAATGATGTTAGTATTTCCAGCACTCCAGTAATATCACATATGATTTCAGTAAAAGTTGAAATTGCTAGTTCTAACTCTCATCCAAACACCACATGTCATTGAAGTGTCCTTTATATTCAGAACCACCAAGCTTTTAAACAGCCTAACTCTCACTCCACTGACTTCTCATTGTACCCATTAGTTCCTTATTAGTTACTACTGGAGTGATTAGGGGAATATTGACTTAAAATATTAACTTAAAAGTAGCTTTCAAAATTCATGTATTTGGATTGGTTGGCAGGGAGTTTTAGCCCATTTATAGGGGAGACTCTATCAAAAATTTTTAAAAAATTGTACTAAGTTGTTTAAAAAGTTTTCAAAAATTTTTAAAAAATTGTACTAAGTTGTTTAAAAAGTTTTAACAAACACATGCTGCAATTAATTTTTAAATTTTTTTTTGGTTCATTCACTCCATCATGTTCATATATTTTTCTCAAACGTATTTTTCTTTTCTCCATTTGTTTAACTAGAACACTACTAATTGATTATAAAATTCATCGGCAATACTCCAAATATCTAACAACTCATAAATAAATTCCAAGTAAACAATTAGTTTGCAACAAGATGCACGTACACTTTGTTCCTCCTATAATATTCAATTTACAGCCCAAAGTGCAACGTACTTACATACGAGTCCTATGTATACCAACAAAGGGTATAAGTCTAAAAAATTTCAAACTAAACTTAGTATATTCTTGCTACTCTTTGTCATTAACCTTATAGAATGTTAAAAACCAACCTCGAGAAGTTAGCCTTTATTCCACCTATCACCCATTTGAATACTCAAATCAAATGCTAAAGTGCAGTGAAAGTCCTATAATTGCCTACAAAGGACAAAACTCTGGACAATTCACCTAACTTCTCGCTAAGCACAATCACCTAACGTAAATTTGGTTCTAGAAGGTCACTTTCAGATTGTAAGTACCAATTTTCTTTTCTCCATTTGTTGCACCAGCATACTTCTTGCCTACCACAAAATCATTGGTAATATTCCAGATTTTAACAAAGCCACAGAAAATCCCAAGTAACTCACCTAGATTTAAATATGCAATACTTAGTTCCTTGTGTCACCATTTGGACATTCAATTTAAATCCTAAAGTGCAACATCCATGTATATCAGTCCTCTAATTGCTTGCAAAGAACCAAACTCTGCAGAACACCAGCAAACTACAAACTAAACTTGGTATGTTGTGGTTACTCTTTGCCCTAAGCGATGTAGAATGGCAGAAACACAACCTCCAAATAAACTTTGCCGCGATATGCTCAGTTGTAATCTTAGGATTTCTCAAAATAAGTTTCATTCCTAAATAACCTTTATATTCTTTTCTCTATTTATTTAACCAAAACAATACTAATTGATCATGAATTTCATTTGCAGTGCTCTAGATATTTACCAACTGAGTAACAAATTTCAAGCCACAAACCTAAATTAGAATGGATCCCAAAAGATGCAATACTTAGTTTCAAGCCACAACCTACTAATGAGTTTAATTGGTTTTAACAAATCTATGACGGTGCTTGATGTGAACCCTGGTCGAGGCTTGTTGAGTCCTGACTCCTGAGAAATGATTGAATTGTAGCAGTCATATTAAGTAAGAATTAAGAACATGAAGAGAATACAAAAGTTCTTATTGTGGAGTTAAAATTACAAAATCCCACCTATATATAGTTCTTAATCACTACCCTTAATGCCCTGCCCTCTCAAGAATCATGACAATTAATTTGACTCAGAATTTCAATTCTTGACAATAATTTGGTCCCATCAAAAGATAATTGTCCGAGCCACAAATGAATTTTGTGATGCATAATCTGCCTTGGTGGAGAAAATTTCACAAAGCAACATTGACATTTAATATATTCCCTCTATTTCGGTATCATTAATTTTGGCAACATATTTTGGCTTGGAAAGTCGTTTAAAGGGTCATGACTACTGAGTTGGGCTATATTTGGCTACGATTAATTTTTAAATTTTTTGTGGTTCGTCATTAACTCCATCATGTTCATACAGGTGCACACAAAGTTGGTGACACGAGCACATTATCACTTGAAGAGGCTTTGGTTGGTAGCAATAGGATCAAATCCACAGAAGTACATTTTTGGAATCTAAGACTAGTTATTAAGTAAGTTTATAAGTTTACAACTTTAACAAGGTTATCTCTCTTTACGTTTACGATATTTGTCCAACTATATGAACAAGTTCATTTTACTTGAACAAGTAGGTTTTATTTGACCCCTCCAATTGTCTCGAACATGACAAATTGAGAGATACATCTTTTTTTGACCAAATTACAGGGGACTTGGAAATTTGGATTTATTATTTTGTTTTGGCTTTATTATTTTGTTTGAATCATCTTTTTTGCATTTTTACTTTTGAACCATAAAATTGATGAATGTAGAAGTATTTGGCGAATGTATTGTAATCTTTTAGGCGATTAATTAAAGTAGCTCTCAAAATTCATACATGCTTATATTGGTTGGCAAGGAGTTTTAACTCACTTATAGGGGAGGCTCTGTCAAAATTTTTTGAAAAATTCTACTAATGAGTTCATTTGGTTTTGACAAATACACGTTGCGATTAAATTTTTTAAATTCTTTTGGTTCTCTGTTATCTCCTTCGTTTTCATATAGGTGCGTACAAAGTTGGTGACATCACTTGAAGAGTCTTGGGTTGGTACCACTAGGATCAACTTCACAAAATGCATCTTTGAAATCTGAGATAAGTCATTGGGTAAGTTTACAACTACATGTAATTGCTATCAAATTAATGTTCTAGTTTTTTAAATTTTTGTTGGTATAAGAGGCCGTTTGAATATATTTGAATTTATTTTATGGTGAATTGATGAAATTAAAGTTAGGCCCATCTTTTAATTGCATGCATGTGGAGGAGAGGGGACTATGCACAAAATTATTGTAGTTTCACATTATACTATATACATGATATTATTATTGTAATTTTTTGTTCAGCTATCTAAGAAATGGTAATGATTCACAATACTTAAAAAAGTTTGGACTTGTTTATAGAGAGTTTTAGCCGTTTGTTAGGGAAGATGCTATCAACATTTTTTCTAATTTTGTCGGATTTGGGAAAAAAAGGATTAGAGAGTCATAACCCAACAACTAGTTTGGATCCGTTATACTGCTAATTCTAATATTGTTCCCCAATTTAGCGAGACATTTCATACATATGTCTATATAAAGACCTCTGCTAGTGTCTATTTATTTGGGCGATAAAATACATTACGAGGATGGATAAATTTATTATTTGTCTCATACCTCCAATTGTACAATCACATTACGACATAGAATTGGATATGAGGAGTTGGTTAATAGAATTGATCAATATATGGGGGTCGATAGGGGGATATTCAACATGAATTTGTTTCTTCGTCAATCGTGTGGTCATACCTCTTATAATGTTTCGTAGTAGTGGATGATGAAACTCTAGATATAATGCATGATCTATGGAACAAAATAGTTCCATACATAGCAGAGCTATATATCGAGAAGGACGAAATTGTTCAAATTTCTAGAGTTAGTAGCATATTAATTCCACCAACAAGCAATATTAGTCCGATGATGTCGCTTGTCCATTCATGTATGAATCCAACAAGGTTGCGATCCCATTCTAGTACAATAGTTCTAGAGATAGATCGGCATCCCAATATACGTAGAGAGATCTGGTAGGGACTCGTCAAAGCCAAGGATCACAACAGGGCGTAGGAGTGATGTTGAATATGTTGACACCCTTGATTCGATTCCAAGTTTTAAAGATCCGGAATCCTAGTATCTTTTATCTTATTATGGCTTTGAGTCCATTCCAGGTCCAAGTCATCCTTTAACAAATGAATATAATGTGTCTGCCAGTGGGTATGACAGGCTCCTTGCTTCAGAGGGAGATGATGATTTAGAGATTGATGCTGAAGATGTAGAAGAGTCTGAGTCACGAAATGTGTCTGCTAGTGACTCAAATGGGGAGCATGAAGCCTGTGAATTCAAAATGGACCTTGAGACCCAACAGCCCCTTTAATGACAACATAAATGCAACGTGTGAGCGAGGAGATAGTGCACGACACAATGCGACTGGCAGCCTTTGGTATGTTTCAAGGGGATAAGCATTCTTCTCAAAACTTGGAAGCACAAATGATGATGACCTTACTAATGAAGGTGACTTACAGCGCATTATCACATTCAATGAGGAGAACAATAATATACAGCTGCATATGAGATTTGAAAGCAAGCAAAAACTCAACAAGGCTATTAGGATGTGGTCCATCAATCGTAATAGGGAATTCAAGATTATTGAAAGCAAGAGTAACACATGGGTTGCCAAATGCAAGTTAGCATTTGATAGGAGCACTACTATTGCAAACACCCCATTGTATCAAACATGTAACTGGTGTGTCAGAATAGTTAAGAAGAAAACTTATAAATTGTGGCAAATAATCAAATAGGCCAATGACCATAACGATTTGGGTGACTTGGTGAGTAGCAGTAATACAAACATTACTTCTTCAGTGATTGCTAGGCACATAGTTCGTAGCATTGAAAATGATCCTAAATTTAAAGTCAAGAACATAATAAACCATGTTAAGAAAATCTTAAAGATGGATGTTTTTTACAAAAAGCCTGGTATGCCAGACGTAAAGCAATTGAGCTTGTGTTTGGCTTTTGGGAGTCCAATTTTGCCGAACTACCAAAGTATCTTGATGCACTTGTGCAGTTCAACCCAAGAATTGTGGTGAAGTGGTTCTACCATTCAGAGAGTACAAATCGAATCAAAATATTTAAGTTTGTATTTTGAGCTTTTGGACTGGCTATTGATACCTTTCACATATGTAGGTCGGTTATGTGTTAATGAGACTTATTTGAGTGGCGAATATAAGGGTAAACTACTTATTGCAGTTACGTAAAATGCAAACAACAAGATAATTTCAATTGTTTATGCCATAGTCGATGAGGAGACTATTTCTAGTTGGTTGTGATTCATGGAGCAATTTAGATACTAAGTCGCCCGTGATCGATGTCTTATTTGTGTCATTTTTTTATCACCATAATGGTACTATCCATCTTAAGACAGATTTTGACTACTGGAAGGAACCTTTGGTCTTTTATAAGTTTTGCCTACGACATGTTAGGAGCAATTTGATGACATATTTCAAAGGTTTGCACCTTAAAAGGTTATGTTGGGCAGCGGGAAAGACTAGACAATTGCGCAAGTGACGGGAATTTAAACGAGAACTAACAATCATATTTTCAAAAACGTGAGCTTATCTATTTGATATTGGACCTGAAAAGTGGTGTCTAACACATGATGGTAGGCATCGTTAGGTATTCTTATCACCAACATATCCGAGAGTTATAACAATATATTTAGAGGGGCATGCCATTTGCCAATTCAGGCTTGTATTGATATGACATTTCATCGGATAGTTGATTTATTTAAAATGAGGAAAAAAGATGTTAGACATTACTGTAATCCTTTCCCCCCACAGATATGGCCGCGGTTTAAGAATTTTGATAAAAAAACTGGACTCCATAGGATTGTCGAGTTTTATGACTCATCAAGGGTGTATAAGGTTGTCACAAGTCGATGTATGGATGCCAAAGGGAGTAATACACAAAAGTCAAGTACTTTAATAAGATATGCTCCTGGTGCCAGTGACAGCAGTACAGGCTTCCTTGTTCACACGTCATGGCAGTGTGCAGGAATAGAGGGGACAATCCAAGTTTGCTTGTGGATCTCTAGTTTATAAAAAAGAGATGGTCAATGCAATTTTCAGGAAGATTTAACCCTTTACCGCATCCAGATACTTGGCTCCATCCTGATTGGGAGATACAGCCAGATAAAAGTAAATATATGTATGTCGGGTAGGACGGGTAGAGTTAGAAAAATTTAGAATGAGATGGATGAGAGAGACCCAAAGAACCCAAGAAGTTATACAAATTGTTATCAATCGGGTCATAACAGATGAAACTATCCAAATTATAGACCTTGAATGAAATAATTTAGAGATAGGAATCCCATATAATCCTAATAGGACAGGCATTATGAAGTTACTATTTTGATGGACAATACTTTCAATTTGTTAATACATCACTTTGTGTATTGGCTTAGTTCTTAAATTATCAAATTAGTATGAGTTGTTAAACTCATATTTTGGGTTTTTGAATATGAAGTCTTTGTTCAACATTTTGGTAAAGTTATCAAAATCTGGAATGACAAATTTTGCATTATTGTAGTTGTCGTTACAGATATTTTCATCATTATGTCTGACATTCTCGCACAATCAGACTTGCATCCAGGACCATACGTGTATGATATTATCTCGACAGGAACTGCACATCAGCACATTCCATATTTCATGGATATATTTTAGGCAATCAGCTTGATATCAGATGATGTGATAAAGATTTTTAGGAGAATATATCTATCACCGAACTAGTTCGGCATTATATTCGATTGGTAGGATTTGAAGGGGTGTTTGAGAGTGGATATATGATGATTGATCATACTCTGATCACCAATTTGGTGGAACAATGGCTGCTCAAGACTCATACCTTTCATCTATCCATTGGAGAGGTTAGGTGACTTTGTAGGATGTAGAGATCCTATCGATACTACACATCGATAGTCCTCCAATAACAAGAATAGATACATCTCGTACTGTCCAGGAATGGGGACTCTTATGTGAGAAGCTTATTGATTTTTTTCCTATGCCATTATACTTTGATGAACAAAGGTTAAAATTGGGGTGTTTATCCGGAGTATTAGATACAGACCTACCAGCCGAAACTTCGGGTGTCAAATGTAGACAGTGGGTATGCATCTATCTCCTCCTGATATTAGGTGGCCACTTATTGTCCAATAAGTCCAGAAATAAAGTCCTGTTAATGTATCTTCCCTTGTTTCGAAATTTGAAAACTATTGGGCAACACAGTTAGGGTAGTGTGATTTTGGCGATTCTCTATCAATCCCTGTGTACAACCACATCCCTTTAGATCGACTATTGCAGGAGCATTAGTGTTGCTACAGGTACATTACACTCAATAAAAGTGATGTGATTTAACTATTATATTATTGTAATTATGTAAGGATTCAATTTTTTTTATAACTATGGGTATAGGAACGTATACCTACAATGCACTCTGACCAAGTGCAGCTGTTGGAACACTATCCTATCATATGGAGTTTGGTGCGCATATATCTGTTACAGTTATGATCATAATTTGTAATTCAAATAACAATCATTTGATTTAAAAAAATACCCTTCATTTATTCTATTTAGGTGGAATGTTGAGTTTGATCTATACAGAATTGCACGACATGTTGTGCCTATATTTCAAAATCAGTTGACAGGCTTACGTTCTCAAAAGGTATTGTAACTATGCAATGACATTGAACGTCTAACACTTTGCCCTTTTTTTGAGTAAGATAATAAAATATGCAAACTTGTTCGAATAGTCTAATTATTTTTTATTCTTTTAAAATTAGATTTATTGGCATGGAGGTTTCCTCCAGTTATAGGGGAGATACTGCCGAAATTTTTAAAAAATATATGAAAAATGACAGAAATTTGCTTGGATTTGTTATATTTTTCTCATTTGACAAAGTTGAATGATGGATATGGTAAATTATCTATGGAGACCAATTTAAGGTATGAGTCAGTGCATATTCATTTATCTTTTTTCGCAGTTCATGTGACAGCCATATTTTGGAGGACATTCTTGCTTCTTTGCTTGCATATTGTATTACAGGTCGTGACATTTGGAGATTTGTCATGTATCTCATATGTTAGGAAATTGTTGAGCCGCATTTTCATCGGGTTATGCGATAGTTTAGGTATCATCAGCCCCTGCCTGATCTTAGATTGACTGAAAGTCAAGCAGTCCTACATTTTTTAGATCATCGTGATAAGGGGAATCAAAACTGGATAACTACGCATAGAGCATATATTGATGTTTGGACTAATTGATGTGTGCATGCATAAGATGATATGGTAGTTGAAGTTCCTACATATCCATCAGATGAGTAACGTCAATGGTATTTAGAGCATACAGTGCTTTATGTTTTAAATCCAAGTAGGTATCTCATTTTTTCGGAGGGCTTTCGGGTGATAGCGTTAGGGTACACTATTTTGTAAGTTCAAATATAACCACTGCTCGACACGCATGTTTATTGAAATAATTTTTTAAGATTTGACGTTATTAATCCTTATTCATTCCAATATTTACATTCGAGATGGATGCTATGTATCAGGTTTAGTACATGTCAGAGGACTTTCTGGCACATAGTGACGAACAACACAGGAATTATTTTCATGCAATGAAGGACTTTGCATCTACAATATTGCATCATGTAGGAGAGTCACCACGACTTGCATTTCACTTTCCACAAGTACCACTGGACATTCCACAACATGCAGACCACGTCGTGTTCAGCGAGTTTCTAGAAATGTTCACGAAGGTTAGCATGGTGGTGGGCGACGTCGTAGTGTCCGATCACTGGAACCCACTATCCAAACTGAATTCGATGAAGGATCATAGGCTACTGAGCACCATGTTGGCACATCTGCTCTAGTCAGACCTCAGACCGAAGTCATGCAACTGCATAGTGCATCCATTGGCCATTTTAGATCCCCAGTAACTTTTTCACAGTTTATGCCCGATGGTGACTTACATCATGACGTTTCTGAACAACATGCAGGAGGTACAAATGAAGATCAGAGCACCCAAAATCATGATACTACACTGAAGTTACAGATTACTCAAGTCAGTACAGTAATGTTAGATCAGCCACTTCGAACAAAAAGAATATGCAAATCCAGAGGATATGGTACTCATGAAAAATTTGGACATCATTGATGATACACCGATTATGTAGTTGTATAAATAACCTAAATCCGCATTACATACTTTTTGGTGTCATTTTTCATTTATATTCTTTACTTTCCCGAATGTTTGCAGAACAACTCAATCTTGAAAATCTTATTTCTCATTTTTGACAAAACCAGAAACTTTCATAAAATTACAAAGAAATGCTCTTTTCCAATGAACAAAACAATATAAAAAGGGTAAAATACACTAACCTCTCCTCTAATTCATACAAAAAGTTAGGTACCTCCCCTCGGCATTGCAAAAAAACATAGACCTACTATTGATAATATATTTATATATAGTTATCCTTTACCTTTCTTATTCATATTTTTCCTATTGAACATAAGAGAAAAAATTTTAATATTCTCCTATGAGAAGGTAAAAAAAAAAAAGAAGAGAATTTTATTCATGAAAAGTTAAGACCTAACATATTAACAATTTCTTTTTATTTTATATTGACCTGTGAAAATAAAGAAGTATACATATATAGTTATTTCTTTACAAAAATATATTATAATAAAATTTGATGTTTCCAATCATATAACTATCAAATCTTTTAATATAGAAGAAGTATACATGTGTAGTTATTTCTATATAAAGGATTATTTTGAGCATAATTTTTTTTGAGAGCTCACATTTGCTAAGTTCAAGCTTGTGCGAGTTTTAAAAATAAAAAGGATTTATTTCTCTACTAATGAAAGATTTTTTAAATAAGATTTCTCTTGCACCTTGCTTTTGATAAATGTCAATGCGAAAACAAAAATGATTGTGAGCTCCTAAATAAAAAAAAAAAGCAATTTTTGAATAAAATTTTCTAGGAGTTCGCATTTATCGAATGCGAGGTCCAAAAAAATATTTACTCCTCGCATTTAATGAATGCGAGCTCCATAATAAACAATTTTTTAAAATAAGATTTTACTAGAGATTGCATTTTATAAATGTGAGCTCTGCAAAACAAATATTTTTTAAATTTAATTTTATAGGAGATGCGAGCTCGTAGAAAACAAATATTTTAAAATTAATTTATTAAATATTTACTAAATACGAGCTTTGAGAAAATAAATATTTTTTAAATTTAATTTTTTGTGAGCTCTAACATAAAAAAAATATGTTTAAAAAAATTTTTTAGCTCGTATTCAGAAAATGCGAGCTCAATAATAAAACAATTTTTTTCCACGTGAGCTCGCATTCCATCACAAAGTTAGATCCCTGGTCAGAATTCCACACCAAAATCATCCCTTTTGCAGAATTTTTTTGAAATCCATCACAAAGTTAGAAATTTGTCAAGGAATTCCTGAAGTTCCCTTCAGAAAAGCATTCCATGTATCACTGGCTACATTCCTATTGTAGTAACCAAATTCTAGAATTAATTCAAGAAATCTTTACACAGTTAGTGTAGAAAAATAAAAAAATCAATCCTATTACCAGCAATTAATAGGAGAGACCTTTTCTAATGTCATGGCCGTAAAATTTAAGTATGCCATACCACAAAATAATAAAGCAATAAATTACCTTCATTCTATTTACTGGTTCTTTTCCATTTTCGAGGATAAGACTGTAAACATGATTAGAGCAAAGCCTTAGAGCAAGAATTTTGTTACAAAAAGAAAAGAAAATCAGTTATCTAATCAGAATTTTTTTTTTTAGCATCTAATAGCGATACATAATTAACAAAAAGTCCTAAGACTTACAAAGCATCTTGCTCTGAGGATATTGTGTAGGCTACTCTAGGCCCTCCAATTGAGATGAGAACTTTGAGACCAAAATCTTGGCAATGTTTAATCTCATTTGATAAGTAGTAGCAATTGTCGTGAAGACAATGATTCTTATTAAGGTTCCATCCCAGCTTCTGACGGTCTCCAAATGAATTTAGGAAAGCAATTATGATGTGTTAGGTTTGGTCCCAGAATATTGACCAACAAAAACAATAGGATTCCTGACAACCCAATAAAGAAAATAACAAAACAAATAAAATAAATATAAAGACAAATAATTTTACATGGTTCGATCCAATTGACCTACGTCCATGAGTGAAAGGGTAACAGATTTACTATAACAAAAAGAGAGTACAAAACTCTAGGAAAGTGTTCCTAAACCCAAAAACACCTAAAACCGCAAACACAAAAATGTTTAAATAGCACAAAATACTTAATGGCACAAAATCCATTAACTTGCTCTTTTGTTTTGATACCTAACCAAAACTCAGTTAAACTCACTTAGATTGGTGCCCTTAGCACACTTAAACTCAGTTGAACCTATTATATTTATAATCACCAAGAGAAGAGATTTCTTTGTAAAATTTTCAATGTGGCATACAAAGATAAATTTAACAAATTTCCTTCTTGGCGTGTATCCAATATCGAGAAATAGTAGACAAATAGCAAACAATCTCCATCTTCTCCATAAAAGTCCAAACGAATTCTTTTTTTTTTTTTTTACTCTCTGTAGCGCTAAATCGATGTCCAAAAATTGATATTGATAGCTTATTATTATCATCAACAACCCAAAGTCTGAAACTCTGATAGCAATTTGTTAGGTCTGATCCCAGAAAATTAACGAATAAAAACAATAGGGTTCTTGGCAACCCAATAAAGAAAATAACAAAACAAATAAAATAAACAGAATGACACAAAATTTTATGTGGTTTAGTCGAATTGATCTACATCCAAGGACGAAAGGGTGGCAGATTTACTATAATAGAAAGAGAGGACAAAAGAGAGAGTACAAAACGCTAGAAAAGTGTTCCTAGACCCAAAAGCACCTAAAGCTCAAAATACAAAAGAATTTAAATAGTACAAAATACTTAACAGCTTAAAGGCCCATAACTTGTTCTTTTTGTTTGATGTTTAACTAAAACTCTTTTAGACTGAAACATAAAACTCTCTTGGGTTGGTACATACGACAATTGAGCTGGTGCATTTAGCACACTTAAACTCATTTAAGCCCACTCTATTTATAACCACTAAGATGAGATATTTCTTTGTAAAATTTTCAATGTGAAACACAAAGACAAACTTAACATGATATATTTGTAAGTTCGGAATCACAAGCTTCTTTCAAGCTGCCTTCGCTGTAACCTTGACCCCAGTAGGTTCTGATATCACCGGTATTAATATTTGAAGCAGCTTCAGAGCAATGGGTTAGGATCATAAGGAGAAGAATGCTAGAGCCGTAGAGGGCAAAAGGGCTCGAAGTTGATGATAAGAAGCCATCGTTTTTACTAGCAAAATTGTCTTTTTCTTTTTTTTTTTTTTTGCAGTTGAAAAATGCTCAAGGACTAAAGAGATTTATAGTCATCTTGCAATACTAATTCAGCCTTACAATTTCAGATCAGCGTTAGTTGCATGAATTGTTGAAAGCAAAGAACGAACTTTCCATGTTTACTGAATAAATTGTAGCTCTTCATGACATACAATTTTGTTGCATGAACTACTTCTTGATCCCATGAGGCTGCTGGTGGATTTTTTTTTGGTGGGGGGGGGGGGGGTGGGAAGGGGGGGTAGGGGTGCAAAGAGCAGGTTGGGGATGTTTGAGAATTTTTGGCTTTAGTTAGAGAAAAGGGTACTTGTCATGAAAAAAATTGGTATCAAAATTAGGCAGTTAAATGAGTAGAAAATCAAATTCAAGTTTTGTATGCTTATAGTCCAATAGCATACAAGATCTGAAAAGTCTTATGTTGTTATCTCCATAAAATTATGGGAGGATCTATTTTTGCTGGACCAAAAAAATTACAACCAGTCCATGCCTACTTCACAAATGTTAGGATCACTTGTCCTAATAAATGACATTGCTATATTTTTTAAGATTTGATTAGCCAACTGGATTATGTAGAACTAATCGACTAAGCAAGCGAAATTGTGTCAAAATTGATTAGGTTAAATAGTGACTATCTATTAAATTCTTTTTGTCAAGTTAATGACAAAAAGCTAACAAATAATTGTGGCTCGATTTAGATGGCTATAATACTGCTTTTCAATATTCATGCAATTATTGTGATGTCTACTTTCATTTATAATTTACGAATAGGACTGGCTTAGCAGTTTGTATGCTCCTGAATTGTTATAGCTGAAGAATTTTTTTTTTGTTTTCTGTTGATAATTTTTTGCATTATCACAATCTGCTTAATTGGAATGTCAATCAAAGAATCAATCTTGATATTTTCTCCCGTTAAATCATCACAATGTGTGCATGATCAACCAAAATGGAATCAAAGAGGCCCGTTTTAATTATGGACCGAATGAGATATGTACATACATATCTGCACACACACACATATATATATATATATGCAAACATATGTATATATATATATATATGTGCATGTGTCTGGGTACATATACACATATATATATGTACACACATACACGCATATGTATGATTTATTATTTTTATACATGGAATTGATATGTGTAAATAAAATTTATGGGTACAACAAAAGTTATGAAAATACACTAAATTATGAAAAAGATACACCAATTGCTCATAACGAAACAAACTATCTTCCAAAAAAAAAAAAAAGCGCTTACCGGGTCTTGCGCAGTTTTGCGTACAGGTAATCATGTGAGTATTAATCAAGTAGGCCTAGTTTTAACTCAGTTATAAATTAGCCAATCCTTATAAACTAAATCAAATTTTAGTTGAGCTCTTATTTAAGGAACACAACACTACAAAAGTCACCGTATGGAACAGTGACTAAAATATTTCAGATGACAACTTGAAATAACTACTTTAAAGCTAGTGTTCCATATAGCAAAATCGACTTTAAAATATTGGACTAGTTTTGGTATTCCAAACTAAAGTAGGATTGTTTAAAAGCCTGCACTGGTACCAACTTTGTTATATAAAGGTGAGCAAAAAGCCAAAATAGTCCTTAAACTATTTATCAGAAGCTAACCCCAAATTTTTATTGTGACCAATTTAGTCCCTTAACTATATATACCTAGTCAATCTAGTCCTTTTTGTATTGAGCCAGCAATGGCACAAAATTCCACGAGAGGACAGAGGGCAAAAAAGGAAGCTTACATTCTAGCACTCACTAAAAAGTTTCTGGTAGGAATTTTTTAAAAAAAAAAAAAAATTGGGCAAAGTTTAGCCCGCATTGCAAGCATTTCAAGACAACAATCCAACACACAATGTCCCTAAATTAAAACATTCAGCAACAATTATGAAGAAAAATTGCATCAACCACAAAATTTAGTTTTTATGTTGCTGAAGAAGTTGAAGTCTAAAGCGACATTTAGTTTTCGGCAAAAACTTTTATTTTAATTATAAACATTTGACACATGTTTGTGGCCTTATAACTCGCTATATCTATGCATATTTTTGGTGGCTTTTGACTAAAATTGAATGTAGAATTCATTTTGGTGGCGTTAGACTTGTATTTTGGTAACTAGAATTTATTTTGATGGCATTAGAATTTTGCTTTATCAACCATTTTATTGATGAATGAATTTTGTACTAAATTTGGTGGCGGATGCAATTATTCTTCATAATTGTTGCTGAATATTATAATTTAGTGACATTGTGTTGGATTGTTGTCTTGGAATGCTTGTAATACTGGTCAAATTTTGCTCAAATTTAAAAAAATTGTCCTGGCAAAACTTTTTTTAATTATTTTAAAAGGGTTAAAATGTGAGATTCCTTTTTTGCCCCTTTGTCCATTGGCAAAATTTTGTGTCATTGGTGACTTAGCCCAAAAAGGACTAGATTGGATAGGCACATATAGTTGAGGGACAAAATTGGTCATAATAAAAGTTAAGGGACTATGTCATCTTCTAATAAATAGGATACGGACTATTTTGGCCTTCTACTCTATAAAAGGCCAAGAGATTGAAAATAAATAAAAGTTGCAAGGGGAGATTTTACTAAATAACCCAATGTTTATTAGAAACTCCAAAATTAGCCCAAACTTTTAAATTCTTCTCAACAATAGAGATTTACCATTTAAATTGTAGGGTTAAATGCAAAAACCCCACAAACTATATACCAGTTGTAGTTTATCCCTTAAACTATAATAATAGGCATTTTGCCCCCTTGAATAATATGTTTGGACAATACTACCCCTACTATCTTAAATCTTTTCTTTTTTTTCTCTATTAGCTTTTTTCTTTTTTTCCTTTTATTTTCTTTTTGTTCTCCTTCTCTCATGGAACTAGCCAATGTCTTTCTCCGATGTGAAAAGACGTATATAAAAAATTTTAATATTTTTTAAAATACTTTTTTAATTTGTTTATTTGTTAAATTCATTCTTAATAATTTTTCATAAACTCTTTGTTATTACAAAATATATGTAGCTTATATTATAAAGTGTATTAATCTAGTAATTCAACAATTTAAGTACCTATAAACTAATTAAGAGTTCACAGTTACTCAACTACTTATAATAAAAGTAACATATTATATATCACATAAAAAAGAAAAGTTAGCAATTGTTATTTGTAGTGAAATAAAAAGTAAGAATAAAAAACAATAGTAGTTCATTTTTTTTGTTATTGATACTACTAATAATTGATTAATCAATTTCTCTATTTTGTTATTATATATTTGAAAAGTTCAATTTCTTAAATGACATTGACTTCAACATTTGGAAAAAAAATCTTGTATTCCACAGATTTTTTTTTAATAAAATATTGACATACGAAATTAAGAAATAAACAAATAACAATGTTTAAAGAAAAAAAAGGAAGAATTTAAAAAGAAAATGATAGGGAAAAAAGAAAAATAACAATGCTTAAAATAAAAGGGGTAGTTTTGTCCAAACATATCATTCAAAGGGGCAAAATGCCTATTATTATAGTTTATGAGGTAAACTGTAACTAGGTATATAGTTTGTGGGGGTTTTTTGCATTTAACCCTAAATTGTAACTTCAAAGCACAAATTTAGATAACTACTTTAAAGTTGTCGTTTGAAATGGCGATTTTAGGTTACTTTAAGACAAGCAAACTAGAAACAAATAGTGATTAAAAACGAACAACCTAATATCACCTTCTCAAATGATAAGTTGTCATCTGAAATAGTGACTATGAAGTTACTCTTTCAAATGACAAAATTTTTTATATTTGGAAGAACTAAAAAATTTAGACTACTTTGAAGTTTTAATAAAAATTACATTATATCTCTCCATGTGTCAAGATGAAATATTTCAGTCAATTAAATATGTTAAGGCTTCTCCATCAGTTAAATTGTGACATGCCAGAAATCTTTACAGCTTGGCCAAATGAGGATTTATGTCATAATATTATTTCTTTCTTTAAGAGATAATATGTAAGGTATCATGAACCTCATATATGTCCTATATATTGAGATGTTTCGTCCAGTCAAATTATGCCACATCATATATCTCCGCGATCTAGCCAATTAAAGATGTAAATGTCAATATTTATCTCTTAAATAGTAAATATAAAATAAAAAGATAATATCTAAGGAGGTGTAGTCCTTTTATGTTTGCATGTGTTCAAGATAGAATTTCTTTTGTTGGAAGGCAAGTAACGAAATCCATATGTAATACAAGTAGCTATGACCTCCATCCCTTACCCACAACTATAAATAGGAGACTCCACAAAGGAGTAGACACATTCATATTCATATTTTCTTAAAATCCCAAGGCTGCAAAGGCTCTGTGTGTCCAAATTTTCTTCAAATCTTATCATATCAAGAATTGAAATTTTCATCAAATTCTTCAAGTCCTTATCATATCAAGACTTAAAATCTTCATTAATTTCTTCAAGTCTATCGAGACTTAAAATCTTCGTCAATATCTTCAACTCTTTCATACCAATATTTGAAGAAAACAAAGGTTGATTCATTAACAAGCAGATTCAAAATTTTTATCAAACTGATTCATTAACAAGCTGTGGAGCTCATTCATCAGCCAACGTTCAAGGAGAAAAATAGAAGGATACTCTCTACCATACCGAGACAATTTCGGAGATTGTAGCTCGTTGCCTACTTAAATTTTTTATATTTCATATTTTTTTTTTATTGTTCTTGTCTTGTAGTTTTTTGTAGATTCGAAATTTTGTTGCATACAATTATTTCCTGGAAGATGAGAATTGAAAAAAAAAATAGAGATAAAGAGTCATTTTCGCAAATGTCTACATGTTACATTGATTAGGAGTACATACATAATATTCTTGTCCAGACATGTGGAGCTTTTGAATAATTACATTCATAAACAACAGAAATGTAATGTAATTCATATTTAAACTTTGCATCGCAGTTATGAAATAATTGCAGCAAAAGTTGGTCGGCCCCAGATTTGAGATTTTTGGCCACAGTTAAATGAAATTCTTCCAAATATTATTCACTGAGCCGTTCCACCATACAATTTTTTTTTAATTTAATATGCATCTCCAAACTGGGAAATATTTAGGAAAAAATCCCGAAAAAGCATTCTAGATTATGCAGTGAAACAATAATGTTTAACCTGTTGACAAGTTAGCACAAAAAATTTCTCCTAACAAATTATGATTTATCACTAAAATCCTATGTCTTTCCTCCTTTTCAGGGGCCTCTAATTCACAATCTAATGCTTCAATAATCCACAATTTCTTTCCCAGTTTCACTTAGTTGAAGTATCTTTCCATCATGACAATTTCATAGTGTAACATTTTCACATGTCAAAAAAAAAAAAAAAAAAAACACTTGGCAATGCATCAGTAAAAAGGAAAGAAAGACCTTAAAAACAAAAAGGAACACTCGGTAATGCAACTGTAAAATCATTTCTGTTTTATTTTGCCTTTAGCTTTTCCGATTCAACTTACGGCTACAACTTTTTGGCCTTACCATTTTTGGTCTTATTCCAAGTACAAACTTCATATTATGGAACATCAATCTTGATTGGGGATAACTTTATCTTTAGTGTCATTTCAATAGCGGTGGCCAGTGGGAGGGCGTGGGGTAAATGAAGATGCCTTGTCATATTGTCTGTTCCAAATCATCAGTCCTCCATATTTTTTGAACGCCTCGACTTTTGGCAAGAAAGCAAAAAGTGTTTCAGGGGAAATGTATCTAGATTTAGCTGCAGCATCTGATGCAGGAATGCCCAGAAACAGTTTTTTCACTTGGCGTAGAATCCTCCCATTTTCTCCATGTTTTCAAAATATTGGAACCATCTGTGCCACATTCACAAGAGCTATCATCAAAAAATCGATTCCGAATGTAATTGAACTTGAAGGTTTCAACTGTTGGACCAAGTATTGGCTCGACAAACTGTCATCGTGGGCTACACTTGGGCTGCTGTGAGAATCGTTTCTCCTTCAATCGCTTCTTTGCAGCTCACTTGCAAGGTAACCGTAGAAATTTTGTGGACCGACTTGATTGATATGGAAATCAACTTCATCCAATTCTGCTGGTCCTGGAGGATGATAACATCCGGCCACATTCCTGCCAAGTAATTAATTGGAAGCTCCGTTTAGAAAAGTATTCCACATATAATTAGGGGTTAATCACATTTTATCCCCTTAAAGAATACCCCATTTTTCAGCTTACCCCATAACCTTTAATTTTGCTTACTTAACCCCTTTTAGGACAAAATTGCCCTTGCATTATTTTGACTTTTTATTTACCTTGTTTTCCTTTCTTTTATTTCTTGTTCTCTTTCTTCTTTATTTAATTCTTCCTCTTTCCCACAAAAATCTTCACCTTAATGATTGAAATTAAAAAAGAGGAATTGTAGAGATCTATCTTTTCCTTAAATGATTAAAAAAAATATTCAAATCACTTTCCTAAAATACAATTTTTTTAGCCTTTTAATTCTTTTAATTTTGGGTTTTCCTCTTTCCTTTATAGTTTCTCATTTTATTCTCAAGAAAATATCATAAGATGAAATTGTTTTCCTTTCTTTTATTTCTTTTTCTCTTTCTTCTCTCTTTTATCCTTCCCAATAGAAATTCCATTTTAACGAAAATTTTTGTTTTGAGTTTGTAATTGTATATTTCTGGGTGAAGGTTTAAAAAGGCATCAAAAACTAATTTTGATTTTTTGTATGATGCCACGTGTCACAAATTTCAATTGATGATTATTAATCAGGTCACAATTTCATCTTAAGATATTTTCTTCAAAATAAAATGAGAAACTAGAAAGAAAAGACGAAAACCCAAAATTAAAAGAATTGAAAGGCTAAAAAAATTGTATTTTAGAAAAGTGATTTGAATATTTTTTTAATCATTTAAGGAGAAGATAGATCTCTGCAATTCCTCTTTTTTAATTTCAATCATTAAGGTGAAAATTTTTGTGGGAAAGAGGAAGAATTAAATAAAGAAGAAAGAGAAAAAGAAATAAAAGAAAGGAAAACAAGGTAAATGAAAAGTCAAAATAATGCAAGGGCAATTTTGTCCTAAAGGGGGTTAAGTGAGCAAAATTAAAAGTTAGGGGGTAAACTGAGAAATGGGGTATTCTTTAAGAGGATAAAATGTGATTAACCCTATAATTAGCCACATTCCTGCCAAGTAATTAATTGGATAAATTATTTATTATCCCCTATGATTTTATGTAATGTCAGATGACCTCTTAAGGTTTTAAAATAGTCACATAACCTCCCCCTGTAGTTTTATGTAAAGTGAAAAATATATAAAATATACAATCAATTATGATGTTTATACCAAACGCGCTTTAAAGGAATGTGTGATAAAATTTTAATATTCATATAATCTCCTTATGGTTTATTTAAAAATATTCACTTTATCTCCTAGTGATTTTTGCATTTATTCACATAATCTTCCTATACTCTTAAACAAGGTAGTTAAGCCATCGATTGATTTAGCATTTAAATAAGGGGGTGAGGGGTGCACATTTTGAAGCATTAGAAAGATCATGTGATAATAGATAAAATCACAGGACAGTTATATGTAATTTACCCTAATTAATTCTAATTTTAATCAAAAAATTGTTCGCACTGTCAGTGTAGAAAACAATTAATCATTCCATTGATCTTTTGGTCCTTTTTCCAGCCCTCCCCCAAAGAATTTTACACTCTTCTTTTATATGACTTAATTAGGTTGTCTAATTAAATCAGCTTCGCAGGATATAAGGGTTCATTTCCATTTTCAAGTATAAAAAATGGTAGACTTGATTAGAGTCAAGTCCCTGGACCAAGAATTTCATTGGTCAAGTCCCTGGATCAAGAATTCCATGGGTTTTCGTCAACAAAAGAAAACAAACTCATATAATCTTGATTAGTTTGAATTGAATGTCAATATAATTATAAAGAAAGAATATTTACAAAGAACCTTGACGTGAGGAAATAGTATAGGCTGCTCCAAGGCCTCCAATTGAGATGAGAACACTGAGGCCAACAGCTTGGCAATGCTTTATCTCCTCTGACAAGTTGGTGCAATTATTGTGATGACAATGACATTATTAAGGTTCAATCCTAATTTCTGGCTGTTTCCAAATCTATTCAGGAAAGTAACTATGACGATTTGGCATAATTTGGTCTCACAAGTTTCTCTCCAGCTGCCTTCAGTGTCGTCTTAACCCCAGTAGAATGAAATATCTCCAGTATTTGAAGCAGCTCCATGGCAATGGGGTATGATCAGAAGTTGAGAAGAAGGGTTGAGGGCAAAAAGGGGGTCAGAGTTGACGACGAGAAGCCATTGTTTTCACTAGCAAAGTGTCTTTTTTGCAGTTAAAAAAAATGTAGGATAAATTACACTTTATCATGTGATTTAGCACTTTTTTGCATAACTCCCCTATAGTTTTAAAAACTATATATAACCCCCAAAAAATTTGGACTAAAGTGTTAACAGAATCAACTAAAATATCAAAAGTACTCCTATGTAAAGTTGAAAATTATTTATTAAACACAGGGAAGTGTGTGTATGCATTTTGCAAACTATAACGAGGTTATATGGCACAACGCTAAACAATAAGGGAAATATATGGTAAAATACAAAACCACAAGAAGTTGAAGTCTCATGCATATTAGATTTATATATTTTGGTCAATTCAACTATTTTAGTTTTTAAACAACGATAATCTCAACATTTTTGTGAGTTCTGGTATAGAGGTTTATTTTTGTTATTTTGACACTTTAATCCAAACTATAAGGGGTTATGTATAGATTTTGAAACTATAAAGGTGTTATGTGAAAAATGCTAAATCATAGGGGAATAAATGTATTTTACCCAAGAAAATAACAATAAGTTCCAAGTTAAGACCTTAACTAATATAACATACTTTCATCTAACAACATGCAACATTTCTTTTTTTGGGAGGTGAATTGCGTATAATTTCCCTATGGTTTTACATAGTGCCAAATGATCTCAAAGGTTTCAAAATACCCAAATAATCCCTCTATGATTTTATGTAAAGTGAAAAATTGATGAAATGCATAATTCATTATGGCAATTAAATCACAGTATCCACTTAATTTCATATGATTTATATCAATATCTACTTTACCTCCTTATAATTTTTGCATTTATTCACATATTCTCTTATGGTTTTGTACTAGATGGTTAAGTTGTCATTTGATATACTAGCATTTAAGTAAGGACACTGCTAGTATTTCAACTAATAATATTACATAGACTATATTTCGATAAATTTCTAGTTTATATGAAACCATAAGGGGTTAAGTGGATAATTTGAAATGTTAGAAGATTATATGGCAATAGATGAAATTACAAGGGGTTATTAGTAATTTACCCTTTTGGCTTACAAAAGAAAAAAAAAATTCTGTAATTTTATTGTTTGAAATCCCGGAACTAGCCTTACTAGCAGTCGATTAGTTTGAGCGGGAGAATAACGAAATAACTAATGGTCTGCTCTGACTAACTTACTCTTTAAATAAAGAAATCCAGTACTTCTTTCTTCACCTCTTTCCTATTCATCTCTTCAAAGCTTTCAGAGAAGTGTTTAATCAAGAGAAATGGCGCACCAAGAAAATCAAGAAATGCTGGGGAACTTGCATCAAGCTCTGCAACCCACGGTTCTTCGGCTTCAAGATGAAGAAACAAGAGAATATGCTCTTCCTTCCCTTGCTTATTACCTTCGTCAGGTTCCATTATTCTTTTCTTAACTGTCAAATATTGAGTGAAATGTTTGTATGTGGATTCAGAATATGGGGTTGTAGCTCAAGGAAACTCATTGTTGTTGTCTTTTATGGAATTTCATGAGTTGGGTATCGTCTCATTTGTTTATTTAAAGAGTGGTGTTCATCAGTTTATGGGTTTTATTGAACTTTTGTACTAATTAGTAGCATGTTCTTGGTTAATTTTGCACTGTGTCTTTTCTTGTTGAATTTAGAGGGATCGTTTTGCTACTCAATCTGAGTTTGATTGGAATTTTTATTTTTACAGCTTGTTGCTAATCAAGAAGCAAAAATGTACTCTCTTACTAGTCATTTTTTGTATTATTCACGCGGGACAATGGGTGTCTTGAAAAAGGTACGACTGTTTCCTCTTATTAGTATTCAATGCATGCTTCATTTTCTTTGTGATCATGTAGATTTTTCTGTATAAATTGAAAAGAATAAGTTTGGTTATGACAATGAGATTTGAAGGTTTTACTAATGAAAATGACAAGAGTATATTAGTTAAGCACCAAGATGCAAGAAATTGCAGATATGATCATTAGCAGAGCAAGAGATTTCTTCTTCAGCTTTCTTATATTCTGAAGGTTGGAATTGAAAGAACCTTGAAACAATTAATCTGAAAGTCCCCCGTTGTTAGTTTAGTTTGTATTTTCTCTCCAAATCAATAAGGGATATTATAACCACATTTGCAGAATTGAAGCCATTATTAATATCGACTGAGAATCTAGGAAACCAAAATCTATCTTTTGTCCAATGGCGAAGATTTCCAGTTCTCTTATATATGACAAAAAGCGCAATAAGTGATGAGTTTGTTTTGCATGCCTTGAAATAGGAAGTGGCGAGATATATCACAATGCTGGAAGCTCTCATTCTTAGTCCAAGATCATGCCGACGTCAAATGCATGTATTGGATATCTTCAAGGTTACAGAGTTGTCAATGTACTAGTCCATCAACTTCCAATTTTGAGCATTATACTAACATTATTAACCTGGTTACATTTCAATGCATGGCAGCTAGTGATATGGCAAGACCAAATTTTGTAATGACTGAGATAACATTTTGATTCTGCTGTGCTTCACTCCTCAGTTTGCCATCCAAACACATATTACCAACAATTTGCTCCATGTTTAATGCAGATGGCTATTGCGACCACCTGCCTCGTATGATAGCATTTTTTGATACGAAAGTGCCAGAAGATATACACGAGGATATTCGAGAAGGTGCCCTGGCTGTGGTTGATCTCTTGTGCCAGGTACATATCAGTATCAGTATATGAGACAACTACTTCCTGTATTTATATGCTTCTCCACTCTATATAAGCTGCTTCCAACTGCAAATTATTTCTTTTAATTTGAAAGGCTAGAGATGCCAGAATCGTCTGGTGGATTCTCAAGAACGATGTGATAGATTGTGTTGACGTTGGCATGAGACATGGACGTGAGTCCTCCAAACTAGTGAGCCTCTGATTTCTGACCACATATGCTCGTGCCATTAACGAGCAATTTCAACCTTTATGTCATGTTTTGAGTAGTTTGCTCACTTTCAGAACATCACAAGAGAGTCGAACTCGAAGCTGTTAATTAAGTTTCTCTAGCTTGTAATGCAATGAACTGTATCTTCTATATCACAGCTTGGAATGCAAATTCTTGAAGTATTACTGGAAGACCATGCAGCAGCACTCTACGTCTGTAGTCCAAATAAGTAGCTTCTACTTTACTCACTCATTAGCACTTGGGACCAAATTGTAATAGTGTTTAGTCCGGTTTTATGTTCCTTCCATAAATGGCTTTAGATTAAATGGTTAACTCATCCTTCATCTTCCACTGCCCTGTAGACTTTTTTGGCATTCACTAGAAGAATCCCTTCTCAAGTCCTACTTCACATATTCCTGTGCTACCGTCGTCTCTGCACCATTCCAAAGTAAGGCACTGCCCTGAGCGATTCAAAATTGCTACTGCTTTTGGTGTCATTGTTTTTGTCTTTATAAATTTTTTTCATCTCACCTGTTTGCCCGCATAAATTATAGAGGACTTGATACTTTGCAAAAAGAGAACGTGTCTCTTAACATCATGCGGCTAGATTCTCATACCATACGTGGGGTATGTAACTTGTGATCGCTTTCGATTGCTGTTTCACCTTCTCCGCCTGTCTTGAAAACCTAATGTGATTGTGGATGAATGGTGATGATGATGGTCTGTTACCATTGCAACTAAATTAGTTCTTCTGTTAGTAATTTTAAGCTGCTCTACGTTTGACAATTTGCAGGACTACCCACAGATCACAACTTTGCTGGACCAAGTGCTATATTTTCTGTAATTTTGAAAGAGGGAATCAGATTGGATTTCATTAGGAAGAGGAAGATACCATTGGCTGGTGAATGTGTGGATCTTGAGTTTAAACTCTTGACATTAGTACTTTGTCTCGAATGTGTCAACATTCAGCTCATCACTTAGGAATATGCATTTGGTTACCAATTGACATTTCCTTTTATCAAGCTATACTTTTTTTTTTTATCAAGCTATACTTCTTTGATAGATGATATGCCAATTGTTCATCCTTTTCAGTGACAATAATAATAATTATTATAATTATTTTTTTGTTAATGTTCTTGGCTTAAGGGTTAAAGTGTTTGCTTTTAGATGGTGAGATCATTTGGATTTTGGACTGACTATACATTAACCCCTAAAATAAAGAATGCCCAATCATTTGAGCTCTGAATTTATAGCCCAACAAACCACAACAACAATTACCATATCTTGCTCTTCCAAAAGCAACACAAAGCGACGGAGCCCAAACCCACTTCCAAAGCCAGATACATACGACGACGTATCAATTACCCTGAAGCAAGAGATTTCTCGATCTCCCGAGGCAAGTACTGAGAAATACTAGTGGAAATTAGGAAAACCCGGAAACAGAGAAATATAGAATAGAATAGAGGTGTTTTTCTTTTTGTTTCAATACAATAGATAAGATAGATTTAAAGCAAAATGGCAGATAAAAATGGTGGTGATTGGACCGATAAAATCGAATTGATGTGTAACACCCATGTTAAATATTTTTATGTGCTGATATATGTCCTCTTTAAACTATCACAATAAAGATTTCTAGTTAGGTTTAATTCTTGAGTTAACCAAAACAATCGCCATTAAGAAAAGAATACACTTCATTTTTTGCTTCAGGTTCTACTCCCTCCTCTCATAAATCCTCTTATCCTAAATAGCAAATTTCTCAACAAAATTCATTAATATTGTCCTACATATTTTGCTCAACTGCTCTCTCGAGTTTTTTTTCATCTGATGAAAAAATCAAAGCAAAATAATGAAATCCTAATTCTGCTGTCAAATTGCATCCTTTAAGTTTGAATTAATCATTACAGAGATGAACTTGTGTACAATTGGTAGGGCACTCTGTATATCTTACTTACACTCATACACCTCTTACATTAATACACCACCTATTTTAATATTGGAAACATAAAAAATGGAAAAGAAAAAGAAACAGATATCCCAAAAATAATGGACACTTACTAGGCACAAAAAGTTTGGTATAATATTGCACTAGGAAATGAAAACCAAAAGCACAATATTTCTTTTCTAATTTTAAATTTCTGGTTCCCTCAATCACAATAACCCGAACTTTTTTGAAATTCTTTTTTATGAGAAGATTTTGGAAGCAATGCAAGAGGTGAAACATGATGAAGAGGCAAAGAGAGAAGGAACTATTTGGGTATAAACCCATGTTTATAAGTCCAATTTAAGTTTCGACCAGCTCTTGCCTATGGCGGCCATTTGCCATCTCTAGCCCCAAGGAGTTAGAGATGGATTTGGTGACTAAATGGACCTTAGCTTTGCAGGTGCTGGACGAGGCTGAAACACGGATCGATATTGGATGAGGCGGAAACACTATGGCAATGGAAAGGAAGAAGGAAGAAGGAAACTTAATTGGATGCATCTCATTAATAGAAATAATTAAGGTGGCATTCCGAGTTAGTTATAATTAGTAAATAATCTTTTGGTGATATATTTAGCAATGATATATATCACTACTTGTAAATAGGAGTGAAAGATGAATTAAATTACTTGCCTTTCGAATCAAACTTGGTTTGGTAAGAGTTTGATTGACCTTAGTTCGCCAATTAGTCAAACCAAATTCGAACAATGTTTTATATTTTGATAAACTTTCAAATTCGACTCGAGTTTAATTAGATTAGTATAAAATTGAATTTTATATGTAAATATTTCAAGCTAGTTGAGCTTGAATCAAGTTTGACTCGATAAAATGTCATTCAAGTTCAGATAGGCAAATAAACAAATCAAACTTGAATAAAATTTCAAACTCTTTAAAATAATTAAACAAACTTGAATAGTAGAGTGTTTGGCTTGATTAAACTCATTTACAACCCTATTTGCAAATAAAATCCTCCACCCAAATCAAGAGCTAATCAGTCTTGCTGCCAAGAAACCCACACCCATTATGGCATCCGTATTTTGCTGAATCTTCTGGACCAACCTTTTCATAATCACCAATGATTGGAAAGAATGAATTGAAACTGTCCAAAGTTTTTGCAAATTCACCACAAAATATCACTAAAAAAGACATCGAATATCAAGCATAGTTAGCACAAACAACGTTCTCAAGCAACTATCTACCTTTATAAGTGAATTTAAAAAAAAAAAACACACACACACACACGTAACCATAAAATCAATAGCCATTAGGGCCATTGGCTAGGGGCTTCATGCCTCTAGGATTTCAACTTGGTTGCCATGTTTAGGGGTAGAGAGGAATTCGGGAAGGGGGAATTAAAAAAAAAACCATAAAAAAGAACATCGTCACATGAATTTAAAAAATAAAAACTTCTCTAAGTTAGAGCGATCGCCCTTCTTTATAATCTTCAACTTTTAAACTATACTCTACTTTTTACTTCTCAAATTATATTTGAAAGTTCTAGATTTGGTGTTGTTGAATGGAAGAAACTAAGAGGGAGGGAGAATTGAAAAGATGGTGGTTTTGAAGGCTAGTTTTATATTTATGCTATAAATTTGACAGTGTGGTGGTGTTGATTTGAGAGGAAGAGGGTGGAGGCTTGACGAAAAAATTTTGAGACTTTGGGTTGACAAGGTTAGAGATGGAATAAGGAATAAGAAAACTAGAAATGGTAAAGCATAAGTGGTTTTTCTTTTTGTTTATAGTTTTTGTAAACACCAAATTATTCTTATTTCATTTTTTATTATTATTTTTTATTTTTTATTTATCTATTTATTTATTTCATTTCATGATATTTTTATTTCTTAAGAAAAATCATTTCAATTCATTTTTAGAAAATTAGAAAAAAAAAAGAAAGAAAAAAATCCAAATCAGTTTTTTGAAAAAAAAAGGACCCACGCATGCCATCCTTCTCCTTGGTTTCGTACTAGAAACCATGGACAGTAGTACGGGATTATGTTGCGGCATCATTTTGGCCCTTTTCCATTCATTTTTTTTTTTGCAATTTTCTTTCCTAGTACAAAGGCCGCTTGGCCTTAATCTAAAACATCAAAAAAGTTCCAGAATTAAGAGCCATGGCCCAAAGATTGCCAAGAAAGTGCAGCAAAATCTCCATTGTTGCTCCTAGATTTTTTTTTGGGGGGGGGGGAGGTTTACTCCTATAAAAGGGATAAAAAAAAAACACAGCAGTAGAGTAAGAGAAGAAGGGGAGGCGGCAAAAAAAGAAAAACAAACAAAGAGAAAACAGAGAGAGAAAAGAAAAAAAGAGAGCAGAAAAATTTTGAGGCAGGGTTGATCATCCTGTCTCCTTCATGAGCGAAATGCGATCTCGATTTAAGTCGTTTAGGTGACTTCTTCATTTCTTCACTATCAATGCTTGAAGAGGGACAACTTTCGTTCACAAATTTTTTAGAAAAACACCTCTAAGTGCGTTGAATTGGGGCTGAAAATCGCTGCCTTCACAGCCCTTGAACTTCGAAGAAAAATATCACCAATTCATCCATCAGCCTCTAGATCTATTTTCGAGTTTTAACATGTCTGCCTGACTCCACAAGACGTCAAAGGTAATCCCTTTCACCCTTTCCTTCTCACACAAACCCAGATCTTCCCTAAATGCACCAAAGATCTTGCTGCTGTATCTATTCCCTTGTTCTTCCTCTTTCTACTGTTTCTTCCCTTTATTCTTACCTTGAATCCCCTTTACATGAGTTGGCGTTGAATAGAGCCTAATTTTTTTAGAAGATTTATGGTCTTGTTGGATTAGGTTTTGGGTTAAGGAATATTTTTAGTTGGGTTGTTGTTTTATTTCTTTTTTGGGTTTGGCATTAGGTTAAAAGGGTAAAGCCCAATCTTTTGGTTGGATTTTTATTCGATAGAAAGGCAAGGTAGCCGCTTCTTTTCTTGGGGCTTTGCGTGAGGAGGTTTTGGCCCAAAAGATATAATAAAATAGCCCAATGGTCTGATTTCTTAAGAAATTTGATGACAACAATTGAAATCTGGTCCCTGTACTTTTGAGTAATTTTACTATAGCTCAAAAATCTTTGAATTTCTTTCAATTAGGTCCTTAATTTAATTGCAATTTGGTCCTTGAGCTTTATTTTTCTTTGATTTTGACCCTCATACTTGTAATAATTATATTTTGAATCCAAAAACTTTCATAATTTTTGCAATTAGGTGCCTGACAGCTCTGATTTCTTAAATATAAGTTGTTTATCTTCTTTAATTGTTAATTATACTTCATTTAAATGCTTTAATTGGTAGATTTCATGGTTATTTCCACTTCTTTATAATTTATTTGTTAATTAAATTGGTGCCTTGACCGTTTTGTTGATTTTGGAGTATAAATAGGACAAATCCAATCTCATTTAACCACTATTTTAAGGGAGGTATCTTCTTTTATTATTTCAAATTCTCTTATGTACTCCTATGTGTTTTTTTATGTGTGTAATTGCATGTTTTGAGTGTTTTTTTAATTACTCATTTTATGCATTTTAAATTTCATTTATTCTATTTAATTTTGGATGATTATTTGAGAGGCATTTAAACACCAATTTGTAATAGATAGATGCTTAAGACATGTATCTAGCTAGGCTATGTAATAGATAAGTTTTAATTTTGTTAAAATGTAATTAGTTAGATAAATGTAATTGTTAGGTTATTATTTTTTCAAAGTCCCCCCCTTAAATTGTAGTTAGGGCCTAAAATATAATAGTTAGGTCTTTATGTGCGTTTCTTTGCTTGTGCGCTTACATGCTTGTGTGATTATATGTTTATTCGTTTTCTTTAGGATTTCGCACCTAGATATCATGCCTACTTATTATGTGTTCTATGTGCTTTATGTGTTTATTCGCTTTACTTATGTTTTATATGATTTAGAGTGAATGGCCCAAAAGGTCACTAAACTATTAAAAATGGCACCCTTTGGTCACCAAACTTTTTTTGTGGCCAAAAAGGTCACTAAACTCGCAAAAATGCTCTAGCGGAGTCATTTTACAGAATTTCAGCGGTTTCTCGTCCGGTGGCATGGGCAATGTAGATTGGAGGAATATAGTCAAGGGGCAAAAATGTCCCAAAAAAATGGCAAAACTATTTCTTCCTTCCTCGCAAGTCGCAAGTTGTACCAAAAGAAGATGCTGATCTTTTCCAGGCTAGTTTCTCTGTTGTTCTTGCATCAGAGATCCGCTTCGCCATCACTTTCTCCTGCTCTTGGGCTTCCTCCTCGATTCTCACCAACTGGGCTTTCAATTCCTCATCCTCCAGCACAAAACAAACCCTCAACCTGGGCTTCCTTCGACACCTCCAAGTTGTGCTGAATCGTTGGGCTAAAGGGGAAAACGTCAGACTATTTGCGACTAGGGAGGTGGGTTTTTGGGAACCGGTGCGACGGCAATTCCAGCAGCCATAGATGGTGGTTGTACTTGTATCCGGTGTTTGTGAGAATTAATATACACATGGGAGGAGCCCGTTGCAAGCAAGGCTCAGATCTAAAATATCCAGTGTTGTTCAAGGTAAAATTATATGAACAAAAATATAAAAAAAAAGGCTCGGATCTATCAAAAAATCAGGCAAAGACGGAGGAGCCCATTGCAAATAATGCCATAAAGAGCCAAGTTACAAACCCATAAGCTCCATATCCAAATGACAACTTAGAGAGAAAAACAAGAATCATCATAGCTTGACATCACACTAGAAGACAAAGAAGAAGATAATGACGATGGTGATGATCTTGATGCAAGGAAAGAGTTAAATAATAAGTGGAAGGGAATCTTGCACTTTATTAGAACCGTGATCTTGATGCATGGAGAAGAGTACAATTTTGCTTTACTCTTTCCCACACTAGAAGACAATTTCCTCATACCAATAGGGCTTGCGAGAAAGGAAGAAACAGGTTTGCATATTTTTTTTTGGACATTTTTACCCCTTCACAAATATTCCTTCACTCTATATAACCTTGCAACCGGATGATTCACCTGTAAAAATCGGTAAAATGACTCCGCTGGAGCGTTTTTGCGAGTTTAGTGACCTTTTCGGCCACAAAAAAAGTTTGATGACCAAAGGGTGCCATTTTTAATAGTTTAGTGACCTTTTGGGCCATTCACTCTATGATTTATTTAGTTATAATAAATGCATGACATCACCACACTAGTCCAACGCTAGTTGTGATCTTTCTCCCCAATTTCTTACTAGTCCAACGCAAGTGAAAACTTGTAGAAATGGGCTAGTACAATGCTAGACCCTTTAGACCGTTTTCGCGCTAGATTCAAATTTTTTGCTTGACATTCATTGCATTTCATACATATTTTTTATTTTTAGGATATTTTCTCATATTATGTGTTCTATGTGCTTTATGTGTTTATTCGCTTTACTTATGTTTTATATGATTTATTTAGTTATAATAAATGCATGACGTCACCACACTAGTCCAACGCTAGTTGTGATCTTTCTCCCCAATTTCTTACTAGTCCAACGCAAGTGAAAACTTGTAGAAATGGGCTAGTACAATGCTAGACCCTTTAGACCGTTTTCGCGCTAGATTCAAATTTTTTGCTTGACATTCATTGCATTTCATACATATTTTTTATTTTTAGGATATTTTCTCATATTACATGATATTTCCTATATATATTACCTCTCTTATCCCTATGTGTGCTACAACAATGGTTAAAGAGCCTAACATGGCTAGATTAAGAGATAATTGAGCATGCCATGATGTTGTTAGTATCTCATATAGTCCTTTATGGCCTTAGCCTGTAAATGGACCTTTGTGAGCTTCTAAAATATCTTTCAGACCATGACCAATACCCCAGTCGGTCCTATACATGTGACCTGCTATCAGGAAATGAATTGCAATAGCTAAATGGTGGTGTGCAATAACGGTCAGCCATAGACCCCTAGTTACTGGATCTAATCCTCCACGAAAGGTAACAAATTTCGTATATTTTGACCAATTAAAGGTGAAAAATGGGGTTGCTCCCTCGGCAAAACTAGAATAAAGTTGAGCCAAAAGATCCCAATTCAAGATAAATTCAAAACATGACATTTAGACTTGCATTTCCTTTAAGAAATTAAAAGTAAGCTAGTACATTCGCTTAACTAAGTTAGAGAGTCACCCTTCAAATATAGGAAATGAACGAGTATAGTTTCTTAACCTTAGCACGCTCTCATCCTCTCTATAAAAAGGAAAATTGAGTCACAAATCTTAGTCTCTCGTATCCGTTATGTTGCATTTCTCTCTTTTAGATCATGTATATTTATATATTATAATTCTTCTTCTCTTCGAATCTCATCTTTTGCATATTTGTAACCTCTTCTAAGAATCACTTTGGGCATCACAATTAATGCGATTTGCACCAATAAAATTTTGAAAAGATATTTCGACCTTCTCGATATCTTTTAGGTCTAGATTTGCATCCATGTAAAAACATTCAAATGTGATAAGTTTTATAGATTTTTTTTGTCGTAACGGTACATGTCTAACTTACTCCTACTCCTAGGGGGTGGGGGAGGGGGGAATCTACTCTATGGGAAGGCCCAACTGAGTCGGGGGAACCTAACGGGAACTGAACTACTATCAGACCAGACGAGTTCACCATAGACCTATATGGATTTAGAATAAACCTCATATTGATGCACATTGATAAGTTTTATAGATTAGATTAAGAAAATTTTCGATTAAATCTTGCAACTAGCCTTGGTTAGATTGAAAGGGTACCTTAGCTTTGGTTCTATCAAATCTTTGCTTTCCTTTTTTTCAACCATAACTTTCGAACTCTTTTCTCTTGTTTCAAAGATCTGGAGTCTTCTAAAAAGGGTTTTATCTATTTTTTATTAAAAATACATTTTTAGGTGATTTGGTATATCGAAACTCGATACCAAGTGACAATTCCTATTTTTTCTTAAAAACCCTTTTTAGACTATTATTTTGAACCCAAATCATCGCACTTTTTAAGTCCCATTTCAGGTCATTTTTCTTTATTTATTCTATTTCTAAAATCAATAAATACATTTTTTAAACACATAAATCTATTTTTTTAAAAATGAGGCGCGACAGCTGGCGACTCAACTGGGGATTTTTAGAGAGTCCAAACATTTGGTTTAGTTGATACTTTTCTTTTTCTAACCCTTTTACATATCACATTGGTATGTTTTAGGTTTCATTTTTCTTTTTCTTCTTCTTTTTGCTTTTTTAGGGTTTTTTTGCATTTCACACACGTAATCATTTCTCGTTATCCGTGTATGCGACGAATGATTTATATATTTATTTTTGTTTATTTACTTGTATTTAAACACTTGTATCGCGCTTTACATTTTGGGTGGGGGTATAGCTACCCTAGAGCCTTCACATACATTTGATGGTATTTAATCTCTCTCATCGAAGGAAGCACTTCATACGTGCATGCATTACTTTTATTTTATTTTATATTTCATGGGCGTCATCCCACATTTTCTTATAGGATTAGGACCCATTTTCTTAGGTAGGTAGATAGTATGCTTCATGCCCATAACGATATCTAAGGGATCACTCAAACCACTGACTGAAGGTCTTGGGATTGATGACCCTTCGTCTCTTGGTTTGAAAGTTTGGAATTTGAAATCTTATCAAATCTAGATGCATTAGTGAGTCCAACCTCATACATCCATGCTAGAAATCGCCTAGAATAGAGTCAACCTTAACCTATTAGGCACATTAGACACAGAGGGAGGGATTCTACCCCTTTTGCTCTTCTTTTATATTTATGTATTATTTTATTGTTTCAACGTATTATGTGCTATTTATAAATTGAACTAATCCCTCTTTGTTTTCTCTCCTCATGCATTCACAAACTTAAGAAATAAGAGTCCTAACATGGTACTCATTTAAGACAAACCGCCTTTTCATAAGAAACCCCTTTAAATTTTAGTTATTGCATTAATAACACGTATATGCATTGTACATTATTTTAGGCTTATCCTGACATTTAAATGGGGCACTTTTAGGTCATATTCTAATTATCGCTTTGTATATTTACATGTTTTAATAAATTTTCATCATACATCAACCATAGAGGGAATGCCGCATAGGAAATCCCACATTAGAAATAAGCCGCCTTGTGTCTCGAATATATAATCCAATGAAACTTGCATGTTTATAATTTTATGTTTTCTAAGGGGTAAAATTCCGAGGTAAGGTACTAAAAGTGAATTTCTGCTCAGATGGCTCCTTGCAGAGTACTGAATCAGATATCTCGAGAATTGACAGACTGGAAAAATTACATATCGCATGAGGTGAAAAATTTATTCAAATATATGGAGCACTTGTCAAGTTTTCTGAACGTGACACCAAATGTTGCAATCATCTAAACTTTACGTGAATATTGGGGTCTAGAGGGTTCAATTTTTCGATTTGCTGAATGTGAGCTAACACTGACTTTGAAAAAAATAGAAGGGCTATTACAAGTATCAGGAAAAGGTCATCCTAGGGTATAGCCGACTAGTGGAACGAGAGAACAGTTTTGTAAGGATTGAAGCAAAATAGTATGGACCAATATTCGGATGCAAAGTCATGCCCGTTAGAGTTCCTGTATGAGCGATTTGGAGAAAGAGAATCCTATGAATAGTGTCGTGCCGATTTCTTTATAAGTAAGGAACAATATGAAGAGAAGCAAGTGTAAGCATTTGGATTAGTTTTGATCAATTTGTTAGCGTTCCCCCAAAGACATGGAAAAGTCACTTTCTCAACTATTAACATTTTGATTAATTTGTTAGCGTTCCCCCAAAGACATGGAAAAGTCACTTTCTCAACTATTAACATGATTCAGAGTCTCTTTTTAGGAGTCAATGGAACGACCCCCACTTTGGTGCCTGTTATCATTGCCGACATCTTCACAACCGCTACTGAATGTCAGAAGAAAATGGGGTTCTTCTATGCATCAAAATTGGTACTTTAACTATGGGCAATAGAGCACCTTGCGAAGAGAACGCTCAACCTCTTGGGATTTTGTCTCCTAACAGAGAATTGAATCGAATCGCATCGAGAAAGGGTCAAAGGGTATTACCAAATAGCATATTTAAGTCAGTTTGTTTAAAAGTTCGATAGCTTGACACCCGACAGAATACAATGAGTGGCTTTCAAAACTACCCAACACAGTTTTATCCCTCTAGCAAGCACCAATGGATTGGTCGCATATGTTTCGCAACGAGTCATTTGGGTATCCACAAAGAGTTCCAATAATACAAGGAATTGGAAATATCATATTCAACATAGTTGCTGTGAGCCGGAGCATGGTACTAGAAGTTTGGGAAAATCTTCGTAATTTAGAGAACCTGTACTTGAATCAAATGAACAAATTGGAATCTAAGGTCTTTTCGAAATATGATAAATGGATCATCACGCCAGTCCTAAAGAGCAGATAGAGAAGCTAAAGAAGGAATTAGAGCATTATCAATTACAACTTATAGTGATCGACCATGCCTTGGAAGACATCCGATCGCAATTAAAGAGAGAGACAAGAAAAATTGAAAAGTTGGAGAAAGCATTGGATGCATTTGAAAAAATTCAAGAAGGAATTCGGAAGCTTAGTCTTTTGATATCTACTAACTCATGTCTTTTTCTTTTAAATAAATTACAACAATTTGATAGAAAATGCACTCCTGAGCCGATTTCTTTTCCTCATTATCAGGTACTTTTTAAAATAGCTATTCGTAGAAACCCCATTATTACACGGTCCCGCAGCCGAATCTTGAGAAATCTTGAAAATATGAGTTTCCATCCGGAATCATCGGAGAAGTCTGCGCTAATTCTATCTTCAAACGCTGCAAATCTGGGGGGCCAATTAAGTGAAATACTGAGCAGATTCAACGAGTTAAGTGCAGAAATGGCAACACAAAAGCGTATGATTGACCAATTGGTCTAGAGCAATACTAGCGGTATCCAAAATAACCATGTACCTATCGACGATAGCCAACGCGAGTTAGAAAACCCACCACGTCACATGTCACATCATCAAACTACTTTCGTTCTTCCTTTCACAAGTCCACCTATAGGCATTTTTACTTATCCATTCCCCAGTTTACCATCTACATACCCAAGCAATATTTTTGTCAACCCGATTAGCCACCAGATTCTCCAAATTTATCCACAAATCAACATGAACATTCCATCTAATCCTCAAGGACCATACCACGCTGCCACAGAGCTGTATATGTTGGACACTACCTTTCACAAGTCCACCTAAAGGTGCTTTTACTTATCCATTCCCCAGTTTACCATCTACATATCCAAACAATATTTTTGTCAACCCAATTAGCCACCAGATTCTCCAAAGTTATCCACAAATCAACATGAACATTCCATCTAATCCTCAAGGACCTTAACACCCTGCCACAGAGTTATATATGTTAGACACTGCCTTTCACAAGAAGGCCAAAGCAGATGAACCCTCCGCTCCGATCGACAAAAATTTGCTAAAGAGATTGGAACGATTCGATGAATTTATGAAAAAGAGTCAGGGATTGGACAAGCATGGAGAATTAGACTATGATGAGCTATGCCTCTTTCCAAATATGCAGTTTTCTATGGGTTTTAAAGCTCCTAAATTCAGCAAGTATGATGGAACTGGAAATCCGAAAATGTATCTACGAATGTTCGCGAACAAATTGGAAAATCTAGTGGATGATGAGCACCTACCGGTGCAATTGTTTCCTGAAAGTTTAGAGGGTGATGCCCTGGACTGGTATTCTAATATGAAACTAGAAGAAATAAGAACTTGGTTAGACCTGTCTACAGCTTTTGTGAGACAATATGAATATAATTGCGAGTTTCCGACAACAAGGACCACACTTAAAGGGACTAAGAGAAAACCATTGAAAGATCATAAAACATATGCCAAATGTTAGAGGAAGTTGGCATGCTAAAGTTGAACCCCCTTGATCGAGGAGGAAATTATCCGAATATTCATTAAAACTCATGATCCACCATACTTTGAAGAGATTTTTCGTATGACTGGGTGCTCATTCGCAGCTATTGTTAGCAAGTTAGAAGAATTTGACGAGTTCGTTAAAGCAGGAAAAATTGTTAACGTATCGATGTTGAAAATGCAATTAAAAGATCTGCAGAGTCAGAATAGCAGTGGAAAGAAACCACAATTTAACAAGAAGGAAGGAGAAGCTGCCATTGTGGGGAATCACAGCCCCTCGACTAGACCCAAATTTCAAAACCGCTCTGCTTACTCATCTCCCTACCTGTACTACTCAAACCTCCGACTTGTTTACCACACTACTGTTAACCATCCTCGACCTTGACCAAACTATACAAACACACCTGCACCACCTTTCCAGATTTCTCAATTGAATTTGCAAACTCGACCTCGACCCCCTTATAAATAAGAGTATAAATAGGAATTTAGTGTTTTGACCATTTTATTGATTTTGGAGTATAAATAGAACAAATCTAATCTCATTTAACCATTATTTCAAGGGAAGTATCTTCTTCTATTATTTCAAATCCTCTTATGTGCTCCTATGTGTGTAATTACATGTTTTGAGTGTTTTTTTAATTACTCATTTTATTTATTTTAAGTTTTATTTATTCTATTTAATTTTGGATGATTATTCGAGAGGCATTTAAATGCCAATTTGTAATAGATAGATGTTCAAAACATGTATTTAGTTAGGTTATGTAATAGATAGGTTTTAGTTTTGTTAAAATGTAATAAGTTAGATAAATGTAATGGTCAGGTTATTATTTTTTCAAATCTCCCCCTTTAAATTAAAGTTAGGGTCCGAAATGTAATAATTAGGTCTTTATGTGCATTTCTTTGCTTGTATGCTTGCATGCTTGTGTGTTTATGTGTTTATTCGCTTTTTTTAGGGTTTCATATCTAGATATCGTGCCTACATGTTATATGTTCTATGTGCTTTATGCCTTTATTCATTTTAATTATGTTTTATATGATTTATTTAGTTATAATAAATACATGACGTCACTACACTAGTCCAACGCTAGTTGTGGTCTTTCTCCCCGATTTCTCACTAGTCCAACACTAGTGAAGACTTGTAGAAATGGTCTAGTCCAATCTTAGATTCTTTAGACCATTTTCGCACTAGATTCAAATTTTTGGCATGACATTCATCGCATTTCATACATATTTTTCATTTTTAGGATATTTTCTCATCTTGCATGATATTTCCTATATATATTACCTCCCTTATACCTATGTGTGTGAAACATGACATTTATACTTGCATTTCATTTAGAAAATTAGAGGTAAGCTAGTCCATTCGCTTGACTAGGTTAGAAAATCACCCTTCAAATATGAAAAATGAACGAGTGTGACTCCTTAACCTTAGCACGACATTCATCTATATATATTTTTCATTTTTAGGATATTTTCTCATCATGCATGATATTTTCTAGATATATTACCTCCTTTATCCCTATATGTGCAAAACATGACATTTAGACCTGCATTTCATTTAGAAAATTAGAATTAGATTAATCCATTCGCTTGATTAAGTTAGAGAGTCACCCTTCAAATATGAAAAATGAACGAGTGTAGCTTTTTAACCTTAGCATGCTCTTATCCTCTCTATAAAAAAAAAATTGAGTCATGAATTTTAGTCTCCCGTACCCGTTATGTTGCATTCCTCTCTTTTAGATCATGTATATTTATATATATTATAATTCTTCTTTTCTTCGAGTCTCATCTTTTTGCATATTTATGACCTCTTCTAAGAATCATTTTGGGCATCACAATTAATGTGATTTGCACCAATTAAAATTTTGAAAAGATATTTCAACCCTCTGATATCCTGTAAGGATCGAAGACAACCTAAGAGGGGGGGTGAATTAGGTAGTTTCAAAAACTGGCCAAGCTATGAGTCACCTTTTTGAGTACATGCCCTCTTTTTCTAAAAGACCACACAATGGAGCAATTGATGAGAAAGCACAAGTGCCTGTGAGTAGAAGAGATGAACAATTAATAAATTAAGACAGTAAGTAAAAGAGATAGAGTATCAAACTAAATATCAAACTCCTCTAGAGTTTGAATATCACTTTATAGAGCAAGTTTCTTTAAATTGATCAACTTACAACCAATCTTTTGTGTACGATGGAAGGATCACTTCCTTCTTGCCCCAAGCCGCACTTGGTCAAGCAAGAAAGTTTTACTATCAGTCGGATAACCCTCACAAAGCTACACTATTGAAGTAATTGAATCACACTAGAAAAACTTATCGAAAATTACACAACTAAGAGTACAAATCCTCTTTGAAGAGTATTTTCCACTAAAATCACTCTTAATCTGATGTAGTCTCAATGTGCAAAGTTCTTTTTGAAGTGGTTGACTTTGTCCTATTTATATGGGACCAAAAAGTTCCTCAATTAATGCTTCCAACGGACAGAAGGCAGTTGAAGAGTCAACTAGCCGTTGGTAGTGTCGGACGTCCGGTAGACCACTTTCTTGCGTCTGATCGTAGGCAGTGAGCTCAAGAATTTTTCTTGAATTATTTCGGACGTCTGGTACCTTCAATGTATGCGTCCGAGGGTAGGGAATGAAACTGAGAATTCTTCTTCAATTCTCTTCAGGCATCCGGTGCTTCAAAAGTTTTGCGTCCAAAGTGTTGCAACATTTGTCGGACGTCCGGTGCTCTGATAATGTGCGTCCGATCGAGGTCAGTGAGCTTAGAAGGAATGACTCAATATCTTCGGACGTTCGAGGGTGAAGTTCTTTATGCGTCCGAAGTTGCGCAAAGGTTGTCAGACTCCGATCCAGTCTTCTTGTGCATCCGATAGTAGCTTCAGCATCCTTTGTGCTTAATCTTTGACCCTGTTTTGCTCCATTTCTGAAAAGGTCTATTTAGGGAACATTAGTAACATCCATTTATTTTGTAATCATTAAAAGTTACGGACTGAGATAAACATATCCTTTAGATCTATATTTGCATCCATGTAGAAACATCCAAATGGGATAAATTTTATAGGTTAGATTAAGAAAATTTTTGACTAAATCTAGAAACTAACCTTGGTTAGGTTGAAAGGGTGCCTTAGGTTTGATTCTATCAAATCTTTGCCTTCCCTCTCTTCTACCGTGACTCGCGAACTCTTTTCTCTTGTTTTAAAAAATCTGGAATCGTCTAAAAAGTGTTTTATCTATTTTTTATTAAAAATACATTTTTAGTTGACTGGGTACACCTAACCAAGTGACGACTCCTATTTTTTCTTAAAAATCCTTTTAGACTATTATTTTGAACCCAAATTGTCGCACTTTTTAAGTCCCATTTTAGGTTTTTTTTTTCTTTATTTGTTCTATTTCTAAAATCAATAAATACATTTTTTTAACACATAAATCTATTTCTTTAAAAATGGGGGCACGACAGTTTTATTTTGAATTTTTGTTTGTAAGTATAGAAAACCAAGGGGCGCTTGGTCTAAGGATATTGGAATCTGGATTTGGTATCATATCCTTTCTTGTTGTTTGGAAATGGGTATGGGATTTAAGATTGTGGAATGATTTCTAAAAATGTGGTAGCTCTTTATCCCCACGTAAGTTGGGAGGTTTAAACAATTGCTAAATTTGATTCTAAAATAGGTTTTATTAAACAAATTTTTTAAACCATTAAAATTTCTCACTTCCAATCCATTTTCCTTTTCCCATCTCTAATCATCGTTCTCTCTTTCTCTCCCTCCCTTTCCTCTCTTGCCTCTTATCGGCTGCTGCTTCTCTTCTTTCCATGGCAGTAAAACATTTCTTCTCCTCTTCTCCTAGTAGATCCATTCTCCTCCTATCTCTCGTCTTTTATGTCGTCTTCACTAGCCACCTCCCTCTACACATCACTTCTCTTTCTTCCTCATAGTTAATTTATCCTTGTTCCTGACCCCAATTGATGTCGTTCTTCTCCTTATGGAAACACAAGTAATAATTGACGACAAGAAGGGTATTGGCCTTAGATGGACTATATTGGTTGAATTACAAATTTAATTTCAATGGACAAAAATCTCATCTAGTTTTTGGAAATTGTTGTTAGATTTTTTGGTTAAAGTTATTGATGATTCTTGTATTTGTGAGTTGTGAGTGTTGGTTGGTGATTGGAGAGAAAAGGACAAATTAAGGATTTTGATTGGTGGTGGTCCGATGGTGGTTGGCCGGGGTTGTTTCGGAAAAGCTAAATGACTATCAATTTGGAAAAGTGAAGAAAAAGTTTGTTGTTAAACAAAAAAGAAAAATAATTGTGATTCCTATTCCAAAGCATTCTTTACCAAGCACTAGTCATTACAATAATATCACTAGTTCATACCCATACTAATTTTTTGCACATCATTTCATATCCAATTCCAATTCCAGAGCATGAACCAAGCACCCCCTTAAGGGCATGGTAATCATTTCAACAACTAAGGAGGGCAAGTGTAATATTTAGAATTTGATAGGTACTAGGTGTAATTATTGAAATTATCCCTTTTTTTCAAAGAGGATTTAACTGTTGAATACATATCAATCTCAACTTTTATCATTACGTACTTTTACAAGTTATTTATTTTAAAAGAAAATATTAGGTTAGTATAATCAATATTGAGATGGTTATTTTACATTCTAAATGATTTTAATCTACAAAAGCAAATAAATGGTAACCAAGTAAATTCAAAAAGGTGAAAATAAGACAAATCATCTTACAAAAAAAAGAAGAGAACTAGAATTTTTTCGAGCAGAGAGAATTGTGCAAAACAAAATTAGGCATTGAAATTTGGGAAACAAAATCAGGGATGAAGAAAGTACAATTAACCTTGTAAAAAAACTTTTTGAAATGAGTGCATGAAGAGGAGGGAGAGATTAGCAGCATAGAGGAAGGATCTAGTTGAAACGCAACTACATACGGTGGAAGAGGAGCGATGGCACAATAAAAGTTTTGTGCTTCTTTAAATTTCAGTTTTAACAAACATTTTGGCTCAACAATTCCTGTCTTTTATCATTGTTTTTATTAAATATACAATTATGCTCATTTCTTTTTTTTTTGGTAAGCCGTATACTTTAATTGATCTTAAGTAAGTAAATAATCCCTATGAAAGTAGTACAAAAAATGCAATACTAATTGTTTACTTTTAGTCTTTTATTGATCAAAGTAAAGTAGATAATCCCTATAAAAGAAATAAAAAATTACTATACAAAATCTAAAGAAAAAAATATCCGAAATTTGAATACCAAGAGAAACTCCTAATTCTAAATATAATTCTGCATTGTGTCTCAATGTGAGTATATTGCATCTCCAAACTGAGTATACTATGGTAGCAAAGGCCACACGTCTGTAGACACCAAATTTTTGAATTAATGTTGTATGTGTGGTTTTAGTGATAATCGGTTGATTTTTGTTTAGACGGTTTTTGCATTTTAGCTCATTTTCGTTTGTCTAGCTTTTTTAGGTTTTATTTTATTTCCCTGTTTAGTTTTTAGTTGTTTTTGTAGTTTTTAATTTATAAGTTTTAGCGTAGATTTATTTTAGAGGAAAAAAAAAAAAGAGAAAAGTGAAAATAAAAAAAAAGGGGAAAAAGAAATGGGAAAAATGGTTTAATGCATACTGGCCTGTTTTGAAAAAAGTGAAAAGTTTGAAATTTGAAGGAAAAGTTTTTAGTGTAATAGGCATTATTTGCTTTTTGATACATTTTAATTGTTTTTCAAAGAGAAAGAAAATATATTATTATTTCAGATTACAAGCATTTGTGTTTTTGATGGCATTTTATTGTTATTTCTTTTATTGTTATGTTTATTTAAGTAAAGAAAAGAAAGAAAAGAAAAAAAAGAAAATGGATGAAAAATGGAAGTTGTAATTTGCTGTTCAATATCAATTTCTGTTATTATAAACTTTGTTATTATCATTTATTTCATTTTTATTGTTATTAATTTCGGTTTAATTAGCAAAAAAAAAAAAAAAAATGCAGCATGCACGCTGCAATTTTTTGCAGCGTGCAAGGACGGCCAGGCTTGCCCTTTGGAGGGCTGGATGTGAGGGCCTGTCCTTGCCCCTCATCCTCACCTTACAAGCAAGGGTTTAGGGGTTTGGGAGGTAGGATAAATAGAAGGAGAAGACATCAGCCGCAAAGGGATTCTCGGGGGGAGAGTAAGAACGAAAAAGAGAACTGGGAGCTGAGAATTAGAGAGCATTGTCAAGCTGAAAGAAAAACTGAGCAAGGGTTTTGGGGATGAGAAGGGAGTGACGGCTAGGAAAACTGGGTTTGTCGGGCAGCAAGAAAAGAAAATCGAGAACAGAAAAAGGGGAGTGAAACAATAACCGAGAGCTTAGTTGGTGGCTGGCGAAGCATCGACGGAGAAATAGCAAGGAAAGGACGAAGGAGCAGCAGCATCAGAAGAAGAAGGTTTTCAGTTCAACGAGGACCCTTACTATCGATCATCTCAGTTCCCATTTGGATCCTAAAAAGGGTGTAAAGGTAATAGCTTTTACCTGCTTTTAGTCGTTGGATTCATGAAATGCTGAAGTTACTCTTGTATGCGTTCATTGTGAATCTGTTTAAGATGATGGGACTATGAAGAGTCTGGATGTTGTTCAACGCTTTGATGACTGGTGTCGGAATTCCTTATGTGAATTTGGTTCTTGTTTTTGGGTCCTTAGGTTAAGAGCTTACTGAAACAAGTTTGAATCTTTTTGACTTGATTGCAGCAATTCGGACATGTCGGCCCTTTTTCTTTGTTTTTGTGGAAGCCGTGACTCAATTAACCTTGTTTGTCTTGGTTATCCGTATTTGAATGATATACTATGAATAACATCTGAAGTTAGAAATGTATTTTGGGAAATTTCATAGCAGCGCATGCAGCCCTTTTCCTTTTCCTTAGATTACCGCAGGTTTCACCTTTTCTTTTGATGCATTTTATAGATGGCTGTTTCGATCAGGTTTTATGGAAATTAGATGATAATGACAATCAGTTTGAAGCTTGGTATTTCTGGTTTGAATGTTAGTTAGAGCTTCTCACATATTGGCATGTAAACCTGTCTAAGTTGGGGTAAAAAATCAAAAAAAGAAAAGCCGCATTTCAGGTTTTTATCTTGTTAGCAGCTTACTAAAACTGGGTTTGGTCACTCTTTGCTAGTTCAATCTGATGTCAAGGGTGAAGAAATGGAATTTTTGGTGTTGAGTTTATATGTTTAAAGGCTGAAATCTTTGAGCTATGGTCGTTTGAACACTTTGCTGAAAATTGTTGCAAGCTTGGAAATAAAATGCAGCAGACTTCGCTCTTCAATGTTTGCTGATTTCTTCATATGTCTTTGCTGGTTTGAATATCAAAGTTGTGTGTGGAGTTGCTTAATCCCGAGTTAAGACTTTGGTTTGTGGAAATTTGATCAAAGCTTGTTTTAGTTTGTGGGATCTATGGTTGAAAACGGAAATGTAGCAGACATTCATTTCATTTTAGAAGCTTTAGTTGCAGAATTTGTTCTTTTACGTAAGTTTGCATGCAAGATATTTTCAAAAATTGCATTCAAACCCCAAGTCTCCCCTTAAGCCACTAAGGCCCAAAAACTTTGGAAATTTAATCAATTGGATCCCTTGTATTTTTGCAGCAATGCATGATGGCCCAATTACATTTCATGTTCTTGCAATTAGGTTCTAAGGTGTTTGCATTCGAATCATTAATTGATCTTTATTATTTTGGGGACCTCTGAAACTCTTTGATGATTCATTTTAACGTTGATTGTGATTGATTAGTGGTCATTATTGGGTCCTAGAAATGCAAGTTTGAACCATTCATGGACCTTCATTCACTCTTGGATTCTTGAGATATGATTGTAGACACCAAATTTTTAAATAATTTGTATGTTGCATCTAATTCATGATTTTGTTTTAGATTGTCTGCATTTTAGTTGTTACCTTTTTATTTGTCTTTTATTTGCTAATTATTTGTCATATTAATTTTGTTCACGTTTTAGTTTTAGTTTTAGTTTTAAGTTTTAACGTAAAATTTGTGAAAAAAAAAAAAGAAAAGAGGAAAATGATGAAAAATGATGAAAAATGAAAGAAAAGATCGAAAATGGTAATTTTGTTATTTTTAGTTTGTTTATTTTGATGTGTTTGTAATTAAAATTGTTGTATTTTTTATTATTTAGTTTTACTATTATTTTTGTTAAATTATTAAGTTGAGAAAAGAAAAAAAGAAAAAATCAATCCTATTTCTGCCGGTTCCAATTACACTTCACATTCCAGCACTTTCCAGCTCTAAGCCGACTCACATCCACTAATGCACACTACTATATCACTCCCAACTCACTACAGCAGTTAACACAGCACTTCTGTTTCCCTTGTCTGCCACAATCCGAGAGTGAGAAAGAGTGAGAGCCGAACTCTTTGCTTCGTTCTTTTCTGTTCGTGAGCTGAAAAAAAAAGAAAGAAACCTGCTGCTTTGTATCCTTGTACTCGTGAGCTGGTGAAGGGTCTGAAAACCAGGCCTCCTCCATCCTAGTCGCAAGTTGGAGCAAGGGAGAGGAGGAGCTGGCAGGCGGCATTTCTGGATAGCCGAGAGGAAGAAAAGATTGCAGCTGCTAGTCGTGGGTTTTAGGCTTCAAGCTAAGGTAAATTCTGGACTTAGATGAATTGTTTATAGGTTGATGCAGCTGTCTATACGCATGCATGTGGGTTTGTGAGGTTAGATGAGGAATTGAGACTTAAAAAAATCTGGTTTGGAAGAATTGGAGCTGCCGAAAGTTTAAGCTGGAATTTGTAACTCTAATTAGCTAATCTGTGATAATCTGAGTCTAGATGCACATTTAATCAACTAAAACCTGGATGATCAGGATTTGCATGAAGGTAGTTAACCTTGATTAAGTCAGAAAATTGAAAAGATACAAAATCAGGTTGCATGCAAGCCAACCGGGAGCAGGATTGTTTGAAATTCTGGTTGAGTAATGTTTTGATGTTGTCCGAATTTGCTTATGGATCAAAATTGATAGATAGTTTCTTATTTGATGTTACATGTAAGCTACGTGGTCTGAATTTTGATTGCATGGCTGGAAATGTTATTGGAAGTTGCTGGATTGCTAAATCAATTTTCCAGCTTAGCCGATGGAGCTGTTTTGGAAATTGCATGGGTATTTTAGCATGAAATTTGCTGGAAAGTGGTCGATTTTCATTTGGTTAGATGTTTGACTAATTAAAATTAGATGTTCAAGCTAAGGAAGTTTATTTGTCTGGTTAAGCAAAGAAAAAATAATGAACAACTCCAATTGCCGAATGCTGGCTGGACTTTACTCTAAGCACTGGTGTGTTTTTCTGTTTATGTTTTGACTTATTAGGATGTTGAATTTGGTAATTTTATTGTTAAGATCAAAGTCATGATGTTTGTTTAAGATTCTAGTTTTTGTTTGGATGGAAAAGTTGCATTAGAATGACCACAAGAATGGCAAGAAACATTGCTGGAAAATGTACATGGCTGGCCGAATCTTCATGTCTTACGGTTTTAGTTTTTTTTTGTTTATTCTTTCATTTCGGTTCCAAGCTGGTATCTTGTCTAGATGATAGTTCAATCAAGCCTTTTATTGGTTGTTTGCATGAATATGTCTAAGTGCAAGAAGAAATTGCATGAGAATGGTTGTGGAAGGAAAGTTTTTTCCTGAAGCTGCGAAGTGGTTATAGCAGAAATTTTCTTCATGGCATTTGCATGATTTTTCTTTTATGCTTTGGTTTGATTGAATGTTGAAGTTGTTTGCGGAAATGAAGTTGGTTTGATTTGAAAGAATTTTGATTAAGTTTGTGTTGAGGTTGACACTTGTTTTGCGGAAATGAAAGTGTCAATGTTGTTTTGGGCTGCAGAAAGCTTTCGGCAAAAATGATTGTTGCAGAAACAAGTTTCTTACGCTGGTTGCATGAACCTGCATGGAAATTGTTTCAAAATTGCCTTTGAACCCCCCCAAGTCCCCCCTTAGCTCACTATGGCCCAAGTAATTTGAATACTTAATCAATTTAATCCTTCAAGCTTCTCCATGTTCCACAAAAGCCCAAACATGTTCTCATTTCTTTACAATTAGGTCCTAAGGTGAGTGTACTTCGAGTCATAACTTGGCCTTTCATTGTTTTTTTTTAGGATTTTTGAAGCTCTTATTTTTTTTTCAATTGGTTTTATTTGGTTGATTAATGGTGGCTATTGAGTTTTCAAAATGCATGTTTAATTCATTCATGGACCCTTGTTCATTCTTGGACTTTCAAAATTCCATAATGTTTGTTTGAATCTTGTTATTTACTTGGGGAACTTTTTGTGTTTTAAAATGTTTCAATTAGGTTCAAATGATTGAGTAGTGCTTGCTTTTGGGTTTTTAGTAGATGTTATGCTTGAGGATTGGATGATCATGCCTTTTGCCTTGGTCTTTAAGTAGTTTTGACTTCATTGAGTTGCAATTGAGGGAAAGTTTGATGTTTTGATGGATTCAAATTGTTTAGTTTATATCTTATCACTAAATTGGTGCATTAATCTTTTGTTTTTGGTGATTTTAGCCTAAGTTAGTCTTTTCTTGGGTGAATCTAGCCAAGTTGAGTTTGTTTACTTCCTTAGTATCACCAACGGGGAGGTATAATCTCTTTTCCCCCTTTTTGTTTCTCTCCTATGTGGACTAATGTGCTAATTGAAAGTTGCATGTCTACTTGCTTTCCTAGCCTCTCCTTATTTCCTTTCATTTATTTCATTACTTTTGATTTTTATTAATGGGGTATGTGTACACCTCTTGGTTTGTAATAGATAGGGCGTAGCAAGTAATTTGGTCCATTTTCCCTTTTCCCTTTGTTTTAGTTAGCAAATGTAATGGTTGCATGCCTATGTGTTATATGTTAATTGCTTTATTAGGGCATTGCATCTAGCCGAGCATGCTAAGTGTTATGTGCTACGTGTTATAAATGATTTTGCATGTCTACTTGCTTTCTATATTTGTCAATGAATATGGTGGATGAATGTACGTCACCACACTAGTTCAACGCTAGTTGTGGCTTCTTTTATCGTTTCCACTAGTCCAACGCTAGTCGGAATTCATAGGATGGGCTAGTCCAATGCTAGACCCAATAGGTTTTTTTTTTTTTTTCCTTTTTCATTAAGTGCATGATCACCACATATCACGCATTTTTCCTTAGTTTATCATTTGGTATGTTCCTCAAACCCCTTCCCCTTCACTTTAGGACTTGCATCTCATGCTAGTTAGGGTTCATTTGTGTGAAAATTCCCTTCCGATAAGGGAAACAAGCGAGTGTGGCTACTCGATAGCCTTAGCACGCTAGTTCCGCCTTCTAATCAAAAGGGAAAATCGAAGTCGAAAAATTAGAAGTCAACCCCCGTACCCGACTTGTTGCATTCCCCTAGGGTCATACTTTCATTTTTATCACTTCCATACTCTTTTAATCACATTTTTCTTACATTTCTCAATCCATATTTTTTCACTACATCTTTATCATTTATTTGCTTTACTTTCACAAATGAAATTCAAGTTTCACTTATATATATACTATTCTATCTTCATTCATTTGCACACACAAACACTTTGATTTTCATACAAATTCACACATGCACTTTCTTTACACATTTGCACACAAACACTTTGTTTTTTACACCATTTCATACATGAATCTTTTCATACACTTGCACACTTGCACTTGAGTCACCATTTGCATCAATCGACCTCTATGAGGTTTCCCTTTATTGGCCGCCACAATTCATGTGGTTTGGGACCAAAAACCTCACGAGAGACATCGTAGAATTTAGGATTGCATTTCTCATTCATTAGTCTTTGTCCAAATTGCAAATACATACTTTGGGTAGAAAAATTAGGAAAATAAGGGTTAAATCACGCAACTAGCCTTGGCTAGGTCAAAGGGGTGCCTTGGATTTTTATCCTTGCCTTCCCCTTCGTCAAATGTGACTCCCGAACCTTTTTCTTTGTTTTACGTGGACTAGGAGTCGTTTAAAAAGGGTTTTCTTACTTTTTTTTTCTTTAAAAAATTTCATTTTTTGGGTGACTTGGTACACCCTAACTCTATACCAAGTGGCGACTCCATTTTTTCATATAAGAAAAACCCTTTTTGAACTATTTTTCTTGGGTCAAATCGTCGCATTTTCAAAAGTCCCATTTAGACCCATTTTTGTTTTTATCAACAAAATTCATTTTTCCCAAATCAATAAAATCCCAAAAGCAATTATTCTATTTTTTTTCCAAAAAAAAGTGGGGCGCGACAATGATGCTTGCTTGGACTTTGTTATTTACTTGGAGACCTTTGAGTTCTTAAGTGCCTCAATTAAGTTCTAATTTTTTGCAAATAGATCTTAGAGTAGTTGAATTTCGAGCCATTACTTGACTTTTTCTCTTTGCCTTTGGACCTTTGAAGTTCCTAGAAGTGTTTGATAGGCTTGAGTGTTTGGTTAGTGTTCGCATTTGAGTCCTTGGTAGCCTCAATTTTCCAACTCGATTGCTTGTTTGCCTTCGTTTGTTTTGGTGGTCCTTAGAGCATGAACTTGTGAACCTTGTGTTTGAATGAGCTTATGTTTGCCTATTCTCTTTAATTTTTCCCAAATAAATTCGTTGCTTAACCTTTTTCTCGCTTTTGGACCTTAGGCATTTAAATGCTTCTAATTGTCCAATTCCATGTTTATGTGTTGGATTGCTTGACACTTGTTTGGTTTTGGACCTTTTAAAGTTCTTAAATGTTCGATGACTCGAATGTTTGGGTAAGGATTATGTTTGAGTCCTTAATAGAGGTTTTACTTGGAATTTGATTAGGCCATGCCTTCTTCTTAATCTTTAAGTACCTTTGACTACATTTAAGTTGCGATTTGAGGAATTTTTTTTTTTTTTTTTTTTTATTTTTTATGATTTGATGAATGCCATTTCGATTATTTATATTTTATCATTAAAGTGGTGCCTTAACCTTTTGTTTTGATGGTCTTAGCTTAAGCCGTCTTTTTGTTATATTCTACTATTTGAGGTACCTTGACCCTTTTTATTATTTTGGAGGGTAAGTTAGTAATTTCACTACGTTAGGGCGTCACTTCAAGGGAGGTACACTCTATCCCTCATTTTGCACTTCATTTGACCCTATGTGCTCCTACGTGTTATGTGAAATTGCATGCCTACTCCGCTTTCCTTACCTCCTTGCATGCATTTACTGGCTTTTACTTTTATTTAAGATAGGGCTCGGAGAGCCTCTGGTCCATTTTCCCTTCCCCTTTATGCTTTTATGGGGTATGTGTACACCTCTTGGCTTGTAATAGATAGGGCTCGGAGAGCCTCTGGTCCATTTTCCCTTCCCCTTTATGCTTTCATGGGGTATGTGTACACCTCTTGGCTTGTAATAGATAGGGCTCGTAGAGCATCTGGTCCATTTCCCCTTCCCCTTAGTTGCTTGCTTTCGCTGTTACATGTTAAATTGCTTTATTAGGCTTTTGCATCTAGTCGAGCATGCTAAGTGCTACGTGTTATGTGTTTACGAGCGTTTTGGCATGTCTACTCGCTTTTTTGTAGTATAGATGAATGTGATGGATGACTGTACGTTTCTACTAGTCCAACGCTAGTCGGAATTCATAGAATGGGCTAGTCCAACGCTAGACCCTTAGGGATCTCCTCTCGCTAGTACATGTGTGCATGTTCATTACATGTCATGCATTCTTTTTAGTTTTATCATTTTGCATGCCCCTCGAACCCCTTTTCCCTCCATTTTAGGATTTTTGCATTTCATGCTAGTTACAGGGTTCATTTGCTTGAGAGTCCCCTTAAATATGGGATATAGACGAGTGTGGCTTTTTCTAAAGCCTTAGCACGCTTATATCCTCTCTATAAAAGGGCAAATTGAGTCACGATTTAGGTCTCCCCGTCCCAATATGCATGAATTCCCTAGGCTCATGCATTCTAAGTTCACTCCATCATTACACTTTCACTTTTCCTCTCATTTGCACACGTACACCTTTTTATCCTTTCACTTGCACATGAACACCTTTCCTCCCATTTTTGCACACGTGCACCCTTGAGTTTCTTCACTTGCACACGAACACTTTTATCATTGCTTGCACACATGCACTTCATATTATCATTTCACACACCGTACGTTGCCCACTCACGTGCACACTTTCATTTATATATTTATTTTCTTTTATTACTTTTTCAAACTCATGTCCTCACATTGCACGCATGCATTCCATTCATTTGCATCCCACTTGCATTATTCGTGACTTCTTCAAAGGATTGATATTGGGCTTCACAATTAATGTGATTGGCACCACTCAACCTTTGAAGGGAAATTTCCCCCAATTCCCCTAGGTCTAGGGTTTGCATTCATGTAGGGCACTCAAATGTAATAAATTCTTTGGTTAAAACAAGAAAATCTTTGATTAAATCAACGCAACTAGCCTTGGCTAGGTCAAAGGGGTGCCTTGGATTCTATCCTTGCCTTCCCCTTTGTCAAACGTGACTCCCGAACCTTTTTCTTTGGTTTACGTAGACTAGGAGTCGTTTTAAAAAGGGTTTATTACTACTTGACTTCAAAACTCATTTTTGGGTGACTTGGTACACCTTAAACCATTACCAAGTGGCGACTCCAAACTTTTCATTTCAAAACCCTTTTTAAAACTATTTTTTTGGCCAAATCGTCGCTTTCCAAAGTCCCATGGCCTTTACTTTTACTTAGCACACGTTCACACACCACACTTCACACACAAACATTCGACGATCGAAAAGTGGGGGCGCGACAGTTGGCGACTCCACTGGGGACATTCGAGAGTCCGAGCAAATTTGATTTAATCAACCTTTTCCTTCTTTTAACCTTTTCATATATTACATTTGGGTGTTTTAGGGTTGCATTTTTTTTCCCTTTTAGGATTTTGCATCACTCGCATCTCAAACCAATCCCTCGACTCATGAATGTATGTTTGGATGTATGTTTACTTATTTATCTCGCGCTTGCATTGCACTTGGGAGGGGGTGTGTCACCTTTAGAGCCTCGCGTGGTTCTCAACCCCTTCCCTCAAATAGGGGAACACTTCATACGTGCATATTTACTTGCTTTATCCCATTTTATTTTGTTTTTCGTGGGCGCCATCCCACACCGCCTTGTAGGACTAGGATCGATCGCCTTGGGTAGGCGGATGGTGTGCTCTGCGCCCATAGCGCTACCTAAGGGATCACTCGAGCCACCGACCAAAGGCCCTGGGAGTGACGACCCTTCGCCTTTAGGTCTGAAGGCTTGGGAGCCGAAGCTTTATCGAGTCTAGGCATTAGTGAACCCCAGCCTCATGCATCCATGTTAGAATTTTCCTAGGCTAGAGTCAGCCTCACCCTATTTTAAGCACAATAGGCACGAGGGAAGGGGTTCCACCCCTTTTACTTGTTTTATTGTATTTCTTCTTCTTAAATGCTCCCAATGTGTTATGTGTACTATCAATTGCACTAACCATTCTTTTGTTTTCTTGGATTGCATTCATGTGCCTTAGCAATAAGAGGCCTTTCTGGCACTCTTTTAGTGACTCACCCACTAGATAGCTCACATGTTTAAATTTCAGTTATTGCACTTGATTTTTAATAAATACATTTCATTTTAGACCTCTTTTCCCCCCCGATGCATTATTTATATCATTTAGGCAATATTTGTCACATATTTATATCGCTTTAATAAATAGCATCATGCATAAACCATAGAAAGGGAATGCCACATAGGGAATCCCGTGGTTAGGAATAGGCCACCTTGTGTCTCGGATACTTAATCCAACGAGACTTGCATGTTTACAATTTTGTTTGGCCTAAGGGGTAAAATTCCAAGGTAAGGTACTAAAAAGTGAATTCTTCCTCAGATGGCTCCATGCCGAATGTTAAACCACATACCTCGTGAGCTGATAGATTGGAAGAACAACATGGCGCATGAGGTGAACCGATTGTTCCGATACATAGGGCATCTACCAAGTCTTTTGGACATAGCCCCAAACATGGCAATCATTGAAGCACTGCTTGAGTATTGGGATCCTAAAGGCTCCGTCTTTCGATTCGGGGAATGCGAGTTAACACTCACTCTAGAAGAGATAGAAGGATTGTTGCAAATGCCTGGGAAAGGAAGCCCTATGGTGTACCCGACTAATGGCACTAGAGAGCAGTTCTGCAAGTTTCTGGGATTGGGACGAGCTAGTATGAACCAGCACCCGGACGCAAAATCATGTCCACTGGAGTTCTTGTACGAACGATTTGGGAGAAGGGACTCTTATGATCAACACCGTGATGACTTTTTCATTAGCAAAGAGGAGTGGGAAGGAAAGCGAGTCCAAGTCTTTGGACTGGCCTTGACTAGTCTACTTTTATTCCCGCAAAAGCATGGGAAGGTTACCTTTTCAACAATCAACATGATGCAAAGCGTGTTTCTAGGAATTAAGGAGAAGACCCCTACTTTGGTGCCTGTCATCATTGCTGATATCTTCACTGCCGTTACTGAATGCCAAAAGAAGAGGGGGTTTTTCTATGCATCCAACCTAGTACTCCAAATGTGGGCCATGGAACATCTGTCAAAAAGAGCGCTAAATCCATTGGGGTCATGTCTTCCAACAGCAAACTGGGTCGAGTCGCACCGAGAAAGGGTTAGCAGATACTATCGAATAGCGTCTCCAAGCTTGTTTATTCAGGAATTCAATGCTCTGACTTCGGATAAGATACAGTGGGTTCTCGATTGGACGAAAGTAAGGGATCCAGCTTTCAAGACTACGCAATTTGACTTCATTCCATTAGCAAGTACCAGTGGGTTGATTGTGTACATTCCACAACGAGTTATGAGACAGTTCGGGTACCCGCAGAGAGTGCCGACCATACGGGAAATGGGAAGTATCGAGCTTAATACAGTCACTGAGTGCCGGACTATGGTATTAGAAGGCTGGGGGAATCTGTGTAGTTTGGACAACCTGCATTTGGACCAAGTGAACAAAGTAGAGCCTAGGGTCATCTTGGAGTACAACGAATGGATCAAATCAATGATAGAACAAGGGAGAGAAAGGACACCGTTGATTGCCGTTAGTCTCGAGGAGCAGAATGGGAAGCTAAGGAAAGAGCTGGAGGATCATCAGTTGCAGATCATGGTGGCCGATCAAGCATTGGAGGACGCCCGCTCACAATTGAGGAAAGAGGCAAAGAAGACAGAGAAATTGGAAAAGGCATTGAGTGCATTTGATAAAATCCAAGATGAAATTCGGAAACTCAGTATCGGGAGTTCTAGGGAATCCCAACATACTAAATTAGCTAGACATGAGGACTTTGTAAGAATGGTTGGTCGAACCATCAATGAAATTGTAAAAAAGGACTGAGTTTGTCCATTTTTAATGAGAATTCCTGTTTCTATATTCACTTACAGGTTTGAAAATGGGATTTTACCCCGAAGGTTGCATTTTCATGCTAGGCCTACCCTTGGCACAAAAAGGGTCCCCCCATAGGACATGCATCCGAGTTGTTTGAATAATTACTAACTCATGCCTTTTTCTTTTTCCCTTTTGAACAAATTGCAGAAAATCTAATAACGATTGGTTTATCTAAAGAAGTCTTTTGCATTCTCAGGTAAAATTTTAAACATAGCTTCTCGACGAAGCCCCATTATAACGCGATCCCGAATTAAGGCCCAAAGGAATCGTGTAGACATGAGTACCCAACAAGAGTCCTCGGAAAAGACCGTTGCAACTACCCAGCCGGAAGCCGCAAGTCCTGGGGTTCAGTTGACTGAGTTACTCACAAAATTTGGGGAAATGGCGTCGGAAATGGCCGCTCAGAAGAAGTTGATTGACGAGCTCGTTAGTAGCGGAGTGCAACCTGAGCCTGTACCCGCTACACAACCACAATCCGAACCATTTGTTATTCCTCCGTTTCAAACTACGTTTGAGGGAACTTTTAACCCGCAATATGCTTTTACTCAAAATCCTCCTTTCTACCCTTCCTATAGTCAAGGATTTCAGCCTCAAAGTGACCCAAACATGCATCTGAACCCACCAGTTTTCTATCAAACCACTGCAGAACCCGTGATACCGGAGCACACTTTCCAAAATAAGCCTGCAATGGGTGAATCTTCTGCTCCAATCGATATGAAGTTGCTCAGACGTCTAGATCGTTTCGATGAATTTATAAGGAAGAGCCAGGGGCTGAACAAGCAGGGAGTCCTGGATTATGATGACTTGTGCCTTTTTCCGAGCGTGCAGTTGCCTGAGGGGTTCAAAACCCCTAAATTTAACAAATATGATGGGACGGGTAATCCCAAGACACATCTCCGACTTTTTGCCAACAAATTGGGAAAGCCCGTGGATGATGAGAATTTGCCTTTAAGGTTGTTCCCCGAGAGCCTGGAAGGGGATGCGCTTGACTGGTATTCCAACCTGAAACTTGAAGACGTGAAAACCTGGATTGATTTGTCTAATGCATTTGTGAGACAATATGAGTACAACTGCGAGTTGGCTCCCACCCGGACTACTCTGGAAGGAACGAAAAGGAAGCCTTCTGAGGACCACAAGACCTATGCCAAGAGGTGGAGAAAAGTAGCCGCGAAGGTGGAACCACCGATGACTGAGGATGAAATTATTCGCACATTCATCAAAACCCATGATCCGCCGTACTTTGAAGAGATTTTCCGTATGACCGGATGTTCGTTTGCTGCAATTGTAAATAAACTTGAGGAGTTTGATGACTTTGTGAGGGCTGGGAAGATTGTCAATGTTTCCGCCCTTAAATCTCAGTTGGATGCTTTACAAGGTCAAGGAAGCAATGTGAAAAAGCCACCGTTCAAAAAGAAGGAGGGGGATGCAACCTTTGTTTGGAACCAAAATCCTTCACCCAGACCTCGATACCAACACAGCCCAATCTACCAAACCCATTACCCTTATTATCCAAACCCGTACCCTGTATATGCCACTAATATCCAGCACCCTAGACCTCGCCCAAGCTATCCTAACCCACCTTCAGCCTCTTTTCAAATTTCTCAACCAAATCCACCCCAAAACCGACCACGCCTTCCATATAACCCAAGATTTCCGCCTCCAAATAGACCTGCTTACAACCAACCTCAACCTTCTGAACCTTACAACCGACCTCCTAGCCGTACATTTACCAATTTAGGTAGGCCTTTAGACCAATTGTATGATCAGTTAAAGGCCGCCGGAAAAATTGGTATGGTACCCCCTCCTACCTATCCATATGGCATGCCCGCCTGGTATAACCCGCAAGCTGTCTGCACTTATCATTCGGGGGCACCTGGACACTCAACTTTGGATTGTAAAGCACTTAAGCATAAAATTCAAGATATGGTTGAGTCTGGAGAAATTATAGTCAGAAGGAGAGAGACACAAGGGCCGAACGTGAATAGGAACCCTTTGCCGGACCATGTTAATACCATCGGGGTCATTATGGATGACACGGAGTATATGGAACAGGTCAAAGTTTTGGCAAGGGAAGCTGAGGTATTTGGGGTCACAGACCAGCCATTCGTCATAGAGTTGCCATTCGGAGAGGATGAAAGCCCTTTTATCTTGGATCTCACGCCAGCTGAGAATGAGGCTTTGGAGCCCGTAGTCATTGAATTCCCAAAGCAAGAGCCTGTTTTAAGCCTGCAACAGGTACCATGGAATTATGATGAGCCTGATGTACAGATTGGGGAAAAGTCAATTGCAAAGAAGGAGGTGTCAGTGGTTACCAGATCGGGGAAGATTGCAAGTCCATTTGAAGCTGCCAGTCCGATTCGAGCAAATAACTCCGAGCCGCCCGTTAAACCAACAATCACTGAGAAAGAAGCCTTGGATTTCCTTAAGAGGCTTCAGAGAAGTGAGTACAATGTAGTTGAGAAGCTGAGCAAATCACCTGCCCAGATAACCATGTTGGACCTACTTTTCTCTTCGGACGTGCATAGGGATGCATTGATTGACATATTAACAAGAGCTCAAATTCCGAGGGACATTTCTGTTGATAATTTTTCAAACGTGGTTGGGAGCGTATTGTTCAACAAGCAAATTGCTTTTTCTGACGATGAATTGCCGACGGAGGGCATCGGACATAATAGGGCGTTGTACATAACAGTGAGGTGCAACGGAAAAATGCTGCCTAAGGTGTTAATCGATAATGGATCCGCGCTGAATATCTGTCCTTGGAGTACCTTAGAGAAACTAGGATTGCAAGACATCAAGCTGAGGCCTTCAGGGACTATTGTTAGAGGGTTTGATGGAGCGCAGAGGGAGCCAATAGGGGAGGCAGATTTAGTAATCGAGATGGGGCTGGCCCAATTTCAAATAACTTGCCAAGTCATGAACTTCCCGAGCATTTACAATATCTTACTTGGAAGGCCATGGATTCATAAGTCGGGGGCTGTGCCGTCTTCGTTGCACCAATTACTCAAGTTCGTGGTAAATGACAAACTAATCACTATCTTTGCTGAAGAGGACTGCCTGGTGATCACTGACTCTGGAGTTAAAGAAGAGGGTAGTCAAAGTGTTACCATGTCCCCTCACAGCACATCCGATATAGTCTCCGTAAGTTGGATAACCACGGAGGAACAAACTCTCTCAAAGGCCAGTGTAATGATGGCCAGAGAAATGATTCGTGGAGGATACAAATTCGACAAGGGGTTGGGGCGTGAACTGCAAGGGATCCTGAAGCCAGTGAAGATAGTAGAAAAGAGGGATACCTTCGGTTTGGGTTTCAGACCAACCGCCAAGGATTTCAAGGAGATGAAGGAGCGCAAGAGAGCGGAGAAAGAAGGAAGGCAAGGGGTTCTTGACATTCCACCACTGCGTTATACTTTCCCACGACCAGCTGAGGTGATCATGTCAGAAATCAACCCAGTTGACGGAATTGAAGCGAGTTTGGCTCAATTGTTCGTTGGGGCAACATTTGAAGATATTGTTCCGGGCGAAGCTGAATTTCCTGACATTCCTGAAGGATCAATTCTCAATTGGACAGCCGAGTCCCTGCCTGTTCGGAAGGAGTTTCGGTAAAAATGAAAGGGGTTTATCATTCATGTGAATTCATGAAAATGCCTTTGCATCTGTAAATAGCCAATGAAAACAATTTCCTTTTTGACTAACGTCTGCGCATGTAAATATTGTTAAGTTTTCATTTCCATTTGCTTTCAATCAAAGGTCTTTATGAAAATGCACGAGTTGTTCTTGTCATGTTGTGTTGTCTATTCGCTTGTTTATATTGCTTGTCCATTCGTTGGTTGTGTGTTTGTTTACTTATTATCCCACATTCGTTAATTCTTTCAGATGGCCAAAAATAAAATTATTTGATCCTTTGGATATCACAATTCTGGAATTCGATAATGGCAATTTCTATATCACTCACGACTTGGAGGTTTGTGAATCCGAACTCCAAAGCGAGAGTGATAATGAGGAAGTATCCGATTCGTTTGCAAAGGATCTTGAACAATATGAGGAAAAACCGAAACCGAACCTGGAAGAAACAGAAAAGATTAACATTGGAACTGAGGATGAAGTTAAGGAGGTGCAGATTAGTATTCATTTGAATAAGAGCCAGAAAAAGGAGATGCTTGAGTTCCTGACTATGTTCCAGGATGTATTTGCGTGGTCCTATGATGATATGACTGGTATTTCAACTGACGTGGTGGTGCACAGGTTACCCACAGACCCCTCTTTTCCACCCGTAAAGCAAAAACCTGGAAAATTCAAACCAGATATAAGCCTCAAAATAAAAGAACAAATTGAAAAACAACTCCAAACCAACATTATCATTGTTTCCCATTACCCTATTTGGCTTTCAAACCCAGTCCCTGTTCCAAAAAAGAGTGGAGAGGTGAGAGTTTGTGTTGACTATAGAGACCTTAATAAAGCCAGTCCTAAAGATGATTTCCCTCTACCAAATATTCACATTCTCTTAGACAATACTGCCGGACATGAGATTGAATCCTTTTGCGATTGTTTTGCTGGCTACCACCAAATTTTGATGGCAGAGGAGGATAGGGAGAAAACTGCTTTCATTACCCCTTGGGGTACCTTTTGCTACCGAGTCATGACTTTCGGTTTAAAGAATGCTGGAGCAACGTATCAGAGGACCATGACAACCCTATTTCATGATATGATCCACCGGGAGATGGAGGTCTACGTGGATGACATCATAATCAAGTCTAAAAGGACGGAGGATCACTTGGATGATTTGAGGAAGCTATTTGAAAGGCTGCGAAAATACAATTTGAAGTTAAATCCTGCGAAATGCGCCTTTGGGGCACCAGCTGGTAAATTGTTGGGTTTCATCGTGAGCAAGAGAGGCATAGAGATAGATCCGGCAAAAATCAAAGCCATTCGAGAGATGCCAGTGCCGAAAACTCAGAAGGACGTGAAAAGCTTCTTAGGAAAGATCAATTTTATTGGGAGATTCATTGCCCAGTTAACGGCCACATGCGAGCCGTTGTTCAAGTTATTGAGAAAGAATGTGCCGTTGTACTGGAATGAAGAGTGCCAACAGGCTTTTGACAAGATTAAAGATTATTTGCTGCACCCTCCGGTCCTAGTGCCACCCAAACCGGGCCGACCGCTGATCATGTACCTATCAGTGCTCGACGGAGCAGTAGGGTGTGTTCTGGGGCAACACGATGACTCTGGAAGGAAGGAGCAAGCCATTTACTATCTAAGCAAGAAGTTCACGCAGTACGAGGCTAATTATTCATTCATTGAGAAAAGCTGCTGTGCATTGGCCTGGGCAGCCCAGAAGTTGAGACACTATCTGTTGAGTCATACCACGTATCTTATTTCCCGGTCTGATCCTTTGAAGTATCTTTTGGAGAAGCCGATGCTGACTGGACGTCTAGCTAAGTGGCAGATAATCCTCTCGGAATTCGATATTGTTTTCACCTCACAGAAGGCCGTCAAGGGGCAAGCTATAGCTGATCATCTGGCGGAAAACCCAAGGGACAATGACTATCAACCACTTCACACCTATTTCCCTGATGAAAAGATCTTATTTGTAGGCGCCACGGACGATATAAGTGAGCAGTGCCCTGAATGGAGGCTTTTCTTCGACGGAGCTTCAAATTCGCTCGGAGCTGGAATTGGAGCTGTTCTGGTTTCACCTGAAGGAAAACACTACCCTGCCGCTGCCAAATTGCAATTTGCTTGTACTAACAACATGGCTGAATATGAAGCTTGCATTTTTGGTCTCAAAATGGCTTTGGAAATGGAGATCAAAGAGTTGGTAGCTTTCAGTGATTCAGACTTACTCGTGCACCAAACCTTGAAGCAGTGGATAACCAAAGATTCAAAAATTCTGCCCTACCATTGTAGTTTGCTCACTCTGGCCAAGCAATTCCTACATTTGGAGTTCAGACATCTCCCGCGAGCCCGAAACGCGTTTGCCGATGCTTTGGCCACCTTAGCCTCTATGATTCAGTATCCAGATGAGTTGAAGATTGAACCGATTCAGATTCAGTTTCAAGACAAGCCAGCCCACTGTTGGGCTGTAGACAAGTCTCCTGACAGTATTCCTTGGTTCAATGATATTAAGGAGTTCCTCAAAACTGGGTCTTATCCTCTCCATGCTGGTATAAAAGACAAGAGTTTTCTGCATAGAATGGCTTCCAAATTTTTCTTAAATGGTGAAGTGTTGTACAAAAGAACCTCTGATTTGAACCTTTTAAGATGCGTTGATGAAGATGAAGCTCAATATATGATGAAAGAAGTGCATAGTGGCGTTTGTGGAACTCACATGAATGGCCATTTGCTAGCAAAGAAAATCATGAGAACCGGATACTTCTGGCTTACTATGGAGCATGATTGTATAGACTTTGTCCGGAGATGTATAAAATGCCAAATGCATGGTGACATCATACGCGCTCCACCCACTGAGTTGCATAGCATGACTGCCCCGTGGCCCTGTTCAATGTGGGGTATGGACGTGATTGGTACAATCGATCCTCCTGCTTCAAATGGACATCGATTTATATTGGTGGCGATTGAGTACTTTACCAAGTGGGTTGAAGCGGAGTCATTCAAACATGTGACGAAGAAGGTAGTGGCCAATTTCCTGAGAGATCACATCATCTGCCGATTTGGGGTGCCTGAAACGCTTATCACTGACAATGCCAAAAATCTGAACAATGACATGGTGGATGGACTGTGCGAGCAATTCAAGATCAGACACCGCAACTCCGCCATTTATAGGCCTCAGATGAACGGAGCCGTGGAAGCCGCGAACAAGAATTTGAAAAAGATTATCCGCAAAATGACTGAAAGGCATCGCGATTGGGATGAAAAGTTGCCTTATGCATTGATGGCGTATCGGACTTCTATCCGGACGTCGACTGGGGCAACGCCATATTCACTGATGTATGGAATGGAAGCTGTATTACCAGCCGAAGTTGAGATTCCTTCGTTGCGAATCCTCATGGAAGCTAAGTTAGAAGAGGCTGATTGGATAAAGCAGCGCCATGAACAATTGACGTCGATCGATGAAAGGCGATTCAATGCTATTTGTCATGGTCAGTGTTATCAGAAGCGTGTGGCCCGGGCTTACAACAAAAAGGTCCATCGGCGTGCATTTGAAGAAGGTGATAAGGTGCTGAAGCGGATTTTGTCAATGCAAGATGAAGCTAAAGGCAAATTCGCTCCAAACTGGCAAGGGCCGTTCATTGTCCAAAAGGTATTACCTGGCGGAGCCCTTATTCTAGCAGAAATGGATGGACGAGCATTCCCTCAACCCATCAACTCAGATATGTGCAAAAAGTTTTTCATTTGATGATGCAAATTTTTCTTCAGGAATTCATGCAAATGGCGAAACGCAAGTCAGGCCATCTTCTTTTACACTAAAAATATTTTATCCCTACTTGTCCTCTTTGAGCCATCAGAATTGACAAAATTTTCGTTTGATAACCCCTGAGAATTGCAAACCCCACACTGGGGCAAAATTTTAATTTTGAAAGAGAGAAGAGCAAAAAAAGAAAAAAAAAAAAAAAAAAAGAGAAGAAAGAACCCTTACACTGGGGCAAATTTAGTTTTCAAAGAGAAATGCAAAAGTGAGGGAAGTGCAATGAAGAAAATGCAAAGAGTGAAAATCCGATCAAACTGGGGCAAATTTTCCCTGGTTTCGTTCAAAATCGGAAACAATTTCAGAATAGAGCAATCTCAGTTTATTTTACCCCTGACATCGAATTTGCTTTCAAGCCTTAACCTTTCTGGAAAAACACCCCACCTGACCTCATTACAAAGCCCAAAGTCCTGGCTTCCGTCATTTGTTGCATTTCTATTAGCAAAATTTGATAATCAACTGGCAAGTGATGTCCGTAATGCCTTCGCCTAATCTACAAAGGAAGTGCATTTTACTGATGCCTGAAACCTTTAACTCATATTTCTGAGTCGATTATGGTCGAGATGTTTCTTTGTTCTTTAGGCGAAAACCCGAAAGGGCGCCTTGTAAAAAAAAAAAGAGGAAAAAGGAAAAGAAAACAAAAACAAAAAGAAAAGAAGAAAGAAGAAAGAAAAATCAAAAACAAAAAGGGTAGGGGCAACCTTGGTGAAAACCCGAAAGGGCGCCAAGGCGGGTTTTTCACAACGGACGAGCGCGAGAAGGAACAGCTAGTGACCTGGTTCGTTTGGGATTTTTCCTCATGTTTGTGATACTTTTGTCAGTATCGGATTCCGAAGCAAAATATCCAAAGTCTTGAATATGATATTCGTTGGCTAAATTTGTATTGTTCTTTACAAATATTCTTTTGCAAAATGTATCTTTACGAACCTTTTTGATTGTTCTCCATTATTTGTGTATGACTGCTTATGACTGTCTACATTCTTTTGCATGCTCATTTGTGACTGACGTAGGAAATAATCTTGCATATACATTGATTGTTATATGATGAATTTCCACGCATCATTCTTTTACCATTGAATTCAAATGAGTGATAAACCCTAATGATTGTGCAAAGATAAGGGATTCAATCATCAGTTATAGTGCGTGACATGCAACAAAGCTGCCACCTGGACTGGGTGACGTGGTAAATCCGTATTTGATCAGTCTCAGAATTTGTAAAGTCACAAGTTCGACCAAGACGGATGCCGCAGAACAGAGGCAAAAATAGTACAAGACTCATGTTTACACGATTCTCAAGGCAAACCGGATCAAATAATGGTGGCAAGTCCATTATTTATTCTTTTCTTGCAGGAACACTGCGTTCACAAATGACAGCGATCATTCTCTTTTTCAAACCCAAAGCAATGTTATTTGCAAAGTTGGATTATAAGGACCAACACCAGCCATCGCTTCAACTACAGAGATCCAATCTCCCTCTAAGTACAAAAATTTGAACTACTCTCAGGTAAAAATTCAATTCATTGTCTCAAACTTCCCCAGTGAAGTCCCGTTTAAATTCTGTTCGGGTCAGTCCCGTTTAAATTCCTGTTCGGGTCAGTCCCGTTTAAATTCTGTTCGGGTCAGTCCCGTTTAAATTTCTGTTCGGGTCAGTCCCGTTTAAATTTCTGTTCGGGTCAGTCCCGTTTAAATTTCTGTTCGGGTCAGTCCCGTTTAAATTCCTGATTCGGGTCAGTCCCGTTTAAATTCCTATTCGGGTCAGTCCCGTTTAAATTCTGTTCGGGTCAGTCCCGTTTAAATTTTGTTCGGGTCAGTCCCGTTTAAATTCTGTTCGGGTCAGTCCCGTTTAAATTCCTATTCGGGTCAGTCCCGTTTAAATTCTGTTCGGGTCAGTCCCGTTTAAATTTTGTTCGGGTCAGTCCCGTTTAAATTCCTGTTCGGGTCAGTCCCGTTTAAATTCCTGTTCGGGTCAGCCCCCGTTTAAATTCTGTTCGGGTCAGTCCCGTTTAAATTCCTGTTCGGGTCAGTCCCGTTTAAATTTCTGTTCGGGTCAGCCCCGTTTAAATTCTGTTCGGGTCAGTCCCGTTTAAATTCTGTTCGGGTCAGTCCCGTTTAAATTCCTGTTCGGGTCAGTCCCGTTTAAATTCCTGTTCGGGTCAGTCCCGTTTAAATTTCTGTTCGGGTCAGCCCCGTTTAAATTCTGTTCGGGTCAGTCCCGTTTAAATTCTGTTCGGGTCAGTCCCGTTTAAATTTCTGTTCGGGTCAGTCCCGTTTTCAATTCTGGTTCGGGTCAGTCCCGTATTAGAATTCTTGTTCATCGGAATCCTTTTTGCAGCCAAATAGCACAGGTAAGTATTTGGTGTCCACTTCTTTGTCTCAAGTTTTTTCAAAACTCAGACAAAGAGGGGCAAACTGTAGACACCAAATTTTTGAATTAATGTTGTATGTGTGGTTTTAGTGATAATCGGTTGATTTTTGTTTAGACGGTTTTTGCATTTTAGCTCATTTTCGTTTGTCTAGCTTTTTTAGGTTTTATTTTATTTCCCTGTTTAGTTTTTAGTTGTTTTTGTAGTTTTTAATTTATAAGTTTTAGCGTAGATTTATTTTAGAGGAAAAAAAAAAAGAGAAAAGTGAAAATAAAAAAAAAGGGGAAAAAGAAATGGGAAAAATGGTTTAATGCATACTGGCCTGTTTTGAAAAAAGTGAAAAGTTTGAAATTTGAAGGAAAAGTTTTTAGTGTAATCGGCATTATTTGCTTTTTGATACATTTTAATTGTTTTTCAAAGAGAAAGAAAATATATTATTATTTCAGATTACAAGCATTTGTGTTTTTGATGGCATTTTATTGTTATTTCTTTTATTGTTATGTTTATTTAAGTAAAGAAAAGAAAGAAAAGAAAAAAAAGAAAATGGATGAAAAATGGAAGTTGTAATTTGCTGTTCAATATCAATTTCTGTTATTATAAACTTTGTTATTATCATTTATTTCATTTTTATTGTTATTAATTTCTGTTTAATTAGCAAAAAAAAAAAAAAAAAAAAAATGCAGCATGCATGCTGCAATTTTTTGCAGCGTGCAAGGACGGCCAGGCTTGCCCTTTGGAGGGCTGGATGTGAGGGCCTGTCCTTGCCCCTCATCCTCACCTTACAAGCAAGGGTTTAGGGGTTTGGGAGGTAGGATAAATAGAAGGAGAAGACATCAGCCGCAAAGGGATTCTCGGGGGGAGAGTAAGAACGAAAAAGAGAACTGGGAGCTGAGAATTAGAGAGCATTGTCAAGCTGAAAGAAAAACTGAGCAAGGGTTTTGGGGATGAGAAGGGAGTGACGGCTAGGAAAACTGGGTTTGTCGGGCAGCAAGAAAAGAAAATCGAGAACAGAAAAAGGGGAGTGAAACAATAACCGAGAGCTTAGTTGGTGGCTGGCGAAGCATCGACGGAGAAATAGCAAGGAAAGGACGAAGGAGCAGCAGCATCAGAAGAAGAAGGTTTTCAGTTCAACGAGGACCCTTACTATCGATCATCTCAGTTCCCATTTGGATCCTAAAAAGGGTGTAAAGGTAATAGCTTTTACCTGCTTTTAGTCGTTGGATTCATGAAATGCTGAAGTTACTCTTGTATGCGTTCATTGTGAATCTGTTTAAGATGATGGGACTATGAAGAGTCTGGATGTTGTTCAACGCTTTGATGACTGGTGTCGGAATTCCTTATGTGAATTTGGTTCTTGTTTTTGGGTCCTTAGGTTAAGAGCTTACTGAAACAAGTTTGAATCTTTTTGACTTGATTGCAGCAATTCGGACATGTCGGCCCTTTTTCTTTGTTTTTGTGGAAGCCGTGACTCAATTAACCTTGTTTGTCTTGGTTATCCGTATTTGAATGATATACTATGAATAACATCTGAAGTTAGAAATGTATTTTGGGAAATTTCATAGCAGCGCATGCAGCCCTTTTCCTTTTCCTTAGATTACCGCAGGTTTCACCTTTTCTTTTGATGCATTTTATAGATGGCTGTTTCGATCAGGTTTTATGGAAATTAGATGATAATGACAATCAGTTTGAAGCTTGGTATTTCTGGTTTGAATGTTAGTTAGAGCTTCTCACATATTGGCATGTAAACCTGTCTAAGTTGGGGTAAAAAATCAAAAAAAGAAAAGCCGCATTTCAGGTTTTTATCTTGTTAGCAGCTTACTAAAACTGGGTTTGGTCACTCTTTGCTAGTTCAATCTGATGTCAAGGGTGAAGAAATGGAATTTTTGGTGTTGAGTTTATATGTTTAAAGGCTGAAATCTTTGAGCTATGGTCGTTTGAACACTTTGCTGAAAATTGTTGCAAGCTTGGAAATAAAATGCAGCAGACTTCGCTCTTCAATGTTTGCTGATTTCTTCATATGTCTTTGCTGGTTTGAATATCAAAGTTGTGTGTGGAGTTGCTTAATCCCGAGTTAAGACTTTGGTTTGTGGAAATTTGATCAAAGCTTGTTTTAGTTTGTGGGATCTATGGTTGAAAACGGAAATGTAGCAGACATTCATTTCATTTTAGAAGCTTTAGTTGCAGAATTTGTTCTTTTACGTAAGTTTGCATGCAAGATATTTTCAAAAATTGCATTCAAACCCCAAGTCTCCCCTTAAGCCACTAAGGCCCAAAAACTTTGGAAATTTAATCAATTGGATCCCTTGTATTTTTGCAGCAATGCATGATGGCCCAATTACATTTCATGTTCTTGCAATTAGGTTCTAAGGTGTTTGCATTCGAATCATTAATTGATCTTTATTATTTTGGGGACCTCTGAAACTCTTTGATGATTCATTTTAACGTTGATTGTGATTGATTAGTGGTCATTATTGGGTCCTAGAAATGCAAGTTTGAACCATTCATGGACCTTCATTCACTCTTGGATTCTTGAGATATGATTGTAGACACCAAATTTTTAAATAATTTGTATGTTGCATCTAATTCATGATTTTGTTTTAGATTGTCTGCATTTTAGTTGTTACCTTTTTATTTGTCTTTTATTTGCTAATTATTTGTCATATTAATTTTGTTCACGTTTTAGTTTTAGTTTTAGTTTTAAGTTTTAACGTAAAATTTGTGAAAAAAAAAAAAGAAAAGAGGAAAATGATGAAAAATGATGAAAAATGAAAGAAAAGATCGAAAATGGTAATTTTGTTATTTTTAGTTTGTTTATTTTGATGTGTTTGTAATTAAAATTGTTGTATTTTTTATTATTTAGTTTTACTATTATTTTTGTTAAATTATTAAGTTGAGAAAAGAAAAAAAGAAAAAATCAATCCTATTTCTGCCGGTTCCAATTACACTTCACATTCCAGCACTTTCCAGCTCTAAGCCGACTCACATCCACTAATGCACACTACTATATCACTCCCAACTCACTACAGCAGTTAACACAGCACTTCTGTTTCCCTTGTCTGCCACAATCCGAGAGTGAGAAAGAGTGAGAGCCGAACTCTTTGCTTCGTTCTTTTCTGTTCGTGAGCTGAAAAAAAAAGAAAGAAACCTGCTGCTTTGTATCCTTGTACTCGTGAGCTGGTGAAGGGTCTGAAAACCAGGCCTCCTCCATCCTAGTCGCAAGTTGGAGCAAGGGAGAGGAGGAGCTGGCAGGCGGCATTTCTGGATAGCCGAGAGGAAGAAAAGATTGCAGCTGCTAGTCGTGGGTTTTAGGCTTCAAGCTAAGGTAAATTCTGGACTTAGATGAATTGTTTATAGGTTGATGCAGCTGTCTATACGCATGCATGTGGGTTTGTGAGGTTAGATGAGGAATTGAGACTTAAAAAAATCTGGTTTGGAAGAATTGGAGCTGCCGAAAGTTTAAGCTGGAATTTGTAACTCTAATTAGCTAATCTGTGATAATCTGAGTCTAGATGCACATTTAATCAACTAAAACCTGGATGATCAGGATTTGCATGAAGGTAGTTAACCTTGATTAAGTCAGAAAATTGAAAAGATACAAAATCAGGTTGCATGCAAGCCAACCGGGAGCAGGATTGTTTGAAATTCTGGTTGAGTAATGTTTTGATGTTGTCCGAATTTGCTTATGGATCAAAATTGATAGATAGTTTCTTATTTGATGTTACATGTAAGCTACGTGGTCTGAATTTTGATTGCATGGCTGGAAATGTTATTGGAAGTTGCTGGATTGCTAAATCAATTTTCCAGCTTAGCCGATGGAGCTGTTTTGGAAATTGCATGGGTATTTTAGCATGAAATTTGCTGGAAAGTGGTCGATTTTCATTTGGTTAGATGTTTGACTAATTAAAATTAGATGTTCAAGCTAAGGAAGTTTATTTGTCTGGTTAAGCAAAGAAAAAATAATGAACAACTCCAATTGCCGAATGCTGGCTGGACTTTACTCTAAGCACTGGTGTGTTTTTCTGTTTATGTTTTGACTTATTAGGATGTTGAATTTGGTAATTTTATTGTTAAGATCAAAGTCATGATGTTTGTTTAAGATTCTAGTTTTTGTTTGGATGGAAAAGTTGCATTAGAATGACCACAAGAATGGCAAGAAACATTGCTGGAAAATGTACATGGCTGGCCGAATCTTCATGTCTTACGGTTTTAGTTTTTTTTTGTTTATTCTTTCATTTCGGTTCCAAGCTGGTATCTTGTCTAGATGATAGTTCAATCAAGCCTTTTATTGGTTGTTTGCATGAATATGTCTAAGTGCAAGAAGAAATTGCATGAGAATGGTTGTGGAAGGAAAGTTTTTTCCTGAAGCTGCGAAGTGGTTATAGCAGAAATTTTCTTCATGGCATTTGCATGATTTTTCTTTTATGCTTTGGTTTGATTGAATGTTGAAGTTGTTTGCGGAAATGAAGTTGGTTTGATTTGAAAGAATTTTGATTAAGTTTGTGTTGAGGTTGACACTTGTTTTGCGGAAATGAAAGTGTCAATGTTGTTTTGGGCTGCAGAAAGCTTTCGGCAAAAATGATTGTTGCAGAAACAAGTTTCTTACGCTGGTTGCATGAACCTGCATGGAAATTGTTTCAAAATTGCCTTTGAACCCCCCCAAGTCCCCCCTTAGCTCACTATGGCCCAAGTAATTTGAATACTTAATCAATTTAATCCTTCAAGCTTCTCCATGTTCCACAAAAGCCCAAACATGTTCTCATTTCTTTACAATTAGGTCCTAAGGTGAGTGTACTTCGAGTCATAACTTGGCCTTTCATTGTTTTTTTTTAGGATTTTTGAAGCTCTTATTTTTTTTTCAATTGGTTTTATTTGGTTGATTAATGGTGGCTATTGAGTTTTCAAAATGCATGTTTAATTCATTCATGGACCCTTGTTCATTCTTGGACTTTCAAAATTCCATAATGTTTGTTTGAATCTTGTTATTTACTTGGGGAACTTTTTGTGTTTTAAAATGTTTCAATTAGGTTCAAATGATTGAGTAGTGCTTGCTTTTGGGTTTTTAGTAGATGTTATGCTTGAGGATTGGATGATCATGCCTTTTGCCTTGGTCTTTAAGTAGTTTTGACTTCATTGAGTTGCAATTGAGGGAAAGTTTGATGTTTTGATGGATTCAAATTGTTTAGTTTATATCTTATCACTAAATTGGTGCATTAATCTTTTGTTTTTGGTGATTTTAGCCTAAGTTAGTCTTTTCTTGGGTGAATCTAGCCAAGTTGAGTTTGTTTACTTCCTTAGTATCACCAACGGGGAGGTATAATCTCTTTTCCCCCTTTTTGTTTCTCTCCTATGTGGACTAATGTGCTAATTGAAAGTTGCATGTCTACTTGCTTTACTAGCCTCTCCTTATTTCCTTTCATTTATTTCATTACTTTTGATTTTTATTAATGGGGTATGTGTACACCTCTTGGTTTGTAATAGATAGGGCGTAGCAAGTAATTTGGTCCATTTTCCCTTTTCCCTTTGTTTTAGTTAGCAAATGTAATGGTTGCATGCCTATGTGTTATATGTTAATTGCTTTATTAGGGCATTGCATCTAGCCGAGCATGCTAAGTGTTATGTGCTACGTGTTATAAATGATTTTGCATGTCTACTTGCTTTCTATATTTGTCAATGAATATGGTGGATGAATGTACGTCACCACACTAGTTCAACGCTAGTTGTGGCTTCTTTTATCGTTTCCACTAGTCCAACGCTAGTCGGAATTCATAGGATGGGCTAGTCCAATGCTAGACCCAATAGGTTTTTTTTTTTTTTTCCTTTTTCATTAAGTGCATGATCACCACATATCACGCATTTTTCCTTAGTTTATCATTTGGTATGTTCCTCAAACCCCTTCCCCTTCACTTTAGGACTTGCATCTCATGCTAGTTAGGGTTCATTTGTGTGAAAATTCCCTTCCGATAAGGGAAACAAGCGAGTGTGGCTACTCGATAGCCTTAGCACGCTAGTTCCGCCTTCTAATCAAAAGGGAAAATCGAAGTCGAAAAATTAGAAGTCAACCCCCGTACCCGACTTGTTGCATTCCCCTAGGGTCATACTTTCATTTTTATCACTTCCATACTCTTTTAATCACATTTTTCTTACATTTCTCAATCCATATTTTTTCACTACATCTTTATCATTTATTTGCTTTACTTTCACAAATGAAATTCAAGTTTCACTTATATATATACTATTCTATCTTCATTCATTTGCACACACAAACACTTTGATTTTCATACAAATTCACACATGCACTTTCTTTACACATTTGCACACAAACACTTTGTTTTTTACACCATTTCATACATGAATCTTTTCATACACTTGCACACTTGCACTTGAGTCACCATTTGCATCAATCGACCTCTATGAGGTTTCCCTTTATTGGCCGCCACAATTCATGTGGTTTGGGACCAAAAACCTCACGAGAGACATCGTAGAATTTAGGATTGCATTTCTCATTCATTAGTCTTTGTCCAAATTGCAAATACATACTTTGGGTAGAAAAATTAGGAAAATAAGGGTTAAATCACGCAACTAGCCTTGGCTAGGTCAAAGGGGTGCCTTGGATTTTTATCCTTGCCTTCCCCTTCGTCAAATGTGACTCCCGAACCTTTTTCTTTGTTTTACGTGGACTAGGAGTCGTTTAAAAAGGGTTTTCTTACTTTTTTTTTCTTTAAAAAATTTCATTTTTTGGGTGACTTGGTACACCCTAACTCTATACCAAGTGGCGACTCCATTTTTTCATATAAGAAAAACGCTTGCTTGGACTTTGTTATTTACTTGGAGACCTTTGAGTTCTTAAGTGCCTCAATTAAGTTCTAATTTTTTGCAAATAGATCTTAGAGTAGTTGAATTTCGAGCCATTACTTGACTTTTTCTCTTTGCCTTTGGACCTTTGAAGTTCCTAGAAGTGTTTGATAGGCTTGAGTGTTTGGTTAGTGTTCGCATTTGAGTCCTTGGTAGCCTCAATTTTCCAACTCGATTGCTTGTTTGCCTTCGTTTGTTTTGGTGGTCCTTAGAGCATGAACTTGTGAACCTTGTGTTTGAATGAGCTTATGTTTGCCTATTCTCTTTAATTTTTCCCAAATAAATTCGTTGCTTAACCTTTTTCTCGCTTTTGGACCTTAGGCATTTAAATGCTTCTAATTGTCCAATTCCATGTTTATGTGTTGGATTGCTTGACACTTGTTTGGTTTTGGACCTTTTAAAGTTCTTAAATGTTCGATGACTCGAATGTTTGGGTAAGGATTATGTTTGAGTCCTTAATAGAGGTTTTACTTGGAATTTGATTAGGCCATGCCTTCTTCTTAATCTTTAAGTACCTTTGACTACATTTAAGTTGCGATTTGAGGAATTTTTTTTTTTTTTTTTTTTTATTTTTTATGATTTGATGAATGCCATTTCGATTATTTATATTTTATCATTAAAGTGGTGCCTTAACCTTTTGTTTTGATGGTCTTAGCTTAAGCCGTCTTTTTGTTATATTCTACTATTTGAGGTACCTTGACCCTTTTTATTATTTTGGAGGGTAAGTTAGTAATTTCACTACGTTAGGGCGTCACTTCAAGGGAGGTACACTCTATCCCTCATTTTGCACTTCATTTGACCCTATGTGCTCCTACGTGTTATGTGAAATTGCATGCCTACTCCGCTTTCCTTACCTCCTTGCATGCATTTACTGGCTTTTACTTTTATTTAAGATAGGGCTCGGAGAGCCTCTGGTCCATTTTCCCTTCCCCTTTATGCTTTTATGGGGTATGTGTACACCTCTTGGCTTGTAATAGATAGGGCTCGGAGAGCCTCTGGTCCATTTTCCCTTCCCCTTTATGCTTTCATGGGGTATGTGTACACCTCTTGGCTTGTAATAGATAGGGCTCGTAGAGCATCTGGTCCATTTCCCCTTCCCCTTAGTTGCTTGCTTTCGCTGTTACATGTTAAATTGCTTTATTAGGCTTTTGCATCTAGTCGAGCATGCTAAGTGCTACGTGTTATGTGTTTACGAGCGTTTTGGCATGTCTACTCGCTTTTTTGTAGTATAGATGAATGTGATGGATGACTGTACGTTTCTACTAGTCCAACGCTAGTCGGAATTCATAGAATGGGCTAGTCCAACGCTAGACCCTTAGGGATCTCCTCTCGCTAGTACATGTGTGCATGTTCATTACATGTCATGCATTCTTTTTAGTTTTATCATTTTGCATGCCCCTCGAACCCCTTTTCCCTCCATTTTAGGATTTTTGCATTTCATGCTAGTTACAGGGTTCATTTGCTTGAGAGTCCCCTTAAATATGGGATATAGACGAGTGTGGCTTTTTCTAAAGCCTTAGCACGCTTATATCCTCTCTATAAAAGGGCAAATTGAGTCACGATTTAGGTCTCCCCGTCCCAATATGCATGAATTCCCTAGGCTCATGCATTCTAAGTTCACTCCATCATTACACTTTCACTTTTCCTCTCATTTGCACACGTACACCTTTTTATCCTTTCACTTGCACATGAACACCTTTCCTCCCATTTTTGCACACGTGCACCCTTGAGTTTCTTCACTTGCACACGAACACTTTTATCATTGCTTGCACACATGCACTTCATATTATCATTTCACACACCGTACGTTGCCCACTCACGTGCACACTTTCATTTATATATTTATTTTCTTTTATTACTTTTTCAAACTCATGTCCTCACATTGCACGCATGCATTCCATTCATTTGCATCCCACTTGCATTATTCGTGACTTCTTCAAAGGATTGATATTGGGCTTCACAATTAATGTGATTGGCACCACTCAACCTTTGAAGGGAAATTTCCCCCAATTCCCCTAGGTCTAGGGTTTGCATTCATGTAGGGCACTCAAATGTAATAAATTCTTTGGTTAAAACAAGAAAATCTTTGATTAAATCAACGCAACTAGCCTTGGCTAGGTCAAAGGGGTGCCTTGGATTCTATCCTTGCCTTCCCCTTTGTCAAACGTGACTCCCGAACCTTTTTCTTTGGTTTACGTAGACTAGGAGTCGTTTTAAAAAGGGTTTATTACTACTTGACTTCAAAACTCATTTTTGGGTGACTTGGTACACCTTAAACCATTACCAAGTGGCGACTCCAAACTTTTCATTTCAAAACCCTTTTTAAAACTATTTTTTTGGCCAAATCGTCGCTTTCCAAAGTCCCATGGCCTTTACTTTTACTTAGCACACGTTCACACACCACACTTCACACACAAACATTCGACGATCGAAAAGTGGGGGCGCGACAGTTGGCGACTCCACTGGGGACATTCGAGAGTCCGAGCAAATTTGATTTAATCAACCTTTTCCTTCTTTTAACCTTTTCATATATTACATTTGGGTGTTTTAGGGTTGCATTTTTTTTCCCTTTTAGGATTTTGCATCACTCGCATCTCAAACCAATCCCTCGACTCATGAATGTATGTTTGGATGTATGTTTACTTATTTATCTCGCGCTTGCATTGCACTTGGGAGGGGGTGTGTCACCTTTAGAGCCTCGCGTGGTTCTCAACCCCTTCCCTCAAATAGGGGAACACTTCATACGTGCATATTTACTTGCTTTATCCCATTTTATTTTGTTTTTCGTGGGCGCCATCCCACACCGCCTTGTAGGACTAGGATCGATCGCCTTGGGTAGGCGGATGGTGTGCTCTGCGCCCATAGCGCTACCTAAGGGATCACTCGAGCCACCGACCAAAGGCCCTGGGAGTGACGACCCTTCGCCTTTAGGTCTGAAGGCTTGGGAGCCGAAGCTTTATCGAGTCTAGGCATTAGTGAACCCCAGCCTCATGCATCCATGTTAGAATTTTCCTAGGCTAGAGTCAGCCTCACCCTATTTTAAGCACAATAGGCACGAGGGAAGGGGTTCCACCCCTTTTACTTGTTTTATTGTATTTCTTCTTCTTAAATGCTCCCAATGTGTTATGTGTACTATCAATTGCACTAACCATTCTTTTGTTTTCTTGGATTGCATTCATGTGCCTTAGCAATAAGAGGCCTTTCTGGCACTCTTTTAGTGACTCACCCACTAGATAGCTCACATGTTTAAATTTCAGTTATTGCACTTGATTTTTAATAAATACATTTCATTTTAGACCTCTTTTCCCCCCCGATGCATTATTTATATCATTTAGGCAATATTTGTCACATATTTATATCGCTTTAATAAATAGCATCATGCATAAACCATAGAAAGGGAATGCCACATAGGGAATCCCGTGGTTAGGAATAGGCCACCTTGTGTCTCGGATACTTAATCCAACGAGACTTGCATGTTTACAATTTTGTTTGGCCTAAGGGGTAAAATTCCAAGGTAAGGTACTAAAAAGTGAATTCTTCCTCAGATGGCTCCATGCCGAATGTTAAACCACATACCTCGTGAGCTGATAGATTGGAAGAACAACATGGCGCATGAGGTGAACCGATTGTTCCGATACATAGGGCATCTACCAAGTCTTTTGGACATAGCCCCAAACATGGCAATCATTGAAGCACTGCTTGAGTATTGGGATCCTAAAGGCTCCGTCTTTCGATTCGGGGAATGCGAGTTAACACTCACTCTAGAAGAGATAGAAGGATTGTTGCAAATGCCTGGGAAAGGAAGCCCTATGGTGTACCCGACTAATGGCACTAGAGAGCAGTTCTGCAAGTTTCTGGGATTGGGACGAGCTAGTATGAACCAGCACCCGGACGCAAAATCATGTCCACTGGAGTTCTTGTACGAACGATTTGGGAGAAGGGACTCTTATGATCAACACCGTGATGACTTTTTCATTAGCAAAGAGGAGTGGGAAGGAAAGCGAGTCCAAGTCTTTGGACTGGCCTTGACTAGTCTACTTTTATTCCCGCAAAAGCATGGGAAGGTTACCTTTTCAACAATCAACATGATGCAAAGCGTGTTTCTAGGAATTAAGGAGAAGACCCCTACTTTGGTGCCTGTCATCATTGCTGATATCTTCACTGCCGTTACTGAATGCCAAAAGAAGAGGGGGTTTTTCTATGCATCCAACCTAGTACTCCAAATGTGGGCCATGGAACATCTGTCAAAAAGAGCGCTAAATCCATTGGGGTCATGTCTTCCAACAGCAAACTGGGTCGAGTCGCACCGAGAAAGGGTTAGCAGATACTATCGAATAGCGTCTCCAAGCTTGTTTATTCAGGAATTCAATGCTCTGACTTCGGATAAGATACAGTGGGTTCTCGATTGGACGAAAGTAAGGGATCCAGCTTTCAAGACTACGCAATTTGACTTCATTCCATTAGCAAGTACCAGTGGGTTGATTGTGTACATTCCACAACGAGTTATGAGACAGTTCGGGTACCCGCAGAGAGTGCCGACCATACGGGAAATGGGAAGTATCGAGCTTAATACAGTCACTGAGTGCCGGACTATGGTATTAGAAGGCTGGGGGAATCTGTGTAGTTTGGACAACCTGCATTTGGACCAAGTGAACAAAGTAGAGCCTAGGGTCATCTTGGAGTACAACGAATGGATCAAATCAATGATAGAACAAGGGAGAGAAAGGACACCGTTGATTGCCGTTAGTCTCGAGGAGCAGAATGGGAAGCTAAGGAAAGAGCTGGAGGATCATCAGTTGCAGATCATGGTGGCCGATCAAGCATTGGAGGACGCCCGCTCACAATTGAGGAAAGAGGCAAAGAAGACAGAGAAATTGGAAAAGGCATTGAGTGCATTTGATAAAATCCAAGATGAAATTCGGAAACTCAGTATCGGGAGTTCTAGGGAATCCCAACATACTAAATTAGCTAGACATGAGGACTTTGTAAGAATGGTTGGTCGAACCATCAATGAAATTGTAAAAAAGGACTGAGTTTGTCCATTTTTAATGAGAATTCCTGTTTCTATATTCACTTACAGGTTTGAAAATGGGATTTTACCCCGAAGGTTGCATTTTCATGCTAGGCCTACCCTTGGCACAAAAAGGGTCCCCCCATAGGACATGCATCCGAGTTGTTTGAATAATTACTAACTCATGCCTTTTTCTTTTTCCCTTTTGAACAAATTGCAGAAAATCTAATAACGATTGGTTTATCTAAAGAAGTCTTTTGCATTCTCAGGTAAAATTTTAAACATAGCTTCTCGACGAAGCCCCATTATAACGCGATCCCGAATTAAGGCCCAAAGGAATCGTGTAGACATGAGTACCCAACAAGAGTCCTCGGAAAAGACCGTTGCAACTACCCAGCCGGAAGCCGCAAGTCCTGGGGTTCAGTTGACTGAGTTACTCACAAAATTTGGGGAAATGGCGTCGGAAATGGCCGCTCAGAAGAAGTTGATTGACGAGCTCGTTAGTAGCGGAGTGCAACCTGAGCCTGTACCCGCTACACAACCACAATCCGAACCATTTGTTATTCCTCCGTTTCAAACTACGTTTGAGGGAACTTTTAACCCGCAATATGCTTTCACTCAAAATCCTCCTTTCTACCCTTCTTATAGTCAAGGATTTCAGCCTCAAAGTGACCCAAACATGCATCTGAACCCACCAGTTTTCTATCAAACCACTGCAGAACCCGTGATACCGGAGCACACTTTCCAAAATAAGCCTGAAATGGGTGAATCTTCTGCTCCAATCGATATGAAGTTGCTCAGACGTCTAGATCGTTTCGATGAATTTATAAGGAAGAGCCAGGGGCTGAACAAGCAGGGAGTCCTGGATTATGATGACTTGTGCCTTTTTCCGAGCGTGCAGTTGCCTGAGGGGTTCAAAACCCCTAAATTTAACAAATATGATGGGACGGGTAATCCCAAGACACATCTCCGACTTTTTGCCAACAAATTGGGAAAGCCCGTGGATGATGAGAATTTGCCTTTAAGGTTGTTCCCCGAGAGCCTGGAAGGGGATGCGCTTGACTGGTATTCCAACCTGAAACTTGAAGACGTGAAAACCTGGATTGATTTGTCTAATGCATTTGTGAGACAATATGAGTACAACTGCGAGTTGGCTCCCACCCGGACTACTCTGGAAGGAACGAAAAGGAAGCCTTCTGAGGACCACAAGACCTATGCCAAGAGGTGGAGAAAAGTAGCCGCGAAGGTGGAACCACCGATGACTGAGGATGAAATTATTCGCACATTCATCAAAACCCATGATCCGCCGTACTTTGAAGAGATTTTCCGTATGACCGGATGTTCGTTTGCTGCAATTGTAAATAAACTTGAGGAGTTTGATGACTTTGTGAGGGCTGGGAAGATTGTCAATGTTTCCGCCCTTAAATCTCAGTTGGATGCTTTACAAGGTCAAGGAAGCAATGTGAAAAAGCCACCGTTCAAAAAGAAGGAGGGGGATGCAACCTTTGTTTGGAACCAAAATCCTTCACCCAGACCTCGATACCAACACAGCCCAATCTACCAAACCCATTACCCTTATTATCCAAACCCGTACCCTGTATATGCCACTAATATCCAGCACCCTAGACCTCGCCCAAGCTATCCTAACCCACCTTCAGCCCCTTTTCAAATTTCTCAACCAAATCCACCCCAAAACCGACCACGCCTTCCATATAACCCAAGATTTCCGCCTCCAAATAGACCTGCTTACAACCAACCTCAACCTTCTGAACCTTACAACCGACCTCCTAGCCGTACATTTACCAATTTAGGTAGGCCTTTAGACCAATTGTATGATCAGTTAAAGGCCGCCGGAAAAATTGGTATGGTACCCCCTCCTACCTATCCATATGGCATGCCCGCCTGGTATAACCCGCAAGCTGTCTGCACTTATCATTCGGGGGCACCTGGACACTCAACTTTGGATTGTAAAGCACTTAAGCATAAAATTCAAGATATGGTTGAGTCTGGAGAAATTATAGTCAGAAGGAGAGAGACACAAGGGCCGAACGTGAATAGGAACCCTTTGCCGGACCATGTTAATACCATCGGGGTCATTATGGATGACACGGAGTATATGGAACAGGTCAAAGTTTTGGCAAGGGAAGCTGAGGTATTTGGGGTCACGGACCAACCGTTTGTCATAGAGTTGCCATTCGAAGAAGATAACAAGCCTTTTGTCTTGGATCTCACGCCAGCTGAGAATGAGGCTTTGGAGCCCGTAGTCATTGAATTCCCAAAGCAAGAGCCTGTTTTAAGCCTGCAACAGGTACCATGGAATTATGATGAGCCTGATGTACAGATTGGGGAAAAGTCAATTGCAAAGAAGGAGGTGTCAGTGGTTACCAGATCGGGGAAGATTGCAAGTCCATTTGAAGCTGCCAGTCCGATTCGAGCAAATAACTCCGAGCCGCCCGTTAAACCAACAATCACTGAGAAAGAAGCCTTGGATTTCCTTAAGAGGCTTCAGAGAAGTGAGTACAATGTAGTTGAGAAGCTGAGCAAATCACCTGCCCAGATAACCATGTTGGACCTACTTTTCTCTTCGGACGTGCATAGGGATGCATTGATTGACATATTAACAAGAGCTCAAATTCCGAGGGACATTTCTGTTGATAATTTTTCAAACGTGGTTGGGAGCGTATTGTTCAACAAGCAAATTGCTTTTTCTGACGATGAATTGCCGACGGAGGGCATCGGACATAATAGGGCGTTGTACATAACAGTGAGGTGCAACGGAAAAATGCTGCCTAAGGTGTTAATCGATAATGGATCCGCGCTGAATATCTGTCCTTGGAGTACCTTAGAGAAACTAGGATTGCAAGACATCAAGCTGAGGCCTTCAGGGACTATTGTTAGAGGGTTTGATGGAGCGCAGAGGGAGCCAATAGGGGAGGCAGATTTAGTAATCGAGATGGGGCTGGCCCAATTTCAAATAACTTGCCAAGTCATGAACTTCCCGAGCATTTACAATATCTTACTTGGAAGGCCATGGATTCATAAGTCGGGGGCTGTGCCGTCTTCGTTGCACCAATTACTCAAGTTCGTGGTAAATGACAAACTAATCACTATCTTTGCTGAAGAGGACTGCCTGGTGATCACTGACTCTGGAGTTAAAGAAGAGGGTAGTCAAAGTGTTACCATGTCCCCTCACAGCACATCCGATATAGTCTCCGTAAGTTGGATAACCACGGAGGAACAAACTCTCTCAAAGGCCAGTGTAATGATGGCCAGAGAAATGATTCGTGGAGGATACAAATTCGACAAGGGGTTGGGGCGTGAACTGCAAGGGATCCTGAAGCCAGTGAAGATAGTAGAAAAGAGGGATACCTTCGGTTTGGGTTTCAGACCAACCGCCAAGGATTTCAAGGAGATGAAGGAGCGCAAGAGAGCGGAGAAAGAAGGAAGGCAAGGGGTTCTTGACATTCCACCACTGCGTTATACTTTCCCACGACCAGCTGAGGTGATCATGTCAGAAATCAACCCAGTTGACGGAATTGAAGCGAGTTTGGCTCAATTGTTCGTTGGGGCAACATTTGAAGATATTGTTCCGGGCGAAGCTGAATTTCCTGACATTCCTGAAGGATCAATTCTCAATTGGACAGCCGAGTCCCTGCCTGTTCGGAAGGAGTTTCGGTAAAAATGAAAGGGGTTTATCATTCATGTGAATTCATGAAAATGCCTTTGCATCTGTAAATAGCCAATGAAAACAATTTCCTTTTTGACTAACGTCTGCGCATGTAAATATTGTTAAGTTTTCATTTCCATTTGCTTTCAATCAAAGGTCTTTATGAAAATGCACGAGTTGTTCTTGTCATGTTGTGTTGTCTATTCGCTTGTTTATATTGCTTGTCCATTCGTTGGTTGTGTGTTTGTTTACTTATTATCCCACATTCGTTAATTCTTTCAGATGGCCAAAAATAAAATTATTTGATCCTTTGGATATCACAATTCTGGAATTCGATAATGGCAATTTCTATATCACTCACGACTTGGAGGTTTGTGAATCCGAACTCCAAAGCGAGAGTGATAATGAGGAAGTATCCGATTCGTTTGCAAAGGATCTTGAACAATATGAGGAAAAACCGAAACCGAACCTGGAAGAAACAGAAAAGATTAACATTGGAACTGAGGATGAAGTTAAGGAGGTGCAGATTAGTATTCATTTGAATAAGAGCCAGAAAAAGGAGATGCTTGAGTTCCTGACTATGTTCCAGGATGTATTTGCGTGGTCCTATGATGATATGACTGGTATTTCAACTGACGTGGTGGTGCACAGGTTACCCACAGACCCTTCTTTTCCACCCGTAAAGCAAAAACCCAGAAAATTCAAACCAGATATAAGCCTCAAAATAAAAGAACAAATTGAAAAACAACTCCAAACCAACATTATCATTGTTTCCCATTACCCTATTTGGCTTTCAAACCCAGTCCCTGTTCCAAAAAAGAGTGGAGAGGTGAGAGTTTGTGTTGACTATAGAGACCTTAATAAAGCCAGTCCTAAAGATGATTTCCCTCTACCAAATATTCACATTCTCTTAGACAATACTGCCGGACATGAGATTGAATCCTTTTGCGATTGTTTTGCTGGCTACCACCAAATTTTGATGGCAGAGGAGGATAGGGAGAAAACTGCTTTCATTACCCCTTGGGGTACCTTTTGCTACCGAGTCATGCCTTTCGGTTTAAAGAATGCTGGAGCAACGTATCAGAGGACCATGACAACCCTATTTCATGATATGATCCACCGGGAGATGGAGGTCTACGTGGATGACATCATAATCAAGTCTAAAAGGACGGAGGATCACTTGGATGATTTGAGGAAGCTATTTGAAAGGCTGCGAAAATACAATTTGAAGTTAAATCCTGCGAAATGCGCCTTTGGGGCACCAGCTGGTAAATTGTTGGGTTTCATCGTGAGCAAGAGAGGCATAGAGATAGATCCGGCAAAAATCAAAGCCATTCGAGAGATGCCAGTGCCGAAAACTCAGAAGGACGTGAAAAGCTTCTTAGGAAAGATCAACTTTATTGGGAGATTCATTGCCCAGTTAACGGCCACATGCGAGCCGTTGTTCAAGTTATTGAGAAAGAATGTGCCGTTGTACTGGAATGAAGAGTGCCAACAGGCTTTTGACAAGATTAAAGATTATTTGCTGCACCCTCCGGTCCTAGTGCCACCCAAACCGGGCCGACCGCTGATCATGTACCTATCAGTGCTCGACGGAGCAGTAGGGTGTGTTCTGGGGCAACACGATGACTCTGGAAGGAAGGAGCAAGCCATTTACTATCTAAGCAAGAAGTTCACGCAGTACGAGGCTAATTATTCATTCATTGAGAAAAGCTGCTGTGCATTGGCCTGGGCAGCCCAGAAGTTGAGACACTATCTGTTGAGTCATACCACGTATCTTATTTCCCGGTCTGATCCTTTGAAGTATCTTTTGGAGAAGCCGATGCTGACTGGACGTCTAGCTAAGTGGCAGATAATTCTCTCGGAGTTCGATATTGTTTTCACTTCTCAGAAGGCCGTCAAGGGGCAAGCTATAGCTGATCATCTGGCGGAAAACCCAAGGGACAATGACTATCAACCACTTCACACCTATTTCCCTGATGAAAAGATCTTATTTGTAGGCGCCACGGACGATATAAGTGAGCAGTGCCCTGAATGGAGGCTTTTCTTCGACGGAGCTTCAAATTCGCTCGGAGCTGGAATTGGAGCTGTTCTGGTGTCGCCCGAAGGGAAGCACTACCCTGCCGCTGCCAAATTGCAATTTCCTTGCACAAACAACATGGCTGAGTATGAAGCTTGCATTTTTGGTCTCAAAATGGCTTTGGAAATGGAGATCAAAGAGTTGGTAGCTTTCAGTGATTCAGACTTACTCGTGCACCAAACCTTGAAGCAGTGGATAACCAAAGATTCAAAAATTCTGCCCTACCATTGTAGTTTGCTCACTCTGGCCAAGCAATTCCTACATTTGGAGTTCAGACATCTCCCGCGAGCCCGAAACGCGTTTGCCGATGCTTTGGCCACCTTAGCCTCTATGATTCAGTATCCAGATGAGTTGAAGATTGAACCGATTCAGATTCAGTTTCAAGACAAGCCAGCCCACTGTTGGGCTGTAGACAAGTCTCCTGACAGTATTCCTTGGTTCAATGATATTAAGGAGTTCCTCAAAACTGGGTCTTATCCTCTCCATGCTGGTATAAAAGACAAGAGTTTTCTGCATAGAATGGCTTCCAAATTTTTCTTAAATGGTGAAGTGTTGTACAAAAGAACCTCTGATTTGAACCTTTTAAGATGCGTTGATGAAGATGAAGCTCAATATATGATGAAAGAAGTGCATAGTGGCGTTTGTGGAACTCACATGAATGGCCATTTGCTAGCAAAGAAAATCATGAGAACCGGATACTTCTGGCTTACTATGGAGCATGATTGTATAGACTTTGTCCGGAGATGTATAAAATGCCAAATGCATGGTGACATCATACGCGCTCCACCCACTGAGTTGCATAGCATGACTGCCCCGTGGCCCTGTTCAATGTGGGGTATGGACGTGATTGGTACAATCGATCCTCCTGCTTCAAATGGACATCGATTTATATTGGTGGCGATTGAGTACTTTACCAAGTGGGTTGAAGCGGAGTCATTCAAACATGTGACGAAGAAGGTAGTGGCCAATTTCCTGAGAGATCACATCATCTGCCGATTTGGGGTGCCTGAAACGCTTATCACTGACAATGCCAAAAATCTGAACAATGACATGGTGGATGGACTGTGCGAGCAATTCAAGATCAGACACCGCAACTCCGCCATTTATAGGCCTCAGATGAACGGAGCCGTGGAAGCCGCGAACAAGAATTTGAAAAAGATTATCCGCAAAATGACTGAAAGGCATCGCGATTGGGATGAAAAGTTGCCTTATGCATTGATGGCGTATCGGACTTCTATCCGGACGTCGACTGGGGCAACGCCATATTCACTGATGTATGGAATGGAAGCTGTATTACCAGCCGAAGTTGAGATTCCTTCGTTGCGAATCCTCATGGAAGCTAAGTTAGAAGAGGCTGATTGGATAAAGCAGCGCCATGAACAATTGACGTCGATCGATGAAAGGCGATTCAATGCTATTTGTCATGGTCAGTGTTATCAGAAGCGTGTGGCCCGGGCTTACAACAAAAAGGTCCATCGGCGTGCATTTGAAGAAGGTGATAAGGTGCTGAAGCGGATTTTGTCAATGCAAGATGAAGCTAAAGGCAAATTCGCTCCAAACTGGCAAGGGCCGTTCATTGTCCAAAAGGTATTACCTGGCGGAGCCCTTATTCTAGCAGAAATGGATGGACGAGCATTCCCTCAACCCATCAACTCAGATATGTGCAAAAAGTTTTTCATTTGATGATGCAAATTTTTCTTCAGGAATTCATGCAAATGGCGAAACGCAAGTCAGGCCATCTTCTTTTACACTAAAAATATTTTATCCCTACTTGTCCTCTTTGAGCCATCAGAATTGACAAAATTTTCGTTTGATAACCCCTGAGAATTGCAAACCCCACACTGGGGCAAAATTTTAATTTTGAAAGAGAGAAGAGCAAAAAAAGAAAAAAAAAAAAAAAAAAAGAGAAGAAAGAACCCTTACACTGGGGCAAATTTAGTTTTCAAAGAGAAATGCAAAAGTGAGGGAAGTGCAATGAAGAAAATGCAAAGAGTGAAAATCCGATCAAACTGGGGCAAATTTTCCCTGGTTTCGTTCAAAATCGGAAACAATTTCAGAATAGAGCAATCTCAGTTTATTTTACCCCTGACATCGAATTTGCTTTCAAGCCTTAACCTTTCTGGAAAAACACCCCACCTGACCTCATTACAAAGCCCAAAGTCCTGGCTTCCGTCATTTGTTGCATTTCTATTAGCAAAATTTGATAATCAACTGGCAAGTGATGTCCGTAATGCCTTCGCCTAATCTACAAAGGAAGTGCATTTTACTGATGCCTGAAACCTTTAACTCATATTTCTGAGTCGATTATGGTCGAGATGTTTCTTTGTTCTTTAGGCGAAAACCCGAAAGGGCGCCTTGTAAAAAAAAAAAGAGGAAAAAGGAAAAGAAAACAAAAACAAAAAGAAAAGAAGAAAGAAGAAAGAAAAATCAAAAACAAAAAGGGTAGGGGCAACCTTGGTGAAAACCCGAAAGGGCGCCAAGGCGGGTTTTTCACAACGGACGAGCGCGAGAAGGAACAGCTAGTGACCTGGTTCGTTTGGGATTTTTCCTCATGTTTGTGATACTTTTGTCAGTATCGGATTCCGAAGCAAAATATCCAAAGTCTTGAATATGATATTCGTTGGCTAAATTTGTATTGTTCTTTACAAATATTCTTTTGCAAAATGTATCTTTACGAACCTTTTTGATTGTTCTCCATTATTTGTGTATGACTGCTTATGACTGTCTACATTCTTTTGCATGCTCATTTGTGACTGACGTAGGAAATAATCTTGCATATACATTGATTGTTATATGATGAATTTCCACGCATCATTCTTTTACCATTGAATTCAAATGAGTGATAAACCCTAATGATTGTGCAAAGATAAGGGATTCAATCATCAGTTATAGTGCGTGACATGCAACAAAGCTGCCACCTGGACTGGGTGACGTGGTAAATCCGTATTTGATCAGTCTCAGAATTTGTAAAGTCACAAGTTCGACCAAGACGGATGCCGCAGAACAGAGGCAAAAATAGTACAAGACTCATGTTTACACGATTCTCAAGGCAAACCGGATCAAATAATGGTGGCAAGTCCATTATTTATTCTTTTCTTGCAGGAACACTGCGTTCACAAATGACAGCGATCATTCTCTTTTTCAAACCCAAAGCAATGTTATTTGCAAAGTTGGATTATAAGGACCAACACCAGCCATCGCTTCAACTACAGAGATCCAATCTCCCTCTAAGTACAAAAATTTGAACTACTCTCAGGTAAAAATTCAATTCATTGTCTCAAACTTCCCCAGTGAAGTCCCGTTTAAATTCTGTTCGGGTCAGTCCCGTTTAAATTCCTGTTCGGGTCAGTCCCGTTTAAATTCTGTTCGGGTCAGTCCCGTTTAAATTTCTGTTCGGGTCAGTCCCGTTTAAATTTCTGTTCGGGTCAGTCCCGTTTAAATTTCTGTTCGGGTCAGTCCCGTTTAAATTCCTGATTCGGGTCAGTCCCGTTTAAATTCCTATTCGGGTCAGTCCCGTTTAAATTCTGTTCGGGTCAGTCCCGTTTAAATTTTGTTCGGGTCAGTCCCGTTTAAATTCTGTTCGGGTCAGTCCCGTTTAAATTCCTATTCGGGTCAGTCCCGTTTAAATTCTGTTCGGGTCAGTCCCGTTTAAATTTTGTTCGGGTCAGTCCCGTTTAAATTCCTGTTCGGGTCAGTCCCGTTTAAATTCCTGTTCGGGTCAGCCCCCGTTTAAATTCTGTTCGGGTCAGTCCCGTTTAAATTCCTGTTCGGGTCAGTCCCGTTTAAATTTCTGTTCGGGTCAGCCCCGTTTAAATTCTGTTCGGGTCAGTCCCGTTTAAATTCTGTTCGGGTCAGTCCCGTTTAAATTCCTGTTCGGGTCAGTCCCGTTTAAATTCCTGTTCGGGTCAGTCCCGTTTAAATTTCTGTTCGGGTCAGCCCCGTTTAAATTCTGTTCGGGTCAGTCCCGTTTAAATTCTGTTCGGGTCAGTCCCGTTTAAATTTCTGTTCGGGTCAGTCCCGTTTTCAATTCTGGTTCGGGTCAGTCCCGTATTAGAATTCTTGTTCATCGGAATCCTTTTTGCAGCCAAATAGCACAGGTAAGTATTTGGTGTCCACTTCTTTGTCTCAAGTTTTTTCAAAACTCAGACAAAGAGGGGCAAACTGTAGACACCAAATTTTTGAATTAATGTTGTATGTGTGGTTTTAGTGATAATCGGTTGATTTTTGTTTAGACGGTTTTTGCATTTTAGCTCATTTTCGTTTGTCTAGCTTTTTTAGGTTTTATTTTATTTCCCTGTTTAGTTTTTAGTTGTTTTTGTAGTTTTTAATTTATAAGTTTTAGCGTAGATTTATTTTAGAGGAAAAAAAAAAAGAGAAAAGTGAAAATAAAAAAAAAGGGGAAAAAGAAATGGGAAAAATGGTTTAATGCATACTGGCCTGTTTTGAAAAAAGTGAAAAGTTTGAAATTTGAAGGAAAAGTTTTTAGTGTAATCGGCATTATTTGCTTTTTGATACATTTTAATTGTTTTTCAAAGAGAAAGAAAATATATTATTATTTCAGATTACAAGCATTTGTGTTTTTGATGGCATTTTATTGTTATTTCTTTTATTGTTATGTTTATTTAAGTAAAGAAAAGAAAGAAAAGAAAAAAAAGAAAATGGATGAAAAATGGAAGTTGTAATTTGCTGTTCAATATCAATTTCTGTTATTATAAACTTTGTTATTATCATTTATTTCATTTTTATTGTTATTAATTTCTGTTTAATTAGCAAAAAAAAAAAAAAAAAAAAAATGCAGCATGCATGCTGCAATTTTTTGCAGCGTGCAAGGACGGCCAGGCTTGCCCTTTGGAGGGCTGGATGTGAGGGCCTGTCCTTGCCCCTCATCCTCACCTTACAAGCAAGGGTTTAGGGGTTTGGGAGGTAGGATAAATAGAAGGAGAAGACATCAGCCGCAAAGGGATTCTCGGGGGGAGAGTAAGAACGAAAAAGAGAACTGGGAGCTGAGAATTAGAGAGCATTGTCAAGCTGAAAGAAAAACTGAGCAAGGGTTTTGGGGATGAGAAGGGAGTGACGGCTAGGAAAACTGGGTTTGTCGGGCAGCAAGAAAAGAAAATCGAGAACAGAAAAAGGGGAGTGAAACAATAACCGAGAGCTTAGTTGGTGGCTGGCGAAGCATCGACGGAGAAATAGCAAGGAAAGGACGAAGGAGCAGCAGCATCAGAAGAAGAAGGTTTTCAGTTCAACGAGGACCCTTACTATCGATCATCTCAGTTCCCATTTGGATCCTAAAAAGGGTGTAAAGGTAATAGCTTTTACCTGCTTTTAGTCGTTGGATTCATGAAATGCTGAAGTTACTCTTGTATGCGTTCATTGTGAATCTGTTTAAGATGATGGGACTATGAAGAGTCTGGATGTTGTTCAACGCTTTGATGACTGGTGTCGGAATTCCTTATGTGAATTTGGTTCTTGTTTTTGGGTCCTTAGGTTAAGAGCTTACTGAAACAAGTTTGAATCTTTTTGACTTGATTGCAGCAATTCGGACATGTCGGCCCTTTTTCTTTGTTTTTGTGGAAGCCGTGACTCAATTAACCTTGTTTGTCTTGGTTATCCGTATTTGAATGATATACTATGAATAACATCTGAAGTTAGAAATGTATTTTGGGAAATTTCATAGCAGCGCATGCAGCCCTTTTCCTTTTCCTTAGATTACCGCAGGTTTCACCTTTTCTTTTGATGCATTTTATAGATGGCTGTTTCGATCAGGTTTTATGGAAATTAGATGATAATGACAATCAGTTTGAAGCTTGGTATTTCTGGTTTGAATGTTAGTTAGAGCTTCTCACATATTGGCATGTAAACCTGTCTAAGTTGGGGTAAAAAATCAAAAAAAGAAAAGCCGCATTTCAGGTTTTTATCTTGTTAGCAGCTTACTAAAACTGGGTTTGGTCACTCTTTGCTAGTTCAATCTGATGTCAAGGGTGAAGAAATGGAATTTTTGGTGTTGAGTTTATATGTTTAAAGGCTGAAATCTTTGAGCTATGGTCGTTTGAACACTTTGCTGAAAATTGTTGCAAGCTTGGAAATAAAATGCAGCAGACTTCGCTCTTCAATGTTTGCTGATTTCTTCATATGTCTTTGCTGGTTTGAATATCAAAGTTGTGTGTGGAGTTGCTTAATCCCGAGTTAAGACTTTGGTTTGTGGAAATTTGATCAAAGCTTGTTTTAGTTTGTGGGATCTATGGTTGAAAACGGAAATGTAGCAGACATTCATTTCATTTTAGAAGCTTTAGTTGCAGAATTTGTTCTTTTACGTAAGTTTGCATGCAAGATATTTTCAAAAATTGCATTCAAACCCCAAGTCTCCCCTTAAGCCACTAAGGCCCAAAAACTTTGGAAATTTAATCAATTGGATCCCTTGTATTTTTGCAGCAATGCATGATGGCCCAATTACATTTCATGTTCTTGCAATTAGGTTCTAAGGTGTTTGCATTCGAATCATTAATTGATCTTTATTATTTTGGGGACCTCTGAAACTCTTTGATGATTCATTTTAACGTTGATTGTGATTGATTAGTGGTCATTATTGGGTCCTAGAAATGCAAGTTTGAACCATTCATGGACCTTCATTCACTCTTGGATTCTTGAGATATGATGGCATTTAAATGCTTCTAATTGTCCAATTCCATGTTTATGTGTTGGATTGCTTGACACTTGTTTGGTTTTGGACCTTTTAAAGTTCTTAAATGTTCGATGACTCGAATGTTTGGGTAAGGATTATGTTTGAGTCCTTAATAGAGGTTTTACTTGGAATTTGATTAGGCCATGCCTTCTCCTTAATCTTTAAGTACCTTTGACTACATTTAAGTTGCGATTTGAGGAATTTTTTTTTTTTTTTTTTTATTTTTATTTTTTATGATTTGATGAATGCCATTTCGATTATTTATATTTTATCATTAAAGTGGTGCCTTAACCTTTTGTTTTGATGGTCTTAGCTTAAGCCGTCTTTTTGTTATATTCTACTATTTGAGGTACCTTGACCCTTTTTATTATTTTGGAGGGTAAGTTAGTAATTTCACTACGTTAGGGCGTCACTTCAAGGGAGGTACACTCTATCCCTCATTTTGCACTTCATTTGACCCTATGTGCTCCTACGTGTTATGTGAAATTGCATGCCTACTCCGCTTTCCTTACCTCCTTGCATGCATTTACTGGCTTTTACTTTTATTTAAGATAGGGCTCGGAGAGCCTCTGGTCCATTTTCCCTTCCCCTTTATGCTTTTATGGGGTATGTGTACACCTCTTGGCTTGTAATAGATAGGGCTCGGAGAGCCTCTGGTCCATTTTCCCTTCCCCTTTATGCTTTCATGGGGTATGTGTACACCTCTTGGCTTGTAATAGATAGGGCTCGTAGAGCATCTGGTCCATTTCCCCTTCCCCTTAGTTGCTTGCTTTCGCTGTTACATGTTAAATTGCTTTATTAGTCTTTTGCATCTAGTCGAGCATGCTAAGTGCTACGTGTTATGTGTTTACGAGCGTTTTGGCATGTCTACTCGCTTTTTTGTAGTATAGATGAATGTGATGGATGACTGTACGTTTCTACTAGTCCAACGCTAGTCGGAATTCATAGAATGGGCTAGTCCAACGCTAGACCCTTAGGGATCTCCTCTCGCTAGTACATGTGTGCATGTTCATTACATGTCATGCATTCTTTTTAGTTTTATCATTTTGCATGCCCCTCGAACCCCTTTTCCCTCCATTTTAGGATTTTTGCATTTCATGCTAGTTACAGGGTTCATTTGCTTGAGAGTCCCCTTAAATATGGGATATAGACGAGTGTGGCTTTTTCTAAAGCCTTAGCACGCTTATATCCTCTCTATAAAATGGCAAATTGAGTCACGATTTAGGTCTCCCCGTCCCAATATGCATGAATTCCCTAGGCTCATGCATTCTAAGTCCACTCCATCATTACACTTTCACTTTTCCTCTCATTTGCACACGTACACCTTTTTATCCTTTCACTTGCACATGAACACCTTTCCTCCCATTTTTGCACACGTGCACCCTTGAGTTTCTTCACTTGCACACGAACACTTTTATCATTGCTTGCACACATGCACTTCATATTATCATTTCACACACCGTACGTTGCCCACTCACGTGCACACTTTCATTTATATATTTATTTTCTTTTATTACTTTTTCAAACTCATGTCCTCACATTGCACGCATGCATTCCATTCATTTGCATCCCACTTGCATTATTCGTGACTTCTTCAAAGGATTGATATTGGGCTTCACAATTAATGTGATTGGCACCACTCAACCTTTGAAGGGAAATTTCCCCCAATTCCCCTAGGTCTAGGGTTTGCATTCATGTAGGGCACTCAAATGTAATAAATTCTTTGGTTAAAACAAGAAAATCTTTGATTAAATCAACGCAACTAGCCTTGGCTAGGTCAAAGGGGTGCCTTGGATTCTATCCTTGCCTTCCCCTTTGTCAAACGTGACTCCCGAACCTTTTTCTTTGGTTTACGTAGACTAGGAGTCGTTTTAAAAAGGGTTTATTACTACTTGACTTCAAAACTCATTTTTGGGTGACTTGGTACACCTTAAACCATTACCAAGTGGCGACTCCAAACTTTTCATTTCAAAACCCTTTTTAAAACTATTTTTTTGGCCAAATCGTCGCTTTCCAAAGTCCCATGGCCTTTACTTTTACTTAGCACACGTTCACACACCACACTTCACACACAAACATTCGACGATCGAAAAGTGGGGGCGCGACAACGTCTCCAAACTTATATCCTATCTTGTTTTGGTCTAGCTGAAGTTTAATTAGAAATTATTTTCTGATAAGTTATAGTATTTTTGGCAATTGTGCAAAATTTTTATTGGCTATTTACTTTTATTTAAAGTACAAAGTTTACTCTTAAAATTAAGTTTTGTATTCAAAATTACTTGAGAAGATTTTTTTGTATAATATTTTTTTGCTATAGCGTATGTGAAAAAAAAATGTGATTGAAAGGATAAAGTAGTAGTGGAGAAACATGTATACTAATAAGTCCGAGTATAGTTATTAAACTTGGCTCGATCCGGTGGTTCAATCGGACAATTCGCTGAACTAATCAATAGATAGGGTTGGATATTAGATCGGATATGGACAAAACTCGTCGACTTATCGATGAACCGATGGTTCAATTGGATTAAACCGAAAACTCGATTGGTTGACTTGGGTAGAACATTAGTTGTTGTTGGAAAAATTTAAACAAGAACCTATAGTGGTTTTAACTCAAGACCTCATGCAATTAAGCAAAGAGTACTTACCACGAGGCCACTAACTCACATGCTAGTTATTAACCTATCTTATATTATATATTAGTCAATTGTTTCTTTATTTTTTTTATTTTTGTAAAACAAAATTTATTTGGAATCTTTTAATAAAATTTATTACTCTCCATGCTATATAAGTTATGAAATGGATTTTAAAAATAACATATTATACAATTCATTTTAAAAGAAAATATTAATTCTAATAATCTTTTGCACTTAAAATTCGTAAATAAACTAAAATAATTACACCAAATATAGGTAAAATTTACACTTGAAGTTTTGTGGATTACTAATTAAATTTAGGTTTTATTGATTCATATAAGAATTAATCTCTCTATAATAAATTAGAGTAAATGAGCATTTGCTATGGTATAGTTGATTACAGTTTAAACTATATACCCTATATAAAAAAAATTATGAGACATAATATTTAAATATATTTATTGATCCACTGGGTCAGCCACTCACCCATTAGTTGAACAAATGATCCATTGACCTGCCTCCTTTACTAGATTCCTCTATGAACTGGGCTTAACAATTATGAGTCTAAGATAAAAAAATTCCAAAAAGATTCATGTCTAAACAATTCATAAGCTGTGTCAAAATTCTCTAAAAAGAATTCATTAGCCATGTCAAATTTTTGTTAAATTCTCATGAAAAGTTAAAATAGTTTTGTTCACTTTCTTGTAAGAACAAGGAGTTAATAAGAGATCCAATGTCTGAATCTTATCAAAATCATATAAACATTTCAATTAAAACAAAGATTTGAAATTTAGAAAAAGGAAAGTCAACCAAAAAACCCAATAGGTTCCTAGTTGAACCAGTAGGTCAAGAGGGTTTTATCGAATTTAATTGGGTCAATTACTTATTTAGGTCAAACTAGAAACTCGGCCCAACTTAATGATTGATTCACTGGGCCAAACGGTTCAACAATCGAATTTAATAACTATGGTTAGGCACATTCAATATACTTGATGTCAGTATTAGTATATTTTGGATCAGGGACCTCTACAATCATAATATAAATTGCAAAAAGCAATTCATGGTTGGAGATGGGTCAACTTGAAATGAGATGATTAGAATTAAATTGAGGCACAAATTTCAACAAGAGAAAAAAATTTATTGTGTTTTTGCATGTTATTGTTTTAGTGTCCATATTTTTTATTTTAGTGTCTACTTTTGTCATTCTAGTGCCTACATTCTTTTAAAAAAAAAATTCTGGTGCCTACATTACACCATACAATTGCCGCTGCCAATTACACAGGCCCCCGATCTATATATTTTAGCTTCTTATTTTGAAGTGGTAGTCTTTATACAATATTTCTCAATTTCTTCCTACTTCTATTAGTTTTTGTAATGTTGTAAGGGATTTAATGTTATAGTTATAGGCTTATTAGAGCTTTTTAAAAAATCCTTTCACCTTTCTAATTTTTTCTTTTATCTTCTCCTTTTTTTTGGTCATTCTTTTAACCTTTCCAATATGTTTTCATTTACTCATAACATTTTGGTTTTTTCGTAAAATTATTTTCTAGTAGAGAAAGGGTGAGATTTAAGAAACAGGAAGTAGCAAGGGGATTTTGAACCCAAAACGTCTATATTTTAATATTCTAATTGCATAGAAGGTAAATCATTATCTTATTATTAAGCACATTTTCATTGTCTATGGGGTAAATAATTCTCTTAAGATTAAGGGAACCATGCTTTCCTTTATATATATATATAAAAGATTCCATGCATATTAAGTTAGACTAGGGCAAAACTTTTGACAGGGTTGAATGGCCTTTTTTGAGAGATACGAAGTTTGCTTTGGAATTTTCATCTCATTTCAATCCTGTTTTTCATTACATTTCCACTATCTCCTATGTGACGCCCCGAAAAGTATAAGTGTGAGAACCCGAAAATTTTCTAATTTTCTATGGTTTATTTTATTTAATCGCCCGTCTTTTCTTCATTTTCTTTATTAGAAAAATTTCCCAGATAAAGTTTATGAGCAAAAATAGTTTTCAAATGATTTTTCTAGTATCGATTAGTTTTTGAGAAATTAAAAGCGTATTTTGAACGTGGGACCCGCAAGTGCGGTAAACGCAATATATTTTTGACAACTTCTTGGAATTTTGTATTAAGTGATATTATTTTACAAGGTGTTAAGATATTTGTCTTGGAGAGACAAGAAGATAATCTCAAGCTTAAAGAGTGACAAGTGTCACCTTGTTATTGAAGGTTGGACTTTGACATTTGACCATCTTACTACCTTTACCAAATAAGTACCAAATTGATCCAAAATTATCTTCATTCTTCATCATCTTGGCTGAGCTTCACAAGGAGAAAAGAAAGGAAAGCTTTCATCTTACTTCTTCATTTCTTGCTCCAATCAAACAATTTAACCGATTAAACTTGGATTTGCTCCATAAAAACCTTTCTCTTGGTAGTATTAAGGTGTGTAGTGAAGTGGTTTGAGAAGCAAAGGTGCTAAGTTGGGTCTTTTCTTGGGTTTGTAAGGTAAGTGACTAAGGAACCTTTCCTTTGATCTTGATAATGTTCAATTAGTGATTGGTGGTGGTTGAATAAGTGATTTTATGGTTGATTTCCTGATTTTGGTTGAAAATGATGAAGATTTATTATTTTTGGGGATTTTTCTGTTTTCATATGGATATGATTATGGGGTCATGTATGATGATTGGAAATGATGTTTAATGACTCTAGGAGGTGGAAAAAGTGATTAATTGCAACCAATTTCTGTTTTGGACCAAAAATTGAAAAGTGAGGGTTTTGTGATGAACATTCTGTCCGAATTTTTAGGTCCTAGATAGAGGCCGAATTGGCCTTTGCTTAAAACATAAAAGTTGTAGGGAATGACATTTTAGAGGTGTCTACAAAATTTCAGGTCAATCAGAGTAGTGTGGAATGAGATAAGTCGAAATTACTATTGCTGTTCTGGGTTACCCATAATTGGAAATCTGCGACTGTAATTGGTTGTTTTCACTGGAATTGCTTCAGAATTGGTTGTTGAGGTCTTCTGATGAAATGTATCCCTGTTTCGTAGCTTTCAGTTGGTTTTTGAATTTCTGGATTTGGACTTGGATAGCCTGATTTATGATGTTTCCGCTAGAATGCGTTCTGTGAATCGGTTTTTGTGATTCTGGTATAGTATCTTGCATTTTTTACCTGGTTACGCTCGAAACTGGGTTGAGTGACCTTCTGCAATATTGTAGCCCTATCTCTTAGCTTCGAAACGGTGGGTCTTGAACCTTCATCCGACCATCGTAGTGCCATTGGTGCCATTACCGCAAAATGACGTCAAAACTATTTTTCTGGTTTTGAGCTTAACTTTCATTTCCGGACTTTTCCCTAGCTTGACTTGTACTAGTACTACTTGGAACTTGCTGAATGACTATTAGATGAACTTGTTGTTGTGTGTGTACCTTTGGGACTGGCTGAGGAAATAATGAAGCCTTGATGGCTGGAAAAGTAAAGAAATTTAGGGGAAGTGCTGTCCGAACTTTGAAGGGATTTGTTTGCATTGAGTTTGTGATCTAAGACTCGGATTTGAGCAAGGCAATGATATATGATGGATGGTTTCTGAGCCATGGAGGTGAGTGACCCTAAACTATTTTCAAAGTACTTGTGAAATGTTTCTTACATTATTTACTTTTGAACTGTTTCCAAAGCTACTTTTGAACTGTTTTCTTGCATATCATGCGTGCTTATATGAAAGTGTTCCTTGTTTGATATATTTCCTTGACTTCGTGACTTGTATTATTGATTGATAACGTGTTACGTGCTTTGAATGATTTCCAAAACGAGCTTTCTAGGCGAGTGTGTATTTTATCGCACTCGACCTAAATCAATGTGAAATTTTCATGATAAATGATTAAATGCTACTTGCGCATGAATGTAAGCCTTTTGGGCTGAACTGGCCATTGCCCCTTGTTACCGGTCGTTTTGAGCCAGAAGCGGACTCGGTCAGGCGATTAGGAACTTGGGTGAACGTTTGGTATACTCGAGTATTACCTATGTAGGTTGGTGGAGCCTGGCCAAAAGCCAGGGACGGGGTGAATGAAATGAAATGAATGACCAAATGAGCGAGGAAATGTCAGGAGAATGAATGTATCCTTTCATGAATGTTACTATCGCTTTCCATTGTAAATGTTTCTTGAATTATTGATAATCCATATTTACTGTTTTGCAAATGATGTAGTTGTTTCCGGATTTATCATTTAATTTATGACATCATTGCTATATGACATCATTGAAATGAACTATTGTGAAACCGATTTGATTAATGATTTTCTGGTTACTCGCTGAGCTTTTAGCTCACCCCAAAAACTATTTATTCCCCTCCACAGGGCTCGTGGCGAAGGAAGGACTTGTAGTACTTGTGCACGTGTATGGATGGCCTAAACTTTGTACAATTTTGGATTTGGAATTATTTTATGTATATTTGGGATTAGTTTCCGCTGCATTTGTGACATGTAATTATTGGAGACGGATGTGTATTTGTGGACCAGTTGATGTATATTTGATTTTTATATTGTAATTTAATTGAGGACTGTAGTGAACGACTGAGTCCCGGCAAGAGTTGGGCAGGCGGCCCGCCGAACCCTCTGGTTCGCCTTAGGGGGAGGTGGGGCTGTCACATCCTAGTTGTATTACTTAATGATAATCAAATATTCAAATTGGCTATGTCCAACCTTAACGTTGCATTTGGCAATGAGATTTGATTTTCCCCTACTTATTTTGAACTTGTACAGAGGCCATTTCTTGATTATTTCAAGAAGCTAAACTTTGTCATAATATTTCCGAAATCTAGGTAGGGCACAATGGTCCAAAGCTCTCACATCTATTATTTACAAATGATACACTTTAATTCTTCGGCAAAGCAACTCTTCAGGAAGTTCATAACAAAAGCTTTATTACATGTTGTTGGTTCTAGACCAAAATAATCATATAAGTAATAGTAATTTCTCTAATAAAATTTAACGAAAAATTAACAAAAATCTCATACCTCAATATTGCATTAATAAATGCAAATAATTTGTACCATCAAAAGTTAATTTGACATGGGTTGAGGCACAGATTAGGTCTTAAAATTATTGGAGGAGAGTACACCAACAATTTCTGATCTTCAATCTAACCACCTCGAATTTGACAGCTACTAAGAAGTTCTGTAGGATTGAGGCACATAGAATGCCCTCTTTAAGACGATATGCGCCCTTATGGTATTTTTTTTTAATCGATGCAGAAGGTCTAGCGTGCCGCCTCCAAGATACAACAGCCCAACTCTATGGTTGTTGCTTCGCTTTGATCTGCACAACCAAGAGAAGCAGAAGCTTCCCAATATCTTATTTTGCCCATAGAAAATCAGAATGAGGGAGAAAGAAATGAGTGTAGGAAAAAATAATATTTTTAATAATCTTTTGTTGAGACGAGTGTATATATGAAATTCTCCAAAGGGCTTCACTATTTATAAGCTAAAAAAAATCTTTTGAAAATAGGTTGAATGTCCAAGTTCAATGTATAACAGTTTTTTCATATTAAATTGTAGATAATTTGTAGAATTTGTAATCTAAAACTTGATTCATATTTGAATGGCTTATAAAGACTCAATAATCGTTTGACCAAATAATATATTTGCAACTACTATTCCAAATAATTGTATAATAACTCCATTCAAAATGTATTGTAACTCCCAACATTATAATTCCCATAAATCCCAAATAAATTATTATAACTCCTTGTAAAGATTTCGTCAAGGAAAAATTAAGATTTTATTAAAATACACCAACACACAATTATACAAAGCTACTTCAAGTCACAAAGAAAAAAAAACACTTGCCATTGTCTTTAGTAGCAACGCTGCTTCATCAGTAAGGCATAGCATCACTAAATTTCTCAATACCAACAGATTTCCAGTGCATGACAAATGGTCTTCTCACAATCATGGGTTGCTAGAAAATTGAAGTATTTGTGTCAATTTGGGATAGAACATGGCAAAAATTTCGTCGGAATGAGAGAAATGACTATTGAATCCAAGAAAAAAATAATGTTGAAGGCCATGGTTCAAGCTATTCCAACATATTCAACATCATCTTTCAAGTTTCTAGATTTCTCATTGTCGGACATTTAATGAATGATGACTAACTTCTGGTGGGGTAAATGATAAGTGTTTAATTTGCGTACTTTTGTGTGGTTAAATATGTGTGTTTTAGTGTATTTTTTGTTAATTTAGAGTAAAATATTTAGGTTTCTAGTCAAAAGTTACATTTTAAGGTATAAATGAGGAAGTTACATTTTTTATACTAAAAGAATTTCATGTTACATTTAGTGTATGATACTAAAAGAAAAAAAAATTCATGTTTTTATAAGTTTCAAAGTTTGAATCATCAGATGGAGTTACACACGAAGAATTGGAACAATTCTTAATTATTCTAAGTGACATGAAGTGCAAAAGGATCAAAGGATGAAGAAATGAATATAGAAACAAGGAGGCAAAAGATGAGTGGAAACAACACATTTGGGTCTTTTGACTATAACTTGAGCTACAAGATCAGATTGAAATGATTTTTAATTCAGTTTAAAGTTGAGATGATACTTTACAATTCTTATGAACGTCTCACACTTTCATAGCCAAATATTTGAAGTACTCAAATACATTTCTACTGTGATGCTCTTCTGACTAGTCCTTAGTATTTTGGGCATATTTTAGCATCCAGACATCCAAATGACCTGATTCTTTTACCATTGGAAGCTAAATCAAGGGTTACAAATTTTATGTTTTGTGCAAAAGCTGATTCGGCCTTCTTTATGGATTTATTTGGCTTCAAATCTGGCAGTAGTTACTGCCTGCTATTGATTAGAAGGGTTATGAAAATAGAGCAAGAAACAACCAGCCATGGTTTCTCTTTGCATGGCTGGTTCTAAGTAAAAAGACAAAAGAAGGTCTTTTTCCAAATGTCTTGAGCTTTGTTCTAGGCATCAAAGTGTCTCTTTGCATGGCTTCTCATTTGGATTTGACTTTTCGCAACTTTTCTTGACTTTTTGGAGTTCTTGACATTTGGAAAAAGGCCTTCTTTTGTCTTGAAGAAGAAAGACACACGTAAGAAGTTTGAAAAATTCTCTACAAATGAGGGCTTGTTCTCATCATTTGGGACCTGAGTTTAGGAGCTTAGAGAGAAGAAAAACACTAAAAGAGTAGCTCTTAAGCTATAAGCTCCTGATAATTAGTTTAGGAGTAGAATATGTTAGTATAGTTTTTATCCATTCTTGTACTTGTACTAGAATTGGATGAAAAGTTAAGGAACAAAGATGGAGAGTTGGAACTCATGTGACAAGGCTGACCTCTCTCTTTTCACTTTCTTATTGTATTAATTTCTTGTTTGGCTATAATACAAGTGTGGTCTTTTCTTTAACTATCATTATGTTGTTCTAAAGTTTCATACCTAGGTAGGTTTAAGTTCTTCTTTGTTGGATGAAATGGACTTCGTTGTTGTGTTTATACTTTGAGCAAGTCTTTAGCACTTTTGTTTATTAACTGATGCTTAATTGTGATTACCTAAAGATGTTAGATGATCAACGAGAGTTGTTATTTAATACTAGTTTAAGGAAATATTAAACTTACGGAGTTCATTCATAACAGTAGAAAATCAACTTTGTGGATTTTTAATATGTAATTTCACAAAAACTAATGAGCTTGTAGGTAATTTCATAACCAAAAGAGTAGATATGGATTGGTTATAGGTATAGTTGATTCACTATGAGAGTATGTTTCAAATACATTAGGATAATATGCCATGCTTAACCAAGGTGATAAACTACGATAATTCGGTCATTTATCTAGCAATGTTAGAAAGAAAACCAAAGCTTGGAGTTTTTCTTTTGTTTGTATCTTTGTTTATATATGGTTCTTAGTATAGTTTGATTATCTTGTTGTTATACTAGATAATAAAGAAATTTGAATAGCATAGGTAGTTGATCATCTTTCCTTGTAGGATTGACACTTGAATATTCACTATACTTATGTACGACTTGTGCACTTGTGTTAGTAGAAGTTTGAGTGTAATTTAAAACTCATCAAGTTTTTAGCAGCATTTCTAGGGAAAGATTCGACTCAATATAGATATTAAGAATGACTTTATTCATTTAGGCATTTTAATTCTATTTATTGCATTTGTTGTGTTGTCTAAGTCGAGTCGGTTGTGCGATTATTGAGTCTTGTGTGTTTTTTGTGTTTTGTTTGTATCTATTCACCTATTCTTCTTGACCAAATTTGCTTTTGAGTTGGTTTGAAAGCAAGTTTAGAGGCTCAAGAAAGATGGTAAACATGGATAGACAAGACTTGAGAAAAGGAAGTTTGGTAATGAATCTCTACGATTGTCACTACTCTAAAAAAGAGATGGCTCAAGGATGCCTGAAGATATGTCATTTGAAGATGATGTGAGAGCTTTGAATGCTAAAATTGATCATCTGATGTTAAATGCTAAATTGGATAATATCATGCATTTGATATAACAAAAGATGACTATTAATGCTTTTAGTTCTAATTGTATGATTTGTAACTTGTGTGGAGGATATCGTGCAACTTATGAATGAATGCAAGTGCAAAATATAGATTACTATTGTAGGCATTATAATTCTATTTTTGATCAATATAACCCTAGTTGGATGGCTCTCATGATTATCAGTGGAATAATCAATGTCCACATAGTGATTCTTCATATTTTTATGATGATTTTCAATACAAATGTGTCCAACATAAATTTGAATCATCATGGAAATTAGCTATTTATAGAGAAGCTAATAGATATAGACAACCTTGGGAGTTAGCTATTGAAAAACCAGCTAATGTGATATTCGACCACTTTGCTAGGATATTGCTTCCCAGTCTGGTAGAATACAAGACCAATTGCAAACTTTGTGTGAAATTATTTGTTCTAATGATATACAAAATGACCCTAACTTGAGCAATGGGAATGTTGTATGTGAAAGTAGATTGTATTTTGATGAAAATGATGAAACTAATTTGTGTTCCAATGAAAAAGTGTCCATTTCATATGATAATACATTTAGAACTAACTTTGAATCTCATGAGGTGAGCATTAAGGACTCACATTCAACTCCTCTTGAGGAGTGTGTTGAAAATATAGATTTCAAAGGCATTATTGCCCAAGAAATCCTCGCAACATCTCTTTTGGTGAGTTCTCAAGTGACACACATTCAAAATAATATATATGAAGCACTTAGGATGGGTAAGTCACTTCCTTTTATTACATCTTTAAAGTTTGTCGCTTTTGCTATTAAGCCATTTTTTATTGATCCACGTGACCTGAGTTAGTGGACTACTCATTAACAAAGCCGTCTTTACCAAGAGATCAAAAGTTGAGCTAATGATTTTAAATAAATGCACTTGTTGGAAGACAAACCAATATTTTTTCGGTTTCATTTCATTTTAGTATATTTCCAAGTTTCTTGTGTGTTTTAAAGTTCATTTGTTATGTTTGTTTTGTAGAAATTCAAGAAAATAGCAAAATGCACTTTAAAGTGGAGCGGCGAAAATGGATAGTTTCATGCTCATTTTGGTACCTTTAAGTTTCTTATTCTAGATTCATAGAAATGAGTATGTTTTCTTTGTATTTGAATAAGTTTTTGGATTGAAGAGTGAATTTTGAAATGCAACTTTGCATTTAAAAGAAGTTTGAAAGAGTAAAGTTTGAGCATTGAAGATTTTTGAAATGAATTGAGCTTCTAAAAATAAAACTGCCTGAAAAACCAATGTAAGAACAAAAAAAAAAAAGCCATTTTATCTCATGAGCATAAATGGGACAGAAGAAACGTGAGATAGATTTGGGGACTGCATATTTGGATCTGTTTGTGGATCCTGTCACTTCTGCAATAAAAAGGCAGACTCATAAGATACTTGTTCTTCATTCTTTTCTTCCCAATTTCACACACCTGCACCTCCTTTTCACATCATCTCTTCAAATCTCCAATTTCACTAGTTTTTCTCACTAAAAATCACTATAGAATTATTTTAAACATGCTAGAGAGCAACACCCTTGATTTTCATGCATCAAAAATAATGTTTTTGTGGGATTTTTGCTCTAAGAATCTAAGGCCACTTTTTGAATGGAAACCTAAATATATTGAGGTTGTAGTGGTTTTTGAAGTAATTTCTTGGGGCTTTTTGCATCAATAACAACTCCTAGCATCACTCTACAGATTAGAGGTAACCTTTTTAAACTCAACTCCGTAGTTTAAATTTCACCATTGTTGCATTTCTCGAATTTTAATCAAAATTGCAATGGTGATTTTATAATACTTCTTGTTGAAGTTTCTAGACTTCATTGATCTCATTAGCATATATAAGCATGTTAAATATGATTGATTAGAAAATTTGTTGAAGAAGTTGAATTTTTTACTTTGCCAATTTCCTAAATTGTTGATCATTGTCAAATGTTTGATATGTGATGATGCTTATTGATGTTTGTGGACAAAAATAGACACAATTGGACCCTATGAATGTTCTTAGTTGTTTAATAAATTTGGGAAATGTTTGACTTGGTTCCATTTTTACTCTTTAGTGTCCCTTTGTGAAATGATGATTCTTTTAAAATAACTACATTTGGTTATATGTCTTATATGTGATATTTTTAGTATTTTGGGAGAAATTTATATGCATATTTGTATCATTGGAGGACTTGTTAAGTTAAAATGGACCTTATAATTTTATTTTCTATCTTATGTAGGTACAATGGAGATGATCATGGAGGAGATGGAGCACTAACGACTCTTGTTCATTTGTTTGCTTTTGCTTTGTTACTCTTCTAGAACTTTTGTAGTTTATTTTCAATTTTTACTTTTAAATTTTTCTTACTAATGGTTACCCATGGAACTTAGGAAGTTCACAGCCTGGATTTAGTAGATTTTTTATTAATGGCTCATGAACTTCATGCTTGTATGCTATCAATCGCTACCTAGAGGAGTGTCTCTTTCTATTTCTGATTTTCTTTCTTATATATTGAGGACAATGTGTGTTTTAAGTGTGAGAATGAGGGAGAATTGAGATTATATATGCTTTGTAGTGATTGATTTTTGTTGAAATTGTTTGAGCTTGACTTGAAAATATTTCTTGTGCTTTGAAATGTTTCAAAATTGGGTTTGTTGGCAAAGAGTTTTATCCAGTTACAATGGGAGACCCTGCTGAAATTTTTTCCAAAAATTTGTCCAAAATTGCATAATAGCCCAAAATATTTCAAACCTTTTCAATTTGGTGCAAGGGCAATAAGTTCCAAAGTCATTAGTATTCAAATTCTATTACTTGTTGATTTAAGTACATGTATATTGAAAAATTCATTCCTCAATTAACTTGAAATTAGCTATATGTGATTAGGAGTTTTTGCATATTAAGAAAGTATATCTTATAAAATAGAGAAAATTATGCCTGATTTTTTTGCATATTTATTTCAAAATTCCTATCTTTACTTGATTTTACATAGTTTAGTGATAAACTTGGTCATAAGTGTAATACTTTGCCTATAGTTATTTCTATATGAATTTACAAAGAGAGAATTTGTACTTTCTTTCAAAAGAAAAAGAAAAAAGTGACAGAAAAAAGAAGAAAAAGAAAAAAAAGTGAATAAAGGTTATAGTTCTACTCTAATAGTTCATGTGCTTAGTAATCGAGAGATTTTATCTAAAAATGTCGACTTTCACATAAAAAATACCTGAATTAAGACTAGGAGAAGCAACTTGAATGGGTGGAATGTTGAATAACTATGGATCTTCATCTAAAAATATCAATTTTTGCATCAAAAGGCAACTTCATGATTTGAGTTATTATTCAGATATGTAATATGAAAAAATCCATTTTTGAGTATGGGAAAAAGATAATCATAAGTTTAGGAAGCATATTATTGATTTTGTGAGTTATTTGACTTGTGAAATTGGGTTAGAATGAGAAATTAAGATGATATGTTCAAATTATGGTATAATCATCTTTCCTTTGTTTGATATTATGAGTACTTGGGATGAAATAAATTATTGCATAATAGTTATTTACATAGTTTTGAGGAAATGAATTTCAAATGTGCATATGTATTATATCAAACTTTTGGAACGTTGTTTAGGATTGTAGTTCTTATTGCTTGAAGACAAGTAATGATTTAATTGTAGGCAAGTTTGATAGGTATTCATTTTACATACTTTTGTGTGATTAAGTATGTGTGTTTTAGTGTGTTTTTTTGTTAATTTAGAATTAAAAATTTAAATTTTCTAGTCAAAAGTTGCATTTTGTGGTATAAATGAAATAGTTGCATTTTTATGGTGCTTAGTGGAGAAAATTTTATGTTTTTGTATGCTTTAATATTTAAATCATCAAATGGAGTTGCACATGGAGTATTGGAAGAATTTTTGATGATTTGAAGTAATATGAAGTGTAAAAGGATCAAAGGATAAAGAAATGAATATAGAAACAAGGAGGAAAGGGATGAGTGGAAAAAACACATTTCGGTTTTTTGGCTATAACTTGAGTTACAGAAATCAGATTGAGATGATTCTTGATTTATTTTGAAGCTGAAATGATGCTCTACAATTGTTATGAAACATCAAAGTCCAATTCTCACATTTTCATAGCCAAATATCTGAAGTACTCAAGTACATTTCTACTGCAACGCTCTTCTGACCAGTTCTTAGTATTTTAGGAATATTTCAGCATTTGGACCTCCAAATGACTTGTTCTTGTGCCATTACAAAGCTAAATCAAGGGTCTACAATTTTTATGTTTTGTACAAAAGTCGATTCGGCCTGGTTCATAGGGTTAGTTGGCTTCAAATCCAGAACTGGTTATTGAGCTTGTTACTAATTAGAAGGGTTGCGAAAACAGAGCAAGAAACAAGCCATGCTTTCTCTTTGCATGGCCGGTTCTAGGGCTGGTTCCTCAGTCAAAAAGTAGTAGTACAATGCAACTTGTGCAACTTGATCCTTCTTGATTCATAATTCCTTGCTTGTGTTTGAAAGTTTGATAAAAACACTTTGATGGCTAGAACGAAGCTCAAGACATCATCTTTCAACATCATTAAGCAACTTTCATCATTTGGATCAAAATTTAGCAACTTTTTCCTCTTTTGTCAAATGTTCACATTTGGAAAAAGATGTTCTTTTTCCTTGAAGAAGAAAAATGCAAGTAAGACATTTGAAAAATTCTCTATAAATAGGGGATTGTTCTGCTAATTTGGGAGCTTGGAGTGAAGAAAAATAATAAAAAATGTAGCTCTTAAACTACAAGTTCCTACTAATTAGTTTAGGAGTAGAATTGGTTAGTATAGTTTTTATCCATTCTTGTACTTGTACTAGATTTGGATGAAGAGCTAAGGAACAAAGATGGAGAGTTTGAACTCATGTGACAAGGGTGACCTCTCTCCTATCACTTTCTTCTTGTATTTGATTCTTGTTGGCTATAATACAAGTGTGGTCTTTTCTTTAACTTCACTATGTTGTTCTAAAGTTTCATACCTAAGAAGGTTTAATCTCTTCTTTGTTGGATGAATTTTTTGTTGTTGTGTTTATTCTTTGGACAAGTATTTAACACTTTTGTTTGTAAATCATAATAAACTTGCCATTAATGGTGATTATGTGAAGGTGTTAAATTATCAACAAGAGTTGGAGTTTAATACTAACGAGCCTAAAGGAGGACCTTTGGTTTTTTAATATGTAATTTTGCAGAAACTAATGAGCATATAGCTAATTTCATAACCATAAGTGGTTTGCATTTATTTTACCTATTTCTATTTAGGTTTTAGAGTAAGTTTTTGGTGTATTTTAAGTTAAATGGAAGAATTGAATTCCTTTATAAGTTACTTTTAATAAAGTAGTATTTTTTTAATCAAAACATGCAAAAGTGCGGGTTAATATGCATATTAGTATTTTTTTTTTTGTAGGTTTTGCTATCTTATGAATTAATTCAAATCAAGAGAAGTTTGACAGCTTTGAGACACCTTGGTATTTTGGTTATATTTTGAGATAAAAGTATCAGATTGAGATGATTTTTGAGCTAATTTGAAGCTAACACATAGATCTACAATTCTATTGAAGACATTGTAACCCAATTCATTGGTTTTCCTGATAAAAAATCTGAAATATAGTCAGGCAAAATTTCTATCAAAAACTGAAACAGAGCATCAACCTGTTAGGGGTATTTTGGTCATTGGTCAGCCTACAGAGATCCAAATAAGATGATTATTGTAATGCTAATTTTGGTCATTTGTCAGCCTACAGGGATATTGGAATGCTAATTCAAAGAGCTACAACTTTCTTGTTTTGTGCAAGAGGTAATTCGGCTTCCATCAGCAGGAAAAATATTGTTGAATTTGGTCCTCAAATAGAGCAAAGTTGAGATTTGAGCAAAAAATGCAAAACTTAAGAACATGAAGAACCGCGACGCAATCCAGGAGGTATACCTCGCGGATCCACCTTGTGGATCTCTAAGAAGCTTCTGCAAGTTGATTCTGCAACTTGCACTCATTTCACACTGCCTTGTGAACCAATTTTTCTGATAAAATCTGGCTGGAATCAGTTAAACTTGAGTTGGAAAAGTGAAGAACAACTTTGTGACCATATTATGAGCACATTTTCAGAAACATCATCCAAAAACATCTATGAATACCCTTGTATCTCATTCATTTGATCATCTTTTAACACCTTGTAGTGTGAAGTAGGGGTGTCAATTTTCGACACGATTTAAAAACACGACACGAATCTAACACGAAATTAATGGGTTTGGGTTGAGGTTTCAGGGATTCGCGTCAGAATCGGGTCGAACCTGATGAACCCAAAAAGAAAACATGTCGATTTCGAGTCAACCCGTGGGTGACCTGATATGACCCGATATGACCCGTTTACGAATTAAAAATAATTTAATAAACTTAAAAATTATTTTATCTAACTAAACTAACTTATTTTTTTTTTCAAAGGCATTAATTACTTAATCCTAAATGAATTTATTTCATTTGTGTAAATTATTTGGTTTGGAATTATTTATTTAAATTTTTATTACTTGATTATGTAATTAGTTTTGTGTGAAATTGATTTTATTAGAAATTACAGTAATAAATTAATAAATTAAAATTAAGTTCCGAGTCATTTCGGGTCGACTCGCCAACCTGAAATTTTCGGGTTCATGTCAGGTATCCTGACCCGTTTCGGGTTGGCGAGTCAGGTTCGGGTCAGCAGGTTTTCTGTTATACTTGGGTCTCAACCCGACCAGCCAACCCGAATTCGACCCGATTGCCACCCCGAGTGTGAAGTAGAATAGAGTAGAAGTAGAGGTAGAAGTAGTTTAGCTCTAGCTTCATATTGAGAGTTCCTTTCTTAGTTTAAGAGCTTTGAGAGAAAGGTGAAAACATTCTTGTACCAAAGTTATTTGAGAGATCAACTTGTGAAGGAATTCAAGAATTCAACCATCAAGATATTGAATAAGAATTCTTCTTCCTAAACTTGTCTCTTATTCTTATTTGTTATACTTTGTTGCAAGTTTGTTTCATGCTTAGATGTTCTTAATATGATGTCTAGCTAAACTTTTTTATATCCTAGGGTGAAGATGAACTTGTTATAGTTTTGATTTAAAGTAGTAGGGAATGATTATGCTTTTCCATGATTTGTTAGTTTGGAAATTTGAGCTTATGCTTTATAATCGTTTGTCCATCAACTATGAATGATTTGATAATTGTTGAGCAATGAAAGTTGCCTTGAAATAGATCTAAGTTCTTAAACATTAGCCTTATTCTCACGAAAGTAGTGAATAATGGTAGGTTGGATTCATATAAGAACTTCATTGAACTTATTTAACTTGTTTCTTACCTTTTCTCTAAGAACATAGGTGAAGGATGATTCAAGGAGTTAATGAAATTGGTGAAAGCATTCTAGAGGAATTAGCCAAGGCGATTTCTCTCAAAAATATCCATTAGCGAAAGCAAGGACATACATTTGAAAGTTATTCCTTGACAATTCACGGAAGCATAAGTATAATCATCTTAGCTAACTTTTAATCTTGACATAACAAGGAATTCTAATCCCTAAGACTCTCACATTTAATCTCTATGCAATTCTAATCTAACTTATCTTTACTTTCATTTACTTTCTTGCAACATACCGCCTATATGGTTGGTTTTTTACCACCTAATGACTGGTATTATATTTATTGCTTATGTACTATGGCCGGTTATATTGCCTAAACTAACATGTCCTATGGCTGGTTTTACCATCTAATTAACTTTCTTTGTTTTTACTTCTTTAACTTTAATTGTCTAGATAATAAAGTAAGCAATTAAAATCAAGTGATTACCACATTCTAAGTCCCTGTGGGATCGACACCTAATATCCTTATACTCAATAAACGAACCGTGCACTTGCAGAAATAGGGTAATAAGGTTTTAAAATTTGTAATGAGTAAAAAGTTCCTATCAATAAGAGTAGATATGGATTAGTTATAAGTATAGTTGATTCACTATAAGAATAAATTTCACATACATTAGGAAATTGTACCATGCTTAACCAAGGTGATAAATTGCGATAATCGGATCATTTATCTAATAATGTTTGAGAGAAAACCGAACCTAGGAGATTTTCTTGTGTTTGTATCTTTGTTTATTTATGGTTCTTAGCATAGTTTTATTGTCTTCTTGTTGATGTTAACCTAAATAATACAGGAATTTGAATAGGGTTGGTAGTTGATCATTTTTCGCTGTGAGATTAATACTTGAATATTCCCTATAATCGTGTACGGCCTGTGCACTTGTAATAGCAGAAGTTTGAATATAATGTAAGACTCCTAATCAATATAGGGAGAAATGCAGCTTTGGTCCTTAATGTTTGGCATTTATGCAAATTTAGTTCTAAAGTCTTAGTAGAAATAAATCTAGTCCCCTAATATTTGGTACCTAATGCAATTTGAGTTCTTAAAATTTTGACAAAAAAAAATTTTGGTCCCTATTATTACTAATTTGAAGTAGACTTAGGACAATTGACGAATTTTCTCAAATATTTACAGAATCAATCATGTGCAATCACATGCTTGTTGAATTAAACTTCTTAAAAAAGAAGCAAATAACAAGCAACCTTGAACGATAATAATAACTCACATGATGGTATGTTAGTAACTAATTAACCAAGAAACAAAAAAAAAAGGAAATTTGTTAACCTATGCAGTAATTAAGTATTATGATTTTTTTCTTGGGGCATTGAAGATCAAAAGTGAAAATGAGTTTTGGATTGATGAACTGGGTGGTTCAACTAGTTTTAATATTATAGTTTAAAATTATCCTTCTTTTTAGTAGTTAATTAGTTAGCAAGTAAATTATTAGTTCTCAATTTTATTGTTTAAAGCTAGCTACTATTTTTTTTATTTATTTTGAAATTTAATTTGACAAACATATGACTAGACGTAACTAAATTTCATTAGTAATTCGGAAAACATTTTCAAATGTCCCAAAGCTACTTTAAATTGGACACACTTGGGATCATATTTGATCTTGCCAAAATTTTAGGGACAAAAACTGCATATGTGCTAAACATTGGTGACTAGATTTACTTTTGCCAAAATTTTAAGAATTAAAACTGTATAGGGGCTGAACATTGGGGACTAAAATTGATTTTTTTTTCCTATGATTAGTTATGCCCTCCAATTGTGGTACTACTCGAACATTCGAACTTCCATCATTCAACAAAGAAAAACCAAGAATTCATCAACAAAATAAAAAAATCGAAATCACATTTGGCAAAAAACTAAGAATTAAAATTCTAATAGCTCCCAAATTCGAGTGATCAGTCTCAATACTAAATGAAGTCATTGACACCAGTACACATAAAGCATGCCAGTCTCAATCCTCAAACAAAAGACTACGGCGGGTGCAGTTATACGTGCAATTGTAGAGGGTGTTAAACAAGTGGAATCAAGCCAGTTCAGCTTGGCCAGATCTAAACTGCTAATATAAAATTCATATCAAATCAGACCAAGCTATCCTAATTCAAGTAGTCAGATGCATGGTGCAACTGCAAAGAACTTGGATCCTCAAGAAAGTCAGCTGACACTAGTATATGTAAAGTTGTTGATGCATGGGCTACTTCAAACTTCAATAATAGTAGTTTATTCATGTTTTTAGGTTTTCATTTATGTTTAAGTAAACATTTTAAGGCCACCAAAGAATACAAAAATTTTTTAAAGGCCATCTTAATCAGATATGATAATTTCATAAACCACTCTTATGGTTTTTGGTAATATCATTTTGCATCCATGAACTTTTCAAAAAAATCACTTACCTCCTTTGTCACCTAAAGTTAGCATCACAAGACACCAATTGACAATTATATGGGGAATATTTTCTCAGACAAAAAAGTTTGGTATGTTTGTTTTCTTGATCTTTTTTTTTGGTAAAACCGTATCTTTAAAGAAAGTGGAATAAAATCTTTAGCACCAATTTGGGAGCATGTATATTTGATACTATAATTTTATGACATGAATCTACCTACCACATTAGTTTAGGCTATTCATTTTAATTATTTTATTTTCTTGACATTACTGGAAGAAGTATGCATTTTTCATATCAAACATAAGACTTTTTATTATGTTTTTGCTTAAAGAAAAATTTGATTGCAACCTTGCAATTAGAGCCACAATTTCATTTGAATGTTGCAAGATATTGGTGAATTGTATGACCTTTCTTTTAAACTTAATTAGGACATACTTGTGCTTTCCAATTCTTAATTTTGTTTCCAAAATTTTCTCATTAATGTTTCAATTATTTTTGACTCCCAACTCTTGTTAATTATATATAATCCCAACACCATGAGTATTTGTTTCTATTGCAACAGTAACGTGGTTGATAGTTGTTACTGCTAAATTTGGTTGCATTACAATAGCAACTCATACACAATTTGTTTTTAGTTTTAAAAAATTTTATTCATCCTAATATGACTTTTGGTACTGAATTAGGATGTAAAATAACAAAAAGGGCAATGTTGAAAGGAAAATATGTTCTCTCCACTTAACTAAATTTGTAACCTTGCTTTTTCTTCTAGGGGCTGAACACAGCCACGGATTTAAGGGGGGGCTGGTGGGGGCTTAAGCCCCCCCCAAGCCGCCGGAAAACCCCCTACATCTAGTCTACCTTCCAAGCAATGCTGCTCTGCCAATTACACTGATGGCACGGGAGTACGAGGTTTTCACGGTTGTTCCTGTCAAGGAAACATCAAATGGTTCTCGATTCGCTCCTATAGGCCTCATCAGGATGTTCAATTCAGGTGGAGCGGTCAAAGAAGTGGGTTATGGAAAGAACATATGCGTCAAAGCACGGGGATGTGGTACTTTTGGAGCCTATTCATCAGTCAGACCCAAAAGAATCACAGTTGACACAGAGGAAGTCCAGTTTCATTTTGAAGAAGCCTCTGGATTGGTAACCCTCGATCTCCCAGTCCCAGTCCCAGTCCCAGAGAGAGCGCTGTACCTCTGGACCATCAACATTGAACTCTAAACAATTAGTTACAGCATTGAAGGCCGCCGGGCCCCATTAATTTAGAATGGAGCCCCAGGCCAGCTTTGCTCTCTGTAAACCTCCTTCAAAAATCAGCGGATGGTTTTGGATTGGATAGGCTCTATATGTTGCGCAAACCCGTCAGAAGAATCTTTTGCTGCACACTCCTAGATTTTTAACCATTTCGCCTTATGAACGAGACAAAAAAGATATCCTTCTCTGTTACGATCTTCTAACGCAAAAACTTATGTCACGGGGCACGACCCGGATCTTAGCAGAAGCAGCAGGAATCAATTTGGGCATGATGGGACTTAGCTTCGTAGCAACTTTTGACTTTGCTTCTTGTAGCTTTTCCATTGGGTTTGTGCAATATACATATTATTATTGATCCACCAGCTTCACTTGCAGGCCCAAATATTTTCTAGTTGAATTCTTGGACTTGATGGTAACGTGCTAAAAATAAAATCTGAAGGAACAAATGAACAAGCAATTGTTTGTGGCGACGGTTGAATGAGTAGTACTTTTCTTGATCCATTGTAATACAACACGCAAGTTGAATGACTGTCTGGTTGTATACATCGAGAAGGATATTTTTGCAACAATTGAAAATGAGCAAATATTGCAGCGTTTTCAACGGATGAAGACTCGCAGAATGCAATTGCCTCCTCTTCGTTATTCGAGTGCAACAACTACCAATACTTCAAGTGTTAATCAATAACAAATTTTTGGGTATGTATAATTATATGTTTTTATTATTTTTATAATTATTGATTCTAAATTTTACTTATTAAATATATTTATTTCGTCACAAAAAAATTTTTTTAATACACTTCAGCCCCCCCAAAAATAAATTTCTGGCTCCGTCCCTGGCTGAACATGATACAAAAAACTTCAATTCGGGGATGTAATATGAGATTTTTAAAAGTTTAAAAACACTAATAGCTTGTTTGATAACTTTACTTAATGCTGAAATTTGATTCATTCAGAACTTTTTGAATTCAACATGTTTGATAATAGAAATGCCTTTACCACTTAATATATTAACTATTGCTTAATTTGTGTATAAACTCTTAAGTGAAAATTTTTCACTGCATTTTCTGAATTGACTACAATGCTATAACTCTTATACATATAACATACTATCATACATGCTTTCGTAAATTTTGGTCTTATCAAATGAGCCCTAAGTAGAATTGACAAAATCTTTGGGAGAAGTTTCTTATACTTAATCAGAATTCCTATTAGCCACTTAAATATTACCCCATATAATCGAACTTCTTCTTGAAAAGGCAAGTAAAAAGTACAAAAAAAAGAGACAAAATAATTATTGTCGAGTGATTAAACTTCAAGAGCATGATGGTCGAATTAATTAATTAAACACTAAGCATGATAAAATTAACAAGAAACACCTTCCAAATATGAATTGACTACAAATTGAGATGCAATAAATTTATTTGCTCTAATAACCAATAGTATACACAATTTCAAGGCTAATATAGCAAGGGTGTCGATCTATCCTTAGTCATTAACTAAGAAAAGCTAAATCAATGAAACAAAGGCACGCTAAAGTCCACGATTATGGACAGAATGAGAAGTTATACCACCATAGGCAGCCCCAGTATTAGCTAAAATGCACATTAACACAAATTCTCTAGTATCAAAAGGGCCGGGATTTAAAGAAAACTCCAACCCAAAAGTGCGCAAATAAACCCTTCTTTTAGGCATGAATTTAGCCATGGCATATCCCATAGGGTACAAAATGGCTACAAATGTTACCATGGACATGATGCATTGAGCAGTCTGATATAGAAAAAACTTGTTCAGAACAAATGAAAATAAGCATGATAATGATCCCAGATAAACTGCTCGAAAGGTCCACACGGGCTGCTCTTCAGCATTGTAATCACCATGGTTTCCTTCAACATGAGTTTCCTCATCATCATCATAAATGTCCTCTTCTTCTAGTTCTTCCTCTGTTTCTCTAGCTGTTTCACTTGTATGGATAAATGTGGTGTCCCCATCATAATCATCGCCCCCAAATGTAGTATTTATACGAAGTTTCATGATTATGAAGAAATTTATGGGTTTGCTTGGTTGCGTTATTAATATTAGAGGTTGATTCTATCTTTGTTTAATTAGGGGAATGTAGCTAAGCTTAAGGATCACGATACGAGGAATATGGTGCATTATCAATCCGTGCGTGCTTCTCGCTGAAAGTCCGACATATTCTATCGGGTGAACCATATTAGTGCCCCTATATTTACGGGAATAATTTCAGAAACCTTCCTTGAGGTTTCTAACAATTTCACTAACCTCTTCTAAAGTTTGCAAAATTACACAAACATCCCCTAAGATTAAGGTTTTGATAACAAAATTAGTACAATTAGAAAAATAACATTCAAAAAGTACTTTAAGAAGAGAGATGAAACTTTTATTCCATAAATACTACATATGCATGTATATAAGTTGTATTAGTAAAATAATGAAAATAATTAAAAGTTAGAAACAATTAATACACATATTTCACTATTCAAAAAGTTCATATTTAATAAATTAGACAACATAAATAAGCAACAAAACTATACTAGTGATCACAACATTCAGCAAAACACACTAATCATCTCTTTTGACATGATGTTTGCTATGATCCTTGTGATCTTCAATAGAAAAAATTTTCAAATTTTGCCTTTCTTTTCTCTCATTTCTCCTTTACTAATATCTAATGATTAAATAATTAGAGTACTAATTAACTATTAGCAATTAATTAACTAAAATAACTGTTGGAATTTTCTTTAATGATGAATGATGATTTGTGATTACAAAATAACATCAATTGATATACCTAATGACGCTATTTTGTGACTGATAGAATTTGACAATGACTAGAAATCACTTGTACACAATGTGAGAAGAAGAGTTTTGGTAGAAGAGAAAAATACATGGCAAAAGAAGGTTGTTTATAAGGATATTTTTTTTTCGAAACTCTTAAAGTTATGACAGTTGTAAAGTAATTTCGTGGAAGTAATAGAGAAAGAAGGGAAAAGAAAGGCAAAATTCGAAATTTTTTTTGTTCAAAATTACAAGAATCATAGCAAATATCATGTCAAAAGAAATGACTAGTTTGTTTTTTTTTTTTTTTTGTATGCTTCATACTTTTATTGATAAGTTGTTGAGTTTACATAAAGATTGTAGGCTCCCTACACCAATTTATATCACAGATTGAACAGTAATCTAACTCTATTACTAAACTATATTATATACAAAAGAATGCAGATTAAATGACTAGCCTGTTTTACTGAATCTTGTGATTATTAGTGTAGTTTTGTTACTTATTTGTATTGTTTAATTTATTAAATGTGAACTTTTTGCATGGTAAAATGTGTGTATTAATTGTTTCTAACTTTTAATTATTTTTATTCTTTTACTAATACAACTTATATACATGCATAAGGGGTATTTATGTAATAAAAGTTTTATCTCTCTCTTCAAAGTACTTTTTTAATGTTACTTTTTCTAATTGGACCAATTTTGTTATCGAAACCTTAAACTCAGGGGAAGTTTGTGTAATTTTGCAAACTTCAGGGGAGGCTAGTAAAATTGTCCAAACCTTAGGGGAGGTTTCTAAAATTATCCCATATTTATGCTATGTTATGTTTAGCTCCCTCCGAAGTTTTTAGTTAGTGCATAACCTCCATTTTCTTTACTATTATATTTTTAATAGGGGAATAGTGAAATTTAAGAAGTTAAAATGAGGAAGAGGGGATTAGAACGTAGAATCTCTAAATTCTGAAGGCATAACTTGCTCTTACATACCTGATCATGGAATTCTTTTGGTGCGTATATTCAGATTGGTAAGGAGTAATAAGCAAATAGTCTCCCAAATAGAGCAACCTTTTGAGTTGCTGCTCAATCGATAGGCAAAGAAAATAGGTAATTAGGGGATAAGTTTGTCCATGTCAACATTAACGTGGACACTTGACACTTTGTGGAAGTTTGCAAATGCAAAAGGGTTACATGAACAATTTCCATGTAAGAAATGTTATACAAGATTCAGATAAATCTTACTTAAGGGCACACCCTTGGAACATGGAGAGCCATACAACTCAAGAGAGTTAATTTTCAATAATATCGATAATAGTCAAATTACAAAAGCTCTAAATATTCCTATTTATATAGGCTACAATAAGTTAAACTTAAATAGAAAATAAAAACACATTTAAACCCTAAAAACCCTAATTGAATAAAAACAAGTGCCACTAGGCCCACTACTATCACAAGAATCCACAGTCGAAACCAGGACTGGATCAGATGTGAGGATTGGATTCAGTCCAGAAGCGAAGCTACTCTTTGCCAGCAATCTGGCGCTAGAATCCGATGCAAGCTTGTATGGATCGAACACCAAATAGTCAACAGTTTCCTATACCAAGTCTTTCTTTCAATTGGTTCTTCATGCAATCCCTTATTGACTCGATTACAAATACTAACATTGCTAATTTAAATAAATAAAAATACTAATAAAACTAATAAAAGCTACCCTATATTGTAACTCTAAATAAGTTCGCGGACAAATCCATTAATATGGATGACGGAGCCTTGAGCCCAAGGTACCTTGTTCCATGTCAACACTACTTGGGCTTCTGTATGTGTGCGCGCAAATATGAAAAGTGTACCTATTTATTTAAGGATTTATTAATCAAACATAATAAAATATAAAGAAGAAAGATCATGGTTGAATTTGTTTGGTTGAGAATAAACTTTTGTGGTTATGTATGTGTGCGCGAAGCACAATAAAGTACTTATAAATTTCACATGGAAAAGATAAAGCATTTACTTTGGGTATGGTGCTTTTGCAATTTTACTTTATTTGTTTATGATTTATGATGGTGAAATTTTGGTATTTTTTAAATTTAATGTGTATTTTTGTAATCTATGATGGCGAAATTTAGTATTTTTTAAAGTAACTTTGTTTGTTTGTAAGTTGTGATGTGGTCCCTTTGCCTTTAAATTATACTATGTCGTAGTTTTCATGTTCATGAAAAGTCAGACATAGTTGGGGCCGAGGTTCTATATTTTTAAACAAAAGAATATTTGTATTTTTTTTGGAAATAAAAAAACCAGGCCAATATGTGACTATTTCACTTTGAGGTTACATTATGGTGGTGCTTATGTTAAAGATCCATAAGAGACATATGTAGGGGTAGCATAGAAACATTTGAAGGAATTATTCCAATAAAAGTTAGCAAATCAATTTTACATGACTTCTGCACTCTTGTGGGCTATCCAAATGATTCAAAGATGATATATAGAATGCCCTGTGAAAATAATGTGCTCAAACTATGGCAAATAGATGGTAAGGATGCTACAATTCAAAAACAAATGGAGAAGTTGATGTATATATTGTCCACGAATTCCATATAAGAGATGTTAATAACAATACTAGGAGTTCAAGTGTAGCAAATGCTGAGGAGATTCAATTAGAAAAAGATAGTTTGTATGTGGATATAACCTTTGACGATGTTGATTTAGCTAACGTCGAAGACATGCCAATTTATGTGGACAAAAAATGGAGCACATGAAGGCAAAAAATGGAAAAATAGAAGCTGTTGATCTTGGAGGAAATGATGATGATGAAGCGAATGGTGCTGCCCTTTCGAAATCATCCCAAGGTTAAAGCTTCCATGATGCGATTACGAATTTAGCCATGATGATGAAGATGTGATATCCCATAGCTGTGTTGTTGCTCCTAAGCAAGAGTTAGGTGGTTGAATTGGAAAGATTCAACTTGATAGTGGAAGGAAGAGCTAGGGCAAGGAACCTAAAAAATTGAATATTCCAACACTTGCAGCTAAGAATAAAAAAGCTAGAGCCGAGCCTGCTAGTTTGAGAAACTTGCATCTGGATGAAGGAGATTAGATTCCAATCCATAAAGAATCCGATTCACTTGTCTCGAATGAGTTGAACAGCGGACACTCTTCCTCAGATGAAGATAGTAGAAGAAGCCTAAGACGCTTAGTCTTGTGAGATTCAGGCCTAGCCTGAAGTTGAAATGGAAGATCCAAAATTTCATGTTGGTTAAATCTTTGATGATAAACAGTTGTTCAAGTTAGCAGTAGACAATACGCAGTCAAATGGGGCAAGGATATTTAGTGGGTAAACAAGATGCTACATGGATGAGAGTTAAATACAAGGCTGAAAATTGTGAATGGATGTTGTTTGCCTCTAAGGTTGAATCAGGTAATGAACCCCTTGTGATGAAGACTATGGAACTTGAGCACACTTGTTGTTGGACATTTTACAACGAGAGAGCTATCTTAGGTTTTCTGGCTAGAAAGTATGTAGATTTTTTAAGGTCAAATAAGAAGAGTGACTGTTAAAGAATTTAGGGAGAAGGTCCATTCGGAACTGAATGTACACATCACCATACCATAGGTGTACAAGACATCCATGAAAGTAAAGATCTTAACCCACGCAAGCTTACATTCACATCACCATACCATATATGTCCAAGATATAAATGAAAGCAAAGATCTTAACCCACGCAAGTTATAAAGAACAATACAAAATGCTATGGGATTATTGTGATGAGCTGCTAAAATGTAATTCGAGTTCCACAGTATATATGTAGATAGAGTTAGATGAAAACACGGGGAGAGAGAGATTGCAAAGGCTATATATCTGTTTTGAGGCACTAAAAAGAGGATTTAAATCTGTATGCCAGTCTGTGATTGATGCAGAAGGCTACCATTTAAGAGGCCCACATCCCAAGGTATTGTTACTTGTTGTAGGGATGGACCCAAATGATTGCCTTTATCCCATTGCTTATGCAGTAGTAGAGGCTGAAAACAAGAAGTCTTAGAAATAGTTTAGTGAATTTTTGAAATGTGAGTTGTCCATTTATGACCAAAGAAAATGGTCATTCATTAGTGACAAACAAATGTAAACTCCACTAGTGTTTGTTAACTTAAATACATGGTTACTTGCTGAATTGATTTTTTTATTTTTAATTTAATTTAATTTAAATATTTTATTTTATTTTTCTTTAAACTAGGGTTTAAGGGCCACAATTCAAGAGGTGCTTCCAGATATTGAGCATAAACACTGTGTTAGGCACCTTCACAACAACTTCAAAAAGTTGCATGCAGGTGAAGCATTGAAGCAGAGGTTTTGGACTTGTGCTAGACCATCACACATGACAAGGTTTCAGAACCAAATAGAGAGCTTGAGGGAATATGATGATATGCATGGAAATGGTTGACAAATAACACTTCACCCTACTATTGGTCAAGATCCCACGTCCTGTCCACACTCAAGTGTGACATTCTGATCAACAATTTATGTGAGAGCTTCAATTCGGTCATTATGGATACAAGGGAGAAGCCAATTCTAGGAATGCTTGAGACAACCAGAATTTATCCAATAGAATGGCTTAAAACAAAAAGAGACTTGATGAAGAAGAGAAATGACAAGATCTGTCCAAAAATTCAGAAAAAGCTTGAAAAAGCCAAAGAAGAAGTTACTTCAAATATTGCACGATGGTCCAAGGAAGATCAGTTTGAACTGACACACGCATATGGGAGAAAGCATGTGGTTGATGTTAAGAACCAAACATGCACGTGTAGAAGATAAGACTTGACTAGCTAGCCTTGCTACCATGCTATTTGCTATATTTCCTTGACTAGAGGGACTCTCGAGAGCTTGGTTCATCAATACTACTCAAGGAATAACTACTTGAAAGCATACGAACCAACAATAGCACCAGTGAGTGGACGCTTGGGTTTAGTCAAAAAAAAAGATTTTGTGTTGCCTCCTAAGAAGTTAAACTCCTAGTAGGCCAAGGAAATTAAGGAGAAGGGAGCCTGATGAACCAAGGCCCAATTTGGTAGGTGCAACAAAACTACCTAGAACAGGACTTGTGAAAATGAAATGCTCAAACTGCCATGAAGAAGCCATACTATGAGAAAATGCCCATGGTTCATTCTAGCCAATGAGCTCCTTGGTTATAGCTCTGGTAGGGCACTATCATCTAACTCCAATAAATGTAGCTTTTGCAAGAATTTGGGCCATAACAAAAGAACTTTTCCATAACTAAGACAAAGAAGAGTAATTCAAATGAAGACTACCCCTCAACTACTATAGCTAGTAGTTAGGATTATTTGCTAATATTTTGGTTTTTTGGTCCTAAACTTATCACTAACAAAAATTGCAACTTTTTGTTTAATAGATGCACATCAGACCTACAATGATAAAGGGAGTGAAAGACACCAACAAGAAGCTAGTACCTTGTCTTCACCAAAAGATGGTTTGTGCCATTATATATGTCCAGAAATTATTCTAATTGAAGTTAATTTAATTTTTGCCATTATATTGCTCAACTACTTGTAAGTTTGCCCAGTCTCAGATGAAAATTCAGAAGTAGGTACTGAACATGCTGCAGTGATAGACATCCAGCCTTCAGCTCCACAAGAAATTGATACTAGTTTGCCTTAAAAGGTCATGAAGTGTTCAGTTTGGAAGACAATTTGACATAATATGCAAATGTGTGACACATTTCAGGCTCGAGATTGGAGAAAGAGAAGAGCTGATATGACCGTGTATAGTCTATTTCCTCCTTCAAAAGGGAAAGAGACTAATAGAAAGTAAACGGTTAGTTTGCTTATGTAATTGTTAAGCAAACTTGAATTCATTGTCTAGTCTATTTTCTAAAGTATTTATTTGGTTTATGCAGGTACATAGGTTGTTAGATGAAAGTGATGATGCGGGCATAACAATATTGGGAGGATGAGGTGCTGCATATGAAGATCAACTTAGGCTTAATTTTTTGTTGTAGATGTTTAGGGAATGAAGTCTCCTCAATATAGATCTTCCACTCGTAATTAAAGTAGTGTACTAATCTTGTGAGGTGTGTTTAGGGAATGAACTAGGTCATTGTTTTGTAAAAGTTAGGCTATGTGACCTTAACTTGTCTCTTGTTGGCTAGACATGAACTAATCTTATGAGCTGGGCATTGATCTCTTTTGGATGACTGAAATGTTCTAGTTATATGAAGTTTTCCTATTGTCTCTTTTTGCCCAAAATTTGACAGGGATTGTTTGGTTTGGTTATGTTAAGGGAATGTCAAATTTTATGGCAAAATTCTGCCAAATTTTTTTTAGACACCTAGTGCCACAACCTTGAAATATGTCTAGATTTCTCAATTTATCCAACCATTGCATATATTACTTAGGCAATTGCTACATCAAATGGTTTACAGTGCTTTATAACCACACTATAACCAAACAAAAATAAGGTTATTTAATAGCAACCTTCCAATTTCGTAAATAAATGGTTAAATCTAACTATATAGCTTTCCCTAATTCATCTAAGCCAACATTTGGAGCCCCAAATCTATGACAGCATGTTCACTTTTGTCGTTGCCAACAACCACAGCAAACGATTACAAAAACTGACAACTTGCTCCTAGCTTTTAGCTTTCAAATTTTATGTTTCATCATCTTGTTCTCTTCTTCCAACCTTGCAAGTTCAATTTTCATGACATGGTTCTTGTCGCGCCCCACTTTTCGATCGGTGTGATGAATGTGTGGTGTGAACGTGTGCAAAATAAAAAGTAAAAGGCCATGGGACTTTGGAAAGCGACGATTTGGCCAAATGAAATTTTAAAAAGGGTTTTTTTAAATATGAAAACGGAGTCGCCACTTGGTATAGATTTGGGGTGTACCAAGTCACCCAAAAAGTGTTTTTTAAAGACAAAGTAGTAAAACCCTTTTTAAAACGACTCCTAGTCCACGTAAGCCAAAGAAAAAGGTTCGGGGGTCACGTTTGACAAAGGGGAAGGCAAGGATAGAATCCAAGGCACCCCTTTGACCTAGCCAAGGCTAGTTGCGTGACTTAACCTTACCTTTCCTAATTTTCTACCCAATATATGTTCGCACGTTGGATATGACTATATGAATGCAAAACGGAAAGAAAAATGCAATCCTAAATTCTACGATGTCTCTCGTGAGGCTTTTGGTCCCAAACCACATGAATTGTGGCGGCCAACAAAGGAAAACCCCATAGAGGTCGATTAATGCAAATGAGACTCAAATGTGCAAGTGTGGAAGTGTATGAAAGAAATTAAAATCCAAGTGTTTGTGTGCAAGTGTATGAAAAGGTGCACGTGTGCAATTGTATGAAAATTCCAAGTGTTTGTGTGCAAGTGTATGAAATATAGTGATAAGTGCATATAGGTGTAATTAAATGCAATTTGGTGAAGTAGAAATCAAAATGAACAGTAAGGAAAATGTGAATTGAAAAGAATGAGTAAGTGATAAATGAGAATGAATGAACCTAAGGGAATGCATCAGGTCGGGTATGGGAATGACTCCTAACTTTTCGACTTCGATTTTCCCTTTGATTAGAAGGCGAAACTAGCGTGCTAAGGCTATCGAATAGCCACACTCGCTCGTTTCCCTTATCAGAAGGGGACTCTCAGGCAAATGTACCCTAACTAGCATGAGATGCAAGACCTAAAGTGAGGGGAAAGGGGAATCGAGGAGCATGCCAGATGATAAAACTAAGAAAAAATGCATGATATGTAGTGAACAGGCAAATAATGCATTAATGAAAAACAAAGGAAAAATCCTATTGGGTCTAGCGTTGGACTAGCCCTTTCTATGAATTCCTAATGAAATAATGAGTCACAACTAGCATTGGACTAGTGTGGTGACGTACATTCATCCATCACATTCATTCATGCTATAGAAAACGAGTAGACATGCCAAGCACGTATAAACACATAGCACATAACATTTAGCATGCTCGACTAGATGCAAGGCCCTAACAAAGCAATTAAACATGTAGCAACAAGAACAAGCAACCAAGGGGAAGGGGAAATGGACCAGATGCTCTCCGAGCCCTATCTATTACAAGCCAAGAGGTGTACACATACCCCATAAAAGCATAAAGGGGAAGGGGAAATGGACCAGATGCTCTCCGAGCCCTATCTATTACAAGCCAAGAGGTGTACACATACCCCATAAAAACTTAAATAAAAGTAAAAGTAAGTAAACGCATGCAAGGGGGTAAGGAAAGCGAAGTAGACAGGCATATTCACATAACACGTAGGAGCACATGGGGTCAAATGAAGTGCAAGTGAGGGATAGAGTGTACCTCCCTTGCAATCGGGGCCCAATGAAGTGAAATCACTGACTTACCCTCCAAAATAATAAAAAGGTCAAGGTACCACTTAAATTATCAAATAAATCAGAAAAAAATGGAAATAAACGCCAAGTTGAATCACTTGAGGCCTTCCAAAGAAAGTAAACTACTCGTACTTAACCAATTAAGACAAGCAACGACCCAATTGAGAAATTAAAGAGGTTTAAAGAGCCAATTTATTATAAACACTAAGGGACTTGAAAAAACATAAAATAAAATTAAGAATCTAAGGTGAAACAAAACCAAATCAAACAAGAAATTTCACAAAAAGGTAAATGAGAAGCAATTTACTAGTGTCTAAGTAACAAAATGCCAAAGAATCCAAGAAAAATCAAATTAACTACAAATATGGGAAAAAGATATTACTAGACCCTTTAAATCCATTCTACAACCCCTTAAGTATCTACCCAAAATAAATCAAGATGAATTAAAAGGGAAATGGCATATTAGGAGGACAAAATTAATTAAGTTTTCCAATTAATTGGGCCATGGCAGCACTAAACACAAGTTAAGGGGTTCAATTGCAAACACAAACCAATCATGTAGGACCAATTAAAAACACTCAAGAGACTTTAAAGGTCAATGGCAAAGCAGAAGTCAAACCATGGTGCCAATTGCAACTATCTTAGAATCTAATTGCAAGAAATCAGCTCATGATTGGGCCTTAGTGAAACCAAGGGGACTTGAAGGATCAAAAGGCAAAAATTCAGAAAATATTTTCATGCACAACATGCAACTTACGAAGGAAAATTGTTTCTGCAGCCAGCTAGCAGCAATTTTTATTCTTACGGAAACATATCATCCTCAATCATCAGCCTTGATCCAAAAATCTTTTAAACAAAACACCTAAAACGGATCTAAACATCATAACACATCATTGCAACATTCAAACCAGCTCAAACCGTAGAAGGAACTTCATGCCAATGCTGGAGAAAAAGTATGTAAAAAAAAGGTTCGGCAGTCTTGAGACTTTGGAATTTCAGCAAAACTTATGCAACAAAAATTTCAACAAGGATTCAACCTCAAGCTCTCATTAAGCCTTCTAAATTCATCCTCAAAGTGCTATGCTATGCACACAAGAGAGAAAAATTTGGAATGAGGAACAAGCTAGCACTTGCAGGTTCATTCAAGAAAAACTTTCCACCAGTTCTTTTTAATCACACGAAAACAGCTCACAAGCATGCGTATCAGTCCATGAAATAGTGAAGCAATCAAGTCAGAACCCATTCAAAACCCAATGTTACAGTTTCAACCCATTGCCCTTAACATAATCCCCCGTCCTAGATGATTTAATCAAATTAAGTAAACCAGAAATGCAGCAAAGCAACGAAGTAGCCATTCTGCGATTCTAAAAATGTTGCAGCAAACACCAAAATTTCATGTGAATCCAGAAATCATTCATTCAACCGTGTGAAATCAAGAGTTTACATTATCAAACATTTAGACACAAAAAAAACATCCTAGACACAGGCGAGAAGGCTCATCCAAACCTTTGCTAGCTTTGAGCATGGAATTCACAGAGTCACAAAAAATTGCGCATACAGAAAGCTAGGAAATAAAAATTCTGCAATTTTTCGTGCATCCCAAAATTTGTTCGTGCAAAGTGAAACCTATCCAAACCTCATACATTAGCTTATTTCCATCAGAGTCATGAATTCAGCATAGAGGCTAGGGGAGGGACTTGTTCATGATGAACGACATTCATTCGGTTTCGAAAGATAAGGAAAGCACGCAAGCTAGCAGCTTTTTTGGTTCCTAAACTTGCATCAAGGAGGTTCTAACACAGCTTTGATAGCCAACGAGTTCATGGCATTTCTCAGTCAAGCGATAAACAAAAGCACGAAAAACAATCAGGTCACAACTTGGACGACCAGAGAAAGACAAGGGTGATTTACAGTCACGTCCTCAGCCTCGGCAAAACTTAAGAAAGGAAGGAAATTATGTCAAAGTAAGATGGAGAAGAATCCATGACTACCTGGAAACACCAATGCTGCTAAGCGAAATAGTAGAGGCTCCTGGGAATCGCACAGCTCCGGCAATAGAAATCCGCGAACTGGGTTGCGAGAGGCTCCAGCGTTGATGCAGGCGATACCTTCCCTTTCCCTCTCTGTTTTGCAGCCGAAACCCTCCTCACTGCTCCCTCTCTTGCTTCTTCGTTTCTTTTCTTTCAGAACCCATGCTGCCAATCTCTTGCTTGCTTTGTTTTTCCTTCAGATTTTTTAGCCATCACTCAATGCCCAGCCCCCTTTCTCTCCGCCTTCTCTCGCTCTCGGCTCAGCTATCTCAGTTTTCCTCAGCCGTTCACTCCCTCTCTAGCTTCTGTTTTCTTTTTTGCCTTCCAACTCTCCCCTCAGTTTTTTCCTTAGCCCGTCAACTCTCTCTTCCATCCTCTCCTTTGCGGCTGCCTTTTCTTTTGCTATTTATACCAGGAACCCCCCTCCTAAACCCTCAGCTATACTCTCCAAAATTTGCAGCTAAGGGGCTGCTAAGAGCCCCTCCTTGCAAGCTGCAAAAACGCAGCTTGCAAGTCGCGTGTTCATCATCATTTTTTTTAAGTAATTAAAACAATATTGGTAATAATAAAAAATAAATGACAAAAACAAATTAATTAACATCGGATAATATAAACTAGAAAATGCAAATTCCCCTTTTCTCTTTTTCTTTTTTTTCTTTTTTTTTATGATTTTTCTTTTCTTCATTTTTTCATGATTTTTCCTTTTCTCTTTTTTCATTTCAAGAAATTCTATGCTAAAAACTTAAAAATAAAAATAAAACTATAAACTAAAAACTAAAAATCGAATAAAACTAGCACGACAAATAAAAAACTAAAAATAAACAGTAAATGAAATTACACCAAAAATTTGGTGTCTACAGTTTGCCCCTGATAGGTTGCAATTTGATAGTTAATTTTATTATTAATTTTTCCTATTACTTAACCCAATGTGAATTAATTATTAGATTCTACTCACTTTTCGTAATTTACATTTATTTCAGGGAGTAGAACAAAAATGTCACAATAAAGGCCAATTTGACAGTTATCGAGAAAGAGTTCACATAGCAGGCAATCGAGGGCATTTCTGGAATAAGGAGATACAAGTCTTTTTTTGGTAATTCGCAGATGGCAGCATTAAAAGGAGGAACGCAGGGCTGAAGTGGGGAGCTTCTTATTCCTCCGGAGTCCTCTCCGCAAGGGAGGGCGCCGCACAGAGCCGCCGCACAGCAGGGAGCTGGCTTCCCTCTTAGTTTTTCCATTTTTATAGTTTAGCTTTTCCTTTGACCGTTTGGTCTCCTTCGTCTTGTAGTGGAGAGCTTTTGACTTTTCCTTGGAATCTTTTGTGGCTACCTCCTACGTGAGTCAGGAGCACTGAAGACTAAATCATCCATTGTTACTTTACTTTGCTTTATTCCTTCGAGTGAATTGCATTTCCCAATTTCGGAGTTGATGGCCGTGACTCTTGTTTCAATTTTGTGTGGATTTTGTTCATCAATTATGAACTAATTCCCTCACTCTAGTCAAGGAACAACGAAGGCTCTGGGTCGCCTAAAATTTGTGAGATCGATTTAATTTTATCTTTTTCTTTCATTTATTGGTATCCGCATATTTCTTGGTTGCTATGTTTATGGTTATTTAATTAATTGATTGTCTTGGATCCAGATAATTAGTTGATTGGATAATCTATTGTCAATTAGGGCATTAAATCCGTAATTGTTTAATTGCTCTAAAATAGTGGCAACTGGCATAATTAGACTTGTGTTAGGGGAATACGCGGGCTAATCTAAAATAACCCTGGTAGTGCGTTATTTGATTAGAATAGGGCTCCTCTAATACGTAAGGCAATTGGGGAATTAAATTCTATGGGCGTACCTAGAATTATTTCTCAATTAGAGCAGTGATTAACGGGCGTACCTTAATCATCGACACAGTAAGGAGGGGTTGACTGTCATCGCTTGTTTGGCAGTTATAACCTATTTATTAGTAAATAATTGGAATTGCCTTTGCTTATCGATGATCAATTAGGTGAACCATTGCTGAAGTTATTCCTTGGCTAGATCCTTAATTATCATTCATTTGATTTTAGTAATTTGTTAATTAATTTTTAGTAGTTTCTTAGATTTTATTTGAACTTCTTTTATTGTCACCTCCTGATATAAAACACCCCCTTTGTCACTGTGAATTTGGAAAGGAACAATTACTCCCAGTCCCTGTGGATTCGACCCTTCTTACTGCTATCTACAGAAATTACTTTTAGTTTGAGCAGGTTTTATTATTGCACAGGTTTCGACAACCTGTCAGCCCCTCTTTGTCTGAGTTTTGAAAAAACTTGAGACAAAGAAGTAGACACCAAATACTTACCTGCATTATTCGGCTGCAAAATGATTCCAACGAACAAGAATTCTAAAAATGGGACTGACCCGAACATGAATGTAAAAATGGGATAGACCTACGAGATAGACCCGAACAGAAATGTAAAATTGGGATAGACCCACGGGATAGACCCGGACAGAAATTTAAATGGGATAGACCCATGGGATAGACCCGAACAGAAAATGCAAGCGGGATAGACCCGGACAGAAATTGAGATGGGATAGACCCAGACAGAAATTTAAATGGGATAGACCCACGGGATAGACTCGAACAGAAATTTAAAATTGGGATAGACCCACGGGATAGACCCCAACAGAAATTTAAAATTGGGATAGACCCACGGGATAGACCCGGACAGAAATTGAAATTTGGGATGAATTGAAGTGAGATGGAGTATTGGTGGGGTTGACCCATGTTTATTGGTGATGCAAATGAAAGAAGCGAAATGAAGTGTTAATGGGACTGATCCACGTTCCAGTGACTGTGAAAATGAAATGTCTCGACAATCGGACAGTGGGATCAAACCCGAGCCTGCCGTGATGAACTTGATTTGATTTTTGATTTTTTAATTTTTTCTGATTTTTCTTTCTTTTTTTTTTTGATTTTTTTTGACTTTTTATTTTTCCTGACTGAGAGACTTGACGAAAAATTATCCGAAAATTTGCCCCAGTGAAGAATTGGGTCAGTGGGACTAAACCCAATCCTGCCCAATGGGAAGTTGGCGGCACGAAGTCCAGACCCAACGAGATCTTTGAGATGTTGGCGGCACCAGGTCCAGGCCCAACGTGATTTTGGAGATGTTAGCGGCATTAAATCCAGGCCCAACTTGATCTTTGAAATGTTGGCGGCATGAAATCCAGGCCCAACTTGATCTTTGGAATGTTGGCGGCATTAAATCCAGGCCCAACTTGATCTTTGGAATGTTGGCGGCACAAAGTCCAGGCCCAACGTGATCTTGTGAAGTTGGCGGCACGAAGTCCAAGCCCAACGTGATGTTTGGGAAGTTGGCGGCACAAAATCCAGGCCCAACGGGATGTTTGAGATGTTGGCGGCATTAAATCCAGGCCCAACTTGATCTTTGAAATGTTGGCGGCATGAAATCCAGGCCCAACTTGATCTTTGGAATGTTGGCGGCACAAAGTCCAGGCCCAACGTGATCTTTGAAATGTTGGCGGCACAAAGTCCAGGCCCAACTTGATCTTTGGAATGTTGGCGGCACAAAGTCCAGGCCCAACGTGATCCTTGGAATGTTGGCGGCACCAAGTCCAGGCCCAACTTGATTTTTGGGAAGTTGGCGGCACAAAATCCAGGCCCAACGGGATGTTTGAGATGTTGGCGGCATTAAATCCAGGCCAACTTGATCTTTGGAATGTTGGCGGCATTAAATCCAGGCCCAACTTGATCTTTGGAATGTTGGCGGTACAAAGTCCAGGCCCAACTTGATCTTTGGAATGTTGGCGGCACAAAGTCCAGGCCCAACGTGATCCTTGGAATGTTGGCGGCACCAAGTCCAGGCCCAACTTGATTTTTGGGAAGTTGGCGGCACAAAATCCAGGCCCAACGGGATGTTTGAGATGTTGGCGGCATTAAATCCAGGCCCAACTTGATCTTTGAAATGTTGGCGGCATGAAATCCAGGCCCAACTTGATCTTTGGAATGTTGGCGGCACAAAGTCCAGGCCCAACGTGATCCTTGGAATGTTGGCGGCACCAAGTCCAGGCCCAACTTGATTTTTGGGAAGTTGGCGGCACCAAGTCCAGGCCCAACTTGATTTTTGGGAAGTTGGCGGCACCAAATCCAGGCCCAACTTGATTTTGTGAAGTTGGCGGCACGAAGTCCAGGCCCAACGGGATCTTTAATTTTTCCTTTCTTTTTCTTTCTTTTTCTTTTTGATTTTTTCCTCCCTTTCGGATTTTTCCGAGAGAATTTTTCCAAAATACTTTGCCTCAGTGTAGCGTCCATTTTTCCTCCTTCTTGCTTCTCTTTGCAGTATCGGCCTTCCGCCTTACTGGATGCTTTCCGTCATTTTGAACCATGAATACCTGCACAGGGCTTAACAAAGCATGACATGCACTTAAATTCCAGAAAAAGAGCAGCGGGATTGATTCGAAAAAATGTTATTATTTGATTTTTGGACAAAACCCTCAAAATATATTACAAAAAAAAAAAAAAAAAAAAATTGCCCCAGTATGGACTTATTTCATGAAATTTTACAAATAAAATTTTGCCCCAGTGTGGGCTCCCTTGATTGCAAAAATTCGTTCAGATGATTTCCCATTTATTTGAACAAGGAAAAACCGCACTTTCTAAAATTTAGAAAAGAATGCACATATACAACAATGTGAAGAAACTTTAAACGTCAAGTTTGAACTCATGCAGAAATTTCATGATGAATTCCTCGAAGTAACACCAAATTCAAGAAGATTTCTTCCTCACTTTTAGCATTGGTGTTTAGGGTAACGGGTCACCACTTCTGGTTGGCTCATCTTTCAGGACCAATCAAGTGACTTTATTTTTGAAATGGCTAAGGAAATGGGAGGTCAGAATTTGTCTGGTTCTTGTGCCCAAAATTGTAATGCATTCAACATCACATCTTAGTGAAAGCAAAGAGTTTGTCACCCTTATTTCTTAAAAAAACTTGGTCAACGTATAAGCTTCATGGGCTTGCAAAATTTTGGGCAGAAATGATAGCTAAACCTGTGAAAACTGGTTATACTCCCATGATCACAAATGATTGATGGATTTCTTACGAGCATAATCGTCACTTTGGGTTGTCATGAAAGAATAAGTCAACGATGGACTTTATTAGCTTGTAATGTGGCTTGAAACGATAGTTAAAAGAAATAATTTTCAAGGACATTGCACCGAAAATCGCATTTTTCTCAAAATCTCAGAATTTGTTTGCATTTTTCTCATCATTCACCAGGGACTTTCAGCATCAAATCTTTTCACATTTTTCTTTTGCATTCATTTCGCTCACTTTTCCTTTTTCTTTCCCTTTTCTCAAAAGTGCCCTCGCGGAGTTTCACATGAAGAGCAATGTCAACCCCATACCCAGGCAATTCAGAAATACAGCTAAAATTTTCGGCATCAGAAATTTTCTTGACAGGGCCATTGCAAAGAACAGAAGTCAGGGCTTCCGGCTTTCGTAATGGGGTCAGGTGAGGTACTTAGAAAAGTTAAGGCTTGAAAGCAGATTTCAAAAGTTGTTTTAAGTAATCTGAGACCGCATTGTTGTGCCAACCCTACTTTAGGGTTAAATCAGAATTTGCCCCAGTTTATTTTCACTTGAGGCTTTTTCACTTTCATTTTCTTTCTTTTTGACTTTTCGGCCTGTTGCCATTCTTTGAAACTTCACAAAATTTGCCCCAGTTTATTTTGAACTGAGGTTCTCTTTTCTTCTTTTGCTTTTGATTTTGTTGCTTTTCACTTTTCACTTCTTGAAACTTTCTTTTCAACTCAAACTCACCCCCAGTGTGGGGTTTGCGATTCTCAGGGGTTGCCAAACGAAATAATTTATTCTGATGGCTCAAAAGGGATAACTAGGGATAGAATGTTTGATTGGAAAAGAAGATGGCCTGACTTGTATTCCGTTCCTTACAATAACTCTGAAAGGAAACTTTCATTAATGCGAAATTTCTGGCACGTATCTGAATTAACTGACTGAGGAAGACCCTTACTCATTCATATCTATGAAGCATAAGTGATCCACCGGATAGAACTTGTCTTTTTTTTCTTTTCTCTTTTCTTTTCAAAAATTGAAACCCTGGTAGAATCAAATTTCCCCAATTCGCGGTTCCCTTTCTTTTTCCTTTTTTCTTTTTCAAAATTCCCCAATCTCCTTCCCCAATGTGGGGTGCGATCATATGTGCACTCGAAAAAACCACCAATTTTTGGCTCAAATGAGGATGCAAGGGATAAATGGTGTTTAGGTTGTAGAAATGACGGCCAAAGTATCATTCTTATACCTCATGACAACCGAAGTAGCGAAATGGTCATTGAAAATCCATTCTTCTTTTGATATTTGAAAATTTTTCAATGAAGGGTAGTGATCATTAAGACCCTTATTTGAAACGAAATTATTCTTTTAGAAGCTCAAATGAGAGAGCAAATGATAAAAATCTGTATAGGTAATGAAACGAATGCTTGAAGTATCATTCCAAATTTCCCAAACAAATAAGAATAATGCACATTTTTGCTTTCACTTAGATGTGAGTTGAATATAATTAGACACAGTGAAAATTTCTCAAGCAAAGATTGCCCCAACTTGCAATTCATCAATCAATGTGACTGATTTTTTTTTTTTTGGGGTTGAAAGATATCTCATTGGGCCTTTTGAGTGATCGCTCATCCTTTTCCTTTCTGACCACTCTTATTGTATAGTTTGCCAATCTAGTGTACGTAAGGATTTTAGAAAGCATACACTTATGAATTTTCAGGCCGGAGGTTGAGGAAATCTTCATTTTGGTCTTATTTCTCAAAATTCATCATAAAAGCTCCAATGAATAAGAATAAAGAATGAAATGTACATAAATTTACACAAAACAATAATTGTCCAAAACTTTATTGCTGAAAAAGTTTGAAACAAAATTTCTCATTCAATTATGGTACAAATGAGAAGAGAGACTTGTAAAGAGCTCCACATATACACTTTTTGTCTCTTTTCTTTTGGGAACAAAATGTATTAACAAATCAAATATACAAAATTTTCCTTTGGAAAACAATTACAACATCTCTCAGAGGCTTGGCGTAGAGCTTCCAGATAAATCATTTATGTTTCCGTTGTAGGATCTGCCCAAGAATCAAATAACACTTGCAGTTTTGACACTTTATTAGATCGAAAATGCCATCAGATATAGAAAAATATTTTCCCTTTATTGAAGTATTTTTATGAATGCAGGGAAGGGGGGAAAACAAAAGAAAAATACCCAAAGTTAGTAATCAAAACCATAAAATTCGGATGCATGCCCTATGGTGGAACCCTTTTATGCCAAGGGTAAGCCTAGCATGAAAATGCAATCCTCTAGGGTAGGCACCATACAATACCTGATGAATCCGATCAACCGCTAGAGTGAAAAATGATTTGGAAAAATTTGGCCAATTGAAGTGAAAAGAGACATTTGTCCTAAAATGAGGGAAAAGTCCGAATGGATTGCTACTTTGATCGATGCATGGAATAATGTGTAAAAGAGATTGCAATGTCTCAATTAATTTATTCGGTGACCCTTAGACTTAAACCCTAAAAAGGGAAAAAACAGGTCAAATAGATTGGACAAAATTGATGATTTATTTAAAAATGACCAAATTGCCCTAAAAATAGGTAAACTGGTCAAATGAATTAAATGAAATTTGATTTATTCAAAAATTGATCGAATCACCCTAAAAAGGGTAGATTGGTCAAATGAATGAAGCTTGATTTATTCAAAATCGATTCGATTGCCCTAAAAAGGGGTGGACTGGCCAAATGAATGAAAGAGAGATTGATGATTTATGCAAAAATCGACCAAATCACTCTAAAAGGGTAAATTGGTCAAAGGAATTGAATGATTTTTCAAAAATCGACCGGATGACCCTAAAAAGGGTAAATTGGTCAAATGAATTGGATGAAATGAATTTATTCAAAAATGATTAGATTGAATGAATTGGAAAAAAAAATGGATTGGATAAGATGGATGATTTGTTCAAAAATCGATTGAATTATTCGCCCACCGGGTGGTTTCAAGAAATCATTACAATGCCTTGGTCTATGAGCCTCTAAAATCAAAATTTGGCCTCTACATTTATCGTCTCAACAATGAGGAATCATTTGTGAATTTTCTTCGAATTAATATCCTTTTACGCAAGGGAATTTTACCAATTTTGAGAAAATGGCCAAAAAGTGATTATTAGATGCTCATATTCCAAAAATTGCTTCATGAAAATGTTCGGATCTTTACCTTACCTTGTGCACTACCCCTTTGGATGGTACCAAATGTAAACGTGCAAGTCTCTTTGGATTAAGTATCCGAGACACAAGGTGGCTTATTCCTAACGCGGGATCCCCTAAATGGCATTCCCTTTCTAGGGTTTATGCATGATGCCATTTATTAAAGCGATGTAAATATGTGACAAAGATGGCCTAAAGGATATAAATAATGCAACGGGGGAAAAGGTCTAAACATGAAATGCATTTATTAAATATAATGACTGAAATTTAAACATGTGAGTTATCTAGTGGGTGAGTCACTAAAAGAGTGCCAAAGAGGCCTCTTATTGCTATGGCTCATGAATGCAAGCCAAGAAAACAAAAGAATGGTTAGTGCAATTGATAGTACACATAACACATTGGGAGCAATTAAGAAAAGAAATACAATAAAAGCAAGTAAAAGGGGTGGAACCCCTTCCCTCGTGCCTAATGTGCTTAAAAGGGTGAGGTTGACTCTAACCTAGGCAAACTCTAACATGGATGCATGAGGCTGGGGCTCACTAATGCAACTAGACTCGATAAGTCTCGGCTCCCAAGCCTTCAGACCTAAAGGCGAAGGGTCATCACTCCCAGGGCCTTTGATCGGTGGCTCGAGTGATCCCTTAGGTAGCGCTATGGGCGCAGAGCACACCAGCCGCCTACCCAAGGCAATCGATCCTAATCCTACAGGGCGGTGTGGGATGGCGCCCACGAAAAATAAAAATAAAATGGGATAAAGCAAGTAAACGTGCACGTATGAAGTGTTCCCCTATTTTGAGGGAAGGGGTGAGAACCACGCGAGGCTCTAAAGGTGACACACCCCCCCAAATGCAATGCAAGCGCGAGATAAACAAGTAAACATACATCCAATCAACCAATCACACGTACGTGAGTGAGGGAATAGTTGGATACGCGCGCGAGGCAAAAGGCCTTAAAATAGAAAATGCAACCCTAATATCCAAATGCAATGCATAAAAAGGGTAGAAAAAGGAAACGAATGGCTAAGTCAAATGCTTGGACCCACTTAGGAAGTCCCCAGTGGAGTCGCCAACTGTCGCGCCCCACTTTTCGATCGGTGTGATGAATGTGTGGTGTGAACGTGTGCAAAATAAAAAGTAAAAGGCCATGGGACTTTGGAAAGCGACGATTTGGCCAAATGAAATTTTAAAAAGGGTTTTTTTAAATATGAAAACGGAGTCGCCACTTGGTATAGATTTGGGGTGTACCAAGTCACCCAAAAAGTGTTTTTTAAAGACAAAGTAGTAAAACCCTTTTTAAAACGACTCCTAGTCCACGTAAGCCAAAGAAAAAGGTTCGGGGGTCACGTTTGACAAAGGGGAAGGCAAGGATAGAATCCAAGGCACCCCTTTGACCTAGCCAAGGCTAGTTGCGCGACTTAACCTTACCTTTCCTAATTTTCTACCCAATATATGTTCGCACGTTGGATATGACTATATGAATGCAAAACGGAAAGAAAAATGCAATCCTAAATTCTACGATGTCTCTCGTGAGGCTTTTGGTCCCAAACCACATGAATTGTGGCGGCCAACAAAGGAAAACCCCATAGAGGTCGATTAATGCAAATGAGACTCAAATGTGCAAGTGTGGAAGTGTATGAAAGAAATTAAAATCCAAGTGTTTGTGTGCAAGTGTATGAAAAGGTGTACGTGTGCAATTGTATGAAAATTCCAAGTGTTTGTGTGCAAGTGTATGAAATATAGTGATAAGTGCATATAGGTGTAATTAAATGCAATTTGGTGAAGTAGAAATCAAAATGAACAGTAAGGAAAATGTGAATTGAAAAGAATGAGTAAGTGATAAATGAGAATGAATGAACCTAAGGGAATGCATCAGGTCGGGTATGGGAATGACTCCTAACTTTTCGACTTCGATTTTCCCTTTGATTAGAAGGCGAAACTAGCGTGCTAAGGCTATCGAATAGCCACACTCGCTCGTTTCCCTTATCAGAAGGGGACTCTCAGGCAAATGTACCCTAACTAGCATGAGATGCAAGACCTAAAGTGAGGGGAAAGGGGAATCGAGGAGCATGCCAGATGATAAAACTAAGAAAAAATGCATGATATGTAGTGAACAGGCAAATAATGCATTAATGAAAAACAAAGGAAAAATCCTATTGGGTCTAGCGTTGGACTAGCCCTTTCTATGAATTCCTAATGAAATAATGAGTCACAACTAGCATTGGACTAGTGTGGTGACGTACATTCATCCATCACATTCATTCATGCTATAGAAAACGAGTAGACATGCCAAGCACGTATAAACACATAGCACATAACATTTAGCATGCTCGACTAGATGCAAGGCCCTAACAAAGCAATTAAACATGTAGCAACAAGAACAAGCAACCAAGGGGAAGGGGAAATGGACCAGATGCTCTCCGAGCCCTATCTATTACAAGCCAAGAGGTGTACACATACCCCATAAAAGCATAAAGGGGAAGGGGAAATGGACCAGATGCTCTCCGAGCCCTATCTATTACAAGCCAAGAGGTGTACACATACCCCATAAAAACTTAAATAAAAGTAAAAGTAAGTAAACGCATGCAAGGAGGTAAGGAAAGCGAAGTAGACAGGCATATTCACATAACACGTAGGAGCACATGGGGTCAAATGAAGTGCAAGTGAGGGATAGAGTGTACCTCCCTTGCAATCGGGGCCCAATGAAGTGAAATCACTGACTTACCCTCCAAAATAATAAAAAGGTCAAGGTACCACTTAAATTATCAAATAAATCAGAAAAAAATGGAAATAAACGCCAAGTTGAATCACTTGAGGCCTTCCAAAGAAAGTAAACTACTCGTACTTAACCAATTAAGACAAGCAACGACCCAATTGAGAAATTAAAGAGGTTTAAAGAGCCAATTTATTATAAACACTAAGGGACTTGAAAAAACATAAAATAAAATTAAGAATCTAAGGTGAAACAAAACCAAATCAAACAAGAAATTTCACAAAAAGGTAAATGAGAAGCAATTTACTAGTGTCTAAGTAACAAAATGCCAAAGAATCCAAGAAAAATCAAATTAACTACAAATATGGGAAAAAGATATTACTAGACCCTTTAAATCCATTCTACAACCCCTTAAGTATCTACCCAAAATAAATCAAGATGAATTAAAAGGGAAATGGCATATTAGGAGGACAAAATTAATTAAGTTTTCCAATTAATTGGGCCATGGCAGCACTAAACACAAGTTAAGGGGTTCAATTGCAAACACAAACCAATCATGTAGGACCAATTAAAAACACTCAAGAGACTTTAAAGGTCAATGGCAAAGCAGAAGTCAAACCATGGTGCCAATTGCAACTATCTTAGAATCTAATTGCAAGAAATCAGCTCATGATTGGGCCTTAGTGAAACCAAGGGGACTTGAAGGATCAAAAGGCAAAAATTCAGAAAATATTTTCATGCACAACATGCAACTTACGAAGGAAAATTGTTTCTGCAGCCAGCTAGCAGCAATTTTTATTCTTACGGAAACATATCATCCTCAATCATCAGCCTTGATCCAAAAATCTTTTAAACAAAACACCTAAAACGGATCTAAACATCATAACACATCATTGCAACATTCAAACCAGCTCAAACCGTAGAAGGAACTTCATGCCAATGCTGGAGAAAAAGTATGTAAAAAAAAGGTTCGGCAGTCTTGAGACTTTGGAATTTCAGCAAAACTTATGCAACAAAAATTTCAACAAGGATTCAACCTCAAGCTCTCATTAAGCCTTCTAAATTCATCCTCAAAGTGCTATGCTATGCACACAAGAGAGAAAAATTTGGAATGAGGAACAAGCTAGCACTTGCAGGTTCATTCAAGAAAAACTTTCCACCAGTTCTTTTTAATCACACGAAAACAGCCACAAGCATGCGTATCAGTCCATGAAATAGTGAAGCAATCAAGTCAGAACCCATTCAAAACCCAATGTTACAGTTTCAACCCATTGCCCTTAACATAATCCCCCGTCCTAGATGATTTAATCAAATTAAGTAAACCAGAAATGCAGCAAAGCAACGAAGTAGCCATTCTGCGATTCTAAAAATGTTGCAGCAAACACCAAAATTTCATGTGAATCCAGAAATCATTCATTCAACCGTGTGAAATCAAGAGTTTACATTATCAAACATTTAGACACAAAAAAAACATCCTAGACACAGGCGAGAAGGCTCATCCAAACCTTTGCTAGCTTTGAGCATGGAATTCACAGAGTCACAAAAAATTGCGCATACAGAAAGCTAGGAAATAAAAATTCTGCAATTTTTCGTGCATCCCAAAATTTGTTCGTGCAAAGTGAAACCTATCCAAACCTCATACATTAGCTTATTTCCATCAGAGTCATGAATTCAGCATAGAGGCTAGGGGAGGGACTTGTTCATGATGAACGACATTCATTCGGTTTCGAAAGATAAGGAAAGCACGCAAGCTAGCAGCTTTTTTGGTTCCTAAACTTGCATCAAGGAGGTTCTAACACAGCTTTGATAGCCAACGAGTTCATGGCATTTCTCAGTCAAGCGATAAACAAAAGCACGAAAAACAATCAGGTCACAACTTGGACGACCAGAGAAAGACAAGGGTGATTTACAGTCACGTCCTCAGCCTCGGCAAAACTTAAGAAAGGAAGGAAATTATGTCAAACTAAGATGGAGAAGAATCCATGACTACCTGGAAACACCAATGCTGCTAAGCGAAATAGTAGAGGCTCCTGGGAATCGCACAGCTCCGGCAATAGAAATCCGCGAACTGGGTTGCGAGAGGCTCCAGCGTTGATGCAGGCGATACCTTCCCTTTCCCTCTCTGTTTTGCAGCCGAAACCCTCCTCACTGCTCCCTCTCTTGCTTCTTCGTTTCTTTTCTTTCAGAACCCATGCTGCCAATCTCTTGCTTGCTTTGTTTTTCCTTCAGATTTTTTAGCCATCACTCAATGCCCAGCCCCCTTTCTCTCCGCCTTCTCTCGCTCTCGGCTCAGCTATCTCAGTTTTCCTCAGCCGTTCACTCCCTCTCTAGCTTCTGTTTTCTTTTTTGCCTTCCAACTCTCCCCTCAGTTTTTTCCTTAGCCCGTCAACTCTCTCTTCCATCCTCTCCTTTGCGGCTGCCTTTTCTTTTGCTATTTATACCAGGAACCCCCCTCCTAAACCCTCAGCTATACTCTCCAAAATTTGCAGCTAAGGGGCTGCTAAGAGCCCCTCCTTGCAAGCTGCAAAAACGCAGCTTGCAAGTCGCGTGTTCATCATCATTTTTTTTTAAGTAATTAAAACAATATTGGTAATAATAAAAAATAAATGACAAAAACAAATTAATTAACATCGGATAATATAAACTAGAAAATGCAAATTCCCCTTTTCTCTTTTTCTTTTTTTTCTTTTTTTTTATGATTTTTCTTTTCTTCATTTTTTCATGATTTTTCCTTTTCTCTTTTTTCATTTCAAGAAATTCTATGCTAAAAACTTAAAAATAAAAATAAAACTATAAACTAAAAACTAAAAATCGAATAAAACTAGCACGACAAATAAAAAACTAAAAATAAACAGTAAATGAAATTACACCAAAAATTTGGTGTCTACAGTTCTCTTGTTCGATTTTCCTTAGTTCCTTCAAGAATTTTGCCATCATATTTTTCGTCATCTCTGGCATTGGTGAATCATACCACAAAAAGTACTTTCAAGCCTTCAATGACTTTAATGAATAGTAATACCCCTATTAGGTGTAGAAATTAGATTGCTCATTATTGCAAAGCAAATGAAACTAAATCAGAAATTACTACTAAATTCTCAATTTATCAAATGATATTCCCAAAACAAAAAAAAATCCCCTAAAATATATTGACAAAATCAAAAAAATACCCCAAAATTATTGCAGCTGTGGAATCTTCTTCCAGGATTTGCAATGTCCATGAAGTAGCAATTCAACATAGTTCATTACAATCACAAAACACTGCCTTATCTCCATTGTAATGTTCTACCTTCACTCTCTTCATCCCTAATAATTTTTTACTTTCTTTACCCCCATGATTTGATTGTTGGCAGCAGCTTGAATTTGATACCATTGAAATAGCTCCTCCACTGATGCATGTTGTTGTAGCTCCTTTGCAAAGAGAATTGAGAAATTGTGAGGAGCCCTAATGGCTTAAAAGACTAGTTGCTCGCCCCTTTATTTTAAACATTAAGCTACTTCCAATCATCTTTCTTATCTATTCATCCATTAATTGCAGAAGATTAGGCTAGTGTGACAACTATGCCCCTATAGGTCCACGCAGATTGAGTAAAATGTGGTCAAAAGTCTACATTGGATGTAAATACTTATTCAAATACTAAATTCGTTAAAATAATTCATAAAGGACGAAATTGGCTTTAGTGAAAATGTTTAGGTACCAAAATGGCGAAATTCTTTTTTTTTTTTTTTTTTTTTTTTGCTTTTTTGAAAGTCAAATAAATGCAGGGTTATTGGCTAAAGTTGAGACCTTAGAATTTAGAGGATTTTGAATTCAAATCTCTTGTCCCTTTTCCCACTTCTTAAATTTCATTCTTTTCCTACTTAAAAAAAATTAAAACAAAAGTGCTGGGTTATAATTGTTAAAAGTTTATTGCGTATTTTAAACTTCATTGCCCCTCAACTCTCAAGTACCCTATATTCAAACTATCTTGTGAAATCCATTGCAAGATGAAAAGAGAGAAAGAATATTGCTTGAAATTTCCCTAATTATACAAAATACTCCGATGTGTTTAGAATGATTTTCCAGATCTATTGTAGGAGCATCAGAGGAAAGATGAGAGTGAAGAGATGAGAAATGAAGAAGTGTGGAGAGCTTTTCTAGAGTCTGCCGATTACAGAGGTCAAAATCCCCTAACATAGTCGACAATCACACTTGAAAAATTTTAGGTCTTCCATTCCCATAAATCAATACCGATAGTTGTCAATCAAACATTACCAAGCAGAATCAACCCCTTTAAAAAGTCATAGTGGAGGCCCGTTACCCCAACCAAATGCATGGTAAAACCCAATAAACGTTGGCAAATTGATTTCTACCACTTTATTGGCATCTAATGCAAATATTAACCTTTCAGACCCATATTTTGTATGCTAGTTTCATTCTTGCCCTTATTTCTACGTTAAAATTTAGGGATAATTTCAGAAACCTCAGGTTTAGGGATAATTTCAGAAACCTCAGGGCCCCTGAGGTTTCTGACAATTTCATTGAGCTCCCATGAGATTTGAAAATTACACACACCTCTCTTGATTTGATAGTTTTAGTAACAAAGCCTTAAAATAATATTGACTTGGTCAAATTTTTAAATGAATACCCAAAAAAACCCTTGTGTAATGAGTTTTAATTTACTTCCCTATAGAATTATAAGATTATCTAATGTAACTATAATGAAAAGACGCCGAATTTTTCATGTCCGTACCTATTATTTGATAAACAGCTATAATAATAATTTTATCACTATAATAGGATACTTTTGATGGTATTTTATTATGGATTTAGATTTATAAGATAGAAAATAAAATGTTGAAATAATTGATTAAGAATTTATGAATTTTGTGAATAGTGGGATTATCATAATTTAGTAGTGATTTTGGGCAATTTTATTTTTGATTTATTATTAATTTTAATACCAAAAATTAGAAAACAAAGATTAGCAAAAAACATCGATTACATATAAAGTTAACATATCAAAAAAAATCATTAGTTCGACATTTAGTTACAATAGAAACTAGAAATAATAGTGGTAATTTTACAATTTTATTAGCAAAAATTAAAATAAGAAGGAATAAGAAGGAAAAAGGATGAAAAAATAATTTTAAAATCATTCTAAGTATAAGCATACCAAACAAGGGAATTTCACTAAAATATTTAACGGTAGTATTATCATTTTAAATGACAAGAGAGGTATATATAATTTTTCAAACCTCAGGGGAGCTCAGTGAAATTGTCAGAAACCTCCCCTAAAATTTATTGGTATTTCTGAAATTTTATTGGTATTTCTAAGTATATGCTCAGTGAAATTTTATTGGTATTTCTGAAATTATCCCTAAAATTTAAATTGATGCGAGCTTGAAAACTAGGAGTAGGACCATGTGCTTTCGGAAAACCAAGAAAATTGAACGTGTCCTGCGCCCAAATTGAGAAGTGGACAATCATCTAATGACATTTCCTAGACCCTACAACCTAAGTTTTAACCACATTTTTATGCGAGTCTCTTGAGTGCTAAAATCAGGAAAACACAACAAATTTCTTTACCATATTTGAAAAGTGACAAAAATTTTGGGATAAATCGAAAAGGAGAGTATGTCACGTGACTTTTTGGTCATTCTGGAAATAGGATGGAGACGGAAGGATAGTCATGTATGTCTTGTGCTATTTATTCGTCAGGAGCAAAATCTGTCATTTAAATTTAAAAATAATAAAAAACTGGAAAAACCTTCTTATTTATCACAAATTGCATCACAGCCCCTCTAGTCACCTAAGTCAAGAAAACGCCTAGCTCATCACGATATAATGGTCATCCATAAACAAACTCAACAAAGCATTTAGATTTGAGTCACTTTGTGGAAATACCATTTCTCTAGGCAATGCTTTACTTCTCCTCTCCTAAACGGCTAAAACCCTTTTGCAATCGTTGGCTTCTCTTCCGACAGCGACGCCACCGAGTATCCCACCTTTGAGAGCAAGGCCCAAAAAACGTCAATCAAACCCAGCAATTAAGTGTAAGGCAAAGCTTTTGTCTAATGTCACCCTTTTTGTTTTTTCTTTTTGTTTTGGAAGCACCCATGGTTTTTTGAGAATAATTTTTATTGTACCGCCATATATCATTTAAGGGAAAGTTTGGATAATATTGCAGGTTTATTTCTTTTTTTTTTATTTTAACATAATGCCTTGCAAAAGTACAATAAAAAAGTGAATTCCACAGTGATCCAATAAACAATTTGGTGATTACGGTCCTATTTGGGGTTGCAGTGCTTTTGAAAAAAAAAGTACTTTTATGTGCTTAAAATACTCTAAAAGCGGTTGATGAATATCATTCCATAAAATTAGGAGTAAAACTTTTGGCGTTAAAAACACTTTTAACAAAAGATCAAATTTCGTACTTTTAGAGTAGCTTTTATGATTTACAAAATAAAATATCAAATTTAATCATCTTATCCTATATTATGAACTAAATTTTCTCTTTTAAAAGTTTTTAAATTACATATTATCTAATATAATAAATACTTATTGAATTATATTTCCAAACAATATATTTAAAAGTACTTAAGCAGTTGACAAGTACCTTATTCAAAATTCTATTAGCAAAGTACTTTTCAACAAGCTACCGCAATCCCAAACGGACCCTAAGACTTAAAGGTAGAACAATCTTTGCTACCACGGACCACTGGGCTATGCTAGTTGTCTTTTAATCCGTACTCTCAGTAGGAGTTGTAAAAAAAAAAAATCACACTGAAATAAAGAGCTTTTATAGCATTTATAATTGGTTCCTTTTTCTCATAGAAAATCAGATTACCAAACATGTAAATTAACAACTAAGTGAAAAAGAAAAGGAAAAAAAAAGGAGATATTTTGTGATATGTAAGTTCATTTCATTAGGATCTCTGTAAATTCTGAAAAAGATGTGATTATGGATACAATAGGTTAGGCATCAAAAATATTTCTAGTATGTACCATTGTTAAGAAATACACAGAGACTAGTTTTTGTCTCAATTCTTTCTGAGCTGATAACAAATATCAACTACTTTAACCCTGCATTAGTAGTATACTTCAATGAAAATTCTACATTTTCATTTTACCACTTCTCAACAAAATAATTTTTAACAAAAAACATTTAACTGCAAAATGCCAGATAATTGCCAACAATGCCAGGAAAAGAAGGTTTTAAAATTTTTACTGCAATGCTTGAATTGTACATGGTATAATAACAGTGGCTCATTATATCATAAACGACAATAATAGTATGATACACTACTATTATACCACAAGTAAAGAAGTAACCAAACAGATTTTTAATTATACACTAGAATAAACTCCATCAAATTTGAAGTCCTCTTTTTGCTAATGTGGAATGCATCTACTCAAATAGTATCACGAAAGATCTTTTTATGATATCAGTGTAACAACCATCAATTAATATTTATCAAACTGTTGAATTTCTGTCAACATTAATGTGATTGACAAGGGCACCAATCCGCACAGCCACAACAAATTTCCCACATCAAGACATTTTGTCCCAACAAGAAAAAGAAGAGGAGAATACAAGCATTGCAAGGAAGATACAACTTCAACAGGATGTATTCAGAAGCTGGAAAGCCTGGAGAAGCAGAGTCATTGGGGTTAAGACGGATTCGACACGAGACAATCCTACAAAAAGTTTCAACATAGAAGTGGTCTTTTAGTTTCAGGTAAATCATTAGCCATTTCCAGTGTTACTTGACAACTTTGATTTCATACAGCCAAGAGCAGGAAGAGCAATATAAAATTCATGATCTGAGTATTTTCCAAGCAATACAGCTTCTCAAGCTTTTGAATTAAACCAGATGCATTTACAATTTATAGGAGTAGGGTTTTTTTTATAGGAGGAGGGTGGGGTGGATGGAAGGGAGAATGAGATGCGTGAGAACGGAACATTGTAAGAATTGGGAACAAAAATCCCTACTGCATGATAGTGCGAGACTACAAACTATTGTGTACAAGCTTCTATGAGCTTTTTATGCACCTATGATTAGAATCCTCATCAGGTCTACCATCAAATGCAACAGAAGAATGAAACAGAATGATAAAGGTTATTTGACAAGAACCATTTGAATTACACAAATTTATCAAAAAGAAAGGATAAAAGAAGAGTAGATGGGATGGTCCGTGCTTCCTATTAAACACCATAACAAAAGATATACATTGTAGAAATCAGGATCACTATTTTTATCTTTTTGTTTGCATACAACATATGAGTCAGCATCATCTGGTAGAGGGATACTTTATTGCTTTTAAAGCTGAGGACTGATTAATTGCCAATGACTTCAAACCCTAGCAATACTTAAATCTAGATGTGGCTTAAAAGCCTAATTCTATCCTTCTGGCTGTCAACTTACAAAAACTAGCATAAATTAAATCATGAATTCAATTATGATCCGCTCAATGCTCAAATTAAGCTACTAGGCTCAAGCTTTCATCATACTATCAGCACCTAACTTGATACGAAGTGAAACACAACTTAAAGAATGAAAGTAGTATTTAATATCCTAAACCAAAGTACCTGAAATGCCCATCATCTTGATGATCATCTCTCCCATAAGACTTGCTCATCAATCTTGCTTAAATTCTCGTCACCAAGTCGCTTCCATGTCTTGATCCTCTCTACACCCATCCAAGCCTTCTCCCCTTTCCCAAGTTCTGCCAATATGACCCTTGCTCTCCTTGGCAAGCCAGCCTTGCCATAACCATGATATCCAATACCCCCACCATAACAAAACCAGATGCCATGTAGCTTCCCACAGAAATCATTGGTGTGATCATGACCCATAAATACAGCTTTCACATCACCCATAGAGACGAAGGTCTGTAGGACTCCAGAGTTAACTGATGAACATGCTATATATTCCCGATACTGGCCAACAATCTCCATGATGGGACCCTGACGCACTTCTGGAATTGGAATGTGGAAGAACGCCAATGCAGGAGGATTTGACCATGTCAAGGGTATGCAAGCCAATTGACCATTTTCTGGCTTTTGTCCCTGTTATTGTGTTGCCTGCAACACGTTAAATCAAATTGGCGAAATCTCTTCCATGCAACTTGTAAACCAGAAAAGGGAAAAAAATAGTTTATGAGAATAAAAAATAAAGACTTCTGTTTAATATTTTGTTTCTGTGCATTCTTGTGGACAATGAAATGTTTTGCCAAGTAACTGACATATGGGAAATGCCAACCAATGATCCCAAAACCATGACAAGGAATAACATAATAAATATTTGGAAACAAAGAAGTCGAATTATACACAGAATCTGGGCTCATGTTACCTGAAAGTTTTTGGAAACACTATGGAGCCAACTAAGTTGAGATTGCTTAATCCAATCATAAGTTCGTATACCATCAACAACAGCTCTATCTCCACTGTCAAGAAAATATAGGTTGAGAACACTACTATTAGCAAATGAGGAACCTACAGCACCCCATACCCTTAGGTTGTAATTCCCAAATCCATCAATTCTTTTTACTGGATTTTGGTTGGAAGACTCGAGATTATCCTCTGCTGATGGAAAGGTATTCGACAGGGAATAATCCATGAGAGAGATGAAAGACATCAATTCTTCACGAGTCATAGTAGATTCTTGGTCATGATTCCCCAAAACTGCAGCCCATGGAACTCCAGATTGCAGGACAGGGCCAAAAGCTTCGAACATGGATTCTGCTGCATCAGTTGCACTTGTCCCGAATATGTTGTCCCCTAAAGAATGGAGTTACATTAACGACAGAGGGAGAGTGAAATTCTGTAGGAAAGTGCTTAAAACCAAAATTCCAAAAATGAAAGACATTTCTTTTTTCACATGTAAAGTTTTTCTGACCAAGGTTAAATGCTGTAATCAATCACAAGGAGAATAGATGATAAGAAATGTACAATCCTGATTGTTGCCTGAGCAGCTTAACTACTGGAGTCCATAAGGGAAACAAGAGATACCCAACAAAAAGGAAGTTTTAAAGTTTGTTTCAGCAGCAATGCAAGCTGCAGACGTCACTGCTAATTTCTGTCTTGAATGACTACCATAATTAAGGCACTAATGAATAGTTTTCAAGGGTTTGGAAAGTTTTCAAATTGAGGTAGGATAAATTAACAATCACCAGGAAGGATAAACTTAGACCAGGTGTAAGTTTGAGCTTGAGCACTTATATGAATCACTTTGGGAATGAATTAACAATCCTTCACGTATCATTTTGTCAACTTTCTTAGCAATCTGACACTAAAACCAACCTAAACCCACCCCCTGCCACATTTAACAACAAGATGGCCATCCAATTTTCTACAATTAGCTACTCTTTCCACTATGGAACACCCTTCAAACTCATGATCTTGTGTAGAACCAGACCATAATAGCTGCATAATTAACCTTTCCCGATGATGGCATTTACAGATTGTGCATCATCAAGTCCGCTAAAAAGGGTACATGTAAATGCTATAATTTTCAAAAATCTTGTTTTCAACCACCACTGACCTCTTGCTTTCCATACGACGTTATCCAAAAACACAAACTGTTACCAAAATGCTAATGCAGTCCTTTCAAGGCATTCCTTCTAGTATCTTGCTTTTCCAACTTGAAGAAAAAAGATATAAACATCAATTCCAGACATTGGAGGCCAACTGAAAATTCCAAATTCAAACATCATGATTATGATTCCAAATATCCTTCTATTAGGCCAAAAGAAACATTTACTGACACTCTTTCTTAAACTACAAGGTGAAGTAGCAACTCCTTTTATCAACATATCTAATTAAAAGTTGGATCGTCATTCTTGAACTTATATTAGCATGTTTTCAATTAATATAAAAAAACCTGGAATTTTTGACAAATCCATTATAAGCCCAACTTAAGGTTTTTCTATTCTATAATGGACATAGGTCAGCTGATAAATAACAATTCTGGTTATGCATATGCTGGCAAGGCAGAAGGATGGACTTTGCACAGAAACGGACAACAACTGCATGGACATTATCTGTATGTAATGGCATGTGCATGTCTAACCTCAAGTATGACATAAACAATTTTGCACTTATAGACAGGTGTAACAGAGATAACGAAGGCAGACCACAGTAAGCACATTTCACGTCACTAACGTAAAGTGATAATCCTTCCCCAATTTAGTGTGTAAAACATGTATGCAGGTTTTGGCAGTACAACCAAGCAAAATTGCAAAAGAAAAATTGGGAACTGCATAAACCTAATAAATAGCCGGAACACCAGAAAAGTCATATTAGCAAATTCTAATGTTTAAAATTTTGAGATTCTGTCCACATGCTATATGACATCCTCACCTTGGCTTTCATCGAAGGCATCAAGTTAGTCAGGCACCTAAACCTACTCAGTAAAAACAGTAAACTCATGAAGTTGGCATGTTGATTCTAACACAAATGTCCTCCATCACACTTCCTAGCATACACTAGTTTATTTCAGACCAACCTCAAATGTGTTCCAATGTCACACATTAGACCGATCCATTTAAAATTTGGGAATAACAGAAACCAAGGTGTTCCTAAAAGGAGGCTATATAATTAGTGAGAAACTTCTTTGTTTTAGCTAATACCCCAAAATAAAAAACCATCCTGTTTCCTGCAGTTTATTTACCATTACTTGCTATTTCTGTGCTTTAAGAAAAACAAAAAGATACATATGACAAGTGTCATTAGAAGCTTTAGTTAAATGATTTCTAATGCATAGACCAAAAGGAATGGTCTATGACTGGTTTTGTAGCACAACACTCATCAAGGGCCATTTTATCAACATAATGGTTCTGTACCAATTAGATTACAGCATAAGTTAGAGGTATATTTCATTACCACATATTTCTGGGACAAGAAAAAGATAAAAAGGGTGCCTAGTCTATGAAATTTGATCGATAAAGTCTCTTAGATCACAGAGAACAAATGCAAAAAACCAAAAACATTTTGCCATTAACAAAGAAAGGATCAAATAGATGGGTCCAAGATAGTTTGACAAAGCAACATATAGACTTATCATACAAAATATCAGCTATACCAATTATGTATGATCAAAATCTCCATGTTTCACTTTCCATAACAACAGCTCCTGCTCAAAATCATGAACATTTCTGCTGAGAATTCAAATGCTTCCTAACTTGTACTCTTAAGAGTATTTAAGGCCCAGTTACACAACTAGACATGCACCACTAAATGCCAAAAACTAATTGAATTTTCCACCCAAGTATCATATCCAATTATCTTTCACCCCGAATTTACAGTTTGTGGTGCAGACAGTGTATTGCAGATCATAAAAAGGCTCAGCATTTGCTAACTCAACCAATACACAAATGTGAGCTGATATACTGCTGAAGCTTTAGGATATAGCTTAGTGAGGCATTCACATTTAACAAGGAAACCTACAATATATTTTGCATCTCTACAAAAATAAAGGCATTATTCTTCTTAAAACTCTGTCCGTATACCACATTGCACTACAAAATAGCTGCAAGATTTAAATCAAGTGAGCACCTGGGATGCAATTACTAATGTTAAATTCCAAGGCAAAAACAATACTAGATAAGCAAAGCTAGCGAACAAAAGCTTGCATGACATTAAGAAGCAATTACTTTTATTAAGGACAAGAATGAGCAAAAGGAACAAAAACAGAGAAGAACGGTGAAAGTCTGAAGTCTTTGGTCCAAGAAGCAAAAACATTTGTTCCAGGTGAAGTAGTTTAACTCTCCGTATGGGGCCTTTACATAACACTTGATTCTTCTTTCACTCAAACAGATTCTAACCCTTTCTATGAAATTTTAGAACCCATCTCTGGATTTAACCACAGATTTTGTAGTCGTATCAAGTTTCACAGTAGTGCGGCAAGAAGAGTGCCAAATGAGCAACTGAATAAAAATTGTATCTTCTGTGTGAGACTATGCAGCAATCCAGTATAGTGAAGGTGGTTTGTGACTCAGTAAAAGCCACACGGCATTTAAACTACCACCAAATACAGTATAGAAGAGAGCTCGTCTACTCTTGACATACACATGGTAATTAATGATCATGCACTTACCAGGGCATTTGACCTATATGTAGCAGCAGTACATAAGCATATCTCTGTCTATTCTTACTTTACCATGCAAGAACAAACATTAATCTACATTACATTACCTTAAGTAGAATTCTTACAATCTCTTCCCTCAACTGTTTCAAAGTTATTCACATATACTCCTAATACTTGAGTGTGAGTACTCACTCTTTTACCACACATCAGATCACACATGCAGCCCACAAGTTTGTGCAGAAATAACAGATCTTCCTCACTTCAGCTTTAATTCAATTGCCATCTATGGTTTCAGATACTAAAAATGGGAAAAAATACTAGTAAGAAAAGAAAAGAAAATAAAAGACAAAAATTACCGACTTTTACCTCACAGACTGAGAGATGGTGCTTCCATGGAACACTGAAATGCTAACTGCTATATCAGCTTTAATATGTCAAAGATCATCTACATCCACTATTTTCTAATTACCATTTCCTAATTACCATTTCCCATGAAAAAACTCATTAGCAAATACTTAATATTAGTGGATTCATATACAAAATGAGCCACAACATACAAATATAGACTTTTCATTGTAATGCAACCTGTTGATTCACTTCCCACGACAACTAAAATTTACTGGCTGCAGTTTATGCACATTAATCTTTTGGCAAAACCAGCGATAGATGGCTTGAAATAATTTCCAATCTCAATTGTAATCCTTGCTTCTATTGCCAAATAGATATGAAAACAACAGGAGCATAAAGATTCTCAGAAAGGCTTTACATCCAAAAATCTAGCAAACATGGAATTGTCTTCTGCTTCTAATTTTATTTCGCAAATGGTTGCAAGATATATTGTCATATGCAGCTAATCCCACAAAACTTGCCTCTTCTAAAATAAAATAAAATAAAACAATTATTGCATAGTACATAACCAAAATACCTGTAAAAGCAACAAAGTCTGGCTTTTCAACCTCAATCAGCCTCCTGAGAAACCGAGTGGTGTTGAGATCAGAACAGTGCTCAAACTCACTTTCCAAAACGTCCCTGCACCGAGTCACCGCCCCATTTCCATAATGCATATCAGCCACCTAAAACAACCAATAAATCAACAGGCAAAAAAAAAACACAGAAAATGGTCAATGACCCAGATCTTTATTTTCCAAGAAAATCAAGAAAAACCTAAAATTTTCTTGAAATTTCTTCGAACCTGGAGGATTTTGAAGGTCCCGTCAGAGCTAAAGCGTAAAGGGAGCTGTGGCTGTTTCTTGAGCCTGACTTTTTGGTCATCAAGTGTGAGTTTGTGGGACATTATACAGCTATAAATTATATGTACAAATGCGAAAATCAAGATGAGATACAGCAAGGAGAAGCTCCATCTAGCTTTGAAGTCCATCATCAGAGCTTCCTCGGTAGAAAAACGGATGAAGAAAGAGAAAAATCAGAGGAGTGGCGTTCTGGCTTGCGAAACAGGAAAGTTTAGTTTGATAAATGTCACCTGGAGTTTGATGTTAGGATTAGTTACCCGCTAGGGAAATGAAAATTAAGGAATGCCTTTTTTTATAACTGGTATTAATTTGTTTTTGGTTTTTTTTCATAAGATTAGTATTAGTATTATTATTGTTAATGATATGATTATTATGGTTTTTGTCACTTTTATTAGTATAACGTCTTTACTATCATTTGTATAATGATAGTTGTGTGTGTATATGTATATATTTTTTTTAAAATTAAAGTTGGGCTTTTTTCCTTTTTTGTTGGGTTAATTCCATTTTATACCCTTGAACTATAGTCCGACTTTCACTTTAGTCCCTAAACTTTAAAATGAGATATTTTAATTCCTAAACTGTAAAATTCATCTCATTTAAGTAAAATTCTTGACGGAATCCACAAAACTAATGGAAATATTGCTCTGTTTTGTAACCAAAATAAATCAAACCTACAAAGGATAGAAAAATAATTCCCGAAACAATAAAATCCCCTTAAATTTGTTGTTATTCGACAAAATTTTCTTTTTTTTGTTTCTTTCCTCTTGTCATCTTCTTCGTTCCTTTTCTACTTTCACGTCCAGGATCTATTACAACAAAACCCTCATTCCTTCCCCAACTGGCGAACTATTCAACTTATTACAAACCAAAAATTTTCACATTCACACACTTTTCAAGTCCTTTTCCGTTCTTACTTTCTATCTATTCTCTAACGCTTGACCTCTTCTAAGTCCCTTCTCCTTCACTCTAATGCCTCCCCTTTTTCCCATCTACAAAATAGAAAATTCCATCTCAAAGTCATTTAATTTTGCTTCTATTTATTTATTTGTTTGGTCGTGCATTTCTTAAGGCCTTATTGCTGGTGGCTTATTTATTCAATTGGAGTTTTGTTTTAGAAAGATCAATTTCAGCTATTGCTACTTATAGAAGGCCATATTCAATCCATGAGGTGTTGTGGCATTGCTTGGTGTTATGGTTTCTGTGGTAACCAAACTTGTAATGATCAAAATTTTGTTAAATTCAAAGGAGATCACTTTGGTTTGAATTACTTCTTTTTGCTATGTTGTACCATATTCTTTGATTTATTAACAGTTTCTTGGATGGTCGTCGCATGTTCTTTGGTGAAAGGGGCTTCTAGTTTCCATCTTGATTTCCAAATTTCAGATAAATTCTTTTTATGCTTTTGCTCTAAATGTCAGTGTGTTTTTGTTTGTCACAAAGGTGTACATTTGCTTTGACAATAAATGTGGCTTGTTGTTAAGGATTGGTTATTGATTGCATTTGCTTTGACAGTAAATGTGGCTTGTTGTTAAGGATTGGTTATTGATTGCATTTTTTTTGGTTTGTGATTAAGGATGCAGTTACCTCGGTCGTTCTAATGAACTATTGCCTTTGGCTTTCTTGTGTCTGTAAGACTATTCCAATCATGCCAAATCTATGGCAATGAAGGATAAGGAAATTGTTGCTATAGTTTTTTTTTAATATGCTGGTGATGGGGCTATTTTGCAGGTTATAGACTTTTAGTGGGTTGAAATGGTGGGGAAGGAGTTGTTGTTCATAGCAACGATGGATCCAGATCTACCGATAAGAAGGAAAAAAGGATTTAACGATCTATAAAATTACATTTATGTCCCTATTAAGTTTGGCTTATTTTGGTTATGGTAAGCATTTAATGAGCTTTAGGCAATTTTTCCGTTACATTTATGGATTCCAACAACGATTTTACTTAAATGGGATGAATTTTATAGTTTAGGAATTAAAATGTCGCATTTTGAAATTTGGCGAATGAAGTAGGAGTCGAGATATAGTTCAAGAATACATAATGGAATTAACCCTTTTTTTATGTCAATTTTAGAATGGAAAAGTAAAATAAATAAATAAATAAACCCACAATATATAAGATTGGATCGTTTTATTCCAATTAACTAGAACTAGGCAATTCCTGCGGTGCATTGAACGGCAATAAAAAATTTGTGCCCACCCAACTGTAAGTCCTGGTGCAACCCAATGAGTACAAACAATTTCACAATGATGCACAAAGATATATCAAATTTAAGCACAATAAAGAAAACTTAATTAAAGAGAAAAGATAAGAAATGCAAACCAAATATCAATCCAATAGCCTCTTCAATAGATGGCGATACTAACCAAGATGTACAAGTGAAGGCTCACTCCTTCCTCACCCCAAACACTCTTTGGTTGAGCCAAGGAGTTTTACAACTATTCTAGTTAACCCTCAACAACCTACACTTGAAAGATCACTCACCCAATTAAGAACTATTTTATACAAATGAGGCAACCTTCACCAAAGTTTTACCACTTCAAGTGATAGGTTCACCTTCACCAAGGTTTTACTCCTCCTAGAGAGTAACCTTCACTTGAGCAAACTCACAACCCAACTTCCCAACCCCTTATACAACCAACAAAGAATCTTTCTAATCAAAAATCTCACTTGTAAGCTTGTATTTTGTGTTGGCAAAAGTCCATTGTCTTCTTGTGCTTTGGGGTGTTTATAGAAGGTGAGAAATGACTCCAAAAGGCTCTCCAACGGTCAAATATTAAATGTTGTCAAAACTAGCCGTTGGCCTGTCGGACGTCCGAACCACCTGTCGGACGTCCGAACCCTGCGTCCAAACCACCTGCGTCCGAACGTCGTCCAGAGAGTTATCAAATCTTCGTGGAATTTTTAGGACGTCCGATGAAATCGATGTGCGTCCGAGGCGTGCGTCCGATCCTTCCGGACGTCCGATGCTTCCTCACGAGCGTCCGACAGAGTTTCCTTCTTGATGTTCTTCATCCTTTCGGACGTCCGATAGCTTCCTTTCGGACGTCCCACATGAGTGCCCTGTTTTTGCTTCTTCTTTTGTGCCACAAGAATCTGTTCTAACAAATTGCTCACATAAAAATATTAGCCCAAATCTACATTTTGGTTTGATAATCATCAAAACCAAGGATTGATCGACCAAGGTCAACAATCTCCCCCTTTTTGATGATGACAAACAAAATGAAGATTTCTTTTATCAAATAAGTTCAATTAAAGCTCCCCCTTAGAAAGTGCCAACATACAAAGAAATTTCAATAAATCCTACTCCCCCTTTTGGCATCAATCAAAAAAAAAAAAACAAACTCCCCCTTTATTTTTCAAATCAAGACCATATTAAATATCAAAATTTTCAAAAGTACTTACAACCATTTAGCACTTTTTGGATCAAATCTTCATGATGTACCTAAATATGAGAAATTTCATTTGGTACCCTTTCTTTATAGGGTCCTTGGGAGTTAATACGACATGATCTAGCAATCCACATGGATTTCATGCCATTTCTCATATTTTTCTTTACATAGCAATCATTTTGCATATGTCCAAATTTGCAACAAAAGTGACACATGATAGAAGTATTTTGCACATAGGTGGATTTAATGCAACTAATTTTCTTACTTTTTATCATAGCAAACTTATTTGTGCCTTGAAAAGATTTGCTTTCTTTTATTTGAGAAAACTTTTGTTTTTCATTTTGGAGAAACTCGTTCAAGTCATTAATTCTTTTCTTTAACAAATTTTGTTCCTCCAACATTTTTTCATAAAACTTTGTTTTCTCTTCCAACTTCTTTTTCAAATTATTTTTGCAATCAAAAACACTTTTTTGATTTTTTAAATCATCATTTTCCATTCTCAAACATTTGTTTTCTTGAAAAAGTTTGGAGTTTTCTTCCAACAAATCATTTATTTTTGTTTTCAAATCTTTATTTTTAGCATAAGATTTTCTCAAACTTTTATGCATTTTAATCATAAGAATTTTCACATCATCATCTTCATTATCTTCATCACAAGAAGAGTGATAAGAATTTACCTCATCTTCTCCAAAGGCCATTAGTGCCATTTGTGCTAACTCTTCTTTTTCTCTTTTTGAATTGCATTCATCCCATGTAATTTTGCAATCTCCTCTTGAACTTCTCTTGTTGAAGATCTTCTTGAAACTTTTGATGTGAGGAGTTATATCATTGTCCACTTCCATGTTTTCATTACCCATGAAGGATGGGTTATCCCCCACTTGAGATGCTTTAAAAGCTATGCCTTTCTTATACATTCTTGCATTTTCTTTCTCTTGCACTTTGAATTTCAGCTTTAATTCATAAGAGGTTAGGAAATTCACAAGAGATTCAATGGACATAGAATTTAAATCCTTTGTCTCTTCTATAGCATTTATTTTATTTTCCCATTCTTTTGGTAAGGCATTCAAAATCTTTCTATTTTTCTCACCCAAAGAATATTCTTTTCCAAGCAATTTAAGATCTTGAATAATGTTACAAAATCTACTACACATCTTATCAACATTTTCAAGAGGATGCATTTTAAAAAATTCATATTGAGAAACAAGCAAAGATTTCTTTTGTTCTTTAATATCTTGGTTACCTTCATGAAATACACACAATTTATCCCAAATATCTTTAACTGATTTACAACCTTTAATCCTACTAGATTCATTTACATCTAATGCATTGTACAATATACACATGGCCTTGGCATTCAAAGAAAGGTATCTCTTGTCTTTTTCATTCAATTCTTGTCTAGTCTTTAATCTACTCAAATTAGTGGTAGAGTCAATTATTCTGGCTTCATAAGGACCATCTTCTACCACATACCATAATTCAATATAAACAGATTGTAAGAAAATCATCATTCTTTGTTTCCACATGCTAAAATGAGAACCATTAAACATAGGTGGTCTATCAATAGATTGCCCTTCTAAAAAAGAAACTTTTATGGTTGCCATGATCTTTACTCTAAGCGGTTAAGCTTGATCAAAAGAGACCAAGCTCTGATACCAATTGTAAGTCCTGGTGCAACCCAATGAGTACAAACAATTTCACAATGATGCACAAAGATATATCAAATTTAAGCACAATAAAGAAAACTTAATTAAAGAGAAAAGATAAGAAATGCAAACCAAATATCAATCCAATAGCCTCTTCAATAGATGGTGATGCTAACCAAGATGTACAAGTGAAGGCTCACTCCTTCCTCACCCCAAACACTCTTTGGTTGAGCCAAGGAGTTTTACAACTATTCTAGTTAACCCTCAACAACCTACACTTGAAAGATCACTCACCCAATTAAGAACTATTTTATACAAATGAGGCAACCTTCACCAAGGTTTTACCACTTCAAGTGATAGGTTCACCTTCACCAAGGTTTTACTCCTCCTAGAGAGTAACCTTCACTTGAGCAACCTCACAACCCAACTTCCCAACCCCTTATACAACCAACAAAGAATCTTTCTACTCAAAAATCTCACTTGTAAGCTTGTATTTTATGTTGGCAAAAGTCCATTGTTTTCTTGTGCTTTGGGGTGTTTATAGAATGTGAGAAATGACTCCAAAAGGCTCTCCAACGGTCAAATATTAAATGCTGTCAAAACTAGCCGTTGGCCTGTCGGACGTCCGAACCACCTGTCGGACGTCCGAACCCTGCGTCCAAACCACCTGTCGGACGTCCGAACCCTGCGTCCGAACGTCGTCCAGAGAGTTATCAAATCTTCGTGGAATTTTTAGGACGTCCGATGAAATCGATGTGCGTCCGAGGCGTGCGTCCGATCCTTCCGGACGTCCGATACTTCCTCACGAGTGTCCGACAGAGTTTCCTTCTTGATGTTCTTCATCCTTTCGGACGTCCGATAGCTTCCTTTCGGACGTCCCACATGAGTGCCCTGTTTTTGCTTCTTCTTTTGTGCCACAAGAATCTGTTCTAACAAATTGCTCACATAAAAATATTAGCCCAAATCTACATTTTGGTTTGATAATCATCAAAACCAAGGATTGATCGACCAAGGTCAACACCAACCAAGGGAGGGAGGAGAGAGGAAGGGAAGGAAGAAAGAAAAAAGATGGGAGAGAGGTTCCAACGCTAGCGCCGGGGAAAGGAGTGGGGTGGTGGCAGTGGAAAAGGTGGAAGGAGGGGAGAGGAAGGGAAGAAGAAGAAAGAGACAAAGAAAAGAAAAAAGAAAAGGAAAAGGAAAAGAAAAAAGAAAAATTGTTTTCTCAACTCTTAAATACATAAAAAATTTTCTACTGATTCTAAATTATAGTAAAGTTTTATACAAATACGCAAAAAACACACCTTTCAAACGAACTCATGATCTGTAGCAAAGTGATTAATTCTGCATACAATGCTAAGATACAATATAGATTCTACACTGAATTTCAACAACAACCAAAATGCAACTTCAACTACTAGTAAATGTTTCAAACGAATGAGGCTCTTATAACCCAAGTGCAGGAGAAATTGTGGTGGACAATCCACATTGGTAAGATTATTTCTCAAGGTTCAAAACATACCACTTGAAAAGGATAGACCTTAAAGCAAATCTGTCCATCTATAAGTGACTCTAATTCTTGATCTTCATCAAATTTGCTTTCACATTTATTAGGAACTTTCGACTCATTTAGTTCAGAAACATAGCTTGCTTGAACCTTGCAAGCCTTATTAATTCCTTATAACTACATCATAAAAATTTTCAATTGTGTAAAGAGACAAAGGCTCAATTTTAACTGAAGGAGAATTAATGAACTAATCAGTCAAGATAACTATGGAGTGTAAAGTTCATGGAAAATACAGGACCAAAAAATTTGACAAAATACAGATATGAAAGTTCCATTTTCAAGCTATTCTACTGAATGTACGCCAGTAGCACCTAAGACCACACTAAGGATAAAATTGTTTTTAGGTCATAATAAATATCTATCAAGCACATCCACTGAAACTTGTGTAGAAGAATATTTTGATTCATATCGAAGTTCTCTTAACATAACTTTTTACTCTTACTTCTTTAAAGAAATAAGATGAAATCATTAAGCACCTTTGGGTAAATGATGAAATGTACTCCTAAGCTATGTTATAAAATATTGTCTCCAAGTCTTTTATTTTTTCTTTCTACATTTTGTCTCTGTTGAGGGAAGGAGGAGGAAGAAAGAGACGATGAAACTGAGGGATTTGGAGGCGAGAGTGGTTGCAGTAAAAAGTAGGGTCGGGTCATTTGGATTTAAAAAAAAAAAAAAACTACCCCACTTGAACGGGAGGTGGTTGGAAAATGGACTACCAAATCATATAAGAACCCTATAGTGAACTAATAATCTAGTTTCACAAAGGATCTATAAACTTTATCAATCCTGATTAAGAGTTCACAAATGATTCAAATAAATAACTCTAAACAGTAACCCAGCAATTAACGAAATGAAAAATAATGCTTCATAGAGAAGGACAAATGATGCCAATTTATTCTCATCACACATACATAGACAAAGTCTAATATTGCCTGCAGCAGCGAAATTTCAGAAATTAAAGAGCACTATTTGGCACATATTTTAGAATCTGTATAGTCCGCAAAAATATAAGCAATATGTATCCATAAAAAAAGAAATCACAAAAGGCACAATAGTGTATCTTACAATGTGACAAAAATTTTTAGGTCCATTCAAAAAGCTCAAGCAAGTAAATGTAATTTTATCCTATGGTAATCCATAATCTGATCTCTTGGGTTAGGAATCTGGATAAAGAACATCTAGACATTTTTGAAGACAAAGGCTCATCACAATATTTTTTTACTGATTGTACTGATTACTTTTCTATTATGAATATACTAATTGTAGTCACATACCTTTGTGGAGGCTTATATCAACAAAAGCATTTGTGATGGACTGAACATTTAGTTCCTATTCTAATGAATTATCTTTTGATAATAGGATGGTCATCTTCTATAAGAATTAAACAACATATTATTGTTGCTTTCATAGTAAAAACTGTGAGAATTCGAAAATTATTTTATTTTATTTTTTTGAATACATTTTCTTAACTTTATTTTAATGCTTTAATTTCCTAAGTATTTTATAAGAGAGCCAGATTTTTAATCATTTTTCTACCATAAGTTAGTGTATGTTAAGTTCGTAGTACATTATGAAAGTAGGATCTACTAGTGAGGCGTGTACGATAAATTTTGAAGATTAGGAGGAGTTTTGTGCAAATGGATATTATTTTATAAGGTGTTAAGGGATAATTAGAGGTTGACTAAATATTTTTGTGATTGAAAGACAATAAGATGAGGATAAATCCTTGAAAGCCATTTGTCACCAAAGTCTTGGAACTTTGACTTTGACTAAGACCATTCTTAACCTTTAATAAAAATAAAATTTGAGCAAAATAACCCTTCATCTTTCTTCTTCTTGGCCGAGTTTCGTGAGAGAAAAAAAAGAGGAAAAACTTCATCTTCAACCTTCCATTCTTGCTTGAATCTTTGAAATTTCATCCAAAGCTTGCAATCCAAACCATAAAAGGTGCCATTTAGGAAGGATTAAGGAATTTGATGGAGAGATTTTAAAGGAAAGGAAACTTTTGGTTGCATATCTCCTTAGCGCTTGAAGGTAAACATATCAAGAAACCATCTTTTCTTTTATTACTTGCATATGAGTAGATTTAAGGCTTGATTTTGGTGGATTTCATGAAAAATTTCATGGTTTGTGTTGTGAATGGAAAATTCGAACTTTGAGTGAGAAATTTCAGCTTTGATATGTTGATTTGAGTTTGGTTATGATCTAGTAGTTTTGCCATGTGAATTTTCTAACTTTTATATGTTATTTTGGCTTCATTATAGGAAATTTCACCTTGTAGTAGTAAATTTCAACTTAGGGTTTCCATTTTTCAACTTTATTATGGTTGTGTTTGGGCTAGATAATGGTCTATTTTAAGTAACTTTGTGGCGTTAAACAATTGTTCTTTATATCTTATAACTTGTGGTTGTGATTGAGGTTGGATTGCTATGAATATAAGTGTTGAGTTTGGAAGGGAAAGTTAAGGAAATAAGAGGAAATGCTGCTAAAATTTTTATTACTTTCTTTCTTGTGATATGAGTGACATTAGAGGGGTGATTTTATGTTGATTTAGATTTAGGTTGCTTCTGATTGCTTGAGTTCACCTTGATGGTGGTGTATAATCTGAAATTTGGATAAAATCATGTGTAAAACAAGAGGAAAAGTAATGGTTTCCTCTAGCATGTTTTCTAGTTTCATTTGTTCCACTTTAAACTCGAGATTTGGTTGTTTTTCTTCACTATTTTGTTGCTGGAAATTTCCAACCATGAATTGGAATAAGGAACTCCTTGGTTACTCATGTCTCTTAGGTTCAAATGCTCTCTTTTCACTCCAAATCATATTTGAATCTTTGCACTAGGAGTTACTTGAATTTTCCTTGATTCACCTAAACTTTGGATGGTTGAAACATAATACTTTTATATTGGTTGTTTTTAGGGTTTGTTGGTGATCAAGGCATAACCCGGGGACGAACTTTTGACGTTGCTTTGCTTGAACTGGTGAGTATACCATTTGCATGACTTGTTGCTTAAAGTGAATTACTTGTGACTGAAATTTATGAGTTGTATGACTGTAATTTAGTTTAATCTGGACTGGACGGGTGTGTACTTTATCACACCCGATTCCACTTGACGGTTTGACTGGTCTACTGTTTATTTGAAACCTATTACTTGTGCATGACTTGGATGTCATTTGCAGCCCAATATCCGACGACTTTACTGTGAATTTAAGCTCAAACCTCATTGGTAGTTAATCGAATCGATCCAGTAAGGGCTGGTCGAGATAGATTGACGGACCATGAGAAAAATTATCACTGATTTACTGAATACTGGATACTTCTGATAATTGATATACTTGAGTATTACCACCACTGTTTCTGTTTGGTGTTCGGGCCCGATAAAAGGTATGTTTGGTGGACGGAAACTGATGTAAAACGGGGATATACAGTCAATGATTTTGCTTCTCTAAACTTTTACAGAGGATCAACGAGTTTGGATCAAACTAATGCGACTGGGGAATTTGGCTCTTGAGAGTCATCTGTATTCTTTTATTTGAACTGTGTTGTATTAGTTGTGGTGTTTACGTATTCCTTTACTTGATGCTTATATTTGATATAATAAAATTTTAACTATGTGATTTTTGACTGCATGACCTGTGGTACCTTATTGGGCGAAATCTCACCCTGTCACCTTTATTTTCCTTACAAGGGTGAAATCTTGGGTACGTGATTTTGGGGAAGAGTGGAGCTATCTCTAGACTTTAGACATTTTTGTTTAAGTTCATCGGTATTAGTAAACCTTATATGTAATTGTATAAGTTTGAATCATTTGACTTGTACCTTTAAACTTGAATTATATAAAATTTTGGGTTGCAGTATTTTAAAGTAATGTTGTATGTTTTAGTCCTTGTGGTAATTTTGAGTTAGTTAGTCCTGACGAGAGTTGGACAGACAGTCCGCTAACCTTTGGAATACGCCCTAAGGGAAAGTGGAGCTGTCACAGTTGGTATCAGAAGTTAGGTTAGAAATGACCTAAGCGAAATAGAAATTTGATTCTAAAAAACTTTAGTGTGACGTGTTAGGATGTCATTAGGTATGATTAACGTTGCCTAAATTGTAAACTGTGCTTATCCTTGTAGGTCATGGAAGGAACCAGTGGAGAGGGTGGAAGTGAGCCGTCTCAGATGTGCCTTCAAATTATCGATTATGAGGAGAGGCTAGGGGGACCAATCCAACGTTGAAGTTCCGCAAGTCGAACTAGGAGATGTAGTTGTTGCCAGAATTACTCCTATACTGAGCATGTGGTATTGGCGGTGGTAGATGAGAGGATAAGACTTAGGCATGCCAATTTTAGGGACCAAATTGAGATGAAAAGAATGAGATCAATTATGGAGATGCAGAGTGATAGAATCCAAGAGTTGCAGGAGGCCGTTGGTCAAGAGCAAGAACGTATGGATGCTATGCGTCAGCAGGTGCAAGTGCTGAATGAACGTCTCATTAGGATGCTAAGATAGGTAGGATACCGAACCGAGGGCATTTTACAGGAATGTAGGGCTTTACTTGGAGAGGTGGTGGATGTAAATTTGGCTGACGTAGGTCATGGCCCTAAAAATAAAACATCTGTTAGCTCTGTTGGGAATTAGGTTAGAGCTCCTATGAACCATGTTTTGACCCTATATGAAGGGTAGTTAGGAAAGCTCTAGTTGGATGTTCTTGTCCTTTTGGTATAGTTTTTGTTCACTATACTTTTGATATGATCCTGCTACTTGTGTAAATGGGATTGTTTTGTTTGTACCTAACTTCTACTTTGTGATATGTATGAAAGGAGTTGTGTTAAATGTACTTGATTTTCTAGCTTGTTTACATTCTTGCATCTTGCTCATTCATCTAGGTATTTTTAATTTTGCATCTGCATTTTGATTCTAAACTTGTTAAAAATCAAATGGTGAGTAGACGTAGTGGACGAGGCTATGGGTGTGAATTCAGGCAACCCTTGAATCAATGGGGTAATCGCGAACCAGCAGCTGAACAGAATCGCGACCCATGGGTCAATCCTACTACACAAATAACCATAGCCATCCAACGTATGACAGATTTGCTAGTACAAATAGTGGATCATCAGGGCCAAAACCCTGGGAATCATGTGGAAGGGGAAAATAGAGCTCTCGAACGATTTTAAAAATTCTCCCCATCAAAATTCTTGGGAGGACCTGATCCTGATGTAGCCGAGAGATGGCTGGAGAAAATGATCTATATCTTTGCAGCATTGCATTATATTGAGGATAGGTTGGTGACCTTCGCTGTTTTTCAGTTAGAGAGAGCAGCCCGTTCTTGGTGGACTATGATACGAACTAAATGGAAAAGAGAGCAAATCCTAAAAACTTGGGTAAATTTCATGAGGGACTTTAATGCAAAATATTTTTTGCCTTTGATTCAGGAGAAAAGAAAGAACGAATTTGTTTGACTTCATCAGGGAACTCAAACCGTTGCGGAGTATGAAACTCAATTCATCAGGCCATATAAGTCTGCTCCTGAGCTAATAGTAACAGAGCAAAGACGAATAAGGTGCTTTGTACAAGGGCTAAATGTCGAAATTCAGAAAGACTTAATAGTAGTCAAAATGAATACGTTTAGTGACGTTGTGGAGAAAACTCAATGGGTTGAGAGTGTGAGGATCCAAGTTAGAACTTTTCAAACAAAGAAACGAGATATGTTTGGTCGTGGTTTTCAAACTTCCCGTCTCTCCTGTGCATATTGTGGGAAGCCGAACCATATGGAGGAAAATTGTTAGAGGAAGGAGAGAATGTTTGTGCTGTGGAAGCGCCCAACATCAGATCGCCAACTGTCTAGTCCCACCTCGAGAGGAGAGTGGGAACCAGCAGTCAAATAAGACAAACCTTGAGCAGACAAAGGTGAAAGTGAATAGACCAAAAGTGTCGGTTCGGGTGTATGCAATAGATCAACACCCGCTCCCTGACTCGTCTGAGGTTATAGAAGATACGATCCATATATTTCACCGTTTAGCTAAGATTCTAATAGATTCCGGTGCTACCCATTCTTTTGTCAACTCTGTGACAGCTCCACCTCCCCCTAAGGTGAACCAGAGGGTTCGACGGACAGTCTACCCAACTTTCGCCAGAACTACTAAGCTGAACACGCGAAGTCCAAACCACTCCGAAGGATAGTACCGCGATCGAACGCTTCAACGAAACAAAGAACGAAGAATGAAAACAAAAATTAAAATGAAAAGCCGTGGCCATGTCACAACCCGGCCAAGACTTGGCCGGATATCCAACCGGATTCCGTGAACAGTTTTCCTGCCACATTTTGTTTTTCTCTTGTCATTCAAACTTCACACTCGTTCGAAATCCCCAACGAATACCAGAAGTGTTTACCAAAGCCAAATAAAAGTACCATCTCAAACAAGTACACTTAATTTACATGGTTAAACACTTTGAGATATATATAATGAAAGGTTCAAAAGTTTAACTAGCAATACATGTCGGAATATTCACAAGTGATCAAAGTACAATTAGGGTTTTCTTGTACAAAGGAGCATAATAAAAAAGGATGTCTATCACTAATTCTACTCTTTTCCTCAAAATCATGGTTTCCAACACATTGAACCCTGTAAGGAAAACAAAGGTAACCGAAAGAGGTAAGTTTACGCTCAATGAAATACCAAAAATACAAACAATCAAGAATCATGGAGATTTACTTTTAATCAATCAAATATACACGCCCAATAAGGAAATGAATAAACATCTCAATTAGAAAAGATACAGGTGGCTCTCAAGAGCCAAATTTCCATTGCAGTACTTGATTCAAATTCATTGACCCTCCGTCAACATTTAATGAAACAAATATGTCCGTATATGTCCGTATACCCCTTTTACGCCAAATCCCGTTCACCAAACATACCCCTTGCCGGGTCCGAATGCCAAACATGAACAAGAATAATAATATTCGAGTATATCGGGAATCCAGAGTCTCAAATACCCAAAGATTCCCCAAGAACAGTCCCTATGGTTTGTCAATTTTCCTCGACGAAACCCTTGTTGGCTCGATTCCATTGACTCCCCATGGGGTTGAACTCAGGTTTAACAGGAAGGTCGTTGGATACACATCCAAACGACATCAGGTCAGGCACAGTAACAAGTTCAGTGTATAACAGGCATGAGTAACAGGTTCAAGCATATACAATGATTCGACAAGTAAGCAAGAAAGACGAGTGTGATGAAGTACACCCTCGTCTCGGCTAGAATTAAGCAGGTGTTACAGTCATTCAAGTCACACATTGCAGGTACAAGTAAAATAGTTAAGCAACAAGTCATGCGAGTGACACTCACCAGTTCAAACAAGGATAATTTTAAAAGTTTCTTTTCAAAGGATGCCTTTGATCACCGGCACGTCCTAGAACAACCAAGGAAAACCATTGAGACTCGAGTACGAGTCGTATGCCTATAGTACGTAACAGGGTGCTAAAGGTAACAAGATAACAAGGTAATCAGGCAATAAGTGAAATCATGATACGAGTGATTTTAAGGCTTTAAAACTTAGAGGTAACAAGATAAAAATTTGCAAATTTTCGCAGCCATGATACAAGTGAAATCATGAAGTTGTTCACCTCCTAATCAAAATAGTTTTCACTCAATTTCAAGCACAAAGGTTTAACCAATGTGTGGAACAAGTTTTGGCCAAAACCAAATCATGAAAAGGTTGGAAAACACAAGATAATAGACTTCGCTATCACTTGACCAACAAACGGAAATTTCAGCCAACAACTTGGAGGAAAATACCAATGCAAATCCTTCCATTTCAACCAAAATTCAACATCTAAATAAAGCTTATAGATATACCAAGCATCTTAAGCAAGTTTATCACCAAATTGACCCAAACTTGAAGGAATCAAGTAGCTCTAAAATTTTGGACAACATGCCCTTGATATTTTGCTATTTTTCAGTTATTTATGGCTTCATTATTTTCCTCCACTCAGCCCAAATGCACACATAAGCCATGTTAGCACAATAGCCCTTCAATTGGCTTCAAAATAATCCAATTACAACACAAGTCTTAACAATGCAATCGGAGACCAAGTTTAAAGGCAAATAGCTAAATGGCAGATTTGATGTCTCTTGGCATTTCGGTCACAACTGAAGCTACATCTATCGATTTGGGTACACTTTATACTGTTTCGAAACTAAGACAACGGGTTACAACTTTCATGAAAACAACTCAACCTAATTCACAGTTGATCCAGGTCGAATTTGCAGATTACAGAATCAGAAGTTTATTGTCAGTCTGGTTGTCAGCATTGGATTCAAATGGCAATAACTCAGGCTACAAAAGTCCGATTGATGCGTTTTTAGATGCGTTGGAAAGCTAAAACATAGGACTACAATTTTTGTGTTTTGGCCAAATACTGATTTGATACAAATCAAAGTGAAAAACGAAGCCAGAAATGTGAAATCTCAAAACTGTCCGCGGCAAAGAACATTTGGCAGTCAGGGGTATTTTAGTCATATAACATGCTACAGTACTCGGATTGAGCTGAATTTTACAGGCATCTTCCTAACTTCATTCCCTGCAACTTTCATGTTTTGACCTAGACCTGATTCGTCCTCTAATATGGACGAATTATATAGGTCAGAAACAGGACAGCTTGCCCTCTAAAGTTGGAAATCAACCATACAAGGTGGAATTTTTGTAAGCAACCAAAACCAACATATATAAGTTTCAATTTTTCACATAACAAAGCTATCATTCCATGGCCATCCTTAATCATCACATGAGGGCAGAAAATTCACTATAAAACTGAAAATTCCATAATACTATTTCAAACTATGAAATATTCTCATAAAACTACCAAAACTACAATCTTAAGCCACTAATTTGCATCTATTAGAAGCAAAGAGGGATTTCTTGACAAGTTACCTTAGAGCTACTAGAAAGATGGTAGCTTAGTACTTCTTCCACCAAAATCACTTCACCAACACCTTGGAAGCTACCTTAGTTAGCACTTTATGGAGTGGTTTGAAATTTGGTTGGTTAAAACTCAAGATTCAAGCAAGTTTGGGAGTTGGAAAATGAAGTTCCTCTCTTGTTATTTTCTCTCAAAACAGCCGGCCAAGCTAGAGGAAAATGGAGGAAGTTTGGTCAAATTTGACTAATTAGAAGGTAAGATGGTCTTGAGTCAAAGTCCACCCTCCAATGGTGTCATGACACTTAGTTTCTAGAGTTTACTCTAATTGCCTTTGTCTTTCAACACTAATCCACCTATTTAATCCCTAATAATCCTTTAACACCTTATACCATAATAACCCTTTATACAAATTTCAACTAATCACATAAATTTTATCGCACTAACCGCATTAGCGGGTCTCACGTCCTTAACACACTCCAAATTTAACACGAACTAACTTATATTTGGAAAATGAGGTAAAACTATACTCACTTATAAAATTCTCTAGAGAATTAATATAATAAAATCAATTAAAGAAAATACATGTGAATAAACAAAATAAAATAATATCAAATAAGAAAATTTTGCGGGTCCTCATAAACTCTAGTTTTATATGTAGAATTGATGTGAAACCTGTTAGACTGTCATATGATTTAGAAGTTAGTACTCCTACGGGTGATCAACGTTTGATCACTAATATGATTTATAAGAATTGCAAAATTTAGATTGGAGAGAGAAAACTATTAAGGGATCTAATAAGTTTAGTCATTAAAGGGTACGATATCATCTTAGGTATGGATTGCTTAGTTCAATATGATGCTCAATTGGATTGCAAAAAAAAAAGTGGTAGAATTTCGTATACCTGGGGAGGCAACCTTAAGGTTAGATGTGAGGGGTCGATTAGTCTCATTTACACTTATTTCGGGTATTCGAGTTAGGAAATTATTGAATAAAGGAGCTTAGGGCTATCTAGCTTTTCTAATAAATACTCCAACATATAAGTTAAAGGTAGAAGATGTACCAATAGTAAAGGAGTATCCGGATGTGTTCCCTGATGAATTAGTGACCTTATCTCTAGAGAGAGATAAAATTTAAAATCAATTTATTACCTAGGACAACACCTATCTCTAAAACTCCATATCGGATGGCACCCGCTAAGTTTAAAGAATTAATGTTGCAATTACAAGATTTATTGGAGTGAGGGTTTATTCGAGAAATTGGATCTCTATGGGGAGTTCTGGTACTCTTTGTTAAAAAGAAAGATGGAACTTTAAAACTGTGTATAGACTACTGGGGGTTGAATGATGTGATAATTAAGAATAAATACCCTCTACCACATATTGATGAATTAGTTGACTAGTTGCAAGGAGTAGTGGTATTTTCTAAACTAGACTTCCGACAGGGGTATTATCAATTGCGAATCAAGAAGGAAGATGTACCAAAAACTACTGTCAATTCTAGATATGGACATTTTGAATTTGTAGTCATGCCCTTTGAATTAACCAATGCCCTGCAGTATTTATAGACTTGATACATTGGATTTTCAAACCTTATTTAGATCGATTTGTAGTTGTATTTATTGATGAAATCCTTGTCTACTCTAAAATTCGGGAGGAGTATGAGTAGCATTTGAGGATTGTATTGCAAATTCTGAGAGAACACCAGTTATATGTTAAGTTTAATAAATGTGAGTTTTGGTTGGAGAAAATCTCTTTTCTAGGGCATATGATTTCGAAAGATGGCATTACAGTAGATCCAACCAAAGTAGAAGCTGTTGCTGAATGGAAAGAGCCAGAAAACCCTACTGAGATTCGTAGTTTCCTAGGTTTTGCAGGATATTATCGTCGGTTTATTAAGAATTTTTTGAAACTTGCCAGTCCTTTAATTGATCTGACAAAGAAGCATGATAACTTTATTTAAAATATTAGATGTGAAACTAGTTTTCAATCATTAAAGAAAAGGTTGACCATGGCATAAGTTTTGGTTCTACCTAAGAGAAATGACAGTTTTATTGTATATACTAATACTTCAAGGGAAGGATTGAGGTGTGTATTGATGCAAAATGAAAATGTGATTATCTTTACCTCTAGAAAGTTGAAACCTCACGACCAAAAATATTCGACCCATGATTTGGAATTAGCAGCTATTGTTTTTGTCCTGAAAAAGTGGAGATATTATTTATATGAGATAACTTTCGAGATCTATACGAATCATAAGAGTCTTAAGTATTTATTTTCTCAAAAAGAGCTAAACATGAGGCAGCGACGATAGGTGAAATTTTTAAAGAATTATGATTGTACGATTAATTACCATTCTGGGAAGACTAATGTAGTAGCAGATGTCCTAAGTCGAAAGGCTCAAGTAGCTGGATTAATGATTAAGAAGTGAAATATGTTAGAAAAGATTAGTAAGTGAAATCCTCGCCTTGAACGTCAGAAGGTGATTTTCGAAAATATTACGGTGAAATCCACCCTACTAGATCGAATCAAAGAAATTCAGAAGAAAGACTTTGCAGTACAGAAGTGGACAGAAAAGGTGCAAAAAGAGGAAATACTTGATTTCAATTTGAGTTTCGAGAGAAATTTGAGATATCGAAAGCGAATGGTTGTGTTCAAGGATGAAACATTGAAAAAAGAAATTTTGGAGGAAGCTCACCAGTTTAAATATACAGTCCATCCGGGTAGAACAAGTTATATCATGATTTAAAGGAGTTATATTAATGGGATAACATGAAAAAAGAGATTACTCAATATATTCAAATCTGTCTCACTTGTTAATAAGTTAAATTCGAACATAAAAAATCCTCAGATTTATTACAACCCCTCGAAATACCTGAATGGAAGTGGGATCACATTACGATGGATTTTGTCTCAGGTTTGCCACGGACGCAGAAGGATTATGATGCCATTTGGATAATCGTTGATCGATTAACCAAATCGACTCATTTCTTACCAGTGAATATGAAGTATTCCAGGAAAAAGTTGGCTAAATTGTACACGGATGAGATTGTGAGATTACATGGAGTACCTGTGAGTATAATCTCAGACAGGGATCTCCGATTCGTATCTCGATTTTGACAAAAGTTTCAAAAAGCATTAGAGACCAAATTAAATCTCGGTACCACATACCACGCTCAGACAGATGGACAATCGGAAAGAACCATTCAAACTCTGTAAAATATGTTGAGGATGTGTATCTTGAATTTTGAAGGTAATTGGGACCAGCACATAACGTTGGTGGAGTTAGCTTATAATAACAGCTATCATTCGTTTATTCAAGTCGCACCATATGAAGATCTTTACAGAAGAAAATCGATCATCAATTTATTGGGATGAAATAGGAAAAAGAACATTTTAGATCTGACGACAGTGTCATAGATGAAAAATGCATAAGAAAAGATCAAATTAATACGTCAGAGATTTCAAACAGTTCAAAGTCGACAAAAGAGTTATACAAACAATCGAAGGAAGGATTTGAAATTCAAAATTGGAGATTTTGTGTTTCCTAAGGTCATTCCATTGCAAAGTGTCACGGCAGGTAAAGGAAAGAAACTTCAATCAAGATCGTGGGACTCTTTAAAATTTTTCAACGAGTCGGAAAGATAGCATACCGACTCGAATTACCACCGAGTTTGTCTAGAATTCATGATGTCTTCCATGTCTCAATGCTAAAGAAGTATCATCCTGATCCGACTCACATTTTACGACCAAAAGAAATTGAATTAGATGAGTCTCTCACCTATGAAGAAAAACCTGTGCAATTACTCGATTGAAAGGTTAATGAATTAAGAAATAAGCAAATTTCCTTGATGAAAATCCTGTGAAAAAACCACGGTGTAGTAGAGGCAATTTGGAAAATGGAGGAAATACAAAAGAAATACCCTGAGTTGTTTGTTAATCAACGTGAGAATTTCGAGAACGAAATTCTTTTAAGGGGAAAAGAGTGTGAGGACTCGAAAATTATTTTATTTTATTTTTTGAATACATTTTCTTAACCTTACTTTAATGCTTTAATTTTCAAGATATTTTTATAAGAGAGTCAAAATTTTGAATCATTTTTCTACCATAATAGTACATGTTAAGTTCATAGTATATTATGGAAGTAGGACCCATTAGTGAGGTGTGTGAGATAAATTTTGAAGATTAGGAGGAGTTTTGTGCAAAGGGATATTATTTTATAAGGTGTTAAGGGATAATTAGAAGTTGACTAGATATTTTTATGATTGGAAGACAATAGGATGAGGATAAACCCTTAGAAGCCATTTATCACCAATGTCTTGAAGTTTTGACTTTGACTAAAACCATTCTTAGCCTTTAATAAAAATAAAATTTGATCAAAACAACCCTTCATCTTTCTTCTTTTTGGCCGAGTTTTTTAAGAGAAAAAGAGAGGAAAAACTTCATTTTCAACCTTCCATTCTTGTTTGAATTCTTGAAGTTTTATTCAAAGCTTACAATCCAAACCATAAAAGTGCCATTTAGGAAGGATTAAGGACTTTGGTGGAGAGATTTTAGAGGAAAGGGAACTTTTGGTTGTATATCTCCGTAGAGCTTGAAGGTAAAGATATCAAGAAACCATCTTTTCTTTTATTACTTGTATATGAGTATATTTAAAGCTTGATTTTGATAGATTTCATGGAAAATTTCATGATTTGTGTGGTGAATGGAAAATTCCATCTTTGAGTGAGAAATTTCAATTTTGATATGTTGATTTGAGTTTGGCTATGATCTAATAGTTTTGTCATGTGAATTTTCCAGTTTTTATATGTTATTTTGGTTTCATTATAGGAAATTTTAGCTTGTAGTAGTAAATTTCAACTTAGGGTTTCCATTTTTCAACTTTATTATGGTTGTGTTTGGGCTAAATAATGGTCTATTTTGAGTAGATTTGTGGCCTTAAACAAGTGTTCTTTTTATCCTATAACTTGTGATTGTGATTAAGGTTGGATTACTATGAATATAGGTGTTGAGTTTGCAAGAAAAAGTTAAGAAAATAAGGGGAAGTGCTGCTGAAATTTTTATTGCTTTTCTTTCTTGTGATATGAGTGATGTTAGAGGGGTGATTTTGGGTCGGTTTGGATTTAGGTTACTAATGATTGATTGAGTTCATCTTAGTGGTGGTGTATAAGCTGAAATTTAGATAAAACCATATGTAAAATAAGAGGAAAAGTAATGGTTTCTTCTAGCATGCTTTCTAGTTTCATTTGTTCCACTTTAAACTCGAGATTTGGTTGTTTTTCTTCACTATTTTGCTGCTGGAAATTTCCAGCCATGAATTGGAATGAGAAACTCCTTGGTTACTCATGTCCCTTCGGTTTAAATGCTTTCTTTTCACTCCAAAATCATATTTGAATCTTTGCACTAGGAGTTATTTGGATTTTCCTTGGTTCACGTAAGCTTTGGATGGTTGAACCAAAATACATTTATCTTGGTTGTTCTTAGGGTTTGTTGGTGATCAAGGGCATAACCCGGGGACGAACTTTTGACGTTGCTTTGCTTGAACTGGTGAGTATACCACTTGCATGACTTGTTGCTTAAAGTGAACTACTTGTGATTGAAATTTATGAATTGTATGACTGTAATTTGGTTTAATCAGAACTGGACGGATGTGTACTTTATCACAATCGATTCCACTTGACTATTTGACTGGTCTACTGTTTATTTGAAATCTATTACTTGTGCATGACTTGGATGTCGTTTGGAGCCCAATATCCGACAACTTTACTTTGAATTTGAGTTCAAACATTATTGGTAGTTAATTGAATCGAGTCAGTAAGGGGTGGTCGAGGTAGATTGATGGGCCATCAAGAAAACTGTCACTGATTTACTGAACATTGGATACTTTTGATAATTTTTATACTCGAGTATTACCACCACTATTTCTGTTTGGTGTTCGGGTACGGTAAGGGGTATGTTTGGTGAACGAAAACTGGTGTAAAGCGGGGATCTACAATCAATGATTTTGCTTCTATAAATGTTGACAGAGGGTCAACGAGTTTAGATCAAGCTAATGCGACTGGGGAATTTGGCTCTTGAGAGTCATCTGTATCCTTTTATTTGAACCGCATTATATTAGTTGTGGTGTTTACTTATTCCTTTAGTTGATGCTTATATTTGATAGATTAAAATTCTAACTATGTGATTTTTCACTGCATGACCTGTGGTACCTCATTGGGCGAAAGCTCACCTTGTCACCTTTGTTTTCCTTACAGGAGCGAAATCTTGGGTACGTGATTTTGGGAAAGAGTGGAGCTAGTTCTAGACTTTAGACATTTTTGTTTAAGTTTCTCGGTATTAGTAAATCTTATATATAATTGTATAAGTTTGAATCCTTTGACTTGTACTTTAAACTTGAATTGTATAAAATTTTTGGTTGCAGTGTTTTGAAGTAATATTGTATGTTTTAGTACCTGTGATAATTTTGGATTAGTTAGTATCTGACGAGAGTTATGCAAACAGTTCGCTAACTTTTGGGGTACGTCTTAAGGGAAGGTGGGGCTATCACAAAAATTTAGTGAAATTTAGAAAATTAACAGGCCATAATATGAAACAAGCATAACTTCAAAATAAGAGGCACATCTGAGTTTAAATAATTAGGTAAATGCTCATCAAGAACAACAATTTGAAAGTCAGCAAATTGGCCAGAAAAAGGGACGGGACATTAATTGTTCTTTAGCAATTATAGAGCAAAAAGCAACCAAAAATTGTAATTTCAGTTTACACTCACTCTAAAAATCCTGAAATCAAAATTCCAAAATAAGAATAATAAACAGGATATAACTATGAAAGCCAAAGTTCTATAATACAATAGCCACTACATTAAATATGACTTATTAGTCAACATGCTGAACTAAATAAGTCATACATGAATTCTAGTTCACAGAAGTTCTATGATTATTTGCACTTAAACTTTCTCATATCTTGTTTAAATCAAAGTATTGTCCATAAATAACACCCACACATACAAAGACCATCCATATTTGCCTATAAAACCTGTGAAGCAAGTATAAATTAGAAATGTCCAATGTTACCTCTTTTTGTTCAAAAAAAATAAAGATATAAGTGATTAACAAATATAAGATTATAAACAAATTAGATCTGAGAAATACTTCCAAGGATTTGTGGAAGAGTAAATTACTTGAATCCTGCATGATGAAAATCAAGAACACCAAAATAACTCTTACAACCCAGACAAACACAATCGACCAATAAACAAAAATATCTCAACAACAGCTTGTAGGATACAGAGTTGCTTTAGCAAAATAAACCATTGCTTTTTCTTCATCAAGAGTCACTGCATATCCTAATACCAACAGTTTATCATGATTTTTTGGGTTTAATTTTATGACATCCATATTATGAAATCAAAATATCAAAAAGAAAGCAAAAGTAGATAACTAAAATAAAACTATGTATATCAACCAATTACAGTAGCCAATAACACAATTAATAAAAAAGAAGAAATCAAACCTTCTTATTCTCAACTAGAGCATTCAAAATGACCAGTACTTACCTTCAAAATGATGTTTTCTTTTTTGCAAATCTTACCCCTCTATTTTTTGGCTAAAGGTATTATGACTAAAATTTCCTTCTTTTCCAAAGGTTATGGATTAATAAACCTAAAACATTACAATAATAGATAGAATGCAGCAAAAGTAGCAATCACAAGAGGCAAAAAAAATTTTTCTTTCTCTCCTAATTGATTGATCTAAATAAATATACAATACAGAGTTATCTACTTGTTAGATGTTTTGTACGAGTAAGCCATAAAAGAGTTGCCTACAATGTCTATATACACAGGAGAAAACTGAAATACACAACATCATACATAAAATAGTGTTTGCTCAAAAACTTTAAGTACTCTGTTCTCATCTTAGTAGCAGGACAAACAACCAAAAAATATTAGAAATCGTCAAAAATAAATATTTGAACAACGCATACAAAAAATCGCTCACAATAGAAAATCGAGTACAGGCTACTGCCAAAAAAGGTCCCCAAAAAATTGAAAATAGGCTATTAATTACAAAATTCTAACTTCAAAAAAAGGCGAACATGGTAAGTCTTAATAAAAAAAAGGTGCCTCATTTTCTTTGCTCACTAATAGAATAAACAAATGCTAGTCAAATGAGATTCATGCACATGACATACAAAGGAATAAAATTTTTAAGAAAAAAATTAAAAATATCCTAAAATTATTCACTTGAGATATGATTGTAACAAATCTTTCATAATTCACAGATCTCATCCTGCAACAAGAAAATGGATTTTATCAAAGTTTTCTCAAAAAAAGAAAAAAAAGAAAAGAAATTAAGAAATTAGTGACCTTGTGACGTTCCCACCTCTCCCTAGGGCATATCCTAGAGTTTAGCGAGTCGTCTGCCCAACTCTCGTTAGGATTCACTCACTCGAAACTCGAAAAAATAACTTACATCCATAGAAAATAAGTAACACAACAAATTCAAACTTAATATATACATTGATGCTCAACCCAGATACAAGGCTCTACACACCAAAATACTTTAAAGTGTTTACAATTCAAGTACAAACAATTCTAGTCGGGTGCTAGCGCGAGTACAATTTCAAAATTCAAAACAACTAGATTACATTAGTCTTTACAAATCTCGCGCCTCGCTCGTACCCCCTGTAAGGAAAACAAAACTAACGGAGTGAGCTAAAACTCAGTAATTTTTCAAATAGCAAATTGACCATTAATTAACAGTAAATGTATCGTAATAGTGAAATAGCGAGCATAACAAGTCAAGAAAATGAGCAATACACTTTTTATAGCCAACATTCCATATTCAGTATTTCACGTAAAAAGATACAATTGCTTTTATAAACCAGTTCCACCATAGTTTGATCATATAGTAGTTGGCACTCCGTCAACTTTCAAGTAAGGTAACTAGTCCAATAGTTACACCACTTAACTCCAATCTCAGTCCACCAACCAAACCTCTTACCGGACCCAAACTCCAAGGTAAACACTGGTGGTAATACTCGAGTATACCGATTAGTCGAGGAGATAATACTCCACTCGACAACACTAACTACCCAGGGTTCGTTATCTAATTGACCAGACCCTTGTTGGCTCGACTCGATTAACTAACCACAGGGTTTCTGGAATTCCAGACAAGATACAATTCATATACATGTATATCAATTCAACCGAAATCAATGACCAAGAACAAATCACATTAGGGCAAGTGCGATAAAGTACACGCTTGCCCTATCAATCCACTCATATATCATGTAATCACATTGTTTAAGTATTAAACACAAGTGTCAAGTGCAATCAGGTATTTGGAAGTACTCATCAAAGATGTAGTGCATTTACAGATCACGTTTAGGTAGTACTCCTGATGTGGAGTCCAAATCTGCGATAAAACATCGTTTAAGAGTTTTGAAAATCGATCAAGTTTCGAAACTTAAACGTTTCGTTTAACGAGAATCAAATAATTGAAACTTATTTGGAGAATATTTGTAAACTCATGCTCGCTCTTAAAACTTTGAAAGTTTGAAGCGATTAAATTTTGAAATCTCCATTTGAGTCGAAGTGACAAGAAAAACGTACTTCTATTAGTCGCTATTTTCATTTTTCAAGGGTACAAGTTTCGACCAAATTCTAACTTATATACCTCTACAAAAGAGGACTCGAATAACCTAGACAATTCGAGCTAGATTCGTCCTCAAATTCTTACTCAAGTCGCAAGTATATCTACCTAGCCCTCAAGTGAAAATTTGGGCAGCATGCCATTTGGGTTTACCTATTTTCCAGTCATTTATGGCTTCATTATTTTTCTCAATTCAGCTCCAAATCACACACGAATAATCATACTACAATAGCCTTTCAATAGACTCAATGTCACTCAATTACAACACAAGTTTAATAATACAATCGGAAATCAGTTTTGAAGACAAAAAGCTAAACAGCAGATTTGACATCTTATAGCATTTTGGTCACAACTGAATCTACGTTTATCAGATTTGGGTATACTTTATACCATTGTCAGTTAAGACAAAGGGTTACAACTTTTATGAAGACGACTCAACCCAGTTCATAATTGATCTAGATCGAATTTGCAGATTACAGAATCAGAAGTTCATGGTCAGTCTGGTTGTCAGCACTGGATTCAAACGGCAATAACTCAAGTTACACAATTTTGATTGAGGCATTTTCAGATGCGTTGAAAATTTGAAATATAGAGCTAAATCTGAAATAAAGAGAATTTTAAGAAAAATATAAGGGATTTTACAAGTCCTCACACTCTCTCCCCCTTAAGAGAATTTCGACCTCAAAATTCATATTTTTAGTTGTAAACAGCTCTCGATACTTTTCTTGCATGTCTTTCTCCAGTTCCCAGATTGCTTCATCCACCTCATGGTGTTTCCATAGAAGCTTAACCAGTGGAATTTGCTTGTTTCTCAAATCCTTCACCTTCCTATCCAGTACTCGAATGGGTCGCTCTTTATAGGTTAAAGACTCGTCCAGTTCAATATCTTCTGGTGGCAAAATATGAGTTGGATCCGGATGATATTTCTTAAGCAAAGAAACATAAATAACATCATGGATTCAAGACAAACTAGCTGGTAACTCAAGTCGATAAGCCACATTTCCTATTCGTTGGAATATACTGAAAGGTCCTATGTACCTCGATTGCAACTTTTTCCCTTTTCCTCCTTTAATCTTTCCTTTCAATGGAGTGACCCTAAGAAATACTTTATCTCCTATTTCAAACTCCAAATCCTTCCTCCGATGATCGGCATAGCTATTTTGTCGGATTTGGGCTGTTTAAACCCTCTGACGAATTACCTTTATTCTTTCGTAGGCTTTTTCAATCCATGGTATTGTAACCGAATCTATAATCTTCCTCTCTCCTACTTCATCCCAATGGATTGGTGATCGACACCTTCGTCCATACAATGCTTCATATGGGGCCATTTGAATAGAAAAGTGATAACTATTATTATACGTGAACTCAACCAGGGTTAAATATTGGCTCCAACTCCCTCCAAAATCTACAATACAGGCTCTCAGCATATTTTCAAAAGTTTGAATGGTTCTCTCAGATTGTCCATCGATTTGAAGATGATACGTTGTACTATAGCTCAACTTAGTTCCTAGGGCCTCTTATAGCTTTTGCCAGAATCGAGATACAAACCTGGGGTCTCTATCGGATACGATGCTCACTGGTACCCCATGTAGTCTCGCCACTTCATCCATATAGAGTTTGGCAAATTTCTTCAAAGAATATTTCATATTAACTGGCAGGAAATGTGCAATCTTAGTTAATCGATCGACTATCACCCAAATCACATCATGTTCTTTTTGAGTTCGTGGTAACCCTGATACGAAATCCATCGTTATATGCTCACACTTCCATTCAGGGATCTCTAAATGTTGTAACAGACCCGACGGTTTTTTATACTCAATTTTTACTTGTTGACATGTAAGACACTTTTGTACAAATTGGGCAATCTCCGCCTTCATATTATCCCACCAATACAGACTTTCGAGATCCTGGTACATTTTACCACTACTTGGATGTATCATATACCTAGAACGGTGAGATTCCTAAAAAATCTCCTTCTTCAGTTCTCCATCTTTAGGCACAACGACGCAATTTCAAAACCTTAAAATCCCATCAGGACCTAGGTTAAAATCAGGCAATTCTCCCTTCTTCATTCTTTCCACCCACTTCTGTACCGTTGGTTCTTTCATTTGGCCCTCTTTAATCCGACCCAATAGTGTCGATTTCACCTCAATATTTTCAAAAATAACTTTCCGTGGCTCTAAACGAGGGTTCCATTCACATACATCCTCTAACAAGCTCCACTCTCCCACCATTGAACTTGCTAGTTGAGTCTTTCGACTTAGAGCATCTACTACAACGTTGGCCTTTCCCGGATGGTAATTAGTCGTACAATCATAGTTTTCTAAAAACTCCATCCACCGATGTTGTCTCAGATTTAGCTCTTTCTGAGAAAATAAGTATTTCAGACTCTTATGATCTGTATATATCTCTAATGTTACCCCGTATAAATAATACCGCCATTTTTTCAAAGCAAATACAACCGCTGCAAGTTCTAAGTCATGAGTTAGATAGTTTTGTTCATGAGACTTTAACTTTTGAGATGCGTTGGTAATTACATTCCTATTTTGTATTAAAACACACCCTAACCCTTCTCTCGAAACATCAGTATATACCGTATAGCTATCCTTCCCAGTTGGCAAAGTTAACACCGGAGCCATGGTCAATTGCTTCTTAAACTCTTGAAAACTATTCTCACACTTAACATCCCAAATGTACTTTCCTTGTTTCTTTGTCAAGTTAATTAGGGGTCTCACAATTCTCGAGAAATTCTTTATAAACCGGCGGTAGTACCCCGTTAGACCAAAAAAGCTTCGCACTTCCGTAGGATTCTCTGGCCGTTTCCATTTAGTTACAACTTCCACTTTAGCCGGGTCCACAGTAAGTCCATCCTTTGAAATTATATGGCCTAGGAACGCCACTTTCTCTAACCAAAATTTACACTTGCCGAACTTGGCGAACAACTGGTGCTCTCTTAGGGTTTGCAGTACTATTCTCAAGTGTTGTTCATGCTCCTCCCTTATCTTCGAATACACCAGGATATCGTCAATAAACACTACCATAAACTTATTCAAATAGGGTTTAAACACTCGATGCATTAAATCCATGAATGTCGTTGGGGCATTGGTTAAGCCAAAAGGCATTGCTATAAACTCGAAATACCCATATCGAGTGTTAAATGCCATTTTTTGCACACCCTCCTTTCTAATTCTCAATTGATAATACCATTGTCGAATATCCAACTTAGAGAACACCACAACCCCTTGTAATTGATCAAACAACTCATCGATGTGGGGCAAAGGATATTTATCTTAATGGTTACTGCATTCAATCCTCGATAATCAATGCATAACCTTAAACTCCCGTCCTTCTTTTTGACAAATAGCACTGGAGCGCCTCATGGTGACTCGCTCTCATGTATGAATTTCCATTCTAACAGGTCTTGCAATTGAAATTTTAACTTCTTAAATTCAACGAGTGCCATTCGATAAGGAGTTTTTGAAATGAGAGTAGTTCCAGATACTAGATCAACCTTAAATTCAATCTCTTTTTCGGGTGGCAATGACGCCAAGTCCTTCAGAAACACGGCTGGATACTCATTGATCACCGGCATATCTTCTAACTTGATCTTTTTTCCTTGGGTATTAACTAGAAAAGTTAGATACCCCCGTGCCCTATGACTAAACAATTTTCTAACCCTTATTCCCGAAATGAGAGCAGATGAGGCTAACATATCCCTCACGTCTAATTTGAGAGTTACCTCACCCGGTACGCAAAACTCGACCACCTTCATCCTACAATCTACCCGAGTATGATAATGAGCTAGCCAATCCATGTCTACAATAATATCGTACCCCTTAATGGTTAGACTTATGAGGTCAACAACTAATTTTCGCTCACCGATCCAAATGTCGCAGTTGCTATACATCTCATTGGCAAGTAAAGTTTGGTTACCCGTAGGTGTCTTTACTTCTAGGTCATGTGGTAATCTTTCAGCTTTCACATCAATTCCAAACATAAATGTGGGGCTAACAAAAGAATGGGTTGCACCAGGGTCTATCAAAATTTTGGCTAAACGATGAAAAGCAAGAATCGTACCATTCACTACTTCCGTCAATTCAGGTACCGATTGCTGGTCCAACGAGTACACTCTGGCTGGCACCCTTGACCTGGTCCCTCCTACATTGGTCAGTTTAGGGTTCGATTTGTCAGTCGACTGAGTATCACTGATTAGTGGGCAATTAGTAATCTGGTGCTCCGTATTTCCACACCTTAAACACTTTCGAGCTTTCCTCCAGCAGTTATCCTCGGTATGGTTCGATTTTTCACAATATCCATACGATACTCAGGAAGCAGAGGTTTGGCCTCCCTGTGGAACACCTCTTCCTTGTCCTCTTCCACTTTGGGCTCCCCTCGGAGTACCTCCCCTCGACGTACTCATAAACCTTCCACCTCCAACTCCACTACCGGCTTTAGAGAGTGGAATGTTTCGATCACTCTGTGCCGGCCCTTGATGTCCACCAGGCGTCCCTCACCGTTTTGCATGAAAATTTTATACTTGTGCCCTGGCAATCTCTATTCTCTGGGTCTTCTCCAAAACCTCCGTAAAAGTGTTAATCTATGCCGTCGCTAAAGCCTCCTGTATCTCTACATTGAGCCCCTGCACAAATTTCCTTACCCTCCTTTGCTCCGTAGCTATTAATTCAGGAGCAAATTTGGATAACTTCATAAATTGGGTCTCATACTCAGTTACACTTAAAGTTCCCTAACGGAACTTAATAAAATCGTCCTCTCTCTTCTCCTGGACGATAAGTGGGTGGTATTTTTTGTTAAATTTTCGCACGAAATTCAACCAGGTCCATGCGTTTCCCTCTCTCTCCCACTTAACTCTAACTATATTCCACCAACCCTTGGCTGGACCCTCAAACTGAAAAATAGCAAATTGCACCTGTCTATCCTCCGAATAATTTAAGGCGACGAATATATTGATCATGGTTTCTAACCATCTCTCCGCTACCTCAGGGTCCAGTCCTCTCAGGAACTTAGGAGAAACTTTTGGAATCTCTCTAGGGCCCTATCTTGTCCCATTTCAGGATCCCTAGGTTGATTCACAGGAATTTGACCATGTTGCTCTACCAAACGAGTAAGGATATTAGTCATCTGTTGAATTGCCATCGCTACCTGATCCCCCCCTTCAGCTCGAGATCTAGGTTGCGGCTCAACTGTTTCATCTTTTTCCCCTCTTGATTTTTGCACCGGTTCCCGTGCCTGTCTACCCCCACGTCAACGATTAGAGCCACGCCCTTGAGTAGCTCCCTGATCCTGGCTTCTTCTAGCTTTCATGATTTTTGACTAACCAACTATATAAATAGAAACAAAATAAGGTATGATTCAAATAAAACGTTTCCAAATCATAAAACAGAGACAATAAAATACATTCAAAATAAACATTTTCTTTATATATATAACAAAATAAGTCACATAATAAGTTAAAAGTACTATACATGCCAACCTAGTCAAATCAAAGGCTTATACCAGCCAAGGGATATAGGACAAAACAAACTCTATTTACATCCACCTTAACATGTCAAATTCAAAAATAAAAGGGGACGTGTTATCCCATTATGTCCCTAACTACCTCACAAAAATCCCTCAAACCTTAAACTAGAGATCTAGATAGATGCCGAACCAACCGACTCTACAGGTGCAACCGGCTCCTCCTTCGAGTTCTCCTCAGGATCCTTCTCAGGATCACTAGGGACCGCAGGCCCTTGATCCTCCTCGACTAAGTCCTGAGCCACATCCTCCACCAAGGCCCCGCACTCCGTCAAAATATGATCGGTCCGGTCTCTAACATCTCCAACTACTCGAACAAGGCGACCATTAGCCGCCTGAGCCTGCTCTCTGAAGGCATTAGTCCGCTCCTGCTCCTCAAGAACCGAAGCCTCAACCTCTCGAATCCTAGCCCCCTGTACTCGGACGACTGCCTGCAGGCGCTCGATCTCCGTCTGACACCTACGATTGACGCTACCTAATCGTCTTCTCTCATCATCAATTGCAAGTACTACCCGATCAGGGTAGGAGTACGTCTTCCAACAGTCACAATGTCGGATCTTCTGTGTTGGAGACCACCGACATAAGTCCACCAGGATGCTCCTGATAAGAAAGTATACGACAGATAGGCCCCTCAAGGTGCACATGGTCGGTAGGTACGGCCTGAGATGGCCCAGCACCCCCAGTCGCATCTTTACCCTCCATAACCTACATTACAATTAACATTGCAAAAGTAAGCAAGTTAAACATATAAATCAAGACTAAAGGTCTATTCTCAAGGGTAAAACTCTAACCTATCATAACCAAGCTATAACCAAGGAATATCATGTATAAATCACTCAATCTACCCAGATCAATTCCAACCTAGGATTTGATACCACCTGTGACGACCCCATCTCCCCCTAGGGCATACCCTAGGGTTTAGCGAGTCGCCTGCCCAACTCTCGTTAGAACTCACTCACTCGAAACTCGAAAAAATAACTTACATCCATAGAAAATAAGTAACACAACAAGTTCAAACTTAATATATATATTGATGCACAACCCAGACACAAGGCTCTACACACCAATATACTTTAAAGTGTTTACAATTCAAATACAAACAATTCTAGTCAGGTGCTAGCGCGAGTACAACTTTAAAATTCAAAACAACTAGACTACGGTAGTCTTTACAAATCTCGCGTCTCGCTCGTACCCCCTGTAAGGAAAACAAAACTAACGGAGTGAGTTAAAACTCACTGATGTTTCAAATAGCAAATTGACCATTAATTAACAGTAAATGTATCGTAATAGTGAAATAACGAGCATAACAAGTCAAGAAAATGAGCAATACACTTTGTATAGCCAACATTCCATATTCAATATTTCATGTAAAAGGATACAATTGCTTTTGTTAACCAGTTCCACCATAGCTTGATCATATAGTAGTTGATACTCCGTCAATTTTCAAGTAAGGTAACAAGTCCAGTGGTACACCACTTAACTCCAATCTCCGTCCACCAACCAAATCCCTTACCGGGCCCGAACTCCAAAGTAAACACTGGTGGTAATACTTGAGTATACCGATTAGTCGAGGAGATAACACTCCACTCGACAACACTAACTACCTGGGGTTCGTTATTTAATCGACCAGACCCTTGCCGACTCGACTCGATTAACTAGCCACAGGGTTTCTAGAATTCCAGACAAGATACAATTCATATGCATGTATATCAATTCAACTGAAATCAATGACCAAGAACAAATCACATTAGGCCAAGCGCGATAAAGTACACGTTTGCCCTATCAATCCACTCATATATCATGTAATCACATTGTTCAAGTATTAAATACAAGTGTCAAGTACAATCAGGTATTTGGAAGCACTCACCAAAGATGTAGTGCTTTTATAGATCACGTTCAGGTAGTACTCTTGGTTTGGAGTCCAAATCTACGATAAAACATCGTTTAAGAGCTTTGAAAATCGACCAAGGTTTGAAACTTAAACGTTTCGTTTAACGAGAATCAAATAATTGAAACTCATTTGGAGAATATTTGTAAACTCATGCTCGCTCTTAAAACTTTGAAAGTTTGAAGCGATTAAACTTTGAAATCTCCATTTGAGTCGAAATGACAAGAAAAACGTATTTCTATTAGTCGTAACTTTCATTTTCCAAGGATACAAGTTTCGGCCGAATTCTAACTTATATACCTCTACAAAAGAGGACTCGAATAACCTAGACAATTTGAGTTAGATTCGTTTTCAAATCCTTACTCAAATCGCGAGTATATCTACCTAGCCCTCAAGTGAAAATTTGGACAGCACGCCCTTCGGGTTTACCTATTTTTCAGTCATTTATGGCTTCATTATTTTTCTCAATTCAGCCTCAAATCACACACGAATAATCATACTACAATAGCCTTTCAATAGACTCAATGTCACTCAATTACAACACAAGTTTAATAATACAATCGGAATCAGTTTTGAAGACAAAAAGCTAAACAGCAGATTTGACATCTTATAGCATTTTGGTCACAACTGGAGCTACGTTTGTCGGATTGGGGTACACTTTATACCGTTACGAAACTAAGACAAAGGGTTACAATTTTTATGAAAACGACTCAACCCAGTTCACAGTTGATCCAAGTCGAATTTGCAGATTATAGAACCAGAAGTTCATGATTAGTCTGGTTGTCAGCACTGGATTCAAACGGCAATAACTCAAGCTACACAATTCCGATTGAGACATTTTCAGATGCGTTGGAAATCTGAAATATAGGGCCAAAACTTTCGTGTTTTGGCCAAATGCTGATTTGATATGGATCAAAGTGAAAAATGAAGCCAAAAATGCGAAATCTCAAAACTGCCTGCTGAAAAGAACATTTGGCAGTCAGGGGTATTTCAGTCATTTCACATGATACAGTGCTCCAATTGAGTTGAAATTTTATAAGAAGCTATATAACATCATTTGCAACAACTTTCATGTTTGATGAATTCAAGGTTTACATTCTCATTCATGTCTTGAACCACCATCCCAACTTCCTATCCAAGCTTATAGACATCATATGCTATCTAAACAATAAGAAATGCAACTGAACAACTCAAACCCTAACTCAAAAATTTACCATAACCATCAAAACTACTTAAATAACCATCATTAGTCAAGAGTATAGGTTGCTATACAAACTTAAACAAGATTAAGGGAAAGAAAAAGGAAAAACAGCCTTAATACCTTGCCAAAGATGTTTGCAAGAGAAACCTCAACCTTTCCTTCCAAACCTTTAGCACACCAAGCTTTCCAAGTTCCCAAATAAGAGGTTAACTGATTTAGATTTTCGATTTCACTCAACTAAGCTAGAAATCAAGATTGAATGAAGTGGTTTTTCTCTCTTGTTTTTCTCCCTCAAGTCTAGGCCACAATGAAGCAAATGAGGCAGCAATGGAGCTCCAAGAAAGGATAAGAAGCTAAGACTTGAGTTGGTCAATGATGGCTGGATGACTTCCAAGTGTCACCACAAAATTTCATCTTGAATTTTTCTTCTTTTTCCTTTTTTTTTAGTCAAGAATTTCGGCTCTCTCTCTAGGGTAATTAGGGCTGATATTTTTGCACTAATGACAATGAAATTAAGTTAATAAAGTTGTGGTCAAGTGATGTGTTTATTCGGTAACAAACGGTACCCATCGATTCACACCTTTTTTCCTTAACCTGCACGTACTAGGGTTTTTACTTACCATTCACTAATTTATTATTATTACTTATAATCACACATTTAATATCATCTAATACTCACTCGTAATCACTAAATTTAGTACACACTCCGTACCGATTACTCACACTACGAAAAGACGTGAAAATCCTAGTTTACCTTAACGATGAAAGAAAAGGGAAAGCCTTTGGTTCTATGATTAATTGTAACTATTGGGAAAGTGAATGAGTAGTAAAGCTATTATAAAGTAATAATTTCCAAATTAAAGGAAATTTTAAGAAAAATATAAAGGATTTTACAAGTCCTCACAGATCTGAAGACAGGATCTCTCAGTATCTTTGAGAGAAACAAAAGTAAGAGACATTCATAGAAGATGGACAGAGAGAGCAAATTCATCTACCCAAGTTTGCACAAAGTAAAAAAAAAAAAAAAAGAATTTTTTTTAAGGGAGAAGATGATGGACAATAGAAAAGGAAAGATGAAAGAGACACAGTGGTAGTTGTTGCAAGCTGACATAGGAAATGGTTTCTCATCTTTTTCTGCATGGCCCTGTGGCCAGGGTTGTCTGGCAGCAGTTTCCAAGATATTTGTGTTGCTAACTATGCAGGTGTCTGGTGTATCATCTATGCTCAGTTGCTGGTTCCTATCTCACTCTCAAGTATTGGATTCACATATAAGAGTGTTACTACTGCTGCTAGTTCTTTGGCTCATTTGGAGAGGTAGGAACTCGACTAGATTTCATGCGAGTTCCTTTAATTTAGCTCAAGTGATTTTTCAATTGAAGGATCTTCATAGTCAGATGGGCATAGCTAATTTGTTCTCTTCGGCTCATTTTGTGGGCGATGTTGATTGTCCGGAGCCTAGTCTTGTTCATGCACGACCTCGGAGGATGTAGTTGGAGCTAGTGTCATGGAGCAAGCCTTCGCATGGTTGGTTCAAACTAAACTCTGATGCAAGCATTTTGAATGGTTTGGTAGCTGGAAGGGGGGTTTTGCGAGATTATCAAGGAAAATTTGTATTTGCTTATTATAAGGAGTTTAGTGAGTTGGAGGTTTTATCGACGAAGGTTACGACCTTATTAGCAAGTTTGAAAATTTGTGTTAATCAAGATTTTATCTCTTTAATAGTGGAATCAGACTCCAAGGTGATAGTTCAATTGGTTCGCTTTGATGTTCTATCTGGGTGACCATTATGTAACTTGATAAGGGAGATCCAGCATTTGCTCACACAAGTAAATGGGACGTTGCATCATGTTTTGAGAGAAGATAATTCGGTGGCTGATGCCTTGGCTTCCATGCGGTTGGGGGTTTAGAGGTATTATGATTCTCCAGCAAGTCTTCCTACTGAAGTGCGAGCAGCGATGTGCCTCAATTGTCAAGAAGTTCCTAAGGTTAGGGCATTTGGTGTAAAGGAGTAGTACTCCTCATCTATCTTTTTCTTTTTTCTTTTTGTCTTTTGTTCTTTGTTATTTCATTCTCCATTGTATTTTTTTGCTTATTAATAAAAGGCAAGGGTAGCATCCTCCCCTATGGACGAGGTTTTGCTAAAAAAAAAAAGATGAAATAGACAACTTGGTCTGGAGATAGGTTGTTTGAATTTTCTTGCCTTCCTTTTCACTTTTTCTTGCCTCTTCTCTTTCTATTGGGGCAGGGAGAAGAGCGGGAGAAACAACAGCAAAGATTTTGGGGTTTGGAGGAGAGAAGGTCATGAAGAAAGAAAATGAATTGAAGAAAAGATGGGTTTGGTCATCGAAATTTGAGGGAGGATAGAAGAGAGAGAGAAAGCTGCACCTGGAGTTTGAAGAGGAGTGAAAGAGAAAAAGTGAAACGTAAGCATTTATTTCTAAGGAAAATTTGCCAAATTGGTCCCTAACATTTTCACCAAAAATTTTTTTAGTTCTCAACATTTAAAATCAACCAGAATTATCTCTAATGTATAAATTATGATCCATTTTGGTCCTAATACTCGTATTTACTCATTTCTCCAACTGAAAATAGCACGCCTATCTCACGTGGATATATTTTTAAGGGCCGTACTCCTTCCTCTATTGCCGGCACCATCTTAAATCGCCGCAGGACACCAGGAACCACTCTCTTCATCTGCAGGAAAACCATCTCTTTTCAGTCTCAGGAAACTCAAGGCTTCTCTTTGAGCCAGTCATTGTAGAAGTTAATCTTGTTCCTTGGGCAGCAGAGTCAACAATTTCTTGAAAGACAGGTTTTTAATTGTTGTAAAAAGTTGTAGGTCAACTGTCTCTACTTGATTGCTGATTGATGCAGTAGTTAGTTGAAGGTTGGTAGTAGTATCTACTAGGTTGTAAGAGGCTAGAGAAAGGTTCAGCACTTCATCAGTGGTGTAGCTCTTAAATGATATTATTCCACCTTTAAGGCAGTCCCTGGAATAGTCTCATAGGTCTTGAAAAAGCAGATTATTTTATATCCTTTGAGATAGTCCCCAATTTCGTCATTGATTGCAATACACTGCATTACCATAATCAGAATCAGTTTAAAATATATCTACGTAGATAAATAGATACAAATGTCTAAATATTGTAACAGATATAGCCTGTATACTAACATTCTTCTCTAATTCTTTCAATTACAGAGCACTATACTCAATCATCTTCTCTGCATCTGTGCCACATATACTGCACTCAATGCTTCCTGAGAGACCAGTGATTGTGATTCCAATGTGACACTTTAAATAACATAACGTAGGTAAGTTTTTGTTTGGGAAAGAAATAAATAGGCATACGCATGAACTTTTAGCAGTTCAGAGTCTTAAGAATCACCTCAGTTCAACTTCAAATTCTTGCTTGCATGATGGACATTTGATAATCTAATCGATATCAGCACTAACTTGAGGAAGTTATGTCGCGCCCCACTTTTTGAAATGAATGGTGTGAATGTGATGTGTGATGTGTGTGTGAAGTGTGGTGTGAACGTGTGCAAAATGGAAAGTAAAAAGGCCATGGGACTTTGGAAAGCGACGATTTGGCCAAATGAAATTTTAAAAAGGGTTTTTTAAATATGAAGACGGAGTCGCCACTTGGTATAGATTTGGAGTGTACCAAGTCACCCAAAAAGTGTTTTTAAAGACAAAGTAGTAAAAACCCTTTTTTAAAACGACTCCTAGTCCACGTAAGCCAAAGAAAAAGGTTCGGGGGTCACGTTTGACAAAGGGGAAGGCAAGGATAGAATCCAAGGCACCCCTTTGACCTAGCCAAGGCTAGTTGCGCGACTTAACCTTACCTTTCCTAATTTTCTACCCAATATATGTTCGCACGTTGGACATGACTATATGAATGCAAAAACCTAGACCTAGGGGGATATGGGGGAAATTTCTCTTCAAAGGTTGAGTGGTGCCAATCACATTAATTGTGAAGCCCAACAATGATCCTTTTGGAGAGGTCACACCTAAACCTAAATGACGTAAAAAAAAAAATGAGTGGAATGCATGCCATGTGAAAGTGTGAGTTTGTGTGAAGTGAGAAAAATGATAAAAGTAATAAGATATAAGTGAAGGTGTGCAAATGTAGATGAAAGTACTCGTGTGCGAGTGAAGATAAAAATGTTCATGTGCAAGTGAAGATAAAAAAGTGTTCGCGTGCAAGTGAAGATAAAAAGTATTCGTGTGCAAGTGAAAGTAATAAAAAGGTGTATGTGTGCAAATGAGACAAAAGTGAAAGTGTAATGATAGAGTGGATTGAGAGTGCATGAGCCTAGGGAATTCATGCATATTGGGTACGGGGAGACCTAAATCGTGACTTGATTTTTCCTTTGATAGAAGGCGAAACTAGCGTGCTAAGGCTATCAAGTAGCCACACTCGCTCGTTTCCCTTATCGGAAGGGGACACTCAAGCAAAATGAACCCTATAGCTAGTATGGGATGCAAAACCTAAAATGAGGGGAAAGGGGTTCGAGGATCATGCCAAATGATAAATCTAAAGGAAATGCGTGATATGTGGTGAACAAGCAAATAATGCATTAATGAAAAACAAAGGGAAAATCCTATTGGGTCTAGCGTTGGACTAGCCCTTTCTATGAATTCCTAATGAAATAATGAGCCACAACTAGCGTTGGACTAGTGTGGTGACGTACATTCATCCATTCCATTCATTCATGGTTATGAAAGCAAGTAGACATGCCGAAACGCTCGTAAACACGTAGCACGTAGCACTTAGCATGCTCGACTAGATGCAAGAGCCTACTAAAGCAATTAAACATGTAGCAACAAAAACAAGCAACCAAGGGGAAGGGGAAATGGACCAGATGCTCTCCGAGCCCTATCTATTACAAGCCAAGAGGTGTACACATACCCCATAAAAGCATAAAGGGAAAGGGGAAATGGACCAGATGCTCTCCGAGCACTATCTATTACAAGCCAAGAGGTGTACACATACCCCATAAAACTTAAATGAAAGTAAAAGTAAGTAAATGCATGCAAGGAGGTAAGGAAAGCGAAGTAGACAGGCATATTCACATAACACGTAGGAGCACGTAAGGTCAAATGTAGTGCAAATGAGGGATAGAGTGTACCTCCCTTGAATTGACGCCCCAACGAAGTGAAATTATTCAATTACCCTCCAAAATAATAAAAAGGTCAAGGCACCACTTTATTTAAGAAAAAATAAAAGAAATGGGCAAAACAAAGCTCACTTAGCCATAAAGTCCCTAAAGTCATAACTTAAGTGCAATTTAAACTAAGCATGGTAGTTAATTGAAGCAAACAAGCAATGAAGTTGCACAAATTAAAATTAACAAGGACCAAAATGATGAAATTCTCTAATTGATTGGGTCATAGTGAAATAAAGGGGAACTTGGGGGGTTAAAAGACAATTTTTCAGAAAAAATTTCCATGCAAGCCATGCACGGATATGAAGCTTAAACTTCTGCAAAAGGGGAAAAAAAAATCAGCCATTTCTAAAGTCTTGTGCACTATTCCGGCCATAGCTTGCTTTTCAATTCATTGTCTTAAATGAAACAACATGTAATCTTCATCCGAACATAGCCCAACATCCCAATCCAGCATCAAACAACAATTTCGAGTAAGAAAAACAAAGTTCAACACCCAAAGATAGCAAGAGAAATTCTGCATTTTTGCAAACGAAACCTGCTGCAATTTTCTTTTCTCAGCCACGGCTTTTCATCATGCAAATCAACATCATAACTAACTAATCAACAAATTACCTAACTTTAACTCCCAACAAACCAAAACCATCAAAAAGCTAATGCACCACAGAAATTCTGGATAGACATTCATGTAGAATAGGCAGCAATTAGAAATCCATTTTCGTTTTTTAGTTCAAACAATTCAGCCCCCAAAACGTTCAAACTGAGACTAAGCCTTTCACTTCCTTCCCATTCAACATCGGATTAAGTTAGCAACCGAAATGCAACTCAGAGAGCAGCCACGGACAGAACAGTAAGAAAGAAAATGCAGCAAAAGTTCTCGGCAGTACTTGCACCACCTGCTGCGAATTTGCAGCTCTAACTCATGCAAATGACTACAGAAATGCAGCAAAAGAAACAGCAAGTGACGCAAACATTATAAGCTTCTCGGTTTAGGCACTTAAAATGTAGCAAGGATGGAAAGCAAAAAACTTAAAACAGTCATGCATGACTGGACCACAAATCATAGACCTTGATTAGGCTAGACTTCAGCAACAAAACTGAGAGCTTTGACATCCGAACAAACAACGAACATTTCAAAAATAGGCACAGAGCATGCCATTTTTCCACTATTTCCGTCTGCAATTTTCTGCCGCAAGCCTTGCAGCTCATCTCACACAATTATCATTATACTAGAGTTCGACTGAGACCTATCAAACATACTCACATAAATTGTAAAACTTCTATCTCAGGCCGAACCCACGCATAAACAACCTTTATCAAGCAAGTTTTCCACTTTTAGGGAAAGAAAACATGCTCAAGGGCAAAACCCATCAGCAAACCCATCAAACGGCATAGGAATAAATAAAAGAAGCAACTTTAGACTATAAAAACCAAAGGAAGCGCACAGAAAATACAGCAAGCTTGAAGATTCAATCATCAGAGAAAAACTAATAAAAAAGAATGAAAACCTTACAGTCCTTGCTCTCCCTTTCGATGTCCGCGGCTGAAAATGGCGTAGTGAGTGATGACTACTTCTGAGGAGGTCAGCAGATGCAATAATTTCTGGGCTCGCCGAAGAAACAAACCAGATTTCGTCTTCCTCCTACCGTTCCTCCGTAGCCTCCTGTTTTTTATCTATTCTCTCAACCTCTCCGCAGTCACCCAGTTTCTCTGGTTTTTTCTGGTTTGCAGCCGTCACTCCATCATTCTCTCGTTTGGCTCCCCTTTTGCTTCGATGAGGAGCTGCTGGTGGCGATGGAAGGCTGAACAGCAAAAGGAGGCAGCTTGGAAAGATCTTCAGCGGGCAGCTTTGCCTTTCAACGATGATAGAAGCCGACTATGGAGGTGCTGGATTTCTCCTTCACGAACTACTTGCCCTTTCCTTTACTTGGAATCCCTCAGCGTTTTCTCTCTAGCTCTTTCTATCTCTCGGCTCTTCCCTCATACGCCGTCAAAATCTCCTTCCTTTGTTCTTTTTGTTTCTTTCTTTTGCTGTTAAAAAAAAACTCCCAGCCGTTGCTCCTTTCCGTATCGTGTTTCCCTTCTCTAGTTTTTCTTTCTAGCTATCCAACTCTCCCCGTATCCCACACTCTTGGTTTCTTGGACAAACCCTCTTGCTTTTGTCCTCTGTTTTCCCTCTTAGCCCGTTAATGCTCTCCAGAAAACCTCCTTGCTCTCCCCTCTGTCCAGTTTTTTCACGTTTTTTCTTTCCGCTCCCGTTAGCTGCAAAACTCTCCCCACGATGAAGCTCTCTGGTTTTTGTTTTCTTTCGTTCTTCCTCCAGATTTTGCAGCCGTCGATCCTTTTTCTCCTTGGCGGCTGCTCCCTCCTTTTCTATTTATATGAAGCCCCCCTCCTCTAACCTACAGTCCTTTCTTACCTATTTGCAGCCCAGGCTCCCCAGTCCTTCCTTGCAAATCCTTCCCTGCAAGCTGCGTTTTGACGCAGCTTGCATGCCGCTACTATATATTTTTTTTTTTTTTTTAACTTAACAACTAACCGATTTAATCAAACAAAATTGATAACAATAATACTAATAATAATAAAAACAAAAATAACTTAATTAACATTGGATTGAATAAACAAAAATAAAACTAGAAATAACAAAATGCCACTTTCAATCTTCCATTTTTCATTTTTTTTCCTTTTCCATTTTCCATTTTTCATTGTTTTCCTTCTTTTCCTTTTTTTTTTCAAAATAACTTAACAAAAATAAGTAAGATGCTAAAAGATTGATTTTAAAAGACATAAAACACATTTTTTGGAACACTTTTCTTTTCCCTTTGAGAACTTCTAGCTAAGATGGTTAAAATAACTAAAACTAAATGTAAATAAAACTAAATATGACAAATAAAAATAGAACAAATAAAACGAATAGTAAATAAATAAATAAATAATAAAACACCAAAATTTTGGTGTCTACAAGTTACTACAAGCAATGTGTCAAGAGCAGTTTGGCGAGGTATTAGTGCGACATCTCTAGATATCCAAGCTATTTTTGTTGAGCAACAAAAGAGAGAGCACTCATACGATGAGTAAAGTCTTTTTTACATTTAAGATGATAAAGTCATTTTTGAATTTAGATCACAATTATCACCTTACATTTATAGTTGCAAATGAAGCTTGAGCAGCATGAATACTCATAATATCCTATTGTCTTGGAGGAGGCAAGAGTAGAGTGGTAGTTTTATATACTTTTGTATCTAAGATTTGTCTGAGTAGAGTGGCATTCTTTGGATTCAATTCTTGGCTCATCTAGTTCCTTCCTCCTTACTTTTTTGGCCTACCAAGAAGTTTTAGTCTCTTGAGTGTACAAATAGGATCCTTCATTGATTGTTTGCCAAGCATTACTAAAGTTTTATCTCATATGCATTGAGATACATATCCTAATGCACAAGTTTCTTTAACTCATTTCTAATCAATGAAATACAATAAATCACATGAGAATAAGGCAAATCAGTGAGTTTCCACATTGTACAAGTGCACGTCTTTTTTTTTTAATCAACAACAAAGATCCCTTTATCTGCGTAGCTCCAGACATTACATTTGCATAAGTTCAAACATTATATCATTAGTAAATCTGGTAATATTTATAATAGCCAATTCTTCATGGATAGAAATCTACTCTCCATCATCTTTGTCAATTTTAATATCTCTAGATTTCCACTTTTTCTTTTTCCCCTACTTTCTTTTTTAGTTCAATGAATTGGTAGTTTCTTTATATCCACAGAAGTCATCAAATTTAATGTCTATATAAAACAAATCTTTATTTGAAATCTCAACTTAAGTAGTTGAGCAATCAACTTTACCATCCATGAATGTAATATGAAAGTCATGGACCATGTAAATTTCAATTTTACCAATTTGTTTACCTATAAAAGCTATGTCCATGATATCCTCCTTAGCATCTATTTGTCAAAATATAAACTTGCTATCTATAAAATGCACTTTGCATCTTCATGACACCCGAGTACTGTACTAAATGACTTCATACTGATATGTTCATCCTCACGGTGAAAACTCTCTTAGAACGCTCGATGCTACCCTCGACATACTTCTATTCTTCTTCTCGAATAATGCCCCATTATAGAAATTATTTATATCAAATAGATCGAAGTGTTGACCTATTTTTTTTTTGAAAAAGAAAACAATAATATGTTAATTTACCCTACATGGTCATGTATCCTCATTGTGTACTTTTTCAAGAATATGAAAGCAGCAACACCACATTAATTTAGGTCTTAAGGACCACAAAAACCTTTTTTCAAAAAAAAAAAAAAACTCTCCTATCGCAACAAGTTGGACTTGTTTGTACAATTGTAGTACAATAAATACATGGAAAGGAAACATACTCCAAGCACGATTGAACTAATGAAAGAACAAAACAAAATCAAAATTTAAGTGCTTGCACTTACTAGATTTGTTTGATTCCCTATCTTCAAATCAATCTTTCTTATGTATTTCACCATCATATTCCTCCATGCTTGGAGTCCCGTTGCCATTTGATTCCTTATTCCTCATAACAAGCATCAATTTTGCCCAGTTTCCTCTCCTCAAATGAACCCTAGATTCTTTTTGGTATTTTACTAGTTTTTGTCTCAGTTTTTTTATTTATGTGGTTTGATTGTTGTCCCAAACTTGAAGTTCTCAAAAGACCTATCTTTAATTTTAAAATTAGGCCCTACAGAGATCCTCTTAACTTGGTCTCCCTGTCCATAGCATTCCAAAATCAATTCCATGAAGCAAATTCCAAAGACAAGTTCAATACGCCTACCCCTCTCCAATCAAAGTTATCAATAGGTCATTGGATATGAGCCAATGCAGGTTTTGTTAAGGCAAACTTTGATGGAGCTGTGATTAATCTTCAGGGGTTGGTGTTATTATCCGAGATGATATAGGAAGTTTCATTGCTGGCCTTTCCAAAAGAATTCTTGGGATATTGGAACCAAATGTAGTTGAATCATATGCGGCCAAACATGCTGTTCAATTACTACATGGTTTGGATTTCAATAAGATTGTTTTGTAAGGAGATTCACAAATAGTCATCCAAATGCTGGACCGTTTGGAATCTAACGATTCATCATGTGGTTTGTTGATTGATGATACCATTGTCTTATGTCAATATTTCATGTGTTAGGAAGTTTCATGGATTTCTGGTGGTTTAATGTTCTTGCTAAGTATGCTGTTAATCTTTTATATTCTTATATATGGAGAAACTCTCCTCCATCTTTTATTAATTCTGCACTTGTTGCAGATTTGATCTCATGATTAATAAAATTATTTTATTTTATTAGCAAAAAAATTCAAAATTAGGAGTACGGTTGTTTTAATGTAGTGGCACTACAGTCACAAAGAAACTTAATTAGACCCAAAAATTAAGTTTAAGGACCAAATTGGATAAGATTAAAAGTTAGAGATTACTAAGATTATAAAAAAAAAAAGTTTAGAAACAAAATTGGCTATTTTTCCTTTAGTAAAATTTCTCTATGCTTTTTATATAGTTCAATAGGGAATATCGTACAGTTCATAGTTGAAGGGCCACAAGTACACAAACTTAAACATCAGAGGTTCATTTAGGTATTTTGCCCTGTTCAATGGTAGCGGCTAATTACCAATCAAAGTTTCTTATCTTCTTGAGTTTGTAATACTTGGACAAATAACAAGAAAAGAAAACGTTAGCTCATTGGGCCTCCAAAAGTTGATTTCAGCCCATGCTTAATCAATCAGCTTTTTGGACCTATGTTCATGGACTCTCTTGAGCCATAGTTTTAGTCGTGGGAAAATTGGCATTTCGAAACTTTGCTTATTGGGCCTCTTTTTATTTTTCCATTTTTCTTTTCCGGGTTGCAGGCATATTGGTCATCTGATCAACGGTAGCAAAAACGATCGAGAGACTATTTGCAATTTACCGAATTCTCAAATCCTTCAATTTATTCAAGATTCAGTATTCGTTTAAGAGGGAGAAATTTAAAAAAATGCTCGGAGGAAAGATAGGCTCAAAGTCGAATTTAGTTACGAATAAATGAGTGCATTGAGTAACGAAAAAAAATTGTTGACAAAGTCGAGTTAACCCAAATTTTCAAAAGCATGATTAGTTTGACATGAAAAGATCCACCCATAATTTCAAAAAGCATAATTAGTTTTACATGAAAATATCTACACTTCATCATTTCTATCGAAAGCAATGCATTAATAATCTAGAAAAATCATAAAAATTAAAACACGAGATCTGAAAAACTAAATCAAATTGGAAAACAAGCACAATTTAAATTTTTTGGTCCTCAATATTTAGTACTTGTGTAATTTTTGTCCCTAAGGTTTCAACAAAAATAAATGTAGTCCCCAATGTTTCCTACTTGGTGCAATTTTAGCCTTTAAGGTTTTGTCAAAACAGTTGTGGTCCCCAATGCTACCAATGTGAAATAGATTTAGGACAATTGATAGATTTTCCCAAATATTGACGAAATCGATCACATATTTGTTGAATCAACTTCTTACAAGAGAAGCAAAGCAATTAACATTGAACAATAAGAATAACTCATGTGATGACACATTAGTAACTAATTAAGCAAAAAAAGAAAAAAGAGAAATTTGTCAATCTATACCCAAAACTAAGCATTATGATTATTTGCTTGGGGACAGTGGAGGATAGAGAGTAAAATAAGTTCTGAATCGATGAACTGGGTGGTCCAACTAGTTTTAACCTTTTAGATTAAAATTTTGCTTCTTTTTATTTGTTAATTAGTTAGCCCATGAGTTATTAGTTCTTGTTATTTAAATTTGACCATTATTTTACTTATTTATTTTGAAATTTGATTTAACAGACATATGACTAAATGTGACTAAATTCTGTCAGCTTTTAGAAAAAATTCTTCAAAAATCTTAAGTCTAATTTAAATTGGATATATTGAAGATCGAATTTACTGCTGTCAAAATTTTAGGAACTAAAACTGCAAATATGCTAATCATTAAAGACTAGATTTGTTTTTGCCAAAATTTTAAGGACTAAAACTACACAGGGACTGAACATTAGACACTAAAACTACATTTTTTTCCTTAAATTTTTATAACGTGAGATGATATTATTTAATAAAACATCATAATTTCGTTAAAATCTCTGCTAATAGTAGAAGATACATCATCAAACTTATACATATATCAACAAAAAAATCTGATAAGATACTAAAGTCTGAAGAACAAATAAAAATTAAGATAAAATAATTGTAGTTCCAAAAATATCTGTGCATGTTTTCAATCTCTAGATCTACTGATTAATTGCTTCAAGTTAGAAATTATGGTGAGATTTGCTGACAATCACAAGTCTACAACAGTCTGATTTTTGTATTTATACTTAAATCAACCTTGTAAGTTTCCCAGTCAAGTAATCAAGTCTGACTCCGTAATATTGGACCTTAAATTCAGTGGCGGGAGGAAGGCGACAAATGGGAAAAGGAGTAGGCCGAGATGTTCCAAAAAATGACAAACTTCTTCAAGGGAAATAAATTAAAAACTTAAAAGTCCATGGTACTGGGGTCAACGAAATAAAATCCATGGTAAACGAGGGCCCCATTCTACACTCTCCTAAAGTTGTAATTGTCACTGAAATTGAAATGAAGAAACGAATATATATATTTTTTTGATAATAAAGCATATTTCATTAAAGGATTAATGGAAATCGTTCAGCACAATTGATATACATTACTGCTCTGATGGCAGATAAACATGCACTAAAATTATAGATCTATAATTTAACAAATACATAAGATTTGAGAAATTAAGGACAGATCTAAATAGTACCATAAATTTGAAAAACATTTCATCATAGAATAAGTCGCTGCAGCTCTCTTTGTGCATGCTGTAATCGTCAGATCTGCTAATCAACAGTTGTAAGATCCAATAAGAATGATGAGATCTGTCGAGATAGATCCAAATCTGAAATATTCCCTCAGATCTGCTATCCAACTGGTTCAAGCTCAAAACTGAAAGTGAGATCTGATGAGAAGACTGAAGAAATTTTAGATCTAACATATAGATCTAAAAAAACTCCAAGATCTGAGAAAATAAAGAACAAAAAACTAAAAAAAACTCTCACTAAGATAGTTTAGGAGAGACGAAAACTCTCAATAGGATACCCTAGGAGAGAAGAAAACTCTCACTAGAATACCCTAGGAGAGACTTTATTGAATGGAAGGAAGAACAAAGGACAAAGGAAGAGGAAGGGAGACCTTGGCTCAAGGCCAAAATCTCCCTCTATGGAGGAGGAAGAGTAGAGGAGGAAACCTAGAGAGAAGGAAGAGAATGGTTGCTGCTTCAGATACGTAAAATGAAGAAACGAATATTAGATGCTAGAATAATTGTAAACGTTATGAAATCAAATGACGTGTCAAATAGTCAAATAGCCACAATTGAGACAGTGCGAATAATATTTGTTGAAAGAGACAGTGCGAATAAAGTTTATTTAACCATTTATGGATTAATTTCGAGGGTTACTGATTTTCAGTCTGTTAATTTGTAGTGATCTCATTACTATATGTAAGTTTTAGTCTTATAAAAAAAAGAAAAGAAAAGGGAATTCAAGTATGCAGTAATAATACCGGCAAAATATCAAGTGGAGCAAGTCGACCGTTCTTTTATCATTATACAGATGATTTACAATATGAGATTAAGCCTATTGCTCAAACGAAAAAAGCAAAAAAAGTGACTCCAATCTTTATCATCCTACTTTTCTCTATTTAAAAAAAATTTCACAATCTAGTTTGTGATAAAGAAATCTCACAATCTTCACTCATATTATTTAGTGACACTGAAAAGAAAAATTGTATGTATTACCTTTAATTAGGTTTCCACTCCTTGTCTAGATTAATCTTTAGCCTTCCACAGTGCCAATAGTATGCTTTTTGGTAACAATAATAGGACTTTCCTGTTCAAATTGCGGCTTCTTAACATAATCGTGCGCAAGTTTAGAGACAACCGAAATTGTTTACTCAAGAAAGCCCCGAAACACATTTGTTTGATGCGCAGAAACTTGACTAAGCCATATTGGACTAAAAAATATTTAATTTTTGTCTGTTCTTGGAATAGAAAAGATTATACTTAGGTCTCTTCCATCCTGATCAATCTAATATCTTATACGTAAATTATTTAACCTCTTTTGTCGGTTTGAGGGATAGAATTCATCAATTTAAAATTCAACATGATGAATCTTGTCAAGCAAACCACACCTGATTTCTGATTTTTTTTTCTAAAAAAAAAAACAATCATTAGTTCTTCACCTTTGTGCTGTATCTTTCAAAAAATTGCTTAATCGTAAGAAGATTATAAACAAAGCAAAAATCAGCTGTCACTATGAACATTATTAATGTAGATTAATTAACATCTCTGCGTTTATATTCAAAAAAGAAAAATCCAATCATTGATTAGCAGTGAATATAGTAATAACATGGCTAGATTTATTAATGTCTTATCGAGATTTGCGAATATACAAATTATGTATTTACACGTACGGATAATACAATCCATTTTGGTCAATCTCAATTATGTCAACACACGAATGTTTGAATGCAATTATTCGCCGGATTGATTAATCTTAGAAATTAGAATCAAATTAATGAGTTTGTGAAATTTGAGACTGAAATTCCAACTTATGCTAGCACAAATTGACCATTATGCTACCTTCTAGATGAATGTATGCAACATTAACAAACATTATTCATCATGATAATAATGTGTATGAAATTGTCTTCTAAACTTTGTCCTAGTTGTCAAGAATTGGGAACACCGGATTCATGTAAAATTTGAAAAGCGAGAGCTCTTGCTCTCAATTCTCAAAATTACAGTTCTCTAAATGCAGAAATGGGGGTTAGTCCTCAGGTTTTTGTTAAAACTGTGTAGGTATGAATATCACACCATCACATCAATTTTGGCATAATACAAATGTATATGAGTAACCCCCTTCACAAGTATCATTAATCTATTGTGTCTTATTATGATAGCAGTTAGGTCAAGTGTCTGAGTTTGTCCAACCCAAATGAGACAAATTTGTAATTAAACGCCTAGGACCCCTTGATTTCAGCATGATCTAAAATCCTAACTAATCCTTTTAAAGAATCATCAATCTTCTTAAAGAATCAGATTTTCTATATGTTGATGATTGGCAACTTTGTTTCTTTCATGTATTCTATCTATTGATGCATAAAGTGACTAAAACTTCACTCCACAAATAACTTATATTTTCGGGGTACATCAACAAAAACTGTGAAAAAGGGTTAATGATTGTTTTTATCTGATTTAACCAGAGAAAGTTATGCCAAAATGGTACTTTGAAGTGCCTGGTTGGCACCACAAGTCTTCTTTAATTAAAAAAAATTACTAAACCTAAACATTGATAACTTTCTCTCCTTCCAGGTTTGAGGGGTATTCTAATATGAGGCGGCGAAAACTCAAGAGTAATCTCCTAATTACCAAACTAATGTTTTTGTCAATTTTTTTTTTGGTTGCCCGCCCGGTATCCGAAGCTTTGCCCCGACTAATCGGGATCCGACCCGCGTCGCGCACCTGGCTATGGTGGGTGAGTCTCCCAACAGAGGTGTCTGCGTACACTAGGACTCGAACACGAGACCTGCTTAAACGAATCCGAACCGCTTACCACTCGGACCAACCCCTGTTGGTATGTTTTTGTCAATTGAATTAAGTCTTAGAGATTAAGGTATGCTATTTGACAACAAATTCCCCTATTTTCCTCTCTATGTCTTTTTTTCTCGGAATTTCTCTCTACTTATTTTCCTGTTTTCAAAGGTCTTCCTTGTAGGGAGAGGGACTACACTGTGGTCTCCCTCCAAAGAATTTCATTTTATTTTGTTTTCTAATAAAAATCTCTCCTAAGTTTTTAGTGAGAGTTTTCTATTTCTCTTAAAGATTCCTAGTGAGAATATTCTGTTTTTCTAGGATTTCTTAGGGAGATTTTTATATTTTTTTTTATCTTATCTTATTGTTAGATCTAAATTTATTTTAGATCTAATTATCAAATCTGAATTTTTTTGGATCGTGAATCTATTTCAACAAATCTCATCATCATTAGTGAAGTTTAAAATCGTTGATTAGGAAATCCAGATCATGGAACCAAAGGCTGAAATGAGGCAGAAAAAGTTGGTGATGATATTGACGCGCATGAACTTATCTCGGGCTACCCAAAAATTAGGAAAATGACCATAGGAGGATGGAGAGTAAGGGACTGCTGGTAATAGACAAGTAAACTGACCAGAAATGGTTAATAGAGAAGAAACAGCAGGGAAGAGTCTTGAAAGAAAAATTTTGAGGAAAAGAAGAAATGTTGAGAAACGAAATTATTGAAGAATCCAGCAAGAAGCACTTGATACCATGTTGGAAGAATTTTTTGGGAGAAAAATGTTTATTGAATACATAATTTGCACAACAACACAATGTCTGTATTTATAGGTTTTATAAAATGAATTTAAACTAATGTTCTACAAGGTAAGATCCTAATCGATACTAAATGTTTTAGTCCCTCGGTTCCATTGAAAGTACCATACTTTCCGTTTTGAAATGCTCCAAAATATTTATTATGTCAGAAAATTCAAAGTACATTTTAGTCTCTTTTTCCAATATAGTTTTTTTTTAATCATATGCATGTTATCATTTAAATTTAAAATTTGAATTTGTGGGGGATAAAATTGAAAAGAAAAGCATAAGCATCACAATCAAACTATTATTATTAAAAAATTGAATTCCCAAAAAAATGACTAAATAATTGGGACGGAGAGAGTACGAGGTAATATCCTAATTGATGCTAATAAACACTAATTTGTACAACAAAATATTTTATATTAACAAACCTATTACTTAAAAAGCTGCGAACAATACATAAATCTTGAGAGACGAGTAATGCTGGGTTCTTCTTCTCCTCTCCTGGGCCCCCACAATTTGTGGCGTTTGACCACTAATAATGGTGGTTGGTTCTGTTTCTTATTTTTTGCGAAAGGGGGGGTTGATATTTGATGGTATACTGACATACACCGTACATGAACTTTATCATCCACAAATCAAGTTTTCTTTATTTATTAATATGACATCATGTGGTTTGGCTAAAATATCTTATTAAACTTATCAAAAACGAAAAGAGAAAGCAGAAAACGAAGTCAATATTGTGGTTTGGCTAAAATATCTTATTTGTACTTCTACAAAAAGCGAACAGAAACAAAGAAAAAGAAAAGGATTTTCCTACTTGTACACCTAGCTTAGGCAAGCAATTATAGTACCATTCAAAGATTTTGTGGAGGAAGAAAATATGGAACTCAATCCAACTGGAATAATGCTTTCAATCGTATCACTTTTTGAGTTCTGCACTAAACCAAGGTTGAGCCATCATGAGCTAAAGGTTTTGAATTCAAATTTAATTTGATTTGATTTTGAGTTCAGACTACTAGTCCCATGTAATTATCTTAGGCCTTATTTGGATTACGATTTTTTGTAACATAAATTCTCTCGATACATTTATCAGCTTTTTTACCTCGCATATATCATATCGCTACAATTAACAGACTTTTCTACAAAAGCTCCGAAAACTTGCAATTCATGTGGGAGTACTTAGTGTGGGAGGAAACTATCCCCCAAGAAAAATTGTACGAAGTAATGGACACTCTTGACTGGGTAAATTATTGAATCCCAAATGAATGAGCTCATCTCACCTTTTTTTTTTTTTCTCTAACAACCTAGGAAATATATCCAGCAGACTTCTGTCCCCACACATGCAGCATATTTTTCCTTTCATTCTTTTCTTTTTAAGAAAAATATAGCAAAATTACAAACTCGAGTGCTCTGGCCTGTAATCTATATATGTCATTTTCAATCTTACGCAACTGTCCTTTTCGGCACAATTTTGCACTTCTCTGATTCTTCGGCAAATGAATTTCTCTCATGTTTTTGCATGATTTCTACATGTAACTCCGAGTCAACAATCAAAGTTGCCTACGAGTATAAACGTGTGGAAAGTTTTTCTTCTGCCGAAATTTGCAAAAAGACAAGCTAATTGACGTATGGTCGCACATACGGAGCCCATTGAGAGCTTTTGAAAGCTTAATCAATGACGTAAGTGGGCTACCATAAGAAAGTGATCTAAGCATAAGATTTCTTAGTAGCGTCACAGAATTTGTGCCTCTAGAAGAAAGGAGTCGAGAAAGAATGGAAAAGTTATCATGGCTGCTAAATGAACTTTTTGACTGTATTTGGACGGAGATATTTGACCGAGAATTTATAACCTTTCAATATTAATTATTTAAATACATTTAAACATTGGGTCTATTTGGATGCTTGAGTTTTTGTTAGTGTTTAATAGACAAAACTTTTCTCCAATTTTATCAATAGTAGTTTCAAAAACCTCACAAAAATTTTAAAATACACACCCTACAACACCTAAAAACATACACCACCTATCTCTTTTTTTTTTTACCACCGCTCTCCTACTTAGCCCACCGCTGTCTCGTTGCCGCCTCCCCATCTTTTTTTTTTAGTCTGTCTTCTTCTCTTCCTCCCTCTTCCTCTCTTCTCCCCTCCCCTCCCTCGTCCTTCTTCCCCCTTTTGCCCCCCACCCCCTCTCATCCTCCTTTCCCCATCCCTTATGAACCTCGCCACCTCCAGAAAAACGTTTTAGCTGAGTGAGGTGTCGACCAACGCTTGGTTGCTGTTGGAGTAGGTGGTGGGAGCGTGGAGGAAGAAGAGAGGAAAGAATGGGGGAAAAAAGAAAGAAAAGAAAGGGAAAAGAGAATTAAAAAATTTTAAAAAATTTTCCACAATAAATTATTTTTACAAATTCTACAGGTTACAGTAAAATTTTATATAAATATCCAAAAAACTCACCATCCTAACAGATCCATTGAAATAATTGATAAATTACAAACCTATACCTTCAAAATCAGCCACACAACCTAAAACAATTTGAAAGGATTTCATATCTTTCGTCAAATCCTTCCAACTAAACACAATCCAAATATTTAATGTGACTTCACACAAGCTAAGTATATTTACTTAAGGTTTCATTTTTTGTGTCGTTGTTTTTAATTTTCCATCTCTAGATTCATGCATCAAGAAAACTAGTCTATGACGTTATTCTTGTCAATGAGCCTTTTTTCTTTTTTTCTTTTTCTGCATTTTCTATTCTTCCAACAAAAATCGGCAGCAGATAGTCTAATACATTTGTGGTCACGACCTTCTGTCATTTGTCGTTGTCAATGAGCCCTGTCAAAACTGAATTTCGTTTTGTTGAAAAACTGCAATCCGTATTCACCTGCACTTCTTTTGATCTTAGGCCAAGTATTGACTTGGATTTGAGTCAATAGTAAATAGAAATCTCATTGTGTAAGGAAGGTAATTTCCTTATTTTCTATATCATAGATATAGAAATTAAAATTTTATCATTTACTTAGATATTTTTAGATACAGAATGGTTTTCGGGCTGATTTATGTAATTTGTTGGTTTTTTACATATAGTTTCATTGAAATAATATTGTGTTTCAATTTGTATGTGGCTTTGTTAGGGGACTGTTCTACTTTTAATCGTGGGGAGTTATACAATTAATAAAAAACCTATGCATTTTGAGAATAAAACTTCAATAACACTACAAATAAATCCACTAACAATGGGTGAAGAAACTTACATATAGAGTGAGACTTGAATTCATAATTTTTAATTTCTCAAATCTCAACTTTAACCACCGGACCAAGTTCCAATTGGCATATATTCTATGTCTAATTGTGGCAATTTGAAATGGACTCCTACCATATTTATTAGATAATGAAAAAAGCTTAAAGTCTGTAAGGCAATGGAAATTATTTTGAGTATAAAAAAGCCTAACCAGTTAACGGCAACTTGTTGAATCTTAGATGGATAAAAATATGGACTAACTTGAATTTTTTATACCAGCAATTTTTTATGTATGTCACATGTACATGATTTAGAATTTTAATTTAGAATTCATATTATTTGACATAATCTAAACTTGATAATTTTCACATGTACATGATTTAGAATTTTAATTTAGAATTCATATTATTTGACATAATCTAAACTTGATAATTTTTAAAAAAATTATACATTGACAGTGTATAAAAAAGTTATCCTAAAAGTATTAAGTTCATGCACCTTATTTTTCATACTTTATGCTTCATGAAAAGACTTGGTAGACTCGATCTACGTTAGATCCAGTGACTCAAACTTTGCATGTCTTTTCACTAACTCAAACATTAAATGCACAATGAAGATATGACAAAATTTGGACCACTAAATCTAGTACGCAGATCTATCCAAGTTTTTGCCATGCCTCATTAGCTTCTAAAAACATTCAGGAAAAGAGATATTCCTTGCTTTTTCCACATACAAACACACATAATTGATATCCTTTACGTAATTGGTGAAAATGTTGGGAAGGTGAGGTTAATTTATTGCTTAGGAGAAATCACACAAACAAGAAGAGTAACTTCTATATTCATAAGAATACGTTGTAACTCAAAACTAGAGGTGGCAAATCAACCCACTTAACTAAATTTACTCATACCCGTCCATGAATAGATGGGTATGGGTATCTTAAATTTTTGTATATGGGTATAAATGGGTTACCAAATAATACCCATTTAATAAATAGGTATTATTGGGTAAGCCATCAAATCCAATTAACCCATTTAGAATTCTCTTCCCCTAAATCTCTTCTTTTCCCCCACCCATTTTTTTTTCAAATTTTTCATTTTTGTTAACTTGCTCATTTTTCGGCATTACCAATTTATGATAAATTTGAGCCTCTTTTCTTATCTTTCTAAAATGAAATTTTAAATTTATATATGGAAAAAATGTTAGGGGTTCAAAATTTTTGGATTAAATTTTTATATTAACTTTTATAGTACTTAGTTCAAATTTTTATATTCTTATTATTCAATTATTAAATAATATGTAATTTTGTGAAATAGAGTATAAATGAAAAAAAAATTGGTAATTAGGCTTATTGAACATTATATGTAAATATTTAAAACTAATGATGGGTACAAAGAGTGGTATAAATTGATAACTTAGTTTGCAAAAATGAATTTAAATGAATTTACAAAAAATTAAAATAAATGGGTTATAAATGGGTAATTGGGTTACCCAATTCATTTTTTGACTTACCCATTTATACCCATCTAATTAAATGGGTATAAATGGGTTGACTCACTTATACCCATTACCCATTTTACCCAACCCAAACCCGCCCAAGTCACCCATTTTGACACCACTACTCAAAACAAACTAGAATTGAAGATCCTCCAAAAAAAGTGAATAGAATTGCAGATTTAATCCTTAATTTTTTTAATTCTGATTTTTACTCTATAGAGTTTAAGGGTTACTTACTTAGGGTCTGATTGAAGTTACGGTAGCTTATCAAAAAGCACTTCACCTAATAGAGCTTTTAGTAAAAGTGCTTATTAAATATTTAATTATTTTTAAGTATATTGTTTGAATACATAGTTCAATAAATACTTATTGTATTAAATATTGTATAATTAAAATTTTTTAAATATATTTATTTAGTTCATAATATAGGATAAAATAATTAAATTTAATGTTTTATTTTTAAAATACAAAAGGTATTCTAAAATTATCAAATTTAAATTTTTGTTAAAAGTGCTTTTAACATAAAAAACTCCACTTTTAATGTCATGGGATAATATTCACTAAATGCCTCAAAAGTGTTTTCAACACCTAATGGAACTTTTCCTTCTAGTTTCTAGGACTGCACATTTTATTGCTGGGCTTGAACTTTAGATTTCATTACAGTTCATACATTCTTGTATCTTCGGCTTAATTATTATAATGCAAAATAGCTTATTTAACTAAAGTAAATGCCTTTCTTTGTTCTCTTGTCATCCAGGACCGGAAACTTCTTGTTTGTCTATTTATTAAAAGATTCTTCCCCTTGATCTTCCAGATGATTTGTAGCTGCCTTTAGCCTCTTAGATTAGAATTAAATTATTGAATATCGATTAGAGGCGCAATGAATTTATACTTTTGAGGTTAAACCATAAACATAAGGTCAGCTGGACTTGGAAAGTTTTCTCGGAATCAAATTATTGTGGTGCCACTATTTTGTAGGGACCAAGTTTGCCTACAAAGGAGTCATAAAGGCAAAAGTGGGAAGACCACTCAAGTTCAATGACGAGAACCTGGTAAAAAAAGTGGTAATCCAGATGTAATGGCACATTTAACCAGAACTGTGATTGCAAATGAGTTGATTACAGTTGAGCCTCGTTCTAATCGAACTCGAATTTAATATTATCAAGTTCAATTTTGATCGAGCTACTAGTATAAAACTCGAATTCAAACCTAGTTAACCTTCAGTTAAGTCCTCATTGAGTTCAAATGAAAATATAAAATAATTTTAATAATTTTGAAATCAATAAAATAGACAATACACTAGTATCATAAACATAAAAAGTAAAATAAGTTAAGGCTATTAGATTCGCGAGCCTTTGAATTGAGTATGAACTCTACTCAAAGGCTCGCTTGAGCTATTCAACTCGCAAGTTGACTCAATTCATTTGTAGTAATAATAGATGATTCGTTTGTAGTGATAGTAGAGGATCATTTTCTCCGGCCAATATGATTGTGCTTTGGTCCAGTTTTGAATGATTATCCTGTTTGCCATTGTTCTTTGTTATAATAACACAATAATATTATTCAATTGGGGAAGAATCTAGCATACATGACTTTATATTTAGGTTCGATAATATTTACACCTAAGAGGGATAGAAACGGTTACTGACTCTTTAAACAGTGTAACACCTATTGATTATATTGCAATTCATCAAAATTTATCTGCACAATTTTGTAATACAAATGCAATATTAATATAGTATTCACATGAGGTCATATGTGAATATATCATATATTAAGTGATAAGTAAATAATTTATTATTTATTTTTTAAAATAAAATTTATCTAAATAATTTAGTTATGAAATATATTTAAATATGTTAAATATTAAATTTATTAATTTTATATGTTAAATTGAGTTATCAAACGCGGCGAAGAATCTTCGTCCCCATGGACGGTGGGACTACTGTAGTTGCCCTTTTTCCTTGAAAAAAAGTTACGCACAGTCTCCCTGGCGCATCAAATTATGCACATATTTGTGAGTGGCAATTTTGGTGGCTACGCGCTACAGCATTGCAGCGCGTTGAATCACCATTCCTTTTACTGGTGTTTCCACTGACTTATGTTCCACTGACTTATGACACTTGCTGTCCCTTTTTTGTTTTTGTCAGTAAAGATATATTTGTATAATTTACTCTATCCTAATCTAGGGGGAGGGGGAGGGGACTCGATAAAAACTCCATCGAAACTGGTCAATGAAAATCGTCACAAATTATGACAATTTTTGTGAGAGACAATGTTCGAATCCTTGACCTCCCGCACCATCAAGCCTAAGAAGCTTAAAAGTTGCTGTCCTTAATCTAGTACTTGTTGTTCAAGGATCTAAATTTGATTGGATATGATATAAGATTGAGAAAAAATATGAAAGAAATAAGTGTTAATTACTTTGCCATGTGACACTAGTGGCCATCTAATTCTCAACATATTATGCACACATATCCATGAAAATTGCACCAGTAAAATAGCGGACTTTTAGGACAATAACTCATCGAGTTGACAAATAGAAAAACGGTACAAGAAACCAAAAACTTTTCAGGCCGTTCATATTTGATCAATAAATATTAAGGATGAGGAGAAATGTCGATCAACCATGTTTGGATTGCTATTTTCTAAGGAAAAATTTTTATTTTTTTTGTAAATATATTTTTCAGTCTTTTTTTATCTCATATATATCAAATTGTTACCGTATATATATATTTTTACAAAAATTTCAAAAAATAACAATCTAAACAGGAGCCTTTTTGACTTAATGAAATGTTTAAACTGAAAGAATTATATATAGTTGAGTGTTTCAATTCACCCTTAAGAAAAAGTAGACACTGTTTTCTGTTGAAGAGATTAAGCACATTCTTTCCTTTCCATAACCAGCAAGGCACATACAATTTTGGACGAGTGAGCATATGCAATATGAAAATTTTGAGAGATTCAAATTTTAAGCAAAGACTTATTTCGTAAAACTTTCTCATCCAAGAATATTTTTCATGAACATGTGTTTCAGAAAAATGGATCTCTGTTTGGATTGTAAATTATTTGAGATATTTTTACTGTAGCACTTTTTATGATGTGATGTATGTGAGATAAAAAGATAATTGGGAATATAAAAAGGTGTGTTGAAAATTGTAATGATGATGTAAGCAAATAAATTTTGGCAAATAATCTTCAATCCAAACAAACCAGTGTCAAAGCATTCTCCCCATGAGAAATCTATTCTATCCCTCCAATAGGGTAAGCCCTAGCATCCCCTTGAGAAAATCTATTCTGACCCACCAATTAGCTAAAGTGGGTGAGGGAATAGATAGCATGAGTTGTGGTCCAATATGTTCAAGGCTAGATTTGTCTAAAAAAAATGATTCTTCTCAAAATTTAAATTGTAAAAAATATACGATACAAACAACATGATATGCATTATATAAGATTTTGTGCAAAATTATTTACCATAATAAACTCGCAATATTAAATAAATTAACTACGAAAAATTTTGCATGGTCCAAGAAATTCTACATCTTTACATCATTTCTACCCTTCCTCTCATAGCATACTATCCAAGGGGAAATTAAGCGAAACCACTTTTTTATCTAAAAAAAGTGTGATGTATACGTGTTTCAATCATATCATAGCATATTCCTTCGGATTAATGATTAATAAAAGGAAAACCACTCCTCAAGAAAACAGAAAACAAAAAACAAAAAACAAAAAGAAAGAAAAGAAAAGTAGTTAAACCTAAATAGGACAATAAGCTAAAGGGAAAATGACCTGTTTCATCCTTCACATTTCGCAAAAATATTCTTTTCGTTCCTCACTTTTAAAATGAAGCAAATTCGTCCCTGACATTTAAAAATTAAAGTTATTACATTTCTGAACCTAATTTTCAATCTGAATCAAACCATTCAATAACCCAGTAATAAATTTTGGAAATAGAATTGATAGATCACTCGGTCAATTTCATTATATTCACATGACATTTATTAAACCAAAAAAATAAAAATTATAACATAAAAGGCCGTTCTTTGTTTTGGAATAGTAGAGTTTTTTTTTTTGGTAAATCTTTTCATAGACCGTTAGTATATCCGCTTGCAAATCTAGATGTGTATCATAAATATAAAATTTGGTGTTTAAATTTAAATTGAAATGATATGGTGGTATATAAAACCGTCAGTGTATATAATGATAATATAGGAAAGATTAATCTTTCTTTTTTATGTTATAATTTTTTATTTTTTCTTTTTGGGTTCATTAAATTTTACATGAATATCAAGTTGAGTTAACCAAGTGATTTACCAATTATACCCCCAAAATTTGTAATCAGGTTGATTGGTAGTTTGATTCAGATTGAAATTTGGGTTCAAGGATGTAAGAACTTTAGTTTTTAAATGTCAAGAACGAAATTGCTTCGTTTTAAAAGTGAGAGACGAAAAGAATATTTTTGTGAAATGTGAAGGATGAAACCAATCATTTTCCCTAAGCTAAAAATGCCAAAATGTGAACATAAAAGAGGTATAACAACCACACTAATTAATACCGGCCAAATACATCACGAGCGTGATAACACGGTCCATGTCAATTGTAGGAGCGTGATTACACTCGCTACATTGAATGAATGCAGCTGGTAGTGGTATAGCACGATTATCTTGTATTTACGCGTCTCCGTAGACCGCACGAACAATTTCCCTCTATTGTATTTGGACGGTCAAGATCCTTCACCGAAGCAGCGATTCCAAGGGAACAGCATCCCCCACGTGGACTATATGCTTCCTATAAATACCTCCCCTCATTGGTGCTTTGCTTTACTGGCTCACTCCATTAAATTAAAGGGAAAAAAAAAGGCATCTATTATTGTTATCACCTTCATCATCATCTCAATATCATTTCTTCACTTTCTTCCAAGGTTCATTCTTCTTCTTCATTCTTCTTCCTCCTCCTCCACAGAGCCAAAGGAGAAAGAAGGAAAGAAGAAACTATGGATGACACGTGGGAAAACATGTTCCTCCAAACTGACGAACTGGACAGGTAAATCTTCTGGTTGCAAAGCTGACATCAAATTTAGTGGATACCTAATGTTTGTGAACAAGAGTTCGGTTCGATTCTCATCTTTTTTCATACTTATTTTCTCCAATTCGTGTTCGAACGATTGATGGTACTTGGATGGATTTGATTCTTCCATGGTTCGGGACCTATATTTGTTTAAAAAAGAAATTTTTGCGACTGGCTGATGCGCTGAATTGATTAATTAGTTGAATAAATGTGTGACGCGTTTGTGCAGCTATTTGGATGAATCATTTTCATATTATGATTCAAGCTCTCCTGAAGGAGCACAATCATCGGCAGCATCAAAGAACATTGTTTCTGAGAGGAATAGGAGGAAGAAGCTGAATGAGAGGCTATTTGCACTTAGAGCTGTGGTCCCCAATATCAGTAAGGTTAGGACCGAAGATACCTTTGGAATCTACTGCTGGAAAATGCTTTTTTTTTTTTTGAATTTTTTTGGGTTAATGACTGCGACCACTAGGAATAAACTAGAAAATTGAGACCTTCTGTAGCTAGTGCCATCAACTTCCTCATTTTAGAAAAATTAGCAATTTTTTTTTTTTTTTTTGTGTAATGAATCATGAATTGATGTTTGATGATCAGATGGACAAGGCTTCCATTATTAAAGATGCCATAGACTACATACAAGAATTGCATAATCAAGAGAGAATGATTCAAGCTGAAATATCAGAACTGGAGTCAAAGAGGAGTATATTTCTTGATTTTGATCAAGAAATAAGCTATAATTCCCAGCCAAAGAGATCAAGATTTGAGCAGACCTGTGATTCTGCAGGATCCAGATCATCTCCCATTGAAGTTCTTGAGGTTGGTTTACTGGCTTCTCTCTCTCTCTTCCTGCTATCTTTTGTTTTAATTAATGGGGTCCATAAGATTCCAAATAACTACAAGACAATTCCATGCTTTAGATTTATTCATTTTTCCTCCTAGCCTAGGTATTTGTGAGTAATTTGTCTTTAGGTCACTGATTTTTGGACCTTTCAAAAATCAATTTTGCAGTTAAGGGTATCTCACATGGGAGAGAAGACTATTGTTGTTAGCCTCACATGCAGTAAAAGAACAGACACAATGGTGAAGATCTGTGAAGTTTTTGAATCCTTGAATCTCAAAATCATTACAGCCAATATCACTGCATTTTCCGGCAGGCTTCTAAAGACAGTATTCTTAGAGGTACGTTTCTCTTTCTGCCAAGTCAATTTTTTTTCCTCTTTTATTAGTTTAATTTTCACTGTAAATCCGCAATTTTTTGCACTCTCCATAGAGGGAGAGAAAAAAAAAAGTTAATTTGGAGAGTGCAAAAAATTCTGCAATCCAGTCACATCTAGGAGAAAATCATTTAGACCCTAATTTTTTTGTTCTCCTATTCAATTTATTTTGTGCAAAGATTTAGCATTATCTGAGAATAGGACAATAGAGCATAAGATTGCATATTGTCTTACCAGAAGTGTAGGTACAGATGATATGACTTTGTACAATGACCTTACCATGCAAATTTTGTTCTCTAGGAATGATGCTAAACAATCTTAATGGAAGTACAAAACTTGATGATAAATTATCAACTTGTTGTTTCTTCTCTTTGAAAATGAAAACGATAAATGGGGGAAACAATTTTTTTTCAGGAAATTGCAATTTTGCCCCCTAAGATATGGACAAATGTGAACATAGCACGTAATACTTAATTCTTTGATAAAACTTGGTCCTAAGTTAGACATGGAGGACCAAAACTTTTGTACTTTTTCTGGAGGCAATAAAGATTTTTGGACGTGCTATCCTTAATTCTCCACCTACCTGGACCAAACTGCTCCTGATTTCCCAAAGCCATGGACCCAAAATCCTGGATTGATGATGGGTCAGGCAGATCTTGGGAAATTATTTATGCATATATCTATATACAAACTCAACTAGGAGAGAGAGTTTACAATATTAAATAGCAAGAATTTGCTTAAAAGAACTGCACAATTTAATATTAATTCTTAATCCAGCCCTGAAAAGAAATGAAATGGTAGTTTATTTAGCGGCTGAGACATTTTTTGGTATATCTTTAATGTGTCAATGATTGTCCAATCTTTTGCACACAATTTGTGGGGTCTATGGACCATTAGAGCAAACTTGATGAAGCATCATACACTACAGCTGTGTATTTTTTAGTATGTAAACTTCTAAATAGATAATTATATTTAATAGAGCAATTATTTAGCTCTCCGTATTCAATGCTTTTAAATCTGAACTATTAAGTGAACTGAATGAGCTTTTAACTCACGGTTTAGTCGGTTTAATCCGATTCAAAAGATTTTTCTGTTTTCAGTCTTTTAATTATTAGGTAACTTATATGTCTTTGAAAATTAAAGAAAATTAAATTTAGATTGAATCAGTTCAAAGATTTTTTACTAGGTTTAATCGGTTTTGGACCAGATTTGACCGGTTTGAATAGCTTTTGAAGTTGACCAGTGAACCGGACCAGTCCACAGTCAATTTTCCTTTTACGCAGTCATACCGTGTGAAACAGTAATAACCTTTAGAACATTTTTATTTATTTTTAATGAAAATGATGCAAAACAATTAAGCACAGATGATTTGTGGGTATGAAAACAGTACTAAAAATGAGAGAGATAATTTGAGAATTTTCAAGTCGATACAAAAGATTTAAAATGACACATGGGTCCACCAGTATTCTTCAATTCAATTTTTCTTATTGAATGATCATAGTACACTTCACAATTTTTAGCCACTCGTCCTTTCTAGAATTTGGTGCTAATTTATGGTTATTAATTATCTGGGAAGGATAAAAAATGTCAGACGTTGCTCTCGTTTTCACTATTTAAATTACAAAAAAAGTACGGATGCGTCCAAATTTGCATTTCCTAATCAAGTTGTTATTTCTTGAGCAGGCTACTACACTATTACCAACACGCGTGTAGGAATATTTGACTGAAAAAAACTTTCAAAGTCTGCTAGCATTTTTAATTACTGTTCTACATGCCAAAAATATAATATGTCACACTTAAATTTTTATTTTTTTAAAAAATATTTTTAGACCTCCAACTATTAAGTGTATTTTTTGCCCTTTAACTTTCTAAAACATGTCACTAACGATCTTTCGTTACTTAGAGTCGTTAAGGCTAACAGAAACAACATCAAAACAATGTTATTTTGATGAGATAATTTCTATTGGAGACTGAAATTGACAGAAGGGTAAATATTTGGATTAAAATTCAGGTGGTAAAAAGATACATGTAGTAGTTAAAAAGCCAAAAAAAAATACAAATCTAAATATTTTTAGTGCAATTTCTGCCCTGTTTCTGATGTCTAGCAAGAAGACCACTGTACGCTTTCTTTCTATTTTAGTTAGTCCATACGGTCAAACAGCAGGTGCATGGCATGGTGAATGCCAAACATATTTTATTCGTGGAAATTTCGACCTTTTCTCATGCCACGTGCACCTATCACATCAGTCAAAAAATTTATGCTACCTTAATTAGTATATTAATTACAGAACAAGAAAAAAATATATTAGGGAAATGTTAATAAGAACAAAGTTGCCAAACCACTTTATGTAACTTATGCAAAATAACTTGTACTGAATAAACTTGAGGGCCTTCTTTATAAGCCTCTATTAAGCAATTATTAAGAATAAGCCTCCATTAAGAATGAAATCTTCTGCTGAAATATGGAGACAAACAAGTGAACACTTGGAAAATTTTTTATTTCTTTAATTTTAGGATACGAAAAATAAATGATATAAGGATTCTTCTATCTATCTTTACAAGCTCTGTTTCTATATATATTTGCTCATTTTATGCTAATACTAATTATCAAATATCCTCTTTTTTATTTACCTTTCTCAGGCCAATGAAGAAGAAAAAGATGTTGTGAAGATAAAAATTCAAACTGCAATTGCAGCTTTAAATGATCCAGACAGCCCTATGAGCATGTGAAGAGAGAGAATGAGGCTCAGCATTGTGAATTATCCAAGAATGCATCTAGGGATAATAGATGTCAACAACAAAATCAGTTTTCTTCTTGTCAAGTTTTTCTACTGTAGCAATTAGGCTGTAGTTTAGTTCCCTTTCAAGAAGATGAGTGGAATAAGTAATGTGCTTTGGTTTTGTTGATCTATTTTTGTATCTCTCTTGTGTGTATATATGTTACACAAGTTTTTACGAAGGTCTGATCTTTCTACTGTTTGGTTGTTTAGACCAAAGCATAGTTTCTTCTCGCACTTCAATAATCTTCGTTTTTTTTTTTAAATTTTTTTTTAACAAAGGAGGGGTGAGATTTAAGAAATTGGGAGATGAAAGCCTCAAGGGATTTATAAAAGATAAGTTGTAATTTATGATTTTTATGTTATAACAACTAACTCATCTTGGTGGGATCAGTACAATCAATTTACAATTTAAAGATAGAGTAAATTTTATATATATTGACAGTGATATTAGAAACAAAATTCATGAATTGGGAGATGAAAACTAACATATATTTATACTATACAAATCACATGGAGTGGGGTTTAAATTTAATACCTCTAAATCATGAGTTGTAATCTGTACTTTTAAAACTTTCTACTCAACTTTTATGAATTTTGTCCTCGCAAAAGTAATTGTCATTTTTTTATGCAAATTAAAATTACAATTTGTACTCGCATATTAAAAGAACTAATTCCACTTTGTACCCTCACCTTCCCATTTTAGATACTTTGCACCTAAAACTCTCAATGTTGGACTGTTTGTACCATAAACTCTCAAGTTTGTCCCGATTTAATCCAATAAATGACAAAGTTAGCAAAATTAACGGGATAAAGGACGGTGTAAATTAATGATGGTATATAGTTTTATTCTATCTGTGATCCCTTAATTCCTTTTGACCACTTTCAGCAAAGAGAGTCAAGAGATATAGAGAAAGATCAATCAAAAACCAAAGGGAAATTAACTGCAGCCTAATTATCATAGTAGAAAATCTTGACAAGAAGAAAGTTGATTTTGTGGTTGACATCTATTATCTCTAGATGCATTCTTGGATAATTCACAATTCTAAGCCTCACTATTTCTCTTAAACACATGCTCATAGGGCTGTCTGGATCATTTAAAGCTGCAATTGCAGTTTGGATCTTTATCTTCACAACATCTTTTTCCTCCTCATTGGCCTCAAAAGATAAATGGAAAAGAGAATATTTGATAATTATTATTAGCAGAAAATTAGCATATATATATATGTATGTATGTATTTCCAACTGTGCACATGTTTGTCTCCATATTTCAATAGAAGATTTCATTGATATTCTTGCACATCATGCATTAAAAAGCTTGTACTACATTTAGAAGAAAATACTTATATTGTTAAGGGTTTGTGTAACAATTTCTTAATGGGCGTTTAGTCTTTAACAATTGCTTAATAGAGGCTTATAAAGAAGGCTCTCTTGTGTATTTCCTAAATACATGGAAGAGGTTACAATATATGTGAGTCAGTACAGGTGAAAATTAATTACACAAAAAATGGCCACCGGAGGAAAAAAAATCCTTTTACAGCTACCATTCAAAACATTTAATACAAGTTATTGTGCATAAGATACATAAAATGGTTTGACAACTTTGGTCTTATTTACATTCCTATATATATATAACTTTTTTCTTGTTCTGTAATTAATATACTAATCAGGGTAGGATAAGTGTTTTGCCTGATGTGATAGGTGCAAGTGACATGAGCTAAGGCTGAAATCCTCACAAATAAAATATGTTTGGTATTTTGCGCCTGCTGTTTAACCGTATTAAATAGCGAAATTGAAAGAAAGCGGTACACTTGTCTTCTTGCTAGGCATAAGAAACAGGGCAGAAATTGCTCTAAAATATTTAGATTTATATATTTTTGGCTTTTTAACTAAAACATGTATCTTTTCGCAACTAGAATTTTTTATACAATTAGTGTCCCTTAGGCACCCTAATTTTTTCTTATATTTTAAATAGACAAATTTTCTTTATACGTTTAATCTATATTAACCCTCTAAAAGTATTCATTATGTTTTTGAAAAAGTCCAACATAAAAAATACACTAGATATTTTACCCTTCTATCAATTTCAGCAGCAAGCTCTAATGAAAATTATCTCAAAATGACGTTTTGATATTGTTTCTATTATTTTTAACGACTCCAAGGAAGGAAAGGGCAGTAGTTACACGTTTTAGAAAGCTAGAAGACAAAAAATTCACTTAATAATTCGAGGTCTAAAAGTATAAAAAAAAATAAAAACTGACACAAATTTTTTGGCCTATAGAATAGTAATTAAAAATCCTAGAAGACTTTGAAAGTTTCTTTTTGTCAAATATTCCTGTGCACGTGTTGGTAATAGTAGTAATCTGCGCAATTAATAACTTGATTAGGAAATGCAAAATTGGACGCATCCGAATATTTTTTTGTAATTTAAGTAGTGAAAACGTGAGCAACGTTTGGCATTTGGTCTTCTCTAGGAAGCACTTGGATATTCGGATAATTAATAACACCAATCGTCAATGATGATGCCATAAATTAGCACCAAATTTTAGGAAGGGCAGGTGGCTAAAAATTGTGAAGTGAATTACTCCCTCCGTCCCACTTTGATAGTCCTGTTTTTCTTTTTCGTCTGTCCCAAATTGTAGTCCACTTTCCAAATGAAGAATGTAGTTGTATTTTAGTTTTCCGAAAATACCCTTATTCAATGTAAGTTGTTGTTACTATAAACCTATCCCATTTAATGAGAGTTTATTCTTTTTTTACCATCAATTCAAGTTCTCATAAAGTTGTACTCTAATTAATGTGAGGGTATTTTAGAAAAATAGCTACCTAAATTGATTGTTCCAACAAAGTTAACTACTTTTTCTTAAACTGTGTGAAAAAAGAACTAGGACTATCAAAGTGGGACGGAGGGAGTATTATTTTTAGTGAAACATTTTGAATTCAGAACCTTCTACTTATATTTTCATCTTACCATCTAATTCAATCTTTCCTTGAAGTGTATTACTATGATCGTTCAATCAAGGTGAAGAATACCCATTTGTCATTTTAAATCTTCTTTATCAATTAGAAAATTCTCAAATTACTTCTCTCATCAATTAGACAAGTTGTCCACTTTGGTATCTCAAAAATTTCCAGCTAAAAGAGAGCTGTTTGATTTCCGTGTAGATTTAGTAGATAAGCAACTTAAGGTAAAACTGTATTCAAAATTAACTCACAAGCATCTCGTTCAAAAGTAGACTTTCTTAACCGCATCAGGTCTTTTGTTACACAATAATGGTATGTTATACACTCTAATGTGTTAACACTTGTCCTTTCTATTGACATAAAAAATAAACCAAACATATTTAGAAGTTTAGTAGTCTTAGAAGTAGATTTATTAATTAGGAACTAGATTAGAATTGGTGTCAAACTTAGTTTTGGAAATAGAGTTAGGTTATATTTAGGTGTTAGAATTGAAATAGGTTTCATAATTTTATTTTTTTATTTAAAGACTTGAAGTCCACGTTTGTAGATTGAGGAAAATTGGTCTATTGATAGAATAAAATTTTCTAATTCCTCCAAGCCTTCTAGTTCCTTCGTATTGTTCTTATTGTGAATAGATCGTATGGTCATTCATGACCAATCCAAGTGATACGAGATTCCACATTCTTTTTGAAATTATTGTGATTTATCCAGCCGTATAGCTATCCTTATTCTTTTGATTTTTTTTTTTTTTGCCTATCGTTTGGTATAATACCGTGTTTTTTCTGCCGTATGATTTTTTATGCTAACAAACTTTGCTTCCGTGCCTTCTTTTGCGTACGGTTTTTTTGTTTTCATCAATATTGAACAAGCTAAGGCCTTGTTTGGTAGACAAGTTTTTTGTCAAGTTTGTCTGCTACAAGTTTTTTAAAAACTTTAACTACAGTAACCTCAAAAAAATTTTCAAAATTTTTAAACTATATACTTTAAAATATTAAAAAAAAACACACTTCAAAATTTTTTTAAAAAACTTCTACTGTAAATTACAATAAAGTTTTAGATAAACACAAAAAAAACTCACTTACCGAACGGGGCCAAATTACATAGCAAATCTGTTTCTCTAGTTTGAAAATATGAATGTCTTCCGTTGTATGTTTTATGTGCCAACATTTTTTTAAATTATCATAATTATGTATTTCTAGTTAAATTGAACTCTTGAAACGAATACGTGTCAATACTTCAGAATAGATAACATGGATGTTACACATTAGCGTACAATAGAAGACCTATAGCTCCTCCTTGGCTCGGGAACTCATAGGAAACAGCATTGACAATAAGACCTCAGAAGAAGAAGAGGAAACTCTAGGTAACGAAGCTATCATTGGGCGCATTTTCAAGTGCATTTATTCAATTGGTCCTCCAATTTGATACTGAGTTTGAACAGAATCGAAGCTTTCTATCATTGTCTTAAGACTACAGCAGTTTCAACAATTATTGCCCCCGAAATGGTTTGCAAATGGCCCGGGCCCACTCCTTTAATTCGGTGGGACTTTTCTTCTGTGGTATATAGAGGTGGCAATTTGTCCCAAGTCCCAATGGGTTACCCATGCCCATGGGGACTTTGGGCGGGATGGGTATTGGATTTTGATATTGGGTTTAAAATGGGACAAATCCCAATTGTACCCATTAATTGATGAGAATACTTGGGAAATACTTGGGTACCCATTGGGCTCAAATAACAAGGGCTCTGTTTGGTTTAGCTATTTTTGGGGGGTATTTTTGAAATATTTTATTATAGTAGTGTATATGAAAAAAATTTTACTATAAAATTTTTTTGAAATATTTGATATACTAATATGGATGGGATGTTTTTTGAGTTATTGTATATTACTGTAACATTGTATTTGAAAAACTTATTTTTTGAAAAAATAGCCAATCCAAACGGAGTCTTAGATTAAAAAATTATCTTTAACAATTTTTATAGTCATACTAGAGAATATAATCTAGTAGTTTTCCTAGTCATTATCCACAAGAATTTTCAACATTTCAGTCAATTTAGACCTGTCATCTTTGGACAATGATGAGGATAAATATTCAACACCTTAAGTACCTTGGTCATCTTGATATATGTTGGAATATGACTATATATCTATTTTTTCCTTTATTTGTTAATCCAATTTTTTATGGGAATCTTGAGTATAAAGCACTTGCATGTTTATTTAATAAAACTAAAAAAAAATTAATAAATCAAAAATATTAAAATTATATAAAAAATAAAAATGAATTAAAGGAAAAAAAATATGTAGAAAATAGATTTGGGTATTGGGCGGGATCAATCTAAACCCATCCCAAAGTGATCCCGCCCAAGTTAGTCCCAAAACACATATGGGTAAGGTTGGGCCCAAACCCATATGACTCGGTTCCATCACAAACCCAAGCAAATCCCGCCCATCCCGCCCATTTTGCCACCTCTAGTGGTATACCACCACAAAAGGGACTATTCATTGAGGACTATACTGATTTTAATGGGTGCCTTTCTTTTTCTTCTTGTATATATGTTCTTTTGTTTGGATTTCGCCTGGCCAATCACTTTTTTTTTTTTTGAAAAGTCAGTCAATCAACTCAGTTACATAAATCAGGAGGAGTTGTATAAAATTAATCCACTTATGTATATATTGTGATTTTATATGTATGAAAGCTTTAAATGCAAAAAGAAAACAAATGAATGGTAAAGCCTATGAACTATTTTTGCACCACAAAAGGGTTGGACCATCAAGTAGTGGTCTCATCTAGTTTAGATCTCAATCAGTCTGTCGCAACTTTTACATCAATTGCAGTCTCCCTCTGATATTGATAACGGTTGTACTTCCTGAATAAAGTTTATTCCATATTTCCTCCTTGAACTTCTAACCTCTTGCAGAAGTTCCCCCATGACTTAGGCTCCGTTTGGATTAGCTGTTTTTTGAGTTATTTTTTAAAAATAGCACCGTAGCATTTCGTTTTTCAAATACAAGTCCGTTTGGATTAGTTGTTTTTGGGGTTTTTTTTCAAAAACTATATGAAAAACTTTTACTGTAGATGTTTTTTGGATTATTTTTAGAGGTATTTTTAAAACACATTTTTGAGTATTTTTATAATTTATAATTTTTATATTTTTATATTTGTATACATTTATGCATTCATAATACATTTATAAATATTTATAAATAAATATATTTATATATTTATATAAAAATATATAAATGTATTATATTATATATAACACATAATATAAATATATTTATAAATGTATATTATTATAAATGTATAAATTATAAATGAATATTATATAAATGTATAAATTAATATATTATAAATATATATTAATATTATGTATAAATGTATTAATATAATTAATATAAATGCATAAATGTATTAATATTATGTATAAATGTAAAATTAATATTACGTATATTAATATAAATGTATAAATGTATTATATTATATACAATACATAATATAAATGTATATTATAAATATACATTAATATATATTATGTATAAATGTACATTTATTTAAATGTATAATATATATAATATATAATATATAATATATATTATATAATATATAATATATAATATATATTATATAATTTATATAATATATAATATTTATATAAATATATAAAAATATTTTTTAAATAAAATAAAATATTTATAATATGTATAAATAAATATTTAATGTATATAATATACATTAATATTAATTATAAATATTATAATATTATAAATACGGTGTTTATATAATATTTCAATTTGTAATATTTATTGTATATTTCATTATATAAATATTTACATAATATATAATTTATAAATAAATAATATATAATTTTCAATTTTTATAATATACATAATACTGTATATATATAATATAATATACATAATATAATATATTATACATAATATACTTTTATACATTATTACATATTATGTATATTATATATTATACATAACATTATTATACATTATTATACACAATAATGTACATAATAATATTATACATTAATAATGTATATATTATAATATAATGTACATAATATATTATGTATAAATATTTATACATAAATGTATACAATATTATATATTATGTATATTATACTATATTATGTATAATATTAATGTATATAAATATTTATATAATATATAATTTTTAATTTGTATATTTCAATTTATATTAATAATATATATATAATATACATAATTGAAATATACATATGGAGTTGTTTTTGATAATGTTTGGATATGGTGTTTTTGGAGTTATTTTGGAAATACACATTTACTGTAGCATTTGGAATTTGAAAAACAGTTTTTCAAAAACAGAGGCAAAAACAAAGAATCCAAACGGACCCAGTTTTCTAGAGAACAGTTGACCTGTTTCATACCAGTCCAATTATTTTAAAGCACTTTTTATTAGCCTGAGCAGGCATGGATTTGGCCCATTTAGCCCTATAAGTTCAATTTTTAGCCTCAAGAAAGGTGATAGAGGTGGACTTTAGGCATAAATTTGAAACCCAATTTGACAATACATTCTGATAGTCATATAGTTGGAAAATATTCAGTGAGAGAAATCTTTAAATTCGTTGTTCATGTCACGCTCTCGACTTAATTACGTTAACTTTTAGCCTTAGATTTTGATGAACAAATAATTGCACTTTTTACTCAGGTTCATAATTTAGTGTGTAGGTTTTTCCTGAGTATCAACTTCTACCATATATTGCAAAGGACATTGAGGGGGACTAGCAATAATTGATATGACTTATATCACAATGTTGATTGTCCAGTATGAGAAGTTTGATTAGGGAAAAAAGTCCTTGCCAGGCTGGGGTGAGGAAACCAGAAAAAGATGTCTCGTGACTTGACAAGAAAAAAGCCAATTTTGGACTCGTTAAGGTCCTGCAACAAGCACCCAAAATCAAGGAACCTTGGTATTATTGGAGTGATTGCTTGGGAACGGAAGAGCCAAGTGATAGCTGGATGGGCATTAAGTGAAAAGAAGTTCAGGAAGATGCTGAAGGATTACGGTTGGCGCTGATGGAAGTAATTGAAAAATGGTGGAGCAAAATTAAATCCGCCTGCTCCAATTAGGGCTGCAAATGAATCGAGCCGCTCACGAGCGACTCGAGTCAAAGCTCGACTCGAGTTCGATATTGATCGAATATCGAACTCAAGTCGAGGTCGAACTGGCCAAATTGAATTCGAGTTCGAACTCGAGTTTAAAATATTAAGCTCGCTCGCGAGTTTGAGTGTGTGTGTATATATATATATATATTATTTTAATGGTAAAATTACACATATATCCCTAATATTTTATTATTTATTAAAAAAATAATTATTTGTTGTTTTTATTAGAATAATTTCCAGAAACTCGAGCTAACGAGTTGCTCACGAGTCAAAAATTCGAGCTACATTACGAGTTGACAATTCGAGCTGTTCGCGAGCTAGAAATTGAGTTACAGTTCGCGAGCCTTATCGACTCGAGCTCGAGTTTGGCTTTTCCTTAATCGAGTCGAGTTCGAGCTCAATTTTCTTGGCTCTTCGAACTCAAGTTTGAACTCGAGCCTACCTGTTATTAAGTCAAACTCGACTCGATAAGTCTAAAACTCGACTCGACTCATTTGCAACCCTAGCTCCAACAATCAACTGATCAACCAAGTTAATGCCAGGATGTGTACATATATAGATTTAGCTACCATACTCGAAGACATTTCACATATTCAGTTCTTGGATTCACAAGTGCTTTTTCTCCTTAGTACGTAGAATAGATTTTGATCTTACAAGTAGAATAGCTGATTATGGTTCACATATCACCAAAGATGAGAGTGGTTTCTAACAACGAAGCTGTGACTATCATAGGCTTTTGTATATGTGGCAAGTTGCTCCATCTGATGGACACTCCTCGCTACCCATTCTGATATTTATTCTTTACTACTGAGACACTGCAAAATTTTAAATTTTTTAGCATTAACAATTCCTTCTTCATTGTGGCAACTTGACTATAATTTCTGTGCCTTGACAAACATAATTTTTTTTTTCTTCTTTGCTTGAATTTCTTGGCCTCCTTGGCTTATGCCTCGATCAAATTCCTCTACAGAAACAACCCCAATCAACAATTCCTGGCAGGATCATTGCTTTAATTGCTAATACAACACCAACAACAATAATTTCGACAGGATCCCTCTTATCAGATCAACAGCGAGTGTCCAAGACCAACTTCTGATCCAATTTTTCGATATTCGAGTACTCTATCACAAACATATGACTAATGCCAAAGTACTCTACCACATACATACATACATTATATATATATATAGTAGTCATTTTGTCGATACTTATATTGTACTATACTATAAGTGTTGGCATAATTAAACCAAAATTCCTATAATTAATGTTTTTTATTTCTAAATTAGAAGTTCAAGTCTAGTCAAAAAATTTTAGTAGTTTATTTGGTTTTAGAGTTTCCTAATTACCAAGTCTTGTGTGCTATATATAGAATGCCTAATTATTGTTTTCAATTGAGAAGAGTGAGAGACAAAAATTAGAGAGTTGTGATTATTGTAAAGATAATTCTGCCTAACATCTATGCCCATCTCAATATAAGAGTCCGATATGCTTTATGTACTTTATAATCATCAAACTCCTATTCTCTTATATATCATTGTTATACGTATCAAATATGCTTCTGCTAAGCTATTTTAGTGTCTACAAGTAGGGATGTTCATAGATCAAGTAATTAGTCCATTTGCAATTTCGCTGACCCTAACTACAAATAGCAGTTTAATAAAACTGTATTTCATACACTAAGTCTATTCAATCAGTTTATCCACAGGATAGGGTCGGGTGTAGGATTGTATATGAGTCGAGTTGCTCGTGAGCAGTTTGAGTCAAAATTTGACTTGAACTCAAGCTAACCAAATTGAGCTTGAACTCGAACTCGAAGTCAAAGATACTTAACTCATTAATTTGCGAGTAGATTCGATTATATATAAATATATATTATTATTATTATTATTATTATTTTAATAGTAAAATTACATATATATATTTAATATTTTATTATTTGATTATTTGTTAAGAAAAATTACTATTTTATTCATTTTTTAAAAAATAAAATAATTATTTTTTATTTTTTAAGCCTGAGCTTGAGTTCGATTCGACTCAAATTTGAGGTCGAGCTTGAGCTCAAGCTTGAGTTTGGTAAAATTAAGTTGAGACACAGATTGATTTGGCTAAAGTTCGACTCGATCTTAACTCGTTTACATGCCTAGTTGGTTATACAGTGTAACTTGTCCCTCTTGTACTTATAGGAAAATAGAAAAATAGAATTAGATTAACAAAGAAAATAATAGAATACTTGTCCAAGTTAATAAAAGTTTTTAATCCTACAACTCTAAAAACCACCAACAAAATAGAAAATCAAAACACAATAGATAATTAAAACATAAAATATTTCAAACATTTATTTTCATTTATCTACTTCTTCAAAACTATTTATTTTCATTTTTTTTATTAAGGATGACATGTTGCTTTACTACAGAAAATGTAAGCTCTTAAAAATTAAAAAAAAAAATAGAATGGTGAAGTAGATAGAATTTATGAGAAAGGAAAAGGAATTTTGAAGAGAAAGAGAAAAAATTGAGTAGCAGAGTAAATGAAATTAGTGGCAATGAAGATAGAAAATGGACAAAGTAAACAGAAGATAGGGTTGGATATACAAGTTTATATGTTGTGAAAAATAAAATATATAATGGTATGGGATTCATAACTTGAATTATTGGTAAATGACTAGCTAGATTTGGATTATGGGTTGAGATTTGGATACTAGTTATCTTAACCATTTTAAAAATTATGGTTGGTTACCCTATTTTATGGTTTGAACCAATTCGATTTTCTTGGTTACCTGTTTTTTCGCTTATTTTGAATACCCCGGCCTACAAGTGGTATCACAACCCTAGACTTTGTTCCTATGATGTTCATCAATTTAGATTACAAGGTTGATACTAATAGGATTTTGACGGGTAAATTTTTTATGAGTTAGAGTACTCGAACATCGAAAAAACTTGGACCATTGGATCGGTCCTGGAAGTTATTTGACAATAAAAAAAATTGACTCTATCTTAAAAAAGAGACTTTGTTGAGTTGATGTTGTTGGACAATGACTAGAAGAAAAGATCCTATCATAGTTGTTGATATTTTGGTCATATGAAACAGATGAAAAAAAATTCCTGTCTCCTTGTTCGTTCTGATTGCTTTGTTAAAGTAAAAATCTTGACACTAGATGTCATTCAAGGAGGCTAATAAATTAAATGTGAAGTGATTAACAAGAATTCATGCAAAGATGAACAAAGCTTTTCAATACTTTTAATGAAGATTACTTTTGTTGGTGATAATGTGGAGCTATATTCAGAGAAATTGTAGCTTAATGAAGGCATTGCTGACATAATTAAATCAAACTTAAAGTTTTCTATTTCTATTAGTAGTTTATTTGGTTAAGATATAGAGAATCATTTGGTAGTTTATTGACGTAGCCGTTTCTATTTACCAGGTTTCTATAGAGTAATCATTTGGTAATTTTTAAAAAATATCACAAAAAATTTTAAACTTTAAAAATACCCCAAAATGTATCCCAAAAACACCTTCAAAAAATCACGAAAAAATCTACAGTAAAAAGTTTTTTATATGTATTGCTAATTTGCTATAGTAAAATATTTCAAAAATACCCCCAAAATAGCTAATCCGAATGGAGTTAGGGTGTCTAGTTATTGTTTTTAGTTGAGAAGGATGAGGAGAAAAATTAGAGAGAGTTGTGGTTGTTTTAGAGGCAATTCTGCCTAGGCACAATTATGTTGGACTCAAATATGAGAGTTGGATATGGTTTATGTAATTTATGATTATTAAACTCCTCTTTTCCCATATATTAGTCTCAAAATATATTTCAGATGTCATAAGTTTAGAAATGTAAGATTAATTAGAAAAATAAAATAAATACAAGGGAGAGTGGGTAAAATTAAATAAAGAAAGTGTATAAATGCAAGGAAAGAGAATAATTGTTAGTATATATATATACATGGTAGGTTAGGTGAATTTTAAATATATTAATGAGTTCTCAATGGGTACTCATTAGAAAAACCCTATTTTTATATGTGTCAAATATACTTCTACTATAATAAACCGAAAAGAGAAAACAAAAAAGAAGACCATCAGGTTTGGCTAAAATAATTATACTTTAACAAAAACAAACAGAAAAAAAAAGAGAAAGAGCAAATGATTTTTCCTACTAGTACACCTAGCTTAGGCGAAATGCTATACGAACATTCAAAGATTAATTGGTGGAGGAAAGAATGTGGCCGCCCTACTTCCCCCTAAGGCGAACCAAAGGATTTGCGGGTCGCCTGCCTATCTCTCGCCAGGACTCACTCACTCTAACAACTAATTTCACCAAACATAAATCGAAAATAAACCTTACTTCTCGAGCAAGTTAAGTACTTAAATAAATCATACAATTCAACTTATACAGCCCAAAAATACAATTTCAAGTACCCACGAAAACCTCGAGCTTAAAATACTTAATTTACAATTTACAGTTCCTAATCCAGGGCACAGAAGCACCACAGGATTCACATTTTCCCAAAGGCACAAAAAAAACAAAAAAAAAATCATCCAAAAGATATTAAAGTATCTCCCAAAGTACAATTACAAAAGTGGGCATTCAAAATATAACATTTCTTTTCTAGTTCTCCAAGACTTCATGCGTTTCAGAACCTGTCAAGGAAAACAAATTGGAAGGGATAAGCCAATAGGTCAGTGGTGCCTCGTAATATGCAATTCACATAGGGCAATTTAACAAGTACAAATGGACAAGTAAGCAATTAACAATTTAGGAAAACGAAGTAACATGACAAGAAAAGGATACGGGGCTCTCAGGAGCCAAAGTCCTCGCGCTTGATCAGGTAATTTATAGTAGTTGATACTCCGTGGACTTTCACTACCTAATCTCCATGTAGACATTTTCCCTAATCTACACGTCTCCTAGCAACGACTTCCCCCTAATTTTCGGCCCCGACTCCAACACGAATTTTGCAAGCACTTTTACCAAGACGGCAGAGAGGTACCTCCCACTCTAATAAAGCGTGGTACATGCATCCGTTTGGTTTATTAGTCGACGAGACCACGCTCCAATCGACCTTGCAACACTTGTACTTGTGACATTTCACGCAATCACATAGCATATAACATTTCATGATATCTCTAGCAAGTACTTATAATAAGTAGTTCAACTAGCAGTTAAACACGATTCATGCAAGAGACACTCACCTCAAGTGAGGAGTCTAGAATTCCAAACTTTGATCGAGATTGTGCTCTTCACCAACTCATAAAATCATACAAATAATTCACATAAATTTCCACTTTTGAGTTGGCGAATTTAACTCAAGTCAACTAGCATTTAATTTCACTCAAAAATCCCAAACTAGCATTAATCGTTCTCTCAAAGTGAAATTCACAAATTTCGAGTGAAATTAAATTTTGAGGTTTCTTTAAAACCAAAAACTTGCTAAATTCGTCAAATATTCCAATAACCAAGTTCTAGAGTCATATAAGCAATTAACACCACTTTGGTGTCACAAGTTGAGAAAAATCACGTTTAACCATTTAGAGGAATTTTCCCTTCTAATTTTCCCCAAAAATATCTTGGGAAATTCCTTTAAGAGGAAATAATCTAAACCAAGTAAAACTAGTCGTTGGAATTTCTATAAAATAGAAACTCCTTAAGTTTGCCAAATTCCATTGACCAACTTGGTTCAAGGATTTTCATGAAGGCAAAAACTTGAGTTTTCAAGAAAATTTCCAAATTTGGCATATTTCTCGAAATAGGGCAATTGGTCTAATAAAATTCAAGGTTATTGACTCGAAGTGGACCTAGTAACAAAGGTTAATGTTAGAAAACATTTTCGGGACAAATTTAGTCCACATTTAACCAAAACGAAATCCAAACGTCAAAATCATTTCTAATTTCAAACAAAATTTCAGTTTTGGGTAGTCTCATGAAGAATAAAATTTTGGTCCACTTTTTGGACGTAAATTCTACTAGATTTATGTCCCAAATAGAGCTATACACACCCCTTAACTAAACACAATTCAAATTGGGTTCATGTTAACGTGAAAATCATTCAACATGTCTCATGCAAAGCTGGACAAATTTCCAAGTGCATTCGGTACAAGCAGTCCATTTTCTCTTCAATTTGTCCAAAATTTTTTTTTTCAACTACTCAAAAGCTACATTTTTACCCAAACAATACTTCACATATAGGTTAACATGTTTACATCTCAAATGGTTCAAAAACTTGTCAAAACCAAACCCCAAAATTCACCCAAAAATCTGAAAATTTCCAGAATTTTTTCGGACAGCTCAAGGGGCATTTTTCTCTTTGATTTTTCAATGAAATTTCCCATTGTACCAAAGCTGCATTTTCACCAAAACTACTCTACACATATAGGTGAACATACACATGATTTAAATAGCTCAATAACTTCACAAAATCCAGCTCAAAAATTCGGGTAAAAATGGAAGAAAATCAAGCCTGTTTGTGCGGCTATAGCAGAGCAGAAATTTGCTCCTGTTTTTGCTCAACCATTCTGAACTTATAACTCATACTTTAAGTCCATAACAATCACAACTAATGAGTCTATCCTCCCAACAAGCAATCGAGTTCATTACCTAAGTAAAAATTGCAAAACAACAACTGGTAACAAAGCTGGAAAATTGCTTCCTCATCCGGCCAGCACCCCATTTTCATTCTTAAAAATTCCCCAACATTTAACCACCACAAAACACACATATAAACACATAAAACACCTCTAGCTTCATCAATCATTAGCTTAGAGGATCAGCAACCCAACAAGTTTCACCAACGCAAGCTAAAATTTCAAGAACCAAAAGCTACAAAAATATGAAATCCTGCTAAGTGCTAGGCGGAAGTTTTTGGGTTATCTTCAGGTGGTTGTTTACAAGCTAAATGAAGTGCCTAGTTCCTCAAGTTTGCTCCTAGAATCAAAGAAGTCGGTCGGCACCCTTGCACTCTGTTTTTCCGCTTGTCTGACCTGTCACCACAGCAGCACAGCAGCGGCCGAAGATGAAGAGGGCTGGGGTTCTGGGGTTTTTGGTGAGCTTGGGGTGGTTCTGTGGTTGGTGGAAGGAAGAAAAAAGGAAGCTATTTTTTTCTCCTTCACCCTGGTCCGAACAACCCAGCAGTAGTAGCAGCGGCAGGAGCAGCGAGAGTAGCAGCAGCAACAACGATCTTCTCCTTCCTCTTACTCGATCGAGGCAGCAGCAAAGAGTGAAGGTTGATGCTGGAAATGGAAGGTGAAGGTAGGAGTTGAAGGTTGGTGAAGATGAAGGATCGGTGGAAGCTGTGGAAGAGCAGCGGCTCCTATTTCTTTCTTGCACCCGAAGATCAGAATTTGAAGGGAAGATATGAACGTGAAAGCTGGGATAAGATGAGTTGAAAATGAAGGTAAGTTAAAGGTATATGTTTGTTGACTTTTGGGCCTGCCATTAAGGGTGGGGAAATTTTGAATTGAATCGTGTTTACGAGCGAGAATTTTATCTACTGGTAGGAATTTCCCATTTAACATTTCCTCAACTTAGTTGTATATTTTTATAATCTCTACATACCCTACATTTCAACTTAGGGCTACATTGTGCGTCAGTGCGCAAATATTCACCCTAATGCTTAGCCGAACTCGAACCGTCAAATAAATTTTTAAAAATTCATGTAATTTAAAATGTAACATTTATATAAGTGAAAACATCATTAATAATACAAATACGCATTATTAAATATAAATACATATTATTTAATAATTTCAACATTTAAATAATATTTGATTTTAATTTTCAGAAATTAATGCAATTTTGAGATCCTCACATCCTTCTCCCCTTAAAAAAATTTTGTCTTCAAAATTCTTACCTGTTCAAGCGAATAACTCTGGGTATTGGTCCTTCATGTCCTTCTCTACCTCCCAAGTTGCCTCATCGACGTCGTGATTTCTCCACAAGACTTTGACTAAGGCAATCTTCTTATTTCTCAATTCTTTAATTTCTCGGTCCAAAATCTTAACTGGTCGCTCCTCATAGGTCAAAGACTCGTCCACTTCAACTTCATCTAATTGAATCACATGACTTGGGTCGGGATGATATTTCTTGAGCATAGATACGTGGAAGACTTTATGAATCCTGCTCATACTAGGAGGTAAATCTAGCTGATAAGCCACTTTTCCAACTCGTTTAAGAATTTCAAAATGTCCAATGTACCTCGCCTTTAATTTCTTTCCCTTCTTGGATACTACCCCTTCTTTCATAGATTTCACTCTTAAAAAGACTTTGTCCCCTACGTCAAATTTCAAATCTTTTCTTCGGTGATCTGCATAACTCTTCTGCCGACTTTGAACAGTTTGAAGTCTCTCCCTAACCAGTTTAACCTTCTCATAAGCTTTCTCGATCCATGGAATAGCTGTCGGGTCTAAAACTCTCTTCTCTCCTACTTCATCCCAATGAATAAGGGATCGACACCTTCTACCATAAAGCGCCTCATACGGTGCCATTTGGATTGAAGCCTGATAACTGTTATTATAAGCAAACTCTGCCAACGTCATGTACCGGCTCCAACTCCCTCCGAAATCTAATATACAGGATCTTAACATGTCCTCTGGGATTTGTATGGTCCTCTCCGACTGTCCATCTGTTTGTGGATGATATGCAGTGCTCAACTTCAACTTAGTCCCCAAAGTCTCCTGAAATTTCTGTCAAAAGCGGGAAACGAATCTAGGGTCTCGATCGGAGACTATACTTATAGAAATCCCATGCAATCTCATAATTTCTTCTGTGTACAACTTGGCTAGTTTCTCCAAAGAGTAACTCATATTCACCGGTAAGAAATGTGCAGATTTAGTAAGCCTATCCACTATCACCCAAACCGCATCATGTCCCTTTTGACTTCTAGGTAAACCCGTCATAAAATCCATGGTAATATGCTCCCATTTCCACTTAGGGATTTCTAAAGGTTGTAACAAATCAGAAGGCTTTTGATGTTCTGCCTTAACCTGCTGACACACTAGGCAAGTCTGTACAAATTTCGTCACATCCCTTTTTAAGCCATCCCACCAATAAAGCCCTTTCACATCCTGATACATCTTGTTAACTCCAGGGTGAATAGTATACTTGGACCGATGTAACTCCTCTAGAATTTCTCTTTTCAAACCCTCTTCACTAGGTACTACTATTCGATCCCTAAATCTCAAAATGCTTTTAGGTCCTAGCTTAAAATCTAGGGTTTCCCCCCCTTCTCACTTTCTCCAAATAACCTTGTACTATCGGATCCTTCCCTTGAGCCTGCTTAATTCTTTTTAACAAAGGGGATTTTAAGGATAGATTTCCAAACAAGATTTTCAACATTTCTAAACGAGGATTCCAATCACTCGCTTCTTCTAACATATCCCATTCTCTCACCATTAGACCCACTACTTGACCCCTCCTACTTAGTGCATCTGCAACCATATTTTCCTTTCCAGGGTGATAATTGATTGAACAATCATAATCCTCAAGAAATTCTACCCAACGCCTCTGTCGCAAGTTCAACTCCTTTTGTGAAAACAAGTACTTAAGACTCTTATGGTCGGTGAATACCTCAAATGTCTCTCCATACAAGTAATGTCTCCACTTCTTCAAAGCAAAAATAATAGCGGCTAACTCTGGGTCATGGGTCGGGTAATTCATCTCATGGGGTTTCAATTTCCTAGAAGCATAGGCCACAACTTTTCCCTTTTGCATTAGAACACAGCCTAACCATTCTCTAGAAGTATCGGAATATACTACATACCCATCAATTCTCTCAGGTAGGGCTAACACTGGAGCCGTAGTCAATCGCCTCTTCAATTCTTGAAAGCTCGCTTCACATTTAGGGCTCCAAATGAACTTATGATTTTTCTTAGTTAACTCCGTCATTGGCCCAGCAATTTTTGAGAAATCTTTTATAAAACGACGGTAATAACCTGCCAATCCCAAGAAACTTCTAAATTCAGTTGGATTCTCTGGTTGTTTCCACAAAGTAACTGCCTCCACTTTAGTTGGATCCACTGCGATTCCATTCTTAGAAATTCTATAACCCAGAAAAGAAATTTCTTCCAGCCAAAATTCACACTTACTGAACTTAGCGTAAAGCTTGTGTTCCCTCACACTTGTAAAACTATCTCCAAGTGCTTGGCGTGATCCTCTCGGGTCTTAAAATATACTAGAATATCATCTATGAATACCACCACAAATTGGTCCAAATATTTCTTAAAGATTCTCTGCATTAGATCCATGAAAGCAGCTGGGGCATTGGTTAACCCAAAGGGCATTACCGCAAACTCAAAGTGCCCATATCTAGAATTAAAAGCAGTCTTAGGTATGTCTTCCTTTTTAATCCTCAATTGATAGTACCATTGTCTCAAATCTAACTTAGAGTACACCACCGATCCTTGCAATTGGTCAAATAATCCATCAATCAAAGGCAAAGGGTACTTATTCTTAATAGTCACCTCATTCAAACCTCGATAGTCAATGCACAATCTCAAACTCCCGTCCTTTTTCTTTACAAACAAAACTGGAGCTCCCCACGGTGAGTCACTTTCCTTAATAAAACCTCTTTCTAGTAGGTCCTGCAACTGGATCTTTTGTTCTTTCAACTCCGTAGGAGCCATTCTATAAGGAGTCTTTGAAATTGGGGCTATTCCTGGAACCAAGTCAATCTTAAACTCTATCTCCCTTTCAGGTGGCAAAAATGTTAATTCTTCCGGGAAGACATCGGAAAAATCTCGTACGATTGGCACATATTCTAATTTCACTTGGTCACTAGGGGCGTCAATTAAGAAAGCTAAGAAACTCTGGGCTCCCTTGTGAAACATTTTCCTAGCTCGAATCCCTGAAATCAAAGCAGACGAAGCTAATCTACCCCTTACATCTAGCTTGAGAGTTACCTCACCTGGGATGCAAAATTCCACCACTTTAGCTCTACAATCTAGCTTAACATGGTGGTAAGACAAAAAGTCCATTCCTATAATCACATCATACCCCTTAAGGTCCAAACTCACCAAGTCAACTAGCATTTTTCGCTCCCCAATCCAAAATTCACACTCCTTATACACTAAACTAGTGAGCATGCTCTTATTACCCATAGGAGTCCTAACTTCCAAATCATAGGGTAATCATACAGGCTTTACATCAATTCCCCACAGAAAAGCATGATTAACAAACGAATGAGTCGCACCGGCATCAATTAAAACCTTAGCTAATCGATGAAAGATTGGAAGTGCACCTTCGACTACCTTCGAAGGGTCAGGTACAAGTTGACTATCTAGGGCATAAACCCTGGCCGGAACCTTTGGCCGACTCCCTCCAGAAGTAGTTTGCCTAGAACTTATGGCACCTCCTTAGCTTTCCCCATTCTCGGAAATCCTAGAACAATTAGCAGTTTGGTACTCAGTACTTCCACACTTGAGGCACTTGTCATCCTTTCTCCAGCACTCATTTGTAGTATGATTGGCTTTTTCACAGTAACCACAGGTTATCTGAGGGGTTGACACTTGTACACCTTGTGGAGCACTCCTAGGGGGTCCCCTTCCACTTTGACCTCCTCTCACTCCAGATACTCTCGCCCCAGAGCCTCTAGCTCCAGCACCCCTTGTTAAAGCACCTCTCGATGCACTAGGGATATTCACTACCCCAGTTCCTCTACCCATCTTGGACGGTGGGGCACTTGTAGAAATTGGGTCCTTGTTACCACTAGGGGCATTCCTTTTCCTAGCAAAGAATGACCTAGATTGGGCTCTAGCCGTCTCAAACCTCTGAGCTTTCTCAACGGCATCACTATACGTGTTAATTTGAGCAGTTGCTAGCCCCTCTTGAATCTCCATATTGAGCCCTTGCACAAATCTCCTAATGCGTCTCTGCTCAGTGGCTATCAGGTCAGTGGCATATCGGGTTAATTTAGTGAAGTTGGTCTCATACTCTGCTACACTCATGACCCCTTGTTTGCACTTAATAAAGTCATCCTCCCTTTTCTCTTGTACTAGAGGTGGAAGAAATTTGGCATTAAACTCACGAGTGAAATTTGTCCAAGTACTAGGGGTACGATCTCTATCCCACTTATCCTTAATTAGATTCCACCAAGAGCGTGTAGCTCCCTCAAATTGAAATGACGCAAAAGTCACCTTCTGCGTCTCAGTGTAATCCAAGGTGGCAGAAATATCAGATATTCTCTCTCACCATCCCTCAGCTATTTCAGGCTCTGGCCCACCTTGAAACTTAGGTGGCCCAAACTTCAGGAACCTCTTCAAGGCCCTATTTTCAGTATCTACCTGCCCACCAGATTGTTGATGCACTGGTCCAGGACCTTGACGGTCCGTCAAACGCTCTAGCACTTCGATTATCCTATTAATAGCGGTGGCCATTTGATCTCCGCCCCCGCCCTCGTGTCCCCGATTTTGGTTCACTTCCGACGCTCTATCGCCGCCTTGATCACGACGGGGTTCAGCCCGTCTCCCTCGACGTCGACCTCGACTTCAGCCTCGGCCTCTACCACGTGGATCCATACCTAGTTATGCCTAATGCAAGAGAAGAAGTAAGTATGCAGAAATTTACGCAAAGTTTAAAGAGCAAAGCAGGAAAATTATAAAAAATTGAGAAACAAAGCAGAAAATCATGCCAAATGAAGATCAACTTGAGGGCGATAAAAATAACCACAACTAACACATATATTAATATTCGAAATTCCTACAATTAGCATTTCGTTGGGATTTTACAAAAATATAGCACAAAGGTGCTACAAGGTGCAACCAGTCATTCATAATCAAAAGAAGTGCAACACCATAAAAAGCAAGCCATACAGTTACAAAAATACAATGGCCCAAGAGTTAGCACCATCCCAACCAATGTTTATAGATTACAAGTCAAAAGAAAGTTTAACTAAGCCTAGTCCTCAGCGGGACCATCAGATGGATTCCCCTCATCAGGATCCTCTTCTGGATCCTCCTCCGAGTCCTCCTCTGGATCCTCCTCAGTATTAGGAGCTACCTCTAAGACCTCGTCCATCACCTCATCCACCAGCATGGTAGCATCCGCTAGTATCCCAGAGGCTCGCTCACGAACCATGTCTCTCATCCTAGCCAGGCTGTCCCTCGCTCTCTGCAGCTCCTCACGGTCTGCCTCAGCCCTAGCTCTCTCCTCTATCACCCGTCCAGTCAGCTCTGTTACCCTATTCTGCAGATGAGTCACCATGGCACCTAACTCATCCATGTCCTAAATCAGAGTCAGGTTGAAATTCACCAACTGGCGACGCTCATCGTCTATAGTCAGAACTAAGCGGTTGGGGTAGGAGAAAGTCAACCTACAGTCACACCTAGGGACTCGGGTGACGGGCGAGTACTGGAGGCAAGCTCCACCACCCAGAACTCGGTAAGAAATAGGCCTAAGAGGCGGCGCGTGACCATTCGCGTGCTCGTTACCATTAGCAGCATGTCCATTCCTGTTAGGGTTCTCCATACCTACAAAACAGTCAAAACTTTTAAAGTTAGACCTTAGCACCATTAACCTAATCAATTACACTTAAAGACACCTAAATATCTCATTCCTATTCCTAGAAATAAAATACCTAACAATTCTCCCAAATACATTCTAACCTAACGCTCTAATACCACCTGTGGCGGCCCCACTTTCCCCTAAGACGAACCAAAGGGTTGGTGGGTCGCCTGCCTAACTCTCGTCAGGACTCACTCACTCTAGCAACTAATTTCACCAAACATAAATCGAAAATAAACCTTACTTCTCGAGTAAGCTAGGTACTTAAATAAATCATACAATTCAACTTATACAGCCCAAAAATACAATTCCAAGTACCCACGAAAATGTTGAGCTTAAAATACTTAATTTACAATTTACAGTTCCTAATCCAGGGCACAGAAGCATCTCAGGATTCACATTTTCCCAAAGGCACAAAAAAAGAAAAAAAAAAATCATCCAAAAGATATTAAAGTATCTCCCAAAGTACAATTACAAAAGTGGGCATTCAAAATATAACATTTCTTTTCTAGTTCTCCAAGATTTCATGCATTTTAGAACCTGTCAAGGAAAACAAATTGGAAGGGATGAGCCAATAGGTCAGTGGTGCCTCGTAACATGCAATTCACATAGGGCAATTTAACAAGTACAAATGGACAAGTAAGCAATTAACAATTTAGGAAAACGAAATAACATGACAAGAAAAGGATACGGGGCTCTCAGGAGCCAAAGTCCTCGCGCTTGATCAGGTAATTTATAGTAGTTGACATTCCGTCGACTTTCACTACCTAATCTCCATGTAGACATTTTCCCTAATCTACACGTCTCCTAGCAACGACTTCCCCCTTATTTTCGGGCCCGACTCCAACACGAATTTTGCAAGCACTTTTACCAAGACTGCAGAGAGGTACCTCCCACTCTTATAGAGCGTGGTACGTGCATCTATTTGGTTTATTTAGTCGACGAGACCACGCTCCAATCGACCTTGCAACACTTGTACTTATGGCATTTCACGCAATCACATAGCATATAATATTTCATGATATCTCTAACAAGTACTTTTAACAAGTAGTTCAACTAGCAGTTAAACATGATTCATGCAAGAGACACTCACCTCAAGTGAAGAGTCTAGAATTCCAAACTTTGATCGAGATTGTGCTCTTCACCAACTCCTAAAATCATACAAATAATTCACATAAATTTCTACTTTTGAGTTGGCGAATTTAACACGAGTCAACTAGCATTTAATTTCACTCAAAAATCCCAAACTAGCATTAATTGTTCTCTCAAAGTGAAATCCACAAATTTCGAGTGAAATTAAATTTTGAGGTTTCTTTAAAACCAAAAACTTGCTAAATTCGTCAAATATTCCAATGACCAAGTTCTAGAGTCATATAAGCAATTAACACCACTTTGGTGTCACAAGTTGAGAAAAATCACGTTTAACCATTTAGAGGAATTTTCCCTTCTAATTTTCCCCAAAAATATCTTGGGAAATTCCTTTAAGAGGAAATCATCTAAACCAAGTAAAACTAGTCGTTGGAATTTCTATAAAATAGAAACTCCTTAAGTTTGCCAAATTCCATTGACCAACTTGGTTCAAGGATTTTCATGAATGCAAAAACTTGAGTTTTCAAGAAAATTTTCAAATTTGGCATATTTCTCGAAATAGGGCATTTGGTCTAATAAAATTCAAGGTTATTAACTCGAAGTGGACCTAGTAACAAAGGTTAATGATAGAAAACATTTTCGGGACAAATTTAGTCCACATTTAACTAAAACGAAATCCAAACGTCAAAATCATTTCTAATTTCAAACAAAATTTCTGTTTTGGGTAGCCTCGTGAAGAATAAAATTTTGGTCCACTTTTTGGGCGTAAACTCTACTAGATTTTTGTCCCAAATAGAGCTATACACACCCCTTAACTAAACACAAGTCAAATTGGGTTCATGTTAACGTGAAAATCATTCAACATGTCTCATGCAAAGCTGGACAAATTTCCAAGTGCATTCGGTACAAAGTAGTCCATTTTCTCTTCAATTTGTCCAAAATTTTTTTCAACTACACAAAAGCTACATTTTTACCCAAACAATACTTCACATATAGGTTAACATGTTTACAGCTCAAATGGTTCAAAAACTTGTCAAAATCAAACCCCAAAATTCGCCCAAAAATCTGGAAATTTCCAGAATTTTTTCGGACAGCTCAAGGGCATTTTTCTCTTTGATTTTCAATGAAATTTCCCATTGTACCAAAGCTGCATTTTCACCAAAACTACTCTACACATATAGGTGAACATATACATGATTTAAATAGCTCAATAACTTCACAAAATCCAGCTCAAAAATTCGGGTAAAAATGGAAGAAAATCAAGCCTGTTTGTGCGGCTATAGCAGAGCAGAAATTTGCTCAACCATTCTGAACTTATAACTCATACTTTAAGTCCATAACAATCACAACTAATTAGTCTATCCTCCCAACAAGCAATCGAGTTCATTACCTAAGTAAAAATTGCAAAACAACAACTGGTAACAAAGCTGGAAAATTGCTTCCTCATCCGGCCAGCACCCCATTTTCATTCTTAAAAATTTCCCCAACATTTAACCACCACAAAACACACATATAAACACATAAAACACCTCTAGCTTCATCAATCATTAGCTTAGAGGATCAGCAACCCAACAAGTTTCACCAACGCAAGCTAAAATTTCAAGAACCAAAAGCTACAAAAATCTGAAATCCTGCTAAGTGCTAGGCGGAAGTTTTTGGGTTATCTTCAGGTGGTTGTTTTCTTGCTAAATGAAGTGCCTAGTTCCCCAAGTTTGCTCTTAGAATCAAAGAAGTCAGTCGGCACCCTTGCACTCTGTTTTTCCGCTTGTCTGACCTGTCACCACAGCAGCACAGCAACGACCGAAGATGAAGAGGGCTGGGGTTCTGGGGTTTTTGGTGAGCTTGGGGTGGTTCTGTGGTTGGTGGAAGGAAGAAAAAAGGAAGCTATTTTTTTCTCCTTCACCCTGGTCCGAACAACCCAGCAGTAGTAGCAGCGGCAGGAGCAGCGAGAGTAGCAGCAGCAACAACGATCTTCTCCTTCCTCTTACTCGATCGAGGCAGCAGCAAAGAGTGAAGGTTGATGCTGGAAATGGAAGGTGAAGGTAGGAGTTGAAGGTTGGTGAAGATGAAGGATCGGTGGAAGCTGTGGAAGAGCAGCGGCTCCTATTTCTTTCTTGCACCCGAAGATCAGAATTTGAAGGGAAGATATGAACGTGAAAGCTGGGATAAGATGAGTTGAAAATGAAGGTAAGTTAAAGGTATATGTTTGTTGACTTTTGGGCCTGCCATTAAGGGTGGGGAAATTTTGAATTGAATCGTGTTTACGAGCGAGAATTTTATCTACTGGTAGGAATTTCCCATTTAACATTTCCTCAACTTAGTTGTATATTTTTATAATCTCTACATACCCTACATTTCAACTTAGGGCTACATTGTGCGTCAGTGCGCAAATATTCACCCTAATGCTTAGCCGAACTCGAACCGTCAAATAAATTTTTAAAAATTCATGTAATTTAAAATGTAACATTTATATAAGTGAAAACATCATTAATAATACAAATACGCATTATTAAATATAAATACATATTATTTAATAATTTCAACATTTAAATAATATTTGATTTTAATTTTCAGAAATTAATGCAATTTTGAGATCCTCACATCCTTCTCCCCTTAAAAAAATTTTGTCTTCAAAATTCTTACCTGTTCAAGCGAATAACTCTGGGTATTGGTCCTTCATGTCCTTCTCTACCTCCCAAGTTGCCTCATCGACGTCGTGATTTCTCCACAAGACTTTGACTAAGGCAATCTTCTTATTTCTCAATTCTTTAATTTCTCGGTCCAAAATCTTAACTGGTCGCTCCTCATAGGTCAAAGACTCGTCCACTTCAACTTCATCTAATTGAATCACATGACTTGGGTCGGGATGATATTTCTTGAGCATAGATACGTGGAAGACTTTATGAATCCTGCTCATACTAGGAGGTAAATCTAGCTGATAAGCCACTTTTCCAACTCGTTTAAGAATTTCAAAATGTCCAATGTACCTCGCCTTTAATTTCTTTCCCTTCTTGGATACTACCCCTTCTTTCATAGATTTCACTCTTAAAAAGACTTTGTCCCCTACGTCAAATTTCAAATCTTTTCTTCGGTGATCTGCATAACTCTTCTGCCGACTTTGAACAGTTTGAAGTCTCTCCCTAACCAGTTTAACCTTCTCATAAGCTTTCTCGATCCATGGAATAGCTGTCGGGTCTAAAACTCTCTTCTCTCCTACTTCATCCCAATGAATAAGGGATCGACACCTTCTACCATAAAGCGCCTCATACGGTGCCATTTGGATTGAAGCCTGATAACTGTTATTATAAGCAAACTCTGCCAACGTCATGTACCGGCTCCAACTCCCTCCGAAATCTAATATACAGGATCTTAACATGTCCTCTGGGATTTGTATGGTCCTCTCCGACTGTCCATCTGTTTGTGGATGATATGCAGTGCTCAACTTCAACTTAGTCCCCAAAGTCTCCTGAAATTTCTGTCAAAAGCGGGAAACGAATCTAGGGTCTCGATCGGAGACTATACTTATAGAAATCCCATGCAATCTCATAATTTCTTCTGTGTACAACTTGGCTAGTTTCTCCAAAGAGTAACTCATATTCACCGGTAAGAAATGTGCAGATTTAGTAAGCCTATCCACTATCACCCAAACCGCATCATGTCCCTTTTGACTTCTAGGTAAACCCGTCATAAAATCCATGGTAATATGCTCCCATTTCCACTTAGGGATTTCTAAAGGTTGTAACAAATCAGAAGGCTTTTGATGTTCTGCCTTAACCTGCTGACACACTAGGCAAGTCTGTACAAATTTCGTCACATCCCTTTTTAAGCCATCCCACCAATAAAGCCCTTTCACATCCTGATACATCTTGTTAACTCCAGGGTGAATAGTATACTTGGACCGATGTAACTCCTCTAGAATTTCTCTTTTCAAACCCTCTTCACTAGGTACTACTATTCGATCCCTAAATCTCAAAATGCTTTTAGGTCCTAGCTTAAAATCTAGGGTTTCCCCCCCTTCTCACTTTCTCCAAATAACCTTGTACTATCGGATCCTTCCCTTGAGCCTGCTTAATTCTTTTTAACAAAGGGGATTTTAAGGATAGATTTCCAAACAAGATTTTCAACATTTCTAAACGAGGATTCCAATCACTCGCTTCTTCTAACATATCCCATTCTCTCACCATTAGACCCACTACTTGACCCCTCCTACTTAGTGCATCTGCAACCATATTTTCCTTTCCAGGGTGATAATTGATTGAACAATCATAATCCTCAAGAAATTCTACCCAACGCCTCTGTCGCAAGTTCAACTCCTTTTGTGAAAACAAGTACTTAAGACTCTTATGGTCGGTGAATACCTCAAATGTCTCTCCATACAAGTAATGTCTCCACTTCTTCAAAGCAAAAATAATAGCGGCTAACTCTGGGTCATGGGTCGGGTAATTCATCTCATGGGGTTTCAATTTCCTAGAAGCATAGGCCACAACTTTTCCCTTTTGCATTAGAACACAGCCTAACCATTCTCTAGAAGTATCGGAATATACTACATACCCATCAATTCTCTCAGGTAGGGCTAACACTGGAGCCGTAGTCAATCGCCTCTTCAATTCTTGAAAGCTCGCTTCACATTTAGGGCTCCAAATGAACTTATGATTTTTCTTAGTTAACTCCGTCATTGGCCCAGCAATTTTTGAGAAATCTTTTATAAAACGACGGTAATAACCTGCCAATCCCAAGAAACTTCTAAATTCAGTTGGATTCTCTGGTTGTTTCCACAAAGTAACTGCCTCCACTTTAGTTGGATCCACTGCGATTCCATTCTTAGAAATTCTATAACCCAGAAAAGAAATTTCTTCCAGCCAAAATTCACACTTACTGAACTTAGCGTAAAGCTTGTGTTCCCTCACACTTGTAAAACTATCTCCAAGTGCTTGGCGTGATCCTCTCGGGTCTTAAAATATACTAGAATATCATCTATGAATACCACCACAAATTGGTCCAAATATTTCTTAAAGATTCTCTGCATTAGATCCATGAAAGCAGCTGGGGCATTGGTTAACCCAAAGGGCATTACCGCAAACTCAAAGTGCCCATATCTAGAATTAAAAGCAGTCTTAGGTATGTCTTCCTTTTTAATCCTCAATTGATAGTACCATTGTCTCAAATCTAACTTAGAGTACACCACCGATCCTTGCAATTGGTCAAATAATCCATCAATCAAAGGCAAAGGGTACTTATTCTTAATAGTCACCTCATTCAAACCTCGATAGTCAATGCACAATCTCAAACTCCCGTCCTTTTTCTTTACAAACAAAACTGGAGCTCCCCACGGTGAGTCACTTTCCTTAATAAAACCTCTTTCTAGTAGGTCCTGCAACTGGATCTTTTGTTCTTTCAACTCCGTAGGAGCCATTCTATAAGGAGTCTTTGAAATTGGGGCTATTCCTGGAACCAAGTCAATCTTAAACTCTATCTCCCTTTCAGGTGGCAAAAATGTTAATTCTTCCGGGAAGACATCGGAAAAATCTCGTACGATTGGCACATATTCTAATTTCACTTGGTCACTAGGGGCGTCAATTAAGAAAGCTAAGAAACTCTGGGCTCCCTTGTGAAACATTTTCCTAGCTCGAATCCCTGAAATCAAAGCAGACGAAGCTAATCTACCCCTTACATCTAGCTTGAGAGTTACCTCACCTGGGATGCAAAATTCCACCACTTTAGCTCTACAATCTAGCTTAACATGGTGGTAAGACAAAAAGTCCATTCCTATAATCACATCATACCCCTTAAGGTCCAAACTCACCAAGTCAACTAGCATTTTTCGCTCCCCAATCCAAAATTCACACTCCTTATACACTAAACTAGTGAGCATGCTCTTATTACCCATAGGAGTCCTAACTTCCAAATCATAGGGTAATCATACAGGCTTTACATCAATTCCCCACAGAAAAGCATGATTAACAAACGAATGAGTCGCACCGGCATCAATTAAAACCTTAGCTAATCGATGAAAGATTGGAAGTGCACCTTCGACTACCTTCGAAGGGTCAGGTACAAGTTGACTATCTAGGGCATAAACCCTGGCCGGAACCTTTGGCCGACTCCCTCCAGAAGTAGTTTGCCTAGAACTTATGGCACCTCCTTAGCTTTCCCCATTCTCGGAAATCCTAGAACAATTAGCAGTTTGGTACTCAGTACTTCCACACTTGAGGCACTTGTCATCCTTTCTCCAGCACTCATTTGTAGTATGATTGGCTTTTTCACAGTAACCACAGGTTATCTGAGGGGTTGACACTTGTACACCTTGTGGAGCACTCCTAGGGGGTCCCCTTCCACTTTGACCTCCTCTCACTCCAGATACTCTCGCCCCAGAGCCTCTAGCTCCAGCACCCCTTGTTAAAGCACCTCTCGATGCACTAGGGATATTCACTACCCCAGTTCCTCTACCCATCTTGGACGGTGGGGCACTTGTAGAAATTGGGTCCTTGTTACCACTAGGGGCATTCCTTTTCCTAGCAAAGAATGACCTAGATTGGGCTCTAGCCGTCTCAAACCTCTGAGCTTTCTCAACGGCATCACTATACGTGTTAATTTGAGCAGTTGCTAGCCCCTCTTGAATCTCCATATTGAGCCCTTGCACAAATCTCCTAATGCGTCTCTGCTCAGTGGCTATCAGGTCAGTGGCATATCGGGTTAATTTAGTGAAGTTGGTCTCATACTCTGCTACACTCATGACCCCTTGTTTGCACTTAATAAAGTCATCCTCCCTTTTCTCTTGTACTAGAGGTGGAAGAAATTTGGCATTAAACTCACGAGTGAAATTTGTCCAAGTACTAGGGGTACGATCTCTATCCCACTTATCCTTAATTAGATTCCACCAAGAGCGTGTAGCTCCCTCAAATTGAAATGACGCAAAAGTCACCTTCTGCGTCTCAGTGTAATCCAAGGTGGCAGAAATATCAGATATTCTCTCTCACCATCCCTCAGCTATTTCAGGCTCTGGCCCACCTTGAAACTTAGGTGGCCCAAACTTCAGGAACCTCTTCAAGGCCCTATTTTCAGTATCTACCTGCCCACCAGATTGTTGATGCACTGGTCCAGGACCTTGACGGTCCGTCAAACGCTCTAGCACTTCGATTATCCTATTAATAGCGGTGGCCATTTGATCTCCGCCCCCGCCCTCGTGTCCCCGATTTTGGTTCACTTCCGACGCTCTATCGCCGCCTTGATCACGACGGGGTTCAGCCCGTCTCCCTCGACGTCGACCTCGACTTCAGCCTCGGCCTCTACCACGTGGATCCATACCTAGTTATGCCTAATGCAAGAGAAGAAGTAAGTATGCAGAAATTTACGCAAAGTTTAAAGAGCAAAGCAGGAAAATTATAAAAAATTGAGAAACAAAGCAGAAAATCATGCCAAATGAAGATCAACTTGAGGGCGATAAAAATAACCACAACTAACACATATATTAATATTCGAAATTCCTACAATTAGCATTTCGTTGGGATTTTACAAAAATATAGCACAAAGGTGCTACAAGGTGCAACCAGTCATTCATAATCAAAAGAAGTGCAACACCATAAAAAGCAAGCCATACAGTTACAAAAATACAATGGCCCAAGAGTTAGCACCATCCCAACCAATGTTTATAGATTACAAGTCAAAAGAAAGTTTAACTAAGCCTAGTCCTCAGCGGGACCATCAGATGGATTCCCCTCATCAGGATCCTCTTCTGGATCCTCCTCCGAGTCCTCCTCTGGATCCTCCTCAGTATTAGGAGCTACCTCTAAGACCTCGTCCATCACCTCATCCACCAGCATGGTAGCATCCGCTAGTATCCCAGAGGCTCGCTCACGAACCATGTCTCTCATCCTAGCCAGGCTGTCCCTCGCTCTCTGCAGCTCCTCACGGTCTGCCTCAGCCCTAGCTCTCTCCTCTATCACCCGTCCAGTCAGCTCTGTTACCCTATTCTGCAGATGAGTCACCATGGCACCTAACTCATCCATGTCCTAAATCAGAGTCAGGTTGAAATTCACCAACTGGCGACGCTCATCGTCTATAGTCAGAACTAAGCGGTTGGGGTAGGAGAAAGTCAACCTACAGTCACACCTAGGGACTCGGGTGACGGGCGAGTACTGGAGGCAAGCTCCACCACCCAGAACTCGGTAAGAAATAGGCCTAAGAGGCGGCGCGTGACCATTCGCGTGCTCGTTACCATTAGCAGCATGTCCATTCCTGTTAGGGTTCTCCATACCTACAAAACAGTCAAAACTTTTAAAGTTAGACCTTAGCACCATTAACCTAATCAATTACACTTAAAGACACCTAAATATCTCATTCCTATTCCTAGAAATAAAATACCTAACAATTCTCCCAAATACATTCTAACCTAACGCTCTAATACCACCTGTGGCGGCCCCACTTTCCCCTAAGACGAACCAAAGGGTTGGTGGGTCGCCTGCCTAACTCTCGTCAGGACTCACTCACTCTAGCAACTAATTTCACCAAACATAAATCGAAAATAAACCTTACTTCTCGAGTAAGCTAGGTACTTAAATAAATCATACAATTCAACTTATACAGCCCAAAAATACAATTCCAAGTACCCACGAAAATGTTGAGCTTAAAATACTTAATTTACAATTTACAGTTCCTAATCCAGGGCACAGAAGCATCTCAGGATTCACATTTTCCCAAAGGCACAAAAAAAGAAAAAAAAAAATCATCCAAAAGATATTAAAGTATCTCCCAAAGTACAATTACAAAAGTGGGCATTCAAAATATAACATTTCTTTTCTAGTTCTCCAAGATTTCATGCATTTTAGAACCTGTCAAGGAAAACAAATTGGAAGGGATGAGCCAATAGGTCAGTGGTGCCTCGTAACATGCAATTCACATAGGGCAATTTAACAAGTACAAATGGACAAGTAAGCAATTAACAATTTAGGAAAACGAAATAACATGACAAGAAAAGGATACGGGGCTCTCAGGAGCCAAAGTCCTCGCGCTTGATCAGGTAATTTATAGTAGTTGACATTCCGTCGACTTTCACTACCTAATCTCCATGTAGACATTTTCCCTAATCTACACGTCTCCTAGCAACGACTTCCCCCTTATTTTCGGGCCCGACTCCAACACGAATTTTGCAAGCACTTTTACCAAGACTGCAGAGAGGTACCTCCCACTCTTATAGAGCGTGGTACGTGCATCTATTTGGTTTATTTAGTCGACGAGACCACGCTCCAATCGACCTTGCAACACTTGTACTTATGGCATTTCACGCAATCACATAGCATATAATATTTCATGATATCTCTAACAAGTACTTTTAACAAGTAGTTCAACTAGCAGTTAAACATGATTCATGCAAGAGACACTCACCTCAAGTGAAGAGTCTAGAATTCCAAACTTTGATCGAGATTGTGCTCTTCACCAACTCCTAAAATCATACAAATAATTCACATAAATTTCTACTTTTGAGGGGAAATGTTAATAAGAACAAAGTTGCCAAACCACTTTATGTAACTTATGCAAAATAACTTGTACTGAATAAACTTGAGGGCCTTCTTTATAAGCCTCTATTAAGCAATTATTAAGAATAAGCCTCCATTAAGAATGAAATCTTCTGCTGAAATATGGAGACAAACAAGTGAACACTTGGAAAATTTTTTATTTCTTTAATTTTAGGATACGAAAAATAAATGATATAAGGATTCTTCTATCTATCTTTACAAGCTCTGTTTCTATATATATTTGCTCATTTTATGCTAATACTAATTATCAAATATCCTCTTTTTTATTTACCTTTCTCAGGCCAATGAAGAAGAAAAAGATGTTGTGAAGATAAAAATTCAAACTGCAATTGCAGCTTTAAATGATCCAGACAGCCCTATGAGCATGTGAAGAGAGAGAATGAGGCTCAGCATTGTGAATTATCCAAGAATGCATCTAGGGATAATAGATGTCAACAACAAAATCAGTTTTCTTCTTGTCAAGTTTTTCTACTGTAGCAATTAGGCTGTAGTTTAGTTCCCTTTCAAGAAGATGAGTGGAATAAGTAATGTGCTTTGGTTTTGTTGATCTATTTTTGTATCTCTCTTGTGTGTATATATGTTACACAAGTTTTTACGAAGGTCTGATCTTTCTACTGTTTGGTTGTTTAGACCAAAGCATAGTTTCTTCTCGCACTTCAATAATCTTCGTTTTTTTTTTTAAATTTTTTTTTAACAAAGGAGGGGTGAGATTTAAGAAATTGGGAGATGAAAGCCTCAAGGGATTTATAAAAGATAAGTTGTAATTTATGATTTTTATGTTATAACAACTAACTCATCTTGGTGGGATCAGTACAATCAATTTACAATTTAAAGATAGAGTAAATTTTATATATATTGACAGTGATATTAGAAACAAAATTCATGAATTGGGAGATGAAAACTAACATATATTTATACTATACAAATCACATGGAGTGGGGTTTAAATTTAATACCTCTAAATCATGAGTTGTAATCTGTACTTTTAAAACTTTCTACTCAACTTTTATGAATTTTGTCCTCGCAAAAGTAATTGTCATTTTTTTATGCAAATTAAAATTACAATTTGTACTCGCATATTAAAAGAACTAATTCCACTTTGTACCCTCACCTTCCCATTTTAGATACTTTGCACCTAAAACTCTCAATGTTGGACTGTTTGTACCATAAACTCTCAAGTTTGTCCCGATTTAATCCAATAAATGACAAAGTTAGCAAAATTAACGGGATAAAGGACGGTGTAAATTAATGATGGTATATAGTTTTATTCTATCTGTGATCCCTTAATTCCTTTTGACCACTTTCAGCAAAGAGAGTCAAGAGATATAGAGAAAGATCAATCAAAAACCAAAGGGAAATTAACTGCAGCCTAATTATCATAGTAGAAAATCTTGACAAGAAGAAAGTTGATTTTGTGGTTGACATCTATTATCTCTAGATGCATTCTTGGATAATTCACAATTCTAAGCCTCACTATTTCTCTTAAACACATGCTCATAGGGCTGTCTGGATCATTTAAAGCTGCAATTGCAGTTTGGATCTTTATCTTCACAACATCTTTTTCCTCCTCATTGGCCTCAAAAGATAAATGGAAAAGAGAATATTTGATAATTATTATTAGCAGAAAATTAGCATATATATATATGTATGTATGTATTTCCAACTGTGCACATGTTTGTCTCCATATTTCAATAGAAGATTTCATTGATATTCTTGCACATCATGCATTAAAAAGCTTGTACTACATTTAGAAGAAAATACTTATATTGTTAAGGGTTTGTGTAACAATTTCTTAATGGGCGTTTAGTCTTTAACAATTGCTTAATAGAGGCTTATAAAGAAGGCTCTCTTGTGTATTTCCTAAATACATGGAAGAGGTTACAATATATGTGAGTCAGTACAGGTGAAAATTAATTACACAAAAAATGGCCACCGGAGGAAAAAAAATCCTTTTACAGCTACCATTCAAAACATTTAATACAAGTTATTGTGCATAAGATACATAAAATGGTTTGACAACTTTGGTCTTATTTACATTCCTATATATATATAACTTTTTTCTTGTTCTGTAATTAATATACTAATCAGGGTAGGATAAGTGTTTTGCCTGATGTGATAGGTGCAAGTGACATGAGCTAAGGCTGAAATCCTCACAAATAAAATATGTTTGGTATTTTGCGCCTGCTGTTTAACCGTATTAAATAGCGAAATTGAAAGAAAGCGGTACACTTGTCTTCTTGCTAGGCATAAGAAACAGGGCAGAAATTGCTCTAAAATATTTAGATTTATATATTTTTGGCTTTTTAACTAAAACATGTATCTTTTCGCAACTAGAATTTTTTATACAATTAGTGTCCCTTAGGCACCCTAATTTTTTCTTATATTTTAAATAGACAAATTTTCTTTATACGTTTAATCTATATTAACCCTCTAAAAGTATTCATTATGTTTTTGAAAAAGTCCAACATAAAAAATACACTAGATATTTTACCCTTCTATCAATTTCAGCAGCAAGCTCTAATGAAAATTATCTCAAAATGACGTTTTGATATTGTTTCTATTATTTTTAACGACTCCAAGGAAGGAAAGGGCAGTAGTTACACGTTTTAGAAAGCTAGAAGACAAAAAATTCACTTAATAATTCGAGGTCTAAAAGTATAAAAAAAAATAAAAACTGACACAAATTTTTTGGCCTATAGAATAGTAATTAAAAATCCTAGAAGACTTTGAAAGTTTCTTTTTGTCAAATATTCCTGTGCACGTGTTGGTAATAGTAGTAATCTGCGCAATTAATAACTTGATTAGGAAATGCAAAATTGGACGCATCCGAATATTTTTTTGTAATTTAAGTAGTGAAAACGTGAGCAACGTTTGGCATTTGGTCTTCTCTAGGAAGCACTTGGATATTCGGATAATTAATAACACCAATCGTCAATGATGATGCCATAAATTAGCACCAAATTTTAGGAAGGGCAGGTGGCTAAAAATTGTGAAGTGAATTACTCCCTCCGTCCCACTTTGATAGTCCTGTTTTTCTTTTTCGTCTGTCCCAAATTGTAGTCCACTTTCCAAATGAAGAATGTAGTTGTATTTTAGTTTTCCGAAAATACCCTTATTCAATGTAAGTTGTTGTTACTATAAACCTATCCCATTTAATGAGAGTTTATTCTTTTTTTACCATCAATTCAAGTTCTCATAAAGTTGTACTCTAATTAATGTGAGGGTATTTTAGAAAAATAGCTACCTAAATTGATTGTTCCAACAAAGTTAACTACTTTTTCTTAAACTGTGTGAAAAAAGAACTAGGACTATCAAAGTGGGACGGAGGGAGTATTATTTTTAGTGAAACATTTTGAATTCAGAACCTTCTACTTATATTTTCATCTTACCATCTAATTCAATCTTTCCTTGAAGTGTATTACTATGATCGTTCAATCAAGGTGAAGAATACCCATTTGTCATTTTAAATCTTCTTTATCAATTAGAAAATTCTCAAATTACTTCTCTCATCAATTAGACAAGTTGTCCACTTTGGTATCTCAAAAATTTCCAGCTAAAAGAGAGCTGTTTGATTTCCGTGTAGATTTAGTAGATAAGCAACTTAAGGTAAAACTGTATTCAAAATTAACTCACAAGCATCTCGTTCAAAAGTAGACTTTCTTAACCGCATCAGGTCTTTTGTTACACAATAATGGTATGTTATACACTCTAATGTGTTAACACTTGTCCTTTCTATTGACATAAAAAATAAACCAAACATATTTAGAAGTTTAGTAGTCTTAGAAGTAGATTTATTAATTAGGAACTAGATTAGAATTGGTGTCAAACTTAGTTTTGGAAATAGAGTTAGGTTATATTTAGGTGTTAGAATTGAAATAGGTTTCATAATTTTATTTTTTTATTTAAAGACTTGAAGTCCACGTTTGTAGATTGAGGAAAATTGGTCTATTGATAGAATAAAATTTTCTAATTCCTCCAAGCCTTCTAGTTCCTTCGTATTGTTCTTATTGTGAATAGATCGTATGGTCATTCATGACCAATCCAAGTGATACGAGATTCCACATTCTTTTTGAAATTATTGTGATTTATCCAGCCGTATAGCTATCCTTATTCTTTTGATTTTTTTTTTTTTTGCCTATCGTTTGGTATAATACCGTGTTTTTTCTGCCGTATGATTTTTTATGCTAACAAACTTTGCTTCCGTGCCTTCTTTTGCGTACGGTTTTTTTGTTTTCATCAATATTGAACAAGCTAAGGCCTTGTTTGGTAGACAAGTTTTTTGTCAAGTTTGTCTGCTACAAGTTTTTTAAAAACTTTAACTACAGTAACCTCAAAAAAATTTTCAAAATTTTTAAACTATATACTTTAAAATATTAAAAAAAAACACACTTCAAAATTTTTTTAAAAAACTTCTACTGTAAATTACAATAAAGTTTTAGATAAACACAAAAAAAACTCACTTACCGAACGGGGCCAAATTACATAGCAAATCTGTTTCTCTAGTTTGAAAATATGAATGTCTTCCGTTGTATGTTTTATGTGCCAACATTTTTTTAAATTATCATAATTATGTATTTCTAGTTAAATTGAACTCTTGAAACGAATACGTGTCAATACTTCAGAATAGATAACATGGATGTTACACATTAGCGTACAATAGAAGACCTATAGCTCCTCCTTGGCTCGGGAACTCATAGGAAACAGCATTGACAATAAGACCTCAGAAGAAGAAGAGGAAACTCTAGGTAACGAAGCTATCATTGGGCGCATTTTCAAGTGCATTTATTCAATTGGTCCTCCAATTTGATACTGAGTTTGAACAGAATCGAAGCTTTCTATCATTGTCTTAAGACTACAGCAGTTTCAACAATTATTGCCCCCGAAATGGTTTGCAAATGGCCCGGGCCCACTCCTTTAATTCGGTGGGACTTTTCTTCTGTGGTATATAGAGGTGGCAATTTGTCCCAAGTCCCAATGGGTTACCCATGCCCATGGGGACTTTGGGCGGGATGGGTATTGGATTTTGATATTGGGTTTAAAATGGGACAAATCCCAATTGTACCCATTAATTGATGAGAATACTTGGGAAATACTTGGGTACCCATTGGGCTCAAATAACAAGGGCTCTGTTTGGTTTAGCTATTTTTGGGGGGTATTTTTGAAATATTTTATTATAGTAGTGTATATGAAAAAAATTTTACTATAAAATTTTTTTGAAATATTTGATATACTAATATGGATGGGATGTTTTTTGAGTTATTGTATATTACTGTAACATTGTATTTGAAAAACTTATTTTTTGAAAAAATAGCCAATCCAAACGGAGTCTTAGATTAAAAAATTATCTTTAACAATTTTTATAGTCATACTAGAGAATATAATCTAGTAGTTTTCCTAGTCATTATCCACAAGAATTTTCAACATTTCAGTCAATTTAGACCTGTCATCTTTGGACAATGATGAGGATAAATATTCAACACCTTAAGTACCTTGGTCATCTTGATATATGTTGGAATATGACTATATATCTATTTTTTCCTTTATTTGTTAATCCAATTTTTTATGGGAATCTTGAGTATAAAGCACTTGCATGTTTATTTAATAAAACTAAAAAAAAATTAATAAATCAAAAATATTAAAATTATATAAAAAATAAAAATGAATTAAAGGAAAAAAAATATGTAGAAAATAGATTTGGGTATTGGGCGGGATCAATCTAAACCCATCCCAAAGTGATCCCGCCCAAGTTAGTCCCAAAACACATATGGGTAAGGTTGGGCCCAAACCCATATGACTCGGTTCCATCACAAACCCAAGCAAATCCCGCCCATCCCGCCCATTTTGCCACCTCTAGTGGTATACCACCACAAAAGGGACTATTCATTGAGGACTATACTGATTTTAATGGGTGCCTTTCTTTTTCTTCTTGTATATATGTTCTTTTGTTTGGATTTCGCCTGGCCAATCACTTTTTTTTTTTTTGAAAAGTCAGTCAATCAACTCAGTTACATAAATCAGGAGGAGTTGTATAAAATTAATCCACTTATGTATATATTGTGATTTTATATGTATGAAAGCTTTAAATGCAAAAAGAAAACAAATGAATGGTAAAGCCTATGAACTATTTTTGCACCACAAAAGGGTTGGACCATCAAGTAGTGGTCTCATCTAGTTTAGATCTCAATCAGTCTGTCGCAACTTTTACATCAATTGCAGTCTCCCTCTGATATTGATAACGGTTGTACTTCCTGAATAAAGTTTATTCCATATTTCCTCCTTGAACTTCTAACCTCTTGCAGAAGTTCCCCCATGACTTAGGCTCCGTTTGGATTAGCTGTTTTTTGAGTTATTTTTTAAAAATAGCACCGTAGCATTTCGTTTTTCAAATACAAGTCCGTTTGGATTAGTTGTTTTTGGGGTTTTTTTTCAAAAACTATATGAAAAACTTTTACTGTAGATGTTTTTTGGATTATTTTTAGAGGTATTTTTAAAACACATTTTTGAGTATTTTTATAATTTATAATTTTTATATTTTTATATTTGTATACATTTATGCATTCATAATACATTTATAAATATTTATAAATAAATATATTTATATATTTATATAAAAATATATAAATGTATTATATTATATATAACACATAATATAAATATATTTATAAATGTATATTATTATAAATGTATAAATTATAAATGAATATTATATAAATGTATAAATTAATATATTATAAATATATATTAATATTATGTATAAATGTATTAATATAATTAATATAAATGCATAAATGTATTAATATTATGTATAAATGTAAAATTAATATTACGTATATTAATATAAATGTATAAATGTATTATATTATATACAATACATAATATAAATGTATATTATAAATATACATTAATATATATTATGTATAAATGTACATTTATTTAAATGTATAATATATATAATATATAATATATAATATATATTATATAATATATAATATATAATATATATTATATAATTTATATAATATATAATATTTATATAAATATATAAAAATATTTTTTAAATAAAATAAAATATTTATAATATGTATAAATAAATATTTAATGTATATAATATACATTAATATTAATTATAAATATTATAATATTATAAATACGGTGTTTATATAATATTTCAATTTGTAATATTTATTGTATATTTCATTATATAAATATTTACATAATATATAATTTATAAATAAATAATATATAATTTTCAATTTTTATAATATACATAATACTGTATATATATAATATAATATACATAATATAATATATTATACATAATATACTTTTATACATTATTACATATTATGTATATTATATATTATACATAACATTATTATACATTATTATACACAATAATGTACATAATAATATTATACATTAATAATGTATATATTATAATATAATGTACATAATATATTATGTATAAATATTTATACATAAATGTATACAATATTATATATTATGTATATTATACTATATTATGTATAATATTAATGTATATAAATATTTATATAATATATAATTTTTAATTTGTATATTTCAATTTATATTAATAATATATATATAATATACATAATTGAAATATACATATGGAGTTGTTTTTGATAATGTTTGGATATGGTGTTTTTGGAGTTATTTTGGAAATACACATTTACTGTAGCATTTGGAATTTGAAAAACAGTTTTTCAAAAACAGAGGCAAAAACAAAGAATCCAAACGGACCCAGTTTTCTAGAGAACAGTTGACCTGTTTCATACCAGTCCAATTATTTTAAAGCACTTTTTATTAGCCTGAGCAGGCATGGATTTGGCCCATTTAGCCCTATAAGTTCAATTTTTAGCCTCAAGAAAGGTGATAGAGGTGGACTTTAGGCATAAATTTGAAACCCAATTTGACAATACATTCTGATAGTCATATAGTTGGAAAATATTCAGTGAGAGAAATCTTTAAATTCGTTGTTCATGTCACGCTCTCGACTTAATTACGTTAACTTTTAGCCTTAGATTTTGATGAACAAATAATTGCACTTTTTACTCAGGTTCATAATTTAGTGTGTAGGTTTTTCCTGAGTATCAACTTCTACCATATATTGCAAAGGACATTGAGGGGGACTAGCAATAATTGATATGACTTATATCACAATGTTGATTGTCCAGTATGAGAAGTTTGATTAGGGAAAAAAGTCCTTGCCAGGCTGGGGTGAGGAAACCAGAAAAAGATGTCTCGTGACTTGACAAGAAAAAAGCCAATTTTGGACTCGTTAAGGTCCTGCAACAAGCACCCAAAATCAAGGAACCTTGGTATTATTGGAGTGATTGCTTGGGAACGGAAGAGCCAAGTGATAGCTGGATGGGCATTAAGTGAAAAGAAGTTCAGGAAGATGCTGAAGGATTACGGTTGGCGCTGATGGAAGTAATTGAAAAATGGTGGAGCAAAATTAAATCCGCCTGCTCCAATTAGGGCTGCAAATGAATCGAGCCGCTCACGAGCGACTCGAGTCAAAGCTCGACTCGAGTTCGATATTGATCGAATATCGAACTCAAGTCGAGGTCGAACTGGCCAAATTGAATTCGAGTTCGAACTCGAGTTTAAAATATTAAGCTCGCTCGCGAGTTTGAGTGTGTGTGTATATATATATATATATTATTTTAATGGTAAAATTACACATATATCCCTAATATTTTATTATTTATTAAAAAAATAATTATTTGTTGTTTTTATTAGAATAATTTCCAGAAACTCGAGCTAACGAGTTGCTCACGAGTCAAAAATTCGAGCTACATTACGAGTTGACAATTCGAGCTGTTCGCGAGCTAGAAATTGAGTTACAGTTCGCGAGCCTTATCGACTCGAGCTCGAGTTTGGCTTTTCCTTAATCGAGTCGAGTTCGAGCTCAATTTTCTTGGCTCTTCGAACTCAAGTTTGAACTCGAGCCTACCTGTTATTAAGTCAAACTCGACTCGATAAGTCTAAAACTCGACTCGACTCATTTGCAACCCTAGCTCCAACAATCAACTGATCAACCAAGTTAATGCCAGGATGTGTACATATATAGATTTAGCTACCATACTCGAAGACATTTCACATATTCAGTTCTTGGATTCACAAGTGCTTTTTCTCCTTAGTACGTAGAATAGATTTTGATCTTACAAGTAGAATAGCTGATTATGGTTCACATATCACCAAAGATGAGAGTGGTTTCTAACAACGAAGCTGTGACTATCATAGGCTTTTGTATATGTGGCAAGTTGCTCCATCTGATGGACACTCCTCGCTACCCATTCTGATATTTATTCTTTACTACTGAGACACTGCAAAATTTTAAATTTTTTAGCATTAACAATTCCTTCTTCATTGTGGCAACTTGACTATAATTTCTGTGCCTTGACAAACATAATTTTTTTTTTCTTCTTTGCTTGAATTTCTTGGCCTCCTTGGCTTATGCCTCGATCAAATTCCTCTACAGAAACAACCCCAATCAACAATTCCTGGCAGGATCATTGCTTTAATTGCTAATACAACACCAACAACAATAATTTCGACAGGATCCCTCTTATCAGATCAACAGCGAGTGTCCAAGACCAACTTCTGATCCAATTTTTCGATATTCGAGTACTCTATCACAAACATATGACTAATGCCAAAGTACTCTACCACATACATACATACATTATATATATATATAGTAGTCATTTTGTCGATACTTATATTGTACTATACTATAAGTGTTGGCATAATTAAACCAAAATTCCTATAATTAATGTTTTTTATTTCTAAATTAGAAGTTCAAGTCTAGTCAAAAAATTTTAGTAGTTTATTTGGTTTTAGAGTTTCCTAATTACCAAGTCTTGTGTGCTATATATAGAATGCCTAATTATTGTTTTCAATTGAGAAGAGTGAGAGACAAAAATTAGAGAGTTGTGATTATTGTAAAGATAATTCTGCCTAACATCTATGCCCATCTCAATATAAGAGTCCGATATGCTTTATGTACTTTATAATCATCAAACTCCTATTCTCTTATATATCATTGTTATACGTATCAAATATGCTTCTGCTAAGCTATTTTAGTGTCTACAAGTAGGGATGTTCATAGATCAAGTAATTAGTCCATTTGCAATTTCGCTGACCCTAACTACAAATAGCAGTTTAATAAAACTGTATTTCATACACTAAGTCTATTCAATCAGTTTATCCACAGGATAGGGTCGGGTGTAGGATTGTATATGAGTCGAGTTGCTCGTGAGCAGTTTGAGTCAAAATTTGACTTGAACTCAAGCTAACCAAATTGAGCTTGAACTCGAACTCGAAGTCAAAGATACTTAACTCATTAATTTGCGAGTAGATTCGATTATATATAAATATATATTATTATTATTATTATTATTATTTTAATAGTAAAATTACATATATATATTTAATATTTTATTATTTGATTATTTGTTAAGAAAAATTACTATTTTATTCATTTTTTAAAAAATAAAATAATTATTTTTTATTTTTTAAGCCTGAGCTTGAGTTCGATTCGACTCAAATTTGAGGTCGAGCTTGAGCTCAAGCTTGAGTTTGGTAAAATTAAGTTGAGACACAGATTGATTTGGCTAAAGTTCGACTCGATCTTAACTCGTTTACATGCCTAGTTGGTTATACAGTGTAACTTGTCCCTCTTGTACTTATAGGAAAATAGAAAAATAGAATTAGATTAACAAAGAAAATAATAGAATACTTGTCCAAGTTAATAAAAGTTTTTAATCCTACAACTCTAAAAACCACCAACAAAATAGAAAATCAAAACACAATAGATAATTAAAACATAAAATATTTCAAACATTTATTTTCATTTATCTACTTCTTCAAAACTATTTATTTTCATTTTTTTTATTAAGGATGACATGTTGCTTTACTACAGAAAATGTAAGCTCTTAAAAATTAAAAAAAAAAATAGAATGGTGAAGTAGATAGAATTTATGAGAAAGGAAAAGGAATTTTGAAGAGAAAGAGAAAAAATTGAGTAGCAGAGTAAATGAAATTAGTGGCAATGAAGATAGAAAATGGACAAAGTAAACAGAAGATAGGGTTGGATATACAAGTTTATATGTTGTGAAAAATAAAATATATAATGGTATGGGATTCATAACTTGAATTATTGGTAAATGACTAGCTAGATTTGGATTATGGGTTGAGATTTGGATACTAGTTATCTTAACCATTTTAAAAATTATGGTTGGTTACCCTATTTTATGGTTTGAACCAATTCGATTTTCTTGGTTACCTGTTTTTTCGCTTATTTTGAATACCCCGGCCTACAAGTGGTATCACAACCCTAGACTTTGTTCCTATGATGTTCATCAATTTAGATTACAAGGTTGATACTAATAGGATTTTGACGGGTAAATTTTTTATGAGTTAGAGTACTCGAACATCGAAAAAACTTGGACCATTGGATCGGTCCTGGAAGTTATTTGACAATAAAAAAAATTGACTCTATCTTAAAAAAGAGACTTTGTTGAGTTGATGTTGTTGGACAATGACTAGAAGAAAAGATCCTATCATAGTTGTTGATATTTTGGTCATATGAAACAGATGAAAAAAAATTCCTGTCTCCTTGTTCGTTCTGATTGCTTTGTTAAAGTAAAAATCTTGACACTAGATGTCATTCAAGGAGGCTAATAAATTAAATGTGAAGTGATTAACAAGAATTCATGCAAAGATGAACAAAGCTTTTCAATACTTTTAATGAAGATTACTTTTGTTGGTGATAATGTGGAGCTATATTCAGAGAAATTGTAGCTTAATGAAGGCATTGCTGACATAATTAAATCAAACTTAAAGTTTTCTATTTCTATTAGTAGTTTATTTGGTTAAGATATAGAGAATCATTTGGTAGTTTATTGACGTAGCCGTTTCTATTTACCAGGTTTCTATAGAGTAATCATTTGGTAATTTTTAAAAAATATCACAAAAAATTTTAAACTTTAAAAATACCCCAAAATGTATCCCAAAAACACCTTCAAAAAATCACGAAAAAATCTACAGTAAAAAGTTTTTTATATGTATTGCTAATTTGCTATAGTAAAATATTTCAAAAATACCCCCAAAATAGCTAATCCGAATGGAGTTAGGGTGTCTAGTTATTGTTTTTAGTTGAGAAGGATGAGGAGAAAAATTAGAGAGAGTTGTGGTTGTTTTAGAGGCAATTCTGCCTAGGCACAATTATGTTGGACTCAAATATGAGAGTTGGATATGGTTTATGTAATTTATGATTATTAAACTCCTCTTTTCCCATATATTAGTCTCAAAATATATTTCAGATGTCATAAGTTTAGAAATGTAAGATTAATTAGAAAAATAAAATAAATACAAGGGAGAGTGGGTAAAATTAAATAAAGAAAGTGTATAAATGCAAGGAAAGAGAATAATTGTTAGTATATATATATACATGGTAGGTTAGGTGAATTTTAAATATATTAATGAGTTCTCAATGGGTACTCATTAGAAAAACCCTATTTTTATATGTGTCAAATATACTTCTACTATAATAAACCGAAAAGAGAAAACAAAAAAGAAGACCATCAGGTTTGGCTAAAATAATTATACTTTAACAAAAACAAACAGAAAAAAAAAGAGAAAGAGCAAATGATTTTTCCTACTAGTACACCTAGCTTAGGCGAAATGCTATACGAACATTCAAAGATTAATTGGTGGAGGAAAGAATGTGGCCGCCCTACTTCCCCCTAAGGCGAACCAAAGGATTTGCGGGTCGCCTGCCTATCTCTCGCCAGGACTCACTCACTCTAACAACTAATTTCACCAAACATAAATCGAAAATAAACCTTACTTCTCGAGCAAGTTAAGTACTTAAATAAATCATACAATTCAACTTATACAGCCCAAAAATACAATTTCAAGTACCCACGAAAACCTCGAGCTTAAAATACTTAATTTACAATTTACAGTTCCTAATCCAGGGCACAGAAGCACCACAGGATTCACATTTTCCCAAAGGCACAAAAAAAACAAAAAAAAAATCATCCAAAAGATATTAAAGTATCTCCCAAAGTACAATTACAAAAGTGGGCATTCAAAATATAACATTTCTTTTCTAGTTCTCCAAGACTTCATGCGTTTCAGAACCTGTCAAGGAAAACAAATTGGAAGGGATAAGCCAATAGGTCAGTGGTGCCTCGTAATATGCAATTCACATAGGGCAATTTAACAAGTACAAATGGACAAGTAAGCAATTAACAATTTAGGAAAACGAAGTAACATGACAAGAAAAGGATACGGGGCTCTCAGGAGCCAAAGTCCTCGCGCTTGATCAGGTAATTTATAGTAGTTGATACTCCGTGGACTTTCACTACCTAATCTCCATGTAGACATTTTCCCTAATCTACACGTCTCCTAGCAACGACTTCCCCCTAATTTTCGGCCCCGACTCCAACACGAATTTTGCAAGCACTTTTACCAAGACGGCAGAGAGGTACCTCCCACTCTAATAAAGCGTGGTACATGCATCCGTTTGGTTTATTAGTCGACGAGACCACGCTCCAATCGACCTTGCAACACTTGTACTTGTGACATTTCACGCAATCACATAGCATATAACATTTCATGATATCTCTAGCAAGTACTTATAATAAGTAGTTCAACTAGCAGTTAAACACGATTCATGCAAGAGACACTCACCTCAAGTGAGGAGTCTAGAATTCCAAACTTTGATCGAGATTGTGCTCTTCACCAACTCATAAAATCATACAAATAATTCACATAAATTTCCACTTTTGAGTTGGCGAATTTAACTCAAGTCAACTAGCATTTAATTTCACTCAAAAATCCCAAACTAGCATTAATCGTTCTCTCAAAGTGAAATTCACAAATTTCGAGTGAAATTAAATTTTGAGGTTTCTTTAAAACCAAAAACTTGCTAAATTCGTCAAATATTCCAATAACCAAGTTCTAGAGTCATATAAGCAATTAACACCACTTTGGTGTCACAAGTTGAGAAAAATCACGTTTAACCATTTAGAGGAATTTTCCCTTCTAATTTTCCCCAAAAATATCTTGGGAAATTCCTTTAAGAGGAAATAATCTAAACCAAGTAAAACTAGTCGTTGGAATTTCTATAAAATAGAAACTCCTTAAGTTTGCCAAATTCCATTGACCAACTTGGTTCAAGGATTTTCATGAAGGCAAAAACTTGAGTTTTCAAGAAAATTTCCAAATTTGGCATATTTCTCGAAATAGGGCAATTGGTCTAATAAAATTCAAGGTTATTGACTCGAAGTGGACCTAGTAACAAAGGTTAATGTTAGAAAACATTTTCGGGACAAATTTAGTCCACATTTAACCAAAACGAAATCCAAACGTCAAAATCATTTCTAATTTCAAACAAAATTTCAGTTTTGGGTAGTCTCATGAAGAATAAAATTTTGGTCCACTTTTTGGACGTAAATTCTACTAGATTTATGTCCCAAATAGAGCTATACACACCCCTTAACTAAACACAATTCAAATTGGGTTCATGTTAACGTGAAAATCATTCAACATGTCTCATGCAAAGCTGGACAAATTTCCAAGTGCATTCGGTACAAGCAGTCCATTTTCTCTTCAATTTGTCCAAAATTTTTTTTTTCAACTACTCAAAAGCTACATTTTTACCCAAACAATACTTCACATATAGGTTAACATGTTTACATCTCAAATGGTTCAAAAACTTGTCAAAACCAAACCCCAAAATTCACCCAAAAATCTGAAAATTTCCAGAATTTTTTCGGACAGCTCAAGGGGCATTTTTCTCTTTGATTTTTCAATGAAATTTCCCATTGTACCAAAGCTGCATTTTCACCAAAACTACTCTACACATATAGGTGAACATACACATGATTTAAATAGCTCAATAACTTCACAAAATCCAGCTCAAAAATTCGGGTAAAAATGGAAGAAAATCAAGCCTGTTTGTGCGGCTATAGCAGAGCAGAAATTTGCTCCTGTTTTTGCTCAACCATTCTGAACTTATAACTCATACTTTAAGTCCATAACAATCACAACTAATGAGTCTATCCTCCCAACAAGCAATCGAGTTCATTACCTAAGTAAAAATTGCAAAACAACAACTGGTAACAAAGCTGGAAAATTGCTTCCTCATCCGGCCAGCACCCCATTTTCATTCTTAAAAATTCCCCAACATTTAACCACCACAAAACACACATATAAACACATAAAACACCTCTAGCTTCATCAATCATTAGCTTAGAGGATCAGCAACCCAACAAGTTTCACCAACGCAAGCTAAAATTTCAAGAACCAAAAGCTACAAAAATATGAAATCCTGCTAAGTGCTAGGCGGAAGTTTTTGGGTTATCTTCAGGTGGTTGTTTACAAGCTAAATGAAGTGCCTAGTTCCTCAAGTTTGCTCCTAGAATCAAAGAAGTCGGTCGGCACCCTTGCACTCTGTTTTTCCGCTTGTCTGACCTGTCACCACAGCAGCACAGCAGCGGCCGAAGATGAAGAGGGCTGGGGTTCTGGGGTTTTTGGTGAGCTTGGGGTGGTTCTGTGGTTGGTGGAAGGAAGAAAAAAGGAAGCTATTTTTTTCTCCTTCACCCTGGTCCGAACAACCCAGCAGTAGTAGCAGCGGCAGGAGCAGCGAGAGTAGCAGCAGCAACAACGATCTTCTCCTTCCTCTTACTCGATCGAGGCAGCAGCAAAGAGTGAAGGTTGATGCTGGAAATGGAAGGTGAAGGTAGGAGTTGAAGGTTGGTGAAGATGAAGGATCGGTGGAAGCTGTGGAAGAGCAGCGGCTCCTATTTCTTTCTTGCACCCGAAGATCAGAATTTGAAGGGAAGATATGAACGTGAAAGCTGGGATAAGATGAGTTGAAAATGAAGGTAAGTTAAAGGTATATGTTTGTTGACTTTTGGGCCTGCCATTAAGGGTGGGGAAATTTTGAATTGAATCGTGTTTACGAGCGAGAATTTTATCTACTGGTAGGAATTTCCCATTTAACATTTCCTCAACTTAGTTGTATATTTTTATAATCTCTACATACCCTACATTTCAACTTAGGGCTACATTGTGCGTCAGTGCGCAAATATTCACCCTAATGCTTAGCCGAACTCGAACCGTCAAATAAATTTTTAAAAATTCATGTAATTTAAAATGTAACATTTATATAAGTGAAAACATCATTAATAATACAAATACGCATTATTAAATATAAATACATATTATTTAATAATTTCAACATTTAAATAATATTTGATTTTAATTTTCAGAAATTAATGCAATTTTGAGATCCTCACATCCTTCTCCCCTTAAAAAAATTTTGTCTTCAAAATTCTTACCTGTTCAAGCGAATAACTCTGGGTATTGGTCCTTCATGTCCTTCTCTACCTCCCAAGTTGCCTCATCGACGTCGTGATTTCTCCACAAGACTTTGACTAAGGCAATCTTCTTATTTCTCAATTCTTTAATTTCTCGGTCCAAAATCTTAACTGGTCGCTCCTCATAGGTCAAAGACTCGTCCACTTCAACTTCATCTAATTGAATCACATGACTTGGGTCGGGATGATATTTCTTGAGCATAGATACGTGGAAGACTTTATGAATCCTGCTCATACTAGGAGGTAAATCTAGCTGATAAGCCACTTTTCCAACTCGTTTAAGAATTTCAAAATGTCCAATGTACCTCGCCTTTAATTTCTTTCCCTTCTTGGATACTACCCCTTCTTTCATAGATTTCACTCTTAAAAAGACTTTGTCCCCTACGTCAAATTTCAAATCTTTTCTTCGGTGATCTGCATAACTCTTCTGCCGACTTTGAACAGTTTGAAGTCTCTCCCTAACCAGTTTAACCTTCTCATAAGCTTTCTCGATCCATGGAATAGCTGTCGGGTCTAAAACTCTCTTCTCTCCTACTTCATCCCAATGAATAAGGGATCGACACCTTCTACCATAAAGCGCCTCATACGGTGCCATTTGGATTGAAGCCTGATAACTGTTATTATAAGCAAACTCTGCCAACGTCATGTACCGGCTCCAACTCCCTCCGAAATCTAATATACAGGATCTTAACATGTCCTCTGGGATTTGTATGGTCCTCTCCGACTGTCCATCTGTTTGTGGATGATATGCAGTGCTCAACTTCAACTTAGTCCCCAAAGTCTCCTGAAATTTCTGTCAAAAGCGGGAAACGAATCTAGGGTCTCGATCGGAGACTATACTTATAGAAATCCCATGCAATCTCATAATTTCTTCTGTGTACAACTTGGCTAGTTTCTCCAAAGAGTAACTCATATTCACCGGTAAGAAATGTGCAGATTTAGTAAGCCTATCCACTATCACCCAAACCGCATCATGTCCCTTTTGACTTCTAGGTAAACCCGTCATAAAATCCATGGTAATATGCTCCCATTTCCACTTAGGGATTTCTAAAGGTTGTAACAAATCAGAAGGCTTTTGATGTTCTGCCTTAACCTGCTGACACACTAGGCAAGTCTGTACAAATTTCGTCACATCCCTTTTTAAGCCATCCCACCAATAAAGCCCTTTCACATCCTGATACATCTTGTTAACTCCAGGGTGAATAGTATACTTGGACCGATGTAACTCCTCTAGAATTTCTCTTTTCAAACCCTCTTCACTAGGTACTACTATTCGATCCCTAAATCTCAAAATGCTTTTAGGTCCTAGCTTAAAATCTAGGGTTTCCCCCCCTTCTCACTTTCTCCAAATAACCTTGTACTATCGGATCCTTCCCTTGAGCCTGCTTAATTCTTTTTAACAAAGGGGATTTTAAGGATAGATTTCCAAACAAGATTTTCAACATTTCTAAACGAGGATTCCAATCACTCGCTTCTTCTAACATATCCCATTCTCTCACCATTAGACCCACTACTTGACCCCTCCTACTTAGTGCATCTGCAACCATATTTTCCTTTCCAGGGTGATAATTGATTGAACAATCATAATCCTCAAGAAATTCTACCCAACGCCTCTGTCGCAAGTTCAACTCCTTTTGTGAAAACAAGTACTTAAGACTCTTATGGTCGGTGAATACCTCAAATGTCTCTCCATACAAGTAATGTCTCCACTTCTTCAAAGCAAAAATAATAGCGGCTAACTCTGGGTCATGGGTCGGGTAATTCATCTCATGGGGTTTCAATTTCCTAGAAGCATAGGCCACAACTTTTCCCTTTTGCATTAGAACACAGCCTAACCATTCTCTAGAAGTATCGGAATATACTACATACCCATCAATTCTCTCAGGTAGGGCTAACACTGGAGCCGTAGTCAATCGCCTCTTCAATTCTTGAAAGCTCGCTTCACATTTAGGGCTCCAAATGAACTTATGATTTTTCTTAGTTAACTCCGTCATTGGCCCAGCAATTTTTGAGAAATCTTTTATAAAACGACGGTAATAACCTGCCAATCCCAAGAAACTTCTAAATTCAGTTGGATTCTCTGGTTGTTTCCACAAAGTAACTGCCTCCACTTTAGTTGGATCCACTGCGATTCCATTCTTAGAAATTCTATAACCCAGAAAAGAAATTTCTTCCAGCCAAAATTCACACTTACTGAACTTAGCGTAAAGCTTGTGTTCCCTCACACTTGTAAAACTATCTCCAAGTGCTTGGCGTGATCCTCTCGGGTCTTAAAATATACTAGAATATCATCTATGAATACCACCACAAATTGGTCCAAATATTTCTTAAAGATTCTCTGCATTAGATCCATGAAAGCAGCTGGGGCATTGGTTAACCCAAAGGGCATTACCGCAAACTCAAAGTGCCCATATCTAGAATTAAAAGCAGTCTTAGGTATGTCTTCCTTTTTAATCCTCAATTGATAGTACCATTGTCTCAAATCTAACTTAGAGTACACCACCGATCCTTGCAATTGGTCAAATAATCCATCAATCAAAGGCAAAGGGTACTTATTCTTAATAGTCACCTCATTCAAACCTCGATAGTCAATGCACAATCTCAAACTCCCGTCCTTTTTCTTTACAAACAAAACTGGAGCTCCCCACGGTGAGTCACTTTCCTTAATAAAACCTCTTTCTAGTAGGTCCTGCAACTGGATCTTTTGTTCTTTCAACTCCGTAGGAGCCATTCTATAAGGAGTCTTTGAAATTGGGGCTATTCCTGGAACCAAGTCAATCTTAAACTCTATCTCCCTTTCAGGTGGCAAAAATGTTAATTCTTCCGGGAAGACATCGGAAAAATCTCGTACGATTGGCACATATTCTAATTTCACTTGGTCACTAGGGGCGTCAATTAAGAAAGCTAAGAAACTCTGGGCTCCCTTGTGAAACATTTTCCTAGCTCGAATCCCTGAAATCAAAGCAGACGAAGCTAATCTACCCCTTACATCTAGCTTGAGAGTTACCTCACCTGGGATGCAAAATTCCACCACTTTAGCTCTACAATCTAGCTTAACATGGTGGTAAGACAAAAAGTCCATTCCTATAATCACATCATACCCCTTAAGGTCCAAACTCACCAAGTCAACTAGCATTTTTCGCTCCCCAATCCAAAATTCACACTCCTTATACACTAAACTAGTGAGCATGCTCTTATTACCCATAGGAGTCCTAACTTCCAAATCATAGGGTAATCATACAGGCTTTACATCAATTCCCCACAGAAAAGCATGATTAACAAACGAATGAGTCGCACCGGCATCAATTAAAACCTTAGCTAATCGATGAAAGATTGGAAGTGCACCTTCGACTACCTTCGAAGGGTCAGGTACAAGTTGACTATCTAGGGCATAAACCCTGGCCGGAACCTTTGGCCGACTCCCTCCAGAAGTAGTTTGCCTAGAACTTATGGCACCTCCTTAGCTTTCCCCATTCTCGGAAATCCTAGAACAATTAGCAGTTTGGTACTCAGTACTTCCACACTTGAGGCACTTGTCATCCTTTCTCCAGCACTCATTTGTAGTATGATTGGCTTTTTCACAGTAACCACAGGTTATCTGAGGGGTTGACACTTGTACACCTTGTGGAGCACTCCTAGGGGGTCCCCTTCCACTTTGACCTCCTCTCACTCCAGATACTCTCGCCCCAGAGCCTCTAGCTCCAGCACCCCTTGTTAAAGCACCTCTCGATGCACTAGGGATATTCACTACCCCAGTTCCTCTACCCATCTTGGACGGTGGGGCACTTGTAGAAATTGGGTCCTTGTTACCACTAGGGGCATTCCTTTTCCTAGCAAAGAATGACCTAGATTGGGCTCTAGCCGTCTCAAACCTCTGAGCTTTCTCAACGGCATCACTATACGTGTTAATTTGAGCAGTTGCTAGCCCCTCTTGAATCTCCATATTGAGCCCTTGCACAAATCTCCTAATGCGTCTCTGCTCAGTGGCTATCAGGTCAGTGGCATATCGGGTTAATTTAGTGAAGTTGGTCTCATACTCTGCTACACTCATGACCCCTTGTTTGCACTTAATAAAGTCATCCTCCCTTTTCTCTTGTACTAGAGGTGGAAGAAATTTGGCATTAAACTCACGAGTGAAATTTGTCCAAGTACTAGGGGTACGATCTCTATCCCACTTATCCTTAATTAGATTCCACCAAGAGCGTGTAGCTCCCTCAAATTGAAATGACGCAAAAGTCACCTTCTGCGTCTCAGTGTAATCCAAGGTGGCAGAAATATCAGATATTCTCTCTCACCATCCCTCAGCTATTTCAGGCTCTGGCCCACCTTGAAACTTAGGTGGCCCAAACTTCAGGAACCTCTTCAAGGCCCTATTTTCAGTATCTACCTGCCCACCAGATTGTTGATGCACTGGTCCAGGACCTTGACGGTCCGTCAAACGCTCTAGCACTTCGATTATCCTATTAATAGCGGTGGCCATTTGATCTCCGCCCCCGCCCTCGTGTCCCCGATTTTGGTTCACTTCCGACGCTCTATCGCCGCCTTGATCACGACGGGGTTCAGCCCGTCTCCCTCGACGTCGACCTCGACTTCAGCCTCGGCCTCTACCACGTGGATCCATACCTAGTTATGCCTAATGCAAGAGAAGAAGTAAGTATGCAGAAATTTACGCAAAGTTTAAAGAGCAAAGCAGGAAAATTATAAAAAATTGAGAAACAAAGCAGAAAATCATGCCAAATGAAGATCAACTTGAGGGCGATAAAAATAACCACAACTAACACATATATTAATATTCGAAATTCCTACAATTAGCATTTCGTTGGGATTTTACAAAAATATAGCACAAAGGTGCTACAAGGTGCAACCAGTCATTCATAATCAAAAGAAGTGCAACACCATAAAAAGCAAGCCATACAGTTACAAAAATACAATGGCCCAAGAGTTAGCACCATCCCAACCAATGTTTATAGATTACAAGTCAAAAGAAAGTTTAACTAAGCCTAGTCCTCAGCGGGACCATCAGATGGATTCCCCTCATCAGGATCCTCTTCTGGATCCTCCTCCGAGTCCTCCTCTGGATCCTCCTCAGTATTAGGAGCTACCTCTAAGACCTCGTCCATCACCTCATCCACCAGCATGGTAGCATCCGCTAGTATCCCAGAGGCTCGCTCACGAACCATGTCTCTCATCCTAGCCAGGCTGTCCCTCGCTCTCTGCAGCTCCTCACGGTCTGCCTCAGCCCTAGCTCTCTCCTCTATCACCCGTCCAGTCAGCTCTGTTACCCTATTCTGCAGATGAGTCACCATGGCACCTAACTCATCCATGTCCTAAATCAGAGTCAGGTTGAAATTCACCAACTGGCGACGCTCATCGTCTATAGTCAGAACTAAGCGGTTGGGGTAGGAGAAAGTCAACCTACAGTCACACCTAGGGACTCGGGTGACGGGCGAGTACTGGAGGCAAGCTCCACCACCCAGAACTCGGTAAGAAATAGGCCTAAGAGGCGGCGCGTGACCATTCGCGTGCTCGTTACCATTAGCAGCATGTCCATTCCTGTTAGGGTTCTCCATACCTACAAAACAGTCAAAACTTTTAAAGTTAGACCTTAGCACCATTAACCTAATCAATTACACTTAAAGACACCTAAATATCTCATTCCTATTCCTAGAAATAAAATACCTAACAATTCTCCCAAATACATTCTAACCTAACGCTCTAATACCACCTGTGGCGGCCCCACTTTCCCCTAAGACGAACCAAAGGGTTGGTGGGTCGCCTGCCTAACTCTCGTCAGGACTCACTCACTCTAGCAACTAATTTCACCAAACATAAATCGAAAATAAACCTTACTTCTCGAGTAAGCTAGGTACTTAAATAAATCATACAATTCAACTTATACAGCCCAAAAATACAATTCCAAGTACCCACGAAAATGTTGAGCTTAAAATACTTAATTTACAATTTACAGTTCCTAATCCAGGGCACAGAAGCATCTCAGGATTCACATTTTCCCAAAGGCACAAAAAAAGAAAAAAAAAAATCATCCAAAAGATATTAAAGTATCTCCCAAAGTACAATTACAAAAGTGGGCATTCAAAATATAACATTTCTTTTCTAGTTCTCCAAGATTTCATGCATTTTAGAACCTGTCAAGGAAAACAAATTGGAAGGGATGAGCCAATAGGTCAGTGGTGCCTCGTAACATGCAATTCACATAGGGCAATTTAACAAGTACAAATGGACAAGTAAGCAATTAACAATTTAGGAAAACGAAATAACATGACAAGAAAAGGATACGGGGCTCTCAGGAGCCAAAGTCCTCGCGCTTGATCAGGTAATTTATAGTAGTTGACATTCCGTCGACTTTCACTACCTAATCTCCATGTAGACATTTTCCCTAATCTACACGTCTCCTAGCAACGACTTCCCCCTTATTTTCGGGCCCGACTCCAACACGAATTTTGCAAGCACTTTTACCAAGACTGCAGAGAGGTACCTCCCACTCTTATAGAGCGTGGTACGTGCATCTATTTGGTTTATTTAGTCGACGAGACCACGCTCCAATCGACCTTGCAACACTTGTACTTATGGCATTTCACGCAATCACATAGCATATAATATTTCATGATATCTCTAACAAGTACTTTTAACAAGTAGTTCAACTAGCAGTTAAACATGATTCATGCAAGAGACACTCACCTCAAGTGAAGAGTCTAGAATTCCAAACTTTGATCGAGATTGTGCTCTTCACCAACTCCTAAAATCATACAAATAATTCACATAAATTTCTACTTTTGAGTTGGCGAATTTAACACGAGTCAACTAGCATTTAATTTCACTCAAAAATCCCAAACTAGCATTAATTGTTCTCTCAAAGTGAAATCCACAAATTTCGAGTGAAATTAAATTTTGAGGTTTCTTTAAAACCAAAAACTTGCTAAATTCGTCAAATATTCCAATGACCAAGTTCTAGAGTCATATAAGCAATTAACACCACTTTGGTGTCACAAGTTGAGAAAAATCACGTTTAACCATTTAGAGGAATTTTCCCTTCTAATTTTCCCCAAAAATATCTTGGGAAATTCCTTTAAGAGGAAATCATCTAAACCAAGTAAAACTAGTCGTTGGAATTTCTATAAAATAGAAACTCCTTAAGTTTGCCAAATTCCATTGACCAACTTGGTTCAAGGATTTTCATGAATGCAAAAACTTGAGTTTTCAAGAAAATTTTCAAATTTGGCATATTTCTCGAAATAGGGCATTTGGTCTAATAAAATTCAAGGTTATTAACTCGAAGTGGACCTAGTAACAAAGGTTAATGATAGAAAACATTTTCGGGACAAATTTAGTCCACATTTAACTAAAACGAAATCCAAACGTCAAAATCATTTCTAATTTCAAACAAAATTTCTGTTTTGGGTAGCCTCGTGAAGAATAAAATTTTGGTCCACTTTTTGGGCGTAAACTCTACTAGATTTTTGTCCCAAATAGAGCTATACACACCCCTTAACTAAACACAAGTCAAATTGGGTTCATGTTAACGTGAAAATCATTCAACATGTCTCATGCAAAGCTGGACAAATTTCCAAGTGCATTCGGTACAAAGTAGTCCATTTTCTCTTCAATTTGTCCAAAATTTTTTTCAACTACACAAAAGCTACATTTTTACCCAAACAATACTTCACATATAGGTTAACATGTTTACAGCTCAAATGGTTCAAAAACTTGTCAAAATCAAACCCCAAAATTCGCCCAAAAATCTGGAAATTTCCAGAATTTTTTCGGACAGCTCAAGGGCATTTTTCTCTTTGATTTTCAATGAAATTTCCCATTGTACCAAAGCTGCATTTTCACCAAAACTACTCTACACATATAGGTGAACATATACATGATTTAAATAGCTCAATAACTTCACAAAATCCAGCTCAAAAATTCGGGTAAAAATGGAAGAAAATCAAGCCTGTTTGTGCGGCTATAGCAGAGCAGAAATTTGCTCAACCATTCTGAACTTATAACTCATACTTTAAGTCCATAACAATCACAACTAATTAGTCTATCCTCCCAACAAGCAATCGAGTTCATTACCTAAGTAAAAATTGCAAAACAACAACTGGTAACAAAGCTGGAAAATTGCTTCCTCATCCGGCCAGCACCCCATTTTCATTCTTAAAAATTTCCCCAACATTTAACCACCACAAAACACACATATAAACACATAAAACACCTCTAGCTTCATCAATCATTAGCTTAGAGGATCAGCAACCCAACAAGTTTCACCAACGCAAGCTAAAATTTCAAGAACCAAAAGCTACAAAAATCTGAAATCCTGCTAAGTGCTAGGCGGAAGTTTTTGGGTTATCTTCAGGTGGTTGTTTTCTTGCTAAATGAAGTGCCTAGTTCCCCAAGTTTGCTCTTAGAATCAAAGAAGTCAGTCGGCACCCTTGCACTCTGTTTTTCCGCTTGTCTGACCTGTCACCACAGCAGCACAGCAACGACCGAAGATGAAGAGGGCTGGGGTTCTGGGGTTTTTGGTGAGCTTGGGGTGGTTCTGTGGTTGGTGGAAGGAAGAAAAAAGGAAGCTATTTTTTTCTCCTTCACCCTGGTCCGAACAACCCAGCAGTAGTAGCAGCGGCAGGAGCAGCGAGAGTAGCAGTAGCAACAACGATCTTCTCCTTCCTCTTGCTCGATCGAGGCAACAGCAAAGAGTGAAGGTTGATGCTGGAAATGGAAGGTGAAGGTAGGAGTTGAAGGTTGGTGAAGATGGAGGATCGGTGGAAGCTGTGGAAGAGCAGCGGCTCCTGTTTCTTTCTTGCACCCGAAGATCAGAATTTGGAGGGCAGATATGAACATGAAAGTTGGGATAAGATGGGTTGAAAATGAAGGTAAGCTAAAGGTATAGGTTTGTTGACTTTTGGGCCTGCTATTAAGGGTGGGGAAATTTTGAATTGAATCGCGTTTACGCGCGAGAATTTTATCTACTGGTAGGAATTCCCCATTTAACATTTCCTCAACTTAGTTGTACATTTTTATAACCTCTACATACCCTACATTTCAACTTAGGGCTATATTGCGCGTCAGTGCGCAAATATTCACCCTAATGCTTAGCCGAACGCGAACTGTCAAATAAATTTTTAAAAATTCATGTAATTTAAAATGTAACATTTATATAAGTGAAAACATCATTAATAATATAAATACGCATTATTAAATATAAATACATATTATTTAATAATTTCAACATTTGAATAATATTTTGATTTTAATTTTCTGAAATTAATGCAATTTTGAGATCCTCACAAAGAAGACACACAGTTTAAATCATAGTTATTAAACTCGATCCGACCCAATGGTCGAACGGATCAGCCTTATAAGTGATAACTCTAGCATCAGGTCGGATTGGGTCTCTAGTTTTATTGCACAAGGAGGTGGCCCACTCAAACCCAATCAAACTCATTTGACTCGCTGGTCGAATTGAAATTCCATTCAATTTTTTAGTTGACTCGATTTTTCTTTTAAATAACTGGGTCTTTGTTTTTGAAATAAAGTGTGTATATGGTTTTGACAATATTTATATGTTGGATCTTCATTTAAATGTGCATCATACTTTATCACTTGCTTAATTTTTATTTGATAACTAAGTATTTTTTAAATAAACTTGTTTACTTCTTTACTATACAATTAATTCTTTTTAAATTTCAAACTGACATATTTGAGTAGTTAAAGAATTATTTTATTTTTAAACAAAAATAAAATAATAAAAAGTAATGCTATATCTTTGGAAACAAGTGAAAAATTTTGTTTGTATTTCACTATATTATTTATTTATGTAAAAGTATGACAAAATGAAATTAAATCTTCTATTAATATTTATATGTTCATTACATATCTTTCTAAATATAATAACTAATAACTAAAAGCACTTTATTAGCTATTTTATGTGTACTAAAATTACTATTTTGTATTTATAAATATTAAATTAGTACCCATCAATTCAACCAGTGACCCATTGATCCAATCCTTTGCTAGATTCTTTATCGGGTCATATTTAATAACTATGGCTTAAAGTAACAGGAATTATGCTCTTAATATGAGCATTTAATTAAGAGTTCCTCACTTAACTAAGGTTGAGGCATTATGAATTAAAGATCTTAGATTCAAATTTCATTATGTATGTGTTTCATTCATTTGTTTGTCAGTGTTCATTTCATCATTTATAGGTTAGTTTGCAATAACATTGTGTTGCAGTCAGTTAATATTTGATTTGTCTAACTATATGTTAGTGTTCATCCTATTACTAATAGGGTTAGTTTGTACGACGGATTATGGGTTACTTAGATTTCACTCATGTTGAATCCTATTTGGGTTGTATTATATATTTAAAAATTATCTCTAATTTTAAAATAACTTTAAAAAATAACTAATCTTATCTTAATAATATCTGCTTTCTATCAAATTATTACATATAACTATAGTAAAACCTTTTTCAAATCACAGTTATTGAAATCTTATATATCGCATAAATTACTTCCTTTCACCACTATATCGTTAATTAGTATTCAAATTGTTCATCATCTTTTTCCTTAATTTTGAATTAACTTAGTGTAAAAAAGAGAATTAACTATTACACTGACAGATTTACCAAGATTGTTGGAAACTGAATATTTATTAATGAAAAAAAATGGATTGCTGGACCTTTTCTACTTAATTAAATATGAATCTATAGTTCTAAGTTTATGGTCATTATAAGAATTTAAATTATCTAAAAGAATATTTATAAAAAAAAGCATATCTACCAAGTTTTTTATATGGGGTACATCATTTGATGTATACTTTCATATTATAGTGAAAATATATAAACAAACTTTTTAAAATTAATAAATAATTGAACATTTAGAATATATTAATTTTTTAAGTTAATATGACCGAACATGTAGGATTATTGTTAATTTTTGTATTTAAATTATTCATATTTATATAAATTCACAATAAATAAAAAAAAAAGACTGTGCCAAGGTACGGGCAAAATTCTATTTGTTCTTGATAAATGAAAATATCCAATATATCTTGAGTACTATATCATATTTGGTGTGAATTTTAACTGAGACTACGAGTCCCATGTAATTATCTTAGTGTGGCGGGGAAATTACCCAGAATAATTGTATGTAGTAATGGACATTCTTGACTGGAACTAAATGATTGAATCCCAAATGAACGAGCTCATCCCACCTTCATCCAGAACAATCACGGAAATATATCCAGCAGACTTCTGCTCCTAAACAGCATATTTTTCCTTTTATTCTTTTTTTTTTAAAGACAAGTATAGCAAATTTACAGACTCGAATGTTCTGGCCAGTAATCTAAGTCATTTTCAATCTTGGGCAATTGTCCTTTTCAACACAATTTGCACTTCTTTGGATTCTCGGCAGGTGCATGTACAGGTTCTCTGATGTCTGGCTAAGATTTACTTTCATTTTCTAGTCAACAATTAAAGTTGCTTACGAGTATGAAAGCGTGGAAAGTTTTCTTCTGCCGAAATTTGCAAAAAGACAAACTAATGACTTTGAGAACTTTTGAAACCTCAATCAATGATGTAAGGGAGCTACCAAAAGAACGTGACCTTAGGATAAAGATTCTTTACTTGCGTCACAAAACTTGTCTCTAGAAGAAAGGAGTCGAGAAAGAATGAAAGATTCGCATGACCACAAAGTTAACTTTTGGTTGTATTTGGATGGGAGATTTCAAGAATAATGTGAAATTCATTAAAAAATTTTGTCTATGTTGTTTGGATGATTTGAGAGGTCTTTGAATTTGTAATCTACCATGGTAGATTACAAATTCAAAGACCTCTCAAATCATCCACACAATCTAAAGGAACTTGAAAAGCTTTTAAGGCTGTGTTTGGCATCATTGTTTTTTGTGTGTTTTTAACTTTCAGTTGTGTATGGATTCATTGTTTTTCCTACAAATTATTTTTGTCCGTAAAGTTTACAATAACAAACTCTAAAAATAATTTCAAAAATAACTCCAGAAACACAAAATTTCAAAATACATCTAACCAAAAAATAACAAAATAAAATAAATACCCCTACCATCTCTTTTTTCTTCCACCCACCACCACTGGCCATTACTGCCACCATTCCCCCCTTTCACTCCTCCACCTCCACTATCTCCCTTCCTCCTCCTCCCTCTTCCTTCTCCTCTCTTTTCCTCCTCCACTTTTTCCCTCTCTACGATTTGATTGTGGGTTAGGTTGCAGATTTGACCGCAACTAGACCGGACAGCAGGCATATAAAGTTTGTCTTCGGCATGAACTCCCTCCCCTCTCCCTTCTCCCTGCATTTTTTTTCCCTTAAGAAACCTATAACTTTGACACGATTGAAGTTTTTTGATTTGTTTTGTGCTTCCGCCTCATCAAGACAACAACTTTCATGATGTGGAGATAGTTATCCTTGTTGAACTTATCCTTTTATGCAGAAAATATGGTATTGCGAGGCAGTATAATTATGCCTCTTGTATAGATCTTGGCATGGGAGGTTCTCTTGACTTTTTTTTCTTTTTTGTTTTGTTTTGTGGTGCGGGGAGGGTTGGAGGGGTTGCAGGATGGGGTCTTGGTTTGCATTTCTGCAAATGCATGCTGGATTGTCCACTCCTAGATGTCTGAGATTGACAAATTTGATTGTTTTGACTTGTTTTATATGTCAACTGGTCTTCTTTTTTCTCCTTGTAGGTACTGGAAATTGTCCCTCATGGTACATCCGGACAAATGCTCTCATCCACAGGCCCACCAAGCATTTGTGAAGTTAAACAAGGCTTTTAAAGACTTGCAGGATCCAGATAAAGTGAGTGTTGTACAATAGTAGTGCTTCAAGAGAATTTTATTCTATTACTTACTTTTTGTTACATTCTACACGATCTCTGTCTTTTCCTCTCACTCTTGCTCTCCATGGCGTTCTGCTTCAGCTATGTGATGATTTTTCAGTGATGTGGTTTTGATGGAGCATTTGGCCCAAAGTTTTCGTTGAAGGAAAAATAAGGGGAACTATTACGAAACTTAACTTTTTTTTTCTTGCACCTTGTAACACTCTTTTACTTGCTAGAAGTTTTGATTTTTTCAATCTGTCATTTTTTTGAATACATCTAACTAAGCGCCTTTGCCAATGAGTGAAAATTTCATTGACAGTAATAGGGATGAGATAGCTGATAAACGTCAATGGTTGCTTCTACTGTGTTTCATAAGTTGTGCGAATTATTTTTGAGAAGAACCTTGCACGTGTATATATATATCTTTTTATCTGATGTAGTTTCAGGACTTTGTATTTTCTACTGCATGTAACTTTACGTGAAGAAGATTTGATATTGTCTTTTGTTTCCACTTCATCATCTTTTTTATAGCGAAAAGCATTGGATGAGAAAATAAAGCTCAAAGAGGAACAAGAGGAATTCAAGGTACATTTTTTGCAGTGATCTTGGCAATCTCAATGTACTTTCTCCTTTCCAATCGTATTATTGCTAGAAAGGTTATTATCAATACAGGCGGAATTGAAAGCAATGAAAGAAGCTGCACACCGGAAACGTTTACAAGGTAAGTGTTTTTTATTTTTTTTTTGTTTTCTGGGGAATAGTGTGATCACTGTTCTTTTTGGTTGCATAAGAAAATGTGCTGTCTGCCTCTCTCTCTCTCTCTGACATGCATATTTGGTCACCTCACACTTGTGGTGCCTTTACTATTACAACAAGAAAAGATGATAATTTCAATCCATTCCAGAATTTGAATATATTGGGTTTATGTCCAGAACTACATATTTCATCAGGGCAAGGGAACCAATGTGCTTTGCTTTGTCAGACTGAAGGATCACTGGCTCAAAGGATGATTAAATGCAACAAATAACACTTTTTTCTTTTACAATTAAAGAACTCCAAATTGGATCCCAAACTTTTGTTTGGGCCACCAGATTCCTGCCTAATGGAGGGACAGTTGGGGAGTGATAATGCTTTAGAAAAATCATTTAAGAATAATTGGACTAGTGAGACATTACTGATTCTGAATTTCCTTGCACTCAAGATTAATTGAGGCTGCGCTATGTTTCGTTGACTCTAGTTTTTCCAGTAATAGTAGTTGATACTTTATATTGTCTAAAATCAAGTTATGGTACAAAACGATGGAGCTTGCTACTAAGGCTCTCTATGCCCTGTCTCATCTTGCACGATGCTAAGATGTGTGACTAAAAGCTGAAGACTAAAGCTTATTTATGGCTGAGCTATCTTTGCACAGACATTTTTTTCCATATAATTATAGTTGAATTTTGTTCTACATACACTTTCACATAGTCTATTTGTCGCCATGTAGCCTCTTTATAGTATGGCTTTCCATCTTTCAGAAGCATAAAATGTTCGAGAGAAAGCTGAAGACTCAGGACATGTGGTGGATCGATTTTATTGTACATTTTTCACCCTAGTATTTCCTATTGTATGTCTTCTGTATGCAATTATGTTATGGTCGTGAAAAGGAAGTGCACCCTAAAAGGGCCTTTTTACACTGTGACTCATCTTTCACAAGGCTAAAATGTTTTGGCATTAGCTGAAGACTGATACAAGAGTATTTTCTCTTCTTTTATGCTTCGGATGTGCAATTATTATGTCGCAGTTACTTCTAGTTCTTTTAATCATATAGCGGTAAACCTTGTTGTAGTTTACCCCCCAAACTATTTTTGTAGGTGCTTTGCCCCCTTTCATGACATAGTTGGACAAATCTGCCCCTTTTATCTTAAGTATGTTATTTTCCATTATTCCCTGTCATTTTCGTTTTAGATTCTTCCTCTTTATTTTCTTTAAGCATTGTTTAAATTAGCATACTAGATTAATCAAATTTTATTTATTTCTTAATTTCTCATGTCAATATTTTATAAAACAAATCTATGGTATAGAAGACTTTTTTTTCCCCAAATGTTGAAGTCAATATCATTTAAGAAATCGAACTATTCAAATATATAAGAACAAAATCGAGATATTGATTAATCAATTATTAATAGTATTAATAACAAATAAAAAATGAATTACTATTGTTATTTATTCTTATCTTTTTATTTCATTTCAATTAACAATTGTTAACTTTTCTTTCTTACGTGATACATAGTAAGTTACTTTTGTTATAAATAGTTGAGTAATTATAAATTCTAATTGGTTTATAAGTACTTAAATTGTTGAATTACTGGATTAGTATACTTTACGATATAAGCTACATATATATTTTGTAATAACAAAGAATTTATGATGAATTATTAAGAATGAATTTAACAAATAAATGAATTAAAAATATAGTTCAAAAAATATTAAAAATTTTGATGTAGGTCTTTTAACATTGGAGGGAAACATTGGCTAGTTCCATGAGAGAAGGAGAAAAAAGAAGAAAATAAAAGGAAATAGAAATGGGAGAAAAGGGAAAAATTGAAAAAAAAAAAGATTAGAGAAAAAAGAAAAAAATTTAAAATAATAAGGGTAGTATTGTTCAAACATATAATTTAAGGGAACAAAATACCTATTATTATAGTTTGGGGGTAAACTACAATTAGGTATATAGTTCGTGGGGGGGGGGTTTGCATAATATCAAAACATGGAACTATCTACATTATATATTGCGATAAAATTTATCGTTGAGTTCTCTACTTACAATTTGAAAAAGAATTAGCAATAAAATGTCCATTGAGAACTCTTCTATTTTACAATCATCACACTAGTTTTTGTTCTCTTTTAATGCTTTCACTATAAATGACAATTTTCGTGGCAATATTAATATTTTATGAAAAAGCTGGAAACTCTATCACTACTTCAAATGTTCTAAGAAAGTTATACAAACTCCAATATTACAATATTAGAAATGGCCAAGATGATGACATATAATATAACCTTCTTTATATATATATATATATATATATATATATATATATATATATATATATATCTATATATCTCTCTCTCTCTCTTTGTTTTCTTTTGCAAAGCATTTTCTATTGCAACAATATTCTACTTTTTGCATTTTTTTTTCTCTTTCTTTCACACACACACGCACATATTCATAGATAATCATCAAAAACTTAAATAAATAGTATGATCAATCATTAGGCATTGGTTCATAAAAGAGATAAAAAGTATTGAATTACAAATTTTAACCATAATTAGGGGAATAATTGAATTAGTTGGATTAAAAAATTAATAATATGAACAAGGCATTAAATATATATTTGGAACATGTTAACATATTTCTATCAATTTAATGATAAGACAAAATAATAATGGAGCAACTCAATAAATAAGAAAAATTTCATATTCCTTACCTCCACCATGATGAGATGGGTCTAGTTGGGTTTTGTCGGACTTTGTTTGGTTGATGTAATTCTTATTAGATTTGGTGTAAACTTTTAGAATTTTAATGTATACTAGTGCATGAGGCACACATATAGAAACATGTAAATAATAAAAAAAGATATAGAATAAAAATTATTTAGAGAGATTTTTGGAAGGTAATGCAATGTTCATTGATGGATTAGTTAAGAGTCGTGATAGTTATGTAAAAGTGGAAGATTTTTCACATTATATGATGGTGGATAATGATAAATGTTGGAATGATATTTTTTGAATAACAAATAATGACACTTTTTTATTAATACCAAACGTCTACTCACGTTTTATTATTAAGATGGTGGATAATAGTAAATGTTAGTTTTATTTGTTTACACTACGTGTATGGATCGAAGACAACCTAAGAGGGGGGTGAATTAGGTAAATTAAAAAAAAAACTAGCCAAGATATGAGTCACCTTTTTTTTCGAACTTGCTTTCTTTTTCTAAAGAGCCTCACAGAGAAACAATTAATGGACTAGCACAAGTAAAATGTGAGTAAAAGAAGTAAGCAATATATATTTCAAAGCAGTAAATAAAGGAATGGAATGGCAAACCAAGTTTCAAACTTGACTAAGTTTGAATATCACTTTATACACCAAACTTCTTTAAGTTGATCAACTTTCAACCAATCTCTTGTGTACAAAGGAAGGATCACTTCCTCTTTGCCTCAAGTCTCACTCGATCAAGTAAGGAAGTTTTACAATCACTTGGATAACCCTCACAAAGCTATACTATTGAAGAAATAGAATCACACTTGAAAAGTTAAATGAAGATTACACAACTAAGAGTACAAATCTTCTTTTTGGAGTATTTTTGCACTTGAATCACTCAAGATCTGATGTAGACTTAATGTGTAAAAGTAGTTCTTAAGAGTTGACGAATCTCTATTTATAGGAGACCAAAGAATTCTTCAATTAATGCTGTCAACGGATAGAAGGTAGCTGGAGAGTCAACTAGCCGTTGGTAGTTTCGGACGTCCGGTACTCTGATTTTCTGCGCAGAACTGAATAATAGCAGAAGCTATCAAAGAAACCACGATCATGTAAAAGATAATAAGAAAGGTGACAAAAAACAGGAGAGTGAAAAGAGAAGCTGATTCGGTGATAATAATTTAGAAGGGACAGAAAAAAATTAAAATGGTCAAACCAGTGCTTGAGAAAACAGAGCAGCAAGCAAGAAATAAGAAACAAAGCAGTATGACAGCAATTTCGAAATATTTCAAGAATTAGAGAAAAACAAAGGAAAGCGAAGTGTAAAACCAACATGCTCACCAGGAAGCAGTAACGGCAACACCAGCGCAAACTAAAACCAAACTAATAAATTGGGAAAAAGGAAGGTTCAGAATAGCTAAAGAAAAATGAAGAATAATACTTATGACTTATGAGGTAGGTCTTTCTGTTTAGCAAAGAAACAACAGCAATAGAATAGTGAAAAGAAAGCAGTAGATACACCGTTACCACTGATCATGATGATGGTCAGTAGAAAATCTGGTGTGAAAAACCAGAGAAACTGCATAACTATTGTGCAAATGCAAAACACAAAACAGTATGTCAATCAACGGGAGCAAAAGAGCTGATGGTTGACAATGGGGAAAAGTTACTTTTTTTGCAGATTTACAGACATAACCCCAAGTAAAGGACAAAAAGACTACAAGAGGTTTTGAGTGGAAGCATAAATGCAGTCAGAAGGGATGGGTAATATAGTGAAATAAGGCAGGCATTATTCAGCTCAGGTACAATCAACTGTCAACAAAAAGAGGCTGATGACAAGAAGTGTGAAGCAGCGGATGAAGAAATCGAGAAAGTATGCAGCAAAACCAAACAATACCAATTGCAAAGAATTGGTAATTAAGCATGTTAATTTAGAAAAGTAGTTAATTACGAATCAATTAATTAAGACCACCAAAAGCAAAGAAGAAAAGACAAATGAGAAGCGTTTTCTGAAGCTGGAGCAAGGTAGACATATTGGTAATTAATTGTAATTAATTAATTGCAACAAATTGGTAATTAATTGCGATTTGTTAGGCAACAAAAAAGTAACGTTATTAATGAATTAATTAACAATTAATTGTTAAAAAGGACAACCAAATGTGATTTGATTGGCCTGCGAAAAAAAGAGGCTAAATTCTAGCTAATAACTACACAAAATTGGTAATTAAACGTGATTTGTTGGGTAAAAAAATATTAATAATTATAAAAACTGGTAATTAAATGTGATTTATCAAGCAATAAAACTGCTAAAGTATAACTTAATTTCGGTGAAATTAATTGCAAAAAATTTGTAATTAAACCTGATTTGTTGGCCAACCTAAAGTAAAAGAGGACATTTTTTAATAAATTTTGAAAAAAAGGTAATTAAATGTGATTTTTTGGACAAGCACAAAAAAACTCATTTTTTGTTAATAATTGCAATAAAGTTATTAATTAAACGTGATTTGTTGGGTAAAAAAATGACACTATTAATTAGTTATTAACAATTAACTGTAAAAAATTGGTAAGTAAATGCGATTGAGTGGGTTAAAAAAAATGGAGCCAAAATAATAAATAAATAAATAAATAATAATAACAATTAATAGCGGGGAATCAATAATTAAACACGGTGTGTGGCGCGACCTAATAATAAATGACACAAATGGAAGGGCACCATATTGCTGATTGTTTACGTAGATAGTCGTGAAAATTCGATAATAATAGTTGAACGTCTTCCCGTCTCATTAAAAAAAAACCAAAAATACAAAGCAACAAATTTTTTCAACGAGATTAGCTAGGTTGTCGCTGGAAGAAAATCAAATAAAGAGTAAATTCTTCACAATTGGAGCATAACAAAAGCAATTACAAGAAAAAGATAATATAATAATAATGAATACAGCCAGAGCATAACATATGCAATTATTACAATAAAAAACAATAATTAATAATTGCGATTTATTTGGCAACCAAAAGAAAGCACTGATAATTGTAATAAATAATTGGGATACCAATTTTTTTGTCTACACAATTTATTGTTGGGAAAGGGCAAAATTTTAACACAATCCCACAGGTAATATGTTAACAATCACTTCCAATCCAATTGAAAAAAGAAAAAAAAATCAAAGCCACGTGGGACCAAATTTTAGTAGAAGAGTTCCAAGCAAACAAAGAAACAAAAGAATCGATAGACGTCTAATTCACACGAGGGAATTGACACGAGCCAGAAGACTACCAATCGGCCAATGGCAGGCAAACAACAAACAAAGAAACAAAAGCCAAAAGGATTGCTAAACGTCTGAGCAAACAAAAGAATTCACGCGTGGGAACGGACGACCATCAATTGGAAATACGCACGGCCGGACGACCACCAATCAGCCAATAGCAGCATGCCACGTTAGCAATCACAACCCAATTGAAAACAATGGCATTCCCCAATAGACTAGATATGTTAATAAGACTAGGAGGAGAACACCGCGCAATGCGCGGTGTAATTTTCAAGATTGCCCAGAAATGCCCAATGATTCAAATTCAAATATTAAGTATGAAAAGTTACAAAAAAATACACCAAAAACTTTGCCATTTTGTTTTTGTAGTTTTATTAAGCAGTGAATATGAATAATTTGTCAAGGAAATACAAGACAATACAATGAGTAGACTACTAAGAGAATTAAGATGCTCCTTGCTTTTGCATAGAATGAAAATAGAAATAAAAAAAGACACATGCAATGGAAGAGAAGGGGAAAAAATATAGCTTGAAGAAATACACAAAGTGAGTTGATAAAAACCAAAAATCAAGTTGTCAGTTCCTAGAAAAGAATATTTAATAGCAATAAGTTTCCTTTACAGTTTATTCAAATGAATAATAAAATGCATATACATGCAGTATAAAAAGAAAATCTACTTAGCGAGTCTAAACCATATACCAGTGCCAATTGAACAAATTGACAAAGAAAAGAAAAAAGTATTTCTAATTGGCCACAAGCAAAATGATTCTAGACTTTCAATGACTAATAGCATCAGAGAGCTCCAGCTTCATTCAGACTCTCCTCTCGTTCCCGTGAAAGGCTAAAAGCAAATACCTATCCAGCAGTGAACGATGGGTTTAAAAAAACTTCTCTATAGACAAAACTCCAAGTTAAAAGCTACAGACAAGAAGCAATGTCATAAACCCGATTACCAAACATTTGAACAAAAAAATCCTCAAGAAAATATCATAGGAATTTAAATTTCTATGGAACACTTAATTCTGATCAGAAACATCAAATTTTGGGAAAAAAAAGAAGAAGCAATTTATACCAACCTATAATAATAGTCCGAAAGTCAAAATAAGCAAATAAATAAGTAAAAGGACAAGACAGTACCTCAGGAGAAACCAAAAGCAACGAGATCTGACAAAATTTCTTGATGATATTAATGCAAATAACCCATGAGCATCTTCACACTTCTACTTTTAATGTTCTAAACAAAAGAAAAGGAATATCTCAAGAACCGAAAAAGCAACAAAGACAATCTTAACCAAAACCAGCAAGAATAATTAAACCCAACAGGATAATGCATCATCAGTGGAACAGTTAAATCAAATAAAACTTGGATCTTCAGACATATTCAGTGTAATACATTTGAAATTATTCTACCTAAAGCAATAGTAGAAATCCAATTTTACTTTCAAGCTCTTACCATCTATAATGAGTCGATCAAAATCCAATTTTTCAATCATTCTAATAACTAATTCTGCAACCATAGATGCAACTCACACAAATTTTTCTCCAAAAAACAATCGCTTAGGACTGTAATTTTATTATTTCTTCTTAAAACGAGTATCTCCTTGATCAGTTCCAGTGCTTTTATCAGCAACTAAGAAAACACAACGTTTGTTGAAAAAAAAAACTAAGAAAACACAAAAATATTTTTTGTTCTTTTGTTTTAAAGAAACCATATCCACTATCCGGAAAATGAGAACCAAAACTTCACAAGGGAAAAAAATAAGAAAAATAGTTTTCTCAAAAATAAAGACACGAAAAAAATAACTAAAGTTTTTAACAATCATTGAAATGAAATTTGATCTCCACAAATGGAGACTTTGGGTTGGTTACCATATGGATCGTCTTTGTGAGTCAATAATTGAACATACCCCTGCACATAACAAACCCGGAAAAAAAAAAACCATCAGATAAGCCATGAAAAATCCATTTTCCAGATTTTCTTGACAACCTTTTCCTTCAGTTTCTCTACCAAGTATTTTTTCCATAAATAATAAATATCATACAAGTTTGTACATGGGGCTCTAGAGACCCAAAAGAAAGAAACAAGTAACATAGAAACTACTTAAAAAAGAGTACATAAGTTAAAAAAATGAAAAATAAAATAGAGGAAACCTGAGATGAAGAAGGACGAAACCCAAGGAAGCAAAATTGCCCGCAATGTTTCTCGGTGATGATCTTCTCTTGGCTGCATCTGTTTTGTGAGAAAGTATGGATAAAGAAATAAGGAACAACATAGGCAAAATTTAGATATTAACCAGGTGAAAATTTTTGGGGAATAAAACCAATAAATACAGAAAGGAAATAAAGATTAAGAGGCAACAAAGAACCAGATAGTTTGGAGATAGATTATGCAAATTTCCTTGCTTCTGGAGCTAAAGACGATCAAGCAGAGAGAAAAGATCTAGAACAACCCTATTATCCTACAAAGGGAGAAAAATAACCACAACAAGCCACAATGTTAGACAACTAAACCGGAGAACAAAAAGGGAAAAAAGGCTAGAGAAGTTTAGGTAGGGGAGGAAAGAACAAACCCTTTAAGCAATGAGAATAATCTTCTCGGAGTATTTATATGAAAAACCGTAGGCAAGACACATTGCAAAAGATTTTCCATATCTGAACCTGCAATATCACAACAAATATAAAGTTAGACAAGAAAACCCTCAAAAAAAATCTTTTAAAGACTACCGTATAACCACACCAAGCAATAAACAACCTGAAGAAACCAACTGCGTGTAGTTCTCTTTGTGAACTCCTCTATTTCTTTACCAGTCATAATGCACACAAAAGAAACCAAAAAATAAAATAATCACCAAATGATACCTAATAGTCATAAAATTTTTAAAATCAAAAAGAAAAATTCACAGCCAAGAAATATCTGGAACCCATACAACAAATTGAACAAAAGGTGAGATAGCCAAATAAAATAATCACAGTTAAGAGTATGGCCAAATATACACACTTTTGGCAATCACTTTTTCCTCATTGTGTATCAGAATTTCTTGCACTGCACAAATGTAATTTGTAGAGCAAGGACTTCTTCGAATTTGATACACCAGACATGGTAAGCTCAACCAAAAACTCAATATTGGACTGAAGCAAATTACAGCAAAAAAACTTTTGGTTCCGCTGCAAAACTCAGACACCTACAAGGCATTTTAGCAATAAGTGTTAACCACACTTGTAAATGCAACTACACCACTCTATGCATACTCTAAATACAAAGTCACAACTACTGCAATGTGTCAAAAGACGAGAGAAGAAAAGGTGGGAATAGATTGATTGGAGTGGTTACCTTGAGCCCCGTAAATTGAAGTGGTCATGATCCCATCAAAAAAGTATTCAGAAGACACACACACACATGGAGAGCCAAAGAAATGGTATTTGAAACAAATTTAATCAAAACTCCTCGGACAACAAGAAGAATTCCACCTCTTCTCCTACCGAAAGCACATGACTTCCACGTGATTGACGACCACCATCCAGCCAATAAAACCCAGCCACGTCAGCACAACAACCACCAACCTTAACAATCCCATTCGCTCTTTTACTATATAGGTTGATAAGGAAACCAAATAGAAATAAAAAAAAATGAAAATAGGGAGAAAAAGAACCAGATGTGCGATGTCTAGAAAAGTTCGCAGTATGACCGGCGGCTGCAGCAAGGAAGAATGAAAGGCTGGAAAGTTGCCTTTTAAAGAGGAATTAAAAGAATTGACTTTTACATTCATGCCCAAATCTTTGCTGGTATTTTGTTTTGAGCCTTACTTTTAAGAAATTATAAATCTAACCATAAATGGTTTTCACATTATATTTTTAACCTCAATTTGTACAGTTTTGTGAAATGGAGTCTTTGTATTATTTATAAATTCACCAACTATACCAAATCTAGCAATATTTTTTATGCTATTTTATTTTGTATATAATTAAAATATATTTATGACATCATTATGATGTCATCCAATTAGATCTTTATTCAATAGGTTGAATCTATTTACCCCTAAACTCAATCGAATTACTATCTAGTGCGAGTTTGAAAACATAGCAATTAACACCATCTGAACTTTTGGCCCTAGATAGTGCTACGTAAAGCTGGTCATGAGAAAATACTAGCTCATGAAGATAGGTTCCTATGTAGTGAAGAGTTTGACTTGGGCTTTATTTATAGTCATGGAAAAATGAAGCCTAACAGAAAACTGGATCCTTTTGAAAGGAATTCCATTTTTTTGGCCATCTTGAGTTTGCAGAGGAATTTTTGGAAGAAATACTTTCTTTCCTTTATATTGGCCTACAACTATTTCGGCACAAAGAGTATGTCTTCTCAACTCTCTACATATAAGCCTCATTCCATTTTAGAGCCCTTTAGTTGGAGCAAGGTTTCTAATGAGAATGTTAGGACAATTCTGTGAGGACTCGAAAATTATTTTTACATTTTCTCCTATTTTTGAAAAATTAATTTATAGTTTCTTTTAATTTTACTTTATTTGCTTATTTGTTAGCTTTAATTTGATAGTGATTTTAAAGATTAAGTTAAGATTTTATCATTCCCTTTTTTATATTTTAGTGTATGTTAAGTTTCGTAGAGTACTATGGTAGTTAGACCGACTAGTGAGATGTGTGCGTTAAATTTCGTGGACGAGATTGAATGTGGTACTAGAGGAATTATGTGATTAGAAGTATTAAAAGTGTATTAGAGAAACCCTAGATACTTTGGAGATTAGAAACACAAGAGAGACAAAGAGATAGGTTTGAATCATGTGATGCCATTTGTCACTCATCCTTCAAATTTTGACTAAGACCCTTTGACCCAGACTTCTTCTATTAGTTATCTTGCAATTTAGCCAACATTTCCTCCATTTTACGTCACCTTGGCCTAAATTCTAGGGAAAGAAAAGAGAGAAAAACTTCCAAAAATTCCATCTTGATTTCTTGCTTGATTCTTGAGAAAATCAACGTGAAACTTGAATCCACTCCGATCAATCTTGGGCAAAGCTTGAAGGTGAACTTGGTGGAGCTTTTGAGAGGAAGAAAGTTCTTGTCTTGCAACTTATTTTGGGGGTTTTGAGGTATTACACTAAGAAGCTCTCTTTTTCCATCTTATTTTGCCATTTAAGCAACAAATGACTTGATTATGACGGATTTTATGGAAGATTTCATGATTTTGCTTTCGAGGTTGTAATTTTCAGCTTTGAAATGTATTAGAAGCTTTGTTATGAGGTTGGATATGAAATTTTAGCTTTGGTATGAGATTATCTAGCTCCTATATTCGAATTTCCAACTTTAGGGTTAATTTCCAACTTTGCTATGTTAATTTGCACCCTTGGAATGCCAATTCTAGCTTTGGTGTAAGTGATTTAGAACTTGATATATATGTTTAAAGTTGATAGTTTTGTGGCCTTGATTGATGTTCATTTACTATGAAACTAAGGTTTGACTTGGATGGTTAACTTGAAGAAAAATGGAGACATATTGCTGGATTTTTTCTCCTTATTGGTCAAGTGAGGGTTGAGGTGTGAACTTAGGGCATATTGTCTTCCTCTTGCATATGATTTTACTCAAAGCACTTGCTACAAGCTATTTCTTTGCATGTGTGTTAGTTTTGAGCCAAAACAAAGAAGTTTGAGAAGGGAAAAACTAGTTTTCCAAACTAATAGTTTGCAGGAAAATTTTCACAGGAAGCCCTACGCAGCTTTGGGAAATTGGCTATAACTTCGTATAGGAAAGTCGGAATTGAGTTTCGTTTATTGCGTTTGAAACTAGACTCATAGGGCTTTCAACGATATAACAATTAGGGTTTGGTTAAACTCCTATAAATACCAACAAATCTGCAAAGTTTCTTAAAAACCATCACTATTCTATTTTTGCACATGAGACAGTAGTGAGTTTGAACTGAAATTTAACTAACCTATGAGTTGAATTTTGTGAGGACTCGTAAAAAAAAATTATTATTTTTCGACTCCTATTTTTGCTCATTTAATTATTTATTTGAATATTTGCTTCGATTATTATTTTCTAACCTTATTAGACTTAAATACATGGAATTATGACTTCATTATAATTTTAAAGTGACTCGTTTCAAAAATTAATTTTTGGAAGCTCGATTAATGTAAATAGTGAAAACGTGTCTGAAAACTTTAGCCAATTGGAAGTACAATAAGCTCGGAAATTTGGAGACATGTACAATGGTCCTAAAATAGTTAATTTTAGATTTAAGTACTAAAGTGATAGTTAGTGGTACGATCGTTACAAGAATTTCTTGAAGGTTTCACTTTATCGCGCCTAAATTGGAAATACGCGTTTTCACGCGCGCGCTTAAATGAGGGACTTTGGACCATTATTTTGGGACAATTAAGAGAGAATAATATTTGTATGAATATAAGTGTACTAGAGGTTTAGTGCACTAGTGAAACAAATGCGAGAGAAATCGAGCACCAAACGTGCTCTATGCACACTATTCTCAGTTGACTTTGGAGTGATTTTGCACCACACATTGTATCTTCCTTAGGAAGCCAAAATTAGATCAAACACACTCTCTCCTAGTCTCTCTCTTGGCCGAACCATCAGCTGTAAAATACAACACAAAAGTTGCCATTTTTCATCTTCAATTCTTGCACCAAACCTTCATAGATTCACACCAAAATTGAAGACCACCTAGCTTGTCACTTGGAGAGTTCATTCAGCTTCAAAAGGAGGAGCTTTCCACGGTTTTCTTGGAGCTTTTAAGGACCGAAATTTCTGCCTTGGACACCAACTAGAGTAAGTAATGATCAAGCCTTCTAGTTTTGATTTATGGAAGTTCTAGTATACCTTAAGCTCTTGTATTCATATGGGTGGTTGTTGTTGTTGAAAAATTTGGAAGGTGGGCTCTATGAACTCCCACCTTTGTCTTGATGGCTGATGTGATGCTTGATGATAGATTTAATGTTGGTTTAGTGCTCAAATGGTAGATTAATGGTGTATTATTAGTATAAACTTCAAGAAGTGCATGGGGTAAAAAGTTTCGATTCTGCCCTTCCTTTGAACGTACCTATTTCTGCCGAATTTTGAGGTTGTAATGACTTATATATGATGTTTATATGTTGTATAGATGGTGTATGAAATTTCATTGAAAAATATTGAGGTTTGGTTGGTCAAATGAATTGATTTCACAAAGTTAGTAAACCTGGAATTCTTCCCGAAATGCTCAGACCAGCTTTTTTGTTTCGTCCATAACTCTGTGCTCCGATGTCGAAATCGAGTGTCGTCAGTGGCATTTGAAACTAGACCTTCCCACCTTTCCAACGGTATAAAATGTATGTTCTGGTTCCATGAATGTGAGCCGAACCAACCATTTAAAGTCGGCTGTTCTGTTTCTCTGTTTTCCTGGAACGAAATGCTGAGGCTGCAACTTGTGGCTCGAATTCGAGCTAGATGTGTGCTGAATTTCAAAATGATTTCTTCTGTGAAATTATAGCTCCACGAATTTTTTTTCTAACTCCATAAACCATGTTCAATTCCGAGTTAAGTTGAGTGATTTGTGATCAAAATACGGAACCTGCCCTGCTCTTGAAAACCCTAACTTTTGGACAGATTTGATGCAAGGTTTGGTGTAGACTTGCTAATTGAATTTTGTTTGGTGCTAAACACTTACCAAATGTACCATGAATGTTCCTTAGGCTTTGCCTACCCTAATGAGCCATGTTTAAGGAATTTTTCCTTGACCAAATGTTTGGAATGGAAAACAAAAGGCTCAAGGCAGTTTTGCCTTAGGATTTTCGAAATTTTAGTTGTTGGGTTGACTAGCTTCCCGAATGTATTTTTCCATGAAATTTGATAGAGGGATACTCTTTATATAGGAGTATTATACTACCAAATTTTGTACCAATCCAAGTCCATTTCGATACCTAACTAAAGTCCCAAAGTCGGAAACTCAAATCTGGAAATTTGTTCAACAGTTTCGAAACTTCCCAAACTTTGAGCAACCATATCTTGGTGCTCGCAACTCCGTTTCTTGTTCCGCTTATTTTGTTGTAAACTTGGATTACAACACTAATAGATTTGCAAATTTCAAAGGTTAGTTTCAATCGATGGAATTTTTCCGAATTTCCAAAGTTGGCCAAATAACGTAAGTTATCATCTTGAAGCTCAAATTTGAATACTTTCTGCTTAGATTTGTGGAATGATTCTTTCTAAGAATTTTTAGTACATTAAAAGACGTTTCCAACGGTACCAAATTTACTAATTTTTGACAATCGAAGAGTGAGTTATGATTTTTCAAAAATTGTACCAAAAATCGAAAATTTTGAACTTTTGAAATGAAATCCGCGCGGGAAGCATTTTGCTGGAATCCGGCCAGTTTCTGGCCGGATTAGGTGGCCGGATTGCTGTTGGGATTTGAAAAAAATTGAGGATGGCTACTGCCTCCAATCCGGCCAAGAATCCGGCCGGATATCCAGCCAGATTCCAGCCGGATTGTGACGTGGCCAGCCCACTTTCGACTTCGGTCGTTCGTTTCGAGAATTATTTGTACGTACTTATTCCCATCCAATGATTTTAAGGATAGTAAATCCAATTTTTACTCGAGTCTTATAACTCATTCGAGTTTCGATATATATAAAAAAAAGGGGGGGAAACCCAATCTCGATTTTCAAAGGAAGTTAAACTCGATTTTCGAGGTACTCTCTAGACCGTGTTAGTAATGGTCTATTGTTAATTGCTCAGGCACCCAAGAGAAACTTCAAGAGAATCCCACGGTGGACGCTTGAATTTCGAGTGCCCTTTTCTTCTCATTTTACTTGGTGAGTGTCAAGTGCATATTTACTTGAACTCCTGTGAACTTGATACATGCTTGTCTTGCTTAACCTACCTGGTTTTGATAAAATGGAGTCGAGTGTGTACTTTATCGCACTCGTACTTATTTGAAATAATTGATTCATGTTTGGCCTGACTTGCTAGATTTAAATATCCTGAATTACATGCTTGGACCTGTAAAATGCTTGTATACATGACTTAGTATGCTATGAGTGCATACGTCGTTAGAGTGAATCTCCTCGACATTTACATGTATATGGGGGACGCCCAAACTCATAGGCTGACCTTGAAACTCGAGCCGGCATGGGTTTGGTCGGGAATCTTGGTGAGGCATGAGATTCACATGATAAGGTTGATCTATTGAGAGATCTTGCTTGGCATACTCGTGGAGTATCGCCTTATAAATGTCGTGCGGGCCCGGAGCGGTGTACGGTGGACGGATGGGAAGTTAGTGGAGTTCTACGGATTGAAAATACCGACCCGGTTGACGGAGCATCATCGCGGGGAGGTATACGAATGTCATCGACACAGCAAGTGGAACTTAGCTCCTGAGAGCTACTATATCCTTGAATTGTTTCTGTTTACTTTCACTGGCTTTATGAATCCCTTGTAATTATCTCTTAAACTGTTATTTGGGACTGTTATCTGGACTACGTGCTTGCATGTGTGTTCTTGGCCTCACGAGAGTTTTGCTCACCCAGTAGATTTGTTTTCCTTAACAGGATTGAACTCGGAGATGTATTGGAGAAACGCTCCTGATGTGCTTTTGTTTAGAATTTCTATTATATTTTGACTAGACCCTGGGTTTTGGGTTGTACTTTTGGAATTGAAATGTAACATTTGAGACGTAATGTATATTTGGGATTCATGATATATTTTGAACACCCGACATGCGGGTTGGATAATGGATGACTATTGTTAAGTTTGAACGTTTCCGCATTTACTATATCTAAGTTATTTACTTGTGTTGTGAAGACTGGCACTAAACTTGAATGAAATTGCTTGAATCCTGACGAGAGTTGGGCAGGCGTCCCGCGGATACCCTTTGGCTCGCCTTAGGAAAAAGTGGGGGCGTCACAGTTGGTATTAGAGCGCTAGGTTAGTGCTAGGTTAGAGATCTATATGGAAGACATATTAGATACTCTACCCTTAAAACCTGAGACCGGATAATTAAGTTCTACCTTAAGAGGTATTTGGGGCATACTAGTGATTGGGTTAGACATGCATAAACGACATCCGAACTAGATAGTGATTTAAATTTCTAACCCGAAAAGTGCTATTATTTTGCAAGGATGTAAAACGGAAATGGAGTTCCGGCAGCTGACGGGAATGGCCATGCGAATGGTCATATAGTGCCTCCTAGTTCTATCTACTACCGAACTCTAGTTGGAGGAGCTCGAGTACGCTATTCCCCACCTGACAGATATTCCCGATGTGCTTGTAGGGTGACTTTTGCTTACCCAAATCACATTGTACTGGCCTTGGACGACGAGCGTCGTCAGTTGGTGAATGCCAACTTGGACTTACAGGCTGAGGTGGACGAGCTTAGATAGATGGTTAGCGCTCAGGGCGAGAGAATCGCCGAGCTCGAGGAGGTGATAGAGGGCGAGGTAGCTACATCTGCTGTTGTTAATGAGGAGCTCCGGAGCACTAGGGCTCAACTTACTAGGTTGAGGGAGGAGGTTCGTGATAGGGCTTCCGGGATCCTAGCTGATGCCACTAGGCTAGTGGATGAGCGATGGGTGTAACTCAGGGCTCTGAGGAGGAGGATTCAGTGGAGGATCCTGAGAAGGAGGTTTCTCCTGATAGTCCTACTGCGGACTAGGTCTAGGCAGTTTGACCTCTCTTTTGACTCTTTTGACTCTTTTGACTCTTTTGACTAGTATAGCTAGAATTAGTTGGGGTAACGCTAAGTGCTGAGCCCATTGTATTTTGTATGACTTTGTGGCCTATTTTTGAGGCACTTGCTTTTACTTTAGTCTTCTGTGACTAAAAGTACTCTTGTGGCACCTGCGTGCTATATTTTTTGTGACTACCCTATGACTTGTTAATTGTATGAACTTGATATGCTAATGAATGTAAATTGTTGTTATTTCCGATGTTTTCTTGATTGGTTCCTGTTCTCTACTTTGCACCGCATAATTTATTTATTTATTTCTTGCACTAGGCACGCCTAGGTTATGGAAGGACTAAGAGGCCGTGGTCGAGATCGTGGGCGAAGGACTAGACAGGCCTAACCTCAAAGGGATGACCAGGGATCGGCAACTGGACCGATCCAAGGTCAGGAAAATATTGAGGGTAATCAATTGGCCACTGCCATTAATAGGATGACTGATATCCTAGAACGCTTAACTGATAGACAAGGTCCTGGACCGTTCAACCAACCTGGGGGTCAGGAAAGAGGAGGGGATAGAGTCTTAGAGAGGTTCTTAAAATTTAACCCGCCTAAATTCCTTGGCGAACCTGATCCTGAGGTAGCGGAAAATTGGTTAGAAAGGATGACCAACATATTCGTTGATTTAGACCATACTGAAGATAGGAGAATGAATTTCACTGCTTTTCAATTTGAAAGAGTAGCCCGTGCTTGGTGGGATCTGATAAAAGGAAAATGGGAGAGAACTCAAACCCCTTGGACTTGGGAGAATTTCACAAGGGAATTTAATGAAAAGTTTCTTCCGCTCTTAATTCAAGAGAAGAGGGAGGATGAATTTATCAAGCTGAAACAGGGAACTCTTAGTGTAGCTGAGTATGAAGGAAAATTTACTAAACTTTCAAAGTATGCTCCCGAATTGGTGACCAATGAGCGAAAAAGGATTAGACGGTTTGTTCAGAGATTTAATGTGAAGATACAAGAGGGTTTGGCGGCAGCCCAAATCTCTATTTTTACTGAAGTTTTAGAGAAGGCACAAATGGTTGAGAGTGCAAGATTGCAAGTGAGAGACTTCTACAATAGAAAAAGAAACTTTTTTAACCATACCTCTGGACAACTTGGTAAAAGTGCACAGCCTTCCAAACTGGGAAAAGGAGTGGGAGGACCAAGGACTGCCGGAGTTTCGAGAGGAGATTTATCTAAAGGAGGTCGTAGTGGACTGACACAGGCTAGGAGAGCGCCTTCTAGTGGATCAGCGGTGACCCCTCAAGTTACATGTGGGTACTGCGGAAAATCCAACCATTCTGAAAATGACTGTTGGAGGAAGTCTGGGAAGTGCTTGGCCTGCGGTAGTACCGAGCACCAGCTCGCGAACTGTCCAAACAAACTGAAGGCGGGAGGTGATACCCAGAGACCGGAAAAGTCAGCCTCTAAGCAAACCAGTGCCGGATGGAGCCGACCGAAAGTACCGGTCAGGGTTTATGCACTAGATTATCAACAAGTTCCTGAGGCGACTGAGGTGGTAGAAGATACAATCCCAATCTTGCACCGTTTAATTAGGGTTTTAATTGATCCAAGTGCTACATATTCTTTTGTAAACCCTAACTTCATGAGTGGGATAGACTTGAAACCAATTAAATTACCATATGATCTAGAGGTTAAAACGCCTGCTGGAGATCAAAATCTAATTGCTAACTTGGTGTATAGAGATTGTGAAATCTGGATTGGGGAACAAAAATTATTGGCTGATTTGATAAGTTTGACGATTAAGGGATATGATGTAATCTTGGGAATGGATTGGTTAGCCCGTTATAATGCTCAATTAAACTGTAAGATGAAAATTGTAGAGTTGCGTATTCCAGGAGAAGCAACCCTGAAACTGGATGTAAGGGGTAAATTAGCTTCGTCTGCACTTATTTCAGGACTTCGGGGTAGAAAGTTGTTAAGTAAAGGAGCTCAAGGGTATGTGACTTTCCTTATCAACACCACTAGTGATAAGGTGAAATTGGAAGACATGCCTGTAGTGAAAGAGTTTCCCGATGTTTTTCCTAAAGAATTGGAGTCCCTACCTTCGGAACGGGAAATAGCCTTTAAGATCGATGTAACTCCGGGAGTAACCCCTATTTCTAGGACGCCATATCGAATGGCCCCAACCGAATTGAAGGAGTTGAAATTGCAATTACAAGACTTGTTAGAACGGGATTTTATACTGGAAAGTGATTTGCCGTGGGAAGCCCCAATTTTGTTTGTTAAGAAGAAAGACGGGAGTCTGAAACTGTGTATAGACTACCGAGACTTGAATGATGTTACAATTAAGAATAAGTACCCTTTGCCCCACGTTGATGAATTATTTGACTAATTGCAAGGGGTTGTAGTATTTTCGAAGTTGGATTTGAGACAGGATTATTATCAGTTAAGGATTTTGGAGAAGGACATACCCAAGATTGCTTTTAACTCGAGATATGGGCATTTTGAATTTGCCGTGATGCCGTTTGAGTTAACGAATGCACCTGCTGCTTTTATGGATTTAATGCATAGGGTCTTTAAACCTTATCTAGATCAATTTGTGGTGATCTTTATTGATGACATATTGGTGTATTCTAAGAATGTGAAGGATCATGAGAAGCATTTGAGAATTGTTTTGGAAACTTTGAAGGAACACCAATTATATGTTAAGTTTAGCAAGTGTGAGTTCTGCCTAAAAGAAGTGACTTTCTTGGAACACATAATTTCTAAGGATGGGATTAAAGTGGATCCAGCTAAAGTTGAAGTTGTTTCGAAATGGAAACGACCGGAAAATCCTACCGAGGTTCGGAGTTTTATTGGATTAACAGGGTATTACCGGAGATTTATCAAGGGTTTCTCTAGAATTGCTGGACCAATGACCGAGCTGACCAAGAAAAATGAAAAGTTTATATGGAGTCCTAAGTGTGAAGATAGTTTCCAGGAATTGAAAAGACGATTGACAAGGGCACCTGTGTTAGCTTTGCCAAATGGAAAGGATAGTTTTGTGGTTTACACAGATGCATCTAAGGAGGGTTTGGGATATGTTTTGATGCAAAATGACAAAGTAATAGCATATGCCTCTAGAAAATTGAAACCGCACGAAGGGAATTACCTGACTCATGACTTGGAGTTAGCTGTTGTGGTCTTTGCTTTGAAGAAATGGAGACATTACTTATATGGAGTAACGTTTGAAGTCTTTACTGATCACAAAAGCCTTAAGTACTTATTTTCACAGAAGGAACTGAATTTGAGGCAACGTAGATGGATGAAATTTCTGGAAAACTATGACTGTACGATTAAGTACCATCCAGGGAAAGCTAATGTAGTGGCTGATGCTTTGAGTCGTCAAGTGCAGATGGCTAGATTGATGATTAAGGAATTCCAATTGTTGGAAGAAGTTAGTTATTAGAATTCTCGACTAGAATCGAGGAAAGTAATTTTGGAAAATATTGTATTGAATTCCACTTTGATGGAACGTATCAAGGAATCTCAAGAAAAGGACACTGAAATGCAGAAGTGGTTGGAAAAAATTAAAAAGGGGGACAGGTCGGACTTTAACTTGGGAACGAATGGTGTGTTGAGATTTTGGAATCGGATAGTTGTGCCAAAGGATGAAGGGCTTAAAAAGGAAGTTTTAGAAGAGTCACACCGATCAAAGTTTACGGTACATCCAGGAGGAAATAAAATGTACCAAAACTTAAAGAGTCTGTATTGGTGGGAGAACATGAAGAAGGAGATTGCTCAATTTGTCCAAACATGCTTAATTTGTCAACAGGTTAAAGCCGAACATCAGAAACCGTCAGGACTTTTGCAACGTCTAGAAATACTTGAGTGGAAATGGGAGAATATCACCATGAATTTTGTATCGGGATTACCAAGAACACAGAGAGGCCATGATGCGATTTGGGTAATAGTGGATAGATTAACCAAATCGGTCCATTTTCTATCGATTAATATGAAATACCCGTTAGAAAAGCTGGCCAGGTTGTATTTGGATGAGATCATTAGGTTACATGGAATACCTGTAAGTATCGTGTCCGACAGGGATCCGAGATTTGTTTCGAAATTCTGGCAAAAGATGCAAGAGGTATTGGGGACTAAGTTGAACTTTAGTACCACTTATCATCCTCAGACTGATGGACAGTCGGAGAGGACAATTCAAACTCTTGAGGACATGTTAAGGACTTGTGTTCTGGATTTTAGAAAGAATTGGAGTAAGTTTTTGACTTTAGTAGAATTTACCTACAACAATAGTTTCCACTCTTCTATTCAAATGGCCCCGTATGAGGCACTTTATGGTCGGAAATGTAGGTCTCCAATTTGTTGGGACGAAATAGGTGAACGGAAAATCTTAAACCCGACCACAGTATCTTGGATCAAACAACTCAAGAAGAAATAAAAGCCTCCATAAAAGTCGTCCCTTTTAACTTCTATAACATCATTCATAAACTAAACTCCAAAGTAAAGGAAGAAAACTAAGGTTTCTAGCAAGATTCACCTCTTACCTTCAAACTCAAAGATGACAAGCAAATCAAGAAGATGTAAGGCTTATCTTCCTCCAAAAACTTCGCCAAGAGCTTCCCTCCATGTTTGATTCAAGGTTTATCGGGGTTGATTAGGGTTTTTTCTTTGGATTTCTCACAAATTTGGACAAGAATCAAGACTAAATTTTTTTTGTGTTTTTCTCCCTCTTTTCTCCTCCCCATATCCGTCCAAGGTCAAGGAACAAGAAAAAGAAATAGTGAAATGATAAGAGTTCAAGTTGGATAAGAACAAAACTTGGTCTTGGTCAAGGGTCTTGGTCAAACTTTGAGTGATATGTGACAAATGGCAAGATCACAAGTTAAGTCTATCTCTTTGTCTCTCTAATTGTCTCTAATCACCATAATATCTAATGCTCCTCTAATTAACTCTTAACACCTCTTATCACATAATCCCTTTTGCATAAAACTGTGAGGACTCGAAAATCTATTATTTTTAAATCCCTAATTTTGGTTTAATTAATTATTTATTTGGATTTTTATCACGAATAATATTTTCTAGCCTTATTAGACCTAAGTACATGGTATTATAGCTTCGTTATAATTGTAAAGTGTCTCGTTTCAAAAATTATTATCTTAGAAGCTTGTTTAGTGAAAAAGTGAAAACGCGTTTGGAAAATTTAACCAATTGGGAGTACATTAGGCCCGGAAAATTGGAGACATGTACAATGGTCTTAAAATAGGTAAATTTAGTTTTAAGTACTCAAGTGATAGTTAGTGGTACGATCGTGAATTTCTCGAAGGTTTCATTTTATCGCGCCTAAATTGGATATACGCGTTTTCACGCGCGCGATTAATTGAGGGACTTTAGACCATTATTTTGGGACAATTAAGAGTGAATAATATTTATATGTACATAAGTGCATTAGAGGTTTAGGGCACTAGCAAAATAAACGCGAGAGGAATTGAGCACAAAATGCGCGCGTACGTGCACTATTTGCGGTTGACTTTTGTGCACCTACACTCTTAGCCTTTAAGCGTCCTTAGCAAGCTAAAAACCAGACCAAAATCTCTCTCTCTTTCCCCTCATCTGGTCGGCTACCTCCAAGAGCAAGAACCAAACTTGCTTCATCAAATTCTACTCCAAAATCTTGCTCAAATCACTACCAAATCCTCTCAAATTTTAACTCTACTTAGCTTGACATTTGGAGAGTCCATTTAGCTACAAAAAAGAGGAGCTTCCACGGTTTTTCTGAGCCGAGGAAAGGGCCGAAATTCTGCTCTAGTTCATCAACCAAAGTAGGTAATGATCCAACACTCTAATCTTGGTTTATGGAGGTTGTTTAACACTTATAAGTTCAAATATTCTTGTGGGTTAGCTTGTTATGGTGTAAATGAAATAGGTGGGCTCTATGAACTCCTACCTTTGTGTTGATGGCTGATATAATGTTTGATGATGGATTTAATGTTGGTTTAGGGCTCAAAATGGTAGATTAATGGTGTATTATTACTATAAACTTCAAGAAGTGCAAGGAGTGAAAAGTTCCGATTCTGCCCCTGCTTTGAACGTACCTATTCCTGTGGAATTTTGAGGTTGTAATGACTTATATATGATGTTTATATGTTGTATTGATGGTGTAAAAAATTTCATTGAAAAATATTGAGGTTTGGTTGGTCAAATGAATCGATTTCACAAAGCTAGTAAATCTGGAACTGTTTCCGTAATGCTATGATCAGCTTTCGTGTGTTGGCCATAACTTTATGCTCCGACGTCGAAATCGAGTGCCGTCAGCGGAATTTGAAACTAGACGTTCCCACCTTTCTGACAGTATAAATGCACGCTCTGGTTCCATGTATGTGAGCCGAACCAACCATTTAAAATCGGCTGTCCTGTTTCTCTATTTTCCTGGAATGAAATGCTGAGGCTGCAACTTATGGCTCGAATTGTGTGCTGAATTTCAAACAGATTTCTTCTGTGAAATTATAGCTATACGAATGTATTTTCTAACGCCATAAACCATGCTCAATTCCGAGTTAAGTTGACTAATTTGTGATAAAAATACGGAACCTGCCCTGCTCTTGAAAACCCTCACTTTTGGACAGATTTGATGCAAGGCTTGGTGTAGACTTGCTAATTGAATTTCTTGGTGTTAAACACCTATCAAATGTACCATGAATGTTTCTTAGGTTTCAACTACACTACTGAACCATGTTTGGAGGATTTTCCTTAACCAAATGTTTGGAAATGGAAAACAAAAGGGCTCAAGGCAGTTTTGCCTTGGGATTTTTGAAACTTTGGTTGTTCGGTTAAATACCTTTCTGAAGGTATTTTTCCATGAAATTTGAGAGAAGGACACTCTTCATATAGGAGTATTATACTGCCAAAGTTTATGCCAATCCAAGTCCATTTCGATACCTAACTAAAGTCCCAAAGTTAGAGGCTCAAATCTTGAAATTTGTTCACCAGTTTTGAATTTTTCCCAAACTTCGAGCTACCGTATCTCGGTGTTTGAAACTCCGATCCTTGATCCGCTTTTTCTGTTATAAACCTTACTTGCAACGATAATTGAGTTACAAATTTCAGAGGCTAGCTCGCAACGTATGAATTTTACCGAATTTCCAAAGTTAGCGAAAAACCAACCCCGGCTCAATCCTGAGTGTTCTAGAACAGCAACTTTAAACCCATTTTTGAATACCTTCCACTTAGATTCATGGAAAAGTATCTTCTAAGAACTTTTAGTACTTTCAAAGAGGTTTCCAACGGTACAAGTTTTCCAATTTTTGACATGTAGAATGTGAGATACGATTTTTCAAAATATCGTATCAAAACTGAAAATTTTCCGAATTCCAAAGGAAGGGAGTCTTCAAGCACTCCTTATTCTTTCGATATTATTTGAACGTGTTATACTTGATTTTCCAAAATGAAAATCCGATCGCTCTTGTACTTTAAGAAACTCTAACTGAACCTCGATTTACGAGTAATTGAGATTCGATTTCATGAAATTTCCTTAGATTATACTAGTATACAATCTTCCTTGATAATTGGGATATATGAGTGATGCCTCACTATTATTTGCTCAGGCGCACACGAGGACCCTCAAGAGAATCCCACGGTGAACGCTTAAATTTCGAGTGCCCTTTCTTCTCATTTTACTTGGTAAGTGTCAAGTGTGTGTTACTTGAATTTCTGTGAATTCGATACGTGATTACTTGTTATTGATACTTGAGATTTTGAGAAATGGAGTCGAGTGTGTATTTTATCGCACTCGTTCTCATTCGAAATGATTTAACTCATGCTCAAATTGCTTGAATATATTGATTGCTTGGATACATCGATTGCTTGTACATATCAATGCTTGATACATAAAATGGTATGCTATGGCTGCATACGTCGTTGGAGTGAATCTCCTCGACACACAAATGGTCATGGGGACGCCCACATCTCATTGGCCGACCTTGGACTCGAGCCGGCATGGGTGTGGTCGGGAACCTTGGCGAGCCATGAGATATATAAGATTGACCTAATGAGAGATCTTGCTTGGCATACTTGAGTAGTATCGCCACAAACCAATGACGGGCGGACCCGATATAGGGGTATGTAAGGTGAAAGGGGACAGGTTAAGTGGAGTTCTACGGACTAAACCTACCCGATTGACGGAGTGTCAATTCGTGGAGGTTATTGATCGTGCAAGTGGAATATAGCTCCTGAGAGCTCCTATATCCTTGAATTGTTTCCATTTACTTTCCGGTAAATTGTTAATTATTGAAACATATTATTGCTGGGCTTGTAATTGCGATTGTTACTTGAACTACGTGCTTGCATGTGTGTCCTTGGCCTCACGAGCGTTTTGCTTACCCTGTAGATTTGTTTTCCTTAACAGGACTGGAAATGGAGTAAATGCGGAGAAATCTCCTTTTGGATATATTTCGTTTTAGGGTTTCAAGTGTATTTTGGCTTGACCCCTTTATGATTGTACTTTTGGAAGTTTAATGTATCATTCGGATATATGTGATGTATATTTTTGGAATTTAAGTTGTATTATGAACACCCAACGTGTGGGTTGGATAATAGATGGATATTGTTAAGCATGAACGCTTCCGCACTATATATATTTGTTCTAATTTGATTGTGGTATCTAGTATCGCTTTAAGCTTGAACGTTTATTGCTTGAGTCCTGGCGAGACTAGGCAGGCGTCTCGTGGATACCCTTTGGTGCGCCTTAGGTAGAAGTGGGGGCGTCACAGTTGGTATCAGAGCGCTAGGTTAGCGCTAGGTTAGAGATCTATATGGGAGACATATTAGATACTCTACCCTTAAGACCTGAGACCGGATAATTAAGTTCTACCTTAAGAGGTATTTGGGGCATACTAGTGATTGGGTTAGGCATGCATAAACGACATCCGAACTAGATAGTGATTTAAATTTCTAACCCAAAAAGTGCCATTATTTTGCAGGGATGGAAAACGGAAATGGAGTTCCGGCAGCTGACGGGAATGGCCATAAAGTGCCTCCTAAGCCTATTTACTACCGAGCTCTAGCTGGGGGAGCTCGAGTACGCTATTCCCCATCTTACAGATATCCCCGATGTGCGTGTAGGGTTACCTTTGCTTACCCGAACCACCTTGTGCTTGCTCTGGACGACGAGCGTCGTCAGCTAGTGGATCTTAACAGGGATCTTCAGGTAGAGGTGGATGAGCATAGACAGATGGTTAGCGCTCAGGGTGAGCGGATTGCCAAGCTCGAGGAGGTGATCGAAGGTGAGGTGGCCACATCTGCAGTGGTTCGTGATGAGCTTCAGAGTACTAGGGCTCAACTTACTAGGTTGAGAGAGGAGGTCCGTAGTCGGGCTTCCGATATCGTAGCTGATGCCACTAGGCTAGTGGATGAGGCGATGGGTGTAGTTCAAGACTCTGAGGAGGAGGATCCGGAGAAGGAGATTCCTCCTGATAGTCCTGCTGCGGACTAGGTCTAGATTGATTGACTTTTCTTTTAACCCTTTTGACTAGTATAGCTAGTATTAGCAGGGGTGATGCTAAGTGCTGAGGCCATTGTATTTTTCATGACTATGTGGCCTATTTTTGAGGCACTTGCTGTACTTTAGTCTTCTGTGACTAAAAGTACTCTTGTGGCACTTGTGTGCTATATTTTTGCGACTATCCCATGACTTGCTAATTGTATGAACTTGATATACTAATGAATGTAAATTATTGTTATTTTCAATATTTTCTTGATTGGTTGCTGCTCTCTACTTTGCATCGCATAATTTATTTATTTCTTGCACTAGGCACGCCTAGGTTATGGAAGGGCTAAGAAGGGGTCGAGGCCGTGGGCGAGGGACTAGACCGGCCCAACCTCAGGGGAATGACCAGGGATCTGCAACTGGACCGACCCAGGGTCAGGAAAATATTGAGGGTAATCAAGTGGCTAATGCCATTAATAGGATGACTGATATCCTAGAGCGCTTAGCTGATAGACAAGGCCCTGGACCGTTCAACCAACCTGGGGGTCAGGAAAGAGGAGAGGATAGAGCCCTAGAGAGGTTCTTAAAATTTAACCCGCCTAAATTCCTTGGTGAACCTAATCCTGAGATAGCAGAGAATTGGTTAGAAATGATGACCAACATATTCGCTGCTTTAAACTACACTGAAGATAGGCGAGTGAATTTCGCTGCTTTCCAATTTGAGAGAGTAGCTCGTGCTTGGTGGGATTTGATAAAAGGAAAATGGGAGAGAACTCAAATCCCTTGGACTTGGGAGAATTTCACAAGGGAATTTAATGAAAAGTTTCTTCCGCCCTTAATTCAAGAAAAGAGGGAGGATGAATTTATCAAGTTGAAATAGGGAGCTCTTAGTGTAGCTGAATATGAAGGAAAGTTTACTAAGCTTTCAAAGTACGCTCCCGAATTGGATTAGACCGTTTGTTCAGGGACTTAATGTGGAGATACAATAGAGCTTGGCTGCAGCCCAAATCTCTACATTTACTGAGGCACTAGAGAAAGCTCAAAGGGTAGAAAATGCAAGGATGCAAGTGAGAGACTTTCATCATAGAAAAAGGAGTTTTTCTAGCCATACTTCTGGACAAGCAAATAAGAGTGCACAACCTTCCAAGATGGGAAGAGGAGCAGGAGGAGTGAGGCCTGTTGGAGCTTCTAGGGGAGCTCTATCTAGAAGGGGTTGTAGTGGGACAACTCAATTTAGGGGAGCACCTTCTATTGGATCAGCTGTGACCCCTCAGGTTACATATGGATACTGTGGTAAATCCAACCACTCTGAGAACGATTGCTGGAGAAAGTTGGGGAAATGTTTATTTTGTGGTAGTGCTGAACATCAAGTCGCCAATTGTCCAAAATCGCCAAAGACAGGAGGAAACCCTCAGAGGTCAGAAAAGTCAACCTCTAAGCAGACCAGTGCCGGAGGAAGTCGACCGAAAGTACCGGCTAGGGTTTATGCACTGAACTATCAACAGGTTCCTGAGGCAACTGAGGTGGTAGAAGGTACAATTCCAATTTTTCACCGTTTAGCTAGGGTTTTAATTGATCCGGACGCAACCCATTCTTTTGTAAATCCTAATTTCATGAGTGGAATAGACTTGGAACCAATTAAGTTATCGTATGACTTGGAGGTTAAAACGCCCACTGGAGACAAAAGCTTAATTACTAACTTGGTGTATAGGGATTGTGAAATCTGTGTTAGGGAACGAAAACTATTGGCCGACTTAATAAGTTTAGCGATTAAGGGATATGATGTGATTCTAGGGATGGATTGGCTAGCCCATTATAATGCCCAGTTGAATTGTAGGACCAAGGTTGTAGAATTGTGTATCCTAGGGGAGGCAAACCTGAAGCTGGATGTAAGGGGCAAATTGGCTTCATCTGCACTTATTTCAGGAATTCGGGCTAGAAAATTATTAAGTAAAAGAGCTCAAGGGTATTTGGCTTTTCTTATTAACACCCCAAGTGATAAGGTGAATTTGGAGGACATGCCTGTAATGAAAGACTTTCCAGATGTTTTTTCCGAAGAGTTAGAATCTCTACCTCCAGAACGGAAAATAGCTTTTAAGATTGATGTAACTCCGGGAGTGATCCCTATCTCTAAGACGCCATATCGGATGGCTCCAGCGGAATTGAAGGAGTTGAAATTGCAACTGCAAGACTTGCTGGAAAGGGGTTTTATAAAAGAGAGTGATTCTTCATGGGGGGCCCCAGTTTCGTTCGTTAAGAAAAAGGACGGGAGTTTGAGACTATGTATAGACTATAGGGCTTGAATGAGGTTACCATTAAGAATAAATACCCACAGCCCCATATTGACGAGTTCTTTGACCAATTGCAAGGGGCGGTAGTATTCTCGAAATTAGATTTGAGACAGGGTTACTATCAATTGAGGATCCTGGAGAAAGACATACCCAAGACTGCTTTTAATTCGACATATGGGCATTTTGAGTTTGTCGTGATGCCATTTGGATTAAAGAATGTTCTTGCTGCTTTTATGGATTTAATGCATAGGATTTTTAAGCCTTATTTGGACCAATTTGTGGTAGTGTTCATTGATGATATTTTGGTGTATTCTAAGAGTGTGAAAGACCATGAGAAACACTTGAGAGTTGTTTTGCAAACCTTAAGGGAGTATCAATTGTATGCTAAGTTCAGCAAGTGCGAATTCTGGTTAAAAGAAGTGAATTTCTTGGGACACATAATTTCTAAGAATGGGATTAAAGTGGATCCAGCTAAAGTTGAAGCTGTTTCGAAATGAAAACGACCGGAAAACCCTACCGAGGTTCGGAGTTTTATTGGATTAGCAGGGTATTACCGGAGATTTATCAAAGATTTTTCTAGAATTGCTGGACCAATGACCGAGCTGACTAAGAAAAGTGAAAAGTTTATTTGGAGTCCTAAGTGCAAAGAGAGTTTCCAGGAATTGAAAAGACGCTTAACCAAAGCCCCAATATTAGCTCTACCAAATGGGAAGGATAGTTTTGTGGTTTACACAGATGCATCTAAGGAAGGTTTGGGATGTGTGTTGATGCAAAATGACAAAGTGATAGCATATACCTCTAGGAAATTGAAACCGCATGAAGGGAATTACCCGACTCATGATTTGGAGTTAGCTGCTGTGGTCTTTGCTTTGAAGAAATAGAGACATTACTTGTATGGAGTAACGTTTGAAGTCTTTACTGATCACAAAAGCCTTAAGTACTTATTTTCCCAGAAGGAATTGAATTTAAGGCAACGTAGATGGATGAAATTTCCGAAAGATTATGACTGTACGATTAAGTACCATCCAGGGAAAGCTAATGTAGTGACTGACGCTTTGAGTCATCAAGTACAGATGGCTGGATTGATGATTAAGGAATTCCAATTGTTGGAAGAAGTTAGTTATTGGAATCCTCGACTGGAACCGAGGAAAGTACTTTTGGGGAATATTGTATTGAATTCCACTTTGATGGAACGTATCAAGGAATCTCAAGGAAAGGACATTGAGGTGCAGAAGTGGTTGGAAAAGGTTAAAAAGGGGGACAAGTCGGACTTCAACTTGGGAACGAATGGTGTATTGAGATTTCGGAATCGGGTGGTTGTGTCAAAGGATGAAGGACATAAAAAGGAAATTTTAGAAGAGGCACACCGATCAAAGTTTACGGTACACCCAGGAGGGAATAAAATATACCAAGACTTAAAGAGTTGTATTGGTGGGAGAACATGAAGGAGGAGATTGCTCAATTTGTCCAAACATGCTTAATTTGTCAATAGGTTAAAGCCGAACATCAGAAACCATCGGGACTTTTGCAACCTCTAGAAATACCTGAGTGGAAATGGGAGAATATCACCATGAATTTTGTATCGGGATTACCAAGGACACAGAGAGGCCATGATGCGATTTGGGTAATAATGGATAGATTGACCAAATCGACTCATTTTCTGCCGATTAACATGAAGCACCCATTGGAGAAGTTGGCCAAGTTGTATTTGGATGAGATCATTAGGTTACATGGAATCCCTGTCAGTATCGTGTCAGATAGAGATCCAAGATTTGTTTCGAGGTTCTGGCAAAAGATGCAAGAATTGTTAGGGACTAAATTGAATTTTAGTACTACTTATCATCCCCAGACCGATGGACAGTCTGAAAGGACAATTCAAACCCTTGAGGATATGTTGAGAACTTGCGTTCTGGATTTTGGGGAGAGTTGGAGTAAGTTTTTGACTTTAATGGAATTTGCCTACAATAATAGTTTCCACTCTTCTATTCAGATGGCCCCGTATGAGGCACTTTATGGTCGGAAATGTAGGTCTCCGATTTGTTAGGATGAAATAGGTGAACGGAAGATCTTAGATCCGACTACAGTGTTTTGGATTGAAGAAGCTAATGAGAAAGTAAAGTTGGTACACTAAAAAATTCAGACCGCTCAGAGCCGCCAAAAGAGTTATGCCGATAATCAGAGAAAAGATTTGGAGTTTACTGTTGGAGATTTGGTATTTATCAGAATCACGCCCTTGAAAGCAAGCTTGATGTCTGGAGAAGAAAAAAAGTTACAACCGAGATTTGTAGGACCTTACAAGATTATCCAACGTGTGGGGAATGTAGCCTATAAGCTTGAATTGCCACCAAATTTATCTCGAATCCATAATGTATTCCATGTATCTATGCTTAAGAAGTATCATCCAGACCCTTCTCACATTTTGCAACCAGAGAGTATTGAGATTGATGAGACTTTGACCTATGAAGAGAAACCGGTGAAACTTCTGGATTGAAAGGTGAAGGAATTGAGGAACAAGCAGATACCACTAATAAAAGTTCTTTGGAGGAACCACGGAGTTGAGGAAGCAACATGGGAAGTATAGGAAACGATCAGAGAGAAGTATCCAGACTTGTTTGCCAATCAAAGTAAAATTTCGAGAACGAAATTCTCTTAAGGGGGAGAGGATGTGAGGACTCGAAAATCTATTATTTTTAAATCCCTAATTTTGGCTTAATTAATTATTTATTTGGATTTTTGCCACGAATAATATTTTCTAACCTTATTAGACCTAAGTACATGGTATTATAGCTTCGTTATATTTTTAAAGTGTCTCGTTTAAAAATTATTTTCTTAGAAGCTTGTTTAGTGAAAAAGTGAAAACGCGTTTGGAAAATTTAACCAATTGGGAGTACATTAAACCCGGAAAATTGGAGACATGTACAATGGTCTTAAAATAGGTAAATTTAGGTTTAACTACTCAAGTGATAGTTAATGGTACGATCGTTATAAGAATTTCTCGAAGGTTTCACTTTATCGCGCCTAAATTGGAAATACGCGTTTTCACGCGTGCGATTAATTGAGGGACTTTAGACCATTATTTTGGGACAATTAAGAGTGAATAATATTTATATGTACATAAGTGCATTAGAGGTTTAGTGCACTAGTGAAATAAACACGAGAGGAATTGAGCACAAAACGCGCGTGTACGTGCACTATTTGCGGTTGAATTTTGTGCACCTACACTCTTAGCCTTTAAGCTTCCTTAGCAAGCTAAAAACCAGACCAAAATCTCTCTCTCTTTCCCCTCATCTGGTCGGCTACCTCCAAGAGCAAGAACCAAACTTGCTTCATCAAATTCTACTCCAAAATCTTGCTCAAATCACTACCAAATCCTCTCAAATTTTAACTCTACTTAGCTTGACATTTGGAGAGTCCATTTAGCTACAAAAAAGAGGAGCTTTCCACAGTTTTTTTGAGTTGAGGAAAGGGCCGAAATTCTGCTCTAGTTCATCAACCAAAGTAGGTAATGATCCAACACTCTAATCTTGGTTTATGGAGGTTGTTTAACACTTATAAGTTCAAATATTCTTGTGGGTTAGCTTGTTATGGTGTAAAATGAAATGGGTGGGCTCTATGAACTCCCACCTTTGTGTTGATGGCTGATATAATGTTTGATGATGGATTTAATATTAGTTTAGGGCTCAAAATGGTAGATTAATGGTGTATTATTAGTATAAACTTCAAGAAGTGCAAGGGGTGAAAAGTTCCGATTCTACCCCTGCTTTGAACGTACCTATTCCTGCGGAATTTTGAGGTTGTAATGACTTATATATGATGTTTATATGTTGTATTAATGGTGTAAAAAATTTCATTGAAAAATATTGAGATTTGGTTGGTCAAATGAATCGATTTCACAAAGCTAGTAAATCTGGAACTGTTTCCGTAATACTATGACCAGCTTTCGTGTGTTGGCCATAACTTTATGCTCCGACATCGAAATCGAGTGCCGTCAGTGGCATTTGAAACTAGACATTCCTACCTTTCCGACGGTATGAAATATATGCTCTGGTTCCATGTATGTGAGCCGAACCAACCATTTAAAGTCGGCTGTCCTGTTTCTCTATTTTCCTGGAAGGAAATGCTGAGGCTGCAACTTATGGCTCAAATTCGAGCTAGTTGTGTGCTGAATTTCAAACTGCTTTCTTCTGTGAAATTATAGCTATATGAATTTATTTTCTAACGCCATAAACCATGCTCAATTCTGAGTTAAGTTCACTGATTTGTGATAAAAATACGGAACCTGCCCTGCTCTTGAAAACCCTCACTTTTGGACAGATTTGATGCAAGGCTTGGTGTAAACTTGCTAATTGAATTTCTTGGTGTTAAATGCCTATCAAATGTACCATGAATGTTCCTTAGGTTTTGCCTACACTACTGAACCATGTTTGGAGGATTTTCCTTAGCCAAATGTTTGGAAATGGAAAACAAAAGGGCTCAAGGCAGTTTTGCCTTGGGATTTTTGAAACTTTGGTTGTTCGGTTAAATACCTTTCTGAAGGTATTTTTCCCTAAAATTTGAGAGAAGGACACTTTTCATATAGGAGTATTATACTGCCAAAATTTGTACCAATCCAAGTCCATTTCGATACCTAACTAAAGTTCCAAAGTTGGAGGCTCAAATCTGGAAATTTGTTCACCAGTTTTGAATTTTTCCCAAACTTTGAGCTACCGTATCTCGGTGCTCGAAATTCCGATCCTTGATCTGCTTTTTTTGTTATAAAACTTACTTGCAATGCTAATTGAGTTACAAGTTTCAGAGGTTAGCTCGCAACGTATGAATTTTTCCGAATTTCCAAAGTTAGCAAAAAACCAACCCCGACTCAATCCAGAGTGTTCTAGAACAGCAACTTTAAACCCATTTTTGAATACCTTTCACTTAGATTCATGGAAAAGTATCTTCTAAGAACTTTTATTACTTTCAAAGAGGTTTCCAATGGTACCAAGTTTTCCAATTTTTGACATGTAGAATGTGAGATACGATTTTTCAAAATATCGTATCAAAACTGAAAATTTTTCGAATTCCAAAGGAAGGGAGTTTTCAAGCACTCCTTATTCTTTCGATATTATTTGAATGTGTTATACTTGATTTTCCAAAATGAAAACCCGATCGCTCTTGTACTTTAAGAAACTCTAACTGAACCTCGATTTACGAGTAATTGAGGTTCGATTTCATGAAATTTCCTTAGATTGTACTAGTGTACAATCTTCCTTGATAATTGGGATATATGAGTGATGCTTCACTATTATTTGCTCAGACACACACGAGGACCCTCAAGAGGATCCCACGGTGGACGCTTAAACTTCGAGTGCCCTTTTCTTCTCGTTTTACTTGGTGAGTGTCAAGTGTGTGTTACTTGAACTCCTGTGAATTCGATACGTGATTACTTGTTATTGATACTTGAGATTTTGAGAAATGGAGTCGAGTGTGTATTTTATCGCACTCGTTCTCATTCGAAATGATTTAACTCATGCTCAAATTGCTTGAATATATTGATTGCTTGGATACATCGATTGCTTGTACATATCAATGCTTGATACATAAAATGGTATGCTATGGCTGCATACGTCGTTGGAGTGAATCTCCTCGACACACAAATGCTCATGGGGACGCCCACATCTCATTGGCCGACCTTGGACTCGAGCCGGCATGGGTGTGGTCGGGAACCTTGGCGAGCCATGAGATATATAAGATTGACCTAATGAGAGATCTTGCTTGGCATACTTGAGTAGTATCGCCACAAACCAATGACAGGCGGACCCGATATAGGGGTATGTAAGGTGAAAGGGGACAGGTTAAGTGGAGTTCTACGGACTAAACCTACCCGATTGACGGAGTGTCAATTGGTGGAGGTTATTGATCGTGCAAGTGGAATATAGCTCCTGAGAACTCCTATATCCTTGAATTGTTTTCGTTTACTTTCCGAAAAATTGTTAATTATTGAAACATATTATTGCTGGGCTTGTAATTGGGATTGTTACTTGAACTACGTGCTTGCATGTGTGTCCTTGGCCTCACGAGCGTTTAGCTCACCCTGTAGATTTGTTTTCCTTAACAGGACTTGAAATGGAGTAAACGCGGAGAAATCTCCTTTTGGATATATTTCGTTTTAGGGTTTGAAGTGTATTTTGTCTTGACCCCTTTATGATTGTACTTTTGGAAGTTTAATGCATCATTCGGATATATGTGATGTATATTTTTGGAATTTAAGTTGTATTATGAACACCCGACGTGCGGGTTGGATAATGGATGGATATTGTTAAGCATGAACGCTTCCGCACTATATGTATTTGTACTAATTTGACTGTGGTATCTAGTATCGCTTTAAGCTTGAACGTTTATTGCTTGAATTCTGGCGAGAGATAGGCAGGCGTCCCGCGGATACCCTTTGGTGCGCCTTAGGGAGAAGTGGGGGCATCACAATAACTCCTTCTAATCCTCCAAATTTATTACACACATCTCACTAGTTAGTCACACAAGTGTCAATGCACTATGAAACTTAGCAAGTGCCAAATTAAACATGCACCAAGTTACATAAGGAAATAGAGTTAAAAACACATCTCAATCATCAAAGCAACCATAAATTCAAGGCAAGCGAGGAAAAACAATATAAAAGATAAGAAGCTAATTTGTGGGATCTCACAAGATAGCAATTGTTTATCTAGTTTTAACTACTAATAATAAAAGTAAGTCACATAAAAGAAAAATGATAAAGAAGCTGCAGGTACGATATCTTAAAAGAAACAACAAAAGAAATCTGTTAAACCGAAAAAAAAGTTATTTTTTCTGCGGAGCTGAAGTGCATAAAAAGAAGTATTGCACCAATTACCATATTTGGTGTGTTAAGAAATGTATGCTTCTTAATTTCATTTTTTTGAGGTTAATTTAACTTCAATATTTAGACACACATGATGGTTAAATTATAGTGTAACAATTCACATCGGTGTGTCTATGTATAGTTGTCTGAATTGTCAAAAGTCTAATGATAATGAAAAATATATCTATGTGGGTAATAGCAAGACAGTTCAAGTTGAGACAATAGAAGTTTAAAAATTACTGTCTATGCTGGATTTTGTTTGAATTTTAATGAAATATTTATTGTACCGTCTTTTTGACAAAATTTAATTTCTATTCTGCTTTGGACAAATTCGATTATTTTTATTCATTTGAAAATGAAAATTTTAAATGTTTCATGATTTAAAATTGATTGATTCAAGTTCTTTATTATATTATAATAATCTATATTTAATTAAAACAGTTGCCTCATTTAATGAATCTTTGCATTTGAGTGTTAGAAGAATAAAAAGAAAATTAATCAATAAGAATTCGGCTGCTTTGTGATACAAGAGATTGGGTATTATCTCCAAATGAAGAATAAAAAGATTTGTGTCAAACAAAATTCTTGACCCCTTAAATTTTACAAATTCTAATGATTGTATTAATTGTATAAAGAAAAAACAAACCAACAAAAGGAGATTTGAAACCAATAAGACTTTGGACGTCTTAGAACTTGTATATATAGATATTTGTGAGTCATTTTCTACATCTGTTTGAAATGATCAACAATATTGTATAATGTTCATAAACAAATTTTTAAGATATGGTTACATATATCTCATTTCTATCATAGTCACTGGACGTGTTCAAAATATCTGACCATGATAATGAGTACTATGGTAGATATAACGATTTAGATAAATAACATCCAGGTCCATTTACTAAACACCTAAAGGAATGCGGCATTGATCCACAGTACACTATGTCGAGTTCACCCACTATGAATAGTGTTGTTGAAAGACGAAATAGGACATTTAAAAATATATAAGAAGTATGATATATCATTTTATCTTATTAGAGTCACTATAGAGAGAAATACTTAAGACTGCTGCATATATCCTTAATAGAGTTTCAACTAAAATAACTATCAAAACCCCTTATGAGTTTTAGATTAGAAAGAAACTTAGTTTGAAATATTTACATAATTGGGGATATCCAACTGAGATAAGGTCTTATAGGCCAAATAAAAAGCAATTGGATTAAAAATGGTTAGTTGTTATTTTATTAGACATTTTGAAAGATTAAGAAGTTACACATTTTATGATCTCATGACTAAATTGATTTTTGACATAAAAAATACCCGATTCATTGAAGATGTCTAGTTTGGGGAAGGAGATGTAGTTAGGGACCTTATTTTTGAAGAGAAATATGTTAATATTCCTACAGGTGTCATTGATTTTATTCAAAATCTTATTCCTGATCTTGATCATGAGATAACAAATCAAGACAATATTAAAGAACAAACGATTATAGAAGAACAAATTCTACCTCCTCAAGAATCAATGTTATTAAGAAGATTCATTAGAAAAAGGAGAAGTGCAGTGTTAGATGATTATATTATTTTTCTCCAAGAATATGAGGATGACACGGGATTGATAGAAGATGATTCAATCAACTTCTATCAAGTCATGAAATATTCAACTTCTCAAAAGTGGATCAATGTCATGAATGAAGAGATTAAATTTATGAAAGATAATAGCGTCTAAGATTTTGTCCCATTGCGAGAAGAAGCGAAATCCATTGGTTGTAAATGAATATTTAAAACCAAGAGAAATCCTAAAGGTAACTTGGGAAGATACAAAACTTGTCTTATCATTAAGTGTTTTACGTAAAAAGAAGGCATCGATTATAAATAAATCTTCTCTCTGATTTCTTTGAAGGATTCTTTTAGAATTATAATAGCATTAGTGGCATATTTGAATTTTAAATTACACCAGATGGATGTAATCACATCATTTCTCAATAGTGATATTGATGAGACAATCTATATGGTACAATTAAAAAAACTATGTTGGATGTTAAGATAGCATGAAGTTAACATCAGGCTACATATTCTTACTGGCTAGTGGTTCCATATGTTGGAAGAATGCTAAATAGTTTCTTATAATCTCTTCTATTGTGGTTACAAAATTCATAACTTATTATGAGGCATCAAATCATGAAATTTAGTTACAAAATTTTGTCACAAAATTACGTGTAATGGATGGTATCAAAGATTACTCAAATTATTTTGCGATAATAAGTCAGTAATTCAATATTTCAATAACAATGGGAGTTTGAAAAAATATAAATTTATAGATATTAAGTTCCTTACTACCAAACAAAGAGTACAAAGTGGACAATTATTGATAGAGCATATCAAGAAAAACTCTATGGTTGCGGATCCATTGACTAAGGAATTGCTATTCAAAATGTTTCATGAGCATGCTGATTATATGGGTGCCATGCTATTAAGTGATGCTTAGTTTTCATCAAAATTTGTTATTTTAAATGCTCTTACGATATTAATAATTTTCTATTATTAATGTTTTAAAAATATTTTATGAATAAATAAACTTTGAATTTATTTACACTCTGATTTTGGTATAATTTGATCTCACAAAAGTTTAAGATGGACTAGTTGAAAATAGATATATTGAGTTCGCGTTGCATAAAATTTTCATGCTCTACATGTGACGGCCCCACCTCCCCCTAGGGCGTACCCCAGGATTTAGCGGACCGCCTGTCCAACTCTCGTTAGGACTCACTCATTGACACCAAACAAAATAGGGTGCAACCTCAATAATAAACGAAATAACAGTTCCCAAATTTGGAACCTACAAATACATCCATTTCTATCTCAACTATCCATACAATCCAAAATACAAAAAAAGATTGGAATTCTAAATACATTCAACCCTATTTGAGCGACTAGTGTGAGTACAGTTACAAAATTCAAAAACTAGTCTACGCTAGTCTGTACAAGTCTCATGCCACGCTCGTACCCCCTGTAAGGAAAACAAATGTCGTGGAATGAGCTAAAACCCAGTGAGGTTCCAAATAGCAAATGGACCCTTGTTTATAAGTACAAGTTTCAAGGTAGCAAAGTAATGAGCATGAAGAGTTCATAAAAGTGAGCAATAACACTTCAAGTAGCAAACTCAAAATGAGCGAGTGTGAAGTTTTTAAAAAAACAATAACACTACAAGTAACAATCATCTCAAAATATAAGGATACAAATGGCTCTCAGGAGCCAAATTTCCATTTCATCACCAGGAGCTTGATCACGTAATAGTTGACACTCCGTCAACTCTTAAGTAAAGGAACCAATCCAGTAGAGCACCACTTAAACTACTCTCCGTCCACCATTCAAATCCCCTACTGGGTCCAAAATCCTCAATAAACACTAGTGGTAATACTCGAGTATATCGATTAGTCGAGGAGATATCACTCCACTCAACAAAACAAGAGACCAGGGTTCATTACTCAATCGACCAAGCCCTTGCCGGCTCGACTCGAGTAACTCGCCACAGGATTTCTGGAATTTCAGGAAATGTGTACATCATGAACAAGTATATCAAATCAATTGCAACAATAACCAATTATATATCACATTAGGGCAAGTGCGATAAAGTACACTCTTACCCGATCAAACCAATCATATAGCATTTAATCACATTGATCAAGTATTGAAAACAAGTGTCCAGTTCAATCTGGTATTTGGAAGCACTCACCAAAATTCTAGTGCCTCTCAAAAATCACGTTCAGGTCCAACTCATTGGTTGAAGTCCAAATCTGGGAGAAAATATCATTTACGAATATAAAACTCTCTAGAGTTCGCAACTTAAAGTTTCGCTTCAAGAAAATCAAGTAAATGCAACTCATTTAAGTAGTATTCAAGATACTTATCAAATCCTGAAAAATTCATGCTCACTCGTTTAGTTTTGGTAAGGAAGCGGTTAAAACTTCAGAATTCCTATTTGAGTCGAAAAGACGAGAAAAATGTTTTGTTAATAGTCGTTATTTCAATCGATAAAAGAAGACGTAAATATCCTAGATGGTTCAAGTGGTACTCGCTCTTAGACCTTCCTCAAGTTGCAAGTATATTTACCTAGCTTTCGAGCGTAAATTTGAGTAGCACGTCCTTTGTTTTTACCTATTTTCCAGCCATTTATGGCTTCATTGTTTTCCTCAATCAGTCCCAAAAATCACACACAAAACAATCGCATTACAATAGCCGTTCAATAGGCTCAATGTCATATTGTGGCGACCCCACTTCCCCCTAAGGCGAACCAAAGGGTTGGCGGGCCGTCTGCCCAGCTCTCGCCAGGACTCACGCAAGCATACTAACCAAATCTTTCGAATAATAACCTAATCTATTACAAAAAAAATTTTCTCGAATAAGATCTTCCTTAAATCCACATTAGCTTCAAAGATAACAGTGATATAAATAGCCAATCGAGGCTCTTAAACGTCCCACGTACTACGTACCAAAGTATAAAGTCGTACCAAACCGGGTAGATAAACACATAAATCCATAATACAAACTTACAAGCCAAGTAATCGAAAAGAAAAGGACATTATCCCCAAATAACGCATTACAACCCACAAAATAAGTCATAGTATTCAAATACAATCCAAAAGGAAAACATAAGTAAATATCCAGCTTTCAGTTTCCAGAACCTGTTAAGGAAAACAATAAACGTGGGGTGAGCTAAAGCTCAGTGGTGCCCCAAAACATGCAATCACTTAAATCAAACAACGGATAAGGACTTAACAAATTTAAACAGTTAGGAAAGCGTATAACAACACAAGGTAGGATACATGGGCTCTCAGGAGCCATTTTCCTCGCTTGATCACCCTTTATCGTAGTTGACCCTCCGTCAACTCTCACTACTTATAATCCATGTAGAGTTTCTCATTTTGTTACCCAACCCGTCACCATTCATTCCCCTGTCCCGGGCCCGCTCACCGACTAAAGACGCAGTATACTCGAGATATACCCGTAGATGATTGGTCGAGGGATTCACCCAACGACTTTATTGTAGTTAGATTCAGGCGTCGAGGGATTCACCCAACGACGTAACTACGTTTAGATACAAGGTAGTTGGATTCAGGAGTCGAGGGATTCACCCAACGACGCAACTACATTTAGACTCAAGGATTCAGGAGAAAAATGTTTTTGCACAAGTCACCACTCGAACGGCTAGTGCGATAAAGTACACACAGCTCACTTCGATGGATCAAAAACCAGTTTTGCAAATTATCACTTATCGAGTCTAGAAAGCACTTAATTCAGGTAGGAAAGGAACAAGCAGGGACACTCACCAAGAGTGGAGTTCAGATATCAAGTTGGGAATCGAATTCCGCGTCCTCGAAATATCCTAAAAACCAAAATTTGAAAGTATGAGTTTCTACTCAGTTTTTAAGCTTATAGTCATTGAAGTATATCTAATATACTATTAATTTACTTTCCCATAGAAAAATCAAGAATCTTTTAGATTGAAACTTGACAAAAGTAGAAGAGATGTTTCTTATAGTTTTCCTTGAGTTACTTTTCTTATAAAAGGGTAACTAGTATTATTTTCTTGAAATAATTCGACAAACCTCTTAATATCAATGTTAGAAAGTTACTTTGAACATTTCTTTAAAGTTACGGCCTTTGCAAAAATTATCCCTAAAACTATTTTTTTCTAAAATAGGGTTTCTTGCCGAGCAAGTTTCCCAGGTTTTTTTTTCGCTAAATTAATAAAACTCGTATTTCGGAACTTTTCCTATAGTTAACTATCCAATTACAAAGCTTAAAGAAAGAAAAGGAATTAAAATACGACTTATAGTTTCCAAAAGCTATAGAACTTATTTACTATAGCTATCAAGGCTAGTTTGAGCTAAAGGAAATTATCGAGTTGGAAAATCTTAGGCAAAACACTAGATATGGAGTTTTATAATATAATACTAGCTGGAAAAATATTTTTGATTGATTTGATCACAGTCACTCGATTTCTCAAGGTCGATACAACTTCCACCGCTCCGATTCCGTTTCGAAGTCATAATATGGATCAAAATATGGCAACAATCACATAGCAAATTACTAGGGCTTCGTCAATCATTAGCCCTAGATTTCAACAAGTGCATCTCTGAATAAAATAAAATAGTCAACCAAGGCTTCATCAATCATTAGCACTTGGTTTCAGCAAGCCCATCATAAACAATTAAAAATAAAAGTAAAGCCTCCAAGACATTCCAGCAATTAACTTCCATCACCCTGTATTACTTATAAAATCATTCAAATGGCCAAGGGCTTCATCAATCATTAGCCCCTGACAACATCAATTACTTCTAACCACAATTTAATCAAGAATTTAAACCACAAGTAAGCTACAAGTTCAATCCAAAACCCAATTTCAGTTTCACAAAGAAACAGGACATTCCTACCAAAACAGTCTACTTCAAGGATTTACAGACAGCAGTATACATAGAGGAAAAATACGAAATTTCTACAGGACAAAGGCCTATGTTTCTAGTTTCAAATGCCACTGACGGCGCCTTAAACGGATTTTTCTACACCAAGATATAAGCATTTTACTGAAACTGGTCAGAGACATCCGAAAATCTGAAATTTCATCTTTCACTTGTGAAAAACTCCTTTTTCTCTTTTAATACCAAAATGTTTTTATTCAACCATCCATACATTTCTTATAGAACTCCAAAACACAAATTCCAGATATTTCCATCCATCAAGATTCAGGGAAAAAATTTAAAAATCAAGTTAAGATCCCAACTCAACCTTTAATTATCACATAAGAAATTCCAGCAACTAATATACTTTAGGTCCAGTTTTCCCTTGGTTTAAACAGGGTGTTAGGTATTCAAATTCAGCATTTAAACACTTAGCTAGCTATTAAAAATTTCCACTTCAAAACCAATTTCATTCAGTGACTAAAATCATCCAGAAAATCCAGAAATAGTTTAAAATCCAAAAGAAAACAAACTGGAAATTTCCGATCAAACCTCTCGGCTATTCCAGAATTTTCCAACCCTTGGTGTTTATAAATCCAATTTTCCTCGGCTAAAACATGGTTTTAGATACCCAAATTAGTCATGTAAAAACTTATCTAGCTAATTAATATTTCCAATTCAAAATTTAACTTAAACAACAGCTGCAAATCCCCAAAATTTCCAGAATTTCTGTACAGCTAGCTTCGGACAAACATGCCTGCAACAGATTGCATTCTTATTTTATTTTTTTTTCTGGTTTAAACTAACTAATTAGCTGTATGCAGAGCCTAATTAACTTGTTATCAACCATCTAATCATGGTTATAAGTTTAAACAACAACATTAAACCAAATCAGGCTGCAAAAATTCAAGCTAAGCTCTCGGCCAAATCAGAAACTCTTCCAGCATTTGTTTAGTCACAAATCAATTTTTTTTCTACGGTTAAATCCTGTATTTTGCACTTAAATTTCACATGCACAACTACTGAATTAACTAGCTATCATATCCAGACCAGAAATCAGTTCGACAGCAATAAAATTGAACCAAATGAAGCTGCAATAATTAAGCTAAGCTCTCGGCAGAAATTTTCTTAACCCAAACCAGAAATTTCCTCTGCTTTAACACATCATCCGAATGTACAATACAACATGCATGGTCTAAATCTTCAAGTCTTCACTCAGCTAAAGGCACTTAGGTGTTCAGATGCCACAGAAAACGCAAATGGAGTTGCATTAACTCCTCCAAGTCTCGGTAGCAACATTTTAACAAAACAGAATTTTTTTTTTCTATTGGTTGGGTTTCAACATCCGACTGCATAATCTGTACATGCAAGCTCAGATGCAGCTTGCTCAACTAATAATCAACCTAATTAGACCAGAAATTACCTCAGTTAGCAGCTAATCCTTCACACGGAATATTCCTGAAATTTCTTCCCTAGCTCTCGGCCAAGTGCAGTCGGTGGTTCCTAGCTCCTAAGTTGCGGCTGTAATTTGTTGTAGCTGTTGTATTTTGAGGTCGGTTGGTTGGAGATGAAGGTACAGAATGGTGAAGCTTCCTGCAAATCTCCTCCCTGGCTTCGCTCCAACTCACGGCAGAACCAGAAAAATTTCTGGCAGCTCACGTTCGCTCCTCCTACCTCTCGGATGCAGCTCACCAGGCAGCTCTCTCTCTCGGATGCTCTTGGTCGAATGCAGAGGAAGAGGTGAGGTGCGGTTGTGGAGAGGGATTGCAGTAGTTTCGGTGTAATTGGGCAAAAGAAATGAGATGATGAAGAGAATGGTATCTCGGTATTAAGAAGGAAGCGGTTTGTGGTTTACTTGTGCAGAGAAGAAAGGAAGTTGCGGTTTGTATTTGTGATATGAAATGTGAATTAGAATGAATGGTTTTGTGGTTTTAGCCGTGAGATAGAAAGGATGGTTTGGTGGTGCCGTTGTTTAGGGAATAGAGGTTTCGTGTAAGAATCGATTGCATATAACATTGGTTGCGTATCGAATTGGTAATAACAAAGGTGATTTGATTTGCGGTCAGACGTCTTGTTTGGTTTGCATGGAAAGGTAAGGGTATTTTAGTCTTTTCACTTTGCTCCCTAATCTCAACTTAATTTCTCAATTCCAAATTAATTCTAAAAATTATTCCCAAGTGTGATTTGAACGCCTAGTTATACCCTAATATACCTAAACCATTTTTATCGAATAATTATCGATTAAACTTGAATATTAAGGTTCCTAGTAATTCTTATATTAATTAGCGATTAAATTAGTTATTAGAATTTTCAATTATTATTTCTCAAGAAATAGAGTTAGTCTAACTCGAAATTTATCGATTTAGTAATATAAAGTCAAATGAAATAATAATTTAATCCAAGGGTGTCAATTTGCACATATAAAAATTATTTTTACGCACTTACTTGAAAAACAAAGAAAGATAAGGATATATTTATCGAATTTTCACGCCTTAAGCATGTTTAATATATTAGAATCATATTTATCTAAAATTCATTGATTTTTATCTTAACACGGAAATTCTTATTAACATTTAACATTAGCAACTAATTGAAATTAATCATAGGGATTTAAATAATTTATTTTGAGATCGTAATTCTATTTACTCAAGTATCATTACTTTAGGATTAAGGACTTAAGTATTCTTACATTTAATATTAAGGCGAAAAATTAATCTAACCCTAAAGATTTTAATTTAGTTAGATATAACCAAGAAATTTTCATAAATTGGAAAATTATATTATTTTTCACGTAAACCTATTTTTTTTTCATACTTAATTGCAAACAAGTAAAAGTAATGCTCGAAATTATTAAGGAATAAAAGAAATGCAAATAAAATATGCACTAGTTTATATATCCATTTTTCAGGGTTCTCACATCCTCCCCTCCTTACAAGAATTTTGTCCTCAAAATTCACACTTTCCTAAGGAAATAAATCAGGGTACTTTTTCTGCATTTCCTCTTCTAATTCCCAAGTTGCTTCCTCAAGTCCATGATTTCTCCATAAAATCTTCACCAGGGAAATTTTCTTATTTCTCAGTTCCTTCACTTCTCTTTCCAAAATCTTGACTGGTCCTTCTTCATACGTTAACGTCTCATCCACTTCAATTCCCTCCAGTGGCAGCACATGACTTGGGTCGGAATAATATTTCTTAAGCATGGAAACGTGAAATACATCGTGAACCTTAGCCATGCTTGCAGGTAACTTCAGCTGATATGCTACTTTCCCAACTCGCTTCAAAATTTCGAAAGGTCCGATATACCTTGGTTTTAGCTTCTTACCTTTCTTAGGTACTACTCCGCCCTTCAAGGGTTTAATTCTTAGGAAGACCTTGTCTCCTACTTCGAATTCCAAATCTTTCCTCCTTGTGTCGGCGTAGCTTTTCTGTCTACTCTGAGCGGTTTGAAGCCTTTCCCTAATAAGTTTCACCTTCTCCTGGGCCTCTTCTATCCAAGGTATCGTTGTTGGATCTACAATCTTCTTCTCTCCTATTTCATCCCAATGAATCGGAGATCGACACCTTCTCCCATACAAAGCTTCATAAGGTGCCATTTGAATTGAGGCTTGATAACTGTTGTTATACGCAAATTCTACTAGGATCATATAATTACTCCATTTACCTCCAAAATCCAATATACATGACCTCAGCAGATCCTCCAAAGTTTGAATTGTTCTTTCCGACTGCCCGTCGGTTTGGGGATGGTACGCAGTACTAAATTTCAATTTGGTCCCCAAAGACTCCTGAAATTTCTGCCAAAAACGTGAGACAAACCTTGGGTCTCGATCGGACACGATACTTACTGGAATACCATGTAACCTTAGGATCTCTTCTGTGTACAACTTGACCAGTCTTTCCAAAGAAAAGCTCATGCTTACTGGTAGGAAATGTGCAGACTTAGTGAGTCGGTCAACTATTACCCAAATTGCATCAAATCCTTTTTGGCTTCTAGGTAGTCCCATTACAAAATTCATTGTTATATGCTCCCATTTCCATTCAGGGATTTCTAACGATTGCAACAAACCAGAGGGCTTCTGATGCTCAGCTTTTACTTGTTGGCAGATCAAACATCTCTGAACAAACTCTGCCACGTCCTTTTTCAAACCTTCCCACCAGTATAATCCCTTCACATCATGATACATCTTGCTCACACCTGGATGTATAGTATATTTCGATCGATGTGATTCTTCTAAAATTTCTTTTCTTATCTCTTCATTTGCCGGAACCACAATTCGATCTCGGAATCTCAATACACCTTCAGACCCCAATTTAAAATCTAGGTTTCTTCTTTTTGCACTTTCTCCAAATTCTTCTGAATCATAGGGTCTGTTTTCTGGGCCTCCTTAATACGCTCTAGCAATGATGATTTTAACGATAAGCTCCCAAGTAATATCTTCAGTTTCTCCATACGAGGGTTCCAACCACTTATTTCTTCTAACATGTCCCACTCCTTAACCATTAACCCTGCTACTTGGGCCTTTCTACTTAGAGTGTCAGCTACCACATTAGCTTTTCCTGGGTGGTAATTAATAGAACAGTCATAATCTTCCAGAAATTCTACCCATCGCCTTTGTTTCAGTACCGTTGAAAACTACTTCCAAAGTTCTAAAAGTTCCTAGAAGACACTTTTCCATGATTCTAAATGGAAGACATCCAAATTTTGACTTAAAGGCGCTAATTTGGGCTATCAAAACAGTTTCGGGGTTGGTTTTTGGCAAACTTTGGAAATTCGGCAAATTTCATAGAATGCGAACTAGCCTCTAAAATTTGGAACTTAATTAGAGTTACAATTAAAGTTTAAAATACCATAAATGGAACAAGAATCAGAGTTTTGAGTGCCAAGATATAGCAGCTCAAAGTCGGCCAAAAATTGAGACTGTTAGGCAATTTTCTAAGTTTGGAAGAAAAATTTTGGTGACTTATTTGTATGTCAAAACAGTCTTGGATCGACACTAAAATTGGTACAATTCAACTTCCATATGAGGGCTACTCCTCTACCAAAGTTCACTTAAAAATTCACAAGGGAAGGTAGCTAACTAAACTACCAAAGTTCAAGGAAAACCGAAGACAAATCTGTCTTCAAGTTTCCGTTTTCTTTTTCGAACATTTGGCCAATGAAATCCATTAAAATCTGGTTCATTTATGAAACAAAGGTGTAAGAAACATCCAAAATATATTTGGTAGGTGAATAACACCAAGGGTCTCAAAATAACAAGTCCCATTCAAGATAAGTCATTGGCTAGCCCAAAATTATGGTTTTCTTTCTTTGGAGCAGGTCTGTAATTCAGCCACAACTCACTCAATTCAACTTGGAATTGGGTGTGATTAGTGGTGTTGGAAAATAAATTCATAAAGCTACAATTTCTCAGAAGATATCGTTTTGAAATTCTATCCATAACTAGCTCATATTCGAGCGACAAGTTGCAGTACATAACAGGTTTTCCAACACAGCAGAGAAACAGGACAGGTGAATTTAAAAGGCTGGTACGGTTCACTCAAGTGGAATCAGGGGATGCATTTTATACCGTTAGAAAACGGAAAGTGTCTAGCTTCCAATGCCACAAATGGCACTTGATTTTAACATCGGAACAAAGAGTTATGATCATTTAAACTTCTCTGCCAGAGTACCTCTGTACACGTTTCCCAGCTTTGAAACCATTTAAAAAATTCAACTTTTACCTAACCAAATCAAGTGATTTTTGGTGAAAACCTTCCACACAACCTATACAACATATCTACATAAACATCAAGTCAATTGGACCACAAAAAATCGCACCAAGAGGCACGGCAAGGACAGGGTAGATTCGGCCCTTCTTCATGCATCACTTCATTTGATTTTCTTTTCACTTTTTCCACTTATCTCTACTAGATTAACACTTAATCAACACAAATAGCATCCAAACTCATCAAATCAGATCATCAATTCCATTGTGGGATTTCATAGAGCCCACTCACCTGATTTTCAATTATCCAAAGCTACCCACATGAAGCTACAAGCTTCTAAGTGTAATCTAATTCACAAAAGCTAAGATTCAAGGGTTGGATGATTAGCTACCTCCTTAGATGATGAACTCAGAAATTTTTGGTCCTTTGAGCTCCAAGAAAACCATGAGAATGAAGCTCCTTTCCTAGCTCAAGATGATCTCCAAGTTATTTGCAAGTTGTGGTAGGAATTTGAGAGGATTTGGTGCAAGAAAGTGAGGTGAAAGGATGAAGCTCTTTTCCTTCTTCTTTGCTTGAGATGGCCGACCAGCATAGGAGAGAAAAGAGGGAGTGAAAATCTGATGGTAAAGCTTCTTGGAGAAGCTTGGTAGTTGGAGTCTTTAATGGCACAAAAGTCAACTCTCAATAGTGCGCGTACGCGCGCATTTCGTGCCCGTTTTCTCTTGGATTTGTTTCACTTGTGTACTAAACCTCTAATGCAATTCCTTTATCACTATTATTATCCACTCTTAGTAGTCTAACAATAATTTCTAAAATCCTCCAATTAGTCACGCACGCGAAAACACGAACTTCCAACTTGTGCGAGATAAAGCAAAATTTCTAAGAAATTCTTACAACGATAGTATAACTAACTAATACTTGAGTACTTAATCATTAAATAACCATTTTAGTAATTAAACCATGGGTACTCACACATATTGATTCCTTAAGCCCCCAATTTGTTGCGTGGTGCAATTTTCGAAAACTTTTGGCGCGAACATGATATAAGCTTAATTAGAACTCATTCGCCTCTAATTCCTCAATTAACTTTTCTTGGTCTACTATCGATCATTCTTAATTCTCCAAAAATTATTAAATTCTCGATTCAAATATAGTCTCGAGAAACGTGTACCCGCTATTCCTCACTTAAACAAGCCTCCGAAAAATTAAATTTGCTAACAGGACGTTCTAAAAACATAAGGAAGACATTGTTCCCTACAATGGATTTAAAATGGTTGAAAAATAAATTATTCGGAGAAAACAGGCAGATAAATATTTAAATAAACTAGTAATATTCGATAAAAATAAGAAAATTTTCGGGTCATCCCAGTAACGTTGACTCCTTACTATGGTGTGAGCTCATATCTTCAACATGGCTTGTTTCTTGTACAAACTGGCTCTCAACTCCTTTAGCCACAGTTGTCCTTTCAGTCCCAGCCTTTTTAGTGCTTCCAGCACCTTTTGGCACCTGGGTTTCCTGTGTTCCATCCTGTGCAAAAAAGCTCTCTTTCTCCTTCCACTCCCTTTCTTGAAAGCTCCAATGAAGTCTTTGAGGGTTGTACACCGTACCATCCTGTTTTTTCTATGTTGAGTTCCTTGGGTTACCAACTCTTAGCCATGGACCATATTGATTGTCCTTCTTCCCCATGCCAGAAGGGGTTTGCTTATTGCATGTTCTTTTACTATGTCTTATAATTCCACAATTGTAGCAAAAATCAGGGCATCTTTCATATTTAAAACTAACCCATTTAGTTGCTTCTCCAACTTTGACAATGGTACCTCTCAGCAGTGGTTGGCAAATGTTAACAACTACTAGGAGTTTCAAGTGTCTCCCTTCTTTACCCCCTGTCTGGGGGACTATCACCTCTCGTACCTGGTGAAAGATTGAACCTATCTTCTTCCCTGCCTCTTTCGACATCCAATGAACAGGCAAGTTCCATACTTGGATCCATAAGGGTGCTAGGCAGAATACCTTATCATCCTCTTCTATTCTTTCATACCATTCATTTAGCACCAGAAGTTCGTTATCCAGTAACCAAGGTCCCCCATTCAAAGTCCTCTCCCTGTCTCTCTCATCTGGTATAATAAACTGAAACTTATTCGGACCAAGTTCCACCACTCTCAATTCTCTTGGGTAAGACCATGCTATTATCACAAAGTTTTTGACCCCCGTGTATTTAGAGAATTTCTCCCCCATAACTTTCCCTGTCAGACTTATTTTGCATTCACTTATCCCTCCTACTATCTCCTCAGAACCCAGGCTAGTTGCTTGGAGTTCTGCACTCGATAGGTCAAAGTTTTGCATAATATCAGCCAAATCATCCGCCATAATAGTGAACAAACTGATGGTACCCACACAATAATCAGAGTCTGGGTGTACCCAACAGCTGAATAAGAAGGCGACGAGCTACTTTATTACCCTAGGGCCAACCACCCAGAAAGGCAGAGAATGAAAAGAAAAGAGAAAAAGAAAAAAATAGGCTAGACGCAAGCTAGAGCTGGATCAAGACAGTTTATGACCAATAAATTACCTGCCGCAGCTTAATAGGGTTTCCAGAAGGTTTGGAAGCTGTGAATCTGATGTTGAGCTTGGTCAATCTCTTGTTTCCTGCTGTGCTTGCATCCTTTACTAAAAGGCCTCTGCTCTGCTGGTACCATGGCATTTGCTTCTCTGGAACCTTGCGTGAAGAACCTGTTCCATAGTGTACTTATTTCTAGAAGATGTTGTTACTAATCCGACAAGATTTTGCTTTTTGGATAGTTTAATGCTGCTCAGAAAGTCAAGAATATTGTGGAGTAAAGAATATTCAAAGTTTCAAAAGTTGTACTTTTGGTTTGTCTGAACTTCCACCCCAGAAAGAGAGAGCTCTCTTCTAGAGAGAGAAGTTGCCTCTACTTAAAGAGAGGAATTTTTGGTTAGTTTTGATTGAATGATCAGAATTGACTACTTGGCCACATTTGATCAGAATTGATCAAAGTGGATTTTGATACTCCCTTTGTTCTAATTATTTAGTCATGTTTCTAGAATCCAACTTTTTAAGAATAGTGGTTTGATTGTAATGTTTATACTTCTCTTTTGTAATTTTAACCTGACAAAGCCAAAATTTAAATTTAAATTTAAATAATAGCATGAAAAAAGGGTTATATTGGAAAGAGAGTGTAAAAGTGTTTTGATTTTTGCAACATCAGAAATATTTTAGAACATCTCAAAATAGGAAGTATGACACATTTAATGGGAAAATGGAGTAAAAAATTTTGTGTAATTTTAAATTTGAATATTGGTATAGTTATATACTTTTTTAGAATAAATTAATTGAAACAACATGCCACCAAAGTGACCTCTATTATAAAAATTAATTTATTCTAAAATATAACTAGTTGGATACTTACAATTTTATGAATATTGATCGATCCAAAGGAAGGTCAATGTTTAACAAAATTATACATGCACTTATGGTAATAAATATGTGATGATTATTCAACTTTTTTTTACATGTGAATTATAAATTGGTCCGAAAAAAATTTTATGTTTTGAGATGTTATTATTGTTAGTGTTTATTACTACGCCAAGATATCATTTAGAAGTTAATATTTTTATTCAAACACAAAATATTAATGAAACATTGGTATTTTGAAATAGAGTTACCTTTATTTGAATTTATTATTATTTTGATGTATGTGGGTTTGTTTTAATTATTCATGTTGTCTGTTCAGTTATGAATGAACTTGCAAATATAACTACCAACATCAATAATATTCTTATGGTGAATGGCATAAATTTCAAGTATTGGAAAGAAAATCTCTTGATAGGTTTTGAAATCATAGATCTCGACTTTATATTAAGGGTTGATTCCTCTCCACGTCTTATAAATCAGAGTACCTTTGATAAAAAGAGGAATAAGAAAAGGTGGAAGAGATCAAATTGTTTATATTTAATGATCATTAAAAAATCCGTTTCAAAAGCATTCAAAGGAACAATACCAGAAATGGTAACTACCACTAAGGCGTTCCTTTAGGACATTGAAAAAGGTTTGTAAAAAATGAAAAAGCTGAAATAAGTACGCTGTTGGCATGCCTAATTTCAATGAGAGATAGTGGTAAAGATAATATCAGAGAGTATATCATGGAGATGTCTTATTTTACTTCTAAGTTGAATGCACTTAAGTTAGTACTCTCTGAAGAATTACTAATGCATCTAATTTTGATATATCTTCCTATATAGTTTAGCCAATTTCAAATGAGTTACAACTGTCAAAAATCACACTACATAGAGGAAGAGGAAAGATTGAAACAAGATCAGACATGTGACGACCCCACCTCCCCCTAGGGCGTGCTCAAGAGTTTGGCGGACCGCCTACCCAACTCTCGTCAGGACTCACTCATGTGCCAGAAAATTTACAAAATAACGACCTCAACAATAAGAGCAATATCAATTCCAACCTTAGATGTATACAATTGGGGACATCATATGCCCAACCAATCCATAAATATAGCCGGACTTCAAGCATACAAAGTAAAAACCAAGCGAATCCGATATGGAGCTAAAAAGTACTCACGCAAGCAACTAACAAAATTTAGACAAAGACTATGGCTTCTCCAACTCCCACTCTCACGTTCTCGTCCCCTGTAAGGAGAACACACTAAAGGAATAAGTTTTTACCCAGTGAGGTTCCAAGAATCATGCAAGTAAACTAGTAAGCATGATATAATTCACAGGATATCAAGAAACGGGTCAAATCCAAATAGATCATGCAATAATATACAGTAAAGAGCACATTCATGTCAAAAGATATAGTCTGCTCTTAAGAGCAGGTTCTACTGTAGTATGTTTAGGGACTGTTGACACTCCGTCAACTAATTATAATGTCCGTAGACTACCACATGTCTCCAGTCTCGTGTCTACAATCATTCCTCTATACCGGGCTCACATGTCAATCAAGTACCTATGGTTTGTCAATCTCTTCGATCAATCTCTTGCCGACTTGATTTGACTAATTAGCCATGGCCATGGGGTTGAGTTTAAAGCTCCAAGTATTCAAGTATTCATGATCTACAATTGAAGTCCCAAGTACTCAAGCATTCGCGAGTGGACTCGTTGGCTGTCACTCAACGCTTACGTAAGTAATGATTGGAGCCGTTAACTGTCACCTAACACTTCGTATCAAGCATGTCACGAGTTCAAATCACGAGTAAACAGGTTAGGAAATTCTTCCTTTACCCAAAGTTGTATAGCTTACCCAACCGTGCTAAGACTAGTCTCAAGTAAGAGTTCCTATGAAAGCCCAATTCAGTTGTTACTAGCTTACATTCACACATACGCATGAGTAACTCAAGGCTGTCTAACTTACCTGACGTCTCGGATAAGGGTGCTAGCAAAGAGCCCAATTCAACCACTGCAAAGAGATATACAATTGACCTACATTCATGCACATGTACATGTAAATCCGCATGCAGGGTCATATAATTCAACTTTATAGAGGTCGAGTGCAAATAAGTATACATTCACCTAGCCAAGATCAAGTCAAGTAAGCTCAATATGTCAAGTATTTCAAGAATTTCAACTATTTCAAAGTCAAGTGTTTCAAGTCAAACCACAAGTCACATGTATATTAAGTTACTTGTACATGTATAAACAAGATATTAAGTGTTTAGTTAAGTTAAATCGAGTGCGATAAAGTACACACTCGCCTATGTAATAACAATTCAAGTGCCTAGCAATTTCTAGCAACAAGTTACATTTAATCAAATAACATGAAACATGCAGTTGAAACACTTACCACTTGACCTCACCAATTGGTCACCTTGGTTCTTTCTCTAGAACATTCTCAAGTCCTGTGATTATATAATCCATTAAGAGTCTAGCCACTTAAATCCAAGATGATGAGAAAATATGAGATTCGAAACTTCACTCAGCAATCACAGAAACTACAGGTTTAACCCTAATATTAGAAAATCAAAAGGGCCACGGCTTCTTGTTTAAATCAAGTTCTTATCAAATTCAAACCAAGTGAAATATTTCATGCATGCTAAGGTTAACACATCACTAAATATTTCAAATCAAAATATACAGGATTTAACCAAGGAAATTTAGGTTTAAAACCCAGAAAAGTTTTTTAAAGCTTTCCCAAGTCCCACCCAATCCATTTGATAAAATTCCCAACTTTGGTGACATTATTTGAAAAGGTATAACTTGAGTTTCATAGGTCAAAAAATCACAAAAGTTACATTGTTATAAAATAGACTCGAAGCACTAATAGACTTTAGATAACATCTTCATGAAATTTAGCTCATAGATTAGTCAATTTTTAGTTTAAAACTCACTGATATCACAATCGCAGAAACAAAATAGTCATGATTTTCAAGAAACTTTGCAGATTTACTGGTATTTATAGAAATTGAACCAAATCCTAAATTTATATCGTTGGAAGTTCTGTAAGTCTAATTTCAAACACAACAAATAGAACTCAATTCCGATTTTTCTATACGAAGTTATAGCCAATATCCCAAAACTGCACAGAGCTTTCTGCTAAAATTTCCAAATTTCTAACAACTTGAGAAAATAATACTTTTCTTAACAAAATCTCACTCCCTTGGCTCAAATTCAACACATATGTGAAGATTAAGGATTAACAAAGTATCTTAAGTAAAAACCTTACCAAAATCACCATAAATTTCTGGAAATCAAAGCTGAAAAATTCACAAACAAGTCAAGAAGAAATGAAAGCCTCCATAAAAGTCATCCCTTTTAATTTCTGTAACATCATCCATAAACTAAACTCCAAAGTAAAGAAAGAAAACTAAGGTTTCTAGCAAGATTCACCTCTTACCTTCAAATTCAATGATGACAAGCAAATCAAGAAGATGCAAGGCTTTTCTTCCTCCAAAAACTCCACCAAGAGATTCCCTCCAAACTTGATTCAAGGTTTATCGGAGTAGATTAGGGTTTTTTTTATTTAGATTTCTCACAAATTTGGATAAGAATCAAGACTAATTTTTTTTGTGGTTTTTTCCCTCTTTTCACCTCCCCAAATTCGTCCAAGGCCAAGGAACAAGAAAAAGAAATAGTGAAATGATAAGAAAAAAAACTTGGTCATGGTCAAGGGTCTTGGTCAAAATCACCATAATTTTCTGGAAATCAAAGCTGAAAAATTCACAAACAACTCAAGAAGAAATAAAAGCCTCCATAAAAGTCGTCCCTTTTAACTTCTATAACATCATTCATAAACTAAACTCCAAAGTAAAGGAAGAAAACTAAGGTTTCTAGCAAGATTCACCTCTTACCTTCAAACTCAAAGATGACAAGCAAATCAAGAAGATGTAAGGCTTATCTTCCTCCAAAAACTTCGCCAAGAGCTTCCCTCCATGTTTGATTCAAGGTTTATCGGGGTTGATTAGGGTTTTTTCTTTGGATTTCTCACAAATTTGGACAAGAATCAAGACTAAATTTTTTTTGTGTTTTTCTCCCTCTTTTCTCCTCCCCATATCCGTCCAAGGTCAAGGAACAAGAAAAAGAAATAGTGAAATGATAAGAGTTCAAGTTGGATAAGAACAAAACTTGGTCTTGGTCAAGGGTCTTGGTCAAACTTTGAGTGATATGTGACAAATGGCAAGATCACAAGTTAAGTCTATCTCTTTGTCTCTCTAATTGTCTCTAATCACCATAATATCTAATGCTCCTCTAATTAACTCTTAACACCTCTTATCACATAATCCCTTTTGCATAAAACTGTGAGGACTCGAAAATCTATTATTTTTAAATCCCTAATTTTGGTTTAATTAATTATTTATTTGGATTTTTATCACGAATAATATTTTCTAGCCTTATTAGACCTAAGTACATGGTATTATAGCTTCGTTATAATTGTAAAGTGTCTCGTTTCAAAAATTATTATCTTAGAAGCTTGTTTAGTGAAAAAGTGAAAACGCGTTTGGAAAATTTAACCAATTGGGAGTACATTAGGCCCGGAAAATTGGAGACATGTACAATGGTCTTAAAATAGGTAAATTTAGTTTTAAGTACTCAAGTGATAGTTAGTGGTACGATCGTGAATTTCTCGAAGGTTTCATTTTATCGCGCCTAAATTGGATATACGCGTTTTCACGCGCGCGATTAATTGAGGGACTTTAGACCATTATTTTGGGACAATTAAGAGTGAATAATATTTATATGTACATAAGTGCATTAGAGGTTTAGGGCACTAGCAAAATAAACGCGAGAGGAATTGAGCACAAAATGCGCGCGTACGTGCACTATTTGCGGTTGACTTTTGTGCACCTACACTCTTAGCCTTTAAGCGTCCTTAGCAAGCTAAAAACCAGACCAAAATCTCTCTCTCTTTCCCCTCATCTGGTCGGCTACCTCCAAGAGCAAGAACCAAACTTGCTTCATCAAATTCTACTCCAAAATCTTGCTCAAATCACTACCAAATCCTCTCAAATTTTAACTCTACTTAGCTTGACATTTGGAGAGTCCATTTAGCTACAAAAAAGAGGAGCTTCCACGGTTTTTCTGAGCCGAGGAAAGGGCCGAAATTCTGCTCTAGTTCATCAACCAAAGTAGGTAATGATCCAACACTCTAATCTTGGTTTATGGAGGTTGTTTAACACTTATAAGTTCAAATATTCTTGTGGGTTAGCTTGTTATGGTGTAAATGAAATAGGTGGGCTCTATGAACTCCTACCTTTGTGTTGATGGCTGATATAATGTTTGATGATGGATTTAATGTTGGTTTAGGGCTCAAAATGGTAGATTAATGGTGTATTATTACTATAAACTTCAAGAAGTGCAAGGAGTGAAAAGTTCCGATTCTGCCCCTGCTTTGAACGTACCTATTCCTGTGGAATTTTGAGGTTGTAATGACTTATATATGATGTTTATATGTTGTATTGATGGTGTAAAAAATTTCATTGAAAAATATTGAGGTTTGGTTGGTCAAATGAATCGATTTCACAAAGCTAGTAAATCTGGAACTGTTTCCGTAATGCTATGATCAGCTTTCGTGTGTTGGCCATAACTTTATGCTCCGACGTCGAAATCGAGTGCCGTCAGCGGAATTTGAAACTAGACGTTCCCACCTTTCTGACAGTATAAATGCACGCTCTGGTTCCATGTATGTGAGCCGAACCAACCATTTAAAATCGGCTGTCCTGTTTCTCTATTTTCCTGGAATGAAATGCTGAGGCTGCAACTTATGGCTCGAATTGTGTGCTGAATTTCAAACAGATTTCTTCTGTGAAATTATAGCTATACGAATGTATTTTCTAACGCCATAAACCATGCTCAATTCCGAGTTAAGTTGACTAATTTGTGATAAAAATACGGAACCTGCCCTGCTCTTGAAAACCCTCACTTTTGGACAGATTTGATGCAAGGCTTGGTGTAGACTTGCTAATTGAATTTCTTGGTGTTAAACACCTATCAAATGTACCATGAATGTTTCTTAGGTTTCAACTACACTACTGAACCATGTTTGGAGGATTTTCCTTAACCAAATGTTTGGAAATGGAAAACAAAAGGGCTCAAGGCAGTTTTGCCTTGGGATTTTTGAAACTTTGGTTGTTCGGTTAAATACCTTTCTGAAGGTATTTTTCCATGAAATTTGAGAGAAGGACACTCTTCATATAGGAGTATTATACTGCCAAAGTTTATGCCAATCCAAGTCCATTTCGATACCTAACTAAAGTCCCAAAGTTAGAGGCTCAAATCTTGAAATTTGTTCACCAGTTTTGAATTTTTCCCAAACTTCGAGCTACCGTATCTCGGTGTTTGAAACTCCGATCCTTGATCCGCTTTTTCTGTTATAAACCTTACTTGCAACGATAATTGAGTTACAAATTTCAGAGGCTAGCTCGCAACGTATGAATTTTACCGAATTTCCAAAGTTAGCGAAAAACCAACCCCGGCTCAATCCTGAGTGTTCTAGAACAGCAACTTTAAACCCATTTTTGAATACCTTCCACTTAGATTCATGGAAAAGTATCTTCTAAGAACTTTTAGTACTTTCAAAGAGGTTTCCAACGGTACAAGTTTTCCAATTTTTGACATGTAGAATGTGAGATACGATTTTTCAAAATATCGTATCAAAACTGAAAATTTTCCGAATTCCAAAGGAAGGGAGTCTTCAAGCACTCCTTATTCTTTCGATATTATTTGAACGTGTTATACTTGATTTTCCAAAATGAAAATCCGATCGCTCTTGTACTTTAAGAAACTCTAACTGAACCTCGATTTACGAGTAATTGAGATTCGATTTCATGAAATTTCCTTAGATTATACTAGTATACAATCTTCCTTGATAATTGGGATATATGAGTGATGCCTCACTATTATTTGCTCAGGCGCACACGAGGACCCTCAAGAGAATCCCACGGTGAACGCTTAAATTTCGAGTGCCCTTTCTTCTCATTTTACTTGGTAAGTGTCAAGTGTGTGTTACTTGAATTTCTGTGAATTCGATACGTGATTACTTGTTATTGATACTTGAGATTTTGAGAAATGGAGTCGAGTGTGTATTTTATCGCACTCGTTCTCATTCGAAATGATTTAACTCATGCTCAAATTGCTTGAATATATTGATTGCTTGGATACATCGATTGCTTGTACATATCAATGCTTGATACATAAAATGGTATGCTATGGCTGCATACGTCGTTGGAGTGAATCTCCTCGACACACAAATGGTCATGGGGACGCCCACATCTCATTGGCCGACCTTGGACTCGAGCCGGCATGGGTGTGGTCGGGAACCTTGGCGAGCCATGAGATATATAAGATTGACCTAATGAGAGATCTTGCTTGGCATACTTGAGTAGTATCGCCACAAACCAATGACGGGCGGACCCGATATAGGGGTATGTAAGGTGAAAGGGGACAGGTTAAGTGGAGTTCTACGGACTAAACCTACCCGATTGACGGAGTGTCAATTCGTGGAGGTTATTGATCGTGCAAGTGGAATATAGCTCCTGAGAGCTCCTATATCCTTGAATTGTTTCCATTTACTTTCCGGTAAATTGTTAATTATTGAAACATATTATTGCTGGGCTTGTAATTGCGATTGTTACTTGAACTACGTGCTTGCATGTGTGTCCTTGGCCTCACGAGCGTTTTGCTTACCCTGTAGATTTGTTTTCCTTAACAGGACTGGAAATGGAGTAAATGCGGAGAAATCTCCTTTTGGATATATTTCGTTTTAGGGTTTCAAGTGTATTTTGGCTTGACCCCTTTATGATTGTACTTTTGGAAGTTTAATGTATCATTCGGATATATGTGATGTATATTTTTGGAATTTAAGTTGTATTATGAACACCCAACGTGTGGGTTGGATAATAGATGGATATTGTTAAGCATGAACGCTTCCGCACTATATATATTTGTTCTAATTTGATTGTGGTATCTAGTATCGCTTTAAGCTTGAACGTTTATTGCTTGAGTCCTGGCGAGACTAGGCAGGCGTCTCGTGGATACCCTTTGGTGCGCCTTAGGTAGAAGTGGGGGCGTCACAGTTGGTATCAGAGCGCTAGGTTAGCGCTAGGTTAGAGATCTATATGGGAGACATATTAGATACTCTACCCTTAAGACCTGAGACCGGATAATTAAGTTCTACCTTAAGAGGTATTTGGGGCATACTAGTGATTGGGTTAGGCATGCATAAACGACATCCGAACTAGATAGTGATTTAAATTTCTAACCCAAAAAGTGCCATTATTTTGCAGGGATGGAAAACGGAAATGGAGTTCCGGCAGCTGACGGGAATGGCCATAAAGTGCCTCCTAAGCCTATTTACTACCGAGCTCTAGCTGGGGGAGCTCGAGTACGCTATTCCCCATCTTACAGATATCCCCGATGTGCGTGTAGGGTTACCTTTGCTTACCCGAACCACCTTGTGCTTGCTCTGGACGACGAGCGTCGTCAGCTAGTGGATCTTAACAGGGATCTTCAGGTAGAGGTGGATGAGCATAGACAGATGGTTAGCGCTCAGGGTGAGCGGATTGCCAAGCTCGAGGAGGTGATCGAAGGTGAGGTGGCCACATCTGCAGTGGTTCGTGATGAGCTTCAGAGTACTAGGGCTCAACTTACTAGGTTGAGAGAGGAGGTCCGTAGTCGGGCTTCCGATATCGTAGCTGATGCCACTAGGCTAGTGGATGAGGCGATGGGTGTAGTTCAAGACTCTGAGGAGGAGGATCCGGAGAAGGAGATTCCTCCTGATAGTCCTGCTGCGGACTAGGTCTAGATTGATTGACTTTTCTTTTAACCCTTTTGACTAGTATAGCTAGTATTAGCAGGGGTGATGCTAAGTGCTGAGGCCATTGTATTTTTCATGACTATGTGGCCTATTTTTGAGGCACTTGCTGTACTTTAGTCTTCTGTGACTAAAAGTACTCTTGTGGCACTTGTGTGCTATATTTTTGCGACTATCCCATGACTTGCTAATTGTATGAACTTGATATACTAATGAATGTAAATTATTGTTATTTTCAATATTTTCTTGATTGGTTGCTGCTCTCTACTTTGCATCGCATAATTTATTTATTTCTTGCACTAGGCACGCCTAGGTTATGGAAGGGCTAAGAAGGGGTCGAGGCCGTGGGCGAGGGACTAGACCGGCCCAACCTCAGGGGAATGACCAGGGATCTGCAACTGGACCGACCCAGGGTCAGGAAAATATTGAGGGTAATCAAGTGGCTAATGCCATTAATAGGATGACTGATATCCTAGAGCGCTTAGCTGATAGACAAGGCCCTGGACCGTTCAACCAACCTGGGGGTCAGGAAAGAGGAGAGGATAGAGCCCTAGAGAGGTTCTTAAAATTTAACCCGCCTAAATTCCTTGGTGAACCTAATCCTGAGATAGCAGAGAATTGGTTAGAAATGATGACCAACATATTCGCTGCTTTAAACTACACTGAAGATAGGCGAGTGAATTTCGCTGCTTTCCAATTTGAGAGAGTAGCTCGTGCTTGGTGGGATTTGATAAAAGGAAAATGGGAGAGAACTCAAATCCCTTGGACTTGGGAGAATTTCACAAGGGAATTTAATGAAAAGTTTCTTCCGCCCTTAATTCAAGAAAAGAGGGAGGATGAATTTATCAAGTTGAAATAGGGAGCTCTTAGTGTAGCTGAATATGAAGGAAAGTTTACTAAGCTTTCAAAGTACGCTCCCGAATTGGATTAGACCGTTTGTTCAGGGACTTAATGTGGAGATACAATAGAGCTTGGCTGCAGCCCAAATCTCTACATTTACTGAGGCACTAGAGAAAGCTCAAAGGGTAGAAAATGCAAGGATGCAAGTGAGAGACTTTCATCATAGAAAAAGGAGTTTTTCTAGCCATACTTCTGGACAAGCAAATAAGAGTGCACAACCTTCCAAGATGGGAAGAGGAGCAGGAGGAGTGAGGCCTGTTGGAGCTTCTAGGGGAGCTCTATCTAGAAGGGGTTGTAGTGGGACAACTCAATTTAGGGGAGCACCTTCTATTGGATCAGCTGTGACCCCTCAGGTTACATATGGATACTGTGGTAAATCCAACCACTCTGAGAACGATTGCTGGAGAAAGTTGGGGAAATGTTTATTTTGTGGTAGTGCTGAACATCAAGTCGCCAATTGTCCAAAATCGCCAAAGACAGGAGGAAACCCTCAGAGGTCAGAAAAGTCAACCTCTAAGCAGACCAGTGCCGGAGGAAGTCGACCGAAAGTACCGGCTAGGGTTTATGCACTGAACTATCAACAGGTTCCTGAGGCAACTGAGGTGGTAGAAGGTACAATTCCAATTTTTCACCGTTTAGCTAGGGTTTTAATTGATCCGGACGCAACCCATTCTTTTGTAAATCCTAATTTCATGAGTGGAATAGACTTGGAACCAATTAAGTTATCGTATGACTTGGAGGTTAAAACGCCCACTGGAGACAAAAGCTTAATTACTAACTTGGTGTATAGGGATTGTGAAATCTGTGTTAGGGAACGAAAACTATTGGCCGACTTAATAAGTTTAGCGATTAAGGGATATGATGTGATTCTAGGGATGGATTGGCTAGCCCATTATAATGCCCAGTTGAATTGTAGGACCAAGGTTGTAGAATTGTGTATCCTAGGGGAGGCAAACCTGAAGCTGGATGTAAGGGGCAAATTGGCTTCATCTGCACTTATTTCAGGAATTCGGGCTAGAAAATTATTAAGTAAAAGAGCTCAAGGGTATTTGGCTTTTCTTATTAACACCCCAAGTGATAAGGTGAATTTGGAGGACATGCCTGTAATGAAAGACTTTCCAGATGTTTTTTCCGAAGAGTTAGAATCTCTACCTCCAGAACGGAAAATAGCTTTTAAGATTGATGTAACTCCGGGAGTGATCCCTATCTCTAAGACGCCATATCGGATGGCTCCAGCGGAATTGAAGGAGTTGAAATTGCAACTGCAAGACTTGCTGGAAAGGGGTTTTATAAAAGAGAGTGATTCTTCATGGGGGGCCCCAGTTTCGTTCGTTAAGAAAAAGGACGGGAGTTTGAGACTATGTATAGACTATAGGGCTTGAATGAGGTTACCATTAAGAATAAATACCCACAGCCCCATATTGACGAGTTCTTTGACCAATTGCAAGGGGCGGTAGTATTCTCGAAATTAGATTTGAGACAGGGTTACTATCAATTGAGGATCCTGGAGAAAGACATACCCAAGACTGCTTTTAATTCGACATATGGGCATTTTGAGTTTGTCGTGATGCCATTTGGATTAAAGAATGTTCTTGCTGCTTTTATGGATTTAATGCATAGGATTTTTAAGCCTTATTTGGACCAATTTGTGGTAGTGTTCATTGATGATATTTTGGTGTATTCTAAGAGTGTGAAAGACCATGAGAAACACTTGAGAGTTGTTTTGCAAACCTTAAGGGAGTATCAATTGTATGCTAAGTTCAGCAAGTGCGAATTCTGGTTAAAAGAAGTGAATTTCTTGGGACACATAATTTCTAAGAATGGGATTAAAGTGGATCCAGCTAAAGTTGAAGCTGTTTCGAAATGAAAACGACCGGAAAACCCTACCGAGGTTCGGAGTTTTATTGGATTAGCAGGGTATTACCGGAGATTTATCAAAGATTTTTCTAGAATTGCTGGACCAATGACCGAGCTGACTAAGAAAAGTGAAAAGTTTATTTGGAGTCCTAAGTGCAAAGAGAGTTTCCAGGAATTGAAAAGACGCTTAACCAAAGCCCCAATATTAGCTCTACCAAATGGGAAGGATAGTTTTGTGGTTTACACAGATGCATCTAAGGAAGGTTTGGGATGTGTGTTGATGCAAAATGACAAAGTGATAGCATATACCTCTAGGAAATTGAAACCGCATGAAGGGAATTACCCGACTCATGATTTGGAGTTAGCTGCTGTGGTCTTTGCTTTGAAGAAATAGAGACATTACTTGTATGGAGTAACGTTTGAAGTCTTTACTGATCACAAAAGCCTTAAGTACTTATTTTCCCAGAAGGAATTGAATTTAAGGCAACGTAGATGGATGAAATTTCCGAAAGATTATGACTGTACGATTAAGTACCATCCAGGGAAAGCTAATGTAGTGACTGACGCTTTGAGTCATCAAGTACAGATGGCTGGATTGATGATTAAGGAATTCCAATTGTTGGAAGAAGTTAGTTATTGGAATCCTCGACTGGAACCGAGGAAAGTACTTTTGGGGAATATTGTATTGAATTCCACTTTGATGGAACGTATCAAGGAATCTCAAGGAAAGGACATTGAGGTGCAGAAGTGGTTGGAAAAGGTTAAAAAGGGGGACAAGTCGGACTTCAACTTGGGAACGAATGGTGTATTGAGATTTCGGAATCGGGTGGTTGTGTCAAAGGATGAAGGACATAAAAAGGAAATTTTAGAAGAGGCACACCGATCAAAGTTTACGGTACACCCAGGAGGGAATAAAATATACCAAGACTTAAAGAGTTGTATTGGTGGGAGAACATGAAGGAGGAGATTGCTCAATTTGTCCAAACATGCTTAATTTGTCAATAGGTTAAAGCCGAACATCAGAAACCATCGGGACTTTTGCAACCTCTAGAAATACCTGAGTGGAAATGGGAGAATATCACCATGAATTTTGTATCGGGATTACCAAGGACACAGAGAGGCCATGATGCGATTTGGGTAATAATGGATAGATTGACCAAATCGACTCATTTTCTGCCGATTAACATGAAGCACCCATTGGAGAAGTTGGCCAAGTTGTATTTGGATGAGATCATTAGGTTACATGGAATCCCTGTCAGTATCGTGTCAGATAGAGATCCAAGATTTGTTTCGAGGTTCTGGCAAAAGATGCAAGAATTGTTAGGGACTAAATTGAATTTTAGTACTACTTATCATCCCCAGACCGATGGACAGTCTGAAAGGACAATTCAAACCCTTGAGGATATGTTGAGAACTTGCGTTCTGGATTTTGGGGAGAGTTGGAGTAAGTTTTTGACTTTAATGGAATTTGCCTACAATAATAGTTTCCACTCTTCTATTCAGATGGCCCCGTATGAGGCACTTTATGGTCGGAAATGTAGGTCTCCGATTTGTTAGGATGAAATAGGTGAACGGAAGATCTTAGATCCGACTACAGTGTTTTGGATTGAAGAAGCTAATGAGAAAGTAAAGTTGGTACACTAAAAAATTCAGACCGCTCAGAGCCGCCAAAAGAGTTATGCCGATAATCAGAGAAAAGATTTGGAGTTTACTGTTGGAGATTTGGTATTTATCAGAATCACGCCCTTGAAAGCAAGCTTGATGTCTGGAGAAGAAAAAAAGTTACAACCGAGATTTGTAGGACCTTACAAGATTATCCAACGTGTGGGGAATGTAGCCTATAAGCTTGAATTGCCACCAAATTTATCTCGAATCCATAATGTATTCCATGTATCTATGCTTAAGAAGTATCATCCAGACCCTTCTCACATTTTGCAACCAGAGAGTATTGAGATTGATGAGACTTTGACCTATGAAGAGAAACCGGTGAAACTTCTGGATTGAAAGGTGAAGGAATTGAGGAACAAGCAGATACCACTAATAAAAGTTCTTTGGAGGAACCACGGAGTTGAGGAAGCAACATGGGAAGTATAGGAAACGATCAGAGAGAAGTATCCAGACTTGTTTGCCAATCAAAGTAAAATTTCGAGAACGAAATTCTCTTAAGGGGGAGAGGATGTGAGGACTCGAAAATCTATTATTTTTAAATCCCTAATTTTGGCTTAATTAATTATTTATTTGGATTTTTGCCACGAATAATATTTTCTAACCTTATTAGACCTAAGTACATGGTATTATAGCTTCGTTATATTTTTAAAGTGTCTCGTTTAAAAATTATTTTCTTAGAAGCTTGTTTAGTGAAAAAGTGAAAACGCGTTTGGAAAATTTAACCAATTGGGAGTACATTAAACCCGGAAAATTGGAGACATGTACAATGGTCTTAAAATAGGTAAATTTAGGTTTAACTACTCAAGTGATAGTTAATGGTACGATCGTTATAAGAATTTCTCGAAGGTTTCACTTTATCGCGCCTAAATTGGAAATACGCGTTTTCACGCGTGCGATTAATTGAGGGACTTTAGACCATTATTTTGGGACAATTAAGAGTGAATAATATTTATATGTACATAAGTGCATTAGAGGTTTAGTGCACTAGTGAAATAAACACGAGAGGAATTGAGCACAAAACGCGCGTGTACGTGCACTATTTGCGGTTGAATTTTGTGCACCTACACTCTTAGCCTTTAAGCTTCCTTAGCAAGCTAAAAACCAGACCAAAATCTCTCTCTCTTTCCCCTCATCTGGTCGGCTACCTCCAAGAGCAAGAACCAAACTTGCTTCATCAAATTCTACTCCAAAATCTTGCTCAAATCACTACCAAATCCTCTCAAATTTTAACTCTACTTAGCTTGACATTTGGAGAGTCCATTTAGCTACAAAAAAGAGGAGCTTTCCACAGTTTTTTTGAGTTGAGGAAAGGGCCGAAATTCTGCTCTAGTTCATCAACCAAAGTAGGTAATGATCCAACACTCTAATCTTGGTTTATGGAGGTTGTTTAACACTTATAAGTTCAAATATTCTTGTGGGTTAGCTTGTTATGGTGTAAAATGAAATGGGTGGGCTCTATGAACTCCCACCTTTGTGTTGATGGCTGATATAATGTTTGATGATGGATTTAATATTAGTTTAGGGCTCAAAATGGTAGATTAATGGTGTATTATTAGTATAAACTTCAAGAAGTGCAAGGGGTGAAAAGTTCCGATTCTACCCCTGCTTTGAACGTACCTATTCCTGCGGAATTTTGAGGTTGTAATGACTTATATATGATGTTTATATGTTGTATTAATGGTGTAAAAAATTTCATTGAAAAATATTGAGATTTGGTTGGTCAAATGAATCGATTTCACAAAGCTAGTAAATCTGGAACTGTTTCCGTAATACTATGACCAGCTTTCGTGTGTTGGCCATAACTTTATGCTCCGACATCGAAATCGAGTGCCGTCAGTGGCATTTGAAACTAGACATTCCTACCTTTCCGACGGTATGAAATATATGCTCTGGTTCCATGTATGTGAGCCGAACCAACCATTTAAAGTCGGCTGTCCTGTTTCTCTATTTTCCTGGAAGGAAATGCTGAGGCTGCAACTTATGGCTCAAATTCGAGCTAGTTGTGTGCTGAATTTCAAACTGCTTTCTTCTGTGAAATTATAGCTATATGAATTTATTTTCTAACGCCATAAACCATGCTCAATTCTGAGTTAAGTTCACTGATTTGTGATAAAAATACGGAACCTGCCCTGCTCTTGAAAACCCTCACTTTTGGACAGATTTGATGCAAGGCTTGGTGTAAACTTGCTAATTGAATTTCTTGGTGTTAAATGCCTATCAAATGTACCATGAATGTTCCTTAGGTTTTGCCTACACTACTGAACCATGTTTGGAGGATTTTCCTTAGCCAAATGTTTGGAAATGGAAAACAAAAGGGCTCAAGGCAGTTTTGCCTTGGGATTTTTGAAACTTTGGTTGTTCGGTTAAATACCTTTCTGAAGGTATTTTTCCCTAAAATTTGAGAGAAGGACACTTTTCATATAGGAGTATTATACTGCCAAAATTTGTACCAATCCAAGTCCATTTCGATACCTAACTAAAGTTCCAAAGTTGGAGGCTCAAATCTGGAAATTTGTTCACCAGTTTTGAATTTTTCCCAAACTTTGAGCTACCGTATCTCGGTGCTCGAAATTCCGATCCTTGATCTGCTTTTTTTGTTATAAAACTTACTTGCAATGCTAATTGAGTTACAAGTTTCAGAGGTTAGCTCGCAACGTATGAATTTTTCCGAATTTCCAAAGTTAGCAAAAAACCAACCCCGACTCAATCCAGAGTGTTCTAGAACAGCAACTTTAAACCCATTTTTGAATACCTTTCACTTAGATTCATGGAAAAGTATCTTCTAAGAACTTTTATTACTTTCAAAGAGGTTTCCAATGGTACCAAGTTTTCCAATTTTTGACATGTAGAATGTGAGATACGATTTTTCAAAATATCGTATCAAAACTGAAAATTTTTCGAATTCCAAAGGAAGGGAGTTTTCAAGCACTCCTTATTCTTTCGATATTATTTGAATGTGTTATACTTGATTTTCCAAAATGAAAACCCGATCGCTCTTGTACTTTAAGAAACTCTAACTGAACCTCGATTTACGAGTAATTGAGGTTCGATTTCATGAAATTTCCTTAGATTGTACTAGTGTACAATCTTCCTTGATAATTGGGATATATGAGTGATGCTTCACTATTATTTGCTCAGACACACACGAGGACCCTCAAGAGGATCCCACGGTGGACGCTTAAACTTCGAGTGCCCTTTTCTTCTCGTTTTACTTGGTGAGTGTCAAGTGTGTGTTACTTGAACTCCTGTGAATTCGATACGTGATTACTTGTTATTGATACTTGAGATTTTGAGAAATGGAGTCGAGTGTGTATTTTATCGCACTCGTTCTCATTCGAAATGATTTAACTCATGCTCAAATTGCTTGAATATATTGATTGCTTGGATACATCGATTGCTTGTACATATCAATGCTTGATACATAAAATGGTATGCTATGGCTGCATACGTCGTTGGAGTGAATCTCCTCGACACACAAATGCTCATGGGGACGCCCACATCTCATTGGCCGACCTTGGACTCGAGCCGGCATGGGTGTGGTCGGGAACCTTGGCGAGCCATGAGATATATAAGATTGACCTAATGAGAGATCTTGCTTGGCATACTTGAGTAGTATCGCCACAAACCAATGACAGGCGGACCCGATATAGGGGTATGTAAGGTGAAAGGGGACAGGTTAAGTGGAGTTCTACGGACTAAACCTACCCGATTGACGGAGTGTCAATTGGTGGAGGTTATTGATCGTGCAAGTGGAATATAGCTCCTGAGAACTCCTATATCCTTGAATTGTTTTCGTTTACTTTCCGAAAAATTGTTAATTATTGAAACATATTATTGCTGGGCTTGTAATTGGGATTGTTACTTGAACTACGTGCTTGCATGTGTGTCCTTGGCCTCACGAGCGTTTAGCTCACCCTGTAGATTTGTTTTCCTTAACAGGACTTGAAATGGAGTAAACGCGGAGAAATCTCCTTTTGGATATATTTCGTTTTAGGGTTTGAAGTGTATTTTGTCTTGACCCCTTTATGATTGTACTTTTGGAAGTTTAATGCATCATTCGGATATATGTGATGTATATTTTTGGAATTTAAGTTGTATTATGAACACCCGACGTGCGGGTTGGATAATGGATGGATATTGTTAAGCATGAACGCTTCCGCACTATATGTATTTGTACTAATTTGACTGTGGTATCTAGTATCGCTTTAAGCTTGAACGTTTATTGCTTGAATTCTGGCGAGAGATAGGCAGGCGTCCCGCGGATACCCTTTGGTGCGCCTTAGGGAGAAGTGGGGGCATCACAATAACTCCTTCTAATCCTCCAAATTTATTACACACATCTCACTAGTTAGTCACACAAGTGTCAATGCACTATGAAACTTAGCAAGTGCCAAATTAAACATGCACCAAGTTACATAAGGAAATAGAGTTAAAAACACATCTCAATCATCAAAGCAACCATAAATTCAAGGCAAGCGAGGAAAAACAATATAAAAGATAAGAAGCTAATTTGTGGGATCTCACAAGATAGCAATTGTTTATCTAGTTTTAACTACTAATAATAAAAGTAAGTCACATAAAAGAAAAATGATAAAGAAGCTGCAGGTACGATATCTTAAAAGAAACAACAAAAGAAATCTGTTAAACCGAAAAAAAAGTTATTTTTTCTGCGGAGCTGAAGTGCATAAAAAGAAGTATTGCACCAATTACCATATTTGGTGTGTTAAGAAATGTATGCTTCTTAATTTCATTTTTTTGAGGTTAATTTAACTTCAATATTTAGACACACATGATGGTTAAATTATAGTGTAACAATTCACATCGGTGTGTCTATGTATAGTTGTCTGAATTGTCAAAAGTCTAATGATAATGAAAAATATATCTATGTGGGTAATAGCAAGACAGTTCAAGTTGAGACAATAGAAGTTTAAAAATTACTGTCTATGCTGGATTTTGTTTGAATTTTAATGAAATATTTATTGTACCGTCTTTTTGACAAAATTTAATTTCTATTCTGCTTTGGACAAATTCGATTATTTTTATTCATTTGAAAATGAAAATTTTAAATGTTTCATGATTTAAAATTGATTGATTCAAGTTCTTTATTATATTATAATAATCTATATTTAATTAAAACAGTTGCCTCATTTAATGAATCTTTGCATTTGAGTGTTAGAAGAATAAAAAGAAAATTAATCAATAAGAATTCGGCTGCTTTGTGATACAAGAGATTGGGTATTATCTCCAAATGAAGAATAAAAAGATTTGTGTCAAACAAAATTCTTGACCCCTTAAATTTTACAAATTCTAATGATTGTATTAATTGTATAAAGAAAAAACAAACCAACAAAAGGAGATTTGAAACCAATAAGACTTTGGACGTCTTAGAACTTGTATATATAGATATTTGTGAGTCATTTTCTACATCTGTTTGAAATGATCAACAATATTGTATAATGTTCATAAACAAATTTTTAAGATATGGTTACATATATCTCATTTCTATCATAGTCACTGGACGTGTTCAAAATATCTGACCATGATAATGAGTACTATGGTAGATATAACGATTTAGATAAATAACATCCAGGTCCATTTACTAAACACCTAAAGGAATGCGGCATTGATCCACAGTACACTATGTCGAGTTCACCCACTATGAATAGTGTTGTTGAAAGACGAAATAGGACATTTAAAAATATATAAGAAGTATGATATATCATTTTATCTTATTAGAGTCACTATAGAGAGAAATACTTAAGACTGCTGCATATATCCTTAATAGAGTTTCAACTAAAATAACTATCAAAACCCCTTATGAGTTTTAGATTAGAAAGAAACTTAGTTTGAAATATTTACATAATTGGGGATATCCAACTGAGATAAGGTCTTATAGGCCAAATAAAAAGCAATTGGATTAAAAATGGTTAGTTGTTATTTTATTAGACATTTTGAAAGATTAAGAAGTTACACATTTTATGATCTCATGACTAAATTGATTTTTGACATAAAAAATACCCGATTCATTGAAGATGTCTAGTTTGGGGAAGGAGATGTAGTTAGGGACCTTATTTTTGAAGAGAAATATGTTAATATTCCTACAGGTGTCATTGATTTTATTCAAAATCTTATTCCTGATCTTGATCATGAGATAACAAATCAAGACAATATTAAAGAACAAACGATTATAGAAGAACAAATTCTACCTCCTCAAGAATCAATGTTATTAAGAAGATTCATTAGAAAAAGGAGAAGTGCAGTGTTAGATGATTATATTATTTTTCTCCAAGAATATGAGGATGACACGGGATTGATAGAAGATGATTCAATCAACTTCTATCAAGTCATGAAATATTCAACTTCTCAAAAGTGGATCAATGTCATGAATGAAGAGATTAAATTTATGAAAGATAATAGCGTCTAAGATTTTGTCCCATTGCGAGAAGAAGCGAAATCCATTGGTTGTAAATGAATATTTAAAACCAAGAGAAATCCTAAAGGTAACTTGGGAAGATACAAAACTTGTCTTATCATTAAGTGTTTTACGTAAAAAGAAGGCATCGATTATAAATAAATCTTCTCTCTGATTTCTTTGAAGGATTCTTTTAGAATTATAATAGCATTAGTGGCATATTTGAATTTTAAATTACACCAGATGGATGTAATCACATCATTTCTCAATAGTGATATTGATGAGACAATCTATATGGTACAATTAAAAAAACTATGTTGGATGTTAAGATAGCATGAAGTTAACATCAGGCTACATATTCTTACTGGCTAGTGGTTCCATATGTTGGAAGAATGCTAAATAGTTTCTTATAATCTCTTCTATTGTGGTTACAAAATTCATAACTTATTATGAGGCATCAAATCATGAAATTTAGTTACAAAATTTTGTCACAAAATTACGTGTAATGGATGGTATCAAAGATTACTCAAATTATTTTGCGATAATAAGTCAGTAATTCAATATTTCAATAACAATGGGAGTTTGAAAAAATATAAATTTATAGATATTAAGTTCCTTACTACCAAACAAAGAGTACAAAGTGGACAATTATTGATAGAGCATATCAAGAAAAACTCTATGGTTGCGGATCCATTGACTAAGGAATTGCTATTCAAAATGTTTCATGAGCATGCTGATTATATGGGTGCCATGCTATTAAGTGATGCTTAGTTTTCATCAAAATTTGTTATTTTAAATGCTCTTACGATATTAATAATTTTCTATTATTAATGTTTTAAAAATATTTTATGAATAAATAAACTTTGAATTTATTTACACTCTGATTTTGGTATAATTTGATCTCACAAAAGTTTAAGATGGACTAGTTGAAAATAGATATATTGAGTTCGCGTTGCATAAAATTTTCATGCTCTACATGTGACGGCCCCACCTCCCCCTAGGGCGTACCCCAGGATTTAGCGGACCGCCTGTCCAACTCTCGTTAGGACTCACTCATTGACACCAAACAAAATAGGGTGCAACCTCAATAATAAACGAAATAACAGTTCCCAAATTTGGAACCTACAAATACATCCATTTCTATCTCAACTATCCATACAATCCAAAATACAAAAAAAGATTGGAATTCTAAATACATTCAACCCTATTTGAGCGACTAGTGTGAGTACAGTTACAAAATTCAAAAACTAGTCTACGCTAGTCTGTACAAGTCTCATGCCACGCTCGTACCCCCTGTAAGGAAAACAAATGTCGTGGAATGAGCTAAAACCCAGTGAGGTTCCAAATAGCAAATGGACCCTTGTTTATAAGTACAAGTTTCAAGGTAGCAAAGTAATGAGCATGAAGAGTTCATAAAAGTGAGCAATAACACTTCAAGTAGCAAACTCAAAATGAGCGAGTGTGAAGTTTTTAAAAAAACAATAACACTACAAGTAACAATCATCTCAAAATATAAGGATACAAATGGCTCTCAGGAGCCAAATTTCCATTTCATCACCAGGAGCTTGATCACGTAATAGTTGACACTCCGTCAACTCTTAAGTAAAGGAACCAATCCAGTAGAGCACCACTTAAACTACTCTCCGTCCACCATTCAAATCCCCTACTGGGTCCAAAATCCTCAATAAACACTAGTGGTAATACTCGAGTATATCGATTAGTCGAGGAGATATCACTCCACTCAACAAAACAAGAGACCAGGGTTCATTACTCAATCGACCAAGCCCTTGCCGGCTCGACTCGAGTAACTCGCCACAGGATTTCTGGAATTTCAGGAAATGTGTACATCATGAACAAGTATATCAAATCAATTGCAACAATAACCAATTATATATCACATTAGGGCAAGTGCGATAAAGTACACTCTTACCCGATCAAACCAATCATATAGCATTTAATCACATTGATCAAGTATTGAAAACAAGTGTCCAGTTCAATCTGGTATTTGGAAGCACTCACCAAAATTCTAGTGCCTCTCAAAAATCACGTTCAGGTCCAACTCATTGGTTGAAGTCCAAATCTGGGAGAAAATATCATTTACGAATATAAAACTCTCTAGAGTTCGCAACTTAAAGTTTCGCTTCAAGAAAATCAAGTAAATGCAACTCATTTAAGTAGTATTCAAGATACTTATCAAATCCTGAAAAATTCATGCTCACTCGTTTAGTTTTGGTAAGGAAGCGGTTAAAACTTCAGAATTCCTATTTGAGTCGAAAAGACGAGAAAAATGTTTTGTTAATAGTCGTTATTTCAATCGATAAAAGAAGACGTAAATATCCTAGATGGTTCAAGTGGTACTCGCTCTTAGACCTTCCTCAAGTTGCAAGTATATTTACCTAGCTTTCGAGCGTAAATTTGAGTAGCACGTCCTTTGTTTTTACCTATTTTCCAGCCATTTATGGCTTCATTGTTTTCCTCAATCAGTCCCAAAAATCACACACAAAACAATCGCATTACAATAGCCGTTCAATAGGCTCAATGTCATATTGTGGCGACCCCACTTCCCCCTAAGGCGAACCAAAGGGTTGGCGGGCCGTCTGCCCAGCTCTCGCCAGGACTCACGCAAGCATACTAACCAAATCTTTCGAATAATAACCTAATCTATTACAAAAAAAATTTTCTCGAATAAGATCTTCCTTAAATCCACATTAGCTTCAAAGATAACAGTGATATAAATAGCCAATCGAGGCTCTTAAACGTCCCACGTACTACGTACCAAAGTATAAAGTCGTACCAAACCGGGTAGATAAACACATAAATCCATAATACAAACTTACAAGCCAAGTAATCGAAAAGAAAAGGACATTATCCCCAAATAACGCATTACAACCCACAAAATAAGTCATAGTATTCAAATACAATCCAAAAGGAAAACATAAGTAAATATCCAGCTTTCAGTTTCCAGAACCTGTTAAGGAAAACAATAAACGTGGGGTGAGCTAAAGCTCAGTGGTGCCCCAAAACATGCAATCACTTAAATCAAACAACGGATAAGGACTTAACAAATTTAAACAGTTAGGAAAGCGTATAACAACACAAGGTAGGATACATGGGCTCTCAGGAGCCATTTTCCTCGCTTGATCACCCTTTATCGTAGTTGACCCTCCGTCAACTCTCACTACTTATAATCCATGTAGAGTTTCTCATTTTGTTACCCAACCCGTCACCATTCATTCCCCTGTCCCGGGCCCGCTCACCGACTAAAGACGCAGTATACTCGAGATATACCCGTAGATGATTGGTCGAGGGATTCACCCAACGACTTTATTGTAGTTAGATTCAGGCGTCGAGGGATTCACCCAACGACGTAACTACGTTTAGATACAAGGTAGTTGGATTCAGGAGTCGAGGGATTCACCCAACGACGCAACTACATTTAGACTCAAGGATTCAGGAGAAAAATGTTTTTGCACAAGTCACCACTCGAACGGCTAGTGCGATAAAGTACACACAGCTCACTTCGATGGATCAAAAACCAGTTTTGCAAATTATCACTTATCGAGTCTAGAAAGCACTTAATTCAGGTAGGAAAGGAACAAGCAGGGACACTCACCAAGAGTGGAGTTCAGATATCAAGTTGGGAATCGAATTCCGCGTCCTCGAAATATCCTAAAAACCAAAATTTGAAAGTATGAGTTTCTACTCAGTTTTTAAGCTTATAGTCATTGAAGTATATCTAATATACTATTAATTTACTTTCCCATAGAAAAATCAAGAATCTTTTAGATTGAAACTTGACAAAAGTAGAAGAGATGTTTCTTATAGTTTTCCTTGAGTTACTTTTCTTATAAAAGGGTAACTAGTATTATTTTCTTGAAATAATTCGACAAACCTCTTAATATCAATGTTAGAAAGTTACTTTGAACATTTCTTTAAAGTTACGGCCTTTGCAAAAATTATCCCTAAAACTATTTTTTTCTAAAATAGGGTTTCTTGCCGAGCAAGTTTCCCAGGTTTTTTTTTCGCTAAATTAATAAAACTCGTATTTCGGAACTTTTCCTATAGTTAACTATCCAATTACAAAGCTTAAAGAAAGAAAAGGAATTAAAATACGACTTATAGTTTCCAAAAGCTATAGAACTTATTTACTATAGCTATCAAGGCTAGTTTGAGCTAAAGGAAATTATCGAGTTGGAAAATCTTAGGCAAAACACTAGATATGGAGTTTTATAATATAATACTAGCTGGAAAAATATTTTTGATTGATTTGATCACAGTCACTCGATTTCTCAAGGTCGATACAACTTCCACCGCTCCGATTCCGTTTCGAAGTCATAATATGGATCAAAATATGGCAACAATCACATAGCAAATTACTAGGGCTTCGTCAATCATTAGCCCTAGATTTCAACAAGTGCATCTCTGAATAAAATAAAATAGTCAACCAAGGCTTCATCAATCATTAGCACTTGGTTTCAGCAAGCCCATCATAAACAATTAAAAATAAAAGTAAAGCCTCCAAGACATTCCAGCAATTAACTTCCATCACCCTGTATTACTTATAAAATCATTCAAATGGCCAAGGGCTTCATCAATCATTAGCCCCTGACAACATCAATTACTTCTAACCACAATTTAATCAAGAATTTAAACCACAAGTAAGCTACAAGTTCAATCCAAAACCCAATTTCAGTTTCACAAAGAAACAGGACATTCCTACCAAAACAGTCTACTTCAAGGATTTACAGACAGCAGTATACATAGAGGAAAAATACGAAATTTCTACAGGACAAAGGCCTATGTTTCTAGTTTCAAATGCCACTGACGGCGCCTTAAACGGATTTTTCTACACCAAGATATAAGCATTTTACTGAAACTGGTCAGAGACATCCGAAAATCTGAAATTTCATCTTTCACTTGTGAAAAACTCCTTTTTCTCTTTTAATACCAAAATGTTTTTATTCAACCATCCATACATTTCTTATAGAACTCCAAAACACAAATTCCAGATATTTCCATCCATCAAGATTCAGGGAAAAAATTTAAAAATCAAGTTAAGATCCCAACTCAACCTTTAATTATCACATAAGAAATTCCAGCAACTAATATACTTTAGGTCCAGTTTTCCCTTGGTTTAAACAGGGTGTTAGGTATTCAAATTCAGCATTTAAACACTTAGCTAGCTATTAAAAATTTCCACTTCAAAACCAATTTCATTCAGTGACTAAAATCATCCAGAAAATCCAGAAATAGTTTAAAATCCAAAAGAAAACAAACTGGAAATTTCCGATCAAACCTCTCGGCTATTCCAGAATTTTCCAACCCTTGGTGTTTATAAATCCAATTTTCCTCGGCTAAAACATGGTTTTAGATACCCAAATTAGTCATGTAAAAACTTATCTAGCTAATTAATATTTCCAATTCAAAATTTAACTTAAACAACAGCTGCAAATCCCCAAAATTTCCAGAATTTCTGTACAGCTAGCTTCGGACAAACATGCCTGCAACAGATTGCATTCTTATTTTATTTTTTTTTCTGGTTTAAACTAACTAATTAGCTGTATGCAGAGCCTAATTAACTTGTTATCAACCATCTAATCATGGTTATAAGTTTAAACAACAACATTAAACCAAATCAGGCTGCAAAAATTCAAGCTAAGCTCTCGGCCAAATCAGAAACTCTTCCAGCATTTGTTTAGTCACAAATCAATTTTTTTTCTACGGTTAAATCCTGTATTTTGCACTTAAATTTCACATGCACAACTACTGAATTAACTAGCTATCATATCCAGACCAGAAATCAGTTCGACAGCAATAAAATTGAACCAAATGAAGCTGCAATAATTAAGCTAAGCTCTCGGCAGAAATTTTCTTAACCCAAACCAGAAATTTCCTCTGCTTTAACACATCATCCGAATGTACAATACAACATGCATGGTCTAAATCTTCAAGTCTTCACTCAGCTAAAGGCACTTAGGTGTTCAGATGCCACAGAAAACGCAAATGGAGTTGCATTAACTCCTCCAAGTCTCGGTAGCAACATTTTAACAAAACAGAATTTTTTTTTTCTATTGGTTGGGTTTCAACATCCGACTGCATAATCTGTACATGCAAGCTCAGATGCAGCTTGCTCAACTAATAATCAACCTAATTAGACCAGAAATTACCTCAGTTAGCAGCTAATCCTTCACACGGAATATTCCTGAAATTTCTTCCCTAGCTCTCGGCCAAGTGCAGTCGGTGGTTCCTAGCTCCTAAGTTGCGGCTGTAATTTGTTGTAGCTGTTGTATTTTGAGGTCGGTTGGTTGGAGATGAAGGTACAGAATGGTGAAGCTTCCTGCAAATCTCCTCCCTGGCTTCGCTCCAACTCACGGCAGAACCAGAAAAATTTCTGGCAGCTCACGTTCGCTCCTCCTACCTCTCGGATGCAGCTCACCAGGCAGCTCTCTCTCTCGGATGCTCTTGGTCGAATGCAGAGGAAGAGGTGAGGTGCGGTTGTGGAGAGGGATTGCAGTAGTTTCGGTGTAATTGGGCAAAAGAAATGAGATGATGAAGAGAATGGTATCTCGGTATTAAGAAGGAAGCGGTTTGTGGTTTACTTGTGCAGAGAAGAAAGGAAGTTGCGGTTTGTATTTGTGATATGAAATGTGAATTAGAATGAATGGTTTTGTGGTTTTAGCCGTGAGATAGAAAGGATGGTTTGGTGGTGCCGTTGTTTAGGGAATAGAGGTTTCGTGTAAGAATCGATTGCATATAACATTGGTTGCGTATCGAATTGGTAATAACAAAGGTGATTTGATTTGCGGTCAGACGTCTTGTTTGGTTTGCATGGAAAGGTAAGGGTATTTTAGTCTTTTCACTTTGCTCCCTAATCTCAACTTAATTTCTCAATTCCAAATTAATTCTAAAAATTATTCCCAAGTGTGATTTGAACGCCTAGTTATACCCTAATATACCTAAACCATTTTTATCGAATAATTATCGATTAAACTTGAATATTAAGGTTCCTAGTAATTCTTATATTAATTAGCGATTAAATTAGTTATTAGAATTTTCAATTATTATTTCTCAAGAAATAGAGTTAGTCTAACTCGAAATTTATCGATTTAGTAATATAAAGTCAAATGAAATAATAATTTAATCCAAGGGTGTCAATTTGCACATATAAAAATTATTTTTACGCACTTACTTGAAAAACAAAGAAAGATAAGGATATATTTATCGAATTTTCACGCCTTAAGCATGTTTAATATATTAGAATCATATTTATCTAAAATTCATTGATTTTTATCTTAACACGGAAATTCTTATTAACATTTAACATTAGCAACTAATTGAAATTAATCATAGGGATTTAAATAATTTATTTTGAGATCGTAATTCTATTTACTCAAGTATCATTACTTTAGGATTAAGGACTTAAGTATTCTTACATTTAATATTAAGGCGAAAAATTAATCTAACCCTAAAGATTTTAATTTAGTTAGATATAACCAAGAAATTTTCATAAATTGGAAAATTATATTATTTTTCACGTAAACCTATTTTTTTTTCATACTTAATTGCAAACAAGTAAAAGTAATGCTCGAAATTATTAAGGAATAAAAGAAATGCAAATAAAATATGCACTAGTTTATATATCCATTTTTCAGGGTTCTCACATCCTCCCCTCCTTACAAGAATTTTGTCCTCAAAATTCACACTTTCCTAAGGAAATAAATCAGGGTACTTTTTCTGCATTTCCTCTTCTAATTCCCAAGTTGCTTCCTCAAGTCCATGATTTCTCCATAAAATCTTCACCAGGGAAATTTTCTTATTTCTCAGTTCCTTCACTTCTCTTTCCAAAATCTTGACTGGTCCTTCTTCATACGTTAACGTCTCATCCACTTCAATTCCCTCCAGTGGCAGCACATGACTTGGGTCGGAATAATATTTCTTAAGCATGGAAACGTGAAATACATCGTGAACCTTAGCCATGCTTGCAGGTAACTTCAGCTGATATGCTACTTTCCCAACTCGCTTCAAAATTTCGAAAGGTCCGATATACCTTGGTTTTAGCTTCTTACCTTTCTTAGGTACTACTCCGCCCTTCAAGGGTTTAATTCTTAGGAAGACCTTGTCTCCTACTTCGAATTCCAAATCTTTCCTCCTTGTGTCGGCGTAGCTTTTCTGTCTACTCTGAGCGGTTTGAAGCCTTTCCCTAATAAGTTTCACCTTCTCCTGGGCCTCTTCTATCCAAGGTATCGTTGTTGGATCTACAATCTTCTTCTCTCCTATTTCATCCCAATGAATCGGAGATCGACACCTTCTCCCATACAAAGCTTCATAAGGTGCCATTTGAATTGAGGCTTGATAACTGTTGTTATACGCAAATTCTACTAGGATCATATAATTACTCCATTTACCTCCAAAATCCAATATACATGACCTCAGCAGATCCTCCAAAGTTTGAATTGTTCTTTCCGACTGCCCGTCGGTTTGGGGATGGTACGCAGTACTAAATTTCAATTTGGTCCCCAAAGACTCCTGAAATTTCTGCCAAAAACGTGAGACAAACCTTGGGTCTCGATCGGACACGATACTTACTGGAATACCATGTAACCTTAGGATCTCTTCTGTGTACAACTTGACCAGTCTTTCCAAAGAAAAGCTCATGCTTACTGGTAGGAAATGTGCAGACTTAGTGAGTCGGTCAACTATTACCCAAATTGCATCAAATCCTTTTTGGCTTCTAGGTAGTCCCATTACAAAATTCATTGTTATATGCTCCCATTTCCATTCAGGGATTTCTAACGATTGCAACAAACCAGAGGGCTTCTGATGCTCAGCTTTTACTTGTTGGCAGATCAAACATCTCTGAACAAACTCTGCCACGTCCTTTTTCAAACCTTCCCACCAGTATAATCCCTTCACATCATGATACATCTTGCTCACACCTGGATGTATAGTATATTTCGATCGATGTGATTCTTCTAAAATTTCTTTTCTTATCTCTTCATTTGCCGGAACCACAATTCGATCTCGGAATCTCAATACACCTTCAGACCCCAATTTAAAATCTAGGTTTCTTCTTTTTGCACTTTCTCCAAATTCTTCTGAATCATAGGGTCTGTTTTCTGGGCCTCCTTAATACGCTCTAGCAATGATGATTTTAACGATAAGCTCCCAAGTAATATCTTCAGTTTCTCCATACGAGGGTTCCAACCACTTATTTCTTCTAACATGTCCCACTCCTTAACCATTAACCCTGCTACTTGGGCCTTTCTACTTAGAGTGTCAGCTACCACATTAGCTTTTCCTGGGTGGTAATTAATAGAACAGTCATAATCTTCCAGAAATTCTACCCATCGCCTTTGTTTCAAATTTAATTCCTTTTGGGAGAATAAATACTTAAGGCTCTTATGGTCTGTATAAATCTCAAAAGTCACGCCATACAAGTAGTGTCTCCATTTCTTCAAGGCGAAAATCACTGCTGCTAACTCTAAGTCATGAGTTGGGTAGTTTTGTTTGTGAGGCTTCAGTCTCCTGGAAGCGTAGGCAATCACTTTACCATTTTGCATTAAAACACACCCTAGACCTTCTCCAGAAGCATCGGAGTACACGGCATAACCTTCACCTCCGTCAGGCAACACCAAAACAGGAGCGGATGTTAACCGCTTCTTTAATTCCTGAAAACTTGACTCGCACTTCGGAGTCCAAATGAACCTATTCCCTTTCTTGGTTAGCTCGGTCATGGGTCCAGCAATCTTCGAAAAATCCTTGATAAATCGCCTATAATAACCTGCTAATCCCAAGAAACTTCTAATTTCAGTTGGAGTTTTTGGCTGCTTCCAATTCATAACGGCCTCAACTTTTGCCGGATCCACGGCAATTCCATCTTTGGAAACCTTGTGCCCTAGAAAAGATATTTCATCCAGCCAAAACTCGCACTTGCTAAATTTGGCATACAATTTATGCTCTCTTAGAATTTGCAAGACTATCTCCAAGTGCTTAACATGTTCCTCTCGAGTCTTAGAGTATATCAAGATATCATCGATGAAAACCACTACAAACTGATCCAGATACTTCTTAAAGACTCTCTGCATTAAATCCATGAATGCCGCTGGTGCATTAGTTAAACCAAAAGGCATGACTGCGAACTCAAAATGTCCATATCTCGTACTAAAAACAGTCTTGGGTATATCCTCCTTTTTAATCTTCAATTGGTAATACCCTTGCCTCAAGTCCAGCTTAGAGAAAACTACTGACCCTTGCAGTTGGTCGAACAGACTATCTATCAACGGTAGAGGGTATTTATTCTTAATGGTAATCTCATTTAACCCTCGGTAATCGATACATAATCTCAAGCTTCCGTCCTTTTTCTTAACAAATAGAACGGGTGCTCCCTACGGTGAATCACTTTCCTTCACAAAACCTTTTTCCAAGAGGTCTTGCAATTGAATTTTTAACTCCTTTAGCTCGGCAGGAGCCATTCGGTATGGAGTTTTAGAAATTGGAGCCGTTCCAGGCACCAAGTCAATCCTAAATTCCACTTCTCTTTCCGGCGGTAGAGTCTTAAGCTCTTCCGGAAAAACATCCGGAAATTCTTGTACCACTGGTACATCTTGCAGGTACGATATCTTAAAAGAAACAACAAAAGAAATCTGTTAAACCGAAAAAAAAGTTATTTTTTCTGCGGAGCTGAAGTGCATAAAAAGAAGTATTGCACCAATTACCATATTTGGTGTGTTAAGAAATGTATGCTTCTTAATTTCATTTTTTTGAGGTTAATTTAACTTCAATATTTAGACACACATGATGGTTAAATTATAGTGTAACAATTCACATCGGTGTGTCTATGTATAGTTGTCTGAATTGTCAAAAGTCTAATGATAATGAAAAATATATCTATGTGGGTAATAGCAAGACAGTTCAAGTTGAGACAATAGAAGTTTAAAAATTACTGTCTATGCTGGATTTTGTTTGAATTTTAATGAAATATTTATTGTACCGTCTTTTTGACAAAATTTAATTTCTATTCTGCTTTGGACAAATTCGATTATTTTTATTCATTTGAAAATGAAAATTTTAAATGTTTCATGATTTAAAATTGATTGATTCAAGTTCTTTATTATATTATAATAATCTATATTTAATTAAAACAGTTGCCTCATTTAATGAATCTTTGCATTTGAGTGTTAGAAGAATAAAAAGAAAATTAATCAATAAGAATTCGGCTGCTTTGTGATACAAGAGATTGGGTATTATCTCCAAATGAAGAATAAAAAGATTTGTGTCAAACAAAATTCTTGACCCCTTAAATTTTACAAATTCTAATGATTGTATTAATTGTATAAAGAAAAAACAAACCAACAAAAGGAGATTTGAAACCAATAAGACTTTGGACGTCTTAGAACTTGTATATATAGATATTTGTGAGTCATTTTCTACATCTGTTTGAAATGATCAACAATATTGTATAATGTTCATAAACAAATTTTTAAGATATGGTTACATATATCTCATTTCTATCATAGTCACTGGACGTGTTCAAAATATCTGACCATGATAATGAGTACTATGGTAGATATAACGATTTAGATAAATAACATCCAGGTCCATTTACTAAACACCTAAAGGAATGCGGCATTGATCCACAGTACACTATGTCGAGTTCACCCACTATGAATAGTGTTGTTGAAAGACGAAATAGGACATTTAAAAATATATAAGAAGTATGATATATCATTTTATCTTATTAGAGTCACTATAGAGAGAAATACTTAAGACTGCTGCATATATCCTTAATAGAGTTTCAACTAAAATAACTATCAAAACCCCTTATGAGTTTTAGATTAGAAAGAAACTTAGTTTGAAATATTTACATAATTGGGGATATCCAACTGAGATAAGGTCTTATAGGCCAAATAAAAAGCAATTGGATTAAAAATGGTTAGTTGTTATTTTATTAGACATTTTGAAAGATTAAGAAGTTACACATTTTATGATCTCATGACTAAATTGATTTTTGACATAAAAAATACCCGATTCATTGAAGATGTCTAGTTTGGGGAAGGAGATGTAGTTAGGGACCTTATTTTTGAAGAGAAATATGTTAATATTCCTACAGGTGTCATTGATTTTATTCAAAATCTTATTCCTGATCTTGATCATGAGATAACAAATCAAGACAATATTAAAGAACAAACGATTATAGAAGAACAAATTCTACCTCCTCAAGAATCAATGTTATTAAGAAGATTCATTAGAAAAAGGAGAAGTGCAGTGTTAGATGATTATATTATTTTTCTCCAAGAATATGAGGATGACACGGGATTGATAGAAGATGATTCAATCAACTTCTATCAAGTCATGAAATATTCAACTTCTCAAAAGTGGATCAATGTCATGAATGAAGAGATTAAATTTATGAAAGATAATAGCGTCTAAGATTTTGTCCCATTGCGAGAAGAAGCGAAATCCATTGGTTGTAAATGAATATTTAAAACCAAGAGAAATCCTAAAGGTAACTTGGGAAGATACAAAACTTGTCTTATCATTAAGTGTTTTACGTAAAAAGAAGGCATCGATTATAAATAAATCTTCTCTCTGATTTCTTTGAAGGATTCTTTTAGAATTATAATAGCATTAGTGGCATATTTGAATTTTAAATTACACCAGATGGATGTAATCACATCATTTCTCAATAGTGATATTGATGAGACAATCTATATGGTACAATTAAAAAAACTATGTTGGATGTTAAGATAGCATGAAGTTAACATCAGGCTACATATTCTTACTGGCTAGTGGTTCCATATGTTGGAAGAATGCTAAATAGTTTCTTATAATCTCTTCTATTGTGGTTACAAAATTCATAACTTATTATGAGGCATCAAATCATGAAATTTAGTTACAAAATTTTGTCACAAAATTACGTGTAATGGATGGTATCAAAGATTACTCAAATTATTTTGCGATAATAAGTCAGTAATTCAATATTTCAATAACAATGGGAGTTTGAAAAAATATAAATTTATAGATATTAAGTTCCTTACTACCAAACAAAGAGTACAAAGTGGACAATTATTGATAGAGCATATCAAGAAAAACTCTATGGTTGCGGATCCATTGACTAAGGAATTGCTATTCAAAATGTTTCATGAGCATGCTGATTATATGGGTGCCATGCTATTAAGTGATGCTTAGTTTTCATCAAAATTTGTTATTTTAAATGCTCTTACGATATTAATAATTTTCTATTATTAATGTTTTAAAAATATTTTATGAATAAATAAACTTTGAATTTATTTACACTCTGATTTTGGTATAATTTGATCTCACAAAAGTTTAAGATGGACTAGTTGAAAATAGATATATTGAGTTCGCGTTGCATAAAATTTTCATGCTCTACATGTGACGGCCCCACCTCCCCCTAGGGCGTACCCCAGGATTTAGCGGACCGCCTGTCCAACTCTCGTTAGGACTCACTCATTGACACCAAACAAAATAGGGTGCAACCTCAATAATAAACGAAATAACAGTTCCCAAATTTGGAACCTACAAATACATCCATTTCTATCTCAACTATCCATACAATCCAAAATACAAAAAAAGATTGGAATTCTAAATACATTCAACCCTATTTGAGCGACTAGTGTGAGTACAGTTACAAAATTCAAAAACTAGTCTACGCTAGTCTGTACAAGTCTCATGCCACGCTCGTACCCCCTGTAAGGAAAACAAATGTCGTGGAATGAGCTAAAACCCAGTGAGGTTCCAAATAGCAAATGGACCCTTGTTTATAAGTACAAGTTTCAAGGTAGCAAAGTAATGAGCATGAAGAGTTCATAAAAGTGAGCAATAACACTTCAAGTAGCAAACTCAAAATGAGCGAGTGTGAAGTTTTTAAAAAAACAATAACACTACAAGTAACAATCATCTCAAAATATAAGGATACAAATGGCTCTCAGGAGCCAAATTTCCATTTCATCACCAGGAGCTTGATCACGTAATAGTTGACACTCCGTCAACTCTTAAGTAAAGGAACCAATCCAGTAGAGCACCACTTAAACTACTCTCCGTCCACCATTCAAATCCCCTACTGGGTCCAAAATCCTCAATAAACACTAGTGGTAATACTCGAGTATATCGATTAGTCGAGGAGATATCACTCCACTCAACAAAACAAGAGACCAGGGTTCATTACTCAATCGACCAAGCCCTTGCCGGCTCGACTCGAGTAACTCGCCACAGGATTTCTGGAATTTCAGGAAATGTGTACATCATGAACAAGTATATCAAATCAATTGCAACAATAACCAATTATATATCACATTAGGGCAAGTGCGATAAAGTACACTCTTACCCGATCAAACCAATCATATAGCATTTAATCACATTGATCAAGTATTGAAAACAAGTGTCCAGTTCAATCTGGTATTTGGAAGCACTCACCAAAATTCTAGTGCCTCTCAAAAATCACGTTCAGGTCCAACTCATTGGTTGAAGTCCAAATCTGGGAGAAAATATCATTTACGAATATAAAACTCTCTAGAGTTCGCAACTTAAAGTTTCGCTTCAAGAAAATCAAGTAAATGCAACTCATTTAAGTAGTATTCAAGATACTTATCAAATCCTGAAAAATTCATGCTCACTCGTTTAGTTTTGGTAAGGAAGCGGTTAAAACTTCAGAATTCCTATTTGAGTCGAAAAGACGAGAAAAATGTTTTGTTAATAGTCGTTATTTCAATCGATAAAAGAAGACGTAAATATCCTAGATGGTTCAAGTGGTACTCGCTCTTAGACCTTCCTCAAGTTGCAAGTATATTTACCTAGCTTTCGAGCGTAAATTTGAGTAGCACGTCCTTTGTTTTTACCTATTTTCCAGCCATTTATGGCTTCATTGTTTTCCTCAATCAGTCCCAAAAATCACACACAAAACAATCGCATTACAATAGCCGTTCAATAGGCTCAATGTCATATTGTGGCGACCCCACTTCCCCCTAAGGCGAACCAAAGGGTTGGCGGGCCGTCTGCCCAGCTCTCGCCAGGACTCACGCAAGCATACTAACCAAATCTTTCGAATAATAACCTAATCTATTACAAAAAAAATTTTCTCGAATAAGATCTTCCTTAAATCCACATTAGCTTCAAAGATAACAGTGATATAAATAGCCAATCGAGGCTCTTAAACGTCCCACGTACTACGTACCAAAGTATAAAGTCGTACCAAACCGGGTAGATAAACACATAAATCCATAATACAAACTTACAAGCCAAGTAATCGAAAAGAAAAGGACATTATCCCCAAATAACGCATTACAACCCACAAAATAAGTCATAGTATTCAAATACAATCCAAAAGGAAAACATAAGTAAATATCCAGCTTTCAGTTTCCAGAACCTGTTAAGGAAAACAATAAACGTGGGGTGAGCTAAAGCTCAGTGGTGCCCCAAAACATGCAATCACTTAAATCAAACAACGGATAAGGACTTAACAAATTTAAACAGTTAGGAAAGCGTATAACAACACAAGGTAGGATACATGGGCTCTCAGGAGCCATTTTCCTCGCTTGATCACCCTTTATCGTAGTTGACCCTCCGTCAACTCTCACTACTTATAATCCATGTAGAGTTTCTCATTTTGTTACCCAACCCGTCACCATTCATTCCCCTGTCCCGGGCCCGCTCACCGACTAAAGACGCAGTATACTCGAGATATACCCGTAGATGATTGGTCGAGGGATTCACCCAACGACTTTATTGTAGTTAGATTCAGGCGTCGAGGGATTCACCCAACGACGTAACTACGTTTAGATACAAGGTAGTTGGATTCAGGAGTCGAGGGATTCACCCAACGACGCAACTACATTTAGACTCAAGGATTCAGGAGAAAAATGTTTTTGCACAAGTCACCACTCGAACGGCTAGTGCGATAAAGTACACACAGCTCACTTCGATGGATCAAAAACCAGTTTTGCAAATTATCACTTATCGAGTCTAGAAAGCACTTAATTCAGGTAGGAAAGGAACAAGCAGGGACACTCACCAAGAGTGGAGTTCAGATATCAAGTTGGGAATCGAATTCCGCGTCCTCGAAATATCCTAAAAACCAAAATTTGAAAGTATGAGTTTCTACTCAGTTTTTAAGCTTATAGTCATTGAAGTATATCTAATATACTATTAATTTACTTTCCCATAGAAAAATCAAGAATCTTTTAGATTGAAACTTGACAAAAGTAGAAGAGATGTTTCTTATAGTTTTCCTTGAGTTACTTTTCTTATAAAAGGGTAACTAGTATTATTTTCTTGAAATAATTCGACAAACCTCTTAATATCAATGTTAGAAAGTTACTTTGAACATTTCTTTAAAGTTACGGCCTTTGCAAAAATTATCCCTAAAACTATTTTTTTCTAAAATAGGGTTTCTTGCCGAGCAAGTTTCCCAGGTTTTTTTTTCGCTAAATTAATAAAACTCGTATTTCGGAACTTTTCCTATAGTTAACTATCCAATTACAAAGCTTAAAGAAAGAAAAGGAATTAAAATACGACTTATAGTTTCCAAAAGCTATAGAACTTATTTACTATAGCTATCAAGGCTAGTTTGAGCTAAAGGAAATTATCGAGTTGGAAAATCTTAGGCAAAACACTAGATATGGAGTTTTATAATATAATACTAGCTGGAAAAATATTTTTGATTGATTTGATCACAGTCACTCGATTTCTCAAGGTCGATACAACTTCCACCGCTCCGATTCCGTTTCGAAGTCATAATATGGATCAAAATATGGCAACAATCACATAGCAAATTACTAGGGCTTCGTCAATCATTAGCCCTAGATTTCAACAAGTGCATCTCTGAATAAAATAAAATAGTCAACCAAGGCTTCATCAATCATTAGCACTTGGTTTCAGCAAGCCCATCATAAACAATTAAAAATAAAAGTAAAGCCTCCAAGACATTCCAGCAATTAACTTCCATCACCCTGTATTACTTATAAAATCATTCAAATGGCCAAGGGCTTCATCAATCATTAGCCCCTGACAACATCAATTACTTCTAACCACAATTTAATCAAGAATTTAAACCACAAGTAAGCTACAAGTTCAATCCAAAACCCAATTTCAGTTTCACAAAGAAACAGGACATTCCTACCAAAACAGTCTACTTCAAGGATTTACAGACAGCAGTATACATAGAGGAAAAATACGAAATTTCTACAGGACAAAGGCCTATGTTTCTAGTTTCAAATGCCACTGACGGCGCCTTAAACGGATTTTTCTACACCAAGATATAAGCATTTTACTGAAACTGGTCAGAGACATCCGAAAATCTGAAATTTCATCTTTCACTTGTGAAAAACTCCTTTTTCTCTTTTAATACCAAAATGTTTTTATTCAACCATCCATACATTTCTTATAGAACTCCAAAACACAAATTCCAGATATTTCCATCCATCAAGATTCAGGGAAAAAATTTAAAAATCAAGTTAAGATCCCAACTCAACCTTTAATTATCACATAAGAAATTCCAGCAACTAATATACTTTAGGTCCAGTTTTCCCTTGGTTTAAACAGGGTGTTAGGTATTCAAATTCAGCATTTAAACACTTAGCTAGCTATTAAAAATTTCCACTTCAAAACCAATTTCATTCAGTGACTAAAATCATCCAGAAAATCCAGAAATAGTTTAAAATCCAAAAGAAAACAAACTGGAAATTTCCGATCAAACCTCTCGGCTATTCCAGAATTTTCCAACCCTTGGTGTTTATAAATCCAATTTTCCTCGGCTAAAACATGGTTTTAGATACCCAAATTAGTCATGTAAAAACTTATCTAGCTAATTAATATTTCCAATTCAAAATTTAACTTAAACAACAGCTGCAAATCCCCAAAATTTCCAGAATTTCTGTACAGCTAGCTTCGGACAAACATGCCTGCAACAGATTGCATTCTTATTTTATTTTTTTTTCTGGTTTAAACTAACTAATTAGCTGTATGCAGAGCCTAATTAACTTGTTATCAACCATCTAATCATGGTTATAAGTTTAAACAACAACATTAAACCAAATCAGGCTGCAAAAATTCAAGCTAAGCTCTCGGCCAAATCAGAAACTCTTCCAGCATTTGTTTAGTCACAAATCAATTTTTTTTCTACGGTTAAATCCTGTATTTTGCACTTAAATTTCACATGCACAACTACTGAATTAACTAGCTATCATATCCAGACCAGAAATCAGTTCGACAGCAATAAAATTGAACCAAATGAAGCTGCAATAATTAAGCTAAGCTCTCGGCAGAAATTTTCTTAACCCAAACCAGAAATTTCCTCTGCTTTAACACATCATCCGAATGTACAATACAACATGCATGGTCTAAATCTTCAAGTCTTCACTCAGCTAAAGGCACTTAGGTGTTCAGATGCCACAGAAAACGCAAATGGAGTTGCATTAACTCCTCCAAGTCTCGGTAGCAACATTTTAACAAAACAGAATTTTTTTTTTCTATTGGTTGGGTTTCAACATCCGACTGCATAATCTGTACATGCAAGCTCAGATGCAGCTTGCTCAACTAATAATCAACCTAATTAGACCAGAAATTACCTCAGTTAGCAGCTAATCCTTCACACGGAATATTCCTGAAATTTCTTCCCTAGCTCTCGGCCAAGTGCAGTCGGTGGTTCCTAGCTCCTAAGTTGCGGCTGTAATTTGTTGTAGCTGTTGTATTTTGAGGTCGGTTGGTTGGAGATGAAGGTACAGAATGGTGAAGCTTCCTGCAAATCTCCTCCCTGGCTTCGCTCCAACTCACGGCAGAACCAGAAAAATTTCTGGCAGCTCACGTTCGCTCCTCCTACCTCTCGGATGCAGCTCACCAGGCAGCTCTCTCTCTCGGATGCTCTTGGTCGAATGCAGAGGAAGAGGTGAGGTGCGGTTGTGGAGAGGGATTGCAGTAGTTTCGGTGTAATTGGGCAAAAGAAATGAGATGATGAAGAGAATGGTATCTCGGTATTAAGAAGGAAGCGGTTTGTGGTTTACTTGTGCAGAGAAGAAAGGAAGTTGCGGTTTGTATTTGTGATATGAAATGTGAATTAGAATGAATGGTTTTGTGGTTTTAGCCGTGAGATAGAAAGGATGGTTTGGTGGTGCCGTTGTTTAGGGAATAGAGGTTTCGTGTAAGAATCGATTGCATATAACATTGGTTGCGTATCGAATTGGTAATAACAAAGGTGATTTGATTTGCGGTCAGACGTCTTGTTTGGTTTGCATGGAAAGGTAAGGGTATTTTAGTCTTTTCACTTTGCTCCCTAATCTCAACTTAATTTCTCAATTCCAAATTAATTCTAAAAATTATTCCCAAGTGTGATTTGAACGCCTAGTTATACCCTAATATACCTAAACCATTTTTATCGAATAATTATCGATTAAACTTGAATATTAAGGTTCCTAGTAATTCTTATATTAATTAGCGATTAAATTAGTTATTAGAATTTTCAATTATTATTTCTCAAGAAATAGAGTTAGTCTAACTCGAAATTTATCGATTTAGTAATATAAAGTCAAATGAAATAATAATTTAATCCAAGGGTGTCAATTTGCACATATAAAAATTATTTTTACGCACTTACTTGAAAAACAAAGAAAGATAAGGATATATTTATCGAATTTTCACGCCTTAAGCATGTTTAATATATTAGAATCATATTTATCTAAAATTCATTGATTTTTATCTTAACACGGAAATTCTTATTAACATTTAACATTAGCAACTAATTGAAATTAATCATAGGGATTTAAATAATTTATTTTGAGATCGTAATTCTATTTACTCAAGTATCATTACTTTAGGATTAAGGACTTAAGTATTCTTACATTTAATATTAAGGCGAAAAATTAATCTAACCCTAAAGATTTTAATTTAGTTAGATATAACCAAGAAATTTTCATAAATTGGAAAATTATATTATTTTTCACGTAAACCTATTTTTTTTTCATACTTAATTGCAAACAAGTAAAAGTAATGCTCGAAATTATTAAGGAATAAAAGAAATGCAAATAAAATATGCACTAGTTTATATATCCATTTTTCAGGGTTCTCACATCCTCCCCTCCTTACAAGAATTTTGTCCTCAAAATTCACACTTTCCTAAGGAAATAAATCAGGGTACTTTTTCTGCATTTCCTCTTCTAATTCCCAAGTTGCTTCCTCAAGTCCATGATTTCTCCATAAAATCTTCACCAGGGAAATTTTCTTATTTCTCAGTTCCTTCACTTCTCTTTCCAAAATCTTGACTGGTCCTTCTTCATACGTTAACGTCTCATCCACTTCAATTCCCTCCAGTGGCAGCACATGACTTGGGTCGGAATAATATTTCTTAAGCATGGAAACGTGAAATACATCGTGAACCTTAGCCATGCTTGCAGGTAACTTCAGCTGATATGCTACTTTCCCAACTCGCTTCAAAATTTCGAAAGGTCCGATATACCTTGGTTTTAGCTTCTTACCTTTCTTAGGTACTACTCCGCCCTTCAAGGGTTTAATTCTTAGGAAGACCTTGTCTCCTACTTCGAATTCCAAATCTTTCCTCCTTGTGTCGGCGTAGCTTTTCTGTCTACTCTGAGCGGTTTGAAGCCTTTCCCTAATAAGTTTCACCTTCTCCTGGGCCTCTTCTATCCAAGGTATCGTTGTTGGATCTACAATCTTCTTCTCTCCTATTTCATCCCAATGAATCGGAGATCGACACCTTCTCCCATACAAAGCTTCATAAGGTGCCATTTGAATTGAGGCTTGATAACTGTTGTTATACGCAAATTCTACTAGGATCATATAATTACTCCATTTACCTCCAAAATCCAATATACATGACCTCAGCAGATCCTCCAAAGTTTGAATTGTTCTTTCCGACTGCCCGTCGGTTTGGGGATGGTACGCAGTACTAAATTTCAATTTGGTCCCCAAAGACTCCTGAAATTTCTGCCAAAAACGTGAGACAAACCTTGGGTCTCGATCGGACACGATACTTACTGGAATACCATGTAACCTTAGGATCTCTTCTGTGTACAACTTGACCAGTCTTTCCAAAGAAAAGCTCATGCTTACTGGTAGGAAATGTGCAGACTTAGTGAGTCGGTCAACTATTACCCAAATTGCATCAAATCCTTTTTGGCTTCTAGGTAGTCCCATTACAAAATTCATTGTTATATGCTCCCATTTCCATTCAGGGATTTCTAACGATTGCAACAAACCAGAGGGCTTCTGATGCTCAGCTTTTACTTGTTGGCAGATCAAACATCTCTGAACAAACTCTGCCACGTCCTTTTTCAAACCTTCCCACCAGTATAATCCCTTCACATCATGATACATCTTGCTCACACCTGGATGTATAGTATATTTCGATCGATGTGATTCTTCTAAAATTTCTTTTCTTATCTCTTCATTTGCCGGAACCACAATTCGATCTCGGAATCTCAATACACCTTCAGACCCCAATTTAAAATCTAGGTTTCTTCTTTTTGCACTTTCTCCAAATTCTTCTGAATCATAGGGTCTGTTTTCTGGGCCTCCTTAATACGCTCTAGCAATGATGATTTTAACGATAAGCTCCCAAGTAATATCTTCAGTTTCTCCATACGAGGGTTCCAACCACTTATTTCTTCTAACATGTCCCACTCCTTAACCATTAACCCTGCTACTTGGGCCTTTCTACTTAGAGTGTCAGCTACCACATTAGCTTTTCCTGGGTGGTAATTAATAGAACAGTCATAATCTTCCAGAAATTCTACCCATCGCCTTTGTTTCAAATTTAATTCCTTTTGGGAGAATAAATACTTAAGGCTCTTATGGTCTGTATAAATCTCAAAAGTCACGCCATACAAGTAGTGTCTCCATTTCTTCAAGGCGAAAATCACTGCTGCTAACTCTAAGTCATGAGTTGGGTAGTTTTGTTTGTGAGGCTTCAGTCTCCTGGAAGCGTAGGCAATCACTTTACCATTTTGCATTAAAACACACCCTAGACCTTCTCCAGAAGCATCGGAGTACACGGCATAACCTTCACCTCCGTCAGGCAACACCAAAACAGGAGCGGATGTTAACCGCTTCTTTAATTCCTGAAAACTTGACTCGCACTTCGGAGTCCAAATGAACCTATTCCCTTTCTTGGTTAGCTCGGTCATGGGTCCAGCAATCTTCGAAAAATCCTTGATAAATCGCCTATAATAACCTGCTAATCCCAAGAAACTTCTAATTTCAGTTGGAGTTTTTGGCTGCTTCCAATTCATAACGGCCTCAACTTTTGCCGGATCCACGGCAATTCCATCTTTGGAAACCTTGTGCCCTAGAAAAGATATTTCATCCAGCCAAAACTCGCACTTGCTAAATTTGGCATACAATTTATGCTCTCTTAGAATTTGCAAGACTATCTCCAAGTGCTTAACATGTTCCTCTCGAGTCTTAGAGTATATCAAGATATCATCGATGAAAACCACTACAAACTGATCCAGATACTTCTTAAAGACTCTCTGCATTAAATCCATGAATGCCGCTGGTGCATTAGTTAAACCAAAAGGCATGACTGCGAACTCAAAATGTCCATATCTCGTACTAAAAACAGTCTTGGGTATATCCTCCTTTTTAATCTTCAATTGGTAATACCCTTGCCTCAAGTCCAGCTTAGAGAAAACTACTGACCCTTGCAGTTGGTCGAACAGACTATCTATCAACGGTAGAGGGTATTTATTCTTAATGGTAATCTCATTTAACCCTCGGTAATCGATACATAATCTCAAGCTTCCGTCCTTTTTCTTAACAAATAGAACGGGTGCTCCCTACGGTGAATCACTTTCCTTCACAAAACCTTTTTCCAAGAGGTCTTGCAATTGAATTTTTAACTCCTTTAGCTCGGCAGGAGCCATTCGGTATGGAGTTTTAGAAATTGGAGCCGTTCCAGGCACCAAGTCAATCCTAAATTCCACTTCTCTTTCCGGCGGTAGAGTCTTAAGCTCTTCCGGAAAAACATCCGGAAATTCTTGTACCACTGGTACATCTTCCAACTTCGCTCGATCACTGGGAGCATTAATCATGAAAGCTAAGAAACCTTGAGCTCCTTTTGACAACATTTTCCTTGCCCGTATCCCTGAAATCATAGCAGATGAGGCTAACCTACCCTTAACATCTAACCTCAGGGTTGCTTCTCCAGATATACAGAATTCCACCACTTTCGCTCGGCAATCAAGCTTAGCATGATACTGGCCTAGGAAATCCATTCCTATGATAACATCGTACCCCTTTATGTCCAGACTGATTAGATCCACTAGCATTTTACGCTTTCCAATCCAGAATTCGCAATTCTTATAGGCTAAGCTAGCGATTATCTTCTTATTACCCATTGGTGTCCTAACCTCAAGATCGAAGGGTAATCTAACAGGTTTCACATCTATTCCAGACATAAATGATGGATTTACGAATGAATGAGTTGCACCAGGGTCAATTAACACTTTAGCTAATCGATGAAAAATGGGGAGAGTACCTTCCACGACCTCCGAGGAATCAGGTACAGGTTGGTCATCTATAGCATACACCCTGGCAGGAACTGTTGGCCGGCTCCCTCCAGAAGTGTTTGGTCTAGCGTTTGGATTACTCCCTTCCTGCATTTTTGGACATCCAGCAATTTGGTGCTCGCTACTTCCGCATCTCAAGCACTTCCCTTGCTTCTTCCAGCAACCATCTATAGTATGGCAAGGTTTCTTACAAAATGCACAATTCATTTGGGGAACTATTGCTCGACCTCCTTGCGAGGTATTCCTAGGTTGTCCCCTTCCAATCGGTCCCATTCTGGTTCCATTATTCTGTCCTCCTGCATTCCTGGCCCCATTTCCTCTTGCTTGGCCGCCTCGTGGTGCCCCAGGACTATTCACTCCAATGGTTCCTCGGCCCATTTTAGTCGGTGGAGCATTCCCATATGTCGGCTCCCGACTACTGTTAGGAGCAAATCTTTTCTTAGCCTGAAAAGATTTCACTTGAGCCCTAGCTACTTCAACTCTCTGGGCTTTCTCGACGGCATCTGCAAAAGTATCTATCCTCACAGCAGCTAAACCTTCCTGTATTTCTACATTCAGACCCTGCACAAACCTTCTGACTCGCCTTTGCTCCGTGGTTACCAATTCAGGAGCAAAACGGGATAGCTTTGTGAACTGGACTTCATATTCGGCGACGCTCATCGCCCCTTGCTTACATTTTATGAAGTCATCCTCCCTCTTTTCTTGGATGAGAGATGGAAGAAATTTGGCATTGAACTCCCTTGTGAAGTTTGCCCAAGTCCTTGGAGTATGATTCCTGTCCCAATTAGTCCTTACCAGATTCCACCAGGAGCGAGCAGCTCCCTCAAACTGGAATGCGGCAAAAGTTACCTGCCGCTCTTCCGTGTAGTTTAAAGCTGCGAAGATGTCGGAGATTCTCTCCCACCATCCCTCAGCTATCTCAGGTTCGGGTCCTCCGTAGAACTTATGAGGTCCAAACTTCAGAAACCTTTCCAGTGCCCGATCCTCAGAATCGGCTGGGCCTCCTTGGCGGTGCACTGGCCCAGAGGCTTGATGCTCCGTCAAGCGCTCCAAGACATCAGTGATACGGTTAATTGCGGTGGCCACCTGATCTCCGGCCACTCCCTCTTGCCCTTGGTCTTGATTGACCTCGGGTTCCCTATCTCCACCCGCTTCCGGGTGTTGTCTAGGGGGTCTCCCACGGCTCCTTCCTATCATTTGGCGATCCATTGCCTAATTATGCCTATTACTGAAGGGTAAGACAATTAGGCAAAATTTTATTTATATTTAATTATTATGATTCGCTATGTGATTAAAAACCAACATGAAAATAGAGGAAAAGAAAATGAAACACTTAACATATATTTCCGTGGAACAGTCATACAATTAGCAAGTTGGAACATTTCCCAAAAGTAAGGCACATACGTTAGCAAAAATACATACAGATAATCCCTTAAACAAAATTTTAGGGATATGGTGCCTCGGAGGTAAGTCATTCACCTAGACAAAATTTGATGACTTAACTAATGTCCCTTTCTGATCCTACATATCCGATACTATCAAGTCAACCTAATCTAACCCTCAGCAGGGCTATCAGGAGCGACGTCCTCCGCCGGATCCTTCTCCGGGTCCTCCTTTGGTTCCTCCTCCGGATCCTCCTCTGGATCCTCCTCCGGATCTGCCTGTTCGTTACCCTGAAGGTAACTAGTGGCCTCATCCATAAGCATAGAAGCATCAGCCCTGATGCCAGCACTCCTATCTCTGATCCCCTCAGTAAGTCGGGTCACTCTAGACCTCTGTCGCTCTATCTCCAACCGAGCAACCTCTAGCATATTATGCTCAGCAGTTAGCCTAATCTCCAAATCTGCTATGCGGTCGAATTGGGTATCCACCATGATACTCAGCTCCTCCACATCCTGGGTCAAGGTGTGGTTAGCGTCCCACAAGTAGCGGCGCTCATCATCTAGGGATAACACCAAGTCGTTGGGATAGGCATATGTGACTCTACACTGGCATCTAGGTTGCCTATCAACAGGCGAGTATCGAACTCGACCTCCTCCACCTCGAGGCCTATAGGAAATGGATCTCAGCGGCTCTACATGTCCATTAGCCGCGCCATTACCATTAACATGTCCATTACCATTCTCCATACTTGCAAAATAATCAATACTTAAAGGTTAGAACTTAAATAGCTAACTGGATCAGATACCACTTAAGGTATTTCTAATGGTCTCAATTTTTATTCTTAGAGAGGATTAGGGTTTTTACATATTTAATATGTCCTTCAAATAACTTTTCTAACCTAGGCTCTGATACCACCTGTGGCGACCCCACTTCCCCCTAAGACGAACCAAAGGGTTGGCGGGCCGTCTGCCCAACTCTCGCCAGGACTCACGCAAGCATACTAACCAAATCTTTCGAATAATAACCTAATCTATTACAAAATAAATTTTCTCGAATAAGATCTTCCTTAAATCCACACTAGCTTCAAAGATAACAGTGATATAAATAGCCAATCGAGGCTCTTAAACGTCCCACGTACTACGTACCAAAGTATAAAGTCGTACCAAACCGGGTAGATAAACACATAAGTCCATAATACAAACTTACAAGCCAAGCAATCGAAAAGAAAAGTACATTATCCCCAAATAACGCATTACAGCCCACAAAATAAGTCATAGTATTCAAATACAATCCAAAAGGAAAACATAAGTAAATATCCAGCTTTCAGTTTCCAGAACCTGTTAAGGAAAACAATAAACGTGGGGTGAGCTAAAACTCAGTGGTGCCCCAAAACATGCAATCACTTAAATCAAACAACGGATAAGGACTTAACAAATTTAAACAGTTAGGAAAGCGTATAACAGAACAAGGTAGGATACATGGGCTCTCAGGAGCCATTTTCCTCGCTTGATCACCCTTTATCGTAGTTGACCCTCCGTCAACTCTCACTACTTATAATCCATGTAGAGTTTCTCATTTTGTTACCCAACCCGTCACCATTCATTCCCCTGTCCCGGGCCCGCTCACCGACTAAAGACGCAGTATACTCGAGATATACCCGTAGATGATTGGTCGAGGGATTCACCCAACGACTTTATTGTAGTTAGATTCAGGCGTCGAGGGATTCACCCAACGACGTAACTACGTTTAGATACAAGGTAGTTGGATTCAGGAGTCGAGGGATTCACCCAACGACGCAACTACATTTAGACTCAAGGATTCAGGAGAAAAATGTTTTTGCACAAGTCACCACTCGAACGGCTAGTGCGATAAAGTACACACAGCTCACTTCGATGGATCAAAAACCAGTTTTGCAAATTATCACTTATCGAGTCTAGAAAGCACTTAATTCAGGTAGGAAAGGAACAAGCAGGGACACTCACCAAGAGTGGAGTTCAGATATCAAGTTGGGAATCGAATTCCGCGTCCTCGAAATATCCTAAAAACCAAAATTTGAAAGTATGAGTTTCTACTCAGTTTTTAAGCTTATAGTCATTGAAGTATATCTAATATACTATTAATTTACTTTCCCATAGAAAAATCAAGAATCTTTTAGATTGAAACTTGACAAAAGTAGAAGAGATGTTTCTTATAGTTTTCCTTGAGTTACTTTTCTTATAAAAGGGTAACTAGTATTATTTTCTTGAAATAATTCGACAAACCTCTTAATATCAATGTTAGAAAGTTACTTTGAACATTTCTTTAAAGTTACGGCCTTTGCAAAAATTATCCCTAAAACTATTTTTTTCTAAAATAGGGTTTCTTGCCGAGCAAGTTTCCCAGGTTTTTTTTTTCGCTAAATTAATAAAACTCGTATTTCGGAACTTTTCCTATAGTTAACTATCCAATTACAAAGCTTAAAGAAAGAAAAGGAATTAAAATACGACTTATAGTTTCCAAAAGCTATAGAACTTATTTACTATAGCTATCAAGGCTAGTTTGAGCTAAAGGAAATTATCGAGTTGGAAAATCTTAGGCAAAACACTAGATATGGAGTTTTATAATATAATACTAGCTGGAAAAATATTTTTGATTGATTTGATCACAGTCACTCGATTTCTCAAGGTCGATACAACTTCCACCGCTCCGATTCCGTTTCGAAGTCATAATATGGATCAAAATATGGCAACAATCACATAGCAAATTACTAGGGCTTCGTCAATCATTAGCCCTAGATTTCAACAAGTGCATCTCTGAATAAAATAAAATAGTCAACCAAGGCTTCATCAATCATTAGCACTTGGTTTCAGCAAGCCCATCATAAACAATTAAAAATAAAAGTAAAGCCTCCAAGACATTCCAGCAATTAACTTCCATCACCCTGTATTACTTATAAAATCATTCAAATGGCCAAGGGCTTCATCAATCATTAGCCCCTGACAACATCAATTACTTCTAACCACAATTTAATCAAGAATTTAAACCACAAGTAAGCTACAAGTTCAATCCAAAACCCAATTTCAGTTTCACAAAGAAACAGGACATTCCTACCAAAACAGTCTACTTCAAGGATTTACAGACAGCAGTATACATAGAGGAAAAATACGAAATTTCTACAGGACAAAGGCCTATGTTTCTAGTTTCAAATGCCACTGACGGCGCCTTAAACGGATTTTTCTACACCAAGATATAAGCATTTTACTGAAACTGGTCAGAGACATCCGAAAATCTGAAATTTCATCTTTCACTTGTGAAAAACTCCTTTTTCTCTTTTAATACCAAAATGTTTTTATTCAACCATCCATACATTTCTTATAGAACTCCAAAACACAAATTCCAGATATTTCCATCCATCAAGATTCAGGGAAAAAATTTAAAAATCAAGTTAAGATCCCAACTCAACCTTTAATTATCACATAAGAAATTCCAGCAACTAATATACTTTAGGTCCAGTTTTCCCTTGGTTTAAACAGGGTGTTAGGTATTCAAATTCAGCATTTAAACACTTAGCTAGCTATTAAAAATTTCCACTTCAAAACCAATTTCATTCAGTGACTAAAATCATCCAGAAATTCCAGAAATAGTTTAAAATCCAAAAGAAAACAAACTGGAAATTTCCGATCAAACCTCTCGGCTATTCCAGAATTTTCCAACCCTTGGTGTTTATAAATCCAATTTTCCTCGGCTAAAACATGGTTTTAGATACCCAAATTAGTCATGTAAAAACTTATCTAGCTAATTAATATTTCCAATTCAAAATTTAACTTAAACAACAGCTGCAAATCCCCAAAATTTCCAGAATTTCTGTACAGCTAGCTTCGGACAAACATGCCTGCAACAGATTGCATTCTTATTTTATTTTTTTTTCTGGTTTAAACTAACTAATTAGCTGTATGCAGAGCCTAATTAACTTGTTATCAACCATCTAATCATGGTTATAAGTTTAAACAACAACATTAAACCAAATCAGGCTGCAAAAATTCAAGCTAAGCTCTCGGCCAAATCAGAAACTCTTCCAGCATTTGTTTAGTCACAAATCAATTTTTTTCTACGGTTAAATCCTGTATTTTGCACTTAAATTTCACATGCACAACTACTGAATTAACTAGCTATCATATCCAGACCAGAAATCAGTTCGACAGCAATAAAATTGAACCAAATGAAGCTGCAATAATTAAGCTAAGCTCTCGGCAGAAATTTTCTTAACCCAAACCAGAAATTTCCTCTGCTTTAACACATCATCCGAATGTACAATACAACATGCATGGTCTAAATCTTCAAGTCTTCACTCAGCTAAAGGCACTTAGGTGTTCAGATGCCACAGAAAACGCAAATGGAGTTGCATTAACTCCTCCAAGTCTCGGTAGCAACATTTTAACAAAACAGAATTTTTTTTTTCTATTGGTTGGGTTTCAACATCCGACTGCATAATCTGTACATGCAAGCTCAGATGCAGCTTGCTCAACTAATAATCAACCTAATTAGACCAGAAATTACCTCAGTTAGCAGCTAATCCTTCACACGAAATATTCCTGAAATTTCTTCCCTAGCTCTCGGCCAAGTGCAGTCGGTGGTTCCTAGCTCCTAAGTTGCGGCTGTAATTTGTTGTAGCTGTTGTAGTTTGAGGTCGGTTGGTTGGAGATGAAGGTACAGAATGGTGAAGCTTCCTGCAAATCTCCTCCCTGGCTTCGCTCCAACTCACGGCAGAACCAGAAAAATTTCTGGCAGCTCACGTTCGCTCCTCCTACCTCTCGGATGCAGCTCACCAGGCAGCTCTCTCTCTCGGATGCTCTTGGTCGAATGCAGAGGAAGAGGTGAGGTGCGGTTGTGGAGAGGGATTGCAGTAGTTTCGGTGTAATTGGGCAAAAGAAATGAGATGATGAAGAGAATGGTATCTCGGTATTAAGAAGGAAGCGGTTTGTGGTTTACTTGTGCAGAGAAGAAAGGAAGTTGCGGTTTGTATTTGTGATATGAAATGTGAATTAGAATGAATGGTTTTGTGGTTTTAGCCGTGAGATAGAAAGGATGGTTTGGTGGTGCCGTTGTTTAGGGAATAGAGGTTTCGTGTAAGAATCGATTGCGTATAACATTGGTTGCGTATCGAATTGGTAATAACAAAGGTGATTTGATTTGCGGTCAGACGTCTTGTTTGGTTTGCATGGAAAGGTAAGGGTATTTTAGTCTTTTCACTTTGCTCCCTAATCTCAACTTAATTTCTCAATTCCAACTTAATTCTAAAAATTATCCCCAAGTGTGATTTGAACGCCTAGTTATACCCTAATATACCTAAACCATTTTTATCGAATAATTATCGATTAAACTTGAATATTAAGGTTCCTAGTAATTCTTATATTAATTAGCGATTAAATTAGTTATTAGAATTTCCAATTATTATTTCTCAAGAAATAGAGTTAGTCTAACTCGAAATTTATCGATTTAGTAATATAAAGTCAAATGAAATAATAATTTAATCCAAGGGTGTCAATTTGCACATATAAAAATTATTTTTACGCACTTACTTGAAAAACAAAGAAAGATAAGGATATATTTATCGAATTTTCACGCCTTAAGCATGTTTAATATATTAGAATCATATTTATCTAAAATTCATTGATTTTTATCTTAACACGGAAATTCTTATTAACATTTAACATTAGCAACTAATTGAAATTAATCATAGGGATTTAAATAATTTATTTTGAGATCGTAATTCTATTTACTCAAGTATCATTACTTTAGGATTAAGGACTTAAGTATTCTTACATTTAATATTAAGGCGAAAAATTAATCTAACCCTAAAGATTTTAATTTAGTCAGATATAACCAAGAAATTTTCATAAATTGGAAAATTATATTATTTTTCACGTAAACCTATTTTTTTTTCATACTTAATTGCAAACAAGTAAAAGTAATGCTCGAAATTATTAAGGAATAAAAGAAATGCAAATAAAATATGCACTAGTTTATATATCCATTTTTCAGGGTTCTCACACACATGATTACCAAACCATGCTAGAGAAAAAATGATCGGAAATGAAGTTCAAGGCATAAAACAGAAAGACAGATTCGACATCGCTTAGCGTATCGGACACAACTTTAGCTACGCTTATCGGATTGGGGTGTAACTTATACCATTTTGAATCTAAGTCAGGGGCTACAACTTTGATGAAGACTACTCAGTCCAGTTCGTAGTGTATCCAGGTCAAACTTGCAAATTACAGAACCAGAATCGCACAATCAGGTTAGCTAACCGCACTATTTTTAAAGGACAATAACTCAGGCTATCGAAGTCCGATTGAGGGTTTTCAGGGGCGTTGGAAAGATAAAACATAGCACTACAACTTCCATGTTTTGGTCAAAGGCTAAATCTGTACGGATCATGGTGAACAAACACGTTCAGATTGGTGAAAGTCAATACTGTCCATAGAGCTCTACCTATGGCAGTCAGAGGTATTTTTATCTTTTCATGTGCTACAGTACTTGAATTGAGCTGAAATTTTACAGAAATTTCTAAAACATCATTCCCTACAACTTTCATGTTTTGTGCTAAGCCTTGTTCAGCCTCTATCATTGTCAAACAGAAACAGGCAGAACTGAAAATAAAAATTCCTGAAATCTGGAATTCAAGCATTTAAGTGCTAATCCTCACAAATCTAACTTGAAACACCACTACCACCCCTATACATGGTTACATACACAATATACCATCCAAACAACAGAAATTTAAGGGAACAATCCAAAACCCTAACTCAAAATTCATCACTACAATCATCAAAATCACTTAGATTAGGTACTACCAAGCATGAATCCAAGTTACTACAAAAATCACACAAAAGGAAGGGAAAAGGAAGGGTTGCTCAGCCTTATTACCTCAATAAAAGGGCTTGCAAAAGTGATACTTCACCTCTTCTTGTGAAAATTAGCTCCCTAAGCTTCCCAAGCTCACAATTTACAAGTTAATCGGTTTAGTTTTCTCTTTTACTCACTAAATCAAGCAAAATCCAAGATTAATGGAAACTATCCTTCTCTTGTTTTTCTCTCCTTATGTTCGGCCAAGAGGACTGAAAAACTGAAGGGAAAATGAAGTCAAAGAAGGTTATAAGGTTTACTCATAGCTTGGGTCAAAGGTTCTTGGATTAACTCCACTTGTCATCACCAAATTCCATCTCAATTTTTTTCTTTTCCTTGTGTTTTTGGGTCAAGAATTTTGGCCATAGTGATCTGATAAGGAGCTGATATTTTGGCTCTAATAAAGATGATATTTTATGGTAATAAAGTGGTGATCAAGTAGTGTGTTCAATCAGTAGTGAACGGTACACGTCGGTTCGCACCGTTTTTCCTCAACTCACACGTACTAGGTTTTTTTTCTTACCATTCACTAACTTATTATTATTACTTCTAATGACACATTATTTTCTCATCTAATACTCACTCTTAATCACCAAATTTGATCCCCACTCCATACTGGCTACTTATTCTACGAAAAGACGTGAAAATCCTAATTTATCGAAACGTTGAAAGTAAAACGGAAACCCTTGTTTTTATGATTATTTGTAGCTATTGGGGAAGTAAAAGTATATTAAAGTTATTGTAAAGTAATAAATTCCAAATAAAAGGGAATTTTAAGAAAAATATAAGGAAATTTTTCAGTCATCACACACTCTCCTCCTTAAAAGAATTTCGACCTCGAAATTCATACATGCATTCATACTTAGGGTATTTTCCTTGCATATCCGTTTCTAGCTCCTAAGTCTCATCATAGCCAAAATTTAGCCAAACAATAGAAATCACGAATCGTATCTTCTACTATCTCCGATGGTTCAGGTACTGTCTGTTGGTTCAAGGCGTACACTCTACCTGGCACCCTTGGCTTTGTCCTTCCTACATTTGCTTGTTCAGGATTTAGGTGTGACCTACGGGGACAAGTTGCAAGCTGGTGCTCGGCACTACCACACCATAAACATTTTCCTGCCTTTAGTAAACAATCATTCTCAATATGATTGGCCTTCTCACAGTACGCACAAGATACTCGGGGGACTGAGGTCTGACCTCCTTGTGAGGCACCTTTTGCTTGCTCTCTTCCACGCGAGGCCTCTCTAGGAGTAATTTCCTTAGGTGTCCCTGAAATTTTCTCACCACCGTCTCCTCGACCCACCTTAGAGAGCGACATATCTAGATCACCTTGTCCCTACCTTTGACTTCCACCAGGCGCACCTCTCCTTTTTGTATGAAAAGCCGTCACTTGTGCCCTAGCAACTTCTATTCTTTGAGCCTTCTCCAAAACTTCCGTAAAAGTATTAATTTGGGCCGCCGCCAAGGCCTCCTTATCTCTACATTGAGCCCCTGCACAAATCTTCGTACCCTCCTTTGCTCCGTAACTATCAATTCGGGAGCAAATTTAGATAATTTCGTAAACTGAGTCTCATACTCAGCTACACTTAAAGTTCTCTGACGAAGCTTAATAAAATTGTCCTCTCTCTTCTCCTGGACTATCGGCGGAAGGTATTTCTTATTAAACTCTCGCACAAAGTTCAACCAAGTCCAGGCAGTCCCCTCTCTTTCCTATTTAGCCCTAATTACATTCCACCAAGCCCTGGCTGGACCCTCAAACTGAAAGACAGCAAATTGCACCTGTCTATCCTCCGCGTAGTTTAGAACCGCGAATATATTGATCATAGTTTCTAACCATTTCTTCGCTCCCTCAGGATCCGGTCCTCCTAAGAACTTTGGATAAGAGAACTTTTGGAATCGCTCTAGGGCCCTATCTTGCCCCATATCATCCCTAGGTTGATTCACAGGGACTTGACCCTGTTGCTCCACCAATCGAGCAAGAATATTAGTCATCTGTTGAATCGCAGTTGCCACCTGATTCCCTCCTATCGCCTGGGGTCCAGGTTGCAGCTAGACCGTTGCACCTCCCTCCTCTCTCGGTTCTCGCACCGGTTCCTATGCCTGCCTACCCCCACGGCCACGGTTAGAACCGCGTCCTCGAGTAGTTTCATGTCCTTGACTCTGCCTACCCTCCATACGTCTTTTGAACAATAGCCTATATACATATAAACAAAATATAGTAACTATAAAGTTCGATAAAAGCATGTTCAAATCATAAAACAAAAATAAGAGAACACATTCAAAATAACGTACTTTCTTTATATACATATCATAGCAATTCGCATATCCTATGGGACATCAACCCTAGGTATTGTTCAAGCACTATACTTAATCGGAACTTGAAGAAGTACAACCAAGTACGTACGCGCGAATAGTAAGAGTCCCCAATCTCACTAATATCTTCAATATATCCCAAGTCCAGACTATTCGTATCTTCCTTGCCTTGGCTTTCGCCATCCAAATTTATTCTAATGTTACTCGGGATATCAACTTATCATAAAGGTATCACTTTTGGTACTCGAGTACAGGAATCTGAAAATATGATGATTCGCCATCGAGCTGGTCAATCTCAAAAGCAAATCGACCACTTTTGAGATTCCTACCCAACATATATATCTAAGATCCTTAACAATAGACATTTGTTCCATACTTAACAAGCCAATCCTCACAGTCCGAGAACCCTCTCCCGGCACGAGCTCGATAGGAGCTCTAATACCATCTGTGACGGCCCCACCTCCCCTAGGGCGTACCCCAGGGTTTAGCAGACTGTCTATCCAACTCTCGTCAGGACTCACTCACTCACACCAAACAAAATAGGGTGCAACCTCAATAATAAATGAAATAACAGTTCCCAAGTTTGGAACCTACAAATACATCCATTTCTATCTCAACCATCCATACAATCCCAAATACATCAAAAGATTGGAATTCTAAATACATTCAAACCTATTTGAGCGACTAGTGTGAGTACAGTTACAAAATTCAAAAACTAGTCTACGCTAGTTTGTACAAGTCTCACGCCTCGCTCATACCCCCTGTAAGGAAAATAAATGTCGTGGAATGAGCTAAAAGCCCAGTGAGGTTTCAAATAGCAAATTGACCCTTGTTTATAAGTACAAGTTTCAAGGTAGCAAAGTAATGAGTATGAAGAGTTCACAAAAGTGAGTAATAACATTTCAAGTAGCAATCTCAAAATGAGCGAGTGTAAAGTTTTAAAAAAACAATAACACTACAAGTAACAATCATCTCAAAATACATGGATACAAATGGCTCTCAGGAGCCAAATTCCCATTTCATCACCAGGAGCTTGATCACGTAATAGTTGATACTCCGTCAACTCTCAAGTAAAGGTGTGACGCCCCCACTTTTCCCTAAGGCGAACCAAATGGTATCCATGGGACGCCTACCCAACTCTCGCCAGAACTCAAGCAGTTTCCATTCAAACTTAAAGCAAAACCATTCAACAACACTAGATAAGTAAGAAAGTGCGGAAAACTTCCAAACTTAACAATACATGTAACGTTTATCCGATCATTACATTAAATTCCCAATAGGTACATCAATACCCCAAAATATACTACATCCGGGTACATCAAATATCCAAATCATACATTAGGTTTCCAAGGTACAACCAATAAGAGGTCTAGCCCAAAATATATTAGAAACCCTAAGCCAGAAGTGTATCAAAAGTTCCTCCAAGTCTCATTCCATGCCCAATCCTGTTAAGGAAAACAAATCTACAGGGTGAGCAAAACGCTCGTGAAACCAAGGACACACATGCAAGCACATAATCCAAGTAACAAGCTCAATTAATAGGTCAAATGATCAAATACAAGTAATCGTCAATTCCAATGTAAACAGAAACAATTCAAGGATATGGGAGCTCTCAGGAGTTAAGTTCCACTTGCATTGTCAGGGTCATTCGTATACCTTCCCATGATGACTCTCCGTCAACCGGGTTGGTATTTTCAATCCGTAGATCTCCACTTACTTCCCTCCATCTATCATTTCACCCTCTCAGATCCGTAACCAACAGGCATGTAAAGGCGATACTATACAAGTATGCCAAGCAAGATCTCAAAAGATCCAGCTTCAAGTCCCAAGATTTACCAAGTTCTCCCAACCAAGACCTCACGATTGGCTGCGAGATTACAAGGTTTAACCATTGGGTTTTGGGCGTCCCCACAGGTCAGATTTTCAAAAACAAATCAAGTTTTAGTCGATGAGATTTCTCTGCACTCGACTTTAGGTCATGTACATGTAACATCCAGCAGTTTCATATAACTCATATAGCAAGTCATGTATTAATCCAAGTAAAGGAGATAAAGTGCAGTAAAGTACACACTTTTCCCAACAAGTACAGTTCCAGTAACAACAGGTTCAAGTAGAGTTCATGTAGACAACAGATCTCAAGCAAAGTGCAAGTAAACATGCACTTGACACTCACCAATATAAGTAATGAGGAAGAAATGCCCTCGGAGCTTTAGGCGTTCACTGTGGGATTCTCTTGAAGGTCCTCGTGTGCACCTGAGCAAATAATAATAGACTATCATTCACAAACCCCTACTATTAAAGAAGATCGTACCATAGTACAATCTTAGAAAGTCTCGTGAAACGAGCCTAAATTATCCTAAATCGAGGCTCTCAAGTGGGGTTTTAAAGTACAAGAGAAATTTAGTTTTCATCTTGGAAATCAAGTATAAAACGTTCAAGTAATCTCGAAGAAATAAGAAGTACTTGAAAAACTCTATTTCCTTGGAATTCGAAAAATTTCAGTTTTGATACGATACATTAGAAAAATTGTATCTCACGTTTTACAAGTCAAAAATTGGAAAACTTGGTATCGTTGGAAACCTCTTCCAAGGTACTAAAATTTCCTAGAATACACTTTTCTAAGATTCCAAATGAAAAATATTCCAAAATGAGCTCAAATTCACTATTTTGGTTCATAAGGCAGGTTTAGATTGGTTTTTGGCCAACTTTGTAAATTCGGCAAAATTCACTTGATTGAAACTAGCTTTTGAAATTTGGAAATATTTTAGAGTCGCAATCCAAGTTTACAACAAAATAAGCGGAACAAGAAACGGAGTTTTGAATACTAAGATATGGCAACTCAAAGTTACCAAAATCTCCTTGTGAAACATGGGTTTTCCAAACTCAAATCATGAACTTTGGTAATTTATTTGAGCCATGAAACGGCCTCGGAATAACACCATAATTAGCAGTATAATACTACCATATAAGGGTTGTTCCTCTACCAAATTTCATGGAAAAATAACTTCGGAAAGGTTGTCAACCAAGCAACCCAAATTTCGAAAAATCTTAAGGCAAAACTGTCTTGGGCCTTTTGTTTTCCATTGCAAACATTTGGCCAAGACGAATCCTTCAAACATGGTTCATTTGTGTAGGCAAAGCCTAAGGAACATTCATGGTACATTTGGTAGGTGTTTTTACTCCAAGAAACTCAATTGGCAAGTCCATATCAAGTCCAACATCAATTCTGCCCAAAATTTAGGGTTTTCAAGGATAAGGTAGGTTCGTATTTTGATCACAAATCGTTCAATTAAATTCATAATTGAGCATGGTTGGTGGCGTTGGAAAATAAATTCATAAAAATATAATTTCACAGAAGAAATTGTTTTGAAATTCAGCACACAACTAGCTCAAATTCGAGCCTCAAATTGTAGCTTCTGAACTTCGTTCCAGGAAAACAGAGAAACAGGACAGTCATCATTTAATGGTTGGTACGGGGTACTCGAGTGGAATTAGGTGTTGTATTTTATACCAAATGAAATCTAGGAATGTCTAGTTTCCAGTGCAGCAAACAGCACTCGATTCCGACATCGAAGCGATGAATTATAGCCAAAACAAGATGGCTGTCTGGTAGTGACGGGAATCATTTCCCAGTTTTGGCAGATTTTCTAAATCTCAACATGCACTCACCCAAATCACGTAAAATTTTGAGGAAACTTTAAACACAACCTATATTTCACATTTACATCAGAAACAAGTCAATTGGACCTCAAAAAAATACACTAAAATAGCCGGGCAGAATCGGCATCTTCACATGCAACTCATCATTTGACTTCCTTTTTATTTTTGCCACTTAACTCTACTAAATTAGCACTTAATCGACACAATTAGCACCCAATCCTATCAAATTAGATCATCAAAGTCATTGTGGGATTTCATAGAGCCCACTCACCAATTTTTCCAACAATTTAAAGCTGCCCATGAGAATTCAAGAGCTCATGAGTAAAATCTATCTTCCATAAAACAAGAATTAAGTGGTTGATCATTACTTACTTCCTTAGAGAGCCAAGACAGAAATTTTCGGTCACTTTGAGTTGGAGAAAAACCATGAGAGGCAGCTCCTTTCCTAGCTTATCTTGATCACCAAGTGATTTGAGGTTTACATGTAAAATTTGGAGGTAATTTGAGCAAGGAATTGAGGAGAGAGGGTGATGGAATTTTCTGGTCTTGCTCTTCCTTTGTTGCTCGGCCGTTTGAGATTATGAGAGGAAGGAAATGCTGATGGTATGAGCTTCTAAGGTGAGCTTAAAATGTTTGACTCAAATTTATTTGAAGCTGTCCACTAAAATAATGCACGTGCGCGTGCGTTTCGTGCTCGATTTCTCGCGAGTTATTGCACTAGTGCACTAAACCTCTAATGCACCTACATTCATATTATTATTATTCACTCTTAATAGTCCCAAAATAATGGCCTAAGGTTCCTCAATTACTTGTGTGCGTAAAAACGCGTATTTCCAATTTAAGCGCGAGATAGTGAAATTTCTAAGAAGTTCTTATGACAGTAATATAACTAATTAACCTTTGAACACTTAAATGTAAAAATACCTATTTTGAGACTAATGCACAAGTCTCCAATTTTCCAAACTTATTGTATTCTCGATTCGATTATTTACTCCAGTCGCGTATTTACTATTTTCTTTTAGCAAACCTTCAGAAATTAAATTTCGAAACGAGTCACTTTAAACATATAACTAAGCTATGAATCCATTTAATTAGGTCGAAAAAGGATAGAAAATAATAATCGGAGCATTTGGCCAAATAAACAATTAAATGGGTTAGAATTTGGAGTTTAAATTAAAATTTTTTTTTTGAGTCTTTACATCCTCTTCCCCTTAAGAAAATTTTGTTTTCGAAATTTACCTTATTCTGCGAACAGGTCTGGATACTTTCCTCGAATTGCCTCTTCAACTTCCCAGGTCACTTCCTCTAACTCGTGGTTCTTCCAGAGAACTTTTACTAAAGGTATCTGCTTATTTCTCAATTCTTTTACCTTTCTATCCTAGAAGTTTCACCGGTTTCTCCTCATAAGTCAAAGTCTCATTAATCTCAATATTTTTCGGTTGCAAAAGTGTGAGAAGGGTGTGGATGGTACTTCTTAAGCATGGATACATGGAAAATATTACGGATTCGAGATAAACTCGGTGGTAATTCCAACTTATAGGCTACACTCCCCACACGCTGGATAATCTTATAAGGCCCTACGAACCTTGGTTGTAGTTTCTTCCCCTTTCCAGACATCAAGCTCGCTTTCAAAGGTGTGATCTTAAGAAACACTAGATCTCCAACCGCAAATTCCAAATCCTTCCTCCGGTTATCTGCGTAACTCTTTTGACGACTTTGTGTGGTTTGAATCCTCTGACGTATTAGCTTTACTTTCTCATTAGCTTCCTCAATCCATGGCACTGTAGTCGGGTCCAAGGTCTTTCGTTCACCTACTTCGTCCCAACACATCGGAGACCATAAAGTGCTTCATACGGGGCCATTTGAATAGAAGAGTGGTAGCTATTATTATAAGCAAATTCTACCAAAGTTAAATACTTGTTCCAACTTTTCCCAAAATCCAACACACAAGTCCTCAACATATCCTCAAGGGTTTGAATCGTCTGCTCGAACTGTCCATCAGTCTGGGGATGGTAAGTAGTACTGAAATTCAATTTAGTCCCCAACACCTCTTTTATCTTTTGCCAGAATCTCGAAACAAATCTTGGATCTCAATCTGACACGATACTAACAGGGATTCCATGTAATCTAATGATTTCATCCAAATACAACTTGGCCAACTTCTCCAATGGGTACCTCATGCTAATCAGCAGAAAATGAGCCGATTTGGTCAATCAATCCACTATCACCCAAATCGCATCATGGCCTCTCTGTGTTTTTGGTAATCCGATACAAAATCCATGGTGATATTCTCCTATTTCCACTCAGGTATTTCTAGAGGTTGCAAAAGTCCTAATGGTTTCTGATGTTCGGCTTTAACCTGTTGACAAATTAAACAGGTTTGGACAAATTGAGCAATTTCCTTTTTCATGCTCTCCCACCAGTACAATCTCTTCAAATTTTGGTACATTTTATTCCCTCCAAGGTGTACGGTAAATTTCGAGCGGTGTGTCTCCTCTAAAATTTCCTTCTTAAGCCCTTTATCTTTTGGCACCATTATCCGATTTTGAAATTTCAAAATACCATTTGATCCCAAATTAAAATCTGACTTTTCTCCTTTTTTGACACTTTCCACCCACTTTTGCACTTCAGGGTCCTTTTCCTGAGACTCTTTAATACGTCCCATCAAGGTGGAATTCACTACAATGTTCCCAAGGATTATTTTCCTCGGCTCCAATCGAGGATTCCAATAACTAATTTCTTCTAACAAGTGAAACTCCTTAATCATCAATCCGGCCACTTGTACTTGACGACTTAGAGCATCAGCCACTACATTGGCTTTTCCTGGATGATACTTTATCATGCAATCATAGTCTTCTAGAAATTCCATCCATCTACGTTGCCTTAAATTCAGTTCCTTCTGAGAAAATAAGTACTTAAGACTTTTGTGATCAGTTAAAACCTCGAATGTCACCCCGTATAGGTAATGCCTCCATTTCTTTAATGCAAATACCACAGCCGCTAACTCTAAGTCATGGGTCGGGTAATTTCCTTCATGTGGTTTCAATTTCCTAGAGGCATAGGCTATCATTTTGTCATTTTGCATTAAAAAACAGCCTAATCCTTCCTTGGAAGCATCTGTGTAGACCACAAAGCTATCTTTTCCGTTCGGTAGGGCTAACACTGACGCCCTAGTCAAACGTCTTTTCAATTCCTGGAAGCTCTCTTCACATTTAGGATTCCAAATAAACTTTCCACTTTTCTTGGTCAACTCAGTCATGGATCCAGCAATCCTAGAAAAATTCTGGATAAATCTCCTGTAATACCCTGCCAATCCTATAAAACTTCAAATCTCAGTAGGGTTTTCCGGTCGTTTTCACTTCGAAACAGCTTCAACTTTAGTTGGATCCACTTTAATCCCATCCTTAGAAATTATGTGTCCCAAGAAAGTTACTTCTTTTAATCAAAACTCACACTTGCTGAACTTAGCATACAATTGGTGCTCCCTTAGAGTTTGCAAAACAATCTTCAAGTGCTTCTCATGATCCTCCACATTCTTAGAATAAACCAAAATATCGTCAATAAAGACCACGACAAATTGATCCAAATAAGGTTTAAAAATCCTATGCATCAAATCCATGAAAACAGCAAGTGCATTCGTTAACCCAAACGGCATTACGACAAACTCAAAGTGCCCGTATCTTGAGTTAAAAGCAGTTTTGAGTATATCCTTCTCCAAAATCCTCAATTGATAGTAACCCTGTCTCAAATCCAATTTCGAGAATACTATCGCCCCTTGCAATTGGTCAAACAGCTCATCAATATGGGGTAGTGGGTACTTATTCTTAACAGTAACATTATTTAAGCCTCGGTAATCTATACACAGTTTCAAACTCCCATCTTTCTTCTTAATAAATAAAACCGGGGTTCCCCACGGTGAATCACTTTCCCTTATAAAATCCCGTTCCAACAAATCCTGTAGTTGTAATTTTAATTCTTTCAATTCGGTTGGAGCCATTCGATATGGTGTCTTAGAGATAGGTGTTACTCCCAGGGTCTAATCAATCTTAAAAGCTATATTCCGTTCCGGGGACAAAGACTCTAGCTCTTCAGAAAAAACATCTAGAAAATCTTTCACTATAGGCATGTCTTCCAAATTCATCTTATCACTAGGGGTGTTGATAAGGAAGACTAAATATCCTTGAGCTCCTCTACTTAATAATCTTCTAGCCCGAATTTCTGAAATAAGTGCAGACGAAACCAACTTACCCCTCACATCTAACTTCAGGGTTGCCTCCCCTAGAATACACAATTCTACAATCTTTGTCTTACAATTCAACTGGGCATTATAACGGGCTAGCCAATCCATCCCTAAAATCACATCATACCCCTTAATTGCCAAGCCTATCAAATCAGCCAACAATTTTCGTTCCCCAACGCAGATTTCACAATCCCTATATACCAGGTTAGCAATTAAACTTTTGTCTCCAGTAGGCGTTTTAACTTCCAAATTATAAGGTAACTTAATTGGCTTCAAGTCTATTCCATTCATAAAATTAAGGTTTACAAAAGAATGAGTCGTACTCGGATCAATCAAAATCTTAGCTAAACGGTGGAAAACAGGAACCGTACCTTCAACCACCTCAGTTGCATCTGGTTTCTACTGATGATCCAGCGCATAAACCCTAGCCGATACCTTAGGTCGACTTCCTCCAGCACTGGTCTGTTTAGAGGTTGACTTTTCTGGCCTCTGGGTGTTACCTCCAATCTTCGTTTTACTTGGACAGTTCACGAGTTGGTGCTCCATGCTACCACAAGCCAAATACTTCCCAGACTTCCTCCAACATTCATTCTCAGAGTGGTTGGATTTTTCACAGTATCCACAAGTGACTTGAGGGGTCACGGCTGAACCACTAGAAGGCGCTCCCCTAGTATGAACCGGTCTGCTATGACCTCTTATGGATAAAGCTTCCTTAGAAGGTTCAGTAGTCCTTATTTCTCCCATTCCTCTTCCAACTTTAGAAAGCTGTGAACTCTTACTAGTCTGTCCAGAAATACGACTAGAAAAGTTCCTCTTCGTATTGTGAAAGTCTTTAACTTGCATTCTTGCAGTTTCCACTCTTTGCGCTTTCTCTAAAGTCTCAGTAAAGGTGGAGATTTGGGCTGCAGCCAAGCCCTCCTGAATCTCTATGTTAAGTCGCTGCACAAACCGCCTTATCCTCTTCCGCTCATTGGTTACCAATTCAGGGGCATACTTAGAAAGCTTAGTAAATTTCCCTTCGTACTCAGCTACACTAAGGGTCCCTTGTTTCAACTTAATAAATTCATCCTCTCTCTTTTCTTGAATCAGAGGTGGAAGAAATTTTTCATTAAACTCCCTCGTGAAATACTCCCAAGTCCAAGGGTTTGAACTCTCTCCCATTTTCCTTTTATCATGTCCCACCAAGCACTAGCCACTCCCTCAAATTGGAAAGCGGCAAAATTTACTTGCCTATCCTCAGTATAGTCTAAGGCGGCGAATATACTGGTCATTCTTTCCAACCAATTCTCCGCTACCTCAGGATCGGGTTCACCCATGAACTTAGGCGGATTAAAATTCAAAAATCTTTCTAAGGCTCAGTCCTCTCCTCTTTCTCGTTCCCCAGATTGGTTAAGTGGTTCAGGACCTTGCCTATCAGCTAAGCATTCTAGGATATCAGTCATCCTATTGATGGCTGTAGCCACTTGATTTTTCTCAATATTTTCCTGGCCTTGGGTCGGTCCAGTTGCCGATCCCTGGTCATCCCCCTGAGATTGGGCCTGTCTAGTCTCTCGTCCACGGCCTCGACCACTTCTTAGTCCTTCCATAACTTAGGCGTGCCTAGTGCAAGAAATGAATCAATTTCACAAGAAAATGCTTAAAACAAGAACTAATCACGAGAGCATTGAAAATAATAGTAATTTATATTCATTATCATTTCAAGTTCATACAATTAGCAAGTCATGGGAAAATTACAAAAATATAGCACGCAAGGGCTACAAAAGTACTTTTAGTCACAGAAGACTATAGTAAAGGCAAGTGCCACAAAATTGGCCACACAGTCATGCAAAATACAATGGCTTCAGCACTTAGCATCACCCCTGCTAATCCTATCTACACCAGTCAAAAGGGTCAAAAGAGTCGATCACTAGGGATTTAGTCCACAGCAGGACTACCAGGCGGAATCTCCTCCTCAGGATCCTCCTCTGGGTCCTCCTCCTGGATCGAGCTCTGAACTATATCCGCCACTCCCTCTATCATCTCAGTGGCATCAGCCATGATCCCGGAAGCCCGATCACGGACCTCCTCTCCTAATCTAGCGAGTCGAGCCCTAGTACTCTGGAGTTTCTCACGAACAACTGCAGTTGTAGCCACCTCACCCTGAACTACCTCCTCAACCTCAGCGATCCTCTCGCCCTTAGCACTAACCATCTGTCTAAACTCGTCCACCTCTGCCTGTAAGTCTAAGTTGGCAGTCACCAACTGACGACGCTCGTCGTCCAATGCTAGCACAATGTGGTTCGGGTAGGCAAATGTCACCCTACATGGGCAACGAGGATATCTATCATAAGGCGTATATCGCACACGAGCTCCTCCCCTAATAGTTCGGTAGTAAATGGGCCTAGGAAACTCTACATGACCATTAGCATGGCCATTGTGGATTGTATTTGTAAATGATAACCTTGGGAGTTTTTGGACTTGTATATTCGATGTACTTCTCAATTCTAAGTAATGGTTGACTTGTAGCCCTTTATTAAGTTAGAATAAGTAAGTGAGTCCTGACGAGAGTTGGGCAGGCGCCCCGCTGATACCCTAGGATTCGTTCTAGGGAGAGGTGAGAGCGTTACAGTTGGTATCAGAGCGCTAGATTTGAAATATCTGGAACTGTGTCAGGAGTTTTTAGTTGTGAACTTTTGATTTTAGGAAATCAGTGACAAATCTTAAGTTAAATCTTTGAATGGCACCAACGACTATAAGGATCTAACCTTTAGTTTTGTGGATTTTGTAGGATATGGACAGCAGCAGTGACAGTGATAGGATTGGGGGACCTCCCCCCAGTGATTCCATATCGCAGGGTCAGAGACGAACCCTTCCTTCGGTACTCACCCGCTAGGCGGGGTAGATCGTGCCCTTGCCGAGAGAGGTACTCCTATCCTAACAGTGTGGTGTTAGGGGTAGCCGAGGAGAGAAGACAGTTGACCCGTGACCTCAGGGCAGCACGAGCTAAGAGAGAGGAGATGAGGGCCACTATGGAGGCTTAGGCTGCCAGGATTCAGGAGCTGGAGGCTAGGGTACTTGAGGAGCGTCAAAGGGCTGACACCTCCCATGCTCAGTTCCAGGTGATCGATGGGCGCCTCATTTGGATGGTCGAGAAGGTGGGTAACCGTGTAGATGGTATTATGGCTAAGTGTATGACCATATCCGAGCACTTAGAGGATGTCATGGGTGGAGAAGGATCCCGAGGAGGAGCCTTCTGAGGATGTAGGGTCTATTAGTTCGGTTCACTTATATTAGTGACATCCTGATCTTTTGACTTTTACTAATGACTTAGAAAAGTGATTCTCGCCTTGAGATCTTTTGTATTTTGTTGCATGTATCCCTGTATTTTGAGGCACTTGGGTGCCTATGTACTTGATATTATTGATTTCTTGTATGCACTCTTGACATGTATCATGACTTTTAGTATATGTAAAGACCTATGTTTTAATTTTAGAGTATTCGTGCAATTTGCTTATGTTTAAATTCCTATGTTTACTTCTCCCTCTTTTAATTATCCGTTTAGAATCTTGCTATATTGATCGGCGAGAAGGTGCACGACGTCATGGGTGTGGGTTTCGGCAACCCTGCACTCCCGAGAGAGATAAGGGATCAACGACTGGATCGAACCAAAATCCTAGGAATGAAGGGGGTGACCAAGTGGCTACGGTCCTTAACCGCATAACTGGTGTTCTTCAGCATTTAGCTGAGCGTCAAGGCCCTGAACCAATCAACCAACTTAGAAACCAAGAGAGGGGTGAGGATAGAGCTCCCGAGCGTTTCTTGAAGTTCACTCCACCTAGTTTTTATGGAGGATCTGATCCCAAAACAGTAAAAAATTGGTTTGAGAGGATAGTAGAGATTTTTGCTGCCCTAGATTATGTCGAGGAAAGGCAGGTGAATTTCGCCGTCTTCCAGTTCAAGGGAGCAGCGCAATCATGGTGGAATATTGTTAGGCCAAAGTGGGAAAGAGAACAAATCTCCTGGACTTGGGCAAATTTTGAGAGGGATCCAAGTAGTGGGAGTTCTACGAGTGGGGATGGATCTGATTTCACTTGAGAGATAGGAGTTGTGGTTATACCTTAGTTTAGATTGACACTTTTTGAGGTTGTAATATTTTGTATAGGGGATGAAGTCATTTGTTGTTTTGTACATTTGCGATTTAGCACGTTTTGCTATGATCTTGTTTGTTTCCCCTTTCTTTTGAAATGATTTGATGAACTTATTCTAACTTGGTGTAACTATTATGATCTTTTATGACATATGAAAATTTACTTTACTTTTAATTGATTTTATGGCTTATATGTACATTTAATTTATTGTCCCAAACCTTTAGACTTGTGATACGACATGCACGGTAGAAGACGTGGTCGAGATCGTGCTCGAGGGCGTAGGCAACCCCAAGGTTTTGGGGTGACCAAAAATCGGCGGTGGACCGAAAAATCGGGAATTTAGGATTGAAGTTGGGGACCAATGTTTGATTGCCAACTTTATGTATTAAAATTGCGAGATTTTGGTTGGTGAGAGGAAATAGTTGGCAGATTTAATGAGCCTAGCAATTAAGGGCCATGATGTGATACTTGGGATGGATTGATTAGTTCGATACCATATTCAGTTGATTATAAGTTGAAACTAGTAGAATTGCGCATCTCGGGGAATGCAACTTTGAAGTTAAATATGAGAGGTAAACTAGCATCGTCTGCTTTAATCTCGAGGATTCGAGCTAGAAAATTATTGAGTAGAGGGTTGAAGGGAATCTAGCATTTCTTATAAATACACCTGGAGATAAGATGAAATTGAAAAACGTGTCAATAGTGAAGGAGTTAAGATACAAGCAAATTCCTCCGGTGAAGATTTTATAGAGAAATCACGAAATTGAGAAAACAACTTGGGAGGTGGAAAAGGAGATCCGAAAGAAGTATCCAAAATTGTTTATAAACCAAGGTATGAATTTCGATGGCGAAATTCTTTTAAGGGGGGAAGGATGCGAGTACCCAAAAAATTTCTTTATTTTATATTATTTTATTTTTTCGAATCCGTTTTCTATACTTTATTTTATTGTCTTAATCTCCTAGATATTTAACAAGTGAATCACATTTTAAATCATTTTTCATGTATAAATTAGTGCATGTTAAGTTTGAAGTGGATTATGAAAGTGAGACCCGCTAATGCAGTAAGTGCGATAAATTTTTGAAGATTAAAAGGTGTTTTGTACAAAAAAATATTATTTTATAATGTGTTAAGAGATAATTAGACATTGGTTAGATATTTTAGTGATTAAAAGATAATAGAATGGGGATTAATTTTGGAAGGACAATTGTCTCAACATCCATGGAACTTTGACCTTAACTTGATCTACTCTTAGCCTTTAAGTAAAAAAAAAATTGACCAAAAATTCCATTTCCTTTCTTTCTTTTTCTCCTTAGCCGTGCACATCATCTCCCAATCAGCCAAGGAAGTCCCAATTCTTTTCTCCTCTTGGCCGGCCATCCTCTTGCCATTTTAGCCAAAAAATTTCAGCTTCCTCATCTTCCTTTTAGCTCCAAAAATCTCACTCCAATCTTGCCCATCTTCTTGGTTCTTCACTCAAGCTTAGAAAGGGACTTGGAGAAGGAAGATTCTTGGTGGTTGGAGCTGGTTTCCTTGTTGTTACTCACTACTCTTGGGGAGAATGTGAGAACCCGTAATTTTCTTAATTGTTAGGTTTTATTTTCTATTAATTGCACGCTTTTCCACATTTTATTTATTCAAAAATTGTGAAAATAATTTTTATGAGTAAATATGGTTTTAAAATCATTTGTTCTAGTATAAGTTGGTTTATAAGGTTTTAAGAGTGTATACCGAACGTGGGACCCACTAGTGCGGTAAGTTTAATAAAATTCGACCAATTAGGTTAAGTTGTGTATACCGGGTTTAATTTATCAGGTGTAAAGAAATAATTAGAAGTTACCTAGAGGGATTATCATTGGGGAGACAAAAGGATAACTTTGCATTTAATAAGGGTGACAAGTGTCACCTTGTGGTTTAATCTTGCCTTTGACCATTTTACTTACCTTTACCAATTAACTAAAAATTGATCAAAATTCATTAAATTTTTGCAACCTCTTGGCCGAACTCTTTAGAGAGAAAAGAAGAAAAACTCTTCAACTTTCTTCATTCCCATCTTGCTCAATCTTGCAAGTTAACCGATAAAACTCCAAATTTCTCCATAAAAATCAATTGCAAGGTAGAATTAAGGTTGTTGGTGAAGTGGATTGGAAGAAAGTAGTGCTTGGTTGGCTCTTCTCTTGAGTTGCAAGGTGAGTAGCTAAGGAGTTCATTCTTTGTTCTTGTTAATGTTAAATTAGTAGCTTGTATTAGCCAAAGAGGTGAATTTGTGGACAATATCATGACTTTTGGTAGAATTTGGGGCATTTTTCTATTTAATCATGATTTTTCTGTTTTCAGATAATTATTATGGTGTGGCCATGGATGATGGTTGGAAATGATCTAAACTGAAACTAGAGGGTGTAAGTTGTGGTTAATTGCGAAAAATTTCCGCTTTGAATGGAAATTTAAGAAGTTAGGGTTCCAAATTTCACCATTCTGCCCGGCACTGTTACTCCTAGTTAGAGGCCGAATTAGCCTTGAATTAAAACATGAAAGTTGTAGGGAATGATATTTTATAGTTGTCTACAAAATTTCAGGCCAATCGGAGCAGCGTAGCGTATGAAATAACCGAAATACCCCTGCTTCCCTGTTTCTACCCGAACTTGATAATTGCTTCTGTAATTGGCTAATTTGATTGGGAATACTTTTGATTTGGTTGTTGGTGTCTTCTTAAGAAATGTAGCCTGGACTCTTAACTTTCGGATGGTTTTAGAATCACCTGAATTGGAATTTGGTAGCCTGAAATATGGATGTTGAACCAGAATGTGATTTGTTAACCTGTTTATGCAGTTCTGGTTTAGTGTACTGAACTTTTGAACTAGTTGCTCTGTAAACTGGACGGAGTGGCCTCCTTCAATATTTTAGCCCTTTCTGTTAGCTTCGGAACGGTGTATCTTGTATAACCATCCGATAACCGTAGTGCCGGTTGTGTCCAATATGCTTAATGACGTCAAACCTGCCTGTTTGGCATTTTGTCTTTCAAATTGGTTTTTGGTTACATTATTAAACTTGTATTGTAATTGACTATATATAAAGGGTATTGTGACCCTAGTTAGAGGTTTTAATAGCTTGTGAATTATATTTGAGGTTGTGGTTGGTTTGGGTTGAATTTGGTGATGAATTGTAGGGTGAAAAGTAAGAAAAACAAGGGGAAATGCTGTTAAAATTTTCGCAGGAACCCCTGAGTAGTTCTGGGAAATCTGCAATATCTGGATGTCGAAGTATCGGAATTGAGTTCCGTTTGTTGTGTTTTAAACTAGATTCACAGGGCTATGAACCGTGTAAATTTTAGTCTCTGGTTTGGTCTGTGGGATTTATGGTGATTTTTCAAAGTTAACCGAAATTGTATACCTGTTCTGCCTTTTTCGGGTTAAGACGGCAATTTGAAGCTCGAATTTGATCGGCTTGTGATCTGAATCTTCTAAATGTGTCTTCTGAGAAATTTTACCACTTTGAGTGTATTTTCCAACGGTGTAAATTTTACCAATTTCGGACTTAAGAATCCTAAGATATGATTTTTCAATCAGGGGTGTGCAAAACTGAAAAAAATTCTATTTTCTTGGAATTATTCTCACTTTCAATTTTCACCCTGAGATATGAGCTAGTACATCATTGTAAGTATGATTTTGAGAAGAGTAAGGGGTTTTGGAGTCGTGTATGTTCTTAGGACCAACTGTTTTCTTTTATTCTTAAGTCGTCTTTTATATTTTCGTACTAGTATATAACTTGGAGAGGTATCTGATTAGTAATCGAACCTCAGTTGTGCATCCTATTTACTCGGTTTTGGATGAGGAAATTTCAACTGCTTTACCTTTGTTATTCTTAGGGTTTCACGGTGATTAGGCCACTTTGGGCGGAAATTTTGGAAGTACCTGTATTTGACCTGGTGAGTGTACCACTCCCCTCATTTGTTGCTTAACTTGATTTCTGCACTTGCAATCTGTGATCTGAATGATTATACTATCTGTTTATTCTGTTTGAGACGAGGGTGTACTTCATCACACTCGCTCTCTTGTCTGTCTGTATATCTACTGTCTGTCTGTATACCTCCTTACTGTGTATAATCTGGTAACTGTATCTGAATCTGTTCGGACGTCGTTTGGAGGCTGGTATCCAACGACCTTTCTGTGACCTCTAGGCTCAACACCTGTGGCTAGTTATTCGAGTCGGGCCGGCAAGGGCCTGGTCGATTAGATAACGAACCAGGGTAGTCTGTTTTGGGATCTTTGGGTATTGAGACCCTTGATTCCGGTATAGTCGAGTATTACCATTTCTGAACTGATTGGTGTTCGGGCCTGGTAGGGGTATGTGAGGTGGAAGGAATCGGAGAAAGTGGAGTCTATGGTATTGGTTACTCCTTTAGCGTTGACGGAGTGTCAACTATTATTTCGATCAAGCTCCGGTGAAGCAAGTGGGAATCTGGCTCCTGAGAGCCACCTGTATCCTTCCTATTTGAATCATTGTGTCTAACTACTTACTTTACATCTGGCATGTGCACCTGATTTGTTAAACATGAAATGCCATGATTTTACTGCTATATGTCTGGTACCTCATTGAGCGCAAGCTCACCCCCTTTCTGTTACCTTTGCTTTCCTTACAGGGTTCCATGTTTTGAAACCAAGATTTTTGGAAGAAAAGAGTCGAGCTAGTTGTAGGACTTCGCTTGTTTATGCTCCTCTGTAACTGAAACCCAAATTGTATTTTGTGTAGCGTGAATACTCTGGCTTGTATTTTGGTTCATTTGTTCAAGACTCCAATGTAAATATATGTAATTTCCGATTGTTCGTTTTCTTTGGATCCTTTCGCACGTACTATGCTGGGTTTGTGTGAATCGACTCCGTAGTCCTGGCGAGAGTTGGGCAGGCGGTCCGCCGAACCCTTTTGTTCGCCTTAAGGTGAGGTGGGGCTGTCACAGGTGGTATCAGAGCCGCTTCGCGTGGTCTCTACGCGGAGTGAGGTTGGGGCCAAGTGGTGTTATGGTCCTACTTTTGGTGAAAGTGTCTAAAGGGTTAAGTGCTCTTTTGAGCATAAGTTATGAACCGGGCATGTTATAAGTGTAAAAATCTTTATCATGAAACTTGAGGAAGATAGATATGTATGTCGGGTAGGAATCTATAATATGGATGATTTACTCTTGGGACCGGTCGGCTCGAGTTGTGAATTATCTTAGATGGGATTCTTGTACCCGGATATGAAAGAGATGAGAGCCTAGGTTAGAAAGGATTGGGTGAACTAGAAAGGTGATTCTATGAAACTTCGTGTGGTTTGTTTAGGTGTGGTTAAGCGTGATCAACCTTGATTAAGATATAAATGGTGTTGTTCTCGTAGATTATGGACGGAGCCCTAAAGGGGGAAAATCTTTTCGTGAGTTATTTTTGTACTCGTGACCTAGTCTGTCTATAGTACTTTCGGATGATCCCGCTACTTTCATGGATCTCTCATATTTGTATTTAATTGACTGCTATTGTGTGACTAGTTCGGTCCAGTTGTGTGTATATACGCTTTTGATCTGTGTGTACCTCTTGTTATTTGCTTATACTTATAATTATTTTTAATATTATCTTTGCACCTCAACCTTAGATTGACTTAGATCAATGGAGGGCACACGTAGTGGCCGGGGACGTGGGCGCGGGCGTAGGCAACCCACGCCGGACAGGGGTGCTGGGGAAACTTCATCTGGACCTAATCCGGAATCGAGGGTTGACCCCAACGTTCAAATAGCTGCCGCCATGCAGCAAATGACCAACCTGCTGGCACAAGTGGTGCAGCAACAGGGCCAAAACCCGAACCTTAACCCTGGAAACCCTGGCAACCATGTCGAGAACGACGATAGGGCTCTCGAAAGGTTCCAGAAGTTTGCCCCACCAAAGTTTATTGGGGGACCCAATCCAGATGTAGCTGAAAGATGGCTAGAGAAAATGGTGGATATCTTTGCTGCCTTGCACTACACGGAGGAATGGCAGGTGACTTTTGCTATCTTCCAGCTAGAAGGGACGGCCCGTTCCTGGTGGAACGTAATACGACAAAAGTGGGACCGAGAGCAAACGCCCAGGACTTGGGTGAAGTTTATGCGGGAATTCAACGCTAAATTCTTCCCTCCTATAGTTCAGGAACAAAAGGAGGATGAATTTATCTGGCTTCGTCAAGGGACCCAGACAGTGGCTGAGTACGAGAGCCAATTCACCCGACTATCCAAATTCGACCTGAACTCATCGTGACCGAACAACGAAGAATACGGCGATTCATCCAGGGTTTGAACGTGGAGATCCAGAAAGATCTAGCCATAGCCCAAATTAACGCCTTCAGCGATGCCGTAGAGAAGGCGCAACGAGTAGAGAATGCTAGGCTGCAGGTGAAAAACTTCCAAGCCAAGAAAAGGGGCTTTCCTGGGAGTAGCTCTGAGCAAGAAGGTGCAAGTACACCCCCTGAGATTGGAAAGGGAAATGAGGGAGTACGACAACCGGGGGTGTCACGCGATGTCTCTCAGAGGGGACCGATCTCTGCTATTCGTGGTCCCTGTGGATATTGCGGATGGCCCAATCATACGGAGGCAAACTGTTGGAAGAAAGAGGGGAAATGTCTGCGCTGCGGAAGTGCCGATCATCGGATTGCTGACTGCCCAGTTCGATTACGAAAAGGAAAAGGGACCCCGCAACCCACTAAGACTAACCCTGGACAGTCGGAAAAGGAAGGGGCTGGATTGAAGGTACTGGCTCGGGTATACTCTTTAGAACACCATTAGGTCCCTGACTCGTCTGAGGACATAGAAGGTACGATTTGTTGGGTACCCTAGATTTTGAAAGATTTCGTTGATAAGAAAATTTCGAGGATGAAATTTCTTTGAGGGGGAGAGAGTGTGAGAACCCGTAATTTTCTTAATTGCTAGGTTTTATTTTCTATTAATTGCAAGCTTTTCCACATTTTATTTATTCAAAAATTGTGAAAATAATTTTTATGAGTAAATATGGTTTTAAAATCATTTGTTCTAGTATAAGTTGGTTTATAAGGTTTTAAGAGTGTATACCGAACGTGGGACCCACTAGTGCAGTAAGTTTAATAAAATTCGGTCAATTAGGTTAAGTTGTGTATACCGGATTTAATTTATCAGGTGTAAAGAGATAATTAAAAGTTACCTAGACGGATTATCATTGGGGAGACAAAAGGATAACTTTGCATTTAATAAGGGTGACAAGTGTCACCTTGTGGTTTATTCTTGCCTTTGACCATTTTACTTACCTTTACCAATTAACTAAAAATTGATCAAAATTCATTAAATTTTTGCAACCTCTTGGCCGAACTCTTTAGAGAGAAAAGAAGGAAAACTCTTCAACTTTCTTCATTCCCATTTTGCTCAATCTTGCAAGTTAACCGATAAAACTCCAAATTTCTCCATAAAAATCAATTGCAAGGTAGAATTAAGGTTGTTGGTGAAGTGGATTGGAAGAAAGTAGTGCTTGGTTGGCTCTTCTCTTGAGTTGCAAGGTGAGTAGCTAAGGAGTTCATTCTTTGTTCTTGTTAATGTTAAATTAGTAGCTTGTATTAGCCAAAGAGGTGAATTTGTGGACAATATCATGACTTTTGGCAGAATTTGGGGCATTTTTCTATTTAATCATGATTTTTCTGTTTTTATATGATTATTATGGTGTGGCCATGGATGATGGTTGGAAATGATCTAAACTGAAGCTAGATGGTGTAAGTTGTGGTTAATTGCGGAAAATTTCCGCTTTGAATGGAACTTTAAGAAGTTAGGGTTCCAAATTTCACCATTCTGCCTGGCACTGTTGCTACTAGTTAGAGGCTGAATTAACCTTGGGTTAAAACATAAAAATTGTAGGGAATGATATTTTATAGTTGCCTACAAAATTTCAGGCCAATCGGAGCAGCGTAACGTATGAAATAACCAAAATACCCCTGCTGCCCTGTTTCTACCCGAACTTGATAATTGCTTCTGTAATTGGCTAATTTGATTGGGAATACTTCTGATTTGGTTGTTGGTGCCTTCTTAAGAAATGTAGCCTGGACACTTAACTTTCGGATGGCTTTGGAATCACCTGAATTGGAATTTTGTAGCCTGAAATATGGATGTTGAACCAGAATGTGGTTTGTTAACCTGTTTATGCCGTTCTGGTTTAGTGTACTGAACTTTTAACCTAGTTGCTCTGTAAACTGGACTGAGTGGCCCCTTCAATATTTTATCCCTTTTTGTTAGCTTCGAAATGGTGTATCTTGTATAACCATCCGATAACCGTAGTGCCGGTTGTGTCCAATATGCTTAATGACGTCAAACCTGCCTGTTTGGCCTTTTGTCTTTCAAATTGGTTTTTGGTTACATTATTAAACTTGTATTGTAATTGACTATATATAAAGGGTATTGTGACCCTAGTTAGAGGTTTTAATAGCTTGTGAATTATATTTGAGGTTGTGGTTGATTTGGGATGAATTTGGTGATGAATTGTAGGGTGAAAAGTAAGAAAAACAAGGGGAAATGCTGTTAAAATTTTCGCAGGAACCCCTGAGCAGTTCTGGGAAATCTACAATATCTGGATGTCGAAGTATCGGAATTGAGGTCCGTTTGTCGTGTTTTAAAATAGATTCATAGGGCTATGAACCGTGTAAATTTTAGTCTCTGGTTTGGTCTGTGGGATTTATGGTGATTTTTCAAAGTTAACCGAAATTGTATACCTGTTCTGCCTTTTTCTGGTTAAGACGGCAATTTGAAGCTCGAATTTGATCGGCTTGTGATCTGAATCTTCTAAATGTGTCTTCTGAGAAATTTTACCCCTTTGAGTCTATTTTCCAACGGTGTAAATTTTACCAATTTCGGATTTAAGAATCCTAAGATATGATTTTTCAATCAGGGGTGTGCAAAACTGAAAAAAATTCTGTTTTCTTGGAATTATTCTCACTTTCAATTTTCACCCTGAGATATGAGCTAGTACATCATTGTAAGTATGATTTTGAGAAGAGTAAGGGGTTTGGAGTCGTGTATGTTCTTAGGACCAACTGTTTTCTTTTATTCTTAAGCCGTCTTTTATTTTTTCGTACTAGTATATAACTTGGAGATGTATCTGATTAGTAATCGAACCTCAGTTGTGCATCCAATTTACTCGGTTTTGGATGAGGAAATTTCAACTGCTTTACCTTTGTTATTCTTAGGGTTTCACGGTGATTAGGCCACTTTGGGCGGAAATTTTGGAAGTACCTGTATTTGACCTGGTGAGTGTACCACTCCCCTCATTTGTTGCTTAACTTGATTTCTGCACTTGCAATCTGTGATCTGAATGATTATACTATCTGTTTATTCTGTTTGAGACGAGGGTGTACTTCATCACACTCGCTCTCTTGTCTGTCTGTATATCTACTGTCTGTCTGTATACCTCCTTACTGTGTATAATCTGGTAACTGTATCTGAATCTGTTCGGACGTCGTTTGGAGGCTGGTATCCAACGACTTTTCTGTGACCTCTGAGCTCAACACCTGTGGCTAGTTACTCGAGTCAGGCCGGCAAGGGCCTGGTCGATTAGATAACGAGCCAGGGTAGTCTGTTTCGGGATCTTTGGGTATTGAGACCCTTGATTCCGGTATAGTCGAGTATTACCATTTCTGAACTGATTGGAATTCGAGCCCGGTAGGGGTATGTGAGGTGGAAGGAATCGGAGAAAGTGGAGTCTACGGTATTGGTTACTCCTTTAGCATTGACGGAGTGTCAACTATTATTTCGATCAAGCTCCGGTGAAGCAAGTGGGAATTTGGCTCCTGAGAGCCACCTGTATCCTTCCTATTTGAATCATTGTGTCTAACTACTTACTTTACATCTGGCATGTGCACCTGATTTGTTAAACGTGAAATGCCATGATTTTACTGCTATATGTCTGGTACCTCATAGAGCGCAAGCTCACCCTCTTTCTGTTACCTTTGCTTTCCTTATAGGGTTCCATGTTTTGAAACCAAGATTTTTGGAAGAAAAGAGTCGAGCTAGTTGTAGGACTTCGCTTGTTTATGCTCCTCTGTAACTGAAACCCAAATTGTATTTTGTGTAGCGTGAATACTCTGGCTTGTATTTTGGTTCATTTGTTCAAGATTCCGATGTAAATATATGTAATTTCCGATTGTTTGTTTTCCTTGGATCCTTTCGCTCGTACTATGCTGGGTTTGTGTGAATTGACTCCGTAGTCCTGGCGAGAGTTGGGCAGGCGGTCCGCCGAACCCTTTGGTTTGCCTTAGGGTAAGGTGGGGCTGTCACAGAGAAGGTAAAACCCCTCAATGCCCTCATTTTCTTTCATCTCTTAGTTAGATTTTGGTTAGTTTTAACTAAGTTAAACTTTGGTTGTTGATGGGTTCTTTGAACCTTGACATTAGGTAGATGTCTTGAGGTGGATTTTAGGTAGTGGTCTTGAGGAATTATTGTTTGTTTGGTTGTTGTTTAGTGATTAGTAAACTTGGTTTTGGGTATAGAAGTTGAAAAGAAAAATTGAAGAGAAAAAGGAGCTCGCTGTCTGAAATTTTGCTGGTTCATGTTTCTTATTTTAATTTCAAATTTTGTGGTTATTTTGATGCCAAAATGCTTGTTATGTGTTGGTGTATATGTGTGTAAATTATCTCCCAAAAAGCATTTTATTTGGTTGAGAAAATGTTAGGTTAAAGTGAGGAAACAAACCTGAAAAATTTCTTGTTATATGTTGGTGTATATGTGTGTAAATTATCTCCCAAAAGCCTTTTATTTGGTTGAGAAAATGTTAGGTTAAAGTGAGGAAGCAAACCTGAAATATTTCTTATCGGGATAGCAGACCAGCGCATATTCAACTGGCCATAAATTTTTTTACAGGAGTCGAAATCAAGTGCTATTTACAGCATATGAAACTAGACTCTGAAGCTTTCCAACAGTATAAAATACCCCTGGTAATTCATTTTCTATAAGCTGTAGTGAACTGGCAAATTTGACTGATTTTCACTTAATGTTTTACCTGTGAGACCTGAACAGCTGCAGATTGTAGCTCATTTTTGTCCCCCTTGTGAAATGAATTTGGAGACAGTTTCTTCTAATGATTTTTTAGCATTTTGAATCTAATTTTCAACTCCATAAACCACGCCAATTTTTAATTTGTGTAGCCTTAATTATGACCTGATTTCGAAACTGTGTCGAGTGCTCCAAAGCTGGAAATTCGTGAACCAGGTTTCAAAAATCAGCATTTATGAAACTGTTGTATCTTGGTGTAGAAACATCCGAATTGAGTTTCGTTTATTGCATTTGAAACTAGATTTGGAGTTCTTTCTGTGATTTAAATTTTAAGGGTTGATTCTATTTCTATAAATTTTGCCAAATTTCCAAATTTTACTGAAAATGCAAAACTGTTTGCCCTGTTCCTATTGAAACAGTGATTTGGAGCTAAGATTTAACTAATTTTGGATTCGACTCTAGAAAAAGTGTCTTCTATAGAGTTTTAGTACATTGAATCTAGTTTCCAACGGTATAAAGTTTCCAATTTTTGGGTTTACAGGACTCGAGATATGATTTTTCCAATTGGTGTCGTACAATGCTGGAATTTTCTGATTTCAAACAAAAATGATCTTTTAAGAACTTTCAACTTTCTTGTGAGATTGTTAGTCCATTTTAAGTTTGATTTCATGGATGGATACAAGATCTCTTAGAACTTTAGACCTTCATTTTGAATCTTGGTTTCCAAAGGATACACCTCTCTTGATGCGTTTCCTTGGTTGCATAACTTTCTTAGATATTTGCACCTCATTTCATACTTGAATAATGGATTTAACTTCCTATTCTTATGCCCTTGGTTTCCATGACATTTAATCATAAAATGGAGCATTTTAGTTAGAGTAATTCTTGAGGGATTTCACTGGTTTCATATTTTAAATTTAAAAATTTTAGCCACAATATTTACTATGAAAATGAGTAGCATTTTGATGGATTTTAACTCCATAAGATTTAACAACGTGAACACTCCTTTATATTCTAAAATTTGGGCATTGAATTAAAAATTTTTGAGATTTGAAAATCATCTTTCCTTTCTCAATTTTCGTGCCAAAATTAGGTATGGTACTTTCCTCTTTAAAATTAAAATTTCTTGCCACGACTTGACTCGAAACGACTTTTGAATTTTACTTGATTATTATTTCAATGATTAAGTGAGAAATTCTCTTTTACTTCGATTTAAACATGTGGCTTTCGAGCATGGTAGCAAGAGGATATTTTTCTTGTTAATCTTGATCGAGTTCCTAGGTAACAGTGATTATGCATTTCTCAGGTGGTCTTGGGGATGTCAAGGAACTTGTCTGACCTCTCGCATTTGTCCTTGTCTTGCCTTAACTTTTTGTGAGTGTCAAGTGAATGTTTCTTGTTATTATGATTAATATGATAATTGTACAAGTGTTACGTGAACCGTGAACTTGCCGAGGTTAGGGTGTACTTTACCGCTCTTGTTCTCTCTCTCTCTTGATTAAATGATACATGATACATGAATGTGTGTGACATGAACTTGTACTCGAACATGTTTTAACTCATGAGTACTGAGTGGTAGCATGTACCACACCCTATTCGGGTAGGAGGTGCCTCTCATACCGACTCAGTGCTATGTTTGATTTTCTAAGAGGCAGCATGTACCACACCCTATTCGGGTGGGAGGTGCCTCTCATACGGACTCAATACTATGACTGATTTTAAATCGATTGGAGCGTTTTCTCATCGACCACTCATGCTTGTGTGGATGCCCAAACCCCTTTGACTAACCTTGTAACTCGAGTCGGCAAGAGTTTGGTCGAGAAGCTTGGTAAAGCTTGAAAAATATTATAGGTTGATCTTTCGAGATCTTGCTTGGCATACTCGAATAGTATTATCACCTAATGCGTGTTTGGTTCCGAATCCGAGTGGGTGTTATGTTGGATAGAGGAAGTAAGTGGAGCATTATGGTTATGTTGTTCTTGAGTTGACGGAAATTCAACCTCAAATGGCTTGAATTGATCAAAACGTGGAAATAGCTCCTGAGAGTTTGTGTATCCATCCACGTGTTTTTACTTCCTACTTGTGCACTTAAATGATAGTTTATACTAAAGTTGCTTTCAAGTATACTATTCGATTGACTGGTGCCATTTGCTTGCTTATTTAATTTTCTTGGCCTCATTGACCGTTAGCTCATCCTTTTAATTTTGTCTTCCTTAACAGGCTTTCGAGGTGAAAGTTGAAGATTTTACATTAGCGGCTTTTAGTTGAAGCGGGCATACCATTTGTAGGATTTTGGAAACTTGTAAAGGTGAAAACTTTGTTATATTTCGATATTGTGGATTGTATTTGTAAATGATAACTTTGGGAGTTTTTGGACTTGTATATTCGATGATCTTCTCAATTCTAAATAATGATTGACTTGTGACCTTTTATTAAGTTAGAATAAGTGAGTGAGTCCTGGCGAGAGTTGGGCAGGCGCCCCGCTGATACCCTAGGATTCGCCCTAGAGAGAGGTGGGGGCATCACAATTACTATTCATAAATACTATAGCAACACTGTTCACTACATCGTTACTGTTCATCCGAAGTACTGAAGCAGTACTGTTCATCCAAAAAAAAATTTTTTTTACATACCTTGTGTTTATCTCTTGTTGTTCTTGAGTCTTGTAGTTGGTTTAAGTGTTTCTTGATTTTGCAAATCTTGAATGAAAATTTTCAAAATCTTGTGATTCTTGAAATCCTAGTTCATTTTCTTGAACTTGGAATTGCGGCTGTTCTTGTTTCTTGATTTGAATTGAAAAAAAAAAGAGAGAAAAACTTGATCCCTGAAAAAAAAAAGAGAAAAAAACAAGTTATTGGAGTGATCATAGTCTTGAATTTGGAAAAAAGAAAATAGTCTTGAATTTGGAAATCTAATTTGACTTGGATTGTTGTCAAATTTTGGTTATATAAATTCTTGTCCAATTTGGTTTGTTAAGCCACTTGAATCACACATAGGAAAGATTCTTAAAACACCAATTTACTTTTCAAAAGTGAATCCTAGAATCAATCAAACTAAACTTTCAAATTTCAGCCAAATACAATTGGGTAGAGTCTCTAAGTTTCCAAATTTCTGCAGAGTCAATGTTTTATTAATTCTAGCCTTTTGTTTCTTTTGTTCTTGTATAATTTTTTACATCTTTTGAGTTATTTTCAAGTTTATTTGAGTTAAGTCCCATCAAGTCACAGCCATTCATCTTGAACTCCTAGCCACTACTATTGTGTTAATTGAATTGTTAAGTTTTCTTGATCAATTGTGAGCAAATTCAGCTTATCTCATGGATTGTGATCAAGGACTTAAAAGAGTGGTGAGATTAATAGAGCATGCTTACTTGAGTGTAAACAAGAGTGTGAGTGCATACACGTAAGAGAGCGTTGTGAGAAAATTTCTTTCTTGTCACCAACCATTCTTGCAAATTCACACACACTTTTGGTCGAATAGAGAGATCTACCTCTAGATATTCAAATGGAGGACCATATTACATTCATGATTGGCGATGTCATGAGGAGGAATTAAGAGGATATCGAGGAATTGGTTCTTCTAACTCTAAATTATCCATACCATCTTTTAATGGTCTTAAAGATCCCGATGCATGCTTAATATGGGTAAAGAAAATGGAATGTTTCTTTGGACATCAATCTTATACTAAGAAGCAGAAGGTAAACTTGGCTACCTATACTTTTAATCATTATGCTTTCATATGGTGGAATCAATTTGTGAAAGAAAGCCAATTATGTGGACTACCTTCAATTTCCACTTGGGGTGCATTGAACAAAGATAATGCTTAAGAGATATGCTTCTACTTACTTTGGAGAGTTGCTGCAAAAATTTCAATTACTTAATCAAGGTTCTAAGACCGTGGTTGAGTATTTTGAAGAGATAGAGTCAATAATGAAGCAAGTTGGGATTGAGGAAGATCTAGACACTACTATTGATCAATTTTTGAATGGCTTGAATAGAAAGATTGCTAATCGCATTGAAGTACTACCTCATCTGAAGTTGAGGGATGTAGTAAGTATGGCAGTTAAAATTGAAAGGCGACTTTAAAGAAGAAAAGAGAAGGTTTGTCTAACAACTTCCAAGCCTAAGTTGAAGAATAAGCCACATGAGAAATCATGATGGGACATCTACCAACGTCTACTACATGAGAAGCAAATAAAGCAGAAACATGAATGCAATACTCAGGCATCTTCTAATATAGATTTTGTGGACGTCGTTGCCAATGAAAATCCACCTAAGCCCATCCTAAATTGAGTTGAATTTGAAGAAATCATTATTGAAGCTGTGGAATGGGAGAAGGAAGTTGAAAGTGAATTCAATAATGTACAAAGTGTGAATCTACATGAAATAAAAGTCGAGAGAAGTGATAATGAAAAAGAGAGTGCATTGTGCCTGAGTAAGAATATGAGTGAGAGTTCTCTTGAGATCAAGAGTATGATTGTAAAAATTGAGGGAATTAATGAGATTACTTATTTGTCTACTAACAATCTTAACTTTGCTTTGTTTAGTGTTTCTTATTTTGTGCAGGTTAAGCAAATTGCAATCGCTTTGGTCTTAAGTTGTTCCATTCCTACATCTATTGGAGAGTTAGAGAGCTTTCATGGAGTTAGAGTCTTGAGTGTTGCTTTGTTTTGCTATCAATATGTGTTCAAACTTCAAGTTAGGGATAGTTTATTTGTTGATCAGCCAATTGCCGTGTCAAAGAGAGTAACTACACTTGACCTTTGTTCCATACTTTCTTATAATTTCGATAATGTTGTTCCAATCTTTCTTTGTCCATTTTTTAGTTTGTTCGACACTAACTTCATTGTTTCATTTATAGATTCCAAAGCTGCTCATTCTTATTTAGTTTCATCCATACAAGATATGCCACATAAACAGCAACTAGTGATGGATTGTACTACCTGGAATAACCAGATTAGAAGTTTTTCTAGGCTACTTGAGTATTGCTATGAAGATCCCTATCTAGTAGATGCAAATGGTAAGTTTTCAAGTGATTTCATACCTACAAGCACTGACTATTTAATTTCTTTGTAGGTTTCGAATTTACAATCCGTGACAAAGAGTTCATGCGAGCGGTCATAGAGATTGTTCGTGAACATCTTAGAGTAAAGTGGTTCTACAATCAGTTTCAGATACATTAGTACATCCCTTGATTGAAGACTTTGCTCGTAAGTTCCTTACACTTGCATAAATGCCATGCAATGTGGTATGCTCGCATGAAGGTGTTGCCCGAAATGCTTCATTTTCTCCCATCTATCAATTTGAGAGCAAATCATTTTCAAGAGAAGGGGAATGATACGAATATGTGATCAATGGCATCAAATTCTAAAGATAATTCAAGATAAAAGAGCGATTGATCCATTAAAACTCAGCAAATCTGGATCCCGTCCTTGGTTTGGAGTAGTTTTCTATAGTTTGTTATTATTTTAGCTTATAACTATTATGTGTTATTTGTTTGAAAAATTTCAGCCATGTGTGTTTCGCTATTTCCAACAAAGAGTAGGTGATTAATTAGTTAATGTTGAGTCATTAGTTTCATACAATAAAGGCTAAGGTCATGTTGACCATAGTTAAGTCAATTTGAGTTAGTTAGTTTCCTATTCTAGTCTAGTTAGAGTTTTAGAAAAATAGTTAATTGTTTCCAAGTTGGTTTAGGTCTTTGAGTCTTGTAAAAGGTTATAAATAAGTCTCAAGTGTCAACATTTTTTAGAGTCAAGTCAGATGATGAATAAAATTTGAGAGTTTTCTCTTTTTTGTTCCTTGGGAACGTTCTTTGATATAAAGTGAGTCGTGTCTCCTTTGTTCAAATTTTGGCTTATCAATTGAAGATTACGTTGAATTGTAACACTATTCTATCAATATATCTTGGTTTGCTATTTTGTTGAGTTGTGGGCCGCGATTAAATTCAAGATTCGCAATTTCATGGGTTAGTGAGGTCGAGGTTGTTCCATCTTTGTATTCATAATCTGGTTGAAATAGATTCTTCTGCTGCCTATGCAATTCGTTTTTTCAAGAACGGGAGTTTATAGAATCGAGTTCATATTACATCTACTACAGGTGAATACGTTTCGTCATAATCAAATTCAGATTTTTGTGAAAATTTTTGGATTACAAGTCTTGCTTTATATCTCATAATTTTATTTTTCTTATTTCTTTTCTCACAAATACTGATTTATATTCCACTGATTTTATACCTTCAGGTGTTTGGACTACAGGTCCAAAAACTTTTCTTTTAGCCAGTGAATCTAATTCAGATTGGATGCATCTTTCCATTTTGAACAATCATTTTTACGCCGATACTCATCAACCGATCTAGACTCATGATCCTCGCCCTCTATCATAATATCAAGTGCTACATTAAATGCAAAAATACTATCAACAATTTTTTCGTTTCAGTTCCAATTTTTTCCTATGGTGACAAAATTTATTGAATTTTTTATAATTTCATTCTCTATAGAAGTTGGCTCTTCAGGAGTTGGTTCTTCAGGAGCAACCTCTTTAGGAGGTTGAATTTTATTACTAATTGTTGACTCACCTACTCCACTTTTCTTTTGAGGATTTTTGTCTTTGGAACCAAGAGGTATCCCATGCTTCAAGCATGTTTTAGACTTATTAGCACTTGTAATTTGACTTTCATGGACATTAATTTTAATCGAAACATTTTCAATAGAAATATGTAATTTAGTAACTCTTCTGGAGTTATTAAATGCATCCGGTAATTGATTTGTAATTTTTTTGCAAATGTATAATCTTTTGAATTTCAAGTTTACATTCTTTGGTTCAAGGATCAAGGAAATCTAATGATATTTTTCAAATGATTTACTTTTTCGATTGATCTTTACCTCCGTCTAATGTCAGATAATGTGATTCATCAAAATAATAATATGCAAATCTTGCAATATATAAATCACCTGTCAATGGTTCAATATACTTAATTATTGAAGGTGATTCATACCCGACATATATTTTCAATCTTCTTTAGGGGATCAATTTATGATGTTGGGGTAGTGCAATTGGAACATAAATTGCACAATCAAATATTCATATATGAGAAATATTGGATTCATAACCAAAAACTAATTGTAGGAAAAAATAAGTATGATAACTTGTCGATCTAATTCTCATAAGTGTTAATGCATGTAATATAGCATGTCCCCAAACGCATAAAAAGAAGTTTAAACCTCATCAATAGTGGTCTAGCAATTAATTGTAGTAATTTAATAAATAATTTGGCTAGACCATTTTGTGTGTGAACATAAGTTATAGGATGTTCAACAGTTATGCCAATGGACATGCAATAATCATCAGAAGCATGTGATGAGTGACAAATAGATATTTTACGTATTTTTTAGTGTATTTTATTAGTTAGTTTTGGTGTGTTTTAAGTAGTTTTATAGCTAATTAACTAGGATTCTAGTGAAAATAAATAATTTATTTTGAAGTGTGAAAATTGCATTTTTATGAATTTTAATGGTGAAAATTTCATGTTTTTGTAGGTTTAATAATTCAATCATCAAATGGAATGAATTGAGAAGATAATTGGATGATTGATGATGATTTGAAGTGGTTTAGAGAAGACATGAAGTGCAAAACATTCAAAAGAAGAAATGCAAGTGAAAACAGTTTCGACACCTTATGGTATTTCGGCTATACCTTGAGTTACAACGATCGGATTGAGGTGTTTCTTGCACCATTTTGAAGCTAAGATATCTACATTTGGTATGAAGATATCGAAGTCCAGTTCAATTATTTTTCTAGTCAAAATATCAAAATACAGAAGTACAATTTCAGGGTCGAGAGCTGAAACAAGGGATTGACCAGTTGTGGTATTTTGTCATTTCTTGGTCTATAGAGCTCTAAATTGGATGTTTTTTGAGGCATTCGAAAGCTAACTCAAGAGGATATAACTTTTATGTTTTACACAAGAGTTAGTTTAGCCTCCATTATTAATAAAATATTAGTAGAATTCGGATAAAAAATAGTGCAAGAATGAAATCTGACCAGAATTAGCAAACCTGCAAAAAGAGAAAAACGGGGGCTCAAAACGCGGGCATAGACCGCGTTTTCTACCCGTGCTTTAGTAGATTTCGACTGCAACTTGCTCTACGACTTGTGTTCTTTTCACACAACCTTTTTGACCACTTTTTCTGCAAAGATTTCGGCTGGAAATGATCAGATGATGCATGGAAACTTTGAGAAAACTTAGAGAGTTTCAAGAGTAAAAAATGACAACTATAAACAACTCATTTGACTCTTGAATTCCTCTATATATAGAAGCCTTTGGAGGACATTTTAAAAACTTTGGAAGGCTAGAGAAACTCCATAAAAAATGTAGTCGTCACTAGTTTTTCTTAGAGTAGTAGTTTAGCATATAATCACTACTACAAAAAGCGCCTTTAGTAACACACTTAATATGACATTTTTCTAAAAGTGTCACAACAGCAAGTTAATGTAACATGCAGTAGGGAAAGTCATTAAAGTGACAAAGAAAATGATGAGTACGACATCGTATCACTCTAACTTATCCAAATAGAAGTAAAAAATGAAAAACAAAAGCAGGAAAGAGAATGGCGTTGCACTTCAACGCCATTTTTTTGGGGGTAAAATTCTAACTACTCCAATGAATCCAATGTACTTTACTCTTTGTTCATCCCAGTGCTCTCTCCTAAAACCTTCAGTCACGTTAACTGTCTCTATAAAAAACCTAAATCCTTCACCCCTCTCACCACCGAATCCCTTGTTTCTTTCTCTTTCTTCCACCCGATTTTTAATTCTCCCCAATTTGAAGACAAACAGGTAAACCTTTAAGAAGGTAGCATAATCAACAACATCATGGAGTTTGAACGAGAATTGGTATCTGGGTTTTTAGCAACAGTGGAGCTACGGTGTTCATTGGAAATCACCATCTGAAGGAAGATTACTACCAGGTAACCTATACATTTTAGACAAAATTGATAGCTTTTTTTTATTACTTTTCTTCCCCGGGAACGCATGGGAAATGGGGTAGGAGCAAGGTGGGTGACGGAGGGTTAAGGATTTGGGGAAGACGAAACGGCAGGAAGAGTAGATCTGGATGGGAATCCGATAAAGCCGATGACAATTTGCATGATTGGCCTTTCGCCTTGAAGAATTCTTTGCCCTTTCGTCTGATAACCAGCAAAATAGAGACCACCTAATGGGGTTCTCCATTTCGTTGCCTCCATTTTGTTTCGAAATTTTTTGATCCTTCAACTCACTGAAATTAGAAAAAAAAAAGCAATTAATTTCATTGCCTCCATTAGCAACAGGTATTTTTAAATTCAAGGAAATTGAAAAGGAAAAAAAAATAGTATAAGTTGATTAGTTGTTCCATTTCCTCTGCTGTTTATATATTCTGTATGTTGAAGGAAAAATATAAACAAGGGAATGAAAGAAAGAGGTGGAGAACAAAATTAGTTTCTTGGTTGTTTGATACCTTATGCATGCTTGGGTTTTTACTTATTTTTTCAGTTTCTTAGTTGTTTGATATGTCCCTTGTAGTTACTGAAACTGTAATCATCTCAAAGCTAATGGAAAGAAAAATAGAATAGCTTTAGTGGTTTAGCTATTCTAAATTGAGGGAATCATCAGATGAGTTGATTCATTTTGAGGTCAGAAAACATACTCTAACTTTGCTAAACTTCTAAACTTTATACCTTCGTCCTTTTTCAAAGAATATTTAATCAGGCCATAGGAGTAATAATATTAAAAGTAATTATAAAAAAACTTATAAACCTTTTACCTTTGTTGTTTTTGTTAGTTCTCCTTCTCAATTGGAGGCTAAATACTTACATAAGCATACTTAATGATGCAATAATTTTTCTCTAAATAAAGTTACTATCTTCTAGTTACAGACTGGTATTCATTAAAAGTAGAAAATCTACAATTGAATCTCCTTTAGATTTTCACCTAGAATAAGTCAAATTACATGAGCATCCTGACACAGCAAATTTGGAAATCAAAGTGTAGAGTTTTTAATTAAAGTATCTAATAAGGAAAACTTTAATCAAAGTGCCTCATACTTTTTTTCTAGCTTTCTTTTGGTTTTCTTAATTAAATATTAGCTCATTTTATTTGATTTTGGAATTGTGTTTCTTTTTCTTTTGAAGAGTTAGTTTTGGACTTACGATACCGTGATTTTGTTCCCATTAAGCCAAAATACAGTTAAGCATGTAATTATTATTCTTAAAATATCATTTCTTCTAGTATTAAATGCATGCAATTATTTTTTGTTCTACCTCTTCAGGCTTCATTTTCATAATATAATATTCTTTTTGTGACTAAAAAAAAGCAGTTACTAAGTCAAGCGTATTCCATCAATGTAGTATCAAGTTTGTAGCAGCCATCATCTTCAATTCCATCTAGCGAGCACAGATCATTGATTCCCTTTCCACTTGGAGTAAATTGGAGTTGTTGGTAACAAAAATTATACATTAAGTTTCTGCTACTCTTAGGTTACCAAGACATTAAAGTTCGTGGCAGTTATTTTCAATTGGGTAGAACTTCTATTGCTGATTAGTTTGGTTGCTAATATTTTGTCAAAGTTCTCTATCTCAAATTGATATTGGCTACATTATTGGACTAATTTTGAATTCCGTAGACTGATATTCTTTTGTGCCTACCATTTGTTTTATAGTTTGTGTGTTACAATCTGGAATTGAACTTTTGCTGTCTTTCCTTTTGATATCATTCTGTTTTGATACTTTTGGATTAGTTCTTATTACTCAAATCTCTATAACACCTGGATATGTGAACATTCTATTCTGATATGTCTAGAACACTTGGATTGGTGCTAACATTCTGTTTTGATACTTTTGGTATCTTTACTTTAGAAGATATTCCGTGAGTGATTTGTGTCTTCTATTAATCTCGTTGAAATTAGTTTTCTTATCTAAGTAAATGTTTTATGCAAAAATTAGTAATAGTTTAGGTAGAACTATCTTGTAGGTGCTAATGAAGCTTTTTTTTTTTTTATAATTAGAATCTATGTGAACATGGATAAAAGATGGATGAGAGTTTGTCACGATTAAGTGATGAGTATAAAGCTGGTTTAGAAGATTTTCTTGATTTTGCATTTACGAATGGAAGTATAGGGGAGATGATTTTATGCCCATGCATTAGGTGTGGGAATGGGGTATTTGTCACTAGAGAGCAGGCCAAATCACACTTGATATGGAAATGATTTATTAAGGGATATACTCAATGGTTAGCTCATGGAGAGCTATCTTCGAATTTGCATCATACATCTTCACATGGCTTATCAAATGAAGTTCCACCACTCAATCCCATAGATGATATGCAGGGGTTGTTACAAGATGCATTAGGATTTGTAAACCAGAACCTAGATATGGGAGAAAGATTAGAAACAGAACAGCCGAATATTGAGGCAGAAAAATTCTACAATTTAATAAATGATTCGAAGCAGCCCCTTTATCCAGATTGCCCGCAATTCTCTAAACTATCTTTTCTGGTCCGCTTGTTACATATTAAATGTCTCAGCAAGATGCCCGATTCTGTATTTAATACACTTCTTGATTTGTTGAGGCAAGCACTCCTAGAAGGTGTAAACCTACCCAATTCTTATTATGAACCAAAAAAAATAATGAAAGAACTAGGACTTGGATACGAAAAATATGATGCATGTCCTAATGATTGCACATTGTATTGGGGAAAAGATGAATCAAAGATAAAATGTGACACTTGTAAGCATCTACGGTGGGAAGGAACAAAGGATGATCCTACTAGTGAAAAAAGAAAGGTTCCCCACAAGGTTTTGTGGCACTTTCCACTTAAACCCAGATTGCAGCGTCTGTTCATGTCATCTAAAACAGCATCTTTCATGAAATGGCATGTCGAGGGTCGTCCTAAGGATGGTCGCATGAGACATCCTGCAGATACTCCGGTTTGGCAATCATTTGATTACCAAAATCCCTAATTTGCAAAAGATCCTCGTAATGTCAGATTGGGTTTAGCTTCTGATGGATTTAATCCATTTAAATCTATGAATGTGAACCATAGTACATGACCGGTAGTACTGATGCCTTATAATTTGCCACCATGGATGTGCATGAAACAACCATACTTTATGTTGTCACTGCTCATTCCTGGCCCATATGCACCTGGGAACAACCATACCTTCAACCTCTTATAGCTGTTCAAGGAATTGTGGGACGTAGGTGTGACCACTTATGATGCATTATCAAAGGAAAATTTTCAGATGCATGCTGCTTTACTTTGGACCATTAGTGATTTTCCTGGTTATGCTAATTTATCTGGTTGGAGTACTAAAGGTTATTTAACATGTCCAGTATGTCATGTCTCCTTTGTTCCAGTTTTGACTTATCAATTCAAGACCACATTGAATTGTGGCGTCATTCTACCGTTCTAAACAATCTCGAGCTATCCTTGATTGGTTTAGAATCCATCTCTTGTATCCATAACTTGTTCAAGATAGATATTTCCGCTGCCTGGTCGATTCGATTTCTTCTCGAGTGGTCCTTGGAGAATCGATTCGTATCACATAAAGCGCTCTTATGCCCCAAAAGTCAATGATCGGTTAGAGTGCAATTTGTGCTCCTAATTGAGTTTAACTTAACTCACTCACTCTAATTTCTCAATTAACTTTTCTTAGTCTACCATTGATCACCCTTAATACTGCAAGATTATTGCACTCTTAGATCAAATTTACCTCGAAAAATGTGCATGTGCTATTTCTCGCTAAACGAGCCGCAGAAAAATTTACATTCGCTAGCGAAACGTTTTAAAATATAAATGAGACATTTTTATGTACAAATGGATTTAAAATGAATGAAATAAATTATTCGGAGTAAACCGGTGAATAAATAATTAAATAAGCCAGTAAAATGAAATGAAAGTAAGAAAAAATTGAAAATTCGAGTCTTCACATCCTTCCCTCCTTAAAAGAATTTCGTCCTCGAAATTCATATCTTGATTTACGAACAAACTCTGGATATTTTTTCTAGATCTCCTCTTCTACTTGCTAAGTCGTTTTCTTCACTTCATGATTTCTCCATAAAACCTTCACTAGAGGGGTTTGCTTGCGCCTTAACTCCTTTACTTTTTGATCTAAAATCTTTACCGGCCTTTCTTCATAGGACAAATTCTCATCAAGTCCTATTTCTCCCATTCAAAACTCATACTTATAGGACTTAACAAAAGTTGGTGCTCTCTTAGAATTTTCAAGACTATCCTCAGGTGCCATTCATGATCTTATCACAGGTCTAAAGGTATGAAACAATAATTAAATATATATATATATAAGCCGTAAAATCAATTAAAACAAAGTAGATTTTTCATATATTATAAAATATCGTAATATTTACATCGAGTTAAGATAACTTCATCAAATCATTTCAAAAGAAAAGGGGGAACCACAAGATCATAGCGAAACGTGCTAAATCGCAATATACAAAACAATAAAAGGATGTCATCCCTTATATAAAATTATAACCTCTAAAAGTGCCAGTCTAAGATAGGGTAAAACTACAATTCCTATCTGTCGAGTGGGGTCAGATCCATCCCTACTTGTAGAGTTTCCAACACTTGGATCCCTCTTACTATCATTAGCATTAATAACTTCTTCTGATACTCAATTGATTTGCAACGGATCTAGCAGGTTGTTGAGAATTTTCTCCTCCCTTAGAAGTTCTAGGACAATTCGAAAACTTATGCTCGGTACTACCACACCTCAGATATTTTCCTTACTTTCTTCAGCACTCGGCCTTAGTGTGGTTAATTTTGCCACAGTATCCACAAGTTACGTAAGGAGTCATGGTTTAACCAGTTAGAGAATTCCTCTTTTGTTGATCTCGTCTATTTTGATTTCCTTTTGGCGAGGCTTCCTTTGATGGAATTTCTCCGAGTTTTTCAGGCATCTTCACTCTTCCAGGCCCTTTTTCCATTTTAAGGGGTTGGGAAGTTCTCTCGGATTGCTCAGGAGTACGCTTGGTTTACCCCTCTTTCTAGCATGAAAAGCCTTAGATTGAAACTTGGCATTCTCTACCCTCTGTGCCTTATCCAAGGCATCCGTAAAAGTGGTAATTTGGGCAGCTGCTAGAGATTCTTTAATTTTTTTCATTTAACTCCTGAATAAACCTCCTTTTCCTTTTCCGTTCCATGACCACAAGCTCAGGAGCAAATTTGAAAAATTTAGTGAACCGCTCCTCATATTCGGCCACATTTAGTAGCTCTTGTTTCAATTTAATAAAGTCATCCTCCCTCCCTTCTTATATTATAGGCGGAAGGAATTTGACATTGAACTCCCTCTCAAAGTTGGCCCAAGTCCAAGGGGTTTGTTCTCTTTCCCACTTTGCCCTTACAACATTCTACCACGAGCGTGCCGCTCCCTCAAACTGAAAAACGGCAAAATTCACTTGCCTTTCCTCGGCATAATATAAAGTAGCGAAAATATCTACCATTCTTTCAAACCAATTTTTCGCTATCTCGGGATCAGACACTCCATGAAACCTAGATGGAGCGAACTTCAAGAATTGCTCTAGGGATCTATTCTCACTCTTTTCTTGGTTCCTAGGTTGATTGACTGGTTCAGGTCCTTTGCGCTCAGCTAAGCGCTCGAGAACATTGGTCATGCGGTTAATGGCCGCAGCCACTTAGTCACCCTCTTTGTTTCTAGGATTTTAGTTTGGTCCAGTCGCGGATCCCTCACTCTCCCGGGAGTGCGGGGTTGCCGAACCCTACGCCCACACCCCCGACCACGTCCCCGCCGATCCATTTAGCAAGATTGTAAGCGCATAATAAAAGAGAACAATATAAGTTCATGAATTGAAAAACATGTACACATTGCAAAAACACTTTAAGTCAATGCATAGATATTTACATGAGTTAGAAGTCATGTCACATGTCAAGGTGCGAACAATGAGTTAATAGTATCAAATACAGGATATAGGCAACTAAGTGCCACAAAATATAGGAGTACATGCAGGCAAAATACAAAAGGCCTCACGACGTGCACCACCCCTACTATCCTAGACAGGATCAAAAGAAAGAAAATCATAAACCTAGTTAGGGACAGAACTAGAAAAATCCACAATACCAAGTCACATCATTCGAATGATTATAAATTTCTAATTTCATCCAAAAGCCTAAACTACTTTCTAAATTCTTAGCCTAAAACTTCCAATGAATATAAGTTTCCTCACTAAATTCAAGATGAAAGTTCCTATACAGGTTAAGATAATAAGTTAAACCAAAAGGAGTGCAAAAGATGTCTCATTTTCAATCCCAAAATGAGGTCCTCAAGACATTAAATCATATATGTATAAGGATTTAACTCTAAAAAAATGAAAAACACTAGCATTCAACATTAGTCTAATTAAACACAAACACTTCAATATTACTCGTTAAAACATCAAGCTCCAAGGTCACATTGCACTTAATACACAATCAAATCCCACAGTCCGGTATCCTAAACTTTTAAGCCTAGGACACACTATAAAGATCTGAAACCTAAACTCTGATACCAACTGTGACATTCCTACCTCCCACTAAGGCGAACCAAAGGGTTTGCTGGATCGCCTGCCTAACTCTTGTCAGAACTCACTACAATTCGTAAATGAAAAACAGACCAATTCCAATGATTACATCTAAATATACTAAAACAACAATATGACTATAATATTTCATTGCACATGTACATCCGAAGATACAAATCTCAAGTCAACTACATCGAGTTCTAAATCTTACAATTTCCCCAAAGGTTAGTTACAAAATACCAAACTATACAAAAGATAAACCTTCACTGGTATCTTCCAATCACTTCCTTCACGTCACTCTCCTGTTAAGAAATAACAAATGGAATAGGATGAGCTAATACTCAGTGAGGCCAAGAAAAGTATGCAAACACATAGTTCAAGTAGCAATAGCACTTATATGAGAAATAAAGCTATAACATTCAAATAATTTATATTTTAAATTAAAACACACTCAATAATGATACGGGAGCTCTCAGGAGCAAAATTTCACTTGCTTCGCCGAGTCTCTATCATATACCTCTGCATGATGACACTCCGTCAACTGGGTAGGTATATTTAGTCCGTAGACATCACTTTCTTCACAAATCCTGTTCACCATTACATCCCCTGTTTCGGACCCGCTCATCATTTAAAACAGGCGATACTACTCGAGTATGTCAAACGAGATCTCAAAAGATCAAACTTTATAATTTCCCATGGTTTACCAAGCTTCTCAACCAAATCCTTGGTGGTTCGAGTTACAAGGTTGGCCAATGGGTTGGGGTGCCCCCCAGAAGTATGAATGGTCGATGAGACATTGCTCAAATCGATTTAGAATTGTTTATAGTTCTGAGTCGACATGAGAGGTACCTCCCACCCGAATTGATGTGGTACATGCTATCGCTTAGAGAATTGGGTCGATGAGACATTGTGACGGCCCCACCTCCCCCTAGGGCGTACCCCAGAGTTCGGCGGGTCGCCTGCCCAACTCTCGTCGGGACTCACTCATCCTTAAAAGAAATCAGAATAAATCACAAGAATAAATAGGGCAACGATCCAAAACTTAAAGCGGAACTTATATACATTGCCAACCCAAAAGAGAGTATAAATATCGAATATACAAAGATTCTCAATCCTTCATACGTCCAGCCCATGCCAAGCACTAGGCGAGAACCATTACAAAAGAAACAAAAGAAACAAAAGAACTAGATTGGCTAGTCTATATCGAGCTCACGTCCTTGCTCGCCTTCCCTTGTAAGGAAAACAAAATTAAAGGGATGAGCTAAAAGCTCAGTAAGGTTCCGAACACATAATCAGATAATCAATTCAATACATTAAACATGGAGTATCAATAATTCAAGAAACATTTACAATGGAAAGCGATAGTAACATATTCATTAAAAGGATACGGGCTCACATGGAGCTATTTGTTTGTTCGTTCGTTCCCCTGACATTTTCCCTTATTCCTCCAATCGTTGAAAATGCATTTTTGGTAAGTAAAATCCCTCGTTCATCCTTTCGTTCGTTCATCCCCATCCGGACGTTGGCCGGACTCCACCCATCCGGACGTTAGCCGGACTACAAAGTAATACTCGAGTATACCAAATTCACCCAGGGTCACCATATCGCCCGACCGAGTCCGCTTCTGGTTCGAGTGGATCGATAACGAAGGACAGGGCCCAATTCAGCCAAAAGGCTTACATCATGCGCAACTAATGTTTCAATTGTTAAATCATTGAAAATTTCACGTTTCATTTAGGTCGAGCGCGATAAAGTACACGCTCGCCTAGAAAATTCGTTTTGGAAATCATTGAAAACACTTAACACATCATCAAACAACAACAACAAGTCATGAAGTCAAGAAGAATATAACAAACAAGGAACACTCACCTATGCACGTAAAACAATGTGTAAAATATCCTTCCGGATATTATCCTCAGTCACCAAGAAAACCTAAAATTAAACGAGAAAGAATATTACAAATCATCTAGCACAACAATTAGGTGCAAACAAAAAAAACTCGACAATTATTGAGTAGAACGTATAAAAGACTTTAAAATGAAATGAGGACATTTGGACCCGTGGACAAAAATAACTAGGGTTTCATAGACCAAACGTAAAACCCAACTCAAAAGGGTTATAAAATTTTCCAATAGAAACACTTGAACCAAAGGCTAGTCGGAATCCAACAAAATAGGCTAAGAAATACTATTTTCGGAATCGTTTATATGGTTCAAAATCATCTCGTATTCAAGTAGATATTATAGACTAAATGTCTTAATGAAATTCAAGTAAAAGGGAGGTCAAAAATACCCAAGAAAACCCTAAATCACTTCTCTTTATTTGGTAAGAGTAAGTAAACATTTAGAGTTTCCAATTGAAGAAGGACCATGTTTTAAGATGGAAAAACGGTCATAGTATTTGCCAAACGAAAATATACACGTTCAAATAGAAAATTAGTCCTCGAGTGAAAATTTGGGCAGCACGCCTTTTGTATTTACCTATTTTCCAGCCATTTATGATTTCATTGTTTTCCTCAATCAATCCCAACATTACACACAACATAAACAGCCACTCAATATGCTCAAGACAATACAAGGACAAAAATTTAAGCTAACAACAATTGCGGAAACGAAGTTTACAAAAGACAGTTTTGACGGGTTTTTGCGGAATGGGCACATCCAAGGCTACGCTTATCAGATTGAGGTTCAACTTATACCATTTCGAATCTAAGACAGGGGGCTACAAGGTTGAAGAAGGCCACTCAGTCCAGTTTGCAATGTATCTAGGTCAAATTTACCAAAACAACTCCAGATTTTTCAATTCAAAGTTTACTATGGCAGTCCTGACTCATTCAGTCATATCTCAGAATATACAACTCCAATTCAAGTGATTCCAAAGCCATTTGAAAGCTAAGATACAAGGGTATAAGTCTTAAGAATACATTGACAACCAAATCAGTAGTATTCCTGGTCAAAACAACCAATTACAGAAGCTGATTAGTATGTTCGGGTAGAAACAGGGTAGCAGGGGTATTTCGGTCTTTTCACAAGCCACGATGCTCCGATTGAGCTGAAATGTTGAAGGCTACTATAAAACATCATTCTCTACAACCTTCATGTTTTAACCCAAGGCTAATTCGGTCTCTAACATACTCAAACAGAAACAGGCAGAATTGAGGAAACTAGAAACCCTAATCTGAAATTCATGCATTCAAGTGCTAATCTTCCACAAAACAATATCTAAAACAACTAAAAACCACTAATCACCAATTAATTGAAGTAAAGAGGAAGTTCTTGGCAAAATACCTTAAAACCCCAAGAAAGTTGGTAGCTTAGACTTTCCTCCTCTAAAACAACTCCACCAAAACCTTTAAGCTTCCTAGTTGAGCATTTGTATGGTGTAGTTTGTGATTTGGGTGGTTGAAACTCAAGATTTGAGCAAGAATTGAGGCTAGAAAATGAAGAAATTTCCTCTCTTGTTTTGCTCCTCAAATGGGTCGGCCAAGACCAAGAAAAATGGAAGAAAATTGGGTCAAAAATTGGTTTTTAGTAAAGGTAAAAGTTAGGTCAAAGTCCAAGAGTGAATTGGATGGTGACACTTGTCACCTTTTGGTTTATAGCTATCCCTTTGTCTCTCCAAGATTAATCCAACTAAGTAACCTCTAATTATCTCTTAACACCTTGTAAAATAAACCCTGTATATAAAACTTAACCTAATTGGCCGAATTTTACCGAACTTTCCGCACTAATGGGTCCCACGTCCGATATACGTTCTTAATTTCTCAAAAACTAATCGATACTAGAAAAATAACTTAAAACCCCTATTTGCTCATAAAAATTATCTAGAAAATTTTTCTAATAAAGAAAATGCATAAAAGGCGTGCAAATAAATAAAATAAAGCCTAGAAAATAAGAAAATTTTACGGGTTCTCACAGACATCGCTCCAATCGACTTAGAATTGTTTATAGTTCTCAGTAAACATGAGAGACACCTCCTACCCGAATTGATGTGGTACATGCTATCGCTTAGAGAACTGATTATAGCACTAAGATGGTATGAGAGGTACCTCCCACCCGAACAGGGTGTGGTACATGCATCCGTTTAGAACTCACAAGTTAAATATATTCATGATTCATTACCAAACATATGCATTCATGTAACAACTATCACATAATTAAAAGAGAGAAAAAATGAGGGCGATAAAGTACACTCTCGCCTCAGCAAGTTTACGTATCACGTATAACACTTGTACAATTAACATCTTTATCACATAAGCATTTAACATGCACTTGACACTCACCACTAGCCAAGGGTAAAATAAGCGTGAAGCGAGAAATCAAACGAGCTCTTCGAATTTCTCGTAACCACCTGAGACATAAACAATCATACTTATCTAGGTGTTCGACCAAGGTTAAAAGAAAGACATTTTCTCATTACTCACTCTCAAGGTCACAAGTTCGAGCTAAATTAAAGAAACTTTTCAGGCTAAATCGTTAAAATAATGCTCAAGAGAGCTCGAAGCTGATTTTTTATTCAAGTCGTGGTAAGTAATCTCATATCCAAGAGAGAGTACCATTTTTATTTTTAGCACGAAAATCGAGAAAAAGGTTAAATGGTTTTCATTTTCCAAAACTTTTAGTCTCATGTCCAAACCTTAAAAGGCAAAGAGCATGCACATTATCCAAACTAATGGAGTTAAAAACTCGTTTAAAACTCCACTCATTTTCATACAAAAATATCAAAGTTAAGGTTCCAAGGTTCAAGTATGAAACTAGTGAAATTTACCAAGAATTGCTCTAGTCAAAAAGCTCCCTTTTCAGTTTCAAACTCATGAAAGTAAGGCCATAAGAATAGGGTTGAAGTCTATGATTCCAGTATGAAGAGAAGTGTTATAAACAAGGGAAATTATAGAGTCAAGAAGAATTACAAAAAGGAGATTAATCCTTTGGAAACAAAGATTCGAAATTGAGTTTAAATTTGAAAGAGATCTCATTTTAAACTGTGAAACTACATTTAAACAGTCCAACAATTGCAAAGGAAGGTTGAAAGTTCTTAAAAGAGCAATTTGGTTGAAAACAGAAAATTTCCAGTTTAGAGTGATGCTACTTGGAAAAATCGTATCTCAAATTCCTTAAGTCCAAAAATTGAAAACTTTATAACGTTAGAAACTAGACTCAAAGCACTAAAACTTTCCAGAAGACGCTTTTCTCAACTTCAATTTGAAGTCATTCAAATTTTAGCTCAAAGTCACTGTTCTAGACAGGACAGAGCAAAACAGGCTTGTAATTCAGTAAAGTTTGGAAATTCGGCAAAATTCGTAGAAATGGAATCAGCCTTTGAATTTATTACACAATAAGAGTTCCAAACCATATTTCAAACACAATAAGAGGAACTAAATTTGGAGTTTTGAACATCAAGATATATTAGCTTAAAGTCGGTTGATTTTAACTACTTGAACAGTGAATTTCCAGATTTGAAGTGAAATCTTTGGGGCATCATTTGGATATTTAAATGGTATTGAAATTATACCAAATTTGGTACACTTAAACTTCCATATGTGGACTACCTCTATATAAAATTATGGGCAAAAACTCACGTGGGAAGGCGGTTAACAAAACGACCAAAGTTCGTGAAATTTTCAAAGCAATTCTGCCAACCCACTCTTTGTTTTTTTCCAAAGGTTTTTGTCCAAAGAAATCAATCCGAATTCACTCCATTTTTGAAACCAAGGTTCCAGAAACATTTAACAAGCAATTTATGGTTAAATGACACTAAAATTTTTGAAATATAACCTCCCAAAACAGGTTTGACCATTCGGCCAACAAGGAAGGAAAAACTTCCAGTTTCCCAGCTTTGTCGCATTTTTGAAATCAAACCATATCTAACTCTATATAAACTCAAATTGAGAATGGTTGTAGCGTTGGAAACTAGGTTCCGAAGGCTACAATTTATCAGAAGACATCATTATGAAAATATTTTCACAAGTAGAACAAAATCAAGCCACAAAACGCAGTTTCCAGTTTCATTCGTATGAACAGTCAAAACAGAACAGCCAACTTTGCCGACTCACTGCGGTTCACTCAAAATGAACCAGCAGGAGATTTTTATATCATTGGAAAACTATGAGTGAATGCCACAAACAGCACTCAATTTTGACTTTTGTACAGAGAGTTAAGTTTGAACAAAGAAGCACTGTCCGAGTATTCTGCTATACGATTTCCAGATTTGAATCTTACCAAAGCCAAGTTTTATGCAACCAAATGAAACGAGTTTTGAAAGGCACTTTGTACACACAATATACAACATATATCTATCAATTTCACAGCCAACCAAGCATCAAAATTTTGAAATAAAAAATGAACAACATGGATAGAATTTTCGGCCAGCATGCATGCATCTTCCTCTAACTTTCTTTTTCAACTTTTCAACTCAAACTACACCGTATCTCATCAAAGCAAGTAACAAACAAGCAATTAAACACACAATAATCCTCAAGGCAGCTACCTATAAGGCCTTCTCATGTCCACTACCTAATGTCAAGGTTCTTGTGAACCCATCAACAACCTAACAACTATCTTGCCATCACTAACTAACTACTAAATTACTACTATGAATTGAAGAGGAAAAGTTGAAGGGTTCTTGGGGTGGTCACCTTGCTGCCAAAAGAAGAGTAAACACTAGGTTTTTGGACCCTTAAATCACTCAGTTCCTTCCTTGATTAAGTCCTCTTCTAAGCTTGCATGACGATCCAAGACAAGAAGCAATTTTTGGAGAGCTTTGTGGAGCAAAAATGGAAGACAAAGGCTGGAATTTTGAGGGGAAATGGGGAAGGGGAAGCTCGGCCAAGAGTAGGGAAGAAGGAAGGGATTTTGGTTGGTAGGTGGTGATGTGATGTTGTGTAAGAAGATGGGACATAAAGTGCTCTTGTGCCCTAAAAGTCAATGATCGGTTAGAGTGCAATTTGTGCTCCTAATTGAGCTTAACTTAACTCATTCACTGTAATTCCTCAATTAACTTTTCTTAGTCTACTATTGATCACCCTTAATACTCCAAGATTATTGCACTCTTAGATTGAATTTACCTCGAAAAATATGCATGTGCTATTTATCACTAAACGAGCAGCAGAAAAATTTACATTCGCTAGCGAAACGTTTTAAAATGTAAATGAGACATTTTTGCGTACAAATGGATTTAAAATGAATGAAATAAATTATTCGGAATAAACGGGTGAATAAATATTTAAATAAGCCAGTAAAATGAAATGAAAGTAAGAAAAAAGTGTGGAACAATAATTAAATATATATAAGCCGTAAAATCAATTAAAGCAAAATAGATTTTTCATATATTATAAAAGATCGTAATAGTTACATCGAGTTAGGATAACTTCATCAAATCATTTCAAAAGGAAAGGGGGAACAACAAGATCATAGCGAAACTTACTAAGTCGCAATATACAAAACAACAAAAGGATGTCATCCCTTATAGAAAATTACAACCTCTAAAAGTGCCAATCTAAGATAGGGTAAAACTACAATCTCTATCTGTGAGAACCTCGAAAAAATATATATATATAATATATATGTATACATACATGTATTGCTCTTGCATTTTAGACTTTTAATAAACTTCATTCTTGTGTTTACTTGTTCTTAAATGAGTACGTAAAAATAAGTTCCAGGTTACTAACAATTTATTTGTGCAAAATATTAAATTATTTGATTTTTGCCAAGTTAAATCAATATTTCTTGATGTAGATCATTTTATTGCCTTGATATTAATTCTTTGAATTCCGATAGCTAATTTTAAGTGTTAATAATGTTAAGTGTCCACGGAAACCCTAGAATTAAGACGAAATCTATTTTAGATCAAAACCCTTTACAATTATGCGTAGGACGTTCAAATCTCGATAATTGAATTTTTGCGAGGTTAGTATAATAGTAGGCATTCGATTTACATTTGGGATAATTTTGGTTTTAGTTTAGGATTGAGGGCTTAAGTGGAAATTCGGATGAAATGTGAAAAGACCAAATTGGCCCTCCTCCAATTCAAATTCACCATGCAGCCATGGAAAAAATTCTTGAACAAACTCAATTCCAAACACTTCCCAATTTCTGCCAGTTCCATTTCCCACTTCACATTCCAGCACCTTCCATCTCTATGCCGACTTATAACCACTAATGCACTCCACTATATCACACACTAGTATATCAACTACCATCCACCACAATATATCCATTTCAATTGCTTTTCAGCCGTGAGTGAGCAAAGCTTCCTTGGCCAACTTTAAAACACAAACATCTCCAATTCTGCCGGATTACATTTCAGTCTCCATTCACACCCCATTTCCCTTCATCCGCGACTTGTTTCCCATTTCAGCAACTCCAACATTCCACAACACCATACCATTTCACTTCATCTCCTGCCTTGGTATCATCGAAGAGAGGAAATCAGAGAGAGAGAGTTGCGGATGGCAATTTCTGGACAGCCGAGAGGAGGGAAACATTTTTTGCAGCTAGCCGAGGGTGTTGAGCCAAACTGAGGTAATTTTTTGGACCTAGACTAGATGTTTATAGGTTGATGAAGTTGTTTAAGGGCATGCATGTGAGGTTGTGCGGTTGGATGACAAAAGTAAGTAGCAAGAAATCTGGTTGTGAAGAAATTGGAATTGCCGAGAGCTTGAGCTGGAATTTCAGCTTTAACTTGCTAAGTTGTGACGATCTGAGCTTAGTTGTTTGTTTAACTAATGAATAGCTGGATGATTGAGTTTTGCATGAGGTTAATCAACCTTGTTTAAAAAAGAAAATTGAGGGAATATGAAATCTGTTTACATGCGTGACAACCGAGAGAGAGTTTGGGTGAATTTATGGTAAGATGGAGATTTAATGGATGTCCTGAATTAACATTTGCTCGAATTTTCTTGACTATCGAAGCAAGAAAGGAAAATATGAACTTCTAGAATTATTTGAATGCAAGCTAGCCGTGACTTATCTTCTATATTTGAGTTAAAATTTCTGTTGTTTGTGGCAAAGGATGTTTGTTTGATACCAAGAGCTAATGATTGATGAACCTCTTGGCCATTTGAGTAATTTTTGCAAGGGTTAAATTCTTGGTGGAATTGTTTAAGTGGTTTGGCCAAAATGTATTTGGAAGGTCCATGGTTTGTGATTTGGGATTGTTTCAATAACTTGAACTTCCTTTGTTGAATTTTGTCTGGAACTGAATCTGTTGAGACCTAGGGCTAATGATTGATGAAGCCTAGTGAAATTTATATTCGAATTGTGTTTCAGCTATTATGGCAATTTGGAAGACAATGTGCCAATGAATTGGAATCGTGAAGTCCGTTCTAGTCTTTTAAATTCAAGTATCTTTAAATCAAATCTTGTGGGAATATTTTGCCCTAATATTAAGTTATATACATTAAGTTTAGTACATTAATACTAAAACTTAGATATTGGGACTTTTAAAACCTTGCCGACTAGTTATGCTTTTCTTTGCTTAAACCAGTTTTATTACTTTTAGGGAGTAATTGCAATAACAACTAAACTTTAAGTTTTCGTAAAATTACCTTAACTAGTTGTTTAGAGAAAATTTGTTAAAAACACTAGATTCAAATAATTTCAAATAAAAGACATAGAAAATTTGTTCGGCAAGAAACCTTGTTTAAAACTAATTTGGCTCTAGTTTGCTTCTAGAAGGGAATTATCTTTAAAAAGAAACCACACGAACCATTTTATTCCTTTCCCAGTTTTAATTTTAAGAGAAGGTTATTGATTTGTTTCGAGGAATTAAGCTAGTTTCATACAAGATAATCTTTTATTTATAAACCAAGGGTTCGTTTAGTAAAACTTATAGTTTTTAAAACTTGAATTTTCTAGGGTTTAACGAAGACGTGGACTACGATTCCCAGCTTGACTTTTGAGCTTCACTTTTGGTGAGTGTCCCTGCTTGTTCCACGCCTACTTGATTAAAGTGCTTTCTTGACTTGATATGTGATAACCGGAAAATGGTTTTTCTGATCCATCGAAGTGGGCAGTGTGTTCTTTATCGCACTGGTTCTTTTGAGTGGTGACTTGCTTGAAATATTTTCGTGAAATAGCTTGCTTGCACTTGCTAAGCATTGAGTAGGGAATGTACCACACCTGAGGGTGGGAGGGCCTCTTATCCTATCTCAAGTGCTAAAACCTTGGAATACTTGCTAAGTACTGAGTAGGGGAATGTACCACACCTGAGGGTGGGAGGGCCTCTTATCTTATCTCAAGTACTAAATCACCAGGCAGGGGAATGTACCACACCTTAAGGGTGGGAGGGCCTCTTATCCTGACATGGTAACCACGTGTTGGACATAACGTCGCTGGGTGAATCCCTCGACCAATTTCCTGAGGGTATACGCAAGTATACTGCTCCCAATTTCCTAAGGGTATATCTCGAATATACTGCTTCCTTTATTTTGGCGTACGGGCCCGGAGCTGGGGTATGTCTGGTGGCCGGAGTAAGAAAAAAAAATAAGAGAATCTACATGGACCGTAAGTAGTGAGAGTTGACGGAGGGTCAACTACGATAACTTTTGATCAAGCGAGGCAAATGGCTCCTGAGAGCCCCTGTATCCTACTTTGTGCTGTTATGCGCTTTCCTAGCTGTTTACTTCAGTTGAAATCAATACGTGTTAGTTGTTTTATTTGATTGCATGTTTTGGGGCACCACTAAAATTTAGCTCACCCCACGTTTATTTGTTTTCCTTGACAGGTCTTGAAGTTTGAGAAATCTGAGCTACTTATATTTTCATATGAATGTATTTGAACTTTATTACTTCGTTTTGCGGTTTGTAATGTATTTGAATTAAACGATATAGTTTTGTTTTGGGTTGTCACTTGAAGCGGGAAAATGTGTAAACCCTAATTCTGTCATTTGGCTGGTATGCATATATTCGGTCTGTGTGAAATTATATGTATTTGGGATGGTATGGCTTTAATCCTTGTATGTAACACGTGAGGTGTTTAGGAGCCGCCGATTGGCTAACTTCGGATGCTGTTATCTTTGAAGTTAATGTGATGTTAACAATTTATTTATTTTGGAAGATTTGTTATTGTAATAGCTTAGGTTAATCTTCGGAAGGTTTTGGGTTAGTGTGCTTGCGTGAGTCCTGGCGAGAGTTAGGCAGACGGCCCGCCAACCCTCTGGTTTGCCTTAGGGGGAAGTGGGGTCGCCACACTATCTGTCAAGTGGGGTCAGATCCATCCCTACTTGTAGAGTTTCCAACACTTGGATCCTTCTTACTATCATTAGCATTAATCACTCCGTCTGGCACTAAACTGATTTGCAGCGGATCTAGCAGGTTGTTGAGAATTTTCTCCTCCCTTAGAAGCTCTAGAGCAATTCGAAAACTTATGCTCGGTACTACCGCACCTCAGATATTTTCCTTGCCTTCTCCGGCACTCGATCTCAGTGTGGTTAATTTTGCCACCGTATCCACAAGTTGCGTAAGGAGTCACAGTTTGAACAGTTTGAGAATTTCCCTTTTGTTGATCTCGCCTACTCTGATTTCCTTTTGGCGGGGCTTCTCTTGATGGAGTTTCTCTGGATTTTTCAGGCATCTTCACTCTTCTAACCCCTTTTTCCATTTTAAGGGGTTGGGAAGTCCTCTCGGACAGTTCAGGGGTATCGCTTGGTTTAACCCTCTTTCTAGCATGAAAAGTCTTGGATTGAGATTTAGCATTCTCTACCCTCTGTGCCTTATCCAAGGCATCCGTAAAAGTCATAATCTGGGCAGCTGCTAGAGATTCTTGAATTTCTACACTTAACCCCTGAATAAACCTCCTTATCATTTTCCGTTCTATGATACCACAAGCTCAGGAGCAAATTAGAAAAGTTTAGTGAACCGCTCCTCATATTCGGCCGCATTTAGTAACCTTTGTTTCAATTTAATAAAGTCATCCTCCCTCCTTTCTTGTATTATAGGCGGAAGAAATTTGACATTGAACTCCCTCTCAAAGTTGGCCCAAATCTAAGGGATTTGTTCTCTTTCCCACTTCGCCCTTACAACATTTCACCACGAGCGTGCCGCTTCCTTAAACTGGAAAATGACAAAATTTACTTGCTTTTCTTTGGCATAATCTAAAGTAACAAAAATATCTACCATTCTTTCAAACCAATTTTTTGCTACCTCGGGATCAGACCCTCTATGAAACTTAGGTGGAGCGAACTTCAAGAATCGCTCTAGGGTTCTATCCTCACCCCTCTCTTGGTTCCTAGGTTGGTTGACCGGTTTAGGTCATTGGCGCTCAGCTAAGCGCTCGAGAACATCGGTCATGCGGTTAATGGCCGCAGCCACTTGATCACCCTCTTCGTTTCTAGAATTTTAGTTTGGTCCAATCGCGAATCCCTCACCTCTCTCGGGAGTGCAGGGTTGCCGAATCCCACACCCACACACCCGACCACTACAATCCTTAAATGAAAAACAGACCAATTCAATGATTATATCTAAATATGCCAAAATAATAACACGACTATAATATTTCATTGCACAAGTACATCCAAGGATACAAATCTCAAGTCAACTACATCGAGTTCCAAATCTTACAATTTTTCTAAATGTCAGTTACAAAATACCAAACTATACAAAAGACTAGCCTTCACTAGTATCTTACAATCAATTCCTTCACGTCACTCTCCTATTAAGAAATAATAAATGGAATGGGATGAGCTAATGTTCAGTGAGGCCAAGAAAAGCATGCAAATACATCGTTCAAATAGCAATAGCACTTATAAGCTATAACATTGAAATAATTCACATTTTAAAATAAAACACACTCAATAAGAATACGGGAGCTCTCAGGAGCTAAATTCCACTTGCTTTGTCGAGTCTCGATCATATACCTCCGCATGATGACATACCGCCAACCGGGTAGGTATATTTAGTCCGTAGACACCACTTTCTTCACGAATCCCGTTCACCGTTACACCTCCTGTTTCGGGCCCGCTTATCATTATAAATAGTCGATACTACTCGAGTATGCCAAGCGAGATCTCAAAAGATCAAGCTTTATAATTTTTCATGGTTCACCAAGCTTCTCGACTAAGTCCTTGCCGGCTCGAGTTACAAGATTGGCCAATGGGTTGGGGTGCCCCTTAGAAGTATGAGTGGTCGATGAGATATCGCTCCAATCGACTTAGAATTGTTTACAGTTCTGAGTCGACATGAGAGGTACTTCTCACCCGAATTGGTGTGGTACATGTTATCGCTTAGAGAACTGGGTCGATGAGATATCGTTCCAATCGACTTAGAATTGTTTATAGTTCTGAGTTGACATGAGAGGTACCTCCCACCTGAATTGGTGTGGTACATGCTATCGCTTAGAGAACTGATTATAGCACTGAGACGGTATGAGAGGTACCTCCCACTCGAACAGGGTGTGATACATTCATCCATTCAAAGCTCACAAGTTAAACATATTCATGTACCATTACCAGACATATGCATTCATGTAACAACTATCACATAATTAAAAGTGAGAGAGGACGGGGGCGATAAAGTACACTCTCGCCTCGGCAAGTTTACATATCATGTATAACACTTGTACAATTAACATCTCAATCACATAGGCATTTATCGTGCACTTGACACTCACCACTAGCTGTGAGGACCCGAAAATTTTCTTATTTTCATCATATATTACTGGTTTATTTAAATAGTTATTCACTTATTTTCTCTGAATTATTAAATTCGACTACTTAAAATCCATTTATATGAAAAACACATCTCTTATGTTTTTAAAGCATTTTGTTAGAAAATTTACTTTTCGAAAACTCGTTTAGTTCGGAACAACGAGTATACGTTTTTCGAGACTATATTTGAATCGAGTATATTAATTTTGGAGAAGTAAGAATGATCAATAGTAGATTAAGAAAAGTTAATTTGAGATTTGAAGAGCTAAAATTCGACTCATGTGAGGACTCGCAAAATTTATTATTTTAAATTCCATTTCGAGCTTATTTAAATATTTAATTACCTATTTATTCCGAATATTATTTTCTAGTCTATTTAGACCTAAGTACATGAGTTTATAGCTTCGTTATATTTTTAAAATGACTCGTTTCAAAATTTAATTTTTGGAAACTCGTTAAGTGAAAATACCGAATACGCGATTGGAGTCAATAATCGATTCCAGGATACACTAAACTTGGAAAATTAGAGACTTGCAGGATGGACTTAAAATAGGTAAATTTATGTTTAAGTACTCAAGTGATAGTTATTAGTACTATCGTTATAAGAATTTCTTGAAAGTTAAGCGTTATCGCGCAAAAATTGGAAGTACGCGTTTTTACGCGCGCGATCAATTAAGGGACTTAAGGCCTTTATTTTTTGACCATTAAGAGTGAATAATAATAGTATGAATATAAGTGCATTAAAGGTTTAGTACACTAGTGAAACAAACTCGAGAGGAATCGAGCACAAAACGCGCGCGTGCGCGCACTATTCCTAGTTGACTTTGAAGCAAATTTTGGCCACAATTTTAAAAGCTTCTCATGGGAGCTTACTATCAGCACTAGCTCTTCTTTTCCTCTCCAAGACAGCCGGCCACCATCCCAAAGAAGAACAACTCAAGTTCTTCAATTTTCTTCACCTAAACTTGCTCCAAATCATCACCATTTCACTTCAAATTTCAACCACACTTAGCTCAACACTTGGAGATTACATCTAGGTAAGAAAAGGAGCTGCTGTCCGTGGTTTTTCTTGAGCCAAGAAGAGCCGAAATTTCTGTCTTGAACATCAAAGCGAGTGAGTGACGATCAACCCTTCAATTCTTGTTTTATGGAAGTTAGATTACACTCATGAGCTCTTGGATTCTCATGGGTAGCTTTAAATTGCTAGAAATTTGGTTGTGTGGGCTCTATGAACTCCCACCTTGGAGATATAGACTGATTTGATGATTTATGATGCTAATAATGTTAGTTTGATGCGTAAATTAGTGAATTAATGTTGTATTATTGGTAGAAAATCAAAGGAGGTGCTTGGAGCAAAAGTGACCCTTTTACCCCTGACTTTTTCGACCACTTTTGTGCAAAATTTTGAGGTTCTAATGGCTTATTTATGTTTTTTACATGTTATATTAGTTGTGTAAAAAGTTTCATTGAAAAATAACTTGATTTGGTCACCCAAATGTTGGATTTACGAAAGCTTAGAAATCTGGAAATTTATCCCGTGTTCACCCAGGCAGTGTATTTGTTTCGGCTATATCTTTTTACTCCGATGTCGGAATCGAGTGCCGTTTGTGGCACTGGAAACTAGACATTCCCCGCTTTCTATTGTATAAAATACACATTCTGATTCCACTTGAGCAAGCCAAACTATTCGTTTGAAATCCACTATCCTGTTTCGTTGCTTCCTAGAAGGCAGCACATGAGTTGCAACTTGATGCTCACGAATGAGCTGGTTATGGACAGATTTTGAAAATGGTTTCTTCTGAGAAAATATATCCTTATGAGTCTATTTCTAATGCCACCAACCATACTCAATTCTGGGTTAAATTTAGTGATTTATGATCAAAATTCAAAACTGACTTTGTGAACGAAAACAGTGTTTTGGACAGATTTGAAACTAACTACGGTTTGGGACTTGATATCCTAAGCTTCTTAGTGAAAATCATCTATCGAATGTACTTTGAACATATTTTGGATATTTTCTATTGGAATGAACCATGTTTGAGATGTTCCTTGACCAAATGTTTGGAAACGGCAAAACGGAAGTTCAAAGGCAGTTTAGCCTTACAATTTCTTGTGATTTCAACGGTTTTGTTAACCCACTTTCTGTACTTATTTATCCATGAAATTTGGTAGAGAAATAGACCTTATATGGTAGTATTATACCGCTAATTTTGGTGCCATTCCGAGTCCGTTTCTCTGTTCAACTAAACTTCCAAAGTTCATGACTTGATGTTAGAAAACCCTTGTTTAACTAGGAAATTTGGGTAACTTTGAGTTACCGTTTCTTGGTGCTCAAAACTCCGAATCTTGTTCCATTTGTTTTTTTTTAAACTTGGATTGAAACTCTAATAGAGTTCTAAATTTCAGAGGTTAGTTCGGATCAAGTGAATTTTGCCGAATTTTCAAATTTGGCCAAAAACCAACCTAAACCTGTCTTCAATGCCCCAGAATAGCAACTTTGAGCTAATTTTTGGATACCTTCCGTTTGGAATCATGGAAAATTTTCTTCTAAGAACTTTTAGTACTTTCCAAGAGGTTTCCAATGGTACCAAGTTTTCCAATTTTGGACTTGTAAAGAGTGAGATACGATTTTTCAAAGATCTCGTATCAAAACTGAAATTTCCGAATCTTAAGGAAATGGAGTTTTTCGAATCCTCCTTATTCCTTCGATATTACTTGAACGTTTTACACCTGATTTCAAAGATAAAAACTCGATTTCTCTTGTACTTTAAAACCCCCCTTTTGAGCCTTAATTCGCGAGTAATTTAGGCTCATTTTAGCGAGATTTTCTAAGATTGTACAAGCGTGCAATCTTCCTTGATAATTAGGATTTATAAGTAATTGTTCACTATTAATTGCTCAGGCTCGTACGAGGACCTTCAAGAGGATTTCACGGTGGACGCCTGAATGTCAAGTGACATTTCTTCTTTGTTTATTTGGTGAGTGTCAAGTATGTGTTAAATACTTATGTGATTGAGATATTAGTTGTACAAGTGTTATACATGATACGTAAACTTGCCGAGCCGAGTGAGTACTTTACCGCACACGTTTTCTTTTGAACGAAATTATATTCGTATTTTGCTATGTGAATTCATATCCGACTTGTACTTAGTAATGTGGATGTGATTCGTATTTGTGGTTCGTACATGTGATTCGTATTTGGAATCGTCGATTTGAGCGTTGCTCATCGACTTATATTCATATTCGTATTCGTATTCATATTCGTATTCGGGGAATACCCAAACTCGTTGAATGGAATGATTAATTATGCTATGGCTGCATAAGTTGATTGGAGCGATGTCTCATCGACCACTGAACGATAGTAAGTACCACACCGATTCGAGTGGGAGGTACCTCTCGAGTCGTCTCAATAATCTAAACCTCTGAACGATTGTAAGTACCACACCGATTTGGGTGGGAGGTACCTCTCGAATCGTCTCAGAACCATAAAGCATTCTAAGTCGATTGGAGCGATGTCTCATCGACCACTGAACGATTGTAAGTACCACACCGATTCGGGTGGGAGGTACCTCTCGAGTCGTTTCAGTACCCTAAATCATGCTAAGTCGATTGGAGCGATGTCTCATTGACCACTGAACGATTGTAAGTATCACACTGATTCGGGTGGGAGGTACCTCTCGAGTCGTCTCAGTACCCTATACCTCTGAACGATAGTAAGTACCACACCGATTTAGGTGGGAGGTACCTCTCGAGTCATTTCAGAAACATAAATGGAATAAGTGAAGGGCTACGAATTTGATTACCTACCCGGGTGACGGGGTGTCGTTACGAGAAGGTATTAAATTGACCTTGGGTAAAGCAATTGAAAATTAGCTCCCGAGAGCTCTTTCATCCTACTCAAATCACTACAAGAAAATTGGTCATCAGTGACAACTTTTCTCTGTGACGAAAAAAAGTTGTCACAAAAGGAGATCCTTTATTGACAACTTTCTAACTCGTCACAAACCTCTAATGGGAGCCAACTCATTTGTGACGACTTAGAAAAGTCGTCACTAGTAAATTCCCGCCAAGATTTAGCAAGAGTGCGGGAGTGTTTAGAACACACAATAGTGACGACATTAAGAACATCATCACTATTGCTTGGCCTATTTACGGACCATTTTTTGTTGTCGTCACTGATCACTTAAAAAAAAAGTTATTAGTGACAACATTTTGTAGTGATGACAATAAGTCGTCACAAAAGGAGCTTCTTTAGTCGCGATACCTAAAGTTGTCACAATTGCATCAAAGTAACTAAATGTTTAGTGACGACCCGTTATTTTCGTCACAAACTACACTGCAAGAAATATGGTCATTAGTGACAACATTTTCTAGTGACGACAAAAGTTGTCACAAAACGTGGGTGTTTAGTGACGACAAGGAAAGTTGTCATAATTGTTTAAAGCAACTAAGTCTTCAGTGACGACCTGGAAAAACGTTGTCACTAAAATGATCTATATAGTGACAACTTCTAATATCGTCACTGTCACTCTACCAATTCGGATTTAGTGACAAGAATTAATCGTCACTGTTTAAAGTACTTATTTCTAAGTCACTTTCATTAATTCTACTGTGCCACCCTAACTTTTGCGATTTAGCCCTAAATGTTGTAAAAAATTCCATTAATTCCATTATAATACCTTAACTTTTACAATTTAGCCCCATATGTAGTACACCGATTTCTTTAATTCTATTATTACTCCCTAACTTTTGTAATTTAGCCCCATATGTAATTCACCAATTTCATTAATTCTACTATGGCACTCTAACTTTTGCAATTTAACCCCCATATGTAATACACCAATTTTATTATTTCTATTATGGCACCCTAACTTTTACAATTTAGCCCCTATTTTTTATTAGGAAATTGCGAATGGTATCTTGATAAACTATGCATAAATATTTTATAATTTTCTCAAACTTAAGTAATAATTTGTTATAAACTCTAAAGATATATCTTTCATTATAATAGTTATAAGGCGGCAGGTCTTTTTATCAATGGAATAAGAAATTTATGCCAGATTTATCCTTTGTACTACATGCCAAGTAGTATTAGCAAAGGAATAACAAAGTACTACAAAGTAATTAACAAAATAGCCTTCAGGGAGTGTAGTTTATGGGCAAATGAGCATTATCTATTCGGCATTTTACTCTCAAACATATAATTTATGATAAATTTATAAATGTTTGTAAGTAAAATTCAAAAAGTGTTACACTGATTTCTTACAAAACGAAAACTGACAGGTTATCTTTTCAACATAAATTAAATTTTTTTAAAAAAAGAAATGGCCCATAAAGTACCAACTCTTTGTGGGTTTCTTCCATTACATGAACAAATATTCTGCTCTTTATGGGCATTTCACTCTAAATCATTTAATTTATGTTAAATACATAAATGTTTGTAAGTAAAATTCAAAAAGTGTTGCACTAATATTTTTATGAAAGGGAAACTGGTAGGTTTTGTATTTAACATAAATTAAATATGTGAAAGCAAAAAAAAAAAAGAAATTACCCATAAATCTATGTCTTGCAAATCTATACTAGTAAAATAGTTTCAAACAAAATTAAACATTAAAATAAACTGTAATTTATACACATTAAAATATCTGTAATTTATACACATTTTGCAACTACTACTTTGTGTTTTCTCTATAATGAATTTTTTAACTATTGAGAACTTAAGTTTTGTCTTGCAAATCTATACTAGTACAATAGTTTTAAACAAAATTAAACATTAAAATAAATGTTTGAAAAAGAACAAAAGTACATTTATCACTTGCAGTAATGTAACAAAATTTTCTCAACCATTATCAATATTTTCACAAAAGTATTAAAAACTAGCAATTGACAATATTAAAAACTAGCAATTTAATTAGTGACGACTTTCCTTGTCATTATAATCTTGAATAAATTAGTGATAACATTATGTCATCACTAAATTTTCTTTGATTTTGACTTAACAATAATGTCTTATTAATAGCATTTGATTATTTTTAATGAAAGTCTGTTATAACCATAGAATTTGACTTTCGTTATTTTCAATTAATGATGTATTTTAGTGCTGCAATTATAAAAAATTGCAGGGCTAAAATATTTGCAAATTATAAAAGTATATTTTCACTTATATGTAATTAACAAATTTTGCCACCTATATTGATGAAAATTTGTGTTTTTGTACTAAAAAATAAAGAATAATACTATAGCAATAAAATCTATGCTTCAAACCAAATTAAAAATAAAAAAAAGCATGATGATTGGTCTCAAATGTTGGGAAAATGATTATCCCAAATAATATTTCGCTTGCATCATAAACACATTTTCCAACCCACCTTTTTATATTTCCAACCACCTTTTTATCTCACATACATCACATCACAAAAAATGCTACAGTAATTATTCCAAATAATATTTCAAATAACACACTATCCAAACAAACCCCATATAATATTTCATATAATTTGAGTTTTATTATTTTCAATTACATTGTAGACACCAAATTTTTGATTTTTTAACTTTATTTGTTTAATTAATTTAATAGGTTTATTTGTTTCAATTCTAGGGTTTTTTTATTTTTTATTTTATTTTTTTTATTTTTGTTCTGGTTTATTTTATTTTTTGTCTTCATACTAAATTTCAGAAAACAAAGAAAAAAAGGAGAAAAAGAGAAAAGAAAAAAAAAAGAGTGAAAGTGACAAGTGGGGAGGCATGCATTTGGACAAGTGTCTCTTTTATGTTAGGGACACTTGGTAAGTTTAAGGAATTTTTGGGGGAAAAAAATGAAAAAAGGAAAAAAGGAAAAGAGTTTTTAGGGCCATAGGAGAAAGAGAGCAAGGAGAGGCTTCGGACACAAAAAAAAAAAAGGGGAAAGAAAGCTAAGCAAAGGGAGCAGAGGGAGAAAAACAGAGAGGGGCGGCTAGGTTTTGGGCATGAAAGCTTCGGCGAACTGGGAAAGAAAGAAAAAAGAAGAAGAGCGCGAGGGATAAAAAGGAAAAGCAGAGGGAAAAGAGGAACCAGGCGGCGGGCTGAGCAAAAAATGGAGGAAACAAGCAACGAAAAAAACACACAAAAGGGAAATGGGGGTTTCAGCTTCAATCATCCGATAAAAATTTTTCCAATCACCACTGCCAAATTTCCCACCACCTCAACCGGCTGCCGGCTGCCACCACTCTCTTTCCACCCTCCGTCCTCAAATTCCCCCCAATTTCCCCAAACGAATCCTCCACAAAAACCCCTCATTTCCCATTCTGCTCCTCCCCACTTCTAATACAAGCCTTTTCTGCCAACGCCTCCACCACAGCCCTTCCCCTTTACCGCCGTCTCTATCCGCGCCAAGCCCAAAAAAAAACTCATCCTCAGCAACCTTTCTGTTCTCGGTGAAAAGGGCAAGAACAGCTACGACGTCGAGACTCTCATCAAATTCTTCTCCACCTGCTCCTCTTCCGTGGATGGCTTGAGCAGCAACAGCAGCGGAGATTTCCAACTCACCGAGCCGTCACCACCCATCGGATATCCATTGCCGCCTGCGAATTTCACCAAGAAAGCCTTGTAAGTCGTCTTCCCTCTTTGAACTTCAGTTCCCATTCAAGCACAAACGTCTGAGCTCCCAAAGCATGTTTTCCGTGTCTCTGTTAGTACAATTTTCTTGTTGATTGTTTATGGTTTTAGAATATACAGGCTCTAGGTGTCGATTGGACTGATTTATCTCGTGTTTATAACAAATTTTGGGCTAGTCATAACCTCAATTGAGCACAATATGCTGAAGTTTTTCACGCCCATTTAGTGTTTGATAAAATGCCCGAACGGAAATCTTGAACCAAAAGAGGAGATTTTATGTTTTTTTAATTTGAGAGAGACTCTGGCCAGTCCAAAGCATATATTTTTCCAAATATGGAATCAATGTCCCCTTGTGTCGAGAAATTTGATTTTATTTGACAAAACAATTGGGAAAATAGTTTTTTTTCTCTAGCTATTTATCAAGAAAGAGCATAACATACTATTCACTGTTTTTGAGTTTTCAACATCATTCGTATGTTAATATGAAGCTTCATATATAAGGTAAATATGCAAATCCACCGCTGGAGAGAATTCGACATGCTACTTTTCGGTTTTCTTGGTCAATCTTGTTTTCTTTCCGTGAATGAGAGTATATAGCCATGAGAAGTGAAACATAAGATGTTCCCAATGTTGCCTCAATCTTGTTTTCTTTGTTGTTATTAGCAATAAAAGATGTTTAATATTCCAAATTCTGTAAACAACCTGCTATATTGCTGAATAATGTTACAGATAGAAGTGTTGAATTCTAGAGGGGCAACCCTCTCTTTTGTTCTGTACTTTAGTTGCTGCCTCTGATGCTAAGCGGATTTTGTTCTGATTTTAGGCTTCTCAAGAGCTTAGCTTTTTTGCAGCTGGCAATGATTTTAGGCACTGGAGAAAGAAAATAGTGAAGATGGAAATAATTCTGATTCTAGCAGTTATTCTAATGATAATGAGGACGAAAGGCCGGAGAGCAAATCTATCACCACCTCTTGGCCTCAAAGTTACAGGTAGTATCATCTTATCGCACATATCTATATTTGTTTCTTTCTACATCTAGCTATGGTGTTCTCTATGTTTGTTCTGTTCTTGTTGTGCAGATTCTGTATTTAGCAGTGAAGCACTTGGTTTCTTGAATGCTGTTATATTTATATGGTACCAGATATTTAGCTTTACCTATTCATTTTTGGCTAGGAGAGATATTTAGAAATGGGATTGAAATGCTTTCATCATTCATATTTTGAAGCTTCTTCAAGTTTTTTCATTCTGTTTCGGCCATGAATATCAATAGTTTATGAGTTTGAATGGATCCAGTAACATCAGTAAAGGATAGCTATGGGCTTAAGGTAGGCTATGTAATGTTATCAAAAGGCCAGAGCATTTTATGTCTTCCCTGGATCCTTCTTCAGCTTAGCGGAACTTGGTAGGATGCACTTATATTGCTGAGTACTGCCTCTATTGAAAAGATTTTCCTTCGTCATGAGGGATTGGTGGTTAATCCCTGTGAACCATCTTTGGAAGTGAAGGAGTTGTATTTGTCCTTGCTACATTTATCAATGGTAGAAACCATATTTTGGATATTACCTTTCATCGAACGGCTGATTCTGGAAGACTGAACCAATTTCCATAACTTGTGTGTCATAACATCTGGCCAGAACTATACCAACTTTTAGACAGTCTGCTAGATATTTTGATTGAAATAAGTGCCAGAGATCCACTCTCCTCCTCCAATCATGTACCAGCGTTTCTTATTTGCATCGGTTTTCAGTTGTTTTTGGAGAGGATAAAAAATACTGGTTTGATCAAAAGTACAACCATCACTCCCTCATGTGCAATTCTACCAGCTGCAAATAATTTCGCTCTTAGCTTTTAAGATTTAGAATCAATTCCAATGGTTCTTTGTTAATTTGTTTTAAACTTGCATAACTGGATTATATATTTGAGAAATGGTTACATTAGTCATCTCACTTGGACTGTGTTCAAACTCTGGTTGATAATGCTTGGTATCTCATATCCTTGTATCAGGCAGTCCATCGATTTATACAGTAGTGTACCATCTCCAAGTCTTAACTTCCTGGGGACGCCTACGTTATCATGTTTAGGCAGCTCATGTATCTCTTATTCATTAACAAGAAGATACACTCCTGAAGTACTCCCTTCTTCGCAAAACCTCTATTACCACCAGTAGCAGATGCACGTCGGCCACCAGAAAGGCGTAGTTCACATTCTCTGCTGCCCTCCATTCAAGGGAGGCCTTCCTTAAGAAAAGCAACTGCTGACAAGAAATCATCCAAGGTCTCACATGAGGTTTCTCTTCCTAGCCAGAGTTCATATGGACAAGCTGTGGTGAATGGTAGGTTTATTTGATTGAACATCCATCAATCTACATAGAAATGCAGGAATATTAAAGAAGCATTTATCAGAGGAACTGCATAATTAACTTGTATGTTGACGTGAATGTTGATGATTCGTACTTCAGTAATCTGTCCTTATTCAACTTCTAGATGTAGGAATATGAACTTGCTCGCTTTACTGTAAATTAAAAAGAAAAGCCTAAATTTGCTATAATCTATTCACTCACTGAGAACTTTGATGGCTTGCATAATATTCTAAATCCTTTTCTTCTATCTGTAGATATATATTCTACCTATACATTTGATCCTTTTCCCTTTTCACTGATGTAAGGAAGTTCGTCCTTGCAGTTCCTTGCAAAATGAAATAAAATATCAAATCAGAAACTATCATGAAACATCTAGAACCGTTTGAAGGCCTTGACAATTCTGATTTTGCCTTTGCATTTAGCTGCTAATGTGCTCATGGTGAATGAAGACACATAAAAATTATGTACATTTACTTTTCACAGGCATAAATGTTCTTTGTGGTGTTGGAATTCTTTCAACTACTTGTGCTGTCAAAGAAGGTGGATGGGTTGGGCTCTCAATTCTGTTTATCTTTGCTGTTGTTTCTTACTACACTGGGATTCTCCTGCATTCCTGTTTGGACAGTCAACCTGGGCTCGAGACTTACCCGGATATTGGCCATGCTGCCTTTGGTAATGTGGGACGTATTGCTACATCTGTAAGTATATTGTAAAATTGTCATTTTCTGAATGCTTGTTTGATGGTCCCCTTTGTCTTTGAGGATTTCAGAAACTTTTTATTGGCCTTAACAATTTTGGAGCCAGAGTGGTTTTTTGGACTCTCTGAAGTTTACTTGGGAGGGTTGACAATGATAACTTTTGTTATAGCTGAAGAAATTGTATATGATGTTACAATTCGATACCTTCTTATTAACTCTAAATGGAAATGATACCTTTCTGTCTCTAGGGTACTGATAGTTAATTTGTTGCCTTTTCAGGTTTCACTCATGCCAGATCCAAAAGCTAGATCATATTTATGCAGCCTCTTTGTCACTGCTGCTTTGATTTGTTGCGTATACTTCATCGGAACTGCATTCCTTGCGAAGGATGACATGGTAAGTGTCTTTCTTTTAGTTCTTTTTAATTCATTCCATGGGACATGGACTTTGCTTTAATTACCCTGCTGTTATAATGGTTTGCTTCAATGGGTATCACATAAACATTTCTGAGGGCACTTTGGGCTTTGACGCTACAACTTCTGGTTAACTTCAAATATCAGGCGGACTTTGTTTCTCCTCTTTCCCCTCTTTCAAGAGCTGTGTTGCAGGATTTTGGTAGCATTTTACTAAGTGCAACAAATATTAGTTTCGAAGAATTGCAAGATCTTCAACATTCACATTTGGATAATCTGTACTGTGGTATATTAGAAGAGAGATGATGTCAAGATGTGGTAAAAATTTAGCAAAAGCCTTAGTTATATTGATTTAACAATTTTTAAAGAAGACAGAACCTAATTATTCTTTATTGCTATCCTTTGCTTTTTAGGTTTCTATAACCCTCTATAAAGCATGCATCATGATATATTGATTTATGCCTTTTAACGTGCCTTCGCATCGCGCTACTGTAGTTATTATTCAATAGAAAATGTTAGCCAAAGGCTATCATTCAGGAGAAAATATTCACTACAGAATCAACTGCCGTTACTCCATTTTTTGTATCAGTACATAGCTGCTCTTATAAACTAATAATGTATATTGCTTTTGCGTGTTAACCAAGGATATTTTCAATCAATACTTAACTGCTCTTATCAACTAATATATACTGCTTTTGCATGGGAGGGAACCTTACTAACAGGTCTCAAGCTCCCACGCCTTGCGTGGGAAGCAGACCCTAGTATTTGTATAGATTGGACTGTGATTTCTAACTTCTTGCTGGTGTTGTAATATGTGGGCCCAAATTATATGAGGTTCTTAATGAATTGTAATTTTTGTCTTAATAATCTAAGTCTCATTACTTGTTCTTTATTATTGTACTCCTCCCCTTACCTACTTCTTTTACTCTTTTATGACAGATAAATGCTATTCATACTAGCTTTTGGAAGATATCTATGGTTATGGTTGAAGAATGTTGAAGACAAAATTGCCTTTTGCTCATGGAGTGGTTCATTTAAATGTTCTTCAATTTCTTAAACTGTGATTGCTTTTGTAAATGTACCTTATGTACAAGTGATATTTTGGACAAATGTTATTTTTGTAGGCATTAGTTGGGTAATGTACACTTGAATTTGGCATTTGAGAATGCTATATTATTACCATGTAATCTAATGCAAATACTTTTGGTTATCAATCGTTCATGTTTATTTGTATGGTTTGTTTAAAATCAATGATTTAGCAATGATTACAGGCCAAATTATGACTATTAAGCTATTGAGAAATTATCTAATGACAAAAAAAAGTTGTCATAAAATAGAAAATAAAAACTCCTTGTCATAACAGAGACTGTTACTAAATCTAAGCTAAATTTGTGACGACAATTGTTGTCAGTAAAATAGTTATATACAATGGCTTTCGGTGCTTTTTAGTGACGACCTTAAGTAGAGCATTTTTGACAAAAGGTCAATTCGTCAATAAAATACTTCCGGATTGTTGTCACTAATGACAACTATTTAGTGACGACATTTTAGGTCGTCACTAAATAGTTGTCATTAGTGACGACAATCTGGAAGTGTTTTATTGACGACTTGATCTTTTGTCAAAAATGCTCTACTTAAAGTCGTCACTAATGAGAACTATTTAGTGACGACATTTTAGGTCGTCACTGTTTACTTTTACCAACGGGGATTTAGTGACGACTTTGTGACGATTAAAAAGTCGTCAATAAAAGGTATTTGTGACGATATTTGTATGTTCTGTGATGACTTTGTGTTGTCACTGATGAACAATTTTCTTGTAGTGAGGTTCCAAGATTCAAGTATGAAAGTAGTGAAATTCACCAAGAATTACTCTAGTCAAAAAGCTCCCTTTTTGGTTTCAAACTCATGGAAATTGAGGCCATAAGAATAGGATTGAAGTCTATGATTCCAGTATGAAGAGAAGTGTTATAAACAAGGGAAGTTATAGAGTCAAGAAGAATCACAAAAAGGAGATTAATCCTTTGGAAACTAAGATTCAAAATGGAGTTTAAATTTCAAAGAGATCTCATTTTAAACCGTGAAACTACACTTAAACAGTCCAACAATTGTAAAGGAAGGTTGAAAGTTCTTAAAAGAGCAATTTGGGTGAAAATAGAAAATTTCCAGTTTAGAGTGACGCTACTTGGAAAAATCGTATCTCGAGTTCCTTAAGTCCAAAAATTGAAAACTTTATACCGTTGGAAATTAGACTCAAACTACTAAAACTTTCTAGAAGACACTTTTCTCAGACTTCAATTTGAAGTCCTTCAAATTTTAGCTCAAAGTCACTGTTCTAGATAGAACAGAGAAAAACAGGCTTGTAATTCAGTAAAGTTAGGAAATTCGCAAAAATGGAATCAAGCTTTGAAATTTATAACACAATAAGAGTTCCAAACCAAGTTTCAAACACAATAAGCGAAACTAAATTTGGAGTTTTGAGCATCAAGATATATTAGCTTAAAGTCGGTTGATTTTTACTACTTGAACAGTGAATTTCCAGATTTGAAGAGAAATCTTTGGGGCATCATTTGGATATCAAAATGGTATTGAAATTACACCAAATTGGTACACTTAAACTTCCATATGTGGACTACCTCTGTATAAAATTATTGGCAAAAACTCACGTGGGAAGGCGGTTAACAAAATGACCAAACTTCGTGAAATCTTGAAAGCAATTCTGCCAATCCACTCTTTCTTTCTTTCCAAAGGTTTTGTCCAATGCAATCAATCCGAATTCACTCCATTTTTGAAACCAAGGTTCCAGAAACATTTAACAAGAAATTTGTGGTTAAATGGCACTAAAGTTTTTGAAATATAACCTCTCAAAACAGGTTTGACCATTCGACCAACAAGGAAGGAAAAACTTCCAGTTTCCCAGCTTTGTCGCGTTTTTGAAATCAAGCCATATCTAAATCTATACAAACTCAAATTGAGAATGGTTGGTGGCGTTGGAAACTAGGTTCCGAAGGCTACAGTTTATCAGAAGACATGATTTTAAAAATCTTTTCACAAGTGGGACAAAATCAAGCCACAAAATGCAGTTGGTTGGTAGGTGGTGATGTGATGTTGTGTAAGAAGATAGGACATAAAGTGCTCTTGTGCCCCAAAAGTCAACGATCAGTTAGAGTGTAATTTGTGCTCCTAATTGAGGTTAACTTAACTCACTCACTCTAATTCCTCAGTTAACTTTTCTTAGTCTAGTATTAATCACCCTTAATACTCCAAGATTATTGCACTATCGGATTGAATTTACCTCAAAAAACGTGCATGTGCTATTTCTTGTTAAACGAGCCGCAGAAAAATTTACATTCGCTAGCGAAACATTTTAAAATATAAATGAGACATTTTTGCATACAAATGGGTTTAAAATGAATGAAATAAATTATTCGGAGTAAACGGGTGAATAAATAATTAAATAAGCCAGTAAAATGAAGTGAAAGTAAGAAAAAATTGAAATTTCGAGTCCTCACAAATTATGCATTAAAAGGAACTAAAACATCATAATTGCAAAAAACATATTTTGCTTTTAGATTTAAAACAAACCACACAAAAGGAAAATCGATTTGCACCAAAATAATGGAAGGCTTAATGAATATCAAGGAGATTAAGTTAAAATAAATAAATACACCAAGGTAACAGAATAAAGGGGCAAAAAAAGAAAAATGATAAAGGCTAAATAAAATACAGTTAATAAAAAAAAGTTAAAAACACAATTAATAAAAAAAAGTTGAGTCCATATTTGGTAGCGTGAAACGAGTGAAGAATAGGAATAAAAGGAAAATGGAATATACCAAACAGTAGGAATAGTGGAGGTAAAATGTCAATTGTCTATATTTCTCGTAAAAAAAAATGATCATGATTTTTGAACAATGGAACAAAAGAAATATCCATTCCCGTGCAAGAAAAAATACATTCAATTAATTATAGAGAAAAAAGGAAAAAATGCATTGATTGAGTGGAACAAGGAAAGGTGGAGAAAAATTAAGATGAAGGAAAAAAAGAAAAGAAAAGCAAAAGACTGGATTAAAGAGTTAAATTGATGGAATAGGAAGTGGCAGTATAAATCAATTGATTGTTGCAACACCTCTCTATGGTCAACAATAATCATCTAAAAAAATAGTAAGAAAATAATCTTAGTATAATTAATTATAAAGAAAAAATTTGAAGGGGGAAAAAAGAAAGATGATGAAAAAAGAGGGAGATAAAGGTTAAAAGTAGAGGCAGAAAGAGGAAGAAAAAAAGAATGGGGAGGAGAGATATTTATGACTTTTGACTAAAAAAAAATAGTGGAACAAAATTTTAACTATAAATAGAAACTGACAGTTGTCAAAATAAGAGACTATACACTTGGCAAAAAAAGAGGTCGCTACAATAACCTCTTTTTTTTTTTATATACAAGGTAGACATGAAAGGAAGTGTATCTAATGAGAACATAACCATCATGATTCGAGTATTATCATTTTCTAATTAAATAACTGTTACGTAACTGTCGAGTCTATGATTGACAATAAAGACTTATGGCCATTCAAATATCTAGTCATTCAAAATTATTTGACTATGGCATGTAGGTCAAGAATGTAAGATTTGTCTCTTTTAGAGGCAATTATGGCTCACATGATCGATTATAAAGTGATTGTCATCCTGATTAAGCCAATAGTTAATTAGTATCTTCCATTTGTTAATGATTGATTGGTATCTTTTGCTAATTGATATCGTATTTAATCAGTTAATTAATCAAATCAATCAATTAGTCAGAAAGGTTATGAATTATGGCAAGATTTTCTTGATGGAAGAATACCCTAAGGATTTTGGTATTTGCCAGCAAGGGTTACTAACCTAACCTATAAATAGTTTATAATATTCCATCAATACTATACTCACTGGTTAGGCATAAATTAGAAACTCCTTACTCTAATTTTTTTCTACATATTTTGTTTTATTAGAATAGACAACGAGTCAAAGAGACAAGGAGGGATCAACTTGTACTTGACAATAATGGTTGAAGGTAAGTCAATTTAGATTTTTGCTGTGTAGTACATTCATATATACACAGTTGGTTTAACACTGAATACTTCTAAATACACAAAGGTTATTTTAAGACAAACTCCCAAAAAATACTGTCCAAATGGATTTTAAATCTGTCGTCCAATCGCTGAATCCAAAACCAGTCCAAAATATTTAACGGCACTTCGCAAGTATATCCACTTAAGCTATCTTTTTCTGTGTACTTTTTTTTTTTGTTTATTTTCGATTTCTACCTTCTCAAATCGAAAAAGCAAGTAGTCTATAACATTATTCTTGTCAATGAGCCTTTCTTTTTTATTTGTTATTATTTTTTTGGCATTCTCGATTCTTCCGTCAAAAATCAGCAGCAGAGAGTCCGTCTGTCGATTTTTGGGCAAATGCTCTGTCCTATTGTCGTTGTCGATGAGCCCCGTCAAAACTGAATTTCGTTCTGTTGAAAAATAGCAATCCATATTTATCTGGACTTCTTTGATCTTCGCCCAAGTATTGACTTGGATTCGAGTCATACGAAGCGGAATTCTTGTCGTGCAAGGATGGCATATACCTTACCTTTTATGAGTATATTATAGAAATAGAAATTAAAATTTCATCAAGCACTGAGATTTTTTTAGACACAGACCGACTTTAGGCCGATTTATAAAATTCGTTGGTTTTTCACTTTTGGTTTCATTGAAATAATGTTCTATCTCAACTTGGACGTCACTTGTACATATCGTTTTGTTGAAATAAGTTTAAGTGGCTTTGTTAGGGTTTGTTCTACGTCTCTTCTGATCCAACCCCTTTTTTTGTGTGTGTGTGTGGTGGGGGGGGTGGGTTTTATACGTCAACAAGCTAACCCGTGAATGAATTACAACTCAATAATATTACAATAAAATTCATAAAGAATGGCAAAAGAAACCAAATGTAACTTAAACTCATAACTGCTAATTATCTTAATCTTAATCACTTGACCAGAACCTCATTGATCGATAATGGACTATCTCACTAGAATAGTTTGAACATGGATTTCTACCATATTTATTAGATAATTAAAGAAGGGCTAAAGTCAATATGACAAGGGACGTGGGGTTAGGATCCTTTCGATTGGTTTTCTCTCCAGTATTTCTTCATATATTTATACCTAAAATTTTATAACTCTATAAACTCATCTAATTGTGTCATTACTTTTTTTTAATCTCTAGATCAACATACTGAAAATGATATTCTTTTGCAAATACTTTGGCATTCAATTACACGAAACATTTGAATGGTAAAAAATGATTTAAAATTGTGACAAATTTTGTAATGATTAATTAGAGGGTAAAACATAATCAATTTCACATGAAATTTTATGTATAACTAATATAAGTGATGAAATATATAATGAACTGTGTTGATTTATTAAAATAAAATTTAATTAAATTTTATTAGTGTGTAATAGAGAGAAATTTTCTCCAATGCAATGAAGAGAACTCTAGCCAAGGGAGAGGAGGGCGTAATAACCTTAACCTTGGAATGAATTATCTGAGTTTACAAAAGCCTAACCGTTTAAGGGCAACTTGTTGAAGCTTTGAGAGATAAAAATATTACTATGACTCTATGATCATACACCCTATTCTTCATAGTGTATCTTTATTAACCTTCCAGAAACATTCAGGAAAAGAGATATTCCATGCAATTCGGTGGTTTTTTTGTCGAATTTTTGTTTTCAAATTCAACAAACAAAAAATAGTCATTGAATTGCATATAATTGTAAAGATCTTAAATAGTCTTCTATGATAATAAATTTTTTAACTACTTTATTATAACATTTAAATTATTTTTAACTATTTGTAGCTTTTGTGCATAGCGCAGGACATAATGCTTGTATAAACTATTTGTCATTTGCAACCAGGCGAAATGATAAAGTGGTAAACTTTACTTAGAGAGGTATATTGATATGTTAGTTTAACTGAGACTTTTCTGCCTAAATGAAATGTTAAAGTAAAATATTTATTTAGACAATCTTTTTGATAAGTTAGTTTCAAAAAATATTTTTCTCCATAGAATATAGTGATTTAAATATTTGAACTAAACAAACTAATGCCTATTCGATAACATTAATAGAATTAATCAAAAAGTAAAATAATTCAAAATTCTTAAGAGACGACGCGTGTCATATTATTGGAAATCTTCTAGTAAACTATGGACTAACGAATAGTATATTGTATAGATACCTCTACTCATTGGTGCTTTGCTTTACCGTCTCTTCACATTAAATTGAGGAAAAAAAACTTTCATCACTGCCTCTATATCATTCATCACTTTCTTCCAAGGTCCATCTTTCATCTCCTTCTTCCCTAGCCAAAGGAGAAAGAAAGAAAGAAGAAACCTTCCCTATAGCCAAAGGAGAAGGAAAGAAAGAAGAAACCATGGATGACATAGATGTTGTATACAAATACTATTGGGAAAATATGTTCCTCCAAACTGAGCAACTAGCAAGGTAAATCTTTTGGTTGTAAAGTTGACAACATATTTAGTGGAAGCCTAATGTTTGAGAAACAATAGTTCGATCCTCATCCTTTCATACTTATTTTCTCCAATTCTTGTTTAGACATTTGATGATATTTTGCTGAATTTGACTCTTCTATAGTTCGCGAGCAATTATTTATTTAAATAGAAATTTTGCGATGACTGATGCGTCGGATTGATTAATTAGTTGATTGTGCAGTTATTTTGATGAATCATTTTCATTTCATGATTCAAACTCTCCTGATGGAGCACAATCATCAGCAGCATCAAAGAACATTGAGTCGGAGAGGAAGAGGAGGAAGAAACTGACTGAAAGGCTCCATGCACTTAGAGCTGTGGTCCCCAATATCAGTAAGGTGAGGACTAAGGATCCCTATGGTATTCATTGCCAGAAAATGTTTTTTTTTTTAAATGATTGCCACCACTAGGAATAAACTAAAAATGAATCATGAATTGATGTTTGATCAGATGGACAAGGCTTCAATTATTAAAGATGCCATAGACTACATACAAGAACTGCATAATCAAGAGAGAGTGATTCAAGCTGAAATATCAGAACTGGAGTCAAAGAGGAGTATATTTCTTGATTTTGATGAAGAAATAAGCTGTAATTCCAAGCCAAAGAGATCAAGATTTGAGCAGACCTGTGATTCTGTAGGGTCCAGATCATCTCCCATTGAAGTTCTTGAGGTTGGTTTATCACTTTATTCTTCTCTCTCTCTCTAGGAGCCCCTCCCAGTTGCCACTGATCTAGTAGTCTTTACATTGCCCAAGTAAGTAGAGCCCACTTACGGAGAAATGGGGAGCATCTTTGCATGAATCAATACTAACCCTTCAGCGCAGTCAACCGACCTTCGATTAGGGGTTGTAGTTTTTTTTTTCTACCAATCGGGCTCTCCCTTCCCCACCCCCATGGGAAAAGAATACCCCGGCCAAGAAGCGGTCTTTTCACACACAGAACCCCCCGGGGGGGGGGGGGGGGGGGGGGCGCTCTTCCTGTCTTTTGTTTTTATTAAGGGATAATTTCAGAAATCTCTTCGGAGGTTTCTAACAATTTCACTGAACTCCCCTAAGGTTTGAAAAATTATACATACCTCCCTTGTCATTTAAAATAATAATATTATCCTTAAATATTTTTAAAATAAAATTCTCTTGTTTGGAATGCTTATACTTAGAATGACTTTAAAATTATTTTTTCATTCTTTTTCCTTCTTATTCCTTTTTATTTTAATTTTTTGCCAATAAAATTGTAAAACTACCACTATTATCTTTAGTTTCTATTGTAACCCAATGTCGAACTAATGATTTTTTTGATGAATTAACTTTATACGTAATCCGATATTTTTTGCTAATCTTTGTTTTCTATTTTTTGGTATTAAAATTAACAATAAATCAAAAGAAATTGCCCAAAATCACTACTAAATTATGATAATCCCACTACTCAAAAAATTCATAAATTCTGAATCAATTATTTCAACATTTTATTTTCTATCTTATAAATCTAAATTCATAATAAAATACCATCAAATATATCCTATCATAGCAATAAAATTATTATTATAGTTATTTATCAAATAGTAGGTATGGACATGAAAAATTCGGTACATTTTTCTTATAATTACATTAGATAATCTTATAATTCTATAGGGAAGTAAATTAAAATTCATTACACAAGGGCATTTTTGGGTATTTATTTACAAATTTGACCAAATCAATATTATTTCAAGATTTTGTTACTAAAACTATCAAATTAAGGGAGGTATGTGTAATTTTCCAAATCTCTGTCAGAAATCTCAAGGGAGGTTTCTAAAATTATCCCTTTTATTAAAGAGGTCCATGAGACTTTAAAGACAATCCCATGTTTTAGATTTATTCATTTTTCGTTCTAGATATTTGTGAGTAATTTGTCTTTCTGTCATTGATATATAGACCTTTCAAAAATCAATTCTACAGTTAAGGGTATCTCACATTGGAGAGAAGACTATTGTAGTGAGCCTCACATGCAGTAAAAGAACAGACACAATTGTAAAGATCTGTGAAGTCTTTGAATCTTTGAATCTCAAAATCATTACAGCCAACATCACTGCATTTTCTGGCAGGCTTCTAAACACTGTATTCTTAGAGGTACGTTTCTCTTTCTCTTATTTCAATTTTTTTCTTTTGTTAGTTTTTTGTTGTAAATCCCCAGTTTCTTGCACTCTCCAAATTAATTTTTTGCACTCTACATAGAAAAATTAATTTTTTTGCACTCTCCATAGAAAAAAAATTAATTAATTTGGAGAGTGTAAAAAATTATGCAATCTAATCACATCTAAGAGAAAATCATTTAGACCCTACTTTTTTCCCCTTATTTTTCTTTTCATTTAATTTTGTGCAAAGATTTAGCATTATCTGAGAATAGGGCAAGAGAGCATAGCAATGTCTCACCAGAAGTGTAGGTACAGATGATATGACTTTGTACAATGACGTTAACGTGCAAATTTTGTTCTCTACGAATGATACTAAACAATCTTAATAGAAGTACAAACTAATGATAAATTGGCAACTTGTTGTTTCTTTTCTTTAAAAATGATAAAAGAGGGATCCAATTTTTTCCGGAAATTGCAATTTTAGACCCCTATGATATGGACGAATCTCAACATAGCACGTAATACTTAATTCTTTGATAAAACTTGGTCCTACATTAGGCATAGAGGACCAAAATTTTTGTATTATTCTGGAAGCAATGAAGAACTTTTATTACCTTTCTGGACGTGCTTAACTTTAATTCCCCATCACCTGGGCCAATCTGCTCCTGATTTCCTAGAGCCATGGACCCAAAATCCTCGATTGATGGATCAGGCAGATTTTGGGAAATTATTTATGCATATGTCTATATACAAATTCATCTAGGAAAGAGAGTTTACAATATTAAATAGCAAGAATTTGCCTAAAATAACTGCACAATTTAATATTTTCAATCCAGCCCTGAAAAGAAATGAAATAGTAGTTTATTTAACGGCTGAGACAATTTTTTGCAAATCCTTAAAGTGTCAATGCTTGTCCAATTTTTTGCACACAGTGGTGGGGTCTACGGACATTAGAGCAAAGTTGATGAAGCATACAGTACAGCTGTGTATTTTTATTACGTAAACTTCTAAATCGATAATTATATTTAACAGGGCAATTAATAGTGCTGAATATCATATATCTGAATTATTTAGCTCTCCATGACCAATGCTTTTAAATCCGGACCATTTAGTGAAAAGATTTATTAAGTGACCATTAAGTTTCCCATTCATGGTTTAACTGCTTCAATCCAAATCAAAAGACTTTTCTTTTTTTATTCTTTTAATTATTAAGTAACTTATATTACTTGGAAATTTATAAAAATGAAATTGATTTTGAAATGTTTCAAAACTTTGATTTTTTTACCTGGTTTAATCGGTTCAGTCGGATTTGATTGGTTCAAATAGCTTTTCAAGTTGACTAGTGAACCAAATTGGCCTATAGCCAATTCGCAGTTTAACTGGTCCAATAGTTGGATCTAGTCTCATTTTCAAAACGCTAGCCCTAACTGTAATAAACTTTAGAAAATTTCTTTTAAATGAAAATCATACAAAACAATTTAGTGTAGATGATTTGAGAGTATGAAAACAATACCAAAAATGAGAGAAATAATTTGAGAATTTTCTAATGATACAAAAGATTTAAAATGACAAATGGGTCCACCTATATTCTTCAATTCAATTTCTCATAATTGAATGATCATAATACACTTCACAATTTTTTGCCACCTGTCCTTTCTAAAATTTAGAGCTAATTTATGGCCTTATCAATGACGATTGGTGTTATTGAGTGTTATTGATTATCTGAATATCCAAGTGCTTCCTAGGGAGGATCAAAAATCGATGTCAAATATTGATCTCTTTTTCACTACTTAAATTACAAAACGAAAAATATATGACAATATGATTCTTCTATCTGTATTTATCAGCACTGTTTCTAAATATATATTTGCTAATTTTCTGCTAATACTAATTATCAAATATCCTCTTTTCCATTTACCTTTTTCAGGCTAACGAGGAAGAAAAAGATGTTTTGAAGATAAAAATTCAAACTGCAATTGCAGCTTTAAATGATCCAGACAGCCCTATGAGTGTGTGAAGAGAAAGAATGAGGCTCAGCATTGTGACTTATCCTAGAATGCATCTAGGGATAATAGATGTCAACAACGAAATCTGTTCTCTTCTGGTCAAGTTTTTTCTACTGTGGTAATTAGGTCGTCGTTTAGTTCCTTTTCAAGAGGATGATTCGAATAAGTAATGTGCTTTGGCTTTGATTGATTTTTTTTTTTTTTTTTTTGGTGTCTGTCTTGCGTGTATATATGACACACAAGTTTTACGAAGGTCCGATCTTTCTACTGTTTGGCTGTTTAGACCAAAGCATCCAGATCTGATAGTTTCTTCTCTCACTTCAATAATCTGAAGCATATTTTGTTCAATTTTTTTAACAGAGAAGGGATAAAATTTATGAAGTAGAGAGACAGCTTAAGAAATTTTTAAAAGATAAACTGTAATTTATGATTTTTATATTAATACAACTAACTCATGTTGGTGGGGTCAATACAACCAACTTACAATTTAAAGATATTAGAAGCAAAACCATGAATTGTAAGATGAAAACTTCCATATATTAGTACTAGACAAATTGCATCTATTGAGATTTAAATTTAGGACCTCTAAATCATGAGTTGTAATATGTAATTTTGAAATTTTCTTCTCAACTTTTAAGAATTTTTCTTCTGGCAAAAGTAATTACTACTTTTAATTACTAACATATTAACAGGACTAACTCTACTTTGCATCCTTGAACGCGTACCACTTTTTCATTTTTTATCCTAAATTAAAAATTTTGGATACTTTGATCCTTTAACTCTCAATTTTGAACTATTTGTGCCATAAACTCTTAAGTTTGTCCCAATTTAATCCAATAAATGACAAAGTTAGCAAAATAAATAGGATAAAGGACAATATAAATAAATGATAATGTATTTTTGATGTGGAACATGTTGTTGGAGATTTCTTAGCCAAGTTGGATCATGCTAAGAAGCAAAAGAAGAAGCTATGCATGCGCAACTCCAACGGAAATCGGGCTGTCAAGTTCGTCGTCGGACTTCGAGAGGCAAACTGGTAGAATACATTCGGTGATATGTTTGATTCTGGTTCATCGGGCCTGCAATGTTTTTTATTTTATTTATTTTAGTTGTAATTTCATTTCCTTTTTAGATTAGGACTTCTAGTTTATACATAGGGATGTACTAGGCCTTTGTTATTTAAACTTTGATCAATTATTATCAATTTCCCTTGATTTTTACCAATTCTTCTCAAGTTCCTTCAAGTTTTAAGGTCCTTGTGAAATTTCGGGGTTTTATTATGAATCACCCCCTTTGTTTCTTTGGGAATTGTTCATGAAACGATTCTTGCTATACATTTCTGCGTCAATAGGCATTAGAGTAGGGTTTGCCTATTCTTGAGGTATACCAATGGCCGGTAACAAATCCAAAGATGGATCTTCCAAAGACTGAGATTTTGGTTATGAATGAATGAATTGATTGTTAGGATCCAAGAGCAGAACAAACAATTATTAAGATATCAGTACACAACAATTTAATGATAAACAAACCATAAGCATAAAAAACAAATGACACATAACATTCAACGTGGTTCGACTCCACCATTGAGTCTATATCCACAGAGAGAAACCTATTTTTTTTTTTTAAGAAAAAACTTCGTTTTATTGATCCAAAATCAAACGGGTACAACCGGTAACCAAGACCAGTAGAACTACTCCCGAACTCGCAACAGGCAAAAATACGGAAACTGCCGAATATCTAAGGCCGAGATGCCTTTCAAAGGTGGCGGCAAGTTGGTCGCATCGTAAGTGGCCGAGTGTTTGCTAGCTGCTGCGCCCTTCGCCATGACGTCCGCTGCTGAGTTGAGCTCCCTGTAGCAATGCTCCAAGAAGAAGTCTGCCTTGGAAAGCTCCTGCCGTACTTGCTTGATGATGGTGTCAATCCTCCAAGGCACTGTAGAAGTTCATTGAACCATTTGAAGCAGTTGTTTAGAGTCCATCTGCACTATCAGCTTTGGCAACCTCAGGGCAATGCTCAGTCGGAGACCCACCAAGAGAGCCATGGCCTCCGCCTCCATATTAGTGCGGAAACCATAGAAAGAGGAGAAGGCCTTTAGGACACTACCATTATGGTCACGTAGAATTCCACCCCCCCAAAAGACTCGGGTTGCCAAGGGAGGAGCCATCTACGTTCAGTTTCGCATAAGGGTATAGTGGCAAGGACCAAGTCAAAGAGACGCGGGTGCTCCCCCGTGGCTGTGTCGTCGTCGTATGCAGCCCCAACTGCCGCCATGGGGGATCTTGTGACACTGTAGAAGGAAAGGGGTAAGCGGCTCCAATACTCATCAGTAGCCCCAATACCTGGCACCTGAGCAGGCGAAGGCACGCTGTTCTCATGCACCGCCATGTTTCGAGCCTTCCACAGCTCCCAACAGATGAGCATAGGCAAGAAGTGTGTACAGGTGGCCCTGAGCGATCTCCCCGAAGAGTGCATCCACCACCCTTGTAACTTAAGCGGAAGTGAGTCTGAGGCGCCTGCATGCAACCCAAGTCCTTGTTCAAACCAGCCCCAGACCTGGCCTGCAGCATGACATTCAACGAAACAATGTGTCAGGGAGTCTTCGTTGGGACAAAAGGGGCATTTGAAAGGCACGTGCAGACTAAACTGCCTCAGTATATCGGGAAATGGGAGCAGGTCATTAAGCAGTTGCCACATAAAGATTGAGATCTTGAGGGGTATTCGCTTGTCCCAAATAAGCTTGCGAGAAATTAAAGGATTGGAGGGGTGTCGAATCCTCTCTAGCATGGATGAAATCGTGAAAGAGCCAGCCGGTGAGGGTTGCCATATTACATGGTCCTCGCCCTGCAGGGGTAGGACTTGGAAAGTAAGGATGTGCTGCCTTTCCTCCGCTGTAAGAGACTCCTCAACCTGGTCCAAGCACCACTCCCCCTCCTCCACCATTTCTGCAATCCAGAGGTTAGGTAGAGGGAACGACTGTTTGCCTTGTACTAGTGGACCCGTGCCCAACCAGTTGTCAAATCAAAATGATGCACTACCATCATAAAGCAGCGTTTGCATGTGATCCTCCATGAAGGCACGGACGCGGGTCAATCTTTTCCAGATCCGCGAGCTCGAGAGACATACTGGTGCCAATGTCACATGCTCGTGCTCAACCATGTTTTTAGAGAGAGTATAACGAGTCCAGAGCGTGTCGCCACTTCGCAGCTTCCACCATAGCTTGCAACCAAAAGCCAGCATCACGTCTTCAAGCTTATTAAACCCAAGGCTATTGTGCTCTGTTGGGAGACAAAGCGCATTCCAGTTCCTCCAGTGACATTTCTCACGCCCTTCAGTCTCTCCCCAGAAAAATCGTGCCACTAGTTGCTTAAGTTGGTGGAGGACAGTCTTCGGAGGCTCCTGAACCGCAAAAGTGAAATTGCAGAGAGAACGTGTTTGATCAAGATTAGCCGTCCCCCAGCCGAAAGCATCCTGTTTTTTCAACTCGCTAGCTTCCGCTGCATCTTGCTTATCAAGGGTTGGATGTACTCCCTTTTGGTCCGACCCTTGTAGAGACGAAAACCGAGGTACATGAATGGTAGTGATTGCTGCTGAAAGCCCGTTAGTCTGGTTATCAATCGCCTCTTTGCTGCAGAGCACCTAGCCGCAGGAACGTAGAAGCTCTTGTCCGTATTTACCTTCTACCCCGAGCCTTTCTGATAGATCTCGAGATAGTCCATTAAACACTTCACAGACCGGCGATCTCCCCTGGTGAAAATGACCACATCATCTGCAAAGGCAAGGTGGGAAATTGGCAAAGTGCCTCTCGGCTGTGCATAGGCCTGGAGCTTCCCTAAGGAGAATAGGGTGCGTAGCCCCCGACTTAATGCTTCAGAGACCAAAATGAACAAAAAAGTGGATAGGGGATCCCCTTGCTTTAAGCCATGGTCGGCCAGGAAAAACCCATGCGGTTTCCCATTAATGAGCACTGAGAACCAAGAGGAGTGTAAATTATTAATCACCAAGGCCACAAAGCGAGGGTTGAATCCAAAACGGAGGAGTAGGCGAGACAAGTAATCCCAGGACACTCGGTCGAAAGCCTTCATCATGTCTAATTTAAAGATAATGTTATGGCCACGGGCCCTCCTGTCAATTCCATTAACCAAGTCCTGAGCTATCAAGATATTGTCAGAAATCTCCCTGCCCCGGACAAAGGCCGACTTCTCCGGGGAGATAACCAAAGGTATGACTGATTTAAAGCCATTGCAAAGTATTTTGGTGAAAATCTTGTTGGCAAAAGTGCATAAACTGATTGGCCGAAAGTCAGAGAAGGTTTGAGGTGAGTCAATCTTTGGAATAAGCGTAATGGGAGTGCTTGCTATGCTTTTCAGAATTGGGACACCATACATGAATTCCTTCGCTGCTTGACAAACATCGTCCCCAATAATATCCCAACAATGCATAAAGAAAGTCCTAGTGAAGCCATCGGCCCCTGCTGCACTTTGGCCATCAAGCTGAAAATCGCCTGTTTCACTTCATCATTAATGAGCTCCCGAACTAGATAGTCATTATCCGGGTTGGGTAGTAAGGTGGGGATGTTGTCGAACAGAACTTGCATTGCTGCCTCATCCGTTCCAGCTGGTGCAGCCAAGAGATCACGGAAGAAATTACAGGCTTCAACACCTATTGCATTCTCCTCAACTAACAGGATACCTTGCACACTTTTAATTTGACGAATGGCCAGTTTTGCCCTCTTATCCAGAGCCGTGGAATGAAAGAACTTGGTGTTGAAGTCTCCCTCGCGCAACCATTTAACTCGACTTTTCTGCTACCAATAAATTTCTTCGTCAGCTAAACACCTATTTACAGTGGTCGTGGCTCACTCCCATTGTGTCCGCGCATCCTCCGTGTCGCTCTCCTCCAGACATATCTCTATTTGGTGCATAGCTTCCTCCGCTGCTAAGGTCTTGGAAAAAATGTTCCCAAACACATTCTTGTTCCATATGCCGAGTTCCTTCCTCAAGCGCTTCAGTTTCTGTCCAAGAAGGAACATCCCATATCCTTCAAGTGGCTGTGTCCAGTTCTGCCGAACTGTTGCCAAGAAGCCCGGATGTTTTAACCACATGTGCTAGAACCAAAACGCTCCATGCGCAGGTCTGCTCCCCTCATCAAGATGCACCAGCAAGGGGTTGTGGTCTGATCCTGCCCTATTAAGGTGATGGAGCACTGAGCTAGGAAACTAGTGTTGCCTAGGCGCGTTCATCAGTATCCGATCTAAGCGCTTCCATACTCCTCGACCTTGGCGAATACCAGTCCAAGTGTATCGACTACCTAGTGGCGCCTTCGTCTTCAACCCACAGCTAGAGACACATTTGGCGAACTCGTTCACTGCTGCCAAATTCTGCTGCGCACATCCCAGGTATTCTCCTAAGTCCGTAATTGTGTTAAAATCTCCTCCAACCAGCCACGATTTCGAGAGGGAAAGCAGGCTGGACCAATGCTGTCGCTTGCCCACCTGGGAGCAGCTAGCATAAACAAAGGTGCAAAACACCTCCCCCATCCACGAAGAGTGGGTAACTGCTAAGTGAATAAGTTGGTTTTCATTGAGTAAGACGTGAGCAGCAAAATCGACTTTCCACATGACCCAGATTTTATTGGTGATGTTGCTCACAGTAAGATGAAACCCGAAACGGTTTTTAATTGCTTCGAGTTGTTGGAGATCCACCATCGGCTCCAAGAGAACTAAGAACGAGATAGAGTGAAGCTGTAACAATTTCTTTAGGCGTCGGACTGTAGCATGGCCTGCCATCCCTCGCACATTCGATATTAGCGCGTTAATCATCAAAACAGTTGAGGAGGGGCGTGGGTGAGGGCTATCCTCGACGATTGCCGAGTTACAACTGTTTTCGGCAAGTTTAAGAACCGCCGTTTCTGTCCCCGTTTCGCCACTACCTCCAGGCTCAGGATGGGGAGGAGATGATCTATCTTTTGCTTGAGTAGAACAAAATCTTGTACCACAAGATGTCTCGGTCGCTCCTGTGGGAGTTCTTCAGTGTCAAAGAGAGAGTTAGGGACGCGTACCGTGCGTTTAGGGAGAAAGAGGTGGTCATCCAGAACAATTTCAGCTAAGTGATTTGTGTCTGAGAGGATTGGCATAGTGGGCTGCTGCGTCGACTCCGCCTTCAACCTCCCTGAGCATTGCGTTAGTTTGAGGGGGGCCATTGCTGGTCAAGCTCCTTGCTTGGGTTGGGTGTGAGGCAATCCTCGTTTGATCCTTCGGAGGCTGCTGATCTTGTTCCTTCTCGCGAGGCAACAGACCGATGTGCCTGGCAACGCGTCTGTTTGGCGTGGTCCACTCTGGGTATCCAGTGTTTTTCTATTTTACCCCCCACAGTCAAGCTAGGGGGAACACTTGTTCCAACGTTTTCTGGGTGGTGGCGGCATCTCTCCACAAAGTGTCCTAGCTTATGGCAGAAGGAGCAAAACTTCGAAAGATTTTCATACTGAATCGATTGCCAAAAGCCAGCGCTGCCGTTCCCTATCCAGACTTTGCCTGGCAGGTCACCTAAGAGGTTCACTTCGACGCAGTAACAGGCTACCCCAGGTCTGGTTAGCGATGCAGTTGAGGTGTCGATTTTGAGAGGCTCACCAATGAGACGGCCAATCGAGAAGAGCGGCCCTTTATCAAAGAGGTGGACTGGGAGATGTGGAAGGGAAATCCATACCGGAACTAATGGTGATTCTGCATCTACGGTAAATGAGGGCGTCCACTTGAGGGTGCGCATGGGGAAACCTTGGAAGCTCCAAACTCCACGCAACCAGCAACGGAGATAATCCTCCTCCTTGTCAAACCGTATCAGAATGTGTCGGGGATCTAACAGGCCAATGGAGTAGTCTCTGTGGCGACCCCACTTCACCCTAAGGCGAACCAGAGGGTTGGCAGGCCGTCTGCCTAGCTCTCGCCAGGACTCACACAAGAAATCTAGCCCAAATCCTTCCGAAGTATAGCCTAAACTATTACAACATTGATCCTCCAAAATAGACCAATAACTAAGACCACATTAACTTTAGAGATAACAGCACTTTAAGATAGCGACTCGTTGATTCTTAAATACCTTACGCATTACAAACCACGGAATAAAGTCAAACAGTCCCATTTAACAAATTCATACAAGCCACATACATTCTTACAAGCCAAGTAACAAACCAGGGTTTGCACTTTTCCAGCTTCAAGTGGCAACCCAAAACAAAACCACACTGTTTAATTCGAATTACATTCATAACAAGTAAAGTAGATTTCAGGTCTTTCTCACATGCCAGAACCTGTCAAGGAAAACAAAATAACGTGGGGTGAGCTAAAACTCAGTGGTGCCCCAAAACATGCAATCACATAAAACAATAACGAGTATTAACTTCAATTAAAGTAAATAATTAGGAAAGTGTTTAACAGTACAAGATAGGATACAGGGGCTATCAGGAGCCATTTCTCCACGAGCTTGATCAAAATTTTCCGTAGTCGACCCTCCGTCAACTTTCACTACCTAAGGTCCGTGTAGATCTTTTTATTTTTCTTAACTCCGATCACCAATCTTACCCCTGTCCCGGGCTCGCACGCCAAGTACAAAAGTGATAATACTCGAGTATACCTTAGACTGGTCGAGAGATTCACCCAACGACGTTACGTCCAACACTTATAGACTGGTCGAGGGATTCACCCAACGACTTTACGTCCAACACTTATAGCAAGCACAAGCAAAATATTCACGAAAAACACTTCAAGCAAGTCGCCACTCGAAAGGCTAGTGTGATAAAGTACACACTGCTCAATTCGATGGACCAGCAATCATTTTCCAATTATCGCATATCGAGTCACGAAAGCACTTTAACCAAATAAGCATAGAACAAGCAGGGACACTCACCAAGAGTGAAGTTCAGAGGTCAAGTTGAGAATCGAAATCCGCGTCCTCGCTAAACCCTAAAATATCAAATTTTAAAAACTGTAAGTTGGCTATACCAGTTCTAGGGTTACGTAGGAAAAGTTGTCTGTGTGTATAACTAGTTTATCCTTTCGAAACTGAATCAACAATTTGCTTAAAAATCAAAACTAGTAAAAGTGTTAAAATATTTCGTAGGGTTTCTTGCCGAACAAGTTTTCCCACGTTTTTTAGTTAAAGTTATTAAAATCTCATTTTTTTTTGGACAATTTCCTCTGGAACAACTAACCAGGGACAATTTCAAGGAAAGAGAAGGAATAGAGTAGAACCTAGGGTTTTAAAACTAGTGAAATCATTTTCTAACAATAACAAGGTTAGTTTAAGCTAAAAGAAGAAATATCGGTTTGGCAAAGTTTAAAAGTCCCGACACACGAGTTTCTTAACGTTAGCGTTCAATACCAAATTTTATAGTTCAATACTAGGGTAAAATATATTTAAATAGCTTGACTAAAGATACTCAAGTTCACAGGATCAAAACGGACTTCATGATTCCGATTCACATGCACATTATATCTCAGATTTGCCAATATAGTAAAATCACATTTCAACCAGCAATTTCACTAGGGTTTCGTCAATCATTAGCCCTAGGTTTCAACTGATTCATTTTTGATAAAAAATTAAACAAATGAGCCAAGAGTTTCATCAATCATTAGCTCTTAGCATCAATTAATCCCTGCTCATGACAACTCAATTGAAAATTCAACCAAGTAGCTTCCATTTTAAAAAAATTCCAGCTCAACCTCTCGGTTACTCCTAAAATTTTCAGCAGCTAATTGGTCTTAAATCCAATTTTTCCTCGGCTGAATCAGTGTGTTAAGTACCCAAAACTAACATGCAAGGCTACTTAATGAAGTTACCATCATTTCTAGTCCAAATCAAGTTCGGACAGCACCTGTAATCATCCACAATTTTTAGAATTTCTTCAGCTATTCTCGAGTGAACTTGCATGCGTCAGATTTCTGTTTCATTTTTTTTTTCTTTTTTAGCCGAACTAATTAGCCTTATGCAAGACTTAATTGTCTTGTTCTTAGTCAGATAATCATGTTTATCAGCTCAGATTACTACCAAGAGACAAAATTAGAGCTACATTCCAGATTAAGTTCTCGGCTAGGCTTGCATGCCAGCTCATCCCATTTCATTTTTATTTTTCTGGTTTATACCAATTAATTAACTGCATGCAGAGCTTAATCATCTTGTTATTAACCAGCTAATCACAGTTATAAGCTCAGATTATCAAGAAATAAACAAATTAACTCTGCATTATCCCATTCAATTCTTGGCAAACCCATTCCTTCGCACATCAGATTTTTCTTTTCCTAAATTCATCATACAAACGCCTAAGCTTCACATGCATGGCCATAGATAGCTTAATCTACCCTTGATTAGTTAGTTTCAGTCCAGAAATTACCTCACCGAAAGCTCACTCACGCGACAGAAAGCTGATGTTTCTCTCTTCTCGGCTCGCTCGCGACTGGATGTGTTGGTCCTGGTTGCGGATGGTTGAAGCTGTGGTGTTTCGGTTGGAACTGGTGAAGATGGTGATGATCAGTAGCTCACTCGACTGCCTCTTGCTCTCTCTCTCGCTTGACTTCCTCGGACAGAACAGAAATACAGCTCGCGGCTCGCTCTCTCTCTTCACCTTTCTCCTGCTCAAGCCGAGGAGTTCTCCCTCTCTTGCTCTCGTCGATGATCACGAGGTGGAGAATGGAGATGGGGTGGAGTGTTTGTGGTTGAGGCTGATGTAGTGGAGTGATTTGTGGTAGTGGAGATTGAGTGTGTGTGTAGAGGAAAGGGAATGCACTTCGGCAGAAATGGAAATGTTAGTGTTTTTAAGAGTTGGCCGAGGATACTTTGTGGTTGCATGGAAATTTTTGGGATAGTGGAGGGTATTTTAGTCTTTTCACGTTTCCTCCAAATTTCTACTCAAGTCCTCAATTCTAATCTAATTCCAAAGTTTACCCCAAATGTAATTTGAATGCCTAATAATGTACTAATCTTAGTATACTTATATCGAATTTGTTATAATGCTAAGTTTCCAATTAACACTTAACCTTATTAGGGATTAAAATGAGCTATCGAAATTTCGAAGAATTTATATTAAGGCAATAAAATTACTCTAACTCAAGAAATATTAATTTAACATAGCGAAACCAAGTATGTTAATATTTTGGCACAATTATATTATTTATCACATAAAATTATTTCTACGTACTTATTTAAAAACAAGTAGATATAATGCTAGAATTTATTAAAGAATTAAAATTGCAATGAAATATGCATTGATATCTATATATTTTTTCGAGGTTCTCACAGTCTCTCTTGAAATCAATCGTTCTAAAGTCCTTCCGCAGTGACTCCATATTTGGTCAACCTCTGGAGAACTTCCCGATGAGTGCAAATCGAAAGAGGGTCGATTGAGTTTGAACATCTTCCTCTGAGAAGAAAATAACAGGCCTGCCCTTGTATGAAGCTAGCTCCCTAACTATGTAGAGGTGACCCGAAGCAAGGGCGCTATGCTGGTGGACTGATGGCGCTGGTCGAGGATGCTGGTGGAGGACATCAGCGAAGGAAATTATGCATTAATGAGAGAGTGATGCGTTACCTCGATGGCTCTAGAAGCTTGCCGTGTTAGAATCTGTCGGGGCAGTGGAACATAGACGCGCCGCTTCCTCGTCTTCCGCGAAAGTACCATGGTAAAACCCTTTTCATCGCGATCAACCCCTGGTTGGGGTAGCCTCGGCCCCAAGGCAGTGCTAAACTGCTTGAGGGAATGGACCAACGTCTCTCTATCAAGCGCAACTGCTCTTGGCATGTCCTCTCCATCTGAGAAGGATCCGTTGGCCAACGTCTTCTCCTGCTCATTTAACTTGAGCTGCGTATCATCACAAATACCTCCCAAGACTGGTGCGATGTCAGTGACCTCCCACATTGCAGTCTCGGGCGCTTGCTGTGGCAGCACGACATTTTGGATTGCTGTTTAGGCAATCGTCGCCTCCTGCTCGCCCCACTTGTGCTGCGTACCAGCACACAAAAATCCCAACACTGGCGTGACATCATTGATGTCCATCTCAGGTGCCTGTTGCCTGAGAGCGGCATGTGGAGTTTGTGTGTGGGTGACGGTATCCCTCACCTCCTCCTGGCAGTGCCCGCCCAACCTGGGCTCAGTATCATGCTGCCCCTAGCCAAGTTGCTCAGCCATGGCAACCCCTTTTACTGCTGGGCCAGAAAAATGCTGCACACAGGCCTGCTCACGCTTGCCTCACCGACAACCCGAGGAAGGATGACCCTGTTGATGGCAAACGGAGCAATAAGGCGGCAGGTTCTTGTAAGCCACCTTCTGCCAGAAACCATGGCTGCCCGCTGCGATCCAGACGCGACCAGGCGGGTCCTTGGAGACGTCCAAGTCGACACAGACGCGAGCCACATTGGGACGGGCCAAGGTTGCCGTCGCCGAGTTGACTTTCAGAGGGCTGCCGATTGCACTAGCAATGGAGAACAGCGAAGCCCTGTTGAAGAAGTGAACAGGTAATTGTTCCAATGCAATCCATACTGGTGCGTGGGAGGACTCACTGGTAAGCTGAAAGTTAGGAGACCACTTGAAAACGCGCATGGAGAAGTCGGCAATGCTCCAGAGGCCTTTCATCCAACACCGTAGGTAGTCTTCTTCCAACCCAAAGCGGATGAGAACATGACGTTGGTCCAAAAGGCCGATGTTGAAACTGGACTGGAATCCAATTGTTGAGAAGGATTTGCGCATAGCATCAAGACTTGGCCGCCCATGAGAAAACTTCTCAACAATGGCGAACTTGAAGGGCGCAACCATCTTGGCAATATCCTTCTTCGAGAACAAAATTGCTGGTTCCCCTTTGAACTGAGAGATAGGTCTGATCTTGCAAGGCGACAGCGACGGCTGATCCTGAAGGACTTCAGTAAAGGAGCGGCTAGCCCTTCCTCCAGGCGGCTGGAAGCCAGCCATGGTTGGAGCCCTAAGCTTCCCAAAGTAGAAACCCTAAGAGACGAAGCGAAAGGAGACACCACGAAGACAAAATAATGGAATTGATGAGTTTTGTTTAGATAATTATTGTTTTCTTGAAATCGATTGACATTGAATTGTGATTTATTATTAGTAAAGATCCATATGATGCCTCTGTTATAAATGAAAATACTCATAGACCTAAACCAAAAATAAGAAATGAACTGACTGCTAAGAATAGAAAGCATCTCACCTTAAATGCAAAAACTATGGATGTGTTATATAGTGCTTTAGACTCAAATGAATCTATTAGAGTCAAGAGTTGTAAGTCAACTAAAGAAATTTGGGACAAATTGAGAGAATTCATGAAGGCACTTCGAATGTTAGAGAATAGAAAAAATCTATCTTGATTACTAAATATGAGTCGTTTAAGATAGAACCTCATGAAAATATTGATCAAATGTATTGTAGATTCAATGATCTTATTAAAGATTTAGAGGTTTCAGAAAAGGAATATACCTTAGGAGAAAAAATAGAAAAATCTTGAATGCTTTGTCAAATGATTGGGAAGTAAAGTGACTGCTATTGAAGAGGCAAAAGATTTAAATTCAATGCCTATTGAATCTCTTATAAACTCTCTATCTTATGAGTTGAAACTAAAGACCAAGGTACAAGAAGAAAAAGATGCAAAAGCAAAAAGGAGCATCGCTCTAAAAGTATCTCAAGATGATGATGACTCTATTTCACTAGATGATGAAGATATTGATGACAATGAACTTGCTCTTATTATAAAAAGTTTCAAAAGAATTATCAACAAAAGGAGATTCAAAAAGGGAGGACTTAGCAATTCGGATTTCAATCAATTCAATAATACAAGAAAGCAAGAGACCAACAAAAGGCAAGGTGACAAATGCTATGAATGCTGCCAATTTGGACATTACATGAGTGAGTGTCCAATGAAGAAGACGAAAGAAAGAAGAAAATCAAAATTCAATAGCTTCCAATTCTCGTGGAATGAGTGCAACTCCGATGGTGAAACTGAAGAGAAAGAAGAATCTGCTCAATTAACTTTTATGGTTATTGGAGATAATGAGATAACAACTTATAACTTTCAACTTGAAAGTGATGATGAAACTGATGATGATCTTGAATCCATCATTATAAAATTGCATGATAATTTAAAAGAATCTTATGTTAGAAACAAGGAGTTAAAACAGAAAATTAATTTTTTGTTTCAAGGTAATGCAAATCTTTTTCAACAAACTAACTCACCGCCTTTTCAGAGCAGGTTAGGGAAACCAAAGAAACAAGATAAGGAAAAAGAAATTCTAAAGGTGTTTCGAAAGGTGACAATCAATATCTCTTTGTTGGACGCAATCAAGCAGGTGCCAAAATACGCTAAATTCTTGAAAAATTTGTGCGTCAACAAGAAGAAGTTGAAGAGGGATGAGCATATTGTGGTAGGTGAGAATATTTCAGCTATTTTACAAAGAAAATTACCACCTAAATGCGGAGATCCAGGTATGTTTACTATCCCCTGTAAGATTGGACATTCTAAGATTAAAAATGCCATGCTAGATTTAGGAGTTTCTGTTAATGTGATGCCTAAATCAATCTATGATTTCCTAAATTTAGGACCTTTAAAAGAAACAGGGATAATAATTCAATTGGCTGATCATACATTTGCTTATTCGGATGGGATAGTTGAGGATATTTTAGTGCAAATAGACGGATTAATTTTTCCTGCTGATATTTATGTGCTTTACATGGATGATGGAAGTGCCCCAAATCCATCACCCATTATATTAGAAAGGCCATTCTTGAGTGTTGTCCAAACTAAGATTGATGTTAGTAAAGGTACTCTCACGATAGAATTTGATGGAAAAATAGTCCACTTTAATATTTTTGATACAATGAAACATCCTATTAACTATCATTCTGTGTTTGCTATTCATGCTACTAATTCCTCTGTACAAGAATTTGCTGAGTTTGGTTGTAGGGGTAAATTCAAAGTTGCTGCGAACAAGTATTATGGGATGAAAGCAATTCATGAGGTGAAAATGAGTAGAAAATTAAGGAAAAATGTTGCATTCAATGGCTATTTGGATCCCGGAAGAGGGCCACCGATTACAAGAAAAATTGAATTACATCCAGATTAAAGAGTGGTGTTTAACGTCTAGCCAAAAATGTTAAAGAAATGTGCTTTTTGGGAGGCAACCCAAATATTGATTTTATTATTTTTTGTTGTTCAATTCTTTCACTTTGTTGTTTCTCACTTGGGTACTGATTACTCTTGATATTTTCCTCCACTATAACCATGACAGGTAATCTTGGCGTGCCCACGCAAGGAGGACACGCGTTAATAGTGTAAATCCCAGCCTCATGGTCAGTAGACGTTTGCAAAACATGGCGTGGGCACGCCATGTTGATAAAACCTCAACATCTCGCGACGTCGGCAGGAAGTGGAATCTTGGCGTGCCCACGTAAGGAGGGCACGCGTTAAATTGTAAAAAGTGACTCCCATAGTCAGTATATTTTTCCCAATCTTGACATGCTCACGCCGTGTTTAACGACCCAAGATAAAAAAAAACCCAAAAACTTTTGTTTTCTTTTATTTTTCCTTTTCTTTCTTTCTTTTTCTTTCTTTATTTCTCTTTTCTTTCTTCTTCCCCCTTTCTCTTTCAACCGAGAGCTCTGTGACCGCCGCAACCCTATCTTTCTCTCACTCGCCGCGCTCGCTCGTGGCCTCTCTCTTTCCCTCTCATCCAACGCCACCCCCTAGCTGCGACCGACGCAAGCCGCCGGGTGGCTACCGGCCAACCGCGCCATCCTCGTTCTTTAAGGACATTCAGTTTTTACTCCTCTTAACTCTTACTTTAGTATTTGGAGCATCTCTTTTGGGAGATTGTTTGTTGAACTCACTTGCGATTCATCTATTCCATTGTTGCCATTCGATAATTGCCTTCTGTGGGTCTGTGTTGAGATTTGGTTGGCTCCAGTGTGCCTCTGATTGCCTGCTTGTGACCACTGGCTTTTATTACAGTTATTGTTGCCATAGATTTAGTTGATTGCTAAGTTGATTGTTAGGTTGATTGTGACTCACTGGTTGAAAGCAACATGCGGGTGCCTTGAAATGGCTACATTGTTGGGACATTTATTTAGACCTTAAGTGCCTAACTTGAGCATTTTGTTGATTGGGTTGGTCGTTTGAGTTGTTCCATTATCTGTGGGGTGCACCAATGGTACTGGTTGGGGTATTTTGACTATATTTGTTGATTCTATTTCGTTGGCTGTCTGATTGAAAGCAAAAACACCTTGTGATTTAGTTGCTGTCAAAATTCTGAACTGTTGTTGCTGGAATTGTCGATTTCTTGGCTCATTTGCTAATTTCAGTTGGTTGAGTTGTGTAATTGACTATCCAATTGGAGACATTTGTTGAGATTTTGAGATGAGCAAATTTTATTATCATCTGTTGATTATTGGGAGACATCTCTGACAGTGAGTTGCTTGTTGAGCTTTGTTTAATTTACTTGCTTTGTTGGGATAACTTGCATTGTTTGACCGTAGAAACATTTCTTGGGAATTTGCTTGTTGCTTGGGCTCTCATTACCCCGTCTGGAGCATTGGTTTCTATATTTGTTGGCAATTGTTGTCTCTTGTTGCTTGGAGTGACAATTGGAGAGAATGGTGAGGCCAAGATCCTCTCTAGGTCTAGGATATCTAGAATGGGTTTGAGTTCACCATTACTACCGGTTATACTGTATTTACCCCCAATGTCATCCGTTTTTGCTTAATGGGTCAAGAGTTCCACCACTCCATCACTGATTTTAATCTAACATTTGATTTTATTGATCAGGTCTATGCCGAATCTCGTGAGTATGCCGAGAGTGCGTGTGACTACGTAAAGCCTTTTTTCTCCCGCTATCGATATATTTGGGAGGATATGTCCGTAGATCGTGCTGATTTTGACCTTCGTCAGTCTAAGAGTTCCTATCTGAAGGACCCGGCATCTCGCTATATTTAGCGTTTTTTGGCTTATAGTTTCTCGAGTAGGCAGGATGGTTCGGGCATTCTGTCTAAACCAGAACATTAAGGTTAATTTGGGGTGCTGCCTTGCTTCTCAATTCAAATCTATTTTGACTAAAAAGAAATGCCCCCTGATTCTTGGGTTGTATATTACCCATTTGGCTGTTAACTTGCATTTGCTTGATCTTTCTAACCATGATTTGCATGTAACCTGTCAAATGGAAGCCTTAGACATCCCTTGCTTAGAGAGAATGGGTTTGGTCAGAGAGAGTGGCAACGAGTGGGATATTGTTTCCCCGGGACCGACTCGCGTCCCTCCTCGATACTCTTCTGCCCGTTCTTCCTCCGATGACGCTGATCCGGGCCCGTCTACCTCCGTTCTACCCCATGGGGCTGATGACTAGAATGAGCTCCGGGTGCAGGTTGACATTTTGGATGCTCGGGTGACCAATATTGACGCCAATATGGCCAACATTGCCCAGAATCTGGCGGCCTTTATGCAGTACGCGGGTTTTCCTCCTCTTTTTGCGCCTCGGCCGCTGATGTGACCCCGACACGGTCCCCATGATTTCAAGGAAGTTTCGTTGCCCTTCTCCTTCTTTTTGCTGTTCATTTGCTACATTGAGGGCAATGTGTCATTTAGGCGTGGGGAGGGATCAGCTGTGGTGCTAGTTTTTCTAGTTTTTAGCTTTCAGATGTTTTCCTTTTACTTTTAGTTTGTTATTTGTCAATTTTTCGTTTACTTTTTTTTTAGTGATCAGCTCTCCTATGACTGCCAAGGTTTGATGTTGGGTTGTGACTCTAAATCTGCTATTGCCGAGTTTTATTAATAAAGGTGTATCTAGTTAATATAGTTGAGTCCAATAACATCTCTTTGGTGAATATCGATGATTGCATGACTCCTATGATTTCTGGTTAACTTTTCTAGCCATAGGGAATGATTATTGGCATTTTCATGTGAATTGGTCCGGTTATTAATTTTAGTTCTCCATGTTTGAAGAAATGAGGCTAGCGGCTGCTATTTTTATTTGCTTTTGCTATTATTTTGAGTTATTGTGTTATCTGGCTGTGAATAAAAGTTGACTGTGCTCCGCTAGTTGTTACTACTGAGTAACCGGGGATTTTCACCTAAAGTATCAATGCTCGCGTAAAAAAATAGTAATTGCTATGAGTACGTGGTCGTATAGCGATAGAAACTGAGTAACCGGGCTCCTTCATCTGACAAATATTGGAGTTCGTGTCAAAAGACTCCAATGGTTAGAGACTAAGTCTTTTGTTACTATTAAAAAAGAAAAAAAAGGAGAAAAATAGAAACATGATAAAAGAGTGAAGGTTGTGTTAGCGTGTGATAAAAGTCAGCTTGCCGATTTATGGATTTAATGTTGGGATTTTGGTTAATAGTTGGACCATTTGCTGATAAATGTTGAGCGACCATTCTTTTTTCTTAGATTAGTTTGCCTTAAATTGAAGGAGTTTGTGGTTTAGAATCTAATTGGGGTGATATTTTTTGGATCCTGATCACTGATAATTGATATATGTTTTCCTTGGTATCTTGGCAATATGGTAGATGGAGCAGTGCCCATTGTCGAATATTGGTGTTTGGTTGTCATCCCCATGCTTGAGGATAAGCATGATTTAGGTGTGGGGAGAATTGATAGGGTGTTAATTGTTAGTAATTTTATTGTTAATTTCCCTCTTTGTCCTTGCCAAATATTGCTTAATTGTTAACATATACTTATATTTGGTATTTAGACCTAATTTCACGAAACGGAGCAGAAGAGTGCTAAAAAAGGGGATATTCTTGAGAAAATTTCTCCACACGTGGGAAGCCTCCAAAGGATCCACAAATCTAGTTGAATGCTACAGGCAGGCCCCCTTTTCCTTCTTTTCACTGACTAGCAGTTTGCTAGCAATAAGAGTGTTTTGAGTATTGGAGTCATTTACTAGCAATAGACAATGGAAAAAGGAAACATTGAGTAGGGCCTTGCCCTTTTTGTACCTTTTTTTCCCAATTCGGCAGGGACCACTAGAGAGTTAGTCATTGCTTTAGATTAGGGAGAGTTTTTCGGGCGGCCTTTTAGGGTGCGTACCTTCTGTTCGACAATACTCCCGATTGGAGGAACGGTTCTTTTACTTCTTGATTATTTAGTAAAAAACGTGATGCCTTGGCAATTAATTAATTTGTGTGGAGATTTACTTATACGGCGTGACTAAACTTTTCATCTAGTCAAAGATTAATGCGACGACGCAGTCCCGAATATCTATGAGATCGAATTAATTTTCATGCGTTCCTTAATTTGTTAATATTTGCACGTTGTTTGCTTGAATTTCCACGGGATTACTTTGTTAATTGGATGTCAAGGGCCCGATGTTCAATGCGACTTATTAATCTCCTAGAAAATTAGTCAATTAAATCCGTAATTGTTTAAATTGATTAATATCAGTGGCAAATAGCATTTTTACACACTAGGGGAACGTGCAATATGATTTAAATAACCCTCGTAGCATGTTATTAATTGGGGTTAGATTTTTCTAGTTCTTAATGTAATTAGGGAATTAATTCCTACGGTCGTACTTGGGAGTATTTTCTGATTAGGGGTAATCAATGGTCGTACCTTGGTTATCAATAAATTAAGAAAAAATTGGTCGTTAGAGCTCGTCGGCGATTATAACTAACCTATTAATAAATTAGGTGAACCTCCCTTACATCAATGATCGGATGAGCGGACTGTGTCTAAGATGCTGTATTCTTGGCTAGAGTTTGTCTTTTATTGATTTAATTCCTGTCTACAATCGTTTTAGTTAATTGTTTGTTTTGGTTGAATTGTTGAATTGTTTTTATTCTTGTTTCGACAAAAATCTCCCATTGCCAATTGGAACTTCAAAGAAACAAATATCCCCAGTCTCTGAGGAGACGACCCTACTTGCCACTGTCTACTTGTTAGTAAAGTTTGTCCGCTAATTAATTCTGGTATATCGGATTAAACAAACTCTTCAGGAACATGGTGAATCAAGTAATCCATTGCACACCTAGAGTCTCTGCTCCAGTACCTAGGATTGATTATTGATTATTTAGTGGTAGTTAGGTTTTATTATTATTATTATTGCACAGGTTCGACACCTGTCAATAGGTTTGGTCTTGAGTCTCATTATCTACATGATAGTCCACAACGTCATATCTAAGAAGACGGGCCACACGAAGGTTCGTAAAAGTGACATTTATTTTTCGACTATATGTTTCACAATCAAAACTCCTCCTACGCTCGAATTCTCCTGCCAAACATCATCATTAGTCATATCAAGTCTACAGCGAGGCGGCAGATAACTTCGTTCAAATTGTCATTTCCTCCTCTGCTCTCTTTGGTGTTCGAGTGTTTTGAAGTTAATTTACAGGGTATACGGCAGCAATTTGTTACGTTTAGAACTGAATTATCAGCTTCTATCGTTTGACGTCTAGGTATTGGAAAGAAAAACATCTCTCAACCTGGTCGAGAAAAATGACAAAAGGCACGACATGCTCAAGGAGAAGCCGGGCCGTCTACCGTGGCACCACCACCTCTTTCGCCGGTGCATTCCTTCCAATCCAATTGGTAGCGACTTTTTGGACTCTTGGACGACATTGAAAACCAGCTTGTCGGAATGAGCACCCGCCTACTCCGCATTGAAGATCATCTCGGCATCCATCCATATCACACAGGCGATGAAGATGATGACGAAGAGGATGATTGAAGCCGCACCTCTAGATTCATCTTTTGTTTCTTTTATTATTAGTTGTTTTAATTTTCATTTTGACGGATGTTTAACATGACCTTTTGCTGTTTTTAAGTTACCTTTTGGCCGTTATTAGCAGGTATTTCTACTTTGGCAGCGGTTCGTGATTCATGGTTGATCTGGATCTCAACCATTATACTGGGGAGTACGTCTTTCTAGCTTTTGTTTCTTTTCTTTCCCTACACATTGAGGACAATGTGTATTTTAAGTGTTGGGAGAAAATGTGAAGTGTGACGCCCCGTATGAAGGAGGGTTTTCATTTTATATATATATATCTTTGTTGGACGAACGGAGGAGCGCAACGTTTGAACTTGGAAAAGAAAAGAAAAGTTTTGGAAAAAAACAGGGGCCAAATCCGGCCTGAAATCCGGCCAGTTTCTGGCCGGATACCTGGCCGGATTGCCTTGCCATTTTGAAAAAAAAAAGAAGTCGGCCACTGCCTCGAATCCGGCCAAGAATCCGGCCGGAAATCCGGCCAGATTCCGGCCGGATTGCGACGTGGCAGTCCGGCTGTCAACTTTTGACCAGCAGTTTTTCTTCATAAATATCTTGTTTTGGTTGCTTTTTGTCCTCATTTTTGTCCCTGCTCAACCGTGAGCTTTGAGAGAAAAGAAAGAAAAGCCTTTCAAATTCTAGTTTCAATTTTCTCTTGAATCTTGAGTTTTCACCGATCGATTTTCAATTCACTCCACACAAGGGCTCATATGGGAGGTTTGAAGAGGTTGACGGATTGATTTTGAAGGGAAAGCTTTTAATTGCTAGTCTTCTTGAGTTGTGAGGTAAGTTGAATAAACAAGTTCCTTGTGGTTCTAATATGGGTTAATCTAGGGTTTGTGATGTTTGAATATGTTAAATTGTGGAGTATTTTATGGGTTTAAGGAAATTATGATGAATTTTTGATTTATTGGGTATTTTTCTGATTTTAAATGATTATGATTAGTTGGCTTGAATTGATGGATTGAAATGGTGTTAAATGAAGTGATTGTGCGTTAATTGTGATCGTTTGCGGAAAATTTACGCTTATGGTATAATTTCTGGTTTTAGGGTTTCAATTTGGGAATTTTTCCAAGGTTGGCTTATGAGCTTCTAATTGGCTCAATTGAGGAGTATTGAGGCCCTAATTGGATATGTTTTATCGTTTACGAATCGTATACGCAATTGTGGTGAATTACTATATGTTTGGGTATTTGATTGTAGGATGGAAAGGATGAATTTATGGGGAAATGCTGTCCAATTTTGAATAGCGTTGGTGACTTTGAGTTTAAGTTAAAAGGCTTGGACTTGAATGATGAAATTGTCTTTATTGGACGAGGATTGTGAGCCGTAGAGGTGAGTGACCTCAAACTATTTCCAACGTTACCTTTGAAATGTTTCTTGCATCGTTTCTTTGATTGCATATCCTGTGTGCCGGCATATAAGTTCTTGACATGTTTTGGCTCAAATGAGTACTTGGATTTCGTGTGCTGGACCCCAACGTCTCCTCCACCGTTTAATGTTCCTGTAGAGCACCAATGGGCTCTTTCTCTCTGTTCAATGTTAAATGTTACATGTTCAATGTTAAATGATTGTTTGGAGCGTTGGACGTCTAAGTACCATGATTTCACTGGCTCACGAGAGCAATGAAAGTGCATTGGTTACTGAATCATTGAATCATGACATTATTGAAATGAATGATTGTGAAACTGATTTGATAACTGATTTTACTGGTTACTCGCTGAGCTTCTAGCTCACCCCAAAATGTTTTATTCCCCTCCACAGGGCTCAAGGCGAAGGAAGGGCTTGTAGTGTTTATTGATGGATTATCTCATGCATGGATTGAATCCTGGATTTCCTCTTGTGTAATCATTCATATTGGGATTGTATTGAACGTTTAGAATTGATTGGATGTGTAATAGTCTAGTTTTGGACTTCCTCCTGTATAATAGTTGGTATCAAGGATCAGAGTGGCGCAGTGGAAGCGTGGACGCTTCGCTTTTGACATGTAAGTGTTGGAACATTTGATGTATATTTGAGATTTCTATTGTCATTTAATTGAGGACTGTAGTGAACGACTGAGTCCCGGCGAGAGCTGGGCAGGCGGCCCGCCGAACCCTCTGGTTCGCCTTAGGGGGAGGTGGGGTCGTTACATGTAGTACATGTAGTATTTTTGTGTTTAATGTTTAGACATATTATTGAAAATATTTCTTGTGGTTAAATGTTGTCTCTTTTAGGTTTGCTGGTAGGGAGTTTCGTCCAGTTTTAAGGGGAGACTCTATCAAAATTTTTTCAAAATCTTGTCCAAGTAAAATTGTCCCAAAAAAGTTTAAAATTTTTTTCGATTTTATCTAGGGGTAACAAGTTTTACACTATTAATAGTTCAAATTCCTTCCACTTTTGAGATGTATATATGTGACTTGAGAACTTCTTTTCTCATTTAACTTGGAAATGACTATTATGTGATTATAATTTTTTTGCATTTGTAGAAAAGTATATCTAGTAAACTGGAGAAAATTATGCCTACATTTTACATGTTTAGTAAAATTTCTTCTCTTTACTCGATTTTACTGAGTTAAAGTGATTAATATGGTCAATAAGTGTAACACTCTTCTCATGATTATTCTTTTGAGGGAATGTTTATTATCTTACTTAAAAATAAAAAAGAGAGTAGAAAAAGAAAAAAAATGAATGAAATACAAAAAATTGAAAAAAGAAGAAGAAAGAGGAAAAGAATATAAGAATTGCTTTACTCCAATGGTTCTTGTACTTAGTAACCGGGAGTTTTCATCTAAAAATGTCGACTTTCGTGTAAAACGATATTCAAATTAAGAGTATGCAAGGCAATTTAAGTATGTGAAGTGTTGAGTAATCAGTGATTTTCATCTAAAAATATCGATTTTCGCGTCAAAAGACACTTTCACAACTTGAGTAATATTTAGCTATAGTATATGAATAAATCTCTCCCTAAGTTGAATAAGAAAATGCTCATGAGATTAGATAACATTTTATTGACCATATGTGTTATTTACTTTTGACATTGGATAAAAGGTGAGAAATGGAGTTGAACTAGCATAATTAGGGTATAAATAGCTCTCATTTACTTGATATTATGAATACTTGAACTTAAATGAATGATTGCATAATGGTTATTTACCTTGTTTTGGGGAACTAAAGTTGAATGGTGCACATATGTTTGTTTTCAAATTTTGAATCATTGTTGGTTTATATTTCTTATTTCTTGAGGACAAGTAATAGTTCAAGTGTGAGGATATTTGACAAATATATATTTTACGTGTTTTAAGTGTATTTTACTAGTTAATGTTGGTTCATTTTAACTAGTTTTATAACTAATTAACTAGGGTTTTGGTAAAAATATATATTTTGTGGTTTAAATGGTAAACGTTGCATTTCTATGGATTTTAATGGTAAAAACTTCATGTTTTTGTAGGTTTAACGATTCAATCATCAAAGGGTGCGAATCGAGAAGATAATTGGATGATAATTGATGATTTGAAGTGGTTAAAAGAAGACATGAAGTGAAAAACATTCAAATGAAGAAATGCAAGTGAAGACAGTTTTGACACATCTTTGTATTTCGGCAATATCTTGAGCAACAATGATCGGATCAAGGTGATCTTTTATACCATTTCGAAACTAAGAGATAGATTTACATTTGGTATGAAGACATCGAAGTCCAATTCAATTGTTTTCCTGGTCAAAAAGTAGAAACACAGAAGCTTATTTGTATGGTCGAGAGCTGAAACAGGGGATTGACCAGTTGATGGTATTTCAATTATATCTCAGTCCACAGAACTCCAATTTGGATGATTCTTGAAAATTGGAAAGCTAACTAAAGGGGCTACAACTTTCATGTTTTGCACAAAAGTTAGTTTGGCCTCTATCATAGCAGTTGAAGTGAGGCCAAATTCACAGAAATGAATACGCGACTTGAGAAAACGTGGATGAAGTCGCGTATTCTCAAGTCGCGTATTGTAGCCTGATTTTAGCAACTTGCTCAGCCACTTACTTTGTTTTCATACTACTTTCCAGCTATAGTTGGAGAGAGAATTTCGGCTGCACATGCTTCTGACGCAAAAAGGAAGAGGAAAGGAGCTTTATGTCTTGTCCAAAACCTGCCTTTTTTACTCTCTTAACAATTAGATGTTAGAATCATTAGAAGGAGAGAGTAGATCATATTAGAAGAAGTTCATATCAGATTTTACCATTAGAACTTAAGACGCTCTCTCTAGCTAGCACTTTTTGGTGAAAGCAATTGGAAACTTCATTGTACACCATTTTGTTGAAAAAATTGAAGATCATTGGGAGTTTCTTTATTAACTTGGCTAAGCTTTCTTTCTCTATCTTTTACTTGTGATTCATGAGGTGTTCATGCAATGAAGCTATGTGTTTTCTTGTTTTATCTTACATGAGTAGCTAAATTTCTAGATCTAGGGAGTAGATGAAACTTATGGCTATTTCATATAAAGTGAATATGATTTACACTTGTTACATCTTGTATTAGCTTGTCTATTTGTGCATGCTTATCACTTGTTGTTGCTTGATCACCAATAACAAGCTCTTAGTTGTTATTATTCAATGAAAATTGGTAATAATGATAGAACAATATGAGTAGAGCTTGAGTAGTAGACTCATGAGAATAGAGGTACACTTAAATGGATTAAACTTGCATTTCATGAAGGAAACAAGAATAGAACTAGTTATTCACCATAAGAATAGGGAAAACTAGACTATTCTAGGCCATTTCATCATGAGAATGAGATTTGGTAATATTGGAAATGAATCCCTAGTTAAACAAGGGTTGTAACAAGAGATAAATCTATTCATTTGTGTTATTTATGCCATAAGTGGAATCTATATTATTAGACTCAAATATTTAGTGAATTTTCTCCATTTGTTATCTTGCAATTATCTAGTTAAGGTTTGTAAGTAGTAGTAATTATAGTTTCTCTTGCTTAAATTGATTGTTAGTCTAAATAATAGAGTAAGTTAGGATTTAGTACTTGAAAAATCGCTCTCCGTGGGATCGACCCAATATTTGCCCTAAAACTACTAATTTGACATGTATACTTGCAGTCAAAATGGGTAAAATTCGGAATTAAACTTGTACTTATATCAAAATCCCGTCAAGTAGTAAAGAGGTCTTTGCTATTCTAGTTTGGCATCAAATTTCATTGTAGATGTCAAGGGGTCGTACAAGATATAAAACCCAATATTTTTGAATTTATATTTCAAGTAAATTAGTTTGAGATTGTCATGTTTTGGGGAATATTTCTCCTTCTTGTAGAGAATACTAGGGTGTGCTCCCATTCCCAAGGCAGATGTTTTGACCTATACATTGATTTTTTTATACAAACTTTTTTATGTTCATGGTTATAAGTGGAATTGTATTAGATGTAATGTATGAAAGTTTAATCATGTTGGTGAACTCGAGTAATTAGTGAAGATGTAGAATTGTGAGAAAGGGAATATGGATATGCCATAAACAACCATAGCAAATTTGTAATACTCACAATAAGCACATTATACTATTATAAACAATCATAACAAAGGCATGATTGTTTGGGTTTCACAGCCATACTAACGATTGCATAGACTTACTTATAGTTTCAGTTTTAGATTATATATGATAGTGGTTCCTTTTATATGAAGGTATTATAGACCATATTGCATGTAATCTAATTTGAAATAGTTTTATTTACCCCAATAGTATTCACATAGGATAGGAAGAGTGGTAGTCTTAACCAATTGCTAGAATGTTGATGCATTTCTCCCACACTTCAGCTTCTTTTAAGAAGTTCACAAATGCGAAGTGTTTTTTAGAAAGTGAGTTGTGATCTCGTTTTTTAGCAGATAAGAACAATTAAAGTGTGCAACACCTCATTTTCTGCCGCTAACAAAGAAATTCGGGAATTGCAAATAAAATTCATCAAACACTCACAAAATTCATCAATGAAAAAAAACCGGATGCAATTGACAATAAACAATTCAAATGAACCACTTGTGAAGTGAAGATTCAGACCTTACCTTTACCACGAATTTCCAATATGTAAATAACTTTTGCTCACAGTTTAGCTAGCTACAAGAATTAAAATGGCATTTTGGAAATATAGCTAAAAGATATAAAAAGGTTTTTGATGGATATTAACAGGTATTATATATTCCTTAATGAATTTTCTAGATTCGTAAAAAAACTTATGAGGGAAAATGCAGTATACAACTTATAGTATCTAATTTACTTCCTAAACACCAAAAGTATAGAAATAGAGAACTCGAGTAAGCACACTGATAAGTGCATTTTATACATAGTTATTAGTAGTATTTTGTGTGCAATCTTGGTATAAATTAGGATGATTTAAGGTGTAATTTGCTCCATAAGCCTCTAAATTTTGTGAACTTCATTTGAGCAATTTAATGTGCAAAAGTTGGTTATTTTTGTAGGAATTGAGGTGAACTCTCAACGTTGGTTCAAGTTGGATCGGATTCGAAGTCATTAGCGCTTGATTCAATGGCAAATTTAGAAAGTAGAAGATTATCAATTGCAAAGATCAATGGTGGAATGCATGAAAAACAACATGAACATCTTGCATGAGGCATTAGAGATGATACGCAACCATCAATATGCGAGCTGAGATCGCGTATTCTAAGGTCGTGGCTCAGAATGCTACAACTTGCTCTACCACTTGCTCTGTTTTCACACCACTTTTCAGCCTTATACTGGACAAGAATTTCAGTTGCACATGCTCAAGGGACATTTTAGGAAGAGAAAGGAGCTTTTTGTCTTATCATTAACAATTTTTTGACTCCTTTAACATTATTGGTGTAAAAATCACTAAATGTGAGGACTCGTAAAATTCCTTATATTTTTCTTTAAAATGCCCTTTTAATTAGGAATTATTCATTTATTATGGCCCTACTACCCAATCACCCTACAATAAGTGTAAATGAATATAGAAGTAAGGGTTTCGTTGTCCGTTTTCAAGTTAGAGCGAATTAGGGTTTACACGTTTTTCCGTAGTGTGACTATTCGGTACGGAGCGAGAATCAAATTTGGTAGGTAAGAGTGACTTTTGGATGAAAAAATATTATATGATTTGAAGTGATAATAATAAGTTAGTGATTAGAAGGCAAAAACCCTAGTATACGCGATTTAAGAAAATCGACTCAAACCGACGTGTACCGTGCACTAGCGATTGAACACACCACTTGACCACCACTTTCTTGCTATATAAGCTCATTAATATTTGTGCAAAATATCCCCTCATTCTCAGCTAGCTTTGGCCGAAAATGTTGACCAAATTTGCAAGGAAAAGAAAAAAAAATGAGTGGAAAGTGGTGATGCCACTTGTTGGCCATCTAAGGCCTTGACCAAGACCAATTTGTCTTGTCTTCTTATCACCATTTAGCTTCCTTTCTTCAACATTTTCAGCTTGCTTTGGCCGAGAGAGAGAGAGAGAAAAACCAAGGGAGAGATACATCAATCCATCTTGAGTTTGAGTCACTTAAGTGAGGAAACAAGAAACTAATCCGATTAAAACTTTCTTTGAGTGTTTAGCTAGTGGTGTGTTGGTGAAAGTTTGGAAGGAAAAGCTAGGGTTGCTCTTGGAAGTAACTTTAGTAAGGTAATAATGCTGATTTACCATTTCTTACTTTTAATCTTGCTTGACTTGGTATAGCACCTTAAATTTGTGGTGGATGATAGCTATTATAATGATTTGGATGGATATAGTGTATGTTCTTGAGTTACATGAGTTAGGGTTTGAATGATGTTCTACCTATACTTGCTGTATGGATAGTATATGTTGTATTTAAGCTTATAAGAGGTCATGGTAGTGATTGAAGCAAGGAATGAAGAAATTTTCCTTTGAAATCGTTAAATTTCAGATTTCTGGAAAAACTGTAGCTCAGTTCTGTCTGGTTCCAGTTCATGATGTTAGAGACCGAATTAGGCTTAGCATAAAACATGACAGTTGTAGAAAATGATGTTTTATAGTTTCCTACAAAATTTCAACCCAATCGGAGCAACGTAGCCTGTGAAAAGACCAAAATACCCTCACTGCCCTAGGATGCATCCAGTGATCAGTTTTGGACATTTCATCCAATTGACCGTGTCTATTCACTATGATCCGTACTGATTTAGCCATTTACCAAAACATGAAAGTTTTATTGCAATGTTTTAGCTTTCCAATGCCACTAGAATCACATCGCTTGGACTTCGGTAGCCCGAGTTATTGTCGTTTAAACATAGCGCGATTAACTGACCTGTTTGGGAGATTTTGGTTCTGTAATTCGACATTTTGACCTAGGTACACTAGAAACTGGACTAAGTGGTCTTCATCAAACTTGTGGATCTCTGTCTTAGCTTCATAACGGTATAAGTTGTACCTCAATCCGATAAGCGTAGCCTCAGTTGTGTCCGTTACGTAAAACCACGTCAAATCTGTCTTTTGCTAGACTTCATTTCCGCACATGTTGCTAGCTTGATTTTGTACTTGCATTACCTTGAGCCTATTGAACGGCTATTGAAATGAGTTTGTTTTGTGTGTAACTTTGGGTTTGATTAAGGAAAAGAATGAAGCCATAAATAACTGGAAATAGGAAAATACAAAGGGCGTGCTACCCAAATTTACGCTCAAGGGCTAGGTAGACATATTTGCATCTTCTGTTACCGAGGTATATAAGTAAGGACTTGGCTGAACTTGTACCCTTGAGAAATAAACTAAATGACTGCTCGGAGTATGTTTTTCTTGTACTTTCGACTCAAATGGCATTTTCAAGTATATATATTACAAAGTTTTATAGTTTAAAAAGCGAGCAAGTGTTTCACGACTACTCTCCACGTGAATTTCAATTTCTTGATTTTTATTGAACGAAACGTCTAAGTTTCGAACCTTAGTCGATTTTTAAAGTTTTGAAGCAAAGTTTTATCACAGATTTGGATTTCGAACCCGGAGTATAACTCAGACGTGATTACTAGGGGCACTTCATTTTGGTGAGTGCTTCTAAATACCTGATTGAACTGGACACTTGTTTCCAATACTTGATCAATATGATTAAATGATATATGATTGGTTTGATCGGGCAAGAGTGTACTTTATCGCACTTGCCCTTATTTGATATATACTTGTTTATTGTTGAAATTGATTTGATATACTTGTTTATGATGTGCGGACTTCTTGGAATTCCAGAAACCCTGCGGCAAGTTACTCGAGTCGAGCCGGCAAGGGTTTGGTCGATTAGGTAACGAACCCTGGGTCTCATGTTTGTCGAGTGGAGTGATATCTCCTCGACTCATCGGTATACTCGAGTATTACCACCCGTATTTATTGAGGATTTTGGGCCCAGTAGGGGGTTTGAATGGTGGACGGAGAGTTGTGTAAGTGGTGTTCTGCTGGATTGGTTACTTACTTGAAAGTTGACGGAGTGTCAACTATTATGTGATCAAACTCCTGGTGATGCATTGGGAGTTTGGCTCCTGGGAGCCATTCGTATCCTTATACTTTGAGATGATTGTTACTTGTAGTGTTATTGTTCAAGTAGTGTTATTGTTTCTGTTAAAACTTTACACTCGCTTATTTTGATATTGCTACTTGAAGTGTTATTGCTCACTTTTATGAACTCCTCATACTCGTTACTTTGTTATATCGAAAACTTGTACTTATAAATAATGGTCCATTTGCTATTTGGAACCTCACTGGGCTTTTAGCTCATTCCACGCCATTTGTTTTCCTTACAGGGGTATGAACGAGGCGTGAGACGTGTACAGACTAGCGTAGTCTAGTTGTTTTGAATTTTGTAATTGTACTCGCACTAGTCGCTCGATTAGGGTTGAATGTACTGAAAACTTAAATCTTTTGATGTATTTGGGACTGTATGGATGGTTGAGATAGAAATGAATGTATCCGTATGTTCCAAACTCGGGAACCGTTATTTCGTTTATTATTGAGATTGCACCTTATTTTAATTGATGCGATTGAGTGAGTCCCGGCGAGAGTTGGGCAGGCGGTCCGCTAAACCCTAGGTACGCCCAGGGGGAGGTGGGGCCGTCACACTAGAAGGAGGAGATTTCTAGTCATTCGAGAGGGGATTATCATATTATCATCTTTAGAGCTTTGAGAGAGTCTTATTTTGTTCTCTCTAACTAGAACATTGTGACAACAATTGGAGATTTCATTGTACAACTCATTTTGTTGAAGAAATAGACGATCATTGGGAGCTTCTTCATTATTTCGGCTAAGTTTCCTTTATCTATCTTTTTACTTGTAATTCAATATGTGTTCATGCAATGAAGTTATGTTATTTCTTATCATATATCATATGAGTAGCTAAATTTCTAGATCTAGGGAGTAGATGAAACTTATGGTTATTTGATATGAAATGAATATAATTTACACTTATTACATCTTGTATTAACTTGTCCATTTATGCATACTTATAACTTGTTGTTGCTTGATCACCAATAATAAGTTTTTAGTTGTTATTATTCAATGAGAATTGGTAATAATGATGGAATAACATAAATGGAGCTTAAGGAGTAGACTCATGAGAATAGAGGTACATTTAAATGGATTATCTTTGCATTTCATGAAGATCAAAGAATTGATCTAGTTATTCACCATAAGAATAGGGAAAACTAGGCTATTCCTTGTTTCTATATCATGAAAATGAGTTTTGGTAAATATAGAAATACATCCCTAGATAAACAAGAGTAGTAACAAGTGGCAAATCTATTTATTTATATATTTGATGCCATAAGTGGACTTTATTTCCCGAGATCCAAGGTTTAGTGATACTCTCCATTGGTTACTTGCAAGTTCTTCAGTTAATTTAGTTAGTTAGTTAGTATTGTTATTTTCATTGTTATTATTGATGGTTAGTTTAAATAATAGAGCAAGTTAAGAATCTAGTACTTGTAGAAGTTGCTCCCCGTGGGATCGACCCGATATATATCCTAAACTACTAGTTGACCTGTACACTTGCAGTCAAAATGGGTGTCAAATGGATTTAAACTTGTACATATATAAAAAATCTATCAAATTTTTGGTGCCGTTGTCGGGAAGCGGCAATATTAGGACCAAGCAAACTTTATTAATTTAGACATTTTTTTAAAATTTTAGTTAAAACTTTTGTGTGGTATTTGTATAGATTTTTCAGTCGCTTTTTACTGTAAAATTACTAATTTTGTTATTTTCTCTTTGTTTGTAGTATATGCACCGAGTTTTACATATAGTCACACCTTTTGATCAGAAAATTAAAAGGACATTCCGTAGATAAAGAAGGCATACACCACAAGAAGAAGAAGAAGAGGCTCAACAACAAATAAAGTGAATCGCTATTGAGCTACCTTTTCAAGAAGAAATGGCAAAAAATGAAACAAATAGGCGAGATTTTAGAGATTTTGCTCTACCGGGGACTAGAGTTGCAAAAATGAGTCAAGTCGAGTCGAATTTTAGACTTATCCAACTGAATTCGACTTAATAACAGGTAGGCTTGAGTTCGAGTTCAAGTTCGACGAGTCAAGAAAATTGTGCTCAAACTCGACTCGACTAAGGAAAAACCAGGCTAGAGCTCGAGTCAACAAGGTTCACGAGCTGTTGCTCGATTTCTGGCTCGCGAACAGCTCAAATTGCTAACTCGTAATGTAAGTCGAATTTCTGACTCGTGAGCAGCTCGTTAGCTCGAGTTTCTAAAAATTAATCTAATAAAAACAACAAATAATTATTTTTCTTAATAAATAATAAAATTTTAGGGATATATATATAATTTTACGATTAAAATGAAAAATGAAAAAATATATATATACTCGAGCTCGCGAATAAAAAATAAAAAATATATATATACACTTGAGGCTCGCGAGCTAACGAACTTAATATTTTGAGTTTGAGTTCGATTTGGCCAACTCGACCTCGACTTGAGTTCGATGTTTGATCGAGCTCGAGTCAAACTTTGATTCGAACCGCTTGTGAGCGGCTCGATTCGTTTGCAACCCTATCGAGGACACAAGGCTCTCAAACATATATAGTAAGATCAATGGTAAATGCTAACAATTTTAAAATTAAACTATCATTAATTCAAATAGTTCAACAATCTCAATTTGGAGTTAATGCCGTAGAAGATCTAAATGCACACTTAGCCAAATTTTTTAAAATATGTGATGCAATCAAAATGAATGGAGTTAGTGAGGATGCTATAAGGCTAAGGTTGTTCCCAATATTATTGAGGGATAAGGCTAAAATTTGGCTACATTCTCATACCCCTAATACTTTCACTACTTGGGATGATTTATCAAGGATTTTTTGAATAAATACTTTCCATCAGGTAAAACGACTAAAATTAGAAAAGATATAACTAGTTTTAGTCAACTAGAGAGTGAATTAATATATGAAATATCAAAACAGCTTAGAGAGTTGCTTCAAAAATGTCCACATCATGGACTTTCGCATTGGCTCATTGTACAAATATTTTATAATGATTTATATTTTTCTACTAAAACTACTATTGAAGCAGTTGCTGGTGATGCTTTAATGGATAAATTACCCCAAGAAATCCAAAGTTTGATAAAGGAGATGGCAGCAAATAAGAGAGATAATTCTAGACGTCAAGCAGGTATGATTAAAATGGACACTCTCAATATATTAAGTGCTCAAATGAATAATGTAGTAAAGTTGTTAAGCAAGCAAGCCGGAGTTGGTCCAAGTTCTTCTTTCAATGTACATGTTGCTTGTTGTTCTATCTGTGGATGAAAAGATGATTCTAACGAGTGTGTTGATTTTGAGGAGGTTCAATTTATCAATCCATACTCGAATACATACATTTCGGGGTGGAGAAATCATCCAAATTTTAGATGAAAAGATTAAGGTAACCCTCAAAGGCCAGCTAATCCGCCGAAATTCCAACCAAAACAACCACAAACGGATACTAAATCGGGTTAGAAAATTGCGGTGGAGAAACTTGCAAAGGGCGTCGAGGTTCGAACGACTAGAGGAGTGATTGGACCAATTGACTAGGATATATAGAAATATGGAGGTTCAAATTGGTAAAAATTGCCGATTTAATCAACAATAGAAGCCGTGAAGAATCGCCTAGTAAAATCGAAGGCAGCTCGAGAAAGCATGTCAATGCTATCACTTTTAGAAGTGGTAAAATAATTGAGGGACCTAACTTTGGCAATTTAAGTGGTGAAAAAGATAAGGAACAAGAAATTGAAAGAGTAAAAGAAAGCCAAAATGATCATGTTGTCATTGATATAGATGTACCTCCTCTCAATTTAAATTCTAATGTAATTCCTTTTCCACACAGGTTGAAGAAAGATGGGAAGGATTGGGAGTTTGAGAAATTTCACAAAATTGTTAAACAATTGCATATTAACAATCCTTTTGTTGATACTATTACACAGATTCCCTCTTATACGTGTTTCTTGAAGGATATCATGTCAAAGAAGAGAAAAATTGTGGATAATGAGATGATAACATTAATGGAAGAGTGTAGTGCATTGATTAAGAACAAACTCTCTGTGACAGCCCCACTTTTTCCAAAGATGAACCAGAGGGGTCAGCGGACTGCCAGCCCAACTCTCGTCAGGACTCACTACAAACCATAGCAAGCATTACTTGAAATTTCTAAACTAACCAAAATAATATTCATTACATCCCAAAATAACTCTCAAATTCAAATCCTGTTAAGGAAAATAAAATGTGGGATGAGTTTACACTCAGTAAGCATTCCAGGTAAACAGACAAAATAAGAGAATAACACAATTTAGCATGTAAGCACGTTTTTTCAAGTAATATAGGTTCAAGTAAGTTGATACTCAACTTTAGAAAGTGGTAGTGCAACAATTAATTGTAATAGGAATCTTTAAATGTAAAATACTTGATAAATAATAACATTTATGCGTGCACTCAATCATTCGTTCAAGTAAATACAAGGATAAACAATAATTTAAACAATAAAAGGATACGAGACTCAGATGGAGCAACATTCACCTTATAACTGCCAATTAACAATCCCCTACATTTTACCACCTTATAACCTCCGAACTCCCATCTTATGTCCTCCAAAAGATCAACAATCCCCTCATTTAACATTCACCTTATGCCCTCCGAAAAATCAACAATCCCCTCATTTAACATTGTACTCAAAGCCTTTCGGCAAAGAGTTTGAGCTTTGCACTTAACATTAGTAAGTTATAAACCCAAAACTGTCCAGCTGACACTACAAGAAATTTGGTCATTAGTGACAATATTACTCAGTGATGAAAAAAAATCATCACAAAATGGGGTCCTTTAACCACAATACGGCAAGTTGTCACAATCGAGTCAAGGAAGCCAACACATCAGTGACGACCTTGCATTGTTGTCACAATTCGATTCCCGCCAGGAGTCATGAAGAGAGCGGGAACTGCAATAGTGACAACTTTCTAAAAGTCGTCAGTAATAATAGCACCTTTCTTTGACAACTTTGCTATTGTTATCACTGATAACATTATATAGCTGTTAGTGACAACTAGTTTTATCACTGTTTGATTTTAAATATTTATTGTTTTTTGCAACTATTACTCTTAATTTTTTGTAATCATTATGTGTTCTCTAATGATTTTTAGTTGTTGTATACTTACGAGCCTCCTTATTAGTTTAATTTTCTTGTATATGTAATAACTTCATTAGAATAAAAAATAATTAAAAAATAAAAAATTCATTAGTGTAAATAAACTTGTGACTACTTAACTTAGAATGATTATTAGTTAATTTGATATGAATTTAAATAAGAGTTTTCAAATTGAATCGGTTATCGAAGTGGATAAATCATAAACTCCATAGTTAATTAACTAATACACTTTATGTATTAGTTGAATTGTGCATTTTTTTCTTATTTGAAGATAATGGATTAATAGTGAAGTTTTATAAATAGTAGTTATAATTGATATAAAGTTTTAGCACTTATAAGAACTAGTTAAATTTTATTAAAATGCTTTTCCATTTATATGAATTTAAAAAATTTTGCCACTCATACTAAAATTTTTAATCATACTAAAACTTTAAAATTGTGACACAAAAATAATGAATAAAAATGAAATCTATATTTCAAATACAATTATAAAAGACAAAATTGCACCAATTTTTCTTGTGTAAAAAGGGGGGGAATTATGATGTCCAAATCTAGTTAAAATTAAAGACAAAAACAAAGTGGCGCAATTTTAAAATTCAAGGCAAAAAAAGAGGCGCAAAATTGTCCAAGTCTCTTGTACTACGTAGATGCAAAATAATAACTTTTCTAAGTGTTGAACTCTCTCTCAGACATCTCCCCTCTCCAGTCTTTAAATCGAAGCCCATTTTTTATCCTTCCCGTCAAAGTCTCTCTAATTTCAGCTTCAAAAGCAGCGATGGCACCAAAGGCGGAGAAGAAGCCGGCTGAGAAGAAGCTCGTGGCCGAGAAAGCCCCAGCAGCCGAGAAGGCTCCGGCAGAGAAGAAGCCAAAGGCTAGGAAGAAACTCCCGAAGGAAGGCGGAGCCACTGCCGGCGACAAAAAGAAGAAGAGAGTCAAGAGAGCAGCGAGACCTGCAAGATCTACATCTTCAAGGTGCTGAAACAAGTCCATCCCGACATCGGGATCTCCAGCAATGCCATGGGTATCATGAACAGCTTCATCAACAATATTTTCGAGAAATTGGCTCAGGAGGCTTCCAGGCTCGCCAGGTGCAATAAGAAGCCGACGATTACGTCGAGGGAGAATCAGACTACTGTGAGACTTGTACTTCCCGGTGAATTGGCCAAGCACGCCGTCTCCGAAGGCACCAAGGCTGTTACCAAATTCACTAGCTCTTGAGGAAATTGAAGAGAAAACGGTTGATTTCTAGGGTTAGTTCTTTCGGTTGATTTTTAGGGAAAATTTTTTACCTAGTTATCGTGAATCCCCTAGATTAATTGTATCCTCTACTTCTTGGCCCACTTGGGAAGGACTTGCTACTTCCCAAAGATTTTTGGTACAAAATCAGCTACAGCTGGACTTGGTAGGGGGAGAATTGAATAATAATGACCAAATTAGATGAGGCAATTAGACAAGCTTTAGATGAGGCATAATAGCATACTCATTTACCTCAAAATATTTATTGCTCTGGCTGAATGATTTTTCCTCCAGAACTGCGCACTTCAATTTTCTCCAAGGTTGCAACACGAAACATTCGTTCTGTTTCCAAGAGGGTAATCACTTCTATTTCTTCTTCCCGTCTCTTTTCTGCTTTGCCCGGAGTGATAACTATGGGACTATTTTTGGTTAATTGAAGGGAATTTTTTCTTTTCATTTTTTATTGTAGTTTGGATTTACTTTTCTTCTTTGTTTGGTACAATGAATCTGTTCTACTTCTAGCATCTTAGCTCAATCTGTTTTTGTGTAACTACATCTCATAGCATTCTTAATTATTGGTAAATGCTAAAGTAATGTTCTTTAATTGTTTGTGTTAGTAAAATAGAGTTCTTTCCTGCGTTCATATATGGTTCCTTGGTGTTTCTGGTGAAGTAATGACTTGTGGGAAAAGTTCCCTTTTCTAATCTGGGTATAGATTGTATATTCCAGGTGTTATGTGTACATCAAGTTGTCACATACAATAACACTAAATACTCAGATTTGGATTGGAAGGCATTTTCTGTAAGGTTGATTCAGGAAATGAAAACTTAATGCTTCTTTTTTCTTTGTGGAAATAATGTGTATGCTTCTTTTTTCTTTGTGGAAATAATTTGATGCATGGAGAATTACTTCAAGTTATGTTTATTGAATGCTTAGTCCTGACAATTGGCTTGTTCAATCTGAAGTTTTCTTCTTTCACTTCCAATATTCAGTGGCTCTTTGTTTACTTTTTCTTTACTATTGCATCACAGACTCACAGTTGTATGTCTTCCTATGTTATCTAGAATCTTTTAGAGATTTGCATCTGGCCCACATTTTCCACTGTTGACGTTAAATGAAAGGAGAGTTTGCCATAGAAGATAAAGTAGTGAAGCTGTCGAGCTTGTGTAGTTTGCTCTGCTTCTGAGAAGTTTTGATGCCTATGTGCTCTGGACTAGTGATTGACGAGTTTCAGTCAGCTTTTTGTTGCACTGATTACAGTAGCCAGTTGAATGTCAAAAGGGAGATTTAAAAAAAAACTCAGATTTGGATACTTTTCTTAACATAACTAGTTGGACTAGTCTTTGTGTTTAAACCTAAATTATGTAATTGTCTTGCTATAAAAGTGTGTACTAAGCTTTCATGCTAGGATATAAGTTGAACTTAGTGATAAGTAGGGAATAAACACGGACATCATCTCAAAAGTTTGTAATATGATCTATGAACTCTGTTTGATTTGTGGGCTTTGGTTGCACGAGTTTTAGTTACACGGGCAATGTATTCATGTGACTTTCCAGATTTTATTCTTATGAAATTTCAAAGTGGTTGTCACATGGGTGAAAACAAATTTTGCATAAAAGAATACCATAAATTGACTGGTCTGTATTCTTCTAATTAGATGTCATGGCTGATTACTGTGTAGGCGAATTGTCTATAGTTATAATATGTGGATATATTGTGGTGAAAGTTTGTATTATCTTAATGGATTATGACACTGTAAGTATTTATTTGCAGTAGCATTTTTTTTAATGGGTTGCAGTTCCATGGTTGATTTTGTGCATTAATTTAATTTAGTTGTATGGTTTGACAACTTCAATTTCATAAGGATGATAAAATTCTTGCTTTTGTTTTACTCAAGTGTTTTAGCATGGTGTGCTGAATACGTTTTTCAATCAAAGCTAAATTAGAGGTTCAAAGCAGTTGATTATCATGCTCTTTTCATTTCTATTGCACTTGTTTCTGAGCTTTATAATGTTATGGAACTTATCTGCTATACTTGCTATGTTACTCATTTCATTATGATTACTACACCGATACTTGGATATGATTGTAATCATTCATACATAAATTTTTTGTCTTTACATTTGATTGTTATTACTTGATAATACATTTTCATTTTAGTAGTACTTGTACTCCGAGCATGTGTGTCCAGTCTTTGAAATTAGTGAGTTTTTGAAGCCAATCTGAAGCTTTCTTGAGTTCTAAAGTTTCAAGTGCTTTATCTCTTACTTTGCTCTTGTTCAGTCACTGTCTAGACGATACATAAAAGAAATGATTCAACTTATTTTCTTGCAAATTTCTAAGTTCTCTTTCTTGTCTCAAGTTTTTATTATCACCTACTAATAATTGAAGTACTTCACTGCAGATATGTTGCTCATTTTAGATTTTTGGAAGATCAGCAGCCAGAGTTGCTAATTGACTCAAGAACTGTAGAGAAAATCCTATACTCAAGAAATTTTTCGACGACACATTAAAGTCATCACTGATAAGTTTTATTGACAACTTGACTAAAGTTGATGCTCGTAATGCATGGCAATAAAACTTAATAAGGTAGATTTGTACTCCAGAGTTGCTAATTGATGCTCGTAATGCATGGCAAAACCTTTTTCTGATCATACTTTTAATAAGGTAGATTTGTAATAGTACAAATCAAGTGCAATATGAATCATGGACATAATTTTCTGCCCAATTGACTTAATGAGGGCATTTATATAGATGGTTTAATTTTGGGTAGTAAGCTAATTTAAAATAACCTTTTACGGGTTGAAGAATGAACTTAATCAAGTTATTGTAGCACAGCAATTTGCAGCGAATCATTGTTTTATGTTATCCATGGCTAATTTTTATAAGTAACAATCCTTTGTCTTCAGTAGAACATATAGAATATAAATAAGTTATTGACATTACTAATACTTTAATAGCTAACTTTTGAGTTCATTTGGGATATTGTTCTTGTTATGACAATTCTTCACCTTCTTTATTCTTTTCCTTAATAATTTCCTACTCATTATTTGAGTTTGTGATAAGTAAATCTAAGATTTTTTTCCTTTTCAAAATGCTTGTTACTTACTATTGTTATACTACTTTATGCAGACAAATGCTACTATGTCAGATTTTGTGCAAAATTCACAGCTACTAAGTGGACTCAAGAAGGATGAAGATAAAGCTTCTTTTTTGGCTCGTGAAGTGTTTTGGAAGTTTTTATGACTTTTGAGGCTCGGATGCTTTTTGTAAACTTGATTGGCTTTGCATGAACAATTTGGGTTACACAGTACCACTTCTATTGTAGTATTTGTAGGATGACATTGAACTTAAACATTATATTTTGGTCCTTTGTAGCATAATGGATGCTTTTAGCTATTAATTAGCAGGCCTTTTATGGTTCTTTTGATTTGATGAATTGTTGGATTCCTTTTTAGTATAATGGATGCTTTTAGATATTAATTAGCAGGCCTTATATGGTTCTAATTTGATGTATTGTTGGATTGGTTGCTTTTAGGACAATCGTTTGTATCAGGTTTCATAGTGACAATATATTGTTACTAATCAGATTTCTCCACTAACAACAAAAAGTTGTCACTAAATAGGGTGTATAACAAAAAGGTATATAGTGATGATAAATGTTGTCAGTAAAGAGCCATTTTTAGTGACGACTCTAAAGAGTTGTGAGTAAACAATCAATACCAACGGCAACTATGAAAAGGATTTTACTGACGACACTACTACGAGCATCATTGATAAGGTGAAATGTTGTCACTATATATGTATTTATTATTGACAAAAAATATTGTCACTAACGAATAACATTTACTGACGACATTTAATGTTGTGACTGTGTACCTTTACCGACAGAGATTCACTGACGACTTTGTGACAACTAAAATGTTGTCAGTAAAACACGTTAGTGACGACTTTTACATTTTCTGTGATAATAATCAGTTGTCACTGATGACCAAATTTCTTGTAGTGTGATCCGACCTCGCAATTGGCGGGTCTCGGATAGGGTGCCAGCATAGGATTAAACTTAGTTCAGTTGAGGCGATAAAGTACACATCGGCCTACATTCTTGTACATTTATCACGCATTCATGCAATGTGAACATGCGTTCATAGCAAATTAGCAAGACAAGAAAATCACAACAATCATTCACTTATTAACATGTCATTCAAAAGAGAGTCACTCACTTAAACAAATAATAACATTTTCTCAAGTCATGCATAATCAAATAACATACATTGGAACACTCACCTGTTAAGAAATGCAGAGTTTGTCCATCAAGTCCCATGGTTAACCTCACCTTCTTTTCCCAATCCTAGGGCAATGAGTGAAAGTTGTTAATATCCTAGATTTATCTTCCAACCCAAACATAAGTTCATTAGGTGATCAAGTGGGTTGTTAATCGACTCAATTTACCATGCAAGTTAGATAAAAAATGTAGGAAAAGGTCATAAGAAAATGAGTTTGACAAGTGCAAGAAAGTTGAGTAAAAGGAAAATCTCATTCAAGTTCAAAAGGGTTTTCTCGGGTATAACAGTTGTGCACGCGCAGTCTCGGGAAAATGACCATATCTCATTGTAGAAAAGTCGAAATCACGCTCCGTTTGCGTTGTTGGAAAGTAGACCCGAAGAGCTTTCCAACGGTATAAAATGCAAACTATAGTTCCTCTCCTATCAATACCAGAAGTCCATAGAAGTCGATTGATTTTCCTGTTATGATCAGCTTAGGACTTTGACAAAATTACCCTAATCCTCCTTCCTAACCTCATTCATTTTGACTCAGATTCATCCAATTCAATCTCCTAAAGCTAATATACAAGGGGTCAAGTTATATAGCACTATTTAAGATTAAAATTCAACACACAAAACGATAAAATGAATCAAGGCAGTCCGGCCAACAAGGAAGAACAAAACAGTCCGCTACCTTGCCAAATCAACCAATTTACTTGCTCTATTTCACCTTAATTCACATATAAGTTTAAACCAATGTTTAGCCAAGTTTTAAGGTTCAATAAGTCACAAAGATCAAGGGAAAAACCTCCAATCCATGGCTGGCCAGCAAGCAACCCCAAAATAAAAAATTTCCACCTAGTTTTCTTAACTTTACTCCAACAAACTACCACTCAAACACACATACATAACATCCACTTCTAGGGTAAGGTTAAACCAAGTTCCTTGAGCACAAATCTGTTATTCTTGGTTTTGATGATCACAAAAGTTCTTTGAAATGTCTATCTAACCTTCTTCAAATATAAGTGTTTTTGCCTATCAAAGAATCAGGAACTAAAATGTCATGAATTGCAAATCAACCAAAAAGAAGAAGCAAAAACAGGACACTCATGTCGGACGTCCGAAAGGAAACTGTCGGACGTCCGAAGGGATGAAGAACATCAGGAAGGAGTCTCTGTCGGACGCACATCGATCATGTCGGACGTCCTAAAAATTCCATAAAGTTTTGATGACTCTCTGCCAAGACTCTGTCGGACGCTCGCAAGGAATCATCGGACGTCCTAAAGGACCGGACGCATGCTTCGGACGAACATCGATATCATCGGACGTCCTAAAAATTCTTCGAAGATTTGATAACTCTCTGGACGTCGTTCGGACACTGAAGCTCGGACGATAAAATTCCATCGGACGTCCGAACAACAACTTGACTATTTTTCGGACGATGTGTTCGGACGATGAATACTCCATCGGACGTCCGACAGCCCCAACGGCTAGCTGACTCTTCATATGCCTTCTAGCCGTTGGAAGTATTAATGAAGTCCATTTTTGGTTCCCTTCAAATACAAACGACTCTAAGTCAGATAGGAACTTTTGCACACTTGGTCTACAAGATCTCAAGAGATATTTTAGCTAGAAAATAGTCTCCAAAGTTAGATTTGTTTTCTAAGGAGTGTGAACTTCTGGTGAGCTTTTCTCTTGTGGTTGAAAGTTTCTTTAGTGTAGCTTTATTGAGGGTTATCTGAGTGTTTGTAAAACTTCTTAGCTTGACTAAGTGAGGCTTAGGGCAAGGAGGAAGTGCTCCCTCCATTGTACATCTAGTTGATCATCTTTCATCAAAGAGAAGTTGCTCAACCTTGTGATTGGTCTTCAAGTTTGAGGAAAGCTTGGTAGACAATTGGTTTGATTTCCTATTTTACTTTTTGTTTAATAAAATTCTCATTGCTTATCTATACTTGTTTTTCTGATCAATATTGCTATTGTCTTCTAATCTACTTGGTTGATCTTTACTAGAAAAGAAGGTAAATTTTTATTAAAGAAAAAGTGCATAAATTTGGTTAAGATTTTAATCAACCCAATTCACCCCCCCCTCTTGGTTGTGTTTGGGACTTACAAAATCTCACCAAAACAACACAAAAATCCTCACAAAATTGAACCAAAAAATTCAGCTAGCCCAAGCATAAATTCCAACTTCTGATTGTTCAATTTTTACTTCATGTGCACCAAGTTAACTATACTTACTTTAACCATGATTCTCATGCTAACACAACCAAGAAAACCTAAAGAAATCCTCACCTAATACACATAACCATACATCAAACACATAGAAGGCATAAACATAAACCCATGATCTAAGCTTCAAAACAAGAACCTAAGCCAAGCCATCAACAACTCAAGTATCTAGGTTATCTAAGCACCTTAATTACATGCATACCCTACTAATTCAAAGTATTAAAATTCATGATTTAAGGTTTACCTCAAACTCTTCAAGCTTTGCTAGTTGCGCCAAGAACACCAAGAATCACCTCTCAAGTAGCAAGCCAAGGTTGAGTGGAATCTAGTTGAACTTGTAACGACTTGAAAATTTGTTTATATTTTCTTATAATTCCCTCTTATTTTAAATAAGTTAATTTATTATTCCTTTACTATTAATTTACTCTCTCAATAGTTGTAATACATCTTACAATCGATAGTTTTACTTTTACTTTTATAGTTAAAGTAAGTTAGGATTTTTGCGCATTTTGGTAGTGTGATCACTTGGTGAGATGTGTATACTGAATTTGGTGGATAAGAGTGAGTATTAGATAAGAAAAAGTGTGTGATTAGAAGTGCTTAATAATAAGTTAGTGAATCATAAGTTAAAACAAAAGTACAAGAAATTTAAGGAAATAGGTTTGAACCGATGTGCGCCATTTGCTATCGATTAAGTACACCGCTTGACCAATACTTTCTTGCCTAATCTTCTCGTTTTTATTTCACCTAATTCTCTCTAAATTACCCCTTATTCCAGCTGAAATATTTGACCAAGGAAAAGGTGAGAAAAGAAAAAAAAAAAAAGAAAAGCAAGGTTGCCAAGTGTTGGCAATCAAATGAAAGTTTGACCAAGCCAAATTCTTCCTTCTTATCTTTCATTTTGGCTAACATTCCCTCATTATTTCTTCATGGTGGCTGAACTTAGGGAGAGAAAAAAACAAGAGAAGAAACCTCCAACTACAACCTTGATTTGCCTTGTTTGAGTTGAATTACAAAAATCTAAACTGATTAAACTTGCACCAAGGGTGTTAGGAAGCTTGGGGTGTTGAATTTCTTGGGAAAATTTGATTGGTTCTTCACTTTTCAAGAAGTATTGGAAGATATAAAATTATTAACTTCCTTGCTCTTTCTTATTCTAGCTAAATATGGTGTAGATGGCTTGAATCTTGAAATATTATGGATGATCTTCTAGTTTTGATGTAGATTAGTGAAATTTCAGTTACGGTTTTGCCATTTTATCCTTGATTTATGTTGTTTGACTATATTATGTTGGTGGTGAGCTTGGATATGAAATTTGTGAGGTGCTTAGTAGCATGATTGTGACTTTTTAGCGTTAAAAGATGAATTTCCAGCTTTGTTAAGAAATTTCCAACTTTGATAGTGGATGATTATTTGCTAGAAATAAGCTACAATTTGATGGTTTTTGGCCTAGATTAAGAACTACCTTTGTATGTTTACTTGTGGTGATTGAGTTGGGCTGATTGGAGAAGCAAATGAAGCTAATGGCTGGAAAATTAGGTAAACACAAAGGAAACGCTGCCCGATTTTTCTTTTGTGTGATAAGTAAGTGAAATGGAAATAGGGATATGATTTGGGTTTGATTTGGGACTTAGTTATGTAGAGATACTTAAGTTGACCTTGTGGGTGACTTATAAGCTAAAATATTTGCTCAAAAGTGTATATTTCTCAAAAACAAAGTAATGGCCACTTTAAACACGATTTTCTAGTTTCTTCCGCCAAGTTGCGAACTTAAACGTTTTAATCGCTTCTTTATTGAAACCAAACGAGCAAGCATGAATTTTCTAGGGTTTGATAAGTAAAATGAGTACTACTTAAACGAGTTTTATTTACTTGATTTTTTTAGAGTGAAACTCCTATATTTTAAACCCTAATTTATTTCAAACTGTTAAACGATATTTTATTGCAGATTTGGACTCCAACCAGGGAGTTGAACTTGAGCGTGGTTTTGAAAAGCAATAAGTCTTTGGTGAGTGTTTCCAAGTGCATGATTAAACTTGATATTTGAAAGAAATACTTGACTTGTTTGGACGGGCAAAGGTGTACTTTATCGCACTTGCCCTAATGTGATTTCTTACTGTTTACTGGTTATTATTGACTTGATATATATGTGTACAACTTGAATGCTACCTGGATCCTCACTCTATTGGTTAGTCAGTCGAATCGAACCAGTAAGGGCTTGGTCGATGAGACTGGCAAACCATAGGTACTGTTTATTGTTTATTATTTATTGTTTATTGTGTAATCCTTTGGATAGGGTCCACTGGATTTGGTATACTCGAGTATTACCATCACTCTTAAATTGGAGTTCGGGCCCGGTAGGGGATTGATCGATGGATGAAAATTGGTATAAAGTGAAAATCTACGGTCTTGATTTTTCTTCTTTAAACGTTGACGGAGTGTCAACGGGTTCAGATCAAGTAATGCAATGAAAATTTGGCTCTTGAGAGCCATCTGTATCCTTATACTTGGAAATGTTGCATATTTAGTCAATTTGTTACTTGTAGCGTTATTGTTTAATTTCATGAACTTTTATGCTCGCTACTTTGATATTTCAAGTTTTACATAATGACCAACTTACTACTTAGGTCTCCATGAAGTTGTGGAACTTCACTGAACTTTGTCTCACCCTATTAGTTTTGTTTTCCTTACAGGGAAATCGAGCGCGGGCATGAGACTGGTACAAGTTACCGTAGTCTAGTTTCTGAATTTTGTGATTGTACTCATGTTAGTGCTTGATTAGGGTTAGAGGTTAGCTGAAACTTGGATCTTTGTTATACTTGGAAATGTATGAACGGTTGAGATAGAAATGAGTATAAATGTACTTTCTAGCTGTTGATTCCTTTACTTTTGAAGTTGTAACTTATTTTCTTGAAATGAGTGAGTGAATCCTGACGAGAGCTGGGCAGGAGGTCTGCTAAACCTTGGGGTACGCCCTAGGGAGAGGTGGGGTCGTCACAGAACTTCCTCTTGAATCTTGCACTAATTTTTCAAGAATTAGACTTATGGATTTTGTAAAGTTTTCTCTCTCTTTTTCTTAGCTCAAAAGCCGGCCAAGGAGGGACAAAAGATGATAGAATTTTGGCCAAATTTTTTTTGTTAATAAAAGGTCAAGAAAAGTCTTAGTCAAAGTCAAAAAGCTATGGCTTGTGCGACACTTGACTCACTGTGGTTAATCCTCATCTTATTGTCTTTCAAACACTAAAATATCTAGTCAACCTCTAATTATCCCTTAGCACCTTATAAAATAATATCCTTTTGCACAAAACTCCTCATAATCTTCAAAAATTTGACGCACACACCTCACTAGTAGGTCCCACATTACAAACTTAATACGTACTAACTTATACGAGGAAAATGATTTAAAACTTGACTTACTTGTAAAAATATCTAGGAAATGAAGGCAATAGGTAAAAGTAACGAAAATCTATTCGAAAAAAAAAATAAAATAAGAAAATTTTTCGAGTTATCACACAGTCTCCTAAATTGAAAGATCCGGAAAGCTTTTCTAGTCTTTGTATTATTGGACAGTTGTATTTTTCTAATGTTTTATGTGATTTAGGTGCAAGTGTGTCACTTATGACTCTATCAGTTGCCTGGAGGTCGGGGCTTCAAGAGTTAAAAGCTACCAATATCACATTACAGTTGGCAGATCAGTCAATTACTTATCCAATTGGTATTTTAGAAAATGTGCTCATAAGGATACAACAATATATTATACTTGTGAATTTTATTGTCTTAGATATTGAGAAAGATGTGAAAATACCAATTATTCTGAGAAGATCATTTTTAGCCACCGCACGAACTATAATTAATGTGAAAAAGGTAAGCTTATATTTCGGATTAATGGTGAGGAATTGAAATTTAATTTGATTAATAAAGATAGAGGTATAGAGCCTATTGCTCTTATTTCTAATATGCCATGTGACGAAAAGGTTAACCAGAAAATGGATGAAGTCAGATCTATAAATTTTCTTGGTACTAATTTTCATGGTGTAGGAGTAAGGGGGGCGAGGACAAGGAAGGAATTTGACTTAATAAGTTCGTCATTCCATGAAGAAATAGGTGAAAATTTGAGCCAACTCGAAAAAGACAAGCAAATTTTACTCCGAGGTGAAGTTAAGCCTTTACATGACAAGTATAATACTTCTCCTTGGCATTTAAGGAAGTTGGACTATGGAGATCAATACATGGCTGATCACATGGTGGAATGGTTTGGGGGTTTTGACCCGTGGGGAGAAAATCACTCCCTAATGTTTTAAAAGGAGCTGATTTTTTTTATTCGAACCAATGACTATAAATAAAAGCGCTAATTGGGAGGCAACCCAATATTTTTGTTATATATGTTATATTTTTGGGAGGAGCTGATATTTTTTGTTATATCTGTTAGTTTGGTGTGATTTAGTATTTAATGTGTGTACTTGAGTTAGTTTGTTATTTTTATATTATAGGTTTGGCAAATGAAAGCAAAAATGACTAAATGAGGTGTAAAATGCAAAGTTGGATTGAGGAACTCAACCCCTTGATTTGAGCAAATATTGTTTTATATCCATTAGAATGGGGTAAAATGCATATTTTGATTATTTTACATGTGTGTGTAATGATAGTTTTGACCAAAAAAAAATGATCTAGAATGCATTTTGAGTATTTGAAGTAAAAGTCGCATTGTTGTATAAAGTTTGAAATTTTGCAGAAGAGGTTGCAGAAAAGCAGAAAATTTGACTAAATACGCGATCTTGAGGTCGCGTATTTGATTCTACACTGACACAACAGACTATGCGAGCATCAGAAATATGTGACCTTTGGTCACATATTCAGTAGTTGCATTTGCATTCTACACCGACACTAAAGAATACGCGATGTATCAAAACGTGACTTCAGATCGCGTTTTTGCGTTACATATTTGCTTCCTCTATTTTAAAATCAGAATATGCGAACCCTCACCATTTCATTCTTCTTCTTCTCTCTTCTCGTGTTTTCCACACACACATGCACTCAATTCACAAACACTCATTTTTACTCCATTTTCTTGCAAGAAAACATGAACTCAACATCATTTATCCTTCATAGAATCTTTTTAACCCATTACAATATAAGAAAAACATCTCAAAATCGGTTTTTAGATGATTGAAGGCTTGGGTTTCTCAACATTTATGCAAGCAATTGGGGGTCAATTAGAGGTGTTTCATATGATTTTTTGCATCATTAGTATCACCAAACATCCTTCTACATGATTGAGGTAATTTTTTCATCAAATTTTCGCATTTAAGAGGTTGATATTTTTCAGTTTCCAGAGTTTTTTGACATCTTTTAATTTCAAATTTTTGATGATATATATTGATGTTTTTGGCCTCCATTGTACTTATTGGGGTTGATTAAGCATGTTTACATGTTCAAATGTAGCAAATTGATGGATTATTAGTTGTTTAAATTTTTTGAATTGTTATATTTGGATAAAATGGAAAAAGTAGCTTGGATTGTTATTGAGAACTTATTGATGGATGTTTATGATTAAAAATGGTTGGTTAATGATGTTTTAGCATGTACATTGTTGATTAAGAGTAATTTTGATAGTTTTTGTGATTTTCGGGATGAATTTTGCCTAATCATGTTTATGGCTAAATATTCTCTATTGTTGGCAATTTGTGATTGTTATAAGCATGATTGCTACTAAAAATCACTAAATTGATCTTATTAATTGCCTATGAATTTGGTGATTTTGGTTAGTTTGGGCAATTTTCTAGCAATTTGTGATGTATAATATATGATATATGCATCTTTTTGCCTTAGTTTACGAAATAATTATATTTTTCTTTATTAGATACCATGGTGAGAGGTAAAAGACCGGTGGCTAGTGAACCATTTCCTTCTAGCAGTGAAGAGACCGAAGGGATGGAAGTAAGCGAAAAAGTTGAGGAAAATGAAGAAGAGAAATGATCACCTTTGCCTCAACCTATGCCACGACGTCAACGGGGGAGAACATCACAACAAGTTAAGCCAGTGGTATATGATAGTGCTAAATTTTCAACTCTGAAGAAACAAAACATGGGCATCGATGTGATAGTCATTTCTCAGCCGATTCGGGAGCGACGATCAAAGGCATGACATGGTCGATATCAGGCTGGTCCCTCCACTATTGCTCCACCACCTCCTCCTTCTTTGCATCCACCTCAATCCAACTGGCAGAGACTTTTTTATCACTTGGACGAAATTGAGTATCAGTTAGGCAGAATAAATATTTGCCTGCAGCACATTGAAGATCATTTGGGCATACGTCCATGATACGTGCATATTTTACATGTTTTAAGTATATTTTATTAGTTAGTTTTGGTGTGTTTTATTTAGTTTTATAGCTCATTAACTAGGATTTTAGTGAAAATATATACTTTGTGGTTTAAGTGGTAAAAATTACATTTCTATGGATTTCAATGGTGAAAACTTCATGTTTTTGTTGATTTAATGATTCAATCATCAAATGGCATGAATTGAGAAGATAATTGGATGATTGATGATGGTTTGAAGTGATAAAAAGAAGACATGGAGTGCAAAGTAATCAAAGGAAGAAATGCAAGTTTTATAGCTTTGACACATTATGGTATTTTGGCTATATCTTGAGGTACATCTATATCAATGGATTGAAGAGATTCATACACCATTTTGAATTTAAGAGATATATCTATATTTGGTAAGAAGACATCAAAGTCCAGTTCAGTAGTTTTCCTTGTCAAAAAGTCGAAATACAGAAGTGCATTTGCATGGTCGAAAGCTAAAATAGAGCTCTGACCATTTGAGGGTATTTTGGTCATTTCTCAGTCCACAAAACTCCAAATTGGATTATTCTTAAAGAATTGAAAAGTTAATTGAATGGGCTACAACTTTAATTTTTTGCATAAGAGTTGGTTCGGCCTCCATCATCAAGAAAATAGTAGTTGAAATTGTGCCAAATTCACAAAAATGAAAACGCGACCTCATGAATACGCGAGCTGAAGTCGCATATTGTAGCCAGAATTCTGTAACTTGCTCAGCCACTTGCTCTATTTTCACACTACTTTTTAGCTCTACTCCAGACAAGAATTTCGACCGCACATGTTCAAGGGACCTTTTGGAAGAGAAAATGAGCTTTATGTCTTGTCTAAAAAATCACTTTTGACTCTCTTAACACTAAAGATGTAAGAATCATAAGAAAGAGAGATGAGAACATTAGAAGGGTTCTCATCAGATTTTAGCATTAAAACTTAGCTTTAGTCTTATTTTGTTCTCTCTAGCTAGAACTTGGTGAGAACAATTGGAAATTTCATTGTACAACTCATTTTGTTGAAGAAATAGAAGATCTTTGGGAGATTCTTCACTTCTTGGCTAAGCTTTCTTTATCTATCTTTTTATTTGTGATTCAATATATGTTCATGCAATGAAACTATGTTCTTTCTTGTCATTTATCATATGAGTAGCTAAGTTCTTAGATCTAGGGAGTGGATGAAATTTATGACTACTTGATATGAAGTGAATATGACTTACACTTGTTACATCTTACATTAACTTGTCTATTTATATATGCTTATCATTTGTTGTTGTTTGATCACCAATAACAAGTTTAGAGTTGTTATTATTCAATAAAAGTTGGTAATAATGACAGAACAACATAAATAGAGCTTAAGTAGTAGACTCATGAGAATAGAGATACATTTAAGTGAATTAACCTTACATTTCATGAAGAAAACAAGAGTAGATCTAGTTGTTCACCATGAGTATAGGGAAAACTTGTTTAATTTAGGCCATTTCATCATGAGAATGAGAATTAGTAATATTGGAAATGAATTTCTAGTTAAACAACAGTTGTAACAAGAGGTAAATCTATTTATTTGTATATTTGATGCCATAAGTGGAATCTACATCCCTAGACTCGAGTATTTAGTGAATTTTCTCCATTGTTATCTTGCAAGTTATCTAATTAAGACTAGTTAGTAGTAATTATCATTTCTCTTGTTTTAATTGATTATTACTTTAAATAATAGAGTAAGTAAGATCTTAGTACTTGTAAAGTTGCTCCATGTGGGATCAACCCGATATTTATCCTAAACTTCTAAATTGACCTATATACTTGCAGTTAAAATAGATATTTTAGAAATTAAATTTGTACTCATATAAAAAATTCATCAAATTTTTGGCACCATTGTTGGGGAGCAGCAATATTAGGGCCTAGCAAACTTTATTAATTTAGATATTTTCTATATTAGTTAGTTAAACTTATTTATATTTAAGTTTGAATATTTATTAGTTTTTGTGAAATAATTACTACATAATCTCTTTTATTTTTGTTTGTAGTGTATGCATCGAATTTTACGGGTAGTCACACCTTTCAATTTGAAAATTGAAAGGACACTACGTAGACAAAGAAAGCGTATACCACAAGAAGAAGAGGTGCAACAACGAATAGCGGGAATCGTTATAGAGCTACCTTTCGAAGATGAAATGGCAGAAAATGAAGCAAATAGGCTAGTTCTTATGGATTTTGCTTTACCAGGAACCCAAGCATCTTAAGCAAGTATAGCACGGCTGACAGTAAACGCTAACAATTTTGAGACTAAACCATCACTTATTCAAATGGTTCAACAATCTCAATTTGGAGATAATGCCATAGAGGATCCAAATGCACATTTAGTCACATTTTTAGAGATATATGATGCTATTAAAATGAATGAAGTTAGTGAGGATGCTATATTGCTAAGGTTGTTCCCATTTTCCTTACGAGATAAAGCTAAAATTTGGCTAACTCTCATGCCCCTAATACTTTCACTACTTGGGATGATTTGTCTAGGGCATTCTTGAATAAATATTTTCCACCGGACAAAACGGCTAAACTTGGAATGGACATTACTAGTTTTAGTCAATTAGATGGTGAATCATTATATGAAGCATGAGAAAGGTTTAGAGATTTATTTTGAAAATGTCCGCACCATGAACTTCCCGATTGGCTAATTGTACAAACTTTCTATAATGGTTTATCCTTTTCTATTAAAACGGCTATTGATGCAGTCGCAGGTGGAGCATTGATGGCAAAATCACCCCAAGAAACTCAAGATTTGATAGAGGAAATGATGGCAAACAATTATCAATAGCCTAATGAAAGAGGTAATCCAAGGCACCGAACAAATATGATCAAAATGGATACCATTAATATACTTAGTGTCCAAATGAGTAAGATGATAAAAGTATTAAGTAGACAAATCAGATGTGGTTTAAGTTCATCTAATATTCATGTAGCTTGTTATTCCATATGCGGAGGTGATCATCAGACTAATGAGTGAGTTGATCTTGAACAAGCTCAATTTGTTAATAATTATAATAGGAATGATCAAAATAATCGATACTTGAATACTTAAAATCCGGGATAGAGAAATTATTCAAATTTTGGGTGGAAAGATCAAGACAATCCTCAAAGGCCGGCTAATCTACAGAAATTCTAACCAAAACAATCACAAGTGGATACTAAATCGGGTTGGGAGATAGCGGTGGAAAAGTTAGCCAAAGGCACTTCAGAAAGGTTTGAACGACTAGAGAGGTGATTGAAACAATTGACCGAGATATATAGAAATATAGAGGTCCAAATTGATCAAATCACCAATTATATTAACAATCAAAATTAAGGAGAATTACCTAGTAAAACTGAGGTGAATTCGAGGAAACACGTGAAGGCCATTACTCTTCGTAGTGGTAAACGACTAGAGGATCCTCCGATAGTAGAAAATGGGAGGAACAATCAACTGAGAAGAAAGAAGATGAGCGAGTGGAGCAAGAGATAAGTGTGAGGGAATGTAGTAGAGAAAAATCAAAAGAAGACCAACTTTCATTCTCCACTACTGTTCCAATATCTCCGGCAGTTCCATTTTCTCAACTACTCAAGCCAAATAAGTTTGACAAAAAATTTGAAAAGTATGTCAAAATCTTTAGGCAATTGCATATTAATATTCTTTTCGCTGGTGCTATTTTGTAGATTCCTTTATTTGTGAAGCTCTTCAAGGAGATAATGACACGAAACAGAAAATTGAAGAATCGCGAAATGATAGCATTAACTAAGGAGTGTAGTGCTATTATACAAAATAAGCTGCTGCCAAAATTGAAAGATCCGAGGAGTTTTTCTATACCCTACACCATCGGTAACATTGAATTTTCTAAGGCATTATGTGACCTTGGTGCTAATGTATCATTAACTCATTTAACGGTGGCTAGACAATTAGGTTTGCATAAGTTAAAACACACTAATATTACTTTGCAGTTAGCTGATCGGTTTATTAGATATCCATTCGGAGTTTTGAAAAATGTGTTGATTAAAATTTAAAAATTCATCATTCCTATGATTTTTGTGGTATTAGATATGGAGGAAGATATGTCTATGTCAATTATTCTTGGTAGACCATTTTTAGCAACTGCGGGTACTATTATTGATGTCAAAAATGGCAAACTCAAATTTCAGATAAGTGAAGAAGAGGTAATATTTAAGTTCAATGAAATGGAAAAACACCTTTCTTTTACCAACCATACTTGTTCCATTAGTATTATTGAAATGCTAGCCCAAGAGTTGAGTCGAGTCAATCTTGATTTCGATCCTCTTGAATTTTGTTTAACAAGCGTAGAAATGCAAGAAGGAAAGGATGAAGAAATGGAAGCATTGGCCAAGTACTTGGATTTTCAAACATCTTATAAAAGAGGTAATGTTTATGAGACACTTAGTCAAGGAAAAAGACTCCCACCACCTTCAGAGATTGAACCGGCAAAATTAGAGCGCAAACCGCTTTCCGACCATCTAAGGTATGAATTTTTTGGAGAGAATAGCACTCTACCGGTGATTGTAAGTGCTCACTTAGACAAGAAACAATGTATGAAGTTGTTAAGAATTCTAAAAAAGTACAAGAGGGCGATTGGGTGGACAATCTCGAATATAAAAGGTATAAATCCCTCTATATGTATGCATCGCATTTTGTTACATGACAATTGCAAATCAGTGGTGAAAATGCAAAAGAGATTCAATCCAAATATGAAAGAGGTGGTAAGAAATGAAATTCTCAAATGGCTTGATGCAAGTATAATCTTTCTCATCTTTGATAGTATTTGGATTAGCCACATTCATGTTGTCCCTAAAAAGGGTGGAATAATAATAATAATGGACAAGAATGATGAAATGATTCTATCACGACTTGTGGTTGGGTGGAGAGTATGCATTGATTATAAGAAATTGAATGCAGTCACTATAAAGGATCACTTTTCTTTATCCTTTCTTGATCAATTATTAGAACGTATAGTTGGTTATGAATTTTATTGTTTTCTTGATAAATTTTCAAGTTATAACCAAATAGCTATAGCTCCGGAAGATTAAGAAAAGACCACATTCACTTGTCCCTATGGCACCTTTGCCTTTAGAAGGATGTTGTTTGGCCTATGCAACACTCCTGCTACATTTCAACATTGCATGATGGCCATATTTTTTTATTATATTAAAAAAAATTATAGAAATTTTTATGGATGATTTTTCTGTCTTTGCTTCATCTTTTGACCATTGTTTTCATAATTTAGATTTAATCTTGCAAAGGTGCGAGAAGACAAATCTTGTGCTAAACTGGGAGAAATGTTACTTTATGGTTTGTGAAAGAATTGTTCTAGGGCACAAGATTTCCTTTAAAGAAATTGAGGTGGACAAAGCAAAAATAAAAGTTATTGAGCGAATACCACCTCCAACTAATGTCATGGGGATAAGAAACTTATTTGGACACGCGGGTTTTTATAGACATTTTATTAAGAATTTTTCTAAAGATAGCAAAGCCATTGTGTGATTTACTATGTAAAGATATCCCTTTTCATTTCAATAATGAGTATTTAATTGGATTTGATAGGCTGAAGAAGGAATTGATTTCTGCACCCATTACAACTTCATCAGATTGGTCGCTACCCTTTTAATTGATGTGGGATGCAAGCGACTACGCGGTTGAAGCAGTTTTGAGGCAAAAGAAAGAAGGAAGGATGCATGTTATCTATTATGCTAGCAAATTGCTAAATGAGGTGCAACTCAATTATGCAACTATAGAAAAAGAGTTATTGACGGTGATATTTGCTCTACATAAATTTAGATCCTATCTAGTAGGATTTAAAGGTATCATCTATACGGATCATTCAACTCTTAAATACTTACTACATAAGAAAGATGCAAAATATCATCTAATCCAGTGGATTCTTTTATTGCAGGAATTTGATATTGAAATTAAGGATAAAAAGGGATCGGAGAACCTTGTAGCAGATTACCTTTCAAGACTGGAGTATATCCCGGCAAATGATCAAATTCCAATTAAAGAGACTTTTTTGGATGAATTTGTCTTAGCTTTATCAATTTTCCATGGTATGCAGATTTCGCTAATTATTTGGTTAGTGGAGTACTTCCATAGAGTTTTAATTTTCACCAAAAGAAGAAATTTTAAATGATGTTAAAAGTTATTTTTGAGAGGAACCATTGCTTTTAAGTATTGTGTCGATAGTATGGTTCGTAGATGCATTTTCGAAGATGAAGTACGTGATATTTTTTATCATTGTCATAATTTAGAAACGGGTGGTCATTTTAGTACTTCTAAAATCGTAACTAAGGTGTGACAATCGAAATTTTATTGGCCTACCATATACCGAGATGCTAGGAAATATGTTAAAAGCTGTGATACTTGTCAAAAAATTAGAAATATCTCTAGAAAAAATAAAATGCCATTATCGACTTTCTTAGAAGTAGAGTTATTTGATGTGTGGGGCATGAATTTTATGGGACTATTTCCTAATTTTTTTAATAATAAGTACATCTTAGTAACCGTAGACTATATTTCTAAATACGTGGAGGCAATTGCTTCACCTACTAATGATACTAAGGTGATATTTTGGTTCCTTAAGAAGAACATTTTTAGTAGATTCAGTATCCCTAAAACCATAGTAAGTGACAAAGGAAAGCACTTTTATAATAAGCAACTTGATTCTTTGTTGTTTAAGTACGATTGTAGGCACAAGACATCACTTCCATATTATCCACAAGCAAATGGACAAGCGGAGTTAACCAATCGAAATATCAAGCTCATTTTGGAGAAAACGGTGAACAAATCAAGAAAATATTGAGCAAGAAAACTTGATAACACATTGTGGGCTTATCAAACGGTATTTAAAACACCTTTGGGGATATCGTCGTATCGATTAATATATGGAAAATGTTGTCCTTTACCTGTAGAGATTGAACGTAAGGCATATTGGGTTATTAAAGCAATTAATATGGATTTTAATCTTGCAGGTGAAAGAAGACTACTTGAAATTGAGTGAACTTGAGGAACGCTGGCTACATGCTTATGAAAATATCAAGATTTATAAAGATAAATTCAAATATTGGCATGATAAATATCTTATATCTAAACAATTTGAGGTGGGAAAAAAAGTTCTCTTATACAATTCACACCTTAAATTGTTTCTCGGAAAACTCAAATCAGGATGGTCTGGACCATTTGAAGTCATTCAAGTTTTTCTTTATTGGGCCGTTGAGGTGGTTAATGTAAGAAATAAGTGGTTCAAGGTCAACGGACAAATATTAAAATCCTACTTGTTGGGTGAAATCGTCCCCAAAGGACTCATATGTCCTTTGGGTGATTCTTCTTCAACTTAATGAGACAAATCTTTTGAGTCGAGCCAACTATTATAAACAAAAGTGCTAGTTGGGAGACAATCCAATGTTTGACTTATATATGTTAATTTGGTATGATTTTGTGTCTAATGTGTGTATTTAATTTAGTTGTTCTTTTTTGTATTGTAGGTTCGGCAAACGGAAGCAAAAATGGCCATTTGAGGCGGAATAGGCGAAATTTGATCAAGGAACTCAACCTCTCGATTTGTATTAAAGGTGTTTTTGATTCGTTAAAAAGGGGTAAAATACGTGTTTTGATCACTTTACATATACATGCAATGATAATTTTGGCAAAATAATGATCTAGAATGCATTTTGAATAATTGGGGTATCATGTACAATTTTAGAAAGTTAACATTTCTACAAATTTGCAGAAGAAAACGCGGAGCCTAGGAAAACGCCACTTTAAGTCATGTATTCCTTAAATCACATTTTTATTTCTGCAAGATTAAAGTTGCATATTCATGAAATCGTGTTTTGATGGCTACAAAATTGAGCAGAAAAACGTGACTTCAATACGGGACATGAAGTCGCGTATTCAAGAAGTCGCATTGTCCTTTCTGCAAGATTAAAGTAGAAAACTCAACTTACCAAAAATACGACATGAAGTCGAACATCATCATTAGTTACATAAGGTCTACGGCGAGGAAGTGAATCACTTCTTTCAAGTTGGCATTTCCTTATCTTCTCTCTTTGGTGTTCGAGCATCAAGGCGTTAACTTGCAGGGAGTAGCTCATGTGTTTGTTAAGTCTAAAACCGAGTTATCGGTTTCTTTACTTCGTAATATGGGCATTGGTACGGAGAACATCCCTTAACCAACTCGAGAAAGGAGACAGAAGGCACATCATGGCCGAAAGAAAGTTGGACCTTCTACTGCTGCACCTCCTCCTCCTCCATCGCAACAATCAAATTGGCAGGGCTCTTTAGTCGCTTAGACGACATCAAATATCGGTTGGGAAGGATGGATACGCTTTTGGAGCAAATTGAATATCATATAGGCATTCCTCTACCTCATGATGGCGATGAAGATGAAGCCGATGATTAAAGCTGCACCCTTGGATGGCTCTTGGTTTTGTTTCCTTGTTTTCTTGTCATTTTTCACCTTTTGTTTGTAGGGAGTTTAACTTGCATTTTTCCTTTTACATTTAATCTTTTGGTTAGTATTAGTAGATGTTGTGTCTTTTGGCGAAGGCTTGTGACTCATGGTTGATCTGGATCTTAGCCATTGCACTGGGGAGTACTTCTTTCTATCTTTTGTTGTTTTTCTTTCCCTACACATTGAGGAGGACAATGTATATTTTTAAGTGTGGGGGAGAAAATGTGTGATGTATTTTTTGTGTTTATTACTTGGACTTGTGATTTGGAATATGAATTGCACTTGAATCTTGTCAATCTTGGGTTTGTTGGTAGGGAGTTTAATCCAGTTTTAAGGAAAAACTCTATCAAAATTTTTTCAAAATCTTGGCCAAAATTATAAAATTGTCCTGAAAGGTTTCAAATTTTTTCAATTTTATCCAAAGCGCAACAAATTCCACACCATTAGTAATTCAATTTCCTTCTACTGTTGAGCTAAATATATGCGACTTAAAAACTTCTTTTCTCATTTAACTTGGAAATAACTATTATGTGATTATAATTTGTACATTTATTGGAAAGTATATCTTGTAAAGTGGAGAAAATTATACCTATATTTTGCATATTTGATGAAATTTCTTCTCTTTACTTGATTTTATAAGTTAAGTGATAAATATGGTCAATAATTGCAATACTCTTCTCATAATTATGCTTTTGAGAGACTAATTATTATTTTCACTTCTAAAAAACAGTAAGTAAAGAAAAGCAAAGCAAAGAAAAAATAAACAAAAAAAGGGAGTAAGAGTTGTTCTACTCCAATGGTTCTTGTGCTTAGTAACCGAGAGTTTTCATCTACAAATGGCGAATTTCACGTAAAACGGTACATGAATTAAGAGTATGCAAGACAACTTTAGTATGTGAAGTGTTGACTAATCGGCGATCTTTATCTAAAGATGTCGATTTTCGCGTAAAAAGACACTTTCACAACTTGAGTAATATTTAGATATATTATATAAATAAATTCCTCTTTAAGTTGAATAAGAAGATGATCATGAGTTTAGGAAGCATTTTATTGACCATAAGTGTTACTTGTTTGTGAAATTGGATAAGAATGAGAAATTGATTTGAACTAGTTAAAATTATGGTATAATTGGCTCCTCTTTACTTGATATTACGAGTATATGAGCATAGTTGATTGATTGCAAATGGTTATTTATCTTGTTTTTGAGAAAATAAAGTTGAATTGTGCACATATATTTATTTTAAAAATTTTGAATTATTGTTGGTTTGTATTTCTTATTACTTGAGGACAAACAATGGTTCAAGTGTGGGAGAGTTTGATAAGTGCATATTATACGTGTTTTAAGTGTGTTTTATTAGTTAGTTTTGGTGTGTTTTATTTAGTTTTGTAGTTAATTAACTAGGATTTTAGTGAAAATATACATTTTGTGGTTTAAGTGGTAAAAATTGCATTTTTATAGATTTTAATGGTGAAAACTTTATGTTTTGTAGGTTTAATGATTCAATCATCAAATGGTATGAATTAAGAAGATAATTGGATGATTGATGATGGTTTGAAGTGATAAAAAAAGACATGAAGTGCAAAATAATCAAAGGAAGAAATGCAAGTTTTCCAATTTTGACACATTATGATATTTTGGCTATATCTTGAGTTATGCACAATGGATTGAGGTGATTCTTACACCATTTTGAAACTAAGAGACATATCTACATTTGGTAAGAAGACATTGAAATCCAGTTCAGTCGTTGTCTTTGTCAAAAAGTCAAAATATAGAAGTGCATTTGCATGGTCGAAAGCTTAAACAGAGCCCTGACTAGTTGAGGGTATTTTGGTCATTTCTTAGTTTACAAAGCTCCAAATTGGATGATTTTTGAAACATCGGAAAGTTAACTCAAAGACTTAAATTTTCATGCTTTGCACAAGAGTAAGTTTGGCCTTCATCATCAATAAAATAGTAGTTGAAATGGTGCCAAATTCACAAAAGTGAAAACGCGACCTCGTGAATACGCGAGTTGAAATCACGTATTGTAGCCAGAATTCTGAAACTTGCTCAGTCACTTACTCTGTTTTTACACTATTTTCCAACCCTATTTCAGACAAGGATTTCGGTTGCACATGTTCAAGGGACCTTTTGGAAGAAAAAAGGAGTTACATGCCTTGTCTAAAAAAAACACTTTTTGACTCTCTTAACGCTAGAGATGTAAAAATCATAAAAAAGAGAGATGAAGACATTAGAAGGGTTCTCATTAGATTTTAGCATTAGAACTTAGCTTCAGTCTTGTTTTGTTCTCTCTAGCTAGAACTTAGTGAGAACAATTGGAGACTTCATTTTACAGCTCATTTTGTTGAAGAAATAGAAGATCATTGGGAGCTTCTTCACTTCTTGACTAATCTTTCTTTATCTATCTTTTTACTTGTGATTCAATAAGTATTCATGAAATGAAGCTATGTTCTTTCTTGTCATTTATCATATGAGTAGCTAAGTTCCTAGATCTAGGGAGTAGATATAACTTATGGCTACTTGATATGAAGTGAATATGATTTACACTTGTTACATCTTGTATTAACTTGTCTTTTTATGCATGCTTATCATTTGTTGTTGCTTGATCACCAATAACAAGTTTAGAGTTGTTATTATTCAATGAAAGTTGGTAATAATGATGGAGCAACATAAATAGAGTTTAAATAGTAGACTCATGAGAATAGGGATATACTTAAGTGGATTAACCTTGTATTTCATGAAGAAAACAAGAGTAGATCTAGTTGTTCACCATGAGAAGAGGGAAAGCTAGTCTAGTTTAGGCCATTTCATCATGAGAATGAGAATTGGTAATATTGGAAATGAATCCCTAGTTAAACAAGAGTTGTAACAAGAGGTAAATCTATTTATTTGTATCTTTGATGCCACAAGTGAAATCTACATCCCTAAACTCAAGTATTTAGTGAATTTCTCCATTGTTATCTTGTAAGTTATCTAGTTAAGACTAGTTAGATAGTAGTAATTATCATTTCTCTTACTTTAATTAATTATTAGTCTGAATAATAGAGTAAGTAAGGTCTTAGTACTTGAAAAGTTGATTCATATGGGATCGACCTGATATTTGCCCTAATCTTCTAAATTGACTTGTATACTTGCAGTTAACTTTTTCTTTTTACATTGGACAGTATTAATAGATGTTTGTGGCTTTTGGCAAAGGTTCATGAATCATGGTTGCTCTAGATCTCAGCCATTGCACTGGGGAGTACTTCTTTCTATCTTTTGTTGTTTTTCTTTCCCTACACATTGAGGACAATGTGTATTTTAAGTATGGGGAAGGAAATGTGTGGTACTTGTAGTATTTTTGTATTTATTGTTTGGACTTGATGTTTGGAATATAAATTGCACTTGAATGTTGTTAATCTTGGGTTTGCAAATTTGCCCAAAAAAGTTAAATTTTTTTTTCAATTTTACCCAAGGGGTAACAAGTTCCATGCCATTAGTAACTCAAATTCCTTCTACTTTTGAGATAAATATACGTGATTTGAAAACTTCTTTTCTCAATTAACTTGGAAATGACTATTATGTGATTATAATTTGTGCATTTATAGGAAAGTATATCTTATAAAGTGGAGAAAACTATGACTACATTTTACATGTTTGATGAAATTTTTTCTCTTTACTTGATTTTACATAGTTCAGTGATAAATATGATCAATAAGTGCAATACTCTTCTCATAATTATGCCTTTGAGGGTCTTACTTTGAAAAAAAAAAGAAAAAAGAAAAAAGGAGAAAAAAAGAAGAATAAGAGTTGTTCTACTCCAATAGTTCTCGTGCTTAGTAACCGAGAGTCTTCATCTACAAATGTCAACTTTCACGTAAAACGGTACTTGAATTAAGAGTATGCAATGCAACTTGAGGATGTGAAGTGTTGAATAACCAGAAATTTTCATCTAAAAATGTTGATTTTCGCGTCAAAAAGCACTTTCACAACTTGAGTAATATTTAGATATGAATAAATTTCTCTTTGAATATGAAAAAGAAGATGATCATGAGTTTAGGAAGCATTTTATTGAACATATGACTTGTTTGTAAAATTGGATAGGGATGAGAAATTGACTTAAACTAGTTACAATTATAGCATAATTGGCTCTCCTTTACTTGATATTATGAGTACTTGAATTTAATTGAATGATTGCATAATGGTCATTTACCTTATTTTGAGAAATTGAAGTTGAATTGTGCACATATGTTTATTTTCAAAAATGTTAGATCATTATGGGATTGAAATTCTTAATTGCTTGAGGACAAGCAATGGTTCAAGTGTAGAGGAACATGATAAGTATATATATTTTACGTGTTTTAAGTGTGTTTTATTAATTAGTTTTGGTGTGTTTTAGTCACTTCTATAGCTAATTAACTAAGTTTCTAGTGAAAATATGCATTTTGTAGTTTAAAGTGTAAAACTTGCATTTCTATGGATTTTAATAGTGAAAACTTCATGTTTTTGTAGGTTTAATGATTCAATTATCAATTGGAGTGATTTGAGAAGATAATTAGATGATTATTGATGATTATTGATGATTTGAAGTGATTTAAAGAAGACATGAAATGAAAAATACTAAAAGGAAGAAATGCAAGTTTTTCAGTTTTGACTCCTGGTGGTATTTTGGCTATATCTTGAGTTACAAGCAATGGATTGAGGTGATTCTTAAATCATTTTGAAGCTAAGAGATAGATCTACATTTGGTATGAAGAGATCAAAATCCAATTGAGTCATTTTCCTTGTTAAAAAGTCGAAATATAGAAGTGCATTTTCCATAGTTGAACTTGAAACGAGGTTCTGACTAGTCGAGGGTATTTTGATCATTTGTCAGTCCACAAAACTTCAAATTGGATGAATCTTGATGAATTATAAAGCTAACTCAAAGAGCTACAACATTCACAAGAGTTAGTTCAATTTCTAATATCAAGAAAATATCAGTTGAAATTGGACCAAAAACAGAGCAAGGAAGAATTCTGCCCAAAAAAGTGCAAACCTGCAAAGAGTAAAATGGGAGGTCAAAACGTGGCCACAGGCCGCGTTTTCTACCCGTGTTTTAGTGGATTTTGGTTGGAACTTGCTTTGCAACTTGTGTTCTTTTCACACAACCTTTTTGATCACTTTTTCTGCAAAGACTCCGATTGGAAATGATCAGATGAATATGAAAACTTTGAGAAGCAATTTTTGAGAGTTTCAAGAGTAAAAAATGTCAATTAGAAACAACTCATTTTGGCTCTTGAATTCTCTACAAATAGCAGCCTTGGAGGACATTTTCACAATTTTGGAAAGCTAGAAAAACTCACGAAAAATGTAGTTTTCACTAGAATTTCTTTAATTCATTAGTTAGAGTAATATAATATAGGTAGTGTAGTTTATCTTTCTTGTATTTATAGCTAGATTTGGATGAAAATTTGAAGAGCAAAGATGGAGAGTTAGAACTCATATGACAAGGGTGATATCTCTTATACTATTTTCTCTCTTGTATTGGATTTCATGTTTAGTTATAATACAAGTTTAGATTTGTTGTTTTATTATGTTTAGTTAAAGTTTATGCCTAGAGTTATGGATGAACTTGCTATATCTTGTTAGTGATACTTGGTTATTTGGTGATATTATTTTGAACAAGTTATTTATCACTTTTGCTTTTTTAATCATGATTAACTGGCTATTAATTGTGATAATCTTATGGTATTAAGTTTGCAATGAGAATTGGAATTTAACACTTGTTCAAGGAAGTGATAAAGCTATGGAGTTCACTCACGAGAGTAAAGGAGCACCTTTGTAGGTTAAGTGACTTGTTCCATGTAATTTCATAGAAGAAATGAACTTGTAGTTAATTCATTACCACGAAAGTAGGTATGGTTTAACTATAAATATAGTTGATTCACTACAAGAGTAGGTTTGACATACATTAGGAAATTAGACTATAACTAGCCAAGATAATAGCATTCACTTAACCGATATTGTCATTTAGTAAGAAATTTCATATCTTTAGGAGTTTTCTATTGTATTTTTGTTACTTTTATAGTGTAGACTTAATTTCTTGCACTTATAGTAGTCTAAATAATAAAAGAATTCGAAAAATATTGGTAATTGAAAATCTTCCTTGTGGGTTCGACCCTTAATACCTTATACTCAATAGCGACTTGTATACTTGCGAAAAATCACATGTGGAGTATTTAGAATGTTATAAATGTAAAACTTGATTATGGATGAACTAATTGTTATATGTATACCCCACGTTCGTCAAGTCTAATCCCCAGAAGTGTTGCTGCATGTAATATAACATGTCTCCAAGCAGACAAAAGAAGTTTAGACCTCATCAATAATTAGTCTAACAATTAATTGTATCCATCTAATAAATGATTCGGTTAGACCATTTTGTGTGTGAATGTAAACTACAGGATGTTCAACAGTTATTCTAATGAACATGTAATAATCATCAAAAGCATATAATGAGTATGCGCTAGTATTATCTAGATGAATTCTCTTAATTGAAAAGTACGAAAATTGTGCTCGTAACTTAATTATTTGAACAAGTAATCTTGAAAACATCAGGTTACGAGTAGATAATAAACATACATGTGACCATCTAGTTGATACATTAATTAACATCATGAAATATCGAAATGGTCCACATGGTGGATTTACAGGTCTACATATATCACCATAAATTTGTTCTAGAAATGTAGGAGATTCGGTCCTAACGTTAACTAGTGATGGTCTAACAATTAATTTTTCTTGAAAGCAAGCAAAACATGAGAATTCATTCGATTTTAATATCTTTGATTTTTCAATGAGTGGCCATATGAATTCTCAATTATACACCTCATCATTATAGATCCAGAATGTCCGAGATGATCATGCCAAATCATAAAATCATTGGAGTGAGTAGACTTCTGATTTATTAGATGATGAATTTCAACTGCACTAATTTGTATATAATATAAGTCAGAAACAAGTGAAGGCAATTTTTCTAATACATATTTCTTTCCAGAAATGGTACTTATAATTAATAAAAATTCACCATTTGTCTTATTCATTGTCTCAATATGATATCTATTTTTGCGAATATCTCTAAAACTTAATAATTTTTTTTGAGACTTGGGGAAGAGTAGTGTATTATTTATGACAATTTAGTCCCTTCAGGAAGAAATATAGTGGCCCTTCCGAAGTCTTTAATCAATTTTGCACTATCACATATTGTATTGACATTTGTCTCTCCCATTTTCAAATAAAAAATACTCTTTATTTTTAAATATAGTATGCGTAATAGCATTATCAATCAGACAATGTCATCATCACCATTAATTAATCATGTGTTTAGCATCCATTTCTTCTTCACGAAGAGACGACAAAAGAAATTACAAGTAAATATTAATAAAAGATACAAAAATAAATATCGAATTGAAAGCAAATTTCATAAAAAGATACAAAATACCAATAAAATATCTAAAAATATAGGGTATTTGTCACATAATCATTTAGCATCTTGAGGATGCTCAAAAAAATCAGCTATATCAATGTATGTCATATCAGCATTAATATCATCATCATAATCATTCTTTTGATCAATGAAATTTGTTTCGATATTTTTGTCTTTGTTTTTCAATGATGCTTGATAGAAATCAATAAGATGATCAGTCGTACGATAGGTACGAGACCAATGACATTCCATACCACACTAATAGCATTTTTCTTTATAATATTTCTTTTCTCCATTTTCTGATCATTATTATTATCTTCTAGGGGATATTTTGTTGCTTTCCACGGTATAATTGTTATGAGGCACAAATTTGCCATGACCACGGCCACAGTCTCGATTTATATCACAGCTATTTTCACGGTCATGTTCACGATCAGAATTTTGAGATTGAGTCGTATTTGCTTCAAAAAATAGACTAGCACCAGTTGGTCAGAATTCATGATTTTTCAGTAATAATTTATTATTTTGTTCAGTCAAAAGAAGACATGCAATAAATTCAGAATATTTCTTAAATTCCTTCTCTCGATATTGTTGCTACAGGAGCATGTTAGAGACATGAAAAGTAGAAAATATTTTCTCTAGCATATCTTTATCAGTAACCTTTTCACTACATAATATTAATTGAGAATTAATTTTGGACATGAACATGACTGAATTATATTCATTAACAGATTTAAAATCATGTAGTCGTAAGAGAAACCAATCATACCGGACTTTTGGGATCAATTTTAGGTGGTCGAATCTTTCTTTCAAATCTTTTTCAAAGGACAACTGGATCTTTGAAAGTGAGATTTTGTATTTTTAATCCTTCATCTAAATGATGATGAAGGAATATAATAGCCTTGGCATGGTCTTGGTTTGAGGTTTCACTATTTTCAATAATAGTATTTTCAAGACTTATTGCCTCAAGATGAATTTCAACATCCAATGTCCATGATAACTATTGTTTTTTCAATTATATCAAGAGGTACGAGCCCTTGTTTTGTAAGATCAGCCGTGAAGATAGAATAGACTAAAGAAGAAAACTATTACCTCAAAAATTTAACCAAGAATATCAACATGTGCCAACAGTTAACCCAAAGTTTGGACTCACACTTGATTACTCTAGTGGTTGAATCTCATATTTCAACTTGGTTCAGGAATAGAGTCTCATGCTGATAACGTATTGTGAAACTAATAAAATAAATTACTAAAATAGGGATTGAAATAGTAGAGTAAGAAGTAGAGAGAGAATGAACTATTTTCTTATTATTTCAACTGATCAAGAGTTGTTATAAGAGAGGTTAGGATAACTCTACATATAGGTAATACAAAATAAAAAATACATGAATCCAATTATACACTTATGCATGAATAGAATAGCTCCATTAATGAATTAACAAACGACGAAAAGATTCATCCAATGTACCAATGAATCCTGTAAAGGATTCATGAATCAATCTTCTCAAGAATATAAATGGACATCCATATCTTTAATTGTTTCATAATAAAGGAAAGATTGAAGGAATTTTTGAAGGCGACAACTTTGAATATGCGAAAGAAAGAAAGAAATTTTGGATTAGAACAAAAATGTTTAGTCATGGATTTTAGAAACTTTTAGTGGCACTGTTTTTGTAAACTAAAGAGGAATACAAAAAAGCTGAGTGTATTCAGAAAAAAAAGAGTTAAATGCACTTTACACTCTTCAACTGTGTTCAAATCGGATTTGGACCCTCAACTTTGAATTTTAGCAATTAGCACCTTCAACTTTTGAATTTTGGCACTATTTAACATCAAGTTAAGAAAAGACTGACGTGACTAGTTTACCTTCAATCATTTACCAAACTTTCAAAAAATACCCAAAAAGGCAGCTTTTTTAGAAAATCCTCTGAATCTTGTTGTTGTCTGTTGTTTTCTTCTTAAATCATATGTTTCCCAAATCCAAACCACCACACCTAAGAACAAAATAAAGTTTTCTTTTATATGGAAAAGATCATTCATTTAATAAATCCATACTAATGGCAAAAAATATATCAAACAAACATGATACCAAAGATGACACAAATACATATAGGTCTGAAATTAATAGATATAACATATTGAAAAAAATTAATACAAGAAAAGTTAACATTGATGCTTCTACATATCTTCGATCTGAATGAAACATTGTAGCTCAATATCTTTGTGCATGTCTTTCAACAGTCAGATCTGATTAAAAATGGTTCAATTCTAAAGAAAAATTTAGATCTAATAATAGTAGTTAAATTGTAAATCTAAGAAACTAAATTTTAGACCTACAAAATCTCAAATTTCACAAAAAAGGACAAAAGATAAAAAAAACTGTCATAATAAAAAAAACTGAGGTGATAATAAAACTCTCACTTGAACGATCTAGAAGAGAAAAAAATTCTCACTAAGAGATTCTATAAGAAAAGAATCTCTCACTATGAAATCCTAGGCAAGAATTCAAGAGAAACTAAAAATTAGAGTGAAAACTCCCTCCTATGGGAAAAAACTAGATTTGGTTTCTCTTCCATGGGAAGGATGAAGGAGATATTGACTGGAAAACCTTTATAGAGAAGGAGGAGAAAAGAGTTCTAGAGAGAAATAAATGATTGTAGAAAAGCCTCATTCTTATCAATGTTTAAAATAACAAAAATAAAGTTCTTAAAAACACCATATTGGCCCAAGATCATAAAGAAAGAAAGGGAATTGAAAACAAATCTCACACACTTCACAAGCTATCATTGGACCAATTGCTTGGACAGTGTTCATCTACGTATCCAAGAAACTTCAAGTTCAAGTCTTTATTTGTTTTTTTTTTTAACAAGTTCACTTCAAGTCTATCTTAACTGTTGGATGACATCCATTTTGTCATGAATCATAGATGTGTTGATGGCAAAGTCTTCTTCTCATTAATCTCACACAATTGATAACATAAGATGTCCAAATTTACCTTTTGCTGGTGATTTTGGCAGCAATCACAATGAGATGCACTTTTAGGATAGGATGTCTGCTCGGATTAGTTTCTCTAATATAGAACCATTGGAGCCACCTTTACATTACCTTCACCTTTTAAACATACTACCTCTACTGCCGCTGTCTCCTAATTCCAGATAAGTATGAGATCAAGAATTTAACTCCTAAATCTAGCCACCAGCACCACCATAATACATCTTAACCTAGCCACCGCCACCACTACTATTACCTCTAAACCACATCGCCACGGCCGCCACTACTGTGTCTTAATCCTCTATAAGCGGAAACTATTAATCCCAACTTCATCTTTTGATTTTAACTCTATCAAATAACATATCTATGACTCCGTATGAATTAGGTACTTTTCAACCTGATTTCATAAATTTTTCTATAATAGTATATATAAAATTGTTTTTACTATTATTTATTGAAATGTTTTTAGAAGTTTAAATATTGTTGAGATATTTTTTATAAAAAAAAAAAAATCGCCCCCACCTTTACCAGCCCCTTTATCCTCCTCTCTTCTCCCTTTCCCTCCTTCCTTCTTCTTTCTCCACCCTCTTCCTCCTCCCTCCTTCTCTCCTCTCCCCTCCCTTCCCCTGCTACCCTAGAACCCCCCCTTCCTTAGCAGTTAAGACCAGATTTGGTCACAACGTCAGTTCTGGCCGAGGCCAGATCACACTTCTAGTCGTGACCATATCTAGTAAATTTCAGACCAAATGAATTTTTAGATCATTCATTTTTATGTCTCTTACAAAATCAAGTAAGTAAATTTGGTCCCAATTTAGGTTATCGAATATTTTTTTTACCTTGAATCTATCACATGATCTACATATGGTGATTTTTTTAGAGACGAAAAGGTTTGATCCCATTTGTAGTTAAACAAATAACTCCATTCATATTCATTTTTTGCACATAAAAAGTAAAACATGGCCCAAAACATATTCATTTTTTCTCCTGAAAAAGTGGAATCTTATTTAATTTTTATTTATTTTTGTCACTAAAAAAGGGAAATCTTACCCAATCCATATTGATTTATAGGATCTAACATTTTGCATATAACAAATGACTGCATATGGGTCATGTGCTAATTTTATACTAAAAAGTGGTTGGAAAATTAGGTTGGGACCAAATTTCTCAACTTGAATTTATAAGGGATGTAATGTTAATATTTTAAAAGTGAAAGATGAAAAAAATTCATTTGACAAGATGTAAGATATTTTAAACAATTTTCCCAAAAAAGAAATGAAAAGAAGGTTGAAAAAGAGTTTGACTTGCTATAGAAATTCTTCATCGCCTCCTTGCCAGTTTCTTTCTCCTCATCAACCTACACTCCTAGAGAAATTTCCAAGTTGATGGTGAATTTTAAAAATTTTCTACAAAAGGGGCATTTTGAGTGTAGTATTCTGCAAAGAAGTCTTCGCATTTGTGAAATGCGAACCGAGCAAATTCGCATTCGATAAATGCGATGTTGCACCAAATTTCAGATTTAAAAAAAAAAAAGAAATGTTTCATACCTCGCTTTTGCCAAATGCGAGGTCAGGAAACCTCACATTCATCAAATGCGAGGTCGATCACCTTTTATTTTTTGACCAAGCTCATGCATTTCTTTTCTTTTTCTTTTTCTTTTATTTTTTTATCCAAGCTCATGGTCTCTAACCTCGCATTTCTCTATCTAATTTTTAGAGCAATAACAATAATTAACTTAGCATCGGCTAAAACATAATGTTGCATTCAGGTGTACTTTCTGAAGCTATTGCTCTCGATTTATGCTCTCTATTTCTACATTAAAGAGATCTGCTCATTTTGATGTCTTTAGAGAAATATTCTTCCCAAAATTGGGTAGACGGCATCAGTTTCTGTGTTTACCCCTTTAGTTTCATGAATTATGTTTTGTTTTGGCTGCAATACCCTCTGTGCGTGGGCGCACGCACAAAGGTTTCAATACTTTGCAGTCCACACTCCTAGTGCCCTGTAACAATATACATGTGCCTCGAGTTCTTTGTGAGAACCTTCAAATATATATAAATATCGATGCATATTTCATTTGCATTTTTAATTCTTTAATAAACTCTAGCCTTATAACTACTTGTTTTTAAATAAGAGTGTAAAGATAATTTTATGCAATAAATACTATAAATGTGTTAAACATTAAATTATTTGGTTTTGTTATGCTAAATTAACATTCTTTAAGTTAGATAATTTTATTGCCTTAAAATAAATTCGTTGAATGCCGATAGTTAGCTTTAATTGTTAAAAATGTCAAGGTGTTAATAGGAACCTTAGTATAAGATGAAGTCGATAAATTTAGGCAATATCGGTACAAGTATTCTTAGAATTCTTAAGAAAAAAAAAAGAGAAACTTCCATGCAAACTCAAACACTCTCTCGAACAACTCTTTATAACACAAACACTCCTCGGCCGAATGCAATCTTCTACACTCCAACACTCAACCTCCTCCCAACCGTGCACCATTTGCTCTCCACCATCTCACCTCAACCACAAGAACCTCCCTCACCTCGTGATCATCGACCAAGTGAGGAGAGAGAGAGAGCTTCCATTTCCTTTCGGATCAGAAGCTAGAGCAAGAAAGGAAACCGCGAGCTGTAGCTTTGCTGTTCTGTCCGTGAGAGCCGAGCCTACTTCACCCTCTGACCGTTTCATTCTTCACCCTTTTATTCAACCTCCACCAGCTGTAAACATCCTCAAACCCCAGCACCATCACAGCCGCAACCACTGCAACCAGGAACACCACATCCAGTCGCGTGCGAACCGAGGGGGGAGAAACATCAACTTTCTGTCGCGTGAATAAGCTTCACTGTGAGGTAATTCCTGAGCTAGAATAAGTTGATTAGTGATAGATTGAGCCATCTATGGACATGCATGTTGAGCTGTGCATTTGGATGATGAAACTGAATCATGAGAAAAATCTGACTTGGAAGAGAAATGGGTCGGCCGACAGCTTGATTAGGAAATGCAGTCCTTAATCTGCTTATTTGTAACAACCTGAGCTAACAAATGTGATTACCTAATTAAGAACAAGATAATTAAGTCTTGCATGAGGTTAATCAATCCGGCTAAAAAAAATAAATAATAAATAATAATAATAATAATACAAAGCAGTAAATTGACGCATGCAAGTCATCCGAGCTCGGTTGAGCTTAATCTAGAATAATGTCGTTTTACCTGGTTTAATTGTGACGTTCTGAGCTTACAACTATGATTAACTAACTAGAAACTAAGTGTTTAAGCTTTGCATGCAGCTCAATAGCTCGGTTAAGCAAGAAAAGGAATAATGAAACAGAAATCCGATGCATGCAACCTCATCCGAGGCTAGCTGAACCAATTTCTAGAAATTTGGATGATTTCTGTTGCTGACCGAATCTGATTTTTAATCAAAAATGTTAAGTGACTAGCTAAGTAATTGCATGTCAGAATTTAGAACCTAATACCATATTTTAGCTGAGGGAAAAATTGGATTTATGATCAACTAAGTGCTGGAAATTTCTGGTAGCTGAGAGGTTGAACGGGAATTTTTTTTTTCTGTTTGTTTTTGGAATTTTCTTTGGCAAATGATGTGTAGAAATGCATGAGAAATATGTGTTTAAGCTTGGTAAGCTGTGAAGATGTGAAAACCTTGATACGGTTGATAATCTGGTTGGAAATGTTGAAGCAAGTGCTGGAATTTTTCAGCTTAGCCAAGAGAGGAAGAAGAAAGAATTTTTCCAGATTTCTTTTGCTAATCTTGAGTTCCAAATTTTCATATTAAAGTTTGATTTACTGTAGAATATCACACTATTGTTGATTCTATCTTATAATCTATTAAGAGGATCATGCATGTGAATTTTGGGGTGACAATGTATTTTTACGGCTAAAATATGGAGATGGAATCCTTGGCATTGGAAAGGATATTTTGGAATAAAAATTTCTAGAGAATGTCTAATTGGTAACCGTCTATGAACAATGAGATTCTGGTTCCAATCTTGGATAAAACATGGTTGCAAATCGTGTCTTTGTGGTTACGTGCATGTTAGTAATTTTAAACATTTGAATTTTTGGTTAACTTGCTGTGAGAATTGATTGTTAGACGCTAAGAGCTAATGATTGATGAAGCTCTTGGCCATTCGAGTAATTTTTGCAAGAGTTAAATCTTGATTAGAATTGGACTTGTTAAAAAACAGGGCTAATGATTGACGAAGCCCTAGTGATATTGATTGAAAAGTGATTTTGCTATATTGGCAAACCTGGAATATAATGTGCCTATGGATCGAAATCGTGAAGTCCGTTTAGGTCCTGCGAACTTGAGTTTTTTTTTAATCAAACTACGTGAATATATTCGGCTCAGTATTGAGCTACAAAATCTGGTATAATATGATAGTATTAGAAATTCAAGAGTCGGGAATTGTAAAACATTGCAGGGTAATTATTTCTCTCTTTAGCTTAAACTAGACGTATTATTTTTAGATAATGATTACACTAGTTCTAAACTTCAGATTTCCTTAAAAATTGTCCCGACCAGTGGTTTTAGAAAGCTTGTTTGGCAAGAAAACTCACCTCATGTAACGTAGACCTAGTTGCACTTTTAGAAAGAAAAAAAAATATATTTCTAAAGAACCTACGTGGAATATTTTTCTACTTTTACTAGTTTTAATCTTAAGTGGATTGTCGAATTATTTCGAGAAAATAAACTATTTATATACTAGAGAATCTTTTATATTTATAAACCTAGAACTTGAATAGAAGACTTATAGTTCTTAAAACTTGGTTTTCTAGGATTTAGCGAGGATGCGGATTTCGATTCCCAGCTTGATCTGTGACTTCACTCTTGGTGAGTGTCCCTGCTTGTTCTATGCTTACTTGATTAAAGCACTTTCTTGACTTGATATGTGATATTTGGAAAAATGGTTTCTGATCCATCGAAGTGAGCAGTGTGTACTTTATCACACTAGCCGTTCGAGTGGTGACTTGCTTGAAATGTTTTCATGAATACTTGCTTGCACTTGTTAATCACTAGGCAGGGGAGTGTACTACACCTTAACGGTGAAAAGGACTCTTACCCTGACCTGGTAATCTTGGATGAATTCCTCGACTAGTCCCTAATCTCTTGTTGGACGTAACGTCGTTGGATGAATTCCTCTACTAGTCCCTAATCTCTTGTTGGACGTAACGTCGTTGGATGAATTTCTCGACCAGTCCCTAAGGTATACTCGAGTATTATCACTCTCGTGTTTGTCGTGCGGGCCCGGTAAAGGGGTATGATTGGTGGCTGGAGTTAAGAAAAATAAAAAGATCTACATGGACCTTAGGTAGTGAAAGTTGACGGAGGGTCGACTACGGAAAATTTTGATCAAGTTCGTGGAGAAATGGCTCATGAGAGCCCCTGTATCCTATCTTGTGCTGTTAAACGTTTTCCTAATTGTTTATTTGGATTGAAGTTAATACTTGCTATTTGTTTTATGTGATTGCATGTTTTGGGGCACCACTGAACTTTAGCCCACCCCACGTTATTTTGTTTTCCTTGACAGGTTCTGGCACTTGAGCAAGACTTGAAATCTAATTTCACTTTTATGCATGTAGTTTGAGTTAAACATTGTATCTTTTATTTTGGATTGCCGCTTGAAGCTAGAAAAGTGTGAACCCTGGAATTGTTATCTGGCTTGTACTAATGTATTTGGATTGTATGTTTTGTTGTCTGGTTTGTAACGCGTAAGGTATTTAAGAGTCGACGATTGGCTATCTTAAAAATGCTGTTATCTCTGAAATTAATGTGGTTTTAGTCATCAGTCTATTTGGAAGGAAACGGTGTTGTAATAGTTTAGGTTATTCTTCGGAAGGGTTTGGATAGTTTGCTTGTGTGAGTCCTGGCGAGAGCTAGGCAGACGGCCCGCCAACTCTCTGGTTCGCCTTAGGGGGAAGTGGGGTCGCCACATTCTTGACTTGTAAATTACAAGCATTTACTGAGCTTTCAATTATTTTGAGGAGGGGTCAGGTTTAGATTTAAAAAAAAGGCATCACTTATTTCGAATGAGCGATTTAGCAGTTATCCAAATAATATATGCATCAGCATCCTCTCAAGAGTTTCCTCTTTTGTTCGCATATTTTGTTTCTTTCTGATTTTGTGTTATGCTTCTTTTTAGAAGGTGTTCAGTACTTGGGTCAAGCTTTTTTCTTCTTTAAGGATTGAAAGCGCTTGAAGAATTACTAGTTTATGAAAGATAGCTGCTTACATTTGTGGCATGAGCAGTTACTAAGCATTTTTTCGAGCATTATGTTTTGCTGTCTGGAACCAAATGCAGGCATACCTCACATTTGTTGAATGCAAGCTCAGTGAACTCGCATTTACCAAATGCGAATAACCTATTCTTAGAAGTGCCAACACAAACAACCCGTTAAATAAAAAACTTTTTTTTTCATTATAGTTTTAGAATTTACTTCCATTCCTAGAACCTTCACCACTTTTACCCTTGTCTGCCATTTTCTTCTCTAGCCTAGTGATAAGGGACGGTTACGGTATTATTGGTGCTGTTGTTTGAGGAAAACAACCAAAAAAAAAATTATCTATGGCATTAACACTTCAAAGTTTTTTATTCCCTTTTCTGCAAAAAGTCCTTAAGCTAGTGCCTATAGTGGATTTGTTGTACACATTTTGTGCTTGTTGCTATATAAGAAATTCTTTGAAATTTATTCAGAAATGTAAAATTTTATTTTATTAGCTCTATATCAAAGGGCATTTTGGAGGCAAAAGAGAAATAAGGGTTTAAATGGTCTTTTTACAAATATGAAATTACTCTAATTTTCCATAATTTAATTCATTGTTGTGGATTGCTAGAAATCAAAAGATGAAGGTAGCTAATTGTTGAAATTCAAACTTTATGGTGCAAAATCTGATCTAGGAATAATTGAAGAGTGCAAAGTGCAATTAACCAAAAAAGAAAGAAAATTTATGGATGTGTTTTATGGCCGTATGACTATACTTTTATAGTAGTTTCACAATATGAATTGAAGAAAATTTTTCAATGAAGCTTTCAAAAAAAAAGAACAGGAAAAAAGATTTAATAAAAAAAATGAGAAAACAAAAGTTAAACAAGAGATCCTACCTTTTCTTCTTTATCTTTACTTTCATTGATTAAACACTTGCAACTATCAAATATTTATAATATCCTTTTGATTTTCATTGTTGGAGTGATATAATAAGAAAATAAAAATTTGCAATTTTATTATTTCCATTTTCTTGACAATAAATTTGTTCAAGAATCTCTAATATTAATTTTCTTCTTAACTAAAACTTCAAACATTTACAATAAAAAAGAATGTTCTTTTAAAAAAAATAATCACTCAAAAAGATAAAAGAAAAGGTGATAAAAGCATTGTGCTTGTATGCATATTCATATCTTGAATGGTTAAAATTGACATTTTTTTAACTCTTAATGTATAGGCATAGGTTGTGCATAGCATAGTTAGCCCAACCTAATATTGGTATATATCTAGGGTTGCAAACGAATCGAGTTGAGTCAAGTTTTAGCCTAATTGAGTCAAGCCTTGTCTTAGTTTTATCGAACTTGAACTTGAACTCGATGAGCTGGCAATTTTGAAACTCGAGCTCAAGCTCAAAAAAATAAAAACAATTATTTTATTTTTTAAAAAAAATAAAATAATATTCTTTTCTTAATAAATAATAAAATATTAAGGATATATATATAATTTTACTATTAAAATAAAAAAATATATATATATTCAACCTCGCGAGCGATTAATATTTTGAACTCGAGTTCGACTCGGCCAACTCAAGCTTTTCACGAGTAGCTCAATTTGTTTGCACCCCTATATATACCATACACAAAACTTATCATCAACAAATCAACTTTTCTTTGTCTTTTTTTTTTTTTAGCAAATTTAACAATTTTGTTGATATGCAATAAAGCTTTACACTGGAAAGTTCCTCATCCTACTACATCACAACTGTCATTAGTGCATTAGATTGTGACTTACATTACTGAATGATCAAATATTTCAACCCCTTACTCCTACAAACAGTCCATATTCATTTCCTACTCCAAAGCCAAGCATCAATTCCTTTTAGTCCTAAGAGCTTCCGGCCAAGTTGTTGCAGTATTCTGCACTACTTTAACTATGAGTTCCATAACTTTGACACCAGATAGAGCCATAGATTGAAAGATTCTTCTTTCCCTTTCCTGCCGTAAATGCTACACAAAAGAAACAAGGGCCAATCTTATTACTTTAGCTAAAAATGTTCCGGCACTAGCATCTTGATACCACCACAGTACTTCTGTTCCTAGGTTTATACTCCCTTTATACAAGAGGCAAAATCTCTGAATTTTTCCGCAAATAGATCTGGATAACTCACACCGGAAAAATAAGTGCTCCATCAAGTCATTCCCCTAATCATATAACACACACCTAGGACATATATTCACCATTCCCCATTTAAGTAATCTATCCTTAGTCATCACTTTCTTCTGCACCATTAAGGCATCAAACCATAAGATGAAAGCATATTTAGAGACATAACCTTTACCCCAAACCAAAGGAAACCGTGCCACAGTTTTTCCTAAACCAAATAACTCTTTACTATCAGATTCAACAGAAAATTTACCTGCCCCTGCTACATTCAATTGTACACAGTCAGCTCTATGCAACTAGTGCAACAAGCTATTAGGAGTAACAAACTGGAACTCCTTAACCACAGCATTGTATCTTCTGTTGCAAGGCCAGCTCTACCCATAATACTAATAAAATCCCCCACTTTTGAAGTTACAGTCAATCCCAAAGCTTTAAGCAAGGATTCTGGATACTTCAAATATAAAGGACCAAAAGGATGCCAATTATCTTTTTTTTTTCCCGAAACGATAGGATCTTTTCATTCATTATAAAGGGAATATACAAGTGCAAGCAAAGGCTCGAAAAGCTGTACAACTAGTGCTCAATTGCACTGAGGAAAATACCATTCCTCATCCAAAAGAATGCCTAAGGCATAAGAACTTAATCTTTTACAATTAGTCATATTGTCTTCACTAACCAATTCAAAAGAGCACATGCGAAACATCTTTTGCAAATCAGTAATGTCATCAATCAGTGTTGCTTTCGACTTTCTGAGGGGCTCTAAAGCCTTAACTGTCTCAGCAATTCCTTGTTGTGGGAAAGGATTTTAACCCTGTCCCACTGCTGTTCAATGGCTTTACTTAAGACCAGTTTAAGTGCTACCGCATCATCAAGGATTTTAGTTCCCAATGTTCTCTCCTTAAGTGCCCATTCTGCAATCCTTGTGTGTGGATATATTTTAGCTATAGCTCCAATTCCAAGTGAAACCTGCCTTAGCTGACTTGTTGTCACTTCTAGTACTATGGTCCCCTCATCTTCATGATCCTGATGGTGTTCTGCATGCTTGAAAGCTGTTTCTCCTGTGCTCATTCTTTCCTTAGCTTTCTCTAGCTCCTTTTGTTCCAACCACTCCTTCTGAGCCTTTTCCATTGTCTTCACTGGTGGACATCTACTTTGGCTTTCGAATTTCTTCTCGTTCCTTTCTTTCCGCACCTGCCACAAAATGTTTGCAGTCAATCCAATATGTTGTGCCCCTTCAGGTCTTGTCTTTGCCTCTGATATCTTGCTCCACCATCGTTTGAAGTCTCCTTGTTCATCTTTTGCTCCATCCCATTGTATAGGTGTGACGACCCCACCTCTCTCTAAGGCGTACCCTAGGGTTTAACGGACCGTTTGCCTAACTCTCGCCAGGACTCACTCACTCACGTCAAGAAAATAGGGTGCAACCTCAATAATGAAGGAAATAATAGGTCCCAAGTTTGAAACGTACAAATACATTCATTTCTATCTCAAACATCCATACAATCCCAAATATATCAAAAGATGTAAGTTCTCAATACTTTCAACCCTAATCGAGCGACTAGCGCGAGTACAATCGCAAACATTCAAAAACTAGACTATGCTAGCCCGTACCAGTCTCACGCCTTCGCTCGTATCCCTTGTAAGGAAAACAAAACTAAAGAAATGAGTTAAAAGTCCAGTGAGGTTCCCAAACAAGTAATCAGGTATAGAAATCAAGGAAACGTTACATTTAACACTTTGCACATTTTGCACAGTAATATCCAGTCATTCAAGAAATAAACACTCAATCATTCGAAGGATACGTGCTCACTTAGAGCCATTCATTCGAGTCATTCATTCGCCAATCATTTTCCTTATCCCTCCGACATTAGAAAAATATTTGCAAATGAAAACTCCTCCAGTTCTTGACATTCATTCATTGATTTCATTTCCCGCCACTAGCCAATTCACTGGCCAGTTCTACACCAGACTTTGTGGTCATACTCAAGTATACCAAAACACTGTCCCAGGGTCACCAACCGCCCGACTGAGTCCGCTTCTGGCTCGAGTTGACTGGCAACGAAGGGCAAGGGTCCAATTCAGCCAAAAGACTTACATTCATACACAGTAGCATTCAAGTGCGATAAAGTACACACTCGCCCATCGAAAATCCATTTAGCAATCCTTAGAAAGCATTTAACATTCAAGCAAACATTCACAAATAGTCACATAGTCACTTATTGTACAAACACACAAAGAACACTCACCAGTCTAAGCCAAAATAACGTCAAAAGTTTCCTTCCGGATTATGTCCTTGATCACCGACAAATCCTAAGAATAACCAATCCCAAATTGAAGTGAGCAAATGTAATTTAAGATCCAACTAACCCTAAAATCAAACCTTACATCTTCCTAATATTCATAAGAGAGAATAACAGAAATTTGGGCTGCTTGCCTTTTGTATTTCGCTATTTTTCAGCCATTTATGGCTTCATTATTTTTCTCAATTCAGCCCCAAAACCTCACACAAATAATCTTACCACAATAGCCTTTCAATAGGCTCAATGTCATTCAATTACAAAACAATGCTAGCAAATTGATCGGAACTAATGTTTAAGACAAATAACAAAATAACAGGTTTGACGTCTCTTAGCGTTTCGGTCACAACCGAAGCTACACTTATCAGATTGGGGTGTAATTTATACTGTTTCGAAGCTAAGCCAAAAGGTTACAACTTTTATGAAGACAACTCAACCCAGTTCACAGTTAATCCAGATCGAATTTGCAGATTATAGAACCAGAATTTCATTGTCAGTCTGGTTATTAGCACTGGGTTTAAATGGCAATAACTCAAACTATAAAATTTCGATTGAGCCATTTTTAGATGCATTGGAAAGCTGAAATGTAGGGCTAAAATTTTTGTGTTTTGTCCAAATGCTGATTTGATACGGATCAAAGTGAAAAATGAAGTCAAAAATGTGAAATCTCAAAACTGCCCTACGGAAAAGAACATTTGGTAGTCAGGGGTATTTCGGTCATTTCATATGATACAGTGCTCCGATTCAGTTGAAATTTTACAAACAGTTATATAACACCATTTCCTACAACTTTCATGTTTTGACCAAAGCCTGATTCGGCCTCTAACATGGACGAATGAAGCTGGTCAGAAGCAGGGCAGTTTACTCTTAAAGCTGGAAATTTGATGAATTCAAGGTTTACATTCTCATTCATGTCTTGAACCACCATCCCAACTCCCTATCCAAGCTTACAGACATCATATGCTATCTAAACAACAAGAAATACAACTGAACAACTCAAAAATTCACCATAACCATCAAAACTACTTAAATAACCATCATTAGCCAAAAGTATAGGTTGCTATACAAACTTAAACAAGATTAAGGGAAAGAAAAAGGAAAAACAGCCTTAATACCTTGCCAAAGATGTTTGCAAGAGAAACCTCAACCTTTCCTTCCAAACCTTTAGCACACCAAGCTTCCCAAGTTCCCAAATAAGAGGTTAATCGGTTTAGATTTTCGATTTTCAATCAACTAAGCTAGAAATCAAGATTGAATAAAGTGGTTTTTCTCCCTCAAGTCTCGGCCACAATGAAGCAAATGAGGCAGAAATGGAGCTCCAAGAAAGGATAAGAAGCTAAGACTTGAGTTGGTCAAAGATGGTTGGATCACTTCCAAGTGTCACCACATGATTTCATCTTAAATTTTTCTTCTTTTTCCTTTCTTTTTAGTCAAGAATTTCGGCTCTCTCTCTAGGGTAATTAGGGCTGATATTTTTGCACTAATGACAATGAAATTAAGTGAATAAAGTGGTGGTCAAGTGGTGTGTTCACTCGGTAACAAACGGTACCCGTCAGTTCCAACCGTTTTTCCTTAAATCGCGCGTACTAGGATTTTAACTTATGATTCATTAACTTATTATTATTACTTCTAATCACACACTTTTTCGTATCTAAAACTCACTCTTAATTACCAAATTTAGTACACACTCCGCATGGATTACTCACACTACGAAAAGATGTAAAAACCTTAGTTTACCTTAACGATGAAAGAAAAGAGGAAACCCTTGATTTTATGATTAATTGTAACTATTGAGGAAGTGAATGAGTAGTAAAGCTATTGTAAAATAATATATTCCAAATTAAAGGGAATTTTCTTAAAACAATATAAGGGATTTTACAAGTTCTCACAATAGGGGCCACCTTCCCAATATCCAAAGTATTCGAGCAGCTTAGGAGTACATGCTCCACTGTTTCCTGGCTCTCCCCACAAGTTCTACAAACTGGATCTCCCATTCCTATCCTTCTAAAAATTGCTTCTCTAACTGGTAGTGCACCTTTAATGCACTTCCATATGAAAAGCTTAATCTTATGTTTTATGTTGAGCTTCCAGAGAGTGTTCCACATCTGCTTGAGCTGTTGACTTCCTTCCATTATACTTGGACCAGCTTCACCTGATTTTGGCTTCTCTATACTGTCACGATCCTCCATCAAAAGTTTGTACCCTGAACTGACAGAGTAGGACCCTCCTGTATTGTGTTGCCAGAAGTAACTATCCTCCCTACTTGTTAAGCTTAAGGGGATGTTCAAAATCCTCTCTGCATCACTCTGGTTGAAGGTTCTAAATATAGTGTTTCTGTCCCATCTTTTATGATTGATAAACTCGAGCGCCATCTTCAATGAACTGTTAAGGGGTCTTGGGGTAGTAGGCTTACCAGAAGATGACCCTAGGATCCATTTATGCTCCCAAATGTTTGTGCTTCTCCCATTGCCGATCCTTCTAATCACACCTCTTTCAATTAAGCTTCTGGCTCCTAACAGACCTTGCCAAATCCAAGAGGCATTCTTTTGAGGCTTGCACTTGAATATGGACTCCTTAGGGAAATACTTAGCTCTCAGTACTTTACTGATAAGTAGGTTTGGCTTGGTTAATACCCTCCATATCTGCTTCCCCAACAAAGCCTTGTTAAAAGCTTCTATATCCTTGAATCCCAGCCCACCTTCAGTTCTTTTCAGTGCCATTTTTTTCCATGACAGCCAATGCATCTTGCTTTTACCATCTGTCTCTCCCCACCAGTAGTTTGCCATAGATGCAGTAATATCTTTGCACATCTTCCTTGACAGTTTAAAGTAGGACATGACATAAGTAAGCATTGCCATAGAGACTGCCTTCAACATTACTTCCTTGCCTGCTGTACTAAGTAGCTTGTTTTTCCAATCCTGAAGCTTTCTTCTTATGTTTTCTCTGATGAACCCAAATACCTGATCCTTTGTCCTTGTTATCACCATTGGAAGGCCTAAATATTTCCCTTGTGTCATTTCTGCCATTCTACCCAAAGCACTGCACACTTCTTTCCTTTGTTCCAGAGGCACGTTTTTGCTAAAAAATACTGCTGATTTATCAAGATTGATCAGCTGACCTGAAGCCTCTTCATACGTTTTGAGGATCTTCATGATTTCATTGGCCTGTTGTTTGCTGGCTTTACAAAAGATGAGAGAATCATCTGCAAAAAGGATGCCAATTATCGAACCAAAAAAAAGTATTGTGACCATTTCTAATCACAGTTTTGATTAATGGTTGAACAAGAGGACTTAATTGAAGTAATTTCCTTCATTTCCAAGAACTATCAATAGGTATATTTACTTCCCAAACATTGTGGCCTTTTAACATCACGGAATGTACCCATCTTACCCACAAAGAATCCTTTTACTTGCAGCAAGCACTTATTCCATTGAGTAGTATTTTGTATCCCAAAGTCCACCTTTATTCTTTTGGCTTACACACATCTGACCACTTGACTTTCACACCATAACATGATTTCAAATCTCCTGTCCATAAGAAAGAGCACATCATACTATCCACTTTCCTATTGATAGCTTTAGGCAACATGAAAACGCTGGTCCAATACATATATACCCCACTAAGAACTGCCAGGATTAGTTGAATTCTTCCCCCATAACTCAGTTTCTTTGCTGCTACTTTGAATTTTTTTTTTAATTGGATCTTGATAAGTAGAGGCTGACGATACTTGAATGTGAGTTTACTTGGGACAAGTGGGAGTCCCAAGTATTTCACAAGTAATCAACCAATTGGCACTTCCAATATTATCTAATTTTTTGAATTTAAATTATATATCAATTAGATAGATAAGAATAGAATAGATTAGTTACCATTTTGAATATTTATTTTGATTCATTGTAGTTTAGCCTGTTATAAGCCTATATATAGTCCTCATCCCATTATAACATTTGTATAAAATAGAGAAAATATTTCCCCCAAAACTCTTTTCTCTTAACATGGTATCAGAATAGGATTTTAGGGTCTCCACTCAAATTGAAACTCTGATATAAAACTTGACTCTAAAATAATGGCAGAATCATCTGAGATAGTGCATGGTAGGAAAGGGCAAATAGACTCAATTCTAGATGACTTGACTGCAAGCATGATGGAAGTCTTAACCATAAGTCAAAAACCTATACCAAACAATGATTCTTCCATGGCTCATATTGGCGTCAAGTTGGATGACACCAATTATGTCATGTGGTCTCAAATTATCAAGATATATATCTTAGGCAAGGGCAAATTATTAATCAAAAAATTCCTCAACCTTCACCGACAAAGCCTACATATTAACAGTGACGGACTGAAGATTCGATTCTGAAAAAATGGCTAATAAACAACATGAATTTATCCTTGATCAGTAACGTCATCGATAGAGCTAATACAACATATTTTGATAGAGCTGATACATAATATTTGTATGATTTGCAGCAGAAAGTGACCAGGATAAGACAAGTTGGAGGTCTGATTGAGAAATATTGGCAGATATAACTCTCTTATTCTGGAAAAGTGTGTATACATTTTTCTTGACAGGTTAGATAACTGATTCGATAAGATTCGTAGTGGCATGCTACGGATGAAACTATTTCCAATAGTGGAAGAGGCATATGCCTATGTTCAATGCGGCAATGTCACGCAAATGGTAATGTTGACAAGGAAAGATAGCACAATCAGCTTTGCTATGGCATCCAAGGGAGCAAAAGGTGGACCGATTATGTTACCTCAAACCAAAGTGCCATCTGAAGAGAATAGCTGTCCTCATTGCAAAAAGAAAAGATACACATGATACATGTTTCAAATTTCATGAGTATCCAACATGGTGGAAGGAATGTGAAGAACAAAATCGACGAGTTGATCAATTGAATGCTGCTAATTAGAATAGAAACCTTGGAAGAATTTCCACTATTAATTCAGTGGCATTAGCCATGGACCTTAACATTCCACAAGTGCCATTTATTCCTCCTATCAATATCTCAAAGGCTTGTCAGTATCAATGTAACTGTAGGATGTGATACTGACTGAATTGTCAATTTGGGAACCACCGATCTTGTGACTTTTGACCCCAATGATTTTTCATGTGTTAATCAATCAAAACGGTTAATGATCTCTATTACCAATGGTGTTTAATATCTAGTTACAAGAGATGGAACTATTATTTTATCATCATTTCTTTCTTTACCTGATACCTTATTAACAGTCTCCCTATCACAAAAGTTACCTTCTGTTAGTTAAATAACAGTCGATCTTAATTATGTAGCACTAATGTATCCAACCTTTTATCTTTTTCAGAATATTCTCACCAAGAAAATAATCGAGCATGGTAATAGGTTAGGGGGTGTATACTATATGGATGATTTTAGTCTAGGTAGAGCTAATTAATAGGGAAAAACATCTCGAGAGGGACCATCAAATATCCTAATATGTAAGGCAGGAACCCAACTCTGATTCAAAATCTTAAACTATTAGGTCTCGAGTCCTTATGTATATGTTAACCGCTCTTTCTTTGTCTCTCGAACCAATGTGCGATATAGTTTTTTACTCATGCACCTAACAAATCGCTCCTTTCATAAGTAACCTCTCACATTAAATCCAAATTTACAAGTTCTTTTTCAAATTCACTTTAATACTCAATGCAAACTCACCTTATTACCTAAAGCCACTTCTTCTCCCAATCATGGACCCACTCTTCTTTAAGATCCAAACTGGAATCTGGATCCTTTCCAATCCTTGACTCCTTGGTCTAATACCAACCGTACCCCCTGCCAAACCCATGGTGCACCGAGTCTAACACCAACCAAACTCCTTGGCATTTCGGTCCACTACCAAGAAGAAAATTTTCACCGGTCCAACTCCGAGAAAGATTCACTTACCCATGAATACCCCAGTCTTACAACCTGAACCTCTGATACTAATTTGATAGGGAGGAACACCTCAAGAGAGCCCATCAAAGAACCCAATATGTAAGTCAGGAATCTAATTCTGACCCAAAATCTTAAGCTATTAGGTCTCCTACTTTTACTTGCATATTAACTACTCTCTCTTCGTCACTCGAACCAATGTGGGACATGGTTTTTTACTCACGAACCTACCAAGACCAAATTAGATGAGAAGCACTGATAATACTAAGAAGCAAGAGATCTAGTTATGACATCGGTGACTAGGCCATCCATTTTCTGGATACATGAAGTACTTGTTTCCAGATTTATTTTCTAGAATTAATGTTGCTGATATGAATTGTGATGCTTGTAACTGCTTAAAAGTCATTGTGTCTCTTTCCAATTAGTCTGAATAAATGTGATACTTCTTTTGCTTTACTACATTCTAATGTTTGGGGATCTTCATCGATGATTTCATTCACTAGTATTTGTTGGTTCGCTACATTTGTGGATGGCTGTACTAGAATGACTTAGTTGTACGTGTTGAAATATAAGATAAAGTGTTAGATATTTTTAAATCATTTTATTCCATGATTCATACACAATTTTTAGTTACAATCAAGATTCTCCGATTTAATAATGATGATGAGTATAATAATCGACCATTATGGGATTTCTTTAATGCAAACGGTCTCATACATGAAACTTCCTATATTCAAACTGTTGACCTTGGTTGATCAGTCCTTGATTTTGATGATTAACAAACCAAAATGTAGATTTGGACTAATGTTTTTATGTGAGAAATTTGTTAGAACAGGTCATTGATCCAAAAGAGAATCGAAAAGATTTGAATCAAAGAGAAGTTAAGAAATATGAAGGTTCGGACGTAGAGGATCGGACGCTCGATAGAGGATCGGTCGTTCGACTGACGACGATACTCTTCGGACGCTTGGATCGGACGCTCATTCATTGCTTCGGCCGTCCGACACAAAAAGAATGAACGTTGAACATTCTGACTTCTATCGGACGCAGGGTTCGGACGCAGAACAAATGGTTCGGACGTCCGATAGGTGGTTCGGACGCATGGTTCGGACGCAGAGCAAATGGTTCGGACGTCCGACAGGCCAACGGCTAGTTTCGATAGCATTTAATATTTGACCGTTGGAGAGTCTTTTGGAGCCATTTCTCACCTTCTATAAATACCCCAAAGCACAAGAAGACACAGACTTTTGGCCAACACTAAATACAAGCTTACAAGTGAGATCTTTGAGTAGAAATATTCTTTGTTGGTTGTATAAGGGGTTGGGAAAGTTGGGTTGTGAGGTTGCTCAAGTGAAGGTTACTCTCTAGGAGGAGTAAAACCTTGGTAAAGGTGAACCTATCACTTGGAGTAGTAAAACCTTGATAAAGGTTGTCTCACTTGTATAAAGTAGTTCTTAATTGAATGGGTAAGCTTTCAATTGTAGCTAGTTGAGGGTTTACTTGGAGAGTAGTAAAATTCCTTTGCTCAACCAAAGTATGTTTGGGGTGAGGAAGGAGTGAGCCTTCACTTGTACAAGTTGGTTAGCACTACCATCAATTGAAGAAACTATTTGGTGGATTCAACTCCAAGTTTGGAAGAAGCTTGGGAGTTTGATTGGTTTGAATTTCTTTTACTTTATTGTTACTCTATTTTTGTGCTTTAAAATTGCTTATATTCTTTGTCATTGTATTTACTTGACTACTTGTCTAGTTGAGTATTTTGGTTGTATTTGGTTGTATCGAGGCTTACAATTGGTATCAGAGTTTGGTCTCCTAGAGATTAAGCTTAACCACTTAGAGTAAAGATCATGGCAACCATAAAAGTTTCCTTTTTAGAAGGGCAATCTATTGATAGACCACCTATGTTTAATGGTTCTCATTTTAGCATGTGGAAACAAAGAATGATGATTTTCTTACAATCCGTTTATATTGAATTATGGTATGTGGTAGAAGATGGTCCTTATGAAGCTAGAATAGTTGACTCTACCACTAATTTGAGTAGATTAAAGACTAGACAAGAATTGAATGAAAAAGACAAGAGATACCTTTCTTTGAATGCCAAGGCCATGTATATATTGTACAATGCATTAGATGTAAATGAATCTAGTAGGATTAAAGGTTGTAAATCAGCTAAAAATATTTGGGATAAATTGTGTGAATTTCATGAAGGTAACCAAGATATTAAAGAACAAAAGAAATCTTTGCTTGTTTCTCAATATGAATTTTTCAAAATGCATCCTCTTGAAAATGTTGATAAGATGTGTAGTAGATTTTGTGACATTATTCAAGATCTTAAATTGCTTGGAAAAGAATATTATTTGGGTGAGAAAAATAGAAAGATTTTGAATGCCTTGCCAAAAGAATGGGAAAACAAAATAAATGCTATGGAAGAGGCAAAGGATTTAAATTCTCTATGTCCATTGAATCTCTTGTGAATTCTCTAACCTCTTATGAATTAAAGCTGAAATTCAAAGTGCAAGAGGAAGAAAATGCAAGAATGTATAAGAGAGGCATAGCTTTTAAAGCATCTCAAGTGGGGAATAACCCATCCTTCATGGGTAATGAAAACATGGAAGTGGACAATGATATAACTCCTCACATCAAAAGTTTCAAGAAGATCTTCAACAAGAGAAGTTCAAGAGGAGATTGCAAAATTACATGGGATGAATGCAATTCAAAAAGAGAAAAAGAAGAGTTGGCCCAAATGACACTAATGGCATTTGGAGAAGATGAGGTAAATTCTTATCACTCTTCTAGTGATGAAGATAATGAAGATGATGATGTGCAAATTCTTATGATTAAAATGCATAAAAGTTTGAGAGAATCTTATGTTAAAAATAAAGATTTGAAAACAAAAATAAATGATTTGTTGGAAGAAAACTCCAAACTTTTTCAAGAAAACAAATGTTTGAGAATGGAAAATGATGATTTAAAAAATCAAAAAGGTGTTTTTGATTGCAAAAATAATTTGAAAAGGAAGTTGGAAGAGAAAACAAAGTTTTATGAAAAAATGTTGGAGGAACAAAATTTGTTAAAGAAAAGAATTAATGACTTGAACGAGTTTCTCCAAAATGAAAAATAAAAGTTTTCTCAAACAAAAGAAAGCAAATCTTTTCAAGGCACAAATAAGTTTGCTATGATAAGAAGTAAGAAAATTAGTTGCATTAAATCCACTTATGTGCAAAATACTTCTATCATGTGTCACTTTTGTTGCCAATTTGGACATATGCAAAATGATTGCTATGTAAAGAAAAATATGAGAAAAGGTATGAAATTCATGTGGATTGCTAGATCATATTGTACTAACTCCCAAGGACCCTATAAAAAATTACAATTGGTATTTTGAAAGTTTTGACATTCTATATGGTCTTGATTTGAAAAATAAAGGGGGAGTTTGCTTTTTGATTGATGCCAAAAGGGGGAGTAGGATTTATTGAAATTTCTTTGTATGTTGGCATTTTCTAAGGGGGAGTTTTATTTGAACTTATTTGATCAAAGAAATCTTCATTTTGTTTGTCATCATAAAAAAGGGGGAGATTGTTGACCTTGGTTGATCAGTCCTTGGTTTTGATGATTAACAAACCAAAATGTAGATTTGGACTAATGTTTTTATGTGAGAAATTTGTTAGAACAGGTCATTGATCCAAAAGAGAATCGAAAAGATTTGAATCAAAGAGAAGTTAAGAAATATGAAGGTTCGGACGTAGAGGATCGGACGCTCGATAGAGGATCGGTCGTCCGACTGACGACGATACTCTTCGGACGCTTGGATCGGACGCTCATTCATTGCTTCGGCCGTCCGACACAAAAAGAATGAACATTGAACATTTTGACTTCTATCGGACGCAGGGTCGGACGCAGAACAAATGGTTCGGACGTCCGATAGGTGGTTCGGACGCATGGTTCGGACGCAGAGCAAATGGTTCGGATGTCCGACAGGCCAACGGCTAGTTTCGACAGCATTTAATATTTGACCGTTGGAGAGCCTTTTGGAGCCATTTCTCACCTTCTATAAATACCCCAAAGCACAAGAAGACACAGACTTTTGGCCAACACTAAATACAAGCTTACAAGTGAGATCTTTGAGTAGAAATATTCTTTGTTGGTTGTATAAGGGGTTGGGAAAGTTGGGTTGTGAGGTTGCTCAAGTGAAGGTTACTCTCTAGGAGGAGTAAAACCTTGGTGAAGGTGAATCTATCACTTGGAGTGGTAAAACCTTGATAAAGGTTGCCTCACTTGTATAAAGTAGTTCTTAATTGAATGGGTAAGCTTTCAATTGTAGCTAGTTGAGAGTTTACTTGGAGAGTAGTAAAATTCCTTTGCTCAACCAAAGTATGTTTGGGGTGAGGAAGGAGTGAGCCTTCACTTGTACAAGTTGGTTAGCACTACCATCAATTGAAGAAACTATTTGGTGGATTCAACTCCAAGTTTGGAAGAAACTTGGGCGTTTGATTGGTTTGAATTTCTTTTACTTTATTGTTACTCTATTTTTGTGCTTTAAAATTGCTTATATTCTTTGTCATTGTATTTACTTGACTACTTGTCTGGTTGAGTATTTTGGTTGTATTTGGTTGCATCGGGGGGCTTACACAAACTTCTCAGCAAAATGAAGTGGCTAAGAGGAAAAATTGGCACATATTAGAAATAGCACGTGCTCTGCTGATTGGTGTGAAAGTTTCACGACAATATTAGTTTGATGCAGTCACCACAAGTGCCCATTTGCTGAACAAATTACCTTCAAAAGTTGTAGACTTTCAAATTCCACTGCAAGCTCTCTCTCAAGATTTTATTTTACTATAGGTGCTAATGATTCTAGCATGAGTGTTTAAGTGTGTGACCTTTATACATCTACAAAAGAATTAATGGCGTAAATTGAATCTTTGGGCTATTTGATGCATTTTCTTACGGTACACTATGTACAAGAACAGGTATCAGTGTTATGATTTAATCGCCAAGAAGATGTATAAAACAATGGATGCTACCTTCTTGGAATTCAGGACATGTTTCTTATCATCGATATCCAATTCTACACTTCAAAAGGAGATAAAAAATAAAAAAGAGCACAATTGACCAAGATTGACATGGCCATCATGGCCACATATCGATATAACTGATGCTAATTTGCCGACTACTAATATGCTAGTTATTGAAGTTCCAGTTGCTGCCGATTTGCCAGCCAACCTACCAACAACTGATGGTGACAAAGCTGATTTGCCCAGAAATGAGGTAGAAAATATTCCTAAGGCTGATAATACTAATGTTGCTCTTCGGGAAGTTCTTGCTGAGATTACCTCTGAAAAAACTAATGCTATTGATATAATCCCTCCTTTTTTAATACATGACTGTCTTTCTCCTGAGAATATTCTAAGTTAATTACTTCTATCACCCTTTTTATCTACTACTAGTTTAGATATAACTAGTAAATATGTGTTACCTGACAAATCTAACCATGGCAAACCACCAAATCGGTACTTTCCAGAAACTCATGTAACATGGTCCAAATATCCCATTGTCAATTATATATCAACTCACAAACTATCAAAACCTCTAGAGGCCTTCGTATATAATGTGTCATCAATTGATATTTTAATATTTTAATAGAGTCCATGCACTTCTATGGATCCAAAATGGAGTCAACCTATTGAGGATGAAATGTCGGCATTGTAAAAAAATAACACATGGACCTTATCTCCACTACCAGAAGGCAAGAAAACCATGGGATACAAATGGGTTTTCTCAATCAAGTACAAGGTTGATGGGTCAATTGATTGATATAAGGCAAGCTTGTGGCGAAGGGGTACACATAGACTTATGGTATTGATTATCAGGAGACATTCTCAGTAGTGGCAAAATTAGATACAATCAAAATTCTATTTCCTCTTACAACTAATTTAGATTGGATGTTTCATCAGTTCGAAGTGAAGAATGCTTTCTTACTTGATGATTTTGCAAAAAAGGTGTATATGGATATTCCACAATTTCAAAGGCAAATGTTGTCTATCGATTGTAGAAACTCTTTATGGACTGAAATAGTCAGCTTGTGCTTGGTTTGGCCTATTTATCTTGGTTATGAAGAAGTGTGGTTATCAGCAAAGCAATGCAGATAATACTTTATCCTTGAAACATCAGTTTGAAAGATAATGACTCTGATAATCTATGTTGATGACATGATTATCACATATGATGATGCAGAGGAGATTTCTAAGTTGCAAGATCAATTAGTAGCCAAATTTGAGACGAGGAATTTTAGAAGTCTCAAATATTTCTTAGGAATTGAGGTGGAAAGTTCGGTACACGACATCTTTCTTTCTCAACGGAAGTATGTACTTAATCTCTTGGCAGAAGTTGGGTTGCTGGATTGTAAACCAGCTGATACACCAATTATCTAGAACCATACACTTAGGAAATATCTAGATCAAAGACTGACTAATAGAAAAAGATATTAAACATTGGTCAATTAGCTGATTTATTTGTCATATACTCGTCCTGATACAGCATATGTTATCAATAGTGTTAGTTGATTCATGCATTCTCCAAGTAATTGACATATGGAAGTTGTGATTTAGATCCTTTGATATTTGGAAGGTCACCTGAAAAAGGACTTCTATTTTTCAAGAATAATCATCTCAATATTGAATGTTATACAGATGCTGATGAGGTGAGAGACCCTACCGATCAAAAATCAACTTTTAGTTACTTTACAGTTGTGGGTGGAAACTTAACCACATGGAGAAGAGATAGAAGGTCGTGACTTTGTCTAGTACAGAAGTTGAGTTCAAAAGAATGGCCAAAGAGATGTGTGAACTTTTTTTTACTTAAAAAGCTACTTATCGATAGTGGTCTTGCTCCAACTTTTGAAATAGATTTGTTTTGTAATAACAAAACAACCATCAACATCTCTCAGAATCCAGTTCAACATTACCGGATTAAACATGTAAAAGTCGATCGGCACTTCATTAAACGAAACATAGAAGATAGGGTGATAAGATTTTTGTTTGTGAAATTTGAAGATCAACTAGCTGATATACTTACCAATGTTGTGTTGATTAAGAATTTCTACGACTCACTTGGCGAGTTTGGCATGTAGGATATCTATACACTAACTGGAGTGAGAGTGTTGAAGTGGACTTGATTGCAATTATCTAATTCTTTTGAATATAAATTATATATCAATTAGATATTAGATAAGGATAGAATATGTTAGTTATTATTTTGAATCTTTGTCTAGATTCGTTACCATTTTAAAGACAAATATCACACAGCTATTTCCTCCTCCCTTCATCCAAAACAAAAATGAGAAGACAAAAAAGAAAACCATCTGGTTTGGCTAAAATAATTATACTTTAACAAATAGCTAACAAAAAAAAAAAGAAAGGATTTTTCTACTAGTACACCTAGCTTAGGCAAGCAATTATAGGAACATTCGAAGATTAATTGGTGGAGGAAAGAAAATATAATGCTTAGAGCCTTAAACACTAACTGGAATTATGCTTTCAATCTGAGCACTTAATTAAGAGTTCCTCACTCAACCAAGGTTGAGGCATTACGAGTTAATTTTGGATTCAAATTTCATTATATATGTGTTTCGTTCATTTGTATGTCAGCGTTCATTTCATCATTTATAGGTTAGTTTATAATAATATGGAGTTGCAGTTAGTTAATATTGATTGTCTAACCATATGTTAGTGTTCATCCTATTACTAATAGGGCTAATTTGTAATATTGTTATTGAATTCTACTCCAATCCGACCATTGTGATTAATTGTTCTTGTATAAATGAAAATATCCAATAATTCTCTTGTACTATATCATATTTGGTTTGATTTCTAATTGAGACTGCGAGTCCCATGTAATTATCTTAGCGTGGGAGGAAATTATTCCAAAAGAATTGTATGAAGCAATGGACATTCTTGACTGGAACTAAATGATGGAATCCCAAATGAATGAGCTCATCCCATCTTTTCCCTCAACTATCCGGGAAATATATCCATCAGACTTCTGTTCCCACACAGCATATTTTTTTGTTATTCTTTTTCCTTTTTTGAAGAAAAATATAGCAAAATTACAAACTCGAATGTTCTGGCTTGTAAACTAATTGATTTTCAATCTTTGGCAATTGTCCTATTCAACACAATTTGAATTTCTTTGAATCTTCGGCAGAAGCATGTTTCTCTAATGTTTGCCGAAGATTTACATTCATTTTCTAGTGAACAATTAAAGTTATTTACATTCATTTACTAGTGAACAATTAAAGTTATTTACATTGGGAACCCACTTTAGTCCAATGTTTTGAAAACCGGACCGGACCGCCCGGTTCGACCGATTGAATCGCGAACCGGCCATGACACCGGTCTGGTTCTATGCCATAGTTGACTTTATTATAAAACCGGTCAAAACCCGGTTGAACCGTGAAAACCGCCGAACCAGATTGAACCGGTGATTTTTCGATTTTCAACTTTCCCCCATTTTTTTTTTAGCCGAACCAGATTGAACCGACAGTTTTCCAGTTTTCAACTTTCCCTCTTTTTTTTTATGTTTTGCAAAATGCAGCTATCAAGATTCGAATTCAAGACCTTTGTAATAGAAGACCAATGTATTAACCGTTGCACCATCACATCTTATTAGTTTTTTTGATAACTTATTTATATAAAACAAACATTCATATTTCTTTTTTCTATTTTTCTTACAAAATCTCATCCTGTCATGACTCTTTCTTTTTAATCTTCAACTCTCTCTCTCTCTCTCTCTCTCTCTCCTCTTTTCTTTTATCACTCCCTTTTTAATCAAACCTCTTTATTTTTAATTTATTGATGTTTTCTTCCATCTTTTAATTTTGTTTTTGTCCATTAAATTGAAAAAGTTAAAAAAGAATTATTTTTCTTTAACCCAAATTATTTAATGCCACAACCACTCACTTTTATCTCATTTTTTGTTTCTTATCAAGTTTACATTTCTATTTTCGATTCTCTTGACTTCCTTCGAATTCCAAACTTCCTTTTTCAAATTCCAATCTCTAAATTCCAAAATAATTTCAAAATATTGTGATATTTTTGGGTTGGATTTAGATATAATTAAAATTGAGATGAAATTTATTTGTTTTAACTTATAATTTAAAAAATTTATTTTTAAAAATTCAAGTTATTAAAAAATAGTAAACTTTTCATCATATAAAGTATTAAATTAGTCCATTACATGTGTTTATTTTGTGCATATATATATTTATATAAATTATTTTTTAAAAAATTCATTGAACCGGGGTTGAACCGGTCCGACCGGTTGAACCTCGACCCTTTCACTTCACCGGTTCAATTAACGGTCCGATTTTTAAAACATTGCTTTAGTCTATGGCGGTTGTTGTCGCTGATGGTAAGGAATGGGTTCTATAGTGGAAATGACTAATATGGGGCTAAACAGAATTAGCTGACAGGTAACCGAGTAAAATGGTTATTTCCTCCAAAAAAATAAAAAAGGAATAAGTGGGAGCGCACATGTCACGTCTGTGTGTGAGTCTAATTTGTCGAATGGTAATGTCAAAATGACATTTAAACCCTAATAGTTAAATCCAAGAATTCTCCTAGCTTATTTTTCACTTCATCCTCTAACTCATCTTTTTATAATTTGTTTATTTGTCTCTAAAATCATTAGACAATTTCAATATTTTATAACATCCAAGACAAATAATGTCTAAAAATTAATGGGTCTGTTGGTTACTATAACTTGCAAATAAAATTTCTAAATATTATTCACCTTGCATCATAAACACTATTTCCAATCACTTTTGTATCTCACATACATCACATCATAAAAAACTGCTATAGTATTATTCCAAACAATAATTTCCTAACAATCCGCTATCCAAACTCACTCAATATCCCTAGCATAGCAATGAAAAAAATAATATATTTATAGATATGGTCCTAATTAAATTTCATCCCATAATTATACTTTTTAAGATTGAGAGAAATATCTTGCTAATTTCATATAATAATGGGTAAATTAACAAAAACTGTTAGTGAAAAATTAATATGTGAAATTATTATTAAAAGTCTAGAAATGCTTGAATATTGTTAGTTTCTCTTCATGAATATGCATAAGGCTACATTTTTCTTTTAATAGCTAGATATTGTCTTTATATGGGAGTACAATAGCTTTTTGTTAGTAATACTTAAAAAAGAGAGAAATATGGATCATTTAGACTTCAAAGTTTCTAGTGTCATTTTTTCAATATAGAATGATTGGATGCTATTAAGATGTTTGGATTGCTAAATTTTTATAAAAATATATTTTGTTGAATCATAACACATTAATCAATCACCTTTTTATTTTTTTTCAACCACCTTTTTATTTAACAAACATAAAAATGCAAAAAGTATCATAGTTTTATTTTTAAAAAAGTTTTCAATATTCTTCAATCCAAACAAACCCAATCTATAGACCTTTAATAACATTTTTATAGTTTAATTTTTCACTAATATTTTTTGTTTTTCCCCTTATAGAGTAAGAAATTGAGCAGGATATTTTTCTTTATCTAAAACCTTGTAACTATGGAGATAAAATATAACAAGACTTATATCCACAAATGTACAATAATTTTTGTTATTATGTTAGGAATACTGGTATATTTAAATATTATTTTTCTTGAGTGTTTTTAGAGGCAAATAGATAAAAAGAGAAAATTGATATTAGAGAGTAAAGTTCAAAACACGCTATACCTTAAGGGGATTTATTAGGGTTAACCTCTAGGGGCATCAATGTCTTTTTGACATTTTCATTACACAAGGTCAGAGTTGAATAATGGTTTAGGAAATAAAATGAGAAATATGTTAGAGGTTAAAGTACAAAACTGGTTAAATCTTAAGGGGAGTTTTGTGAAGTCTAAGGGCTCTGTGCCATCTTTTAAGCAAATAAGTGGGTTGCAAGGAAAAAAAAAAAAGCTAACTTATAAAGGGTAGTTTTTTGAAATAATAATAAAAAAAGAACAAGCATAAGGAATCATTCATTTGCATTCAAGTAGTGATGTATATTTAAAATTTATCACATATTGAGTAGTCATGCATTCTAGAGTTTATTTTCATGCTAAATGCATACATGAGCCAACGATAAGTTAATACCAATGTTTTGAAATTCGAACTGGGTATTGACTTGGTTGAGGTCAGCGGTCAGAAGTTAATAGGTATGACGGAGACCGAACCCATCTAAGAACGGGGTAATGTCATTATGATGTCATAAATATATTTAATTTTACAAATTAATATATTATGTAAAATTTCTAAAAACATGGTAATACTAAGAAAGGTAGATTCAATGTATGTTTGATATTTCTAAAATACTTTACAAGAAAATACAAATAAGGTAGTATAATTAAGTAGCAATTTATGCTTTTACAATTTAATACATATTCAACAAGTTTATAATCAAATTGGAGGGCTTATCTGGAAAGTAATGCAACAATTTAGGGTTGTAGCTATAAATTCTAAAATGTTTTTAGGCATATTAATAGTTTTCTAGTACTCCAGGGGTCAAACCATAAAATGGATAAATGTTTTAACCCTAAACCTATTTTTTTAAGTTTTTCTCCCTCATTTCCTCTCATACTAGTGCCGCCTCATATCTTTCCCAAGTTTTTTCTTCGTATTCCAACTTCTGTACAATGGGACAGATTTTCTTCTTTTCTTTTTTTTTATTTTTTCCTTTTTCAATTTTGTCTTTGTTGGTTTTTTCTTCTTAAAGTCACGAATCTAAAATTTTAATCCTTAATTTTTTTTGTTCACACTTCTCTATTCTCCATCTCCCCATCTTTTCGTCTTTTTACTATTTTCTTTAGTGTAAGATCTATAATTAGATCTTATTTGAGAAATACGTTTGAAGGTTATTTTTTGATAGGTTGGAGGCTGCTTGATAGAAAGAAGGCTGATTTTTGCGAAGGGGTGAAATGTTGTATTGGCAAAGGGCAAAAACGAGCTGAAGAAGAAGAAGAAGAAGAAAGGAGAAAAAAGTAAAAGGAAAAAAAAATGAGAAAAGCAAGTTTTACCAATTGCTAGTGGAACCTAGTTTTTGACCAGGGTTCTTGTTAGATTGTTTTGTGAGGTAACTCAAACCAGATACCTGGCCAATTCCCGGTTCAATTGGTTGGATCGGACGATTCGGTTTAAGTTTGAATACACAGGTTAAGATAAATGGTTATATTGCAAAATACCCATCACCGACAATATATTTTGTAAGTAGTTTTTTGTGACGCCCCGAAAAGTATAAGTGTGAGAACCCTGAAATTTTCTAATTTTCTAGGGTTTATTTTTTTTAATCGCCCGCCTTTTCTACATTTTCTTTATTAGAAAAATTCTCCAGATAAAGTTTATGAGCAAAGATAGTTTTAAAATGATTTTTCTAGTATCGGTTAGTTTTTGAGAAATTAAGAGCGTATTTTGGACGTGGGACCCGCAAGTGCGGTAAATGCATTATATTTTTGACAACTTGTTGGAATTTTGTATTAAGTGATATTATTTTACAAAGTGTTAAGATATTTGTATTGGAGAGACAAAAAGATAAGTTTTAAACCTAAAGGTGACAAGTGTCACCATAAGATTTAGTCTTGAGTTTGACTACTATTCATAACTTTACCATTTAAGTAAAATTGGCCAAAAATCTCTTCATTTCTTACCTCTCTTGGCCGACTTTCTTGCTCAAAGAAAGAAAGAAAAGCTCTCAATTTTCTAGTCTCCAATCTTGCCCAATCTTTCAATTAAACCGATTAATCTTCCAATTACTCCATAAAACCTCTTAGTTTGGTGGCGTTGAGCTTGGTTGTGAAGTTGTCTGGAAAGCTAAGGTGACTAATTGCTCTATCTCTTGTATTGCTAAGGTGAGTTGTGAAGGACCCCTCTCCTTCCTCTAATGATGTTCAATTCATGATTGGTGGTGGTATAAGATGCACTTTTATGGATTATATCTTGATTTTTGGTTGAATTGGTGAAGTTTTATAATTATTGGGGATTTTTCTGTTTTCATATGGATATAATTATGTGGTCATGTATGATGATTGGAAATGGTATATAATGATTCTAGAAGGTGGAAAAAGTGGATAATTGCAAACAATTTCTGTTTTGGAAGAAATTTTGGAAAGTTAGGGTTTATGATTGTGCATTCTGCCCGAATTTATAGTTCATAGATAGAGGCCGAATTGGCCTTGGCTTAAAACATGAAAGTTGTATGGAATGATATTTTAGAGGTGTCTGCAAAATTTCAGGTCAATCGGAGTAGTGTAAAATGAGAAAAGTCAAAATTACTATTGCAGTTCTGGTTTTACCCGAATGTAAGAATTGCGCCTGTAATTGGTTGTTTTGGCTGGAATTGCTTCCGAATTGGTTGTTGAGGTCTTCTAATGAAATTTATCCCTGTTTCTTAGCTTTCAGCTGGTTTGGGAATTTCTGGATTTGGACTTGGATAGCCTGATTTATGATGTTTCCGCTAGAATGCGTTCTGTGAATCTATTTTTATGATTCTGGTATAGTATCTTGCATTTTTGACCTGGTTACACTCGAAACTGAGTTGAGTGACCTTCTGAAATATTGTAGCCCTATCTCTTAGCTACGAAATGGTGGGTCTTGTACCTTCATCCGATAATCGTAGCGCCTTTGGTACCAGTACCGCAAAATGACGTCAAAACTATTTTTCTGGTTTTGAGCTTAACTTTCATTTCCGGACTTTTCCCTATCTTGACTTGTACTAGTACTACTTGGAGCTTTCTGAATGGCTATTGGATGAACTTGTTGTTGTGTGTGTACCTTTGGGTTGGAATGAGGAAATAATGAAGCCATGATGGCTGGAAAAGTTAGCAAATTCAGGGGAAGTGCTGTCCGAACTTTGAAGGGATTTGTTTGCATTGAGTTTGTGATCTAAGACTTGGATTTGAGCAAGGCAATGTTATATGCTGGATGATTTCTGAGCCGGGGAGGTGAGTGATCCTAAACTATTTCCAAAGTACTTGTGAAACGTTTCTTGCATTATTTACTTTTGAACTGTTTCCAAAGTTACTTTTGAACTGTGTCCAAAGTTACTTTTGAACTGTTTTCCTGCATATCATGCGTGCTTATATGAGAGTGGTCCTTGTTTGATATATTTCCTTGACTTATTGGCTTGTTATTATGGATTGAGAATGTGTTAAGTGCTTTCAATGATTGTTAAAACGAGTTTTCTGGGCAAGTGTGTACTTTATCGCACTCAACCTAAATAAATGTGAAAATTTCATGATTAATGATTAAATGCTACTTGCGCATGAATGTAAGCCTTTTGGGCTGAACTGGCCGTTGCCCCTTGTTACCGGTCGTCTCGAGACAGAAGCGGACTCGGTCGGGCGATTAGGGACCTGGGTGAACGTTTGGTATACTCGAGTATTACCTTTGTAGGTTGGTAGAGGTTGGTGGAGCCTGGACGATGTCCGGGAAAGGTTGAATGAAAAAATGCAATTTCAAATGAAAAAAAAAAGGGAAATGACAGGGGAACGAACGTATCCTTTTCATGAATGTTACTATCGCTTTCCATTGTACATGTTTCTTGAATTATTGATACTCCATATTTAATGTTTTGTAAATGTTGTAATTGTTTCTGGACTTATCATTTGATTTATGATATCATTGAAATGAACTATTGTTAAACCGATTTGATTACTGATTTTACCGGTCACTCGCTGAGTTTCTAGCTCACCCCAAAAATATTTTATTCCCCTCCACAGGGCTCAAAGCGAAGGAAGGACTTGTTGTGCTTATTCACATGTCTGGATGGCGTATATCTTGTACAGTTTGGATTTGGAATCATTTTATGTATAGTTGGGAATTGTTTCCGCTTCGCTTATGACATGTAATTTTTGGAGAATTTGATGTATATTGGAGATTTATATTGTAATATTTGAGGTTTATTCTTGTAATTCATTTGAGAATTGTAGTGAACGACTGAGTCCCGGCGAGAGCTGGGCAGGCGGCCCGCCGAACCCTCTGGTTCGCCTTAGGGGGAGGTGGGGTCGTGACAGTTGGTATCAGAGTTTAGGCTTCAGATCTCGGTAGTGTATCCTAGACTTGAAGTTTAGGATGCCGGACTGTGGGTTTGGTTTGAATATTAGTGATTCTTGCAGGATGTCTCGACTTGATTGGTACAAGAGGGAATGTCGAGGACGACATTCTTTTAAGGAGGGGAGTTTGTGACGCCCCGAAAAGTATAAGTGTGAGAACCCTGAAATTTTCTAATTTTCTAGGGTTTATTTTTTTTAATCGCCCGCCTTTTCTACATTTTCTTTATTAGAAAAATTCTCCAGATAAAGTTTATGAGCAAAGATAGTTTTAAAATAATTTTTCTAGTATCGGTTAGTTTTTGAGAAATTACGAGCGCATTTTGAACGTGGGACCCGCAAGTGCGGTAAATGCATTATATTTTTGACAACTTGTTGGAATTTTGTATTAAGTGATATTATTTTACAAAGTGTTAAGATATTTGTATTGGAGAGACAAAAGGATAAGTTTTAAACCTAAAGGTGACAAGTGTCACCATAAGATTTAGTCTTGAGTTTGACTACTATTCATAACTTTACCATTTAAGTAAAATTGGCCAAAAATCTCTTCATTTCTTACCTCTCTTGGCCAACTTTCTTGCTCAAAGAAAGAAAGAAAAGCTCTCAATTTTCTAGTCTCCAATCTTGCCCAATCTTTCAATTAAACCGATTAATCTTCCAATTACTCCATAAAACCTCTTAGTTTGGTGGAGTTGAGCTTGGTTGTGAAGTTGTCTGGAAAGCTAAGGTGACTAATTGCTCTATCTCTTGTATTGCTAAGGTGAGTTGTGAAGGACCCCTCTCCTTCCTCTAATGATGTTCAATTCATGATTGGTGGTGGTATAAGATGCACTTTTATGGATTATATCTTGATTTTTGGTTGAATTGGTGAAGTTTTATAATTATTGGGGATTTTTCTGTTTTCATATGGATATGATTATGTGGTCATGTATGATGATTGGAAATGGTATATAATGATTCTAGAAGGTGGAAAAAGTGGATAATTGCAAACAATTTCTGTTTTGGAAGAAATTTTGGAAAGTTAGGGTTTATGATTGTGCATTCTGCCCGAATTTATAGCTCATATATAGAGGCCGAATTAGCCTTGGTTTAAAACATGAAAGTTGTATGGAATGATATTTTAGAGGTGCCTGCAAAATTTCAGGTCAATCGGAGTATTGTAGAAGGAGAAAAGTCAAAATTACTATTGCAGTTCTGGTTTTACCCGAATGTAAGAATTGCGCCTGTAATTGGTTGTTTTGGCTGGAATTGCTTCCGAATTGGTTGTTGAGGTCTTCTAATGAAATTTATCCCTGTTTCTTAGCTTTCAGCTGGTTTTGGAATTTCTGGATTTGGACTTGGATAGCCTGATTTATGATGTTTCCGCTAGAATGCGTTCTGTGAATCTGTTTTTATGATTCTGGTATAGTATCTTGCATTTTTGACCTGGTTACACTCGAAACTGGGTTGAGTGACCTTCTGAAATATTGTAGCCCTATCTCTTAGCTTCGAAATGGTGGGTCTTGTACCTTCATCCGACAATCGTAGCGCCTTTGGTACCAGTACCGCAAAATGACGTCAAACCTGTTTTTCTGGTTTTGAGCTTAACTTTCATTTCCGGACTTTTCCCTAGCTTGACTTGTACTAGTACTACTTGGAGCTTGCTGAATGGCTATTGGATGAACTTGTTGTTGTGTGTGTACCTTTGGGTTGGAATGAGGAAATAATGAAGCCATGATGGCTGGAAAAGTTAGCAAATTCAGGGGAAGTGCTGTCCGAACTTTGAAGGGATTTGTTTGCATTGAGTTTGTGATCTAAGACTTGGATTTGAGCAAGGCAATGTTATATGCTGGTTGATTTCTGAGCCGGGGAGGTGAGTGACCCTAAACTATTTCCAAAGTACTTGTGAAACGTTTCTTGCATTATTTACTTTTGAACTGTTTCCAAAGTTACTTTTGAACTGTGTCCAAAGTTACTTTTTGTGATAACCCCACCTTCCCCTAAGGCGAACCAAAGGGGTTAGCGGACTGCCTGCCCAACTCTCGCCAGGACTACGGGCAGTTACACACGATCTAGAACGTTTCGGGAAAGTAAAAGCGCGCTCGGACAAGCCACAAGTAACAAAATAACAAAATAATAAAAAAAAATGAAAACGATGAATAGTGCCTGGAAGAGTAGAATCCGAGATCCCACCAAACATTAATAAATAGCAATTCGACATTTACAACCAAATCGACATGTCAAAAACTATTCATCATGGATGCACATATTCGGTTTGCCATTCAAAAGATGAACCCAATACACATTAGGGTTTCATGCAAAGAGCTATCAAAATAGACATATACATGGCTCAATTTGGCAACCAACAAGTATGAGCTTCCAAAAGTGATTATTTTCCTGTAAGGAAAACAAATGGAATGGTGTGAGCTAAAGTTCAGTGAGCAATTATCACACAATCAACCAAGATCACTTAAGCATAATCGTTCATTGCAAATATTCCAATAAGAAGTAAAACAATTCAGTAAAAGGATACGGACGGCTCTCAAGAGCCCCTTTCCACGCTTACATTCTTGATCCATCCTCATTGACCCTCTGTCAATGTTAAAAGTACCAAACCGTAGACTTCACTTCACTTCCATTCCTTCCACCCATCATACCCCAACCGGGCCCGCACTCCAAGCAGTAGCTTTAGGTGATACTTGAGTACACCGGAACCAAGGGTCTCATTACCACAAGATTCCCATTTCAGTCCCCGTGGCTAGTCAATTTTCACGACCAAGCCCTCGCTGGCTCGATTCAATTGACTCCCAACGGAGTCAAGCTCAGTAGTACAGTAGGGCCGTTGGATACTCGTCCAACCGACACCCAAACAATATCAGTACAGTAATTCATATAGCAGTACAGTAAGACAGTGAAACGGTAAACAGTCAAGAATAAAAGGAATGAGGGCGGTCAAGTACACCCTCACCCTAATCATTTCCAATAGCCGAACAAGCCTTCAAGGCATCACATTAGCATATAGCAAAGCCACATTATAAACATCCAAGTGAGTAGTATACTCACCAATTAAGCAAGTGAGGTTTCATGCACCGTCGTCCCTAGTACGTCGTGCACTAACGTCACGCCCTAGAACATGTAAACAACTACCATAAGACTCGATAACGAGTCATAAAGCCAAGCCAAATAGAACCCAATAGGGTTTCATATGCATAAACAAGCATAATAGCAAACCAGAAATTTCAGCAAAAGGGAACTCATTTGATCCAACAACAAAAACAGTTTTCGCCTCCTAATGCGATAATGGTACAAAATGCGTTACGCTTATCGGATGAGGGCGTAAGACCCACCATCTCGAAGCTAAAAGACAGGGCTACAACAATGTAGAAGGCCACTCAGTCCAAATCCTAGCACAACTAGGTCAAAAATGCAGAAAACCAAGCCAGAATCGTAATTGCAGGTTCCCAAATCACACAAAACTGTAATTCGTCCAACTCAGTCTACACAGGTCCAAATGCATTGATTCCAAAGGCATATGATAGCTAAGACATCAAGCTACATTTCATCAGAAGACACCAACATCCAAATCCAAAGTAATTCCAGTCAAAACAGACGATTACAATCACAGTTCGCACATTCTGATCACCCAGAACAGCAACAGTAAAACCGACATAACTCACACTACACTACTCCAAATCCATGAAATTTTGTAGGCATCTCAAACACATCAATACCTACAACTTTCATGTTTTGAGCAAAGTCCAATTCGGCCTCTAACCCTATGATCCAAAACCGGACAGAATTAGGGGTTATCAACCCTAACTTTTCTCATTTCACTCCAAACCCAAAATTGGTTGCATTTATCACTAATTCACACCTACTAGAGTCTTTATAAGCCATTGCCAATCATCAAAAATAGCCACAACATCCCATTCATATTAAACCAGAAAATTCCTCAAAAATATAAAAACTTCACCAAATCACTTCAAATCAAGAAATAAATCACACATTCCATCACTCAAGCCACCATTAGGCACAAAATAAGCATCATTAGATATAAGAGAATGTTCAATCATCACTTACCTAGTAAACAAGAGAAGAGGAGTTGTAGACCACCTTAGCTCTTCCAAAAACTTCACCAAACTCACCACTAACACTAAATGGAAAGATTGTATGGAGTGGAAACTAGTTTGTGTGATTGATTTGGATGATTTGAGCTAGTGGAAAGCTTGAAGATTGAAGAAGTTTTCTTCCTTCTTGGCAAGAGAGAGGGCCGGCCACAAGGTGAAAGAAAATGGTGTTTTTTTTGTGAAATTTTAGATATTTAACCAATTTTGGTCAAAAGTCAAAAAAAGTGAATAGTGTTCTTAAGTCAAAACCAATCACCAAGTGACACGTGACACTTCATTAATGCATTCCTATCCTTTCTTTTCTCTCTCACATCAATCATTTCACACACTCTACTTAGCTCTTAACACCCGAAAAATTGTACACAGTATCCGAAATTTAACCTAATTGGCCGAATTTTTCCGAACTTTTCGCACTAGTGGGGCCCACGTCCATAATCTATCCGTAATTTTTCAAAAACTACCCAATGCTAGAAAAAATCATCTAAAACTATATTTACCCATAAAATCCACCAAGAAAATATTCCTAAGCCAGAAAATGCAGAAAACATGAAATTAAAGGGGAAAAACCCTAGGAAAATTATTAGGGCAATACGGGTTCTCACACTTTTGAACTGTTTTCCTGCATATCATGCGTGCTTATATGAGAGTGTTCCTTGTTTGATATATTTCCTTGACTTATTGGCTTGTTATTATGGATTGATAATGTGTTAAGTGCTTTCAATGATTGTTAAAACGAGTTTTCTGGGCGAGTGTGTACTTTATCGCACTCAACCTAAATAAATGTGAAAATTTCATGATTAATGATTAAATGCTACTTGCGCATGAATGTAAGCCTTTTGGGCTGAACTGGCCATTGCCCCTTGTTACCGGTCGTCTCGAGCCAGAAGCGGACTCGGTCGGGCGATTAGGGACCTGGGTGAACGTTTGGTATACTCGAGTATTACCTTTGTAGGTTGGTGGAGGTTGGTGGAGCCTGGACGATGTCCGGGAAAGGTTGAATGAAAAAATGCAATTTCAAATGAAAAAAAAGGGAAATGACAGGGGAACGAACGTATCCTTTTCATGAATGTTACTATCGCTTTCCATTGTACATGTTTCTTGAATTATTGATACTCCATATTTAATGTTTTGTAAATGTTGTAATTGTTTCTGGACTTATCATTTGATTTATGACATCATTGAAATGAACTATTGTTAAACCGATTTGATTACTGATTTTACCGGTTACTCGCTGAGTTTCTAGCTCACCCCAAAAATATTTTATTCCCCTCCACAGGGCTCAAAGCGAAGGAAGGACTTGTTGGGCTTATTCACATGTCTGGATGGCCTATATCTTGTACAGTTTGGATTTGGAATCATTTTATGTATAGTTGGAAATTGTTTCCTCTTCGCTTATGACATGTAATTTTTGGAGAATTTGATGTATATTGGAGATTTATATTGTAATATTTGAGGTTTATTCTTGTAATTCATTTGAGGATTGTAGTGAACGACTGAGTCCCGGCGAGAGCTGGGCAGGCGGCCCGCCGAACCCTCTGGTTCGCCTTAGGGGGAGGTGGGGTCGTGACAGTTGGTATCAGAGTTTAGGCTTCAGATCTCGGTAGTGTATCCTAGACTTGAAGTTTAGGATGCCGGACTGTGGGTTTGGTTTGAATATTAGTGATTCTTGCAGGATGTCTCGACTTGATTGGTACAAGAGGGAATGTCGAGGACGACATTCTTTTAAGGAGGGGAGTTTGTGACGCCCCGAAAAGTATAAGTGTGAGAACCCTGAAATTTTTTAATTTTGTAGGGTTTATTTTTTTTAATCGCCCGCCTTTTCTACATTTTCTTTATTAGAAAAATTCTCCAGATAAAGTTTATGAGCAAAGATAGTTTTAAAATGATTTTTCTAGTATCGGTTAGTTTTTGAGAAATTACGAGCGTATTTTGAACGTGGGACCCGCAAGTGCGGTAAATGCATTATATTTTTGACAACTTGTTGGAATTTTGTATTAAGTGATATTATTTTACAAAGTGTTAAGATATTTGTATTGGAGAGACAAAAAGATAAGTTTTAAACCTAAAGGTGACAAGTGTCACCATAAGATTTAGTCTTGAGTTTGACTACTATTCATAACTTTACCATTTAAGTAAAATTGGCCAAAAATCTCTTCATTTCTTACCTCTCTTGGCCGACTTTCTTGCTCAAAGAAAGAAAGAAAAGCTCTCAATTTTCTAGTCTCCAATTTTGCCCAATCTTTCAATTAAACCGATTAATCTTCCAATTACTCCATAAAACCTCTTAGTTTGGTGTAGTTGAGCTTGGTTGTGAAGTTGTCTGAAAAGCTAAGGTGACTAATTGCTCTATCTCTTGTACTGCTAAGGTGAGTTGTGAAGGACCCCTCTCCTTCCTCTAATGATGTTCAATTCATGATTGGTGGTGGTATAAGATGCACTTTTATGGATTATATCTTGATTTTTGGTTGAATTGGTGAAGTTTTATAATTATTGGGGATTTTTCTGTTTTCATATGGATATGATTATGTGGTCATGTATGATGATTGGAAATGGTATATAATGATTCTAGAAGGTGGAAAAAGTGGATAATTGCAAACAATTTCTGTTTTGGAAGAAATTTTGGAAAGTTAGGGTTTATGATTGTGCATTCTGCCCGAATTTATAGCTCATATATAGAAGCCGAATTAGCCTTGGCTTAAAACATGAAAGTTGTATGGAATGATATTTTAGAGGTGCCTGCAAAATTTCAGGTCAATCGGAGTAGTGTAGAATGAGAAAAGTCAAAATTACTATTGCAGTTCTGGTTTTACCCGAATGTAAGAATTGCGCCTGTAATTGGTTGTTTTGGCTGGAATTGCTTCCGAATTGGTTGTTGAGGTCTTCTAATGAAATTTATCCCTGTTTCTTAGCTTTCAGCTTGTTTTGGAATTTCTGGATTTGGACTTGGATAGCCTGATTTATGATGTTTCCGCTAGAATGCGTTCTGTGAATCTATTTTTATGATTCTGGTATAGTATCTTGCATTTTTGACCTGGTTGCACTCGAAACTGGGTTGAGTGACCTTCTGAAATATTGTAGCCCTATCTCTTAGCTTCGAAATGGTGGGTCTTGCACCTTCATCCGACAATCGTAGCGCCTTTGGTACCAGTACCGGAAAATGACGTCAAAACTATTTTTCTGGTTTTGAGCTTAACTTTCATTTCCGGACTTTTCCCTAGGTTGACTTGTACTAGTACTACTTGGAGCTTGCTGAATGGCTATTGGATGAACTTGTTGTTGTGTGTGTACCTTTGGGTTGGAATGAGGAAATAATGAAGCCATGATGGCTGGAAAAGTTAGCAAATTCAGGGGAAGTGCTGTCCGAACTTTGAAGGGATTTGTTTGCATTGAGTTTGTGATCTAAGACTTGGATTTGAGCAAGGCAATGTTATATGCTGGATGATTTCTGAGCCGGGGAGGTGAGTAACCCTAAACTATTTCCAAAGTACTTGTGAAACGTTTCTTGCATTATTTACTTTTGAACTGTTTCCAAAGTTACTTTTGAACTGTGTCCAAAGTTACTTTTGAACTGTTTTCCTGCATATCATGCTTGCTTATATGAGAGTGTTCCTTGTTTGATATATTTCCTTGACTTATTGGCTTGTTATTATGGATTGATAATGTGTTAAGTGCTTTCAATGATTGTTAAAACGAGTTTTCTGGGCGAGTGTGTACTTTATCGCACTCAACCTAAATAAATGTGAAAATTTCATGATTAATGATTAAATGCTACTTGCTCATGAATGTAAGCCTTTTGGGCTGAACTGGCCATTGCCCCTTGTTACCGGTCGTCTCGAGCCAGAAGCGGACTCGGTCGGGCGATTAGGGACCTGGGTGAACGTTTGGTATATTCGAGTATTACCTTTGTAAGTTGGTGGAGGTTGGTGGAGCCTGGACGATGTCCGGGAAAGGTTGAATGAAAAAATGCAATTTCAAATGAAAAAAAAAAGGGAAATGACAGGGGAACGAACGTATCCTTTTCATGAATGTTACTATCGCTTTCCATTGTACATGTTTCTTGAATTATTGATACTCCATATTTAATGTTTTGTAAATGTTGTAAATGTTTCTGGACTTATCATTTGATTTATGACATCATTGAAATGAACTATTGTTAAACCGATTTGATTACTAATTTTACCGGTTACTCGCTGAGTTTCTAGCTCACCCCAAAAATATTTTATTCCCCTCCACAGGGCTCAAAGCGAAGGAAGGACTTGTTCTGCTTATTCACATGTCTGGATGGCCTATATCTTGTACAGTTTGGATTTGGAATCATTTTATGTATAGTTGGGAATTGTTTCCTCTTCGCTTATGACATGTAATTTTTGGAGAATTTGATGTATATTGGAGATTTATATTGTAATATTTGAGGTTTATTCTTGTAACTCATTTGAGGATTGTAGTGAACGACTGAGTCCCGGCGAGAGCTGGGCAGGCGGCCCGCCGAACCCTCTGGTTCGCCTTAGGGGGAGGTGGGGTCGTGACAGTTGGTATCAGAGTTTAGGCTTCAGATCTCGGTAGTGTATTCAAGACTTGAAGTTTAGGATGCCGGACTGTGGGTTTGGTTTGAATATTAGTGATTCTTGCAGGATGTCTCGACTTGATTGGTACAAGAGGGAATGTCGAGGACGACATTCTTTTAAGGAGGGGAGTTTGTGACGCCCCGAAAAGTATAAGTGTGAGAACCCTGAAATTTTCTAATTTTCTAGGGTTTATTTTTTTTAATCGCCCGCCTTTTCTACATTTTCTTTATTAGAAAAATTCTCCAGATAAAGTTTATGAGCAAAGATAGTTTTAAAATAATTTTTCTAGTATCGGTTAGTTTTTGAGAAATTACGAGCGCATTTTGAACGTGGGACCCGCAAGTGCGGTAAATGCATTATATTTTTGACAACTTGTTGGAATTTTGTATTAAGTGATATTATTTTACAAAGTGTTAAGATATTTGTATTGGAGAGACAAAAGGATAAGTTTTAAACCTAAAGGTGACAAGTGTCACCATAAGATTTAGTCTTGAGTTTGACTACTATTCATAACTTTACCATTTAAGTAAAATTGGCCAAAAATCTCTTCATTTCTTACCTCTCTTGGCCAACTTTCTTGCTCAAAGAAAGAAAGAAAAGCTCTCAATTTTCTAGTCTCCAATCTTGCCCAATCTTTCAATTAAACCGATTAATCTTCCAATTACTCCATAAAACCTCTTAGTTTGGTGGAGTTGAGCTTGGTTGTGAAGTTGTCTGGAAAGCTAAGGTGACTAATTGCTCTATCTCTTGTATTGCTAAGGTGAGTTGTGAAGGACCCCTCTCCTTCCTCTAATGATGTTCAATTCATGATTGGTGGTGGTATAAGATGCACTTTTATGGATTATATCTTGATTTTTGGTTGAATTGGTGAAGTTTTATAATTATTGGGGATTTTTCTGTTTTCATATGGATATGATTATGTGGTCATGTATGATGATTGGAAATGGTATATAATGATTCTAGAAGGTGGAAAAAGTGGATAATTGCAAACAATTTCTGTTTTGGAAGAAATTTTGGAAAGTTAGGGTTTATGATTGTGCATTCTGCCCGAATTTATAGCTCATAGATAGAGGCCGAATTGGCCTTGGCTTAAAACATGAAAGTTGTATGGAATGATATTTTAGAGGTGCCTGCAAAATTTCAGGTCAATCGGAGTAGTGTAGAATGAGAAAAGTCAAAATTACTATTGCAGTTCTGGTTTTACCCGAATGTAAGAATTGCGCCTGTAATTGGTTGTTTTGGCTGGAATTGCTTCCGAATTGGTTGTTGAGGTCTTCTAATGAAATTTATCCCTGTTTCTTAGCTTTCAGCTGGTTTTGGAATTTCTGGATTTGGACTTGGATAGCCTGATTTATGATGTTTCCGCTAGAATGCGTTCTGTGAATCTATTTTTATGATTCTGGTATAGTATCTTGCATTTTTGACCTGGTTGCACTCGAAACTGGGTTGAGTGACCTTCTGAAATATTGTAGCCCTATCTCTTAGCTTCGAAATGGTGGGTCTTGCACCTTCATCCGACAATCGTAGCGCCTTTGGTACCAGTACCGCAAAATGACGTCAAAACTGTTTTTCTGGTTTTGAGCTTAACTTTCATTTCCGGACTTTTCCCTAGCTTGACTTGTACTAGTACTACTTGGAGCTTGCTGAATGGCTATTGGATGAACTTGTTGTTGTGTGTGTACCTTTGGGTTGGAATGAGGAAATAATGAAGCCATGATGGCTGGAAAAGTTAGCAAATTCAGGGGAAGTGCTGTCCGAACTTTGAAGGGATTTGTTTGCATTGAGTTTGTGATCTAAGACTTGGATTTGAGCAAGGTAATGTTATATGCTGGATGATTTCTGAGCCGGGGAGGTGAGTGACACTAAACTATTTCCAAAGTACTTGTGAAACGTTTCTTGCATTATTTACTTTTGAACTGTTTCCAAAGTTACTTTTGAACTGTGTCCAAAGTTACTTTTGAACTGTTTTCCTGCATATCATGCGTGCTTATATGAGAGTGTTCCTTGTTTGATATATTTCCTTGACTTATTGGCTTGTTATTATGGATTGATAATGTGTTAAGTGCTTTCAATGATTATTAAAACGAGTTTTCTGGGCGAGTGTGTACTTTATCGCACTCAACCTAAATAAATGTGAAAATTTCATGATTAATGATTAAATGCTACTTGCTCATGAATGTAAGTCTTTTGGGCTGAACTGGCCATTGCCCCTTGTTACCGGTCGTCTCGAGCCAGAAGCGGACTCGGTCGGGCGATTTGGGACCTGGGTGAACGTTTGGTATACTCGAGTATTACCTTTGTAGGTTGGTGGAGGTTGGTGGAGCCTGGACGATGTCCGGGAAAGGTTGAATGAAAAAATGCAATTTCAAATGAAAAAAAAAGGGAAATGACAGGGGAACGAACGTATCCTTTTCATGAATGTTACTATCGCTTTCCATTGTACATGTTTCTTGAATTATTGATACTCCATATTTAATGTTTTGTAAATGTTGTAATTGTTTCTGGACTTATCATTTGATTTATGACATCATTGAAATGAACTATTGTTAAACCGATTTGATTACTGATTTTACCGGTTACTCGCTGAGTTTCTAGCTCACCCCAAAAATATTTTATTCCCCTCCACAGGGCTCAAAGCGAAGGAAGGACTTGTTGTGCTTATTCACATGTCTGGATGGCCTATATCTTGTACAGTTTGGATTTGGAATCATTTTATGTATAGTTGGGAATTGTTTCCGCTTCGCTTATGACATGTAATTTTTGGAGAATTTGATGTATATTGGAGATTTATATTGTAATATTTGAGGTTTATTCTTGTAATTCATTTGAGGATTGTAGTGAACGACTGAGTCCCGGCGAGAGTTGGGCAGGCGGCCCGCCGAACCCTCTGGTTCGCCTTAGGGGGAGGTGGGGCTGTCACATTTTTTAACGGTATCTTTCGCTTGATTCAATAACTGTGATCCAATTCATTCTACTGTGTTAGTAACATATGCCACATACTACACAAACTGCTATATAGACAAGGCTTCATTCTCAAATTAAATTACTTACAACGGAGCTGAAAATGAATTAATCAAGTCTAATAATCTTTTTCAATTCTAATTTGCATTTTACTCTTCGAAATTATGTATGCTGATTGCGACAAGCACGTAATGCAATGGTGCATCTTTCATCACAGTAAACTGATCTATATACCAGTAAAAGGAGTAAAAAAATTCACTGCATGTGACAATGGATGTCAAAATATGAAAATATAAGTACCACTAGGCACTATCAGCATTTCGGTCCCCTTGTGTGTTTTGTGCTTGAACCCATGAACTAACTCAAAGAAATTTAAAAAATTAAAAAATTAAAAACTAAAAACGAAAGGAAAACTTCGCAACTGTATTAGTTCCAGTTTGTCTTTCTTTTACTTTGCACACACCTGATTTAGCTGGTCTTCTGTGGTAAGGCTATGTACGTCCCAAGGATAAGTTATCACCCTACACTCGTTGATAGAAGAATTTTCACCCTAAAGTATCAATCGTTGATAGAAGAATTTTCCTTCATTTGAATTTTCGTCGTCGAAATTATATATGCCGATCAGCATATAGGGTAATGTACTGACGCACATTTCATTCCGGTAAAATGACCCGTACACCAGTAAAAGATTTGTGGATAAAGGCAAGTCATATCTTCGTACGTGCATTTAACTCTTGTATTTTAAAAGTGATGTAACCCATATAGGGCATAGGTGCATTTAACTCTTGTATTTTGTTTTTGTGGGTTTAAAAAATAAAAAAAAACTCGTGTATTTGTTTCCTTTATTTTTTCCTTAGTTACAGGTCCATGGTGGCCAATTGCTATGCCTCCACTCCATGCCATAGCCACCTGTTTCCTATACTTCTTTTGTCTCTCGGCCTGCTATCTGCCGTATTTCTTCAGTCCGGTCCAAAGATGAGCGATTTCCTAATCCCCACTCATGTCTCAGTTAAGTCTCTCCACTTCTCCACAAATTCTTCATTGCTGCTACCCGCAAATTATCTCTTTCTTTAGGGGTGTAAATCGAAATCGAAATCGGTAATTCGGAACTTTGAAATCGGAATTTTTTGAAATTTTGGTATCAGAATTTTCGACCGATTTCGATTTCGAATTCACCAATTTCGAATTCGAATTCGTTCTGAATTCAATTCGGAATTCGGTAAATTCCGATTTCACCAAATTCATGAATATAAAAATTATTATTATTATTATATTACATATATATAAATATTATATTATATATCTATGTGTGAAAATGAAATTGAAATCGAAATAGGAATTTCGATTTCACCGAATTCATGAATATAAAAATTATTATTATAATACAAATGTTATATTATATTATATATATATATATATATATGAAAAAACAGATTTGAAATCGAAATAGAATTCCGAATTCTGATTTTGATTTCAATTTCGAATTGTGAATTCGAAATCGGATATTCCGATTTCCATTTCGAATTACCGAATTCGAAATTCTGAATTCAATTCGAATTCGGTCGGTAAATCGGAATTTTTTGATTTTGCACACCCTATCTTTCTTGCCCTGCTTTTTTTTTTTCTTTCTTTCTCACGTCTATTTATTTCCACAGCTTTAACAGTAAGTGTGTTTTTCCAACCTTCGTACTGCTACCAGGATGGAAATTGCTGTAGTCTCCATTTTTTTGTCTAGATCTTCTATAGAAAGGTTCCCACAAGGAGAGTACTGGGTACACCTGTTGCATTACAAAGACGCACTTGACCGGACTCGGGGCACCTGCAACCGTCCCTGTCAATTTTAGTCATTATCAACTGCACGTAACTTTCTTTGTATATCGTGTAACTTTTTTTTCACAGGATGTATTTTCACAACAGATAGTGATGGACCGCACACTTGACGCGAAAATCGAGTTACATGGTGTAATTTCAACCGCACAAAATTTTGAGGGCCAATCTTGACCCTTAACCGTGCAGGGACGGTCATACTGATGACCGTCCTGCCCCAAATCCCACTTGACATGCCCTTCATTTTCCCTGCCACAATTATGAGAGAGGAGCCAATACAGTTGGAGTCTAGTAAGGTTCAGTCGATTGTTGTACTCTTTGCATTATTTGATGTATATAATTACGTTACATTATTTACATTATTGTATTCAAATAAAAGTGATGTAAATAAATATATATTAAAATTTGAAATATGTCCAAAAATACAGGACTGAATCCTTGTACCGTCAGATTTATTCTGTCCGAAGGTCCTCCATCACGTCAAATCGTATGACCCACATCAATTCTGGACACTTTTGTCATTGATTAAGAATTTTCCAGCCAAGACTTAAAGTCGCTGACGCGTACAAACATGTGGAAAGTTGTTCTTCGGCCGAAATTTGCACAGGACAAATTAATGACTTGTGGAAGAATGCCCTTTCAGAGCTTTGGAAAGACGTGCTAAGCCATCGGCAAAATTTTAGTTGTTCCTAATATATGAAAATATCCAATATTTCTCGAGTCCTGTATTACATTTGGTTTTAATTTTGATTGAGATTACGAGTTTCATGTAATTATCTTGGTTTGGGCGGAAATTATCCCAGAATAATTGTATGAAGTAATGGACATTCTTGACAAGAAGTCTGGAACTAAATGATTAAATCCCAAATGAATGAGCTCACCCCACCTTTATCCGGAATAATCAGGGTAATATATCCAACAGACTTCTACTCCCGAACAGCATATTTTTTCCTTTTATTCTTTTTTTTAATAGCAAAATTACAGACTCAAATGTTCTGGCCTGTAATTTAAGTAATTTTCAATATTAGTCAATTGTCCTTTTCAACACAATTTGCACTTCCCTAGATCTTGGGCAGATGCATGTGTATGTTCTCTGATGTTTGCCTAAGATTTACATTCGTTTTCTGGTCATCAATTAAAGCCGCTTACGTGTATAAACGCGTGGAAAGTTTTTCTTCTGCCGAAATTTGCAAAAAGACAAACTAACGACTTGGAGAACTTTTGACACCTCAATCAATGATGTAAGTGAGCTACCATAAGAACGTGACCTTAGCAATATTCTTTACTTACGTCACAAAATTTGTCTCTGGAAGAAGTCAAGAAAAAATGAAAAAATTCGCATGACTAATAAATTAACTTTTGGTTGTGTTTGGACAGGAGATTTAACGGAGGATTTAAAATTTCTTTAAAATTTCTCTACATTGTTTGGATTATTAGAGAGGTATTTTGAGTTTATAATTTACCAATTATTTGAACACATTTAAACATTGAAATAATTGATGAATTACAAATCTAAATACTTTCCAAATTATTTAACAATCTAAAGGAAATTGACAGCATTTTAATGCTCTGATTAGTACCCCAGTTTTTACATGTTCTTAATGGACAAGGTTTTATTATAACTTTAGTTATGATAACTTATTAAAATACCCCAAACTATACATTAAAATGTAAAAAATGCACCTCAAACTATAACAAACACGCAATTCTTTTTCTCTTTCACCATCACCCTCTCTCACAATCATCTCCTCCCACCGCTACTGCCCCTACCGCTTTTCCCCTAACTTCCACCATTACCACCTCCCCTTTCCCTCTCTACTCCCCTCTCTTCCTCCCCCATTCCACCTCCCCTCCCTCTTTCCCCACTAGCTCTTCTCCCTTCTCTTGTCACCCCTCTCTCCTCTTCCTCTTCCATTTCCCTTTCCTCCCCCATCCCCCTCTTTCTCTATCACCCCCTTCCTTCCTTTCCCCTCCTTTTCCGCCACCTCTTTGGTTATTTGTCATTTGCAACTAAAGAAAACGATAAAGTAGTAAATTTTATTTAGAGAGATTTATTGATAAGTTAGTTTCTTTTTCTATCTAAAGAAAATGTTAAAGTAAAATATTCACTTAGACCAACTTAGAATATAGTGATTTAAAGATTTGAACTAAACAAACTAATAACTTCGCCTTTCGCCCCAATATTTCTGTCACACTTTGGGAATTTCATATATTTTTAACAGTGCCTAGATTTCAAAAGATTGTGGATTACGTTACAAGGATGACGTGCTTGAACTTGCTATGCAGCCTAATCCATTTAAAGTAGGATAGAGTGGTGACAGGATTGTGGGGTCCATTCCTATGAAATATCCTCATTTCTCAGGCTATTTTAGAAAAAGTGTAATGCACGAATCTTGCTGCTTCTAACTGCACTCACACGCCATTAAATGGGACTTTGGGCCACTAAAAGACAAGAGTTTAGTTGTTAGATTTAAGGACATCAATCGAAATGGGTGAAAGTTTTTAGGGATAATTGCAGAAACCTTCCCTGAGGTTTCTGACATTTGCACTGACCTCCCCTATCAATTTTGAAATTACATTAACCTCCCCTAAAAAAAGTTGAAACTAATTAAAAAGGTAAAAGTGTGTGAAATTACTAGAGTACCCCTATTGGATTTGACTTTACCAGATGAAAGGTTTGAGTACTTTCATCAAAACTAACGTTTAATTTGTTAAACAAATTAAATTAATCAAACTATTTCTGCATAGTTAAATTAATTAACTAATTATCTAATTAACTATTTTTTATTTTATCTAATTAACTAATTATCTAATTAATTAATTATCTAATTAACTAATTAACTAATCAAACTATTTCTTCATAGTTAAACTAATAACTAATTATCTAATTGTCAATAGTTATTAACTAATCAAACTATTTCTGCATAGTTAAACTAATTAACTATTAACTAATTAACTAATTATTTTATTAATTAATTAACTAATTAACTAATTTCTATTTATCTAATTAACTAATTAAATAATTATCTAATTAACTAAAGCTGTTGTCTGTCCGAAACTAACAAACTATTTGCATGTTAAACTAATTAACTAATTAACTGCTAACTAATTATCTAATTAATTAATTAACTAATTTTTGTTTATCTAATTAACTAATTGTTTAATTATCTAATTAACTAAAGCTGTTGTCTATCCGAAACTAATAAACTATTTGCATGTTAAACTAATTAACTAATTAACTGCTTAACTAATTAACTAACTAATTATCTAATTAATTAATTAACTAATTAACTAATTTCTATTTATCTAATTTACTAATTATCTAATTAACTAATTAACTAAAACTGCTGTTTGTCTGAAACTAACAAACTATTTGCATGTTAAACTAATTAACTAATTAACTGCTTAACTAATTAACTAACTAACTGATTAACAGATTATTTGTATGTTAAACTATATGCAGTACGCATTATCTATTTAAAGTATCAGCTCTTTATGGGTATTTTACTTTCAAACATTTAATTTACGATAAAAATATCAATATTTGTAAGTAAAATTCAAAAAGTGTTACAAAAAATATCAATATTCTTACTTTCAAATATTTAATTTATGGCCCTATGCCCCTCCCTTTTTGTAAGAATATTACTGTAACACTTTTTGAATTTTACTTACAAACATTGATGTTTTTATCATAAATTAAATGTTTGAAAGTAAAATACCCATAAAGAGCCGATACTTTAAATAGGTTATGCGTACTGCATACAGTTTAACATGCAAATAGTCTGTTAATCAGTTAATTAGTTAATTAGTTAATTAGTTAAGCAGTTAATTAGTTTAACATACAAATAGTTTGTTAGTTTCAGACAGACAACAACTTTAGTTAATTAGATAATTAGTTAATTAGTTAATAGTTAATTAGATAATTAGTTAATAGTTAATTGGCTTAACTATTAACTAATTAGATAATTAGTTAAGCAATTGTCAAGCAAATAATAATTGTCAAGCAAGATGAGGGCAAAATTGGAAGAAATATTTTATCTCACTTCTACAAATAATTTTTTAATGGGACATCAAACTGTCAGGGAGGTTTCTACAACGAATTGTTACTGTTCAGGGGAGGTGAATGCAATTTCTAAACCTAGAGGGGAGGTCAGTGCAAATGTCAGAAATTTCAGGGGAGGTTTCTGTAATTATCCCAAGTTTTTATTGCCTCTTTGGATAAGTGACGCTAATTTTGAGACAGATCCAAAAGAAAAGCATAATCTTTTAGTACGATGGAGGAAGTATTAGATAATATTAATTGAATTAATTAAAGAGTAAAATAATTTAAAATTCTTAGAAAATCACACATGTCATGTTATTGAAAGTCTTTGAGAAGAAATGGACTGGTGAATAGTATGTTGTATAAATACCTCTCCTCATTGGTGTGCTTTGTTTCACCATCTCAATATCATTCATCACTTTCTTCCAAGGTCCATCTTTCTTCTTCTTCCTTATAGCCAAAGGAGAGAGAAAGAAAGGAGAAACCTTCCTTGTAGCCAAACGAGAAAGAAAGAAAGAAGAAACCATGGATGACATAGATGTTCTATGCAACGATTATTGGGAAAATATGATCCTCCAAACTGAACAACTAGGAAGGTAAATTTTTTGGTTACAAGAGTTCCATTCTCATCCTTTCATGCTTACTTTCCCCAACTCTTGTTTAGACGTTTGATAGTATTTTGATGACTTTGATTTTTATCGTTCCCGAGCAATTATTTATTTAAATAAAAACTTAGCAATGAATGATGAGCCGGATTGATTAATTAGTTGAAACGGTGTCTTGTGTAGGAATTTTGATGAATCATTTTCATTTTATGATTCAAGCTCTCCTGACGGAGCACAATCATCAGCAGCATCAAAGAACATCGAGTCGGAGAGGAAGAGGAGGAAGAAACTGACTGAAACGCTCCATGCACTTAGAGCTGTAGTCCCCAATATCAGTAAGGTGAGGACTGAAGACTCAGGATCCCTATGATATATATTGCCAAAATTGCTTTTTTTTTTTTTTTTAATGATTGCCACCACTAGGAATAAACTAAAAATGAATCATGAATTGATGTTTGATCAGATGGACAAGGCTTCCATTATTAAGGATGCCATAGGCTACATACAAGAATTGCATAATCAAGAGAGAATGATTCAAGCTGAAATATCAGAATTGGAGTCAAAGAGGAGGATATTTCCAGATTTTGATCAAGAAATAAGCTATAATTCCAAGCCAAAGAGATCAAGATTTGAGCAGACCTGTGATTCTTCAGAGTCTAGATCATCTCCCATTGAAGTTCTTGAGGTTGGTTTATGACTTTATTCCTCTCTCCGTCTCTCTCTTTCTCCCCCACTGTCATTTGTTTTTATTAATGGGGTCCATAAGATTTTAATTAACTACAAGACAATCCCATGTTTTCGATTTATTCATTTTTTGTTCTAGATATATGTGAGTTATTATTTGTCTTTAGGTCATTGATATATGGACCCTTCAAAAATCAATTTACAGTTTAGTGTATCTCACATGGGAGAGAAGACTATTGTAGTTAGCCTCACATGCAGTAAAAGAACGGATACAATGGTGAAGATCTGTGAAGTTTTTGAATCCTTGAATCTCAAAATCATTACAGCCAACATCATTGCATTTTCCGACAGACTTCTAAAGACATTATTCTTAGAGGTACATTTTTCTTTCACTTAATTCAATTTTTTTTTCCGTTGTAAATCTGAAGTTTATGCTCCCAAAGGGAGATATTTCAAGAATAAAGTAATAAAGATCAAGTAATATTTTATCGAGAAAAAAATTAATTTTGGAGGGTGCAAACAATTTTGCAATCTAGTCCCATTTAGGAGAAAGTCATAAGACCCTACTCTTTTTTTCTCCCTATTTTTTTTCTTTTTATTTTGTGCAAAGATGTAGCATTATCTGAGAATACGGCAAGAAGGCATAGATTGCAATGTCTTACCAGAAGTGTAGGTACGGAGGATATGACTTTGTACAATGACGTTACCATGCAAATTTTGTTCTCTAGGAATGATACAAACAATCTTAATAAAAGCACAAAACTAATGATAAATTGTCAACTTGTTGTTTCTTTTCTATAAAAATGATAAAAGTTGGATGCAATTTTTTTTCCAGAAATTGCAAATTTAGACCCCTAAGAGATGGACAAATCTTAACACAGTACGTAATACTTGGTTCTTTGATAAAACTTGGTCCTACTCAAGAAATAGAGAACCAAAATTTTTGTATTTTTCTGGAAGCAACAAAGAACTTTTGTTACCTTTTTGGAGTTTTCTGTTAGGTCTTGGACTCACGTCCAAACCGACAAGTAATCGGAAATTTTTAGCCTGGTCAAAAGTCTGATTACCTGTCGGTTTTAACATGTTCGACCAGTTTTTAACTGAATCTGGCTGGTTTAAATAACTTTTCGAGTTGATTAGTCAACCGGACCGATATCATGATGAGTTCAAGGTTCAAGCACCAATCCAGTGTTGTTTTCAAAACACTAGCCGTAGCGGTAATAACCTTTAAAATATATTATTAGGAAAAATCATTGAAAATATCAATCACATTTCGTCAAAGAATATTTTGGTCCTTTACTTTTAAAACAGTAAATTTATGTCTCTTACAAATTAAAATTAAAAAATTTGGTTCCAATATAAATTTGCGACCACTTTTTAGCCTGAAATCACTACGTGATCCATACAGTTTTTTTTATATACAAAAATGTTAAATTCCACCCTTTTAATGGTAAAAACGAATTGAAGAATACAGGTGGACCCATGTGTCATTTTAAATCTTCTTTATCAATTATAAAATTCGCAAATTACTTCTCTCATTTTTAGTATTGTTTTCATACTCTCAAATCACCTGTAGTTAATTTTTTTGTATGATATTCATTAAGAGAAAAGGAAAAATCATTTAAAACGTTTTCCACATTTCATCAAATAAGTTTTTTCGTCCTTCCCTATTAAAATAGTAAATTTACTTCCATTACAAAATTAAATCGGTAAAATTTGGTTCCAACCTAAATTTTCAACCACTTTTTATCCTGAATCTATCACATAATCTCATATAGTCACTTTTTTAGGAAGAAGGGTAGATTTCTGCCATGCTTGGATTGCTTGTTTCCGTCGGAAAATATTGTCGTTTTCCGTGATCACATTTCCCTATCACCTTTTTCCCTCACATATATCAAATCGCTACAGTAATTTTTCCATGAAAAATGACGGAAAATGCAATCCAATATATGTGAGGGAAAAAGGTGATAGGGAAATGTGATCACGGAAAACGACAATATTTTCCGACGGAAACAAGCAATCCAAGCATGGCAGAAATCTACCCTTCTTCCTAAAAAAGTGACTATATGAGATTATGTGATAGATTCAGGATAAAAAGTGGTTGAAAATTTAGGTTGGAACCAAATTTTACCGATTTAATTTTGTAATGGAAGTAAATTTACTATTTTAATAGGGAAGGACGAAAAAACTTATTTGATGAAATGTGGAAAACGTTTTAAATGATTTTTCCTTTTCTCTTAATGAATATCATACAAAAAAATTAACTACAGGTGATTTGAGAGTATGAAAACAATACTAAAAATGAGAGAAGTAATTTGCGAATTTTATAATTGATAAAGAAGATTTAAAATGACACATGGGTCCACCTGTATTCTTCAATTCAATTTTTTTTTTAATTTAATGATCACAATACCCTTCACAATTTTTAACCACCTGTCCTTTTTAAAATTTCGTGCTAATTTATGGCCTCCTCAATGGCGATTGGTGTTATTAATTATCTGAATATCCAAGTGTTTCCTAGGGAGCGATTTCTGCAATTCTGCCCTGTTCCTGACGTCTAGCAAGAAGAAAACTGTACCGCTTTCTTTCCATTTCGTTATTTAATATGGTCAAACAGCAGCTGCATGGCATGGCGAATGCCAAACACATTTAATATTTGTGACTTGTGAGGATTTCAACCTTATCTCATGTCTCCTGCACCTGTCACGTCAGGCAGAATACTTATACTAACCTAATTATTATATTAATTACAGAACAAGAAAAAATATATATAAGGAGAATGTTAATATCAAACCATTTTATGTAAACTTATGCAAAATAACTTGTATTAAATGTTTTGAAATGGTAGTTGTAAAAGGATTTTTCCTCCAGTGGGCATTTTTTGTGTAATTAATTTTCACCTAAAATTCACTAACATAATGTCTTGCATGTAGACACTTTCTTAGCTTTAATTTTATATTTAAGAAATACGCTTGAGAGCCTTCTTTATAAGCCTCTATTAAGGCCCGCTATCATTTTCAGAGTTCAAATTCTGCAATTGGCAGTTGAAAATAGAAATGGTATGAAGAGAAATGGGAGAGTAAATTAAAAATAAAAACAATTGTCGAACAAATCGTTAAATAATATAAGTATTTCTTTCTAACTGTAGTCCAGGCTTTTTAATGCGTGATGTGCAAGAGTATCAGTGAAATCTTCAGCTGAAATATGGAGACAAACGTGCGCATTTGGAAAAAAAAATTTTATTTCTTCAGTGTTACTATACGAAAATAAAAGACATTAGGATTCTTCGATCTACTGCTATCAGCAGTACTGCTTCTCTCTCTCTTTTTCTCTCTCTATATATATATGTATATATTTCTGCTAATACTAATTATCAGATATTCTCTTTTCCTTTCACCTTTTACAGGCTAATGAGGAAGAAAAAGATGTGAAGATAAAAATCCAAACTGCAATTGCAGCTTTAAAATGATCCAGATTGCCCTATGAGCAAGTGAAGAGAAAGAATGAGGCTCAGCATTGTGAATTATCCAATTGCAGCTATTCATTATTCTTGCAAATAGTGACCTTTGGATAGCTCATTATTTGGAAAATTTTATTTGATTGTATCGTAAATAAATTTTTCAATTATCTTTTTATTTTTTTTTCAATCATATTTTCATTTCACATATGTCATATAAAAAAAAAGTGCTATAATATATTTTCAAAAAATTATTTCAAATAATCTTCTATCCAAACACACTGAAATTAACTTTCTTCTTGTCAAGTGTTTTTTTCTACTGCGGTAATTAGGCTGTAATTTACTTCCCTTTCAAGAAGATGATTCGAATAAATAACGTGCTTTGGTTTTTGAATGATCTTTCTTTGTCTCTCTTGTGTGTATATATGTTACACAAGTTTTATGAAGGTCTGATCTTTCTACTATTTGGTTGTTTAGACCAAAGCATCAAGATCTATTAGTTTCTTCTCCCACTTCAATAATCTTGGGCATTTTACATCGACCTCCTGCAGGGATTCTTAAAAGATATGTTGAGTTTTACAATTTTTATTATTTTTTAAGACATTACAACTAACTCACAGCAGTGATACCAATACAAGTAACTTCACGTTATCAATATTACAAATTAATCTACAAATCTAAAGTTGTAATATGGACTTGGATAGAAATTTAAATGTTATAATATGTAAATTTGAAATTTCTAGCCTTCTTTGAGAATTAGTGTTTTCGCAAAAGTAACTACCATTTTACTAGCACACTAAAATGCAATGGCTGTCTACTAAAGAAATGCAAGAACTATCCGATTTTTACAGGTTGGGTCAGCATTTTGAAGTGGATCCAAAATTCGATCACAAAATGAACGTGTTAAGTAATAAAATGTTGGATTTCCCCTGCCCCCTTCCCCAGCCGCCCCCCCCCCCCCCAAAAAAAAAAAACACAAAAAAAAGGAGCCCATTTCAATTATAAAAACTATCGTCAATACCAAATCAGGTTCTAAGGGGTGATAAGTGCCAAAATGACCACTTTGGTTTTTCAAAAATTTCCAGCTCAAAAACTACCATCTTGAACTACCATTCTCATTTGCCAATTGATTTTGTAACGGAGCTCCAAATCTTTAGATATCAACGATTAGAGTGTTATGACTTTGCTATTTTTAAAAAGCTAACTATCAATTGGTTCCTGATTTCCCTGTATATATTGTAGATTAGCAACTTAAGGTAAAAATACTCAAAATTTACTTCCATGCATCTCATTCAAAAATAGACTCCCTTGACTTGGGAACTCATAAGAAACAGCCCTGACAAAGAGACCTCAAAAGGGAAACAGGAAACTCTAGGTTACCAAGCTACTTCTTGGGTGCACTTTCAAGCGGATTTTGAACGAAATCGAGGGTTTCTAGCATTGTTCCAAGACTAATAACACTTTAAGAAATTATTGCCCCTGAATTGGTTCATAAAGGCCCCACTCCATCAATTAGATGGGGCTTTTCTTTTGCATTAAATCACCAGAAAAAGGATTCACTGATGACTATGGTGATTTTAATGGGTGGCTTTCTTTTTATTCTTGTATACATGTTCTTTTGTTTTGGATTGCGCCCTTGCCAATCAAAATTATATTTGATTTTTTCGACAAAGTAAATCAATCAACTAAATTAGATAAATTTAAGAAAGTTGTACAAAATTGATCCACTTATGTACGTATTGTGATTTGATATGAAGAAAGAAATGTGGGTTGTATGAAAGCTTTAAATGAAAAAAGAAAACAAATCAATGGTAAATTCTATAGATGTGTTTTGCCACCATAAAAGGAGTTGGACCAAAGTTGTGGTCTCATCTTATCTATGGTTAGATTTCAATTCGATCTGCAGAAACCTTTTATATCAGTTGCGTTCTCCCTCAGATATTGCTGACGGTTTTACGTCATAAATGAGGTTTGATTCCCTTCAAGTCCTTGAACTTCTAACCTCTTGCAGAAAAGTACACCGTGACTGCAAATGCCTGACATAATTTTCATAACATATTTACTTGTTTCATTCGAGTTCAATCACTTAAAAGTATTTTTGGATAATAAAAGCACTTTTAATGTATTTGGTGAGCATGATTCCTTAAATTTAGAAGTAGAATTTTTGGTCATTAAAGCACTTCTAACATAAATTCAAAATTATTGCTTTTAGAGTAACTTTTGTATTTCAAAAAAATAAAAAAAAATTGACAATTTTATTATAAATTTTGAACTAAATGAAGAGATAAATATGTTTTAAAAATTTAAAATTACACATTATCAAATAAAAAAAGTACTTATATAAGTATGTGTACCCAAACAATATGATTAAACACTTAATAAGTATTTTAATCAAAATCTCTACTAATTGAAGTGTTTATTGATAAGCCACTGCAATTATAAACAGGCTCTTAGTATATTGTCAACTGAAAGAGTGGAATTAGCGTCATGTGTATATATTTCTCTGGGACTTACAAAATGACCCTAAAATCAGTATTTTAATCTTCTAATATAAGGCTGGTGAACTTTGGGCACTTTCTTTGGCTCTCTTTCGCGTGAGCCTTCTAGTTGGAATTAGGGTTTTACAACCAAATTCTATGATAAGTATTTGAGAATTTTGTTGAGTGGTTATGGGAGATGCTGTGAATTTTTTAACCAGAATGGCGGCTAGATTAGCTCAGATTAACTCTGTGTTGTTCATATAGCTCACAACTTGGCAATTAGTTATAACAAGTATTACATGATGGAAAACATTCAAAACATAATCACAAGTACATTTTTTTTTCTTTTCCCTTTTAAATAATCACAAGTACGTAGGAGAGACTTCAAGAAGTTAACCAAAAAACTATAAGTTACCCCTCCCTCTTCTTTTATCTTTATCTATTCTTTTGGGTGCTGGTGATGCTAAATATGTATGAATTCCTTGTCAATAAAAATATAGGGCAATTATCAAGTCATAAATGACTATTTTGTGCTATATTTGGATGATATTTTATTTTACTTTTAGTCACTTAGGCAATATTATAAGAAGAAAATGGTCAATATTTGCTAGAATTGGTTCTAAATCCAATCCAATGCTTAAATGAGATATTTGTCCCTTTTACTTGCACATTTTTTGTTATTTTCGTAGGAGTTGAAATGGACGTCATTTTGGACAAGAAATAGGCTTACAATATGATGATTGAAATCCTAAAGTTTCCAAGGATGATGAGTTTCAAAGGTAGTTCGAGTCGCTATAAGAAGAAAACGAAGAAACTGGTTAAAAATGGAAGTTGACTTGAATCCCTCCTAACAATGTGGCTAGTTTTTGGAGGGATTGCTTGGAGAGATTCGAGGTAGAGAATTTTTGGCAAAGTAGGGGACGAATTCCTCCAAGAAATCTGGCCGAAACTTGGAGGGATTTTAGTCAAACTTTGTAACTCCAACTTGCACAACTTGTTTTCACCTCCATTCTTTCTCACCTTTTAAGAGACAAATTGTACAAGATTTGCAGCTATAAAAAGGGATATTCTAGCAACAATTATTGACTCATTTCTTCCAAAATGATGTGATATAACTTGGAGCAAAAAATGTTGACTTATTTGAAGTTATATTTATATTGAAGATGCAAGAGAAGAACTTGGAGATCTCTCTATAAATAGGAGCTTGTGTCTTCATTTTGGAGAGTTTTTTTTGGAGAGGGACAAGAAACACCACCAAATGTAGTTTCTTAGCTTTTTAGTTAAGATAATGTAGGATAGTTTAGTTAGTTAGTTTATCCTTCATATTTATTAGCTAGGCAAAGATGAAAAAGGAGATGAACTCAAATGACAAGGGTTACATTTCTTTCCAAACTCTTTATCTTTTGTACTTGATTCTATTGTTTAGTTAATATACAAGTTTGGTTTTTATCTTTAATATGTGTTTCTAAAGTTTTTGCCTTGGGTTTTGGTTGAACTTTCTATGATTGTATTGTATTGATTTCTTAGCTATTTGATGCTATTATTTTGGGCAAGTTATTTAGCACTTTTACTCTTATAAATCATGATTAACTGGCCATTAATTGTGATTATCTAAAGGTGTTGTTTCTTCAATAAAAATTGGGATTTAACACTAGTTCAAGAAGTGCTAAACCTAGGGAGTACACTCACGAGAGTAGAGATGCACCTTTGCGACTTTAGTGATTTATGTGATTTCATAGAGGTAATTAACAAAAACTTAATGAGGTTTATACCTACGCTCTAATTTTTAAACCTAATTCCCTCGTTAACCGCAAGTGTACGGATCGTGTATTGTAGTACAGAGCAAATAGGGTCGAATCCCATGAAAATCACTCTCAACTATTAAAGTTTTTTACTCACTTTATTATCTAAACTATTCAAGAATTTTTAACTAAGAAAAGCCACCAAAATACTAAAATAATGCAAGGCAAATTAACAATTTGGAGAAACTCAACTAAACACAAGTGTTCTAGAGTATAGAATCCACTAAATGTACCTAACAATGGATGAAATAGTCAGTTATCACTCATGCTTTTCTCATGTTAAGGATGCATTTCACTCAAGCCATCGGAACTCGCTCTCACCAATAAACCGAACTTAGCCAACACTATAGTTTTCCTACTTTCATGGTGAAATATAAAGTGAAGACTTAATCTAGATCAAGAAATGTCAAAATCATCCACCTAAGTGTACCACTACTTTCGTGTGCCTACTCCTTAGGTGCCACCTATTCCATTTCCATCATTGTCAACTATTCTCATAGCTTAATAGAAACTAATATGGCTTGTAAATGGTGATCAAGTATTCACAAGTGTTAAAGTAAGAATAAATAAATTAGCAAGTACAAGATATAGCAATAAACAACTTTATTCAACCATAATCAAGGCACAAATAGGTTCATCCATCCCTAGAACAAGAAGATTTAGCTAGACATAATAGATTTAACAACAAAGTTCATGTTTTCAATGTTACAAAGCATTAATGACACAACAAAAAGAGTAAAGAGAAAGAAATGCTTATTCAAGTGAACAAACAAGATCTTCAAGTTTCATCATCTTCATTGCCATCAAAAATACGTTGTCCATCAAAAGTTCTTAAGTTACTCTAAAGAAAATGAAAAAATAGTTCTAAAACCATATCCAAGCTAAGCTAGAGAGAAAAAAAAAAGTTCTCTTTCTTGTCAAGACTCCTTCTCTCTCTTCAAATATGTTTCCTTCTAGTTAAGAGTCAATAATAGAAGCTCCTAGATCCTCAAAAGTTGGTACATAATTGTCCTTTTGTGTCTTGTCAAAGAAAAAGAAAGAAAGAGAAGCTATGCAAGTTGACAAGTTGCAGCCACCGTGAATCCCTGGAGGGTTTCTCCATGGGATTGTGCAGAGCCTTGTGAAACTATTTCTGTTAATCTCAGTCTGTAACTTTTGATGATTACAAAACAAATGGATATTACTAATGATCTCTCAATAGACTTTTTCAGAAATGGAGCAAAACAGGTTCAAAGGTTAAGCACAAAGGATGCTGAAGTTGTTGTCGGGCACACAAGAAGACTAGATCGAACGTCCGACAACCATTGCGCAACTTCGGACGCATGAAGAACTCCACCCTCGGACGTCCGAAGATATTAAGTCATTCCTTCTAAGCTCACTGACCTCGATCGAACGTACATCATCAGAGCATCGGACGTTCGACAAACATTGCGACACTTCGGACACAAAGCTTTGGAGGCATCGGACGTCCGAAAGAATTGAAGAAGAATTCTCAGTTTCACTTCATACTGTCGGATGCATACACTGAAGGCACCAGACATCCGAAACAACTCAAGAAGATTAGTCTACCGGATGTTCGACACTGACAACGGCTAGTTGCCTCTTCAGCTGCCTTTTATCCGTTGGGAGCATTAATTGAAGAACTTTTTGGTCTCATATAAATAGAACAAAGTCAACTACTTCAAATAACTTTTGCACATTGAGACTACATCAGATCAAGAGTGATTTTAGTAGGAAAATACTCTTCAAAGGAGATTTGTAATCTTAGTTGTGAAAATTTCTAGAAGCTTTTCTAGTGTGATTCTATTACTTCAATAGTGTAGTTTTGTGAGGGTTATCCGAGTGATATTAAAACTTTCTTACTTGATGATAAGTGACTAATTTACGTAATAATTGTATGACATTTTATATTATTTTTAGTCACTTTGGTTATATTATTGGAAGAATATGAATCATTTTGGCTATAATTGGTGAAAAATGCTTTTAAGTGGTTAAATGAGGTTTTTATCACTTTTTACTTGGATTTTGTGTATTTTGACAGTTTTGACACATTTCCGTATTTCGGCTATAACTTGAGCTAAAATGATCGGATTGGGATGATTCTTGAACCCATTTGAAGATAAGAGATAGATCTACAACTTTGGTGAAGACATCTGAATCCAGTTTGAAGGTTTTCCAGGTCAAAATGCCGAATTACAATAGCAAATTTCTACTGGTCGAAGCTGGAACAGGGCAATGAGCAGGTAGGGGTATTTCTGTCATTTATCCGCCTACACAGATCCAAATGAGGTGATTCTTGATGCATTGGAAAGCTAACTCAAAGGGCTACAAGTTTCATGTTTTGGTCAAGAGCTAAATCAGCTTTTATCATCAAGAAAAATGCAGTTGAAATTGAGTCAAAATCGGAGCAGAGCTGGAAATTGAACCAGAAGTGACCAAATGGTCACTGTATCAATCCGGCCGGAATTTGGCCGGATTTAAGGCCGGATTTATGGCCGGATTGTGGTCAGAAAAGGCTGCTCTGTACGCGTAAAACTCAATTTCACTCCCACCAACTCACATGTGATGATATACATGTTAGAAACATTCCCAGCTGTAAAAGGGAGATGTAATCCTCATTTCTTGACCACCTTTCATCATAAAAGAGCAAAATTCATTACAAGGAAGAGATGGGGAATCGATAGCAGAAAAATAGAGAGAGAGACATACGGGAGAAGCTTGAAGTTGCAGAAATGTAGCTCTTTCATCTTCCTAGTGTTAGTTTAGCTTAGTATAGAGTAGGATAGTTCATCCATTCTTGTTATTAGCTAGATGAAGAAGAAGATGGAGGATGAAGAAGGCAAGGAAGAAAGCTCATGTGACAAGGGTTGTATTCCTTCCAAATCTTTATCTTTTGTACTTGATTCCAAGTTTAGTTAATATACAAGTTCTGGATTTTGTGTTTAATATGTGTATCTAAAGTTTAAGCCTTGGGTTTGGTTGAACTTTCTATAATTGTTAGTGTTTATTATTTGGTTATTTGACTGCTATGATTTGAGCAAGTTATTTAGCACTTTGGCTTCTTAAATCATGATTAATCTAGTACCATTGATTGTGATTATCTAAGGTGTTGTTTCTGCAATGGAAATTGAGATTTAACACTAGTTCAAGAAGTGCTAAACATAGGGAGTACACTCACGAAAGTAGAGGTGCATCTATGTGGTTTTTAGTGATTCATTTCATGTAATTTCATTGAAGAAATGAACTTGTAGCTAATTTCATAACCATGAGAATAGGTATGGATTAGTTATAAGTATAATTGATTCACTACGAAAGTAGGATTCAAATGCATAAGGAAATTACACCATAATTAGCCTAGATGTAGTACTCAATGATCCAAATATAACACTTGCATGAGTAGTTAGGGATACCACAACCTAAGGAGCTTTCATTTGTTAATTTCTTGTATAAGTGCAGTAGGTTAAATTTCTTATCATTAATTGATAGTCTAAATAATAGAGAAGCTTTAGTAATACCGGTAATTGTTCATTCTTCCCTGTGGGATCGACCCGATATATACCCTAAACTACTAGTTGATCTGTATACTTGCAGTGAACGGGTGTAATTCGGTATTTTTTAGCTTGCACGTATGTAAAATACCCGTCAAATTTTTGGCGCCGTTGCCGGGGAAGATTTGGCAATATCGGTGTGAAGAGTAACTTTATTAGTTTAAACATATTATTAGTTATATTGTGAATGTTATTTTTAGTGTCTTTTTGACATTTTTATTACGCAATGTTAGAATTAACTAACGGTTTAGGGGGTAAAATAAAAAATAATAATGTTAGGAAATAAAGTGCAAACTGGTTAAATTTCAGCGAGAGTTTTTGCGATTAACCCGTAGCATTATATTGATTTGGCCATCCACAACCACGATTCAAAGTCACAATTAAGCCGTACACCTCGACATGGCAAAGACATTGTAATCTAGATGGGGAACTTTGATGAACTAGTAATAGTTCACGTGCTTTGCACGTGATTGTAATATCTTAAAATATATTATTTTTCAGACACTAAAAATTTTTTATGAAATTTTGATCATCAACATCATAATATAGTATTTTTATGTTATTTATTCTTTTAAACTAGTTACTTTTAAATATTTTATTAAATGAAAAGAGACAGAAAACATTCTAATGTAGTTGATATATCCCTTAGGATTGAATTTGAAATCATGAACGAAACACTTTTTTATTTATAGCTTGAACTCTAACATATCAAATATTGATAATATCATGTTTTACCAAAAGTATTGTATATTCATGACTCTATTGCATATAAACCACAATCATCAAAATTTTTTATAAACGAAGAATATAATTAAGTTAGAAAAATAAACATACATGTAATTTGAATTCTTTGTATTATGTTAATTCTATTTTTGTCAATAATGGAGTATAAATGATCCACCACGTAAAGTTTTTTTGGCTTGTACATTCTAACAATTGAAATTTTATAGATAGAGATAGTTGGAGTTTTTCTATTTTTCTTTTCTTTTATTCATGTTTTTAGCACAATCCAATGCGAAGCAAGAGCAACAAGTCTACTTTTTTCATATGAGGACAATATTTTTTATTTTAATATTAGTTTTTTTTATGATCATGAAATTGGAATGAGAATTGTGACTAATTAATAATTTTAATATTAATTTTTTGTATATTGCAGTGTTTTAGTTTTTAATTGCCAACTTTTAATCCATAACCACTATCATTATTATCAATTATTGGAATGCATTAAATCTGTCTAATTACAATTGTCACCATAAATGAAATTTACTTAATTTTAAAGCTTTTCATTTCATAATCGCTTCCATTATTCAGTAATATTGTAATACAATAAATATATGTAATCATTAGAAAAATAAGGGTATTTTGGATATCACCAAAAACAATTTGGATATCATTTTCATTTTATCATTCCTCATTTTATATTACTCTTATTATAATCCTTATTTTATCATTGGAGATGGTTTTTGACTTGATGGATGGATTTGGTTTGCTCAAACCAATACAAATGAAGCATTACTATATTATTGTCAATAACAATGCTTGTCTTCCCCTGGATATCAGTGATTTGGATGTTATCTTTGGTATTATTTGAATTGTATTCTAGCTTTTTAATTCATTTGTTATTTACTTTATGTCATTTTATAAATAGTTTTCAATTTTATTTCAGTTTTTCTTGTTTTGATCAGTTGTTATTAATGATAATAGTGGTTTGTATGGTGCTATTTTAGATTTCTTTTTTTTTTCTAGTTTAATACTGCTATTTCAGTTATAAAGGTGTCATCATATTTTGTATATTGAAATTTCATTGGGTGCAACATGAAAAATTCTTCATATTGGTAAAGTGCATAATTGTAAAATTTACTTGTGATATTTATGTGAAGATATACAGATGAATAAGGGTTTTCTTGTCATTGTATGTTTCTCCATTTCTAGAGAGTATCTATTTTTTGAAATTGATTTTTTTAATAATCTCAACTAATGACTAATGAGAAATTTTTCATGTTTCAATTAAGAAATTTTGATATGTATAATAATAGGAGATAGAGTCCAAGGGTAGGTAAATAGTTTTTAATGAGGAATTTTTAATTATAATTACCAATACCATTAAAATGTAATCAATTGGAGTGTTTTATTTCTTTTAATTAATGCCACATTAAAATACAATAATTCTAATTAAAAGACATGAGGGTAATTTAGAAATAATAAAAACTAAGATAAAAAAGTGCTTACACTTGCACTACCCAATACCAACATTCATACTTTTTATATAGTAGTAATGATAATATGGGCTGACTGATGACTCAGGATGAGTGATTGCTTCGCTTTTTGACAGAGAGGAATCTCCATATCAAGCGCTTTCCACCTTTTGCCCATAGGCTGGAGACTTATAGTATCATTTTATTTGACAAATCAATCACACCAAAAGTCACCACTTTCTCTCATTCCTATGAAAATCAAATTTCTTGTTTCCCTTCCCTTTTCTCAAATAGGAGCTCTAGATTTTTTTTTTTTTTTTTTTGTCGACGGAGTGGGGTGTCCGGGTCAAGTCCGTAAAGGCGGCCCGACTAATCCCCACTCCGGCCCGGCCCAGCGCCCCAACCAGACCTAGCACGTTAAATGCACGGCGAACTGATGTTGCTGCGGAGGTTCGACCCCAGGACCTAACGGTCCCGAGGAGGAGGCGCCAACCACCAGCCCATTCACCGTTAAATAGGAGCTCTAGATTGAGTTATTACGTTGTAACATATTCTATACTGGTAAATGCTAGCATGTCAAGAATGGTATAGCAAGTTTAACACCAAAGTCCAAACTATAAAGACCAAGTTCAACTGCCTCCTTAAAGGTATGTAACTTAGTAGAAGCCTGCCACATAATTGTTGCATGCGGCACAATTGGTTGTGCATTGTGGATTATTGCATTTGCCATTGTCTCCATTTCGGTGCTTAAAAGTAATATAAAGCTTGGATTATTATACTGCAATACTGTGTTGGGAATTCTCGTGTCCTAATCACAATTAATTAACTCCATCATTGTCTGAACAACTGTTATCACATATATTCACCCAAGATCTACGATTGCCCTTTCTTCTTCTTCCTTTTTCTACCTTTCTTCGATTATGGAAGTTAAATATTTTTTGCTATCAGAATTCAATAAATTATTTTCTCATACCTTACAAGTTGACGAATCTGTTATTTTCTCCTCTGTACTCTATTTCACACTTGATTACATACTTTAGATGTCAAACTCATCCCACACAGTATTTCTAAAACTTTTGACGTCAAATTGAGATGGATTCTCACATGTGGATCCATTCTCATGTCTTATATTCATTTGCAATTTCAGAAAAATTGAAATGTAACCCCACTCACAGACACCGTATTTCCGCGATCCATCCATAATACATGAAATTTTTGAGCTGTACCACCAAGATAATTCCCTCTACTCTTCACGGCTATGGAGTTGATTTCACCTCCATGCCCGTTTGAGAAGTTTCCCTTTCTTCTTGGTCCAAAATGAAAGATTATGTCCTACTGCAGCTATTGAGTAGCTATTCCAGCTTTTTTATCCCTAAGTAGCAAACATGTGTAAAATATTCGGCCGGGGGGGGGGGGGGGTGGAGGAGGGGGAGGACAAGTACAAAAAAAAAACATGTGTTTATCCATTTAACAAAAAAAAGAAGCAAAAAGAAAAAAAGAAAAAAAAAACTATGACACACTTCGACAGAAATTGAACAAGCAATTCTTTAATAATCAACTTCATGGTTAATTGATCTACATGCCAATTTTGTGATATATGAGAATCAATTTACAGGCAATTGCCCCAAAAGAAATAAACAAGCTAACCTAGATTAATACATAATACAATCTTCAGTTAAATAATCACAAAAACCTAACCTTTGCAAATAAACTAAGATAATCACAACTCACGTGCCCTTGAGACAACTAAGTTCGACACAAGCTACAAATCTCATGATTAAGCTTTTAAGATCATTTTCAGTTTTTCATAATGAACAATATCCCATGGAAAACTTCCTTTTTTTAAAAAAAAAGTGGGAGGAGAGTAAGCAATTCAAACCTTTCTTCTTTTCTGTTTCTTTTTTAATTTCATTTCGGTAGCAGCAATCAAAGTTGGCTTTTCCTTCTCTTCCCAAATCTCAAAACATGTAAATTTTTGTTTTTTTAACTGCCATAGACACTATCAAAATCTCCATATCTATATATAAAATTGTACTTTTTCCCTGACACTTAAATAAAATTACCCCCACTATTTGCCTCCATTACCCCTACTAAAATCTCCGTCTCTATATATAAAATTATAGTTTTGCCCTCACACTTAAACAAAGTTGGCCCCACTATCTCTCAACAAAATTTAAGTAGTAGAGAATTGTCCCCACCAAAATCTCTATATATGCATGAAATTATAGGTTTATCCCCACACTTACATGAAATTACCCTCACTACCCTTCAACAAAATCCAAAGTTGTAGTGTATATAATCTTTATTATTGGTTATTTCAATAAGTATATAAATACTATATTGATTTGTTATTTTTTTTCAACATATATTTTTTTTATCATTGTATGTAAGAAGAATACCATTCATATTTATAGAATAAGGAGATACTGTTTCTAAGAAATTAGTTGCTAACATTATTTCCAAAATCTCATTAAATCCTTCATTTTTAACTAGAAGTCTAATAGGAATTCGATTGCCAGTTAATTCTATTTCTGTTTCTACAGCCTCTCTCTTATTTCATGGGTTTCTCCATTAAAATTAGTATATTGATAAGGATCTTATAATTGATAAATAGGTAAGTACTCAACCAATCTATAAGATATATAATTCCCATTAGCACTTGTATCTATCAAAATATTATAGTTCTTCATATTTTTTTCCCATCCCAATATCTAGTTTTTATTTTATAATTTGTCATTATTTTACGGTTACAACTATACACTTTGTTATATGTCTCTATAGTCAAACAATTTAACAATATTTAAAATAAATGACACCACCTTCTCTAAACAAGGAAAAAGATTCAATTTGCATTTATTCTTCTTCTTTATCTATTCCAATGTGCTCCCAGTACACAAACCTATTTGAAAAGAACTCACAAACATTGTTCATTTTTTATTTCATCTTAACAAAAATCTAGAGGAAATTTATTAGGGTTGTGAGAGGAGAAGGGGAAGAATCCTTTATTAGGAATTTGCAATTTGACAGATATTTGTGTCATATTGTTAACTTTTGGTGTACATTGTTAGTTAAACATATTTTTTTATATTGTAATTAGTAAAGTTTCATATACTAGCTTTGTCCCCACTGAATTTCCTTTCTAGCTCCACCCCTGAAAGTACATTGAAAAGTAGTAAAAAATATACGCACTTGCCAAGAAAGTCCCACACTATTTGTTTAAATGTTTGTCTGAATCATTTCAAATCTATGAGATTCTGTCTGTATTCTGTCTGTCTGAATCATTTCAAATCCATGATATTCTCATTCTATGGATTCTGTGTTGTGCTAATTTTCATGAACATCAAGATTCAAGGGTCGAGTCCAAATAGCCGCGTATGCAATTATGTACTCAGCGGAGTACCCATAATTACAAATGGACTTTTGGCTTTTCTACTTTAGTCAAAAAGACAAAGTAATAGTCGTACCAATTTGGGTCTGAACACATAAAGGTTTGAGGGATGTAATTAGAAAAATACCACTTACATCTCAAATGATCAATTCATGACAAACAATAAAAGAAAAAGGGGGACTAAATAAATTGCAAACGTTTGACGATCCCCGTGTTGGTTTTATATTTGAGTCTTCCATGGTTCTTCTCAAAGGAAAAAGGTAAAACACACCAACGACCAGTAGAGGAAGAAGGGCACAACAGTAATATTGGACATCATCAAAAAAGCAAAGGATTTCTCCTTACATTTCATGTTAGTTTATCTCTGTGTTCTTGTTTCAGTTGGTATTCTTACATGAGGTAAAATAGTCATTTTATGTTAGCTGGATTAGGAAAGGGGGCTAAGTGATGAAAAAATTATCACCAGAAGCTAATATTAGTTTGATTGCATACCTTAATTTCAATGTTATATGCATGACTCCATTTACATGTTTGGTGTACAGCAGCAATGTATGCCAAACCAGCAATACACATAAGTTTCAGGTCTTCTACCAATTACCAGTCCTTGAGCAGCTCCCCAGCCACATCCTTATAACTAACCTTCCTTTTCTTTTCTGGCTTTGGGTTAGGATCCAGAGAGGATCCTTCATCTGCAAAAGCAGGATCTGTGCCCCTGGTCTTTTGGCTTTCTATTGGTAACGTTTCATCTCGAATGACCCGATCCTCACTTTTAGCCTTACTACTTCCAAGGCTTGGAATCATGTGCATTAACATGGCTTGAACAGGATCAACCATCTGCTCTAGCTTCTCATTCCCTTCAGTACCATTTCTGTTGCCTGATACCATTCCATTATCTTCAACAACTCTTATCCCATCTCCGCTTTGATCTTCAGGATATTGTTCAATTGTTTTCCCTTTTTGTGATAATTCACTATCTTCTATCATCAGATGCTCTTTTGTTGGACTCTGCTTGCCAATCAACCCACCGCTTTCACTATTTCCTGTTTGGACAACAGATTCTTCCTGAAAGGTCAAATTAGCTGAAGAGCCACTTCCATCTGATTCATCTTCATTTATTTTTGCAGGCTTTCCTCCACGTGCTCTTACCCTTCGTGGCTGGTTGACCACAGTTTTCCCTCTAGTTGTTTTGGTTCCACTGGATCTTCCTCTTTTTGTCCTTCTTTCTTTCTTAGGCAAGGTAACAACTCTAGGTTTGTTGGTTGTAGCTTGACGAATTGTCGTAGTTCCATGTTCTTTAGATACTGGTGTATTATGCTCTTCTGCCTTATCCAAACTAGACCACTTGTCCAGATTCAGCTCACTGCAGGGCCAGCACCATAATGTTTTAAATTAGTAACAGCGAAATTCTAAAACTGATGCAGATAAGGGTGGATTTCTTGGCTGAAAAATGAAACATAAATCATTCTTAGGAGAGTACATTAGCAATGGGGACAATTGGCAATAAGCACCATAAGGCTTTTCAAAGGAACGTTTACACTCAGCTACACAACCGAGAATAAAGACAGAAGTGTAATGCATCTTCTATAGTTGATGACTTGATGAATGCTACAAAAGTAAATAATCATGTCTATCTCTAAAAGAACTTCCCATTTTGGATGGGTATTTATGGTTCGAAATGTTTTGAATCAAGCACCAAGGTAACTCAATTTCCTTCAACTGATACTGATGTGTGGGATAATCAAAACAAGATTCGCTGAAAGATAAAAACTAAATTTAACCAAAAGCGTGACAAGAGAATTACGAAAAACTGCTATTTCTGAATTAGCAGAACCTATAAATGCAGCACTCCCTTAGCTAGGCCAATGCAGCAAATACCAGCCTTATCTTTGTTAGACTCGCAGTGTCATACACCAAAGCAATAGTCAGCTTATATGGGATCACAAACACTGAAAAGGTTCAATACTTAGAAGTGCAACAGTAGGAATAATCAAATTGCCCCATAAACTTCCCATTTTTTCACGTCAGTGACTTAGAACAGTGAAAACCAGAAGCAGCAGAAAAGTCCATAACCCAACACCACATTTGGACCTGTATCCTATATGCAGTGAAACAAATAGTAAAAGCTCTGAAGGAAGTCAAGGAAATAAGGAGCCCCAAATCCCTCCTGTTGAAACCCAAAAAAAGAAAGGAAAAAAAGACACCAGGAAACTTCAAACAAAAAGATGCAATTCTCTTAGATATCATGATAAGAACATTTCTTCCCCTCAGTTCACTAAAAAACTGACAGTGGTAATCAAACACATTAAAATTAACAGCTGTGCTGCTTTTTCTGTATAACAATTCTACTATATCTTTTGAGTTCAGATAATTTTTCCAACATAGAAATATATTTACACTTAGCTCCACAATGATCTAATGCAGCCTATGCAATGTTGTGACAACAACCTTTTCAAAAAACCATCTAATCTTTCATTTTCTCTGTTGCCATCAATGCAGAAACAGCCATGCTTGCACATATATGACCCATAAAGTCTTGCTTCAGGCAAATTTTTTTTTTTTTTTTTTTTTTTGAAAGATTCAGGCAAGTTTCTATATAAGCCTCTTAACAACAAAAACAATGAAAACATTTGATTTAGGTATTCATATTCTGGTTTCAGGAAAGAAAATATTCTTTTGGGGCCAAATAAAGAAAACTCATGTCTCCATTTGTCCAGGGAAAGAAGAAAATTTAAAAAAAGTACATAAAATATATCCAGAAGTAAATATTTTATAATTAGCAGTGTAAAGCAATATAAAGATCTCTAGCCAACCATCAATTGTTTTTCGTCATTCTTGCAAAAACTTTCCAAAAGCTTTTTTTTTTTGAACCACAAATTGCAAAAAAGTGATAAGGTAAGAGGTTGCAGTATTTATGTCATGCATTTCCACATGGTATAGTTCTAGTCGACCTAAAAATTGTTATATGTTATTAGGTCCTGAACAACTAATTAGCTTTTCAAATATAGTTAGAAACATGCTATGGATATTACCAAATAGACTGAACAGCCATTTTGCATGAGGCTTAGTATGTTTTTGAATAAAATATTACCTCATAGCAATCACAAGATTCGAAATGTTGATGGAGGAAAAAAGTTACCTCTATAACATGAATGAAGTTAAAGCATATTGTTATAGAACTATTTATCCTTACTTCGATGGCCAAGCTGTCCATCACATGCAAGTACAACCAATAACCATTTACATCATCTCAAATTTCTATTGATTTAGAGCATCAAAGCAACAATAGTGAGGCCCTTGCTAATTCAGCAAAAAAAATATGCAGCACATATGCAGCACATAGTAAATATATGTAAACCACTTACCTCTCCAATACCCATTCTTGCATGTTGGGCTTCAGACTGTAACTCTCCTCTGACAATTTCTGGTCCTTCTCAATGCAGTCCTCCAACCACTGAGAAGAAACAACATGCAACCCTTGACTAAGTAGAAGATGCTTCTCAGCTGATAATCTGACCATCATAAAAAGTAGGAGAATTATTATATTTTATCCAAGATAGCACCAACACATAACTAAAAATAGGCAATAAATGGAGCCTTGTCAACAATACATACTTGAATTTGCTCAGAAATGTTATAAGAGCTAAAGAGGCCACTTTATAATTGGTGAACATTGCAAGCATAATTTACACTCCCTCCGTCCCATTGAAAGTATTATGCTTTCTACTTTGGTTTGTCCCAAAATATTGTCACCTTACCAAAAATAACAAAGAAATTTGTCATCTATTTCTTAGCTCTACCCTTGCATAAAAATATTAGTTTCTTACAAATTGTGGGTCCGAACAAGACTTTTACAAGCAAAACAAGAGACACAAATTTGGTGCATGATATACAACTCATGCTAATGAATGGAGCGTGTGTTTCAGCAAACCAAGAAAAGTTTTGAGCCTTTTGATTAGGTGTGGGCCATGTCTTTTCATTGTCTCCACACCATAAATATAGGAATGCATCAGACACACTTTAACCATGCATCTCAGGGACAAAGTGGGAACACAAGAGTGCAATATTCTATTGTTTCCAAAGCATGACAACCAATATTAGTTTTAATCAATCAACTCCAATCAATCTTATTCTTTGGAAACTAACATTCTCAGATTTTTGCTAGCATTTTACCCCTCAGTAACAGATACTCTTATTAAGGCAATCCAGAAAACTTACCATCCATTCACCAATTAGATCAAAGCCAAGATGTTAATGGTGATAGACCTTACTTTGGATTCCAATTAAAGCAGCTAATTCCAAAAACCCAACTATCACTTGTAATTAATTTCACACATTCCTGGATTTGGTTGTTACCAAAAAACCCAACTATCACTTGTGATTAATTTCACACATCCCTGGATTTGGAAATGACAAAGCATTGTTACAGTTGCAAAACTGGAAATCTCAGCAACTGGGACAGACGACAATATAACAGTTTATAAAATTGTATAAATTAGAGAATATATTATTTTTCTAGCTTACCTACTAAATAGCAAATTGAAGTCCAAAGTTAATTCTGGCCCAGACAAGACGATTACATGGGTAGCATGAGAAAGATCATCACTAATTCTGCCACCACCAAAAGAAACTGCAACCTTCAATCTCCTCAGTGCAAGTTCCACTAGGACTTTCCACTCCAAGTTAATTCTAGACACATGTACTGAGAGATTAAATCCACATCAACTACAATTTCCACATCATTCTTGAATTATATAAAAAATGGAAGCATCTTACATAGACTGCGCTGGAAAGTAAAAGTAAAAGCAGCAACCAAGAAAACGAGCCCATTCCTCCTTTGGACAATATTTCTTTTTGTAATAGTCAATCCTTTTCGGATGCTCTCTTCGATCAATGTTGCTCAAAAGCTTCAAAACAGAATAAATCAAGAAACTGATTAGTGACAACAATGGTAACTGGGACCCATGATGTTGCTAAAGCATTGAAGACTGCATTACTAGCCTTTTCATATTTTTCCACAAGAGTTGGGAGCTATAGTCCATAGAAGGCTTAAAAAAGACAAACTTCAATTGATGATACCTGTCTGAGATCTGTAATATCAACATCCACATAGTAAGAGTCAGAGAATTGGTCAATTTCTTCTTCCAACTTTCTCTTCGTGCGTTCAGAAAGATAAAGAAAGTACCTTTTAAGGATAAAAATAAACAGTTAAAATGTAGCATAATGACTGACATAAATACAAACTTAAGAGTTGAAAGCTAACTTTGGCTGTAAGGGAAGGAGCTTCTTCTGCAAACAGCAATCGAGAAGCCAAGAATAATGAATAACATCACCATGAAGCTTTGCTGCCTGAAACTTGATTCCTGCAACACATTTCTATTCAACGTAAAACTTGCAATGTTTGTAGGTACGAAAGTAAGAGAGAGGAAGAGAGAGAACCTCTACTTTCAGCTGCAATACAGTGTGTGACCGAGTTATTCAAATTCATTGAGAAATTGCCCCCATTCTCCACCACCATTTTGTGCAACAGATCCACGGAATGAGATGAAGGAACATTAGCAAAGTCTTATGGATGTTAAGTATGTCAAGAAATCAGCCGCTTAGGAATTTCACATAACAAAAAGCCCTGATGCTTCAAATGGTTTACCAGTATTCCCAGAACTTAGGCAGACGAATTCTAATTGACCAACAAAATTCACAAGATATCCGCTATAGAAATTCATGTGAATTTTGTATAGCAGAAATGCAATTTCTGATGCCTCATCCACCAAATGATGGGAGAAAACATTCTAGGCAAGATGAACTTCAGAAGCAATTTGTAATGTTAAGTGCTCTAAAACAGAAAAGGCAGTCCAAAATACCTTATCAACTAGCATGGAGAAACAAGAAGCAAAATAAAAGATGACATATTACGCTAGTATGTGAAATGGGTGCATAAGTTAGGCCATGCTTTGGTCAAGAAACTAAATAATTGTCAGAAGTAAATGATGAAGGATACAGAACATCATTTTTGCAAATATAAGCGTTTCACTCTTTACAGTGGAAACATCAGTCTGGATGAAATGAGAAGGAACAACTGAAAGATTCTTCTCCCCTTTTTTGGCTGACTTCATGCGCTTGGGTTTATGATCCTGTGAATCTCCATAAGCTTCCCCTCTTTGTGTGGTCCCGTTGCTGGAATGAACTAACTCCACAAAAGCTACAATTAAAAGTATGAAAATTTTGACAAATGAGCAAATGACAAACATTTACGATAAAAGAAACACGGACTTGACAAACTAGAATAGAAACAATTGAACATTTATTATCTACTTACTATGCACATCAAGGCATTCATGCCAAGGCTTGTCAAATCTTACTCGATCAATCCGTGGAAATCTCAGGCTGTATGGTGCAGCAAATACCTTGAAAGATAAGTCATTCATCAACCCCATAACTTTCACTACTATCTTTTGCAGGTTCACAAATCAATGCAAATGCATAATCAACCTGCATCTATACAGCGTATAAGCTACCTAAGAAAATAAGGTTTTTGAAGTTAATCTTCATGTGTAAACCCCCAGAAGTTTCTTCTAAGGCTTCACCTTACAGTATTAAATCATCCATATCAACCATCTCAACAAGGCACCTCTCCTCTATTCACCATCAATCAAGTACTTCAAGTATTTCCAAACTTTCAGGTACAACAACTAACCTCTGTTTCTACCTCTTTTCTTTGTTATAGCCACCAAAAATCAGACATCTGCTCAATCTGTGCTACTTCTCTAGGAGAAGAAAACATAATTAACAAGAGCAGGCACAGGGTGGAGATAGAAGGGGTTGTCGGCTAGTCAATGGATCTGGAAGTATCTGAGGTTAGCGGTGTTCACAGGGGTTTGGGTTATGGAGCATCCTCATCTGAAAAGAATTGCTCTAAAAGGATTTTATCTTCTGCAAGGATTTTATGGGGCATTATTACCACAAAAAACACACACAATATCAAAAAGCATCAATATGTGATATTGTAGTGTAAATTTTAGCAGCCAACAGAATAAATACCTTAAGGAAAACATTAAGACTCTAATTTTCCTTCTTCTCTCTTGGTTCTTATGTATGTTTTTCCAACATGACTGCCTACATTGTCCTGGATAAATGTGACTTCTACATGCCAACCATTATTTTTAACCACCAGAGCCCTTCTTGCAATGAAATATGTGCCCAACTTGAAAATTTCAACACTATAGAATTGCAAGGGATAAGAACAACAGAAACAAGTTGCAGAAATTTAAAAAAAAAAAAATTCTCTAACTTCCCCCAAGATCTAATCATAAAGGAGCAACTAATATGTAGACAAGAAAATGAAATAAATATAACCAAGGAAATTACTAGCTTCTTACCTCAGATTTTATGGTCCGAATATCACTAGTAATCGAAACAATAACTGATCTACATGGTATAAGGAAAGGTTTAGAAAAGATCTACATGATAAGTGCCAGTTATCATCATAATTTGGTATAAAAGTGTTTACTTCTCTGGACTTTCAATCCAAACATCTGGCCTCTCTTTCGAATTATTAGTAACTTGATAAAAGCTTGGTGCCGCCTTCTTTGGGTATTCATATTTCCTTCAAGAGGAGATGTTGTGTTAGTGAGACCGTATACAAAAATTCATAAACCTTTAAATTAAAGAGTACAAGTCAATTGCACCTGAAACAGTCCACTGCTAATTATTTTGCTATTGAGTCCTCATCCTCAAATTGTGTATTATGAGAAAGTAACAGCAAAAATGATAAAGCAGACAACTTATTGCAGGAAATCTAAGTTCAATGGCCTAACGAGAGTAATTTCCATCCAAGCAAGTTAGAAAAGAAACTTGGTCCAGGCAAAATTAGCTGAATAACAAATTTGAACTTGCCACAGAATCATGCAACTGTATCTTCACACAATCAGTTGCTTTGCTTTTTAAATTCGTGCTAAAAGCATTGCATGTACAATTTATTTTAGGGTGTCCTTACACGCTTTAGATTCAAAGTCTAGGTAGAAATTCTTAACTATTCTCTTGTTAATTGTTACAGATTCCAAATATTTAAAGCTTCAGCAGAAATGTGTTTTTCCTTTGAGGGTAGGTTCAAAATTTTCATGCTTTCAAATAGTTTGAAGGGATTCTGGACTCTCCTTAGGAGACAAAATTTTTGTCAACCCATTAATTCTCACACAAACTTCCAATTTTAAAAGATAGAAAACATTTATGAAATGCACATGGACTTTTCAGCTCAAAGCAACCTTACCATAAGCATATGAACCCAAAGAATTTTAGGCAGGATTCTTGTGACGAATTTTAGTTAACTTTTTCACACAAATTCCAGCAAATACTCAGTTGTTGTTTTAGTCCAAGTACCCTAATTTTCTGAACATTAACAACGATAACCATCAGAAAATGCTTTGGCAATCAAATTAAGAATATAACGCAGTGAGACATGAGAATCCATTTTGAAAAGTTTTTCCTTCCCATTTCAGCAAAGGTTTGCTGTGTCACAGGTTCACCACAATCTTCAACCATCAAATAGCAAGTCATGTAGTTTTGGCATAGAAATCTTAGGGGTTAAGATCTTGTCATTTATATATTACCTGAAATAAGGTTTTAATTTTGTAACAACTATATCAAGCTCCTCATCAGAAAGTCCCGTACCAACACGACAAAACGAAATGAATCTGCAGCATAAAGCTAAAATGAGAATCTTTAACACTTATTTTATGTAGATAAAGCAAAACTACTTCCGATAGTACAAACATCAGCAACACATGACCAACATCAACAGATTAGACTTTATGTGAGAAAGAAATGCACCAAAACTTTGATTTAATTCATTCATATTTTCAGCACCATAACCATGCAAATCACCACTATAACCAAGAATTTTGCCAAACAGCTTTAAGTAACAGAAACAAGAAGTTTCTTTGCCAAATTGGATTAAAATATGGTGGAACTCTGTACGAAAACTAGCCATTTTCGCCTCATGCATATTTGTGACTCTCAAGTTGCTATACATCACATGACCCCCTATGACCCTTAAATGCAGGTGAGATTTAAATGATCATCCAAAAAGGGCTAATGTATAAAGTTCATTCATTTAATCATATGGAAAAGAAATATATCACTTAATCAAACAGGAAAATGGAACAACAGAAGATGTACTGAAATCATAAAGTTAAAACAAGCCATGTGAAAAAAGTCCACAAATGCTTAACATCTTGAAAGATGGTTAAAGGCAAGATAGCAAACCATGAACAGCAGAAAATTGGATCCATAGGAAGGAAAACTGAAGCATGGTGTTAATTCAGCCTGAAAAAATGACAGAATTCTTACCGCCTAGGATGGGTATTTGGCATTGGACGCTCTGCAAGTCCTACCAAAAACTGCGATACCTTTATGACAAAATAACATAGAAAGCATAGTTTAGTAATTAACCAAGAGATTCAGATGCATCGAAGGGATAGGCAGAATCTTACTTCCCCTCCACGACGTCCAGAACCATAGTAGCCTCCTATTGAAAGGAAATAATAAATCATCTTCGTTAAACAAGACATGATTGCTTGCATAAGCTGAACTTAGAAAGGAATTACTTCTTACCTATAATGAGGACATCTAAGTCAGAACCAGCTCTAACATACTCGGGCTTCAACTTAAGCCACTTTCCACTCCGATCACTTGGCTCCCATTTGGAAGCAAGATCTTTTAGGACGATTCCTTCATCCCTAAATAGTCAAAAGATCTTATACATTAGAAAGTGCAAGACACAGAAAGCTCGTTTCCAGACGAACTCCGAGAGAGATAAACCAAATACGAAAAAGCATCATCCAGGATTTCCATATGTCTAGAGATTCTAAGACTGAAGGAAGAAGTTAAATCTGTTGAAACCATATGCTAAATCCAATAAATGACCATGTAACTTATAACAATCAACCTCACCTAGATAATAACCAATACCAACAATTACTTATATATTTTTTTAAAAAACAGCGAACCGTTGAATCACCCAGTTGAACCGGTTAACCCCCAAAACAGTTAACTGGTTTGCTTACCGGTCTGGTTCGCTTATCTGTGACCATATGTTAATCTTTACTCAAGTTATCATTCACTGTTCAGATTCCTTTTCACTTTTCCTAGCCTTTCACATTTAATGTTCATTTTTTCTAGCCTATCACGTTTAATGATTAAGTTCCCGGTTGTAGCTGCCAGCAATTTTGTTGTCTCTTGGACTCTCACTTCAACATGATGAAATTTTCCTTGACACCCGCTCCATCCTCAGCGTAACTTACATTCAATTAGTAAATATGGGCCTTCTCTTAAGCATTTTTACAAGAAATCTTGCTAAGTATTAGTTTCTATTTAGGGAATGCAACTCTAACATCCATCTCGGATGTTATTATATGAAAATACATACATGGAGTTCATTACTTACAAAGGCTTCTCAAAGTAAATTTTGAAGATTTCGAAATATGAGAATGAGACGAGTTGATAATTGGGGGTGGGGTGTAACTTCTGATAAATTTGTAAGAAGGTATTTACTTACTATTTACTAAATCAGAAAAATAAAAAACTTCAAACAGGATTACCAAAATACCCAAAATCAGCCTTACACCACAACCACCTCCATTGCACCACCACAACCACCACCTTCCTTCACAACAAAGCCACCTCATATTCCTTAAAAACCAGGGCTAGTTTTCCCGAAGAAATAAGTGAGAATTTTGGACCATTAGCAGGGCAAAATGGGACTAGGCAGGGGGCAATCTTCCGAACAACAATACAATGAGGACAAGGACTTGATTCTGAGCTGGACTGCACCGTGGGTGATGCTGTTGAGATTATCCAGTAGAGAGAAGAAAAAGTAGCCAAGGTCGCACTGACCTCGGACTTTGACAAGCACATCTCAAGATGCTGGCCTCCATGTTATTGTTAATTGTAGGTTCTCTAGATCTATATGCATGTTTGAGTTGTCAGTGTCTAATCAGACTCTATGAGTGGATCTTTCAGAGTGAAAAGGAGATTAGAGGGAAAAAGGGGTTGGGAATTTTTTTTGGGGAACAGCAGGAGGCAGAAGCTGTTGCCCCGATGAAAGCAGAAGAGCAAGGAAAACGCAGATTTTAGGAAGAAATGAGGCCCATCAACTGTGGAAGAACGTTGGATGCATTCTTTTTGGTGGAGGAAGGCATTGGTAATGGCAGTGCCTGTAGTGGACTAATGGTGGAAGGAGGCATTCATTTTGGCTACTTTGGTAATTTTGTGTGGAAATTATTTATTTTCACAATTCAGCAAAAATCAATCAATTCCCTTCTTACGTACTTCTCAAAAATTACACCCACCCCAAATTACAACTCTTACTATTCCCATATCTCCAATTCTCCCTATAATTTTTTTCCCAATTGGATACTAGCAAATTCTATCATGTCAAGAGATTACATGTCGTGCTTTTTCCATAGTCATTCAACTTAAACAACACAAGATCAATTCAGTGTACTTTTGTCAAATAGCAGAATTAATTTGTGTTAGTATCGTATTGCAAGCTTGCTACCAACTTCAAGCAGGGGTTTGACACTTTGACAGCATTTATATCAACAAAAAGCTAACCAATTCACACTTGAAAATGCTACTCCGGACAAAGTGATGGTCAATACATAAATAAATGACTAAACAAATAATGCCTTCCGCAAAAAAACAATCAGCTTGTGGTTAGGCATCAGGAAGTACCGTGTACGTGAATCCCAGGGCTCACAATAGCATCAAACTAACAGCAAAAATTGCCAAGAGTTGATAGCAGATGTCAAGCTTATGTCTTGAATCTAACTATTTTTCAAACAATTAAGTATTTAAATGCAAAAACATTATTATTTAAAAAAAAAGGAAGACGAAAGCCACTGACCTATTCTCGATGGTGTCTTTAAAAAACTTCTCGACTTCGTCAAGGCTACGAGCTACAAAGGACCAACATGGTTCACCTATACAGCATGAAAAAGAGCAGAAGAGAAATCAAAAACTAGTGAACAGTTCCCAACTAAAGAAACATTTTTGAAAGCTAACTGCTGCTCTCGAGGCAGTTGCTTTAAACTAATCTATACGAAACTTCCATTTGATGACGAGGAATCCAAATACAGGTGCCAAACTGCTTTCATACTTAGTTCAGCCTCTTTTCTGTGAATAATTTTTTTATTGCACTGCAACAACTTAAATAATCACAGAAAAATAGTACTGAGAAAGAATTTTTAAAAAATAAAGAAAAAACTAAAGACTAAGAAGAAGCAAAATTGTTGCAATGATCACTTGGAAAGGAAGACAGCCGCACTCTATGACATGTTAACCACCATAGCTACTAAATTCTAAGAAGAAGCAAAATCGTTGCAATGATCACTTGGAAAGGAAGACAGCCGCACTCTATGACATGTTAACCACCATAGCTACTAAATTCTTACTTCTACTCAATCTCCACATATCAGCCGACCAGGTGAATTGTACCCTAGATTATATAGCCAGATGTGTTATGAAAGCAGTACACCAAATTACCACATGTATACTAGCAAAAGTCACCCTCTAGATTTATGCAGAGTCTTAACTAATCGGCAGCCTAAATTGGTGCATAGCAACCACACAACATGTAAAGGTTACAGTAATTTCAAATTATTTATATGGAAAACTACCTGAAAAACATTAAAACCCACTATTGGTAGCTTCAAAGGAAACCTTGCCAACTGAAGATGAATCGAAATCATGAAATAGGCAAATAACTACTTTCATAACTATTTATACAAGAAACTAGGAAGAGATATGAGTCATCATGCTGTGATTACAGGTTACAAAACCATGAAAGGAACAAGTGGAAGACTAAAACACAAGAACATCATTATGCTTGGGGTAAATCCTTGGCCACTTCCCTGTAGCAACCCCAGTTGGACCAGCATTATCAGCTTCATACCAAAAAAGTTCATAAACAAGCAAACAACACTCAACAATGGCGTGATGCATGCTACAAAAGCAACAATATATGGAATGAAATTTAAACTTTTACATCCTTCTTGTATCTAACAGGGTAACCAAAAAAATGCCACATGTTAGCCATGCTAAGTGCAAGAACAGGTGATATTCAATAAAATGTTTACCAGGAGAGCGACTTGCGTTAAGACCACCATTAGGAACCAAAATTTCCAATCGACCTTTTATGGACTTGACAACCTTGCGCAGAAGATCATGGCGTTCTGCTAAAGTTTGGTGTATAACACTGGTATCTCCCACATAAAGAATGTCAAAAGCAACATCTACCCAGAGTTCATGTAAAGGAAATCCACATTCATATCCGAAATAACACAAAACAATAGATAAGCACTTTAGCTGCTCAAACATTTGTATTCCCTGACTTATATGATATTACCTCAAGAATATACCAGCTCTAACTCTTTTACTACAGAACTCACTCACAACTAAGGATACAGCACATCTGCATCAGAAGAGAGTACGTAAACCAAATGACAACAATTTCTCGATTATGTTATTTTAGAATGAGATTTTCAAAAAGGTACCTGCCGATCACTATCAAGTCCCTCCTTTGCTGCCTTTGCTGCAGAAGGTGAAGAAATTAAAGAAGAAAAAAGTTCACTCAGCATGTCTTAGAGGAGTCATAAAATGGTGACATGACAGGGAAAAAAGTACCACCCATAACATGTACCTATTCCCTGATTGGAACCAAAATCTGCAAAACGGTTTTCAGATGTATCCCAGACCAACATTTCACCATCAAGAATACACCTGAACAGAGTGGGGAGTCAATACTGAATCGTATCCAACTAATCTGTACAAAAGTGAATTCATGAAACTCATAAAACGTGGAAAAGGATTTGTAAACTATAGTACAGTCCAAGATACAAATTCCCATAGTAAATGGATGGTTGAACAAGAATGACTGAGAGAATAAGCTGAAAGGTCCTTAAAGCAACCAAACAAAAACATCTTGTGTCACCTTTAGTGCCAACTAATGTAATAATAATCCAACCATAAACTATCATTTTAAAAAAAAAATTCACTTGGTATCCAAACTAAAAGCCATAGAATTCACAACAAAGAGAATCCATTTGAGCATGACAAACAATGTCTACAATAGCTAAATAGCAAGTCAAATCGTGATAGGCGATGGCAACGGTTGCATAGAAGTTTGTTAAGAGAATATATATATCCTTGTAGATAATAAATTAGTAAGGGTATTCTTGTAAATAGTTTGTTAGGTTTGTACTCCTATAAATACTAGTTGGTCACTCATACTACGGTGACTAGATGTTTCCTCCCAAAATACCGATTCTCATGATATCAGAGCAAAAGTCCTAGGGTTAGGGTTAAACATCTAGCAAAAGTCTTGTTCATGCGATATTGGTCATCGCATGCTGCTCACGTGATACTGTTCATCGGGAGGTACTGTTCTCGCATACTATTTATGCGTACTGTTCAAAAGTACTGTTTATCACGAATTTTGACTGCTTTTTTGTTTGAAGTGCTATTCGCTATGGCTGAAAGTTTTGCTAATACGGTTACCACTGACCAAACTGAATCAAGTTCTTCAGCACATGGGTCCCAGAAGACTTTACTATATCCGAGGAAGATTATGTTAAATTCCTACAGTACCAAGCTACAAATCACGCATCTCTTCCCTCTGCTTCTTTAGCACAAAAAGGTAATGTTATGGCTTGTCTCTCTACATCCTTTAATTTTAACTCATGGATTATTGGCTCCGGAGCTACTGATCATATGTCAGGTACCTCTAAAAATTTTTCTAATTTTCAAGAGTTTACTTCCTTTCCTCATGTTATTTTAACTGATGGATCTACCACTAAAGTTAAAGGACTAAGCACTGTAGAAATTAACCCATCTCTTCCGCTGTCTTCTGTTCTTTACGTATCCAATTTGCCCTTTAATCTAATGTCTGTTAGTAAGCTCACTAAATCTCTACAGTGTTCAGTTACTTTTTCTCCTGATTTTGTTGTCATTCAGGATTTGAAAACAAAGAGAACGATTGGTGGAGGGCATGAGCATAATGGTCTTTATTTTCTCAACTCCAATGGTCCGATTACATGTCCTGCTACTGTTTCTCCTCTTGAAATTCACTGTCGTTTTGGTCATCCGTCTCTACAAAATTTAAAAAAATTGGTTCCTACTATGAGTTAGTTGTTTTCGTTAGAATGTGAGTCTTGTCAGTTAAAAAAGCATCATCGTGTTTCTTTTGCTCCTAGAGTCAATAAACGAGTTTTTGAACCCTTTTTTGTTAGTTCATTCTGATGTTTGGGGTCCTAGTCGAGTCATTTCAAAGTTAGATTTTAAATATTTTGTAATCTTTGTTGATGATTTTTCCAGATTTACATGGCTTTATTTAATAAAAGATCATTCAGAACTATATTCCATTTTTTGTGCATTTGTTACAGAAATAAAGAATCAATTTGGTTTGCCTAACGGAAAAGAATATTTTTCCACTCCTTTTAATACCTTTATGACTAAGTCCGGTATTATTCATCAGTCCTCTTGTCCTCACACTCCACAACAGAATAGAGTTGCTGAAAGCAAAATTAAACATTTAATCGAGGTTGCTCGAACACTTTTGTTGCACATGAATGTGCCCAAACAATTTTGGAGTGATGCAGTTCTAACTGCATGTTAATTAATCGCATGCCATCTAATATTCTTGGAGGCCAATTACCTCACTCCATTCTTTTTCCTCATGAACCTGTGTTTAAATTACCTCCTCGTAATTTTAGATATGTGTGTTTTGTTCATCATCTTGCTCCTGGACTGGATAAATAAGATCCTCGTGCTATTAAGTATATTTTCTTAGGATACGCATGAGCGCAAAAAGAGTATAGATGTTACAGTCCAGTTTTAAATCAATTTTTTACTTGTGTTGATGTTACTTTCTTTGAATCTACTCCATATTTTATGAAACACGGTATGCCTTGTGAGTTAGACCAGTGTCCCTCTTTTTCCTCTCCTATTTTACCAGTCTCTTCCTCTTTATTACCTGAATTATCTAGTCCACCAAATTCCATAACTTGATTATCTCGTCCTAATTTTCAAGTTTATTCTCGTCGTTCCATGATTGAGAAAGCTCTTGATATGCCACGCACTTCACCAATTAACTCTCAATCTTCAAATCCAGGTATGACGCCCTGCTCTGAGTTAGATCTTCCTATTGCTTTACGCAAAGGTAAGAGGCATTGTACTTCTCATCCTATTTCTAATTTTGTTTTTTATTCTCATCTCTCTATGTCATATTCTTCTTTTGTTGCTTCACTTGATTTTGTCTCCATTCCTAAGTCTATTACCCATATTCTTAATCATCCTGGTTGGAGATTAGCTATGCAAGAAGAAATGTCTACTTTGAAACAAAATGGTACTTGGGATCTTGTCCCTCTTCCTTCTGATAAGCCTGTTGTTGGTTGTAAATGGGTGTACACTATAAAAGTGCAGCCTAATAGTTCTATTGATCGATTGAAGACTCGTCTGGTAACTAAAGAATTTACTCAGGTGTATGGAATTAACTACTTAGAAACATTTTCTCCTGTTGCAAAGATTACCTCGATTCGTCTTCTTATCTCTTTGGCAGCAACTTATAATTGGTCATTGCATCAGTTGGATGTGAAAAATGCATTTCTACATAGAGATTTAGAAAAAGAGATATATATGGAACAACCTCCTGGCTTTGTTGTTCATGGGGAGAATTCGCGGTTGGTTTGTTGTCTGAAAAAATCCTTATATGAAATAAAACAGTCTCCTAGAGCTTGGTTTAGTCGGTTTAGTAGTGTTGTCATGGAATTCGGTCTGACAAGATGTGGAGTAGATCACTCCGTATTTTATCGGCATTCTAATGCTGGTAAGATTTTATTAGTTGTTTATGTGGATGAGATTGTGATTATAGGTGATGATGTTGTGAGGATCCAGAAACTTAAATCCAATCTGCAGGCAAACTTTCAGATAAAGAATTTAGATCATTTACAGTATTTTCTGGATATTGAGGTAGCTCGATCTGAATATGAGATTTATTTATGTCAAAGGAAATATGTACTCGATATGCTAAGTGAAATTGGAATGTTAGGTTGCCGACCTATGGATCCCAATGTGAAATTAGTAGGAGATCATGGTGCATTACTAGATGATCCTATGCAATATCAAAGACTTGTGGGTAAATTAAATTATCTCACTGTAACGAGACCTGACATTTCGTTTGCAGTGAGTATCGTGAGTCAATTTCTTGAGACCCCTCGTATTAGTCATTGGGATGCTATTATACGGATTCTCAGGTATCTTAAGAGTGCTCCTAGAAAAGGGTTGCTGTATTAAAATCATGGACACACTGATATTGATGATGCAGATTGGGCTGGTTCTACCTCAGATCGAAGATCAATCACAAGATATTGTATGTTTGTTGGTGAAAATTTAGTGTCGTGGAAGAGTAAGAAGCAGACAATTGTCTCCAGATCAAATGCAGAATCTGAATACCGCGCTATGGCTCACACGGTGTGTGAGTTGGTTTGGTTGAAGAGCATGTTACTTGAAATTGAGTTTGAGCATAAACAGCCTATGAATTTAGTGTGTGATAATCAGGCAGCTGTTTATATTGCGTCTAATCCAGTGTTTCATGAAAGGACAAAACATATTGAAGTTGATTGTCATTTCATTCGAGAGAAATTGCTTGATGGAGTCATCAAGACATCTCATGTACCGTTTGTAGATCAACTGGCTGATTTGTTTACCAAGAGTTTAGGGGGCTCTAGGGTGAAATACATTTGTAACAAGTTGGGTGCTTATGATATATATGATCCAACTTGAGAGGGAGTGTTAAGAGAATATAAGTATTCTTGTAGATAATAAATTAGTAAGGGTATTCTTGTAAATAGTTTGTTAGATTTGTACTCCTATAAATACTAGTTGGTCACTCATAATACGGTGACTAGATGTTTTCCTCCCAAAATATCTATTCTCAAAGTTAAACCTCCAAAATTAGCCTTTTAACAGCTCAGAACACTGATAATCTGTACACTAGTTAGGAACTTTCTGTCACCCGGTAAGAAAATCAATAATTGGTCACCAAAAAACCAATAACTGGTTGCCAAAACGAAATTCTTGTTCATTTCTGCTGAGGTGCTTCCACTGTTCTTAAAAGAAGACAATTCTTTCTCTACAACCGACTCGTATAAGCGAAAAACCCTCAAATCCTGAACTTTGTGCCCCCCTTTTATTTGACAGACCATACAGCCTGAGAACTAAGTAAAAGACAGACACAACGAAAGAACTGCAAAATGCTTCTCTCCTAGCAATGATCTAAAATCCAACTTAAAGATCAGCACATCAACTTCAACAAGTGGTTTTTATTCCTCCGTACTTTAAACTTCATGAGAAGATCATTGACCATCTGCATAATTAACCATTTGATGGAGACCATTACAGATACTTTTTTTAAAAGCTTCTAACAGGCAGCAAATCACACTTCATATCCCACAAATCTCAGCCAAAATATGTTAGCTTTCACGATGTTTGAACCTCATATAATCAAGGCAACATATCCAGCTCGTGATCCTTGTTAGCATAGCAATTCAAATTGTAGAGTCTCAAAACCACATAATCATAGGCCAAAGTCTAGATATTCCTTTACTTTCTCATCAACAATTAGACAGTTTCTTGAAATTGCTTCGTCATTTTCATAAGAGTAGAAAAAGGGAATGGAGATGAATTGATGAACAGTTTGTACAATTATCAGTACATGGACAACTGCTGTGTTTTGCCAATTTTATACAACTCATCAGCATATCTCAAGAAATCAACCAATAACACAGCCCCACCATTAGAAGAAGCACAAAAGCAACAGTTACTCAATACCTACTTTTTGCATTAACAGGTATGTTATTATTTTTCTAATACAGTAACTACGCAGAAATTCGCCACTAACCTTATTAACGAAACTAGGTGGAAGAATAGCTTCCCTGTGTGGACCTCTATGGCTGCACAAAGTGATTATCTGGCAGTTTCCAGCTAGTATGTACATGTCTTTGTATGTATCAAAGATATTGATGATATAAATGAATGACTTTTGACCAAAAAAAAAAACAAAACTACGCAGAAATGCACATAACAATAGATATTCTGTGAAGGAAAAAGATGGCACTTTGAAATATACTTTTTTTTTCTTTTTTGGGTTTTCTCTTTTATGGCTCACTTAACTAATAATGAAGGCCTTCACATTTCACAATCACAGATGCAGGTGAAAATATTCTTACGAGTTCTTTTCAAAAGAACAGAAAATGGCCACTAACATATTTAGATGATATAACACTAACAAAAATAATCTACAAGATGGAGAATAATTTTAATATACATATATATAAATATATATATATATATATACACACACACACACATTTTTCATTCCACAGATCATTGTTCCTGAAAGTTCAAAAAGCATCACCGTAACCTCTCTCTGATAATCAAAGTAGCAGCAATGTAATAACAAATGGGTCCATGTGTGCAACAAGCAAACAATGATACACAGGGTAATATGAAATGATGGAACAGTAGGATATAGACTCTTCGGAGCTTTTCATACCTGTCAACCAGAATGTTCTTTGCAATGATGTCTGACATTGCATGTTCATACTCTGGATGATCAAGAAAACTTCTGCATAGGGATAAAAATAAACATCAATGATATTTACCTGAAACTTACAACAATGGACATTATTGGCCTGTTCAAATGGCACTTTTCAATGTCATTTGCTCAACATGGAAAGAAGGAAATGCAAAAAGCTCAACACTTATTGATCCTAGGGACTGAGGCAGTCTCCATCACTGTGCTTAATAGAAATGTGTGTAATCCAATAAGACAAAACTACCATACAGAACATCTGTTTTATTTTTAACTGTAAGACAATAAAATCCTAAGGATACTTGTGGAGAGCTTTAACTTGAAGGAAAACAAAACAAAACGGAAGGAAATGGGAAAAAAAAAATTTCTCTCCAAAAGTGGAAGAAAAGTTCAACTTAAACCTTGTAAACTTTCTTAAAATGCGAACCTTACCCATAAAATGTTAACCTACAAAATTATAATAGCAAATGTCCAAAACCATTTCTTTTCTTTCCAAAACTCCCAATCAACTTAAGAAAAAAAAACCATATCTTTTCTTTTCTTTAGTAACTTATCCCTTCTTTTCTTTTCTCCTCTCCTAAACTCCCAAACTAAGCCTAAAACTTCAAAACTGCCAGAAGCCGTTAAGTTTAAACCAATGAAAAGAAGGAATACAAACCCACTAGGATAAATTACCTAGAAAAGAAACGTATTTCCGAGTTATTTTTATGAATTTGGATGCGATCACCATCAAATTTGCATTCGACAACAACTTCCTTCCCATGAAGCTGTTGGAGAAAACAATACCAAACAAAATTCACAAAGTTAGAAAAATCATACGATTAGATTGCAATAACAGAAGAAATACAGAAAAGTAAGAAGGAAATTCTATCTTAAGACATAAAAAAAGGTTGAGAAACGATTGTCAGATATCTGGGCATTTGAGCATTGAGCAAACCCTAATGCATACACATATCTGTTCTAAATATTTGCCAAGTATTGAAAAGCGACCTTTTTCCATGCAGCACTAGCATTGCTAACCCTTAGTGCTAGCTGAGGGCGCACAGGTTTTCCAACTTCTATGTCCTTCAAAAAAGAAATACAAAAATGTTTAGCTAATATTAGCAAATTCTTTTAATATTACTAAGAAAGATACAAGAACAAATAAAACAAGCACATGCAAACAGAAACATGTATTTGCACCTATAGTTATTTCCAGTTCACATGAAAACAAGAAAGGAAAGAACCAATGAATCCTTTTTACATATCCACATGATAAAAGAAGATCTGATGGTACCATCAGCAGCTTGATACAAAGAAGATGAACTAACCAGTCTGAAGCTATAAAAGACCACAACATGCTGCACCATGTATCAACTACATATGAAATGAAAGAATTGGGACAAAGGGTTCTCCCAAGATTAGAATCTAACCTGACGCTTGTGTCGTTGACTTCGGTCCCTCAGTTTTTCACAAACTAGTTTCAAATCACATGTGACATTGAACAAGTCCTCCGCATCCGGATGGAATTCATGAAAAATGCTTTTTTCACTAATTCCCAACTTCAGATCTGAGCAAAGTATAATGCACAGGGTGTAGAGATAACAGAAAAAAAATTCAATCAACACTGACTGTGGAAGACAGCAGCTAACATATTGAATCATAAAAAATAACTATTTATAAAATTCAATTATAACAGTAAAAGCAAAACCTTTGAGAATTATCATAATTATCCACTTCATTTCTTGAGCGTTTGTTCTCCTGATCAAATCAGAAAGAACTGAGGTTTTCTCTGCTCTGTTGCAACAAAGTTGAAATGTCCCATTTATCATCATGAAGGTAGCGCACAAAAGTGATAATAGTAATATCAATGCTAAAGCCATCAACTAAATGGAAGTAAGATACCTTTGAAGAATATAATCTAGAGAGATTGCATTTAGATCCTATTCATTCGTGAGTGTCCCAAGATTCAAGAGATTTTACACTAAACTTCTATCTATCCATGCAAAACAAGTATACCCCCAAATAATGTGACCTCTACATCCTCTAAGGTGAACTGTGGACCAATTCTCACGCCCTTATATAAGGTAATTATTTTAATCTACAATATTGATGAATGCTGGTTCCATGCTTCACAACAACTTTTTACTTACTTTTAAACCACAAATACCCCATTTGTAAATACAGTTTCCCTGATTACTTTTTCAAAGAATTATTTACTTCACTTTTATCAGCAAGCACTATCCAGTCCTGTAACTGTAGGAGCTTTTTGCATTGAAATCAGTTTTTACTTCTTATTTCTTACATCAATAAATCTTGTGGAGATTATTCCTGTTCAAAGCCATTCTTCATTTGTCCAAAAACTCGGTTCACAAGCATACCTGGAGAAACTCAATATTCAGTGACTTTCAACTCAAATAAGCTCTAGCATAAGCTTCTACTCTACACTGTCTTCACCACGCATGACATATCCAAAGTCTTTTAAAAGTGAAAAAGCCAAATCAATTTCTACCTCAAGGGGAAAAGCACAGAAAGACGTACAAGTCGCTATAAACTCTTCCAAGAACCAAATGCCATGTAAACATGAAGCAGTAATTAAATTGAATGCACAATGTTTAAGGACTAAAAATCTTTTCATACCTATTTTCACTTGAAGACAAGCGATCAAGCTGTTCATTTAATTCTTTTAAAGTCAGCCCGCCAGAAGTCAAGCCTTGCCTTCTCTGTAAGACCTATTTTGCAGACAAAACTGATAATCAACAAACCACACTGATATCTGTACAAAATGTATATTCTTCTTTGGTGCACATCAAGCAGAACACTGCATACAAAAATCAGTACATGTTTCCTAAATCACCAAAAATAGAGCACCCGTTTTATGAAGCGGGCGGACTAAGATACTGAATCACTAAACAAGCCATGACTTCAAAATTTTACATGGCATCTACAATAACTAGATTACAAAATGTAGTACTCTTTTCACGTACATAAGATTGCATTTTCTACATTTTGTTCAAAAACTAGTACAGATGTCCTCAGTGATAAATAACTTAAATATACTCCCTCCCTATGAACCAATCATCCTAGCGTGCCATTTCCATTAATGTTTTCTTTCATTTATTTGAAAACAAACGATGCCCTTTTCACTAATTCTCCCAAAGCATATGTGACACCCATTTGTCAGCGCGCAATTTCTGATGGCAATTCACGGCCAAGATGCTGTCATTCCAACAACTGAACGGTAAAAATAACTTCGGAGAAATTTTGAAAATGTGGCAGGTCTCGCAGATGAACTATAGCCATCTACCAATTTAGCATTGTTTCTACTGTTTTAGTGTCTACACAAACTCGAGCAATTGCTACTGCCACAAATTGCTGAATCCCGAGTAAATTCCTTCATAAACAAACTCAAAGACAAAACGCAGGGTGGCAAAACTAAAACTTAAGTGTTCAAGTAAACCTCGGAGGCGACGAGGGAGAAGTTGCCGGCGCTGGAGCCGGTTTTGGGGCCACCTTTGCGCCAATTAAGGAGGCGTTGGGCGTCCGGGGAGTCACGCGACATGCCGAGGGCGTCAATGAGGCAGGTGGCGAGCGCGTGCTCCTTGAGTCCATACGAACCGCGCTCGCGGTCGAGCACCGGCAGAATGAGGCGGATGGCGCTAAAATAGTCCCCCGGTTCCCGGCAGAAAGCATCGAGGAATTTGCGGAACTTGGAACGCTTCGTCGCCGAGGATTTGCTCTTCTGCGTCCAGTTGAATAAGGAAACCATCACGTTGAATTTGATGTCCGATTCCTCCATTCTGGACCTTTTTTTTTCTTTTTTTTTTTTTTTAGCCTTTTCTGGGCTATGATTTTGCTTGTTCGGGTTCTTGGGGTTTTATGTTCATTTTTGGTGTTTGAAAATGAAGGGTTTAAATAGGAACCGCCTCAACCTTGTTTGGTACCACCAGGAAGCTTGCTGAGTACAGCTGTTTTTTTTTTTTTTGGGTCCCTCAGGTTAATTGATTGGTTTGACTTCTTTACTCCCCCTATTTGCCACACTTCAGGTTTGTTTGTCCTATGGTCAATGGGATAACACAGGGATTTAATTACAAATCCTATCTCATTCCATGTTTGATTGCTTTTTTAATTTTGGGATAATTTGACAAACCTCCCCTGAGATTTCTGACACTTGCATTGAGACCCTTTCAGGTTTTAAAAATTTCACCTAGCTCCTGTGCTTTTCAAATTTTGGTAACAATTCAGTACAATTAGGATTAAAATATTACTATCATGATAGAGATGACATTTTTATTCCATGAATACCCTCTTCCTCTCTATATTAGTACAAGATTGCAAGTTATTAAAAAGGTTGAGATGATTATCAAAGTTGAGGGGATATAAATGCAATTCAGGAATTTTGATGCAGTACATGGAGACATCTTCGGTATGTTAACAAGAATAGCCAACGGCAACTTGCAATCTTCCAACGGCCAGATTTTGTATACCTCCAACAGTATATAAACATCAGAAGTGCAAAGTATATCCTCAAGCCAAAAGATTGTGAGGAGGAAGAGTTTGGGTAGATTAATCCTCATTGTTTTGCAGGAGCATTAACAGAAGGTTATAGTGAAAACATTTAGCAGATCTTATGCATGGCCCCTTGATCCACCATCGATTGCTTGAACCAATGCAAACCGCGGAGTTTAAGCACTTTTAGCTGAGGAAGTCCATTGCAGCATTCTTAACTAACAGAACTTTCAAAATTTCTGGTTAGTAATCAAAAGTTGCAGTGGCACTGGTTAGGCATTGAAGTAACGTGGCATCCTTGAGCAACCAATACCTTCTTCTCCGGGGATGCAACGGGGCTTGCCATCCCCATTTTTGTGTCCAGCGTACCATAAAAGAGCAGGACACAAGCACCCGAAACATCATTGGAGGCACCATTTTGAAGCTGTTTAGAGTTGAACTGGTATTTTGCCTGTGATTTAGCATGATTTTATTTATTTATTGTGAATTTGTGCAATGACTCTTACGGATTGCTACAAGGATTCGGTGACGGTGACGTGCTATAAAGTATCGACAAATAATTTTTATTTTAAAAGGAATTAAAAAACTTGAAAAAAAAATTGCTGGCCAAAATTTGTAGTAAAAACTTAAAAATTATTCGCATGACCATCATATGAGTAATTAGTCATAATTTATTATAGTTACTGGCTAGAAGTATTTTTTTTAATTTTTAAAATAACTAGTTGCTGGCACATGACTCGATTTTGACAGTAGCATTCTATAAAAATCAGTTATTAGAACTAAATATGCATGAAACTAAAATATTTGGAACTATATTTATTTTCATCCAAATTTTAGTAACTAAAAGCATTCACGTTCCAAATATTTGGAGCCAAAATTGTAATTCTCCCAAGCAGTATTTATCTATCAAATTCGGCTTTGCTTCTGACCTTATATATTGGGTCAAGAATGTAGTGCCAACTTGGTAGCGTTAATAAAAATCCCCTGCTTCAATGATGCGAATAAATTAGTCGAAAAAAGAAAAATCAAAGTCAATCATCAAAGCTTTGCACGAGCTCAACCCATGAAATTTTGCTTTGTGCTGCTGGGTGAGAGATTTTGATTGGATAAAAATCATAAAATAAAGGAAGGCACAACAACTTTGATCCAAACTCCAAACTGAAGATGGTTGGACATTTGAAGATATAATTATGGACATTTGAAGATATAATTACCAATGTGAAGATGCATTTGTCATCCAAGTTAACATTAGTCATCTAAACCAATCTCTATGGGCAAATTGGTAATTTCGGCACTCTTCATGTCAGCAATGGACCCCAATACTCTGCTAGGAGAGCTAGGTGAAATTTTTAAAACCTAGAGGGGTCTCAGTGTAAGTGTCAGAAACCTCAGGGGAGGTTTGTGAAATTATCCCTTTAATCTTTCATAGAGATAAATAATACTATGAAGGACGAAGTATGACTTATTCTCGGATGAATAAAGGTTGAATGGCAATAATTTGGACTTTTTCATAATAGGAAAACTGTGGGATTTAAAAAAGAGAAAATAGCAGGATTAAAACCCAAAACCTCTGTGTTCTAGGGACAAGAATTTTTTTAATTATAAGTAGGAGAACTCGAACCATAAGATCTTATTTGGCAAATGAGTTTTTTAAAGTGTTTGTCTAAAATTTTACTATAAGTTAATGTAGAATTTGTAGAAAAAATATTTAAGGTACGTAAAACTTTTTTTTTTACTTTTCTTTTTCTTTTTCCTTTCTTTTTCTTTTTCTTTCTTTCCTGTCCTTTGCTTTCCTCTCGATCTTTCTGCTTACTCCATTCCTCTCTTCCTTTCTCTTTCCCCTTCTCCTCCCTTCCTCCTTTTATGCGCTCCTCTTCTCTCCGCTTCTATTTCTTTCTTCCCCTTTTTCCACCACCCTTCCCTCGCCCTCTCTCACCTCACCCTACCTCCCCTTCTGTCTCCTCTCCCTCGCGCGACCAAAGGTCTCGCCTCCTAGTAGCACAATCAGATCTGGTGGCGCAGCCTCTGGTCATGCAAGGAAAGAGGAGACAAATGAGGATGTGAGGTAGAGGAAGAGAGTTCTAGTGAGAGAGTGGTAAAGAGAGGGAGAGGAGGGAGGGAGGGAGGAGAAGGGAAAGAGAGGAAATGAGAGAGAAAGGGAAAAAAAAGAGGGGAGGAAGGGTGGTGGCGCCAACCAGTACAAGAAAAGTAATCACACCTCTTTGAAAAACCAAAAGGAAAAAGAATGTAATGAAAAAGATCCAAATTTTGTAGCAATGTTCCAATTGAAATAATTTTTTTCAAATAGTCAATAAATATATAATAAACCCAATTTGTGCAACGTATGGAGCAAAATGTGAGCATGTGTCCGTCGAGTTAGTAATAGTGGAAGCAAATTGGTAGTGTTGAAATGATGGAGAAGATTGGAACTCAAGAGATGAAAAGAGTAGAGGAGAGGGATGAGAACAACATCATAAAACAGGGTCTCAAGTGAACCAAATGGCTAATGGAGGAGAAAATGACTCAAAGAATGAACTAGTGGATCAAGGCTAAGGAATGGAGGAAGAAGTGACGTTTGATTAGAAATTGGAATAGGAGGAAAGTTGCATAAAATAGGGTGGGTTAGTTTGGGCAATGTGGAGAGAAGATGAGAGGCGGATCTCTATTTATAATAGAAAGAGAGATATGGATATAGGGAAAGGGGACGGAAATGGTTGCTTGAGCCCAAATGTGAGAATCGCAACTCAAAAATGCAGAATACCACAACCAAAAAGGATCATACCCATCAATCCATTCATATAAGCCAATCTTAAATGGATTTGGTTGATCCATATAAATTCAATGGTTTTAAATGGATAACCATCTAAACCCAATAATGTTGGTGGATTTAAATGAATTATCCATGTCATCCATACATATTCACTTAATTTAAAAAATAGAAAACACATATTGTGATTGCAAATATTTATAAATAAAGTGAAATGAAATTTTGTGCGATCACTTATTCTTTCCTTCATAACTTTCTCATATGTCAAGTTGCCAGTAGCATTAGTTGCATTTTCTCCATTTCTAGTTTCTAGACTTCTTCAGCCTTTTTCAAAATCATATTTTAGTTGCTACTCCTTTTCTTTTCTTTTTTTTTTCCAATTCTCATATGGTAATGGCCGCAAACTTGCACATTCTTAAGTAAGGAAGAAGCAAGAATGCATCATACAATATCAACTTGGTTTTTTTATTTTTTATTCTTTTATTTATATAAAAGATTTTTCTAACAAATGTCCCCGTGATATTAGTTAAGATATGTAATAATACTTTTTTTTTGGATAAATGGAAAGTTTTGAATTTAGAATCTCCCACTTACAATCCTTTCTCCCTTATCACTCAACCCAACCTTTCAAAAAAAAAAAGACACCTAATTTACAAAGTAAATACATATACTCGTATTTTATTACCCCTTGTATTTAAATACTTTCCCAAATATAATTTGCATAACTTGGAATGCTTGCTCTTCTGCATCCAGTTGAATGGGGAAACCATCACGTTTTATTTGATGACTAATTCCTCCATTGCAGACCCTTTTTTTTTTTTTGCCTTTTATGAGCTATGGGTTTCCTTGTTCGGTTCTTGGGGTTTTATGTTCTTTTTTTGTGTTTGAAATTGAAGGGTTTAAATAGGGATAAAATAATCCTTTGCAGGCAATAGTATAACTTATTCTCATATGAGTAAAGGTGAGATGACAATAATTTGGACTTTTTTCATAATAGGGGAACGGTGAGATTTAAGAAAAAGGGGATAGTGAGATTAGAACCAAGAACCTATACGTTTTGGGGACAACATTGGAAATTTTTTGATTCTAAGTAGGAGAGTTCGTATCTTAGGACCCTATTTGGCAAATGAGTTATTTGGGTGTTTGTCTAAAATTTTATTATAATTTACTGTAGAATTTGTAGAAAAACTTTTTTAAGCTGTGTAAAACTTTTTTTCAATTGCTTTTCTTTTTATTTTGCCTTTCCTTTCTTTTTCTTTTTTTTCCCTTTTCCTTTTCTTTCTTCTCTTCTTCTTCTCCTCCACTCCACCACTGATCTTTCTCCTTACTCCCTCCCTACTTCCAGCCAACAGCGTTGGTACCTCCGTCGATGACCAACACTGGTAATTCTTTTTTTTTCTTTTTTTCTTACTTGTTTCTCTCTCTCTCTCCCTCTCTCCTCTCCCCTCCTTCTCCTTTCTCATCTCTCCCTCTTCTCCTCCCCTCTTCTCTCATCTCTACTTCTCCTCCCCTCTTCCTTGCCATCTCCTCCTCATCTTTCCCTTCCCCCGCTACCCTTAGCCTCCTCTCGCACAATCTGGTCGTACGGGAGAGAAGGAGATGGTGATAAAGAAAGGAGATGGCAAGGGAGAGAGGAAAAGGGGAAAGTAAAGAGGGAAAGAGGAAAGAGAGAAAAGGAAAAAGAAAAAAGAACGCAAGCACCCATAGAGTTGCTAACCGACGTTGGTCGATGACAAAAGTGGTGGTGGACTAAGATAGGGGAGGAAGAAAAAGAAAGGAAAGATTGGAGATTTTATTTTTTGTGTTTTTAGATATTTTGATGTGCGTATTTTAAAAATTTTAAAGAGCATTTTTTATGTTGTTGTAGTTAAAATAGTTAAGAAAAACTTTTAGGAGAAAATAAAAACTCGAGTTCGTTTGGAAGGTGTATTTTTTGGGTGGTTGTATAAAATTTTATTGTAACTTACTATGAAATTAGTAAAATATTTTTGCATATTTAGGTTGAAAAATTCTTTTCTTTCCTTTTTCTTTTTTTCTTTTTTCTTCTCTTTCTTTTTTCATTTGCCCTTTTTCTTCTCCCTTCTCCTATCTCACACGCCAAACCCCTTATTCTCCTCCCTTCCACCCTATTGCTGGCCGACGCCTTTCCTCCCCTCATTATTTTTTCTTTTTTTTCTCCTCTTTCTCTCTATCTCTCTCCTTCTTTCTCTTTTCCTTTCTCCTCTCTTCCTCTCCTCTGCTCTCTTCTCCTTCATCTTTCTTCCCCTTCCTCTGCCACCCCTCTCTCAGCCTCTCTCACCTCACCCTATCTCCCTCCTCTATCTCCCTCTCCCTCATGCAACCAAAGGCCACTCCTCCAAGTGGCATGACTAGATCTCATGGCGCGGGCCTCTAGTCGCACAAGGAAAGGGGAGACAAAGAAGGATGTGATGCAGTGTAAGAGAGTCCGAGTAAGAGGTAGTAGAGGGAGGAAGAGGAACGAAGAAGGGAGGAGAAGGGAAAAGAGGGAGAAAGAGAGGAAATGAGACAAAGACAAAAAAGAAGGAAAAAAAAAGGGGAGAAAAGGTGGTGGTGGCACTGGTAGAGGTGCGAGCGGCAATGGTGATCTAAGGTAGGGAGGATGAGGAAGAAGAAAGGAAAGAAGAAAAAATTTTATGTGTTTTCATATATTTCTCAAGTGTATAATTTAAAAATTTTGGAATGTTGTTAGGAATTACTGTGGACAAAATTATATATATATAAAAAAAAACTTGTCTAATAAAAGCAGGGTTAAAATACATGCTTCCAAGCAGACCCCTCATTTGCCAAACAAGCCACGAATCTCTCACTTACACTTTGTGATACCTCCACCTCCCCCTAAGGCGTACCCAAGGGTTTGGCAGATTGCCTGCTTAGCTTTTACCAGAACGAACTCTCAAATCCCAAGAACAATAATGATAACCTCAATAATAAGAACAACAACTAGTTCCAAACCGCAATAGATATATACATTAACACCAATTGCCCATACAGACCCAAAAGACAACAAAAGATTTGAGTTTACACAACAAAACCAATATAACGCTAAGAATGGGTCACTAGGACACTTGACAAAAGTCTTAGACAGAAGCTCCAACCTTTGTTGACTCACACTCACGCATAAGGATACAGTTTGCTCACGCGAACCAGTTCAGTGGCAGCTTGTCTAGGATCCGTTGACACTCTGCCAACCTTAGAATACAGTAACAATGTCCTGTAGATCACCGCTTAACTCTAGTCTTCACCCACCGATCATCCCCCTCCTAGGTCCGAACACCAAATCTAAAATAATAGGAAGGGTAATACTCGAGTATGCCAAAACCAGTGCAGTAAACAATGAACACTACCCATAGTTTGCAATCTACTCGACCAAACCCTTACTGACTCAATTCGACTAACTAGCCAATAGAGTTTGGGATCCCAAGCACTCAGTATAGTCGATGAGATAAAATACCCAAACGACGTTCAAGTCATGCACATGAACGTCATTTCACTTATAAACAATGCACAGTACTTTAGTCAAGTTAGGGCAAGTACGATAATATACACACTTGCCCAGCCAAAAACAATTCAAAAGCTCAGCATTTCAATCAATCAACCATCTCATTTCAAGTATTTATCAATCTCGTCAAAAGAACATTTCAATCAAGCAACAAATTCGACCATACATTTAGAACATTCACCAACTTATCAAGATCTATCCACTTCAGGTGCAGGTTCTCCCTCCGAACTACTCTCGAATCCTGTGAACATATATATAGTATAGCAAGAGTCCATTAACTCCAAGCCACTATAAATGAAAACTTTAAGCTTCAAAACTTCCACTTAGACACCACACAAATTTGTAGATTTTAACTCCCAACATGGCTTCCAAAAATCACAGAGTTTGCTTGTTCAAATCAAGGGGGATAACCATGTATATGGTAGCTCAATGCTACAAGCATAATATGAAGCAAAAATATGTCGATCATAGGCAAGATTTTTGAAGAAAATGTGACAAGGTTCTCGGGGTTCAAAACTGAAAATTACCAACAATCAAATGGTTTGGGGAAAACTCATTTTCTTCCTCTCAAACCTCTTTGTTTAAGATCAAATCCAACATATATATGAAGATCATGGTTTTATCAAATAACTCGAGCAAACATATGTCAAAATCACCCTAAACTTAAAACTCAAACTCTCCCTCTCTCACTTGACCAACAATGAAGAATTTTCAGCAACTTGTCCCTAAGTTCCTTATCTGAACCTCCACCTTTCAACCTTATTTTCATGGCAAATATACAATAAATCAAATCTAATATGTTATGAGGTGTATAGCATATATTCTTGGCAAAGAAATCCATCAAAATTTCAAAAATATAAACTCTAAACTAAGCTATATACTTTATGCACCAAAGCAAGAAATTTAAAATATAACTTGAGAAAACATGAAATCCTTCATAAAAGTCTTTCCTTTAGCTTCTATATCATTTATCAAATAAACTCAAAGATAAGGGAAATAAGATAGGTTTCCTAACAACTTTTAGCTCCTTACCTCCAAAACCTAGAATGGAAAGAAATCAAGAAATGTTCAAAGGTTCCTTTCTCCAAGAACTCCTCCAAGATCTTCCTTCCAAACTTGCCTCAAGGATTGATGGAGTGGAGTAGGTTTTCTGTCTTGTTTCCTCACTAACTTAGACAAGAACTCAAGACTAGAAGTTGATTTTTTTCTCTCCCTCTTTCTCTCCTCCAAAATCCAGCCGAGGCTAGCAAGAAAAGAAGAAAATGGTGTTGAAATGGAAGCTTGAATGTGATAAGAATAAGTCTTAGTCTTGGTCAAGGTTGGGTAGCTGATTGACAAGTGGCAAGCATACAAGTTAAGTCTATCTAATTGTCTCTAATTCACCCTAATATCTATCTCTTCTCTAATTATCTCTTAACACCTCTTGTCACATAATCCCTTTTGCACAAAATTCCCTCTTTCCATCATATTTATCTCATACACCTCACTAGTGTGTGAGACACAATCCATTTGTAACAAGAAAAAGAATGAGAAAACTCCTAGTTCCCATTAATTAGATGGCCAAAAGCCCTTTACAATGTAGAGACTTGCGATTTAAATAGAAAACATAGGTAACCCTATTCTAGCCCAAATCCAAACTGGACAAATATTACATCATTTATTTCTACTAAACAAAGTAAACTAATTATCTAAGGCCCATTAAACTCAAAAATTAACACAAAAGTTGGCCGTTTTATTCACCAAATATACTAGAAAGCAAATGATAACTAATTAGAACAAAAACAAAAAATATGAAATCGAAAACAAAAAAAGCATAGAAAATTCGATGATGACGAATTAGGGCTTTTGATGGTAAAGAATTAGGGTTTTCGATGATGATGAATTAGGGTTTTAAATAATGACATTCCTCAAAGATCATTCCTTTTAAACCTTAAATTATGACTCGAACTGATGCTCTGATTGATGCTTGTATTTTCATTTCACCATCCCTCCCTCCCATATGTGGACTTATTTACCTCTATTACTGGAACAATATTTTATTCTAACAATTATATTACTCTCTCGCTATAATATAATCTAAATTTGGGACTAATTTGCTCATATTAATGACATAACAAAATTTTGGATAAATTTGCCCCTACGAATAAAAAATAAAATTTTGGTCTTACTTGTCCATATTGATGAAATAACTTAATTTTGGACGGATTTGCTCATACTATTAACAAAACTCATTTTTTTATTCATTTGCCCATATCAATGAAATAGCTAAAGTTTTGGACAAATTTGTTCCCTACTAATGAAAGTTTTATGTTTTGGACTAATTAACCCATATTAATGAAATAACTAAATTACAGACTAATTTACTCCTACTGTTAATAAAATTAATTTTTTGACTAATTTTCCCCTGTTAACAATTTTAGATTGATTTACCCCTACTAAAACCAAAACTAAATTTTGTACAAATTATAAAAGGTTTGATATGTTAATTGAGACTTGTGAGTTTGGATCAATCTTGAACTAAGTTCAAAACTGCAATATATTTATAATCCGAGAATGGTCTCATTGTATTAGCTCAAAACCAAAAATTCAAAATTTCTACCTTTTATAAGCCAAGTTTGAGTTTACCAAAGCCCAATTAACACTTCTAATTGTTAGTTTTACAAAAAAAAAAGTAATTTGGTCTATAACCATGTAATCACACCAAATCCTATTTCTAGCCAAACACACGATGATATTATTTCTTAAGACATCCTATCTAATATAAAACTAACCAAACGTTGGATAACAATATTACTCATCGAAGAATGACTCAACCTAGGATGAATAGTCCAAATACTAGTAATCCACTCTCATCCAATCCGTGAACCAAATGCATCCTCCATGTATGATCAGGTAATGACAGGTGACAATATTAAGACCAATTACTTGAACACAGCCATTCGGTTGTAAAAGTGAAATAAGGATGGAACCATAGTTATTAAACCCGACCCGGCGGTCGAACCGGTGGAACCGGTGACCGGCCATCAGACCAGACCGGGTTTCTAAAATGACCAGACAAGGAATTAACCCGCTAGAAACCGTCAGTACCCGCGGTTGAACCGGAAAATCGGAGACCCTGCCGAATTTATCAAAACCCGGTGGGTTAGAAAAAAAAAGAGTCAACTGACTCAAATAGTCAAATTGACCGTTGGCTACTTGGCTTAAGCAATTTATCTTTGGATTCTTGTCTGAATATTGAGTCTTGACTCTTGAGACTCTTGACCGTTGACTATAAGTCAAGGAAAATAGGGCAGCAAGTTCTTAACATATGAAAGTAGAGCCACAGAGACTCAAGCCGCAAATTCCTTTCTAACTTCTCTTCTCCATCTAATGCTTAATGTTTTCGCCATTTTCAAGCTTGCAAACATAGACAGATAGACTTCAAAATTCTTTCTTAATCTTTGCCTTTCTCATTCTCCTAAGTCTTATCAACTTTGGCAAGCATTAATTTTGCAGCTGCTGTTCATCACATTTTTCATACATAAAGTTCTAATTTTCTCTATCTAATTTCATCTTATATTTATGTGATTCTTTTTTTGGTTGGTTGTTGAATTATTCCTTAACTCATAACTTTAGATGTATCTACTTAAATGGGTTCTTTTTTTGGAACCTATTAGGTGTTTGTGAAAATGTCTGTTAGGAAAATTTTTAGTAACAATAGTTGAACCTCTTTAGGAATTTCCTCTCAGCCTCGTTTGCTAGCATCTAGCATGTTTTATTTTTAACATTAAAATCATGACCTAAACGGATGCTAAAAAAAACAGTTTTACATATATTATGGTTCCGACTAGCATTAGAAGCTATAAGTTGGGAACTTGAATGGTTTCTTTTAACAGTTTCTTACCAACAATGAAAACAATGTTGAAGGAAATGAATTTAATCAAAACTGCATAGATGATCCAACTCGAGGGGGTTATGAATTTGGTAGTAGTTGGTGTAAGGATCGAAGACAACCAAGTGGAAGAGATAAGCAATGTAGAGATCACAAATGTAACAATAAGTAAATAAAAAAGAAAGAATTACAAACCAATTAACTACCCAACTCCTCTTGAACTTGTAGATTAATTCAAACAAGTTTCTTCAAGTTGATGAATTACAATCACTCTTGTATACAAAGGAAGGTTCTTCTCCTCTTTGCCCTGAACTCCACTCCGTCAAATTAGGAAGTTTTACTATCTCGCAGGACAACCCTCACAGAGCTACACTCATGAAGCATTCACTCACAAATGAAAAACTTACAATGAACCTCACACCACTAAAACTACAAATCTTCCTTGGAGAGTGTTTTCTCACTAAAACTACTCTAGATCTTTTGTATCTTCAGTGTGCAAAAATTGTTTGAAGATTTTGACCATACTCTATTTATAGGAGACCAACAAAGTGATTCATTAATGCTTCCAATGGATAGAAAGTAGTTGAACAGTCAACTAGCCGTTGAAGTATCGGACGTCCGGTACTCCTATTTTTTGCGTCCGACAGCAGGCAGTAAGTTTGAGAAATTTTCTTCAATTCTATCGGACATCCGGTGCAAGCTCTTTGTGCGTCCTACAGCAAACAAAGAGATTTGATAAATCATCTTGTTTCTATCGGACGTCCGGTGGAGACATATTTAGCGTCTGATGGTTTCGTCGACTTTGAAGGATCCTATCGGACGTCCGATGCTTGCGTCCGATCGAGGTCAGTGAGTCAGGGGAAATATCTTATTTCCTTCGGGCGTCCGGTGGTAGAGTTTTTTATGCATCCGAAGTTGCGCAATAATTGTCGGACGTCCAATCCAAGCATCCGACAGCTTTCAGCAGCCTTTGTCAGTTTCAATTGCACTTGATCTTTAAATCTGATTTGCTTCATAACTGAAAATATTTCTTGAAGAGACATTAGCACTATCCATTGTTTTGTAAACATTAAAAGATAGGGATCAATATTAACATTCTCCCCCTTTTTGATGATGACAAAACAAACGGATGGAAGAAGAAATAATTGAGCCATAAGCTCCCCCTCACTCAATGCATCAAAAAAGTTTTTAAGTGCCAAACTTATAATCTCAGAAAACTCTCCCTTTCACATAGCATCCATTTCTCCCCTTTTTGTCATCATAAAATGAGAGTAAAAATCAGCAATAATAATCCAGCAACAATAATAGAGAGTCCAGTATTTCAGAGAAATGATATTAGAATTCAACAATCACCAACATACCAACATATCACAGAGAGTTGCTATCAAAAAAAGTATCAAACAGAGAAATAAAAGAAGTATCAAACAGAGAAATAACTATCAAAATAATTATCAAAGCAAATCATCATTAGATCAGTATCATTCATTTCTCCTTTTTGTCATTGTAAAAACTCAGTAATATCCAAAAATATCAAGAAAAACTCAGTTCAAAGCATAAGAAACATCAAAAGAAAATTACAAACGAATATTATGAACAAGAATCTCATCAATCTTACCAATATCTCCTACTTGTTAGAGTTAGTATCATGTCTAACTATCCACATGCATTTCATGCATCTTCTCATATTTTTTTTCACATAACAATCACTTTTCATGTGATCTTTTTGACAACAAAAATTACACATAACCAAAGGATTGTTTACATGAACAGATTTAATAAATCTTACTTGTCTTCTCCTATAAATAGTAAATTCATTTGCACCAAAATTTAACTTCTTCTCATAAGTGCCAAAATGAGCCTTTGATTTATTACCTTGAAAATAATCTTGTTTTTTATGTTGGAACAATTCATTTAAATTATCCATTCTTCTTTTCAAATCACCTTGTTCCTTTTTGAACATTTCACAAAATCTTGTTTTTCTATCAAGTTCAAAATGTAAAACAGTCACACTCTTTTTTAAGAAATCACTTTCAGTTTTTAGTTTTTTGTTTTCTTGAAAAAGACGTGCATTGTCCTGAAGAAAAAAGTCAATTTTATGTTTTAATTCCTTATTTCTAACATAAGATTCTTTTAAACTATCATGCAATTTTATAATGAAAGATTCAAGATCATCATCAGTTTTATCATCACTTTCAAATTGAGAGTTAGAAGATGTTATCTCATCATCTCCAATGGCCATAAAAGCCAATTGAACAGATTTTTTTTCCTCTTCAATTTCACTATCGGAGTTGAACTCATTCCATGTGAATTGAAAGTTGTTGAATCTTGATTTTCTTCCTTCTTTCTTCTTCATCATTGGACACTCACCCACGTAGTGTCCAGGTTGGTCGCATTCAAAGCATTTATCAGTTTGCTTTTTATTGTACTCTTACTTTCATTTGTTTCTTGTGTTGCTGAATTGATTTGGGAATAAGTTGCTGTTTCCTCCTTTTCTGAACCTTCGTTTGTTGAGGATTCTCTTAAAACTTTTTGTGATGAGAGGTAGATCACTGTCGTCAACTTCTGCATCTTCTTCATCTGGGGAGGCAAAATCATCTTCATCTTGAGATGCCTTTAGAACAATGCACCTTCTTACTTTCACATCCTCTTCCTCTTGCACTTTGGACTTAAGTTTTAACTTATAAGAGGTTAGAGAATTAATAAAATATTCAATAGGTAAGGAATTTATATCTCTAACTTTTTCAATGTCAGTCACTTTACTCTCCCAATCCTTGGACAAGGCATTCAAAATTTTTCTGTTTTTCTCACCTAGGAAGTATTCATTTTCCAACACCTCTAAATCCTTAATGAAGTCATTGAATTTACAATACATCTTATCAATGTTTTCATGAGGTTCCATCTTGAATGATTCATACTTGGTAATCAGAATAAACTTTTTTTGTTCTCTCATATTTTCACCCCCTTCATGAATTTCTCTTAGTTTATCTCAAATCTCTTTAGCTGACATGCAACCCTTGACTCTAATAGATTTATTTGAGTCTAAAGCACAATATAACACATTCATGGTTTTTGCATTTAAGGTGAGATGAGTTCTATCCATGGCAGTCAGTTCACTTCTTGTTTTTTGTCTAGATCTATGAATATTTTCATCTATAAGAGAGACATCATATGGACCTTCACTAATAATAAACCACAATTCAATATCAATTGATTGCAAAAAGATAATCATTCATTCTTTCCAACTCACATAATTTGACCCATTAAATATAGGTGGTTTAATGACAGAATGTCCTTCAAAAAATATGGCATTATTGGTTGTCATTTTTACTCCTAAGCCGATTGAACTTAATCTTAAGGAGACCATGCTCTGATACCAATTGTAAGGATAAAAAACAACCAAGTGGAAGAGATAAGCAATGTAAAGATCACAAATGTAACAATAAGTAAATAAAAAGGAAAGAATTGCAAATTAATTAACTACCCAACTCCTCTTGAGCTTGCAGATTAATTCAAATAAGTTTCTTCAAATTGATGAATTACAATCACTCTTGTGTACAAAGGAAGGTTCAACTCCTCCTTGCCCGAACTCCACTCGGTCAAGTTAGGAAGTTTTACTATCCCACAGGACAACCCTCACAGAGCTACACTCATGAAGCATTCACTTACAAATGAAAAACTTACAATGAATCTCACACCACTAAGACTACAAATCTTCCTTGGAGAGTGTTTTCTCACTAAAACTATTTTAGATCTTTTGTATTTTCAGTGTGCAAAAGTTGTTTGAAGATTCTGACCATACTCTATTTATAGGAGACCAACAAAGTGCTTCATTAATACTTCCAACGGATAGAAAGTAGCTGAACAGTCAACTAGCCGTTGGAATATCGGACGTCCGGTACTCCTGTTTTTTGCGTCCGACAACAAGCAGTAAGTTTGAGAAATTTTCTTCAATTCTATCGGACGTCCAGTGCAAGCTCTTTGTGCGTCCTACAGCAAACAAAGAGATTTGAGAAATCATCTTGTTTCTATCGGACGTCCGGTGGAGACATATTTAGCGTCCGATGGTTTCGTCGACTTTGATGGATCCTATCGGACGTTCGATGCTTGCGTCTGATCGAGGTCAGTGAGTCAGGGGAAATACCTTATTTCCTTCGAACGTCCGGTAGTAGAGTTTTTTATGCGTCCGAAGTTGCGCAATGATTGTCGGACGTCCAATCCAAGCATCCGACAGCTTTCAACAACCTTTGTCACTTTCAATTGCACTTGATCTTTAAATCTGATTTGCTTCATAACTGAAAATATTTCTTGAAAAGACATTAGTATTATCCATTGTTTTGTAAACATCAAAAGATAGGGATCAAGATCAACATCACCATCACGAATCCATGAAGCAACAACTATCAAAAGATCAAATGAATAAGAAATAGCCACCTAAACCGGAAAAAAAACTTGGCTTCATCTAAGCCTTTGTTCTTAGGGTTTTAATTGGTTTTGTTTCATTTAAAAAACTAAAAGAGAGTCTTCAGGGTAACGGGAGAAAGATTAGGAAAGCGGCAACCACAACAGAAAACCCGAAAACAGAGAAACGAGGGGAGAAAGAAAAGAAGAACAACATTTTTTCTACAAAAAAAATCTGGAAACAAGTTGGTGTACCAGCTCTCTTCCAATTCAATTTTATCTGTTGTTATTGATCGAATTGAGATGATTCTTTCTTTTGTATCTTCTAGGGATATAGGTGAATAACTTTCGTGTTGAAAATTTTCGCAGAAAGCCATTAGAAATTCCTCAAATCGCAGCCCAAACTTTGCTCGTCGAAACTGTTTCTACAAAAATTTGGTTCAGGGCTAACCAGATAGCCCCCTTCATCTGTGTTTTTCGACTTCATCTGAACTCCGATTGGTATGATCTTTGCTTTTGCATCATTTAAGCTTGTAGGAGAGCAACTCTTGTTTTGAAAATTTCATGGAAAAACCTCTTTAAGCCCTTCGAATTCAAGCCCGAATTTGCCAGTTCGTTAGCTCTTGAACTTTTGCAACAAGATTTTTTTTTTAACTTCGTTTCCGGAATCTGTGAACGTTTTCTCGCAATTTCCTGCATCTACTTGAGTTCAACAACATCCTTAGCTAACCATAGCTTCTTTCCTTGGTTGATTTAACGTTAGTTATGTAATTTTAAGTCATTTCACTAGTTTTCATAAGTTTACATCTTAGATCTCATTTTCTCAAGATTTATGATATTTACTGGGCATGTTTGATGTTTAAATGAACTCATGTGGATGTGGGGAGCATTGTATATCAAGATCCGACCTTAAATCCCCTAAGAAATGGATTTTAGCGGGATTCCAATCATGTTGGCCGAAAATTTTTCAGATTCCCGCCGGAATCATCATCCTCTTTCTTCTATTATTTTTTCTCATTTTTCTTGTTTTATTTTGTTATGTTTTGATCCTTTAAAATGTTTGGATTGTTGTTATTTGTGTTATTGGCTAAAATTTGGGTCAGAAAATTATTTTATTATAGGGTCGTAGTAAAAAACTATTAGATTGGGGTGTTATTTTGTTTGGGTTTATGAAGTTCAAGCCCAATAGTTTTATTATATTGAGTTTGTAAAAATAAATTGGGATGGCTTTTTTTAAAAATAAGATAATTCATTCCTTCCTTCGGGTTGAGATGGTGGCCCAAATGCTTAAGAAATGACCCAACATGGTTTTCATGTAATCAGAAACAAACTTTTGCATTTGGCCCTTGATCTTCTGAATATTTTTAATGTGGTTCTAAAATTTTGAATTTCTTTCACTTAGATCCTTAATTTAATTACAGTTTGGTCCCTGAACTTTTTTATTTTGATCCCTAATCTAGTTAAGAATTATAATTTGACCCCAACAACCTCTCAATTTTTGTAATTAGGTCCCTGATCTTTATTATTTCTTAATTACAATTGTTTATCTTCTTTGAATTGTTAATCATGTTCATTTGAATGCATCTAATTTATAAATTTTAGAAATTTTATGTTTATTCATATAATAAAGTGAATTTGCCATATGTTTACATTTTTTTTAAAATTATTAAGGATCCGTTTAGATTAACTGTTTTTGGGGTATTTTTAAAAAAATTTACTGTAGCAGAGTATATAGGGTATATTTTGGGATATTTTTAGAAAATATTTTCTAATATTTAAGAGTAGTAGAGTTTTTAAAATATATTTTGGAATATTTTTTAAACATTAAAAAAAATTTAGATTACTTTTTAGAGTACTTTTTAAAAATTTTTATTTGAAAAACTGAAGGATCCAAACAGAGCCTAATTAAATTGGTACCTTGACCATTTTGTTGGTTTTGGAGTATAAATTGAGTAAACTCTGCCTCATTTTACCATTGTTTCAAGGGAGGTATCCTCTATTATCTTTAAGTTCTTTTTATCTGCCTCCTATGTGTTTTTTTTTTTTATGTGTGGTTGCATGTTTTAAGTGTCTTTTCTTTTCTTTTATTCATTTTTTAGCTTTTATTTATATTATTTAGTTTTGATGATTATTTGGAAGGCATTTAAATGCCAAATTGTAATATATAGGTTTTACCCTTTTGCCCAAGAAAAATATATTTAGATAGGTGATATAATAGATAGTTTTTTTTTTCAAAATATGTATTTAGTTAGATAAATGTAATAGATAGGTTTATTATTTTCAAAAAATTCCTTTTTAGATTATAGTTAGGGTTCCCAAATGTAATAGTTAGGTTTTATTTGCTTGCATGCTTGTATGTTTATGTATTTACATGTTTACTTGCTTTTTCTAAGATTTTGCATCTACATATTATACCTATGTGCTACGTGATCTATGTGCTTTATATATTTATTTACTTTAATTATGTTCTATATGTTTTATTTATTTATAATGAATGCATGACGTCACCATACTAGTCCAATGTTAGTTGTCCCAATTTCTCAATAGTTCAATGCTAGTGAGGACTTGTAGAAATGGGTTAATCTAATGTTAGACTTTTAAGACCATTTTCGCGATAGATTCATATCTCGTGTGACATTTATTGCATTTCATACATTTTTTTCATTTTAGGTTATTTCCATTTGCATGATATATCCTTTTATTCCCTTACCCTTTATATGTTTGAACCATATCATTTAGAATTACATCTCATTCTAGGAAATTAGACTTAAGCTAATTTATTTGCTTGACTAAATTAGAAGAGTCACCATTCAAATATGGGAGATGAACGAGTATGACTTTTTTTAGCCTAAGCACGCTTCTACTTCTCTCTACAATAAGGAAAATTTAGTCACGAATATTAGCTCCCCGTACTCGTTATATTGCATATCTCATTTTTAGGACATGTATATTTATCTATATAACATAATTTTCTTTTTTTTGAGTCTTTTTTTTGCATATTCGTGACCTATTCAAGGGATCATTTTTAGGGTTCACAATTAATGTGATTTGCACCAATTAAATTTCGAAAAGACATTTCGTTTATCTCAATACCCCTTAGGTCTAGGTTTGCATCCATATAGAACTATCCAAATGTGATAAGTTTTATAGATTAGGTTAGAAAATTTTTTTTGACTAAATCTTGCAATTAGCCTTGATTGGATTGAAAGGGTGGCTTAAATCAAAATTTTTGCCTTCCTTTTCTTCAACCGTGACTCCCAAACTCTTTTCTTTTGTTTTCGAAGACCTGAGTCGTCTAAAAGGGTTTTATTTACTTCTTTTCATTTTCAAACATTTTGGGTGACTTGATACACCTAAATTCGATACCAAGTGGCGACTCTATTTTTTTTTCTAAAAAATCCTTTTTAGGCCATTATTTTAGGGCCAAGCCGTCGCATATTCTAAGTCCAATTTTAGGCCCCTGTTCTTTATTTTCTAAAATTAAAAACTCATTTTTCTAACACCTTTTTCTATTTTATTTTCAAAAATGGGGCGCGACAGAGATAATTCTCAAAATTGGCTATGAAAACATAATAAGTACTTCTTGAACCATGAAGTACCTAAAACTTAGAAATTGGAAGTAGTAGAGTTGTTTTTGGAAGGAAAATCTGATAAGTAGTTCTGAGGAATTAGGCTGGGAAAACCAAAATTATCATGGGGGGAATTTAGGGGATTACTAGGCAAAGGGTTTGATGATAAAATATGTCGAGATGTGGTGGAGAAATTTAACAAGCTCCAACAATTAGGAAAGGAAAAGGAATATCAGTAAAAGTTTGAAGAACTTAAACCCTTGATACTGATGAGAAACCCCAATTTAGACAAGGAATATTTCATATCCAACTTTGTTAGTGGCCTAAATGAGAAAATCAAGCCTATGATCAAAATGCTGAAATTAGAAAAATCTATCTTATGCCTATGAAATGGCCTAGTTGCAAGAACACTCCCTCAAAATTCAAGGAAAGAGTTTGAAGGAAGCACCCAAGAGTAATATGGAGAATAAATTTGGAATACATAGGAGCTCAGTTCCATAGTCAGCTAGCAACAATTATTACAAAATTCCTTCAATTATCTCTAAGAAACCCAATATAGAAAACAGTGGAACCAAGAAGATTACGGCCCAAGAAAATCAATTCAGAAGGAATACTGGACTATGTTTCAAGTGTGGGGAGGAGTATGGTATAGGTCACTAAAGCAGAATATGGCATTTGAACTTTATGTTAAGTACAGAAGAAGATTAAGACTTTGAATTTGAGATGCTTTGGGGGAACAAGATGATCAAATAGGGAATCTAGGGCAAGTAATGGATATGTCCCTACATGCTTTGTCAGATGCACTTAAAAGAAAAACTATCACTTTAATTGGAAATCTAGCAGGAGTGTAAGTACTTATATTAATGGACATTGGAAGTTCTGACAGTTACATCAGAAGTGAACTAGCGATTGCCTTGGATATGCCACATAAAATAATTAACTCCTCTGCAATAATTATGGGAATGGAACTTGTGTCAGCAGTATTGCTATTTGTCCAAGGGTGGTTTGGAAAATCAAACAACATAGATTTAGTTTTGACTTGAGAGTTATAGAGCTTGAAGGATGGGACATTATCTTAGGAGTAGACCGAATGACTCATTTTAGTCTTATTATTTTTTATTTCCATCAACTAAGTATTTCCATGTACAACTAAGCGGAGACAATCCAATTACAAGGCCATGCAGAGTACTGTCATCTAGACTTAATTAATAAGAGGAAAAGATTTGAGTCATTCTATTGAATATAAAAAGAGGTGTATGGGCATGAGTGTAAAAAAAAAGGGTGAGCAAGAAGAATCACACCCAAAGGAAATTAAAGAGTTGTTGGAAAATTTTCTAAAGTATTCCATACTCCTTTTTTATTTCCACCCACCAAGACAATGTATCATGAGATTCCACTTAAACTAGGGGTTCAACCTTTCAAGTTAAAACCTTACAGATATCCTCACTCACAAAAAGGAGAAATTGAAAGGCAAGTCACTGAGATGCTACAAAATGGCATGACGAAGCATAGCAACATTCCATTTGCTTCACCAATTCTTCTAGTTAAAAAGAAAGAAGGAACCTTTGTGAAAACCCTAGAAAATTTTGTGTAAGTTTTGCATATATTATTTTCATTTTTGCTATTAGAAATAATAATTGGTCTATTAAATATCTAAATTTAAATTTTACAACAAAATCAAGAATTTATAAATACTTTGTAGTGGTGTAAAAATATACATAACAAAAGTTAGGGGTTCATGCAAGAGATTATAAAAATTTCAGGCCTTGGAGAGCAATTCAATTACAATTAAAAGACCAAACTAACCCTTCAATTCAGCAAATTCACCATGCGACCATTAGCTATCAGATTATTTGAAGCAAGAGTTGAGTGGAGAGCTTCGGTATTAGCAATCACCCACTGATGAAGCTTTGTGTGATCAGTCACTTAGTTATTATCGACTGAGAGTTACAAAAGAAGAGAAGTGAGAGCAACTGAAACTTCTTTCTCATCTTCATTTCCGAAGCTGTGCGAAAGAGTGAGAGTGAAGGAGCAATTCTGGTGCCTTCCAGCCACAACCGAGTGAGTGATAAGAGGAGGAAGTCTGGAGTGATCACCGAGAGAAGGAATGAGAACCGAAAGCAGGCTTCACCATTTCTTCATCCTTTTATCATCCTAAACCGAGAGCTAAGTGAGTGAAAGAGGAGAAACCAGCTTGCAACTTCAGATATCAGCTGCAACTGTGAGGAAAATAGTTGGAGCAAGAGCTAGAGGAACCGAAACAGAGGAAGTTGGAGTAATCTGCCATTATCGAACTTAAGGGGAAAAGAGGTAAGAATCTAGTAAACACCCTTTCATTTCTTGAATATAACTAAATATATGGGCTGCATGTTAGTTTTAGCATGGAACAATAAGTTTTAACTGAGGAGAAATCTGATAAAGGAGAGAAAAATTGGAGCTGGACCGAAATGGAGGGAACCGAGAGTGGTTGTTGGGTTGCAGCTCACAAATGAAGTAAATTTGCAGTAATAACCTCTTAGTCATTCAGTATACTTGAATATTAAGGTTGCATGTTGGATTTTAGCTAAGAAAAAATAAGTTTGGTTGAAGGGAAAATCTGGTTTAGAGATTGGTTACTTGCTGGAAATTTTTCCAGTTGGTCCGAAAGAAAAAAAAACTGAATGCGCAGTACTAACTGGAAGTATGGAGTAACTTTCTACTAGAAGCTTTAACCAAATGTTATTTCCTTGCCTTGCCTGAGTACTAGAGCAGAGTTGATAGCTTGAGTGAAAACTTTGCAAAGATTGGTTGGTAGTTTCTGTCTAGCTAGCCGAGAGAGGAAACAAAGAATTTTACAGATTTCTTGACAGATTACAGGGTCCAAATTCCTACGTTGAAACTTAATACCTTGCATAATACTTCCGTCTCAGCTTGCATGTTGGAATTGAGTGGGAAATGAAGTAGTTAATGGAGAAATCTGTGTATTAAGAGCTGAGTTGCGGCAAAAACTTCTCCAGCATGGCCGAGAGAGGGAGTTAAACCTCTGATCAGCTTTCCCTTCGAAGTTTAACTGTAGAATTTAATACTTGCTGTTCAAGATTACTTTGTAGCTTGCTAATTATGTTTTGCATGTTGAGTTGAAGTTAAAACTGAAGAAAATGTGAAGAAAGAACCGAATCTTTAAACTGTCTTATGGCTGGAAGATTAGTTAGCAGATGACGGAATTATTTTGAGGTTCATGGTGGAATTACTTGTTGAAATGGTGGGTTATCTGCTATAGTTTAGGTTGGTTAGATGATATGTTGAGTGATTGGTGTTTAAGCAAGTAGACCATGAAGCTTTATTGAACATCTTGCATTGATATTGCTGGAAATCTTACTTGATGGCCAAAACAGTGAAGAGTTGGGTTTTCTATAAACTTTCGAAAATTCTAGGCTAGTTGTTGTAATAATATATATACATATATATAAAACAGTTTGTAACATCTTGATCTTGTTTTGAATACTTTAAAGAACTTAAAACATGAAGGGCTAGTGAAGTGGAACAAATAAGACTAGTATGAAATTCATAAATAACCTAGAGTTTAGTTAGTTTTAAAAAGGAAAAAAATAGAGTAGCCATAAGCCATAATTAATACTGGACTGAGAAGGTATATTGGTTTGAACGTTATACAAGTTTATAACTTGAAGATAAGTATGTTTCATGGTTTAAAAAAATAATAAAGTTGATGGGTTTCGAAAATAAAAGGGAGAATAAATATTGAGAAGGTTAAATTTGTATTCTAAGGTCAAACTTGATTTTAATAGGCTTAAATAAAAGAATAATAAATGATCGTCTACAAATGATATATTTACCTTGAAATTATTAATTTGTACCAGGAAGTAGCCGTGAACCAGGAAACCAACTCGAGACTCGAGAGTAGTCATTTGAATCTTTGGTGAGTGTTGTCCAATGTATATGTTTAACTATTTATGTGTATCTAAGTGAAGTTATGTGATAAATGTGCTTATCATGAATTATTACTAAATGATTCCTTGTGAAGTGTATCTCAATTGTCCCTCGCCTTCTAAGTCGAAGGTATACTTTATCGCACTCGGCTTAGTTGAGCTTAAAGGTCGATAATTGACTGAATGTTACTGTAACTGTGCATGAATGTAAGCCGTATGTGTGCCTCGCTGCATCGGCTGAACTGGGGCCCAAAACCCTCTGTTCAACGGACTATTCGAGCTAGCAAAAAGGCTTGGTCGGGTAGGACGGTAGCTTTGGGTAAATGTTTCGGTATACTAGAGTATTGCCATGAGGTTGGGAGATTATTGAACTGATTATTGAATGTAGGGGATTGTTTATTGTTTTGGAGGACATAAGGAGGTGACCGAATGTACAATGATATTGAAATGAATGTACAAGACAGTGAAATGAGTGTCTCTTGACACTGAAATGAATGCTCAATCAAATTGAAGTGGCTCTAATGCGAGCACCGTATCCTTTTAAAAGTGATTGTTAGTGAAATGTTTCCTCAATTGCTTAATGAAAGTGATTGTACAGTGCAATGTGCACTACTTGCTTAATTGTAATGATTTAAGTGTTTATTAAATGTTAATTGCTCGGCAAACCTCACTGGGCTTTAGCTCAACCCGTTAATTTTGTTTTCCTTACAGGAGTTGGAGATTGAAGAGTGATTGGATTGAATTAGGAAGTGATTTTGGGAAGATCCATCACTGTGTGTATATATTGTAGTCAGGGTTTCTTTTGTATTTTGAGATAGTTGAATCTTTTACCTTGAGTTTAGTGTAATATTAAGAATGAATGTTTAGAACAGGTACTTTGTCTCTTTTATCGGTCAAATTTATGTTTCAAACTGATCAGAGTTGTACTTAAGAGTGAATGTTCAGTTGTTCAATGGTAATGTTATCTCTGAAGTTAATGTGAGTGAGTGAGTCCTGGCGAGAGTCAGGCGGGCAGTCCGCTATCTTCTAGGGTACGCCCTAGGAGAAGGTGGGGTCGTCACAACCTTGAAATTCTATATAGATTATAGGAAGCTGAATGAAATTACCATCAAGGATAGATATCCTATCCCAAATGTGGATGAGCAGCTGAATTAGTTACTTGAGTCTAGATTCCTGCACAAACTTGATTTAACTGCTGGAAGTCATCAAATTGGAGTGAAGACAAGATGTGCCAAAAACTGCATTCTAGACTCACTGTAGACATTATGAATTTCTGGTCATGCTTTTGGCTTGATCAATGCTCCAGCAACTTTCCAATCCTTGATAAATCAGGTTTTTCAACTGTACTTAAGAAAGTTTGCACTAGTTTTTTTTTTTATGACATCTTGGTTTATAGTCCAACATGGGAATTGCATATACAACATATGACATTAGTGTTGACTATTCTTAACAAGAATCAGTTGTTTGCAAAGAAGTCTAAGTGCTCTTTTGCTCAACTGAAAATAGACTATTTGGGACATACAATATCTATTGAAAGGGTCAGTATAGATCAATCTAAGATAGAATGTATCTTGACATGGCTAGTACCTCAGACAGTTAAGGAACTAAGAGGTTTCCTAGGTTTGACAAGTTGTTACATAAGACTTAGGAAGGATTTCACAAACCTGCCCTAAGTTTTGGCTTAATATCACTTGGCACCTCTATAGTTTAAAAAATATCTCTTGCCTCCCCTGCCAAATTGACAAGATGACTTCATTATAGATGGTAAATTGACGATATTACCCTACCATAAACCCATAATTGATTAACTAAACTTCACACATAAAAACAAAATTTAGAAAGTAAAAAAAATCAGGACAACAATTAATAAAACTACCATTTAAAATGGCAACTTTTTTTTGCCCTATAGAAATGAAAGATAGGAAACTTCTAACACTACTATTACCTAACACATCAAAAGCGCATCAAATAGACATTAAAAAAATATAGTTTATTTGGATTTCTTTTGCTTTTTGAAATCCTAATTGTTGTGTTCTTATTATAACCATAATATTGATTCTTTATATTAAATGATGTTGGTGAATTATGAAAGTTCTTTCTAATGTTAGAACTTGTTATAATTTGTTATAATATCTTCTTCCAATTTCCTCTTTAAGTTCCTCCTTTTATTGCTAAACTTGTGTTTCTTATTTTGTTATCTTATTGCCTTTATAATCCTAGAATTATTGGAATACTAGTCATTGCCTAATTGTAAAACTACTTATTTGCTACAACATCTCTTTATTGCACTTATACCTCTCTCAATTTTATTCTTTTTTTTAGTAGGTTTATTTTGGTATTGATTGCTACTCTAATATTTATATAAAGGACAACAAAAGGGCACATATGGAAGTAAATTGTGTTATCTCTCCTCTTCTATGAGTTTTTTAATCCACAAGGGCTAACAATTACAAACATGTCAATTAAGATGAGGTAAGAGAGAGATTTGAAACCACAAGGGTTCTGAGTGATATAAGGCAACTTTTAGGGGAGATTTGTGAAATTATTCCTAAGATTTATCAAAAACTATGGCCTCAATTGCAAATCCCTAACTGACTTATTAAAAAATGATGGATTCCTTTGGAATGAATATGCTCAGTTGGGCATTTGACACCCTTAAAAGGTTGATAAGTACTGCTCTTGTTCTGAAATAGCCAAATTTCCAAAAACCTTTCATTATTGAAACTGATGCTAGTGGTGGGGGCATAGGGGTAGTACTAATGCAAGATGGTCACCTTATAGCCTTCTTAAGCAAATCCTTGTCTACAAAGAATCTAGGATGATCTGTATATGAAAAGGGGTTATTGGCACTAGTGATAGAAGTCACCAAATAGAGGCACTACCTGGTTGGTTATCACTTCATATATAATAGAACTGATCATCAATCCTTAATGTACCTTCCGGACCAAAAATTAACTACTACCCTACAACACGTGTTTGGCCAAGCTTCTATAGCTTGACTGTGAGATATAGTATAAAAAAGGAGTTGATAATATGGTAGGAGCTGATAATATGGTAGTAAATGCACTCTCAAGAAGGAGTGTGAGCACAAAAAATGAACCGGGAGTAGAGACTCGGGAGTGATTTGCTCTATGTTCTGTTAAACCAATGTGCATGGAAGAGATAATTAGGAGTTATGAAACATATAATCACTGTCAAGACATTATTGCACAATTGTCATTAGACCTTGCTTTACAACCATCATATTAGTTTACTAAAGGAATACTCAAACACTAAGGGAAAATCTACGTTGGGGTGCAAATGGGATCAAATTGCAGCTTATCAAAGCTCTTCACTCTTCTGCTATTGGTGGACATTCTGGTCAAAGAGGATGTTGGCAAAGGATTAAAGCACTATTCTACTAGCCAAATCTCAAACAAGAATGTCATTAACTATGTGCAAGCCTGTGACACAAGTCAAAGAAACAAAGTTGAACATGTTTCGAGTTGACTTGCCCGAGTCATAACTGGAACGGAAGCTATCAGTACGATACCGACACTCGAGTCACCGTTTGATCGGGATCATAGTTAACTCAAGTTGACTCGGTCGGTATTGATCGAGTCAACTCAGATCAACAAGAAATCGGCAAAACTCGCCGAGTTTGGCCGAGTCAAATAACCAAAGTCCTGGACGACAAACAAATCAATCACAAGCAAAGTCCAAAAACAATCGATTAGCATAGACATAGATAGGCAGAGAGTTTAGCTTCGAGTTCCAATAAATTCTCCCTCCCTACTGCTAGGAAGCAAGTATTCTAAACAAATATTTCATCACCTGGACTTCAGAGAATGCCAACTCTGGCTAGTAATCAAGTTTTTTCATTAATCTCTACTGATAGATCCAAGAGCCTTTTGTACTTGAGGCCATTTTGTAAAAAAATTTCTGGTTGTGGGATCCGTCTTACAATTAAGTGCTGCTACTCGGGCTAGGATTTACAGTGAATCAACTTCTAAAGCATTGTGGTGAATACCCACAAATCGAGTGGGAAAGTGGGTTTTGAGGAGGATAGTAAATGGATGGAAAAGTAGAGTTAGGGATGCAAAGTGGGTTTTGAGGAGGATAGTAAATGGATGGAAAAGTAGAGTTAGGGATGCAGGAAAAGAAGAGATGCAGATCAATTGGAGAAGATGAGAACCTTTTTTCGGATGGAAAGAAAGACGAGGATGTTTTTATGTGGGGATTGGTTTTAGGCTTAATTACAAAGTACCCCCTGTAATTATGAATCAGTAGCAAATTTCCCCTTATATTTACAAAAAAAAATTTGCTTTTAATACTATAAATCAATAATTAGAGTAGCATCACTTTCTTTAAATACTTACCTACTATTTATGTTAACATAGATTTGAAAACATAGGTTTTTTCAAATTTAATCTGATAGTTGTACTGGTTATAGTATTTTTTATTTTTAGTAATTTTTCTAAATTTTTTAAAAAGCTTTATATGTTCTAACTTGCGTATCACCCGATATTTAACCGATATGTCACGACGGATGTGAAACAACCGCGACCGCGACCCGTGACGACGAACCATGGTCACAACCTTTTTTATTCCTATTCCCAAACAAGCTTGGACACACATCACCTTGGATTTTATTGAAAAGTTGCCCAGATCACAAGGTTTTGACACAATATTAGTGATAGTAGACCTTGACACATCTTTTTACTGCAAACAAGTGGCTCAATTATTCATTGACCCATATAGACTGCACGGAATTCCTGAGTCTACTGTGTCAGACAGGGACAAAATTTTCACTAATCATGTCTTGAGAGAACTATTCAAGTTGGTGGGAGTTAGCTTACTTTACAACTTAACCTATCATCCACAATCAAATGAATAGAGTGAAAGATTGAACCAATGTGTGAAAGTTTATCTAAGGTGCATGACTGGAGAATTTCCTACATAGTAGAGTAAATGGATTTCATTAGCTGAGTGGTGTTATAATTCCACTTACCACTCTAGTCTTAAACTCACTCCTTTTGAAGCCTTGTATAGGTGCAAATCTATACCATTTCCCACGGGACCTCACTTGGATTCAATAATCCCAGCAGTAGCTCAATTAGTGGAGGAAAGAATTAGAATTTCTACAAGCATTAAAGAACATTTGGCACAAGCTCAGCAAAGGATGAAGTTTTTTGCATATCAATAGAGGACAGAGAGGTCTTTTGAATTTGGAGAACGGATTTTTCTAAGGATCCAGCCCTACAAATAGCAGATTGTTGCTATTAGGAAGCATCTAAGCTAGCTGCCAAATTCTATGGACCATTTCAGATTAAGGAAAAGGTGAGATTCGTAGCCTATAAGCTCAAGCTGCCTCAAGGAGCAAAAATACATCCAGTTTTTTACGTGTCTTTGTTTAAGAAGCTAGGACCATTGTAGCAAGTCACCACTACTTTGCCAGAACTGGACATGCAGGATCAATGTCCTATACAGCCTGAATCAGTACTCAAGAGAAGGGCAACCAGTCATATAGTACTTAATCAAATGGGACCATATGGGATTTGAAGATGCCTCCTGGGAAGACAAGGATTTCATTGAACATCAATTTCCTCAGTTCCATCCTGGTGACAAGACTGTTTTTGAGAGGAAGTCAATGTTAGGACCAGTTATTTAAACACAGTTATTTTGGTTGTAAAAATGAAATAACTATGGGATAGTGTTGTTTTGTTAAATGAGTTAAGAAGGATTAATGTTGATTAGTTATAAAAGAAAGAATCTGATTGATCGTAAAGGCATCTAATGAATAACAACTTGGATTTCTTCCTGTTTCTCTCTCCTTTCTCATCTGCATTTCTCTTTCCTTTTCCTGACTAAACTTTCTTTCTTTTAATTAATTCATATCATAGCCCTTAAATCAGAAATCACCACTGGTTCCCGACAGACAATAGTGTAGACACTAACACAGCAAAATAAGATAACACAATAACATTTTTGACACATTAAAATTGGTGTCCTGTATTTAAACTCCACCATCAAACTTAAAAATACTCCACCCTGGGGAGCCACCATTGTGACAACAAAGAACCCTGATCCGTTTATGTGAGAGTTCTTATTGCTTGGATATGGTAAACAATTTGAAAACAATTTAATAATTTTAAAACACAATAAAGGGAGAATATGTTTAGCACCTCTAGAAATAACTAGGTGATATTGGCCGATCAACCACTATTAACATAATTAGACATGACCACCATTTTAGAACCATTTTTTATCACACGGTTCAATTAAGATTTTTTTCAGTTAGGAGTGTCAATTAGGTCTAGTAATTCGGATTTTGACAAATCCAAACTTAGTTTACAGAAGAAATAGGGCTTTTGAGCTTTCGGCCTTTAGACTTAGGCTCACTGCTATAAAGCTCATGCTGCAGTCACAGAATTATTAGGGTTCGAGATAAAATTGGGTTCAGCTCAAACTCAAAATTTAATAGATAATTATATGCAATATATTATTAATATTTGTGTAGTATTAATAGATCATCTATAAATAATTATTTTTTGATTATCTATAAATTATTAAAATTTTAAGTTATAATATGCATAATTATAGATTATATTTATTATTATATATGTTATATATACTTAAATATACAATTACTCGAGTCAAGTTTTAATCGGGTTAAACCTAATAAAGTCTAGATTCAGCTCATAATTAATTTAGATCTAATATTTAGACCCAAACTATAAGGGTCGAATTTGGATTGACCCAACCCCATTGACAGTTTTAGATTGGATGAAGGAAAAAAAATTAATTCTAGTATAAATAATGTAATGAATTCAGAAAAAAGAAAAGAAAAAAGGATAATGAACTTATATTAAGGAAAAAATAGAAAAGGCAATTAATTTAAAAGAAAAGTAAAACTGTTATGCTACAAAGAAAAGATAATACATAGAAAAGTGTGGAAAAGTAACTTATACCATTCATTTTATTAACTCTACAGAAAAGATAATACAAAGTGTAGAAAAGTAACTCGTACCATTCGTTCTTATTAACTCATACTATTCATTCTTATTAACTCGTACAAAGTGTAAAAAGATGCTTAATTCCTCACCCCCCCCCCCCCCTCTCCTCCTTCTCTTTCCCCTGTCTTTGCCGTCTCTGAGAAACAGGCATTACATCTGAATATCTTATTATGGGCAGAAAAAAACTTTTATAACAGATATTTGTCACTTCGCCAACATTTTTGCCAATATATCGCCAAAAAATCTCTATATCCGGACAGCGACTGGAGAACTTTCTGAACAGCGGACATTAGGATTAATTTGGGGAAGACCGCAATTGAAATGGCCGATAACAACTGATATTGAACAACCTAAGGAGAGAGCATGTTACATAAACTACATCTGTATTTGAGACGAATGAAGCTATTCTCCGAGCAGTACAGTTTTTACCAAACATGCATAAGACAAATGGAGGCAGCAGCATCCACAAACAAATCCAGTTAGAACTACAGCTGCCATTACCCTAAACTATGCGTTTAGGTATGCAGGCCAATGGCATATGATGGATAGATGGACTTGACCTGGGGCTCTTGGTAGAAACTTGTAGGTCAAAGTTACGTCATCAATGGCAAACACAACTGAAATTCCTCCTTCTGAATATTCAGAATTTAGAGAATCCCTGCATGAGCAGCAGGAAAAAATTTTTGGCATAGGAGAAATTAGGAGAGATTGCATGCATGGTTTAATAGAAGAGACAGTTACTTCGGTTAATTGGCTCAGAGACAGAAGGTAAAGAGCTAATCTGGTCCTGAAATTTTAGATTTCACAAAAGAACAGTAACCAAAAATTATTGTTTTGGTTAACCATACAACACTAGCATATATGCTAAAGTCTATTAAGTTCATATTCGGTCCTCCAGCAATCTTTGATACACTTTCACAGTTATCAGCATCTTCCTCGTTCCATGTTACTTTGAGCATGGTGATCAAAAAGTTGAACCGTTGAATCCGAAGTATGAACGCTGTGACAACCAAAGGTCATTAAACATCAGCTAATAAACGTGAAAAGTTTAGAATTGGACTGCTCCAACGTAAATGCTCTGAGCCAATTCATTTACGAGTAAGATTTGCTTATGCAATTAGAGCTCTGTTAGAGGGATCATGATCCATAGGGAAGAAACATTTTTCTAAACCAGATTGACTAACTATGTATAAACTACTACTTTCAAATAAAATGTTTTATATTGCTTGTCTATGTAGGTAATGCTTTCAAAACCAGTACTTATACTAGCAATTCTTTACTAGGTATAAAAAGAACAAAAGGAACAACTTTTAAAATCAGTAGGCAATAGCTAATTGCAAGCAAATGTATGACTTACAAATAAGATCATATATGCACTGTGATATCTGGCACCCCAAAAACAAAGAACCAAAAAATGAACAGATGAGAGGCCTGTATTAGTTTCCCAACATTCATGTTGGACATCCTGAGTATGATAGGGGGTCCCAAAATATCTAGAGGTGAAAATGCGTGCCTTGTTTATTTGTGTCCTAAAAGTTCCAAGTTCTTGGTTTCAGCTCATCAATAGGAGCAGGAAAGACAAAAGGCAGATAGTATACCTGAACATCATAAAACTTGATATAAAACCGAGAACTATCTATAGAAAGCTTAGTTTGGAGAATCTCTGCAATGGTTGAGCTAAGTTTTCCATTCACACTGGGTCCAAGGCCCCCTATTGAGATTAGTTCCCCATATGCAGCTGGCTCTTCAGTTCCCGCAAATGCAATGGGTACTCCTCCATTCACCAAGATCATCACATACTGAACAAGTAAAGATAGTAACTGAATACTTATACATATTGCAACAACATAATGACTACAAATTATCCTGTAATATGGCAGAAAATACCAATTTTAAAGCAGCAATTAATCAATTACAACCAATATCCATGAGCTTGAAGATGTTGTTGCTAAAAGTCAAGGTGGCTCGTCTTGTGATCAAAAGACGAGTTATTGTGTTATCATTGTTGAGCTTCACCACATTCTAAACTCAGTCATGACACAAATGCATGTTCGCACATGAACACACATACAGATAAAGTTATAGTGGATTACATGTGCAGGCCTCCACAAGCAGAGCAAAAGAAAGCAAACTTTATTATGGACTGTCAGGATATGATGCAGCAATTACCAAACTGTCACTTGGAATTTAAGCACAGAGAATGTAATTGGTTAGTTGATGCTCTGTAAAAGCATGCTCTGGGTAGAACCGTAGATGAAGGATGTGTCTAATTTGTCCCTCCCCTTACTTATATTTAGTCTATGTTGCTTTATGGCGTACTCAAGCTAAAAACACCTAGCATGGTGCCTTGTACATAAGGTGTCTAAGCAATGGAATCCTAGTTTTCATTATATTAAAAAGAAAAAAAAAACCACCAGGAAAATGGATTCCATCCATAGAAAGAGTTAATCAAATTTGCATACAGCAGGGCCTGTTAGAACCTGGGGAAAGAGAGCTAACATTTAGGCAAGAAACTCTAACGTCTTCCAGACAATCATTGCCTGAAATGCGTATATCAACTTCCTCAAACATGCCCAAGCTTGTGTACTATGCTCTTTTGCCATGAAACATCTTTGCCAGGAAAACTAAACCCAAAATCTTCAATATTCAGGTTATGGTTATATAGTAATTTAAAAAGAAAACTTGGAATAAAAAAAGTTGCCATTCCCTATTTCAAGTCCTAAACTTGGCATTATAAAACAAGAAATCAGATAGAAACTTAGAAGGTGCTAAAACTTTCTGACAAAACTATTAACAGCTACAAAATTTTGTTAAAGATCTCAAAAGGTAAAATAACAAACCAAATGCATGCATGCATGCAAATTCAGGAAACACAAGCCTGGATTTCACACGGTCATTTCATCAAACACTTGATAGTCGTTTCTATACTTAACCGACTCGGGTTTGCCAATGATTTTGGCAACAGCTTTGGTAGCATCCTTGAGAATATCCGAGGCAACCACTGAATCCACTGGGACATTAGTGAATAAATTTAATGTTGGCATTCTTCAAAATTTTCTTTTTTCTGCCCTTTTTCCCCCTTCGTGTTCTTCTAGCCTGAATGCTCTCTCTTATTTGTTGCAGTTCTGAGCTTGTGGAAGCTAAGGTATTTTGTTTTGGTCCAACGGGTGGCTTCTAACAACGTTTTGTAGATAAAAGCAGTTTTTCTTTTTCTTTTTGTTTTCTTTTTTTTTTAATGCGTTTTCAAAGTTTTTGCAAATGAAGAAAATGAAGAGAGGGAAGTCATATATATATATAATAAAATCGTATTCTTATTCTTATCGCTTTATACTTTTTCTTTCTTATGTGGCTTAACGACAGGACAAGTGGTTTCAACATGCTCTATAAAATAACCTACGCTCTTCCATCTCTCTCTTCTTTTGCCTTTGTTCATTTATTCCATGATTTCCACCTTTTTTAAAAAAAAATAACCTATGCTCCATATGGAACTTATCTCTCTCTTTTCATAAGTATGAAATCAATTATCAATATCTATCTAAATTAAATTTCAAATATAAAACCGTCCTTATCATCCATGTATGGCTTATAAAACCGTCCTTAGCATTCTATCCTATATTCGCGGCCGATTATCATTCTATCATAATCATATATTTGCGGCTGCTTGCTCCTCTTTTGGTTTGTGAACTTCTAGGTATAACAATAAGGTATGACCCGTATAATTTCTTTAGCATGCACGCCTTTAGTAAAACTGTTTTTTATTATCATCTTTTTATATTCTTATCAATATCTCTTTATATCCTTATCAATTCTTATTTCCTACCTAAAGTTATGTACTTTAAGCAACTTAAATTATGATAAAACTACTTTTAATATTCTTATCAATATCTCTTTATATCCTTATCAATTCTTATTTCCTACCCAAAGTTATGTACTTTCAGCAACTTAAATTAAGATAAAACTACTTTTAATATTCTTATCAATATCTCTTTATATGTTTATCAATTCTTATGCCTACATATAGCCTCTTTATATGGTTAGGTATTTCCAGTATAAGCGGTTGGCACATTAAAGTATCGATTCTGGGTTTCCACTCCTCTTGATTATTAGGTAAATCTTCCTTCCATACACATTTTTCTTTTTTAAAAGACATGTTCATCTTCAATTGTAATAATTTAGTAACATATCTTGAATTTTGTGTGTTTTGGTTTTATTTTCTATTTGTTTTGTATGAAGAGATAGGATTTAAAATAGTATTTTCATCGTAAATTTTCATATAGAAACATGTTAGATGTTTCCACCGAATTGGACAACATTCATATGCTATAGGATGCATGTTAGATGTTTGTTAATATGCCTTTGTTTCGTTTGTCCAATGTACTGGGCTTGTAGCTGGTGCTGTGGATCTTTGCTCAGTGCATACTCCAAGAGTTGAATTTGTTATTTTCTCCCGCCTTTTTTTCCCAACTATATGTAAGTCTGTTAGTTACTTTAGTTGAACTATCTATTCTATATTTTTCACTGCTGTTAAACATTCATATTTTAAGCATTTGGCTTATATCTCTCGAGTGATCATAAACTGAGAGAGGCAAATTTATTTTCGTTCCTTTTGCGAAGACAAAATGTCTACTAAATTTTCATCTTGAATTGTGAGTGATCATGGGTTTTGTTGTCCAGAATTGTAAATACAATTTGTAACTACAATCTGGAACAGTTTCATCTTGAATTGTTCAATTTTATGGAAGTAAATGCTTTTGTTGATTGCGTCCCCTGTTGTTCTTAAAATTTTAATAATCAATTGACGAAGATATTTCTTCAGAAATTTTGTATCTTTAGATATTATTGCTGTTAGTTATTTTAGTTGAACTATGTTTTCTTTGTCTTCCACTGTTGTTAAATATTCATATTATAAGCATTTGGCCTATGCCTCTTGAGTGATCATGAACTGAAATGGGAAAATTTATTCTGGTTCCTTTTGTGAAATTTATGTATGGGCAAATAGACATTACTGCACTTTTTATTTCTTTTCAAGTTTTTGAATGTTATGGTATTGTCGAATGCTATTTTTTCCATTTTTGAATTATTATTCACTGAATTAGATTTTCACATTTATATTATAAGAATACTTTATATTATGATGCGCACATAGTAATATACTTAAGAAAGGTTATAATAGAATATACATTAAGTTTGTATTTCATATCGATATTTTTATAAAATTGATTAAATAGTTTATTATTTTTCGAAGATTCCCGTTCAACGAATAGGTACAAAACTAGTTTGAGATGAAATCAAACAGTCGAAGCCATTAGCACTTGGCTTATTTGTCTCTTTTTGCAAAAGAATGACACCAAAGGCTACTATTAGCGAACAAAAACGTGACAAAGAATGGTAATATATTTATTTTCATCATAGATTAGTAAATACTAAATAATACTTACATTATGACTGTTGGATTTTTTTTATACAACATATTCAAATATCTTTAGTCAATATTCAAATACGATTAATGAAAGTACTTAAGAGTCTAGAATATAGCTAAACAAATGTTGAAATACAACTAAGCTATATCTTTTTTTTTTTTTTTTTTTTTTAAATTTGTAGTCTTTTATTGATGAGAATAATTGTTACACACAGAGAAACATCATTTTGAAGTACATGATTGAACTATAAAGACAGCAAATGAACCAGAGATGTTTGGTGCTTTGTTGAAAAGCAAAGTAGCTCCAATTCTCCTTAATCCTCAGCCCTTCATACGCTTAATTTTCCGAATTGAAGGCATCCCTAATCTGTCGAGGCGAATTGCTCCACGAGCCATAGTTGGGAACATATGGAAGGAGTCGTATAACTTGAGTTGATGCTCTGGATGAGAGACGCCCACATTGGACAATGCATCAGCGACTGTGTTAGCTTCCCTATAACAATGTGAAAAACGATCAGGATCTTCCACGAACTGCCAAATCTGCCTAATCTCTCGTCGAATCTTCCAAGGGCAGTGTATACGTTTCTGAAGAATTCCAATTAATACCAAAGAATCCGATTGAATATAGAGATTTTCAAAACCCCTATGTATGGATGTTTGAATGCCAATAAGAAGAGCCCGGGCCTCTGCACTTAGACATGTAGTTTCTCCAAGATATGCCGAAAAACCAATCAAAGGAATACCATGTGAATCCCGAAGAACCCCACCTCCTCCACCCAAACCTGGATTACCCTTAGAACAGCCATCTGTATTTAGTGTAAAACGACCAGTTTCCTTTGGTTCCCAATAAACAAGTTTGTACGTGAGATAAATGTGAGATGAATATGGCCAATCGTACAAATGATAGAATGAATGAGCCTTGAAAACCTGTTTGAAATAAATTTCCACAATGGTCTGAATTTCCAAGGAAATGGCAAGACAAATGGCGCGCGATCTCATGTGGACATCCTCAAATAATGCTTTATTTCTTGCTTTCCAAATTTGCCAACATACTATATTCGGAAGAATTCGTCCAATGAATCGCTGTATCTCTGAATCATATGAGTGCAACCACCAACCCACTATACGGGAGCGTAAAGAAGAACCAGGAAAAGTCAATCCACATGAAGCTCCAAAATAATTCCAAACTGTTGAAGCTATATGGCCTTTGGAAAATAAATGTTCAATTGACTCCTCAGAAGCGGAATCGCAGCAGAAACACTTTGATGGTAAATGTAAACCAAGTTTACATAACCTATCCGGTAAAGGTAGCCTCTCCAGCAACAATCTTAACATGAAGAATGAAATTTTGAGTGGGATCTGAGGATGCCAAATGCTATCAAAAACCATAGACTTGTTTCGTGCTTGCCTAATATCCTGAAATGCCGAAGCTAGAGAGAAGTTTCCAGATGTTGTGGACATCCAAATGACTTCAGCTTCACCCCAGTCTTCCGGGACTGGATGCTCTAAAATAGAGGGAACCAAATCTGTAGGCAATGTTTGATATAATCTAATCACATCCCAGTGTCCATTGATGATAAAATCACCAAACGACAACTAAGCTATATCAATGGGATTGATTATCAATACTTTGTACATACAAATCATGACAAGTATCCAACAAAACCTTGAACTATCACTGTTCCTAGTTTGCAGTTTGCACCATAAGCCATCAATTTTAGACTTAAGTACCCTGTAATATCAACTAGTATCACATTGCTAAAATTGGTTAAAATAACAAAATTTTTGTATCTATTTTTGAATGAAAGACTTTTGTACCAGTATATGAATTAGAGCATGTCGGTGAACATATCAATTATGTATACACAACTCATTTCATTAAAACTTAATTAAACTATTCATTGTATTCAAATGATTTGATTAATTTACAAACAATCATATTATAGAGTACTACGATACTAGAATTGATAGTATAGAAAGCTAAGTGGAAATGGATAACAGATTAGGGTACTTATTGCAATTAATCCAAAAATATACCATATTACTACCTTTTCCCTGGGAAGATAACCTTACTATCTTGCAACGGTATTGCCTCCCTGTATTACAAGGGTTTGTTCTATTGTGCTCTTAAGGCATAAAATTAAAGGTTTGGATTGTTGTGTGTTTGGACAAACAATATTTGAAATAAAATAATTTACTTCACAAATTTTAATTACCTTTTTATCTTTCCAATCACCTTTTTATCTCACATACATCATATCATAAAAAGTGCTACAGTAATTATCTCAAATAAATCATCCAAATAAACTCTTAGCTCATTACACATTAGCTACAACATGCACGAATTTTTTTTTTTTGTGTACAATGGAGGGTTAGAAGCTCATTACACATTAGCTAGATGAGGAGTAGTCACTCCGTAGACGTATAAGCTAAGCAGCTTTCTCAGAATTTGCAAAGGATTCTTGAAGACGGTCGTACCATGAGCCAAGCTCTTTCCTAGATTTGCCAGATGATTTGCGTAAGCATTCCCTTCACGCCACACGTGCTCTATTCTGCATTTCTAGTCCAATTGCATTATCTCTTTAATCTTAGCAATTAAGTTCCAATGTGGACTCTCATTTGAGGCCTCTTTGATCAAAGTTATAGTCACTTTCGAGTTTGTCTTCACGATGATTTTCTTATGGCCTAAGTTCCAACCAAGTTTCAACCCCAATAGGATGACCCACAGATCTATAACAACATTGCTAGTCCTTCCCAGATTCGTACTAAACACCTGTATCAAGTATCCTTGGTCATTTTTGAGTAGCACTCTAGCACTAGCTTCTCCTTGGTTGTCCTTTGAAGCTCCTTCCACATTAATTAATTTAACCAAACCCTGTTGTGGGTTCTCCTAGTTTGTGTATCTTATTTGCCTTTCTTCTATCATTTTTGGTTGGGTATTCAACTCCTATGCAAGAAATGCTTGTTGGATTAAGTAATATGGCCGTATCTTAGTTTTCCTATCTGATCCCTCATGAATCATTTTATTTCTTGCAGTCCATACATCACCTGTTGAAAAAAGCATTGGCCAGTAAACTTCTCTTCTTCTTCCAATCTCCTTCTGCCTAATATTCCAGTCAATCCATTGTGTTAAGGGTTTGGATTTAAAAACTCTCTAGTGGGATGGATGAACTGGTTTCTTCCAAGTTCCACTAATCCATTCACAATCCCTGAGTGCATGTAAGGCAGTTTCCTTCTTTGCTCGACAAATTGTACATTGGCCATATGGATACAAGTGCCTCGCATGTTTCTCAACATATATGAGTAGTCGCCCATGTCGTACTATCCATAACAAGAATTGCCACCTATTTGGTCCCTTTAGGTTCCATAGGTTATCCCAGTTCCTATTTGCTTTCATTCTCTCTATTTGATCCTCATCCATTTCATATGCAGAGGTTGTAGAGAATACCCCACTTGCTTCTAGGCTCCATGAAAATATATCTAGATTATCTGGATCATCATATATGGTAAGTGTACAAATGACCTCTAACTGGTCCTTGTGAAGGTATTTGATAAGTGTGCCCCACTCCTAGTTTGAGTTCACCCAGTAATCATTACTGTTCTCAAGCACTCCTCATTTGGGACCTCCCCCACTCTATATTCAATTAGGGGTTTGTCAGTGACCCAATTATTTGACCAAAAGGTTATCTTTCGACCATACTTAGCCTCCATTTCAATCCATTCTTCAACAAGTCTACATCCCATGCTTTTCCAGGTGTGGGACTGGCCAGATTTTAATGTAAAATGAGACACTCCACTCTTACCCTCGCATTTTTCTCTCAAAACTTCTGCTCATATAGCCTCTTTCTGCTTTAGGTATCGCCAGCATGTTTTGGCCAGCATTGCTCTGTTGACTCTCTGCAATTTTCTTATTCCCAACCCTTCTCTCTTCTTAGCCTGTCTTAGGGTCCGCCAATTGATGAGATGCACTTTCCTCAGATTATCCCTATTACCCCATATGAATCCCCTAATTCTTTTTTCTATTTCAAAAATAACAGAGCAAGGTAACAAGGATGTTCGCAGAGCATAAGGAGGAATAATAGCCAGGACCGACTTTACCAGGACTGACTTTACCAGGACTGTTCATAAGAGAGACATTTACTTTTCCATCCTTGTAGCCTCTTATCAACTTTATTTTTGATTTTAGCATATGTCCGTTTATTTACCATGTTATAGAGGAGAGGCATTCGAGGTATTTCCCCAGATTCTTTGTTAAACTAACTCTCATGCTTGTGCTAATTTGCTCAGCCAAACTGGCTGAACATTTCCAGATCAAAAGAGCTTGGATTTAGTAATGCTCACTTTCTACCCAAAGGCATTACAGAATTCTTTCAGTACTTGCTACATGACTTTTTCTTGTTGTATACTTGCTTCAGCAAAGACAGTCAGGTTGTTCGTAAAAAATAGGTATGAGAGTGTTGGCCCCCTCCTAGATGCTTTAACTGGTTTCCAATTCCCTTCTTTTGTTTCCCTAATAACAAGATGTCCCAGACACTCCATACATAGAACAAAAAGATATGGTGGCATTGGATTTTCTTGGCGCAATCCTCTGGTTGATGTGAATGCTTCAGTGCGTTCACTATTTGACAAAACTTCTATGCTAGAAGCTATCATGCAGCTCATGGTCAGAGTGATTATGTCTGCCTAGAAGTGAGCCATTTGCAAGGTTTCCTCTAGATATTTCCAATTGGTGCGATCATATGTCTTCTCTAAATCAATCTTAATTGTCATACACCCTTTCCTTCCCTGTTTATGCCTAATTATGTGGATAACTTCTTGGGCTATTATGACATTGTCACTTATTTGTCTCCCTGGAGTAAAGTTGCTCTGATCTGGGGCAATGATATCTACCATGAGAGCTGGATTCTTTTTGCCAGGATTTTTGTTACCACTTTGCACGTCATGTTACATAGTGAAATCAGCCTGAATTGCATGATGCTAACTAGATTTGCCACCTTGGGGATTAAAGAGATAAGAATGTTGTTCACTTCTGAAGGTAATCATTTTCTTTTGAAAAGAAGTAGCATTAAAGTCTATAATTGGTGACACTACTATGTCCTAAAATTTTTTATAAAACCCTAAACGTACTCCATTTTGGCCTGGTGATTTGTTTGCCTTGATGTTAAGCATGGCCATTTTAACTTCTACTGGTGTGAATTTCCTTCCTAGAGTTCTTAGCCTTCAGTACTCCAATTCTCAGAAACCATTAGGAATAGACTCCTATCTCGGTCCACTTTGTTATCTGCATAGAGATTCTGGAAGTATCCTCTCACCATTTGCTATAATGCTTCCTAATCTTCTATCCGCATCTCCTGATTGTTCTGCACACTAGAAACCCTGTTGCGTCATCTTTTTATCACAGTTGCTGTATAAAAGTACTTTGTATTTCTCTCTCCACATTGAAGCAATTCACTCAAGATTTCTGATACCAGAGAGCCTTTTTGTTGTATTCCTGTATTAGCTTACTTTCCAACTTCTCAAGTCTTTTGTCTGGCCCCTTTGTTAGGATTTTAATAATTCCTTCAGTTCTTGCACTGTACCTTTTCTTCCTGTGAAATATATTCCCAAATGTACTTCTATTCCACTCCATCAAGTCCATCAATTTTTGGTTCCTATGCCAAAGTCCCCCTCCTTTTCCAACTCTGAGTGACTGCATCTTGCAATTTAGGATGAGAGAGCTAGGGTAGTTCAAACCTCACAAGCTTCATTTTCCTTGATGTTATGAGTTATGACACTCTCCCTATAATTCCAGCAAAATTGGATGATGATCGGAATGTGTGTGTACTAGATGTTTAAATGTAGCTTCTAGGAATTCCATTTTCCAGTTTGAGTTGCATAAACCTGGATCTAATCTTCTCTTCACAATAGCAATCCCCTTTTTTCCATTATTCCAAGTCAAAGCCGGTCTAGAGAACCCGAATTCAATCAATCCCACACTGTGTACACAATTTGCTAGTGCTGTTTGACCTGTCATTGGTAAGGGTCTTTCCCTTCATTTCTTTGCTCCTATCAAGATTTTATTTAAATTTGCAATAATCAACTACGAAAATCTAATTTTATCCCCTAGCTTGATGAGATATTCCCAAAGTTGCCTCCAAAGCAAATTGTCAGGAGAGGCATACACCGCAAAGAATAACCATTCTTTCTTATTGTGTTTAATCACTACATCAAGAATCTACCTATTCTTTGAGATAACCTCCACCTCAACTTCATTTGGATCCCAAAAGACCCATATCCCTTCAAGAAACCTTGAGCTTCCACACGTGCTTGATTGCTCAAGCGCATTGTTTTATTTATCCTTTCTACTCGAAAGTTAGGAGTTAGTGTTTCCACTAGTGTCAAATATACTAGGGGTCATAGTTCTGCATGCTTATCTTCAGATGCTTCCTAAATTCATTATTTGCAGCTGATATGCAATTCCAGCTCAAAATGTTTATTGGATACAATGTATAAGATAATGAGCTTAGTGTCCCAAGGTTGCCGTTACCATGGCATTCTGCTCCATTTGGTCACCGAGATCCATACCCAGTCTGTATATACAAATTTCTTCTTCTGGTAGGGTTTCTAAAATGTTATTTTCCTTTCTATCTATCTTCCAACCCTTCATCTTCCAGAATTGCAAGCGTCGATCCATTACCTCATCCTATTTATCAGTCTCCTGGTTTTGGGTTTGCCTTGCCACTTGCTTCTTGGATACTATTATCCAGTTCTGCCTGAGAAGGTCTTTTTTTTTCCTAGAAGATTCCGGTATATCCACTTGATCAATTCCTTTCTTTGTTAGACCCCCAAAAGCTTCCCTCATTTGGTCTTGGGCTTGCTGATTATTAGCTGGTGGGTCTCGGCATTCTCTTTTTTTCCTTGGGTTAGCAACCATCCAAGCCCCGAAGGGTTGGCTCTCGGATCCTCCTGCTCTATCTAGTTTCTGGGACTAGTTGGAGTTTGGCCAAATCTTTCTCTTTCTCCAATCCCGTTTCTTTTTTCCCTAGCTTGCAGTTTTTAGTGATGTGGCCATATTGACCACATTTGAAGCAAATCTGGTGCAACCCCTCATATTAAACCACTTGTAGATCCTAGTTGACCCATATGTAAGGAGTTAGAGGCTTCTGCAGGTCAACCTCAATGCAGATTTTGGCAAACTTCCCTCTCTCTACTGTCAATGTTCGTTGGTTAACCTTCACTGTCTTCCCAATGTTGTTTCCTACCACCGTTAGGAACTTCTCTATTTAATATTCCATCAGCAGCCCTAGTAGGCAGATCCACACTAGGGTTGACGTGAAGTCGACCTTTTCTGCTCTACAATCCGGCCTCAATTTATACTAATGGTGATATAATGGCCTTGTATCATCCACGGTCCGCCATCCAGTGTTCTATGGTAGTCATCCTTCATCGAAATTGGACAAGGAAGAACCCCCGCTATATGATTTCAAAGTCTTGACTGAGCCGTCACAGGTCACACAACTTTTGTTCCAATATTCAGAACCCTACTTTCTTTCCCAGGACCTTCAAAGTTAAACCCCTTCTTTATGGCTTTCATATCTTCTGAAGAGCTTCCTTTGATACAGTTGGCTTCGAAAATCTCAAGTTGTTCTTTTCTGTGGCTTTTACCATGTCAGTTTCCTTCTCTATATCTACTAGGGGCCTAGGTTCCTTATATGCACCATCATAGATGGGAAGTTTTTCCTTCCCAAATCTCAGGGTATCACTAAAGGTCTATTTCCTCCATGCCTCGAGATACCTGGGACGATTGATTGGGAAGTAGAGTTGAAGTCTTCTTCTAAATTCCTAGGGCTTGGGTTAGGTATGACATCTTCAAAAGACGATCTCTTACATTTCTTTGGTTCTCTGCATGTTGATGAGTCTCTGCCTCGTGAGGAATAGCCACATTAGGGTATACATTCTCCAAATCCATGGGTTCACTTTGTCTCTCAAGAGTTCCCTCACTTTTTCTCTCTGGTGTTTACATGTTCTTTTTAAATTTAATCTATTTTAAGGTTTCTTTGTTGCGTATTGCAAACATACGTGATTCTGATAATAATGTCATAACTTCATAGTAAAATGATTTTCTCTCTTAATGTGCTTATCCTACCCTCTAAGCGTATCTCTCTGTAGACAAGATAAGAAAAATCATATTTGAAAAGCTTTTAAATTTGAAAAAGATGTTGGCTAAGATATAACAAGTTTAAACTTAAACAATAAGGTTATGTTTTCCTCCTAGTGGTTTAATTTTAAAGAGAAATGGACGTTTTTTCAAGAGTACAATTTATTCTATGTGAAAAAAAAAGTAATTGAGAAATATATTCACAGAAAACGTGAAAATGTTTCCTTAAAAATTTGTAAACCAAGCAAGGCCCAATACTCGAACACTAAGCGCCACTTTATTGTTTATGTTCCATTTATCAGGTTAATGATGGTCGAGTCATCAGGTGACAAGTTAAATTGAGACTCATTTGAAGGTGACCTAGAACTTTTTCAAATTATCCCAACATTACTCAAAATAACTTGAAATTCAAGTAGGTAATTTTCATCGATCAGATAAATAACCAATTCCCCCCCCCCCCCTCCCCCAAAAAAAAATCACCTATGTTTTAAAAAAGTCAATTAACCAACAAAAATTCCATGTTCTAAACTTCATATAAATCACCACCCTCCCAACGCAAATGGATAGAAATCAAAGATCCTAACAAGACATCAAATGATTAATCACATCAACAGATTTCATAACAAAAAATCAGATTTATAAAAATGTTTAAATCATACTAGTTACCAACATCTACAAGAAAGGGCTACTAATCCAAAATGTCAGACTGCCTAAAAGATGCCACAATAAACGGGTTATAAGTGGATAAAATCGGTTAACCCTTTTTTTTTTTTTCTTTTTGTGAATTGATCCAAGATTGACCTGTTTCTTTAGCGAGTTATTTGAGCAGCGTTTTGATGTCATGCTAACAATTGCCACCCTAGTACAAATGCAATCATGCAGGCTTCAAGTACATGTTACCTTTCTATGAAGGTGTATCATACAACTGCACTCTTAAAATGCTTTGACTACATTTGGATCGGAGAATTTGAACCTCTCAAATCTCTCTCGTGGTTAAACTTAAGAGAGATTTGAATTTATAAATCACAAATTATTCTCGTGTTTAAAATGTATTTAATTGAGGAACTACAAAACCAAATACCTTTTAAGTAATTCAAACAAGTAGAATGATTTGAGTAGAATTCAAGTCTCTGGTCAAATTTCTCAATCCAAATAGCCTTCTTCAGCACTTACTTTACAATGCTGCTATTAGTGGCCACTTAACAGAGTGGCCACTTAACAGATTTTGATGTGCAATGCTGCTGTTAGTGATAAGAAGACTTTAATAAATCAACCCAGATCAGAAAGATGCATCCATTTCTTAAACTTGAGAATCACAGTAGCGACCACTAAAAATCGAACAGCTTAATGGAAAATGTCACAAAATCTAGCCACTAAAAGGATTCAAAAGTGAACATTCATACAAAAGCAAAATAACAGCAAACTATTAGATTATCTACTGCATTGTCTTTTTTTGCATGTTTTTCATCTATTATCTGTTAACACAACGTCAGCTCGACAGAGGATAATCAATCTCCAGATGAAGCTTTATACAGTACTGCTCAGAAGATCTAGAGGTTTGAACGGAGAGAAAAATTTTAATGCTTCTAAATTTTGACAATCAATTTATAACCTGTAGCTGCTATATCCTCCTCCCAAACCAGACGAGCCATAGCTACCATAGGGTTGTCCTGAGTATGAAGATGACTGGTACGAGCCACTGCCCATTTGAGAGTAGGAAGGCCTCAAACCTGAATCCAACTTGCCATAACTGCTTGTAACTGTTTCTTTATGCCCATGCCCGCTTATAAATTCCTGCATAGAAACAGACTCATAAACCATGATTGTGCAATATCCAGCTACACTTCTCTACAAAATAGTCAAGGTATGAAGAGCTCTCATGAGAGGAAAGACAATTATACAGAGCACATCACAATATCCTCTTGTATACAAGAAATTAATGACTTTTAAGTTTGATGCATTTCAAATCAGGAGGAATGGGAAAATGTTTTAACAGTTCATTTGCTCCATATTAAGCACAATTCTTGCAGTGCCAACAGAGCAATATAACTTCAACTCAATGAATTCATCAGTGCATTTGTCAAAACAAAGTGATCTAGGAAAACTTGGATCTGTTAAAGATAAAACTGTTCGAGGTTAGCGCAAAGTAGCAAGGTTTGATTCTCTTATGGGTTTCATTCTTTTATGACTTCATTATAACAACTTTTTCCTAAAGAGGATACTAGTGCTATCCACTTTCCGGTTGGTTTAACCCACCAGAAAAACAAGCATTTCAATTTAAGCTTTTTAACTTATATTAGAATCTAAGTTAAGGGTTCGACTTCTAATGATTTGTCTGTTTAGCATTTAGCAGAAAATCTCTCAATTACTTTCACTATATGGTAAACCAGCCCGTAATAGTATTTTAGTTCTCCTTTAAAACCTCAACTTCAAACATGACTAGGAGCAACATCCCATTCTTTCATTCTTGTGCTTCCATCATTATTATCAAAGCCAAAAAAGATCTACAAAATGGCATTTGAAAAAGCAATACAATTTGAAAGAGGTCGAAAGAGAACAGTAGATAGGGAGTCACCTTGAGGAACTTATGAATCAACTAGGAGATTCAAAATATCAATCTCAGCAATTATGACTTATAGCTAGTTTGGGAGATGAGATTTGAACAGAAAAGAAAGGAATAGAAGAGAAAGGCTGCATCTCCCACATTTGAGAGTTTTAAGTGAAAGGAAAGGAAAATAAACCGACGGAATTGGAAGAAGGAAGAAACAGCTACAGTTTAAAAAAATTTTCCGGCCCAAATCGGGCAGAAAGCAAAGGAAAGCACGGAAAGGCAGCAAAAAGTTTTTTAAATTGCCCATTCTACCCCTAAAAAGCTGTTGAATGAAATATTTATTTACTTATGTGTCCAAAATCACTTCTTTTCTTTCATAAACTCCCAAACAACATTAAAATCTCTTCTCTTCTTTTCTTATCCTTTCTTTTCTCTCATAACTTAACCTTTCTCTTCTTTTCTTTTCTATCCTCAACTCACAAACTAGCTATTAGAGCGGAAGGTAATCATGGAGAAAAGATATTTCAAGAAACCACAGGCTAATAAATGGGAAATTGCTGAGATAGATTCATACTCTTAACCACAGGAAATTTTCCACCCAGATTCGGATAATAATGTCAGTCCCATTTCCTATTAACATATTCAGGAGAAAAGAATTATTCTTCAACTTGCTAACAAAAACCTCAACAAGAGTATAGTTGCCCGACATAGAAATGCCTATCATGCATCTGACAAAATGCATGACTAAATCCTATCATTAGATGCTGAACAACCTAAATGTCTTCTAATTTATTGGGAGAAACTTAGTTAAAAGGACAAATCTATCCATCATGTCTTTCAATTTATGTTTCTAGTGATTTATAGCTAATGAATTTCCATAATTCTGTAATTATTGTACAACTTCAGTTCTCCACATGCATGCCAATTCAACAAGGTCAAGATGATTTCAAAGCAAATCCTTTGATTAACTGAAAATGAAATCACACTCTAAGAACTACTTCTTCCAACTCAAAGAGAACTGAAATTTGCACATGAAATGGTAATACTGCTTTATTCTTTAAGGGGTTTAACGAATCCAATCTCAATTCTCCTGGGATTCTAGTATTATTTAGTTCTGTTTCTGCCTTTACTAATTCAAGGACAAGGATGCCAGATAAGATTCCATTCCAGATTAGGGCTAGACTCCAGTAACAACCTATTTGCACATTTGGGTGATATTTTAAAATTCACTTCGTAAACGTTGTCTTTTCTTCTAACTCCATAAAATTCTGAGTTTTAATTCAAAAAGTTTTTCAGTTCTAAAAGCATGGGTCTGTAACAAAATTGCCCTGGTGACATCACAGAGGCATCAATAACACGGTAATTAATTCTCAAGAAGAGAAGCCAAAATGGTACTTGCCTGAATTAGCTGTTGAGCTGTCTGAACTTGTGTAGCATCACCCTTAATTTCCACCGTGATTTCATCTGGCAGGCCTCTACTTTCTTGAACGGTAAGGATTGCACCACTTGTACGTCTAATATAAGCAATATTGGTTCCTTGAATTCCAATTATATCTTCAGCATAATCAAGTGGTATTCGCATAGTTTGTGCAACCTGAAAAGGACAAGAAAAAGAAAAAGATTGTGAATCCAAACAAACATGGTATCTCCAATAATTGCTAATTGAAGATGCTATTTAAGGTGGCTGAAAAGGAAAGACGTAAATCAAATAACTTAGGCATTCCACCAACCCCTTAACTAGGTATCTTTTTTACGGATCAAAGGCTAAAACCTGAAACTTTTTCAATCTTTAGCTGACTACTGCCAGTACAACCTAAAGAAAGAAACAAATGAAGCTATTAAAAGGTCACAAAAGAAATAATCCTAGAAGTTCTAAATAGCACCCAAATGGCTTTTAGATACAAAAAAGAATTGACTCTGATTTTCGCTGTCAAATGTCCTAGCCAACAAAGAGAGAATTGAGAGTGATGTAAAACTTTCAAAACTATCTCTACTAAAATCAATTAGGCTTTCAACATCCCTGACAGCTAGACAAGTTTTTGAGAGGTCGACAAGACTTGACAAGTCTATTATCCCAAGTTAATGTAACAACCTACAAATCAAACAGCCAAATGAGCAAAGTGAGGTCCAACTAACCGTAGTAACAAACTGTCGAGTGGCCCGACCAACACCAGAAGGACGAACTCCTGAAAGTGCAGGATCTTGCCCATAGAGTGAAAGTGAAGAAGGAACTTGTGGTTCCAAATGGCTTTCCCGGTCGAAATATAGGGAATCCCTATTTGGTGGAAGAGTATAATCAACACCTATTCCACTCTGTGAAGAACCATGCAGCAATGGCTTCTCAGACCAAGACTCCACTGGACGTTCTTGGGTAACTGGTGCATTGTACTGAAAATCAACAGAAACTTTGACCACCATGCCATAAATTTGAACCATTAAATTCTGTAGACATTAACTTACACTCTTCTCGAATAAGGGAAGAACACTGTGATCAACCAAGAACTTTCTAAGATGAGCCACTACAGCTTCTAAAGCTTTCAGAACCTTAAGAGTTTCCCCTTGCAGGTCCACAATCCGCTCATCTGAGCTGACATAGACAGGCGTTTCATCTGCAAATACAAATGCAAGTAAAAATACATTTATAATATCAGGGGAAAAAAAGGCTGCTACGACTCCAAAAATTAACAGAATAGATACCACATGAGGGTTGGTGTTTAAAGCAAAGAACAAACAGCAATAGTGTTCTTCATAAAACATTTTACCATCCAACAAACCTATGAAAGAATCAGCTGGTTCATTACGACAAAACATCTTCCATGGCCCAGTTTTGAGCCAATCACTGAAATATACTTGTTCTGGCACTACCATAATCATAGGCTGTAGCAACTCAAGACATAAGACAATGGAGGCTATATATGTACCAAATCTTGAGGAACTTATGAATCTAATTTTTAAATTAGCAAACATGGTATTTTCCATTTTGTAGGTTTTTTAGCAAAACAACCAATAAGTGATCTCAACATGCTCACACCTCTATTACCTCAGTGTTCCAATATCAGATACCAGAGCTTTCTTGTGCTTGCTAAATACATGGAACTTAAGTTTGCAACCAAATGATAGCATTTATACTATCCAATTCACTACAGGCCACATTCAGCAGTTAAGGGCTTTTTCGGCTGTAGCCATGTTGTATTTCATCCGTGTTCAAGAAAGAGAACCCATGCTACTTCTAAAAGAGATAATTTGGCTTGGTACAACTTCCAAAATCCCACAAACCCCAATAAGAAAAGGTAAAAACTTGGACAGAGAGGAAACAAGGACCATGGATAACTAAATTCAGAGAAGTAATTATCCAATTTAAGAAACGCTCAAAGCTAGAACAACAATGTACCATTTGAGAGAACCCGAACCGAGGCACCAGTGCCCTCCTGAATTGATTTGATCAAAGAGCCTTGTTTTCCTATCAAGTTGATCGCTTGTGTCGATGCCACCAGCAACCGGATAGAACAAAATGCAGCTCCAGGAGCCTTACCATCACCTTCAGCCTCAGGTAGTCCACTAATGCGTTTAAACACTCTTATTACAGCATCCATTGCGGGAGAAAGTGGTGCATCTGGTTCTTCCTTTCCAGATATTAGAACCTACAAAGTTGCAAATCAAAATCAAGTTGCGTAGGAATGATAAGTAGCACATAAAGTCAGAAATCAAAAGCAAAACGAAAAATGCCAGAAGCGCAATTGCAACTCCAACATTCTTCTACTATTTGGCCACTTAATTGAAATTACCATCAAACTTGATAGAAATATCAGGACAGATTAATATTCCTTCTTGAACGGGTACACAAGAATAATCAAAAGTGACATCAAATGCCAAAAATGAGTAAAAATATTTGGCTACATTGGCTCTTTATAAACTCTAAATGGTAAATTGAAGAATGGAAAATCAATAATGGCGTACAAAAATTCGTACTGAGAAAGACAATAATAGGTACCCTAACCCTAATCTTTGCACTCAAATCAACCAAAAATCAGAAAGGCAGAAACCCTAGTATTGACGACCTAAACACCAGAGCGAACCCTAGCCAAAAAACTCAAAAACCCTTAAATCAGAAAAGAAGAGAAAGAATATACTGACAATTCGCTCAGGAGAGGAGATAGGGCCGTCAAGCACGCGAATTCTAGCTCGCGTCTCCTCACACATCTTCTTAATAAGCTCGCCTTTTCGCCCAATTATACTCCCAACCTTTAGCACCGGCACCACTAGCCGGAAAACACAATCCCCTGGCCATCCCGGCCATTTATTCACATTGTTGTCACTCTCTTTCGCCTCGGTCTCCTCCTCTACCTCTTCCTCCTCCTGCGCCGCCTCCTCAGCAGTGCCTTCTGCCGCTGCTTCATTCTCTGCTTCCCCTTTTTCCTCCTGCTCCGCCTTGTTGGTGGCCTCGGGTTCCGGCGCCGGTTCGGATTGTGAATTTACGGTTGCTTCGGTTGCGACTTCGGTGGATTTTGCAGAGCCGTTTTCTGCAGCTTCAGTGGAGGCCATTGTGTGTTGTGTGTGTGATTTTGAGGAGGCTTGCTGTTGGAAAGGGTTTAAACTTTATTTTATGGTGATCGGAAATGAGGGGTTGGGGATCAAGTAATTCGAGGGTTAGTTCAGTAATTTAGATTCGTCGTTCCACAAGAGTGGCAAAACTGCAAATTTGACCCTTACGGTTTGGCCAAATTGCAATTGCCTCCTTTGAACCCGATAAATTTGGTCTAGTGGGTCGATAAGTTTGGTCTAATGGATCTTTTTTCGGCCAGAAAAGATGAGTTTACTTGGAATAAGCACAAATTTATTTGATTGTATCATAAATATATTTTTTATTTCACAAATATTACATTGAAAAGTACTATGATACTTATTTCAAAAAACTTTTCCAAATAATGGCTCTGTTTAGCATATGCGTTTTTTGCCTAATTTTTCTTTTACAAATTTTTTAACAATAAGTTCAAAAAAACTCCTTAAAATTTAATATCCAAAAATATACAAAAAATTTACCTTCTTTCTTTTGTTCTCTCTTCTTTTTTCTCCTCCCACCTCAAGCCACCACTACCTCCGTCGACGACAATATCTCCCCTTTTTCCTTTCTTTCTTTTCTTTTTTCCGTCACTCCTCTCTCCCTTCTCCTTCTTCTCTTTCCTCCCTCTCCTCTCCATTCCTCCCACCTCTCCGTACCCTCCCCCCTCTGGTTGCCCCTTTCTCCTTCTCCCCCTTCTTACCCTTGACCCCTCCTTCCCTACCCCCATTCCCTTCTGGTCGACGTCGAGCGACCAAAGGGGGATGGGGGAGGGGGAGGAGGGGTCGAGGAAGGAAGGGGAGGAGAAGAAGGGGCGAAGAGGCGAGGAAAAAAAGGAGAGAGAATAAGGAGAAGAAAAAAAGAGGGAGGTGAAGACAAGGAAAAAAAAAAGGGGTGAGATGGTGGCCATTACCCGTGGTGGTGCAATAGAAGGCTGGTGGTGGGGTGGGAGAGAGGAGGAAGAAAAAGAAGGGAAAAAAAAAAGAAAATTTTTCTCTAAACCCTCAAATCTACAAAAGTTTTTTTACAATTTCTATAATAAATTATAATAAAATTTTATACAAACACACACAGAAAATCTTTAAATATCAACAGACGGGCTTCTTTTTTTTTTTTTTGGGTTACAAGGGAGAAACACGAGTTCTTTTAACAAGCAACAAAATAAGCGAATTCATCCCAATAATGTCAACACCATGTATCTCTCTGATTCTTTGATGTGGTTCACCTTTGGTCAGTTTGCGTGCAAACACTTTCCTTAATTAGTCAATTCGCACATTTGTTCTTTTCTCGCAATGTATGCACCAGCCCCCGCAGTTCCAATTCCTTTGCATTAGCTCTTGAATAAGCCTATCCAGATTATGATAAGGAGACAAAGGTGGTGCTTCTTCAATGAAAAACTTGTGGTTGCAACTAATAACATTTGGATTTGTTTACATAAAAGTAAAAATTGAAAAACAATGAAAATTTTGCATAAATAATTTAATTTGATTGACTTTGAACGTCTTTTTTTTCTTATTTTTTTGGTCAATTAATTATTGATATGGGTTATGGATTGATAGATACTTAAAAGCCCTAAAAATAGGAAGGTTTTTGGGACAAGGCATAAAATGTGGTATTCTTTTTTTAGTAGGTTTTCTCTTAAGATGCATTTGGATTGAGGGATTTAGCAAACAATTTAAATTTTTTTCAAATCCCTTTAGTTTGTTTCAATAGCTCAGGAGGCATATAATCAATTAATGAACATTATTACATTGTAAAAAATTTACGTACAGAAGTTTTCCAAAACTGATATGGTAATTAAATATTCGATATACAATAATTTCTGATGTGAATATGAATAATACATAACAATATTGTTGATAAAAATATTCTGTACTAATATGAACTAAATACTAATATATATATATATATATATATATAGAGAGAGAGAGAGAGAGAGAATAACAGATTCATAGGAGTTTATTAAATTTATTTTCCCTGAGAAATTACCAAATAAATCTTGTGGTTTGATGAATTAGATTCAACCCCTTGTCAGTAACACTCTCAAAACTCAACTAACTAATATATTGAAATGAAAAAAAATGCCATCATATAAAAATATAAGAAATAAAAAACTAACTAAACTGAACAGAATACCATAGCACTTAAGCCATAGAATTGCAACAAAAATTAAAAAGCCAAAGAAAAATAACAGATCAGGAAATAAAGAGTCTCAAAGCACTAAACCATAAATTTCACTTTTGGAGGGGAAAAAACGCAGTAAGAAAGAAAAAAGACCAAGGGAAAAAAATAAAAGGGAATAAAAAAATAAATAAAAAATTGCCTATCAGAAAAAAATTTTAAAAAAAATGTTCGAGGAATCCGAGGAAAAATGGATGTATTTGTGTCTTTCTTTCTTCCATTGCCGACTCCAACTTCCTCTCCGCCACCACTACTGCCACCGCCACCGAGCTGCTGCTACAACCTTCTTCCTAGCAAACATAAGAAGCCAGCTAATTCGTGATAAAATTTTGCAGAATTCCCAACACCTGATTGCAGAAACCACTTAAAATCAAGAACAAGCTCCACCCCACTACTGATATCTAACCCAAAGTCCACAAAAAAGGAGGGAAAAAAAAATCTTGCATTCACCCGAAAAATCTCCGATTGGTAAGTATCAATTTTCCCCTTCTCATGTGCTGTAAAATCCCAATTCCTGAAATTGTTATAAATTTACGTTTTTTAGCTTCTTTTTGTTAAAACCTCAGCTCAAACAGAACCCTCCACTTTTTTCTCTTTGAAATTAACGATCGGTTGACTTGCCCAAGACGGTGATATTATCGGCGATTTACATAAAAAACTCCCCGTGAATGGAGACGGCCACCTCCGATGCCTTCGGATCATCGACGGCACCGTTGACGTGGCACGACTTCCTCGAGAGAATGCGTCATCCTTCCGCTGCCCCGTTTGTCAAAGACATTAAAAGGTTTGATGGGAATTGATCTTGATTATTCACTTCAGCCTGGTATACTTATTACTAGTAGATTAAGTAATTAATTACATAGTTAAAGCATAGTTCTGGTGGTTTTTTTTTTTTTAAATTTGGATTGATTATAATTTGACACATTTGCAGCTTTATAGTGTCATTTATGAACAATGCGCCGGATGGGGAAAGGGATAGTGCAGCTGTGCAAGAATTTCTTGGCAATATGGAAACTGCATTTAGGGCTCATACACTTTGGGCTGGTTGTTCAGAGGAGGAATTGGAGAGTGCTGGTGAGGTGAGCTTGATTTCCTTGCATTATTCCGGTTTATGCCTGTTTTTTTGCCTTCGTCTTTTTAGAATTTACTTACTAAAGAAGGGAAGAAATAAAGGATACAGGTACATCTAGTTTAATACTAGTATGAATGTGTGCCATGAGTATTTAAAACGTTAATTTTTAATCTGAATATAGGTTATGTATTATATTGGATACGCTAGTGTAAAACAATCTCTACATTGTCAGGTTTTGGAATCTTTAATCCAACAAAAACAGCCCAAGATTTTGTTTTTTGTTTATGTTTCTTTGTTAGTTGGGCATTTGCATAAGTAAAGTGGAAAAAGTATGATGAACCAAAGAAATTTTTAACTGTTATTGTCTTCTATGTGAAGCTATAAGAAGTTTCTAACGGTATTGACCTAGTTGTTTCCAGAAGAGTTGATTGCTTATAAAGGATATCCTCTTGGAAATCCAATCAGGAAATCCAATCACTTAAAAGTTTCAGTATCAGTTGTTAGTACTGTTACTTTAAGGATTGGGAAAATTGAGTTTTATGATGGGCCAAAATTAACGGGATGATGTTTTTCAAGATGGGGATATATGAATTTTTCTTGCTTGGTGAACTTCAGGAAATATTGAGCATGACTATAGCAAGTCGTGGTATACTAAACATGAATGTACGGTTCTGTGTTCTTAATTCTTGTTATTTTTCCTTTTGGGTGTTTGCTGTGAAACCAACCTAAGAAACTCTTGACTTGCCAGCAGCTTTTGTGCTACACCATTAGTGAATTAAAATCCATTTCTTGAAGCGCTTTACTGATCTGGGAACCACTGGGCTTTTGTTTAGTTTAGATTTCCATGGATACCCATTTCTTGAGTGTTTTGGCCCTCAATTTCAGTTGTGAAAATTGTGTTCTCTACTACTTTTCAACTGATTGTGCCCAAGTGTCTTATCTATGCTAAACTGGTCAATTGTTGTTCATGACACACATATACTTTACAGGGATTGGAGAAATATGTTATGACAAAATTATTTCCACGTGTATTTGCTTCACTTCCAGAAGATGTACAAGCTGATGATCAACTTTATGAAAAGATTGCTTTAGTTCAACAGTTCATTCAGCCAGAGAATTTGGATATCAAGCCAACCTTCCAAAATGAAACATCATGGTTGGTGAGTAAGAACTTCCTTCTGATTGTTGGATGGTCTTAGTAACATATACTATCTCAAACAAAGTATAGGTGTGTAGGTTTCGTATAACTTTTTCTGGGGTAAACTGCAGCTTAGCTCTTGATAACTAACAGCGGATAATGGGTGAGAAAGAAATGTGTCGGATTGACCATAAGATGGATTACATTTTTTTTTTTGTTATTGATGCAGCTTGCTCAGAAGGAACTACAGAAGATTAATATGTACAAAGCACCAAGAGACAAACTTGTTTGCATCCTGAATTGTTGCAAGGTTATTAGTAATCTACTGCTAAATGCCTCTATTGCAGCAAAAGAAAATCCTCCTGGAGCTGATGAATTTCTTCCTGTTCTCATTTATGTCACTATAAAGGTAAATCTGCTCTTTCTTTTCTTTTCTGTGTCTTTGTTTAGCTGTAATCCACAAACTGAAATAGTTCCAATTAGTGAGACTTCAATGAGAATCCATTTTTTACCCAAAAAAAAAAGGAGAATACATTGTTCTCCTTTAAAAACTGCAGATTTTTATGCTTTTGTGTTTGTACGCTCTCTCTGTATTCTGTGTGTGTGTGTGTGTGTGTATGTTTGTGTGGGAGTGTGTTTCATTTTTTCCCTTATATAATTCTATCTCTTTCAAGTCTCATTTTCAAGATCACCAGAATGGACACTGTTGAGGTTATCAGCTTCATACCATTTCTTTACTGCAATTTAGGCACTAGTTCTTTGCTGTTTTTCTAGATCTCTCTGCTTTGTTAAGAACCAGTCCTTTGTGCTCAGTATGTCAACTGTCCTTGTGTCCGATAGATTTGAGAATGTGCAGAAAGTAATTTATGTTAAACTAGGATTGTCTTGTTTTCTTATTTCTAAATGGAAAAAGGACAATTCCTGGGAGTTGTGGTCGTTTATGTACAGCAAGTCTGATTCTCGTGTTATTATGCAAAAATTAGAAGGGGGAAAAAGAAAAAATGACAGCGATATCTCAGGAGGAGTCTATTTGGGATATAGAATATGCTAAGCAGGCTATTTTGGAGACAGAATTTGTTGACCATGCTTCTGTGTTTTATGTATAATGTAGAACCTTATTTTTTGGGATTTTCAGTACTTAGGTAATGTAGCTGTCTCATAGGAGTTTTCCTGGCTTTGGTATTTACTGTTTTATAATTATCTTTAGAGTTTGAGTTTGCAATTCTTTTAGCATTTAGATTTAAGGATTAGAGTTAGTCAAAGTACCACATCCTTTTGATGCGAGATAAATGCTAGGCAAGATAGGATTAGTTTAGGAGGTTATCAGCAATCCAATGTAGCCATCTTGCAGCAAATTTTAAGGTTTTGGTATATATTCCTTCTGTAGTTGAATTAGGAAAGGAACCATGTCCTAGATAATTAGGAGTTAAATCAGACACCTTTTGTGAAGAAGCAGACTTTGTAAAGATATAAGATGTTTTAAGTATTAGTATTTTATGCACTGGCAGTGCACAGATTTTTCTATGTGAGTGAATTTAAAATGCATGCCACATGCGGAATGGAAAAAGAGAATTTCATATATAATTGTGAATGTCTTTTAAATCTAAACCCTCTTTTCTAAGTATGCTGACATGTATTGCAGACTAATCTTATATTAAATGTATTTAGAGTTCTTTGATTAATACACAAACCTTCTATACATTGCTGACACTGTAGAACTGCATTTTAGACACTGGATCTAGAGCTGTTTACTTAATTGTTGGAAAGACTGTAGATGACTCTTCCAACATATGGGTACAGATTCTGGCTATCGGTTGTGTAGTTTCCTAAAGATTACTGAAATTTATTTCACTGCAAATTTATAATTACTTGAAACAGGAATCGAGCAGATTAAGAAATCAACATCATTTAAGGAGGAGTCATTCAGTGAGAAGCCTGGGTAATTTTGAGTTGTAATAGTGATATCCAGTACTGAGTCAGCTCCTTAGTATTTTCTTATGCACTAATGGGCTATCTCCTGTAGACACTGGTTGCCACAAAATTATATTTTGATCTGTATCTGTCAAAATAGTCTCGTTTGGTGCTCATCATTTTTTAAATTCTGATATTGCAAACGAGTTATGGGGTGAACAGTGCGTGAGAAAAACTTTGTTTGGAAAAACAATTTCAATGCCCCCCCCCCCCCCCCCCCCCCCCCCCCCCCCCCCCCCCAAAAAAAAAAACTCACTTTTCAACATCAAATAATGCACAAGTTAGCAGAATTATACATATGTTCAACTAAGCTGTCAGCTTTTTATGTCAATTACAAAAACAAAGTTAGAATGTGAAACACAAGCATCAGACATGAAACACACTATTCAGCCGGCAAAGCAAATACATCGAAGGTAAAAATGGCAAAAAGGATGAATGGTTGTTGAAGTACATTTGAGATGAGATACATTTTACCATTATGCAGATGATTTGAAATTCAGCATCTTCTGCCTTCTGGAACTTATTCTTGGGCATGCTGAAAACTGCTGTAATGACTTGGAAAAAGCTTATGTTTATCACCCTTTCGAGGTTATGAGAGTTATTTTGCCACAGCATGCTTTCTGAAATCCAAAGACATTAATTGAATCAAAGGAAACAGAATACTTTTGCTGTTCGGTGGTATCTAATCTTGTGAGAAGAGGGGTCAACATCTGCTTGAGCAGTTTGCTCTTAGTGGTGATTAAACTCTGAACTCACCCAAGAAGTATATTTTCTTGTAATAATGAATACAAAATGACAACTAACTTCCTATAGAGAAGTTACCTTGAGGTAGAGAACTGACATTTTAAGCTAAAAAGAGATGCAGTTAGGGCTAGTCGATCAAGTTGAGGGCCCTGGAGATCTCATTTTTTGAAGATATGATTTGTCTAGATGGATTTATTAGCTTATATTTTTGGAGTATTAAAATGGCTTCCTGAACTCTCTCCAAGGATAATGTTCTAGTATCTGTTCAAGAAACTGGATAATGGTTATCCTTGTTGATTTGGCACTAATAGTTTTGGCTATATTGTGGAAATAATCCATTTCATCAAACAATCTGGCATGCCATTTCATGTTTGAGAGTGTTTTATCATTTTGCTGAGTCAAGCACATGTCCCTATATATGTAGCTGGAAACTGTTGGATCCATGTTTTTATTTTTTTATTTTTTTATATCTATTTGCCTTAGCTGAAATCATTTATTACAGGGGAGTGGTGAGATTATTTTTCCACTAAAACACCCCTTGTTATTGGTGCTTTCTACATCTAGGCAACCCGTTGCCACTCTGCTTTTATTATTCGTTCCCTTTGGTGCTAAAAATTGGTTCTTTTGATGTCTCAAACAGGCAAATCCTCCACAACTGCATTCCAACTTATTGTATATCCAACGATATAGGCGCCAAAGTCGTTTGGTCTCTGAAGCGGCCTACTTTTTCACTAACATACTTTCAGCAGAGTCATTTATTATGAATATCGATGCGAAAGCACTTTCAATGGATGAAACTGAATTTCAGAAGAATATGGAATATGCACATACACTTCTTTCAGGATTGTCAGGGGCCTCGGACAATCTGCCTGGTCAAAGTGATCAAAGGGTTGGACCTGTGAACCCTAGAGAAGGTTTGAATCATAACAAGCAGCAAGTCTCGACAATACAAAATCAGTCCTCACTCGAATCATCTGACACTAAGTCCAGGAATGAAGAGCCGTATGTGAAAGATCAGTTGTCTAAAATTCCATCAATCTCAGACCTGGAAAATAAAGGAGCAAACATGCTTTTGAAGGAGGATAAACTGAAGCAAGAATTTCAGGATTTCCCATATTTGTATTCTCGGGTTGGTGATCTGACAGTAGGCGACGTCGAAGACCTGCTGAACAACTACAAGCAGCTTGTTTTCAAGTATGTCTCTCTTTCTAAAGGCTTAGGTCTGACAACTCTGCTTCATCCTTCATCCACAGAGCAACAGAAAGAACAGCATGAAGCCATATCTATGGAAGGGCATAAAGGGACAAGAGAAGAAAAGTGGATTGAAGAAAAATCAATTGATGAGTCATCAAAGGACTTTTCTCAGACTGCTGGAGATTTGAATGAATCATGTTCTGTGGTTGAGAATGCTGAATCCATGTTGTCTGAAGATGAAGCTGTTTCCAGTCAAACTGACGGAGGGGATGAAATATCCCAGAGATAGCACACGTGTATGCGCAGTATGCATTTGCAATGTGTTTTTCCAGTTTCTTCTGTATGTTTAAAAGTGAGATGAAGAAATTTAGTTTTTGAGTTCTTCGTGGACAACAGGATAAAGACACACATAGAGGTGAAATTAGATAAAAGGAGAAGTGTTTCCTAAGGATCTAATGTAGGCAAATTATCAGGAATTCATTATGTTGTAGCAGCCTTAGCATTTTTTGCTGTTGGATGGTTATGATCATCGTCCAGAAAGCACTGTTCTATCATTATGATTTTTATTCCTTGCACTTGATCTGTTCTCTTGTGAGAATTGATAGGCTAATTTGGAAACAGACGGCTTCCTTAGCCTTTTAAGGACTCCATTCTGGCATAAAATCTCGTATCCAATATAAACTAGAGCGTAGTTTCACTCGGTTCCATTATTCTACCTTCAATTATTGAATTTCTTAGGCCTTCCTTTTTGTCTTGGTTGTTGCAAGTTAGATTTTATGGAAGTCATACCAGTGAAGCCGACATCAATATTTTGAACTGGTTGATATTGTTTTGTTTATTTGCCATAGTAAATTAACATATTAATCATCTTATTCAGGATGAACTTTGAACAATTTCTTTTAGTCAGGAGTAAAATAGAGTTAGTTAACAATAATCTAGAGGGTAAATTGCACTAAAGCCCAGCGAAAAAAGGAAAAAAAAAAAGACTCTGAAAACGAAAAAAAAAATTAATACACATGTCCAGAGTGAAATTGAGTCCAGACAATTGCATAATACGGTTTATTATATTTTAGCCGTTCAATACTTGAATAACTATTTAATGTTATGCTAATTATTTCAATTTTCATTACGTGCATTCCATCAAAATAAATTTGAACTTTGTTATTCAAAATGATTTTACGTTCATTGCATTTGCTGGACTTTAGAAAAATGAAATAAAAGGGTGTTAAAAAAAAAACTCCTATGGTATCGTTATCTTATAGAGAAGTCTCTTGTAATTTTAAATCACATGTGTCGGTATTTCATGGTTTGAAATAATTTGAAACATCGACGGAAATCGTTAAAACAAACGAATCTGAGTGAAATAATAGAAATACCCTTATAATATAAGCAAAAAATAGCCTAAAACAAACAATTTTTGATTCATCGGTTTCATTCACTAATAATATAAGCAAAAATTGTTGGTTTCTACAGGTTTGGAGCGAAATTGAAGAAGAGCCTTGGTAGTTTTATTAAGATCTAAGGGCCAAATAGGTATATCAGGTCAAATTTTGTCTTAAAAAACTATTTTTCGGAAGAACCACTCGCAATTCCAGCGTGTTCACATCAAACGCGTTAGATCTAATGATTTCTGTCGATTTTTCACCTTATTTTAAATCATAAGATACGAACGCGTATGATTTGAAACTCACAGGAGATTTTTTCTGTAGAATAACTATGGCATAGGGGCTTTTGTATTTTCTACCCGAGATAAAATGTAAGAGGCCAACATGGAGCTTACATGCAAGTTTAAGATAGGTGGACCAGATTCCTCTCCATCGCATTGGAGAGAATATCTCTTCATTATATCATAATAAAATTAATTTACAAATTTAAAAATCAACACCATTCATAATATATTTCATTACTTGTATTAGTTATACATAGAATTTCGTATAAATTTGACTTAGTTTTACCTTCTAATTAAACATTACAGATTTTGTTATAATTTTATTCATTTTTCACTGTATAGATGTTTCGTGTAAATTAAATGTCAAAATATTCTCAAAAGACTATCATTTTTTAGTATGTTGAAAAAAATACACGACCAGATGAGTAATGAGTTTATAGACTTACAGTGCTAACTATGGCTAGTGATCTGGTCCACCATGTTGATTCTACCCTGATAGTCATTAGTGCATAATTTACAAGTCCTAATGAATGCATATTCTCCCATTTCTTCTTCTTGTTTTTCTTCTTTGTGATTGCTATTAGCGGCATTTTGTTTCTGCATTGCAATCCAATTTGAGTAATTGTGAAAGATTATATTCAAGATTTTGGAAGCAGCAACTGGGACAGAAAGGGGAATGATGGGTTGCATTATGATACTGCTTATTTTGCCTTAGAAGAGCTGAAGCTGCAAATTGAGTTGGCTGAGAACGAGTTTTGGAAGAAGAAATCTAGGCCTTTTGCACGTTGGTTTCACAATATTATGGTTACCATGTTCAATGAATTTCAAGTGGAGTATAAGTTTTTGACAATTGTTGTGCATTACATTCACAACTGGAATGATGCTGAGAGGGTAGTGGGAGTTTGAAATCTCTGGTTATCAAGATTGAAGCTGCAATTTCAGATATAGAAGATTTCCTTGTAACTGTTCTTGTGAACTACAACGTGGTTAAATCCCCTACATGGCTTAATTTCGGATTATTTGAAAAGGATTGATCGTTTAAAGTTAGATATCAGAAAAGCGTACGATGATTACTTGGCATGCCATAGCTCATTTGATTCGCTTTCTAACTTCTTTCAGTTGCTCTAGATTTCTGTCTGTATTTAGGGTGGGTTTGTTTGGACTGAAAATATTTTTGAAAATCATTTTCAACAATTTTTGGTGTTTGGTTGCTTTAAAGTTGGTGAAAATAATTTCCATTGTAAAATATTTTCCTGAAGTCAGTGTAAAATAACTTCCCTAAAAGAGCTATTAATGTTATTTTTTGGAAGAACGTGTCTCTAATGAAATCGAAACTTTCAACAAAAGAACCCAACTTCCAAAGGTGATGAGAGACCCAAAAGGTCCACCAGGGAATTTGCCAGTGAACTTACTTGTGACTCTGTTTCCATTGCAGCTTTGGATACAATTTTCGCTTTCTAGATTGTTATAAAATGGTAGTAAATAAGAAATCTAAACTAGACAAATACAGAGACTTTGAGGCGTGAAAACACTTTCCTTAAGGTGTTATTTGCCTCTATCAGACAAATTACCTTTAGGATACAACAAAGTCTAAGAACTATCAATGAAAAGTAAAAGTGATTTAATTCTGTCGAAATCCTACTATTTAAAAGAATTGAAGCACCTATCCAGGGTACTATCAGAGGATGCAATCGTTATTGAATAGGTGTATAGGTAGTTAACCAATTACCAGATATGTCTGCTAAAATGTAACCGCCAACCGCCAATAACTACCTCTGATTGACACCCTATCAGAAAGCCCCAAGGTGCCCCAAGTGCCCTTGTCAAGATTTTATATATCTTGGAATAGCTTTCCCACCAAACTTTCCCTCCAAACTAATATTTTTGGAACAAATTTGTAAAGGAAACAAGACAATGATTCATATTTAGACAATGTGCACTCTATCCTCTTTCAATGTGGGACAATGAATTTCAACATACTCATTACAAACTATTACCAACAATCCCCCACTTAATTTGTAACGAAATTAAATCAGCACTCATATTATCTTGCATAGAGAAAGGTGTTTGTGAACTTAAACCCTTCTCTTAGTGTAAATATTTCACTTGTTCTAACAAGTTATGGTGGATACATTACTTAAATCATAACTTAAAAGTTAAAACAGAAATAGCACACACAAGATTATATCCTTTTAGGAAAATAGTTCATGAAATGATTTTAGCACTTTTACCGGCCTTGTGCTCCATCCTAAGTTCATGATCATTTACAAAAGAAAACCACCACTTCTGCTAGGAGCGGCACCACTTCCATGATCAGATAGGTGAAGTACATTTCAAACCTTTATTACCAAGGCACTATGAAACCATATTTAACTTCATTAAGAGTATGATACTTAGCCTCTTAAGTAACAAACTGCACTAGTACTTTGGAATGGTATAATACAACTTCTAGTGCTCACAACCACTTATTAGTAACTTGTTATTACCCTTTAAACCTTTCATCTAGTGTTAGTGCTAGAAGAGAGGTTGGGTTACCATTACTAGTGGTTTTAGACAACGGGTTTTAACCCCATTCCCAATGACGTTGCTCTCACTATATCTCTTGAGAGAGCTTTAGTGAATGGATCCGCCAAGTTGTTGAATGATCTAACATACACTACTGTGACTATGCCATCATTCAATAATTGTCTGACATATTCATCTCTTAGGTTTATATGTCTAGATTTGCCATTATATATTCTATTTAACGCTCTAGACATAGTGGCTTCACTATCATAATGCAAAGAAATGGCTGGCATCGATTTTGGCCACAACTCGATGTCTAATAGTAAGTTTCTTAGCCATTTGGCCTCTTTGCATGAAGCTGCTAAGGCTACAAATTCAACCTCCATGGTGGAATGAGTTATGACAGTTTGTTTCTTTGATGCCCAAGAAACAGCTCCTCCATCCAATGTAAAAATCCATTCAGAAGTAGACACTTTGTCACATACACTGGTTACCCAACTTGCATCAGAATAACCTTCAAGTACAGCCGAAAATTTGTTATAGGAAAGCTCTAAATCTTTTGTCCTTTTAAGATATCCAAGCATCTACCTATAGCTTTCCAATGTTCTATACCAGGATTCTTAGTGTATCTAGCGAGTCTACAAACTGCATATAAAATATCTGGCCTAGTACAATGCATAACATACATTAGGCCACCAATTGCACTAGCGTACTCTAATTGAGCAATCGGTTTTCCAGAATTTTCAAACAACTTAAAGTTAGGATCATAAGGAGTGCTTACTTCTTTTACCTTCAAATGTTGATACTTGTTCAAAACTTTCTCAACATAATGAGATTGACGTAAAGAATAGCCCCCACTATGTTTTTTAACTTTAATTCCTAAGATAGTATCTACTTCTCCAAGATCTTTCATATTGAATATAAAAGACAAATACTTCTTAGTTTCTTCAACGCCTTTGTAATTAGTACCAACAATTAGCATGTCATCCACATATAGACAGATTATCACACCATACTCTCTAGTAAACTTGGAATAAATGCACTTATCAGCATTATTATATTTAAAACCATTAGAGAGTATAGTAGTTTCAAACTTTTGATGCCATTGTTTAGGTGCTTGTTTTAAACCATACAAAGATCTTATCAGTTTACAAATTTTCTTTTCATTTCCTGGTAGAACAAAACCTTCTGATTGATCCATATACACCTCTTCATTTAAGTCGCCATTTAAAAAAGCCATTTTTACATCCATCTGATGTACACACAAATCAAATATTGAAGCCAATGCTAATAGTACTCTTATAGGTGTAATTCTAGCCACTGGTGCATAAGTATCAAAATAATCGATTCCCTCTTTTTGTCTAAATCCTTTTGCTACTAATCTTGCCTTAAAAGTTTGTATAGATCCATTAGTAGCGTATTTCTTTCGAAATACCCACTTACAGCCAATCGGCTTAGAACCCAGAGGCAAATCAACTAGGATCCAAGTATGATTACTCAATAATGAATCCATTTCATCATTAATTGCCTCTCTCCAAAACGATGCATCTCTTGATTTCATAGCTTTACTAAAAGTTTTAGGGTCATCTTCTACATTTAACAAGACAGGAATCTTGTCAAGTAGAATTTGTCTGTCGCTTTCAACTAAGAAGACAATAGCTTGTGAATCTATACAATCAGAGGATAAATGTTTTTCCTTCCGTTGCCTTTGACTCCTCCTCAATTCACTTGGAATGTCCCCTGCATTCCTTTTATTATTATTAGAGAGTCTAGCATTGGAAATGGGTGGTGGCTTTTGGCTTGAATCTGTACTCATTGTCGAATTATAAAGAAATTTATCTTCTAAAAATTCGACATCTCTAGATTCCACAATGACGTTAGAATCTAAATCTAGCAACCGATATGCTTTTGAATTTTCAGCATAGCCTACAAACACACTTTTAAGTGCTCGAGGTCCCAATTTAGGTGTTTTATGATCAGGGACTCTATAAAAAGCTATACAACCCTAAACTCGAAAATACTTCAAGTTTGGTTTTCTGTGAGAACCCGTAATTTGCATTTTCTAGGTTTTCGCATTTTTCATGGCTTGTTTTCTGCACTTTCTGTATCCGGAAAATTTTCTAGATAAATTTTATGAGCAATTATAGTTTTTAGATAATTTTTCTAGTATTGGAGAGTTTTTAGAAAATTAAGAATATATATTGGACGTGGGACCCACTAGTGCGAAAAGTTCGGAAAAATTCGGCCAATAAGGTTAAGTTTCGGATACTGTGTAAAATTTATCGGGTGTTAAGAGATAAGTAGAGAGTGAGATTGATTGATGTGAGAGGAAAAGAAAGATAAGATTGCATTAATGTAGGTGACAAGTGTCACCCTCTTAGTGGTTTGACTTAAGAGTTACTATTCACTATTTTGACTTTTGACCAAAAATTGGTTAAATATCTCAAAAATGTACAAAAAAATTACCATTTCTTACCTCTTGTTGGCCGAACCTCTTGTGCAAGGAAGGAAGAAGAAACTCTTCAAGTTCTAGTTACTACTTGGTGCAAATCACCCAAAAACATTTGCTTACATCCATTTCTACTCCATAAAAATCTTTCTAGTTGGTGATAGAGGTTGTTTGGTGAAGTTTTCTTGAAGAGCTAGGGTGGTCTACAACTCCTCTTCTCTTATTTCTTAGGTAAGTGATGATTAAACATTCTACTACACTTATTGATGCTTATATGGTGCTTAATGGGACCTAAAGTGATGGATTATGTGACTTGTTTCTTGATTTGAAGTGTTTTGGTGAAGTTTTCAATTTTATGATGAATTTTCTGGTTTCATATGATCTTGATGGTGTGGTTGTTTTTGATGGTTGGTAATAAGGGGCTTTAGCTCTAGTAGGTGCATATGATAGGAAATTGCAATCAAATTTGAATTTGGAAGAATTTCTGGAAAATTAGGGTTCTTGGTTGAACATTCTGTCTGAAATTTTAGGTCATAGATAGAGGCCGAATTGGACTTTGCTCAAAACATGAAAGTTGTAGGTATTGATGATTTTGGAGTGCCTGAAAAATTTCAGGTCATTTGGAGTAGTGTAGAGTGAGATATGTCGTTTTTACTATTGCTGATCTGGGTTGATCAGAATGCGAAAACTGCACTTGTAATTGGCCATTTTGACTGGAATTGGTTTGGATTTTGTTGTTGGTGTCTTCTGATGAAATGTAGCTGGATGTCTTAGCTAACTTATGCCTTTGGAATTTCGGCATTGGGACTTGTATAGACTGAGTTGTGTTCATTACAGTTTTGTGTGTTTTGCAAACCTGTTTTGGTAATTGTGGTTTAGTATTTGGCACATTTGACCTAGTTGTGCTAGGATTTGGACTGAGAGGCCTTCTACATTGTTGTAGCCCTGTCTTTTAGCTTCGAGATGGTGGGTCTTACGCCCTCATCCGATAAGCGTAGCGCATTTTGTGCCATTACCGCATACGGAGGCCAAACCTGTTTTTGTTGATTGATCAAATGAGTTATATTTTCTGATTTTCTGGTTTGCTATTATGCTTATATATGTATATGAAACCCTATTGGGGTTGTGATTGGCATGACTTTATGATTCGTTATCGAGTCTCATTGTACTTGTTTGCATGTTTTAAGGCTTACTCTGATTCCGGTCATTTCCTAGCTAACTTTTGTACTTGTATTGCTTTGAGCCTAGTGAACGGATTTTGGGAAATGAGATGACTTTTGTGTGAGGTTTTGGGACTGATTTGAGGAAATCATGAAGCCTTAATGGCTGGAAAAGTAAGAAATTTAGGGGAAATGCTGTCCGATTTTCTAGGCCGTTTGGTTCTTTAAGTTAGATTTGCCTTTTGATGGAAATGAAGGGCTTTTGGGTTGTTTGCGCCTAGGTTTTCATGTTATCTTTTGTTTCCAAGAAAATCATGTTTTTGCACCCTTGCATTAGTATTTTTGGGCAAGGCGTACGACGTGTAGTCGAGCCTCACTTGTGCATTCCGTTTACTCGATTTTGGATATGAAACCTTCAATTGGTTTATTTTGATTATTTTAGGGTTTCTTGGCGATTAAGGCCAATCTGAAGTAAAAACTTTTGAAGTTGAGCCGGTGAGTGTACCACTCCCCTCCATTGCTGTTTAACTTGATTTCTGCTCTGCAATCTGTTTATTTGTTCGAGACGAGGGTGTACTTTATCACACTCGTTCTCTAGTCTGTTCATATGCCAATTTACCATGCAAAATTTGAATCTGTTATCTGTGTCTGCATCTGTTCGGATTTCTATGACCTATGAGCTCAATCCTGTGGCTAAGTTATTCGAGTCGGGCCGGCAAGGGCCTGGACGATTAGATAACGAACCACGGTAGTCTGTTCGGGGATTTTGGGTATTGAGACCCTTGATTCCGGGTATACTCGAGTATTACCATTTTGTTCGTTTGAGGTGAGCGGGCCCGGTAAAGGGGTGTTTGGTGGACGGAATTCGGTGATAAGAGGGGTCTACGGACGCATTGGTTCTATATACGTTGACGGAGAGTCAACCGGTTTGGATCAAGTATTGCGCTGGAAATTTGGCTCCTGAGAGCCACCCGTATCCTTCTGATTTGAATCATTGGTTCCTTTGCTTTACATCTGACATGTGTATCTGATTTGTTAAATGTGAAATGCCATGATTTTAATGCTATCTGTTTGGTACCTCATTGAGCGCAAGCTCACCCCTTTCCGTTCCTTTTGTTTTCCTTACAGGAAAATAAACCCTTTTGGTCTGGATTTGACAAATGGCTGCCAAATTGAGCTAGTTGAACATATCTTTTGTATAGCTCATGTATTAAAACCCTAAGTGTACTTTTGGGGCGTTTTCTCTTTTGATTTGGCAAACCGTGTGTATATATTAACTTTTGAAAACTTTTGTATGTCATTTTGATTTGTAAACGCTAAAGTTCAGATGTGGATGTTTGTTGGCTATTTCGGTTGGGTTCTGACGGGTCGGTCACTATTCATGGCTGACTTCGGATTTTATTTTTTTAAATTTTGGGTTATTTTACCATTTTGACTCGTTTACGCTCGTTCGTAAGTTCCGGATCGCTATAGATAGTTCTAGTCTGCATCGTGAGTCCTGGCGAGAGCTGGGCAGGCAGTCCGCTCACCCCTTTGGTTCGCCTTAGGGGAAAGTGGGGCTGTTACAATTGGTATCAGAGCCACTTCGCGTGGTCTCTGCGCGGAATGATCTTGGGCCAAGTGGTGTATGATCCTGATTTCATGAATATGTCTAAGTGCTCGTTTGAGCGTAAGTTATGAACCAGACATGCCATAAGTGTAAAGATCTTTATCATGGGATTCGAGAAAGATAGATATGTATGTCGGGTAGGAATCTGTAATATAGATGATTTACTCTTGGGACTGGCCAGCTCGAGAGGTGAATTGTCTTATTTCGGATTCTTGTGCCTGAGTACTCCAGAGTTGAAACGGTGTTAAGTATGTGAGATTTGCATATTGGGAACATGAATAGGCTTTGTTTGGCTGGAATGAGTCCATGAGGTTATTGGATATTTAGTTTGCATGGTAAGTGACGTGAGGGATCGGACGGGGTTATTTTAATTGGGTCTGGGACTATATCGCCTTTACTCTTGATTTGCTTTGATACCGCTATGACATAACAGTGGTTTGAGTATTGTGCATAGGATTATCTGTCTAATTTGGCATGTATTGGTGTATCTGATTAACCGTTTTCTTGATACATGGTGTGTTATCTGTGCATATGTCATTGGTGTAATTGGTGTGCTAGAATTTGATTACTTTTGTCACTTTACTGTGGTTATGCGTTGAATTACCTTGGGGAAAGGGGAAAAAGAAAAGAGAGAAAAAAAAAATATAAATATAAATATATGTAAGGAGTAAGCAGTCGTGGACGTGGTCGTGGCCGTGGAACTAAGCGAGGCCAAGAATCAAGAGAAGAAAAGGGAAACAATAACTGTACGAGGATCGAGAATGCCACTTGTACTTAGGAATGTATTATGACTCATTGTTTTGCCCGACAGGCTAGTACCCGAGTTCCAGCACTTCCGTAAGATGACACATTGGGTTGATCCGTATCAGGAAATTTCGGTTCTCCGAGATGAAATAGAGGTTCAAAGGAGGCTGACCGAGTACTGGGAAGGGCGATGGAAGCAAGAATATTCAGAGAAACTTGAGCTCTTACACCAAAACATGGAGTTAAAGAGGAAATACGAAGAGCTTTCCAAGGAGACCGTAGCAATGGCACAAGGTAATACTTCTAGGGGGACTCCAGAGGAAGCTCAAAGGACGGGAATTGCAAGGCCACAACTGAAGATCTTTCATGCAAAGAAAAAGGGTAAAGCTGGTAGATCAATTGCTAAGAAGGGCCGTGGATCGGGTGGTGTGACAATTTGTGGTTATTGTAGAAAATCCAATCATTTTGAAGAGAATTGTTGGAAAAGAGGAGGGAGATGTCTGTGCTGTGGGAGCGCCGAGCATCGAATTGCTCATTGCCCGAGTAAAGCGCGTGAAAAGAAAGGAACCCAGCAACCAACCAAGACCGACCCTGGACCGTCAAGTGGAAAAGGGACTGGAATGAAGAATCTCGTTTCTTCTGACTCTGAAGACGAAGAAGGTACAGGCCATTGTTTACTTTAAATTTGAAAGGTAAAATTTCGAGGGCGAAATTCTTTTAAGGGGGAGAGAGTGTGAGAACCCGTAATTTGCATTTTCTAGGTTTTCGCATTTTTCATGGCTTGTTTTCTGCACTTTCTGTATCCGGAAAATTTTCTAGATAAATTTTATGAACAATTATAGTTTTTAGATAATTTTTCTAGTATTGGAGAGTTTTTAGAAAATTAAGAATATATATTGGACGTGGGACCCACTAGTGCGAAAAGTTCGGAAAAATTCGGCCAATAAGGTTAAGTTTCGGATACTGTGTAAAATTTATCGGGTGTTAAGAGATAAGTAGAGAGTGAGATTGATTGATGTGAGAGGAAAAGAAAGATAAGATTGCATTAATGTAGGTGACAAGTGTCACCCTCTTAGTGGTTTGACTTAAGAGTTACTATTCACTATTTTGACTTTTGACCAAAAATTGGTTAAATATCTCAAAAATGCACAAAAAAATTACCATTTCTTATCTCTTGTTGGCCGAACCTCTTGTGCAAGGAAGGAAGAAGAAACTCTTCAAGTTCTAGTTACTACTTGGTGCAAATCACCCAAAAACATTTGCTTACATCCATTTCTACTCCATAAAAATCTTTCTAGTTGGTGATAGAGGTTGTTTGGTGAAGTTTTCTTGAAGAGCTAGGGTGGTCTACAACTCCTCTTCTCTTATTTCTTAGGTAAGTGATGATTAAACATTCTACTACACTTATTGATGCTTATATGGTGCTTAATGGGACCTAAAGTGATGGATTATGTGACTTGTTTCTTGATTTGAAGTGTTTTGGTGAAGTTTTCAATTTTATGATGAATTTTCTGGTTTCATATGATCTTGATGGTGTGGTTGTTTTTGATGGTTGGTAATAAGGGGCTTTAGCTCTAGTAGGTGCATATGATAGGAAATTGCAATCAATTTTGAATTTGGAAGAATTTCTGGAAAATTAGGGTTCTTGGTTGAACATTCTGTCCGAAATTTTAGGTCATAGATAGAGGCCGAATTGGACTTTGCTCAAAACATGAAAGTTGTAGGTATTGATGAGTTTGGAGTGCCTGCAAAATTTCAGGTCATTTGGAGTAGTGTAGAGTGAGATATGTCGTTTTTACTATTGCTGATCTGGGTTGATCAGAATGCGAAAACTGCACTTGTAATTGGCCATTTTGACTGGAATTGGTTTGGATTTTGTTATTGGTGTCTTCTGATGAAATGTAGCTGGATGTCTTAGCTAACTTATGCCTTTGGAATTTCGGCATTGGGACTTGTATAGACTGAGTTGTGTTCATTACAGTTTTGTGTGTTTTGCAAACCTGTTTTGGTAATTCTGGTTTAGTATTTGGCACATTTGACCTAGTTGTGCTAGGATTTGGACTGAGAGGCCTTCTACATTGTTGTAGCCCTGTCTTTTAGCTTCGAGATGGTGGGTCTTACGCCCTCATCCGATAAGCGTAGCGCATTTTGTGCCATTACCGCATACGGAGGCCAAACCTGTTTTTGTTGATTGATCAAATGAGTTATATTTTCTGATTTTCTGGTTTGCTATTATGCTTATATATGTATATGAAACCCTATTGGGGTTGTGATTGGCATGGCTTTATGATTCGTTATCGAGTCTCATTGTACTTGTTTGCATGTTTTAAGGCTTACTCTGATTCCGGTCATTTCCTAGCTAACTTTTGTACTTGTATTGCTTTGAGCCTAGTGAACGGATTTTGGGAAATGAGATGACTTTTGTGTGAGGTTTTGGGACTGATTTGAGGAAATCATGAAGCCTTAATGGCTGGAAAAGTAAGAAATTTAGGGGAAATGCTGTCCGATTTTCTAGGCCGTTTGGTTCTTTAAGTTAGATTTGCCTTTTGATGGAAATGAAGGGCTTTTGGGTTGTTTGCGCCTAGGTTTTCATGTTATCTTTTGTTTCCAAGAAAATCATGTTTTTGCACCCTTGCATTAGTATTTTTGGGCAAGGCGTACGACGTGTAGTCGAGCCTCACTTGTGCATTCCGTTTACTCGATTTTGGATATGAAACCTTCAATTGGTTTATTTTGATTATTTTAGGGTTTCTTGGCGATTAAGGCCAATCTGAAGTAAAAACTTTTGAAGTTGAGCCGGTGAGTGTACCACTCCCCTCCATTGCTGTTTAACTTGATTTCTGCTCTGCAATCTGTTTATTTGTTCGAGACGAGGGTGTACTTTATCACACTCGTTCTCTAGTCTGTTCATATGCCAATTTACCATGCAAAATTTGAATCTGTTATCTGTGTCTGCATCTGTTCGGATTTCTATGACCTATGAGCTCAATCCTGTGGCTAAATTATTCGAGTCGGGCCGGCAAGGGCCTGGACGATTAGATAACGAACCACGGTAGTCTGTTCGGGGATTTTGGGTATTGAGACCCTTGATTCCGGGTATACTCGAGTATTACCATTTTGTTCGTTTGAGGTGAGCGGGCCCGGTAAAGGGGTGTTTGATGGACGGAATTCGGTGATAAGAGGGGTCTACGGACGCATTGGTTCTATATACGTTGACGGAGAGTCAACCGGTTTGGATCAAGTATTGCGCTGGAAATTTGGCTCCTGAGAGCCACCCGTATCCTTCTGATTTGAATCATTGGTTCCTTTGCTTTACATCTGACATGTGTATCTGATTTGTTAAATGTGAAATGCCATGATTTTAATGCTATCTGTTTGGTACCTCATTGAGCGCAAGCTCACCCCTTTCCGTTCCTTTTGTTTTCCTTACAGGAAAATAAACCCTTTTGGTCTGGATTTGACAAATGGCTGCCAAATTGAGCTAGTTGAACATATCTTTTGTATAGCTCATGTATTAAAACCCTAAGTGTACTTTTGGGGCGTTTTCTCTTTTGATTTGGCAAACCGTGTGTATATATTAACTTTTGAAAACTTTTGTATGTCATTTTGATTTGTAAACGCTAAAGTTCAGATGTGAATGTTTGTTGGCTATTTCGGTTGGGTTCTGACGGGTCGGTCACTATTCATGGCTGACTTCGGATTTCATTTTTTTAAATTTTGGGTTATTTTACCATTTTGACTCGTTTACGCTCGTTCGTAAGTTCCGGATCGCTATAGATAGTTCGAGTCTGCATCGTGAGTCCTGGCGAGAGTTGGGCAGGCAGTCCGCTCACCCCTTTGGTTCGCCTTAGGGGAAAGTGGGGCTGTTACATTTTCTACCTTTCCATAATTCATATGGTGATACCTTGAATTTAAGCCAAGTTACTCGATTATGTATATGACAAGCAGCCAGTAAAGCCTCTCTCCACAAATTTTTAGGCAGTCCAGAACTTATAATCATGGCATTTACCATATTTTCTAAAGTCCTATTTTTTCTTTCTACCAAACCATTTTGTTGCGGAGTATAAGGTGCACTAGTTTGGTGTATAATCCTATTTTCTTCACAAAATTGAGAAAAATCAGTAGGAAAATATTCCCCACCTCTATCACTTCTCAAAATTTTAATTTTCTTTCCTTGTTGATTTTCCACAAGATTTTTGTAACACTTAAATATATGAAATGACTCATCTTTCATTTTCATCAAGTAAACATACACATATCTTGAATAATCATTAATGAATGTGATGAAATACCTATTTCCTCCTCTTGTTAGAAACCCATTTAATTCACAAACGTCAGAATGAACAAGATCTAACAACTCATTGTTTCTTTCTGCTTTAGGAAAAGGTAATCTGGTCATTTTTTGCTTGTATGCATGTTTCACATCTTTTTTCCACATTATCTTTGAACGAAATCAGCCTATGTTTAGGCATAAATTGCAAAGTTTTATGATTAACATGTGCTAATCTACCATGCCAGAAAGAATATGAAGCATCAACAACATACACAGAAACATTATCTTTATTGAAACATAGCTTAAACATTCCATCACAAGAGTATCCCTTGCCTACAAATACACCATTCATAGAGAAGATAACCTAATTAGACTCTAATACAACCTGTAGCCTCTTTTTGTTTAAGGCATCAGCCGACACAAGATTTTTCCTAATTTCTGGAACATGAAGTACATTGACCAATATAAGTTTCTTTCCAGAAGTAAACTGCAAGTCTACACTTCCTTTGCCAAGAACCTTTGCTGTATTATGGTTTCCCATCAATACTTCATGACCATTAGGAACTTTTTCATAAGTTTTGAACTGGGACTTATCATTACAGACGTGCACGGTGGCACCAAAATCTTACCACCAGTCACACGACTTGGTTGCGGTAGCCACATGCAACTCAGAAATCATGCCAATGTTCCAATGTGAAACCATTGCAACAATCTCAGCAATTTCTTGTTCAACCAGATTTGAATTTTTGGCATTGTCTTTCTTTTGCTTTTTGTTGCTATCTGCATTGCATTCACGTTTGTAATGTCCCTTCTTGCCGCACTTATAGCAGAATCTATTCTTTTTTTTGTCTTTAGATGTACTTGCTTCTGGAGACTTTCTTTTGGAACTAGAAAAATTCTGTGAATTCTTCTCACTTAAAGTATTCACTTTGACATCAAATTCTATTTGCTTCTTTTGAAGATTTCTAGTATCTTCTTCAATACGCAAATGTTTCAAAATCTGATCTATAGTGAATGGTTCAGTAGTATGGAGCAACTTTTTCTTATAGCCATTCCAACTAGTTGGAAGTTTGGCTATTATTGCTCTAACTTACAAAGATTCAGATATCTCCACTTTCAAATCATGTAACTTAGACACAATCACTTGGAGATCATGAATCTGATCCATAAGAGAAGAATTCTCAGTGATACGAAAATCAAAATATTGCATAATCAGAAATTTGTCCGCACCTTGTTTCATCGTATTATACTTGTACTCCAGCGCATTCCAGATTTCCTTTGGCGACTTGACTGCAGTAGACAGATCATACAAGCAGTCAGAGAGAGTATTCATGATGTGTCCTTTGCACAACAACTCGTCCTCTGCATGTTTTTTGCATTGTGCGCCTTGACTTCATCAGAATCATCATCTTTAGGCGCTGGAATTTCAGGAAGTGAAGGATCCAAAATATAAGCAATCTTCAAAGCCGTCAGGAAAAACATCATCTTATCCTTCCAATAGGAGAAGCTAGTGCCGTCGAATCTGTCCAACTTCATGAAGTCCTGGTTCATCACTTTGAACGCAGATTCAGAACTTGACTCCATTGTTGACAATAACCACTTAAGATTGTTATAAAATGGTAGTAAATAAGAAATCTGAACTAGACAAATACAGAGACTTTGAGGCATGAAAGCACTTTCCTTAAGGTGTTATTTGCCTCTATCAGACAAATTACCTTTAGGATACAACAAAGTCTAAGAACTATCAATGAAAAGTAAAAGTGATTTAATTCTGTCGAAATCCTACTATTTAAAAGAATTGAAGCACCTATCCAAGGCACTATCAGAGGATGCAATCATTATTGAATAGGTGTATAGGTAGTTAACCAATTAACAGATATGTCTGCTAAAATGTAACCGCCAACCGCCAATAACTACCTCTGATTGACACCCTATCAGAAAGCCCCAAGGTGCCCCAAGTGTCATTGTCAAGATTTTATATATCTTGAAATAGCTTTCCCACCAAACTTTCCCTCCAAACTAATATTTTTGGAACAAATTTGTAAAGGAAACAAGACAATGATTCATATATAGACAATGTGCACTCTATCCTCTTTCAATATGGGACAATGAATTTCAACATACTCATTACAAACTATTACCAACATAGACAACCTTAAGATCTTTTTCCTTCTTCATTCATATTCGATTTTTTTTTATCCTTTTCTTTTGGAACTACAATTTTTTTGTGCCAAATTGCCTTGATCTTTATATGAAAATTGGTTTTGAAGTTTATGAATCATATTCTGGTGATCAGGGAGATTACATTTTCCTCACTTTTGAATTAAGGAATTCTCTTAAGTCGACTACGAATCTGCTACTCCATCTCAAGTGTTGAGCAGATGGATTTCCATGGGTTAAGGGTTTGTCGGCTTGAGGTGGTAGTGTAGTAGGCGGCAAAGAACAGTGGTGGTGGTAATTAGTCATATCCGTTTTGAGCGTATGAACAAAGTTGCAAAATTGCAACCAAACAAACGGAGGGTTAGTCTTGGTGAAAATTATGAAAATGCAAATCTTTTCCTATAAAATAATTGCAGGTGAAAATATTTTACATCCAAACAAACAGAGGCTTAGTCTTAATTCTTGGTTTTGGCTTCTTGCTTAATTCTTTTTTAGGGATGATATAACATATTAAAGTATAATCACACCATACAAATTCACATAACATTCTTCTCATGAGTTCAATAATTCACCTAAAGTGATTCAAAATTCAAATAAGTGAGCATTAGTTTGTTATTATCAAAACTAGAAAGACAACAATGGTAGTAAGATTTTCAATCTCCCATTTTTTTATGATAACAAACTAATGATAATATATAAAACTCAAATTTCAAATATTTCAATAAGCATAGCACATAGCTATGCTTAAATTTGTCATATCACATCATTGATTTGTCAGTAAAAATAAGAGAAATTAAAGACCTTATGGTTTATATAAACTCTTGTTTTGATGATTATTAAATAAAGATATGGAGCACTAATGGTTTCAATCAAGTAATTCATTAGATGAAATAAACTCAAGCATAAAGTTTATAAAAAACATTCCAAAATATATTTGGCCGTCTCAAGATCATAACAAAACAACTCGGATAAAAAAGGTATGAAATTATCAAGAATTATTGGTTATATCAATCATGAAGGAAAAAAGTCGCATTCAAATATTCTACCAAAGAATAATGTGGAAAAAAAAGTGAAGAAAGCCCCGAAATAGCAAGCAAATGAAGCCAAGAGATAGCAGCATGAAAAAAAGGAAAATGAACTAGAAAAAGGGGCCGTTGGATGTTTAATTGCAATACTCTGACATCCTACCAAAGAATAATTTCACAAGTTTTATACTTGAATTTACTTCACTTAATGAATCACTTGATCGAAACTATTAATACTCCACATCATTATTGGTTAATCATAAAAATAAACGTTCATATAGACATAAGGTCTTCAACTACCAAGACTTCTTGATTAGTGCGGCTGTTTGGAAGGTCTTCATACCTTCTTGTGTCATATCAAGAATAAGATTATGATAAATATGAATATGAAGGTACTTATTACAATAGGAAAGATAGATTCAAGACCAGTGGTCATGTGTTTTTCATTTTCTTTTAGCTGAGTACACTGAGGTGATGATTAAAATTGAAAGACATCATTCATTGTGTATTAGATTTCTATATTCAGTACCATATTCTAAATTTGAGTCATGTGGGAGATTGTTGAACATTGTGCCTCAAACTAAAGAGTTGTTTATCCAAAGATACATTAATCTATTCATTTTTTTAGAGGTGACATTCATTTCCTTCAAGATTCATGTACCTCTTGGAATTTAGTAGTTCATTTATTGAACTTCTAAATTCATGCGCTTATGATAATAGTAGTACATTATCTGTATCCTTGTATTCCTTATAAATAGAAGACTTGAAAGTTCAGTTGACTAGTTAAATTCCATTTCATTCTTTCTTCCTACTTTATTGTATTGAGTAATCTATTACAAGGTCCAAACCATGACTTGCGCGTGCACGGGACCGAGTCTAGCCATTGTATGCTAGAGAGTGACTAACTATTGAATCATATTACACCATGCACATGTTCCTTTGAGCGTGAAATGACTTTTAATGGCAGTAGGGTATCCTATGCCTCGACTTTGTTTCTAGTTGTCAGTTATATCATTTCTAGAGTTCTTATCTCAAAAGTCAAAGTACTCATATTTTAACACGGAATGCCTAAAATGCTATGAATCAAAACTGAATGCTCTATGTATCTGATTTTTGTTGGCTTCCACTTAATTAAAATATTAAATCTGGTCATTGCTTATGGTCTACTAAGCACTTCTCAAGATACAACTTTAATTCAGATTTAATATTACTCATCCTAGATTGAGATTGGCATGCATCAAGGTACTACGTTTGATTGGCTAACAACAAAAAAAGGATATTTGTGGAGCTATGTAAATGCAGGAAAGGACTCTACGTTTGAGGTACTTAGGAATTACTTTTATCAGTACCAGATTTAGGATTAGTGATTGTCAAGTCGTGATTGATTCTGTAAAGACAAAGGTCCAAGGATGGAGTTCAAAGAGCTTATCATCTGAAGGCAGATTACAACTTATTAAATCTGTTTTAATGAGCCTTCAAAATTATTGGAATAGCATATTTATACTGCGAAAGAAAGTTATTAAGGTGTTGGAACAAATAATATCAAGATTCCTATGGAGTGGTTCTGATAAGTCTTCAGGTATCAAAGTAAAATGGAACGAAATTTGCAAACCTCTAAATGAAGGTGGACTGGGTTTAAATCATTCGAAAATCTAGAATAGAACCTTGATGCTTAGGCATATTTGGGACATCTTTAGTAGGAAAGACGGTTTATGGATTGCTTGGATACATTTGGTAAAATTGAAATAGAAATCTTTTTGATAGATCCAAATACCTGTTGATAGTTCATGGTTATGGAGGAAATTATTGCAACTAAGAGAGATGGTTTGAAAGCAAATTCATGCGGTAGTGGGAAATGGACAAAACATTTACTTATGGTATGATAATTGGCACCCTCATAGCCCATTAATTAGACATTATGGAAGAGAGATTGTAACTCAGTTTGGTAGTTCTATCAATGCAAAATTAGAATCAATAATGCAGGATGGAGAATGGAACTGGCCTATAGGAAAAAGAAAGAACCAAAAAGTGGAAGATTTAGGCCATGTTTGATAAGCCAGTTCAGCATTTAAACTTAATAGATTCAGATCTTAACATATTCAGACCGTTTGATAACAAAAATTGAACATTTAAATTAATTAAGTGGCATTAAATTTTCTAAGTAAAACTTGCTCTCAAAATTAAGTGATAAGCTATTCACTTATCACTGAGTATCATATGCACTCAAATGTATTAGAATTAATGGATTCAGACTTCAAATTTTAGATTTCAGTTTTCAAATTTCAGTTTTATCAAACGCATCCTTAGTCTCAGCAGTCCCTATAGAATGCAGGCCACTACCTTAGGAGCTGGACTCATTTAGATGGGCAGGAGAGGTAGCAGGAATATATACAACTAGATCAGCAGTACAATTGTTGAGAAGCAGCAATCAAACTGTAGCATGTTTAAACTGGTATGGTTTAAGGGTTATGCACCTCGTTATGCAATCATAATGTGGTTGATATATAAAAATAGGTTGGCTAAAAGAGATAGATTAATGAGATGGGGGATTATTTCAGAATGGTTGGCTAAAAGAGATAGATTAATGAGATGGGTGATAAGCTATTGAATCATCTTATTTTGCTTGCAATGTGTAAAGTAATGGTGAAAATCTTTTTCTCGATTCCCCATTCCTTGAAAAAACTAATCAGTATCTTAATTGAATTTGAACCATTGTGCGAATAGGCACACAATATACTACAAGTATTTTCTTATATCTATACTTATGATAGAAGCCGACAAGTCAAATGTAAAACGAAACTAATGTCATTTTCTAGTCTTGGCAATGTATTTTTTTCAAAGGTTCTTTGGAACCTCAACCTCCCCTACAGATTTTATTAAAAGAGATAAGTATTTCTTGTGTGAGTGTTGTGATATGTATTCTTTTTTTTTTTTTGAAGAGAATGATTTAATTGGGCATTATGAATTGATAAGAAACGATCTAGGCGATACCCTTCATAAGGATGTTGAGGAATGCAAAACTTTTTACTTGTTTTTGCCCTCTAAGCATGATTTGAGGGCGCACCATAAAACGTGTAAAAAGTTGCATTTCAATGGAGGTTTTCCTTGGTTTTATGGCTTGGGCATGTTCCATATTATACATCTGATTCAAGTATATTAAGTGGAGTTCAAGGATGTTTTGCTTTTGGTTCTTGGTATGTATATCATGTCACTTATGAGGGACATTTTAGGGTTATTGTGTTTCTGGAGGGGAACAAAATTAGAGGAATTTATAAATTTATTATGAAAAAAAAATTATTCTACAAAAGGGGTTCTTTGCTGACCCAATTCTACGATAAGGGTGTTCACATTCGAGGAATACGAGCTCCGAAGAGATCGCATTCAAAAAAATGCATGGTGTGGTCACAATTGTTCAAAAAAAAAAAGTAAAAAATGAGATGGGCAACTCGCATTTTATAAATGTGAGTTACTAAAAGCAAAACACATGCTCCCTGTCTTTCCTTCTCAGACGCAATGAGCAACTCCTTCAAAACCCTACACCTCCACCGGTAAAAATTGGAAACAAGCAGATGAACCAAAAATTGTCCCCTGATTCGCTACTAAAATCCTTGCAAAAGCTAAACCCATTGAATTACAGTCGAATTAGAGGGATTTTAGACTGATTTGGCTGTGCCCAAGAGGTTCGAGTTGAAGTTCACATTTGCGCTAGAAATCTCGCCAGAAATCTGCAAAACGACCTCCAAAAATCTAGCACAGGCATTGTTGCTACGAGATACAGATTTATCTGGGTAGGCAATCCCACCCATTTGCCGTTGTCCATTTTTTTTTTATGGAATTTGCATTTTAGTTCTTATATTCACTAGTGCAATTTCTTGAGTTAAATGGTGAAGAAGCTATTCGAAATATTTACTTTTGTTTTTTGTGGGACACATTGTCAATGTAATGGATCATTTGATGTGTGAAATTGGCCGAGTGAAATTTGGGGCATTGAGAAAAAAGTGGCCCCTATCTTGTTTGTGCAATCTAGATCGTAGAACTAGTCCATGAGATTGGTATTGGCAACCATGACAGTTCACTTTCTCTTTGTCTAACTGTTATAACAGATCTGAGCCTCATTTTTTCTCCTAATTTCTTATCCACTTGAATCAACTCATCACGCAGCATTAGGATACGTCGCCATCTTCTGCTTTTTGTGGGTGCATTTGTGAAAATTCTTGGAGTTGTGATAAGAAAATATTGAATTGTATAATGTACTATCATTTACTCAATTTTTTTTTTTTGCTAACAACCCAGATCACTACTATAGTTATTATTTTGGTGTCCCATGTTTACTTCAATACTCAAAGCCCCATTCTAAACTAGCGATTTGGTTATTTTTCTTGCTTCTCGTAATTTGTTGAAAGAAATGTTACTCGCTTTTGTACTATGTCTTTATGAATAAATTTGTAGGCATCAATTGTATTGGATAATTTGGTTTTCGCCATTTTGCTTAGTCTTATTTAGTGCTCTACCTATTCTTTTGGCGTGGATTCCATGATATCAGAAAAAAATGGCAAAAGCAATTCACTTTCTTCCATCCTTTTTGTTTCTTGAGTGAAATTTTTTCCAAGATAATTATTGTTTTCAAGATAATTGTTTGAAGGGACATTTGGGTTTCTTGAGTTTTACTTGCAAAAAGCTCTTAAACTTTATGACAATAGTTAAAAATTGATGTCAAAACAATTCACCGGGTTCTTAATTAACCCACCTTTATAGAACTTGTATATTCCTTATCAATGTTCTGATTTTCCCTACATGAAATTCTTATTTATGAGTTTATGAAGTTTTATATCATGGATTATGTTGCACACGTCCAGTGGATGAATGCTGTAAATTTGCGTTTTGTATTAGGGCGGTAAAAAAGTCGAAGGCGATTGAAACACTAAGCTATTCAAGCTTGGAAACTGAACATTCAAATTTATTGAAACCCATTGGGTTCTTAGGAATTTTGGTTTTTTCAAATTACAATTATTAGTTTTACGGTTGAAATTGTCAGATTCTTGCTTGAGTTAGCAATCCACACACTTACATTCTAATTCACACAATATACAAATCCCAATATGAGTTATCAATGCATTAAAAGTTGTAGATTTAAGATGAAAAATTGTGGATTTAGCCAATACAACATCTAATACTTCTAGTTTGCTATCTTAGCTACAAAGGTTGGATCCATAATGCCATTACCTGGCAAACCAAACCAATAACTTGATTTGAACATGAGACATCTTAAGTGCTCATTTACGATCAAAATTTCACTTAAAGGAGAAAAAAAAAAGGAATGGTAATGGTTGCTGATTTTTGGTAATAATTAACAATATACTACAATTATTGTTTTTCTTATACAACTTAGGATGGGAAAATTGGAATATGCATGTCACATTATTGGTATCCAAGTTAATTTTCTTATTGGCTCAAAATAAATGGCCGAATTAATATAATTCCATTTACTAATACACACCTGTTTTTCTAGTGTAAGTGGGAGGATTCGAACCCTAGATCTCTCACTTATACTTCTTTCTTCCGAACCATTTAATTCATCTCTCCTCCTATACTAATACAAACCTTATGTATCGGGATTGTAACAACAAATTGTTATTGTTATTTTTATGGGATAATTTCAGAAACCTCCCCTAAGCTAAGGAAAGGAGCTGCGCATCTGCCGCCTATTTGTTGTTGCCGGAAGTCCATCAACTGCTATCAACCACGTCGTGACTTGGAGGTTCATCACTGCAATTAGCAAGTGGTAATTTTCTGAGCCCTTGCTGCTGCCCGACACTATTTAAATTGAGAGATAGATTTTCATGGAATATTGTCCTGGAGAGTTTATGGTGTATATATATGTGTCTTTTCTTGGTTTTTTTCATTTTCTTCTGTATCTTTTTTTATCAACAAACTTGGTAGGTTTAGAAGCCATTTCACATCATTTAGCAGACAGGGTTGCCTCATTTTTTTATGTAAATAATGGTGCGGGTAGATTTTTCAAATTGAACAACCAAACATTCCTCTGAAGAAAATCTATAGTTGATCTTTAAAAGCCATAAAAAAGCAGTAAACAATGTCTTGATGCTTTAAGAACGTGCAAGCACTATTACTTTTAGAAGTAGACTATTTCAATATTTGAATAAAAAGAAGGATAACAAATGTTTCACAAAGTAGCTTTCATAATCCATACATGTTTGGATTAGTTGGCAAAGAGTTTTAGCCCATTTATAGGGAAAATTTTATTAAAATTTTTCAAAATCCTTTGGATTGGTTGGCTGCAAATTATTGTAGTTTCACATTCTGCTATATGCATGATATAATTAATATAGCTTTTTCTTCGACTAGCTAAGAAATGGTAATTATTCATAGTGCATTGATACCTAAAAAATTTTGGACTTGTTCATAAAGTGTTTTAGCTGATTTTTAAGGGAGACGTTGCCGAAATTATTTAAAGAGAGTCATAACCCAACAATTGTTTGGACTTTTATACTATTAATTCTAATTTATTTTTCCCAAAATAGGGATTCATTTCGCACAAATGTCTGTAGAAAGATCTTTACGAGTGTCTCTTTATTTGTAAGGTAAAATATATTACGAGGGTGGGTCAATTGTTACTTGCCTTATACCTCCAACTGTACGTTCACATTGCGGCATAGTATTGGATATGAGAAGTTGGTTGACAGAATTTATCAATATATGGGAGTCGATAAGGAGATGTTCAAGTTGAATTTATTTCTCTGTCAACCGTGTGACCGTACCTCTTATAATATTTCCGCAGTGGTGGATGATGAAACTTTGGAGATAATGTACAATGTATGAAATAAAATAGTTTCATACATAGCAGAATTGTATATTGAAAAGGAGAAAATTTTTCAAAATACTCGAGTTAGTAGCATATTTATTCTACTAACTAACAATGTTGATCCAATGATGTTGCTTATCCATGCATGCATGGATCCAACAAGATTGCTATCCCATTCTAGTATCGTAGTGCCAAAGACAGCATGGGCATCGCAATATACACATGAAGATTTTTCTAGGGACTCATCAGAACCAAGGATCACATTAGGGTCCAGAAGTGATGTTGAATATGTTTACGGTCTTGACTCGATTCTAAGTTTTAGATATTCGGGATCGCCATATCATTTGTCTTCTTATGACTTAGAGTCCACCTTAAGTTTAAGTCGTCCTAGAACAATTGAAGATAATGTGTATGCTAGTGGATATGACAAGCTTGCTGCTTCAAAGAGAGATGATGATCCAGAATATGATGCAGAAGATGTAGAAGAATCTGAATCGATAGATATGTTCTATAGTAACTCAGATGATGAGCATGAAGCTTGTGACTTCCACTAGGACTTCGAAACCCAACAGCCCTTTAATGGCAATATAAATGCTAATACTGAGCGAGGGGATAGTAAGTCAAACAATGCTTATGGTAGCCTCTCATATGTTCCAAGGGGATTTGCATTCTTCTCTAAGTTGGAAGCATAGATGATGATGACCTTATTGATGAAGGTGATTTGGAGCTCATTATGACATTCAGTGAGAAGAATAATAATTTACGCTTACATATGAGATTTAAAAGCAAGCAACAATTCAGCAGGGCTATTAGAATGTGATCTATCAATCATAATAGGGAGTTCAAAATTGTTGAGAATAAGAGTAACACATAGGTTGCCAAATGCAATTTTGCATTTGACAGGAGCACTACCACTGCAAACACCCCATCATATCCGGCATACGATTGCTGTGTCAGGGTAGTGAAAAGAAAGACTCATGGATTGTGGCAGAATGGATCAATGACTACAATTGTCTAAATGATTTGATGAGTAATACCAATACAAGCCTTATTTTCTTTAGTGACTGCTAGACACATAGTCTGTAGCATTGAAGATGATCCTAGATTTAAAGTCAAGAACATAACAAATCATGCTAAGAAAAGTTTGAAGATGGATATTTCTCACAAAAAAATCTGGTGGACCAGACGTAAAGCTATTGAACTTGTATTTGAGTCTTGGGAGGCTAATTTTGCTGAACTACCAAAGTATCTTGATGCACTTGTGCTGTCCAATTCTCGAACTATGGTCAAGTGGTTGCATCATTCGAAAAGTACAGATCGAGTAAAGACATTTAAATTTGTATTTTGAACTTTTGAATCGGTTATTGATGTCTTTTACATATGTAGGCCGGGCTATATGTGTTGATAGCACTTATTTGCATGACGAATACAAAAGTAAACTATTTGTTGCAGTTACGCAAGATGTCAACAATAAGATAATTTTAATTACGTATGCCATTATCGATGAGGAGACTATTTCCAATTGGTCATGGTTCATGAAACAATTTAGATACTATGTGACCCGTGATCGTTATCCTATTTGTATTATTTTCGATTGCTATAATGGTATTATCCATGCCATGACACAGTTTCACTATTGGAAGGAATAGTTGGCATTTCATAGGTTTTATCTACGACATGTTAGGAGCAATTAATGACACACTTCAAAGATTTGCACTTTAAAAAGTTGTATTGGGTAATAGAAAAGCTAAATAATTACACAAGTGGTGAGGGTTCAAACGGGAACTAAAGAGCATGTTTCTAGATGCGTGGACTTATTTGTGTGACATTAAACCTGAAAAGTTGTGTCTAACATATGACGGTGGCCATTGCTGGAGTATTTTTATAACCAACATATCTAAAAGTTATAATAATATACTTAGAGGGGCACGCCATTTGTTAGTTCGGACTTGTATTGAATAACATTTCATTGAACGGTTGAGTTTTTTGAAACGATGAGAGAGAATGCTAGATATTGTTGTAATCCTTTTCCTCCAAAGATATGACAGAATTTTGATCAGAAAACGAAACTCCACAGGGTTGTGGAGTTTGATGGCTCATCAGAGGTATATAAAGTTGTGACAGATCGACGAATAAATGGCAAAAAGGATAATACACAAACAGTTAAATATTTTAATAAGATATACTCTTGTGGCAAGTGGTAGTAGTACATGCTTCCTTGTTCACATGTGATGGTAGTGAGCATGTATGTATAAAGGGGACAATTCGAAGTTGCTTGTGGATTCCCAATTTACAAAAAGACGGTGATTTGTGCAATATTCAAAAAGATTTAATCCTTTACCGCATTTAGATACTTGGCTCCATCCTAAATGGGAGCTACAAACAGATAGAAGTAAATATATTGCACATCGGGTAGGATGGGTCCGAGTTGAAAGAAATTGAAATGAGATGGATAAGAGAGACCCAAAAGAACTAAGAAGATGTGTAAATTGTCATCAATCAAGTTATAGCATATGAGACTATCCGAATTATAGATCTTGAATGAAATAATTTAGAGATAGGGACCCATATAATCCTATTAGAATGCATATGTTAAGGAGCAACTATTTTTTGTTACTGTATAATTTATTGATAAATTTGAAGATACTATTTTTTTTTCCTTTGAAGGGGTCTTAGTTCTTAAATTATTGAGTTAGTATGGGTTCCCAAACTCCAATTTTGGGTATTCGTTTCCGCAGTCTTATATATTAGTCCATTCTATTCAATATTTTGTACTTGTAAGTAGATTTATGAGTGCCTGGAATGACGAATTTTGTATTATTGTAGTTATCCTTATAAATATTCTCATCATTATGGCCGACATTCCCATACATCGAGATATGCATCCAAGGCCATAAGTGCATGATGTAATCTCGGCAGGAACTATGCATTTGGCACATTCCATATTTCATGGGCATATTTTGAGTGATTAGCTCAATATCAGACGATGTGATAAAGGTTTTTGGAATCATACATCTATCTTTAAACGGGTTCGTTATTATATTTGATTGGCAGGGTTTGAAGGGGTATTTGAGTGCGGATATATGATGATTGATCATATTTTGATCACCAATTTGGTAGAGCGATGACGGTCCGAGACTCAAACCTTTCATCTACTTGTTGGAAAGACTACGGTGACTTTACAGGATGTAGAGGTCTTCTGGGGACTGCACATTAATGGACCTCCAGTTACAGGGATAGATACATCTTATAATGTCCAGGAGTGGGGAGTCTTAAGTGACGATCTTATCAATTTTTCTCCTGTACCGTTAGACTTTGATGGATAAAAGCTAAAATTGGGGTATTTATCCAGAACACTAGGAATAGAGTTGCCAGCCGATGTTTTCGATGTCGAATGTAGCCAGTGGGTATACATCTACCTCCTACTGATATGAGGTGGCCACTTATTATCCTATAAGTTTGGAAATAAAGTTCTGCTAATATATCTTCCCTTATTTCGGGAATTGGAAACTATTGGGCAATACAGTTGGGGTAGTGCGATTTTGGCCACCCTCTATCGCTTCCTGTGTAATGTCACATCTCCTTCTAGATCGACTATTGCAAACCCCTTAGTTTTGCTACAGGTATATTATACTCAATAAAAGTGAGTTGTTTTAACTATTATATTATTACAATTGCATAATGATTTAAGTTTTGTTTACAGTTATAGGCGCGGGAACGTATACCCACTATGTGCCTTGATCTAGTACAGCTATTGGAGCACTATTCTGGTCCATTTGGAACTCGATGCGTGTATATCTTTTACAATTGGGATCATATTTTATAATTCAAACAACAATTATTAGTTCTAATTAATTGCTTTCTCATTTATTCTGTGTAGGTGAAGTGTTGAATTTAATCTACACATGGTTGCATCACATGTCGTATCAGTATTTCGAGATCAGTTGACAGGCCTACTTCCTTAAGAGGTATTGCAATTATGCCAAGATGTTGAACGTCTGACACTTTACCTTTTATAGTAAGCAAGATAATCAAATATGCAAAGTTGTTCTAATAATCTTATGGTATTTGATTCTTATAAAATTTGATTTGTTGGCAAAAAATTTTCCTCCAATTATAAGGGAGATTCTACCGAAATTTTTTCAAAAAAATTGCAAAAATTTTGAAATTTGCTAAAGATTTGTTATCTTTATTTCATTTGACATAGTTGAATGGCGCATATGGTAATTTGTCTATGGAGACCAATTTAAATTATGAATCAGTGCATATTCATTTATCTTTTTTTACACTTCATATGGCAGCTATATTCGGAAGATGTTCTCACTTCTTTGTTTGAGTATTGTACTGCAGGTCGTGATATTTGGAGGTCTGTCACATATTTCATATGTTGGAAAGTTGTTGAGCCTCATCTTCCTCATCGGGTTATGCAGCAGTTAGGTTTCATCAGCCCCTGCCTGACCTTAGATTTATAGAAAATCAAGAAACCCTACATGCTTTAGATCGTCGTGGTAAGGAAAATCAAAATTGGATAACCACGCATAGAGCATATATTGATGTTTGGACTAATCGACGTGTGCATGTACAAGATGGTACTGTAGTTGAAGATTCTACATATTCGTCAGATGAATATCGTCAATGGTATCAAAAGCAGAAGTGCTTTATATTTCAAACCCAAATAGGTATCCCGCTTTCTCGAAGGGCTTTCAGGGTGATAACGTTCGAGTACAATATCTTGTAAGTTCAAGTCTAACCACTGATCTTGACACGTATGTTCATTGAAATAATTTTTTAAGGGTTGATGTTATTAATCCTTATTTATTCCAATTTTTACTCTTCAAATGGATGTTATGTCTCGCATATATTACATGGTTCAGGATTCTCTGATACATAGTAATGAACAACACAAGAACTATTTTCATGCAATGATGGACTTTCATCCACAACATTGCAGCATGTAGGGGAGTCACGATGACTTGCATTTCGCTCTCTATAAGTATCACGGGCCATTTCACAACATGCAGACCCATGTCGTATTTAGTGAACTCTTAGGAATGTTCACGGAAGTTAGCATGACAGTGGACGACATCGTAGAATCCAATCACCAGAATCCGCCATCCAAATTAGATTCAATAGAGGGTCACAGCCTACTGAGTACCATATTGGCGCATCTGCTCCAGTCACACCTCAGACCCAAGTCATGCAACTGCAAAGTACATCCATTGCCCATTCTAGGTCCTTAGTGACTTTTCTAAAGTTTACGTCGAATGGAGACTTATATCATGACACTTCTAAACAAATGCAGGAGGTACAGATGAAAATCAGAGCACCCAAAATCATGATGCTACACTGGAGTCACAGATTACTCAAATCAGTACAATAATGTCAGATCAACCACGTCGAACACAAAGAATACGCAAACCCAGAGAATGTGGTACTCATAAAAAACTTGGACAGCGTTGATGACACACTAATTATGTAGTTGTTGTACAAATAACCTAAATCTGAATTATATACTTTTTGGTGTCATTTTTCGTTTATATTCTTTACCTTCATAAATGTTACCAGAACAACTCAATCACGAATATCTTATTTCTCATTTTATATGGGTACTCTTTTATACAAAACCAAAAACCTTTATAAAATTACAAAAAAATGCTCTTTTTCCATGAACAAAATATTATGAAAAAGGGGTAAAATACACCAATCTCTCTTCTAGTTCATATCAAAAGCTAGGTATCTCCCCTCATCATTGCAAAAAAAACATAGACCTACTATTTATAATATATTTATATATAGTTATTGTTGAGTTTGGGTTTTATCCTACCAACCGTTGGTATTGAGTTTAGGTGCACCAAATCACCCAAAATATATTTTAAACAAAAAATAAAACCCCTTTTAGACCATTCCACGTCTTTGAAACAAGAGAAAAGAATTTGAAAGTCACAGTTGAAAAAGGAAAAACAAAGATTTGATGGACTCAAACCTAAGGCATCCTTTCAACCTAGCCAAGGTTAATAATGAGATTTAGTCAAAAAAATTTTTAGTCTAACTTATAAAATTTATCACATTAAGATGCTTCTATATGGATGCGAATATAGACTTGGAGGGTATCGGAAGGGTAATGTCTCTTTAAAATTTAATTGGTACCAATCACATTAATTGTGACGCCCAAGAGTGATTCTTTGAAGAGGTCACAAATATGCAAAAGATGAGATTTGGAAAAAAGAAAAATTATAATATATAAATATACATGATCTAAAAGAAAGGAATGCAACATAATGGGTTCAGGAGACTAAAATTCGCGACTTAAAGCGGGTTAAGGTTAAGAACCCATACTCGTTCATTTCCCGTATTTGAAGGGTAATTCTCCTTAACTAATCAAACACATGAACTATCCTACTTCTAATTTCCTAAAATGAGATGTGATTCAAAATGATATGGTCCAAACATATAGAGGGTAAAGAAATAATAGTAGAAAAAATATCATGCAAATGAAAATAACTTAAAATAGGAAAAATGCATGAAATACAATCAATGTCATACAAGGTATGAATCTAGCGCGAAAATAGCCTAAAGAGTCTAGCATTGGACTAATTCATTCCTATAAGTTCTCACTAATATTGGACTAGTGAAAAAATGGGCAAAAAGGTCACAACTAACGTTGGACTAGTGTGGTGTTGTCATGCATTGATTATAAATAAATAAAACATATAAAGTATAATTAAATCAAATAAACACATAAAGCATATAGAGTACATAACACATATGCATGATATCTAAATGCAAAACCCTAAAAAAAGTGAATAAACACATAAGCACACAAGCACACAAGCATGCAAGTAAATAAAAACTATCTATTACATTGGGATCCTAACTACAATCTAGAAGGAAAATTTTTGGAAATAATAAATCTATCTATTTCATTTATAAAACTAATTATATTTTTTGGTAAAAATAAAATCTATCTATTACATGATCTATAACTAAATACATTTTTAGGGCACCTATCTATTACAATGACATTTAAATGCCTCTCAAATAAGTATAATAAATTCAATAAAACAAACGAAAACTTAAAATGAATAAAATGAGTAAATAAAAGAAAAAGCATTTTAAACATAGAATCACACTAAAAAAACACATAAGAGCACATAAAAGAATTTAAAATAATAATAGAAGGTACCTCCCTTAAAGTTGTGGTTAAATGAGATGGAATTTGCCCTATTTGTACTCCAAAATCAACAAAATATTCAAGACACCAATTTAATTAACAATTAAAGAGAAAAATGTAAACATATAGCAAATTCACTTTTACTATAATAAGGAAATATAAACAAATATAAAATTCCTAAAATTTACAAATTAAATGCACTTAAATGAAGTATGATTAACAATTAAAGGAAATAAATCAATTATACTTAAAAAATCAAAGCTATCAATAGGGATGGCAATGGGGGCGGGTGCCCGCCCCGCGGGGGGCTCACGGGGCGGGGGGCGGGGGTATACTTCCCCGCCCCATCCCCCGCCCCGCCACCCGCAAAAAAAAAAAAAAAAAAAAAAAATATATATATATATATATATATATATATATATATAAATGACTATATATTATATGTAAGTTAATTAGTTATAAACTTATGATAATGATATTATTAGTTAGATGTATTATATAATGTCTATTAGTTTATGTAATATAATTGATATTATCAATTATATGAATAATTATACATGTCTACTAATAGAATTTATTAATTAGTTATACTAAATTTACTAATACATTTATACTAAATTTCTAATTACACTTAATAGAATAACACTTTTTTCTCAAAAAAAAGCACAAACACAATGATGAATTAGTGATTGCATTTGTACTAAAAGTGAAAATTTGACTATTTTAGTTATATTTATTTCATCATATTGGATTGTATTCAAATAACTTCTGTTTGATTGTTTTTATGAGTTTCAATTGTAAAATTACTGTCGCGCCCCACTTTTCGAATCGAGTGAATGTGGTGTGTGAGATGTGAGTGTGTATGAAATGTGAACGTGTGAAAGTGAAAACAATGAAAGGCCATGGGACTTAGGAATGCGACGATTTGGCCAAGTGAAGTTCGAAAAAAGGTTTTTAATAAAAATGGAGTCGCCACTTGGTATAGAGTTAGGGTGTACCAAGTCACCCAAAAAATGATTTTTGTTTTTGAATGAAAAAAAGTAAATAAACCCTTTTAAAGAACTTTTGGGTCTACGTAACCAAAAGAGGGATCGGGGGTCACATTTGACGGAGGGGAAGGCAAGGATAAAAATCCAAGGCACCCCTGCGACCTAGCCAAGGCTAGTTGCGTGACTTAAACCAATTTTTCCTAATTTTTCTACCCAAGGTATGTATCGCATGTTGGATATGACTACGTGAATGCAAAAACCTAGACCTAGGGGACATGGGGGAAATTTCTCTTCAAAGGGTGAGTGGTGCCAATCACATTAATTGTGAAGCCCAATAATGATCCTTTTGGAGAGGTCACACCTAAACCTAAATGACGTGAAAAATGAGTGGAATGCATGCCATGTGAAAATGTGAGTTTGTGTGAAATGAGAAAAATGATAAAAGTAATAAGATATAAGTGAAGGTGTGCAAATGTAGATGAAAGTACTCGTGTGCGAGTGAAGATAAAAATGTTCATGTGCAAGTGAAGATAAAAAAGTGTTCGTGTGCACGTGAAGATAAAAAAAGTGTTCGTGTGCAAGTGAAGGTGATAAAAAGGTGCATATGTGCAAATGAGACAAAAGTGAAAGTGTAATGATAGAGTGGATTGAGAGTGCATGAGCCTAGGGAATTCATGCATATTGGGTACGGGGAGACCTAAATCGTGACTTGATTTTTCCTTTGATAGAGGGAATATAAGCGTGCTAAGGTTTAGAAAAGCCACACTCGTCTATATCCCATATTTAAGGGGACTCTCAGGCAAATGTACACTATACTAGTATGAGGTGCAAAAATCCTAAAATGAGGGGAAAAGGGGCTCGAGGAGCATGCCAGATGATAAAACTAAGAAAAATGCATGACATGTAGTGAACAAGCAAATGATATGCTAACGAGGGGAAATCCCTAAGGGTCTAGCGTTGGACTAGCCCTTTCTATGAATTCCTAATGAAATAATGAGCCACAACTAGCGTTGGACTAGTGTGGTGACGTACATTCATCCATTCCATTCATTCATGGTTATGAAAGCAAGTAGACATGCCAAAACGCTCGTAAACACGTAGCACGTAGCACTTAGCATGCTCGACTAGATGCAAGAGCCTACTAAAGCAATTTAACATGTAACAACAAAAACAAGCAACCAAGGGGAAGGGGAAATGGACCAGATGCTCTACGAGCCCTATCTATTACAAACCAAGAGGTGTACACATACCCCATAAAAGCATAAAGGGGAAGGGGAAATGGACCAGATGCTCTCCGAGCCCTATCTATTACAAGCCAAGAGGTGTACACATACCCCATAAAAACATAAAGGGAAAGGGGAAATGGACCAGATGCTCTCCGAGCCCTATCTATTACAAGCCAAGAGGTGTACACATACCCCATAAAACTTAAATAAAAGTAAAAGCAAGTAAATGCACGCAAGGAGGTAAGGAAAGCGGAGTAGGCATGCATATTCACATAACACGTAGGAGCACGTAGGGTCAAATGAAGTGCAAATGAAGGATAGAGTGTACCTCCCTTGAAGCGACGCCCTAACGTAGTGAAATTACTAATTTACCCTCCAAAATAATAAAAAGGTCAAGGTACCACTTAAATTATCAAATAATCACATGAGACAAAAATTAAATATGAAAAATGAAAGTTAAACACTAAATTGAGTCAATTAAAGTATTTACATAGACAAACCAACTATGTACAAAGCAATTAATGCAAGAGGGACTTAATTAGAAGGACATGAAAATTTCTAAAAGAGAGTAAAATAAAATACCAAAGTTGATGACTTAAGATAAGACCCATAAAAATCAAATGCCAAAATGTGATTAGAACACAAATCCAAGCTAAAAAGTTCTATTAAAACTTATTGAACCTCAAAATGCATCCTAAAACTCACTAAACGTCTTACCCAAAATCATGTCAAAGCAAACCAAAAACAATTAAGATTCTAGAATGACAAAAGTGATTAAATTATTCAACTAATTGGACCATAACAAGGCAAGGGGGAATTTAGGGGGTTAAAGTGCAAGTGTTTTAGGACCTAATTGTAAGAACAAACACATAATTGGGTCACAGCAAGATAAGGGGAAACTTGAAGGATCAATGTGCAAAATTCAAAAGTATTTTCATGCAAAACCCATGCAATCACGTAGAAGGATTTCCTGATGCATTTTTCATCTTGGAACATCAAACTCAAGTTCAACCATATTCCTTAACTAAAACTTTCTTGATCTAAACTTCCAAAACTTTAAACTAGACAACCAAGCATAAAATGGGCGTCAAACATACAAAGACATGGAAGAAAATCATGCAAACTTTGGAAATGCTTCATGCAAGCTTACGGATGAAACTAATACAACAAAACCTGCTGCATTTTCGTTTGTTCAAAAACCAGATTTTTAGCGCAACTTTGATTGGATAATTTTCAAACTATCATCACAACCTTAAGCTTAACAAACAGACTACGTAAATTGAAACTCCAAACAAGCAAGAAACAGCAAAGGAACTGATGCAAAGGAAATCTGGACTAAACATTCATGCAAAGATGGTTATGTAATCTGATTGTCTATGCTTCCAGCAAGCATTCAAACATAATTTAAGCAATTCAGCCCCCAAACATGCAACTGAACTCTGCTACAAAAAACATGGCTCTTCCTCAATGCATGCATACACACGATATTCTAATCACAATGGCCAACAAATCACTCGCTTCAACAATGCAAAAAGAAAGAACTTCAGCCAACCGAAAGTGCAGGCTTGCTTCATTTTCATAATTCAAGTTTTCCAATTCGTACACACGACTTTGATTACATATTTTCTACTCCAACATCACAGCTCTAAACAAAGCAATTAAATCAAAAACTTCAGCATCTGAACAGGCTAAGAAACTTAGCAAAATATTATGTAAAAATCTGGAAAAGCATGCAAAACATTTGCCGTTCAAAAACTGCTGCAATTTTTAGCCATGACTTGTCCAGAATTTTCAGTCTATCATGCAAACGGAAATGGAGTCATGAAGCCTGTGCAAATCAGAATTTTAACCATCGAAACCCCCCCTCTCCATTCCTGTACACACCCATTTCCAAACGAACACAACAGCCATCACCAGAGGACAGCAAAAATCTGGCCCGTAAGAACGAAAAACGCAACAAAAGCTTCTGCGCAAAAACAAACAGGCTGCTGCAAATTTTGCAACCCATCCCACGCCAGTATTTTGCACAAGATTCTAATAAAACTCATTGATTTATCATCCCAAAACACATATATACCCAGATCACCATTTCAAGCACAAGTCTAAACCGCAAAACAGGTTCATTCAGAAAACAAAAAAAAATTCAACAAGTTTCGGATTCCATTATCAAATGAGAAGATTATGCAACCCAGGCTTCAAACAAACTAAAGACAACCTGTAGTTTATCCCATTAATCACCAAACCCAGCTTCAACATTGTATAAACACGGAAAAAGAAACAACCCAAGAAATTGATACATGTTCATTGCTGAGTTTCAAAACATGTTCATTATACCAATAGCAGAAATTTTCTGCGTTTGTGTGTCGATTCTGGTGATGTATAAGCAGCTAAGGATAAAAGAAATCACCTTTAACTTCTGGTGGAGACAGGAACGCAGAGTGGATGAAAAGATGGCTTCCACTGTAGAGATTCGCAGCTGCAAATTTAACGCTCGGGCTCTCCCTTTCTTGTCCTTTCTTTCTCTGACCTTCAGCCGCTACCAAAACCTCTCTCTCTTTTCCGTTTGCCGCCTTCTCTCTCTGTTTTCTCTCCAGCTATCCCTCGCCGTCAGTAGCCTCTCAGTAGTTGCTCTCCAGAAAATCTCCCCGGTTTCTCCCTTTTCTATTGCCGTCCCCCAAAAGAAAACCTCTCCTCTATTCTCTTATCTTCCCCACCATCAGCCGTCACCTCTCCTTCCTTTTCTTTTTTGCCCAGAACCCCCTTTCTAAAACCCTCGCTTAGTTTTTTCTGTTTGCCCGTCGATGCTCTCTCCCCCTTGCTCACCGAAAACTCCTCCTTGCGGCTGTGGTTTTCTTTGCTCTTTTATATTCACTTCCCAATCTCCTAAACCTGCTCTCAATGGTGAGGATGAAGGCTTGTCCTTCCCTTTCCATCCAGCCATCCGATGGCTATTGAAATTGTACCTTTGCACGCTGCAAAAAATTGCAGCGTGCATGCTGCGATAACAATTTTTTTTTTTTTTTTTTTTTAACTTTCAACTTAATAAATACAGAAATGATAAAATATAAATAATAATAATAAAAAATTGACAAAAACCAAGTAATAATAATGAAAATAATAATAATGAAAATAATTTAAAAAACTAAACAACTAAAAACAACAAAAATGGCCATTTTTCCATCTTTTTTTGTTTCATTTTTCATTTTTTTCATTTTTTTCAAGAAAGCATTGAATTTAAATTACAAACGACTAAATCATATTTTTTTGAATGCTTTTTCTTTTCCTTTTTTTCTTTTTCAACAAATTCTATGATAAAACTTAAAAATAAAAATAAAATTGGAAACTAAAAACTAAAAATGAACACGACAAATAAAAAAACTAAAAAATGAAATTACACCAAAAATTTGGTGTCTACAGTTTGCCCCTCTTTGTCTGAGTTTTGAAAAAACTTGAGACAAAAAAGTAGACACCAAATACTTACCAGTGTTATTCGGTTGCAAAAATGATCTGAACGGACAGGAATTCTAAAATGGGACTGACCCGAACATGAATTTAAAATTGGGGATAGACCCACGGGATAGACCCGGGTAGAAATGTAAAATTGAGATAGACCCACGGGATAGACCCGGACAGAAATGTAAAATTGGGATAGACCCACGGGATAGACCCGAACAGAAATTTAAAATTGGGATAGACCCACGGGATAGACCCGGACAGAAATTTAAAATTGGGATAGACCCACGGGATAGACCCGGACAGAAATTTAAAATTGGGATAGACCCACGGGATAGACCCGGACAGAAATTTAAATTTGGGATAGACCCACGGGATAGACCCGGACAGAAATTTAAAATTGGGATAGACCCACGGGATAGACCCGGACAGAAATTTAAATTTGGGATAGACCCACGGGATAGACCCGGACTAAAATTTAAAATTGGGATAGACCCACGGGATAGACCCGGACAGAAATTTAAAATTGGGATAGACCCGGACTAAAATTTAAAATTGGGATAGACCCACGGGATAGACCCGGACAGAAATGTAAAATTGGGATAGACCCACGGGATAGACCCGGACAGAAATTTAAATTGGATTTGATCTGTCAAGATATAAGAAATTAAATTTTGATTTTCCAAGAAACAAAAATTTGAACTTGATTTTCGATTTTTGACTTTTGAATTTTTCTGATTTTTCGAGAGAATCTTTTTCCAAAAATAATTTGCCCCAGTGTAGAGCCCTTTTCCCTTCTTTCTTCTCTTTCTTCGGCATCGGCCTTCTACATCGCCAGATGCTTTTCGTCGACTTCAACTGTGAATACCTGCACAGGGCTTACGTGCACTCAAATGAGCGTGACTGATTTGAAAAATGCATTATTTTGATTCTTGGACGAAATCCTCAATTGGACTACAAAAATATTTGCCCCTGTGTGGGCTTATTTTGCAAATAAAAATTTTGCCCCAGTTTGGGCCCATTTGATTGCAAAAATTGGTTTAGATGATTTCCCATTTACTTGAACAAAGAAAAACCGCACTTTCTAAAATTTAGAAAAGAGTGCACATACAACAATGTGAAGAAACTTTAATCGTCAAGTTTGAACTCATGCAGAAATTTCATGATGAATTCCTCAAAATAATGCCAAATTACAAGATATTTCTTCCTTACCTTAGCATCGAAGCTTTGGGTAATGGGCGTTATTTCTGACTTGGAAATGGGAGGCCAAGATTTGTCTTATTTTGTGCTCATTCGATATCACGTCCTCATGAAAGCAAAATAGTTTGTCACCCTTATTTTCCAAGAAAACTTAGTCAACATACAAGCTTGATAGGCTTGCAATAAAATGGGTAGAAACGATAGCTAAACCTGTGAAAACTGGTTATACTCCCATGATCACAAATGATTGATGGCTTACGAGCATAATCGCCACTTTGGATTGTCATGAAGGAATAAGCCAACGATGGACTTTATCAGCTTGTAATTTGGCTTGAAAACGATAGCTAAAGAAAGAAATAATTTTCAAGGACATTGCACCGAAGATCGCATTTTTCTCAAAATTACCCTCAATTTGGACTCCAAGATCTTGGACTTTGTTTGACTTTTTGTCATCACTCAACAGGGTCTTTCGGCATCAAATCTTTTTTTGCACCTTTCTTTTGCATTCATTTCGCTCGTTTTTCTCTTCTTTTTCCCCCTTTTCAAAAATACCCTCGCGGGGTTTCACATGAAGAGCAGTGTCAACCTCACACCTAATCAATTCAGAAATACAGCTAAAATTTTCGACATCAGAGATTTCCTTGACAAAGCCAGTGCAAAGAACAGAAGTCAGGACTTTCGGCTTTGTAATGGAGTCAGGTGGGGTGCTTAGAAAAGTTAAGGCTTGAAAACGGATTTCAGAACTGGTTTGAAGAATCTGAGATCGCATTGTTGCGCCAACCCTATTTTAGGGTGAAATCAGAATTTGCCTCAGTTTTTGCTCAATTGAGGCTTTTTCTCTTTCATTTTCTTTCTTTTTGATTTTTTTTGGCCTTCGGCCATTTTTGAAATTTGCCCCAGTTTATTTGTGGACTGAGGTTCTCTTTTCTTCTTTTGTTTTTGATTTTGTGGCTTTTCACCTTTCACCTTTTGAAATTTTCTTTTCAACTCAAACTCGCCCCCAGTGTGGGGTTTGCGATTCTCAGGGGTTGCCAAACGAAATATTTTATTCTGAAGGCTCAAAAAGGATAACTAGGGATAGAATGCTTGATCGGAAAAGAAGAGGGCCTGACTTTAATTCCGTTCCCTACATTAACTCTGAAAAGAAATTTTCATTAATGGGAAATTTTTGGCATGTATCCGAATTAATTGACTGAGGAAGACCCTTGCATAGACGATCCACCAGATGAAATTCTTCCTTTTCTTTTTTCAACATTGGAACCCAAGTGGAATCAAATTTCCAATTTGCGGTTCTCTCCCTTTTAGCCTTAGCATTTTGGCTTTTCTCTCTCTTTTGGAAAATTCTCCAATCTTCTTCCCCAGTGTGGGGGCGATCATAAGTGCTTTGAAAAGAACCAGTAATTTTGGCTCAAATGAGGATGCAAGGGGTGATCAGTGTTTAGGTTGTAGAAACGACGGCCAAAGCATCATTCTTACACTTCATGACAACCAAAGTAACGAAACGGTCATTGAAAATCCATTCCCCTATTTGATATTTGAAAATTTTCCAATATAGGGTAGAGATCATTAAGGCCTTTATTTGAAACGAAATTATTCTTTCATAGGCTCAAATGGGAGAGCAAGTGATAAAAATCTGTATAGGTAGTGAAACAAATACTCAAAGTATCATTCCAAATTTTCAAACAAATAAGAATAATGCACATTTTTGCTTTCACTTAGATGTGATTGAATCGGGTTAAACCAATGGGGATTTTTCCAAGCAAAGATTGTCCCAATTTGCAATTTATCAATCAATGTGACTGATTTTATTTTGGAATTAAGGGAAGGAGAAAGGTATCTCATAGGGCCTTTTGAGTGACCGTTCACTCTCTTTCTTTCTGAGCACTCTTATTGGATGACTCGGATCAACAATCTGGTGTACATAAGGATTTTTGAAAGCAGACCCTTGTGATCATGAAGCTTTTCAATTTGGTCTTACTTCTTAAAATTCGTCACGAAATCTCCAATGAATAAGAATAAAGAATGAAATGTACATAAATATGCACAAAACAATGATTGTCCAAAAAGTTTATTACTGAAAAAGTTTGAAACAAAATTTCTCATTCAATTACAATACAAATGAGAAGAGAGAAACTTGTAAAGAGCTCCACATATACACTTTTTGTCTCCTTTTCTTTTTGGAACAAAATGTGTTAACAAATCAAATATAGAAAATTTTCCTTTGGAAAACAATCACAACATCTCTCAGAGGCTTTAGCGTAGAGCTTCCAGATAGATCATTTATGTTTTCATCGTAGGATCTGCCCAAGAATCAAATAACACTTGTACTCTTCAAACTTTATTGGATTAAAATTATCATCAGATATAGAAGAATATTTTCATCTTATTGAAACATTTTTATGAATGCAGGGGAGGGGGAAACAAAAGAAAAATACCCCGAGTTAGTAGGCAAAACTGCAAAATCGGTATGCATGTCCTATGGGGGGAACCCTTTTTATGCCAAGGGTAGGCCTAGCATGAAAATGCAATCCGCTAGAATAGGCACTATACAATACCTGATGGATCCGATCAACTCATGGAGTGAAAATAATTTTGAAAAATTTGGCCCATTGGAATAAGAAGAGACGTTTGTCAAAATGAGGACCTCGTCCGAAGGGATTGATTACCTTTGATTTGCAAAACGCATGGGTTTGACCTTGACGAACTTCCTATTCAAAGAGATTGGAATTCGTTGATAAAATTTCTCAGTGAATTACGGGTCAAAACCCCAATTGATCAAGTGATTGGATGCAATGGACGGTTTTCTTCAAAATTGACTAGATTTCCCAATTTGGAATTTGACAATGAAACCCCAATAGGGCAAATGGATTGAATGAAGTTGACAATTTATTTAAAATCCCAAATTACCCTAAAAAGGGAAACAGGTCAAATGAATTGAATGAAATTTATCCAAAATTAATCAGATTTCCCTAAAAAGGGTAAATTGATCAAACAGATTGAACGAAACTTGATTTATTCAAAATCGGCTCGGCTGCCCTAAAAATGGGTGAACTGGCCAAATGAATGAAAGAGAATTAGTGATTTAATCAAAAATCGGCCGCATGACCCTAAAAAGGGTAAATTGGTCAAATGAATTGACGATTTATTCAAAAATCGACCAGGTGACCCTAAAAAAGGGTAAATTGGTCAAATGGATTGGTTGAATTGTCCGGCCATTGGTTATTTCAAAATTATTGAGGTGCATTAGTCTATGACCTTCTAAAAATCAAATTTTGGCCTCAATTTGTTTATCATCTCAATAGGAGGAATCGTTTGTGAATTTCTTCAAATTAATGTCCTTCACGCAAAGGATTTTTACCAATTTTTGATAAAATGGCCAAAAAGTGATTATTAGATGCTCATATTCCAAAGATCACTCTATGAAAATGATCGGATCCTACCTTACCTTGTGCACTACCCCTTTGGATGGTACAAAAATGTAAACGTGCAAGTCTCATTGGATTAAGTATCCGAGACACAAGGTGGTTTTATTCCTAAACACGGGATTCCCTATGTGGCATTCCCTTTCTATGGTTTATGCATGATGCCATTTATTAAAGCGATGTAAATATGTGACAAATATGGTCTAAAGGACATAAATAATGCATCGGGGGAAAAATGTCTAAAATGAAATGTACTTATTGAAAATTAAGCATAATGACTGGAATTTAAACATGTGAGTTATCTAGTGGGTGAGTCACTAAAAGAGTGCCAAAGAGGCCTCTTATTGCTATGGCACATGAATGCAGGCCAAGAAAACAAAGAAATGGTTAGTGCAATTGATAGTACACATAACACATTGGGAGCAATTAAGAAAAGAAATACAATAAAAGCAAGTAAAAGGGGTGGAACCCCCTCCCTCGTGCCTAATGTGCTTAAAAGGGTGAGGCTGACTCTAACCTAGGCAAACTCTAACATGGATGCATGAGGCTGGGGCTCACTAATGCAACTAGACTCGATAAGTCTCGGCTCCCAAGCCTTCAGACCTAAAGGCGAAGGGTCATCACTCCCAGGGCCTTTGATCGGTGGCTCGAGTGATCCCTTACGTAGCGCTATGGGCGCAGAGCACACCAGCCGCCTACCCAAGGCAATCGATCCTAATCCTACAAGGCGGTGTGGGAAACGCCCACGAAAAATAAAATAAAATGGGATAAAAGCAAGTAAACGTGCACGTATGAAGTGTTCCCTATTTTGAGGGAAAGGGGTGAGAACCACGCGAGGCTCTAAAGGTGACACACACCCCCCCAAATGCAATGCAAGCGCGAGATAAACAAGTAAACATACATCCAATCAACCAATCACACGTACGTGAGTGAGGGAATAGTTGGATACGCGCGCGAGGCAAAAAGGCCTAAAAATAAAATAAAAAAAATGCAACCCTAATATCCAAGTGCAATGCATAAAAAGGGCAGAAAAAGGAAACGAATGGCTAAGTCAAATGCTCGGACCCACTTAGGAAGTCCCCAGTGGAGTCGCCAACTGTCGCGCCCCACTTTTCGAATCGAGTGAATGTGGTGTGTGAGATGTGAGTGTGTATGAAATGTGAACGTGTGAAAGTGAAAACAATGAAAGGCCATGGGACTTAGGAATGCGACGATTTGGCCAAGTGAAGTTCGAAAAAGGGTTTTTAATAAAAATGGAGTCGCCACTTGGTATAGAGTTAGGGTGTACCAAGTCACCCAAAAAATGATTTTTGTTTTTGAATGAAAAAAAGTAAATAAACCCTTTTAAAGAACTTTTGGGTCTACGTAACCAAAAGAGGGATCGGGGGTCACATTTGACGGAGGGGAAGGCAAGGATAAAAATCCAAGGCACCCCTGCGACCTAGCCAAGGCTAGTTGCGTGACTTAAACCAATTTTTCCTAATTTTTCTACCCAAGGTATGTATCGCATGTTGGATATGACTACGTGAATGCAAAAACCTAGACCTAGGGGACATGGGGGAAATTTCTCTTCAAAGGATGAGTGGTGCCAATCACATTAATTGTGAAGCCCAATAATGATCCTTTTGGAGAGGTCACACCTAAACCTAAATGACGTGAAAAATGAGTGGAATGCATGCCATGTGAAAATGTGAGTTTGTGTGAAATGAGAAAAATGATAAAAGTAATAAGATATAAGTGAAGGTGTGCAAATGTAGATGAAAGTACTCGTGTGCGAGTGAAGATAAAAATGTTCATGTGCAAGTGAAGATAAAAAAGTGTTCGTGTGCACGTGAAGATAAAAAAAGTGTTCGTGTGCAAGTGAAGGTGATAAAAAGGTGCATATGTGCAAATGAGACAAAAGTGAAAGTGTAATGATAGAGTGGATTGAGAGTGCATGAGCCTAGGGAATTCATGCATATTGGGTACGGGGAGACCTAAATCGTGACTTGATTTTTCCTTTGATAGAGGGAATATAAGCGTGCTAAGGCTTAGAAAAGCCACACTCGTCTATATCCCATATTTAAGGGGACTCTCAGGCAAATGTACACTATACTAGTATGAGGTGCAAAAATCCTAAAATGAGGGGAAAAGGGGCTCGAGGAGCATGCCAGATGATAAAACTAAGAAAAATGCATGACATGTAGTGAACAAGCAAATGATATGCTAACGAGGGGAAATCCCTAAGGGTCTAGCGTTGGACTAGCCCTTTCTATGAATTCCTAATGAAATAATGAGCCACAACTAGCGTTGGACTAGTGTGGTGACGTACATTCATCCATTCCATTCATTCATGGTTATGAAAGCAAGTAGACATGCCAAAATGCTCGTAAACACGTAGCACGTAGCACTTAGCATGCTCGACTAGATGCAAGAGCCTACTAAAGCAATTTAACATGTAACAACAAAAACAAGCAACCAAGGGGAAGGGGAAATGGACCAGATGCTCTACGAGCCCTATCTATTACAAACCAAGAGGTGTACACATACCCCATAAAAGCATAAAGGGGAAGGGGAAATGGACCAGATGCTCTCCGAGCCCTATCTATTACAAGCCAAGAGGTGTACACATACCCCATAAAAACATAAAGGGAAAGGGGAAATGGACCAGATGCTCTCCGAGCCCTATCTATTACAAGCCAAGAGGTGTACACATACCCCATAAAACTTAAATAAAAGTAAAAGCAAGTAAATGCACGCAAGGAGGTAAGGAAAGCGGAGTAGGCATGCATATTCACATAACACGTAGGAGCACGTAGGGTCAAATGAAGTGCAAATGAAGGATAGAGTGTACCTCCCTTGAAGCGACGCCCTAACGTAGTGAAATTACTAATTTACCCTCCAAAATAATAAAAAGGTCAAGGTACCACTTAAATTATCAAATAATCACATGAGACAAAAATTAAATATGAAAAATGAAAGTTAAACACTAAATTGAGTCAATTAAAGTATTTACATAGACAAACCAACTATGTACAAAGCAATTAATGCAAGAGGGACTTAATTAGAAGGACATGAAAATTTCTAAAAGAGAGTAAAATAAAATACCAAAGTTGATGACTTAAGATAAGACCCATAAAAATCAAATGCCAAAATGTGATTAGAACACAAATCCAAGCTAAAAAGTTCTATTAAAACTTATTGAACCTCAAAATGCATCCTAAAACTCACTAAACGTCTTACCCAAAATCATGTCAAAGCAAACCAAAAACAATTAAGATTCTAGAATGACAAAAGTGATTAAATTATTCAACTAATTGGACCATAACAAGGCAAGGGGGAATTTAGGGGGTTAAAGTGCAAGTGTTTTAGGACCTAATTGTAAGAACAAACACATAATTGGGTCACAGCAAGATAAGGGGAAACTTGAAGGATCAATGTGCAAAATTCAAAAGTATTTTCATGCAAAACCCATGCAATCACGTAGAAGGATTTCCTGATGCATTTTTCATCTTGGAACATCAAACTCAAGTTCAACCATATTCCTTAACTAAAACTTTCTTGATCTAAACTTCCAAAACTTTAAACTAGACAACCAAGCATAAAATGGGCGTCAAACATACAAAGACATGGAAGAAAATCATGCAAACTTTGGAAATGCTTCATGCAAGCTTACGGATGAAACTAATACAACAAAACCTGCTGCATTTTCGTTTGTTCAAAAACCAGATTTTTAGCGCAACTTTGATTGGATAATTTTCAAACTATCATCACAACCTTAAGCTTAACAAACAGACTACGTAAATTGAAACTCCAAACAAGCAAGAAACAGCAAAGGAACTGATGCAAAGGAAATCTGGACTAAACATTCATGCAAAGATGGTTATGTAATCTGATTGTCTATGCTTCCAGCAAGCATTCAAACATAATTTAAGCAATTCAGCCCCCAAACATGCAACTGAACTCTGCTACAAAAAACATGGCTCTTCCTCAATGCATGCATACACACGATATTCTAATCACAATGGCCAACAAATCACTCGCTTCAACAATGCAAAAAGAAAGAACTTCAGCCAACCGAAAGTGCAGGCTTGCTTCATTTTCATAATTCAAGTTTTCCAATTCGTACACACGACTTTGATTACATATTTTCTACTCCAACATCACAGCTCTAAACAAAGCAATTAAATCAAAAACTTCAGCATCTGAACAGGCTAAGAAACTTAGCAAAATATTATGTAAAAATCTGGAAAAGCATGCAAAACATTTGCCGTTCAAAAACTGCTGCAATTTTTAGCCATGACTTGTCCAGAATTTTCAGTCTATCATGCAAACGGAAATGGAGTCATGAAGCCTGTGCAAATCAGAATTTTAACCATCGAAACCCCCCTCTCCATTCCTGTACACACCCATTTCCAAACGAACACAACAGCCATCACCAGAGGACAGCAAAAATCTGGCCCGTAAGAACGAAAAACGCAACAAAAGCTTCTGCGCAAAAACAAACAGGCTGCTGCAAATTTTGCAACCCATCCCACGCCAGTATTTTGCACAAGATTCTAATAAAACTCATTGATTTATCATCCCAAAACACATATATACCCAGATCACCATTTCAAGCACAAGTCTAAACCGCAAAACAGGTTCATTCAGAAAACAAAAAAAAATTCAACAAGTTTCGGATTCCATTATCAAATGAGAAGATTATGCAACCCAGGCTTCAAACAAACTAAAGACAACCTGTAGTTTATCCCATTAATCACCAAACCCAGCTTCAACATTGTATAAACACGGAAAAAGAAACAACCCAAGAAATTGATACATGTTCATTGCTGAGTTTCAAAACATGTTCATTATACCAATAGCAGAAATTTTCTGCGTTTGTGTGTCGATTCTGGTGATGTATAAGCAGCTAAGGATAAAAGAAATCACCTTTAACTTCTGGTGGAGACAGGAACGCAGAGTGGATGAAAAGATGGCTTCCACTGTAGAGATTCGCAGCTGCAAATTTAACGCTCGGGCTCTCCCTTTCTTGTCCTTTCTTTCTCTGACCTTCAGCCGCTACCAAAACCTCTCTCTCTTTTCCGTTTGCCGCCTTCTCTCTCTGTTTTCTCTCCAGCTATCCCTCGCCGTCAGTAGCCTCTCAGTAGTTGCTCTCCAGAAAATCTCCCCGGTTTCTCCCTTTTCTATTGCCGTCCCCCAAAAGAAAACCTCTCCTCTATTCTCTTATCTTCCCCACCATCAGCCGTCACCTCTCCTTCCTTTTCTTTTTTGCCCAGAACCCCCTTTCTAAAACCCTCGCTTAGTTTTTTCTGTTTGCCCGTCGATGCTCTCTCCCCCTTGCTCACCGAAAACTCCTCCTTGCGGCTGTGGTTTTCTTTGCTCTTTTATATTCACTTCCCAATCTCCTAAACCTGCTCTCAATGGTGAGGATGAAGGCTTGTCCTTCCCTTTCCATCCAGCCATCCGATGGCTATTGAAATTGTACCTTTGCACGCTGCAAAAAATTGCAGCGTGCATGCTGCGATAACAATTTTTTTTTTTTTTTTTTTTTAACTTTCAACTTAATAAATACAGAAATGATAAAATATAAATAATAATAATAAAAAATTGACAAAAACCAAGTAATAATAATGAAAATAATAATAATGAAAATAATTTAAAAAACTAAACAACTAAAAACAACAAAAATGGCCATTTTTCCATCTTTTTTTGTTTCATTTTTCATTTTTTTCATTTTTTTCAAGAAAGCATTGAATTTAAATTACAAACGACTAAATCATATTTTTTTGAATGCTTTTTCTTTTCCTTTTTTTCTTTTTCAACAAATTCTATGATAAAACTTAAAAATAAAAATAAAATTGGAAACTAAAAACTAAAAATGAACACGACAAATAAAAAAACTAAAAAATGAAATTACACCAAAAATTTGGTGTCTACAGTTTGCCCCTCTTTGTCTGAGTTTTGAAAAAACTTGAGACAAAAAAGTAGACACCAAATACTTACCAGTGTTATTCGGTTGCAAAAATGATCTGAACGGACAGGAATTCTAAAATGGGACTGACCCGAACATGAATTTAAAATTGGGGATAGACCCACGGGATAGACCCGGGTAGAAATGTAAAATTGAGATAGACCCACGGGATAGACCCGGACAGAAATGTAAAATTGGGATAGACCCACGGGATAGACCCGAACAGAAATTTAAAATTGGGATAGACCCACGGGATAGACCCGGACAGAAATTTAAAATTGGGATAGACCCACGGGATAGACCCGGACAGAAATTTAAAATTGGGATAGACCCACGGGATAGACCCGGACAGAAATTTAAATTTGGGATAGACCCACGGGATAGACCCGGACAGAAATTTAAAATTGGGATAGACCCACGGGATAGACCCGGACAGAAATTTAAATTTGGGATAGACCCACGGGATAGACCCGGACAGAAATTTAAAATTGGGATAGACCCACGGGATAGACCCGGACTAAAATTTAAAATTGGGATAGACCCACGGGATAGACCCGGACAGAAATTTAAAATTGGGATAGACCCGGACTAAAATTTAAAATTGGGATAGACCCACGGGATAGACCCGGACAGAAATGTAAAATTGGGATAGACCCACGGGATAGACCCGGACAGAAATTTAAATTGGATTTGATCTGTCAAGATATAAGAAATTAAATTTTGATTTTCCAAGAAACAAAAATTTGAACTTGATTTTCGATTTTTGACTTTTGAATTTTTCTGATTTTTCGAGAGAATCTTTTTCCAAAAATAATTTGCCCCAGTGTAGAGCCCTTTTCCCTTCTTTCTTCTCTTTCTTCGGCATCGGCCTTCTACATCGCCAGATGCTTTTCGTCGACTTCAACTGTGAATACCTGCACAGGGCTTACGTGCACTCAAATGAGCGTGACTGATTTGAAAAATGCATTATTTTGATTCTTGGACGAAATCATCAATTGGACTACAAAAATATTTGCCCCTGTGTGGGCTTATTTTGCAAATAAAAATTTTGCCCCAGTTTGGGCCCATTTGATTGCAAAAATTGGTTTAGATGATTTCCCATTTACTTGAACAAAGAAAAACCGCACTTTCTAAAATTTAGAAAAGAGTGCACATACAACAATGTGAAGAAACTTTAATCGTCAAGTTTGAACTCATGCAGAAATTTCATGATGAATTCCTCAAAATAATGCCAAATTACAAGATATTTCTTCCTTACCTTAGCATCGAAGCTTTGGGTAATGGGCGTTATTTCTGACTTGGAAATGGGAGGCCAAGATTTGTCTTATTTTGTGCTCATTCGATATCACGTCCTCATGAAAGCAAAATAGTTTGTCACCCTTATTTTCCAAGAAAACTTAGTCAACATACAAGCTTGATAGGCTTGCAATAAAATGGGTAGAAACGATAGCTAAACCTGTGAAAACTGGTTATACTCCCATGATCACAAATGATTGATGGCTTACGAGCATAATCGCCACTTTGGATTGTCATGAAGGAATAAGCCAACGATGGACTTTATCAGCTTGTAATTTGGCTTGAAAACGATAGCTAAAGAAAGAAATAATTTTCAAGGACATTGCACCGAAGATCGCATTTTTCTCAAAATTACCCTCAATTTGGACTCCAAGATCTTGGACTTTGTTTGACTTTTTGTCATCACTCAACAGGGTCTTTCGGCATCAAATCTTTTTTTGCACCTTTCTTTTGCATTCATTTCGCTCGTTTTTCTCTTCTTTTTCCCCCTTTTCAAAAATACCCTCGCGGGGTTTCACATGAAGAGCAGTGTCAACCTCACACCTAATCAATTCAGAAATACAGCTAAAATTTTCGACATCAGAGATTTCCTTGACAAAGCCAGTGCAAAGAACAGAAGTCAGGACTTTCGGCTTTGTAATGGAGTCAGGTGGGGTGCTTAGAAAAGTTAAGGCTTGAAAACGGATTTCAGAACTGGTTTGAAGAATCTGAGATCGCATTGTTGCGCCAACCCTATTTTAGGGTGAAATCAGAATTTGCCTCAGTTTTTGCTCAATTGAGGCTTTTTCTCTTTCATTTTCTTTCTTTTTGATTTTTTTTGGCCTTCGGCCATTTTTGAAATTTGCCCCAGTTTATTTGTGGACTGAGGTTCTCTTTTCTTCTTTTGTTTTTGATTTTGTGGCTTTTCACCTTTCACCTTTTGAAATTTTCTTTTCAACTCAAACTCGCCCCCAGTGTGGGGTTTGCGATTCTCAGGGGTTGCCAAACGAAATATTTTATTCTGAAGGCTCAAAAAGGATAACTAGGGATAGAATGCTTGATCGGAAAAGAAGAGGGCCTGACTTTAATTCCGTTCCCTACATTAACTCTGAAAAGAAATTTTCATTAATGGGAAATTTTTGGCATGTATCCGAATTAATTGACTGAGGAAGACCCTTGCATAGACGATCCACCAGATGAAATTCTTCCTTTTCTTTTTTCAACATTGGAACCCAAGTGGAATCAAATTTCCAATTTGCGGTTCTCTCCCTTTTAGCCTTAGCATTTTGGCTTTTCTCTCTCTTTTGGAAAATTCTCCAATCTTCTTCCCCAGTGTGGGGGCGATCATAAGTGCTTTGAAAAGAACCAGTAATTTTGGCTCAAATGAGGATGCAAGGGGTGATCAGTGTTTAGGTTGTAGAAACGACGGCCAAAGCATCATTCTTACACTTCATGACAACCAAAGTAACGAAACGGTCATTGAAAATCCATTCCCCTATTTGATATTTGAAAATTTTCCAATATAGGGTAGAGATCATTAAGGCCTTTATTTGAAACGAAATTATTCTTTCATAGGCTCAAATGGGAGAGCAAGTGATAAAAATCTGTATAGGTAGTGAAACAAATACTCAAAGTATCATTCCAAATTTTCAAACAAATAAGAATAATGCACATTTTTGCTTTCACTTAGATGTGATTGAATCGGGTTAAACCAATGGGGATTTTTCCAAGCAAAGATTGTCCCAATTTGCAATTTATCAATCAATGTGACTGATTTTATTTTGGAATTAAGGGAAGGAGAAAGGTATCTCATAGGGCCTTTTGAGTGACCGTTCACTCTCTTTCTTTCTGAGCACTCTTATTGGATGACTCGGATCAACAATCTGGTGTACATAAGGATTTTTGAAAGCAGACCCTTGTGATCATGAAGCTTTTCAATTTGGTCTTACTTCTTAAAATTCGTCACGAAATCTCCAATGAATAAGAATAAAGAATGAAATGTACATAAATATGCACAAAACAATGATTGTCCAAAAAGTTTATTACTGAAAAAGTTTGAAACAAAATTTCTCATTCAATTACAATACAAATGAGAAGAGAGAAACTTGTAAAGAGCTCCACATATACACTTTTTGTCTCCTTTTCTTTTTGGAACAAAATGTGTTAACAAATCAAATATAGAAAATTTTCCTTTGGAAAACAATCACAACATCTCTCAGAGGCTTTAGCGTAGAGCTTCCAGATAGATCATTTATGTTTTCATCGTAGGATCTGCCCAAGAATCAAATAACACTTGTACTCTTCAAACTTTATTGGATTAAAATTATCATCAGATATAGAAGAATATTTTCATCTTATTGAAACATTTTTATGAATGCAGGGGAGGGGGAAACAAAAGAAAAATACCCCGAGTTAGTAGGCAAAACTGCAAAATCGGTATGCATGTCCTATGGGGGGAACCCTTTTTATGCCAAGGGTAGGCCTAGCATGAAAATGCAATCCGCTAGAATAGGCACTATACAATACCTGATGGATCCGATCAACTCATGGAGTGAAAATAATTTTGAAAAATTTGGCCCATTGGAATAAGAAGAGACGTTTGTCAAAATGAGGACCTCGTCCGAAGGGATTGATTACCTTTGATTTGCAAAACGCATGGGTTTGACCTTGACGAACTTCCTATTCAAAGAGATTGGAATTCGTTGATAAAATTTCTCAGTGAATTACGGGTCAAAACCCCAATTGATCAAGTGATTGGATGCAATGGACGGTTTTCTTCAAAATTGACTAGATTTCCCAATTTGGAATTTGACAATGAAACCCCAATAGGGCAAATGGATTGAATGAAGTTGACAATTTATTTAAAATCCCAAATTACCCTAAAAAGGGAAACAGGTCAAATGAATTGAATGAAATTTATCCAAAATTAATCAGATTTCCCTAAAAAGGGTAAATTGATCAAACAGATTGAACGAAACTTGATTTATTCAAAATCGGCTCGGCTGCCCTAAAAATGGGTGAACTGGCCAAATGAATGAAAGAGAATTAGTGATTTAATCAAAAATCGGCCGCATGACCCTAAAAAGGGTAAATTGGTCAAATGAATTGACGATTTATTCAAAAATCGACCAGGTGACCCTAAAAAAGGGTAAATTGGTCAAATGGATTGGTTGAATTGTCCGGCCATTGGTTATTTCAAAATTATTGAGGTGCATTAGTCTATGACCTTCTAAAAATCAAATTTTGGCCTCAATTTGTTTATCATCTCAATAGGAGGAATCGTTTGTGAATTTCTTCAAATTAATGTCCTTCACGCAAAGGATTTTTACCAATTTTTGATAAAATGGCCAAAAAGTGATTATTAGATGCTCATATTCCAAAGATCACTCTATGAAAATGATCGGATCCTACCTTACCTTGTGCACTACCCCTTTGGATGGTACAAAAATGTAAACGTGCAAGTCTCATTGGATTAAGTATCCGAGACACAAGGTGGTTTTATTCCTAAACACGGGATTCCCTATGTGGCATTCCCTTTCTATGGTTTATGCATGATGCCATTTATTAAAGCGATGTAAATATGTGACAAATATGGTCTAAAGGACATAAATAATGCATCGGGGGAAAAATGTCTAAAATGAAATGTACTTATTGAAAATTAAGCATAATGACTGGAATTTAAACATGTGAGTTATCTAGTGGGTGAGTCACTAAAAGAGTGCCAAAAAGGCCTCTTATTGCTATGGCACATGAATGCAGGCCAAGAAAACAAAGAAATGGTTAGTGCAATTGATAGTACACATAACACATTGGGAGCAATTAAGAAAAGAAATACAATAAAAGCAAGTAAAAGGGGTGGAACCCCCTCCCTCGTGCCTAATGTGCTTAAAAGGGTGAGGCTGACTCTAACCTAGGCAAACTCTAACATGGATGCATGAGGCTGGGGCTCACTAATGCAACTAGACTCGATAAGTCTCGGCTCCCAAGCCTTCAGACCTAAAGGCGAAGGGTCATCACTCCCAGGGCCTTTGATCGGTGGCTCGAGTGATCCCTTACGTAGCGCTATGGGCGCAGAGCACACCAGCCGCCTACCCAAGGCAATCGATCCTAATCCTACAAGGCGGTGTGGGAAACGCCCACGAAAAATAAAATAAAATGGGATAAAAGCAAGTAAACGTGCACGTATGAAGTGTTCCCTATTTTGAGGGAAAGGGGTGAGAACCACGCGAGGCTCTAAAGGTGACACACACCCCCCCAAATGCAATGCAAGCGCGAGATAAACAAGTAAACATACATCCAATCAACCAATCACACGTACGTGAGTGAGGGAATAGTTGGATACGCGCGCGAGGCAAAAAGGCCTAAAAATAAAATAAAAAAAATGCAACCCTAATATCCAAGTGCAATGCATAAAAAGGGCAGAAAAAGGAAACGAATGGCTAAGTCAAATGCTCGGACCCACTTAGGAAGTCCCCAGTGGAGTCGCCAACTGTCGCGCCCCACTTTTCGAATCGAGTGAATGTGGTGTGTGAGATGTGAGTGTGTATGAAATGTGAACGTGTGAAAGTGAAAACAATGAAAGGCCATGGGACTTAGGAATGCGACGATTTGGCCAAGTGAAGTTCGAAAAAGGGTTTTTAATAAAAATGGAGTCGCCACTTGGTATAGAGTTAGGGTGTACCAAGTCACCCAAAAAATGATTTTTGTTTTTGAATGAAAAAAAGTAAATAAACCCTTTTAAAGAACTTTTGGGTCTACGTAACCAAAAGAGGGATCGGGGGTCACATTTGACGGAGGGGAAGGCAAGGATAAAAATCCAAGGCACCCCTGCGACCTAGCCAAGGCTAGTTGCGTGACTTAAACCAATTTTTCCTAATTTTTCTACCCAAGGTATGTATCGCATGTTGGATATGACTACGTGAATGCAAAAACCTAGACCTAGGGGACATGGGGGAAATTTCTCTTCAAAGGATGAGTGGTGCCAATCACATTAATTGTGAAGCCCAATAATGATCCTTTTGGAGAGGTCACACCTAAACCTAAATGACGTGAAAAATGAGTGGAATGCATGCCATGTGAAAATGTGAGTTTGTGTGAAATGAGAAAAATGATAAAAGTAATAAGATATAAGTGAAGGTGTGCAAATGTAGATGAAAGTACTCGTGTGTGAGTGAAGATAAAAATGTTCATGTGCAAGTGAAGATAAAAAAGTGTTCGTGTGCACGTGAAGATAAAAAAAGTGTTCGTGTGCAAGTGAAGGTGATAAAAAGGTGCATATGTGCAAATGAGACAAAAGTGAAAGTGTAATGATAGAGTGGATTGAGAGTGCATGAGCCTAGGGAATTCATGCATATTGGGTACGGGGAGACCTAAATCGTGACTTGATTTTTCCTTTGATAGAGGGAATATAAGCGTGCTAAGGCTTAGAAAAGCCACACTCGTCTATATCCCATATTTAAGGGGACTCTCAGGCAAATGTACACTATACTAGTATGAGGTGCAAAAATCCTAAAATGAGGGGAAAAGGGGCTCGAGGAGCATGCCAGATGATAAAACTAAGAAAAATGCATGACATGTAGTGAACAAGCAAATGATATGCTAACGAGGGGAAATCCCTAAGGGTCTAGCGTTGGACTAGCCCTTTCTATGAATTCCTAATGAAATAATGAGCCACAACTAGCGTTGGACTAGTGTGGTGACGTACATTCATCCATTCCATTCATTCATGGTTATGAAAGCAAGTAGACATGCCAAAATGCTCGTAAACACGTAGCACGTAGCACTTAGCATGCTCGACTAGATGCAAGAGCCTACTAAAGCAATTTAACATGTAACAACAAAAACAAGCAACCAAGGGGAAGGGGAAATGGACCAGATGCTCTACGAGCCCTATCTATTACAAACCAAGAGGTGTACACATACCCCATAAAAGCATAAAGGGGAAGGGGAAATGGACCAGATGCTCTCCGAGCCCTATCTATTACAAGCCAAGAGGTGTACACATACCCCATAAAAACATAAAGGGAAAGGGGAAATGGACCAGATGCTCTCCGAGCCCTATCTATTACAAGCCAAGAGGTGTACACATACCCCATAAAACTTAAATAAAAGTAAAAGCAAGTAAATGCACGCAAGGAGGTAAGGAAAGCGGAGTAGGCATGCATATTCACATAACACGTAGGAGCACGTAGGGTCAAATGAAGTGCAAATGAAGGATAGAGTGTACCTCCCTTGAAGCGACGCCCTAACGTAGTGAAATTACTAATTTACCCTCCAAAATAATAAAAAGGTCAAGGTACCACTTAAATTATCAAATAATCACATGAGACAAAAATTAAATATGAAAAATGAAAGTTAAACACTAAATTGAGTCAATTAAAGTATTTACATAGACAAACCAACTATGTACAAAGCAATTAATGCAAGAGGGACTTAATTAGAAGGACATGAAAATTTCTAAAAGAGAGTAAAATAAAATACCAAAGTTGATGACTTAAGATAAGACCCATAAAAATCAAATGCCAAAATGTGATTAGAACACAAATCCAAGCTAAAAAGTTCTATTAAAACTTATTGAACCTCAAAATGCATCCTAAAACTCACTAAACGTCTTACCCAAAATCATGTCAAAGCAAACCAAAAACAATTAAGATTCTAGAATGACAAAAGTGATTAAATTATTCAACTAATTGGACCATAACAAGGCAAGGGGGAATTTAGGGGGTTAAAGTGCAAGTGTTTTAGGACCTAATTGTAAGAACAAACACATAATTGGGTCACAGCAAGATAAGGGGAAACTTGAAGGATCAATGTGCAAAATTCAAAAGTATTTTCATGCAAAACCCATGCAATCACGTAGAAGGATTTCCTGATGCATTTTTCATCTTGGAACATCAAACTCAAGTTCAACCATATTCCTTAACTAAAACTTTCTTGATCTAAACTTCCAAAACTTTAAACTAGACAACCAAGCATAAAATGGGCGTCAAACATACAAAGACATGGAAGAAAATCATGCAAACTTTGGAAATGCTTCATGCAAGCTTACGGATGAAACTAATACAACAAAACCTGCTGCATTTTCGTTTGTTCAAAAACCAGATTTTTAGCGCAACTTTGATTGGATAATTTTCAAACTATCATCACAACCTTAAGCTTAACAAACAGACTACGTAAATTGAAACTCCAAACAAGCAAGAAACAGCAAAGGAACTGATGCAAAGGAAATCTGGACTAAACATTCATGCAAAGATGGTTATGTAATCTGATTGTCTATGCTTCCAGCAAGCATTCAAACATAATTTAAGCAATTCAGCCCCCAAACATGCAACTGAACTCTGCTACAAAAAACATGGCTCTTCCTCAATGCATGCATACACACGATATTCTAATCACAATGGCCAACAAATCACTCGCTTCAACAATGCAAAAAGAAAGAACTTCAGCCAACCGAAAGTGCAGGCTTGCTTCATTTTCATAATTCAAGTTTTCCAATTCGTACACACGACTTTGATTACATATTTTCTACTCCAACATCACAGCTCTAAACAAAGCAATTAAATCAAAAACTTCAGCATCTGAACAGGCTAAGAAACTTAGCAAAATATTATGTAAAAATCTGGAAAAGCATGCAAAACATTTGCCGTTCAAAAACTGCTGCAATTTTTAGCCATGACTTGTCCAGAATTTTCAGTCTATCATGCAAACGGAAATGGAGTCATGAAGCCTGTGCAAATCAGAATTTTAACCATCGAAACCCCCCCTCTCCATTCCTGTACACACCCATTTCCAAACGAACACAACAGCCATCACCAGAGGACAGCAAAAATCTGGCCCGTAAGAACGAAAAACGCAACAAAAGCTTCTGCGCAAAAACAAACAGGCTGCTGCAAATTTTGCAACCCATCCCACGCCAGTATTTTGCACAAGATTCTAATAAAACTCATTGATTTATCATCCCAAAACACATATATACCCAGATCACCATTTCAAGCACAAGTCTAAACCGCAAAACAGGTTCATTCAGAAAACAAAAAAAAATTCAACAAGTTTCGGATTCCATTATCAAATGAGAAGATTATGCAACCCAGGCTTCAAACAAACTAAAGACAACCTGTAGTTTATCCCATTAATCACCAAACCCAGCTTCAACATTGTATAAACACGGAAAAAGAAACAACCCAAGAAATTGATACATGTTCATTGCTGAGTTTCAAAACATGTTCATTATACCAATAGCAGAAATTTTCTGCGTTTGTGTGTCGATTCTGGTGATGTATAAGCAGCTAAGGATAAAAGAAATCACCTTTAACTTCTGGTGGAGACAGGAACGCAGAGTGGATGAAAAGATGGCTTCCACTGTAGAGATTCGCAGCTGCAAATTTAACGCTCGGGCTCTCCCTTTCTTGTCCTTTCTTTCTCTGACCTTCAGCCGCTACCAAAACCTCTCTCTCTTTTCCGTTTGCCGCCTTCTCTCTCTGTTTTCTCTCCAGCTATCCCTCGCCGTCAGTAGCCTCTCAGTAGTTGCTCTCCAGAAAATCTCCCCGGTTTCTCCCTTTTCTATTGCCGTCCCCCAAAAGAAAACCTCTCCTCTATTCTCTTATCTTCCCCACCATCAGCCGTCACCTCTCCTTCCTTTTCTTTTTTGCCCAGAACCCCCTTTCTAAAACCCTCGCTTAGTTTTTTCTGTTTGCCCGTCGATGCTCTCTCCCCCTTGCTCACCGAAAACTCCTCCTTGCGGCTGTGATTTTCTTTGCTCTTTTATATTCACTTCCCAATCTCCTAAACCTGCTCTCAATGATGAGGATGAAGGCTTGTCCTTCCCTTTCCATCCAGCCATCCGATGGCTATTGAAATTGTACCTTTGCACGCTGCAAAAAATTGCAGCGTGCATGCTGCGATAACAATTTTTTTTTTTTTTTTTTTTTTAACTTTCAACTTAATAAATACAGAAATGATAAAATATAAATAATAATAATAAAAAATTGACAAAAACCAAGTAATAATAATGAAAATAATAATAATGAAAATAATTTAAAAAACTAAACAACTAAAAACAACAAAAATGGCCATTTTTCCATCTTTTTTTGTTTCATTTTTCATTTTTTTCATTTTTTTCAAGAAAGCATTGAATTTAAATTACAAACGACTAAATCATATTTTTTTGAATGCTTTTTCTTTTCCTTTTTTTCTTTTTCAACAAATTCTATGATAAAACTTAAAAATAAAAATAAAACTGGAAACTAAAAACTAAAAATGAACACGACAAATAAAAAAACTAAAAAATGAAATTACACCAAAAATTTGGTGTCTACAATTACAATGAATAATAATTTGGTGATGTGTTGATATTTTAGTACTTGATTATTTATTAAAATTTAATTATAATAAAATTATTTAATAAAATTTTATTAACCCCGCGGGTGCCCCCGCGGGGGAAGCGGGGCAAGGCGGGGCGGGGGTGGGGCGGGGCGGGGGGAGCGGGAGGCGGGGGACGGGGCGGGGGACGGGGGGAACTAATAGGCAACGGGGCGGGGGACTCCCCCGTCCCCCGCCCCAACCCCGCCCCGTTGCCATCCCTAGCTATCAAGGACCCAATTGAAAAAAGATTCAAAAGTTTTTGGGATCAAATTATAATTTTTACAAAGATTAGGGGTTAAAATTGAAAAAAGTTCAGGCACAAAATGTAATTAAATTAGAAATCTAATTGAAAGAAGTCCAAAGTTTTAGGGTCACAGTGGCATAACTCGAAAGATTTGGGATCAGGTTGCAAATGTCGTTTCTGGTAGGCTTTTGGGTCCTTTTCTTTCTTTTATTTGGTTTTGGCTGGACCAAATACCTTCAGTCCAAGACAAATAGCCAGACCAGTTCATTAGTTTTAGTAAACTAAGTCAACAAAAAAACATTAGGTCTCAACATCAAAGCCCACATGGAAAATCCAAGTGAAAATAAAGTCTTGGCCTGGTTTATCAGTCCAAAAACAGGTTTCATTAACTATTTCTGGCCCAGATCAGATCAAACCAAGTAAAACAAACAAGAGAAATTTGGAGGGAAAAAAGAAAGAAAAAGGATGAAGAACCTCCCGCGGTTTACTGGATGAAATCCAGCTGGAATCCTATTTTTTAACCTTTTAAGCCCGGATTTTTATATAAACATGAAGCCCATGTCATGGTGAACTTAAATAAACATCAAACAAAACCCAAAAACTACATAATCATAGAAAAATATGGACCTAAATTATTGATCATGAACTTTCATAAACCCCCTCAAATCTTTTGCATAAACGTCGCAATAAACAAGAAAACTTCGTAACAGTACCTGAGGATGAATTTTGAACGAGATTGAAGCCAAATAATGCCACCGGAAGCAGCTTTGATGAAGTTTTCCAAGAAATTGCAGCCACACCAGTGAAGCGAGAAAGCAAGTTTGGGGCTGATTTTGGGAATCTTCTAGACGTATTTTGCAAAGAATTTCTGTATGAAACTTACTCTCCCTACTTCCTAGTTTGTGTAGAAATCGATGAATTCTCAAATGAAGCTATATTGAAGGAGAAAATCCCCTTGCAAGGAGGCTGGAAGGTCAGCCTTATCCCAGAAAATGCAGCAGGAAATTTTCTCTCCTTTTTTTTTTTTTCTTGTTTCTCTTTCTTTCTTTCTTTTCTCTCTTTCTGCCGTTTTTCCCTTCTCTCCCCTTCTAAAGCTGCGTTCTCTTCCCTTTTTAAATCAAAATGAACCCCTTCCCCCAAAACCGGTAGATCAATGGCGGATGCGGGAACCAGATTTCATGGCAAATTTTGATCCCTTGGATCAATTTTCCAGGTGTTTTTAGATATGATTAGGAAGGATTAGCTATCTTGTGCTTGTTTAGACGTGAAATGCAAGGAAACCAGGAGCCAAAACCAATTAGAATTGCTCGAAAAAAAAGGAAATGGCACCAACTATCTTTGTACTGTGATTTCGGGCTAGATGAAGAAGAAGTCTTTTTTTTTTTTTTTTTTTTTACAAAATCTGATTTTTCCTTCCCATTTTCTTTATTTTGCTTTCTGATTTTTTTGCAAATTTTTCCTTCCCATTTTCTTTATTTTGCTTTTTGATTTTGCTGCATAAACAATCAAATAAAAATCAAATGAGATGAAATGATTTTTCTTAGAAGAAGTAAAAAATAGAGAGATAAATAAATAAATAATAATAATGATTTATAAAAAATTTTGGTATTTACAATTTGCCCCTCTTTATCTGAGTTTCACGGAAACTCAAGACAAAGATATATACCAACTTATTTACCTGCCTGCTTCAACTGCAACTAAAACAAAACAAACAAATTGAGTTTTTAAACAAAATTGAAATTGGTGAAACTAGCGCATGTCTTTAAACTCATCGGTAGGATTAGAAAAGTTACAAAATTATTCTGACACCAAATTTGATTGGTGGGATACAACCGAACCTTGAACAACTAGCAAAACCTAACGAATTGGTGGGACAAAACTCAAACCCAACAAATAAACAATTGGTGGGATAAAACTCAATCCCAACAAAATAACGGTTGGTGGGATAAAATCCAAGCCCAACAGTTATCCTTTACCTTTCTTATTCATATTTTTCCTATTAAACAAAGAAAAAAAAATTTAAATACTCTCCTATGAGAAAGTAAAAAATAAAAGAAGAGAATTTTATTCATGAAAAGTTAAGACCTAATATATTAACAATTTCATTTTATTTTATATTGACCTATGAAAATAAAGAAGTATACATGTGTAGTTATTTCTTTACAAAAATGTATTATAATAAAATTATGTGTTTCCAACAATATAATTATCAACTCTTTTAATATAGAAGAGGTATACATGTGTAGTTATTTCTATACAAAGGATTATTTTGAATATAATTTTTTTGGGAGCTCACATTTGCTAACTTTAAGCTCATGCTAGTTTTAAAAATATAAAGGATTTATTTCTCTACTAATGAAAGATTTTTAAATAAGATTTCTCTTGCAGCTCGCTTTTGCTAAATGTCAATTTGAAAACAAAAATGATTGTGAGTTCCTAAATAAAAAAAGAAATTTTTGAATAAAATTTTCTAGGAAATGCGAGCTCCAAAATAAAAATTATTTTACTCGTACTTTATATGATCTTGCATTTAATAAACAGCTATTTTTTTAAAATAAGATTTTACTAGAGATCACATTTAGCAAATGCGAGCTCTGCAAGACAAAAATTTTTAAATTTAATTTTCTAGGAGCTCACATTTACTAAATGCAAGCTCTAAAATAAAAAAAGACTTTTAAATAAAATTTTTGTGAGCAATGTGAGCTCAATAATAAAACCAATTTTTTAAGAGCTCGCATTCATGAATTTTTTAAACCCCATGGAATGCAAGCTTAACTAACTTCACATTTCCTAAATACGAAGAACCCTGGTTGGAATCCTACACAAAAATTGCCCCTTTTACAGAATTTTTTTTAAATCCATCACAAACTTGGAAATTTCTCAACAAAATTATCAAGCTTGATTTGCAGTTGAAAGATGCTGTGATGCCCAATTTTACTCAAATTTTCTTGAATGGTGGGGAGGAGTTATATATTATTGGATTTGGTGAAAGTTGCTCCTAAGACAAAGTGGGGTGGTTGTAAGAGAGCCAAAATTGAAGATGAACCTGCCTAAAGATCATAGCCCGAATTTTTGGAGAATTGTTTTGACCCTTCCTAAACATTAGGAGTTGTTATTGTAGCGAAAATAATGATTTGACTTTTTGGGTAGTTGTTTTGGCTCTTGATTAGGGCTTTTAATATTGGAATGTTTTGGAATGTACTTGAAACATTTACTGATTGTATTTTGACTCTTGATCAAGGACTTTTAAAATTGGAATGTTTTGAAATTTAAAGAGAAAAATGTTAAATAAAACTAACCTAAAACAAACTCAAGTTGGGGGAGGGGCGGGTTGGGTGGTAAATTGAAAGGGATTCTACGTAGGATTGAGTTGAATGGCATATAAATTTGATACTTTACTCAAAAAACAATCAACATATACTATTGTAGCAAATATGAATTTCAAATAATTATGCTAAATCACACACTGAGAATTAATTAGTACTTCATCAAATGATAGCCTTAAAGAAAATCTCAGTAAGTGAAGAGATAATGAAACTTATTAAGTACAATTTTATTGGAGATACAAAGAAAGAACTCGATTCATAAGATTTTAATCATTTATTATCCTGTTCATAAAGTTATGGAAGATGTACATCCTATTTATCTATTACTATGATAAAGTTTTAATCTTTTAGAGGTTCTTGTTGTGATAGTAAACATAAAATTTTCTTTTCTTGAGTAATCTAACTACCAAACATAATTGTAAAATATGTCCTGTACCAATTTAAATACGTTTAAAATTTATACTAAAGTATATATCTCAAAATAATTTACAAGACACATCATTTGGCTAAAATTTTTAGATTTAATACTTATGTCTAGTTTGTTACAAAATATTCAACATTGAATTCAATTCAATAATTCCTACATTGCATTTTCTCTTATTAATAACATACAAGTACCAAAGTCACAAAACATTCTCGTACAAGCTCACTCACATTGAATACTCATATGAATAGACTAATATTAATATCTTTCATTTTTTTTCTTCCTGAATGTTTACCTACAATGTATTCATGTAAGTTTTAAAAAATCACAATTTCTTCTAATTAACAGGTCCATTTGTATCTAAATATGGATGGGCATAATTCAACACCACTGGAGAATATTAGGGCCCTACCTAGTTTGTTCCTACCTAGTAAGTCCTATAGCCGAGACCCACGATTCAAGGTGTTTGCAATTTAACTCTCATTCAAAATGAAATATTAGAAAATTTAAAAAATGATGCAACACAGGAAAATGTATAATTTTGTTCCTTGGAAAATATGATATGAAACATATAAAGTAACAATTGAAAAACACTAATGTTTGTATTACTTATAATTTTCTTGAATCCTTGCCACTTTCTTGAATGATGCCATCATCAGGTTTAGTTGCTATACCTTCTCCGTCCATAATATAAGTATCACAAACTTGGAACTTTAGAATTTAACATGAGCAGATAATATTTATAAAACTATCAAAGGAGGAAAATAAAACTAAATGGTGTTGATAGGAGGAACTTATAAGAATGTACATTAAATGCATCCCTATTGGAATCCAACTATCATATAACATCATAAAATGAAAAGTAAAAGAATAATGTTCCAATATGCAGACAAAAATAATTCTTGAAAATTTTAGAATTCTTACAATAAAAAATATTCAAGATCTTAAGAGCATACTGCTAAGAAATACCAAAAATTAAAAAAATATGTATATGAATTCGAAAAAATTAAGAACTCGAGTACTGTAATACTGAAACAAAAAGAAATAAATTTGAAACTAATAGAGGGAAATGATTGAAATTTACATAAGATTAAGGGCCATATTGGTATACTCGAGAGTGAAGAATGATTCTAGGATTCTACAAACATTTAAGAGTTGAATTAGATTTAAAAAAAAAAAGAATGTGTTATTTGCAATCGCATTTATATATAAGCAAAGGAGTTTATATTAGGAGAAAAACTATGGCCAGAATGATCTTATCTCAAAGAAATATTTACAACGAAGGGAATGACAATTTTTAGGAAGAAATTAGTAGGATGAATACAGCATCAACAATATAGACATGTTCATTTCCTTTAGAAGATTTTAATGAGAAGCGAATTTTTCAAAGTAACTGATATTATAATCACCCTTCTTTAAGAAACACATGCAAGGAAGAAAATGAGAATTTTCAGTAATAAACCTACATCATGGTTGCACTTTGAATTTGGGCTAACGTTGTTTTACTTTGAATTGAACATAAAAATTTAGGTCTAGTAGATTTGTGTATTGATCGAATACAAAGTATCACGACAAACTAAATTATAGAGATAATTTCAGAAACCTCCCTTGAGGTTTTTATAATTTCACTTAGCTTTCCTAAGGTTTCAAAAATTATAATTGTGCCAAATAACTTTAAAATTGTTTAGAAGAATAAATTAAATTTTATAAGAAAAGGGCATTTTAGTTTATTTATTAACATTTTGACCCTATTTAAGTTTTGGTTACCACAGTGCCAAATTAAGAGAGGTAAGTGTAATTTTTAAAATTTTAAGGGAACTAAGTGAAATATTCAGAAACCTTAGGAGAGGTTGGTTTCTAAAATTTGCCCTAAATTATATATCCGAATATTTGCCATGTTTATGTGAATTGGGAAGTTAACAGAATGATGTACAACCCATGTGACCTGATTACTTTTTTTGAACACTTTCGATTGATTACTGTGTGATCCTGAATGTGGAAAAAAAAAATGAAGTACAAAATGACAGTCTTGAGAGGATCTAATAGCTTAACAGACCCCATTCCCCATTTCTTATCTCTTCCACTGAAAAACTGAATACAAGATAAATAATGCCATTTGTTCTTTTGCATACAATCAATTAATCTTTCATTCCGTATATGGATGATTCCGATCTGGAAAGAAAGTACTGAAATTGATTGTATGAAGGGTACAAGTGTATAACTACCTCCTTTGCAAATTACCCAGCTATAAGTGATCCAAAACCTTGTGCACAGGATTTGAAATGGTTTTTTATTAGATCTAACTATTAGAAGAGGTTAGGAAAATAAATCTGAAAAAGAACTCAATATATAGTTCAAGAAACTAATTTTGATCCAAAAGTTTAAATTATTAAGTCTCAAATCCTAACCTATGTATATTAAGTACTCTTTTTTTTTTTCTCACACCAATATGGGACATAACTTCTATTCATGAATCTAATAATCTCCTCCTTCATAAGTAATCCCTCGTATTGAATCCAAATTTACGAAATCTTTTTTATGAATCTAACTATTTCATTTCTTTCCATTTTCTTTTGTTAATTTTCCTACTAGAAAGCCCGTTACCTATGCTTCTAGTACGATATCGGCCTAACCAATGTCGTTATGAAATATCTCCCCTTTCCATCCTGTATTAAAAGCCACGTTGGGAGGTGTGGCAGGATAGAGAGAATACAAAAGGATGGGGGATAGAGGAACTAAAATTGGGGCCAAGTATAAATTAGTAGTATTAGAAGAAGCCTTTTTGTAGTATTGCAAAAATTTGTTATCATGGGTGACTGTAAGTTTATAGATTATAGTACTTGTTATTGAAACTAACTTACTAATTTTCTTCATTTAGCTTAAAATGAGTTATCGCCAATGAGATCATATCTTAAAACAACCCTTGTGTATGCCCCAAAAAAAATTTTGAAATTGGCTTGTTTTAAGCAGAACAAGGGCGAAAGATTGAGGTACAAACTAACATCACTTGGGCCACTCCAGTTGACGACAAAGATGTCACATAGAAGCCCATTATTCCTCTAATCAACATACATACTTGTAGATTATCGACCAAAGTTCAATCATGCTGTTAAAGTTGTAAATACACAACCATCATGCACACAAGCTAGGACATCATTATAACCCCTAGACATGGTGAAGGAATCATAGACCTCTCCATCTCTGCTTCTATTGGCCTAAAAAAAAAGATGAATGATTGAATGCTGTCAGCTTCACAAATCGCCTATCATAATCTTTCTAAAGACTCCAAAAAGTATTGACCAGAGTAGTGTGATTTTCCATCTTGATTCTAAAGCATACAGAAATTAAGTATCAGAATAGAATTGGAGTAGGACTTGATGTTGAAATTAAAGCACTATGGGTAACCTTAGATCTTCTTCTTCTTCTGCTTCATTTTTTAGCTAGCTTAGATCTTTATCTTACTAAAATAGAAAGACCAAGAATGAATTGTCTAGGGAGAAATAAAAAGTTTTCAAATATCAAAATTCGTAAGAATAACTATAAAGTATATCTCAAATATCAAAATTGAAAATTTCATATCTTGTAAGGACGGCTACATATTTCTGTTCCTTTTAGGGGCCTGTTCCAAAATGATTCTCAACACCTGATTTTAATTTTTGATTCTGAAAAAGTTATTTGTTATGTTCTCATCATCTTCTCAAAACCTGCTTCTAGCTTGTTGGAAGCAAAAGAAAAAAAAAATTGAAAATCAGAAATAGGAAAATAGGGGACTTTGGATTCTGAATATACTTTTCAAAAGTAAAATGCAACTGAGAAAAAACCCTACATATGTGAATTGTTATACTGATTCTAGGACTTAAAAAGTCAACTAGAATTTTGTAAATTCTTATACTAACCCAAACTATTTAGCTTTGTCGACTCACATTTTAACCTTCCCCTTTTCTTGATAATGGCAGACATAAAAGATTTACTAGGAGCATATAACTGCAAACCTGATAAATAGGACAAGTACTTCCATAGTTATGGACATGGCCAAAGAATGCAATGTCTACTTTGTGTTTTTGGCGAAGCTTCTAAAGGTGTGCCCTTCCCTCAGGCTCTTCAAAAAAGCTCCTTCTTTAGCATTCCAATCACTGGAAGAGTATCCAAGCTCCTGATGAGCAGCAAAAATCAACCATGGCTAGTGTTTTCTATCTATTGATGCCAGACATTTTTCAATGAACTGGTATTGTTCAGACCCCTCTTTTCAGTCATGTTCAGAATCAATTATGCAGAAGCGAAACATCCTGTAATCCCTTTGATACCTATAAGAAGATCATATGTAGGTGGTTAGCAATTTCTCCTTAGACTCCTAAATACACTTCGGCAATATTTATCATATCGTATATATGTGTAATTATTTCTACGATAACTCCAAAGTAATAAACTTGAGAGTATATGCTCTCAAGAATTGACAATATTAGATCCATATACTTGTTGCTTTACTCCAAAATGTTCCTAGTTGTAGGATAATTAATTGGACACTAGTAATCCGGTAAGACTACCATGTTCAATTGAGAGGATGACGAATCTCAATCATTTATGTAGAGACATTAAGTGGGCGGTACGGGGGGAGGGAGTGTAAGTGAGAGATCTCGGGTTCAAGTCCTCCTACTTACACTTAAAAAAAAATAGTTAAAAATAAAAAAAAGAGACATTAAGATAAATATATGAGTTCTTTACTTAGTACAAATTCACTTAATATGAGCCAAAGAAAGAACGCCAAATAGAAATTATTATCAATCTGTCAATTGGTTGTTTTTAGTTACAGTTGTGCATGTGGTTTTTACACCTGAAATGCCATGGTTGTCTTGTATATAATTGCTATGTTTTAGTTATATAGTGTACTTATATTCTAATAAAAAAAATTTTAAGTACGTGTTATTTGGTATATCAAATTACGTACGGAGACATGTGTAAGGCCTGGTGCAACCCAATGAGTACAAACAATTTCACAATGATGCACAAAGATATATCAAATTTAAGCACAATAAAGAAAACTTAATTAAAGAGAAAAGATGAGAAATGCAAACCAAATATCAATCCAATAGCCTCTTCAATAGATGGCGATGCTAACCAAGACGTACAAGTGAAGGCTCACTCCTTCCTCACCCCAAACACACTTTGGTTGAGCCAAGGAGTTTTACAACTATTCTAGTTAACCCTCAACAACCTACACTTGAAAGATCACTCACCCAAATAAGAACTATTTTATACAAATGAGGCAACCTTCACCAAGGTTTTACCACTCCAAGTGATAGGTTCACCTTCACCAAGGTTTTACTCCACCTAGAGAGTAACCTTCACTTGAGCAACCTCACAACCCAACTTTCCCAACCCCTTATACAACCAACAAAGAATCTTTCTACTCAAAAATCTCACTTGTAAGCTTGTATTTTGTGTTGGCAAAAGTCTCTTGTCTTCTTGTGCTTTGGGGTATTTATAGAAGGTGAGAAATGGCTTCAAAAGGCTCTCTAACGGTCAAATATTAAATGCTGTCAAAACTAGCCGTTGGCCTGTCGGACGTCCGAACCACCTGTCGGACGTCCGAACCCTGCGTCCAAACCACCTGTCGGACGTCCGAACCCTGCGTCCGAACGTCGTCAGAGAGTCATCAAATCTTTGCGAAATTTCTCGGACGTCCGATGCGATCGATGTGCGTCCGATGCGTGCGTCCGATCCTTCCGGACGTCCGATGCTTCCTCACGAGCGTCCGACAGAGTTTCCTTCTTGATGTTCTTCATCCTTTCGGACGTCCGATAGCTTCCTTTCGGACGTCCCACATGAGTGCCCTATTTTTGCTTCTTCTTTTGTGCCACAAGAATCTGTTCTAACAAATTGCTCACATAAAAACATTAGCCCAAATCTACATTTTAGTTTGTTAATCATCAAAACCAAGGATTGATCGACCAAGGTCAACAATCTCCCCCTTTTTGATGATGACAAACAAAATGAAGATTTCTTTGATCAAATAAGTTCAAATAAAACTCCCCCTTAGAAAATGCCAACATACAAAGAAATTTCAATAAATCCTACTCCCTCTTTTGACATCAATCAAAAAGCAAACTCCCCCTTTATTTTCCAAATCAAGACCATATAGAATGACAAAACTTTCATGATACCAATTGTAATTTTTTATAGGGTTCTTGGGAGTTAGTACAACATGATCTAGCAATCCACATGGATTTCATACCTTTTCTCATATTTTTCTTTACATAACAATCATTTTGCATATGTCCAAATTGGCAACAAAAGTGACACATGATAGAAGTATTTTGCACATAGGTGGATTTAATGCAACTAATTTTCTTACTTCTTATCATAGCAAACTTATTTGTACCTTGAAAAGATTTGCTTTCTTTTGTTTGAGAAAACGTTTGTTTTTCATTTTGGAGAAACTCGTTCAAGTCATTAATTCTTTTCTTTAACACATTTTGTTCCTCCAACATTTTTTCATAAAACTTTGTTTTCTCTTCCAACTTCCTTTTCAAATTATTTTTGCAATCAAAAACACTTTTTTGATTTTTTAAATCATCATTTTCCATTCTCAAACATTTGTTTTCTTGAAAAAGTTTGGAGTTTTCTTCCAACAAATCATTTATTTTTGTTTTCAAATCTTTATTTTTAGCATAAGATTTTCTCAAACTTTTATGCATTTTAATCATAAGAATTTTCACATCATCATCTTCATTATCTTCATCACAAGAAGAGTGATAAGAACTTACCTCATCTTCTCCAACGGCCATTAGTGTCATTTGGGCCAACTCTTCTTTTTCTCTTTTTGAATTGCATTCATCCCATGTAATTTTGCAATCTCCTCTTGAACATCTCTTGTTGAAGATCTTCTTGAAACTTTTGATGTGAGGAGTTATATCATTGTCCACTTCCATGATTTCATTACCCATGAAGGATGGGTTATCCCCCACTTGAGATGCTTTAAAAGCTATGCCTCTCTTATACATTCTTGCATTTTCTTCCTCTTGCACTTTGAATTTCAGCTTTAATTCATAAGAGGTTAGGGTATCCACAAGAGATTCAATGGACATAGAATTTAAATCCTTTGCCTCTTCTATAGCATTTATTTTGTTTTCCCATTCTTTTGGCAAGGCATTCAAAATCTTTCTATTTTTCTCACCCAAAGAATATTCTTTTCCAAGCAATTTAAGATCTTCAATAATGTCACAAAATCTACTACACATCTCATCAACATTTTCAAGAGGATGCATTTTGAAAAATTCATATTGAGAAACAAGCAAAGATTTCTTTTGTTCTTTAATATCTTGGTTACCTTCATGAAATACACACAATTTATCCCAAATATCTTTAGCTGATTTACAACCTTTAATCCTACTAGATTCATTTACATCTAATGCATTGTACAATATACACATGGCCTTGGCATTCAAAGAAAGGTATCTCTTGTCTTTTTCATTCAATTCTTGTCTAGTCTTTAATCTACTCAAATTGGTGGTAGAGTCAACTATTCTAGCTTCATAAGGACCATCTTCTACCACATACCATAATTCAATATAAACGGATTGTAAGAAAATCATCATTCTTTGTTTCCACATGCTAAAATGAGAACCATTAAACATAGGTGGTCTATCAATAGATTGTCCTTCTAAAAAAGAAACTTTTATGGTTGCCATGATCTTTACTCAAAGCGGTTAAGCTTGATCAAAAGAGACCAAGCTCTGATACCAATTGTAAGGCCTGGTGCAACCCAATGAGTACAAACAATTTCACAATGATGCACAAAGATATATCAAATTTAAGCACAATAAAGAAAACTTAATTAAAGAGAAAAGATGAGAAATGCAAACCAAATATCAATCCAATAGCCTCTTCAATAAATGGCGATGCTAACCAAGACGTACAAGTGAATGCTCACTCCTTCCTCACCCCAAACACACTTTGGTTGAGCCAAGGAGTTTTACAACTATTCTAGTTAACCCTCAACAACCTACACTTGAAAGATCACTCACCCAAATAAGAACTATTTTATACAAATGAGGCAACCTTCACCAAGGTTTTACCACTCCAAGTGATAGGTTCACCTTCACCAAGGTTTTACTCCACCTAGAGAGTAACCTTCACTTGAGCAACCTCACAACCCAACTTTCCCAACCCCTTATACAACCAACAAAGAATCTTTCTACTCAAAAATCTCACTTGTAAGCTTGTATTTTGTGTTGGCAAAAGTCTCTTGTCTTCTTGTGCTTTGGGGTATTTATAGAAGGTGAGAAATGGCTTCAAAAGGCTCTCTAACGGTCAAATATTAAATGCTGTCAAAACTAGCCGTTGGCCTGTCGGACGTCCGAACCCTGCGTCCAAACCACCTGTCGGACGTCCGAACCCTGCGTCCGAACGTCGTCAGAGAGTCATCAAATCTTTGCGAAATTTCTCGGACGTCCGATGCGATCGATGTGCGTCCGATGCGTGCGTCCGATCCTTCCGGACGTCCGATGCTTCCTCACGAGCGTCCGACAGAGTTTCCTTCTTGATGTTCTTCATCCTTTCGGACGTCCGATAGCTTCCTTTCGGACGTCCCACATGAGTGCCCTGTTTTTGCTTCTTCTTTTGTGTCACAAGAATCTGTTCTAACAAATTGCTCACATAAAAACATTAGCCCAAATCTACATTTTAGTTTGTTAATCATCAAAACCAAGGATTGATCGACCAAGGTCAACAACTTGTAAATGGTTATTAAGATATTTATCACTCTTGGTAAAAGAAAGAATATCCTATGTGATTTTTTTCAAACTATAACTCAGGCGTCCTTGGTCAAGGCTAATGAGAAATTAGAAAAGAATTTATAATTTCATAGAGTTTATTTTGTAGATCAAGCACATAAGACTAAGTCTAGGTATTTGATAGTTATTCCAAACTCTAATAGACTAATAGGGATATTGTATGATGGAGGGATTGAATTGTAGAGTAACTAATAACTGAAAGATTCACAAATAATTGATACTATTTAATTGGTTGTCACAATGTACTATTGGGTGTCACTTTTGACAAATGATAATTAAGAAATAATTAGTTATGTTGTTAATTGATTATTCCAATTAGAAAAATTCTAGTTTAATCATAACCAAATTAGTTTGAACCTAAGGATTCATGCACAAATGGGGTTAATGTGTAGTTTGAAGAATAAGGAGGACTTAATTTTTATTAATCATTTTTTCCTATTTAGAATTAGAAATAACTCTATTATAAATAGAGGTTCTAAGGCATCCAGCACTACCTTAATTCTCTCTAGCACCCTTTTTTGTCCTAATTCTCTCTAAAGAGTCAGAACACAGGTTAGGAGATCTTCAAGTTCCATGATTACCACATGTGTATATGCCGTAGAGGTCAAACGCATATGCGACTTTTGTGATCCTTTTGAATATTTTGAAAAAAAAAATTAAAATAAGATGTTCAAGAAGGATATATAATCATTTAATAGATGTTAAAATAGGAAATAATACAAGATATAGGGCAAAAAATATTTGCGCTTGTGGTTGAAAAGAGTGAAGGGTTGCAAGTCCTGTTCTTGTACTTAATTAATGGCACATTGTATATCTTACTCCTCTTCTATTGCATGTACTTTTATATTTGTAAAATCTCCTTACAGTGTATAATATTTATTTCTCCACTCTTAAAATTTTCGAATTCTACAGCAAAGGTTGAAACATAGTTTGGCATTACTTGAACAAGTCCATTTTAAAACAAAGATGCTACATACAAACTCATTATTCCTCTAATCAACATGAAGGATATCCAACTAGTGAATAAAAGTGGACTCATGATGCTAAAGTTGTAAATTCACAACCATCATGCACACAAGCTAAGACATCTCTGTAATCCCTAGAGATGGTGAAGGAGTCGTAGACCTCTCCATCTCTGCTCTTCTTGTACTCAAAAAGTAGTGAGGAGCGATTGAAAGCCGTCAGTTTCACAAATCCCCAGTCATAATCTTTGTAAAGACTCCAAAAAGTATTGGTTGGAGTGAATTGGGACAAGTGACTTCCTCCTCCTCCCACGATTACATGTATAGTTCCATTCACCACCCCGGAGTAATGTGATTTTCCATCTTTAACGCATTGGTTCTAAAGCATACAGAAATTAAATATCAGAGAAGAATCAGAGTAGGACTTCACAGTGCAGTTAAAGCATAGTGGCTAAGCTTAGATTTTGAGCTTCTTCTATTTCAGATTTTAGCTACCTTAGATCTTTATCTTACTAAAATGAATAGAGTATAGCAAGGATCAAGAGTGAATTGTCTAGAGTGCAATTAAAAAGTTCTCAAATATCAAAATTTGTAAGAATAAACATAAAGTATATCTCAAATATCAAAAACCGAACTTTCAAATCTTGGAAGGATTGGTTGCCTATATCTAATCTTTTTATGAGCTTATTGTAAAATGATTCTCAACACTTGATTTTAATTTTTTATTATAAAAGAGTTATTTGTTCTCTTCTCAATTACTTTTCAAAGCCTGGTTCTAACTTTCAAGAGGCAATAAAGTAAATGCAATTGAGAACAAACCCAATGTGTGTGAATTGTTCATGTATTAATTCTAGGACTCGAAACGTCACTTAAAATTTTATTATGCTAACTTAGACTACTTAGCTTTATTGACCCGCAATTTGAACTTTCCCTATTCCTAAAAATCAAAATAATTAATCAAAGGATTTCCGGGATTATATAGTTGTGTACCTGATAAATAGGGCAAGTCCTTTCATAGTTATGAACATGGCCAAAGAATGCAATGTCTACTTTGTACTTCTGCCAAAGCTTCTGCAAGTGTGCCCTTCCCTCAGGCTCTTCAAAAGATCCTTCTTTAGCATACCAATCATTGGAAGAGTATCCAAGGACACGATGAGCTGCGAAAATCAACCAAGGTTGGTGCTTTCTATCTACTGATGCAAGGCATTTTTCGATGAACTGATATTGTTCAGATCCCTCTCTCCAGTCATGCTCAGAATCAATTATGCAAAAGCGAAACATCCCATAATCTGTTTGATACCTATAAGAAGATCATGTATAGCTGGTCAGACATTTCTCCTTGGACTCTTCATCACTTAATTGCTGAAAGATGGTCTATTCCTAAAAGCTAAAACCTATCATGAAAATGCTTTTTTTTTTTTTTTGGAACAAGAAATGACTATTAATTCACAATTACTTTGTATAGAAAAAACAATCATAACTTTGGTTACCAGAATTTAGCTCTGTTCTCAGCAGGAACATAGTAATAGGTCTCAGCTGGTACACCACATTCTCCCCCAGAATCCTGAACGTTAAAGAATGATCCTGAATTGAGCCAATCTCGTTCATGGTTGCCACTGCATGAAGCACACATTAAATTAATCTCTTGTGGTGCGTCTCCATGTCACGAAAATTATCACCATTAGCTTCGTTTACTCACACAAAATCCTTTGGTAAACAACAGTTGATAATAATTCTTTTCATCTGTTCAAAAACTATAGTTAAATGGCCTTAATATTTTCACCAAGAATTACTGTACGAAGACTTGATACTTCAGAAAGTGTATAAGAAAAATGTTACAAAACCAAGCTAATAAAATTCGTGTTAAGCTAGTGCGTTATAGAACAATTAACAAACCTTGCAATCATAAAGGCTTTAGTCGATGTAATAGCTGCAACCTGAGCAGTGAACTGGTCCCATTGAGAGATGTATCCATTTGCATATGGGAGATCTCCTATCAAGAAAACTATGTCAATGTTGGGGAGATCTCTGATGAGTTGGTCAGTAGTATTGAGTGATCCTGGCTGATAATTTGCATACTCATTTGAACCATCACGCTCTGCCTGCAAGTAACATTAGCATGTATATATAATGAATGCATATTTTCTACCAAGAATGGCACAAATCGACAAGCATTTTGAGTAACGATATCTCATGAGCACTTTATCTTGTCAAATTATTGAGTAAAAAAAGTCAAGAACAGTTCCATTAACAAATAAGGAAGTATCATTAACATTTCTCAAAACTGTTTGATTAAATTTATCTAATAATATATGTTGCTTTTACTTAGTTCTCGTAGTTAAATAATTGCTCCCTTTTAGACAGTAGAATATTTAATCAACGTGATATAAACACTAAGATTAATTGGTTTATTTCCATTTGATAATTATGGGCATTACCTTTCCCATGTCACCAAATATTATAACTCGCTGCAATGACTCTTGCCCTGGATATGGGGAAGCTCGGAAGTAATAAGTCTTACTCCAAACATATGAACCATCCTCTAAAAGGTGACCGACCCTGTATTGATACCTGTAAAAGTCCATTATTCGTGAAACAAAATCAAGATATTTGACATGATAAAAAAAAAAAATCAAGGCCAATATGGTGCATGAATTTTAAGTTAGGAAACTCACAAGGTGTTTGGCCACAAATTTTTTAAGAAACTAGTGTGAATATAACCAGGATGACGCCAACCAACTGTCCTTGCGGGAGGACCTGCAAGCAAAGGTGAGCAGCTTTAGTGGCTAGATTTAGTACACATTATTTACCATCGATTTTCAGATGCCACATAAATGCTTGTATAGCTCAAATAATTGTGACCTAATAATACCCAACTCTATTGGTAGAGACGTTAATTTAGTGACTGTACATCTAAATCTAGTAGGGATAACCTGAACCTTATGATTTGTACATCTAATTCTGATAAATAGGTGCAAATTGAATATTTTCATTGAACATATATGTATGTATGTGCATAAAAATATGAATTAATCTTCTATACATTGACAGTATATACACTTTCACCATTGGCTATATGACATATAATTCGAATTTAAATTTAAAATCCAAATCTTACATATGTGTCGTGCATTCAATCGTGATAATATATACATTATCAATGTATACGAGATTTACTCTAAAAATATATACACTATCTAGCATCGATTTTCAGATGCCACATATATGCTAGGAAGGTCATCTCTTAAAGAATTTTTACGTAATACTTAGTTCTGTTTGGTTGGGATGTTAGTTAGGTTATCGTACATCGAAATCTAGCAGGAGCAACCTAAACCCAATAGCTGTTCGGATTGGTAGAAATTGTCTGATTGGGTTGCTAAATGCAAGGTGAAGTTTAAGAGATTTATGTAAAGAAAAGTCGAAATGCAATGTGGAATTGACTAATTTATTTAAGGAATTGATCATTAGATGCACAACAATATCACGACTTGGCAGTAAAAAGAGTAGAATAAAATCATACCACACAAGCTGCCTCGGTTAAAAGTTAATGTTCCTGCTGGTGAACGCATTGCAGCATGTCCCTTCCATCCCCACTCAACAAAAGGATAGGCTTCATCTATGTTATAGCCGCTTGTCCATGTTACTGTCATCTGAAACAATAATTGAAAGAAAGTAAATTAGATAGTTGAATTACATTTTCAAAGATTTAAGACAAAATAAGCATATCGAAATGAAAATCATAGATTATAGTGATTTGAAAATTTGATAGACTCATGATCAACTATAGTTGTTAATAGAGCAAGCTCTAGTGTAGATAAGAGTAGTGGCATTATTAGAGGGCTAAATTAAGTTTTTAAAAATTAGGGATCCAAATTAATTGAAGTTTAAGACAGAGAGTTTGATTCTAGTGCAGCCATTGACTACCTTCTTTGTCCTCCCACAAAAAAAAAAAAGCAATAATGTCTATTCAAATTATTTAGAACCAACCATCCTGATAAACTTACTTCATCCCAAGCCTTTCCCTGAGCAAGTCGTGGGAAAACAGGCGCTTTTGGATTTGCAAATACTATGGTATTTGAAACTGCTACCAGTTTTGGCTGCAAAAACGGACACATGAAATTATAGAAAACTAAATAACACATAAAAAGGTGCAAGATAGAAAAAAAAAAATTGGATTGAGAAGCATAATCACAATTTGACCAGTTATTAACTACACAATCCACTAAGTCAAATGTTCATTCTAGATGACAAGGTAAAATAAAATAGTGATTTTGTTTGTCATATTTTTAAGGGATAATTTCAAAAACCTCCCTTGAGGTTTCTAACAATTTCACTAGCCTCCCTTGAGGTTTGCAAAATTACACAAAACTCCCTTGAGGTTAAGGTTTGGTTAATAAAATAAGTCCAAGTAAGAAAAGTAACATTAAAAAAGTACTTTAAAGAGAGAGATGAAACTTTTATTCCATAAATACCTCTTGTAGATGTACATAAGTTGTATTAGTAAAAGAATGAAAATAATTAAAAGTTAGAAACAATTAACACACACATTTCACTACTCAAAATGTTCACATTCAATACATTAGATAACAAATAAGTAACAAAACTATATTAATTATCACAAGATTCAGCAAAACAGACCAATCATCTCTCTTCAACCTGAGATTTGCTATGATTCTTATAATTTTGAACAGAAAAAGGTTTTGAATTTAGCTTTTCTTTTCCCTTCTTTCTCTTTTACTTCCACAAAATTATTTTATAACCATCATAACTTTAAGATTTTTAAAGAAAATATCCTCTTGAACAACTTTCAAGAGAGGTAAGTATAATTTGATAAACCTCAAGGGAGGCTGGTAAAATTGTTACTCAGGGGAGGTTTATGCAATTATCCCTACTCCATTTCTCCAATAATGAGTTTCTTCATTCTATATTCACAGTTATACGGTACACTAATGCTTAACTTGGTTGAGATACGAAACTAAAAATTTACATTTAGTCCAATCCAGTACGCCCCAGTCCATTCATAAATGGTTATTTCAAAGGCAAGACCATTAGTGATGTAACACACTAAAATGTGTACAAAATGATGGCTCCATGTTGACAAGAATAACCAACGAATCAATTACATGGCAGGGAAAAAAAAGAGAAAAGGATAAACCAAAAGAGTTAGGGCTTAAATTAGTCAACATTAGCAACATATTATACACCAAAAAAAATGACCCTACATTTAGTAAAATAGTAATTAACTATAAATCCATTGTCCTACTTAAAAAGGCAGACTTTAAATATGATTTACGACAGCTGGACAGAATTATATACAGTGAAAGGAAAGAAAAAAAGGTACAAATGGTAGAAAAGATGACGTTACTGACATTTGACAATCCTCCGGAGAACAATGCAAACGAGAAATCAGATCGCTGATTGATCAACTGGAAAGTGAGTGAAGTTTTGCCTGTTGAGGTGTAGTACGGGTTGGAGTCATTTGCATATTTGTACTGTCAAGAAAAACATTTTGAATTGGTTAGAAAAAGTTTCAACTATTTCCATATATTGGTTAGGGCTAAATTGTGCCCCAAAAAATAAAGGTAAAATTGCAGTGACATCCTCGTAGTTTTGAGTTTGTTGGGTTTTCTTTTTCTCAACAAAAGTAAAATTAAATTTTGGTTATTAAATTACCAAAATAAAAGTCAGTATAATTATATAAACAATAAGAGAAAAATTGGTGTAATTGAATCTTTATTTGACTGGAGCACACCTTTATGGGGGCAGTGCAAATGTATGGAGACTCCTCATAAGAGTCCTCCAGCGTCGGATAGCAAAGAGAGTCACTGTACAAATGAAAATTCCATGAGTGAACAATTTTAAGGGGAAAAGCTGACACGAGAAAAGAAAAAGAAGAAGGAAAAAAAATACACTAGTATTTAAAGTTATTTTTGAAAATTTGAATTTAGTGCGCGTGTGCCACACACACACACACACACACATATATATATATATATATATATATATATATATATATCCTCATAATCACATAATTTACTATTTCTGTTGTTGGTAGGTAAACTTATGTAGTTGATATATACTCCCTCCGTCCCACTTTGATAGTCCTGTTTTCTTTTTTCGTTTGTCCCAAATTGTAGTCTATTTTCCAATTGAAGAATGTAGTTGTATTTTAATTTTCCTAAAATATCCTTATTCAATGTAAGTTGTTGTTACTATAAACCTACCTCATTTAATGAGAGTTGATTCTTTTTTTTACCATCAATTCAAGTTCCCATAAAGTTGTACTCTAATTAATGTGAGGGTATTTTAGGAAAATAGTTATTTAAATTGATTTTTCCAACAAAGTTAACTACTTTTTCTTAAACTGTGTGAAAAAAAAAATCAGGACTATCAAAGTGGGACGGAGGGAGTACAACGTTTGGATTAGTAATAATTAATTCGGTGGTTTCCAAGAAAGCCATCTAACTGTATCAATAAGACTCTCCAAGTTCAAACATTTAAGGGATGCCATTGAAATAATCTAATAAGTAAGAGGGGTTCATACTGAAATAAAAGTGAAGTTTCAGGGACATATGTTAAACAAAACCAATACTTGAAGGCATGAAGTGACGGGATGTTTAAAAAAGAAAAGCGTTGTTGACAAATTCTCTGACACATTACCTCATTTTAGATGAATTAAGTAGAATTTAGCCTTTGTAAACTTAGCCTAAGAGTTGTGAGTTCTTTTTTTTTATTATTATTATTTGTTTAAGATTACTTGTCTATTTTAAGGGAAGGCCAAAAGGGGTGTCACAAGACAGTAGTAAGCCCTACCACATTGTTTGGAAGAATAATTGCCTTAATCTCTTATAAATCTTTATTCTAGGAGAATTGGAAGTATGGAATTTGCTTGTTATATTTGTATTTTTTTAGTAGAAATTATATTTTCATTCGAATCTGTTGTTCAAATTTGACCTTTTTGTTATTATTTTTATAATCTTTTCGTGCTAGAGAAGTCAAAAAAATCAATTTCACAATATTAAATGGGATTACCTAATTATCTCAACTACTGATGTTGCAAAAAATAACTCGGCCTAACAAATATTTTGAAGTCAAAAGGGCTTAACTGTATAAAGTTAAGGGATCTTACTTAAATTTTGCTGGAGAAAAAACTCCAACCCAGTCATCCTCAGCTGGATCTTTGTTCACAAGCTCCACTGTGATCCATTCAGTATCCTCATCCTGTTCTTGTGAGAGTAATTGACCAAGTTAAAATAAGGGCAAAGTGTTTAGGGAGAGTTGTCTCTAACGTTAAAATAATTGTCCCTAAAGATTAAGGGCAATCGCAAAAATTTGACCCCTTATTCTTTGAACTAGTCTCATGATTGTTCCCTAAAATATTACACCCTTACTACCTTATTAATTGCACTCAATCATCTTTCTTGTTTTCTATACTTTTAATTGAACATTTAAATATTCATAAATTACTAAAACAGTTTCTTGTAGACTTTAAAGCCACATAATATTTCTAAAATACTTTGGCAAAATATTACATCAATTATGCTCGATTGTAATGTCTGAACAATTTATTTGTTAGTGGCATTCTAATTCGGATATCGAGTTGAGATAATTCGAAACCAACACCCATCCAATAATAGTTAGCAGAAAAATCAATATTTTAATGTTAGCCACCCCAAACTGGATGTGACGTTAAATGTAAAATATGAATATTTTAAAATATGCCCTTCAATTATTTGTGCCACCAAGCAAGGAGAACTTTGGTAGCATGTATTGATTATAAAATAATGAGCAAACATTTTCTGAAGATGTCAGGCAAGTAGTGTAATATAATTAGCAAACTTCAATACTTTTGATTACAGAAAGAAAACACTAACATGTGAGAGAGAATAAACAGAAGATCAAAACTCAAGGCACCTCTATGTAGCTTGAGTTGGTAAATTTGAGGTGCAGAAATAGTAGCAACAGTCACTTAGTTACGTCTTAAAGGATATGCATGTAATAGCTGACAGTGGAAGGAAAAATATTTCGGTAGACCCGATCCATTACGTATCCAGAAAAGTAAAATGATATTGTCATAGCTAAATTCTTATTTCTAAAGAATTTATTGTTAAAATTACAAAACTACCCCTTTCAAAATCTAAATTGCTTACATATCTGGAAGGGCAATTTTGGGATTTTATTCAAAAATAGTTGTGAAAAAAAAAATTCCAACTGTGGCACTAACACCATCTATCTAGAAATCATATGTCGTCCGAATTTAGTATGTAATCTTTGACAAACAAAAAGGAAGGAAAATATAATGAAGAGGAGTCATTACATTAAAAGGAAGGAGAAGATAATGAATAGGAGACATTACAGTTTTGCCAAGAAGAGAAGGACTGGCAAAGATGGAGGCAGAGTCACGTAATGCGAGAACAGTCTTGTGGATAGCTATTTTAGCTAAAGGCTGTTCTCCACCATGGATATCAGCAGCTGAAGCTGATGGAGAAGTGATGAAGCACAACAAAGAAGATACAACCCAAAAGAGTGCCACTAACCCTAGATAAGGCTTCCCCATCCTGATATGGATGTTTATTGTCTAGCTCCTACTCGTATTTATAATGCTTTCAAGAAGTAAGACTTCTTACGTATACTATTTCAAATACCGAATTGCTTGCGTTCTGTTGTTTTTGTTAAGAAATGGAATAGTTTGGGTAAAGGGCAAAGGACAAAAGTTTGGAATAGTTGGGGAATCTTTTCTTGAGTAGGCAAAAAGTTGAACATTGAAATACAAAGAAGTCCGTGACCATATGGGTAGCAGAGGGTCCCTACTTGGAATGACCCGTGATAATTTTAAGAGTCAACAACAAAAAAGTTCCAGTGGTAAATTTAATATATAGAAAACACGACAGTTCATACTTTGAACTAAATTATAAAGGTAACGAAATCCGTTAAACTTAACGGGAAATAGACGAAATGACAAAAATACCCAAATATAATTAAGCAAAAGACAGCTCAACAAAATCATTTGTTTTATTCTCTAAGGAGAGAAAATTGAGGGTTAAGGGGTAGAACAGATATATTTGTTAAAAATTAGGTATAAATTTTTGTTTTTGGTTCCAATAAGTAATTTTCGTTAAATTTAACGGATTCCGTTATCTTTACAATTTAGTTCAAAGTATGAGATGTTATGTTGTACATTTTAAAATCATGAGGGGCTTTTTTGTGTATTAGCTTTATCACAGGAGATTTTTTTTTATTTTTTACTCTAATTTTAAATAGAACATAGTGCTCCTAGAATAGAGTGCACATTAATTTTCACACTTTTTTACAATTATGCAAATAATATTACTAAACAATGCGAGTGAAAATTGTCTTCTTCTTTTTTTTATGACAAACTAGGAGCGTGAGATTTATTAGATAAAAGTTACGTATATTAAAAGAAGAGGAGACTAAGGAGTGAACCATCAAGACACAAGTTTTGCATATTTTTGAGAATGGTGATTTAGTAGGCAACAAATTCAATATTGAAATACCAAAATGCCCCTGACTTAGCTTGCTTCACATCCATGAGAAATGTATCATCATCGATACAAAAAGTACCAAACAATTCAATAAAATTTAGTACTGCCTTTGCTGCAAAGAGTACAAAGGGGAATTAAATGGTTAATAGGGATGCAAATTGTTGAACTCAATTGGACTACTCATTAGCCTGTTCAGTGAAAACTCTTGTTCGCATTGTCCGAGCTCAAGCAGCTTGAATACTTAGTCAGCTCAAACCGAACCTATTATGTGAGGAGCTTCCGAGCTATACATACATACATATATGTGTGTATATATGTATGTAGATACGTATCTACATACATATATACACACATATATATACATATACATATATACATACATACATATGTGTGTGTATGTATATGTATATATTTGAAAAAAATGTTTTAGTACGAAATTTTATTGTGTCCCTTGTTTAAAATATATAAAATACTAATATATATTACTTAAGCTGAATTGAACATGATTAAGATCGATTGAACTCAACTAAATTAAATTTGATCAAACTCGAGTTCGAATTCTAGCAAAGTAAACTATAATTGAGTTTGAACTCAAACTCAGCTTTTAAAAGTTTGATGAGTTCTAATTTGAGTTTAATCTCAAATATTTTAACTCGTGTAATATATTGCTAAAATTCGACTCGACTCATTTCTACTATTACTTATAAAGGGATTTGGACCATTTGGTATAGCTTTAGATTAGAATGTAATACTTGTAGAATTGAGTGAAAAATAATCTTCCGTCATTTTCAAAGTTGTGAAAAACTTTTTTCCTACTTGTATATCTTCCTTTTCTTATTGCCTCGTGATTAGTAGACACAATTGAAAAGGACAACCGTGGGTAGGTGTGATCAGAAGATATGGATTCGGAAATCAACATGCCAAAAGGATATGCGGATCTGTTTGCGACCAGTCCAAGACTCGATCGCGTGAAATTTGCAAGAACTTGCCATTTTCAATTGGTCCCTACGTTGAATTGATAAAATAAACCCTAATAATTGCTCCTGGCGGTTCTTCTTAATCTTAATTTCAAGGTGCAACTCACGGTTAAGGGACTTTCTTCAACTTAATCATTATAATATGGGTTTTTCTAATCAGTGCTTACAGAGCATTTAACACACATAACATTCACCTAAATTATCATGTATATATGCATACTAACAATTATTACCTTCTATTTTATTTGTATATTTTTTCTATTTAATTTTACTTACCCACCCTTGTATTTATTTATTTTTTCTAATTAATCTTATATTTCCAAAGATATGACACGTGAAATATATCTTAGCACACTAATTAGACAAACCCTTATAATATTGTCTAGTGACATGATATTTGACCTGCTAGCTCTAATCATTCATCATCATAGCGAATGGACTTGAAATTTACACGCAATTAAGCATTAAACATAAAACCAATTAACCTGTCTTTATTTTGGGATTGATTTTCCTTTATTTCATATCATTCTTATCGTCAACTTAAGAGTTCTACAAGCCACAGTTAGTAAAACAGCATAGTGTACCTGTATATTATATGTTTTCAATTACCATTCCCAAAACTCCTGCATATTCTTACGTTTTTCAAATGCTTTCGTATTTTTTATAAAGTAGAGAGCACGTAATTGACTTTTTGAGCAGCATGCTTCACGAGTGATACTATAATTTAAGATAAAGTTCAAACAGTTAAGAAACATTAAATGACGAGCAAAGAGTCTATTCAAAAAGTTAAGGGGAGTAAAGTGTAACTCACCTAAAAATTCAAGGGGATATAGTGCAATTAACCCCCTCATTAATTAATTATGGTATATTAGTAACAAATTATTTTCGTTCTTTTTTTTGGGTATCAAAACATTAGCGGGGAAAAAAATATACTACTAGCTTTTTTCCCTTTTTTGTTTTTATAAATAAAAACAGATTGATTTGGCCTTGTGACTCTATTTGGTTATATAAGTAGCGAGGACAAACAAGTAATGACATAACAAGCATGAATCGCGTGATTGATTTTCTTCTTTTTTCTTTTTTGTTTCTTCCTTTCTGGGATATACAATGTAATTTGATAAAAGGTTGGTTCAAATGAATCAATATAAGGGCACAAAAATTTGGGATGTGGTTCTCCATATTCTTTCACTTTTTGTAATCGAATATTCATTCTTTTATTTCAATGATCCATATTGTTTTGATTCAATAGTGTATATCTATACACCCGCACACATGCACATACATATACATGTCAAATTTGTGTGTACATACATATACATAAGTATATATGTATATACGTATGTACATATGTATATATTGCATCAGAAGTTAGACAGAAATCAAGGAAATTTAGTAGGCTTCTAATTTTTCCTTTCTTGTTTCCTTGCTCTTAAGGCATGGACTATTGATTCAATGGCTAGCTGCAAGCATAACATATCAATCAACGGGGATAGGTTACTTGCCAATGGAAATTGTTTGATTGTTCGAGACAATATACAAGGAAACAAGCTTATTGTACCAAAAAAACATGCTCATTTGACAACTAAACACATTGTAATTAAGAAGACGTTTCATCTGTTATCGAGAGATCACACATTCCAATCATTAAGGGAGTAAATGGAAACTACTATCTGTTGGTAATAGTTTGTAATGAGTATGTTGAAATCCATTGTCCCACATTGAAAGAGGATAAAGTGCATGTTGCCTATATATGAGTCATTGTCCTATTCCTTTACAAACTTGTTCCAAGATAATAGTTTGGAGGGAAAGTTTGGTGGGAAACTTATTTCAAGATATATAAAATCTTGACAAGGGCACTTGGGCACTTGGGGCACCTTGGGGCTTTCTGAAAGGGTGTCAATCAGAGGTAGTTAATGGCGGTTGGCGGTTACATTTTGCAGACATATCTGTTAATTGGCTAACTACCCAAACGCCTATTCAATAAAGATTGCATCCTCTGATAGTGCCTTGAATAGGTGCTTCAATCCTTTTAAATAGTAGGATTTCGACAGAATTAAATCACTTTTACTTTTCATTTGATAGTTCTTAGACTTTGTTGTATCCTAGAGGTAATTTGTCTAATAGAGGCAAATAACACCTTAAGGAAAGTGCTTTCACGCCTCAAAGTCTCTGTATTTGTCTAGTATAGTTTTGTTCTTTACTACAGTTTTCTAACAATCTTAAGGTGTTATTATCAACAATGGAGTCAAGTTCTGAATCTGCGTTCAAAGTGATGAATCAGGACTTCGTGAAGTTGGACAGATTCGACGGCACTAACTTCTCCCGTTGGAAGGATAAGATGATGTTTTTCCTGACGGCTTTGAAGATTGCTTACGTTTTGGATCCTTCTCTTCCTGAAATTCCAGAACCTAAAGATGGTGATTCTGATGAAGTCAAGGCACAACACAGGAAACGCGCAGAGGACGAGTTGCTGTGCAGAGGACACATCATGAACACTCTTTCTGACCGCTTGTATGATCTATATACTGCAGTCAAGTCGCCAAAGGAAATCTGGAATGCGCTGGAATACAAGTATAATACGATGAAACAAGGTGCGGATAAATTTCTGATTATGCAATATTTTGATTTTCGTATCATTGAGAATTCTTCTCTTATGGATCAGATTCATGATCTCCAAGTGATTGTGTCTAAGTTACATGATCTGAAAGTGGAGATATCTGAATCCTTGCAAGTTGGAGCAATTATAGCCAAACTTCCAACTAGTTGGAATGACTATAAGAAAAAGTTGCTCCATACTACTGAATCATTCACTACAGATCAGATTTTAAAACATTTGCGTATTGAAGAAGATACCAGAAATCTTCAAAAGAAGCAAATAGAATATGATGTCAAAGTGAATGCTTTAAGTGAGAAGAATTCACAGAATTTTTCTGGTTCCAAAAGAAAGTCTCCAGATGCAAGTACATCTAAGGACAAGAAGAAGAATAGAATCTGCTATAAGTGCGGCAAGAAGGGACATTACAAGCGTGAGTGCAAAGCAGATAGCAACAAAAAGCAAAAGAAAGACAATGCCAAAAATGCAAATCTGGTTGAACAAGATGTTGCTGAGATTGTTGCAATGATTTCGCATTGGAACATTGGCATGATTTCTGAGTTGCATGTGGCTGCTGCAACCAAATCGTGTGACTGGTGGTATGATTCTGGTGCCACCGTGCATGTTTGTAATGATAAGTCCCAATTCAAGACTTATGAAGAAGTTCCTGATGGTCATAAAGTATTGATGGGAAACCATGATACAGCAAAGGTCATTGGCATAGGAAGTGTAGACTTGCAGTTTACTTCCGGAAAGAAACTTATACTGGCCAATGTACTTCATGTTCCAGAAATTAGGAAAAATCTTGTGTCGGCTGATGCCTTAAACAAAAAGGGGCTAAAGGCTGTAATAGAGTCTAATAAGCTTATCTTCTCTTTGAATGGTGTATTTGTAGGCAAGGGATACTCTTGTGATGGAATGTTCAAGTTATGTATCAATAAAAATAATGTTTCTGTGTATATTGTTGATGCTTCATATTCTCTTTGGCATGGTAGATTAGCGCATACTAATCATAAAACTTTGCAGTTTATGTCTAAACATGGGCTAATTTCGTTCAAAGATAATGTTGAAAAAAGGTGTGAAACATGCATACAAGCAAAAATGACCAGATTACCTTTTCCTAAAGCAGAAAGAAACAATGAATTGTTGGATCTTGTTCATTCTGACGTTTGTGAATTTAATGGGTTTCTAACAAGAGGAGGAAATAAGTATTTCATCACATTCATTGATGATTATTCAAGATATGTGTATGTTTACTTGATGAAAACGAAAGATGAGTCATTTCATATGTTTAAGTGTTACAAAAATCTGGTGAAAAATCAACTAGGAAAGAAGGTTAAAATTTTGAGGAGTGATAGAGGTGGGGAATATCTCCCTGCTGATTTTTCTCAATTTTGTGAAGAAAATGGAATTATACACCAAACTAGTGCACCTTATACTCCGCAACAAAATGGTTTGGCAGAAAGGAAAAATAGAACTTTAGGAAATATGGTAAATGCCATGATTATAAGTTCTGGACTGCCTAAAAATTTGTGGGGAGAGGCCTTACTGGCTGCTTGTCACATACATAATCGAGTAACTTCGCTTAAATCGAAGGTATCACCATATGAATTATGGAAAGGTAGAAAACCAAACTTGAAGTATTTTCGAGTTTGGGGTTGTATAGCCTTTTATAGAGTCCCTGATCATAAAAGGACAAAATTGGGACCTCGAGCACTTAAAAGTGTGTTTGTAGGCTATGCTGAAAATTCAAAAGCATATCGGTTGCTAGATTTAGATTCTAACGTCATTGTGGAATCTAGAGATGTCGAATTTTTAGAAGATAAATTTCTTTATAATTCGACAATGAGTACAGATCCAAGCCAAGAGCCACCGCCTGTTTCCAATGCTAGACCCTCCAATAATAATAAAAGGAATGCAGGGGACATTCCAAGTGAGTTAAGGAGGAGTCAAAGGCAACGGAAAGAAAAACATTTATCCTCTGATTTTATAGATTCACAAGCTATTGTTTTCCTAGTTGAAGGCGATAGACAGTTTCTACTTGACAAGATTCCTATCTTGTTAACTGTAGAAGATGACCCTAAAACTTTTAGTGAAGCTATGAAATCGAGAGATGCATCGTTTTGGAGAGAGGCAATTAATGATGAAATGGATTCATTATTAAGTAATAATACTTGGATCCTAGTTGATTTGCCTCCGGGTTCTAAACCAATTGGCTGTAAGTGGGTATTTCGAAAGAAATATGCTACTGATGGATCTGTACAAACTTTCAAGGCAAGATTAGTAGCAAAAGGATTTAGGCAAAAGGAGGGAATCGATTATTTTGATACTTATGCACCAGTGGCTAGAATTACATCTATAAGAGTACTATTAGCATTGGCTTCAATGTTTGATTTGTGTGTACATCAGATGGATGTGAAAACGGCCTTTTTAAATGGTGACTTAAATGAAGAGGTGTATATGGATCAACCAGAAGGTTTTGTTCTACCAGGGAATGAAAAGAAAGTTTGCAAACTAACAAGGTCTTTGTATGGTCTAAAACAAGCGCCTAAACAGTGGCATCAAAAGTTTGAATCTGCTATACTCTCTAATGGTTTTAAATATAATAATGCTGATAAGTGTATTTATTCCAAGTTTACTAGAGAGTATGGTGTGATAATCTGTCTATATGTAGATGACATGCTAATTATTGGTACTAATTACAAAGGCGTTGAAGAAACTAAGAAGTATTTGTCTTCTATATTCAAGATGAAAGATCTTGGAGAAGTAGATACTATCTTAGGAATTAAAGTTAAGAGACATAGTGGGGGCTATTCTTTAAGTCAATCTCATTATGTTGAGAAAGTTTTGAACAAGTATCAACATTTGAAGATAAAAGAAGTAAGCACTCCTTATGATCCTAACTTTAAGTTGTTTGAAAATTCTGGAAAGCCAATTGCTCAATTAGAGTATGCTAGTGCAATTGGTAGCCTAATGTATGCTACACATTGTACTAGGCCAGATATTTCATATGCAGTTTGTAGACTCGCTAGATACACTAAGAATCCTGGTATAGAGCATTGGAAAGCTATAGGTAGAGTGCTTCGATATCTTAAAAGGACAAAAGATTTAGAGCTTTCCTATAACAAATTTCCGGTTGTACTTGAAGGTTATTCCGATGCAAGTTGGGTAACCAGTGTATGTGACAAAGTGTCTACTTCTGGATGGATTTTTATGTTGGGTGGAGGAGCTGTTTCTTGGGCATCAAAGAAACAAACAGTCATAACTCATTCCACCATGGAGGCTGAGTTTGTAGCCTTAGCAGCTGCATGCAAAGAGGCCGAATGGCTAAGAAACTTACTGTTAGACATCGAGTTGTGGCCAAACCCGATGCCAGCCATTTCTTTGCATTGTGATAGCGAAGCCACTATGTCTAGAGCGTTAAATAGAATATATAACGGCAAATCTAGACATATAAGTCTAAGACATGAATATGTCAGACAATTATTGAATGATGGCATAGTCACAGTAGTGTATGTTAGATCATTCAACAATTTGGCGGATCCATTCACTAAAGCTCTCTCAAGAGATGTAGTGAAAGCAACGTCATTGGGAATGGGGTTAAAACCCATTGTCTAAAACCACTAGTAATGGTAACCCAACCTCTCTTCTAGCACTAACACTAGGTGAAAGGTTTAAAGGGTAATAACAAGTTACTAATAAGTGGTTGTGAGCACTAGAAATTGTATCATACCATTCCAAGGTACTAGTGCAGTTTGATACATAAGAGGCTGAGTATCATACTCTTAATGAAGTTAAATATGGTTTCATAGTGCCTTGGTAATAAAGGCTAGAAATGTACTTCACCTATATGATCATGGGAGTGGTGCCGCTCCCAGCAAAAGTGGGGGTTTTCTTTTGTAAATGATCATGAATCTAGGATGGAGCACACGGCCAGTAAAAGTGCTAAAATCATTTCGTGAACTATTCTCCGAAAAGGTATAATCTTGTGTGTGCTATTTCTGTTTTAACTTTAAAGTTATGGTTTAAGCAATGTAGCCACCATAACTTGTTAGAACAAGTGAAATATTTACACTAAGAGAAGGGTTTAAGTTCACAAACACCTTTCTCTATGCAAGATAATATGAGTGCTGATTTGATTTCATTACAAACTAAGTGGGGGATTGTTGGTAATAGTTTGTAATGAGTATGTTGAAATCCATTGTCCCACATTGAAAGAGGATAAAGTGCATGTTGCCTATATATGAGTCATTGTCCTATTCCTTTACAAACTTGTTCCAAGATAATAGTTTGGAGGGAAAGTTTGGTGGGAAACTTATTTCAAGATATATAAAATCTTGACAAGGGCACTTGGGCACTTGGGGCACCTTGGGGCTTTCTGAAAGGGTGTCAATCAGAGGTAGTTAATGGCGGTTGGCGGTTACATTTTGCAGACATATCTGTTAATTGGCTAACTACCCAAACGCCTATTCAATAAAGATTGCATCCTCTGATAGTGCCTTGAATAGGTGCTTCAATCCTTTTAAATAGTAGGATTTCGACAGAATTAAATCACTTTTACTTTTCATTTGATAGTTCTTAGACTTTGTTGTATCCTAGAGGTAATTTGTCTAATAGAGGCAAATAACACCTTAAGGAAAGTGCTTTCACGCCTCAAAGTCTCTGTATTTGTCTAGTATAGTTTTGTTCTTTACTACAGTTTTCTAACAATCTTAAGGTGTTATTATCAACAATGGAGTCAAGTTCTGAATCTGCGTTCAAAGTGATGAATCAGGACTTCGTGAAGTTGGACAGATTCGACGGCACTAACTTCTCCCGTTGGAAGGATAAGATGATGTTTTTCCTGACGGCTTTGAAGATTGCTTACGTTTTGGATCCTTCTCTTCCTGAAATTCCAGAACCTAAAGATGGTGATTCTGATGAAGTCAAGGCACAACACAGGAAACGCGCAGAGGACGAGTTGCTGTGCAGAGGACACATCATGAACACTCTTTCTGACCGCTTGTATGATCTATATACTGCAGTCAAGTCGCCAAAGGAAATCTGGAATGCGCTGGAATACAAGTATAATACGATGAAACAAGGTGCGGATAAATTTCTGATTATGCAATATTTTGATTTTCGTATCATTGAGAATTCTTCTCTTATGGATCAGATTCATGATCTCCAAGTGATTGTGTCTAAGTTACATGATCTGAAAGTGGAGATATCTGAATCCTTGCAAGTTGGAGCAATTATAGCCAAACTTCCAACTAGTTGGAATGACTATAAGAAAAAGTTGCTCCATACTACTGAATCATTCACTACAGATCAGATTTTAAAACATTTGCGTATTGAAGAAGATACCAGAAATCTTCAAAAGAAGCAAATAGAATCTGATGTCAAAGTGAATGCTTTAAGTGAGAAGAATTCACAGAATTTTTCTGGTTCCAAAAGAAAGTCTCCAGATGCAAGTACATCTAAGGACAAGAAGAAGAATAGAATCTGCTATAAGTGCGGCAAGAAGGGACATTACAAGCGTGAGTGCAAAGCAGATAGCAACAAAAAGCAAAAGAAAGACAATGCCAAAAATGCAAATCTGGTTGAACAAGATGTTGCTGAGATTGTTGCAATGATTTCGCATTGGAACATTGGCATGATTTCTGAGTTGCATGTGGCTGCTGCAACCAAATCGTGTGACTGGTGGTATGATTCTGGTGCCACCGTGCATGTTTGTAATGATAAGTCCCAATTCAAGACTTATGAAGAAGTTCCTGATGGTCATAAAGTATTGATGGGAAACCATGATACAGCAAAGGTCATTGGCATAGGAAGTGTAGACTTGCAGTTTACTTCCGGAAAGAAACTTATACTGGCCAATGTACTTCATGTTCCAGAAATTAGGAAAAATCTTGTGTCGGCTGATGCCTTAAACAAAAAGGGGCTAAAGGCTGTAATAGAGTCTAATAAGCTTATCTTCTCTTTGAATGGTGTATTTGTAGGCAAGGGATACTCTTGTGATGGAATGTTCAAGTTATGTATCAATAAAAATAATGTTTCTGTGTATATTGTTGATGCTTCATATTCTCTTTGGCATGGTAGATTAGCGCATACTAATCATAAAACTTTGCAGTTTATGTCTAAACATGGGCTAATTTCGTTCAAAGATAATGTTGAAAAAAGGTGTGAAACATGCATACAAGCAAAAATGACCAGATTACCTTTTCCTAAAGCAGAAAGAAACAATGAATTGTTGGATCTTGTTCATTCTGACGTTTGTGAATTTAATGGGTTTCTAACAAGAGGAGGAAATAAGTATTTCATCACATTCATTGATGATTATTCAAGATATGTGTATGTTTACTTGATGAAAACGAAAGATGAGTCATTTCATATGTTTAAGTGTTACAAAAATCTGGTGAAAAATCAACTAGGAAAGAAGGTTAAAATTTTGAGGAGTGATAGAGGTGGGGAATATCTCCCTGCTGATTTTTCTCAATTTTGTGAAGAAAATGGAATTATACACCAAACTAGTGCACCTTATACTCCGCAACAAAATGGTTTGGCAGAAAGGAAAAATAGAACTTTAGGAAATATGGTAAATGCCATGATTATAAGTTCTGGACTGCCTAAAAATTTGTGGGGAGAGGCCTTACTGGCTGCTTGTCACATACATAATCGAGTAACTTCGCTTAAATCGAAGGTATCACCATATGAATTATGGAAAGGTAGAAAACCAAACTTGAAGTATTTTCGAGTTTGGGGTTGTATAGCCTTTTATAGAGTCCCTGATCATAAAAGGACAAAATTGGGACCTCGAGCACTTAAAAGTGTGTTTGTAGGCTATGCTGAAAATTCAAAAGCATATCGGTTGCTAGATTTAGATTCTAACGTCATTGTGGAATCTAGAGATGTCGAATTTTTAGAAGATAAATTTCTTTATAATTCGACAATGAGTACAGATCCAAGCCAAGAGCCACCGCCTGTTTCCAATGCTAGACCCTCCAATAATAATAAAAGGAATGCAGGGGACATTCCAAGTGAGTTAAGGAGGAGTCAAAGGCAACGGAAAGAAAAACATTTATCCTCTGATTTTATAGATTCACAAGCTATTGTTTTCCTAGTTGAAGGCGATAGACAGTTTCTACTTGACAAGATTCCTATCTTGTTAACTGTAGAAGATGACCCTAAAACTTTTAGTGAAGCTATGAAATCGAGAGATGCATCGTTTTGGAGAGAGGCAATTAATGATGAAATGGATTCATTATTAAGTAATAATACTTGGATCCTAGTTGATTTGCCTCCGGGTTCTAAACCAATTGGCTGTAAGTGGGTATTTCGAAAGAAATATGCTACTGATGGATCTGTACAAACTTTCAAGGCAAGATTAGTAGCAAAAGGATTTAGGCAAAAGGAGGGAATCGATTATTTTGATACTTATGCACCAGTGGCTAGAATTACATCTATAAGAGTACTATTAGCATTGGCTTCAATGTTTGATTTGTGTGTACATCAGATGGATGTGAAAACGGCCTTTTTAAATGGTGACTTAAATGAAGAGGTGTATATGGATCAACCAGAAGGTTTTGTTCTACCAGGGAATGAAAAGAAAGTTTGCAAACTAACAAGGTCTTTGTATGGTCTAAAACAAGCGCCTAAACAGTGGCATCAAAAGTTTGAATCTGCTATACTCTCTAATGGTTTTAAATATAATAATGCTGATAAGTGTATTTATTCCAAGTTTACTAGAGAGTATGGTGTGATAATCTGTCTATATGTAGATGACATGCTAATTATTGGTACTAATTACAAAGGCGTTGAAGAAACTAAGAAGTATTTGTCTTCTATATTCAAGATGAAAGATCTTGGAGAAGTAGATACTATCTTAGGAATTAAAGTTAAGAGACATAGTGGGGGCTATTCTTTAAGTCAATCTCATTATGTTGAGAAAGTTTTGAACAAGTATCAACATTTGAAGATAAAAGAAGTAAGCACTCCTTATGATCCTAACTTTAAGTTGTTTGAAAATTCTGGAAAGCCAATTGCTCAATTAGAGTATGCTAGTGCAATTGGTAGCCTAATGTATGCTACACATTGTACTAGGCCAGATATTTCATATGCAGTTTGTAGACTCGCTAGATACACTAAGAATCCTGGTATAGAGCATTGGAAAGCTATAGGTAGAGTGCTTCGATATCTTAAAAGGACAAAAGATTTAGAGCTTTCCTATAACAAATTTCCGGTTGTACTTGAAGGTTATTCCGATGCAAGTTGGGTAACCAGTGTATGTGACAAAGTGTCTACTTCTGGATGGATTTTTATGTTGGGTGGAGGAGCTGTTTCTTGGGCATCAAAGAAACAAACAGTCATAACTCATTCCACCATGGAGGCTGAGTTTGTAGCCTTAGCAGCTGCATGCAAAGAGGCCGAATGGCTAAGAAACTTACTGTTAGACATCGAGTTGTGGCCAAACCCGATGCCAGCCATTTCTTTGCATTGTGATAGCGAAGCCACTATGTCTAGAGCGTTAAATAGAATATATAACGGCAAATCTAGACATATAAGTCTAAGACATGAATATGTCAGACAATTATTGAATGATGGCATAGTCACAGTAGTGTATGTTAGATCATTCAACAATTTGGCGGATCCATTCACTAAAGCTCTCTCAAGAGATGTAGTGAAAGCAACGTCATTGGGAATGGGGTTAAAACCCATTGTCTAAAACCACTAGTAATGGTAACCCAACCTCTCTTCTAGCACTAACACTAGGTGAAAGGTTTAAAGGGTAATAACAAGTTACTAATAAGTGGTTGTGAGCACTAGAAATTGTATCATACCATTCCAAGGTACTAGTGCAGTTTGATACATAAGAGGCTGAGTATCATACTCTTAATGAAGTTAAATATGGTTTCATAGTGCCTTGGTAATAAAGGCTAGAAATGTACTTCACCTATATGATCATGGGAGTGGTGCCGCTCCCAGCAAAAGTGGGGGTTTTCTTTTGTAAATGATCATGAATCTAGGATGGAGCACACGGCCAGTAAAAGTGCTAAAATCATTTCGTGAACTATTCTCCGAAAAGGTATAATCTTGTGTGTGCTATTTCTGTTTTAACTTTAAAGTTATGGTTTAAGCAATGTAGCCACCATAACTTGTTAGAACAAGTGAAATATTTACACTAAGAGAAGGGTTTAAGTTCACAAACACCTTTCTCTATGCAAGATAATATGAGTGCTGATTTGATTTCATTACAAACTAAGTGGGGGATTGTTGGTAATAGTTTGTAATGAGTATGTTGAAATCCATTGTCCCACATTGAAAGAGGATAAAGTGCATGTTGCCTATATATGAGTCATTGTCCTATTCCTTTACAAACTTGTTCCAAGATAATAGTTTGGAGGGAAAGTTTGGTGGGAAACTTATTTCAAGATATATAAAATCTTGACAAGGGCACTTGGGCACTTGGGGCACCTTGGGGCTTTCTGAAAGGGTGTCAATCAGAGGTAGTTAATGGCGGTTGGCGGTTACATTTTGCAGACATATCTGTTAATTGGCTAACTACCCAAACGCCTATTCAATAAAGATTGCATCCTCTGATAGTGCCTTGAATAGGTGCTTCAATCCTTTTAAATAGTAGGATTTCGACAGAATTAAATCACTTTTACTTTTCATTTGATAGTTCTTAGACTTTGTTGTATCCTAGAGGTAATTTGTCTAATAGAGGCAAATAACACCTTAAGGAAAGTGCTTTCACGCCTCAAAGTCTCTGTATTTGTCTAGTATAGTTTTGTTCTTTACTACAGTTTTCTAACAATCTTAAGGTGTTATTATCAACAATGGAGTCAAGTTCTGAATCTGCGTTCAAAGTGATGAATCAGGACTTCGTGAAGTTGGACAGATTCGACGGCACTAACTTCTCCCGTTGGAAGGATAAGATGATGTTTTTCCTGACGGCTTTGAAGATTGCTTACGTTTTGGATCCTTCTCTTCCTGAAATTCCAGAACCTAAAGATGGTGATTCTGATGAAGTCAAGGCACAACACAGGAAACGCGCAGAGGACGAGTTGCTGTGCAGAGGACACATCATGAACACTCTTTCTGACCGCTTGTATGATCTATATACTGCAGTCAAGTCGCCAAAGGAAATCTGGAATGCGCTGGAATACAAGTATAATACGATGAAACAAGGTGCGGATAAATTTCTGATTATGCAATATTTTGATTTTCGTATCATTGAGAATTCTTCTCTTATGGATCAGATTCATGATCTCCAAGTGATTGTGTCTAAGTTACATGATCTGAAAGTGGAGATATCTGAATCCTTGCAAGTTGGAGCAATTATAGCCAAACTTCCAACTAGTTGGAATGACTATAAGAAAAAGTTGCTCCATACTACTGAATCATTCACTACAGATCAGATTTTAAAACATTTGCGTATTGAAGAAGATACCAGAAATCTTCAAAAGAAGCAAATAGAATCTGATGTCAAAGTGAATGCTTTAAGTGAGAAGAATTCACAGAATTTTTCTGGTTCCAAAAGAAAGTCTCCAGATGCAAGTACATCTAAGGACAAGAAGAAGAATAGAATCTGCTATAAGTGCGGCAAGAAGGGACATTACAAGCGTGAGTGCAAAGCAGATAGCAACAAAAAGCAAAAGAAAGACAATGCCAAAAATGCAAATCTGGTTGAACAAGATGTTGCTGAGATTGTTGCAATGATTTCGCATTGGAACATTGGCATGATTTCTGAGTTGCATGTGGCTGCTGCAACCAAATCGTGTGACTGGTGGTATGATTCTGGTGCCACCGTGCATGTTTGTAATGATAAGTCCCAATTCAAGACTTATGAAGAAGTTCCTGATGGTCATAAAGTATTGATGGGAAACCATGATACAGCAAAGGTCATTGGCATAGGAAGTGTAGACTTGCAGTTTACTTCCGGAAAGAAACTTATACTGGCCAATGTACTTCATGTTCCAGAAATTAGGAAAAATCTTGTGTCGGCTGATGCCTTAAACAAAAAGGGGCTAAAGGCTGTAATAGAGTCTAATAAGCTTATCTTCTCTTTGAATGGTGTATTTGTAGGCAAGGGATACTCTTGTGATGGAATGTTCAAGTTATGTATCAATAAAAATAATGTTTCTGTGTATATTGTTGATGCTTCATATTCTCTTTGGCATGGTAGATTAGCGCATACTAATCATAAAACTTTGCAGTTTATGTCTAAACATGGGCTAATTTCGTTCAAAGATAATGTTGAAAAAAGGTGTGAAACATGCATACAAGCAAAAATGACCAGATTACCTTTTCCTAAAGCAGAAAGAAACAATGAATTGTTGGATCTTGTTCATTCTGACGTTTGTGAATTTAATGGGTTTCTAACAAGAGGAGGAAATAAGTATTTCATCACATTCATTGATGATTATTCAAGATATGTGTATGTTTACTTGATGAAAACGAAAGATGAGTCATTTCATATGTTTAAGTGTTACAAAAATCTGGTGAAAAATCAACTAGGAAAGAAGGTTAAAATTTTGAGGAGTGATAGAGGTGGGGAATATCTCCCTGCTGATTTTTCTCAATTTTGTGAAGAAAATGGAATTATACACCAAACTAGTGCACCTTATACTCCGCAACAAAATGGTTTGGCAGAAAGGAAAAATAGAACTTTAGGAAATATGGTAAATGCCATGATTATAAGTTCTGGACTGCCTAAAAATTTGTGGGGAGAGGCCTTACTGGCTGCTTGTCACATACATAATCGAGTAACTTCGCTTAAATCGAAGGTATCACCATATGAATTATGGAAAGGTAGAAAACCAAACTTGAAGTATTTTCGAGTTTGGGGTTGTATAGCCTTTTATAGAGTCCCTGATCATAAAAGGACAAAATTGGGACCTCGAGCACTTAAAAGTGTGTTTGTAGGCTATGCTGAAAATTCAAAAGCATATCGGTTGCTAGATTTAGATTCTAACGTCATTGTGGAATCTAGAGATGTCGAATTTTTAGAAGATAAATTTCTTTATAATTCGACAATGAGTACAGATCCAAGCCAAGAGCCACCGCCTGTTTCCAATGCTAGACCCTCCAATAATAATAAAAGGAATGCAGGGGACATTCCAAGTGAGTTAAGGAGGAGTCAAAGGCAACGGAAAGAAAAACATTTATCCTCTGATTTTATAGATTCACAAGCTATTGTTTTCCTAGTTGAAGGCGATAGACAGTTTCTACTTGACAAGATTCCTATCTTGTTAACTGTAGAAGATGACCCTAAAACTTTTAGTGAAGCTATGAAATCGAGAGATGCATCGTTTTGGAGAGAGGCAATTAATGATGAAATGGATTCATTATTAAGTAATAATACTTGGATCCTAGTTGATTTGCCTCCGGGTTCTAAACCAATTGGCTGTAAGTGGGTATTTCGAAAGAAATATGCTACTGATGGATCTGTACAAACTTTCAAGGCAAGATTAGTAGCAAAAGGATTTAGGCAAAAGGAGGGAATCGATTATTTTGATACTTATGCACCAGTGGCTAGAATTACATCTATAAGAGTACTATTAGCATTGGCTTCAATGTTTGATTTGTGTGTACATCAGATGGATGTGAAAACGGCCTTTTTAAATGGTGACTTAAATGAAGAGGTGTATATGGATCAACCAGAAGGTTTTGTTCTACCAGGGAATGAAAAGAAAGTTTGCAAACTAACAAGGTCTTTGTATGGTCTAAAACAAGCGCCTAAACAGTGGCATCAAAAGTTTGAATCTGCTATACTCTCTAATGGTTTTAAATATAATAATGCTGATAAGTGTATTTATTCCAAGTTTACTAGAGAGTATGGTGTGATAATCTGTCTATATGTAGATGACATGCTAATTATTGGTACTAATTACAAAGGCGTTGAAGAAACTAAGAAGTATTTGTCTTCTATATTCAAGATGAAAGATCTTGGAGAAGTAGATACTATCTTAGGAATTAAAGTTAAGAGACATAGTGGGGGCTATTCTTTAAGTCAATCTCATTATGTTGAGAAAGTTTTGAACAAGTATCAACATTTGAAGATAAAAGAAGTAAGCACTCCTTATGATCCTAACTTTAAGTTGTTTGAAAATTCTGGAAAGCCAATTGCTCAATTAGAGTATGCTAGTGCAATTGGTAGCCTAATGTATGCTACACATTGTACTAGGCCAGATATTTCATATGCAGTTTGTAGACTCGCTAGATACACTAAGAATCCTGGTATAGAGCATTGGAAAGCTATAGGTAGAGTGCTTCGATATCTTAAAAGGACAAAAGATTTAGAGCTTTCCTATAACAAATTTCCGGTTGTACTTGAAGGTTATTCCGATGCAAGTTGGGTAACCAGTGTATGTGACAAAGTGTCTACTTCTGGATGGATTTTTATGTTGGGTGGAGGAGCTGTTTCTTGGGCATCAAAGAAACAAACAGTCATAACTCATTCCACCATGGAGGCTGAGTTTGTAGCCTTAGCAGCTGCATGCAAAGAGGCCGAATGGCTAAGAAACTTACTGTTAGACATCGAGTTGTGGCCAAACCCGATGCCAGCCATTTCTTTGCATTGTGATAGCGAAGCCACTATGTCTAGAGCGTTAAATAGAATATATAACGGCAAATCTAGACATATAAGTCTAAGACATGAATATGTCAGACAATTATTGAATGATGGCATAGTCACAGTAGTGTATGTTAGATCATTCAACAATTTGGCGGATCCATTCACTAAAGCTCTCTCAAGAGATGTAGTGAAAGCAACGTCATTGGGAATGGGGTTAAAACCCATTGTCTAAAACCACTAGTAATGGTAACCCAACCTCTCTTCTAGCACTAACACTAGGTGAAAGGTTTAAAGGGTAATAACAAGTTACTAATAAGTGGTTGTGAGCACTAGAAATTGTATCATACCATTCCAAGGTACTAGTGCAGTTTGATACATAAGAGGCTGAGTATCATACTCTTAATGAAGTTAAATATGGTTTCATAGTGCCTTGGTAATAAAGGCTAGAAATGTACTTCACCTATATGATCATGGGAGTGGTGCCGCTCCCAGCAAAAGTGGGGGTTTTCTTTTGTAAATGATCATGAATCTAGGATGGAGCACACGGCCAGTAAAAGTGCTAAAATCATTTCGTGAACTATTCTCCGAAAAGGTATAATCTTGTGTGTGCTATTTCTGTTTTAACTTTAAAGTTATGGTTTAAGCAATGTAGCCACCATAACTTGTTAGAACAAGTGAAATATTTACACTAAGAGAAGGGTTTAAGTTCACAAACACCTTTCTCTATGCAAGATAATATGAGTGCTGATTTGATTTCATTACAAACTAAGTGGGGGATTGTTGGTAATAGTTTGTAATGAGTATGTTGAAATCCATTGTCCCACATTGAAAGAGGATAAAGTGCATGTTGCCTATATATGAGTCATTGTCCTATTCCTTTACAAACTTGTTCCAAGATAATAGTTTGGAGGGAAAGTTTGGTGGGAAACTTATTTCAAGATATATAAAATCTTGACAAGGGCACTTGGGCACTTGGGGCACCTTGGGGCTTTCTGAAAGGGTGTCAATCAGAGGTAGTTAATGGCGGTTGGCGGTTACATTTTGCAGACATATCTGTTAATTGGCTAACTACCCAAACGCCTATTCAATAAAGATTGCATCCTCTGATAGTGCCTTGAATAGGTGCTTCAATCCTTTTAAATAGTAGGATTTCGACAGAATTAAATCACTTTTACTTTTCATTTGATAGTTCTTAGACTTTGTTGTATCCTAGAGGTAATTTGTCTAATAGAGGCAAATAACACCTTAAGGAAAGTGCTTTCACGCCTCAAAGTCTCTGTATTTGTCTAGTATAGTTTTGTTCTTTACTACAGTTTTCTAACAATCTTAAGGTGTTATTATCAACAATGGAGTCAAGTTCTGAATCTGCGTTCAAAGTGATGAATCAGGACTTCGTGAAGTTGGACAGATTCGACGGCACTAACTTCTCCCGTTGGAAGGATAAGATGATGTTTTTCCTGACGGCTTTGAAGATTGCTTACGTTTTGGATCCTTCTCTTCCTGAAATTCCAGAACCTAAAGATGGTGATTCTGATGAAGTCAAGGCACAACACAGGAAACGCGCAGAGGACGAGTTGCTGTGCAGAGGACACATCATGAACACTCTTTCTGACCGCTTGTATGATCTATATACTGCAGTCAAGTCGCCAAAGGAAATCTGGAATGCGCTGGAATACAAGTATAATACGATGAAACAAGGTGCGGATAAATTTCTGATTATGCAATATTTTGATTTTCGTATCATTGAGAATTCTTCTCTTATGGATCAGATTCATGATCTCCAAGTGATTGTGTCTAAGTTACATGATCTGAAAGTGGAGATATCTGAATCCTTGCAAGTTGGAGCAATTATAGCCAAACTTCCAACTAGTTGGAATGACTATAAGAAAAAGTTGCTCCATACTACTGAATCATTCACTACAGATCAGATTTTAAAACATTTGCGTATTGAAGAAGATACCAGAAATCTTCAAAAGAAGCAAATAGAATCTGATGTCAAAGTGAATGCTTTAAGTGAGAAGAATTCACAGAATTTTTCTGGTTCCAAAAGAAAGTCTCCAGATGCAAGTACATCTAAGGACAAGAAGAAGAATAGAATCTGCTATAAGTGCGGCAAGAAGGGACATTACAAGCGTGAGTGCAAAGCAGATAGCAACAAAAAGCAAAAGAAAGACAATGCCAAAAATGCAAATCTGGTTGAACAAGATGTTGCTGAGATTGTTGCAATGATTTCGCATTGGAACATTGGCATGATTTCTGAGTTGCATGTGGCTGCTGCAACCAAATCGTGTGACTGGTGGTATGATTCTGGTGCCACCGTGCATGTTTGTAATGATAAGTCCCAATTCAAGACTTATGAAGAAGTTCCTGATGGTCATAAAGTATTGATGGGAAACCATGATACAGCAAAGGTCATTGGCATAGGAAGTGTAGACTTGCAGTTTACTTCCGGAAAGAAACTTATACTGGCCAATGTACTTCATGTTCCAGAAATTAGGAAAAATCTTGTGTCGGCTGATGCCTTAAACAAAAAGGGGCTAAAGGCTGTAATAGAGTCTAATAAGCTTATCTTCTCTTTGAATGGTGTATTTGTAGGCAAGGGATACTCTTGTGATGGAATGTTCAAGTTATGTATCAATAAAAATAATGTTTCTGTGTATATTGTTGATGCTTCATATTCTCTTTGGCATGGTAGATTAGCGCATACTAATCATAAAACTTTGCAGTTTATGTCTAAACATGGGCTAATTTCGTTCAAAGATAATGTTGAAAAAAGGTGTGAAACATGCATACAAGCAAAAATGACCAGATTACCTTTTCCTAAAGCAGAAAGAAACAATGAATTGTTGGATCTTGTTCATTCTGACGTTTGTGAATTTAATGGGTTTCTAACAAGAGGAGGAAATAAGTATTTCATCACATTCATTGATGATTATTCAAGATATGTGTATGTTTACTTGATGAAAACGAAAGATGAGTCATTTCATATGTTTAAGTGTTACAAAAATCTGGTGAAAAATCAACTAGGAAAGAAGGTTAAAATTTTGAGGAGTGATAGAGGTGGGGAATATCTCCCTGCTGATTTTTCTCAATTTTGTGAAGAAAATGGAATTATACACCAAACTAGTGCACCTTATACTCCGCAACAAAATGGTTTGGCAGAAAGGAAAAATAGAACTTTAGGAAATATGGTAAATGCCATGATTATAAGTTCTGGACTGCCTAAAAATTTGTGGGGAGAGGCCTTACTGGCTGCTTGTCACATACATAATCGAGTAACTTCGCTTAAATCGAAGGTATCACCATATGAATTATGGAAAGGTAGAAAACCAAACTTGAAGTATTTTCGAGTTTGGGGTTGTATAGCCTTTTATAGAGTCCCTGATCATAAAAGGACAAAATTGGGACCTCGAGCACTTAAAAGTGTGTTTGTAGGCTATGCTGAAAATTCAAAAGCATATCGGTTGCTAGATTTAGATTCTAACGTCATTGTGGAATCTAGAGATGTCGAATTTTTAGAAGATAAATTTCTTTATAATTCGACAATGAGTACAGATCCAAGCCAAGAGCCACCGCCTGTTTCCAATGCTAGACCCTCCAATAATAATAAAAGGAATGCAGGGGACATTCCAAGTGAGTTAAGGAGGAGTCAAAGGCAACGGAAAGAAAAACATTTATCCTCTGATTTTATAGATTCACAAGCTATTGTTTTCCTAGTTGAAGGCGATAGACAGTTTCTACTTGACAAGATTCCTATCTTGTTAACTGTAGAAGATGACCCTAAAACTTTTAGTGAAGCTATGAAATCGAGAGATGCATCGTTTTGGAGAGAGGCAATTAATGATGAAATGGATTCATTATTAAGTAATAATACTTGGATCCTAGTTGATTTGCCTCCGGGTTCTAAACCAATTGGCTGTAAGTGGGTATTTCGAAAGAAATATGCTACTGATGGATCTGTACAAACTTTCAAGGCAAGATTAGTAGCAAAAGGATTTAGGCAAAAGGAGGGAATCGATTATTTTGATACTTATGCACCAGTGGCTAGAATTACATCTATAAGAGTACTATTAGCATTGGCTTCAATGTTTGATTTGTGTGTACATCAGATGGATGTGAAAACGGCCTTTTTAAATGGTGACTTAAATGAAGAGGTGTATATGGATCAACCAGAAGGTTTTGTTCTACCAGGGAATGAAAAGAAAGTTTGCAAACTAACAAGGTCTTTGTATGGTCTAAAACAAGCGCCTAAACAGTGGCATCAAAAGTTTGAATCTGCTATACTCTCTAATGGTTTTAAATATAATAATGCTGATAAGTGTATTTATTCCAAGTTTACTAGAGAGTATGGTGTGATAATCTGTCTATATGTAGATGACATGCTAATTATTGGTACTAATTACAAAGGCGTTGAAGAAACTAAGAAGTATTTGTCTTCTATATTCAAGATGAAAGATCTTGGAGAAGTAGATACTATCTTAGGAATTAAAGTTAAGAGACATAGTGGGGGCTATTCTTTAAGTCAATCTCATTATGTTGAGAAAGTTTTGAACAAGTATCAACATTTGAAGATAAAAGAAGTAAGCACTCCTTATGATCCTAACTTTAAGTTGTTTGAAAATTCTGGAAAGCCAATTGCTCAATTAGAGTATGCTAGTGCAATTGGTAGCCTAATGTATGCTACACATTGTACTAGGCCAGATATTTCATATGCAGTTTGTAGACTCGCTAGATACACTAAGAATCCTGGTATAGAGCATTGGAAAGCTATAGGTAGAGTGCTTCGATATCTTAAAAGGACAAAAGATTTAGAGCTTTCCTATAACAAATTTCCGGTTGTACTTGAAGGTTATTCCGATGCAAGTTGGGTAACCAGTGTATGTGACAAAGTGTCTACTTCTGGATGGATTTTTATGTTGGGTGGAGGAGCTGTTTCTTGGGCATCAAAGAAACAAACAGTCATAACTCATTCCACCATGGAGGCTGAGTTTGTAGCCTTAGCAGCTGCATGCAAAGAGGCCGAATGGCTAAGAAACTTACTGTTAGACATCGAGTTGTGGCCAAACCCGATGCCAGCCATTTCTTTGCATTGTGATAGCGAAGCCACTATGTCTAGAGCGTTAAATAGAATATATAACGGCAAATCTAGACATATAAGTCTAAGACATGAATATGTCAGACAATTATTGAATGATGGCATAGTCACAGTAGTGTATGTTAGATCATTCAACAATTTGGCGGATCCATTCACTAAAGCTCTCTCAAGAGATGTAGTGAAAGCAACGTCATTGGGAATGGGGTTAAAACCCATTGTCTAAAACCACTAGTAATGGTAACCCAACCTCTCTTCTAGCACTAACACTAGGTGAAAGGTTTAAAGGGTAATAACAAGTTACTAATAAGTGGTTGTGAGCACTAGAAATTGTATCATACCATTCCAAGGTACTAGTGCAGTTTGATACATAAGAGGCTGAGTATCATACTCTTAATGAAGTTAAATATGGTTTCATAGTGCCTTGGTAATAAAGGCTAGAAATGTACTTCACCTATATGATCATGGGAGTGGTGCCGCTCCCAGCAAAAGTGGGGGTTTTCTTTTGTAAATGATCATGAATCTAGGATGGAGCACACGGCCAGTAAAAGTGCTAAAATCATTTCGTGAACTATTCTCCGAAAAGGTATAATCTTGTGTGTGCTATTTCTGTTTTAACTTTAAAGTTATGGTTTAAGCAATGTAGCCACCATAACTTGTTAGAACAAGTGAAATATTTACACTAAGAGAAGGGTTTAAGTTCACAAACACCTTTCTCTATGCAAGATAATATGAGTGCTGATTTGATTTCATTACAAACTAAGTGGGGGATTGTTGGTAATAGTTTGTAATGAGTATGTTGAAATCCATTGTCCCACATTGAAAGAGGATAAAGTGCATGTTGCCTATATATGAGTCATTGTCCTATTCCTTTACAAACTTGTTCCAAGATAATAGTTTGGAGGGAAAGTTTGGTGGGAAACTTATTTCAAGATATATAAAATCTTGACAAGGGCACTTGGGCACTTGGGGCACCTTGGGGCTTTCTGAAAGGGTGTCAATCAGAGGTAGTTAATGGCGGTTGGCGGTTACATTTTGCAGACATATCTGTTAATTGGCTAACTACCCAAACGCCTATTCAATAAAGATTGCATCCTCTGATAGTGCCTTGAATAGGTGCTTCAATCCTTTTAAATAGTAGGATTTCGACAGAATTAAATCACTTTTACTTTTCATTTGATAGTTCTTAGACTTTGTTGTATCCTAGAGGTAATTTGTCTAATAGAGGCAAATAACACCTTAAGGAAAGTGCTTTCACGCCTCAAAGTCTCTGTATTTGTCTAGTATAGTTTTGTTCTTTACTACAGTTTTCTAACAATCTTAAGGTGTTATTATCAACAATGGAGTCAAGTTCTGAATCTGCGTTCAAAGTGATGAATCAGGACTTCGTGAAGTTGGACAGATTCGACGGCACTAACTTCTCCCGTTGGAAGGATAAGATGATGTTTTTCCTGACGGCTTTGAAGATTGCTTACGTTTTGGATCCTTCTCTTCCTGAAATTCCAGAACCTAAAGATGGTGATTCTGATGAAGTCAAGGCACAACACAGGAAACGCGCAGAGGACGAGTTGCTGTGCAGAGGACACATCATGAACACTCTTTCTGACCGCTTGTATGATCTATATACTGCAGTCAAGTCGCCAAAGGAAATCTGGAATGCGCTGGAATACAAGTATAATACGATGAAACAAGGTGCGGATAAATTTCTGATTATGCAATATTTTGATTTTCGTATCATTGAGAATTCTTCTCTTATGGATCAGATTCATGATCTCCAAGTGATTGTGTCTAAGTTACATGATCTGAAAGTGGAGATATCTGAATCCTTGCAAGTTGGAGCAATTATAGCCAAACTTCCAACTAGTTGGAATGACTATAAGAAAAAGTTGCTCCATACTACTGAATCATTCACTACAGATCAGATTTTAAAACATTTGCGTATTGAAGAAGATACCAGAAATCTTCAAAAGAAGCAAATAGAATCTGATGTCAAAGTGAATGCTTTAAGTGAGAAGAATTCACAGAATTTTTCTGGTTCCAAAAGAAAGTCTCCAGATGCAAGTACATCTAAGGACAAGAAGAAGAATAGAATCTGCTATAAGTGCGGCAAGAAGGGACATTACAAGCGTGAGTGCAAAGCAGATAGCAACAAAAAGCAAAAGAAAGACAATGCCAAAAATGCAAATCTGGTTGAACAAGATGTTGCTGAGATTGTTGCAATGATTTCGCATTGGAACATTGGCATGATTTCTGAGTTGCATGTGGCTGCTGCAACCAAATCGTGTGACTGGTGGTATGATTCTGGTGCCACCGTGCATGTTTGTAATGATAAGTCCCAATTCAAGACTTATGAAGAAGTTCCTGATGGTCATAAAGTATTGATGGGAAACCATGATACAGCAAAGGTCATTGGCATAGGAAGTGTAGACTTGCAGTTTACTTCCGGAAAGAAACTTATACTGGCCAATGTACTTCATGTTCCAGAAATTAGGAAAAATCTTGTGTCGGCTGATGCCTTAAACAAAAAGGGGCTAAAGGCTGTAATAGAGTCTAATAAGCTTATCTTCTCTTTGAATGGTGTATTTGTAGGCAAGGGATACTCTTGTGATGGAATGTTCAAGTTATGTATCAATAAAAATAATGTTTCTGTGTATATTGTTGATGCTTCATATTCTCTTTGGCATGGTAGATTAGCGCATACTAATCATAAAACTTTGCAGTTTATGTCTAAACATGGGCTAATTTCGTTCAAAGATAATGTTGAAAAAAGGTGTGAAACATGCATACAAGCAAAAATGACCAGATTACCTTTTCCTAAAGCAGAAAGAAACAATGAATTGTTGGATCTTGTTCATTCTGACGTTTGTGAATTTAATGGGTTTCTAACAAGAGGAGGAAATAAGTATTTCATCACATTCATTGATGATTATTCAAGATATGTGTATGTTTACTTGATGAAAACGAAAGATGAGTCATTTCATATGTTTAAGTGTTACAAAAATCTGGTGAAAAATCAACTAGGAAAGAAGGTTAAAATTTTGAGGAGTGATAGAGGTGGGGAATATCTCCCTGCTGATTTTTCTCAATTTTGTGAAGAAAATGGAATTATACACCAAACTAGTGCACCTTATACTCCGCAACAAAATGGTTTGGCAGAAAGGAAAAATAGAACTTTAGGAAATATGGTAAATGCCATGATTATAAGTTCTGGACTGCCTAAAAATTTGTGGGGAGAGGCCTTACTGGCTGCTTGTCACATACATAATCGAGTAACTTCGCTTAAATCGAAGGTATCACCATATGAATTATGGAAAGGTAGAAAACCAAACTTGAAGTATTTTCGAGTTTGGGGTTGTATAGCCTTTTATAGAGTCCCTGATCATAAAAGGACAAAATTGGGACCTCGAGCACTTAAAAGTGTGTTTGTAGGCTATGCTGAAAATTCAAAAGCATATCGGTTGCTAGATTTAGATTCTAACGTCATTGTGGAATCTAGAGATGTCGAATTTTTAGAAGATAAATTTCTTTATAATTCGACAATGAGTACAGATCCAAGCCAAGAGCCACCGCCTGTTTCCAATGCTAGACCCTCCAATAATAATAAAAGGAATGCAGGGGACATTCCAAGTGAGTTAAGGAGGAGTCAAAGGCAACGGAAAGAAAAACATTTATCCTCTGATTTTATAGATTCACAAGCTATTGTTTTCCTAGTTGAAGGCGATAGACAGTTTCTACTTGACAAGATTCCTATCTTGTTAACTGTAGAAGATGACCCTAAAACTTTTAGTGAAGCTATGAAATCGAGAGATGCATCGTTTTGGAGAGAGGCAATTAATGATGAAATGGATTCATTATTAAGTAATAATACTTGGATCCTAGTTGATTTGCCTCCGGGTTCTAAACCAATTGGCTGTAAGTGGGTATTTCGAAAGAAATATGCTACTGATGGATCTGTACAAACTTTCAAGGCAAGATTAGTAGCAAAAGGATTTAGGCAAAAGGAGGGAATCGATTATTTTGATACTTATGCACCAGTGGCTAGAATTACATCTATAAGAGTACTATTAGCATTGGCTTCAATGTTTGATTTGTGTGTACATCAGATGGATGTGAAAACGGCCTTTTTAAATGGTGACTTAAATGAAGAGGTGTATATGGATCAACCAGAAGGTTTTGTTCTACCAGGGAATGAAAAGAAAGTTTGCAAACTAACAAGGTCTTTGTATGGTCTAAAACAAGCGCCTAAACAGTGGCATCAAAAGTTTGAATCTGCTATACTCTCTAATGGTTTTAAATATAATAATGCTGATAAGTGTATTTATTCCAAGTTTACTAGAGAGTATGGTGTGATAATCTGTCTATATGTAGATGACATGCTAATTATTGGTACTAATTACAAAGGCGTTGAAGAAACTAAGAAGTATTTGTCTTCTATATTCAAGATGAAAGATCTTGGAGAAGTAGATACTATCTTAGGAATTAAAGTTAAGAGACATAGTGGGGGCTATTCTTTAAGTCAATCTCATTATGTTGAGAAAGTTTTGAACAAGTATCAACATTTGAAGATAAAAGAAGTAAGCACTCCTTATGATCCTAACTTTAAGTTGTTTGAAAATTCTGGAAAGCCAATTGCTCAATTAGAGTATGCTAGTGCAATTGGTAGCCTAATGTATGCTACACATTGTACTAGGCCAGATATTTCATATGCAGTTTGTAGACTCGCTAGATACACTAAGAATCCTGGTATAGAGCATTGGAAAGCTATAGGTAGAGTGCTTCGATATCTTAAAAGGACAAAAGATTTAGAGCTTTCCTATAACAAATTTCCGGTTGTACTTGAAGGTTATTCCGATGCAAGTTGGGTAACCAGTGTATGTGACAAAGTGTCTACTTCTGGATGGATTTTTATGTTGGGTGGAGGAGCTGTTTCTTGGGCATCAAAGAAACAAACAGTCATAACTCATTCCACCATGGAGGCTGAGTTTGTAGCCTTAGCAGCTGCATGCAAAGAGGCCGAATGGCTAAGAAACTTACTGTTAGACATCGAGTTGTGGCCAAACCCGATGCCAGCCATTTCTTTGCATTGTGATAGCGAAGCCACTATGTCTAGAGCGTTAAATAGAATATATAACGGCAAATCTAGACATATAAGTCTAAGACATGAATATGTCAGACAATTATTGAATGATGGCATAGTCACAGTAGTGTATGTTAGATCATTCAACAATTTGGCGGATCCATTCACTAAAGCTCTCTCAAGAGATGTAGTGAAAGCAACGTCATTGGGAATGGGGTTAAAACCCATTGTCTAAAACCACTAGTAATGGTAACCCAACCTCTCTTCTAGCACTAACACTAGGTGAAAGGTTTAAAGGGTAATAACAAGTTACTAATAAGTGGTTGTGAGCACTAGAAATTGTATCATACCATTCCAAGGTACTAGTGCAGTTTGATACATAAGAGGCTGAGTATCATACTCTTAATGAAGTTAAATATGGTTTCATAGTGCCTTGGTAATAAAGGCTAGAAATGTACTTCACCTATATGATCATGGGAGTGGTGCCGCTCCCAGCAAAAGTGGGGGTTTTCTTTTGTAAATGATCATGAATCTAGGATGGAGCACACGGCCAGTAAAAGTGCTAAAATCATTTCGTGAACTATTCTCCGAAAAGGTATAATCTTGTGTGTGCTATTTCTGTTTTAACTTTAAAGTTATGGTTTAAGCAATGTAGCCACCATAACTTGTTAGAACAAGTGAAATATTTACACTAAGAGAAGGGTTTAAGTTCACAAACACCTTTCTCTATGCAAGATAATATGAGTGCTGATTTGATTTCATTACAAACTAAGTGGGGGATTGTTGGTAATAGTTTGTAATGAGTATGTTGAAATCCATTGTCCCACATTGAAAGAGGATAAAGTGCATGTTGCCTATATATGAGTCATTGTCCTATTCCTTTACAAACTTGTTCCAAGATAATAGTTTGGAGGGAAAGTTTGGTGGGAAACTTATTTCAAGATATATAAAATCTTGACAAGGGCACTTGGGCACTTGGGGCACCTTGGGACTTTCTGAAAGGGTGTCAATCAGAGGTAGTTAATGGCGGTTGGCGGTTACATTTTGCAGACATATCTGTTAATTGGCTAACTACCCAAACGCCTATTCAATAAAGATTGCATCCTCTGATAGTGCCTTGAATAGGTGCTTCAATCCTTTTAAATAGTAGGATTTCGACAGAATTAAATCACTTTTACTTTTCATTTGATAGTTCTTAGACTTTGTTGTATCCTAGAGGTAATTTGTCTAATAGAGGCAAATAACACCTTAAGGAAAGTGCTTTCACGCCTCAAAGTCTCTGTATTTGTCTAGTATAGTTTTGTTCTTTACTACAGTTTTCTAACAATCTTAAGGTGTTATTATCAACAATGGAGTCAAGTTCTGAATCTGCGTTCAAAGTGATGAATCAGGACTTCGTGAAGTTGGACAGATTCGACGGCACTAACTTCTCCCGTTGGAAGGATAAGATGATGTTTTTCCTGACGGCTTTGAAGATTGCTTACGTTTTGGATCCTTCTCTTCCTGAAATTCCAGAACCTAAAGATGGTGATTCTGATGAAGTCAAGGCACAACACAGGAAACGCGCAGAGGACGAGTTGCTGTGCAGAGGACACATCATGAACACTCTTTCTGACCGCTTGTATGATCTATATACTGCAGTCAAGTCGCCAAAGGAAATCTGGAATGCGCTGGAATACAAGTATAATACGATGAAACAAGGTGCGGATAAATTTCTGATTATGCAATATTTTGATTTTCGTATCATTGAGAATTCTTCTCTTATGGATCAGATTCATGATCTCCAAGTGATTGTGTCTAAGTTACATGATCTGAAAGTGGAGATATCTGAATCCTTGCAAGTTGGAGCAATTATAGCCAAACTTCCAACTAGTTGGAATGACTATAAGAAAAAGTTGCTCCATACTACTGAATCATTCACTACAGATCAGATTTTAAAACATTTGCGTATTGAAGAAGATACCAGAAATCTTCAAAAGAAGCAAATAGAATCTGATGTCAAAGTGAATGCTTTAAGTGAGAAGAATTCACAGAATTTTTCTGGTTCCAAAAGAAAGTCTCCAGATGCAAGTACATCTAAGGACAAGAAGAAGAATAGAATCTGCTATAAGTGCGGCAAGAAGGGACATTACAAGCGTGAGTGCAAAGCAGATAGCAACAAAAAGCAAAAGAAAGACAATGCCAAAAATGCAAATCTGGTTGAACAAGATGTTGCTGAGATTGTTGCAATGATTTCGCATTGGAACATTGGCATGATTTCTGAGTTGCATGTGGCTGCTGCAACCAAATCGTGTGACTGGTGGTATGATTCTGGTGCCACCGTGCATGTTTGTAATGATAAGTCCCAATTCAAGACTTATGAAGAAGTTCCTGATGGTCATAAAGTATTGATGGGAAACCATGATACAGCAAAGGTCATTGGCATAGGAAGTGTAGACTTGCAGTTTACTTCCGGAAAGAAACTTATACTGGCCAATGTACTTCATGTTCCAGAAATTAGGAAAAATCTTGTGTCGGCTGATGCCTTAAACAAAAAGGGGCTAAAGGCTGTAATAGAGTCTAATAAGCTTATCTTCTCTTTGAATGGTGTATTTGTAGGCAAGGGATACTCTTGTGATGGAATGTTCAAGTTATGTATCAATAAAAATAATGTTTCTGTGTATATTGTTGATGCTTCATATTCTCTTTGGCATGGTAGATTAGCGCATACTAATCATAAAACTTTGCAGTTTATGTCTAAACATGGGCTAATTTCGTTCAAAGATAATGTTGAAAAAAGGTGTGAAACATGCATACAAGCAAAAATGACCAGATTACCTTTTCCTAAAGCAGAAAGAAACAATGAATTGTTGGATCTTGTTCATTCTGACGTTTGTGAATTTAATGGGTTTCTAACAAGAGGAGGAAATAAGTATTTCATCACATTCATTGATGATTATTCAAGATATGTGTATGTTTACTTGATGAAAACGAAAGATGAGTCATTTCATATGTTTAAGTGTTACAAAAATCTGGTGAAAAATCAACTAGGAAAGAAGGTTAAAATTTTGAGGAGTGATAGAGGTGGGGAATATCTCCCTGCTGATTTTTCTCAATTTTGTGAAGAAAATGGAATTATACACCAAACTAGTGCACCTTATACTCCGCAACAAAATGGTTTGGCAGAAAGGAAAAATAGAACTTTAGGAAATATGGTAAATGCCATGATTATAAGTTCTGGACTGCCTAAAAATTTGTGGGGAGAGGCCTTACTGGCTGCTTGTCACATACATAATCGAGTAACTTCGCTTAAATCGAAGGTATCACCATATGAATTATGGAAAGGTAGAAAACCAAACTTGAAGTATTTTCGAGTTTGGGGTTGTATAGCCTTTTATAGAGTCCCTGATCATAAAAGGACAAAATTGGGACCTCGAGCACTTAAAAGTGTGTTTGTAGGCTATGCTGAAAATTCAAAAGCATATCGGTTGCTAGATTTAGATTCTAACGTCATTGTGGAATCTAGAGATGTCGAATTTTTAGAAGATAAATTTCTTTATAATTCGACAATGAGTACAGATCCAAGCCAAGAGCCACCGCCTGTTTCCAATGCTAGACCCTCCAATAATAATAAAAGGAATGCAGGGGACATTCCAAGTGAGTTAAGGAGGAGTCAAAGGCAACGGAAAGAAAAACATTTATCCTCTGATTTTATAGATTCACAAGCTATTGTTTTCCTAGTTGAAGGCGATAGACAGTTTCTACTTGACAAGATTCCTATCTTGTTAACTGTAGAAGATGACCCTAAAACTTTTAGTGAAGCTATGAAATCGAGAGATGCATCGTTTTGGAGAGAGGCAATTAATGATGAAATGGATTCATTATTAAGTAATAATACTTGGATCCTAGTTGATTTGCCTCCGGGTTCTAAACCAATTGGCTGTAAGTGGGTATTTCGAAAGAAATATGCTACTGATGGATCTGTACAAACTTTCAAGGCAAGATTAGTAGCAAAAGGATTTAGGCAAAAGGAGGGAATCGATTATTTTGATACTTATGCACCAGTGGCTAGAATTACATCTATAAGAGTACTATTAGCATTGGCTTCAATGTTTGATTTGTGTGTACATCAGATGGATGTGAAAACGGCCTTTTTAAATGGTGACTTAAATGAAGAGGTGTATATGGATCAACCAGAAGGTTTTGTTCTACCAGGGAATGAAAAGAAAGTTTGCAAACTAACAAGGTCTTTGTATGGTCTAAAACAAGCGCCTAAACAGTGGCATCAAAAGTTTGAATCTGCTATACTCTCTAATGGTTTTAAATATAATAATGCTGATAAGTGTATTTATTCCAAGTTTACTAGAGAGTATGGTGTGATAATCTGTCTATATGTAGATGACATGCTAATTATTGGTACTAATTACAAAGGCGTTGAAGAAACTAAGAAGTATTTGTCTTCTATATTCAAGATGAAAGATCTTGGAGAAGTAGATACTATCTTAGGAATTAAAGTTAAGAGACATAGTGGGGGCTATTCTTTAAGTCAATCTCATTATGTTGAGAAAGTTTTGAACAAGTATCAACATTTGAAGATAAAAGAAGTAAGCACTCCTTATGATCCTAACTTTAAGTTGTTTGAAAATTCTGGAAAGCCAATTGCTCAATTAGAGTATGCTAGTGCAATTGGTAGCCTAATGTATGCTACACATTGTACTAGGCCAGATATTTCATATGCAGTTTGTAGACTCGCTAGATACACTAAGAATCCTGGTATAGAGCATTGGAAAGCTATAGGTAGAGTGCTTCGATATCTTAAAAGGACAAAAGATTTAGAGCTTTCCTATAACAAATTTCCGGTTGTACTTGAAGGTTATTCCGATGCAAGTTGGGTAACCAGTGTATGTGACAAAGTGTCTACTTCTGGATGGATTTTTATGTTGGGTGGAGGAGCTGTTTCTTGGGCATCAAAGAAACAAACAGTCATAACTCATTCCACCATGGAGGCTGAGTTTGTAGCCTTAGCAGCTGCATGCAAAGAGGCCGAATGGCTAAGAAACTTACTGTTAGACATCGAGTTGTGGCCAAACCCGATGCCAGCCATTTCTTTGCATTGTGATAGCGAAGCCACTATGTCTAGAGCGTTAAATAGAATATATAACGGCAAATCTAGACATATAAGTCTAAGACATGAATATGTCAGACAATTATTGAATGATGGCATAGTCACAGTAGTGTATGTTAGATCATTCAACAATTTGGCGGATCCATTCACTAAAGCTCTCTCAAGAGATGTAGTGAAAGCAACGTCATTGGGAATGGGGTTAAAACCCATTGTCTAAAACCACTAGTAATGGTAACCCAACCTCTCTTCTAGCACTAACACTAGGTGAAAGGTTTAAAGGGTAATAACAAGTTACTAATAAGTGGTTGTGAGCACTAGAAATTGTATCATACCATTCCAAGGTACTAGTGCAGTTTGATACATAAGAGGCTGAGTATCATACTCTTAATGAAGTTAAATATGGTTTCATAGTGCCTTGGTAATAAAGGCTAGAAATGTACTTCACCTATATGATCATGGGAGTGGTGCCGCTCCCAGCAAAAGTGGGGGTTTTCTTTTGTAAATGATCATGAATCTAGGATGGAGCACACGGCCAGTAAAAGTGCTAAAATCATTTCGTGAACTATTCTCCGAAAAGGTATAATCTTGTGTGTGCTATTTCTGTTTTAACTTTAAAGTTATGGTTTAAGCAATGTAGCCACCATAACTTGTTAGAACAAGTGAAATATTTACACTAAGAGAAGGGTTTAAGTTCACAAACACCTTTCTCTATGCAAGATAATATGAGTGCTGATTTGATTTCATTACAAACTAAGTGGGGGATTGTTGGTAATAGTTTGTAATGAGTATGTTGAAATCCATTGTCCCACATTGAAAGAGGATAAAGTGCATGTTGCCTATATATGAGTCATTGTCCTATTCCTTTACAAACTTGTTCCAAGATAATAGTTTGGAGGGAAAGTTTGGTGGGAAACTTATTTCAAGATATATAAAATCTTGACAAGGGCACTTGGGCACTTGGGGCACCTTGGGGCTTTCTGAAAGGGTGTCAATCAGAGGTAGTTAATGGCGGTTGGCGGTTACATTTTGCAGACATATCTGTTAATTGGCTAACTACCCAAACGCCTATTCAATAAAGATTGCATCCTCTGATAGTGCCTTGAATAGGTGCTTCAATCCTTTTAAATAGTAGGATTTCGACAGAATTAAATCACTTTTACTTTTCATTTGATAGTTCTTAGACTTTGTTGTATCCTAGAGGTAATTTGTCTAATAGAGGCAAATAACACCTTAAGGAAAGTGCTTTCACGCCTCAAAGTCTCTGTATTTGTCTAGTATAGTTTTGTTCTTTACTACAGTTTTCTAACAATCTTAAGGTGTTATTATCAACAATGGAGTCAAGTTCTGAATCTGCGTTCAAAGTGATGAATCAGGACTTCGTGAAGTTGGACAGATTCGACGGCACTAACTTCTCCCGTTGGAAGGATAAGATGATGTTTTTCCTGACGGCTTTGAAGATTGCTTACGTTTTGGATCCTTCTCTTCCTGAAATTCCAGAACCTAAAGATGGTGATTCTGATGAAGTCAAGGCACAACACAGGAAACGCGCAGAGGACGAGTTGCTGTGCAGAGGACACATCATGAACACTCTTTCTGACCGCTTGTATGATCTATATACTGCAGTCAAGTCGCCAAAGGAAATCTGGAATGCGCTGGAATACAAGTATAATACGATGAAACAAGGTGCGGATAAATTTCTGATTATGCAATATTTTGATTTTCGTATCATTGAGAATTCTTCTCTTATGGATCAGATTCATGATCTCCAAGTGATTGTGTCTAAGTTACATGATCTGAAAGTGGAGATATCTGAATCCTTGCAAGTTGGAGCAATTATAGCCAAACTTCCAACTAGTTGGAATGACTATAAGAAAAAGTTGCTCCATACTACTGAATCATTCACTACAGATCAGATTTTAAAACATTTGCGTATTGAAGAAGATACCAGAAATCTTCAAAAGAAGCAAATAGAATCTGATGTCAAAGTGAATGCTTTAAGTGAGAAGAATTCACAGAATTTTTCTGGTTCCAAAAGAAAGTCTCCAGATGCAAGTACATCTAAGGACAAGAAGAAGAATAGAATCTGCTATAAGTGCGGCAAGAAGGGACATTACAAGCGTGAGTGCAAAGCAGATAGCAACAAAAAGCAAAAGAAAGACAATGCCAAAAATGCAAATCTGGTTGAACAAGATGTTGCTGAGATTGTTGCAATGATTTCGCATTGGAACATTGGCATGATTTCTGAGTTGCATGTGGCTGCTGCAACCAAATCGTGTGACTGGTGGTATGATTCTGGTGCCACCGTGCATGTTTGTAATGATAAGTCCCAATTCAAGACTTATGAAGAAGTTCCTGATGGTCATAAAGTATTGATGGGAAACCATGATACAGCAAAGGTCATTGGCATAGGAAGTGTAGACTTGCAGTTTACTTCCGGAAAGAAACTTATACTGGCCAATGTACTTCATGTTCCAGAAATTAGGAAAAATCTTGTGTCGGCTGATGCCTTAAACAAAAAGGGGCTAAAGGCTGTAATAGAGTCTAATAAGCTTATCTTCTCTTTGAATGGTGTATTTGTAGGCAAGGGATACTCTTGTGATGGAATGTTCAAGTTATGTATCAATAAAAATAATGTTTCTGTGTATATTGTTGATGCTTCATATTCTCTTTGGCATGGTAGATTAGCGCATACTAATCATAAAACTTTGCAGTTTATGTCTAAACATGGGCTAATTTCGTTCAAAGATAATGTTGAAAAAAGGTGTGAAACATGCATACAAGCAAAAATGACCAGATTACCTTTTCCTAAAGCAGAAAGAAACAATGAATTGTTGGATCTTGTTCATTCTGACGTTTGTGAATTTAATGGGTTTCTAACAAGAGGAGGAAATAAGTATTTCATCACATTCATTGATGATTATTCAAGATATGTGTATGTTTACTTGATGAAAACGAAAGATGAGTCATTTCATATGTTTAAGTGTTACAAAAATCTGGTGAAAAATCAACTAGGAAAGAAGGTTAAAATTTTGAGGAGTGATAGAGGTGGGGAATATCTCCCTGCTGATTTTTCTCAATTTTGTGAAGAAAATGGAATTATACACCAAACTAGTGCACCTTATACTCCGCAACAAAATGGTTTGGCAGAAAGGAAAAATAGAACTTTAGGAAATATGGTAAATGCCATGATTATAAGTTCTGGACTGCCTAAAAATTTGTGGGGAGAGGCCTTACTGGCTGCTTGTCACATACATAATCGAGTAACTTCGCTTAAATCGAAGGTATCACCATATGAATTATGGAAAGGTAGAAAACCAAACTTGAAGTATTTTCGAGTTTGGGGTTGTATAGCCTTTTATAGAGTCCCTGATCATAAAAGGACAAAATTGGGACCTCGAGCACTTAAAAGTGTGTTTGTAGGCTATGCTGAAAATTCAAAAGCATATCGGTTGCTAGATTTAGATTCTAACGTCATTGTGGAATCTAGAGATGTCGAATTTTTAGAAGATAAATTTCTTTATAATTCGACAATGAGTACAGATCCAAGCCAAGAGCCACCGCCTGTTTCCAATGCTAGACCCTCCAATAATAATAAAAGGAATGCAGGGGACATTCCAAGTGAGTTAAGGAGGAGTCAAAGGCAACGGAAAGAAAAACATTTATCCTCTGATTTTATAGATTCACAAGCTATTGTTTTCCTAGTTGAAGGCGATAGACAGTTTCTACTTGACAAGATTCCTATCTTGTTAACTGTAGAAGATGACCCTAAAACTTTTAGTGAAGCTATGAAATCGAGAGATGCATCGTTTTGGAGAGAGGCAATTAATGATGAAATGGATTCATTATTAAGTAATAATACTTGGATCCTAGTTGATTTGCCTCCGGGTTCTAAACCAATTGGCTGTAAGTGGGTATTTCGAAAGAAATATGCTACTGATGGATCTGTACAAACTTTCAAGGCAAGATTAGTAGCAAAAGGATTTAGGCAAAAGGAGGGAATCGATTATTTTGATACTTATGCACCAGTGGCTAGAATTACATCTATAAGAGTACTATTAGCATTGGCTTCAATGTTTGATTTGTGTGTACATCAGATGGATGTGAAAACGGCCTTTTTAAATGGTGACTTAAATGAAGAGGTGTATATGGATCAACCAGAAGGTTTTGTTCTACCAGGGAATGAAAAGAAAGTTTGCAAACTAACAAGGTCTTTGTATGGTCTAAAACAAGCGCCTAAACAGTGGCATCAAAAGTTTGAATCTGCTATACTCTCTAATGGTTTTAAATATAATAATGCTGATAAGTGTATTTATTCCAAGTTTACTAGAGAGTATGGTGTGATAATCTGTCTATATGTAGATGACATGCTAATTATTGGTACTAATTACAAAGGCGTTGAAGAAACTAAGAAGTATTTGTCTTCTATATTCAAGATGAAAGATCTTGGAGAAGTAGATACTATCTTAGGAATTAAAGTTAAGAGACATAGTGGGGGCTATTCTTTAAGTCAATCTCATTATGTTGAGAAAGTTTTGAACAAGTATCAACATTTGAAGATAAAAGAAGTAAGCACTCCTTATGATCCTAACTTTAAGTTGTTTGAAAATTCTGGAAAGCCAATTGCTCAATTAGAGTATGCTAGTGCAATTGGTAGCCTAATGTATGCTACACATTGTACTAGGCCAGATATTTCATATGCAGTTTGTAGACTCGCTAGATACACTAAGAATCCTGGTATAGAGCATTGGAAAGCTATAGGTAGAGTGCTTCGATATCTTAAAAGGACAAAAGATTTAGAGCTTTCCTATAACAAATTTCCGGTTGTACTTGAAGGTTATTCCGATGCAAGTTGGGTAACCAGTGTATGTGACAAAGTGTCTACTTCTGGATGGATTTTTATGTTGGGTGGAGGAGCTGTTTCTTGGGCATCAAAGAAACAAACAGTCATAACTCATTCCACCATGGAGGCTGAGTTTGTAGCCTTAGCAGCTGCATGCAAAGAGGCCGAATGGCTAAGAAACTTACTGTTAGACATCGAGTTGTGGCCAAACCCGATGCCAGCCATTTCTTTGCATTGTGATAGCGAAGCCACTATGTCTAGAGCGTTAAATAGAATATATAACGGCAAATCTAGACATATAAGTCTAAGACATGAATATGTCAGACAATTATTGAATGATGGCATAGTCACAGTAGTGTATGTTAGATCATTCAACAATTTGGCGGATCCATTCACTAAAGCTCTCTCAAGAGATGTAGTGAAAGCAACGTCATTGGGAATGGGGTTAAAACCCATTGTCTAAAACCACTAGTAATGGTAACCCAACCTCTCTTCTAGCACTAACACTAGGTGAAAGGTTTAAAGGGTAATAACAAGTTACTAATAAGTGGTTGTGAGCACTAGAAATTGTATCATACCATTCCAAGGTACTAGTGCAGTTTGATACATAAGAGGCTGAGTATCATACTCTTAATGAAGTTAAATATGGTTTCATAGTGCCTTGGTAATAAAGGCTAGAAATGTACTTCACCTATATGATCATGGGAGTGGTGCCGCTCCCAGCAAAAGTGGGGGTTTTCTTTTGTAAATGATCATGAATCTAGGATGGAGCACACGGCCAGTAAAAGTGCTAAAATCATTTCGTGAACTATTCTCCGAAAAGGTATAATCTTGTGTGTGCTATTTCTGTTTTAACTTTAAAGTTATGGTTTAAGCAATGTAGCCACCATAACTTGTTAGAACAAGTGAAATATTTACACTAAGAGAAGGGTTTAAGTTCACAAACACCTTTCTCTATGCAAGATAATATGAGTGCTGATTTGATTTCATTACAAACTAAGTGGGGGATTGTTGGTAATAGTTTGTAATGAGTATGTTGAAATCCATTGTCCCACATTGAAAGAGGATAAAGTGCATGTTGCCTATATATGAGTCATTGTCCTATTCCTTTACAAACTTGTTCCAAGATAATAGTTTGGAGGGAAAGTTTGGTGGGAAACTTATTTCAAGATATATAAAATCTTGACAAGGGCACTTGGGCACTTGGGGCACCTTGGGGCTTTCTGAAAGGGTGTCAATCAGAGGTAGTTAATGGCGGTTGGCGGTTACATTTTGCAGACATATCTGTTAATTGGCTAACTACCCAAACGCCTATTCAATAAAGATTGCATCCTCTGATAGTGCCTTGAATAGGTGCTTCAATCCTTTTAAATAGTAGGATTTCGACAGAATTAAATCACTTTTACTTTTCATTTGATAGTTCTTAGACTTTGTTGTATCCTAGAGGTAATTTGTCTAATAGAGGCAAATAACACCTTAAGGAAAGTGCTTTCACGCCTCAAAGTCTCTGTATTTGTCTAGTATAGTTTTGTTCTTTACTACAGTTTTCTAACAATCTTAAGGTGTTATTATCAACAATGGAGTCAAGTTCTGAATCTGCGTTCAAAGTGATGAATCAGGACTTCGTGAAGTTGGACAGATTCGACGGCACTAACTTCTCCCGTTGGAAGGATAAGATGATGTTTTTCCTGACGGCTTTGAAGATTGCTTACGTTTTGGATCCTTCTCTTCCTGAAATTCCAGAACCTAAAGATGGTGATTCTGATGAAGTCAAGGCACAACACAGGAAACGCGCAGAGGACGAGTTGCTGTGCAGAGGACACATCATGAACACTCTTTCTGACCGCTTGTATGATCTATATACTGCAGTCAAGTCGCCAAAGGAAATCTGGAATGCGCTGGAATACAAGTATAATACGATGAAACAAGGTGCGGATAAATTTCTGATTATGCAATATTTTGATTTTCGTATCATTGAGAATTCTTCTCTTATGGATCAGATTCATGATCTCCAAGTGATTGTGTCTAAGTTACATGATCTGAAAGTGGAGATATCTGAATCCTTGCAAGTTGGAGCAATTATAGCCAAACTTCCAACTAGTTGGAATGACTATAAGAAAAAGTTGCTCCATACTACTGAATCATTCACTACAGATCAGATTTTAAAACATTTGCGTATTGAAGAAGATACCAGAAATCTTCAAAAGAAGCAAATAGAATCTGATGTCAAAGTGAATGCTTTAAGTGAGAAGAATTCACAGAATTTTTCTGGTTCCAAAAGAAAGTCTCCAGATGCAAGTACATCTAAGGACAAGAAGAAGAATAGAATCTGCTATAAGTGCGGCAAGAAGGGACATTACAAGCGTGAGTGCAAAGCAGATAGCAACAAAAAGCAAAAGAAAGACAATGCCAAAAATGCAAATCTGGTTGAACAAGATGTTGCTGAGATTGTTGCAATGATTTCGCATTGGAACATTGGCATGATTTCTGAGTTGCATGTGGCTGCTGCAACCAAATCGTGTGACTGGTGGTATGATTCTGGTGCCACCGTGCATGTTTGTAATGATAAGTCCCAATTCAAGACTTATGAAGAAGTTCCTGATGGTCATAAAGTATTGATGGGAAACCATGATACAGCAAAGGTCATTGGCATAGGAAGTGTAGACTTGCAGTTTACTTCCGGAAAGAAACTTATACTGGCCAATGTACTTCATGTTCCAGAAATTAGGAAAAATCTTGTGTCGGCTGATGCCTTAAACAAAAAGGGGCTAAAGGCTGTAATAGAGTCTAATAAGCTTATCTTCTCTTTGAATGGTGTATTTGTAGGCAAGGGATACTCTTGTGATGGAATGTTCAAGTTATGTATCAATAAAAATAATGTTTCTGTGTATATTGTTGATGCTTCATATTCTCTTTGGCATGGTAGATTAGCGCATACTAATCATAAAACTTTGCAGTTTATGTCTAAACATGGGCTAATTTCGTTCAAAGATAATGTTGAAAAAAGGTGTGAAACATGCATACAAGCAAAAATGACCAGATTACCTTTTCCTAAAGCAGAAAGAAACAATGAATTGTTGGATCTTGTTCATTCTGACGTTTGTGAATTTAATGGGTTTCTAACAAGAGGAGGAAATAAGTATTTCATCACATTCATTGATGATTATTCAAGATATGTGTATGTTTACTTGATGAAAACGAAAGATGAGTCATTTCATATGTTTAAGTGTTACAAAAATCTGGTGAAAAATCAACTAGGAAAGAAGGTTAAAATTTTGAGGAGTGATAGAGGTGGGGAATATCTCCCTGCTGATTTTTCTCAATTTTGTGAAGAAAATGGAATTATACACCAAACTAGTGCACCTTATACTCCGCAACAAAATGGTTTGGCAGAAAGGAAAAATAGAACTTTAGGAAATATGGTAAATGCCATGATTATAAGTTCTGGACTGCCTAAAAATTTGTGGGGAGAGGCCTTACTGGCTGCTTGTCACATACATAATCGAGTAACTTCGCTTAAATCGAAGGTATCACCATATGAATTATGGAAAGGTAGAAAACCAAACTTGAAGTATTTTCGAGTTTGGGGTTGTATAGCCTTTTATAGAGTCCCTGATCATAAAAGGACAAAATTGGGACCTCGAGCACTTAAAAGTGTGTTTGTAGGCTATGCTGAAAATTCAAAAGCATATCGGTTGCTAGATTTAGATTCTAACGTCATTGTGGAATCTAGAGATGTCGAATTTTTAGAAGATAAATTTCTTTATAATTCGACAATGAGTACAGATCCAAGCCAAGAGCCACCGCCTGTTTCCAATGCTAGACCCTCCAATAATAATAAAAGGAATGCAGGGGACATTCCAAGTGAGTTAAGGAGGAGTCAAAGGCAACGGAAAGAAAAACATTTATCCTCTGATTTTATAGATTCACAAGCTATTGTTTTCCTAGTTGAAGGCGATAGACAGTTTCTACTTGACAAGATTCCTATCTTGTTAACTGTAGAAGATGACCCTAAAACTTTTAGTGAAGCTATGAAATCGAGAGATGCATCGTTTTGGAGAGAGGCAATTAATGATGAAATGGATTCATTATTAAGTAATAATACTTGGATCCTAGTTGATTTGCCTCCGGGTTCTAAACCAATTGGCTGTAAGTGGGTATTTCGAAAGAAATATGCTACTGATGGATCTGTACAAACTTTCAAGGCAAGATTAGTAGCAAAAGGATTTAGGCAAAAGGAGGGAATCGATTATTTTGATACTTATGCACCAGTGGCTAGAATTACATCTATAAGAGTACTATTAGCATTGGCTTCAATGTTTGATTTGTGTGTACATCAGATGGATGTGAAAACGGCCTTTTTAAATGGTGACTTAAATGAAGAGGTGTATATGGATCAACCAGAAGGTTTTGTTCTACCAGGGAATGAAAAGAAAGTTTGCAAACTAACAAGGTCTTTGTATGGTCTAAAACAAGCGCCTAAACAGTGGCATCAAAAGTTTGAATCTGCTATACTCTCTAATGGTTTTAAATATAATAATGCTGATAAGTGTATTTATTCCAAGTTTACTAGAGAGTATGGTGTGATAATCTGTCTATATGTAGATGACATGCTAATTATTGGTACTAATTACAAAGGCGTTGAAGAAACTAAGAAGTATTTGTCTTCTATATTCAAGATGAAAGATCTTGGAGAAGTAGATACTATCTTAGGAATTAAAGTTAAGAGACATAGTGGGGGCTATTCTTTAAGTCAATCTCATTATGTTGAGAAAGTTTTGAACAAGTATCAACATTTGAAGATAAAAGAAGTAAGCACTCCTTATGATCCTAACTTTAAGTTGTTTGAAAATTCTGGAAAGCCAATTGCTCAATTAGAGTATGCTAGTGCAATTGGTAGCCTAATGTATGCTACACATTGTACTAGGCCAGATATTTCATATGCAGTTTGTAGACTCGCTAGATACACTAAGAATCCTGGTATAGAGCATTGGAAAGCTATAGGTAGAGTGCTTCGATATCTTAAAAGGACAAAAGATTTAGAGCTTTCCTATAACAAATTTCCGGTTGTACTTGAAGGTTATTCCGATGCAAGTTGGGTAACCAGTGTATGTGACAAAGTGTCTACTTCTGGATGGATTTTTATGTTGGGTGGAGGAGCTGTTTCTTGGGCATCAAAGAAACAAACAGTCATAACTCATTCCACCATGGAGGCTGAGTTTGTAGCCTTAGCAGCTGCATGCAAAGAGGCCGAATGGCTAAGAAACTTACTGTTAGACATCGAGTTGTGGCCAAACCCGATGCCAGCCATTTCTTTGCATTGTGATAGCGAAGCCACTATGTCTAGAGCGTTAAATAGAATATATAACGGCAAATCTAGACATATAAGTCTAAGACATGAATATGTCAGACAATTATTGAATGATGGCATAGTCACAGTAGTGTATGTTAGATCATTCAACAATTTGGCGGATCCATTCACTAAAGCTCTCTCAAGAGATGTAGTGAAAGCAACGTCATTGGGAATGGGGTTAAAACCCATTGTCTAAAACCACTAGTAATGGTAACCCAACCTCTCTTCTAGCACTAACACTAGGTGAAAGGTTTAAAGGGTAATAACAAGTTACTAATAAGTGGTTGTGAGCACTAGAAATTGTATCATACCATTCCAAGGTACTAGTGCAGTTTGATACATAAGAGGCTGAGTATCATACTCTTAATGAAGTTAAATATGGTTTCATAGTGCCTTGGTAATAAAGGCTAGAAATGTACTTCACCTATATGATCATGGGAGTGGTGCCGCTCCCAGCAAAAGTGGGGGTTTTCTTTTGTAAATGATCATGAATCTAGGATGGAGCACACGGCCAGTAAAAGTGCTAAAATCATTTCGTGAACTATTCTCCGAAAAGGTATAATCTTGTGTGTGCTATTTCTGTTTTAACTTTAAAGTTATGGTTTAAGCAATGTAGCCACCATAACTTGTTAGAACAAGTGAAATATTTACACTAAGAGAAGGGTTTAAGTTCACAAACACCTTTCTCTATGCAAGATAATATGAGTGCTGATTTGATTTCATTACAAACTAAGTGGGGGATTGTTGGTAATAGTTTGTAATGAGTATGTTGAAATCCATTGTCCCACATTGAAAGAGGATAAAGTGCATGTTGCCTATATATGAGTCATTGTCCTATTCCTTTACAAACTTGTTCCAAGATAATAGTTTGGAGGGAAAGTTTGGTGGGAAACTTATTTCAAGATATATAAAATCTTGACAAGGGCACTTGGGCACTTGGGGCACCTTGGGGCTTTCTGAAAGGGTGTCAATCAGAGGTAGTTAATGGCGGTTGGCGGTTACATTTTGCAGACATATCTGTTAATTGGCTAACTACCCAAACGCCTATTCAATAAAGATTGCATCCTCTGATAGTGCCTTGAATAGGTGCTTCAATCCTTTTAAATAGTAGGATTTCGACAGAATTAAATCACTTTTACTTTTCATTTGATAGTTCTTAGACTTTGTTGTATCCTAGAGGTAATTTGTCTAATAGAGGCAAATAACACCTTAAGGAAAGTGCTTTCACGCCTCAAAGTCTCTGTATTTGTCTAGTATAGTTTTGTTCTTTACTACAGTTTTCTAACAATCTTAAGGTGTTATTATCAACAATGGAGTCAAGTTCTGAATCTGCGTTCAAAGTGATGAATCAGGACTTCGTGAAGTTGGACAGATTCGACGGCACTAACTTCTCCCGTTGGAAGGATAAGATGATGTTTTTCCTGACGGCTTTGAAGATTGCTTACGTTTTGGATCCTTCTCTTCCTGAAATTCCAGAACCTAAAGATGGTGATTCTGATGAAGTCAAGGCACAACACAGGAAACGCGCAGAGGACGAGTTGCTGTGCAGAGGACACATCATGAACACTCTTTCTGACCGCTTGTATGATCTATATACTGCAGTCAAGTCGCCAAAGGAAATCTGGAATGCGCTGGAATACAAGTATAATACGATGAAACAAGGTGCGGATAAATTTCTGATTATGCAATATTTTGATTTTCGTATCATTGAGAATTCTTCTCTTATGGATCAGATTCATGATCTCCAAGTGATTGTGTCTAAGTTACATGATCTGAAAGTGGAGATATCTGAATCCTTGCAAGTTGGAGCAATTATAGCCAAACTTCCAACTAGTTGGAATGACTATAAGAAAAAGTTGCTCCATACTACTGAATCATTCACTACAGATCAGATTTTAAAACATTTGCGTATTGAAGAAGATACCAGAAATCTTCAAAAGAAGCAAATAGAATCTGATGTCAAAGTGAATGCTTTAAGTGAGAAGAATTCACAGAATTTTTCTGGTTCCAAAAGAAAGTCTCCAGATGCAAGTACATCTAAGGACAAGAAGAAGAATAGAATCTGCTATAAGTGCGGCAAGAAGGGACATTACAAGCGTGAGTGCAAAGCAGATAGCAACAAAAAGCAAAAGAAAGACAATGCCAAAAATGCAAATCTGGTTGAACAAGATGTTGCTGAGATTGTTGCAATGATTTCGCATTGGAACATTGGCATGATTTCTGAGTTGCATGTGGCTGCTGCAACCAAATCGTGTGACTGGTGGTATGATTCTGGTGCCACCGTGCATGTTTGTAATGATAAGTCCCAATTCAAGACTTATGAAGAAGTTCCTGATGGTCATAAAGTATTGATGGGAAACCATGATACAGCAAAGGTCATTGGCATAGGAAGTGTAGACTTGCAGTTTACTTCCGGAAAGAAACTTATACTGGCCAATGTACTTCATGTTCCAGAAATTAGGAAAAATCTTGTGTCGGCTGATGCCTTAAACAAAAAGGGGCTAAAGGCTGTAATAGAGTCTAATAAGCTTATCTTCTCTTTGAATGGTGTATTTGTAGGCAAGGGATACTCTTGTGATGGAATGTTCAAGTTATGTATCAATAAAAATAATGTTTCTGTGTATATTGTTGATGCTTCATATTCTCTTTGGCATGGTAGATTAGCGCATACTAATCATAAAACTTTGCAGTTTATGTCTAAACATGGGCTAATTTCGTTCAAAGATAATGTTGAAAAAAGGTGTGAAACATGCATACAAGCAAAAATGACCAGATTACCTTTTCCTAAAGCAGAAAGAAACAATGAATTGTTGGATCTTGTTCATTCTGACGTTTGTGAATTTAATGGGTTTCTAACAAGAGGAGGAAATAAGTATTTCATCACATTCATTGATGATTATTCAAGATATGTGTATGTTTACTTGATGAAAACGAAAGATGAGTCATTTCATATGTTTAAGTGTTACAAAAATCTGGTGAAAAATCAACTAGGAAAGAAGGTTAAAATTTTGAGGAGTGATAGAGGTGGGGAATATCTCCCTGCTGATTTTTCTCAATTTTGTGAAGAAAATGGAATTATACACCAAACTAGTGCACCTTATACTCCGCAACAAAATGGTTTGGCAGAAAGGAAAAATAGAACTTTAGGAAATATGGTAAATGCCATGATTATAAGTTCTGGACTGCCTAAAAATTTGTGGGGAGAGGCCTTACTGGCTGCTTGTCACATACATAATCGAGTAACTTCGCTTAAATCGAAGGTATCACCATATGAATTATGGAAAGGTAGAAAACCAAACTTGAAGTATTTTCGAGTTTGGGGTTGTATAGCCTTTTATAGAGTCCCTGATCATAAAAGGACAAAATTGGGACCTCGAGCACTTAAAAGTGTGTTTGTAGGCTATGCTGAAAATTCAAAAGCATATCGGTTGCTAGATTTAGATTCTAACGTCATTGTGGAATCTAGAGATGTCGAATTTTTAGAAGATAAATTTCTTTATAATTCGACAATGAGTACAGATCCAAGCCAAGAGCCACCGCCTGTTTCCAATGCTAGACCCTCCAATAATAATAAAAGGAATGCAGGGGACATTCCAAGTGAGTTAAGGAGGAGTCAAAGGCAACGGAAAGAAAAACATTTATCCTCTGATTTTATAGATTCACAAGCTATTGTTTTCCTAGTTGAAGGCGATAGACAGTTTCTACTTGACAAGATTCCTATCTTGTTAACTGTAGAAGATGACCCTAAAACTTTTAGTGAAGCTATGAAATCGAGAGATGCATCGTTTTGGAGAGAGGCAATTAATGATGAAATGGATTCATTATTAAGTAATAATACTTGGATCCTAGTTGATTTGCCTCCGGGTTCTAAACCAATTGGCTGTAAGTGGGTATTTCGAAAGAAATATGCTACTGATGCATCTGTACAAACTTTCAAGGCAAGATTAGTAGCAAAAGGATTTAGGCAAAAGGAGGGAATCGATTATTTTGATACTTATGCACTAGTGGCTAGAATTACATCTATAAGAGTACTATTAGCATTGGCTTCAATGTTTGATGCCTAATGTATGCTACACATTGTACTAGGCCAGATATTTCATATGCAGTTTGTAGACTCGCTAGATACACTAAGAATCCTGGTATAGAGCATTGGAAAGCTATAGGTAGAGTGCTTCGATATCTTAAAAGGACAAAAGATTTAGAGCTTTCCTATAACAAATTTCCGGTTGTACTTGAAGGTTATTCCGATGCAAGTTGGGTAACCAGTGTATGTGACAAAGTGTCTACTTCTGGATGGATTTTTATGTTGGGTGGAGGAGCTGTTTCTTGGGCATCAAAGAAACAAACAGTCATAACTCATTCCACCATGGAGGCTGAGTTTGTAGCCTTAGCAGCTGCATGCAAAGAGGCCGAATGGCTAAGAAACTTACTGTTAGACATCGAGTTGTGGCCAAACCCGATGCCAGCCATTTCTTTGCATTGTGATAGCGAAGCCACTATGTCTAGAGCGTTAAATAGAATATATAACGGCAAATCTAGACATATAAGTCTAAGACATGAATATGTCAGACAATTATTGAATGATGGCATAGTCACAGTAGTGTATGTTAGATCATTCAACAATTTGGCGGATCCATTCACTAAAGCTCTCTCAAGAGATGTAGTGAAAGCAACGTCATTGGGAATGGGGTTAAAACCCATTGTCTAAAACCACTAGTAATGGTAACCCAACCTCTCTTCTAGCACTAACACTAGGTGAAAGGTTTAAAGGGTAATAACAAGTTACTAATAAGTGGTTGTGAGCACTAGAAATTGTATCATACCATTCCAAGGTACTAGTGCAGTTTGATACATAAGAGGCTGAGTATCATACTCTTAATGAAGTTAAATATGGTTTCATAGTGCCTTGGTAATAAAGGCTAGAAATGTACTTCACCTATATGATCATGGGAGTGGTGCCGCTCCCAGCAAAAGTGGGGGTTTTCTTTTGTAAATGATCATGAATCTAGGATGGAGCACACGGCCAGTAAAAGTGCTAAAATCATTTCGTGAACTATTCTCCGAAAAGGTATAATCTTGTGTGTGCTATTTCTGTTTTAACTTTAAAGTTATGGTTTAAGCAATGTAGCCACCATAACTTGTTAGAACAAGTGAAATATTTACACTAAGAGAAGGGTTTAAGTTCACAAACACCTTTCTCTATGCAAGATAATATGAGTGCTGATTTGATTTCATTACAAACTAAGTGGGGGATTGTTGGTAATAGTTTGTAATGAGTATGTTGAAATCCATTGTCCCACATTGAAAGAGGATAAAGTGCATGTTGCCTATATATGAGTCATTGTCCTATTCCTTTACAAACTTGTTCCAAGATAATAGTTTGGAGGGAAAGTTTGGTGGGAAACTTATTTCAAGATATATAAAATCTTGACAAGGGCACTTGGGCACTTGGGGCACCTTGGGGCTTTCTGAAAGGGTGTCAATCAGAGGTAGTTAATGGCGGTTGGCGGTTACATTTTGCAGACATATCTGTTAATTGGCTAACTACCCAAACGCCTATTCAATAAAGATTGCATCCTCTGATAGTGCCTTGAATAGGTGCTTCAATCCTTTTAAATAGTAGGATTTCGACAGAATTAAATCACTTTTACTTTTCATTTGATAGTTCTTAGACTTTGTTGTATCCTAGAGGTAATTTGTCTAATAGAGGCAAATAACACCTTAAGGAAAGTGCTTTCACGCCTCAAAGTCTCTGTATTTGTCTAGTATAGTTTTGTTCTTTACTACAGTTTTCTAACAATCTTAAGGTGTTATTATCAACAATGGAGTCAAGTTCTGAATCTGCGTTCAAAGTGATGAATCAGGACTTCGTGAAGTTGGACAGATTCGACGGCACTAACTTCTCCCGTTGGAAGGATAAGATGATGTTTTTCCTGACGGCTTTGAAGATTGCTTACGTTTTGGATCCTTCTCTTCCTGAAATTCCAGAACCTAAAGATGGTGATTCTGATGAAGTCAAGGCACAACACAGGAAACGCGCAGAGGACGAGTTGCTGTGCAGAGGACACATCATGAACACTCTTTCTGACCGCTTGTATGATCTATATACTGCAGTCAAGTCGCCAAAGGAAATCTGGAATGCGCTGGAATACAAGTATAATACGATGAAACAAGGTGCGGATAAATTTCTGATTATGCAATATTTTGATTTTCGTATCATTGAGAATTCTTCTCTTATGGATCAGATTCATGATCTCCAAGTGATTGTGTCTAAGTTACATGATCTGAAAGTGGAGATATCTGAATCCTTGCAAGTTGGAGCAATTATAGCCAAACTTCCAACTAGTTGGAATGACTATAAGAAAAAGTTGCTCCATACTACTGAATCATTCACTACAGATCAGATTTTAAAACATTTGCGTATTGAAGAAGATACCAGAAATCTTCAAAAGAAGCAAATAGAATCTGATGTCAAAGTGAATGCTTTAAGTGAGAAGAATTCACAGAATTTTTCTGGTTCCAAAAGAAAGTCTCCAGATGCAAGTACATCTAAGGACAAGAAGAAGAATAGAATCTGCTATAAGTGCGGCAAGAAGGGACATTACAAGCGTGAGTGCAAAGCAGATAGCAACAAAAAGCAAAAGAAAGACAATGCCAAAAATGCAAATCTGGTTGAACAAGATGTTGCTGAGATTGTTGCAATGATTTCGCATTGGAACATTGGCATGATTTCTGAGTTGCATGTGGCTGCTGCAACCAAATCGTGTGACTGGTGGTATGATTCTGGTGCCACCGTGCATGTTTGTAATGATAAGTCCCAATTCAAGACTTATGAAGAAGTTCCTGATGGTCATAAAGTATTGATGGGAAACCATGATACAGCAAAGGTCATTGGCATAGGAAGTGTAGACTTGCAGTTTACTTCCGGAAAGAAACTTATACTGGCCAATGTACTTCATGTTCCAGAAATTAGGAAAAATCTTGTGTCGGCTGATGCCTTAAACAAAAAGGGGCTAAAGGCTGTAATAGAGTCTAATAAGCTTATCTTCTCTTTGAATGGTGTATTTGTAGGCAAGGGATACTCTTGTGATGGAATGTTCAAGTTATGTATCAATAAAAATAATGTTTCTGTGTATATTGTTGATGCTTCATATTCTCTTTGGCATGGTAGATTAGCGCATACTAATCATAAAACTTTGCAGTTTATGTCTAAACATGGGCTAATTTCGTTCAAAGATAATGTTGAAAAAAGGTGTGAAACATGCATACAAGCAAAAATGACCAGATTACCTTTTCCTAAAGCAGAAAGAAACAATGAATTGTTGGATCTTGTTCATTCTGACGTTTGTGAATTTAATGGGTTTCTAACAAGAGGAGGAAATAAGTATTTCATCACATTCATTGATGATTATTCAAGATATGTGTATGTTTACTTGATGAAAACGAAAGATGAGTCATTTCATATGTTTAAGTGTTACAAAAATCTGGTGAAAAATCAACTAGGAAAGAAGGTTAAAATTTTGAGGAGTGATAGAGGTGGGGAATATCTCCCTGCTGATTTTTCTCAATTTTGTGAAGAAAATGGAATTATACACCAAACTAGTGCACCTTATACTCCGCAACAAAATGGTTTGGCAGAAAGGAAAAATAGAACTTTAGGAAATATGGTAAATGCCATGATTATAAGTTCTGGACTGCCTAAAAATTTGTGGGGAGAGGCCTTACTGGCTGCTTGTCACATACATAATCGAGTAACTTCGCTTAAATCGAAGGTATCACCATATGAATTATGGAAAGGTAGAAAACCAAACTTGAAGTATTTTCGAGTTTGGGGTTGTATAGCCTTTTATAGAGTCCCTGATCATAAAAGGACAAAATTGGGACCTCGAGCACTTAAAAGTGTGTTTGTAGGCTATGCTGAAAATTCAAAAGCATATCGGTTGCTAGATTTAGATTCTAACGTCATTGTGGAATCTAGAGATGTCGAATTTTTAGAAGATAAATTTCTTTATAATTCGACAATGAGTACAGATCCAAGCCAAGAGCCACCGCCTGTTTCCAATGCTAGACCCTCCAATAATAATAAAAGGAATGCAGGGGACATTCCAAGTGAGTTAAGGAGGAGTCAAAGGCAACGGAAAGAAAAACATTTATCCTCTGATTTTATAGATTCACAAGCTATTGTTTTCCTAGTTGAAGGCGATAGACAGTTTCTACTTGACAAGATTCCTATCTTGTTAACTGTAGAAGATGACCCTAAAACTTTTAGTGAAGCTATGAAATCGAGAGATGCATCGTTTTGGAGAGAGGCAATTAATGATGAAATGGATTCATTATTAAGTAATAATACTTGGATCCTAGTTGATTTGCCTCCGGGTTCTAAACCAATTGGCTGTAAGTGGGTATTTCGAAAGAAATATGCTACTGATGGATCTGTACAAACTTTCAAGGCAAGATTAGTAGCAAAAGGATTTAGGCAAAAGGAGGGAATCGATTATTTTGATACTTATGCACCAGTGGCTAGAATTACATCTATAAGAGTACTATTAGCATTGGCTTCAATGTTTGATTTGTGTGTACATCAGATGGATGTGAAAACGGCCTTTTTAAATGGTGACTTAAATGAAGAGGTGTATATGGATCAACCAGAAGGTTTTGTTCTACCAGGGAATGAAAAGAAAGTTTGCAAACTAACAAGGTCTTTGTATGGTCTAAAACAAGCGCCTAAACAGTGGCATCAAAAGTTTGAATCTGCTATACTCTCTAATGGTTTTAAATATAATAATGCTGATAAGTGTATTTATTCCAAGTTTACTAGAGAGTATGGTGTGATAATCTGTCTATATGTAGATGACATGCTAATTATTGGTACTAATTACAAAGGCGTTGAAGAAACTAAGAAGTATTTGTCTTCTATATTCAAGATGAAAGATCTTGGAGAAGTAGATACTATCTTAGGAATTAAAGTTAAGAGACATAGTGGGGGCTATTCTTTAAGTCAATCTCATTATGTTGAGAAAGTTTTGAACAAGTATCAACATTTGAAGATAAAAGAAGTAAGCACTCCTTATGATCCTAACTTTAAGTTGTTTGAAAATTCTGGAAAGCCAATTGCTCAATTAGAGTATGCTAGTGCAATTGGTAGCCTAATGTATGCTACACATTGTACTAGGCCAGATATTTCATATGCAGTTTGTAGACTCGCTAGATACACTAAGAATCCTGGTATAGAGCATTGGAAAGCTATAGGTAGAGTGCTTCGATATCTTAAAAGGACAAAAGATTTAGAGCTTTCCTATAACAAATTTCCGGTTGTACTTGAAGGTTATTCCGATGCAAGTTGGGTAACCAGTGTATGTGACAAAGTGTCTACTTCTGGATGGATTTTTATGTTGGGTGGAGGAGCTGTTTCTTGGGCATCAAAGAAACAAACAGTCATAACTCATTCCACCATGGAGGCTGAGTTTGTAGCCTTAGCAGCTGCATGCAAAGAGGCCGAATGGCTAAGAAACTTACTGTTAGACATCGAGTTGTGGCCAAACCCGATGCCAGCCATTTCTTTGCATTGTGATAGCGAAGCCACTATGTCTAGAGCGTTAAATAGAATATATAACGGCAAATCTAGACATATAAGTCTAAGACATGAATATGTCAGACAATTATTGAATGATGGCATAGTCACAGTAGTGTATGTTAGATCATTCAACAATTTGGCGGATCCATTCACTAAAGCTCTCTCAAGAGATGTAGTGAAAGCAACGTCATTGGGAATGGGGTTAAAACCCATTGTCTAAAACCACTAGTAATGGTAACCCAACCTCTCTTCTAGCACTAACACTAGGTGAAAGGTTTAAAGGGTAATAACAAGTTACTAATAAGTGGTTGTGAGCACTAGAAATTGTATCATACCATTCCAAGGTACTAGTGCAGTTTGATACATAAGAGGCTGAGTATCATACTCTTAATGAAGTTAAATATGGTTTCATAGTGCCTTGGTAATAAAGGCTAGAAATGTACTTCACCTATATGATCATGGGAGTGGTGCCGCTCCCAGCAAAAGTGGGGGTTTTCTTTTGTAAATGATCATGAATCTAGGATGGAGCACACGGCCAGTAAAAGTGCTAAAATCATTTCGTGAACTATTCTCCGAAAAGGTATAATCTTGTGTGTGCTATTTCTGTTTTAACTTTAAAGTTATGGTTTAAGCAATGTAGCCACCATAACTTGTTAGAACAAGTGAAATATTTACACTAAGAGAAGGGTTTAAGTTCACAAACACCTTTCTCTATGCAAGATAATATGAGTGCTGATTTGATTTCATTACAAACTAAGTGGGGGATTGTTGGTAATAGTTTGTAATGAGTATGTTGAAATCCATTGTCCCACATTGAAAGAGGATAAAGTGCATGTTGCCTATATATGAGTCATTGTCCTATTCCTTTACAAACTTGTTCCAAGATAATAGTTTGGAGGGAAAGTTTGGTGGGAAACTTATTTCAAGATATATAAAATCTTGACAAGGGCACTTGGGCACTTGGGGCACCTTGGGGCTTTCTGAAAGGGTGTCAATCAGAGGTAGTTAATGGCGGTTGGCGGTTACATTTTGCAGACATATCTGTTAATTGGCTAACTACCCAAACGCCTATTCAATAAAGATTGCATCCTCTGATAGTGCCTTGAATAGGTGCTTCAATCCTTTTAAATAGTAGGATTTCGACAGAATTAAATCACTTTTACTTTTCATTTGATAGTTCTTAGACTTTGTTGTATCCTAGAGGTAATTTGTCTAATAGAGGCAAATAACACCTTAAGGAAAGTGCTTTCACGCCTCAAAGTCTCTGTATTTGTCTAGTATAGTTTTGTTCTTTACTACAGTTTTCTAACAATCTTAAGGTGTTATTATCAACAATGGAGTCAAGTTCTGAATCTGCGTTCAAAGTGATGAATCAGGACTTCGTGAAGTTGGACAGATTCGACGGCACTAACTTCTCCCGTTGGAAGGATAAGATGATGTTTTTCCTGACGGCTTTGAAGATTGCTTACGTTTTGGATCCTTCTCTTCCTGAAATTCCAGAACCTAAAGATGGTGATTCTGATGAAGTCAAGGCACAACACAGGAAACGCGCAGAGGACGAGTTGCTGTGCAGAGGACACATCATGAACACTCTTTCTGACCGCTTGTATGATCTATATACTGCAGTCAAGTCGCCAAAGGAAATCTGGAATGCGCTGGAATACAAGTATAATACGATGAAACAAGGTGCGGATAAATTTCTGATTATGCAATATTTTGATTTTCGTATCATTGAGAATTCTTCTCTTATGGATCAGATTCATGATCTCCAAGTGATTGTGTCTAAGTTACATGATCTGAAAGTGGAGATATCTGAATCCTTGCAAGTTGGAGCAATTATAGCCAAACTTCCAACTAGTTGGAATGACTATAAGAAAAAGTTGCTCCATACTACTGAATCATTCACTACAGATCAGATTTTAAAACATTTGCGTATTGAAGAAGATACCAGAAATCTTCAAAAGAAGCAAATAGAATCTGATGTCAAAGTGAATGCTTTAAGTGAGAAGAATTCACAGAATTTTTCTGGTTCCAAAAGAAAGTCTCCAGATGCAAGTACATCTAAGGACAAGAAGAAGAATAGAATCTGCTATAAGTGCGGCAAGAAGGGACATTACAAGCGTGAGTGCAAAGCAGATAGCAACAAAAAGCAAAAGAAAGACAATGCCAAAAATGCAAATCTGGTTGAACAAGATGTTGCTGAGATTGTTGCAATGATTTCGCATTGGAACATTGGCATGATTTCTGAGTTGCATGTGGCTGCTGCAACCAAATCGTGTGACTGGTGGTATGATTCTGGTGCCACCGTGCATGTTTGTAATGATAAGTCCCAATTCAAGACTTATGAAGAAGTTCCTGATGGTCATAAAGTATTGATGGGAAACCATGATACAGCAAAGGTCATTGGCATAGGAAGTGTAGACTTGCAGTTTACTTCCGGAAAGAAACTTATACTGGCCAATGTACTTCATGTTCCAGAAATTAGGAAAAATCTTGTGTCGGCTGATGCCTTAAACAAAAAGGGGCTAAAGGCTGTAATAGAGTCTAATAAGCTTATCTTCTCTTTGAATGGTGTATTTGTAGGCAAGGGATACTCTTGTGATGGAATGTTCAAGTTATGTATCAATAAAAATAATGTTTCTGTGTATATTGTTGATGCTTCATATTCTCTTTGGCATGGTAGATTAGCGCATACTAATCATAAAACTTTGCAGTTTATGTCTAAACATGGGCTAATTTCGTTCAAAGATAATGTTGAAAAAAGGTGTGAAACATGCATACAAGCAAAAATGACCAGATTACCTTTTCCTAAAGCAGAAAGAAACAATGAATTGTTGGATCTTGTTCATTCTGACGTTTGTGAATTTAATGGGTTTCTAACAAGAGGAGGAAATAAGTATTTCATCACATTCATTGATGATTATTCAAGATATGTGTATGTTTACTTGATGAAAACGAAAGATGAGTCATTTCATATGTTTAAGTGTTACAAAAATCTGGTGAAAAATCAACTAGGAAAGAAGGTTAAAATTTTGAGGAGTGATAGAGGTGGGGAATATCTCCCTGCTGATTTTTCTCAATTTTGTGAAGAAAATGGAATTATACACCAAACTAGTGCACCTTATACTCCGCAACAAAATGGTTTGGCAGAAAGGAAAAATAGAACTTTAGGAAATATGGTAAATGCCATGATTATAAGTTCTGGACTGCCTAAAAATTTGTGGGGAGAGGCCTTACTGGCTGCTTGTCACATACATAATCGAGTAACTTCGCTTAAATCGAAGGTATCACCATATGAATTATGGAAAGGTAGAAAACCAAACTTGAAGTATTTTCGAGTTTGGGGTTGTATAGCCTTTTATAGAGTCCCTGATCATAAAAGGACAAAATTGGGACCTCGAGCACTTAAAAGTGTGTTTGTAGGCTATGCTGAAAATTCAAAAGCATATCGGTTGCTAGATTTAGATTCTAACGTCATTGTGGAATCTAGAGATGTCGAATTTTTAGAAGATAAATTTCTTTATAATTCGACAATGAGTACAGATCCAAGCCAAGAGCCACCGCCTGTTTCCAATGCTAGACCCTCCAATAATAATAAAAGGAATGCAGGGGACATTCCAAGTGAGTTAAGGAGGAGTCAAAGGCAACGGAAAGAAAAACATTTATCCTCTGATTTTATAGATTCACAAGCTATTGTTTTCCTAGTTGAAGGCGATAGACAGTTTCTACTTGACAAGATTCCTATCTTGTTAACTGTAGAAGATGACCCTAAAACTTTTAGTGAAGCTATGAAATCGAGAGATGCATCGTTTTGGAGAGAGGCAATTAATGATGAAATGGATTCATTATTAAGTAATAATACTTGGATCCTAGTTGATTTGCCTCCGGGTTCTAAACCAATTGGCTGTAAGTGGGTATTTCGAAAGAAATATGCTACTGATGGATCTGTACAAACTTTCAAGGCAAGATTAGTAGCAAAAGGATTTAGGCAAAAGGAGGGAATCGATTATTTTGATACTTATGCACCAGTGGCTAGAATTACATCTATAAGAGTACTATTAGCATTGGCTTCAATGTTTGATTTGTGTGTACATCAGATGGATGTGAAAACGGCCTTTTTAAATGGTGACTTAAATGAAGAGGTGTATATGGATCAACCAGAAGGTTTTGTTCTACCAGGGAATGAAAAGAAAGTTTGCAAACTAACAAGGTCTTTGTATGGTCTAAAACAAGCGCCTAAACAGTGGCATCAAAAGTTTGAATCTGCTATACTCTCTAATGGTTTTAAATATAATAATGCTGATAAGTGTATTTATTCCAAGTTTACTAGAGAGTATGGTGTGATAATCTGTCTATATGTAGATGACATGCTAATTATTGGTACTAATTACAAAGGCGTTGAAGAAACTAAGAAGTATTTGTCTTCTATATTCAAGATGAAAGATCTTGGAGAAGTAGATACTATCTTAGGAATTAAAGTTAAGAGACATAGTGGGGGCTATTCTTTAAGTCAATCTCATTATGTTGAGAAAGTTTTGAACAAGTATCAACATTTGAAGATAAAAGAAGTAAGCACTCCTTATGATCCTAACTTTAAGTTGTTTGAAAATTCTGGAAAGCCAATTGCTCAATTAGAGTATGCTAGTGCAATTGGTAGCCTAATGTATGCTACACATTGTACTAGGCCAGATATTTCATATGCAGTTTGTAGACTCGCTAGATACACTAAGAATCCTGGTATAGAGCATTGGAAAGCTATAGGTAGAGTGCTTCGATATCTTAAAAGGACAAAAGATTTAGAGCTTTCCTATAACAAATTTCCGGTTGTACTTGAAGGTTATTCCGATGCAAGTTGGGTAACCAGTGTATGTGACAAAGTGTCTACTTCTGGATGGATTTTTATGTTGGGTGGAGGAGCTGTTTCTTGGGCATCAAAGAAACAAACAGTCATAACTCATTCCACCATGGAGGCTGAGTTTGTAGCCTTAGCAGCTGCATGCAAAGAGGCCGAATGGCTAAGAAACTTACTGTTAGACATCGAGTTGTGGCCAAACCCGATGCCAGCCATTTCTTTGCATTGTGATAGCGAAGCCACTATGTCTAGAGCGTTAAATAGAATATATAACGGCAAATCTAGACATATAAGTCTAAGACATGAATATGTCAGACAATTATTGAATGATGGCATAGTCACAGTAGTGTATGTTAGATCATTCAACAATTTGGCGGATCCATTCACTAAAGCTCTCTCAAGAGATGTAGTGAAAGCAACGTCATTGGGAATGGGGTTAAAACCCATTGTCTAAAACCACTAGTAATGGTAACCCAACCTCTCTTCTAGCACTAACACTAGGTGAAAGGTTTAAAGGGTAATAACAAGTTACTAATAAGTGGTTGTGAGCACTAGAAATTGTATCATACCATTCCAAGGTACTAGTGCAGTTTGATACATAAGAGGCTGAGTATCATACTCTTAATGAAGTTAAATATGGTTTCATAGTGCCTTGGTAATAAAGGCTAGAAATGTACTTCACCTATATGATCATGGGAGTGGTGCCGCTCCCAGCAAAAGTGGGGGTTTTCTTTTGTAAATGATCATGAATCTAGGATGGAGCACACGGCCAGTAAAAGTGCTAAAATCATTTCGTGAACTATTCTCCGAAAAGGTATAATCTTGTGTGTGCTATTTCTGTTTTAACTTTAAAGTTATGGTTTAAGCAATGTAGCCACCATAACTTGTTAGAACAAGTGAAATATTTACACTAAGAGAAGGGTTTAAGTTCACAAACACCTTTCTCTATGCAAGATAATATGAGTGCTGATTTGATTTCATTACAAACTAAGTGGGGGATTGTTGGTAATAGTTTGTAATGAGTATGTTGAAATCCATTGTCCCACATTGAAAGAGGATAAAGTGCATGTTGCCTATATATGAGTCATTGTCCTATTCCTTTACAAACTTGTTCCAAGATAATAGTTTGGAGGGAAAGTTTGGTGGGAAACTTATTTCAAGATATATAAAATCTTGACAAGGGCACTTGGGCACTTGGGGCACCTTGGGGCTTTCTGAAAGGGTGTCAATCAGAGGTAGTTAATGGCGGTTGGCGGTTACATTTTGCAGACATATCTGTTAATTGGCTAACTACCCAAACGCCTATTCAATAAAGATTGCATCCTCTGATAGTGCCTTGAATAGGTGCTTCAATCCTTTTAAATAGTAGGATTTCGACAGAATTAAATCACTTTTACTTTTCATTTGATAGTTCTTAGACTTTGTTGTATCCTAGAGGTAATTTGTCTAATAGAGGCAAATAACACCTTAAGGAAAGTGCTTTCACGCCTCAAAGTCTCTGTATTTGTCTAGTATAGTTTTGTTCTTTACTACAGTTTTCTAACAATCTTAAGGTGTTATTATCAACAATGGAGTCAAGTTCTGAATCTGCGTTCAAAGTGATGAATCAGGACTTCGTGAAGTTGGACAGATTCGACGGCACTAACTTCTCCCGTTGGAAGGATAAGATGATGTTTTTCCTGACGGCTTTGAAGATTGCTTACGTTTTGGATCCTTCTCTTCCTGAAATTCCAGAACCTAAAGATGGTGATTCTGATGAAGTCAAGGCACAACACAGGAAACGCGCAGAGGACGAGTTGCTGTGCAGAGGACACATCATGAACACTCTTTCTGACCGCTTGTATGATCTATATACTGCAGTCAAGTCGCCAAAGGAAATCTGGAATGCGCTGGAATACAAGTATAATACGATGAAACAAGGTGCGGATAAATTTCTGATTATGCAATATTTTGATTTTCGTATCATTGAGAATTCTTCTCTTATGGATCAGATTCATGATCTCCAAGTGATTGTGTCTAAGTTACATGATCTGAAAGTGGAGATATCTGAATCCTTGCAAGTTGGAGCAATTATAGCCAAACTTCCAACTAGTTGGAATGACTATAAGAAAAAGTTGCTCCATACTACTGAATCATTCACTACAGATCAGATTTTAAAACATTTGCGTATTGAAGAAGATACCAGAAATCTTCAAAAGAAGCAAATAGAATCTGATGTCAAAGTGAATGCTTTAAGTGAGAAGAATTCACAGAATTTTTCTGGTTCCAAAAGAAAGTCTCCAGATGCAAGTACATCTAAGGACAAGAAGAAGAATAGAATCTGCTATAAGTGCGGCAAGAAGGGACATTACAAGCGTGAGTGCAAAGCAGATAGCAACAAAAAGCAAAAGAAAGACAATGCCAAAAATGCAAATCTGGTTGAACAAGATGTTGCTGAGATTGTTGCAATGATTTCGCATTGGAACATTGGCATGATTTCTGAGTTGCATGTGGCTGCTGCAACCAAATCGTGTGACTGGTGGTATGATTCTGGTGCCACCGTGCATGTTTGTAATGATAAGTCCCAATTCAAGACTTATGAAGAAGTTCCTGATGGTCATAAAGTATTGATGGGAAACCATGATACAGCAAAGGTCATTGGCATAGGAAGTGTAGACTTGCAGTTTACTTCCGGAAAGAAACTTATACTGGCCAATGTACTTCATGTTCCAGAAATTAGGAAAAATCTTGTGTCGGCTGATGCCTTAAACAAAAAGGGGCTAAAGGCTGTAATAGAGTCTAATAAGCTTATCTTCTCTTTGAATGGTGTATTTGTAGGCAAGGGATACTCTTGTGATGGAATGTTCAAGTTATGTATCAATAAAAATAATGTTTCTGTGTATATTGTTGATGCTTCATATTCTCTTTGGCATGGTAGATTAGCGCATACTAATCATAAAACTTTGCAGTTTATGTCTAAACATGGGCTAATTTCGTTCAAAGATAATGTTGAAAAAAGGTGTGAAACATGCATACAAGCAAAAATGACCAGATTACCTTTTCCTAAAGCAGAAAGAAACAATGAATTGTTGGATCTTGTTCATTCTGACGTTTGTGAATTTAATGGGTTTCTAACAAGAGGAGGAAATAAGTATTTCATCACATTCATTGATGATTATTCAAGATATGTGTATGTTTACTTGATGAAAACGAAAGATGAGTCATTTCATATGTTTAAGTGTTACAAAAATCTGGTGAAAAATCAACTAGGAAAGAAGGTTAAAATTTTGAGGAGTGATAGAGGTGGGGAATATCTCCCTGCTGATTTTTCTCAATTTTGTGAAGAAAATGGAATTATACACCAAACTAGTGCACCTTATACTCCGCAACAAAATGGTTTGGCAGAAAGGAAAAATAGAACTTTAGGAAATATGGTAAATGCCATGATTATAAGTTCTGGACTGCCTAAAAATTTGTGGGGAGAGGCCTTACTGGCTGCTTGTCACATACATAATCGAGTAACTTCGCTTAAATCGAAGGTATCACCATATGAATTATGGAAAGGTAGAAAACCAAACTTGAAGTATTTTCGAGTTTGGGGTTGTATAGCCTTTTATAGAGTCCCTGATCATAAAAGGACAAAATTGGGACCTCGAGCACTTAAAAGTGTGTTTGTAGGCTATGCTGAAAATTCAAAAGCATATCGGTTGCTAGATTTAGATTCTAACGTCATTGTGGAATCTAGAGATGTCGAATTTTTAGAAGATAAATTTCTTTATAATTCGACAATGAGTACAGATCCAAGCCAAGAGCCACCGCCTGTTTCCAATGCTAGACCCTCCAATAATAATAAAAGGAATGCAGGGGACATTCCAAGTGAGTTAAGGAGGAGTCAAAGGCAACGGAAAGAAAAACATTTATCCTCTGATTTTATAGATTCACAAGCTATTGTTTTCCTAGTTGAAGGCGATAGACAGTTTCTACTTGACAAGATTCCTATCTTGTTAACTGTAGAAGATGACCCTAAAACTTTTAGTGAAGCTATGAAATCGAGAGATGCATCGTTTTGGAGAGAGGCAATTAATGATGAAATGGATTCATTATTAAGTAATAATACTTGGATCCTAGTTGATTTGCCTCCGGGTTCTAAACCAATTGGCTGTAAGTGGGTATTTCGAAAGAAATATGCTACTGATGGATCTGTACAAACTTTCAAGGCAAGATTAGTAGCAAAAGGATTTAGGCAAAAGGAGGGAATCGATTATTTTGATACTTATGCACCAGTGGCTAGAATTACATCTATAAGAGTACTATTAGCATTGGCTTCAATGTTTGATTTGTGTGTACATCAGATGGATGTGAAAACGGCCTTTTTAAATGGTGACTTAAATGAAGAGGTGTATATGGATCAACCAGAAGGTTTTGTTCTACCAGGGAATGAAAAGAAAGTTTGCAAACTAACAAGGTCTTTGTATGGTCTAAAACAAGCGCCTAAACAGTGGCATCAAAAGTTTGAATCTGCTATACTCTCTAATGGTTTTAAATATAATAATGCTGATAAGTGTATTTATTCCAAGTTTACTAGAGAGTATGGTGTGATAATCTGTCTATATGTAGATGACATGCTAATTATTGGTACTAATTACAAAGGCGTTGAAGAAACTAAGAAGTATTTGTCTTCTATATTCAAGATGAAAGATCTTGGAGAAGTAGATACTATCTTAGGAATTAAAGTTAAGAGACATAGTGGGGGCTATTCTTTAAGTCAATCTCATTATGTTGAGAAAGTTTTGAACAAGTATCAACATTTGAAGATAAAAGAAGTAAGCACTCCTTATGATCCTAACTTTAAGTTGTTTGAAAATTCTGGAAAGCCAATTGCTCAATTAGAGTATGCTAGTGCAATTGGTAGCCTAATGTATGCTACACATTGTACTAGGCCAGATATTTCATATGCAGTTTGTAGACTCGCTAGATACACTAAGAATCCTGGTATAGAGCATTGGAAAGCTATAGGTAGAGTGCTTCGATATCTTAAAAGGACAAAAGATTTAGAGCTTTCCTATAACAAATTTCCGGTTGTACTTGAAGGTTATTCCGATGCAAGTTGGGTAACCAGTGTATGTGACAAAGTGTCTACTTCTGGATGGATTTTTATGTTGGGTGGAGGAGCTGTTTCTTGGGCATCAAAGAAACAAACAGTCATAACTCATTCCACCATGGAGGCTGAGTTTGTAGCCTTAGCAGCTGCATGCAAAGAGGCCGAATGGCTAAGAAACTTACTGTTAGACATCGAGTTGTGGCCAAACCCGATGCCAGCCATTTCTTTGCATTGTGATAGCGAAGCCACTATGTCTAGAGCGTTAAATAGAATATATAACGGCAAATCTAGACATATAAGTCTAAGACATGAATATGTCAGACAATTATTGAATGATGGCATAGTCACAGTAGTGTATGTTAGATCATTCAACAATTTGGCGGATCCATTCACTAAAGCTCTCTCAAGAGATGTAGTGAAAGCAACGTCATTGGGAATGGGGTTAAAACCCATTGTCTAAAACCACTAGTAATGGTAACCCAACCTCTCTTCTAGCACTAACACTAGGTGAAAGGTTTAAAGGGTAATAACAAGTTACTAATAAGTGGTTGTGAGCACTAGAAATTGTATCATACCATTCCAAGGTACTAGTGCAGTTTGATACATAAGAGGCTGAGTATCATACTCTTAATGAAGTTAAATATGGTTTCATAGTGCCTTGGTAATAAAGGCTAGAAATGTACTTCACCTATATGATCATGGGAGTGGTGCCGCTCCCAGCAAAAGTGGGGGTTTTCTTTTGTAAATGATCATGAATCTAGGATGGAGCACACGGCCAGTAAAAGTGCTAAAATCATTTCGTGAACTATTCTCCGAAAAGGTATAATCTTGTGTGTGCTATTTCTGTTTTAACTTTAAAGTTATGGTTTAAGCAATGTAGCCACCATAACTTGTTAGAACAAGTGAAATATTTACACTAAGAGAAGGGTTTAAGTTCACAAACACCTTTCTCTATGCAAGATAATATGAGTGCTGATTTGATTTCATTACAAACTAAGTGGGGGATTGTTGGTAATAGTTTGTAATGAGTATGTTGAAATCCATTGTCCCACATTGAAAGAGGATAAAGTGCATGTTGCCTATATATGAGTCATTGTCCTATTCCTTTACAAACTTGTTCCAAGATAATAGTTTGGAGGGAAAGTTTGGTGGGAAACTTATTTCAAGATATATAAAATCTTGACAAGGGCACTTGGGCACTTGGGGCACCTTGGGGCTTTCTGAAAGGGTGTCAATCAGAGGTAGTTAATGGCGGTTGGCGGTTACATTTTGCAGACATATCTGTTAATTGGCTAACTACCCAAACGCCTATTCAATAAAGATTGCATCCTCTGATAGTGCCTTGAATAGGTGCTTCAATCCTTTTAAATAGTAGGATTTCGACAGAATTAAATCACTTTTACTTTTCATTTGATAGTTCTTAGACTTTGTTGTATCCTAGAGGTAATTTGTCTAATAGAGGCAAATAACACCTTAAGGAAAGTGCTTTCACGCCTCAAAGTCTCTGTATTTGTCTAGTATAGTTTTGTTCTTTACTACAGTTTTCTAACAATCTTAAGGTGTTATTATCAACAATGGAGTCAAGTTCTGAATCTGCGTTCAAAGTGATGAATCAGGACTTCGTGAAGTTGGACAGATTCGACGGCACTAACTTCTCCCGTTGGAAGGATAAGATGATGTTTTTCCTGACGGCTTTGAAGATTGCTTACGTTTTGGATCCTTCTCTTCCTGAAATTCCAGAACCTAAAGATGGTGATTCTGATGAAGTCAAGGCACAACACAGGAAACGCGCAGAGGACGAGTTGCTGTGCAGAGGACACATCATGAACACTCTTTCTGACCGCTTGTATGATCTATATACTGCAGTCAAGTCGCCAAAGGAAATCTGGAATGCGCTGGAATACAAGTATAATACGATGAAACAAGGTGCGGATAAATTTCTGATTATGCAATATTTTGATTTTCGTATCATTGAGAATTCTTCTCTTATGGATCAGATTCATGATCTCCAAGTGATTGTGTCTAAGTTACATGATCTGAAAGTGGAGATATCTGAATCCTTGCAAGTTGGAGCAATTATAGCCAAACTTCCAACTAGTTGGAATGACTATAAGAAAAAGTTGCTCCATACTACTGAATCATTCACTACAGATCAGATTTTAAAACATTTGCGTATTGAAGAAGATACCAGAAATCTTCAAAAGAAGCAAATAGAATCTGATGTCAAAGTGAATGCTTTAAGTGAGAAGAATTCACAGAATTTTTCTGGTTCCAAAAGAAAGTCTCCAGATGCAAGTACATCTAAGGACAAGAAGAAGAATAGAATCTGCTATAAGTGCGGCAAGAAGGGACATTACAAGCGTGAGTGCAAAGCAGATAGCAACAAAAAGCAAAAGAAAGACAATGCCAAAAATGCAAATCTGGTTGAACAAGATGTTGCTGAGATTGTTGCAATGATTTCGCATTGGAACATTGGCATGATTTCTGAGTTGCATGTGGCTGCTGCAACCAAATCGTGTGACTGGTGGTATGATTCTGGTGCCACCGTGCATGTTTGTAATGATAAGTCCCAATTCAAGACTTATGAAGAAGTTCCTGATGGTCATAAAGTATTGATGGGAAACCATGATACAGCAAAGGTCATTGGCATAGGAAGTGTAGACTTGCAGTTTACTTCCGGAAAGAAACTTATACTGGCCAATGTACTTCATGTTCCAGAAATTAGGAAAAATCTTGTGTCGGCTGATGCCTTAAACAAAAAGGGGCTAAAGGCTGTAATAGAGTCTAATAAGCTTATCTTCTCTTTGAATGGTGTATTTGTAGGCAAGGGATACTCTTGTGATGGAATGTTCAAGTTATGTATCAATAAAAATAATGTTTCTGTGTATATTGTTGATGCTTCATATTCTCTTTGGCATGGTAGATTAGCGCATACTAATCATAAAACTTTGCAGTTTATGTCTAAACATGGGCTAATTTCGTTCAAAGATAATGTTGAAAAAAGGTGTGAAACATGCATACAAGCAAAAATGACCAGATTACCTTTTCCTAAAGCAGAAAGAAACAATGAATTGTTGGATCTTGTTCATTCTGACGTTTGTGAATTTAATGGGTTTCTAACAAGAGGAGGAAATAAGTATTTCATCACATTCATTGATGATTATTCAAGATATGTGTATGTTTACTTGATGAAAACGAAAGATGAGTCATTTCATATGTTTAAGTGTTACAAAAATCTGGTGAAAAATCAACTAGGAAAGAAGGTTAAAATTTTGAGGAGTGATAGAGGTGGGGAATATCTCCCTGCTGATTTTTCTCAATTTTGTGAAGAAAATGGAATTATACACCAAACTAGTGCACCTTATACTCCGCAACAAAATGGTTTGGCAGAAAGGAAAAATAGAACTTTAGGAAATATGGTAAATGCCATGATTATAAGTTCTGGACTGCCTAAAAATTTGTGGGGAGAGGCCTTACTGGCTGCTTGTCACATACATAATCGAGTAACTTCGCTTAAATCGAAGGTATCACCATATGAATTATGGAAAGGTAGAAAACCAAACTTGAAGTATTTTCGAGTTTGGGGTTGTATAGCCTTTTATAGAGTCCCTGATCATAAAAGGACAAAATTGGGACCTCGAGCACTTAAAAGTGTGTTTGTAGGCTATGCTGAAAATTCAAAAGCATATCGGTTGCTAGATTTAGATTCTAACGTCATTGTGGAATCTAGAGATGTCGAATTTTTAGAAGATAAATTTCTTTATAATTCGACAATGAGTACAGATCCAAGCCAAGAGCCACCGCCTGTTTCCAATGCTAGACCCTCCAATAATAATAAAAGGAATGCAGGGGACATTCCAAGTGAGTTAAGGAGGAGTCAAAGGCAACGGAAAGAAAAACATTTATCCTCTGATTTTATAGATTCACAAGCTATTGTTTTCCTAGTTGAAGGCGATAGACAGTTTCTACTTGACAAGATTCCTATCTTGTTAACTGTAGAAGATGACCCTAAAACTTTTAGTGAAGCTATGAAATCGAGAGATGCATCGTTTTGGAGAGAGGCAATTAATGATGAAATGGATTCATTATTAAGTAATAATACTTGGATCCTAGTTGATTTGCCTCCGGGTTCTAAACCAATTGGCTGTAAGTGGGTATTTCGAAAGAAATATGCTACTGATGGATCTGTACAAACTTTCAAGGCAAGATTAGTAGCAAAAGGATTTAGGCAAAAGGAGGGAATCGATTATTTTGATACTTATGCACCAGTGGCTAGAATTACATCTATAAGAGTACTATTAGCATTGGCTTCAATGTTTGATTTGTGTGTACATCAGATGGATGTGAAAACGGCCTTTTTAAATGGTGACTTAAATGAAGAGGTGTATATGGATCAACCAGAAGGTTTTGTTCTACCAGGGAATGAAAAGAAAGTTTGCAAACTAACAAGGTCTTTGTATGGTCTAAAACAAGCGCCTAAACAGTGGCATCAAAAGTTTGAATCTGCTATACTCTCTAATGGTTTTAAATATAATAATGCTGATAAGTGTATTTATTCCAAGTTTACTAGAGAGTATGGTGTGATAATCTGTCTATATGTAGATGACATGCTAATTATTGGTACTAATTACAAAGGCGTTGAAGAAACTAAGAAGTATTTGTCTTCTATATTCAAGATGAAAGATCTTGGAGAAGTAGATACTATCTTAGGAATTAAAGTTAAGAGACATAGTGGGGGCTATTCTTTAAGTCAATCTCATTATGTTGAGAAAGTTTTGAACAAGTATCAACATTTGAAGATAAAAGAAGTAAGCACTCCTTATGATCCTAACTTTAAGTTGTTTGAAAATTCTGGAAAGCCAATTGCTCAATTAGAGTATGCTAGTGCAATTGGTAGCCTAATGTATGCTACACATTGTACTAGGCCAGATATTTCATATGCAGTTTGTAGACTCGCTAGATACACTAAGAATCCTGGTATAGAGCATTGGAAAGCTATAGGTAGAGTGCTTCGATATCTTAAAAGGACAAAAGATTTAGAGCTTTCCTATAACAAATTTCCGGTTGTACTTGAAGGTTATTCCGATGCAAGTTGGGTAACCAGTGTATGTGACAAAGTGTCTACTTCTGGATGGATTTTTATGTTGGGTGGAGGAGCTGTTTCTTGGGCATCAAAGAAACAAACAGTCATAACTCATTCCACCATGGAGGCTGAGTTTGTAGCCTTAGCAGCTGCATGCAAAGAGGCCGAATGGCTAAGAAACTTACTGTTAGACATCGAGTTGTGGCCAAACCCGATGCCAGCCATTTCTTTGCATTGTGATAGCGAAGCCACTATGTCTAGAGCGTTAAATAGAATATATAACGGCAAATCTAGACATATAAGTCTAAGACATGAATATGTCAGACAATTATTGAATGATGGCATAGTCACAGTAGTGTATGTTAGATCATTCAACAATTTGGCGGATCCATTCACTAAAGCTCTCTCAAGAGATGTAGTGAAAGCAACGTCATTGGGAATGGGGTTAAAACCCATTGTCTAAAACCACTAGTAATGGTAACCCAACCTCTCTTCTAGCACTAACACTAGGTGAAAGGTTTAAAGGGTAATAACAAGTTACTAATAAGTGGTTGTGAGCACTAGAAATTGTATCATACCATTCCAAGGTACTAGTGCAGTTTGATACATAAGAGGCTGAGTATCATACTCTTAATGAAGTTAAATATGGTTTCATAGTGCCTTGGTAATAAAGGCTAGAAATGTACTTCACCTATATGATCATGGGAGTGGTGCCGCTCCCAGCAAAAGTGGGGGTTTTCTTTTGTAAATGATCATGAATCTAGGATGGAGCACACGGCCAGTAAAAGTGCTAAAATCATTTCGTGAACTATTCTCCGAAAAGGTATAATCTTGTGTGTGCTATTTCTGTTTTAACTTTAAAGTTATGGTTTAAGCAATGTAGCCACCATAACTTGTTAGAACAAGTGAAATATTTACACTAAGAGAAGGGTTTAAGTTCACAAACACCTTTCTCTATGCAAGATAATATGAGTGCTGATTTGATTTCATTACAAACTAAGTGGGGGATTGTTGGTAATAGTTTGTAATGAGTATGTTGAAATCCATTGTCCCACATTGAAAGAGGATAAAGTGCATGTTGCCTATATATGAGTCATTGTCCTATTCCTTTACAAACTTGTTCCAAGATAATAGTTTGGAGGGAAAGTTTGGTGGGAAACTTATTTCAAGATATATAAAATCTTGACAAGGGCACTTGGGCACTTGGGGCACCTTGGGGCTTTCTGAAAGGGTGTCAATCTATAATAATGCCGATAAGTGCATTTATTCCAAGTTCACTAGAGAGTATGGTGTGATAATTTGTCGATATGTGGTTGACATGCTAATTGTTGTTACTAATTACAAAGGCATTGAAGAAACTAAGAAGTATTTGTCTTCTATATTCAATATGAAAAATCTTGGAGAAGTAGATACTATCTTAAGAATTAAAGTTAAGAAACATAGCGGGGGCTATTCTTTAAGTCAATCTTATTGTGTTGAAAAAGTTTTAAACAAGTATCAACATTTGAAGATAAAAGAAGTAAGCACTCCTTATGATCCTAACTTTATGTTGTTTGAAAATTATGGAAAGCCGATCGCTCAATTAGAGTATGCTAGTGCAATTGGTAGCCTAATGTACGCTGTGCATTGTACTAGGCCAGATATTTCATATGCAATTTATAGACTTGCTAGGTATACTAAAAATCCTGGTATAGAGCATTGGAAAGCTATTGGTAGAGCTTGGATATCTTAAAAGGACAAAAGATTTAGAGCTTTCCTATAACAAATTTCCGGTTGTACTTGAAGGCTATTCCGATGCAAGTTGGGTAACCAATGTATATGACAAAGTGTCTACTTTTGGATGGATTTTTATGTTGGGTGGAGGAGCTATTTTTTGGGCATCAAAGAAACAAACTGTCAAAACTCATTCCACCATGGAGGCTGAATTTGTAGCCTTAGCAGCTGCATGCAAAAAGGCCGAATAGCTAAGAAACTTACTGTTAGACATCAAGTTGTGGCCAAAACCAATGCCAGCCATTTCTTTGCATTGTGATAGCTAAGCCACTATGTCTAGAGCGTTAAATAGAATATATAACGCAAAATTTGAACATATAAGTCTAAGACATGAATATGTCAGACAATTATTGAATGATGGCATAGTCACAGTGGTGTATGTTAGGTCATTCAATAACCCGGTGGATCCATTCACTAAACCTTTCTCAAGTGATGTAGTGCAAGCAACGTCATTGGGAATAGGGTTAAAACCCGTTGTCTAAAACTACTAGTATTGGTAACCCAACCTCTCTTCTAGCACTAACACTAGGTCAATGGTTTAAAGGGTAATAACAAGTTACTAATAAGTGGTCGTGAGCACTAGAAATTGTATTATACCATTCCAAGGTACTAGTGCAGTTTGTTACTTAAGAGACTGAGTATCATACTCCTAATAAAGTTAAATATGGTTTCACAGTGCCTTGGTAATAAAGGATCGAAATGTACTTCACCTATATGATGATGTGAGTGGTGCCGCTCCTAGCAATAGTGGGGGTTTTCTTTTGTACATGATTATGAACCTAGGATAGAGAAAACGGCCGAAAAAAGTGCTAAAATCATTTCGTGAACTATTCTCTGAAAAGATATAATCTTGTCTTTTAACTTTAAAGTTATGGTTTAAGCAACATAGCCACCATAACTTGTTAGAACAAGTGAAATATTTACACTAAGAGAAGGGTTTAAGTTCACAAACACCTTTCTCTATGCAAGGTCATGTGAGTGCTGATTTAATTTCATTACAAACTAAGTGGGAGATTGTTAGCAATTTGTAATGAGTGTGTTGAAGTTCATTGTCCCACATTTACAAAGGATAGAGTGAACATTGTCTGTTGATGAATTATTGTCTTGTTTCCTTTACAAACTTGTTCCAAAATATTAGTTTGGAGGGAAAATTTGTGACGCCCCACTTCTCCCTAAGGCGAACCATAGGATATCCGTGGGACGCCCGCCTAACTCTCGCCAGGACTCAAGCAATTTCCATTCAATCTTATTAACGATCTTCACACCACCAGTAACTAACTTAAATACAGTAAATGCGGAAGCGTTCAAGTTTCAAGTTTAACAATAGTTATCCATTATCCAACCCGTACGCCGGGTGTTCAAAGTACATCATAATTTCCAAATATGCATCACGCGCCAAAAGTTACATTTCAATTCCAAAAGTACAATCCAAAACCAAGGCATAGCCAAAATATAATAGAAATTCTAAACAGAAGCACACCTGGAGGGTTTCTCCAGTACACCTCCGAGTTCAAACCTGTTAAGGAAAACAAATTTACAGGGTGAGTAAAAACGCTCGTGAGGCCAAGAACACACATGCAAGCACATAGTTCAGGTAACAAGCTCAAGTAACAATTCAAGTGATAGCTTGCAAGAAATTAATAATGCCAACAAAAATGTAAACAGAAACAATTCAAGGATATGGTAGCTCTCGGGAGCTAAGTTCCACTTGCTTTGCCAGTTCATTCGTATATCTTCCCGCAATGACTCTCCGTCAACCGGGTTGATATTTTCAAACCGTAGATCTCCACTTACTTCTCATCCGTCCACCATACACCACTTCGGGCCCGCACGACATTAATAAGGCGATACTCCACTAGTATGCCAAACAAAATCTCTCAATAGATCAAGCTTATCATGTGAATCTCATGGCTCACCGAGGTTCCCGACCAAACCCATGCCAGCTCGAGTTCTAAGGTCGGCCTATGAGTTTGGACGTCCCCAATATATCATGTAACTGTCGAGGAGATTCACTCCAACGATGTATGCAGCCATAGCATACCATGTCATGTATTCAAGTATTTGACAGGTTTAAGCATGTATTTCAGGTCATGTAAACCAGGCAAGTCATGTTAAGCATGAGTCATTTGTTTCAAATGAGAACGAGTGCGATAAAGTACACACTCGACTTCATTTTTCAAAACCAAGTAGGCTAAGCATGTAATCAAGTCCATCGAGTTCAAGTAGTCATACACTTGACACTCACCGAGCAAATCAAGAAAAAATATTTTCTGGAAGTTCAAGTGTGCACGATAGGATCCTCTTGAAGGTCCTTATGTGTGCCTGAGCAAATAATAATGTATTATCATTCATATATCCCAATTATCAAGGAAGGTTGTACACTAGTACAATCTAAGGAAATTTCACGAAAACGAATCTCAATTACTTTTAAATCGAGGTTCAACTGGAGTTTCTTAAAGTACAAGAGCGATCGAGTTTCCATTTTAGAAAATCAAGTATAAAACGTTCAAGTAATATCGAAGAAATAAGGAGTGCTTGAAACTCCCTTCCTTTGGAATTCGGAAAATTTTCAATTTTGATACGATATCTTTGAAAAATCGTATCTCACATTATACATGCCGAAAATTGGAAAACTTGGTACCGTTGGAAATCTATTTGAAAGTACTAAAATTTCTTAGAAGACACTTTTCCATGAATCTAAGTGGAAGGTATTCAAAAATGAGCTTAAAATTACTGTTCCAAAACACTTAGAATTGAGCCGGGGTTGGTTTTTCGCTAAATTTGGAAATTCGGCAAAATTCACGCGTTACGAGGTAGCCTCTGAAATTTGTAACTCAATTAGAGTTGCAAGTAAGGTTTATAACAGAAAATGCGGATCAAGGATCGGAGTTTCGAGCACCGAGATACGGTGACTCAAAGTTAGGGAAAATTAAAAACTGGTGAAAATTTTCAGATTTGAGCTTCCAACTTTAGGACTTTAGTCAGGTATCGAAACGGACTTGGATTGGTACAAAATTTGGCAGTATAATACTCCTATATAAAGAGTATCCCTTTGCCAATTTTCATGGAAAAATACCTTCGGAAAGGTAGTCAATCAAACAACCAAAGTTTTGAAAATCCCAAGACAAAACTGCCTTGAGCCCTTTCGTTTTCCATTCCAAACATTTGATTAAAGAAAATCCTCCAAATATGGTTCAGTAGTGTAGGCAAAACCTAATGAACATTCATGGTACATTTGGTAGGTGTTTAGCACCAAAATATTCAGTTAGCAAGTTTATACCAAACCTTGCATCAAATCTGTCCAAAAGTCAGGGTTTTCAAGAACAGGGCAGGCTCTGTATTTTGATCACAAGTCACTCCAATTAACTCGGAATTGGACATGGTTTATAGCGTTGGAAAACACATTCATAGAGCTATAAGTTCACAGAAGAAATCATTTTGAAATTCGGCATACAACTAGCTCGAATTCGAGCCACAAGTTGCAGCCTCAGTATTTCGTTCCAGTAAAACTGAGAAACAGAACAGCCGACTTTAAACGGTTGGTTCGGCTCACACACATGGAACTAGAATGTGCATTTTATACTGTCAGAAAGGTTGGAATGTCTAGTTTCAAATTCCGCTAACGGTACTTGATTTCAACGTCGGAGTACAAAATTATGGCCGAAATACGAAAGCTGGTCAGAGCATTACGGGAACAGTTCCAGATTTACTAGCTTTGTGAAATCGATTCATTTGACCAACCAAACCTCAATATTTTTCAATGAAATTTTATACACCATCTATACAACATATAAACATAATATATAAGTCATTACAATCTCAAAATTCCACAGGCATGGGTACGTTCAAAGCAGGGGCAGAATCGGAACTTTTCACCCTATGCATTTCTTGAAGTTCATACCACTAATACACCATTAATCTACCATTTTGAGCCCTAAAAAACATTAAATCCATCATCAAACATTATATCAGCCATCAACACAGAGGTGGGAGTTCATAGAGCCTACCTTCCAATTTTTCCAACAACAACAACAACCCATATGAAAATAAGAGCTTAAAAGTATACTAGAACTTCCAAAAATCGAAATTAGAAAGCTTGATCATTACTTACTCTAGTTGATGTCCAAGGCAGTGATTTTCGGTCTTTTTTGCTCCAGAAAAACCGTGAGTTTTAGCTCCCTTTTGCAGCTCAAAGTGGTGTCCAAGTGTAGAGCTAAGTGTATGTGAAGTTTGGTGTGAATCTATGAAGGTTTGGTGCAAGAATTTGGAGATGGAAAAATTTGAGAAGCCTTGGTTGTTTTTGTTGCTTGGGTGCCGGCTGCTCTGGTGAGGAAGAGAGAGAGAGTCAGTTATGCTTTAGCTTCCAAGAGAAGCTTAATTTGTGTGGTGTAAAATGGAGCAAAAGTCAACTCTCAATAGCGCGCGTACGCGCGCGATTCGGGTTCGATTCCTTTCGAGTTTATTTCACTAATGCACTAAACCTCTAATGCACTTATATTCATATAAATATTATTCACTCTTAATTGTCCCAAAATAATGGTCTAAAGTCCCTCAATTAAGCACGCGAGTGAAAACGCGTATTTCCAATTTAGGCGCAATAAAATGAAACCTTCAAGAAATTCTTGTAACAATAGTACCACTAACTATCACTTAAGTATTTAAACCTAAATTTACCTATTTTAAGACCATTGTACATGTCTCCAATTTTCCGGGTTTAATGTACTCTCAATTGGTTATTTTTTTTTTCCAAAGGCGATTCACTTTTTCACTAAACAAACTTCTAAAAAAATAATTTTTGAAACGAGACACTTTAAAAATATAACGAAACTATTATATCATGTACTTAGGTCTAATAAGGCTAGAAAATATTATTCGTGGCAAAAATCCAAATAAATAATTAAATAAGCCAAAATTAGGGATTTAAAAATAATAGATTTTCGAGTCCTCACATCCTCTCCCCCTTAAGAGAATTTCGTCCTCGAAATTTTACCTTGATTGGCAAACAAGTCTGGATACTTCTCTCTGATCGTTTCCTCTACTTCCCATGTTGCTTCCTCAACTCCGTGGTTCCTCCAAAGAACTTTTACTAGTGGTATCTGCTTGTTCCTCAATTCCTTCACCTTTCGATCCAGAAGCTTCACCGGTTTCTCTTCATAGGTCAAAGTCTCATCAATGTCAATGCTCTCCGGTTGCAAAATATGAGAAGGATCTGGATGATACTTCTTAAGCATAGATACATGGAATACATTATGAATTCGAGATAAACTCGGTGGCAATTCAAACTTATAGGCTGCATTCCCCACACGTTGGATAATCTTGTAAGGTCCTACAAACCTCGGTTGTAACTTCTTTCCTTTTCCAGACATCAAACTTGCTTTCAGGGGCGTGATTCTGAGAAATACCAAATCTCCAACAGTAAATTCCAAATCTTTTCTCCGATTATCGGCATAACTCTTTTGGCGACTCTGAGCGGTTTGAATTCTTTGGCGTACCAACTTTACTTTCTCATTAGCTTCTTCAATCCAAGACACTGTAGTCGGATCTAAGATCTTCCATTCACCTATTTCATCCCAACAAATCGGAGACCTACATTTCCGAACATAAAGTGCCTCATACAGGGCCATCTGAATAGAAGAGTGGAAACTATTGTTGTAGGCAAATTCCACTAAAGTCAAAAACTTACTCCAACTCTCCCCAAAATCCAGAACGCAAGTTCTCAACATATCCTCAAGGGTTTGAATTGTCCTTTCAGACTGTCCATCGGTCTGGGGATGATAAGTAGTACTAAAATTCAATTTAGTCCCTAACAATTCTTGCATCTTTTGCCAGAACCTCGAAACAAATCTTGGATCTCTATCTGACACGATACTGACAGGGATTCCATGTAACCTAATGATCTCATCCAAATACAACTTGGCCAACTTCTCCAATGGGTGCTTCATGTTAATCGGCAGAAAATGAGTCGATTTGGTCAATCTATCCATTATTACCCAAATCGCATCATGGCCTCTCTGTGTCCTTGGTAATCCCGATACAAAATTCATGGTGATATTCTCCCATTTCCACTCAGGTATTTCTAGAGGTTGCAAAAGTCCCGATGGTTTCTGATGTTCGGCTTTAACCTATTGACAAATTAAGCATGTTTGGACAAATTGAGCAATCTCCTCCTTCATGTTCTCCCACCAATACAACTCTTTAAGTCTTGGTATATTTTATTCCCTCCTGGGTGTACCGTAAACTTTGATCGGTGTGCCTCTTCTAAAATTTCCTTTTTATGTCCTTCATCCTTTGACACAACCACCCGATTCCGAAATCTCAATACACCATTCGTTCCCAAGTTGAAGTCCGACTTGTCCCCCTTTTTAACCTTTTCCAACCACTTCTGCACCTCAATGTCCTTTCCTTGAGATTCCTTGATACGTTCCATCAAAGTGGAATTCAATACAATATTCCCCAAAAGTACTTTCCTCGGTTCCAGTCGAGGATTCCAATAACTAACTTCTTCCAACAATTGGAATTCCTTAATCATCAATCCAGCCATCTGTACTTGATGACTCAAAGCGTCAGTCACTACATTAGCTTTCCCTGGATGGTACTTAATCGTACAGTCATAATCTTTCGGAAATTTCATCCATCTACGTTGCCTTAAATTCAATTCCTTCTGGGAAAATAAGTACTTAAGGCTTTTGTGATCAGTAAAGACTTCAAACGTTACTCCATACAAGTAATGTCTCTATTTCTTCAAAGCAAAGACCACAGCAGCTAACTCCAAATCATGAGTCGGGTAATTCCCTTCATGCGGTTTCAATTTCCTAGAGGTATATGCTATCACTTTGTCATTTTGCATCAACACACATCCCAAACCTTCCTTAGATGCATCTGTGTAAACCACAAAACTATCCTTCCCATTTGGTAGAGCTAATATTGGGGCTTTGGTTAAGCGTCTTTTCAATTCCTGGAAACTCTCTTTGCACTTAGGACTCCAAATAAACTTTTCACTTTTCTTAGTCAGCTCGGTCATTGGTCCAGCAATTCTAGAAAAATCTTTGATAAATCTCCGGTAATACCCTGCTAATCCAATAAAACTCCGAACCTCGGTAGGGTTTTCCGGTCGTTTTCATTTCGAAACAGCTTCAACTTTAGCTGGATCCACTTTAATCCCATTCTTAGAAATTATGTGTCCCAAGAAATTCACTTCTTTTAACCAGAATTCGCACTTGCTGAACTTAGCATACAATTGATACTCCCTTAAGGTTTGCAAAACAACTCTCAAGTGTTTCTCATGGTCTTTCACACTCTTAGAATACACCAAAATATCATCAATGAACACTACCACAAATTGGTCCAAATAAGGCTTAAAAATCCTATGCATTAAATCCATAAAAGCAGCAAGAACATTCTTTAATCCAAATGGCATCACGACAAACTCAAAATGCCCATATGTCGAATTAAAAGCAGTCTTGGGTATGTCTTTCTCCAGGATCCTCAATTGATAGTAACCCTGTCTCAAATCTAATTTCGAGAATACTACCGCCCCTTGCAATTGGTCAAAGAACTCGTCAATATGGGGCTGTGGGTATTTATTCTTAATGGTAACCTCATTCAAGCCCTATAGTCTATACATAGTCTCAAACTCCCGTCCTTTTTCTTAACGAACGAAACTGGGGCCCCCCATGAAGAATCACTCTCTTTTATAAAACCCCTTTCCAGCAAGTCTTGCAGTTGCAATTTCAACTCCTTCAATTCCGCTGGAGCCATCCGATATGGCGTCTTAGAGATAGGGATCACTCCCGGAGTTACATCAATCTTAAAAGCTATTTTCCGTTCTGGAGGTAGAGATTCTAACTCTTCGGAAAAAACATCTGGAAAGTCTTTCATTACAGGCATGTCCTCCAAATTCACCTTATCACTTGGGGTGTTAATAAGAAAAGCCAAATACCCTTGAGCTCTTTTACTTAATAATTTTCTAGCCCGAATTCCTGAAATAAGTGCAGATGAAGCCAATTTGCCCCTTACATCCAGCTTCAGGTTTGCCTCCCCTAGGATACACAATTCTACAACCTTGGTCCTACAATTCAACTGGGCATTATAATGGGCTAGCCAATCCATCCCTAGAATCACATCATATCCCTTAATCGCTAAACTTATTAAGTCGGCCAATAGTTTTCGTTCCCTAACACAGATTTCACAATCCCTATACACCAAGTTAGTAATTAAGCTTTTGTCTCCAGTGGGCGTTTTAACCTCCAAGTCATACGATAACTTAATTGGTTCCAAGTCTATTCCACTCATGAAATTAGGATTTACAAAAGAATGGGTTGCGTCCGGATCAATTAAAACCCTAGCTAAACGGTGAAAAATTGGAATTGTACCTTCTACCACCTCAGTTGCCTCAGGAACCTGTTGATAGTTCAGTGCATAAACCCTAGCCGGTACTTTCGGTCGACTTCCTCCGGCACTGGTCTGCTTAGAGGTTGACTTTTCTGACCTCTGAGGGTTTCCTCCTGTCTTTGGCGATTTTGGACAATTGGCGACTTGATGTTCAGCACTACCACAAAATAAACATTTCCCCAACTTTCTCCAGCAATCGTTCTCAGAGTGGTTGGATTTACCACAGTATCCATATGTAACCTGAGGGGTCACAGCTGATCCAATAGAAGGTGCTCCCCTAAATTGAGTTGTCCCACTACAACCCCTTCTAGATAGAGCTCCCCTAGAAGCTCCAACAGGCCTCACTCCTCCTGCTCCTCTTCCCATCTTGGAAGGTTGTGCACTCTTATTTGCTTGTCCAGAAGTATGGCTAGAAAAACTCCTTTTTCTATGATGAAAGTCTCTCACTTGCATCCTTGCATTTTCTACCCTTTGAGCTTTCTCTAGTGCCTCAGTAAATGTAGAGATTTGGGCTGCAGCCAAGCTCTATTGTATCTCCACATTAAGTCCCTGAACAAACGGTCTAATCCAATTCGGGAGCGTACTTTGAAAGCTTAGTAAACTTTCCTTCATATTCAGCTACACTAAGAGCTCCCTATTTCAACTTGATAAATTCATCCTCCCTCTTTTCTTGAATTAAGGGCGGAAGAAACTTTTCATTAAATTCCCTTGTGAAATTCTCCCAAGTCCAAGGGATTTGAGTTCTCTCCCATTTTCCTTTTATCAAATCCCACCAAGCACGAGCTACTCTCTCAAATTGGAAAGCAGCGAAATTCACTCGCCTATCTTCAGTGTAGTTTAAAGCAGCGAATATGTTGGTCATCATTTCTAACCAATTCTCTGCTATCTCAGGATTAGGTTCACCAAGGAATTTAGGCGGGTTAAATTTTAAGAACCTCTCTAGGGCTCTATCCTCTCCTCTTTCCTGACCCCCAGGTTGGTTGAACGGTCCAGGGCCTTGTCTATCAGCTAAGCGCTCTAGGATATCAGTCATCCTATTAATGGCATTAGCCACTTGATTACCCTCAATATTTTCCTGACCCTGGGTCGGTCCAGTTGCAGATCCCTGGTCATTCCCCTGAGGTTGGGCCGGTCTAGTCCCTCGCCCACGGCCTCGACCCCTTCTTAGCCCTTCCATAACCTAGGCGTGCCTAGTGCAAGAAATAAATAAATTATGCGATGCAAAGTAGAGAGCAGCAACCAATCAAGAAAATATTGAAAATAACAATAATTTACATTCATTAGTATATCAAGTTCATACAATTAGCAAGTCATGGGATAGTCGCAAAAATATAGCACACAAGTGCCACAAGAGTACTTTTAGTCACAGAAGACTAAAGTACAGCAAGTGCCTCAAAAATAGGCCACATAGTCATGAAAAATACAATGGCCTCAGCACTTAGCATCACCCCTGCTAATACTAGCTATACTAGTCAAAAGGGTTAAAAGAAAAGTCAATCAATCTAGACCTAGTCCGCAGCAGGACTATCAGGAGGAATCTCCTTCTCCGGATCCTCCTCCTCAGAGTCTTGAACTACACCCATCGCCTCATCCACTAGCCTAGTGGCATCAGCTACGATATCGGAAGCCCGACTACGGACCTCCTCTCTCAACCTAGTAAGTTGAGCCCTAGTACTCTGAAGCTCATCACGAACCACTGCAGATGTGGCCACCTCACCTTCGATCACCTCCTCGAGCTTGGCAATCCGCTCACCCTGAGCGCTAACCATCTGTCTATGCTCATCCACCTCTACCTGAAGATCCCTGTTAAGATCCACTAGCTGACGACGCTCGTCGTCCAGAGCAAGCACAAGGTGGTTCGGGTAAGCAAAGGTAACCCTACACGCACATCGGGGATATCTGTAAGATGGGGAATAGCGTACTCGAGCTCCCCCAGCTAGAGCTCGGTAGTAAATAGGCTTAGGAGGCACTTTATGGCCATTCCCGTCAGCTGCCGGAACTCCATTTCCGTTTTCCATCCCTGCAAAATAATGGCACTTTTTGGGTTAGAAATTTAAATCACTATCTAGTTCGGATGTCGTTTATGCATGCCTAACCCAATCACTAGTATGCCCCAAATACCTCTTAAGGTAGAACTTAATTATCCGGTCTCAGGTCTTAAGGGTAGAGTATCTAATATGTCTCCCATATAGATCTCTAACCTAGCGCTAACCTAGCGCTCTGATACCAACTGTGACGCCCCCACTTCTACCTAAGGCGCACCAAAGGGTATCCACGAGACGCCTGCCTAGTCTCGCCAGGACTCAAGCAATAAACGTTCAAGCTTAAAGCGATACTAGATACCACAATCAAATTAGAACAAATATATATAGTGCGGAAGCGTTCATGCTTAACAATATCCATCTATTATCCAACCCACACGTTGGGTGTTCATAATACAACTTAAATTCCAAAAATATACATCACATATATCCGAATGATACATTAAACTTCCAAAAGTACAATCATAAAGGGGTCAAGCCAAAATACACTTGAAACCCTAAAACGAAATATATCCAAAAGGAGATTTCTCCGCATTTACTCCATTTCCAGTCCTGTTAAGGAAAACAAATCTACAGGGTAAGCAAAACGCTCGTGAGGCCAAGGACACACATGCAAGCACGTAGTTCAAGTAACAATCGCAATTACAAGCCCAGCAATAATATGTTTCAATAATTAACAATTTACCGGAAAGTAAATGGAAACAATTCAAGGATATAGGAGCTCTCAGGAGCTATATTCCACTTGCACGATCAATAACCTCCACGAATTGACACTCCGTCAATCGGGTAGGTTTAGTCCGTAGAACTCCACTTAACCTGTCCCCTTTCACCTTACATACCCCTATATCGGGTCCGCCCGTCATTGGTTTGTGGCGATACTACTCAAGTATGCCAAGCAAGATCTCTCATTAGGTCAATCTTATATATCTCATGGCTCGCCAAGGTTCCCGACCACACCCATGCCGGCTCGAGTCCAAGGTCGGCCAATGAGATGTGGGCGTCCCCATGACCATTTGTGTGTCGAGGAGATTCACTCCAACGACGTATGCAGCCATAGCATACCATTTTATGTATCAAGCATTGATATGTACAAGCAATCGATGTATCCAAGCAATCAATATATTCAAGCAATTTGAGCATGAGTTAAATCATTTCGAATGAGAACGAGTGCGATAAAATACACACTCGACTCCATTTCTCAAAATCTCAAGTATCAATAACAAGTAATCACGTATCGAATTCACAGAAATTCAAGTAACACACACTTGACACTTACCAAGTAAAATGAGAAGAAAGGGCACTCGAAATTTAAGCGTTCACCGTGGGATTCTCTTGAGGGTCCTCGTGTGCGCCTGAGCAAATAATAGTGAGGCATCACTCATATATCCCAATTATCAAGGAAGATTGTATACTAGTATAATCTAAGGAAATTTCATGAAATCGAATCTCAATTACTCGTAAATCGAGGTTCAGTTAGAGTTTCTTAAAGTACAAGAGCGATCGGATTTTCATTTTGGAAAATCAAGTATAACACGTTCAAATAATATCGAAAGAATAAGGAGTGCTTGAAGACTCCCTTCCTTTGGAATTCGGAAAATTTTCAGTTTTGATACGATATTTTGAAAAATCGTATCTCACATTCTACATGTCAAAAATTGGAAAACTTGTACCGTTGGAAACCTCTTTGAAAGTACTAAAAGTTCTTAGAAGATACTTTTCCATGAATCTAAGTGGAAGGTATTCAAAAATGGGTTTAAAGTTGCTGTTCTAGAACACTCAGGATTGAGCCGGGGTTGGTTTTTCGCTAACTTTGGAAATTCGGTAAAATTCATACGTTGCGAGCTAGCCTCTGAAATTTGTAACTCAATTATCGTTGCAAGTAAGGTTTATAACAGAAAAAGCGGATCAAGGATCGGAGTTTCAAACACCGAGATACGGTAGCTCGAAGTTTGGGAAAAATTCAAAACTGGTGAACAAATTTCAAGATTTGAGCCTCTAACTTTGGGACTTTAGTTAGGTATCGAAATGGACTTGGATTGGCATAAACTTTGGCAGTATAATACTCCTATATGAAGAGTGTCCTTCTCTCAAATTTCATGGAAAAATACCTTCAGAAAGGTATTTAACCGAACAACCAAAGTTTCAAAAATCCCAAGGCAAAACTGCCTTGAGCCCTTTTGTTTTCCATTTCCAAACATTTGGTTAAGGAAAATCCTCCAAACATGGTTCAGTAGTGTAGTTGAAACCTAAGAAACATTCATGGTACATTTGATAGGTGTTTAACACCAAGAAATTCAATTAGCAAGTCTACACCAAGCCTTGCATCAAATCTGTCCAAAAGTGAGGGTTTTCAAGAGCAGGGCAGGTTCCGTATTTTTATCACAAATTAGTCAACTTAACTCGGAATTGAGCATGGTTTATGGCGTTAGAAAATACATTCGTATAGCTATAATTTCACAGAAGAAATCTGTTTGAAATTCAGCACACAATTCGAGCCATAAGTTGCAGCCTCAGCATTTCATTCCAGGAAAATAGAGAAACAGGACAGCCGATTTTAAATGGTTGGTTCGGCTCACATACATGGAACCAGAGCGTGCATTTATACTGTCAGAAAGGTGGGAACGTCTAGTTTCAAATTCCGCTGACGGCACTCGATTTCGACGTCGGAGCATAAAGTTATGGCCAACACACGAAAGCTGATCATAGCATTACGGAAACAGTTCCAGATTTACTAGCTTTGTGAAATCGATTCATTTGACCAACCAAACCTCAATATTTTTCAATGAAATTTTTTACACCATCAATACAACATATAAACATCATATATAAGTCATTACAACCTCAAAATTCCACAGGAATAGGTACGTTCAAAGCAGGGGCAGAATCGGAACTTTTCACTCCTTGCACTTCTTGAAGTTTATAGTAATAATACACCATTAATCTACCATTTTGAGCCCTAAACCAACATTAAATCCATCATCAAACATTATATCAGCCATCAACACAAAGGTAGGAGTTCATAGAGCCCACCTATTTCATTTACACCATAACAAGCTAACCCACAAGAATATTTGAACTTATAAGTGTTAAACAACCTCCATAAACCAAGATTAGAGTGTTGGATCATTACCTACTTTGGTTGATGAACTAGAGCAGAATTTCGGCCCTTTCCTCGGCTCAGAAAAACCGTGGAAGCTCCTCTTTTTTGTAGCTAAATGGACTCTCCAAATGTCAAGCTAAGTAGAGTTAAAATTTGAGAGGATTTGGTAGTGATTTGAGCAAGATTTTGGAGTAGAATTTGATGAAGCAAGTTTGGTTCTTGCTCTTGGAGGTAGCCGACCAGATGAGGGGAAAGAGAGAGAGATTTTGGTCTGGTTTTTAGCTTGCTAAGGACGCTTAAAGGCTAAGAGTGTAGGTGCACAAAAGTCAACCGCAAATAGTGCACGTACGCGCGCATTTTGTGCTCAATTCCTCTCGCGTTTATTTTGCTAGTGCCCTAAACCTCTAATGCACTTATGTACATATAAATATTATTCACTCTTAATTGTCCCAAAATAATGGTCTAAAGTCCCTCAATTAATCGCGCGCGTGAAAACGCGTATATCCAATTTAGGCGCGATAAAATGAAACCTTCGAGAAATTCACGATCGTACCACTAACTATCACTTGAGTACTTAAAACTAAATTTACCTATTTTAAGACCATTGTACATGTCTCCAATTTTCCGGGCCTAATGTACTCCCAATTGGTTAAATTTTCCAAACGCGTTTTCACTTTTTCACTAAACAAGCTTCTAAGATAATAATTTTTGAAACGAGACACTTTACAATTATAACGAAGCTATAATACCATGTACTTAGGTCTAATAAGGCTAGAAAATATTATTCGTGATAAAAATCCAAATAAATAATTAATTAAACCAAAATTAGGGATTTAAAAATAATAGATTTTCGAGTCCTCACAGTTTTATGCAAAAGGGATTATGTGATAAGAGGTGTTAAGAGTTAATTAGAGGAGCATTAGATATTATGGTGATTAGAGACAATTAGAGAGACAAAGAGATAGACTTAACTTGTGATCTTGCCATTTGTCACATATCACTCAAAGTTTGACCAAGACCCTTGACCAAGACCAAGTTTTGTTCTTATCCAACTTGAACTCTTATCATTTCACTATTTCTTTTTCTTGTTCCTTGACCTTGGACGGATATGGGGAGGAGAAAAGAGGGAGAAAAACACAAAAAAAATTTAGTCTTGATTCTTGTCCAAATTTGTGAGAAATCCAAAGAAAAAACCCTAATCAACCCCGATAAACCTTGAATCAAACATGGAGGGAAGCTCTTGGCGAAGTTTTTGGAGGAAGATAAGCCTTACATCTTCTTGATTTGCTTGTCATCTTTGAGTTTGAAGGTAAGAGGTGAATCTTGCTAGAAACCTTAGTTTTCTTCCTTTACTTTGGAGTTTAGTTTATGAATGATGTTATAGAAGTTAAAAGGGACGACTTTTATGGAGGCTTTTATTTCTTCTTGAGTTGTTTGTGAATTTTTCAGCTTTGATTTCCAGAAAATTATGGTGATTTTGACCAAGACCCTTGACCATGACCAAGTTTTTTTTCTTATCATTTCACTATTTCTTTTTCTTGTTCCTTGGCCTTGGACGAATTTGGGGAGGTGAAAAGAGGGAAAAAACCACAAAAAAAATTAGTCTTGATTCTTATCCAAATTTGTGAGAAATCTAAATAAAAAAAACCCTAATCTACTCCGATAAACCTTGAATCAAGTTTGGAGGGAATCTCTTGGTGGAGTTTTTGGAGGAAGAAAAGCCTTGCATCTTCTTGATTTGCTTGTCATCATTGAATTTGAAGGTAAGAGGTGAATCTTGCTAGAAACCTTAGTTTTCTTTCTTTACTTTGGAGTTTAGTTTATGGATGATGTTACAGAAATTAAAAGGGATGACTTTTATGGAGGCTTTCATTTCTTCTTGACTTGTTTGTGAATTTTTCAGCTTTGATTTCCAGAAATTTATGGTGATTTTGGTAAGGTTTTTACTTAAGATACTTTGTTAATCCTTAATCTTCACATATGTGTTGAATTTGAGCCAAGGGAGTGAGATTTTGTTAAGAAAAGTATTATTTTCTCAAGTTGTTAGAAATTTGGAAATTTTAGCAGAAAGCTCTGTGCAGTTTTGGGATATTGGCTATAACTTCGTATAGAAAAATCGGAATTGAGTTCTATTTGTTGTGTTTGAAATTAGACTTACAGAACTTCCAACGATATAAATTTAGGATTTGGTTCAATTTCTATAAATACCAGTAAATCTGCAAAGTTTCTTGAAAATCATGACTATTTTGTTTCTGCGATTGTGATATCAGTGAGTTTTAAACTAAAAATTGACTAATCTATGAGCTAAATTTCATGAAGATGTTATCTAAAGTCTATTAGTGCTTCGAGTCTATTTTATAACAATGTAACTTTTGTGATTTTTTGACCTATGAAACTCAAGTTATACCTTTTCAAATAATGTCACCAAAGTTGGGAATTTTATCAAATGGATTGGGTGGGACTTGGGAAAGCTTTAAAAAACTTTTCTGGGTTTTAAACCTAAATTTCCTTGGTTAAATCCTGTATATTTTGATTTGAAATATTTAGTGATGTGTTAACCTTAGCATGCATGAAATATTTCACTTGGTTTGAATTTGATAAGAACTTGATTTAAACAAGAAGCCGTGGCCCTTTTGATTTTCTAATATTAGGGTTAAACCTGTAGTTTCTGTGATTGCTGAGTGAAGTTTCGAATCTCATATTTTCTCATCATCTTGGATTTAAGTGGCTAGACTCTTAATGGATTATATAATCACAGGACTTGAGAATGTTCTAGAGAAAGAACCAAGGTGACCAATTGGTGAGGTCAAGTGGTAAGTGTTTCAACTGCATGTTTCATGTTATTTGATTAAATGTAACTTGTTGCTAGAAATTGCTAGGCACTTGAATTGTTATTACATAGGCGAGTGTGTACTTTATCGCACTCGATTTAACTTAACTAAACACTTAATATCTTGTTTATACATGTACAAGTAACTTAATATACATGTGACTTGTGGTTTGACTTGAAACACTTGACTTTGAAATAGTTGAAATTCTTGAAATACTTGACATATTGAGCTTACTTGACTTGATCTTGGCTAGGTGAATGTATACTTATTTGCACTCGACCTCTATAAAGTTGAATTATATGACCCTGCATGCGGATTTACATGTACATGTGCATGAATGTAGGTCAATTGTATATCTCTTTGCAGTGGTTGAATTGGGCTCTTTGCTAGCACCCTTATCCGAGACGTCAGGTAAGTTAGACAGCCTTGAGTTACTCATGCGTATGTGTGAATGTAAGCTAGTAACAACTGAATTGGGCTTTCATAGGAACTCTTACTTGAGACTAGTCTTAGCACGGTTGGGTAAGCTATACAACTTTGGGTAAAGGAAGAATTTCCTAACCTGTTTACTCGTGATTTGAACTCGTGACATGCTTGATACGAAGTGTTAGGTGACAGTTAACGGCTCCAATCATTACTTACGTAAGCGTTGAGTGACAGCCAACGAGTCCACTCGCGAATGCTTGAGTACTTGGGACTTCAATTGTAGATCATGAATACTTGAATACTTGGAGCTTTAAACTCAACCCCATGGCCATGGCTAATTAGTCAAATCAAGTCGGCAAGAGATTGATCGAAGAGATTGACAAACCATAGGTACTTGATTGACATGTGAGCCCGGTATAGAGGAATGATTGTAGACACGAGACTGGAGACATGTGGTAGTCTACGGACATTATAATTAGTTGACGGAGTGTCAACAGTCCCTAAACATACTACAGTAGAACCTGCTCTTAAGAGCAGACTATATCTTTTGACATGAATGTGCTCTTTACTGTATATTATTGCATGATCTATTTGGATTTGACCCGTTTCTTGATATCCTGTGAATTATATCATGCTTACTAGTTTACTTGCATGATTCTTGGAACCTCACTGGGTAAAAACTTATTCCTTTAGTGTGTTCTCCTTACAGGGGACGAGAACGTGAGAGTGGGAGTTGGAGAAGCCATAGTCTTTGTCTAAATTTTGTTAGTTGCTTGCGTGAGTACTTTTTAGCTCCATATCGGATTCGCTTGGTTTTTACTTTGTATGCTTGAAGTCCGGCTATATTTATGGATTGGTTGGGCATATGATGTCCCCAATTGTATACATCTAAGGTTGGAATTGATATTGCTCTTATTGTTGAGGTCGTTATTTTGTAAATTTTCTGGCACATGAGTGAGTCCTGACGAGAGTTGGGTAGGCGGTCCGCCAAACTCTTGAGCACGCCCTAGGGGGAGGTGGGGTCGTCACATGTCTGATCTTGTTTCAATCTTTCCTCTTCCTCTATGTAGTGTGATTTTTGACAGTTGTAACTCATTTGAAATTGGCTAAACTATATAGGAAGATATATCAAAATTAGATGCATTAGTAATTCTTCAGAGAGTACTAACTTAAGTGCATTCAACTTAGAAGTAAAATAAGACATCTCCATGATATACTCTCTGATATTATCTTTACCACTATCTCTCATTGAAATTAGGCATGCCAACAGCGTACTTATTTCAGCTTTTTCATTTTTTACAAACCTTTTTCAATGTCCTAAAGGAACGCCTTAGTGGTAGTTACCATTTCTGGTATTGTTCCTTTGAATGCTTTTGAAACGGATTTTTTAATGATCATTAAATATAAACAATTTGATCTCTTCCACCTTTTCTTATTCCTCTTTTTATCAAAGGTACTCTGATTTATAAGACGTGGAGAGGAATCAACCCTTAATATAAAGTCGAGATCTATGATTTCAAAACCTATCAAGAGATTTTCTTTCCAATACTTGAAATTTATGCCATTCACCATAAGAATATTATTGATGTTGGTAGTTATATTTGCAAGTTCATTCATAACTGAACAGACAACATGAATAATTAAAACAAACCCACATACATCAAAATAATAATAAATTCAAATAAAGGTAACTCTATTTCAAAATACCAATGTTTCATTAATATTTTGTGTTTGAATAAAAATATTAACTTCTAAATGATATCTTGGCGTAGTAATAAACACTAACAATAATAACATCTCAAAACATAAAATTTTTTTCGGACCAATTTATAATTCACATGTAAAAAAAAGTTGAATAATCATCACATATTTATTACCATAAGTGCATGTATAATTTTGTTAAACATTGACCTTCCTTTGGATCGATCAATATTCATAAAATTGTAAGTATCCAACTAGTTATATTTTAGAATAAATTAATTTTTATAATAGAGGTCACTTTGGTGGCATGTTGTTTCAATTAATTTATTCTAAAAAAGTATATAACTATACCAATATTCAAATTTAAAATTACACAAAATTTTTTACTCCATTTTCCCATTAAATGTGTCATACTTCCTATTTTGAGATGTTCTAAAATATTTCTGATGTTGCAAAAATCAAAACACTTTTACACTCTCTTTCCAATATAACCCTTTTTTCATGCTATTATTTAAATTTAAATTTAAATTTTGGCTTTGTCAGGTTAAAATTACAAAAGAGAAGTATAAACATTACAATCAAACCACTATTCTTAAAAAGTTGGATTCTAGAAACATGACTAAATAATTAGAACAAAGGGAGTATCAAAATCCACTTTGATCAATTCTGATCAAATGTGGCCAAGTAGTCAATTCTGATCATTCAATCAAAACTAACCAAAAATTCCTCTCTTTAAGTAGAGGCAACTTCTCTCTCTAGAAGAGAGCTCTCTCTTTCTGGGGTGGAAGTTCAGACAAACCAAAAGTACAACTTTTGAAACTTTGAATATTCTTTACTCCACAATATTCTTGACTTTCTGAGCAGCATTAAACTATCCAAAAAGCAAAATCTTGTCGGATTAGTAACAACATCTTCTAGAAATAAGTACACTATGGAACAGGTTCTTCACGCAAGGTTCCAGAGAAGCAAATGCCATGGTACCAGCAGAGCAGAGGCCTTTTAGTAAAGGATGCAAGCACAGCAGGAAACAAGAGATTGACCAAGCTCAACATCAGATTCACAGCTTCCAAACCTTCTGGAAACCCTATTAAGCTGCGGCAGGTAATTTATTGGTCATAAACTGTCTTGATCCAGCTCTAGCTTGCGTCTAGCCTATTTTTTTCTTTTTCTCTTTTCTTTTCATTCTCTGCCTTTCTGGGTGGTTGGCCCTAGGGTAATAAAGTAGCTCGTCGCCTTCTTATTCAGCTGTTGGGTACACCCAGACTCTGATTATTGTGTGGGTACCATCAGTTTGTTCACTATTATGGCGGATGATTTGGCTGATATTATGCAAAACTTTGACCTATCGAGTGCAGAACTCCAAGCAACTAGCCTGGGTTCTGAGGAGATAGTAGGAGGGATAAGTGAATGCAAAATAAGTCTGACAGGGAAAGTTATGGGGGAGAAATTCTCTAAATACACGGGGGTCAAAAACTTTGTGATAATAGCATGGTCTTACCCAAGAGAATTGAGAGTGGTGGAACTTGGTCCGAATAAGTTTCAGTTTATTATACCAGATGAGAGAGACAGGGAGAGGACTTTGAATGGGGGACCTTGGTTACTGGATAACGAACTTCTGGTGCTAAATGAATGGTATGAAAGAATAGAAGAGGATGATAAGGTATTCTGCCTAGCACCCTTATGGATCCAAGTATGGAACTTGCCTGTTCATTGGATGTCGAAAGAGGCAGGGAAGAAGATAGGTTCAATCTTTCACCAGGTACGAGAGGTGATAGTCCCCCAGACAGGGGGTAAAGAAGGGAGACACTTGAAACTCCTAGTAGTTGTTAACATTTGCCAACCACTGCTGAGAGGTACCATTGTCAAAGTTGGAGAAGCAACTAAATGGGTTAGTTTTAAATATGAAAGATGCCCTGATTTTTGCTACAATTGTGGAATTATAAGACATAGTAAAAGAACATGCAATAAGCAAACCCCTTCTGGCATGGGGAAGAAGGACAATCAATATGGTCCATGGCTAAGAGTTGGTAACCCAAGGAACTCAACATAGAAAAAACAGGATGGTACGGTGTACAACCCTCAAAGACTTCATTGGAGCTTTCAAGAAAGGGAGTGGAAGGAGAAAGAGAGCTTTTTTGCACAGGATGGAACACAGGAAACCCAGGTGCCAAAAGGTGCTGGAAGCACTAAAAAGGCTGGGACTGAAAGGACAACTGTGGCTAAAGGAGTTGAGAGCCAGTTTGTACAAGAAACAAGCCATGTTGAAGATATGAGCTCACACCATAGTAAGGAGTCAACGTTACTGGGATGACCCGAAAATTTTCTTATTTTTATCGAATATTACTAGTTTATTTAAATATTTATCTGCCTGTTTTCTCCGAATAATTTATTTTTCAACCATTTTAAATCCATTGTAGGGAACAATGTCTTCCTTATGTTTTTAGAACGTCCTGTTAGCAAATTTAATTTTTCGGAGGCTTGTTTAAGTGAGGAATAGCGGGTACACGTTTCTCGAGACTATATTTGAATCGAGAATTTAATAATTTTTGGAGAATTAAGAATGATCGATAGTAGACCAAGAAAAGTTAATTGAGGAATTAGAGGCGAATGAGTTCTAATTAAGCTTATATCATGTTCGCGCCAAAAGTTTTCGAAAATTGCACCACGCAACAAATTGGGGGCTTAAGGAATCAATATGTGTGAGTACCCATGGTTTAATTACTAAAATGGTTATTTAATGATTAAGTACTCAAGTATTAGTTAGTTATACTATCGTTGTAAGAATTTCTTAGAAATTTTGCTTTATCTCGCACAAGTTGGAAGTTCGTGTTTTCGCGTGCGTGACTAATTGGAGGATTTTAGAAATTATTGTTAGACTACTAAGAGTGGATAATAATAGTGATAAAGGAATTGCATTAGAGGTTTAGTACACAAGTGAAACAAATCCAAGAGAAAACGGGCACGAAATGCGCGCGTACGCGCACTATTGAGAGTTGACTTTTGTGCCATTAAAGACTCCAACTACCAAGCTTCTCCAAGAAGCTTTACCATCAGATTTTCACTCCCTCTTTTCTCTCCTATGCTGGTCGGCCATCTCAAGCAAAGAAGAAGGAAAAGAGCTTCATCCTTTCACCTCACTTTCTTGCACCAAATCCTCTCAAATTCCTACCACAACTTGCAAATAACTTGGAGATCATCTTGAGCTAGGAAAGGAGCTTCATTCTCATGGTTTTCTTGGAGCTCAAAGGACCAAAAATTTCTGAGTTCATCATCTAAGGAGGTAGCTAATCATCCAACCCTTGAATCTTAGCTTTTGTGAATTAGATTACACTTAGAAGCTTGTAGCTTCATGTGGGTAGCTTTGGATAATTGAAAATCAGGTGAGTGGGCTCTATGAAATCCCACAATGGAATTGATGATCTGATTTGATGAGTTTGGATGCTATTTGTGTTGATTAAGTGTTAATCTAGTAGAGATAAGTGGAAAAAGTGAAAAGAAAATCAAATGAAGTGATGCATGAAGAAGGGCCGAATCTACCCTGTCCTTGCCGTGCCTCTTGGTGCGATTTTTTGTGGTCCAATTGACTTGATGTTTATGTAGATATGTTGTATAGGTTGTGTGGAAGGTTTTCACCAAAAATCACTTGATTTGGTTAGGTAAAAGTTGAATTTTTTAAATGGTTTCAAAGCTGGGAAACGTGTACAGAGGTACTCTGGCAGAGAAGTTTAAATGATCATAACTCTTTGTTCCGATGTTAAAATCAAGTGCCATTTGTGGCATTGGAAGCTAGACACTTTCCGTTTTCTAACGGTATAAAATGCATCCCCTGATTCCACTTGAGTGAACCGTACCAGCCTTTTAAATTCACCTGTCCTGTTTCTCTGCTGTGTTGGAAAACCTGTTATGTACTGCAACTTGTCGCTCGAATATGAGCTAGTTATGGATAGAATTTCAAAACGATATCTTCTGAGAAATTGTAGCTTTATGAATTTATTTTCCAACACCACTAATCACACCCAATTCCAAGTTGAATTGAGTGAGTTGTGGCTGAATTACAGACCTGCTCCAAAGAAAGAAAACCATAATTTTGGGCTAGCCAATGACTTATCTTGAATGGGACTTGTTATTTTGAGACCCTTGGTGTTATTCACCTACCAAATATATTTTGGATGTTTCTTACACCTTTGTTTCATAAATGAACCAGATTTTAATGGATTTCATTGGCCAAATGTTCGAAAAAGAAAACGGAAACTTGAAGACAGATTTGTCTTCGGTTTTCCTTGAACTTTGGTAGTTTAGTTAGCTACCTTCCCTTGTGAATTTTTAAGTGAACTTTGGTAGAGGAGTAGCCCTCATATGGAAGTTGAATTGTACCAATTTTAGTGTCGATCCAAGACTGTTTTGACATACAAATAAGTCACCAAAATTTTTCTTCCAAACTTAGAAAATTGCCTAACAGTCTCAATTTTTGGCCGACTTTGAGCTGCTATATCTTGGCACTCAAAACTCTGATTCTTGTTCCATTTATGGTATTTTAAACTTTAATTGTAACTCTAATTAAGTTCCAAATTTTAGAGGCTAGTTCGCATTCTATGAAATTTGCCGAATTTCCAAAGTTTGCCAAAAACCAACCCCGAAACTGTTTTGATAGCCCAAATTAGCGCCTTTAAGTCAAAATTTGGATGTCTTCCATTTAGAATCATGGAAAAGTGTCTTCTAGGAACTTTTAGAACTTTGGAAGTAGTTTTCAACGGTACCAAGTTTACCAATTTTTGATTTACAGAGAGTGAGATATAATTTTTCAAATATTGCACCTCAAATTCGATATTCTTGACCATTTTATAAAATTTTAGCGCGGGAAAATTTTCAAAGAATCTGGCCGTATATCTGCCTAGTTCTTGGCTGGATAGTTGGCTGGACTGGTAAGGGAAGTTGAAAAAAAATAGGGATTTCTCACTGCCTTGAATCCGACCGACAATCCGGCCGAATATCCGGCCAACTTTTGGCCGGATTGTGACGTGACTTTTAAAAGTCCGTCTCTGATTGCTCGTTTGAAAAATGATTTATATGATTTCATACCTACTTGTTTCCAGCCAATGATTTTAAAAATGAAAATCAGATTTTCCTTGTATATTTAAACCCCACTCTTCAGCCTCGATTTACGAGGGAATTAAGGCTCATTCTTGTGATATTTTCTTTGTACAATCTTCCTTGATAATTAGGGGTTTTAAGTGATAGTAAGTGATAGTTAATTATTGTTTGCTCAGGCACTCAAGGAGACCTTCAAGAGGATCTCACTGCGGACGCCTAAACATTTGAATTGCGCACTACTCCTATATTACTTGGTAAGTGTCAAGTGTGTGAAAAGTGTTACGTGCTTTATTTGTCGCGCCCCACTTTTTGAATGTGGTGTGAAAGTAGTGGTGTGTGGTATGTGAACATGTGTGAAAGTGAAAATAAAAAGGCCATGGGACTTGAAAATGCGACGATTTGGCCAAACAAAGTTCAAAAAGGGTTTTTGAGTGGAAAAATGGAGTCGCCACTTGGTATAGAGTTAGGGTGTACCAAATCACCCAAAAAGTGATTTTTTGGAAGTAAAGTAAACAAAAACCCTTTTCAAGAACTTTTAAGTCTACGTAACCAAAGAAAGGGATCGGGGGTCACATTTGATAAGGGAGAAGGCAAAGGCAAAGCCTAAGGCACTCCCTTACCCTAACAAAAGCTAGTTGCGTGACTTAGCCCTTCTTTTCCTAATTTTTTCTACCCAAAACATGCGTTGTATGATGGATATGACTGTAGACACCAAATTTTTGTCAATTTTTAATATTTTCCTAAATTTTTATCTATTTAATAAGTTATCTATTATTATTATTATTATTATTAATGTGTAATTTTCTCATTTTTGCAGGTTTATTTTAGAAAAAAAAAAGAAAAAAAAAACAAACAACAAAACAAAAACAAAAAAGGAAAAGTTAAAAAAAAAACAAAAAAAAAATCAAAAATCAAATCAAATCAAAATCAAATTATTACAAAACTTACACATTTTCATCATTTTTCCTACCAAAAAACACTTAACCCATTCCTACACTCAACTTTCTTGTCATCTGGTAAAAAATAATCATTTGGACCAAATACACACACAAGCTCCTCTTTTTCTCTCCCAATATGGTTTCTCTCGGCTGGGGGGGGGACAAAAAAAAAAAAAAAAGACACTCTCGGCTCTTCTCTCAACTCTCCCTCTCATTTTGGTGAACAATATACAAAACCTCACTCTCTCCCTCTCGGTTTTTTTTTCCCAACACACTCACGCACAACAAAAAAGAGGGGCAGCTACCAATTGGACAATCATAGCTTGGAATTTCCTCCAAACTCTAGCCCACGGACCGTAATTCCAGCTGGGGTAATTTTCCTTTTCTTTTTCCGATTTCCTTTTCTTTTTCTTTCTATTTTAGTAGTTATATTTGAAGCATGTTTAGTTGATGATTTGTCCCTTCCTCTTGCTGGTTTTATTGTTGTGATGTTGTTGGGCAAGTTCAAGACTAGACTGAGGAAAAGAAAGATGATTTTTGTGCATGCATGCTAAATGTTTGATGAAATGCCAAAACAAAAAAAAATGAATTTTAGAAACTGTTTTGTCTTAATGTAGTCTTTTGTTGTTGTTTTCTTGTTAGCTAAGATTATATTTGTAATGTAAAGATTATAAGGAGTATTGTAATATATTTTTATGAATTTTTGGTGAAGGTTTAAAGGTCTAAAAATAATAAAAAATGCAGCTGTTTTTTTGGCCATTTGGCCACTTTTCTTTCTTCTTTTGTAAAAACTAACTCCGGAAATGAAACCTACGCGAAAAATCGAGTGAGGGGGTGTATTTTGGTGAAATTTTGTGATCCGAAAAATGGCCGGCGACCGGCGGTGGCGGCGCCGGCAGCCGCCATGTCAGCCATGGTTGGCGGTGGCGAGGAGCTTCAGCCGGCCAGGCAAGGAAAAGAAGAACCGGAAGGGTAGAAGAAGAAGAAAAAGAAAAGAAAAGAAAAAAGGGGATTGGGCTAATGTTTATTTTTCGGTTGGGCCAAGAGCTAGTTTTGTTAGGTTTTGGGGCTGGGCTTTGGTTTATGTTTTCTTTTGGGTTTCAGTTGGGCTAGGAGCTTGGAGCCCATGTGTTTTTGGTTGGGTTTGAGTGATAGAAGACGGGCTGGCCTGTGTGTTTTGGCTTAGACTTTCGGCTGGGCTTAGGTAGTTTTCGGCCCAAAGAAATAAATAATGGCCCAATGGCCTGTTTTCTTAAGAAGATCTGATTACGATTTGCACTTTAGCCCCTGATCTTTGGAGTAGTTTCACTGCGGCCCAGAACATTTTAAATTTCTTTCATGTAGGTCTTTAAATTAATTGCACTTTGATCCCTGAATTTTATCTTTCATTTAATTTTAACCCCTGAACTTTGGAAAATATAATTTTTGTCCCCCAAAACTTTTCAATTTTTTGCAATTCAGTCCTTGGCAAATTTTGGCTCTCTTTATTATGATTGTTTCTTTTCTTCAATAACTAATTATGTTACTTTTGAACATATTCAACTTGTAATTTTTAGATGTTTTAAATTTCTTTATGTTTGACATATTAGCGTGAGTTTAGTACTTTTATTATTATTGTTTTTTCAATTAAATTGGTGCCATGATTCTTTTGTTCATTGTGAGTATAAATAGGACAATTTGACTCCATTTAGTCACCACTTCAAACGGGAGGTACCCCTATTTTTATTATTTCAATGTCAATTACGTGCTCTTATGTGCTCTTATGTGTTCCTATGTGTTTATATTTTTATATGCTTTATTTATTTGATTTAAATATTCATTCAAGTTTTCTTACATATGTTTTAGTTAATTTTTTTACAATGATTCAAGAGGCATTTAAATACCTCAAAAATGTAATAGATAGGATAATTAGATTTGTTTTATTATATTTGTCCCTTCTAGATTGTAGTTAGGCGTTCCCCGATGTAATAGATAGGTTGCGTGTTTATGTGGCCTATGTGTTATGTGTTTTATCCGCTTTTCTTAGGATTTTGGCATCTAGATATTATGTTTACGTGTTATGTGCTACGTGCTCTTATGTGTTTATTTGTTTTAATTTATGTTTTATTTGTTTCACTATGAATTGTTAATGCATGACGTCACCACACTAGTCCAACGCTAGTTGTGGCTTCTCCCTCCGCTTACTTGCTAGTCCAACGCTAGTAAGGACTTTTAGAAATGGGCTAGTCCAACGCTAGACCCTTTAGGTCATCTTGCGCTAGATTCATCTTTGTATGCTATTCACTACATTTTCATGCATATTTTCATTTTTAGGATCTTTTCTCATTTGCATGATATTCCCTATTATATTATCCCCTACCCGCTATAGGTGCTAATCATGTCATTTAGAATTGCATCTCATTTAAGCTAGTTCATTTGCTTGTTCATGTTAGGATAATTATTTTTCAAACATGGGAAATTGGTGATTATAACTTTCTAGTTTAAGTACCCTATTAATCCATGTATAAGAAAGTTATGTCACGAGTTTTGCCTCCCGTACCCTTTATGTTGCATTCTCCTTTTCTTTGATCACTTATATATATGTATATAATTTAATTTCTTTTCTTTTATTTTAATTTCATCATTTGCATATTCGTGACACTTTCAAGGAATCATTTTGGCCTTCGCAATTAATGCGATTGGTTCAATTAAACCCATTGAATGAACATTTTGTCCCTTTCGATATATTTAGATTTGCATCCATATAGGAAACATCCAAATATGATAAAATTAAGGGTTAGATTAGGAAAATTTTGACTAAACCTCGCAACTAGCTTAGACTAGGTTGAAAGGGTGCCTTAGGTTTGAGTCAATTGAACCTTTGCTTTCCCTTTCTTCAACCGTGACTCCCGAACCCATTTTCTCTTATTTTTCAAAGACCTGGAGTTGTCAAAAAGGGTTTTGATTTATTTTATTTTTGTCAAAAAATATTTGTTGGGTGACTTGGTACACCAAAACTCTATACCAAGTGGCGACTCCTATTTTTTCTTAAAAACCCTTTTAGACTAAATTTTGGACCCAAATTGTCGCATTCTTTTTAAGTCCCATCCTAGGTCCTTTTCACTTATTTTTAAATGAAAATCATATCTTTTATAAATATATTTTTATACTTATATTTTTCCATCGCGAAAAATGGGGCGCGACAATGACTAATGGATATGAAAAAAGAAATGCAATCCTAAATCTAAAATGTCTCTTACGAGGCTTTTTGGTCCCAACCACATGAATTGTGGCGGCCAGTAAGGAAAGTCCTCGTAGAGGTCACAAACGATGCAAATGAAGACTCAAACGTGAGTGCAAGTGTGAAAATGTGAGAAAAACGTGCATGTGTGCAAATGTAAAATAAGTGCATGTGTGCAAGTTGAGAAACTAAAGGTGTTTGTGTGCAAGTTGAGAAACTAAAGGTGTTTGTGTGCAAATGAATGAAAATATGATAGTAGGTACATATGAGTGCAATTGGGTGCAATTTGTGAGGTGGAAAGACAAGTGACAAGGGAAAAAAAATGTGTGAGCATAGCATTTGCATTGAGAAGGACACGAGTAATGAGAAAATGTGAACAAAAGAGTGAGAAAGTGAAATAAGAATGAGAATGTATGAACCTAGAGGAATGCATCAAGTCGGGTACGGGAATGACTCCTAACTTTGTGACTTTAATTTTCCCTTTGATTGGAAGGAAAAACTAGCGTGCTAAGGCTATTGGGTAGCCACACTCGCTCGTATCCCTTATCGAAAGGGGACCCTCAAGCAAATGGACCCTATAACTAGCATGAGAATGCAAAAGCCTAAAATGAGGGGGAAAAGGTTGGAGGGGCATGCCAAATGCTAAAAACTAAGAAAAATGCATGAAATGTAGTGAAACATGCAAATATGAACAAGCGAGGGGAATCCCTAAGGGTCTAGCGTTGGACTAGCCCATCTATGAATTCCTACTAGCGTTGGACTAGTGGAAATCGGAACAATGAGCCACAACTAGCGTTGGACTAGTGTGGATTCGGGAAAGGGGGCCACAACTAGCATTGGACTAGTGTGGTGACGTCCATTCATCCATTACATTCATCCACGACTATAGAAAGCAAGTAGACATGCAAATCATCTATAACACGTAGCACATAACACTTAGCATGCTCGACTAGATGCAAGGGCCTAATAAAGCGATTAAACACGTAGCAAAAAAAAGCAAGCAATGAACCTATTACATTTGCTAACTAAAACAAAAGGGGAAGGGGAAAAATGGACAAAATGCTCGCCAGGCCCTATCTATTACAAGCCAAGAGGTGTACACATACCCCATAAAGAATAACTTAAAAAAAACAAAAGTAAATGAACTAAATGAAAGGAATTAGAGAAAGGCAAGGAAAGCAAAGTAGACATGCAATTCTCAATTAGCACGTTGGATCACATAGGGTCAAATAAGGTCAAAATGAGGGATAGGGTGTACCTCCCTTGAATCGACGCGCTAACGAAGTGAAATTACTAATTTACCCTCCAAAATAATAAAGGGGTCAAGGTACCACTTTAATTATCAAATAATCACATGAAACAAAAATTAAACACAAAAATAAAATGCACAATGCAAATTAACACAACAAGGGATCACTTAGAGTATCTTCATAAAAAAGCACATTGAAATTCAAGAAATTAGAGTGGAAAAGAATCTAATTGAAGTAAAAAAAGTTCTAAACTCAACTGGTGACTCAAAGTAGAATCTATCAAAAGTAAGCGCTAAACTTCTCAAAACAAAATGGAAAACAATTCATTGGAATCAACGATAAAATTGGCCAAGATCTTAATCAGACGGAAAATCAAAATATGAGCTCCTATGTTCTGTCCTAAAACTATTAAGCTTTCTTATTTCATCCTAAAATTCGTAAAAAGTTTGTCCATGAGCCAAACAAAAGCATACCAAGGAAAAACTAACATGTTAAAAGGGATAAAATCGATCAAATTTCCAAAGTTTCTGGGCCGTGGTATCATTAGACAAAATTAAAGGGGTTGGAGTGTAATTTTTCCTTTTATTTCCATGCATGCACACGAGAGTTTTCATTGCTGCAACATTTCTGCCGTGAAATCCTTTCCAGTTCGTCATGCGAGTATGCTCACCAAATGTCAAGATTTTCACTAACAATCATTGACCAAACATGCAACTTCATTGCAAGATTAAAACATGAATTGAAGCTATCCATCAGGGATAAAAATTGAACAGCAAAAGAAGGAAGAAGGGAAAGATGCAGCAAGTTTCTTCTTTCAGCAACCACAGACCAAGCAAATTGCTAGCCTCTACTGCTAAGCTCCCAACATTCCCACGACATCTCAGGCGAATAGCAAACAGATCAGACATTTCAAGCAAACCAAAACTTCAGCAAGCCAAGGAAAAAGAAAAGGTCTGTCCACGCTGCTGCAACAAGCCGAGAGCTTCGAGCTTGTTGCAGCAGAAAATTATGCATCAGATCTCAGCTGGACAAAAATCTAAGAAAATGACAACCGAAACATCAAGCATTCTGCATTCTTTTCAACATGAGACTCTAGATTTGAACCCAAACAATGAAATCACATATTCCATCAACCAAACATGCAAACTTTTCAAGAATTTTCTACAATCTGTCGGCTTCCATACCCAGGAAAAGGACCATGACATTATCCCAAAAGAAACATGCAGAAATCTGTCAAACTAATTCCACAAAACTCAACCCAACGAAACCATACAACGACAACAAGATCAAGGATTTAAAATCCCCCTCCCCCAAACAGATTTTTGCAAAGACAGGAAAACATCTCTTGTTACTTATACTAAATTCTAGCATGTTGGATTCAATTTCTGGTGGGTTTTGAATGCCATCCAACAGATTTAATGGCCCAACCAGCAAAACTTGGGTCCAAACAACAAAATTACCCAATATTCTTTCCATTTTGGCCATAAGATCCTATGTTTTAAACATGAAAAGAAAAAAGAAAACGAGAACCAGAGGATGCGAAAATCTGGACAAGCGTTCGGCCACTTGGGTTTTTATTTCCAGAAAGCACAGAAACTTGCAGCCCAGCATACATCATGAACACACAACTTAAACATACAACAGAGGAGATTCAATGTAAGGAGGGGTCGAAAACATGGATTTTAGGAGGAGCAAGCAGATTCTAAGTAAAGTCATCCGTCAAGAACCATCAGACAGCATGGAAACAGCGATAAACGAGCAAATAAAAAGCAAAAGGAAGTAACTTGGACCTTGGACGGAAGAAAAAGGGCAGATTCACAGCGGACCACTTGCTGCAAAAAACCCGTGCTTTTCAGCAACGCTTGAAGACGATGATGGCGGCGTTGGATTTCCTCTCCACTGTTCCGTAGTTGCTACTGGTTGCGATTACCCTCTCGTTTGCGGCTTTTTTTTTCTTCTTTTGCTGGGTTCTCTCTTTTTTTTTCCAATCTCTCCCTTTCTTTTCCTGGTTTCTCTCATTTCCCCCTTTTTTAGCCGTCAACCTTCCCTATGTTTTCCTCCACAGTCGTCTCTCGCTTCTCAGTTTTCTCCTTAGCCGTCCACTCTAAAGAATTTTTTCCCTTGCGGCTGCTGCTCTTTTCTGTATTTATACCAGGCTAGTAGCCCCAAAAACCCTCCATTCAATGGCCAGAAATCATCTCCTCTCCATACCTTTTTCTTGACCATCCGATGGGCATGCATCTGTCCTTGCAAGCTGCGTTTCCGCAGCTTGCATGTGAAATTCATTTTTTTTTAATAATAACTTAACAAAAATGTAGATAACTAATTAATAAAAAATAACTAATGAAGAAATGCTAATTAAGATAAAAATGAAATGCTAATTTTCTTTTCTTTTTCTTTTCTCTTTTTTTTTCTTTCTTCAATAAAAAGAAAATAAAACATATTTTTCCTAATTTTCTCTTTTTTGGCAAATTTAACACTAAAAGACCTTAAAATATAATTAAACGACTAGATGACCAAAATGAACATAAAAATAAAATAAAAATAAATAATAACCATCTAGAATGCTATAAAATGCTAAAAGGTGCCTTAAAACAACAATTATGAGATTAATAAATAAAATAGGTAATACTAAAATAAAAATAAAATTAGTTAAAAATTTGGTGTCTACATTATTGATATTAGTGATTGAGTTTTGTGAAAATGCCGGGTCGAGTGTGTACTTTATTGCACTCGTTCTCATTTAAATGAAATGTATTTAAATTACTTGAAGTGAATTGCTTAAAATGAATAGTTAAGTGAAGTGTTTCAGTGAATTATTATGCTATGATTGCATAAGTCACCTGGAGTGAATCTCCTCGACTCTTAGTGATAAAAGTGGGGGACGCCCAAATCTCATCGGCCGACCTTGGACTTGAGCCGGCATGGGTTTGGTCGGAAACCTTGGTAAGTCATGAGAAAAATAAAAGCTTGATCTATTAAGAGGTCTTGTTTGGCATACTCGAGCAGTATCGCCTCAAACAAACGACAGGCGGGCCCGGTACAGGGGTATGTAAGGTGAAATGTGGCAGGACAAGTGAAGTTCTATAGACTAAACCTACCCGATTGACGGAGTGTCAACTCGTGGAGTTCTTGATCGTGCAAGTGGAAAATAGCTCCTGAGAGCTCTTATATCCTTGAATTGTTTCTGTTTACCTTTCTTGCCGGAATTGTTATTTACTTGAATATTATTGATTTACTTGTTATATGAGATTGTTATTTGGACAACGTGCTTGCATGTGTGATCTTGGCCTCATGAGCAATCACTCACCCCGTAGATTTGTTTTTCTTAACAGGAATGGATCTGAAGTGAAACTCAAAGAAACTCTTTGGATGTACTTTTGTATTAGGGTTTCAAAAGTATATGACTAGACATTTTGGCTGTTGTATATTTTGAGAATTGATGTATCTTTTGGAAACCTGATGTAAGAATTGGATAACTGATGTATTTTGAACTCGTGGTACAAGACTTGGATATTCAATTATGGAAGTGACTTTTTTTATTAGACTTGTATTAATTGTTATGTATCGTTAAGCGTGAATCAAATTATATTGAGTCCTGGCAAGAGTTGGACAGGCATCCCGCGGATACCCTTTGGTTCGCCTAAGGGAGAAGTAGGGGCGTCACAGTTGGTATCAAAGTTTAGACTTCAGATCTTTGTGGTGTATCCTAGGTTTAAAAGTTTAGGATGCCGGACTGTGGAACTGGTTGGTAAGTTAAGTGACTGCTTGTGTGGATGAAAATTAGAACCTTGGTTTGAATTAATGGACAATTAGGAGTCTCGATCTTGTAAGAGATACGTGGGATAGTACGAGATGATCAAATCCAGTTTATTTGGTATACTTGGACCCATTTAAGTTTTTAATTTTAATTGTAAGTTACGGAAGGTAATGGTGGTTTTGAACCGTCTCGGGGACGCCTTCCGGTGATCCGTTATCGAGAAAGGCCTAGAGAAAATTCATTGGAGAAATAATCCAATTTGCTGAACTAGAATCCCATGTGATTGTCAGATGACTTACTTGTGCCTAAATAACGTGGTGTTAGCAGTAATCGATGACCGGGGGCAATTGTCTAAGGAAACTGGGATAGTTCGAGAGGATAATCGAGAATTGAGCGCAATTGTAGATGCCTAGACTACTAGAATTCCTGAAGTGGAGATAAAGGTACTAGAGGAGCGAGGAAAAGACAAAGGCTCCTAGTGAGCAGTTTCAAAAAGCTAAGAACCGACTTGCAAGAGTAGTACACGAAATTTGAGACCGAAAGGATAAGTCGATGGCTGGGTGTGTTACCTTGGTTGAACAAGTGAAGAATGACAAGATATTCGATAAGGGACATGAGATTAAAACTCCTAGTGCTGGAAATGAAAATGATCCTACGGAGGTAGTAGAGACTTTTGGCTCCGCCAATCACTAATCTAGTGATCTAAACTATTTTAATAGTTTTTGCCAAAGATAGACGGGGTGGTGCTCGCTTAAAGGCCATTGCATTTTGTATTTTGTTTCACTATGTTTCCTACCTTTTTGAAGCAATTAAATGTTACTCATGAGATGCTTGACTTTATTGCTTTATGACTTCAAATCTATGATTGGGTTGTACACAATTGCGATTATTTCGGTGTCTTCCCTTTTATTCTTGTATTTGTTTGGCATGATCAAGGTTTCACTTTTCAAATTTCGTTTATGTGCACTCATTTTATGTCATGCCCCTATAAATGTTAAATTTATGAGCGGCCAAAGAAGTGAGAAGGGACCGGGGGCTAGTGGTCGAGCAACCCCAAGCTCAAGGGGATGTTTAGGGGAATGACTGCTAGACTGAACCGAAACCCTAGAAATAAAGAAAAACAATCGTGTAGCTACTGCTATTGACCATACGATTGATGTCCTAGCACTGTTGGTTGAGCACCAAAGTTCTAGACCAATAAGCCAACCTAAGAATTAAAAGAGATGTGAAAATGGAATGATTCTTGAATTTAGCCTATCTAAGTTTCACGGAGAATCTAACCTTAAGATGGTAAGATTGATTTGAAAGGATACAATAAGACACTAGAGAAAGCAAGAGGTTAGGGTTTCTTTTCGAGTCATTTCGTAAATGAGGATTGGAGAGTGAATTAGGGGGTGGAACTTTTATATTAAGGAATAAGATCTTGATATCTTGTTATGCTTATAAGTAATGATAGCAATCTTGTAGAGATTCAAGAGTTCGACCATGTTAAACAGAGAACATGTGAGATTTATAAGTTGGAGTAATCTATAAGTCAAATAATGAAAGAGTGACATGGCCAGAGACTCCATTGTGGGTAGCTACTTATTTTGATCCTTTGATTTGCCTGGCAGGCTAGCATTTGACTGAAACAAATTGGTAAGATGATAACTTTGGAAGAAATATGCAAGGAAATGAACATTCTTTGAAATGAGGTAGAATTTCAAAGAAAATTGATTGACTACTGGGAAGGACGGTGGAAACAAGAATATGCAGAGAAAACTGAGTTGCTACGTAAGAGCGTGAACTGGAGAAGAAATACAAAGAAAACCCTCAAGCTGGTCAAGCTGTTACTTCTCACGCAAATTATGGATACTGTGGCAAGATTAACCACACTAAGGCCGAGTGCTGGAAAAAGCAAGCAAAGTGTTTCAGGTGCGGTAGTACTGAGTATAAGTTTTTGAATTGCCCTAGAGCTCCTAGAAAGAGAAAATATTTGACGGTCAACTAGATCCGCCACAAAGCAATCGAGTGCCTGAAGGGGGTCCAAGCGCTGAAAGTTTTACGTGTAGGGATGGTTAACTCTACTCAAGGAATAGAGGTTATAGTTTTACCCTAGACTAAATTGGCACTTTTGGAGACTTAATTTTTTTGCATAAGGGAAAGTCTTTTGTTATTTTGTATCTTGACAACTTGGTACGTTTTGCTATAATCTTGTTGTTTCTCCTTTTCCTTTTGAAAGGATTTGATAAACCTCTCCCAACTGGATGTAACTATTATGATCTTTATGACACATGAAACTTTACATCACTTTTAATTGATTTTATAACTTACATGTATATTTAAAATCTTGCCTCACTTTTAGATTTATAATAAGACACGAATGGTATTAGACGTGATCGAGATTGTACTTGAAAAATGGACAACCCCGAGGTCTTAGCGGTGACCAGGGATCGGAACCAAAAATCGAGAGTTTAGGGTTGAAGTTGAGACCTAATGTTTGATCGCCAATTTGAGATATTAAAAAAATTAGGGAATTTGAGTTGGTGAAAGAAAATATTTAATAGATTTAATGAGTCTAACGATTAAGGGACCGGATACCATATTTGGAATGGAAGTTTGAGGCCATATATTGACTATCGAGACTGGAATAATGTGACCATTAAGAACAACTACCCTTTTTGCCTTACATGAATAAGAATTTGGTCAACTATAAGGAGCAGTGATACTATCCAAGTTGGATTTAAAGTAGAGCTATTACCGGTTGAGGATCCTAGAAACTGATATGGCCAGGACCGCTTTCAATCCAAGATATGGACATTTTGAATTTTCAGTTACGGCCTTTGAATTGACTAATGCACTAGCGACAATTATGGCCTTAATGCATCGGGATTTTAAGCTGTAGTTGGATTAATCTGTGGTGGTATTTATTGATGATATATCGGTATACTGTAATGTTTGAAAAGATCGTGAAAGACACCTGATGATAGTTTTACAAACTTCTAGAGAATGCTAACTTTTGTTAAGTTCAATAAATGTGAATTCGATTGGAAGAAATAACTTTTCTAGGATTATACAATATCTAAGGAAGGAATTGTGATTGGCTCCGCTGAAGTGGAAGCTGTTTAAGAGGAAACGACTAGAAAATCCTACCGAAATTTGGAGTTCTTAGAGATAGTCGAATATTACCTTTGGTTTGATCAAGGATTTTTCTAAGAGTGCAAGACTTGGCAAGTTATTTGCGATTCTAGATGTGAGGAAGAAATTTGAAAATAAAAAATGTTTAACCGATGCACCGTGTTAGCCTTACCGAGCGGTGGAGGTAGTTTTGTGATTTATACAGACGCTTCAAAGGATGGTTTAGAATGTATATTAATAATACATGATGAGATGATTGTATGTGCCTTTAGAAAGTTAAAATATCACGAGAGAAAGTAGCCAACTCATGATTTGGAGTTAGTGTCTATAAAATTTGCATTAAAGAAGTGAATGCATTACCTATATGAGGTAGACATGAAGCAGGATTAAGTTACCACATGACTTGGAAGTTAAAATACCTGTTGGGAAAAAACAAGGTTTGATTGCTAGTTGAACGAATAAAAATTGTAAAGTATGGATTGGAAAACGTAAGTTAGTGATTGATCTGATAGGCTTAACCATGAAGGGAACGATATTGTCCTATATGTGAATTTCGAGAGCGAAATTCTTTTAAGGATGGGAGGATGTGAGGACCTGAAAATTTTCTTATTTTTATCGAATATTACTGGTTTATTTAAATATTAATTTACCTATTTTCTTCGAATAATTTATTTCAACCATTTTAAATCCATTGTATGGAACAATGTCTTCCTTATGTTTTTAGAACGTCCCGTTAGCAAATTTAATTTTTCGGAGGCTCGTTTAAGTGAGAAATAGCTGGTACACATTTCTCGAGGCTATATTTGAATCGAGAATGTAATAATTTTTGGAGAATTAAGAATGATCAATAGTAGATCAAGAAAAGTTAATTGAGTAATTAGAGGTACATGAGTTCTAATTAAGCTTATGCCTTATACCGTGTTCGCACCGAAAGTTTTCGAAAATTTCACCGCGTGACAAATTGGAGGCTTGAGGAATCAATATGCATGAGTACCCATGGTTTTATTACTAAAATGGTTATTTTATGATTAAGTACTCAAGTATTAGTTAGTTATACTATTGTTATAAGAATTTCTTAGAAATTTCGCTTTATCACGCACAAGTCGGAAGTTCGCGTTTTCGCGCGCGTGACTAATTGAAGGATTTTAGAAATTATTGTTAGACTACTAAGAGTGTATAATAATAGTGTTAAAGGAAGTGCATTAGAGGTTTAGTGCACAGGTGAAACAAACCTGAGAGGAAACGGGCACGAAACGCGCGTGTAAACGCACTATTGAGAGTTGACTTTTGTGCCATTAAAGACCCCAACTACCAAGCTTCTCCAAGAAACTTTACCATCATATTTTCACTCCCTCTTTTCTCTCCTATGCTGGCTGACCATCTCAAGCAAAGAAGAAGGAGAAGAGCTTCATCATTTCACCTCACTTTCTTGCACCAAATCCTCTCAAATTCCTACCACAACTTGCAAATAACTTGGAGATCATCTTGAGTTAGGAAAGGAGCTTCATTCTCACGGTTTTCTTGGAGCTCAAAGGACCGAAAATTTCTGAGTTCATCATCTAAGGAGGTAGCTAATCATCCAACCCTTGAATCTTAGTTTTGGTGAGTTAGATTACACTTAAGCTTTATGTGGGTAGCTTTGGATTGTTGAAAATCATGTGAGTGAGCTCTATGAAATCCCACAATGGACATGATGATCTGATTTGATGAGTTTGGATGTTATTTGTGTTGATTAAGTGTTAATCTAGTTGAGATAAGTGGAAAAAGTGAAAAGAAAATCAAAGGAAGTGATGCATGAAGAAGGGCCGAATCTACCCTGTCCTTGCCGCGCCTCTTGGTGCGATTTTTTGTGGTCCAATTGACTTTATTTTGGTGTAGATATGTTGTATAGGTTGTGTGGAAAGTTTCAACCAAAAATCACTTGATTTGGTTGGGTAAAAGTTGAATTTTCGAAATAGTTTCAAAGCGGGAAAACGTGTACAGAGGTACTCTGGTAGCGAAGTTTAAATGATCATAACTCTTTGCTCCGATGTCGAAATCGAGTGCCATTTGCGGCATTTGAAACTAGACAATTCCATTTTTCTAATAAAATGTATCCCATTATTCTACTTGAGTGAACCATACCGGCCTTTCGAAGTTACCTGTCTTGTTTCTCTGCTGTGTTGGAAAACCTGTTATGTACTGCAACTTGTCGCTCAAATGAGCTAGTTATGGACAGAATTTCAAAATGATTTCTTCTGAGAAATTGTAACTTTATGAATTTAGTTTCCAATGCCACCAACCACACCCAATTCCAAGTTGAATTGAGTGAGTTGTGGCCGAATTATAGACCTGCTTCAAAGATAGAAAACCCTAATTTTGGGCTAGCCAATGGCTTGTCCTGAGTGGGACTTGTTATTTTGAGACTCTTGGTGTTACTCACCTACCAAATATATTTTGGATGTTTCTTAGACTTTGTTTCATAAATGATAGACTCTTGGTGTCACTCACCTACCAAACATATTTTGGATGTTTTTTAGACCTTTGTTTCATAAATGAACCAGATTTGAATGAATTTCATTGGCCAAATGTTCGGAAAAGAAAACGGAAACTTGAAGATAGATTTGTCTTCGATTTTCCTTGAATTTTGGTAGTTTAGTTAACTACCTTCCCTTGTGAATTTTTAAGTGAAATTTGGTAGAGGAGTAGCCCTCATATGGAAGTTGAATTGTACCAATTTTGGTGTCATTCCAAGACTGTTTTGATGTACAAATAAGTCACCAAAGTTTTTCTTCCAAACTTAGAAAATTGCCTAACAGTCTCAATTTTTGGCCGACTTTGAGTTGCTATATCTTGGTACTCAAAACTCCGATTCTTGTTTTATTTGTGGTGTTTTAAAATTTGATTGTAAACTCTAAATGAGGTCCAAATTTTAGAGGCTGGTTCGCATTCTACGAAATTTGTCGAATTTTCAAAATTTGCCAAAAATCAACTCCGAAACTGTTTTGATAGCCCAAATCAGCGACTTTAAGTCAAAATTTGAATGTCTTCCATTTGGAATCATGGAAAAGTGTCTTCTAGGAACTTTTAGTACTTTGGAAGTATTTTCCAAAGTACCAAGTTTATCAATTTTTTATTTACAGAGAGTGAAATATGATTTTCCAAAGATTGCACCTCAAATTTGATATTCTTGACCATTTTATAAAATTTTCGTGTGGGAAAATTTTCAAAGAATCCGGCCGTATATCCGGCCAGTTCTTGGCCAGATTGGTAAGGGAACTTGAAAAAAATAGGGATTTCTCGCTGCCTTGAATCCGGCCGGATTGTGACGTGGCTTTTAAAAGTCCGTCTCCGATCGCTCGTTTGGAAAATGATTTATATGATTTCATACCTACTTGTTTCTGGCCAATGATTTTGAAAATGAAAATCAGATTTTTCTTGTATATTTAAACCCCACTCTTGAACCTCGATTTACGAGGAAATTAAAGCTCATTCTCGTGATATTTTCTTAGATTGTACAAGTGTACAATCTTCCTTGATAATTAGGGGTTTTAAGTGATAGTAAGTGATAGTTAATTATTGTTTGTTCAAGCACTCAAGAAGACCTTCAAGAGGATCTCAATTGCGGACGCCTAAACGCTTGAGTTACGCACTACTCCTATATTATTTGGTGAGTGTCAAGTGTGTGAAAAATGTTACATGCTTTATTGATATTAGTGATTGAGTTTTGTGAAAATGCCAAGTCGAGCGTGTACTTTATCACACTCGTTCTCATTTAAGTGAAATGCATTTGAATTACTTGAAATGAATTGCTTAAAATGAATAGTTAAGTGAAATGTTTCAGTGAATTATTATGCTATGATTGTATAAGTCGCCTGGAGTGAATCTCCTCGACTCTTAGTGATAAAAGTGGGGGATGCCCAAATCTCATCGGCCGACCTTGGACTTGAGCCGGCATGGGCTTGGTCGGAAATCTTGGTAAGCTATGAGAAAAATAAAAACTTGATCTATTAAGAGGTCTTGTTTGGCATACTCGAGCAGTATCGCCTCAAACAAACGACAGGCGGGCCCAGTACAGGGGTATGTAAGGTGAAAGGGAGCAGGATAAGTGAAGTTCTACGGACTAAACCTACCCGATTGACGGGGTGTCAACTCGTGGAGGTTCTTGATCGTGCAAGTGAAAAATAACTCCTAAAAGCTCTTATATCCTTGAATTGTTTCTGTTTACCTTTCTTGCCGGAATTGTTATTTACTTGGATATTATTGATTTACTTGTTATATGGGATTGTTATTTGGACAACGTGCTTGCATGTGTGATGTTGACCTCACGAGCAATCACTTACCCCGTAGATTTGTCTTCCTTAACAGGAATGGATCTAAAGTGAAACTCGGAGAAACCCTTTGGATGTACTTTTGTATTAGGGTTTCAAATGTCTATGACTAGATATTTTGGCTGTTGTATATTTTGGAAATTGATGTATCTTTTAGAAACCTGATGTAAGAATTGGATAACTGATGTATTTTGAACTCGTAATGCAAGACTTGGATATTCGATTATGGAAGCAACTTTTCTTTATTAGACTTGTATTAATTGTTATGTATCATTAAGCGTGAATCGAATTGTCTTGAGTCCTGGCGAGAGCTGGGCAGGCGTCCCGCGGATACCTTTTGGTTCGCCTTAGGGAGAAGTGGGGGCGTCACAGTTACCTGACAGAGTAGTGGGTAATATACTATAAGGTCAGAACCTGGAGGACCTTAGGGTTATGAAGGAGGTGCTGGTAGAGCCGGATAGGAGTTTTGAGAAAGACATACAAATAAAGGAAAAAAGGAAGGAAGGGGCTGGCCCAGAAGTTCAGATGTTGACAGTAGGAATAGGACAAGTAACGGTTCATCTCCCCAGGACTAAGAGTTTGGAAGCAGGGGATACAGAAATGGAACTGGTGAATGTGGGAGTTAACATGGATACGAAACTGCAAGAGGCTTTAGGCAAATAGAATAGAAGAACCTTGAGGGTCTTAAGGGCTCCTAAGAAACAAAGTCAACCCCTAAAAGAGGTCAATACCAATTCTACCAGAGACAGAAAGCCAGGGAAGAGGAAACTGGACCTGGAGGAAATGGATATGGATATTGATGAGGCTAGCATGCAAAGTGGGAAAAGGAACAAAACAGAATCGAATGATGCTTCAACTGGCAAGGAAACTGTGGGGGAAAGATCCAACCCAAGATGGACCCCAATGGACAAATGAGAGTTCTGGTGTGGAATTGTCCAGGAGTGGGGAGCCCCTTGACAATTCCCCAACTAAGAGAGGTGAATATCCTCTCCTCTCCAAGTATGGTGTTTTTATGCGAAACTAAGAACAAAAGTAAATACACGGACAAGGTGAAAAACATTCTGAATTTTGATGAAGTAGCTATAGTGGAAGCAATGCACAAGGCAGGTGGTATGGCTCTTATGTGGAAAGAGGAGGTTAATATCAAACAAGTGTTAAGGACTGCTTTCACTATTGAAGCCTAGATAAAGGATCAAGAGAGTAGGAGTGAATGGTGGTTTATAGGGGTCTATGCTAGTTGTGATGACAATATAAGGAAAAAGTAGTGGAAAGTGATTCAAGCTAGGAAAAGACTTTGGGGGGACAGATGGTTATTAGCAGGTGACTTTAATGACATTGTGGCGAATGATGAAAAGTGGGGTGGCAACTGGAGAGAAGAAGGGAGCTTTAAGGACTTTAAGGAGTTTATCAATGACAACCAGTTGATGGATATAGGCTTTGAAGGTCACCACTAGACTTGGTGTAACAACTGCGAAGGTGAGGGAGAGATTAAACAAGGATTGGATAGAGGATTGTGTAGCTATACTTGGTATCAAACTTTTGATAAGATTAGCTGCAAACATGTGGACTCTTTTGCTTCAGACCATAGTATTCTGATTTTTGATACCAAACCTGGACAGGATAGAAGGAAAAAAAGGTTCTTTTTTGATAAACGGTGGCTTCAACAAGAAGAAATAAATGAAGTAGTGGATCAGGCCTAGGAACAAGTTGATGATGGTTCAAGAATGTTCAAAGTAACACAGAAGATAAAGAGATGCAGGATTGCACTCCTGAAATGGGAATAAGTTACAAGGTAACTCTAAGGTAAACATTGTAAGGATCAAGAGACAACTACAAGAGTTGAAGGAGAGTGATTCAGCAGACAAGAGGAACCAAAGGAGAATCCTAAAGAGTAGGTTAAGGGCAGCATACACTGAGAAGGAGGTATACTGGAGTCAAAAAGCTAGATTGCAGTGGCTAAAAGAGGAGGACAGCAATACTAAGTTTTTTCATGCTAGTGTCCAGGAAAGAAGGAGAAGAAATAGGATAGCTGATATTCAGAGAGAAAATAGTACCTGGACACAAAATGAAGAGGAGCTAAGTGTTGAGATTGCAAATTACTATAAGGATTTGTTCAAAACATCAAAGGTAGGAGACTTGGAGGACATTCTGGATGGGATACCTTACACTATATCAGAGAGTCTGAATGATAGCCTAACAAAACCTGTAAATGATGAGGAGATCAAATCTGCTCTCTTCTCAATGAATCCAGATAAAGCTCCTGGAATTGATGGGATGCCTCCTATCTTCTTTCAGAAATTCTGGAACCCCACAAAGGTCGATCGGATTAATGCCATTCAAACTTTCTTTCATACTGGTCATCTCCTTAAGTCTGTTAACCATACAGTTATCTCTGTCATTCCCCAAGTCTTGAATCCCATATCTCTTAAGCAGTATAGGCCTATTAGTTTGTGTACTACATTGTACAAAATCATAGCTAAAATTCTTGCTAATAGGCTTAAACAAGTTCTCCATTTTTGTATTAGTAAGAACCAATCAGCATTCATTCTAGGAAGACAAATCCTATATAACATTATGATCTCCCATGAGTTTTTACACTGTCCAAAAAACAAAAGGCTAGGGAAAGATGGGTTTATGGCTATTAAATTAACATGTCAAAAGCTTATGACAGGGTTGAATGGAGGTTCTTGGAAGCAGTGATGAAGAAAATGGGTTTCAATGACAGATGGAGGTAGTGGACTATGGAGTGTATGTCAACAGTTTCCTATTCATTCGCCATTAATGGGGAGATCAGAGAATATGTGGTCCCTCAGAAGGGAATTAGACAGGGTGATCCACTGTCACCCTATCTATTCCTCTTATGTTCAGAAGGATTCTCCAATCTACTTCACAAAGCTACTATGGACAAGAGAATAGAAGGAATGAAAATCAATCGACAAGGGCCTAGCATTACACACTTGTTTTTTGCAAACGACTCTTTGATCTTTTGCAAAGCTGATCCCCAGAATGTAGCAGAACTTAGCAAAATACTCAAGGTGTATGAGAAGGGTACTGGACAACTGATTAACATGAAAAGTCTTCAGTGTTCTTCAGCAAAAATGTGGAGCAAGATACACTCACGCAAACCATCCGGGCACTGGGAGGACTTCCAATGGTGGTTACTAGAACCAAACACCAGTTGTTTGGGTACATCAGAGACAACATCCAACAAAGACTGCAAAAGTGGAAATACAAATTGCTAAGTACTGCAGGGAAAGAGGTTATGCTTAAATCTGTGGCTTTGGCAATGCCAACATACACAATGTCTTGTTTCAAATTACCCAAGAAATGGTGCAAGGACATAAACTCTACCATGGCTAACAATTGGTGGGGGAGGCAAATGGGAAAAATAAACTGCATTGGAGATCTTGGAGCAATATCTCCCTGGATAGAAATTCTGGAAGACTGGGGTTCAAAGACCTGGGAGCTTTTAATACAGTCTTACTTGGTAAGCAAGTTTGGAGACTGCTCACACAGCCAAACTTGCTGGTCAGTAAGGTACTAAAAACTAAATACCATCCTAAGGATTTTATTTTCAAGTGTAAGGTACCAGATAATGCTTCATGGATCTGCAAGGGGTTGATGGGGGCGAGAAACCTGGTGGAAAAAGGTGTTAGAAGAAGGATACGAAATGAAAAAAGTACTCAGATATGGGAGGATAGATGGATACCAGAGAATCAGCAAGGGAAAGTAACTTTTTTCAAGCCACAGGGATGCATCATACAAAAGGTTGAGGACTTGATATCCCAAGGAAGGTGGTGACGGGTTTTTCATATACGTACAAGTTAAAATCCAATTTACACCTATTTGACTGCAAGTATACAAGTCAAATTAGTAGTTTAGGACATGTATCGGGTCGATCCCATGAGTAAAATTGAACAATTACCGGCACTACTCAGGCTTCTCTATTATTTGGATAATCAATGAATTATAAGAAATAAACCTGCAAACTTATGTAAGAAAATAACAAATGAAAGCTCCTTAGATTATGGTATCCCTAACTACTCATGCAAATATTATTTTTGGATCATTGAATACTACTATCTTGGCTAGTTATGGTGTAATTTCCTTATGCATGTGAGTCCTACTTTCGTAGTGAATCAATTATACTCATAACTAATGCATACATATTCTCATGGTTATGAAATTAGTTACAAGTTTATTCTTCAATGAAATTACATGAAATTAATCACCAAAATCACATAAGTGCACCTCTACTCTCGTGAGTGTACTCCCTAGGTTTAGCACTTCTTGAACTAGTGTTAAATCTCAATTTTCATTGCTGAAACAACACCTTAGATAATCACAATTAATGGTACCAGATTAATCATGATTTAGAGATCTAAAGTGCTAAATAACTTGCTCAAGTAATAGCATCAAATAACCAAGTAATAAACACTAACAATTATAGAAAGTTCAACCAAAGTCAAGGCATAAAAGTTAGAAACACATAATAAACATAAAATCCAAAACTTGTATATTAACTAAACTTAGAATCAAGTACAAAAGATAAAGAGTTGGAAAGGAAAAGTAATCCTTGTCACATGAGCTCTTCCTTATCTTCTTCTTCTCTATCTTCATCTTTGTCGAGCTAATAAACAAGTAGGATGAACTACACTACTCTATACTCAATTATTAAACTAATTGAACTAAGAAAAATTAGTGAGAACTACATTTTTGTGGAGTTTCTCTAGCCTCCCAAAGTTTTCTTGAATTTTGCAAGTCTATGGCTATATATAGATAAATGTAGTCAGGAAATGAGACTTGAAACATCCCTTTTACAGCTGCTAATTGGTTGTTACATGTTCATCAATAGCTGTGAATTATTGAAGAAGGAAACAAGTTGCACAAGTGGAGAGTAACCATTTCTGACCAGAATCTGGACAATTCAACTGTAATTTTCTCTATGATTAAGGTAAAATTAGCTCTTGTGTAAAACAAGACAGTTTTACTTTGAATTATTTTTCCAATGCCTCAAGAATCATCCCATTTGGAGCTCTGTGGACTGCGATATGATCAAATTACCACTGACTAGTCAGAGCTCTATTGTCAGCTTTCAACAACAGACTTTGACTTCTGTATTTTGACATTTTGACCATAAAAATGGCTGAATTTGATTTTGATATCTTCATATCAAATTTAGATATGTCTTTTAGCTTCAAAATGGTTCAAGAATCAATTCAATCCAATGTATTTAGCTCAAGATATAGCCGAAATACTATAGGTTACAAAAGCTGACTTTTCTTGCATTCTTTTGTCCTTAAATTGCATTTTCTCTTTTACGCTTCATATTTTATTTTTATCACTTTAAACTATCATCAATCATCCAATTATCTTCTCAATGCATTCTATTTGATAATTAAATCATTAAACCTACAAAATATGAAGTTTTTGCCACAAAAATCCATAAAATGCAATTTTTACACTTTAACCTTAAAATGTATATTTTCACTAGAATCCTAGTTTATTAATTATAAAACTAAACAAAACACACCAAAACTAACCAATAAAACACACTAAAAATACGTAAAATATCTAATTGTCAGGTGGAACAGACAACTAATCTTCAGGTACTTTGTAAGCCCCGATGCAACCAAATACAACCAAAATACTCAACCAGACAAGTAGTCAAGTAAATACAATGACAAAGAATATAAGCAATTTTAAAGCACAAAAATAGAGTAACAGTAAAGTAAAAGAAATTCAAACCAATCAAACTCCCAAGCTACTTCCAAACTTGGAGTTGAATCCACCAAATAGCTTCTTCAATTGATGGTAGTGCTAACCAACTTGTACAAGTGAAGGCTCACTCCTTCCTCACCCCAAACATACTTTGGTTGAGCAAAGGAATATTACTACACTCCAAGTAAACCCTCAACTAGCTACAATTGAAAGCTTACCCACTCAATTAAGAACTACTTTATACAAGTGAGGCAACCTTTATCAAGGTTTTACCACTCCAAATGATAGGTTCACCTTCACCAAGGTTTTACTTCTCCTAGAGAGTAACCTTCACTTGAGCAACCTCACAACCCAACTTTCCCAACCCCTTATACAACCAACAAAGAATATTTCTACTCAAAGATCTCACTTGTAAGCTTGTATATAGTGTTGGCAAAACGGTCCATGTATTCTTGTGTTTTGGGGTATTTATAGAAGGTGAGAAATGGCTCCAAAAGGCTCTCCAACGGTCAAATATTAAATGCTGTCGAAACTAGCCGTTGGCCTGTCGGACGTCCGACAGATTAGTCATCGTCCGATCCCATCGTCCGAAAATCAGTCAAGTTGTTGTTCGGACGTCCGATGGAATTTTATCGTCCGAGCTTCAGTGTCCGAACGTCGTCCAGAGAGTTATCAAATCTTCGTGAAATTTTTAGGACGTCCGATACGATCGATGTGCGTCCGAGGAGTGCGTCCGATCCATCCGGACGTCCGATGCTTCCTCACGAGTGTCCGACAGAATTTCCTTCTTAATGTTCTTCATCCTTTCGGACGTCCGACAGATTCCTTCGGACGTCCGACATGAGTGTCCTGTTTTTGCTTCTTCTAACAAACTTCTCACATAAAAATATTAGTCCAAATCTACATTTTGGTTTGTTAATCATCAAAACCAAGGACTGATCAACCAAGGTCAACATACTTCAGTAGCAAGGAGGCTGATATGATACTGAGCATTCCTATAAGCTTAGCTGGGAGAGAAGATCGTAACTTTTGGATCTATGGCTCAGATGGTAACTACTCAGTTAGTTCAGCATATAGGTTGCTATTACAAGAAAGGAAGGACTGTAGGAAGCCAGATAAGGAGGATGAGAGCACAAGCTGGAGTAAACAATGCCAAAGGAATTGGAGACATCTATGGAAGCTAAAATTTAAGCAAAAAGTGAAGATTTTTTATGGAAGTGCCTTAACCAGGCACTACCAGTTAGACAACTTATCACTAACAGGACCAAGCAAGGTGATTCAATGTGCAGATTATGTGGTGAGGAGAGTGAGACAATTGAACATGCACTGCTTAACTGCAGTTATGTCAAACAAGTGTGGAGGTTAGCCCCAATCCAATGGGAAGGAATGATGGATCAACAGGGATACTTCAGGAAATGGTGGACCAACATTGCAGAAGCAAAATCAAGAAGTGAAGGAAATGAGCAGCTATCCTTAACTGCTAATATTCTCTGGCAAATCTGGAAGAGTAGGAATGACAAAGAATTCAATAGGAACCAAAATCCCTCAATTAGGACAGTACAAAAAGCTCAGGAGGAATGGCTGGAATTTGTGGAAGCAACAGCAAAGGCATCACGAATGAGCATAGAAGAAACTAGCACTCGGGTGACATTTTCACAACATGAGGAAATGACTAAAGACACACTGAGATTGAGACTTGCTACAAAAAAGATGCAAAATAGTCCCCACATAGGAATAGGGATAATAATATCCTTGAACAACCAGGAACCAGTTAGACGTTGGGCGTTGCATGATAGAAGCACAGGCCACCAGCTCATAGATGATATAGCAGCTGTCAAACTTTTGATGAGTAAAGCTGTAATGCAGGAGTGGAGGAAGATTGAGATCCAGATGGACAGTAAGCAAGTTCTCAAACTTATTCTGAACAGCAAAACTTAGGACATGCATTTGGTCACCTTACTAGAGGATATTCATGATTTGAAGTCCTTGTTTTGCATGTGCTCCTTTGGTTTAGTTAGGAAAGATTCTAATCATCTTAGTGACAGGATTAGTGGTTATGCGTTAGGCATATTGCAAGATGAGGAATTTTGGTTTCCTCAGTGCATGGAGCACTGATTGTATAGCACCTTCGAGCCTTTGCTCGACTTTGTAAAGTTAAAGTTCATCTATAAAACCAATTATCGTTTCAGGAAAAAAAAAGTCAATTATGATCAAATTAGTCAAATATGGTTAAATCAGTCAAATGGATCAAGATTTATTGGACTAAAAGTCCATGTCCATAATTCGATCTAAATTTATCATTCAAACCCAAAAGTTTCTTAAAATCCATAAATGTCTTATAAAATTATATAATTAGTGGGCCAAATTTATGGGCTTTGTCAGGTTTAAATATGTTGTTTAACTTTATTGGGTTCACTCAAACTAGAGAAATCCTAATTTCCTTAACATAAATGTATGCATATTTATTCTTGAAAAAAAAAAAAGAAACAAGCCAAAACCGAATTCATGAGACATATAAGATTGAACAATCAGGCAAAATACCAAATAAACTAATTAAATACAAACAATTCAAAGAGTTATAGACAATTGATCAAAGAGTTATAGATAATTAAATAGACAATTCTTCTAGGACAAGCAAACCTTTTTTTATTGGCCGATTCTTCACAAAAAATAGACAGATATTATTCAAAAAAAACAATCACAAACTTATTTTGGCAATAATCAACCATATATGTGGCTCTAATACCACTTGTTAGTGGTTGTTTATATTGAGTTTTGGGGAAAACTATCACCTATTAAATCCAAAATATTTATGGTGATTATTGAGCAATAAATTAACAGTAAAATCATAGAAGCGTATTTAGATTCATGTTGACTAACTGATACTTAAATTCTTAGATATTTTGGGGTGACTTTTCGAATCAACGTGTATTCGCTGATCCCTTGATAAAACCCTTTAATTTCTCTCTGGTATCTTTCTTGACGATGGAATAACAGAAAAGAACTATTTATGGTATTTAAAAAAATATACGACAATAAGAGTATGTGTGACTCCGAGACCATAACCCTGTTTATAGATTTTTTTTTTTTTTGGCAAAGCCCCAAATTGGGGTAGGGACGCCATCTCTTAATTTATTTATATCGAAAAAGAGTACAGCGAAATAGAGGGGGGCCAAACTTGACCTCTGTTAAAGCAAAAGAGACAGCTAAGGATCAACAATAATAAGCACATATGGAAAAATATGGAATTCTAAACACATACCAGATCAATCGAACGAAATCATCCACATGAGGGTGCCCCACAATTGTGGGATTGTAAGTGACCATGGGAATTTGGTTTAACATCTTGATGAGTTTTCATTGTTTTACCTTTTTTTGGAAGCTGCTTACTCGCTTTCTCTGAAATCACTTAGGTAAATTGCTTGTGAACTAGGTTCTGGTCTTGATCTTTGTCTTTTTCGCGTTGTGAATCATCTTCTTCTTCTTCATTTTTGTCATCATTGCATGTTGTACTTGAATGAAGAAAAGGCTTTTGATGTACGAGGGGGATGCTACCATGTAATTTCTCCCATTTAAGCTCTTCGAACACATCTTTAAATTGTGGTACATCTTTAAACTGTGGCATAGAGAATAACTTTCTTCTTATCTAATAGATTCCTATTTTAGCCCATCATAAAAATAGAAATTACTCTTAAATTTTAACACATTAAAGGCCCATATCCTATTAGATACATTAAAGTCCAAACTATAATTGATCACCTTAATTAGATTTAACTTTATTTAATAATCTGTAACACATAATTATTCATATATAAGTCCAATATTGAATTAAGGTTAGATCCAACAAGAACTACTTTTAAAAGTGTTCCAATTATCCATCCTCGCAAGAGGAGATCTGAGTGTTGATAAAGAATCCGGACAATGCTAACAAGATTGAAGACATAATTTGAGCATGCTTGAGTCATGTTAAATAGCACTATCTTAAAAAAACTATTTTAGAGACACTAAAATATTTTTTCAGGATTAAACAAACCTTCTTCTTAGGGGTGGCAATTGGGTCACGGGTTAGCGGGTTGGGTTGAGACTTAGATATTCTAGACAACACGTCAACTCAAACCCGAACTTGATCCAAAAATTTAAAGGGTTAACTTTCTTGACCCGAACATGACTCATTAATTTTGCGGATTACCAAAATCTGACCTAAGTAACTCGTTTACTTAACTTTCTTTTTATTTTTTCAACCTTCTCACTTTGGTAGTATGGTGTTTTTTTTTATAATTGAGTTTCCATAAGAATATAGAAAATTGCAACCCAATCCCATAGTAACTTTTTTGTTTTCCTTTTTGTACAGAAAAAGTCGTGAATAAAAACAAAACTATGACATTTTCACAAATAAAATACCTTATTTTCATACAATATCCATAATTCTGTTCTTGTAATACTAATTTATAACCTTAGTTAGATTTTTAAAATTTATTTTATAATTTATTAATTAAATTATAAAATTACATACTAAACGGGTCAGACATGTCAAATGAGTCAACCCGTGTAGACCTGAATTGAACCTATTTGCTTAGTGGGTCATTCGGGTCTGACCTGAATTTGATCCAAACTTGTGAATAGTGAACCTATACCCACTAATTTCATGTTAAGTTCGAATCGTGTTGAGAATTGCCACCCTTACATCTTCTTGTTGATAGCAAGAAGGATTAGAAACAACAAAGTTTAATTCAGCAGTAGAGGAAGTGGAGAGAATAGAGTGCTAAGAGGAGGAGGAGGAATTTATAAAGTTCAGTGATGTATTCTGTCTTGTGAAGGATGAAAAACTATTTATAGACCTCAGGAACTAACGTTAAGAAATGGATAAAATTTTATCTTCAAGAAAAAACCATTGAGGACCTGATAATTCCGCTAGTTGTTGCTAATAAGTAAAAATAGGGGAATAAAACTTATCAGTCTGTCTTGCAGATAAAAACATTATCTTTGGAAAGCTAAGTTTTTTGTAACAGAACAACGGGCGATTTTCTAACATTTAGGAGGTCAACAACCATGAAGACGTTGAGGAAATCTTGGAACGTTGCTATCTTTTAGAAAAATCCGTCTATTGCTAATCTTTAGCAAATGTGAAAACTTTATGTGATAGCAAATAAAAATTTCATGAAGTCAAACTTTATCCATTCGGTTAGCAATCAAAGGTTTTACATTTGTCATGGATAATAGAATAAAAGTCACATTTTCTTTAAGTAAAACCTTTTGCTTTGAAAGAGTCCAACTTAATCCACAAGACAAAATCTTTTGAAATACATATTATATTACAACATTCTCCCACTTATTTCAAAAGATTTTAGACAAAAGAGAATAAAAAAAACTGCTAAATTTGTTCAAATTCAATGTAATTACTTTGGTGTCTTTTGGACTGAACCAAACTTAGATCAAGAAAATATGACATACATAATTATTGGTGAAATATGAATTTCTATGAACCAACAATTCTAGTTATATGACAGATTTTATTAACCACATTGGAATCCACTACTTGTTGTTCAATGTGGTTTTGCACTCTTAAGCCATGTGCCTGTCTGGTTATTCATGAGAGGTCTAAAACTTCGACCAAAAATTTTATAGGAGTAGCCCCAATCCACTCTCATCAAGTATATACCACCCTAAATACACCTCTCTAAAAGGATATGAATTCATTAAGAGTTTTAAACTCAACCTCCCAGTTACTAGTAGTCAAAGCACTTATCTTAAGAGGGACTTAAATTGAAGTGTTTTATAGTAAGGGTAGGCACGAGTCGAGTATCCACCCTTAACATGATTTGGCTAATCCGACTCTAACATATCGGATCAGGCATTTTGCGACCTTAACCACTCCTAATGTTATTTTGCGGCCTTAACCCACTTCTAATGTTTTTGAGATCCGCTTCTCGGATACCCGAAAAAAAAGGCGTGGGTCCTAAGGTATCGACCCCCAAAAAAAATGTTTTCAAATAAAAAACTGCTTTTCAATTAATATCAACCTATTTTTCAATATTAAAAAAAACTTGTTTTTCAATTAATATTGGTAGAGATATTGTAACCAAAGTCCAAACAATCAAACCAACAATCATCCAACAATTCTCACACATTCTCACACAATATTGTAATCAACATTCTCACACATTTCATCCAACAATCAAGCCAATCTCAAAAATTTAGTACATATTAGAATTATAATATCTAATAGACAAAATGAAGTTTCATGACAATTTTGAGTACAACCTAAGCTACAAATACAAATTAAAATAGTGAACAACGACTCTAGAGGTTCATCCTTCTATAACACAACAAACACAAAGATAACAAGCATTCAACAACTTCCCAAACTTTCAATCTTCAATGTAAATACAGCATGCTCCTTTGTCAAACTTGAAATTTCTATAGAAACAAAAGCAACCAAAAAAGAAATTACACTTCACTTACACTTAGGGTTAAAAATTATACAATTATAAAATGCCTCCTAATATTTTAATATTTGTATAATATATTTTACAAGTCAGGTACCTGCGGATTTTTATTTTTCTAATCCGTATCCATATCCATTTCTTACTAGTACCTGACCCTTATCTGCCCCATTAAGAAATATCAAATCGGATATCCTTTTTTTGGATTGGATCGGATTGGGATCAGTGGATTTTTTTGCCCACCCCTACTTTACAATCAATATTGACTTGTTATTACCCAAGTGAACTAATTTCATAGGATTACCAATCACATAGGTTGTGTTATCGTCTTTATTAACAAATTGTTGGCCTCAGTCCCATTTCCCTTATAGTTTGAAGAATTAATTTTCTTCCTACAGGTTTAGTCAGAGGATTGGCTATGTTCAATTCTGACTTCACATAATCAATGGAATTTATTCTATCTCTAAGCAGCTGCTTTACGACATCATGTTTTAATTTCATGTGTTGACTTTTACAATTATAGGACTTGTTTCTAGCAATAGCAATTGTCATTTGACAATCAGTGTATGGACACAGGAGGCAATAGATCCTTAGTTGAAGGAATATTGACTAAGCAATTTCTTAACCATTCAACCAACTTCTAGGGCTATAAACTCCAATTCCATAGTTGATCTAACAATGATTGTCTGCCTGGTTGATTTTCATGCTATTGCACTACCACCAAGTGTGAACACATCACCACTAGTGAATTTTGTCTCATTTGAATCAGAGATCTAATTAGCATCACTATACTCCTCTAATACAGTGAAAAATCTACAATGCAAGATGTCATAATTCATGGTACCTATTAAATATTTTATTAGTCTAACCAATTCAAACCAATGCTCACTATTAGGATTGTGACTATATCTATTCAGTCTACACACTGCATAGACTATATCAGGTTTTGTGAAGTTCATCAAATGCATTAGACTCTCAATAATCTGAGCATATTTAGACTGAGCAACTGAGCCACCATTATTTTTCTTTAATTGAGTGTTAGCATCATAAGGGTTGCTCACATGTGTCACTTTAAAGTTTTCAAACTTCTTAAGAAGTCTTTCTATATAATGTTCTTGTGACAATATTATACTATCACCTCTCCTTATAATTTTAACACCCAATATCATTTTTGCTTCACCCAAATCTTTGACATCAAAATTAGAAAATAAAGAATATTTAGTTCTATTAATAATGTCTAGACTTGTACCAAATATAAACATGTCATCCACATATAAGCTAATTATCACATATTGATCATTTACAAGTTTAGTATGTATACATTTATCCACTTTCACAGATGAAAATCCTTCCCTTATCAAAACTTGATCAAATTTCTCATACTGTTATAAAACTAATAAAATGAAATGCTACAATAGGAATTGAAGAAGAATTAGAGAAAGAAGTAGAGAAAGGGATAATGATATCCTTATATTTCAACAAGATACAAAAGTCACCCCAAAGGTTCTCAATGTACCTCTATATATAGGGACTACAAGATTAAAGGTACATAAATCCTATTAAACATCCACTACTATAATAATATGAAGAAACTTATGAAACGGTTTCTCCACTACATGTATAGATTTATGGATGTAACTTCTATACATAATGTAGCCATAAAATCATGAATTAATCCCCTTGGGAATACAAAGGAACATCCACATTTTTTGTTATTTCATAACACATACCACTATTTAAGAGATTGTTTTAGACCATAATTTAACTAATTTACAAACCTTATTGTCTTGTCCAGATACAACATAACCTCAGCTTAAATTATATAATTTTTTTCTTCTAAATCACCATTTAAAATGGTTGTTTTAATATTCATCTGATGAACAAAAAGTTTATGGATAGAACCCAAAGCAAATAAAATACGAATGGAAGAAATTCTCGTTACTGGTGTAAATGTGTGAAAATAGCAATATTTCATTTTTGAGAAAATCCTTTTACTACTAAATGAGCTTTGTATTTTTCTATCAAGCCATTAGGATTATATTTTTTCTTTTCTTAAAAATCCATTTGCAACCAATAGGTTTTGCACCAAGAGATAAATCTACCAAAATTCAAATTTTAATTTTCATAATAGAGTCAATTTTGTTTTTAATTGTTTCTATCCAAAATTTGCTATCGGAATAAGTTACAGGATCATTATCAACAAGAAACGTTTGAAATCATTTCTATAAGAAAATTGTTTTCTTGGCCTTTTACTCCTTCTCAATTCCTCATTAGAGGTTGTTTCTCTATTTATTTCTACAAGTGCATGAAAAATTTTATTAGACAGTGAAAAAATTTGTTCAAAGAACTCAACATTCTTTGTCTCAATAATTGTATTACAATCAAGCACATCATTTCTTAAAACAAGAAATCTATATACAACACTATGTTCAACATATCCAATAAACATACAATCAAAAGTCTTAGAACATAATTTTCTTTTCTTAGGTTTGGGCAATAAGAATTTAGCAAGACATCCCCATACTTTTAAATATTTTAAATTTGATTTATAATTTTTTCATAACTCATAAGGTGTTATGACAGTTCTTTTATGTGAAATTCTATTTCGTAAGTGACATGCAGATAATATAACTTCTCCCCCACAAATTATTAAGAGCATGATAACTAACTAATATAGAATTCATCATTTCTTTTAGTGTCCTATTTTTCCTTTCAGTTACTCCATTATATTCCGGTGAATAAGGAGGTGTTATTTTATGTATTATGTGTCGCGCCCCATTTTTTGATAAAAAATAAAGAAAAAGTAAAGTTTGAAGTCATAATGTGTAGTGTGAAGTGTGTGAATGTGAGAAATAAAGGGAAAGGCCGTGGGACTTTTAAACGTGACAGTTTGGCCAAAATGATAATCTAAAAAGGTTTTTAACTAGAAAAGTAGGAGTCGCCACTTGGTATTGAGGTGGGGTGTATCAAGTCACCCAAAAAATAGTTTTAAAAAAATGAAGAAAAAAACTTTTTAGATGACTCATAGTCCAAAAAAATCAAAGAAACGAGTTCGGGGGTCACGGTTGATAAAAGGGAAGGCAAAGACGAAGTCTAATGCACCCTTTTACCCTAGCCTAAGCTAGTTGCGTGATTTAGTAATAATTTTTCTTATTTCTACCCAAAAGATGTATTGCATTTTGGATGTGTCTAATATGAATGCAGACCTAAATCTAATGAGTGGTTCAAAAGGGACAAAATGTCTCTTTTGAGGCTCGATTGGTCCTAATCACATGAATTGTGATAACCCATGGTAAACCCTCAAAGAGTTCACGAATGAATGCAAATGAATGCTTGAGTAGTAATGAGAAAAAATGAGAGTGTGTGAGAATGTCTTTGAATGTGAAAACGAGTGCCAAGTGCAAGTGTACAAATGGGTGTGTAAAAGTGCACGTGTACAAATGAGGGGGAGTGTAAAGTGCAGGTGTGCAAATGAGTATGTGTGACGCCCCGAAAGATTGAGTGTGAGAACCCGAGAATTTTTATATATTTTCTAGACATTATTTTGGTTCCTTGTCTATAATTTTATGCCTTTCTTCAATATATTAATTTCGTATACATTTTTTTTAAGTAAATATAGTTTTCAAATCATTTCCTTGATACAAGTTAGTCCACATTGACGTGGGACCCACTAGTGCGGTAAATGCAATATATTTTTTATAACTTGTTGGAGTTTTGTATTAAGTGATATTATTTTACAAGGTGCTAAGAGATAATTAGATGTTACCTATATGGATTAGTATTGGAGAGACAAAAAGATAAGTTTTAAACCAAAAGGTGACAAGTGTCACCATCCAATTCACCCTTGGACTTTTGACCAAGATATTTATACCTTTTTAAAGCTAATTTTGATCAAAATATCTCTTCATTTTAGCTCCTCTTGGCTGACTCTCTCTCAACAAGAAAAGAAAAGAAAGCTCTCAACTTGTTTCTTCAATTTCTTGCTTGGATCTAGTAAATCAACCGTTTAAACTTCCAATTTCTCCATAAAAACCCTTAGTTTAGTGGTTGTGAGGTTGGTTGTGAATTGGTTTGGAAGAATGTGAGAACCCGTATTTTCCCTCATAATTTTCCTAGGGTTTTTCCCCTTAAACTGCATGTTTTCTGCATTTTCTGGCCTAGGAATATTTTATTGGTGGATTTTATGAGTAAGTATAGTTTTTAGATGCTTTTTCTAGCATTGGGTAGTTTTTGAAAAATTACGGATAGATTATGGATGTGGGCCCCACTAGTGCGGAAAGTTCGGAAAAATTCGGCCAATAAGGTTCAGTTTCGGATACTGTGAAAAATTTATCGGGTGTTAAGAGATAAGTAGAGTGTGTGATATGATTGATGTGAGAGAGAAAAGAAGTGATAAGAGTGCATTAATGGAGTGACATGTGTCACACAACCATTGGTTGGACTTTGTTGGCAACTATTCACACTTTTGACTTTTGACCAAATTGAGTAAATATCTTGAAAAATTGCTCAAAAATCACCATTTTCTTCTCCTTCATGGCCGATTCTTCCTTGAGCAAAGAAGAAAGAAATTCTTCAACTTTCTAGTTTCCATTTCACTCAATCTTCCAAAACCAACCACATAACTTAGATTCTACTCCATAAAATTTCTCCCTTGGGTGCTAGTAAGTAGTTTAGTGAAGTTTGTTTGAAGACTTAAGGTGTCCAACATCTTCCTCTCTCTTGATTACTTGGTAAGTGGTATATGAACACCCTCCTATATCTAATGATGTTGAATTTATGCCTAATGGTGGCTATTGTGTTAGAAATTGTGGATTATTTCATGGTTTGGAATGAATTGGTTGAGTTTTTTATTTTTTGAGGAATTTTCTGGTTTCATATGATCTTGATGGTGTGGTTGTTTTTGATGATTGATAATAAGGGGCTTTGACTCTAGTAGGTGTGAATTGTTGATAAATGCAATCAATTTTGGATTTGGATTGAATTGAGAAATGTTAGGGTTTCAAAACCCCTAATTCTGTCCGGTTTTTGATCATAGGGTTAGAGGCGGAATTGGACTTTGCTCAAAACATAAAAGTTGTAGGTATTGATGAGTTTGAAGTGCCTGCAAAATTTCAGGGCATTTGGAGTAGTATAGAGTGAGTTATGCCGTTTTTACTGTTGCTGTTTTTGGTGAACAGAATGTGCGAACTGCGATAGTAATTGTCTGTTTTGACTGGAATTGGTTTGGATTTTGTTGTTGGTGTCTTCTGATGAAATGTAGCTTGATGTCTTAGCTTTCATATGCCTTTGGAATCAATGCATTTGGACCTGTATAGACTGAATTGGACTGATTACAGTTTTGTGTGATTTGGGAACCTGCAATTACGGTTCTGGCTTGGTTTTCTGCCTTTTTGACCTAGTTGTGCTAGGATTTGGACTGAGTGGCCTTCTACATTGTTGTAGCCCTGTCTTTTAGCTTCGAGATGGTGGGTCTTACGGCCTCATCCGATAAGCGTAACGCATTTTGTGCCATTACCGCATTAGGAGGCCAAAACTGTTTTTGTTGTTGGGACAAATGAGTTTCAATTCCTGAAATTTCTGGTTTGCTATTATGCTTGCTTATGCATATGAAACCCTATTGGGGTTGTTATTGACTTGGCTTTGTGACTCGTTATCGAGTCTTATGGTAATTGTTTACATGTTCTAGGACGTGACGTTAGTGCACGACGTACTAGGGACGACGGTGCATGAAACCTCACTTGCTTAATTGGTGAGTACACTACTCACTTGAATGTTACAATGTGGCTTTGCTAAATGTGCTTTTAATGCCCTGAAGGTTTATTTGGCTATTGGAATTGATTGAGGTGAGGGTGTACTTGACCACCCTCACCCCTTGTGATACCGTTAATGACTGATTACCGTTTTACTGAAATACTGCACTTGCTATCTGAGATATTGAATTCCATTCATGGAAAACTGATTTGGTGTCGTTTGGACGAATATCCAACGGCCTTACTGTATTACTGAGCTCAACCCCGTAGGTAGTCAATTGAATCGAGCCGGCGAGGGCTTGGTCGTGAAAATTGACATGCCACGGGGACTGTACTGGGGAATCTTGTAGTAATGAGACTCTTGGTTCCGGTATACTCGAGTATTACCAAAAGCTACTGATTGGAGTGCGGGCCCGGTTGGGGTATGTTTGGTGGAAGGGATGGGAGTGAAGTGGGTTCTACGGTTGGTACTCATAAACGTTGACGGAGAGTCAATGAAATTGGATCAAGAATATAAGCGTGGAAATGGGCTCTTGAGAGGCGTCCGTATCCTTTTACCGATTTGTTTTTGCTTCTTATTTGAATATTTGCAATGAACGATTATGCTTAAGTGATCTTGGTTGATTGTGTGATAGTTGCTCACTGAGCTTTAGCTCACACCATTCCATTTGTTTTCCTTACAGGAAAATAATCACTTTTGGAAGCTCATACTTGTTGGTTGCCAAATTGAGCCATGTATATGTCTATTTTGACTAGCTCCTTGCATGAAACCCTAATGTGTATGGGGTTCAATTTCTTTTGATTGGCAAACCGATCATGTATATCCATGATGAATCGTTTTGATATGCCGCTTTGGCTTTTGGCTTGTAAATGTTACATTTCAATGTATATATGTAAAGTTTGGGAACCTTTGATGTATATTTGATATATATATGTATCTTGAAATTCAATTGAGGATTGTAGTGACTGACTGAGTCCCGGCGAGAGCTGGGCAGGCAGTCCGCTAACCCCTTTGGTTCGCCTTAGGGGAAAGTGGGGCTGTTACAGTTGGTATCAGAGCCACGTCGCGTGGTCTCTGCGCGGAGTGAGACTGGGCCAATGGATGTTATGGTCCTGCTTTTGGTGAAAGTGGTTAAAGGTATAAGTGCTCTTTTGAGCGTAAGCTATGAACTGTGCCTGTCATTAGTGTAAGGATCATTAACATGGGACCGGCCGACTCGAGTTGTGACTTTTCTTGGATGGGATTCTTGGGCCCGGATACGAACGAAATTAGAGCGCCTAGGTTAGAGGACTTGGGCAATTGTGGGACATACGTGATAGGCCTTAGGGATTCATTATTCTCTTTAAGATGAATGAATGATATAGTTTAAGTTGAAATGTCAGTTAACTAACGAATTAATGTTTGTAGGTATGGATCCGGGCAGTTCTAGCGGCATCGGACCGGGACCGAGACCTCCGAGTGCGAGGGGCCCAGAGGACCGGGTGCTGCGTAAGCGGGCGATTCGATATCGGCGGAGGCTTGGGGAGCCTTATAGTTTGTATTCCCCTTTTGGACAGGTGTCGCGCCGACCCTGTGAGTGCTGGTATACCTATGGCTATCCTGACAAGGTTGTTTTAGCGATGGATGACGAGCGTTATCACCTAGGCAGGACAGTTGAGACTTTGAGGGCGCAGCTGGAGGAGGCTAGAGAGTTTAGCCGTTGGCAGGCGTTGCGCGTTAGTGACCTGGAGCGGGATCTTCGACACACACACCAGCACCTCTTCGCTTTGAGGTTGCAGCTTAGGGAGAGGGCCCGGAGTATTTCGTTTGACTGTGGGGTTTTACTAGACATGGCCGCGGAGGCACCACCACGAGCTATTGGTCCAGAGCAGTTAGGCGAGATAGATACTTTAGGTTCCGTTGGGAACCGGGGCCCTAGGTGAGGTGATTAGGGTTGCTTTTGTATTATGAGTAGCTGGTAGATTACTTTTGCTAGGACTGGCATGGCTACTTTCTTTGGTTATTTGGTGGACTGACTAGCTTTTTGGAGCCGGAGTGCTCGTGTGCATAATGGGTTTTGTACCGACTGGAGGTCGGGTACTTTGTATATCTTTTGGTGTGGTTTTGTAAATAAATGTATATATTCGAGTCGTATCTTTTGGTACCTACGCTTTTGCGTGCTTTTCGTGTATTTGTTTTGTGTTTTTATTTTGTTTCTAGTTGGAGTATTATGCACACGATAGGTGTGTTGCTCTACTTGAACTACTTGGGACTGACCTCGAACTACCTGAGATTGATCTTGAGCTGCTTGAGACCGACTAGACTGAACTTTCTTGAGACGTGACCCTGTTAGGCGAGTGTGTTCATACGTACTCTTAATGGACCGAATGTCACTGAGTTTATGGTATGTGACCTGTAGGTGGACTTGAAGTTTATGACTATTTACCAATTTGTTTTTGCTTCTTATTTGAATATTTGCAATGAACGATTATGCTTAAGTGATCTTGGTTGATTGTGTGATAGTTGCTCACTGAGCTTTAGCTCACACCATTCCATTTGTTTTCCTTACAGGAAAATAATCACTTTTGGAAGCTCATACTTGTTGGTTGCCAAATTGAGCCATGTATATGTCTATTTTGACTAGCTCCTTGCATGAAACCCTAATGTGTATGGGGTTCAATTTCTTTTGATTGGCAAACCGATCATGTATATCCATGATGAATTGTTTTGATATGCCGCTTTGGCTTTTGGCTTGTAAATGTTACATTTCAATGTATATATGTAAAGTTTGGGAACCTTTGATGTATATTTGATATATATATATCTTGAAATTCAATTGAGAATTGTAGTGACTGACTGAGTCCCGGCGAGAGCTGGGCAGGCAGTCCGCTAACCCCTTTGGTTCGCCTTAGGGGAAAGTGGGGCTGTTACAAAGAAAGTGGTGCTAAGTTGCTTCCTTTCTTGAGGTTCCAAGGTGAGTAGCTAATGGATTCCTTCTTTGGTCTTGATGATGTCAAATTAATGGTTTGTGTTGGTTAAAGATGTGATTTTATGGAAGATTTTGTGGATTAAAGTGAAGTTAGCTCAATTTCAAATTTTATTGGAGATTTTTCTGATTTTATATGATGATCATGGTTTAATCATGGTATGATGGCTTGTAATGGTGTAAAATGAAGTTTGTATATGTTAGTTACGATTGTTTGCGAAAAATTTCGGTTTTGTGCGGAAATTTCAGGTTAGGGTTTTGAATCTGCCCTGTTCTGACCGAATTTATTTGAGCATGTTAGAGGCCGAATCAGGCTTAGATTAAAACATGAAAGTTGTAGCAAATGGTGTTAAATAGCTACCTGTAAAATTTCAGCTCGATCTGAGCACTGTAGCATATGAAATGACCGAAATACCCCTGACTGCCATAAACCCCTGTTTCGCGCCCAGGTTTCTATTTTCATGGAGATTTCCATTTTTGACCATGAAAATGCATGATTTGGCTTTTGAGGTCTTCATAAGAAATGTAGGTTTATGTCTTGGATTCGAAACGCCATAAGATTCTTTTCAATCCGATAAGGGTAGCTTCAGTTATGGATATTGTGCCGAAAGGTGTATTTGATAGTTTATGATGTGTATGTGGTTAATTTGAGATGAATTGGTGTTGCTTGTAGGTAGGTTGGAAATGAAGCATTTATGGGGAAATGCTGTCCGAACTTATAGAGTGTATGATTGCTTTGACTTTGTGATTTAGGGCTTGGATTCGGACAAGGTAATGATATATGATGGATGGTTCCTGAGCCGTGGAGGTGAGTGACCCTAAACTGTTTCCAAAGTTACTTACGAATTGTTTCTTGCATTATTTCCTCGTTGCATATCATGCGTGCTTGCATGTGAGTCCATGACATAATTTGCCTTAAATGAGTTCTTGGGGAGTCTTGTGCTGAACATCAACGTCTCCTCTACTATTTACCTGGAGCCAACGTCTCCACCACTTTCGTGAGTTCGTGACATGATCTGGAGCACCAGTGTTGCTCCCCCTTATTGTTTATTGTTACTTCATCTATTTGAGCGTTGGGTGTTTAGTTTCAATGATTTCACTGGCCCACGAGAGCAATAAACGTACACTTGATACTTGAATCATGACATCATCGAAATACATTATTGTGAAATATATTTGTTTACTGATTTTAATGGTTACTCACTGAGCTTTTAGCTCACTCCAAAAATATTTTATTCCCCTCCACAGGGCTCATGGCGAAGGAAAGACTTGTAATAATTATTCATGCGACTGGATGGCCTATATTTTGTACAATTTAGATTTGGAATTCCTCCTGTATAATAGTTGGTATCAAGGATCAGAGTGGCGCAGCAGAAGCGTGGACGCTTCGCTTTTGATATGTAATTCTTGGATAATTGATGTATATATATTAAGTTGAAGCGGATGTGTTATTCATTTTCTATGTATGTACGTGATACGAGTGAGTGAGTTCTGGCGAGAGTTGGACAGGGGACCCGCCGAACCCTGGGGGTACGCCCTAGGGGGAGGTGGGGCCGTCACAATATGAAAAAGTGTAAATGTACGGATGTGAGAGAGTGTGAAGTGCATGTGTGCAAATGAGGGAGAGTGTAAAGTGATAGTTGAGCAGTGCATGTGTGCAAATGAGGGAGAGTGTAAAGTGATAGTGAGAAAGTGGTAGTGTGTGAAGAGAAAAGTTTAAAGTGATTAGTGTTTAAAGTGAGAGTGTGCAAATGGGTGCGCAAATGAGTGTGCAAAAATGAAATGTATGAAGCCTAGAGGAATGCAAACAAAACGGGTACGGGGAAACCCTAAATTGTGACTTTTGATTTGCCTTTTGGTTAGAAAAAGAATGAGCGTGCTAAGGCTATGTGTAGCCATACTCGTCCATTCCCCTTACCAGAAGGGTAACTCTCTAACCTAATCAAGCAAATGACCCTAACAACTAGAGTGAAATGCAAAATCCTAAAGATCATGTTTCAAATGCAGGAAATAGGTAGGGGATCATGCAAAAATGTAAAATACTAAAAGAGACAATGCATGAAAATGTAGTGAAGGCATGCAAGTATGTACTAGCGAGAGGTGGCCCTATCGGGTCTAGCATTGGACTAGCCCTTTATTAACGCTCTCTCACAAGCATTAGACTTGTGAACGATCGGGAATAAATAGCCATGACTAGCATTGGACTAACCACGGCTATATCGTGCATTTGCATCCACCATACATACATAAGTAAATGAGCATTGTTAAAGCAAGTAGGCATGTGAGCACGTAATTCACGTAACACATAACACGTAAGCATGCATATCATGCCAGATCCTAGGAAAGCAGTAACACATAGTGTGAGGACCCGAAAATTTTTTTATTTTATTTATTTTACTGGCTTAATTAATTATTTAATTCGACTATTTAAAATTCATTTATATGGAAAAACGCCTTTCTTATGTTTTTAAAGCGTTTTGTTAGTAAAGTTACTTTTTGAAAACTCGTTTAGTTCGGAACAACAAGTACACATTTTTTTAGACTATATTTGAATTAAGGGTGTATTAATTTTGAAAAAGCAAGAATGATCAATAGTAAATTAAGAAAAGTCGTGAGGACTCACAAAATTTATTTATTTTAAACTCCTGTTACGAGTTTATTTAAATATTTAATTGTCTGTTTGCCCCAAATATTATTTTCTAACCTTTTTAGACCCAATTACATGGAACTATGACTTACATGTATTTTTAAAATGACTTGTTATGGAAATTAATTTTTGGAAACTCGTTTAGTGAGAATAGTGAATACACTTTTTCGAGACAGTGATCGATTTGGGGATACAGTGAGTTTGGAAAATTAGAGACTTATACATCAGTCTTAAAAATAGGTATTTTTATGTTTAAATACTCAAGTATTAGTTAGTAGTACTATCGTTATAAGAATTTCTTAGAGGTTTCGTCGTAGCGCGTATAAATCGAAAATTCGCGTATATCGAGTCGGAGCGGTTAATTGGAGAATTAAGGAATTTATTCTAGACTATTAAGAGTGAATAATAATAGTATGAATACAAGTGCATTGGAGATTTAGTGCACTAGTGAAACAAACCCGAGAGGAAACGAGCACGAAACGCGCGCGTATACGCACTAGTCTTGGTTGACTTTTGGAGTATTCTTAACCACACATTCTTAAGCTTCCTCAAGAAGCTTTTGCAGCTGCAACAACCTTTCTTTTCTCCTCTACCAGCCGTGCATCACCCCAAGGAAGAAGACAACCAAAATTCTTCTTCAACAACTCCCTCATTTCTCACCCAAATCACTCCAAAATTTAACTACAACTTAAGCTAGGAAGAAAGCTTCATTTCCACGGTTTTCTTGGGGCTCAAAGTGACCAAAAATTTCTGATCTTGATCATCTAAGGAGGTAATGATGATCAACCCCTTGAATTTTAGTTTATGGAAGTTATATTGCACTTATAAGCTTGTATATTCATGTGGGTAACTTTATTTATGATGAAAAATGTTGTGTGGGCTCTATGAACTCCCACTATGGTTGGATGGACTGATGTGATGAGTTTTGATGTTATTAATGTTGGATTAGTGGTTAAAATTAGTGGAATTGAGTGATATTTTGGATAGAAACTCAAAGGAAGTGAAGATGGAAAATTTTCCAATTCTGCCCCTATGTTGTCCGTGACCCTTAGGGTGATTTTTTGTGGTTCTAATGGCTTATTTATGATGTATATATGTTGAGTGGGTTGCGTAAAAAGTTTCATAAAAAAACAACGTGATTTGGTTAGCCAAACGTTGTGATTTCGGAAGTTCGGCAAATCTGGAAATTTTCCCGTCACTGCCCTGGCAGTGTTTTTCAAATGGCCATAACTTTTTACTCCAATATCCAAATCGAGTACCGTTTATGGAAATGGAAACTAGACATTACCAGCTTTCCAACGGTATAAAATGTACATTCTGATTCCATCTGAGCAGTCCGTACCAATCATTTGAATATGACTGTCCTGTTTCACTGTTTCACTGGTTCACTGGAGTCCACGTCTTGAGCTGCAACTTGATGCTCAAAGATGAGCTAGTTGTGGACAGATTTTAAAAATGATTTCTTCTAAAACATTGTAACCTTACGAATGAAGTTTTCAACGCCATCAACTACCCTCAATTCCAAGTTGAATTGAGTGAGATATTGCCAAATTACAGACCTGGATTTTTGCTTGAAAATCCTCTTTTGGCTAGTTAAATGGCCTAACTTGATTTGGGACTTGTTGTTTTGGAAACTTTGATGTCCAACATCTACCAAACTTTATATAAGATGTTCCTTGGACTTTGTTTCACAAATAAACCAGATTTGGGTTGGTTGCATTGGACAAAATGTTTAAAAAGGAAAGAAGAGCTAGAAGACAGTTTTGCCTTGGGAAATTTCTTGAACTTTGATGGTTTAGTTAACTACCTTTCCGTGTGAATTTTCAAATGAAATTTGATAGAGGAGTAGTGCTCATATGGAGGTTTAATTGTGCAAAATTTGGTGATAGTCTAAGACCATTTTGATATGCAAATGATGTCCCGAAATTGCTCTTCGAATCTGGAAAACTTTTCCTTTTCTCTTAGTCGAATGGCCAATCTTGACTTGGGACTTGTTATTTCGAAATTCTTGGTGTTAATCACCTAAGAAAATGTATATTGAATGTTACTTAAATATTGTCTATACAAATGAACCATGTTTGAAAATATTTCATTAGCCAAATGATTTAGAAAAGGGAAATGGTAGCACAAGGCAGCTTTGCCTTCAAAATTTAGAAGCATTCGTGACTTTGTTAACCGACTTCCCGTAAGTATTTTTTCATGAAATTTGACAGAGGAATAGCCCTTATACGGTAGTGTAATACTGCCAAATTCGGTGCCATTCCGAGTCCGTTTCAATGCTTAACCAAAGTCCCAAAGTTTGTGATTTGAACCTGAAAATTGCCTAAAAGTTTTGATTTTTCAGCAAATTTGAGCTACTATATCTTGGTGCTCAAAACTCCGATTCTTGTTCTACTTGGTATGTTTTAAAGTTTGTTTGCGACTCTAATTGAGTTCCAAATTTCAGAGGCTAGTTCACATTGTGTGAATTTTGCTGAATTTCCAAACTTTGTCGAAAACCAACCCCGAAACTGTCTTGCAAGCCAAAACAGCAATTTTGAAACAAATTTTGAATACCTTCCGTTTTGGAATCATGGAAAAGTGTCTTCTAGAAACTTTTAGTATTTTGGATGTAGTTTCCAACGGTATCAAGTTTTCCAATTTTGGATCTATGGAGAGTGAGATATGATTTTTCAAAAATCGCACCTCAAATCTGAAATTTTCAAACTTGACAGGAATTGAGCTTTAGAGACTCTTCCAAATCCTTCACTACTAATCGACCATTTCGGACTTGTCTTCGTGAAGGAAATCAGATATTTCTTGTGCTGTTAAACACCACTTTTGAATCTTGAATTTTAAGCGAGTAAAACTCCATTTCACGGTATTTCCTTAGATTGTACAAGTGTACAATCTTCCTTTTATATAATTAGGGATTTTTAAGTGATAGTGTATGATAGTTAGTTGTTATTTGCTCAGACGCTCAAGGGGACCTTCAAGAGGAACTCGACGTGGACGCCTAAACACTTGTTGAGCATTTACTCAATTGTTTGAATAGGTGAGTGTTCCATATAGGAGTACGTAATTTGAATAAGTCTATGACATGCTTATTCCATGATCATTAAGTGTTAAGTGCTACATGTTAAGTATTTACCACACTCGTGCATATTTAAGTAAGGTATACTTGAATTACTCGACATGAAATGCTTGAAGAGCATATTTACATGACTACTTGAATTACTCGACATGAAATACTTGAATTGCATATTTATGTGATGTGTTTAAATGATTAATTATGCTATGGCTGCATAAGTCGGTTGGAGTGAATCTCCTCGACTCTTAAGTGGGAAACGGCCAATGGCGGCCTATTAAAATGACTAATGTCTACCAATTAACCGTGATTACTACCGTTAACCATCAACCGTTAACCGTTAACCATCAACTGTTAACCATTTACCGTAATTAATTACCGTTTTCCTATCTACTTGATTACCTGGTACTTGATTACTTGATTACCGTAAATTACATGTTCACATGAAATTATCAAATATTGCTTACGTGTTTATGTGTTAATTGTTGCTAGTAATTGCTCATATGAAATTGTCCACCATTTTAAGGCGAGTGTGTACTTTATCTCACTCGACTTACCAAAAAAATAAATTTTACCGTTCACCAAGTTATTTGATTACTTGTGCATGTTGTAAGCTCTAAGCTGAATTTGGGCCCTACCCTTGGTTACTGACCTACTCGAGCCATGACTGGGCTCGGTCGGGTAGGTTGGAACCCTGGGCCACCGTTTCGGTATACTCGAGTATTACTACTGGAGGGATAAGGCGATGGCCAGACAGTACCGTGGGGACCGGAAGTTATAAGGTGCAGTTGACCGAAATAGTTCCAATGGAACACCATATCTTTCAATGTGTGTTTATTCTACATAATGATAACCGCTTCATGCAAATGTGCTATACCTGTGATATGCTCAAATTACTCGTAGAATGATAATTGTCTCATGTTCATATGTCAACGTGCAACCCTGAACCATACATGTGGTATGCTCAATTACTTGATTTATTAGAACTGTTAGAATGTCTTGGAACCTCACTGAGCTGTGTAGCTCATTCCACGATTTTGTTTTTCTTAACAGGATTCGAGACCAAAAGTGCTCGTGAATAGTACTAGATTACTTTCTTTTGAAAACTTTAAGTTATATTACAGCAGATGGCTGTAGTAAATATTCTTTTGGGTTGTATTAAGCTTGAAAGCTGATTAATTGTAAGTGTGAGATATTTTGGAGTACTTTAATTATGTCTTGAAGTTATTTGAAGTATTCCGAACTTTTGAATTATGGATTGTAGTGAGTCCTGGCGAGAGTTGGGCAGACGCCCCGCGGATACCCTTTAGTTCGCCTTAAAGAGAAGCGGGGGCGTCACACATAGCATATAGGCATGCACAAGCACATAGCACATAAACCCTATCTATTACATTGAGGAGGCCTAAACCATCTAGAAGGGAGGAAAGCTTGGAAAAGTAGATTCCTAACTATTACAGTCACTATCTAGAATACAGAACTTCGCCACGAATCAAAATGCCTTGGATTACATTTCCTAGCTAAAACATGTCTTGAGCATATGATGGAACCCTATCTATTACAAAAACGGCATTTAAATGCCCCCAAATAATCAAAATTGAACTAAGATTAAGGTAAAATTAAATAACAAAAGAAATGAATAAAATGAAAATGAAATAAACACTCAAAGTCATGCAATTACACACATAAGCCACGTAGATGCACATAGGGTCAAATAAGGTAAAAAAATAGGGATAGAATGTACCTCTCTTGGAGTTGGAACCCTAATGGAGTGAAATTACTTATTTACCCTCCAAAATAATAAAAAGGTCAAGACATCACTTTAATTAACAAATAATCACATGTAAAATGGAAATAAACATGAAATTGAATCAATCAAAGCATTCAAATGAATTGAACAACTCCTATTCATCAATTAAGGACCCATTTAAAAGATTAAAGAAGTTTTAGGGGGCAAACCATCATTATTAGTAATATTAGGGGGCTAAAATGTAATAAAGTAAAATTAAAGGCTTAAGGGGAAATATACCAAACCAAAATGATAAAATTCACAGAAAATAAAAGAAAACCCTATTTGCTATAATTAGACAACAAAATCACTCAAAAATCTACTAAAATTCAAGTCAAGATTATAATTCTATCAAATTTCTCAAAAAACTATTAAACTCCAAAATTTATCTTAAGATCCAATAAAAATCTGCCCAAGAACCACAAACAAAACATGTCAATCGAAAATAACATTTTTTATGGGACCCAATCGATCAAATTCCCCAATTTTTGGGCCATAGAAGAGCAAAACTGGACTTGGGAGGTTAAAATGTAATTTCTGGAATTTTCATACATGAGGCTCGATAGTTTTCTTCCTCACTTGCTGGGTTTCTTTCTGCAAATTGGCAGCCGCCATTTACATAACTTTCAGCTACTCAGATCTATTGCACATTCAATCATAGGGCAAGAAAGAAAACTAAGCATGCCATTTTAACAAGAACTAACCATCAACAGAGTGACCAAAAGAAACTCAACTAAGCTACCAAAGTTGCAGCAAAATGAACGACAAGAAAACAACAAGAAAACGGCAAGAAAACAGCAACATGAGCCGGCAAAACTCAACAAAGCTACCAAACAAGGGAGAAACGGCAAGAAAACAGCAACCATGAGCATCTAGTTTCAACCCAATCAGACGCGAGGTTGATGCATATTGGTTTAGCAGAGACCCAGCAAATGAACCAAAGGACCAGATTTCAGCTTAGCGGATTTGGTTCCGTCTGAGATTAAAACGACGAGCAAAAAGGTTGAATATTACTTGTTTCACTTCCTCTACACTTGAATCCTTAGCAGGAACCCGCAAGGAAGTGATCGTACTCCCCAGAAATCAAAAGAAACCAACTGCAGACTTTGATGACGAAACGCGAGCCTGGGATTTCAGCCTCGAATATGAAGGCTTTAATGGCGTTTTTACGACAGATTTCCTGAAGGAGACTTGCTCTTCTACAACCAGAAAAAGTACAGAAACAAAAGGAATCCCCAAACCAGCTTGAAACTAACAAGAAATTCACTCCCAAATTGGCCGGATAATCAGCCTGTTTTGCAGGTTTTTCTGGAAAAAAAAAAATCTCTCTCCTTCTCTCTTTGTTCTTACTTGTTCCCGTTGGTTTCCTACTTTCACTCAGCCCTTCTAGAACCTCTCTCTCTCTCACTCTATCTCACCTTCAGCCGTCACCTTTGCCCAGCTTTTCTTTCCTTCTCCCTCAGATTTTTTTTAGTCGTCAGACCATCTCCTCCCTAAGAAACCCCGTAGCCTTCTTGTTTCTTTCCTTCCCTTAGCTGCCAACAGATTTCCCCCAACAAATTCTCTCCTCCTGATTCCGCAACCACTACTTAGATTTTTGCCTAAAGTTTTTTAGCTGTCCACCTCTCTTTCAGCCTCTACTATTGCTCTCAGTTTCTTTTCTTTATCCGTTCCTTCCTCTCAGCCGTTCACCATATCTTTCAGCCGTCCCTCCCCAGAATTTTTCTTTTTCCGTCAACCCTTACTAGCCCCCTCCTTAGCCTCTTTCCTCTATTTCCTCCCTTCGGCTCCCCCTTTTTCCTTGCCTCCCCTCTATCCTTCAGCCGCCCATTCCTTATTTTCCTTTTACTTTTTTTTTTTCAAAAACAAATCCTATCCTACAAGTGTCTAGACACCTCAACATCTAGGTGAGGTGATGTCAAATACAAAAAGAGACACTTGTCCCTATGCATGATCCCCACTTGTGTAGCATGCACACTTCCACCTATTTTCCTTATTATATATATTTTTTTGTTTTTGTGTTTTGTTCTTTTTTTTGTGTGTTTTGTTATTTTTTTTCTTTAAACAAACAAAATTAAATAAATAAGAACGAATGCTAATAATAAAGCAAGAAATTGAATTAAAAAACTAAAAAATTAAAATAAAGTTAAAAATGGAACTGAGAAAAATTTGGTGTCTACAGTTTGCTCCTCTTTGTCCGGGTTTTGAAGAAACTCGAGACAAAGATGTAGACACCAAATACTCACCTGTGGTTATTCTGCTGCAAAACTGCTCGAACGACTGACGCTCTTGAAATGAGGACTAACCCCTTCAACAAAAATTTTAAAATGGACTAACCCAGACGAGAAATTTAAAACGGAATTGACCCGAACAAGAAAATTTAAAATGGGACTGACCCGAACGAAAAATTTAAAACGGGACTGACCCGAACAAGAAATTTAAAACGGGACTGACCTGAACAAAGAATTTAAAACGGGACTGACCCGAACGAAGGAATTAAAATGGGGCTGACCCAAACGAGAAATTTAAAACGTGACTGACCCGAACAAGAAATTTGAAACGGGACTGACCCGAACAAAGACTTTAAAACGGGACTGGCCCGAACAAGAAAATGAAAACGGGACTAACCCGAACAAAAAAATGACAACGGGACTGACCCGAACAAGAATTTTAAAACGAGACTGACCCAAACAAGAAATTTTAAAACGGGACTCACCCGAACGATGAATTTAAAACGGGACTGACCCGATCAAGAAATTTAAAACGGGACTGATCCGAACGAGAAATTTAAAACGGGAAATTCCAGAATACTTACCTGAAGATTGCCTAAAATTTTGCCCCAGTAGAAATTAAGTTTTTGCATCTGAGCCAATAGTCGATTCTGCATTGCCACGTTGTTGCACCGTTTGATCAAACTTGCTTGCAACATTTTTCGTTCTGCCTTTGTTCGCTGGAGAACTTTTTTCGATACCAACTCCAATGCGAGGTGTGATTGTTTTCATCCATGCATGAAATTTTCCTGCAAAAGCAAAAGAAAAAAAAAATTGCCACCATCATTTGACACTTTTACCTTTGAGAACCATGTAAACATGAGTCTTTTGATGCCTTCGTCAACTTTTGCTGCGGCATCTGACTTAGTTGTATTTGTCACTTCAAAACTCTTTTTGATTTTCCCAGGCTGACCAAGTATGCATTTGCCATATTGTGAAACCCGTGTAGCCGGCTTTGCTGAATCTCAAATGTTTCCAAAAAGTGATTGAATCTAAGTATGCTTCGAATAAACCACGGGAATTGTTATTTACCAAGATTCAATGATTAAAAAAATGATGTCTGCAAGGAAACTTCATATGTCATGCAGGAATGAATATGCAAAAGAATGCAAACATAGCCAATTGTTACTTAAGCCTACAAAATGCCATGAATACAAGCAATTGAGAAAAAATGAGTTTCGCAAGAATGTATTTGCAAAAGAATATTTTTTATAAAGTGACACAGCTTTTGGCCAACGGATGTCATATTCGAATCTTTGGATATCTTTGTTCCGGAATTCAACATTGGCAGAAGTATTACAAAACGAAGAGAAATTCAAATGAACCAAGTCACCAGCTATTCCTCCTTGTGCTTGCTTGCTGCAGAACCCTACCTCGGCGCCCTTTCGGGTTTTCACCAAGGTTGTCCCCACCCTTTTGTCTTGTTTACTTTTCTTTTCTTTTCTTTTCTCTTCTCTTTTTTTTTTATTTTCGTTCTTTTCTTCTTTTTCTTTCTTTTCTTTTTTCATTTTTTTTCGAGGTGTCCTTTCGGGTTTTCACCTAAGGAACAATGGAAAACTCAACTATTATCGACTCAGGAATGTGAGTTGAAAATTGCTGGCATCAGTAAAATGCGTTTCCCTTATAAGTTTAGGCGAAGGCATTATGGACATCACTTGCCAGTTGATTAACGAATTTGCTAATAGAAATACAGCAAGTGATGAAAGCCAGGACTGTGAGTTTTTGTAATGGGATCCGGTGGGGTGTTTTCAAGAAAAGTTGAGACTTGAAAGTAATAACCTTTTTTATGAGAGGTGTGAAATAACCTGAAATTGCATCATTTTGAAATTATCTCCAATTTTTGAACGAAACTGAGGAAAATTTGCCCCAGTTTGATTGGATTTTTCTCTTTTTGCATTTTCTTCATTGTGTTTTTCTCACTTTTGCATTTTTCTTTAAAACTAAATTTGCCCCAGTGTGGGGTTTTTTCTTTCTTTTCTTTCTGATCATCTCTCTTTCAAGATAAATTTGCCCCAGTGTGGGATTCTTCTTTTGCTTTTCTTTTTTTTTTCATCTCTCTTTCGAAATAAATTTGCCCCAGTGTGGGGTTTGCAATTCTCAGGGGTTGCCAAACGAAAATTATTGCTCTGATAATTCGAAAGAGATGACTAGGGATAAAATGTTTGGATTGGAAAAGAAGATGGCCTGACTTTTGTCTCGTCTCTTGCGCGACTTCTAAAAGAAATTTGCATAATCAAATAAAAACTTCTTACACATGTCTGAGTTGATAGGTTGAGGGAATGTCTGCCTATCCATTTCTGCGAAACATAAGTGATCCGTCGGATAATACCTTTTGAACAATGAATGGCCCTTGCCAATTTGTAGCAAATTTGCCTTTGGCTTGATCTTGCATTGGCAAAATTTGCTTTGGCACTTGTTCCCTTTTTCAAAAGATCGCCGGTGGAAAGATGGATTACTGGGCAATCTGTACACCATGATGTCAATTGAAATGCCAGTCATATCGTCATTCGACCAGGAAAACACATCTTGGAACATGGACAAAATTCAATCATCTCCTTTTTCTGCTTGTCATTCAAGTGTATACTGATCTTTATTTCTTTGACCTCAGTCTCAGTGCCAATATTGACAATCTCTGCCTCTTATAGGCATGCACAAGCACATAGCACATAAGCCCTATCTATTACATTGGGGAGGCCTAAACCATCTAGAAGGGAGGAAAGCTTGGAAAAGTAGATTCCTAACTATTACAGTCACTATCTAGAATACAGATCTTCGCCACGAATCAAAACGCCTTGGATTACATTTCCTAGCTAAAACATGTCTTGAGCATATGATGGAACCCTATCTATTACAAAAACGGCATTTAAATGGCCCCCAAATAATCAAAATTGAACTAAGATTAAGGTAAAATTAAATAACTAAAGAAATGAATAAAATGAAAATGAAATAAACACTCAAAGTCATGCAATTACACACATAAGCCACGTAGATGCACATAGGGTCAAATAAGGTAAAAAAAATAGGGATAGAATGTATCTCTCTTTGAGTTGGAACCCTAATGGAGTGAAATTACTTATTTACCCTCCAAAATAATAAAAGGGTCAAGGCATCACTTTAATTAACAAATAATCACATGCAAAATGGAAATAAACATGAAATTGAATCAATCAAAGCATTCAAATGAATTGAACAACTCCTATTCATCAATTAAGGACCCATTTAAAAGATTAAAGAAGTTTTAGGGGGCAAACCATCATTATTAGTAATATTAGGGGGCTAAAATGTAATAAAGTAAAATTAAAGGCTTAAGGGGAAATATACCAAACCAAAATGATAAAATTCACAGAAAATAAAAGAAAAACCTATTTGCTATAATTAGACAACAAAATCACTCAAAAATCTACTAAAATTCAAGTCAAGATTATAATTCTATCAAATTTCTCAAAAAACTATTGAACTCCAAAATTTATCTTAAGATCCAATAAAAATCTGCCCAAGAACCACATTAAAACATGTCAATCGAAAATAACATTTTTTATGGGACCCAATCGATCAAATTCCCCAATTTTTGGGCCATAGAAGAACAAAACTGGACTTGGGAGGTTAAAATGTAATTTCTGGAATTTTCATGCATGAGGCTCGATAGTTTTCTTCCTCACTTGCTGGGTTTCTTTCTGCAAATTGGCAGCCGCCATTTACATAACTTTCAGCTACTCAGATCTATTGCACATTCAATCATAGGGCAAGAAAGAAAACTAAGCATGCCATTTTAACAAGAACTAACCATCAACAGAGTGACCAAAAGAAACTCAACTAAGCTACCAAAGTTGCAGCAAAATGAACGACAAGAAAACAACAAGAAAATGGCAAGAAAACAGCAACATGAGCCGGAAAAACTCAACAAAGCTACCAAACAAGGGAGAAACGGTAAGAAAACAGCAACCATGAGCATCTAGTTTCAACCCAATCAGACGCGAGGTTGATGCATATTGGTTTAGCAGAGACCCAGCAAATGAACCAAAGGACCAGATTTCAGCTTAGCGGATTTGGTTCCATCTGAGATTAAAACGACGAGAAAAAAGGTTGAATATTACCTGTTTCACTTCCTCTAGACTTGAATCCTCAGCAGGAACCCGCAAGGAAGTGATCGTACTCCCCAGAAATCAAAAGAAACCAACTGCAGACTTTGATGACGAAACGCGAGCCTGGGATTTCAGCCTCGAATTTGAAGGCTTTAATGGCGTTTTTACGACAGATTTCCTGAAGGAGACTTGCTCTTCTACAACCAGAAAAAGTACAGAAACAAAAGGAATCCCCAAACCAGCTTGAAACTAACAAGAAATTCACTCCCAAAGTGGCCGGATAATCAGCCTGTTTTGCAGGTTTTTCTGGAAAAAAAAAATCTCACTCCTTCTCTCTTTGTTCTTACTTGTTCCCGCTGGTTTCCTACTTTCACTCAGCCCTTCTAGAGCCTCTCTCTCTCTCACACTATCTCACCTTCAGCCATCACCTTTGCCCAGCTTTTCTTTCCTTGTCCCTCAGATTTTTTTTAGTCGTCAGACCATCTCCTCCCTAAGAAACCCCGTAGCCTTCTTGTTTCTTTCCTTCCCTCAGCTGCCAACAGATTTCCCCCAACAAATTCTCTCCTCCTGATTCCGCAGCCACTACTTAGATTTTTGCCTAGAGTTTTTTAGCTGTCCACCTCTCTTTCAGCCTCTACTATTGCTCTCAGTTTCTTTTCTTTATCCGTTCCTTCCTCTCAGCCGTTCACCATATCTTTCAGCAATCCCTCCCCAGAATTTTTCTTTTTCCGTCCACCCTTGCCAGCCCCCTCCTTAGCCTCTTTCCTCTATTTCCTCCCTTCGGTTCCCTATTTTTCCTTACCTCCCCTCTATCCTTCAGCCGCCCATTCCTTATTTTCCTTTTACTTTTTTTTTTCAAAAACAAATCCTATCCTACAAGTGTCTAGACACTTCAACATCTAGGTGAGGTGTTGTCAAATACAAAAAGGGACACTTGTCCCTATGCATGATCTCCACTTGTGTAGCATGTACACTTTCACCTATTTTCCTTAGCGCAAATTATCCCAGTGGCCATTAAACTTTTGCCATCATCGAGTTTTGGTCATTCAACTATTAAAAGTCTGATTTTGACCACCAAACTGTATAAAAAGTAGGCGCGAGGCCATTCTATTACATTTAGTCGTTAACTTCATTGATCTGTCCGTTTGCACGATTTCCAATACAAAAGGTAGGGTTAATTTAGGAAGTTAAAAATAGATCTTCTTGTTCTTCTTGTATAAAGCTAATAAAGATTACTTACCCGAGAGAAACTACAACAGAATGAAATGGAAGAAGCCCAACTTAGATTAGAGGAAGTAGGACCAAGATCAACGCCACCAAGAGCCGGGCCAGCAAGATCCATGCCACCTACATCGATGGCACCCATTTTGCCTACTTGTGTTTGTGGGATGAAGACAGTAATGACAACTTCATGGGCTGCATAAAATCCGAGAAGAAGATTTGCCAAATGCGCATTGGGGGAGATTTGTAACATCTTTTTAGATACTTAATTTATTATTGTGTAAGAAATATAATGAATTTGTTTTTTTTTTTGAAGGATGGCTGTGGCTATTGGGGATGGATAGATGATGAAATGTGCGCTCGATCTACAATGATTATACTGGGTCTACTCAGAAAGATCAATGGAATGGAGAAAAAAATGGTTGAATTTGAAAAGGTTGCAAGAAAGTGTAAAGCAAAAGCTGTGAAATTGGAGGGTAAAATGAAGCCACTTGAAACTAAAATTGCCAAGTACAAATCAGCCAATAAGCGACTCATTCGATGTACAGTGTTGCCTTGGCTAATAGTTGTCTTAGCAATGTTTGTTAGGAGAATAGATAATTCTGGTGGCATGCTACAAATTTGTGGCATCGTTGAAAATTACTGAAGAATAACTACTCAGTTGGTTGTAATGGTAGCATATTGAAAGGGAAAGGGCAAATGGCTTTATAAAGCCCCTTTTGTACCCCTCTGTATAAACATTTTGATGTATAAAAGTTGAATTGTTCACATGAATAAATAGTTATTATTTGATGTCAAAAAAGGTTTTAAACAACACATTTCAGTTCTACTAATTTCATCAATCAATGACAGAGATATAAGAACTAAACAGAAGTGCTGCATTAACATAGAACAATCTGCGTAGATTGGACAAAATAAATTGTTTGTATATATGGACCATGTTCGTAATAGGTCAGCATATCAAATCCAAAACAAACTTCATACAAAAAGGCAAAATGTAGTTGAATTATGTCCCAATCTAGCTATAGCTTTACTTCCTCTTCAATTTCCAGATGTTGATTCTCTTTTGACTCTTGGTTGTCCTCCGGTAGTTGTTGCTGAAGTTCCTCCTCTTCTAGTACCAGCTTTACTCCATCTTCCGCTCCAATTTTCAATAGTGAAAGGAGGTTCTTTACCTAAATATGCGTAATTGGCATTGATCCGCCCCTTTTCTGAATCTGTTAACTTTCGTTTTCCTGCCTTCTTTTGTTGATGAGCCCCTTGGCTCTAAGACTGTTGTTGGTTTTGTACAACTTCTTCCTGCTGTCGATGCTGTACACGTTCACTTTCCTCAACAGTAGATTGTAATTGCTATTGTTGTTAGTTCTGCTGATACTCTTGATCCTGCTGCTGTTGATTCTGCTGCTGTTCCTGATCCTGTTGCTGCTGCTACTGCTGATGTTGATCCTGTTGCTGGTGTTGCTGATTTTGCTGCTGCTGATATTGATCCTGCTGGTGGTGTTGCTGGTGCTACTGTTGGGTCTGATGCTGCCTCTGGTGCTGCTGTTGGGCTTGATGATGCTGCCTCTGGTGCTGCTGTTGGGTCTGAGGATGCTGTCTCTTATGCTGTTGTTGGGTCTGTTCATGCTGACTCTGATGTTGGTGTTGGTTCTGTTGTTGCTGCTGCATATTCTTAGAAACACGCTGCTGCTGTTGGTTCTGCTCCTGCTCCTCGCTATCCTAATTCTGCTGTTGTTGATTGTCTTGTTGCTGTACCTTGCAACCAGCTACATTATGGCCGGCAACACCACATTTTCTGCAATGGATGACTATCCTTCTCCGCAACCTGTTTCCAGTCTTTTGAGTTTCAGTAGGATCTCTTCTCCTGGCCTTCTTAGGTCTGCCAGGTTGCTCTATCCTTTCTGGTGGATCAAGATCCACCCCATCAGTTTCAGGCCACATTACTTGTCCATTGATAGGATACAAAATATTTTTATAAATTTTTAGAAACAGATCTCTGTTGTAGCAGTCATACACCTCTTTATAGGGGTCGTCATTATTTCTGTGAATTGCTGAAATAGCATGACAGCAAGGAATACCTGATAGATCCCACAGTTTGAATGTGCACGATTTTTTCTTTAAATAAACAGCAAACTGGACCCCCCTTGGTCCCCTAACCTGGTATCCATCCACAGCATTCCAAATGGTCCTCCACTGCCTTGATTCTATCACTCTATCATCAATTATTTTTTTAATTAGTGGGCCAATGGACAATTCAAACTTCTCCATTGCAGTTGTCCTTCTCTGTATCCTCTCCATCAAAAATACCCTAATGGACTCTAATATTGTGATAATTGACTGCTGCCTAGTTTCAAGGATATGACCATTAAAACTTTCACACAAATTATTAATCAACATATTGCATCGAGTATGTTCTGAAAAAAAAGTCTTACACCAATGACTGGGATGTGGTGCTTTCTTCACCCATTCATATGCTTCCTTGTCAAATTTTTCCAGATCTGCTGCTGCTTTCTTGAATAGTCCCTCAGTAGTACTTGCTGCAATGTTCCACAATTTTGTCTTCAGGGCAAATCCACGATGTTTGTTCTTGAAGTTGTTATACAAGTGCTGCATACAGTATCTGTGCTCACTATTTGATAGTACCTCAAATAATGCTCGGTCAAGACCCTATACATTATTACAAACAAAAGGCATTAGTAAATTGAAACAGATCTGTGTACAGTGCATATACAAAGGGAAGGAGTTAATACCTTCTGCTGGTCAGAAACAAAGGTGTAGCTGTACCCATTTTCAATCTGCAAGTCATTCTTCAGCAGCTCAAAAACTCATTTCCACTGTTCAGTTGCTTCCCTCTCAACCACTGCCCAAGCAATGGGCCACCATCCATTGTTGGGATCTACTCCATTAGCAGTCAACAGCTGTCCTTCAGCCTTTATGTGGCATCCATCAACCCTAATAATGGGCCTACAACCGTCAAGAAAGCCTTGTTTTAATGGTCCCAAACAGCAATAAAGTCTCATGAATTTTGGGTTGCATCCAGATTGTCTGAAGGGAGTAAACATAACTTCCATTGTGGTATTTGGGTGTGTCCTCTTAATTTCTACACAATATCTCCATATGTCCTTATATTGCTGCTCTGCATTCCCTTGAATCTCCTTTTTAGCAATTGTCCTTGCATTACATGCCACCCATTTTGAAATTTCAGCTTTGAAGTCCTCATCAACTATTTGTCTTAATAATTTTTGAGGCATTTCAACATTACATCTAAACCCCTCCATGTACTTGTTTGCGAGCCACTTAGCAGAAATATTCTTATTCTTCCATACATGACTGCAGTTTGTGTGCTCATTATTCATGCTCTTTACAACCAAATCAGCTATCCCAAGTTCCCTCTCAACTGAAGCATAAACAAATCATTGGCAAGGAGGTTTGCATTTTGCTCTAAACCTTTTTTTTTCATTTGTGTATGGCTTTACTGGTTTTCCTTTCATGATGGAATATGTTCTAACAGCTGCTGACTCAAACTTCATTCCTATGTGAAACTCAAAATTAGGGTCTTTTAGATCTCTCTCCGGATTGAAGTCAACATACTTATTCCTCCAGTCATTCTCTTCATCTGAGGAGCCAACATCACTATGCAACTCAGTCACCACTGTGTCTTTATCTAATGCATGGACATCATCTAAATGAGGAGCTGCCTCTTCTCCTGATGCTCTATTGTTGTTTCTTCTCCTTCTAACTTGCTTCTTCCTCCGCGACTGCTGGTTTCCAGTTCCCACATCCGTAGGTTGTTCTTCATTTGTTCCCAAATTCAGTTTCAAGTCCTGATTGTTGTGACCATGGATCCATCCCAACTATTTGTTGTTGTCTACCTAGCTCATCTGCAACTGATTCTTGCTGTTGTGCAGCATTATTACAATCATCATTAGAATTGGGATGTTGTGAAGATCTAAGTTGCTCTGTATTTGAAAAATCCACACCAGATTTTAGCCCCTCAACAATCAATTCTTCTAACATTTCTTCATCCCTACAGAAATCCCTATCAGCACTAAAGCGATCACAGTCTCCATCCGAATCAGTATCAGTCTCCACTTGGTCATCTATATTTTCTCTATCATTTGCATCCCCATCATCCCCATTATTCAAGGCATTCTCTTTAGAAGAGTTCCCAACATCTATCTTGCCAATTGATCTTGTAAATGGCACTAGTTCAAATCCAGGTTCCCTAATAACATTTCCATTTTCATCAAGTTCCTCGATGGTGACTGCGGCTTTTTTACTCAACTCTAGATCAGAAGGAAGGGACTTTGTGGCCATCATCTTGATTTCATTCTTTGACTTGTGGTCACAGTACACCTCCATGATTTTATGCTTATAAGCCCAATTGCAAAAACTGATAATGGCTTTATCAGTAGATAATTCCTTCAACCCACTTCGAAAATCTTTTCCAGGCTCAACATAGTAATACACCATACATCCATAATGCCCTAATTTATCCACCATGTAGTTTATTTCATGCACAGACATTGTTTCCGCATCACATAAATCAACATAATCTACATGCCCATCAATGTATATGTAATTTTGCCAATTGAATTTACCCCCATGATATATCCGTATGGTGAAGAAAGAAGAACCTGGCATTGCATGACATGCGATTAGTTAAAAAAATTAAAATTTTAGTCAAAACTAGTAAACCCAAATTCAATGAATGAATTATTTATTAACCCCTTTTTCCAGCATTAAGAATACTTTAATTAGTGTACTATGAAATCTCTATACTTTATTGCAAAAAGCCAAAACAACGATAAAATGTAGCCCATACATACATGAAACACACAATCTATTCTGGGATGTGGATAACTAAACAAACTTAGGGATTTTAAAACTTTACCGTATGCATCAGATGGATCAAAATGCTGGCCCCTTGGTCTAATCACCCACTTGGGCCACTCCATCGTTCCAAGAAATGAAGATCTTGTTTGTCAACCCGTTCTGCTGTCGCTCAATCCCCAAAAATTCTTCGTTGTTGCGTTTTTCTTTAATTGTCAATTGTTTGATATTTGGGTTTAGGCAAGGAAGAAGAAGAACAGATGCATGGGAGAGGAAGAAGAGGTGCAAGTGATATTTTCGACTTCCTAAATTGACCCTACCTTTTGTATTGGAAATCGCACAGACAGACACATCGGCGAAGTTAACGACTAAATCTAACAGAATGGCCTCACGTCTACCTTTTATACAGTTTGGTGGTCAAAACCAGACTTTTAATAGTTGAGTGACCAAAACTCGACGATGGCAAAAGTTTAGTGGCCACTGGGATAATTTGCTCTTTTCCTTATTATATATTTTTTTTGTTTTTGTGTTTTGTTCTTTTTTTTTTTGTGTTTTGTTGTTTTTTTTCTTTAAACAAACAAAATTAAATAAATAAGAACGAATGCTAATAATAAAGCAAGAAATTGAATTTAAAAAACTAAAAAATTAAAATAAAGTTAAAAATGGAACTGAGAAAAATTTGGTGTCTACATTATGCCTTCATGTTCACAAAAATTATCTAAAACTAAACATTCACTCCCTCTAGGAGATCTAATTCTTTTTATTTTTTTATTAAGTTGATTTTCTACTTCACACTTATAAGATAAAATGGCATTACGAGTATCATCTTTATTTTTAAGTAAGTACAGTTTGGTATATCTAGAATAATCATCTATAAAAGTAACATAATATCTTTTACCTTCTCTAATAAATCACCTAAGTCTGTATGAATTGAATTTAATGATTCAGTTTCTTTTTGGATAAATATACAACTTTTCTTTGTTATTTTAGTTTCTGCACATATTTTACATTTATCCATGTTATTACTTATACCAGACATTAGGCCACATACTTGCATTTTCTTGATATAACTAATATTAACATGTCCTAATCTAGCATGCCATAAAGAAATTAAATCAGCGAGATAAGCAGAAGAAGAGATATTTTCATTGATCACATAAGAAATTTTAAGTACAAAAAGTACTTAGTTACAATAACCTTCGCCCACAAACACATTATTTTTTGTCATTACAATTTTGTCAAATTTGAATGATACTTTCACTCTAACTTTTCCTAGCAAAGCCACAGAAACTAGATTTTCCCGAATGTTCAGCACATGTAGCACATCATTAAGGGCCAAAGTTTTCCTGAAGTGAGTTTCAAGATCACTTTGCCCTTACCTAGAATTTTAGTAGTTCATGAGTCTTCAAGGTAGATCACTTCTTCATCATCCCCTATAGGAGGTTTCACATATGTGACGAGTAGCCCCAGAGTCTACCACCCATTCTTTCACATAGGCCACAATGTTTACTTGAGAGATGACTGCAACAATTATTTCATCTCCTTCAATTAAATTAACCTTAGAAGGATTAGCATTTGCTTTGTCACCTCTATCTCTGTATCTACACTAGGCAGCATGATGTTTTGGTTTTCCACAAACGTAACAATTGCTTTACTTTTTCTTGAAGTTGGGATTCTTGGGCTTGTGACTTTGGGACTTGTTAGTGATCCTTTTATTTTTGCTTTGTACCATGTTGGCTTTGAAAGCCATCTCCTTGGCTTTGACAACTCTTAACTCCTTCCTATTAGAATTTTCAATGAAGATGCGTTTCACAAGGTCCTCAACAGTGTAATTTTTTCACTTGTGTTTCAAGTTATTTTTGCAGTCAGCTTATGATTCTAGCAATTTTTCAATTAGCATGCCTACATGAAATTTCTTAAGCAGACTAATGTCTTCATTTTTCAAATCTTCGAGTAGTATTTGGTACCCTGTGATTTGAGTCTACATTTCCTTGTCGTTGGTCATTTGTCTCTGATAGTACTTTCCTAAGACAAATTTGTGCTTGGTTGCATTTTTAGCAGTAAACTTTCTTATCAAAGCTTCCCAGATGGTTTTAACTTCCTTGCAATTGGAGTATACATCAAATAATTTATTAGAAAATATTTGTAAAATAGTATGTCAACATACCTTGTTGGCATATTGATGCGAGCGCGGAAGCAACTTAGGATCTAGAGGAACACGTTGCGGAATTGACGAAGTTGAACCCAAACTTGGACCACTCAAGAGTAAATTCAACGGTAAAGAACGCCACAATCAAGTGTGTGAGCTTGATTGATAAGTCAAGGAATAACCTAGGATCAACTCTAGGATGCTCAAACTAGCTTTCACAAGCTAAAGGAATTTGCCTCAATGAAAGACGAAATTCTGAAATTGTATTAATAATATTGTCAAAAACTGAATGTAAAACATCACTTAAGCTATTTATAGCCTTGATTAAACCCTAATAAAGTTTGGAAAATACAAAGGAAATTCGGCTAGCCCATTTTCTTTATTTGGCCGAAAAATAGCCCGTACAGCTTAGCAAGGGTACTTAACTGTGGCCCAATCCGCCGTTTGGAGCTTGAACACTTGCATCTTCAACTGTAAGCAACACTGTAGTAGTCTTGGAAGGATCTTCCAACTCAATCCCTTCAATGGGCAGTTTCTCTTGGGCTTGGACGGCATGAACCAAGGCTTGAAGCGACTCCTTGAACCTCTTAGCTCGTGCTCGTGTTACTGGGCCTTGGAGCACCTTCACAGGGTCCACTTGAGCACCTTGGATCTCGTGCCCAACCGCATCATTTCGGCATATTGTCATGACTCTTATGACTTAGCATCAGCAGTTGCAGCAGGTTGAGCATCAATCAATGCATAGGCAACTCCATAGATGTCGAGAAGTGAGTATATACGTTCTTGCAACCTTTTGAAATTTTTATTAACAAAAACTTCAATTTTGGAGACGTCTAGAAAAGGTTTAGCTAATGGCAGCATGACTGCAACATATGCCGATGATGGATGCGATATACTGATGATGGATGCAATGTGCTAAAATTGTCGAAGGCCATAATTTCTTAGATTGTTGATAAAAAAGCCGAACAATGCTAACAATATTGAAGACGTAATTTGATCAAGTTTAAGTCATGCTAAATAGCACTGTTTTAAGAAACTATTTTAGGGACACTGAAATGTTTTCCAAAAATTAAACAAGCCTTCTTTTTGTTGATAGCAAGAAGGATTAGAAACAGCAAAGTTTAATCTAACAGTAGAGGAAGTGGATAGAATTGAGAGCTAAGAGGAGAAGGAGGAATTTAGAAAGTTCAGTGGTGTATTCTATCCTGTGAAGGATAAAAGCTATTTATAAACCTCAAGAACTAATGTTAAGAAATGGATAAAATTTTATTTTCAAGAAAGAGCCGTTGAAGGAGAGGGAGGAATTTACAAATTCAGTGGTATATTCTGTCTTGTGAAGGATAAAAGCTATTTATAGACCTCAGGAACTAATGTTAAGAAATGGATAAAATTTTATTTTCAAGAAAGAGCCGTTGAAGGCCTGATAATTCTTGCTAGTTATTGCTAATATATAGGAACATGGGAATAAAACTTATTTGTTGGTCTTGCAGATAAAAACATTATCTTTGGAAAGTTGAGTTTTAAGTGACAAAACAATGGATAATTTCCTAACATTTAGGAGGTCAACAACCAAGAAGATATTGAGGAAATCTTGGAACATTTCTATCTTTAAGAAAAATCAATCTGTTGCTAATCTTTAGCAATAGCAATCAAAGGTTTTACGTTTGTCATGGATAATAGGATAAAAGTCACATTTCTTTAAGTAAAATCTTTTGCTTTAAAAGAGTCCAACTTAATCCACAAGACAGAGAATCTTTTGAAATACCTATTATATTACAACACTAAGTTCCTCCATAGGATAAAATCTGGATTTTTTACGTCCTTCTTGTCGTTGACAGTTTTAACATCCAAGGTGAAATAGTTATAGTTTGACATAGCGTCGGCCATTCTCCATTAATTAATCCATAAAAGTCTTGACTCTCAATGAGTGCAACCATTTTGGTCCTCCAACTTCGGTAGTATTCTTTTGTTAATTATAATGACACAAAGTTACTAACGTTGACGGTGGATGGATATGGACATTTGACGGCAGCAGCCATTGCCTGTCCTTGATACCAAAAGGACAACTAGAATTTTAGGTTCTCTCGATTTTTAATTCTAGAATGAGAGATTAACGGGTGTGTGTGTCTAGATACACTAATCTAGAATCTTCAATCACTTAATTTGAGAAAGAGTCCATCTAACAGGCGCTTGTCTAACAGGTTCTTATTAGATATTTAGGATAATGGATAAGATGTACTTCAAATGTTAAATTTTTAGGAAGTAAAAATTAATTAAAGTATATAAATGTAAGGGAAAATAATAATTATTAGTATGCATATGAATATAATAGGTTAAATAGAATTTAAATATATTAACAAGTATCCATGAGCACCCGTTGAAAAACCATTTGAAAAATTCTCAGGCTTAAGATTACAGCATTTACTAGAAAACTCCTATGATTAACTCACTTTACTGCTCCGACCAATGTGAGACGCTGCTAATGGTTTTCCTTGTAGTAACAGGGTATTTGTTTTGTCCCTTGCTATCACAAATGTAGTAGGATATTTTAATTCCCTTACATTAATAGAATTTCCCCAACGTAGCCTTAGGGAATCCTGGGAAAAAGTATGGGGTTTTATTAGACATCAAAGACATCAAAGGTTTTGTCCCTTGAAGTTCCAATCAATCATTGCCTAGTTTATTGACTTTTACTCCAAGGCTTGCCATCTATAAACCATGCATGAAGCAAACTTTCTCCAAATACCCTTGGTAGAGTATACAGGTTCAAATACCAAACAAAGCTAATTCGACCAGGACATGCATGGACTGGAGGTTGATGGCTGTAATCAAACGCCTAGTAGAAAATGGATCCGTTGTTTTAGGTGAAAAAATTGCAATTGAACATTAAGAAGGCTAAAATATTCCACACTTTAAGGGCAAGCAAAAATTAGCCAAAAATTAACCTAGTATGACGACATTGTAGAACACAATCAGCAAAGCAATATAAGTATACAATTACATCCAGCAAGAAAAATTCACAATTTTAGAGAAAAAAAATATTGAAAGGCAAAGTTAGCAACAATTCCACTCCAGATTTGAGTAAGACTTCCTTCCACATGTTCTTCCTTTGTCATGCCTATCCATAGATTTCCAAAAGCGTGGAGTTGGCTTTCTTAGCCAACCCAGAAAAGTATGCTGTTAATCAAACTTTTTCAGTGGACGATACTGTTTAATAGTACCATCTATTTGTCTTTGAATCCTGTCCCTGGTTGCATTCCAATCTTAGTTACCTACAAGTCAGTAAAGCATCCAAGCAACAATTCATCATCCCGGGGTATTAACACAGGCTGGTTTTGGCATGCATATGAAGCTGATGGATCAATCACTTGTTGAACAAGTAGCTTATCGAAAACTTTCCAATCATTGTACTGCTGGCAGTATATGTTGCTCTTCACATCTTCGCCATCTTCATTGACTAAACTACCGCTTTCAAAAACCTGATCTTTTGTTGCCAAACTTGTTGAAATAGAAGGGCTGTCAAGTTGTGGAATTTCAATGAGTTGATTGTCAAAACGGGCCGCATGGTTGGATATTAGTTCATGATGATCTGCCCGCAAGGGAACTTGCTGAAAATCAACCCCATGGATTGAAATCGGATTGACAGCATGCATTGAAGTAATTGATTTGTCAGGAAATGATGGAGGCTGGTATTTTCCATTTTCTCTCATGTAGTAGGCATTACTCCAGGCTTCAAAACCTTGCTTGTGACTTGGACAAGGCTTCTTGAATGCTCTGCAAACAACCCATCCTTCTTCCTGCAATATCAACATCCTAGTTAGATTTTAGTCCAAACAACATCCTTCTAACGAGTTTTAGTGTCACTAATTTGTAGGTTCTAATTGTAATCCAGCTTTTATTTGGTTTTAAGTGGGGGCCAAAAGTGATGATGAGGTTTAGAAAGCGAATCGTTTGGAAAAATTTCTGGTATTGTTTTAAAAACATTATATCTGATCTCATTAACATTGAATCACAGAAGATATTACAGTAATTAATAGAAAAAACCAAAAAACTTTGAGTTCAAATGAAGGATCCACTCGAATATTTCAACTTCTACTAGAAAAATGAATGACATTTAATGTTTTGACTATAATGAGTATATTCCACCAGAGCTATATGTGACTTCACCATAGTTTTTATAAACATATGAAAGAGCAAAAGGTAATTTGGTGCACATCGAGCAAGACTTTTTACTTGGTTGGAAATCCTGTTAAACCGTAGCTTTCATGAGAACAAATAAAAACATTTTGAAACGTTTAAAACACATGCAAAAAGATGAGATATGTGCAGGTTCATTGTATCAAAGGGACACAAAGATGGGAAATGAATCATCCAATGTTCCAATGTTGTCGTACTGTACCGTAAATAGACATGCAGTTTCACATATGTGACACTTTTCTGTGCGTGTTCGCATGCATAAAAGAACATTATGGCCTCTCTTGACCAAAGTTACGATTCAATCAAAAAATCCAACTTTTCAAAAGCTTAAATCCTTTGCTCCCTTTTTCAAGTATGGACTTGCATAATAATTAATTTGCATTCAAGAAAGCAGCCGCAGTTTTTTCTTCCTTTTACTTCTAGCGTGAAACTTTAGTATTTTGCAGGAATAATTTGGATTTTGATAAAGTCGATTCAAAAACTTGCCTGAGAAGGTCCTTGCTCAGATGTTTGAAGCCGATACTCATGCATGATCCAGTCAGTCTTCCTCATTCCTACAATTTTTTCCTTTGAGATCACAGCTTTATCTCTTCCAGTTGCTTTCCAAAATCCAGCAGCAGTGGCTCTGTTGGTTCGGGTTCCTGTTGGATATTTCCTGCTTGTGACTGAAGAAGTACCATTCATTTTGCTCTTCATATCCTAATTTGCACCGATCTGTAAATCAGAAAATACAACTACATTAAACAAAACAAACCATGCAAAAAAAGATTTATGCAAAATTTGCTCTAGTTGGATGTTTGCCATAATAATCTCAATATGTTAAACCATCTGTTCCTTTTTTTTTTTAATAAAAATTTTACAAAGTCGGATGTATTTCGAACTCTGTACCTGATTTTCATGTATATGGTACAAGCTTTGTTACTAAAACAAATAAAAACCTGAAAAGTAAAATCACTTTTTTTTTGGGAGAAAACTATCACATTGTCATGACTCTTAAACTCTAAGATATATAGATTTATTGTTAGGGAGTAGAAAATGCAGCTGTATTTCTTATTTGAGTGCAATACGATTTGCGTAATTGTTAAAAAATGTGATGTCTAAAGTCATCAAATACCTTGTATATCCCATGGTTCCATCCTGTAGAGATCAATGTCAACAATAACATCAAGATCGATCTTCAATGAATTAACCTTCCGATTGAGGTAGTATCCAACAAGCTCTTCCTCTGTAGGGTGAAATCGAAATCCAGGAGGCACACATGATTCCATCTCCATTGATTAACTTATCCTAGAAAACAAAGTCAACCAATAAGTTCTCACTAGAGCAGCTATGAACCACCATAGGAATTGAAGTATGATTTGATTTTGGAAGGGCAATATTCGAAAAAAAAGAAGAAGAAGAAGAAGGGACTTACAAAACAAAAGCAATTCTGATTATACTTTCCTAAGTAATGAGCTCTTTGAAGATATTTTTTCCTTTTGATTATTTTAACATCAAGAAAGCAACTTTGGGAGCTGAAAAGCTCACTGAGTGTGTTTTACACTTGCACAAAACCATGTTTTCTAAATTTGCCATGATTCATATCCATCCGTGAGCACAAGGCCATGATGATGATGATCTCATTTAGGGAGGGACCCAAGAAATGTGTACTTCATGTGTGCCAATGGTATACATTAGAGAAATGGCAGACCAGCAGTGGATCCCACCAAGAAACACAGATATTTTCATGCTAAACCTAGCCCAATCACCTTTCTTGCACGTAGTTAGGCAAGTTTATTGAACACAAAAGTGGCCGGCCGCAAAAACGGACTTTGTAGGCAACAAGCATGTTCATTTCTTTGAGTGCATTCCACTCAAGCTCATGGCTTGGACTGCAGAAAACGTTCTCACACCCACCATGCTACACAAAAAATGTGCAGAAACGATTGTTCATGGACCAACCCTTGAATCTATGATGCTACTTAGAAAGATCAAAATATTTCCTCATTTTCTTCTTCTTCTTTTTTTTTTTTCTCTTTTGCGTGGCATCTTCCACCTCATGTTTCGAATATGCTAGAAACCAAAATGGCAAATGATCGAGGAACTGAGGTGAAGTTTAGTGTTGGAAGAAAGAACCTTTCAGTATAGTATTAATTTACATCCAATCCACGACATGCATGGATGGATTCATCATATTTGAGCAATCATTAACTCAAGTACCATTTGCCCACATGTTCATCTTAGAAGAGAGACACTAGTGGCTTATAGACTACTCGCAAAAAGAACCATATTCCGATTCTTTATTGTTTTTCATGCGAAGGACAAGAACAAGCAGATCAAGAAAGCATAACTAATGGCAAGCATTTTATTCACATTGTAAACACTAACCAGAAAGTTGAACCTTGTCTTCTTCTTCTTCTTGGAAGTTGAGAGAAGGGAGGGGGGGAGGAGAGAGGGAGAGTTCTTGGGATTGGGGTATTTGATGAAGATATTGGTCAGGAGAAAGAGAGAACAGCTTAAAAATGAGAAAAGTGCATCCGATCAGCCTCAAGTGTTGGTTGAACGTTGTTGTTGGCGAAGCTTGTTGGTATATAAATACAATATCATATGATAAGAAGGGGTGAAACACTATTCACTAATAGTGAAGAAAACAAATTGAAATGTGACAAACCTGCGAGGATTTGATAGAATATAGTACAAAACCATCTCTATCCACACACTACAACAAAAATGGCCTTTCCTGACATGTCTATAAGGACACTTGTCAGTTTGTGTCGTTATACCAAATGTATCATGACACTTATTAACCAACTCAATAATATGTACTATAATTTTTTTATTTTATCATGATATAAAATAATAATGTGCCTTTAGACTACCTATCATGACACTTGGGAAAATGTGAGAAAAAAAAAAGACAGAAAATGACATCGTTTTAATTTGGCTCCAGACACTTGGTAAAGTACTCTGAAGTTTCATTTTGCCAGCAAAAGGACTTGGTGAAAGTTTTCTTCTTCTCATCTCTCTCACCTCTCCGCATACAATCTATCTCAGCCAATCCAGAATGTTAGTCAAGCTATCTCCGCAAACAACCATCTTCATCTTTTCTAACCTCAACTTTAAATCCTTCGGCTAAGACATCTGGAAGGGCAGGCAGGGAGTAAAATTAGAAGATCGGAGCTGTACATTAGGAAAGCTGGAAGATACTTCAGGCACGCAAATGTTGTTCCAAAATCGAAGTGGTAAGCACAATGAAGCTCTTATGTTTGATTTCGTTGTCAAGAAATTACCTGTAACTTGGAAATTAAGGTAATCAGAATTAAAAGGAGGAAATTGTATTGTCCTGCAACTTGGAAATTTTTTTCTGAGAAGTAAAGATTCTTGGCCTGAGCTGTCGCTAGTTGAGTTATATTGTCCTCATTTAAGATTATTGAAAGATTTAAATATGATATCTATCTAATTGTAGCATTAATAGCAACTCGGTGTTGGATACTTTTTCTTTTGCTGCAATGGAGATGAAAACTTGAGGAAATTTGTTCAATTGGATTGCGTATTTTTTGAGGAGATTGATCTTTATGTCCATGTTACATTTTTTCTATTGTCATGCCATAATTGTACATAGGCTAGCTAACAAAGTGTCCATGCGTGATTAGTATGTTGCCCAAAACCTGTTCGATAAAAAGTCAATTCCCCCTGTTTTTCATTTTTTCCTATGAAACCTAGCTGTAATTGAAGTTTGTTTAGGCAGCTAGTTCTGTTTGGTGATGGGGACGGTTAAGTAAAACTGTGAATAGAGAGCTTCAACCAAATTGCATTGCTTATCGTAATCATGAACACTCAGCAACAAGTTCGATATAAATAAATGAAACAAGGACCATGGTCTATATATGCCTAGCAGGAAATTATTCTGGTGACAGAATTGGGAAACCGTGACTATGTAAGCCCAAAGAAAATTAAGATGCAGATAATGGACCGCCAATGTGAGGCACAAAATTTGCATAACAAAGGTAACCCTCGCTGCCTTTTGGCTTTTGCCACAAAGGTGGTCCTCCGGCTAAGTGCATATTTCACCCAATGGTATCACTTATATCACTATTGCTTTTTTCTATGTTAAATTCTATGTAGTACTTGCATCTTTACAGCATTTTTCTGTTTTAAATTGTCTGTCTAATCAGTACGTGAGTTGCTTGAAATATATAGTATAACGCTTGTACTAAGTGTCTTCTGCACTTGATCAGTCTATTATAGTGCAAATTTTGAGCACAAAAAAGGGGACTTTTAGATTAATAAGATAGAGACATTGATGCAGTTGGGTCAAAGTATTTTGACATGTTCATAAGGATCTTCATAGGCATGATTAGAAGCTAGGGGACTTTTCTGTCATTCTTTTTTCCAATTACCTATGCCGTCAGTTGCATGCCTTTCTAAAGAGATGATTTATAAAATTAATCACTACACACCAAAGATGTATGTATACTTTGGTGGAAATTTAGTCAAATTCTTGAATTTCACCTTTAGTTTTCACGCTCATGTGTTTGTTTAACCATTGACATTTCAGATTGAACTTAGGAATTTTGCGAAGACGTGAGCGCAAGAGTTGGTATGAAGGGTTTTTTTCTGTTATTAGGTAAATAAAATTTCTATCCGCTTACTTGCAAATTCTGTTTTTATAGATTGTTGAGAAATTTTGCATTTTGTTGATTTCCTTTATTTGATGGCTGCTTGATTTAGTAGACTGTAAATTCTTGAACTTGAAATTAGGGACTTGTAAGCCACGACCTGAGTTTAAAAAGTAGGCTATTGGAAGCTCGTTGGAGGACATTTATTTATATTAAAAGTATGGATAAAAGATGGATGGATTTTCCAAGAACAAGTGAAAAGTACGAGACAGGACTTCAAATGTTTCTAAACTTCGCATTTTCTAGATCAAGTTGTGACGGAAAGATTTTGTGTCCTTGCAAAGATTGCGGCATGGGTGTTTGTGTGACAAAAATGGAAGCATATGATCATTTGAAAGTGGTAGGATTTATCAAGGGTTATAATAATTGGATAGCACATGGAGAACTTTCAAACTACAATGAAGCCACATCTAATTCTGAAAATACATCAATTGGGGTTTCAAATGGGACTAATGACATGCAAGACTTGGTCCATGATGTATTTGGGATACCACATGGAACAAATGAATTGAATAGAGAAGGGGACATTCCTGTTTCAGAGGCTGAAAAATTTTACAAATTGATTGATGATTCTCAACAGGATTTGTACAGTGGTTGCAAAAATTTCTCGAAATTGTCTTTCATTATTCGGTTGCTTCACCTAAAATGCCTGGGTAAGATGAGTAACAAGATTTTTAATATGCTTGTTGAGCTGTTGAGAGAAGCATTTCCGGAGGCCATGACTAATTTGCCGTCTTCTTACTATGAGGCTGAGAAATTGATGAATACATTGGGGCTGGGTTATGAAAAGATCGATGCATGTCCTAATGATTGTTCTCTTTATTGGGGTAGTGCTAAGAAAAGAACTTCATGCGAAACATGTAATGAGCTTAGGTGGGTTGCCTCAGAAATGATCCAACTAGGGAAAAAAGGAAAATTCCTCAAAAAGTGTTGTGGCATTTTCCGTTAAAACCTAGATTACAAAGACTATTTATGTCTTCTAAAATTGCATCTCAAATGAGATGGCATGAGGAAAAACGTACAAAAGATGGTTGTATGAGACATCCAGCTGATTCTCTAGCTTGGCAAACTTTCGACCATCTACATCCAGAATTTGCTAAGGATTGTCGAAATGTTAGATTGGGGTTGGCATCTGACGGGTTTAATCCATTCAACAACATGAGTTCTACACACAGTACTTGGCCTGTAGTTTTAATACCATATAACTTACCTTCGTGGATGTGTATGAAGCAACCGTACTTCATGTTGTTTTTGTTAATACCCGGACCATCCTCTCCTGGGAATAATATTGATATTTATCTACAGCCTCTAGTTAAAGAACTGACCGAATTGTGGGATTTTGGCATTCAAACTTATGATGCATCCCAAAAAGAAAATTTTCAACTGCATGCGGCTCTGTTTTGGACCATTAATGATTTCCCTGGATATGCAATGTTATCTGGGTGGAGCACTAAAGGTGAATATGCTTGTCCTGTTTGTCACAAGTTCACTCATGCACGACGGTTGACTCATAGTTTCAAATATTGCTACATGGGTCATCGGAGATTCTTCGATAGTAAGCATAAATTTAGAAAGCAAGCCCAAATCTTTGATGGCACCGAAGAACATGGAAAGCGACCACCTTTGCAAACCGGGGATATGATTGTGAGTGAATTGGGAGACTTGCAAATTAAATTTGGAAAACTTGTGAAAGGTAATCCGAAGCTGCCTTTCAATTGGAAAAAGAGGAGTATTTTCTTTGACTTGCCATATTGGAAAGATAATGTCTTAAGACACAATCTTGACTTCATGCACATTGAGAAGAATGTTTGTGAAAACATTTGGGGAACATTACTGGACACTGAGGATAAAACAAAGGACCATTACAATTCCCGTCGTGATTTGAGAGAAATGGGAATAAGAAAAGAGCTGCATCCCATTGAGACAGAACCTGGAAAGGTGTACTTACCTCCATCTTCCTTTGCAATGGATAAAAAATAGAAAAATATGTTTTGCAATGTGCTAAAAAAGGTGAAAGTTCTAGATGGTTATGCAGCTAACGTCTCAAGATGTGTTCGAGTAAAACCACCAAGAATTTCAGGGCTTAAAAGTCATGATAATCATATCCTAATGCAGCAATTGATGCCTATAGCTTTGAGAAAATCAGTGCGCTATCCTTTGATTCGATTGAGTAGATACTTCAGGCAGCTTTGTTCTAAAGTTATTTGTTCTCAAGATGTGGTTCGTTTGGAAAGTGAAATTGCCGTCATACTCTGCGATCTTAAGAAATGCTTCCTACCAACCTTCTTCGATGTCATGGTGCATTTAGTTGTTCATTTGGCAACTGAAGTAAAATTAGGTGGGCCGGTGTATTATCGTTGGATGTATCCTATAGAGAGGTACTGCTTGTAATTCTCATTATGCCTTAAATGTTTATTCCTTTTTTGCTTTCTTTGATTTGTGGAACTAATTAGAGAGTTTGGAATGATGATACTTTAGGTACTTAGGAACATTAAAATCTTATGTTCGAAATAAAAGTAGGCCTGAAGGTTCGATTGCTCAAGGCTACTTGGCAGAAGAATGCATTAACTTTTGCTCATTGTATCTTGCGGACTATGTTGAGACAAAATTCAATCGTCCAAGCAGAATGAAGAAGTACATAAGGAAATTGAAGATGGTTTAGATATATTCTCTGAATCAGGACATCCTTTGGGGAGGGGCAAGCCAACAGTCTTTGATGCTCATATCTTGAGTAAAGCACATCAGTATATTTTATTTAACTGTGATGCAGTCACACCTTACATAGAGTAAGTTCAACTACAACTTGATGCATTAAAATTTTATTGTAGAATTCAATGTATGATTAAAATTTTGACTCATGTACTTCTAGGCAGCATCGTAGATTGATAGAAGAAGGATATCCTCAAGTTCCACAGCATCTAAAAGAGCGCTTGCACAGCGAAAATTTTGCGTGTTGGTTTGCTGAACATGTAAGTAAAATTCTGAATATTAAGTACAATTTGAATTGTAGGACTTCAAATATAGTTTCATCTTCTTTTTTTTTTTTAAAAATGACAAGTTAGAACTTCCTCAAATTGTTTCGGTGTTGAGAGAGTTGAGGTTCCTTGCTAAAGGTCCAGATATTGTTGGAATCCAACATGACAGGTATGCTGTTAATAGATTTCGGTTTCACACCAAAGAAGTTGAGAAGAAAAGAAAAACGCAGAATAGTGGCGTTACAGTCAATGCAACAACATCCAGTTTTACAAGTATAAGGGATCAAAATCCAATTTTGAGTGAACTAGTTTACTTCGGCATCTTGAAAAATATGATTGAATTAATTTACGGAGGTCGTCGGGTGGTGTTATTCGAATGTGATTGGATATCAAATGGTTCGAGAATGAAACAAGATGCTGATAGGTTTACTTTAGTCAATTTTGCAAACGTGAGGCCTCATGTTGAGCCATTTATACTCGCTTCACAAGCATCACAGGTTTTTTATGTGGAAGATCCAACTAATAAGGATTGGCAAGTGGTTATCTCTACCACTGCAAGAGCTGGATATAACATGGGCACAACCATGGATGTTGAGACATATTTGCAAAGTGATGTTGGCAATCCTGTTGTTGAGAATGAAAATGAGGAAATTAGTTAGGTTCGTGAGAATGGACTCGGGATTGAAGTTGATTTGTCCCAATATAATCTGATTTAGAATCTTTTATAGCTTTAAAGCTTACTGGTCCTATTCTTCTCTGTTTCAATTGCTAGGCCTAGGCTTTATTTCCTTTTGTCGATGGGTTTTGCATTTTTTTTTTGTATTTTACTAATATGACCGACATTCTTAGTTTTGAAGGCATTTACAAAGCTTTGAGTTTAGTGCTCTCGGTGTCATGTTAAGCCTTCTGACAGATGTGATAAAAGACTTGGTGCTATTAGTTAAAACTTGTGTATTAATTTGCCTCTTTAAGGCCTTTCTTCATTGATACTCCCATGGTCCAGTTTTTGGATTTCTAGTCTTGGTTAGTAATCGTCAGTCTTATTCATAAAAATGGTATTGGAATGATTTTTCTTTTAATGGCATGAGAACAATTGGCAACTGAGGCTATGATTTGGGGAGAACAATTGGCAACGTACAGAATGTGCAAATCATTTCAGACCAAACATAAAAACTATCCAACTTTCCAAGGAACCCATTACTCATTTTAAGAGCCCAATAGGCTGGATAAATACTGGTCATTATTTTATAAGCAATTCCATTAATTGTAAGCTGTAATATTACATTTGTGAATCATTATATTATGGCCAATTCTTTTTCCCAATAACCCGAGGTCTAATTTTTTATCAATAGAAATATTTTGAAACTTTAATCTATAAATTTCTTAAATAATTTTTTAATACCATGAAAAAATTATTTTTTAAACCAATAACAATACAAAAAGTTAATTCCGATAGAGCTTTCTAGTCCAACTGATCTTTGATCGAATTTAATCGGTTTAGTCGCAATTTTGGATTATCCTTCAAAGTGACCGGAGACACGATCGAACCGATCAAGCACGATCGAATCGATTAAACCGATCATACTATATGTTTATGTTCAATCAATGCGTTATAAGTGTAAGCATAAGGTTAATCATTGAAAAGTTCAATATTAAGATCTTGTAAGTGATAGTAAGCTTCTAATTAACACAAAGTTCAATGGCAATTGCTTTGGAATTGAAAACATTGAATATATATATATATGTTTATGTTCAATCAATTCTAATCCCAATGTTTATCAATGGAAAGTTCATGTATTCACAAGTTAATTTTCTTGTTTCAGAAACTAATTCGATCCTTCCAATGGCTGGTTTGACTACAAGCCGTACATAATTGCTAGCAGCATAAAATAAATTGAGTAACCGAAAATATTTTGATTAAAAGAATTGTTAACTTCTCAAAATTTTTAATTATTTTTATATTTTTAGTTGTTATATTACATTGTATATAGCTTTAACAAAATTTTTATTTGTTATATTTTTAGTTGTTATATAGCTGTAACAAAATTTTTGATTGTTATATTATATTGTATATAGCTTTAACCAAATTTTTATTTGTTATATTTTTAGTTGTTATATAGCTTTAACAAAATTTTTAGTTGTTATATTATATTGTATATAGCTTTAACAAGATTTTTAGCCTTTATATTTTTAGTTGTTATATTATATTGTATATAGCTTTAACCAAATTTTTAGTTGTTATATGGCTTTAACAAAATTTTGCCCAAACACACAAAAATTGTCATTAGTAGCGCGGCAAATTGAAAAATTCAAAAGGCTTGACTAATTTACTTTGGCGTCATTAGTACCGCCTTTATTTCAGACATCTTCTCCCTCTCTCGTTGTCCTCTGCCTTTGTCCTCTCTCTCTCTTTCAAGCTCGCACCACCAATTTGAGTCAATTGCCGTCCATGAACTCGCACCCATTTGGGTAACTTGGTTGAGCTCGCACCAGGTAAATCCCTAATTCGGCTGTTGTGTTGGTTTGGTGGCAAGAAATCAGAAATTAGGGTTTCAAAGCTTGGGTGGTGGGTGGAGTTCAGATCTTGAAGCTTGGGGAAACCGAGAAGTTAGGGATTCAAGCCATAGTTTGAGGTAATTTCAGTATTTTGTGTCTAATTTTGCATCGCATGGTAGACATGTTCTTGCATTGCATGGTAGATTTAGTTTTTAGGTTATTCGATTCCCATCTCTGACAAGCACCTTCTCCGTTTCTGAGAAGCACATTTCTAGGTAAAGTGTTTGCTTTGGGGGGTGGTGGTGGTGTGAAAAGCTTTTGGGGGTGGTGGCGCTGTGAAAAACACGTTTCTGAGAAGCACATTTCTAGGTGAGCCTGGTCGAATGGAGACTGCTACTGTGAACTGAATGTACAATTTCAACCATCTGTTTTTGGTGATGTGTTCTCGTTTTCAGTCTTTCACCTTGATGCTCTTCGTCTCCTTCCTGTTCTACGACTGTATTGTTTGTACTGTTACAATTGTATTGGATAAAGTGTTTGTGCATTTACTGTTAAGTGTCAACCCTTAACTGTGGATGTGACTCTGGCAAAAAGAGAAGTAATTTGGTTTGGAATCGTCAATGCTACGTAAAGCTTGAGCTCTTGTTTAGATGAAACACTATCTTAGAATAATAGAATTAGTGTTCTTGATAAATGCAGAACCATGTTAGAATCTGGAAATAAAAGTATTTAGTAGAGCTTCATAACCGACCCGATTGCCACCCCTAAACATACAAAACCAAGAGTTGTATTTGTTGGTAGAATACATTATCCTTTGCAATTTTTGGTTATCACATGGCCAAGTATATTTCGTTAATTCAAGACAATCATTTATTAGTTTGCTCCATTACTGAAGTTAAAATTACGTGGACTCTTCTACTTGCGCCCTCATTGAGTAGAAGCATACCAACTTTTGATCATAGGCATCATTCTCAGAACAATATGGAAAAGTTTCATGTCTAGCGGTAGTAAATTCTGCATATCTTTCATGCTGAAAGGATGTAGATCAAAGCATTTCCCATGTATATTCTTGCAATCACTTAAGCATGTAGCTTTCATTTCATTTCCAATTAGTTGCTGCATTGAATCGTATATTCTCCATTTGTTTCTCTGTTCTGTTGACAGCTCCATAGTCTTCCCCTGGTTTATTCTTGAAGAATGCCATTTGTTACTTGTCATGCTAGTTTATTGTTCAAGTAGTACTTCTTTATAATAGCATTTGTAAGTTAAAGAAACTATAGGTAGAGTGTTTGCTTCAATAAATTTTAAACATTTACATTTGTCCCTTTCTTCACTCAAATATTATGCAGGTATGGCCCGTAGAGGTCGAAAATGTAAGCGCGCTACAAATGGATTGAGAGATGAACCAATTGAGCAACCTCTCTCATGTTATGAAACAAGACAGCAGCCTCCACTTGGAACAAGCCATGAAAATGTAATTGAACAAGTGCAAGGAGAAGCTGCTCGGGCACCTCAATCTGCAATTCAGAATTCTACATTGGGAATAATGCATGAATCAGGTGACCAAGTTACTCAACAAGCTAATGGAGGTTCGCAATCACATGAGCAGTGCCAGAACTCTCCAATTCAACAATCTCCACTTGGAACAAGGCATGAAGCAACTAAAGAAAGTCCAAATCAGGATTCTCGAGGTCCACATTCCAGTGACACCACCTTCATGTCATGCAACTCGGACAATGCAGGTATTACTAACTGTTTTGAACCAATTCCAGAAATGCATTTTGTTATGTTCATAACTTGCACCTTTTTCTTATTTTATACAGGAAAAGAAACTACAAATGATTCAAGTGAAGTACATCTGAAAACCCGAGGCCCTACATTTATGAAAGAAATTTGGGGTCGGCCTAAGGAACTTCCACGGATTGAGATTAAACTCGATGACAATGGGATCCCAATAAGTGAGAAAACCTCTTTCTCTGAATTCTTGGGTAGTTTGGCTAGGAATGGTATGTATTGTCCAATAGATGTTGAAACATGGCTTAAGATGCCAAGGAAACTTAAAATGGACATGTTAGAAGTGATAAAGGTAATGGTAGCTTTTGTATTATGTATGCTTTGTACAAAAATTACTGTGAAGTTGTGTTGATTTTCTTGTTGCTAACTACGTTTCAGGAAAGGTTTGCTTTGCCTATGGGACTGGAAGCTTGGACCTTAAGATCTATTGGCAAAAAATGGAGAAGCTGGAAGGCAGATTTAAAGGCTAACTATTTTGATCCTGCCATGCCAAATGCTGAAGCTCGGTTTCAAAAGAACATAAGGGTACGGGAAGAGCAATGGATCAAACTTTGGGCTTATTGGAAAAGTGAAGAAGCAAAGGTACAAATCAGCTACAACATTCTTCATAAAGTTGTGTTTATTCAATGCTGTAATCTTGCTTTTGATTTTGAAATTTAGAAACTAAGTGAGAGGAACAAGAAAGCTAGAGGGGAGAAGAAGATAAACCACACAACCGGAAAAAAGTCATTTGCTCATCTTCAGAACCACTTGGTGATACCTCATCAACTTTTTAGTTGCTAATTTTTTTTGCTCGTACATGTTTCATTATGTTAGCTTGTTTTTTAATTATATGCTAAATGCCAAAACTATAATTAAAATGATTCAATTTCTTATAGGCCAAACAGTTGGGAAGACCTCCTACTAGAGTAGAAATGTTCAATAAGTTTTATACCCATGCCGATGGAACTCCATCAAGTACCATAGTTGCTGAGAATTTGATAAGGATCCGAGAACACAAGCCTATCAATTCTACCATGAATGTTTTCAGATAGTCTTCTGCAATAACAAGTGTTTTCCTTTATTATGTAGGAAAAAATGACTGAGCTGAAAAATCAGCTTCTATCGGATTCGCAAGATCCAGTTGGTCATGATGATATATTTGCCCAGGTGGTTGGGCAAGACAAACATGGTCATGTTCGCTTGTTTAGTGATGGTGTGAATCCAACGGACTTATGGGAAGACATTTCTAGTCATAACACATGCTACCGTATAAGTGTTCAACAACAGTCAACATTGGTCCGTTTGGAGGAAAGGCTTTAGCGACAAGATGATGAAATAGCCAGCTTGAAGAAAATGGTTTTAGTTCAACATGGAAGGGGCTCTACAATTGACAGCCCAAGACATCCTTCACCATCATCTAATAATGTGTCAAGCCATGCTCCATCACGAGCCACGCAACCTATTCGAGTAAGTATTTACAACTTCTAAACTTTTGCATTTGTAATCTGGAATTTTGCATGAGTTTGATTCTTGTACTTGTTGGATGTTTACTAGGTAGGGAATATGGTTTCACTAAAAAGTTTGTTTGACCCAACAAAAATCGTGGCAAAGGGATATTTACGGAGTCTGAATCCATTGGATGAGGTCGAGGGACAAGCTCTTGGGCCAAACTGGTGTGAAATACAAATACAAGTTGCAATGACTCCACGTGAGCAATTGATTAGACCATATGATTTACAACAAACGATTCAAGATACACTTGGTGCACCAGTTGCTTGGCCTTGTCATTTGGTGAGATATGCACTTAAATACATTGCGGATTTTCTAGAATTTTAGTTCTAGTTATGATGATCTAATGATCCCCTTGGTCTTTGTGCATAGGTGGAACCAGCTGAAGAATGATGGGGACTTCGTGGTTATGCCTGAGGACTCTCAACAAAATGGAAAGTTTGGAAGCTATTTCTACTTCTTTCAACTTATTAGGGATGAGAGTCTTTTAGTTTGTGCTTCCGATGAAGCTTTCAAGTTATTGTAAATGAGAATCTTTTGGTACTGGTTTGATATTTTAGTACTTGCTTTTAGCACTTGTTTGCGATTTTAGTATTTGCTATGTTTGTACTTGTTATCGACTTTTAATTCAATGAATTATATTTGAGTATCGACTTCTTCTTTTACATTGCTATATGCATTCTGCTCTTTGGGATAATTTTACAAGTCCCTTGGAATTCTGGTTGATGGAATGTACAGCAGGGAGGACTAATTGCAGGTTGCTTCCATATAAAAAAAATCCAGGGAAAATTCTCCTGGCAATTAAAAGTGTCAGCATAGCTTAACTTCGAAAAACACTAATAACAAATGGGCATGTCGTCCAACACATTGTAAATTCACATGGCTACGTGTCCTTAAATCCATATATTAAGACAACTCAAGATGCCTTCATAAATTTGATATCCTACTGATTCCCTACTGATGTCCTAACGCTATACAGACACTTTCGATTATCACAAAAAAAGGATTTTGTTGGCAGAGGTAAAGATATAGCAGCATGGTTTGCCTGACACATTTGAATGCTGCTAAAGATTTGAGGCTATCCCCACATTAGATGGGACAACACTCGCCCTGGGTATCAGGATAGATAAAGTGTCAGGTTAGATTTTATATACTGACACCTTTAAATGCGGCTAAAGGCCATTTTTGTTGTAATGACATATATATATGTATTTATATAAGGTACTATAAGGGGGGGACTGGTGATTGTTATTGATTACGCATGGGGTGGCAGATAGATGAAAGGTTTGTTTGGACGGCGTGACAACCAATTTTCACTTGTGTTTTAAAACTCGGACCAGACCGGTCGGTCAAACCGGTTGAACCGAGAATAGGCCAAGTGTCCGGTCCGAGTCATGCTAAAAAACCGGAAATTTAAAAATCGGTCAAAGCCGGTCAAAAACCGGATTTGACCGGGAAAAAATCGGTTTTCCCGGTTCAATCAGCATTTTTTTTAAAAAAAAACTCAAGCTTTTCAATATTATGTTTTGGCCCTCCAAATTGTTAAAACTTACTAATATACCTCAAATATTTCATACTTTATAAATATTGTCCTAAAATTTGATATTATTTTTCAATTAAATTCATAATTTTAATTCTAAACTTGTTAATATTTATTAAATAACATAAATTGCTACTTAATTGTTCTAATTTCTTTGTATTTTCTTGTTAAATATATTTGAAACATCAAATATATATGAATATATCTTTATTAATATCAACATATTATTAGATATTTTATATATAATATTTTAATTTTTAAATAATTTTTATTTATGACGTCATCCGATTCGACCCCTATCGACCCCCGGTCGAATCCATTGACCGCTGACCCCTGACCTCGGCCCAGTCGATATCCGGTCCGGTTCTGAAAACATAGATTTTTACGCCACCCCCACCGTTGTTGTTACATTGCGCCCTAAGACTTTCCACTACCATCTTTGTTTACGGTACTTGTCAATTCTCATCCCAAAGTCCATTAAACTTTAAGCATTGACTGTGATTTATGACTGTTTATTAAATTAAGTACAAATTGACAAGTTTGTTACATTGTTACTCTTGTTCCTAGTGTAGTTGAACCATGTTATTTTCCGGTCCAAAATAAGTTCTAGATATAATAAGAAAGAAGTCAAAGAAGAGGTGTTTGAAAATCAAACCAATGACTTCATTATATTTTGCTTAATTTGTCCATCCTTTGATTGATATAATTCTTACAACATTGGATATAAATTCGTATAACTTTAGTACAATCATTAATATTACCCTAATTTAGTTGTGACGAATTTCATTATAATAACAAAATTACAAAATATTATACCAAATATTATAAAAATTACATTAAACGAACATAATGAAACTCAACTCAACTGGAGAGGCTCGGTTTCCAATTGAGTTGGGTTCTCAGGCTTCACCATGCTATGCATACAAAAGGGATAGATAACTGTGAAAATGACTAATGCATCGAAATTTCTAAAATGTAGATGAGAAGCACTCTATCTCCAAAGTGTCTCTAATTATTGATTTATTGCACTAAAGGGTTAGATTCGACACCACCATCAAACCATATAATCTACCCTTGGACGGAGCTTTATGAGTAGCAAAGGTGAATTTTGGATGTGACAACAAGGAGGCAAATTTGCAAACACCAAAATTTAAGACCAACCATAGTTGAGTGATGCATTATCTCCTCCAACAATCCAGCTCTTGTTGTCTGTTTGGTGCGCCGCCCTTCAACAATTGGCACCCTTTGGCAGCGGCCACATGGATGGCACGTCAGAATCAAGAGCTGTCTTTATCAGAGAACTAATCATTTGTGGTCACCAATACATTTAACTAAGACACATCAGTATCCTCACAAAAGCCTTCATTCTTCGTCTACTTCCCAGGCTCTGTCTTTTCTTGCTTGGAGGTTTTGTCTTGCTTGTGGGTTATTTTTACTAAATAATGTCAACTAAAGAAGAGGTTTAACAAGATTAGCATGGATTTGAACCCTTACATTCATATCACAAACTTGCTGCAAAAGCCCTTTAGTAGTTGCAATTGAAGGCTTAGAAATTAGGTACTTATCTACTTCTCATTAAGCAACATATCAACGTCAAGTTCGATTGGATTATGTGCTCTAGTAGGATGATCAGTTACCATACAACTCAAATGCAGGAAAAATAGGCTTTTCTGCCTTTTTTTTTTTTTGTTTACATCGATTTTAAGACTGAGCAAAGAGATGTCCGAGAATTACATTAGTACAATTGCCTTACAAATTTTGGGCTTAATTAGGGATTGTACTTTTGTAGCAGTGTCTACGGGAATTGTGTTTTTTTTTAAAGTGTTTACATTTATTAGGATCCAAGCGTGGAACAAACAACTATTGAGATATTAAGTATACAACAATTTAATGAGAAACAAGTCACAAGCATGAAAGATAGACACACACAATATTTAACGTGGTTCGGCTCCACCATTGAGCCTCCGTCCACGGAGAGAAACTTGTTTTTTTTTTTAATTATGAGAGGAAAACTCTATACAAGAATACAACTTGAACCCAAGCCCAACCCTTGTATACCATCTCTCATTTCCTAAGAACCCTCTCTCACACCCCATGTATAAGGCTACATGATGCCCCTTGTGTCTCCTTGTGTGCCTCCTTGTGTAGTATGCCAACCCATCAATTTATAGGGAACATTAATGCCAAACAACCAAATAACAATTGGAAACCAATACTATTTCCTAAACTAAATAGAATTTCTTGGCTACTACTTTAAGTAACTAAAACCAATTAGGAAACTAGTTACTTCCACACAAGATAAGAAATCTACCTAAAAGAATTTAAGCCAATTTTCTAACAAATCTCCACCTTGGCGAAAATTTCTTTTAGCAACCATTTGCCTTCAACTACCAAATAATATGGTACCAAACTACACACCCGAATCAATACAGTCCTGACACCAAATTGATTCAATCGACAAATGAACATGTGTAGTTATCTCGAGTCCAACCTCCAGTTGACTCGTGAGAAGATGCCTCAATTCACCATCTCCCTTTGCAGAATTTCTTCTCACCACCACTTGCAATCTGGGATTCCATTCTGTGAGCTCTAACCCTAACCATTGAGGCAATCAAGTGGTAAAGTTACCATACTTCTTCCCATCCTCAGGACTGTCTCGCCACTTGTGGTTTCCAAGATCCACCTAAAACGAAAAACTCGTACTTGTCAGAGTCTTCTGGCGCATAGAAATTAGATCTCCTTGTTTCTTTGGGAAACGTGCCACACCACCCAAAACATAACCAAAATCTAAAATCCATCGGGATGAAGTATCAACCGTTGGAGGTGTGAGAAAGTCTCCACCGATTCACGTCCAAAATCAACATTGGACTCCACCTTTTCCATGACCTTTGAATCACCTGCCTAGATTCACCGTCAAGCATCTCCATACTTTTCGACATTTCATCCTTCACCATAAATACTTTTTACCAAGCCATTGAAACAAGGATACCACCCATTAAATTGTTCAATTGGTGATAGCTACCAATCCACTTGATCTCAATAGTTAACTAGGATCCAACTACGAATCTTGAGCAGCCTAGTCTCGCAACCAAGCTCTGATACCACTTGTTAGGATCCAAGCGCGGAACAAACAACTATTGAGATATTAAGTGCACAACAATTTAATGAGAAACAAGCCACAAGCATGAAAGATAGACACACACAATATTTAACGTGGTTCGGCTCCACCATTGAGCCTACGTGCACGGAGAGAAATCTGTTTTTTTTTATTATGAGAGGAAATCCCTATACAAGAATACAACTTGAACCCAAACCCAACCCTTGTATACCATCTCTCATCTCCCAAGAACCCTCTCTCACACCCCATGTATAAGGCTACATGATGCCCCTTGTGTCTCCTTGTGTGCCTCCTTGTGTGGTATGCCAACCCATCTATTTATAGGGAACATTACTGCCAAAAACCAAATAACAATTGGAAGCCAATACTATTTCCTAAACTAAATAGAATTTCTTGGCTACTACTTGAAGTAACTAAAACCAATTAGTAAACTAGTTACTTCCACACAAGATAAGAAATCTACCTAAAAGAATTTAAGCCAATTTCCTAACAACATTTGAGTCCGTACAATAATATTATATAAAGTAATACAAAATCATGTAAAAAAATACAATAACTAAATATAATTTTTCCTACCTAGATCAGCTATAAAAGGCTAATCTAACCCCTTTTTTTTCTGATCATAAAATTAGTGTCTACCTAGCCAAATTTGTTATAAAAATCGGAGTCTTATATAAACAATGCTGTGGTTTCTTGAATTCAAGTCTCAAAAAGTGAAGTGTAAGTTTTGTTAAATAAGCAGAACGTTTTATTAAGCAATTAGTAAATTTAATTGCAGAGGCAATTAGATTACGTTTTCTGATAATAAGCAAAAATATCTTACCACAGCATTCTACATTTCTTTTTTTGTTATATTTCCTTGTTTCTTCATGGGATATGAATGGGACAGTAGAATCCAAATTTTCTGACTTCTTGCATGATGAGATATATAGTAGTTCAATTAATCCACTACTCAGCCAGTGATTGCATATAGATCAACAGCTTCACTCCTACATGTTTTGCAAAAAATTTCAGCAACTTGTAGTTTTCAATTCTAATTCCTTTTGATCATCAGGTAGTATATTTCTCCAATATTCGATCTCATTCTTGTCATAGTGGTAAAATAAAAAGGAGTGTAGTATATGCACCAATATACATTCAAAGTCATGCTTAGCAGTTGAGAAACAAAAAGGGAAGAAAAAAATTTCCTTTTTTTTTATCACTTTCAGTGCTTAGTAAAAATTCAAAACTGATAGGTTAAATTATAGTATCTGTATGAGGAGCCACCCTGGTTTCTGATCCTTTTTTGGATGCACAACAAGAGATGAGAAGAGGACAAAAACAATTGCTTCCATTCAACAGCTTTTGGTTACAGAGGTCATAAAACAATGTTGGGCAATCTTGGACCACACAAAAATCAAAGACTAGGGAAAAATGGAAAAATAAGGACAAGTTGAGCAATCTTGGACCACATAAAACTCAAAGACTAAGGAAAAATGGAGAAACAAAGAAAAGTTGAGCCAGGTATCAGCATGTCCCAGTGACATCTTTAACAAAAATTAACTACTGAAAACGTGAAACATAGACGTACTAGGAGGGAGGAGGGAATAGAACATCCGTTGTGTTTCTATTAGGTTTGGTTGTGAATTTTGAACTTACTCTACAGCCCTTACTGTAACATCCTCTAGTACAGTCAATATATATAAATTTTCTAGTAGGATTTTACCTGATGAAGTAGTCAAAGAAATTAAGCACAGATAATATATAAAGTAAATTTTAAATGCGCTGATAATATATATATATATCATCACGATAGTTGCATTATACATATCTGAAATTTGACTTATAATAATTGTAAGTCATTCAAAATTGACAGTAATTAATTCTAATATGTATATGAAATTTAATGAAAAATGCATGGCTATCGTTCGAATCAAATTTTGCTCTCGTTAGTTCTAATTAAATCACAGAATGACAACTCACAAGAAAAATTTACCTGTATGGTCCAACATCGTCTTGTACAATTTCAATCCTATGATGAGACATATGGTATTATGCTAAGAGCCTAGAATTGGAGTAGAGTGGGGCAAGCACTCATTTTGTTATGGGCCATGTTTTGCTAATTTCAGCTAGATATTTTCTAAAATTATCACCGCCTAATACTCCTTCAGTTTCAATTATTTAATCATGTTTTAAAATTTTAATTTTTTAAAAATAGTAATTTGATTGTGATGTCTGTACTTCTCTTTTTAATTTTATCCTCACAAATTTAAATTTTAAATTTAAATAGTAACATGTATATAATTAGAAAAAAAAATATATTGAAAAGAGAAGTTAAAATGTATTTTGACTTTTTTAACATAATAAATATTTTAAAATATTTTAAAATAAAAAGTATGATATTTTCAATGGGACAAAGGAGTAACAGAAATGAGGTAATACCTATAAATGTTACTAATTGGAAAAAAGACAGAGGGATTTTAGAAGTTGGATTTTGTAACGCCCCGTGGCAGAAGAAAGGGAAAAATTTCTGGTGAATAGTGTTTTGTGGGGAATCCGGCCCACATAAATCTGGAAGAAATTCGGTCCGCATAAACAGCTTAAAGAGCCAGCTCTTTAAGGCTTTCCGATAAGGACTAAAATACCCTTTTATTTGAAAATTATTATTTATCAAAGGCCACTACCCAAATATTTCACTCTAAGTGTAAATAGACCTAGAAAATAGGGTTTTACGCTTCGGTTTCAAGTTTGGAGCGAAATTAGGGTTTGCACCACCCGATTTGTAAGTGTTGGGATTTGAACTACTTGAACTGCCGGAAACTGACTAGGCTGAGTTCACTTGAGACTTGAAGATTGTTTAGGCAAGTGTGCTTTTACGTACACTTAGTGGTCGTGAATTGACTGAATATATGGTATTTCATTTACGCATGAGCAAGTAGTTTGGTTTGTATACGACCTGTAAGTATACTTGAATTTGAATCGGCTAGTGTACCCTTACATACACTGGATAGACCTGACCTAACTGAAATAGGGTATCTCTTTTACTCTTGAGCAAGTATCTTGATTTATATATGATCTGTATGTGGATTTGAGTTTGATGACTGCTTGAGAGTGTGAATTACTGGGCATAAGCTAGGCGAGTGAGTTTCTACTCGTACCCGTGTTCCTTGAACCTGAAATAATTGACCTTGCTTTTGAACCGATATACTTGAACCCTGCTTTTGACTCTGTTTCTGAACATTTTCGTACTTGTTTGGTTATAGACTGGCTACTACTCTTCTGTAGCGGTTGAACAGAACCTCTCTGGTGAGGCATTGCCTGTTGTGTTTTAAAGCACCGCCATTCTTCTGGCGAGGCATGCCTGTTGTGTTATAAAGCACCATCAGGGATGAAATTCTTGAACTGAACCTCTCTGATGAGGTATTGCCTGTTGTGTTTTAAAGCACCGTCATTCTTTTGGCGAGGCATACCTGTTGTGTTTCCAAGCACCATCAGAGATGAAACTTTGACTTGAGGCTCTCTGGTGAAGTTTAGCCGTTGTGCTAGCTTGTTGTGTTATAAAGCACCACCAGGGCCAATCTCTTGAGCTAAGATCCTTTGGTGAAGTTTAGCCGTTGTGCTAGCTTGTTGTGTTATAAAGCACCACCAAGGATGAAATTTTGAATTGAGGTTCTTTGGCGAGGTATAGCCGTTGTGCTAACCTGTTGTGTTATAAAGCACCGCCATGGACAAAATCTTGCATATGAGACTCTGGTGAAGTATAGCTGAGTGCTAGCTTGTTGTGTTATAAAGCACCACCAGGGGTAATTTCTGACCTGAGATATCGTTATGTCCTGAATTGTTTTTCCAAATATCAGGGACTTTAAGTCCGATTTCAAGCCCTTTTTGTATATGTATCCAATTACTCGTCTGACTATCTATTGGATCAAGATTATTTGATAAGTTGGATTGGAGTACTTTTAGTACTTGATTGTAATGAGTGATTCTTAGTATGTGATTGACCTTTGTGATATTTGATCTGATTAGTATTTGATCATGATAAGCGAGTTTGAAATGATTCTTAATACGTGATTGACTATCGAGAACTATTTTGATCTAATTAGTACAAGTTGGAATGTCGAGGACGACATTCTTTTAAGGAGGGGAGTTGTAACGCCCCGTGGCAGAAGAAAGGGAAAAATTTCTGGTGAATAGTGTTTTGTGGGGAATCCGGCCCACATAAATCTGGAAGAAATTCGGTCCGCATAAACAGCTTAAAGAGCCAGCTCTTTAAGGCTTTCCGATAAGGACTAAAATACCCTTTTATTTGAAAATTATTATTTATCAAAGGCCACTACCCAAATATTTCACTCTAAGTGTAAATAGACCTAGAAAATAGGGTTTTACGCTTCGGTTTCAAGTTTGGAGCGAAATTAGGGTTTTCGCGATTTTTAGCCGGATGAATTTTCGGTACGGAGCAAGGATCAAATTTGGTGATTAAAAGTGACTTTTAAGTGAGAAATAAGATGTAACTAGTGGCAATGATATAAGGTTTGTGAATGGGAAGTGAAAAACCTAGTATGTGAGTTTTTAAGAAAAACGGCGCGATCCGGCGGGTCCCGCGCATTACCGATTGAACGCACCACTTGACCACCACTTTCTTACCCTACAAGCTCATTGATAATTGAGCAAAATATCCTCTCACTACTAGCTAAGTCTGACCGAAAATTGTGGCTCAAAGGCAAGGAAAGAAAGAGAAAAATTTTGTGGCCAAGATTAGTCCAAGTGTTTGCCCAATTTGTGGACACCATTAGTCCTAATCCTCTTGCTTTATTATAAGGCAACTAAGCTCCATTTCTCTTCATATTTCTGCCAAGGAGCCGAGAGAGAGAGAGGGGAAGAACAAGAGAGAAATTTCTTCATTTCATCTTCAAATCCAACAACTTAGTGAGAAAACAAACAAAGTAAACCGATTAAACTTGTTCTTGAGTGATTAGGTGGTGATTTGTGATAAGTTTTTGGAAGAAGGAAGTTTGGGCTACTCTTTGTGACCTCCATTCAAGGTAAGAGAGCTTGTCTCTCTAAGTTTTGCTTTCAATTTTGTTAAATTAAGTTTAGTAGTTTGATTATAGTGGTGGAATCATGGATGATTAGCATGTTTTAGAAGTTTTCCCCAATTTATTTGATGAACTAGGGCTTGTGGAAATTCTGCCCAATTTGTTATATGATGCTTATAGGTTGCAATTGAGGTGTTATATGGTGTTTTGGTAGTGATTGGACCAAGAAATTAAGGAAAGATTCACTAGAAACTCAAAATTTCCAAAATCTGGAAAATTCTCTCAACATTCTGTCCGAATTTGTATCTGTGTGTTAGAGGCCGAATTGGCCTTAGCTAAAAGAAGAAAAGTTGTAGAGAATGGAATTTTATAGGTGCCTACAAAATTTCAGCTCAATCGGAGTAACGTAAGACGTGAAAAGTCTAAAATACCCTTACTGTTCTAAGTATTTCCCAGCAATCCGTTTCTTCAGTTAAGTCCAGTTTATCACGTTTTTTGACCAGGATCCATTCTGATTTATCTCTAGGCCAAAACATGAAAGTTGTAGTGTTCTGAAGTAGCTTTAAAATGCCTCTAAGAACACCTGAATTGGAATTTTGTACACTGAGTTATGACCATTACAGTGTTCTACGTTTAAACAGCCGACGAATTGGTTTCTGGTTTAGTAATTTGAGAATTTGACCAAGTTACATTAGAAACTGGACTCGGTGACCTTCATGAACATTGTAGCCCCGTGTCTTAGCTTCGAAACGGAATAGGTTGCACCTCAATCCGATAAGCGTAGCCTCGGATATGTTATTTCCGCTTTCATACGTCAAATCTGTTTTGTGCTAGATTGAATTTCTGCACTTGCTATCGTTGTGAATCTTATTATTATGATATTGTGAGCCTATGGAACGGCTCTTGACATGAATTGCTGATATGTATAATGTTGGGTTGTGTTTGAGAAAAACAATGAAGCCTAAAAGGCTGGAAAATTAGGTAAACACAAAGGGCATGCTGCCCGAATTTTTACTCGAGAACTAGAAAATTATATTTGCAACTTGAGTGAAGGTTAAGTGATTACCACTTGAACTAGCGAGAACTTTTGCTACTTTGTTATCGATGGTTATACGTTAAAAACCTAAACGAACTTGTACTCTCGAGAAAAAGATATAATGGCCAATGTAAACTTATATTTCCTTGTACTTTTAACTCAAGTATTGTTTCCAAGTATATATGCTACAAAAACCTTATGATTTGAAAAGCGAGCAAGTGTTTCACGAATGCCTTTCAAATGAATTTCAATTGGTTGATTCTTATGAACGGAACATTTAAGTTTCAAATCTTACTCGTGTTTCAAAGTTCTCAAATTGGATTTCTATCGCAGATCTGGACTCCAAACCTGGAGTATAATTGAACGTGACTACTTGAAGCACTATAGTTTGAGTGAGTGATCCCTCGACTGTTCCCAAAGTTACTTTTGAACTAATTCTTGCATTTATTACTCCTTTGCATATCATTTGGGGTTCGGGTGTGTGCCATGACATAATTTGGCTCCAATGGGTTCCTGGAAAGTCTTGTGCTTAGAACCAATGTCTCTACTATTGTTTACACATTCTTTGGAGCCGATGGCTCCTTACTTCTGTTTCATGGTTACCTGATCTAAACGAGCATTGGATATTTAAGTACAAGAACTTCACTGGCTCATATGAGCAATAAATGAACATTTGATTACTGCATCATGACATCATATCAATGCTTTATTGTGAAATATACTTGGCTGTTGATTTTACTGGTCACTCGCTGAGCTTCTAGCTCACCCCCTATTATCTTCTTCTCCCCACAGGGATCGAGGTAAAGGAAGAACTTGTTTTTGGATCTTTGTGTAGCTGGATGGCGTACATCTTGTATAGTTTTAGTTTTAGTTTTGGTTTATGTACTTTTGGGCCTGTATAAATATTTGGAATTGAATCAGATGTAAATCTATATTTTACGCTTAGAATTGGTTTCCGCTTCGCTTAAGATATGTAATTTTGGGAGAATTGGATGTATTATTTGAGTTGTACCTTGTAATTTATTTGAGGGATGTAGTAAGTGAGTGAGTCCCGGCGAGAGCTGGGCAGGCGGCCCGCTAAACCCTCTGGTACGCCTTAAGGGGAGGTGGGGTCGTTACAAATGGTATCAGAGCTTAGGCTTCAGATCTTTGTAGTGTATCCTAGGCTTAAAGTTTAGGATGCCGGACTGTGGGATTGGTTTGCACGTTCAGTGCTCTTTTGGAGCGTCAGTTGTGACTCTTGAAAATGGTACACGTAAGATATGACTTGATGAGCTTCGTTTAAAACCATATGGTCTGAGTCGTGAAATTTCTTAGTTTGAATTCTTGTACTTGTGTACCTGATATTTTTCCTGAGGAAATGCTCGTGAATTTTAGACGGAATATGGTTTAACGTACGATGATGTGAATAGAAATTATGATTGAGTTTGAGATAAGTTGTAATGGCACAGGTTAGAGCGCAGAAGATTTTGTCTTGTACTCAAGACTTAACTGAATGAGGAAATTGAAATAATGACTTGGACTTGTCCAATAAGTGTTGGCTTGGGTTTTGATACATTATGGTGGTGGCTGGATTGTTGAGAAAATTTTTGATTTTGAAACCTTCATCTAGTCTTCTTGTTTGATTAAGGATGGCACCACCCGATTTGTAAGTGTTGGGATTTGAACTACTTGAACTGCCGGAAACTGACTAGGCTGAGTTCACTTGAGACTTGAAGATTGTTTAGGCAAGTGTGCTTTTACGTACACTTAGTGGTCGTGAATTGACTGAATATATGGTATTTCATTTACGCATGAGCAAGTAGTTTGGTTTGTATACGACCTGTAAGTATACTTGAATTTGAATCGGCTAGTGTACCCTTACATACACTGGATAGACCTGACCTAACTGAAATAGGGTATCTCTTTTACTCTTGAGCAAGTATCTTGATTTATATATGATCTGTATGTGGATTTGAGTTTGATGACTGCTTGAGAGTGTGAATTACTGGGCATAAGCTAGGCGAGTGAGTTTCTACTCGTACCCGTTGTCGCGCCCCACTTTTTGAAATGTGTGAGTGTGAAATGATGTGTGTGGTGTGAGTGTGTGTGATATACATGTGAACGTGTGCGGAATGAAAAGTAAAAGGCCATGGGACTTAGAATGCGACGATTTGGCCAAGTGAAGTTCAAAAGGGTTTTGGTATCAAAAAAATGGAGTCGCCACTTGGTATAGAGTTAGGGTGTACCAAGTCACCCAAAAATGATTTTTGTTTTTGAATAAAAAAAGTAAATAAACCCTTTTTGAGAACTTTTGGGTCTGCGTAACCAAAAGAGGGATCGGGGGTCACATTTGACGAAGGGGAAGGCAAGGATAAAAATCCAAGGCACCCCTTCGACCTAGCCAAGGCTAGTTGCGTGACTTAAACCAATTTTCCTAATTTTTCTACCCAATGTATGTTCGCACGTTGGATATGACTATATGAATGCAAAACGGAAAGGAAAATGCAATCCTAAATTCTACGATGTCTCTCGTGAGGCTTTTGGTCCCAAACCACATGAATTGTGGCGGCCAACAAAGGAAAACCCCCATAGAGGTCGATTAATGCAAATGAGACTCAAAGGTGCAAGTGTGGAAGTGTATGAAAGAAATTAAAAATCCAAGTGTTTGTGTGCAAGTGTATGAAAAGGTGCACGTGTGCAATTGTATGAAAATTCCAAGTGTTTGTGTGCAAGTGTATGAAATATAGTGATAAGTGCATATAGGTGTAATTAGGTGCAATTTTGTGAAGTAGAAATCAAAATGAACAATAAGGAAAGGAAAATGTGAATTGAAAAGAATGAGTGAGTGATAAATGAGAATGAATGAACCTAAGGGAATGCATCAGGTCGGGTATGGGAATGACTCCTAACTTTTCGACTTCGATTTTCCCTTTGATTAGAAGGCAAAACTAGCGTGCTAAGGCTATCGAGTAGCCACACTCGCTCGTTTCCCTTATCAGAAGGGGACTCTTCAGGCAAATGTACCCTAACTAGCATGAGATGCAAAGAATCCTAAAATGAGGGAAAAGGGGCTCGAGGAGCATGCCAAATGATAAAACTAAGAAAAATGCATGACATGTAGTGAACATGCAAATATGCACTAACAAAAAGGGATGGCCTAATGAGCCACAACTAGCATTGGACTAGTGTGGTGACGTACATTCATCCATTCCATTCATTCATGGTTATGAAAGCAAGTAGACATGCCAAAACGCTCGTAAACACGTAGCACGTAGCACTTAGCATGCTCGACTAGATGCAAGAGCCTACTAAAGCAATTAAACATGTAGCAACAAAAACAAGCAACCAAGGGGAAGGGGAAATGGACCAGATGCTCTCCGAGCGCTATCTATTACAAGCCAAGAGGTGTACACATACCCCATAAAAGCATAAAAGGGAAAGGGTGAATGGACCAGATGCTCTCCGAGCGCTATCTATTACAAGCCAAGAGGTGTACACATACCCCATAAAAGCATAAAAGGGAAAGGGTGAATGGACCAGATGCTCTCCGAGCACTATCTATTACAAGCCAAGAGGTGTACACATACCCCATAAAAACTTAAATAAAAGTAAAAAGCAAGTAAATGCACGCAGGGAGGTAAGGAAAGCGAAGTAGACAGGCATATTCACATAACACATAGGAGCACGTAGGAAAAATAAAGTGCAAGTGAGGGATAGAGTGTACCTCCCTTGCAATCGGGGCCCAATGAAGTGAAATCACTTATTTATCCTCCAAAATAAAAGAAATGGTCAAGGTACCAATTTATTTGGAAAAATTAAAGAAAATAGGCAAACACAAGCTCACTTGATCATAATGCCCCTAAAGTCGTGACTTAAGCGCAATTGAAACAAAGCATGGTAGTCAATTGAAACAAACAAGCAATGAATTGCAAAAAATTAAAACTACTAAGGACCAAAATGAAGAGATTATTCAATTGGCTGGGTCCTAGTGAAACAAAGGGGAATTAGAGGGGTCAAAGGGCAATTTTTGAAAGCCATTTGCATGCAAGCTTCATGCAACTACGTGAGAAAGCTTCTGCAATTCCATTTCTTTCTACAATTTCTGATATGCGTAAGTTGCAGCAATTCATCACTAGTGAACTATCACACATTTCTCAAGTAAAATCCAAGCAAACTATCACACATTTCTCTACTTTGCAAACATGAAACTTGTAAATTTACATTTCTTAAACTAAAGACACAGCCATGGTAGTTCAAAAAGAAAACAGCAACAAGAAAAGAAATGGGTTATGGCCGGAAAACCAAAACTGCGGCAGAATTTCTTGAGTGAACTTTGCAGCTTGTTTCATGTGGTTGGGTCCTAAATAAACTCTATCAATGCCACAAATCCAATAACGGATGCAAGACTCTCACTCATGTTGTTCACTTTACTCAAACACAGCCATCTATTACCCGCAAAAGATTTAAACAAATCATCCAAATACAAAGTGCAGCCAAGTAATGCAAGGATTAGTGGCTACTTCATTAGACCAGAAATTCACTTGAGAGTGTTGTTAGCAACACACAAATGCACATGTTCACTCTCAACTGGTCCCATGAGGCTACTTCATACGGAAGAAAGAAATAGACAAACAACCTATATGCCAAGCAATAAGGTGATCACTGCTGCAACAAGGATGAAGCAAAACCTGTTGTTCAAAACAGTTTTGCTCAAGAAGGAAATTTCAGATTTTAGATGTAAACACGCAGCTTTGTTCAACAAATTTCGACCAAAACCATAACCTATAACTAAACAACAAGATATATAACTAAAAAAAACAAATCATCAAAACACATAAGCAAGACTGATGCAAAGCTGGGGACACATTTAAACACTTTCTTTGGGGAACGAACACAGCTGCAACCAAACCAAAAGTTTCGACATTACTATGAAACCAGCAACTTGAATTCACTCACGGGTTTCTTTCTGTGCAAATTCAGCTTTCATATGTGCAGGGAGACAACAAAACAGGTTCCTTAAACCTCAACCAAGGTCTAGCAATACAAAGGCGTTCGGACATCAACTAACTTCAAATCAAACAAAATTCAAGAAAAAGCATCCTAAGGTCCCAAATTAAAAGAACAAACACTATGCAAAGAATCCCCTGCAACCTGCCGGCCTCTCTCATTCAGCTTCAAAGAAAAAAACAAAACAAACGAAGAAGCCAACAGCTTTTTGATTCACAGGTTTTGCAACCAGAAAATTCCAATCAGAATTTTGATAGCAAACAGATTCATATAGTAGACCATTTCAGATGCTTTGACAACTAGCAACTTCATATAGCCATAACAAAATTCAACCAGCAGTAAAGATTCAACCAAGGCCGAACCAAAAAGAGTCTTTGTACTATCAGTTATCATTCAAGACAGAATCACTGATCACATTCATCAAATTTCTGGTACCGAAAATGCAAAGCTGACTGCCTTTTTCCCGATTCACCAATTTTCACAAGACAAATTCAAAACACAGCTCATGCATATCCACAAGACTTGATTTTTCATTCATAAACAAGGAAAACAGAATCTTGGGGACATGAAACAGAAAAAAAGGCAAAAAGAAAGACGAAAAAAAAACCAAAATTTCCCGTAAGCTAAATCTCGACACTCACGTAGTTCTCGCTGGTTTCTTGATGAAAATCAGAGCTGATGATGGGGTTGGGCTCTTTCTTTGGTTCTCCTCAGGATCTTCCCCTTCCTCTCGGCTTTCTCTTTTTCCGTCTTCTGCTCTATCGTCCCCAAGTCCCTTTTTCATCCAAACCTTGCTGATATCCTTTCTTCCTTCTAGCCGTCTCACAGAAGCTTGCTCAGTTTTTCTTTTTTTTTGGTTTGCCAACTTGCGGCCGTCAACCTCTCTCCGTATCCCACACTCTTGGTTTCTTGGACAAACCCTCTTGCTTTTTGTCCTCTGTTTCCCTCTTAGCCCGTTAATGCTCTCCAGAAAACCCCCTTGCTCACCGAAAAACTCCCCCTTTTTGGCTATTTCCTCCCTGGTTTCTATCCAATGCTCCCTCACTCTCTCAAAACCAGCCGCTGCCCTCTCTCTTTCTCTCCTCTCTTTTCCAGATTTCCTCTCTTTCGGCTGCTGCTCTATCGTCCCCCCTTTGCGGCTGCCTCCTTTCTTGCTATTTATACCAGGAACCCCCCTCCTAAAACCCTTAGCACTCTTCTATATTTTCAGATAAGGGCTGCCCCAATGCTCCTTTTGCAAGCTGCGGCAAAACGCAGCTTGCATGCCGCAGGACTTTTTTTTTTTTTGACTATTAATACAAAAAAATTAATAAAATATAAATAATAATAATACCAAAAATAACAAAATTGACAAAAACCAGGTAATAATAATAATAGTAAAACAAAAATAATTTTAAACAAAAAACTAAACAAAAATGGCCATTTTTAATTTTCCAATTTTTCATTTTTCATCATTTTCTTTTTCTCAAAATAACTTAATAAAAATAACTAAAGTGCCCAAAGATTGAATAAACATATTTTGTGAACAAATTTTCCTTTTTTTTTCTTTTTTTTCATTTCAAGAAATTCTATGCTAAAAACTTAAAAATAAAAATAAAACTATAAACTAAAAACTAAAAATCGAATAAAACTAGCATGACAAATAAAAACTAAAAATAAACAGTAAATGAAATTACACCAAAAATTTGGTGTCTACAGTTTGCCCCTCTTTGTCTGAGTTTTGGAAAAACTTGAGACAAAGAAGTAGACACCAAAACTTACCTGTGTTATTCAGCTGCGAATTACTCAAACGATGGGGACTGACCCCTGACGGGAAATTTTAAAATCGGGACTGACCCGAGATAGAGATTTAAATGGGACTGACCCGAACAGGAATGTAAAATTGGGATAGACCCGGACAGAAATGTAAAATTGGGATAGACCCACGGGATAGACCCGAACAGAAATTTAAAATTGGGATACACCCGGACAGAAATGTAACATTGGGATTGACTAGAGAAGGAAATTCAAATCATGGGACTGGCCCGACCAAGCTTTAATCACAGGACCGACCCGAATAAGCTTTGAATAGCGGGACTGACCGAAAATACTTTTGATCGTGGGACTGACCCGAAAATGCTGTTGATCGTGGGACTGACCCGAACAGGCTTTGAATCGCGGGACTGACCCGAATAAGTTTTGATCATGGGACTGACCCGAAAATGCTTTTGATCGTGGGACTGACCCGAAAATGCTCTTGATCGTGGGACTGACCCGAAAATGCTCTTGATCGTGGGACTGACCCGAATGAGCTTTTGATCATGGGACTGACCCGAAAATGCTTTTGATCGTGGGACTGACCCGAATAAGCTTTTAATCGTGGGACTGACCTGAAAATACTGTTGATTGTGGGACTGACCCGAAAACGATTTTGATCATGGGACTGACCCGAAAATGCTTTTGATCGTGGGACTGACCCGAAAATGCTCTTGATCGTGGGACAGACCCGAATGAGCTTTTGATCATGGGACTGACCCGAAAATGCTTTTGATCGTGGGACTGACCCGAATAAGCTTTTAATCGTGGGACTGACCCGAAAATGCTGTTGATCGTGGGACTGACCCGAAAACGCTTTTGATCATGGGACTGACCCGAAAATGCTCTTGATCGTGGGACTGACCCGAATGAGCTTTTGATCACGGGACTGACCCGAAAATGCCTTTGATCATGGGACTGACCCGAAAATGCTCTTGATCGTGGGACTGACCCGAATGAGCTTTTGATCATGGGACTGACCCGAAAATGCTTTAAAATTGGGATAGACCCACGGGATCTTTGGAATGTTGGCGGCACAAAATCCAGGCCCAACGTGATTTTTAGAATGGTCAGTGGGATAAGACCCAATCCTGCCATCCAATTGGTGAAAAAATTGAATTTGATTCGTCAAAATACAAAAAATTAAATTTGATTTTCCAAGAAACAATATTTTGAACTTGTTTTTTTTTTATTTTTTTAAATTTTTCTGATTTTTCGAGAGAATCTTTTTCACAAATAATTTGCCCCAGTGTAGGGCCCTTCTCCCTTCTTTCTCCTCTTTCTTCGGCATCGGCCTTCTACATCGCCAGATGCTTTTCGTCGACTTCAACTGTGAATACCTGCACAGGGCTTACGTGCACTCAAATGAGCGTGACTGATTTGAAAAATGCATTATTTTGATTCTTGGACGAAATCCTCAATTGGACTACAAAAATATTTGCCCCTGTGTGGGCTTATTTTGCGAAATTTTGCAAATAAAAATTTTGCCCCAGTTTGGGCCCATTTGATTGCAAAAATTGGTTTAGATGATTTCCCATTTACTTGAACAAAGAAAAACCGCACTTTCTAAAATTTAGAAAAGAGTGCACATATACAATATTGTGAAGAAACTTTAATCGTCAAGTTTGAACTCATGCAGAAATTTCATGATGAATTCCTCGAAATAACACCAAATTTAAGAAGAAGATTTCTTCCTTACTTTTAGCATTGGTGCTTAGGGTAACGGGTCACCACTTCTGGTTGACTCATCTTTTCAGGACCAATCACATGACTTTATTTTTGAACTGGCTAAGGAAATGGGAGATAAGAATCTGTCTCATTTTTGTGCCCCAGTTGTATGTAATCCATTTAATGTCACATCTTAGTGAAAGCAAAGAGTTTGTTACCCTTATTTTCAAGAAAACTTAGTCAACATACAAGCTTTCTAGGCTTGTAACGTATGGACAGAAGTGATAGCTAAACATGTGGAAACGGGTTATGCCCTTATGATCACAAATGATTTGATGAATTTCTTATGAGCATGATCCTCATTTTGGATTGTCATGAAAGAATAAGTCAACGATGGACTTTATTAGCTTGTAATTTGGCTTGAAAACGATAGTTTAAGACTTTCAAGGATATTGCACCATAGATCGCATTTTTCCAAAATTGCCCCTATTTTGAAATCAAAAGACTTCAGCCTTTGTTTGCATTTTTCTCATCACTCACCGGAGACTTCAGCATCGAATTTTCTGCATTTTCTTGCATTTACTTTTCTTGCTTTGCTTTTTGCCTCTTTTCCAAAAAGACCCTCGCGGGATTTCACATGAAGAGCAGCGTCAACCTCACACCCAATCAATTCAGAAATACAGCAAAAACTTCCGGCATCAGAAATTTGCTTGACAGGGCTATTGCAAAGAACAGAAGTCAGGACTTTCGGTTTTGTAATGGGGTCAGGTGGGGTGCTTTAGAAAAGTTAAGGCTTGAAAACGGATTTCAAAACTGGTTTGAAAAATCTGAGATCGCATTGTTGCGTCAACCCTATTTTAGGGTTAAATCAGAATTTGCCCCAGTTTATGCTCAACTGAGGCTTTTCACTTTCATTTTCTTTCTTCTTTTGACTTTTCGGCTTTTTGCCATTCTTTGAAAGTTGCCCCAGTTTATTTTTGAACTGAGGTTCTCTTTTCTTCTTTTGATTTGGATTTTGTTGCTTTTCACTTTTCACTTCTTGAAACTTTTCCTTTTTTCAACTCCAACTTGCCCCAGCGTGGGGTTTGCGATCCTCAGGGGTTGCCAAATGAAGTATTTTATTCTGAAGGCTCAAAGGGGATAACTAGGGATAGAACGTTCGATTGGAAAAGAAGATGGCCTGACTTGTATTCCGTTCCTTACAATGACTCTGAAAGGAAATTTTCGTTAATGCGAAATTTTTGCGTGTATCTGAATTAATTGACTGAGGAAAACCCTTGTTCATCCATATGTGTGAAACATAGGCGATCCACGCGGACAAAACTCTTCCTTTTCTTTTTTTTCAAAATTGGAAACTAAGTGGAATCAAATTTCCCCAATTTGCGGTTCCCTTCCTATTTTAGCATGTTTGCTTTTCCCCTTTTCTTTTCAAAATTCCCCAATCTCCTTCCCCAATGTGGGGTGCGATCATATGTGCACTCGAAAAGAACCACCAATTTTTTGCTCAAATAGGGATGCAAGTGGTAATTGGTGTTTAGGTTGTAGAAACGACGGCCAAAGCATCATTCTTACACCTCATGACAACCAAAGTAACGAAATGGTCGTTGAGAATCCATTCCCTTTTTGAAAATTTTCCCATTGCAGGGTAGTGATCATTAAGGCCTTTATTTGAAACGAAATTATTCTTTCAAAGGCTCAAACGGGAGAGCAAATGATAAAATGTGTATAGGTAAAGAAACGAATGCTCAAAGTATCATTCCAAATTTTCAAAACAAACAAGAATAATGCACATTTTGCTTTCACTTAGATGTGATTGAATCGATTAAACACCATGGATATTTTCAAGCAAAGATGGCCCCAATTTGCAATTTATCAATCAATGTCACTGATTTTATTTTGGGGTTAAGTGAAGGAGAAAAGATATCTCATTGGGTCTTTTGAGTGACCGTTCACCCTTTTCCTGAGCACTCTTATTGGATGACTCGGATCAACAATCTGGTGTACATAAGGATTTTTGAAAGCAGACCCTTGTGATCATGAAGCTTTTCAATTTGGTCTTACTTCTTAAAATTCGTCACGAAATCTCCAATGAATAAGAATAAAGAATGAAATGTACATAAATATGCACAAAACAATGATTGTCCAAAAAGTTTATTACTGAAAAAGTTTGAAACAAAATTTCTCATTCAATTACAATACAAATGAGAAGAGAGAAACTTGTAAAGAGCTCCACATATACACTTTTTGTCTCCTTTTCTTTTTGGAACAAAATGTATTAACAAATCAAATATAGAAAATTTTCCTTTGGAAAACAATCACAACATCTCTCAGAGGCTTTAGCGTAGAGCTTCCAGATAGATCATTTATGTTTTCATCGTAGGATCTGCCCAAGAATCAAATAACACTTGTACTCTTCAAACTTTATTGGATTAAAATTATCATCAGATATAGAAGAATATTTTCATCTTATTGAAACATTTTTATGAATGCAGGGGAGGGGGAAACAAAAGAAAAATACCCCGAGTTAGTAGGCAAAACTGCAAAATCGGTATGCATGTCCTATGGGGGGAACCCTTTTTATGCCAAGGGTAGGCCTAGCATGAAAATGCAATCCGCTAGAATAGGCACTATACAATACCTGATGGATCCGATCAACTCATGGAGTGAAAATAATTTTGAAAAATTTGGCCCATTGGAATAAGAAGAGACGTTTGTCAAAATGAGGACCTCGTCCGAAGGGATTGATTACCTTTGATTTGCAAAACGCATGGGTTTGACCTTGACGAACTTCCTATTCAAAGAGATTGGAATTCGTTGATAAAATTTCTCAGTGAATTACGGGTCAAAACCCCAATTGATCAAGTGATTGGATGCAATGGACGGTTTTCTTCAAAATTGACTAGATTTCCCAATTTGGAATTTGACAATGAAACCCCAATAGGGCAAATGGATTGAATGAAGTTGACAATTTATTTAAAATCGACCAAATTACCCTAAAAAGGGAAACAGGTCAAATGAATTGAATGAAATTTATCCAAAATTAATCAGATTTCCCTAAAAAGGGTAAATTGATCAAACAGATTGAACGAAACTTGATTTATTCAAAATCGGCTCGGCTGCCCTAAAAATGGGTGAACTGGCCAAATGAATGAAAGAGAATTAGTGATTTAATCAAAAATCGGCCGCATGACCCTAAAAAGGGTAAATTGGTCAAATGAATTGACGATTTATTCAAAAATCGACCAGGTGACCCTAAAAAAGGGTAAATTGGTCAAATGGATTGGTTGAATTGTCCGGCCATTGGTTATTTCAAAATTATTGAGGTGCATTAGTCTATGACCTTCTAAAAATCAAATTTTGGCCTCAATTTATTTATCGTCCCAATAGGAGGAATCACTTGTGAATTTCTTCAAATTAATGTCCTTCACGCAAGGGATTTTTACCAATTTTTGCTAAAATGGCCAAAAAGTGATTATTAGATGCTCATATTCCAAAGATCACTCCATGAAAATGATCGGATCCTACCTTACCTTGTGCACTACCCCTTCGGATGGTACGAGAAAGGTAAACGTGCAAGTCTCATTTGGATTATATATCCGAGACATGGGGTGGTTTATTCCTAACACGGGATCCCCTAAATGGCATTCCCTTTCTAGGGTTTATGCATGATGCCATTTATTAAAGCGATGTAAATATGTGACAAATATGGTCTAAAGGACATAAATAATACATCGGGGGGAAAAGGTCTAAAAATGAAATGTATTTATTGAAAATCAAATGCAATAACTGAAATTTAAACATGTGAGCTATCTAGTGGGTGAGTCACTAAAAGAGTGCCAAAGAGGCCTCTTATTGCTAAGGCACATGAATGCAAGCCAAGAAACAAAGAAATGGTTAGTGCAATTGATAGTACACATAACACATTAGGAGCAATTAAGAAAAGAAATATAATAAAAGCAAGTAAAAGGGGTGGAACCCCTTCCCTCGTGCCTAATGTGCTTAAAATAGGGTGAGGCTGACTCTAGCCTAGGAAAATGCTAACATGGATGCATGAGACTGGGGCTCACTAATGCAACTAGACTCGATAAGTCTCGGCTCCCAAGCCTTCAGACCTAAAGGCGAAGGGTCATCACTCCCAGGGCCTTTGATCGGTGGCTCGAGTGATCCCTTAGGTAGCGCTATGGGCGCAGAGCACACCAGCCCCCTACCCAAGGCAATCGATCCTAATCCTACAAGGCGGTGTGGGAAACGCCCACGAAAAATAAAATAAAATGGGATAAAAGCAAGTAAACGTGCACGTATGAAGTGTTCCCCTATTTTGAGGGAAGGGGTTGAGAACCACGCGGGGCTCTAAAGGTGACACACACCCCCCCCAAATGCAATGCAAGCGCGAGATAAACAAGTAAACATACATCCAATCAACCAATCACACATTCGTGAGCGAGGGAGTAGTTGGATACGCGCGCGAGGCAAAAGGCCCTAAAAATGGAAAATGCAACCCTAATATCCAAATGCAATGCATAAAAAGGGTAGAAAAAGGAAACGAATGGCTAAGTCAAATGCTTGGACCCACTTAGGAAGTCCCCAGTGGAGTCGCCAACTGTCGCGCCCCACTTTTTGAAATGTGTGAGTGTGAAATGATGTGTGTGGTGTGAGTGTGTGTGATATACATGTGAACGTGTGCGGAATGAAAAGTAAAAGGCCATGGGACTTAGAATGCGACGATTTGGCCAAGTGAAGTTCAAAAGGGTTTTGGTATCAAAAAAATGGAGTCGCCACTTGGTATAGAGTTAGGGTGTACCAAGTCACCCAAAAATGATTTTTGTTTTTGAATAAAAAAAGTAAATAAACCCTTTTTGAGAACTTTTGGGTCTGCGTAACCAAAAGAGGGATCGGGGGTCACATTTGACGAAGGGGAAGGCAAGGATAAAAATCCAAGGCACCCCTTCGACCTAGCCAAGGCTAGTTGCGTGACTTAAACCAATTTTCCTAATTTTTCTACCCAATGTATGTTCGCACGTTGGATATGACTATATGAATGCAAAACGGAAAGGAAAATGCAATCCTAAATTCTACGATGTCTCTCGTGAGGCTTTTGGTCCCAAACCACATGAATTGTGGCGGCCAACAAAGGAAAACCCCCATAGAGGTCGATTAATGCAAATGAGACTCAAAGGTGCAAGTGTGGAAGTGTATGAAAGAAATTAAAAATCCAAGTGTTTGTGTGCAAGTGTATGAAAAGGTGCACGTGTGCAATTGTATGAAAATTCCAAGTGTTTGTGTGCAAGTGTATGAAATATAGTGATAAGTGCATATAGGTGTAATTAGGTGCAATTTTGTGAAGTAGAAATCAAAATGAACAATAAGGAAAGGAAAATGTGAATTGAAAAGAATGAGTGAGTGATAAATGAGAATGAATGAACCTAAGGGAATGCATCAGGTCGGGTATGGGAATGACTCCTAACTTTTCGACTTCGATTTTCCCTTTGATTAGAAGGCAAAACTAGCGTGCTAAGGCTATCGAGTAGCCACACTCGCTCGTTTCCCTTATCAGAAGGGGACTCTTCAGGCAAATGTACCCTAACTAGCATGAGATGCAAAGAATCCTAAAATGAGGGAAAAGGGGCTCGAGGAGCATGCCAAATGATAAAACTAAGAAAAATGCATGACATGTAGTGAACATGCAAATATGCACTAACAAAAAGGGATGGCCTAATGAGCCACAACTAGCATTGGACTAGTGTGGTGACGTACATTCATCCATTCCATTCATTCATGGTTATGAAAGCAAGTAGACATGCCAAAACGCTCGTAAGCACGTAGCACGTAGCACTTAGCATGCTCGACTAGATGCAAGAGCCTACTAAAGCAATTAAACATGTAGCAACAAAAACAAGCAACCAAGGGGAAGGGGAAATGGACCAGATGCTCTTCGAGCGCTATCTATTACAAGCCAAGAGGTGTACACATACCCCATAAAAGCATAAAAGGGAAAGGGTGAATGGACCAGATGCTCTCCGAGCGCTATCTATTACAAGCCAAGAGGTGTACACATACCCCATAAAAGCATAAAAGGGAAAGGGTGAATGGACCAGATGCTCTCCGAGCACTATCTATTACAAGCCAAGAGGTGTACACATACCCCATAAAAACTTAAATAAAAGTAAAAAGCAAGTAAATGCACGCAGGGAGGTAAGGAAAGCGAAGTAGACAGGCATATTCACATAACACATAGGAGCACGTAGGAAAAATAAAGTGCAAGTGAGGGATAGAGTGTACCTCCCTTGCAATCGGGGCCCAATGAAGTGAAATCACTTATTTATCCTCCAAAATAAAAGAAATGGTCAAGGTACCAATTTATTTGGAAAAATTAAAGAAAATAGGCAAACACAAGCTCACTTGATCATAATGCCCCTAAAGTCTTGACTTAAGCGCAATTGAAACAAAGCATGGTAGTCAATTGAAACAAACAAGCAATGAATTGCAAAAAATTAAAACTACTAAGGACCAAAATGAAGAGATTATTCAATTGGCTGGGTCCTAGTGAAACAAAGGGGAATTAGAGGGGTCAAAGGGCAATTTTTGAAAGCCATTTGCATGCAAGCTTCATGTAACTACGTGAGAAAGCTTCTGCAATTCCATTTCTTTCTACAATTTCTGATATGCGTAAGTTGCAGCAATTCATCACTAGTGAACTATCACACATTTCTCAAGTAAAATCCAAGCAAACTATCACACATTTCTCTACTTTGCAAACATGAAACTTGTAAATTTACATTTCTTAAACTAAAGACACAGCCATGGTAGTTCAAAAAGAAAACAGCAACAAGAAAAGAAATGGGTTATGGCCGGAAAACCAAAACTGCGGCAGAATTTCTTGAGTGAACTTTGCAGCTTGTTTCATGTGGTTGGGTCCTAAATAAACTCTATCAATGCCACAAATCCAATAACGGATGCAAGACTCTCACTCATGTTGTTCACTTTACTCAAACACAGCCATCTATTACCCGCAAAAGATTTAAACAAATCATCCAAATACAAAGTGCAGCCAAGTAATGCAAGGATTAGTGGCTACTTCATTAGACCAGAAATTCACTTGAGAGTGTTGTTAGCAACACACAAATGCACATGTTCACTCTCAACTGGTCCCATGAGGCTACTTCATACGGAAGAAAGAAATAGACAAACAACCTATATGCCAAGCAATAAGGTGATCACTGCTGCAACAAGGATGAAGCAAAACCTGTTGTTCAAAACAGTTTTGCTCAAGAAGGAAATTTCAGATTTTAGATGTAAACACGCAGCTTTGTTCAACAAATTTCGACCAAAACCATAACCTATAACTAAACAACAAGATATATAACTAAAAAAAACAAATCATCAAAACACATAAGCAAGACTGATGCAAAGCTGGGGACACATTTAAACACTTTCTTTGGGGAACGAACACAGCTGCAACCAAACCAAAAGTTTCGACATTACTATGAAACCAGCAACTTGAATTCACTCACGGGTTTCTTTCTGTGCAAATTCAGCTTTCATATGTGCAGGGAGACAACAAAACAGGTTCCTTAAACCTCAACCAAGGTCTAGCAATACAAAGGCGTTCGGACATCAACTAACTTCAAATCAAACAAAATTCAAGAAAAAGCATCCTAAGGTCCCAAATTAAAAGAACAAACACTATGCAAAGAATCCCCTGCAACCTGCCGGCCTCTCTCATTCAGCTTCAAAGAAAAAAACAAAACAAACGAAGAAGCCAACAGCTTTTTGATTCACAGGTTTTGCAACCAGAAAATTCCAATCAGAATTTTGATAGCAAACAGATTCATATAGTAGACCATTTCAGATGCTTTGACAACTAGCAACTTCATATAGCCATAACAAAATTCAACCAGCAGTAAAGATTCAACCAAGGCCGAACCAAAAAGAGTCTTTGTACTATCAGTTATCATTCAAGACAGAATCACTGATCACATTCATCAAATTTCTGGTACCGAAAATGCAAAGCTGACTGCCTTTTTCCCGATTCACCAATTTTCACAAGACAAATTCAAAACACAGCTCATGCATATCCACAAGACTTGATTTTTCATTCATAAACAAGGAAAACAGAATCTTGGGGACATGAAACAGAAAAAAAGGCAAAAAGAAAGACGAAAAAAAAACCAAAATTTCCCGTAAGCTAAATCTCGACACTCACGTAGTTCTCGCTGGTTTCTTGATGAAAATCAGAGCTGATGATGGGGTTGGGCTCTTTCTTTGGTTCTCCTCAGGATCTTCCCCTTCCTCTCGGCTTTCTCTTTTTCCGTCTTCTGCTCTATCGTCCCCAAGTCCCTTTTTCATCCAAACCTTGCTGATATCCTTTCTTCCTTCTAGCCGTCTCACAGAAGCTTGCTCAGTTTTTCTTTTTTTTTGGTTTGCCAACTTGCGGCCGTCAACCTCTCTCCGTATCCCACACTCTTGGTTTTTTGGACAAACCCTCTTGCTTTTTGTCCTCTGTTTCCCTCTTAGCCCGTTAATGCTCTCCAGAAAACCCCCTTGCTCACCGAAAAACTCCCCCTTTTTGGCTATTTCCTCCCTGGTTTCTATCCAATGCTCCCTCACTCTCTCAAAACCAGCCGCTGTCCTCTCTCTTTCTCTCCTCTCTTTTCCAGATTTCCTCTCTTTCGGCTGCTGCTCTATCGTCCCCCCTTTGCGGCTGCCTCCTTTCTTGCTATTTATACCAGGAACCCCCCTCCTAAAACCCTTAGCACTCTTCTATATTTTCAGATAAGGGCTGCCCCAATGCTCCTTTTGCAAGCTGCGGCAAAACGCAGCTTGCATGCCGCAGGACTTTTTTTTTTTTGACTATTAATACAAAAAAATTAATAAAATATAAATAATAATAATACCAAAAATAACAAAATTGACAAAAACCAGGTAATAATAATAATAGTAAAACAAAAATAATTTTAAACAAAAAACTAAACAAAAATGGCCATTTTTAATTTTCCAATTTTTCATTTTTCATCATTTTCTTTTTCTCAAAATAACTTAATAAAAATAACTAAAGTGCCCAAAGATTGAATAAACATATTTTGTGAACAAATTTTCCTTTTTTTTTCTTTTTTTTCATTTCAAGAAATTCTATGCTAAAAACTTAAAAATAAAAATAAAACTACAAACTAAAAACTAAAAATCGAATAAAACTAGCATGACAAATAAAAACTAAAAATAAACAGTAAATGAAATTACACCAAAAATTTGGTGTCTACACCCGTGTTCCTTGAACCTGAAATAATTGACCTTGCTTTTGAACCGATATACTTGAACCCTGCTTTTGACTCTGTTTCTGAACATTTTCGTACTTGTTTGGTTATAGACTGGCTACTACTCTTCTGTAGCGGTTGAACAGAACCTCTCTGGTGAGGCATTGCCTGTTGTGTTTTAAAGCACCGCCATTCTTCTGGCGAGGCATGCCTGTTGTGTTATAAAGCACCATCAGGGATGAAATTCTTGAACTGAACCTCTCTGATGAGGTATTGCCTGTTGTGTTTTAAAGCACCGTCATTCTTTTGGCGAGGCATACCTGTTGTGTTTCCAAGCACCATCAGAGATGAAACTTTGACTTGAGGCTCTCTGGTGAAGTTTAGCCGTTGTGCTAGCTTGTTGTGTTATAAAGCACCACCAGGGCCAATCTCTTGAGCTAAGATCCTTTGGTGAAGTTTAGCCGTTGTGCTAGCTTGTTGTGTTATAAAGCACCACCAAGGATGAAATTTTGAATTGAGGTTCTTTGGCGAGGTATAGCCGTTGTGCTAACCTGTTGTGTTATAAAGCACCGCCATGGACAAAATTTTGCATCTGAGACTCTGGTGAAGTATAGCTGAGTGCTAGCTTGTTGTGTTATAAAGCACCACCAGGGATAATTTCTGACCTGAGATATCATTATGTCCTGAATTGTTTTTCCAAATATCAGGGACTTTAAGTCCGATTTCGAGCCCTTTTTGTATATGTATCCAGTTACTCGTCTGACTATCTATTGGATCAAGATTATTTGATAAGTTGGATTGGAGTACTTTTAGTACTTGATTGTAATGAGTGATTCTTAGTATGTGATTGACCTTTGTGATATTTGATCTGATTAGTATTTGATCATGATAAGCGAGTTTGAAATGATTCTTAATACGTGATTGACTATCGAGAACTATTTTGATCTAATTAGTACAAGTTGGAATGTCGAGGACGACATTCTTTTAAGGAGGGGAGTTGTAACACCCCGTGGCAGAAGAAAGAGAAAAATTTCTGGTGAATAGTGTTTTGTGGGGAATCCGGCCCACATAAATCTGGAAGAAATTCGGTCCGCATAAACAGCTTAAAGATCCAGCTCTTTAAGGCTTTCCGATAAGGACTAAAATACCCTTTTATTTGAAAATTATTATTTATCAAAGGCCACTACCCAAATATTTCACTCTAAGTGTAAATAGACCTAGAAAATAGGGTTTTACGCTTCGGTTTCAAGTTTGGAGCGAAATTAGGGTTTTCGCGATTTTTAGCCGGATGAATTTTCGGTACGGAGCAAGGATCAAATTTGGTGATTAAAAGTGACTTTTAAGTGAGAAATAAGATGTGACTAGTGGCAATGATATAAGGTTTGTGAATGGGAAGTGAAAAACCTAGTATGTGAGTTTTTAAGAAAAACGGCGCGATCCGGCGGGTCCCGCGCATTACCGATTGAACGCACCACTTGACCACCACTTTCTTACCCTACAAGCTCATTGATAATTGAGCAAAATATCCTCTCACTACTAGCTAAGTCTGACCGAAAATTGTGGCTCAAAGGCAAGGAAAGAAAGAGAAAAATTTTGTGGCCAAGATTAGTCCAAGTGTTTGCCCAATTTGTGGACACCATTAGTCCTAATCCTCTTGCTTTATTATAAGGCAACTAAGCTCCATTTCTCTTCATATTTCTGCCAAGGAGCCGAGAGAGAGAGAGGGGAAGAACAAGAGAGAAATTTCTTCATTTCATCTTCAAATCCAACAACTTAGTGAGAAAACAAACAAAGTAAACCGATTAAACTTGTTCTTGAGTGATTAGGTGGTGATTTGTGATAAGTTTTTGGAAGAAGGAAGTTTGGGCTACTCTTTGTGACCTCCATTCAAGGTAAGAGAGCTTGTCTCTCTAAGTTTTGCTTTCAATTTTGTTAAATTAAGTTTAGTAGTTTGATTATAGTGGTGGAATCATGGATGATTAGCATGTTTTAGAAGTTTTCCCCAATTTATTTGATGAACTAGGGCTTGTGGAAATTCTGCCCAATTTGTTATATGATGCTTATAGGTTGCAATTGAGGTGTTATATGGTGTTTTGGTAGTGATTGGACCAAGAAATTAAGGAAAGATTCACTAGAAACTCAAAATTTCCAAAATCTGGAAAATTCTCTCAACATTCTGTCCGAATTTGTATCTGTGTGTTAGAGGCCGAATTGGCCTTAGCTAAAAGAAGAAAAGTTGTAGAGAATGGCATTTTATAGGTGCCTACAAAATTTCAGCTCAATCGGAGTAACGTAAGACGTGAAAAGTCTAAAATACCCTTACTGTTCTAAGTATTTCCCAGCAATCCGTTTCTTCAGTTAATACCAGTTTATCACGTTTTTTGACCAGGATCCATTCTGATTTATCTCTAGGCCAAAACATGAAAGTTGTAGTGTTCTGAAGTAGCTTTAAAATGCCTCTAAGAACACCTGAATTGGAATTTTGTACACTGAGTTATGACCATTACAGTGTTCTACGTTTAAACAGCCGACGAATTGGTTTCTGGTTTAGTAATTTGAGAATTTGACCAAGTTACATTAGAAACTGGACTCGGTGACCTTCATGAACATTGTAGCCCCGTGTCTTAGCTTCGAAACGGAATAGGTTGCACCTCAATCCGATAAGCGTAGCCTCGGATATGTTATTTCCGCTTTCATACGTCAAATCTGTTTTGTGCTAGATTGAATTTCTGCACTTGCTATCGTTGTGAATCTTATTATTATGATATTGTGAGCCTATGGAACGGCTCTTGACATGAATTGCTGATATGTATAATGTTGGGTTGTGTTTGAGAAAAACAATGAAGCCTAAAAGGCTGGAAAATTAGGTAAACACAAAGGGCATGCTGCCCGAATTTTTACTCGAGAACTAGAAAATTATATTTGCAACTTGAGTGAAGGTTAAGTGATTACCACTTGAACTAGCGAGAACTTTTGCTACTTTGTTATCGATGGTTATACGTTAAAAACCTAAACGAACTTGTACTCTCGAGAAAAATATATAATGGCCAATGTAAACTTATATTTCCTTGTACTTTTAACTCAAGTATTGTTTCCAAGTATATATGCTACAAAAACCTTATGATTTGAAAAGCGAGCAAGTGTTTCACGAATGCCTTTCAAATGAATTTCAATTGGTTGATTCTTATGAACGGAACGTTTAAGTTTCAAATCTTACTCGTGTTTCAAAGTTCTCAAATTGGATTTCTATCGCAGATCTGGACTCCAAACCTGGAGTATAATTGAACGTGACTACTTGAAGCACTATAGTTTGAGTGAGTGATCCCTCGACTGTTCCCAAAGTTACTTTTGAACTAATTCTTGCATTTATTACTTCTTTGCATATCATTTGGGGTTCGGGTGTGTGCCATGACATAATTTGGCTCCAATGGGTTCCTGGAAAGTCTTGTGCTTAGAACCAATGTCTCTACTATTGTTTACACATTCTTTGGAGCCGATGGCTCCTTACTTCTGTTTCATGGTTACCTGATCTAAACGAGCATTGGATATTTAAGTACAAGAACTTCACTGGCTCACATGAGCAATAAATGAACATTTGATTACTGCATCATGACATCATATCAATGCTTTATTGTGAAATATATTTGGCTGTTGATTTTACTGGTCACTCGCTGAGCTTCTAGCTCACCCCCTATTATCTTCTTCTCCCCACAGGGATCGAGGTAAAGGAAGAACTTGTTTTTGGATCTTTGTGTAGCTGGATGGCGTACATCTTGTATAGTTTTAGTTTTAGTTTTGGTTTATGTACTTTTGGGCCTGTATAAATATTTGGAATTGAATCAGATGTAAATCTATATTTTACGCTTAGAATTGGTTTCCGCTTCGCTTAAGATATGTAATTTTGGGAGAATTGGATGTATTATTTGAGTTGTACCTTGTAATTTATTTGAGGGATGTAGTAAGTGAGTGAGTCCCGGCGAGAGCTGGGCAGGCGGCCCGCTAAACCCTCTGGTACGCCTTAAGGGGAGGTGGGGTCGTTACAGATTTGGTCGGCAAAGTACTTATATCCTTGGGCCCGATCTCAGCAACTTTTGGTATTTGCTTTCAGTTTACTGTGAACGGGAGCAGAAAGGATGAGTGCTGGATACGGGGCAGGAACGGTCCTGAACGGTCCCCTCACAGAAAGAAAGGTAAGGCCAGAAATAAACCACGTCAACTGGTTGTTTTGAAGGAAAAAAACGTCACCGTTTGACGAAAGGAAAAAAATAAGATTGACGGACTCCGTTTCCTCTAAACGGAAGAATTGAAATTTTGAAAATGAAGTTCAAAATTTCAATTAGCCGCACAAACCAAAACCGAGAGAAGAAAGCAAGCTGGGTATGTCATTGTTGCTTGGCTGACGTGAAATTAGGTAGAGAGAGTTGGGTTATGGCATCAGAAGAAGAAGGAAGAAGGCAAACAGTTAGAATGCTGTAAAAGAAGGCCAACGATGTCTTCAGAAATTGTATGAGCAATGCGGGCAAGACAGCCGGTAAGGTAGAAGCGAATTAAAGAGGAAATTCATTATCTGACGTTGCCCACCATTTTTTGTGCAACTTAATAGCAGAAGCAACTGTGCATAAGGGCATTCGGTGCAACAAAAAGCTCTCAACGGGCCAAGGTAACGTGATTCAACCATATCAATAACTTTGTGAATCTTATACCAGCAACTTTTCTGAATGTTAGATTCAGTAAAGACATAATATGAAGATAATAGAAGAATAGTCAATGTGTACTGTATGTGTGTTTGAGAGCGTGCAGTTTTGCAGTGATGAACTATTTAACAAGTGAATGAATGTACATGCTGCTGTAGATAAGTTACAGGTTATAACCACCCTATTACAATCTTTGTGCATCCACTAGTTGGTCCATGGTCATCACGCAATCTTAGTTTGCCCCTCTGTTGAGTATGCAGTGTGTATAAAATGGAGGTCTGGGGTTTGACCTAGGAAAAGCAGAGGAAAAGATATATGTGAATAATAAATAGATGTACCTGGTTTTGTAAGTAAATTACATGATGTAAGAAATGTATTAGAATGAGTAAAAAATGCTTGTTTGGCCCTGAAAATGTAGAAATAGTAGAAAATGCACAGGAATTGGCTTAGGCGATTGTCAGTAACGAATTACATAACGTCCAATGAAACAAAGTACCTAGAACCTAAATATAATCACCAGAGTGGATGTACATATAGTTAAAATAGACTTACATGGAGTGAAAAACACATTACAGTCTGTATAACTTAGTGTACATGGAGTTATATTTGTACATAGATAATGTCATTGTATTAGAGTAAAAGTAAAGTGATGTGAATCATTAATCATATCGATGAGAGTAATAATAGAATTTGGTATACGAGTAATATGTGTAACATAACATATTATAAACGGTAATACACACTTATGTTGTCGTTTACATACATACTATTCATGAACTATTGTAAATTATGGTGTTGGATGCATAATTGGTAGGAGCAGAAGTAATGAATTGTAGAGAAATTGGCAGAAGATGGGACTCATGAGTTAGGAATGGAGTTCAACATGGAAGAGGATGCGTACAAGTTTTACAACAAATATGCCTTTAAAATGGGATTTAGTGTACGCAAAGACTATTTAAATAAACACAAAGACTATTTAGTCTATTTTATGCGGTTGTCATTAACGAATGACATAAGGTACAGTGAGCTAAAGAATCTAGAATCAAAATATAATCACCAGCGTGGATGTACATACAGTTAAAATAGACTTACATCGTGTGACCAATACATTACAATCCGTATAAGTTAGTGTACATGGAGTTGTATTTGTACACAGATTGTCTTAGAGTAAAAGTAAGGTGATGTGAATCATTAATCATATTGATAGCGTAATAATAGAATTTGGTATACGAGTAATGTATGATTCATAACACATTATGAATGGTAATATACATATATGTTGTCGTTTATGTACATACTATTCATGAAGTGTTGCAAATTAGGGTGTTTGATGCATAATTGACAGGATCAGAAGTAATGGATTGCAGCAAATTGGCAGAAGATGGGACCCCTGAGTTAGGAATGGAATTCAACAGCGAAGAGGATGCGTACCAGTTTTACAACAAATATGCCTTTAAAATGGGTTTTAGTGTACGTAAAGACTATCTGAATAAAGACAAAGACGGCGTGACCACGTCTAGGAGATATAGTTGCTGCAAGAAAGGTGTAAAGCGCAAGTACGAAGGTGATGTGATGCCAAAGAGGACACGAGCGCCGACGAAAACAGGGTGTGGAGCTAAAATGGTTATCGTGTTGTTTAGAGGAACAATGAAGTACCGCGTGCATGACCTTGTCTTAGAGCATAACCATGAGTTGCACATTGCTCAATGTGCGCACATGATGCCATCACAAAGAAAAGTGAGCGAGACTCAAGGATTCCAAGCTGAAATAAGCGAGGACGCTGGGCTTTCATTGAAACAGAGTCACGAGCTTATGGGAAAGGAGGCAGGTGGGATGGGAAATGTGGGATATACTCGGGAAGACCTGAAACGATATCTTCGTACTCGACGGGAAAGGAGTTTGAAATATGGAGAAGCAAGTAGCATGCTGAATTATTTTCAAGAGCAAACACTCGAGAATCCATCGTTTTTTCATGTCGTACAGCTGGACTGTGAAGAGCAGATAACGAATATCTTTTGGGCTGATGCAGGAATGTTAATTGACTACAAATTTTTTGGAGACGTAGTCACATTCGACACAACCTACAAAACAAATAAAGAATACCGGCCACTTGGAGTGTTTGTGGGTTTTAACCAACATAGGCAAATTGTGATATTCGGTGCTGCCCTTATGTATGATGAGACTATAGATTCTTTCAAATGGGTGTTTGGTACATTTCTAGAAGCAATGTGCGGAAAGCGTCCAAGTACCATACTAACCGACCAAGATCATGCCATGGCAGCCGCTCTTTCAGTTGTTATGCCTGAAACATTTCACGGTCTATGTACGTTTCACATAAGGCGTAATTTTATGAAACATCTTGGCAATCACTACAAGGAAAATAGTGATCTTCCATACATGTTTGGTGCATGCATGTATGAGTTTGAAGAAGTGGAACAATTCAATAGGGTGTGGGAGGCGATGGTGAAGAAACACAATCTTGAAAATAATGAATGGCTCTTCGGGTTGTATAGAATTCGTGATAAATGGGCAAGGTGCATGATGAAAGAAAGATGGACCGCGGGAATGCGAAGCACCCAACTTAGCGAAAGCCTAAATGCAGCAATTAAAAATCATTTGAAACTGGATCATGACCTTGTGCAGTTCTTTAGACATTTCAATCGGGTGGTTGATGAAAAGAGACATAATGAACTGATCGCAGAATATGAAATGAGGCAAAAGCTCCCCATGGTAGGGTTAAGGCAAACACCTATGCTTGTGCATGCATCGGAGATGTATTCACCAACCGTATTTGTTGCATTCCAAAATGAATATGGCGAGTCAACAGCTATGGTTATATTGAGACAACAAGATGCAGCGATGTTTGTGGAGTTTGCGGTCATGAGGTATGATGGAGGACCTGAAAGAACAGTAGTATTCAATCGGAATGATCTAAGTGTACGTTGCAGTTGCAAAAAATACGAGAATGAAGGCATTTTATGTGGGCACGCGTTGAAGGTGTTTGATACCGTGGGTATAAAAATAATTCCTCCTGAATACATTAAGAGGCGATGGACAAAAAGAGCTCGGGCTGGAGACTGTTTTGATCGGCGAGGACAGGAAGTTGTGGCTGATCCTAAAGTCATGATTTCAACTCGTTATCGGGAGCTCGCTCCAGCCATGATTAAGGTCGCAACTCGAGCAGCAATGTCGGAGGACACCAGCAAAGTAGCAATCACTGTCATATCCGATTTGTCAAAGAGAGTTGAGCTCCTCCTCTCAGAAAGCGAAGAGCAACCTTTGCAAAATCAAAAAAATCTGAATATGGAGGAACGAGATAAAATTGAAATTGTAAATGAAATGGGGGAGGCAGTAGTCGCAAGAGGCATTAAAAAACGAGGTGGTGGGAAGAAAAGTAGAGTGATGCGAAGTTGGGTCGATAAATTTGACAGAGTAAAAAGAAAATCTAGATTATCAAGGACTACACAGACTACGGTATGGATCAAATTTTGGTACCTGGGGAACATTTATGCTAAAACTAAGTTATTGTTATACTATTAACTAAAGTTTAGGTAACATTCATTATGAAATAATATTATTGCCGTGTCAATATTGTAGGTCTCAGAATCGGAGCCGACATCGATTTCATTTGAGGAATACATGTTCATGGGATGCCGTTCATCTACTGACTCTGTTTCGGTTAGTATAAAATGGACATGACTCTTGCTTTTATTTGGATGTTTCTAACAGCATAAATAGTTACATTGATGTTACATTGTGTGATAATGTTGTTACGGCCGTCATCCCTCCTGATATACGTATTTTGTTTGTCTTATACAATGATTTGGCCCATACGAAACTTGTAGACGCATTCAATGAGTCAGACAGTGAATGGCCCTCCAAATGCTGTTGCTCCCGATATCGATGAAAGTCAAATGGTATGCATACATTTAGTAGTTAAAATAAAACCTTCTTGTTCATGTAGTAGAGCTACCCTTTTTTCTCTTTAATTGTAATGGTGGGTACCCGAAAGCTGTCAAATCATGCAAATTATGTAGTTAACGTATGCTCGCTTTAATAACGTATTATTTTTTATTATTCCAAGGTCCACCGTTTGGCTAATCAGGGGCCTCCTGCAAGTGTCCCTACAGAATGGATGCATCCCAGATTTTCTATTTTTTCCAAGCATAACTCCGTCAGAGATGTTTTAATGGTCTGATATATCATTTTTGTTATAATGTCTAGTCCAATTTAACTTTATAAGTGAGCAATATAGGCACTGGTAATAATTTGTTGACAGTCGATTACTTATACTATATAATGTAGGAGGAGCGTGGGGCAATTTCAACACACTGTGATGTTGATGCATATCATGTATTTGCACCATCACCTCAGGTGACAAACTTTTATCGTTACAGCACATATTTATGTAATGTTATTAATTGGAGACTTGGACATCGTATATCATTAATCGTATATTTTATTAATAATATTTGCTAATTTGCCATCGTTACGCATTTCAGGGAAGAAATAACACACAGGGATTGCAACTACGCGTTGATGTCGCCTCCCCCGAGAATGAGGTTGATGAATGATGTGTAACTATACATTTTGAACGAGACATTAAGTGGTTGTCCCAACCTGAGAATGCTGCATATGTACGTTACAAGCAGTTAATAAGCTGTTACAACTTATTGACGAGGTTATACAGGCACCATTGATGTTTCACTCTTTTCAAATTTAGACAAGTGAATTACAATTGTAATCGCATCTAGTGTTAATAGTCATCAATAGTTTGTATTGGGTTGTATAAAATTGTAGTTAATTATAAAATTGGTAGAAAATTGAAGTAAACAATTTTACAATAGAATTGAACGTGTTTTTTGTGATCGGATATTTTTCACTAAATTGACCATAACAGTTGAATGGTTGTCGTGATATGTATACCATTGTACTACATTCATTTGCATACCTTAATAACATATTTATTGGTTTAGATCGCACCGCCAAAGGTACTATGTATAAGATAACACAATCTAAAGTATAAATTGTCTTGATTTTGTTATGATGATAAATTGGAATTATTATTGGGCTATTTTTATAAAAATATTATCATTTAGGCCATTTGTTTTACATCGCTTGACGAATTTAGTGCACCATTGACATGATATATCACAGGCACAGCTATTGGTATTACAAGTTTTTAGGTTAATTAAATTATGGTCAAGTCAGGTCAGGACCACATGTTGGTAATAGGTGCGCATAAGAAAATGATTCATTGGAGAACTAATTTGTAACGTTAAAATGAAGTTTTACAATGCAACAAAAAGGAAGAACGAACAGTACACAATGGGTTACAACCAGTTAGGGATATGTTACTGTTACGTTACCACTAGTTAAGACTGTTTAACAGGCATGATTAATATCGAAATATGGTAAGCAATTTGTTTGAGTAGAGATTATAATGAGTATAATTCGATTGGATCATGACCTGTACTCCAACAACAATGAATGTCGTGAATACCCAGTTATAGGTCGGTCAGCTTACTTTTCAAGTGTAACAAGAAGTTACAACCAGCATATGTACGTTACAAGAAATTAATAAGGTGTTACCGCTTATTGATGTGCTTGTACAGGCACCTTGTCATTTGCTTGTATGTTAAAACTTAGACAATTTGTTTATAATTGTATTAATGATAAGTATTACAGATAGTATTACAGGCACTTCAATAGGTAGTACTCCTTCAGTACAGAAATGAACTTACAATTGGCGGCTCGACTTGGTTCCACGTGACCACATAATAAGTAACAGTTTCGCAGAAAAACATGATACTTCGTTGGGACAAGTAGTTTGAAAGTAGGGTAACTAATATTTAAAATGCAACAAATTTTGATTACGCCATGTACCATTTTGAGTTACAACTAGTTATAAATATGTTACAATACATTACAACTAATGAATTTGCAATCGGCAGTTTTTCGTCTTATCTAGTTAAAACTAGTGATATTACAACTAGAAATTTCCTGATATTACAACTAGTGATTGTAGTACTAGTTAATATTTGATGAACCTTTCCTCTTCTCTTGTTTGTGCAATTGCACTTGGCACAAACAACAAGTCCTCCCCCCAACACTTTTAATTTCTTAGACATTTTAGTAAGTGTCTAATGAGAACATAAAGATGGTCGATTCGAACCCCAAAACAATTGATGTAGCGAGGCCTTCTCGAACATTTCCTTAAATTAGCGAGATCTTCTCGAACATCATACAACCTACTGGCTGCTATTTGGCACCCAAGAACTTGATTGCTGTGTGAACCCTCTATTGATGACACTACAATTGAAGTTAGAGGAGGGTTGAAGAATACTAATAATAAATTTCAGGCACGCGTTCATTGCCACCCTTCAGTAGAATGATATGGGAAATGTGAAGTAATTTAAAGTGAAAAATGTTTGTGCAGTAATGAAAGGTTGACGAAAAATTTTTTGTTGTTGAGGGATATACTACTGCACCCGCTCCCTTTTATAGTCCGCCGGACCCGAACAATGTGCTAAAATATCACTGGACAATGCATTCCAGGGCAAATAATTTCGTCATGGCAGTGGAAGCTGTAGAGTTCGATGCATGGCATTGAACTGTGTCACATCTGTTCAGACAATAAAACAAATTATGCAGCTTTTGTCATGAAATGACCTGTACACCAATATTAAGGGTCACGTGGATAAAGAGTTACACATCAGTGGCTTGTACGTTTCACTATGTACGGATTGAATTACAACCAGTTGAGTGTATGTTACAATTCATTATAACTAATGAATTTGCAATCAGCAACTTTTCGTCTGCTCTATTTAAAACTGAATAATGTTCCAACTAGATATTCCCCGATATTACAACTAGTGATAATACAACTAGTTAATATTCGATGAAACTTTTATATTCTTTTGTTTGTGCTATTGCCCTTGACAGAAACGATAATTCCTCCCACTGACACATTAAATTTCTTAAACACTTTATTAAGTGTCTATTGAGAATAGTTACAATGATCGTTTCGAACCCCAAAACATTGCACTTGCGAGGCCTTCTCGAATATCTCATTAAAATAGTGAGATCGACATTTTTGCATATGAAGCCAACTAGTATATCACGGGAGAAGAGAATGTACACTCACATGCAGTGCTTGAACCATATCAGATAAGTTTCGTTACATACAAAGCGTCAGATTTGTAGTACCGACAGTGAATATACGTGTTACGTGCTGTTTCTAATCGTTTACAGGACTGCAATGTCGTCCCAAATGTGGAAGCATCATGATGGGTCACATGCTGCTAGTGAACTATTTCAAATCAATTCAGACAATAAAATAAATTTTGCAGCTGTCTTCTTGTTCTGGTCCTGTACACCAACTTTGAGAGGGGTGGAAGACTACTAATAATAAATTTTATATTCGGGTTCATTGCCACCCTTCAGTAGTATGAAATGGGATGTGTGAAGTTGATTACAATGGAAAGTGTAAACGATAATGAAACGGGATGAACAAACTTTTGTTGTTGTGGGATATAAAACTACAACCGCGCCCTTTAATAGTCCGCATGACCCTCACAATGTCCTAAAACATCAAGGGCCAACGTATTTCAGACCAACAATTTCGTCACGACAGTGGAAGCTGTAGAGTCACATGCAGCTGGTGAACTATGTCATGATTCATTTTGGACAATAAAATAAATTTGACAGCTTTTATCATGAAATGACCTGTACACCAACATTAAGGGTCACGTGCATACAGGGTTACATATCAGTGACCTTACGTTTCACTATGTGCATACACAGTTACAGTCTACAGGTAAGTTACAAACCTTCGACAACATTTTTTTGGCCCAAGTCAGATGTGTAACACTCTATGGCCTTGCAAAGTTTATGACCTAAATTTACTATCTCTGTGTGCGATTCGTACCTCCTCAACCGGAATAATAGTGTATTATTTCTTTTTATGTTATATAGTAAAAAAATTGACTTTTACGGTGTTATCGTTTTAGACACAAAGGTGCATTATCAACATTGACCCTGTGACTCGACGAGATCAACAATAATATTGTTTTTAGGTATAAAACCCTTCCCTGGTTACCACTTGCACAGCTACAACACCTGCTGCGCCTAAACTATGTCAATTCAGAATATTTAGGTACAAAGCGTGAAATTTGTAGTACCGCCACTGTTGATAAGTGTTACGTCGCGTGGGTAATCAGTTACAGACAATAACACAAATTTTGCAGCGTTTATCGTGAAATAACCTGTACGCCAACATCGTGGGTCACGTGGATACAGGGTTACACATCGTTGAAGTTAAATTTCACTATGTCCATACACAGTTGCATTATTTTTCACGACAACTTGCAAGGTTATGTAAGATAAATTATTGAATTAGTACACGGCATCTATGGTTTACTACAGCTTGCTCATCAACTGACAAAATGAGAAGCCAACAGTTGTTAGAAGCACCTACTTTGCGTTAATACCATACAGGTAATGTAAAACTTATACCACAGAGTCCAATACGGGTCCAATCTTATACCACAGAGTCAGCAAAAAATTGCTATTAGTAGCAACAGAAGGGCGACCGCTACCGAAATCCTCATGAAGGTTTTCATTTGTCGAATATCGTGTTCGATGCCGTGCATATGGTGCGAGAACGAGGTTGAATCATGGAACACTCTTCCGGGACTGTCGAAGGAGCTTTCTCTGCTTATAGCCTGTCGATTAGGTGAGGTGGGACAGTAGTTAGTCTGAATTTGCTCGTCATCCCTCCCTATTGGACGGCACCAAGCAAAGAAAATACATGCTTTTGTTTCACACACGAAGTACAGCAACCCTTTCGTTGGTTTCTGTGACTCGACGATCTTCAGGGCTGCCCTTCTTCCACAACTACAGTAGCGATATTGGTACCTTAGGTCAGTAGATCCGCCTCCAGTATTGCTAGATGAAGACATTTGAAAGATGTAAACCTCCCTTGGAGCAGATGTTAGGAATTGATGTTTGTAATAAGGGATGATGTAATGGTAATGTGTGTTGAACGGGATAAGTCACAAAGTTTCAGATTTAGGTATGTGGGAAGAGACGATATAGGAAAAAATACACTTTTTATCCCCAATGTTTAAGATGTTCAATAATTTCGTCCCTAAATTTTCACACAAAACACATTTCATCCTCATAATTTTGTAATTATGAACAATTTTGTCCCTAAAATTTATGTAGAACATATTTCATCATCATAATTTTATAATTCCTACCAATGAAAGGATTGTTAACCATTTTAGACATAATATCATCACATGTCCCATTCATGATGGTATTATTAATACTTAATTCAATTATTGATTAAATTATAGAAATAACAACAAGTATTTTTTTTATACAAGACTATATCTTTTTTTTCCCTTTAAATGGTGATATGATATATTTGAGACTAAATAAATAGATTGAAAGATAAATAGATGGTTGAAAAACACGTATATGATACAACAAAACAAAATCTTGCAAATAAATGACAATCCAAACCATTCATTCTTTTGCATTAATATTTTTCTCATATTTTCGTGTACCTCATTGTGATTAAGAAGAAAGTAATGGTGGCTAAAAATTTCTTAGTCTTTTTGTACTAAAATGAGAAAGTGAATAAATAAAAGATTTTTGAGATTTTAGTTAATCCAGTTTTTTTTTACTAATGGCCATGTTGTGATCAATTGACGCTATCCCATTCAAATTGATTGACATTCTACCAATTGTCCTTAATTTGCCAAATTTAGGAAATTATGAGGATGGAATGTGTATTTATGAACTTGAAGGATGAAATTAATCAAAATTATAAAATTACAAGGATAAAATGTGTTGTGCATGAAACTTTAGGGATGAAATTGGTTAACACCTTAAACATTAGGGGTGAAAAATATATTTTCCTGGACGATATAAACTAGCAAAGATGCTGCAAAGAAATTAGCAAGTATGAAATAAGTAACATGTTGACTGGGATCTAACACAAAAGCATCTCAGACATCAAACGACACATTTGCGAGCTCTTCATGGCTAATATTCGGCCAAACAAAATTAGTCCAGTTTAGATATCATCTTATACCACATTTTATAACAAAATGTATGGAACTCTTCTAATTTTGTACTATAATTACACGTTGTCGAAAGGGAGTTACACCATGTGCAAACAGAGTTATGGAGTATGCAAAATGCACACACCTTCAGCAACGATTGCACTTGGAACCTTTCCTGTGTATGTCCTTAATTTTGCATTGCTGCACCTATGAAATAGGCATGCCAGGAAGTAGGTGACGGGATTGAAATCTATAGAGTAACAGCCTTTCTTGGGAATCATGTCCATATGACCTGTACACCAACTTTGAGTACAAGGCGTACAAGAGATAGTATCGAGACGTTTGATGAGTGTTACGGAGAGTTACTAAACAATTACGGACAATTTCAGCTTTTATCATGAAATGAACTTAACAAAAACTCAGCAGGTAATGTGCGTTGGTTGAGGGTTCCGACCTTCCGTATACAGTGAATATATGTGTTTAAAGTTCTTTCATGCAGTATTTGTTAAAAATAAGAATTTTTTCATGCTTTATGCCTTACCTGTACATTGGATCATCACATACTTTATCATCTTGACCCCATATTTAATATTTGATGCACAATTAGTTGACGTGGCTTTACACCTTGTTCAAAGAAGTGTTACGTTTGAGCAAGTGTGGTAGTTACTAACAATAAATGGATACAGATAATAAAACCTCCAAACTTTAATGCCTGTGGTCGGTATTACAAGTTCTTAGCATATAGTTACGTTTTATTTTTATAAAAATACTTGTACAAGGGAGGTTATTAATGACAATAAATGGTGTCTTTGGTCCATGTAATAGGGACATTTGGAAGGGCAGCGTCCTTCCCACCAAGTTTGGACTTCAAGGATGCATCTTAATGCTTTGAAAATGTAACTAATTTTTTTTCATTGTCCATACTCTTCATCGTACCATAATCTAAATGGCATTGGTGTCATGGGTTTTCATTGTCCATACTCTTCATAGTGCCCGTATTACAAGTAGTTGGCATAGAGTTACGGAAAATATACATAAATATACATGTTCGGCTAATGTTATTACTGACAACTGCAACTTGAAGAACGCAAAATACATGACTTAAAATCACATTTTATGGCCACAACCGATAAATAAACAGTATGTTACAAAAAGACGCACATTTCGTCGCTAATATGGCCAGGTCGAAAAACTACTATTTCAAAAACATCCTTTGCTACTATACAAAAAGAGTCCTGAATTTACATCCTTAATTATGATGATCTTGCAACCTTTTACTGTTTACTCCCAACCGTGGCGACAATAGTGTCCTGAAACTTTGTATTATGCTCCGAACTACAAAGCCGCGCGGTGTACATAATTCGATATTTCGCAACATTTTCCTGCACAATTTCACCTCTTGTATTAGTAAACCCGGGGATTGAGGTATTTATTACCCGTTTTATTGCCACAAGTAGAAAAACAGATAGTTATAGAATATGATCACACCTCAGTAATTCGCACAGCCAATCTTCCACTCCAGTGTTCAAGAAAGGTCATCGTGAAAACTCCACTATCGAACCTGTACAGATCAACATATTGTGACTCAGAAATATGGACAATATACTAAAGTGATTGTAGTACACATTGCAATAGTAAGGTATCGGGGTGGTATTGAAAGATCCCATATTTTACATGCGATCGGGTGACACATGAGGTACATCAGCAACTAAGAGTTTGAAAGTTGCAAAGTCAAGTTCCATCCCAAATTTAGCTGCCATTATCAGTCCGAGGGCACGTTGCTGCATGAAACAGAGTCAAGTAACTATTTGTATGATAAAAATTAATGAACAACTCCTATAAACACTCATACCAAGCGCTTTAGAACTGTAATATCTTTGCTCTTTGCTTGTTGTGGGTCAGGGTCTAGCAGATGCACTATGCGTTGTGAGACATGGAAGGAGTACACAAACCAGCAGCTGTCTACGAGGACAGGAACAAGAATCTGCAGCATAAAAAAAAATTTCATCAGCACGAGCATAATAGAGTAGTTTACCAATAACTTGCCAATATATAGCATGTCTCATCAATAGTTACGATAAGATTATATCCATACCAACTGACACTTAGATGGATCAGCCGCTTTATCAGGCCCGCGGATCTTGAACAACTTCATAAGCTTAGTAGTTAGGATGTCATCGGGTTGTGTTTCGAATTTTCGAAGATTCAAAATGCCATCCTGTTAGCAATCAGTACAAGGGGATATAGATGTTTAGGGTGAATTTCACTGACTCGGGTAATAGATTGGTACATGCATTTGTGCAAAACTTTGATAATATTTTATTGAATGGTAGTCATTATCTAACAACAATTTTAATACTTACAACTGCTATAGGCTCGACAATATAGCGCTTGACTCTACTGGTTGTACTAGCCTCCCCACCCCAGTTTATATGCCTGGCAAATATGTCCATGACCTGCGTACAGTTACAGCCAAGTAACAGAATGGGTTTAGTTACTGCCATTTGGAAAACGTATCGCTTTACCTTACCAAACCAACACAATGTATTATTTCTCGGGCTGAAAAAATATGCCTAACCCGAGTCGAGACATGCATGCCATCACAAAGAGTCCTGAGGTCATCTCGTGTTAGAGAAAGTTGGAACATCTGAATGAGTGTCTCCCTGTCATTAAGTCAGACAAAGAGTTACTTTTAAAATTGGCAGTTGTTAGCAACCATGTTCTACAAAAAAGTAAATGCTTTATCATAAAGTTACATTCAACTTCAGCCAACAAATACTAGCGCTAATAAACCATGCATTCCCTAATATTCATCAATTTTACTACCTTATGCTAGTTCTTCATTACAAAAAGGATGTTCAAGAAACGTAACTCGAGAGAAATGTTACAATCTTATGGTTATAATTGATACCATTTTAGCCTAAATTGAATTACAATTCGAAGAGCATAAAAATGCATGAATTGATTACGAATGGACTGGAGGGATGCATTTAACAAATAGTGGCACCAATAAATCCTTAAGTGCCTGTATTATAACCTCATAATCGTATGATAAATATATAGGAACCTTACTTGGGATTCTTATGTACCTCCCACGCGAATGCAGCGATCCTTTTGTCGTAAATGCTGATTGTCACGTGCGAAGGCAGAACGTACTCGGCTGACCGTAGCATGCTGCTTTTCTTCGTTGCCCGAGCTGGCCTGTGCTCATTCTCATCTTCAACAACTGCTGCAGATATCAATACATCAGAAAATCAAAATGTTATGTAGTTCACACTGACAGAATAATGATTAGGGGTTAATATCAGAAACCTACCTTGAGGTTTCTTCTAATCACACCTAGCACCCCTCATGTTTTCGAAATCACACTTAGTACCCCTGGAATGACAACTTTGGTATCATTGTCAACCCCTCAATATTTTTGTTCCACTTTTACCCTCCGTGTGAACTCTATTTATGTAGAGTTAATTTCGGAAGCCTCCCTTGAGGTTTTTCCTAAATTATGTAAAACTATTCTGTAATTATGTAATATTTTTTGTAGAAAGTGTAACTCTAATTGAACTATTTATAAAACTTATTAACACAAATACGATTATTACATATTGGACCCATATGTATACTAACAACTTATCACACTTCTATTGTAATGGTGTACAAGAAGTTTACATAAAATTATAAAATATTCAACAAATGTTACACTATTTAGGGATGGTTGATCTAACAACTGTTCCTATCCCACTCTCTAATATTAAATAGTCATGGAGTTTCCAGTGACGTTAACTTTTGGCAATGGACATAGTGCCATTGCTAAAATTGCAATTCCTAAGTGAATAAAACACAATCTAAAAGTAATTCAAAGATGATGGAAATTCATGAGTATATAGCATCAGCAAGCCATTTCTACTTGACAATAGGGTATCGCAATATTAATAACTTACAAACTCCATTCAACTAGGATGCATAAAAAGCTATTTATACTACCTCAATTTCACAAAAATGAAAGAGCAAGTTTATTTACAACTACAACCACATATTGAAACTATTGCTGCCATTTTGACAATCCATATTCACATTTTTTTTTATCTTCATTCAGATCAATGTAACATTTTTTAAACAATGTATAACTCTATGTGAATTATTTGTAAAACTTAATAACAGAAACGCAATCTGTTATAAAGATGTACAAGAAGCTTATATAAAATTACAAAATGTTCAAAACATGTTACACTGTGCAGGCACGATATTGTAGTGTTACTAAAGTTGAAGGGATGTGAGTTACATAAATAGAGTTCACAAGGAGGGTAAAAGTGGAACAAAAATATTGAGGGGTTGACAATGATACCAAAGTTGTCATTCCAGGGGTGCTAAGTGTGATTTCGAAAACATGAGGGGTGCTAGGTGTGATTAGAAGAAAGCTCAAGGGAGGTTTCTGATATTAACCCTAATGATTAGGTATACATGTTATACAAAAATTTAATGGGGCAGCACATTGCAATAACGTTTAACCGATCAGCTAAGAATTCTTCAATTCATATGCAAAACTCAAATGTAACTATTAATTCAGACTAAATACTATCAAGGTTTCTATTTTCTGAACACAACATAATAAATTTAATTTGTGAGTACTTGTACATCAAATTCAAGACACTGTTTTTTTGTTCACTAACCTTTCCTTTTGCGACTATAAGACCGCAACTTTCTCGGTGTGTGTGGCAGATCCAAAGGATGCTCAATTCGAAAGGGACCTGTTGAGTCATCTTGGATGATTGTTGGGGTATCATTTGACTTGTACACACTGTCTGAAATGTCCTTCCCATCACTTGTGTTGCCAATATTTTCTGCCTCCTTCCCATCAGTGGTTCTCCCACTTTGCTCTTTTCCAACTGTCGTCTGCCCCATCGAATGTCGATTTGTTGGTTCAGTCTCATCTATTGCTCTGGTTGAGGTCCCAATGTCATCATCATTACCGCCTGCATCTTGTTCTTTTTCACTATCACCGTCATCGTCAGCATTGGAGTCCTTTCCTGCTTCTGCGGATTGATATTCCGAATGATCTTCACTGTCCATATCAAGATGTATTTGCTCTGAATCAGACATCCTCTGTTTCTGCTTTTCGTTTGAAACGACCTCTGTTGTTGCTGTTTTGGCCCTAGGATGAGAACACAGCAATTCTGCAATATTTAATATCCTTTTTTGGCAACTCACTGTCATACTGTACACTTCTGAAAGCTCAACCTGCTTATACATTAACAAACCACAATGAATAGCCCGTTTCGACTTAATCTGAACAGATGAATTCATCATATTATGCATTGATCTGTATTATTTACTCATGGACCTCATGAAATCTGCCTGTTCGCTTTCAGGTGGTGAAATATTTTTCAAGAAAAGTTACATGAAAATGACTAAGCTGTATTTAGCACACGAATTGCATGAAGTATACAATTAACTTTGTATTTTGCATGAATAATATTCGAGAATTTTTTTTCTCTCTCGTTTCTGTCATAAAATATGGAACAAACGACATGAGCACACTACGTTTCAAATGTAGCTAGATTATAGCTGAGCACTAGTGTTATTTGTGATCGGCGTTCGAAAAATCTTCCCACCTTTTTACAAAGCTTAACTACTTCTTTGTCCCATTGTCGATTTACAACTAACTTTCCTGATTTTGTATGTCAAGCATAGCAAACGCAAAATGATTGTATGCTGTACGTCAACACTTAATGATTGTATTTGACAACATTACTTTCCTAAGTTACGTAGCTGTGGCTGCTTACGAATGATTGTTCAAATTATAAAAAATGTATAACTTTAACTTAAGCAACAATAGCGCATAATGAAGTATCAGTTTTAACAGTTAGGCAGCTTACTGCGATATCATGATGCCCGCTGTCCATCATTATTCCAACTAGTTCAGGGGGTAGTTCATTTATCTGTGCACCAGATTCAGCCTCTTCTTCTTCATGCGTCCCAATCTACGAAAACAAAATCAAACCATCACTTCATAAGTACATGGTATGTGTGGCCTATACATACAAACTAGTAAGTTAAAATCCATCAAAAAAAAGTTATCGCTCTTACTAGTTTTCCTTTTCCATAACCTCCGAGATTATCGATCTCCAATGCATCCCGTTCTGAAATTAAAGCATCTGTCCATGCCTTTACTCTTGGTGTAACTCGAGCCACTCTGTGCTTCAGTATTGTCACTCGATCAAGGTAATGCACCTGCAATATAATTAGACACTGACACATCAATTATATCACCTGCAATTCAAGTACTATGCATAAACAACCTTCATGTGCCTACTTAAAATTTCTTTTCGTTGCATCCCCTACTACTTAGATCACTTACTAACTTTCAATATCACATAACTAAACTTACCAGTAGGACAAACATGCAACCCCCAACATATTGGTGCTGCTTTCCGCTTTTCTTCTGTACTTCTAATATCCTATTGCATAGTACATTTCTAACGTACTCTGCCCAGTTTAATGAGGGCACCTCAGTAACCACCTTCGTGCAATCCCATAGCCGAATTTTATGCTCAGCCCGTGTAGTTGGAGCTAATAGACATCCACAAGCAAATGCAACAAATAGTCGCTTGAACTCGTCCCCACCGCTCATGCTTACTAACTCTTCGGGCAGCTCTTTCCATTTGTATGTTCGGCGACTTGGTCCAGAATCTCCACCCTCACTGCTATCAGTATCTTCAACTGGTAAGGGGCCATCATTTGGGATTCCAAGGATTAAACTGATGTCTTTTGCTGTTAAGGGTAGCACACCATCTCTATGTAGCTGAAAGCTACTTAGTGTAGGATTAAAATTGTCGATCAGCCAGGTTGCTATGCCGTTCGGAATGGAGCGACACTTTATTTCCAGCAGCCCTCCAAACCCCAAATCTCTGATTTGCTGTTTTTTTGTTTCATCAATGTTCGATGCTAACCAAACCATCTGATTTGGTGAACAACGAATGGTGTACTTCGGATTCTATAATTAAGTTCAAGCACAAAAACTAGTTAGATATACACACATTATCACGTAACAACCTATTTCAGCATCCATGCCTTGTGCTTACCTTAATCTGCTGTTTTTCCGGTATAGTCTTTCCAAGACGCGCCATTTCTCTCTTGTACTCCTCTTTCTCTTTTCGATAGTTCTCTTTTCGATTCTGGACTTCTTCCTCGCTCAACTTATCATATGCTGCTTTAACCATTTTATTATACTGCATTGGATGCATATAATCGTGAATCATGTTATATGTAATTCAACATTTTCTAACACAGATTAATATCAGAAACCTCCCCTAATGTTTGTTCTAATCACATGTAGCATCCTCCAAGTTTTTGAAATAACACATAGCATTCCCGACAGTAGGATGTGACAGGTTCTCCTAATCAAAAGGTGAGAAATTATCCAAAAATCACCAACATCTATCCCATGCCACAAACAACCTTAACTCGTTCAGAGGCAAAAAGAAATTCGGATAAGTATTGTTATACCATAACCAAAGTTGAACGGTCATAATTTAAAAATAATCAATGCAGTATACGGAGACCAATACTCCACTACAAGAACTAAGAAGAAAACTGCATACCAAAAAAGATTAAAAAAAATCAAAAAATTCTTTTGACAAACTGCTGATAACTGTTCTGAATTATGTAATATTCTTTGTACAACGTGTAACTCTAATTGAACTATCTGTAAAACTTACCAACACAAGTACGATTATTACATACTATACCCATATCTACACTAACAACTTATCACACTTCTGTTGCAAGGATGTACAAGAAGTTTATACAAAATTACAAAATGATGAAAAAATGTTACACTATTTAGGGATGATTGATCTAACAACTGTTCTTATCCCCCTCCTTAATATTAATTAGTCATGCCGTTTCCAGTAATGTTAACTTTTGGCAATGGACATAGTGCCATTGCCAAAATCGCAATTCCTAACTACATAATAACACAATCTAAACGTAGTTCAAAGATGATGGGAATTCATGAGTATATACCCTAAGCGAGCCATTTCTACTACATAATGGGGTATCGCAATCCATATGTTTCCAAAACACCATCTACAAGCAATAATCTAGACACTGAGGATTGCAATATTAATAACTTACAAACTCCATTCGACTACGATGCAGAAAAAAGCTATTTATACGACCGCATTTTCCCAAATATGGAAGAGCAAGTTTATTTACCACTACAACCACATTCTGAAACTATTGCTGCCATTATGAGAATCCATACTCACATTTTTTATCCCCGTTCGGATCAATGTAACATTTTTTAAATAATGTGTAACTCTACGTGAATTATTTGTAAACCTTAATAGCAGAGACGCAATCTATTGTAAAGATATACAAGAAACTTACATAAAATTACAGAATGTTCAAAACGTGTTACATTATTCAAGGATGATTGATCTAACACCCTTCCCTACCTCGCATCCCTCCAAACGATACATATCAGCATACTCCATGGTGTATGAAGATATGTAATTGTGTTACAACCCTGATGCTATCCTATTATTTATTAGATGATCATTTACATATACTAAAAAACAAGATTTAGACCTGTTTTGCTACTAGGAAATAAACTCTTTTTGGGCTATGGGTACAGGTGGAACAAAAATAAAGTCTCTATCCTACAATTCATTTTTTTGCTATCATTTTGAAATAGAGAGGCTGACAATGACACCAAAATTGTCATTGCAGGGGTGCTAAGTGTGATTTCGAAAACATGGAGGGTGCTAGGTGTGATTAAAAGAAACCTCAAGGGAGGTTTCTGATATTAACCCTTTTCTAATAGTGTTTTTTACTTTTACCGTGCAACAACTATAAACAATTAATGCTTTATTTAGTTCTTAATACATACCTCTGTTATCTTAATGCCTTTCGCTGGAACGGTGCTTTGATACTCCTTCCTACACACATTAAATATTAACCAATTAGCTGTGCATTCTACTCATGATTATTATTTTCAATAAACATCAATATTACCTAAACTTCATCCACGCATTCAAAGGTGGAACTGGTTCTCTAACTTCACTTGTACCCGCTGCCTCTATTCCTTCATTTTCGCCTAAACTCTTGTTCCGTCTTTCGCTTCTTATTCGTGCCATCCTGTTCATGCATAACAACAAATACAATAAACATATACCACCGAAGTCTCAAATACGACATACGAGTTACACGCTAACATTTCTACTCTGTTTCTTCTATGTATTTGTTAATCCACACCATATAACATTTATCCAACACTGTGTTCATGCACAATAAATAATACAATCTAACATACATCAATGCAGTCCAAAATACGACATTCCAATTTCAATCTAACAATTCTTTCTCTCTTTCTCGCCGGTACCTGCTAATCCACACCATGTAACATTTATCCAACACCACGTAACCCTTATCCAACACTTTGTTCATGCACAAGAACTAATACCATAAACATACATCAATGCAGTCCCACGTACGACATTCAAATTTCAATCTAACGTTTCTCTTCTCTTTCTGCCTGGTATCTGCTAATACACACCATGTAACAGTTATCCAACACCATGTAGCATCTATCCAACATTTTGTTCATGCACAACAACTAATACAATAAACATACATCAATGAAGTCCCAAATACGCCATTCAAATTTCAGTCTTAACATTTCTCTTTTCTTTCTGTCCTGTACCTATTAATCTACACCATGTAACAGTTATCCACCAATATGTAAGATTTATCCAACATTGTCTTCATGCACGTGAACTAATAGAACAGATACACTAATGAAAATCACAAAATGAGACATACCAATTTTACACTAACATTTCTACTCTTTGCTTCTCTGTGCCTGTTAGTCCACGACATGTAAGAGTTATCCAACATTATGTTCATGTACATCAACTGATACACTAGACATACACCAATGAAATCTCAAATATAACATACCAATCTCCGACTATCATTTCTAATTTGTCCTTCGCCTCTACCCTTTGTCATTTTCTAGATCTTTTCCTTATACTATGTACTACATCTCACAAGTTTTGACTTTCTTATGTTAATGTTTTACACTTTAACACACCGTATCAATGTTTCTCCATGTCACTTTTTTCCTACATAACATAATTTTTAGCCAACGTGCTATATTACCCTTCATTGCACTGAATTATCTTGTCACTATTTAGTTTCGCAGTGTATGATACACTCAACGCATTGTACTATCTACTTAGCATTTTGTAATTCGGCATCTACACCCATTTTTTACGCCTACGAAATCCCAAACCCATTCACACATTTTATCAAGCAGTTGTGCCGCAAGATTTCCCCCTCCTTTCCCATCTCCTGTTTTGATGATCACATACAATTTTACATAACACTTCTATCACGCTGAACTTTTTTACTTACTATAGACAAAAGCGTCATAGTGTACACCAAAAACAACCACAAGTAAGGTCCTTCCACTTTGAAGTATAAATTACACACATTACTGTATGCATCCCAGGTTTCCACATGTTTTACCTTTACGATTTGTGGTCTTTAGCTACTCAGGATCCCACGCTCTTCAACTTTGAAGCTGAGGTTCACGTTTCTTCTTCTTTTACTAAAGCCGATTCACAACAAAATTGGCCTTCTACCACCACTTCTTCCTTCTGCTTCCTCTGCTCAGCCTTCAACAATGCCACAGTTCCACAGCTTGACTCCAATGTCACACTGTTCTTGCCAATCTCCTCTTTTTCTCTATTATTTCTCCTCTCGTCTATTGCCCTAGTTTTTTGATAGTTATGAATTTCGAATAGTGGCAACTGCTTCGTGGGTTTGGGAGAGGGTCTAAGTGGGAACCTTCATTTTCAACCTTTCATTTTGGGCGGGAGGACACTTACCAACGTTGCTGACGTTCCGTAACTTGCCGTTACCCCAAATACGATTTTAGATTTTTTTTTCCCTTCTCAATTAATAGAACGTCATCGTTTTGGTCTCACCTGAAGGCTTGCTGACTTGGACCATTTCTCGCCTCACGTTCGATTTTGTGAGGGGACCGTTCAGGAGCGGTCCTTCTGAGGACCGCTCCTGCCCCGTATCCATATTTAAATAAACAACATTCGAATTGATTAGACTCCTATTTATACAAAAAATCACATTCGAAAACTATACAAGAAAATGTGACTAGGAGATTAAACTTGATATTGAAGTTCAATAGAGCACTGCAGTTTCCCAACTGTATGCAAACTCATAGCAGTCACTGGACTAAGTTACCAGGTCAATTTGTTTGGAAGTGGATGTATTTACCGAAATAAAAATTGATTACACTGGCCCTCCAAAAAATGAGTACATTTTGTTTGTCTCGATACTAATTCTGTTTGTGCTCAACAAAATGTGCATAATGGTAAAGACAATCCTATCCCCAACTCTACATCTTACCCTGAGTACCTGACTATTGATTACAGGGACCTTCTAATTGCACCTCTAATCGAGAGAATATTCAGTAAATAGAAAAATAGAAAATTGGGGCCCCAGAAGAACCAATTGATGGCAAGTTTCAGCAACCCAATCTGGTAAATCATGGCAATCTTATGTGATCTACCGACTTCACTTTATGTATGTTCGTTAAACGTTCTTATTTCTTTGTCAACAAACTACTAATCCTATATTGAAGACCACAAATTAGTCGTCTTCAACTAATTGTTTTATAATCATAAAGTAAGATTTATTAGATTGAATAATCATTCCACCTGAAAAAGGTTAAATATTGTATATACCAAAACAGAGATTTCATTAGGTACCCACTAACAAAAAGCAAATATTTAACAAATAAAGAGTTCAGCCTGATCAAGTGCCTAAGTACAGCACAATGACCATGTTTTAACACACAAAACTGAAGTGTGTGATTGTGTGCGTTTGTTTGGAGTGTGGCTTTCATGCGTGTCAAAAAAACTTGCATTGGATCCTGTGCTTGAAACAGGTGCAAGACAACTGGAATCTTACTTTGTATAGAAGATTGTAAGTTCTAGCATTCCTGTGTAAAGTGCCAACTAAATATTCAATGTCTTTAGTTTTCATATTGAAAATTCGACTTCCAGGCCCTCCTGTAGAAAGCTTCTACTTGTTTACTCAGTTTCGTGGTTAATTTACCCAATAATCTTTTTGAAATTAATGCTTCTAATGTCCGTATGATCGGTGAATTGTACGAAAATATTCCATGCAACCCAAGTTCTTGTTCTATGGATTCAATATTTTATCTTAATATAGAAAAGAAAGCAATAGAGATAGACATGACAAGCGTTTTCGTATATCCACTAGTAGACTAACACTTAAAATAAAGGTTTTGAGTTAATCATAATTACCTTTGCTGTGTATGGTTACTTTTTCTTACACATCTAGTAGAAGAAATTATTTTCAAAGAAAGTGAGTGTATACAATGTCAATTCATATAAATTTAATTTGTTTATAGAATTAATTTTTTATATTTTGACAATGTATATATCTTATTACCGTTTGATGCATATCAACTTATTTGAATTTGAATTTGAATTTCAAATTTTACATATTTACTACACATCTAAACATAATAATATGTACACTTTTAGTGCATATAAGTTCAACTCTTAGTCCATATGCATATGGCATATTCTTTGCATCTAAACTACTAGATTTATTTTCTCCAAAAAAGAACTACAATATGTAAAGAAATTTTTATATTGTCACTAAAAGAAAAATAAACCTAGTTAATGAACGGTATATAACTCACATTCTTCATATCGATTCATTGCTAATCCACTAAAGGAAAAAGAAAAAGATAAAAGGGAGAGAATACCTTCACAATAAAATAGATAATTGTTATAAATGTGGTTGTCCCCGCGCTCAGATGCACAAAGACGTCATGTTGTTTCCATCCTGCCAAGTTTCATCTGTTGACATATCTGGAAGGCACGGAACAAAGCAATCTTTGAAGGGGTCAAACTGACTAGGGGGAGATTTGCCATGTCATTCTCCAAGATATTTCTGCAGCGGTTGAGATTAAATTTCGTCATGGGATTGTAGCGCAAACATTTGATCAGTTTTTTGAAAGACTCTTTAAACCACCGCTAGTACGTCGGGTCCAGTTGGTCAAGTGGCAGGCAGCTGGGAGGGGGATTTTGTCCCTTAATACGGATGGTGCTCAAAGGGGAATCCAAGGATGAGTGGTGGTGGTGGAATATTACGGGATTCAAATGGTCAGGTGTTAGTGGCATTCTTAGTCTCCCTGGGGGTCAATACAAGCCTGCGCGCTGAAGCATTAGCACTTTTAACGGGGCTTCGCCTATGCTTCCAGCAAGGCTTTGTGCAGGTGCGAGTGCAGACAGACTCGCTGGTTCTAGTGGGTATATTACAACGGAGGTTCTAGTGTTCATGGCTCATTCGAAGAGAGGTACACCAAAGATGGCAGCTAGTCGCAGATCCTACACAGTTTTCGCATTGTTTTAGGGAAGCCAACAAAGTGGCTAACATCTTAGCTAATGTAGGTATCTTGCATCCGCAAGATCATGTAAGGGTATATCACCAACTCTGTTCTCTTCCACAGCTAGCAAGGGGGAAAGTTAGGTTGAATATGCTAGGCTTTCCTTCTATTAGGCTTATCAAAGGATTGTCTTGATGACCGGTCCTGGTCTTGGCTTGTAAGCTTCTGATTGGGCAATAATAGCAAGATTTAAATTAAAAAAAACATGTGTAAACAACCTAAGATAAGTAGGTCACAGATTAAAGTCATTAAAGAGATAAATGGTGAATCACTACTGATCATCTTCTTCAAATAAAAGAAAAATCATTAAAGATGAGCAAGTCCTACGTCTTTGAAAAACATTTCTTTTCCCTAGGATGGTAAAGCGTGGCAAAGTTGGTTGCAGATATGCTTTCTTGGAGTCATAAATTGACTGTTAGATGATGTCAAATTGAAAAGATTCTACAAATGCAGTCAAATTGTCTTACGCATGGCGTTGGCATCCATGCTTTATAGGTATTCATTGAGCAATGAACAACAGCGATTATCACCAGTGAAAGTTGAAGGTCAAAGAAGCTTTACTTTGCCCAAATCACGATACAATTAGCAATGGTGCCCTTGAAGTTGATATTAGTAAACAACAATAGCATTTGTGGACTAAATTTTGCACCTTTTCGCTAATAACTTTCTTCATAATTGTATATCTGTTGACAATGTTCTTCATAAATCTGCGAATTGACTAATTAAACCAATTTAGGTAGCACATATATTAGCGTACTATTATGTACATAATCAGCATGCAGAAAATTTAAGATGGCTAGTTTATTTTTGGTGAAATTTTTGGAGTTCTTTTATGTACAACGGAAAAGAAGTATTGGCACTTGTATAAAGTTTCATAGTTATTGGTACTTGAGTTAACGGGATATATGGTTACTAAATTTTTTTAAAATTTCTTATTGTAGTCATTGAACTCTTTTTTGCTATAAATGGTTATTTACCTAATTGAAAGGGGCTTTTTTAACAAAATAATATTTGTTCACATTAGTTGAGTGACAAAAATTTACATTTTCATAAGTTTAGAGTGACGAAAATATACATTTTTATTAATTGAGTGACCTTTTTGACTAAAGAAAATTTTAACAACTAGAATAAGGAACTCTAGAATAAAGAACTTTAAAATATCGGATGAAATACATTAAACCCTCATCAACTATACACTAAGTTGCAATTTATCTCTCCTAACCTTTTTTATGGGCAATTTTCCCCCATGCATATTATGGGGCAAAACTACGTCTTAATATAGATATTGAATCAGATTCCAAGGTCTCAATACTGATATTGGAAGGCCATTTATCGATGTCCTTGGATGATTCAGAAGGATATTGATGCATTGCTACACTTCCACGAATCTATTGTTAAAGTGTCTCATTGTTACGTGAAACTAATAAGTCAGCAGATCATCTTTCCAACATAGGTGTTTTATATCCATTTGATAAAATTTATGATTAATTTTCTACACTGCCTAGCCTTGTAAGAGGAGATTTGAAGCTCGATCAGATAGCTCAATACTTTGTTAGAAGACACTAATTTTGAGAACATTGTCTTTTTTGTTTAATTTTCTTTCATTCCAAATAGTCATGTAATTTTGGAGGTAAGGTTCATGTCCCCTTCCATCTGTATTTTTTTTTAATTTCATTAATAAATTTGGGCTTACATCCATCCCCCGTATACGAGATTTGCTCCTTGAAAAAAAATATTATGGGGGAAAACTTGTCCTTCTATCTTAATTATTTTTGCCTTTTTTCGCTATCATGTTCTTTTTGGTTTCTTCCTTTTTATTTTCTTTATCTGCCTTGCTATATTTGTAATTTTGTTTAACTTAATATAGTAAAGCATTGGCAGCTTGTTTATTTGTTAGTTTTCCAGCTCATAAGAAACTCTATATCACAACAAGATCTATATATTTTACATTTTGAAGCCTATTTGATCTAAAAAACCGATGGCAAAGTAAAGCTATCACTTGACTAATTATCAATAGTAATAAATAACAAAAAATTATACTGATGCTGTTGGTTTTTTTAAAATATATTTTACTATAAGTAACTTGTTAACTTTTCTTTCCTATGTGATCTATGTTATTTGAAGAGTTGAGAAATTGTTTAATCTAATTAGTTTACATGTATTTAAATTCTTAAATTATTAGGTTGATATGCTTTACATTGTAAGTTACACGAATTTGTAACAATATAGAGTTTGTGATGAATTATTAAGATAAATTTATCAAAAAAAATTATGAAAATATGAGTTAAGGAAAATTAAAATGTTCAGTACAACTATTTTAGTATTGGAGAAAAAGAATTGGCTAGTGGCATGAGAGAATGGGAAAAAGAAGAAAATAAAAGGAAAAAGAAGAGGAAAGAATTGAAAAAAAAAAAAAGGAAAAGTAATTAATATAGCAATAATGGTCTTCTCCAAACACATCATTATGAGAGTTGCAAAGTGCCTATAAAAGAAGTTTACGAGACAAACTCTAATTCCATGAATAATTCAGGAGGGTTTTGTGCATTTAATCCTAAAATATTTTAATCACCATTTTGTACCATTTCTCCTGATCCTTTGTTAAGTAGTTGTTAAAGCTCCTTATTGGTTTCAAAAATGATGAACCACCATTTAAGTATAATACCTGCGAGGAAAGAATAAATTCATTGAAGTACCAAAAAAATTTAAAAAATTGGGCAACATACCATTCTTGAGAACTAATACTATTTTATTTTCTTTTTTGTATAACCCACAAGTATCTGCGTCCATTTACGGTCTGTGACTAATTCTGTTCGAACCAGATCGGGCTCTTGTGGGAAAACTCTCCCAACGTTGCCTGTAGTGGGGCCAATCCACTGGAGCCATGTGTCAATTTGAACATGGTGACCTGTCAGCTCGGCCAGGTGGGATGCCAATTCGCGCATGGCCGCCGCCTTCCAGCTGGATGGGCCTAGTGGACCGCAGCTCCCGAACCTTTCGAAGCCAACAGACGGAGTTCTAAGAGGAATCCCTCTCTAGTAGGGCTCATACTCCTATAAGAAAACTACTACCCGGAGTCCTATAAATATAGCACAACCAGACAAGATAAGGTATGCCTTTTCTACAGTAATCAATATTGTTGCCCTATTCATTGCTATAACTGACTTGACCGTCGAAGTCACAATGGGGAACCAGTCCCGCTGTTCATCCCTTTGCAGGTCAGTTCGCTCACCTCGCCAGTACCAGTTCGCTCCCACTCGGTTCGCTCAGCCCGCTGCTACTTAGTTCGGATCGCACTCTCGACAGTCGCATCAATTGGCGCCGTCTGTGGGAAAGCAATTCTACATTTTATGAATCATGTCGAGGACAAGATCCCAAAGGAACGCTGACGAATTCAAGGGGAACATGCGAAGTGACCCCCAAAATCTCCGTCAAGGTCCAACTCCTAGGGATGAGGGGATGGAGCTCTCCCAAATCCCGCTTGGACAACTAGTGCAAGCGGTGGCGGAAAATCTGCCTACTTTCAAAACCATTGTGAACTACCTAAAGGGGCAGACCGAAGACCATCATGACCAGGAGCCCAAAGCATGGAAGACTGGTGGAATCGAACCATCGAAGTCTAGAACAGGAAGTACTTACCCCCAACAAAAGCGGGCGCGGAAGGAGCTCTCGCATGAATAGCTTGAGATTCTGGAGGCCTCTCACAGGAACTCCCGAACAGAGCACCCTGAGCCTTTTCGGGGGTTCCCGGGAAGGAGCACTCTCCAAGGAGAGAAGAGTACCAGATACAAGACGAACTGGACCTGTCGTTAGATCCGGAGACAGACAAGTATACTGCCTCCCCCTTTGTGCCAGACATCGAGAACTACCCGTTGCCTGCGAAATTCAAAATACCAAGAATGAGTCCTATGATGCAACCACGGATCCGGAGGATCATCTATTCACATTTTTGATGCAAATGCACTTACAAACAGCTGCCGATGCCATCAGGTGTAAAACTTTCTCAATGTTTCTGGAAGGAAAGGCACGTCAGTGGTTTCAGGGATTGCCCCTTAGGTCCATTCGGTCCTTCAGCCAGCTCGTGCAACTATTTGCAGCTCAGTTTGTTTCATTACGAGCCTTCTCCAAGAGCATTGCTCACCTAATGACAATTCAGCAAAAGCCTGAGGAATCGCTGCGCGAATACATGGTGCGGTTCAATAACGAATCCCTCCAGGTCCGGGATCGGAACAATAAAGTTATCATGGCTGCTTTTATCAACGGGTTACGCATGCAAAAACTATACATCGAGTTTGTCGAGAAGCCTCCGAAGCCAGTTCGGGAAATGCTGGACCGAGCTCATGAGAAAACTAATGCAGAGGAGGCCAATCGCTTGAAAAGCGCACAGGAAAGACGGAGGGATGAAAGGCGAAGGAAGAACACGGATCAGGGGGATGCACAACCTGATCAGACACGAAAGAATACCTTCGACCGCCTACCCAGGAACAGGCCTTTGAAAGAGAGAGGGCCTGGACCTCCCTCACAATACCTAGGGCTCAGGTTCCGTGATAATGGAACAGAAAGGCCTCTCTCGATCCCCCCGGACAATTGGTTGGCAATAGGAACAGACGAGATCAAAACTTGTATTGCGCTTACCATCGTGACGTGGGGCATGATACGGAGAACTGTCGTGACCTCAAGAAAGACATCGAAGAGTTGATCAAACGAGGGCACCTAAGGCAGTTTATTTGGAATGGACGAACTGACAAGAGGCGTAGGAAGTACAAACGAGACCGTACGAACTATTCACGTGACCGATCTCGGGGTCCTCGAGACCGAACTCCCGAACAGGAAGTGCAGAACTTATCAGGGGTAATCAACACCATCGCGGGAGGACCTGTTAGAGGAGATAGTCACGCAGCTCGGCGGAGTAACCGTCCCCTTCCTAGCAGAGAGAATCTGAATAAATGATTGAAAATGTGCGAAGAGATCATTTATGGGCCAAAAGACGCGGTACCCCTTGCTTTCAATAATCACGAGGCCATCGTGATAGAAGTTATAATGTGACAGCCCCACCTTCCCCTAAGGCGAACCAGAGGGGTTAGCGGACTGCCTGCCCAACTCTCGCCAGGACTAACGGTGCAGTTTAGAGCGATCTATTGCGTTCCGGAACTTATAACGCGCGTAAATAAGGCAAAAGGGCAAAATAACCCAAAATAAAAAAATGAAATTCGGAGTCGGCCATGAATAGTAACCGACCCGTCAGAACGCAACCAAATATCGAACAAACATTCACATCTTGAACTTTAGCAAATACAATCCAAAGTGACATACAAAAGTTGTCAAAAGTGAATATATACACGGTTTGCCAAATTGAAAGTGAAAATGGCCCTAAAGATACACTTAGGGTTTTACTTCATATACAATACAAAAGAAATATACATCTAGTTCATTCGGCAACCATCTATCAAGATTCATTCCAAAAAGAGTCATATTCCATATTCCTGTAAGGAAAACAAAAGGAACGGTGTGAGCTAATTGCCCAGTGAGATACTATCACTTACGCAACCAAGTGCATATAAGCATCAAGCTTTCATTCCATATAATAAAAATAAACAAAGGCACACGTCAAATATGGTGATAAAAGGATACAGATGGCTCTCAAGAGCCCTTTCCTCGTTTGCATTTCTTGATCGGACGTCATTGACTCTCCGTCAATATTCAAAAGTAACCAACCGTAGACTCCACTTCTCTCCCATTCCTTCCACCTAACATCCCTCTACCGGGCCCGCACTCCAAACACTTGCATTGTGGTATTACTCGAGTATACCGGAATCGAGAGTCTCTCATACTACAAGATTCCTTATAACTTTACCCAAGACTCATTAATTGTCACGACCAAACCCTTGCCGGCTCGATTCAATCAACTACCAATGGGGTTGAGCTCAATGATAACATTTGTAGTCGTTGGATACTCGTCCGATCGACACCAAGTCAAGTACTTTCATTTCATGTAACATTTCATGTAACATTCCAATAACATGACAACAATGATATAAAGCATATAAGTGAGAGTGATAAAGTACACTTTCACTTCAATCAAGTCACATTCAATTCACTTCATGCAATTTACATTCATAGCCATATAGTAACACACAAGTGAATAGTACACTCACCAGGGTCAGTGCAGATACCTCCCAAAAGAGAGCTTTAATCACCAATAAACCCTAAAATAATCCAAGAAAAACAATTGAAGGTTCCACTTTCAAAATTGAGTATACAGAATGCACATGTGAGGCTCGACTACCAGTCGTATGCCTCGCCAAATAATTACTAAAGCAAGGTGCAAAACATGATTTTTGGTAACGAAAAGGTAACATGAAGACCTAGGCTCAAACAACCCAAAAGCCCTTCGTTCAAAACACAAGTAAATCCAACTAGTCTTCAAGTAAAATTTCGGCAGCATATCCCTTGTTTACCTATTTTTCAGCCATTATGGCTTCATTATTTCCTCAAATCAGTCCCAACATCTTGTACAAAAATAATCTCATTCCCAAAAGCCGTTCACTAGGCTTAATGGCATTCAAGTACAAAATTTAGCTAGGAAATAACCGGATATGAAAGTCAAGCCCTAAACTATTCAAATGAACACAATAAGACTCGATTACAAGTCATAAATCAATTCTATATACTACCAAAATAGGGTTCCCTAAGCATACACAAACATTAAAGGAAACCAGAAAATTCGGAAATGCAATTAGCTTTGGCCCTAAAAAAATAGTTTTTGTCCTCGTTTTGCAGTAATGGCACCAATTTCACTACGATTATCGGATGAGGGTAAAAGACCCACCATTTCGAAGCTAAAAGACAGGGCTACAACATCACAGAAGGTCACTCAACCCAGTTTTGAGTGAAAACAGGTCAAAAATGCAAGATACTACATCAAAAATGTAAAACAGATTCACCAAAACGCACTCTAGTGGAAACATCATAACTCAGTCTCTCCAACTCCAAATCCAGAAATTCCAAAACCAGTTGAAAGCTAAGAAACAGGGATAAATTTCACCAGAAGGCCTCAACAACCAATTCGGAATGAATTCCAGTCAAAACAACCAGTTACAGGCGCAATTTTTACATTCGGGTACAACCAGAACAGCAATAGTAATTTCGACTTATCTCATTCTACACTACTCCGATTGACCTGAAATTTTGTAGGTACCTCTAAAATGTCATTCCCTACAACTTTCATGATTTAAGCCAAGGCCAATTCGGCCTCTATATAGGAGCTAAAAATTCGGGCAGAATGCTCCCTCAAGAACCCTAGTTTTCTGAAATTTCTTATAAACCAGAAATTGGTTGCAATTAATCACTTTTTCTACCTCCTAGATTCATTATATACCATGTCCAATCATCATAGATAGCCACACAATCATGCTTATATTAAAACAGAAAAATCCCCAAAAATAATAAAACTTCATCATTCAACCAAAACTCAAGATTTAATCCATAAAATTGCATCTCATACAACCACTAAGCATGATTTAAGCATCAATTAAGGGAGGAGGGTGGTTCTTCACAACTCACCTTAGTAACCAAAGAGATGGAGCAACCTTGCACTTAAATCTTCCAAATCACTTCACCAAGAACCTTAATCCTACCAAGAGAAGAGTTTTTATGGAGTGATTTGAAGTTTTATCGGTTTAATTTGAAGATTGGAGCAAGATTATGAGATAGGAAGTTGGAGGATTTTGTTCTTCTCTTGAGCAAGACGTTCGGCCAAAGGGGAGCTAAATGTGATGAATTTTTGGTCAAATTTTGATTAAATGGTAAAGTAGGAAAGTTAGTCAAAATCCAAGAATAAATGGGAGGGTGACACTTGTCACCTTTTAATAAATGCTCACCAACCTTGTCTCTCTTATATCAATCCACTTAACACCCTCTACTTATCTCTTAACACCCGATCAATTAATTCCAGTATTCAAAACTTAATCTAGTTGGCCGAATTTTCCCGAACTTTTCGCACTAGTGGGTCCCACATCCGGTATACGCTCTTAATTTCTCAAAATCTATTTGATATTAGAAAAATCATCTAAAAACTATATTTACTCATAAAAATTATCTAGAAAATTTTTCGGATACAGAAAGTGCAGAAAACAAACCATTGAAGATAAGAAAACCTAGAAATATAATAAAACCTAGAAAATGGAAAAATTACGGGTTCTCACATATAACGCGCAACTACAAAGTAAAGAAGGTATGCATAGACAATGGGAGCGCCATTGACATGCTATACTACAAAGCTTTTAAAGAGTTGCAACTGGAAGACAAGCAGTTCATCGCAGTCCAAACTCCCTTGATTGGTTTCGTAGGTCCACTGATTAGACCTGAGGAAATGATAACTCTTATGGTCATGGTAGGAGTGTCGCCAAAATGTCGAACTGTCCCAATATACTTCGCGATGGTGAAAAAGCCGTCGTCGTATAATATGATCCTGGGACGGCCTACCCTGAATGCACTCCGAGCTGTTTGCTCAACTCTACACCTTAGCATAAAATTTCCCACGCTTGCGGGAGTAGTTGAGGTGCAAGGGGATCTAGAGATAGTTCGGGACTGCTAAATCGCAACTCTCAAGGGCAAGAAGAAACTGGTAGCTCAAGCGGCCTACTTAGAACCTTGGGAGCTAGCAGAGAAGAAAGAGAGACTGGAGATGGATGAGGGGTTGCTCAAACTACCGATCAGCAAAGAACGGCCAGATCGGGTGGTCAAGACCGGCTCATGCCTGAGCGAACTGACCAGGAAGGCGCTAGAATCCCTTCTGGCAGAATATGCAGAAATTTTCACCTGGAGTGCGGATGATATGCTCGAAATTTTGCCTGAACTAGCAGTTCACAAGCTACATGTAGACCCTAGTATCCGACCTGTGAAGTAGAAGAAGAGGAATTTCGTGCCTGAACGGAATAAAATCGTCAAGAAGGAGGTAGGCAAGCTATTAGAGACGAAGATCATGAAGGAGGTCTACTACCCGACTTGGTTGGCTAACCCTGTGCTGGTAAAAAATGATGACAAGGCCTGAAAAATATGTGTGGATTTCACCGACCTGAACAAGACTTGCCTAAAGGATTGCTACCATCTTTCCCGAATAGACCTACTCGTAGACTCAACTATGGGATACGAGATCTTCTGTTTCTTGGATGCTTTTAAAGGATACCACCAGATAGCCATGGATGAAATAGATTAGGAGAGAACCTCATTCATCATCGAGTACGGTACCTACTACTATGTCACTATGCCGTTCGAACTAAAGAACACAGGCGCGACCTACCAAAGGTTGGTGAACAGGTTGTTCAAGGACCAAATAGATCGAAATATAGAGGTCTATGTGGAAAACATGTTGGTAAATAGCAGAACTCAGGAGCAATTCATCGTGCACCTTAGAGAAATCTTCGACATCCTTCGGAGATCGCGAATGGTTGAACCCTAAGAAATGCACTTTCGGGGTCAGGTCAGGCAAATTCCTAGGATACATGATATCTAAACACGGAGTAAGAGCTAACCCTGATAAGCTAAAGGCCATTATGGATATGGCTCCTCCCCGAAACATAAAGGAAGTGCAGCGACTAGTTGGTAGGATGGCAGTCTTGAACAGGTTCCTATTGAAATCGACAGTTCAGGGTTCTCCCTTTTTCAAGGCCCTGAGAAGAGGTCCCCAGTTCGAGTGGACCTCTGAGTGCCAAAATTGCCGGCTCTAACTTCTTCTAGCCAGGAGGAAACCCTGTTCATCGCGCGGTGCTACTTTGGGATGAAGACAAGGTCTAGAGGCCGGTGTACAATGTCAGCCATACTCTGCAAGGGGCGGAGACCAGGTATTCTGTAGTTAAACGATATGTCCTAACGCTAGTTCACGTAGTACGAAAACTCAGGTCATACTTCCAGGCTCACCCCATCGTGATGGTGACCGACCACCCCTTGAAATAGATATTGTCCAAGCCCGATGGTCAAATTGGCTGTGGAGTTGTCTATGACCTCAGTTACCAGTCTCGGACGGCCATCAAGGCCCAGGCGTTGGCTGACTTCATAGCAGAAGGTGTTTTCTTTGGACTGCCGAAGGCCGAACAAGCCATAGAGGCTGGCGCTGAACCGGCTGAGGCCGAACGGGCCAAAGAGTCTGGCGCGGAACCAATAGAGGTCGAACAGGCCAAAGAGACTAGCGTTGAACACGTCGAGGCTGAACAGGCCAAAGAGGCTACTGTACAGGCTGAGGCCGAACAGGCCGGAGAGGCTAGCGTACAGGCCAAGGCCGAGCAGGCCAAAGAGGCTGCCGCATAGGCCATCCCAACTTCGATGTTGTATATCGACGGAGCTTCAAATAAAAAAAGGTGTGGAGCCGGACACCTCCTAATTAGCCTCACCGGGGAAGAATTGGCTTACGCCTTAAGGTTCGACTTTAGAGTCTCCAATAACAAGTCCGAATATGAGGCTCTGATCACGAAGATGGAAGTAGCTCAGAAATTGGGAATTGAATCGCTAAGGGTCCATAGCGACTCGCAACTGATAGTGAACCAAGTCCTAGGAAATTACGAAGTCAAGGAAGAGCCGCTGAAAAAATACGTCGCCAAGGCACATGAACTAAGGAGTCTGTTTAAACTGTTTGCACTCGAACAGATTTCTCGGAGTCAGAATAAAAGAGCCGATGCCCTTTCCAAGTTGGCATCCACCTCGTTTGGCACGCTGAACAAAGAAGTGTTGGTGAAGGTCGTCAAAAGGCGGGCATATGAACAGTTGGACACTACAGTGATTCAAGTGATGAACTCATGGATGGATCCTATTGTGCGGTACTTAACCACCGGGGAGCTCCCTTCAAGCAAAATAGAGGCTCGAAAAATTCTTCTCAAGTCACAGAGGTGTGTGCTCCCGGATGGAGTACTGTATAGGAAATCCTACTTGCGTCCGTGGCTGAAGTGTGTGACACCGGAGGAAGGGGGCTATATCCTGCGTGGACTCCATGAGGGCATCTGCGAAAATCATGTTGGCCCGTGAGTTCTGGCCAAGAAAGGGATGCTATCCGGATATTACTGGCCCACCATCTTTCGTGACGCAGCCGAACTGGTGGTGGGGTGTTGGTCATGCCAATTGCATGCACCAATTCATCACGCCCCAACTCAGGAGATGGTTTCTCTTTAGAGCTCGTAGCCGTTCTTCCAATGGGGAATTGACATGCTCTCGATTTGTTTCCCCGAGCTCCAGGAGGTTACGAGTACCTAGTGGTGGCCATAGACTACTTCACCAAGAGGGTGGAAGCCAAACCACTCAACACCATCAGCAGCAGGTCGGTCCAAAAATTCTTCCGGAGGAACATAGTCTGTTAGTTTGGCATACCACGAGCCCTGGTCTCGGACAATGGCCGACAGTTCAATAGCAATTCCTTTTAAGATTGGTGCTCCGACCTCGGGATTCGGCAACATTTCACCTCTGTGGGACATCCTCAGGCTAATAACCAGGTAAAAAACATCAACAGAACTATATTCCACGGTCTGAAGACTCGAATAGAGTCTGCCCGGACTGAATGGATGGATAAACTACCTACCATACTCTGGGCTTATCGAAATACGCCTCGAACTGCCACCCAAGAAACTCCATTTGCCTTAACCTATGGAGAAGAAGCAGTAATTTCGGTAGAAATTGGTGTACCATCGAGCAGGGTGCAGAATTTTGTAGCCCAAGATAATGAGGGAGAAATGCGGTTCAACTTGGACTTGCTCGAATTGAAGAGAGAGAAAGCAGCTATAAGACTGGCTAAGTACAAGGGGCTGGTCACGCGGTACTACAATGCTAGGGTAAGACACCTCTTCTTCAAATCAGGGGATCTGGTCCTACAAAAAAATTCAGTAAGTCGGGCTCTAGGCACGAGCAAACTGGATCCGAACTGGGAAGGCTCCTATGTGGTGAGGGAAGCAGATTGCCCAGGGTACTATAAGTTAGCCCATCTCAATGGAGAGGAAGTCCGGCGTACATGGCACAATTCGAATCTGAAGGTTTTTCATTAAAATTCATTTACTCTGCCTGTACATGACCTGAGCTATTTTGCATGGATCTGAACAAGATAGAACTCTATTCGCACAGAGGTACTCAGTTAAGGTCGAATTGTTTTGTGTAAAGTAGAAGTCAGTTCGTACAAAGTTAGTTCGCGCATGAATGAGTCAGAATTCTATTCGCGCAAATGTATTCAGACGTTTTGACAAGAAAGATATGAATGGAAATTTTACTAAGTGTTGAAATAAGATTTCATTCATTCAAAAGCAAATTTACAAGTGAGTTCATACAAAAGCGAATTGGCTCTACTCAGTTCCGTCCTACACCCTATGCTACATCCTATCTAATTCTCCCCTTGGTGCTCTTGCTTGGGCTCAGGGGAGGCCGCAGGTAGTGAGGGGTCAGCCACAAGATCGGCCAGCTTCCGTCCGTGTGCATATCCCTCCACCAGCCGGTCTACCTACACGAGCGCTCGAGAATTATAGCTAGGCCATCTCCCGAGGTCAAAATCGGGCAAGGTTCAGGGGTCGCACGTCGTCCATCGCTCGCGTATAGCCGATCTGAAGAATTGGTTCATTCAGGATGGCCAAGTCATTCAAGAAGTCCTCCGACCTCTTGAATTCCTGAACGTCCAACTGGCGACTCTCCTCAAAGGCTGCATCGATCTGATTGGACATTTCAGCCTACCTCTTCTGCTCGGGCTCTCTAATTGAGCAGTCAGGTCGGCGCTCCTTTTCTCCTCCAGCTTGCGACTGGTGTGAGCTTGCGCGAGCTGCTTCTTCAGAGACACGATCTCCTCTGCTTCTTCATAGACACGATCTCCTCAGCAACAGCATCAAGCTGGTCCGACAACTTGTCTTTGGAGGCCCCAACTTGTGATAGGGTCTCCTTCATGTTTTCGAACCTCTTTGAAAGGTCGGACCCAGCCACGTTTACCTGACAGTTCAGGAAGCAAGCCCAAGGTTAGCATATCAAGCAGAAGAAGAGAAACATGAAAAAAGAAGGGATGCGTAGGAGGTAATTTGGTACCAACCTGATCTGTGCTGAGGTAGCAGTGTTCGAGCAGCTCGAAGTCAGGCGCCACACAGATGAAATTGTAGTCCCATGGGAGAACTGCCCCCCTGCGAAATTCCCGAGCTACCTCTGGGTACTGGGCTCGGTCGTTGATCGACAATCCCCACTTTGGACAAAAATGCATGAGGTGAGGGTGCGAGCTCAGTTCGGTTTGCTGCTTGAGATTAACCACGTTTCTCTATCGCCATATAGTAGAAGGGGATTCGGAGGACACCTGCTGCTCGGCAGAGTTTATCCTATAGTGGCCAAGCTGGTGGGGGGTAGGTGCAGATCCCTCCGCCCGAACTGGCGAGGAAGTCACCTTAATCCGTGCCCTCTTGGCCGTGGACTTCTTACGCTTCTTTTTTCCTTCCTCGTCGGCAGAGGAGGACTGAGCCGGTGCCTGTGGAATAGGCACTAGTGGGGGAAGTGGAAGAACTGAGCTAGTAGGGGCGGTAGAGGAAGAAGGCATAGGTTTGCTCGAGTTGCCAGTTTCACCTATGGATAGTTGCGAGAACCTCTTCACTACAAGAAAGGAAGGAATGGTCAGTACAAGCAACACTAGGGAGTTCGCGCAAAAGAAAACAAAAAAAAAAAGGAAAAAGTTACGGGCGGCAAGCTCATCCGGGGTGAGGGATCTGACATGAAAGACAGGAGCAGACACCTCTGCCCTGATCAAGCCAGCGGACTAGAGTTGGGAATTATTGAACTCCTTCACGTTAAGCCTTAGGTCCGAACTGAGTAAGCGGTCCAGTTCGGCCTCAAGCAGAGGAGGGGGAATAGGATCAGTGACCTGGGTCTCCTCCCTCCAAGTCAGTGGAGGAAACCCAATGTTCATCACAAAAAGAATTGGGCTTTCCATGTCCGAATTGAGGAAGGAGCCCCAATGAACAGCTCGCGGGTGGGATATTTCGCTCCACTCCTTCGAGCGAAGTAGAACCAACCATGGACATGGCCACTGACCTTCATCTGGAAGAATGTCCTAAATAAATCTAAGGAGTAGGGGATTTCAAGAAGGCGACATATGATGAAGAAGCCTAAGATTGACCGAACTGCGTTGGGGATGAGTTGGGTTATTCGAATACCTCAGAAAATAAGAATCTCAAAAAGAAAGTTGGGGATAGGAAGGTGAAAACTAGCTATGAGCTGATCCTTGTAGGTGGCCACAAACCCAGGGGGAGGTCAGCTGGCGAATTCCCCAGGTCCAGCAACCCTAGCTTCGAACTGGAGGGAATGTCATATTTCTCCACCAGTTCGTCCACACCCTCCTACTCCAGGATAGGAGGGATCATATCGACCTCCCCGAAGTCGGTGTCAGGTCCTCTGGAAGCTCCTGCCCTAACCTGAACTGGACCTGTTTCAAGTGGAATTGCTTGGGCAGCAGTTCCAGCAACTGTTTGGGCAAGTTGGTCGAGCTGATTCATGGTTTGAACAGGAGAGCGAACCGGGGATGAAAGGTATTCTGACCCTGACGAACTAGGAGAGGACGAACTAGAAGAAAAAACAGAAGAGATGACCTCTACGTGGATAGGTCGGGCTATCCTACGCCTAGGGATCGAGCTGGTGATATCAGAATGCTCAAAACAAGAAGACATAAAAGAGAGAATAGGAAACTTACTAGTGAGGCTAGGAGAAGACAGTTCGGATGCCAAGTGATATCTAGGGGAGAGGTACAGGCTGACTCTCGACTGAACTCATAACAAGACGCACGAACAGACTCGAGAAGGAAAGAGCTGTTTGAACTGCTATAAAATTGAGGGAGTGGAGAAAATGAAGAAGAAAGCGTGAAAGTGACATCTGGTGGAGCCTATTTATAAGCCACCAGAGCGGGAAGATGAAGCGTTTCGAATTCAAATTCAAATTTAATACCGATAACCGTAGCACTGTGCGACGATTGGATTGGTAACTATCATTATGAAACAACATGATGGTTGAAGTGGCGGTTACATGAATGAATGTGACGGTTACTCGAGCAAAGGCAATGTCTGCAAGACTATGGGTCCCATACCGAACTGACGCGTTATCTTGAAATTTGGTCCAGACTCATGCGACTTTTCGATAACTCTAGACTTAAAGAGGGGCTAGTGCAGTGAGGCCAATCCACCAGAGTCACGTGTTAGTTCGAACATGGTGACCTGTCAGCTCGGCCAGGTGGGATGCCAATTCGCGCATGGCCACTGCCTCCCAGCTGGATGGGCCTAGTGGGTCGCAGCTCCCGAACCTTTTGGAGCCAACAGACGGATCCCTAAGAGGAATCCCTCTCTAGTAGGACTCATACTCCTATAAGGAAACTATTACCCAGAGTCCTATAAATATAGCACAACCAGACAAGACAAGGTACGCCTTTTCTAGAGTAATCAATACTGTTGCCCTACTCATTGCTATAACTGACTTGACCATCAGACTCACAACGGGGAACCAGTCCCGCTGTTCATCCCTTTGCAGGTCAGTTCGCTTACCTCACCGGCACCAGTTCCCTCTCACTCATTCGCTCAGCCCGCTGCTGCTCAGTTCGGATCACGCTCTCAGCAGTCGCATCATTGTCTTTTTCATTTCCATGAATTTTGAGCACTAATACTATACCACGAAATCTCTGTTGCGCTAAATTTATTTTCAACTTTGCATTCAAAGATTTTCATCTAACCGTAGATCATATGGTATTGGAGTCAAGTAAAGTATAAATTAAAGAATATCAATGTAGGTAGTATGGATTTATTATTCATGGGGGTGAGAATTACAAATGGAGTTACACTGAATTACAAATCGAATTCAAAATGAATTTGGTAAATCAAATATGATAATTTGGTAATATAGTAGATATATGGTGACCAGTGCACTTGTTGAATTCAAAATTATCGGTAAGGGGTTTTCCAATTCAGTACGTACCAATTTCAAATTCAAATACAAAAATAATGAGTATGACATTGTATATTAACTGATACCCCGATATCCTACTGTAGGCATCACTTTTGTAGCATTACACACCCCTAATGGGGACTCCATCCTGACGCATTTGCAGGTTTTTTGCATCAACATCTTTTACACCAATGAATGTATACGGGATCCTCAGTGTCACCTTTTCAATGGCAATTCAGTGCAACTTTTATATTTTTGTCAAGTGTCGTATTTATTTAACTTCTATATTTACGTTAAGTGTCTTATTTATTTAACTTATTATATGCTATTTATTTAAAGTTCTTTCACCCTCACGTGATAAGTGAAATTGACACTGAATTTAACATCGAATAATGGCATAGAGGATCCCAAATGCAATGAATGGAGTAAGTTGGAATTAATGAAAAACCCACTTGAGTTTTCCTCAAGAATTGGCTAATTATAATAACCCTTTTAGACCAAAAAATAATGATAATAATAATAAAAGGGCATAAAGTTAGTACAGCTATATATATATATAGTCAACAAAAAAAAGTACTGGTTCACTTTCATTTGGTCAAGCATGTAACATGGCATAGAAATTGTTATCTAGTTGAGTTTCAGTTTGACTGTGAAGACATGCAATCAAAAACATACTTATTGTTTTCAACTCTTTGACGACATGAAAATGCCTAAAATGTTGACCTTCTCTTTGGCCCAGAAATGAAACGGCAGAAGCAAAGGAGCACAGGAATTTTCCTGCACTTCGCATTCGATTGTGGAAATAGTTTAGGAGTGATTCATAACTCACATAGAAAAAGAGTAACTTTTGATGGCATTAATAAAATTTAACTTGCCCCGCAATTTTTATATACTGACAATGTAGTGATTTTTTTTTTTACTAGCAACCTTGGATGTATGCTACATATGTATGATTTAAATTTTAAATTTGAATTTATATTATGTGGCATAATCTAAAACTATTTGTGTAAAAAAAATTCTTTATACTGACAGTGTATAAAAAAGAGAGTAACTTTTGGTGACTTCAACAAAATCTGACTTCAACAAAATCTTTGAATTGACATTTGACATGGCACTGGAAAACCATTTTACAAGGTAAATGTTCCTTATATGTTCTTTCTTGGTAGAAAATGGATAGAGTATGTGATAATAAAAAAAATAAGAAAAAACGTTGTGACCACAATCCAGCATTGTATATCAAGTTGACTGTTTATAAATGTAGAAAAATGAAAAGTTAATTATTAGAGTCCCAGAAAGAGAAATAGGCAATATGATATTGATCAGAAGGAATAAAATACTACTCTAATGTTAACAAAACTCAACTTTTTTAATGGCCCTTCAAAAAAGAAAAGGAAAACAACCATAAGAAATATGGTTGACGCTGCAAGAAAGAAGCTAATTGTTTTAGTTATTAATTAATTCCACATTGAACAGATTAGACCATAAAATCTCTTGAGTGATAAAAGTAAAAATGGTGGGTTTTGGCCACTCCCCGAGGCACCCGGGGAGCACTTCTCCTCTTGATGAAGCCGAGGTATCCAATTGTTTGAACCACATAATGATGTACACCTAAATATCTCCTTCAAGAATGTGAGGCTTGCTCTTTCATCTTCAACAATGAAACACATGGAAGAACTTTTGCTTCTTCAACCTTGCCCAAGCTCCACTACCTCATAATAACATAATGTTGAGTATGGGACAGCCCATTTGTAGGCCAACCCACAAACAACACTTGAGGGTTTCTCAAGTCAAAACCACAAGAGACAGCCGTAAAAGTGCATTCTTCTTTACTGTCCTCGTGTGAGAGAGAAAAATCACAGTCGCCATCTTTTGCTGGTTGAGAGCGAAAAACAAAGAGAGAGAAAAGCTAGAGAGAGAGACACTTCAAGGTCTTGATTAGAGGGTGATTCGAAACCCAATTGAGACGAAATTTTACACACGTGATCTTCTCGTCAAGCTCTACTCATCTACCAATTCAGATTTTAGATTTCCTCTTCGTTTGGTAACACCTTTGCAAATCCACTTCTTTGACAGTTGTAATTTTTAGGGGTGATTTTGTAACAATTTCACTTAGTTGGTGGTAGTGATATTGTTTTCATTCGAATATTTCGGATAGACCTGTGTATTCCCATTATTGTAATACTGAAGATTTTTTTACTGCACTAGGTTCCGTGATTTTTTTCAATTTGGATTTTTCACGTAAAAATCTTGGTGTCCTGTGCCCTTTTATTTTTCTTGCATTTTATTATCACTATTGGTATTATTACTTGATGATTTGATTTGTTCCTATTTTAACTGGTACTTGGAAAAAGAAATTTGTCCTGAATTAACTCTGATATTGTGTGCCTGTATTGGTACCCCTTTCCCAACAAGTGGTATCAGAGCAGTCAGGCTAGGCTGCTCATTTGTCCTGGTTAAAAATGGATGATTCGGATAGTGGTTGCATGATAAAATTGAATGCTACTAATTATTCGATTTGGAAGCCTAGAATGGAGGACTACCTGTATTGTAGAGATTTGTTTGAACCTGTTCTAGGGGATAAATATAGACCAAGTGATATGAGTGATGAAAAATGTGCTAATATGCACAGAAAAATTGTTGGTAATATTAGAAAATGGATTGGTCAAAGTATTTTTCAACATTTTGCTAATGACACCAGAGCTGATGTATTATGGAAAAAACTTGAGAGCATGTATGAAAGAAAGACCGGTTTGAATAAATCTAGTTGTCTGAAGCAGATTACTCGGATGAGATATAAGGATGGGGAAGATATGACTGAACACCTCAGTAATTTTCAAGGATTGATAAACCAGGCAACTACGTTAAATTTGAATTTGGATGATGAAGTGCAGGCTTTATTATTATTCAGTTCACTACCGGATAGTTGAGAAACCATGGTGGTGTGTTGACCATAGCTATTGCAAAAAAGGCCGTGATGAATGAAGAGTTCAGGAGAAAGGAACATGGAATTATCTATGAGTCCTAGGCCCTGGTGACAGAAAAGAAAGAAAGAAGAGGGAAAAGCAAAAGTATAGGACCCCACAACAGGAATGACAAATCCAAAGGCAGGTCTGAGTCACGAAAAAATATTGCATGCTATTATTGTAAGAAAAATAAGCATTATATGAAAGAATGCAGAATCCTAAAACGGGAACAAATTGAGAAAAAGGGTAAGGCGAAGGGAAAAAAATGATGAAGAGACTACAGCAATTGTGATAGTTCATGATGATATATTTGTGTTCTGTGATGATGGTCAAGTGAATATTATTCGCTATGACAGTGATTGGGTAGTTGATTCGGGTGCATCCTACCATGTTACCCCTCACAAGCATTTCTTCTCAACCTACACCGAAAGAGATTTTGGATATGTTAGGATGGAAAATGAGGTCTCATGCAAAGTTGTTGGCATGGGAGACATATATTTGGATACAGATATTGGGTGCCAACTGATATTAAGAAATGATCGACATGTCCCTGATATTCGCCTTAATATTATCTCTACAGGAAAATTTGACGATGAGGGTTACCATAGCCTGCAAGGTGGAGGCAAATGGAACTCAGCAAAAGAAATCTCATTGTTCCCAGAGGAAAGAAGCATAGTACCCTCAACGTGATGCAGGCCAAGTTGAGGAAGGGAGAAGTGAATGCAGTTCGTGATTCCTCAATTGGCCTTTGGCATAGGCGACTTGAACATATGGGTGAAAAGGGGATTCAGACATTTGTTCGCAAACAGCTCCTACCTGAAATTAGAGGTAATGCACTTAAACCTTGTATTGACTGCATTTATGGGAAACAACACAGAGTTGCATTTCAAAATTTTCCTCCATCTAGAAAATTGAATCCTTTAGAATTGGTGCACACTGATGTTTGCTATATGAAAAATAAGTCTCTTGGTGGTGCTGTTTATTTTGTAACTTTTATTGATGATTTTGCTAGAAAAGTTTGGTGTTTTTCTTTGAAATCCAAAGATCAGGTTTTGGATGTATTCAAAGATTTTCATAGCAAAGTTGAAAGAGAAACAGGAAAACAGTTAAAGTGTGTAGGTGTTGATAATGGTGGTGAGTACAGAGGACCATTTGAAATTTATTGCAAGTCCCGTGGAATCAGATTGGAGAAAACTATATCAAAAACTTCTCAAGAGAATGGAGTAACAGAGAGGATGAACAGATCTATCACTGAGCGGGTCAGATGTATGCTCTATAATGCTAAACTGCCAAAATCCTTTTGGGGTGAGACAATGAGGAGTGCAGTTGATTTGATAAATCTTTCTCCTTCAATTCCTCTAGATGGTGATATCCCAGAGAGGGTATGGACAGGAAAAGATATGTCCTTTAAGCATTTGAGAGTTTTTGGTTTCCGGGCATTTGTTCATATTTCCAAGGATGAGAGGTCAAAACTTGATGTAAAATCAAAGCAATGCATTTTCTTGGGTTATGGACATGAAGATTTTGGTTATAGGTTGTATGACCCTATTGAGAAGAAGGTGATCAGGAGTAGAGATGTTGTCTTCTTTGAAAATCAAACCATTGAAGATATTGATAAAGGTGAAAACTCAAAATTCTTATATGACATTCCTGCTAGATCAAATTCAGATCCAGATTCAATTCCAATACCTTTTGATTTTAATCAAGGGGGAGCTGAGACGGAGCAAAGAGAGGATATTAATGATGGTGATAATCCTACTGCTGATGAACCTGAGCATGAGGCGCCACCTACACCACCACTGCCACCACAAGAAGAGTTTAAAAGATCTACCAGAGAGAGAAGACCTTCTAACAGATATAATCCTCATGAATATGTGTTGTTAACAGATAGAGGAGAGCCTGAGTCATACTGTAAGGGTTTAGAGCACGAGAACAAAGAGGATTGGTTGCGAGCCATGCAAGAGGAAATAGTGTCCCTGTATGAGAATCATACTTATGATTTAGTGAAACTACCTAAGGCTAAGAGAGATCTGAAGAACAAATGGGTTTATAGGTTGAAAACTCAGGAGCACACCTCACAACCAAAGTATAAAGCAAGATTGATTGTGAAGGGATTCAGTCAAAAGAAAGGTATAGATTTTGAAGAAATCTTCTCTCCTGTAGTAAAAATGTCATCAATACGAGTTGTTCTTGCTATTGCAGCCAGTTTGAATTTGGAGATCGAACAACTTGATGTGAAGACAGCCTTCTTGCATGGCGACTTGAAAGAGGAGATCTACATAGAACAACCAGAGGGGTTCAAAGAAAATGGTATAGAAAATCTTGTATGTCGTCTCAAGAAGAGTTTGTATGGGTTGAAACAGGCACCGAGACAGTAGTATAAGAAGTTTGACTCTTTCATGACAGACCATGAGTACCACAGAAATTCATCTGATCGCTGTGTTTATGTGAAAAATTTTTCAGATTGTGATTTTGTTATTCTCTTGCTATATGTTGATGATATGTTGATTGTTGGTCGTGATACTGTGAAGATTGACAGGTTGAAAAAGGAGTTAAGTAAATCCTTTGCAATGAAGGATTTGGGTCCGGCTAGACAGATATTGGGGATGAAAATCTCACGTGACAGGCAAAATGGGAAGCTCTAGTTATCTCAAGAAAAATACATTGAGAAAGTACTCAACAGGTTTAACATGAGCAAGGCTAAGGAAGTCTCAACTCCACTTGCATGTCACTTTAAACTGAATATCAAGCAGTGTCCTACAAGTGAGAAAGATAAAGAAGACATGAAGAAAGTTTCTTATGATTCGGCTGTTGGTAGCTTGATATACGCCATGGTTTGCACCAGGCCAGATATTGCTCATGCAGTTGGAGTGGTCAGTCGGTATCTCTCTAATCCTGATAAAGAGCATTGGAATGCTGTCAAATGGATTCTCAGGTATCTCAAGGGAACTCCTAGATTATGTCTATGTTTCGATAATGGTAAAACTATGCTAGATGGATACACTGATGCAGATATGGCAGGTGATCTTGATAATAGGAAGTTCACCTCTGGGTACTTGATGATTTTTGTAGGGGGAGCAGTGTCATGGCAAAGTAAGTTACAAAAATGTATTGCCCTTTCTAGTACGGAGGCGGAGTACATTGCAACTACTGAAGCATGCAAGGAGACTCTTTGGTTGCAGAAATTCCTTCAAGAGTTGGGTATGAAACAAGAGAAGTATAGTCTATATTGTGACAGTCAGAGTGCTATTCATTTGTGTAAGAACTCTACATTTCACTCTCGGTCCAAACACATTAATGTGAGATATCATTAGATTCGGAAAGTACTGGATTCCAAGTTGTTGACACTTGAGAAAGTGCATACAGATGATAATGGTGCTGACATGTTTACCAAGGCATTGTTTAAGGAGAAACTCTTGTTTTACAGACAAGAAGCAGGGTTGGTGAAACCCCCCAAATGAGCTGGAGGGGGAGATTGTTGGGTGTGGGCCAGCCCATTTGTGGGCCAACCCACAAACAACACTTGAGGGTTTCTCAAGTCAAAACCACAAGCGACAGCCGCAGAAGTGCATTCTTCTATTCTGTCCTCGTGCGAGAGAGAAAAAGCATAGCCGCCATCTTTTGCTGGTTGAGAGGGAAAAATGAAGAGAGAGAAAAAGCTAGAGAGAGAAACACTTCAAGGTCTTAATTGGAGGGTGATTCGAAACTCGATTGAGACGAAATTTTACACACGCGATCCTCTCGTCAAGCTCTACTCATCTAGATTTTAGATTTTCTCTTCATTTGGTAACAACTTTCCAAACCCAATTCTTTGACAGTTATAGTTTTTGGGAGTGATTTTGTAGCAATTTCACTTAGTTGGTGGTGGTGATATTGTTGTCATCCGAATATTTCGGATAGACCTGTGTATTCCCATTATTGTGATAGTGGAGATTTTTTGACTGGATTAGGTCCCGTGATTTTTTCCAATTTGGGTTTTCCACGTAAAAATCTTGGTGTCCTGTGCCCTTTATTTTTCTTGCATTTTATTATCACTGTTGGTATTATTACTTGGTGATTTGGTTTGTTCCTATTTTAACTGGTACTTGGGGAAAGAGAAATTTGTCTTGGATTAACTCTGATATTGTGTGTTTGTATTGGTACCCCTTTCCCAACACATAACAACTGGCTGTAAGAAAAAAAATTGTCTATATTCATGCAATCAAGTAGATTTTGCACTAATTATTCGATCTCAAACTTATTTAGGCGGCTAATGATTTCATGCATCAGCTTGCACCACATCATGTACACAATTAAATGCGTGATTATGATTTACATTTTTTAGGCATTATGTTTTAACAGTTAATAGGCGTATAGAATGTAGAAATTATTTCTATTGGTTTTTCAGTTCAATAATTCTAGTACAGAAAACTATTAATTCTTGTAATATTGACACTTGATGATTGTATCCTTTGAATGAACTAGAAGACTAACTTAGAAAATTAAACTTGCACATGAAAATCCTTTGATTTTTATCTTTTTTGGTTAAGAGAGCATAAGTTGAAGGATATAAAGTGTAAAAATTTCATTTATTAACTTTTCAGAAACGTTTATGAATGACCCCTTTTTCAAAGATAAATACCTTTATTGAGAAAGTATTGTTTAACAACCATTTTCTTTTCTTAAAACAAATCTGAAATGCAATGTTACAAAAGCCACATTTTGTAGAGTTGTTTCTGACAATCAACTTCATAAGAAGGATAACATCCACATATATGATTCCCGACAGAATTGTAGTGAATCAAGAAACTTGTGTGGTTAAGTGTGAACTCTTCTTCCCAAGAATCAGAAAAGGAAAAATCCCATCACAAAAGATACCATCATTAACCTTCATATATATATATATATGCCTGCTTATAAAATGAAATCAATGAACCCTTGTTTTTATTGGGGAAATCGAGGATGATAGACCCAACAAATACTAGACTATATCTTAAAAAAAAAGAAAAAGTGACAGAAATCTTTCCTACTGTAGGAGGTTGGGGTGGGATTGCTTTAGCAAACCTGTAATAGTGCAAAATAAGCAAGTCAGAATTTTGGGGCAGTTTGTGGGACTGCGGAAGGCGACATTGTGTGCTGCGTTTTTTACACACTAACATGAGAAATTTTCAAACATCCTCATCATATGTTACACATACCTATCTCTATCTCTATTATATGAACATAGAGAGAGAGAGAGAGAGAGAGAGAGAGAGTAAATGGCTAAACTTGAAAAGGACTTAAACAAACTTCTAGAGAAGGGGTGCCCAATGTAGGGCCTTTTGAACTAAGGTATGATAATAACATGTCTCCACACACAACAAATGTTGTCTCCCCTTGCATTTTCCTCATATATCAGACAGAGATAGTTTGATGATTAAATATGCGGATTATTCCATTTGTCTCTTCTTGTTCCATTATTGAATCAACTTATTTAGGTCAATGGTCATCTTTCGAGGTTTTGGTTTTTGTACCTAGATGGCATAGAATTGGCACACTATTTCTCCTTAATGCCATCACTTGACGAATGCTTGATTGCCAGGAAAAAAAATATCAAAGTATGCATAACCCCTAAACTTGCCTAGCAAAATTAAGGGGCCATTTAGACTAGATAGACTGCAAATCCCTTCCATTTGTGTTGATTGATGTAAAGATTAGTAATTCTCATTTTCTGTTTTTGTTTTTATGTTTTTACCTTCTGGAGATAAGGTCTATGTCCCTTTTCTCTAACTAATAAATTTAGTTGGCATACGTTTTCCCATTAAAATAATAATAATGATGATGATGATAACAATAATAATAACATCAAAGTGAAAGAGAGTGAGTTTCTTTTTTTTTTTGCTCTTTTGTTTTTTATTTGTGCAGGATTTTGTTGTGTTCTTATTTTTTTTCTTTTAAGAACTACACAAAATTTTTTCGATTTTCTGTATCCTTTTTTATCAATAAATATTTCATGATTTTGTACAAGAAGATTGTTGTCAACAATATTGCAGTAACTATTAGTACCTCCCCAACATTATTGAACTTTTTCTTATGTCGAAGAGAACGAATACCACTAGAGTAGACTCATAAAGCCGGTAAAATGGAATTCGAGTCCTCTTATCCTGATGTTCTCCCTCCATCTAGTTCCTCTCTTGAACCAAACAAGGAAGCTAGCTACACAAGAGATATATATTTTTGTGTTTTTTGTTTCGGCTCGTTTTCTTGTACCTGACTTTTCTACAGTTTCTCGCCATCCAAACAAAGCCTACATTTTTAAGTAGGAAGAAGAATCCAACTGTTTGGTTCAATGGTTCCTCTCCCTAGTAGAGGTTGTTTCTCTCTCTAAGCAGAGAGCTCTTCTTCCCGGTGTGGGAGCCTTTTCTTATTGATCCTTCAACCACACCCTTAACCCTCCGTACCTTGGGGCCTTTATTCCCAGGACCACTCTGGCTTTCTGTGTAGATTTATTACCCAGTAAGCACAATAATGTCGGAAAAACACTAACATTTGGGTGAGTTTGCACCCTAGGTTAACTCAGTACATTCCAAAAAAAAAAAGATACAAAAAAAGAGGGAGAGAGAGAGAGATAATAGCTCAAAAGTCCCTACGAACAAGTAACCAGTTGCGTATTACTTATAGCTCAGGAGTTGGGGAAGAGCTGCTCTAAATGATGTTCTGAACTCAAGCCAAAAGGCTCCAGTCAACTCTAACCAAGCTACGACAGGTAAGGTCATGGCCATTACTTCTTGTACTAGCCTTGTGTCTCTGTTTTGTTTGTTTTAGCCATTTTCATTAGGTGTCTCTGGTAGATAGTGTAGATCTGGTCTCTCTTGGGTTGAGGAGTAAGTTTTTCGAGTCTTTAAGGTTAGTGTGTGGTATACCAATAGTCACTGGTGTCACAATGGCGGATGAACTTGCTGAGATCATGCAGAATTTCGATCTTTCTAGCACCGAACTTCAAGCAACTAGCTTGGGTACTGAGGAGATAGGGGGTGGAATCCAAGAGTGTAAAATCAGCTTGATAGAAAAGATAATGGGTGAGAGAGCTTCAAACTACACTGGGGTGAAGAACTTTGTAACCACTGCATGGGGATACCCAAAACAATTAAGAGTGGTGGAGTTAGGACTGAACATGTTCCAGTTTATCTTGCCTTTTGAAAGTGACAGAGAGCGGATCCTACAGGGAGGGCCATGGATACTAGATAATCAAATGCTGGTTCTGAATAACTGGTATGAAGGGATAGAGGATGATGAAAGGGTATTTTGCTTGGCACCACTTTGGATTCAGGTTTGGAATTTACCGGTTCATTGGATTTCCAAAGAGGCAGGTAAGAAAATAGGCTCAATATTTCATCACGTGAGAGATGTTATAATTCCCCAGACTGGGGGAAAGGAAGGCAGACATTTGAAGCTTCTCGTTATGGTCAACATAAGTAAACCTCTGCTGCGAGGGACGATTGTAAAGGTGGGGGATGTTACTAAGTGGGCAAGTGATACGAAATATGGGCCGCTTATGGGCCATGTTTCGGGCTGCAGGAGAATGAATCTTTTAGCAATAGTTTAGTAGTTTATTTTTTAGATTTCTATTTTATTTGGTAGGAATAAGTTCGGTCCAAGACCTCATGTTGAGTTGGATTCGATTTATAAAGTCTAGGCTCACTATTACTTAAGTTGGTTAATTAGCTTTTATTGGGTTATGTTGGGCCAGTTTAAAGCCTTCATTGGGTCGATTATAAGCTGTCCATTAGCTAGTCTTAACTATGATTAGTGAGTCATTAGTTTAGTTGTCAAATCGAATAAGGAAACTTGCATTGTTTCCAACTTAGATTAGGTTTGCTTCTTTGTAAAGCTATAAATAGCCAAGCTTTGATAATTTCAGGTAGACACTTTTATCAAAAAAACCTAGTGTGAGAATTTTCTCCATAGTTTTCGAACAACCCTTGAACAACTTAGAGTTTTACTCTAGTGTTCTTGTCTGGCTTATCAATTCAAGAACCACACTTGAATTGTGGCACCTTCTACACTTGCCTGAGGTTCGCTAATTCATCTGATTACGGGTTGAGATAATATCAACAAGTTCATAGTCACGGAGATTAGAGGGGTCGTAGGGTTTCCGCTGCTACCGTTTCTTGCGTTCGAAGTCAAATCCAACAAGTGATCTTGGGTCGCGAATCTTCTCACCAACGAGATTCGTATCAGCTGGTATCAAAGCTAGCTTGTTGGTAACATCGTTTTACCTTTTTTTTTCTGTCGTAATTCGTGTCTTGGTATCTATCTTATTAGCTAAAAAAAATTCCAAATTCTGTTCGCACAACTGCAAACTGCCGCAAGTCTTCCTTGTTTCTCTTCAATTCTGGTCATCGTGTTGTGGAGTCTGTCCTTGGTGTCGTGTGACTTCTGGAATTTGCTGGGAGTCAATTGTCTTGTATTCGGTTTGGTGGTGTGTGATCCCAGCTTTCGTTAACAAAAGAAAAAAAAAAAGAAAAGAAACAAAACAAGACAACACCGCTGGTGTTCCTAGAGTCGCGCCCTTATTGGTGTTTCTATTGAAGCTTGGTCAATCTATCCGTGTCTCGTTATTGCCAAATTTCTATTGAGTCTTGTGAGTAATCTGCCCGTGTCTTGCTGTGTTGTTCCCACCGCTTGGTTCCAGTAGGTTAAAGAGTCAGTCGGTGCTGAATGGTCATGTTTCCAAGTCGCACAAAGTATTGAATCGATAGGAAATTCTGTCTTGCTGCACTATCACTGATAAATCTGTCCAAGTTGTCGCCTCAGTGCTTGTGCATGATAATTGTTCAGCAACTGGATATCTTCTCGTTCTCGAGGTTAAGCCCAACCTGAGCTTAAAAAAAAAGAAAAACACACACAAACAAAAATTCTGCTCGCTGCTCTCTTCCAAGCCATGAAGAGCAACTCTTGAAGTTGTCAAATTCTGTTCGTATCTATTTGCTGTGTATGGGTTGTTTCTAAATCTGTCTTGAACCTTTGCCGATTTTTTTGTTATCTAGGGAAGTAGTGGTGCCTTGCTCTTGAATTTCGTGGGCAAACTTCTTGATTTCTTGGAGTTCTTGAAGGGATTCTCGGCACCTTGAAATCTGGAAATTGCCGCAAACTTCCTGAGGCTCCTGCTGGACATTCTTTTTGTGTGGATTACTAATCTTGGTTGTTGACGGCTAGTTGATACCTGGAGTTGTACCTGATCAGTTTGTTACCGAACCTAGCCTAGCCAATTGCGACAACCTACCACAACAGGCCTGGACAAACTCAACACAGACCTGGGAAGGAAATTGATAACCCGAACCTTCGTTCATCCGAAGTTGTTGCTGTAGAAAAAAAAAAAGGACATAGTAGCTAGAGGAACGTTTGTATCTTGGTTATGGTGCAATCCTAGAGCACTTGGGAAGAGGAACATGGTCGGCTGAACGTCTAGAAAATGAAAGATAACAAAAAAAAAGGAGAAAGAGGAACAGCCGCTGGAGGACTTCCAATCCTAATCAATTTCTAAATCCAAAGGGGTTTCGCTTCTTATTGCTTCATGATTTGTAGCCCCACCTACCCATATTGATACCTTGAAATTTCAACCGCACCTCTGCACAACAACAGGCCCCAAACAGCCCCAGCCAGCCGCACTACAAACCAAACACCACCGCCCACTAGCACTACGAACCAAACACCACCGCCCACTAGCACTACAAACCAGTTTCCTAAGCAAGGCCACCGCCCACTAGCACTTGTTTCCCCTCGGCTACAACACTTGTGAACAGATACCTATTGCTATCAAGGGCTAACACGTCCCACCCTTGAGCAATCACACGGAACCAAAACCTCATAAAATCACCAGTCGAACCCAAGGCCGTAAACATTCCAAGAAAATCCAGCAAAGCAAAGGACTACTTCCTTGTCCGTTGAGTCTTTGAGTATCTTTCTTAATATTTTTTGTAGCTTTGAGTCAAGTCTTTTTCTGATTCTTACTCTTGAATATATTCTACCACTCCATTCTTTGTGTCCTAATTTTATTTTCCAAGAGAATCTCCACTCTTACAAACCTCAAATTCTAGCGTGAACTTGCTTTTTAGGCCTAATCTTGGGCACTTGAGGAATTCTACTTTCTTCAAGGTTTGCAAGGGGCTGTGAGAAAATCTTTGGTGAGAAAAATTAGAGTGAAAACACGAGAGACGAGCGCATACACGTGAGCTTGTGTGTTGTGAGAAATTTCTTTTCTCTGCTAACCAATTTTGCAGGTCACTTAACCATGCCTCGTGGAGTTGCATCTCATTCATATCATCAAGAATTCTTAGAGAACGAGCCTCTTAAGAGGAGGGGTTCCAAGCGAACTATGTCCAAGTACTCTAGTTCCACGCATTCAATCTCCGAGCATTCACAACATGAGTTTCATCCACTTCAGGAGGAAATGGATCATTTTCGTGCCTTGTGTGTATATGAAAGATATAAGCGTACTTGTTATGAGTATGAGGAGGAGCAAAGGAGTTTGCGTCGAGCATCTAAGCCAAGGTCTTCATCAAGCAAACGAGCATCATCTAAGGAGTGTTGCGACAATCGAGTCATGAATTCTCGAATTGAATCAAAGCCTTGTGAATCAAAGGCTGATTTCCGAAGCCGGAATAAAGAATTATTTGACTCTATGATGGGAGAAATTAGCCAAGTGCTGCATTCATATTTTGAGCAACTTACTCATGTGTCAACCAATGGTGGTAAAGATGTTCCTTCTAGTCCGCCATTGATTAAAGAAATATCTACGAATGCTAGCAATAAACTTGAGATTGAAAACCTTGAAGTCCCATCAACACAAGTTAGTTGTCATGAGCTAGTTGAGAAGGAAAACAAGGGAAAAAGTGCGCTGACTTTGGGAGACAATGCGAGGGCTTATTTTTCTAACGAACTTACCTTTGTTATGTTTAGCTTTTCTTCTTTTATGCAGGTTAAGCAAGGAGAGATTGAGTTGATCATGGCATGTTCTATCCCTATATCCATTGGTGAATATCATAATTTTCATGGAGTTTGCATCTTAAGTGTTGTATCCCTTTACTATCTATTGATATTCAACTTCACCCATGAGCCTGCTTTGCTTGTTGGGAGGAGTAATGAAGTTTCAAAGGGGGTTCTTGGACTTGAATTTTGTCCTTTGCCTCCTTACCATTTTGCGACAAGTGTCCCAAGTGATGATCAATCTAATGAAGTCGATCATGTTCAAAGTATTCTTCAGTTTGTCAGTTGCATTATGGAGGATCCAAGAGGATGTGAGCTTGCTGCCAATGAACCATACATTTTACCTTGCATCATGGAACTGAAGCTATATGCATTATCCTCAAGGAGTCGTTGGAGTAAAGCCTTGAGTTTTCCATGGCTGATTGTGAGCATTTTCAAGCTGACCAAGAGACATGTGCACCGAATTATAATAATCATGACGTATGCAAGTATTATTCATTCTAAGAGAGCCAATATGTGGAGATTTGAGGTTTCATCCTGCCAACTCTTGTTAGTACCATTCATTTCCAACCACAATTTGAGGACAAATCTTTTTCAAGAGGAGGGGAATGATACGAAATATGAGCCGCTTATGGGCCATGTTTCGGGCTGCAAGAGAATGAATCTTTTAGCAATAGTTTAGTAGTTTATTTTTTAGATTTCTATTTTATTTGGTAGGAATAAGTTCGGTCCAAGACCTCATGCTGAGTTGGATCCGATTTATAGAGTCTAGGCTCACTATTACTTAAGTTGGTTAATTAGCTTTTATTGGGTTATGTTGGGCCAGCTTAAAGCCTTCATTGGGTCGATTATAAGCTGTCCATTAGTTAGCCTTAACTATGATTAGTGAGTCATTAGTTTAGTTGTCAAATCGAATAAGGAAACTTGCATTGTTTCCAACTTAGATTAGGTTTGCTTCTTTGTAAGGCTATAAATAGCCAAACTTTGATAATTTCAGATAGACACTTTTATCAAAAAAACCTAGTGTGAGAATTTTCTCCATAGCTTTCGAGCAACCCTTGAACAACTTAGAGTTTTACTCTAGTGTTCTTGTTTCGCTTATCAATTCAAGAACCACACTTGAATTGTGGCGCCTTCTACACTTGCCTGAGGTTCGCTAATTCGTCTGATTACGGATTGAGATAATATCAACAAGTTCGTAGTCACGAGGATTAGAGGGGTCATAGGGTTTCCGCTGCTACCGTTTCTTGCGTTCGAAGTCAAATCCAACAAGTGATCTTGGGTCGCGAATCTTCTCACCAACGAGATTCGTATCAGCAAGCTTCAAATACGAGCGGTGTCCAAACTTTTGCTATAATTGTGGAATCATAGGCCATAGTGAAAGGACCTGTTCCAAGCCAGGCGCTTCAGGTGGAGGAAAAAAGGATAATCAGTACGGTCCATGGTTGCGGAGTGGAAATTTGAGGATATCCGCACAAGAGAAACAAAAGCATAGTGTATAACCCACAGAAACAGCATTGGAAACTCAAGATGGCATATGGAAGGATAAAGGGGGTAATGAGGTTCAGAATGGTGAAAAGAAGGACCACTCACAGGGGACCAGTAATACTATTAGACAGCTAGGAGATGCTAGTAACATTCATGACCAAGAAGGTCAACATCCGGGAGAACAGAGTAGAGGTTTAAATGAGCATCTTAGTCACCCAGTTAGTACATCAACTGTCCAGGCTGAGAATGTTAGAGGTGATGGTGCCAATGGGCAGATTCAGAGGAGAGAACTAAGTGAACTTACTAGTCTCCCTGCTAATCAATTGACTGCACTTGATGCAAATGTTATAGGTGAAGGTACAGGAGGTCAGATTCATCATGAACTCAGTGAAAGACATGCACTAATAAAGGAACAAGATGGGAGTGTAGGGGAGAAGAAGCAGTCTGCGACTGGAGAAAAGGAAGTAGGGAGTTTTGATGTATTGATGATGGAAGTAGGATGTGGTACTATGATGGTTCAGCTTTCCAAACTTGGCCACGTACAAGACATCAGGCAAAGATTGGAGTCAGCGAGTATACCACCTTTGCTGGAACAAAAGATGACTGAGGCCATAGGGAGGCAGAACAGACGAATCCTAAGAGCCTTGAAATCCCCCAAGAAACCAAAACAGTCTCTTCAAGGGACTAAATCAGACTCTCTTAGGGGGAGAAAAGCAGGCAAAAGAAAAGGTGAAGTGGATGAAATGGAAATCGAAACTGATGAAGTTAGCATTCAAAGTGGCAAGAGGACCAAAATTGGGTTAAGTGGATTGACAATAAGAATGGAAACTGAGGGGGAGGGGTCCAACCCAAATGAGACCCCAACGAATAAATGAGAGTGCTGGTGTGGAATTGTCAAGGTGTGGGGAGCCCTTTGACAATTCTCCAGCTGAGAGAGGTGAACAACCTTTCCTCTCCAAGTATGGTGTTTTTGTGTGAAACTAAGAATAGGAGTAATTATCTAGGAAAAGTAAAAAATATTTTGAAGTTTGATGAGATTCAAATTGTGGAGTCCATGAATAAGGCAGGAGGTATGGCACTTATGTGGAAGGCGGAGGTAAGGATTAAGCAAGTTCTGTGTACAGCTTTTACCATTGAAGCTCACATTAAGGATAACGAGAATAGGAGTGAGTGGTGGTTTATAGGGATTTATGCAAGCTATGATGATCAAATTCGTAAACAACAATGGAAAGTAATCCATTCCAGGAAGCATCTTTGGGGTGATAAGTGGCTAATAGCAGGTGACTTTAATGATATTGTATCAAATGCTGAAAAGTGGGGAGGGAATAGGAGGGAAGGAGGTAGCTTCAAGCATTTTAAAGACTTCATTAATCACAATCAGCTCCTAGAGATTGGGTTTGAGGGTCATCCATGGACTTGGTGTAACAATTGGGAGGGGGAAGGTGAGATTAAACAGCGTCTGGATAGAGGCTTGTGTAGCTTTTCTTGGTACCAACTCTTTCAGCAGGCTAGCTATCAACATTGGGACTCCTATGCTTCAGACCACAGTATACTACCGTTTGACACTAAACCATCCCAAGCTAGGAGGAGGAAAAGGTTTTATTTTGATAAGAGATGGCTTCAACATCAAGAGATTTATGAGGTTGTGGAACAGGCTTGGAAACAAGGAAACGAGAGGTCTAGGATGTATAAAGTAACCCAAAAGATCAAATTGTGTAGAACAGCCTTACTAAAGTGGAGAAATAAGGTTCAAGGAAATTCCAAGCTTAAGATTGATAGGATCAAGGGACAGTTGCAGGAGCTCAAAGAATGTGATATAAGTGACAAGAAGGAGCGGGGGAAAATTCTAAAAAGTAGCTTAAGAGAGGCTTACAGAGAGGAAGAAATGTATTAGAGCCAAAAGGCTAGGTTGCAATGGCTGAAGGAAGGGGACAAAAATACAAAGTTCTTCCATACTTGTGTCAAAGATAGAAGGAGGATGAATAGAATAACCCATATCCAGAGGGAGAATGGGAGTTGGACGACAAATGAAGAGGAGCTAGGCACTGAAATTGCATATTACTACACTAAACTTTTCGAAGCTTCTGAGGTGACATGCAGGAAATGTTAAATGGTATACCACACACTATCTCAGGGACTATGAATGATAAACTTACGAAACCTGTTGATGTGTTAGAAATTAAAGCAGCCCTTTTCTCTATGAGTCCTGATAAAGCTCCTGCTATAGATGGGATGCCTCCTAATTTTTTTCAAAAGTTTTGGAACATTATTAAAGAAGATCTGGTCAAGGCTATTCAAACTTTTTCTCATACTGGGCATCTTGTTAAGTCAGTCAATCATACAATCATCTCCCTCATTCCCAAAGTCAAAAATCCTACATCCCTTAAGCAGTACCGACCCATCAGCCTCTGCACTACTGTTTACAAGATCATAGCCAAAGTCCTTGCTAATAGACTCAAGCAGGTTCTTCATCACTGCATTAGTAAGAATCAGTCAGCCTTTATCCCCGGAAGGCAAATTCTTGATAATATCATGCTCTCTCATGAGTTCATTCATTATCTTAATAACAAAAGGCTAGGCAAAGATGGTTTTATGGCTGTGAAATTAGACATGTCTAAGGCTTACGACAGAGTTGAATGGAGGTTTTTGGATGTTGTGATGAACAAAATAGGATTCAATGACCGATGGAGGAAGTGTATGTCAACAGTCAGTTACTCTTTCACAATTAATGGGGAAATCAGAGAATATGTGTCCCCCCGGAGAGGAATTAGGCAGGGTGATCCATTGTCACCATATTTGTTCCTCTTATGCTCAGAAGGACTCTCTAGTCTACTCCACACAGCTACTGAGGAAAAAAGGATAAGGGGTCTAAAACTCAGTAGACATAGTCCTACGGTGTCCCATTTATTTTTTGCTGATGATTCGTTGATATTTTGCAAAGCCGACCCAAACAATGCCATGGAACTCAGAAGGATTCTCCTGGTGTATGAGAAGGGTACTGGACAAATGATTAACTTGGAGAAGTCATCAGTTCTCTTTAGTAGAAATGTGGTCCAACAATTACAATTGGTTATTTCGCAAGCTCTGGGAGACATTCAGATAGTTGCTAAAGGGAGATATTTGGGGCTTCCAATGGTAGTTACTCGATCCAAACACCAGATATTTGGGTACATCAAGGACAACATTCAACACAGGTTACAAAAGTGGAAAAATAAGCTGTTAAGTGCAGCTGGGAAAGAGGTAATGCTTAAGGCAGTAGCTCTAGCCCTGCCAACATACACTATGTCATGTTTCAAGATTCCTAAAAGGCTGTGTAAGGATATAAACTCCACAATGGCAAATTATTGGTGGGGAGAGGTAAATGGAAGAAACAAAATGCATTGGAGCTCTTGGAGCGCGGGACAGAAAAGCTGGAGGACTCGGATATAAAGATTTAGAGGCCTTTAACATAGCTTTACTAGGTAAGCAAGTATGGAGATTAATTACTCAACCAAACTTGCTTGTTAGTAAAGTGCTTAAAGCTCGCTACTTTCATAACGAGTCCATTTTCAACTGCAAGGTTCCTGCAAATGCCTCATGGATCTGGAAAGGATTGATGGGGGCAAGGAAGTTTATGGAGGAAGGAATTCGGAGAAGGATAGGGAATGGGAAAAGTACCAATATATGGGATGATTACTGGATTCCAAATGCTCATCTTGGCAAGGTGTCTTCAACTAAACCATAGGGAAGTGTGCTTCAAAAGGTTCAAGACTTGATACATCAGAGGAAATGGATTCGGCCCCTGATATTTGAGACTTTCAGCAACCAGGATGCTGAAAAGATTTTGAAAATCCCCATCAGTTTAGGGGATAGAGAGGACTGTCACTACTGGATCCATGGAACTAATGGTATCTACACTGTGGGGTCAGCATACAGGAAGTTAACTCAGACAAAAATGCATCACAATAAGAAAGGTGGAATGGAGGAAGCTAGTACAAGCTGGAGCAACCAAAGCCACGGACTCTGGACGTATCTGTGGAAGCTCAAAGTTAAGCATAAAGTGAAGATCTTCCTTTGGAAATGCCTTAGCCAAGCTCTACCAGTAAGACATTTAATAGCCAGCAGGACAAAGCAAGGGGACCCAATCTGTAGAGGCAGTGAGGAGAGTGAAACAATTGAACATGTCTTACTCCACTGCAGCTATGCCTCACAAGTCTGGAGGTTAGCACCCATCCAATGGGATGTAACTCTGGACCAACAAAGTTGCTTCAACAGGTGGTGGACCATGGTGACAGCAGCCAAAGCTCGAAGAGAAGGAAATGACCATCTATCATTAACAGCAAACATCCTCTGGCTGCTGTGGAAAAGCAGAAATGCAAGAGAGTTCAATGCTAAGCAGAGGCAGCCATGGAAAACGGTTCAGAATGCTCACGAAGAGTGGTAGGAAGCTCATGAAAAATCATCAACATGGAGTACAGAAGAAACAGGAACTCGGCAGTCACAAGTGCAGCTACAACAACAAAGTCACAATTCAGTGATATTGAGACTAGCGATACAGGTGCACAGGGCCAATTCTCAACTTGGTATTGGGATCACATGCGCTGGGGATTTTCAACACCAGTGTCAAGGGTGGGCGCTACATGAGAGAAGTGCAGGACATCAGCTTATTGATGGATTAGAAGCTATCAAATTATTACTCAGTAAAGCCGCTGTCCACCAGTTTGAAAATATTGAGGTGCAGTTGGACAATAAACAAGTCTTTCATCTCATTCAGAATGCCAAAACGCAGGACATGCGTCTCACAACGCTGCTCAAGGATATTCTTACTTTGAAGGCCTTGTTTCAAATGTGCTCTTTTTGCTTAGTTGATGGAGATAATAATCATTTGAGTAATAGGATTAGCGCTTATGCGTTGAATATCATTCAAGATGAGGAATTTGAGATTCCTTAGTGCCAAGGTGCACTGACTGTACTGAGTTATCAAGCCTTTGCTTGAATTTGTAAAGATTATCTTATGTTATAAAATCATTTACCGTTTCGGAAAAAAAAAAAAAAAGAAGAATCCAACTGTTAAAGTACTGCTACTGCATTTGGAAGTTCATGGCATAACTACATGCTCTCAAGGAACAAAATGCCATACTGAAATTCCCAAAAATTTTTAATGTATTTAGAAAAGGATTTTGACTTGCTTCACTCATTGCAGTCAATTTTAAATCAGATTGCCATAGTCCTTTACATTGATATGGCATTTGGTTTAATTTTGTTTAAAGCAATGCAGTCCCTATTCCCTCATGTCTCGGTTCTTTACTTAAGAATTTGAAGGGTTTTCTTAAACCAAATTCAAATCTCTTAGAATTGTACGGGTGTATATATATATATTTATTTATTTACTATGGCCTAAGGGGAGATTCTAATCCTTACAAGGGGAAAGGAAGATTAAAAAAAACAAACAAAAGAGTTTAAGGGTCGACTCAAAAACTTCATGGTCACCTAACTAGTATCTCTACAAGCTAAGTTGGATTTTGAAGACAAGACTATACAAATTTGTTCACCTGTATTTTAAGGAGGCATTACTAGGTCAAACTCCTTTCAATTTCATGAATTTTGTCAAAACTCCTTTAAGTTCCAAGAAGTTTCATCAACCCAAGTGCAAGAGCGAGTGCAAGCCAGTAGGCAGAATCTCGTTGATTTTTTTTTTTTTTAAGATTTTCAAACTAGATAGAGATTTTGAACCATCAACTCTTTTCGAACTGGATGCATAAGTGTAATCATAGCAGTATTGAGATGAGTAGAGCTTCGATTTCCTAGGATACATGACATGCTACTCCATTACCAACTCAACTGGCTAATTAAGCTGGTGCTCTCTTTTTTCTTTTTCTTTTTTCTAGTAGAGTAAGGGTGAGATTTAAGTAGGGAGGAAAAAGGGAAATTAGAACCCAAGATATCTAAATTCTGAGATCTCAATTTTAGTCATCAGACCAAAATCTCATCAAATCTCGTTTTCATTGATAGTTGAATACCAATGTCGAATGGGAATTTAAAAATGAGGATTCTAAAATATAAAAACGAAAAAAAAAAAAAAAGGACGAGGCGTTTCTGGGTAATGGCGACAGATGAAAGTGTAGATTAAGCTCTCAACCACGTTTGAATTGTCTTTGTTCCCTTTGGGGGAAGATTTCTGCACTTCTTCTATCATTATTGCTTGTTCATAAGATTTTTATTTTTTTTTCCCACTTGTTGAAATGGTGTTTCGGTTATTGCTTGAATTGGAAGAGGAATGATTCAAGCAACTATTATAAGGTGGAAAAGTGACGGATCCTTATGATTGCTCCATTTCAAGAACACGAACCTATTATTTCTGATACATGTTTGAGACAATATAGCAACTTCTTATGGTTGCATTTGATTTGAAGATTCGAGATTGAGACGCCGGTTTCTATCTAAAAACCACTTCAAGATAAATTAATCTATAAAACACAGTTAATTTAACATGATTAAATGAACTTTTAATGCCATGCAGTAACTTATATGGTAAATCCTTTTGGCATGTGTCCATCACTCCTAATTCCTCTTGGTTTTGAAGGAAATTGCTTTAATCGAGAGAAGATGCTTAGCAACACATTTAAGCTGTGTTTGATAATGATCAAACTATCCATTTATGATTTGATAAGTGGCATCCACATGGGGAAGGAACGAGTTGGGTAATTCAAGAAACGAAATGTAAAAGAGATATCCTGAATTTGGGTCTTCCTACTTACACTTAAAAAAAAAAAAAAAAAAAAAAGTGGCATCCACGTAGCCCTTTAATTGATTACTGTGGAATTGATATTCGTCAATAATTTGGTAATACTATGAATGCAAGATTAGTATCACCAGTGATGGTGATTGGATCTGGCCTCGAGGAAGGAGGAGGTCTCAAAAGGTTGAGGGTTGACACATTCCCTTTCTGTTACTTGTCTACCTTTACCTCATGTACATGACTCTTTTTACTGGATGTTGATTAAAAAAGATAGTTTCACAAGTATTTAGAGGTTCCATGGTTCTAGTTAGTGAGGCTCAAAGGATACATTCTCATGCATGCATTGATAGTCTAGTTGGTATGTAAAAATAGATTAGCAACAAAGGACAAATTAATGAAATGGGGAATAGTAGTGGATGGATGGTGTGCATTATGTTCAAGAGCAAATGAATCAATGGGCATCTCTTTCACTTGTGATTATACTACTTGTCTTTGGGGAAGAATACAGTAGTAGTCTTTTTTTGTATAGGAGAATATATGGGCGGTCTAATGAACTTCAATGGCAGATTCAATATATTCAGCAAGACACTTTAATTAGCATAGTGCGCAAGCGTGCTTTTACAATAACAATTTATTCGTTGTGGAGAGAAAGGAATAGAAGGATTTTTTATTTTTTTTTTTGGCAAAATGGCTACTATTGAATTGCTAATTCAATCCGTTGTGTAGAATATCTAAAGCATTGTTGCTAGGTGGAGAAAAGTTGATAGAACCAAACAAATTGGAAATTTTGTTTAGAGTGAAATTTTGCTCCTGAAATTTTTTCTGTTAGCTAGAGTGATTAGTAGTATAGTATTAGTTATATGTAGTCAGAAAGCTATGTACAGTGGATTACTTTTTTTTTTTTAAATGTAAGCAGGAGGACTCGAACCCGAAATCTCTTGCTTACACTCCCTCCCTCCGTACCGCCCAATCCAACCCTTCCCCTATGTACGGTGGATTACTTTGTGTACTCTTCATGCTTTATTCTTAAATAAAATTTTTAGTTTATTTGCAAACCAAAAAAACACATATATGGTAATTTAGCTGAATTGAACAGAACCAAATTGGGAGATGAATTTTTCCAACGAGTGGACACCCATTAACACACCTAATATTCACTTAACCTACTATATATATACACACATACTAGCAATTATTATTTTCTCTTGCATTTATATATTTTTTCTATTTATTCTTGTCTACCCTCCCTTATATTTATTTACATTTCCTATTTAATCTTATATTTCTAAAAATATATCACCTGAAATATATCTTAAAAGAATTTCAAAAAATGTTATCCAATTGCTTGTTTAGCACATGCCAGATAATACCATTTCTACTCCTTATAGTATCCAAAAATAGGAGCTACGAGAAAAATGCGGACATAGAGGGCAAAAATGAAAACCATATAACACTGAAAATTTTCCAATAATTCTAGATTTGAATCCTCCACTCATTTATGTGTACCCAGTAATAAGTACACCAGAAAAAAAAAATTATGATCAAGCTACCCTTGGAAACTCTTAACAGTTAACGGGATGGTAGTAATTCCATCTGTTATAAACCGCAACTTTGCTGGACAAAATGACAAGGAACTCACAGGACCTACTATAACAAATCGAATTGTTGAGTCCGCGTAACTCGCTATTCTCCGCGTTTAGGGCATTCCTTGCTCTCAACACCATTGAGTCCCAGTTTATTTTGAAAAGTCTTAGCAACATTCCATCAACCCAGAGCCAGCATTGCTCTTCGCTGCCGGTTTTGTTAAAATATCCCACTTAAATCTCCGTCATTAATATGTCGAAAAAGAAAGTCTCCACCAGTTGCCGAGCTAATGGGATAAGAGTAGTATTCAGACAGAGAGCCCTCCATGGATGATGCATACTAATATCTTCTCATATTTTATTGGAAACTTCAACCAAAAAGCACAAAAACTCCCAAAAATTTCAAAATCTCAAGGCAAATAAAAGAATATTTAATGTTTGATGGCCTAAAATTAAAAAAGAATAAGTTCATTTGGATGTAAAGAAGCGGGAAAAAAAATGCAGCTAAGCTATTGGACATCACTAGAGACTACTACCTCTTGACCATGGTTTGAAATTAGACGCAACAAGCAAATAAATAGAAGATAGGAAGGCAGGAACTGACCGCAAAAACCACTTCTTTAAAGATATCTTACGTCAATCTGATACAGGACTTCTGGCAGCTTATAAATTAGACTCTTGATTCAATGCTCTACAGGAAGTTTCTTTGAAATGATCCTGAGGAAAACCTAGAAGACAAACCCTGAGCCATGTTTTCAGCATCCAATTTCACACTTTGCCGTCCCGCTGTCAAATCCTTCTCACGATCCCATGGTCTCCATGGATGCTTTCCCTCCCATTCTTCTTTAACTGGTTCCTGCTTGGATTTTTTCTTTGATCGATTTTGAGCTAGCTCTTGATGCTTGTCTACTAGTGACTTTGACCGCTTCGATTTGTTGTATTCATCTACCAAATGTGCATCTGAATTGGATCGTTTTCTTTCTTGCTCATTTGAAGCAAGTGCTGAAGCCTCATTATAGGCTTCCAAATAACTGCAATTGCAAAAGTGCATTAGTACCAAATGTCCAAGACCTCCAAGTCCAAGAGCATCATTTTCATCAGAATTCATACATACTTCATTTTTGCTTTCTGGGCTCGGTCTGATGGTGTGTCAGTCCAGACACTAGTATCCCCGCGCCCCTCCTTGGAGCTTCTGCTGAATTTTGTTGATTGCATGGTCATCCCAGGCTGAGAAAGACAAACAAACAGCAGATTTTAAGCGCAACAACCCACACTAAGAATGATCGAAGATAAGGGTCAAGTTCCAAGCTAGAATATAGTGTTTAAGGAAGCACCAAACAACGATCAACAGCTGTCAATTCTACGGGTATTACATATGGTAACAGACTTCAATGATGTATACTTGGATCATTGATAAGGTATCCTTTAAAAGCCCAGACCATCATGGCCAAAAGCCATTTCAAATTACCAGCAAAAAAAATAATGCCATCCATAGAAACCCCATGCCATGGTCACATTGACTTATTTAGAGGCAGAGTGGGGGTAACATTTTGATTACTACTTAAATCAGTCTATGGTATCTTTTTTTTCAAAAAAACAATTATCTCAAGTAGTAAGTTCATATGTAATTACACCAAGGTATACCTTTTTTTAACAAATTACAATTTTATATCCACCTAATATCAATCAACATTCTCATCCTAAATCACATTTGTACTCCACAGCCTGCATTCCATTTATCAGAATTCAGGTCAAGTCAGTCATGGAAAATAACTAGACAAATAAGCATAAACCCAGTGCCAGAGCACTAGTCCACTACCGGCATTAGCCCTTTCAGTGTAAAAGCCCAAGTCATCTATTGTTCAGCTTATTTTATCATTATTCGCACTAACACGTTATTCTATTAAACTGAAACTGGTTTGAGCTCTATTTCCAATATGAGGACTTCAACATGCATCAGAAGCTGTCTTTGGCCTGCTTAGTGATTTCTCTATTATAAGGCGTCTATTTATTAAGCAGGTACAGCATTATTCGTGATTCTTATCTTCTCCACCTTTTCATAAATTCAAAGTGAGAACATATTCAACCGGAATGATGCTAATAATATAAAGAGGGAAGAAAAAGGTCCTTACTTTTCTTTCAGGAGGTAGTGTTGTCATCCATTCATCTCTTTTAGGTTCCACCTTAGCCTCCATGTCAGCTAAAAGTATATCATCACCCTCCATTGATATACCTGCAGTTTAAGTGCTCTAAGAATTCAGTGTGCAATGATAAACAAATATTTTGTTTCTTGGATATATGAAGTTTTCATGCACAAAATCAGCCCAGTGTGCCTCCTTTCAGCAACAAGAAGCAGGCTAGTATTACAAACTAATTTCCTTCAAAATATACTGTGAAAGGCTTTAATCCAACTCTCCATCCCATCAATAGCTTAACGATGAGACAAGCAAGACAGTAACCAAACAAATATCCACAGTAACTAGATTTACAACAAAATAATCAACAATCATTCTCAAATTTGGTCAACACAGTGAAAAACAAACAACTAGAAGTAACTGCGACATAATAATTGCACATCTGAAGCATAAAAGAAGAGAAAATACTCTTGTATCAGTCTTCAGCTAATGCTAAAACATTTTAGCCTTGTGAAAGATGAGTCACAGCGTAAAAAGGCCCTTTTAGGGTGCATTTCCTTTTCACGACCATAACATAATTGCATACAGAAGACATACAGCAGGAAATACTAGGGTGAAAAATGTACAATAAAATCGATCCACCACATGTCCTGAGTCTTCAGCTTTCTCTCGAACATTTTATGCTTCTAAAAGATGGAAAGCCATACTATAAAGAGGCTACATGGCGGCAAATAGACTATGTGAAAGTGTAAGTAGAACAAAATTCAATTGTAATTATATGGAAAAAATGTCTGTGCAAAGATAGCTCAGCCATAAATAAGCTTTAGTCTTCAGCTTTTAGTCACACATCTTAGAATCGTGCAAGATGAGACAGGGCATAGAGAGCCTTAGAAGCAAGCTCCATCCTTGTGTACCATAACTTGATTTTAGACAATATAAAGTATCAACTACTAGTACTGGAAAAACTAGAGTCAACGAAACGTAGCGCAGCCTCAATTAATCTTAAGTGCAAGGAAATTCAGAATCAGTAATGTCTCACTAGTCCAATTATTCTTAAATGATTTTTCTAAAGCATTATCACTCCCCAACTGTCCCTCCATTAGGCAGGAATATGGTAGCCCAAACAAAAGTTTGGGATCCAATTTGGAGTTCTTTAATTATAAAAAAAAAAAGTGTTATTTGTTGCATTTAATCATCCTTTGAGCCAGTGATCCTTCAGTCAGACAAAGCAAAGCACATTGGTTCTCTTGCCCTGATGAAATATGTAGTTCTGGACATAAACCCAATATATTCAAATTCTGGAATGGATTGAAATTATCATCTTTTCTTGTTGTAATAGTAAAGGCACCACAAGTGTGAGGCGACCAAATATGCATGTCAGAGAGAAAGAGAGGCAGACAGCACATTTTCTTATGCGACCAAAAAGAACAGTGATCATAATATTCCCCAAAAAACAAAAAAAATAAAAAACACTTACCTTGCAAACGTCTCCAGTGTGCAGCTTCTTTCATTGCTTTCAATTCCGCCTGTATTGATAATAACCTTTCTATCAATAATACGATTGGAAAGGAGAAAGTACATTGACATTGCCAAGATCACTGCAAAAAATGTACCTTGAATTCCTCTTGTTCCTCTTTGAGCTTTATTTTCTCATCCAATGCTTTTCGCTATAAAAAAGATGATGAAGTGGAAACAAAAGACAATATCAAATCTTCTTCACGTAAAGTTACATGCAGTAGAAAATACAAAGTCCTGAAACTACATCAGATAAAAAGATATAAATACACGCAAGGTTCTTCTCAAAAATAATTCGCACAACTTATGAAACACAGTAGAAGCAACCAGTGACGTTTATCAGCTATCTCATCCCTATTACTGTCAATGAAATTTTCACTCATTGGCAAAGGCGCTTAGTTAGATGTATTCAACAAAATGACAGACTGAAAAAATCAAAACTTCTAGCAAGTAAAAGAGTGTTACAAGGTGCAAGAAAAAAAAAGTTAAGTTTCGTAATAGTTCCCCTTATTTTTCCTTCAACGAAAACTTTGGGCCAAATGCTCCATCAAAACCACATCACTGAAAAATCATCACATAGCTAAAGTAGAACGCCATGGAGAGCAAGAGTGAGAGGAAAAGACAGAGATCGTGTAGAATGTACCAAAAAGTAAGTAATAGAATAAAATTCTCTTGAAGCACTACTATTGTACAACACTCACTTTATCTGGATCCTGCAAGTCTTTAAAAGCCTTGTTCAACTTCACAAATGCTTGGTGGGCCTGTGGATGAGAGCATTTGTCCGGATGTACCATGAGGGACAATTTCCAGTACCTACAAGGAGAAAAAGAAGACCAGTTGACATATAAAACAAGTCAAAACAATCAAATTTGTCAATCTCAGACATCTAGCAGTGGACAATCCAGCATGCATTTGCAGAAATGCAAACCAAGACCCCACCCCGCAACCCCTCCAACCCTCCCCGCCCGACAAAACAAAAAAAAAAAGAAAAAAAAAGTCAAGAGAACCTCCCATACCAAGATCTATACAAGAGGCATAATTATACTGCCTCGCAATACCATATTTTCTGCATAAAAGGATAAGTTCAACAAGGATAACTATCTCCACATCCTGAAAGTTGTTGTCTTGATGAGGCGGAAGCACAAAACAAATCAAAAAAATCAATCGTGTCAAAGTTATAGGTTTCTTAAGGGGGAAAAAAGCAGGGAGAAGGGGGGGGAGGGGAGTTCATGCCTAAGACAAACTTTATATGCCTGCTGGTTGAGTCATTCCCTTGTAAGCAAGAACTTTTTTTTTTGCCTAACAGATTGGAATTCTATTTGCAAGTAACTAAACGAAGGAAACTACTAACAAGACGATCAAGCACCAAACTAGAAAAGGAAATTTAACCCAAGTCCTGAAATTAAACTATAGCAACAGTCACATAACCAATCTACAGCACATGACCTGAAATTCTTTTGCATTTAGAAACAGAACCAACAGTAGATATCATGGTATATAGTCTCACAAATAGACTGGTTGAGTCCAAAAATGTTGTAGTTCATGGATTAAGACAATTTTTTACACCAAAAGTATTCTTGTAGACTTCATGTCTTTCTTGAGGATTGCATAATAAAATCATGCAGCAATGCCTAAAGTTTCCTAGAAGAGATTCCTAGAGTTCCTGAGTCGTTCTCATTATCAATCTTAAATTCTTGTGGTTTCTCTTTACTTTTCTATTCATGTCTTGTTGAACTCTATTCCTCAGTTTTTCTGCCAATGCATCTAAAATGACTGTCAGCCTACCAACAGTTTTCAATGCTGCTTCTTAACGATTATATCATTCACAGAAAATTGAACAGTCGCATTCCAATAGATCCAAACAACACATTTAAAGGTAAATTTTAAAAATACAGACAAGAAGGTACCTTTTCTTCATGTTTTCGGCTGACATATTCTTGTTCACTCCCAGAATATCATATGGACTATCCACCTCAGCTCCCATAATTCTTGTAATCTGGCAAATGGAAATAACAATTGAAATGAAGAGATAGCATCCCTGATTCAATGACAGCATGTAAGCAAATGCATTATGCCCTCAACACCCTCACTGTAAATATGTATCACCATTTTTATGGAGACTGGCCACGACAAAGATAAAATTCCTGCAAACATACATTCTACTATATTAAACCTATATCTTTGTTACATGCAATATGCAGCAGCTAAAGCATAAAAGAGCTGCACTATCCACATGACAATAAATTTTTGACTCTTTTCGCATTAAAAAAAGTCATACCAATAATGAATGCAGAGATAGAAAGGGAGACAGGGAGGGGGGAGAGAAAGAGAGAGAGAGAGAGAGAGATGGAGGGAGGAAGAGAGAGAGAGACTGCACTAAATATCTTTAGAAGCTCTTCAAGCTTTATAATGTGCTTAGAATACTTGCATATTAGTATTATTTTCAAGGTTCTGAAAAATGCAATGTGCAGGTACACTGTTCTTAGCCAAAACAGACACCATAAAGGGGAAACCAAAGGAAATCATCATTTGCAAAGCTTCCACAAGATGGACTAAAGAAAGACCCATATGTACATTTTCAATCAGCAGCTATCAATCTCTACATATATTCTACCATGCATTTTTTACACCCTGTGCAGTTAAGAGACTATAATTCAAGTTGTTGATAACAGAACCCTTTTCTGTTGGTAAAATATACTGTGACAAGTGCTTAAAAGCTCTATACTCAACCTACAAAAATAGATATGTGTAGTGGTCAACAAGTTTGACATACTCAATTTGATCATGGGTCATAAAAACTTATCGAACCTACGTAACATAGCAATGTTACAAAAAAACTCATGACATGAGGTAATGTTTATTGCATGGTATGATAATAAGAGCAACATGCATAAGAAACCTAAAAAAACAGCACAAGCGTGAAGAATTTGTATCCTTGTGATGGAACTAGCAAAAGGTCTTTAGAATGCCCTAAAACAGAAGCATACAAACCAAACAAAAACTGCCATAAAAAAAAGTACAAAATAAAGAGACTATGGGATGATGAAACAAGGGGAAGAATTAAAATCTGTTAATGGTGACAAATAAATATGTATATGGAGTGAAATATATAAAAAAAGGTATATGGAGTGAAATATATACAAAAAGGTACCTCTTCAAATCGTTCTGCTTCATTTGATGATTCAACTTCAGAAACAAAAGCGGCGGGAGGAGGCCCTATAAACAATTCAGAATCGTCCACTAACTCAGCCTCTCTAATTTCAACCATCAATAAACATAAATAAGTTAGCAATGTTAGTAGCTTCAGAAGTTCACCGTAAGATGGCAAAAAATGCCTAAAAGCTTGACTTCCACAAGGAAAATCCTTCTACAGAATACAAATGCAGCCATTAACTCTTAAAATTATAAAATTCAGCAATACCTCAACTCAGCTTCTGCTTCAGTTAATTTGGCTGCAGCTGCAAGTAGTTCAGCAGATGGCATTTCAGGGCCAATTACCCTAAAAGAACAAACAAATTTGAAAACAATGGATTCAGAAACTTAAAGAAACAAGAATTGTACCAAAAAGATGAAATTTATTTTGCACTTATAGAGAGTATGCTTTTCAAACTTTTCAATGCATATCAAAGCAGGCACACCAAACTGAAGGACAACTCAAAACAAAAAAGTTTTGAAAGTAACAATAATACAGCATAGTAAGTTAACATCACGCTGCATATAACATCACATAACTCAAAAAAAATATTTATTTGATTAAGCAAAGAAAATAGGACCATAACCATTTCCGAATGCTTGTTCAAATATACCAAGAAAGCAGCACATTGGATATGCTGCAGAATTTGTTACACAAAAATAAAAAGGAAAGTTGGATAGTTAAGATATATAGCAAGGATATCGAGATACCTTCGTCTAGGACCAATGGCACCTTCAGATGATTTAGTCATGTTGGCATCTGGTCCATTTCTGCCATCTGGTGATACCGAGAGCAATTCGTTCTCCAATGTACAATGATCAAGCTGCTGCTTTGAAGACTGTCCATAGCCATGAATGACAGGTCTACAAACCTCCAATGTAGGATGGCCCTCTGATTTCAGTAGAAAGATATTATCACCAGTTTCTTTAAGGTTCAGACATAGAAATAGCCTTCTCAGGTGCTTCACCAATGTTTTTTCTGACAATCCCCTTATATCAACTGCTTGACCATCATCTATCATGTGTAGAAGCTGGAAACACAGTATTTTGCAATAAATTTAGTATCATTCACTAGAACCTTTATCCTAACCCATTACATGAACATTTCTCAAAAGGGTGGCACTTCAACACAAAATAAAACTTTTCCAGTAAGCCATTATATGGAACACTTCCTAAGAGGGGGCGGTTCAACACAAAATTTACAAAACAGATGCGATTGTTTTAGCACAGATCAATCATAGTAAACAGCATTTGTACAAAACAAATGAAAAGGGTAAATTTGGCACATAAAGTAGTAGATGTTCACAATTGATACCGTTAACCAATACAAATTGCCCAAATATTCAACAGTTCAATATACAAATTTCAACAAAACTTCAACTAATAAGTAAACAAATAGATAACCGCTATACCTGTTCCAAATCTCTGGAGACAGCAGGAAACTCCTTCAAAATACATTTGACAACGTCCTCCGGATTCTCCAATCCAGAATCATCATCATCCCCATCTGACCTAGGCAACGACTCTGCCACTTCGGACTCATCCAAATAATATTTATCCTTCTTTCTCCTCTCATACTCCTTCGATTTGTGCTTACTTCTCCGTTCCTTTTCCTTTCTTTTCCTCCTACTGGATGATTTTCTGTCTTTCCTCGAAGAGGATTTCCTAGGACCCCTATCGTCGCCACGGCAGCATTTGTGGCTTCGCTTATTATCATCATCCTCTTCGGAAGAAGAGGATTGAGGTGATGATGTTGAAGCGTCGTCGTATTTCTCTTCATCTTCTTTTGTATGGCGCTTTCTTCTGCTACTGCTAGTAGATTTAGCCATGGATACTGGAAAGAACCGAAGAGTATCGAATGTGTAGTTTCGAAATTGGGACTCGAATGATAAACAGAGGACCTTAAATTTAGGAATATAAAATTAGGTTAATTACATTTACCTACCCTGTGGTTCAGCCAATCTATGAATCAGGCCTTAAAGTTTAATCAAATAACAAAAAGGATCCTTAAAACTCAAAATACTTTGGAAGAGAAATAATATGACTCAAAGGGGCAAGCTTATACAGATTGTCCTAATTAATGTCAGAAAATGGAAAAAAATTGGGCCAGCCACAGAGTAGAAGTGTCTGATACATCTGCACATAATTAAAAAATAACTAGAACTTGTCCAGTTTATTGATTTGACGCATCCAGTGATCTACTCATGGTAAAGAAGAACACGTGCAGCAAATGCTGAAGATCTCAAAAACTTGTGCAGACCCACCAGATTGTGCACAACAAAATCCAATGCATCTATCTCTCTAGGTACATGTGGCAAATAGTAGCCAAAGAAGCCCAGAATAGATATCTCTCAAACACAAGTAGAATCTATTAAAAAAAATATATTCCAGTAGAAATTTAGGGTATCAGCAACTAACCATGAATTAGCAAAAAGCTAGGTCACTCAAACACCAGCCTATTTTCTTTTGGTACGTGGACCAGTTATTAAATAGTAATCTAACTTTAATCTTCCAAAAAATTTTGTTCATTCTTTCATCAATAACAGGGCTCAGGAGCGCCCACAATATCCTCAATTATTGAGGAGCCATTTAAGATTTCAACATTGATATTGGACACACAAATGAAGCAAAAGCAAATTACAGACGCCACAAGGGTGCAAAAGTCCAGAATGCTGCAAATTAAGCTTCAGCTATTCCACAAGACTTTCCACCTTAAGAAAAGGTGATAAAAGGACTCTTTTACATATTGTTCATCACAGTGGCCGACACAAACATTCATAGTGAGATGCCTGTCCTAAAAACAAAACCCAATTTTGTGCATGATCTGATAGTCATATTCAAGCAAACTTTTCTTTTGTTCCTTCCCAAGAAACACAATGTCATACCAAAAAAAAAACCAAAAAAATGAAATTCAAGGCAAGTTCCTCCTGCAAAATTTTCTTCGATGTCGATACTCCCACCAAATAATTCCAGAATTTAGGTAGGGGGAAATGCCAATCAACAGTATCTTCCACTCAACAATCAGTTTATCATCACAAACCTTGTATGCAAAATCTTGAGTTTCAGTGTCACAAAATTTCAATACAGATGGAATGACATCATCCTCAACAAACTACCAGCTTCCGAAAGACATAATGACACATGCAAAACCTGATCACAGAAAACCATAATTGTTTGGCCTATAACCAATTCATTTTTCAAACACATTTGCTCAGATTTTGAGTACATTTTTAACTGCCATTTCCTATTTCTAGAATTAGAAACAAGTATCAATACAATAAAGGTAACATAAGCACTAATCCAACTCAAACTACAGCAATCACAACATCAGAATATGGAGATTATAACATAATAAACAGCACCTTTCAACCATCAGATACAAGATTAAACTTTCTGACAGCAATGCTTTACAATCCAAATTCATTCACGAAAAAAGAAGCATTCTTCTCGGAGTCAAAAAGATACAGGACAAAGAACATAACAAATGAAAATCTGAATCACAATATGCTAGCTCCTCACAACTGACCGTGCGGGATTAGAATATGCTCCTGATAGCCCAAAGATCAATTAAAGTGCCCCATGAACGTGTCACAACACCAATTGCCTAATTATTTACACTCTCCCCTTCCCAAAGAGGGAAATCCATAACTTCTGCCGTAAGACTAAAACAAAAGGGCTAAGATAATCAAACCTTGATCAGATATTTTTCACAATCCAAAGAAGCAAAATCCATAACTTTTCCCCCAGGCACAGGAAAGAGCATTTCCCTATATGTCTTAATAAGTGAAACCCAAAAAGGAAAAGCAACAAATGACCAATAAATAAGTCGCCTTTTAGAATCAATCAAAACAACCCAAAGATGTAAAAATCAAAATTAGGCACCTCCACCCAAAAAATAAATAAAACTAATTTTGAAAAACCCACCAAGGTAGTACCTTGCGGAAGGAATCACTAGAAATTATGGTAATAACAGTAGAAATAAGACTCGAGTCACCGCCGCCGTCAGCTAAACTGTTCCTGGTCGTGCTCAAAGGGACAGACCGCATGTGCTGACCGCCGCAACCACTTTTCCGAACAACAACAATCCTCCGATGATGACTCTCACCTTCCCTCTGTTGCCTCCCATGCATAATAACATTCGACTTGCATTTTCCCCAATAATACCATTAATACGAAGAAGGGTGCAAGACTTCTATAATTTAGATATAAGACTTCTGTAATTTAGATACAAGGCTGTAAAAACAAGGAAAATTAATTAAAAGAAGAGAGACACAGAAAAAAAAAAGGAGCAAAAATGAACGAAAATTACAGGTATTGAACAAAGAGTATGCTTATTTGTTAAGAGTGCGGCCACCTCACGACACGGATCTCGCATAAAGACAACGAAAATGACCCTGCAATTGACTCCAACATGAAAACGGCGCCTGAGCTCATCTTAACGGCCTTATTTGTTTTCCCACATCAGAAACAGAGAATTGGATTGATCACGCTTTTTTTAACTGAAGCCCGTCTCAAACATCCGCACCCAAATATTGAATATGGTGTATACAAACACACACCCCAAAAAAAAAGAAATGTTAAAATAAAAAGTCCAATTCTCATCAAACTTTCATTCTAGAATCCAGAAGCCCAAAAAAAAGCCAATTTCTAACTATTTTGCACCTGTATATACGTATATATAAGTCGCTGTATCTATATACTCTTTGTATTTTTCTCAAAGTCGATTTTTGATTTGCCCTTTTCTTTTTCTTCATTTTTTTTTGTTTGTTTTATTTTAATCTAAATTTGATCAACCTTCTTTGTTGATTCTTTAATCACAGGTATTGAAAAATTAAAAAAAAAAATTACCTGTGATTGTGAGAAAGAAAGCCGGGCTGCTAGAAGGTGGAGAAAGAAGCCGGGTTTGGCTTCTTTGGATTTTGGGACTGCTGGAGAATGGAGATGGAGAGAGCGTCGCCAGAGATGGACTTCTTGGACCTCTGATATCCAACGCACTTCTGATGTCAGAGAGCGTCGCCGGAGATGGAGAGATGGGGCATCACAATGGAGATGGAAGAGCGGACTGGTCAGTGGAGAGGGCCAAAGGCAAAGCAAAAGAGAGACAGACTGAGGGGAAAACGGGGGCGGCGCGGCGGTGGGTGTGGGTATTAGGGTTCCACAGATTTTGGGAAGGGAAAATCGTTAATTTAGTCCCTAAACATTTTTACTAATATCAATTTGGTCCCTTAAAGTTTTTTACTATAAAATTAATCCTCAAAGTAAAATATATACGACAATTAAGGATTTGCGTCGCAGACCGCTCCAAACTTGTCTTTTATTGAAGTAGGCGGTGGTCCATTCAGGGGCTTTTTGGGCATTCGTGATCAAGAGTTACTTTTTTTTTTATCAAGCTTAGTCGTGATAAATATGAAGAGTTACTTAAGCTTTTTTTTTTATCAAGCAATACTTAAGCTTTTTATCAAGCTTACTCTTTCGCATTTGCAGCTTCTCAAGCATCAGAATTTGCTGCCTGTACACTGAAAATTTTCAAAAAATTCCTCAGTGAAAGGGTCACCAGCAGCCTTGAAGTTCTTCAACTCATCCAAAGTCCTATTGTACCTATTCCCTTCAACTCCATCCTCTTCAAATTGCAGCAAGAGTACTGATAACATGGTTTGTTCTAGCATGGAGACTTGTGTCAAAGGACTGCAAATCTTCATCCATCTTACAAGCAGCTTCATATGAATTAAGCTTAGTCGTGTATTGAATGTTGCCAATTGCACATGAACTTTCACCAAGCTTCTTACTCATATGACTTCCCATGGCCTCCAAATTCAGATCTAAGCAAAAACAAGGAAACCAACTTAAAATTCTTCCCTTATTTCCTTGTTCGAAAAATCCCTTCAATTGGATTGTTAAAAGCTAAGCAAATAGAAAGTTTAAATCTTTGCTACAATCTTCAGCACCCAAATTCTAAGAAGCTTTGATATATGGGATTGAAGATTAAGGAAATGATAGGCAGCCCAGATGCAACAACCTCCATGAAAATCAGCAAGCAGTCGTGAAAATGCAAGAGGGGAGAGGGTGAGGAAGAAACTTAACTAATGAGGGATTCTTACTTGATAGAAACTGTTGAAGAAATAGCAAATTGGGTACTGAATATACACGAAAGATCGAGTCTTTCTAGTTGTTTCGAGGTTGAAGACGACTAAGATAAGGTTTTGGAACAGTCTGCATTGTATCAGAGAGCAAATAGAGGACTTTTGAAGGATGTTTGAGTTGTCGGAAATGCAGGATTTCCTCTTATGGACTGGATACTAGTTCCATACATGAGGCAGAATCTTACTTGGACTCAGCATGCTCTCAACGAGAAGGTTGGAGAAGTTCAGAATATTGCCAAAGAATCATTTATGCGATTGAAAGCTCGATGGAGGTGCTTGCAGAAGAGAACAGAAGTTAAGCTCCAGGACTTGCCAATCGTGCTTGGGGCATGCTGTGTACTACATAACATATGTGAAATAAGGGATGAGGGAATGAGTCCAGAGCTGAGATTCGAATTGTTTGACGATGAAGTGGTACCTGAGAATCCTGTGAGAGGGATGAAGTAAAGTTAGCTAGCAGAAGATTCGAATTCCTGATAAGGGATGAAGCTTTTTTGCAGTCAAGCATGATGTCAAATTTCTGCCGTTTTGACTGAACGGAGATTTTCGTCATTGTGCTTCGTAGATGAAAACGCAGGATTGCCCAAAAAAAGGATTGCAGATGGAAAACCCCAAAAAGTTTCTAAGAATTCATGACAAGTGCCCAAAAAGTCCTTGAATGGACCGCCGTCTACTTCAATAAGAGACAAGTTTGGAGCGGCGCTGTGATGCAGGTCCTTAATTGACATATATATTTTATTTTGAGGACTAATTTCATAGTAAAAAACTTTAAGGGACCAAATTGGTGTTAGTGAAAATGTTTAGGGACCAAATTAGCGGTTTTCCCTTTTGGGAATGAAACTATGAAAGTGTATTATTGTGTACTGATATGAATAATTGATAGATAGGTATATATTTTTAATTACTCTCTCCGTCCCATTTTGATAGTCCTGTTTCTTTTTTCACACAATTTAAGAAAAAATAGTTAAATTTGTTGGAAAAGTAAATTTAGATTGCTATTTTCCTAAAATACCCTCACATTAAATATGGTACAACTTTATGGGAACTTGAATTGATGGTAAAAAAAGAATCAACTCTCATTAAATGGGGTAGGTTTATAGTAACAACTACTTTTATTGAATAAGGGTATTTTAGGAAAATTAAAATACAATTACATTCTTCAATTGGAAAGTGGACTACAATTTGGTACAGATGAAAAAGGAATACAGGACTATCAAAGTGGGACAGAGGGAGTATTAATTAATTAAAAGCGGGTTCGGATCGAATACGGGTCGGAATGGCATATTTCGTATTTGATCCGTAATTTTATTAGATAAAACGGTTCCGGATCCGGTTTTGGGTCGCGGGTCTATATCTCATCAACCTATATAGTAAAAGCGCGAATGAGATTGCTAAGGGTGGTGGTTGTTTTGCTGACATGGCTGGGTTTCATTGGCTGGAATTTGGTCGTCAATCACGTGGGACTCGCGTGCCAAAAAATTTGTTTTAGGGCTTCCCTTGTTTTCTTTCCCCTCATTCATCTCTGCCGCTTCGTTGCTTTCCAGAGCTCCTCTCCTCTCCCCTTCCATTTTTCTTTTCTTTTCTTTTCTTTGTTCCTTTGTTCCTTCTTGTTGTTTTTATTTGGTCCTTTTTTCTCTATTTTTCCTTCCCGTTTCCCCCCTCCCCCCTTTTCCCTTTCTTCTCTTTCCTTTTTTTTTTCAATTGTATGATTCTAACTGATTTTTTTCCCTTGTTAGAGTTAGTCTGGATATGAAGCTCCTAAACGCATGAGACACAGAAATCATCTTATCTTAATTGGTAAGCTCCAATATTTCCCTAAAGTTTTACAGTTTCCTTTATTTAAAAAAGAAAGACATTTTTCCTGCTAGGATTTGTTAATCTTTCGATTAATAACCCAGAGGTCTGAAATACTATTCTTCCATCTCCTTCTTTGAACAAACAAAGAAAGCCGTAGTAAAATCTTCATTCAAAAGCAGCGAAAGTCGGAAGTATTTATAGACCCAAAAATCTACTGTTTTTTATTTTCTTGTTGTGTATCTATTTTCTGTTTGTGGGAGAAAAAGCCTTGTTGATGTCTCCTTATTTGTCTTCTGTTAAGTGACTTTCAGTTTGGCAATGTCGGATCAATGCACAGTAATGTATGACATAATGATATGCTATTTTGTTTGTTATATTCGTGGTTGCTTCTCTACGAGATCAAACACTAACGAGCTGCAGCTTTTCTGGTCAGGTTTGGCATTCCACCCACTGGACGGCATATTGCAAGCAGTACCACATGTGGTAGCTCTCTTCCTACTGCCCCATGCATTTTACTACACACATAGCCCTCTTATTCATGGAGGTTGTATGGACTGCAAACATCCATGACTGCATAAATGGTAAAGCATGGCTGTGTTTTACTCTAGCCTTCAAATTTTTGTTTCCATTTTTTTTTGTAAGAAAAGTTTCTGATTTCAGATCTCTTGCTTAGTACTTTAGTTTTATTGCTGTTAAGGATCTCATTTCTGCTGTCTATTGGACAGATAGGGATCTCATTTTTCTTTTAATAAATTGAGGGAAAAATGGAAGAAAAGTCGATGGGAAGAAGGAAAAAAGATTCAACTTTTCAAGGTTCGAATTTTTCTGTAGTTTATTTTCCAACTATTTTTCTAATTTTACGCTAAACTGGACCTTCAAGTTTCCGCTTCATTCTTTTTTTTTTTTTGGCTTTTCCATTGAAGATTATATGTTTTAATTTCTTGTTTAGTTATTTAGTTTTGTTGCTGCTAATAGTCTTATTTTCCATTTATGTCATATTTTGATTTCTGTTTAGTAGATTGAGGAAAAACGCAAGAAATATCTACAAAAAGAGATAGATTTAACTTTTTAGGCTGTGATCTTTTTTTTTTCCCAATTATCTTTGCAGCTCACCTGAAATTCAGCTTTCAAGTTATATTCTATTCATTGGTTTCACAAAGTAGCTATAGGTATTATTTCTTAGTTTTGTCTTTTATCTTTACTATTGCCTTCTTAACACGGATGGTTATGCATCCAAGTTATACATGGTACTGGGAGATCCTGTTTGAATTGTGCTTGGAATAGATGTCTTTGTCTTTACTTTTCCATTGCAGTAGTTGTGACTTTGTATTTAGAGTATGCATAGAGTGGTGTAGTTGCATTTACAAGTGTGGTTAACACTTATTGCTAAAATGCCTTGTAGGTGTCTGAGTTTTGCAGCGGAACCAAAAGTTTTTTTGCTGTAATTTGCTTCAGTCCAATATTGAGTTTTTGGTTGAGCTTACCATGTCTGGTGTATCAAATTCGAAGAAGTCCTTGCTCTACAAATTACATTTGTGCAGTGCAAGAAATTCTGATACACAATGAGGAAAAAGTGATTGCCAAAAGTGTGTATATTTGGCCATACTCTTAACTGTGATTATTTTATTTGGCTATCTCACCTTTTGTTCAATTTGTTGTATGGGTTCCAGATATTTCTTGGCTGTGAATTTTTCTTTTTGATTTTAAAAATTTTATGACTATTAGGTATCATTTGGTGATTATTTTATTTTTTGGTTTCTTTTGTGTGCATTATGACTGGTAAAGAAATAGAGGAGTTCACAAAGAGAACTACACGCAGTTGGTTTCTTCAGGTTGTTTATTGCTTGGTGTGGTTATACGGTAGTCTTTAAAAGATTTTTTTTGAGGGTTTTCTTGTCTAACTTTATATTTGTTGTGATATTGCAGGTTCAGATATGGAAAATCTTTTGCAATGTGTCTTGCCTACGGTTTTTCATATAAATACTCCGAGAAGATTATTCTCATTGCTTAAAGGGTTTGTTCTTTCCTCCCCTACCTAAACTTCTCTAGCCTTTTTTCCCTTTTTGTTCTCCGGTTTAGTTGTCTAACATTGTGGCTTGTTGTGGTTATTTTTCTCCCTTTGTAGGATAATAGGGTTGTTCTAGATCTTTTCTCTCTGCTTGATCGTCTTTAGCTCCAGAAGCAAGGAAATTTGCATAATCTATCTCCAAACTATCTGGTTCTTTGTTGCCTCTTAATCTTTATTTCCTTTCTGTATTTATTGGTTTTATTCCCCAAAAATTTTCACCTGGTTAATATCTAAATTTTGCCTATGTTGTTCCTTATTTCTTTATCCATACTTTCTCACAAAACAGATGCAGCCAAGAGAAGATCATCACCGAGAAACATTGCGGGCAATTTTGCTTCCTTGGGTTTCGTCCTTCTTCATCTCAGGTTTCCTCTATTTTATTTTTCATTTTTTTAACTTATGTACTCTTTTTTAAGTAGTTTCTATGTTACTTGTTTCTTTCTTTTGGGTCTCTAGAGCCCCATGTACAAACTTGTATGATATTTATTATTTATGGAAAAAATACTTGGTAGAGAAACTGAAGGAAAAGGTTGTCAAGAAAATCTGGAAAATGGATTTTTCATGGCTTATCTGATGGTTTTTTTTTTTCCGGGTTTGTTATGTGCAGGGGTATGTTCAATTATTGACTCACAAAGACGATCCATATGGTAACCAACCCAAAGTCTCCATTTGTGGAGATCAAATTTCATTTCAATGATTGTTAAAAACTTTAGTTATTTTTTTCGTGTCTTTATTTTTGAGAAAACTATTTTTCTTATTTTTTTCCCTTGTGAAGTTTTGGTTCTCATTTTCCGGATAGTGGATATGGTTTCTTTAAAACAAAAGAACAAAAAATATTTTTGTGTTTTCTTAGTTTTTTTTTTCAACAAACGTTGTGTTTTCTTAGTTGCTGATAAAAGCACTGGAACTGATCAAGGAGATACTCGTTTTAAGAAGAAATAATAAAATTACAGTCCTAAGCGATTGTTTTTTGGAGAAAAATTTGTGTGAGTTGCATCTATGGTTGCAGAATTAGTTATTAGAATGATTGAAAAATTGGATTTTGATCGACTCATTATAGATGGTAAGAGCTTGAAAGTAAAATTGGATTTCTACTATTGCTTTAGGTAGAATAATTTCAAATGTATTACACTGAATATGTCTGAAGATCCAAGTTTTATTTGATTTAACTGTTCCACTGATGATGCATTATCCTGTTGGGTTTAATTATTCTTGCTGGTTTTGGTTAAGATTGTCTTTGTTGCTTTTTCGGTTCTTGAGATATTCCTTTTCTTTTGTTTAGAACATTAAAAGTAGAAGTGTGAAGATGCTCATGGGTTATTTGCATTAATATCATCAAGAAATTTTGTCAGATCTCGTTGCTTTTGGTTTCTCCTGAGGTACTGTCTTGTCCTTTTACTTATTTATTTGCTTATTTTGACTTTCGGACTATTATTATAGGTTGGTATAAATTGCTTCTTCTTTTTTTTCCCAAAATTTGATGTTTCTGATCAGAATTAAGTGTTCCATAGAAATTTAAATTCCTATGATATTTTCTTGAGGATTTTTTTGTTCAAATGTTTGGTAATCGGGTTTATGACATTGCTTCTTGTCTGTAGCTTTTAACTTGGAGTTTTGTCTATAGAGAAGTTTTTTTAAACCCATCGTTCACTGCTGGATAGGTATTTGCTTTTAGCCTTTCACGGGAACGAGAGGAGAGTCTGAATGAAGCTGGAGCTCTCTGATGCTATTAGTCATTGAAAGTCTAGAATCATTTTGCTTGTGGCCAATTAGAAATACTTTTTTCTTTTCTTTGTCAATTTGTTCAATTGGCACTGGTATATGGTTTAGACTCGCTAAGTAGATTTTCTTTTTATACTGCATGTATATGCATTTTATTATTCATTTGAATAAACTGTAAAGGAAACTTATTGCTATTAAATATTCTTTTCTAGGAACTGACAACTTGATTTTTGGTTTTTATCAACTCACTTTGTGTATTTCTTCAAGCTATATTTTTTCCCCTTCTCTTCCATTGCATGTGTCTTTTTTTATTTCTATTTTCATTCTATGCAAAAGCAAGGAGCATCTTAATTCTCTTAGTAGTCTACTCATTGTATTGTCTTGTATTTCCTTGACAAATTATTCATATTCACTGCTTAATAAAACTACAAAAACAAAATGGCAAAGTTTTTGGTGTATTTTTTTGTAACTTTTCATACTTAATATTTGAATTTGAATCATTGGGCATTTCTGGGCAATCTTGAAAATTACACCGCGCATTGCGCGGTGTTCTCCTCCTAGTCTTATTAACATATCTAGTCTATTGGGGAATGCCATTGTTTTCAATTGGGTTGTGATTGCTAACGTGGCATGCTGCTATTGGCTGATTGGTGGTCGTCCGGCCGTGCGTATTTCCAATTGATGGTCGTCCGTTCCCACGCGTGAATTCTTTTGTTTGCTCAGACGTTTAGCAATCCTTTTGGCTTTTGTTTCTTTGTTTGTTGTTTGCCTGCCATTGGCCGATTGGTAGTCTTCTGGCTCGTGTCAATTCCCTCGTGTGAATTAGACGTCTATCGATTCTTTTGTTTCTTTGTTTGCTTGGAACTCTTCTACTAAAATTTGGTCCCACGTGGCTTTGATTTTTTTTTCTTTTTTCAATTGGATTGGAAGTGATTGTTAACATATTACCTGTGGGATTGTGTTAAAATTTTGCCCTTTCCCAACAATAAATTGTGTAGACAAAAAAATTGGTATCCCAATTATTTATTACAATTATCAGTGCTTTCTTTTGGTTGCCAAATAAATCGCAATTATTAATTATTGTTTTTTATTGTAATAATTGCATATGTTATGCTCTGGCTGTATTCATTATTATTATATTATCTTTTTCTTGTAATTGCTTTTGTTATGCTCCAATTGTGAAGAATTTACTCTTTATTTGATTTTCTTCCAGCGACAACCTAGCTAATCTCGTTGAAAAAATTTGTTGCTTTGTATTTTTGGTTTTTTTTTAATGAGACGGGAAGACGTTCAACTATTATTATCGAATTTTCACGACTATCTACGTAAACAATCAGCAATATGGTGCCCTTCCATTTGTGTCATTTATTATTAGGTCGCGCCACACACCGTGTTTAATTATTGATTCCCCGCTATTAATTGTTATTATTATTTATTTATTTATTTATTATTTTGGCTCCATTTTTTTTAACCCACTCAATCGCATTTACTTACCAATTTTTTACAGTTAATTGTTAATAACTAATTAATAGTGTCATTTTTTTACCCAACAAATCACGTTTAATTAATAACTTTATTGCAATTATTAACAAAAAATGAGTTTTTTTGTGCTTGTCCAAAAAATCACATTTAATTACCTTTTTTTCAAAATTTATTAAAAAATGTCCTCTTTTACTTTAGGTTGGCCAACAAATCAGGTTTAATTACAAATTTTTTGCAATTAATTTCACCGAAATTAAGTTATACTTTAGCAGTTTTATTGCTTGATAAATCACATTTAATTACCAGTTTTTATAATTATTAATATTTTTTTACCCAACAAATCACGTTTAATTACCAATTTTGTGTAGTTATTAGCTAGAATTTAGCCTCTTTTTTTCGCAGGCCAATCAAATCACATTTGGTTGTCCTTTTTAACAATTAATTGTTAATTAATTCATTAATAACGTTACTTTTTTGTTGCCTAACAAATCGCAATTAATTACCAATTTGTTGCAATTAATTAATTACAATTAATTACCAATATGTCTACCTTGCTCCAGCTTCAGAAAACGCTTCTCATTTGTCTTTTCTTCTTTGCTTTTGGTGGTCTTAATTAATTGATTCGTAATTAACTACTTTTCTAAATTAACATGCTTAATTACCAATTCTTTGCAATTGGTATTGTTTGGTTTTGCTGCATACTTTCTCGATTTCTTCATCCGCTGCTTCACACTTCTTGTCATCAGCCTCTTTTTGTTGACAGTTGATTGTACCTGAGCTGAATAATGCCTGCCTTATTTCACTATATTACCCATCCCTTCTGACTGCATTTATGCTTCCACTCAAAACCTCTTGTAGTCTTTTTGTCCTTTACTTGGGGTTATGTCTGTAAATCTGCAAAAAAAGTAACTTTTCCCCATTGTCAACCATCAGCTCTTTTGCTCCCGTTGATTGACATACTGTTTTGTGTTTTGCATTTGCACAATAGTTATGCAGTTTCTCTGGTTTTTCACACCAGATTTTCTACTGACCATCATCATGATCAGTGGTAACGGTGTATCTACTGCTTTCTTTTCACTATTCTATTGCTGTTGTTTCTTTGCTAAACAGAAAGACCTACCTCATAAGTCATAAGTATTATTCTTCATTTTTCTTTAGCTATTCTGAACCTTCCTTTTTCCCAATTTATTAGTTTGGTTTTAGTTTGCGCTGGTGTTGCCGTTACTGCTTCCTGGTGAGCATGTTGGTTTTACACTTCGCTTTCCTTTGTTTTTCTCTAATTCTTGAAATATTTCGAAATTGCTGTCATACTGCTTTGTTTCTTATTTCTTGCTTGCTGCTCTGTTTTCTCAAGCACTGGTTTGACCATTTTAATTTTTTTCTGTCCCTTCTAAATTATTATCACCGAATCAGCTTCTCTTTTCACTCTCCTGTTTTTTGTCACCTTTCTTATTATCTTTTACATGATCGTGGTTTCTTTGATAGCTTCTGCTATTATTCAGTTCTGCGCAGAAAATCAGAGTACCGGACGTCCGAAACTACCAACGGCTAGTTGACTCTCCAGCTACCTTCTATCCGTTGACAGCATTAATTGAAGAATTCTTTGGTCTCCTATAAATAGAGATTCGTCAACTCTTAAGAACTACTTTTACACATTAAGTCTACATCAGATCTTGAGTGATTCAAGTGCAAAAATACTCCAAAAAGAAGATTTGTACTCTTAGTTGTGTAATCTTCATTTAACTTTTCAAGTGTGATTCTATTTCTTCAATAGTATAGCTTTGTGAGGGTTATCCAAGTGATTGTAAAACTTCCTTACTTGATCGAGTGAGACTTGAGGCAAAGAGGAAGTGATCCTTCCTTTGTACACAAGAGATTGGTTGAAAGTTGATCAACTTAAAGAAGTTTGGTGTATAAAGTGATATTCAAACTTAGTCAAGTTTGAAACTTGGTTTGCCATTCCATTCCTTTATTTACTGCTTTGAAATATATATTGCTTACTTCTTTTACTCACATTTTACTTGTGCTAGTCCATTAATTGTTTCTCTGTGAGGCTCTTTAGAAAAAGAAAGCAAGTTCGAAAAAAAAGGTGACTCATATCTTGGCTAGTTTTTTTTTTAATTTACCTAATTCACCCCCCTCTTAGGTTGTCTTCGATCCATACACGTAGTGTAAACAAATAAAACTAACATTTACTATTATCCACCATCTTAATAATAAAACGTGAGTAGACGTTTGGTATTAATAAAAAAGTGTCATTATTTGTTATTCAAAAAATATCATTCCAACATTTATCATTATCCACCATCATATAATGTGAAAAATCTTCCACTTTTACATAACTATCACGACTCTTAACTAATCCATCAATGAACATTGCATTACCTTCCAAAAATCTCTCTAAATAATTTTTATTCTATATCTTTTTTTATTATTTACATGTTTCTATATGTGTGCCTCATGCACTAGTATACATTAAAATTCTAAAAGTTTACACCAAATCTAATAAGAATTACATCAACCAAACAAAGTCCGACAAAACCCAACTAGACCCATCTCATCATGGTGGAGGTAAGGAATATGAAATTTTTCTTATTTATTGAGTTGCTCCATTATTATTTTGTCTTATCATTAAATTGATAGAAATATGTTAACATGTTCCAAATATATATTTAATGCCTTGTTCATATTATTAATTTTTTAATCCAACTAATTCAATTATTCCCCTAATTATGGTTAAAATTTGTAATTCAATACTTTTTATCTCTTTTATGAACCAATGCCTAATGATTGATCATACTATTTATTTAAGTTTTTGATGATTATCTATGAATATGTGCGTGTGTGTGTGAAAGAAAGAGAAAAAAAAATGCAAAAAGTAGAATATTGTTGCAATAGAAAATGCTTTGCAAAAGAAAACAAAGAGAGAGAGAGAGATATATAGATATATATATATATATATATATATATATATATATATATATATATATATAAAGAAGGTTATATTATATGTCATCATCTTGGCCATTTCTAATATTGTAATATTGGAGTTTGTATAACTTTCTTAGAACATTTGAAGTAGTGATAGAGTTTCCAGCTTTTTCATAAAATATTAATATTGCCACGAAAATTGTCATTTATAGTGAAAGCATTAAAAGAGAACAAAAACTAGTGTGATGATTGTAAAATAGAAGAGTTCTCAATGGACATTTTATTGCTAATTCTTTTTCAAATTGTAAGTAGAGAACTCAACGATAAATTTTATCGCAATATATAATGTAGATAGTTCCATGTTTTGATATTATGCAAACCCCCCCCCCACGAACTATATACCTAATTGTAGTTTACCCCCAAACTATAATAATAGGTATTTTGTTCCCTTAAATTATATGTTTGAACAATACTACCCTTATTATTTTAAATTTTTTTCTTTTTTCTCTAATCTTTTTTTTTTTCAATTTTTCCCTTTTCTCCCATTTCTATTTCCTTTTATTTTCTTCTTTTTTCTCCTTCTCTCATGGAACTAGCCAATGTTTCCCTCCAATGTTAAAAGACCTACATCAAAATTTTTAATATTTTTTGAACTATATTTTTAATTCATTTATTTGTTAAATTCATTCTTAATAATTCATCATAAATTCTTTGTTATTACAAAATATATATGTAGCTTATATCGTAAAGTATACTAATCCAGTAATTCAACAATTTAAGTACTTATAAACCAATTAGAATTTATAATTACTCAACTATTTATAACAAAAGTAACTTACTATGTATCACGTAAGAAAGAAAAGTTAACAATTGTTAATTGAAATGAAATAAAAAGATAAGAATAAATAACAATAGTAATTCATTTTTTATTTGTTATTAATACTATTAATAATTGATTAATCAATATCTCGATTTTGTTCTTATATATTTGAATAGTTCGATTTCTTAAATGATATTGACTTCAACATTTGGGGAAAAAAAAGTCTTCTATACCATAGATTTGTTTTATAAAATATTGACATGAGAAATTAAGAAATAAATAAAATTTGATTAATCTAGTATGCTAATTTAAACAATGCTTAAAGAAAATAAAGAGGAAGAATCTAAAACGAAAATGACAGGGAATAATGGAAAATAACATACTTAAGATAAAAGGGGCAGATTTGTCCAACTATGTCATGAAAGGGGGCAAAGCACCTACAAAAATAGTTTGGGGGGTAAACTACAACAAGGTTTACCGCTATATGATTAAAAGAACTAGAAGTAACTGCGACATAATAATTGCACATCCGAAGCATAAAAGAAGAGAAAATACTCTTGTATCAGTCTTCAGCTAATGCCAAAACATTTTAGCCTTGTGAAAGATGAGTCACAGTGTAAAAAGGCCCTTTTAGGGTGCACTTCCTTTTCACGACCATAACATAATTGCATACAGAAGACATACAATAGGAAATACTAGGGTGAAAAATGTACAATAAAATCGATCCACCACATGTCCTGAGTCTTCAGCTTTCTCTCGAACATTTTATGCTTCTGAAAGATGGAAAGCCATACTATAAAGAGGCTACATGGCGACAAATAGACTATGTGAAAGTGTATGTAGAACAAAATTCAACTATAATTATATGGAAAAAAATGTCTGTGCAAAGATAGCTCAGCCATAAATAAGCTTTAGTCTTCAGCTTTTAGTCACACATCTTAGCATCGTGCAAGATGAGACAGGGCATAGAGAGCCTTAGTAGCAAGCTCCATCGTTTTGTACCATAACTTGATTTTAGACAATATAAAGTATCAACTACTATTACTGGAAAAACTAGAGTCAACGAAACATAGCGCAGCCTCAATTAATCTTGAGTGCAAGGAAATTCAGAATCAGTAATGTCTCACTAGTCCAATTATTCTTAAATGATTTTTCTAAAGCATTATCACTCCCCAACTGTCCCTCCATTAGGCAGGAATCTGGTGGCCCAAACAAAAGTTTGGGATCCAATTTGGAGTTCTTTAATTGTAAAAGAAAAAAGTGTTATTTGTTGCATTTAATCATCCTTTGAGCCAGTGATCCTTCAGTCTGACAAAGCAAAGCACATTGGTTCCCTTGCCCTGATGAAATATGTAGTTCTGGACATAAACCCAATATATTCAAATTCTGGAATGGATTGAAATTATCATCTTTTCTTGTTGTAATAGTAAAGGCACCACAAGTGTGAGGTGACCAAATATGCATGTCAGAGAGAGAGAGAGAGGCAGACAGCACATTTTCTTATGCAACCAAAAAGAACAGTGATCACACTATTCCCCAGAAAACAAAAAAAAAATAAAAAACACTTACCTTGTAAACGTTTCCGGTGTGCAGCTTCTTTCATTGCTTTCAATTCCGCCTGTATTGATAATAACCTTTCTAGCAATAATACGATTGGAAAGGAGAAAGTACATTGAGATTGCCAAGATCACTGCAAAAAATGTACCTTGAATTCCTCTTGTTCCTCTTTGAGCTTTATTTTCTCATCCAATGCTTTTCGCTATAAAAAAGATGATGAAGTGGAAACAAAAGACAATATCAAATCTTCTTCACGTAAAGTTACATGCAGTAGAAAATACAAAGTCCTGAAACTACATCAGATAAAAAGATATATATATACACGTGCAAGGTTCTTCTCAAAAATAATTCGCACAACTTATGAAACACAGTAGAAGCAACCATTGACGTTTATCAGCTATCTCATCCCTATTACTGTCAATGAAATTTTCACTCATTGGCAAAGGCGCTTAGTTAGATGTATTCAAAAAAATGACAGATTGAAAAAATCAAAACTTCTAGCAAGTAAAAGAGTGTTACAAGGTGCAAGAAAAAAAAAGTTAAGTTTCGTAATAGTTCCCCTTATTTTTCCTTCAACGAAAACTTTGGGCCAAATGCTCCATCAAAACCACATCACTGAAAAATCATCACATAGCTGAAGCAGAACGCCATGGAGAGCAAGAGTGAGAGGAAAAGACAGAGATCGTGTAGAATGTAACAAAAAGTAAGTAATAGAATAAAATTCTCTTGAAGCACTACTATTGTACAACACTCACTTTATCTGGATCCTGCAAGTCTTTAAAAGCCTTGTTTAACTTCACAAATGCTTGGTGGGCCTGTGGATGAGAGCATTTGTCCGGATGTACCATGAGGGACAATTTCCAGTACCTACAAGGAGAAAAAAGAAGACCAGTTGACATATAAAACAAGTCAAAACAATCAAATTTGTCAATCTCAGACATCTAGGAGTGGACAATCCAGCATGCATTTGCAGAAATGCAAACCAAGACCCCATCCTGCAACCCCTCCAACCCTCCCCGCACCACAAAACAAAACAAAAAAGAAAAAAAAGTCAAGAGAACCTCCCATGCCAAGATCTATACAAGAGGCATAATTATACTGCCTCGCAATACCATATTTTCTGCATAAAAGGATAAGTTCAACAAGGATAACTATCTCCACATCATGAAAGTTGTTGTCTTGATGAGGCGGAAGCACAAAACAAATCAAAAAACTTCAATCGTGTCAAAGTTATAGGTTTCTTAAGGGAAAAAAAATGCAGGGAGAAGGGAGAGGGGAGGGAGTTCATGCCGAAGACAAACTTTATATGCCTGCTGTCCGGTCTAGTTGCGGTCAAATCTGCAACCTAACCCACAATCAAATCGTAGAGAGGGAAAAAGTGGAGGAGGAAAAGAGAGGAGAAGGAAGAGGGAGGAGGAGGAAGGGAGATAGTGGAGGTGGAGGAGTGAAAGGGGGGAATGGTGGCAGTAATGGCCAGTGGTGGTGGGTGGAAGAAAAAAGAGATGGTAGGGGTATTTATTTTATTTTGTTATTTTTTGGTTAGATGTATTTTGAAATTTTGTGTTTCTGGAGTTATTTTTGAAATTATTTTTAGAGTTTGTTATTGTAAACTTTACGGACAAAAATAATTTGTAGGAAAAACAATGAATCCATACACAACTGAAAGTTAAAAACACACAAAAAACAATGATGCCAAACACAGCCTTAAAAGCTTTTCAAGTTCCTTTAGATTGTGTGGATGATTTGAGAGGTCTTTGAATTTGTAATCTACCATGGTAGATTACAAATTCAAAGACCTCTCAAATCATCCAAACAACATAGACAAAATTTTTTAATGAATTTCACATTATTCTTGAAATCTCCCATCCAAATACAACCAAAAGTTAACTTTGTGGTCATGCGAATCTTTCATTCTTTCTCGACTCCTTTCTTCTAGAGACAAGTTTTGTGACGCAAGTAAAGAATCTTTATCCTAAGGTCACGTTCTTTTGGTAGCTCCCTTACATCATTGATTGAGGTTTCAAAAGTTCTCAAAGTCATTAGTTTGTCTTTTTGCAAATTTCGGCAGAAGAAAACTTTCCACGCTTTCATACTCGTAAGCAACTTTAATTGTTGACTAGAAAATGAAAGTAAATCTTAGCCAGACATCAGAGAACCTGTACATGCACCTGCCGAGAATCCAAAGAAGTGCAAATTGTGTTGAAAAGGACAATTGCCCAAGATTGAAAATGACTTAGATTACTGGCCAGAACATTCGAGTCTGTAAATTTGCTATACTTGTCTTTAAAAAAAAAAGAATAAAAGGAAAAATATGCTGTTTAGGAGCAGAAGTCTGCTGGATATATTTCCGTGATTGTTCTGGATGAAGGTGGGATGAGCTCGTTCATTTGGGATTCAATCATTTAGTTCCAGTCAAGAATGTCCATTACTACATACAATTATTCTGGGTAATTTCCCCGCCACACTAAGATAATTACATGGGACTCGTAGTCTCAGTTAAAATTCACACCAAATATGATATAGTACTCAAGATATATTGGATATTTTCATTTATCAAGAACAAATAGAATTTTGCCCGTACCTTGGCACAGTCTTTTTTTTTTATTTATTGTGAATTTATATAAATATGAATAATTTAAATACAAAAATTAACAATAATCCTACATGTTCGGTCATATTAACTTAAAAAATTAATATATTCTAAATGTTCAATTATTTATTAATTTTAAAAAGTTTGTTTATATATTTTCACTATAATATGAAAGTATACATCAAATGATGTACCCCATATAAAAAACTTGGTAGATATGCTTTTTTTTATAAATATTCTTTTAGATAATTTAAATTCTTATAATGACCATAAACTTAGAACTATAGATTCATATTTAATTAAGTAGAAAAGGTCCAGCAATCCATTTTTTTTCATTAATAAATATTCAGTTTCCAACAATCTTGGTAAATCTGTCAGTGTAATAGTTAATTCTCTTTTTTACACTAAGTTAATTCAAAATTAAGGAAAAAGATGATGAACAATTTGAATACTAATTAACGATATAGTGGTGAAAGGAAGTAATTTATGCGATATATAAGATTTCAATAACTGTGATTTGAAAAAGGTTTTACTATAGTTATATGTAATAATTTGATAGAAAGCAGATATTATTAAGATAAGATTAGTTATTTTTTAAAGTTATTTTAAAATTAGAGATAATTTTTAAATATATAATACAACCCAAATAGGATTCAACATGAGTGAAATCTAAGTAACCCATAATCCGTCGTACAAACTAACCCTATTAGTAATAGGATGAACACTAACATATAGTTAGACAAATCAAATATTAACTGACTGCAACACAATGTTATTGCAAACTAACCTATAAATGATGAAATGAACACTGACAAACAAATGAATGAAACACATACATAATGAAATTTGAATCTAAGATCTTTAATTCATAATGCCTCAACCTTAGTTAAGTGAGGAACTCTTAATTAAATGCTCATATTAAGAGCATAATTCCTGTTACTTTAAGCCATAGTTATTAAATATGACCCGATAAAGAATCTAGCAAAGGATTGGATCAATGGGTCACTGGTTGAATTGATGGGTACTAATTTAATATTTATAAATACAAAATAGTAATTTTAGTACACATAAAATAGCTAATAAAGTGCTTTTAGTTATTAGTTATTATATTTAGAAAGATATGTAATGAACATATAAATATTAATAGAAGATTTAATTTCATTTTGTCATACTTTTACATAAATAAATAATATAGTGAAATACAAACAAAATTTTTCACTTGTTTCCAAAGATATAGCATTACTTTTTATTATTTTATTTTTGTTTAAAAATAAAATAATTCTTTAACTACTCAAATATGTCAGTTTGAAATTTAAAAAGAATTAATTGTATAGTAAAGAAGTAAACAAGTTTATTTAAAAAATACTTAGTTATCAAATAAAAATTAAGCAAGTGATAAAGTATGATGCACATTTAAATGAAGATCCAACATATAAATATTGTCAAAACCATATACACACTTTATTTCAAAAACAAAGACCCAGTTATTTAAAAGAAAAATCGAGTCAACTAAAAAATTGAATGGAATTTCAATTCGACCAGCGAGTCAAATGAGTTTGATTGGGTTTGAGTGGGCCACCTCCTTGTGCAATAAAACTAGAGACCCAATCCGACCTGATGCTAGAGTTATCACTTATAAGGCTGATCCGTTCGACCATTGGGTCGGATCGAGTTTAATAACTATGATTTAAACTGTGTGTCTTCTTTGTGAGGATCTCAAAATTGCATTAATTTCAGAAAATTAAAATCAAAATATTATTCAAATGTTGAAATTATTAAATAATATGTATTTATATTTAATAATGCGTATTTATATTATTAATGATGTTTTCACTTATATAAATGTTACATTTTAAATTACATGAATTTTTAAAAATTTATTTGACAGTTCGCGTTCGGCTAAGCATTAGGGTGAATATTTGCGCACTGACGCGCAATATAGCCCTAAGTTGAAATGTAGGGTATGTAGAGGTTATAAAAATGTACAACTAAGTTGAGGAAATGTTAAATGGGGAATTCCTACCAGTAGATAAAATTCTCGCGCGTAAACGCGATTCAATTCAAAATTTCCCCACCCTTAATAGCAGGCCCAAAAGTCAACAAACCTATACCTTTAGCTTACCTTCATTTTCAACCCATCTTATCCCAACTTTCATGTTCATATCTGCCCTCCAAATTCTGATCTTCGGGTGCAAGAAAGAAACAGGAGCCGCTGCTCTTCCACAGCTTCCACCGATCCTCCATCTTCACCAACCTTCAACTCCTACCTTCACCTTCCATTTCCAGCATCAACCTTCACTCTTTGCTGTTGCCTCGATCGAGCAAGAGGAAGGAGAAGATCGTTGTTGCTACTGCTACTCTCGCTGCTCCTGCCGCTGCTACTACTGCTGGGTTGTTCGGACCAGGGTGAAGGAGAAAAAAATAGCTTCCTTTTTTCTTCCTTCCACCAACCACAGAACCACCCCAAGCTCACCAAAAACCCCAGAACCCCAGCCCTCTTCATCTTCGGTCGTTGCTGTGCTGCTGTGGTGACAGGTCAGACAAGCGGAAAAACAGAGTGCAAGGGTGCCGACTGACTTCTTTGATTCTAAGAGCAAACTTGGGGAACTAGGCACTTCATTTAGCAAGAAAACAACCACCTGAAGATAACCCAAAAACTTCCGCCTAGCACTTAGCAGGATTTCAGATTTTTGTAGCTTTTGGTTCTTGAAATTTTAGCTTGCGTTGGTGAAACTTGTTGGGTTGCTGATCCTCTAAGCTAATGATTGATGAAGCTAGAGGTGTTTTATGTGTTTATATGTGTGTTTTGTGGTGGTTAAATGTTGGGGAAATTTTTAAGAATGAAAATGGGGTGCTGGCCGGATGAGGAAGCAATTTTCCAGCTTTGTTACCAGTTGTTGTTTTGCAATTTTTACTTAGGTAATGAACTCGATTGCTTGTTGGGAGGATAGACTAATTAGTTGTGATTGTTATGGACTTAAAGTATGAGTTATAAGTTCAGAATGGTTGAGCAAATTTCTGCTCTGCTATAGCCGCACAAACAGGCTTGATTTTCTTCCATTTTTACCCGAATTTTTGAGCTGGATTTTGTGAAGTTATTGAGCTATTTAAATCATGTATATGTTCACCTATATGTGTAGAGTAGTTTTGGTGAAAATGCAGCTTTGGTACAATGGGAAATTTCATTGAAAATCAAAGAGAAAAATGCCCTTGAGCTGTCCGAAAAAATTCTGGAAATTTCCAGATTTTTGGGCGAATTTTGGGGTTTGATTTTGACAAGTTTTTGAACCATTTGAGCTGTAAACATGTTAACCTATATGTGAAGTATTGTTTGGGTAAAAATGTAGCTTTTGTGTAGTTGAAAAAAATTTTGGACAAATTGAAGAGAAAATGGACTACTTTGTACCGAATGCACTTGGAAATTTGTCCAGCTTTGCATGAGACATGTTGAATGATTTTCACGTTAACATGAACCCAATTTGACTTGTGTTTAGTTAAGGGGTGTGTATAGCTCTATTTGGGACAAAAATCTAGTAGAGTTTACGCCCAAAAAGTGGACCAAAATTTTATTCTTCACGAGGCTACCCAAAACAGAAATTTTGTTTGAAATTAGAAATGATTTTGACGTTTGGATTTCGTTTTAGTTAAATGTGGACTAAATTTGTCCCGAAAATGTTTTCTATCATTAACCTTTGTTACTAGGTCCACTTCGAGTTAATAACCTTGAATTTTATTAGACCAAATGCCCTATTTCGAGAAATATGCCAAATTTGAAAATTTTCTTGAAAACTCAAGTTTTTGCATTCATGAAAATCCTTGAACCAAGTTGGTCAATGGAATTTGGCAAACTTAAGGAGTTTCTATTTTATAGAAATTCCAACGACTAGTTTTACTTGGTTTAGATGATTTCCTCTTAAAGGAATTTCCCAAGATATTTTTGGGGAAAATTAGAAGGGAAAATTCCTCTAAATGGTTAAACGTGATTTTTCTCAACTTGTGACACCAAAGTGGTGTTAATTGCTTATATGACTCTAGAACTTGGTCATTGGAATATTTGACGAATTTAGCAAGTTTTTGGTTTTAAAGAAACCTCAAAATTTAATTTCACTCGAAATTTGTGGATTTCACTTTGAGAGAACAATTAATGCTAGTTTGGGATTTTTGAGTGAAATTAAATGCTAGTTGACTCGTGTTAAATTCGCCAACTCAAAAGTAGAAATTTATGTGAATTATTTGTATGATTTTAGGAGTTGGTGAAGAGCACAATCTCGATCAAAGTTTGGAATTCTAGACTCTTCACTTGAGGTGAGTGTCTCTTGCATGAATCATGTTTAACTGCTAGTTGAACTACTTGTTAAAAGTACTTGTTAGAGATATCATGAAATATTATATGCTATGTGATTGCGTGAAATGCCATAAGTACAAGTGTTGCAAGGTCGATTGGAGCGTGGTCTCGTCGACTAAATAAACCAAATAGATGCACGTACCACGCTCTATAAGAGTGGGAGGTACCTCTCTGCAGTCTTGGTAAAAGTGCTTGCAAAATTCGTGTTGGAGTCGGGCCCGAAAATAAGGGGGAAGTCGTTGCTAGGAGACGTGTAGATTAGGGAAAATGTCTACATGGAGATTAGGTAGTGAAAGTCGACGGAATGTCAACTACTATAAATTACCTGATCAAGCGCGAGGACTTTGGCTCCTGAGAGCCCCGTATCCTTTTCTTGTCATGTTATTTCGTTTTCCTAAATTGTTAATTGCTTACTTGTCCATTTGTACTTGTTAAATTGCCCTATGTGAATTGCATGTTACGAGGCACCACTGACCTATTGGCTCATCCCTTCCAATTTGTTTTCCTTGACAGGTTCTAAAATGCATGAAATCTTGGAGAACTAGAAAAGAAATGTTATATTTTGAATGCCCACTTTTGTAATTGTACTTTGGGAGATACTTTAATATCTTTTGGATGATTTTTTTTTTTCTTTTTTTGTGCCTTTGGGAAAATGTGAATCCTGAGATGCTTCTGTGCCCTGGATTAGGAACTGTAAATTGTAAATTAAGTATTTTAAGCTCAACATTTTCGTGGGTACTTGGAATTGTATTTTTGGGCTGTATAAGTTGAATTGTATGATTTATTTAAGTACCTAGCTTACTCGAGAAGTAAGGTTTATTTTCGATTTATGTTTGGTGAAATTAGTTGCTAGAGTGAGTGAGTCCTGACGAGAGTTAGGCAGGCGACCCACCAACCCTTTGGTTCGTCTTAGGGGAAAGTGGGGCCGCCACAGGTGGTATTAGAGCGTTAGGTTAGAATGTATTTGGGAGAATTGTTAGGTATTTTATTTCTAGGAATAGGAATGAGATATTTAGGTGTCTTTAAGTGTAATTGATTAGGTTAATGGTGCTAAGGTCTAACTTTAAAAGTTTTGACTGTTTTGTAGGTATGGAGAACCCTAACAGGAATGGACATGCTGCTAATGGTAACGAGCACGCGAATGGTCACGCGCCGCCTCTTAGGCCTATTTCTTACCGAGTTCTGGGTGGTGGAGCTTGCCTCCAGTACTCGCCCGTCACCCGAGTCCCTAGGTGTGACTGTAGGTTGACTTTCTCCTACCCCAACCGCTTAGTTCTGACTATAGACGATGAGCGTCGCCAGTTGGTGAATTTCAACCTGACTCTGATTTAGGACATGGATGAGTTAGGTGCCATGGTGACTCATCTGCAGAATAGGGTAACAGAGCTGACTGGACGGGTGATAGAGGAGAGAGCTAGGGCTGAGGCAGACCGTGAGGAGCTGCAGAGAGCGAGGGACAGCCTGGCTAGGATGAGAGACATGGTTCGTGAGCGAGCCTCTGGGATACTAGCGGATGCTACCATGCTGGTGGATGAGGTGATGGACGAGGTCTTAGAGGTAGCTCCTAATACTGAGGAGGATCCAGAGGAGGACTCGGAGGAGGATCCAGAAGAGGATCCTGATGAGGGGAATCCATCTGATGGTCCCGCTGAGGACTAGGCTTAGTTAAACTTTCTTTTGACTTGTAATCTATAAACATTGGTTGGGATGGTGCTAACTCTTGGGCCATTGTATTTTTGTAACTGTATGGCTTGCTTTTTATGGTGTTGCACTTCTTTTGATTATGAATGACTGGTTGCACCTTGTAGCACCTTTGTGCTATATTTTTGTAAAATCCCAACGAAATGCTAATTGTAGGAATTTCGAATATTAATATATGTGTTAGTTGTGGTTATTTTTATCGCCCTCAAGTTGATCTTCATTTGGCATGATTTTCTGCTTTGTTTCTCAATTTTTTATAATTTTCCTGCTTTGCTCTTTAAACTTTGCGTAAATTTCTGCATACTTACTTCTTCTCTTGCATTAGGCATAACTAGGTATGGATCCACGTGGTAGAGGCCGAGGCTGAAGTCGAGGTCGACGTCGAGGGAGACGGGCTGAACCCCGTCGTGATCAAGGCGGCGATAGAGCGTCGGAAGTGAACCAAAATCGGGGACACGAGGGCGGGGGCGGAGATCAAATGGCCACCGCTATTAATAGGATAATCGAAGTGCTAGAGCGTTTGACGGACCGTCAAGGTCCTGGACCAGTGCATCAACAATCTGGTGGGCAGGTAGATACTGAAAATAGGGCCTTGAAGAGGTTCCTGAAGTTTGGGCCACCTAAGTTTCAAGGTGGGCCAGAGCCTGAAATAGCTGAGGGATGGTGAGAGAGAATATCTGATATTTCTGCCACCTTGGATTACACTGAGACGCAGAAGGTGACTTTTGCGTCATTTCAATTTGAGGGAGCTACACGCTCTTGGTGGAATCTAATTAAGGATAAGTGGGATAGAGATCGTACCCCTAGTACTTGGACAAATTTCACTCGTGAGTTTAATGCCAAATTTCTTCCACCTCTAGTACAAGAGAAAAGGGAGGATGACTTTATTAAGTGCAAACAAGGGGTCATGAGTGTAGCAGAGTATGAGACCAACTTCACTAAATTAACCCGATATGCCACTGACCTGATAGCCACTGAGCAGAGACGCATTAGGAGATTTGTGCAAGGGCTCAATATGGAGATTCAAGAGGGGCTAGCAACTGCTCAAATTAACACGTATAGTGATGCCGTTGAGAAAGCTCAGAGGTTTGAGACGGCTAGAGCCCAATCTAGGTCATTCTTTGCTAGGAAAAGGAATGCCCCTAGTGGTAACAAGGACCCAATTTCTACAAGTGCCCCACCGTCCAAGATGGGTAGAGGAACTGGGGTAGTGAATATCCCTAGTGCATCGAGAGGTGCTTTAACAAGGGGTGCTGGAGCTAGAGGCTCTGGGGCGAGAGTATCTGGAGTGAGAGGAGGTCAAAGTGGAAGGGGACCCCCTAGGAGTGCTCCACAAGGTGTACAAGTGTCAACCCCTCAGATAACCTGTGGTTACTGTGAAAAAGCCAATCATACTACAAATGAGTGCTGGAGAAAGGATGACAAGTGCCTCAAGTGTGGAAGTACTGAGTACCAAACTGCTAATTGTTCTAGGATTTCCGAGAATGGGGAAAGCTAAGGAGGTGCCATAAGTTCTAGGCAAACTACTTCTGGAGGGAGTCGGCCAAAGGTTCCGGCCAGGGTTTATGCCCTAGATAGTCAACTTGTACCTGACCCTTCGAAGGTAGTCGAAGGTGCACTTCCAATCTTTCATCGATTAGCTAAGGTTTTAATTGATGCCGGTGCGACTCATTCGTTTGTTAATCATGCTTTTATCTTAGGAATTAAAGTTAAGAGACATAATGGGGGCTATTCTTTAAGTCAATCTCATTATGTTGAGAAAGTTTTGAACAAGTATCAACATTTGAAGATAAAAGAAGTAAGCACTCCTTATGATCCTAACTTTAAGTTGTTTGAAAATTCTGGAAAGCCAATTGCTCAATTAGAGTATGCTAGTGCAATTGGTAGCCTAATGTATGCTACACATTGTACTAGGCCAGAAGGATGGAGCACACGGCCAGTAAAAGTGCTAAAATCATTTCGTGAACTATTCTCCGAAAAGGTATAATCTTGTGTGTGCTATTTCTGTTTTAACTTTAAAGTTATGGTTTAAGCAATGTAGCCACCATAACTTGTTAGAACAAGTGAAATATTTACACTAAGAGAAGGGTTTAAGTTCACAAACACCTTTCTCTATGCAAGATAATATGAGTGCTGATTTGATTTCATTACAAACTAAGTGGGGGATTGTTGGTAATAGTTTGTAATGAGTATGTTGAAATCCATTGTCCCACATTGAAAGAGGATAAAGTGCATGTTGCCTATATATGAGTCATTGTCCTATTCCTTTACAAACTTGTTCCAAGATAATAGTTTGGAGGGAAAGTTTGGTGGGAAACTTATTTCAAGATATATAAAATCTTGACAAGGGCACTTGGGCACTTGGGGCACCTTGGGGCTTTCTGAAAGGGTGTCAATCAGAGGTAGTTAATGGCGGTTGGCGGTTACATTTTGCAGACATATCTGTTAATTGGCTAACTACCCAAACGCCTATTCAATAAAGATTGCATCCTCTGATAGTGCCTTGAATAGGTGCTTCAATCCTTTTAAATAGTAGGATTTCGACAGAATTAAATCACTTTTACTTTTCATTTGATAGTTCTTAGACTTTGTTGTATCCTAGAGGTAATTTGTCTAATAGAGGCAAATAACACCTTAAGGAAAGTGCTTTCACGCCTCAAAGTCTCTGTATTTGTCTAGTATAGTTTTGTTCTTTACTACAGTTTTCTAACAATCTTAAGGTGTTATTATCAACAATGGAGTCAAGTTCTGAATCTGCGTTCAAAGTGATGAATCAGGACTTCGTGAAGTTGGACAGATTCGACGGCACTAACTTCTCCCGTTGGAAGGATAAGATGATGTTTTTCCTGACGGCTTTGAAGATTGCTTACGTTTTGGATCCTTCTCTTCCTGAAATTCCAGAACCTAAAGATGGTGATTCTGATGAAGTCAAGGCACAACACAGGAAACGCGCAGAGGACGAGTTGCTGTGCAGAGGACACATCATGAACACTCTTTCTGACCGCTTGTATGATCTATATACTGCAGTCAAGTCGCCAAAGGAAATCTGGAATGCGCTGGAATACAAGTATAATACGATGAAACAAGGTGCGGATAAATTTCTGATTATGCAATATTTTGATTTTCGTATCATTGAGAATTCTTCTCTTATGGATCAGATTCATGATCTCCAAGTGATTGTGTCTAAGTTACATGATCTGAAAGTGGAGATATCTGAATCCTTGCAAGTTGGAGCAATTATAGCCAAACTTCCAACTAGTTGGAATGACTATAAGAAAAAGTTGCTCCATACTACTGAATCATTCACTACAGATCAGATTTTAAAACATTTGCGTATTGAAGAAGATACCAGAAATCTTCAAAAGAAGCAAATAGAATCTGATGTCAAAGTGAATGCTTTAAGTGAGAAGAATTCACAGAATTTTTCTGGTTCCAAAAGAAAGTCTCCAGATGCAAGTACATCTAAGGACAAGAAGAAGAATAGAATCTGCTATAAGTGCGGCAAGAAGGGACATTACAAGCGTGAGTGCAAAGCAGATAGCAACAAAAAGCAAAAGAAAGACAATGCCAAAAATGCAAATCTGGTTGAACAAGATGTTGCTGAGATTGTTGCAATGATTTCGCATTGGAACATTGGCATGATTTCTGAGTTGCATGTGGCTGCTGCAACCAAATCGTGTGACTGGTGGTATGATTCTGGTGCCACCGTGCATGTTTGTAATGATAAGTCCCAATTCAAGACTTATGAAGAAGTTCCTGATGGTCATAAAGTATTGATGGGAAACCATGATACAGCAAAGGTCATTGGCATAGGAAGTGTAGACTTGCAGTTTACTTCCGGAAAGAAACTTATACTGGCCAATGTACTTCATGTTCCAGAAATTAGGAAAAATCTTGTGTCGGCTGATGCCTTAAACAAAAAGGGGCTAAAGGCTGTAATAGAGTCTAATAAGCTTATCTTCTCTTTGAATGGTGTATTTGTAGGCAAGGGATACTCTTGTGATGGAATGTTCAAGTTATGTATCAATAAAAATAATGTTTCTGTGTATATTGTTGATGCTTCATATTCTCTTTGGCATGGTAGATTAGCGCATACTAATCATAAAACTTTGCAGTTTATGTCTAAACATGGGCTAATTTCGTTCAAAGATAATGTTGAAAAAAGGTGTGAAACATGCATACAAGCAAAAATGACCAGATTACCTTTTCCTAAAGCAGAAAGAAACAATGAATTGTTGGATCTTGTTCATTCTGACGTTTGTGAATTTAATGGGTTTCTAACAAGAGGAGGAAATAAGTATTTCATCACATTCATTGATGATTATTCAAGATATGTGTATGTTTACTTGATGAAAACGAAAGATGAGTCATTTCATATGTTTAAGTGTTACAAAAATCTGGTGAAAAATCAACTAGGAAAGAAGGTTAAAATTTTGAGGAGTGATAGAGGTGGGGAATATCTCCCTGCTGATTTTTCTCAATTTTGTGAAGAAAATGGAATTATACACCAAACTAGTGCACCTTATACTCCGCAACAAAATGGTTTGGCAGAAAGGAAAAATAGAACTTTAGGAAATATGGTAAATGCCATGATTATAAGTTCTGGACTGCCTAAAAATTTGTGGGGAGAGGCCTTACTGGCTGCTTGTCACATACATAATCGAGTAACTTCGCTTAAATCGAAGGTATCACCATATGAATTATGGAAAGGTAGAAAACCAAACTTGAAGTATTTTCGAGTTTGGGGTTGTATAGCCTTTTATAGAGTCCCTGATCATAAAAGGACAAAATTGGGACCTCGAGCACTTAAAAGTGTGTTTGTAGGCTATGCTGAAAATTCAAAAGCATATCGGTTGCTAGATTTAGATTCTAACGTCATTGTGGAATCTAGAGATGTCGAATTTTTAGAAGATAAATTTCTTTATAATTCGACAATGAGTACAGATCCAAGCCAAGAGCCACCGCCTGTTTCCAATGCTAGACCCTCCAATAATAATAAAAGGAATGCAGGGGACATTCCAAGTGAGTTAAGGAGGAGTCAAAGGCAACGGAAAGAAAAACATTTATCCTCTGATTTTATAGATTCACAAGCTATTGTTTTCCTAGTTGAAGGCGATAGACAGTTTCTACTTGACAAGATTCCTATCTTGTTAACTGTAGAAGATGACCCTAAAACTTTTAGTGAAGCTATGAAATCGAGAGATGCATCGTTTTGGAGAGAGGCAATTAATGATGAAATGGATTCATTATTAAGTAATAATACTTGGATCCTAGTTGATTTGCCTCCGGGTTCTAAACCAATTGGCTGTAAGTGGGTATTTCGAAAGAAATATGCTACTGATGGATCTGTACAAACTTTCAAGGCAAGATTAGTAGCAAAAGGATTTAGGCAAAAGGAGGGAATCGATTATTTTGATACTTATGCACCAGTGGCTAGAATTACATCTATAAGAGTACTATTAGCATTGGCTTCAATGTTTGATTTGTGTGTACATCAGATGGATGTGAAAACGGCCTTTTTAAATGGTGACTTAAATGAAGAGGTGTATATGGATCAACCAGAAGGTTTTGTTCTACCAGGGAATGAAAAGAAAGTTTGCAAACTAACAAGGTCTTTGTATGGTCTAAAACAAGCGCCTAAACAGTGGCATCAAAAGTTTGAATCTGCTATACTCTCTAATGGTTTTAAATATAATAATGCTGATAAGTGTATTTATTCCAAGTTTACTAGAGAGTATGGTGTGATAATCTGTCTATATGTAGATGACATGCTAATTATTGGTACTAATTACAAAGGCGTTGAAGAAACTAAGAAGTATTTGTCTTCTATATTCAAGATGAAAGATCTTGGAGAAGTAGATACTATCTTAGGAATTAAAGTTAAGAGACATAGTGGGGGCTATTCTTTAAGTCAATCTCATTATGTTGAGAAAGTTTTGAACAAGTATCAACATTTGAAGATAAAAGAAGTAAGCACTCCTTATGATCCTAACTTTAAGTTGTTTGAAAATTCTGGAAAGCCAATTGCTCAATTAGAGTATGCTAGTGCAATTGGTAGCCTAATGTATGCTACACATTGTACTAGGCCAGATATTTCATATGCAGTTTGTAGACTCGCTAGATACACTAAGAATCCTGGTATAGAGCATTGGAAAGCTATAGGTAGAGTGCTTCGATATCTTAAAAGGACAAAAGATTTAGAGCTTTCCTATAACAAATTTCCGGTTGTACTTGAAGGTTATTCCGATGCAAGTTGGGTAACCAGTGTATGTGACAAAGTGTCTACTTCTGGATGGATTTTTATGTTGGGTGGAGGAGCTGTTTCTTGGGCATCAAAGAAACAAACAGTCATAACTCATTCCACCATGGAGGCTGAGTTTGTAGCCTTAGCAGCTGCATGCAAAGAGGCCGAATGGCTAAGAAACTTACTGTTAGACATCGAGTTGTGGCCAAACCCGATGCCAGCCATTTCTTTGCATTGTGATAGCGAAGCCACTATGTCTAGAGCGTTAAATAGAATATATAACGGCAAATCTAGACATATAAGTCTAAGACATGAATATGTCAGACAATTATTGAATGATGGCATAGTCACAGTAGTGTATGTTAGATCATTCAACAATTTGGCGGATCCATTCACTAAAGCTCTCTCAAGAGATGTAGTGAAAGCAACGTCATTGGGAATGGGGTTAAAACCCATTGTCTAAAACCACTAGTAATGGTAACCCAACCTCTCTTCTAGCACTAACACTAGGTGAAAGGTTTAAAGGGTAATAACAAGTTACTAATAAGTGGTTGTGAGCACTAGAAATTGTATCATACCATTCCAAGGTACTAGTGCAGTTTGATACATAAGAGGCTGAGTATCATACTCTTAATGAAGTTAAATATGGTTTCATAGTGCCTTGGTAATAAAGGCTAGAAATGTACTTCACCTATATGATCATGGGAGTGGTGCCGCTCCCAGCAAAAGTGGGGGTTTTCTTTTGTAAATGATCATGAATCTAGGATGGAGCACACGGCCAGTAAAAGTGCTAAAATCATTTCGTGAACTATTCTCCGAAAAGGTATAATCTTGTGTGTGCTATTTCTGTTTTAACTTTAAAGTTATGGTTTAAGCAATGTAGCCACCATAACTTGTTAGAACAAGTGAAATATTTACACTAAGAGAAGGGTTTAAGTTCACAAACACCTTTCTCTATGCAAGATAATATGAGTGCTGATTTGATTTCATTACAAACTAAGTGGGGGATTGTTGGTAATAGTTTGTAATGAGTATGTTGAAATCCATTGTCCCACATTGAAAGAGGATAAAGTGCATGTTGCCTATATATGAGTCATTGTCCTATTCCTTTACAAACTTGTTCCAAGATAATAGTTTGGAGGGAAAGTTTGGTGGGAAACTTATTTCAAGATATATAAAATCTTGACAAGGGCACTTGGGCACTTGGGGCACCTTGGGGCTTTCTGAAAGGGTGTCAATCAGAGGTAGTTAATGGCGGTTGGCGGTTACATTTTGCAGACATATCTGTTAATTGGCTAACTACCCAAACGCCTATTCAATAAAGATTGCATCCTCTGATAGTGCCTTGAATAGGTGCTTCAATCCTTTTAAATAGTAGGATTTCGACAGAATTAAATCACTTTTACTTTTCATTTGATAGTTCTTAGACTTTGTTGTATCCTAGAGGTAATTTGTCTAATAGAGGCAAATAACACCTTAAGGAAAGTGCTTTCACGCCTCAAAGTCTCTGTATTTGTCTAGTATAGTTTTGTTCTTTACTACAGTTTTCTAACAATCTTAAGGTGTTATTATCAACAATGGAGTCAAGTTCTGAATCTGCGTTCAAAGTGATGAATCAGGACTTCGTGAAGTTGGACAGATTCGACGGCACTAACTTCTCCCGTTGGAAGGATAAGATGATGTTTTTCCTGACGGCTTTGAAGATTGCTTACGTTTTGGATCCTTCTCTTCCTGAAATTCCAGAACCTAAAGATGGTGATTCTGATGAAGTCAAGGCACAACACAGGAAACGCGCAGAGGACGAGTTGCTGTGCAGAGGACACATCATGAACACTCTTTCTGACCGCTTGTATGATCTATATACTGCAGTCAAGTCGCCAAAGGAAATCTGGAATGCGCTGGAATACAAGTATAATACGATGAAACAAGGTGCGGATAAATTTCTGATTATGCAATATTTTGATTTTCGTATCATTGAGAATTCTTCTCTTATGGATCAGATTCATGATCTCCAAGTGATTGTGTCTAAGTTACATGATCTGAAAGTGGAGATATCTGAATCCTTGCAAGTTGGAGCAATTATAGCCAAACTTCCAACTAGTTGGAATGACTATAAGAAAAAGTTGCTCCATACTACTGAATCATTCACTACAGATCAGATTTTAAAACATTTGCGTATTGAAGAAGATACCAGAAATCTTCAAAAGAAGCAAATAGAATCTGATGTCAAAGTGAATGCTTTAAGTGAGAAGAATTCACAGAATTTTTCTGGTTCCAAAAGAAAGTCTCCAGATGCAAGTACATCTAAGGACAAGAAGAAGAATAGAATCTGCTATAAGTGCGGCAAGAAGGGACATTACAAGCGTGAGTGCAAAGCAGATAGCAACAAAAAGCAAAAGAAAGACAATGCCAAAAATGCAAATCTGGTTGAACAAGATGTTGCTGAGATTGTTGCAATGATTTCGCATTGGAACATTGGCATGATTTCTGAGTTGCATGTGGCTGCTGCAACCAAATCGTGTGACTGGTGGTATGATTCTGGTGCCACCGTGCATGTTTGTAATGATAAGTCCCAATTCAAGACTTATGAAGAAGTTCCTGATGGTCATAAAGTATTGATGGGAAACCATGATACAGCAAAGGTCATTGGCATAGGAAGTGTAGACTTGCAGTTTACTTCCGGAAAGAAACTTATACTGGCCAATGTACTTCATGTTCCAGAAATTAGGAAAAATCTTGTGTCGGCTGATGCCTTAAACAAAAAGGGGCTAAAGGCTGTAATAGAGTCTAATAAGCTTATCTTCTCTTTGAATGGTGTATTTGTAGGCAAGGGATACTCTTGTGATGGAATGTTCAAGTTATGTATCAATAAAAATAATGTTTCTGTGTATATTGTTGATGCTTCATATTCTCTTTGGCATGGTAGATTAGCGCATACTAATCATAAAACTTTGCAGTTTATGTCTAAACATGGGCTAATTTCGTTCAAAGATAATGTTGAAAAAAGGTGTGAAACATGCATACAAGCAAAAATGACCAGATTACCTTTTCCTAAAGCAGAAAGAAACAATGAATTGTTGGATCTTGTTCATTCTGACGTTTGTGAATTTAATGGGTTTCTAACAAGAGGAGGAAATAAGTATTTCATCACATTCATTGATGATTATTCAAGATATGTGTATGTTTACTTGATGAAAACGAAAGATGAGTCATTTCATATGTTTAAGTGTTACAAAAATCTGGTGAAAAATCAACTAGGAAAGAAGGTTAAAATTTTGAGGAGTGATAGAGGTGGGGAATATCTCCCTGCTGATTTTTCTCAATTTTGTGAAGAAAATGGAATTATACACCAAACTAGTGCACCTTATACTCCGCAACAAAATGGTTTGGCAGAAAGGAAAAATAGAACTTTAGGAAATATGGTAAATGCCATGATTATAAGTTCTGGACTGCCTAAAAATTTGTGGGGAGAGGCCTTACTGGCTGCTTGTCACATACATAATCGAGTAACTTCGCTTAAATCGAAGGTATCACCATATGAATTATGGAAAGGTAGAAAACCAAACTTGAAGTATTTTCGAGTTTGGGGTTGTATAGCCTTTTATAGAGTCCCTGATCATAAAAGGACAAAATTGGGACCTCGAGCACTTAAAAGTGTGTTTGTAGGCTATGCTGAAAATTCAAAAGCATATCGGTTGCTAGATTTAGATTCTAACGTCATTGTGGAATCTAGAGATGTCGAATTTTTAGAAGATAAATTTATTCAAGATGAAAGATCTTGGAGAAGTAGATACTATCTTAGGAATTAAAGTTAAGAGACATAGTGGGGGCTATTCTTTAAGTCAATCTCATTATGTTGAGAAAGTTTTGAACAAGTATCAACATTTGAAGATAAAAGAAGTAAGCACTCCTTATGATCCTAACTTTAAGTTGTTTGAAAATTCTGGAAAGCCAATTGCTCAATTAGAGTATGCTAGTGCAATTGGTAGCCTAATGTATGCTACACATTGTACTAGGCCAGATATTTCATATGCAGTTTGTAGACTCGCTAGATACACTAAGAATCCTGGTATAGAGCATTGGAAAGCTATAGGTAGAGTGCTTCGATATCTTAAAAGGACAAAAGATTTAGAGCTTTCCTATAACAAATTTCCGGTTGTACTTGAAGGTTATTCCGATGCAAGTTGGGTAACCAGTGTATGTGACAAAGTGTCTACTTCTGGATGGATTTTTATGTTGGGTGGAGGAGCTGTTTCTTGGGCATCAAAGAAACAAACAGTCATAACTCATTCCACCATGGAGGCTGAGTTTGTAGCCTTAGCAGCTGCATGCAAAGAGGCCGAATGGCTAAGAAACTTACTGTTAGACATCGAGTTGTGGCCAAACCCGATGCCAGCCATTTCTTTGCATTGTGATAGCGAAGCCACTATGTCTAGAGCGTTAAATAGAATATATAACGGCAAATCTAGACATATAAGTCTAAGACATGAATATGTCAGACAATTATTGAATGATGGCATAGTCACAGTAGTGTATGTTAGATCATTCAACAATTTGGCGGATCCATTCACTAAAGCTCTCTCAAGAGATGTAGTGAAAGCAACGTCATTGGGAATGGGGTTAAAACCCATTGTCTAAAACCACTAGTAATGGTAACCCAACCTCTCTTCTAGCACTAACACTAGGTGAAAGGTTTAAAGGGTAATAACAAGTTACTAATAAGTGGTTGTGAGCACTAGAAATTGTATCATACCATTCCAAGGTACTAGTGCAGTTTGATACATAAGAGGCTGAGTATCATACTCTTAATGAAGTTAAATATGGTTTCATAGTGCCTTGGTAATAAAGGCTAGAAATGTACTTCACCTATATGATCATGGGAGTGGTGCCGCTCCCAGCAAAAGTGGGGGTTTTCTTTTGTAAATGATCATGAATCTAGGATGGAGCACACGGCCAGTAAAAGTGCTAAAATCATTTCGTGAACTATTCTCCGAAAAGGTATAATCTTGTGTGTGCTATTTCTGTTTTAACTTTAAAGTTATGGTTTAAGCAATGTAGCCACCATAACTTGTTAGAACAAGTGAAATATTTACACTAAGAGAAGGGTTTAAGTTCACAAACACCTTTCTCTATGCAAGATAATATGAGTGCTGATTTGATTTCATTACAAACTAAGTGGGGGATTGTTGGTAATAGTTTGTAATGAGTATGTTGAAATCCATTGTCCCACATTGAAAGAGGATAAAGTGCATGTTGCCTATATATGAGTCATTGTCCTATTCCTTTACAAACTTGTTCCAAGATAATAGTTTGGAGGGAAAGTTTGGTGGGAAACTTATTTCAAGATATATAAAATCTTGACAAGGGCACTTGGGCACTTGGGGCACCTTGGGGCTTTCTGAAAGGGTGTCAATCAGAGGTAGTTAATGGCGGTTGGCGGTTACATTTTGCAGACATATCTGTTAATTGGCTAACTACCCAAACGCCTATTCAATAAAGATTGCATCCTCTGATAGTGCCTTGAATAGGTGCTTCAATCCTTTTAAATAGTAGGATTTCGACAGAATTAAATCACTTTTACTTTTCATTTGATAGTTCTTAGACTTTGTTGTATCCTAGAGGTAATTTGTCTAATAGAGGCAAATAACACCTTAAGGAAAGTGCTTTCACGCCTCAAAGTCTCTGTATTTGTCTAGTATAGTTTTGTTCTTTACTACAGTTTTCTAACAATCTTAAGGTGTTATTATCAACAATGGAGTCAAGTTCTGAATCTGCGTTCAAAGTGATGAATCAGGACTTCGTGAAGTTGGACAGATTCGACGGCACTAACTTCTCCCGTTGGAAGGATAAGATGATGTTTTTCCTGACGGCTTTGAAGATTGCTTACGTTTTGGATCCTTCTCTTCCTGAAATTCCAGAACCTAAAGATGGTGATTCTGATGAAGTCAAGGCACAACACAGGAAACGCGCAGAGGACGAGTTGCTGTGCAGAGGACACATCATGAACACTCTTTCTGACCGCTTGTATGATCTATATACTGCAGTCAAGTCGCCAAAGGAAATCTGGAATGCGCTGGAATACAAGTATAATACGATGAAACAAGGTGCGGATAAATTTCTGATTATGCAATATTTTGATTTTCGTATCATTGAGAATTCTTCTCTTATGGATCAGATTCATGATCTCCAAGTGATTGTGTCTAAGTTACATGATCTGAAAGTGGAGATATCTGAATCCTTGCAAGTTGGAGCAATTATAGCCAAACTTCCAACTAGTTGGAATGACTATAAGAAAAAGTTGCTCCATACTACTGAATCATTCACTACAGATCAGATTTTAAAACATTTGCGTATTGAAGAAGATACCAGAAATCTTCAAAAGAAGCAAATAGAATCTGATGTCAAAGTGAATGCTTTAAGTGAGAAGAATTCACAGAATTTTTCTGGTTCCAAAAGAAAGTCTCCAGATGCAAGTACATCTAAGGACAAGAAGAAGAATAGAATCTGCTATAAGTGCGGCAAGAAGGGACATTACAAGCGTGAGTGCAAAGCAGATAGCAACAAAAAGCAAAAGAAAGACAATGCCAAAAATGCAAATCTGGTTGAACAAGATGTTGCTGAGATTGTTGCAATGATTTCGCATTGGAACATTGGCATGATTTCTGAGTTGCATGTGGCTGCTGCAACCAAATCGTGTGACTGGTGGTATGATTCTGGTGCCACCGTGCATGTTTGTAATGATAAGTCCCAATTCAAGACTTATGAAGAAGTTCCTGATGGTCATAAAGTATTGATGGGAAACCATGATACAGCAAAGGTCATTGGCATAGGAAGTGTAGACTTGCAGTTTACTTCCGGAAAGAAACTTATACTGGCCAATGTACTTCATGTTCCAGAAATTAGGAAAAATCTTGTGTCGGCTGATGCCTTAAACAAAAAGGGGCTAAAGGCTGTAATAGAGTCTAATAAGCTTATCTTCTCTTTGAATGGTGTATTTGTAGGCAAGGGATACTCTTGTGATGGAATGTTCAAGTTATGTATCAATAAAAATAATGTTTCTGTGTATATTGTTGATGCTTCATATTCTCTTTGGCATGGTAGATTAGCGCATACTAATCATAAAACTTTGCAGTTTATGTCTAAACATGGGCTAATTTCGTTCAAAGATAATGTTGAAAAAAGGTGTGAAACATGCATACAAGCAAAAATGACCAGATTACCTTTTCCTAAAGCAGAAAGAAACAATGAATTGTTGGATCTTGTTCATTCTGACGTTTGTGAATTTAATGGGTTTCTAACAAGAGGAGGAAATAAGTATTTCATCACATTCATTGATGATTATTCAAGATATGTGTATGTTTACTTGATGAAAACGAAAGATGAGTCATTTCATATGTTTAAGTGTTACAAAAATCTGGTGAAAAATCAACTAGGAAAGAAGGTTAAAATTTTGAGGAGTGATAGAGGTGGGGAATATCTCCCTGCTGATTTTTCTCAATTTTGTGAAGAAAATGGAATTATACACCAAACTAGTGCACCTTATACTCCGCAACAAAATGGTTTGGCAGAAAGGAAAAATAGAACTTTAGGAAATATGGTAAATGCCATGATTATAAGTTCTGGACTGCCTAAAAATTTGTGGGGAGAGGCCTTACTGGCTGCTTGTCACATACATAATCGAGTAACTTCGCTTAAATCGAAGGTATCACCATATGAATTATGGAAAGGTAGAAAACCAAACTTGAAGTATTTTCGAGTTTGGGGTTGTATAGCCTTTTATAGAGTCCCTGATCATAAAAGGACAAAATTGGGACCTCGAGCACTTAAAAGTGTGTTTGTAGGCTATGCTGAAAATTCAAAAGCATATCGGTTGCTAGATTTAGATTCTAACGTCATTGTGGAATCTAGAGATGTCGAATTTTTAGAAGATAAATTTCTTTATAATTCGACAATGAGTACAGATCCAAGCCAAGAGCCACCGCCTGTTTCCAATGCTAGACCCTCCAATAATAATAAAAGGAATGCAGGGGACATTCCAAGTGAGTTAAGGAGGAGTCAAAGGCAACGGAAAGAAAAACATTTATCCTCTGATTTTATAGATTCACAAGCTATTGTTTTCCTAGTTGAAGGCGATAGACAGTTTCTACTTGACAAGATTCCTATCTTGTTAACTGTAGAAGATGACCCTAAAACTTTTAGTGAAGCTATGAAATCGAGAGATGCATCGTTTTGGAGAGAGGCAATTAATGATGAAATGGATTCATTATTAAGTAATAATACTTGGATCCTAGTTGATTTGCCTCCGGGTTCTAAACCAATTGGCTGTAAGTGGGTATTTCGAAAGAAATATGCTACTGATGGATCTGTACAAACTTTCAAGGCAAGATTAGTAGCAAAAGGATTTAGGCAAAAGGAGGGAATCGATTATTTTGATACTTATGCACCAGTGGCTAGAATTACATCTATAAGAGTACTATTAGCATTGGCTTCAATGTTTGATTTGTGTGTACATCAGATGGATGTGAAAACGGCCTTTTTAAATGGTGACTTAAATGAAGAGGTGTATATGGATCAACCAGAAGGTTTTGTTCTACCAGGGAATGAAAAGAAAGTTTGCAAACTAACAAGGTCTTTGTATGGTCTAAAACAAGCGCCTAAACAGTGGCATCAAAAGTTTGAATCTGCTATACTCTCTAATGGTTTTAAATATAATAATGCTGATAAGTGTATTTATTCCAAGTTTACTAGAGAGTATGGTGTGATAATCTGTCTATATGTAGATGACATGCTAATTATTGGTACTAATTACAAAGGCGTTGAAGAAACTAAGAAGTATTTGTCTTCTATATTCAAGATGAAAGATCTTGGAGAAGTAGATACTATCTTAGGAATTAAAGTTAAGAGACATAGTGGGGGCTATTCTTTAAGTCAATCTCATTATGTTGAGAAAGTTTTGAACAAGTATCAACATTTGAAGATAAAAGAAGTAAGCACTCCTTATGATCCTAACTTTAAGTTGTTTGAAAATTCTGGAAAGCCAATTGCTCAATTAGAGTATGCTAGTGCAATTGGTAGCCTAATGTATGCTACACATTGTACTAGGCCAGATATTTCATATGCAGTTTGTAGACTCGCTAGATACACTAAGAATCCTGGTATAGAGCATTGGAAAGCTATAGGTAGAGTGCTTCGATATCTTAAAAGGACAAAAGATTTAGAGCTTTCCTATAACAAATTTCCGGTTGTACTTGAAGGTTATTCCGATGCAAGTTGGGTAACCAGTGTATGTGACAAAGTGTCTACTTCTGGATGGATTTTTATGTTGGGTGGAGGAGCTGTTTCTTGGGCATCAAAGAAACAAACAGTCATAACTCATTCCACCATGGAGGCTGAGTTTGTAGCCTTAGCAGCTGCATGCAAAGAGGCCGAATGGCTAAGAAACTTACTGTTAGACATCGAGTTGTGGCCAAACCCGATGCCAGCCATTTCTTTGCATTGTGATAGCGAAGCCACTATGTCTAGAGCGTTAAATAGAATATATAACGGCAAATCTAGACATATAAGTCTAAGACATGAATATGTCAGACAATTATTGAATGATGGCATAGTCACAGTAGTGTATGTTAGATCATTCAACAATTTGGCGGATCCATTCACTAAAGCTCTCTCAAGAGATGTAGTGAAAGCAACGTCATTGGGAATGGGGTTAAAACCCATTGTCTAAAACCACTAGTAATGGTAACCCAACCTCTCTTCTAGCACTAACACTAGGTGAAAGGTTTAAAGGGTAATAACAAGTTACTAATAAGTGGTTGTGAGCACTAGAAATTGTATCATACCATTCCAAGGTACTAGTGCAGTTTGATACATAAGAGGCTGAGTATCATACTCTTAATGAAGTTAAATATGGTTTCATAGTGCCTTGGTAATAAAGGCTAGAAATGTACTTCACCTATATGATCATGGGAGTGGTGCCGCTCCCAGCAAAAGTGGGGGTTTTCTTTTGTAAATGATCATGAATCTAGGATGGAGCACACGGCCAGTAAAAGTGCTAAAATCATTTCGTGAACTATTCTCCGAAAAGGTATAATCTTGTGTGTGCTATTTCTGTTTTAACTTTAAAGTTATGGTTTAAGCAATGTAGCCACCATAACTTGTTAGAACAAGTGAAATATTTACACTAAGAGAAGGGTTTAAGTTCACAAACACCTTTCTCTATGCAAGATAATATGAGTGCTGATTTGATTTCATTACAAACTAAGTGGGGGATTGTTGGTAATAGTTTGTAATGAGTATGTTGAAATCCATTGTCCCACATTGAAAGAGGATAAAGTGCATGTTGCCTATATATGAGTCATTGTCCTATTCCTTTACAAACTTGTTCCAAGATAATAGTTTGGAGGGAAAGTTTGGTGGGAAACTTATTTCAAGATATATAAAATCTTGACAAGGGCACTTGGGCACTTGGGGCACCTTGGGGCTTTCTGAAAGGGTGTCAATCAGAGGTAGTTAATGGCGGTTGGCGGTTACATTTTGCAGACATATCTGTTAATTGGCTAACTACCCAAACGCCTATTCAATAAAGATTGCATCCTCTGATAGTGCCTTGAATAGGTGCTTCAATCCTTTTAAATAGTAGGATTTCGACAGAATTAAATCACTTTTACTTTTCATTTGATAGTTCTTAGACTTTGTTGTATCCTAGAGGTAATTTGTCTAATAGAGGCAAATAACACCTTAAGGAAAGTGCTTTCACGCCTCAAAGTCTCTGTATTTGTCTAGTATAGTTTTGTTCTTTACTACAGTTTTCTAACAATCTTAAGGTGTTATTATCAACAATGGAGTCAAGTTCTGAATCTGCGTTCAAAGTGATGAATCAGGACTTCGTGAAGTTGGACAGATTCGACGGCACTAACTTCTCCCGTTGGAAGGATAAGATGATGTTTTTCCTGACGGCTTTGAAGATTGCTTACGTTTTGGATCCTTCTCTTCCTGAAATTCCAGAACCTAAAGATGGTGATTCTGATGAAGTCAAGGCACAACACAGGAAACGCGCAGAGGACGAGTTGCTGTGCAGAGGACACATCATGAACACTCTTTCTGACCGCTTGTATGATCTATATACTGCAGTCAAGTCGCCAAAGGAAATCTGGAATGCGCTGGAATACAAGTATAATACGATGAAACAAGGTGCGGATAAATTTCTGATTATGCAATATTTTGATTTTCGTATCATTGAGAATTCTTCTCTTATGGATCAGATTCATGATCTCCAAGTGATTGTGTCTAAGTTACATGATCTGAAAGTGGAGATATCTGAATCCTTGCAAGTTGGAGCAATTATAGCCAAACTTCCAACTAGTTGGAATGACTATAAGAAAAAGTTGCTCCATACTACTGAATCATTCACTACAGATCAGATTTTAAAACATTTGCGTATTGAAGAAGATACCAGAAATCTTCAAAAGAAGCAAATAGAATCTGATGTCAAAGTGAATGCTTTAAGTGAGAAGAATTCACAGAATTTTTCTGGTTCCAAAAGAAAGTCTCCAGATGCAAGTACATCTAAGGACAAGAAGAAGAATAGAATCTGCTATAAGTGCGGCAAGAAGGGACATTACAAGCGTGAGTGCAAAGCAGATAGCAACAAAAAGCAAAAGAAAGACAATGCCAAAAATGCAAATCTGGTTGAACAAGATGTTGCTGAGATTGTTGCAATGATTTCGCATTGGAACATTGGCATGATTTCTGAGTTGCATGTGGCTGCTGCAACCAAATCGTGTGACTGGTGGTATGATTCTGGTGCCACCGTGCATGTTTGTAATGATAAGTCCCAATTCAAGACTTATGAAGAAGTTCCTGATGGTCATAAAGTATTGATGGGAAACCATGATACAGCAAAGGTCATTGGCATAGGAAGTGTAGACTTGCAGTTTACTTCCGGAAAGAAACTTATACTGGCCAATGTACTTCATGTTCCAGAAATTAGGAAAAATCTTGTGTCGGCTGATGCCTTAAACAAAAAGGGGCTAAAGGCTGTAATAGAGTCTAATAAGCTTATCTTCTCTTTGAATGGTGTATTTGTAGGCAAGGGATACTCTTGTGATGGAATGTTCAAGTTATGTATCAATAAAAATAATGTTTCTGTGTATATTGTTGATGCTTCATATTCTCTTTGGCATGGTAGATTAGCGCATACTAATCATAAAACTTTGCAGTTTATGTCTAAACATGGGCTAATTTCGTTCAAAGATAATGTTGAAAAAAGGTGTGAAACATGCATACAAGCAAAAATGACCAGATTACCTTTTCCTAAAGCAGAAAGAAACAATGAATTGTTGGATCTTGTTCATTCTGACGTTTGTGAATTTAATGGGTTTCTAACAAGAGGAGGAAATAAGTATTTCATCACATTCATTGATGATTATTCAAGATATGTGTATGTTTACTTGATGAAAACGAAAGATGAGTCATTTCATATGTTTAAGTGTTACAAAAATCTGGTGAAAAATCAACTAGGAAAGAAGGTTAAAATTTTGAGGAGTGATAGAGGTGGGGAATATCTCCCTGCTGATTTTTCTCAATTTTGTGAAGAAAATGGAATTATACACCAAACTAGTGCACCTTATACTCCGCAACAAAATGGTTTGGCAGAAAGGAAAAATAGAACTTTAGGAAATATGGTAAATGCCATGATTATAAGTTCTGGACTGCCTAAAAATTTGTGGGGAGAGGCCTTACTGGCTGCTTGTCACATACATAATCGAGTAACTTCGCTTAAATCGAAGGTATCACCATATGAATTATGGAAAGGTAGAAAACCAAACTTGAAGTATTTTCGAGTTTGGGGTTGTATAGCCTTTTATAGAGTCCCTGATCATAAAAGGACAAAATTGGGACCTCGAGCACTTAAAAGTGTGTTTGTAGGCTATGCTGAAAATTCAAAAGCATATCGGTTGCTAGATTTAGATTCTAACGTCATTGTGGAATCTAGAGATGTCGAATTTTTAGAAGATAAATTTCTTTATAATTCGACAATGAGTACAGATCCAAGCCAAGAGCCACCGCCTGTTTCCAATGCTAGACCCTCCAATAATAATAAAAGGAATGCAGGGGACATTCCAAGTGAGTTAAGGAGGAGTCAAAGGCAACGGAAAGAAAAACATTTATCCTCTGATTTTATAGATTCACAAGCTATTGTTTTCCTAGTTGAAGGCGATAGACAGTTTCTACTTGACAAGATTCCTATCTTGTTAACTGTAGAAGATGACCCTAAAACTTTTAGTGAAGCTATGAAATCGAGAGATGCATCGTTTTGGAGAGAGGCAATTAATGATGAAATGGATTCATTATTAAGTAATAATACTTGGATCCTAGTTGATTTGCCTCCGGGTTCTAAACCAATTGGCTGTAAGTGGGTATTTCGAAAGAAATATGCTACTGATGGATCTGTACAAACTTTCAAGGCAAGATTAGTAGCAAAAGGATTTAGGCAAAAGGAGGGAATCGATTATTTTGATACTTATGCACCAGTGGCTAGAATTACATCTATAAGAGTACTATTAGCATTGGCTTCAATGTTTGATTTGTGTGTACATCAGATGGATGTGAAAACGGCCTTTTTAAATGGTGACTTAAATGAAGAGGTGTATATGGATCAACCAGAAGGTTTTGTTCTACCAGGGAATGAAAAGAAAGTTTGCAAACTAACAAGGTCTTTGTATGGTCTAAAACAAGCGCCTAAACAGTGGCATCAAAAGTTTGAATCTGCTATACTCTCTAATGGTTTTAAATATAATAATGCTGATAAGTGTATTTATTCCAAGTTTACTAGAGAGTATGGTGTGATAATCTGTCTATATGTAGATGACATGCTAATTATTGGTACTAATTACAAAGGCGTTGAAGAAACTAAGAAGTATTTGTCTTCTATATTCAAGATGAAAGATCTTGGAGAAGTAGATACTATCTTAGGAATTAAAGTTAAGAGACATAGTGGGGGCTATTCTTTAAGTCAATCTCATTATGTTGAGAAAGTTTTGAACAAGTATCAACATTTGAAGATAAAAGAAGTAAGCACTCCTTATGATCCTAACTTTAAGTTGTTTGAAAATTCTGGAAAGCCAATTGCTCAATTAGAGTATGCTAGTGCAATTGGTAGCCTAATGTATGCTACACATTGTACTAGGCCAGATATTTCATATGCAGTTTGTAGACTCGCTAGATACACTAAGAATCCTGGTATAGAGCATTGGAAAGCTATAGGTAGAGTGCTTCGATATCTTAAAAGGACAAAAGATTTAGAGCTTTCCTATAACAAATTTCCGGTTGTACTTGAAGGTTATTCCGATGCAAGTTGGGTAACCAGTGTATGTGACAAAGTGTCTACTTCTGGATGGATTTTTATGTTGGGTGGAGGAGCTGTTTCTTGGGCATCAAAGAAACAAACAGTCATAACTCATTCCACCATGGAGGCTGAGTTTGTAGCCTTAGCAGCTGCATGCAAAGAGGCCGAATGGCTAAGAAACTTACTGTTAGACATCGAGTTGTGGCCAAACCCGATGCCAGCCATTTCTTTGCATTGTGATAGCGAAGCCACTATGTCTAGAGCGTTAAATAGAATATATAACGGCAAATCTAGACATATAAGTCTAAGACATGAATATGTCAGACAATTATTGAATGATGGCATAGTCACAGTAGTGTATGTTAGATCATTCAACAATTTGGCGGATCACACTAGGTGAAAGGTTTAAAGGGTAATAACAAGTTACTAATAAGTGGTTGTGAGCACTAGAAATTGTATCATACCATTCCAAGGTACTAGTGCAGTTTGATACATAAGAGGCTGAGTATCATACTCTTAATGAAGTTAAATATGGTTTCATAGTGCCTTGGTAATAAAGGCTAGAAATGTACTTCACCTATATGATCATGGGAGTGGTGCCGCTCCCAGCAAAAGTGGGGGTTTTCTTTTGTAAATGATCATGAATCTAGGATGGAGCACACGGCCAGTAAAAGTGCTAAAATCATTTCGTGAACTATTCTCCGAAAAGGTATAATCTTGTGTGTGCTATTTCTGTTTTAACTTTAAAGTTATGGTTTAAGCAATGTAGCCACCATAACTTGTTAGAACAAGTGAAATATTTACACTAAGAGAAGGGTTTAAGTTCACAAACACCTTTCTCTATGCAAGATAATATGAGTGCTGATTTGATTTCATTACAAACTAAGTGGGGGATTGTTGGTAATAGTTTGTAATGAGTATGTTGAAATCCATTGTCCCACATTGAAAGAGGATAAAGTGCATGTTGCCTATATATGAGTCATTGTCCTATTCCTTTACAAACTTGTTCCAAGATAATAGTTTGGAGGGAAAGTTTGGTGGGAAACTTATTTCAAGATATATAAAATCTTGACAAGGGCACTTGGGCACTTGGGGCACCTTGGGGCTTTCTGAAAGGGTGTCAATCAGAGGTAGTTAATGGCGGTTGGCGGTTACATTTTGCAGACATATCTGTTAATTGGCTAACTACCCAAACGCCTATTCAATAAAGATTGCATCCTCTGATAGTGCCTTGAATAGGTGCTTCAATCCTTTTAAATAGTAGGATTTCGACAGAATTAAATCACTTTTACTTTTCATTTGATAGTTCTTAGACTTTGTTGTATCCTAGAGGTAATTTGTCTAATAGAGGCAAATAACACCTTAAGGAAAGTGCTTTCACGCCTCAAAGTCTCTGTATTTGTCTAGTATAGTTTTGTTCTTTACTACAGTTTTCTAACACTATCTATCCTCATAATTTTGAAAAAAGAATGGTTATTGTACAAAGAAGCCTGAAATTCCAAGCATCACATGAGAAACAAAATCTGTACTTCAACTCAATCATATCTGCACAATTTTTTTTTCTTTTTTTTTTTTTGAGAAAAAGTCTACCTATCCGATCTATTAACGTATCCAAATACTGTCAATCGTGCGAGCCACGGTCCCAATCAGTCTGATATTTTCATGGAAATCATTATCGTTGTAGCTTTTTTGGAGCAAACCGAGCCAGTCGACAATAAACTCATCAGTTTCGTCTGTATGCATGTGATTGCTATCCTTTCTAATTGTCGTCGTTGCCGTCTTATTCATCAGTCAAAGCCTTAATGTCTGGTTTTTCCTTTTTTGTTTACTTTTGATCTTTGGAGATGCTCCTTTTGCCTACAATTTTTCAATTTCTTCATTCAAAGTATTACCCGTTATTTGCTGAGGCAAATCTTTATCTCTATATGTTAATTCTTTCAGGCTTGATTTAGATTGAAAAATTTGATGAAAGATTTGAAATTCATTAAAATCGATCTAGTTGTTTAAATTATTTAAGAAAATTTGAGTTTATAATTCGCTAATTATCTTTTTTTTTTAAATGTAAGCAGAAGGACTCGAACTCGAGATCTCTTACTTACACCCCCTCCCCCAATACCACCCAACCCATCCCTCCCCTCCTATAATTCGCTAATTATCAAAATACATTTTAAACACTATAATAATTTGTAATTTTGCAATTTCAAATATCTCTTACATAATTTAAACAATTAGAAAGATTTGAGAGAATTTCAAAACTTTATTTTATCAAATCTCTCAATCCAAACACAACCTTGGATACTCTAAACCCAAGAGAAGTAATGATTTCAGTGTTTATAGGATTTTGCAGTCCCTTTAGGTGTCATATCTTTATGTTAAATTTACTGTTCAACAGTGTAATAAGTATTTTTTACCCTTTTGAGAAATACAAATTAAAGGAATAATTCCCCGAAGGTGCCATAAAGTTTTTCATTTTTTTACTATTTTGTCCTTTCATTTTTTATTTTATAATAACTTTCAACCATCTAATTAAATTTTATTTAACTGGACTAAAATCTTGAATCCACCATGAAATAATCATAAACTAAAATGAAAAATATTGGGACGGTTGTTAAGTATACAAGTAATTCAAACCTTCTAATAATGTTTAACGTCATTCTAGCACAATTTTTCTCGTTTTCCACGTTCTTGAGTGGTTAGGATACAATAAATTTGGTTGATTATGATACAAGGATGTCGATCTGGCAATCATGTTGCCTGTTGTCAAAGTAGGTGGCTAAATTAGTTTCTTTTTTTTTTCCTTTTTGAGATACGGTAGCTGAATTATAATTTGAGACCTAAATCATCATTGCATTCCCAATTCGGGCTTACCCAATTTTATTTTGCAATGAAAATTAAATTTCAGGTATAATTGATATGTACATTGGTAAGCCTATAAAGTGTAGAGGAAAAAAATACATTATACATCTTAAACATTCACCATGTTTATGTGAATTGCGAAGTTAAAAAATGATACAATATTCCATGTGTACTTGACTACTAGTTTTGAAAACTTCCGATTGATTCTTCGAGGTCCTGGATCTGGAAAAACAAATATAAGGTACAAAATACTGGGTTGAAAGAATCCGAAAATGGCTTAACAGACCCCATTTCTTATCTTCTCCTGAAAAATGAATAGAACGTGAATAATGACGTTTGTACTCTTGGATACAATCGATCAATCTTTATATGGATGTTTCCAAACTGGAAAGGAAGTACTCAAAGTGATTGTACAAGGGGTATACTACCTGCAATCTTTAAAAAAGGGAAAATCGTTCACAACATCCATGACATTTCGTGAAATGAATTTTTTTCGTAATTTACTTTCAAAATATTAACTTTACGTTTCTTACAAATTTAATTTCCCTTTTAAAAACAACCCAGTTATCAATTTTCATTTTAAATTAACCTGCAATTCAACACCCCTCTCCTTGGTCAAAAGCCTTAATTAAGTCTGCAAAAGTGAAAAGTCTCAATTAAGACCTCCATAGTTGGAGTATGGTTCCAATTAAATGCTCTAATCTGACACCATTAGATCAATAATGGTTTGCCCTATATTGGATTTATCAAAAAAGTTTTCAGTGAAAATATTTAGAGAACGTTTCACTAGAAACAAAAAAAAACCCTTCCCCCAAGATTCGTACTTTCTCAACCATCATCTCTCTTTACTTCAGTGTAACAAAAAGAATCATGCAGCACATATACATCAGTTATTAATTTTAACATTTGATGACCAAAACCCAAAAAAATACGGTCGGCTCTTTTTAGTCTCAGTACATCCCCCCTGCCTAAATCCTCCAACCAATTAATGGCAGCATTTTGAACTTTTCGCGTGGACAAAAACGATGAGAAGTTCGTTTTTAATTATTTGTGGTTTGAATTTTGCGTATGAGTTGAGAAAACTATTCCATTTCCTTTTTGGTTTTGTTAATCTTTCCATTAGAAGGTTCATGAACCGTGTTTCTTGTGGAATATGGGCATAGCCATGTCATTATGAATTCTTCCATTTCCATCTTTTATTAGAAGCTTGGTTGAGACTTGAGAGTGAGGGATGAAGACAATTTGTTGAATGCATGATCCAGACTAGTACAAGAAAATGATGTGCCTTTTTCTTCCGTTGTCCTCATGAGAATTACAGCGAGAATAAGCTAGTTGAGTGAAGATTTAGAATCTGGACATATCCGTGGTTCCATTCTTTTCAAAAAGAAGAAAACAGTGGGACTACGGTTGAGGTATTAGAACATAGAAGTCCTGAGTTTTTCCTTTCCCTATTTTTAAAATTTCACTCTTCCCCTATTGAAAAAAGAAATTAAAAAAAGGGACTATGAAAAATGTAACGATCTATTGACCCACAAACAATTGAGGACTGTAAATAGATCTCAAGATCAGAGGTCAAACTTATCGTAGTCAAGCACCAAAGGCAAACTTATCCCTTGTACCTCTTGCTTTGGTTTTAATCTTCTTGGCAACAAGCAGCTACACATCAAAGAAAAGAAATAGTTCTCGCACTCCTCCATCTTGCAGCGTTATCCGGAACATTAGAGATGACACTCCAAAAGCATATGATATACGGTCAAATCCATTACACGATGGTTCTACATATTAACACTTCTGGCCTAACTAAATTCTCGTAGCTTTTGTTTGTTATACTGCCGCTGCTGCATATCCTTGTTTTGTTGGTATAAAACATTCACAAATTTTAGCATTCCTTCCAATTTAGAGAATTCTATGCAAGGCTGCTCCAATGTTTTATTTGGGAATATTGTTAGGTTAGTTGATCAATTGATCTAGAAGACTTGCAATATTTATTATGTTTTCTAGGGTCTCAGGTGAATTCCCAATCACCTTTTTCATTTCTCTGCTAGACATATTTAATATGCTAAACAATAGATTTGTACCCTCTTGGTATCGTGCCTACTGGAATGATTTGTTTTGTTGCCCATGGTAATGTTATCACTTGCAATGATTATTATGACACTTGGAAATTGAGTACAATACGTCCAATATTGAAGTGTGAAGATACATGCATTAATTGCTTTCAAAGGTGTAGTAGGGGTGTCTGAGACGCGCCATGCGGCCCAAGACAGGGCGAAGCCGAAGCGCTTCAGGCTTTCAAGTGAGGCGCAACTCCTGATGGGCGAACGCTCGATGACACTGACAGCCAGCAGATCTCGGGTATCTCCCAGTGCCTGAAAGGCACGCGCCTGAGGGATGCCATGTCATTGAAAGAACAAAAATTTGAAAACCAGGAAAAAGTATTTATGATATAAAGAAAGTAGAGGTTCTAAGTTTAAATCTCTCTGTCCTCTTCTTGTTTCTTAAATTTCACTACTTCTAGGGATGTTCATTGGCCGGTATTCGAGAATTCAATAAAAAAAAAATTTTGAAAATTCTTGATCACCGTTCAAACTTTAGTTTGGTAGATTGAACTAGACTTCTCTTCAGTAATTTTCTCTCCATTTTCCGAGGGTTTGGATTACTCAAACTTAAAATAATCTTCTCTATTTTCAAAGGGTTAGGATTAATCAAACTTAAAATGATCTTGTACCTTCCTAGTAAATGAAGACACATTTCATGCAACCAGATGTATATTGTGAGAAATAGGAAGAGAATCCACTAGAGAGGAACTAAATCCGTAAACCAATACTAAACTCAGTAGTCTAACTAATATTTATAGTAAAAATTTCAGGAATTCGGCTAGTAATCGGTGATTGGGTAATGTATTTTTAATATTCGTTTCTGAACCATTTTATCAAATATTTAAATTGGATATATTTTGATTTTACTGAAATTCAAAATCCAATCTAGATTGAATTGACGAGTTTTTGTTTTTTTTCGAAATTTGAACACTCGTAATTCCTCCCTGTTGGTATTTTTTTTTAAATGTAGACAGTGACAACAAATTAGAAGATAGAAGCAGAAAAATGGAGGAGCCGTGGACTAATTGAGAAGGATAGCACAAGAAAAGAATAAGTGAAAAGGAACTGAGTTGGCTTGGGCCGGAGAAGGAAATGAGAAAGTGAAGAATTATTGAAGAAAGAAACAGGGCAAGAACTTAACAAGATGACAGCATAGCACGTTAGTGATGCACAATAATAGTTTTTTTAATTACTAGGTGGTGGTCACCGCACAGTGCGCGGTGATATATATGCCCAGTTAATGTTTAGTTAGTAATGTTTGTGAGAATGAAAATTAGTGAAATGGAGTACAATCAAATGGAACCATAAAATGGAACTATATTATACAGGCATATTAGCGAAAATTAGTAATGTTGGAAAGAAGTTTTAATTATACAGGCATTCTAAATATGAAAATCAAACAAGTTTAATTTTAATCTTGAATGTTTAGGTTGTGGAAGTTGAGCTAATGAACGCCTAGAAGATCATCCGAAAAGTACGAAGTTATAATGTTGAACGTAGTTGCTTGAGACAGCCTGAATGTTGAAGGAAAAGGTTGAATGTAGCAAATAAGCGTTCTTCCGTGCAATTTTGGTGCAATGAGACTGACAATATTAAGATTCTGTTTGACAGTCAAAGAAGAATGAATAATGTTAATCCTTAGAACGAAAAAGGAGGGGTAAAAATTTTGTGTGCAAATAAAGGGAATAAAAAATTACTTGTTGGCTTGCATGATAAAGTTCACTTGTTAAATATCCAACCCATTTTTCAGCTTCAATATCCATGGCGGTTGCATATAGCGAACCAGTTCAATTAGAAAGTGAAATCGAAATACATGCTCCGCAAAGGGAAAAGTGATAATATTTAGAGAAAGATGAAATTGCTTGGAGAATAAATTGCATGATTTATGAATAATGCAAGAGGTTGTAAAGAACCTGGGCAATAGTTGAACACCGTGTTCACAATGCTGACAAAATGTTAGCGTTGTATGCGTAGAGTAATGAGGCTCTTCACAATTAGGACATGTCATACAATACATTCTATTATCTCTATAGTTTATCTCAGCAGAACCTCTAATCCATGCTGTGCCATCTTCCTATCAAGCAAACATAGGAATGGCGAAAAATGTAACTATTCTTGAATTAAATCTAGACACTATAGCATTGAATAAAAAAGGAGTCTGGAGTCTTACAATTTGTTTTGCAGCAATAATATCCATGATTTGATTATTATTGGGAGGCGGAAGAAAGACATTGGGATCAGTATAACTTGTGTTGGTTAGTAGTTGTGTTGATTGGTTAGAATTAGCATAAAACCTGATTCATATATAGAAAAATTAGCTAGGAATTTCAATAATAAAAGTAGATGATAGAAAATTGGAATTGGTACCAATTATGTAGGTCCCCTGCTTCTTGAATGTCTGGATTTATGAGGATCACAGATGATGGTTGAGTTGAGAAGCTAAGATCTGGTGTTATGCAAAAAAATTGCTGTGTGAAATGAAAACTTATAAAAATATTTGCGAAAAAGAGAAATATGTATGCTTACAGTTTTTCGTTGTGACTTTGATCCTAATAGCAATAAGAACTGGACAGGGTTCATGCTGGGAAGCAATAATAGGTCCATGGGCCTCTTCAATTTGATCGGAGAGAGTGAGAAGTAATGGCCGCAGACTTTAGAAGTATCAAGAAAGAGAATGATAATTGTTATTCTATAGTATCGGTCAAAGGTATTGCGAAAGTGTCAATAGTAAAAAATGGATTGTAACCTCTTATCAGCAATTACATAATCTCTACTGATAGTCAGTTTTCCTCGCACACTTGTTTCTTTTATAGGTCGGACATGCAGCACTATTCCCATGATATCTAATGCAGTTATATATAAGAAACAATTAAAAATATTTGATAAAACAAGTTTTATTTTGTGCGGGAAAAATTAAATAAATAAAAGGGCACTGGTCTGTGTACTTATCAAATGATTTGTATTAGCAATTGTGTCCAACATGGCAAAGGGGTGCAACTGGAAAGAAAGTGGAAGAGAAGGTTGTTGTAGTTCTTGTATTCGTTGAAAGTGTGTCTTTTTGTGGGAACCCAATAGTACGAGCATTCTCTGGCAGGGATATCAGCAAGAGATGGACGCACAATTGCATTAGATATGTAGTATGTCTTAAAAGGTAAAAGCAGGCTGGCAAATTGTTGAAAATAGTCTGCAGGTACATGCATATTGACCGTAACTCTCCGTATTTTAGCATTGTTAGTTGTTGTTAAAAGGTAAATGAAGAACAAAAGAATAATTTGAAAAAGTAAAATTGTCAAACCTGTGGATCAGCAAGTGCATATTGTTGATAATGAGTTTGAGGTCCACCAAAACGTATGACATGTGTTATTTCAATAACTTGGACAATTGCTATCCAATTTAGTAGATTTGGATCAATGGTTGATAGCGGAACGATAGTATTTTCCATGAGGGCAAAAACTGCAGTAAAATGATGTCATTAATCTGAGCAGCTGGTAAATTTTGAATTATCTGAAGCTATGAATAATTAGCATTAATTTATAAGTATTTAGTGTGTATGAAAGCGAAACAGTGTATAGAATATATTAATGGAATAGAAAATATTAAATAAAAGCAATTTATTAATTCACTATATAGAAAAGCGAAATAAGCACGTATAGGATTAAATATAGCTAATAGTAGAGAAAATATAAGGGAAACAGATGTATAGGAATTTTTTGTTGAATTTTGATTAGTGAATTCATTGGAGAGTTATCATTAAGATGTATATATTAAAATATTACAAAGAAAGTAAAGATCAAACAATTTGATAAGCATACAGATTCTTTCGGCAAGTACATGGAGAAAGGTAAAAAAAAAGATAGGAAAAGTAGAAGAAGAATAATTTGAAGGGAAGAAATTAACAGATATGGTATCAAAAAGTGCAAGAGGATAGGAAAATGAAAAAGAAGAAAGAAGAGGAGAAGGAAGATTACCTAAAGAGCAAGGGCGGTGCGGTGGTAAGAAGAAAGTTGGGCCAAAAAAAGTTGTCTGTGAAATGAGTCTCTAAAACAGTTGGAAAGAGAAGAAATTTATGAATTGGGTTCCAAAGTGATTGACAGAGATGTAGCGTGGTATAGGAGACAACTAAGATAGGGTGTGAGGTGTCAGGCTTTACAGTAAGGGAGTCATACATTGGGAACGGATAAATACTGGTGTTGTGTTTTGTATAGGATTTGCCCATGTGATTTCTTTAAATAGGAAGTTTGTGTGCTAAATTTTTTATGCATATATTCTTTCGATAATCATATATTTTATGGAACCGTAAATTATTACTAATATAATGTATCCTGGATGAAGATAAGTATTGTATAATATATTAGATTTGGTATGCAGTGGTTGTTTCAGATTAAAGGAAGACAGGCGAAAAAAGATTTTGAAGAGGAAGTGGAATCAACAGAATGCTGTATGGACAAATAGTTGATTGTGTATTCAGGAAACTAAACATAGAAAATTAAACAGCTTCTCTTGACTTTAAGCAAAAATATTGTCTGTCAATCGTGTCTTGTATAGTGGAAAAAGTTTTAGATTTAACTTAGGACGTTGGGCACTCCTACGGGTAAATGACTCCGGAGTTCTTTAGACAAAGACAAATATAGAACATATATAGGCGGATACAAAAGAAGGATAAAAGAGTTTTTGCAAGCGGACGCATCAAACTAGGAGTGTTGTCTCAAATTCATATGATTGAAGCACCGTCCTTGTGTCTTCGGCAGTGTATTTCTTGCTTCCGTTTTCAGCACAGATGATGACTTGATAGCTGAGCATTTCTGTTGGGAGGAAGAATAAGAGTTCATTGGGTTTTGCATGAATTTGGTCCAGAAATTCCATCCAGCCTTCCGTAAGACAGTTGTTAGTGCATTGTAGGTGAGCATGGATTTTTTGTCGATGTAGATGAATGACTAAAGTGCGGTTCTTTTGCCGATCAAGCGTGTTAATTTTAAAGGGCAGCTTCTATGAAAATATAATATAAGTTAGGCTCTTTGGATAATAATTTATGATAGCAATAGTATAAAGATAAAAGATACCAGCTAAAGAGCATCTTTAAGAGTCACACGGAGGAAAAATGCCGGAAAAGTTAACTCCTGTGTGAAGCTATCTAATAAGCTGGTGATAACTTGTTGATAAACACAGTTAGCCTTATCAAAGTGCATTTGTAAGAATGGATCTAACTGTGATTTTTGTGTTAGTTGTGTAGTCCAAGGAAACGTTTGATGTTGATAGTTTTTTGTAAAGATGGCTATGTTGAACTCCATGTTTCCTAAATGTTTAAACAGAATGATGTCACCTATGTAAAGCTTATGGTCTACTGCAAAGTCATTCCAGCCTTGACCAAATTGAAGTTAAGGTGATCACCCAATGTGCATCTCTTGCTTTGACAGTCAGGAATGGCTGTCTACACTATTGTATCACTAGAATAAGGCCATGTGGAACATGCTGTCCAATTAACAATATCTTTAGCTATGGTTGTTACAATTTTGTGTAGAAAAAAAACGATTAGCATGCATCAGAGAAGTACCAGTCGTTTATTTTTTGTAAAACGAATCGTAAAATGGCATGGTTGTGGGCCATAGACATTAGGTATAACCTCAGGAAGAGCAGCATCTGGAATAAGAGTGATTGAAATAGCAGCTAGTCAGAAAAATAGCATTTTTGTAAAACAAGGATCAAATGATGTGAATTTACAATTACCTGGTGGATATGGAGAAACAAACATTAGGACACATTCTAACCACTTAGGAATGGAAATGGTATTCTTAAGTTCAAGAATTCCAACATCTTCAATTAGGGTCGAATGTTGTTTAATGAACGCATCATCGTATTTTTAGGTATAGTGTTTGGCATCTCGCTGTAAAACTGTAGCAGCGAGCGTTTTATGGCCAGTGGGAGTTAGTTAACTAAATAGTATTTGTATAATTTTTGTCTTTGTGGTGTAATCTGGGCGGTTAGTGTCCATGAAAGAAACACATCATTGTCCATGTAACTGTAGAGAATTTAAGTTGTTAGTGTAAAGTGGTAAAATGGTGATATGTAATTAAGCATAATATTGGTTTAAGTATAACTGATTATGTAATGATATATGTTATATTTGATTACATATGCTATATATTTAGAAGGATGAGCTACTAAGGGATATAAGTTGGGTTTGATAAATGGTTGCAGAAAATAGCAATGTGAATTTTCTGGAAGGGTTAAATCTGAACATTCAATATGTTAAAGAAGCAAAAAGCTGTGCATGATGCGGAGAAATGGCTGTGGAAACAATCAAAGGATTGGATATTTTGCAAGTAAAATGTTCATCTATTAGTGAAAAACTATTAGAGATTTATGGAAGGTTACCTGATGTTCATGCGAAGGAGGAAACTATGCTGCGTTTTCACCGCTGGGAAGCTTTTCACTGGTCAAAGATTGAAGAGGATGGTGAGAGTAAATGTTCAAGCGGGGGAAGGTGATATATGTTCCAGTAAGTGGGGGTTGGTGGAGGGCTTTAATGAGTATTTATTTTGAACAGTGAATGAGACAAAGTGGACCGTCTGAGCATTCAGTGGAGCGGTCCCTAGTTTGGGCCACTGTTAAATATCATCCACGTTTCATTGTCAAGGGTAATTTATAATTGCATGATTATTATTATATGGTAATCTGTAAATGTTATAGGGAGCATATTTTAGGCGTATATAATATAATTTAGGAGAAAAATTGTTTACGTTTTGTTTAGTACTGCAAACGATTACTGAATATAAATATTAATAAATTCTATTAAGCATGAGTTGTATAAATAAAAAAGAAATTTTTCGATTTCTTTGTATGATGATCAATGTTTAATACAAGATATATATGTTTTTTATCGATGATATAACAGTATGAAAGCATGTAGGGCCTATAAATTATCATAGATTTTAACAAAGTACGGTATGTTCTATTTTATGAACAGAGGTAATTTTATGATGCAGTGGTATATATTACTTAGAAGCATAGTTGTCAAAATCGCGATCCGGATCGTAGGATCGTACGATCCTACGATCTGGATAACCAAAATCGATCCGGATCGTATGCAGAGTCGCATATCATATTAATTTTTTGCAGGATCGTATAGAATCGTAGCAGGATCGTGTAGGATCGTGCAGGATCGTTCAGGATCGTATAGGATCGTAGGATCGTAGGATCGTACGATCCTACAATTTTTTGTAAATTTGTGAAATACGAAGCTCCATTTTGCAAATAAATGAAAATATTTGTGGTATATTTGTAATTTATCAAAGAATTGCAACCTTTAATTGCAATTAAGAGCTTTTGGTAGGATCTTACGATTCTACGATCCGATCCTACGATCCGATCCTGTGAAACTAAAATCGATCCTACGTAGGATCCCGATTTTACAAACCTTGCTTAGAAGTTTGAATCTGAAAAAATTTAGCAGTTTGGATTATGTATAAAGAATAATAAAATTATTTACTATTTAGCATTATATTATGTTTAAAAGTTATAGCAGGTGGAAGGATTTGTACATCAAAGAAATGTGGCTTGCTGCATAGATGCACCTTTGAGTAGTTACATGTGGCTGTTTAAAAGCGGCAAAGAAAACAGTGTAGCGGGTGCAATAACAATTGGAAGTGACAGAGGCAGGTAGTAGCAACGAGAGCTGAACGTGCCTGATAGGATTGACATGATGGCTATTTTGGTGAGGGTTACAATTTATTTTGAAATTTATCGAAGAATAAATAATGTATTATTACTATTTAGAAATGTATAATAAATAAAATTAAAATGTCTGTTAACTGCAGCATTGTTAAATTAGTCTATAGTCTATATAAGTTTAAACTTTTTTCATTTTATATTTGAGCTAGAATTATATCTGATATAAGTTGTCATTAAAGTAGGAAGAAGAGATTATCAATAACATTTGGATCGATATCTGAATATATTTTACAGAATGTACATCAAAGACAAGAATGTACATAGCCATTATGGTACCATGGAAAATTTTTTCGACTCCGTCTTTCTTGTAGATCTGCACGGTAAATGAATTAATTGTCTCTGGTATGAAGACTAACTTTTCCTTGAGCTGCAAATCATGTTGTTGAACAAATGTTTGCCAATTGTCGGTGAGCGCCCATCCGTTTATCTTTATTTGAAAAACTCTATATCCAGCTCTGAGAGTGATCACCGGCGTTGCTGTTTCATTTAGGAATACGCTAAAACTTTGGTATTTTCTAATATGGAAGAAAAACGGTAATATTAATAATGCGTAATAAAAATATACAAACAAAAAATATAGAAGAATGATACTCACAAATTTATCTCTGTTCTTTTCATTGTAAATCTGGTAAAAAGAGATGGAATTCATAATATCATGAGTTATATCTGGTTTGATGGAAGAGCATATATGCTGATATAGAATATATGTAGGCTTGACATCACCTGAGATGAAGACCAGCGAGTAAAAAAGCGAGAACAAATTTCTAGGCAGTTTGGGTAGAAAAAAACATACTATTTTTACTGACCATGAACATTTACAGAATACTGCAATTGGAGAACATTAGCAAGAGGAACTGTACAGCTAAGATAAGTATGCATTTTAAGTTCTGTAAACTGAATAACATCAAATTTTAAGTTTTCGATTGTTGCGCCCCATTTTTAAATGAAAATAAACGTGTTTATGAATTTTTTATTAATTTTGGAAAAAATGAATTTTTAATTAAAAAAGAAATAAAGAAATGAATTGAAAAAATTTGAGTGTGAAGGTTGAAAAAAAGACTTGTATGTTAAAGCTAAACGGGAAAAAATTGAAATTTTTTTGTAATGTATACTGCAAATTAAATAAAGAATGTTTTGTCACATTTAACATGAGGATGTTTCATTTATATATATGAGTATTTAATTAAATAAAGATGATATATTCCAAGGTAAGTGAAATCACAGTAATTATTGAACGAGAAAATTAATGCTGTCTGGGAGTTGAGAAACATATGATGTCTTTTGAAAGCAATATAATAGGGCATAGCAAAAGGCGTGATAATGCATAGAAGCAGCATGAAAGTATCAGCTAAGCATCAATGATTAAAATATAACAAGTTAACATCTAATCAGAGGCAATTAAATACAGTTCTAACAAAAGCAGAGTGCCAAGAGAGGTTCAACATGTAACGGACCATCTCCAGTCTAAAACAAAACAAGCAGCATCATTGATAAGTGACTAATTTACGTAATAATTGTATGACATTTTATATTATTTTTAGTCATTTTGGTCATATTATTGGAAGAAAATGAATCATTTTGGCTATAATTAGTGAAAAATGCTTTTAAGTGATTAAATGAGGTTTTTATCACTTTTTACTTGGATTTTGTGTATTTTGACAGTTTTGACACATTTTCGTATTTCGGCTATAACTTGAGTTACAGTGATCGGATTAAGATGATTGAAGATAAGAAATAAATCTACAACTTTGGTGAAAACATTTGAATCCAGTTTGAAGGTTTTCCAAGTCAAAAAGCCGAAGTACAGTAGCCAATTTCATTTGGTCGAAGCTGAAACAGGGCAATGAGCAGTCAAGGGTATTTTGGTCATTTCTCAGTCTACACAGTTCTAAATGAGGTGATTCTTAATGCATTCGAAAGCTAACTCAAAGGGCTACAAGTTTCATGTTTTGGTCAAGAGTTAAATCATCTTTTATCATCAAGAAAAGTTCAGTTGAAGTTGACGCAAAATCGGAGCAGAGCTGGAAATTGAACAAAAATGCACCAAAATATCACTGTATCAATCTGGCCAGAACTTGGCCGGATTCCTGGCCGGATTGTGGTCAGAAAAGGCTGCTATGTACGCTTAAAACTCAATTTCACCTCTACCAACTCACATGTGATGCTAGACATATGAGAAACATTTCTAGCTGTAAAAGGGAGGTGTAAACCTCAAGTCTTGATCAATCTTTCATCTTTATATAGCCAAATTCATTGCTAAATTGAGAGAATAGAGGGAGATACGGGAGAAAGTTTGGAGTGCAGAAATGTAGCTCTTACATCTTCTGAGTGTTAGATTAGTTTTAGTTTAGCTAGTTAGTTCATCCTTCTTGTTTGTTAGCTAGATGAAGAAGAGGTTGGAGGATGAAGAAGGCAAGAAGATTAACTCATGTGACAAGGGTTACATTTCTTTTCAACTCTTTATCTTTTGTACTTGATTCCTAGTTTAGTTAATATACAAGTTCTGAATTTTGTGTTTAATATGTGTCTCTAAAGTTTAAGCCTTGGGTTTGGTTGAACTTTCTATAATTGTTAGTGTTTATTATTTGGTTATTTGATTGCTATGATTTGAGCAAGTTATTTAGCACTTTGGCTCTTTAAATCATGATTAATCTGGTACCATTGATTGTAATTATCTAAGGTGTTGTTTCTGCAATGAAAATTGAGATTTAACACTAGTTCAAGAAGTGCTAAACATAGGGAGTACACTCACGAAATTAGAGGTGCACCTATGTGGTTTTTAGTGATTCATTTCATGTAGAAATGAACTTTTAGCTAATTTCATAACCATGAGAATAGGTATGGATTAGTTATAAGTATAGTTGATTCACAACGAAAGTATGTTTCACATGTTTAAGGAAATTATACCATAACTAGCCTAGATGTAGTACTCAATGATCCAAATATACTACTTGCATGAGTAGTTAGGGATACCACAACTTAAGGAGTTTTTATTTGTTATTTTGTATAATTTCAGTAGGTTAAATTTGTTATAATTCATTGATAGTCTAAATAATAGAGAAACTTTAGTAATACTGGTAATTGTTCACTCTTCCCTGTGGGATCGACCCGATATATACCCTAAACTACTAGTTGACCTGTATACTTGCAGTGAACGGGTGTAATTCAATTTTTTTTTAAACTTGTACATATGTAAAATACCCGTCAATCATTCATCTGGAATGGTGAACAGAAACAAGGCCAGTAGGATTAACGGGGAAGTAAAAAACTACTCTAAGATAATTTGGCTCTTTTAGCTGAATTGTCATCCTCAAGCAGTGATGCAGATGAATAGTCTGCGACAAATTATCTGCGACAAACAGGGTGATTTCTGAATTGTAAAAGCTAACTTTCAACCTGCGACAAACAACAACACGGTGATTCTGCATGTTACGTGTCATCTGGTGACCTTCGTTAGTTACAAAATCATCCCACAATGATAACATAACAGTCTGCGCACTAATACAGGAAAATAGCCAATTATGAAATAAATAGAAAAATAAACACTATGATATAATCAACATGACATCTCTACGGAAAAACTTACTCTTTGTTAACAATAACAAATTTCTGAACAACTGAATCTTTTTTATTTCTGTTGATATGTTTGACATCCAGTGCTTTAATATCTATAGCAAGTACATCTGTTGCAGAATAATACAATATCAATCACGAAAAAGAACATAACCGATGAATAAATGGAAAAATTACATTACTGAAGCTCACCAACTGATTTTTCTCTGTCATCCATGAAGTTCACAAGATCACTGAATTTTGTACTGTCAAACTTTACAGGTAGAATATCGTCATCATCATTGACTGGTTCGATGACTATTCGGCTGGTGATAACCCACTGGATCTTCAGCTCAGCAGTTCAATATTTTTCTGGAATGAGCCTTACTATGGCATTTGAAATCAGATACTTTTTATAAACTTAAAGGCCAGGGCTGATCTTTGGAATGTCATTATTGAACGTAATCCCGTCTACCTGCAATCCCTATCCACAAGAAAAATATTCACAAGGCAATCAATTATGCATGCATTGACCTGTAGATAAAAACAGAAGATGCCTTAATGATATGAAAAATATAAGGACCATATTAATGCGTTCTTTTAGTGATGAAATGGTTAATCATGCAGTATGGAGAAGTATATATCATGGCAGCAGAGAGAAGACCTCTGAATCCAGCAAAATAAACTTTTATTTTTTTGTTGGCGTCATTGCTGATCCAATTATCTGCTGCTTTTCTTGCACGGTGACTTTGCAGGTCCAACCTTCAGAGCCAGGCAGGACGTCCTTGACTGGGATAACAAGTTCCATGTTGTAATTTTTTTAAAAACAGAAATAGAATGGGAAATTTGTGTTAGCATTTGATTCTTCAAATCATAAATTAATAAGTATTCAATGGTATGGGTAGTTAGACCTCATATATCATATGTTAGTCAGGCGAAATATATCATGAAAGACAACATTTCTTGTTTTACAATCAACTTTGATGTCATCAGAAGTACCCAGAACTATTAAAACTTTAACTGCAGAAGAATTCCTAACTCTAGAGAGAGCAACATAAAGCTGGCCGTAAGAAAAGACAGGTTCACAGAGATAAATTCCAACATAGTCAAGAGTCTGACACTGAGATTTATTGATTGTCATTGCGAAACATAAATGAATGGGAAACTATGTCCGTATAAATGGAATACCATTCTTTTCGCTGTCAGAAGTTTGCAAACGAACTTTTGGAATGAAGACCTTTTTCCCTTTATGAGGACCAGAGACAATTTCAGCAGAAATTGTGTGTTCATCCAATTCTCTACAGATTAATCGTGTGCTATTGCAAAGACCATCCGTTGGATTCACATTTCTCAGAAGCATTATAGGACAGTTTTCTTTGAGTAAAAGTTCATGAGGAGGCAAACTTTTTGGGTTCAAAGAATTTAGAAAGTCCTCATAATCTGCCTGATATCTCTTATTAACAGTTCTATCACAACTTATATATCTGTGAAGATTTCTAGAAAATTTTGCAATCATCATGCCATTAATTTCATCCACTGAACTAATTTTCGGACAAAGTACACATCTATTTATCATTTGATAAGGATCACATGAGTACAGATTTAAATCAGGAAAGACGGTCCCAAGTAACCTGGAAGAATTTACATGTAATCAGCACAAGTAGTCAAAGTACACTGACAGAATGAACTACTTATAATGCACTATATGATTATAACTTGTCAAACGATTCTTCTTTGTTATGATAAGGAATAACCATATGAGGTGGAAGGGATATCTGACCATGTTGATCAACAGATTCAACACCTTTTTCTACTCTAAGCAAAAAGTTGAAAATACTGGATCTAAGGCAGCTCTCATATTTGTTGCCAGTCACAGCTTATGCATATGAGACCATAAATGTGAATATAGAACAGTTGATTTGATCAAATCTGCCTTACCTAGCTGTTCAATAACTGGTAGGGTTTGGCGAAAATCACCACCAAAAATAATAGTTTTTCCTCCAAAGGGTACATCAGATTCCATTATATCCGTAAGAAGATAATGAAACGCCTCTATTGTTTCTCTTTTTATCACTGAAGTCTCATCCCACAAGATTAATTTAGCATTAACAATCAGCCAGGCAACACTGCTCTGCTTACTTAATTGACAAGTTTTTTGTTTTGAGAAACTCAAAGGAATTTTAAACCTTGAGTGTGCAGTTCTACCACTAGGGAGGATAGATGCTGCGACACCAGATGTGGCAACTGCAATTGCCACATATCCTTGTGAACGAAGAAAAGTGAGAAGCGCTCGATATAAGAAAGTTTTGCCCATTCCACCTGGACCATCAATAAAAAAAGCTTGACCTTTTGAGCTGGATATTGAATCCGAAATCAAATCAAATACATGCCTTTGTCTGACATTCAATTTTTGAGGAAGAAACAGATCTTCTGGATCAATCAATTGGTATCGTTGTTTCACTTTGAATTTCTTTCGTCAGGCGCTCATCATAACAGGACGTAAAGGAATCTTCGAAGAAATGATAGTCATCAAGGTTTTTTCCCATGAGTTCCAATGTTGCATTAATATCTTGAAGAACTTTCCCTTTAATCTCTATTAATGTGCAGTGCCGATGTGCGCAACTCCGTTTATAATCAGAAGATAGCTGCTCTTCAAATGCTTGCCAAAGATGTTTGAAATTTTTCAGAGAACAATAAAATAGAAGCATTGCAAATAAAGACCTTAACAAAAAAGGCATCTGGAAATGAGCAGTTTTCTGTAATGCTTCTTCTATATAGGAATCAGATTCCAATAATCCTAACTACAAATAGGCTTCTCTAAAAGAGCCTGTTTTGTGGCCTCTAACCATAAGTAAGTCATCAAATGACGTTGGTCCTTGAACATGTATGAGTAAAAGTCTTAAGTAGTATCTTTCTCCTTCCCTAAACTCGATAGTTACCATTCTCCCTATGACCTTTCTTCGACTCCTCTCTGACCATGACTTTGTTTTCGACGTCCATACAAAATGTCGAGGAAAATCTTTATATAAGCACTTAAAATTCTAAGCTTTAGCATTTGTTTTGTTCATTTTGAAAAACTCAGTCAGCATAGTCTTTGAAAAATCAATTTTCCTCAAAAGATACCACAAATCTGAACCTTTATCAAAAGAAACAAATTGCTGGTCAGGAAGATGAACCTGCAGGGTATAAACTGTTGGATTCATTTCTGTCAGTTGAAATTCATGTATACGCCACAAAGCTTCTAGAGGCAAAACCCAATGTCCTTGTTGGAATCGATTAATTTTATCAATGTTACCAACAGAATCTTGATCAAGAAGATTAAAACTGATAAGATCATGACCTTTAAAAATATATTTATAAAGGTACTTAACAAGCTTAACAGTGGAGCAGATTTCAACATTCATGTGGCAATCAAACAAAACTAATAAGTACGGGCTGTAAGGTATTACCCATATGTTGTCCAGCCCATGCTTGCGCACCTTTATTTTTCGACCATCATCTCTTCTTTTATAACATGGATAGCTGTCCTCACCATGAACTGTATAAGGTGCAAAATTCTTAGGATAATGATTTTTGCATGCACCGCTTCTCATGCAAGGGCTTTACATATCCTTGTCACCGCATGGTCCATGAATCATATGCTTAATGACAAGGGAATATAAATGCATATTCTTGTTAGCGTCAGGTATTTCGGCAGAAACAATTCTGTCATATGATTCCGGATTCAATAGTTTGAACCCTAATTTAAGAATAAGCAGTAAATGAGCATGCGGGAAGCCTCGCTTTTGGAATTCAATAACATAGACACAAGTTGCAACCTCTCCAAAAATCTGTTTCTTAAGAAACTCGACCTTTAACATTTCAAACTTAGCTCTAAATACTCTAGCCAGCAAATCAAGCTTGTCTTGTGGCTTTTCTTGATATTAAAGATTATCCTGAATTTTCTTCCACATTGGATTGTAAGTCATGGTAAGAAATATGTCAGGTTTTTCATACTTTTGAACTAAGGTCATTGCATCAAGATATCTTCTTCTCATGTCCCTTGGGCCACCGATAAATGAAACTGGTAATACTATTCGGCGACCGACTCTAGAGCCTTGAGTTTGGCCTACTCCAACACTGTCTATAACTCCCCGAAGGATCTCTGTTCTAATTTCAGCTTGCTGCTTTCAATGAAAATCAAGCCTAGATTTCTCAATCTTTATATATGTACCAACAACAAATTGCTGTAATAATCTCAGACTATGAAGCAACATAGAATTATCATTGTCTCTCATTTGCAATCGATAACAATAGTACTCCCTAGCAGATACAGTATAATCCTGATCCTTTTTCTATTGAGCGGCTAAAAGAAAAAAAGAAAGGCATATTATGAGTGAATATATAGAACACTACAGCAGAATTAATGTATAAATATAAGAAATACACATGCCTATATCTTCCATGTTGAATAAGTCAGAAGGATTCTAGCAGAAGAAAAGTCAATATGAACATCAACGTCACAAGCATCTGTTCTTTTCCTTTTTGAACATACTCTCTTGATGCCACGATGCCAACCAAATTCACCTATAGAGAACAAAAGAGGATATTGAAGCGGATCGTAACACGCATAATATGATTGGACCCTATAACTTGCGTTCGAATGACTATAAATTTGAATGTGATGGCTCTTCTCAACTGACTCGTCATTTGTCTCGGTCCATATAGCGGGCACTTGAGAGGCAGCAGGAAGATTAAAGACACACTGATCTAGCTCAGGATAACACTTAAGAACTATAGTATGGCTCTGAAGGGCTGGAACATCCCTAAGATCTTTGAAAAATCTGGTATAAGGATTTTCTTGCAGGATTGTCATCAGCAGCTTGAGAGTGGTCGGCCAAAATCTATCAGAATTTTGAGCTCTCTTTGCAAGCTCTTCATCAGTGTCAAAAAAATATATCTGAATTCCTGATGATTTATCAGATGTATTCTTTGTCAATTCGCGATCATATTTAGCACCATAAGACGTGAATGCCACATTATTATTATATGTATGAGCGTTCTTCCTTAAGTGTTCACATTCTTCATCATTACCAATGAATAGACGTTTAAGAGCATAAGGCATAGCAGGAGCAACAATAGAGATTTCACCCCCAGAGCAACAAAAATAAGGAGGTTCTAAAGGGAAGCGCTTAGCACCACAATGATCACAATTGGGAGCAGCAGGAAGAATAATAGACTGAGTTGGAATACTTTCTAGGCGAGCTAATCTGGAAGGCAGATGCTGAAAATTAGTTCCTGGAAAGATCTTAACATTACGATAGAAGTATACAGATATGCTTAATGGGTATGATTATAGACAGGAGCAGCTAGCTGGTTTTTAAAATAGCGAGCAGCTAGATATTTTTAAAAAAACTGACAAACTTGAAGGATTTCTTTTCTTGAGTGCGCTTAAGTGTTAGATTCTGGTTGAATTTTATGTGGGTCCTTATTAAATACCAATTTTCTTATAGCATTAATCGTGAATTACCCTTGGTTTGGTTATCTAGATTAGTTTGTGTAACAATTCTCCTTCCTACACGTTCACATCGTGTCACAATTTCATCAGAAAATCGGGTGAAGAAGGCTATGGAACTGTATTTCAAGGAAAGCTTCGAAGCAGTCCATTCAAAGCTGTAAAATTGGTAGGAAAATCCAAGTCAATGCACAAGAAGTCATCAATGAAGGTGCTTGCAACCATTGGTAAGATTCACACATGTTAATGTGATGAAACTCATTGGTTATTGCTTTCAAGGCTCAATAGAGGCTCTTGCTTATGAAGTCATGCCCAATGGATACCTTGAGAAACACATCTTCCTCAAAGAAACAGAGAATGTCCTTGAGTTGCGAAGAATTGTTCAAGATTGCTCTTGGAGTAACTTATGGAATTGATTATTTACATTGTGGTTCGGAAACGGAATCTTGCATTTTGACATCAAGCCTCACAAATATTGTTCTAGATAAACATTTTACTCCAAAAATTTCAGACTTCTGACTTGACAAATTGTGCCCAATAGAGAATAATAATATGTCCCTAACAGCTGCTAGAGGCACATTGGGTTATATGGCTCCAAAGATATATTACAAAAAGATTGGGGTCATCTCAAATAAAGCAGACATATACAACTTTGGAATGCTGCTATTGGAAATGCTGGAAAAAGGAAAATTTTGAATCCATTTGTGGATCAAACCAGCCAAATATACGTCCCATTGTGGGTTTATGACCAACTAAATAAAGGAAACATGATTGATATAGGAGAAGCTTACGAAGATGAGCGGAAGATGGTAGAGAAGATGATCTTGGTACTTGGTAGGATTGTCGTGCATACAAATAAAGCCAAGCAGTCAACCTTCCATGAACAAAGTCATAGAAATGCTTGAAGGAGATGGTGAATTCTTAGAAATGCCTCATAAGCCATTTCAATCTCTAGAAGAAATGCCTGCTGAGGATGATGGAAATGATGCGGCATACACAGTTGATTTTCCATTGTTATTGCTTGATCAAATGGATTCAATTTGTACGAGTATAAATCGAAATTAAAGTAAATTAAGTCTAACAAAAACCAAATAAAACCTCTTTTGGGCAAGATATTGTTATTGCTTCTTGAACTAGTTATAGCATGTAAAAGAACAAAATACTAAAAAAAAAAAATTGAATGAGTGATAGTACCTTCTGCCTATCTGATATAAATACATATTTCATATCTTCTGGTCGTCCAAGTATATTAATAATCAACCTAAGAAACCATATCCAAAAATCTTTGCATTCAACTTCTACTACAGCCATGGCAAGTGGATGCATTTGGTTGTTTCCATCTCTACTCATTGCAGCAATCAATTGCCCTCCAAATGACCCCATTAAGTGACATCCATCCAAGCCTACACCTAGGCCTGTCAACGGTCCGGGTCTAGACCCAGACCCGGACCGGATCCTTAAAATTATTGCGGGTACGGGTAGGGATTTAATTTTGTTACCCGAATCCGGATCCGTTTTGTCAAACAAAAAACTAGTCGGATACGGAACATAATATTTCGATCCGTATTAGGCCCGGATCCGGATATAAATAGATTAATAATTTAAAATATATATATTTATCAATATAATTTGATTAGGGTGATGTATTTGAGTAAATTCAATTTGATTCCTTTTCTTATTTGTTTTTTTTTGTATTAGTTATAAATTAATTTACAAATATATTTTTTTCTCATTTTTATTAGAAATTATAAGTTTTGATAAATTTTTTTGGGGTAGACCCAATCCGGATCCGGATCCGGAACATAGAGTAGAAAACCCGTCGGGTAAACGGGTCGGATCCAGGTCCGATATGTTATGCCGGGTCCTGGTCCAGAATAATGAATTTCAACCCGGATCCAGCCCGTTGACAGGCCTGCCTACACCCAGCCAAAAATCCCCATTTGTGTGTGATAAGTGTATATTTTACGTGTTTTTAATGTGTTTTATTAGTTAATTTTAGAGTGTTTTAGCTACTTTTATAGATAATTAACTAGGAATCTAATGAAAATATGCATTTTGTGGTTTAAAGTGTAAATATTGCATTTCTATAAATTTTAATGGTGAAAACTTCATGTTTTTGTAGGTTTAATGATTCAATCATCAAATGGAGTGACTTGAGAAGATAATTGGATGATTGATGATAGTTTGAACTGATAAAAAGAGAATATGAAGTGCAAAAGAGGAAATGCAATCAAGAACAAAAGGAAGCAAGTTTCACAGTTTTGATACCTTGTGGTATTTTGACAATATTTTGAACTACAATGATCGGATTGAGGTGATTCTTAAACCATTTTGAAGTTAAGAGATAGATCTACATTTGGTATGAAAAATCAAAGTCTAGTTTAGTCTTTTTCACAGTCAAAATGTCGAAATACAGAAGTGCAACTCTGTTATCGAAAGCTGAAACAGAACTCTGACCAGTCGAGGGTATTTCGGTCATTTCTTGGTCCACAGAGCTTCAAATTAGATGATTCTTGAGGCATTGGAAAGTAACTCAAAGGACTACAACTTTCATGTTTTGCACAAGAGTTAGTTCGGCCTGCATCATTGAGAAAATAGCAGTTGAAATGATGCCAAATTCACAGAAGTGAAAACGCGACTCTTGAATACGTGGCTTGAAATCGCGTATTCCTCAATTTTGGCTGCAACTTACTCTGTAACTTTTGTTTTGTTCACACAAGCTTTTTGACCCATTTTCCTGCAAGAATATCTGTGGAAACAGCCCAATACAGCTACAAAAGAAGCTTTACAACTCAAATCTAGCATGTTTATGGGCTCAAGAGGAGTCTTAACATGATTTAACACTTTGTCTTTTGTATAGAATTCCTCTATAAATAGCAGCCTTTGAAAACCATTCGAACAACTTTGGAAGGCTAGAAAAACTCACCAAAAATGTAGCTTTCACTAGAATTTTCTTAGTTAATTAGTTGGGGTAGTATAGAGTAGTTAGTGTAGTTTTTCCTTCTTGTATTTGTAGTTAGATTTGAATGAAGATTTAAAGAATAAAGATGGAGAGTTGAAGCTCATTTGACTAGGGTGACTTCTTTCCTTTCACTTTCTCTTTTGTATTTGAGTTCATGTTTAACTATAATACAAGTTTTGATCTTATTTTCATGTTTAGTTAAAGTTTATGCCTAGAGTTTTGGATGAACTTTCTATATCTTGTTTGTGATGTTTACTTGGTTATTTGGTTATATTATTCTGAACAAGTTATTTATCACTTTTACTTTTCTAAACATGATTAACCGGCCATTAGTTGTGATTATCTAAAGGTGTTAAGTTTGCAATTAGAATCGGAATTAAACACTAGTTCAAGGAAATGATAAACCTAAGGAGTTTACTCACGAGAGTAATGGAGCACCTTTGTAGCTTTAGTGACTTGTTTCATGTAATTTCATGGAAGAAATGAGTTTGTAGTTAATTTCATAACCACGAGAGTAGGTATGATTTAGCTACAAGTAGAGTAGATTCACTACGAGAGTAGGTTTCACATGCATTAGGAAATTACGCCATAACTAGTCAAGATAATAGCATTCACTTAATTGGTAATCTCATTTGCAAGAGTAGTAAGGAATTCCATATCTCTAGGAGTTTTCTAGTGTTATTTTCATTACTATTGTGTTTATTGTAGTCTAGATAATAAAGAAGTTCGAAAAACACCGGTAATTGAAAATTTTTCCTGTGGGTTCGACTCTTAATACCTTATACTCGCTTTCGACTCGTACACTTACGAAAAATTGCGTGTAGGGTATTTAGAATTTATAAATGTAAAACTTGACTGTAGATGAGCTAATTGTATATGTATACCCCGCACTCGTCAGTGTGCATCTATCACTCCCCAAATCTGATAACCATACTTAAAAATATTTAATTTATAACTTGAAGTGCGGCACCAGCATACCCCCTCGAGAGGATACAAAACCGTCTATCGAACTTATAAGTACAACCCAACCATTACATAAACCTTTGAATAAGCTTACAAAAGTTCCAAACATAGAAAAATCACTCATATAATACTTCACACTAAACTTTCAATATATATACATTACTAGGGTACAAATAGGCTACAATTTTGCAAAAATCGACTGTAGAGACATAGTCTAATTGAAACTAATCTTCCGACCATCCTAGACCTAGTTCTCATCTGGAAAAGGAAATTAAGTGGGATGAGCATCAACTTGCTTAGTAAGTAGACTAGTCATATCATCACTGGATCGAACATATTAATATTACATAGAAGATTTCATAAATTCATTTCACAAAATTCAATTAGCAATAAGCAAATTACATGCATATTATATATACAATGCATAACTATGCATATTATATATACAATGCATATTTTATTATTCTTTAATTACAATCTATCGATCTTTTCTCTTTCGATTTTGCCTTCAGCTAAAGAATATGTTATGAATGCTTTATCCTTCCCCTAAAACAGTAAAATCAGAATATTAACTATCTGTTTGAAACTTCTAGTAGCAATCAAGAACGTAAATTGTCTCAACCGTTATGCGAATATACTTAAGTCGGCCATAGAGCTGCACTGCTATCTATCATTTTCAGCATGGATAAAGTTCCATTAAACATGCATAACATGGGCTGTACATCTCAGAAAATTCTAAATTTCATGCCGTTAGAAAATAGAATCAAGGCTCTAACTATCTTTGGAAGGAACAACTAAGAAATTCAGATTATAAACTTATCCAAATTCAGTACAATTCGGTGCACTTTCAAGTTCCTATGTGGAAATTTTAGCAAACGCAGTCATCAATTAAACACATATAAATTAGGTTAAATATGTCAAATCACTGTAAAATTGGTGGCATTAGAACCCACCCTCGAAACATTAAATATATCCAGAACGAATCATTCAGCAAGTCAATCAATAGAGAGCCCTAAGTTGGACTACAATTCAGTGCAATTCCGGTCTATAGCTGTTCCGGTTTTGATTTGTAGCTAATTTTACGAATATTCTGGTATTAATAGACAATGAATTAGAGCTTGGATTTTATATCATTGGAAGGTCACTGAATCTAGTTTCAAATGCAACTTACAACACTCAATTTTGACTTTTGCATACCAAGCTATGGCCAATTTACTAAAACTGCGAAGGATTAGTTAGAACTCAAGGTTTCCTGGCCATTAACATCTAAAATCTCTTCAGTTTCATGCATATACCCACATCAAATGCTTGATTACAAGCTAATAACAACATGTACAAGAAATCATATCCATAAACTGCTTTATAGCTGTCCAACTTCAATTTTCCCAACTAGTAGTTATCAACTCAACTTTGGTTCATAAAGATCACCCAATTCTATCAAGTTCAACACATAAAATTCAACTCTAACACATTAGTTACCTCAAATCAAATGAACTCTGATGGATTTGGACCCTTAGTTGCTTCCCTTTAAATTGAAAAAAGAAATACAAACATCACAATCATACCGCTATTTTTAAACAATTGGATTCCTAAAATATGACAAAATAATTGGGACGGAGGGAGTAGTAGAATTCAATAGTGGTCACGGGACAACAAAAAATGAAACTAGTTGAGTGTAAAGACTAAGGCCCTATTTGGTTAATCAAGGAAAGGGCTGAGGAAACGGAAAGTAATTCCCTAAAAACCAATTTCCTCCATTTAGCAATGAAAGAAAATGTGCGTACTAGGGAAAAGAAATCTCAGGAAATGGTAGGGAAAGTGGGTTTGGAAAACGAAGGAAAGGAAACACAAACAGATAAATACACGGATTTCAATCTAGGTGAAATTAGATTTCAGGTCAAATGAATTGGGGGGAAAAAACAGAAACAAAGAGCACCTCTCTCTCTTTCGTCTACCACTTCTCGCCCATTTCTCTGACCACTATCTCCCATCGAATCTCTCAACTACAACTTTGATTGAAGGGCGATTTTGGTGGTCTCGTGGTGGGCTGAATCTTCACTGTTGTCAAGCAAGAGGTACTAAGAAGTGCTAATGGAAAACCTAGGTCAAATTTGAGCTGGTTCAAAGCCATGGAACTGCCAATAAAATTACAAAGTTTGCTCTATCATTGGTGCTTTCATGCCTTTATTTACAATGTAAGATTTGTTGATATACTTAATATTTGTAGAATGAATAGAAAAAATTGTGCAACCATGTTCTAAGATCAAAGAATGTTAATCTACTTCTTACTGAGATTTATATCTGGCAATTGAGCAGATTTTGGACAGGTCGGTGATGAGTTTTCACTTAAATAGGTTATACCCAACCCGTCCAATTTTAAATTGAGTTGATTTTGGGTGGGATCATATTAGGTCATTCAATCTCATGATTTAAATATGACCAAACATAGTAATTAATACATTTTGATATATAAATCATAGTTATTAAACCTGACCCAGAAAGAAACCAAAAGAAAGAGATGGGTCAACGGATCACTGGTTCAACCAGTGGGTGAGTGGTTGAACCACTGGGTTACTAAATATATTTAAATATTATGTTTCATAATTTTTTATATAAGTTATATGATATAAACTATAATAAACAATGCCATAACAAATGCCCATTTAATTTAATTCGTATAAGAATCAGCAAAACATAAATTTATTTAGTAATCCACCAAATTTCAAGTGTAAAATTTTATTTGCGTTTAGTGTAATTACCCAGCTTATTTATGAATTTTAAGTGCAAAAAATTATTAAAAACAATATTTATCTTTAAAATGAATTATGTTATATGTTATTTTTCAAATCCATTTTATAACTTATAGAGTTTGGGGGTCATAAGTTTTTATGAAAAGATTTCAAATAAATTTGTTTTAGAGAAATAAAAAAAAAAGAATAAAGATAGAATTGACAAAACATTCATAAATTATAAGAAAGCTACTCAAGTAATGTTTGGCAAGTGGTCTAGTGGTGAACATATTATAGGTACATACCTAAGGTCCCAAGTTTGAATCTTAGCAAAGCCTTACCAAAAATTTTTCCACAAAACCGGTCGGATTCTTGATTTAATCCGATTGAACCGCCGAGTCATTGACCAGTCAACGGGTTTTATGCTTAAACAGTCCAATTGGAAACCCAGTCCAACCCAATGGCCAGTTCACCAGATTGACCGGTTCGTCTGTCGGGTCGGGTCGAGTTTAATCACTATGATATAAACACTTTCACATACATTTAACACACAAAAAGATTTTTATCAGATACATAAACTCATTTTCACATATATAAACATATTTTCACACACTAATGCACTTTTCACACACAAACACACACTCATTTCTTAAACTATTTGGAAACACATCATAAATAGAATAATATTTTATATTACTTGTATTGTGAATCTAAGATCATAAATTGTACATTTAGATAGAATAGCTAAAAAAATTGTTTATTTTATACTTTTTAATACTACTAATTGATTAAAGTTTATTTTTGTCATAACTAATTTAACACTTTTGCTATTCATATATGCTTTATTATAAGTTGTAATATTCTATATATTTAAATTATTGAATACTAGATTATAATATGCTTGAAAATGCAATTAAGAGACTTATAAATTGTGTATTATAATATTGGTGAGGAACTATTAACAATGAAATAGAACAAATTAGAGAAAATTAAAAGAATGCAATTAGAACAAATTTAAAATTCTATTCTAGGTATGCGAAATATTAACAAATGGAAACAAGTAGCAACCCATCCTTTAATATTTACAGACAAAATCACTTTTCTTTCATTGTTAAAAAAGAAAAAAAAGAGTATAAAGAAAATTTGACACCAAGCGCTGAATCAATTTCTTGGTGAAAAAATAAAACCTTTGATCACGGGTTGTGTTCATAAGTTATAATTGCATCTTCAATCCAAAATAGAGATTATACATCACCTCATCTTCAATAGTCTAGAAAATCAAGGAACAATGACCAAAAAAAAGAAAAAGAAAAAAAGGAGAGGAAAACAACATACTCTTAAAAAGCATAATAAATGATTATCGAAATTGAAGAAGTTTAACTACTATTGCAAAAGTAAAATAAGCATGAGCTTTCATTTCAAGTTTCTTTTTTCTTTTAAATATAAATTATAAATAATTGATTGAAAATGTATATATGAGGATTTTGAATACAAGTAGGTTTATAAATTATTAACAAATGTTCAAATGTAAGTGGTTACGCATATGTGTTTTGAATCTTGTATTTATTGTTTTGAATCTTTTTTTAAACAGACAAAGTATTAAGTGCCCAAATAAAAATCCAACCCACTCAATAAATAAGTTGGGTATTTCTAATCCAACCTAACAAAACCCACAACCCAACTGACCTAACCCATTCTTTAAAATTAGTGGATGGGTTGTTGGTTTTGAATTTGCTTGCCTGTTAAGATTGGATTTTGTATTCCTCCAAACCAGAAGACCACCCATAATCAACCACCTATCTAGTACAAGTTACTCGGGTTTCTAGTTAGAAAATTTTTTGAATCAATTCAATCGTTGCTAGTTTACAAACATCCAATAGTATTGTATAGAGCTCATCATGTAAGTAAAGTTTCAGTGGTACATAATCCTCTTTTAATTTTAATGTTGTTGTTTTATGACCATTAATGTCATGCCTTTTGTTATCATTAGCTAATGTATTCATATGATACATGACAAAAACAGGGAATTTGTTTTGTGTTTCTTTTTCTTTGAAACTTTTTGAGCATTATTTGTTTCAGTGGCATACTGCAAAAATGATGTTTTTGCGGTGACTGAGGCTTTTGTCGTTGCAATTGTGCTGCTTCTACAAAGGAAAAATCCTCATTTTTCTCAGGTTAGTAGCGTCATATTTGGCGTGTTTTTCTGCGATTATCTTTCTTGTTTAGCAAAGGCACTCCTGAATACAAGAAAATGTGCTTCCCTTGTTTTGGTTTAGAATAATGAAACATGGGTGCCCATTTTTCTTTAAATAAGATAACTTTGTACGCTTAAATACTTGGTTGGTATTGTCCTGTAAAATAAGTGTCCAACCAAGATATAAGATAATTTGTACCAACTTATGAGATCAGATTTGTACGTCAGATTTGGATGTCCAACTTGTAAGATAATTTGTACATCTTGATAGACAGAAAATGTGGGGCAATTGTGGTCCTTGGTTATTGGGTAAGCTTGCATTGACTTCATAAGTTGCCAGCATCATCATATTGCATTCCTATACAATAATTAAAATCCAAAAGAAAAATACAAGCGCGGAAAAAACTTTGATGGGTTTGAGCAGCCATTTTGCAGTCAAGTAGGATTTTGGATTGAGGTATAATTCTTTTTAATACTATTTTGAAGCCCTAAAACTGTAGAACAAGAAGAGGATTTGGTTTCTTTATTTATTTGCATCACTTGCATGTGTTTTGGGTTGGTACTGATGATAGGGGTACTTGCTTGTTTTGCTCATTCTTCTTGATAGTATCTCCCTTCTTGATAAATGTTAATTGAGATGAATGCAAAATCATGAGTCTGAAAGTTGTTGAGGCTGATATGTAGTACTTTTAATTGATCCAACTATGATCAGGTGGTTCAGTTCTGATGAATTCACCAGCCTTTGTAAAATGTTATACATTCCCGTTTTAGATTTTTATGCAAGAGATCAACGCTTTGCATGCTTCATTTTCTAGCTATCCAACTACTGATATGTTCTTTTATAGGATTTTGATTGTGATAGTCAAAATAGCATCAATCTCTAATTAAACTCTTGGTATTAGTCTGGTTGTGGAGATATTGGTGGGTAAGATAATGAAGTGCCTAAATGATCACCATGATATACCATCGCTGGGTGTCACTGTAATGATATAATAGTATACTATCTTATTGCCTCTATGTTGGTTGTCTTTTATATGCAAATCCTTGAATCCATCTGTTCGTACTAGTCAGTTATTGGTTTGTTTCAAAAGAATGTTAAGTTTCATTTATGCAGGATTGTGACTTTGCAGTACCTTTACATTTTCTTTACACTACCTTTGCAGTACATTTGCATTTTCATTTTCTTTATGTGTGTGAAAGCCATTAGTAGTGAAGCATATAGTATAATACAGTGTCAATATTGCAACATAGTTCTTATTATATTAGTATTGGGAAAGGGTTACCGGTGTAGGCACACAATATCAAAGTTAATTCTAGACAAATTATTCTTTCCTCAAGTACCAGTTAACAGAAAAATAAATCAAATAAAATACAGAAAAAATAAAAGGTATAGGACATTTTAGGAAAACCCAAATTGGAAAAACTACGGGGTCTAGTCCAATCAAAAAATCTCCACTATCACAATAATGGAAATACACAGGTCTACCCGAAATATTTGGATAACAACAATATTACCAATATCAACCAAATTAAATCGCTACAAAATCACCCCCAAAAATTACAATTGTCAAAGAAGTAGGCTTAGAAGGACATTACCAAACGAAGAGGAAATCCAAAATCTGAACTAGTAAATGGGTAAAGTTTGACGAGATGATCATGTGGGCAAAATTTCGTCTCAATCGGGTTTCGAATCACCCTCCAATCAAGACTTTAAAGTTGTTTCTCTCCCCAAATTTCTCTCTCTTCGTTTCTCACCAAACAAAGAAAAGAGGTGGCGGCTGGTACTTTTTCTTCTTCTTTGATTAATTGAATTATTTAGCTGAAGCTTTTATTTTGTTTCCAAGAAAAAAAAAACATTAGTCAACCTAACGGATTTTGTTTTGTGGTTTGACCCACCAAATGGGCTGGACCACACAAACCCAACAATCTCCCTCTCCAATTCATTTAGGTGGTTCCACCAAATTTGTTTTTTGTCTGCAAAACAAGAGTTTCTACTTAAACAGTACCTTAGCCAGTATATCAGTACCATTATTATTAGTGTGAATCTTCTCAAGTGTCAACAACTTGAAATCTAACACATCCCGAAGCCAATGATACCTCACATCAATGTGCTTGGATAGAGAGTAAAATGTAGAATTTTTACACAAATGAATGGCACTCTGACTGTCACAATGAAAACTATACTTCTCTTGCTTCATACCCAACTCCTAAAGAATTTCTACAATCAAAGAGTTTCCTTGCATGCTTCAGTGGCTACAATATGCTCTGCCTCCGTACTTGAAAGGACGATACAATTCTTCAGCTTGTTTTGTCATGATACTACTCCCCCTGCAAAAATTATCAAGTATCTAGATGTGGACTTCCTGTTATCGAGATCACCTGTCATATCTGTATCGATGTACCCATCTAACATGGTCTTGCCATTGCCAAAACACAAATACAATTTGAAAGTTCCCTTGAGATACTTGAGAATCCACTTGACAGCATTCCAATGCTCTTTACCAGGATTGAAGAGATACCGATTGACTACCCTAATTGCATGAGCTATATCTGGACTAGTGCAAACCATAACATACATTAAACTACCAATAGCCGACACATAAGGAATCTTTTCATATTTTCTTTATCTTTCTCACTTGTAGGACACTACGTAATGCTTAACTTGAAGTGACTTGCAAGTGGAGTAGAGACTTTATTAGTTTTGCTTATATTAAACCTATCAAGCACCTTGTCAATGTACTTTTTTGAGACAATCAAAGTTTCCATTTTGCTTGTCCCGAAAGGTTTTCATCCCAAGAATCTATCTAGCCGAATCCAAATCTTTCATTGCAAATGATTTACTTATATCCTTTTTCAACCTGTCAATTTTCACAGCATCATGACCAACAATCAACATATCATCGACATATAGCAAGAGAATAATGAAATCACCATCAACAAAATTCTTCACATAGACAGAATGATCAGATGTCGTCCTATAGTACTTGTGGTCTGTCATAAAGGAGTCAAACTTCTTGTGCCACTGTCTTGACACCTGTTTCAATTCGTACAAAGTCTTTCTTAGACGGCATACAAAGTTCTCTTTGCCACCTTCTTTGAACCTCTCCGATTGTTCCATAAAAATTTCTTCTTCTAAGTCACCATGTAGGAAAGCTATCTTTACATCAAGTTACCCAATCTCCAAATTCAAACTGGCTGCAATACAAGATTTTGAAATACAATTCTGTGTTGTTTCTCATAAATAGAGTCAACACAAGATTTAAGTGCATTACCTCTAATTTTAGGTAGGAGTTGCTTGCAAACAAGTGTCTAAATTTCCTTTTTATTCATATGTCCAAGTCGCCTATGCCAAAGGTCAATTGAGAAATCGCGGACTGCATTCACTTCTTCCTTCCTTAATTTGGCTTGCATCAAGTCGAGGGTACTCTACTTCTTTCCTTTGGTAACAGCAAGATTTTCTTTACTGAGTTTTCATTTGCCACCACTTTGCGAGTTATGGCAACCCTTGTCATCAAGTTTTTCTGTAAAAACAAGATTAAGCCGAATATTAGGAACATGTCAAGTATTTCTCAATATCAGCTGGCACCTGGTATCTGTGTTCAAATATATGTCTCCCATGCCAACAATTTTGCACAAAACTTCATTTTTCATCCTAACATAGTCAAAATCTCCTTCAGTGTAGGTTGAGAAGAAATGTCTGTGAGGAGTAACATGGTAGGATGCACCCGAATCAACTACTCAATCACTATCATAACAGATAATATTCACATGTTCATCATCACAAAACACAAAAATATCATCATGAACTACCACAACTACTGTAGTTTCCTCATTATCTTTTTCTTTCGCCTTACCTTTTTTTCTCAATTTGTTCCCATTTTAAAATTCTGCACTCCTTCATATAATACCCATTCTTTTGCATTAAAAGTATGCAATATTTTTTGCAATTCAGACTTGTCTCTGGATTTGTCATTCCTGTTGTGGAGTCGTCTGCTTTTACTTCACCCTCTTATTTCTTTCTTCTTAGTCACCAGGGCCTGAAATTCGTTTACAATTCCTTGTTCCTTCCTCATAAGTTCTTCATTCATTACAGCCTCTTTTGCTATATCCATAGTCAACACACCATTTGAAGCTGAATTACTGACAGAAACTATCATTGTCTCCTAACTATCTAACAGTTAACTGAACAATAGCAAAGTTTGCACCTCATCATCCAAATTCAAATTCAACGTAGTTACTGGGTTTATCAAACCTTGAAAATCATTGAGATGTTCAGTCATATCTACACCATTTTTGTATCTCATCCGAGTAATTTGCTTCAAACAACAGGCTTTATTTAAACCAGTCTTTTTTTCATACATATTTTTCAACTTTTTTTACAGTACATCAGCTCTAATTTCATTAGCAAAGTGCTGAAAAATACCCTGACCAATCCATTTTCTAGTATTATCAACAGTTTTTCTGTGCATAACAGTCCACTTTTCATCACTCATATCATTTAGCCAACCCTTATCTTCTAGAACAGGTTCAAACAAATCTCTACAATACAAGTAGTCTTCCATTCTAAATTTTTAAATCGAATAATTAGTTGCTTTTAATTTTATCATACAACCACTATCCAAATCATCCATTTTAACTAGTACAAATAAGCAGTCCAACCTGACTGCTCTGTTTTCTATTGGGAAAGAGGTACCGGTGCAGCCACACAATATCAGAGTTAATCCAAAACAAATTACTCTTTTTCCAAATACCAGTTAAAATAGGAATAAACCAAATCACCAGGTAACAATGCCAACAGTAATAATAAAATGCATAAAAAATAAAAGTCTAAGACACTAAGATTTTTTCGTGGAAAACCCAAATTAGAAAAAACAACGGGACCTAATCTAGTCAAAAAATCTCCACTATCATAATATTGGGAATATACAAGGTTGTCCGAAATATTCAGATGACAACAATTTCACAAATATCAACTAAGTTAAATCGTTACAAAATCACTCCCAAAAACTACAACTGTCAAAGAAGTGAGTTTAGAAGGATGTTATCAAATGAAGAGGAAATCCAAAATCTGAAAAGTAAATGGGTAGAGCTTGACGAGATTGTAGCGTGGGTAAAATTTCGTCTCAATCAGGTTTCGAATCACCCTCCAATCAAGATCTTAAAGTTGTTCTCTCTCTAGTTTCTCTCCCCAAATTTCCCTCTCTTCGTTTCTCACCAAACAAAGAAAAAAGGTGGCGGCTGGTACTTTTTCTTCTTCTTTGGTTGATTGAATTATGCGGCTCAAGCTTTTCTCTTTGTTTCCAAGAAAGAAAAGCATTAGTCAACCTAATAGACTTTGTTTTGTGATTTGGCCCACCAAATGGGCTGGACCACACAAACCCAACAATTAGGACTTTTGGCTTGTTCCAGTCTGGTGTAGAGGACTTGGTAACTGTGAATTATGTTCATTTTTCTTATGCATAGTTTGTGATATTAATGGACTTCTCTAAAGTTCATATGTGATAGATATTGAGGTTTTATTAAGATATAATAGTTGTAGTTCATTTTAATTTTGCCTAGGCCGATATTTTTCTTTTCAATTTCACTTTTCTTCCTTCTTTTGTACTTTTTAATAGGTGTGGAAATGTTGTTCGGCTGCTAGAGACCCTATTTTTTTATAAGAAAAATATTGCACTGGTCTATGATGGACATATTTATAGCCAAGTAGATGTAGTCATTATTTTGAAACTATTTCTTTGTGTGGCAACTGTCAAGTGCTGGAGGCTCAATTCAAGATCAAACTAGGTGTTTGGAAAGCTAGGTTTTCTGCCACTACTAGAGCCCATAGCGACATTGTTGCTAAACTTTGGGCCATAAATTTGGGTTTTAAACGAGCATGTAAAATGAGACTTCACGAAATTGTACTCGAAATTAGATGTTGGGTCCTTAATATAAGCCTTTAATGTATAGAGACTTAAGAGTGATTTTTATTTCTATGATGGGTTGAAATAGGAATCCAAAAGATAACACGAAAGTTATCTATAAATAGGATTTTGGTCCCCGGATCACACGTATTCTTATTATCGTATTTTTTAGTACCACAAAATAGTTCTTCCCTAACATCCCATACCAGAGAGAAACCAAAGAGCTCTCTCAAGGGATTAGCGAATACGTGTTGACCTAGAAGGCCACTCCAAATTCTGTAAGGACTCAAGTACAAGTTATAAATTCAAGTAAGCTCCCGCAATTTTGTTGTTAATTTATTTCTTAATAATCACCATAAAAATTTTGGATTTGCTAGATGATAGTTTTCATCAAAGTCAATATAAACAACCACTAACATCAGATTCACAGGTTGGGACTAGATTTGTTGGCTAAAGCAAGCAGAGACAGTGACCACTTTGAATGAAATAGTTGGAATGAAAATTAGCCCATGTTTGGTGAGAGCCAAATTTTTGTGTCGAGCAACTAGCTAAAATGGGGTTGAACCAGCATGGTTGACAACTTTCTGTGAATCTCCAAACTGCGAAAGAAACTTGACTAATGATGTAGCAGAAATAACTACCCACACTAAAAGATGTTTCTTTTTGCAAATTCTAATTTTTTTAATTTTGAAATCTGGACATGGATATGAGTTTGGGATGCTAGCATTCCTCTCTTGTTGTAATCGATTTCTTAGTAGAATTTGTCATTTGCTTGCAATTTATTGTGCTACTTTATTGAACATTGATTACAACTAATTTTGCTCGCTTTGTAGTTCTTGATCTTGGCTTGGAAGAGTTTAATCCAACTCTGTGAGGTGATAGGATGTAAATAAAAAAAAATTTGTCTTAAGCAATTATGTAAATAAAAGTATAAAAGAACCATGTAGCCCTTGAATTAATTGGTAACTTTTAGCTTCTTTCTTTTTCATATTTGTTGCCTTTGAATTTCTTTTCCTTTTGCATTTGGGGCATGAGGTGATCAAACAATCAACAAAGTAGTAATTTTTTGAAAGTACGCCTCACAACTCAATTTTCGAATGTTTTGTGAACTCAAATGACCAAATTTCCAAAGTACAAAGTTGTTGAATTTTCAGTATAATTGGTTATTGTAACGACCCCACCAAACTCTAAGGTGAACCAAAGGCTTAAGCGGACTACCTGCCTGTCTCTCGCCAAAACTCGTTCATTTAATTACATTAATTTCAAAGATAACATTTCCCTAACTAAAGCCATTAGTAGTCCATCATATTTAGATACATACCAAAACAAAAGAAAAGTTGTCTTAACCTACAACATTTAATATGTACAACCCTTAAAGATGACAAAGTTGGCAAAACCATAACATTATATACAAAGGGATTTATCCAAGTACAATTCAAGTTTCGGGTTTAAATTTCTGGGTAATCTCTACATTCGTCCGTCACTCCTGTAAGGAAAACAACTAAAGGAGTTGAGCGAAACCCAGTGAGGTTCTGCACAAGTAACAATCAATTGAATACTTAAACAAGTAGCAAAATTAAACAAATAAGGAAACACTGCACTGAGTAATCACTGCTAAAAGGATACAATGCTTGTATTAGAGCCACTTCAATGCACTACACACTCCTCTGAACTCCTCCTTATAACCTCTAAAACAGTAAACACTTCCCTCACTTAAATGGTCATATCAGTAATCTGCTACTCCGTGGTAATGCTCAAGTATACCAATACACTTAGCCAAAGTTACCATTCTATCCGACCAAGTCCTTTGCTGACTCGAATAGTCCTTTGAACAGAGGGTTTTGGGGCCTAGTTTAGCCAGTATAGTAAAGTACATATACAGCTTACAGTCATGCACACTTATAGTAACACTTAATCAATTATCAACCTTCAAACTCAAACTATGTCGGGTGTGATAAAGTACACCCCTGATTAGAAGGCGAGGGGCAATTGAAAACACTTCACAATACACTTTACAGTGAATCACTAGTAATATTTCCATAATAAATAATTTATCACACAACATCACTTAAGAAACACAAACAATTAACACACAAATACGAAAACATGTAGGCAATTTAAACACACCAATATGGAAACACTCACCTAAAATATTTTTTTGAGTTCACACATTGGTACTTGGATCCTCCGCTAAAACTCCCTTGGCCCTAAGATATTTATAGACTTATTAATTTTCCCAAATGGTGAAATTAAGGCTCATATAATTATTTTGACTAAAGTGTATATATGTATATATATATATCTATGTATATGTAATTTAAGATGTTTAAGGTGACTATATGGTAATAAAAGTTGGGATTAAGGTTCTCAGGATCATTTAGAATCGAGGTGCAAAGTAAGTTTTCTAAGATTTAGTAGTTTAGGGGTCTTATGAAGTTCCTTGAGTTTGCTCTAACTTTTTGGATAAGTTTATTAGATAAAACTTTTATAAGGTACTTAGAGGAATTTGTTTGGTTTTGGTTCGTTTCTACACCTTAGTTATTTAAAGTTAAAGCTAAAACCGAAGAATTAAGTTAAGATTGTTCATGTTCCATGTTCTTGGTCCAAAGTTCACTGTTTCCTTAGCTCAAATTTCCTATAATCCAACTTGCATTTTACTGTTATTCTTATAGGTTGTTCTTAGTTCAAAGTTTAAATTAAAATCTCCTAAAACTTCTAGAAAAATAGTTTAAACTCCCAAACTATCCTAAACTTGTTCAAAATAGGTTTATAGGCTCAACCAGCCCCAAATTTAAAGCTGGACATTTCCTCTCAAATCAAAGTAGGTGTATTTTATAGAGCAAGATAGAGCACTATAGGATAATCTTCACAAATATTCGTAAAAACTTTGTTTCACAAGATAGAAACTAAGCCTGAGGAAACACACCGGCATTCGATTCTTAAAACTGAAATTCCAACCATTTATCTTCCAAGATCTTCATTCAATTTACCAAGCTATTAACCAAATCCAATATGCAATCACCTAAACTCTGAAATGAAAACATGCAGCTTCAAGAATCTAGCAAAACTTTCTAAAACCTCTGTTTTAAAACAAGAATTGCAGCTAGACTTCCAATCGAGTAACTAACAATAGTCTCACAACCACACAATTCTTATATAGCCACTCTAGCCCTATTAATGAATTTTCACGTAGGAAAACTAGCATGCAATATTAAACAAAGACCATGTCGCATCCCTTTTTTTTTTTGAAAAATAAAATTTAGTGTTGAAAGAGTAAGTTTTTTATTTTAGAAAAAGAGAATAAAGAAAAAAGAAGGGCCTAAAATGGGACTTAGAAAATGCGACGATTTGGGCCCAATTTTAGTCTAAAAAGGGTTTTTTTTAAAAAAAAATAGGAGTCGCCACTTGGTATCGGATTTAGATGTACCAAGTCACCTAAAATATGTTTTTAAATAAGTAAATAAAATAAAATCCCTTTTAGACGACTCCAAGTCTTTGAAAAATAAGAGAAGAGGGTTTGGGAGTCACAGTTGAAAAAAGGTAAGGCAAATGTTTGATAGAATCAAACCTAAGACACCCTTTCAACCTAACCAAGGCCAATTGCGAGATTTAGTTGAAAATTTTCCTAATCTAACTTATAAAACTTATCACATTAGAATGCTTCTATATAGATGCGAATCTAGACCTAGGGAGATATTAAGAGGGTCGGAATGTCCTTTCAAAGTTAATTGGTGCAAATCACATTAATTGTGATGTTCAAACATAATTCTTAGAAGAGGTCATGAATATGCAAAAGATGAGACTCGAAGAAAAGAAAAAATTATAATATATAAATATACATGACCTAAGAGGGGGATGCAACATAACGGGTATGGAAGACTAAGATTTGTAACTCAATTTTCCTTTTTATAAAAGGAATACGATCGTGCTAAAGTTAAGAAGCCATACTCATTTATTTCTTATATTTGAAGGGTGACTCTCCTAACCTAGTTAAGCAAATGAACTAGCCTACTTTCTAATTTCCTAAATGGAATGCAAGTTTAAATGTCATGTTTAGCGCACATAGGGATGAGGGAGATAATATATAGAGGAAACATCATGCAAGGTGGGAAAAGGACTCTAAAATAAAAATATGCATGAAATGCAATAAATGTCATACAAACATTTGATTCTAATGCATAGGCAGCTCTAAGGGTCTAGCATTGGACTAAGTCATTTTTATAAGTTCTTACTAGTGTTGGACTAGTGAGAAAATGGGTTGAAAAATCACAACTAGCGTTGGACTAGTGTGATGACGTCATGCATTTATTATAAATAAATAAATCATATAATATATAATTAAAGCAAGTAAACACATAAAACACATAGAACACGTAACACATAAGTATAATATCTAGATGCAAAGATTCTAAAGAAAACGAATTAGCACATAAGCACACAAGCATGTACCCACACAAGCAAATAAACACACATAAAGACCTAACTATTACATGTGAGACCCTAATTACAATCAAGGGGGGTTTTTAAAAATAATAATCTAACTATTACATTTATCTAATTAATTATATTTTTTGGCAAAAATAAAACCTATCTATTACATAACCTAGCTAAATACATTTCGTGGCATCTATCTATTACAATTTAGTATTTAAATGCTATCCAAATAATCATCAAAATCAAATATAATAAATGAAATTTTTTAAATGAATAAAATGAGTAAATACAAGAAAAAGCACTCAAAACATGCAATCACACATAAAAAACACATAGGAGAATATAAAAGGATTTAAAATGATAATAGAAGGTAACTCTCTTGAAGTAGTGGTTAAATGAGGTGGAATTTGTCCTATTTTTACTTCAAAATCAACAAAATAGTCAAGGCACTAATTTAATTGAAAATTAAAAAGAAAAATGAAACATATAGCAAATTCACTTTATTATTATAAAGAAATATAAATAAACATACAACCCCTAAAATTTACTAATTAAATGCATTTAAAAGAAGCTTTATTAACAATTAAAAGAGATAAATCAATTATACTTAAGAAATCAAAGCTATTAGGGACCCAATTGCAAAAAAATAAAAAAATTTTGGGCTAAATTATAATTATTATAAAGATTAGGGGTCAAAATTAAAGAAAAATAAAGTTTAGAGACCAAATTACAATTAAATTAGGAACCTAATTGAAAGAAATCCAAAATTGTTAAGGCCACAATGAAATTAATTAAAAGAATAGGGATCAGATTGCAATTTTTGTATCTGGTTTACAATATAAAGGCCAGCGGGCCATCTTTATTTATCTTCTGGTCCTTAATTACTTCGGCCCAGTGAAAGACCCGACCAAATAAAATGGGCTAGTCCTTTCTCAAGGAAAATCCAACCAAAAATGTTTGGGCTTTAACCCCAAAACCCATATCATAACCCAAAGAAATAAACCAAATCCTTTACCAAAACCCAATCAAAATAACCCTTAACCCAAATCTTAACTTCTTTTACTAAACCAACAAAACATTAAGTCTACCAAAATTATTAAGCCTTAATTATGCCCTATAATCCAGAAATAATTCACTCAAAAACATGTATAAACTATACAAAAGAGGATCAAAACTTGAAGAGGGTAGATTTGATTTATTTCTTCCAATTCTGGGCCATAGTATAATTATGTAAAAATTGAGGGTCAATTTGCAATTTTCAAAACTTTCATGCAAGAACCAACGAAGCATCTGCAACTTTGCAGTTCATTCATCAAACGCAGCAAAAGAAAACCAAACGAACACCAAAATTTAGGGTCAAAACAACAAGATTATGTAACTCCAATATCAACCAAATCCCATCACCCAAATACCGCATTAAATCACCAGATAACATAGTAAAAACTTGAGTTAATGGCTTGCAAAAGGAACAGCAGAAGAAGGAAAAGAACAAGAACCATTGCAGCAAAATTTTATGTATCTAGTGAGGATCTGAGCATATATGAAAAGGAAAAGGATGAATGAATTTACCTTTTAACACTTTGGAGAGCCAAAATAATGTGGGAAGTCACAAGCAAACGAATCCAGATGTTGGAAGACGAAAACCCAGCTTTGTTACAGTAAGCTCAAGAATTCTGACTGCAGCGAGTTTGAGGCCGAATACGACGGACTTCCAGTCATTTTTTCCACAAGGTTTCTAAACAAAAGTTGTTTCTAGATGAACGTAGATAGCGCAAAAATGAAAGGAATGCCTAAAGGACTAGAATCGATATCGGAATTCGATCGGAAAAAGGGCTGAACACTCAACCCTGGCTCCAGAAATTTTCAGGAAATTTTCTGCTCCTTTTTCTCTCTCCCGTTCTCCCCTCTCACCTCTTCCTAATGGCTGCGTTTTCAAGCCTTTGTCTTGCTTTTATATCTAATAGAGTGGCCAAAAACCTACTCTCAAGGGTGTGGATGAAACCCTTATTTTGCTGGTGGCTCCTTGTACTAGCAATGTATTGGGGGGAAACAAAGGAAAAATGCCAACCAAAATTGCTCCAAATGCCAGCTACAACTCTGCACTACATCTGGTTTCGGTACCAACTTATGAAGAAGAAGACGTGCGCGTGGAGATTTTTTTTTTTTTTTTACAAAAATCTGATGAATCTCTTTTTCCTTTTCTTTTCTTCTGTCTTTCCTTTTCTTTTCTTTCTAATTTCCTTCTAATTTTTCTAAGAATGAATTGAAATGATTTCCTTTAAAAAAAGTAAAGAATAAAAATAAAATAAAATGAGTAAATGAAATAAAACTAAAAATAAATAATATAAAATTTTTGGTGTCTACAGACTATACTGAACAGAATTTCCTAACTAATCTCTTGGAAATTTAAGATAAAAGGTTGCTAAATCAAACTTTCTTTCCTCTCTGCCAAAGCTGGAACTTCCAGCAAGAAACTAGCTTGAAAATTCAAATTTTCATCATAAAACTCACATGTATCAGCCTAGAAATGTTATACAGGGCCTAAAACATGAATTCCAGTTACAATCTATGTGAGGACTTGAAAAATTCATTTATATTTTCTTAAAATTCCCTTTTATTTTGAATAAGTTAATTTATAATTTCTTTACTACTAGTTTACTCCCTTAATATTTGTAATAAATAATAGAGCTGAGAGTTTTACTTTTACTTCTATCTTTAGAGTAAATTAGGGTTTTGGTGCATTTGGGTAGTGTGATCAATCGGTGAAGTGTGTGTGCTAAATTTGATGGATAAAAGCGGGTATTCAGTAAGGGGAAGTATGTGATTAAAAGTGTTAAGAGTAAGTTAGTAAATCATAAGTTAAAACAAAAGTACAAGAGAGTTAAGGAAATACGCGTGAATCGACTCACGCCGTTTGTTACCGGTTGAAGGCACCACTTGACCAATACTTTGTTTCCCTAATCTTCTTATTTTCCTATCATTTATCCTTCCCTAATTTAACCCTAAAGCTGGCCGAAATTCTTGACCAAGAGGAGGAAGAAAAGGAAAAAGAAAAGGGGGAACACTTGGCTTTGACAAGTGTCAACCATCCAAGCCACCTTTGACCAAGCTTTCTTTGTTACTTATTGTTTATTTCCACCAAACCTCACCAGATTTTTCCTGCACTAGAGGGCCGAGAGAGAGGAGAGAAAAAGGGAGAAAAGCTGTCTTCATTTTCACCTTGATTCCTAGCAAAAAAATTGTGGGAAAACAACCTCCAATCCAAAGCTAAGCCATAGGAAGTTGCTACAAGGAAGAAAGGTGGGATGGAGTGGAGTTATTTTGGGAGAAAGCAAGCTGTCTTTTGCTGCTCAGCTTGAGGATTTAAGGTATTCTTGGCTGAAAGTTATTTTATCCCTTTAATCTTTCAATCGGTTGGAGTTTTGGCTTGATTCTTGTAGGATATGTGGCTGGTTGTGTAGTTTTAGTATGTGGGCTATTATGTCCAGATTTTAGTGATCATTTCCAGCTTTTATTGAGTATTTCCAGCTTTCATATAGTGTTGTAAACCTATCATGATGATTGTGCCAGCTAATGTGTGTGAATTTGGCCTTATTTGAGTGGTTTCTAGCTTTGTTAGTGATTTTCCAGCTTGATTTAGGAATTGGGCAGATTAGGGTTTTGATTTTTTGGCTTGGATGTTATGATGATTATGTGCTGGATATACACCTAAATATGATGGTTATAAGGTCTAAGATAAGAGCTCTTTGTTTCCTATAATTATGTGTTTGAGTTGGGGCTGTTTTGTGGTGAAATTGTTGCCATGGAATTGGCAAAAATGGGTAAAACACAGGGGAGGTGCTGTCCATTTGGTTCCGTGTAGTTTGAGTGAGCGAAAGTGCAATTAGGGCTGTGATTTTTGGATGGTCTAGACCTAGGGTACTTACGGGTACTTAGGGCCACTCTAGGGATATCGCACAAACTGAAATTTTCGCCAAGTTACGTGTTTCAAAGGAGGAAGTCACAGCCTCTTCAAACTGATTTTTGAGTTGTATACGTGGTTTTAACCTTAAACATTTTAATTGTTTTCTTCCTCCAAGAGCATAAGTTCATTTACTTGATTTTCTTTTAACATTACTAAGCAAAGATAGTGCATCTTGAAAACCTTATTTACTTGCATTTTGCCATTTTAATTGATCACAGACCTTGCGAGTGGACAAGGGTCCGAACCTGTGCTTGATTTTGGCAAGCCGTGAACTATTGGTGAGTGTTTCCAAGTGCATGACTGAACTTGATACTTGAATGAAATGCTTTGTTAATGTGATTGGATAGTACTTGACTTGTTTGATCGGACAAGGGTGTACTTTATCGCACTTGCCCTAATGTGACTTATTACTATGTATTGGTTACAATTGGATTGATATATATGTATATGATTGGAACACTGCCTGGAATTTCAAAACCCTGTTGGCTAGTTAATCGAGTCAAGCCGGCATGGGTCTGATCGATTAGATAACGAACCCTGGGTCTACTGTTTTGTCGAGTGGAGTGTTATCTCCTCGACTAATTGGTATGCTCGAGTATTACCACCATTGTTTATATTGGAGTTCGAGCCCGGTGGGAGGTTGATTGGTGGATGGAGATTGGAGTTAAGTGGGGCTCTACTAGACTGGTTTCACTACTTTGAAAGTTGACGGAGTGTCAACTACTTCCTGGCAAGCTAGGGTTGAGTTAGCTCATAAGAGCGACTGTATCCTTATACTTGGAAACGTTGTATTTTTACTCGATTTGCTACTTGAAATGTTATTGCTCACTTTTATGAACTTTTATGCTCACTACTTTGATATTTCAAGTTTTTATATAATGGTCAACTTGCTACTTGGTTTTGCATGATGTTTGGAATCTCACTGAGTTTTGACTCACCTTATTAGTTTCGTTTTCCTTATAAGGGGTGCGAGCATAGACGTGAGGCTGGGACAGGCTGGTGTCGTTTAGTTTTTGACTTTTGTAATTGTACTCGTGCTAGTGCTCGACTAGGGTCAGAAGTTCAACTGGCACTTGAATCTTTTGTTATACTTGGGAATGTATGAATATTTGAGACAGACATGAGTATAAATGTACATTCTAAGTTTGGGAACTGTTATTTCATTTCCTTTTGACGTTATAATTTGTTTCTTGAAGTAGTGAGTGAGAGTGAGTCCTGACAAGAGTTGGGCAGGCGATCCGCTAAACCCTGGGGTACGCCCTAGGGAAGGTGGGATCGTCACAATCTACCAAAGTTTTCAAAGAACAAGACCAAAGTTGCAGCATTTCTTCCTCCAGATTTGCTGTCTTGGAATTCTAGCTTTGGTGTTGCTTTAAAAGTTCTTCTTTTCTTGCTTTTAACACTCCAAATCTCATGTACACAATCAGATTAAGACCACGGATGTTGCTAAAAATAAATCTTAACTAGGTTCAACCAAAACCTCTTAACAAACCCGTAACAAGAACTCCAGCCAACAGTTCATCATAGTCTCATCTTAATAGGCCTTATTTGACAGTGTAAACGGCATGCATGTCAAGATATGTGGCCAAAACATGTATATAAGACATGCAACAGAAGACACAACTGGAAAATTGCAGATTAGCTCATCAAGTATCACATAAAAGCTTCAAACAAACATTTTCATCTTTGACAACCTTTGTTTTCCAGAAAGTGTTCTTTTTACTTGGTTCTAATTCAGTCTCAAAGACTACTAGCTAAATGTAGAAGAAATGGAAGAGGAAGACAATAGTTTACCTCTGGTTCTTACGGCTCTAAGCTAGGAAAATAAAATTCTGATTTCTCTCTCCAATTCTTAGCTCGATAGACTACATTCCTTCTTGCTTTGTGGCTAGTTCTCACGGTTGAAGGAGGCCAGAAATGAGTTCCTGGTTTTTTTTTTTTTGTGGTATTTCTCTCCTTTTCTCCTTAATGTCTCTTGGGTAGCTAAACTAAGGAAAAGAACTACAGCCAGCTCTACTTATTACCTCTTGACCGACTAGAACTACACTTGCATGTTAGTTGGCCAGCTAATGAGGACAAGTGTCCACCACATTGCATGTTGTCTTGTTTGTTGTTTGTTTTTTTTTAACAACAATAAATTCTAACTAATACTAATGTTTAATAGTGTAAGTGATACAATTTCCTAAGGTATTACGGTTTATTTGTTAATAAATAGATGTAATTAAATATGTCAATCAAGAATAAAAGAAAATGGAACATGCATCAAATTTTAAATAAGATATGAAAATTTTCGAGCCCTCACAGTTATTGTTTAATTCAAATGCATTTCCATTTTAATTTTATTTTCTATTATCATTTCCTTGTAGAAATCCACTTCAAACAAAAGAATTACTTTCCTTGGAATCTTTTTCCATTTCCCTTGCACTTTCCTTTGTTTGCCAAACATGAGAAAGTATTAGGATTTTTTGAGGAATTCAATTTGCATTTCCTCAGTTTCCTTTCCTTACTCATTTCCTGAACCAAACAGGACCTAAAGATATTGGACTAGTAAGTTGTCATCAAAGAAAAATAACTTTTAGAGATGGAAAGTAGCATGCTGCAATGTCCTCAAATTTTATTTTTACAATCAACGGCTAGATCAGAGGTTTGAAGGATGCTTATTTTATATTCTGGTATTCAACTTCTACAATATCAGAATATATTCTCCAATCTGGTATTCTGGTATCCTACTTATTAAAGTCAAACTGTCAAAATATAAAGGCTTTACATTGACTTACCTTATGGATTATTCCAAACCGGGAAAAAAAAAAGAAAAGGAAAAAGATTGGAGCCCGACCACTTTCCATTCTCAAATGGTAACTCAAACAAGTAAACAGAAAATACTTGTTGCAATGGAGAAAGTCACCAATTCTTGGACTGCACAGTTCACATGCTACAAATTGCACTTTCGTGTATTGAACATGTTCTTGGGCTTCTTCGGGCTGTTGCTTTCCATTGACCGTGTTAGGACAACCTAAAATGGCTAAGTTACAAAGTATCAAACCCCAAATTCAAACAATCACTAGACGAAAATGAAATAAATATACACTTCAAGCCTTGTTCTGGGCCTGATGGCAAATGGCAAGGAAGTACTTATCCCCAAGTTCAATAAAGTGGTTTTTCTTTAACGAAAAGGTTTAAAGGATACATCAAAACATACAAGGGAAAAGAAAAAAAGGATCAGCTTGAAAGTCCAAGTGCAAAATTACACAATCATTTTATTAATATCCCTACTAAACTGAATCAAGTCTTGAAAACTGTGGAGTGTTATCCGACGGTTAAGTACTTGAGTATCTGTTGGGAAAATACATATACGAAATTTTACTATGCAGGTTCAGGCCGTGTAATTTGCTACTTACTAGGTGCATTTAGTGGTTTTACTAGGTGACACGTGGAGGTCATGAGAAGAAAAAAGTTTAACCTAGATTAAAAAAGGAATAATTTCAAAAATCTCCTCTGATTGTTGGGGTCCATTGCTTACATTATCAGGGTTGAAATTACTGGCATTGTCTTAAGACATTTTGGATTAGCTATTTTTGAAAAATTTTGCTGTAGCAGAGTTTTTAGATTATATTTTGGGATATTTTCAGAAAATATTTTGGGATATTTAAGAGTAGAAGTGTTTCTAGAATATATTTTGAGATATTTTTAAAAATTTTTAAAAAATTTAAACTAATTTTTAGATTACCTTTTAGAGTACTTTTTAAAAAATTTTATTGTATTTAAAAAACTAGTTTTTGAAAAACAGTCCCATCCAAACAGATTATTATAAATGTTTATTTGGGAAAAAGAAACTATGAGAAATCCTATTGGCATTTGATGGTTGAATGTCTTTTCTTTTGGTTTTTTCTCCCCTTTTCTTGGGAATTTTCTCAAGTTGTTGGTTTTCAATGGTTATGACCCAACCAAAAAGGAGGAAGCTATTGTGGGCACTTTGCCTTATGAGAGATCCTTTTCTTTTCCAAGTACACACGGTAATATGCACTATAGTGATTTCTATTAAGTTTTTTTTTCTTATTATCGAGTAAACCACTAGCAATTAGGGGGTATGAAAGGTAAAGATACTAATGCTATTAGCTTAGGCTCTATTTGGATTAGTTATTTTTTGGATTGTTTTTAAAATATTTTATGATAGTAGTGTATATAAAAAACTTTTAATGTAAATGTTTTTGGTAATGTTTTTGAAATATATTTTGAGATATTTTTAAAATTTAAAAACTTTTTAGTGTATTTTTTAAAAAGGGTAAAAAATAAAAAAGCCCCCTGTGGTAAACCTAATACACAGAAAAGCCCCCTGTGGTTTCAAAATATACAACACGACTCCTCATACTTTGAATTAAATTGTAAAGGTGACGGAATCCGTTAAACTTAACGGAAATGGTCAAAATGACCAAAATACCCTGATATAATTAAGCAAAAGACAGCTCAAAAAAATAATTTTTTTTTATTTTCTAAATAGAGAGAATTGAGGGTTAAGGGGTAGAATTGGTATATTTGATAAAAAATAGGTATAAAAATTTTTTTTTAGGTTCCAATAAGTCATTTCCGTTAAGTTTAACGGATTCCGTCACTTTTACAATTTAGTTCAAAGCATGAGATGTCGTATTATATATTTTGAAACTATAGGGGGTTTTTCTGTGTATTAGGCTTACCACAGGGGGCTTTTTTGTTTTTAACCCTTTTAAAAATTAACACTACCACTTACCACCGTCACCCACCATCGCCACCACGCCCTCCCTCCTCCTCTCTCTTCCTCTTCATCCCCCTTTCTCCTTCCCTCCTTCTCTTTCGTCCTCCCTCTTCCTCCTCCTCCTTTCCTCTTCCCCTTCCCTTTCCTTCCACAACCCCACCCCTCCCCTCATCCCCCCTTCTCGATCTAGTTGCGAACAGCTCGAGGAGAGGGAGGCAATAGGGGCGGGGATTGTGGCAAGAAAGGGGAGGGGAAGAGGAAGTAAGGAGGCAAGGAGAAGGAGGGGAGGAGAAAAGGAGGAAAAGAGAGAGGAGGAGGGAGGGGGTGGGTAGGCGGCGGTGATGGGCGGGAGTGATAGATGGAAGAAGAAAATAGTGTACAATTAATTTTTTTAATTTTTTTGTATTATTAGAGTTGTTTTTGATATACTGTATAAATGTAGTGTTTTTAGAGTTGTTTTTGTTTATATATTATTATAGCATTATATATGAAAAACAAAAAATGGGAATCCAAACAGAGCCTTTGTGAGGACTCGAAAAACTATTATTTTTAAATCCCTATTTTTGGCTAAATTAATTATTTATTTGGATTTTTGCCACGAATAATATTTTCTAGCCTTATTAGACCTAAGTACATGGTATTATAGCTCCGTTATATTTTTAAAGTGTCTCGTTTCAAAAATTATTTTCTTAGAAGCTTGTTTAGTGAAAAGTGAAAACGCGTTTGGAAAATTTTAACCGATGGAGAGTACAATAAGTTTGAAAAATTGGAGACTTGTACAATGGTCCTAAAATTAGGTATTTTAATGTTTAAATACTCAAGCGATAGTTATTAGTATTATCGTTATAAGAATTTCTCGGAAGTTTCGCGTTATCGCGCTCAAATTGGAGATACGCGTTTTCACACACGCGATTTTAATTGAGGGACTTTAGACCCTTATTTTGGGACAATTAAGAGTGAATAATATTTGTATGAATATAAGTGTACTAGAGGTTTAGTGCACTAGTGAAACAAACGCGAGAGGAATCGAGCACGAAACGTGCGCGAGTGCGCGCGTAGAAGAGTTGACTTTTGCACCATTTCTAGCCACACAAGTGAAGCTTCCTTAGGAAGCCAAATTTGAACACACTTTCCCTCTCTCATGCTCCATTTCAGCCGGCCATCAAGCTGCAAAAACAACCCAAGACGTCTCAATTTCTCCATCTCCAAATCTTGCACAAATCTTCATCCAATTCACACCAAACTTAAACCACACTTGGCTTAACACTTAAGGATCATTTTGAGCTGCAAAGGGGAGCTGAAAATCACGGTTTTGCTGGAGTAAAGGGGGCCGAAATTCTGCTTGAACATCAAACCAAAGTAAGTGATGATCCACTCTTGAAAACTTGAAGTTTGGAAGTTGTTTTACACTTATGAGCTTAGTTATTCATGTGGGTGGCTTGTTATTGTTGGAAAATTGTGAAGGTGGGCTCTATGAACTCCCACTCTTGGATGATGGCTGATGTGATGATTGATGATGGATTTAATGTTGGTTTAGTGCTCAAAATGGTAGATTAATGTTGCATAACTAGAGGAAACTTCAAGGGGTGAATGGAGTAAAAAGTTCCGATTCTGCCCCTACTTTGAACGTTCCTATTTCTGCGGAATTTTGAGGGTTTAATGGCTTGTATATGATGTTTATATGTTGTATAGATGGTGTACAAAATTTCATTGAAAAATATTGAGGTTTGGTTGGTCAAATGAATTATTTTCGTAAAGGTAGCAGACCTGGAAACTGTTCCCGTAATGCTCAGACCAGCTTTCTTGTTTCGTCCATAACTCTGTGCTCCGACGTCAAAATCGAGTGTCGTCAGTGGCATTTGAAACTAGACATTCCCACCTTTCCAACGGTATAAAATTCATGTTCTGATTCCATGTATGTGAGCCGAACCAACCATTTAAAGTCGGCTGTTCTGTTTCTCTGTTTTCCTGGAACGAAATGCTGAGGCTGCAACTTGTGGCTCGAATTCGAGCTAGTTGTGTGCCGAATTTCAAAATGATTTCTTCTGTGAAATTATAGCTCTATGAATTTATTTTCCAACGCCATAAACCATGCTCAATTTCGAGTTAATTTGAGTGATTTGTGATCAAAATACGGAACCTGCCCTGCTCTTGAAAATCCTAACTTTTGGACAGATTTGATGCAAGGCTTGGTGTAGACTTGCTAATTGAATTTTTTGGGTGTTAAACACTTACCAAATGTACCATGAATGTTCCTTAGGCTTTTCCTATGCTAATGAACTATGTTTGGAGGATTTTCCTTGACCAAATGTTTGGAATGGAAAACCAAAAAGCTCAAGGCAGTTCTGCCTTAGGATTTTCGAAACTTTGGGTGTTTGGTAGACTACCTTCCCGAAGGTATTTTTCCATGAAAGTTGATAGAGGAATGCCCTTTATATAGTAGTATTATACTACCAAATTTTGTACCAATCCAAGTCCATTTCGATACCCAACTAAGGTCCCAAAGTCGGAAACTCAAATCTGGAAATTTGTTCAGCAGTTTCGAATTTTCCCAAATTTTAAGCTGCCGTATCTCGGTGCTTGAAACTCCGTTTCTTGTTCCGCTTGTTTTGTTGTAAACTTGGATTACAACACTATTAGAGTTGCAAATTTCAAAGGCTAGTTTCACTCAAGTGAATTTTTCCGAATTTTCAAAGTTGGCCAAAAACCAACTTAAATCTGCCTTATGAACCAAAAAAACAACTTTGAGCTCATTTTTGAATGTTTTCCATTTGGAATCTTAGAAAAGTGTATTCTAAAAACTTTTAGTACTTTCAAAGAGGTTTCCAACGGCACCCAGTTTTCCAATTTCTGACATGTAGAATGGGAGATACGATTTTTCAAAATATCGTATCAAACCTGAATTTTTTTTCCCAAATTCCAAGGGAAGGGAGTTTTCAAGTACTCTTTATTCCTTCAATATTTCTTGAACGTTTTATACTTGATTTCCCAAAATGAAAACTTGATTACCGTGTACTTTAAGAAACTCCATTTAAACCTCGATTTACGAGTAATTGAGGTTCGTTTTCATGAAATTTCCTTAGATTGTACTAGTGTACAATCTTCCTTGATAATTGGGATATATGAGTGATACTTCACTATTATTTGCTCAGGCACACACGAGGACCCTCAAGAGGATCTCACGGTGAACGCTTAAATTTCGGTTGAGACTACTTCTACTTGGTGAGTGTCAAGTGCATGTCTACTTGAACTCTATGGACTTGATTCATGCTTGGCTTACCTGATTACATGCTTAGCCTACTTGGTTTTGAAAAATGGAGTCGAGTGTGTACTTTATCGCACTCGTTCTCATTTGAAACAAATGACTCATGCTTAACATGTTTTGCCTGGTTTACATGACCTGAAATACATGCTTAAACCTGTCAAATGCTTGAATACATGACATGGTATGCTATGGCTGCATACGTCGTTGGAGTGAATCTCCTCGACACTTATATGATACAAGGGGAACGCCCAAACTCATAGGCCGACCTTGGAACTTGAGCCGGCATGGGCTTGGTCGGGAACCTTGGTGAGCCATGAGAATTACATGATAAGTTTAATCTATTTGAGAGATCTTGCTTGGCATACTCGTGAAGTATAGCCTTCTAAATGTCATGCGGGCCCGGAACGGTGTATGCTGGACGGATGAGAAGTAAGTGGTGATCTACGGATTAGAAATATCAACCCAGTTGACGGAGAGTCATCGCGGGGAGATATACGAATGACATCGGCAAAACAAGTGGAACTTAGCTCCTGAGAGCTACCTTATCCTTGAATTGTTTCTGTTTACATTTTTTTGGCATTGTTAATTACTTTCAAGTTATCACTTGAACTGTTACTTGGGCTTGTTACCTGAACTATGTGTCTGCATGTGTGTTCTTGGCCTCACGAGCGTTTTGCTCACCCTGTAGATTTCTTTTTCTTAATAGGATTGAACTCGGAGATGTATTGGAGAAACCCTCCTGATGTACTTTTGTTTAGGATTTCTATTATATTTTGACTATGCCCTTGGTTTTGGGTTGTTCTTTTGGATTTGAAATGTAACTTTTGGGGCGTGATGTATATTTGGGATTCATGATGTACTTTGAACACCCGACGTGCGGGTTGGATAATGGATGACTATTGTTAAGTTTGAACGCTTCCGCATTTACTATATTTAAGTTATTTACTTGTGTTGTGTAGATCGATAATAAGCTTAAATGGAATTGCTTGAGTCCTGGCGAGAGTTAGGCAGGCGTCCCGCGGATACCCTTTGATTCGCCTTAGGGAGAAGTGGGGGCGTCACAGCCTTATTTCAGGAAAAGACTTGACCATACGTAAAAGCTATTAGAACTTGTTCCTGTTACAGGTTTTTTACAGGTTTATTTTCCTTATTCAATTAATTTTGATTTTTCTTGTCATGTTATCTGTTAGTACCTATATAGCTAAGAATTTTTCAACAATTTTCCAATTGAAAATATTCTATTTAATGTGCAGAGAAACTTATCGAAATTCTTGTTGGAGCTCAAACAAGCTACATGTACATGTCAAGTTCACGATTTGGTAGTTACAACTTACTCTGAACATTGTATTTGTGTATTACTCCCTGCACCAAAGCAGCACTCATTTTCTGCAATATCTGTTCTTAATGATAAAAGATGTGGCTGAATTCCATGATTCCCCTCTGATTTGAAGAGACCATAATTTTTGCATCATGTTTTCACTGTCAACTTGCAATGTAGCACAAACGAATATTTTTTTGCAGCCAAAATATTGATGCTCACATTGATAATATCTAGTCATTGAGGTAGTTGTGGAGTTTATATGCTATTACATAAGAATGAGAAAATTGGCTGTTGCAATAAGCTAGCTATTGGTGCTGTTGTCAAAACATGGCTTCAAGTTGTTGCCGTTGTTTTTTGGTTTTTTAAATACACTTACACCCCCGGAACTTTAGTAATTGTTTTCAACCTTTTAATGATTTCAATCTTTTCTTACATATATATAAAAAACTAAGACTTCTTCTCTCACGTTGATCCACATGGTGGCATTAGAGGATGGAGAAAAATTTTCTTCCTTTTATGTCCTAGGAATGTTTACTACTTCTCCTAATAGTATATCACTGTTAAGGTCATTGTTGCCTTTTTACATGAAATTACTATCTTGCCCAAAGAAAAATAACTAGCCCCAAAACGGTAACTAACTATTGAGGGTTATTTCTGACTTTTTGCACATATTCTTTTGCTTTACTTCTCAGTCTTTCCCGTCTCTTCCCCTCTTTTCTTAGACCAAAGAAAGCGGTAGTTGGCACTTGGCATTAGCTCTGTTCTCCACTTCTTCTTTGTCTCCATTATGAAAGACAAGAAGCCAAAAAGTCAAACAACTTTAGCACGGATGGCAGGAAAGCAAAACACTCCATTTGCACTTCATTTTACAACATTAGCCCATCATTTTTTGTTTTCTTCTTCCTTTCTTTCTCAGTCTTTCTTATCCCTTCTTCTCTTTAGTCTTTTCTCAGCGAAAGAAACCAGTAGTTGCTGCTTCTCTTTTGTGTCCGTTGTCAAAGACAAGAAGTCAAAAAGTCAAATAAAAAAGGAAGCTGACCCATGTGGCAGCAAGACAAAACAGTCCCTTTCTACTTCCTTTTAGCCCATCATCTTTTGTTTTCTTCTTCCTTTCTTTCTCTTTGTTTTCTGTTTCTTTATTTCTCCTTTCTTTTCTTGCTGGTTCAACGAGGAAAAGTACAACTTCAATTCTTCCATCAGTAGCCAATTGTTTAGAAGTGTTTTTGACTTTTTCCCTAGCATTCTTGCCCTCTCTTTCCCGTTGTTTTCGCTTCATTTTCTTTTTCCTTCAGAAGAAGCATGTTTGCAGATCTCATTTTGTTTTCATGTTCAGCTCTACTTTTTCTCCTTCGTCCCTCCCTCTCTGTTTCCATTCCTCTGTTTCTCTTTTTCTTCCTGGTTCGGACAAACAAAAGTACCAATTGATCTACTCCAACACTTGGTCAATAATTTGACCATCTTTTTCCCCAAATTATGGCTGCTCATCCATATCCCAATCGTGGTATTGTTCCACAAAGAGTCAATTGTGGCTGTCCATCCATATCCCCACCATGCGATTATTCCACAAAGAGTCAAGTATGAGGTATGATTTCTACCTATTACTAGAGATATAGGTTTGTCCTTTTGCCTTCCTTTTCATTTGCCAGTTCACAAATTATCGAGAGTGAGAAGAAAAATCTCTAACAACTCATCAATTTTGTGTTGTTATCTATTGTGTTCATGATGCCTAATACCATTGCTAGGGATATAGATTTCTCCTTTTGTTTTTATTTCTGTTGCCCACTTGGCAAATTATCGTCAGTGAAAGAAAAATTCCTAACAACTGATAGAGTTTGTGTCTTTATATACATTAGGAACACAAACACTGCTCACAAAAAAAATCAACGGTTCTTTCTCCTTTTGCTCTGCAACATTTCCGAGTAAAGGTAACTACTCATATTCTGTGCCTAATATTTTTCTGCACGAGTCTTGAAGAGATTGGATAATCTATATACTTTCTATTTTGGTTGCCAAATTTCTTCAGGGGTTTAATTGCACTTTGAAAGAATTGGTGCAGAAAAGCTTCTGATTTAGCGTTCACATATTTCAGTTGTAAGTTTGTTTGCTTTCAGTTATTACTTTTCGACTGAATTTTTTTCCCTTACTTTTTTTGTTATTAGTTTTAAGTTCCATTACGAGGATCAAGTCCATAGATTGTAAGTTCTCCTATTTTTTTCCTCCAATTCAACGAATGTGGTATTTTTGAGTGGTGGATAGGATGGGATAGAAGGTTGTGTAGGTGAAATGGATTTTGGTTGTTGATAGAGCAGAGGAATGGTCTGATACTTGGTAATTACTTGTATGCATGTTTTTGGGGTCTAAAGTCGTGGATTTGCAAGTTGGACACGGCAGTGAGTGAGACGGACGGAAGTTGTGGAATAGGCAGACATGCATAATCATATATATATGCAAGTTGGACTTTGGCTTTCTATGTACGTAATATATATTTGGCTTTCTAACTTCCTACACATAAAAAATGGTGAAATTGCAGCATGAAGTGACTATACCTTTCTAAACAAAAGAGAAAACAGACCACAAATATGTGAGCCAAGATTCTTTAATATGTATAAAATTTCCATTCAAAAGTATTGCAATAACACTTGTATTGACTGCAAATGATGCTTCACTTGATGATGCTCCAACAAAGCTTTATCACTTCACTTGTTGCGGTTACTCAAGTGATTTTCCAATTAAAGCTCTCTCCAACAAACATTCCTCCCTTTTACAAGCATTCCAATTCTCTTAACCATTTGTGTGGTTCCCATTCTTCAGAGAAATTGAATTGCATTTTTGTAACTTCATCAGCTTTCCCATTTTCTATTTGTATTAGTGACAAATTCAATGACTAATTAAGCCATTAAGTTCATTATTCAAAAACTACAAATTCAATGTATTAGGTGGGTGGTATTTCTTAATATTTCAGCTGCTTTTCTCCATAGCAGATTGACATTCATTTAAAGTGTGCCTAATTATATTTTTGCCTCTTTCTGATTTTTTCTCATCTGAGTATAGTGTAAACATATTGGATAATTTGTATAGTTTTACATTGATACCTTTCTTGTACATTTTATTTTGGTTGCGAACTTTGTTCAGGGGTTTAGTTACGATTTAAAAGAGTCGGTGCTAAAGAGGCTTTTGATTGGGGTTGGCAGATTCGTATTAAGGAATTGCTTCAATTCAAGGTCATTCCTTCTATTCCTTCACTACATCTTACAATTTTCGTGCTTAAGTTTTGCTCTGTTTGACTACACCTTGGAGAATATCATAACTGAATCTCTATGCTTATATCATTTTTCTTTCTCAGATTTTGCCTTTACTATTTAATCACGCTAATTCGTTGAATATGATGGTCTCAAACAATTAATCTCATGTTTGTATCTCTTGGTCAGCTGCTTGTATCTAACACTTTGGATTTCATATATATAGAAGTTAGCTTTACTCTCTTCATTAGCTATCATTAGTGACATTTCGTTACTCCTACTTTTATTAAAATGAAAAGAAAAAGGAATGTAAGTAAACCTTTTAGTTTAGTAGATGAGTGGTTCGATGAATGTTACAATGCTGAGGTTTCATTAAAAAGGAACGCTAATAGCTCTCATACAATAGAACAATCTGAAGAGCTATCAACAAACCTCCCATTTTCTCAGGCTCATCCAGCTAATCCAATCCATATGCATTCTGATACTACATATGTAGATATTCAGACCTCAGGAAATAACGCTCATCTAATTCGTCCCACCTTCCACTTTATGACAGACCCAAATAGTAACATCATTAGGAAGGATCATGAGAATTATAGTAATGAAGTTGTCCCGGTTTCTAAACAGTTATTCTCTTCCAATGTCGCATCTATGCATGGATTAGACGGTTCTCATTTAAGGACCTTAAATCAATCAAATCATAACCAGCTCCTATTAACCTCTAATATTGACGAGGTTTATGCTCACTCTCACGGTTCGCCTTCCATCAATTTTACATGTATCCCTGAAATCCATACTTCTCATATCAAGAGCTACCCTCAGCCTAATGATATTGATCTTAGGTCAAGCTCAAATAGAACATCTTCCTATCAAGACAGCTTTAATGAGAACTATAATCTCACAGTCACTCGACTTCATGATATAAGTGGAACAGCAAATGTTTCCACTTCTCAACCACCTTCCTCAGTACTACCTCTCTCTGCTATTCTTTCTCATCCTCCTACATATTATCTTGAAGAAAAACGCTTTGCGAAAAAGAATTATAGAAGACAAGCATACATAAAGTGGAAATGTAAGAAATTACGTAGACATGTTTGCACTAAAATCCAACATGTACCAGCTCTGAGATTGGAAAAGATTGAGAATTGCACAACTGCTACCAACTTTGCATTACAATCTGATGTACAATCACTAACCCAAAAAGGTAATGAATTCTCTATCTGAGATTTATCTATTTCCACTTTCTTTTATAAATTTTTTTATACAAAAAAAGGTTTAAAAAAAATCTCCAATATACTGGTAGTAACGTATGAATTTTTTCCTCCAATTTATTTTAGCTTCAAATATTCTAAACATTGCAGTGTTCGCCCAAGTACTGCTTTGCTACTACAACATTTTGTTTATTTTTAGTGGTTATTTATAATCAAAATATATATATACATGCTTTTTGTTCATTGATTTTTCATTACAACTTAGCTTCCTCTTTCAACTTACTATAATTATTGTCTTAACCATAAAACACTATGAGTATTTTAAAAAAATTTCCAGACCATTTTTTGCAAATTTATAAAAAAAATTTCACACCATTTTTTTGCAAATTTATATCACTGCTATCTAATTTTTAGAACATGTTTACTAAAACACCTTTTCAAACCATCTTTTCTAAATTCATAAAAACTTTCAGACCATCTTTAATACGGTCAATATGAAATAAACACTATCAATAATTCTTCTCAAAAATCATTGATTCGATCATCGAAACAATCCTCCAATAATAACCATTCAGCTTTATACTCACTTCTCTTCAATTTTAGGATACAAAAATTTGCAAGATTTTAGAATTACTAATCAATGAATGCAAATCACATTATAGGTAAGACGCATCCGAGTGGAAGAGATTTGCTAAGGTTGATACCTGGTTACCCTGATAGGTTACCATTGGAGCCGCAGTGTCAGCATTGCGGAGCAAGAAATTCTATTATGAGACAATGAATTTCTGTTCTTCCAATGGTGAAGTAGTTCTCTCTCAAAATAAACTCCCTAATGTTCTAAAAGAGCTCTTAACTTCAACTTCGGAAGAAGCAAAAACCTTTAGAACTATGATTAGAACTTATAACAACCACTTTGGTGTCACCTCTTTTGGTGTTAAATATGACAAGAAACTCTGTAGAAGAAATAAAGGAATCCATACATTTAGAATTCAAGGGCAAATTTATCATTTTTTAAACAATTTAAACTCAACCAATGATCATGGCGAAAACCTTCGATTATATTTTCATGATCCTGAAATTGAGTTAGTCAATCGAATAGCATCTTGCCCTAGGTTATCAAAAACTTTAGTTAAGAAACTCATGTGCGTGTTGGAAAACAATCCATACGCTAAATTTTTTCGAACTTTAAGTGGAGTGCCTAATCTCGATAATTATCACATTGTCCTAAAGACCATTCCTGGTCTAGACCAGAGAGTCTATAATAAACCTACAAGCTCACAAGTAGCAGCTTTGTGGACTAAAGGTGAAGACAATAGTCAAACAGGAAAGCGAGACATTAGAGTGCACACTCATAGTGGGACCTCAAAAAATATTCAATATTATTATGTATGTTATGATCCGCTTCAATACCCACTAATGTTTCCTTTTGGTGATCTAGGATGGCACCAAGGCATTCCCAAAAAGGGAATAAAGGCACAAACTAAGAGATTGAGGAAAAAAACACTTACAACCGAATCTATTTGCCCCATCAATGTCTCTAATGTAGATGAATTACTTGAGAATGAAGAGGCTGGTAAGTAAATAAAAGTTTATTAATCAGCACTCTTTAATGTAAAATTTCACAAAAATATCAACTAATAAAAAATTTTCTTCTCACTTTACACAGTAATGAGTAGCTTTCAAGAAGATCCAGATTTCGTTTCCGTGCGAGAGTATTAAGCTTATAAGCTCCAAATAAGGGATAACGATGAATCATTCATCCTCCACTTTGCAAGACTACTACAACAATACGTAGTAGATTAATATGTCAAATTAGAAAGCCAAAGACTTGACTTCTTTAGAAATCAACAAGAGGAAATACGAAAGGAATTTTTACAAGGAATCATTGATGCTGTGACTACAGGTGAGACAGAAGCATCAAAAGTCGGTCAGCGAATCATATTACCACCCTCCTTCATTGGAGGACCAAGGAATATGAGACGCAAATATATGGACGCAATGACTTTAGTCCAAAAATTTGGAAAGCCAGATATCTTTCTGACTGTGACATGTAATCCTAATTGGCCAGAAATAAAAGAATATTTAATTCATGGGGAAGAAGCACAAAATAGACCAGATTTGCTTGCTAGAGTATTCCACTCAAAACTAAAAGTCTTAAAAGACGAATTACTGAAAAAATGTGTTTTTGGTGAGGTGGCTGCCTAGACTTATGTGATTGAATACCAAAAACGAGGAATGCCGCATGCTCATTTCTTATTAATATTAAAGTCCAAATATAAATTATATAATGCAGAAGAATACAATAGAATTGTGTGCAGAAATTCCACGTAAAAAAATTTATCCTCATCTATATGAGATGGTAGTCAAACACATGCTCCATGGCCCTTGTGGTCCTACTAATCCATCTAATGCTTGCATGACAAAGAATGGTGTCTGTCGAAATAATTATCCAAAAGATTTTTGTGAAGAGACCATTCAAACAGTAGACGCATATCCTCAATATAGAAGAACAAATAACGGTGTCCAAGTAACAATTAGAGGTGCTATTTTAGACAATAGATGGGTTGTTCCATATAACTCATATCTATTAGCCAAATTTGACTGTCATATGAATGTTGAAATATGTTCAACAATCAAAGCAGTCAAATATATATGTAAAGGTCATGATAAAACAAGCTTTTGTCTTTCAGCGTCTACTTTTGACAATGTGGTAGATGAAATCGAACAATATGTATCAGCAAGATGGATTTCTCCACCTGAAGCTGTATGGAGAATATTCAGATTTTGCACAAGTGAAATCAAACCTGCAATTATTCATTTACAGTTACATCTTGAAAACTATCAACCGATAGTCTTCAAGAAGCGAGCTAATCTTCAAAGTGTCGCAAAAAATCCTCATTTTAAGAAAAGAATGTTAACAGAATTTTTTCATATGAATAAGACAAATGACGATGCACAAAGATTAAATTGTACATACTCAGAATTTCCAAACCACTTTGTTTGGAAACCAAGCCAAAGATATTGGAAACTCAGAGAAAGAGAAGACTCTGTTGGACGAATATTGACTGCACATCCAACAGAAGGTGAGAGATACTACCTTAGACTCCTCCTCTCAAAAGTTCGATGTCCCACTTCATTCAAGGACTTACGAACTTACAATGGCGTTATAGTAGATACATTTAGGGAAGCAGCATTAATTCGAAATTTATTGCAAGATGATAATAGTCAAGAAATCTGTTTACAAGAAGCCTCGCATTTTAAGATGCCTTACGAAATGAGAAGGCTTTTCGCTACACTCTTAGTTTACTCTTGCCCAAATAATCCAAAACAACTGTGGGAAAAATTCAAAGTGTCAATGTTGGAGGATCTTGTCCGATGCTCAACATTAACATTTAAAGAAATTGAACACAAAGCTCTACAACAAATAGACGATTTTCTACAAACAATGGGAAAGAGCATACGTTCTTACAACTTAGTCCCACTTGATATATCATATAACAACGTAGAAGACCAGACTAGAGAATTACGAGCAGAAAAAAGCATTCTTGTTACACCTCATGATTTGAGTGCAATCGACATGCTTAATGAAAAACAAAAACAAGCATTCAAAGTTATTACTGAGAGAATTTATTCAGGAAAAAGCGGTGTTTTCTTCATAGATGGTCCTGGAGGAACAGGGAAAACATTTCTCTATAGGACTTTATTGGCAGATGTGAGGAGCAAAGGCTTTCTTGCACTCGCAACTGCCACTTCAGGAATTGCAGCTTCTATTTTACCTGGTGGTAGGACTGCACATTCTCGATTTAAGATCCCAATTGATATTTCTGAGGGTACAACATGTAGAATTAGCAAACAAACTTCTCTGGCAACAATGATTAGACAAGCAAAGTTAATAATTTGGGATGAAGCACCAATGTCCAAAAAAACAGCAATTGAAGCATTGGATGATTTGTTAAAAGACCTCATAGATTCAACTCAAAATTTTGGGGGAAAATTGTTGTCCTTGGAGGAGATTTTAGACAGACACTTCCAATAGTTCGAAAGGGAGCAAAAAGTCAAATGATAAATGCCTGTCTAATCAATTCTCCAATATGGGACAAACTTGAGAAACTAAACTTAAGTGAAAATATGAGAGCAAGATTAGACCCCACATTTACAGAGTTCCTATTAAAGATTGGAGATGGGACAATTGACACAGAAGCTAATGATTTAGTGAAAATTCCACCTTCTATCTTAGTTCCTTATACTAATGAATCTGATGCACTTCAAAAACTGATCCAAATGGTGTATCCTGAAATCACCAATGGATCACAAATCTCATCTCCTTTCTTAAACAGAGCAATACTAACAATGAAAAATCCATTTGTTGATGAGATAAATAATGCTCTCATAGATAGATATCCAGGAGAAGCAGTTGAGTACTTGAGTTATGACGAGACATTAAATGAAAATCACCAGGCCGAATATATCGACTTGCTGAATACATTGACTCCCAGTGGTTTACCGCCGCACAAATTAGTTTTGAAACCAAATGCACCAATAATTCTCTTAAGAAATCTTGATCCAACTGAGGGATTATGCAATGGCACAAGGCTTACAATCAAACTCCTCAGTAAAAACATCATTCATGCTACCATATCATTTGGTGAATTCTCTGGAAAAGATGTATTTATTCATAGAATTCCAATGCAACCACCAGCCGATGACCAATATTCAGTCCCATACAAAAGGATCCAATTTCCAGTTCGCTTGTGCTTTGCAATGACTATTAACAAAGCACAAGGACAGACCTTAGACTTTGTGGGTATATATTTGAAAGAACCTGTGTTTTCCCATGGTCAATTATACATTGCTCTCTCAAGAGCAAAAACAGCCTCAACAGTTAGAATACTAATAAAACCAGCCTATTTTTCTCCTCATCAGATGGATAAAACAAAAAACATAGTGTATAAGGAAATACTTCAGCATACAGAACCACTACAAATAAGTACATTCATGACTCATCTCTCTTACTACTTTTATAGTGTTTTCCTATGTATGCAGCCCTTTACCAGTTATAATTATTATTTCTCATTCGAAATAATAGAATTCTCACTATACTTCATTATAATGCAGTTCAAAATGCCTAGACATATCTCAACTGTGCTGGACATCGACAAAGAATCAGACAAATGGACAGTTCTTATTCAAGTAGTTGAGAGGAATCACATTCAGTACACTCGGAAAGCACCACCTAGAAGGATCCAACGATTCATGCTCACTGATGCCCAAGTACTTTACTAACTACTATGTACATTCATCGCCCAATATAAATAACTATAGATTAATTCCATTCTTACAACGACTCCTTAAATGTTTTTTCTCCTAGACTATCCAAGACAAAAATGACTGCATAGCTTTATTTACACTTTACTAGAAAATAATATTTGATTTCTAATTTACTCATACCCTATCCTTTAGAAATTGTTGAACTTTAAAATTTTATGTATTCTATATATTCGAAGATCGCCTGCATAGGATTACTTAGCAAAAATAGACTAGATATGATATATCCAAATTTCAGTTTGCTTGCAAGTTCACTTTTATCTGGACTATTAATTTACACAACAGATTCTGGATGTATACATAAATATACAATCAGTACTAACCACTAAGAACCACCTATATTAACAAGACTTAATAAATTTATATTTCTAACTTTTAAAAATTTGTATATCTTCAAACTGATCCAAATCAATGTTTAACCCCTTCTGAAAATTCAGTCTCAATAGTAGTAAAACAAAAACAAAACATAACAACAGCTTTCCTTTTTCTCTTGGAATCTGAGATTCGAGAAAACATAAAAACTTAGCATTCAAAGTTCAATATGCAATGCTATGCTAATAAACTAGACTTTCCTATAATACTCTCACTATGTAGCAGAAAATTCATACAAATTGCTTCCTCTTGCTGCCTTTTTTAATTCACAAGAATATTGAACACATTTAAATAACTTTAACCACTTTGAATCATCTTCTTGCTGCTCATGATAATTACAAATTTCATTCACTTTTATCTCATACATGATCATCAATCATAATCACCAATAAAACATGAACAAGAGTTTCTTCCTATTCCCCTCAATTTACAATCCATAAACCTAAGATTCCACTATACATAGAGGGTCAAAAAAATGTTAACTGTCTATGATTTACTCTAAAAAAATCACAAGTCGTACTTGATTGCTCCTACCTAATTGCATACTCATTCATACGGATATCCATATAGAAGATACACAATAATGTTACCTTATAACATACTAACTCAACTACAAACACTACAAACAGGGAACCAAAGTCTCTGCAGCAGCTTATGAAAATTGCATCCGACTGTTCAGAAATCTGTTAGTTCCGTACCAGCGATACTACGTCTCTGGTGCAACTATAATCAATGTTGTTTCTACATACAAAGTTAGCGAATATCCGTACTCTTGGGTCCTTCATTACTCAACTTTGATTGAGCGCTACCTCGAACCAATTTCTCCAATGCTTCCATGTCCTTTCACCTTTGACAACTTTTCTGATGCACATAAACATGCAGAATCTGATATTACTCTGATAAGTAAGTGTTATATAAAAAACATATCTCTGCAGAATTTTATCCAATTTTACATTCTTAGATACTTTCAAATCTGACTAACTACTTCAAACTATAGGTGTCAAAGCATTGGTCATATATGCCTTCCCTAAAAAAGAAACAACTCCAGATTCAGTCACAAGGGATTTTCTGATTGTAAATGAAGAGTAAGAAATCTCACTTCCCTCTATTACTTGACACATACATTATTATTTAACATCATCCTTTTTATTGAGTCCTTATTGTTTAAAGGAAAAAATTGATGCTTCTCACTTTATAGAATGAGTTCCAAGAGTATGAAGGCAATATCCTTGCAAACACCTTTGCAACTGCTCCTATGATCTTTGCTATGAGAGTGAAAGTCTCTACTTTCAACAGTGAGTCCCTTACTCTAAAAATTCTGTATACATTAATTGCATATCACTCATATTTCTCACACATAAAAATCTTAATTCTCTGCTTAAACAGGTTTGTCATTAACAACAATAGGACTATCATGCATTCTCATCAATCCACCAGTCCATGATGAATTGCCACTTCGTGAATGGTATAGCATCCATAAAGATGAAGTTAAGATTTTATTGGAAGCAAAAGCATATAAAGATCCAGAATTTCTGCTTCCACCGCCAAACCAAGAGGACATCAAGACCATTCATGATGCATTAATCTCATTCGGAACAGTAAGAGCGCCCCAGTTTTTCCCTAACCAATTAGTATTATCATTTTACACTTCAACTTTGAAGAAAATGAAATAGTAATACACTAGAGTTCAATTCATTTGCAGCAAAAAACAGCATGGATAGGCGGTACAGTGCAATTATCATTTGGCCAAACTCGCTTTTGGTACACTGCATGCTCAAATTGTTTTAAAACTGTTGAAGCAGATACAGATTGGATCATAAAATGTTCATCATGCAGACAAGAAGCCGAAGTGGAACTAAGGTATTGTTTCTCATCTAACCTGTTTAAAATTAACTCTTTTATACTGTACATTGTACAATAAACTAAAACTCAGACATTGCACATAAGGTGTCGCATTGGAATAACACTGACCGATCCAACTGCAAGCATTCAATGCTTAATATCTGGAAAAGAAGCTGAAAGACTGATACAATTGACTGCTACGGAGCTTAAGGATGCAGAGGCACATGTACATCAGCACACCTAACTTTCAAGTTTTCATTCAACATTTATATACAGAAATACTAATATATAAACACTCACATTGATGCTTATCATTTCAGGGAATAACAATGAACCAAGAACTTTCTGGCATCATGAAAAAGTACAGGTTGATCTATTTTATCAAAACATATGAGACAACTTTTCAAGGACAACTTCAAAGAAGAAATGCAATCATCAAAGCCTACCCAACAGCTGAAGTCCCCAACATATCATTGGCTCTATTAGATTCACCAACAACTCTCCAAACTTCAGAAACTGGAACAGCATCAAACACCAAGCAAAAACAGGTCGCAGAACAACAAGCGTTCACACTAACAGCCAACTTGCTCCTTCAAGAAATAGCCGAATCCACTGCTACTAAAAAAAGCTTCATCACTAAATCAACAACTGCTGCAACAACCAGCCACAAACTACTTGAAGACACTGCTACCTCAGCTTCACCAAATACCACCCCAATCGACAAAACTGCTGCCAGCCCAACAAAGAAAATAAAACAGGAAGGAAAAGGGAATTGAACACTCCCCAACCCTTACTAAAACCTTTTGATATTGCTAGAGAAGAACTTAGCAGGTCTATCGTGCCTAAATTGTAGTTTTAGAATCCATTGCTCCAATATTTTTTGATAGAGCAATGCATTCTAATACTTAGAGTTACTACGCCCTCCCTCACCGGCTAACGACTCCTATTACCAGAACCATAAACCTGTAAAGCCTAGGTTCATGACTTTGTCAAGCTGAAAATGCAGTATTAGAATCCATTGCTCCAATATCTTTTGATAGAGTAGTGCATTCTAATACTCATATGTCATATAAGCTTCTCTAGCAATCAATAATATGTGCAGTACTTCTATGCGTTCCAAATGAGCGGTTTACTTTTCATATAAGTTAAAAATTTACATATACTTCTCCATATATCTACTCTATTGCACTCATTTAATTACAACTTGAAAGTGTTGGTGCAGAAAAGTCTTTTATTTGGGGTTCACAGATTTGTACTAAGTAATTGCTTCAATTTCAGGTCACTTTCTCCTCTTCCTTGACTACATGCTATAATGTTTGTGCCTAAGTTTTGTTATATTTCATCTATTACTCATAATTTTTTCAGTTTTAGGTTCATTTGGTCTCACTTATTAACTGAACGTATGTTTTATACGATTATGGTGAGGCTGGCTAATCAATAGATTGATATGTATTAGAAGCAAACGAGTATGATCAAGGAAGATCACCTACTTGCTGCAATCAAAGTTGCTGCTTCAATCAGGGGACACAACCTATCAGTAAGCTTTCAAGAACTACCATGAATTGCATTTGAGTTTAGTTTTATTCAACATTCGAATGAAGATTCTTATCTCATAAAGTTCGCTCCAACCATTAGGATTTTATTAACAGTATTCTGTTTATTAAAAAAAAAAAGATCCAAAAGTCACAAAATTTTAACGAAATAGAAAGACGCTTCCTTGCTTGACTTAGTCCACATCAACTCCACTCTATAAGCATAAGACCAATATTTTGCATTCTGCATTTTGGCATATAAACTTATAGATATTTCTGCTGTTTTACCTTTTCTATTCTTATTCATGCTCCTGGTCATGCTATGCTACAAATAAAGAGCTTCATATAATTTATTATTGTGGCCAGTCAATGAATGCAAAAGTGAAAAATGAAAAATGGGCTTCACAATGGGAATGTTTTAGGAATCTAGATGTTATACACAATCAATTTGGGCTTTCCATTTAATTTGGAAATAGTAGCAGCAGCAACCCGCCTTGCTCTTCACTTTTCCTTTTATGGAGTCCTCTTTGGTAAGTTTAATCTGCCCTCTTTTCGTTGTTGTTAGCTTTTCTACATGACAATAGTAGACAACTAAATAGATTGGTATACCTATGCTCTCAGCGTAGATATTAATCATATAGACACCAAAGCAGCGGTACATTTCCAATCTTAATTGATAACCAAATTGTTGATTTGTTAATGTGTATCTCATCTGCCTACATGTCAAAGAAATCAACGTTAATCGTTAATCGAAAGAGAGAGATGAAATGGAAGCTCTTGAATGAGTTGTTCCACCCATAGTACTTTGTACAATGATGACAATCTATTGACAGTTCTGCTATGTTGATTTTAATTGCAAGTCTGTAAAGTGACTGGATTAATGAAGAAAGAGAAAATACGGGTAAATATTGTCTATCTCCTATGTTCAATAAACATCCACTTTATGATTCTCTAACATCTTTTCTTCACATATTTGGCCTTAAGGCCAACAAAAAGACTGCAGCATGGTAGCATTATCTCATCTTAGTTCACTTTACCTTAACTTTGTTGGTAAATCTAGGGATCAGGAATTTGATAAAATGAAATTCAATGAGTGAAAATTGAGATGTCCCTTTTTGTGCTATATAAATTCTTATGTTCTAAATTATTGAATTTGGCATATACTGATTATCTATGGTTTACATTTCTAGCTGCATGGTTTTGTAAAGAAAGAACAATTGGAGGATGCCCTCACTGGCATGGACCTTCTGATCATTCTTGTTGGAGTTCACAGGAAACTAGCAATGATTAGAGATGTGTGAGAACCCTAAACCTTTCCTATTTTCTAAGCGTTTTGGTTTATTCTCGCTTCCCTTTTAAGTGAAAATTTGATAACTAATTGTTTTAAACAAAGGAAGGTTTTGTGCTTTCGTGTATTTGTCTGTGAGACATGTATATATGTGTATGTGTTGGAATGCGGTTGACCACGGCAATCGAACTCGAAAAGAGGAAAAAAATTTTGTGAAAAAGCTGAAGAGCCAAATCCGGCCAGTTCTTGGCCGGATTGCCGGCCGGATTGTTGAAGGGTTTTGGAAAAAAAATGTGTTTGGCCTCTGCCTTGAATCCGGCCGGATTGTGACGTGGCACAGGCGGCCACCAACTTTGACCGCCTGTTTCCTTCTCTTTTTATATTGTTTTGGCCCAAAAATATCTTCATTTTTCTTCTTGCCTGACCGAGCTTCTTTGAGAGAAGGGGAGAAAAGCTCTAAATTTTCTTAGTTTCAATCTTTGCCAAAATCTTGAGTTTTCACCGTTTGATTTTAAATCCGTTCCGTACAAGTGATCTCTTAGAAGGGGTAAAGCTCTTAGTGGAGTTGTTTTTGGAGGGGAAGCCTTAAGTTCCTATCTTTGCTTGAGTTATAAGGTGAGTTGTTAAGAATTCCCTTTTGGTTCTAATCTTGGTTAATTAGTGGCTTGTAAAGGTTGGAGATGCTATATTATGGATGATTTCATGGTTTTAAGTCAAGTTGGTCCAATTTCTGATTTATTGGAAATTTTTCTGATTTTATATGATAATCATGGATGGGCTTTGAATTGATGGATTGAATGGTGTTAAATGAAGTGTTTGTACGTTAATTGCGGTTGTTTACGGAAAATTTCCGCTTGTGGGGCAAGATTCCGGTTTCTAGGGTTTAATTTGGGGGTTTTCTAATGGTGGTCTTTTGAGCTTCTAATTGGCTTTGATTGAAGGGTTTTGTGGCCTAATTGGATGTGTTTTATTGTTTATGAGTTGTATGTATGATTGTGGTTACATTGTTATGCGAATGGGTTTTGTTTGTAGGTTGGAAAAATAAAGAAAATAAGGGGTAATGCTGCCCGTTTCTTTTCTTTGAATTGAGTAGGTTAAAGTGGTTTGGAAAATGTGTTTTGCGTCGAGTTGGATGTATTTCATTGAAAATGTCATCGGTTCTTTCAAAAGGTGTTCGAGGGTTAAGTTTCTATTTGAACTTGTATACTTTTGTTTGGCCAATACCATGACCGTTTTCCATTTTTAAAACATGATGCCTCTTTAGTTTAAAACTCCAAATGTTACTTACTCCTTACCAAAATATAGAGGCATGATTTAGGGTTCTCGGCCACAAGTGAACCACTTTTAAGTGAGGTTTTAAGTGTGTAAGTAAGGCAGCGTTGTCCTCCTTTTCACATGATTTTTATCATGACGTTTAGTCTATACGAGCTACTTGGGTATGAGTTGATTTTGAACTACCTAAACGATCCAGAAACAATATTTTTAGCCTATCTCGTTGGAGTCCGAGTTGTCTTTGGTCCAAGTGTTTTCCGCCGGACATTTTATACCCCGTTTGAGTTAGTTTTGCGTTTGGTTTATGAAACCCTAGTTATTTCCGTCCTCCAATCCAAATACCCCCTTTTCACTATAAAGTCGTCTTTATACGTTTTACTCATCATTTGCCGGTTTTTCTTTGATTTTACTTACTTGTTTGCTAGATGAACTGTAATATGCTCTCTCGTTTAATCTTAGGTTTTCTCGGTGACTGAGGGTAATATTCGGAAGGATAGTTTGGACGTTCTTTTGCTTGTATAGGTGAGCGTTCCTTGTTGGTTATGCTTCTTGATCATATGGCTTGTATGAATGACTGATAACGTGTTAAATGCTTTCAAGGATTGCCAAAATGAGTTTTCTAGGCGAGTGCGTACTTTATCGCACTCGACCTAAATGATTGTGACATTTTCAACGATTGAACGATTGGAACGTTACTTGTGCATGAATGTAAGCCTTTTGGCTGAACTGGACCCTGTCCCTTGTTACCGATCGACTCGAGCCAGAAACGGTCTCGGTCGGGTGATTTGGTGACCTGGGTGAACGTTTGGTATACTCGAGTATTACCTTGTATTCTGGTGGAGCCTGGCCAACGTCCAGGAAGGGAGTGAATGAAATGAACGAATGAACGAGGGTTTTACTTACAAAAACGTATTTTCAAATAATTGAAGGAATAAGGGGAAATGACAGGAGAACGAATGAATGAACGAACGAACGAACGAACAAATGGCTCCTTGCGAGCTCGTATCCTTTTAATATATGTGTTATTATCGCTTTCCATTGTAAATGTTACTTGAATTATTGATTTTCTATGTTTAAGGTATTGGATGAATTGTTGCTTATGTGTTCGGAACCTCACTGAGCTTCTAGCTCATTTCTTTAGTTTTGTTTTCCTTAATAGGGGAAGGCGAGCCAGAACGGAAGCTTTGTGTAGGCTAGCTTAGGTTAGATCTCTGTTTTGTAATGGTTCTCGCCCTAGTGCTTGGCACGGGCTAGATGTATTGTGGATTGAGAACCTTTATATTTTCGATGTTGTATTTCCTTTTGAGATAGCGATGTATATAATTTTGCTTTAAGTTTTGGATCGTTGTTTTGTTTTTTTTTCCTTGTGGGCTTATTCTGGTTTTGGTTGAGGTTGAAGTGAACGACTGAGTCCCGGCGAGAACTGGGCAGGCGATCCGCCGAACCCTTTGGTTCGCCTTAGGGGGAGGTAGGGCTATCACAAGATGACCTTTTTAATATCAATCCTGACATTGTTAGGGCTCTATGAACGAATTTCAAAGTGCTGTACGAAAGCTATTGTCTGCGTGGTGCCATTTGGGGCTGCAATGAACGTCACATGTTGGCATCAAACATTTGGGCTGCAAGGAATTTCAAAGTGTTTGTAAAGTTATGCACTATTGTTCTACGATTCAGTTAATTTTGTTTTGGTGTTGTTTAGGTATTTTTATTATCGATATTTGAAAATTCAAAGTCCAACATGCTTGAATTAGCCCAAGATTTGAATTTTTTTTGTTATAATTCTTGTTCGAGCTGTACAAATTATTGTAAAACTGTGGAATTGTACGTGAGTGTGTATCTTTCTGTGTGAAAGAAAGATTGTGTGCTATGAGTTAATTAACTTGAGTTTATTGTGTTCTTCATTCATGTTTATTTTTCATATTGCTTCATTTCTCCGGACTCTTCGTACTTTATGTGGAGGTATGCATGCACTTCATTATGGTCCAGAATGGCATAAGCTTTACATTCCTTCTTAAGGGCCTTTGTTGTCACTCAATATGAAAAATGATTGATTGATGTCTAAAATATGAGAGCAAAAATTAATATGTCTTCATGATAGAATTTTTAGTGAACTTTACTATTGTGGTCTCACCCCTTAATCACCTCAATTGCCAATTACTTCAATACTTCAGTTCTACGAGTTATGCATTTGCATAGACACTACATATAACTTACCAAGAATTTACATGTTATTGTTAAAAAAAATGAGAATACCAGCAAATTTTTCAATATTTTTGACACTATATATTGGGCATTGGTTGTGCCTTGCATAGCCAGAAAATCTCTAGTACTAATACAACAAGCAAAAGGCCATTTGTGGAATAAAAATATCATCTCACACATGAAAATACTATTTTATTGCTACTTGGACTGAATTGTTGCTAAAAATATAAAAGCAAGGGAAGTTAGTGTAATTTTCAAAACCTCAGGGAAGCTCAGTGCAACTATTAAAAACCTTAAGGGAGGTTTCTAAAATTATCCCTTGAGAAAATTATAAAACATAGGCCTTGTTTGGCAAGCAAGTTTTTGGCCAACTTTGTCTGTTACAAGTTTTTAAAACAACTTTAGCTACAGTAACTTTAAAAAACTTCTCAAAATTTTTAAACTATACACTTCAAAATATCCAAAAATTTACACACTTAAAAATTTTTTTCTACAACTTCTACAGTAAACTACAGTAAGGTTTTAAACAAACACCCAAAAAAGCGCTTGCCAAATGGAGTCATAAGTATACCAATTTGAGTGACACCAAAGCCTACCTAACCCCAGATGCTGCGTGGATCAAGGAACTTGAGTTAGCAGTCCAGTGACATGGTGCCATTCACCACTCAAATCGGGCGATCTGGGCCTTCATAAAATTGTAAAATCAAATAACCCAGATCGAATTGAACTCCGGCAGTTTACCTTAACACCCCCATATCTAAAGCCCATGATATCAGGTATAGGGTAATCCTTGATTAATTGGTTAATTATTGTGAAACTAATAAAATAAACTACTAAAAGAAAAGAATGAAGATTGTACAGCAAAAAGAAGGAAATAGTAAGAATGTTTCTATTATTCACTCATCATATGTTCCAAAGTTTCAAAGGTTATAGATGAGCCATGTTAAGTCCTCTACTTATAAGTGATATAAGGCCAAAAGTATATAATAACGGAACCAAGAGGGCTGAGAGGGCCATGGCCTTCCTTAAGTTTTGAAAATTTTAATTCACAGTATGTAAATATATATGTAAAATAAAGTTAACCCCCCAAATTTTTTTATAACTTTAGTTTATATTATGAGAGTTTATATATATATATATATATATATATATATATATATATATATATATATATATATGTGTGTGTGTGTGTGTGTGAATTAACCACTTTTGAATTAATTTTTTCTTCAAAAAAATTATTTATTTTTTATTGTGCTAATTATTTAACTTTCAAAAAAGTAAATATATAATTTGATGATCCATAGTAAATTGACCCAATTTGATATATTATAATAAAAAGACCCAATTCATAATTATCAATGGATTAAAACAAAAAAAAATTACTTTATTGGCCCATATACAAATATACAATTTATCCTAATTGATTAGACTTGTTCTCACTTTTCCTATATCAACTGCAACAACAAAATGGGCATTTTCAATTATAAAGATAATCAAGACAAAATTTTGAAATAAGATGGAAGATAATTTCTTAAATGATTGTCTAACTGTGTACATAGAAAGAAATTGTTGGAAAATTTAGTATGATTCATTCATAGATGAATTTAGTTCTATGAAAGAATGTAAAACTCAATTTACTTTTTAAAAAAAGAGGTTGAAATTTCAAGGTTTATTAATATAACTTTTATCTTTTTAAATTGAAAATAGTGATATTTATATTGCATGGATATTTATATATATTTTTTGCACAGGCTACATATTGGAGCATCTTCTCATAATGTGCAACTTGGGTGGTTTGTGATGTTGTAAGATATTTAATCAAAGGTTATTTCTTGTCTTAATTTTTGTTATGATTATGCTACATATTTATGAAATTGACATTCCTTTATAATTAAAGTTAATATTTGATGATTTTAGATGTCATATACTTAAATAGATGGAAATTATTTTAAACATAATATAGTAAGATAATTTTGTTACAAAAATTTTGGCTCCCCAAGAAAAAAGATATTCTTGAATCCATCACTATGATATGTGTGTGTGTGTGTGTGCGTCTGTATAGATATAAATTTAGTACTTCAAGTACGTGAATTGAATAGTTATATAGATGAACTCAAGAACTACTAGAAGATACATAAATGTACCAAAGAACCTTGTAGGGGTACGAATATTCTACTGTATCTCTTAGGGAGATGAATGGATATCCACACTTATTATTACATTAATTCATAACACTCTCCAGTACACAAAGAATACGTCTCATTAAAATCTTATTAGGAAAAAATCTGGTAGGAAAAAAATCCTAGTGAAGGAAAAAGAGTACACTATTCTTGTGTATCAATTTTGCATATAACTTCCCTATTGTAAACATCATCTAAGATCTCTACGTTAGCATATTCTAAAATTTTTCCTTAATTTTTTAAATGTTGCAATCAACAATGTCATGGTAAATAAATTTACCTGATTTTCACTTTTCAATGTCGTTATTTAGGAGAGGAATTAAATAAAGTCATAATAAATGATATATCAAGTCTAATACAATTTGCAATATATTTTAGCGTACCAATTGCACTAAAAAGATCTTTATCAAGATCAAGTAACCAAACGACCATTGGATACTTAATGGATATGCTTTATCTATATAAAATTACTTTAATACCTTCTGGGTATAAGCAGATTAAATTCCATCTTCCAAATATTCAATTTGTAAACCAAGGCAAAATTTTATCATTTCAAAATCTTTGATTTCAAATTTTATCTTTAACTATTCATAAGCTTTTAGTAACATTTTAGGAGTTCCAATCATATTCAAAATCATCAATACATATAGTTCGAATACCCATTTATATTCAACTAGCTTTACACCTTCTAATGTTTGGATTACAAATCCAAAAAGTTTTAGTTTTACCAATGAATTTGATTCTGATTGGAATGTATCTTTTCATTTTGGTCAATTATTTCTATATTGACATGCATCAACTGATATGTTTTCATGATCCTCATTAACTTTAGTGATGTCAAGTGCTACATTATATGTAAAAATATTTATATCTATTCGCTTAGGCCCAACCTTTTTGAATTTTCTATAATTTCATTCTCTTTAGGAGTATGCTCTTCAGGAGGTGACTCTTCAAGAGCGACCTCTTCAAGAAGTCGAATTCTACCACTAATATTTACTTAATTTTTTGAGATATGAAATCAAGATGTCTAACATGACTTAGGGGAGCTAGTATTAAACTCGTTTGTAACACTTGTATGTATCCTTCAAGGTATTAATTTTAATCAAAGTATTTCCAATTGGAATTATTTAGTAACTCTTCTAGAGTCAATAAATATATCTCACAATTGATTTGCAACTTTCTACAAATGAATAATGTTTTGAACTTCCAGTTCACATTATTTTGTATGAGGATCAAGGAAATCTAACAATATTTATCAAGTGATTTTCTTTCTCAGTTGACCATTTCCTTCCGCCAATGTCGGGAATTATAGTTCATCACAATGTCAGTAAATCATTCAATAAATAGATCACCTATCAATATTTCATGATGTTTAATTGTAAAGGATGATTCATACCTGATATAGATTTTCAAATTTCTATCAGAGCCACATATAATACAAAAGGGTAAATATGAGTACTTGTTGGCTCTTAAAACCAAGCAAATTCTCACTTTTGTTAAATCATAAATTTACTAGGATCAAAAAACGTTTGACTTACTATGGGTGATGATTTTGAATTGATTATAAACCAAATGAGAATAAAAGCAATCATGTCAGTAACCATTTGCTTCTTGAATTGTTTTGTAATATAATCAATCTTTGTCACACTTGTTCTTTTAATATGATATCTATTTCTTCAAACATGAGAACAAAATAGTCTATTATTTATGTTAGCCTTTGCTCTTTCCCAGAGAATTATAATAGCTTATCTAGAGCTTTTAAACAATCTTGTATTACCACTTCTAATATTAGTATTAATATTCCCTGTTTGTATCTTTGTATGCATTCATTACACTAGCAATGATCAAAGTATCATCATCACCATGTTAAGGATTTCAAATATTTAGCTTTTATTTCTTTTTCAAGAAGAAAGTACAATTATTACCATCATGAATCAAACCATTCATCATGCACCTTCAGGATGTTTGTTCCCAAAAAAAAATATATGTTTGTGCTTAGTGATTGTTGAGTAGCAGGCAGCTGTACTTCACGATTACTCAAAGATTATCAAAAAAAAAAAAATGGAATAGGTTTGTGAGAAAAAACTTACCTCAATGATATTATAAAAGTAGAAATTTGTATTCAACAATCATTCAAAATTGAGACTGTATTTGATAGCTCAAAAGTAGAGACTTGTACTTGATTGTTCAAAGTTAGAGACTTATGCTTTACCTTTGCTCAATAATAGAGACTCGTGCTAATAACATATTGTGAAACTAATAAAATAAATTATTAAAAAAACAGAATGAAGACTGAAAAGCAGAAACAAGGAAATAATGAGAATGTTTCTATTATTGACTTATCAAATATTCCAAAGGTTCAAATGTTACAAATGAAGCATATAAACCCACTATTTATAGGTGATACAAGGCCAAAGTTGTACATTCCAACATTAGTATTAGTCTTGATATATGAATTTAGTATTTCAAGTAGATACATAAATATACCAATGAGGATGAATGTTTAGTGTATCTCTTGGAGAGATGAATGAACATTCACACTTATTATTTTATTAATTTCATAACATTAACCTCATTTTACTCTTTCAAAGTGGATCAAAATCTCAATTTGTTTTCTCAATCTAAAACAAAGTATCAATCTTATCCTGAAAATTAAGAAAACTCTCAAACCGATTTTGGTAAAGTGCATAACTGTTGACTAACTATAAAATGACCAAGTCAGTGGATAATTGTCATTTAATTCAACAAATTAGTTGGAGAATCAAGTTATGGGCTTGAAAAATGAGAGACTTTGTCAACTTAATGGACAAAAATTGAGACTTAAAGCTAAAGTTCAGAGGACTAATATAAAATTGACTCCTGATTCTTAGATTTTGGAGAAATGAAAAATAACTAGTGAACCCATACTTTTTGTCAAAGTTGAACCCATACTAGTGAACCCATACTTGGAGAATCTCATATTTGACAAACCATCAAATCAAACATTTTTTATTTTTAATTAAAAAAAAATTGAATCAACTGTGGGACTCCATGTCCCCACCATCAAATCAAACATTTAATGCTCTTCTAAAAATCAAATTCTCTCTCTCTCTCTCTCTCTCTCGTGATGTTTAACTTCTTCGACGTATTTTGCAAATTTATTAACCATCTAAATTTCCTGGTCGCTTCTAGCGTGCAAAGTGGGGATTTCTTCCTACTATGGGCAGAACCACTGCAAATACAACAACTCTGCCTGGGACTATTGTGAAAAGCTTACGAGTCCACGTAGGCTTAGGCAACCGGAAGGTTACGAAGCAGAGGGATGTGGGACTTTCTAAAGGGCTTTTTTTTTTTTTTTTGAAGGACTTTCTAAAGGACTAAATTGCATATATGTCTGTACATTAAATTGGGTTGATAAATTAATCATCATCTAGGTAAATGCTCAATTAGGAGAACATAAAGAACCGAGAGACAATAAGACATTAAATGCCAAATTGCTTTTCTCAAAACACGAATCCGATGCCATCATTTTCTAATTTTAATAATATTTAATTTCTATGCGTATGATTGTGAAAAATTCCTTCAATTTCTCTTATGATGGTCAACTTTATTGCTGAACCAAGTAACTAGAACTAATTATTTACTAAAAGTTTATTATTCACTCTCACTATTATTAGTTAAATGATAATGGGTTTTTGTTGAACCTATGAAATGTTTGGTTGTAACTAAAAAAATATAGGTATACCTTTTACATTTTTTCCCTTTTTTCTACTTCTTTTTCTTCTAAAATTTCTTCACTCTTTCAATTTGTAATATTTAATTTCTATGCATATGATTGTGAAAAATTCCTTCAATTTCTCTTATGATGGTCAACTTTATTGCTGAACCAAGTAACTAGAACTAGTTATTTACTAAAAGTTTATTATTCACTCTCACTATTATTAGTTAAATGATAATGGGTTTTTTGTTGAACCTATGAAATGTTTGGTTGTAACTAAAAAAATATAGGTATACCTTTTACATTTTTTCCCTTTTTTCTACTTCTTTTTCTTCTAAATTTTCTTCACTCTTTCAATTTGTTCTAGTATTTTTTAAAGTTAATATTATACTGATGTACATGACATTTATAAGCGTATGCAAGTAATTAAAATGGTTATTATCACTTTACCCCCCCTTAAACTATATCACTACTGTCAGTTTACTCATGAACGTGATCTTTTAGCCACTTAACCTCCATAAATAATTCAATTCAACATGTCAATAAATCTTGAACAAAAATACTCTTTTATTCTATAGCATTACTACATTATTATTGTCACTTTATTTCTTTAAATTATAGTGATACAATCGCTTTAATGTCTAACATTATTTTTTAGGCATTTTACCTCATTGTTAATTTAACTAGTATAGTAAAAAAATTTAAAATGTATTTACCATTTTTTTATATATAATTGAAAATAAAAAAGTTGGAATGGTTATTCTTCATTTTTTTTCACTTTAAAAGATCCCCAAACATTAAACTAAGAGGGTTTTTTTCAAATTTATTTTTTCACACTTATTAATATTACGAAAAGAAAAAGATATAGGAAAGAAGAAAACAGAAAATTAGATTTTGCAAAGAAAAAAAATAAAGAAGATTCTAACATTATTGTATTACTTTAAAGTTGTCGGTATTAAGATTGGAATTGAGTGATAAACAGAAAAGTAAAATAATTTTAAAATAATAAAAATATTTAATTCTTTCTTATTTTTATTTTTTGAAAAAAATTTGACCTCTCTCTCTCTCTCCCCCTTCTTATCTTTATATATATTTTTCAATATTAATAAGATTACCAAGAAAAAAGAGATTAATACTTGCCACTCTAAATTTTTTATTATTCAAAGAGGAGAGTATTTTCTTCTAAAATTTATGATTATTTTATCTACAATCTCAATTCTAGTTTCTTGAAGTACTATGTTAATTAAGTTTATGATTACTCATCTATAAATTCGATATTAATTTAAAAGTCACCATGTTACATATAAGATTACTTATCTAATTTCTAAATTTAAATTAAAATCTACAAGGTCAATTATGTCATGATTCTGGTTTCTTGAAGTATTGTGTTAATTATGTTTCTAATAAATCATCTATAATTTTGATTCTAATTAAAAAGCTACTATCTATTCAACATATAAAGTTAGAGATATCGCAGTTAATATAAACTTTTTAATGTCATTTTTCACATTTTCTATTTTTTCCTTAAAGAAAAACTAATATTTGCTTGGACTACTTAATCACATTTTGCCAATATAACTACTGTAACTACTCTAAACAATGTTTGTATTTTAAATAATGTGTTGGATCTCACCTCTTTACTTTATCATCAAGTGCATTTGTTTGGATATGTATATTAATTTGAACACGAGATTGTAATTGACATTTATCTAAATATCGTTGCTTGCTCATTTCAATGGATTTGTTATCATTAAATAATCCATATCACAACAAAATCTTTTAATTTGGCACTTACTTTTAAGAGTAAATTTTGATTTTTACTATAATTGGTTATCCTTATCATTAGATAATGTTAATATTTAAAATTCTCAAATTTTGACACTATTTCACTAGTCAAATTTGTGATTTATAGTCTGTTATGTCCAGTACAACTAGTTATGGAGTTAGAATTTAAGTTGGTAACTATCTAGTTATTTCAATAGTTCAAACTTTCAATTTCTGAAACTTTTGTATGATGTGATTTATGTTTATGATTATTTTATCTATAATCTCAATTCTAGTTTCTTGGTGTACTATGTTAATTATATTTATAATTACTCATTTACAAATTTTGATATCGATTTGAAAGTCACCATGTTGCATATAAGATTACTTATCTAATTTCTAAATTTAAATTAAAATCTACCATGTCAATTATGTCACGATTCTGGATTTTTTGTAATACTATGTTAATTATCTTCCAATTATTCATCTATAATTTTGATTTCAGTTAAAAAGCCACTATCTATGCAATATAAAAAGTTAGAGGGATCACAGTTAGTGTAAGCTTTTTAATGTCATTTTCTAAACTTTCAATTTTATCCTTAGGGAAAAACTTTTAATTTTTGATCTAATTATTTAATCACATTTTGCCAATATAACTACCCTAAGTATTATAATTACCAAATTATTATAACCTTATAAACCAAGATTCTTCAATAAATTTATAATAAATGTATTTTTGTAAAAAATAAAATTTATACAAAATTAATTCCTTTTAATTATTTATGCATATAATTACTCATCTACATCAGCTAATAATTAAATTTAAACAGTCATAATTCTTTTGTCAAGTTAGCATTTATAGTTTAAGATTGGAGTGCACAATACATGACTTCATTTCCACATATCTCCAAGGATTATTGCATTTGACCAATTTGGCTTGAGCTGCTCCCCAGTTGATGCCAATTTTTGGGTGCAAACAAATGCCCATAAGTTGTCGAGGGACTTGCATTTTATTTCTCCTAGAAATACAATAGAACTCATAATCAACCCCTTCTACCCGTCTTCAGTAGTTCATTTAATAGCTGCATCTGCCCGGCCCCACAATGATGTCTTGGCAAAATATCCTTTGCTCTTCCCACCGTGCACAGATGAGTCAGCTTTCCACCATAGATGCAACCTTTTTTCCTTGGTTTCTGAAACTGTTGATTGATATATTGATAGATGCGATAGTTTCTATTAATTTTAGTTTGGTCCTCCAAAGCATTATGAAGTTTTGGTTTGGTCCCTCAATTAATTTCCATCTGATCCTTCAAAGTCTCACTTTGGCTGCTCAACTCCAAAAGTCTAAAATAAAACAGCGGTTAATTTGGTCCCTAAAACTGATAAAATCTCAATTTGGCTTTCCAACCTAAACAATTGTTCCAAATTTGTCCTGCAAACCTGTTTGGTTAAAGTCGCTAGCTACAAATTATCTAACTTAACAGAAAGCAAGGCCATTTTTCTCATACAAAAAATTTTCCCACCTTTTTGACTTCAATGGTAAAGTGCAGTCATTTACTGATTTCAAGTTAGTGTCTCTTCTTGTTATCAATGACACTCCAGAAGAAGTAATAAAAAAATATGCACTTTTATCAATTGAAATATCGACGTTGGAAAGTTTTTCGTGGAAGGGCTATAATGCCTGGCATATTTTTATTTTTCCACAAATTAGATCCATCCGTTGCTAGTCAAACTTCGTTGATTAACAAAATAGGCTTAAAGGACCAGGGTGGAACAGTTTTCTCAATTTAGAGAACCAAATGGAGATCTTCTCAGTTTGAGAGACTAAATTGATATTTGATACTACTTTGGAAGATCTAAATGAGACTTTATTAGTGTGACAGACCAAATTGGGACTTGAAGTACTTTCATAGACCAAAATGAGATCCTCGAGTACTTTGGAACCAAAATGAAATTAATCTTCTGATTCTAGCTCCTAACTCTCTCATATTCACTCTTAAGTGAACTTAGCCCCTATTTGATAATCTAATTCAACACTTACATTTAATGGATTCAGATATTAACATTTTCAGAAACATTTGATAAATAAGAATTGAACATATGAATTAATTAAATGACACTAAATTTCTAAGCAAAAATTGTTTTTAAAATTAAATGATAAACTATTCACTTATCACTAAATATGATATACACTCAAATATATTAGATTTATTACTTAATAATTTAATAATTTAATAGATTCAGATTTCATATTTTAATTTTATCAAACACATCCTTAGACTTGGGAGGCCTAAGGAACGAGCTTAAGGAGGTCACAAGGAAGTGCTTTATTTTAAGACCTAAAGTAAAGAGCTCAAACCATATATATATATAGAGAGAGACACGTATCAAAACTACTGATTTAAACATCAAAGCGAGCTTTCCAAGCTGAACCTTTGTTTAGATTGACTCTTTCTTGGAGATGCGGCTTTCAAATTAGATCAACCCTCTTTATTATGTCATTTAGGTATTCAGAAAAGCTTCGTTCCAACCCCCCGACCTCCTTGTTAAGTTGACCCTATACGTCATAATTGTTTGTCACAAAAAAGAACAAAAAATAAAATAAATAAAATTGGACCTGTGAGCCCAAATACTTTTGGAATGCTGCGTCAGTATGAGGAACATGGTCCCAAAGATTTTCTTTTTTTTTTTTTGGTACGAAATGCTAAAGTTATAATATATATATATATATATTTATAGACACACATTGAAAATGTAAGTGTAACATCCTTTTAGAGTATGGGGACTACTGTGGTTGAAAGTGTACATCTAGCATTGTCTAGACTACTAAAGTCGCATGTCGTAAAAATGCAGAAAAAGCAAAAAAGAAAAAAAGAAAAAGAAGTGGACATAAATAATAAAAAATCTATATTTTTGGTATTTTTGGCATTTAGCATTCCAAGCAGTATTTAGAGGACAGAGATGTCTATCTTCATCAATCCAAACACGTAATGCAGTGTCCATCCTGGTGGTGCCAACGCCTTGGTATTTGCTTAGGTTATTGTTTGAACTTTGAGAATGTACTTTTCCAGAGACTTTTTCCTTTTAAAATTCATTTACATTTGTTCTATTTATTGTACCAAAGAAAGTAAACATTAATTAGGTTTCATATTTTTCTATCAAATATTAACTAGGTTTAACTTTTTGGTATAAAAATGTAGTTTTGGCATTAACTTGATTTATTTTATTCAATAACTCTTTGTAAGTATAGTTTGAAAAATGTGTGTTACAACCTTCACAGCAGTTACATATTTAAGCGGTATATCTACTGAAATTCGTAATATGCATGTTACCAACTTATTATATGTTTATATGTGTGGTTATTGTTTGTTGCCTTTTTTGTGTTTAATTTATTTGGTTATTGAAAAATCAAAATGAAAATGGAATTGTTTCATATATTTCTTTTATTTATTTGTCATAAAAAAAGAAATAAAAGATAAATTGATAAAGGATAAGGGGATGATTAGAATATTTGTATTGCAAAAATTTAGAAGTAAATAAAAGAGTAGGCATAACCATTATGAATAAAATAAGGCACAATTAATAACTGGGTTAGCCCAATGGCTAAGGGAGAATTCTTAGAATTCTCTTCGCAATCAAGTTCGGAATTCGAATTTTGTGCCTGGTAATTGAGGGTAGGACAGGCGTGTGAAGGCGTAGGAAAGTAAAAAAAAAAAGAAAAAAAAGAAGTACAATTGATTATATTTAGAAATTCTCCAAAGAGTGATTTTGTCGATAAACAAGAAAAAGGAACATCATAAATATTTCAATGGGTGGTAAACAGTCTATTAGTTGGTTCAAGGGAGTAAAGTGCAATTAGGGTGCAAGTTCAGAACATTTTAAGGTTTGCACGTGTCTACACACGATCGAGTCACGTGTGAGTGAGTGAGTCATTTAGTTGTTTTAAAAGTGGCAACGATTGGAAAAGGACATTGCTGAATATGTTTGGCAATAATTTAATATGAATAAATCTAATCAAAAGTGAAAATCATATAGGTATTTTTTTCTCATTTCAGTGTGTAAAGTGCTTGATGTTTTGCAATTAATATTTTTTGCTTGAAAAAGATTATTTTATGCTGGGCAAAACTAGATGTAAGTTAAAGTTATAATTGTTGAGGATTGTATTTTGTTCCTCGTAAAATACATAAGATATAATATAAAATGACCAATTTTATTTTTTTTTTTGTAAATGGGAGATATTGAATCCAAAACCTCCTATTTACACTCCCTCCTTCCTTACCACCCACCCCAACCCTCCCCTAGATAAAATGAACAATTTAAGCTTGAGTAAATAATACAAATGATTACTATATTAGTTAAAATGTCATATTTTGGTGACAAATGTTTTCTTTTTGCCAAAATGAACTTATGCTTTGGACTGCAAAATCCACATTCTTATCAGTTACTGACCAAAAATACATGTTTTTAATCAGTCAAACGACGAAAAATATAGGTTGAGATTCCAAAAATTAGAGATCTTGAGTTTTAATCTCCTTATTCCCTCCCCATTTTTCAAGTCCCACCCTTACTGCGGTTGGAAATTTTTTTTTTAAAAAAAAAAAGCAACAGAAATATAGGTTTGTATTAATTGAATGATCATTTTAGCTAAAGAAAAAGTTGAATAATCAAAACTGAAAGTCTTAGATAGATTAGGGACTATTGGCATTATTTGCTCTTCAAATTTTACCTAGGCTCCATTTGGTTGCGTTTTTTAAAGAAATTTTATTTAATTATTACTTTGGTGCTTTCCCTTTTTGTGTCAAACATTATTTTCAAAGAAGGATTTTTTAAATGGGTGCCCTGTGAACATTCGTAAACACACTTACACTCCATTCGACCTACCACGTATATACACACACTAACAATTACTACTTTATCTTGCATTGATACATTTTTTTTCTAATTAATTCTCTTGCATTTATACGATTTCCTTAATTAATCTTATATTTCTAAAAATTTAATACTTAAAATATATTTTAATAAGTGATTTATGAGTACCCGCTAGACAAATCGTTGAAAGAATCAATTACACATGTCCGGATTTTATGAGAAATTTCGAGATGATCTTCAACTTATGCATAAGACAACTTGTAAGTACATGGTTCACATATTGCAAGATTGAGCAACTTAGCCACAAGGATTTGCGAAACACATGTATAATGAACCCTACTTTCAAATTTTTGTGCCTTGCCTCATCCAACTTTAAAGGCCATAGAATTTCCAAGTCATACTTTCCCAAGACAAAGTCTTAATTTCAACGGTAAAGCACTTCCAGATATATACTTCTGTGGCTGAGCTTAGATATTGTTCAAAGATCGTCTTTCACTTTATCACAATATATTTTTTAAGCAATTTTTTGACCAGCCATACTTTGGCCTTGTCCTTACCTCATGATATTCGACTTAATCAATTCCAATACGGTTAAATTCTTTTTAATACTCAGCAAATTATATGAGAAAGTGATTAAATAACTATATTAGAGATGGGATTTACATATTATTCTTGAAATTAATATTCTTTGTCCACTGTGTATAAGGATTTATATATTATTCTTGAAATTAATAATGTGAATATATGAAAGTAAGTTATATAATGGTAAAAAAAGACTAGGGACTCGATATTTAGGTCCCACAACAGCCAATCTTATTTACTATCATTTATTTGGAGGAAATTAAATCACTAACATCTTTTCTAGCTTCCATCCATGTTCAAAAACATATGTATCCTTCACTTGGTTGAAAATGAAAATAAAATATACGTTAACTATATATAAAATTAAAAAAAAAAAAGCAACGGCAGAGAATTGCATTTTATAAGAAACAATCAATAATAAATAGGACACTTTTCGTAAAAATCTGTGCTACAGACGCCCAAGATGTTGATTGGTAAGATATTTCAACAAATATCTTACAAGAAAGTGAAAACACTGGGAGGTCCAAAAGGCAAGTGACACGTTCTTGGACATTATTTTATCATGGTGCATAAAAAAGAAAAAGAAAAACTTATTTTTCCATTGCTGGCTTTCCCCCACATTATCACAGTTTTGAATTTTTTGCTTGGTACCCTTGCTTTCCTGCGGTTATATATCACTTTCTCCCAACTTTGGGGTTAGAGCAGAAGGTAGTTCAATTATCCTGAGCACAAGAAAAACAGAAAGAAAGATTAACAAGTTAAAGAATCAGCTGGATACCAGTATCGAAAATGTAAGAAGTAATATGTAGGTTTCATTTGGACGGAATAATTTAAATTCATATGCTATAAGTTCGAATCTTCTATGGCATGCCATCTCAATTAACGATTTTTCATGATTTTATATACATACACACATATATATATTTATATATGTATACTTAGATAAATACATATAGATATTGGAGGGCTACTTTTCAAATACGTAGTTGGCGACCTTTTCTTCATCCTTGTTTGGTTATTTTTCAAGATATAGGTCCTATTTAATAACTCAGTTCATCATTTAAATTTAATGAGTTCAGCTTTTAACATTTTCAGACAAGTTTGATAACAAAAAATAAAACATCTAAATTAATTAAATAATACTAAATTTTTTGTAGAAAAAACTTATTCCAAAAAATAAGTAATAAACTATTCAATGATCATTTAATGTGATATATATTCAAATGTATAAAATTTAGTATTTAACAGTTCAATAACTTAATAGATGTAGACGTCATATTTCATACTTCAGTTTTTAAAGTTTAGTTTTATCAACCGCACTCATAGCCTCGAAGTATATATCTGACTTTAACACTTGTCTAAGCCCCCTGAACCTATTGGAAAATCCATCCCAAGAAGCTAACCCGGTCTGGCTTTCTTGAAAAGCCCTTAAAAATGATCGATTAATTAAAAACTTCAGAATCCACGTAGACGTGTATAATCAAAAAGCCGATTTATGGCTCTAGTAAACACAAATTCCTGAACTCATAGCAACTTTTCTTGGTAAACTTTCTCAAAGATTGAAAAGAAATTTTTATAAACTCTACTCTATATTGCGTAATTTGATATCATTGAAAGGGACATGCATGTTCCTAATTTGTTTAGACTATGTTTGGTTGAAATTGAATCAGATCATTATATCATCAGAGATCATCCTGAGAAAGTCACTCAATAATGATGACATTACAGATAGCATGGATGGCAGAATAACCAACGCTCAGATGGCAGGTTGTTATTCCCTAATTCCCCAAACTATGCAACAAATTGCAGTTTATCCCCCAAATTTCTTTTATAGGCACTTTGTCCCCCTCATAATATCTTTGGACAAAACTATCATTTCCATCTCAATTATTTTTCTCTTATCTTTTTCTTTTTAGTTTCTATTTTTCTCTTCTTTTCTTTTCTTTTGCTTTCCTTATCTCACATTCTATTATCCATTCTCGCTTATAGTCTTCTTGAATTAGATTTACAAAAATTGATTCTCCAAAAGCTACAAACTTAGAAACTTGAATAAATTTGGCTCTTATAAATATCTACCATTTTAGGTAAAATTATATAGAAGAAAAAGATAAAGTTAAATATGTAAAAACATTTAAACCCAAAAAAAAAATCGCCCATTATATTATTGTAAACTTTCAACAATGGCCCCTAATTTTACAAGTTCAATAGCTGTTAGGATGTGGAATATTGATACATCTGAAGAAATACAATATATATATTTTTTTTTCAATTACGACAGTTTGAAGAAATACAATATATGACATCTTCAATTCATGCCAAATGTACTAATGCAAACTTCCAAAGTTAAATTTGGTTTATTCTAATCACAACCCATTGAACACAAATAGCCAAACGTAGTATTGCCATCTGCCACACAAACATGGCACAAGACACCAAAAGCATTCAAATCATTGCATGTTTCTGTGTTAGATCCAAAACTCCACCACCCTTTTTTTCTAGATACATGTGAAAATCCGCCAACCAATAAAGAGCACTCCACCTCAGATAAAATAATCTCTTGCACCCAATGGTTGCTTGCCATGTCAGCAGATAAGAGGAACTTTTCCCATAAATGAAATTCTTTCCAGTAGTTGGTATGGGGACTAAGGTGGCCATGGTTTAAGATAAAATAAGTACAAAAACCAATCAGGAAATCTTTTGGTGCCCATGATGGGGATTGGGTAACCGTAATTACCAAAATACCCTTTTTGAAATTGGGCAGAAATGTAGACCAAAATGCTCAAAACAAATTATGGTGAATTCTTATGTTTAGGAGTTGATAATAGCCTAATAGGCGAATGACCTATTCTTCTAAGAACTAGTTGTTAATTGCTTTAAGACAATTCAAGAGGACAAACATCAAAGGAAGTATGATATATTAAATGAGACCAAGCTTTAGTCAAACTTTTAATTGCAAATCATGATAATTTTGAACTTTTTATGTAATTTAAAATGTCAAGAACATTGTGTTACCATCATAAATTGTTACATAGATTACAACCACATACAATTAGGGTTATTTACAAAACATTTTATTCTTATACTTCCGTTCATAGTTTCTTCATCACTTGGCTGAATCCCCCTCCTAACGCACTTTAGAAACGCTAATGATTGCAATTATAATAAAATTGATTAGGGAAAAAATGAATAAAAAATACTGCAAATGTTATTTTCCCTTGTTTAATATCTTCACTTTGCAAGCTTTGGGACAACAAAGTACCTGCTCAGTGATTAACATTAAAAATTAAGGGCCTGTTTGGAAGTCTAATTTTTTAGCAAGTTTGTATTATACTAGTTTTTTAACAACTTTTGCTATAGGAACCCCAAAAACTTATCAAAATTTTTAACCTACACACTTAAAATATCCAAAACACAAAAAAAAAAAAAAAAATCCCTTCCCCTTTTCTTCTTCTTCCTCCCCCACCACCACCTCCGTCGCCGGCCACCACCTCTGGTGCCGGTCTTCTTTTTTTTTTTTCTCCTTTTTCCCTCTCCCCCTCTTCCTCCCCTGCCATCCTCCCCTCTGTCTTTTTTTTTTTCTCTCTGCGTCTCCCCCACCACCCTTCCCCTTCCTCTCTGGCCGATCTAGTCGCGAGACCAAATCGCATCGGGGGAGGGTGAGGGTGGCGGGGGAAGGGGAGAAGAGGGGGAGAAGGAAAATTGCCCAAAAAAAAAATCATTTCGCTGCTTCATCTGCCGGCAAGAGCAAGGAGAGGAGAGGGGAGGAGAGGGAGAGGGAAAATGTGAAAAAAAGGAAAGAAATCAGGCATGGTGAGAAGCGGGAAGGGGAACAGGGGAGGGGGAAGGGGCAGAGGGGGTGGCGGGGGAGAGGGGAGGAAAGGGATGGCGGGGGAGGGAGAGGGAGGGAGAGGGAGGGGGGAGAGGAGAAAAGTAAAAAAAAAAAAAAAGATTGTATGTGTTTGCAGTGGCAGTTTCGGGAGAGGGAACAGGAGAGGGGGAAGGGAGGAAGGAAAGAAAGAAAGAAAAAGGAAAAGATTTCAAAAAAGTTTTTCATCTTACAAAAGTTTTTCTACAATTTCTACAGTGATTTACAGTAAAGTTTTATACAAACACCCAAAAAACCTACCTTCCAAACAGGCCTAAAAATTAAGTTCTTTAGCTTCTTCAACCAACTAGGTATTTGAAGAAGTTGCGTGTAAATTTGTTACTAGTTACTACCATATCAGCATACCATCAAAAATACTAAAATATCTGCAACGAAAATATTTGAATTTTTAATTCCAATTTTTTCCCATTTTGGTTAGACAGGAAAGATTTGAAAAAAAAAATAATTTAGTTCCATAAAAGTTATCTCAATAAGGGTGGTTATGTCAATGAATGATGTCACTAGACAATAATGGATTACTGATGAAATTGCAAAGATGGAAAATCTAAGCTTAGACTTCTCCATTTGCTTAGCACAAAAGTGGTCCTACTCCCTTCCCATAACTGATTAAACCTTCCCTCTCCTTGTCCCTTTCTTTTCTCTTTCCACACCCAACCAAAGTTCTTCCAGTCCCTCACTCCAGAGTCCAGACTCCACACTCTAGTGTGTGTCTATGTGTGATGAAGTGTGTGTGAGAGACAGAGTGAGGGGAGGGATAGGGGTTTTGAAGGGTGAAGACTGAAGGGTTCTCTCTGCTATATCCACTGAACTGATCAACAGAGGAATTGGACCTTATTATCTGCCCCTCTCGTGATTCATTTTGTCCCAGAAGAAAAAAAAACTCTCACCTCTAGAAATAACCATATATATATAAACCTCAAGGTTGTCCATTCTTGGATTCCTTTGCCAGACACGTTTCCACTTTTGAGATATTTCTCTGAATTCTCAGCATCCCTCTTCACCAAATCTTATTTCTATTCTTGACATTAGAATTTTGGGTTCTTGTGTGCATTTACTCCTCTTTCTTCGCCATCAGTCTTTGACAATTTGAGCTTTTCAGAGTTTTTAAAGCACTGTGTTTCAATTTTTCTTTCATCCTGCAAAACTTTCAGCGGACAGACAGTAGCTTTTCCTTTTGCTTTACCTCATAGCTGAAGATAGGAACTTCATAAATTCTGGAGGACAATTTTGCTTAGACTTTTCCTTTCAATGTGACGGTAAATTCAAGGCTGATTTTTGGAGGCTTTCTTGTATTTTTCTGGCCTTCCTTTTTAAAGGGTTTCTGGTGACTTCTTAGTCTGAGGTACTGTTAAAAGGTTTTGGCCTGTTCACTTTTTCTTGACGGTCATTTAGGTTCTTTTGGTCCATAGTGAAGGGAAGTGAAGTGGTACCTTTTAGGGTTTAAGCCTTCAGGGCTCTTGTACTTTCTTCTCCTTTGCGGACAGTTCCTCTTTACCTATTCAACTCTTGCTACTTCTCTGCCGATTGTTGCTGAAACTTTGCTGAATTTAAAGCTGTCCCTTTTCGCATCTTCATCATTAAGGTGCAATTGAAGCTTGAAACTATTCAAGAATTGCTGGAGTTTCCAGCTTTTTTTGTTTTATTGTTTTGTGAAGTGGGATTTCCTCAAAGCTTTCCCATTTTCATGACAATTGTCTTTTATTAGGCTTTGAATTCAGTTTTCCAGTCTTCTTTCTGAAATTAAATTCTGTCCTGAAAGTCGAAAGGTTGCAATTTGCAGCTTCTGAATGAAGGCATAAGTAGCTCAACTTTCCATCTTGTCTTGATGGGATTTTACTCTTGATTGAAGGCTTTTGTCAAGTTTCTCCTGGATTGAATTTTTTCAATCTTTCTTGATTCAATCTACAAATGTCTTCTTGTTTGAGTGGAGGCGGTCGAGCATACAGATTACACCTGGAGATTATCAAATCTCCAACAACATCATGGACGTCACAGTCGTCATCTCCTTCATCAACTCTCTCAGAATCAAGCAACTCTCCAATTGCAATCTCCACTAGAAAGCCTCGAACACCTCGAAAAAGGCCTAATCAGACTTACAATGAAGCAGCTGCTCTGCTTTCCACAGCCTATCCTAAAATTTTCTCCACAAAACACCTCACCAAGCCTTGCAAATTCACCAAACAACAGTACCCCTTTTCATATGAGCCATCAGACTTGTTACTACCTTTTCCAGTCATCGATAATTCGAGCTTCTTGATACATCATCCACCTGTGCTAGAGAAGCCTAATAGTTATCCAATTGAGCAAAAGATGGCAAGTTCTTGTGAAAAGCCATGCCAGAGTCCAGGGGAAATCAATTCCAAGATGAATTTCTCGGAGGTGTCTGATGATTTCAATGAGGATTTCGATGCAGAGTCAATACTTGATGAGGAAATTGAACAGGGGATTGACAGCATAATGGGGAATTTAGGTGTGGAAAATGAAGCAGTTGATGAGTCTAATACGTTTTGTTATGGTACTAATACTAGTCAAATAGGAACTTGTTATGGTTATCCAGTTGGGCTAGGATTTGGAGTTAATTCTGAGTATGGAAATTTTGGGATGAGAAATAATCACATTAGAGCATTTAGGAATAGTGACGAGGGAGATTGGTGGTTTCCTAGTGTAAATGTCCGTGACATCACACCAAGATTCCATAAACCACCGGCGGAGAAGAAGAAAAAAAAGGTCGAAAAGACGGTCGAATTGAAGAATTTAGTAGAACCATCATCAGTAACTGCAAAGGAGACTCCAATTTCATCATCATCTGCAAGAGCAATGAAGCAAAATTCTGGTCCTGCAGAAAAATTAGCCAAGGACAAAGTCAAGGACAAGGACAAGGACAAGGACAAGGAGGAGGAGGAGCCTAATGAGCCTAAGCCAAATGTTGGCAGCTTGCTACTAAAATTGAACTACGACAACGTATTGACTGCGTGGTCCGATGGGCCGTCGCCATTTGCCGATGACTCTCCAGTGGCTGAGGCTTCTGGAAATGATTTGCAAGTATGTTTTCTCTAGTCCTCCTGCCCTGAAATTGATACTAGTGGTTCGTTATTTTAGTTAAGAGTACTAAGCTTATTGTTTTAGACTATGCTCACGTCGCACGTGCTAACTTTTTCTTTTTTGCAAAATTGGCCTCTTCTCTTTGGAACTCTTTTTATTACTTTTTTAGAATTGTTTTTAAGTTATTGGAATTTGTTAATCATTAGTCACAAAATTTAATCATGATGGCTGTCGTTGGCTTCGTACGGCATTATCAAACAGCTGCTTAGGTAGGACCTTTTACCAAAAAAAAAAAAAAGATTTTTAGAATTTATTTTGGTTGTTCCTTTAAAAAATTAATCCTCAAGGAATAAATTCTGTGTCTATTTTTGTTTTATACACTCTAATTAGTGGTATGACTACACTAGTAATAAATAACAATTTTCTACATTCCATTAGTGTGACAAGATGGCGTCCTTTTTACTATTTCTTCTCCATGTGTTTGTTTCTTAATTGAACGAGCTTTTCCTTCTTTGATTTTAAAATAATTTAATTAACTTTATTATACGTCAAACTTTACTATCTTATTATAGGGAATGTATAAACTAATTAAAAATTGTGGGTTCCATATTATTTTAAGCTGTCTGTCATTCTTCATTAACCTATTAGCATCTTGTACGTATCCAACTTTGTTTAGAACTCTTTGAAGTCTACACTGAATTTCTTAAGGTCTTTAAAAAATATTGAAAACTCCATGAATTTATGCACCACAATATTTATTTAGAAAAATTCTGTACTAAACGATAAATGACTTAAACTATAGAAAAAAATTAAAAAAATGGCTCACTTTCTTGATTTTAGAGATTCTATGTTAATTTCTATCGTTTAGAAATATCGTGATATTGAGTCGCATATGAACTCATTTATTTAGTCGGTTAAGTAAACATGATTTTAAAAATTCACTAAAACATAGCAACTAACAACTATCCATTTAATCAAATGATAACCAAAATGTAGCGGATGAAAAATTCTTTTTTCCAAAAGTTGGCTTGGATGACTTTATCAATTACTATTAGTATTTTGTTTTGCGGTTGGGAGCATGAATCATGTGATGTTCACATGTTTACTTAGAAATGGTACTAATACTCTAAAACAAAATATTTGGAGTGTTTTTCAAAAACTAGTTTTTCAAATACAATAAAAGTTACAACAAAGTACTCTAAAAGATAATCTAAAAATTAGTTTAAATTTTTTTAAAATTTTACCAAATATCTCATAATAAAGTGCCAATAAAAAATATTTCAAAATATTTTCTAAAAATATTTCAAAATATACTCTAAAAACTCTGCTACAGCAAAGTTTTTCAAAAACATTCCCAAAAACAGCTAATTCAAACGGAGCCATAGTTTTCAATTATCAATTGAGAAACAAAATATACACATTTTCTTGGATGGTTTTGCAAAATTCCTTTTTCCAAAACTTTGCTTGGATGATTTTGTCAATTACCACCAATCATTTTCTGTTGCATTTGGGAGCATTAATCATTTTTCAAATCTATATTGAGTGCAGGCCAGGCTGGCTAAAATAGACTTATTCTCAGAAACAGGTGGTGTTAGGGAAGCCAGCGTATTGCGCTACAAGGAAAAGCGACGCACGCGCCTATTCTCGAAGAAAATCAGGTACCAAGTCAGGAAAGTCAATGCTGATCGACGGCCCAGAATGAAGGTATTTAACGGTTTTCTTTGGCCTTGCTAGCATTTTGGGTTAATTTTAATATACACCCTAAACTACCGCTCATTGTTAGTTTTACCCCTAGATATCAAGTTTTCTAGTATTGTTAAATCAATTGTAGCATTTTAGCAGGTTATACAATTATTCTGAAAAGGCTTCAATGTGTCTAATTTGCATGAGTTTATTCCAATACCCTTGTGATTATAGTGTACTAAACTATTTTTATTCAAAGACAGCTACCAAAATTTAATGTTTTCCATACTATTCGAGCAATTTGCTACAAATTGATATTATTAGGTACTTAATTGCTGCAATTAATCGTTTAGGTGTATATTGCGCTTAATCTTTTCTTATTTCATGTGGGGTTAGAGATGTTAAGAAAGACCAATTGATCGCTTTGGCTTGACATAAAAATGCGATAGAAATTTATTCTTACAGGGTATTTTAAAAGTGTCATCTATTTAAGGAACGAAAAAATGCTTATTTGGTTGGCCAACACTGCTTGGAAGTATGACTTGGCTTCTTAACTCACATATTATTATTGCTAGAACATCTCCTGTTTTAGGAAATACTTATGTGTTAATTCTTGAGTGAATTTATTACTTCGAGTTTGCATGTGTTCAAATCATTTATATTGTATTAGTTTCTAGGTCATAGTTATAATTCCGTATAATTTGGTGGTTTACTATATCAAGTTTCTTATGATGATTACTCACAATGTAGTGGTCTCAAATAAATTTGTTGCTAATTATGCAGGGTCGATTTGTGAGAACGCCAAATTCTCCTGATAGTGAGCAAGGATAGAGGGACTTTTCTTAGCAACACTAGTCTATATAGCCATTTTGCATCAGCATTTTTTTCTTGATTTTTTTTCCCCTCAAGACCAGCTTGAACTACCACCATAGGCAGAAAATTGGTTAAGGTATGCGTACCAAGAAGAGAAGGAAGATCTTTTGCTCACTTTTTTGTAACATTCCTCTTAGACTTTCTGTTTGTAGCCTTCTTAGAGAAGTGCTTTTGTATCAATTTGCTTCTCAAATCATGGTTGAAAATTACCTTCTTATACAACGAGCAGCTGGCTAGAAACTTCACTCTTTGTTACTTGATGAATAAAGTAATTATACTATAATATTTTTCAACCGTTTTTAGTTTTTTTTTACTATTTTAACGTCCTATTAAATTCTCAAATTTGTTAGATAGATCAATACGTCCCTCCATGTAAACATGGTATTGATGTTAAGATATTAATTTCAATTGGTACATGTTATTTCTTATCGTGTAGTGGAGGATTTAACTCCATCTTACACCCTTAAACATGTATCACTTTATCACTTTGCACCATAAACATCAATTTTGGACACTTTGCATTCTAAATGTCCCATTTAAGTCCAATTAATAATTACGTTCGCAAAATTAATGAAATAAAGGGCGGTGAAAATTAATGACAATATGCTGTTATGCTCTAACTACAACCCTTAGCTTTTTGACCAGTTTTAGCACATTATCACTTATTTATATGGTCTCAGTTGCTAATATTGTTAGGAAAATTAACGAGATAAAAGATGGTGCTAAGAATTGATAATGTATTATTTTATTTTGCTACGAAACTTTGTAGTTATGATTACTTTTGGCATATTATGATTGATTATTAGGTCCTCTTTGCCGTTAATTTTGTAAAAGTTGTCATTGATTGGGCTTAAGTAGGACAAACTTGAGGGTTAGAGTTTAGAGTACAGAGTATCCAAAATTGAAATTTAGGATGCAAGGTGGGAAAGTGATACAAGTTCGCGGATGCAAAGTAGAATTTGTCCTTTTGTGGAGAATCTAAATATTATAAGAGAAAAAAAAAGGTTAGAAAATGTCCAAATAAACTCTGGTGTAGTAACAATTTTTATTTTTAAATGGGAGGGTTTGAATCCAAGATCTCCTACTTATAATCCCTCCCACCCTTATCACCCAGTCCAACCTTTCCGCCACTTTGATGTAGTAACTTACTAATTAAAATCAATCTAAAACTTGGAATAAATTATTTAAATTTATTACAATAGATCTAAAATGCTTATAATGAAATGCCATTCAAGGTGGGAGGAATTATAAGTAGGAGGTTTTCAAAAAAAGATGTAAAAGAAGAATGAGGTGTAGTATGAGACTCCAATATATAAGTGTGTGTAAATAATAATCTCAAAATTTTTATTTCCTTGAATCATGGAAGCATTTTTCTCATCAATTAATTTTCAAAATATGCTCCACCACTATGAGTACAAAGGTCTTAAGGAGGTGAAGACTATTTTTAAAAAATTTAATAACATGGTTGAGGAAAAAAAGTATAATATTTTGATCATTATAAAATGGTTGTGTAAATCTAAAGAGGACCACTGTTTGTACTATTGAAATTTTTTTTTTAAAAAAAATTGTTTTAGAATGAGAAGAACTCTACTTTTTGAAATATTTTAAACTTAAATTTATCCTATGCATAAGTACAACTATGAAGATGAATGTCTTGAGTCAAGACCATTTAAGAAAATCTTAATAATATGGTCGAAGAAAAATATATAACAATTTTTATCTTTAAAAAGTGTTGTGTATTTTTACTTACTAGTTTATTAAATGGGGTCATAAGGATTAGATGTTTTAAGGGATGTTTTTCAAAATCTTTACCGTAATATTATGTTTCAAAATAATTTCTACTATAGATGGTCCATTTGGATTTGGTGATTTTGGGGATGTATTTTCAAATATTTTTAAAATTTATGATTTTATTGAGGTATTTTTAAAATTTTATTAAAATTTTTTTACCACGACCACTTACCACTTGTTCCTCCTTCACCACCAACATCCTCTTCCTTTCTCCCTCCACTGCCACAATCCCTTTCCCTCTCCCTCCTCCTCTCTCCTCACTCTCCCTCCCTCACTTTCCACCCTCTTCCTCTTTCTCCCTTTCTTTCTTCTGCTCCCTCCTCAGGGAAGGAAGGAAAAGGAAGAGGAAGAAGAGGAAGAGAATAGAAGGAAAGAGGATTGGGGGAGGGGGGAGGGGGGAGGGTGGTGATGGTAGAGGAGGGAGGAAAGGAGAAGTGGTGACGATGGGGAGGAAGGTGTGGTGAGTAGTGGCAGGTAGAAGAAGATGTAGATTTGTTATTTTATTTATTTATTTATTCTTAGGTATATTTGAGATTGTGTGTATTTGGAGTATTTTTAGGATGTGCTATTATATACTCCGAATACAAAATCTTATTTTTGAAATACTCCCTAATCCATACAAAGCCCGTGTTCATATTATCCTGTACAAAAACATTTTGCAAATGAAGTTTTCATTGTTTGTCATGTACAACTAAAACAAATCTTAATCTTCCAAAACTACTAGCTTTGTAATTTCTTTTAAAACAATATTCGATTCACTTGAAGATCTTTAATAGTTAGATTAATTATTTGTTCTTAAGCAGCAAATTCACTCAGGCTAGCTTTTTGATAAGTCAGTTTGACTAAGCAATTATTTTTGAGTTAATCTTATATACATCGATAATGTATATTCTATCATGCTTGGATATATGATACACATGCAAAGATTGAATTTCAAATTCAAGTTTATATTAGTTTTCATGCATCTAATGGTGATAATCTATACACTATCAATGTACAAAAAATTAATCCATTATTTTTATCTAAAATTTAAGAATTTAGACATTTGAATTAAACTAACAAATATTAGATAATATCAATCATATTTACTTTAGACTAAAAATAATTTAGAAAATTTAGAAAATGATACTTTGATTGCTCATTGGAAAGCTTTTAGAAGATCTAGACTAGTGAATAGCCTATATTAACTTTGTCTCCCATGCTATGCATGGGAATAGGGTTGGCAATTCCTAACACAACACGTGAACGTGATACGAACACGACATGAAAAAAACCTCGATGAAACATGACATAGAATAATTTATGTAAAAAATGGATCAACATGAACACGACACATAACAAAATGGGTTGTAGTGGATCAACCCATGGGCTGACACGATTAGCTTGTCACTGACACATTAAGAATTTTGAAAAAATGTTACTTGGCTCATTCTTAATATTGCACCAAAACTAAATGGTTTTGTGTTAAATTTTAAAGTTTGAAACTTAAAATAATATAATTAATCTCTTACAAGAATATATAAACATGCAAATCCAAACTTCACAAATTCAAATGTACAATTTTTTTTATTTTAATATTTTGCTTCCTTCCTTCATTGTTCTTATTTTCTTAAATTGGCGAATATAGACAACCTTTATGATTTTAATTTTTCACTTCCCATCTTCATTCTTAATTTCTCAAATTGATCAATACTTATCTTTAGATCAAAGTTGCTCATTTTTCTTCATTTCTTACTGATTAAATATTTTTTCTAGGTAAATTTTAACGCTATTCCATAAATTTTCTATTATTTTCATCTAATTTCTTTTTGAACATTTTCTTGTTTATATTCCTCTTCTATTGCATAGTTTTCCCTCTCTTTTTTTGCTTAAACATTTGTCTTTCTTGTTAATGAAAAACAAATAGACTTTTTTGTATATCTTTAATGAGATGATAATGCATTCAAAACTTATATAAGTAAAATTCAATCAGAGGTTTATGAATAAAAGTGATTAAGGGAACACCACATATTCTCTTAGAAAGAGAATCATGTTTTAAGTTTTGGTTATATTCACCTCTACTTTTCATATAAAAAGTTAAATGAGTCAACTGGGTAAAAACACAATTAGACACGTTAGTGAACAAGTCATGACACAAACATGACATGAAAATCAAATGTGTCATGCATGGATTTGGACTCATTTAACACGAACACGAATATGACATGATACAAATATAACACGACATGATACACTGACAACCCTGCATAGGAAATGTTGATTAAAAATAATTTAATACTAAGATAAAGTATTTATTATTATTATTATTCATTTGTTGAATTTGGAAGCTGTAAGATTTGATAGAATTTGTTACAAATATTTGTAATTATCAATGACAAGGAACTGTGTTGTAGTGTGGTTAATGTAATATTTTGAATAAAACACTTGGAATAAACTTCATTTTTTTTTGAATTTCAGTACCTAAATTATAATAATCATATATATATATATAATAAAGTCGTATCCTCATACTTATCCCCTTCATATTTTCTCTTTCCTACGTGGCTTAACGAGACGGCAAATAGTTTCCTATGTGGCTTGCTCCTTTTTTGTTTGGATATATATCAATTCTTATTTCCTATAAAAATTCTTAATATTATATGATTCTTATTTCCTACCCAAAAAAGGAACTGGAAAGTAATGCGATATAAATAAAAGAGACATAAATCTCCTCTATTAGATATATAGGAATAAATGATAATATATTTTTTTATAGTGTCCTATTCTTTTTTTTTAACAGCTTCATCATAGATCCTTTTTATTTTAAGATAATCTACCCATATATAGAACAACATACAAACAATCTAGACATGGAAATTAAAGAAAGTTAGCTCGAGAAAGTTTTTACAAGACTCACAGTCCCCATGCATAATTGATGTACAAAGAGAAATGGCACTTCATCTGATTGAAAAATTCTGAAAAAGTCCATAAAGAAAATGGAGTGTCATCAACCAAAGAAATAAAATCCCATTATCATAGCTAAAGAAAGATGAGATAAAACATTAGATATTTGTTGAAGTTTTGCACCCCGAATGCCCCTACCCGACCCTCTATCCATAGTGTCCTCCAATCCAAGAGAAAGGCCTCCATCCGTAGTGTCCTCCGCCCGTCTTTTTTTTAATATATTTCTGCTAATAATTCCTTAATCACAATACATCTCTACCCAGATGGTGGGGAGTATTTCGTGTGTGGACTCACATCATAGGAGTCCATACACTTAAAGGACTCGATATAGTGGAGGCGGTCTTTTAAGGTCGGTAAAATCTATCTTAATAATGTATTTGTAAATTTATTACGTATAGGTTTATATATGTGCATAGTACGAGTCACATAAAGTCTTATTTCCTACCCAAAGTTATTTGGACGATTATGGTTTTATTTCCTATAAGAATTCTTAATATTATAGGATTCTTATTTCCTACCCAAAGTTACGTACTTTAAGCAACTTAAATTAAGATAAACATACTTTTAATGTTCTTATCAATAACTCTTTGTATTCTTATCAATTCTTATTTCCTATGTCTACACTACACATTGCCTCTAATATATTGATTTCAAACATCAAATTCATGGTTAGGTATTTCCAGTGCAAGCGGCTGGCATATTAAAGTATCGATTTTGGGTTTCCACTCCTCTTGATTATTAGGTACATCTTCTTTCAATATATGTATATATATATGTATATATATATTTTAAAAAGGCATGTTGATCTTCAATTGTAAGAGCTTAGTAACATATCTTGAATTTTGTTTTTTTTTGTTTTATTTTCTATTTGTTTTGTATGAAGACATAGGATTTAAACAAGTACTTTCATCGTTATTTTTGTAGGATTTTTTCTAACATGTTTGTTAATTGATTTTTGTGATCATATACTACGATGTTTGTTAATTTGCCTTCAGGAAAAACAACCAAAAAAAAAAGGCACTGGAAAGTAATGCAATATAAATACAAGAAACATAAATATCTCTATTAGATATATCTGCAAATTCATTAGTTAATTAAAAGACTCTGCCCGTTTACTTAATTATAATCTTTACGTATTGTTATACACAAACTTGAATGCGATAAATCATTTATTTTTTTTATACTTAGTTATCCTACTTTGCTATCATGCAGTGATAATAGAAAATCAATAAATGCTGATTTGCACAGACAAATCGAGAAGAATGTTTAAATAGAAAAAAACAAAAACAAGTTTCTGAATAGTAGAATATTATTTGATACTATTTACTGCACTTTTTATTTATTTTCAAGTTTTTGAATGTTATGGTATTGTTGAATGTTATTTTTTCTATTTTTGAATTATTATTCACTGAATTAGATGTTCAAATTTATATTATAAGAATACTTTACATTACAATGCGCACATAGTAATATACTTAAGACAAATTATAATAGATTATACATTAAATATGTATTTTATATCGATATTTTTATAAATTGACTAAAGTTTATTATTTTTCGACGATTCCCGTTCAACGAACGGGTACAAAACTAGTTTAGACTTTAGAATTAAACTAACATATAAGCTATTAGAGAGTGACACTTGGCTTGCTAGTTGAAAAGCATACTAGTAGATATCAACTGGTGAATAGTATACTACTAGAAGACATCAATTAGTGAATAGTATATTAATAGATATGAAAATAAAAAAATTACGTTTATAACTATTTATATTAACAGTAAATTATCAAGAGTCACTATTGGTGGAACTCAAAAAGGTATAATTTAGTTAATCCACATTCTAACATTTATACAATAACCTTTGACATAATTTAATGTAAAACAACAAAATGTTAACTCATTAATTCTATATTTCCCTTGACGTTAAGTCCAATGGTAAGGAAGCTTTTTGGTCCAAGGACGAGATGCAACAGTAGACTCTAGTAAGTTTGTGTATATTTTTAAACATTTATGTTGGGACTTGAGATGCTTGGATTCTCTATTTGGGCAGTTTTTGAAAGAAACATGAAGAGATGCAGATGCAACAGTAGACTCTACTTAATTTGTGTCTTTTCGTATGAAACATTTATGTCGAAAATATAGAGCTTAAGAGATGCAGCAGTAGACTCTAGTCAGTTTTTGTCTCTGTGTAAAACTTTATGTTAGGACTTGAGATGCTTGGAGTCCCTATTTGGGCAGTTTTTGAATGAAATATGAAGAGATGCATATGCAACAGTAGACTCTTAGTTAATTTGTGTCTGTACGTATGAAACATTTATGTCAAAAATTTAGAGGTTAAGAGATGCAGCAGTAGACTCTAGTAAGTTTCTGTCTATGTGCAAAAATTTGTGCCGGAACTTGAGACGCTTGGAGTCCCTACTTGGGCAGTTTTTGAACGAAATACAAAGTGATGTTTAAAAAAAAGTTCATTGATTCTATGTAATTCTTGAAGTTATTTTCAAAATGTCAGTTATCGGGACATCAATCATAAATTTGGCTTATTTTACGCGTACGACTCAAGCCTCTAGGGTACACTCGATCCTCCCTCTAATGATTCTGTGTCAATCTTGACCATTGTGAAAGTTGCTATGCCAGGAATTTATGGAAAACAATCTCCCTCATTAAAATCGCAATTACTAAACAATTTGTGAAAATGATCTTTGCTTGGTAGATCCGCGATGGAATAGGGAATATTTCTTTTGAGTAACTCACTCAAAAAGGTCTATATTGAAATGAATCCTCAACATTACCTTATTGGTGACAGCAGTTGTCATGATTAAAAAGTAGTGGCAAATGTTGTCATGAGGAAAGTGGGAAAAAACCTAAGGAATAGGACAGGAGAAGTGCTTTAAAAAGGAATGAGGGAATGATGGAAGTAAAAAACCTAAGAGAGGGGATAGGAGAAGTGCTTTGAAAAGGAGGGAGGGAATGATGAAGATGGAAAAAACCTAAGGGGTCAGACAGGAGAAGACCTTTTTAAAACTAACCAAAATTTTGAAATTTAAATTTTACATATGTGTCATGCATCCAACCATAATATATATATATATATATATATATATACTGTCAGTGTATATAAAAGATTAACTCTAATCTAAAACTTACCATAAACTATTAAAGATCATTACAATAGGAATCATCTAAGACACTTGCATTCAAATGTAGTTTTAATGAATTGCAGTATGAGTTGTACAATTATTTTTCTCCAAATTTGTGAATATTTTAAAAGACATAAACATTTTTTGCATCAATTAGTCTCAATAAATTGCACTTGTGGAGGATATAGAGACTCGATCAAATTTTATAATTGAAAATATAAACGTAAAATAATGATTTTTGCATTATTGCTCGTAATTAGTAATGTTGTGATTACACTTTTAGGCAAAAGATAACATTTATATAATATTACGACATATGTGATACTAAATGCAATAGTGATGGTTAATTATTTGTTTAATTAGAAGTATTACATTTTTGGCTAAACTAATTCATAATGGCAAAGTTAAGTTAAATTTAAAAGCATTGTATCTTTAGAAAAAAAATTTCTAATAGCATTTTTTTTTTTGGCAAACCCAATTAGGGGGATGCCAGCTCCAATTTTACTAATAGAATAAAAATAATTTACAAAGAGGAGCGAACATGGATTTAACCTCTAATTCTAAATGAAGTGTAAAGAAACATAAACAAGGAATGCTACTCGTTTAAATTAAAGGTCATATCATATGGAAATTCAATTCTTTCTAGTTGTGCTAGTGAATGAAGTTTAGGTAGAAGCTTAAAACTTGGAAGATGGAAGGGAGAAACGGAAACTTGCTGTCAAGGAACATCTAAGGATGCCATAAAATTGATTACAGAATTGAGTTTCTGATATATATATATACTAGTGGGACGGCCTGCGCGATGCGCAGGAGAGCTAATATTTCCCGTGTTAAGTTGCACAATTTTTAGTTATTGTGTATTTGTTGTAGTGTAGAGAATTATATGATTAATATAAATTATGTGGTGTGGGTTAAGTGATTATAAAGGTGGGAAAAAGTATAGTTGAAATTACAAAGCGAAGGATGTGTTGTTACATTTGTGGAAGTCAGTCCACAAGATAGTTACATGTATAGTTGGACTGATAGTTACATGAAAGTAGAATAAAAAGACGGTTACAGAGTGAAGGAAGTGCAGTTACATGGATGGAAGTCAGTCCATAAGATATTACATGCATAGTTGAGTTGATAGTTATATGATAGTGGAACAAAAGTGCATCCGGAATTGATTTCATTAGAGTAGCAATGTTAAATAATTGCGTTGAGTTTGTGAACAATGTTATTCATTGGATTTCATTGGACTATGTTTATTAGAGTAGCAATGTTAAATAACTGCGTTGAGTTTGTGAACATTTTAATTGTATTTTATTTAGATTATATTGGATACACTTGAACAAGTTCATCGTCAAATATCTGAAGTGCATATTTGTTCAATCCTAAGTGAGTAAATACGATAGTATAGTCTACTTTAATTAAATGAAATTTTGTCAACTTTTTCCATCCATTTGTTAAATAATTTTCCTCAACTTTTATGTCCCAAGTCTTTTGTTGACAATAGAGCACAATTATGCTATCTTTATTTGGTAGAATATGGAAGGCATCATCTGGACGTAATTCCTGTCATAAAAAGATGTGAAATTTTTGTAAGAATATTGATACACTGATATGCTAAATATTTTGTGTAATATGAAAATTACCAAGTAGTCTATATCATATGGTTGTATTGTCAAATAGAATTGAAACTTTGTTAGTAGTCCTTCTATTGGGCAGAATGTTCCTGCAGTTTTTTTGGATAACAATTAGGTTGATAAATTGTGTTTAATTAGAGAGTAATAATTTTGTAGCATACCGTATTCGTTTTGGCCATAGTCTTGGGCTGGTAAAATGTTCCATTCATAGAAAGTTGAGCAACGATTTGGAGCAGATATCTGCACTCGAAAGGCCATTACACCTACGTGAAAAAATTGGATCATGAAATTTTCTTGTATTTGGTGATCGCATAGAAATACTTTCCAGCCAGAATTTGCGGGACTTTCATGTAATCTAATAAACCAAAATTTGTTTCCATTTTTTAGTATTGCTGTTCTTCGCATATGGGGTCCTATATGCGGCAAAAATTTGGCTGGTATGACCTGAAAATTAGTAGCAAAAGTAAGAAAAAATTAAAGTGGATTTTGATTTGCAATATATTTTATTTTGTTGCAAATATTGATCTTACCATATGCTCTGTTTCATCTCTACTAAAGTACATCAAAAAGTTTTTGATTGGTGATGCTGTATGGTAGGCAAAAATAAGTGAATAATATTTAGTGGAAAAATTCATGATATATCATGATAGTGGCAATTTGTGTATCTGACTCGTCGCTTATTTGCACAAAGAATTTTGGATGCCGTTGCAGTAAAAATCTAGTTGGATATACTGACAAAAAATGTTGAGCTCAGCACTTGAGTAATTTGCCGGATATCTTACTGCCATTTTCATTGGTGCAACATGTAACAGTAGTAAAAGATGCTTATAAAAGATCCAAAAGACCAAAACACACCTCAAAGTCACAAAAATCACGGCATATCCACTTGACCAAAAAGCTACTGTTCATTCTCCAACTCTCTCTTTTATATATATATATATATATATATATATATATATATATATGAGCTATTGAGACCGAAAGCAAAGAAAAACTGATGAATGTTTATTATGACATTACACAATGGTCAAGTTGCCAATGCTCCATTTGATATGAAATGAACCAGCACTTTCGAGTCTACTTTAACTTGAACATGAGAAAACCCTCAATCAATGCAAAACTACAATCCAATACCAAGGGCCTGACCCTCACCTACTCTTTTTCTACTTGCCACGACCTAGTAAAATTGATTTCTCATGATACAAATAAATAAATAAATAAATAAATATATATATAGACAAATACACACATATATCAATGTCTTCTGCCAACAATAAAAATTTCTCTTGTCCCAAATTAGCAAAAGAGTTTGAAAAAATCAATGCCTCAAAATCATCAGCATGCTCATCCTCCACTCGACCAATGTTACTCAAAAGAACTATCACATTGACCTTATTTGCTTTAGGGGGAAGAATCTCCTTTTGTGAATCAATATTCTAATAACAGAGTTGCATATAAGTTGTTAGATTTGTTGTGTTATTTATGTCAAGCTAATATTTAAGATTCGTTTTCAAATAAAATCTGAGAACTTACATTTTGGTTTGTAAATGAAAATATGAAGTATGTGTCTTTTTATGTTTAAAGTGAGATAATTACTTATTAAATTTACATTTAAATTGAGATTATTGTTTTTTAACTTTAAGAGTATCCTATTATTGATAGAATTCTTCATCATTTAAAAATTATAACTTTTGAAATCAATTTAGCCAAACAAATGAACTAATTAACTAAAAAAATACCATTTTTGTGTTACAAGAATCTTTAACCTATTTGAAAATGAGAAGAAATTCTCTTTTCCAAAACAAATTATTCTTAAATTCCTCTTATACATTAACACTGCTATGAAGATGAAAGTATCAAGGAAATGAAGAATATTAAAGAAAATCTTAATAACACGGTTGACATAAGAGAGTATAACCATCTCTTATGGTTATTTACTTTTGCCTATCAGTTTTTTTATACAAAAATATTTTGCAAATGACATTTTTTTTTATTTATCAGAAGCAAACACTAAAGTCCAAATCTACTAATTTTTGTAATAGTTTTAAACTACGTCCAATTAAAAAATAATTCGAGACTGGCACAATTCCCCAGCCTTGCAACAACTTTTTTATGCTCATACTTCTGAACCTAAAACCATATAAGAAATGAAAAATTTTACCACTAAAACTACAGAAGAAAAAGCACAATCAAGATTGAAATCAAAATGTGGCATCAACAGAGAAATGTTCACAAATCAACAAATAAACAATTTGAAAATAGCAGAATTAAAATGCAGATACAAGAAAAAGGAGTATAATACTCAGCCTTAAGATGGTTGGCACCATATCACAATCACATAGAATCTATGACAGAAGAAAATGGAGAAGTACATGAACTAATCCAAAACAAGAAGAAAATGTGCTCAGACTAAGAATTTCAAGCTCATCAAAGTAAACCAGAAAATGACAGATTTGTACTTGATTTGAAGCCATTTCAGTAACAACCAAAATACTCCATAGACAATCGTTTATTTTAACCATCCCATAGTCATTGTGATCAAACTAACCAACCATCCCATAGTCATGGTGATTAAAATGCATATTCCATTTCCTATGTTTTGTTTCCAAGAATGAATAGTTGAGTCATAAAGCAATCATGAAGATGGTTACAAGTTTAGTTCAACTTGAGATTCCTTCTCTGCCAGCAAATTCTTAATGGAGGTCTCCTACACGAAAGAACATTATGAAGAATATCTATTTGGCTCTGATACCCTTGTTTTATATATGGTGAAAATACAAGCACAATATTTAACAATCAGTATTGCTGAAAAGTCACAAGATCATAAAACAGAAACTCCAAGAGTAAACCTTTTGTTAGCTGTTCATGTGAGGGAGAAATTAGCAATTTTACTCCTTTCCTAATTAGGACCAAGGATTGAAAGGGACTTTTTACCAATTATTAACCAGATGAAATCTACTTCAACTTGCCAGAATTTAATTGATTAATGGATTTCAAAAAAAATAACAATTGAAGGTGGTAAATTGAGAAATTCAAAGTTCAGGGTGCAAAGTGCAATTTGGATAGTTGACGGATGCAAAGTGCAATAAACTTTAAAATGTATGTTCTGTAGTAGTCTGTTAACTGTGAAACTTCATTATTATCCATATCACCAATGCTACTAAACGTTAATTGCAATAATGCGTACTATACATGTTTAGATTACCTTCACAAAGCTTGTTAGTCAGATTATAATGTCCGTCCAAGTCAGTAGTCAAAGAACAATCTACTTTTTTATCTCTATTTTTTCCTTGAAAGAAACTATATAAAGTTTAAGAAAATTTGACAACTAAACTGAAATTAAGATTGATTGATTAAGAAGCAAATAATGACATTAAAAGTTTATATATATATATATATAGATTAATCTTTTATATACTGCCTGTGTTGGATAAATGACAACTATGCAAAATTTAAATTTTAAATTCAACATTTACACATATATCATAAATCTAATTGTGATAGTGACCAGTATTGAAAGGATGACAACTATGCAAAATTTAAATTTTAAATTCAACATTTACACATATATCATGAATCTACTTGTGATAGTGTACATACTGTCAGTGTATATAAGATTTACTATATATATATATACAAATTTTTTGAACAACAGAAAACATAATGATAAACCAACTATACTCATCTTAATCCACTTTGTCCATTATCACTTGCATCAAGTGGTCTCTACTTAATCTACTGTCAATTATCAAGTGCTTCAAGTGGTCTCCATATACTCAAGAAAATACCACCTCAACAGCTACACCACGTCAAATTATGCAGCCAGACTCCTATTCTAAACATATATATATATATATATATATATGCTCAGTGTGTAGCTATGTCTTCCTAGTTTTCTTACAAGTAACAGTCAAAAGGAAAATGATTTAGTACGTCATCTTCGACTTCACAAGCAATAACATAAACATCCAGAGTAAGTGTTTAAAATGAAGCTGCAAAAACTCTGCAGATCTTTAAAGTTTGAAAATGGTATTTACAGGGGGAACAAACTCCCAAAACAATGCCAAAGTTAAACCCGCAAATTCACATTTTCGCAGAACAAAATGCCTCGCAAGGCAGAAGCTCAAAATTTCGAAACCTATATAGCAACTAGCAATAGTTGAACGTTTTTTCCAAACGTTTTAACAACAGGCTTCTATGATGGTGAGAGTTATCCGAGGGCTAGTTTTGCAAACCTGCTTAATTGTAAATTATACAAGATATGTGTTGTCCCCAAAAGGGGGTCTGCTTCATTCTTGTTTTGAAATTTGTGAACACGAGGACTTCCTCTGATCCAACTTCCGCCTTTTTGCAGTCAGGCGCGGCCTCAACTGATTTGCAAGAGTACAACTAATGCAAATTATTCTGAATGTACAATTATTTGCAAAGATTATAATATCATGTAGGACTAGATTGAGAAGTTCTAATAACATCAACCAAGATATGCAAAATAAAGCTTCAAAATAGAGAGAAAAATAATAATAAGTCGGCAACAATCACATACAGAGCTGGCTGTGGACTATGGTAAAATGGGGAGACATAGATTAAGACTTGGAAGTAAATAAAGGACATTTCACAAAATGAAAGAACAGGAAGAAGGGAAAGAGAGAAGTCGCCTTATTGAAGATTCGGGTGATTGCTGACATTTATAAACCAACAACAATTCTGAGTTCTGACTAGATAAATAAAGAAAATGTGATATGAAAAAAAAATAAAATGGCATACCTTCTCTATGTACTTCAACTGCCTTAGAACTTGATCAGTAGGTATCTCCTGAAACATAAGTAAAGGAAAAGGCAATTCAGAAAAGAATAGAAAATGAACAGCTTACTGAATCATATGAGAAGGGAGTTATAGAAGATTTGAGTACAACAAGCCCCCAGAAACAGCAATAACAAAATACAAAATGAAAAAAATACTTTGCATTGTCTAAGGAACATCATCAAGAAACAAAGGCCTTTGCCTGTCATTTAAAGAACTTGATCTCTGCAAAACCCTTGGCAGCAAAACTAGGCATGTTTAGAATCAGTCTGTAAACTACTGCTCACCCTATTACCCCTCTCTTTCAGCACAAGACGCATCTTGCAATGTGGTCCCTTTTCCCCAGTTCCCCAGCTGACTCTCCTTTCCCTTTGCAGAAACAAACCTCTGCTGCTGCAGCACCCCTTAACCCAGAACATATCTCATGAATGGCTCAAGTTATGTTTTCTTAGTAAGCATGCTAATCATAGATAACATGTTAAGTAATCTAGAGTACGAAGTTATATTCTAATTTCACCCTGAAAAGTAAGCAAAAGCAACAACACTTTTGTATCAACACTATCTTTTGGTCTATAAGTTGTTGTATCAGAAAGTTCAAAAAAGTTCACAATCATAAAAAAATCAAAAAGCCAAATCAGGTAACGCTTGGATTAGACATGTCTGGTCCACCAACCATGTAAGCAAAATAGAGTAGATCAAAACAGTCCAACAGTATTTGTTAGGTAAAAATCTACCAAAAAAAAAGAGAATAGATTGAAGTCCTCCACATTGGAGGCTAAAGATCAACAGCCACATTAGACTATTTGTGCTAACAAAGAAATAAACATTCTTGTAGCAATCATATTATACATCTTTTAAACAAAATTCTCTTTAACCAATTGCTGTTTCACCTGTTTGGTTTCTAGATATGACCATGTCACCTTTTGCACTAAAATACAACCTTTGCCTTCAGCAATGCTTTTCCAACACACAAAATGTATTTGCATTTGCCTACAATAGCATCTTTTTCCATATCTGATGTGGATACAGTGACAGATTTCCTTAAATTCATCCTCTCTCTCTCTCTAGGTTGTTTTATCTCTTTTGTCTAAGGCACCATGACAGTCACACCTAAGCTAATGCAAAGCCTAGTTATTCAATAACTAAACTTAGACCAAAGCCTCCAACATGGATCAAATTGAGGAAGAAAATTGTTCACGATAACACTGTCTTGTACGTAATCTCAAAGATACATTTAAGAAACGCCTTGAACTTAAAATAATTATAATAAAAACCTTAGTCAAGAGATCATATATAATTTAGTCAAATTCTCGAGGAAACCAAACAGAAAGCAGAAAAATACTTTACTCCTCACTAACAAATTCTTAAGATGCAAGGCATTTGCTGCATTATCAAATCCGAGTACACAAGTGGATTGAATTTCTAACTCATAAAAACAAATAAATCACTGCAAGATGCTTGACTGAAAAATCTAATACTAGCAATGAATCTAAATAGGATAGAAGCAGCAAGGTTGCAAAACTTCTGTTGACGACCTATAAACAACTATAGTCTGGGATCCAGATTTTCAGCATAAATTCCTAATCCTAATTGTGATTGTAGGTCTTACTAATGTAACAAGATTTACACTTGCCCCTTAATGTAACAAAGAAACTTATATTAGTTATGTTAAACTACCAAAACAGTGTAGGATGCAACAAGCAAGTGAATTTTAAAAACTCGTCAAATCCACGTAACTCTATGTTCAAATATAACATTTTAACCTGTAAGCCCCTAATTACAACTATAACTCAAAATCTCTGAGCATCTTGCAATCAGAAACATCTGAAAGGCATTCATTATAAGGACAACTGAACCCTTAACTCCAAACATTGTATACATAAAGTAAACAGGAAAGACCAAAAACACCATGATTGATTAACGTATCAAAACCAGCTATAAGGACCAGAACTAGTGAATGAATTAAAAACAGGAAACAAATGGGGTACAAGACTATGCTGTAAGTTCAACTTACCTGTGGAACAGCACAATCAGCATGAGAAGGATCCCAAAGAACAGCCCGGAAGCATTCCCAGTCATCAGTTTGAACTTCAAAAAGCGGGGCCCTATAATTTAAAAACCTAGGATATTAAGCACCACAGGGGGAAAATAATGAAAAAGTCCCACAACAATCTGCAAAAGGTACAAGAGTTAAATTCAGGACAAGTATGAAAGCTAAAAAAGTCAGCAACTGCTAAAAGACCCGAGAAAAAAATAAAAACAAAAATAAGAAGAAGAAGAAGTATTAATAGCTTGTGGAAACACAAATAGATTAAAGCTCATAGTTGGACTTAAAGAATTTGAATCAAAATGTCAGTGAAATTGGGACAAATAGGTGTTGGAGGAAATTAAATTAGACCAGATAAAAACAAGTATTTACAGTCATGAACAAATGAAAGCAGACAGATATTCACAGCCAGTACATAAAGTAAAACTTAGTTGTGGCAAGTACATAAATTAGTACAGATTCAGTTGCTAACTTAAGCGGAGATCTAGAATTCATCCCTGAAAAGTTAAAAAAAAGGGGGGAAACTTCTATCCTCTAAGCACCATTCTGATTGGAAAAAAAAAAAAAAGAAAGAAAGAAAGAAAGAAAAAGAAGAAGAAAGAAGAAGAAGAAGAAGAAGAAGAAGAAGAAGAAAAGGAAAGGAAAAGATGCCAGTGGAAAAGAAAGGAAACCTAAACATGCTGTTCTATATATCTATCTCCCACAAAATTTTGTACAATACATCTGATGTAGGGCAACATTAACTATCTCTGTTGGTAGGTCTTTATACACAACTACCATCTTATTTCAGCTAATATGAACAGACCAGCTAAAATCATCTTATTAGCATCTTGGTTCTAGAATAACCTCTTAGTGAAATGTCAATCTTGAAATGATGCAAATCTGTCTGAAACATTTTCAGCAGACATGCAAATATAATGCAAGCTAATAAGGAAAGAGATCCAAAAGAAAAGAACTATGCAAATAAAACTTTGCAGGTCACAACAGAGAAATAAGCATACTATATCCTTTAGCTTAATGATAATCCAGGTTAATGTTAATCTTTAAAGTAATGTTATTAAACCCAAAAATAGAAATAAATAAATAATAAAAATTGACTGTCCTGTAACTGAAAGAATAGTTTTCATCGGAGAGAATCCAAGTTTAAGGTCCTATTATTGCAGTTCAAGGTTCTAAACATTGTTTCATCAAGGCTGAACATGTGTCCTAAGATGTGCAAATTTATTCTCATCTGATAAATAACTACTATAACAAATAAGGTATCAACACGAAGCATCCAAAATCAACCATCAGAGCTATATTAGTGCATAAAAGAAAGCAGACCTTCGCCATTTTCCACATATTGTTCCATCAACATGTTCTCCAATACCTTCAATCACCTGTTGACATTGTACCCAATTACCAATAGAACTAAGCTGAGGTGTCTTGCTGGAGTTCTGATACAAGTTTAAAAAAATGAGTTAATCTGGGAAATCTGTTCTCAAGAGGACAAGGTTCCAAAAACTGATTGAAGTCTTACATGCAAATAGAGATACTCAGATTGAATCATCTCCTCTGGTTCACTCGTAGGATCAACTTCACTGAACCAAAAAGAATCATAAATAAGACCAAGGTAATACCAACATGGAGGACAGGCAAAATATAAACTCAATAGCAACAATCAACTACCTTAAACAAAACGAATTGAACAGAAGACCTGAAATAATACTAAGTGATGAAAGTTAATGCCCTTGAATAGTGTGCATAACAAACTAAATTGTGTAATAGATACACCATGTGCCATCAGATAATCAATGCTGGCCAAAGAAGCAAAAAGGCAATGCTGGCGAGAGAAGGTGGCATAAGATGATCAGTTCCAAAAGAAACTGTTGCTTCCAGTTAATGGAAAACTGAAGTCATTATTACTTTAACACCATTTAAGCGCTACCATGAGCTTCATGAAGTATTGCAAGGATGGTAAAGAAGGACATAAATAATTCGAGACTGGCACAATTCCCCAGCCTTGCAACAACTTTTTTATGCTCATACTTCTGAACCTAAAACCATATAAGAAATGAAAAATTTTACCACTAAAACTACAGAAGAAAAAGCACAATCAAGATTGAAATCAAAATGTGGCATCAACAGAGAAATGTTCACAAATCAACAAATAAACAATTTGAAAATAGCAGAATTAAAATGCAGATACAAGAAAAAGGAGTATAATACTCAGCCTTAAGATGGTTGGCACCATATCACAATCACATAGAATCTATGACAGAAGAAAATGGAGAAGTACATGAACTAATCCAAAACAAGAAGAAAATGTGCTCAGACTAAGAATTTCAAGCTCATCAAAGTAAACCAGAAAATGACAGATTTGTACTTGATTTGAAGCCATTTCAGTAACAACCAAAATACTCCATAGACAATCGTTTATTTTAACCATCCCATAGTCATTGTGATCAAACTAACCAACCATCCCATAGTCATGGTGATTAAAATGCATATTCCATTTCCTATGTTTTGTTTCCAAGAATGAATAGTTGAGTCATAAAGCAATCATGAAGATGGTTACAAGTTTAGTTCAACTTGAGATTCCTTCTCTGCCAGCAAATTCTTAATGGAGGTCTCCTACACGAAAGAACATTATGAAGAATATCTATTTGGCTCTGTTACCCTTGTTTTATATATGGTGAAAATACAAGCACAATATTTAACAATCAGTATTGCTGAAAAATCACAAGATCATAAAACAGAAACTCCAAGTACTTTGTAAAACTTATGACCAGACCCAGACATGACCATGCAAGAGATATATTCTCAAGACTGATTAAGTTATCCACTTATGTACATATAGTACCAAAATAATAAGAGATATATTCTCAAGACTGATGAAACTAAATTATCCACTTATATATTTACGTACAAATAAGTACCAAAATAGTCACCCAGTTTTCCTTCACCATACACCACATAGAAATTCATGCCAAGTAAAATATGACTAATTCAAAAGAAGCCAAAACGCACTCGATGTGAAACAATTACGAAGAGACATACTCGATAATTGGATGCGGCCGGTCTGGGATTTCTGCTTGAAATTCACGGCCAATTCTCACAGGGAATTTACAAGGCTCCATGTCCTTTAACATAGATTCTATAGGCCCTAATTCACCTTCAGATGTCGCATTTCTGCATTGGCCACTTCCATTGTCAATATTCAGAGAGTTACTAGTAGATTTTTCCATCAATAATTTCCTTTTCTTTTTTAAACAAGAGTAGCAAAACCACTCATCAATCGGTATTTTCTTTATGCGAGGATAGCAGCAAGAGGCATGGAATGCATCTTCACAATTATCACAAATTAACATATTAAGTGTAGTTTCTGAATTATTACACACTTTGCATTTCCTTGAACAGCAGTTAGCACATGAATCATCAGCAGGGGCATGGTGCTGCTGAGCTGATACTCTTTGAAGGAGCCCCTGACTTCTAAGAATGGAAATGCAAAAATCTTTTCCTGACATATTATCCCATGATCGCTCCAAAATAGATACACCAGATGAGGAACACTCCCCAGTATCATCCACATCAGTTTGATGTGAAGCAGTAGCAATGCCCAGATTCAACTTTGATGATGAACAACTATCATCAATACGGCAGACATCCAAAATTCTTCTTGAGTCACTTCTAAGGGCTTCTTCTGAAGAAGGCTCTTCGCCACCAACAAGACATCCATTAAAAGATGCAGACTTTGAAACAATGCCATCTGTATTGCACTTGACAGATGGCTTGCAAGGAGATCCAGTAACTTCTGTTTCAGCCTCAACTGATAATGTATGTTCTTTGGTAGATCCTGAAGGGGCATGAGAGCTAATGGAAGAATTTGATCTACCACCAGGCTTGGTGCTCACAGATATTTGGACAGGGCAAATAGCACTAGATGTAATTTGCTGCTTCTTTCGCTTGTAAACACACATAGGGACAGAACTTCCAGTCATGGTAGCACAACTTGTTATCTGCAAATGAGCATTCGGAGTACCTAAGGAACAAGATCCATCACTACTTGAAAGCAAATTTGTGAATTTATCATGAGGATGTTGTTCACATTGAGTATAGTCCTGCCAAGTTTCAACACCTGGATATTGGTTGCATGAAAAGTCTTGAGTGCCAAAACAGGATACAAAAGATATAGCACCTTCAACGGTACCAGCTATCAAGCTCTGTATCAGCATCTCACTTCTAAAACCATCCGAATACAGACTTAGCTGTATGTTGTCCTTATCAATGAAGCCAAGACCATTGACATGTATTTCTACCTTTGGCGTCAGAGTCAATAGTATAAAAAGCAAACCAGCCTTATAGCTGTATGAACCAGTGATTCATCAGGCAACCTGACGAAACCAAAGAAATATGTTCAGATTCTCATGAGATAATGTAAAGCCAAAAGGCCCAGTAATTTCTTTTGAAAACATTCTTTGCTACCATACAGAAAATTAATGACCTAAAAATAATTGTGTAAGCAAATTTTTAGACAAAACTGGAGATTTTGTGCTTCACTAGACACTCCAACATAACCAGGATCTGCCCCTGAATTTTGCAATTTCTGACTCCATTTCTTTCTTATTTAAAGTTATTTCTGGTTCCCTTTAGAGCATCACAATTTTAATGCTGCCATGCATGAACAACAACCCTCCTACTCTATACAGCTAACTGGTACCAAAAGTTTTAAGCAATTCATAACCCGGCAAATGTATTGGTATAGAGTCCCCAAGAGAGTGCTAGTGCAGCATTGCACTTGTCAGATATTTCTGAAGCATTATGCTGTTCACTATTGTCAATAGCCCTAACTTCACCATGTCCATAATAATCTCATTCAGAAAGAAACTACTCACACTTTGCTAGCATTATCATTAATTTGGATCGTTCTATACTCCTTTTGTGGGTGTAAAACTATCTTATTAAGGAGCCATTTCCCTGTTTGCAGATATATCCCTGCCCGAACACCCTAGGTTGCTATTAGGCTAAAAATGTGGACTAGATGCAGTTTGTTGTGAAGTGCATGCAATGATTTAAAACTATCTAAAGTTATCTCCTTGACTTCTATTTCACGATTTATGGAATTAAAGATCATATCAATTATCATACAAATGAGAGAGCTCAAAACTAACAAAATACCTATTTTAAAACCAATATCATTTTCTGATGAATTTGGGCATCAACCGCCCCTCCCCTTCTCCACACCTCTCAGTCAGGATTGGATCAAGTGGGATCTCCACTTTCTTTTATATTAAAAGAATATGCTGCACAACTGTCCATATGAGATTAATCTTCCATTTTACCATATGCCGTACTTGCTACATCTCATGAAGAGAATTGAGGAAGTTACTATCCGTATGTAAGATACAAATGAAAACAGTTCAAAAATATTACTTAACTTTCAACATAAAAGTTTCCCTAAAAGAACAAGTCTAACATCAAACATTTTGCTTGCAAGGAACTTCCATCTAAACACTTTCTTTTCACCTTTATCAGAAAGTTTCTTCCAAATAACTAACTAATCAATTCAAAAATGGGGCATGCACTTGAACAGAACTACCAAATGCAGCATTTTTAATGAAGCATCCGCAGTTATCAGAAAAACCACCTGTTTGCTTCCATCTGCCCAATTCCTAACCCTGCAAAATGACAAAAGCCTAATCTACCAGGTTTGAGTCCTTCATGTGTTTTTCTTTATATGCAGGCACTTTTAAGCCACTAAATAATATACTAGGAATCTTACTCTTCTTTCATATCCTGCAATTTTTTTCTACCATCTTACATTTCATCAATTTATGCGGCTTCAAAATCAATACAAAAACGGTATCCTGTCAAGTTCCTCTGTTTATCTATTTCACTGTTTCAACATATGCAAAACAATCTGTCTTAACAAGAACAGTCAAATTCGATATGCTCCATTTAGTGTGATTTCAGTTCATCAATTTACAATTCCTATGACTTTGGATTCAGTACAAGCCCTTATCCACAGTTAATCATTCAAATGCAATAGGACCTATCCAGATATCCTAAAATTGTTGAGCAATTAATATCCTTGAGGGATAACAAAAAATTACATACTGAAGCTAAATTTTCAAAGCCAGAGCTCTTAAATAGCTTCATTAGAATCCATCCTTATGGTTTTATTTGAATAGTTGTGGCATAATTAAGTAATTAACGTAATCCGCAGGTTGTAGAGGTTGTAGGCGCTCAGGTTAAGTTTCCAAATTCTCATGAAAACACACTATGAAGAAAGTTTACAGTTGGTTCAGCAGCCAAGAACTCTGTGTAAGAGGATTAACTTCTCCCATGTTTATGTACATGAAACTAATTCATCCTTGTGCTTCCCCAAGAATCAGTTTCAGCCACTACAATTTCTTACAGGGACCTCCCCAAACATATGTTCTCCATCACAAATTTATCCAACTGCTAGCTGGTAAAGGGGTTTATTTTTCTCCAGAGAATATTGAAAACTCTTTGACAATAGCAGGCAGAAGAAGTCTGCGATGTGATACAGAAAAAAATATATATATATACATAGAGGATGATATATATATATAGAGGATGATAGCATTCCAGATCATCCCTTCAATCCTAATGCTCCTCTGATGCAGAGCATAGAGTATCAGAGTTTAGAATACCTCCAGAATTGGATTAGAATTTCCACCAGGGGCTGTATCTTTCTAGCTTTTCAACAATGATTAAACACAACATTTTAGAAGAAAGTAGTTTCAAAGAATAAGCTCCAAGGTTTTAAAAAGCATATTTTCCAGATTAAAACAAGCTAAATTAGTGGGAAAAACATATGGCAACAGCTCAAAACAGGTTTTGGTAAAACAAACTGAAATGAGCTCCCTTTCTGTAAATAACTCCAAACACAATTCCTATACTAGAGAACGAAATCCACCAATCAACTACCTTTTATCTGTTTTCTTTCTGTAATCTCTCTCAAGAATCTCCACTCTGCAATCTTCTTTCTCCTCCCTCTTCTCCTGTTGACTTTCACCAACTCTATCTTCCCTCTCCTGCCTCTACCCACTATAGCACCTAAGTTATTCCTGAGCCTAGAAAGAGAGAGAGCAGCTATGTGAATAAAGCAGTCATCTCGTTTCTTACAGAACAGGATGTAACTGTTCATGAGTACTTTTTGAACAAACAATAACAGAAACTAGGAGCTCCAGTAACCACTTCATCTACCATCTTAGTGGAAAAATTGTTACAGCATACTAGGCTTCTAACTCTAGCACATTTCCCTCTAGTACATTTCCCTCAAATGAAATGAACATACATGCTCATTCACACAACATACTTCTGCTCAGCATAAGCATCGACCAGAGAAGTCTTTCTAAAGCTTTTAAAGCTATTCACATTGTACACTGGATTTCCAGGAGAAAAGAGAACAGGAATGGTACCTCACGTAACAAACATTTTTTTAAACATTAAATAATCTTCATTTTTTTTTGGCTGTGACATGCTAAATGTTATATCAAATTCCTCAGCTGTGTCATCCATGTATAATGGCACTAGAATGATGCATGCATTACAAAATGCAAGGAATTTCCAAGCGCAGCTTCCCATCAGAGATGCAAGCCAGTAAATTCACTGATATACCTGAATTGTTGTCAGGTTGATTTCTCGGCCAGAATAATTCATTTATGGCTGATTATTGTCAAGGGTCAACAATGACTTCTTGGCCAGAAACAATGCCGATGTTATACTTCAGTTAGTCTTCTCATAGAGTATCAATGACTTCTCATTCAAATTTATCCTTTCAACATCTTCAATGTTATCCACTGTGGCTTCAGCTAGATTCTTTCTTAGTCAATTTCTCAAAATTCTTCAACTATAGAATCTCAGTATAAAATTTTTACACCATAGCCAGAAGTTGTAACTGCTGTAAAGTTATTCAATTAAAGGCACAGATATGAATTCTTCAAGACATGCTCCACGGTTAAAACATGTTTGGCCTTTTTACAACCCAAAATACAATGCACTCAGTACATTGTCAGACCTAGATTAAATGGCATGATTGAATAGTTGACCAGAAAAAGAACTTCACTTTTTTCAGCTGCTTCCTAAGATTTACTTTTACCATAACCTCAGATAACTATACCGGTAAAGTACTCAAATTGGATAACTGCTAGCCTCTCTACATCTTTTCTTGCTTTTGAATATGTTAATATATAAATTTCATACCTAAATTCTACAAATTTAACTTTCTATGCAGCTAATCTTTCAAGATCAACAAAGTTGTTCCCCCATGTTCGAAAAGAATACCACAAAGCTCTCCAATAGCTATGACGTTTGACAATGGCTAAGCATGCACACTGATCTCCATACCAATTTTCATATATTCAGTGTCACAAAATCCCAAGATATCTCTTGATTTCTTCTTCATATTCTCTTCATTCAGTCTGTTCTTTTTCATTAATTGGAAAATTTTCACAAATCCACTTGATAAACCAATTGAATTTGACTGGAATTACACAATACAGATTTAGCAAAATATGATGAGATGTTCTTGAACGTGTCTTTTGCCTCAGACCCTTTCTTAAATGTTTGTTCAGGCAATAGTTCCCCTAGCATTCGGATCTCTTCCCAATTAACTCATATAGAGAACATCATTCTCGGTAACTCATCCATAGCGAATTTCAAAGCAGAATCCCACATTATATTTATGCACTTTATGCCCTAGAAATCTCACTTACCCCCTTTGGGTATATTGCCCTTTTTCTCAAATTACTCATCTATATCCCCCTTTCACGACTTATTTGCCTTTAAATCTTCAATTATACACACAAACTTCTTTTCATGGTTAATCCTCAATTCGACTTCATAAAGTGCCTTCTTTGCCATTTTTCATCCCATCCAACAAAACTCGAGCAATTCTTAATATACATACGGCATTTATACATACCAAATAAGGGAAATCCCTTTTCTAATTCAGTCTGATTCAAATCTTTCCGTAAACAGTCAGACAACAGTTAAAAACTATCACTTCCAATACAAATATCAGAAATATACAGATACATGCATGCCAAGGCAGACATTGGACATCTATCAAAAACCCACAAAACATTTCACCGAGATAACAATAGACATGAAAGTTCCAATCTTAAACAGTGAAAAAACACAATCAAGAAAAAAAAGAAAATGAACAATGAAAGATTAAATTGTTATACCTTTGACTTTTGACACCGCAAACATTCAGGGGTATAGGAATCACTGGAAATTTCCCTTCTGCTCGTTTCTGTTTCAGATGTTTCTAGCATATTATAGGGGGCCAAGAAGAGCCTCTCGCGGCTGGGCTTTGGGATTCCCTGTGAAGAGAAATAGGAAGAAACTGTGGAGTTCTTGTATATTTTGTAAGAGTACTTTTGTTGTTTGTACAATGTGTCAATCTTTGTGAAAAAATGTGTTAAAGTACATGAACTGAATACAAAGGGACATTTATTGAAAGAAAAAGAAAATATGTTGGCAACTAAAAAATACCACATTACAAGTTTTAATGCCAAAGCAGCCCTTGCAAAAAATGTATTGTTATCCCTCCCAAGTTAAAGTTGGGGGGCAGTTAAAGTTGGGGGGGCAGTGTTTGTTTTCTAGCAAAAATTGTTGTGACAACAAACTTTTTTATTTTGAGTACTATTACTTGTTAATAATGTTAGAGTAAATCTTATATATACTAATAGTGTATACATTATCACTGTTGAATTCATGACACGTGTAAAATTTAGAATTTAAATTCAATTTTTATATAGTTATCATTCATCTAAAGCTGACAGTGTGTATATTGAAAGATTAATCCATAATCATATGCCAATGCAACTTTTGTGGAAAAATTAGTTAAAAGAACCATAATGGCTGCTTGCTTAAATAAAGATAGTGCATTTATTAGTCTGGAGATCATTTGGATGGAAATCTGTTACTCTTTCAATTGTAGAGATTTGCACCTATAGATAAATAGATAAAGTGATGATTGACCAAAAAAAAAATTGCAGAGATTTGCACCTTATACTATTGATTTTGTTGCAGATTGTTTAAAATAAGGTGATGTGACAAATTTATTCCTAATTAATTCCTAATTTATTCCTCTAAACTCATTAATGACCTTCCTCTTTCTCCTCGCAACGGATCCTCTGTGTCATACCCTGTATCACATCCTATCACACTCTTTATAATTTTGCCAAGTGTCCTTTGATAAACCCAACCCTCAAACAACCCAACCCGGACCATATTAAATTGATTAATCGATTAACCGGACAGAAAACTTAATCTCTTTAACCAAAACCAAGTAAAATAAAAACTCTTTAACCAAAATCACAATTTATCAAGGGAAAAAACCCTAAAACCCAAACAACCTCTGTCCTCTCTTCATCATCTTCACCATTCAAACAGACCTAATTGACCTTCCGTTGCGCACTAGACTATCTTTCTCCTCCATTCACACACACAAATTTTGCAGACTAAAATCTAGCAGGAAACCCACGATTTTTTAGAGGAACCCAAGTTTTATTTTCCTTTTTCATTGGTGGGTTTCCTCGAAGATCTTTGAAGACACCGATCACACGTCCTTCCTCGCTGCCACTCTCAGTCTCAAAGAAGAAAATGAGGTTGGAGAAACTACTCCTAATTGCTTTTCATTCCTAATATATTTTCTTACTGGAGATGCAGTTTCAAATTGTGATGCTCTCGTAGGTGCATCTCATTAGGCTTTCTTCAGATGGTAATGAATTGATTTGCAAGGGTTTGTTTTCACACCCAAATGAGACCTGGGACCTAGCTTCTTGCCCTTTTGATCAGCGCATTTTCTCTACCGTCTTTTCTTCTGGTAACTACTACTGACATTTTCTGATCTCTTCATCTTTCATTGCTATTCTTATCATAGTTATTAAATCCGGTCCGGCCCGGCGGTTCGACCGGTCAACCAGGCAAACCGGCCAATAAACCGGGCCGATTCTTCAATTGGATCGTTTCCGCATATGAACCGTTGACTTTTCAACGGACCGACGGTTCAACCGGAATAAACCGAAAAGCCGGCCGGTTTTGTGGGCAGACCGGGTTTGAGGAAAAAATGTTTGTCCAAGCCTTTGCTTGGATTCGAAGTTTCAAATTGTGATGCTCTCGTAGGTGCATCTCATTAGGCTTTCTTCAGATGGTAATGAATTGATTTGCGAGGGTTTGTTTTCACACCCAAATGAGACCTGGGACCTCGCTTCTTGCCCTTTTGATCAGTGCATTTTCTCTACCGTCTTTTCTTCTGGTAACTACTACTGACATTTTCTGATCTCTTCATCTTTCATTGCTATTCTTATCATAGTTATTAAATCCGGCCCGGCCCGGCGGTTCGACCGGTCAACCAGGCGAACCGGCCAATAAACCGGGCCGATTCTTCAATTGGATCGTTTCTGCATATGAACCGTTGACTTTTTAACGGACCGACGGTTCAACTGGAATAAACCGAAAACCCGGCCGATTTTGTGGGCAGACCGGGTTTGAGGAAAAAATGTTTGTCCAAGCCTTTGCTTGGATTCGAACTTCAGACCTTCGGTATTGTTTGTGCGTAGCTCACCACCAGGCTACTTTGTCACTTGTTCATTAATGGCCATTCTTATGCTATATGAATGTTTTGTTAATTTCATCTTTATTTTTTTTAAACTCTCCAAAACAAATGTATTTGGAATCTTTTAATAAAACTTATGACCCCTATATTCTATAAATTATAAAATAGATTTCAAAAATAACATATTACATAATTTATGTTAAAGACAACTATTGTTTTTAAAATATTTTTTGCATTTAAAATTTGTAAATAACCTACATAATTACAGTAAACATCTACACTTGAAGTTTGGTGGATTACTAATTAAATTTATGTTTTGCTGATTTTTATATGAATTAAATATTCTATAGCAAATTAAATTAAATGAATATTTGTTATGACATTATTTATTGCAATTTATCTCATAAATCCTATATCAAAATTTATAAAATATAATATTTAAATATATGTAGTGACCCACTGATTCAACCACTCACCCACCGGTTGAACCAGTGACCCGTTGACCCACCTCCTTCGTCGGTCTCCTCTCCGGGCCGAGTTTAATAACTATGATTCTTATTATTATCATTTTAAACGAAAATTGTTGGCTATTTCCTCCTAACATGCCAGTGAATAATTGTGCAACGGATACACTCATTTTCCCCCCTTTGGGGTTGTGAAGATGAATCGTATAGGGCGGTAGTTTGGCAAATCCCTGAGCTATATGGCCAACTGAATTCCCCTTAATTGGAGCGAATTGCCTCTCTTGATGGACATGATTCCAAGATTAGAAGGTTGTATATGTCATTTCATTCAAAATTCTTCACTGAATAAATAAGCTGACATTTTAGATTTATTTTGTGAGTAAAAAATTAAAATAATAAAAATGATTTATTTTGGATTGTAATTCTTTATTTTTCCTCAAATTAATAAAAATAAGGTTTTGAATTGATTATCACTTCTGGGTTGCAGGGCTTTATTATTTTCGCTTAATTCTATTCATTTTCATGAACTATTAGTTCTGATTGATTACTATAGGTGTAATATATTTTTTATTTTTTAATTACATTTTCATTTCATAACCTGTTCTGAAACCTGCTAGCTGTATTTTATATATGCCGGTATACGAGTGGGAGGAAGAGGAGGCATACTGAGGGAGTAGAGAAGGAAAATTTTTTAATTTTCACAATTGTATTCCCAAATTTCTAGGTGTATTAGTTTCTTATCCCTCACCCCCCACCCCTCTTTTCTTATGATGATTCCGTCTTCATATTGACATTCTCATTAGCTACAAGAATATGCCTTACCTAAAATGGGCCAAGAGTTCATCTAATCAAGAAGAAACATAGGTCCACTACCTGTGTTTGCAACTCATGATATTAATTGGCTATACTTGGCAATGTGCTTTGGTGGCCAACGGCGAACAGAATACTATATGGGTTGCATAATGCACATCACGTGCACGTCATGATACTTCGGTACATAAAGCTATAGCCTTGTCCTTTGTTTATCCAAATGCTATTGGTTGAATTCTTTTTCCAGAAAGTTTTTTCTTTTTACATACAACTAGATCATTAACTTTGTCAGTTATTGGATGTAAATTTGGATCAAATGCGGGAAGGACTAGATAGAGAACATTTCTACATATAATTGATACATTTACAATTAGCACGTCATGATTGACTAAGTAGTTATTCTACATTCCTTGACCTCAATATCTTAATTACTTGAGTGCCTTTAACTGAGCTGTAGAACCTACAGATGGTTCGTAGTTGTTTCTTGACTTATATATTTTTGAAGATTAGCCGTAGGAGGTCAATAGAAGACTGTTTTAGTATATCATAAGTTACTTAAATAGGCTTCTGAGAATGTGCTTTGTCTACTGCAGATCAAGAGTTTTTTTATATTTATTTGCTTCATAATGGATATTTAAGAGTTTGTCTTGGCCTTTATTCCTTCTTGTTTGGTGTACTTGTAGGTATGCATTATATCAAATTGTTTGCTTCATCACATTGAGACAAACACGACGCATTCATGTCATTACTATCCCTTCTGAAAATTTAGTAATTCTGAGTCCCGTCTATATTGTTCCCTCTATATACATCTTTAAGATAGTTTATTATCATGTAATATATCAGTAGCAGTGTGATTCTTTTTAACCATTACACTGATAATGTCATGTTTTTACGATTATCATTCTTTACACTGATTATCATTCTTTACGATTGGTTTGATTTACAATGTCATGCTTTTACATTGGTAGGGCGGCGAGTGCTTTGATAATGATGAGGAAAAGAAACATTGCTGCAAGCATCACCACCACCACCACCGCAAAGACTATGATGATGAGTGAGCAAACTGGCAAGTGGTGGTCTGTTAGGGGTTCATGTTATTTCAATCCACTACTATTACTGAATCAGGGGTTGGCATGCTTCCCTTCAGTGTTCGTGTGTTTTAAGCATATATTGTTGCAATATCTTTGAGAGGAAATAAATAGACTAGAGCTATGCAGACTCAAGTTAATTGTGTGTGAGATCGTCAGCCTTTTGCTTTGATTGTAAGATGATAAGTGAAATCCCAAATACCTGGGAAGGTGTTGTGGATATTCCCCTTGTTTGATTAAGTGCAGCTAAGATGCTTTTTCATGTCAAAGTTGAAATTATTGGCTTTGGTCTCCATGACTTGCTTTTGTGGCTTTAAAGTTTTGCGTTATGGTTTGATTCTAGAATTCTTCCATCTCTGGAATTAAGCAAGGGAAGAATGCCATGTTCTTGCAACGTCTGTCTAATGGTATTTTAAGATACGCTTTTGGCTATTGAATAATCTCCACAATGCCATGTACTTGAACGATCATACTCATTCCCTTGTTGTAAAATAATCGATTGTGCATAAAACTACAAGGCAAGCAAGGGAGAGAGCGTGTGTGTAATCATACAAGGCCTGCCCATTCTATTTCATTGTGTCCTCCATGTCAATATAAATCTTGTATAGCAATTTTTCCATTCTAGTTCATTTTCTTCAGGACTTTTAGCATTATTTGAATTTTGGCAGCATAATCATCAATATCATTGTGCTCAAACCTCAGAATGAGGAAAACAAAAAATGGAATAATATGTATAAAAATCTATGATCGCTCTTCTACAAGGGAACGGGAAGAAAGGAGTGGATAGGTTTCGACAGCAACCCAACCAACGATGAATCCAACTATAGTAACAGCCAGACTCAGAGCAAAGGTCAAAATGAAGGATGGAGGTCGATTGCTTGGGAATTCTTAAAACACAAAAATCTACTAGCAATCATTGCATCAACAGGGCACTAGCTAAATACAAATAAATGTATAACTTCACACCATCCAAGTTTTTGCACTGATCATTCATCTTTATCAACTTGTTGATCAGTATCATCATTTTTTCCAGTTCTTGTGCCTACAAAAACAAATGCTAAGTTAGCAAATGTATTGAATTATAATTGTAACTTATCAAACTAATATATATAAAGATTAAGTAATTAATCAAGGTTTTTTCTTACTTGGACAAAACTCATTGATGCATGCTGGTGTGCTATTGAATTTGAAGATATCAAATCATAGTCTTGGTAGAAGTTAGGGTCCAACGTCTGCCGAAATATAAGAAATAGAAGACCACCCTTCATTATAACAAATTAATACTAGAAAAAATTAATATAAATAAGAAACAACATGCAACTAATGGTTGACATAATATCTACAGAAAGCATACTATTTACTTACTTGCAATAATTGTGTCATGTTTTTAGCATTTCGCCTATTGTAGATGTCTTCTATTGGAATTCCAAATTGCTAATATAATTAAGGAGAGACGACCACAAATTAAAAATTTCATTGAAAAAACATATCGTTAATGTAGTTTAGTCATTTAAAGAATAAATTATTCAAATAAAAATTTAAAATGAATTACATATCTACTATGCTATACAAGACAAAAATGACGAATAACTATACCTGCTGTGGTGGTAATTCTCGAATAAAACCTTGAATTGTAACAGAATCCATACTTGAATGAACAACATTATTTTCAAATTCCTACAATCATTTTTATCCAAATTATAAATAAGGATCATAATACTATTTCTATACTCATCATTCGTCATAAAACTAAGGAACCAAAAAAAAAGTAATAATCAAACAATCAAATAGCATTGTTCACATAAATTAAATAAATTATCTAACCTGTAATCTTTTCGATGAAGACTTCTCTTTCACCTTGTACTTGTGTTTCTTAGTAGCCATTTCTAGTGCACTTCCGGGTCTCTTGCTCGACTTGTAGGTGACTTTTTCCTTCACTTTGATGCCTTTTATTTTATTATAGGCAATTTCAGATGGATTAGTGTCAACATCTCGATACACACTACAATTTTCTTCAATACGCACTTCTTTCATTTTCTTTTTCCCTTGACAACATGCATCCATTTGTTCTGACATTTTTCAAAATCCATCTTTAGCAATTTGATAAGCTTCATCACATTCAGAAGCTTTTGTCATCAGCTGCATATATAGATAGGAAAATTTTTTGTAACGAAAATTTAATTTTGCCTTTAACTCCATTTCCGGACTACTTTCACTGGAAACATGTACATTTCCTGTTTTAATTGCTTTTGTCCATCTCTTCAATATATATGCATCCGGAATTGTTACAATATTCAGAGTCATCAATATTTTTAGTGCATGTGAACACAAAAATCCAGCAAATTCAAATTTCTTACAATTACAAGAAATTGAATTCGTGGATGAATCATAAGTTACAAGATGGTGGGAAGTCTTACCATATGGTGTAACTCTGTAAATCACTTGATTTCCTAATTTACCATCAACTTCCCATTTACAATCAATCCCTTTGCATAGCTCCTTCTTAAATTTTTCATACACTTCATGTGTATATATACTTGCTGCATGCTGTAAAATCTTACAAGGAAATGTCATTGCCGGTGTACTTTGATTGCCTCTAAAATTTGCTACGGATCATCATAGCGACGATCATCTAACAGCCTTTGGAAGTGTTCAAAAAATTCAAGTAAGTCATGTTTATAACTTACATACTTCTTTATCACACTGTTCATGGACTCACTTCGTTGGGTAGTGGTCATATCAGTACAGAAGGTTTCTCTCCCATACACTAAAGCCCATTTCTCTTTTATATCAAATATTTTCTTCAACCACTTGTTGTCTTTCAGACCATACATTTTTAACATTTAACTCCATCCCTCAAAAAAATCATTCTCATTTTCATAGTCATATATGCAATGGCTAAAATCTGCCGCAAAATTTTGAAAATCTTTAAAGACATCAGCTAGATGCGTTGCTGCATTTTGATCGATATGCCATATACATAAGCGGTGATACGTTGTTGGCCATTGAGAAGCCAAAGCCGTTGCCATTCTTCCGTCCTGGTCTGTAAAAATAGTTCTTGGTATTTTTCCTATCATAGCCTTAGTAAATGTGTCAAACAGCCATTCAAATGTTTCAATTGTCTCATCATATAATAAAGCAGCCCCAAAAACAGTAGTTTGTTTATGATGATTTGCACCAACGAATAATGCAATTGGCCTCCCATCTTTATGCTTTCGATAAGTTGTATCAAAACAAACCACATCACCAAAATGAGCAAAATCCGTTCTCATCTTTGCATCAGCCCAAAATATGTTAGTTATCAAGTCATCTTTATCTACTTAAATGGCATAAAAAAAAATTGGATCCTCTAATTGCATCCTTTGTAAGTACTCTAAGACTCCTCCTGTATCACCTTGCATCATTGGTATAGATCTTTTGGATCGTAAGTAGTTTTTTAAATCATCTCGAATGAATCCAAGATTTTCTCGTCCACCAACTTGTTTCGACATCAATCGATTGTTTTGGTGTAATTCCGCAACATCAGGCCATATCTATTTCAGTTTCGTTTTGTGCCATTGTCACGTGTCTATGAGATCTGAATAAATGAGTTTTGCTTGGAGTTGATAGCTCATGATTATGTTCAGCAACAAATTGCACAACACGATATTTTTTTAGCTTGTCTACAGCTGATTTTCATCCTTGCACTACAATCACATCTTGTTTCTGGACGCGGATACTTAACAATCATATTGCGTTTGTCTTTTGGCCTTTTTCCTTCACGGGAGCAGCAAAAAATCCTGTCCAATATCATATCACTATTTTTGTCTTTATGTCCCGTACTCAATTGAGTTCCAAACCCAGATGCTTTGGCATATTTTTGGTAAAAATTTCTAGCTGCTACTTTAGTATCAAATTCCATGCCAAATTTTGGACCAAGTCATCTGGTATAGCCAAAGGAAGAAAAATTTGATTTCCTTGATTGCCATCAGTAATATAAAGAGATAAGGCATTATCATTCATCTCCTGCAAGTCAACATCTTCAAAGTCCAATTTACGACATGATTGGATTTCATGAGTTGGCAAATCATTCTCCATATCTTTTCAATCACAAAGGCGTAAAGCAACATAAGAAATTTATTAACCAAATTAAATATGCAAAATTATATTTAACACTTGAAAAAATATGGATCCTACAAATATAAGGATGTTGAAATTCCTAATTATGAACCAACAAATGGAAGCTTTTTTTTTGATTAATTTAGTAATTCACAAACAATTTTTAAGAAAAGAAATGATTGATCAAGAGAGCAAACCTCAATAACAGATATGTCCTTTCTCTACAAGCCTATACAAAGCAAAACAGAAGCCTGGGCATATGGCAGCGTAACAGGAAGTTTCTCTAGGAAATAAAGACGTGCAAGTTTTGGCACAATGTCTACAATCTGCGTTCAGTGTAAAAACAAAAACATATTAGAATATGAACTCTGTCATATTATTCATGTACAGATTCTAAAAATTTCTCAAACTGGAATAAGACCAATACTATTCCTCCATCAATCAACATGCAACTTTTGTCAGAGAACATTACAGCCCTATTTGCATGAATACAAATTCCAAGAAAAAAGTTGCCATGTTTGTTCCTAAACAACAGCTAGGAATAAAAAGAAAAAATGTCACCTTGCAAAGATCCAGAAAAAAGTGGAGAAGATCTTGAACAAAACCATCATATTCACAACTGCTATGTTCTTTTTATATTTAGTCATCTACTCCTGAGGTTACGTAACCTTTTGTAATTTTTGAGAATAATGCAGCCACAGGAAAAAGGGAATCGAAAACACAAAAAGTCAAACAAAAAAAATGTTCAGAATTGAGAAAAAATTACTCAACATGTTGAGATATATTGCTGCTTATTACTTCCACAAAATTTATAACAATGTTTGAATATCAAGTGCAGTATAACGAGAAGAAAAGCATTTAAGATCTGCAAAATATCAATTATAGCTTGTTTTGCTCCATTGTTAAATCGTGCTCATTGTTCCATCACTTCACTTCTTCTTGATTTTTTTCAATGTAAGATTTTGGTTACATTCTTTACAAGGCATACTACGCATTGACATCACAGAGAAAAAAAATTCAGGTATGCAGCGGCAATAAAACTTTGACATGTGGTCCAAGAGAATTACAACTTGCTTTTAAGAGAAATAAAGTACAGACCTACTATAGGCAAAAGACACCATCAACAACATATGATAAAGTTGTTCCAGTGAACGTGAAGCTATTACGTGTGCTTTTGTGAAGCATACTACTAAAGCATAAAAGCCAAAAATTTTCGTGAAGCATACCTTGCTATTACGTATACTAGTCTAGTGCGCAACGGAAAGTCAATTGGGTCTGTTTGAACGGTGAAGATGATGAAGAGAGGACAGAGGTTGTTTGGGTTTTAGGGATTTTTCCCTTGATAAATTGTGATTTTGGTTAAAGAGTTTTTATTTTACTTGATTTTGGTTAAAGAGATTAAGTTTTCTGTCCGGTTAATCGATTAATCAATTTAATATGGTCTGAGTTGGGTTTGTTTGAGGGTTGGGTTTATCAAGGGACACTTGGCAAAATTATAAAGAGTGTGATAGGATGTGATACAGGGTGTGACACAAAGGATCCATTGCGCTTTCTCCTCCCCTAAACCACACCACCAAATTATTATCCATCTCGTTCCTCACATCGAACTCCCTAACATAGAACGCTCTTCACCTTTCCCACTCAAATCTCCCTCTTCAAGCCCTTAACTTCACAAAACTATCATCACCTCCCTCTCTTCATTGTTTCTCAAGTTCCAAAATCACAACCCATTTCAAATTTGCCAACCCATATTACTACTAGCTTTTCTATCTTTCTAATTTCTGTATTTGTCTATGTTATTGGGTGTTTTTATTTCTACTTGTTGCATATTGAAGTTTGATTTAGTGTGCGATCGGTTCTACATATGATAAGATTGTATCATGCATTTTGCTATTTGAAGATTTGGTGTGGATTTATGAGGTGTATCTTCAATTTTTCGCATAGGTTACTGATCAGTTTTTAGCCTTGATATAAAGCTTTGATTTTGATATAGTTTTATATAATCTAGTATTGACTTTTATTCTTCGATTGTGGTGGTTCAATGGTGTGACGGCCCCACCTCCCCCAAAGGCGAACCAAAGGGTCCGGCGAACCTCCTGCCCAACTCTCGCCGGGACTCAGTCACTTCACTACGGTCCTCAAATAAATTACAATGTAAATCTCAAATATACAGCAAATGTTCCACAAATTCACATATCATAAGTGAAGTGAATACTTCTCAATTGCACTACAAACTAAAACCTCAAGAGATAAAAGCAACCTTAATTTCCCGAATAAAACAAAGGTCCTCAGTTCTCACATAATTACAAGTATAATCGCAGTCTCAAATATTACACAAGATAAAACTAAAACGCCAACTGTACTGGAGATAATCCAACCAGTCACACGAAGAATTTAATACAAGCGCCTCCTTTGCCTCGAGCCTTGTAGAGGGGAAATAAATATTTTTAGGGTGAGTTAGAAGCTCAACGAATAACCAGTAAAATTCGTAGTCAAATAAGTTTCAGAATAATTCATTTCAATGATGTCATGAATCAGTAATCAAATGTACGTTTATTGCTCTTGTGAGCCAGTGAAATCATTGTACTTAAACATCCAACGCTCAAATAGGTCCAGTAACAGTGAAACAGGAATAGGGAGTCATTTGTGCTCCAAATAAATAGTAAACAGTGGTCGAGACGTTGGTTCTAAGCACAAGACTTTCTAAGAACTCATTGAAGCCAAATCATATCATGAACTCACATGCAAGCACACATGATATGCAATCGAGTAAATAATGCAAGAAACAGTTCATAAGTAGTTTTGAAAATAGTTTGGGGTCACTCATCAACCACAGTTCATAATCCTCATCCATCATAGACAGTTTCCTCGACCAAATCCAAGCTCTTCATTCTACCAAGAATTAACCCAAACTCACAGCGATTAAACGTGCTTAAAGATTGGACAGCACTTCCCCTTAAATTCCTTATTTTCCATCCTACAAGACATTACAAATCACATCTCAACTCAATCACAATTACATATACAAATCATAAGCTATTAAATACTCTTAATTAGGGTCACAACACCCTTCACATACAACCATTAGATAGCTCCATAATTAATCACAATAAAGCCCCAATTCGAAACCCTAGAACTGAAATTTACCCTTCAAACGGAAATTTTCCGCAACCCATCACAACTAATAGACACAAGCTTCATGTTATACCATATCAATCCATCATTCCAAGGCCAACCCATGATTATCATATAAAATCAGAAAAAACCCCAATAAATCAGAAATTGGTCCAACTTTACTTAAAATCATGAAATCATTCACAAAATAGCATATCTAACCTCTACAAACCACCAATTAACCATTATTAAAGCAAGAGAGAACTTTCTTCTCCAACTTACCTCAAAACTCAAGAAAACTAGCAACTTATAGCTTCCCTTTCAAAGATCACTCCACCAAAAGTTTTAAGCCTCCTAAACACACACTTGTATGGAGTGGTTTCCAAAACCATCGATGAAATCTCAAGATTGGAGCAAAGATTGAAGCTAGGAAAATGAAGAACTTTCTCTCTTTTCTCTCTATGATGCACGGCCAAGAAGAAGTAAGAAATGGAAGATATTTTAGCCAAAAACCAAGATAAAAATGAAGAAAACAGCCAGTCAAACCTGGCTGCCGCCTGTGCCACGTCACAATCCGGTCGGAATCTGGCCGGATTCAAGGCAGAACGAAATCTCATTTTTTTTTTCAAAATGCACCTACAATCCGGCCGACAATCCGGCCAATAACTGGCTGGATTTGGTCCTCACCTTTTTCCATCAAAATTTTCGTTTCTTTTCCTTTTGGGCATCACAAATGGTATGTATTTTAGTGGAGTGGTAATGGCAAAAAATGTTAGATTGTTTATGGTTGAAATAAAAATATATATAAAATAAATTAAAGAAACACATTATTTGTGGGGTTATTGTTGTCCTTTCAATAAATAATTACTTCTCACGTTAACTTAATTGAGCAATGTGCTGAAATTTTATAATATAAGATAGTAAATTACTACAATTGATAATATAGGAGACAAGTTGCAAATTGAGCATAGTCCGAGAATGCATTTTGCATCTAACCTTAAGTTTTATGATCTTTTAAATCTTTTTTTTAATTATGACAAATGATTTCTTTTTTTTTGGTGGATGAACTAAAGTTTTTATAAAGCTCTTGTAGATTTTAGATTTTTATGAGTTTATTATATTTAGTTTCTTATGAATTCATTATTTAAATTTTAAAAAATTAATAAAATTAAAGAATCTGTGACGTAGTTGGTTGAACCTATTGAACTGGTAAAACCGAGAACTAGGCATCCATCTGATTCAGTGATATGTCCGAGTTTGAAAACATGACTGTTAACTAGCTTGCACTTCAACCTTATGCTCAATCTTCAAAAAGATTATCAAAATTAAATACCTTACAATGGATTATAATAAAATTGGAGAATTGCATGACATGACTAACCATTATTTTGAAGAAGGCAGAGAGTTGGAGGATATTTTGCTCCCTTTAATACAAATTTTGCCACAAAGATAATATCTTAAATTGATTACAACACACGATTAAGCATATAGTACTATGATACAAACATTTATGCATCTAAGTTCCTTAATAATCATGCATATCTTAGTCAAATGGTTCATTAAAGAAAGTTGAAAGAACTTAATGGTATCACCTCGTGAGGCTGCTTGCCTAGTTCTCTCCAGGGTTTTGAAACCATTAAATTATGAATGTGTGAGAACCTTAATTCTCTATTCAAATCAAGTTTCCAACAATGCAATAGAACTTAACAAAAATAATAAATTATACTAACTCGTTTAAATCACAAGCGGGAAAAAATTCTTTGATATTGTAAGTTTTGACAAACTCATCTTCCAATACAACAATTGATGAGGGAATTGAACTTTATCACAACCTTATCTTGCAATAACTTATTTGTATGAAATCTAGTCCTTCGAGAAGTCGATACAGTATTTAACTTAAAATCTTCTTGATAACTCTTCGAGTTGACTCTCTTTTCTAGAAACATTTTTTTTCCAAAATTGTGGTGAGTTAAAATCTAATGAGACTCATTGTATGTGTTAATGACCCTTTATAGAAACATTTAAGAAATTATTTCATAAAATCATATTTGAGATGCAAAATTTGCCTAAAAAAACCTAGCACTTAGGTGCAAATTATGAAAGTTTGGACAATGATATAATTCCAATAATCTTTTAAAAGTTTAGTTACAAATAATATCCTTCAACAAAAATCCAAGTGTCGACTCTCTAAATGAGAGCTTTCTCTCTTTAAGTAAGAGCTTCCTCTCCTTTGGGTGGGAGACTGAGTCCGGCAAAATTCAAAATTTCACAGATTCAAATCTCAAAACACTATCTGCTTCCAAACAAACAACAGTGCAAACATAAAACAACAACGGATCAATACTTGAAGACCCAAACACACATGCAAAGGCAGGAAACATTGGAATGCTTGAGTTGAGAAAGAAAGCAACGACACACAACGAAACCCACGGTGTAATTAAGAAGACTACATTAATGACGTCTCAGATCGGCTGTCTATCTACACTAATGGTGACAAAAAGACTAGCAGAAGGAAGGTATTAAATGCTAGTGGCCCATTGTTGAAAGCAAGAACCCAGGTATAACAGATCATTTATCCCTCTACTATGCCTTAAATTCTTCATTCTTTTGCATGGTTAGGGGTGTATTGTGCCTACCTGGTAGTTTATTTACGTAGACAAGATTGTAGCCTGGTTCTTTTTCTTCACTGGTTTTTCAGCTTCTCTTCATTTTTTGGCTATAGTTAGAGGAATCCTGCTTGAATCCTTTAGATCCCATGGCGGATGAACTAGAGGAAGTGTTAAAAAAATTTGCCTTGTCTAGTTTAGAACAGAATGGTAAGTGGTTAGAGCTGGATGATGTTGATTTAGGAGTTTCTGAGTGTTTCAATAGTATCATCGGGAAGATAAGAGGAGAAACAATGGCTAATTTGACTGGGGTTAAGAACCTCGTCACAGCAGCTTGGGGGTACCCTAAAGAACTATCAATGACAGAGTTGGGGCCAAATCTATTCCAGTTCTTTATCCCTAAGCAGAATGACAGGTTAAGAATCCTCAATGGAGGACCTTGGGTGATTGATAACCAAAAACTAGTGCTCAGTAGTTGGGAGGTAGGAATTGAAGAAAGTACGGAAGCCTTTAAATTTGCTCCACTATGGGTACAAGTGTGGAATCTCCCAATTCACTGGATTTCTAAGGAAGTTGAAAGGAAAATGGGGATGGTATTCAAAGAAGTTAAAGAGGTGTTGATCTCTCACTCAGGAGGAAAGAAAGGGAAACATATCAAGCTTCTGGTAAAAGCTGACATGACCCAACCATTGTTAAGAGGTACTACAGTTAAGATGAATGGAGTATTGAAATGGGTAAGCTTCAGATACAAGAGAGTCCCTGAATTTTGCTACAAATGTAGAATAATTGGTCACAGTGAAAAGAAATGCAAGAATAATATAATTATCAGCAAAGGACAAAAGGAAAATCAGTATAGCCCCTAGTTAAGAGCTCAATCTAGGAAAGGCTCCCCACAAAATGACAATACTTCCAGCAAGTACATCCCACATAAACAAGTATGGGGTTCCAAAATGGAGAGTGGATCAAGAAAAGCCTAGGGAAACCTACAGGCCAGGAAGTAAGTTATCCCATAAGTGAGCTAAGTAGAGGTAAGCCTAAGGATACTATTGAAGGAACCTCGAGGCAAGGACAGGAATCACTGCCCAGGGTGAGTATACTTGAAGGACAACAGGTAAATAGAGACACATTGGATATACAGATGACTGAAAGAATTAGGAAAGCAGAAGTGGAGAGGTATGAGCTAGAAAAGATGACAGGACCAGAAGAGAGAGGGGAGGAGAAGGAAGCAAAAAGTGAGGGGGCCCTTGCAGAGCTTAGGAGGAGAGGAGTGGTGAATACTATCACAAGCAAGAATAAGGCTCATCTATGAATACAGACATGCAGGTGGATGAGGGAACAGATAAGTACAAAGAAGTGGCAACAAAAAGAGAGAGGAAAGTAAGAATTTTGAGTAACAGGGGTACAAGAGGTAGGCAGCCACTGAAAGAGATTTAGAACTCAGATAATGGGACTGGTCTCCACACCAAAAGGAAGTTACTTATTATGGATGAGTACATGTCTAACATGGATTCAAATGATTAGGCAACCAAGAGAAACAAAACTGATAGTGCTGAGGAGTGCAATGCAGGGGGGAAGAGACCAACCCAAACTGGTCTCTAGACCAAACATGAGAGTGCTGGTATGGAACTGTCAAGGTGTAGGGAGCCTCTTAACAGTTCCCCACTTAAAGGAGGAAAATAAACTCCTCTCCCCAAGTGTAATATTTCTTAGTGAAACAAAAAATAGGAAAAATTACATGAAAAAAGTAAAAAAAATATTGAATATGGATAACATTTTTGTGGTGGAGGCCATGAACAGATCGGGGGTATGACACTGTTGTGGAGCAATGAAGCCAAAATTACATAAGTAAATGGGACAGCATTCACTATTGAAGCTAAAATTGAAGATGAGGAGAAGAAGGAGAGCTAGTGGTTCATTGGCATATATGCCAGTTGTGATTATCAGATAAGAAGGAGACAATGAGAGGTCATAGGCAGAAGAAAATCTGGATGGGGGAAAAATGGATCATCATGGGAGATTTCAATGATATAGCATCAAATGATTAGAAATGGGGAGGAAATATTAGAAATGGTAAGAGCCTCCAGGATTTCAGGAATCTCATTAATGATAACCAACTCTTGGACATTGGTTTTGAGGGGAAGCCATGGACATGGTGTTATAATTGGTACGGGGATGGAGAAGTGAAAGAAAGAATTGATAGGAGGTTATGTACACTAGAATGGTCCCAGTGCTTTAATGAGGCTAACTGCAAGCACATTGAATCTCAAGTCTCAGATCATAGTATGTTGATATTGGAAACTCAGAAAGAAAAAAGGAGAAGGAAAAAAAGATTCCAATTTGATAAAAGGTAGCTTCAACACAAAGAGGTGGAGAATGTAGTCAATGAGGCATGGAACATTCCCTGTGAAGGAACAAGATGGTATAAGGTGACTTAGAAGATCAAAAACTGTAGAATTGAGTTACTGAAATGGAACAGCAGCAAGAAAGGGAATTCCTTGGATAGGATCAATGGATGCAAAAAGCAGATTTAGGACATTAAGGCACTAAATGCTGAAGATAAGAGACAACAAATACAGGAGGCTAAGAAACAATTGAAAGCAACCTATGATGAAGAAGAAGCCTACTGGAACCAGAAATCTAAACTGAGATGGCTGAAAGAGGGAGATAAGAATACTCAATTTTTTCATGCTATGGTTAAGGGCAGGAGAAAGAGAAACAGATTACAGAATTTGAGAAAGTCTAATGGAGAATGGACTGTGAATGAGGAAGAGGTGGAAAAGGAAATAACTTCTTACTATGATCATCTGTTTAAGGCTTCAGAAATAGGGGACCTAGAGGAGATATTAAATGGGATTCCTGTAATCATAACTGAACAAATGAATGACAAATTGACTAAAAAAGTGAAAGAAGATGAAATTAAGGTTGCCTTCTTCTCTATGGATAAGGCTCCTGGTAGTGATGGCATGTCTCCTTTGTTTTTTTCAAAAATTCTGGAGCATTATTAAACAGGATCTGCAAATGCAATCCAAGGTTTTTTTAATCACAGTGTCATGCTTAAAGCCATTAACCATATAATCATTTCCTTAATCCCGAAAGTCGATTGCCCCACTAAGGTTACGACCTATTAGCCTTTGCCAAGTGATCTATAAAGCTATAGCCAAAATCCTTGTCAATAGGTTAAAGCCTTTTCTCAGTAAGTGTATCAGTAAAACCCAATTAGCTTTTGTTCCAGGTAGGCAAATACTTGATAATGTCATCTTGTCTCATGCGTTAATGCATTTTCTCAAAAATAGAAGGCATGGTAGAGTTGGATTCATGGTTGTGAAACTGGACATGTCCAAAGCTTATGATAGGGTGGAATGAAAATTCTTGAAGGCCATAATGGAAAAAATGGGATTTTGCCCAATTGGGATAGGCTAGATCTTATCTTGCGTCAGTTTTGTTACTTACTCCTTCAACATCAATGGTGAACACAAGGAGTACATTACCTCTACCAGAGGCATAAGGCAAGGTGATCCCCTCTCTCCGTATCTGTTCATAATATGTTCAAAGGGATTCTTAAACCTCCTACAGAAAACAAAACAGAGAAAGGAGCTGGCATGGGTAAAAGTCAGTAGAGGGGCTCCTGCAATCACACACTTGTTTTTTGCAGATGATTCACTAGTGTTTTGCAGAGCAAATACTCAAGAAGCTGATAAACTAAGAAAGATCATAAAGGTGTACGAAGAGGCAATAGGGCAGCTCATCAACATGGATAAATCTGCAGTTTTCTTTAGCAAGAACACGAACCAAACGGTGAGGGAAGAAGTCTGTCAAGCTATGGGGTCAATGCAGCAAGTAAGCCAAGGTAAATATCTTGGTCTACCTATGATCGTAACTAGAACAAAAGAGTAAGTATTTGGTTTTATCAGGAACTCTATTGACAAGAAACTGCAAGGGTGGAAGAATAAATTATTGAGCTAGGCAGGGAAGGAAGTAATGCTCAAAGTAGTGGCAATGGCCATGCCTATTTTTATTCCATGTCTTGCTTCAGATTGAACACCAAGTTATGTAGAGAAATTATCTCTAAAATAGCTAATTATTGGTGGGGGAGAGACAGAGGGTAAAGAAAAGATGCACTGGGTTGGGTGGAAGAAGATGACAAAGGATAAAGATGCAGGGGCTTTGGGCTTCAAAGACCTGCAAATATTCAATAAAGTCTTATTGGCAAAACAAGTTTGGAAGTTGCTTACTCAACCAAACTTGCTAGTCAACAAGGTTTTAAAGGAGAAATATTATCCTAAACAGTCACTCTTCAACTGTAAGGTCTCTAAGAATGCCTCTTGGATCTGGCAAAGTATTTCAGCTGTCACAAAGGATGTACAAGAATGAATAAGGAGAAGGATTGGTAATGGCAGAGGAACAAGAATCTGAGAAGATAATTAGATCCCAGACAGGTCAGATGGAAAGCCAACAACTGTTAAGCCACAAAAATGCCAACTGAAACTGGTCTCAGAACTAATCACCAACAGCAGATGGAACAGAGTCCTCATCCTTTAGACATTTTGCCCTCAAGATACTGAAAGAATAATGAGCATAACAATAAGTGTTACAAGAAGAGAAGATAGCTACTATTGGATGCATGCTCAGAATGGTCAGTATACGGTACAGTCTGGGTACAAGAAATAGATGAAGGAAAGAGAACAGAAAGATATAGAGGTAGGAGAGGAGGCTGGTCCAAGCTACAAAGATACCTCCTCTACTGTCTGGAAAGCACTGTGGAAACAGAAAGTGAAGCAAAAATTGAAAATATTCATATGGAAATGCCTACATAATGCTCTCCCAGTAAGAGAGCTAATATTTAGAAGAACAAGCCAAGGAAATCCCATGTGTGCAGGATGTGGTGATTGTGTGGAAATCATCGAACATATGTTGCTCCAATGTAAGAAAGCTAAGGAAATATGAGAGATGGCACCAGTTCAGTGGGATGGCTTAGTGCACCTAACAGATAATTTCCAAAAGTGGTGGTCTGCTGTGATAGAGGCTCAGATGATCAGAGGGAACGAAGAGCATATAAATCTCACTGTCAACGTTCTCTGGCAAATATGGAAAGGCAGGAACGATAGGGAGTTCAATCAAAAGGAAAAAGAACCTCACAGGATAATTGAAAAGGCTTCAATGGAGTGGATGGAATTTGAGGAGGCTAACAGAAGGAGGGATGCGAGAATAATCACTCAGGAAACAGAAGTACAACAATGGGCTGAACAAAATCAAGAGGCTGGGTGCACGAGAATGCTGCTAAAGATCCATACCCAACTAGACAAAAGTCAATTCACTGTGGGAACTGGAATCACTACTACAGACAACTCAGGCCAACTACAAGCAGCTTGGGCACTTAGAGAAAGAATGTCAGGAGATCCACTACAAGATCAAGTGGAAGCTGTTAAACTAGCTCTACTAAAAGCTGCCAACCAAGGCTACATAGAAGTAGAACTGGACAACAGCAAACTTAAGGGATACATTATGGACTCAAGACACAGCAACTGGTGGTTGGCAACACTAATAGAGGACATTCAGTCTATTTGTAGTCTGTTTCATCTATGCTCCTTTTCTTTAACTAATACAAGGAAATTAGAAGTATTAAACTGAGCTTGCATGCTCTTAACATTTGGTTAGATAAAGAATGGGTAAATCCCAATCTTAGATGCTAACGCATCATGGATCATCATGGGACAATTGGCTCTTTTGTTTGGACCCTTGTCCAGTTACTGTAAAGCTTTTGTGATGATATATAAATATAATGTTTTGACAAAAAAAAAACAAAAATCTAAGTCATCCATCAAAAGTTTTCCAAAATATAGTCAAATACTCTGAAACATCCTTGAAAAAATTAAAGTTCAAGAGCCCTAACACATTTACAATTGTACACAAATATAATTAGGACGGATGTTACCAAAACTTGGTTGATCTTACAGATTCAAACAAAAACTTATACAACCTCATTGAGTGTGCACACGACTTAATATAACCACAACACACCAAATTTTACCTATAAAGCAGTTAGCAAGAGTATACCATACCTAGGATATTCCTAGAAATATTCATCTAAATCTCACAAGATTAAACCTCCTCATCTTGATGGACAGGGGTCATGACCAACTTATTATTTATCGTCGTCTTGGTGCTTTCTCAACTTTTATAAGCGAACACATTGTAGGTCCCAAAACCTTCCTTGCATAGCTTGGTTCACAATCTCACTCCCTAGAAATTTACTTATGGGTTTACAAGAGGCATATGCAATATAGAGTAACATACAAATAACATGTATAATTTTTGGGTTCACAAGTTGGGTTGTCAAATTTTGACATGAAACTAGAATTTCACAAAACTATATATTGTTTTACAATCTTCAAAAACTCAAACTAATACAGTTCACATTCAAAACTAACACAGTTTAAACTAACATAATTTACCTTTTAACTATCTATTATACATTTATAATCAAATATAAACTTCAAATTTAAAGAATGAAAATGAAATAAAATACAATACCCCATGAAATAAAAAATTAATAGTTCAAAATTACAAAATTTCTATCACATATTGTAAAATCTGAAATTTCACCAAATACATGTCTCTAGTTTTCAGACATAGTATATAAATGGCAAATATAGTAACAAAATTCTTTGCGAAAGGAGTACCTACCTTTCTCGATTAAATTTTCTAAACTTCACATGCACTTAGTCCCAAATTACAACATCCAATGTAGTTTCCCTTGTTTCCGCCATTCTATCTGTAAGAATGTAAAACTCTAACAATGTATTGTAAAATCTCAAAATAGTGGTTTCCTTGACCTGCACTTCTATTTTTCTCTTACTAAGTTTTCTAGTTTTCACAGCTTAAGTGCTTCTCCCTCCCCCTCCCCAAATTGAAGATATTGCACTCCTTTTATAGTGATCATATAATTAAGAAAATAAAGCGCAATCTAATTAGTAAGACGCTTCACCTTAACCAATACGTCATGGGTCGAGTCATCTAGGGAATATGTGAGAACCACTATTGATCCTCTTTAAAAAAAATCATATAATTAAGACTTCACTATTAGAAGATAACATATTTAACTACCTCATAATAGATTTTTTAAATTAATCCTATTATCATTCATTGCAATTGATTATCCTAATCCATATATTTCAGTAACCATTCTGACACCCATAATGGCGTGTTTACTACTCCCTCCCTTTTTTTATAACTGACGTTTAAGAAATTTGCTCTTAAGTACTTTTATCTGTCATTGTATTATTCCCATGCAGCATTAATTATTTTTTCACAATTTTACCATTTTATCTCTCTTTTCCATTACAGGGTTCTTAATTACTACTCCTAGTAATTATTGCTTCTCTCTTTGCTTTTGGCCTAGTAAAACAGCACCATTTAGTACTCTAGTGAGAGAAAATATGGGTGAATTGGACAATTAATGAGGGTACAAAAGGAAAGTAGTGTATAGATTTAAACAATGAAAAATTTTTCTTAATTGGTGTGCAAAACCTTAAACGTCAGTTATAAAAAAAGGGAGGGAGTATTTACTTGCTTCTTTTCTTTGCTAAGCCCAAGGCAATGCTTATTTCCCCCCTAATTAATTCTAGCTTTATTTCTTTGAAGTTATAAAAGTGATGGCTATCATTTGATCCAAGGAACTCCCAAGTTTTCTTTAAATCTCAAGCTTCTTAAGTTTGTCCAAGGATCATAACATCCTTTTATATAACCATCACCTTTTCCATCATTAATTAGAAAAAGTTAAAGAATTTTTGTAACCTCCATTCTTAGTAACTTAAAAGCTTTAATCAACATATATCACAGTCTCAGTTATTTAAATTGATTCCTCACAAATCCTTCACGTGAAGTATTATTACTTTTGATAAGTTGGTGAGACTTCCTTTGGATTGTTTCTCATTAATTTATTGTTACCATTATTTGAACGCTATACTTCCTTGAAGACTAGTTTTCTTTTCTATTTGATGAAACTTTAGAATTAACTCAAGCTAATCAATTCCTACTCTCAATATTTATTGCTTTGTTATTAATTCCATTGTTAACATATCTTAATTTATTGCTTTGTTATTAATCTAACTTGATGAATTCAAGTTATAAATAGGACCGAACCACTCATATACTGCACGTGAAGATATCTTCATACGAATCAATTCTAGTAAATAATTACTGTTTATCAGTTTGATATTCATTTTTTTCTTATGAATTTGTGTTATATTTATCAGTCTCATTTTATTTTAATATCTATTATACTGATCTTTAATAATCAGATGCTGATTTATATAAAGGCCAAAAGTTTTAGAAGCATTATTTCGATTAATGCACAATAAAATGTACAATAGATATGCTACTTTGTCCTTCAAAATAAAAATTAGTGTCTAAAATATGATAAACTTCAAATTATAGGTTTAAATTTGAAGACATAACTATGGGGCATCACAATGTCCCATCTTTAAAAGTGTTTCATCCTTGCAGTTCTATTTATAGTTGTTAGTTGAAGAACTGTTAAATTTTAAAGGGTAAACCTGTTACAGCCTCGTTCTTAAATGATTTCCAATGGGTAGGTTAAGTTTTAATATTCAATATTCTTAAAATATCTATTGAATACTTTATGCAATTCACTCGTGAATCAATTCAATTCTAATGTGCTTTAATAGATAGAATTTCTTATAGTCTAAGGTATAGTTTTCTAGTTTCAAATGAGATCGTTCTCTAGTTGTCTACAAGCTTACTAAAGATTATTATTTCTTAATTCAATTTTATCTTGTCAACGCAGGCCTCATAACCAGAGTACAATTCTCTTAACTTGTAAGTGTTAGGCCACATATTAAATTCCAAAACTCAACGTAGCATATTTTTGAACTGCTATTTAATTTCAATGTTCCAACAATCACTTCAACCCCCATCATTGTCAATTTTTAAACTTTTGTAGAGCATTCGCTATTTCTAATTATAATTATCTAAGTATATTTTAATCTTGTCTTATGAATATTAGCATCTCCCACAAAATAAAATGCTAATATTGTTTGTTACACGTAGTCTAATTTTAGATCCTTTCGGAAATTCGGCACTATTAAAGTGTCTGTCGCGCCCCATTTTTTTTTTTTTTTGATAAAAATAAAAATGAATGGTTTGAGAAAGATGTATTTTGTGATTTGGAAAATGAATTGTGATTTAAAAGAAAGATGGGTCTAAATGGGACTTTTGAAACTGCGACGATTTGACCCAAGAAAAATAGTTCAAAAAGGGTTTTTTATATGAAAAATGGAGTCGCCACTTGGTATAGAGTTAGGGTGTACCAAGTCACCCAAAAAGTGAATTTTTAAGGAAAAAAGTAAGAAACCCTTTTGAACGACTCCTAGTCCACGCAAACAAAGAAAAAGATTCGGGAATCACATTTGACGAAGGGGAAGGCAAGGATAAAAATCCAAGGCACCCCTTCGACCTAGCCAAGGCTAGTTGCGTTGATTTAATCAAAAATTTTCTTGTTTTAACCAAAGAATTTATTACATTTGGATGTGCTACATGAATGCAAAACCCTAGACCTAGGGGTATTGGGGGAAATTTCTCTTCAAAGGTTGAGTGGTGCCAATCACATTAATTGTGAAGCCCAATAACGATCCTTTGAAGAAGTCACGAATAATGCAAGTGAGATGCAAATGAAGGAAATGCATGTATGCAATGTGAAGGCATGAGTTTGAAAAAGTAATAAAAAACAAAGATGCATAAGTGAAAATGTGCACGTGAGTGGGCAAGGTATGGTATGTGCGATGGTAATATGAAGTGCATGTGTGCAAGTTATGATAAAAAGTGCTAGTGTGCAAGTGAAGGGATAAAGAGATGCACGTGTGCAAAAAGTGTTCGTGTGCAAGTGAAGGGATAAAAAGGTGTACGTGTGCAAATAGGAAGAAAAGTGTTATGATAGAATGGATGCATGAACCTAGGGAATTCATGCATAATGGGTACGGGGAGACCTAAATCGTGACTCAATTTGCCCTTTGATAGAGAGGATACAAGCGTGCTAAGGCTTTAGAAAAAGCCACACTCGTCTATATCCCATATTTAAGGGGATTTTCACGCAAATGAACTCTAACTAGCATGAGATGCAAGTCCTAAAGTGAAGGGGAAGGGGTTTGAGGAACATACCAAATGATAAGCTAAGGAAAAATGCGTGATATGTGGTGATCATGCACTTAATGAAAAAGGGAAAAAAGAACCTATTGGGTCTAGCATTGGACTAGCCCATTCTATGAATTCCGACTAGCGTTGGACTAGTGGAAACGATAAAAGAAGCCACAACTAGCGTTGGACTAGTGTGGTGACGTACATTCATCCATTCCATTCATTTATACTTACGAAAAACGAGTAGACATGCGAATCACTTATAAACACGTAGCACATAACACTTAGCATGCTTGACTAGATGCAAAATCCTAATAAAGCATTTAACATATAACACATAGGCATGCAACCAAGCTAATGAACTTATTACATTCACTAACTAAAACAAAAGGGGAAGGGGAAAATGGACCAAATTGCTCGCCACAGCCCTATCTATTACAAGCCAAGAGGTGTACACATACCCCATTTAAAAGAGTAATTTAATAAAAGCAAGAATGAATGAAATAATGGAACTAAAGAATGGTAATGAAAGCAAATTAGGCATGCGATTCACACTTAGCACATTGGATCACATAGGAGAGACAAAGGGGGTAAAAGAGATTATACCTCCCCGTTGGTGATACTAAGGAAGTAAACAAAGTCAACTTGGCTAGAGTCACCCAAGAAAAGACTAACTTAGGCTAAAATCACCAAAAACAAAAGATTAATGCACCAATTTAGTGATAAGATATAAACTAAATAATTTGAGCCCACCAAAACATCAAACTTTCTTCAATTGCAACTTAAAAATGGCCAAATAATGCATAATTCTCAAGCAAAAGCGAATCATTGATCAAATTTCTAAAATAGCAAAATATCGAGGACCCAAATGCAACTATTACCAAACATCCAAATCCAATTGAAACATTTAAGCATTTCAAAGGTCCCAAAAATAATAAAAGCCAAATAATGGTTCAAATTGCAAATACCTTAGGACTCAATTGCAAGAAATCAATACATATTTGGGCCTTTGTAGAATAAAAGGGAACTTGATGGGTCAAAGTGCTATTATAAGAACTCCTTTCATGCAAAAACATGCAACCTACGAAGGAAACTTGTTTCTGCAATTATTTCTTTCCTATGCTATTCGGCTTCAGCAAAACAACAAAACTACTCACGTTGTGTAATCTTCTTGTGAGTTTCTCAAACAAAAAAAAAAAAAAAAAAAAAAAATTCATCATTCATCAATGTTTCACTCCATGCATCGACTTATCTTCCATCAGATTCACAAGTTCCAAACGGACACGAAAATAAAATGCAGCAAAGATGCTAGGGAACAGACTTGCAGCGAACATACACATAGTGTCTCAAATGGAACAACAAACCAATCCCATACTTACGAACCTTAGCAACTACAAACGGGATGGCTATTGTTGCAACAAAGCCCAGGGAATTCTATCCCTGTTGCCGCAACTCAAAGCACCAAGACAACTAAGCATAAAAATTTGGAAGAGGCACTACAACCTTATTAATTTTTCCTCAATGATAACAGGTCATCAAAACAGGTTTTCTACATATTACTGCTATCATATCATGACATAGGGAGGAACCCAGATGTCTTTGGTATATAAAAATCCTCCAAACACACACTAAACCCCTCGGAATACAGATTTTCCATCAACAAGGGTGTCAAAAAAAATGAAGAATCTTAACACCTCCTTAGGACCTTTTGAGAAGAAAATAGATGTAATAACATCAATAAAAGTAGACTGCAATAGATCCCTATTAAAATCAAGTTTGATCAATTCGCTACTGTGAGTCAAGTATCTTTCTCCACTACACTCAAAGGAAGCAGGTAATAACAGCAAAAGCAAGAGACAAAGTGCAGCAAACATCCTTTCGGCAATTTCTGGTTCCAAATGCAGATTTCAGGAGCTCTTTGATCACAACTTCCCATCTAATCTCCAAAGAAACTTGAACTAAGCAACGAAACACATATCTTTCACATCCCAACCAACACCACTTATAAGGAAATCATGCAAGTTCTATGCAGGTCTACAGGAGGTATAAGTCTGCAATTTTTATGGCGGTTTCGGTTCTGTGAATGCCGAATGCCAATTTTCATCCCAAACATAAACTAGTTAGCTTCAACCAACTCAAATGTGGATCAAAACAGCGATGCAACCATTCATTCCTTCCATTTTTAATACCCAACTCTCATGTTTTAATGCAATGACAGAAGTAAAGAGTATGCAGCAAATCTGGAAAATGTTTTGTGACTTTCATGCTCTGAAACTTCGGCAACATCATGTTGCCAGTTCTAAAAATCATCTCAAACCAGAATCCAGCTAAAACTTATCATTAAGATAGTATACTAAGCATGCAAAGGAAAAGAGTTGGTCGACACTTCTGCAAACAAACAAATTGAGACTATACAACTCAAACAGAAACAACCACATTTTACAACCCAAAAAATGCATTCCTCGCAGACCCCAGCGATGAACTTCAGTGGAACTTGCAAATCCATTAGGCAACACACTAAACCAATACTCTAACATGATTACCAAGAACAAATAGCAAACAACCATCAAGAGTGTCAAAATAGTCATGATTTCGGCAATTCTGCAACCTATTGCTGCAAAGTTGCAGCTTTAAACTCTTTACACAACCGAGAGGTATTCATGCATAGCAATTCGAGAAAATCATGATAGATTCGACACTCAACCAAATGCAAAAACTTGGGATAAGGGGAAAGGACTATCCAGCAAACTTTCGGGCATCAAATGCAATTACTACCTTAAACATGTAAGATGATCTTCATAAAGCAAGATTTAAGTGTTGGATTAACATCTATTTGATTAGATGATGAAGTCAGAAATTTCGGTCATTAGATGCTCAAGACAACCGTGGATAGCAGCCCTCTTTCCTAGCATAATTCTCACAAAGAAAATTCTGATAACAAACTACAATTCCAACTCTGCTCTCTCGGCCATCACACAGTTTTTTTTTCAACTTTTAGTCAGTCCTAAACAGAATTTTCCTTCGGTTAAAACCTTGTATTTGGCACTTAAATCTCACATGCACAACTACTGAACTGATTAGCTAGCATTTCCAGTCCAAATTCAGTTCGGTTATTACCAAGAATTCGTCAATCAACCAGCAATTTGTTCAGCTTCCCTCGGATGAGCTTGCATGCAAGCCGATTTTGTTTCATCTCTTCTTTTCTAGCTTAATCTGAGCTAACTAACTTCATGCAAGACTTAACCATCCAGTTCTTAGTTAGTTAATAACATTTAAAAGCTCAGATTACTCCAAGAAACAAGATTAACGCTGCATTATCCAAATCAGTTCTCGGCCAACTCATTTCTTTTGCAAAACAGATTTTCTCAGGTGGTAATTTCATCATCCAGTCGCACCATCCAACATGCAGACTCTTAATCTCTATCATCTACCATTAATTAGCTTAAATTTGGCTCAGAAATTACCTCTGTAACAACTCAGCTCACGCACAAAAAAAATCTGAAAATTTTTCTTCCTTCCTCTCGGCTTCACGCACCAGTTCGGTTCGCGGGTTGGTGTTGCAGCTGCGGTTGTTGAAGTGGGTGGATGATCGCAGTTGGTTGAGGGTGAAGGGTGCAGAAATGGGAGGAACTCACGCAGTGTCTTCCTTTCCGTTGCTCTAGCTCACGGTCTGGACAGAAGGGAGAAGAAGAAAGATTGCAGCTCGCTGTTTTCTTTCCTCTCGCGGTGCTTACCAGGTAAGTCTCTCCTCTCTCTTTTGGTCTTGGTCCGAAGCTAAAAAAAATGTGGAGTGGAACTGGAATGTTCTTTGTGGTTTAGGCTGAGGTAGTGGAGTGGAGCTGGAATGTTCTTTTTGGTTTTTGCTGAGGTAGTGGAGTGGAGTCGGTAGTTTATAAGATGTAGTGCTGCAGTGGAGAAATGGATCCGGCAGAAAATGGAATTGTGATCCTTTTTTTTTTTTTTTCTTTTTCTCAACTTAATAATTTAACAAAAATAATAGTAAAACTAAATAATAATAGAAACAACAATTTTAATTACAAACACATCAAAATCAATCAAACTAGAAATAACAAAATTACCATTTTCGATCTTTTCTTTCATTTTCATCATTTTTCATCATTTTTTCCTTCTTTTCTTTTTCAAAATAAATTAACAAAAATAAACCAAAATGCCAAAAAAATTAAATTTGAATGTATTTTTGTGAACAATTTTCCTTTTTCTCCTTTTTTTTTTCATGATTTTTCTACGCTAAAACTTAAAAAAAATAAAAATAGAAACTAGAAACTAAAAAAAAAAAAAAAAACTAAAAGTAACCACGACAAATGAGAATAAAAAGTAAAAGAAATTACACCAAAAATTTGGTGTCTACAGTTTGCCCCTCTTTGTCTGAGTTTTGGAAAAACTTGAGACAAAGAAGTAGACACCAAATACTTACCTGCTTTATTCGGTGGCAAACGTCACGAACGGTGGACGTTTTAGAAATAAGGACTGACCCCTTTTGGCAAAACTTTTAAAATGGAATTGACTTAGACAGGAGATTTAAAGTGGGATTGACCCGAACGGAATTTAAAGACGGGACTGGCCCAAACAGGAACTTAAAGCGGGACTGACCCGAACAAGAATTTAAAACGGGACTGGCCCGAACAGGAATTTTAAAACGGGACTGACCCGAACAGGAATTTAAAACGGGACTGGCCCGAACAGGAATTTAAAACGGGACTGACCCGAACAAGGATTTAAAACGGGACTGACCCGAACAAAGATTTATTTAAAACGGGACTGACCCGAACAGGAATTTAAAACGGGACTGGCCCGAACAAGAATTTAAAACGGGACTGACCCGAACAGGAATTTAAAACGGGACTGGCCCGAACAAGAATTTAAAACGGGACTGGCCCGAAAGAATTTAAAACGGGACTGACCCGAACAGGAATTTAAAACGGGACTGACAAGAATTTAAAAAGGAGACCGACTGGCCCGAACAAGAATTTAAAACGGGACTGGCCCGAACAGGAATTTAAAACGGGACTGGCCCGAACAGGAATTTAAAACGGGACTGGCCCGAACAAGAATTTAAAACGGGACTGACCCGAACAGGAATTTAAAACGGGACTGGCCCGAACAAGAATTTAAAACGGGACTGGCCCGAACAAGAATTTAAAACGGGACTGACCCGAACAGGAATTTAAAACGGGACTGGCCCGAACAAGAATTTAAAACGGGACTGGCCCGAACAAGAATTTAAAACGGGACTGGCCCGAACAGGAATTTAAAACGGGACTGGCCCGAACAGGAATTTAAAACGGGACTGCACTGGGGAAATTTAAACAATGAATTGAGTTTTTTTTTTTTTTTTTTTTTTTTTTTTTTTTTTTTTTACCTGAGAATAGTTCAACTTTTGTACCAAGAGGGAAATTTGGATTTCTGTGACCGAAACGATAGCTGATGCTGTTTCTTATGATCGAGTCTTGCAAATAACATCGATCCTTGTTTACTGGGAAGCTTTGTCTGACATCGGTTTAGGTGCCAAAAAGAGAGTGGCTGCTTTTGTTTGTAAATGCCACATTCCTGCAAGAAAAGAAGAAATAATGGGCTTGCCACCATTATTTGATCCGGTTTGCCTTGAGAATCGTGTAAACATGAGTCTTGTGATGCTTTTATTTCGGCTTGGCGGCGTCTGCCTTAAACCTTTTAATTTCTGAGACTGATAAAATGCAGATTTACCACGTCACCCAATCCAGGTGGTAGCTTTGTTGCATGTTACTCACTGTAGCTGATGATTGAATCCCTTATCTTTGCCCAAACCTTAGGGTTTATCATTTATTTGAATTTAATGGTGAAAGAATGATGCGTAAAAATTTATCACATAACAATCAATGTATATGCAAGATTATTTCCTATGTCAGGCAAAGATAAACATGCAGAAAAATGCAGACAACCATAGATAGTAGAAGGCAAATGAATTAAAGAAACCAGGAGATTTACATTTTGTAAAATGGTGTTTATACAGAAAATACAAGTTTAGCCAATGAATATCATATTCAAGACTTCGGATATTTTTCGCTTCGGAATCCGATACTAGCAGAAGTTTCACAAATATGAGGAAAACCCTCAATGAACCGGGTCACCAGCTGTTCCTTCTCGAGCTTGACCGTTGTGAAAACCTACCTTGGCGCCCTTTCGGGTTTTCACCAAGGTTGCCCCCACCCTTTTATTTTTGCTTTTGTTGTTTTTCTTTTCTCTTTTCCTTTCCTTTTTTTCTCTTCTTTTTTTTCTTCTTTTTCTTTTTTTTCTTTTTTTTTTCTTTTTTTTTTTTTCTTTTTCTTCTTTTTTTTTTTTTTCTCTTTTTTTTCCTCTTTCGCTTTTCTTTTTCTTTCGAGGTGCCCTTTCGGGTTTTCACCTAAAGAAGACTGAAATGTCTCGACCATGATCGACTCAGAAACATGAATTAAAGATTTCTGGCATCAGTAAAATGTACTTCCCTTGTAAAATTAGGCGAAGACATTACGGACATCACCTGCCAGTTGATTAACAAATTTTCTAATAGAAATGCAGCAAGTGATGAAAGCCAGGACTTTGGGCTTTTGTAATGAGGTCAGGTGGGGTGTTTTTCAAGAAAAGTTAAGGCTTGAAAGCAGATTTGATACGAGGGGTGAAATAACTTAAAATTGCACTCTTCTGAAAATAACTCCAAAACTGAGGAAAATTTTGCCCCAGTTTGATCAGATTTTCCCTCTTTGCATTTTTCATTGTATTTTCCTCACTTTTTGCATTTTTCTTTGAAAACTAAATTTGCCCCAGTGTAGGGGTTTTTTTTTTTTTTTTTTTTTTTTTTTTCCGATTTTCGAAACAAATTTGCCCCAGTGTGGGGTTTGCAATTCTCAAGGGTTATCAAACGAAATTTGTCAATTCTGATGGCTCAAAGGGGACAAGTAGAGATAAATTTTTTTTTTTTTTTTTTTTTTTTAGTGTAAAAGAAGATGGCCTGACTTGCATTTCGCCATTTGCATGAATTTCTAAAGAAAATTTGCATGATCAAATGAAAAACTTTTTGCACATATCTGAGTTGATGGGTTGAGGGAAAACCCGTCCATCCATTTCCGCCAAAATGAGAGCTCCGCCAGGTAATACCTTTTGGACAACGAACGGCCCTTGCCAATTTGGAGCGAACTTGCCTTTAGCTTCATCTTGCATTGACAAAATTCGCTTTAGTACCTTATCACCTTCTTCAAATGCCCGCCGATGGACTTTTTTGTTATAAGCTCGGGCCACACGTTTTTGATAGCATTGCCCATGACAGATAGCATTGAATCGCTTCTCATCTATCAAAGTCAATTGCTCATGGCGCTGCTTGATCCAATCGGCCCCCTCCAATTTAGCTTCCATAAGGATTCGTAGCGACGGAATTTCAACCTCAGCTGGTAATACAGCTTCCATCCCATACATAAGTGAATATGGCGTTGCCCCAGTCGATGTCCGAATAGAAGTCCGGTATGCCATCAATGCATAAGGCAACTTTTCATGCCAATCGCGATGCTTTTCTGTCATTTTGCGGATAATTTTCTTCAGATTCTTATTTGCGGCTTCTACAGCTCCATTCATCTGAGGCCTATAAATGGCAGAATTGCGGTGTTTGATTTTGAACTGCTCACATAGTCCATCTACCATGTCATTGTTCAGATTCTTGGCATTGTCCGTGATAAGCGTTTCGGGTACTCCGAAGCGACAGATGATGTGATCTCTCAGGAAATTGGCCACTACCTTCTTCGTGACATGTTTGAATGACTCTGCTTCAACCCATTTGGTAAAGTACTCGATCGCCACCAATATAAATCGATGTCCATTTGAAGCGGGAGGATCGATTGTACCAATCACGTCCATACCCCACATTGAACAGGGCCATGGGGCGGTCATGCTATGCAGTTCAGTGGGTGGAGCGCGTATAATGTCACCGTGCATTTGGCATTTTATACATTTCCGGACAAAATCTATACAATCATGCTCCATAGTAAGCCAGAAGTATCCGGTTCTCATGATTTTCTTCGCTAGCAAATGGCCATTCATGTGAGGTCCACAAACGCCACTATGCACTTCCTTCATCATATATTGAGCTTCATCTTCATCAATGCACCTTAAAAGGTTCAAATCCGAGGTTCTTTTGTACAACACTTCTCCATTTAAGAAAAATTTTGAAGCCATTCTACGCAGAAAACTCTTGTCCTTTGTACCAGCATGCAGAGGGTAAGACCCAGTTTTGAGAAACTCTTTAAGATCATTAAACCAAGGAATAGTATCCGAGGACTCGTCTGTAACCCAGCAGTGGGCAGGCTTGTCTTGAAGTTGAACCTGGATTGGTTCGATCTTCAATTCATCAGGATACTGGATCATAGAAGCTAAGGTAGCCAAAGCATCGGCGAATGCATTCCTGGCTCTCGGGAGATGTCTAAACTCCAAATTTTGAAACTGCTTGGCCAAAGTAAGCAGACTACAATGGTAGGGTAGAATTTTCGAATCTTTGGTTATCCACTGTTTCAAGGTTTGATGCACGAGCAAATCTGAATCACTGAAAACTATCAATTCTTTGATTTCTATTTCCAACGCCATTTTGAGACCAAAAATGCAAGCTTCATATTCAGCCATGTTATTCGTGCAAGCGAATTGCAATTTGGCAGCGGCAGGGTAATGCTTCCCTTCGGGTGACACCAAAACAGCTCCAATTCCAGCTCCGAGAGAATTCGAAGCTCCATCGAAGAAAAGCCTCCATTCAGGACTTTGTTCACTTATATCATCTGCAGCGCCTACAAATAGGACCCTCTCGTCAGGGAAATAAGTACGGAGTGGTTGGTAATCATCATCCCTTGGATTTTCCGCCAAATGATCAGCTATAGCTTGCCCCTTGACCGCCTTTTGTGAGGTGAAAACAATATCGAATTCTGAGAGAATTATCTGCCATTTCGCCAAACGCCCAGTCAACATCGGCTTCTCCAAAAGATACTTCAAAGGATCAGATCGGGAAATAAGATAAGTGGTATGGCTCAACAGGTAGTGTCTCAACTTTTGGGCTGCCCAGCCCAATGCACAGCAGCTTTTCTCAATGAATGAATAATTAGCCTCGTACTGCGTGAACTTCTTGCTTAGATAGTAAATGGCTTGTTCTTTCCTTCCGGATTCATCGTGCTGACCCAGAACACACCCTACTGCTCCATCGAGTACAGATAAATACATAATCAAAGGTCGGCCCGGTTTGGGCGGCACTAAAACTGGTGGATGCAACAAATAATCTTTAATCTTGTCAAAAGCCTGTTGACACTCCTCATTCCAATACAACGGCACATTCTTTCTCAATAATTTGAACAACGGCTCGCATGTGGCAGTTAGCTGGCCGATGAACCTCCCAATGAAATTGATCTTCCCTAAGAAGCTTTTCACGTCCTTCTGAGTTTTCGGCACTGGCATATCTCGAATTGCTTTGATTTTCGCCGGATCTATTTCTATGCCCTTCTTGCTAACAATGAATCCCAACAGCTTACCCGCAGGTGCTCCGAAGGCGCATTTTGCAGGATTTAGCTTCAAATTGTACTTCCGTAACCTCTCGAATAATTTCTTCAGATCAACCAAGTGGTCCTCTGCCCTTTTGGACTTGATTATAATATCATCCACGTAGACCTCCATCTCCCGGTGGATCATATCATGAAATAGGGTTGTCATGGTCCTCTGATATGTTGCTCCAGTATTCTTTAAACCGAAAGGCATGACTCGGTAGCAAAAGGTACCCCAAGGGGTAATGAAAGCAGTCTTCTCCCTATCCTCCTCTGCCATTAAAATTTGGTGGTAGCCAGCAAAACAATCGCAAAAGGTTTCAATCTCATGTCCGGCCGTATTGTCTAAGAGAATGTGAATGTTTGGTAGAGGGAAATCATCTTTAGGACTGGCTTTATTAAGGTCTCTATAGTCAATACAAACTCTTACCTCTCCACTCTTTTTTGGAACAGGGACAGGATTTGAAAGCCAAATTGGGTAATGGGAAACAATGATAATGTTGGTTTTGAGTTGTTTTTCAATCTGCTCTTTTATTTTGAGACTTATATCTGGTTTGAATTTTCTGGGTTTTTGTTTTACGGGTGGAAAAGAAGGGTCTGTGGGTAACCTATGCACCACCACATCAGTTGAAATGCCAGTCATATCATCATAGGACCACGCAAATACATCCTGGAACATGGTCAAGAATTCAAACAACTCCTTTTTCTGCCTTTCATTCAAATGAATACTAATTTGCACCTCCTTAACCTCATCCTCAGTGCCAATGTTAACCTTTTCTGTTTCTTCCAGGTTCGGTTTTGGTTTTTCCTCATATTGTTCAAAGTCCTTTGCAAAAGAATCGAATACTTCCTCATTATCACTCTCGCTTTGGAGTTCAGATTCACAGACCTCCAAGTCGTGAGTGATATAGAGATTGCCATTATCGTATTCCAGAACTGTGATATCCAAAGGGTCAAATAATTTTATTTTTGGCCATCTGAAAGAATTAACGAATGTGGGATAATAAGTAAATAAGCATACAACAAACAAATGAATCAAGCAATATGAATATAAACAATCGAATAAACAACACAACAATGACAAGAACAACTTGTGCATTTTCATAAAGACCTTTGATTGAAAGCAAATTGAAACGAAAACTTAACAATATTTACATGCACAAACGTTAGTTAAAAGGAAAATTGTTTTCATTGGCTATTTACAGATGCAAAGGTATTTTCATGAATTCACATGAATGATAAACCCCTTTTAGTTTACCGAAACTCCTTCCGAACGGGCAGGGACTCGGCTGTCCAATTGGGAATTGATCCTTCGGGGATGTCAGGAAATTCAGCTTCGCCTGGAACACTATCCTCAAATGTTGCCCCAACGAACAATTGAGCCAAACTTGCTTCAATTTCGTCGACTGGATTAACCTCTGATGTGATAACCTCTGTTGGTCGTGGAAAAGTATACCGCAGTGGTGGAATGTCAAAAACCCTTTGCCTGCCCTCTTTCTCTGCTTTCTTACGTTCCTTCATTTCTTTGATATCCTTAGCAGTTGGTCGGAACCCTAAGCCAAATGAATCTTTCTTCTCCATAATCTCCACTGGCTTCAAAACTCCTTGCAGATTTCGTCCTAGTCCCTTGTCAAATTCATAACCTCCTCGGATCATTTCCTTAGCCATCATAACACTGGCCTTTGGTAGAACTTGCTCCTCGTTTGTGATCCAACTTACAGAGACGATATCAGCCGTGCTATGGGGAGTCATGGTGACATTGCGGCTTCCATCCTCTTTTGTCCCAGAATCAGTGATTACAAGGCAATCCTCTTCGGCAAATATAGTGATCAGCTTGTCATTCACTACAAACTTTAGCAATTGATGCAATGAAGAAGGCACAGCCCCAGACTTGTGAATCCATGGCCTGCCAAGCAAAACGTTGTAAACACTAGAAAAATGCATGACTTGGCAGGTTATTTGAAACTGGGCGGGCCCCATTTCAACTACTAAATCAATTTCTCCTATTGGCTCTCTTTGCGCTCCATCAAAACCTCGGACTATGGTCCCTGAAGGCCTCAACTTGACGTCTTGCAATCCTAGCTTTTCCAAGGTGCTCCAGGGACATATATTAAGAGCAGATCCATTGTCAATTAATACCTTCGGCAGCATTTTTCCGTTGCACCTCACAACTATGTACAGGGCCTTGTTATGTCCAATGCCTTCCGACGGCAATTCCTCGTCGGAAAAAGTAATTTGCTTGGTGAAGAGTACATTCCCAACTACGTGTGAGAAATTATCAACTGAAATGTCTCTAGGAATTTGAGCTTTAGTCAGTACTTCGAGCAATGCATCCCTATGCACATCTGATGAAAAAAGTAGATCCAACATGGATATTTGAGCGGGCGACTTGCTAAGCTTCTCGATCACATTGTATTCGCTTCTTTGGAGCCTTTTAAGGAAATCTAAGGCTTCTCTCTCGGTAATTGTTGGTTTGGCGGGTGGCTCAGAGTTATTTGCTTGAATCGGAATGGTTGCTTCAAACGGGCTTGCAATTTTCCCCGATCTTGTGACCACTGATACTTCCTTCTTTGCAATTGACCTTTCCCCAATCTGCACGTCAGGTTCATCATAATTCCATGGTACTTGTTGCAGGCTCAGGACAGGCTCCTGCTTCGGGAATTCAATAACCACCGGCTCCAAAGACTCACTCTCAGCTGGCGTGAGATCCAAGATAAAGGGTTTCTCGTCCTCTTCAAATGGCAGTTCTATGACAAAAGGTTGGTCTGTGACCCCAAACACTTCAGCTTCCCTTGCCAATTCTTTGACTGGTTCCACATACTCCGTATCATCCAGAATAACCCCAATGGTATTGGCATGTTCCGGTAAAGGGTTCCTATTTACGTTCGGCCCTTGCGCCTCCCTTTTCCGGATTACAATCTCCCCGGCTTCAACCATATCTTGGATTTTATGCTTAAGCGCTTTGCAATCAAAGGTGGCATGTCCGGGGGCCCCAGAATGATAAGCACAGACAGCTTGTGGATTATACCACGCGGGCATACCATATGGGTAGGTAGGAGGGGGTACTGTACCAATTTTCCCGGCGGCCTTCAACTGGTCATACAATTGGTCCAGAGGCCTGCCTAAATTGGTAAATGTACGGCTAGGGGGTCGGTTGTAAGGTTCAGGAGGTTGAGGATGGTTGTAAACAGGTCTATTTGGTGGAGGAAATCTTGGGTTATATGGAGGGCGAGGTCGGTTTTGGGGTGGATTTGATTGGGAAATTTGAAAAGGGGCTGAAGGTGGGTTTGGATAGCTTGGGCGAGGTCGAAGGTGGTGGATGTTGGTAGTATATACAGGATGCGGATTTGAGTAGTAAGGGTAATGGGGTTGGTAGATTGGGCTGTGTTGGTATCGGGGTCTGGGTGAAGGGTTTTGGTTCCAAATAAATGTTGCATCCCCCTCTTTCTTTTTGAACGGCGGCTTCTTCACATTGCTTCCCTGCCCTTGTAAAGCATCCAACTGAGATTTCAGGGCAGAGACATTGACAATCTTCCCGGCTCTCACAAAGTCGTCAAACTCTTCCAATTTATTCACAATTGCAGCAAAAGAACAACCAGTCATACGGAAAATTTCTTCGAAATATGGAGGATCATGCGCCTTTATGAATGTGCGAATAATTTCATCCTCAGTCATCGGTGGCTCCACCTTCGCAGCTATCTTTCTCCATCTCTTGGCATATGTCTTATGATCTTCAGATGGTCGCCTTTTCGTTCCTTCCAGAGTAGTCCGAGTTGGCGCTAGCTCACAGTTATACTCATATTGTCTAATGAAGGCATTGGACAGATCGAGCCAGGTCTTCACTTCCTCCGGCTTTAGGTTGGAATACCAGTCAAGCGCATCCCCTTCTAAGCTTTCTGGAAATAATCTCAACGGCAAATTCTCGTCATCCACTGGCTTGCCCAACTTGTTAGCAAACAAGCGCAGGTGCGTTTTAGGGTTGCTTGTTCCATCATATTTGTTGAATTTAGGGGTCTTGAACCCCACTGGCAGTTGCACGTTCGGAAACAGGCACAAATCATCATAATCCAACACCCCTTGTTTGCTTAAACCTTGGCTTTTCCGGATAAATTCATCAAAACGATCCAAGCGTTTAAGTAACTTCATATTAATCTGGGCAGACGACTCTCCCATTTCTGGCTTATTTTGAAAAGTGTGCTCCGGCACCACGGGCTCCGCGGTGGTTTGATAAGAAAGTCTGGTGGAGTTACTGATGCATGTTTGGGTCGCTTTGAGGCTGAAATCCTTGACCATAAGGAGGGTAGAAAGGAGGATTTTGAGTAAAAGCATATTGCGGGTTAAAAGTTCCCTCAAAGGTGGTTTGAAATGGAGGAATAACAAATGGTTCGGATTGTGGTTGTGTAGCGGGTACAGGCTCAGGTTGCACTCCGCTACTAACGAGCTCGTCAATCAACTTCTTCTGAGCGGCCATTTCTGACGCCATTTCCCCAAATTTTGTGAGTAACTCTGTCAACTGAACCCCAGGACTTGCAGCTTCCGGCTGGGTAGTGGCAACGGCCTTATCGGATGATTCTGGTTGAGTACTCATGTCTACACGATTCCTTTGGGCCTTACTTCGGGATCGCGTAATAATGGGGCTTTTCCGAAAAGCTATTTTGAAATTTACCTGAAATGAAGAAAGAACTCCCTTAGATAAACCAATGATTACTGAATTTCTGCAATTTATTCAAAAAGAGAAAAAAGAAAAAGGCATGAGTTAGTAATTATTCGAAAAATTCGGATGCATGTCCTATGGGGGGGCCCTTTTTGTGCCAAGGGTAGGCCTAGCATGATGCAACACTTTCGGAATGAGACCCATTAATCAAACCTGTTATTTGACAAACACTTTGTGAGAAGGGATTCATTGCAAAAACCAAATACATCTGTTTACATCATATTGCGAAGGCGATTTTGTACAAGATCACCAAAGTTCCTAAGCCTATCTAGTACAGAGTCTTTACTCTCTCTAGTATATGGCATCTGGACACGTTCGGCTTGATCATATAATTCCCCACATTTCCGCTTCATCTCTTGGCGCCTTTCTCGCTCCTTCTCATATAACCTCTTGTTTTCTTCTGCCTTTCCTTTGTGCACTTCGATGGATTTCTTCAACTGTACCACCTCCATGTCCTTGGCTTTAATGATGGCTCTCAGCTTCTCAATTTCCTCATACGGCTCATGTTGCAACCCTTGCGTGGTGGAATCTTTCAACCAATCCTCGTATGGTGCGGTCATTACCCCCTTCTGTTTGAGCTCCGGAAGATAACGAATGCTTCTATCGTCGGATATTGTTCTCCAAGATTCAGTGATTTGACTCTTCATAGGGATCTCTTTTGGGCATACCCCCTGATCAAAGAAAATGGTGACTTCACTAAACTCGGAAATCGGTGGCGGCCCCTGAATGCGACCTAGTTGTCTGAGAAATCTTTTCGGGGTATATGAGATGATTCCTTGAGTTCCCAGCAAGAGAACACGTTTGGATTCCTTAGTGCGAAGTATCGGCTCAAAGCAGTCTGTCCAATCTAATACCCACCTAATGTTGAAATCTTGCAATGTTTCCAAGTAATCCACACATTCGGATGCGTTCTTAGGTAGATCTCCCTCGTTGACTCTTTTGGGATGTGTGATTACCCAATTATATCCAACCACCGGCAAACTATCGGCAACTGATGCTTGTCTCTTAAAATGTTCCGTAGCCCATATGTATAGAACCAAGTTCGCCCCATGGAAAAACTTTTCTCCCTTTCGACAACCAGTACAAGCTAAGAAAATATCTGCGAGAATGGTCGGGACTATAGAGCATTGCTTACCCTGAATTCCTAAGAAAAGGTCATTCACAATTTTTGCTGATTTGAAGGCTATCTTTTGATCTTTTCGCGGAAAGAGATAGGTCCCAGCCATAACTACCCCATATACTAGTAGCCTTTTGCGCTCCCATACGGCTTTGGAAGTGAACACAAAATCCGTCACATGCCTCTCGAATCCATCGCGTGGCGCAAATCGTTCAAACAGAATATTCACAGCGACGCCCTGATCTGACCCTCGTAGCACGGACTCTTTCAATCCTATAATTTGACAAAATTCGGCCTTGTCGGAAGCAAATGGAAGCACCAAGGCAGTTCCTCGTGTGGGTAAACCAAGGAGGCCAGCTACTTCTTCGAGTGTTATAGTCATTTGCCTATTGCCTATTCTAAAAGCAGTACACTCGGGGTCCCAAAGATGAACTAAAGCCTCTACCAAGTAATTGTTGGATTTGATCTGCTTAAAGTCTCCAATTGGTCCTAAAAATTGGGCTACTTGATTCAATTCACTAGGTAACATGAAGGTGGGCCATTGTTGAACCTCAGTCGACGGTATTAACAATTGGTAGATGCGGCGAGGGCAAGCCATCTGATAATGAAGAGGGTAGTTTGTCAATTACCTTACCTACGAGTCTCATTCCTCCAGTTATGCGATAACTTAAACGTGCAGTCCCTTGAAGGGTTAAATACCCATGGGACACAAAAGGGTTGGTTTTATTCCTAAAACGGGATTCCCTACGTGGCGTTCCCTTTCTAGGGTTTATGCATGATGCCATTTTATTAAAACAATAAAATATGCAATTTGAAATGAAACGTGACCTAAGGAACCCTTTATTTGCCAGAGTAGGCCTAAAACGGTATGGCATTATGAATTTATGAACAAAATAAACCATAATTTGTCAAACGTGCAATAGCCTATCTACAAGGGTAGGTCTTAAAAGAAGGTCATGCCAGACCTCTTATTTCTTAATGTTTGTGAATGCCAAAAACAAAAAACAAGGAAACGTGAGCTCAACACATAATCACATAACACATTTGGACAAATAGATAATATAAAAGGCAATAAAGATAAATAAGAAAAGAGGGTTGGGACCCCTCCCCTCGTGAATAGTGTCCCTAGTTCAGGATAATGGCTGACTCTACCCTAGGCAATTCTAATATGAATGCATGAGGCTTGGCTTACTAATGCATCTAGACTCGATAGGTCATAGGCCCCCGAGCCTTCAGACTTAGAAACCAAGGGTCATCAATCCCAAGGTTCTTTGTCGGTGGCTCGAGCGATTCCCCAAACACCGCTACGCACACATCGTGTCACGGCTACGTGTTTGAGTGAATCTATCAAAACTTCAATCTTCGACCAAAAGCTAAAGGCTATCAACCAATAGCTTTAAGCGGAAGATTGAGTGACCCATTGGAACATGCTACACACACATCGTGTCGTGATCACATGTCCAAGTGAGTCACCTAATCCTAATAGGGTGGAGTGGCGTGACAAGCCACTAAAGAAAAATAAAAGGGATAAATAATTAAAGCGTATGCACGTATGCTAGTGCTCGTTTGGAGGGGAGGGATCAAGAACCAACGCGAGGCTCTAAGGTGATGTCCCCCACCCAAATGCAATGCAAGCGCGAGATAAACAAGTAAACATACATCCAATCAACCAATCATACATTCACGAGCGAGGGAGTAGTTGGATACGCGTGAAATGCAAAAAATCCTAAAAAAGGAAAAAATGCAACCCTAAAACACCCAAATGTGATATATGAAAAGGTTAAAAGAAGAAAAAGATTGATTAAATCAAATTTGCTCGGACTCTCGAAAGTCCCCAGTGGAGTCGCCAACTGTCGCGCCCCATTTTTTTTTTTTTTTGATAAAAATAAAAATGAATGGTTTGAGAAAGATGTATTTTGTGATTTGGAAAATGAATTGTGATTTAAAAGAAAGATGGGTCTAAATGGGACTTTTGAAACTGCGACGATTTGACCCAAGAAAAATAGTTCAAAAAGGGTTTTTTATATGAAAAATGGAGTCGCCACTTGGTATAGAGTTAGGGTGTACCAAGTCACCCAAAAAGTGAATTTTTAAGGAAAAAAGTAAGAAACCCTTTTGAACGACTCCTAGTCCACGCAAACAAAGAAAAAGATTCGGGAGTCACATTTGACGAAGGGGAAGGCAAGGATAAAAATCCAAGGCACCCCTTCGACCTAGCCAAGGCTAGTTGCGTTGATTTAATCAAAAATTTTCTTGTTTTAACCAAAGAATTTATTACATTTGGATGTGCTACATGAATGCAAAACCCTAGACCTAGGGGTATTGGGGGAAATTTCTCTTCAAAGGTTGAGTGGTGCCAATCACATTAATTGTGAAGCCCAATAACGATCCTTTGAAGAAGTCACGAATAATGCAAGTGAGATGCAAATGAAGGAAATGCATGTATGCAATGTGAAGGCATGAGTTTGAAAAAGTAATAAAAAACAAAGATGCATAAGTGAAAATGTGCACGTGAGTGGGCAAGGTATGGTATGTGCGATGGTAATATGAAGTGCATGTGTGCAAGTTATGATAAAAAGTGCTAGTGTGCAAGTGAAGGGATAAAGAGATGCACGTGTGCAAAAAGTGTTCGTGTGCAAGTGAAGGGATAAAAAGGTGTACGTGTGCAAATAGGAAGAAAAGTGTTATGATAGAATGGATGCATGAACCTAGGGAATTCATGCATAATGGGTACGGGGAGACCTAAATCGTGACTCAATTTGCCCTTTGATAGAGAGGATACAAGCGTGCTAAGGCTTAGAAAAAGCCACACTCGTCTATATCCCATATTTAAGGGGATTTTCACGCAAATGAACCCTAACTAGCATGAGATGCAAGTCCTAAAGTGAAGGGGAAGGGGTTTGAGGAACATACCAAATGATAAGCTAAGGAAAAATGCGTGATATGTGGTGATCATGCACTTAATGAAAAAGGGAAAAAAGAACCTATTGGGTCTAGCATTGGACTAGCCCATTCTATGAATTCCGACTAGCGTTGGACTAGTGGAAACGATAAAAGAAGCCACAACTAGCGTTGGACTAGTGTGGTGACGTACATTCATCCATTCCATTCATTTATACTTACGAAAAACGAGTAGACATGCGAATCACTTATAAACACGTAGCACATAACACTTAGCATGCTTGACTAGATGCAAAATCCTAATAAAGCATTTAACATATAACACATAGGCATGCAACCAAGCTAATGAACTTATTACATTCACTAACTAAAACAAAAGGGGAAGGGGAAAATGGACCAAATTGCTCGCCACAGCCCTATCTATTACAAGCCAAGAGGTGTACACATACCCCATTTAAAAGAATAATTTAATAAAAGCAAGAATGAATGAAATAATGGAACTAAAGAATGGTAATGAAAGCAAATTAGGCATGCGATTCACACTTAGCACATTGGATCACATAGGAGAGACAAAAGGGGTAAAAGAGATTATACCTCCCCGTTGGTGATACTAAGGAAGTAAACAAAGTCAACTTGGCTAGAGTCACCCAAGAAAAGACTAACTTAGGCTAAAATCACCAAAAACAAAAGATTAATGCACCAATTTAGTGATAAGATATAAACTAAATAATTTGAGCCCACCAAAACATCAAACTTTCTTCAATTGCAACTTAAAAATGGCCAAATAATGCATAATTCTCAAGCAAAAGCGAATCATTGATCAAATTTCTAAAATAGCAAAATATCGAGGACCCAAATGCAACTATTACCAAACATCCAAATCCAATTGAAACATTTAAGCATTTCAAAGGTCCCAAAAATAATAAAAGCCAAATAATGGTTCAAATTGCAAATACCTTAGGACTCAATTGCAAGAAATCAATACATATTTGGGCCTTTGTAGAATAAAAGGGAACTTGATGGGTCAAAGTGCTATTATAAGAACTCCTTTCATGCAAAAACATGCAACCTACGAAGGAAACTTGTTTCTGCAATTATTTCTTTCCTATGCTATTCGGCTTCAGCAAAACAACAAAACTACTCACGTTGTGTAATCTTCTTGTGAGTTTCTCAAACAAAAAAAAAAAAAAAAAAAAAAAAATTCATCATTCATCAATGTTTCACTCCATGCATCGACTTATCTTCCATCAGATTCACAAGTTCCAAACGGACACGAAAATAAAATGCAGCAAAGATGCTAGGGAACAGACTTGCAGCGAACATACACATAGTGTCTCAAATGGAACAACAAACCAATCCCATACTTACGAACCTTAGCAACTACAAACGGGATGGCTATTGTTGCAACAAAGCCCAGGGAATTCTATCCCTGTTGCCGCAACTCAAAGCACCAAGACAACTAAGCATAAAAATTTGGAAGAGGCACTACAACCTTATTAATTTTTCCTCAATGATAACAGGTCATCAAAACAGGTTTTCTACATATTACTGCTATCATATCATGACATAGGGAGGAACCCAGATGTCTTTGGTATATAAAAATCCTCCAAACACACACTAAACCCCTCGGAATACAGATTTTCCATCAACAAGGGTGTCAAAAAAAAAATGAAGAATCTTAACACCTCCTTAGGACCTTTTGAGAAGAAAATAGATGTAATAACATCAATAAAAGTAGACTGCAATAGATCCCTATTAAAATCAAGTTTGATCAATTCGCTACTGTGAGTCAAGTATCTTTCTCCACTACACTCAAAGGAAGCAGGTAATAACAGCAAAAGCAAGAGACAAAGTGCAGCAAACATCCTTTCGGCAATTTCTGGTTCCAAATGCAGATTTCAGGAGCTCTTTGATCACAACTTCCCATCTAATCTCCAAAGAAACTTGAACTAAGCAACGAAACACATATCTTTCACATCCCAACCAACACCACTTATAAGGAAATCATGCAAGTTCTATGCAGGTCTACAGGAGGTATAAGTCTGCAATTTTTATGGCGGTTTCGGTTCTGTGAATGCCGAATGCCAATTTTCATCCCAAACATAAACTAGTTAGCTTCAACCAACTCAAATGTGGATCAAAACAGCGATGCAACCATTCATTCCTTCCATTTTTAATACCCAACTCTCATGTTTTAATGCAATGACAGAAGTAAAGAGTATGCAGCAAATCTGGAAAATGTTTTGTGACTTTCATGCTCTGAAACTTCGGCAACATCATGTTGCCAGTTCTAAAAATCATCTCAAACCAGAATCCAGCTAAAACTTATCATTAAGATAGTATACTAAGCATGCAAAGGAAAAGAGTTGGTCGACACTTCTGCAAACAAACAAATTGAGACTATACAACTCAAACAGAAACAACCACATTTTACAACCCAAAAAAAATGCATTCCTCGCAGACCCCAGCGATGAACTTCAGTGGAACTTGCAAATCCATTAGGCAACACACTAAACCAATACTCTAACATGATTACCAAGAACAAATAGCAAACAACCATCAAGAGTGTCAAAATAGTCATGATTTCGGCAATTCTGCAACCTATTGCTGCAAAGTTGCAGCTTTAAACTCTTTACACAACCGAGAGGTATTCATGCATAGCAATTCGAGAAAATCATGATAGATTCGACACTCAACCAAATGCAAAAACTTGGGATAAGGGGAAAGGACTATCCAGCAAACTTTCGGGCATCAAATGCAATTACTACCTTAAACATGTAAGATGATCTTCATAAAGCAAGATTTAAGTGTTGGATTAACATCTATTTGATTAGATGATGAAGTCAGAAATTTCGGTCATTAGATGCTCAAGACAACCGTGGATAGCAGCCCTCTTTCCTAGCATAATTCTCACAAAGAAAATTCTGATAACAAACTACAATTCCAACTCTGCTCTCTCGGCCATCACACAGTTTTTTTTTCAACTTTTAGTCAGTCCTAAACAGAATTTTCCTTCGGTTAAAACCTTGTATTTGGCACTTTAAATCTCACATGCACAACTACTGAACTGATTAGCTAGCATTTCCAGTCCAAATTCAGTTCGGTTATTACCAAGAATTCGTCAATCAACCAGCAATTTGTTCAGCTTCCCTCGGATGAGCTTGCATGCAAGCCGATTTTGTTTCATCTCTTCTTTTCTAGCTTAATCTGAGCTAACTAACTTCATGCAAGACTTAACCATCCAGTTCTTAGTTAGTTAATAACATTTAAAAGCTCAGATTACTCCAAGAAACAAGATTAACGCTGCATTATCCAAATCAGTTCTCGGCCAACTCATTTCTTTTGCAAAACAGATTTTCTCAGGTGGTAATTTCATCATCCAGTCGCACCATCCAACATGCAGACTCTTAATCTCTATCATCTACCATTAATTAGCTTAAATTTGGCTCAGAAATTACCTCTGTAACAACTCAGCTCACGCACAAAAAAATCTGAAAATTTTTCTTCCTTCCTCTCGGCTTCACGCACCAGTTCGGTTCGCGGGTTGGTGTTGCAGCTGCGGTTGTTGAAGTGGGTGGATGATCGCAGTTGGTTGAGGGTGAAGGGTGCAGAAATGGGAGGAACTCACGCAGTGTCTTCCTTTCCGTTGCTCTAGCTCACGGTCTGGACAGAAGGGAGAAGAAGAAAGATTGCAGCTCGCTGTTTTCTTCCCTCTCGCGGTGCTTACCAGGTAAGTCTCTCCCTCTCTTTTGGTCTTGGTCCGAAGCTAAAAAAAATGTGGAGTGGAACTGGAATGTTCTTTGTGGTTTTGGCTGAGGTAGTGGAGTGGAGCTGGAATGTTCTTTTTTGGTTTAGGCTGAGGTAGTGGAGTGGAGTCGGTAGTTTATAAGATGTAGTGCTGCAGTGGAGAAATGGATCCGGCAGAAAATGGAATTGTGATCCTTTTTTTTTTTTTTTTTTCTTTTTCTCAACTTAATAATTTAACAAAAATAATAGTAAAACTAAATAATAATAGAAACAACAATTTTAATTACAAACACATCAAAATCAATCAAACTAGAAATAACAAAATTACCATTTTCGATCTTTTCTTTCATTTTCATCATTTTTTCCTTCTTTTCTTTTTCAAAATAAATTAACAAAAATAAACCAAAATGCCAAAAAAATTAAATTTGAATGTATTTTTGTGAACAATTTTCCTTTTTCTCCCTTTTTTTTTTCATGATTTTTCTACGCTAAAACTTAAAAAAAATAAAAATAGAAACTAGAAACTAAAAAAAAACTAAAAGTAACCACGACAAATGAGAATAAAAAGTAAAAGAAATTACACCAAAAATTTGGTGTCTACAATATGAAAAGGGTTGATTGTCTTATTTTCGTCCTGATACATAGTTGAGTACTTGAAATAAAAATCATGTGATATTCATGTAGAGCAACGTCATATTTATTTCAAGTGTGATTATGTTGGGTCAAGTTCTTTAAGGAGATGCGATTAGGTTAATTTTGCCAAGATCGTACAGTACCAATATTATCCACTCCCAAAGGACCAAATTGATCCTTTTCTTCCAACCTTTTTCCAGTTGATAAACTTATATATTCAAACAAGTTTAAAGCATTCATAGGAACAAATTCAAAGCAGTCGAAATGATTAAAATAGTTGTATCAGTTAATCATGAGCCTCCAAACAAAATATATAGAACAATTTCAAATTACCTAACCCCATTACCATATCCAGAGACTATCTAAAAGAAAGGTGTTCTGAAATCACTAAATACTTGTTTACCTGAAATGAAACTTCTTGATACGCTTTATTTCAATTTTTAATCTGCTGAAATCTGTGATAATAAGGGAACAATTGAAGTATATTTAGAGCAATATTTCCCACTGTACAGTTATTCATTGTCCTACACCATGAAAATTTTTACCAGTATTAATCATTTCTTTGTTCTTTTTGTTTTTGGTATTCTTCAGTACTTCAGCTCCTCCAAATAGTGCCTTATAATCATATGGCCTGCGAGTCTTCGATATAATCAAAGTGCACATCGACTTTATTGCGGAGTAAAGATCAATTCTCTTTTTCAGGCTTCTCAGAGCTGCAGGCAAGGGCCTAGAATTTGTAGCAATTGTACCATTCCCAACGTGCATGCATGCATATATGTCAGCTGATTGCATTAAAATCATGTAATCATTTAACACTCACGCTCAAATCTCAACCGTTGATCCTTACAATTTTGTCTTTTATGCATGATTTTACAGACATATTTGCCCTTCTGCAATAATCCCTTCTCATATACTAGTAATTATATATATATACCATTTCCCACACGCATGCTTGCATGTTTGTCAGCTGATACATTGAAATCATGTAAGCATTTAAGCTTCACAGCCTTCACTCTCAAATCTCAACTGTTACCTTTACAATTTTGTCTTTTATGCATGATTTTACGTATATATAGCCCTTCTGCTATAATTCCTTCTCATATATTGGCAAGTTCATCACTGTAAGCTAACATTTGCATGGTAGAAATGTCTAGTAAGGTTGTTGTCTTGGTGCTTGTAATTAGTGCCCTTGCATGCATTGTTGGGGCTCGAGTTTTGTTGAATAATGAAGGAAACAAAACCTCCGTCCTTCCGCAAAGTGAAGAAGGCAATGCAGAAGAAGATGGTGGTAATGGATTTGATCAAAGCCCGGGCGGTGATGAAGGTGATGCGGAAGACAATGGCGATGGATTCGATGGCAGTGGTACTATAGGCAGTGGTTTACGTCGTCCACCTCCAATGGGAGGCATTTCAGGAAGTACTGGTGCTGGTAGTGGAGCTGGTTTTGGAGGTGGTGTTGACCTCGGAGCTGGTGGTGGAGGAGGACCACTTGGTGGTATAGGTGGAAGGATTGGTGTTGGAGGTGGCGGTGGCGGTGGCAGTGGATTCGGGTTTGGGCTTGGGTCTGGACCTGGAAGTGGCATTCACGGTGGGGCCGGACTTGGCGTGGGTTTTGGAGGTGATGCTGGTTTCGGCCACGGTGGCGAAAGTGGTGGGCTCGGTGGCAGAAGTGGTGGATTTGGTGGAGGATTTGGTGGTCCGGGAGCTCCTTAGAGGATATTCTCCATGACTTCTATTGCGTCCTAAGTGTGATAGGAAGTATGCACTGTATCTTAAGTGTTTAGGTCTACCTTATGGTTGGGGTTACAACCTATGTTGCTATGTAATGTGGTTTATTTGAATAATAGCTCTATTTGGAAAGTTTCAGCTTATGGTGTAGAACAATGCCTTTCAAATTTCAAGTGAATAGTAGTCTCTTTATAGAAGGGCAAACTCATGCTTCATAAGTAGATCATTAAAGCCATTATCGCATATAACATTTCACACTGGGAGAGTTTAATTCTTTCATAGTTTAATCCTAAACTTAGATTATTATTTACAAGTGTTTGATCCAATTTTTAATGGACCCTTTGAATTGGCGGGAAAATGTTTCATTTCTTGTTAGCATAGTATTATTGAGGCCTGAGAGCATTAGGTTAGGGTTCTTTTGTCTTTGTAAGTCTATGTTTGATTAAAGAGACTTCGGCCATAGCGAATATGATTCTACCATTATGGGGCATATAGTCTCAAATTAGATTTTGGGACCAAATTGTGCTTAATACAATAAAGGAAAATTCTATACTAATTAACATACAAATTAAGCGACAAAATAAATTAAATGATGATCCACCTCTTTAAATTTAGATATTTTTATATTTGTATCTGTCATTTAAAAATTTCGTAATTTACAACTTTTTTTGTAAGTGCACTCTATGATAAATTATAAACCAAGATTGTGAAGTAGAATTAGTAGCATGTATTCCAAAACGTGCGCCATTTTATGAAAGGCCCTTCAGATAAATCTTTTACTGCATTCTCAGGAACTGTCTTCTGTAATCTTTTCCTGTGTTCCAAAGAACTGCCTTCTGTACTAAATATATCAACTTGGACACAAGAATGCATCACCAAAAAGACTTTGAATAGATAATGCCATTTACGAGGGTGAGAAGATGTCCAGTTCAGATTGCCCAATAGAAAAATTGCATCAACTGTGGACCCACTTATTACTTGATTTTTCATATGATAGGTACTTATGTTCCACTTTAACATACAAAGGAGTATCCCAAATTATGAAATATCCTCCTTCCTACATTATAAATTCCTGCAGTGTGAAAAGTTTTCTGGTGATAGTACAAATTTTACTATTTTTAGTTTTCTAGATTTCTTGGGAACATCTTTTTACTATCTTGTACATTGTGTTTAATTTATGGACATGATACTTGATCATGTTCACTCTTTGCCGGTAGATTTTGATGGCAAGAGCATGTTTTTAGTCCTTCAAGGCCTTGAAATTGTCAAGACCTGGTCTAAAGTGTTGGCTGTTGTTGGTCTATCGTGCGTGAAGTCTCAGGATTTTGTAATATGTTTATCGAGCCAAAGAGGTTTTGATCTAATGACTAAAATTGAAATTTCAAAAAAAAAAAAAAGAAAAGAAGTTCTAGATTTGAATGTCATTTTTCTCTGCTACTTTTTTAAATTCTACTTTTCTCCCGCTAGAAAAATATATTAAAAAAATATTTACCAAACTCGTTAAAACAATATACATTGAGTTTTCAATTGTATATACGCAAATGGGAAGTTTTAGAATTGCATGCATTGGAAGGCTAATAACTTGAAATAAGTAGTATTTGCAATCTTTTTCTCTAAAATCAAGAAAATCAAATAGCTATATACATTTATTATTGCCCATACTAAATTACAACTATAATATGTAATTTGTTTATTTATTCACATAATAACTTATTTTTATTATTTGATAAATTAACCAATTAACAAGTCACATTTTTGTTTACCTTACTTAGTATGCACTATAAAATTTTCAGTAAGCAATTTTATTTTTATTTTTACTTTTGTTACCCAGTTCACTCAGCGAATTTTCCATAACCCAGGCTAATTGAACAATTGGGCTAGTGCATTGAGAGACTGGGCTCAGAATGTTGTTAAGATAGGAGATTGGGCTAGTCCGTTGACCCAAATATCGGGTGTGAGATTTAGTGGGGTTCTGTAAGGGGTGCAAACCAAACGAGTTAAATTGAATAACACACAAGTTTGCTCGGCCAAAATTCAACTTCAAACTTATATATTTTTTTTTTGTCAAGAAGTCAATTGACTTTTACTGACTAAACAAACCTAGACCCCAGATCATACTCCAAACTTATATTGAGCGAGTTCGATTTCAAGTTTTTAGACTAGTTGAGTTTGAATTTAATATGTGAAACTTGAAAACTCGTTGAGGTTAATGGAACTCGTCAAGTTTGATCAAGTTCAATCGAACTTCACACATACACACGCACATAGATACACATATACATACATATATATATATATATATATATATGTAATTTTTTATTTATTAGTATGAAATATCTATTTTGTCTCTTGTTTAAAATTATATAAAATATAAATTTATATTTTTAAACTTGATTGGGCTCAAAATAAGCTAAATTGGGCTCGAAATAAGTTCGATTGGGCTTGATAAATATGACCTTGAGTAATGCAAAATAAAATTGAATTTGAACTCAAGCCAGACTTTCGAACTTTCAAGAACTCTATGAGTTCGAACTTGAGTTCCACTCTAAATTTTTTAACTCGAGTTGAGGTCGAATAATATACTATTCACTTGACTCGACTCGATTAATGTTAACTTTTTTTTCAAGGGAAAGAAAATGGGATGGAAGAATCGAGGTTTTTGGACCAAATCTTAAAATCCTTCGAAGAGTGGCCACATTCATATTGAAGATATGACACATAAACCAAACCACGGAGCAAGAGTAACCTACATCTGATAAAGGGATATTTTTTTAATACCTTTTTTCCAACTATCATTTTATCAAATATGTTAAAAATCATATCTTTTGAAAAAAGCAAATCTGGCGATTGGAAACTTGCACAGATTTTTGTAGGATTACAATTATTTTATCTTATTTTTAAAATATTTTTTGGAATTTTACAGTCTAATTTTTATCTGTTCTTTAGATATGTAGTAACTATTTTTTAGATTTATTCTTTGATACCTGTGTATATCTAATGATGTAACTTCTGCCATTATTGCAGATTTTGATAAAATTTTATCAAAAAAAAAAAAAGCATAGCAAACGGAGAAAGGAAAAGAAAGGCATTTCTGCAATATATTCTTTGCTTCAACCACCATGCCATTGTGTATCTATTCTTCAAATTTGTTCTTTGATACCTGTATATGTTTGATGATGTAACTTCTACCATTAGTTCAAATTTTGACGAAATTTTTATCCAAAAAAAAAAACATAGCAAACGGAGAAAGGAAAAGAAAGGCATTTCTGCAATATATTCTTTGCTTCAACCACCTAGCCCTTGTGATATGCTTGCTTTGTACACATTCCGTTGATGTCTTTGAACCACCATTTAGTTTTCCTCTTATTCCGACATGAAATTGATCTTTCCTGAGTCAATCAATTTGCCTTGTATTAGAGTCCACTATCTGACTAATTTGATTAAATTTTCCCCCAAGATGACAAGAAGGTGGAATGGATGAGAATTTGTTCCTGCAGAAATTGAGAGCTTAACATTTGATTTCTTTAAAAAAAAAATTTGAATTTCAAAAACTTCTTATTGCCTCCATTACATATTCTTTCCATTGATAGGGAAAAAAAATGATTCAACCGTTTTCCGCCCTTGTTATTGCTGAAGTGGTTTTGATACTGACCCTTCTGTTCAGAACACCTCTGAGAAAGCCAACGGTTATGATGGTGGACAAAATGAAGCAAGGTCGAGGACCTGTGGTAGCCAAGACCGTTGCAGGAACCTTGTTCATGATTTTCATCTCCACCCTCAACAATATCATGAAAATTCAGAATCGTGCAGTCGAGGCAGGCACAATTAACCCAACTGATCAGATTCTTTTGGTCAATCAAATTTTAGAAGCCATTCTCTTGGGTAAGCAAAAACTTTCATGTCTTCTTATGAATTCCCATGAATTGACTTTATTGTGTCTTGTGCATAAATTTATAAACCTACATGCATACGCTAATATTTATTGTCCTACCTACATGTAGACAATCGCCTGCTTGATTTTAACTATAGTTATACAAAAAACTAATGTGCATGGATTGCATGAGTCACGTTCTCAATTTAATTTCACTTTTTCAAAATTTAATTCTTAGTCCTCTTAATCAGGCAACTTAGCAGAAAAAAAAAGATTATCTTTTTATGAAATGACAGTGTACTAATTTTTTCTATACTAGCAACTTTAGATGTATATCACATATGCATGATTTGAATTTTAAATTTGAATTTTTATTTACAATTGCAGCAAACGAACATCCGGTCATGCGGAAAATCTCTTCGAAGTACGGCGGATCATGGGCTTTGATGAATGTGCGAATAATTTCATCCTCAGTCATCGGTGGTTCCACCTTCGCAGCTACTTTTCTCCACCTCTTGGCATAGGTCTTGTGGTCCTCAGAAGGCTTCCTTTTCGTTCCTTCCAGAGTAGTCCGGGTTGGCGCTAGCTCGCAGTTGTACTCATATTGTCGAATGAAGGCATTGGACAGATCGAGCCAGGTCTTCGCTTCCTCTGGCTTTAGGTTGGAGTACCAATCGAGAGCATCCCCTTCTAAGCTTTCTGGAAATAATCTCAACGGCAAATTCTCGTCATCCACTGGCTTGCCCAACTTGTTAGCAAACAAGCGCAAGTGCGTCTTTGGGTTGCCCGTGCCATCATATTTGTTGAACTTCGGAGTCTTGAACCCCACCGGCAGTTGTACGTTTGGAAATAGGCACAAATCATCGTAGTCCAGCACCCCTTGCTTGCTTAAACCTTGGCTTTTCCGGATAAATTCATCAAAACGATCCAAGCGTTTAAGTAACTTCATATCAATCTGGGCAGACGAATCTCCCATTTCTGGCTTATTTTGAAAAACGTGCTCCGGCACAACGGGCTCTGCGGTAGTCTGAAAGAAAGTCGGTGGAGTTACATGCATGTTTGGATCACCCTGAGGCTGGAAACCTTGCCCATAAGGGGGATAAAAAGGAGGATTTTGAGTATAAGCATATTGCGGATTGAAAGTTCCCTCAAACGTGGTTTGAAATGAAGGAATAACAAATGGTTCTGATTGTGGTTGTGTAGCGGGTACAGGCTCAGGTTGCACTCCACTACTAACGAGCTCGTCAATCAACTTCTTCTGAGCGGCCATTTCCGACGCCATTTCCCCAAATTTTGTGAGTAACTCAGTCAACTGAACCCCAGGACTTGCGGCTTCCGGCTGGGTAGTTGCAACGAACTTTTCGGATGATTCTGGTTGAGTACTCATGTCTACACGATTCCTTTGGGCTCTACTTCGGGATCGCGTAATAATGGGGCTTTTCCGAAAAGCTATTTTGAAATTTACCTGAAATGAAGAAAGAACTCCTTTAGATAAACCAATGATTACTGAATTTCTGCAATTTATTCAAAAAGAGAAAAAAGAAAAAGGCATGAGTTAGTAATTATTCGAAAAATTCGGATGCATGTCCTATGGGGGGGCCCTTTTTGTGCCAAGGGTAGGCCTAGCATGATGCAACACTTTCGGAATGAGACCCATTAATCAAACCTGTTATTTGACAAACACTTTGTGAGAAGGGATTCATTGCAAAAACCAAATACATCTGTTTACATCATATTGCGAAGGCGATTTTGTACAAGATCACCAAAGTTCCTAAGCCTATCTAGTACAGAGTCTTTACTCTCTCTAGTATATGGCATCTGGACACGTTCGGCTTGATCATATAATTCCCCACATTTCCGCTTCATCTCTTGGCGCCTTTCTCGCTCCTTCTCATATAACCTCTTGTTTTCTTCTGCCTTTCCTTTGTGCACTTCGATGGATTTCTTCAACTGTACCACCTCCATGTCCTTGGCTTTAATGATGGCTCTCAGCTTCTCAATTTCCTCATACGGCTCATGTTGCAACCCTTGCGTGGTGGAATCTTTCAACCAATCCTCGTATGGTGCGGTCATTACCCCCTTCTGTTTGAGCTCCGGAAGATAACGAATGCTTCTATCGTCGGATATTGTTCTCCAAGATTCAGTGATTTGACTCTTCATAGGGATCTCTTTTGGGCATACCCCCTGATCAAAGAAAATGGTGACTTCACTAAACTCGGAAATCGGTGGCGGCCCCTGAATGCGACCTAGTTGTCTGAGAAATCTCTTCGGGGTATACGAGATGATTCCTTGAGTACCCAGCAAGAGAACACGTTCGGATTCCTTAGTGCGAAGTATCGGCTCAAAGCAGTCTGTCCAATCTAATACCCACCTAATGTTGAAATCTTGCAATGTTTCCAAGTAATCCACACATTCGGATGCGTTCTTAGGTAGATCTCCCTCGTTGGCTCTTTTGGGATGTGTGATTACCCAATTATATCCAACCACCGGCAAACTATCGGCAACTGATGCTTGTCTCTTAAAATGTTCCGTAGCCCATATGTATAGAACCAAGTTCGCCCCATGGAAAAACTTTTCTCCCTTTCGACAACCAGTACAAGCTAAGAAAATATCTGCGAGAATGGTCGGGACTATAGAGCATTGCTTACCCTGAATTCCTAAGAAAAGGTCATTCACAATTTTTGCTGATTTGAAGGCTATCTTTTGATCTTTTCGCGGAAAGAGATAGGTCCCAGCCATAACTACCCCATATACTAGTAGCCTTTTGCGCTCCCATACGGCTTTGGAAGTGAACACAAAATCCGTCACATGCCTCTCGAATCCATCGCGTGGCGCAAATCGTTCAAACAGAATATTCACAGCGACGCCCTGATCTGACCCTCGTAGCACGGACTCTTTCAATCCTATAATTTGACAAAATTCGGCCTTGTCGGAAGCAAATGGAAGCACCAAGGCAGTTCCTCGTGTGGGTAAACCAAGGAGGCCAGCTACTTCTTCGAGTGTTATAGTCATTTGCCTATTGCCTATTCTAAAAGCAGTACACTCGGGGTCCCAAAGATGAACTAAAGCCTCTACCAAGTAATTGTTGGATTTGATCTGCTTAAAGTCTCCAATTGGTCCTAAAAATTGGGCTACTTGATTCAATTCACTAGGTAACATGAAGGTGGGCCATTGTTGAACCTCAGTCGACGGTATTAACAATTGGTAGATGCGGCGAGGGCAAGCCATCTGATAATGAAGAGGGTAGTTTGTCAATTACCTTACCTACGAGTCTCATTCCTCCAGTTATGCGATAACTTAAACGTGCAGTCCCTTGAAGGGTTAAATACCCATGGGACACAAAAGGGTTGGTTTTATTCCTAAAACGGGATTCCCTACGTGGCGTTCCCTTTCTAGGGTTTATGCATGATGCCATTTTATTAAAACAATAAAATATGCAATTTGAAATGAAACGTGACCTAAGGAACCCTTTATTTGCCAGAGTAGGCCTAAAACGGTATGGCATTATGAATTTATGAACAAAATAAACCATAATTTGTCAAACGTGCAATAGCCTATCTACAAGGGTAGGTCTTAAAAGAAGGTCATGCCAGACCTCTTATTTCTTAATGTTTGTGAATGCCAAAAACAAAAAACAAGGAAACGTGAGCTCAACACATAATCACATAACACATTTGGACAAATAGATAATATAAAAGGCAATAAAGATAAATAAGAAAAGAGGGTTGGGACCCCTCCCCTCGTGAATAGTGTCCCTAGTTCAGGATAATGGCTGACTCTACCCTAGGCAATTCTAATATGAATGCATGAGGCTTGGCTTACTAATGCATCTAGACTCGATAGGTCATAGGCCCCCGAGCCTTCAGACTTAGAAACCAAGGGTCATCAATCCCAAGGTTCTTTGTCGGTGGCTCGAGCGATTCCCCAAACACCGCTACGCACACATCGTGTCACGGCTACGTGTTTGAGTGAATCTATCAAAACTTCAATCTTCGACCAAAAGCTAAAGGCTATCAACCAATAGCTTTAAGCGGAAGATTGAGTGACCCATTGGAACATGCTACACACACATCGTGTCGTGATCACATGTCCAAGTGAGTCACCTAATCCTAATAGGGTGGAGTGGCGTGACAAGCCACTAAAGAAAAATAAAAGGGATAAATAATTAAAGCGTATGCACGTATGCTAGTGCTCGTTTGGAGGGGAGGGATCAAGAACCAACGCGAGGCTCTAAGGTGATGTCCCCCACCCAAATGCAATGCAAGCGCGAGATAAACAAGTAAACATACATCCAATCAACCAATCATACATTCACGAGCGAGGGAGTAGTTGGATACGCGTGAAATGCAAAAAATCCTAAAAAAGGAAAAAATGCAACCCTAAAACACCCAAATGTGATATATGAAAAGGTTAAAAGAAGAAAAAGATTGATTAAATCAAATTTGCTCGGACTCTCGAAAGTCCCCAGTGGAGTCGCCAACTGTCGCGCCCCATTTTTTTTTTTTTTTGATAAAAATAAAAATGAATGGTTTGAGAAAGATGTATTTTGTGATTTGGAAAATGAATTGTGATTTAAAAGAAAGATGGGTCTAAATGGGACTTTTGAAACTGCGACGATTTGACCCAAGAAAAATAGTTCAAAAAGGGTTTTTTATATGAAAAATGGAGTCGCCACTTGGTATAGAGTTAGGGTGTACCAAGTCACCCAAAAAGTGAATTTTTAAGGAAAAAAGTAAGAAACCCTTTTGAACGACTCCTAGTCCACGCAAACAAAGAAAAAGATTCGGGAGTCACATTTGACGAAGGGGAAGGCAAGGATAAAAATCCAAGGCACCCCTTCGACCTAGCCAAGGCTAGTTGCGTTGATTTAATCAAAAATTTTCTTGTTTTAACCAAAGAATTTATTACATTTGGATGTGCTACATGAATGCAAAACCCTAGACCTAGGGGTATTGGGGGAAATTTCTCTTCAAAGGTTGAGTGGTGCCAATCACATTAATTGTGAAGCCCAATAACGATCCTTTGAAGAAGTCACGAATAATGCAAGTGAGATGCAAATGAAGGAAATGCATGTATGCAATGTGAAGGCATGAGTTTGAAAAAGTAATAAAAAACAAAGATGCATAAGTGAAAATGTGCACGTGAGTGGGCAAGGTATGGTATGTGCGATGGTAATATGAAGTGCATGTGTGCAAGTTATGATAAAAAGTGCTAGTGTGCAAGTGAAGGGATAAAGAGATGCACGTGTGCAAAAAGTGTTCGTGTGCAAGTGAAGGGATAAAAAGGTGTACGTGTGCAAATAGGAAGAAAAGTGTTATGATAGAATGGATGCATGAACCTAGGGAATTCATGCATAATGGGTACGGGGAGACCTAAATCGTGACTCAATTTGCCCTTTGATAGAGAGGATACAAGCGTGCTAAGGCTTAGAAAAAGCCACACTCGTCTATATCCCATATTTAAGGGGATTTTCACGCAAATGAACTCTAACTAGCATGAGATGCAAGTCCTAAAGTGAAGGGGAAGGGGTTTGAGGAACATACCAAATGATAAGCTAAGGAAAAATGCGTGATATGTGGTGATCATGCACTTAATGAAAAAGGGAAAAAAGAACCTATTGGGTCTAGCATTGGACTAGCCCATTCTATGAATTCCGACTAGCGTTGGACTAGTGGAAACGATAAAAGAAGCCACAACTAGCGTTGGACTAGTGTGGTGACGTACATTCATCCATTCCATTCATTTATACTTACGAAAAACGAGTAGACATGCGAATCACTTATAAACACGTAGCACATAACACTTAGCATGCTTGACTAGATGCAAAATCCTAATAAAGCATTTAACATATAACACATAGGCATGCAACCAAGCTAATGAACTTATTACATTCACTAACTAAAACAAAAGGGGAAGGGGAAAATGGACCAAATTGCTCGCCACAGCCCTATCTATTACAAGCCAAGAGGTGTACACATACCCCATTTAAAAGAGTAATTTAATAAAAGCAAGAATGAATGAAATAATGGAACTAAAGAATGGTAATGAAAGCAAATTAGGCATGCGATTCACACTTAGCACATTGGATCACATAGGAGAGACAAAGGGGGTAAAAGAGATTATACCTCCCCGTTGGTGATACTAAGGAAGTAAACAAAGTCAACTTGGCTAGAGTCACCCAAGAAAAGACTAACTTAGGCTAAAATCACCAAAAACAAAAGATTAATGCACCAATTTAGTGATAAGATATAAACTAAATAATTTGAGCCCACCAAAACATCAAACTTTCTTCAATTGCAACTTAAAAATGGCCAAATAATGCATAATTCTCAAGCAAAAGCGAATCATTGATCAAATTTCTAAAATAGCAAAATATCGAGGACCCAAATGCAATTATTACCAAACATCCAAATCCAATTGAAACATTTAAGCATTTCAAAGGTCCCAAAAATAATAAAAGCCAAATAATGGTTCAAATTGCGAATACCTTAGGACTCAATTGCAAGAAATCAATACATATTTGGGCCTTTGTAGAATAAAAGGGAACTTGATGGGTCAAAGTGCTATTATAAGAACTCCTTTCATGCAAAAACATGCAACCTACGAAGGAAACTTGTTTCTGCAATTATTTCTTTCCTATGCTATTCGGCTTCAGCAAAACAACAAAACTACTCACGTTGTGTAATCTTCTTGTGAGTTTCTCAAACAAAAAAATTCATCATTCATCAATGTTTCACTCCATGCATCGACTTATCTTCCATCAGATTCACAAGTTCCAAACGGACACGAAAATAAAATGCAGCAAAGATGCTAGGGAACAGACTTGCAGCGAACATACACATAGTGTCTCAAATGGAACAACAAACCAATCCCATACTTATTAACCTTAGCAACTACAAACGGGATGGCTATTGTTGCAACAAAGCCCAGGGAATTCTATCCCTGTTGTCGCAACTCAAAGCACCAAGACAACTAAGCATAAAAATTTGGAAGAGGCACTACAACCTTATTAATTTTTCCTCAATGATAACAGGTCATCAAAACAGGTTTTCTACATATTACTGCTATCATATCATGACATAGGGAGAAACCCAGATGTCTTTGGTATATAAAAATCCTCCAAACACACACTAAACCCCTCGGAATACAGATTTTCCATCAACAAGGGTGTCAAAAAAAAAATGAAGAATCTTAACACCTCCTTAGAACCTTTTGAGAAGAAAATAGATGTAATAACATCAATAAAAGTAGACTGCAATAGATCCCTATTAAAATCAAGTTTGATCAATTCGCTACTGTGAGTCAAGTATCTTTCTCCACTACACTCAAAGGAAGCAGGTAATAACAGCAAAAGCAAGAGACAAAGTGCAGCAAACATCCTTTCGGCAATTTCTGGTTCCAAATGCAGATTTCAGGAGCTCTTTGATCACAACTTCCCATCTAATCTCCAAAGAAACTTGAACTAAGCAACGAAACACATATCTTTCACATCCCAACCAACACCACTTATAAGGAAATCATGCAAGTTCTATGCAGGTCTACAGGAGGTATAAGTCTGCAATTTTTATGGCGGTTTCGGTTCTGTGAATGCCGAATGCCAATTTTCATCCCAAACATAAACTAGTTAGCTTCAACCAACTCAAATGTGGATCAAAACAGCGATGCAACCATTCATTCCTTCCATTTTTAATACCCAACTCTCATGTTTTAATGCAATGACAGAAGTAAAGAGTATGCAGCAAATCTGGAAAATGTTTTGTGACTTTCATGCTCTGAAACTTCGGCAACATCATGTTGCCAGTTCCAAAAAATCATCTCAAACCAGAATCCAGCTAAAACTTATCATTAAGATAGTATACTAAGCATGCAAAGGAAAAGAGTTGGTCGACACTTCTGCAAACAAACAAATTGAGACTATACAACTCAAACAGAAACAACCACATTTTACAACCCAAAAAAAATGCATTCCTCGCAGACCCCAGCGATGAACTTCAGTGGAACTTGCAAATCCATTAGGCAACACACTAAACCAATACTCTAACATGATTACCAAGAACAAATAGCAAACAACCATCAAGAGTGTCAAAATAGTCATGATTTCGGCAATTCTGCAACCTATTGCTGCAAAGTTGCAGCTTTAAACTCTTTACACAACCGAGAGGTATTCATGCATAGCAATTCGAGAAAATCATGATAGATTCGACACTCAACCAAATGCAAAAACTTGGGATAAGGGGAAAGGACTATCCAGCAAACTTTCGGGCATCAAATGCAATTACTACCTTAAACATGTAAGATGATCTTCATAAAGCAAGATTTAAGTGTTGGATTAACATCTATTTGATTAGATGATGAAGTCAGAAATTTCGGTCATTAGATGCTCAAGACAACCGTGGATAGCAGCCCTCTTTCCTAGCATAATTCTCACAAAGAAAATTCTGATAACAAACTACAATTCCAACTCTGCTCTCTCGGCCATCACACAGTTTTTTTTTCAACTTTTAGTCAGTCCTAAACAGAATTTTCCTTCGGTTAAAACCTTGTATTTGGCACTTTAAATCTCACATGCACAACTACTGAACTGATTAGCTAGCATTTCCAGTCCAAATTCAGTTCGGTTATTACCAAGAATTCGTCAATCAACCAGCAATTTGTTCAGCTTCCCTCGGATGAGCTTGCATGCAAGCCGATTTTGTTTCATCTCTTCTTTTCTAGCTTAATCTGAGCTAACTAACTTCATGCAAGACTTAACCATCCAGTTCTTAGTTAGTTAATAACATTTAAAAGCTCAGATTACTCCAAGAAACAAGATTAACGCTGCATTATCCAAATCAGTTCTCGGCCAACTCATTTCTTTTGCAAAACAGATTTTCTCAGGTGGTAATTTCATCATCCAGTCGCACCATCCAACATGCAGACTCTTAATCTCTATCATCTACCATTAATTAGCTTAAATTTGGCTCAGAAATTACCTCTGTAACAACTCAGCTCACGCACAAAAAAATCTGAAAATTTTTCTTCCTTCCTCTCGGCTTCACGCACCAGTTCGGTTCGCGGGTTGGTGTTGCAGCTGCGGTTGTTGAAGTGGGTGGATGATCGCAGTTGGTTGAGGGTGAAGGGTGCAGAAATGGGAGGAACTCACGCAGTGTCTTCCTTTCCGTTGCTCTAGCTCACGGTCTGGACAGAAGGGAGAAGAAGAAAGATTGCAGCTCGCTGTTTTCTTCCCTCTCGCGGTGCTTACCAGGTAAGTCTCTCCCTCTCTTTTGGTCTTGGTCCGAAGCTAAAAAAAATGTGGAGTGGAACTGGAATGTTCTTTGTGGTTTTGGCTGAGGTAGTGGAGTGGAGCTGGAATGTTCTTTTTTGGTTTAGGCTGAGGTAGTGGAGTGGAGTCGGTAGTTTATAAGATGTAGTGCTGCAGTGGAGAAATGGATCCGGCAGAAAATGGAATTGTGATCCTTTTTTTTTTTTTTTTTTCTTTTTCTCAACTTAATAATTTAACAAAAATAATAGTAAAACTAAATAATAATAGAAACAACAATTTTAATTACAAACACATCAAAATCAATCAAACTAGAAATAACAAAATTACCATTTTCGATCTTTTCTTTCATTTTCATCATTTTTTCCTTCTTTTCTTTTTCAAAATAAATTAACAAAAATAAACCAAAATGCCAAAAAAATTAAATTTGAATGTATTTTTGTGAACAATTTTCCTTTTTCTCCCTTTTTTTTTTCATGATTTTTCTACGCTAAAACTTAAAAAAAATAAAAATAGAAACTAGAAACTAAAAAAAAACTAAAAGTAACCACGACAAATGAGAATAAAAAGTAAAAGAAATTACACCAAAAATTTGGTGTCTACAGTGTCAACTCTTGACTCAAAAACCAAAAAGCACTCTTCCAGCAATCTTTAGTCCAAATTTGTAAGGCTCTAGCTTATTTTCCTTGTCATAATAAACATGTTGGAAAGATGCATCTATTTATCAGTAGCTCGAGTACTAGTTTATCTTCACTTGAAAAATTCCCATCGAAAGGTCAAAGAAGATTATTGGTAAAAATCAAGGGAATATTGGAATCATTTGCTCTTACTTTTCCAAGTTTTATCAATTAGTTTTTTCTACACATAAAACTTTGAGTAGGTTATCCAATTCTAATATTAGGGTAAGCCAGAATCTGTAGGTCGACTTACACTCAAATATTAGGTCGTCTTTCCTTTTGCAAAAACAAATTAAGCCCCTTTCTCAAAAAAAAATTGTTAACAAAATATCTTGAATTGCTAATTGTTTATGATCACCTTATGATTAGCTCAACAATCAAGAGAGCGATAAGAGACATTATAGCAGAATAAATCCGGTCAAACTTGAGTTATGTCCATTCTAATTCTCCCTTGCCACCTCCAAATGCAATGGTTGTATTGACTCTAAGATGGAGAAATATGAAAAGGGTTGATTGTCTTATTTTCGTCCTGATACATAGTTGAGTACTTGAAATAAAAATCATGTGATATTCATGTAGAGCAACGTCATATTTATTTCAAGTGTGATTATGTTGGGTCAAGTTCTTTAAGGAGATGCGATTAGGTTAATTTTGCCAAGATCGTACAGTACCAATATTATCCACTCCCAAAGGACCAAATTGATCCTTTTCTTCCAACCTTTTTCCAGTTGATAAACTTATATATTCAAACAAGTTTAAAGCATTCATAGGAACAAATTCAAAGCAGTCGAAATGATTAAAATAGTTGTATCAGTTAATCATGAGCCTCCAAACAAAATATATAGAACAATTTCAAATTACCTAACCCCATTACCATATCCAGAGACTATCTAAAAGAAAGGTGTTCTGAAATCACTAAATACTTGTTTACCTGAAATGAAACTTCTTGATACGCTTTATTTCAATTTTTAATCTGCTGAAATCTGTGATAATAAGGGAACAATTGAAGTATATTTAGAGCAATATTTCCCACTGTACAGTTATTCATTGTCCTACACCATGAAAATTTTTACCAGTATTAATCATTTCTTTGTTCTTTTTGTTTTTGGTATTCTTCAGTACTTCAGCTCCTCCAAATAGTGCCTTATAATCATATGGCCTGCGAGTCTTCGATATAATCAAAGTGCACATCGACTTTATTGCGGAGTAAAGATCAATTCTCTTTTTCAGGCTTCTCAGAGCTGCAGGCAAGGGCCTAGAATTTGTAGCAATTGTACCATTCCCAACGTGCATGCATGCATATATGTCAGCTGATTGCATTAAAATCATGTAATCATTTAACACTCACGCTCAAATCTCAACCGTTGATCCTTACAATTTTGTCTTTTATGCATGATTTTACAGACATATTTGCCCTTCTGCAATAATCCCTTCTCATATACTAGTAATTATATATATATACCATTTCCCACACGCATGCTTGCATGTTTGTCAGCTGATACATTGAAATCATGTAAGCATTTAAGCTTCACAGCCTTCACTCTCAAATCTCAACTGTTACCTTTACAATTTTGTCTTTTATGCATGATTTTACGTATATATAGCCCTTCTGCTATAATTCCTTCTCATATATTGGCAAGTTCATCACTGTAAGCTAACATTTGCATGGTAGAAATGTCTAGTAAGGTTGTTGTCTTGGTGCTTGTAATTAGTGCCCTTGCATGCATTGTTGGGGCTCGAGTTTTGTTGAATAATGAAGGAAACAAAACCTCCGTCCTTCCGCAAAGTGAAGAAGGCAATGCAGAAGAAGATGGTGGTAATGGATTTGATCAAAGCCCGGGCGGTGATGAAGGTGATGCGGAAGACAATGGCGATGGATTCGATGGCAGTGGTACTATAGGCAGTGGTTTACGTCGTCCACCTCCAATGGGAGGCATTTCAGGAAGTACTGGTGCTGGTAGTGGAGCTGGTTTTGGAGGTGGTGTTGACCTCGGAGCTGGTGGTGGAGGAGGACCACTTGGTGGTATAGGTGGAAGGATTGGTGTTGGAGGTGGCGGTGGCGGTGGCAGTGGATTCGGGTTTGGGCTTGGGTCTGGACCTGGAAGTGGCATTCACGGTGGGGCCGGACTTGGCGTGGGTTTTGGAGGTGATGCTGGTTTCGGCCACGGTGGCGAAAGTGGTGGGCTCGGTGGCAGAAGTGGTGGATTTGGTGGAGGATTTGGTGGTCCGGGAGCTCCTTAGAGGATATTCTCCATGACTTCTATTGCGTCCTAAGTGTGATAGGAAGTATGCACTGTATCTTAAGTGTTTAGGTCTACCTTATGGTTGGGGTTACAACCTATGTTGCTATGTAATGTGGTTTATTTGAATAATAGCTCTATTTGGAAAGTTTCAGCTTATGGTGTAGAACAATGCCTTTCAAATTTCAAGTGAATAGTAGTCTCTTTATAGAAGGGCAAACTCATGCTTCATAAGTAGATCATTAAAGCCATTATCGCATATAACATTTCACACTGGGAGAGTTTAATTCTTTCATAGTTTAATCCTAAACTTAGATTATTATTTACAAGTGTTTGATCCAATTTTTAATGGACCCTTTGAATTGGCGGGAAAATGTTTCATTTCTTGTTAGCATAGTATTATTGAGGCCTGAGAGCATTAGGTTAGGGTTCTTTTGTCTTTGTAAGTCTATGTTTGATTAAAGAGACTTCGGCCATAGCGAATATGATTCTACCATTATGGGGCATATAGTCTCAAATTAGATTTTGGGACCAAATTGTGCTTAATACAATAAAGGAAAATTCTATACTAATTAACATACAAATTAAGCGACAAAATAAATTAAATGATGATCCACCTCTTTAAATTTAGATATTTTTATATTTGTATCTGTCATTTAAAAATTTCGTAATTTACAACTTTTTTTGTAAGTGCACTCTATGATAAATTATAAACCAAGATTGTGAAGTAGAATTAGTAGCATGTATTCCAAAACGTGCGCCATTTTATGAAAGGCCCTTCAGATAAATCTTTTACTGCATTCTCAGGAACTGTCTTCTGTAATCTTTTCCTGTGTTCCAAAGAACTGCCTTCTGTACTAAATATATCAACTTGGACACAAGAATGCATCACCAAAAAGACTTTGAATAGATAATGCCATTTACGAGGGTGAGAAGATGTCCAGTTCAGATTGCCCAATAGAAAAATTGCATCAACTGTGGACCCACTTATTACTTGATTTTTCATATGATAGGTACTTATGTTCCACTTTAACATACAAAGGAGTATCCCAAATTATGAAATATCCTCCTTCCTACATTATAAATTCCTGCAGTGTGAAAAGTTTTCTGGTGATAGTACAAATTTTACTATTTTTAGTTTTCTAGATTTCTTGGGAACATCTTTTTACTATCTTGTACATTGTGTTTAATTTATGGACATGATACTTGATCATGTTCACTCTTTGCCGGTAGATTTTGATGGCAAGAGCATGTTTTTAGTCCTTCAAGGCCTTGAAATTGTCAAGACCTGGTCTAAAGTGTTGGCTGTTGTTGGTCTATCGTGCGTGAAGTCTCAGGATTTTGTAATATGTTTATCGAGCCAAAGAGGTTTTGATCTAATGACTAAAATTGAAATTTCAAAAAAAAAAAAAAGAAAAGAAGTTCTAGATTTGAATGTCATTTTTCTCTGCTACTTTTTTAAATTCTACTTTTCTCCCGCTAGAAAAATATATTAAAAAAATATTTACCAAACTCGTTAAAACAATATACATTGAGTTTTCAATTGTATATACGCAAATGGGAAGTTTTAGAATTGCATGCATTGGAAGGCTAATAACTTGAAATAAGTAGTATTTGCAATCTTTTTCTCTAAAATCAAGAAAATCAAATAGCTATATACATTTATTATTGCCCATACTAAATTACAACTATAATATGTAATTTGTTTATTTATTCACATAATAACTTATTTTTATTATTTGATAAATTAACCAATTAACAAGTCACATTTTTGTTTACCTTACTTAGTATGCACTATAAAATTTTCAGTAAGCAATTTTATTTTTATTTTTACTTTTGTTACCCAGTTCACTCAGCGAATTTTCCATAACCCAGGCTAATTGAACAATTGGGCTAGTGCATTGAGAGACTGGGCTCAGAATGTTGTTAAGATAGGAGATTGGGCTAGTCCGTTGACCCAAATATCGGGTGTGAGATTTAGTGGGGTTCTGTAAGGGGTGCAAACCAAACGAGTTAAATTGAATAACACACAAGTTTGCTCGGCCAAAATTCAACTTCAAACTTATATATTTTTTTTTTGTCAAGAAGTCAATTGACTTTTACTGACTAAACAAACCTAGACCCCAGATCATACTCCAAACTTATATTGAGCGAGTTCGATTTCAAGTTTTTAGACTAGTTGAGTTTGAATTTAATATGTGAAACTTGAAAACTCGTTGAGGTTAATGGAACTCGTCAAGTTTGATCAAGTTCAATCGAACTTCACACATACACACGCACATAGATACACATATACATACATATATATATATATATATATATATGTAATTTTTTATTTATTAGTATGAAATATCTATTTTGTCTCTTGTTTAAAATTATATAAAATATAAATTTATATTTTTAAACTTGATTGGGCTCAAAATAAGCTAAATTGGGCTCGAAATAAGTTCGATTGGGCTTGATAAATATGACCTTGAGTAATGCAAAATAAAATTGAATTTGAACTCAAGCCAGACTTTCGAACTTTCAAGAACTCTATGAGTTCGAACTTGAGTTCCACTCTAAATTTTTTAACTCGAGTTGAGGTCGAATAATATACTATTCACTTGACTCGACTCGATTAATGTTAACTTTTTTTTCAAGGGAAAGAAAATGGGATGGAAGAATCGAGGTTTTTGGACCAAATCTTAAAATCCTTCGAAGAGTGGCCACATTCATATTGAAGATATGACACATAAACCAAACCACGGAGCAAGAGTAACCTACATCTGATAAAGGGATATTTTTTTAATACCTTTTTTCCAACTATCATTTTATCAAATATGTTAAAAATCATATCTTTTGAAAAAAGCAAATCTGGCGATTGGAAACTTGCACAGATTTTTGTAGGATTACAATTATTTTATCTTATTTTTAAAATATTTTTTGGAATTTTACAGTCTAATTTTTATCTGTTCTTTAGATATGTAGTAACTATTTTTTAGATTTATTCTTTGATACCTGTGTATATCTAATGATGTAACTTCTGCCATTATTGCAGATTTTGATAAAATTTTATCAAAAAAAAAAAAAGCATAGCAAACGGAGAAAGGAAAAGAAAGGCATTTCTGCAATATATTCTTTGCTTCAACCACCATGCCATTGTGTATCTATTCTTCAAATTTGTTCTTTGATACCTGTATATGTTTGATGATGTAACTTCTACCATTAGTTCAAATTTTGACGAAATTTTTATCCAAAAAAAAAAACATAGCAAACGGAGAAAGGAAAAGAAAGGCATTTCTGCAATATATTCTTTGCTTCAACCACCTAGCCCTTGTGATATGCTTGCTTTGTACACATTCCGTTGATGTCTTTGAACCACCATTTAGTTTTCCTCTTATTCCGACATGAAATTGATCTTTCCTGAGTCAATCAATTTGCCTTGTATTAGAGTCCACTATCTGACTAATTTGATTAAATTTTCCCCCAAGATGACAAGAAGGTGGAATGGATGAGAATTTGTTCCTGCAGAAATTGAGAGCTTAACATTTGATTTCTTTAAAAAAAAAATTTGAATTTCAAAAACTTCTTATTGCCTCCATTACATATTCTTTCCATTGATAGGGAAAAAAAATGATTCAACCGTTTTCCGCCCTTGTTATTGCTGAAGTGGTTTTGATACTGACCCTTCTGTTCAGAACACCTCTGAGAAAGCCAACGGTTATGATGGTGGACAAAATGAAGCAAGGTCGAGGACCTGTGGTAGCCAAGACCGTTGCAGGAACCTTGTTCATGATTTTCATCTCCACCCTCAACAATATCATGAAAATTCAGAATCGTGCAGTCGAGGCAGGCACAATTAACCCAACTGATCAGATTCTTTTGGTCAATCAAATTTTAGAAGCCATTCTCTTGGGTAAGCAAAAACTTTCATGTCTTCTTATGAATTCCCATGAATTGACTTTATTGTGTCTTGTGCATAAATTTATAAACCTACATGCATACGCTAATATTTATTGTCCTACCTACATGTAGACAATCGCCTGCTTGATTTTAACTATAGTTATACAAAAAACTAATGTGCATGGATTGCATGAGTCACGTTCTCAATTTAATTTCACTTTTTCAAAATTTAATTCTTAGTCCTCTTAATCAGGCAACTTAGCAGAAAAAAAAAGATTATCTTTTTATGAAATGACAGTGTACTAATTTTTTCTATACTAGCAACTTTAGATGTATATCACATATGCATGATTTGAATTTTAAATTTGAATTCATGTTATGTGGCATGATCTAAACTTGCTTATGTAAAAAATCTTTACATTGATAATGTATAAAAAGATTATCCAAAAAAAACTTGGGCAAATAGGACAATTGACGTTCTCGATGAGTTTTTTCTTTCTTGATTACTTTTTAAATTTAAGTTCCTACAGATGCTTCAAATACTACCAGAACATCAGTTGCGTTTAAATGTATCAATTATTCACGAAATCTTGAATTGTATAATCTGGTAGTTTTATGATTTTCTTTCTTACGAAATCTCATTTAAAAATTACTATTGGACCTCGGAACTACATTAAAATGAAACTCCATTTCTTAATTCGAACGTTAGGATTTCTCTAAAGAGAATCTTAAAGAAAATCTTGAGAAAGATGGTTTTGTGCAGGTTTTAGCTTGTTCCTGGGAGTGATGATTGACAGACTTCATTATTACATCAAAGAGCTTCATCGTCTAAGGAAAAGTTTGGAGGCCACAAAGAAATCGAACTATGAAACTGATCAAGACTGAACAGCAGGGCAAGAAGCAATTAAACATAAGTTTTTTCCTTTCCATTAAATCCTCTGAAGAAGAAAGCCCGGATTTTAAAGCGAAAATCCTGGGGATAGTGGTCTTTACAGCCCTGTCAAGATGAAAAGTGGAGATCGATAAGAACAAATGGGGGCAGACGCAAAGAAATAACTTCCAGAGTTGCAGGAAATTTGTGTAGAAAAAATTAAACCAAGCATTATTTTATTAATGTAGCCATGTGTCTTTAAGTAATTGGTTAAAAACGAGATGAAACTCAATTAGTATGACCTTTCTGACAGAACATTTATTGACAAAGTTCTCAATACCCTAACCATGAAATTTGATCATATAGTAGTTGTGATCCAGGAAACAAAAGATTTGGGGAATTTGAGTATTGAAGATTTGCATGGGTCATTAATTTTGCAAGAACAAAGAATTAAGGGAAGTTGGAGGATACCTCGAAGAAGAATACAGTAGAGAAGGCGCTACAGATTCAGCTAAATTTGAAAGGCAATAATGATGTCAGAGAGTAAGATGAATCCAGTTAGAAAAACATAGGTGGTTATAATAACAGAAGTGGTCGTGCCACAATAATAGAGGTAGAGGAGGTACATCAAATCCTAAACACGATAGAGGTAATAATTTTAATTTTAAATGTGGTCCAGGTAGAGGTATAGGTAATAATTTTGGCAGAAGAAGTAATTTTGATCAAAATAATTTTCAAAATAATTTTGGATAGAAAATTCAATGTTATAATTGTGAAAATTTGAGACATAAACAATTTCAAAGTAGATTTAGAGAAAATATAGATAGAAATTTTCAAACTAATATTGCTAACAATTAGGTGCAAGATAATAATAATAAATTTGAAACTTTATTATTAGCCTGTAATGCTATTGATGTGGTTGATAAAAAATAAATGGTATTTGGATATGGGCTGCAGTAACTATAAGTCTGGCAAGAAAGAATTATTTGTTGAACTTGGTGAATTTGTCTATGGTGAAGTTAAATTTGGAAATAACACTATTTTACCAGTATTTGACAAGGAAAACAATTTTCTATTAGCCTGAAAAATGGGTCTACTAATTTTATTTTTGATGTTTTATATGTTCTTAGGTTGCATCATAATTTGTTGAGTATGGGCCAGTTGTCTAAGAAAAATATAATATTCGTATCAGGAATGGTACTTGTACCATTTTTGATAAAAAAAAAATATTGGAATGATTGTCAATGTACCAATGACTTCAAATCGCTTATTTTCACTGAATTTGAGTTCTTTCAATTTTTTCTATTTGAATACAATGAAAGATGACAGTAATTGGTTATGGCATATGCGATTTGGTCATTTGAATTTTGATAGTTTAAGATTTTTAGCCAGTAAAAAGATGGTTGGTGGATTGCTTAGTATTAGAAATTCTGGTAGAATCTGTGATATGTGTGTTTTGGAAAAGCAACATAGGAATGTTTTTCAGATTGATAAATTATGGAGGGCCAAAAAACCATTAGAAATTATTCTATCAGACTTGTGCACTATGGAGGTTTCTTCTAATGGTGATTGCAAGTATTTTATTACCTTTATTGATGATTTTAGCAGAAAAGTTTGGGTGTATTATTTGAAACAAAAATCTGATACTTGTGATACTTTTAAAATTTTTAAAACTTTTGTTGAGATGCAAAGTGGGTGTGAGATTAAAATTTTGAAAACAAATAGGGATCAGAAATATTTGGTGTGTGATAATTTTCTTGAAAAAAAATGGGATACAACATCAGTTGCTTCTCAGGTACACTCCCTAACAAGATGGAGTGGCAGAGAGAAAGAATAGGACAGATATGAATGTGGTGAGGTGTATGTTGAAACTGAAAAATATGTCAAAGTCTTTTTCGACAGAGGCACTTTCTTGTGCAATTTATCTGTTAAATAGATGTTCTGCCAGAAGTAATTTCGAAAAAACTCCTAAAGAAGTTTGGAGTGATAAAAGACTATTTCTTGATCATCTGAAAATTTTTGGGTGTATTGCATATTTCCATGTTCCCGATCAATTAAGAAAAAAAACTTAATAACAAAGAGGAGAAGTGTGTCTTTCTTACTATAAGATAAACAAAAGGCAATAGTTACTGTAGTAGTCCCCTTTGCTGACACGTGGCACTTTGCGTGAATTTTGAACTTTCTCTTTTGCTTTCTTTATGAACTTGGCATTGCTTTAAATGTGCTCAATGACCCAAATTAGATTGCATTTACCATTTCTTTATAAGGTTGAATTATTTTTAGTAGACTTTTCAATCTCTTCATTTTGAACAAATATAATTCAATTAGAATTTATATTTATTTCTATTTACATTAACATTTCAACTTATATTTGACAAATTAACTTAAGATTTAATTATTTCTATCCGAGTTTTCAACCTTATCATTTAAATTTATATTTGTCAAAATAAGTTATCATTTAAAGTTAATGTAAAGTAAAAGATTAATTAAATTCTATTCTATCCTATAATAAAGAACAAGTTTATTATTTCTGCTCAATGCAATGTACATTTTTCTGTGTCATTTTATTTTGATTTGTTCATATTCAAATATTTAGTAACATTTGACTTTATGTTTATTCATATTTTTATTGTCTGAATTTTAAGCTTTCTCTTTTGCTTTCTCTATGGACTTGCATTGCTTTAAATTACTCAATGACCCAAATTAGATTGCATTTACCATTTCTTTATAAGGTTAAATTATTTTGAGCAGACTTTTCAATCTCTATATTTTGAACATATATAATTCAATTAGAATTTATATTTATTACTATTTATATTAACGTTTCAACTGATATTTGACAAATTAACTTAAGATTTAATTATTTCTATTCAAGTTTTCAACCTTATCATTTAAAATTATATTTGTCAAAATAAGTTATCATTTAAAGTTAATGTAAAGCAAAAGATTATTTAAAATTTATTCTATCCTATTATAAAGAACAAGATTATTATTTTTGCTTAATGCAATGTACATTTTTCTGTGTCAATTTTATTTTGATTTGTTCATGTTCAAATTCTTAGTAACATTATTAAACGAAAAATGTAGACAATTATAAATCTAGTGACAATCACAAAAAAAAATGTATACTTGAAAGCTATCATTAAAAAAGGAAAAAAAAAGCATCTTAATAAATGTAATAAAGACATATTTTTCTCATCAAATTTGCATGCTATACTTGGTGGTAATTTCAGCATTAATGACTCATATTTTAACTAAATATTAATGTATTAATGATTCATAAGAAAATTGACAAAAAAAATAACAAAGTTCATTTGTTCAAATTTAAATACTGATAATCTAATTTCTCTCCGTTTTAGTAATATACATACTTTACGTATACTTCCACACATGACACTCTACTGACAAACATTCCATCAAATTTTGCTAACCTTAAATGCTTCAAGGTATGCACAGCCAACTTTTACTAGTATTGGTTATAGTGAAATCTTCCGTACTTACAAGCTGTATAATCCTGTAACATAAAAGTTGATAGTGAGTAGAGATGTGACTTTTGACGAAAGAAGAGTTTGTGACTAATGTACTGGAGATCCTAAAATAGCATAGGTGACTCTAAATTATCAGCAAGAGAATCTAATGATGATATTCTGCCATCACCAATTGCTCAGGATCCACAGATTGAGTTAATTGGATGTCCACAGCGTCAGCGATAGATGCCAGCTCATCTACAGGATTATGTTATTACACCAGATGATATTCCTTCTAACGAGCATATTGTTAATTTTATTTTGTTTGCAAATTGTCACCCAATTGTTTATGAGGAGGCAACTAGTGATGATTATTGGGTGAAAGCAATAGAGGGAAAAATTCATGCAATAAAGAATAATGACACTTGGGAGTTTACTTCTCTTCCAACTGGTAAGAAAGTCATTGGAGTGAAGTAGGTATATAAGACAAAATTTAAATCCAGTGCAAAAGTTGATATATACAAGGTGAGATTAGTGGTGAAGGGATACAAGCAGAAACACAGGATTGACTCTTTTGAAATATTTGCACCTGTTACCAAACTTAACACATTTCGTATGATAATTTTTTTAACTACCCAAAATAATTGGAAAATTTATCAAATAGATGTCAAGTCAGTTTTCCTGGATGCAATTCTTAATGAAAAAGTGTATGTGGAGCAGTCAGCAGAATTTGTCAGAAGACCACAAGAAAATAAGGTGTATAGATTGAAGAGAGTCATATATGGATTGAAACAAATCCCAAGAGCGTGGTATGCAAGAATTGATTCCTATTTTCTGACTCGTGATTTTTAGTGGTGTCTATATGAGCACACTTTAAATATTAAATTTTCTACTCATTGTGATATTCTTATTGTGTGCTTGTATGTAGATGATTTAATTTTTACAAAAAATAATTTAGAGATGATTGCAGAGTTCAGAGAAGTCAAGATTAAACAATTTGAGATGACAGATATGGGACTCATGTCATATTTCCTGGGAATTGAAGGCTTTCAATCTGACAGTGAAATTTTTATATTTCAAAAAAAATATAAAGGTGACATTTTAAAGAAGTTCAAGATGGATACAACGAAACCAATTATGATACCAGTTGAAGAAAAATTGAGGTTGACCAAGGAGGGTACGGGTGGAGATGTAAATCCTACCTACTTTAAAAGTTGGTAGGAAGTTTGAGGTATCTGACAACTACAAAGCCAGATATCAATTGTGCTATTGGTTTGATTAGCAGGTTCATGAAAAATTCACATCAGTCACATTTGCAGGCGGTTAAGAGAATTTTGAGATATATTGGAGGTACTCGTAGTGATGACATTTTTTATTCAAGAAATAATCCAATTTAGTTTTTTGGCTACGCAGATAGTGATTGGGTAGGTGATACAATAGAGAGGAAGAGTGCTTTAGGATATGCATTTTTATTGGTTTTAGTGTGTTTTCTTGAAATTCTAAAAAGTAATAGGTGACTGTATTGTCTATAGCGGAAGCGGAGTATATTGCAGCGGCTAATAGTGCTACTCAAGTTTTGTGGTTGCGTCGCATGCTTGTGTTCTATAATATAAGCAAGTTAATCCTATGAAAATTTATTGTGATAGTAAGTCAGTGATTGAGTTGTCCAAGAATCCAGTACTGCATAGGCATAGTAAATATATTGATATCAAATATCACATCATACGTGAATTGGTTCGAGAGAGAGAGATTGAAGTTGATTATGCCACCACATGTCAATTCAATTAGTATGAATGGATTTTTTTTTTCTCTTCAAAAAGTCATATGTTAATTTTCATTAATGATATGACGGTTGCGGTAAAAAATAATATGTTAGTACTCGCGTTAGCAACTTAAAGTTTTGGGAGTCTATTCTGATTCATAGTAGTAAACACAGTCAAAACCATTTAAATAAATTATTTACATAAAGAATTCAAGAATTATATGTCACATGATATACTGAATTAAGATTTTGTTGTGAAATTTAAAGGCTCTTTTTTAGCTTTTAAGGAGATAATTGAGTTGTAAGAAAAAGGAAAAAAACTAATATTTAAAGGGTAGTTTCTTAAAAAAAAAAAAAGGACAAGCATAATGAATGATTAAGTTGTACATGATGGAATAATTCATTTACATTCAATTAGCAATGTATATTTTAAAATTGATCACATTTTGAATAATCATACATTCTAGATTTTATTTTCATATAAAACTCATACATTAGCCGACCATCAGTAAGTTAAGACGAGTGGTCCTACTATTAAATTAAAATGAATTCGACAATGGCAACATCTTTAGTAAGTGTTACTTTTAACACTTACCTTTCACTTGCTTAGTAACTTTAATCCAATTAATTATATTGTGTTAGTAGCAAATGCCACAAACTATACTAATTGTTATATAGACTAGACTTCGTCCTCAAATTAAAGTGCTTTCAATGAAATTGTAAACAAATTACTCGAATTTAGGGTATCATATTTAATTTTGATTTGCATTTTCCCCTTGGAAATTATACATGCCAATAGGCATATAGGATAATGAACTGATGCAGATTTCATCCTGTGAGAACTCGAGAAAATCAGGTGTGTGCTTTGCATTTATTTTATTTTATTTACCTTGATATTGGAAATATTACATATAACGAATAAGTGGTTAAATTAAATGTCCAATTGAATTTCTATAAAATCGAGAATTAGAAATATCCTAGATTGGTGTAGAAAAATTTTTATGAATCAAATAAACACATGGTATGTATATTGTAAATTGTGTCATTTGCATATATTACTAGACACGTAGCATATATTATACAGTTGAATAAATTATATGTCTAGTTGATTTTCCTTTAAAACCGAATGTATGAAAATCTCCTAGATTAATGTACGAGAATTTTGTAAGGGTATATAAATTAGAACAAATGAAGTTTGGAGTCAATGCATGAAATAATAAAACCGCAGCCCCTTAGTGAGCAAATAAGTTAATACCAATGACCTAACTAACCCTGAATCTTGGTTAAACTACTATGCAACCTAAAGAAGCCATCTTCTGGAAGACAACCGAGAGGAAACAAAGAGAGAGAAATTTCTAGTTGGGCGGTGACCGAGAGGAAAGAAACACAAGGTAGCTTTCTTTCTTTCTTTCCAAAAACAGAACCAAGGGGGTGGAACTAAGAGTGCGAGAGAGAAAATTTGGTTAGCTTTATCATCTGCTGATCATAATCAAGAAGAGAAAGGCAAGGAAAACAGGAGGGATAGCTGGTGCAGACCTTGAGGAAACAAAGCTGGGAAAATCTGGTCAGTCTGCAATTTTAACTCTTAAAGGAAAGAGGTAAATTCTCTGTGATCAATACTTATTTATTGAGTATAAATGAATATATATATATATATATATATATATAAACAAGCTGCAAGATAAGTTTTAGCAGAGGAAATGAGCTTCGATTGAAGAAAAATTCTGGTTTGAGGTTAAATAATCATTTTAACCTCAAACCAGAATTTTTCTTCAATCGAAGCTCATTTCCTCTGCTAAAACTTATCTTGTAGCAACCGGGAGTTAATTACATGAATTTCAGCTCATTAGCAGTGTAAAAATGGAAAATATAATATGAGAAAAGCATGTAATATGGTTATCTCAGGTATTATAAGAAGTTTAGTTGAAGAAATTTGGGAAAAGTTGGAAATTGGGAGGACCGATCGAAGATCCTTGCTGGAATTTTTCCAGCTTCATCCGAGTGAGGGGGGGGGGATGGAAAAGTTTCAGCTGTCTTTGGTGAATAATGACTCTAAAATTCTGTGTTAATCTGTAATATGTTGTACAACATCTTGATTTCTTCATGCATGAGAGGTTTGAGCATAAAATGGAGGGATCTAGTAGAAGAAACTCGTCTTTAGGCATTACTTGCTTCTACGAACCAGCTTTATAGCCGAGAGAGGATATAAATCTTGGTTCAGCTTTTCTCTTGGATTTTTGGCTATAAATTTCTATGTTTTGCTTAAGATGGTCTGTAGTTGAATGATCATCCCCTGCATGTCTAGTTGGAGCATGAAACTGAAAAGAAAATTATGAGAAAACACCACATGTTAAACTGGTATACTGCTGTAAATTGTAATTAGTTGAAGACAGATTATTGTGCGTAGCTTTTGGGTTGAATAATTTGTTGAAACTAGATGCTATTTGCCTTGGTATATGCTGGACTGAATGTACTTTAAATATTTAGAGCTTTAAGCAAGTGAAAGAATAGAGTTTTCGTCGAAAGCTTGAAGTAACGTTACTAGTTTTGGTTGCTGACCGAGAAAATGAAACAGATTGTGCTTCTGACCGTCCCTTTTTGGCCTTGAAAATGCGATAACTGGATGTCAATGTCTTCAGAAGAAATGTAGGCCTATGTCTTAGCTTCGAAACGCTATAAAATTCGCCTCAATCCGATAAGCGTAGCTCCAGTTGTGATCAAAACATCAGAGGGTGGCAAAGCTGCCTTTCTTGTTGCTTTCCTTTTGTTCCCGGATGCACTTTGCTTTGATAATGGCCGTGAGGAACCAACTTTGAACCAGCATTTCCTCTAATTTCCAACTTTGTAAGCTTTCATAAATGATAGCTACGGTTACCCTGAGATTTAATGGCTATATACAGCTCCACAAGTAGAGTTAAACTAAAGCAAATGAGGGGAAAACTCATGATAATTATGTACCTAAATTGGCTTCTAATTACTTAATATTGTCTTCACAAATATTTTAAAGACTATAAAATTTGAGGGACTGGTGTAGTGGAATAAAATTTAACTTACAAATAACCTAGAGTTTAATTAATTAAAAAGGGGACCAATGAAGTACTCCTAAACCGTAATCTTAGAATCTTGAGTGGAAAATGATTTAATCCTAAAATAAATATCTTATAAATTATTAACTTGGAAAAACAGGTATAATTCTTGATTAAAACAATAAAGTCAATGAGTTTCAAAATAAAATGATAAATGAATATTGAATATATTATATTTGTACTTTAAGGTCAAACAAGAATCTGTTTTAGCCTAGACGGAAGAAATGAAACGTTTGCTTGTCTTAATCCTTGCACATTAGATTGGAAATGAGTTAATCTTAGCTCAAGTGTTTATATGATATTAAAATTTGGTGTATATGTACATTAACCTTGTTTAAAACTACCAAACTTAGTAATCTTGAAGACAAACGTAAGGAAGGTTGCTAGATTTTGGTGATTCGTTTTATAAGCTTAGGAACTTGGGTTTTAGTTACTTAAACCTTAAATTATGTAAGATGAGTGGTTGTATGTAAAATGAATACTCACTTTAGAATTATTAACTTGTACCAGGAAGTAGCCGTGAACCAGGAAACCAACTCGAGACTCGAGAGTAGTCATTTAAATCTTTGGTGAGTGTTTTCCGAATTTATGTGTTAAACTGCTTATGTGTACCTAAGTGCAATTATATGGCAAATGTGCTTATTATGAAATATTGCTAAGTGATTCATTGTGAAGTGTTTTCAATTGTCCCTCACCTTCTAAGTCGAGGGTGTACTTTATCGCACTCGGCTTAGTTGAGGTTGAAGGTTGATAATTGATCAAGTGATATTGTAAGTGTGCATGACTGTAAGCCATGTGTGTACCTTATCACACTAGCTAAACTAGGCCCCAAAACCCTCTGTTCAACGGACTATTCGAGCCAGGTCGGGTAGGACGGTAGCTTTGGGTAAGTGTTTCGGTATACTCGAGTATTACCATGGAGTAGCAGATTACTGATATTGATATGGCCATCCAAGTGAGGGAAGTGTTTATTATTTTGGAGGTTATAAGGAGGAGTTCGGTGGAGTGTGTAGTGCATTGAAGTGGCTCTAATGCGAGCACCGTATCTTTTTAAAAGTAATTGTTTGGTGCTCGCATTGAAGTGGCTCTAATGCGAGCACCGTATACTGATTTAAGTGCTTATTGATTGTTGCTTGCATGGAAACCTCACGGGTGTAAACTCACCCTTTTAGCTTTGTTTTCCTTACGGGAGTTGGAGATTGAAAAGTGATTGGATGGAATTGGAAAGTTGTTTTGGGAAATTCCATCACTATGTGTATATATTGGAGTCACGTTTTCTTTTGTATTTTAAGATGGTTGAATCTTCTGTTTTGAGTTGATGTAATATTAAGAATGGATGTTTAGAACGAGTATTTTGTTTCTTTTAGTGGACAAATCTATGTTTCAAGCTGATTGGAGTGGTACTTAAGAGTGAATGTTCAGTTGTTCAATGATAATGTTATCTCTGAAGTTCATGTAAGTGATTGAGTTCTGGCGAGAGCCAGGCAGGCGATCCGCTAACTTCTAGGGTAGGCCCTAAGAGAAGGTGGGGTTGTCACACATCCCGATAAGATGACCTATATACCAATAAAAGGAGTGGATAAACTCAGATCATGAGAAGATGGATATCCAAAATAAGAAAATATGAGTACCGCTAAGCATTAACAGCATTTGGGTCGCCTTGTTTGTTTCGTGCTTGAAGACAGACGGGGATCCGTAGCCACAACACCTCATTTGTTAGCTTCCTGCCTTACTTAATCATTTAGCTCTTCCCCTTGTCATCAGTTGTGCAGGAGCCTTGCATAGTCAATGTATAGGTTATTTTACTGAACCAACTACTCTTGAAAATTTTATCAACGGGTGCAAAGGCATTCATCCGGTCCGATAAAAGTTTAGTCATCTTCGAGTTTTCCATTGATCATTTTGGATCCACCCCTTTTTCTTAGTGTAGAGTAGGAGTAGGTCTATAATAAAATTTATCGTGTTTGAAAAAAAATATATAAGTAATTTTACTGGCATATTATGCGTCTCGACTTTTGGCCTTCTATGCCGATCAGCATTATCATTTGCAAATAGAAATGGTGTTAAACCATCAATCATTAATTTAGCGGACATTTTTGTTTCATAGAACAAGTTTATAAGACAAATATTTTTATTACTTTTCAAATTAGTGGGCATTGAAATGTTACTGCAATAGTTTTTTTATGCCATTAAGAGGTTGTTACGATTGCATTTTCTAGAGAGTTTTTGAAGAAAATTACTCAAGCACTTTTTTACCCTAAATCCAGCACATGACCCACATAAGATCATTTTTTGGGGGCTAAAAGATTAATTTGTAGTTAAATGAATTACCCAATTTATATTCATTTTTACCTCTAAAAAAGGTGGATCTGACCCAAACCATATTTTTCCTAAAAAGTTGAGATTTTATTCAATCTATATTCATTTTTTTCACTAGAAAAGTGAAATCTAACCTTTTGTATATAAAAAATTTACTGCATGTGGTCGTCTAGTGATTTTAGGCTAAAAAATGGTTGAAAACTTAAGTTGAAACTAAATTTTGCTAATTTGAATTTATAAAGGATATAACGTTAACAATTTTAAAAAATAAAAAATTTCATTTAATAAAATATGAGTGACATTTTGAACAATTTTTCTTATTATATTTAGAATGATGCATCTCACATATTTTCTTTTTGGGTAAGCAGAAGATAGATATTTGCAAATAATATTTTTTCCTTTCTTGGTTGGAGGAAAACAAAAATTTGTGTAATTCCCAAACAACATTGGAAGTTGTAAGTTTTTTTTTTAATTTTTTTCCCTGGATTATAGAAGGTTAAGATTTGGGCACACTCCAAGTTGTAACAGTGGATATAATCGTGTTAGACTGGGAGAGAGAAACTAGCGGTACTTTAGCATTTCTATGATCTATCCTGTCAAACATCATCCTCATCACAAGAAATTCGTTTGAGCAGCACTAGCTTACATGTCTTATTTCTATTAGTCCAAATAGGTCCCTGTAGCTTTCGCTGACCGTCAGCAAAATTTTAGTCGGTTATAGAAGAATTTTACTTTTAAAACAATCAGCAAAAGTTTAGTGGCTGAGACAAGAATTTTACTTCTAAAACAATTTTCTATAATCTTTCCAAAAATCTTACTGTTATTTTTTTTGAAGTCTTATTTTATTACAAAAAGGCGTTTTAGGAGAAAAGAAAATCCTATTCTATTACAAGGAAGACGCCTCCTACTTCTCTTGAACTGTATCTGCTTCTTGTCCTGTCAAACTAACCCTTTCTAAATCTTAGTGTCATGATCCACATCATTGAATATTTTCCTTCTAAAACAATTTTCTATAATCTTTCCAAAAATCTTAGTCTCATGATTCATTGCACCGAATTTGTTGTTGAATTTTGGACTAAGATGAAGGCAAAATTAGTTGTTGACTTCCAAAGGAAAATTGTAGCTCTATTTGTCAGGATTCCAAACACCAGGACTTGCTTCAATTAAAGGTGTATTGCTAAAGTTATGGGCTAAAAATCGTGACGGACTCAAACAGCAATTTCAGTCTGGGGATAAAAACAAATTTCTATAATCTTTCCAAAGTCTTAGTCTCACAACTCACTGCACTGAATTTGTTGTTGAATTTTGGACTAAGATGAAGACAAAATTAGTTATTGACTTCCAGAAAAATTGTAGCGTTAGGATTCCAAACACTAGGACTTTCTTCAATTAAAAACAATGTTTTGAAACTCAGATTGTTAATTGAACTAGTGGAATGTTTGAGTCGAAATTCAATCCGTCAAACTAATTTAATCCGGTTCAATGCATTTTTTAAATAATAATTTATAAATATATACGCACAAAATGTGGCATGCAATGGATTAATTTAAAACTTTATATGATGAAAAGTTTAATATTTTCAAAGAACTTGAATTTTCACAAATAAATTTTTTAAATTATAAGTTGAAACAAATGAATTTCATCTCAATCTCAATTGTATCTACCAAAAAAAAATCTTAAATCCAACCCAAAAATACCACTATTTTATAAAATTATACAAAATTTACGTCAATGGGAATTAGTTATATTGTGAGTTTAAATTTTAATTCACATTTTTAGGATTTAGAGATTGCAACTTAAAAAAGGAAAAAAAAAAAAAGAAGCTTGGAGTTTGGAGGAAGTTAGGAAAATAGAAAATAGAGATACAAACTTGAAAAGAGGCAAAAAATGAGAAGAAAATTGAGTGGATGTGGCATTTAATAATTAGTCTTTAGGGTTAAGGAAAACCTATTCTTTTTTTTTTTCCCAATTTAATAGACAAAAACAAAAACAAAAAAAATTGGTTCAAACAGTTTGCACGGTTCAAACGGTTCTTACTGGATTTTAAGTCCAATCAACCCAAAATATGAACTAAAGCAAAGCTATGAATGGTTTGCAATCTGATTGGTCGAACCGATCAGTCCGATCTAATTTTCAAAACAATGATTAAAGGTGTATTGCTAAAGTTATGGGCTAAAAATCATGACGGACTCAAACATCAATTTTAGCCAAGGGATAATTTCATAAACCACCCTTGAGGTTTCCAACAACTTCACTTGGTTCTGCTCAGGTTTAAGTAATTACATTTACCTCCTTTGGCATGGTATAGTATCTATAATGCCCTCTACCTGATAGATAATTCACAGTTTAAGAAATAGATTTACAAAACCAAAAACAAAATCATATATCTCTAGCTCGTGTCTATTTTCACTCCTCTCTTTTACTAACGGGACAGTTTAAAGCGACCTAAAACGTTCCGGAAAGTATAAGCGCACTTAAACAAGTCAAAATCACAAAATAAAAAAAAATGAAAATCGGAGCCGGCCATGAATAGTACCGGCCACGTCGGAATCCGACCACACATCACGCAAACATACATATCTTGAAATTCAACATTTACATACCAAAATGACATACCAAATTATCCCATAAGTTTGTACATGTACGGTTGCAAATTACAATTCAACGATGGGTTGGGTCAAAATGAGTTTAGGGCTTTGCCCAAAAGGAGCTATTCAAAATATATATATACATAAGCTCAACTCGGCAATCTATATTCATCGTCTTTCCAAAAGTATTCAATTTCCTGTAAGAAAAATAAACGGAATAGAGTGAGCTTACGCCCAGTGAGATACTATCACTCAAGCAACCAAGTTCATATAAGCATAAAGTTTTTCATTTCAAATCATCAAAAGTAAACCAAGAGCACACATTAATAGAGTTGATAAAAGGATACGGACGGCTCTCAAGAGCACCTTTCCTCGCTTACATTCTTAATCGGACCTCATTGACCCTCCGTCAATGTTTTCAAAGTAACCAACTGTAGGCTCCACTTTACTTCCATTCCTTCCACCCAACATACCCCTACCGAGCCCAAACTCCAAACAGTAGCAATTTGGTAATACTCGAGTATACCGGAATCAAGAGTCTCACTACTACAAGATTCCATATAACAGTCCTCATGGCTAGTTAATTTTCACGACCAAGCCCTCGCCGGCTCGATTCAATAGACTACCAATGGGGTTGAGCTCAGTAGTAACAGTAATGGCCGTTGGATACTCGTCCAAACGACGCCAAATCCAGTATATCATGTATCATTTAAATACCACAGTAAAACAGTAGACAGTCGTATATAGTACCAAAAGGGGTGAGGGCGATCAAGTACACCCTCACTTTAATCAGTTTCAATGACACATAGGCCCTCAAGGCATCAAGTTCAGATATAGTAAAGCTACATTGTAAACAAACAAGTGAGTAGTACACTCACCAGGCAAGCAAGTGAAATTTCATAAACCTTCGCCCAATGAGCGTTTTTAATCACCGTCACGCCCTAAAATATTCAAACAAGCAAAATAAGACTCGATTACAAGTCATAAACCAGTTCCGCATACTACCAAAATAGGGCTCCATAAGAATGTATAAGCACTAGAGTAAACCAAGGAAATCCGGAAATGGAATTAAGCTCTAAACTAGAAAAATAGTTTTTGACGTCATTTTGCGGTTTTGGCACCATTGGCACTACAATTATCAGATGGAGGTGTAAGATACACCGTTTCCAAGCTAAGAGATAGGGCTACAATATTCCAGAAGGTCACTCAGTCCAGTTCATAGCACAACTAGGTCAAAAATGCAAGATACTAAACCAGAACCGTAAAAATAGGTGGACAAACCACATTCTGGTTAACGAACTATAATTCAGGCTACCTAAGTCCAAATCAAGTGATTCCAAAGCCATCCGAAAGCTAAGACATCAGGATACATTTCCTCAGAAGACCTTAACAACCAAATCAGAAGTATGCCCAGCCAAAATAACCAATTACAGAAGCAATTCTCAAGTTCGAGTGAAACCAGGGCAGCAGGGGTATTTCGGTCTTTTCACAGGCTACGGTACTCCGATTGGCCTAAAATTTTGAAGGTATCTATAAAATATCATCCCCTACAACTTTCATGTTTTAACCCAAGGCCAATTTGGCCTCTAACTATGAGATACTGTGCACGGGGCAGAATGTAAATAATGAAACCCTAACTTTCAATTTTTCTTCCAAAACAGAAATTTTCTGCAATTAACCTCTTTTTCCACCTTCTAGTTTCCTTAATTATCATTCCCAATCATCATACATGGCCACATAATAAGAATCATATGAAAACAGAAAAATCACCAATAATTATAAAACTTCACCAATTCAACCAAAAATCAAGATATAATCCACAAAATTACATCCTAGACTACCACAAATCATGGATTAAACATCATTAGGTGGAGGAGAGAGATTCCTTCACAACTCACCTTAGGAACACAAGAGAGAGAGTAACTAGTCACCTTACCTTTCCAAACACCTCACAAACACTAAGTGAAGAGGTTTTATGGAACAAATGCAAGATCAAATGGTTGATTAGTTGAATTTGAGCAAGATGGAGGCAATAATTTGAAGAGCTTTTCCCTTTCTCTTTGCTTGAAGTGGCCGGCCAAGATGAGGAGAAAAATGGTGAATTTTTGGTAATTTTTTTATTTATTTGGTCAATTGGTAAGAAAATGAATAGTGGTCATAAAGTACAACCAACCATATGGTGACACTTGTCACCCTATTTAATGCATACATATCTCTTTGTTTCCTCTCACACCAATGCATATACAACCTCTAATTATCTCATAACACCCGGTAATTTAAACCCAGTATCCAAAACTTAACCTAGTTGGCCGAATTTTTCCGATCTTTCCGCACTAGCGGGTCCCACGTCCGGTATACGCTCTTAATTTCTCAAAAACTAACCGATATTAGAAAATTCATCTAAAAACTATATTTACTCATAAAATTATCGGAAAAAATTTTCCTAATAAAGAAAATGCAAAAAACATGCCATTAAAGAGAATAAAACCTAGAAAATGAGAAAGTTACGGGTTCTCATAGGCATGGCCCTGCTTATGACACTCGGAGCAGTAGGAAGGGAGGTTATCATAGTTCACCCTCTGCCAAAAACCACTGCTGCCAACACCTAGCCAGATTCGATCCGGGTGTGCTCCCAGGAGGTCCAAATCAACACAGACCCGCGCGACGCTTGGACGAGACAAGGTAGCGGTGGTTGTGTCGATCTTAAGGGGGATGCCTATCGCACTTGTGATGGAGAAAAGAGAGGATTTTTCAAAAAAAATAGACTAGTAAGTGCTCGAAAGAGAGCCATACTGGGGCTCGCGATGGTTCATTGTTTAGCTTGAAAGATGGAGACCATTTGAAAACATGTAGCGGGAAACCAGAAATCATCCAACGCCCCCTTAGCCAGCATCGCAGGAAGTCATCCTCTGCTGAGAAACGAAGTAACATATGCCGTGGGTCTAGAGATCCAATTTGGAGATTTGGACGGAAGCCAAGAGCCTGAAAAGACTTGCGAATGGTATCTAGATTTGGCCGGCTGTATGAAAATTTCCCTACAAGCGCATGCTTGAGTGGCAAGCCAGTATTGCAATTTCTGCTTCCGAGAACAGCACCGCAAGTTCTCCATGAAGCTTGGAGACGGGTTTGATCTTGCAAGGAGCAGCCTGGTTGCGCAACACATCAGCGAAGAAGCAGCTGCCATCCGCTGGGGTTTTATGGGTGGCTAGGGTTTCTTCATGAAAGTCACCGTCCATATGGCAGAGTTACATCAACTTTCCCCAACATACAACCACCATAAATCGACTAATCGATTACATCCAAAACTCTACTCAAAAGGTAATCAAGTCGACTTTTCCAAAATCTTTCCATTCCAATCTCCTGTTAAGGAAAACAAACTAATGGGCTAATGCTTAGTGAGGCCAAGAAAAGCATGCAAACACATAGTTCAAGTAACAATAACACTTGTACAAGAAATAAAGCTGGGAAGTTCAAGTAATTCACAATTAATAATAAAGCACAATTAATAAGGATACAGGAGCTCTTAGGAGCTAAATTCCACTTGCTTTGCCAAGGCTCAATCCAATAGCTCCATGTGATGACACTCCGTCAATCGGGTAGGTATTAAGTCTGTAGAAACTCCACTTATTTCCCCCATCCATCATTTCACCCTCTCGGATCCATAACCAAACACCACAAAAGGGCGATACTACACGAGTATGCCAAGCAAGATCTCAATAGATCAAGCTTTAAGAAGATCTCAAAAAATCAAGCTTTATAATATTCCATGGTTTGCCAAGCTTCTCGACCAAGCCCATGCCAGCTCGAGTTATAAGGTTAGCCAATGGAATTTGGGCGTCCCCCACGATTACAAGTAAAAGTTGATGAAATTCACTCTAATCAACATTGAGTCAAACACAAGTATAATTTCACGTATGAGCAAGTTAATTATATAATCAAGTAAAAGAGAATAAGTGCGATAAAGTACACACTCGACTCAACAAGTCCAATTCACATATTCAACAAGAAGTATTTCAAGTATTATGCAACAAATCATGCACTTGACACTCACAATTCAAAAGTAATTGAACGAGTCCGAGATTCTCTTCAAGACTCGCTTGAGCACCTGAAGAAATAGTGACCATACATCACTCACGTAAATTCTATACCACTTAATATTCAAGGAAGAAAATGCACTTGTTTAAAACTTAAGACAATGCCTTAGAAGAGTTTTGCTCATCGAAAATCGAGATTCAAAATAAGAATTTAAGGTCACAAGTTTGAGTCAAATTAAAGGAGTTTTTCTCATTAAAACGTTGGAATAATGCTCAAAGGGAACTCAAAAGTCATTTTTGATTCGAGTCGTGGTAAGTAAATCTCAATTTCAAAAGAAAGTACTAATTTCACTTTTGGCACAAAAATCGAGAAAAAGGTAGGTAGATTTCATCTCCCAAAACTTCTAATCTCATGACCCAAAAGTTAGAGTATAAAGGACGTTCACATTTTCCAAACTAAAGGAGATAAAACTCATCCAAAACTCCACTCATTTCATAGAAAAATATCAAAGCCAAGGTTCCAAGATTCAAGCATAAAACCAGTGCAATTCACCAAGAACTACTCTAGTCAAAACGCTCCCTTTTTGGAGTTTAAACTCACAGAAATCGAGGCAAAAAATAGAGTTTGAAGTTCATTTCTCAAATATAAAATAAGATGTCATTAACCAAGAAAGTGGAACAACCAAGAAAATGCATTAAGAGAGGTTGAACCTTCAGAAACCAAGATTTGAAATAAAAGTTTAAAATTCTAAAGGAGCCGTGTATTCCACCATGAAATTACACCTAAAACAGTCCAACGATTGCAAAGGAGGATGAAAAGTTCTTAAAAGGAATATTTGTTTGAAAACAGAAAATTTTGACGTTAGTGTGACACTACTTGGAAAAATCGTATCTCGAGTTCCATAAGTCCAAAAATGGAAATATTTACACCGTTGGAAACTATATTAAAAGTACTAAAACTTCTCAGAAGACATTTTTCCAAGATTCCAACCAGAAAGCATTCGAATTTCAGCTCAAACTTACAGTTTCATGAAGACAGAACAAAACCATTCTTGGTTTTTCAGCAATGTTTGGAAATTCTGCAATATTCACAGGAAGTGAATCAGCCTTTGAAATTTATAACACATTAAGACTTCCAAATAAATTTTCAAACACAATAAGCAGAACTAAATTTGAAGTTTTGAACAACAAGATATAACGGTTTGAAGTCGGCTGATTTTTGCAACCTGATCAGTGAATTTCCAGATTTGAAGAGCAATCTTTGGGGCATTATTTGGACCTCAAAATTATATTGAAATTACGTCAAATTTGGTACACTTAAACTTCCATATGCAGACTACCTCTCTATCAAAATTTAGGCAAAAACTCGCACAAGAAAGCAGTTAAAAAAATGACCAAAGTTTATAAAATTCTTCAAAGCTAATCTGCCAACCCTATCTTTCTTTCTTTTTCAAAAGTTTTGTCCAATGAAATCAGCCCCAATTCACTCCATTTGTTAAACCAAGGTTCCAAAACATTTAATAAGCAATTGATGGATAAATGACACTAAAATTTTTGAAATAAAACACCCCAAAACAGAATTGACTATTCGGTCAGCAGGGAAGAGAAAATTTTCCAGTTTCCAGCTTTGACGCAGTTTTGAAATCAGACCAAATCTGACTCTACACAAGTCCAAATTGAGAATGGTTTAAGGTGCTAGAAACTATATTCAAAATTCTACAATTCATCAGAAGACATCATTTTAAAAATCTTTTCACAAGTGGAACAAAATCGAGCCACAAGATGTAGCTTCCTAGTTTCTCTCGGACAGACAGGCAAAACAGGACAGTCCATTTTGCTGATCCGTTACGGTTTACTTAAAATGAACTAGCAAGGGATTCTTATACCATTTGAAAGCTCTGAATGTCTAGTTTTGAATGCCGTAAACAGTACTCAATTTTGACTTTTGTACAAAGAGTTATGTTTAGACAAAGAACCATTGGTTGGCTACCCTGCTAGCGAATTTCCAGATTTCGAACTTTTCCAAAACTCAAGTTTTATGTAACCATTTGAAAGGCACATTCTACACACATAATACAACATATATCAATCTATTTAGCAGCTATATAATCATCAAAATTTCGAATTTAAAGCAGGACATCAAAACAGAATTTTGGCTAGCTCTCTTCCTCACGGTTTCTTCCACTTCCTATCCACTATCCAACCATAATCAAGCTATAAATCACATAAACAACCACAATCAAGCAATATAGCCTCAAGTCAGCTACCTAAAGGCCTCCTCAAGACATCTAGCTTAGGATTTAAAGCAAGATAAATGTTTCCTCAAGTCCGCTAGCCTATAAACTTCATTAGGGTTTCAAACCCATGAAAACTAACCACTAATCTTCTTATAATTTGAAAAATTAAAGGAGAGATGAAGGGTTACCTCTCCAAGCTTTGAACCCTAGTTGTAAGTGATTGTTTCTACCCAAAATTTCACCAGGAAACTCCATAAGCCATTACCTTTCTTCTTGCTAGAGTGAAATTCCAAGAGATTGGGAAGTTGGATGAAGAAAGTAAGCAAACTTGGAGCTAGAAAGTGAAGTTTTCTTCTTCCCTTTGGAGCTTCTAGGGCTAGCCGAAAATAAGAGAGAGAGAGAGAGCTTGTGGTTTGATTCTTGGGGAGAAAGAATGAAGAAAAGGTGTTGGACAAGCTAACTTAAAGTTGCAAAAAGTCAACTCTTAATAGTGTCTCAAATAGGGTTTCGTACTACCACTTTCTCTCTTGTTTGGTACACTTATACACTAATCCTCCAAGATAGTTCCTCTAACACTGTAATTATTCATACTTACTAGTCTAGTACTAAATCCTCAAATCTCTAATTAGTCATACCGGTGCGACTTTCGAGAAACTATCGACGCACGCATGGTAAAAGCTTAATTTTAACTCACTCACATCTAATCTCTCAATTAACTTTTCTTAGCCTACTATTGATCATTCTTAATTCTCCAAGATCATTGCACTCTCGGATCGAATATTGCCTCGAAAAATGTGTATTCGCTATTACTTATTAGACGAGTCACAGAAAATTTAAATTTGCTAACGGGACGTTTTAAAAATATAAGTGAGACATTGCTCCATGTAAATGGATTTAAAATGGTTGAAATAAATTATTTAGAGAAAACAAGTGAATAAATAATTAAATAAGGCAGTAAAATAGGATTAAAAGTAAGTAAAATTCGGGTTCTCACAACAAGTACAAAAATTGATTGGTAATTATTCATGAAGATTAATTAATAATTAGAAATAATAAATTATAAATTTTAGTCTTGCTACCAGGAAATATTCTTTTATGTCATTGAGATTTGTATGTTAGAAAATTGATTAAATCTAAGGTAACAGTATATTGGCGTGGCATATTAGGCGGAACGATATATTATCACAGGAATGATAATTAACAAAGAAAATATCATAAACTATTTATCAAAGTTTATATGTAATAACATAGAAGTGGATTAATGTCGCGCCCCATTTTTTGATAAATAAATAAATGGTTTTAAAAAATGTATTTTTGTGATTGAAAAAATGAATTATGATTTAAAAGAAAAGTGGGCCTAAATGGGGGTTTGAGAATGCGATGATTTGACCCAAAATTGTAGTTTAAAAAGGGTTTTTGAAATAATAAAATTGGAGTCGCCACTTGGTAATGAGTTAAGGTGTACCAAGTCACCTAAAAAATGAGTTTTTTTAAAGGAAAAATAGGAAAAAGTAGTAAGAAACCCCTTTTAAACGACTCCTAGTCCACGTAAACCAACGAAAAAGGTTCGGGAGTCACATTTGACGAAGGGGAAGGCAAGGATAAAAATCCAAGGCACCCCTTCGACCTAGCCAAGGCTAATTGCGTGATTTAATCAAAGTTTTTCTTATTTTAACCAAAGAATTTATTACATTTGGATGCACTACATGAATGCAAAAGAAAGGAAAAATGCAAACCTAAATTCTAAAATGTCTCTTGTAAGGTTTTTGGTCCCAACCACATGAATTGTGGCGGCCAATAAAGGAAAACCTTATAGAGGTCGATTAATGCAAATGATGGCTAAAGTGCAAGTGTGCAAGTGTATAAAAAGGTGCACGTGTGAAATTGTAAAAAATCCAAGTGTTTGTGTGCCGGTGTATGAAAAGGTGCATGTGTGAAATTGTATGAAAAATCCAAGTGTTTGTGTGCAAGTGTATGAAATATAGTGATAAGTGCATATAGGTGTAATTAAGTACAATTTTGTGAAGTAGAAATCAAAATGAACAATAAGGAAAGGAAAAGTGATGAGGAAATGTGAATTGAAAAGAATGAGTAAGTGATAAATGAGAATGAATGAACCTAAAGGAATGCATCAGGTCGGGTATGGGAATGACTCCTAACTTTTTCGACTTCGATTTTCCCTTTGATTAGAAAGTAAAACTAGCGTGCTAAGGCTATCGAGTAGCCACACTCGCTCGTTTCCCTTATCAAAAGGGGACTCTTCAGGCAAATGTACCCTAACTAGCATGAGATGCAAGACCTAAAGTGAGGGGAAAGGGGATTAGAGGGACATGCCAACTGATAGAAAAACTAAAAGAATGCATGATATGTAATGAACATGCAAACATGTACTAACGAGGGGAAATCCCTAAGGGTCTAGCGTTGGACTAGCCCATTCTATGAATTCCGACTAGCGTTGGACTAGTGGAAACGTACATTCATCCATCACATTCATTCAGGCTATGGAAAGCGAGTAGACATGTCAATCACTTATAAACACATAGCACATAACACTTAGCATGCTCGATTAGATGCAAGGCCCTAACAAAGCAAGTAACACGTAACACATAGGCATGCAACCAAGTTAATGAATCTATTACATTCACTAACTAAAACAAAAGGGGAAGGGGAAAATGGACCAAATTGCTCGCCAAAGCCCTATCTATTACAAGCCAAGAGGTGTACACATACCCCATAAAGAATAACTTAAATAAAAAGCAAAAGTAAATGACATAAATAAAAGGAATTAAGGAAAAGCTAGGAAAGCAAAGTAGGCATGCAATTCACTTAACACGTTGGGTCACATAGGAGAGAAACAAAAGGGATAAAAGGAATTATACCGCTCCCTTTTGTAGTGTTAAATGGACGAGACTTAAACTGGGCTAAGTCACCAACTAACGGGATAACATGTGCTAAAACCATTCAAAGCAAAGGATTAACGCACCAATTTAGTTATAAGATATAAACAAAACAATTGGAATCCACCAAATCATCAAATTTTCCCCCAATTGCAACTTAATGAAGTAAAAAGCTAATTAAAGACCAAGCAAAGACATGATCATCCAACCTCCAAGCATAACGTCCACTAAAGACCCAAATGCAAGCACTACTCAAATCATTTGAACCTAATTGAAGCATTTAAAAACTCAAAGGTCCCCAAGTAAAAATAAAGTCCAAGCAAACATCATATCTCAAGAATCCAAGAGTGAATGAAGGTCCATGAATGGTTTAAACTTGCATTTCTAGGACCCAATAACGACCACTAATCAATCACAATCAACGTCAAAATGAATCATCAAAGAGCTTCAAAGGTCCCCAAAATAATAAAGATCAATTAATGATTCAAATGCAAACACCTTAGGACCTAATTGCAAGGAATCTGCCCATAATTGGGCCTTAGTGCAACAAAGGGGTATTAGAGGGGTTAAAGTGCAATTTTATAACATTTTTACATGCAAATTCATGCAGCTACGTAGGAAGACAATTTCTGCAGCTGAAAACTTCTACAAACAACATGAATGTGCGCTGCATTTTACTTCCAAACTTGGATTTCATATTCCAAAAGCACCAAATTTGATCAAGACTTTTCAACCAAACATCACAAAACTAATCTAAGCCTCATGACATACAATTTCAAGATTCAAACAACTCAAAAGATAGCAGGAAAAACATGCAAATGCTGGGAAAATTTCATGCAAAATGGTTTGGGAGCTTCAGCAAACAATGCTTTTGAGCTTCGGCACATAGCATGGCAAATTCATACAACCATCTCAAACCACAAACCCAACCTCAAGTTCCTATCAAGCTTATCATGCATACAAGGGAATGGTAAAACCAGAATGAGAAAGATTTTCATGCCAACTCATGCAAGCTACGAAGGGAAAACAAACGTCTGCAACATTTCCCTTAAGCTTTCAGCAGCCAAAAATACACATTCGAATGTAATCTGACTTGAAAGCCAATTTCTTTTTTTTTTTTTATCAAAATCATGGTGTGAAACTAAACAACAAGACCCATAACTTCAATGCTCAAACAAACAAGAAACATAACAGAAACATGATGCAACAAAGAAAACAAAATCTGGACAGGATGCTCATGTGAAATGATTTAGTAACCTGGAATTTGTTTTCCAGCAAAGTTCAAACATGATTCAAATGTTCAAAACCCAACATACCAACTCAAAAACAACCAAAACACTGCCCTTTTTTCACCAAAATATCAAACTAAGATGGCCAACTTAGTGAAGGAGCATGGAAGCAAAAGCAACAAAACAGATACAGCAGCATTTTCTCTGCTGCAAAAATGTTAACAGCGGCTGCTGCCCATTTCATCATGCAAGCAGGTTCATCAAATTCTCAGGTTCATCAAAAAGATGCAGCAGTAGTTTTTATATGCAAATTCACCTTTGCAAGCTTCCCCTAGTTCTCGAAACAGACAACAGAATAAAAAAATGATCAAAGTATGATTGAAATAATGAAACATGAAAACAAAAAAAATGGTCAAACATGAACTCCGAAATTTTGTTACAGCAGCAGATTTTGTGCTCAACTTTGACCAAACTAACATCTGACTTGTGTCACCACATTATCAAGCAGCATTTCCAAATCATGCCATAAAGGTTCTTGAATCTAAACATCAGAAACCAAGGGAAACCTGCAAATCTAACCACGTTCTGAATCTTCAACCTTTTAACCAAACTTATCTGATATCAATATGCTCAATTCATACGGACCCCATCTCCAACAGCAAACAAACCAAAGATTACATTTTTATTACAAACTTAAGCAAATAGAGATGAACAAAACACCTAGCCCAGTGAACCACTACCAATGTCAACGGCAAACCCAATAACAAGAACACAACTTCAGTCATCATGAAGCAAGACTTAGAACAAAGGATAACCAGGAGCATTAACTTCACGACTCAAACCATATTTGCTACTCTTTTACACAAACTCCACATTATCAAAATTCGATCTTTGGGACCATCGGGGATCCACCAAGTAAAGTAACAGCAGAGGACATCTGTTTTATATAAAAAAAAAAAAAAAACTGATCTTCACAAGTTTTCGATTACACCAGTTTAGATCATACGCAGCCACTTATAAACAGAGATGAAAAAATGGAATCTTCAGCAAACATACAACGGAAAGGGGAGGACAATAAGCAACGAAACAATAAACTCCACTAACAAGGTCTTCAAGGGTATGTGTTTTTGAAGAAAACTCTGGAATTTTAAAAGGAAGAAAGATACTTACAGCGATGGACCTTCTCGGCTGGGACTGCAGCGATAGTGAAGATTAGCAGTTCCGAAAGCTCTTTGCTTTTCGATGAATAGCAACCGACCGACTTTCTTCTCTTCTTCCTTCTGCCTTCAAGCCGTCAGCCTCTTCCTTTAGCTTTTCGCTACCTGGCTTTCTTCTTGCTTCATTTCTTGCTTTCCCCTTTTTCCAACCCTTTCTCTCTATCTCTCCTTCAAGCTTTCTCACTCTGATTTCCTCCCCCTTTTTCCAGACCCTTGCTATCTATGTCAAAAACCCTTTGCCTGCCCTCTTTCTCTGCTTTCTTACGTTCCTTCATTTCTTTGATATCCTTAGCAGTTGGTCGGAACCCTAAGCCAAATGAATCTTTCTTCTCCATAATCTCCACTGGCTTCAAAACTCCTTGCAGATTTCGTCCTAGTCCCTTGTCAAATTCATAACCTCCTCGGATCATTTCCTTAGCCATCATAACACTGGCCTTTGGTAGAACTTGCTCCTCGTTTGTGATCCAACTTACAGAGACGATATCAGCCGTGCTATGGGGAGTCATGGTGACATTGCGGCTTCCATCCTCTTTTGTCCCAGAATCAGTGATTACAAGGCAATCCTCTTCGGCAAATATAGTGATCAGCTTGTCATTCACTACAAACTTTAGCAATTGATGCAATGAAGAAGGCACAGCCCCAGACTTGTGAATCCATGGCCTGCCAAGCAAAACGTTGTAAACACTAGAAAAATGCATGACTTGGCAGGTTATTTGAAACTGGGCGGGCCCCATTTCAACTACTAAATCAATTTCTCCTATTGGCTCTCTTTGCGCTCCATCAAAACCTCGGACTATGGTCCCTGAAGGCCTCAACTTGACGTCTTGCAATCCTAGCTTTTCCAAGGTGCTCCAGGGACATATATTAAGAGCAGATCCATTGTCAATTAATACCTTCGGCAGCATTTTTCCGTTGCACCTCACAACTATGTACAGGGCCTTGTTATGTCCAATGCCTTCCGACGGCAATTCCTCGTCGGAAAAAGTAATTTGCTTGGTGAAGAGTACATTCCCAACTACGTGTGAGAAATTATCAACTGAAATGTCTCTAGGAATTTGAGCTTTAGTCAGTACTTCGAGCAATGCATCCCTATGCACATCTGATGAAAAAAGTAGATCCAATATGGATATTTGAGCGGGCGACTTGCTAAGCTTCTCGATCACATTGTATTCGCTTCTTTGGAGCCTTTTAAGGAAAATCTAAGGCTTCTCTCTCGGTAATTGTTGGTTTGGCGGGTGGCTCAGAGTTATTTGCTTGAATCGGAATGGTTGCTTCAAACGGGCTTGCAATTTTCCCCGATCTTGTGACCACTGATACTTCCTTCTTTGCAATTGACCTTTCCCCAATCTGCACGTCAGGTTCATCATAATTCCATGGTACTTGTTGCAGGCTCAGGACAGGCTCCTGCTTCGGGAATTCAATAACCACCGGCTCCAAAGACTCACTCGTACCAATTTTCCCGGCGGCCTTCAACTGGTCATACAATTGGTCCAGAGGCCTGCCTAAATTGGTAAATGTACGGCTAGGGGGTCGGTTGTAAGGTTCAGGAGGTTGAGGATGGTTGTAAACAGGTCTATTTGGAGGAGGAAATCTTGGGTTATATGGAGGGCGAGGTCGGTTTTGGGGTGGATTTGATTGGGAAATTTGAAAAGGGGCTGAAGGTGGGTTTGGATAGCTTGGGCGAGGTCGAAGGTGGTGGATGTTGGTAGTATATACAGGATGCGGATTTGAGTAGTAAGGGTAATGGGGTTGGTAGATTGGGCTGTGTTGGTATCGGGGTCTGGGTGAAGGGTTTTGGTTCCAAATAAAGGTTGCATCCCCCTCCTTTTTCTTGAACGGTGGCTTTTTCACATTGCTTCCTTGACCTTGTAAAGCATCCAACTGAGATTTAAGGGCGGAGACATTGACAATCTTCCCAGCTCTCACAAAGTCATCAAACTCCTCAAGTTTATTTACAATTGCAGCAAACGAACATCCGGTCATGCGGAAAATCTCTTCGAAGTACGGCGGATCATGGGCTTTGATGAATGTGCGAATAATTTCATCCTCAGTCATCGGTGGTTCCACCTTCGCAGCTACTTTTCTCCACCTCTTGGCATAGGTCTTGTGGTCCTCAGAAGGCTTCCTTTTCGTTCCTTCCAGAGTAGTCCGGGTTGGCGCTAGCTCGCAGTTGTACTCATATTGTCGAATGAAGGCATTGGACAGATCGAGCCAGGTCTTCGCTTCCTCTGGCTTTAGGTTGGAGTACCAATCGAGAGCATCCCCTTCTAAGCTTTCTGGAAATAATCTCAACGGCAAATTCTCGTCATCCACTGGCTTGCCCAACTTGTTAGCAAACAAGCGCAAGTGCGTCTTTGGGTTGCCCGTGCCATCATATTTGTTGAACTTCGGAGTCTTGAACCCCACCGGCAGTTGTACGTTTGGAAATAGGCACAAATCATCGTAGTCCAGCACCCCTTGCTTGCTTAAACCTTGGCTTTTCCGGATAAATTCATCAAAACGATCCAAGCGTTTAAGTAACTTCATATCAATCTGGGCAGACGAATCTCCCATTTCTGGCTTATTTTGAAAAACGTGCTCCGGCACAACGGGCTCTGCGGTAGTCTGAAAGAAAGTCGGTGGAGTTACATGCATGTTTGGATCACCCTGAGGCTGGAAACCTTGCCCATAAGGGGGATAAAAAGGAGGATTTTGAGTATAAGCATATTGCGGATTGAAAGTTCCCTCAAACGTGGTTTGAAATGAAGGAATAACAAATGGTTCTGATTGTGGTTGTGTAGCGGGTACAGGCTCAGGTTGCACTCCACTACTAACGAGCTCGTCAATCAACTTCTTCTGAGCGGCCATTTCCGACGCCATTTCCCCAAATTTTGTGAGTAACTCAGTCAACTGAACCCCAGGACTTGCGGCTTCCGGCTGGGTAGTTGCAACGAACTTTTCGGATGATTCTGGTTGAGTACTCATGTCTACACGATTCCTTTGGGCTCTACTTCGGGATCGCGTAATAATGGGGCTTTTCCGAAAAGCTATTTTGAAATTTACCTGAAATGAAGAAAGAACTCCTTTAGATAAACCAATGATTACTGAATTTCTGCAATTTATTCAAAAAGAGAAAAAAGAAAAAGGCATGAGTTAGTAATTATTCGAAAAATTCGGATGCATGTCCTATGGGGGGGCCCTTTTTGTGCCAAGGGTAGGCCTAGCATGATGCAACACTTTCGGAATGAGACCCATTAATCAAACCTGTTATTTGACAAACACTTTGTGAGAAGGGATTCATTGCAAAAACCAAATACATCTGTTTACATCATATTGCGAAGGCGATTTTGTACAAGATCACCAAAGTTCCTAAGCCTATCTAGTACAGAGTCTTTACTCTCTCTAGTATATGGCATCTGGACACGTTCGGCTTGATCATATAATTCCCCACATTTCCGCTTCATCTCTTGGCGCCTTTCTCGCTCCTTCTCATATAACCTCTTGTTTTCTTCTGCCTTTCCTTTGTGCACTTCGATGGATTTCTTCAACTGTACCACCTCCATGTCCTTGGCTTTAATGATGGCTCTCAGCTTCTCAATTTCCTCATACGGCTCATGTTGCAACCCTTGCGTGGTGGAATCTTTCAACCAATCCTCGTATGGTGCGGTCATTACCCCCTTCTGTTTGAGCTCCGGAAGATAACGAATGCTTCTATCGTCGGATATTGTTCTCCAAGATTCAGTGATTTGACTCTTCATAGGGATCTCTTTTGGGCATACCCCCTGATCAAAGAAAATGGTGACTTCACTAAACTCGGAAATCGGTGGCGGCCCCTGAATGCGACCTAGTTGTCTGAGAAATCTCTTCGGGGTATACGAGATGATTCCTTGAGTACCCAGCAAGAGAACACGTTCGGATTCCTTAGTGCGAAGTATCGGCTCAAAGCAGTCTGTCCAATCTAATACCCACCTAATGTTGAAATCTTGCAATGTTTCCAAGTAATCCACACATTCGGATGCGTTCTTAGGTAGATCTCCCTCGTTGGCTCTTTTGGGATGTGTGATTACCCAATTATATCCAACCACCGGCAAACTATCGGCAACTGATGCTTGTCTCTTAAAATGTTCCGTAGCCCATATGTATAGAACCAAGTTCGCCCCATGGAAAAACTTTTCTCCCTTTCGACAACCAGTACAAGCTAAGAAAATATCTGCGAGAATGGTCGGGACTATAGAGCATTGCTTACCCTGAATTCCTAAGAAAAGGTCATTCACAATTTTTGCTGATTTGAAGGCTATCTTTTGATCTTTTCGCGGAAAGAGATAGGTCCCAGCCATAACTACCCCATATACTAGTAGCCTTTTGCGCTCCCATACGGCTTTGGAAGTGAACACAAAATCCGTCACATGCCTCTCGAATCCATCGCGTGGCGCAAATCGTTCAAACAGAATATTCACAGCGACGCCCTGATCTGACCCTCGTAGCACGGACTCTTTCAATCCTATAATTTGACAAAATTCGGCCTTGTCGGAAGCAAATGGAAGCACCAAGGCAGTTCCTCGTGTGGGTAAACCAAGGAGGCCAGCTACTTCTTCGAGTGTTATAGTCATTTGCCTATTGCCTATTCTAAAAGCAGTACACTCGGGGTCCCAAAGATGAACTAAAGCCTCTACCAAGTAATTGTTGGATTTGATCTGCTTAAAGTCTCCAATTGGTCCTAAAAATTGGGCTACTTGATTCAATTCACTAGGTAACATGAAGGTGGGCCATTGTTGAACCTCAGTCGACGGTATTAACAATTGGTAGATGCGGCGAGGGCAAGCCATCTGATAATGAAGAGGGTAGTTTGTCAATTACCTTACCTACGAGTCTCATTCCTCCAGTTATGCGATAACTTAAACGTGCAGTCCCTTGAAGGGTTAAATACCCATGGGACACAAAAGGGTTGGTTTTATTCCTAAAACGGGATTCCCTACGTGGCGTTCCCTTTCTAGGGTTTATGCATGATGCCATTTTATTAAAACAATAAAATATGCAATTTGAAATGAAACGTGACCTAAGGAACCCTTTATTTGCCAGAGTAGGCCTAAAACGGTATGGCATTATGAATTTATGAACAAAATAAACCATAATTTGTCAAACGTGCAATAGCCTATCTACAAGGGTAGGTCTTAAAAGAAGGTCATGCCAGACCTCTTATTTCTTAATGTTTGTGAATGCCAAAAACAAAAAACAAGGAAACGTGAGCTCAACACATAATCACATAACACATTTGGACAAATAGATAATATAAAAGGCAATAAAGATAAATAAGAAAAGAGGGTTGGGACCCCTCCCCTCGTGAATAGTGTCCCTAGTTCAGGATAATGGCTGACTCTACCCTAGGCAATTCTAATATGAATGCATGAGGCTTGGCTTACTAATGCATCTAGACTCGATAGGTCATAGGCCCCCGAGCCTTCAGACTTAGAAACCAAGGGTCATCAATCCCAAGGTTCTTTGTCGGTGGCTCGAGCGATTCCCCAAACACCGCTACGCACACATCGTGTCACGGCTACGTGTTTGAGTGAATCTATCAAAACTTCAATCTTCGACCAAAAGCTAAAGGCTATCAACCAATAGCTTTAAGCGGAAGATTGAGTGACCCATTGGAACATGCTACACACACATCGTGTCGTGATCACATGTCCAAGTGAGTCACCTAATCCTAATAGGGTGGAGTGGCGTGACAAGCCACTAAAGAAAAATAAAAGGGATAAATAATTAAAGCGTATGCACGTATGCTAGTGCTCGTTTGGAGGGGAGGGATCAAGAACCAACGCGAGGCTCTAAGGTGATGTCCCCCACCCAAATGCAATGCAAGCGCGAGATAAACAAGTAAACATACATCCAATCAACCAATCATACATTCACGAGCGAGGGAGTAGTTGGATACGCGTGAAATGCAAAAAATCCTAAAAAAGGAAAAAATGCAACCCTAAAACACCCAAATGTGATATATGAAAAGGTTAAAAGAAGAAAAAGATTGATTAAATCAAATTTGCTCGGACTCTCGAAAGTCCCCAGTGGAGTCGCCAACTGTCGCGCCCCATTTTTTTTTTTTTTTGATAAAAATAAAAATGAATGGTTTGAGAAAGATGTATTTTGTGATTTGGAAAATGAATTGTGATTTAAAAGAAAGATGGGTCTAAATGGGACTTTTGAAACTGCGACGATTTGACCCAAGAAAAATAGTTCAAAAAGGGTTTTTTATATGAAAAATGGAGTCGCCACTTGGTATAGAGTTAGGGTGTACCAAGTCACCCAAAAAGTGAATTTTTAAGGAAAAAAGTAAGAAACCCTTTTGAACGACTCCTAGTCCACGCAAACAAAGAAAAAGATTCGGGAGTCACATTTGACGAAGGGGAAGGCAAGGATAAAAATCCAAGGCACCCCTTCGACCTAGCCAAGGCTAGTTGCGTTGATTTAATCAAAAATTTTCTTGTTTTAACCAAAGAATTTATTACATTTGGATGTGCTACATGAATGCAAAACCCTAGACCTAGGGGTATTGGGGGAAATTTCTCTTCAAAGGTTGAGTGGTGCCAATCACATTAATTGTGAAGCCCAATAACGATCCTTTGAAGAAGTCACGAATAATGCAAGTGAGATGCAAATGAAGGAAATGCATGTATGCAATGTGAAGGCATGAGTTTGAAAAAGTAATAAAAAACAAAGATGCATAAGTGAAAATGTGCACGTGAGTGGGCAAGGTATGGTATGTGCGATGGTAATATGAAGTGCATGTGTGCAAGTTATGATAAAAAGTGCTAGTGTGCAAGTGAAGGGATAAAGAGATGCACGTGTGCAAAAAGTGTTCGTGTGCAAGTGAAGGGATAAAAAGGTGTACGTGTGCAAATAGGAAGAAAAGTGTTATGATAGAATGGATGCATGAACCTAGGGAATTCATGCATAATGGGTACGGGGAGACCTAAATCGTGACTCAATTTGCCCTTTGATAGAGAGGATACAAGCGTGCTAAGGCTTAGAAAAAGCCACACTCGTCTATATCCCATATTTAAGGGGATTTTCACGCAAATGAACTCTAACTAGCATGAGATGCAAGTCCTAAAGTGAAGGGGAAGGGGTTTGAGGAACATACCAAATGATAAGCTAAGGAAAAATGCGTGATATGTGGTGATCATGCACTTAATGAAAAAGGGAAAAAAGAACCTATTGGGTCTAGCATTGGACTAGCCCATTCTATGAATTCCGACTAGCGTTGGACTAGTGGAAACGATAAAAGAAGCCACAACTAGCGTTGGACTAGTGTGGTGACGTACATTCATCCATTCCATTCATTTATACTTACGAAAAACGAGTAGACATGCGAATCACTTATAAACACGTAGCACATAACACTTAGCATGCTTGACTAGATGCAAAATCCTAATAAAGCATTTAACATATAACACATAGGCATGCAACCAAGCTAATGAACTTATTACATTCACTAACTAAAACAAAAGGGGAAGGGGAAAATGGACCAAATTGCTCGCCACAGCCCTATCTATTACAAGCCAAGAGGTGTACACATACCCCATTTAAAAGAATAATTTAATAAAAGCAAGAATGAATGAAATAATGGAACTAAAGAATGGTAATGAAAGCAAATTAGGCATGCGATTCACACTTAGCACATTGGATCACATAGGAGAGACAAAAGGGGTAAAAGAGATTATACCTCCCCGTTGGTGATACTAAGGAAGTAAACAAAGTCAACTTGGCTAGAGTCACCCAAGAAAAGACTAACTTAGGCTAAAATCACCAAAAACAAAAGATTAATGCACCAATTTAGTGATAAGATATAAACTAAATAATTTGAGCCCACCAAAACATCAAACTTTCTTCAATTGCAACTTAAAAATGGCCAAATAATGCATAATTCTCAAGCAAAAGCGAATCATTGATCAAATTTCTAAAATAGCAAAATATCGAGGACCCAAATGCAACTATTACCAAACATCCAAATCCAATTGAAACATTTAAGCATTTCAAAGGTCCCAAAAATAATAAAAGCCAAATAATGGTTCAAATTGCAAATACCTTAGGACTCAATTGCAAGAAATCAATACATATTTGGGCCTTTGTAGAATAAAAGGGAACTTGATGGGTCAAAGTGCTATTATAAGAACTCCTTTCATGCAAAAACATGCAACCTACGAAGGAAACTTGTTTCTGCAATTATTTCTTTCCTATGCTATTCGGCTTCAGCAAAACAACAAAACTACTCACGTTGTGTAATCTTCTTGTGAGTTTCTCAAACAAAAAAATTCATCATTCATCAATGTTTCACTCCATGCATCGACTTATCTTCCATCAGATTCACAAGTTCCAAACGGACACGAAAATAAAATGCAGCAAAGATGCTAGGGAACAGACTTGCAGCGAACATACACATAGTGTCTCAAATGGAACAACAAACCAATCCCATACTTATTAACCTTAGCAACTACAAACGGGATGGCTATTGTTGCAACAAAGCCCAGGGAATTCTATCCCTGTTGTCGCAACTCAAAGCACCAAGACAACTAAGCATAAAAATTTGGAAGAGGCACTACAACCTTATTAATTTTTCCTCAATGATAACAGGTCATCAAAACAGGTTTTCTACATATTACTGCTATCATATCATGACATAGGGAGAAACCCAGATGTCTTTGGTATATAAAAATCCTCCAAACACACACTAAACCCCTCGGAATACAGATTTTCCATCAACAAGGGTGTCAAAAAAAAAATGAAGAATCTTAACACCTCCTTAGAACCTTTTGAGAAGAAAATAGATGTAATAACATCAATAAAAGTAGACTGCAATAGATCCCTATTAAAATCAAGTTTGATCAATTCGCTACTGTGAGTCAAGTATCTTTCTCCACTACACTCAAAGGAAGCAGGTAATAACAGCAAAAGCAAGAGACAAAGTGCAGCAAACATCCTTTCGGCAATTTCTGGTTCCAAATGCAGATTTCAGGAGCTCTTTGATCACAACTTCCCATCTAATCTCCAAAGAAACTTGAACTAAGCAACGAAACACATATCTTTCACATCCCAACCAACACCACTTATAAGGAAATCATGCAAGTTCTATGCAGGTCTACAGGAGGTATAAGTCTGCAATTTTTATGGCGGTTTCGGTTCTGTGAATGCCGAATGCCAATTTTCATCCCAAACATAAACTAGTTAGCTTCAACCAACTCAAATGTGGATCAAAACAGCGATGCAACCATTCATTCCTTCCATTTTTAATACCCAACTCTCATGTTTTAATGCAATGACAGAAGTAAAGAGTATGCAGCAAATCTGGAAAATGTTTTGTGACTTTCATGCTCTGAAACTTCGGCAACATCATGTTGCCAGTTCCAAAAAATCATCTCAAACCAGAATCCAGCTAAAACTTATCATTAAGATAGTATACTAAGCATGCAAAGGAAAAGAGTTGGTCGACACTTCTGCAAACAAACAAATTGAGACTATACAACTCAAACAGAAACAACCACATTTTACAACCCAAAAAAAATGCATTCCTCGCAGACCCCAGCGATGAACTTCAGTGGAACTTGCAAATCCATTAGGCAACACACTAAACCAATACTCTAACATGATTACCAAGAACAAATAGCAAACAACCATCAAGAGTGTCAAAATAGTCATGATTTCGGCAATTCTGCAACCTATTGCTGCAAAGTTGCAGCTTTAAACTCTTTACACAACCGAGAGGTATTCATGCATAGCAATTCGAGAAAATCATGATAGATTCGACACTCAACCAAATGCAAAAACTTGGGATAAGGGGAAAGGACTATCCAGCAAACTTTCGGGCATCAAATGCAATTACTACCTTAAACATGTAAGATGATCTTCATAAAGCAAGATTTAAGTGTTGGATTAACATCTATTTGATTAGATGATGAAGTCAGAAATTTCGGTCATTAGATGCTCAAGACAACCGTGGATAGCAGCCCTCTTTCCTAGCATAATTCTCACAAAGAAAATTCTGATAACAAACTACAATTCCAACTCTGCTCTCTCGGCCATCACACAGTTTTTTTTTCAACTTTTAGTCAGTCCTAAACAGAATTTTCCTTCGGTTAAAACCTTGTATTTGGCACTTTAAATCTCACATGCACAACTACTGAACTGATTAGCTAGCATTTCCAGTCCAAATTCAGTTCGGTTATTACCAAGAATTCGTCAATCAACCAGCAATTTGTTCAGCTTCCCTCGGATGAGCTTGCATGCAAGCCGATTTTGTTTCATCTCTTCTTTTCTAGCTTAATCTGAGCTAACTAACTTCATGCAAGACTTAACCATCCAGTTCTTAGTTAGTTAATAACATTTAAAAGCTCAGATTACTCCAAGAAACAAGATTAACGCTGCATTATCCAAATCAGTTCTCGGCCAACTCATTTCTTTTGCAAAACAGATTTTCTCAGGTGGTAATTTCATCATCCAGTCGCACCATCCAACATGCAGACTCTTAATCTCTATCATCTACCATTAATTAGCTTAAATTTGGCTCAGAAATTACCTCTGTAACAACTCAGCTCACGCACAAAAAAATCTGAAAATTTTTCTTCCTTCCTCTCGGCTTCACGCACCAGTTCGGTTCGCGGGTTGGTGTTGCAGCTGCGGTTGTTGAAGTGGGTGGATGATCGCAGTTGGTTGAGGGTGAAGGGTGCAGAAATGGGAGGAACTCACGCAGTGTCTTCCTTTCCGTTGCTCTAGCTCACGGTCTGGACAGAAGGGAGAAGAAGAAAGATTGCAGCTCGCTGTTTTCTTCCCTCTCGCGGTGCTTACCAGGTAAGTCTCTCCCTCTCTTTTGGTCTTGGTCCGAAGCTAAAAAAAATGTGGAGTGGAACTGGAATGTTCTTTGTGGTTTTGGCTGAGGTAGTGGAGTGGAGCTGGAATGTTCTTTTTTGGTTTAGGCTGAGGTAGTGGAGTGGAGTCGGTAGTTTATAAGATGTAGTGCTGCAGTGGAGAAATGGATCCGGCAGAAAATGGAATTGTGATCCTTTTTTTTTTTTTTTTTTCTTTTTCTCAACTTAATAATTTAACAAAAATAATAGTAAAACTAAATAATAATAGAAACAACAATTTTAATTACAAACACATCAAAATCAATCAAACTAGAAATAACAAAATTACCATTTTCGATCTTTTCTTTCATTTTCATCATTTTTTCCTTCTTTTCTTTTTCAAAATAAATTAACAAAAATAAACCAAAATGCCAAAAAAATTAAATTTGAATGTATTTTTGTGAACAATTTTCCTTTTTCTCCCTTTTTTTTTTCATGATTTTTCTACGCTAAAACTTAAAAAAAATAAAAATAGAAACTAGAAACTAAAAAAAAACTAAAAGTAACCACGACAAATGAGAATAAAAAGTAAAAGAAATTACACCAAAAATTTGGTGTCTACAGTGTCAACTCTTGACTCAAAAACCAAAAAGCACTCTTCCAGCAATCTTTAGTCCAAATTTGTAAGGCTCTAGCTTATTTTCCTTGTCATAATAAACATGTTGGAAAGATGCATCTATTTATCAGTAGCTCGAGTACTAGTTTATCTTCACTTGAAAAATTCCCATCGAAAGGTCAAAGAAGATTATTGGTAAAAATCAAGGGAATATTGGAATCATTTGCTCTTACTTTTCCAAGTTTTATCAATTAGTTTTTTCTACACATAAAACTTTGAGTAGGTTATCCAATTCTAATATTAGGGTAAGCCAGAATCTGTAGGTCGACTTACACTCAAATATTAGGTCGTCTTTCCTTTTGCAAAAACAAATTAAGCCCCTTTCTCAAAAAAAAATTGTTAACAAAATATCTTGAATTGCTAATTGTTTATGATCACCTTATGATTAGCTCAACAATCAAGAGAGCGATAAGAGACATTATAGCAGAATAAATCCGGTCAAACTTGAGTTATGTCCATTCTAATTCTCCCTTGCCACCTCCAAATGCAATGGTTGTATTGACTCTAAGATGGAGAAATATGAAAAGGGTTGATTGTCTTATTTTCGTCCTGATACATAGTTGAGTACTTGAAATAAAAATCATGTGATATTCATGTAGAGCAACGTCATATTTATTTCAAGTGTGATTATGTTGGGTCAAGTTCTTTAAGGAGATGCGATTAGGTTAATTTTGCCAAGATCGTACAGTACCAATATTATCCACTCCCAAAGGACCAAATTGATCCTTTTCTTCCAACCTTTTTCCAGTTGATAAACTTATATATTCAAACAAGTTTAAAGCATTCATAGGAACAAATTCAAAGCAGTCGAAATGATTAAAATAGTTGTATCAGTTAATCATGAGCCTCCAAACAAAATATATAGAACAATTTCAAATTACCTAACCCCATTACCATATCCAGAGACTATCTAAAAGAAAGGTGTTCTGAAATCACTAAATACTTGTTTACCTGAAATGAAACTTCTTGATACGCTTTATTTCAATTTTTAATCTGCTGAAATCTGTGATAATAAGGGAACAATTGAAGTATATTTAGAGCAATATTTCCCACTGTACAGTTATTCATTGTCCTACACCATGAAAATTTTTACCAGTATTAATCATTTCTTTGTTCTTTTTGTTTTTGGTATTCTTCAGTACTTCAGCTCCTCCAAATAGTGCCTTATAATCATATGGCCTGCGAGTCTTCGATATAATCAAAGTGCACATCGACTTTATTGCGGAGTAAAGATCAATTCTCTTTTTCAGGCTTCTCAGAGCTGCAGGCAAGGGCCTAGAATTTGTAGCAATTGTACCATTCCCAACGTGCATGCATGCATATATGTCAGCTGATTGCATTAAAATCATGTAATCATTTAACACTCACGCTCAAATCTCAACCGTTGATCCTTACAATTTTGTCTTTTATGCATGATTTTACAGACATATTTGCCCTTCTGCAATAATCCCTTCTCATATACTAGTAATTATATATATATACCATTTCCCACACGCATGCTTGCATGTTTGTCAGCTGATACATTGAAATCATGTAAGCATTTAAGCTTCACAGCCTTCACTCTCAAATCTCAACTGTTACCTTTACAATTTTGTCTTTTATGCATGATTTTACGTATATATAGCCCTTCTGCTATAATTCCTTCTCATATATTGGCAAGTTCATCACTGTAAGCTAACATTTGCATGGTAGAAATGTCTAGTAAGGTTGTTGTCTTGGTGCTTGTAATTAGTGCCCTTGCATGCATTGTTGGGGCTCGAGTTTTGTTGAATAATGAAGGAAACAAAACCTCCGTCCTTCCGCAAAGTGAAGAAGGCAATGCAGAAGAAGATGGTGGTAATGGATTTGATCAAAGCCCGGGCGGTGATGAAGGTGATGCGGAAGACAATGGCGATGGATTCGATGGCAGTGGTACTATAGGCAGTGGTTTACGTCGTCCACCTCCAATGGGAGGCATTTCAGGAAGTACTGGTGCTGGTAGTGGAGCTGGTTTTGGAGGTGGTGTTGACCTCGGAGCTGGTGGTGGAGGAGGACCACTTGGTGGTATAGGTGGAAGGATTGGTGTTGGAGGTGGCGGTGGCGGTGGCAGTGGATTCGGGTTTGGGCTTGGGTCTGGACCTGGAAGTGGCATTCACGGTGGGGCCGGACTTGGCGTGGGTTTTGGAGGTGATGCTGGTTTCGGCCACGGTGGCGAAAGTGGTGGGCTCGGTGGCAGAAGTGGTGGATTTGGTGGAGGATTTGGTGGTCCGGGAGCTCCTTAGAGGATATTCTCCATGACTTCTATTGCGTCCTAAGTGTGATAGGAAGTATGCACTGTATCTTAAGTGTTTAGGTCTACCTTATGGTTGGGGTTACAACCTATGTTGCTATGTAATGTGGTTTATTTGAATAATAGCTCTATTTGGAAAGTTTCAGCTTATGGTGTAGAACAATGCCTTTCAAATTTCAAGTGAATAGTAGTCTCTTTATAGAAGGGCAAACTCATGCTTCATAAGTAGATCATTAAAGCCATTATCGCATATAACATTTCACACTGGGAGAGTTTAATTCTTTCATAGTTTAATCCTAAACTTAGATTATTATTTACAAGTGTTTGATCCAATTTTTAATGGACCCTTTGAATTGGCGGGAAAATGTTTCATTTCTTGTTAGCATAGTATTATTGAGGCCTGAGAGCATTAGGTTAGGGTTCTTTTGTCTTTGTAAGTCTATGTTTGATTAAAGAGACTTCGGCCATAGCGAATATGATTCTACCATTATGGGGCATATAGTCTCAAATTAGATTTTGGGACCAAATTGTGCTTAATACAATAAAGGAAAATTCTATACTAATTAACATACAAATTAAGCGACAAAATAAATTAAATGATGATCCACCTCTTTAAATTTAGATATTTTTATATTTGTATCTGTCATTTAAAAATTTCGTAATTTACAACTTTTTTTGTAAGTGCACTCTATGATAAATTATAAACCAAGATTGTGAAGTAGAATTAGTAGCATGTATTCCAAAACGTGCGCCATTTTATGAAAGGCCCTTCAGATAAATCTTTTACTGCATTCTCAGGAACTGTCTTCTGTAATCTTTTCCTGTGTTCCAAAGAACTGCCTTCTGTACTAAATATATCAACTTGGACACAAGAATGCATCACCAAAAAGACTTTGAATAGATAATGCCATTTACGAGGGTGAGAAGATGTCCAGTTCAGATTGCCCAATAGAAAAATTGCATCAACTGTGGACCCACTTATTACTTGATTTTTCATATGATAGGTACTTATGTTCCACTTTAACATACAAAGGAGTATCCCAAATTATGAAATATCCTCCTTCCTACATTATAAATTCCTGCAGTGTGAAAAGTTTTCTGGTGATAGTACAAATTTTACTATTTTTAGTTTTCTAGATTTCTTGGGAACATCTTTTTACTATCTTGTACATTGTGTTTAATTTATGGACATGATACTTGATCATGTTCACTCTTTGCCGGTAGATTTTGATGGCAAGAGCATGTTTTTAGTCCTTCAAGGCCTTGAAATTGTCAAGACCTGGTCTAAAGTGTTGGCTGTTGTTGGTCTATCGTGCGTGAAGTCTCAGGATTTTGTAATATGTTTATCGAGCCAAAGAGGTTTTGATCTAATGACTAAAATTGAAATTTCAAAAAAAAAAAAAAGAAAAGAAGTTCTAGATTTGAATGTCATTTTTCTCTGCTACTTTTTTAAATTCTACTTTTCTCCCGCTAGAAAAATATATTAAAAAAATATTTACCAAACTCGTTAAAACAATATACATTGAGTTTTCAATTGTATATACGCAAATGGGAAGTTTTAGAATTGCATGCATTGGAAGGCTAATAACTTGAAATAAGTAGTATTTGCAATCTTTTTCTCTAAAATCAAGAAAATCAAATAGCTATATACATTTATTATTGCCCATACTAAATTACAACTATAATATGTAATTTGTTTATTTATTCACATAATAACTTATTTTTATTATTTGATAAATTAACCAATTAACAAGTCACATTTTTGTTTACCTTACTTAGTATGCACTATAAAATTTTCAGTAAGCAATTTTATTTTTATTTTTACTTTTGTTACCCAGTTCACTCAGCGAATTTTCCATAACCCAGGCTAATTGAACAATTGGGCTAGTGCATTGAGAGACTGGGCTCAGAATGTTGTTAAGATAGGAGATTGGGCTAGTCCGTTGACCCAAATATCGGGTGTGAGATTTAGTGGGGTTCTGTAAGGGGTGCAAACCAAACGAGTTAAATTGAATAACACACAAGTTTGCTCGGCCAAAATTCAACTTCAAACTTATATATTTTTTTTTTGTCAAGAAGTCAATTGACTTTTACTGACTAAACAAACCTAGACCCCAGATCATACTCCAAACTTATATTGAGCGAGTTCGATTTCAAGTTTTTAGACTAGTTGAGTTTGAATTTAATATGTGAAACTTGAAAACTCGTTGAGGTTAATGGAACTCGTCAAGTTTGATCAAGTTCAATCGAACTTCACACATACACACGCACATAGATACACATATACATACATATATATATATATATATATATATGTAATTTTTTATTTATTAGTATGAAATATCTATTTTGTCTCTTGTTTAAAATTATATAAAATATAAATTTATATTTTTAAACTTGATTGGGCTCAAAATAAGCTAAATTGGGCTCGAAATAAGTTCGATTGGGCTTGATAAATATGACCTTGAGTAATGCAAAATAAAATTGAATTTGAACTCAAGCCAGACTTTCGAACTTTCAAGAACTCTATGAGTTCGAACTTGAGTTCCACTCTAAATTTTTTAACTCGAGTTGAGGTCGAATAATATACTATTCACTTGACTCGACTCGATTAATGTTAACTTTTTTTTCAAGGGAAAGAAAATGGGATGGAAGAATCGAGGTTTTTGGACCAAATCTTAAAATCCTTCGAAGAGTGGCCACATTCATATTGAAGATATGACACATAAACCAAACCACGGAGCAAGAGTAACCTACATCTGATAAAGGGATATTTTTTTAATACCTTTTTTCCAACTATCATTTTATCAAATATGTTAAAAATCATATCTTTTGAAAAAAGCAAATCTGGCGATTGGAAACTTGCACAGATTTTTGTAGGATTACAATTATTTTATCTTATTTTTAAAATATTTTTTGGAATTTTACAGTCTAATTTTTATCTGTTCTTTAGATATGTAGTAACTATTTTTTAGATTTATTCTTTGATACCTGTGTATATCTAATGATGTAACTTCTGCCATTATTGCAGATTTTGATAAAATTTTATCAAAAAAAAAAAAAGCATAGCAAACGGAGAAAGGAAAAGAAAGGCATTTCTGCAATATATTCTTTGCTTCAACCACCATGCCATTGTGTATCTATTCTTCAAATTTGTTCTTTGATACCTGTATATGTTTGATGATGTAACTTCTACCATTAGTTCAAATTTTGACGAAATTTTTATCCAAAAAAAAAAACATAGCAAACGGAGAAAGGAAAAGAAAGGCATTTCTGCAATATATTCTTTGCTTCAACCACCTAGCCCTTGTGATATGCTTGCTTTGTACACATTCCGTTGATGTCTTTGAACCACCATTTAGTTTTCCTCTTATTCCGACATGAAATTGATCTTTCCTGAGTCAATCAATTTGCCTTGTATTAGAGTCCACTATCTGACTAATTTGATTAAATTTTCCCCCAAGATGACAAGAAGGTGGAATGGATGAGAATTTGTTCCTGCAGAAATTGAGAGCTTAACATTTGATTTCTTTAAAAAAAAAATTTGAATTTCAAAAACTTCTTATTGCCTCCATTACATATTCTTTCCATTGATAGGGAAAAAAAATGATTCAACCGTTTTCCGCCCTTGTTATTGCTGAAGTGGTTTTGATACTGACCCTTCTGTTCAGAACACCTCTGAGAAAGCCAACGGTTATGATGGTGGACAAAATGAAGCAAGGTCGAGGACCTGTGGTAGCCAAGACCGTTGCAGGAACCTTGTTCATGATTTTCATCTCCACCCTCAACAATATCATGAAAATTCAGAATCGTGCAGTCGAGGCAGGCACAATTAACCCAACTGATCAGATTCTTTTGGTCAATCAAATTTTAGAAGCCATTCTCTTGGGTAAGCAAAAACTTTCATGTCTTCTTATGAATTCCCATGAATTGACTTTATTGTGTCTTGTGCATAAATTTATAAACCTACATGCATACGCTAATATTTATTGTCCTACCTACATGTAGACAATCGCCTGCTTGATTTTAACTATAGTTATACAAAAAACTAATGTGCATGGATTGCATGAGTCACGTTCTCAATTTAATTTCACTTTTTCAAAATTTAATTCTTAGTCCTCTTAATCAGGCAACTTAGCAGAAAAAAAAAGATTATCTTTTTATGAAATGACAGTGTACTAATTTTTTCTATACTAGCAACTTTAGATGTATATCACATATGCATGATTTGAATTTTAAATTTGAATTCATGTTATGTGGCATGATCTAAACTTGCTTATGTAAAAAATCTTTACATTGATAATGTATAAAAAGATTATCCAAAAAAAACTTGGGCAAATAGGACAATTGACGTTCTCGATGAGTTTTTTCTTTCTTGATTACTTTTTAAATTTAAGTTCCTACAGATGCTTCAAATACTACCAGAACATCAGTTGCGTTTAAATGTATCAATTATTCACGAAATCTTGAATTGTATAATCTGGTAGTTTTATGATTTTCTTTCTTACGAAATCTCATTTAAAAATTACTATTGGACCTCGGAACTACATTAAAATGAAACTCCATTTCTTAATTCGAACGTTAGGATTTCTCTAAAGAGAATCTTAAAGAAAATCTTGAGAAAGATGGTTTTGTGCAGGTTTTAGCTTGTTCCTGGGAGTGATGATTGACAGACTTCATTATTACATCAAAGAGCTTCATCGTCTAAGGAAAAGTTTGGAGGCCACAAAGAAATCGAACTATGAAACTGATCAAGACTGAACAGCAGGGCAAGAAGCAATTAAACATAAGTTTTTTCCTTTCCATTAAATCCTCTGAAGAAGAAAGCCCGGATTTTAAAGCGAAAATCCTGGGGATAGTGGTCTTTACAGCCCTGTCAAGATGAAAAGTGGAGATCGATAAGAACAAATGGGGGCAGACGCAAAGAAATAACTTCCAGAGTTGCAGGAAATTTGTGTAGAAAAAATTAAACCAAGCATTATTTTATTAATGTAGCCATGTGTCTTTAAGTAATTGGTTAAAAACGAGATGAAACTCAATTAGTATGACCTTTCTGACAGAACATTTATTGACAAAGTTCTCAATACCCTAACCATGAAATTTGATCATATAGTAGTTGTGATCCAGGAAACAAAAGATTTGGGGAATTTGAGTATTGAAGATTTGCATGGGTCATTAATTTTGCAAGAACAAAGAATTAAGGGAAGTTGGAGGATACCTCGAAGAAGAATACAGTAGAGAAGGCGCTACAGATTCAGCTAAATTTGAAAGGCAATAATGATGTCAGAGAGTAAGATGAATCCAGTTAGAAAAACATAGGTGGTTATAATAACAGAAGTGGTCGTGCCACAATAATAGAGGTAGAGGAGGTACATCAAATCCTAAACACGATAGAGGTAATAATTTTAATTTTAAATGTGGTCCAGGTAGAGGTATAGGTAATAATTTTGGCAGAAGAAGTAATTTTGATCAAAATAATTTTCAAAATAATTTTGGATAGAAAATTCAATGTTATAATTGTGAAAATTTGAGACATAAACAATTTCAAAGTAGATTTAGAGAAAATATAGATAGAAATTTTCAAACTAATATTGCTAACAATTAGGTGCAAGATAATAATAATAAATTTGAAACTTTATTATTAGCCTGTAATGCTATTGATGTGGTTGATAAAAAATAAATGGTATTTGGATATGGGCTGCAGTAACTATAAGTCTGGCAAGAAAGAATTATTTGTTGAACTTGGTGAATTTGTCTATGGTGAAGTTAAATTTGGAAATAACACTATTTTACCAGTATTTGACAAGGAAAACAATTTTCTATTAGCCTGAAAAATGGGTCTACTAATTTTATTTTTGATGTTTTATATGTTCTTAGGTTGCATCATAATTTGTTGAGTATGGGCCAGTTGTCTAAGAAAAATATAATATTCGTATCAGGAATGGTACTTGTACCATTTTTGATAAAAAAAAAATATTGGAATGATTGTCAATGTACCAATGACTTCAAATCGCTTATTTTCACTGAATTTGAGTTCTTTCAATTTTTTCTATTTGAATACAATGAAAGATGACAGTAATTGGTTATGGCATATGCGATTTGGTCATTTGAATTTTGATAGTTTAAGATTTTTAGCCAGTAAAAAGATGGTTGGTGGATTGCTTAGTATTAGAAATTCTGGTAGAATCTGTGATATGTGTGTTTTGGAAAAGCAACATAGGAATGTTTTTCAGATTGATAAATTATGGAGGGCCAAAAAACCATTAGAAATTATTCTATCAGACTTGTGCACTATGGAGGTTTCTTCTAATGGTGATTGCAAGTATTTTATTACCTTTATTGATGATTTTAGCAGAAAAGTTTGGGTGTATTATTTGAAACAAAAATCTGATACTTGTGATACTTTTAAAATTTTTAAAACTTTTGTTGAGATGCAAAGTGGGTGTGAGATTAAAATTTTGAAAACAAATAGGGATCAGAAATATTTGGTGTGTGATAATTTTCTTGAAAAAAAATGGGATACAACATCAGTTGCTTCTCAGGTACACTCCCTAACAAGATGGAGTGGCAGAGAGAAAGAATAGGACAGATATGAATGTGGTGAGGTGTATGTTGAAACTGAAAAATATGTCAAAGTCTTTTTCGACAGAGGCACTTTCTTGTGCAATTTATCTGTTAAATAGATGTTCTGCCAGAAGTAATTTCGAAAAAACTCCTAAAGAAGTTTGGAGTGATAAAAGACTATTTCTTGATCATCTGAAAATTTTTGGGTGTATTGCATATTTCCATGTTCCCGATCAATTAAGAAAAAAAACTTAATAACAAAGAGGAGAAGTGTGTCTTTCTTACTATAAGATAAACAAAAGGCAATAGTTACTGTAGTAGTCCCCTTTGCTGACACGTGGCACTTTGCGTGAATTTTGAACTTTCTCTTTTGCTTTCTTTATGAACTTGGCATTGCTTTAAATGTGCTCAATGACCCAAATTAGATTGCATTTACCATTTCTTTATAAGGTTGAATTATTTTTAGTAGACTTTTCAATCTCTTCATTTTGAACAAATATAATTCAATTAGAATTTATATTTATTTCTATTTACATTAACATTTCAACTTATATTTGACAAATTAACTTAAGATTTAATTATTTCTATCCGAGTTTTCAACCTTATCATTTAAATTTATATTTGTCAAAATAAGTTATCATTTAAAGTTAATGTAAAGTAAAAGATTAATTAAATTCTATTCTATCCTATAATAAAGAACAAGTTTATTATTTCTGCTCAATGCAATGTACATTTTTCTGTGTCATTTTATTTTGATTTGTTCATATTCAAATATTTAGTAACATTTGACTTTATGTTTATTCATATTTTTATTGTCTGAATTTTAAGCTTTCTCTTTTGCTTTCTCTATGGACTTGCATTGCTTTAAATTACTCAATGACCCAAATTAGATTGCATTTACCATTTCTTTATAAGGTTAAATTATTTTGAGCAGACTTTTCAATCTCTATATTTTGAACATATATAATTCAATTAGAATTTATATTTATTACTATTTATATTAACGTTTCAACTGATATTTGACAAATTAACTTAAGATTTAATTATTTCTATTCAAGTTTTCAACCTTATCATTTAAAATTATATTTGTCAAAATAAGTTATCATTTAAAGTTAATGTAAAGCAAAAGATTATTTAAAATTTATTCTATCCTATTATAAAGAACAAGATTATTATTTTTGCTTAATGCAATGTACATTTTTCTGTGTCAATTTTATTTTGATTTGTTCATGTTCAAATTCTTAGTAACATTATTAAACGAAAAATGTAGACAATTATAAATCTAGTGACAATCACAAAAAAAAATGTATACTTGAAAGCTATCATTAAAAAAGGAAAAAAAAAGCATCTTAATAAATGTAATAAAGACATATTTTTCTCATCAAATTTGCATGCTATACTTGGTGGTAATTTCAGCATTAATGACTCATATTTTAACTAAATATTAATGTATTAATGATTCATAAGAAAATTGACAAAAAAAATAACAAAGTTCATTTGTTCAAATTTAAATACTGATAATCTAATTTCTCTCCGTTTTAGTAATATACATACTTTACGTATACTTCCACACATGACACTCTACTGACAAACATTCCATCAAATTTTGCTAACCTTAAATGCTTCAAGGTATGCACAGCCAACTTTTACTAGTATTGGTTATAGTGAAATCTTCCGTACTTACAAGCTGTATAATCCTGTAACATAAAAGTTGATAGTGAGTAGAGATGTGACTTTTGACGAAAGAAGAGTTTGTGACTAATGTACTGGAGATCCTAAAATAGCATAGGTGACTCTAAATTATCAGCAAGAGAATCTAATGATGATATTCTGCCATCACCAATTGCTCAGGATCCACAGATTGAGTTAATTGGATGTCCACAGCGTCAGCGATAGATGCCAGCTCATCTACAGGATTATGTTATTACACCAGATGATATTCCTTCTAACGAGCATATTGTTAATTTTATTTTGTTTGCAAATTGTCACCCAATTGTTTATGAGGAGGCAACTAGTGATGATTATTGGGTGAAAGCAATAGAGGGAAAAATTCATGCAATAAAGAATAATGACACTTGGGAGTTTACTTCTCTTCCAACTGGTAAGAAAGTCATTGGAGTGAAGTAGGTATATAAGACAAAATTTAAATCCAGTGCAAAAGTTGATATATACAAGGTGAGATTAGTGGTGAAGGGATACAAGCAGAAACACAGGATTGACTCTTTTGAAATATTTGCACCTGTTACCAAACTTAACACATTTCGTATGATAATTTTTTTAACTACCCAAAATAATTGGAAAATTTATCAAATAGATGTCAAGTCAGTTTTCCTGGATGCAATTCTTAATGAAAAAGTGTATGTGGAGCAGTCAGCAGAATTTGTCAGAAGACCACAAGAAAATAAGGTGTATAGATTGAAGAGAGTCATATATGGATTGAAACAAATCCCAAGAGCGTGGTATGCAAGAATTGATTCCTATTTTCTGACTCGTGATTTTTAGTGGTGTCTATATGAGCACACTTTAAATATTAAATTTTCTACTCATTGTGATATTCTTATTGTGTGCTTGTATGTAGATGATTTAATTTTTACAAAAAATAATTTAGAGATGATTGCAGAGTTCAGAGAAGTCAAGATTAAACAATTTGAGATGACAGATATGGGACTCATGTCATATTTCCTGGGAATTGAAGGCTTTCAATCTGACAGTGAAATTTTTATATTTCAAAAAAAATATAAAGGTGACATTTTAAAGAAGTTCAAGATGGATACAACGAAACCAATTATGATACCAGTTGAAGAAAAATTGAGGTTGACCAAGGAGGGTACGGGTGGAGATGTAAATCCTACCTACTTTAAAAGTTGGTAGGAAGTTTGAGGTATCTGACAACTACAAAGCCAGATATCAATTGTGCTATTGGTTTGATTAGCAGGTTCATGAAAAATTCACATCAGTCACATTTGCAGGCGGTTAAGAGAATTTTGAGATATATTGGAGGTACTCGTAGTGATGACATTTTTTATTCAAGAAATAATCCAATTTAGTTTTTTGGCTACGCAGATAGTGATTGGGTAGGTGATACAATAGAGAGGAAGAGTGCTTTAGGATATGCATTTTTATTGGTTTTAGTGTGTTTTCTTGAAATTCTAAAAAGTAATAGGTGACTGTATTGTCTATAGCGGAAGCGGAGTATATTGCAGCGGCTAATAGTGCTACTCAAGTTTTGTGGTTGCGTCGCATGCTTGTGTTCTATAATATAAGCAAGTTAATCCTATGAAAATTTATTGTGATAGTAAGTCAGTGATTGAGTTGTCCAAGAATCCAGTACTGCATAGGCATAGTAAATATATTGATATCAAATATCACATCATACGTGAATTGGTTCGAGAGAGAGAGATTGAAGTTGATTATGCCACCACATGTCAATTCAATTAGTATGAATGGATTTTTTTTTTCTCTTCAAAAAGTCATATGTTAATTTTCATTAATGATATGACGGTTGCGGTAAAAAATAATATGTTAGTACTCGCGTTAGCAACTTAAAGTTTTGGGAGTCTATTCTGATTCATAGTAGTAAACACAGTCAAAACCATTTAAATAAATTATTTACATAAAGAATTCAAGAATTATATGTCACATGATATACTGAATTAAGATTTTGTTGTGAAATTTAAAGGCTCTTTTTTAGCTTTTAAGGAGATAATTGAGTTGTAAGAAAAAGGAAAAAAACTAATATTTAAAGGGTAGTTTCTTAAAAAAAAAAAAAGGACAAGCATAATGAATGATTAAGTTGTACATGATGGAATAATTCATTTACATTCAATTAGCAATGTATATTTTAAAATTGATCACATTTTGAATAATCATACATTCTAGATTTTATTTTCATATAAAACTCATACATTAGCCGACCATCAGTAAGTTAAGACGAGTGGTCCTACTATTAAATTAAAATGAATTCGACAATGGCAACATCTTTAGTAAGTGTTACTTTTAACACTTACCTTTCACTTGCTTAGTAACTTTAATCCAATTAATTATATTGTGTTAGTAGCAAATGCCACAAACTATACTAATTGTTATATAGACTAGACTTCGTCCTCAAATTAAAGTGCTTTCAATGAAATTGTAAACAAATTACTCGAATTTAGGGTATCATATTTAATTTTGATTTGCATTTTCCCCTTGGAAATTATACATGCCAATAGGCATATAGGATAATGAACTGATGCAGATTTCATCCTGTGAGAACTCGAGAAAATCAGGTGTGTGCTTTGCATTTATTTTATTTTATTTACCTTGATATTGGAAATATTACATATAACGAATAAGTGGTTAAATTAAATGTCCAATTGAATTTCTATAAAATCGAGAATTAGAAATATCCTAGATTGGTGTAGAAAAATTTTTATGAATCAAATAAACACATGGTATGTATATTGTAAATTGTGTCATTTGCATATATTACTAGACACGTAGCATATATTATACAGTTGAATAAATTATATGTCTAGTTGATTTTCCTTTAAAACCGAATGTATGAAAATCTCCTAGATTAATGTACGAGAATTTTGTAAGGGTATATAAATTAGAACAAATGAAGTTTGGAGTCAATGCATGAAATAATAAAACCGCAGCCCCTTAGTGAGCAAATAAGTTAATACCAATGACCTAACTAACCCTGAATCTTGGTTAAACTACTATGCAACCTAAAGAAGCCATCTTCTGGAAGACAACCGAGAGGAAACAAAGAGAGAGAAATTTCTAGTTGGGCGGTGACCGAGAGGAAAGAAACACAAGGTAGCTTTCTTTCTTTCTTTCCAAAAACAGAACCAAGGGGGTGGAACTAAGAGTGCGAGAGAGAAAATTTGGTTAGCTTTATCATCTGCTGATCATAATCAAGAAGAGAAAGGCAAGGAAAACAGGAGGGATAGCTGGTGCAGACCTTGAGGAAACAAAGCTGGGAAAATCTGGTCAGTCTGCAATTTTAACTCTTAAAGGAAAGAGGTAAATTCTCTGTGATCAATACTTATTTATTGAGTATAAATGAATATATATATATATATATATATATATAAACAAGCTGCAAGATAAGTTTTAGCAGAGGAAATGAGCTTCGATTGAAGAAAAATTCTGGTTTGAGGTTAAATAATCATTTTAACCTCAAACCAGAATTTTTCTTCAATCGAAGCTCATTTCCTCTGCTAAAACTTATCTTGTAGCAACCGGGAGTTAATTACATGAATTTCAGCTCATTAGCAGTGTAAAAATGGAAAATATAATATGAGAAAAGCATGTAATATGGTTATCTCAGGTATTATAAGAAGTTTAGTTGAAGAAATTTGGGAAAAGTTGGAAATTGGGAGGACCGATCGAAGATCCTTGCTGGAATTTTTCCAGCTTCATCCGAGTGAGGGGGGGGGGATGGAAAAGTTTCAGCTGTCTTTGGTGAATAATGACTCTAAAATTCTGTGTTAATCTGTAATATGTTGTACAACATCTTGATTTCTTCATGCATGAGAGGTTTGAGCATAAAATGGAGGGATCTAGTAGAAGAAACTCGTCTTTAGGCATTACTTGCTTCTACGAACCAGCTTTATAGCCGAGAGAGGATATAAATCTTGGTTCAGCTTTTCTCTTGGATTTTTGGCTATAAATTTCTATGTTTTGCTTAAGATGGTCTGTAGTTGAATGATCATCCCCTGCATGTCTAGTTGGAGCATGAAACTGAAAAGAAAATTATGAGAAAACACCACATGTTAAACTGGTATACTGCTGTAAATTGTAATTAGTTGAAGACAGATTATTGTGCGTAGCTTTTGGGTTGAATAATTTGTTGAAACTAGATGCTATTTGCCTTGGTATATGCTGGACTGAATGTACTTTAAATATTTAGAGCTTTAAGCAAGTGAAAGAATAGAGTTTTCGTCGAAAGCTTGAAGTAACGTTACTAGTTTTGGTTGCTGACCGAGAAAATGAAACAGATTGTGCTTCTGACCGTCCCTTTTTGGCCTTGAAAATGCGATAACTGGATGTCAATGTCTTCAGAAGAAATGTAGGCCTATGTCTTAGCTTCGAAACGCTATAAAATTCGCCTCAATCCGATAAGCGTAGCTCCAGTTGTGATCAAAACATCAGAGGGTGGCAAAGCTGCCTTTCTTGTTGCTTTCCTTTTGTTCCCGGATGCACTTTGCTTTGATAATGGCCGTGAGGAACCAACTTTGAACCAGCATTTCCTCTAATTTCCAACTTTGTAAGCTTTCATAAATGATAGCTACGGTTACCCTGAGATTTAATGGCTATATACAGCTCCACAAGTAGAGTTAAACTAAAGCAAATGAGGGGAAAACTCATGATAATTATGTACCTAAATTGGCTTCTAATTACTTAATATTGTCTTCACAAATATTTTAAAGACTATAAAATTTGAGGGACTGGTGTAGTGGAATAAAATTTAACTTACAAATAACCTAGAGTTTAATTAATTAAAAAGGGGACCAATGAAGTACTCCTAAACCGTAATCTTAGAATCTTGAGTGGAAAATGATTTAATCCTAAAATAAATATCTTATAAATTATTAACTTGGAAAAACAGGTATAATTCTTGATTAAAACAATAAAGTCAATGAGTTTCAAAATAAAATGATAAATGAATATTGAATATATTATATTTGTACTTTAAGGTCAAACAAGAATCTGTTTTAGCCTAGACGGAAGAAATGAAACGTTTGCTTGTCTTAATCCTTGCACATTAGATTGGAAATGAGTTAATCTTAGCTCAAGTGTTTATATGATATTAAAATTTGGTGTATATGTACATTAACCTTGTTTAAAACTACCAAACTTAGTAATCTTGAAGACAAACGTAAGGAAGGTTGCTAGATTTTGGTGATTCGTTTTATAAGCTTAGGAACTTGGGTTTTAGTTACTTAAACCTTAAATTATGTAAGATGAGTGGTTGTATGTAAAATGAATACTCACTTTAGAATTATTAACTTGTACCAGGAAGTAGCCGTGAACCAGGAAACCAACTCGAGACTCGAGAGTAGTCATTTAAATCTTTGGTGAGTGTTTTCCGAATTTATGTGTTAAACTGCTTATGTGTACCTAAGTGCAATTATATGGCAAATGTGCTTATTATGAAATATTGCTAAGTGATTCATTGTGAAGTGTTTTCAATTGTCCCTCACCTTCTAAGTCGAGGGTGTACTTTATCGCACTCGGCTTAGTTGAGGTTGAAGGTTGATAATTGATCAAGTGATATTGTAAGTGTGCATGACTGTAAGCCATGTGTGTACCTTATCACACTAGCTAAACTAGGCCCCAAAACCCTCTGTTCAACGGACTATTCGAGCCAGGTCGGGTAGGACGGTAGCTTTGGGTAAGTGTTTCGGTATACTCGAGTATTACCATGGAGTAGCAGATTACTGATATTGATATGGCCATCCAAGTGAGGGAAGTGTTTATTATTTTGGAGGTTATAAGGAGGAGTTCGGTGGAGTGTGTAGTGCATTGAAGTGGCTCTAATGCGAGCACCGTATCTTTTTAAAAGTAATTGTTTGGTGCTCGCATTGAAGTGGCTCTAATGCGAGCACCGTATACTGATTTAAGTGCTTATTGATTGTTGCTTGCATGGAAACCTCACGGGTGTAAACTCACCCTTTTAGCTTTGTTTTCCTTACGGGAGTTGGAGATTGAAAAGTGATTGGATGGAATTGGAAAGTTGTTTTGGGAAATTCCATCACTATGTGTATATATTGGAGTCACGTTTTCTTTTGTATTTTAAGATGGTTGAATCTTCTGTTTTGAGTTGATGTAATATTAAGAATGGATGTTTAGAACGAGTATTTTGTTTCTTTTAGTGGACAAATCTATGTTTCAAGCTGATTGGAGTGGTACTTAAGAGTGAATGTTCAGTTGTTCAATGATAATGTTATCTCTGAAGTTCATGTAAGTGATTGAGTTCTGGCGAGAGCCAGGCAGGCGATCCGCTAACTTCTAGGGTAGGCCCTAAGAGAAGGTGGGGTTGTCACACATCCCGATAAGATGACCTATATACCAATAAAAGGAGTGGATAAACTCAGATCATGAGAAGATGGATATCCAAAATAAGAAAATATGAGTACCGCTAAGCATTAACAGCATTTGGGTCGCCTTGTTTGTTTCGTGCTTGAAGACAGACGGGGATCCGTAGCCACAACACCTCATTTGTTAGCTTCCTGCCTTACTTAATCATTTAGCTCTTCCCCTTGTCATCAGTTGTGCAGGAGCCTTGCATAGTCAATGTATAGGTTATTTTACTGAACCAACTACTCTTGAAAATTTTATCAACGGGTGCAAAGGCATTCATCCGGTCCGATAAAAGTTTAGTCATCTTCGAGTTTTCCATTGATCATTTTGGATCCACCCCTTTTTCTTAGTGTAGAGTAGGAGTAGGTCTATAATAAAATTTATCGTGTTTGAAAAAAAATATATAAGTAATTTTACTGGCATATTATGCGTCTCGACTTTTGGCCTTCTATGCCGATCAGCATTATCATTTGCAAATAGAAATGGTGTTAAACCATCAATCATTAATTTAGCGGACATTTTTGTTTCATAGAACAAGTTTATAAGACAAATATTTTTATTACTTTTCAAATTAGTGGGCATTGAAATGTTACTGCAATAGTTTTTTTATGCCATTAAGAGGTTGTTACGATTGCATTTTCTAGAGAGTTTTTGAAGAAAATTACTCAAGCACTTTTTTACCCTAAATCCAGCACATGACCCACATAAGATCATTTTTTGGGGGCTAAAAGATTAATTTGTAGTTAAATGAATTACCCAATTTATATTCATTTTTACCTCTAAAAAAGGTGGATCTGACCCAAACCATATTTTTCCTAAAAAGTTGAGATTTTATTCAATCTATATTCATTTTTTTCACTAGAAAAGTGAAATCTAACCTTTTGTATATAAAAAATTTACTGCATGTGGTCGTCTAGTGATTTTAGGCTAAAAAATGGTTGAAAACTTAAGTTGAAACTAAATTTTGCTAATTTGAATTTATAAAGGATATAACGTTAACAATTTTAAAAAATAAAAAATTTCATTTAATAAAATATGAGTGACATTTTGAACAATTTTTCTTATTATATTTAGAATGATGCATCTCACATATTTTCTTTTTGGGTAAGCAGAAGATAGATATTTGCAAATAATATTTTTTCCTTTCTTGGTTGGAGGAAAACAAAAATTTGTGTAATTCCCAAACAACATTGGAAGTTGTAAGTTTTTTTTTTAATTTTTTTCCCTGGATTATAGAAGGTTAAGATTTGGGCACACTCCAAGTTGTAACAGTGGATATAATCGTGTTAGACTGGGAGAGAGAAACTAGCGGTACTTTAGCATTTCTATGATCTATCCTGTCAAACATCATCCTCATCACAAGAAATTCGTTTGAGCAGCACTAGCTTACATGTCTTATTTCTATTAGTCCAAATAGGTCCCTGTAGCTTTCGCTGACCGTCAGCAAAATTTTAGTCGGTTATAGAAGAATTTTACTTTTAAAACAATCAGCAAAAGTTTAGTGGCTGAGACAAGAATTTTACTTCTAAAACAATTTTCTATAATCTTTCCAAAAATCTTACTGTTATTTTTTTTGAAGTCTTATTTTATTACAAAAAGGCGTTTTAGGAGAAAAGAAAATCCTATTCTATTACAAGGAAGACGCCTCCTACTTCTCTTGAACTGTATCTGCTTCTTGTCCTGTCAAACTAACCCTTTCTAAATCTTAGTGTCATGATCCACATCATTGAATATTTTCCTTCTAAAACAATTTTCTATAATCTTTCCAAAAATCTTAGTCTCATGATTCATTGCACCGAATTTGTTGTTGAATTTTGGACTAAGATGAAGGCAAAATTAGTTGTTGACTTCCAAAGGAAAATTGTAGCTCTATTTGTCAGGATTCCAAACACCAGGACTTGCTTCAATTAAAGGTGTATTGCTAAAGTTATGGGCTAAAAATCGTGACGGACTCAAACAGCAATTTCAGTCTGGGGATAAAAACAAATTTCTATAATCTTTCCAAAGTCTTAGTCTCACAACTCACTGCACTGAATTTGTTGTTGAATTTTGGACTAAGATGAAGACAAAATTAGTTATTGACTTCCAGAAAAATTGTAGCGTTAGGATTCCAAACACTAGGACTTTCTTCAATTAAAAACAATGTTTTGAAACTCAGATTGTTAATTGAACTAGTGGAATGTTTGAGTCGAAATTCAATCCGTCAAACTAATTTAATCCGGTTCAATGCATTTTTTAAATAATAATTTATAAATATATACGCACAAAATGTGGCATGCAATGGATTAATTTAAAACTTTATATGATGAAAAGTTTAATATTTTCAAAGAACTTGAATTTTCACAAATAAATTTTTTAAATTATAAGTTGAAACAAATGAATTTCATCTCAATCTCAATTGTATCTACCAAAAAAAAATCTTAAATCCAACCCAAAAATACCACTATTTTATAAAATTATACAAAATTTACGTCAATGGGAATTAGTTATATTGTGAGTTTAAATTTTAATTCACATTTTTAGGATTTAGAGATTGCAACTTAAAAAAGGAAAAAAAAAAAAAGAAGCTTGGAGTTTGGAGGAAGTTAGGAAAATAGAAAATAGAGATACAAACTTGAAAAGAGGCAAAAAATGAGAAGAAAATTGAGTGGATGTGGCATTTAATAATTAGTCTTTAGGGTTAAGGAAAACCTATTCTTTTTTTTTTTCCCAATTTAATAGACAAAAACAAAAACAAAAAAAATTGGTTCAAACAGTTTGCACGGTTCAAACGGTTCTTACTGGATTTTAAGTCCAATCAACCCAAAATATGAACTAAAGCAAAGCTATGAATGGTTTGCAATCTGATTGGTCGAACCGATCAGTCCGATCTAATTTTCAAAACAATGATTAAAGGTGTATTGCTAAAGTTATGGGCTAAAAATCATGACGGACTCAAACATCAATTTTAGCCAAGGGATAATTTCATAAACCACCCTTGAGGTTTCCAACAACTTCACTTGGTTCTGCTCAGGTTTAAGTAATTACATTTACCTCCTTTGGCATGGTATAGTATCTATAATGCCCTCTACCTGATAGATAATTCACAGTTTAAGAAATAGATTTACAAAACCAAAAACAAAATCATATATCTCTAGCTCGTGTCTATTTTCACTCCTCTCTTTTCTAGAAATTATATTGCTATGCCATCTTTTTATTATCTTCAGTTTTATGAGTATTAGCAAACTGAAATTGTAAAATTAACACAGAAGCAAATTATGTGTCAAACTAGAAGGACATGAAGATGCTCGCAATGATAGAGAACTAAATAACAAAATTGATTATTGAAATAGGAAGAATGGCCAAAGATGTGGAATTTGTCATATTTTGTCTATTATCTCCAAGAACAGCCGGCCAAGGAAACAAAAGAAACAACTCAAAGCTCTTCAAATTCCATCTTCATTTCTTCAACAAAACACCACCAAACTCCACCAAAATTGAACCACACCTAGCTAATCACTTGGTGATCATCTTAAGCTAGAAAAGGGGCTTCATTTCCACAGTTTTCTTGAGCTTCAAAGTGACCAAAAATTCTGATTTAGTCATCAAGAGAGGTAATAAACGATCAACCTCTTAATTCTTGATTTATGGAAGTTAGATTACACTCATGAGCTCTTGGATTCTCATGGGTAGCTTTAATTTGTTGTAAAATTGGTGAGTGGGCTCTATGAACTCCCACTCTTGGATGATGGCTGATGTGATGATTAATGATGGGTTTAATGTTGGTTTAGTGCTCAAAATGGTAGATTAATGGTGTATAACTAGTAGAAACTTCGAGGAGTGCATGGAGTAAAACGTTCCGATTTTGCCCCTGCTTTGATCGTACCCTTTTCTGCAGAATTTTGAGGGTTTAATGGCTTGTATATGATGTTTATATGTTGTATAGTTCATGTAAAAAATTTCATTGAAAAATATTGAGGTTTGGTAGGTCAAATGAATTATTTTCGTGAAGCTAGTGAACCTGGGAACTGTTCCTGTAATGCTCAGACAGCTTGCTTGTTTCGTTCGTAACTCTGTACTCCGATGTCGAAATTGAGTGCCGTCAGTGGAATTTGAAACTAGACATTCCCAGCTTTCCATTGGTACCAAATGCACATTCTAGTTCCACTTGAGTGAGCCACACCATTCGATTGAAAATCACTGTCCTGTTTCGGTTCTCTCCAGGAGACAGGACAGGACTTGTATCTTGATGCTAATAAACGAGCTATTTGTGGATAGAATTTGAAAATGGTTTCTTCTGATAAAATTCAGATTTATGAATGTGTTGTCCAACACCACCAACCATGCTCAATTCCAAGTTGAATTGAGTGAGTTGTGGCCATATTTCGAAACTGATGCAGAGAGTAAAAATCCTCTTTTAACTAGTTAAATAGCCTAACTTGATTTGGGACTTGTTGTTTTGGAAACTTTGATGTCCAACATCTACCAAACTTTATATTAGATGTTCCTTGGACTTTGTTTCACAAATAAACTATATTTGGGTTGGTTGCTTTGGACAAAAGGTTTAAAAAGGAAAGAAGAGCTAGAAGACAGTTTTACCTTGGGGAAATTTCTTGAACTTTGATGGTTTAGTTAACTACCTTCTCGTGTGAATTTTCAAATGAAATTTTATAGAAGAGTAATCTTCGTATGGAGGTTTAATTGTGTGAAATTTGGTAATATTCTAAGACCATTGTGATATGCAAATGATGTCACAAAATTCGCTCATCGAATCTGGAAAACTTGTCGTTTTCTCTTAGTCAAATGGTGAAATCTGATTTGGGGAGTTTTATTTCGAAAATTTGGATGTCAATGGTCTTTAAATTGCTCAGTGGATGTTTATGAACTCTTGGTTTCAATAATGGAGAGATTTGGAACTGATTTCATGGTACAAAAAGTTTGTAAACAAAAGAAAAGTGAGAAGGTAGTTTAGCCTTGAAACTCTTTATAAACTTTGGTTGTTTTAATGACCGCCTTACCGTGAGAGTTTTTGTATGAAACTTGGTAGAAATGTTGTTCACACATGGAAGATTTAGTGTACCAAGTTTGATGTATTTCTAATGCCAACTCGATGACCAAATGATACTTCGAATCTAGTCTTCAAACCTTGAAAATAGCCCAACAGTCTTAACTTTTTCAACAACTTGGGGCTACTATATCTTGGTACTCAAAACTCTGATTCTTGTTTTGCTTATTGTGTTTTTAAACCTTGTTTGCAACTCTAATTGAGTTTCAAATTTCAAAGGTTAGTACAAAACAAGTGAATTTTGCTGAATTTCCAAATTTGGCGAAAAACCAACTTAAATCTGTCTTGGTAATTCAAGTTACCAACTTTGAACCAAAATTTGAGTGCCTTTCACTTACATTCATGGAAAAGTGTTTTCTAATAACTTTTACTACTTTCAAAGAGGTTTCCAATTGTACCAATTTTTCCAATTTTTGACATGTAGAATGTGAGATACGATTTTTCAAAGTATCGTATCAATCCTGAAAATTTTTCAAATTCCAAGGGAAGAGAGTTTTCAAATACTCCTTATTCCTTCGATATTACTTGAACATTTTATACTTGATTTCCAAATTGAAAACTCGATTGCTCATGTACTTTAAGAAACTCCTCTTGAACCTCGATTTACGAGTAATTAAGGTTCATTTTCATAAGATTTCCTTAGATTGCTCTAGCGTACAATCTTCCTCGATAATTAGAGTTTCGTAGTGATATTGAGTGGTACTTGATTATTGTTTGCTTAGGCACTCGAGGGAATCTCCAAGAGAAACTCGGAGCGGACACCTAAACGCTTGTTGAGAACCATTCGCTTATTTTGGATTAGGTGAGTGTTCCATATAGGAATATGTATTTGAATAAGTCTAGGACATGTTTATTTCATGATTATTAAGTGTTAAGTACTATGTGTTAAGTATTTACCATACTCATGCTTATTTAAGGAATGTATACTTGCATTGTATATCTACATGAATTGGTTAAATGATTAATCATATCAAATGACCATATGAACTCGATACATGCTTAACTTGCTAGATTGTTTATTTAGCCTACTTGGTTTTGAAAAATGGGGTCGAGTGTGTACTTTATCACATTCGTTCTCTTTTGAGATGAATAACTCATGCTTGGAAATGCTCGAATAACATGACTGGGTATGCTAAGGTTGCATACGTCATTGGAGTGAATTTCCTCGACTCTCACATGGTAAAAATGGGATAACGGCCAATGATGACATATTCATATGACAAATGCCTGTCAATTAACCGTCACTACTCAACCGTTAACCGTCAAACGTTAACCGTGAACCGTTTACCAACCCACATGACTACCTGATTACTTGACTATTTGCTCACATGATTTCCAATCTACATGACTATTCGATATCCATGAATTACATGCTCCCATGAAATCAACTTGTATTGTTTACGTGCTTACGTGTTAAGTATCCACTTGATTACTTGATTATCATGAATCACATGTTATATGAAGCCGTCCATCATTGCTAGGCGAGTGTGTACTTTACCTCACTCGACCTACTCAAATGATGAATTTTACCTTTTGTCGAGTTACTTGGTTACCTGTGCATGTTGTAAGCTCTAAGCTGAACTTGGGCCCTGCCCTTGGTTACTGACCTACTCGAGTCAGGACTGGGATCGGTCGGGTAGGTTGGAACCCTGGGCCACCGTTTCGGTATACTCGAGTATTACCACTAGAGGGATAAGGTGATGGCCAGTCAAACTGAGGGGATCCGGAAGTCATAAGGTGCAGATGACCGACAGAGTTCCATTGGAACACCGTATCCTACAGTATATGTTTACCTTGTATCATGATAATTGTTTCATGCTAAGATGCCAACATGAAATCCTGAGCTATGCCTGTGATATGCTCCATACCTGTTACCTGTCCAATGTACTCATATCATGATACCTGTTTCATGTTAATGCTCCATACCTGTAACATGCTTAATTACTCGCACCCGTAATAAGCTCCAATCACTCGTGAACTATACATGCCAATGTCTTGAACCATGATAAATGTCTCAAATTACCCATACAATGATTATCACCTCATGATAACATGCCATTGTGTAACCTTGAACCATGCATATGATATGCCCAACTTACTTGATTTATTTGAACTGTTAGAGTGTCTTGGAACCTCGCTGGGTTGTGTAGCTCATCCCACGTTGTGGTTTTCTTTTACAGGGTTCGAGACCAAGGGTGCTCGTGAGTAGTACTAGATTGTTTTCTTTTGAAGGCTTTAAGTTATATTATAACGGATGGCTATTGTACCATTTTCCGTTGGGTTGTATTTAAGATTGAAAGCTACATAATTGTAAGTGTGAGATATTTTGGAGTACTTTAATTATGTATTTGAAGTATTATTGAAATATTTCGAGCTTTTGAATGATGGATTGTAGTGAGTCCTGGCGAGAGTTGGGCAGGCGTCCCACGGATACCCTTTGGTTCGTCTTAGGGAGAAGTGGGGGCGTCACAAAAACCCTCTGTTCAACAGACTATTCGAGCCAGCAAAGGGCTTGGTCGGGTAGGACGGTAGCTTTGGGTAAGTGTTTCGGTATACTCGAGTATTACCACGAAGTAGCAGATTACTGATATTGATATGGCCATCCAAGTGAGGGAAGTGTTTATTATTTTGGAGGTTATAAGGAGGAGTTCGGTGGAGTGTGTAGTGCATTGAAGTGGCTCTAATGTGAGCACCGTATCCTTTTAAAATTGATTGTTTGGTGATGTGCTTCCTCAATTGCTTAATGAAAGTGATTGTACAGTGAAATGTGCACTACTCGCTTAATTGTACTGATTTAAGTGCTTATTGATTGTTACTTGCATGGAAACCTCACGGGCGTAAGCTCACTCTTTTAGCTTTGTTTTCCTTACAGGAGTTGGAGATTGAAAAATGATTGGATGGAATTGGAAAGTTGTTTTGGGAAATTCCATCACTATGCGTATATATTGGAGTCACGTTTTCTTTTGTATTTTAAGATGGTTGAATCTTCTGTTTTGAGTTGATGTAATATTAAGAATGGATGTTTAGAACGTGTATTTTGTTTCTTTTAGTGGACAAATCTATGTTTCAAGTTGATTGGAGTGGTACTTAAGAGTGAATGTTCAGTTGTTCAATGATAATGTTATCTCTGAAGTTAATGTAAGTGAGTGAGTCCTGGCGAGAGCCAGGCAGGCGATCCGCTAACTTCTAGGGTAGGCCCTAGGAGAAGGTGGGGTCGTCACAGGTGGTATCAGAGCTCTTAATAAACTCGTGCCAAGAGAGGGTTCTCGAATTGTGAAAAATGGCTTGTTAAGTGTTAAATGAACTATCATTATTGAGGAAAAAAATTAGATATGTATGTCGGGTAAGAATCTCAAATATGGATGATTTACTCTTGGGACCGGCCGGCTTGAGTTGTGAATTATCCTATTTTCTGATTCTTGTATCCGAGTACGAAATATTTTTCATTCATTGGTATATTTGCAAATTTGATAGAATTTAGTATATTGTATTATGATGTGAATAGGAATTATGATTAAACTTGGGAAAGTAGGATCGAAGGGATCAAAGCTAACTTTTGAAATCTAGAAATGAAGAGGCAGCAACTGTAGGAAGTGAAAGCGACTGCAGGATGTGAAAGGATGCTTCGCCCGAGTGCTAAGGTAGATTAGGGATCGACTGGGACTATCTTAAATTAGACTAATGGAGTTCTAGGTTAACTTAAAAACTAAAGGTTGAGCTATTCATGGTTGATATGCTAAATGTACTGTACTAGTAAACTGTTTACTTTTATGTATATTTGAAATACTTGTACTGTACTTGACTTTTACTGTCGTTTTATAATGGTTGGCCTATAACCTAAGTGTGAATCTATGTTCTAAATGCATTTTAATTTCTAAAATTAAATACTACTCAATATATATGTATATATAGGAATATACTCAATTTATTTATGATTCTAAGTACATGGCATACTTAGGTGTAGAATGGAGAACAATGGACGACGACGTGGACGACCCCGTAGGGTTAGACAAACCGAGAACCCAGATGGAGACGGCGAATCCGTGGCGGATCAAAGCCAAGAACAAGAAGTCAATAGAGACGATCAAGTGGCTATGGCCCTGAATAAGATGACCGATTTATTAGAAAGAGTAGTTAATCAATCTAGTTTTGGAGTCGGACCTACACATCAACGTAGAGATTTAGAAGTGGGGGAGGATAAGACCTTAGAAAGGTTCCAGAAATTTGCTCCACCTAAATTTATGGGAGGACCAAACCCTGAGATAGCAAAAAATTGGTTAGAAGCTATGGTTAACATATTTGAGGCATTAAAATACCCTGAGAATAGACAAGTTACCTTTTCTGTATTCCAATTTGAGGGGCCAGCACGTTCATGGTGGAACATGGTTAAAACTAAGTGGGAGAGAAAGCAAATCCCATGGACTTGGACTAACTTTGCCTACGAGTTTAAAGAAAAATACATCCCTCCTTTGGTTAGACAAAAAAGGGAGGATGAATTCATTAGACTTCAGCAAGGGACCTCCAGTGTTGCTGAATACGAAACCTAGTTCACAAAATTGTCTAAATTTTTCCCCGAATTAGTACCCACAGAACAAAAGAGAGTGAGGCGTTTTGTTCAAGAATTAAATTTGGAGATTCGGGAATCCTTAGCGCCAGTGACCCTGGATACCTTCACTGGGGCTCTTGACAAAGCCTAGAGAATTGAGAATGCTAAATCCCAACTTAAGGCTTTCCAAGCTAAGAAAAGAAATGCCCCTAGCCTTACTTCTGGACAATCTCGAGGAAATGTTTTGCAGCCCAAAGCAGGAAGGGGAAATGGTGGAGTGAGATTTTCACTCGAAGCCCAGAATCAATCAATTGGGACTTTGGTCAATGAAGCTCAAGCCAAAAGAGGACAACAAGAAAGGCCTCCCATAGGAGAGCAAGTGCCAAGCTCCCAAACAGCATGTGGATACTGTGGAAAATGGAATCATTATGAGGAAAATTGTTGGGTGAAGGGACGAAAATGCTTATTTTGTGGGAGTTCAAAGCATCTAATTGGTAGTTGCCCGACTAAGTTACCACGAAATACTAACACCCTACCCCCTGCACCTCGACAAACTAATGATGGAGGAAATCGACAAAAAGTGCTAGCTAGAGTATATGCTTTAGATCAGCAGCAAGTGCCAGAGACAACTGAGGTGGTAGAAGGTACCATCCCTGTCTTCAATCCCTTAACTAAGATTTTGATTGATCCTAGTGCGATACATTCATTTGTATTTGTAGTTTAAAAAACTACCTTATGAAGCACTAGTGATCAAAGTTTGGTAACCAAAGTGGTGTATAGAAACTACAAGATTAAGATTAGAAAAAAAAAAAGGGAGAGAGAGATTGCAAGTTGAGTTTATAATGATGTTATAATTGTTGCAAGGGGCAATAGTGTTTTCTAAGATAGATCTTTGACAAGGATACTATCAATGGAGAATTAAGAAGGAAGATCATGAATAGAATCTAAGGATAGTGTTATCGACTTTAAGGAAGCGTCAATTGTATAAAATTTAGTAAGTGTGAATTTCGAATGCAGAAAATATCATTTCTGTGGCATGTTATTTCAGAGACAACAATTGAAGAATAAATGAAGAATAAATAAATTCCTTTAGTCAAAGTCCTATGGGAGCATCATGGAATGGAAGGGATGACATGAGAACTGGAGAGCAAAATGCGGAAAGAATACCCGGAACTTTTATGATTAAAGGTACGAATTTCGAGGATGAAATTTTCTTAAGGGGGAAAGGATGTGAGAACTCGAGAAAATCAGGTGTGTGCTTTGCATTTATTTTATTTTATTTACCTTGATATTGGAAATATTACATATAACGAATAAGTGGTGAAATTAAATGTCTAATTGAATTTCTATGAAATCGAGAATTAGAAATATCCTAGATTGGTGTAGAAAATTTTTATGAATCAAATAAACACATGGTATGTATATTGTAAATTGTGTCATTTGCATATATTACTAGACACGTAGCATATATTATACAGTTGAATAAATTATATGTCTAGTTGATTTTCCTTTAAAACCGAATCACTTTAAATATTAAATTTTCTACTCATTGTGATATTCTTATTGTGTGCTTGTATGTAGATGATTTAATTTTTACAAAAAATAATTTAGAGATGATTGCAGAGTTCAGAGAAGTCAAGATTAAACAATTTGAGATGACAGATATGGGACTCATGTCATATTTCCTGGGAATTGAAGGCTTTCAATCTGACAGTGAAATTTTTATATTTCAAAAAAAATATAAAGGTGACATTTTAAAGAAGTTCAAGATGGATACAACGAAACCAATTATGATACCAGTTGAAGAAAAATTGAGGTTGACCAAGGAGGGTACGGGTGGAGATGTAAATCCTACCTACTTTAAAAGTTGGTAGGAAGTTTGAGGTATCTGACAACTACAAAGCCAGATATCAATTGTGCTATTGGTTTGATTAGCAGGTTCATGAAAAATTCACATCAGTCACATTTGCAGGCGGTTAAGAGAATTTTGAGATATATTGGAGGTACTCGTAGTGATGACATTTTTTATTCAAGAAATAATCCAATTTAGTTTTTTGGCTACGCAGATAGTGATTGGGTAGGTGATACAATAGAGAGGAAGAGTGCTTTAGGATATGCATTTTTATTGGTTTTAGTGTGTTTTCTTGAAATTCTAAAAAGTAATAGGTGACTGTATTGTCTATAGCGGAAGCGGAGTATATTGCAGCGGCTAATAGTGCTACTCAAGTTTTGTGGTTGCGTCGCATGCTTGTGTTCTATAATATAAGCAAGTTAATCCTATGAAAATTTATTGTGATAGTAAGTCAGTGATTGAGTTGTCCAAGAATCCAGTACTGCATAGGCATAGTAAATATATTGATATCAAATATCACATCATACGTGAATTGGTTCGAGAGAGAGAGATTGAAGTTGATTATGCCACCACATGTCAATTCAATTAGTATGAATGGATTTTTTTTTTCTCTTCAAAAAGTCATATGTTAATTTTCATTAATGATATGACGGTTGCGGTAAAAAATAATATGTTAGTACTCGCGTTAGCAACTTAAAGTTTTGGGAGTCTATTCTGATTCATAGTAGTAAACACAGTCAAAACCATTTAAATAAATTATTTACATAAAGAATTCAAGAATTATATGTCACATGATATACTGAATTAAGATTTTGTTGTGAAATTTAAAGGCTCTTTTTTAGCTTTTAAGGAGATAATTGAGTTGTAAGAAAAAGGAAAAAAACTAATATTTAAAGGGTAGTTTCTTAAAAAAAAAAAAAGGACAAGCATAATGAATGATTAAGTTGTACATGATGGAATAATTCATTTACATTCAATTAGCAATGTATATTTTAAAATTGATCACATTTTGAATAATCATACATTCTAGATTTTATTTTCATATAAAACTCATACATTAGCCGACCATCAGTAAGTTAAGACGAGTGGTCCTACTATTAAATTAAAATGAATTCGACAATGGCAACATCTTTAGTAAGTGTTACTTTTAACACTTACCTTTCACTTGCTTAGTAACTTTAATCCAATTAATTATATTGTGTTAGTAGCAAATGCCACAAACTATACTAATTGTTATATAGACTAGACTTCGTCCTCAAATTAAAGTGCTTTCAATGAAATTGTAAACAAATTACTCGAATTTAGGGTATCATATTTAATTTTGATTTGCATTTTCCCCTTGGAAATTATACATGCCAATAGGCATATAGGATAATGAACTGATGCAGATTTCATCCTGTGAGAACTCGAGAAAATCAGGTGTGTGCTTTGCATTTATTTTATTTTATTTACCTTGATATTGGAAATATTACATATAACGAATAAGTGGTTAAATTAAATGTCCAATTGAATTTCTATAAAATCGAGAATTAGAAATATCCTAGATTGGTGTAGAAAAATTTTTATGAATCAAATAAACACATGGTATGTATATTGTAAATTGTGTCATTTGCATATATTACTAGACACGTAGCATATATTATACAGTTGAATAAATTATATGTCTAGTTGATTTTCCTTTAAAACCGAATGTATGAAAATCTCCTAGATTAATGTACGAGAATTTTGTAAGGGTATATAAATTAGAACAAATGAAGTTTGGAGTCAATGCATGAAATAATAAAACCGCAGCCCCTTAGTGAGCAAATAAGTTAATACCAATGACCTAACTAACCCTGAATCTTGGTTAAACTACTATGCAACCTAAAGAAGCCATCTTCTGGAAGACAACCGAGAGGAAACAAAGAGAGAGAAATTTCTAGTTGGGCGGTGACCGAGAGGAAAGAAACACAAGGTAGCTTTCTTTCTTTCTTTCCAAAAACAGAACCAAGGGGGTGGAACTAAGAGTGCGAGAGAGAAAATTTGGTTAGCTTTATCATCTGCTGATCATAATCAAGAAGAGAAAGGCAAGGAAAACAGGAGGGATAGCTGGTGCAGACCTTGAGGAAACAAAGCTGGGAAAATCTGGTCAGTCTGCAATTTTAACTCTTAAAGGAAAGAGGTAAATTCTCTGTGATCAATACTTATTTATTGAGTATAAATGAATATATATATATATATATATATATATAAACAAGCTGCAAGATAAGTTTTAGCAGAGGAAATGAGCTTCGATTGAAGAAAAATTCTGGTTTGAGGTTAAATAATCATTTTAACCTCAAACCAGAATTTTTCTTCAATCGAAGCTCATTTCCTCTGCTAAAACTTATCTTGTAGCAACCGGGAGTTAATTACATGAATTTCAGCTCATTAGCAGTGTAAAAATGGAAAATATAATATGAGAAAAGCATGTAATATGGTTATCTCAGGTATTATAAGAAGTTTAGTTGAAGAAATTTGGGAAAAGTTGGAAATTGGGAGGACCGATCGAAGATCCTTGCTGGAATTTTTCCAGCTTCATCCGAGTGAGGGGGGGGGGATGGAAAAGTTTCAGCTGTCTTTGGTGAATAATGACTCTAAAATTCTGTGTTAATCTGTAATATGTTGTACAACATCTTGATTTCTTCATGCATGAGAGGTTTGAGCATAAAATGGAGGGATCTAGTAGAAGAAACTCGTCTTTAGGCATTACTTGCTTCTACGAACCAGCTTTATAGCCGAGAGAGGATATAAATCTTGGTTCAGCTTTTCTCTTGGATTTTTGGCTATAAATTTCTATGTTTTGCTTAAGATGGTCTGTAGTTGAATGATCATCCCCTGCATGTCTAGTTGGAGCATGAAACTGAAAAGAAAATTATGAGAAAACACCACATGTTAAACTGGTATACTGCTGTAAATTGTAATTAGTTGAAGACAGATTATTGTGCGTAGCTTTTGGGTTGAATAATTTGTTGAAACTAGATGCTATTTGCCTTGGTATATGCTGGACTGAATGTACTTTAAATATTTAGAGCTTTAAGCAAGTGAAAGAATAGAGTTTTCGTCGAAAGCTTGAAGTAACGTTACTAGTTTTGGTTGCTGACCGAGAAAATGAAACAGATTGTGCTTCTGACCGTCCCTTTTTGGCCTTGAAAATGCGATAACTGGATGTCAATGTCTTCAGAAGAAATGTAGGCCTATGTCTTAGCTTCGAAACGCTATAAAATTCGCCTCAATCCGATAAGCGTAGCTCCAGTTGTGATCAAAACATCAGAGGGTGGCAAAGCTGCCTTTCTTGTTGCTTTCCTTTTGTTCCCGGATGCACTTTGCTTTGATAATGGCCGTGAGGAACCAACTTTGAACCAGCATTTCCTCTAATTTCCAACTTTGTAAGCTTTCATAAATGATAGCTACGGTTACCCTGAGATTTAATGGCTATATACAGCTCCACAAGTAGAGTTAAACTAAAGCAAATGAGGGGAAAACTCATGATAATTATGTACCTAAATTGGCTTCTAATTACTTAATATTGTCTTCACAAATATTTTAAAGACTATAAAATTTGAGGGACTGGTGTAGTGGAATAAAATTTAACTTACAAATAACCTAGAGTTTAATTAATTAAAAAGGGGACCAATGAAGTACTCCTAAACCGTAATCTTAGAATCTTGAGTGGAAAATGATTTAATCCTAAAATAAATATCTTATAAATTATTAACTTGGAAAAACAGGTATAATTCTTGATTAAAACAATAAAGTCAATGAGTTTCAAAATAAAATGATAAATGAATATTGAATATATTATATTTGTACTTTAAGGTCAAACAAGAATCTGTTTTAGCCTAGACGGAAGAAATGAAACGTTTGCTTGTCTTAATCCTTGCACATTAGATTGGAAATGAGTTAATCTTAGCTCAAGTGTTTATATGATATTAAAATTTGGTGTATATGTACATTAACCTTGTTTAAAACTACCAAACTTAGTAATCTTGAAGACAAACGTAAGGAAGGTTGCTAGATTTTGGTGATTCGTTTTATAAGCTTAGGAACTTGGGTTTTAGTTACTTAAACCTTAAATTATGTAAGATGAGTGGTTGTATGTAAAATGAATACTCACTTTAGAATTATTAACTTGTACCAGGAAGTAGCCGTGAACCAGGAAACCAACTCGAGACTCGAGAGTAGTCATTTAAATCTTTGGTGAGTGTTTTCCGAATTTATGTGTTAAACTGCTTATGTGTACCTAAGTGCAATTATATGGCAAATGTGCTTATTATGAAATATTGCTAAGTGATTCATTGTGAAGTGTTTTCAATTGTCCCTCACCTTCTAAGTCGAGGGTGTACTTTATCGCACTCGGCTTAGTTGAGGTTGAAGGTTGATAATTGATCAAGTGATATTGTAAGTGTGCATGACTGTAAGCCATGTGTGTACCTTATCACACTAGCTAAACTAGGCCCCAAAACCCTCTGTTCAACGGACTATTCGAGCCAGGTCGGGTAGGACGGTAGCTTTGGGTAAGTGTTTCGGTATACTCGAGTATTACCATGGAGTAGCAGATTACTGATATTGATATGGCCATCCAAGTGAGGGAAGTGTTTATTATTTTGGAGGTTATAAGGAGGAGTTCGGTGGAGTGTGTAGTGCATTGAAGTGGCTCTAATGCGAGCACCGTATCTTTTTAAAAGTAATTGTTTGGTGCTCGCATTGAAGTGGCTCTAATGCGAGCACCGTATACTGATTTAAGTGCTTATTGATTGTTGCTTGCATGGAAACCTCACGGGTGTAAACTCACCCTTTTAGCTTTGTTTTCCTTACGGGAGTTGGAGATTGAAAAGTGATTGGATGGAATTGGAAAGTTGTTTTGGGAAATTCCATCACTATGTGTATATATTGGAGTCACGTTTTCTTTTGTATTTTAAGATGGTTGAATCTTCTGTTTTGAGTTGATGTAATATTAAGAATGGATGTTTAGAACGAGTATTTTGTTTCTTTTAGTGGACAAATCTATGTTTCAAGCTGATTGGAGTGGTACTTAAGAGTGAATGTTCAGTTGTTCAATGATAATGTTATCTCTGAAGTTCATGTAAGTGATTGAGTTCTGGCGAGAGCCAGGCAGGCGATCCGCTAACTTCTAGGGTAGGCCCTAAGAGAAGGTGGGGTTGTCACACATCCCGATAAGATGACCTATATACCAATAAAAGGAGTGGATAAACTCAGATCATGAGAAGATGGATATCCAAAATAAGAAAATATGAGTACCGCTAAGCATTAACAGCATTTGGGTCGCCTTGTTTGTTTCGTGCTTGAAGACAGACGGGGATCCGTAGCCACAACACCTCATTTGTTAGCTTCCTGCCTTACTTAATCATTTAGCTCTTCCCCTTGTCATCAGTTGTGCAGGAGCCTTGCATAGTCAATGTATAGGTTATTTTACTGAACCAACTACTCTTGAAAATTTTATCAACGGGTGCAAAGGCATTCATCCGGTCCGATAAAAGTTTAGTCATCTTCGAGTTTTCCATTGATCATTTTGGATCCACCCCTTTTTCTTAGTGTAGAGTAGGAGTAGGTCTATAATAAAATTTATCGTGTTTGAAAAAAAATATATAAGTAATTTTACTGGCATATTATGCGTCTCGACTTTTGGCCTTCTATGCCGATCAGCATTATCATTTGCAAATAGAAATGGTGTTAAACCATCAATCATTAATTTAGCGGACATTTTTGTTTCATAGAACAAGTTTATAAGACAAATATTTTTATTACTTTTCAAATTAGTGGGCATTGAAATGTTACTGCAATAGTTTTTTTATGCCATTAAGAGGTTGTTACGATTGCATTTTCTAGAGAGTTTTTGAAGAAAATTACTCAAGCACTTTTTTACCCTAAATCCAGCACATGACCCACATAAGATCATTTTTTGGGGGCTAAAAGATTAATTTGTAGTTAAATGAATTACCCAATTTATATTCATTTTTACCTCTAAAAAAGGTGGATCTGACCCAAACCATATTTTTCCTAAAAAGTTGAGATTTTATTCAATCTATATTCATTTTTTTCACTAGAAAAGTGAAATCTAACCTTTTGTATATAAAAAATTTACTGCATGTGGTCGTCTAGTGATTTTAGGCTAAAAAATGGTTGAAAACTTAAGTTGAAACTAAATTTTGCTAATTTGAATTTATAAAGGATATAACGTTAACAATTTTAAAAAATAAAAAATTTCATTTAATAAAATATGAGTGACATTTTGAACAATTTTTCTTATTATATTTAGAATGATGCATCTCACATATTTTCTTTTTGGGTAAGCAGAAGATAGATATTTGCAAATAATATTTTTTCCTTTCTTGGTTGGAGGAAAACAAAAATTTGTGTAATTCCCAAACAACATTGGAAGTTGTAAGTTTTTTTTTTAATTTTTTTCCCTGGATTATAGAAGGTTAAGATTTGGGCACACTCCAAGTTGTAACAGTGGATATAATCGTGTTAGACTGGGAGAGAGAAACTAGCGGTACTTTAGCATTTCTATGATCTATCCTGTCAAACATCATCCTCATCACAAGAAATTCGTTTGAGCAGCACTAGCTTACATGTCTTATTTCTATTAGTCCAAATAGGTCCCTGTAGCTTTCGCTGACCGTCAGCAAAATTTTAGTCGGTTATAGAAGAATTTTACTTTTAAAACAATCAGCAAAAGTTTAGTGGCTGAGACAAGAATTTTACTTCTAAAACAATTTTCTATAATCTTTCCAAAAATCTTACTGTTATTTTTTTTGAAGTCTTATTTTATTACAAAAAGGCGTTTTAGGAGAAAAGAAAATCCTATTCTATTACAAGGAAGACGCCTCCTACTTCTCTTGAACTGTATCTGCTTCTTGTCCTGTCAAACTAACCCTTTCTAAATCTTAGTGTCATGATCCACATCATTGAATATTTTCCTTCTAAAACAATTTTCTATAATCTTTCCAAAAATCTTAGTCTCATGATTCATTGCACCGAATTTGTTGTTGAATTTTGGACTAAGATGAAGGCAAAATTAGTTGTTGACTTCCAAAGGAAAATTGTAGCTCTATTTGTCAGGATTCCAAACACCAGGACTTGCTTCAATTAAAGGTGTATTGCTAAAGTTATGGGCTAAAAATCGTGACGGACTCAAACAGCAATTTCAGTCTGGGGATAAAAACAAATTTCTATAATCTTTCCAAAGTCTTAGTCTCACAACTCACTGCACTGAATTTGTTGTTGAATTTTGGACTAAGATGAAGACAAAATTAGTTATTGACTTCCAGAAAAATTGTAGCGTTAGGATTCCAAACACTAGGACTTTCTTCAATTAAAAACAATGTTTTGAAACTCAGATTGTTAATTGAACTAGTGGAATGTTTGAGTCGAAATTCAATCCGTCAAACTAATTTAATCCGGTTCAATGCATTTTTTAAATAATAATTTATAAATATATACGCACAAAATGTGGCATGCAATGGATTAATTTAAAACTTTATATGATGAAAAGTTTAATATTTTCAAAGAACTTGAATTTTCACAAATAAATTTTTTAAATTATAAGTTGAAACAAATGAATTTCATCTCAATCTCAATTGTATCTACCAAAAAAAAATCTTAAATCCAACCCAAAAATACCACTATTTTATAAAATTATACAAAATTTACGTCAATGGGAATTAGTTATATTGTGAGTTTAAATTTTAATTCACATTTTTAGGATTTAGAGATTGCAACTTAAAAAAGGAAAAAAAAAAAAAGAAGCTTGGAGTTTGGAGGAAGTTAGGAAAATAGAAAATAGAGATACAAACTTGAAAAGAGGCAAAAAATGAGAAGAAAATTGAGTGGATGTGGCATTTAATAATTAGTCTTTAGGGTTAAGGAAAACCTATTCTTTTTTTTTTTCCCAATTTAATAGACAAAAACAAAAACAAAAAAAATTGGTTCAAACAGTTTGCACGGTTCAAACGGTTCTTACTGGATTTTAAGTCCAATCAACCCAAAATATGAACTAAAGCAAAGCTATGAATGGTTTGCAATCTGATTGGTCGAACCGATCAGTCCGATCTAATTTTCAAAACAATGATTAAAGGTGTATTGCTAAAGTTATGGGCTAAAAATCATGACGGACTCAAACATCAATTTTAGCCAAGGGATAATTTCATAAACCACCCTTGAGGTTTCCAACAACTTCACTTGGTTCTGCTCAGGTTTAAGTAATTACATTTACCTCCTTTGGCATGGTATAGTATCTATAATGCCCTCTACCTGATAGATAATTCACAGTTTAAGAAATAGATTTACAAAACCAAAAACAAAATCATATATCTCTAGCTCGTGTCTATTTTCACTCCTCTCTTTTCTAGAAATTATATTGCTATGCCATCTTTTTATTATCTTCAGTTTTATGAGTATTAGCAAACTGAAATTGTAAAATTAACACAGAAGCAAATTATGTGTCAAACTAGAAGGACATGAAGATGCTCGCAATGATAGAGAACTAAATAACAAAATTGATTATTGAAATAGGAAGAATGGCCAAAGATGTGGAATTTGTCATATTTTGTCTATTATCAATAAATTTTTTTGTAAATTGTCAATAATTTGCATTAGGATTTCTTTCGTTAGATTAGTAATTGTTGGTTATGATTTTGTTATAGAGGTAGAACTTATTCTTTACTTCTTAGATGTTAATATTTTTAAGGACATATGAGTGTTATAATGACGGTTTTATATTAGACTGGAAAGATGTTGGGACATTAAGATTTAATTTTGAAGTACAAAATTGGTTGTCAATAAGGGCAAAGGGTATGTGTGTGTGTGTGTTTTTTTTTTTTTGCATAGCAGGCATTGATGCTATATATGCAATTTAGAATCTTTTAGGCGGCTACTTGGATTTAGAACTAGAGTTTATGCTTGGATACTTGTCAAGGATTAGGATAATAGATTTGTGCAAAATATGGAAAAAAGTAATTGAGTATATTGTATTTTTCTTTTTTAGTTTTTCTACAAAAGGCAATTTAGGATTTTGGAGAAAAAAGACTAACTTGTTGGGCTTCCATTATTACATAAATAATACAAATAAGGGAGATATATGTAATTTTCAAAACTTAAGGGGAGCCCACTGCAAGTATAAAGAACCTTAGGGGAGTTTGTGAAATTATCCCATTATCCTGCTACACTTTTTGTAACTTCGATTCTGCAGGTATTTATCTCTTTCAAGACAGCATACTGTCAACTTGGACCCTCCTGAAAGCTGTAGATAAAGATCTTGAATCTTCAATGGACCTGGGCCTTGCATCAATTGGTGGTCCAAAACTCTACATATGAAGTACAAAACCTTCACTGCTTCAGGATAGCAAGATCAGAATCGTTCCAAACTTTTACCTATTTTCGAGCCGCCAAACATTCACTCTAGAAGCCTGTTTGGATTGACCGGTTAAACTGAGACCAATCGATTGACAAGTCTGGTATCCATTGGACTAGCAGTTTTTGAGGGTGTTTTTGAAAAACTTTGCTGTAGCAGAGTTTTTAAAATGTATTTTGAAATATTTTTCGAAAATATTTGGGATATTTAAGAGTAGAAGAATTTCTAGAATATATTTTGAGATATTTTTTAAAATTTTAAAAAAATTTAAACTAATTTTTAGATTACCTTTTAGAGTACTTTTTAAGAATTTTTATTGTATTTAAAAAACTAGTTTTTAAAAAACACCCCAAAAACAGGGGATCCAAACAGAGCTGTAAAATTTCAGTTAAAATCAACGAATTAGTCGATATTTTTGTACTAATTTTCTTTTACTTCTTGATATATTTGTTTTTCTTTTAGAAATTATCAATAGTGATAGATCTTTTTTTATTTCCTTTATTGATTTTAATACTTTAATGCACATCATATATTCAAATTGAGGTTCATAGCACTAGCCAGGTTGTGGGGCAATTATAAATTTGATTCAGTTTAACTGGCTTTGCATGTCGAATTTGACTTTAGACCAAGGTCTATTCCCAATGACTATACCTGGCAATTGGGACGGTTGAGCGGGTTTTGGGCGAGTTATATTGGATTTTCATTTAAATAGGTTACACCTAATCCGCCCAACTTTAGATTGAGTTAATTTTGGATTTGGTCATATTGGATTATCTCAAACTCATGACCCAAATATGACCCAATATATTAATTAATAGATTTTGATACATAAACTCTCTCAAATACATTTTTACATACAAAAAAAAATTTTCACACACATAAACACATTTTCACATAAATAGACATATTTTCACACACTAAAACACTCACAAATACAAACACACACCCACTTTTTAAGTTCTTTTGAAATACGTTATTTTTACACATACAAATACACTAAAATACACACTATTACTTGGATGAACTTATTATTTTTATACAGGTAAGGATTTTCAAACTGGGTATAGCTTTGGTCCAAACTAAGAGACCAAAGCAACAATTTTTGGTCCAAGTTGGATACAACAACAATTTGCAGGGATTTTTAGTTGATCATATCTGGCTTCAATATAGTCTAGGATGCACATTAGGATGTCACCCTGATGATTAAAGGAGTACGCCTAAAAGATTGTAAACAAAAAAAAAATCTAATTTCTAATATGATATGATATGATATGATGTGATGTTTGCAATTATTACTTAGCAACAATTCACAAATTGCAAATACTACTGTGCTAATATGTACTCCCTCCATCCTACTTTGATAGTCTTGCTTTCCTTTTTCGTCTGTCCCAAGTTGTAGTCCACTTTCCAATTGAAGAATGTAGTTGTATTTTAATTTTTCTAAAATACCCTTATTCAATGTAAGTTGTTGTTACTATAAACCTACCCTATTTAATGAGAGTTGATTCTTTTTTTACCATCAATTCAAGTTTCCATAAAGTTGTACTCTAATTAATGTGAGGGTATTTTAGAAAAATAGCTACCTAAATTAATTGTTCCAACAAAGTTAACTATTTTTTATTAAACTGTGTAAAAAAAGAATCAGGACTATCAAAGTGAGACAGAGGGAGTATATATTATAGAAAAGCTCAAGCCACGGAATAGAAAGCAACTACAGATAAGACTTGGACAAGTCTGCCGAATAAAACATTGGCCAGGGGATGTTTTGCTTGATCCCACATTTGGCTTCATTACATAGTCGCTGGTCTTTTCTTGTTTCTTGATTTTAATTTGTTAATTTGTTTTTTTAACTTAAGTTGGGTAATGGATGTTCAATACAAATACCCAAACCGCCTAAAATATATGTGGATTTGTATGGATTGGCCATACACTTGATTAATCAAGACCCTTCTAATTCTCTTTAATTTTCACTAAATGAATAGCAATATTTTCAAAATTTCCATAGCCTACACATTAAAAAAATCTCTAAAAATTACGTGCAAATTAAAATTGGTAGGTAGAATATTTAAACTCATGACATGAAAATATCATATAAAAACAAAGGTTTATATCAGTTCACATCTGCGATCCATTTTCGAACTGTATACCATGTATTTGGTGGACCACAAGTGTTCTTGAAGGTGCTAGTTCCAAATGTTAAAAAAGTATATACCGCCCTTTTATCATTCTCCCTTGTGAGCCTCTAACACGCCCTGCATATGAAGCACGAAGGTGTGGCTACGCAAAGGATCATGCATGATAAGATAAAAGAATAGGGAGATCCAGAGAATAATTCGAATGCATGCGCACTAAGTGTGGTACGAGTAGATTTTACAAACAAAGATTGGCTGAAGTCATTGCTTAAGTCAGTGGAATCCCAGTTGCCATGTTGAACAGATTGAAGTCTGGATAGAGGAATGAATGTGTACTGGATTTGGAATAAAAAGGAGTGACTGAGGGTTGACATTCATCCTCCACTATCTCATTCACACAGGCTAAAGTTGAGCATGAGGCTGTGGTAAATAGTAGTAGTGTTGTAACAAGTTCGTTTGTTGCAACTAGCCAAGTAGACCGCATTTGGATAATCCAAATTGCGGTATCGAGAGTTTGAGGTTTTGGATTCAAATTTTATTACGCGACATCTGATTATATGTTAGTGTTCGACCATTATTTATGCATTAATTCGTAATGTTGTTGAGTTGTAATTTGTAATTATTGAATTATAATTTGATTTTAGTCAATTTGTCAAAGGCAAATTGACCACTAGGATGAATTTAAATGTTAGTGTTCGACCATTATTTATGCAATAATTCGTAATGTTGTTGAGTTGTAATTTGCAATTATTGAATTATAATTTGATTTTAGTCAATTTGTCAAAGGCAAATTGACCACTAGGATGAATTTAAAATTTCTCTCTTAATTGTAGGTTGGATGTTAAAACCCCTTCAAACTCCAATTAAAAGACTGCACTGAAAAAAAAAATCCAAAGAATGTGTAATTATGTACCTATTTAGACTAGATTAGCCTTTCCTCTCTAATCCAGTATATAATTCAACTGAGTTCTCCTTCCTTACAATAAAATAGTATAAGTCTTACCGTTTGTCTTTTTTTTTTTTTTTTTTGAAAAAAAAAGAGCTAGAATTTGATCTTTATATTGTGGGTTAATTGTAATCTTATCAAACAATAATAGCAACTAGTGGTGAAAGTACACCCAATGTGTGTTCTACTAATAAAAGATATAAAAAATGATTAGTATTATTTTTTTGTTGGAAAAGTAGTAATTTAAAATAGTTAAACTGTTGTAGTTTTTTTTTTTTTTAAAAAAAAGGTAGTTTTTTTATTAGAGAAGTGACGGTTAATTCAACAGATATGGAGTAATTATACAGAGGTGAATAGTTAAAAATAATATAATTCTCTTTAGAAGTAAGGGTAGATTAGGTAATATATTAAATGACATAATTTTTTTACACCAAATCCCTCCCTCCTATTTTATATATAGTAAGATAATAACAATTAACTATAGTCCCAATTATGACTTGCTAATATAAGGACTAAAAAATTAAATGACAAAGAATCTTAATGTATTTGTGTTGCAATCTTTTCTCATGTTAGATAAGCATATAGCCATCAAAGGTGCAAATCACTTTCCCCTTGACCACAAAATGATTGGGGGGAAAAACTAATTGGCAACCTACTGCCTCTCTTGATTGAGTTGCTACTACCACCTTTTATTGAATTCCAAAAGATTGGTTCAAATTTGGATAAACTCCAGACTTAAAAAGCAAGCTTGTACTTTCTAGTAGTAAGTTGCAAGTTGCAACCACTCCTGCACTACACCATACAAATACTGCATAGCAAAACGGGTGTCATCGGACACCCAATTGACCCACTAAGAGAATTTGTCAACTTAAAGGCAGCCAAACTCCATACTTCCAAAAAGTATCACCAGTTCCATTGACCATATTTGGTCATAGTTTAATGGGAACAAATGAGGATTATTCGTTGACTTCGTTCCCATAATTGATGTTCTTCTCTTTCTTTGTTCTAGAATAGGTATACAATGTCACGAAAAGCCTAAAAGGCATTGACCACCAAAAGTCTTTATTTATATAAAACCCAAAAATGAAAATGATAGAAGTCTTCCTTGTTCACACGAGGATGAGTGTGAATGAGAGGGGTTGACTTGAGTGACTTGACTTCATCTAAAGTCATTACCTTCCCATTACAACAGGGCCAATATGCTCCGGTCAAGATCGGGCAGCCACCACGGTTGTTTAAGGACCTGGCCGTGTAGAATTTGACTTGGCCGGCGTGTTAATACATGCCGGTCATGCATCACGCCAGCAGATGTGACCGAGCCCCACCGAAACCACGCACTCCTTGATCGGCACTGGCCTTTACACGTCAAAGCAAACAACATGAAATGCGATTTCACGCAAGCACAATTGTTCGTGGTAACCATTGGGTTCTAGCCCAGTCGCCACTAGGAAAAGGGATTAGTCCCTCCCTAGGTGCAGGTGGGATCTAATCCCCAACTTATATATCATGTATCTTAATGCATCATTTGCCATGTTTTTTGACGTTACTTTTAGAGGATACCTTAAATACATTATCTTACTGTATCATCTGCCAGTTTCTTGATTTCACTATCAGAGGGTATTTTACTACACTTGTTACTGTCCCCGTTCCCGTCCCCCTCCTCCTAGTATAGAATCAAGTATAATTGTTGTATTCAAAACAAAAAATTATTCATGGTGCAATACTATGTAATAAGTGTAATGGTTTTAAAAATTGGTGAGCAAACATAAATTGTGTTATTTTACTCAATATATGATTCGTATTTTATTTGTGTATGTCAACTTTTATACAAGCATAATAACAAAAAGTATCTTTATCGATCAAGAATTACTAGATCACAAGACTCTTCTTAAGAGGGCAGTAATTTGGTAAAAAAACCCTTTTCTTTTTTTCCTTTTTGGGGTCGGCAAATCCTATAGACAGTGTTAATCATTCACATACCAACCGTTCTTTAATAGTATGTCCCCAAAATGATGACTTGTTCATTAAACCAACCAAACTTTGTTTGACGCCAAGGTGGCAGAAAGGACCTTATTATGCTATCAAGATGCTAAAGTTTGATTGAAGGTTAATGGCATCAAATATGTTGAAACTTTGAAGTAAAGTAGACATAAAAAGACATGGGCTTCTGAGAGTATGGAATTAATGAGAAACCAACATTTCATTATATTCATATCAAAATCAAGAATTTTAGCTAGAAAATTGAAAGTTTCTTCCACATTATCACAGGACAATGTCAGATTTAATCCACCACTAACATTTCCAACATTACTAATCTCATCAACTAAGCAATTGATTAACAAGTCATCAATCACAATTGAGCTCTCGAGCTCTTCTTCAAGATCAATTGAGTACAAAAAAGGATCCATAGCTAATTGGGAATCATGGACTTCTGAATTCTCATTCTGCTGAGAAACTGGTTGGATTTCTTGCGAGTCGGTGCCTCTAACTGTGACCCAATCTCCATCCTCTGACCAATTGGGAAAATTTGCGTTTGTTGAAAACAAATTTCCCATCAAATTCTTGATCCTATCAGCTGGAGAACCCAAAGAGGAAACAATGTGGGAAGAATCCTGCAAAGAAGATTCAGCTACCTCCATGGAATCCCAAAAGCCTTGATCCAACACAGTAGTAGGAGAATTCCTCACAAACTCTGCTTCCTTCTCCTCCCCAACACCATGAAAAAATGGATGATGAAGAAGCTCTCGAGCCGTCCATCTTTTCTTTGCATCTCTTTTCAAGCACTTGCTCAAGAACTCATTAGCACTATCTGAAAGCCACCATGGAAATTCTGGCACATCCCCTGAATAACCAATTCTATACAAAGCAGAAACAGGGTCCTCCATATCAGGCCAAGGATTATTCCCCGTCGCCACTTCGATGATAGTGCACCCCAGAGCCCATATATCAGCAGCAAATCCTTGTTCTTCTCCACGAGCAACCTCTGGTGCCATGAACATAGGTGTGCCAGAGATTACTGATTTTCCGGCCATCCCATTTCCTTCTTCAACCATCCTAGCGCATCCCAAATCTCCAATTTTCGCCCCGTCTCTGCCAATTAACACATTCTGGCCCTTGATATCACAGTGAACAATTCCCTTCAAATGAAGGTAATCCAATCCTTGCAAGATTTGATGTGCAAAGACTTGAATCATGGACTCCTCCAATGGACCTCCCTGCTTCCTTATTTGATCAGAAAGCGTGCCACCGGGAACATACTCCATCAACAAATTGTACAAAGGCTTATCATTTTCTGTTGTAACATCACAGCCTACATATTTAACTATGTAAGGTGAGGAAAGTTCAGAAATCAAGCTTTTCTCTTTTTGCAGCAAGCTTGAGCAAGAAAGATCAGCGGACTTCACGGCCAAGAGTTCGCCGGAAGCCGTGGTGGCTAGAGAAACCGTTGCGGAGGACCCCCGTCCGATAATCGGACCCCTAGTCCAGCATCCCATTGAAGAAGGAATAGAGAAATTGAAGGTGGAAGGTTGGATGACGAAAATGCTTTTATTTGAGTTGTTTGCAATTTAGGACTCTGCCAAATGGTATGTTTGGAGAAGGGATATATTTATATGCTCAAAACGTTGCAGTGTGCTGCTTTGCACTTATTAGGTGGCTCTGTTCATTCGGTTGCTGACTTGGTGTCTTTATGCAAAGAATCTTTCTTGCTATTGTATTTGTACCATGACGGCCTTAGATTTCTTGTTATGCCTTTACCTTTAAAGTTAATTTTAGTTTTCCCCTTTAAAAGGTACCTAATCATCATTTTGCCTCCATAGCAATTTAAGTGCATCAATTAGTCCCATAAAACTTTACAATATCTTTTGCATTCACCAAATTTTGAATTTACGACTACGCTGGTGTCGAATTGGTTTCGTGAGGCAAAGAAAATTATTTTGCCTTTGAGTTTGATATAGGCTCAAGATTCAACTTAAAAGTTCAATTCATCTTTTTGTTTTACTTTTTTATTTATAATTTTGATCCACATATTTGGTTTATGAAAATGTTTGTGTGTGAATGTACAACCATGCGTACACCCATATTTAGAAAGTTAAAAATAAAGAATACTCCAACCTAATAATTCACAATTTCTTAATCTATATTTTAGTGATTCAAGTTGCATCTACTAGTTCTGAATCTCAAAATTTCGTTTGAGGTCGATGTGATTCTCTCTCTTTCTTTCTTTTTTTTTTAAAAAAAAAACTCAAAATGAGAAACAACAACTTAATAAAAACTCAATTCACTAAAGCATACACATTTTATCAATGCTCTTAATCCTCTATACTAATAAAGAACAAATAAAATGTTCGAAAGCATCCAAAGCTGCCCCTTAATTTCATAGATTCCTTCAATATTTCAGCACAGAAATAAATGAGTATAAACTTTTCATATTACTTCGCTCTCAACATTTATATTAAAGATAGTAAGGTTTTTGGTGAGAAAATCAAACTTACTATGGGGAATTGATTGAACCAATTGAACGATTACGGTTCAAAGTGACAATTGCCTCATCTCAAGGGAGCTCAATGGAAATAGACCCTTAGGCTTAATTCATAAGCAAGTCTTTCTTTTGCCGTGGATCTGGTTGGAGTCAGAGAATGCTTGAGTTGTGAGTGAACCACGTGGCAAGAGGAGGATGAGTTGACAGCCAAGGGCCGACTATGGACGGCGGTGGCCTGGCTCGCGCGCCATGCTTTGCTTTGCTTCGCTTTGGCTCTAATTAAATTAAAAATCGGTTCACATGCGAAGGCACGTGAGCACGTGCCCTGACCGCGCCATCACCGCTAATGTCATCAAACCAATCATCCAATCAAGTTTCAATTTTTTTTTTTTACACTTTTCACATTGCGGCGCCTTTGCTCGCTATAATAAAAAAAAGCAGCCATCATGAAGGCGTCAAGCATTTCGCAAGGTACAGCACCAAAGATTATTTGCTCCTCCTTTTTTTGTTTTTTGTTGTTTCCTTCTCTTTTTGGTTTTAACACTCTTTTAAGTTTGCAAATTAGTGGAAAGGATAAATTTTTTGTGCATCGAAAGTCTCTTAGAGCTCTTCCATACACCATGTTGGAGGTTCGAATATACTTTTTTTCTTAAAAAAAAAAAATTAGAGAATGCAGTAGATTTAAATCAGAGAGCTCAGTTGGATCCCTTCTTTCCCCTCATGACATAAGAGTACATTAGATTGTTGATGTTAGATAAAGATAAAAGACAATAGATGTAAAGATTGTTTTAACACTAATAGTGTAGAATTAACACATGTAACATAAAAATAAATAGTATAACTGTGTAGAATAATTTAATCTTTAAAGAAGAAATTAACCTTTCCTATGCAATCATAATAGAGCTTCTTGAATACTAGTTTGGATACGTGCCACATGCAACATAATAATAATAATAATAATAATAATAATAATAATAATAATAATAATAATAATAATTAGATTTGAGCACTTGTTGTATATCATTCATTTAGATCTTCTAACTAGTGTAAAATAATGCTTACACTGACAGTATAGAAAAAATTAATCTTATCACGCATTCAGTGTAAATCTTTTTTTTTGGTTTTTTTACATCATTGTTTACATTGATGGTGAATATTAACATATTGATGACTCGTATCACGTAAACTTTAGAACATAACTAGAAAACTTTAACACACGGTCTTACAAAATTCAATCTATACTTATTATAGCTTTTGACATCATATAGTACATTTTTTAATTTCAACTAACACGAAATCTTGAACTACTTTTTAAAAATACTTATTGATCAAGACTTTGATAAGGCTAGTCATACTTATTCATGTTATAGTCATAGTTGAATTTTGACAAATATAATCTTGGAGTGAATTGTTACGTCTATAATTTGAGTTGTGAATATTTTCAAGTTATCTACAGAAAATTAAATAGTGTAAGAAAAGTTAATCTATTCAACCCTTCATAATCATTCATGTACTTTAACAAAAATAAACCAAAGTCTTTGTTTAATTGCTATTTTGCTCCAGAATTTGTTTAACCATAGAAAATAAATGGTAGAAAATAATGCCATCTTTTAGCAGATTAGGGTAATTAATTAGGGCAAATTATATTTTACCCCCTTGTGATTTAGTATTTTTTTACATAACCCCCTTATGGTTTCAAAAACTATATATAACCTTTTCATGGTTTGGATTAAAGTTTCAAAGTAACGGAATTTGCAATCCATAACGAAATCACCTAAAATATCAAAATACCCCTATGTAAAGTTGAAAATTATTTATTAACTATAGGGGAATTATGTGTATATTTTGAAAACCATAAGAGGGTTATATCATAAAGCATTAAATCATAAGGGGGGTGATATGATAAAATATAAAATCATATGGGATTAGTGTGTCATGTATATTATATTTATATATTTTTGTCATTTCAACCATTTTAATTTTTAAACAAGGGTAATTTCAATATTTTCAAAGGTTTCGTTACGAATGATCATTACCGCCACTTTAACATTTTAATCCAAACTATGAGGGGATTATATATAGTTTTTAAAACTATAAGGAGGTTATGTATAGAAATACTAAACTATAGGGGTAAAATGTAATTTGCCCAATTAATTAAGTACTTCGGCTGTACTTTGTAGTTTCAAATTTCAAATGGAGTGACAGGAAATAGTCCATAATTGTTATTTTCTACATGTAACAAGAATAGATTATTATCTCTTTTATCATCTTGGGTTGCAAAAAAACTATTTTATTATCTCGTGTTCATGAATACTTCCAAGTACTATTAGACAGAGGAAACGGTTTTATTTTCCTTCTTTTTATTTCTATCCTTATTGACTTAGTAGTTGTCCACTACATGTATCAAGAAGCAGTCTGTCCCATGGTCAACCACAAAAGATGGTGAGAGACTAACATGGTTTGACTTTGCAAACTCCTTGAGATTTGAATGTTACCAAGTTCAACTATTGCATTTCCCTTGTGCAGTGTGAACAAAAGAAATTAAACATTTATTGTGGATTCACATGATTGGTTGCGTATTGATTGCAACATTCTCACACTACAGTGCCAGCCGCGTTATGTTTTTCTCTCTCTCTTTTTTTTTTTTTTTTTTTTTCGTGTTCGTTCTTTTTATAACAATAATAAATGTTGCAAGTCCGTAACACCATAATCAATAGAATTACGTGCAAAAACACAATAATATTATAGTACCAAGAAAAAATTGTTCAAAACGTCAATCATATTTTACCAAATGATTTTTTTCATCATTCACTTTTAAAATATTAATTTTACATCCTTTATAAATTTAAATCGGCATAATTTGGTCACAACATGGGTTTTCAACCACTTTTTATCTTGAATCTGTTACGTGACTCACACATGATTATTTTTTAGTAGAGGCCAAAAAATTAGATATCATTTGTAGTTAAACAAATGACCTGATCCATATTCACTTTTGTCTCTAAAAAATGGAATTTGATCCGAACTATATTCATTTTTTTTCCTAAAATAGTAAGACCTAACCTGATCCATATTAATTTTTTGCCCCTACACAAGTGGGATCTAACCTTTCTATACCTAAAAAATGATCACATGCAAATCATGAATTATTTCTAATGAAATTATTTCGTCAAAAATATATTTCTGGATATTCAATTCTTGGTGACGAGGTGCCTAATTAATTGACTGGAAAACAAGGCCAAGAAAAGGATGCCATGTGAAGACATTTTGATGCCAGAAATTTGCCGGCAGCCACAATTTGTGCATTAAGCAAATTGATTGGCATTTAGCTACAATGTTTAGGAAATCTACACCACCCTCGAAAAATTCTTCAATTATGGTTCTTATTTCTTGCTTTGAAAACTTCACATTTGTGTCCTAAATTTGAATAAACGTCTGCCTGCCGTTAGCCCACGTTTCTCAGAGTGAGAATCTAATTCTAAGCATTTTATCTGCACCTAGCTACTGATTGTGATTGACGCATGAATGTTCTTGAAAAAGGATAATGGTTGGCAATTAATTAGTTTACCAAATTAGCTTTGACTTGGCATTGTTTAAAGGATAATTATCAAAATTTACTTAATGTGACATCTAGATCGATTAGAATATCCTTTATATTTAGCCAGTCAATTTAACTATGAAATGTAAAACTACTATTAGCCAATCCACTATCATCTCTTAATTTTATTTCAGTGTTTGTAAAGCTATTTTATAGTCTTTTAAGCCTATGAGGCCTTAGTCGGACAGTGAAATAAAAAGAGAGAGACCTCATGTATAAAAGATCTCAGCTTCGAATCATACAATTATAAGTTGTGAGTTTAGTCTAATAGTAATTTAATACTTATTGAACTATTTGTGGATTGGTTATAATCTAATGATGAGCTAGCATTCATACGATTATTGTGGATGCATTTACTAATTAGAAAAGAAAAAACAATTTTTATCCTCTTTTGGGGGGAGGGTTGGGTTGGGTGGTACGGGGGGAGTGAGTGTAAGTGAGAGGTCTCGGGTTCGAGTCCTCCTGCTTACAAAAAAAAAAAAAAAAATTATCCTCTTTTCACATGATAAATCCAAAACAGTTAAGCATAAGATTATTCATTTTGGTTAGAATAGTTATGAGGTTTTTTTTTTTTTTTGGAATTTAGGTACTCTAGCCAATCTTTATGTATTGAAAATTTTTAACATTTAATGAACTACATTTAACAGTTTCACTAACAATAGAAACCCTACAAAATTAAGTAAAATGCAAGTAAAAAAAGTTACTAAAAGGTTTACTACCAATGTGTCGAATAAAATTTCACCCATTTGCACCTTCCATATTATGAAGCCTTAGTTTCAGGAGTTAATTCTTTCAAATTTTTGAAAAGAAAGAATTATTGGGTTTTAATCATTAGCATTACAAATTTTATAACACTACGTTTTGGGGTTTCAAATCTTAGTTTCTACATGAGTTACTATTTTTATCACCAAAACGAACCTTTTATACACTATATGTGGATATGTAACTTAAAACTTGAAACTAAATATGAAGGTAATCTTTTGGAGAATTTTGACAACAATTTTCTCTAATGATAAATTCTTCTAAGTTCTCATAACTTTATTTTTGGGCAAAAGTAAGGCGCATGGAAAAACTTTTGCTTCCTTTGATTGTGCATATCAATGGAAGTGACAATTTTGATTTTATTCATTGTATCCTAAATGCCACGTGCTAACAATCATCTATATTGGTGTTCAAGATTCGTAGGGGCACAAATTGTCCTAAAAAGAGTGTAATTATAGGAGGACACATTCGATAATTCAACTTCATGCTAAAAATTAATTCATTCATAACTTTTTCTGTATTCAACATGTTTGCTAATTGAAATATCTAACCACTTAATATATTAAGCACTATTTAATTTGTTTACAAAACTTTAGGTGAAATTTTTTTATTGAATTTTCTAAATTGATCACATATATTATACGTCTCATATGTATGATTCATTCTCGCACATGCTTTCGTACAAAGTAATACACTTGCCCTCATTTTGTTCAACACACACGCAGACACATACATAGAGACACACACTTAAGTATTATATCTCAATTGATTAATTTTTTCTCTCACACAAAATATTTTTCTTTCTCTCCAAATATAATAAAAGACAATTTTTTTTTCAAACATGAAAGTATAATATTTATGCGACATTTTGATTCAGTACCATAATTCAGTTAGTTATCAAATACATATAGTTTTTTTTTATCAATTCAGCAACTTAATATTTTCAACATTTAATTTTTAAACTTCATTTTTATCAAACGGGGCCTTAGCCCTTCTTTGCTGCTAAATTTTTTATGATTACCCTTGAGATTTAGGAAACTTGGTATATTCTACTCCAATACAAAATAACATCCATAGAATAACATGAATTTGGCTAGTCAATGCATTTCATTTATCATTTGTAAAACCAAACTAAGGAATTGTCTTCTACCAAATACATCTAATGTCTGAATGATTAAATTCCAAATTCTATATTCATGTACGGTACCTAATTCAAGTGATTGCTGCTGAAGTTCACGGTAATGGTAAACTACCAACAACTTTGGCAGCTAAAGTAGGCAGCAGCCGGTCCTTAGAAAACATCTATTACAACTAAGACACTAGTCCGTAGACTAATCAATACCTGGCATGTCAAAGTGAGAACACATAGAAACAATCAGTCAAAGGGAATAAAAAGGAGAAAAGCAGGATGGCTTGACCGACTTAGAATCGTTTCTTTCATTTCATCTATTATGTTGGAACTTTAACCACATTAAATTTTGCCAAATTAAGTGACCAAGAAAGCCATTAGAGAACCAATTCAATCTTTTTCTGCCGAAAAACAAAAGCAAAAAACAAAAAGAGAGACAAAGGGCTTGTCCACAATTGCTTTTGATATTGAAAAGCACAATCAGAATCTAAATGAACCTATTATGTCGCTTTTGATTTTCAGCTTTTTTTTTTGGGTTAAAAAATAGGTCTTGATAAGCAATAGAGAATAGAACACAATAATGAATCAAAATTTAAAATCAGGTGTCTAGAATCATTTGAGAATAACGTCAAATTCAGTCAACCAATTCCATATGGATGAAGCCTAGACATGGATCCTTTAAGGCAAATTTTGATGGCACAACTTTTTGAAGCAGGATTGTACAAAAAGTTGCTTGGTGAATTTTCCTCAAATGAGTTAGAAGCTTATGCAGCCAAATTTGCTGTCCAGCTTTTACATCACCTGAATTTCCAGCACATTGTTCTTGAAGGAGATAATAAGAAAACAGTTGTTTCATCCATTCATGGTCAGGATATTGATAATTCGAGCGTGGCAATATTGATTTCGGACATCATTGCTGCTCTTCAAAGTTTTTCTGCTTGGAAAGTTTCTTGGTTCCTAGGATTCATAATGATGTTGCGCATGTATTAGAGAGGAATGCTAGTTTTTTTCAATGATTTTGTTGTTTAAAGAGATTCCCCTCCAAACTTTGTAATTTCCACTCTTAATGAGGACATTTCTTATTACTAATATTTTTACCACTTTTGATATCAAAAAGAAAAAAATCATTTGAGAATAAGCCGAAATCAAACCTCACTTGAGTTGGAAAACATTACTTGGTACTCGAGGTTTCCTCTAGCAAAACTAAGCTCTTGTTTGAATTGCGAGTTTTTGTAGAAAAATTATCTCTACATATTTTTTAATCACTTTTTCACTTTATACGCACTATATTATTTTGATACATTTTTTATACAAAAATTCTAAAAATCTACGATCCAAACAAGGCAATGCCAGGATGGAAATCGCTGGACTTTATACGACTTTTTAGTCTGGTTTAGTGCGGCTGAGGAATTGACATGGAGCCGATAAACTAAAGCATGAAACAGGATACCCCAGAGTAGGTTGGAAATTCGAACTTCCACGCCATAAAATATAAAGTGGATTCCTGTATAGTGTAGAAAGCTAAAAGGAACACAACCGTCATATCCCTGACAAGAGTAAAATTGGGATCCAGCTATAGAATCAGGGTAGAGAAGTTTAAGCTGCAAGCAAAGCAAAATACTAAAGTTGGTTCCTTACACCTGCAAAATCACGAAATGGGTCCAAATGGTACCTCAATGTTTTTTTCTTTCTTTGGTTGCTGGTAGGAGGAGGAAACCAGTCACCAAAAATTACCTTGGAAGTAGGATTCCAAAAGTCTTAGGACCTTTACTTCTGAAATAAATTTCACCCCTGCCCTACTTAATTTAGCCGCGGATTTCAAAAGCTACAAATTAAGCACAGGCATGTGGGTTACAAATATGAAAAGTTCAAATTTTCATGTTAGAGTTTTTTTTCTATTAATTTTTTTACACTGCTAATATACACATTAATGAGTCTAAATGTGAATTTAAATACCAGACTTTACGTGTATGACATGCATCTAAACCCGTAAGTATATATATTGTCAGTACATATTTTTTCCCCTAACTGTTGAAATATTAATTCCACTGAGATGGAAGTTCAGGTTGGACAAGAGCTGGAGGTTGGGGCTTTCTTCTCAATTTCACTCCAACGATCAAGTCAACTTTAAAATTAAAGAGTTGAAGAAAGTAAGATGAGTTACCACTAAAACGGAGAAGAACTTGTTTAACAGACAGTTGGAGGGTGCCCTTCAAACTGGATAAAGTGGTGCTTCATGTTATTATACAGTAAATAAAAGAGTGTTCCAACCTGAAAGGCTTTCTCATGTGTCTCAATTTCAAAAGCTAAGGAAGCACGGCATGAAGGTTACACGCTTTTGAGTTTTGAGAAGTCAAGTTTTCATGTCAGATTTTTTTTTTGGACAGAATAAGTTTACCAAGATAAAGTTCTGAGTTGGATACGAGCTGGAGGGTGGACAATATATGGTCGAATGATGGAAAATTAAATGGTCGGACCTTTCTCCAATGTCACTCCAACCATCAAATCAGTAATAAAATCAATTGGTTGAAGAAAGCAAGATGAGTTACCAATCAAATGGAAAAAACTATTTAGGGAAAATCGCCAATTTAGTCCTCAAACTATTTTACTAAAGTCGATTTGGTCCCTGAAAGTTTTATCGCACCAATTAAGTCCCTTAACGAAAATGCTTGTGCCAATTGAGGACTTATACGGCGTCGCCACCCAAAACTCATGTATCTGCACAGAAAACAACGGCCAGGCAAGGGCCTTTTTGGAAGTTCGCATCCTAATTTATACGGGAAGCAAGACAGAGCCTATTTTGCATCCGAATTGGGGAAACCTATGAAATTAAGGGTTTTCCAAGACAGAAACCCATTTTGCATGCAAATAGCGGAAGAAATTGGGGGTTTGAAACCGATTCAAAATTCCACACAGTAGGGAGATAAGATGACGAAAACAGAGCGGAATTCCCAAATTGGTTCGCGGGCAACAGAGCAGCGCAAGGAAAAGCTGGAGGATGAATATTCCGACGGGATGGCAGCGAGGATTTCCGGTAAGTCTTGGCCTGCATGTGCGATGGTAATAAAGAAGATGCTGGAAGGAACTTCTATCACAGTTCTGTTCATGGTGTAGGATATGTTCTCCCAGATTTTGATAAGCTCCGCTTACAACAGTTTTTTTTTTTAAGGTGGATAGACAATTCTGTGGGGTCAAAGGTGAATGTGAAAACCCAAACTAATTCATGATCATTAAAATAAACATGCATAGTTCTGAGCTACTTAAAAGGTTTCACTCGGAATGATGAATAGGTACTTGAATGTTGTGCTTGAAGAAAAGTTGAAGTTATATCATTATCGAAGAAAGAAAAGTTGAAGACATATTATCATTGAAAATTTTAAGAAAAGTTGAAGATACATCATCATTGAAGAAAAAAATATCGTGGCAAAGTCTATTAGCATTTCAAATTGCTTTTTGGCTTACTAACAGGGCAAAGTGCATTTGCATGTGTTACTTCTTCTTGCACTGTTGTTAACAGTATTCTCATTTTCATTTTATGAATCTGAGAATCAAAACATCGGAATAGTAGGTTTCTTATGTTCTAGCATACTGGGCACATGCTGCTAAATAAGAAGTCTTTCATTTTAAGCAGTTTGAAAGGTTAAAAAAATCCCCCTCCCCAGCTTTCTTACTGATTTATTAGTGTTGAATCTGTTTCTTATATACTTTGATGTTTTGGACCAGAAGCTTAGATAGAGAGAGATGCAAGTTGCAAACTCAGAAAGGATTGGATATTTTCACTGGAAAAATGCATCAAAATGGTAGAACGTAGATGAACTATTTATTACCACTGATGCTAGCAGCTATATTCTGTCTTGGAAAACCCCTAATTTCACAGGTTTCCCCCAATTCGGATGTAAAATAGGCTCTGTCTTGTTTCCCGTAGAAATTAGGATGCGAACTTCCAAAAAGGCCCCTGCCTGGCCGTTGTTTTCTGTACAGATACATGAGTTTTGGGTGGCGACGCCGTATAAGTCCTCAATTGGCACAAGCATTTTAGTTAAGGGATTTAATTGGTGCGATAAAACTTTTAAGGACCAAATCGGCTTTAGTAAAATAGTTTGAGAACTAAATTGGCGAATTTCCCAAACTATTTATATGGGCATCTGGCGAGCATCCTTAAAGCCTGATAAAGGAGCTGTTTTGTGCTATTATTCAGTGTACAAAAGAGCAATTTTTTTTTTAATCATACAGCAGCGGTTAGTCTACCTTACTTCTACTCCTACTCTAACCTACACTATGGGGGAGAGGCATTACGAAGCCTAGAGAAATCGATGAAAATTGAACTATCATTGAACCAGAAGCGTGCACTATGCATCCGTATGAATTTAGAAGAAGTCACATATAATAGCACATTGATGGAAAGTAAGATTTGAACCCTTAATCTCCCACTCCACCAAAACTTATAATCTTTGGTGGTGGTCAACTCCCCAAAGGGCTGTTGATTGGACAAAAGAGTATTCCAACTTGAAAATTTTGTCATGTGTCAATGTTCCCCTTGCTGCCAATTGGTGATATAATTATAAAAAGCATCTCTTGGTAGCAATTGGTGATACAAATATAAAGTGTCCTGTGAATATCTCATATTACCTCTATCAGGTTTTTAAAACAAATGAAAAGGATAAAAGAAATCAAATATTACCGTTACTCTCAAGGTAAAAATTTTAAGGTAGTTCTTTGTAAAAAAATTTTTAAATCAAGTTTTGGTGCTCTGACCTTTTTTTTTTGTAAAGCAATTTGTGAAAATTCTTCTTTTAACAAATGCGTTCCTATTGGTTATCTGCTCTTATAGAGTTGAGCAAAAGTCTATGTAGAGAAATTGGGAATGAAATATAATGTACTAGATAAGATAATGTTAGAGTTTTTGGATAAAAGAATGTTAGCAAGAAAGGGTTTTTTTACCTCTCTTTTAAACTTATTTTTTTACTTCAGATTTGTAGAGTTTATGAAAGCTATTATAATCTTTTCATAACACCTAGTTAGCAATGTATAATTTTTCAAATTTCAGAAGAGATGACTGCAATTGTTAGAACTTTAAGGGAGATTTCAGAATCATCCCCATATATAATGCACGAATAGTTCATCCATAAGCTTTCGAGCGGGGAAAATGACAGTTTTATCCCTAAACATTAGGCCATGAACATATTTCATCCTCAAATTTTCTGGTATAATACATATAGTATCTAAACTATCAATTCTTGACTAATTTCATTCTCAAACAGGAAATCAATTTGAATGGAAATTGGGCATGTGATGGGCATGAGCCCGTTAAATCAAAAGCCTTGTATGACTTCAAATCAACACGTGATAAGCATGAAACCGTTAAGTAGAAAATGTTGCATGAATTAAAATCAGTAGAATAGAAAATTTATTTTTACTTTACCAACTTTAAAACTATCTTTCTTTCCAACTCCAATTTCTGTTCAAATTAATTAACTTCACATTTCAGGATGAAATTTGTCAAACATTGATAGTTCAAATACTAAATATATTACACTAGATAGTTTGAGAATGAAATGTATCAATGACCTAAAGTTTTAAGGATGAAAACAAGCATTTTCCCTTTTCGAGTGCATTGGAAATTTTTAATGCATTTCAAGTAAATTAGGCTTTCAATATTCCTTTTAATTTTGGTAGTTACTGTAATGGTACTGTTAAGCTAAGCAAAATTGCATTGAATTGAAACTGGGAAAGGTAATTGCAAATCAAAATACACTAAAACTCTCGAATCGCATGTGGAAGGGACACAAAATTTTAAAGAACAATAAATGGATTTTAATTGAACAAGACAAGTTGAGAAGGTTCAGAAGAGAGGAAGATAGCACCGTATTAAAATAGCAAAACAAGGCAACAATCGTATCTTGCCTGATCTTTGGGGTGGCGAATTGTGATGATATAATTTGGGCGGCTATGACAAATGTTATACAATAACATGCGATTGCTTAAATTAGCTAGTTAGGTTTGCATTATTCATTTAGATATTTTTTTTTAAAAAAATATTTCTCACTTCCCCCGACACTTTTCTCACCCCTAACTGCTAGACGCAAAATTCGAAACCTAAACTTGACAGTGGAAAAAAGAATTCTAAGATCCCTTCTCCTGGTATGAACATCATATCCCCAGTTCACTCCTTATTTCATTTTAATATGCTCAGTAATTGGTATGTTTAAATTTTCCAAACTCGATAGTATGATATTGGTACTTTCAACTATTTTGGCTAATTACCAAGGTAATTAGTACGGATATGCATAAGAATTTGCTTACTTTAGTATCAGTTAAAGAGTCAGAGACCATCAAAACATTAAAATTACAACTGGTGGTTGTCACTTCTTTTTATTTTTAATTTTTTAGTTGAGGAAGAGTCGGATTTTAGAAGCAAGCAGGGACAACGAAGAATTGAAGCTAGGGTCTTTAATTTCTAGTGATTGCTACTTGGTGCAAGGTGGTTGGGTTCATTTTTTAATATTTCTGGGGTCCAAAAAGAGTGTCATTGTTAAACACCAATTCACTTCCTGAATATCTAATTCCAATCTATTCATGAATCAATCAATTTTTAAACATTATAAACTATTCTTTCCCAAAGAGAAATATATAAAACAATTTGAGGTTGGAAAATGTCTCAAAATTAAAGTTTGGGATGCAGTCGGAATAAACAACTTCATTTTGAGAAAAAGTGTCCAAAAGTTCAATTTAGATTGTGATGTCAGAATAGCAATAAATTTTAAGGGCACAAAATCCAATTAGCTCTTAATTTCTTTAAGGGTACCAATTAATTTTTTTTAAGGGTACTATCAATTTTGTGCTCATATCAGAATGTAACATTGACATAAAAGATAATTATTCAATGAAAAGCACAAGAGCATCAAATTCTAACAATTGCATCTGTGTTGCACAATGGCGATGGTTTTAATGTAGAACTAGCTTGCAGGACTTTAAGATAAGAAAAGTATGTGCTGAAAAAAAGGATTAGAAAAATATAACAAAAAGGAGTAGCTTAGAATTAACAAGTGGTTTAATAATTAAAAAAAGTGGTTTAATAATTTGGTTACTCTCCCCCAACTAATAACGGAATAAGGACTAGAGCACAACGAATGCCTTTTATAAAAGTTTTCTATATTTCAATTAGACCCTTCATTAGATTGAAGATTATTTGTAAAAGTTTTATTTTAAAGATTAATCATTTTTACACTGACAGTGTATAGATTGTTAGCATTGGGTAATGACAACTATATAAAATTTGAATTTGAAATTTAACTTTTATACAGATTATTTTTATATTACAGCATTTTGTTTCGGGGGTCTAGATGAAGATGGGCTCCAAGCCCATTGCATGCTAATAGATCTTGGTGGGCTGACAAGGACTTGATTCTCTCCCACATGCCAATCTAACTTGAGCCCATAAAGGCTGGCCCAGAGTTTTGCTGTGAAATAAGAAAATGATTAAAAAATAAAAAATTTATTTAAAAAAATGTGGGGCAAACAACAAGAAAAATTTGTTGGAAAAATGCTTGGTGCAGACTATTCTATTATGATCATTATTTTTCAATTGTCATAGATGCAACATCATTCATGTCACCCAATTACTGTTTAACTTTTTTTACGTTAATCGTATCTTTATACATAGAAATATTGCTTATATCTTATATGTTATGATGTTCAAAAGGATGAAATTAAGATTGTAACTTGTAAGATGAGATATAAAAATTCTCCATTTTACCTATAACCCCATCTTCCTCCTTTACAAAAAAGAATTAGACCAAAATTAAAAAAAAAGAAAAAAAGAAAAGTAAAAAAAGGGGTAAAACGTTACTTTTATTCATTGTGGTATTCAAAAATTATTAATCAACTAAAGTGTTTCTTCTTCTGAGAAAATTAACTTAATCAGCTAAAGTGTGCTAGTAGTAACCAACAAATAGTTTGGAACTCCATTTTTTCCTATCAATTTTTTTCGTCAATTAATCCATTGAACCTACGTTTTGGTTATTCTGTTAATTTTGTGTTAGCTACTTCTAGAATATCAAATAAGTAAAATAAACAAAAGAAAAAAAGAAAAAAGGTCCAAGGGGTTGCTTAAAGTATAGTGGAGGCAAATTAATGGAGAAAGCAAAATGCTGCACATTTAAGAGTTCAAAGTTGATCATAAAAGAAATATAATAGGCAAAATTAAAATGACCCAAAGACCCAGAAACTATATTCTCCAATAATTTTAATACCAAGATTAATCCCAAGACATAGTAAATGATTGAAAAGAGGAGTTGGCTTACGAATAGTAATAGTCATGGTCCCCTATGGGCACCATGAGTAGGGTCAACTTGATGCATTGGTGTTGTACAAATAGAGTTGGTTGATTTTGTTAGCTTACGTGGAAGCAATTGGAAGCTGGTAAAGTTGCATGTCTCTCTTAAAAATGGTGCAAATGTGCTTTGGACATTCCTCAGTTCATATACACATTCCTCAGTTCTCTCACCATCTCACGGCCGGCCTCTCTCAACATCGAAGTACACCAATACAATCCCTCTGTTTTCTCCATCTCTCCGTCTCTGCGTCGCGCTGCACATCGCCCTTTCAATCACCTACTGAGACGCATTCCAGTTGAACACTCTCAAGGCACGCATGAAATAATCAACCGGATAGCTTTGCTTTTCTTTGGTGCACTCTCTAAGTTGCTCTGCACACTTTCCCAAGCCCTCTGCCAATTCATTTTGGCCCTCTCTTATGAGGGCTGCTTGAAGGTGGCTAAAATTTTTTTTTTTTCTGGTATTAGGTAAAGTTAATTCTTGAGGCTTTAGCTTATTTCCTTCCTAGCATGTTTTTTGCCCCAAAAATTTTGCCAAGTTTGAAATCCAACCATAGTTAAAGTTGATAAGTTGATTAAATTTAATAACCATCTTATTGTTTAGGGATGAAATTGATTTGTACCTTGAGCTTTGTTATGTTTGGATTATTTATTCTATTTCCAGTTTTTTAATTCTTTTCAATATGATTTAATAGAAAGCTTCAGTCATGGGTTCGGCCTAATTTTTTTTTTTCAATTTTGATCACTGGAATTACGGTTGACTTAGTTTTAAGGCTCATAACAAATTTCTTGTATTATCTAAGAATTTAAGTAAAACTCATCTCCAGTATCTTTGATACTTCCAAGTGTGGTGTTATTCAGCTCAATAGTGGCTTGGCTCAAACTCCTCAGATGGGGTACAAGCTACATTCATGGTATCATCCTTTTCTGGAATGCTTTTTTGTTTCTATCTAGACATTGATTTTGGTGGGGAAGTCTGTCTATTGAAATATGGGAATGTATCTATAGTGTTGCGGGGAGACCGTATGGAACATGTATTATAGGGCATTTTCCTTTGTTCAAATTTTGATACATAACTAGTTGAACTTCCTAATTACTTCTCTGTTGGTTTCACTTTGTACACTCAGGTCTTCACAAGTTACATGATTTCTTGATCTTTAATGCATTTTCCTATTAATCATGAGAAAAGATGTCAAAAAATAGCAATTGTTTGTGTAGATCTTATCTGACATATGTGAAGGAGCTTATGATTGCTAATGCCTTTGGTAACTTGATATTTCTAAAGAGGATCATATTTACATGGAATGACAAATAAAGGTAGTAGTTTTATCGCACTCTGGTATGATTTGGGCTTCATGGCTGTTCTATTATGAATGTTTACTGCAACAATTAAGATCATAATGCTTTTAACATTCTGCAGATTTACAGCATAACAGCTTACTTGCCAACTGGGGTCAATCCTGCTACTACCACCGGAGCATGCAATTCATCACCAGCTTCAAGTAGCAAAGACTTTATTCATTTTTCAAGGCTATCACCTGCTACAAACAGGCTAATAGCCTAGGTCCATCAGTGCAAGTCTCTACTAGGAATCATACAGCTCCATCAGTGCAAGTATTAGAGCGAAAGCATCTATAGAAAGACTCTTATGTATGTAAATATAATAGTTTACTATTAGTCTAGATAATCTCTATTTCTTTTTAACTTTAATATATTCAACTGCAGCAATACTGTATTTTCAATTTATTATTAGGGTTAATCACATTTTATCCCCTTAAAAGATACCCCATTTCTCAGTTTACCCCCTAACCTTTAATTTTGTTCACTTAACCCCCTTTAGGACAAAATTGCCCTTACATTATTTTGACTTTTCATTTACCTTGTTTTCCTTTCTTTTATTTCTTTTTCTCTTTCTTCTTTATTTAATTCTTCCTCTTTCCCACAAAAATCTTTACCTTAATGATTGAAATTAAAAAAGAGGAATTCCAGAGATCTATCTTCTCCTTAAAAAATTAAAAAAAATATTCAAATCACTTTCCTAAAATATAATTTTTTAGCCTTTCAATTCTTTTAATTTTGGGTTTTCCTCTTTCCTTTATAGTTTCTTATTTTATTCTCAAGAAAATATCTTAAGATGAAATTGTGACCTGATTAATAATCATCAATTGAAATTTGTGACACGTGGCATCATACAAAAAATCAAAATTAGTTTTTGATGTCTTTTAAACCTTCACCCAGAAATATGCAATTATAAACTCAAAACAAAAATTTTCGTTGAAATGGAATTTCTATTGGGAAGGATGAAAGAGAGAAGAAAGAGAAAAAGAAAGGAAAGAAAGGAAAACAATTTCATCTTATGATATTTTCTTGAAAATAAAATGAGAAACTAGAAAGGAAGGAGGAAAACCCAAAATTAAAAGAATTGAAAGGCTAAAAAAATTGTATTTTAGGAAAGTGATTTGAATATTTTTTTAATCATTTAAGAAGAAAATAGATTTTTACAATTTCTTTTTTTTAATTTCAATCATTAAGGTGAAATTTTTTGTGGGAAAGAGGAAGAATTAAATAAAGAAGAAAGAGAAAAAGAAACAAAAGAAAGGAAAACAAGGTAAATAAAAAGTCAAAGTAATACAAGGGCAATTTTGTCCTAAAGGGGGTTAAGTGAGCAAAATTAAAGGTTAGGGGGTAAACTGAAAAATGGGGTATTCTTTAAGGGGATAAAATGTGATTAACCCTTATTATTATCCTTTTGAGCACGTACCAATTGCCATATGGGCAACCTCGCGCCTCGCGCTATGCCCAAAGTAACTAGTAATCCGTTAAAGTTGTACAGCTCCACAAAAGAATAAGGAACAAGTCCAAAAATAATACTACAACTCCAAATCACAAAAACTTGTACTTTACTTAAGAGCTACTAAATAATTTATACCCACATGGCATTTATTAAACAATAATTTTTAAACAAATTTTGCACTATTAATAGTATAACAATTTAGGACTGATGTAAGAATAGTGAAAGTTGAAAATTGAAAAGATGAAATAATATTTCTTTTTTATTTTATTGAAGTGCCAACATCATTTGTCTAAAACCTAAACGAAACCTATCAAATACCATTAGATTAAAAGGTTAAATGAAAGCAACTCCTTAAAAAATTTTAGCGAAAAAATATGATCTTGCTCTCATCCAAGTTTCTCTTTTTAGTATATAAACTAAATAATATGCCATGAAAATTATAGATCATTGTCAATAAAAAATTTCTTTCGAAGGAATGAAAAGTTATTTTCCGTGAAAGAGGAGATATCTTACAAGTTTCGCAGCTCAGAGAGAGGGAGTTCATTGTCTACCCTTCATTAGCTGTCTTAACAGACTTAGTCTATAATAATTCTACGGCAATAGACTTGGAGACTAAGCAAACTTTTCCTCAGTATAACTTGGTGCCAGACTTCTAAGTCTTCCAATGCCTATGATTGCACAAATAATAGCTGCAATAAGACAGCTAGAATGGGCTTCCATAAAGCAAAATATGTGTACAGCAGCAGCCTGCCTGCTGATGGAGAATGTGGATAAACTTAACTGATCATCCATAGCACAGACTTCAAATAGTAGCATGAACCTAGAGCAATGGCTGATAACTTGCCAAACTCAAGTTTCTCACATCATTTTTAAATCTTCCTGCTGTAAGTCAGTCACAGGTTAGTGGTTAACACTTAGCGCAATGGAATTGAACTTAAATGCTTTATGTGCAAACTGAGCATTTGGAGCAAGAATTTAGTTTCTGATTACATAAATGTCAATCTTATGGTCTGAAATGGGATGTGCAATTGGCATTTCCTATTACCTTATGACAATCATTTTTATTTCATGCAACTGAAAGGTGTTGCACACTCTGCTCTAAATACATATATATATATATGTATGTATGTATGTATGTATGTATGTATATTGGCTTTTTCCTGAAACGCACTTAAGTTTCTCCTACACCACTGCTGAGGTTTTCATTTTCTTACGAGAACAATACAACTTTCAGGTACAATCATTTTCTACATTGTTGCTGATGGTGTTTTTCTTCTCATGGATTCTTTTGACCTGTCTGGTAGTTGTTTCGCATTCTCTATCTCTATTCATTTTCTGTGGTCTGTGTCTATACTTCGCTGTCCTGTTTTGAAATTTTCCTCTATTTGTTTTTGGTTTCTGTCTGTTTTTCATGTGCGGGAAAATTCTGTGAACATAATATTTGATGTTTTGATTGTGAGGTTGAAAGCTTTTTTTAGGCTTTGGACGTGACTGATGAGGGGTTATAACTACTTTTTGCTATAATACGGTGCTTCTCAGGTTGCATAATGAGGACTTTTGTTGTTGCTGCCAAATAAAGTTATTTTGGTACTTTTATAGCAGTTATATAACATATGTAATAGCAGTAATGAAATGATAATGAGAACAGAATCCTATGGCTTCTCTACGTCTTATGTCACACCCCTATCTCCTATACTTGGCTTAATTCTGTTACAAGAAAGCAACCAAAGAATCCTAATCCAAACAGAATCCTATGGCTTCTGTACTACAATTAAACCAATTAAACAGAATTCTGTAATGCAATTAAACCAAAGAATCCTAATACAATTAAACAGAATCCCAATAAAAAAGAATTAAACCAAAGAATCCTAATCTCAAATAGAGTACTATGGCTTTTGTACTTCTTATGTCACACCCCTACCTCCTAAGCTTGGCTTAATTGTATTACAAAAAAGCAACCAAAGAATCCTAACCTCAAGCCTAATCCTATAAAGCGTAACAAATTAACCAGGTCGATGTCAATGAATTCATAGTTAAAATCAACTAAAGCAACTTTTCTTGATTGAAGCTTTACCATCCCCCAACCACCTCAAAAGAAAAGCACAAGTTTTCTTAAATAAGCCACAAGCTATGGCCGCAGGCAACGGGAAATCTGTTGAAGGATTTTCAACCATGATTGTCTACATCTTGGCGGCGATCCTAATCTCTATGCCTCGATCAATTTCTTGTTGTAGTCATGAGACTCGTGAACAAGTTAATGAGAATGCTTTGTCCGCTGACGACCGTCGAATTCTGAAGCTGATGATGGACCGCTGTGTGGATCTTTATCTCGATCCTTTTTCATCTTTAGCAGAGAACCTTCTTGAAGATGAACTGATTAGGTTGAAGAAGCTGAATACGTATCGCTGTGGCAAGTTTTACAATTTAATTAGCTGGTCATTCTCAAAAAATGGCAGATTGACACCAGATTATGTTCATCGGCTAAAAGAGGAAGTTGTGCACGAAATCATGCCCCATAAGCTCAAGCTCAAGATGAGACCAGATTATTTCGTCCCTCTACGTAACTATAGTATAAACGACAAAATTGGAGGTATATCGGATGAAGACCGCCTTATCCTCAAGCCAGTGATGGAAGAATGTGTGAAGCTCTACCTTGATGCTGATGCCACAGATTCGGAGGAAATTAAATATGATATTGATTACTGCAATTGGTATTTCTTTGAATTGGGATCTTATTATAGCATCAGCGAACAATGGTCACCTAAATTGGCACCTGAATTTGTTGAAATCATGAGAGAATTTCCCAAGTTATACGGATACTTTATGCTTGATGATGGCTATGAAGAATGGCTATTTCAAACTTGCTTAATTGAGGAAAAACATGGAAAAGCCAATTGTGATGATTTTCGCTTATGGAAGGCTCAACGTGGAATGCTCGTAGATTGATGAACCTCAAAGAGGTAGTCCAATGATATTGCAACTCTATAGGTTTTATTTAAGGATTATAGTAATGGATTTCTTCACTCTGAAATTGTATTTTGAACTACCCAATAGTATTAAATGTTATGATCGGTAATTTTTATTACTTTCTGTTGTTGTCTGCCATACTTGTAAAACTATTATCAATAATTTGTGTTTCAACACAACACCTAGACAGCCATATCTTTAATGTTGGTAGGAAATTCTAAACCCGAAATTTCCAAGTGAAGCCATTCTTGGTTTAATTTCCCTAATTCTCTGAGGTAACTTTTCTCCCTCTGTTTTTTCAGGTTTTTCGAGTCCAATGTCTATTCCTATCATGCATACTTTTGAGATGATGAAGGAAACTGATTATGATTTAGTAATTAGTAGCTATGTTAATTGGTATCAACTTTTTGAAGCGATGATAATGGAATTTTAATTTTTTTTTGTTAAGGTTTTTTGGCATCCCTATACGAAGCCTTCATAGTATGTACCATTCTAGCCACTATTTTGGTAACAATACAAACTGTTGCAGGTCCTACACGCTCATATTCAAGTTGAGTATTCCAGGATTTTTTTTCGTGCACCATATCTCAAGATGTTTGAAAATCTAAAATGGGAAGACATAATGGACTAGATTACTTTCTGTTGTCTATACATTACTGGTCTGTGCAAGCTTGAGAGACCTATTTGAATTGATCACATAACTTTTAGAACTGTCAATGGGTTCGGCAACCCGATCTCGGCTCGTTTGGCCCGATAAAAAGCCCGATGAGTCAGACTTTTTAGTGAACCGGTCTGAGATTGAACCTAAAAATTAGGCCCGAATTAACTATGAGCCAAGCTTGGGCCTGTTTAGGCTTAAACCCGATATAGGCCCGACCCTTTAATTACATATATATATAATATTTATATTTTGATATTATGCATAATTATATACCCAAATATATTATTACTAAATACTAAAAGTATATAAATTACAAAATACAAAAATACATCTGAAGACTCTTCTATGAGCTTTCTTGAGAGCCAATATTAGTAATTGCATAATTGAATCTCTAACTTTTCTTATTGGTTGAGTAAATTTTTGTATCGGCATAATATTGGTTGATTTCTTTTTGATCTAGAAACACAAATCATCAAGTATATTTGGATTCAAGTCACAAGGCTATACAAAAGTTTCAACTTTTAAAGATATATTGGCTTATGACAGCATGTTTTATTACTATTTTTCATGTATTTTAAACGAATTAAATATAAATATTGTTGAAAATTTTTTGGTTTATATACTTTTGAAGAATTATTATTTGTTCATGTTTAGTTTTAATATTGTAGCCTTATAAATGTTAAATTAGTTTTACAACTTAATAGTTATAGTAATTATATTAAAATATAAAATTAAGAGTAATAAGTAAGCTTGGGTTAAACCCGAATAAGTCTCACAACCCGAATGTTATGTGAGTTGAGTATGAGTTTCATATTTTTTAATCCGAAACTCATAATCTGAAACCCGAAAATATTACAAATTAAATGAACTGAGCTCGAACTTATAAAAGTCTGGCTCATTAGACCCGATTTACAACCCTAATCATTTTACACGGCTATAATTGTGAAAGCTTTTGAGGATGCTTTTCATCTAGCAGAATAGTAAAAGCCTTCAAGTTGTATTATTCACCCACTCAAGCTTTTGAATTTACCAAGCTCAGGACTCGTCTGCATTTTTTGAACTATCAATAAGCACGAAATTCATATAAAATATTCATCTTATAGTTGTATAGCAAAGTCAAGTTGTAGTATGCCTAGGATCAAGTAGAGTACCATGTGTGACGGCCCCACCTCCCCCTAGGGCGTACCCCAGGGTTCGGCGGACCGCCTGTCCAACTCTCGCCAGGATTCATTCAAACTCTTCAAAAGAAATAAGAAATAATCTCGAGGATAAAACAAAAAAAACAATTCCCAAACTTGAAACGCATACTTACATTTATTTCTATCTCAAAATAATATATAATCCCAAATAAAACGAAAGTTCCCAATTCTTAATACATCCAACCATATTCAAGCACTAGGGCGAGAACTATTACAAAAAAATTTAAAAGAACTAGACTACGCTAGTCTGTACACGTCTCACGCCTCACTCATATCCCCTGTAAGGAAAACAAATGACGTAGAATGAACTAAAAACCCAGTGAGATTCCAAATAGCAAATTGACCATTATTTAAACATGTAAGTATCATGTAGCAAAGTAGTGAGCATGAAAAGTTCATAAAAGTGAGTAATAACACTTCAAGTAGCAAATCTCAAAATGAGTAAGTGCAAAGTTTTCTTTTAAAACGAAACAATAACACGATAGGTATTAATCATTCTAAAGTATAAAGATACGGATGGCTCTCAGGAGCTAAATTCCCATTGCATCACCAGAGCTTGATCAAGTAATAGTTGACACTCCGTCAACTTTCAAGTAAGTAACCAATCCGGTAGAGCACCACTTAAACTACTTTCCGTCCACCATCCAAACCCCCTACTAGGCCCAAAATCCTCAATAAACACTGGTGGTAATACTCGAGTATACCGATTAGTCAAGGAGATAACACTTCACTGGACATCACTAACTACCCATGGTTTGTTATCTAATCGACCAATCCCTTGCCGGCTCGACTTGATTAACTAGCCAGTGGGGTTTGGGTCTCCAAGAATTCGATGAGATAATCTCTCCAATCAACTAAATCAAGATAAAAGTACGGAGACGGGAATGAAAGGTACCTCCCACTCTGATCGAGTGTGGTACATACTACCGCTCAGTACTTACAAGTTAAGCACAAGTATATCAAGTCAATTGCAATAATAAACGAGTACATATCACATTAGGGCAAGTGCGATAAAGTACAACCTTGCTCGACCATACCAATCACATATCATTCGATCACATTATTCAAGTAGTAAAACCAAGTTTCAAGTTCAATCAGGTATTTGGAAGCACTCACCAAAGATCTAGTATCTTTCAAAAGTCACGTTCAGGTCCAACTCCCTAGTTGGAGTCCAAATCTGCGATAAAATATCATTTGCGAATGTAAAACTCTCTAGAGTTCGAAACATAGGAGTTTAGCTTCAAGAAAATCAAGTAAATGCAACTTGCTTAAGTAGTGTTCACGATAGTTATCAAATTCCGAAAAATTCATGCTCGCTCTTAAACCTTTGAAACGTTGAAGCAATTATACTTGAAATACCATTTGAGTCGAAGAAATGGAGAAAACGTATTTCTATTAGTCGTAAATTTTATTTTTCCAAGGGTACAAGGTCGGCCAAGTTCTAACTTATATACCTCAAATAAAAGAAGACGTAAAAGCCTAGATGGTTCAAGTGGTATTCGCTCTCAAGCATTACTCGAGTCGCAAGTATATCTACCTAACCCTCGAGCGTAAATTTGGGCAGCTCACCCTTTGTATTTACCTATTTTCCAGCCATTTATGGCTTCATTCCTTTTCTCAATCAGTTCCAAAGTCACACACAAAATCATCTCATTTCAATAGCCGTTCAATAGGCTCAAAGTCATACAAGTACAAAACCAAACTAGAAAAATGTCCGGAAATGAGATTTAAGTCATAAAACAAAAGACAGATTTGATGTCGCTTGGCGGAACGGACACCACGGAAGATACACTTATCGGATTGGTGTGAAATTTATACCGTTTCGAAGCTAAGACAAAGAACTACAACTTTGATGAAGACCACTCAGTCCAGTTTGTCGTATATCTAAGTCAAAATTTCAATTTACAAAACCAGAATCTCACATTCGGGCTAGTTAACCGTACTATGCGTAAATGACAATAACTCAGGTTAACGAAGTCCGATTGAGGCGTTTTCAGGTGCGTTGGAAAGCTAAGACATAGAACTACAACTTTTGTGTTTTGGTCAAATGCTAATTCAGTACGGATCAGGGTGAACAGACGTGGTCAGATTGGTGAAATGTCAAAACTGGCCACAGAGCTCTACCTATGGCAGTCAGGGGTATTTTTGTCTTTTCATATGATACCGTTCTCTGATTGAGCTGAAATTTTACAGAAAACTATAAAACATCATTACCTACAACTTTAATGTTTTGAGCTAAGGCTAATTCGGCCCCCATCATAGTAAAAAAAAATCGAGCAGAACAGAACAAAGAAGAATCTCAAATCTGGAATTTGAACTTTTCCACTAGAAATTCATATCCAACAAGTACTCTACCATCAAAACCATCAACTACTAGCTCAATAACATCAATTAAGAGGTATATAACTATAATCAAAGCTGAAAATGTAAACCCTAGCTCCATATCCAACAAATCCATCAAAACCAACCGATTAACCGTCATAAGGCAAGATTAAGAGTTTCTAACTAAACTTTAACAAGATTAAGGGAAATAAATGTGATGGACAGCCAATATACCTCTCAAAGATGCTTGAAAGAGTTATCCACCACCTCTCCTTGTGAAATTTAGCTTCCTAAGCTTCCCAAGCTCTCAATTTGCAAGTTAATCGATTTAGTTTTCTTGTTTTCTCACTAAATCAAGCAAAACCCAAGATGGATTGAAATGGTTTCCTCTCTTCTAGTTCCTCTCACTCTCACAGCTGGAAAGCTGTAAATGAAAGCTCAAATGAAGCTTCAAGAAGGTTAAAATGATAGAAATGAATTTGGGTCAAAGGTGACAAGTGTCACACTTTGATTGGTAGTCAAATTTTGTTCTTTTCTCTCTTATTTTTGGTCCAATATTTCGGCTGCCTTGAGGATATTTTGAGGCTGATATTAATCAATTAATAGCAAGGAGATTAAGATAATAAAGTAGTGTTTAAGTGGTGCACTTACTCGGTAACAAACGGTACCCGTCGGTTCAACTCGTTTTCTCCTAAATCGCATATACTAGGGTTTTATCTTATAATTCACTAACTTATTATTATCACTTCTAATCATACATTTAATATCATCTAAAACTCACTCTTAATCACCAAATTTAGTGCACACATCTCACCAAGTGAGCACACGGTCAAAATACGCAAAAAGCCCTAATTTACCCGAACTAAGAACCTAAAGGGAAAAACCTTGATTCTATGGTGGATTGCACTTACTGAGGGTGTGAATGAGTAGTAAAGCTATTAGAAAGGAATAAATACCAAATAAAAGGAATTTTAAGAAAAATGTGAGGAATTTTACAATTCCATTGGTTACAATTAGGGTTTCGATTAAAATATAAGAGATTTAAGAAAACCGGTTAGTCACAAGTAAACTAGGATTTTTTTTTCTTTTGATTAGAATTTAGGGTTTCTAACCTTTAAAACAAAACAATGTCTTAAAACAAAAAATATATATATATAGAAACAGTAATATCCTAAAAGTCGGGGTATCACACCATGCTTGTATTTATTTATTTTGTATATATGGTTAATTTTGTTACAAAATCAATTTAGGGACTATAGTCGCATCATTGAAAGTCACAGACATGTCTAAAACTCTCCATACATGTCCAAAATTTTAAATATTCGCGTGAGTGTCTAAAATTCAGTAAGTGAAAATATCTACAAATCAGGGAAAACACAATAAACTAGCAATGGGTGTGACGACCCCACCTCCCCCTAAAGCGAACCAAAAGGTTCAGCGGACCATCTGCCCAACTCTCGCCGAGGCTCAGTACAATCCATAATTTAAAAGTTAGAAATTCTTCAAATATTTTCAATATACATTTAAAGTACTCCAAAACATTTCATACTTAAAATTAGTTAACCTTCAAATTTAAATACAACCCAAAAGAATATGTACTACAGTCATTTGCTATAATACAACTTGAAGTCTCCAAAAGAAAACAACGTAGTACTATTCGTGAGTGCTCTCGGTCTTGAATCCTGTTGAGGAAAACAAAGGAGTGGAATGAGTTAAACAATCCAGTGAGATTCCAAAACACACAAGCAGTTCTAATAAATCAAGTAAATTAAACACAATGCACATATGGGTCAAGGTTTCACATTGGCACATTAAAATGAGACATTTATCATTTTACAGAAATAAATACACATTAAACGGATACGGTGTTCACGTGGAACTATTTTGGTCGGGTTCACCTTATAACTCTAATAATTCCCTCGGTTTGTCTGGCCATCACCTTATTCCTCCAGTGGTAATACTCGAGTATACCGAAACCGTGACTCAGGATTCCAACCTACTCGACCAAGTCCAATTCTGGCTCGAGCAGGTTAGCAACCAAGTGCAGGGCCCAGTTTAGCTAAGAGCTCACAACATGTGCAAATAATCAAATCAATTGGTAAACGGTAGAAATTCACGGTTAAACGGTAGAAATTTGTTATTTTAGTAGGTCGAGTATGATAAAGTACACACTCGCCTTAAAACGGTAAAAAATTACATAGGAGCAATTATAGGGAGCACTTAACACTTAAACATACAAGAAATATGAAGTAAACATATAGCAAAACTATTCAAGTCACACACACATGCAAGGAACACTCACTGTTACGTGCGATATGTCTCGGTTCCTGAATAACACCCTTGACTCTCGAATCTTGAGGTAAGAACCAACAAGTTTATATGAAAGTGAAAAACAAAACCTTAGGGTTTTCGCACTTAAGAAGTGAAGAAACAAGAGGTTGGTATATAATTCTCAAATGTATAATAAAGAATAAAGCAAGTCGTTATAGCCTTGAATCAAGCCTTTTCAAATTCAAAGTTCAAAAGTAAGAATGAAACCATGAGAAATCAAGTTCCGGGTCAAGAATTAAGCATAATAAAGAACATTAAGGTTTCTCATTTAAATCTAAGGAAACATCAAGTACAAGGGTTTGATTGTAATATGGAGTACAAATGTTAATTTGAACTATGAAAAATGAATGGAATCAAGAAAAATGAAGAAAACAAATACTCAAGAGAAAATGTATAGGTGACAGCTTTGTCATGTGTTAGTATTCTGATCATAACTGAGGCTATACAAATCAGATTGAGATCATTTCTATATTTTTCGAAGCTAAGCCACAGGGCTACATTTCTTATGAAGACATCGGGTTCAAGATCAGACGTCTTCAGGGTCAAAAATGAACATTTCAAAAGTATAAGGAAAACGATTACAGCAAATCAGGGTTTTCACTGCAGGCAAGGTGTTCTGGTCATTTTAGAGGCTACGATGATCTGATTGATTTGACTTTTACAGGTAGAAAACTGGCTCAATACCCTACAACTTTCATGTTTTGAGCAAGAGCTGGTTTGGCCTAAACGATGACAAATTCGCAGCTCAATTGACTCTTAAAACCTCTCTGAACAGAAAGTTTTCAACTCCAGCAACCAACTTTGAAAAAATCAAAACAGGGATTTTGTAAGTCCAAAAATCACCAAATTTTGACACAAGAAAGTAGATTTGAAGAGCTACATATCTCTAGAAGGTCACTTTTCAAGATTCAGACCACAAACCAGTCAGATTTTAACTATACAATACAAAAACTACAAAACTAAGGCAGAATAGTCTCGAAATTTATCAAATTTTACAAAATCACCATAAATCACACAGACAGAACCAGGGTCTGAAATTTTCACGGTTTATAGCCGTATGAATCTAGTTTCAAACGCATTAAATAGAACTCAATTTTGACCTTTACCAAGATACAACAGATTGCCCAACACTGCTCTAGCTATCCTGTTTCGTACCAGCTTTGGTCACATTACACAACTTCATGCAAAACAACAAGAAATCATCTACTAAAGCCTCAATAATCATCATCAACTTCATACCACAGATTAAACACAACATAGCAAGGTTAATCATGGCCATAACTCTCAAGTCAAGTCTTGCAAATTAACACTATAAAGCTGAAATTTTCACAACATCATTTCAAACCATGAAACCTTCTCATAAAACTACCAATTTTGCAACCATAAGCCACTAATTAGCAAATATTTGAAGTAGAGGGAAGTATCTTGCTAAGTTACCTTGAACCTCCAAGAAAGATGGAAGCTTAGTGCTTTTCTACAAAAAATCTCTCCACTCAAGCCCTTAATCTTCGCTAGTGAACAACTTTTATGGAGTGGTTTGCAAAATCTATGGTTGGAACTCAAGATTTAAGCACGAAATTGGTGGTTGAAGATGAAGTTTCCTTTCCTTTTTCCCTCTCAATGGTTCGGCCAAGCTAGGAGCAAAATAGAAGGAATTGTGGTCAAATTTTGATTTTATTAAAGAGGTAAAAAAGTCCTTAGTCAAGGTCAAAAGTCCAATAATTTTAAGACAAATATTTAGCCAAGATTAACCCTTATCTTATTGTCTTCCAAAGGCTAAATATCTAGCTAACCTCTAATTATCCATTAGCACCTTATAAACAATATCCCTTCATGCAAAATTCCACCTAGTCGTCAAAAATTTATCACACTTATCGCACTAGCGGGTCCCATGTCCATAATGCACGTCAAACTTAACGTGTACTAACTTATAGCAAGAAAATGATTTAAAAACTTGACTCACTAATAAAAATATCTAGAAAATTAAGGCAATAATTTAAAGTAAAGAAAATACATTTAAAGAAATAAATAAATATCACCTAATTTTTTCCTGTTCTCACAATGGGTCGAGCAAATAGATAGCTTGTTAGAGTCTCTAATACCTACAAGATCTCATGGTCTATCAAGGTTAGACTAGCAATGGGCTGAAACAATAAATTATGCTGCTAAGTTGTACTTTGAGAAGGAAATTGTTTAGATTCCTCATGAGTTGTTGAATGTTTCTCGTTCATCGTCCAGTTCATGCTTCACACTAATATTTCTTGGTATTCATTGGATTATGCTGTAACTAATATTTCTTCCTGTTCATGTACAAAGAAATATTATACGAAGAGAAAATAAAATTTCTTTGTATTCATTGGCTTATGTGGTTGTTTTAATTTAATCAGAATGGGGTTATAGGCTCATTTGATGTCTTTGGAACGATGAATAACTTTTCCATTAAGGGTCTATTTGGTTAGATGTAAAATATTTTCATTAGGAAAATATTTCTGTTGAAATTGTTTTCTGGGAAAAGATTTGCATTTACATAATTTTCAGGAGTTTGGTTGCAATTTTGAAACTTTGCTCCGATTGGCTATCGTTAAAATGTCATGAATCATGATCAATCGCCACCACCGCTATTCTCTGCCCACTACTACTGTACTTCACCACCAGCCTACATGTCCTAACCTATGAAAAGGTCCAGTGGTCATCCCAAGCCTTCTTAGGCTTAGTGGTGCGGGAGGTCAAGAGTTCGAACCTTACCTCCCATAAAAACTTGTCACAATATGTGACGGTCTTTATTGACCAGTTTCGATGGAGTTTCTACTCACATCGAGTCCTCCTCGATGAAAAACAGCTTTCGATGGAGATCTTCTTTTGGAAAACAGCTTTAGTTCCTCATTTAAGAAAGTTTTTTCACGTCAAAATGGGGAAAATAATTTCTTTCGTAAAATAATTTTCACCAATTCTAAGGCTAAAAAGCACTGGAAATTGTGGAAAACATTTTCTAGAAAATATTTTTAATCCAAACAAACACACCCTAAGTGCCTAGGTAGTTCAAATAATTTTGAACATTTTAGCTCATTCTTTATGTTTTGTATTGTTAGTCAAGCACACTAATATACTTCCGTTTCAAGTGATAATTATGCAGTGGATGAATGAAGTACATGCATTCATTCTACTATTTTTGAATTTTATTGCGGGTAATCATGTTCCATGGCATTGGATTCAATGGCACTAAGTGATGAATGGTACAAGGATCATTTTTCTGCAATGAAAGAAACCAACCCAATTAATATTTTGTAGTTAGAATTAGATTTTTAAGATATTTGAAGAATCCTCAGGACAACTAATTCTACATAAGCTATTGTTAATATATATCAAGTACTCAACACTTAGTAAAATAGCAACTTTATTATTAGCGAAGTAGTACGATGTATTTTATCATTATTAATTGATTAGATAATATTGTACATCTTTGTCAAGAAAAGTTAGTTTTATACCATATGCTAATTTGCTAATTAATTAATTCAATAACCTGCTCAGCAAAAATAGGAATGCTAGATGGCATGGGAAGTAGTTGGATATAAATAGGATTTATAGCAAGGGCTAATCAGATTATGGGATTAAATAATATTAGTGTTCAGTTAATGTCTTCTTTGAACATTATGTCAATGATAAAATAATGATTTACTTTTGATTACATCAATGATTATTCAATATATGTTTAATGTGAAATCCAAGATCAATGGATAATAACCTAAAAATTCATTCTCCATAATTTTGCAAAATAAAAAGTAAAATCCATACTCAAAAGAAAAGCAAAAGATCTGCTTAGCTTTTAACAAAAAATAAAATAAAAATACATGAGCATGAATTTATTAATGTTCAAAAGATAAAAGGTTTTAGAAATTGCATACGTTGCATTTAACAAACGCGAGGTCAGCAACCTCGCATTTCTTGAATGCGAGGTTTGAAGTGAATTTTTTTTTTTTGGCTTTTGTGAGTCAAAAATTTAAGAAGACATTGCATTTAACAAATATGAATTTCTTGAGTTCGCACTTGGCAAATGCAACGACCACTTGGTGGAATCCCACGCCCAAAAAGCCTCCTTTATAGAAAAATTTTAAATTTCATCATAAATTTGGGAATTTCTCTTCATGATGGCCATATTTGATGTTCCTAGTAATAACTCACGTGCTTTGTATGTGAATATATTTTTTCAAGATATAAAACTTTTAATATATTAAATTTTTTGTGCAAAACTTTAATTATTGGCATAATATAAACTAAGAAACTATATAATGAACAAAATTAAGCATTTGGTAATGGTACAAAATGTATATAGCGTACAAAGTAATTAAAAGTTTATTGTACATTCTATAGTTATAAAAACTTTGAAGATGGAGGATTATCATATTTAAACGAAGTTGTTGGTATAATATTAACTTAGAAACCATATGATAAATAAAATTTTACAACCGTTAGTTGTAAAAAAATTTTATTATATACAAAACAATTAAAAGTTTATTGAACTCTGAAGATGGAAGAAGAAGAAATTTTTATGAACTCTAAACTAAGCTGTTACATATTTTATTTGGATTGTGACAATAAGCATAGGAATTTTTTTTTTATATTTTGTCAAACCAATGTATACAATAAAACCTGAGCAAAATACATACCAAAACATTATGATTCGGATACAACAGATTTTTATCAATTTCAGTAGTTGTATACTTTTTCTGTTATATTTTTTTTATAACTATCAACAAATTTTTTGAAGTTTTCTTAGTCAATTCGACATAATATAGTGAATTTAATCATGAATTAAACCTTTCATTTTCTCATAACTGTTTATAACGTTTTGCCTTCTTGTTAATCATGATTTTTTTCTATACCAATATGGTATATAAAATATAGTTAACTTTAACTATCACACATAAGAATATAATAATTGGAGATAATTTTAACACATACAATAATTGGAGTTGAAGAAAATGATTGGTGAATATAGTTGTAAATGGGTAGTTTTTAATTTTTATTACCAATACTTTTGAGATGTAATTTATTGAAACTTTTCATTTTTTCTTATTAGTGTCATGATTGAAATGTAATAACTCTAATTAAAAGACATGAGGGTAATTTAGGCTAAACAAAAACTAAAAGCAAAATATGTTTACACTTATACTCCCTGTTACCAAGGCTCATCCTACTTTTTATAGAGTAGTGATAATGATATATTTGATGTTGTTACAAGGTAGACGTGTGTTTCATCGTGTGAGGGCAAGTAATTAATACAATTCTCTTGCTAACTCTACATCATCAACAAACAACGACCAACTTTAGCTGCAGGCTATTGCTGATTGATTGACAATAACATTGAAAATTAAGATTATGTGTCATTTGCTTTACATGAGCTGACAAATTTGGGAAGAGAGAATCCTTTAAAATACTTTGCACATTTACACATTTGCTTGCAGCAAACCTTTGCATAATAGTCAGAAAGTATGGCTAGCTTTCTTCTAATCACCACAACCATCGTTCTTTTCTGTCTTTTGATAGCAAGAACCATCCATAGTAGTAGGAGTAGGATAGTTACAAAAATGATTCATTATAACTCTATTCACTCCCCCTATTTTGACACAAATGCTGCCGAACATAGGGACTTGCATATTTCCTTATCTCGCTTAAGATACTTGAAGGTGACAATGCAAGAAGATTTGAAGCTAACAGTACAAGATGATTCAGATCATGATACTGATTTCGAGACTGGAATTTTTGTTAACACATCAATACCTGTGTTTTTGGTGGGTTTCAACATTGGTTCACGGGAGGCTGCTCAATTGGTTGCGTTGGATACTGGTAGTAATCTGCTTTGGGTTCAGTGCAAACCTGGTATAGGCGGCAATAGGACATTCTATAGAAACTATTAGCCTGGGGAGTTTTCAACATATTCTGCTAATGTGAGGTGCGAGGACTTTTGTTCTTCTATTCCATTGACATGTATTCCAACACCCACTCTCTGCTGGTATGTATTGAAATATTTGGGTGAAGTCGTTGTCCGTGAAAATCTTGTATTTAAAAGATTTGTTTTCGGTTCATCATTTGACAACCAACCAGCGCATGAGTTAAATCTGTTACTTTGATGTAAAAGAAAAAATAGCTACATAGACAAGTTCCATGGTGTCTTGGGGCTTGGCCCTTCAGGAATCTCATTAGCTTCACAACTGGATAGTAGTGAGTTCTCATATTGTATTGAAAATTTAAGCGATCCATTTGATGAAAAAAATATACTGATCATAGGGATAAAGTCCGGAGGAGTTGAAAACTCAACTCCTCTTATTATTAGGGAGTTCCATTACTACGTAAATCTTGAAGGCATTAGCTTTGGGGGTAGGATGCTCGGCATTGACAAAAAGGATTTGAGAATGGATAATTTTAAAAGTGGTGGGGGTGCAATTATTGATTCAGGTTCAAGTTTGAGTTTCCTTTGAAGATATTGCAAACGAGAAACTTGAACAGGCAATTGTTGATTACATATGGGACTCATTGGAAAGACGATATTTCCCTTTGGACAAATATCAACTTTGCTATATTGGACACTCGTTTAGGGATTTTAAGGGCTTTACAACAATAGTATTTCATTTTGATGGAGCAACAACGGAATTAGATAAAGAGAATTTGTTTAAGCAAGTATACACAGATGTGGTATGTTTAAGTGTGTTAAATGCTGCAGAGAATGGTGTCGATCACTGTCTTCTTGGCGTAGAACTCCACAAATATTTCTATATATCATTTGACATGAATGAGATGCAAGTTAACTTTGAGAGGATGGAATGTGAATATTTCAATAAGTGGAGTTGAAGAAAATGATTGCTGAATATAGTTGTACATGCGTGGTTTATAATTTTTATTACCAATATTTTTTAGATATAATTTATTGAAACTTTTTGTTTTTTCTTATTAGTGTCATGATTGAAATATAATAACTCTAATTAAAAGGCATGAGAGTCATTTAGGCTAAACAAAAACTGAAAGCAAAATATGTTCACACTTACACTCCCTGTTACCAAGACTCATCTTACTTTTTATAGAGTAATGATAATGATATATTTGATATTGTTACAAGGTAGATGTGTGCTTCATCGTGTGAGGGCAAGTAATTAATACAATTCTCTTGCCAACTCTACATCATCAACAAACAACAACCAACTTTAGCTGCAAGCTATTGCAGATTGATTGACAAAAACAGTGAAAATTAAAATTATGTGTCATTTGCTTTACATGAGTTGACAAATTTGAGAAGAGAGAATCCTTTAAAACACTTTGTACATTTACACATTTGCTTGCAGCAAACCTTTGCATAATAGCCCGAAATTGTGGCTAGCTTTCTTCTAATCACCACAACTATCGTTCTTTTCTGTCTTTTGATAACAAGAACCAGCCATAGTAGTAGGAGTATGATAGTTACAAAAATGATTCATTATAACTCTATTCACTCCCCCTATTTTGACACAAATACTGCTGAACATAGGAACTTGCATATTTCCTTATCTCGCTTAAGATATTTGAAGATGACAATGCAAGAATATTTGAAGCTGACAGTACAAGATGATTCAGAGGATTCAAATGATGATTCAGATAATGATACTGATTTCGAGACTGGAATTTTTGTTAACACATCAATACCTGTGTTTTTGGTGGGTTTCAACATTGGTTCACGAGAGGCTGCTCAATTGGTTGCGTTGGATACTGGTAGTAATCTGCTTTTGGGTTCAGTGCAAACCTAGTATAGGCGGCAATAAGACATTCTATAGAAACTATTGGTCGGGGGAGTTTTCAACATATTCTGCTAATGTGAGGTGCGAGAACTTTTGTTCTTCTACTCCATTGACATGTATTCTAACACCCACTCTCTGCTGGTAAGTATTGAAATATTTGGGTGAAATCGTTGTCCGAGGAAATCTTACATTTGAAAGATTTGTTTTCGATTCATCATTTGACAACCAACCAGCGCATGAGTTAAATCTGTTATTTTGATGTATTAGAAAAAATAGCAACATAGACAAGTTCAATCGTGTCTTGGGGTTTGGTCCTTCAGGAATCTCATTAGCTTCACAACTGGATAGTAGTTAGTTCTCATATTGTATTGGAAATTTAAGCGATCCATTTGATGAGAAAAATATACTGATCATAGGGATAAAGTCCGGAGGAGTTGAAAACTCAACTCCTCTTATTATTTGGGAGTTCCATTACTACGCAAATCTTGAAGGCATTAGCTTTGGGGGTAGGATGCTCGGCACTGATATAAAGGATTTGAAAATGGATAATTTTAAAAGTGGTGGGGGTGCAATTATTGATTCAAGTTCAAGTTTGAGTTTCCTTCAAGATATTGCATACGAGAAACTTGAATAGGCAATTGTTGATTACATAGAGAACTCATTGGAAAGACGCTTGTTTAGGGATTTTAAGGGCTTTAAAGCAATAGCATTTCATTTTTGATGGAGCAACAATGGAATTAGATAAAGAGAATTTGTTTAAACAAGTATACCCAGATGTGGTATGTTTAAGTGTGTTGAATGCTGCAGAGAATTGTGTCGATCACAGTCTTCTTGGCGTAGGACTTCAAAAATATTTCTATATATCATTTGACATGAATGAAATGTATGTTAACTTTGAAAGGATGGAATGCGAATATTTCAATAATTGGAGTTGAAGAAAATGATTGATGAATATAGTTGTAAATGCGTAGTTTATAATTTTTATTATCAATAATTTTTAGATGTAATTTATTGAAAATTTTCATTTTTCTTATTAGTGTCATGATTGAATTGTAATACCTCTAATTAAAAAACATGAGGGTAATTTAGGCTAAACAAAAACTAAAAGCAAAATATGTTTACACTTACACTCCCTGTTACCAAGACTCATCCTACCTTTTATAGAGTAATGATAATGATATATTTGATGTTGTTACAAGGTAGACGTGTGCTTCATCGTGTGAGGGCAAGTAATTAATACAATTCTCTTGCCAACTCTACATCATCAAGAAACAACAACCAACTTTAGCTGCAGGCTATTGTTGATTGATTGACAATAACATTGAAAATTAAGATTATGTGTCATTTGTTTTACATTAGCTGACAAATTTGGGAAGAGGGAATCCTTTAAAACACTTTGCACATTTACACATTTGCTTGCAGCAAACCTTTGCATAATAGTCAGAAAGTATGGCTAACTTTCTTCTAATCACCACAACCATCGTTCTTTTCTGTCTTTGGATAGCAAGAACAAGCCATATTAGTAGGAGTAGGATAGTTACAAAAATGATTCATTATAACTCTATTCACTCCCCCCTATTTTGACACAAATGCTGTCGAACATAGGGACTTGCATATTTCCTTATCTCGCTTATGACACTTGAAAGTGACAATGCAAGAATATTTGAAGCTGACAGTACAATATGATTCAGATGATTCAAATGATGATTCGGATAATGATACTGATTTCGAGATTGGAATTTTTGTTAACACATCAATACCTGTGTTTTTGGTGGGTTTCAACATTGGTTCACGGGAGGCTGCTCAATTGGTTGCGTTGGATACAGGTAGTAATCTGCTTTGAGTTCAGTGCAAACCTGGTATAGGCAGCAATAGGACATTCTGTAGAAACTATTGGCTTGGGGAGTCTTCAATATATCCCGCTAATGTGAGGTGCGAGGACTTTTGTTCTTCTATTCCGTTGACATGTATTCCAACACCCACTCTTTGCTGGTATGTATTGAAATATTTGGGTGAAATCGTTGTTCGTGGAAATTTTGCATTTGAACGATTTATTTTCGGTTCATCATTTGATAACCAACCAGCGCATAAGTTAAATCCGTTATTTGGATGTACTAGAAAAAATAGCTACATAGATAAGTTCAATGGTGTCTCGGGGCTTGGTCCTTCAGGAATCTCATTAACTTCACAACTGGATAGTAGTGAGTTCTCATAATGTATTGAAAATTTAAACAATCCATTTGACGAAAAAAATATACTGATCATAGGGATAAAGTCCGGAGGAGTTGAAAACTCAACTCCTCTTATTATTAGGGAGTTCCATTACTACGTAAATCTTGAAGGCATTAGCTTTGGGGGTAGGATACTAGGCACTGACAAAAAGGATTTGAGAATGGATAATTTAAAAAGTGGTGGGGGTGCAACTATTGATTCAGGTTCAAGTTTGAGTTTCTTTTGAAGATATTGCAAACGAGAAACTTGAACAGGTAATTGTTGATTACATAGGGGACTCATTGGAAAGACGATATTTCTCTTTGGACAAGTATCAACTTTGCTATATTGTACACTTGTTTAGGGATTTTAAGGGCTTTACAACAATAGCATTTCATTTTGATAGAGCAACAATGAAATTAGATAAAGAGAATTTGTTTAAACAAGTATACCAGATGTGGTATGTTTAAGTGTGTTGAATGCTGCAGAGAATGGTGTCGATCACAGTTTTCTTGGCGTAGAACTCCAAAAATATTTCTATATATCATTTGACGTGAATGAAATGCAAGTTAACTTTGAGAGGATGGAATGTGAATATTTCAATAATTGGAGTTGAAGAAAATGATTGAGGAATATAGTTGTAAAAACGTCTTTTCAATTTTTATTACCAATATTTTTTAGATGTAATTTATTAAAATTTTTCATTTTTTCTTATTAGTGTCATGATTGAAATGTAATACCTCAAGTTAAAAGACATGAGGGTAATTTAGTCTAAACAAAAACTAAAAGCAAAATATGTTAACACATGCACTCCCTGTTACCAAGACTCATCCTACCTTTTATTGGGTAATGATAACGATATATTTGATGTTGTTACAAGGTAGACGTGTGATTCATCGTGTGAGGGCAAGTAATTAATACAATTCTCTTACCAACTCTACATCATCAAGAAACAACAACCAACTTTAGCTGCAGGCTATTGCTGATTGATTGACAATAACATTGAAAATTAAGATTATGTGTCATTTGCTTTACATGAGCTGACAAATTTGGGAAGAGACAATCCTTTAAAATACTTTACACATTTACAGATTTGCTTGCAGCAAACATTTGCATAATAGTCAGAAAGTATGGCTAGCTTTCGTCTAATCACCATAACCATCGTTCTTTTCTTTCTTTTGATACCAAGGACCAGCCATAGTAGTCGGAGTAGGATAGTTACGAAAATGATTCATTATAACTCTATTGACCTCCCTTATTTTGACACAAATGCTGCCGAACATAGGGACTTGCATATTTCCTTATCTCGCTTAAGATACTTGAAGGTGACAATGCAAGAATATTTGAAGCTGACAGTACAATATGATTCAGATGATTCAAATGATGATTCAGATAATGATACTGATTTCGAGACTGGAATTTTTGTTAACACATCAATACCTGTGTTTTTGGTGGGTTTCAACTTTGGTTCACGAGAGGCTGCTCAATTGGCTGCGTTGGATACTGGTTGCAATCTGCTTTGTGTTCAGTGCAAACTTGATAGAGGCGGCAATAGGACATTCTATAGAAACTATTGGCCTGCGGAGTCTTCAACATATTCTGTTAATGTGAGGTGCGTGGACTTTTATTCTTCTACTCCATTGACATGTATTCCAACACCCACTCTCTGCTGGTATTTATTGAAATATTTGGGTGAAGTCATTGTCCGTGGAAATCCTGCATTTGAACGATTTATTTACGGTTCATCATTTGACAATCAACCAGCGCATGAGTTAAATCCGTTATTTGGATGTACTAGAAAAAATAGCTAAACAGACAAGTTCAATCGTGTCTTGGGGTTTGGTCCTTCAGGAATCTCATTAGCTTCACAACTGGATAGTAGTGAGTTCTCATATTGTATTGGTAATTTAAACGATCCATTTGATGAAAAAAATATACTGATTATAGGGATAAAATCCGGAGGAGTTGAGTTTTCAACTCCTCTTATAATTAGGGAGTTTGATTACTACGTAAATCTTGAAGGCATTAGTTTTGGGGGTAGGATGCTCGGTATTGACAAAAAGGATTTGAGAATGGATAATTTTAAAAGTGGTGGGGGTGCAACTATTGATTCAGGTTCAGGTTTGAGTTTCCTTTGAAGATATTGCAAACGAGAAACTTGAACAGGCAATTGTTGATTACATAGGGGACTCGTTGGAAAGACGGTATTTCTCTTTGGACAAGTATCAACTTTGCTATATTGGACACTTGTTTAGGGATTTTAAGGGCTTTACAACAATAGCATTTCATTTTGATGGAGCAACAATGCAATTAGATAAAAAGAATTTGTTTAAGCAAGTATACCAGATGTGGTATGTTTAAGTGTGTTGAATGCTGCAGAGAATTGTGTCGATCAAAGTCTTCTTGGCGTAGGACTTCAAAAATATTTCTATATATCATTTGACATGAATGAAATGTATGTTAACTTTGAAAGGATGGAATGCGAATATTTCAATAATTGGAGTTGAAGAAAATGATTGATGAATATAGTTGTAAATGCGTAGTTTTTAATTTTATTACCAATATTTTTTAGATGTAATTTGTTGAAAATTTTCATTTTTTCTTATTAGTGTCATGATTGAAATGTAATACCTCTAATTAAATGACTTGAGGGTAATTTAGGCCAAATAAAAACTAAAAGCAAAATATGTTTACACTTACACTCCCTGTTACCCAAACTCATCCTACCTTTTATTGGGTAATGATAACGATATATTTGATGTTGTTACAAGGTAGACGTGTGATTCATCGTGTGAGGGCAAGTAATTAATACAATTCTCTTACCAACTCTACATCATCAAGAAACAACAACCAACTTTAGCTGCAGGCTATTGCTGATTGATTGACAATAACATTGAAAATTAAGATTATGTGTCATTTGCTTTACATGAGCTGACAAATTTGGGAAGAGAGAATCCTTTAAAATACTTTACACATTTACAGATTTGCTTGCAGCAAACATTTGCATAATAGTCAGAAAGTATGGCTAGCTTTCGTCTAATCACCATAACCATCGTTCTTTTCTTTCTTTTGATACCAAGGACCAGCCATAGTAGTCGGAGTAGGATAGTTACGAAAATGATTCATTATAACTCTATTGACCTCCCTTATTTTGACACAAATGCTGCCGAACATAGGGACTTGCATATTTCCTTATCTCGCTTAAGATACTTGAAGGTGACAATGCAAGAATATTTGAAGCTGACAGTACAATATGATTCAGATGATTCAAATGATGATTCAGATAATGATACTGATTTCGAGACTGGAAATTTTGTTAACACATCAATACCTGTGTTTTTGGTGGGTTTCATCTTTGGTTCACTGGAGGCTGCTCAATTGGTTGCGTTGGATACTGGTAGTAATCTGCTTTGGGTTCAGTGCAAACTTGATATAGACGGCAATAGGACATTCTATAGAAACTATTGGCCTGCGGAGTCTTCAACATATTCTGTTAATGTGAGGTGCGAGGACTTTTATTCTTCTACTCCATTGACATGTATTCCAACACCCACTCTCTGCTGGTATGTATTGAAATATTTGGGTGAAGTCATTGTCCGTGGAAATTGTGAGAACCCAGAAAAAAAAAAAAAATTTTTTTTTATTTATTTATTATTTTATTCCTGTGCACCCGTTTTCTTTTAATTTCTTTATTATATTACTTTTATCAATATTTTATCAGTAAATATAGTTTTTAAATCATTTTTCTAGTATAAGGTAGTTCGTGAGAATTTTGGAACGTCTTTTGGTCGCGGGACCCACTAGTGCATTAAGTGAGAGAAATTTGACCAAGTAGGTTAATTTTTTTTGCGTAAAGAAATTTTGTTAATAGGTATTAGGAGATAATTGGAGGTTTTCTAGATGGATTAGCCATGAGGGACAAGAAGATAGCTCTAGCAAAAATAATGCGCCAAGTGTCAAATTGTTGTTGGACTAAACTTGCCTAACTTTGCCTAACTTTCTTTAACTTGAATAAAAGACCAAAAATTGACCAAATCATCTTCATTTCAGCCTTGTCTTGGCCGAACCTCTCTAGCAAGCAAAGGAAAAAATTCTTCAACCTTCCATCTTCTAATCTTGCTCAAATCTTGAAAACTAGCCGTTTGTTTCTTGAATTAGTCCATAAAAACATCTTGCTAAGGGTCTTTGAAGAACTTGGTGGTGTTGTTTTGGAAGAAAACCTCACAAGCTACAACCTTTCTTGAAGAACTAAGGTATCTTGCTTGGAACTCATCTTTTGTTATAAATTTTGGCCAATTGGTGCCTTATAGTAGCTATTTCCGCGATTTTTCGGACGATTTGGTGGATTGGAGTGAAGTTTCCTAATTTTCTGATTTTTCTGGATTTTTTTCTGGAATTTTCTGTTTTCCTATGATGGATATGATTGAGCTTGAATTGGTGGTTCTAAATGGTATTAAATAGTTCTCTTGTGCGTTAATTGTGGTTAATTGCGAAAAATTTCCGCTTGTGCGGAAAATTTCAGATTTAGGGTTTCAAATTGGGGGTTTTCTATTGTTGATTGTTGAACTTCTAATTGGCTATAATTGAAGGGTATTATGACCCTAATGACGCATATGGAATGGCTTATATATTGTTTGGGTGCTTGTGGTTGTGTTGGATGGCTTTTATTGGTTGTCTTGTAGGTTGGAAAAGCTGAAATTTTAGGGGAAATGCTGTCCAAGTGTCTAGGGTATTGGATTCTTATGTGTTGGGTTGAGATTTGATAGAAGTGAATAATCTTAGGGTTTATTTCTACTTTTAACCCTACATGTTATGTATTTTTCATTTCCAAGCTATATTTGGGTCTTGCCTTAATAGTTCCTAGAAAAAGGTATTCGACTTGTGTTTGCGTTTTCATTGTACTTTCTTGATTGTTATAGGGCGTGCCGGTGATCCGAGGCTCACGTCGGGCGAAAACTTGTGAAATTTCTTTGTTGAACTTGGTGAGTGTACTACTCACATGTTTGTTATTCCGTGGCTTTCTTGTACTTGAATTCTGTGGTTTGGACTAGTTGTGATGATTGTTTGAGCTAGGTGAGGCGAGGGTGTACTTTACCACTCTCGTACTCTCTAGCCTCCTTGACTGGTTATTATACTAAGCTTACTTGACTGTTTATGATATTACTTGAATATTATTGACTATACTGGATTTGGTATTGCTTGGATACCAACTTTACTGTTCACTCTGAGCTCTACCTCATTGGAAGTCAATGGACTCGAGCCAGTAAGGACTTGGTCGGGGACATTTGACAAGCCATGGGGACTGTATTTGGGAATCTTTGGGTATGAGACCCTTGATTCCGGTATACTCGAGGAATATCAATTCTGTACTGTTTGGTGTTCGGGCCCGGTAAGGGGAAAGTGAGGTGGATGGATAATTGGAGTAAAGAGGAGTCTACGGTCATGATTACCTGGTATACATTGACGGAGAGTCAATGAGATGAGATCAAGCATGGCAAAAGAGGAAAAGGGCTCTTGAGAGCCATCCGTATCCTTTTATTCCCTACACTTGGGTGTTGTTGATTTTACTTACTTGACGTGCGTATTTGGACTGAATATTCTTGTGTTTATGTGATCCTGGTATATTTTGGTGATGGTACCTCATTGGGCGAAAGCTCACTCCGTGAATTTTGTTTTCCTTACAGGGATTTACCTTTTGGACTTTTGAGTTTGAAGATGAGTTGAGTAGAGCTAGTTGAGAGATTTTGTATAGCTCCTCAATAGTTGGCAACTTGATTGTACTTGGATTTACATGTTTCCTTTTGGCTTGTAATCATACAAATGTGGTTGGTAACAGTGTGTGGGTATTCATGTTCCATGTATTCTACTTGGCTTGTATATATATTCCTTTCCGGGATTGTAAGCAGTTATTTGCATTTGATTGGGTGCTGGCTGATTGTGACGTGGCAGTCACTATTCACTTTACGTTTTAACTTTTGTTTTCCGTTTCTTGATTGATGGTTGGGTTAAGCGCGTTAGTAGTTTCCCGAACGACTTGAATTAATGTTTTACCGTTTTAGTAGTCCTGGCGAGAGATGGGCAGGCAGTCCGCTAACCCCTTTGGTACGCCTTAGGGGAAGGTGGGGCTGTCACAGAAATCCTGCATTTGAACGATTTATTTTCGGTTCATCATTTGACAACCAACCAGCGCATGAGTTAAATCCGTTATTTGGTTGTACTAGAAAAAATAGCTACACAGACAAGTTCAATCGTGTCTTGGGGTTTGGTCCTTCAGGAATCTCATTAGCTTCACAACTGGATAGTATTGAGTTCTCATATTGTATTGAAAATTTAAACGATCCATTTGATGAAAAAAATATACTGATTATTAGGGAGTTTGATTACTACGTAAATCTTGAAGGCATTAGTTTTGGGGGTAGGATGCTCGGTACTGACAAAAAGGATTTGAAAATGGATAATTTTAAAAGTGGTGGGGGTGCAACTATTGATTCAGGTTCAGGTTTGAGTTTCCTTTGAAGATATTGCAAACGAGAAACTTGAACAGGCAATTGTTGATTACATAGGGGACTCATTGGAAAGACGATATTTCTCTTTGGACAAGTATAAATTTTGCTATATTGGACACTTGTTTAGGGATTTTAAGGGCTCTACAACAATAGCATTTCATTTTGATGGAGCAACAATGGAATTAGATAAAAAGAATTTGTTTAAGCAAGTATACCAGATGTGGTATGTTTATGTGTGTTGAATGCTGCAGAGAATGGTGTCGATCACAGTCTTCTTGACGTAAAACTCGAAAAATATTTCTATATATCATTTGACATGAATGAAATGCAAGTAAACTTTGAGAGGATGGAATGTGAATATTTCAATAATTGGAGTTGAAGAAAATGATTGATTAATATAGTTGTAAAAGCGTCGTTTTTAATTTTTATTACCAATATTTTTTAGATATAATTTATTGAAACTTTTTACTTTTCCTTATTAGTGTCATGATTGAAATTTAATACCTCTAATTAAAAAACAAGAGGGCAATTTAGGCTAAACAAAAACTAAAAGCAAAATATGTTTACACTTACACTCCCTATTACCAGACTCATCCTACCTTTTATACAGTAACGATAATGATATATTTGATGTTGTTACAAGGTAGACATGTGCTTCATCGTGTGAGGGTAAGTAATTAATACAATTCTCTTGCCAACACTACATCATCAAGAAACAACAACCAACTTTAGTTGCAGGCTATTGTTGATTGATTGACAATAACATTGAAAATTAAGATTATGTGTCATTTGCTTTACATGAGCTGACAAATTTGGGAAGAGAGAATCCTTTAAAATACTTTACACATTTACGCATTTGCTTGCAGCAAACCTTTGCATAATAGTCAGAAAGTATGGCTAGCTTTCGCCTAATCACCATAACTATCGTACTTTTCTGTCTTTTGATACCAAGGACCAGCCATAGTAGTCGGAGTAGGATAGTTACGAAAATGATTCATTATAACTCTATTCACTCCCCCTATTTTGACACAAATGCTGCCGAATATAGGGACTTGCATATTTCCTTCTCTCGCTTAAGATACTTGAAGGTGACAATGCAAGAATATTTGAATCTGACAGTACAATATGATTCAGATGATTCAAATGATGATTCAGATAATGATACTGATTTCGAGACTGGAATTTTTGTTAACACATCAATACCTGTGTTTTTGGTGGGTTTCAACTTTGGTTCACGAGAGGCTGCTCAATTGGCTGCGTTGGATACTGGTTGCAATCTGCTTTGGGTTCAGTGCAAACTTGATAGAGGCGGCAATAGGACATTCTATAGAAACTATTGGCCTGCGGAGTCTTCAACATATTCTGTTAATGTGAGGTGCGTGGACTTTTATTCTTCTACTCCATTGACATGTATTCCAACACCCACTCTCTGCTGGTATTTATTGAAATATTTGGGTGAAGTCATTGTCCGTGGAAATCCTGCATTTGAACGATTTATTTTCGGTTCATCATTTGACAACCAACCAGCGCATGAGTTAAATCCGTTATTTGGATGTACTAGAAAAAATAGCTAAACAGACAAGTTCAATCGTGTCTTGGGGTTTGGTCCTTCAGGAATCTCATTAGCTTCACAACTGGATAGTAGTGAGTTCTCATATTGTATTGGTAATTTAAACGATCCATTTGATGAAAAAAATATACTGATTATAGGGATAAAATCCGGAGGAGTTGAGTTTTCAACTCTTCTTATAATTAGGGAGTTTGATTACTACGTAAATCTTGAAGGCATTAGTTTTGGGGGTAGGATGCTCGGTATTGACAAAAAGGATTTGAGAATGGATAATTTTAAAAGTGGTGGGGGTGCAACTATTGATTCAGGTTCAGGTTTGAGTTTCCTTTGAAGATATTGCAAACGAGAAACTTGAACAGGCAATTGTTGATTACATAGGGGACTCGTTGGAAAGACGGTATTTCTCTTTGGACAAGTATCAACTTTGCTATATTGGACACTTGTTTAGGGATTTTAAGGGCTTTACAACAATAGCATTTCATTTTGATGGAGCAACAATGCAATTAGATAAAAAGAATTTGTTTAAGCAAGTATACCAGATGTGGTATGTTTAAGTGTGTTGAATGCTGCAGAGAATTGTGTCGATCAAAGTCTTCTTGGCGTAGGACTTCAAAAATATTTCTATATATCATTTGACATGAATGAAATGTATGTTAACTTTGAAAGGATGGAATGCGAATATTTCAATAATTGGAGTTGAAGAAAATGATTGATGAATATAGTTGTAAATGCGTAGTTTTTAATTTTATTACCAATATTTTTTAGATGTAATTTGTTGAAAATTTTCATTTTTTCTTATTTGTGTCATGATTGAAATGTAATACCTCTAATTAAATGACTTGAGGGTAATTTAGGCCAAATAAAAACTAAAAGCAAAATATGTTTACACTTACACTCCCTGTTACCCAAACTCATACTACCTTTTATTGGGTAAGGATAACGATATATTTGATGTTGTTACAAGGTAGACGTGTGATTCATCGTGTGAGGGCAAGTAATTAATACAATTCTCTTACCAACTCTACATCATCAAGAAACAACAACCAACTTTAGCTGCAGGCTATTGCTGATTGATTGACAATAACATTGAAAATTAAGATTATGTGTCATTTGCTTTACATGAGCTGACAAATTTGGGAAGAGAGAATCCTTTAAAATACTTTACACATTTACAGATTTGCTTGCAGCAAACATTTGCATAATAGTCAGAAAGTATGGCTAGCTTTCGTCTAATCACCATAACCATCGTTCTTTTCTTTCTTTTGATACCAAGGACCAGCCATAGTAGTCGGAGTAGGATAGTTACGAAAATGATTCATTATAACTCTATTGACCTCCCTTATTTTGACACAAATGCTGCCGAACATAGGGACTTGCATATTTCCTTATCTCGCTTAAGATACTTGAAGGTGACAATGCAAGAATATTTGAAGCTGACAGTACAATATGATTCAGATGATTCAAATGATGATTCAGATAATGATACTGATTTCGAGACTGGAAATTTTGTTAACACATCAATACCTGTGTTTTTGGTGGGTTTCATCTTTGGTTCACTGGAGGCTGCTCAATTGGTTGCGTTGGATACTGGTAGTAATCTGCTTTGGGTTCAGTGCAAACTTGATATAGACGGCAATAGGACATTCTATAGAAACTATTGGCCTGCGGAGTCTTCAACATATTCTGTTAATGTGAGGTGCGAGGACTTTTATTCTTCTACTCCATTGACATGTATTCCAACACCCACTCTCTGCTGGTATGTATTGAAATATTTGGGTGAAGTCATTGTCCGTGGAAATCCTGCATTTGAACGATTTATTTTCGGTTCATCATTTGACAACCAACCAGCGCATGAGTTAAATCCGTTATTTGGTTGTACTAGAAAAAATAGCTACACAGACAAGTTCAATCGTGTCTTGGGGTTTGGTCCTTCAGGAATCTCATTAGCTTCACAACTGGATAGTATTGAGTTCTCATATTGTATTGAAAATTGAAACGATCCATTTGATGAAAAAAATATACTGATTATAGGGATAAAATCCGGAGGAGTTGAGTTCTCAACTCCTCTTATTATCAGGGAGTTTGATTACTACGTAAATCTTGAAGGCATTAGTTTTGGGGGTAGGATGCTCGGTATTGACAAAAAGGATTTGAAAATGGATAATTTTAAAAGTGGTGGGGGTGCAACTATTGATTCAGGTTCAGGTTTGAGTTTCCTTTGAAGATATTGCAAACGAGAAACTTGAACAGGCAATTGTTGATTACATAGGGGACTCATTGGAAAGACGATATTTCTCTTTGGACAAGTATAAATTTTGCTATATTGGACACTTGTTTAGGGATTTTAAGGGCTTTACAACAATAGCATTTCATTTTGATGGAGCAACAATGGAATTAGATAAAAAGAATTTGTTTAAGCAAGTATACCAGATGTGATATGTTTATGTGTGTTGAATGCTGCAGAGAATGGTGTCGATCACAGTCTTCTTGACGTAAAACTCGAAAAATATTTCTATATATCATTTGACATGAATGAAATGCAAGTAAACTTTGTGAGGATGGAATGTGAATATTTCAATAATTGGAGTTGAAGAAAATGATTGATTAATATAGTTGTAAAAGCGTCGTTTTTAATTTTTATTACCAATATTTTTTAGATATAATTTATTGAAACTTTTTACTTTTTCTTATTAGTGTCATGATTGAAATTTAATACCTCTAATTAAAAAACAAGAGGGCAATTTAGGCTAAACAAAAACTAAAAGCAAAATATGTTTACACTTACACTCCCTGTTACCAGACTCATCCTACCTTTTATACAGTAACGATAATGATATATTTGATGTTGTTACAAGGTAGACATGTGCTTCATCGTGTGAGGGTAAGTAATTAATACAATTCTCTTGCCAACACTACATCATCAAGAAACAACAACCAACTTTAGTTGCAGGCTATTGTTGATTGATTGACAATAACATTGAAAATTAAGATTATGTGTCATTTGCTTTACATGAGCTGACAAATTTGGGAAGAGAGAATCCTTTAAAATACTTTACACATTTACGCATTTGCTTGCAGCAAACCTTTGCATAATAGTCAGAAAGTATGGCTAGCTTTCGCCTAATCACCATAACTATCGTACTTTTCTGTCTTTTGATACCAAGGACCAGCCATAGTAGTCGGAGTAGGATAGTTACGAAAATGATTCATTATAACTCTATTCACTCCCCCTATTTTGACACAAATGCTGCCGAATATAGGGACTTGCATATTTCCTTATCTCGCTTAAGATACTTGAAGGTGACAATGCAAGAATATTTGAATCTGACAGTACAATATGATTCAGATGATTCAAATGATGATTTGGATAATGATACTGATTTCGAGACTGGAATTTTTGTTAACACATCAATACCTGTGTTTTTGGTGGGTTTCAACATTGGTTCACGGGAGGCTGCTCAATTGGTTGCGTTGGATACTGGTAGTAATCTGCTTTGAGTTCAGTGCAAACCTGGTATAGGCAGCAATAGGACATTCTGTAGAAACTATTGGCTTGGGGAGTCTTCTATATATCCTGCTAATGTGAGGTGCGAGGACTTTTGTTCTTCTATTCCGTTGACATGTATTCCAACACCCACTCTTTGCTGGTATGTATTGAAATATTTGGGTGAAATCGTTGTTCGTGGAAATCTTGCATTTGAACGATTTATTTTCGGTTCATCATTTGATAACCAACCAGCGCATAAGTTAAATCCGTAATTTGGATGTACTAGAAAACATAGCTACATAGACAAGTTCAATGGTGTCTCGGGGTTTGGTCCTTCAGGAATCTCATTAACTTCACAACTGGATAGTAGTGAGTTCTCATATTGTATTGAAAATTTAAACAATCCATTTGACGAAAAAAATATACTGATCATAGGGATAAAGTCCGGAGGAGTTGAAAACTCAACTCCTCTTATTATTAGGGAGTTCCATTACTACGTAAATCTTGAAGGCATTAGCTTTGGGGGTAGGATACTCGGCACTGACAAAAAGGATTTGAGAATGGATATTCTAAAAAGTGGTGGGGGTGCAACTATTGATTCAGGTTCAAGTTTGAGTTTCTTTTGAAGATATTGCAAACGAGAAACTTGAACAGGCAATTGTTGATTACATAGGGGACTCATTGGAAAGACGATATTTCTCTTTGGACAAGTATCAACTTTGCTATATTGGACACTTGTTTAAGGATTTTAAGGGCTTTACAACAATAGCATTTCATTTTGATGGAGCAACAATGGAATTAGATAAAAAGAATTTGTTTAAGCAAGTATACCAGATGTGGTATGTTTAAGTGTGTTGAATGCTGCAGAGAATTGTGTCGATCACAGTCTTCTTGGCGTAGGACTTCAAAAATATTTCTATATATCATTTGACATGAATGAAATGTATGTTAACTTTGAAAGGATGGAATGCGAATATTTCAATAATTGGAGTTGAAGAAAATGATTGATGAATATAGTTGTAAATGCGTAGTTTTTAATTTTATTACCAATATTTTTTAGATGTAATTTGTTGAAAATTTTCATTTTTTCTTATTAGTGTCATGATTGAAATGTAATACCTCTAATTAAATGACTTGAGGGTAATTTAGGCCAAACAAAAACTAAAAGCAAAATATGTTTACACTTACACTCGCTGTTACCCAAACTCATCCTACCTTTTATTGGGTAATGATAATGATATATTTGATGTTGTTACAAGGTAGACGTGTGATTCATTGTGTGAGTGCAAGTAATTAATACAATTCTCTTACCAACTCTACATCATCAAGAAACAACAACCAACTTTAGCTGCAGGCTATTGCTGATTGGCTGACAATAACATTGAAAATTAAGATTATGTGTCATTTGCTTTACATGAGCTGACAAATTTGGGAAGAGAGAATCCTTTAAAATACTTTACACATTTACGCATTTGCTTGCAGCAAACCTTTGCATAATAGTCAGAAAGTATGGCTAGCTTTCGTCTAATCACCATAACTATCGTTCTTTTCTGTCTTTTGATACCAAGGACCAGCCATAGTAGTCGGAGTAGGATAGTTACGAAATTGATTCATTATAACTCTATTCACTCCCCCTATTTTGTCACAAATACTGCCGAATATAGGGACTTGCATATTTCCTTATCTCGCTTAAGATACTTGAAGGTAACAATGCAAGAATATTTGAATCTGACAGTACAATATGATTCAGATGATTCAAATGATGATTCAGATAATGATACTGATTTCGAGACTGGAATTTTTGTTAACACATCAATACCTGTGTTTTTGGTGGGTTTCAACTTTGGTTCACGGGAGGCTGCTCAATTGGCTGCGTTGGATACTGGTAGTAATCTGCTTTGGGTTCAGTGCAAACTTGATAGAGACGGCAATAGGACATTCTATAGAAACTATTGGCCTGCGGAGTTTTCAACATATTCTGTTAATGTGAGGTGCGTGGACTTTTATTCTTCTACTCCATTGACATGTATTCCAACACCCACTCTCTGCTGGTATGTATTGAAATATTTGGGTGAAGTCATTGTCCGTGGAAATCCTGCATTTGAACGATTTATTTTCGGTTCATCATTTGACAACCAACCAGCGCATGAGTTAAATCCGTTATTTGGATGTACTAGAAAAAATAGCTAAACAGACAAGTTCAATCGTGACTTGGGGTTTGGTCCTTCAGGAATCTCATTAGCTTCACAACTGGATAGTAGTGAGTTCTCATATTGTATTGGAAATTTAAACGATCCATTTGACGAAAAAAATATACTGATTATAGGGATAAAATCCGGACTCAACTCCTCTTATTATTAGAGAGTTTGATTACTACGTAAATCTTGAAGGCATTAGTTTTGGGGGTAGGATGCTCGGTATTGACAAAAAAGATTTGAGAATGGATAATTTTAAAAGTGGTGGGGGTGCAACTATTGATTCAGGTTCAGGTTTGAGTTTCCTTTTAAGATATTGCAAACGAGAAACTTGAACAGGCAATTGTTGATTGCATAGGGGACTCATTGGAAAGACGATATTTCTCTTTGGACAAGTATCAACTTTGCTATATTGGACACTTGTTTAGGGATTTTAAGGGCTTTACAACAATAGCATTTCATTTTGATGGAGCAACAATGGAATTAGATAAAAAGAATTTGTTTAAGCAAGTATACCAGATGTGGTATGTTTAAGTGTGTTGAATGCTGCAGAGAATTGTGTCGATCACAGTTTTCTTGGCGTAGGACTTCAAAAATATTTCTATATATCATTTGACATGAATGAAATGTATGTTAACTTTGAAAGGATGGAATGCGAATATTTCAATAATTGGAGTTGAAGAAAATGATTGATGAATATAGTTGTAAATGCGTAGTTTTTAATTTTATTACCAATATTTTTTAGATGTAATTTGTTGAAAATTTTCATTTTTTCTTATTAGTGTCATGATTGAAATGTAATACCTCTAATTAAATGACTTGAGGGTAATTTAGGCCAAACAAAAACTAAAAGCAAAATATGTTTACACTTACACTCGCTGTTACCCAAACTCATCCTACCTTTTATTGGGTAATGATAATGATATATTTGATATTGTTACAAGGTAGACGTGTGATTCATCGTGTGAGGGCAAGTAATTAATACATTTCTCTTACCAACTCTACATCATCAAGAAACAACAACCAACTTTAACTGCAGGCTATTGCTGATTGATTGACAATAACATTAAAAATTAAGATTATGTGTCATTTGCTTTACATGAGCAGACAAATTTGGGAAGAGAGAATCCTTTAAAATACTTTATACATTTACAGATTTGCTTGCAGCAAACATTTGCATAATAGTCAGAAAGTATGGCTAGCTTTCGTCTAATCACCATAACCATCGTTCTTTTCTTTCTTTTGATACCAAGGACCAGCCATAGTAGTCGGAGTAGGATAGTTACGAAAATGATTCATTATAACTCTATTGACCTCCCTTATTTTGACACAAATGCTGCCGAACATAGGGACTTGCATATTTCCTTATCTCGCTTAAGATACTTGAAGGTGACAATGCAAGAATATTTGAAGCTGACAGTACAATATGATTCAGATGATTCAAATGATGATTCAGATAATGATACTGATTTCGAGACTGGAAATTTTATTAACATATCAATACCTGTGTTTTTGGTGGGTTTCAACTTTGGTTCACTGGAGGCTGCTCAATTGGTTGCGTTGGATACTGGTAGTAATCTACTTTGGGTTCAGTGCAAACTTGATATAGGCGGCAATAGGACATTCTATAGAAACTATTGGCCTGCGGAGTCTTCAACATATTCTGTTAATGTGAGGTGCGAGGACTTTTATTCTTCTACTCCATTGACATGTATTCCAACACCCACTCTCTGCTGGTATGTATTGAAATATTTGGGTGAAGTCATTGTCCGTGGAAATCCTGCATTTGAACGATTTATTTTCGGTTCATCATTTGACAACCAACCAGCGCATGAGTTAAATCCGTTATTTGGTTGTACTAGAAAAAATAGCTACACAGACAAGTTCAATCGTGTCTTGGGGTTTGGCCCTTCAGGAATCTCATTAGCTTCACAACTGGATAGTAGTGAGTTCTCATATTGTATTGGAAATTTAAACGATCCATTTGATGAAAAAAATATACTGATTATAGGGATAAAATTCGGAGGAGTTGAGTTTTCAACTCCTCTTATTATTAGAGAGTTTGATTACTACGTAAATCTTGAAGGCATTAGTTTTGGGGGTAGGATGCTCGGTATTGACAAAAAGGATTTGAGAATGGATAATTTTAAAAGTGGTGGGGGTGCAACTATTGATTCAGGTTCAGGTTTGAGTTCCTTTGAAGATATTGCAAACGAGAAACTTGAACAGACAATTGTTGATTACATAGGGGACTCATTGGAAAGACGATATTTCTCTTTGGACAAGTATAAATTTTGCTATATTGGACACTTGTTTAGGGATTTTAAGGGCTTTACAACAATAGCATTTCATTTTGATGGAGCAACAATGGAATTAGATAAAAAGAATTTGTTTAAGCAAGTATACCAGATGTGGTATGTTTAAGTGTGTTGAATGCTGCAGAGAATGGTGTCAATCACAGTTTTCTTGACGTAAAACTCAAAAAATATTTCTATATTTCATTTGACATGAATGAAATGCAAGTAAACTTTGAGAGGATGGAATGTGAATATTTCAATAATTGGAGTTGAAGAAAATGATTGATTAATATAGTTGTAATGTGACGCCCCGAAAAAAAATGAGTTTGAGAACCCGGAAATTTTTTTAATTTTCTAGGGTTTATTTTTTTAACGCCCGCCTTTTCTACATTTTCTTTCCCCTCCACAGGGCTCGTGGCGAAGGCAGGACTTGTTGTGCTTATTCACGTGAATGGATGGCCTTTATGTTGTACAATTTGGATGTGGAATCATTTTATGTATAGTTGGGAATTGTTTCCGCTGCAATTGTGACATGTAATTATTGGAGACTTGGATGTATATTTGTGGACCATGTGATGTATATTTGAGGTTTATTCTTGTAATTCATTTGAGGACTTTAGTGACCGCTGAGTCCCGGCGAGAGCTGGGCAGGCGGCCCGCCGAACCCTCTGGTTCGTCTTAGGGGGAGGTGGGGCTGTCACATGTAAAAGCGTCGTTTTTAATTTTTATTACCAATATTTTTTAGATATAATTTATTGAAACTTTTTACTTTTTCTTATTAGTGTCATGATTGAAATTTATTACCTCTAATTAAAAAACAGGAGGGCAATTTAGGCTAAACAAAAACTAAAAGTAAAATATGTTTACACTTACATTCCCTGTTACCAGACTCATCCTACCTTTTATAGAGTAATGATAATGATATATTTGATGTTGTTACATGGTAGACGTGTGCTTCATCGTGTGAGGGCAAGTAATTAATACAATTCTCTTGCCAACACTACATCATCAAGAAACAACAACCAACTTTAGTTGCAGGCTATTGTTGATTGATTGACAATAACATTGAAAATGAAGATTATGTGTCATTTGCTTTACATGAGCTGACAAATTTGGGAAGAGAGAATCCTTTAAAACACTTTGCACATTTACACATTTGCTTGCAGCAAACCTTTGCATAATAGTCAGAAAGTATGGCTAACTTTCTTCTAATCACCACAACCATCGTTCTTTTCTGTCTTTGGATAGCAAGAACAAGCCATATTAGTAGGAGTAGGATAGTTACAAAAATGATTCATTATAACTCTATTCACTCCCCTCTATTTTGACACAAATGCTGCCGAACATAGGAACTTGCATATTTCCTTATCTCGCTTAAGATACTTGAAGGTGACAATGCAAGAATATTTGAAGCTGACAGTACAATATGATTCAGATGATTCAGATAATGATACTAATTTTGAGACTGGAATTTTTGTTAACACATCAATACCTGTGTTTTTGGTGGGTTTCAACATTGGTTCACGGGAGGCTGCTCAATTGGTTGCGTTGGATACTGGTAGTAATCTGCTTTGAGTTCAGTGCAAACCTGGTATAGGCAGCAATAGGACATTCTAGAGAAACTATTGGCTTGGGGAGTCTTCAATATATCCGGCTAATGTGAGGCGCGAGGACTTTTGTTCTTCTATTCCGTTGACATGTATTCCAACACCCACTCTTTGCTGGTATGTATTGAAATATTTGGGTGAAATCGTTGTCCGTGAAAATCTTGCATTTGAACGATTTATTTTCGGTTCATCATTTGATAACCAACCAGCGCATAAGTTAAATCCGTTATTTGGATGTACTAGAAAAAATAGCTACATAGGCAAGTTCAATGGTGTCTCGGGGTTTGGTCCTTCAGGAATCTCATTAGCTTCACAACTGGATAGTAGTGAGTTCTCATATTGTATTGAAAATTTAAACGATCCATTTGATGAAAAAAATATACTGATCATAGGGATAAAGTCCGGAGGAGTTGAAAACTCAACTCCTCTTATTATTAGGGAGTTCCATTACTACGTAAATCTTGAAGGCATTAGCTTTGGGGGTAGGATACTCGGCACTGACAAAAAGGATTTGAGCATGGATAATTTTAAAAGTGGTAGGGGTGCAATTATTGATTCAGGTTCAAGTTTGAGTTTCCTTCAAGATATTGAATACGAGAAACTTGAACAGGTAATTGTTGATTACATAGAGAACTCATTGGAAAGACGCTTGTTTAGGGATTTTAAGGGCTTTCCAACAATAGCATTTCATTTTGATGGAGCAACAATGGAATTAGATAAAGAGAATTTGTTTAAGTAAGTATACCCTGATGTGGTATGTTTAAGTGTGTTGAATGTTGCAGAGAATGGTGTCGATCACAGTCTTCTTGGCGTAGAACTCCAAAAATATTTCTATATATCATTTGACATGAATGAAATGCAAGTTAACTTTGAGAGGATGGAATGTGAATATTTCAATAATTGGAGTTGAAGAAAATGATTGGTGAATATAGTTGTAAATGGCTAGTTTTTAATTTTTATTACCAATATTTTTTAGAGGTAATTTATTGAAACTTTTCATTTTTTCTTATTAGTGTCATGATTGAAATGTAATAACTTTAATTAAAAGGCATGAGGGTAATTTAGGCTAAATAAAAACTAAAAGCAAAATATGTTTACACTTACACTCCCTGTTATCAAGACTCATCCTACTTTTTATAGAGTAATGATAATGATATATTTGATGTTGTTACAAAGTAGACGTGTGCTTCATAGTGTGAGGCAAGTAATTAATACAATACTCTTCCCAACTCTACATCATCAAGAAACAACAACCAACTTTAGCTGCAGGCTATTGCTGATTGATTGACAATAACATTGAAAATTAAGATTATGTGTCATTTGCTTTACATGAGATGACAAATTTGGGAAGAGAGAATCCTTTAAAACACTTTGCACATTTACACATTTGTTTGCAGCAAACTTTTGCATAATAGTTAGAAAGTATGGCTAACTTTCTTCTAATCACCACAACCATCGTTCTTTTCTGTCTTTGGATAGCAAGAACAAGCCATATTAGTAGGAGTAGGATAGTTACAAAAATGATTCATTATAACTCTATTCACTCCCCCCTATTTTGACACAAATGCTATCGAACATAGGGACTTGCATATTTCCTTATCTCGCTTAAGATACTTGAAGGTGACAATGCCAGAAGATTTGAAGGTGACAGTACAAGATGATTTAGATGATTCAAATGATGATTCAGATCTTGATACTGATTTCGAGACTGGAATTTTTGTTAACACATCAATACCTGTGTTTTTGGTGGGTTTCAACTTTGGTTCACGGGAGGCTGCTCAATTGGTTGCGTTAGCTACTGGTAGTAATCTGTTTTGGGTTCAGTGCAAACCTGGTATAGGTGGCAATAGGACATTCTATAGAAACTATTGGTCTGGGGAGTCTTCAACATATTCTGCTAATGTGAGGTGCGAAGACTTTTGTTCTTCTACTCCGTTGACATGTATTCCAGCACCCACTTTCTGTTGGTTTGTATTGAAATATTTGGGTGAAGTCGTTGTCCGTGGAAATCTTGCATTTGAAAGATTTATTTTCGGTTCATCATTTGACAACCAACCAGCGCATGAGTTAAATCCGTTATTTGGATGTACTATAAAAAATAGCTATATAGACAAGTTCAATCGTGTCTTGGGGCTTGGTCCTTCAGGAATCTCATTAGCTTCACAACTGGATAGTAGTGAGTTCTCATACTGTATTGGAAATTTAAGCGATCCATTTGATAAAAAAAATATGCTGATCATAGGGAGAAAGTCCGGAGGAGTTGAAAACTCAACTCCTCTTATTATTAGGGAGTTCCATTACTACGTAAATTTTGAAGGCATTAACTTTAGGGGTAGGATACTCGGTACTGACAAAAAGGATTTGAGCATGGATAATTTTAAAAGTGGTGGGGGTGCAATTATTGATTCAGGTTCAAGTTTGAGTTTCCTTCAAGATATTGCATACGAGAAAGTTGAACAGGCAATTGTTGATTAAATAGGGGACTCATTGGAAAGACGATATTTCTCTTTGGACAAGTATCAACTTTACTATATTGGACACTTGTTTAGGGATTTTAAGGGCTTTTCAACAAGAGCATTTCATTTTGATGGAGCAACAATGGAATTAGATAAATAAAATTTGTTTAAGCAAGTATACCCAGATGTGGTATGTTTAAGTGTGTTGAATGCTGCAGAGAATGTTGTCGATCACAGTCTTCTTGGCGTAGAACTCCAAAAATATTTCTATATATCATTTGGCATGAATGAAATGCAAGTTAACTTTGAGAGGCTGGAATGTGCATATTTCAATAATTGGAGTTGAAGAAAATGATTGATTAATATAGTTGTAAATGGGTAGTTTTTAATTTTTATTACCAATATTTTTTAGATGTAATTTATTGAAAATTTTCATTTTTTCTTATTAGTGTCATGATTGAAATGTAATAACTCTAATTAAAAGGCATGAGGGTAATTTAGGCTTAACAAAAACTGTGAGGACTCAAAAATTTGTTTTTAATTTTATTTTATCGAATATTGGTAGTTTGTTTAAATATTTATTTACTCATTTTTCTCCAAATTATTTATTTCGATCATTTAAAATCCATTTATATGGAACGATGCCTCATTTATATTTTTTAAAGCGTATTGTTAGAAAAATTCACTTTTCGAAAACTCGTTTAGTTTGGAACAACGAGTGCATGTTTTTCGAGACTATATTTGAATCGAGAGTGTATTGATATTAGAGAGTTAACAATGATCAATGGTAGATTAAGAAAGGTTCATTAAGGAATTAATACTCGACTCATGTAAAGACTCACAAAAATTTACCTATTTTAAACTCCAAATTGTAGCTCATTTAATTATTTATTTGGCCAATTTCCCCAAATATTATTTTCTAACCTTTTTAGACCTAATTAAAAGGATCTATGGCTTAGTTATATTTTTAAAGTGACTTGTTTCAAAATTTAATTTCTGAAGACTCGTTAAGTAAAAATAGTGAATATGCGATTGGAATAAATAATTGAATCGAGGATACAATAAGTTTGGAAAAATTAGAGACATGTACATTAGTCTCAAATTAGGTATTTTTATGTTTAAGTGCTCAAGTATTAGTTAGTAATATAATCGTTATAAGAATTTTTTTTTGAAAGTTAAGCGTTATCGCGCAAAATTGGAAATACGCGTTTTACGCGCGCGATCAATTAAGGGACTTAAGACCGTTATTTTAGACTATTAAAAGTGAATAATAATAGTATGAATGGAAGCGCATTAGAGGTTTAGTGCACAAGTGAAACAAACCTGAGAGGAAACGAGCACGAAACGCGCGCATTCGCGCACTATCCTTAGTTGACTTTTGGAGCAATTTTGTCCACACATTCTTAAGCTTTTAGTGGACCCATCACACCAGATCAAAACCCTTCTTTTCTCACCTTAAGTGCACGGCTAGAACTCCCATTTTCACACCAAAACAGCCGACCAAACAGCAAAGGAAAGAAAGGAAGAAAAGCTTCTTCATTCTTGCACCAATCTTCCCCCATTTCATCTCAAAATTTGCATCCAGCTTACAAACCACTTGGAGATTCACTTAGGCAAGGAGAAGAGCTTCATTTCCACGGTTTTCTTCAGGCTTCAAAGGGCCAAAAAAAATTCTGACTTGAACAACCACCAAAGTAGGTAATGATCCAACACTCTAAACTTGTCCTATGGAGGTTAAATTACACATATGAGCTAGAATCTTCACATGGGTAGCTTGTATTGTTGGAAAATTTTGATGGTGGGCTCTGTGAACTCCCACTCTTGGGTTGTTGCTGATTTGATGATTGATGGTGGATATATTGTTGGTTTAGTGGTTAAAATGATGGATTAATGGTGTGTAATTGATAGAAATTTCATTGGGTGCAAGAAGCAAAAGTTTCCGATTTTGCCCCTGCCTTGTTCGGCCATTTTAAGGCCAATTTTTAATGATCTAATGGGTTGAATCTGATGTTTATATGACGTATTAGATGTGTGAAAAATTTCATTGAAAAATAATGAGGTTTGGTTGGGCAGATGAATTTTTTTTGTGAAACTAGCAAATCTGGAAACTGTTCACGTATGGCTCTGACCAGCGGTGGTGTTTCGGCCGTAACTCCGTCCTCGGATGTCGAAATCATGTGCCGTTGGTGGCGTTGGAAACTAGACATTCCAGGCGTTAATTTGAGATAAAATGAACGTTCTGATTCTTTGTGAGTGAGCCAAACCAAACGTTTTAAGATCGCTGTCCTGTTGCTCTGTTCATCTGGAATGAAGTGATAAGGCAGCAAATTGATGCTCGATTTTGAACTAGTTGGGTGCCAAATTTTGAAATGATTTCTTCTGTGATATTATAGCCCTATGAATGTATTTTTCAACGACATAAACCATGCCCCATTCTGAGTTAAATTGACTGAGTTGTGACCAAAACAAGAGGACTGCCCTGTTTTGGAAAAAAACCGAAATACTTGGACTGGTTTGGGACAAAACCTGGGAGTGATCTTATTAATTGAAGTTCTTGATGCTAAACACTTACCAAAGGTATCATGGATGTATCTTAGACTTTTATTTCACAAATGAACCATGGTTGGATAGCTTTCTTGATTAAACGATTTAAATTGGGAAATGAAGTCAAAAGACAGGTTGCTTTAGAAATTTTCCTGAACTTTGGATGATTAATTAACTACCTTTCCGAAGGTATTTTTTCCCTGAAATTTGATAGAGCGGTACCTTTCATATAGGAGTAACATACTGCAAAATTTTATACCAATCCAAGTTCGTTTTGACACTTAGCTAAGGTTCCAATTTTTGGAAACTCAAATCTGAAAATTGTTCACCAGACTTGAATTTTCCCAACTTCGAGCTACCGTATCTCGGTGCTCGAAACTCCAATTCTGAATCCGCTTGTTCTGCCCTAAACCTTACTTACACCTCTAATTGAGTTATAAATTTCAAGGGCTAGTTTGCAACGAGTGAATTCTGCCAAATTTCCAAAGTTAGCGAAAAAAACCAACCCTAGCTCAATCCTGAACATTCTGGAACAGTGATTTCAAGCTCATTTTTGAGTACTTTCCACTTAGATTCATGGAAAAGTGTCTTCTAAGAACTTTTAGTACTTTCCAAGAGGTTTCCAACGGTATAAAATTTTCCAATTTTGGACTTGTATAGAATGAGCTACGATTTTCCAAAGTATGGGTGACAAATCTGAAATTTCCGAACTTAAAGGAAATTGAGAGTTACGAACTCTCTATTTTCCTTCGATATTGCTAAACCGTTTTACACTTGATTTCAAAGATGAAAATCAGATTTCGCTTGTGTTTTAAAATCTCATTTTTTTTAGCCTCGATTTACGAGTAATCAAGGCTCATTTTCGTGAAATTTTCTTAGATTGTACAAGTGTGCAATCTTCCTCGATAATTAGGGGTTTTAAGCGATAGTGTGTAATAGACAATTACTATTTACTCAGGTGCTCAAGGAGACCTTCAAGAGGATCTCGAGGGGAACACCTAAAGGCTCGTTTACGCACTTACTCCCTTATTTCGATTGGTGAGTGTCAAGTGCATGAACTTGTTGTTAAGTGGTTATCTGTTTCTTATCCGTTATGTAAATTTGAAATTTTGAGACGAGGGTGTACTTTATCGCACTCGTTCTCTTTCAAATGAAATTATATTCGAATTTTTCTATGTGAATTCGTATCCGACTCGTACATGATAATGTGGATGTGATTTGTATTTGTATTTGTGATTCGTATACGTGATCCGTATTTGTGATTCCTATTTGGAATTGTCGATTTGAGCGTTGCTCATCGACTTATATTCGTATTCGTATTCGTATTCGTATTCGGGGGACGCCCAAACTCGTTGGCTAACTTTGCGAATCGAGCCAACATGGGCTTGGTCGATAAGCTTAGCAAACCATGAGATATTTGTAGAGCATGATCTATTGGAGAGATCTTGTTCGGCATTACTCGTGCAGTATTGCCATGATATACTCGAGTATTATCAAAAACTTTGATGAGCGGGCCCGGTAAGGGGGTGTAACGGTGACGGGATTCGAAGAAAAGTGATGTATCTACGGATTTGATACTTATGTGGTTGACGAAGTGTCAACGTGAGATGTGATCAAGACTTTGACTCGACTACGTGGAATTTAGCTCCTGAGAGCTACAGTATCCTTGAATTGTTTCTGTTTATTTTTTTCCTATTCGAAATCTGAATTATTCGAATTTGATAGCCTTACCTACAATGTAATTGTTGTTGGTACTTGGATTATGTGTTTGCATGTGTGTTTTCTTGGCCTCACTGAGTATTGGCTCATCCTATTAGTTTGTTTTCCTTAACAGGACCGAATCTTGGGGAAGTATGGAGAAACCCTTCGTTGTCCTTTTGTTTAGGATTTCTACTATATTTTGGCTATGCCCTGGTTTGGGTTGTACTTTTGGAATTGAAATGTAAAATTTGGGCCCTGACGTGTATTTAGGATTTAAGTTGTATTATGATTACCCGATGTACTGGTTACATGTTAAGTGACTTGATAAGTTTTAGCGCTTCTGCCTTAATTGTATTCATGTTGCTCTCTTCGAAATGTTCGGTTTGGTTTTAAGTTGAATGGAATTGCTTGAGTCCTGGCGAGAGCTGGGCAGGCGTCCCGCGGATACCCTTTGGTTCGCCTTAGGGAGATGTGGGGGAGTCACAGTTGGTATCAGAGCCATATGCCGACAGTTGGGACTTTACGTCCTTCGTCTGGAAAAGTCCCGAGCCTCTCGTTCGTGAAGAGTCACGAAGCGAAACTCTCCGTAGGGGATGCCCGCGTGCGGGTGGCAAGCTGATAGGTACCCCGTGATGTGACCCTGAGAACTGTCACAGTTGGTATCAGAGTTTAGGTTTCAGATCTTTGTAGTGTATCTTAGGGTTGAAATTTAGGATGCCGGACTGTGGGACTGGTTTGAAAGTTAAGTGACCACTTGTAGGAAAAAAAAAAAAATCAGAGCCGCTTCGCGTGGTATCTGCGAAGGGTGAGATTGGGTCAAATGGTGTTATGGTCTTTATCATATGAATGAGTAAAGGCTTAAGTACTCTTTTAGAGTGTAAGCTGTGAATCATGAATGTGATAGGTATAAATCTTTTATCGTAATACTTGGGAAAGACCAGATATGTATGTTGGGTACGAATCTCAAATATGGTGATTTACTCTTGGGACTGGCCAGCTCGAGATGTGAATTATCTTATTTCGGATTCTTGTACCCGAGTACTTAAGAGTTGAGGGTAATGTTAAAGACTTAAGATCTCCATTTGCGAGGAACAAGAATGGACTAATGTTTCGTGAGAGCAAGTGCAAGAGGTCAACGGATGTCCAGTTCATGTAGTAAGAGAAATGAGACATCTGGCGCAGAATATTTTAACTGAGTGTGGGACAATATTGACTAGAGAGAAGTGGAATGTAGTTGAGCCTAAGAGAGAGAGAGATAGAGAAAGATTGATGGATGGTCCTTTGTAACTCCATAGGATCCAAGAGTTTGATATGAGTTGGAAATGAACAAAAAAAAAAAATTATTAGCCCCTTTTGGACTGATGTAGTTGGATTTAGCTGGAGTGATGCTAGTGCTGAGGCCATTGCATTTTTGTATGACTGTATGGCCTACTTTTGAGGCACTTGACTTTACTTTAGTCGTATGTGACTAAAAGTACTTTTGTGGCACCTGTGTGCTGTATTTTTTTTGTCATACCCCCCCGACTTGCTAATTGTATGAATTTTAAAAGCATAAATACATGTTAATTATTGTTATCTCTGATGTTTTCAAGATCGGCTCTTGTTTTAAGAAATTTCTTGCGTGATCGCTTTTATTTCTTGCATTAGGCACCCTTAAGATAATGGAAGGACTAAGGAGTGGTCGAGACCATGGGCGAGGGACTAGACAGACCCAACCTCAAGGGGATGAACAAGGATCGGCAACTGGACCGACCCAAGGACAAGAGAATATAGAGGTTAACCAAATGGCTACTGCCATCAATAGGATGACTGATATCCTAGAACGCTTAGCTGAACGACAGGGTCCAGGACCGCTTAACCAACCTGGGGGACAGGATAGAGGAGAAGATAGAGCCTTGGAGAGGTTTCTTAAATTCAACCCGCCTAAGTTCACTGGAGAGCCCGACCCCGAGGCAGCTGAAAACTGGTTAGAGAGAATGACCAATATATTCGCCGCCTTAGACTATACCGAGGATAGGCGAGTGAATTTTGCTGCATTCCAATTTGAGGGAGTGGCACGCGCTTGGTGGGACCTGATAAGGGGAAAGTGGGAAAGAGCTCAAACCCCTTGGACTTGGGAGAATTTCACGAGGGAATTTAATGAGAAATTTCTTCTGCCCTTAATCCAAGAGAAAAGGGAGGATGAATTCATCAAGTTGAAACAAGGAACCCTTAGTGTAGCGGAGTACGAGGGAAAGTTCACTAAGCTTTCTAAGTACGCTCCTGAATTGGTGATTAATGAACGGAGGAGGATTAGACGGTTCGTGCAGGGACTTAATGTAGAAATCCAGGAGGGTTTGGCTGCAGCCCAAATCTCTACGTTTACTGAAGTCTTAGAAAAAGCACAGAGAGTCGAGAGTGCAAGGCTGCAAGTTAGAGACTTTCATGCTAAGAAGAGGGGCACTTCTAGTAACCATTCGGGACAGGCAGATAAGAGTGCCCCACCTTTTAAAAAGGGAAAAGGGATGGGTGGAGTGGAGATATCTAACATGCAAAAAGGGACTCAATCAAGAGTAGATCGCAATGGACGAGGTCAATCGAGAGGGACACCTCCAAGTGGTCAATCTGTGGCTCCCCAAGTCGTTTGTGGTTATTGTGGCAAGCTCAACCATACGGAGAATGATTGTTTTAGGAAACAAGGGAAGTGCTTGTATTGTGGTAGTACCGAGCACCAGATATCAAAATGCCCGACCGTACCAAAAGACGGAGGTAGTACCCAAAGGCCTGAAAAGTCAGCCGCTAAGCAGCCTAGTGTTGGAGGAAGTCGATCTAATGCACCAGCTAGGGTTTATGCATTAGATTATCAACATGTTTCCGATTCTACTAAAGTCATTAGAGGTATGATTCCTCCTTCTATTTGTCTATCTAAGGTTCTCAGTGACCTAGTACCGTACACACTTTTTGCAAAACCCTAAATTCATAAGATAGAATCAAAGTTTGACTACTAATTGGGTAAATAGAAATTGTGAGATATGGATCGGAGGGTGTAAGTTAGTGATTAATTTGAAAGGCATGACTATTAAGGGGTATGACTATTATCCTAAGTGTGAATTTCGAGGACGAAATTCTTTTAAGGAGGGGAGGATGTGAGGACTCGAAATTTTTTTTTTTAATTTTTTTTATCGAATATTGGTAGTTTGTTTAAATATTTATTTACTCATTTTTCTCCAAATTATTTATTTCGATCATTTAAAATCCATTTATATGGAACGATGCCTCATTTATATTTTTTAAAGCGTGTTGTTAGAAAAATTCACTTTTCGAAAACTCGTTTAGTTTGGAACAACGAGTGCATGTTTTTCGAGACTATATTTGAATCGAGAGTGTATTGATATTAGAGAGTTAACAATGATCAATGGTAGATTAAGAAAGGTTCATTAAGGAATTAATACTCGACTCATGTAAAGACTCACAAAAATTTACCTATTTTAAACTCCAAATTCTAGCTCATTTAATTATTTATTTGGCCAATTGCCCCAAATATTATTTTCTAACCTTTTTAGACCTAATTAAAAGGATCTATGGCTTAGTTATATTTTTAAAGTGACTTGTTTCAAAATTTAATTTCTGAAGACTCGTTAAGTAAAAATAGTGAATATGCGATTGGAATAAATAATTGAATCGAGGATACAATAAGTTTGGAAAAATTAGAGACATGTACATTAGTCTCAAATTAGGTATTTTTATATTTAAGTGCTCAAGTATTAGTTAGTAATATAATCGTTATAAGAATTTTTTTTTGAAAGTTAAGCGTTATCGCGCAAAATTGGAAATACGCGTTTTACGCGCGCGATCAATTAAGGGACTTAAGACCGTTATTTTAGACTATTAAAAGTGAATAATAATAGTATGAATGGAAGTGCATTAGAGGTTTAGTGCACAAGTGAAACAAACCTGAGAGGAAACGAGCACGAAACGCGCGCATTCGCGCACTATCCTTAGTTGACTTTTGGAGCAATTTTGTCCACACATTCTTAAGCTTTTAGTGGACCCATCACACCAGATCAAAACCCTTCTTTTCTCACCTTAAGTGCACGGCTAGAACTCCCATTTTCACACCAAAACAGCCGACCAAACAGCAAAGGAAAGAAAGGAAGAAAAGCTTCTTCATTCTTGCACCAATCTTCCCCCATTTCATCTCAAAATTTGCATCCAGCTTACAAACCACTTGGAGATTCACTTAGGCAAGCAGAAGAGCTTCATTTCCACGGTTTTCTTCAGGCTTCAAAGGGCCAAAAAAAATTCTGACTTGAACAACCACCAAAGTAGGTAATGATCCAACACTCTAAACTTGTCCTATGGAGGTTAAATTACACATATGAGCTAGAATCTTCACATGGGTAGCTTGTATTGTTGGAAAATTTTGATGGTGGGCTCTGTGAACTCCCACTCTTGGGTTGTTGCTGATTTGATGATTGATGGTGGATATATTGTTGGTTTAGTGGTTAAAATGATGGATTAATGGTGTGTAATTGATAGAAATTTCATTGGGTGCAAGAAGCAAAGTTTCCGATTTTGCCCCTGCCTTGTTCGGCCATTTTAAGGCCAATTTTTAATGATCTAATGGGTTGAATCTGATGTTTATATGACGTATTAGATGTGTGAAAAATTTCATTGAAAAATAATGAGGTTTGGTTGGGCAGATGAATTTTTTTTGTGAAACTAGCAAATCTGGAAACTGTTCACGTATGGCTCTGACCAGCGGTGGTGTTTCGGCCGTAACTCCGTCCTCGGATGTCGAAATCATGTGCCGTTGGTGGCGTTGGAAACTAGACATTCCAGGCGTTAATTTGAGATAAAATGCACGTTCTGATTCTTTGTGAGTGAGCCGAACCAAACGTTTTAAGATCGCTGTCCTGTTGCTCTGTTCATCTGGAATGAAGTGATAAGGCAGCAAATTGATGCTCGATTTTGAACTAGTTGGGTGCCAAATTTTGAAATGATTTCTTCTGTGATATTATAGCCCTATGAATGTATTTTTCAACGACATAAACCATGCCCCATTCTGAGTTAAATTGACTGAGTTGTGACCAAAACAAGAGGACTGCCCTGTTTTGGAAAAAAACCGAAATACTTGGACTGGTTTGGGACAAAACCTGGGAGTGATCTTATTAATTGAAGTTCTTGATGCTAAACACTTACCAAAGGTATCATGGATGTATCTTAGACCTTTATTTCACAAATGAACCATGGTTGGATAGCTTTCTTGATTAAACGATTTAAATTGGGAAATGAAGTCAAAAGACAGGTTGCTTTAGAAATTTTCCTGAACTTTGGATGATTAATTAACTACCTTTCCGAAGGTATTTTTTCCCTGAAATTTGATAGAGCGGTACCTTTCATATAGGAGTAACATACTGCAAAATTTTATACCAATCCAAGTTCGTTTTGACACTTAGCTAAGGTTCCAATTTTTGGAAACTCAAATCTGGAAATTGTTCACCAGACTTGAATTTTCCCAACTTCGAGCTACCGTATCTCGGTGCTCGAAACTCCAATTCTGAATCCGCTTGTTCTGCCCTAAACCTTACTTGCACCTCTAATTGAGTTATAAATTTCAAGGGCTAGTTTGCAACGAGTGAATTCTGCCAAATTTCCAAAGTTAGCGAAAAAAACCAACCCCAGCTCAATCCTGAACATTCTGGAACAGTGATTTCAAGCTCATTTTTGAGTACTTTCCACTTAGATTCATGGAAAAGTGTCTTCTAAGAACTTTTAGTACTTTCCAAGAGGTTTCCAACGGTATAAAGTTTTCCAATTTTGGACTTGTATAGAATGAGCTACGATTTTCCAAAGTATGGGTGACAAATCTGAAATTTCCGAACTTAAAGGAAATTGAGAGTTACGAACTCTCTATTTTCCTTCGATATTGCTAAACCGTTTTACACTTGATTTCAAAGATGAAAATCAGATTTCGCTTGTGTTTTAAAATCCCATTTTTTTTAGCCTCGATTTACGAGTAATCAAGGCTCATTTTCGTGAAATTTTCTTAGATTGTACAAGTGTGCAATCTTCCTCGATAATTAGGGGTTTTAAGCGATAGTGTGTAATAGACAATTACTATTTACTCAGGTGCTCAAGGAGACCTTCAAGAGGATCTCGAGGGGAACACCTAAAGGCTCGTTTACGCACTTACTCCCTTATTTCGATTGGTGAGTGTCAAGTGCATGAACTTGTTGTTAAGTGGTTATCTGTTTCTTATCCGTTATGTAAATTTGAAATTTTGAGACGAGGGTGTACTTTATCGCACTCGTTCTCTTTCAAATGAAATTATATTCGAATTTTTCTATGTGAATTCGTATCCGACTCGTACATGATAATGTGGATGTGATTTGTATTTGTGATTCGTATACGTGATCCGTATTTGTGATTCCTATTTGGAATTGTCGATTTGAGCGTTGCTCATCGACTTATACTCGTATTCGTATTCGTATTCGTATTCGGGGGACGCCCAAACTCGTTGGCTAACTTTGCGAATCGAGCCAGCATGGGCTTGGTCGATAAGCTTAGCAAACCATGAGATATTTGTAGAGCATGATCTATTGGAGAGATCTTGTTCGGCATTACTCGTGCAGTATTGCCATGATATACTCGAGTATTATCAAAAACTTTGATGAGCGGGCCCGGTAAGGGGGTGTAACGGTGACGGGATTCGAAGAAAAGTGATGTATCTACGGATTTGATACTTATGTGGTTGACGAAGTGTCAACGTGAGATGTGATCAAGACTTTGACTCGACTACGTGGAATTTAGCTCCTGAGAGCTACAGTATCCTTGAATTGTTTCTGTTTATTTTTTTCCTATTCGAAATCTGAATTATTCGAATTTGATAGCCTTACCTACAATGTAATTGTTGTTGGTACTTGGATTATGTGTTTGCATGTGTGTTTTCTTGGCCTCACTGAGTATTGGCTCATCCTATTAGTTTGTTTTCCTTAACAGGACCGAATCTTGGGGAAGTATGGAGAAACCCTTCGTTGTCCTTTTGTTTAGGATTTCTACTATATTTTGGCTATGCCCTGGTTTGGGTTGTACTTTTGGAATTGAAATGTAAAATTTGGGCCCTGACTTGTATTTAAGATTTAAGTTGTATTATGATTACCCGATGTACTGGTTACATGTTAAGTGACTTGATAAGTTTTAGCGCTTCTGCCTTAATTGTATTCATGTTGCTCTCTTCGAAATGTTCGGTTTGGTTTTAAGTTGAATGGAATTGCTTGAGTCCTGGCGAGAGTTGGGCAGGCGTCCCGCGGATACCCTTTGGTTCGCCTTAGGGAGATGTGGGGGAGTCACAGTTGGTATCAGAGTCATATGCCGATAGTTGGGACTTTACGTCCTTCGTCTGGAAAAGTCCCGAGCCTCTCGTTCGTGAAGAGTCACGAAGCGAAACTCTCCGTAGGGGATGCCCGCGTGCGGGTGGCAAGCTGATAGGTACCCCGTGATGTGACCCTGAGAACTGTCACAGTTGGTATCAGAGCTTAGGTTTCAGATCTTTGTAGTGTATCTTAGGGTTGAAATTTAGGATGCCGGACTGTGGGACTGGTTTGAAAGTTAAGTGACCACTTGTAGGAAAAAAAAAAAAATCAGAGCCGCTTCGCGTGGTATCTGCGAAGGGTGAGATTGGGTCAAATGGTGTTATGGTCTTTATCATATGAATGAGTAAAGGCTTAAGTACTCTTTTAGAGTGTAAGCTGTGAATCATGAATGTGATAGGTATAAATCTTTTATCGTAATACTTGGGAAAGACCAGATATGTATGTTGGGTACGAATCTCAAATATGGTGATTTACTCTTGGGACTGGCCAGCTCGAGATGTGAATTATCTTATTTCGGATTCTTGTACCCGAGTACTTAAGAGTTGAGGGTAATGTTAAAGACTTAAGATCTCCATTTGCGAGGAACAAGAATGGACTAATGTTTCGTGAGAGCAAGTGCAAGAGGTCAACGGATGTCCAGTTCATGTAGTAAGAGAAATGAGACATCTGGCGCAGAATATTTTAACTGAGTGTGGGACAATATTGACTAGAGAGAAGTGGAATGTAGTTGAGCCTAAGAGAGAGAGAGATAGAGAAAGATTGATGGATGGTCCTTTGTAACTCCATAGGATCCAAGAGTTTGATATGAGTTGGAAATGAACAAAAAAAAAAAATTATTAGCCCCTTTTGGACTGATGTAGTTGGATTTAGCTGGAGTAATGCTAGTGCTGAGGCCATTGCATTTTTGTATGACTGTATGGCCTACTTTTGAGGCACTTGACTTTACTTTAGTCGTATGTGACTAAAAGTACTTTTGTGGCACCTGTGTGCTGTATTTTTTTTGTCATACCCCCCCGACTTGCTAATTGTATGAATTTTAAAAGCATAAATACTTGTTAATTATTGTTATCTCTGATGTTTTCAAGATCGGCTCTTGTTTTAAGAAATTTCTTGCGTGATCGCTTTTATTTCTTGCATTAGGCACCCTTAAGATAATGGAAGGACTAAGGAGTGGTCGAGACCATGGGCGAGGGACTAGACAGACCCAACCTCAAGGGGATGAACAAGGATCGGCAACTGGACCGACCCAAGGACAAGAGAATATAGAGGTTAACCAAATGGCTACTGCCATCAATAGGATGACTGATATCCTAGAACGCTTAGCTGAACGACAGGGTCCAGGACCGCTTAACCAACCTGGGGGACAGGATAGAGGAGAAGATAGAGCCTTGGAGAGGTTTCTTAAATTCAACCCGCCTAAGTTCACTGGAGAGCCCGACCCCGAGGCAGCTGAAAACTGGTTAGAGAGAATGACCAATATATTCGCCGCCTTAGACTATACCGAGGATAGGCGAGTGAATTTTGCTGCATTCCAATTTGAGGGAGTTGCACGCGCTTGGTGGGACCTGATAAGGGGAAAGTGGGAAAGAGCTCAAACCCCTTGGACTTGGGAGAATTTCACGAGGGAATTTAATGAGAAATTTCTTCTGCCCTTAATCCAAGAGAAAAGGGAGGATGAATTCATCAAGTTGAAACAAGGAACCCTTAGTGTAGCGGAGTACGAGGGAAAGTTCACTAAGCTTTCTAAGTACGCTTGCATTAGGCACCCTTAAGATAATGGAAGGACTAAGGAGTGGTCGAGACCATGGGCGAGGGACTAGACAGACCCAACCTCAAGGGGATGAACAAGGATCGGCAACTGGACCGACCCAAGGACAAGAGAATATAGAGGTTAACCAAATGGCAACTGCCATCAATAGAATGATTGATATCCTAGAACGCTTAGCTGAACGACAGGGTCCAGGACCGCTTAACCAACCTGGGGGACAGGATAGAGGAGAAGATAGAGCCTTGGAGAGGTTTCTTAAATTCAACCCGCCTAAGTTCACTGGAGAGCCCGACCCCGAGGCAGCTGAAAACTGGTTAGAGAGAATGACCAATATATTCGCCGCCTTAGACTATACCGAGGATAGGCGAGTGAATTTTGCTGCATTCCAATTTGAGGGAGTGGCACGCGCTTGGTGGGACCTGATAAGGGGAAAGTGGGAAAGAGCACAAACCCCTTGGACTTGGGAGAATTTCACGAGGGAATTTAATGAGAAATTTCTTCTGCCCTTAATCCAAGAGAAAAGGGAGGATGAATTCATCAAGTTGAAACAAGGAACCCTTAGTGTAGCGGAGTACGAGGGAAAGTTCACTAAGCTTTCTAAGTACGCTCCTGAATTGGTGATTAATGAACGGAGGAGGATTAGACGGTTCGTGCAGGGACTTAATGTAGAAATCCAGGAGGGTTTGGCTGCAGCCCAAATCTCTACGTTTACTGAAGTCTTAGAAAAAGCGCAGAGAGTTGAGAGTGCAAGGCTGCAAGTTAGAGACTTTCATGCTAAGAAGAGGGGCACTTCTAGTAACCATTCGGGACAGGCAGATAAGAGTGCCCCACCTTTTAAAAAGGGAAAAGGGATGGGTGGAGTGGAGATATCTAACATGCAAAAAGGGACTCAATCAAGAGTAGATCGCAATGGACGAGGTCAATCGAGAGGGACACCTCCAAGTGGTCAATCTGTGGCTCCCCAAGTCGTTTGTGGTTATTGTGGCAAGCTCAACCATACGGAGAATGATTGTTTTAGGAAACAAGGGAAGTGCTTGTATTGTGGTAGTACCGAGCACCAGATATCAAAATGCCCGACCGTACCAAAAGACGGAGGTAGTACCCAAAGGCCTGAAAAGTCAGCCGCTAAGCAGCCTAGTGTTGGAGGAAGTCGATCTAATGCACCAGCTAGGGTTTATGCATTAGATTATCAACATGTTTCCGATTCTACTAAAGTCATTAGAGGTATGATTCCTCCTTCTATTTGTCTATCTAAGGTTCTCAGTGACCTAGTACCGTACACACTTTTTGCAAAATCCTAAATTCATAAGATAGAATCAAAGTTTGACTACTAATTGGGTAAATAGAAATTGTGAGATATGGATCGGAGGGTGTAAGTTAGTGATTAATTTGAAAGGCATGACTATTAAGGGGTATGACTATTATCCTAAGTGTGAATTTCGAGGACGAAATTCTTTTAAGGAGGGGAGGATGTGAGGACTCGAAATTTTTTTTTTTATTTTTTTTATCGAATATTGGTAGTTTGTTTAAATATTTATTTACTCATTTTTCTCCAAATTATTTATTTCGATCATTTAAAATCCATTTATATGGAACGATGCCTCATTTATATTTTTTAAAGCGTGTTGTTAGAAAAATTCACTTTTCGAAAACTCGTTTAGTTTGGAACAACGAGTGCATGTTTTTCGAGACTATATTTGAATCGAGAGTGTATTGATATTAGAGAGTTAACAATGATCAATGGTAGATTAAGAAAGGTTCATTAAGGAATTAATACTCGACTCATGTAAAGACTCACAAAAATTTACCTATTTTAAACTCCAAATTCTAGCTCATTTAATTATTTATTTGGCCAATTGCCCCAAATATTATTTTCTAACATTTTTAGACCTAATTAAAAGGATCTATGGCTTAGTTATATTTTTAAAGTGACTTGTTTCAAAATTTAATTTCTGAAGACTCGTTAAGTAAAAATAGTGAATATGCGATTGGAATAAATAATTGAATCGAGGATACAATAAGTTCGGAAAAATTAGAGACATGTACATTAGTCTTAAATTAGGTATTTTTATATTTAAGTGCTCAAGTATTAGTTAGTAATATAATCGTTATAAGAATTTTTTTTTGAAAGTTAAGCGTTATCGCGCAAAATTGGAAATACGCGTTTTACGCGCGCGATCAATTAAGGGACTTAAGACCGTTATTTTAGACTATTAAAAGTGAATAATAATAGTATGAATGGAAGTGCATTAGAGGTTTAGTGCACAAGTGAAACAAACCTGAGAGGAAACGAGCACGAAACGCGCGCATTCGCGCACTATCCTTAGTTGACTTTTGGAGCAATTTTGTCCACACATTCTTAAGCTTTTAGTGGACCCATCACACCAGATCAAAACCCTTCTTTTCTCACCTTAAGTGCACGGCTAGAACTCCCATTTTCACACCAAAACAGCCGACCAAACAGCAAAGGAAAGAAAGGAAGAAAAGCTTCTTCATTCTTGCACCAATCTTCCCCCATTTCATCTCAAAATTTGCATCCAGCTTACAAACCACTTGGAGATTCACTTAGGCAAGCAGAAGAGCTTCATTTCCACGGTTTTCTTCAGGCTTCAAAGGGCCAAAAAAAATTCTGACTTGAACAACCACCAAAGTAGGTAATGATCCAACACTCTAAACTTGTCCTATGGAGGTTAAATTACACATATGAGCTAGAATCTTCACATGGGTAGCTTGTATTGTTGGAAAATTTTGATGGTGGGCTCTATGAACTCCCACTCTTGGGTTGTTGCTGATTTGATGATTGATGGTGGATATATTGTTGGTTTAGTGGTTAAAATGATGGATTAATGGTGTGTAATTGATAGAAATTTCATTGGGTGCAAGAAGCAAAAGTTTCCGATTTTGCCCCTGCCTTGTTCGGCCATTTTAAGGCCAATTTTTAATGATCTAATGGGTTGAATCTGATGTTTATATGACGTATTAGATGTGTGAAAAATTTCATTGAAAAATAATGAGGTTTGGTTGGGCAGATGAATTTTTTTTGTGAAACTAGCAAATCTGGAAACTGTTCACGTATGGCTCTGACCAGCGGTGGTGTTTCGGCCGTAACTCCGTCCTCGGATGTCGAAATCATGTGCCGTTGGTGGCGTTGGAAACTAGACATTCCAGGCGTTAATTTGAGATAAAATGCACGTTCTGATTCTTTGTGAGTGAGCCGAACCAAACGTTTTAAGATCGCTGTCCTGTTGCTCTGTTCATCTGGAATGAAGTGATAAGGCAGCAAATTGATGCTCGATTTTGAACTAGTTGGGTGCCAAATTTTGAAATGATTTCTTCTGTGATATTATAGCCCTATGAATGTATTTTTCAACGACATAAACCATGCCCCATTCTGAGTTAAATTGACTGAGTTGTGACCAAAACAAGAGGACTGCCCTGTTTTGGAAAAAAACCGAAATACTTGGACTGGTTTGGGACAAAACCTGGGAGTGATCTTATTAATTGAAGTTCTTGATGCTAAACACTTACCAAAGGTATCATGGATGTATCTTAGACCTTTATTTCACAAATGAACCATGGTTGGATAGCTTTCTTGATTAAACGATTTAAATTGGGAAATGAAGTCAAAAGACAGGTTGCTTTAGAAATTTTCCTGAACTTTGGATGATTAATTAACTACCTTTCCGAAGGTATTTTTTCCCTGAAATTTGATAGAGCGGTACCTTTCATATAGGAGTAACATACTGCAAAATTTTATACCAATCCAAGTTCGTTTTGACACTTAGCTAAGGTTCCAATTTTTGGAAACTCAAATCTGGAAATTGTTCACCAGACTTGAATTTTCCCAACTTCGAGCTACCGTATCTCGGTGCTCGAAACTCCAATTCTGAATCCGCTTGTTCTGCCCTAAACCTTACTTGCACCTCTAATTGAGTTATAAATTTCAAGGGCTAGTTTGCAACGAGTGAATTCTGCCAAATTTCCAAAGTTAGCGAAAAAAACCAACCCCAGCTCAATCCTGAACATTCTGGAACAGTGATTTCAAGCTCATTTTTGAGTACTTTCCACTTAGATTCATGGAAAAGTGTCTTCTAAGAACTTTTAGTACTTTCCAAGAGGTTTCCAACGGTATAAAGTTTTCCAATTTTGGACTTGTATAGAATGAGCTACGATTTTCCAAAGTATGGGTGACAAATCTGAAATTTCCGAACTTAAAGGAAATTGAGAGTTACGAACTCTCTATTTTCCTTCGATATTGCTAAACCGTTTTACACTTGATTTCAAAGATGAAAATCAGATTTCGCTTGTGTTTTAAAATCCCATTTTTTTTAGCCTCGATTTACGAGTAATCAAGGCTCATTTTCGTGAAATTTTCTTAGATTGTACAAGTGTGCAATCTTCCTCGATAATTAGGGGTTTTAAGCGATAGTGTGTAATAGACAATTACTATTTACTCAGGTGCTCAAGGAGACCTTCAAGAGGATCTCGAGGGGAACACCTAAAGGCTCGTTTACGCACTTACTCCCTTATTTCGATTGGTGAGTGTCAAGTGCATGAACTTGTTGTTAAGTGGTTATCTGTTTCTTATCCGTTATGTAAATTTGAAATTTTGAGACGAGGGTGTACTTTATCGCACTCGTTCTCTTTCAAATGAAATTATATTCGAATTTTTCTATGTGAATTCGTATCCGACTCGTACATGATAATGTGGATGTGATTTGTATTTGTGATTCGTATACGTGATCCGTATTTGTGATTCCTATTTGGAATTGTCGATTTGAGCGTTGCTCATCGACTTATACTCGTATTCGTATTCGTATTCGTATTCGGGGGACGCCCAAACTCGTTGGCTAACTTTGCGAATCGAGCCAGCATGGGCTTGGTCGATAAGCTTAGCAAACCATGAGATATTTGTAGAGCATGATCTATTGGAGAGATCTTGTTCGGCATTACTCGTGCAGTATTGCCATGATATACTCGAGTATTATCAAAAACTTTGATGAGCGGGCCCGGTAAGGGGGTGTAACGGTGACGGGATTCGAAGAAAAGTGATGTATCTACGGATTTGATACTTATGTGGTTGACGAAGTGTCAACGTGAGATGTGATCAAGACTTTGACTCGACTACGTGGAATTTAGCTCCTGAGAGCTACAGTATCCTTGAATTGTTTCTGTTTATTTTTTTCCTATTCGAAATCTGAATTATTCGAATTTGATAGCCTTACCTACAATGTAATTGTTGTTGGTACTTGGATTATGTGTTTGCATGTGTGTTTTCTTGGCCTCACTGAGTATTGGCTCATCCTATTAGTTTGTTTTCCTTAACAGGACCGAATCTTGGGGAAGTATGGAGAAACCCTTCGTTGTCCTTTTGTTTAGGATTTCTACTATATTTTGGCTATGCCCTGGTTTGGGTTGTACTTTTGGAATTGAAATGTAAAATTTGGGCCCTGACTTGTATTTAAGATTTAAGTTGTATTATGATTACCCGATGTACTGGTTACATGTTAAGTGACTTGATAAGTTTTAGCGCTTCTGCCTTAATTGTATTCATGTTGCTCTCTTCGAAATGTTCGGTTTGGTTTTAAGTTGAATGGAATTGCTTGAGTCCTGGCGAGAGTTGGGCAGGCGTCCCGCGGATACCCTTTGGTTCGCCTTAGGGAGATGTGGGGGAGTCACAGTTGGTATCAGAGTCATATGCCGATAGTTGGGACTTTACGTCCTTCGTCTGGAAAAGTCCCGAGCCTCTCGTTCGTGAAGAGTCACGAAGCGAAACTCTCCGTAGGGGATGCCCGCGTGCGGGTGGCAAGCTGATAGGTACCCCGTGATGTGACCCTGAGAACTGTCACAGTTGGTATCAGAGCTTAGGTTTCAGATCTTTGTAGTGTATCTTAGGGTTGAAATTTAGGATGCCGGACTGTGGGACTGGTTTGAAAGTTAAGTGACCACTTGTAGGAAAAAAAAAAAAATCAGAGCCGCTTCGCGTGGTATCTGCGAAGGGTGAGATTGGGTCAAATGGTGTTATGGTCTTTATCATATGAATGAGTAAAGGCTTAAGTACTCTTTTAGAGTGTAAGCTGTGAATCATGAATGTGATAGGTATAAATCTTTTATCGTAATACTTGGGAAAGACCAGATATGTATGTTGGGTACGAATCTCAAATATGGTGATTTACTCTTGGGACTGGCCAGCTCGAGATGTGAATTATCTTATTTCGGATTCTTGTACCCGAGTACTTAAGAGTTGAGGGTAATGTTAAAGACTTAAGATCTCCATTTGCGAGGAACAAGAATGGACTAATGTTTCGTGAGAGCAAGTGCAAGAGGTCAACGGATGTCCAGTTCATGTAGTAAGAGAAATGAGACATCTGGCGCAGAATATTTTAACTGAGTGTGGGACAATATTGACTAGAGAGAAGTGGAATGTAGTTGAGCCTAAGAGAGAGAGAGATAGAGAAAGATTGATGGATGGTCCTTTGTAACTCCATAGGATCCAAGAGTTTGATATGAGTTGGAAATGAACAAAAAAAAAAAATTATTAGCCCCTTTTGGACTGATGTAGTTGGATTTAGCTGGAGTAATGCTAGTGCTGAGGCCATTGCATTTTTGTATGACTGTATGGCCTACTTTTGAGGCACTTGACTTTACTTTAGTCGTATGTGACTAAAAGTACTTTTGTGGCACCTGTGTGCTGTATTTTTTTTGTCATACCCCCCCGACTTGCTAATTGTATGAATTTTAAAAGCATAAATACTTGTTAATTATTGTTATCTCTGATGTTTTCAAGATCGGCTCTTGTTTTAAGAAATTTCTTGCGTGATCGCTTTTATTTCTTGCATTAGGCACCCTTAAGATAATGGAAGGACTAAGGAGTGGTCGAGACCATGGGCGAGGGACTAGACAGACCCAACCTCAAGGGGATGAACAAGGATCGGCAACTGGACCGACCCAAGGACAAGAGAATATAGAGGTTAACCAAATGGCTACTGCCATCAATAGGATGACTGATATCCTAGAACGCTTAGCTGAACGACAGGGTCCAGGACCGCTTAACCAACCTGGGGGACAGGATAGAGGAGAAGATAGAGCCTTGGAGAGGTTTCTTAAATTCAACCCGCCTAAGTTCACTGGAGAGCCCGACCCCGAGGCAGCTGAAAACTGGTTAGAGAGAATGACCAATATATTCGCCGCCTTAGACTATACCGAGGATAGGCGAGTGAATTTTGCTGCATTCCAATTTGAGGGAGTTGCACGCGCTTGGTGGGACCTGATAAGGGGAAAGTGGGAAAGAGCTCAAACCCCTTGGACTTGGGAGAATTTCACGAGGGAATTTAATGAGAAATTTCTTCTGCCCTTAATCCAAGAGAAAAGGGAGGATGAATTCATCAAGTTGAAACAAGGAACCCTTAGTGTAGCGGAGTACGAGGGAAAGTTCACTAAGCTTTCTAAGTACGCTTGCATTAGGCACCCTTAAGATAATGGAAGGACTAAGGAGTGGTCGAGACCATGGGCGAGGGACTAGACAGACCCAACCTCAAGGGGATGAACAAGGATCGGCAACTGGACCGACCCAAGGACAAGAGAATATAGAGGTTAACCAAATGGCAACTGCCATCAATAGAATGATTGATATCCTAGAACGCTTAGCTGAACGACAGGGTCCAGGACCGCTTAACCAACCTGGGGGACAGGATAGAGGAGAAGATAGAGCCTTGGAGAGGTTTCTTAAATTCAACCCGCCTAAGTTCACTGGAGAGCCCGACCCCGAGGCAGCTGAAAACTGGTTAGAGAGAATGACCAATATATTCGCCGCCTTAGACTATACCGAGGATAGGCGAGTGAATTTTGCTGCATTCCAATTTGAGGGAGTGGCACGCGCTTGGTGGGACCTGATAAGGGGAAAGTGGGAAAGAGCACAAACCCCTTGGACTTGGGAGAATTTCACGAGGGAATTTAATGAGAAATTTCTTCTGCCCTTAATCCAAGAGAAAAGGGAGGATGAATTCATCAAGTTGAAACAAGGAACCCTTAGTGTAGCGGAGTACGAGGGAAAGTTCACTAAGCTTTCTAAGTACGCTCCTGAATTGGTGATTAATGAACGGAGGAGGATTAGACGGTTCGTGCAGGGACTTAATGTAGAAATCCAGGAGGGTTTGGCTGCAGCCCAAATCTCTACGTTTACTGAAGTCTTAGAAAAAGCACAGAGAGTTGAGAGTGCAAGGCTGCAAGTTAGAGACTTTCATGCTAAGAAGAGGGGCACTTCTAGTAACCATTCGGGACAGGCAGATAAGAGTGCCCCACCTTTTAAAAAGGGAAAAGGGATGGGTGGAGTGGAGATATCTAACATGCAAAAAGGGACTCAATCAAGAGTAGATCGCAATGGACGAGGTCAATCGAGAGGGACACCTCCAAGTGGTCAATCTGTGGCTCCCCAAGTCGTTTGTGGTTATTGTGGCAAGCTCAACCATACGGAGAATGATTGTTTTAGGAAACAAGGGAAGTGCTTGTATTGTGGTAGTACCGAGCACCAGATATCAAAATGCCCGACCGTACCAAAAGACGGAGGTAGTACCCAAAGGCCTGAAAAGTCAGCCGCTAAGCAGCCTAGTGTTGGAGGAAGTCGATCTAATGCACCAGCTAGGGTTTATGCATTAGATTATCAACATGTTTCCGATTCTACTAAAGTCATTAGAGGTATGATTCCTCCTTCTATTTGTCTATCTAAGGTTCTCAGTGACCTAGTACCGTACACACTTTTTGCAAAATCCTAAATTCATAAGATAGAATCAAAGTTTGACTACTAATTGGGTAAATAGAAATTGTGAGATATGGATCGGAGGGTGTAAGTTAGTGATTAATTTGAAAGGCATGACTATTAAGGGGTATGACTATTATCCTAAGTGTGAATTTCGAGGACGAAATTCTTTTAAGGAGGGGAGGATGTGAGGACTCGAAATTTTTTTTTTTATTTTTTTTATCGAATATTGGTAGTTTGTTTAAATATTTATTTACTCATTTTTCTCCAAATTATTTATTTCGATCATTTAAAATCCATTTATATGGAACGATGCCTCATTTATATTTTTTAAAGCGTGTTGTTAGAAAAATTCACTTTTCGAAAACTCGTTTAGTTTGGAACAACGAGTGCATGTTTTTCGAGACTATATTTGAATCGAGAGTGTATTGATATTAGAGAGTTAACAATGATCAATGGTAGATTAAGAAAGGTTCATTAAGGAATTAATACTCGACTCATGTAAAGACTCACAAAAATTTACCTATTTTAAACTCCAAATTCTAGCTCATTTAATTATTTATTTGGCCAATTGCCCCAAATATTATTTTCTAACATTTTTAGACCTAATTAAAAGGATCTATGGCTTAGTTATATTTTTAAAGTGACTTGTTTCAAAATTTAATTTCTGAAGACTCGTTAAGTAAAAATAGTGAATATGCGATTGGAATAAATAATTGAATCGAGGATACAATAAGTTCGGAAAAATTAGAGACATGTACATTAGTCTTAAATTAGGTATTTTTATATTTAAGTGCTCAAGTATTAGTTAGTAATATAATCGTTATAAGAATTTTTTTTTGAAAGTTAAGCGTTATCGCGCAAAATTGGAAATACGCGTTTTACGCGCGCGATCAATTAAGGGACTTAAGACCGTTATTTTAGACTATTAAAAGTGAATAATAATAGTATGAATGGAAGTGCATTAGAGGTTTAGTGCACAAGTGAAACAAACCTGAGAGGAAACGAGCACGAAACGCGCGCATTCGCGCACTATCCTTAGTTGACTTTTGGAGCAATTTTGTCCACACATTCTTAAGCTTTTAGTGGACCCATCACACCAGATCAAAACCCTTCTTTTCTCACCTTAAGTGCACGGCTAGAACTCCCATTTTCACACCAAAACAGCCGACCAAACAGCAAAGGAAAGAAAGGAAGAAAAGCTTCTTCATTCTTGCACCAATCTTCCCCCATTTCATCTCAAAATTTGCATCCAGCTTACAAACCACTTGGAGATTCACTTAGGCAAGCAGAAGAGCTTCATTTCCACGGTTTTCTTCAGGCTTCAAAGGGCCAAAAAAAATTCTGACTTGAACAACCACCAAAGTAGGTAATGATCCAACACTCTAAACTTGTCCTATGGAGGTTAAATTACACATATGAGCTAGAATCTTCACATGGGTAGCTTGTATTGTTGGAAAATTTTGATGGTGGGCTCTATGAACTCCCACTCTTGGGTTGTTGCTGATTTGATGATTGATGGTGGATATATTGTTGGTTTAGTGGTTAAAATGATGGATTAATGGTGTGTAATTGATAGAAATTTCATTGGGTGCAAGAAGCAAAAGTTTCCGATTTTGCCCCTGCCTTGTTCGGCCATTTTAAGGCCAATTTTTAATGATCTAATGGGTTGAATCTGATGTTTATATGACGTATTAGATGTGTGAAAAATTTCATTGAAAAATAATGAGGTTTGGTTGGGCAGATGAATTTTTTTTGTGAAACTAGCAAATCTGGAAACTGTTCACGTATGGCTCTGACCAGCGGTGGTGTTTCGGCCGTAACTCCGTCCTCGGATGTCGAAATCATGTGCCGTTGGTGGCGTTGGAAACTAGACATTCCAGGCGTTAATTTGAGATAAAATGCACGTTCTGATTCTTTGTGAGTGAGCCGAACCAAACGTTTTAAGATCGCTGTCCTGTTGCTCTGTTCATCTGGAATGAAGTGATAAGGCAGCAAATTGATGCTCGATTTTGAACTAGTTGGGTGCCAAATTTTGAAATGATTTCTTCTGTGATATTATAGCCCTATGAATGTATTTTTCAACGACATAAACCATGCCCCATTCTGAGTTAAATTGACTGAGTTGTGACCAAAACAAGAGGACTGCCCTGTTTTGGAAAAATACCGAAATACTTGGACTGGTTTGGGACAAAACCTGGGAGTGATCTTATTAATTGAAGTTCTTGATGCTAAACACTTACCAAAGGTATCATGGATGTATCTTAGACCTTTATTTCACAAATGAACCATGGTTGGATAGCTTTCTTGATTAAACGATTTAAATTGGGAAATGAAGTCAAAAGACAGGTTGCTTTAGAAATTTTCCTGAACTTTGGATGATTAATTAACTACCTTTCCGAAGGTATTTTTTCCCTGAAATTTGATAGAGCGGTACCTTTCATATAGGAGTAACATACTGCAAAATTTTATACCAATCCAAGTTCGTTTTGACACTTAGCTAAGGTTCCAATTTTTGGAAACTCAAATCTGGAAATTGTTCACCAGACTTGAATTTTCCCAACTTCGAGCTACCGTATCTCGGTGCTCGAAACTCCAATTCTGAATCCGCTTGTTCTGCCCTAAACCTTACTTGCACCTCTAATTGAGTTATAAATTTCAAGGGCTAGTTTGCAACGAGTGAATTCTGCCAAATTTCCAAAGTTAGCGAAAAAAACCAACCCCAGCTCAATCCTGAACATTCTGGAACAGTGATTTCAAGCTCATTTTTGAGTACTTTCCACTTAGATTCATGGAAAAGTGTCTTCTAAGAACTTTTAGTACTTTCCAAGAGGTTTCCAACGGTATAAAGTTTTCCAATTTTGGACTTGTATAGAATGAGCTACGATTTTCCAAAGTATGGGTGACAAATCTGAAATTTCCGAACTTAAAGGAAATTGAGAGTTACGAACTCTCTATTTTCCTTCGATATTGCTAAACCGTTTTACACTTGATTTCAAAGATGAAAATCAGATTTCGCTTGTGTTTTAAAATCCCATTTTTTTTAGCCTCGATTTACGAGTAATCAAGGCTCATTTTCGTGAAATTTTCTTAGATTGTACAAGTGTGCAATCTTCCTCGATAATTAGGGGTTTTAAGCGATAGTGTGTAATAGACAATTACTATTTACTCAGGTGCTCAAGGAGACCTTCAAGAGGATCTCGAGGGGAACACCTAAAGGCTCGTTTACGCACTTACTCCCTTATTTCGATTGGTGAGTGTCAAGTGCATGAACTTGTTGTTAAGTGGTTATCTGTTTCTTATCCGTTATGTAAATTTGAAATTTTGAGACGAGGGTGTACTTTATCGCACTCGTTCTCTTTCAAATGAAATTATATTCGAATTTTTCTATGTGAATTCGTATCCGACTCGTACATGATAATGTGGATGTGATTTGTATTTGTGATTCGTATACGTGATCCGTATTTGTGATTCCTATTTGGAATTGTCGATTTGAGCGTTGCTCATCGACTTATACTCGTATTCGTATTCGTATTCGTATTCGGGGGACGCCCAAACTCGTTGGCTAACTTTGCGAATCGAGCCAGCATGGGCTTGGTCGATAAGCTTAGCAAACCATGAGATATTTGTAGAGCATGATCTATTGGAGAGATCTTGTTCGGCATTACTCGTGCAGTATTGCCATGATATACTCGAGTATTATCAAAAACTTTGATGAGCGGGCCCGGTAAGGGGGTGTAACGGTGACGGGATTCGAAGAAAAGTGATGTATCTACGGATTTGATACTTATGTGGTTGACGAAGTGTCAACGTGAGATGTGATCAAGACTTTGACTCGACTACGTGGAATTTAGCTCCTGAGAGCTACAGTATCCTTGAATTGTTTCTGTTTATTTTTTTCCTATTCGAAATCTGAATTATTCGAATTTGATAGCCTTACCTACAATGTAATTGTTGTTGGTACTTGGATTATGTGTTTGCATGTGTGTTTTCTTGGCCTCACTGAGTATTGGCTCATCCTATTAGTTTGTTTTCCTTAACAGGACCGAATCTTGGGGAAGTATGGAGAAACCCTTCGTTGTCCTTTTGTTTAGGATTTCTACTATATTTTGGCTATGCCCTGGTTTGGGTTGTACTTTTGGAATTGAAATGTAAAATTTGGGCCCTGACTTGTATTTAAGATTTAAGTTGTATTATGATTACCCGATGTACTGGTTACATGTTAAGTGACTTGATAAGTTTTAGCGCTTCTGCCTTAATTGTATTCATGTTGCTCTCTTCGAAATGTTCGGTTTGGTTTTAAGTTGAATGGAATTGCTTGAGTCCTGGCGAGAGTTGGGCAGGCGTCCCGCGGATACCCTTTGGTTCGCCTTAGGGAGATGTGGGGGAGTCACAGTTGGTATCAGAGTCATATGCCGATAGTTGGGACTTTACGTCCTTCGTCTGGAAAAGTCCCGAGCCTCTCGTTCGTGAAGAGTCACGAAGCGAAACTCTCCGTAGGGGATGCCCGCGTGCGGGTGGCAAGCTGATAGGTACCCCGTGATGTGACCCTGAGAACTGTCACAGTTGGTATCAGAGCTTAGGTTTCAGATCTTTGTAGTGTATCTTAGGGTTGAAATTTAGGATGCCGGACTGTGGGACTGGTTTGAAAGTTAAGTGACCACTTGTAGGAAAAAAAAAAAAATCAGAGCCGCTTCGCGTGGTATCTGCGAAGGGTGAGATTGGGTCAAATGGTGTTATGGTCTTTATCATATGAATGAGTAAAGGCTTAAGTACTCTTTTAGAGTGTAAGCTGTGAATCATGAATGTGATAGGTATAAATCTTTTATCGTAATACTTGGGAAAGACCAGATATGTATGTTGGGTACGAATCTCAAATATGGTGATTTACTCTTGGGACTGGCCAGCTCGAGATGTGAATTATCTTATTTCGGATTCTTGTACCCGAGTACTTAAGAGTTGAGGGTAATGTTAAAGACTTAAGATCTCCATTTGCGAGGAACAAGAATGGACTAATGTTTCGTGAGAGCAAGTGCAAGAGGTCAACGGATGTCCAGTTCATGTAGTAAGAGAAATGAGACATCTGGCGCAGAATATTTTAACTGAGTGTGGGACAATATTGACTAGAGAGAAGTGGAATGTAGTTGAGCCTAAGAGAGAGAGAGATAGAGAAAGATTGATGGATGGTCCTTTGTAACTCCATAGGATCCAAGAGTTTGATATGAGTTGGAAATGAACAAAAAAAAAAAATTATTAGCCCCTTTTGGACTGATGTAGTTGGATTTAGCTGGAGTAATGCTAGTGCTGAGGCCATTGCATTTTTGTATGACTGTATGGCCTACTTTTGAGGCACTTGACTTTACTTTAGTCGTATGTGACTAAAAGTACTTTTGTGGCACCTGTGTGCTGTATTTTTTTTGTCATACCCCCCCGACTTGCTAATTGTATGAATTTTAAAAGCATAAATACTTGTTAATTATTGTTATCTCTGATGTTTTCAAGATCGGCTCTTGTTTTAAGAAATTTCTTGCGTGATCGCTTTTATTTCTTGCATTAGGCACCCTTAAGATAATGGAAGGACTAAGGAGTGGTCGAGACCATGGGCGAGGGACTAGACAGACCCAACCTCAAGGGGATGAACAAGGATCGGCAACTGGACCGACCCAAGGACAAGAGAATATAGAGGTTAACCAAATGGCTACTGCCATCAATAGGATGACTGATATCCTAGAACGCTTAGCTGAACGACAGGGTCCAGGACCGCTTAACCAACCTGGGGGACAGGATAGAGGAGAAGATAGAGCCTTGGAGAGGTTTCTTAAATTCAACCCGCCTAAGTTCACTGGAGAGCCCGACCCCGAGGCAGCTGAAAACTGGTTAGAGAGAATGACCAATATATTCGCCGCCTTAGACTATACCGAGGATAGGCGAGTGAATTTTGCTGCATTCCAATTTGAGGGAGTTGCACGCGCTTGGTGGGACCTGATAAGGGGAAAGTGGGAAAGAGCTCAAACCCCTTGGACTTGGGAGAATTTCACGAGGGAATTTAATGAGAAATTTCTTCTGCCCTTAATCCAAGAGAAAAGGGAGGATGAATTCATCAAGTTGAAACAAGGAACCCTTAGTGTAGCGGAGTACGAGGGAAAGTTCACTAAGCTTTCTAAGTACGCTCCTGAATTGGTGATTAATGAACGGAGGAGGATTAGACGGTTCGTGCAGGGACTTAATGTAGAAATCCAGGAGGGTTTGGCTGCAGCCCAAATCTCTACGTTTACTGAAGTCTTAGAAAAAGCACAGAGAGTTGAGAGTGCAAGGCTGCAAGTTAGAGACTTTCATGCTAAGAAGAGGGGCACTTCTAGTAACCATTCGGGACAGGCAGATAAGAGTGCCCCACCTTTTAAAAAGGGAAAAGGGATGGGTGGAGTGGAGATATCTAACATGCAAAAAGGGACTCAATCAAGAGTAGATCGCAATGGACGAGGTCAATCGAGAGGGACACCTCCAAGTGGTCAATCTGTGGCTCCCCAAGTCGTTTGTGGTTATTGTGGCAAGCTCAACCATACGGAGAATGATTGTTTTAGGAAACAAGGGAAGTGCTTGTATTGTGGTAGTACCGAGCACCAGATATCAAAATGCCCGACCGTACCAAAAGACGGAGGTAGTACCCAAAGGCCTGAAAAGTCAGCCGCTAAGCAGCCTAGTGTTGGAGGAAGTCGATCTAATGCACCAGCTAGGGTTTATGCATTAGATTATCAACATGTTTCCGATTCTACTAAAGTCATTAGAGGTATGATTCCTCCTTCTATTTGTCTATCTAAGGTTCTCAGTGACCTAGTACCGTACACACTTTTTGCAAAATCCTAAATTCATAAGATAGAATCAAAGTTTGACTACTAATTGGGTAAATAGAAATTGTGAGATATGGATCGGAGGGTGTAAGTTAGTGATTAATTTGAAAGGCATGACTATTAAGGGGTATGACTATTATCCTAAGTGTGAATTTCGAGGACGAAATTCTTTTAAGGAGGGGAGGATGTGAGGACTCGAAATTTTTTTTTTTATTTTTTTTATCGAATATTGGTAGTTTGTTTAAATATTTATTTACTCATTTTTCTCCAAATTATTTATTTCGATCATTTAAAATCCATTTATATGGAACGATGCCTCATTTATATTTTTTAAAGCGTGTTGTTAGAAAAATTCACTTTTCGAAAACTCGTTTAGTTTGGAACAACGAGTGCATGTTTTTCGAGACTATATTTGAATCGAGAGTGTATTGATATTAGAGAGTTAACAATGATCAATGGTAGATTAAGAAAGGTTCATTAAGGAATTAATACTCGACTCATGTAAAGACTCACAAAAATTTACCTATTTTAAACTCCAAATTCTAGCTCATTTAATTATTTATTTGGCCAATTGCCCCAAATATTATTTTCTAACATTTTTAGACCTAATTAAAAGGATCTATGGCTTAGTTATATTTTTAAAGTGACTTGTTTCAAAATTTAATTTCTGAAGACTCGTTAAGTAAAAATAGTGAATATGCGATTGGAATAAATAATTGAATCGAGGATACAATAAGTTCGGAAAAATTAGAGACATGTACATTAGTCTTAAATTAGGTATTTTTATATTTAAGTGCTCAAGTATTAGTTAGTAATATAATCGTTATAAGAATTTTTTTTTGAAAGTTAAGCGTTATCGCGCAAAATTGGAAATACGCGTTTTACGCGCGCGATCAATTAAGGGACTTAAGACCGTTATTTTAGACTATTAAAAGTGAATAATAATAGTATGAATGGAAGTGCATTAGAGGTTTAGTGCACAAGTGAAACAAACCTGAGAGGAAACGAGCACGAAACGCGCGCATTCGCGCACTATCCTTAGTTGACTTTTGGAGCAATTTTGTCCACACATTCTTAAGCTTTTAGTGGACCCATCACACCAGATCAAAACCCTTCTTTTCTCACCTTAAGTGCACGGCTAGAACTCCCATTTTCACACCAAAACAGCCGACCAAACAGCAAAGGAAAGAAAGGAAGAAAAGCTTCTTCATTCTTGCACCAATCTTCCCCCATTTCATCTCAAAATTTGCATCCAGCTTACAAACCACTTGGAGATTCACTTAGGCAAGCAGAAGAGCTTCATTTCCACGGTTTTCTTCAGGCTTCAAAGGGCCAAAAAAAATTCTGACTTGAACAACCACCAAAGTAGGTAATGATCCAACACTCTAAACTTGTCCTATGGAGGTTAAATTACACATATGAGCTAGAATCTTCACATGGGTAGCTTGTATTGTTGGAAAATTTTGATGGTGGGCTCTATGAACTCCCACTCTTGGGTTGTTGCTGATTTGATGATTGATGGTGGATATATTGTTGGTTTAGTGGTTAAAATGATGGATTAATGGTGTGTAATTGATAGAAATTTCATTGGGTGCAAGAAGCAAAAGTTTCCGATTTTGCCCCTGCCTTGTTCGGCCATTTTAAGGCCAATTTTTAATGATCTAATGGGTTGAATCTGATGTTTATATGACGTATTAGATGTGTGAAAAATTTCATTGAAAAATAATGAGGTTTGGTTGGGCAGATGAATTTTTTTTGTGAAACTAGCAAATCTGGAAACTGTTCACGTATGGCTCTGACCAGCGGTGGTGTTTCGGCCGTAACTCCGTCCTCGGATGTCAAAATCATGTGCCGTTGGTGGCGTTGGAAACTAGACATTCCAGGCGTTAATTTGAGATAAAATGCACGTTCTGATTCTTTGTGAGTGAGCCGAACCAAACGTTTTAAGATCGCTGTCCTGTTGCTCTGTTCATCTGGAATGAAGTGATAAGGCAGCAAATTGATGCTCGATTTTGAACTAGTTGGGTGCCAAATTTTGAAATGATTTCTTCTGTGATATTATATCCCTATGAATGTATTTTTCAACGACATAAACCATGCCCCATTCTGAGTTAAATTGACTGAGTTGTGACCAAAACAAGAGGACTGCCCTGTTTTGGAAAAATACCGAAATACTTGGACTGGTTTGGGACAAAACCTGGGAGTGATCTTATTAATTGAAGTTCTTGATGCTAAACACTTACCAAAGGTATCATGGATGTATCTTAGACCTTTATTTCACAAATGAACCATGGTTGGATAGCTTTCTTGATTAAACGATTTAAATTGGGAAATGAAGTCAAAAGACAGGTTGCTTTAGAAATTTTCCTGAACTTTGGATGATTAATTAACTACCTTTCCGAAGGTATTTTTTCCCTGAAATTTGATAGAGCGGTACCTTTCATATAGGAGTAACATACTGCAAAATTTTATACCAATCCAAGTTCGTTTTGACACTTAGCTAAGGTTCCAATTTTTGGAAACTCAAATCTGGAAATTGTTCACCAGACTTGAATTTTCCCAACTTCGAGCTACCGTATCTCGGTGCTCGAAACTCCAATTCTGAATCCGCTTGTTCTGCCCTAAACCTTACTTGCACCTCTAATTGAGTTATAAATTTCAAGGGCTAGTTTGCAACGAGTGAATTCTGCCAAATTTCCAAAGTTAGCGAAAAAAACCAACCCCAGCTCAATCCTGAACATTCTGGAACAGTGATTTCAAGCTCATTTTTGAGTACTTTCCACTTAGATTCATGGAAAAGTGTCTTCTAAGAACTTTTAGTACTTTCCAAGAGGTTTCCAACGGTACAAAGTTTTCCAATTTTGGACTTGTATAGAATGAGCTACGATTTTCCAAAGTATGGGTGACAAATCTGAAATTTCCGAACTTAAAGGAAATTGAGAGTTACGAACTCTCTATTTTCCTTCGATATTGCTAAACCGTTTTACACTTGATTTCAAAGATGAAAATCAGATTTCGCTTGTGTTTTAAAATCCCATTTTTTTTAGCCTCGATTTACGAGTAATCAAGGCTCATTTTCGTGAAATTTTCTTAGATTGTACAAGTGTGCAATCTTCCTCGATAATTAGGGGTTTTAAGCGATAGTGTGTAATAGACAATTACTATTTACTCAGGTGCTCAAGGAGACCTTCAAGAGGATCTCGAGGGGAACACCTAAAGGCTCGTTTACGCACTTACTCCCTTATTTCGATTGGTGAGTGTCAAGTGCATGAACTTGTTGTTAAGTGGTTATCTGTTTCTTATCCGTTATGTAAATTTGAAATTTTGAGACGAGGGTGTACTTTATCGCACTCGTTCTCTTTCAAATGAAATTATATTCGAATTTTTCTATGTGAATTCGTATCCGACTTGTACATGATAATGTGGATGTGATTTGTATTTGTGATTCGTATACGTGATCCGTATTTGTGATTCCTATTTGGAATTGTCGATTTGAGCGTTGCTCATCGACTTATACTCGTATTCGTATTCGTATTCGTATTCGGGGGACGCCCAAACTCGTTGGCTAACTTTGCGAATCGAGCCAGCATGGGCTTGGTCGATAAGCTTAGCAAACCATGAGATATTTGTAGAGCATGATCTATTGGAGAGATCTTGTTCGGCATTACTCGTGCAGTATTGCCATGATATACTCGAGTATTATCAAAAACTTTGATGAGCGGGCCCGGTAAGGGGGTGTAACGGTGACGGGATTCGAAGAAAAGTGATGTATCTACGGATTTGATACTTATGTGGTTGACGAAGTGTCAACGTGAGATGTGATCAAGACTTTGACTCGACTACGTGGAATTTAGCTCCTGAGAGCTACAGTATCCTTGAATTGTTTCTGTTTATTTTTTTCCTATTCGAAATCTGAATTATTCGAATTTGATAGCCTTACCTACAATGTAATTGTTGTTGCTACTTGGATTATGTGTTTGCATGTGTGTTTTCTTGGCCTCACTGAGTATTGGCTCATCCTATTAGTTTGTTTTCCTTAACAGGACCGAATCTTGGGGAAGTATGGAGAAACCCTTCGTTGTCCTTTTGTTTAGGATTTCTACTATATTTTGGCTATGCCCTGGTTTGGGTTGTACTTTTGGAATTGAAATGTAAAATTTGGGCCCTGACTTGTATTTAAGATTTAAGTTGTATTATGATTACCCGATGTACTGGTTACATGTTAAGTGACTTGATAAGTTTTAGCGCTTCTGCCTTAATTGTATTCATGTTGCTCTCTTCGAAATGTTCGGTTTGGTTTTAAGTTGAATGGAATTGCTTGAGTCCTGGCGAGAGTTGGGCAGGCGTCCCGCGGATACCCTTTGGTTCGCCTTAGGGAGATGTGGGGGAGTCACAGTTGGTATCAGAGTCATATGCCGATAGTTGGGACTTTACGTCCTTCGTCTGGAAAAGTCCCGAGCCTCTCGTTCGTGAAGAGTCACGAAGCGAAACTCTCCGTAGGGGATGCCCGCGTGCGGGTGGCAAGCTGATAGGTACCCCGTGATGTGACCCTGAGAACTGTCACAGTTGGTATCAGAGCTTAGGTTTCAGATCTTTGTAGTGTATCTTAGGGTTGAAATTTAGGATGCCGGACTGTGGGACTGGTTTGAAAGTTAAGTGACCACTTGTAGGAAAAAAAAAAAAATCAGAGCCGCTTCGCGTGGTATCTGCGAAGGGTGAGATTGGGTCAAATGGTGTTATGGTCTTTATCATATGAATGAGTAAAGGCTTAAGTACTCTTTTAGAGTGTAAGCTGTGAATCATGAATGTGATAGGTATAAATCTTTTATCGTAATACTTGGGAAAGACCAGATATGTATGTTGGGTACGAATCTCAAATATGGTGATTTACTCTTGGGACTGGCCAGCTCGAGATGTGAATTATCTTATTTCGGATTCTTGTACCCGAGTACTTAAGAGTTGAGGGTAATGTTAAAGACTTAAGATCTCCATTTGCGAGGAACAAGAATGGACTAATGTTTCGTGAGAGCAAGTGCAAGAGGTCAACGGATGTCCAGTTCATGTAGTAAGAGAAATGAGACATCTGGCGCAGAATATTTTAACTGAGTGTGGGACAATATTGACTAGAGAGAAGTGGAATGTAGTTGAGCCTAAGAGAGAGAGAGATAGAGAAAGATTGATGGATGGTCCTTTGTAACTCCATAGGATCCAAGAGTTTGATATGAGTTGGAAATGAACAAAAAAAAAAAATTATTAGCCCCTTTTGGACTGATGTAGTTGGATTTAGCTGGAGTAATGCTAGTGCTGAGGCCATTGCATTTTTGTATGACTGTATGGCCTACTTTTGAGGCACTTGACTTTACTTTAGTCGTATGTGACTAAAAGTACTTTTGTGGCACCTGTGTGCTGTATTTTTTTTGTCATACCCCCCCGACTTGCTAATTGTATGAATTTTAAAAGCATAAATACTTGTTAATTATTGTTATCTCTGATGTTTTCAAGATCGGCTCTTGTTTTAAGAAATTTCTTGCGTGATCGCTTTTATTTCTTGCATTAGGCACCCTTAAGATAATGGAAGGACTAAGGAGTGGTCGAGACCATGGGCGAGGGACTAGACAGACCCAACCTCAAGGGGATGAACAAGGATCGGCAACTGGACCGACCCAAGGACAAGAGAATATAGAGGTTAACCAAATGGCTACTGCCATCAATAGGATGACTGATATCCTAGAACGCTTAGCTGAACGACAGGGTCCAGGACCGCTTAACCAACCTGGGGGACAGGATAGAGGAGAAGATAGAGCCTTGGAGAGGTTTCTTAAATTCAACCCGCCTAAGTTCACTGGAGAGCCCGACCCCGAGGCAGCTGAAAACTGGTTAGAGAGAATGACCAATATATTCGCCGCCTTAGACTATACCGAGGATAGGCGAGTGAATTTTGCTGCATTCCAATTTGAGGGAGTGGCACGCGCTTGGTGGGACCTGATAAGGGGAAAGTGGGAAAGAGCTCAAACCCCTTGGACTTGGGAGAATTTCACGAGGGAATTTAATGAGAAATTTCTTCTGCCCTTAATCCAAGAGAAAAGGGAGGATGAATTCATCAAGTTGAAACAAGGAACCCTTAGTGTAGCGGAGTACGAGGGAAAAGTTCACTAAGCTTTCTAAGTACGCTCCTGAATTGGTGATTAATGAACGGAGGAGGATTAGACGGTTCGTGCAGGGACTTAATGTAGAAATCCAGGAGGGTTTGGCTGCAGCCCAAATCTCTACGTTTACTGAAGTCTTAGAAAAAGCACAGAGAGTCGAGAGTGCAAGGCTGCAAGTTAGAGACTTTCATGCTAAGAAGAGGGGCACTTCTAGTAACCATTCGGGACAGGCAGATAAGAGTGCCCCACCTTTTAAAAAGGGAAAAGGGATGGGTGGAGTGGAGATATCTAACATGCAAAAAGGGACTCAATCAAGAGTAGATCGCAATGGACGAGGTCAATCGAGAGGGACACCTCCAAGTGGTCAATCTGTGGCTCCCCAAGTCGTTTGTGGTTATTGTGGCAAGCTCAACCATACGGAGAATGATTGTTTTAGGAAACAAGGGAAGTGCTTGTATTGTGGTAGTACCGAGCACCAGATATCAAAATGCCCGACCGTACCAAAAGACGGAGGTAGTACCCAAAGGCCTGAAAAGTCAGCCGCTAAGCAGCCTAGTGTTGGAGGAAGTCGATCTAATGCACCAGCTAGGGTTTATGCATTAGATTATCAACATGTTTCCGATTCTACTAAAGTCATTAGAGGTATGATTCCTCCTTCTATTTGTCTATCTAAGGTTCTCAGTGACCTAGTACCGTACACACTTTTTGCAAAATCCTAAATTCATAAGATAGAATCAAAGTTTGACTACTAATTGGGTAAATAGAAATTGTGAGATATGGATCGGAGGGTGTAAGTTAGTGATTAATTTGAAAGGCATGACTATTAAGGGGTATGACTATTATCCTAAGTGTGAATTTCGAGGACGAAATTCTTTTAAGGAGGGGAGGATGTGAGGACTCGAAATTTTTTTTTTTATTTTTTTTATCGAATATTGGTAGTTTGTTTAAATATTTATTTACTCATTTTTCTCCAAATTATTTATTTCGATCATTTAAAATCCATTTATATGGAACGATGCCTCATTTATATTTTTTAAAGCGTGTTGTTAGAAAAATTCACTTTTCGAAAACTCGTTTAGTTTGGAACAACGAGTGCATGTTTTTCGAGACTATATTTGAATCGAGAGTGTATTGATATTAGAGAGTTAACAATGATCAATGGTAGATTAAGAAAGGTTCATTAAGGAATTAATACTCGACTCATGTAAAGACTCACAAAAATTTACCTATTTTAAACTCCAAATTCTAGCTCATTTAATTATTTATTTGGCCAATTGCCCCAAATATTATTTTCTAACCTTTTTAGACCTAATTAAAAGGATCTATGGCTTAGTTATATTTTTAAAGTGACTTGTTTCAAAATTTAATTTCTGAAGACTCGTTAAGTAAAAATAGTGAATATGCGATTGGAATAAATAATTGAATCGAGGATACAATAAGTTTGGAAAAATTAGAGACATGTACATTAGTCTCAAATTAGGTATTTTTATATTTAAGTGCTCAAGTATTAGTTAGTAATATAATCGTTATAAGAATTTTTTTTTGAAAGTTAAGCGTTATCGCGCAAAATTGGAAATACGCGTTTTACGCGCGCGATCAATTAAGGGACTTAAGACCGTTATTTTAGACTATTAAAAGTGAATAATAATAGTATGAATGGAAGTGCATTAGAGGTTTAGTGCACAAGTGAAACAAACCTGAGAGGAAACGAGCACGAAACGCGCGCATTCGCGCACTATCCTTAGTTGACTTTTGGAGCAATTTTGTCCACACATTCTTAAGCTTTTAGTGGACCCATCACACCAGATCAAAACCCTTCTTTTCTCACCTTAAGTGCACGGCTAGAACTCCCATTTTCACACCAAAACAGCCGACCAAACAGCAAAGGAAAGAAAGGAAGAAAAGCTTCTTCATTCTTGCACCAATCTTCCCCCATTTCATCTCAAAATTTGCATCCAGCTTACAAACCACTTGGAGATTCACTTAGGCAAGCAGAAGAGCTTCATTTCCACGGTTTTCTTCAGGCTTCAAAGGGCCAAAAAAAATTCTGACTTGAACAACCACCAAAGTAGGTAATGATCCAACACTCTAAACTTGTCCTATGGAGGTTAAATTACACATATGAGCTAGAATCTTCACATGGGTAGCTTGTATTGTTGGAAAATTTTGATGGTGGGCTCTGTGAACTCCCACTCTTGGGTTGTTGCTGATTTGATGATTGATGGTGGATATATTGTTGGTTTAGTGGTTAAAATGATGGATTAATGGTGTGTAATTGATAGAAATTTCATTGGGTGCAAGAAGCAAAAGTTTCCGATTTTGCCCCTGCCTTGTTCGGCCATTTTAAGGCCAATTTTTAATGATCTAATGGGTTGAATCTGATGTTTATATGACGTATTAGATGTGTGAAAAATTTCATTGAAAAATAATGAGGTTTGGTTGGGCAGATGAATTTTTTTTGTGAAACTAGCAAATCTGGAAACTGTTCACGTATGGCTCTGACCAGCGGTGGTGTTTCGGCCGTAACTCCGTCCTCGGATGTCGAAATCATGTGCCGTTGGTGGCGTTGGAAACTAGACATTCCAGGCGTTAATTTGAGATAAAATGCACGTTCTGATTCTTTGTGAGTGAGCCGAACCAAACGTTTTAAGATCGCTGTCCTGTTGCTCTGTTCATCTGGAATGAAGTGATAAGGCAGCAAATTGATGCTCGATTTTGAACTAGTTGGGTGCCAAATTTTGAAATGATTTCTTCTGTGATATTATAGCCCTATGAATGTATTTTTCAACGACATAAACCATGCCCCATTCTGAGTTAAATTGACTGAGTTGTGACCAAAACAAGAGGACTGCCCTGTTTTGGAAAAAAACCGAAATACTTGGACTGGTTTGGGACAAAACCTGGGAGTGATCTTATTAATTGAAGTTCTTGATGCTAAACACTTACCAAAGGTATCATGGATGTATCTTAGACCTTTATTTCACAAATGAACCATGGTTGGATAGCTTTCTTGATTAAACGATTTAAATTGGGAAATGAAGTCAAAAGACAGGTTGCTTTAGAAATTTTCCTGAACTTTGGATGATTAATTAACTACCTTTCCGAAGGTATTTTTTCCCTGAAATTTGATAGAGCGGTACCTTTCATATAGGAGTAACATACTGCAAAATTTTATACCAATCCAAGTTCGTTTTGACACTTAGCTAAGGTTCCAATTTTTGGAAACTCAAATCTGGAAATTGTTCACCAGACTTGAATTTTCCCAACTTCGAGCTACCGTATCTCGGTGCTCGAAACTCCAATTCTGAATCCGCTTGTTCTGCCCTAAACCTTACTTGCACCTCTAATTGAGTTATAAATTTCAAGGGCTAGTTTGCAACGAGTGAATTCTGCCAAATTTCCAAAGTTAGCGAAAAAAACCAACCCCAGCTCAATCCTGAACATTCTGGAACAGTGATTTCAAGCTCATTTTTGAGTACTTTCCACTTAGATTCATGGAAAAGTGTCTTCTAAGAACTTTTAGTACTTTCCAAGAGGTTTCCAACGGTATAAAGTTTTCCAATTTTGGACTTGTATAGAATGAGCTACGATTTTCCAAAGTATGGGTGACAAATCTGAAATTTCCGAACTTAAAGGAAATTGAGAGTTACGAACTCTCTATTTTCCTTCGATATTGCTAAACCGTTTTACACTTGATTTCAAAGATGAAAATCAGATTTCGCTTGTGTTTTAAAATCCCATTTTTTTTAGCCTCGATTTACGAGTAATCAAGGCTCATTTTCGTGAAATTTTCTTAGATTGTACAAGTGTGCAATCTTCCTCGATAATTAGGGGTTTTAAGCGATAGTGTGTAATAGACAATTACTATTTACTCAGGTGCTCAAGGAGACCTTCAAGAGGATCTCGAGGGGAACACCTAAAGGCTCGTTTACGCACTTACTCCCTTATTTCGATTGGTGAGTGTCAAGTGCATGAACTTGTTGTTAAGTGGTTATCTGTTTCTTATCCGTTATGTAAATTTGAAATTTTGAGACGAGGGTGTACTTTATCGCACTCGTTCTCTTTCAAATGAAATTATATTCGAATTTTTCTATGTGAATTCGTATCCGACTTGTACATGATAATGTGGATGTGATTTGTATTTGTGATTCGTATACGTGATCCGTATTTGTGATTCCTATTTGGAATTGTCGATTTGAGCGTTGCTCATCGACTTATACTCGTATTCGTATTCGTATTCGTATTCGGGGGACGCCCAAACTCGTTGGCTAACTTTGCGAATCGAGCCAGCATGGGCTTGGTCGATAAGCTTAGCAAACCATGAGATATTTGTAGAGCATGATCTATTGGAGAGATCTTGTTCGGCATTACTCGTGCAGTATTGCCATGATATACTCGAGTATTATCAAAAACTTTGATGAGCGGGCCCGGTAAGGGGGTGTAACGGTGACGGGATTCGAAGAAAAGTGATGTATCTACGGATTTGATACTTATGTGGTTGACGAAGTGTCAACGTGAGATGTGATCAAGACTTTGACTCGACTACGTGGAATTTAGCTCCTGAGAGCTACAGTATCCTTGAATTGTTTCTGTTTATTTTTTTCCTATTCGAAATCTGAATTATTCGAATTTGATAGCCTTACCTACAATGTAATTGTTGTTGCTACTTGGATTATGTGTTTGCATGTGTGTTTTCTTGGCCTCACTGAGTATTGGCTCATCCTATTAGTTTGTTTTCCTTAACAGGACCGAATCTTGGGGAAGTATGGAGAAACCCTTCGTTGTCCTTTTGTTTAGGATTTCTACTATATTTTGGCTATGCCCTGGTTTGGGTTGTACTTTTGGAATTGAAATGTAAAATTTGGGCCCTGACGTGTATTTAGGATTTAAGTTGTATTATGATTACCCGATGTACTGGTTACATGTTAAGTGACTTGATAAGTTTTAGCGCTTCTGCCTTAATTGTATTCATGTTGCTCTCTTCGAAATGTTCGGTTTGGTTTTAAGTTGAATGGAATTGCTTGAGTCCTGGCGAGAGTTGGGCAGGCGTCCCGCGGATACCCTTTGGTTCGCCTTAGGGAGATGTGGGGGAGTCACAGTTGGTATCAGAGCCATATGCCGACAGTTGGGACTTTACGTCCTTCGTCTGGAAAAGTCCCGAGCCTCTCGTTCGTGAAGAGTCACGAAGCGAAACTCTCCGTAGGGGATGCCCGCGTGCGGGTGGCAAGCTGATAGGTACCCCGTGATGTGACCCTGAGAACTGTCACAGTTGGTATCAGAGCTTAGGTTTCAGATCTTTGTAGTGTATCTTAGGGTTGAAATTTAGGATGCCGGACTGTGGGACTGGTTTGAAAGTTAAGTGACCACTTGTAGGAAAAAAAAAAAAATCAGAGCCGCTTCGCGTGGTATCTGCGAAGGGTGAGATTGGGTCAAATGGTGTTATGGTCTTTATCATATGAATGAGTAAAGGCTTAAGTACTCTTTTAGAGTGTAAGCTGTGAATCATGAATGTGATAGGTATAAATCTTTTATCGTAATACTTGGGAAAGACCAGATATGTATGTTGGGTACGAATCTCAAATATGGTGATTTACTCTTGGGACTGGCCAGCTCGAGATGTGAATTATCTTATTTCGGATTCTTGTACCCGAGTACTTAAGAGTTGAGGGTAATGTTAAAGACTTAAGATCTCCATTTGCGAGGAACAAGAATGGACTAATGTTTCGTGAGAGCAAGTGCAAGAGGTCAACGGATGTCCAGTTCATGTAGTAAGAGAAATGAGACATCTGGCGCAGAATATTTTAACTGAGTGTGGGACAATATTGACTAGAGAGAAGTGGAATGTAGTTGAGCCTAAGAGAGAGAGAGATAGAGAAAGATTGATGGATGGTCCTTTGTAACTCCATAGGATCCAAGAGTTTGATATGAGTTGGAAATGAACAAAAAAAAAAAATTATTAGCCCCTTTTGGACTGATGTAGTTGGATTTAGCTGGAGTGATGCTAGTGCTGAGGCCATTGCATTTTTGTATGACTGTATGGCCTACTTTTGAGGCACTTGACTTTACTTTAGTCGTATGTGACTAAAAGTACTTTTGTGGCACCTGTGTGCTGTATTTTTTTTGTCATACCCCCCCGACTTGCTAATTGTATGAATTTTAAAAGCATAAATACATGTTAATTATTGTTATCTCTGATGTTTTCAAGATCGGCTCTTGTTTTAAGAAATTTCTTGCGTGATCGCTTTTATTTCTTGCATTAGGCACCCTTAAGATAATGGAAGGACTAAGGAGTGGTCGAGACCATGGGCGAGGGACTAGACAGACCCAACCTCAAGGGGATGAACAAGGATCGGCAACTGGACCGACCCAAGGACAAGAGAATATAGAGGTTAACCAAATGGCTACTGCCATCAATAGGATGACTGATATCCTAGAACGCTTAGCTGAACGACAGGGTCCAGGACCGCTTAACCAACCTGGGGGACAGGATAGAGGAGAAGATAGAGCCTTGGAGAGGTTTCTTAAATTCAACCCGCCTAAGTTCACTGGAGAGCCCGACCCCGAGGCAGCTGAAAACTGGTTAGAGAGAATGACCAATATATTCGCCGCCTTAGACTATACCGAGGATAGGCGAGTGAATTTTGCTGCATTCCAATTTGAGGGAGTGGCACGCGCTTGGTGGGACCTGATAAGGGGAAAGTGGGAAAGAGCTCAAACCCCTTGGACTTGGGAGAATTTCACGAGGGAATTTAATGAGAAATTTCTTCTGCCCTTAATCCAAGAGAAAAGGGAGGATGAATTCATCAAGTTGAAACAAGGAACCCTTAGTGTAGCGGAGTACGAGGGAAAGTTCACTAAGCTTTCTAAGTACGCTCCTGAATTGGTGATTAATGAACGGAGGAGGATTAGACGGTTCGTGCAGGGACTTAATGTAGAAATCCAGGAGGGTTTGGCTGCAGCCCAAATCTCTACGTTTACTGAAGTCTTAGAAAAAGCACAGAGAGTCGAGAGTGCAAGGCTGCAAGTTAGAGACTTTCATGCTAAGAAGATGGGCACTTCTAGTAACCATTCGGGACAGGCAGATAAGAGTGCCCCACCTTTTAAAAAGGGAAAAGGGATGGGTGGAGTGGAGATATCTAACATGCAAAAAGGGACTCAATCAAGAGTAGATCGCAATGGACGAGGTCAATCGAGAGGGACACCTCCAAGTGGTCAATCTGTGGCTCCCCAAGTCGTTTGTGGTTATTGTGGCAAGCTCAACCATACGGAGAATGATTGTTTTAGGAAACAAGGGAAGTGCTTGTATTGTGGTAGTACCGAGCACCAGATATCAAAATGCCCGACCGTACCAAAAGACGGAGGTAGTACCCAAAGGCCTGAAAAGTCAGCCGCTAAGCAGCCTAGTGTTGGAGGAAGTCGATCTAATGCACCAGTTAGGGTTTATGCATTAGATTATCAACATGTTTCCGATTCTACTAAAGTCATTAGAGGTATGATTCCTCCTTCTATTTGTCTATCTAAGGTTCTCAGTGACCTAGTACCGTACACACTTTTTGCAAAACCCTAAATTCATAAGATAGAATCAAAGTTTGACTACTAATTGGGTAAATAGAAATTGTGAGATATGGATCGGAGGGTGTAAGTTAGTGATTAATTTGAAAGGCATGACTATTAAGGGGTATGACTATTATCCTAAGTGTGAATTTCGAGGACGAAATTCTTTTAAGGAGGGGAGGATGTGAGGACTCGAAATTTTTTTTTTTATTTTATTTTATCGAATATTGGTAGTTTGTTTAAATATTTATTTACTCATTTTTCTCCAAATTATTTATTTCGATCATTTAAAATCCATTTATATGGAACGATGCCTCATTTATATTTTTTAAAGCGTGTTGTTAGAAAAATTCACTTTTCGAAAACTCGTTTAGTTTGGAACAACGAGTGCATGTTTTTCGAGACTATATTTGAATCGAGAGTGTATTGATATTAGAGAGTTAACAATGATCAATGGTAGATTAAGAAAGGTTCATTAAGGAATTAATACTCGACTCATGTAAAGACTCACAAAAATTTACCTATTTTAAACTCCAAATTCTAGCTCATTTAATTATTTATTTGGCCAATTGCCCCAAATATTATTTTCTAACCTTTTTAGACCTAATTAAAAGGATCTATGGCTTAGTTATATTTTTAAAGTGACTTGTTTCAAAATTTAATTTCTGAAGACTCGTTAAGTAAAAATAGTGAATATGCGATTGGAATAAATAATTGAATCGAGGATACAATAAGTTTGGAAAAATTAGAGACATGTACATTAGTCTCAAATTAGGTATTTTTATGTTTAAGTGCTCAAGTATTAGTTAGTAATATAATCGTTATAAGAATTTTTTTTTGAAAGTTAAGCGTTATCGCGCAAAATTGGAAATACGCGTTTTACGCGCGCGATCAATTAAGGGACTTAAGACCGTTATTTTAGACTATTAAAAGTGAATAATAATAGTATGAATGGAAGTGCATTAGAGGTTTAGTGCACAAGTGAAACAAACCTGAGAGGAAACGAGCACGAAACGCGCGCATTCGCGCACTATCCTTAGTTGACTTTTGGAGCAATTTTGTCCACACATTCTTAAGCTTTTAGTGGACCCATCACACCAGATCAAAACCCTTCTTTTCTCACCTTAAGTGCACGGCTAGAACTCCCATTTTCACACCAAAACAGCCGACCAAACAGCAAAGGAAAGAAAGGAAGAAAAGCTTCTTCATTCTTGCACCAATCTTCCCCCATTTCATCTCAAAATTTGCATCCAGCTTACAAACCACTTGGAGATTCACTTAGGCAAGGAGAAGAGCTTCATTTCCACGGTTTTCTTCAGGCTTCAAAGGGCCAAAAAAAATTCTGACTTGAACAACCACCAAAGTAGGTAATGATCCAACACTCTAAACTTGTCCTATGGAGGTTAAATTACACATATGAGCTAGAATCTTCACATGGGTAGCTTGTATTGTTGGAAAATTTTGATGGTGGGCTCTATGAACTCCCACTCTTGGGTTGTTGCTGATTTGATGATTGATGGTGGATATATTGTTGGTTTAGTGGTTAAAATGATGGATTAATGGTGTGTAATTGATAGAAATTTCATTGGGTGCAAGAAGCAAAAGTTTCCGATTTTGCCCCTGCCTTGTTCGGCCATTTTAAGGCCAATTTTTAATGATCTAATGGGTTGAATCTGATGTTTATATGACGTATTAGATGTGTGAAAAATTTCATTGAAAAATAATGAGGTTTGGTTGGGCAGATGAATTTTTTTTGTGAAACTAGCAAATCTGGAAACTGTTCACGTATGGCTCTGACCAGCGGTGGTGTTTCGGCCGTAACTCCGTCCTCGGATGTCGAAATCATGTGCCGTTGGTGGCGTTGGAAACTAGACATTCCAGGCGTTAATTTGAGATAAAATGCACGTTCTGATTCTTTGTGAGTGAGCCGAACCAAACGTTTTAAGATCGCTGTCCTGTTGCTCTGTTCATCTGGAATGAAGTGATAAGGCAGCAAATTGATGCTCGATTTTGAACTAGTTGGGTGCCAAATTTTGAAATGATTTCTTCTGTGATATTATAGCCCTATGAATGTATTTTTCAACGACATAAACCATGCCCCATTCTGAGTTAAATTGACTGAGTTGTGACCAAAACAAGAGGACTGCCCTGTTTTGGAAAAAAACCGAAATACTTGGACTGGTTTGGGACAAAACCTGGGAGTGATCTTATTAATTGAAGTTCTTGATGCTAAACACTTACCAAAGGTATCATGGATGTATCTTAGACCTTTATTTCACAAATGAACCATGGTTGGATAGCTTTCTTGATTAAACGATTTAAATTGGGAAATGAAGTCAAAAGACAGGTTGCTTTAGAAATTTTCCTGAACTTTGGATGATTAATTAACTACCTTTCCGAAGGTATTTTTTCCCTGAAATTTGATAGAGCGGTACCTTTCATATAGGAGTAACATACTGCAAAAGTTTATACCAATCCAAGTTCGTTTTGACACTTAGCTAAGGTTCCAATTTTTGGAAACTCAAATCTGGAAATTGTTCACCAGACTTGAATTTTCCCAACTTCGAGCTACCGTATCTCGGTGCTCGAAACTCCAATTCTCAATCCGCTTATTCTGCCCTAAACCTTACTTGCACCTCTAATTGAGTTATAAATTTCAAGGGCTAGTTTGCAACGAGTGAATTCTGCCAAATTTCCAAAGTTAGCGAAAAAAACCAACCCCAGCTCAATCCTGAACATTCTGGAACAGTGATTTCAAGCTCATTTTTGATTACTTTCCACTTAGATTCATGGAAAAGTGTCTTCTAAGAACTTTTAGTACTTTCCAAGAGGTTTCCAACGGTATAAAGGTTTCCAATTTTGGACTTGTATAGAATGAGCTACGATTTTCCAAAATATGGGTGACAAATCTGAAATTTCCGAACTTAAAGGAAATTGAGAGTTACGAACTCTCTATTTTCCTTCGATATTGCTAAACCGTTTTACACTTGATTTCAAAGATGAAAATCAGATTTCTCTTGTGTTTTAAAATCCCATTTTTTTTAGCCTCGATTTACGAGTAATCAAGGCTCATTTTCGTGAAATTTTCTTAGATTGTACAAGTGTGCAATCTTCCTCGATAATTAGGGGTTTTAAGCGATAGTGTGTAATAGACAATTACTATTTACTCAGGTGCTCAAGGAGACCTTCAAGAGGATCTCGAGGGGAACACCTAAAGGCTCGTTTACGCACTTACTCCCTTATTTCGATTGGTGAGTGTCAAGTGCATGAACTTGTTGTTAAGTGGTTATCTGTTTCTTATCCGTTATGTAAATTTGAAATTTTGAGACGAGGGTGTACTTTATCGCACTCGTTCTCTTTCAAATGAAATTATATTCGAATTTTTCTATGTGAATTCGTATCCGACTTGTACATGATAATGTGGATGTGATTTGTATTTGTGATTCGTATACGTGATCCGTATTTGTGATTCCTATTTGGAATTGTCGATTTGAGCGTTGCTCATCGACTTATACTCGTATTCGTATTCGTATTCGTATTCGGGGGACGCCCAAACTCGTTGGCTAACTTTGCGAATCGAGCCAGCATGGGCTTGTCGATAAGCTTAGCAAACAATGAGATATTTGTAGAGCATGATCTGTTGGAGAGATCTTGTTCGGCATTACTCGTGCAGTATTGCCATGATATACTTGAGTATTATCAAAAACTTTGATGAGCGGGCCCGGTAAGGGGGTGTAACGGTGACGGGATTCGAAGAAAAGTGATGTATCTACGGATTTGATACTTATGTGGTTGACGAAGTGTCAACGTGAGATGTGATCAAGACTTTGACTCGACTACGTGGAATTTAGCTCCTGAGAGCTACAGTATCCTTGAATTGTTTCTGTTTATTTTTTTCCTATTCGAAATCTGAATTATTCGAATTTGATAGCCTTACCTACAATGTAATTGTTGTTGCTACTTGGATTATGTGTTTGCATGTGTGTTTTCTTGGCCTCACTGAATATTGGCTCATCCTATTAGTTTGTTTTCCTTAACAGGACCGAATCTTGGGGAAGTATGGAGAAACCCTTCGTTGTCCTTTTGTTTAGGATTTCTACTATATTTTGGCTATGCCCTGGTTTGGGTTGTACTTTTGGAATTGAAATGTAAAATTTGGGCCCTGACGTGTATTTAGGATTTAAGTTGTATTATGATTACCCGATGTACTGGTTACATGTTAAGTGACTTGATAAGTTTTAGCGCTTCTGCCTTAATTGTATTCATGTTGCTCTCTTCGAAATGTTAGGTTTGGTTTTAAGTTGAATGGAATTGCTTGAGTCCTGGCGAGAGTTGGGCAGGCATCCCGCGGATACCCTTTGGTTCGCCTTAGGGAGATGTGGGGGCGTCACAAAAACTAAAAGCAAAATATGTTTACACTTACACTCCCTGTTACCAAGACTCATCCTACATTTTATAGAGTAATGATAATGATATATTTGATGTTGTTACAAGGTAGACGTGTGCTTCATAGTGTGAGGGCAAGTAATTAATACAATACTCTTGCCAACTCTACATCATCAACAAATAACAACCAACTTTAGCTGCAGGCTATTGTTGATTGATTGACAATAACATTGAAAATTAAGATTATGTGTCATTTGCTTTACATGAGATGACAAATTTGGGAACAGAGAATCCTTTAAAACACTTTGCACATTTACACATTTGCTTGCAGCAAACTTTTGCATAATAGTCAGAAAGTATGGCTAGCTTTCTTCTCATCCCCACAACCATCGTTCTTTTTCTGTTCTATTCAGCTTTTGAATCGAATTTGAGATGGATTACATAATTTCTTTCTCTTCTTACTATGAGTGCTTCGGAAAATTCCATCCACAGAATTTGAATTTAAGTACAGTTAATAGAAGCTAATCCAGTTCTAATACTCTTCATGCCAACAGTCTCAGAAGTTACTTTTCCATTAGTAAAGAAACACAAGACAACATGTTAAACAACTCATGGTATCAATTTCCTTAAGCATACAGACTTTACCTGAGAACTTGGGATATTACATTCAACAGGGAAAAAAATAAACCACAACCAATTTTCTTGAGAAGGTAACTTGTATATACGTGGCAAGTATATATTTTACATGTTTTTAGTATGTTTTATTAGTTAATTTTGGTATGTTTTAACTAGTTTTTTAACTAATTAACTAGGATTTTGGTAAAGATATGTATTTTATGGTTTAAATGGCAAATATTACATTTTTATGGATTTTTATGGTAAAAACTTCATGTTTTTGTAGGTTTAATGAGCCAATCATCAAATGGCATAAATTGAGAAGACAATTGGATGATAATTGCTAATTGGAAGAGGTTTTAAGAAGACATGAAAAGCAAAACATCCAATTGAATGCAAGTGAAGATAGTTTTGATGCATCTTTGTATTTCGACTATATCTTGAGTTACACGCATTGGATCAAGGTGATCTTTATACCATTTTGAATCTAAGAGATAAATCTACATTTGGTATGAAAATATCAAAGTCTAATTCAGTTGTTTTCCTGGCCAAAAAGTCGAAACACAGAAGCTAATTTGTATGGTCGAGAGCTGAAACCAGGGATTGACCAGTTGATAGTATTTTGATCATATCTTGGTTCACGGAGCTCCAAATCAGATGATTCTTGAAGTATTGGAAAGCTAACTCAAAGATTTACAATTTTCATGCATTATCCAAGAGTTAGTTCAGTCTCTATCATTGAGAGAATAGCAATTGAATTGGAATCAAGTGCACAGAATTGAATATGCGACTTGGCAATACGTGGACTCAAGTCGCGTATTCTCAAGTCACGTATTGTAGCCTGATTTCTGCAATTTGCTCAGCCACTTGTCGTGTCTTCACACTACTTTCCAACTATAGTTGGAGAGAGAATTTCGGCTGCACATGCTTCTGATACAAAAAGGAAGAGAAAATGAGCTTTGTGTCTTGTCCAAAACCCACCTTTTTTACTCTCTTGACAATTAGATGTTAGAATCATTAGAAGAGAAGAGTAGAACATATTAGAAGGAGTTCACATCAAATTTTAGATAGAACTTAGAAGAAGTCTTGTCTTGTTCTCTCTAGTTAGGAGTTTTTGTGGAGAACAATTGGAGATTTCATTGTACACTATTTTGTTGAAGAAATTGAAAATCATTGGGAGTTTCTTCATTAACCTTGACTAAGTTTTCTTTAATCTGTCTTTTACTTGTGATTTATGATGTGTTTATGCAATGAAACTATGAGTTTACTTGTTATATCTTACATGAGTAGCAAAATTTTTAGATCTATAGAGTAGATGAAACTTATAGCTACTTGATATGAAGTGGACATGATTTACACTTGTTACATCTTGTATTAATTTGTCTACTTGTGCATGTTTATCACTTGTTGTTACTTGATCACCAATAGTAAATTCTTAGTTGTTATTATTCAATGAAAGTTGATAATAATGATGGAATAATATGAGTAGAGCTTGATGTGTGATTTATGAAAATAGAGGTACACTTAAGTGGATTAACTTGCATTTCATGAAGGAAACAAGAGTAGATCTAGTTATTCACCATGAGAATAGGGAAAACTAGACTACATCTAGGCCATTTCATCATGAGAATGAGATTTGGTAATATTGAAAATGAATCCCTAATTAAACAAGGTTTATAACAAGAGGTACATTTATTTATTTGTGTTGTTTATGCCACAAGTGGAATCTACATCCCTAAACTCAAGTAATTAGTGAATTTTCTCCATTTATTATCTTGTAATTGTCTAGTTAAGATTTGTAGGTAGTAGTAATTATAGATTCTCTTACTTAAATTGATTATAGTCTAAATAATAGAGTAAGTGAGTACCTAGTACATGATAACATCGCTATCCGTGGGATCGACCCGATATTTGCCCAAAACACTAAATTGACCTGTATACTTGCAGTCTAAATAGGTAAAATTTAAAATTAAACTCGAACTTAAACCAAAAATCCTTCAAATTTTTGGTGTCATTGTTGCGGAACAGCAATATTAGGGCCTAACAAACTTTATTAATTTAGACCTTTATATTAGCTTAGTTGATATTAGTGTAGTGAAAATTCTTGTTAATATTTTGGATTGGATTTTTATTTATTTTTGTAATACTACATTGTCTCTATTTTTCATTTTTGTAATGTATGCATCGAGTTTTACGTGTAATAGTACCTTTTGATCCGAAAATTGAAAGGACACTACATAAACAAAGAAAGTATACACCACAATAACAAGAAGAATAGATTCAACTAATAGCGGAAATTGCAATAGAGTTACCTTTTGAAAAAGAAATGACGGAGAATGAAGCAAATAGGCGAGTTCTAAGGGATTATGCTCTACTAGGAACTCAAGGATCCCAAACAAGTATAGTGCGGCTGACGGTAAATGCTAACAATTTTGAGATTAAACCATCATTAATCCAAATGGTTCAATAATCTCAATTTAGAGGTAATGTCATAGAGGATTCAAATGCACATTTAGCCACAATTTTTGGAGATATGTGACACAATTAAAATGAATGGAGTTAGTGATGATATTATAAGGCTAAAGTTGTTCCCATTTTCATTAAGAGATAAAACTAAAATTTGGTTACACTCTCATATTCCCAACACTTTTACCACATGGGATGATTTATCACGAGTATTTTTGAATAAGCACTTTTCACCGGCAAAACGGCTAAACTTATAATAGATATCACTAGTTTTAGCCAATAAGAAGGCGAATCATTATACAAATCATGAGAAAGATTTAGAAATTTGTTTCGAAAATGTCCACATCATAGACTTTCCGATTGGCTAATCGTACAAACTTGCTATAATGATTTATTTTTTTTTACAAAAACTACTATTGATGTAGCCGCAAGTAGAGCATTAATGGGTAAATCACTCCAAGAAATTCAAAGTTTGATAGAAGAAATGGCTGCAAACAATTACCAATGGACCAATGAGAGAGGTAATCCGAGACGTCATGCGGGTATAATTAAAATGGACACCCTCAACATATTGAGTGCCCAAATGAACAATGTGGTGAAGTTACTCAGTAGACAAGCCGAAGTTGGTCCAAATTCATCTAATACACATGTGGTTTGTTGTTCAATATGTGAAGGTGAATATAATACTAATGATTGTATTGATTTTGAACAAGTACAATTTGTCAACAACTACAATCGAAATGCTCAAAATAACCCCTACTCAAACACTTACAATTTGGGGTGGAGAAATCATCCAAAATTTGGATGAAAAATCAACACAATCAACAAAGGCCAACCAATCCGTCGGGATTCCAACAAAGACAACCACAAACGGAAACTAAACCGGGTTAGGAGATCGTGGTGGAAAAATTTGCTAAGGTTACTTCGGATAGGTTTAAGCGAGTGGAAGGAAGATTGGACCAACTTACTACAATGTATAAGAATGTTGAGGTCCAAATTGGCCAAATTCCTAGTTCTTTAAATAATAGAAATCAAGAAAAATTATCTAGTAAAACGAAAGTGAATCCCAAGGAGCATGTCAAGGCCATTACTCTTAGGAATGATAAACAATTAGAGGATTCTCCAATTGTTGAAGATGAGAAAAATGAGAGTGAAAAATAAGAAGAAAAGAGGAGAAACCAAGAGACAAGTGTGGAGGAAGATAGCCGGGAGAAACCAAGAGAAGATCAACCATCATCTTCTACTATCATTTCAATACGTCTTGCGGTCTCCTTTCCCCAAAGACTCAAGTCAAATAAGTTCAATAAAGATTTTGAAAAATTTGTTAGAATTTTCAAATAATTGCTGTTGTAAAACTAATAAACTATTATAGTATGAATAGAGATATTAAAGAAAGAAGTAGAAAAAGGGAGAATGATATTCTTATATTCTAACTAATACCAAAAGTCATCCCAAAGAATGTCAATGTACCTCTATATATAGGTACTACAAGATTAAATGTACATCAATCCTATTAAACACCCACTATTATAAGAGTATGAAAAAACTTATGAAACGGTTTTTCCACTACGTGAATAGAATTATGGATTGTAACTTCTATACATAATGTAACCATAAATCATGAATTAATTCTCTTGGGAATACAAAGAGACATCCACACTTTTAGTTGTTTCATAACACTCTTCCTTGGATGTCCGTTATACAAATAATATGCCCCACTAAAACCTTACTAGGAAAAAATCCATCAGAACAAAAACCCTAGTGAAGGAAAAAGAGTACACTATTCTTAGGTATTAATTTCTCCCCCTGATGCAAACATCATTTGAAATTTTTTAATCGTTGCATTCCAATACTCTTCACCAATTTCTCAAATGTTACAGTTGGCAATGCCTTAGTAAATAAATCCGCCAAATTATTATTTGATCAGATTTGTTGCACATCAATTTCACCATTCTTTTGCAAATCATGAATAAAAAAGCATTTTGGTGAAATATACTTTGTCCTATTTCCTTTAATATATCCTCCTTTCAATTGGGCAATACAAGCTGCATTATCTTCATATAATATAGTTGGAGGATTTTCTTTTTCGGAGGATAACCCACAACTCTTCCGAATTTAGTGGGTCATTGATTTTAACTAAACACATTCTCGACTGGCTTCATGAATTGCTATTATTTCAGTATGATTCGATGAAGTGGCGGCTAATGATTGTTTTGTAGATCTCCAAGAAATGACTATACCTCCATATGTAAATAGATAGCCAGTCTGAAATCTTGCTTTATGCGGTTCAGATAAATACTCAGTATCAGCATAACCAACCAATTCAGATTTGGATTTATTTGAATAAAATAAATCAAAATCAATTGTTGCTTGGAGATAGCGAAAAATATATTTAATACCATTCCAATGTCGTCTTGTGAGTGAGGAACAAAATCTTTCTAATAAATTCACTGCAAATGATATATCAGGTCTTGTACAATTAGCAAGATACATTAGTGCACCAATTGCACTTATGACGCCCCCACTTCTCCCTAAGGCGAACCAAAGGGTATCCGCGGGACGCCTGCCCAACTCTCGCCAGGACTCAAGCAATTCCATTCGAGCTTATTACTAATCTAAACGTCACAAGAAGAATAACATAAATACAAATAATGCGGAAGCGTTTAACTTAACAATAGTCATCTATTATCCAACCCGTACATCGGGTGTTCAAAATACAACTTAAATCCCAATTATACATCATGCCCAAATATTACATTTCAATTCCAAAAGTACAACCCAAAACCCAGGGCATAGCCAAAATATAATGGAAACCCTAAGACAAAAGTACATCAGGAGGGTTTCTCCAACATTTCTCCGGGTTCAATCCTGTTAAGGAAAACAAATCTACAGGTGAGCAAAACGCTCGTGAGGTCAAGAACACACATGCAAGCACATTGTTCAAATAGCAAGCCAAGTATACAAGTCGAGCAATAAAGGTTCGATAAATAACAATTCACCGGAAAAGTAAACAGAAATAATTCAAAGATACTGGAGCTCTCAAGAGCTATATTCCACTCGCACGTTCAGGAACCACCATGACTTGACACTCCGTCAATCGGGTAGGTTCAGTCCGTAGAACTTCGCGTATCATGTCCCCTTTCACCTTACAAACCCCTGTTTTGGGCCTGCCTGTCATATGCTTGGGCAATACTACATCAAGTATGCCAAGCGAGATCTCTTATTAGATCAAGCTTTCATGTTTCCTCATGGTTTACCGAGGAACCCGACCAAACCCATGCCGACTCGAGCCCAAGGATGGCCATTGAGGTTTGGACGTCCCCCAAGCACATATATGTGTCGAAGAGATTCACTCCAACGACGTATGCAATCATAGCATACCATATCCAAGCCATCCAAGCATGTAATATGTTCAAGCAAGCAAGATGTACAAGTGTTCAAATTCAAGATGTTCATATCGGAGAGAACGAGTGCGATAAAGTACACTCTCGTCTCAAGTTTCCAAAATCCCAGCATTTATGACAAGTAAACATGTATCGAGTTCAAATAAGCACACACTTGACACTCACCGAGCAAATCAAGAAGAAATATTTTCTAGAAGTTCAAGTGCTCACTATAGGATCCTCTTGAAGGTTCTCATGTGCGCCTGAGCAAATAATAATGTACTATCATTCACGCGCCCCAATTATCAAAGAAGATTATATGTTAGTATCATCTAAGAAAATTTCATGAAAACGAACCTCAATTACTCGTAAATCGAGGTTCAATTAGGGTTTTTTAAAGTACAAGAGCAATTGAGTTTTCATTTTGGGAAATCAAGTATAAAACGTTCAAGTAATATCGAAGGAACAAGGAATGCTTGAAAACTCACTTCCTTTGGAATTCGGAAAATTTTCAGTTTTTGATATGATATTTTGAAAAATCGTAATTCACATTCTACATGTCAAAAATTGAAAAACTTGGTATCGTTAGAAACCTCTTTGAAACTACTAAAAGTTTTTAGAAGACACTTTTCCATGATTCTAAATGGAAGATATTCAAAAATGGGCTCAAAGTTACTGTTTCAGAGTACTTAAGGTTGTGTTGGGGTTGGTTTTTTCGCTAACTTTGAAAATTCGGTAAAATTCACACGTTACGAGCTAGCCTCTGAAATTTGTAAATCAATTAGAGTTACAAGTAAGGTTTATAACAGAACAAGTGGATCAAGAATCAGAGTTTCGAGTACCGAGATATAGTAGCTCAAAGTTTGGGAAAAATTCAAAACTGGTGAACAAATTTCCAGATTTGAACTTCCAACTTTGGGACTTTGGTTAGGTATCGAAACAGACTTGGATTGGTACTAACTTTGGCAGTATAACACTCCTATATAAAGGGTATTCCTTATCAAATTTCATGAAAAAATACCTTCGGGAAGGTAGTCAACTAACCAACTAAAGTTTCGAAAAAATTCCAAAGGCAAAACTGCCTTGAGCTTTTTGTTCTTCATTTCCAAACATTTGTCCCAGAAAATCCTTCAAACATGGTTCATTTGTATAGGAAAAGTCTAAGGAACATTCATGGTACATTTGGTAAGTGTTTAACTCCAAGAAATCCAATTGACAGGTTCACATCAGGTCAATATTGAATCTGCCCAGAATTTTAGGGTTTCCCAGAACAGGGCAGGTTTCGTATTTTGATCATAAATCACTCAATTTAACTCAGAATTGAGAATGATTGATGGTGTTGGAAAGCTCTTTCATAAGGCTATAATTTCTTAGAAGAAACCATTTTCAAATTCCATTCACAAACAGCTCGTTTTTGAGCATCAAGATACAAGTCCTGTCCTATCTCCTGGAGAGAAACGAAACAGGACAGTGATTTTCAATCGAATGGTGTGGCTTAGTCAAGTGGAACCAGAATGTACATTAGGTACCAATTGAAAGTTGGGAATGTCTAGTTTCAAACGCCACTGACAGCACTCGATTTCGACGTCAGGGCACCGAGTTATGAACAAAACAAGAGGGCTGCCTGAGTATTACGGGAACAGTTTCCAGGTCTGCTACCTTCACGAAAATAATTCATTTGACCAACCAAACCTCAATATTTTTCAATGAAATTTTGTACACCATCTATACAACATATGAACATCATATACAAGCCATTAAACCCTCAAAATTCTGCAGAAAAGGGTACGTTCAAAGCAGGGGCAGAATCTGAATTTTTTTACTCCATGCACTCCTTGAAGTTTCTTCTACTATGCAACATTAATCTACCATTTTGAACACTAAATCAACATTAGATCCATCATCAAGCATGAGATCAGTCCCCAAGACAAAGGTGGGAGTTCATAGAGCCCACCCATTTCATTTTACACCATAAACAAGCTAACCAAAGGCATGCTAGAGCTTAATCATGCTATATGACTTCCAAAAGACAAGATTCTATGAGTTGATCATCACTTACCTCTTTGGTGTGCAAAACCAGAAATTTCGGTCTCTCCTTTTGCCAAGAAAAACTGTGAAAGCTTCCCTTTTTTATAGCTCAAGATGATCCTCTAGTGTAGAGCTAAGTGTTGTGAAAATTTGGTAGGATTTGAGTGAAGTTTGATAATGATTTTGGTGAAGAAAATTTTGAAAGAACTTGGTGTTCTTGTTGCTCTCCTTGGCAGGCTGAAATGAGAGGAAAGAGAGAGGGAAATTTGATCAATTTTTAGCTTCCTTGAGAAGCTTCAAACGTGTGGCCCATATTGATGCAAAAGTCAACTCTTCTACATGCGCGCACTCACGCGCGTTTCGTGCTCGATTTCTCTCGTGTTTATTTCACTAACGCACTAAAGTTCTAATGCACTTATGTACATATATATTATTCACTCTTAATTGTCCCAAAAATATGGGTCTAAAGTCCCTCAATTGAAATCACGCGTGTGAAAACGCGTATCTCCAATTTGAGCGCGATAATGCGAAATTTTCGAGAAATTCTTATAACGATAATACTAATAACTATTGCTTGAGTATTTAAACATTAAAATACCTAATTTAGGTCCATTGTATAAGTCTCCAATATTCCAAGTTTAATGCACTCTCAATCGGTTAAAATTTCCAAGCACTATTCACTATTCTCACTAAACGCGCTTCCGGAAATTAATTTTTGAAACATGTTACTTTAAAAATAGGGTTAATTCCACTTTGTCCCCCCAAACTTTGGACGATTATCCACTTAAGTCCCTAAACTTCAAAATGGGACACTTAAGTCCCTAAACTTATAAATACCTCCCACTTAAGGAAAATTGTTAACAAATCCTGAATGCCATTGGTAGTCGAAGTGTCCCATTTTATAAGGGTTTAGGGATTTAAGTGTCTCATTTTATAAGTTCAGGGACTTAAGTGGGAGGTATTTATAAGTTTAGGGACTTAAGTGTCCCATTTTGAAGTTTAGGGACTTAAGTGGATAATCGTCCAAAGTTTGGGGGGACAAAGTGGAATTAACCCTTAAAAATATAATGAAACTATATTTCCATGTAATTAGGTTCAATGGGTCTAGAAAATAATATTCGGAATAAGTGAACAAGTAAATAATAAAATAAACTCAATTTAGGGTTTCAAAGTAATTGAAATTTTTTTTTTTTTTTGAATCCTCACAGCATTGAGATATGGTACTTCAGGACCAAGTATCTCTTTATTTTCCTCTCGTGATCTACAAGGATTTTTATTAGGATCTAATGATCTGACGATCATTGGGGTACTTAATGTATGTGTTTTATCTATATAAAATCGCTTTAATACCTTTCGGGTATAAGCAGTTTGGTGGACAAAAATTTCACCTTTCAAATGCTCAATTTGTAAATCAAGGTAGAATTTTGTCTTTCCAAAATTTTTGATCTCAAATTCTTTCTTCAAATATTCAACATTATTTTGAATCTCTTCAGGAGTTCCAATCAAATTTAGATCATCAACATATACAGCAATTATCACAAAATTTGATCCATTTTTCTTGATAAAAACATATAGACATATTAGATCATGGGTATAACCTTCTTTGGTTAGACATTCATTGAGGCAGTTATACCACATACGTCCAGATTGTTTGAGTCCATACAGAGACCTTTGTAATTTAATAGAATAAATATTTTTAGGATTCGATTTGCATGCTTCACGCATGTTGAATCCTTCGGGGATTCTTATATAAATATCATTTTCAAGATTCCCCTATAAATATGCAGTAACGACGTCCATTAAACGCATATCTAATTTTTCATGTACTACAAAACTCACAAGATATCTAAATGTGACAGCATCCACTACAGGTAAATACGTTTCATCATAATCAAATCCGGGCCTTTGTGAAAATTCTTGGGTTACAAGTCTTACTTTATACCTCACAATTTCATTTTTCTCATTTCTTTTTCTCACAAATACCCATTTATATCCTACTGGTTTACACCTTCAAGTGTTTGGACTACAGGTCCAAAAACTTTTCTTTTGGCCAGTGAGTCCAATTTATATTAGATTGCATCTTTCCATTTTGGCCAATCATTTCTACGTCGACATTCATCAACCGATCTAGACTCATGATCCTCGTCTTCTGCCATAATATCAAGTGCTATATTATATGCAAAAATACTATCAATAATTATTTCTTTTCAGTTTCAATTTTTTCTTGAAGTGACAAAATTTATTGAATTTTCTATAATTTTATTCGCTTCAAGAATTGGCTCTCTAGGAGCGACCTCTTCAGGAGATTGAATTTTGTCACTAATTGTTGATTCATCTACTTCTCTTTTCTTTCAAAAATTTTTACTTTGAAACCAAGAGGTCTCCCATGCTTCAGGCGTGCTTTAGACTCATTAGCACTTGTAATTTGTCACTTAGGGATGTCGATTTTAATCGGAACATTTTCAGCAGGAATATGTGATTTAGTAACTCTTCTGGAGTTATTAAATGCATCCGGTAATTGATTTATAATTTTTTGCAAATGTATACTTCTTTGAACTACTAGCTCACATTCTTTAGTACGAGAATCAAGGAAATTTAATGATTTTTTTCAAGTAATTTCCTTTTTAGGTTGATTTTTATCTCCCCCTGATGTCAGAAAATGTGATTCATCAAAATGGCAATCTGCAAATCTCGCAGTAAATAAATTACCTGTTAATGGTTCCATATACTTAATGATTGAAGGTGATTTATATCCGACATATATTTCCAATCCTTTTTAAGGGCCCAATTTACTACATTGGGGCAGTGCAATTGGGACATACACCGCACAACCAAATATTCGTAAATGAGAAATATTTGGCTCATAACCAAAAGTTAATTGTAGGGAAGAATAAATATGATAACTTGTCGGTCTAATACTCACAAGTGTTGTTGCATGTAAAATGGCATGTCCCCAAGCAGATGAAGGAAGTTTAGATTTCATCAACAATAGTCTAGCAATTAATTGTAGCCGTTTAATAAGTGATTCGACTAGACCATTTTGTGTGTGAACATAAACTACAAGATGTTCAACAGTTATTCCAATGGACATACAATAATCGTCAAAAGCATGTGACGAATATTCACTAGTATTATCTAGACGAATTTTCTTTATTGGATAATTTGAAAATTGTGCTCGCAATTTAATTATTTGAACAAGCAATCTCGCAAACGTCAGGTTGTGAGTAGATAATAAACATGCATATGACCATCTAGTTGATGCATCAATTAGCACCATAATATATCGAAATAGTCCACATGGTGGATCTACAGGTCCACATATATCACCATGAATTCGTTCTAGAAATGTAGGGGATTCAGTCCCAACTTTAGCTTGTAATGGTCTAATAATTAATTTTTCTTGAGAACAAGCAACACAAGAGAATTCATTGGCTTTTAATACTTTTTGATTTTTCAATTAGTGGCCATGTGAATTCTCAATTATTCGTCTCATTATTATAGACCCGAGATGTCCGAGACGATCATGCCAAGCCATAAAATTATTGGGATAAGTAGACTTCTGGTCTACTAGATAATGAATTTCAATTGCACTAATTTGTGTATAATATAAGCCAGAAGAAAAAGAAGATAATCTTTCTACTACGCATTTTTGCCCAGAAATGATACTTGTGATTAATAAAAATTCATCATTTGTTTCAGTCATTGTCTCAATCTAATATCCATTTTCGCGGATATCTTTAAAACTCAATAAGTTTCTTTGAGACTTGGGAGAAAGTAAGGCATTATTTATGACAATTTTAGTCCATTCCGTGAGAAATAGAGTGGTTCTTCCGAAATCTTCAATCAATTTTGCACTATCACCAATGGTATTAACATTTGTTTCTCCCATTTTTAAACAAGAAAAATATTTTTTATTTTTCAATATAGTGTGCGTAGTAGCACTATCAATGAGACAAATATCATCATCACCATTATTTAATCCCAAATATTTGACATCTATTTCTTCTCAGAATTTTCTTGAAGAAATATGGGCAAAATTTCGACAAAATCTTGTATTTCATCTTTGTTCAAGGTAGCGCCTCCGTTTTCACCTTTTGCTCAAAAGTAGAGATTTCGTGCTAATAACGTGTTGTAAAACTAATAAACTACTATAGTATGAATAGAGATATTAGAGAAAGAAATAGAGAATGATACTTTTATAATCTAACCAATACCAAAAGTCATCCCAAAGGATGTCAATGTACCTCTATATATAGGTACTACAAGATTAAAGGTACATCAATTCTATTAAACACCCACTATTACAAGAATATGAAAAAACTTATGAAACGGTTTTTCCACTACATAAATAGAATTATAGATTGTAACTTCTATACATAATGTAGCTATAAATCATGAATTAATCCTCTTGGAAATACAAATAGACATCTACACTTTTAGTTGTTTCATAACAATTGCACATTAATATCCCTTTCGTCTATGCTATTTTACAGATTCCTTTGTATGCGAAATTTCTCAAGGAGATCATGACACGAAAAAAGAAATCGGAGGATTGCAAAATAATAGCATTAACGGAGGAGTGTAGTGCTATCATACAAAACAACCTACCACCGAAATTGAAAGATCCGGGGAGTTTTTCTATATCTTGCACTATTGGTAACATCGAATTTTCTAAAGTATTATGTGACATTGATGCTAGTGTATCAATAATTCCTTTAACGGTGATTAGACAATTAGATTTGCATGAATTTAAACGCCCTAATATTACCTTACAACTAGTGGATAGGTCTATTAGATATCTATTGGGAGTGTTGGAGAATGTATTAATTAAAGTTCAAAAATTCATCATTTCCGTGAATTTTATGTCTTAGATATGGAAGAAGATATGTCTATGCCAATTATTTTTGGTAGACCATTTCTAGCAACTGCAAGTACTATTATTGATGTCAAAAATAATAAACTTAAATTTCAAATAGGTGAAGAAGAGGTAAAGTTCAATTTGAATGAAATGAAAAAATACCATTTTTTTACCGATTATGCTTGCTCAATTGGCATCATTGATAAAACTAACCCAAGAGATGAGTCGAGTCAATTTTGACTCCGACCTTTTTGAGTTTTGTTTATTTAGTTTAGGATGCAAGAGGGAGATTGTGAACAGATCGAAGAATTGGCCAAATTTTTAGATTTTCAAGCATCCTATAAAAGGGGTAATGTCTATGAAAATTTTGGCCAAGCAAAAAGGCTACCACCACATTCGGAGATTGAACATCCAAAATTAGAGTTCAAGCTACTTCCAATTCATCTAAGGTACGAGTTTCTTCGAGAAAATAGCATTTTACCGGTCATTGTTAGTGCTCACCTAGATGAAGAGCAATGTGCAAAATTGCTAAGAGTTTTAAGAAGGCAAAAGAAGGCAATTGGATAGACAATTTCAAGCATTAAAGGCATAAATCCTTCTATATGTATGCACCGCATTCTATTGGAGGACAATTACAAATCGATGGTGGAAACGCAAAGAAAATCAATCCAAATATGAAAGAGGTGGTAATAAATGAAATTCTTAAATGGCTCAACGCAGGTACAATCTTTCCTATTTTGAATAGTATTTTGATTAGTCCAATTTATGTTGTACCAAAACAAGGTAAAATCACTATAATTACGGGCAAAAATGATGAGATGATTACATCTCAACTTATGGTTGGGTGGAGAATGTGTATTGATTATCGCAAATTAAATGCGGTTACAAGAAAAGACCGCTTTCTTTTACCTTTTCTTGATCAATTATTAGAGTGAATAGCCAATTATGAATTTTACTATTTTCTTGATCATTTTTTAAGATATAACCAAATAGTTATAACTCCGGAAGATCAAGAAAAGATCACGTTTACTTGTCTTTATGGTACTTTTGCCTTTAAAATGATGCCATTTGGCTTATGCAATGCCCCTGCTACTTTTCAACGTTGCATGATGGCCATATTTTCTGATTATATTGAGAAAATTATAGAGATATTTATGGATGATTTTTCGGTATATAGCTCATCTTTTGACCATTATTTTCATAATTTGGATTTGATTTTGCAAAGATATAAAGAGACAAATCTTGTACTAAATTGGGAGAAATGTCATTTCATGGTGCGAGAAGAAATCGTTTTAGGGCACAAGATTTCCTCTAAGGGAATTGAGATAAATAAGGCAAAAATTGAAGCCATCGAGCGAATGCCTCCTCCAAACAATGTCAAGGGGATAAGAAGTTTTCTAGGACTTGCAGGCTTTTATAGATGCTTTATTAAGGATTTCTAAAATAACAAAGTCATTGTGTAATTTATTATGTAAAGATATCCCTTTTCAATTTGATGACAATTATTTGTTTGCTTTTGAAAGGTTGAAGAAGAAATTGATTTCGGCCCCAATTATAACTTCACCGGGTTGGTCGCTACCATTTGAATTGATGTGAGATGCAATTGACTATGCGGTTGGAGCGATTTTAGGGCAAAGGAAGGAAGGAAGATTGCACGTCATTTACTATAGAGCAAATTACTAAATGAGGTACAACTCAATTATGCAACAACGGAAAATGAGCTATTGGCAGTGATATTTGCTTTAGATAAATTTAGATCCTATTTAGTAGGATTTAAAGTTATCATCTATACGGACCATTCGACTCTCAAATATTTGCTACATAAGAAAGACGCGAAATCTCGGCTAATTCGGTGGATTCTTTTGTTGCAGAAATTTGATGTGGAGATAAGGGACAAAAAGGGATCGGAGAATCTCGTGGTGGATCACCTATCACGACAACAATATATCCCAATCAGCGATCAAGTTCCCATTCAAGAGAATTTTTCGGATGAATTTATTTGGTAAGTGGAGTGATACCAAAGGATTCTAACTATCATCAAAAGAAGAAATTCTTGCATGATGAGAAAAGTTATTTTTGGGAGGAACCATTGATTTATAGACATTGTGCCGATGGTATGGTGCGTAGATGTATTCCCGAAGATGAGGTACATAATATTTTATATCATTGGCATAATCTAGAAACGGGTGATCATTTTAGCACTTCAAAGACCGTGACAAAGGTATGGCAATCGGGGTTTTATTGGGTAAAAATATATCGAGATGTTAAGGAATATGTTAAAAGTTGTGATGCATGCCACAGAACCGGGAATATCTCAAAAAAAAAATAAAATGCCCCTTACTACTTTCTTACAAGTTGAATTATTTGATATTTGAGGAATGGATTTTATGGGACCATTTCCTAGTTCTTTTAATAATACATCTTAATAGCAATGGATTATGTTTCTAAATGGGTGGAAGCAATCGTTTCACCTACTAATGACTCTAAGACTGTACTTCGGTTCCTTAAAAAGAACATTTTTTGTCGGTTTGATATTCCTAAGGTCATAGTAAGCGATGAAGGGAAGCATTTTTGTAATAATCAAATTGACTCTTTATTGCTTAAGTATGGTTGTAGGCACAAGACATCACTACCATACTACCCACAAGCAAACGGACAAGTTGAGTTAGCCAACCGAGAGATCAAGCTCATCTTGAAGAAAACGGTGAATAAATCAAAGAAGGATTGGGCGAAACGTCTCGATTAGTATTTAAGACACCTTTGGGTGAAACGACATTTAAGACACCTTTGGGGATGTCGCCATATTGATTAGTATTTGAATAAACTTGTCATTTGCCTGTAGAGATTGAACATAAACCATATTGGGGAATTAAAGCGATTAACTTAGATTTACGTCTTGCAGGTGGGAGGAGACTACTTGAATTGAGCCAGATAGAAGAACACCGGCTACATGCTTACGAGAATACAAAAATCTATAAGAAGAAATTGAAATATTGGCATGATAATCATCTCGTACCCAAACAATTTGAGGTGGGGCAAAAAGTGCTATTATATAACTCATACCTTAGGTTGTTTCCCAGAAAACTAAAGTCAAGGTGGTCGGGACCTTTTGAAGTCATGCAAGTGTTTCCTTATAGAGAAACGAACGATTCAAGGTAAACAGACAAAGATTTAAACCCTATTTGGCGAGCGAAATTGTTCCCAAATGACTCATATGTTATTTGGGTGACTCTTCTTCAACTTAAAGATCCAAGCCTTTTGAGTCGAGCCAACAACAATAAACAAAAGCGCTAGTTGGGAGGCAATCCAATGTTTTTGCTAAAAATGTTAATTTGGTATGATTTTGTGTTTAACACATAATTAAGTTAGTTTTTTTTTTTTTTTTGGTGCTATAGGTTCGGCAAACGGAAGCAAGGATGACCATTCAAGATGGAAAAGACAAAGTTTGATCGACGAACTCAACCCCTCGATTTGTGTTAAAGGTGTTTTTGATTCGTTAAAAAGGGTAAAATGCATGTTTTTACCATTTTACATGTGCGTGCAATGTTAAAATTGGCAAAAGAATGGTTTAATATGCATTTTGAGTTCTGGGTAATAGTCAAAAAGTTGATTAAGTATGAATTTCTGCAGAAAAACTACAGAAAAGCAGAATACGCGACCTTGAAGTCATGTATTAAAGATCACGTATTGCATTCTGCACATGCAAGGGAGAATACACGATCACTAGAAATACGCGACCCCATGGTCATGTATTCACTAATCACGTATTACAATCCGCATCTGAAAAGAAGAATACGCGATCACTAGAAATACACGACCATGACGTCGTGTATTCACTGGTCGCGTATTACTATCCACACCTATAAAGCATAATACGCGACTAGGTCGCGTATTGAGTCCTCGAGCATAAATGCGAATACGCGAATTGCAATTTTTCATTCTTACACTGCTTCTACTCATGTTTTCTCTTCTCCTCTCACACACAGTTCATAAAAATCCATTTTTGCTCCATATCTTGGCTAAAAATCATAAACCCAACACCTATTGAGCATCATATAACCTTTCTAACCGATTAAAATCCAAAAAAACACCTAAAAAATCGGTTTTAAGGAGATTGAAGGCTAAGGTTTCTAGTTGTTAATTTCTTCAATTGGAGGGTGTTTCATAGGGCTTTTCACATATTTAGCATCACCAAATATCCTTTTATGTGATTGAGGTAAGTTTTTTCATCAAATCTTCGTATTTTGGAAGTTCATATTTTTCAATTTCCTTAGTTTTCTAACATCTTTTAATTCTGAATTTTTGATGGTATATATTGTTGTTTCTGGCCTCTATTATACTTCTTAAGGTTGTTTAAGTATGTTTACATGTTCAAATGTAGTAAATTGATGATTAATAATTCTTTAAATTTTTAAATTGCTATATTTGGCTAAAATTAGAAAGTTGGCGTGAAATATTTTTAAGCCATTGGTGATCAATCATTATGGTATAAAATGATTGATTGATGATGTTTTAGCATGTGCATTATGTATAGGGAGAAATTTGGATGATTTTGTGAGTTATTAGGATAATTTTTGTTTAACCATGATTATAGTTAATGGCACAGTATTGTAGTTAATTACCAATTGCTATAATCATGATTAATGCTAATTTCACTTATTGGAATATAATTGTTATCTATTTTGAGTAAATTAGTCATGTCTCTCTTGTTATATTGTTAGACGTTTTTGAATACTCAATTAACTCTTTATGACGTAGGGATATGAACTTGTGGTTATTTGCGTCAATTTTGGCTTTTCGACATGCATTATTATCAATGTGTGAGCTATGTTATAGTATATGGACTGATTGAATTTTTTTTTTAGCTACTATGGAAAGAGGAAAACAAGTGTTATATTCTTTCTCGAGTAGTGAAGAGATTGAAGAAATGGAAAATAGTGAAGAAGTAGAAGAAACTGAAGAGGAGGCATGATCCCCTTCACCTCCACCTGCTCCTCAACGTCACCGGGGGAGAACTGCGCGACATACTGAGCCAGTGATATTTGATAGCGCACGGTTTTTCACGCAGCAACACCAGGAGTGGTATAAAGCACATGCTAACCTGGAGTTTTTGTTCGAAAAGCATGTGAGCTTCGAGGTCGAGACTGTATTTCAGATTTCAGAAGCGTTCGACCAACTGGGTTAGGCGCCGATTCTTCAATTGCCCACCTACTACTATCCAGAGCTAGTGCGCGAATTTTATGCTAATATCATCAACAAAGCACAGCATAGTGGCGAATTGGTAGAATCTTGGGTCCGGGGAATGCATTGTCACGGCAATGTGTGGTTGCAATTTTGGGTTGTCGCGACCAAGATCCAGCTGTCGATTTGAAGAAGGGATTCGTCGCTCCCAATAAGAGATGGGATCCATCACATGTCATGACAAGGTTTGATTTGGAATACCAACCTTTCCGTTCTTTGAGGAAAGAGACGATAGTTGCTAGCATTTTTGGTGTTCGCCATCGTCTCATTATTTATATAATGGCACATAATGCGATCCCCAAGAAAACGGGTCATAGCGAGGTCCAGAAGAGTAATATCTACTTCCTCGACTAAATGTTCCATAACTGGGAGACCTCATATGCCCATATTCCGTTGCCAAACATCATCATCAGCTACATACGGTCAACGGCAAGACGTCGGACAACCTCATTCAAGTTGGCATTCCCTCGCCTACTCATATTGGTATTCGAACGGATGAGGGTTAATTTAGCTGGAGTTACGCAACAAGTAGTTCGCCTGAGTGCTGAGTTAACTTTTACATCACTACGAAGCATGGGTATTGACGTGGCAGCTATGCATCATCCACTTACGGAGCGGCATTCCAAGGCGCGACATGGTGGCGGTGAGGCTGGCCCATCCACCTCTGCTCCACCACCACCTCCCCTAGTGCATCATCCTTAATCCAACTAGCAAAGGCTTTTCACTTGCTTGGATGACATCAATTACTGGTTGGGCAGGATGGACACTCGCATTGAGCGTATTGAAGCTCACTTGGGCATTCCTCTGCCTCCCTGTGAGATGAAGAGAGTGATGCTTGAAGTTTCACTAGATTTATATTCTTTATCTTTGTTTTCTTTGTCGTTGGTGTCGTTTGTTCTAACTTGCAAGGGATGTTTACCTTGAATTTCTTATTTTAAATATTGGAACTTGTGGCAGTTTTTAATAGATAGTTGATTGTCGATGGTTGATCGGTTGATGACTCATGATTCAAGGTTGAACTGGACTGCAACCATCTCAACTGGGGGAGTAATTTGTTCTTATTTTTGTTTCTTTCCTTTCCCTTATACATTGAGGACAATGTGTATGTTAAGTGTCGGGGGGGAAGGTAGGAGAATTGTCCGTTGGATGTTACTATGTTTGGCCATGTTATTGGACATATTTCTTATGCTTAAATGTTGCCTCTTTTGGGTTTGTTGGCAAGGAGTTTCGTCCAGTTTTAAGGGGAAACTCTGACAAAATTTTTCAAAAATCTTGTCCAAACTTGCAAAATTGCCCCAAAAAGTTTTCAAATTTTTTCGATTTTACCCAAGGGGTAACAAGTTACATACCATTAGTAGTTCAAATTCCTTCTACTTTTGAGATAAATATATGTGATTTGGATACTTCTTTTCTCATTTAATTTGGAAATAAATATTATGTGATTATAATTTTTGTATGTATAGGAAAGTATATCTTGCAAAGTGAAAATTATGCTGATATTTTGCAAATTTGATGAAGTTTCTTCTCTTTACTTGATTTTAGAAGTTAAGTGATAAGTATGGTTAATAATTGTAATACTCTTCTCATGATTATGCTTTTGAGGACTTACTTTGAAAAAACAAAAAAATAAAAAGAGAAAGAAAAAAGAAAAAAAAAAAGAATAAGAGTTATTCTACTCCAATGGTTCCTGTACTTAGTAACTGGGAGTCTTCATGTAAAAATGTCGACTTTTACGTAAAACGAAACTAGAATTAAGAGTATGCAAAGCAACTTGAGTATGTGAAGTGTTGAGTTACCGGCGATCTTCATCTAGAAATGTCGATTTTCACATCAAAAGGCAATTTTACAACTTAAGTATTAGTTAGCTATATGATATAAATAAATCCCTCTTTAAGTTAAATAAGAAGATGATCATGGGTTTAGGAAGCATTCTATTGACTATATAAGTTACTTGTTTGTAAAATTGGATAAGGATGAGGAATTGAGTTGAACTAGCCAAAATTATGGTATAATTAACTCTCCTTTACTTGATATTATGAGTACTTGAGGATTAATGGATGATTGCACGATGGTTATTTACCTTGTTTTGAGGAAATGAAGTTGAATGGTACACATATGTTTACTTTCAAGAATTTGGATCATTGTTGGTTGGTATTTCTTATTGCTTGAGGAGAAGCAATGGTTTAAATGTGGGGGCATTTGACAAGTATATATTTTACGTGTTTTTAGTATGTTTTATTAGTTAGTTTGGTGTGTTTTAACTAGTTTTATAATTAATTAACTAGGGTTTTGGTAAAGATATGCATTTTATGGTTTAAATGGCAAATATTGCATTTCTATGGATTTTTATGGTAAAAACTTCATGTTTTTGTAGGTTTAATGAGTCAATCATCAAATGGCATAAATTGAGAAGACAATTAGATGGTAATTGCTGATTGGAAGAGGTTTTAAGAAGATATGAAAAGCAAAACATCCAATTGAAGAAATGCAAGTGAAGACAGTTTTGACGCATCTTGGTATTTCAGCTATATCTTGAGCTACATACATCGGATCGAGGTGATCTTTATACATTTTGAAGCTAAGAGATAGGTTTACATGTGGTATAAAGACAACAAAATTTAATTCAGTTGTTTTCCTAGCCAAAAAGTCAAAACACAGAAGCTGATTTGTATGGTTGAGAGCTGAAACAGGGGATTGACCAGTTGATAGTATTTCGATCATATCTTGGTTCACAGAGCTCCAAATTGGATGATTCTTAAGTATTGGAAAGTTAACTCAAAGGACTACAACTTTTATGTTTTGCCCAAGAGTTAGTTCGGCCTCTATCATTGAGAGAATAGCAGTTGAAGTGGACTCAAGTGCACAGAATTGACTACGCAACTTGGCAATACATATTAGAAGGAATTCATATCAGATTTTAGATAGAACTAAGAAGGAGTCTTGTCTTGTTCTCTCTAGTTAGGAGTTTTTGTGGAGAACGATTAGAGACTTCATTGTACACTATTTTGTTGAAGAAATTGAAGATCATTGGGAGCTTCTTCATTAACCTTGGCTAAGCTTTCTTTAATCTATCTTTTACTTATGATTCATGATGTGTTTATGCAGTGAAGCTATGAGCTTACTTGTTATATCTTACATGAGTAACTAAATTTCTAGATCTATTGAGTAGATGAAACTTATAGTTACTTGATATGAAGTGGATATGATTTACACTTGTTACATCTTGTATTAACTTGTCTACTTGTGCATGCTTATCACTTGTTGTTGCTTGACCACCAATAGCAAGGTCTTAGTTGTTATTATTGAATGAAAGATGATAATAATAATGGAACAATATGAGTATAGCTTGATGTGTAGACCCATGAGAATAGAGGTATACTTAAGTGGATTAACTTGCATTTCATGAAGGAAACAAGAGTAGATCTAGTTATTCACCATGAGAATAGAAAAAACTAGACTACATATAGATCATTTCATCATGAGAATAAGATTTGGTAATATTGGAAATGAATCCCTAATTAAACAAGGTTTGTAACAAGAGGTAAATCTATTTATTTGTGTTGTTTATGCCATAAGTGGAATTTACATCTCTAGATTCAAGTAATTAGTGAATTTTTCCCATTTGGTATCTTGCAACTGTCTAGTTAAGATTTGTAGGTAGTAGTAATTATAGATTCTCTTCCTTAAATTGATTGTAGTCTAAATAATAGAGTATGTGAGGACCTAGTACTTGATAACATCGCTCTCCATGGGATTGACCCGATATTTGTCCAAAACTACTAAATTGACCTATATACTTGCAATTCAGATAGGTAAAATTCGGAATTAAACTTGTACTTATATCAAAACCCGTCATTATTATTCAATAAAAGTTGGATATAATGATAGAACAATATGAATAGAACTTAAGTAGTAGACTCATGAGAATAGAGATACACTTAAGTGGATTAAACTTGTATTTCATGAAGTAAATAAGAGTAGACCTAGTTATTCACCATGAGAATAGGAAAAACTAGTCTATTCTAGGCCATTTTATCATGAGAATGAGATTTGGTAATATTAGAAATGAATCCCTAATTAAACACGGGTTATAACAAGAGGTAAATCTATTTATTTGTGTCTTTTATGCCATAAGTGGAATTTATATCCCTAGACTCAAGTATTTAGTGAATTTTCTTCATTGTTACCTTACAAATGCCTATTTAAGATTAGTTAGGTAGTAGTAGCTATAACTTTTTCTGCTCAAATTGATTATTAGTCTAAATAATGGAGTAAGTAAGGTGCTAGTACTTGCAAAAAAAGCTTTTTGTGGGATTGACTCGATATTTGCCCTAAAACTACTAATTTGACCGTATACTTGCAGTCAAACGAGTATATTTCAGAAACTTGTACTTATATCAATAACCAGTCAATTTCATTGTACAAGAGTAAAGAAAAATTCAAACTGCTATTTAATATGTCCTAAAGTGTTCATTTTGTGATACAGACACATATCTCAAATTATGTAAATCAAGCACTGTATATTCTTTGCCAATGCATCTAATCAAGAAATTATGCACACAAAACGTTCAAATCAGCCCATTGTAACTTTATTTTCTACCTCTAATACATTTATAGCTTTATTCCTTGTACAAACATTCTAAGTACAAGAATAGAGACATTAATTTTTAATGGTTGTCAAAAAGAAAATAAATAAATATCTTTAATACTTGAATTTGGTAGAAAATAATTCACAAAATCTTGTATTATGACTACTAATAGAGCAAGCTCTTTTTTCTACCATAACTCTCTAACTAGTCTACTTCTATAATGTAGTCTATATGCCATGATTGGTCAAATTCAAAATCTTCAGATATTTTATTTTACCAATACATTAATATATTTATGAAGATATATTTCAATTTCAATCTCCTATGGCAAACTTAATGAGTATTTATGAATAAAACACTTAATGCCAAAGTTGTTACATAAGGCAAGTGGAGTTTTGTTTGATTTCATATGTCATTTGAAAATCTAGAAATATAAATTTATTATTTTAAAACTACTATTGAATAATCAACATTAAAATTGTATTCAATAGTATTAACTTAAAATATGTTTTGAAAAGAACTCTCTATTATGGGTAAAAACACTCCAGTTAAAGGTATCGTTTTCCATAATAGATGCTTTGTCCCTATCAAATATCTTTCCTTCTCTTTTGAGACTAAACATATTTTGGCAATATGAATTGTGTGAGGTAAGGCAATTCAAATAGTGTCATTCATAGTCATAACATGTAATATGAGACATTCTGTTATATTTTCTCAAAATATTTTCTAATAATAAAGACAAATCTTTCAATATTTTCTAGCTAGATAAGGACAACAAATATTTATCTTAATTTATATTTCATCCTTTATGAAAACATCATTGCCTCTATATGCATTTCTACATTAATGAGGCACAATATTAACTCTTAATGTCTCATCTCTCAAATTTAAACTACTTTTATTCTTTCACATACACATAGTTAAGTGTCAGTAATAACCATATTCTTTAATGTCTATTGTAGATAATCAAATTTTCCGAAGTTTCAAAAGAGAATTTAAATGAAATACTCTGTGTGAAGCTCTACTTGGATAATGCTTTGTGGAGCTGATTTGGAGAAGGAAAAATAGGAATTTAATTTTTGTCGCAGATTTTTCTTTGACTTGGGATTTGCCTATGGTTTCAAGGATAAATTGGCACCTGAACGCGTTGCAGTCCTGAAAGAACCTCACAGGCTGTACGAGCTTGGAGTCGAGGATCTGGTGTTTTCAAACTTGCTTAATTTGGGAGAAATATGGGGCGGTAGGTTCGAGCTAATTGGGTCTCAAGAGGCTTGCCAATAGATGAACCCTTGAACTAGCTAGTGAGATAGTGGCTCAATATTTGAATGCAACTTTTAGAGTGTTTTTTGAGCTTGTTGGCTTTTAGGCTTTAGATATATCAAAGCACGTAGTATTTTATATACCAAAAAAAAATTAGATAGGTTAAAACTTCACTACTGTAGTTTTTTTTCTTTTTGGGTACAATCGTTGGACCTTCAAAATCTTGTAGTATTTATCAGATGCAAGTTTTTGGTAGGCTCTTGGTGTATGATAAGAATTTAAGGCTAATCAAATATATTTCGGGGGTAATGAGTTTTTAAAATTTTTTGGACATTTTCTTTTGTTTTTAGCTATAAGTTGCAAAGATGGAAGGGGGACCTTTTTTGGTGTTGTTAGATCTCAAAATATGGAGCAATTGGCTTTCAATGCTATTAAATCTGGAGCAATTGGCTTTCAAGTTTGGGGAAAGTTGTTTCCTTGTAAAACATATGAAGGGCAATTTTGTCATGAAACTTTTACTGTTATAATGAGGTGGCATTTTTGTCTACTCACAATATGTTAATTGTGAAGTTGATGAGGTGAACTACAATAGGGATAAAGTAAGAAGATTTAAGGGTTAAGGAAATAAAGTGTAATTTTGACCAAACTTTAAGATTAACCCGTCAAGGGTTAAGTTGTTAGTTCCCGAACAACTTGCGAGGCAATTGTCATCCTTAGTTCTAAAATTCATATTAGAAGAAAGCAACTCAAAGTATTCCAAGTTGTATTAGAAGAAATCAACCCAAAGAATTCCAATCCTAATCCTAATCAGATCAAAATCCGGGGACTATTTAATCTATACAAAGAGCCCACTATTACGAACGTACGATATATCGCAATATTCTTCTGAAATTGAAGAATATCATCATCCTAGGTCTTCTCTAGAGGCAGCCAACATGAAAACTGCTAGAGGGTTTTCATCCCTCATCTTCCTCCTCATCCTTTACACTCTGATACTCATCTCACTATTCTCCTTCGCCGTCGCTGGCCTTTTAATAGATGAGACGAACATAATTTTACCCTCAGCATCCTGTAGCCGCAATGTCCAAGTTAGCAACAAAAGTTTATCTGCTGATGACTACCGAACCCTGAAGGCCATGATGGACCGATGCGTGGATATCTTTGTTGATCCTTCCTCATCTCTACCATCGATTCACCACGGAGATGAACTCTGGTTGGGAAAGCTTAGCATAACACGGTGCTTTTATTTTTTCGTCCACATAGGCTGGTTATTCCGCAAAGTTGGCAGAGTGACTCCTGATCATGTTCATAAGCTAAAAAAGGAGATTTCGAATGGTGTACAACCTTTTCTCCATGTACAACCGATGCATCTAACATTCAGGAAAGCTAATTATGATAATATCAGGACAAAACAACATTCTATTGGGGTTGCAGGAGGGAGTACATCTAACCGTGAAGATGCTAGCATTCTGAAGCCAATGATGGAAAATTGTGTGAAGCTCTACTTGGATAATGCTGATGGCGGTGCTGATTTGGAGAAGGAAAAATCGGAACTTTATTTCTGCGGCAGATTTTTCAACGACTTGGGATGTGCTTATGGTTTCTAGGATAAATTGGCACCTGAACGCGTTGCAGTCCTGAAAGAATCTCGCAAGCTGTACAAGCTTGAAGTCGAGGATTTGGGGTTTCAAACTTTGCTTAATTTGGGAGAAATATGGGGCTCGAAATTGTGACCGTGTTCGAGCCAATAGGATCTCAAGAGGCTTGCCAATATATGAATCCTTGAACTAGCTAATGTGATAGTGGTTCAATATTTGAATGCAACTTTTAGAGTGCTTTTTTGAGTGTTTTTCGAGTTTGTTGGCTTTTAGGCTTTAGATATATCAAAGTATGTAGTACTTTATATACCAAAAAAAAAATTAGACAAGTTAAAACTTGTGTTTATATTTTACTACTTATTTATATTGTTCAGATTAGCCACAAGTATTTCAATTTTTGTCTATGATTTCTGATATCTTTTTCATGGATAATTTTGGCTTATTCATCTTTTTATTAAGCATGCAAAAGTATATCTCTCCAAGAAAGCAATAATAATAAAAATCAGTTTTGTTTTCCTCGTCGTAAAGAGCCCAATAACTTTCAGACTGACTTAGCCCATTAGTTTTTGTAATTGAAAAAGAAAAAAAGGAACAAAAATAGTTGCATAAGGGAAGACTAATGAAACCTATCCAACCAATCTAGAATTTCAATAAGATGAACAAATAAAAGAGTACAAACAATTTTGCATGAAACTAGGAAAACTGAACTTGGGGATTTTTGGTTTTTCCTTTTTGATTGAGTATTTGGTTTGGCTGTGGGGGAGGGGAAGGAATGCATAAGGAGTTAGACAGATCTCAGTTAAGGATAAAGGGAGCTGGAGTTTATGCAAAATCGATTTTCTACTTCTTCTCAATGATATATGAAGTCGAAAATGAATCTTGTCTCACTCAGGTAAAGTATACGAATTGAGTGACAATACTATAATGACATAAATGCGTAGTTTGTTTTAAATCAAGAATCAGCAACTCTGTTTTTATCAGCATTCTTGGAACAGTAAGGCTTTTTATTTTTCCTGGCTTATCATAATTTTAGAAATTTCTCACCAGAAACTTGCTTAATTTGGGAGAAACATTTTGCTTGCAATTTTGTGCTAAGTGAAAGTGGTCCAATAGATCACTGCAATTCTTGAGTGTTTTTGCATTTCTAAGAGTTAGCCATGTAAATTATGTGGAGTACTTTATACAGCAAAAGAGATAGTCTAGGGAAGACTTGTATTTATATATCAAGTAAGTTTAAACAACAAGATTAAGGAGTCATAATTAACTTGCTTACTAATTAACCATTAGCAAATTACTAAACTATACAGTTGGAGCACCCAATTCATCGGTGTTGAATACATTTTCCCTCATCCCCACCATCCCCAAGCAGAAAAAAAAAATTGACAAAAACCTTGAAACTCTATTTTTTGCATACATTTTAACGATTTTTCTTTTTTCTTTTGTTTCTTAGTTCAATTAGTAACTTACGTGCTATTTTTACTATTCACTGTTAGAGCTATTTTCCTTCTTGTTTAAGAAAAATATTTTAATAAACATGTGATTGATTCCATCAGTAATTGGTAAAAATCCATTAATTTTCCTAAATCTATTTCAAATTGTTAACATTTGGGACCAAACTTATTTTTGTTAAAATTTTAGGCTATAAAACTGCACCACATGTTAAATATTGGACACTAGATTTTTTTTTTTTTTTTTTTGTCGAAACTTTAGGCTAAATTCACAAAGGTACCAAACGTTAAAGACCAAAATTGTATTTCTCTCATTATCTTATATTGTAATTAAATTAGCTACGATTTCTCTTTTTTTTTTCTTGTTTTGCTGGAGTTTTGAGGCAAGATAAAAGACGCTTAAATGAACAAAAAAATGGAATTGAACTTAGATGTTTTATGTGCAGAGTAAACATTTGGAGTGAAGAGTTTAGGTTCTGAGTACATAAATGTCAATCTTATGGTCTGAAATTGGGATGGGCAATTGGCATTTCCTGTTGCATTATGATAGTCATTTTTATTTCATGCAACTAAAATGTTTTGCGCGTGCGTGCACACATACACACTCTCTCTATATATATATATGCTTTTTCCTAATGAGCATAAATATAGCCCATTAGTTTTTGTAATTGAAAAAGAAAAACAAAGGAACAAAAACAGTTGCATGAGTGAAGAGTAATGAAACCTACCCAGCCAATCCAGAATTTTAATAAGATAAACAAATAAAAATTAAGTACAAACAATTTTGCATGAAACTAGGAAAACTGGACTTGGGGATTTTTGCTTTTTCTTTTTTGATTGAGCATTTGGTTTGGTTGTGGGGGAGCGGAAGGGATGCACAAGGAGTTCGACAGATCTAAGTTAAGGATATAGGGAGCTGGAGTTTATGCAAAATCGATTTTATCCTTCTTCTCAAAGATGCATGACGTCGAAAATGAATCTTGTCTCACTCAGGTAAAGTATACGAATTGAGTGACGTATAAAGAGGCATTTTCATCATGAAATTTTTGCCGTTATAATGAGGTGGCATTTCTGTCAACTCACAATATTTTAAATGTCAAGTTGATGAGGTGAATTAACTAAAAGATTGGGAAATAAAGTGCAACTTTGGCCAAATGGTAAGAAAAATTTCTAGGATTAACCCGTCAAAGGGTTAAGTTGCTTGTTACTGAACAACTTGCGAGGTGATTGCCATCCGTAGTTCTGTAAGTTGTATTAGAAGAAAACAACCCAAAGTATTCCAACTTGTATTAGAAGAAAGCAACCGAAGAATTCCAATCCTAATAAAATTAAAATCCGGGGACTATTTTATCTATATAAAGAGCCCACTATTACCAACGTAGGATGTATCACACTATTCATCTGAAATCGAAGAATATCATCGTCCTAGGTCTTCTTTAGAGGCAGCCAACATGAAAACTGCTAGAGGGTTTTCATCCCTCATCTTCCTTCTCATCGTTTTCACTCTGATACTCATCCCACTATTCTCCTCCGCTGTCGTTGGCCTTTTAATAGATGAGACGAACATAATTTTACCCTCAGCATCCCATACCCATAATGTCCAAGTTAGCAACAAAAGTTTATCTTCTGATGACTACCGAACCCTGAAGGCCATGATGGACCGATGTGTGGATATCTTTGCTGATCCTTCCTCATCTCCACCATCGATTCACCACGGAGATGAACTCTGGTTGGGAAAGCTTAGCATAACACGGTGCTATTATTTTTTCGTCCACATAGACTTGTTATTCCGCAAAGTTGGCAGAGTGACTCCTGATCATGTTCATAAGCTAAAAAAGGAGATTTCGAACGGTGTAGAACCTATTCTCCATGTACAACCGATGCATCTAATATACACGAACCTTAACTGCGATGATATCAGAACAAAACAACATTCTATTGGGGTTGCAGGAGGGAGTACATCTAACCGTGAAGATGCTAGCGTTCTGAAGCCAATGATGGAAAATTGTGTGAAGCTCTACTTCGATAATGCTGATGGCGGTGCTGATTTGAAGGAAAAATTGGAACTTTATTTCTGCGGCAGATTTTTCAACGCCTTGGGATGTGCTTATGGTTACAAGGATAAATTGGCACCTAAACGCGTTGCAGTCCTGAAAGAGTCTCGCCTGTTCTACAAGCTTCGAGTAAAGGATCGGGGGTTTCAAACTTGCTTAATTTGGGAGAAATATGGGGATCGAAATTGTGACGGTGTTCGAGCCAACAGGATCTCAAGACGCAAGAGGCTTGCCAGTAGAAAAAAGGAACAAAAACTGTTGCGTGAGTGAAGACTAATGAAACCTACCCACCCAATCCAGAATTTCAATAGGATAAACAAATAAAAAATTGAGTACAAACAATTTTGCATGAAACTAGGAAAACTGTACTTGGGGATTTTTGCTTTTTCCTTTTTGATTGAGTATTTGGTTTGGTTGTGGAGGAGGGGATGGGATGCACAAGGAGTTCGACAGATCTCAGTTAAGGTTATAGGAAGCTGGAGTTTATGCAAAATCGATTTTCTACTTCTTCTCAAAGATGAATGAAGTCAAAAAAGAATCTTGTCTCACTCAGGTAAAGTATACGAATTGAGTGACAATATTGTAATGACATAAATGCATAGTTTTGTTTTAAATCAAGAATCAGCAGCTCTGTTTCTTATCAGCATTCTTGGAACAGTAAGGCTTTTTTTTTGTTGGCTTATCGGATGTCAATTTTATCCTTTACCAGAAACTTGCTTATAATTTGGGAGGAACATTTTGCTTTCAATTTTGATCAATTTAGAGCTAAGTGAAAGTAATCCAATATATCAATGTAAATCTTGAGTGTTTTTGCATTTTTAAGCGTTAGCCATATAAATTATGTGGAGTACCTTATATACCAAAAGAGATAGGCAAGGGAAGACTTGTATTTATACATCAACTAAGTTTAAACAAGAAGATTAAGGACTAATAATTACTTGCTAACTAATTAACGATTAACAAATTATTAACTATAAAATTGAAACGAGTTGGAGCACCCAATTCATTGGTTCTAAATACATTTTCTCTCATCCCCACCACTCCCAAGAAAAAAAGCCTTAAAAAAACCTCGAAACTCTATTTTTTGCATATATTTAACAAAACGGCTTCAGATCCTTGGTCGCATAGATTACGATTGGAATTCGGTGGATCGGAGGCACGGACTGTGACGATCCCACCTCCTCCTAAGGCGTACTCTAAGGTTTAATAGATCGCCTGCCTAACTCTCGTTAAGATTCACTCACTCACATTAACTTAAGAGATAATATTTCATTAACTAAAGCCATTAACTCCAAAGTAAGCATTAAAACACCACAATTAAACATTACTAACCATCCAACATTCCAAATCATCCATACTTATATGTATAACTAAACGGAACAGAATACAAGTTGTTCAATCATTTCACTAAGTACAAATAGGATGGTAAATTATTTAAAGCAAATACTTCAACTCTCGAACTCATATTTCCGGATTCTACGTTTTCAACCACGGTTAAGGAAAAGAAACTAAAGGAGTGAGTTTATGTCCAATAAGGTTCTAAGAAAACAGATAACTTTAACTCATAATTTCACATTTTCAGTAATATAACAGGAATAACAAACCAATTAATAACAGGAAAATTCATGCAACAATTCTTAACAAATAGCACAATCAATAGCAAAAGATATTGTAATGGTATGGACTCTAGAGGTGGTTCTCGTATGTTTCCAGACGTAGCACTTAAATCCGTTCAGCAATTTATTACACAACTTCTTGCAATCACTTTGGATACTGATACGGACTCTAGAGGTGGCTTCCAGGCATTTCTAGATGTAGTACTTAACTCTGTCTAGTAATTCAATCATCATTTTCCCCCAGTAAGCAGTTCCCAACACACTCCTCCATCCAGTGTTTGGTGATCATCTCGGTGGATAATACTCGAGTATACCAATAAACGGCACCCAAGAACTATCGATCTACTCGATCGAGCCCATTGCTGGCTCGAATAGGCCGACCGTTGATGGTGTTTGGGCCCCATAACGGTCATGCACAGTTACAGTATCACTTGATCAATTATTAATTTTTAAGCTTAACTAAGTCGAATGTGATAAAGTACACCCTCAATCTAGAAGGCAAGGGACAATTGAGGTACACTTTACAATGAATTACTAACAATAAAGTACACATTTAGCTTACTGTATGCGCTTGTCTTTCAGTAAAACAGTAGCAATTATCAAATTTCACTCCAAACAATTCGAACATCAATAATCCAACAATTTTTAGTCAACTAATTAATCACATAACATATATTGTTCATCATGTATTAAATCATTCCAAACAAATATAGAACACTCGCACAAGTCAAGCAAGTTATACTTCAGTCTCTGGATTGCTTTCACACTCACTAGTGGCTCCTGTGACATATTACCTGTACCATAGTTATTTACTATTGAGGGGTATAATTTTAAGAATAAATACTAAGTGCAAGTACTTTCCTCTGCAAACCCAATTCTAGGTAGATTATACTAGGTTTAATCGTTAAAAGACACCCAAAATACATAATGTTCATTCTAGTATAATTATAGTTAACCTCAAGTACAATACTATTGTATTAGAAACTACCCAACTATTCGAGTTAAAACCAAGAAATAATTAGGGTTAAGGTTTAGTCTTAAAGCTGGAATAATTTTTCAGGTTTGCCTTTTTATTTCTTTGCGCCAAAACCTTAAATTTCTTGCTTAAATCAATAAAAACTCTCATGTGATTCTATAGTCAATATGCTAGGACGATATAAAATGCCCGAAATACAACATGCGTGGCCAAAGTTATGCAAATAAATTTCTAGAAATTTCATTTTCTCATTCTCTTGCAACTCACCCAAATTCCTCATTTAATCCGAGTAATTTACCACATGCATGCTAAGGTTTAAGTATTAAGAGGCATATGAAGCACAGATATACTTATTAACAAGTAACTTATGGAGTTAAAGCTGGAAAATTCCCAGCTCTCCCTCCCCTTGTCCCCCATGAAAATTTCCAGCAATTTCCTTAAGTTTTTTTTCTCTTAAAACAACCAACTTTCACTAGAACCAAAAGTGAAACACATAATAAACACATAACAGGAATTCTCCTTGCCAAATTCCTAAAAAAATTCAGATAAAAATTTGGGAAACCAAACTCCTTTCCTCTCGGCCAAAGCTGGAAAAATTCCAACAAGTAAACAGTTTGAAAAATTAATTTTCTCCAATAAAACTCTTCATTTTACACTCAAATCCAATATGCATGTTAAGATTAATGTGTGATAAAGTGTATTGAACCACAATATGAAATTTTGCAGCCAAAATTTATGAAGAAAAACTGGTAAATCCTTCCTCCGTCACTCGGCCAGCCAAACAAGTTTTCCAGCAGTTCTTTCAAACTTTTCCATCCAAGTTACCAACTTTCCACTAAATTCAAAGATAAAACATACTACATATCATATAAGGCAAGAGATAAGACATATATCATGCATTCCTAGTAAAATTTCCTCCAAAATTTCGAATGAAAAGCTGCGGAATTCAAGTTCTCTTCCTCTTGTCCAACACAAAATTTCCAGCAAGTGATCAGTTTTTTAAGCAGGGTTTTTCTTCATGTTTTTCACTTATCTTTCTTTGATTCAGGTCAAATACTGCATGCATAATAGGATAGAAGAGCTAGGCACTGTGTGTTGCATACAAATACAACTTAACAGATTTTAAGAGATACAACCAAAGCATTGTAGTTTGACTCTTTCAGACAACATGCAGCAAGTTCAGCAGAATTTCTTTCCAGTTTTGATGCATTTTTCCTTGGTTAAATTTCTCTTTTCTTGATGTTGGTTCAAGATAAGACATTATGGAACCAAGGTAGAAAGAAAACAAGGAAAGTTTAATAGGTTTTACCTCTTGTTTCCTCACAAATGAAAGCTGGAAAAATGCAGACAGCTTCACCTTTTTTTTCCCTCGGTTTCTCAAGGACAAAATGCACCAATTTTCTCCATTTTCTCCCCTCAATGCAGTTGGTTTGGACACAAGGAAGCTGAAATCTCTCCCTCACTCTCAAATCTCTTTCTTGTCTTGAAGTGAAAAGAAGAAAATGGAACTAACTCTCTCCCTCACTGTCTCGTCTGTTTGGAGGAAGAAGTTTTTTTTTTTTCCTTTCTCAATCTCTCTCTCTTTCTCTCACGGTCAGTAAGGGAACAAATGCAAGACAAAAGACTTCAAGTTGGCCTGGTTTCTTTGCATCTTTCACATGCAAGAGTCAACATACAAGTGTCAAGAGTTGCAACAAGCGTTACTCTATTTACATGCAAGAAATTTCATCTTATTTTGGTCCCTAAAATTCTATAATTTTGTACAGTTATCCCACTAGTTTCTTGTCTATTTTGCATTAAATTTCCATGTATTTTAATCATACTTAAATTTGAGGTAATGTAATACACTTAAATCTAATACAATCAATTAAACATTCTAAGTAATCGATAATCAAACAAAGTTGTACATTCAAATTTTCTAACAGTAAAGTGCACAATTAGATATAATTTTCAAGCTCTCACATGGATGGTTGTCACTAACATCTGTACAGAACAATGTAAAGAATTTTGAAGGGGTTGTAAATCTTATTAACTAGATTATACATCTTTACAACAGAGGTGTAATATTTGATTACTGTTCACATGGATCTCATGCATAAATAATTGTGCGTCTGTTATAAGAATATATAAGTAATTCAATTTGAATTACAACCCGATTCCCTTCTTCGATTTCCAATTTTCTTTGTTTTTATTTCAAAAATAAAATCTGATTACTCCATGGCAAAGAATTCTAACTTCTAACTATATTTTTTTCTCCATGTATTCTTGCAAAAGTTGAAGCACACGGCTTAGCAGTTAGCTAGTTAGCTCTGAAATTTCAAGCTATTACCAGGTTAGTTTTACATTTTCTTCCTTTTTTTTGGCTCTTTGTTGGTTACTTGGTGTGATATTTTTTTTTTATGTTCCATATTTTTTCTATTTAACTTAGAATTATGGATTAAATTAAATATTTTGAGCTGATTTTAAAATATGTCCACTGTTATTGTATAAACTTTGGAGAAAAAAATCCAATTTTTACTCTATTTCTTATGAAACTTAAATAATTGATGATGTCTTTGTTGGGCCTCTGGCCAGAAACATTGCATTTATTTAGTGAAATGTGGGTGTCTCAAGTCTACTTACCGGTTGTGTGATGAATTGCTTGAGAGGGACACATTTTGTTAAATGTTGTAATGATATTGCTAGATAGCTTGAAGTTCATGGTCGGCACTTGAATTCTTTAGAAAATGAAATTGGAGTGGTTTCCGGATGATGTCATAGACTCATAGTTGCAACCTTATCCTATTTCTTGTTATTTCTTGTTTTGGTGATATATAATCCCTCTAAATATTGTATGTATATATGTCCTAAGAATCTATATAGATATTTCATGTATCACTTTCTAGTTCTCAATTTCCTTCATAGTGGTGAAGTCCAATTTCATGACCTTGCTAGTTCTCAATTCACTAAATTTTTGCTCAAATTGTTGATTTTCATTTTCTGCATCATTTTTCCTATCCAATATAAACTTGCTAATTTGATTGACTAATATAAAGATAGCAGGTTTTTGTCAATGTATTAATCAGATTTTGCTCAATTTGGAACTAACCATTTAATTAGTTTATTTGTTTGACTAATTGTATTTAAATATGTTGATTTTTTAGATAACGAAGATGAAGAAGATGTTGATTTAGAAGCATTTTAGTGAAGAAATTTTTTTAATGATAATGAAGATGATGATTGGCATTAAATATTCAAATGGTAATTTGTATGGAAATTATTTGTGTTCTTCTATTTTTTTTCTTCTTTTAAGATTTGGACTAGTTGGTGTGATGAAACTAATATGAACTTTGTACTTTGTTAGTAGTTCATATTATGCTCTTTGACGATGATGAATACTTGTCAAGATGGCTTTTTTAAAAAACTATGTTGTCCAAGAATGATGAAAAAGATGATAAGACCCTCAGAAATTAGACTTGCTTGGATTTTCTGACTATTTTCTAGACTTGTATGAGTTTTTATATTGTTCTTTGTTAATTCTAATATTTAGACTATTAGACATGTAACTTGGATAATTGTAACGTTGCTCTTATGTTAGTTGTGATTTTAGAATCTGTAGTTCTATTGGATTTTTTTAAAAATTTGAGAAGTTCTAATGACTTTTATTTAATTTCAAAATATGGTGGTGGTTTCTATAGGATCTAAGTTTTTTTTTTTTTTTATGATAGGTACCATTGAAATGAATTTATTTGGTTGAATTTATAGTTCTAAAAATTTATGTGTGTTTGGAAATGTTTAACTTTTTATCATGTTATATCTATGGAATATCTTAATCTGTGCACAAGTGTGTGTGTCTATATATATATATATATATATATATATATATATATATATATATATATATATATATGTGCGTGTGTGTGTGTATATAAGTGTATATGTGTATGTATATATATATATATAATTATCGAATCAGGGTTGAACCGGTCTGACCAGTTGAACCTCAATCCAATCACTTTAATGGTTCAATTAATGGTTTGAGTTTCAAAACATTGTTAAAAAGTGGAATTAGGATAATCATTTTCATCAATTGTCTTGTTTCTTGCTTTTTAGGGGGGAAAAGAAAAAGTTGAAAAGTTGGGGTCATCTTCATTTTCTGTTTGCTGCTGGTAATTAAAGAAAAGCAGAGTTTGAGCACCACCACGCAAGCGTGAACTTTTTGAGTCTAAATATGGTCTGTGCTCTAACTATTCAAAGTAAATTTTCTACTTAATTTACCAGCAAAACATATTCCTTTTCCTTGTTTCTTCTTTTTGTAAGGCAAATGAAAGAAATTAAATAAATTTAGTAGAGTGGATGGCCAAAAATTCACCAAATTATTAAGTATGGCATGGGTCGGTTACCAAATTCTTTTTGTGGTTGTAGAGGTCACAAAGTTGATAAAAATGGCTAGTGAGGTCATTTTATCAAATTTTACCAATAAAACAACCAGTTACCAAAAGTCATTTTGTCAAAAAGGTCATTGAATTTCAATTATAAGTAGATTGTTTTATCCTAAAATTTGGCAAAATGACTTTGATGGCTCCATTTTTCCAGTTTAATGACCTTTGTGGCCAAAAAAAAAAAAAAGTTGATGTCTGACTTGTGTCATATTTAGTAGTTTATTGATCTTTTCGGCCATTCACTCAATTTAGGATTTGAGTCAATGAGTGATAAATTGAGCAATTGGCAATTGACGATGGATCTTTGATATATATATATATATATATATATATATATATATATATGTATTTATAGAAAGTTCTTCAACCCAATTGATGGCTTTGCACAACAATGAAAAAAAGAAGAAGAAGAAGAAAAGAAATTTTTGGATTTGCTGCGTATAGAAACATAGGACTGCAGCAAACAAAATTGAAGAAAAAATAGACGATGGAGACCGCCACCAGAGTTGGAGAGAATTACACTATGAACAAAAAATAAGTGGCCATCCCAATTGCAATTGAATTGCAAACTCCCGGTTCATAGTAGGTATATAAGATAAGATAAGACTAGACTATTGCCATTGTCGGTTCACGGTTTGATCCTTCGGAAACCGTCTGGTCCAATCCGATTATCAAGACCCTTGTTGCACCTGCCAGGCTGCCATGTGGAGAAACAGAGGACTAGAAATAGTTACATCGAAGCAGCCCATGGCCGTCGGCAATATGTATGCACCGTCCACGCGGGAGATGCGCAAAGAACACCGGCCTCACTAAATTAACGGTAGTTCACTAATGTTTTTAATGGAGAATAAATGCTTTAACCAAAAGTCGCGGACTTTGAAAAAGTGGGGCATAACACTGCTATATTTATATGCCAAGCCGATGACAGATGGAGGAATCACATAGTGGGCGACAATGCGGTGGATAAGATTCCCCTCAAACAAAGAGAAAAGGTACCTAATTGTATGTTCATCTATACGTGGGATTAAAAGATGAACAGAATTATTCGATATTCGAATTAAATTTAATTTAATAAGATTTTATTTTAATTTGTTTCATCAATTAATCAAATCAAATTTGAACGGTATTTTATACTCAATATCATTCAAATCCGATAATAATCTCATTCAAATTTGATTTCGCAAATAAACAAGTTAAATTTGAATAAAATTTTAATTTCATTAAAATAATTAAATAAGTCTGAACACTAAGGCATTTGATTTGATTAGAAACATTTACACTTCTATGTATATGATCGTGAAATGGAAAAAAGGGTTTGCGGCCATTTGTTAGGTTAATTATTAGTTAATTATGGAAATCTTTGGAAATGGGGCTTCTTTAATTCCAGTTTTGTTTAATTGTGCAAATGAATAGAATTTCGGAATAAACTAATATAATATAATTTTGATATAAATGTGAATTGTAACTAAGTTGGTATGGAACTCATGATTACACCAAAAATATATTAATTTACCTCGAAATTGTGCCATTTTTCATAATTGGACGAAATTGGTAAAAACTTCAAATTGAGAGGCCCGGATCCTTAATATTAGATAATACCGGATTTAGCGATTGGTCCGTTGCTACATGCAGATTTGTATCAAGCTGAGAACTGAACATCTTTACCTACAGGTTTACACATGATTAAGGCCACTAATAGGTAATATTTCCTTTTGAAGAGTTACATAATTTTAGCAGAACTCATATACTATTTGTTGCTACTTTATGGAGTCTGTAATGTTACATATACTATCGGAGTAGTTGCACTTGTAGAAGGCCCTTCCCCTAAGATCTAGAAAATTGAAGGCCTAAAAAATCTTGAAATTTCAAAGATATATAAAGAAAACAAAAAGTCTGGCCCCGCAAAGCTGGTGCAGAATATTTTGCTCTAAAAGAGAAGAGCTAAAACTAGAGAATTTTGTATAAACCACTGCTGCCATTTGACTGAAAATTGTACATCAACTTAAAAAAAAAAAAGAAAAATAAAAAAAATTACATCCTCCTATAGTTGTATACAAACTAGCAGTTGGGTAAAATACATATTCTGTGGAGCATGAAATGAAAATATGGGAGTGGGTCAAGTGTAGGTGGGCTAGGTAGTTGATATTTTTGGGTAAAGTAAAATAGGTGGTTGATAGACCCCACTTAACTCTTTCTCTTCTTCTATGATTATATATGCTACTATACCATTTATAGTAATGGTAAAAGAGCCAGTTCCTAAAGATATTTTTTGTCTGTTCATTAGGTTAAATTCAGGTGATTATCACCATGAGTGAGGCCATGCTTCTGGAACAATAAATTGCTCACTCTTAGTTTTTTTTTTTTAATATATACCCATCGACTACAACCCCTTCCTCCCCTCCATTCCCCCTCGCCACTCACCCTTACTACGGTTTTTGAGCTTCAAAATATATTACCTTATTTTTTAAAGTATAGACTTTATCCTGTTTTAGTAAAGCTATTTGTAAAAGTGGGATAAATTTTATATTTAAGTGCAATAAATTTTATACTTTATAAACTAAAGCGCAGCAAATTTGGTATTTAAGGATTAAAGTGAAATAGATTTTATACTTTAAACATTAAACTGGGGCGAATTCTAAACTTGAGGGACTAAAGCATAACACTTTAAACTTTAAGGACCAAATTAAGAATTTGAGATAGTGTGGTACAATCTTAATTATTCAAATTTTAAAAATCGGTCTATCCAAATTTTAGCCATTAAATAAGGGTGCAAGGTGCCCTTCGTTAGTACCTCAGTTGGAACTAATCGTCAATCTTTACAACAAGGTTTCGGGTTCAACTCCCGTGAGGTAACCCGCTAACATTCTTAAAGGAAGCTATGCTAACATTAGGAAATTAGTCTGGTTAAATAAAGGTTGTTTTTCACCCCTAAGTGAAAAAAAAAAAAGAATAAGGGTGCGAGGTGTAATTAATCCTTCACCACTCTCGTGTTCCTTTTGTCCACCGTCCCTTGTGAAATTTTTCTTGGTAAGTGTAAAAGTTAAACAACAATAAATAATAAATTAAATCTGGTCGGTCCCCGTACATACTATAATTATCTTTCCATGACGCGGAGATAACGCTATCAAGACTCGCTAGAGTGATTCCCGGAATCTGACACGCTATCGGTGTCAATAAATAGGCACCCCACAACCAGCACCGATCATCAAAACATTGCAAGAAAGAAAGAAAGAAAAAACAAGAAAGAGTTGCAGGGAAAAAATGGCAGGAATCATTCACAAGATTGAGGAGACCTTGGGCGTGGGAGGCCACAAGGATGATCATGAAAAGCACAAGGAGGGTGAGAAACACCACTACGGAGAGGAGCACAAGAAGGAAGGCCATAGTGGTGAACACAAGGAAGGAGTGATTGACAAGATCAAGGACAAGATCCATGGTGAGGGAGGAGAACACCACGAACATAAGGATGAGAAGAAGAAGAAGAAGGAGAAGAAGAAGCACGAGCATGGCCATGAACATGGTCATAGCAGCAGCAGTGATAGCGATAGTGATTGAGATGTATGTGTGAATACATACATATATGATCATGTATATGTATACATACACATACATGATCTGAAAAAATCTATCTTAGATTGTCTTTTAAAATAAGATATCATGTGGTAGTATGGTTGGCTCTGTGCTTTGTGACTTCTGGTTTGATGAAATAATTTCAATGTTAGTATTGTTATGAAGCTGCTTTTTCTCCTCCATGATCTTTTTGTTCTTCTCCTAAAGGTATCTAGCATCTACAGTCCCTGGCACAATTGGCAACATGTTAGATCTCATCTCTATTTGATTTGTTCTTTTGTTGGTTGTGAGATTTGGAAAAGAGAGGTGTGGATGTATTCTGTTTCGAATTTGCCCTGAGATTTCGTCGGATCTGCGTGAGAAATTACTTTTTCAAACAAAGTTGGAATTTCCAATTTTTTTTCCTTCTTTAAGAATTGGCCATGTACCCAAAAGATGTAAAAACCACAATTTGCTTGTTCCGTTGAGTGTTTCAGCACAGGGATCCAGTGAATAGATGTCTGTTTCCTGTGCTGGCTTGAGAAGAGTGGCATTTCTGAAGTTCTGAGTAGGTAGCTAGATAATGAAAAATTAATGGGATTGCAACTCGATCAATTGCCTAAGATTGTATAGTTAAATTATATATATATACTGTACATGACGTTGCTTGAAAGAAAAAAGTACCTATTATTTATGAATTAATCTTTCCTATCTTAAAAATATTCACATGTATCATTATTCACCGATGATAGTATATATATACTTTTAGTATATATAAAATTTATCCATTATTTATATGCAAATGAATCATCTTTTACAGTGATATCATGAACAATTTTTTAGTCCGACGAGGGGTCGATGCATCTTCATTGAATGTACCTTTTCTTTTTCCCCTTTTGTATGTTAATTCTGTCAATCAACTCATACACATGCTGACAGCAACTCATATGGGTTGCATTTTGCAAACAAGCTTATTTCTTGTCGCTGATCTTAACATTTTTGGACTCTCAAGATGCATTTCTTGATCCAACACTGATCTTGAAAAAGAAAATGGTTTATGACTAATTATTGATCAACAACCAATTTTCTTGTAAGAAAGACACTTATTCATAACGCTTAAATCTTAAAAACTTGTATCATTGGCGCACTTGGTTTTAAGTTGTGTTTGCTACACAAGCAGAAAAAAATTAAGAGGCAAGAAGATATCCTTTGCGAAGGGATCAAATATCTGTGTGTTGAATAAGTACACTGTAACGATGAAATCAGAATTACAGTTAAATTCTGCTGATAAACTACCACAAAAAATAAACCAAATAGGCGAAAAGCCCACCATCATGTCTTGCCTTGAGCTCTTTATGATGGACTTAACCTGATACAGTATCAAGTTTCCATTTCATCAGAATTACACTTCAATTCTGCTGATAAACTACCACAAAAAATAAGCGGAATAGGCGAAAAGCCCACCATCATGTCTTGCCTTGAGCTCTTTATGATGGACTTAACCTGATACAGTATCAAGTTTCTGATAGAAATAGATGTGTCTTTATAAACTCCAGGGGGGTGTATATATACTGTATGTAAGAATCACCGACATTGCATGCTACTTCTAGCAAAATTGATGAAAGAAACGATGAAAAGAAGCAGAAAAATGAATGAAACATGTTGCCATTTGTATAGAAATTGAAGAAGGGCGTATAAATAGGTAGGAACAAAGATTTGAACTCCACTAGGAGTCGTAATGTATATTCTCCAGATAGCTCTTACTTAAGAGGAGCAACTAATGGCAGCAGAAGATTACAAGATAAACTTCAAGAAACAGACAACTCTAGCTACAAAATTCTAAAGTCTATTTATGTCATCATGCAGTTTTAAACACCTTTTCTTATTTCAGAAAACCAACTAGTATGCCATGCATATTAATATTCCCATGTAAACTTGCATACAAGTGGAAATCTTGCTCCGTAAAAATAACTCACATGGGGAAACAGATATAGACTTCCCTAATTGCTATGGCAGATTGCCAGATTTCATGTTACAAAACCCCTTTTAAGGGCCACAAATTATGTAAAAAAAGGGCATAAACTACCTTTTCTCCCTTAGCTCAGCAACTGGCACATAAATAATAGCTAATTCATTTAAAGCAGCTGCATCCGCTTTACTAGATCTGCTACTTGGTAGCCCGAGCAGCACTTGCTGGAGCTTTTCTATCTTGTCCTTCATTTTACATAGCCTCTCCATCTCCGCCTCTGCCTCCAGCATAACAGTTCTCTTGATATTCATTTTCTTTTTCTTCTTGACTTTTTCTCTCAGAAGCTTCAAGCATACATCATCGCCAAAATCTGCAGGGGTCTGAAACAGAGAGCGTAAGAAGTGATTAAAAGATTAGACTTTCCACTATGGTCACATGGAAATTTGCATTCAGGACCTGGTTATGTAAGGACCAAGTTTGCATAATTAACAGAACCTGGACTGTGACAATTAACATAAGATTAGCAAGAAAATGAACTCCAAGTGGAATGCCTAATAATAAAAATTCATCAGCTTCCTTTGACAATTCTAATCTGACATGTCCGCTTAACAGGGTTTCTATTGATTGACGAATGAAGCGTCTAAACGGCCATTTCATATCTATCATTTCAGGATTCAGAAAGATATCAACTCATCCTTTTTCTACAACATCCTAACTAAAATGTTCTTTTCTGTGTAGTAAATAAATAGCTCTTATAGGCTGTTAATGTGGAGTAAGTATGTAGTCCCATGGTAAGAAGAGAGAATTTGGGTTGAAGTAAAACAGCACATCCAGAGACTTAGCTCCATTTTAACTCAGGACAACAAATCTTGTAATTTGAATCATACAGCATTTTGCAGGTAGGGAAAAGCATGGCACTAACTTTCCATCCACGTTTACAAATTTTTTCCTCCAGAAAAACAGAAAAATTAAATAAGCGCCAAAATTTTTGGCTCATTTGGTTATAAAGACATTTATTGCAAAAAAATGTGGACTTAAAGCCAAACAACACCTTGTCGGATTCCAGTGGGGCACATTTGCTCTTAATGAACGAGAGAGAGATGAGAAAGAGGTGGAAGAGGAGGAGAGGTAGGAGAAGAAATCTACCTTGTTGTTGGTTGGGGGTAGTGCAGTCTTATGCCTCTTTCTTGTGAAAGCACTGGCCATTAGGTGTGCAGTCTTTCTCCTGCTGGAACTCTTCAAACCAGGAGATTCCAGTTCATGCTCTATAGCAACATTCTCTGATGTCACTGGATCAGCAGATTTGTCCTCTCCACTACGTGACACAGATTCTTTTGACACTGTTGGACCAGAAGCATTAAGTCTTTTTGCTTTCTGCATGATGTTAGGGATCAATTATATTGTTTAGACTGAAAAATGGAATAGTTCCCTTAAGAAAGAAGCTTCAACAGAGTATTTGCAGCATGGTTATGTGATTCATATGAAGTTCAATAAACTTCTATAACTAACAGAGAGCTACCAAAAAAAAAAAGAGTAATCCTGGAAAAAGGAAAAGAGCAAGCCATGCAGTCTTATCTACAATTTTTCCGGACAGATGAGCTGAGAAAAGAAGTACAGAATAAGTAGGAATCATGCTTGTTGCCCATTTATAAGGCTTAAATCACTTAAGGTAAAACCTTTGCCAGCATAAATAGTGTGACAAAAACAAAAGAACTCTAGAAAACAACAGAATGTGGTAAGCATTCATGTTAGTGCATTACCTTTCTAGCTTTCAGTGCAAGGTAACGTGCATTCTTGAACCACTTGTTTACCTACAAAAGAAAACCCCAACTTGTTCATAACCAGGCAGATAACAATGAAGATGATAGGCTGTCCACTTTTATTTTATCATAGGAGATCCCATTGAGCACTTTTTGCTTCTACCATACCGCCTTCTCCTTTACCTGTACCCCTTCCCATTCTCTAGAAAAAGAAATGCCTAAACATCCCGATTCAAATGCCTGCTTTGGATCAAACCAATTGCATGACTAATATCCATGACTAAAAAACAACTGATAGCGGAAAATACATAAAAAGAAAGAACATCTAAATAGAAATGTTTCAGAGTTTAATGATTTTCCGAATAGCTTAAATGAGATTGTTAGCCATTATAGATAAACTATATTGTAACCAGATATACTCTAGCAGCAGTTCTCATTTCATTTTTTTAATTTTTAAGAATCATGCACAACTTACTTGGACAAGAAATAACACTTCTCAGGCATTTTGCATATGGCTTTTTTTTAATTTTTTATCAGACAGATAGATCATACCTTCTCAGATTCGAGACCTAGCTGCCTTGAAAGATTATCCCTGATAGTTCTAGAAGGAAGTTCATTCTCTGCAAACACAACACGAAGTTTCTGGCACCAAAAATAAGGAAAAGAGGATGAGCACACAACTTAAGCCAGTAAATGCATTTACCATATAGGGTCTGACATTACCTCAACCACATGTCGAGGAAATCTGAAAATTGGCCTTTTACTTCTCCCACTTGATAGTTTCTTTTTCACTTCTGCAGAGGTGCCAGGGTTATCCCCAGTAGTGACAACAATACTTTCCACATTAGACTCTTTTCCTCTATGTTTTCTTCTAGAAGGACCCCAATCTTCATCTTCACTAATTTGTTCACTCACAACAGCATTCTTTCCAAACATTTCCTAAGGTAACACAAACAAAAGTTATAGATTACAAGCTTCTCCCATAGAAAATGCCTCTAGCAAGTAAAATGGATTTGAATATGCCTATAACAAGTAAATACCATTAGAATTCTACTTGCTTTTCTGAAAACCTACAAGTAACTATAGGTCTATAAACACTCATACATATATAGTTACAAAACTCTAGGTTCTTTGTAATTGTTGAACCCAAAAAAAGGAAAGTCTCATACTACATGACTTTTTTGTAAAGAACATATTTCAATAACTTCAGAAGCAGTTTAGTTATCTCGTTGCTTTTCTCATGTCACTAAAACAGATAAACATCTTATTTTGCAATTATCAAACAAAACACCATATACCATGGACATACTGAACTCACATCATGTAACTTTATATAATCCACAGCTTTTCGCTGTCTTGGACCAGATAGAACTTCACAATCAGTTGCTTCATCCGATTCTACTCCAGCAATATTACCTTCAGAGACCATGTGCCTCTTATCTAGTCTTTCAGAAAGCAAGAGAACGTCATCTTCAATTGAACTTAAACTGTTGGAACTGCTAGCATCAACACTAGAATCAGATCCAGAGCCAGACATGCTGTTAGGACTATGAAACTCCCTTCCTTCTGGATCATAGTCAACATCTTCAGAGTCATCAGATGGCCATTCCTCTTCCGGGCACAGCAAGGACTCCTTGCCATCTAATAAAGCAGCTTCTTCCTTGAAGATATCCTGCTTTGAAGCAATAGAATCTTCCTTACAAATGGAGGAGGGACTGTTCAGCAGAAATATTAGTAAGTTTTATGACAGTTGACCTGCCAATTGCTGTCCAAGGGGAAGTTGGTCCCAAGATGAGCATTTGTAACTTCCAATATTTCCATCTTACTCTTACAATATCTACAAAACCAGCCTTCATCTCCTGGAGGAACTGGGAAAATTTTTCTATCATTAGAAGAAACAATTAAGATGAAATTGCAACCACAAGGTATTTCATCTTACAATTAATTCTACCACCAGAAGTTCATCTTGGGCAAAAGGACAAGAACATATGAAAGTCATATAGTTTAGCTGAACTAACTGTTTTCAGTAGACAGAGGTGGATCGAGACATTTTTGGTGAAAAGCACAATTGCATGTCCCGTCGCATAGTACGATATCATTATCAGGGAAAGCTTCACGCAACTTGCATTTTGCACATATTATCTGTAAGACAAGAAAATCACAACTCTCTTGGTAAAGTTGTTCATAGTTGTGTCATAACATATCAGTAACAGCAAGTTTTCTGTCCACTCTCCAGAAGTGCTTTAAAAGAAAAAAGAAAAGAAAAGGAAACAATCAAGTAGGTTATTATGTCACTCCAAACACTTAGAGCATAAGAAGTGCTTTCTGGAGTATGCAATTAGGCTTATAAAAGAATAGAACATGTATGTGCAGTAGTCACTCAGTGTCTCCTATAAGCATCAGTGATTGCTGAAATGCATATATAATGCAGACCAAGAAAACCAAAAAATTGGAGGTATAGGAAAAGCTTGTAAATCCATACATGTTCATGATGAACTGATCCATCTGGAGCAACAGCTGAATCTTCGATATGTCCAACAGAGCTAAGCCCATCCAACTGGCAAATGGCTTCACGTATTCCAAGTTTGCATTTCAATATTTGCTTCTTGGCCCTTTCCAGTTCTTTTTCTGGCTTAATCTTCTCTCGACTAAGGGAGAACAAATATATATACATAACCATAATGTATGTGTTTATAGACATGCTTGTCTACGTCAATGAAAGTCAACTTTTTATCTTTCGTGATAGAGGGCAACTTGATTTGCGTTACTTCAACCTTTGAAACATCTCTGCTTAAAGCAGAATGTGCGCAATAAGGAATAACATGGTCCCAATTTGTGATCTTAGAAATTTGCTTGGCAAATTTTCCCAGACAATGAGCTACTATAATAGAATCTCTCACCAAATTGCAATTCTACTAACAATACAGAACTGTGGTTTTCTTGTCCAATTTACTAACATCAACTTCTTGTTCAATTTGGAGTTGGAAAATGACAAAGTTATAGAGCATCTAAACCAATAAAGAGAGAACTCTGGAAGATATCCTCAGTACACTATGAAACTTCAAGCACTGAGTTCTTCATGTATACTTAAGACTGGATAAGGCAGATTACCATTTGAACAAGAGCACTTCAAGGATAATGTGGACGAAGCTTTTCCAAGTATGAAGAAATTATATATAGGAAGCTGATTTATGAGAAATCTGGGACAGAATGTGGTATTTGGAGAACTTGCAAATTTCCATTGCCTTATAATGTGGCTCTATGGAGTGGGACAATGATATATAGGAAGCATTGCGTGGAACTTCTTGTTTTAAGTCTGAGATCGAAATAACCACCCAACAAGAATTCAGGGAAGATAAATTGTATTAAAAGCCTTCTCATGTAGATTTCCAGATCTTAATCATCGATGTAAGTAAAGAAGCGCCAGTTGACAAAAATGCTTAGAGAGAGAGAGAGAGAAGAAGCAGATTAGCAACTCAACTTGGACTCCTGATTTAGAGTACGGGCACCAGTTGACTAATATGCTCATAAACCAAATTAGCAAATAAACTTGGACTTCCAGCCTTAATGCACAGAGTCCAACTCCAAAGGGCTATTAGCTTCTAGCAAACAGTAAAGGGTCTTGAATTGGTAAATTGGGAAAAAAAAGAAGAAAAGGATCGAACTTGATCAAAAACTTATACTAAAACACTTTAGAAATGACTCACAAGGAGGACACAGAAAAAAAAGGAAAATTCAACCTTCAGCATTTACATGGGGATTTAGTTTTACGGAAACAGAAGCAGAAACGCCTTAGAAAACATGTAAGTTCTGTTTTTATTTTTATCATAAAAGTCTACAATGTTATTTTTCCTGCTTGTGCCAAGTATTGAGTCCATTCCTAATTGCATAAACTCTTGTATGGATTTCATAAATCAGCTGTAAGGTGTAGTGGACTCAAATTATCAGATAAATGTCCTAATTCCCTTGAAGTCAATAAGAAGAGCAAATGACCAAATTTTACTTCTTGACTTGAATTATACAATCATGGAGCTTCATTCCACAGGTGCATAAATATCGAACAATCCTTAAATTTCAGTATGCTTCCACATTTTCTTTCCCTTCATCTTTGATACTTAAAGTGGAACCATCAATAAAGAAGACTAGACTAGATGACAGAAAATTCGTTTAAGAAGAATAATGAGGATAAATGCACAATACCTGTGCCCCTTCCAGCCTTCTGCAGAATAAGCATCAATAAGGTTCTGCTCCAGCTTAACTTTAATCAACAGGTACCTTGTCCTCCTTTGCAACCGTGATGCTTCATCAAGCTCCAGATTTTCCTTCCTCCTTTTTCGCCTTTTCCTTCTCTTAACCTTCTGCAAGCCCACATCACTGCTATCCCTTTTTCCACCATCCTTCGAGTTTTTTACCTCAGGTTCATCCTTTCGAGAGGTTTTTAATTCAGATTGCTTCTTCAAGGACTTGGTCTTTTGCATTATTGCTTTCTTAACAATGCTTTTTCTTCTCGAGATATTACCCTTCCCTTCACCTAGACGATCAAAACATTTCTTCATATGTTTCGATTCGGAATTACCACTCTTAACTTGCAATTTCGGTTTCAATTTCACTCCCTTGCTGCATTGTTTTTTAGGACTTTTCTCTTTTTGGGATGAGTCGCTAACGCCCTTCCTTTTTCGCTTTTTCGTTTCCCCAGCCATGTCAATGTAAAACTAATTCAAGAACAACCTGATAAATCATAAACAACAGAATCATAACTTCAAAAATAAACACGAAAATAGGCACGGCGAGCAAAAAATTCCAATTCAAGAAATTAAAAATTAAATAAAGTCTTCCATTAATCAAACTTCATAGAGTAAAATCCACCAAAAAAAAAATCTTCACCATTAGTACAAACCAATCACTCAACACTCTGAAATCCTGCACCAGAATTAATGGGCACAAGTACAATATACATGTAAACCATAAAGTTGGAATTTTTCAATTTCTTAAGCTGGAAAACGGCTATAAAAACCCAACTTAATTTTGCAATTGTGAGAAAACCCACCAACAATAATCTCCCAAAAAATTTAATTCATATGTTTTTTAAACGGAGTGAATTTTCTCTGCAGATATAAATCAAAACTAAAAATAATTATAATAAAAACAAAATCTCCTATAGCCCAGTGGGGCATTTCTGTTGTAGTTTTTCTTGCCATTTGATCATTCAAAACACCGAGGGAAACTAGAGACTAAAATTGAACAGAAAACATAGGCATTTGTTTATGCAAGAGGAAAATTGGGCTTACCCCAAGAGAAAGCGGAAGAATGGAGGATTTGGAGCTGCAGCAATGGAGTTAATGCAAGTGTTATATAAGAAAACGAAGATTTTGAATTTTTTTTTCTTTTTTTCTTTTAGTTTTTCAAATTTAACTTGTGATTATTTGGCACCATTTTATTTTTATTTTTATTTTTTTATCTTTTCTGGCAGCATATATGTAGAACAAAATTACTTTTACACAAAAACATTATATAAACTAGAAAAGATAATGCAAAAATGGAGTATTTTTGTTTGGTACAAAAAATAAGTATATTTAAATTATTACAAAAAAATTAAAACTAAAGGAGTATTTTTGTTTTATGGAAAAAATGAGAATATTCAAATTATTACCAACAAAAGAGTGCTTTTAAATTTGTGACACAAACAAAAAAATTAAAACTAAAGGAGTATTTTTGTTTTATGGAAAAAATGAGAATATTTAAATTATTACCAACAAAAGAGTGCTTTTAAATTTGTGACACAAACACTAATTGTTAGTGCATGTAAGAATCTAAAGAATATAATGAGGATTTAAAAAGTATGAAGCTCGCTAATAAATTCGTGAAACCTGAATTTTAGTTTTTTGGTAACTTAGAGTTATTTTTATATTAATTAGCAAGTCAATCAAGTGTAATATTTGCCATGTTAATACTCATCGAAAGTATGCTTAACGTGCCTCAAAATAGTTTGAATAAATGGTTAATTAATCAACTTGATAAATTTAATTAAAATGGATTAATCGGCTGATAATACTTCTCTGTAATTATTCATGTAATAAGACTAACATCTATTGAATTTTCTTTAGGGATAATTTCAGAGAGGCTTCTGACAGTCTCACTCACCTCCCCTAAACTTTGTAAAATATCAGCTATCTCCCCTAAAACTAAGTAGAGTGTATCAAAGTTCACCAGATTCAAATGCACAAACAATTTTAAGTGTGTATCGGGAGAGACAAAAATACTCCATCCCACATCTGTCCTCAGGATTATCATTAGTGACTTAATTTTTGTTGAATAGTACAAACCATCTAACAACAATGAAATTTTAAGAGGTGTATCTGAAATTGATGGAAAAGGCAAGGTGCCTATTGCAATTTGGAAGGTAGAAGCCTACGGCTCTTTGTGCACAGCTAAACCAACTGTAAAGAGCAACAGTAGCCTTGTCTGCTTGTCTATATAACAGCAAAATGAAGCTGCATAGATGACAATGCATTTTGTTGGGTAGTTGTTGAGATAAAGCGAAAGCAAAAAAAGAAGTAATAAGCTGAACCAGGTGGAGACAAATATAGATGGCTTCTTCAAGCAATGTAGATGTATCATGGAATTCACCAACTTCATTTGCAATCAGAAATAGATATTGTCGTTGTCATAGAAAAGCAATAATAAAAATTTCTAAGAGTCAGAGGAATCCAAATAAGCTTTATTTCTGCTATTCAAATTGCAGATTCTTTCAGTGGTATGAAGGGCCTGAAGAGGGTGAGCTAGCAGTCAAAGAGGATAAAGACAATCAATCGTGCAAAGAGAAGAACTAGTTCAGATGGGCAAAGTTGATCAGTCAAATTCCATAGTGAAATGGTTGCCCATAATCAACCTTGTATTTTTAGCTTTTTATGTTTTTATGTTGATTGTAAAAGAAGTTAAATGAGAACTGGTTTACAGTTGTGCAGAACCAAATTGTCCATATAAGCAACCACAGTTGTTATTGAATCCTACAAGCACTGATTACACAAAAACAAAGCTTAGAAGTAACACTGGAAATATAGAGTTTTTGGTTTCAAAAGTACAACCATATCCAAGGCATCAGCAGATACATACGTCCTATAAGCTGTCCAGAACATTTGTCAAAATCTTAGTTCTAGCAATACAAAAGATACGAGTGGTTAACAAATTTGTGTCTTTTCCGTCAAATGGCACCACTCAGGTGTTAGTAAATGTCAAAAAATCAAATACAATTGTTTCTGCACCATCTAAATAACAAAAGATTTGTACCAACTTAAAACCTCAAGCTAAAGCTACTGCTACCATTGTGTGTGTCATGAGTAGTTGAACCATTGATGTTGAGAGATGTCTCTACTCGGGAGCTGTTAGTGTAGCCAACTGCAGTTGATTCAGGAGTTAATTTTGAAGTTTTCCTACTGAGGTTAGATGTAACAGATGGTGTAGATTTATTTGAGGTTATACAGATTCTTAAACTCATAATGTAAACAGGCAATAAGAACAAATACCTTTCTCTAGTAGATTGAGTTGGCGGGCTTGGATTACTACCTTGACTGGAAACTACAACAGGCTCACTGCCACCAACATGAACCTACAAAAATAACTCATGTGTTAGTACCACTGTGATCTATCAAAATCAGTTCATGTGCTTTCTCACAATAAAAGACATTAACCCATAAAACAAATCCTTCAAGGCTTGTATTTGCAATTCCCCTTCCCGGCTTTGCTCTTCTTTGAGTAACCTGCCATGAAAATTGATTGCAAATAAGAATCTGCAGTAGTAAAAGCATTTCTGTTAACTGACTATATAGATTGAACCTTTTGAGTTCCATTGCTGCTTGTACTCTTTCCCCTCACAGGTGCTCTTTGGCATGTTCTGCTATTATGACCAAAAGCTTTGCAGTTTCCACATCTCAAAGTGGTTGACCTTTTTGTTTGAGATGGAGCTGGTTCATCAGGTCCTCTTCTCCTATTCACTCTTGGACGACATGGAGCTCTTGTCAATGGTGGTGGAAGGACAATTTTTGGTGTAACATCAGGTAATGGAGGCCATTTCTTCTCGTGAGGAACTAGATGGATCGTTCCAATATATGCCTTTACATACATTTCTGTTAAGAAGCATGGATCACAAAAGTTCTCCAATTTTTGTCTTCTGTATATAATTCCAAGTGCAGCATGCTTATAAGGTAGTCCTTACAACTGGAAAGCACCACAGTCACATGTCCTGTTCTTCAAATTCACTATAAATGATCTATCAGCATCACCAACTTCAAATACATCCTCACTTACCATCTGTAGTGTACATCTCCTGGAAGTCTGAGCAATGCCCTTTAGTTTTGTAGTGATATTTGGAGGGATAGTAGAGGTCCATGTGCAAGCCTTTTGATACCTTTTATGCAACTTTTTCATAAATTTTTTCCTTAAACCATCAGTAAGGGTCAATACTGGTTGGCCCCTTTAGTCTCCAATCCATGCATTGAATGATTCAATAAAGTTGTTGGTAACATGATCACATTTCATTTCTGTAGAGAATGCATGCCTAGCCCAAGCAGAGAGTGGAATCTTGTATAAGTATCTCCAAGCTTCTACATTGATGTCTTTAATGCTCTGCATTGCTTCGTGTGGCCTACTGTATCATAACTCTTAGCAGCCTTCCAGAAGAAACTGTTTAATAACATTCTAGGAAATTGAGCCTTGAAGTTATTGCAAATGTGTTTACAACAGTATCTTCTAGTGGCATATGGCAACAATTGTTCATATGCAAGGTTGAGTCCCTATATTAAAAGCAAAACCAATTAGGTGAAATAACAAATGTACAACATTTCTGTTCAGAAATCTAAAGATAAATAGTCTGTAATACCTTTTGTCTATCACTCATGAAAGTTAAGGGAACATTGTTATGAAATGGTCCAAAGAATTCTTCAAAAAAGTGAAAGAACCAACACTGTGTCTCTTTGATTTCGACCTCAGCAACAGCGAATATAATGGGAAATATGCTATTATTGGCATCCAATGCCACAACAGTTAGCAATACTCCACCAAAACTGCCTTTCAAATGACAACCATCAAAACCAACAAAAGGTCTACATCCAGTCAGAAATCCATCCTTTTGTCCTTTAAAACTTACAAAAAGTCTCAGAAATCTTGGCTCAACTAGTATATTTGGTCTATCACAATGAATCTTACATATACTTCCAAGATTATGTTGTCTTAAAAGCACAATATACTTTGGCAGCTTACTATATGATTCAGCATGTGTCCCTTCGATTTCTTCTCCGGCTTTTTGTTTGGCTCTATACACTTGCTATTTGCTAGGATGAACACCAAACTTTAGCATCTCAGCTTCAATACCCTTTCTGGACATGTGAGGATGGGTTCTCATTAGAGTAACAAGTTTCTTGGCCATCCAATCGGAGGTGGCCTCACAATTCTTGTTATCCATCACACAAGTATGTTTAGAACTATATGATTTAATCATGAATGTTATTGAATCAGCAATAGGTGAGGCATGAATCCTCCACTTGTATCCATCAATAGCACAAATGGCAGTGCACCTAGTTTTCTCATTCTTTAACTTTTTTATGGGGAATCCTTTTTGGATCACATAATGCTTTAAATCTGCTTGAAATGCATCAATATTAGTGAATAGTTGCCACTTCTTGAACTCTATGTCTTCCCTTCGGTTGTAAGTCCACATCTTAGATCTCAACAGTTCTCTTAAAGGGTCAATTTCTTGCGTTGATTCCGAATCTGGGACAATTTCACTGGTTTCATTATCATCAAATTTAGAAAAATCATCATCACTAGTGTCACTATGGGACATTGTCACATGCTATTCACTTATATCATCTTCATTGTTACCGTCGAAGCCTTGTTCCCATGATTCATCAGAACTAGATTCAAAGCCATACTCATCCTCAGAGTTGATGTCATGAACTTCAATATTTTTGCTGGCTACATGGATTTTTTGCATTTCTAAATTCTCATGATCACCTGCAACATTTCTGTTTAACAATATATCACCCTGTTCAGCAGGGATAATGTCCATGCTGAACACTTCTATGTTGATCACTAGTTGTCCTTGATGCACCTTGAACATTTCATGTATTGCCTCATTATCATTCACGTCTATATAACCCTCTATTCTAGGTATTGCACACCTCATGGGCAGCAGAAAATTAACATTCCCAGGCATTTCATGCAAACCTTTCTCAGTAACATCATTCAACAGATTAATATATAAGTAATTTTGAGGATCTACATTAGGAATTCGTACTTTTCTCCCCGTACAATGGACTACAATACCATGAATACCACCAATCACCATCCTACAATTGTAGAAATTGTAGTCTTTTATGTTTCAGTCTCAAGTTTGACAATATAGGATACTATACAAATCTTAAACAAGACATATAATACCAGCTCCATCCAACTCTTCTAGTTTCAAATACACAACTTTTTTTTGAATGATACAAAAATGATCATCACGGGTGCACAAATACACATTACAATTAATAGCTATCATTCCCAAAAATTAGGAAAATATCATAATTTAACACTTTTTCTATTCTATTGGTCATCCACAACTAACAGTCCCTATCTCAAATTTCATTCGCAAAAACATGTTTATTCCATTACATTGAAACCACAATAGTCGTAACATCAACAGCAAATTCGACAAACTAGTAATGGTAAAGCCAATAAACGTAGCCATGTTCACACAGAACACAGTATAGAAACATGATCAATGACAACTGCCTTAACACATGTTTCATAACTATAAAAACATGATCAATGACAACAACCTCAACATCCATAACTAAAGTATAAAACATTCAAATGGTTTACAACAAATATTTGTAGAGTCTAACCTTGCTTTGCTTGAGATGTTCTTCTTTACTCAGCTTTTCCACATCTTCCAGGAGAGCAATTCCCACTTCAACTCTCCCCCTCTCTCTGCTTTCCTCAATATGGCTAAAGAATCACTGTACCTCCTGCTGTCACTTCAATCACCAAAAGAGCACCCTTTTTTGGCACCATTTCCCCTAACTGATATTAGCTATTAGTTTTGCATCCAAATTGTAGTTAAGTTGGTTAATCATTTGCATTACTCATTTAACTAATTCTTTCAAAATAGTTTCGAAATATATCATAAGTTATGAGGGTATATCTATCAATTCATCATCGATGATATCACAAATAGGGCCCAATAACCTGACAGGGGAGGTATTTGATATTATGCAAAATTTAGGGGAGGTGATTGAGACTATTAGAAACCTCCTGAGATTTCTGAAATTATCCCTTTTCTTTATCTTGCTATGTTACTTTTATTTGGTTTGATGTTATTTGTTATTTTTTTAATACAAATATCATTAAAGTAAGCTCTAATTCTTCATTTGTACTTGAATCATTTTAATTACTTTATTAAATGTCCTATTATCGTTATTACTTATGAGTTTCCTACCAAATTTTTTTTCTTCCTTTTTTCTGCTTCAAAAGATTTTTTCTTCAAAGGTTCCTAACTGCCAATCACTTAGGACCCTTAAACCCATTGTGGAGGCCCAATCATAATGCCCACTATCAAGCCCAAAAACAACCACAAATCGCTTAATGGAGCTGGGGCAAGGAATGAGGAAAACATCGGGGAGACGTCATTGGTGCGATCCAAGTGCTTTAGCCAAAATAGAAGGAAAGAAAATTTTCCAATTTATAGATTCTAGGAAACAATTTAACGAACCTACATGGTCTTTCTGATCAATCATTCATAAAACTTCACAAACTCATCGGTCCTTCGTTATTTATTATGTTTCTTGTAAATAATTCATAACATTTTGTGTGCGGGCAAGGAGCTAATAGAACCGAGCTGTTCGTTTTGAGCTTCTTACCTACAAACACAATGACACAAAAAGACACAGGATTGGGACTTGTCCCCAGGTAGCTCTAATCCCTATGATCCTATTTGATAACTTAGTTCAGTATTTAAAATTTAATGGATTCAAATCTTACTATGTTCAATCCGTTTGATAATAAAAAATTGAACATCTAAATTAATTAAGTGGCACTGAATTTTCCAAACAAAACTTGCTCCAAAAAATAAGTGATAAGTAAATGTAACATACATTCAAATATATTTGATTTAATACTTAATAATTTAATAATTTAATATTTTCAAATTTCAATTTTATCAAATGTACCCTTACTATTTATAACCTAAGGAACTGGCACGGATTGCGGGAAATCGCGGAGTATTAATCACTATAGGAGGAGCCTTAGGTTGGCTCCTGTGTAAGTAGCTTCTAACAGCTGTTACATGAAACGGTGCAACGTTATGTTAGCCACAATCTGGCCAGAGATGTAGCTTGGGTATGCCAAGTTCCCATGAACATTAATGGGTAGTCACGGGCAGTATTGGTCGAGCCTGTGATTCGAGTCCCCACGTTTTGCAAATCAAAATATCCTGTTCGTTGATTTTAGCCAAAAATCTATGAGGCTCATGAATTAATCAACCCTTGATTATGGATGCTTGTTTCTGGTCAATTATTCATAAAATTTCACACATTCATCAACCCTTCAAATTATACTTTTTGTCTCTGATAAATTACTCATAAAATTCTGCAAATTTCAACTACTTGATACATTCATGTGAATAATAAACCACAGAACAAAAATACCAAGTGCTCAAATATGGCAACGGAGTTGAACATATATGTATATGATGCTAATACATTAATATACAGCTTTATATAGTTGAAAATGCTAGATAATGCAAATAATTTCCACTTAGTAAAGATGTCCCAACTTAGTGAAGATCATGTCCTTGGAGGAAGGGAAAGGATAGAGAGGTGCATTGGAACTTTCTGCAGTATTTTTCCTGTTACTCCTTATGTGATGCCTTCTGCGCACTGCACGGGGAGGATGATCTCTTCCCACCACCATCTCCTTGTGTTCTGTAACTTCTAAAAGTTTTGCCTTTCTCCTCAAAGTCTCTGAAAAAAACTGCTCTTCCTTTTCTTCATTATCCTACAAATGGAAAACATTTTATTATCAACATAGTGTAATATTCTCTTGATTTGTAAATCTGTAGTATCTGGTTTTGTTCTTCAGATTTATTTGTATTTGTGTGTAGTTGATGTAATTTCTACGATTAATGCAGATTTAATGAATAATAATGTTTTTATTTTAAAAAAAAAAGTTCGGCCGGAAAATGTCCAATATAGTGAGGAAAGCTTTCCAATGAGCCTTGGTATTCAAGATACTGAATACCATGAAACTAAGGATGAAATGGATAATGAGTATAAGTATTAGATAAAATTTTAAAGTATTACCCAAAATAAAATTTAAAATGATACGTGACATAATTTTAGTAGCATCTATAACAGTATCTAAACTTAATCCAAAAATAAAATCCAGGGTTGGTTCATGACCACATGACCATACTTGTGTCGGAAATCCATTTGACAAATTGGCCCTTAAATAAGCCAGAATTTTATTGGTATTCATTATCACTCAAACAAGCCAAAATTTGAAATAGAGGAATCGGGTAGCATGGTGAAGTTTCTTCAAATTTTTGCCTTGTAAAAGTTCATCACTTCTCAATATATTTCTATTTGAATGATATGTACAATTTGGTTCACAAAAAAATTAGAAAAAAAAGGAGGAGCACATAGTCATCTCTGTAATTAACAAAATGAACATCTTATGTATTGCAAAAAGGAAATAAACTCACTTTTACTACACAAGTGTGTGGCATTGGACATTTCACAGGTTGATCTTCCTCTAAGGGCTCTATTGGATGAGTGACAGGCCAGAACTGATCAAGATTGGTATGCACTTCATTTTGCTGAAAATCCATGGTATGTTTCTCTTGTTGAGTTGATTTCTCTGGTAACTTGATATGGTTAAAACTTCCACATCCCAATATTCCAGCAGTAGCACGGGCTAATGAGAACAGAAGCCTAACAAGGCAAGAAATGAAGAAAGAAAACTTGCTTAAAACATATATGATGTACATCCACATCGGGATCATAAAAAAGGTGCTCGGCTATGTTGATAGGTATAACAAATATAGGCATAAAAATGCTCACCAAAAAAAAAAAAAAAAGAAAACGGAGGAAGAAAACTATAGTACATTTTCATTTGATACATATTAGTCTTAAAGCTTGTACAAATTTGGATATAGGATAGAGAGATGTGGATTTATTTAGTCTCTTGACTATGTCGAACTAAATTCGTTTCTTTAATTATTCATTTTTTGTATCAAATTCGTAAAATTGAACTATTTAGTTGGATCAAAATAATTCTTAAGTGTACACTGGTCATTGAAATTATGATGAAATTAGACACATCATATGTTTAACAATTCAATAAAACCAATTTTTTTTTTCTAAAAAAAAGTTGACAAATTAATAATTGAAAGGGACAATTTGATAGGAATAGAGTAACATACCGAGGTGTATAGAGAACAGGAGAAACAACAAAAGCTAGAAAATTGAAGCAAAAGCCCTTTCCGGGCTCCAACCATGTATTATACTATGTGATTTGAGAGAGTTAAAAAGCCTTGGTGGGATCACCTGAATAGTGAAAGATGAAAGATTCCCACCATTTTCCCACTACATTGAACCTTTTTCTTTCTTTAGTCAATCACAGGGACCCTCGAACTCTGCTTTGCATCAATTGCATGAGGTAAAAGATGAGAGGAAGAGAGTAGTGTTGCTTCACTTTTGTGCGCTCTTTTAGAATTCTACCGTTCTGTTTGAAAATGCTGATAGGCAATAAATCTTGACTTTTGAGCATTTCTTGGTTTTGCAGAAGGCTAGCATAACAACGCACACAAACTCAGACGAGACAGCCGAAAGATTGAAACAGTTGTTGGTATTTCACCTTTAGCCATGTACTTTCCGCTTGTTGGCTTGTCTGCAGGGAGATATCTTACGTGAAACTTGCTTTTGAAAAAGCTAATCTTTACAATATATTATTAGGATTTGATTATTCACAAAAAGCAAAAACTTCCAAGCTGTTCATTCTGGGTCCAAGATCTAACAGTACAATAGAAAGCTTAAGAAAAAGGGCTAATTACATTAACCTCCCCCGAGGCTTGACCTTATTACCAAACAAACATTATTGTGGTTTGGCAAGATCAACCTCCTTGAATCTCCAGAAGTTTATCACATACCTCCCTACCATTCTCAATAGTTAAGAATGAAGATGAAATCAGCCAAAAAGAAATGCCAGAGCCCCAAAATGCCATTCGTCCACAAAGAATAGTAGCGTCGTTCTTTCCTGCACTATTTTACCCCATAGACACAGTATTGTTCTTCTTCGATGTTCATCAGGCAACCTCATAAATCAACCCTACAAATCCTATAACCTCTAGCAAATCCATTGGAGCCACAAAAAGGAAAAAAAGTCCCTTCACAAGCAAATCCACCCAAACTATTGACCCTCACGAGCAAATCTACCCAAACTTAAGACACTTCCCAATCCTTCATACAAAAGAAATCTGCCCAAATTAATATACAGCAAAGTGGATTGATTTCAGAGATCAGTTAAGTTAGACACCTGCCTTTCCTTCACAACTCTTTCCCCATCCCAGCCACAGAACAATAACAACCCTGAGTACCTAGGGAGACAAATGAAGGCTTCCAGTAGCTCGCGTAGTTCGACTTCTGAAAGTTCATTCTAATCATAAACAACTTGGATCCTTTTGGTGGGAAAACCATGAGGGTTCAAGACATCGAACATGAAGGCACACTAGGTTGATAGGTATATGATGCATTGGACTCGGCTGGCCTGTAAAATAGCCTTTGGCACAAAGGCTGGCTCATATCATGAATAGTCTTGTTCAATTGACCTATCTATTAATCAAGATATTGAAGACTGCAAAAATCCATCACTATTGAGGAATGGTATTTGGATCTTAGCTATTTACACAGAAACAAGAAAGAAAGTACAAATAATTTTGGATCCTGTTTTCAAACATCACCATGAACAACCATTTCTAATAGTAGCTGAAAAAATCAGCAATATAGAGCAAGTATCTCTTGTGCAAGAAGTGTATTTAGCCAGTTAGCAGTCAGAGATGTTGGAACTGTGCACAAGTACATGATTGATTTATCAACTATCTGCAGCTGCCAAACAGCTAAGGCAATAACAGTTTACAAACAGAGAAGCCAAGCCTCAGAATTGCAGTCTCTAAACTTCCTTAGTTTACAGGCTTGCCAAAAGCCCGAACAACAAGTAATGAAACAGTACAATAATAGCATCTACTGCAGGTGCCAATTTAAGAGAACTAACCACAGCCATTCTTGACATGTAGGCCAAGATTAAGTCAAAAGAACCACTCAATCTCCGCTGGCACAACCCTTACAGCCACAATGGACACACTCTATAACCTTCTCTTCTCGCAAATGCTTAGGTACTCGGCACACACATGTTGTTTGAAAGTTGTGATCTCGAGGTTGCATACATCGTAGACAGCAAAGACGTTCATACCCAGGCTGTCATGATTGCCAAAAAACATGAGAACTGGTTGCAAAAAGGAGAACCATGATTGCAAAAAAGCATGAGAAAGGGCTGCAGCAAAGGAGACAGAAGCACTACTTATCCCATGCCCAACCAAGAAAAGAAGAACTAGCTAGTGATATTAGTAAGAAATTGTACAAAAACCTGCTGACAAAATTGCAAACAGTTTCAGAAAACTATCTCGAAAATTTTGAACAAGATGCAAAGTAACTTGTATATTGTGTTAGTTTCCAAACTCCAATTTCATGCTATATTCTGGTCACACATTTACTTTGATATCACGAGAACATACTTGGAGTTAGGTCTATCATCCTGCCCATCCAGCTGCAATAGATACATTTCAAGTTAACCATAAACTTCAGACTCGCCATAGCCATGACTTGTGATTATAAATTTCTCAGGTAGATGATTCACACTCAAGATGGAGAAAAAGTTAAATGCCCATAAAAACCCACCCACACAAAGATTAATACCCATCCAAAATAAAGGTAGATAAATACCCAGAAAAACTAATTTCCCAACACTAAAAGATGGGAAGAAAAAAAAACTAAAAGAACGGACCTTTTTCCACTTAGCAATTAAATTCCGATCTGCATACCCCTGGTCCAAGCAAAAATCAAACAATTCCTTGGAGATTTCCTTCCTTCGGTAATATACGTCAAAAACGTAGCGACTCTTCTGATGGGCTATTTTGAAGATGGGCCACAGTGCCTCACATTTTCTTTTATTATCATTTGGATCATTCTCAGCTGTTTAATAAAGAAAATAGGAAAACAAACAAGAAAGTTAGTCAAAGATTGATCTCTCAACTTCAACAACAGAAAAAGAAATGGAGCTTTCATAAGACATTGAGTAGTCAAAACCTTCTCTCATCTTGGCTTGTAATTCATTAAGAGTAGGCTCAATCAACTCCCAACCTTCAGGGTACTGAACACGGTTAGTCTTCACCTTTGGCATTTGAACTGCAACCAGAGCACAATTTATGACATAATAAGAGCTTTCCGGACAAATAATTCCACAATCTCAGTGCTTTGAATCTCATTGGAAGCATTTATTTTTCCCCCTTAAACCCAAACAACATGAAAAGAAGACTGATTCTAGAGGCTCAGGTCTGTCTCAATTCTTCGTTGACAATCTCTCATTGATTAGAGTGAGGTATCTTCAGAATTTCATTATAGATCTATCCAACATTTTGAACCATAAAGACGAGCAGAAAGTAGGCACAAATAAATAAAAATGTCAGCGAGGAAAATCTCACATTCGATAGGCATAAAAACCTTAATCAGCACCAAGTTCAAAGGATCTACTTCACCACCAAGCAAAGAGTGCACAAACAGCACAGAAAAGAGGAAACTAGGGATTGTTTATTACATTGGTTAATCAAAGTCTGAAGATCCACAATAAAAGAAAAGAGAATGCAAGCCACATTAAAACAGCAATGAACTTGAACAAAGTACAGAATATATGTCTACCAATTTCAATGTTCTAGTCCATAAATTATGGCATTGGAAACTTCATAGCTTTCTTACACTGATACTGTAGCTAACTTCAACGTAACAACTTAAAAGTTTAAATCATATTATAGTTAACTTTTCTATACCAACTTCAAAGTTTTAGCTAGCTGAGATTATTGAAATGCAGCTCCTTCAACCAATCAAAACTTGTGAAAGTTGAAACTGTAGTTCAATGAAACTCATAACAAATTTATATGTATCATAATCTATCCTAGGTTTCAATAAGAACAACACGGCAATGTTGGATAAACTACGTGTATGATATAAAAACATACTGGAAAATGCTAAAACCTATGCCTGAAACCAAATGAAGGAAAAAAAAAACAAAAATACAAGCATGGTTTCCCCTAGGACCTAAGCTACTAGTATCCAGAGTGGATTAGCTTAGGTCATATCTCCATTACTCTTTGAAATACAGAACCAATTCTCCAAATTTTTCATTAAGCATTGACTCGCCCCCTGTCTATCGAAGCTTGAGCATATTTCCCACTCCAACACAAAGAGTTAAAGTCCCTACTTTGCACTACTTCATGCTTGCGACAATGTGAAAGGTCAACTTAAAAAGGTTTATATTCCCTCATTCTGGATCCAATTGGGGTGAATGACCTACTGTGAGAGAGCTAAGAACCTCTACTTCCTAAAAAATCCAATTTTTATCAAAAATTACAAACAACAATGAGTTCTTTCAACACAAACTGGTCAGTGCCCGAAATATTTCTGAAAAGAAAAAGTCAATTTCTCAATCAACTCTGGTCAGATTCAGGCAAACCATATACCAATCCACAGCTCTCTTATGGAGCCTTATAGCCAGCAAGACCCAAATCAAATTATCTGAGGTGTGACTACCATAAATTAAAAAAAAAAATAAAATTCCCACAAGCTGAATTTAGTAACTGTGCAAGTGACTAAAAACTTACCTTCCCCCAAATGGAGTGAAAAACTAAACCCAAATAATCAAAATAAATCACGGAAAACAAAAAATGATTACCCTAAGCCTACATTATATCAAGAAGACACGTTGATCAATTTTAACCCAGACTGTTGTTTGCACAGTTTGGACCTAATATTAGTCTTTTCATTCCCAAAAAGCAGGATATAAAGGAGCATAGAAAATTCAATCTTAAGCTTTCTGTCAAGAAATCAATTTTGATTAAGAATTATAACCGGAATAGACAAATTAAGGGCGCAATTATCTCACTTTAACAGCGAATACTACTAATTAACTTCTCCCACTAAACCCAAGTCATAACTCATACCCTCCTCCCTCATTCCAAAACCATATTCCACTTTACAAATTGCAGAAAATTAAATCACAATAAATTGAGAAACTCTAGAAATCATCAGACTCAGAAAGGAATCAAATCATATCTGGATCTCCAAGATAAATATTCGATATAAATACTAAGAAAATATATAGAAAAGCATTAAGGTAAAAAAAAAAAGGGAAAAAGACTTACAGGATAAGAAGGGTAATCGAGTAGAGCCTTCAGAATCAGTTGGGATTCAAGCTAATGGAGGAATTTTAAAAGCTTTACCTCAGGAGGGAAAGGGGAGGGTTTTGCAAGGGTAGGAATTTGACCCTTGTTGTAATGTGGAATTGGACTTGGAAAGCGGGTGTGTTTGTACGGGAGATTATTTGAAATAAGGGATAATTTCAGAAAACTCAGGGAGGTTTCTCACAATTTCACTGAGTTCCCTGAGGTTTAGAAAATTACACCTACCTCTTTTGATTTGATAATTATAGTAACAAAACTTTAAAATAATATTGACTTGGTCAAATTTTTAAATAAATACTCAAATATGCCCTTATGTAATGAGTTTTAATTTATTTTTCTATATAATCATAAGATTATATAGTAAAATTATAAAAAAAAAGTACCAAATTTTTTATGTCCATTGTAAACAATAAAATTTCAAGTCTACAAAATGACAAGAAAAATATATGACAAATATGCAATATATAAATTTAAGAAAATAGATGAATACAATCTCTGGGATTTTCTCAAACTTGTAGAGAGTTTCCTTCGATTCTTCTCTTCAAATGCTAATCCAAGGGTTTCGCAACTTGTTCTTAGATCCACTACTAATTCTTTCAAATCTTGATATGGAAGATTTGAAAAATTTCGAAAATATTTGAAAATTCAAGTCTTAATATATAGAAGACCTGAAGAACTTGGAAATGCAAGGCTTTGTAGCTTGGAGCTTTAAAAGACTTCAGCGTATGGGGTGTACCTTTTTGTCTGTCGTGACTTGGTAGAAAGACCCCCTATTTATAGCCGTAGTATGAGTTAGGGTTGAAAACATGTATGCCACTCTACTTGTCTTGCAAGACATGCAATCATATTAGGACTGTGCTAATTTAAATATTATCTCTTCATTTTGTATTTATTAATAAAGAGATAATATCAATGAATAGTTTCTTGATTGGGTAAACTTGTAGGAACACATGACGTGATGTTATCTGATTGGACAAGCTATTGCAGTATATAAGATATCTACATGGATTAAATAAATCTAAATATTATTTCTTCAATAAAGAAATAATTACTATATTTATTCATAATTTTGCCAAATCATAGAGATATGTGACATGGCACAATTTGATTGGCAGAGATATCCCGACAATTTTAATTGGCTGCAATATCTCATCTTGACATGTGGAGAAACATGATTGGCTGCCAAATAGCACAACTTCTAAGCGTGCACGACATATTACAATATCCAATTGGCTAAAAATAAGTCCTAGAAATAATTTATGGACCAATGCTAATTTTAAGAATTAATTAAACTGTCACTATCTATAAATGCCCCCTCAAAACTTGTTTACGAAGAGTAAAACTTAACTTGAACAGACAAGTTTCGACTTTATAATCTCCCAATTTGTTTAAGCAAAACACGTTGATATTCCGGAGATCATAGTATTGAGACGATAAGGAAACCGAACTCTATGCTCCTTTCTACTGCCATTTAAAAATGATGGCCATCAATTTTAATTATAAACATTTGTCTCTAAGAAACTCAATATCTTTATAATATATAAGAAGGCGTTTTGAGGGTCACTGTTCATTGCATTTCATCTGCTCTTCTGGGGGCACTTTTGTTGTTTCAACCTCTTTTTTATTCTTTTTCTTGCAGCTGGTACAATTGGTTGCTGCATTTGTTTAGAAAATATGTCTTTTCTGCCCTTATTACAAGCCTTACCCGGAGGTTAGTAGAATGTGCAGAAGGTCGTAATATTTGGTTGGGGAGTGTTTTGAACATTTGAAAGATGTGACGGGAGAGTTTGACAGAACAGCTCCTTATTACTTTTCTAGCCCTCCAGATTCTGAATATATGGATGTGTTTCCATCTAATTTTGCCTTTTTATGTAATTTAGCTTTTTTAACTTTTTACCCATTCTTGGGGACCGTTTTCCCTCCGAATTCTATCAGCCATTTCTATCTATTACCAGATATTTGCCGGACCAGGGGCCTGGACGGTTGTCTGACAACCGTCCAGAAACTTTTCATGGCCACGATGTGATGGCCCATCATCAACAACCAAAACGAAGCCACGTCGCAAAGTTATATCAGCTGAAGAAGACGGCGCCGTTTTATTGAGTGGCAATTTTTAAAAAAAAAATTTTGGAAATGGATGGAGCATCATCGTCAAACGGCGTTTGCATACAACAAATTTATCCCTTCCAAATTATTAATGAAAAGTTCATTTTTATCAGAAATCCCCATTTCACTTTCCCCATTTCCCAAACCCTTTCCCCGTTGTCTGCAAATGCAAAAAATCACTCCACAAAAGAACTGTCATTTCACTCTACAAAATCACTCCCATTTCACTCCCCGTTGTCTTCTAAAACAACTGCCTGAATTCCTCCCAAAGAAGACCCAGGGTGTTTTTTGGAGGAGGAGAAACTGCATAATCCAAGGCCCTGGGTGTTGCAATAGTTGGAGATTTCAGATTTAATCGAGGCCAACTAGTGGCACAAGATCAACGAATCCGTTGAATGGCAAGATGGGATCTTTTACACTCTCTGCGCTGCTTATGCCCTTGTCTCCTCTGTTGCCCTTGTAATGTTTATCCATAACATTTATACTCTTTATTTCTTTACATTTTTTTAATTTTATGGGATTTTCGAGTTAATTTCTTATTTTAGCGAGTCTTGAAGTTTCACATTAGTTTTCGTGGGATGGATTTAAGAAATTTTGGAGCTTTGTTTATTTCGAGCTGGGTAGCTCAGCTGAGCAGGTAAAAGTGTTGAAATTATGCTTGTAAAAAAGTTATCTTTTTTATTTTTCTTCTTTAGGTTGCAAGCTTAGTTAGTTTACGTACAACATATATATCAGTTTGTACACATAAAACAATAACATGTAAATGTTATTAAATCAAGAGATCGCCGTAATGTATACCAACTAAAATACACCGTGTACCAGAATAATAAATGATGTCAAAACTAAACAACAGGTGATAAATAATTGTAACTTGTACGATTTAAAAAATAAATGTGAGCAAATAACCCTTTTGAGGAGGTTCGTTGTTTCAAGAGAAAAGAACTAGTAATTTCTCTGTAATGTCTCCTGTAATATCTCCTAGTGGAATAGCACAGGCTTCTGCAAAAGAACTTATTGATTCCATTCTGGAAACTGTTGTTAGGATTTTCGGTTAGATATGAGTACCTTTCTTTTCTTTAATTTAATACCTGTAATTACTTCACTACTTTCTGAACAAATCATTATGATTGCAGAAAACCATGTTATTGTTGGAAAGCTTCTTGAGACAAAAGCTGCCCAGCAGGTTGACTTGAATACACCCAAATCCATAGTTGGAGATTCCAATTGGAACCCTAATCCTGAGGCATCACATGATACTGGCGGTTATAGCATTGGCTTCTCGCTGACTGTTTTACAGGTAGGTCTCTTATGCTTGTGATTTTTTTGTTAAGGTTGAATTTCTTACTCTGGTGAAGTGCTTCTACAATCTTTGCAAGAGCAAAGTTTGTATCTCATCTTCATTTGTCTTGACTGAATAGTATTTGCCATCAAATTGGAGTTAGTTGCAGTTCATCTACTTCTCATCTCTCCTTGCCTATGTAGAGTTTGTTTTTATTCTCAATTTGCATCATGAAAAAATCAATTGGACCATGCGGTCTTGCATAACTTAAGGCTAGTACATGAGTCATGAAAAGTGTGTGATTGTTAAAAGTTCTTAACTCATAATCTAGTAGAGGAATAAAATTCAGGTAGTTTTATTTTAAATCTGTACAAAACTTCTGTTGCAACCACAATTTCCCAGTCTTATTTAGTTAATTTTACCATTGAATGCCTGTAAGGCATTATATTTGTCACTAGTATCAAACTCCACAGTCCTCTTTCTCGGTGTCTTCCACATACTTCCCTTCAATCTTGACACTCTTGTACCACTTAGCACAGGCCATGTAGACTGCCAAATCTATTATGGTTAGACCAGCCAAGAGGAAGTAAAACCTGTCCAAATGACCATTGTTAACGTTTATTGGGATCCAACCAGGCATGTCATCTCTGGCAGATATTCTCATGACCATGCTCAATAGAAAAGACTGCTAACATAGTTTCCCAGGGAAATCGAGGTCATGCAAAGTGCACTGCCAAAGCTTTTAAGTCTATCAGGAGCTCGATCGTTAAAGAACTCCAGTTGGCCTATGTACATGAAAACTTCTGAAGCACCTATTAAAGCATATTGAGGGACCTGCCAGATGATGCTCAATGAGCTTGAGCCTTCACAGTTTGTGCAATCTATTCTAGCATATTTTCGCCTATAATTCTCCACAGTCTCTGCCAAAGAACATTGCCATTACTGCTATTACGAATCCAATCCCTATTCTTTGAAGCTCTGTGAGCCCTTTGGAATCTTTAGTCTCAGTGAGGTCTTTAGCACCACTCTTCTTAATCTTGATTACTATTGGATCCAGGACTCTCCTGTAGAAAAATATGACAACTGCCATGCTCAATATGTCAAAGCTAGACATGCTCGCAGGAGGGATCTCGAAGTTCCACATCTTTGTCTTCATGGCTGCACCTTGCTCAACAAATATGGATGCCATATGAGTAAATACCACTGAATAAATTATAGTGCATAGCCAAATTGGCAGTAGTCTTATTATGCACTTAACTTCTTCAACTTGAGAAATAGGGCATAGACACCACTAGTTATAATATCCTTGTTTCTCGTTGAAATCTCTTGAAGCAATGAATGCAGCTATATCCAAGAACCTGTGGTACACTAGGCAATCCTGACTTATGATTTGATCAAACAAATTCTATAAAGTTAGGAGCAGACTTGTAGTTAGATTGGCTTCTATTGGGCATCAAAAGCTTTTAGAACTTACTTGAAACCATGGGTGTGGAGCATCTTTCTCGAACCAGTTACAGAACTTTCCTTTCCTTCAACTTCAAATAATTCATCATCACTTTGTGGCCCCTCCACTCTCTAGTTCCTTATTGCTGCTACTATTACTTGGGTAAACCTGGAAATAGGATTTCCATAGGGGCTGAAATGCCTGTATCTTGTGGTGCCTACGAGGAAGAGTACCAATGCTGCCAAGGCAGATGCAGTAGATGCCCAAAACCCTATTGCCCACATTCCCGAATTCTCATAGTAGCCCAAAATGATGTTGAGACCTGCATGATGTTGAAACCTGCATGCCTATTTGTTTAATGTCCTTTCTGACCTAATCAATGGTAAGCTACGATTTGGATGCCTTAACCGGAAAGATATGCAATCCTTACGGGAGAAGCATTGGGTATCAGATAGGGTAAGCCATGAGAAAAATCAAAATTTTTTTATTTGACTAATTTACTTACTGTAGTTGTGGAGATAGTTTCACCTTTAGGAATGCTAAAAAATTTTGCACTTATACTCACCCCTCTTTTAGGTCATTGATATGTATGCAAGGTTATTGAATATGGATATGAGTAAAAGGCTGATGAAGGTTAAGTGGTACATTGTCGAGACATGTGTTGTTGTAAGTATAATGGTCAACTTTTTTTTTCCACCAACTAACACCATGCATATACAGTTTCACTCATTGCTAGTTTAGTTAGAAAATTTGATTCCAATATTTAATAAATAGTATGAATTACTCGTGCAATTTCTAACTATCCTATGACTTTCGATCAAATTTCATTAATTTGTTGGGCAAGCTGCCATTCAACGTGTAGACCGATTTGAGAAAATGTCTGATGATGACCTATATTCGCAATTGAACAAGTGGTTCAAAATAAGAGCAGATAATGCAAGTCTAGCAAATGCCGATATCGTGAGCAATCTCTTATAACTGCTCAAACAAATATCTTTTATTTTATATCAAATACGTTGCATTTGTAAAGTCTAACACATTACATTTTCAGACACTGGTTCCAGTGGTGAACAAAAGTCACTGGTTTGTATACTCATTTGATATTGCACAAGGCATTGTTCATCTCCTTGACTCATGAGTTGGTTCGTCACGGGTTCGAGAGACTAACATCTTACGACGGCTGGTGAAATCTAAATACTATTTATAACTTGCATTTTTAATGCATCTGTTCTATGGCTTTAAAATATATAACTAGTGTGAAAGTGTAATCAGTAAAATTATATTTGTATGTTGCAGAAGCGAACCTTGGGATTAATAATGGCAAAACAATTTGATAAGTCGATGGATTTCAAGGAATTTACCTTGCAAGTCGCAGATGTACCTCAACAGTCTCTACACAATAGATATATGTACTGTAAATAAGAGTTTATTTATATTCTATCTTGGAATATAACTAAATACTAAGTTATATTATTAGGATGGTAAGGTAAAACTTGTATGTCCAATTATCTGGTTCTCACGACAATGTATACCTCGTGTTTCAGCTATGATTGTGGTGTGTTCATAATGAAATTTCTGGAGCACTAGAATAGAAGATTAAGCATACGCATTACGGAGATATATATATTATTTTGATTTATAGAATTTTTTTGGTAGAAAGTATTTTTATGATGACTTATGTATGGTGCTGATTATTTCAATGCTTGGATAGGATAACATGTGGAAGTATCGAGTGCAATATGTGTCTATAATGGTTGCAACTGAGCATAACAAATGGGCCGAATCCATCCTTGAGTTGTTAAATATCCCTCCCTAACAAAAAAATCAGTTGTAATAAATGATGACAAATATCTAGTAATTTGTAGTTGTGTTGCGTAGAATTTTGTACTTGTGTTGTGTAGAATTATCTCATTTTGGGATTACTGTTGGGAGCAAAGTTCATTAGTTATGAAGTTTTTACTACTAGGGGGACATGTAGAATTTTTTGTTGGGAGCAAAGTTCATTACTGTTAATACATGTAAAATTTTTTGTTTGTGGTAGACAGGGTTGGCACATCACGATTAATATATAACTTCTTGTAATAAATTAAAGAGATGTAAATGGTCTAAAACTATTTTGCATTGATGGCAATTGTCAAACTACTATCTAATATAAAAAGAAAACAATCATTTTAGTATTACATTGTTCCAATCCAGTTCCAAAAGGGGCACAACATACATCATCTTAGCATACATATTCATGGAAGGCAATTAGCTTATATCCATTTATATCGTAGGTAGTTGCACTTCTTCGTCGCTTATATGTATGGGAGTACTGCTCTTTGACCTTTCCACAGAAGCCACAATGGGGGTCTGGCAATCATTGAAACAAGTAATAAATTATTTAAATCAAATATTCAGTGTTCATAAAAGCATGCCCTACAATAGTCTTGTAGCAAGGTTAGAATAATTCTAAATAATAACTTTAAATAAATTTTTTTAAAGAATTACTGACCATTAAGAATTTAGTGAATGAGTTGTACTTTGTCTTGCTCACAGGATCGTTAGGAATCAAAAGTGGGAGATTGTTACGATCTTGAATGCAGATATTATGAGCAGCCAGTATTTGAGGAGTGATTCCGGGTTCACCGGACTAGATTTCAGTATTGTACTGAATAAGATAATGTAAATTTGTCCAAAATCTTGATTATCCACACAAGTGCAATATCTCACTTTCCATCCTACAAGACTGCATATCTGAGTGAATAACTGGGGATGATCCAAAATTTGATTCACTGAATGACTGTTATCACGAGTAGCACATTACATTAGTTGCAAAGTCATACTATCACTGTGTATAACAGCAAAATAACTACAAGTAAAAACTAAATACATATTGCGTCCAAAATTTAAGATGCTATGATATACGAAAATTATGATGCAAATGTGTACATAATGTATAACAACGTGTTCAACTGGATTAACAATATGTAAACAAAAATCAATCGAAATTAGTCTAAACAAAAATCAAAATTCAGTACATACGTGACCGTAAATGAATAAAGTTATACTACAAACTTATGAACTACTATGAATATACACATAACCAATGCATTAAATTGAAGTAATTATGCAACAGATTTGTAAAGGTCTTTTTGTAGTGTGTACAAGATAAAATACGTCGTGTACCAGAATAATAACATGATGTCAAAACTAAACAACGGGTGATAAATAATTGTAACTTGTACGATTTAAAAAATAAATGTGAGCAAATAAATTAATAATCTGTAAAAAATTTTATCCAAAGGTGTAATCATGTGTCCAAATGCAATAACGATATTTCAAAACAAAGTAACCAGTGGTACATGGTATCAATCAATGCGTACGACATAAATATCAGTTTGTACACATAAAACAACATGTAAATGCTATTAAAACAAGAGATCGTCGTAATGTGTATCAACTAAAATACACCGTGAAAACTAAACAACGGGTGATAAATAATTGTAACTTGTACGATTTAAAAAATAAATGTGAGCAAATAAATTAATAATCTGTAAAAAATTTTATCCAAAGGTGTAATCATGTGTCCAAATGCAATAACGATATTTCAAAACAAAATAACCAATGGTACATGGTATCAATCAATGCGTACAACATATATAGAAGTTTGTACACATAAAATAACAACATGTAAATGCTATTAAATCAAGAGATCGCCGTAATGTGTACCAACTAATATGTACAAAATGTGATATTACTATGTCAAAAATAAATAATATGTGATGAACATCCTATCACTAATATGTATACCTTAATAACCAATGTGAACAAGTAAAACATTAATTTGTAACAACTAAATAACTAACAGTGAACTATAATGCACATTATGTAAAGTATAAAAATAACTACTTACTACCACAGAATTATTCGATGACAAACATTTGCTTGATGTTTGGCTTTGGATAGGTTGATAGGATTCTGATGACTGACAAAAGAAGAATATATAACAACTGAGTCAGCTTATGATAGTAGAGTCAATTAAAATGATATAGTTATGTAAGTCCAAAAATAAGATTTAGTACTAACCATCTCAGGAGTACTTGCCTTAGACAATCTAGAGTTCTTCTTTTGCCTATGAAACCTGTCCACCCAACTACGCAATACTTTTTTAGTTTTTCTGCCACTTCGTTTCTTCAAACCTGTTGGAGTCACAAAGTGGCCAGCTGCATTCTGCACCTGTATTTCCTTACATAGATCCATTGATGCACTATTCTGTGTTATTTCATCTATTTCTCCACAAAATAGCATTTCGACTCTCTTTGACAATTCAAACATTACGCTACTGACTAACTTTGTAGCAGCTTCTAACATGGTAGCCCTGGTAGCAAGTCTTACCATTTCGGGTGCTAATAGCCTATATCGATGGAAAATAGAGAGAGACGGATCTGATAATATTTCTCTACCCTTGCAATCGACGCTGCCTCTAGATCTTGCCTTCTTTGTCCATCTCTTTGTCACATATTGAGCAAGAATAAACTTTGTTCCAACCATATCATACACCTTTAAAGCATGTTGAACCATTGCTTGTCCTCAAGCAATAAAAAATACAAACCAACAATGATTCAATTTTTGAAAACATATATATGTGTACTATTTCACTTCATTTTCTCAAAAATAAGGTAAATAACCATTATGCAATTATTCAATTAAACTCAAGTACTCATAATATCAAGTAAAGGAGAGCCAATTATACCGTCATTATAACAAATTCAAATCAATTTTTCATCCTTACCCAATCTTACAAGTAAGTAACTCATATGGTCAATAAAATGCTTTCTAAACTCATGATCATCTTTTTATTCCAATTTAAAGAGGGATTTATTCATATAGTGTAGCTAAATATTACTTAAGTTGTGAAAGTGTCTTTTGACGAGGGGATCGACATTTTTAGATGAAAATCACTGGTTACTCAATATTTCACATATTCAAATTGCTTTAAATACTCTTAATTCGAATATCGTTTTATATGAAAATCGACATTTGTTGATGAAGACTTCCGGTTACTAAGTACAAGAATCATTGGAGTAGAACACATCTTATTTTCTTTTTTCTTCTTTTTTTTCATTTTTTCTCTTTTTTTTCATTTTTTCTTCTTTTTTTTAACAGCAAAGATAATAATAATTTTCTCAAAAGAATAATCATGAGAAGAGTATTGCACTTATTAACCATATTTATCACTTAACTTATAAAATCCAATAAAGAGAATAAATTTCAATAAATATGCAAAAAAATAGGCATAATTTTCTCCACTTTACAAGATATATTTTCCTATAAGTACACAAATTATAATCACATAATAGTCATTTCCAAATTAAATGAGAAAAGAAGTTTCCAAATCACATATATTTATCTCAAATGTAGAAGAAATTTGAACTACTAATGGTATGAAACTTGTTACCCCTTTGGATAAAATTAAAAAAAATTGGAACTTTTTGGAGCAAATTCTCAAATTTGGACAAGATTTTGAAAAAATTTTGAATTTAAACACAAGTCCAATATTTGCAACCAACAAGTCAATCACATACAATGTATATAATTTCAATTCTTCCCCCCACACTTAACATGTACATTGTCCTCAATGTGTAAAAAGGAAAATCAAGATAAAGAAAAGTAATACTCCCCTATTGTTGCGATCGAAATGTCAAAGCATGAAGTTCACGAACCATTGTTACTTATCTCCAATGCTTCATGCATTCCATTTGATAACCATTAGTAATATTAACCTAAAGATAGAAAATGAGAAACAAATGAAAAACAACAAAATAACTCAACACATAATTTAAACATGACATCACACAAAATAAAATAGTCAAAACATTGGGTTGTCTCCCAATAAGCACTTTTGTTTATAGTCGTTGGCTCGACTTTTGCACCTCATTTCTCAAGGAGGTTTTGTTAATGAATAATCCACCAATTTTGGTCGTGGTAGATCATTAAAAGGTGGCTTAATAACAAAAGCCACATGTTCAAATGATATGAGAGGTGGAAGAAACTTACCTATCTCAAGTGAATCATAGATATTATCTTGAACATGCACCACTTCAGTACGCACCAAAGAAACATCTACATAGCTTTCTTGGGCTATAATACCTTTAGAACCTATACAATCAACACATTCCTCAAGAGGGGTGAAAAATGAGTCGTTAAGGTTTACCTCTTGAGGTTCAATGTTAGCTCCAAAGGTACTATCTTGTGAAATGGACATTTCCTCATTGAAACACAAATTGGATTCATCATTTTGATCAAACTATAATCCATTTTCACTTATAACATTCCCACCATTCATAATAGGGTCATTTTGCATATTATTAAAAGAAATAACTTCACACAATACATGTAATTGTTCTTGTATTCTACAAAAGTGAGAGGTTAATTCATCTAATCTTTCCTCAATCCTATCAAGACGATCGGAAGTCACATTAGCTAGCTTTTCTATGGCTAAATCAAATTGATTAGAAGAATTTTCTACAGCTAGCTCCCAAGATGCATTAGAATCATTAACTAATGGTTCACTTTCTAATTCCCAAGGTAGAGGTGCATTAGCTAACTTCTCTATTGCCAATTCCCAAGATGGTTTTGATTCATAGTGGACACATTCGGATTGGTAATCATATAAACAAAAAGAAACACTATTAGCACATTGATTATCCCAACCATAAGCACAAGAATTATCCCAATTAGGACCATATTGATCAAGATAAGGATTGCAATGCCCAAATTCATCATAATAATCCATATTTTGTGCTTGTCTACATGTAAGAATAGCATGATAACCTCCAAACAAGTCACAAATCATTTGATTAGAATTAAAAGCACTAACACTCCTCTTTTCCTCAATCTCATGCATCATGGTTTCCATTTGCACTTTTAACATTATAACATCAAATTTAACCTTTAAACACTTTAAACCATTTTCGAAAGACATACCTTCGGTAATTTCTTGTTTACCTCTATTGAAGGAGTTTTACACTTGGTAACCATCCATTGCTGATCTTCCATTTCTCATGCATTGTCTCCTCATATTTTTTACTCTCCTTGATCCCCTAAACATGTCTTTAAAATAACTGAAAAATAAGTTTAGTCAAGAAGAATAGATAACTCTAACATAAAACAATACAAAAATACAAAAACTCACAAAGACACTAAAAACAAAAATTGAGACAATAGACACAACAAACACAAGAAAAACAAGTAAAAATGTCTAAATTAATAAAGTTGCTTTTAGCACGACATTGACAAATCGTTCCCCGGCAACGGCGCCAAAAACTTGACGTGCGCGGGGTATATATATACAATTAACTCATTCACAATTAAGTTTTACATTTATAAATTTCTAAATACCCCATACGCGATTTATCGCAAGTATATGAATCGTGAGCGAGTATAGGGTATTAAGAGTCAATCCCACAGAGAAGATTGCAATTACCGGTGATTTTCGAACTCTTTTATTATCTAGACTATAAGCATAAAGTAAAAGTAATAAAATTAACACTAGAAAGCTTCTAGAGATATGGAATTCCTCACTACTCTTGCAAATGAGATTACCGATTAAGTGAATGCTATTATCTTGACTAGTTATGGCGTAATTTCCTAATATATGTGAAACCTACTCTCGTAGTGAATCAACTATACTTGTAATTAAACCATACCTACTCTCGTGGTTATGAAATTAACTACAAGTTCATTTCTTCTATGAAATTACATGAAACAAGTCACTTAAGCCACATAGGTGCACCTCTACTTTCGTGAGTGTACTCCCTAGACTTATCACTTCTTTGAACTAGTGTTAAATTCCAATTTTCATTGCAAACTTTGTGACGCCCCCACTTCTCCCTAAGGCGAACCAAAGGGTATCCGCGGGACGCCTGCCCAACTTTCACCAGAATTCAAACAATCACCATTCAAGCTTATAGCGATGCTAGAAGCCAACAACCAAATAATATAAATGCTATTAGTGCGGAAGCGTTCAAACTTAACGAAATATAACAATCATCCAATCCTTACATCGATTTTTCATAATTGATAGGGTGCATTTTAGTGGGTATTTTGGGCATTATTGCACAACTAATTGACTAAATACTTTCATTAATTGGGTGGATTCTACTGATATTTTGTTTTGATGCTAATTGCAGGAAAGGACGCTGAAAAGTACTTAAAATAAAAACTTAGAAGATTTGTCGCTGTGGGGTCCGCTTGAGAAGCTGAAGAAACCTAATTGTAATAGATTTTATTTTAATATATTTCTAGGGAGTCTGGCTGCAATTTTGGACAAGTAACAATTCCCGGCTATTGGGGATACTATTTATCTCTCGCGCGGCTTAGGTTAGAGGGAGAGTTCTTTTTCTCTTTGTTTTGGTTTTTTCCTGGGCTCTGGAAGGAGACTAGACAGCCGCAGCTTTGTAGAGGGAGCAGGAGACATTAGCACCTTTTGTTGACTTTGGGGATTCTATGAACTATTCATTGTTCTTTGACCAAATTGAGAAGTGAAAAACAATTACAATCTTCCAATCTCTCGTGTGTTTTCTTGCGTGAGAGAAGAGAGAAGTTAAAGAGAGCCGCAATCGTGGACTTTGGTCATTGCTTTTCATTCTGGCTTTGACCGAAGGAAATTGAAGCAATCGTAATCCATTGTCGTTCTTTTCTCTCTTCGGTTGACCGAAGTGAACGAAGGTCAAGTCTTCCGTTTGCCTAGATTAAAGAATTGACGGCTTCCTCCAGCTTTGCCGCATGGCCTGTACTCTAATTATGAGGAGCTAATTCTCCAATTCTAGTCAAGGGGATCACTGACGATTTGGTTCAGAAATTACTGTGAGATCGAATTTATTTTAACTATTTCCTCCATTTATTAATATTTATATATTTCCTGTTTCTAAGTGTTATAGCCTTATGTGTGATTGATTAGTGCGCAATAATTAATTGTTCATATAGGCTATTTTGCTATATAGGGGTGATTGAATCCGTAATTGTTCGTTACTTCTATTCCAGTAGCAACTGGCACAATTGGATTTGTGTCAGGGGAATATTTGATATGGCTTGAATGAACCCTCGTAGCGTGTTTGTTAGTCAGGATTGGGCCTTTCTAATTGCTAATGCAATCTAGAAATTAAATCCTACGGTCGTACCTAGGGTTGTTTTTGGGTTAGAGAAATAGCTAACGGTCGTACCTTAGCTATCGATAAATTAAGGAAGGGTTGGTTGTTTAGCGCGTGCGAGACAACTATAACCAATCTATTAATAAGTGTTGGAGTTATTTTTGCATCAATGATCAGTGCATGAACCATTTCTGAAGTATACCCTTGGCTAGAGTTTTCTCTCAGTTATTTCTTTTAATTAATTACTTTCTGCATTTAATTTGTTCAGTTGGCTTTTGATATCAGAACCCCCCCCATTAATCTTGATTTGAAAAGAAACAAATATCTCTCCAGTCCCTGAGGAGACGACCCTGCTTACCACTGTCTACTAGTTAGGGAGTTCAGTTAAACAATTAATTCAGGTATATCGGATTAAGCAAACTCTTCGGGAACAGGGTGAATCAAGTAACCCATTGCACACCTAGAGTCCCTGCTCCAGTACTCGAATTGATTACTAACTGTTTCAAGTGGTAGTTAGGATTTATTTATTATTATTGCACAGGTTCGGCACCTGTCAATAATACAGCCCAAAATATACAATATCCCAAAAGTCTAGACAAAAGAGTTGGAACCCTATTACAAGAGTACACAAAAGAGAAATTCCTCCGAATCTCACTCCAAGTACAAATCCTATTAAGGAAAACAAATCTACAAAATGAGCAAAACGCTCGTGAGGCCAAGAACAAACATGCAAACACATTGTTCAAGTAACAACCCCAATTTAACAAGTAAAGCATCAATATGGCAATAAATAACAATTCGAACGGAAAAGTAAGCAGAAACAATTCAAGGATATTGGAGCTCTCAGGAGCTAATTTCCACTTGCTTTGCCAATGTCATTCGTATACCTTCCCGCGATGACACTTCGTCAACCGAGTCGGTATTTCCATTCCGTAGATCACCACTTATTTCCCTCCGTCCACCGTGCACCTCCCAGGCCCGCAAGACATTTATAAGGCGATACTCCACGAGTATGCCAAACAAGACCTTTCATTAGGTCGAACTTCATTATCTCATGGCTCGCCAAGGTTCCTGACCAAACCCATGTCGGCTCGAGTCCAAGGTCGGCCTATGAGTTTGGGCGTCCCCCATTTTCATTTGAGAGTCGAGGAGATTCACTCCATCGACGTATGCAGCTATAGCATACCATTTTATTTCATTCAATCATTTCATTTCATTCAATTAAGTCATTCATAATTCATTTAGTACATTTGAATCATGAGTCATTTATTTCAAATAAGAACGAGTGCGGTAAAGTACACACTCGCCTCTATTTTCAAAATCTCCAAACAATCATAACAATTAAATTTGTATCAAGTATTCATACACTTGACACTCACCAATATAAATAATGAGAAAGAAATGTCCCTCGGATCTTTAGACGTTCACTGTGGGATCCTCTTGAAGGTTCTCGTGTGCGCCTGAGCAAATAATAATAAACTATCATTCACAAACCCCTACTATTAAAGAAGATCGTACTATAGTACAATCTTAAAAAGTCTCGTGAAACGAGTCTAAATTATCCTAAATCGAGACTCTCAAATGGTGTTTCAAAATATAAGAGAAATTTAGTTTTCATCTTGAAAATCAGGTATAAAACGTTCAAACAATATCGAATGAATAAGGAGTACTTGAAAAACTCCATTTTCTTGAAATTCGGAAAATTTTAGTTTTGATATGATATTTTGAAAAATCGTATCTCATATTTCACATGTCAAAAATTGGAAAATTTGGTACCGTTGGAAACTTCTTCCAAGGTACTAAAAGTGCCTAGAATACACTTTTCTAAGATTCCAAATGAAAAATATTAAAAAAATAAGCTCGAAGCCGCTGTTTTGGTTCATAAGGCAGATTTAAGTTGGTTTTTAGCCAATTTTGAAAATTTGGCAAAATTCACTCGATTGGAACTAGCTTTTGAAATTTGGAACTCTATTAGAGTCGCAATCCAAGTTTACAACGAAACAAGCGGAACGAGAAACGGAGTTTTGAGTACTAAGATATAGCAACTCAAAGTTACCAAAATTCCCTTGTGAAACATGGGTTTTCCAAATTCGAGTCATGAACTTTGGTAATTTATTTGAGCCATGAAACGGCCTCGAAATAACACCATAATTAGCAATATAATACTACCATATAAAGGTTGTGCCTCTACCAAATTTCATGGAGAAATAACTTCGGAAATGTAGTCAACCAAACAACCAAAGTTTCGAAAAATCCTAAGGTAAAACTGCCTTGAGTTTTTTTTTTTTTCCATTCCAAACATTTGGTCAAGGAAAATCCTTGAAATATGGTTCATTTGTGTAGGAAAAGCCTAAGGAACATTCATGGTACATTTGGTAAGTGTTTTAACTCCAAGAAACTCAATTGGCAAGTCCACACCAAATCTAGCATCAATTCTGCCCAAAATTTAGGGTTTCAAGAACAGGGTAGGTTTCGTATTTTGATCACAAATCACTCAATTCAACTCAGAATTGAGCATGGTTGATGGCGTTGGAATGTACATTCATAAAACTATAATTTCACAGAAGAAATCATTTTGAAACTCAGCACACAACTAGCTCAAATTCGAGTCTCATGTTGTAGCTTCTGAACTTCGTTCCAGGAAAACAGAGAAACAGGACAGTCATCTTTAAACGGTTGGTACGGGATACTCCTTCTTCTAAAATCTCCTTCTTAAGTTTCTCATCGTTTGACACCACTATCTGATTCCGAAACTTCAAAATACCATTCGATCCCAAGTTAAAATCCGACTTTTCTCCTTTTTCAACTTTGTTCGACCATTTTTGCACTTCAGTGTCCTTCCCTTGAGATTCCTTGATGTGTTCCAATAAAGTGGAATTCACTACTATATTTCCCAAAATTACTTTTCTTGGTTCCAGTCGAGAATTCCAATAACTAACTTTTTCCAACAATTGCAATTTCTTGATCATCAATCCAGCCATTTGCACTTGACGACTCAAAGTATCGGGCACTACATTGGCTTTTCCTGGATGGTACTTGATCGTGCAGTCATAGTCTTCTAGAAATTCCATCCATCTACGTTGCCTCAAATTCAGTTCTTTTTGAGAAAATAAGTACTTAAGGCTTTTGTGGTCTGTAAAAACCTCAAATGTCACTCCGTACAGATAATGTCTTCATTTATTCAAAGCAAAGACCACAACCGCTAACTCCATGTCATGAGTCGGGTAATTTCCTTCATGCGGTTTCAATTTTCTAAAGGCATATGCTATCATTTTGTCATTTTACATTAAAACACATCCCAGTCCTTCCCTAGATACATCTGTGTATACCACAAAACTATCCTTCCCATTGGGTAGAGCTAACACTGGGGTTTTGGTTAAACGTTTTTTCAAACTCACCTTATCACTAGGGGTGTTAATAAGAAAAGTCAAATACCCTTGAACTCCTTTGCTTAACAATTTTCTAACCCGAATCCCTGAGATAAGTGCAGACGAAGCCAATTTACCCTTTACATCCAACTTCAGGGTTGCCTCCCCTGGAATGCACAATTCTACAATCTTTGTTCGACAGTTTAACTGGGCATTATGACGGGCTAGCCAATCCATTCCTAAAATCACATCATATCCCTTAATTGCTAAACTTATCAGGTCGGCCCATAGTTTCCGCTCCCCAACACAGACTTCACATTCTCTATATACCAGGTTAGCAATTAAACTTTGATCCCCAGTAGGTGTTTTAACCTCCAAGTCATACGGTAACTTAATTGGCTTCAAATCTATACCACTCATGAAATTAGGGTTTACAAAAAAATGTGTTGCGCCGGATCAATTAAAACTCTAACTAAACGATGAAAGATCGGAATTGTACCTTCAACTACTTCAGTCGCTTCAGGGATTTGTTGATAATTCAGTGCATAAACCCTAGTCGGTACTTTCGGTCGACTTCCTCCGGCACTGGTCTGCTTAGAATTTGACTTTTCTGGTCTCTGAGGATTACCTCCTGTTTTTGGTAATTTCGGACAGTTGGCGACTTGATGTTTAGCATTATCACAAAATAAACATTTTTCCAATTTCCTCCAGCAGTCATTTTCAGAGTGGTTTGATTTACCACAGTATCCACAAGTAACTTGAGGAGTCACAGCCGAACCAGTAGAAGGCGCTCCTCTAGCCTGAGCCGGTCCACTGCGACCTCCTCTGGATAAAGCTCCCATAAAAGCTCCAGTGGTCCTTATTCCTCCCACTGCTCTTCCCATCTTGGAAGGTTGTGCACTTTTACTAGCCTGTCCAGACGCAGAGCTAGAAAAATTCCTCTTTCTATTGTGAAAGTCCCTCACTTGCAGTCTTGCACTTTCAACCCTTTGTGTCTTCTCTAAAGTCTCAGTAAAAGTAGAAATTTGGGTTGCGGCCAAGCCCTTCTGAATTTTCACATTAATCCCCTGTACAAACCGTCTAATTCTTTTCCGTTCATTGACTACTAACTCAGGAGCGTATTTAGAAAGTTTAGTAAATTTCTCTTCATACTCCGCTACACTAAGGGTCCCCTGTTTCAGCTTGATGAATTCATTCTCTCTCTTTTCTTGGATTAAGGGCGGAAGAAACTTTTCATTAAATTCCCTCGTGAAGTTCTTCCAAGTCCAAGGGGTTTGAGCTCTCTCCCATTTTCCTTTTATCATATCCCACCAAGCACGAGTTACTCCATCAAATTGGAAAACAACGAAATTCACTCGCCTATCTTCAGTGTAGTCTAGGGCGGCGAATATGTTGGTCATCCTCTCTAACCAATTTTTCACTATTTCAGGATCAGGTTCTCTAAGAAACTTAGGTGGGTTGAATTTTAAGAACCTCTCTAAGGCTCTATTCTCTCCTCTTTTCTGACCCCCAGGTTGGTTAAGCGGTCCAGAACCTTGTCTATCAACTAAGCGTTCTAGGATATCAGTCATTCTATTAATGGCAGTAGCCACTTGATTACCCTCAATATTTCTCTGGCCTTGGGTCGGTCCAGTTGCCGATCCCTGGTCATCCCTTTGAAGTTGGGCCTGTCTAGTTCCTCGCCCACAACCTCGACCACGGTTTCGACCACCTCTTAGTCCTTCTCTAACTTAGGCGTGCCTAGTGCAAGAAATAAATTAATTATGCGATGCAGAGTAGAAAGCAGGAGTCAATCAAGAAAACATTGAAAATAACAATAATTTACATTCATTAGCATATCAAGTTCATACAATTAGCAAGTCATGGGGTAGTTACAAAAATATAGCACACAGGTGCCACAAGAGTACTTTTAGTCACAGAAAACTAAAGTAAAAGCAAGTGCTTCAAAAGTAAGCCACACAGTCATGCAAAATACAATGGTCTCAGCACTTAGCATCACCCCTACTAATTCTAGCTGTACTAGTCAAAAGGGTCAAAAGAAAGGTCAATCAATTTAGACCTAGTCCACAGTAGGACTATCAGGAGGAATCTCTTCCTCAGGATCCTCCTCCTCCTCAGGGCTCTGGACTACCTCCATCGCCTCATCCACTAGCCTAGTAGCATCAGTCAAGATGTCGGAAGCCCGACTACGGACCTCCTCTCTCAACCTAGTAAGTCGAGCCCTAGTACTCTGGAGCTCCTCATGAACCATTGCAGATGTGGCCACCTCGCCTTCGAGTACCTCCTCTATCTCAGCAATTCTCTCACCTTGATCGCTAACCATCTGTCTAAACTTATCCACCTCAGCTTGTAAATCCCGATTAAGATCCACTAACTGACGATGTTCGTCGTCCAAAGCAAGCACGAGGTGGTTCGGGTAGGCAAAGGTCACCCTACACGAACATCGGAGATATCTGTCAGATGGGGAATAGCGTACTCGAGCTCCCCCATCTAGCGCTCGGTAGTAGATTGGCCTAGGAGGCACTACATGACCATTCGCATGGCCATTCCCATTAGCTGCCGGAGCTCCATTTCCGTTTTCCATCCCTGCAAAATTAATAGAACTTTTCGGGTTAGAAATTAAATCACTATCCAGTTCGGATGTCGTTTATGCATGCCTACTCCAATCATTAGTATGCCCCAAATACCCCTTAAGGTATAACTTAACTATCCGGTTTCAGGTCTTAAGAGTAGAGTATCTAATATGTCTCCCATATAGATCTCTAACCTAGTGCTCTGATTCCAACTGTGACACCCCCACTTCTCCCTAAGGCGAACCAAAGGGTATCCGCGAGACGCCTGCCCAACTCTCGCCAGAACTCAAGCAATCATCATTCAAGCTTATAACGATGCTAGAAGCCAACAACCAAATAATATAAATGCTATTAATGCGGAAGCGTTCAAATTTAACGAAATATAACAATCATCCAATCCTTACATCGATTTTCCATAATACAATCCAAAATATACACTATCCCAAAAGTCTAGACTAAAGAGTTGGAACCCTATTACAAGAGTACACAAAAGAGAAATTCCTCCGAATCTCACTCCAAGCACAAATCCTGTTAAGGAAAACAAATCTACAGGGTGAGCAAAATGCTCGTGAGGCCAAGAACACACATGCAAGCACATTGTTCAAATAACAACCCCAATTTAACAAGTAAAGCATCAATATGGCAATAAATAACAATTCGAGCGAAAAAGTAAGTAGAAACAATTCAAGGATATCGGAGTTCTCAGGAGCTAATTTTCACTTGCTTTGCCAATGTCATTCGTATACCTTTCCGCGATGACACTCCGTCAACTAGGTCGGTATTTTCATTTCGTAGATCACCACTTACTTCCCTCCGTCCACCGTACACCTCGCAGGCCCGCAAGACATTTATAAGGCGATACTCCACGAGTATGCTAAGCAAGACCTCTCATTAGGTCGAACTTCATTATCTCATGGCTCGCCAAGGTTCCCGACCAAGTTCATGCGGGCTCGAGTCCAAGGTCGGCCTATGAGTTTGGGCGTCCCCCATTTTCATTTGAGAGTCGAGGAGATTCACTCCATCGACGTATGCAGCCATAGCATACCATTTTATTTCATTCAATCATTTCATTTCATTCAATTAAGTCATTCATAATTCATTTAGTACATTTGAATCATGAGTCATTTATTTCAAATAAGAACGAGTGCGGTAAAGTACACACTCGCCTCTATTTTCAAAATCTCCAAACAATCATAACAATTAAATTTGTATCAAGTATTCATACACTTGACACTCACCAATATAAATAATGAGAAAGAAATGTCCCTCGGATCTTTAGACGTTCACTGTGGGATCCTCTTGAAGGTTCTCGTGTGCGCCTGAGCAAATAATAATAAACTATCATTCACAAACCCCTACTATTAAAGAAGATCGTACTATAGTACAATCTTAGAAAGTCTCGTAAAACGAGCCTAAATTATCCTAAATCAAGGCTCTCAAGTGGTGTTTCAAAATGCAAGAGAAATTTAGTTTTCATCTTGGAAATCAGGTATAAAACGTTCAAGCAATATCGAAGGAATAAGGAGTACTTGAAAAACTCCATTTCCTTGAAATTCGAAAAATTTCAGTTTTGATACGATATTTTGAAAAATCGTATCTTACATTCCACATATCAAAAATTGGAAAACTAGGTACCGTTGGAAACTTCTTTCAAGGTACTAAAAGTTCCTAGAATACACTTTTCTAAGATTCCAAATGAAAAACATTCAAAAATAAGCTTGAAGTTGCTGTTTTGGTTCATAAGACAGATTTAAGTTGGTTTTTGGCCAACTTTGAAAATTCGACAAAATTCACTCGATTGGAACTAGCTTTTGAAATTTGAAATTTTTTAGAGTCGCAATCCAAGTTTACAATAAAACAAGTGGAACGAGAAACGGAGTTTTGAGTACTAAGATATAGCAACTCAAAGTTACCAAAATTTCCTTGTGAAACATGGGTTTTCCAAACTCGAGTCATGAACTTTGGTAATTTATTTGAACCATGAAACGGCCTCGGAATAACACCATAATTAACAATATAATACTACCATATAAGGGTTGTCCCTCTACCAAATTTCATGGAGAAATAATTTCGGAAAGGTAGTCAACCAAACAACCAAAGTTTCAAAAAATCCTAAGGCAAAACTGCCTTGAGTTTTTTTTTTTTGTTTTCCATTCCAAACATTTGATCAAGGAAAATCCTTCAAACATGGTTCATTTGTATAGGAAAAGCCTAAGGAACATTCATGATACATTTGGTAAGTGTTTTAACTCCAAGAAACTCAATTGGCAAGTCCACACCAAGTCTAGTATCAATTCTGCCCAAAATTTAGGGTTTTCAAGAACAGAGCAGGTTTCGTATTTTGATCACAAATCACTCAATTCAACTCAGAATTGAGCATGGTTGGTGGCATTGGAACATAAATGCATAAAACTATAATTTCACAGAAGAAATCATTTTGAAACTCAGCACACAACTAGCTCAAATTCGAGCCTCAAGTTGTAACTTCTGAACTTCGTTCCAGGAAAACAGAGAAACAGGACAGTCATCTTTAAACGATTGGTACGGGATACTCGGGTGGAATTAGGGGGTGAATTTTATACCGTTGGAAAGCTGGGAATGTCTATTTTCAAATGCCACTAACGGTACTTGTTTTCAACGTTGGAGCACAGAGTTATGGACGAAACAAAAAGGCTGTCTGAGCATTACGGGAAAATTTTTCCAGGTTTGCTAACTTTGTGAGGTTAATCCATTTGACCAACCAAACCTCAATATTTTTTCGATGAAACTTTATACATCATCTATACAATATATAAACATCATATACAAGCCATTAAAACCTCAAAATTCCGCAAAAAGAGGCACGATCATAACAGGGGCAGAATTGGAAACTTTACATCCATGCACTCCTTGAAGTTTATACTAGCTATGCACCATTAATCTACCAATTTGAGCACTAAATCAACATTAAATCCATCATCAAACATGATATCAGCCATCAACCCAAGAGTGGGAGTTCATAGAACCCACATTCAAAATTTTTCAACAATAACAAGCCACCTACATGAATATTTAAGCTCATAAGTGTAAATCAACTTCCATAAACCAAGATTTCAAGGGTTGATCGTCACTTACGTTTGTTGATGAGCTAAGCAGAAATTTCGGTCCTTCCCTTGGCCAAGAAAACCATGGTTTGCAGCTCTCCTTTGTAGTTTAATGTGATCTCCAAGTATTAAGATAAGTGTAGTTCAATTTTGGTTGAATTTGGTGAAGGTTTGTGCAAGATTTGGAGATGAAAATTTGAGAAACTTTCAGTTGTTTTTGCAGCTGATGGTTCGGCCAAAGTGAGAGGGAAAGAGAGAGAGTGTAGTGCTGAAATAAAGCTTCTAAAGTAAGCTTAAATGTGTGGCCACAATTCACCCGAAAGTCAACTCTCTCTCGCGCGTGTACGGGCGCATTTTGAGCTCGATTTCTCTCGAGTTTATTTCACTAGTGCACTAAACCTCCAATACACTTATTTTCATATGAATATTATTCACTCTTAATTGTTCCAAAATAATGGTGTAAAGTCCCTCAATTAATCGTGCGCGTGAAAACGCGTATTTCCAATTCAAGCGCGATAAAGCGAAACCTCCAAGAATTTCTTATAATGATATTACTAATAACTATCATTTGAGTACTTAAACATAAAATTACCTATTTTAGAACCATTATACAAGTCTCCAATTTTTCAAACTTATTGTGCTCTCAAACGGTTAAAATTTCCAAACGCGTTTTCACTTTTTCACTAAACGAGCCTCCAAAAAATTAATTTTTGAAACAAGTCACTTTAAAAATAAAATGAAACTATAATTTCATGTAATTAGGTCTAATAGGGATAGAAAATAATATTCGTGACAAATATCCAAATAAATAAATAATTAAGCCAAAAATAGGGGTTTAAAAATAATAATTTTACGAGTCCTCACAAACTTAACACCTTAAGATTATCATAATTAATGGCCAGTTAATCATGATTAGATAATCAAAAGTGATAAATAATTTACTCAAAATAGTATCACCAAGTAGCCAAGTAAACATCACAAACAAAATATAGCAAGTTCAACCATAACTCTAGGTATAAACTTTAACTAAACATAATAAAAACACAAGCCAACTTGTATTATAATTAAACATGAAATCCAATACAAGAGAGAAAGTAGTAGAAGAGATATCACCCTTGTCACATGAGATCAACCTCTTCATCTTTGCTCCTCAATCTTCATCCAAATCTAATTACAAATACAAGATGAATAAATTACACTAACTACTCTATGCTAATGAACTAAGAAAAACTAGTGAAGACTACATTTTTGTGGAGTTTCTCTAGCCTTCCAAAGTTATTTTGGATCTTGCAAGTCCATGGCTATATATAGATGAATGCAGTCAGGAAATGAGGCTTGAAACATCCCTTTTACAACTGCTAATTGGTTGTCATACGTTCATCCATAGCTGTGAATTATTGAAGGAGAAAACAGGTTGTACCAATGGAGAGCAGCTATTTCTGACCAGAATCTGGTTACTTCAACTACTATTTTCGCTATGATGGCGGCTGAATTGGCTCTTGTTCAAAACATAGAAGTTGTAGTCCATTGAAATAGCTGTCCAATGCTTCAAGAATCATCCAATTTGGAGTTCTGAGGACCAAGATATGATAAAAATACCACTAACTGGTTAATTCCACGTTTTCAGCTCTCAGCAGCAGACTTTTACTTCTGTATTTCAACATTTTGACCAGGAAAACAGTCGAATTGGACTTTTATGTCTTCATACCAAATGTAGATCTGTTTCTTAGCTTCAAAAATGGTTCAAGAATCATCTCAATCCAATGTATGTAACTCAAGATATAGCCAAAAAACAAAAACGTGTCAAAACTGAACATCTTGCTTCCTTTTGACTTTAATTGCATTTCTTCTTTCACACTTCATATTCTATTTTTATCACTTTAATCCATCATCAATCATCAAATTATATTCTCAATACACTCCATTTGATGATTGAATCAATAAACCAATAAAATATAAAATTTTTATCATAAAAATCCATAAAAATGCAATTTTCACACTTTAAACCACAAAATGCATATTTTCACTAGAATCTTAGTTAATTATTTATAAAATTAAATAAAACACACCAAAACTAACCAATAAAGTACACTAAAAATACGTAAAATATACTCTTATCACATGTGAGCATAGGATTCCTTCCTGCTCAAAAAGATTACAACTACAAGTAATGTCTTTAGTTATTGGATTCAATGTCACTCTTCTCTCCCTTCCTCCATCATACTTATTGACACTATATTCCACATGCATTGTAATATGCTTTTGATCCAAGATCACCATTGTAGTGGATTCATCATATTCATTTTGGAATGCAACAAACATGCATGGAGAGTATATAGAAGCTGCCTGGATCAGTACGGGAGTCTGTTGCTATCCCAACATTGGCAGCTTCTGTCGACTGTGATACTCAGCTCTTAGTTCACTATATCTTTTTTCATCAACAACTTGGTTAAAATGTTTGAAGAATTGAACCAAATCATGATTAAGTTTCAGATTTTTTTTATGGAAGCATTTAGACTCTCACTTAGTTGGGTGTTACGCATACCTGCAGTCCAAGCGCCTTTCATGAAGCATTTTGCCCATTTCTTTCGATATGCATAAATGCCACGCAACCATTCATTTGTTTCGAGCTTGTGTTCTTTTAACATTACATCCCAGGCCATGATAAACTCATTTTCATCTTCTATCTCATACATACATTCAGCAAATCTATATGGGAGATTACTACCATCCTTGTAATAGTTCCTAATGTGTTTCAAGAAATTGACTACAATATGAAAAGTGCACAGACCATGGAATGTTGAAGGCATAACAGCTGAAATTGCAGCGGTCATGGTTGCATCCTGATCTATGAAGATGATTTTTGGGTACTTTCCACAAACTGCCTCTACAAATGTACCGAACACCCACTTGAATGATTCAATGGTCTCATCATACAATAGAGTTGCTCCAAAAATAACCAATTGTCTAAATTGATTGAATTCCACAAATACGCCCAATGGTCTGTACTGCTTGTTAGTTTTATATGTGGTGTCAAATGTAACCACATCCCCAAAATAGATATAATCCATCAGCATTGATGCATCAGCCCAAAATATATTTGTAATTTGTTCTTCACAATCAAGCTGCTCTGCGTGGAAGAATGACGGATTTTTCATTTTTTATTTTTCAAAGTATCGTAGCATTGCACCAGTTTCACCATACTTTAATCCCCTCTCTCTTTTTGTTCATAGATAGCGTTTTAAGTCATCACGAGTGTAGCCAATATTGTCTAATCTACCTGTCTCTTTTCCCATGAGTTCATGGGTTTGTTTCAAGGATATTCCTGCATCATTTGCAATCTCAGCTTGGGCTCCGTGAGAAATACTTACCTTTCTTTGCGAACGCATCATATGAGCACATTCTGAAATGTGTAATGTGTGATTATGCTCGATTACCAGATCTCGAACCTGATACTTCATTGTTTCTTTGTTCAAAATTATCCCCATTTTAGCTTCACATCCGGTTTTTGTTTCAGCCCGAGTTCTCTTTGGTTTTACATCTCCTTCTTACCGTCGTTTGAAACCTTCTTTGCAATATGCGTACCTTCTCGATGTAACTACACCATCTTTATCCTTGTTCAAGTAGTCTCTCCGAACACTGAATTCAAGAACTAATCCGTACCTATTATAGAAGTTGTATACCTCATCTTCTGACTGAAACTCCATGCTGATCTTAGGACACAATGCTTCCTCCATGGTGCTGTATTCGACAAAAGTATTTTTTGCTATTATTTTTCAGGACAAACTATTATATTTATTTTTTATTTCCTTATTCACATCATAAGCACTTAATTATTTGTATTCACATATGTACATACTTTATAACAAGGTGTACACACTTTACAACATTTTGTAAAATAATTTTTATGGATATGTATATTCTCTGTAATAGGTAATTACATAACTCTAATAATTTGCAAAGCATATTTCACTATATAATATATACATTTCAAACAAATATTATAACCAATTTGTGTATAATATTAGTATTTACGTACTTTACAATTATATGTACACACTTTGTAACAATGTGTACACCCTTTATATTAACTTGTAACATAACAAATGCATGTATGTAAAATACACTTTTACGTAGCGTAAGGTTCGACAGAGTTCTCAAAATCTATACATTGTCTTTTGTACCGTTTGTGTAGTTATTTAAGTTGGCTACATTGTTAAATTGTTTTTACGCTTATGTTATTTTATTTGTACACATCCTCATTCATTTTTTGAAACTCTATACGGGATCTTTATTGTACAAGTTAACCATTCTCTGTAAAAGGATAATGACATACTTCTTATAATTTTCAAATCATGCTTCACTAGATAACACATTTATTACAATCAAATTACATATAATATTAGCATTTACCTTGGACAGAGTTCATCATGCAGTGGATTTCAGATGGGCCGCTCACAAGTCTCGGCTATGCATTTGTTACTCGATGAATATCTATATCAGGCATCCACAAGTTAAATCGGCGTGTATTATTGCTGCAACGGATCTTCACAATTATCTTGTGCACACCTTAGACAAGATGTCCGTTTTGATAGGGTTTATTTAAGAGTTGGAAGAGAAGAAAACAAAGATTTATGTTTATGTTATGCGAAATAGTTTGTTGAGAGGAGAAGAACAGAAGGAGCTGCAGCGTCAATGTATTGTGTTCAGAGAAAATCCACTACTGTCATTTTCTTCCCACCTCTTTTAAGTTGAAAGAGTTTTAAAGCTCGCCGATCGTACCAAAAGTTGATTTCAAATTTTGATTTTGAATTTTTCATACCCTTAACGGCCAGACCAAACGGAGTTAAAAGTCAAGTTTCTATTAAAGCTACAATCCTCTACACTCATCTCCATTTTGTTCCCCATATTTTTGGCCGTTGATATCTAATCTTTGCCATGATACCAACTGATACGTTCCTCGATCAACACGTTTCGAGACACGTAGCACGTTTGCCCAAGGATCTAGCGAGGACGTCCAACGCTTGGAATTGCGGAATCTAGAACCAAACGGACGACACGATTTGATTCAAGACGGTAGACGACACTCCGATGAAGGTGAATACTCCAGGGGAATAGGTCGGTAGAACAATCTAGGACAGGACGCAAGACTGCTCAAAACCCTTGCCAAAGCAAGTAAAGGGGTCGAATCTCTCTCTCAAGAAGAATCGAAAATATGCAAAACTTTATTGATAAACCGTCTAGGCCCCTGGTCCATATTTGCCGACCCTTCATCTTCTTTCATCTTCTCTAGAGGCCCTAACAATAAAGGAGCTCTCTCTGATCTGCTTAGGCAATAAATCTTATTGTTTTACTCTAGCTTCACAAGATTATTTAGAATTGCTTCTTCTCTCACCTTCAATTTACATAATTGTTGTGAAATTCCAGCTGAATATTCTTCACTCCAAGAAGCCGTGAAGAGGTACTTGATGTGTAGTTTTGCTGTTGGATATTTTTACTCTTTTGTTTTTTGTGTTTATGTAATGTTAAAGATTGAATTTTTTCATTTGAATGATTGGTGGCTGGTGAATTTATGGGCTAAATTGAAATGGGATTTTAGTTAAAAGTTAGAAAAGTGAAAGGGATGTTAAAGTTTTGATCTTTGGTTTGCATCGATGAGTATTATGTACTTTACAGGGTGTTTTTGCTGTAATGAACCCCTGTTTAAGTTTTTTCCCCCATAAATCTCATAGTTTTTCTATTGAGAAAATCATATTTTTTTGTTTTATATGCTTTTGTTATTCTGTTCTTCATGGAAACTATGAAATAAAAGTTGTAATTTGGATAATAAGTTGGCTGTGTGTTTATGTATTTGATGGATTGGATACCTGGATTGGTTTTTCTTTGAGATTACCTTTTTTTTTGGTGGATTTATTTTATATGCAAGGTAAGGATTATGATACTCATGGATTGCTATTTGTTTCTGGAATTTCAGGAGTGCTCAGTTTCATGATTTAACTTGCAAACTGAATGTTGTTATCATATCCTTGTTTAGCTGGAGCAAGATAACTCAAGTTTTATTGCTGTTTTTTTATGATAAGTTTTAATTTAAAATCTTTCCTAGCTTGGCCTAGATGCTGCTGCTACTTTTCTATTTATTTTTATTTTTATCATATTTTTTTACTTCAGAACTTCTCTTGCTTCTTCTATATGTAGAGGACTTCTACTGTTGTCTTGTGATTTTATTCGTTCTTAATTGTTGACATTTTGATTAATCTTGTAAAAGACTCTGTTTGATGGTGCTTAACTATGGAAATTATTGGTGCAGAGATAAGGGTTGTAGCTGGCAATCTTTAATTTCATCTGGAGAAATTTATCACAAAATAATATCTTGCTTTGGATGTCTTGGTGCTTAAGCTGAGTGAGTGCTATAAGTTAACTGAACAAAAGGTCTGGAGTATCCCTTGTTTCGTCTGCAGAGAATGCTGAATTACTGTCTTTTGATACTTGATTGGTAGTTCTTGTAATGGGGCTTATGGCTGTTCTTCTTCATGACATCTTCTAAGTGTAGAAGATACTGTCTAGATACTTATATGGCTGCTTCATGCGAGAGGTGGATAGATGGACTTTAGTTCTCCTCATTGTTTTGGCCTCCACCACAAGATGCAGAGCAAAGGAAGGTGTGATTTGTTGTATTAAAGACACGTACTTTTCTTTATTACCTTTTACATGCATATGCATGACAACTTTTTTTTTCCTTCTATGTTCTCAATAAAAAATGTGTCTTTGGTTCTCTTTGGCTGAAGTCTAGCTGCTGAATAGAAGTTAAATGATATGTTTCTGATATTTCTGATTTATGTGTTGAACTTGTCAATTGCATTACTCTATTGTGTTTCTTCTCCTACAATCTATCACTGTTTCCATTGTAATTGATATCTGTATCCATGATCTCATGAATTAACTCCAAAACCACATGGAATTGGCAATCATAGAATAAGATGTTTCTAAATTACATATGATAGAGTAATTTTTTTTGAATAAATTCGATGAGCATTAGCCTTCTGAAGAGTTTCCTACACAAAAAACAAGTCTTATTCTGCATTTTGTAGCTTTTGAAGGTGCATGTTGTCTAACTCATGGAAGCTTGAAAAAATTCCTCCTTTCTAGAGCCCAAACAAGCAAGCCATCTTTTTATAGCCTATTTAGATTTAATATATTCCTCAATTGATACTAATAATGAGATTTTGATGAAGGAAAAATCCTTGTTTATCTGTTACCTGCAACTGGGGAAAAGCAATTTGATCAAATTTGAGGATCATGTTAAAGGTTCCAGAGTAAAATAAATAAGATCAAATATAGTAAAATCCTAATCATTTGTAAAAGAAACTTTGCAAGTCTTTGAAAACTTGTTGACTGCTCAAGTTGGCATTCCAAATGAACAGCTTCTGCAAGTCATTTCTGTCTTGTTCCTAAAAACTTTGTAAGTGTACAGTTCTTTGATTCTTGCAAAGATGCAGCCTACTTTTTAGACTTTGATAGCTTGATAGGAATAAATTTATCAATCTCATAATTCAGTAGTAGCTTATAGCTATTAGCTGCGGGTGCTTGATAGCATCTGACTGACAACACTTATTTGTGCATGTTTTCCTGTGAGAATGGTTGTTTTATATTGATTTTCTTTTTAAAAATTTCATTTTGGATATTTTTGTATGACATCTACATTGTTTACTCAGTCACTGACGAGATTTATATTAGAAGCGTACAGATTGATATCGTTCTAGAATCCACATGTGATTAGTTTTTTCACCCATATATCTTAGCAAAATAATTAAGATTGGACTATATTCTTGCAATTTATTTTTCTTCGCGCTTCTTATTGTTTCTTAGTTTCTGTCTAAAAGTATGCGTCTGATTTCCCTGTGACTTACAATTGTTTCCATATGTTCCTAAGCTTTACCCTAATACCATGCATCTCTGATATGATCACCTTAATGACTTCATAGCTATGTTTCTAAGTAAAAATGGTTGACAAAAAATGATGTTTGACTTTTTCCCTTTCTAAAGTTTTGTTCTGAATTCTTCTATTGTTGAGAAACATTAGTGCCTGACGAAGTTATGCACTCTATTCTGAGATAGCAGCATTAACTCATTACTCTGTGGCAAATGTCTTATACATTTGCACCTGTAATTAGATGTTCTAATGCATGTTTACATGCTATGCAAACACAAATCTTCATCATTGTGTTTCACTCTGAAATGCAAGCTAATATGTGATGTCTGCTTGTAGAGAGGTGCCGCATGTTTATTTGAAGAGTATAGTACGCAAACACAATGTTGAAGCTCCCTCTTTAGGTAAAAATCTTAAAGTTCATTCGTATATGTGAAATTGACAACATTTTTTCTATCAATTTGAGATTAATTGTTGATATTGTCCAATTCTATGACATCAGCCGATGCATTTAATAACGTAGGTAGCTTATGTAACGAATGCAATTCAAAACTGTTCATTCCTTGTGTGTATCTCAACTTCGCAAGTCTGAAATAATTTTTAGCCGCTTTTTTTTAAGTATTAAAATAATATCTCTGTCACCATCCAGGGTGCCAAATGACCATGATAAGAAGGATATGAGCACATTAAGCAAAACTCACAGATCGAAGCAAATCAAAGCAAGGAAAATCGGCTTAATTATCTTTGTTTCATCAAAAGAAAGTCGATGATGCTAGCGAAAGGGCGATGGAAGTAATTGAAGTTCTTCACATGAATGGAGAGAATGGAGATAAAAGTTATGTAAACAACTCATTGTTTCAGGTTGTCTACTTATCCTAAATAAATTCTGCTCTCTTTTTACATCTAACTCAATTTTCTTCTTCTCTATATATTTAATATAATCATTGAACAATATATTTTGTTCTTGGGATTACTTCCTAACTTCAAAATTTGCACCAAGCTTTAATCTTGATACAATCTTTGCATGCAGATTTTTTTTCCTTTTTTTTGTGGCTTATAAGGAAAAAGACAACAATTTGATTAGTATTTATTTATCTTCAATTTGGACCATGCAGTAAAAGGTGATACTAATGACCAGGCCAATAATAGAGGCGGCCATTACTGATCTCTACTGCAGCCTCATCCCCAAAAGCATCAGCATTGCGAACTTGGGATGTTCATCTGGACCTGACATTTTTCTGGCATTTTCTAAGCTCATCAAAACTGTCGACAAGAAACGCAAAATTTTAGGCCATAAATCTCCAGAATATCAAATATACTTGAATGATCTTCCTAGCAATGATTTCAACACCATTTTCAAGTCTGTGCCACGGTTTCAAGAAATTGAAGATGCAGATGGAATCAGGGTTTGGACCATGTTTTTTTGCAGGAGTTCCTGGTTGATTCTACCAAAGGCTTTTCCCGACCAAAAAATCTTCATTTTGTTCACTCATCTTATAGTCTTCAATGGCTGTCCCAAGCATGTTTTCTCCTTCGTTTTTTTTTCTTTTGGTTGGTTTCAAGTTTTGAATTTTTCTTTTAAATCGAACTTAAGTAATGTTGGTTTTACTTCTTAGGTTCCTGAATTGGAAGAAATTAATAAAGGAAACATTTACATGGCAAGTTCAAGCCCTTCAAGCATGATAAGGGCATATGTCAAGCAATTTGAGAAGGATTTCTCGACATTTCTGAGCTGCCGAGCAGAGGGATTGGTAACCCATGGCTGCATGGTTTTGACGATTTTGGGGAGAAAAAGTAAAGATCCTTGTAGCAAAGATGGCTGCTACATGTGGGAGCTTTTAGCTTTGGCCCTTAATGATCTCATTTCTGAGGTATTTGCCTTCTATTTTGAATAATCTTATTCTTAGAAAATTGTGTAATTTGCTTCCATTGTACACTACAGTTCAGCATATAACATATTCTCAAACCTTCACGCTATTAAACAAAATAGGAATTAGCGTTAATTGAGTTTTATCTAAAGAAGTCTATCATCTTGTAATCTCTGAGCTAGACGTCAGAGTTGTCAAAACTAGAACTAGAACAGTGTGCTTTTGACTTCTGAAGTTATAAACTAAAACCAGTAGGAGTTCAATAGTACTCTTAAATTCTTGATTATGTCTTCTTCAAAATTTTGTTTCTGACACAACATATGCAAGTGTACTTTGAAGCTTCCTATTAATTAACACTAAAGATTTTGAAACTATCCTATGGCATGTCATCTAAGAGAAGTTGTTTTCGATATGATTCATAGCATTCAAAAGATGTGAATTCCAATTTGGTCTGGCTTATTGGAGTCTCAAGCTTCCCCTAACTTGAACTTTTATTTCTTTCCCTTTTTTCTATTGCTTCTTTATAGGGGATTTTTTTCATAAAGTTATTTTATTAAGTAACCTAGTTAATACAGCATCAAAAATTTCATTGGCAAGGCACTTATCAAGTTATAAGTAAAAATACAATTATTTATTAAATAACCAAGTTAATATTTTATTATTCAGTTATTTCATCAGCATTTCTTTCCAAACAAATAAATAACTGCACTTGTATGATTCCTCTTCATATGTTGCTGTCCTTTTTAACTTTGCATTACTGTTCATGCATCCGATGCATGTTCTTCCATTTGTATGTCCATCCTACAGTATCCATGCACTTAACTATTTTTTCAAAATCTTAAAATTGACAGGAATAAGTGCAGGTAAAAAACTGCACTTTAATATTGAACAGGTCTAAAGTGGAAAAAATTGCATGGGCGAGAATCATAAAAGAGTGGCTAAGGAAGAATTATGCAGCTTGTGTAAATTATATCAAGGACTGCAGAGAACTTAGCTGAATAGTGAGATATGTTCCTATGCAGTGACTTCTATATTACCAGCACTTGCACTTTATGCCTTTAAATCTTGGTTCACAACAATGAAAATTTAAAGCAATGATCAATTACATTATTGTTATCCTCTAGACCATTATATCGAGCTACTTACATAACGTACTTTGCCAATCCATTAATCTCTTATTGAGAGTTTAGCATTTAAAAACTGAAATCAGTTTTGCTCTACTCATCAGAGAGAAAAGTGGAAAGCAACTTTTTCCCACATTTGTGGTTTTAGAGTTTGTTGCCTTGCCTGCATTAGATAATTTTATTTGATGCTGAAACTATATCAGTATTTCCTTTTGAATTTAATCTATCACATCTTGCAAAAAAGAATGCACAGTATCAAGAACAATAAAGACACCTATTCATGACTATTTCAGTTGCATGTCTTCTGAATTTGTAGCCCAGCTCTTCATTGGCTGTGAGCGGATTAATGAGATGGCACTCACTTGTGTGTCCAGTTTGAATCTGCTGCTATTAAATGAAAGACATAAAACGAGCGAGTTTCAATTTAGAAGTATACGATATGGGCAGGAGCATAACTGGTTCCATGTAGTTTCTAAGGTCATTTGAAAATAGCAAGTTGCACTACAGATTTGTGAGCCTGTTATTATACAAAATGGCTCAGTAATCTAGAATTATATCGTTACAAAGAATGATTTGCTTGTTGAAGGTACTCACAAAACATCTAGCTTCTTGTTGAAGATTAGAACAACTCTGACATTAAGTTCCAGTTTGTTTTCTTTTCCCATTTTTGTAATGGGTTAAGTTTCTTAAGTTACCAAATTTAGAACATTCTCATGTTCTTTATAATGCTTGCTATCTGTCTAAAGTATTTTTTCATGTACTTTGCATCATTCACTGAAATCATGATATAGAACTTGACCTTTGACTTGATATTGTTTTCTATTCTTGCTAAGCCTATCTGCTGCTGTTTGTTTTGTGTAGGCTCTGTTCAGAGTTTGAAGACTACTGGACCTTTAATCTTTAAAAGTCTTGTTCTCTATTTTCTTGGAAGAGTTGGCTGCAAGAAGCATTTGACAAGGTATATAGCTCTGTGAAAACTTTAGAACCTACTTTTCAAGGAGCTGGTCAGACAATGTATCCTCATTGAAAGACTGCATTGGATAATTATGCTGATGTTTCAATATCTATTATTCCATTTATTTCATGAAATATGGAACGAGTCACGTGTTGCATCACATTGCGAAAATTGCTACTATACTAACATGAAAAACCTTTCCAAATAATCTTCAACCCAAACAGGCTCTTCAATTTTCAATCAAGGAATAGCTTAAACTTTTTATCCTGTTTTAAATTTCGATCCAGTGAACAGATAAAAACTAACATCAATCTTGTATTGTCCATTTACACTTTCAAACATCACTTGGCAAGGTAGAAGCATATTTATACGATATACATTTTTGGCATGGAAAGGATACCAGCCAGGTATGCTCCACCTCTTTTTAATTGTGTAAAAACCATATTTGGGGTTAAATTTAACTTTCATTCTGAAACTTTGGTATAGGATGAGGCTAAAACAGCAACTGTCAAAACTGCTAAATTTAGCCTCTCCAGCACCGGCTCTGTGACCCTTCCATTTTTGCATTCTGAGACTCCTCACCAGTGGCATGCATTAGGTAGGAATTCTTTACCCCACTGAAGAATGCTGGTTGGGCCTATTGAAAATTTCAAAGCCAAAAGCACCTCACCATCGCTTGGCAGTAGTATTAATTCATGTTCAATACTCCAATAACTTTATCCTTTTGAATCAGCATCATATATCCCTACTTTTTTGAAATATATATATATATATATATATATATATATATATATAATATCACAATAACAAATGTAACCTTACTAATACGTCTAAAGTTCCCACGCCTTGCGTGGGAAGCCACCCCTAGTGTTCATATATGAAACAATGCATATTGCATGCCTGACCATTCACGTGCATGCCACTTCAAATATGAAATGCTCTATAACATAGAAATCCAATTGATCTTCCATACATCTTGTTTACCAATCACACACAGAACTCCACCGCTCCAAAATTTGAAACCACTTCTCTTTATCGACCTTGGGAACTCAAGTGACAAATCACCAAGAATTCCTCTAATACGACTTGGACTCTTGAATTAACAACTTCCATTTCTTGTTAGTTTCAAACTTCAAACAATCTGGAAGTCCGAAACCCAATTGCAATGGAGACTACCATCAGCGCAGATCTCATCTTCCCAAAAGACTTCGGAAGGAATTTTTTTTTTCTTCGATCAAAAGACTTGCAACTGATATAGAGACCAAATCCTATCTGAAGTAAAGCAACGGTCCCGCACATTTTTTTTTCTAGGATTTAGGATTGATTTTTCATTATAAATAGCTAAGTCCAGGCCACAAATTCCTTAATAACAGAGAACTCGAACGAGTTTTATTCCTTGCTTCATCAAATTATCGCCGGTGTGGCTATTGTTATTACTACTGCTGCTTGTTCGTTCGTCAAACGCTGCTACTGTTGTTTAGTATCAATCATTATTGCTACTACCAAATTGGTACCTAACCATTATTTGCGTTCAGCTGACACCGTTTTCTATTTTTTAGGTACGCAAAACTCTACTTTCAGTACTTAATTGTTGAAAGAAACTTCGGCAACGGCTTTTGCATGTTTATTTTGATTCATCCTTGGTGTCTCGAATGTGATTGATACTTGAAATTTGCATGTTACGCATGTTACGTTTTGAACCTGCAGGATAACATAGCCTTCTAATCATCTTGTGGCACAGATTCAATTTATTTCAAATCCAATCTTTAACATCATATTTACTTGGTTGTTTCCCCATCAACTAAAACATTGCACATTCAAGAATTTGATTTCAACATTGTAGACTTGTTCCTTTGCAGGCAACTAGCCACGAGGTTGAAAAGTGAATTTCGAAGCTCGTCAAAAGAAAAAAAAAAGGACAGCCATCTAGGTAACTTGATTACCAAAATTTCACATAAACATATTCTCTTCGTGAACTTAGTTATATATGTATTTTTTAGCAGCCATGCAAATTAAAGACTACGCCACGCCGTTGCCACATATTTTATTGATGGACGAACGGGAAGGATCTCAGTCGAAAAGTTTGTTGTTATATGTTAATAAATCAGCAATCGGCACATTTGTTGAGTCTTTTATACCCCTTAAAGGGTGCTTTCATCTTGAAAATTGGACCAGTAAGTGGACTAAGGAAGTTGTAGTGCCATCCACTTTTTCTACTACATCAAGGAAAGAGGAAGTGGTCGTATTAAACTCGTCGTTTCATAATGGAGATCCTTATTTGGTAAGGCGTACTTTATTTCTCACTATTGGGAATGGGTCGAGAACATCCTTGGAAGGCATAAAGAAGCATTCACACGTGCTAGCATATTCGAAGCTGTTTACACATCAAGATTCTCCTACAACCATTGTGAAAATATCTTACAAGTTTTCTTTAAATATTGGTGCCCTTCAACGAATACACTCCATATATCTATTGGAGAATTGTCCATCACACTTTGGGACCTTTATCGATTCGGTGGTCTTTCGATTGATGGCTCATTCTTCGATGAAGTCATCCCTTCAGCTCAGGAACTTCTTACTTCTGACAAGGACAGAAAGTCATTTCTCCCTGAGAGTTGCAGGAATCTTTTTTCCACTTACTACCACATTTGGACAAATGACAAACGAGTGTGGATGAAAGACTGAATTCGTTTTTGGTTCAAAGGAGAGGCTAAATATAGGGCTCCTCCAGATAGAGCGAATAAAAGAAAGATCACATCCAAACCAAAATTGACATACAACCCTTCTGGAAGCATAGACCTTGCTGATACAAAGAATTTTAACGTTTCTTTTGACACATTAAATATCCCAGAGTCGTTGAGAAAAGAAACTTACATTGCGGCATTCATAACATGTTGGATTTGCAAATTTCTTTTACCAAGTAAGAAAGTTGTTCGCATTTGTCCAAGTGTCTTTAAGGTTGCATGCTTGATGGCTACAAGAAAGAAATTTTGCCTTGCAATTCCCGTTCTTGCGAGCATATACAACGGGTTGAGGAAAATCATTTACGCCCCTAATCTTGGAGAATATGGGGTTGCTTTTCCGATCCATTACATCTATGCTTGGATTGGTCAATAATTTGATGTGTATTATGAGAATAACTAAGTAAATAGTCACTACGGGCGTATGACAAGATTTAGTGATGAGAAAATGACAATATTTTATGATAATTTGAAGTTGAGGAAATCTTCAAAGAAGTGAATCCCTTGACGCTTTCCAAATTGTGCTGGATTGAGAATGAAGAAAAGGTATTGATCGATGATGGATCCTTATCATCAAGGCTTACGAGCTACTTTATCAGTCAACGCTTTTGCTACTTAACTCTATGTAAAGATAATATCTTTATTATTGAAAGATATAATCCTTGTAGATTTTGTAGGCAATTCAGCTTCTGTCAGAATATTCCAAACAACTTGAAAGAGATTATTCACACTTATACTTTTGGTGAGACTATTTAATTATGAGATTTCTCAATTTGCACGCAGACGCGATATCAGATGACTATACCTATGCATAGGAAACATCCATTGGCCACAAAAGACTACGATGCCTGGTGGTCAACACAGTCAAATAGTATTTCTTCAACTTCCTTTAAATTCACAGTTAAAATCCCTCAGCAATCATCAAAGAAGGGCAATATTACCTCTGTCAATGAATCAATGCATCACAATAGAGTTATAAAAACTATAATAGATCCTACTGCATCTATCTTGCAGAAAGGCAAAATTACTAATACTCCCTTGAAAAGTATTGTCACGAAAAATAAATCTTTGAAAGATTCTCAACAGGCTATCAAAAAGACGAAACTAGCGAATCCAATAAAGAAGATGCCATTAACAATTTCAAAATCTTTAACCATGACTTTCATAGGAGAAGATACCAAAATTAAAATGTTAGATTATCACGATTCTATCAAGACTATTGAAAAGGAAGGAACTCAAGTCTAGTGCACCTGATCTATCCAAAAGGAACCCATTCATTAGTAAGTGGCAGTAGCAACCAAGACTGCCATTGGAATGGATCAAAGAAGAGAATGTCTTCTGATTTGGAGGAGGTTTCCTTTATATCATCGTTGGTTAGAGTGTCGCTACTTTTGATAATTAAGTTTATATCATCTCTTATAATTTCTTTCGTTATTTTTTACAACTTTTTTATAACCTTTTTTTAGCCATCTTTTCTTGAATTCTACCAAAAAGATGTTGACAACAATTCACCGATTGAATTTTAAACCGATGGTACAATTTCAAACAAGAAAGGTGATGAAGTCGTTATCAGCATTCCAAGACAATTTACCATCAGTGAATTTATCTCATCAATGCATCAGAAGGAGTCGACTAGTTCGCACGAGATCCGAAGAGGTCTAAGGTAGCATTGATGTCAGAATTTCATGGACAAAAATTGATTCAAGCACATCAAAGAAAATACTTGCAAAGTTTGTGGATGGATTTTCGCGCACAGATTCTTGACACTCCTATCGAGCAAATCTCTTTTTTAAAAGAGTGTGCAGAGAAAATTATTGCAAAATCACAAGGACATTTCCTACCAATGGTCTTCCTTTAAAAGACTCATTGATAGAATTATTCATTAAGGCAGAGACATATGATATTTTAACATCTTTATCATAGGAAAAGATGAGTAAAGAGACACATGCAGAACTTCTTTTTAAAGTGATTGCACAGCTTGGGAGAGTCAAGGTAAAGGAAGAAGAATTAACTTATCATCTATAGAATCTTGAAGAAAAGTTGTAATCTATCAAAAATAGGAAGAAAGTTTTTCAACAGAAACTTATTGATTTAGAGAGGTAAGGCATGAAAATCAGTTCAACTATCGATCAAAAGTATAAAACTTTCAAAGAGATCTAGACTGAGATAATCCAAGCGCATGATGAGCTCTTCTCTATTGAAAATGCCAGCGTTTTAATTGATGATGCAGCGAAAAAATTTAAAGACATGAAATCCGTACTCAAAGTATGTAAAATAGTTGTAGTGGATTACAAGTTTGACATTTAGACTTTCCATCATATTCTTCTTTTTCCTTAAAAAAAAATTTTTTTATCATTTTTTTTCATGCAATGAAACTTTCTATGAATAATAAAATGTTTTTCGTTCCTTATCTCATTTTTTTTTCTAAGATAAAAAAACTTAAATTTAGCATTTTATTTTAAAAAAAGAGAAGATTTTTGCCAGAAAAAAAAAGATTTGGTTTAAAGGTGTAACTGAACTTAAAAGTTACCCTCTAAACTGCCTATGTATCCCAAAAGAGAATCAAATCACACGTAATTCTTGCCGTTCATACTTTAATTTCATGCGGGTCAGGAGTTTTTGTTTGTTTATCACCTTAGATTTGGTAGAGTGTTTCAACAGTTTAACCACATACTACACTATTAGTGATCGCCATTTACAATTTTAGCTCATGCGGGTCAGGAGCGACAAACAGTTTCAATCATATGTCATGGAGCCTTCAAATTATGCATAGTATCTTTTTAGATATTTTTCATTGATGGAGCCAACTCTTAATCCATCTTCAACAACCAATTTGTATGAGGATTTGTATATATTTTTTGGACAACATATAAACCACCATTTAGGGGAAATTTTCTTTGTCCACCATGAGCGAAAATGATCGATCTCCAGACGGTAAGTACTAACTCTCTAATTTGAAAAGAGCGTAGTCAGACATGATTATTGAATGTTTTTGAAAGGCGAGTTTGACAGTACTCAATCCGTTGTTGAGTTTTCAATCTCTTTTTATCAAGTGCTTCTAACTCCTCAAGGCGAAAACGAACATTATCTTCTTCACTGAACTCTTCTTGAATCTCAATTTTTAGCGAAGGTATTTGACATTCAAAAGGAAGAACAATTTCAACATCGTAAACAAGCGCATATGGGGTTACGTGCATGGGAGTTTGAAAAATAGTTCTATATGTCAAAAGAGTTTCTCCAATTCGAAGATGCCAATTTTTTTTTGATTTATCCACAATTTTCGTCAACAGATTATACAAGGTTTTGTTGAATGTTTCAATGAATCCATTTGCAGTAACATAGTACATGGAAGAATTATATTATTTGAAGTGAAACTTTATGCAAAATCTATTCATTGCTGTATTGCACAAAAGTTTACCATTATCGGTGATGATATAATGTAGGACTCCATACTGGTAAATGATGTGCAAATGAATGAAATCTATTACATTCTCTTTTTGACCTCTCTTAGAGGAACTATTTCGGCCCACTTTGAAGAGTAATATGTCGCTGCCAAAATAAAAATGTGTCCACCAAAAGATTTTGGAAGTGGTTCAACTATATCCAATCCCCAAACATCGAATAGCCAAGAAACCACAGTTGGGTGCAATGTTCAGGAGGTTGATGGATGAAATTACCGTGAAATTGACAAGTTTGACATTTTCTAGCAAAATCAATGCAGTCCTTCATCACGTTAGTCAGTAGTATCCCATTCTTTTAATGTGAAAGTGTAGTTTAGGGTCAGATTGATGAGCACCACATATCCTAGAGTGAAATTCCTCCATTGCTTTCATGGCCTCATGTTCTTCAAAATATCGTAGAAACATTTCATCAAACGATCTTCAATAAAATATCCCTTTATAGTAAATGAAACCTGGGCCTCGACGGTGTATGTCAACCCTTTTTTGGGATCTTTTGGTAACTTTTCATGTTTAAGGTAATCAATGATGAGATGATGTTAATCCTCCTTTTCAATCTTATAGACGAAAATATGATAAACATTTTCTTCCCTACTATTATCTTTTTCATTGAATATTGGAGGTATAACCCAATTTTGATATGTTGAAATTTGATTTCGATAAGAAGGTAGAGTGAGTATGGACACCAACTTTGCCAAAGAGTCAGCTTGTTGGTTGAATTTTTTAGAAATATGGTCTATGGTGACATTACCTAAATATCCCATGTGGTGTTTTACATAATTATAATATGAAATTAATTCAGGTTTCTTAACATTATAAATATCAAGAAATTGATTTACCATCAATTTGGAATCACCGTAGATCCTAAGATGTAATTGTTTCATTTCTACAGCCGTTTCAAAATAAAAAATTAATGCTTGATATTCCACCACATTGTTTGAGCATTGACGCGTTAAAGTGAAAGACTACGACAATATATCTGCCTAAGGAGTATAAAAGACGACTCCCGCACCAGTTCCATCACGGTGAGTGGCCCCATCGAAATACATCCACCATAGAGATTTGAACATAAACACTTCTTCATTGAAAAATTCACAAGTCAACTTCCATTCAGCAGGCATGAGATGATCAACTAGAAAGTCTGTTAATACTTGTCCATTGACAGCTTTTGCAGGTACATAGATAATTTCAAATTGTTAAAATTGAAGATACCATCTCGCAAGACGGTTAGACAGCTTCAACTTCTGAATGGCAAATATAAGTATCAAACATAACTTCTCAATAGGTGAATAATTCAACTCGTTTGATGTCATCATCCAAGTCAAGTAATATAGCGTATTCTCCTTGCCATCACCATTTTCTTGAGCAAGTAAGGCTCCAAACGACCATTCTTGAGTGAAAATATACAGGATCAATGACTTTTCGGGAACTGGTGTAGCTAACTCTGGAGGATTCATGAGATAAGTCTTAATATTTGGAAAAATATTTCTACACGCTTCATCCCATTCGAAGAGTACCTCTTTTTTCATTATTGACTAAAGGGTTGGCACCGTCCAATCAAATTAGAGATAAATCTTCGGATGTAAGCCAATTTTTTTTTGAAGACTTTTCAACTTATGGATGTTTTGCTGTTCAGGCATATTTACAATGGTATCAATTTTAGATTGATTAACCTATATTCCTCGTTAATGAATGATAAAATCGATAAACTTATCAGAAATGACTCCAAACGTGCGCTTTAAAGGATACATTTTCAACTAATATCTTCGGAGGCGTTGAAAAACTTTTCGAAAGTTTTGAATGTGATCTTCTTGCTTCTTTGATTTCACCACAAGATCGTCAACGTAGCATTCCACATTTCTATGAAGCATATCATAAAAAATTCTTTACATTACCCTTTGATATGTCGCTTCAGTATTTTTCAATCCAAACGGCATCACTTTATAGCAATAAATTCTCTTGGGAGTGTGAAAGGCAGTGAGCTCCTCATCTTTTGCCGCCATACGTATTTAATTGTAACCAGAGAATCCATAGAGAAAAGATATTGCTTCATGTCCTATTGTAGCATCTACTGTCAATTCTGTGATGAGGAGTAAAAAATCATCTTTCGGACAAGTTTCATTTAAGTCTCGAAAATATATGCACACTCGAATTTGTCCATTCTTCTTTTTCACAAGGACAATACTCGAAATCCATATTGGGTATTTCACTTCTCGTATGAATCCAGTTTCAATCAACTTATTTACCCTATTTTCTATTAAAGGAATTAACTCAGGTCAAAAGCGTATTTGATTTTGTTTAACAGATTTTGTTCCTCATTTGACAGACAAATTATGAACAGTGACTGTTGGATCCAAACAAGGCCTGAATGATCATTATTGGCAAAACATGGGACAAGCTTAGGACAAGCTTAGGATAATGTGGAGTTGGATAAATGTTGCTAACTTGAATCTTAATTCTTTGAATTGTTTGTTCTAAATCATTGAGTCCAATCCATTCTGCTGGTGCTGATTTAATTTTTACTTGAACCCATTGTCCATAATCTAACATTCTTCTACAAAAATATCCTAAGCTTGTCCCTAGCTGATATGAGTCATCAGGATTAGAAATCCAAAATTCTTTTAAGAATCCACAATCCATTAAGAACTGTGGTGTAAGAACTATACGTTCTTGGTTAACCATAAGGGTCACTGGAGTATACCTGTGTAGTTTGATAGATGCTCTGAGAATGAGAAAATCAAGTGTATGTACACAATGGTTTCTGTATTTTTGGTGGTCACAAGGTTCTGGATTATTTGGGCATTTTTTATGTGGGTTGATCCAGTAAGATGGACTGATGTTAAGGCTGTAGTTGGTATTGGGTTTGGTTGCTATTTCTTTGAAGTATTTTTGTACTGTTTCTAATTTTGCTAAGTGCTGGGCTTGAACTTTTTGGCTGATAATTTCTGTGATTAATAAAGGGAAAGGTTGTAACAAAGAATAAGGTCTAAAAAACATTCTGGACTTAAGAAACTCAAAGGGTCTATTTGAGAAGGGTTGTTCATTTATAAAAATTTCTTTTACTAGGCCGGACGAAGAACTGGCCATTTGTGATACTGTACGAGATAGTCTTCCTTGTAGCTCCCCTATTTCAGAAATTCTGTGAAATTATTGAATCACTTTGTGATCCAGATATTTTACACATTTCTTTGAGCTGCCCTGTCAGAGAATGAGCTTTTTCTTTTAAATTTTTATTTTCTTCCTCTAGATTTCTAGATTTAAGATTTAAGCTTCTAATTGCTTCTTCCATAACCTTACAATGTCTACAAAATTGAATGCTATGAGTATTATCATATGTTACTGAATCAGAATAACTTCTACCACTATTGCTGCTACTAGGAGCTTCTATACAAGTTTGCACTGACACCCCATGCTATCCATACTAGCTTTGCTATCCACATGAAAACTGATGTCCATAATTATAAATATAATTATAATATATAATAATATATTATAAATATATCATAATATATTTATATAATATATATTTATAAATATATTATATAATTATAAACATATATGTTTATATTTATATGTATTTATAATATATAATATTATATAATATAATATTTATTTTATTTATAAGTATAATAAACTATAATTATTATTATAATTATAGTATATGTGTATATAATAATATATTATAATTATAATTATCATATATTTATAATTATATTTAATATATAATATGCATTATAATTTTATAATATATTAGTATAATTAATATTTATATATTACATAATTATAATTATATATATTTATATTTATATTATAATATTAGTATAATTATATTTAATTATACATAATATTTAATTTAATTAGTTACGAACTATAATAATGATATTATTAGTTTTATGTATTATATAATGTATATTAGTATAAATAATATAATTGATATTATCAATTATACTAATAATTATACATGTTTACTAATAAAAATTATTAATTAGTTATGTTAAACTTACTAATACATTTAATTAGTGAAATTTCTTATATCTCATTTATAAAGAGCCAACGAACCAAACATCAATTATAGTAATAATATACAATCCTGTTACTAAACCATACAGATGTATTGGAATGATGACTCCATTCCAAACCCAGGATGAATGATCCCAAATCCGAATCCGATCCAAGGTGCGAACCAAACACCACCTGAATGTTCAAACTTGAAAATATTTGGATTCTCAAATTTTCTTTTTATGACCCTAATCACATGTACCAATTCAACAAAATTGCATTCCATATCCTAACCCTTTCCAACAGTTAACTGATCAGTTAACTTATAGGATAGGATGAGGTATATACCCTACTTGGAAGAAGAAAAAAAAAGCACGATTAACCTCTTTCGAATTATTAAGATATTTAATTCTACAACTTTAAAAGTCCACCAAAAAAACATTGGTAGTATAACAAGATGGCCATAGTTGCCATGTGAGGGCAAGATTCAAGGCATTCTCCCAACCACCCTCTTCATTTTGAGTAGATAAGTAAAAGTTAACAGCTTTACGAACTGATTCACTGATCTCATATGTTTTCCTACTGGAGCAAATCCTGCTGGCACAAACATAGTGCCATAGAGAAAGCAAATTCTCCAATAGCCATACCTATCAAACAAGAATTCAGCTAGGGACAAGCTTAGGATATTTTTGTAGAAGAATGTTAGATTATGGACAATGGGTTCAAGTAAAAATTAAATCAGCACTAGCAGAATGGATTGGACTCATTGATTTAGAACAAACAATTCATAGAATTAAGATTCAAGTTAGCAACATTTATCCAACTCCACCATCAGCAGCAAGAATAATATTAGCAGAATGTCCTCTAACACTAGAGGAACAACTCTGGAATTCAAAGGCTATGCATTTAGCCTATAGACATTTTAAATTCGGATGGTCATACTTCAGATTGGCAGCAGAAAACAAAATTCAAAAGATCTACACTCCCTACCAATATAATCTGGAAAAAGACTTCACAGTCCAAACAACTTATCTAGAACTATTCCAGCAATACTTAAATGATTATATGAGAGAAAGAGGAGCTCAGCCTGAAGAAGTTGAAGAAGAATAAGAAGACAATGATCATTATTGCCAAAATATGGGACCAGAAGAACTCAATAACATCGAAAATATGATGGAAGATTAATGGGACTCAGACACATTATTTTGTCTTCCATTTCTGACTGTCAAATCAAACTTTCCGGACTTTAAAAACCCTTAAGTCCGAAAAGAGTAGGAGAGATCTCAGAATGGCCGGGCTATTAGGCCCCGGTTAAAGACCTATTAAACTGTTTTGCCGAGACTGGTACGTGGAGCAAAGGATCTGGGGTGCAATGAAGGATACACACTTCTTTCCCGAAGATCTTGCTTTTTCCTATATATCTGTCTAGATGAATCACTTACAACCTACTGGATTGTTAGGATTTATTTTTTGTTCTTTCTTTAAATTCTGAATTCTATGATATACTAAGTCAATTTTGGCTTGTCTAATATTTCTAAGATAAGAAAATGGATGACTATTTCTAACTTGGTTAAGACTATGTTGTAAGATTATTAAAAGATTTTCACACTGTTCTACTGTTTTAAATGATTCTAGAATATGTTCAAAATAAAAATATGTACCTGGTGTTTTTAGTTCTCTTAAGGCTAGGTTGTATGATTCTTGTGGTGTACTTCTAAAATCAAACCAGTTCATTCAGAGTTTATATGTAGCAAGCAAATGTCAATTCCCAAATATGCAAAAATTATATGAGTACTCGGTATTTGATAGAGGTTACAGAAATTGTACCTTCCTTGCTTTTATTCCAAAGTTTCCTTCTGATGCTATGAGAGTTGGAATCCTGTGTTTGGAGGTTTGCCTTACCAGATCTTCCTCTTACGCCTTGCAGTACTCTTGACCGAATAGGCTAAGATGGGTACTACACCGTCTTTTGGACTTTTAAGACTCCAAAATACGGTATTGCTCTCAAAGTTTCCGGTTATTTGAATTAAATTTAGGGTCGGTTGCACTAATTTCTACTCTATGTTTCCCTTTCCTCTTAATGATAAGATGACTTGAAAGATTGAGCTTGCAGAATAAAAGTTTGAAACTGACTATATAGAATGCCTTTTAATTTACAAGTTATGAAAGCATCGTACTCCACAATGGTTTGAGACTGATGCTTTTATAGGCTCATTGTTCGGATTTGAAATCCGGACTTGTGTTTCCTAATTATTTTTACGGACTTCAACTTAGTTGGAATCCGGTGTCTTTTCTAATCTATGAGGCCGACAGATGGCCATAATTTTCAAAAATAAAAGCTACAAGGCAGACATCTTTTCATCCATGTACTTGTCTTTACAACTGTAAGGTACATACAATTTTATCTTTTCAAACTTGAGGGTTTTTAAAGTCCGGAAAGTTTGATTTGACAGTCAGAAATGGAAGACAAAATAATGTGTCTGGGTCCCATTAATCTTTCATCATATTTTTGATGTTGTGGAGTTCTTCTGGTCCCATGTTTTGCCAATAATGATCATTGTCTTCTTATTCTTCTTCAACTTCTTCAGGCTGAGCTCCTCTTTCTCTCATATAATCATTTAAGTATTGCTGGAATAGTTTTGGATAAGTTGTTTGGATTGTGAAATCTTTTTCCAGATTATATCGGTAGGGAGTGTAGATCTTCTGAATTTTGTTTTCTGCTGCCAATCTGAAGTATGACCATCTGGATTTAAAATGTCTTAGGCTAAATGCATAGCCTTTGAATTCCGGAGTTGTTCCTCTAGTGTTAGAGGACATTCTGCTAATATTATTTTTGCTGCTGATGGTGGAGTTGGATAAATGTTGCTAACTTGAATCTTAATTCTATGAATTGTTTATTCTAAATCAATGAGTCCAATCCATTCTGCTGGTGCTGATTTAATTTTTACTTGAACCCATTGTCCATAATCTAACATTCTTCTACAAAAATATCCTAAGCTTGTCCCTAGCTGATATGAGTCATCAGGATCAGAAATCCAAAATTCTTTTAAGAATCCACAATCCATTAAGAACTGTGGTGTAAGAACTATACGTCTTGGTTAACCATAAGAGTCACTGGAGTATACCTATGTAGTTTGATAGATGCTCTGAGAATGAGAAAATTAAGTGTATGTACACAATGGTTTCTGTATTTTTGATGGTCACAAGGTTCTTGATTATTTGGGTATTTTTTATGTGGGTTGATCCAATAAGATGGACTGATGTTAAGGCTGTAGTTGGTATTGGGTTTGGTTGCTATTTCTTTGAAGTATTTTTGTACTGTTTCTAATTTTGCTAAGTGCTGGGCTTGCACTTTTTGGCTGATAATTTCTATGATTGATAAAGGGAAAGATTCTAATAAAGAATAAGGTCTAAAAAACATTCTGGGCTTAAGACACTCAAAGGGTCTATTTGAGATGGGTTGTTCTTTTATAAAAATTTCTTTTGCTGGGTCGGATGAAGAACTGGTCATTTGTGATACTGTATGAGACAGTCTTCCTTGTAACTCCCCTATTTCAGAAATTTGTGAAATTATTGTATCACTTTGTGATTCAGATATTTTACACATTTCTTTGAGCTGCCCTGTCAGAGAATGAGCTTTTTCTTTTAAATTTTTATTAAGATTTAAGCTTCGAATTGTTTCTTCCATAACCTTACAATGTCTACAAAATTGAATGTTATGAGTATTATCATATGTTACTGAATCAGAATAACTTCTACCACTATTGCTGCTACTAGGAGTTTCTATAGAAGTTTGCACGGGCACCCTCAAACTATCCATACTAGCTTTGCTATCTACATGAAAACTGATGCCAATATTTTTTCTAGCAAATTCCAAGGCTTCATGGATGCTATGAAAAGCTTTCCACAAAGGATTTTGAAAATCTTTAATTTGTTCTACTACTGAAATCCACTTGGAATAAATTCCAGGTGTTTTACCTCAAACTACTGCATAATACGAAAAACTTTGTTTTGGTAGATTACTGAAATAAAATGCTAAAATATTTAAAATTTTAATTCTATCAGAATTACTTCTACTGTTCCACAGGTTATCTAAGATATCCTGCTGGATTTCTTCTAAATTACCTTTCTCACAGCTGAAAAAAAGTAAATTGGATCCTTTAGAGTACTTGTTACGTTCCCATTGGCCAATTTGTACCTTGGGAAGCTGTCGTGCCATCTGCTAAAAGATCAAAAGAATTATTAAGTAAACGAGATAAAAAATCTGCTAAGTTGTTATCTTTACCTTTAATATGTTTGAAAATAACTTTATATCCATTACCTATGTCTACAAAATTTAGCCATCTTCTAGTAGAACTTCTTTTTTCATTACGTTTATAAAAAAACTTGTTTATTGCCTCGCAGTCTGTTCTAATAGTAATTTCTGGTTTGTTAAGTATAAAAAGTCTGAAATTGTCTAAACTATATTTTACTGCTAACAATTCATTATCTATGCTACTTCTATTATCTTTTTCCTTATATTTGCCACTAGCATATCTACAAATTTGTTCACTATTTTTGCTGCTATATTTATTGGGTTTTACAAAAAGAACTGCTCCCCATCCTGTACTACTGTCACCACATTCAATTATTAAATAATCTGTATCTAAAGGTAATTTTAAATCTGTTAGTTTACTTACTATTTGTTTAATCTCTTGGACTAATTTTATATCTTCTTAAAATTTTTGTCATTTTAAAGATGTTTTGTTATATAATGGTGCTATTAAATTATTTAATTTTTTTATAAAAGGTCTGGCATAGTTTAATAATCCTAAAAATTGTTGTAATTTCTTTGTTTCTTCTATTTTATCTGGAAATTCTAAAACTTTTTTACAAATATGTGGTTGTAATTTTATTTTTCCTTGTCCTATTTTTGTTCCTAAAAATTCTATATTTTTTCTAAAACATTGTGCCTTTTTATTACTAATTACTATTCCATGTCTAATAAATTCTGCGAAAACTAACTTTAGGTGTCCAACATGTTCTTCTTTATTTTTTGAAAATACTAATATATTGTAATGATCCCACATCGGCTAGGGAGGAAGTCTTGGGGCTGCTTTAATAGCCTGTAGTGGTCTCTCCCATCTGACCGAGGCCTTTTGGAGGGGTGTTGGGTTTCTAGACTTGCGGGTTTGGGCTCTTCACTTGTTGTGGGCTATAACCCCACCTCCAGGAACAAAACTCACGGCCCAATGGGGCGGTTAACTGTGGGACAATATTGGTCAGGGGCGTTAGAGTTGGTATCAGAGCCGACTCCCGACCCCGGTGTGCCAGCGAGGACGCTGGGTTCCCTAAAGGAGGTGGATTGTAACGATCCCACATCGGCTAGGGAGGAAGTCCTGGGGCTGCTTTAATAGCGTGTAGTGGTCTTTCCCATCTGACCGAGACCTTTTGGAGGGGTGCTAGGCTTCTTGACCTGCGGGTTTGGGCTCTTCACTTGTTATGGGATATAACCCCACCTCCAGGAACAAAACCCACGGCCCAATGGGGCGGTTATATGCTTTTTCATAATATTTTTCTGGTATTATTTCTTGTTGGATAACTATATTACTTGCTCCTGTATCTACTATCGCTAAAACTTCTGTATCAAAATTTCCTATTATTATTCTAGTTTTTATTTCAATGGAAGTTACCGTTGGTATTCCTGCTTGTAATAATTCAGAATCATAATTATGTCTTATTAATTCTGGAAAAATTTCTATATCAGCATTTTCTATATATACTTCCCTTTCTATTGATTTTTCTTTATCAAATTTTTCTATTTTTTGCTCTAATTGTTCTATTTTATTTTCTAAAATTCTTATTCTTCTTTCTAGGTAATGTTCTAAGGGCACAGTATTTTCAGTTTTGTCTTTTTTAACTGGTTCTAATAAAATGTATATTTGTGCTAATTTATCTAGGCAAAATTTACATCCTTCTGTATAACATAATTGACATTGGAATCTTAATTCTATTGCTGGGTATCTATTACAATTATAACAAGTTTTACTATAATTACCCTTTCTATGTTCCCATTTATGGGTACATTCTACTTCTACTAGATCTAAGTCGTCTAATTTTTTAAAATCTTCTTTTATTTCTTCTAGGTATATGTTATCCATAATAGTTCTATTTTCTGATTGTTCTAAGATTTCATTTATAAATCCTGTATTTTCTTGTTCTATAAAATCTGTTAAATCTATGTCCTTTGATACTATACTATAAATGCTTTCTGTTCTAATATATTGTCATCTATTTCTATTAGATCTTCTGAAAATAATTCTACTAAATGAGCTTCTCTGTTAAAAGAATTATGTTTATTTAGGCAATTAGTTGCTAAATGATTAGGTTGTTTACAAATAAAACAAGATAATCTATTCCCATAGGTACGTTCTGGTCTATATCTTCTAACATGATGTTTCTTTTTAAGAAATGATTTTCTAGCTTTGCTCTTCCTAAGATAATACTGTTTTCTGGGGTACTTTTTATAATTTTTATAAGGTTTTCTATATTTTCTTTTTTCTTTTTCTCATTCTCCATATTTTTGTGGTGTATATATTTCTGAACAAAAACTATATTCTCCTTTTAATTGTTTTTGTATTTTAATAAATGTACATTCCTCTACTAACCTATTAATTATGAATCTTACAGCTGTACTTACATTTTTTAATGTTGGTTCCATAGGTGTTGCTTTATATAAAGTATATATTTTCTTTCCTAGATCGTCTGGTAATTTAGCAATAATTTTTCTATAATTCCTTCATCATAAAAACATCCTGCTAAACAGATGTGATATAAGAAATCTTGTAAAAATGGTTTAATATATTTCCAATTTCTAATAGATAATTGTTCTATTTTTCTTATTGATTCTATTTGTGTCAGAACTCCTCGTCTATTTGGAATTGTTGCTAAAAGAATTTCTTCTACTCTATTAACAAAATTCATGGGATTTACTCCATGCGCCTGGCCTTGTTGTAATCTATCTGGAAATTTTTGTTTAAATGCTTCCCAAGCTGCTTTTGCTACTCCTCCTAGAAATGTTTCTAAATACGTATACATTTTTGTTACATTATGATCAAACCCTTTTTGTATATAATTCCTAATTACTTTTGCTTTCCAGCTACCTATTACATCTTCTATCATTTGGGGGTCATAGGATGTTAACATTAAAGTCTTTCCTTTATCTACTGAATTTTCTTTTATTTCTAATTCTAATGGTTTTCTTTTTTCCTCTAGGGTTATATTTTTCTTCTGGTTCTCTATATTCATTATATATTATTCTAGGTGGTTGTCCTGATTCATATGTTCTAACATTCCCTTCTTGGCTAGTGTCAGTTTGCATATTTGCTGGTTGGCTGCTTCCACTGCTTTGTTCCATCAATTCTCTATATGATGTTATACTAATTGTTTCAATACCATCTTCTTCTTTTTTAACTCTAATATTTCCTATATAATCATAATATAAAATTTCATCTAAAGCTATTTGTCCGTTTGATTCTAATTTTCTTTCTAAATCAAATAATTCTTTTTCTGTTAAAATCATATTTAATTCTGCTGGATAAATAATTTTATATTTTAGTTCTACAAGTTCTTCTTCTATCAAATTTATTTCTACTAGATCTAACTCTGTATCTGATCTTTCTACTTCTTCATTTTCTGTTCCTAAAGATGTTGATTCATAATTATAGAACCTAAGACTTGTTTTTCCTTTACTATTTTTATATATTATACTTTCTTTTGGTATGATTGGATTATTTTCTTCTATAAATTTACTAATTTCCCATTCTTCTCCTACCAAATTTTCTGAACTTACTTCTATTGGTTTTATTAATTTTATTCCCTTACTAGCCATAGCCTCTACTATTGGTTTAATATCTACCTTGTATCTGGTTTTACTGCTATTTATTAATCTTCCTATAAATCCTATGCTTATTGTTAAATTATCTCCTTGAAAATTTGCATATCCTTTGGTTTGTATGCCTATTTCTAAATTTTTAATATCTTCTAAGGTTACCATAAAATCTGGACTACAATAAAATATTCCTCCATTTTGGTTCATATCTACTTCTATGCTGGCTATTAATGCATCTTCTACTTCTCATTTTAAAATTTTTGTGGTTTGGGGTTTACTGAGAATATGTTACTAAGATGTGGCCTATTTTCTTTCTTTGTTACTGGTAGTCTTTTAAACTGATCCGTAATCTTTTCTAGGTATTTTTCAAATTTATCTATCTGCAAAACTCTAACTTTTTCTGTTACTGCGCGCATCTATTTTCTTATGTAATGATACTAACAAGGCTATTATCACATTATTTTGTTTAGGATATGTTTTATCTGATATATTGGTTCCTAAGTAATCGGTTAACCCTAATGTTTCCTGGTGATAATATTTTAATTCTTCTAATATTTTTATATATTCAGGATAAAAAGCATACTGTGAAGTAAGTGGTTTATTAGTACTGCTCATATATTAACTCAAAATTATTTTTTCTATTTTATGTAATAGTATTTCTACCTGATTATAAGATTGTTTTAATTCTTTTGATTTTTGACTAATTTCTTCTAATATTTCGTTATTAATTTTATATTCTTTGAGTTGTTCTAGACTTCTTATTTTTGTAATTATTTTATTATTTTGATCTTTTATGTAGTCTTGATTTTCTACTAAAGTTTTTATTATTTTATTTTTATTATTTAATGATTCTACTAAGTTTTCTATTATTCTAGAATTATTTTCTTTATGTTTTTCTAAGGATTCTGCTAATGATATTATTAGGTCAACTAAACTACTATAATTTTTATCTTCTATACTGTGTAAACTATGCTTATATATGTTACTAAAATAACAGTACTGCAAGCCCAACACAAAATAATTTTCTCATACAATAATTTTTGTGTTTCCCTTTATCCATCATAGAAATTATCAGCCAAAAAGAGCAAGCCCAGCACTTAGCAAAATTAGAAATAATACAAAAATACTTCAAAGAAATAGCAACCAAACCCAATACCAACTACAGCCTTAACATCAGCCCATCTTACTGGATCAACCCACATAAAAAATGCCCAAATAATCCAGAACCTTGTGACCACCAGAAATACAGAAACTATTGTGTACATACATTTGATTTTCTCATACTCAGAACATCCATTAAACTACACAGATATACTCCAGTAGCCCTTATGGTCAATCAAGAAAGAATAATTCTTACACCACAGTTCTTAATGGATTGTGGATTCTTAAAAAAATTTTGGATTTCTGATCCAGATGACTCATATCAGCTAGGAACAAGTTTAGCATATTTTTGTAGACAAATGCTAAATTATGGACAATGGATTCAAGTAAAAATTAAATCAGCACCAGCAGAATGGATTAGACTCATTGATTTAGAACCAACAATTCATAGAATAAAAATTCAAGTTAACAATGTTTATCCAACTCCACCAGCAGCAACAAGGATAATAATAGCAGAATGTCCTTTAACACTAGAAGAACAACTCCGAAATTCAAAGGCTATGCACTTAGCCTATAGACATTTTAAATCCGGATGGTCATACTTCATATTGGCAGCAGAAAATAAAATTCAGAAGATCTACACTCCCTACTGATATAATCTGGAAAAAGACTTTATAGTTCAAACAACTTATCCAGAACTATTCCAGCAATACTTAAATGATTACATGGGAGAAAGAGCTCTGCCGGAAGAAATTGAAGGAGAAATTGAAGAAGGACAAGAAGATAATGATCATTATTGGCAAACAATGAGACCAGAAGAACTCCAAACATCGAAAATATGATGGAAGGATAATAGGATCCGGACACATTATTGTACATACCTTACAATTGTAAATGAAAGCACTGAAAAGATGTCGGGCTCATAAATTTTGGCCATTGTCAGCCATATAGCCTTTAGCTTTTTGAAAATTTTGGCCATTGTAGGCTTTTTGAAAATTTTAGCCATTGTAGGCCATATAGCCTTTAGCTTTTTGAAAATTTTGGCCATTATCGGCCATATAGCTTTTTGACATAGCATTTTAAAAAATTAGACCACTGTCGGCCTCATAGACTAGACATCGAATTCCAACCAAGTTGAAATTCGTAAAAATAATTAGGAAACACAAGTCCGGATTTCAAATCCGAACAACAAGCCTATCAAAGCACCAGTCTCAAACCATTGTTGAGTACGATGCTTTCATAACCTGTAAATTACGAAAAGCATTTTATATTCAGTCTGAAACACTTTTTGCAAAGAGGTTAATCTTTCTAGTCATCTTATTATTAAGAGGAAAGGGAAACATAGAGTAGAAATTAGTACAACCTACACTAGATTTAATCCAAATAATCGGAAACTTTGAGAGAGATACCGTATTTTGGAGTCTTAAAAGTCCAAAAGACGGTGTAGTACCCATCATAGCCATTTGGTCAAGAGTACTGCAAGGCGTAAGGGGAAGATCTGGTGAGACAAACCTCCAAAAACAGGATTCCAACTCTCATAACATCAGAAGGAAACTTTGGAATAAAAGCAAGGAAGATATAATTTCTGTAACTTCTATCAAGTACCGAGTACTCATAATTTTTAAAACTCATATACTTTATAATTTCTGCATATAAACTCTGTATGAATTTTGAACTATCTTTTCAGTTCACAACTACTCAAGAAAATTCATATAGAATAGCATTAGCAACTCTTAAACAATCAGATACATATTATTATTTTGATAAAATTTTAGAAGATTTAGAAACGTTAGATCAGTGTTTAGCATATATACAAATAGAAAAATCTAAATTAGTAAAAGTAGCACATCACCATCCCGCATCATTTCTCAGAAATATTAGACAAGCAAAAGTAGATTTACTTTGGCACAAATACTTTGAATTAAAATCTATATAAAGACAAAAATTAGAAGAAAAGGAAAAATATAAAAACAGAAGGAATTCCTGTAATAAGATCTCCAACCCAGGTATATAAAATAATCATATAAAACTTACAGTTAATCAAAGTAGCCTTTGAAACGGAAGCCTTTGAGATGAAATCAAATTTCGTATCTTTATTGAACTTGTTGAATAGAAGTGCGAACAAAGAAATTTAAAAACTGAGAAAGTAAAGGTTTACAGAGAGATTCTTAAGATGGCTAAAACTCGATGCCTCTACAATTGATTTTGAGTTCTATTTATAAAAACTTCCGTTTTTGAATTTCATCTTCATTTGATTGCCGACACTTTCATTTGAATTTCATTTGCTTTTTGTACCGACACCTTAGCTTCTTTTGATTGGTTACTTTTAAGATTCTTATATTTTGAAATCTTATCTTTGGCCGACAACTTTATCAAAAGTCTGTCGGGTCTTGAGCAGATGAACCACCGAAAGGATCAAAAGTAGATTCCGTTGACGATCCAGCTGACTCATCTTTTTTGTCTTCTTCTTTTTTGTCTTGACTTTGCAAATAATTTAGGTATTCTTTGAGCATTTCCGGATTTTGCATCATCTTTTTCATTAAGAAATCATTTGCCGTTGTTTCTGATGTTGATCAACTTTTCTCCTTCTCTTTCTTCTGTGGAATGGTTGGGATATTAACTCCTTTGGCAGATTGCTGATTTAGATTTGTCAATTTGAGTTTTTCTCCCGTCTCTAGGAATCTTAATACATTCTTTTGATCACAAAATTCTTGATTGAATCCTATCCACCATTTAATTTTGAATTCGCGGACTAGTGACATTGGAAGTGGTTTTTCCAATTCTTGATGAACTTTGAAACTCCAGCAAAAAATCCATGGTACTTTGAATTCCATGTGGAATAGTATTGGCAGTGTATATAAAATAATCATATATTTGTCGGCCAAAGATAAAGTTGTCGGCCAAAGATAAGATTTCAAAAGATAAGAATTTCAAAAGCAACCAATGAAAAGAAGATAAGGTGTCGGCAGAAAAAGCAAATGAAATTCAAATGAAAGTGTCAACAATCAAATGAAGATGAAATTCAAAGACGGAAGTTTTTATAAATAGAACTCAAAATCAGTTGCAGAGGCATCGAGTTTTAGCCATCCTAAGAATCTCTCTGTAAACCTTTACTTTCTCAGTTTTTAAATTTTTTTGTACGCACTTCTATTCAACAAGTTCAATAAAGATACAAAATTTGATTTCATCTCAAAGGCTTCCGTTTCAAAGGTTACTTTGATTAACTGTAAGTTTTATATGCTTATGTTTTATATGATTATTTTATATACCATAATATATGATAATTATAATTATAATATATTATTATATACACATATACTATAATTATAATAATAATTATAGTTTATTATACTTATAAATAAAATAAATAAATTATTATATAATATTATATATGATAATTATAATTATAATATATTATTATATACACATATACTATAATTATAATAATAATTATAGTTTATTATACTTATAAATAAAATAAATAAATTATTATATAATATTATATATGATAATTATAATTATAATATATTATTATATACACATATACTATAATTATAATAATAATTATAGTTTATTATACTTATAAATAAAATAAATAAAATAAATAAATTATTATATAATATTATATATAATAAATACATATAAATATTAACATATATGTTTATAATTATATAATATATTTATAAATATATATTATATAATATATTATAATATATTTATAAATATATATTATATAATATACATTAGTATAATATTAATATATTTATAGTCATCATGCATAGTTAATCTTTCTCAAAAGGTTAGATCTAGGGGTGTGCAAAATCGAAAAATTCCGATTTACCGACCGAATTCGGAAATTTGGAAATTCGAATTCGGTAATTCGGAATGAAAATCAGAATTTCGAATTCGGTAACAAGATTTTTCAAATCGAAAATTCCGATTTCGAAATCGAAATCAAAATCAGAATTCGGAATTCGTATTTCGATTTCAAATATGTTTTTCATATATATATATATATAATATAACATTTATATTATAATAATAATTTTTATATTCATGAATTCGATGAAATCAAAATTCCTATTTCGATTTTAATTTCGTTTCCACACATATATATATATAAAATATTTTTTATATATATGTAATATGATATTTATATAATAATAATAATTTTTATATTCATGAATTCGGTGAAATCGAAATTTACCGAATTCCGAATTGAATTCGGAATGAATTTGACTTCGGAATTGGTGAATTCGAAATCGAAATCGGTCGAAAATTCTGATACCAAAATTCCGAAAAATTCTGATTTCAAAGTTCCGAATTACCGATTCGATTTCGATTCACACCTCTAGTTAGATCTATTCTTGTAGTCTCATCACTCTCCTTATTATGATGGAAATATGGTCGTCATGTATAGTTAATCTTTCTCAAAAGGTTAGATATTTTCTTGTAGTGTTCTCACTATCTTTGTTATAATCGATTTAGAAAAATAGTTATCCTCCATGGATCCTTTCCACTATAATCATTCCCAATTCCTTCTAAAAAACAATCCTACTTAAACAAATTAACTGTTAAAAAGATAAAGCTTCTAGCAAAAATTATGCAAATCATTAGGATCCCTTGTCTAATATTGAGATTTGCAATACTACCAAAGTCTCCACCAATAACCTGTGAGGACATGAAAAGTCTCATTGAATTAGGAAGAATGAATGAGGTGACGAAAACACGGAACTAATGGCCAAAGATTTTAAAATTTTAAAACTGGCCTATGTACTTCTGGCCAAACTATTCACAGCTTCAAAATTAACAAAGAAAGAAACTTAAGCTGCAAATTTGGTAGCTTAGATACTTAAAACTCATATATCAAGTCGCATGCAAAACACAAACTTTGATAGTCTAAAAATATTTACAAGCTCACACTTACTTGTATCCAGTGATCACAATACTTTGCTAACGAACTTCTGAGAGTTTACTGCCAACAAACACATAAGCACGAAGGAAAATTTAAGTTTAAAAGAAGTACATGAACACAGAATACGAAAATTTCAGCGGCGAAGGGTATTAATTTCTCTTGATGTATATATACCCAGCAGCAAAGTATCTAAAAGTTTCATGGGTACAAGGAAATAGTACAGATGCACCCTTTATTCCTGGAAAACCGGTTGTATACAATTTGGATTTGGAGAAAAAACTGTCAACTATTCAAGAAATCCCAAAAGTAAAGATACCCAATTGCATAATGAATGCAAGCTGATATTATCATCAATGCCAACTGATGATATCATATCAATGCCCAACAGCAAAAGAAATTAAGTTTTAACTAGCATATGAACTCCAATTGAATCTTAGCAAAAGAAATTAATTTTTAACTAGCATATGAACTCCAATTGAATCTTAGGTCCTCAAAAATAACTTACATGATCTAAAACGCCAAAGTAATCTATAAGTGCTTTGAATCATCAAGGTTTAGCAAATGTCTAGGTTTTCCCTCTTACATTTAAATAACAACTTCTTTTAGTACAAGAAATGAAACAAATAGAATGCACACACATACTATTAACGACCACACAACTACAGTATACTCCTAATTGAGTTCTATTGAATTGATGTCAAAGGATTGAAATCCTTGCAAGACTTAAACCCCCAATGGGGAGAAAAATCACTTGGACAGCTTAGATGGAATAAATGACCAAAAATTATTGCAGAATAATCTTCCAAAAGGAAAGAAGTCCAAAATATAGTGAGCATATGTTTCCTACATCATGATCAAGTATGTTCAAACTCTAATAATTACATTTAAACTCCATTTGTCTACAATGAATCTTGTTAGGAATAACCTGGTCGCTGGCTGTAGACAGGAAAGCAAGACAAACTTTTGCTATAGGAATAACTTGGAATTTTTACATACTCCGAGTCACAACATGGAGAAAAAATATCCATAAAGAAAGCCTCTGGGATTGAGTCAAAGACCAAGAAATCTAGGTAATAAATCAGCAAGGCCAACATTCAAGCTGCAGAATTTCATTGTCCTGACATTAGAGTTACTAAGCTACAACCATGTTTGCTGGCTTGTTAAACAGTTTAACTGTATCCCGTAGATGACTTTGCATATCAATCACCATTTGGAGCACATTACAGGAACATACATTTAGAACCAGGTGTTTTTAACCAAAAAACTGATACAAATAACATTGAAGAAATTCTTGGGCACATTATCTAATTATTTAAAAATAACTGTAAATAACCCATACATGATCTAATGTTGTTAGTATTTAAATTATATAGGATTGATTAGGACCTGGTAGCTAATAGTTAACTAAGAAACATGACATCATAATTCTTAGACATGAATAAAATTAGGGTGGCCTAATATTGGATACAGCATATCATCATCTTTTTTATGTTTGTTTTCAAAATGCAAGTTTTTCAACAGCATGGTAAATGGTTACTTTTCTACATTAAGGTGGACTGCAACATGAATTTAGCTTTTGGTGTATGACAAAGTCCTCAAATACATTAAATACTGATGATACATACTATCTGTAATAGTTCATCAAGCTTAAGTTTGCTAAAGTTTTGGTGATGAGGGGTGGAGGGTAGCCGATATACTCCAGGTAAACCAATGCTTATTGTGATGACAGCTGACCCGTTCGTCATAAAAGTTAGATTTGTTGTGGTGAGTTTGGCTCTTGTCATAAAAGGTTGTCAAATAAAGTATGTTTTTTTGTAGTGGCAATGTTATTGTTTGGCTTTCGAGATTTTAGTAAATAAATTTTGAATTATCATGTCGCAGAATCACGATTTAGGATTATAAGTTTAGGGGAGGATTGATTCATTATTAAATACTTCTTTGTATTTTTTTTACTCTGTCTTTTGGAATTGAAGATCATTTTCTTTTATTACATTAGTTAAAAATAATCTATCTACATCCTGCAAAATTGCCCGAAGCCAAGAAGCTCTTGGGATTTGTTATTCCCTGTTAGCACCACTTCTTCTTGTTGTCAGATTGAAGTTGATAGATACACCTTGCCTGAATCGTTGTAATGTAGAATCATATGTTGTTTGATGTATATAATAGGAAACATATAGGAAGAAAATTGATTCCTTGTGTTTTCTTTGACATTGGTTCATTTTTTTGTTCACAATTAAACATGATCATGTATAGTTGGTTTCAAACATATCCTCGTACAAAAATTGGTTATCTATGAACTAATTGTATTTGGTTTGTGGCGTCAGGATATGTTGCAATCAAAAATATTGTTGATTAAGCCTTTCTCAACATAATGTACCAGCTAGTGTGAATGTTAGAGAAACAAGTGGCCTTTTCAGTTTAGCCTGTAGTGGCTTCTTGAATCCAATATTTGTGCTGTAGCATAACATGGATCTCATATGTGCTTCTCTTTGATAACAAGCCACTTCATTTGTTGCATCAAAATACTCTCCAATCACAAGTCTTGTTGATTAAATTTTTCTCCATATCTGATACAGCTAGGCTGCTGCTTGTATAATTAGATGCTTTATTCAAGAGAACTAAGCAGCCTTTTAGTTTAGGCTGCAGTTGATATCTTTTCTGTAGGAGAACATGGATCACCTATCTGTTTTCTCTTTGATAACAAGCCACTAAGAGGCTCTACCCTTAGCTCAGATTACTTGGAATATCCTTTTTGTTTTGGCACCACATCATCACTAAGTTACAACACAAACATGAAGTGGAACTTTCTGCATGGAAACTATTAGATTTACTGTTAATTTGCAATGATAGATTGGAGACCGAAGCCATATATAGGATGCAGTTGTTTACTCCTGAACTACTAAACTTTATCTTTTGCTATAACTGCAAGCTTATTCTTGTTCTGATCTTTTAATGAGTGGTTTAGTCTATAACATCAGTTTAAGGAAGTAGTGTACGTATAAATGTAAATGTCAATTCAGGTAATATATGCCTAGAAGTGTACCAGACATGCTGGTTCAAATTGACCTTTCTTTTTGGTATAGGATATTAAGATTGTAAATTGCGACTAGCTGCAGATTAATTAATTTTTTTATTCAAATCATTTTCTGTTATGGATTAACATTTTATAGCTTAGAGAATGAAGAAATAATCTTGGAGCATTTTAGTTTCTCTTATTTCATCTTAAGTTTTTCTCATATGAACTATAGTTTGCTTTTCTTGTTCTGGTCAGCATTCACTGGTTCATTGCCGTGATCTTGTTTCTATCTTGAGGGTTCTCCTTCAGTCAGCTTTGTTGAATGATGTCTTCTTTTTCATATTAAATTACATGTTTTTATTTTTTCTTTGGAATGTCTACAAACTTTGCTATGTGTGCTGCTCTGTGACAAGTTCTTCATTCTCAAGATTCTTTATTATCTCTACTTATTAGGACTGTAAGTTTATTCGTGTAACTGTTCTTGCGATTGTCATGCTTTGTGATTATGTGTCACAATCCATAATCATTTGTTAGTAAGGAGTGTGCTGTGCTAATTGAGTTTTACCTTTCTGAGCTCTATTTTGGAGCATATTAAGTTGGTGTTCCGTGAAGTTTGCTCTAGATTTTTAATTTTTTTTCCTAGTAGGAGTTATCTGGAATCAGTGAACTTGTTTTGAATGTTATCATGATTTTGCAAAATGAAAAATCTCTGAATGTACAGCATGTGAAAGTATGCGACAGAAGAATTTAGTCCTGGGTTATAGATCAATATTTAGCATCATACAACCTTAGAATATAGGATAGACACAGTCAATTGAAGTTTCTTTTGGTATCCCTTGGTTTCATACTTTTTGTGAGGTGTTAATATTCTAAATCAGTGATTTTTAGTCACCATTCTTGAAGTAGTGCTACACTTGTTGATGATAGATTAGTATGTGGATATTTCAAGTTCCCTGCTTCTTATGGTCCTAATCTGATAGTGATTTAATTTTAAGGCACTATTAAATGACTTGAGTGATTTAGCTACTGGTGTCGGCCAGTTTATAGGATTGAAGGTGTCGACTCTTGTGTTTTCTTGCATCCAATCTCAGGGTTTTGTCTGGTTTTGTTTGTTTCAAATCCCAATTTGCAATTTGATGTCTTGGGACACTATATATTTTTTTTTCATGATTCTGAAAAAGGAAAGATTGTGATACTAACTACATTCGTCCAAAATTTGTGAGACAGGGATTTACCACTGACATATAGATAAGGTATACATCTATTCCATTCAGAATTCTCAATGTACCTAATATTATACAATTATTTGGCTTTCTTGGTTTCCTAGGTTTAATTATTTTCTTTTTGATTATTGTGCTAGATTCTACTGCACATCTAATATTATGATCAATTATGGTTATATTTAAATAAACATAGATATGATTCTTATGGTCATTGTTCTTGATTGACTCTGTTTAATTTGTGTTGTGTAATGATATGACTGGATGCTGACTTCGCAAAGAATTTTTTTAACTACTAGTGCAGTGGTATATCTGAATTGTAGTTGAGTGGAATTTTTGCTACTTGTGTGGACTATTGCAGATTGCTTTTTTCTTTTTGTCAGAACTAAAAGTGATCTTATTTTCTGGTGTGCTACATAATGACTTGAGCGGTTTTAAAATTTTTTGCCTCTTTTAGCCAATCTTGCAGTCTGGTGTTGCTTCTTTTATGAAGATTTATGTTTCTGCATTTTGATAAATAATGCTAGCCGGTATACATGATTAAAGCTGTTGACCATTGTGTTTGTCTAGTTTATTTGCTTCAAATCCCAATTTGCTATTTGACATCCTGGAACTATATTTTTCATGATTTTGAGGTTGGAAAGATTGTGATTCTAACTTACAAACATGGAAAATTTGTGAGAGAAGGATTTGGTACTGGCATCTCGATAAAGTATTCATCATTTCCATTCTGATATTCTTTGTATATGCTTAATATTGTACAGTTCTTTGGCTTTCTTGGTTTTTTAGTTCCTGGTTAGGTGCTATTTGATGATTGAAGTAGAATCTGCTGCACCTTACTGTGATCAATTTGGTTATGTTTAAGTTGACATAGAAATTGCTGCTTATGGTCATAGTTTCTTAAGTGACTTTATCAGAAGTTGTGTTGTTTAATGATTGGACTGGATTTTGACTTTGTGAATTATTTCTATTACCACTTTGTGTGGTGGTGCACCTGAATTGTACTTAATTCAGATATCAACAATTACGTGGACTATTTAAGGTTGCTTGATTCTTTGTCAGAGTTTGGAAGTGTTTTTTGTTCATTGCCATACTAATAACTCGTATCAGCTTCTCCATGCCTAATAGACTAGGTCATCTGATCGTTGCAATAAATTCTATGGTACTTTTATGATTGTGATGGATATGGTTAATTTTGAGTAGATAGTCAAATTGTTCTTATGGTCATAATTTTTTGAGTGACTTTGTTTGAAGTAGCGCTGGTTCACGATCAAATGGAATTCTGAACTTGTCAATTGTTTTGATAACTAAAGGTGCAGTGGTGCCCTTTAATTGTACTATGTGAATTATTCCATATTGCTTGTTTCTTTGATGAAAGTTTCAGATGGATTTTTGGTCATAGTGGAGTAGAGACTGCACTGTTGCCATTGTGATCAATTTGGTCATGTTTAATTATACAAACAAATTGCTTCATATGGTTATAGTTTCTTCAATATCTCTGGTGTGCTGTTTACTGATTTGACTAAATTCTGAAGTTTCTGATTGTTTTTTGTAACCACTGACGTTGTGGTGTTCCTTAACTGTGTTTCTTTTATGATTGAAAATCAGTTATGCCTGCTTTGTGCTTTGAAGTGATTCTTGTTTTACAAATGAGACCAAAGTACTTTTTGTGGCTGTATTTTTTGATTGGCTTTTGATTGTTTCCAATTTAGCATTGATAAATCAGTTGTACTTTAGTGGCAATTTACCAATTATGTGGATACTTTCATATTTCTTGTTGCGAATTATGTGGATACTATTCAGATTTCTTGCTTCTTTTTGGTAAATGTTGTCTCTCTTGTATATTGCCAATTTTATCACATTGACTGTTGTTCATGCGGATATTTGTATCTTCTTTATGTCTCATGGACTGTGACTATTTCTCCACATCATTTCAAGATTGATAGTAGCTCAAATAATGAAAATATGTTCATTTTGTGATTTGAAAAGTTTTGATTTGCTATCCTAGTTGTTAATACGCGATGCTATAGTCATGAATTACCATAGTATTTTAGGTACTTTAAATAGTTTTAGTTCTTGTCACAGGTTGCTTCTGCTGCCTAATGGGTTTTTGCATTTTCTAGTTTTACAACGTAAAAATGCATATATGTTGGAAAACTTGCAATTGCTTGTGAGGACACTTAACATGGTAATTAGTGATTCTCGAAGGTTTAACTGGGTATGAACTTACATTTTTATTGCACTTTGTGCGAATCTTGATTTAACGTGACATTCGTGCTGACATAGGTTATAATTAGTTGTTTTTAGTTGTTTTGGTTTTTTTGTGTTGTCTGTATTGTAGTATAAAATAGAAAATGTGGTTCTTGTTTCTAGTTTTGCTTCTGGTTCCTATGAGGGATTATAAGAGAAATTTCTAATGTGGTGATGGTTTTTAAAAAAATTCTACAAAGGGGACGTTTAGGGTGTCATGTTCTGTAAAAGGGATGTTCGCATTTGTCAAATGTGAGTTCATTGAGATCGCATTTGCTAAATGCGAATTATCCCCCATTTTCCAGCCACCAAGATCCAAAAAAAAAAAGAAAAAGAAAACATGACCTCGCATTTCTTAAATGCGAGGTCATGTATCTCGCATTTCTTCAATGCGAGGTCATGTACCTCAGTTTCCCATCATTGTTTCGTATGATGCTTCCATATTTTGGCATGATTTTTCCTTTTGCTTCAGCTGTAATGCCATGTACTCAATATAAATGATTTAACTGCAAATTATAAAATGATTTACAATTTGCAATGAAAGCGTCTACAAATTTTAGCAGTTAAGGCTTTAAATTCATTAGAACTGGAAAAAAATCCCATAATATTGCCATCAATAGTTGATAATAATTTGGGGCAATAAATCTTAACCAAACTAGCAAGCTTTTTGGTTGGACTGTATATTGCATCCGATAAATACGAATTCCTAGAAAATTGCATCAAAAAATTTTAATATTTTTTAAATTACTTTTTAAATTTGTTTATTTGTTAAATTCATTCTTAATAATTTGTCATAAACTCTTTGTTATTAAAAAATATATGTAGCTGATGTTGTAAAGTGTATTAATCTAGTAAGTCAACAATTTTTGTAAAGTGTATTAATCTAGTAATTCAATAATTTAAGTACCTATAAACTAATTGAGAATTCGTAGTTACTCTTAGACTTATAATAAAAGTAACATATTATATACCACATAAAAAAGAAAAGTTAGCAATTATTATTTGTAGTGAAATAAAAAATAAGAATGAACAAGAATAGCAGTTTATTTTTTTGTTATTGATACTACTAATAATTGATTAATCAATTTCTCTAATTTGCTATTATATATTGGAAAAGTTAAATTTCTTAAATGACATTGAATTCAACATTTGGGAAAAAAATCTTTTACTCACATAGATTTTTTGTATAAAATATTGACCTACGAAATTAAGAAATAAACAAATTTTGACTAATCTAGTCTACTTATTTAAATAATGTTTAAAGAAGAAAAAGAAGAATTTAAAAAGAAAATTAACAAATAGGATAAATTAAAAGGGATAAATTTGTCCAAACATATTATTCAAGAGGGCAAAATGCCTATTATTATAATTTAGGAGATAAACTGCAACTGGGTATATAGTTTATAGGGGTTTTTTGCATTAACCCTTTATCAAATGATTATTACGTGATTATTTATCTTAGGGTTAATCGTACTTTATCCCCTTTAAGTATAGGCTATTTCTCACTTTACCCCCAACGTTTGTTTTTCCTCAGTCTACCCCAAAAACTAACAGTCAACTCTAATGGACATAAAACGGAATATTGAAAAGACAATAATATCCTTATAAAAATATTGAACAACCCAAAATACCCATATATGCTGGTTTATGAAATGCAAGTTTCCAAAATTACCCTGGAATAATGGAGGGAAATTTCCCTCCATCTGGCACGGGACAGAAAAACGTTTAATTACTCGAATTTATCAACAAAATCATTTTATTATTTTTGCTAAAAATTCTAATCAAAATCTATTTTTTGATCACAACAAGAAGTGTCACCTATAACAGGAGCGGGCAGTTTAGAAATTTATTTATCGGATAAAATAAATTTAAACCCATTGTTGAATAAAAGACTAGCTCTTTATGGCTTTCGTCCATTATACTTACAGAGTACCCATTTTCCTTAAATACTAATTTATTTGTCAGATAACATAAAATAAACCCGTTGTTGAATAAAAGAGCCCCACTTTTCAAAGCTTTCATTCATTATAAGAACAGAGTACCCATTTTTCTTAAACAAAAATTTAGTTATCAGATATAATAAAAATTAACTCGTTGTTGAATAAAAAACCAGCTCTTTATGGCTTTTCTCCATTACAACAACATAGTACCCAAGGTGCCTTAAATAGAAATTTATTTATCGGATAAAATAAAAATAAATCCGTTGTTGAATAAAAGACCAGCTCTTTATACCTTTCGTCCATTATACTCACAGAATACCCAAGGTGCCTTAAATAGAAATTTATTTATCGGATAAAATAAATTTAAACCCATTGAATGCCGAAATTAAAATAAAATAAAATAAATTTATTGAATTAAAATAAAATAAAAGACCAGCTCTTTGAGCTGGACGGAGAGAGTGAAGGGAGAGTGAGACAGACTTGAATGCCGAAATTGGGAACTTTGTTTGTGTTTAGATTGAGTACCTCGCATTCAAGAAATGCGAGGTATCTCAGCTCGCATTCTCCAAATGCGAGCTTATTAAGCTCGCATTTGGAGAATGCGAGCTTATTTTTCTTTTTTTCTAGAAACACTTACCTCGCATTTGTGAAATGCGAGGTATTTGAACTCGCATTTCACAAATGCGAAAATCACATTTGTGGAACCAACTTCACAAATTACCCTCTTTGTAGAATAACTTTTTTTTTTCATCACAATTTAAGAATTTTCTCGGATTATAATCATATTTTACTATCTGTGCTCGTTGCCATGAGAATTGGCATGAATAATGTAGGTTTTCAAGTTTGTTTTCAACATGCTAAGAGGGAAGAGAGAGGGGGAGAGAGAAAGATAAGAAGAAGAAGCAGAAAAATATATACATGTGTATGTGCATGCTAAGTTTCATGTATTTCTTATGCAGATAATAAGTATACAAGTGTTTCTCATACATCAATGTAGGAAGTTAAAATTTCTTGTTTAGCTTTTAGCATTTGTCTGATCATAGCAAGTTAGGATAACTTTCTCTCATTTTTCCCTTGGGAATATGTTGACAATTCTCTAATGGTAACTGGTAAGGTTTGAAATCTATGGTCTGATATCTTATTTGGGTTGCAACTGTTTGTTTTTATCATAGTTTTGGGTAAACTTTAAATTCAAGCTTTCTAGATTTAGTGTGCGCCTTTAGGCTTGTCAATTAGGCTATTGATGCTTTCTTTTGGTCTTAGTGTTTCAAGAAAAAGTGCACTTTTTCCTAGGATTAGACCATGTCTATTTGGGGAAATTAGAAAATTGAGAACATTTTTTTGAGTGTTTTGTAGATTTATGACAGATGGAGAACATTAGTTTTCCTCAAAATCTTAGGGGGCGCTTGTTTCACAAATTGGAATCGGAAATGGAAATGAAATCATAGACTCTGATTTTGGAATTAAACTTTTCATTCCAATATCTAGCTTGGTTCACACATTATAATTAGCATCATTTCAATTCCTGATGCTTGGTTTGATGAGTGTTTCGGAATTAAATGCAATTAAATTTCAAATTTACCCCTGATATAACAATTCTTATAAAATAAAAGAATTAAAGGCATAGAAGGCATTAATGCCTTTGAATACCGAGAATTAAAGACATATAAGATTGATCCTTGCAATCTTAGACTCTTTTGATCTATATTTGTAGTCATTCTCTTGATAGATTGAACATCCTGTAATGCATGAACTAAACCTCGACGAATGCCCTTCTTTCCATCTAAGGCACTCTTGACCACAGTTTCAAGAGAACTTTTCCCACTGTCTGCGGCAGGAATCTAGACAAAGTGCAAATGAGGTACGTCTTTACTGGTAGAGAATTGTGATTTCAGAAGCAACTTCATAGAAAAAGATTATGGCCTGTTTGAGCTTATCCACGGCCCGAAGAATTTTTCTTGCTGCTTCACGAGAAGGTTGATGAACAACGTAGTTGAATAGATTTGTCCGGATGTCGAGGACACTGGTTTCCAGAAATTTCTTCAGGTCTTGGGTTGAGGGTTTTCTTCAGTTTTTCTTAGAGATGTTTCTTGTGGAGATCTTGTTGAACAATTTGCCCACTGAAGATATTTGCCCACTATTAACCCATTTAGATCTACTTTAGATCCTTTTTTTTTTCAAGAGATTTTGAATTACAGATGAAGACTATATGATGAAGAAGAAGATATAGGAAAACTGATGAAGAAAAAGAACAGAAATAGAGGCGTGTGATGGAGAGAGAGAGGATAGAGGATTTTTGTATGTGATGGGTAGATCCGTCATAAATGTTGTCCGAGGGAATAAGTTGAGAGTTTTATCCAAAACCTCCCAATATGTTCGGGAATGGGATAAGTCCAATTATTTAGAAATGATTCCAAAAATTGCATTCCAATAGGCTTAACTCAAGCAACAAATAAGGGATTTATTCCATTTTGTGATTCTCAAACCCTTTAACCAAGCAGCCCCTTATATTTTTTATTGCCGTAGGAAATGCCGATTGGCTTTCTCAAGCTTGAGCTTTTTTAGCTTTAGAGAAATGCACTTTCCCCCTTCTAGTGTGAACCTAGGCAAATTGACTAGTTCTTAAAGATTTGATGTCTCCACCTCCTTGCCTTGAATGGTAAGATTGTCTTCATATGATCCTTGGGCTACCATCTCTGTTTTTTCGCACTTTACATTACTCATGAGCATATAGATATACTATCCCATGCTAGTTTTGATTATTGGACTAGAGTACATAATATGTAGAAAGTCAAAAGAAGTCAAGAAATTGAAAATTAGGCCTCAAGGCGGGAAGGAGGAAAAAGGGCTAGTAGCTCCAGCAGACCCTATACAGAATACAACGGTTTCAAGCATCCAACAGTTTGCTTCTGGAGCTGTCCAAATCAAATTTGACAGATATATGAGTTTCAGGGCATCATCTTCATTAACAACGACTATAGATATGCCTAGATACTCAACAGGAAGAAGATCAATTTCAGACAGGCCACTGACTTCTTCTATCTCAACGTGACTTCAAGATCTAGATCTCTCTGCTAAAATTCCACAAGCAAGGTATGCAACCAGCAGGCCTACCCCTTCAGAAATCCAAGATGGATTCTTTAATGATCCGGATCAAGGACTTCCTAGATCTCTCCTACATATTCCTCCATAACAGACAGTCGTCCTCAACTTGATGAATTGAGGGTACTTACTATGGAATACCAAATTGTTACAAAAAATCCCATAAAAAATCCAAACCTTCAAAACACCTTGAAAAACTCTCCTATTACAAAAAGAGATACCAGCCCAATAAGCAAACACCTCCCATACAACAACCTTAAATCACCGGACCTCCATCTCCAATTATCTATCACAAATGCCACATACCTGGACATATAGTTTGATATTGCAAACTCAACCAAAAAATCAACACCCTAGATTTAGAAGGCCAGATCAAAACCCAAGTATTAAATCTTCTGATTGAATCAGATACTAATGATTCTGAACGAGAAGAAGATTATATCAACCAATTAGAGGATGACATCTCAACATCATCCTCCTCCCAAACTACTAATGATGAAGAAGAAGGTCCTACAATAAATATATTGACTAGAGATCTTGAAAAAGAAAACTTGACGGGTATTTTACATACATGCAAGTTAAAAAATACCGAATTACACCCGTTCACTGCAAGTATACAGATCAACTAGTAGTTTAGGGTATATATCGGGTCGATCCCACAGGGAAGAGTGAACAATTACCGGTATTACTAAAGTTTCTCTATTATTTAGACTATCAATGAATTATAACAAATTAAAACCTACTAAAATTATTCAAGAAAATAGCAAATGAAAGCTCCTTAGGTTGTGGTATCCCTAACTACTCATGCAAGTGCTATATTTGGATCATTGAATACTACATCTAGGCTAGTTATGGTGTAATTTCCTTAAACATGTGAAACCTACTTTCGTAGTGAATCAACTATACTCATAACTAATCCATACCTATTTTCATGGTTATGAAATTAGCTACAAGTTCATTTCTTCAATGAAATTACATGAAATGAATCACTAAAAACCACATAAGTGCACCTCTACTTTCGTGAGTGTACTCCCTATGTTTAGCACTTCTTGAACTAGTGTTAAATCTCAATTTCCATTGCAGAAATAACACCTTAAATAATCACAATCAATGGTACCAGATTAATCATGATTTAAAGAGTCAAAGTGCTAAATAACTTGCTCAAATCATAGCAATCAAATAACCAAATAAATAACACTAACAATCATAGAAAGTTCAACCAAACCCAAGGTATAAACTTTAAAAACACATAGTAAACACAAAATCCAGAACTTGTATATTAACTAAACTTGGAATCAAGTACAAAAGATAAAGAGTTTGGAAGGAATACAACCCTTGTCACATGAGCTTTCTTCCTTGCCTTCTTCATCCTCCATCTTCTTCTTAATCTAGCTAATAACAAGAAAGGATGAACTACTAGCTAAACTAAACTAACCTACTACTAAGAAGATGAAAGAACTACATTGTTGCAGACCAAGTTTCTCCCGTATCTCTCTCTATCTCCTTTTGCTCTCTCCCTTTCCTTTTGCAATGAATTTGGCTATTTAATGATGAAAGGTTGGTCAAGAAATGATGTTTTCAACTCCCTTTTACAGCTGGGAATGTTTCTCACATGTCTAGCATCACATGTGAGTTGGTGGAGGTGAAATTGAGTTTTACGCGTATAAAGCAGCCTTTTCTGACCAGTGATCCGAGCTGCTACAGTGCCTCGGATCCGTATGGATCCGAGCTCGGATCCACTAACCCAGAAACAGCCGAGGGTTCGGATGAATAGTGGATCCGAGTGTGGATCACTTGCTCTGTTTTTGGCCCAACTTCAACCGATCTTTTCTTGATGTTAGAGGCTGAACCAGCTCATGTGTAAAACACGAAAGTTGTAGCCTTTTGAGTTATCTTTCCAATGCATCAAGAATCACCCCATTTGGATCTGTGTAGGCTGAGATATGACTGAAATACCCTTGTCTGCTCATTGCCCTGTTTCAGCTTCGACCAACAGAAATTAGCTAATGTAATTCGGCTTTTTGATTTTGAAAACCTTCAAACTGGATTCGGATGTCTTCACCAAAGTTGTAGATCTATCTCTTATCTTCAAATGGGTTCAAGAATCATCCCAATCCGATCATTGTAACTCAAGTTATAGCCGAAATACGAAAATGTGTCAAAACTGTCAAAATACACAAAATCCAAGTAAAAAGTGATAAAAACCTCATTTAACCACTTAAAAGCATTTTATACCAATTATAGCCAAAATGAATCATTTTCTTCCAATAATATATCCAAAGTGACTAAAAATAATATAAAATATCATACAATTATTACGTAAATTAGTCACTTATCAAACTCCCCCACACTTAAATCATTGCTTGTCCTCAAGCAATTCACACATAATCAAATGCAATGATTCAAGAGGTGAAACAATATGTGCACTTTGTCCAATTTAATTGCTCAAGACTTGGAAAATAATCATTATACAATTATTCAATTTACACTAAATACTCATAATATCAAGTAAAGGAAAGATAATTATACCCTAAATTCAACAAGTTAAACTTAATCTCTTACCCTAACTTAATTTTACAAATAAGCGAATCACATAGTCAATTTATAGCTTTCCTCCTCCTATAATCATCTTTTTCTCAAAATTCTATAACTAAGAGGGATTTATTCACACAAATTTTACTTAAATAGTGAGAATGCCTTTTTACGCGAAAATCGACACTTTTAGGTGAAGATCCCCGGTTACTCAACATTTCACTTATTCAAGTTGCTATGCATACTCTTAATTCAAGTACCTTTTTACGCGAATGTCGACATTTGTTGATGCCAACCCCCGGTTACTCGGTACATGAATCATTGGAGTAGAACAATTTTTATTTACTTTCTTTTTTTTTCTTTTTTTTTTCTTTTTCAGAAATAAAGGACAATAAATAGATAACCCCTCTTAGAAAATATATAAGAATAATCAAAGGAGGAGTATAACCTTTATCGAGTATATCAATCACTTACTTGCAAAATTAAGTAAAGAGAAGAAATCTCATTAAACATGTAAAATTATAGGCATAATTTTCCTTACTTTACCAAATATACTTTCTAAAATGTAAAAATTCTAATTGCATAATACTATTTCCAAGTTAAATGAGGACTAAACCTTCCAAAATACATATAACATTTCAACAATTGGAAGAATAAGGTTGGAACAATTAGCCCTTTTTGAATGAAAATGCAAGAATTTGAAGAACTTTTGGGCCATAGTGAAATATTGGAAAAGATTTTAGAAAAAATTTCACAGAGTTTCTCCTTATAAATGGATGAAAACTCCCTGCCAACAAACCCAATTTCAAGCAAATTATCCACATGGCAAACATTTCAAACACAATTCCAACATTTCTAAGCATTTAAATCCACAAAATATCATCACATAGGCTTAAAATGCAAGTTCAAATATTTTCCTCCCCCACACTTAAACTTCACATTGTCCTCAATGTGAGAAAAGGAAAATAAATAAAGAGTAAAAGAAAATACTGCTCAATTGAACTTGCGCAATCCGAATCCATGTCCAAGTGATGAATTTCCAACTGTATTTAAGAAAGAGTGGAGAGTTCACTTATTGCACCCTGAAAAAGACAAAATAAAAACAAATAAATTTCTTAAAAATAAAAGGTTGCAATCAACAAAATCATTCAATTTAAGGAAAAAGGAAAAATGATCAAGCATGTGGAACCATACAATGTTCAAGGAGATAAAAACATGAAATGAGCTAATCTTTGCTAATCAAATATATGCATTAGTATCCAAAGCAAAGGGAAGCTAATTTCACACAAAAAATCCACAATCATGAACAAAATAAGTTCCATTTATACATTTTGTCATCAATGATCAAATCCCCGCAAGTACAAAAGCAATCTCAAAATGGAGGCGAACACACCAAGCCAAAATATAAATGACCTTCTTGAGAATTCATGAAATACTAGAAACCATTGAACCACAAGGATTATAAGCGCATTTATGAATTTCATCAATTAAGGTCATCTTCAATTCACCTTTTCTTTTAGAATTACCTAAGAATTCAAGAATTTATTCAACCAAGCCCCTTTTCATTCATTAGGTAATCTAAATTACTCACATGAATATCATAAACTCCCACAAAGCTAATTAAAATGCTACATTGGCCACTTAATATGCAACTTTGTCACCAAGCCAAATTAGGCATAAATTTAGCAAAAATTCACCAAATAATTACAAACTCATGAGTTAAACATCACCAATAATCATCAATAAGTTCAATAAGCACAATGTAAAGCACCAAACTTCACAAAATGAAAAAAATTCGAAATTGCCCCAAAAAATAAAAAAAAATAAAAATTGGCAAAATTCAAATGACAACATTTGGTGAAGATTTGTTACCTCAAACTTGTTGGTTGATGATTATGGATGCAAATGGTGAAGAAACCCCCAAAAATTTCACTCCAATTCGGCCTCAAATGGATAGTTCAAAAATTTGAAACCCTTGTTCTCGCTAAGCTCAAATCCGAATTTAGACTTGTTTTTGAAGAATTTTTAGCTATGAAATCATCTCTCAAGTGAAAAAGGAGTGTTTTGGTATACTTGGTTTGAAGATTGGATGGTGAAAAGAGTGAGTTTAGTGAGTAGTGTGTGTTTTAGGTGTGAGTGCGTGTGTAAGTTGAAGAAGAGAGGAAAAAAAAATTTCTGATTGCAGAAGTGGATCCGAGGCCTCGGATCCATATGGATCCGAGCTCGGATCCGTGGCACGAAGTTTTCTCTGATTGCAGAAGTGGATCCGAGGCCTTGGATCCATATGGATCCGAGCTCGGATCCGTGGATTCTGCATTTATTGCAGAAATTTCTGCAATTTTTAGTTTGGCCCCAACTTGAAACACACTCTCTAATTCGTGCTCTACAATGAAATTTTGAACAATTCAACACTTTACACACATGGAAAGTGACTTAAACATGAATCTCAACACCTCAAATCAAATCAAAAACATGTAGAATCCAAATTGAGGGTTGAAGTTCTTGGATCAAATAGTCCCCTCGACACTTCCAAAGCACATGATGGTGCTCAAATGGTTCAAAAGAGTGCAAATAGGTCATGAACACATTTAAACACTTGAATGCACTTCAACTTCATTCAAATGACTAACTTAACCTCATAACATAAAATTAAGCATTGTAAAACTCAAAAAATAAAGGTTAAGCTTCCCTTTTTCGCATTAGTCTCCACTCCTTATAAACTCCTTTGCACTTGAAATAATTCGCATGATTCCTTGTCATTGCTACCTACAAAACACACAAAAACATTAATCAAACAACCAAAACTTACTAAAAACAAGAAATCGTTGGGTTGCCTCCCAACAAGCGCTTCTTTATAGTCATTAGCTTGACTATATCACCTCATTTTTCAAGGAGGTTTAGTTAACGAATAATCCACCATTTTAGGTCGTGGTGGATCATTAAAAGGTGACTTTATAGCAAAAGCCACAAGATCTAATGATGTGAGAAATGGAAGTAGCTTACCTATTCCAAGTGTTTCATAGATATTACCTTGAATATGCACCACTTGAGAACTTACCAAAGGAAATGTCATGAGAGTATCTTGAGCAGGAATACCTTTAGAACCTATACTTTCAATGCACTCCTCAAGAGGGGTGAAAAATGAGTCATTAAAACTCACCTCTTGAGGTTCAAAGTTAGTTCCAAAGATATTATCATGTGAAATGGATATTTGCTCATTAAAACACTCTTGAGATTCATCATTTTCATCAAAATGCAACCCATTTTCACATACAACATTCCCACCATTCATGCTAGGATCATTTTGCACATTATTAGAGGAAATAACTTCACACAATGCACTCAATTGCTCATGTATTTGACCAAAGTGAGAAGCTAATTCATCTATTCTTTCCTCAATCCTATCAAAACGGTCGAAAGTTGCATTTGCTAGCTTTTCTAATGCTAAATCAAATTGATTAGAAAAATTTTCTACAGCTAGCTCCCAAGATGCATTAGAATCATTAGCTAATGGTTCACTTTCTAACTCCCAAGGCAAAAATGCATTAGCTAGCCTTTCTATTGCCAACTCCCAAGATGGTTTTGATTCATATTGGACACTTTCAGGTTGGTAATCATAAAAACATGAATTATCACTATAAGTACATTGATTATTCCAACCATAAGCAGGAGAATTGCTCCAATTAGCACTATATTGATCAAAACAAGGATTGTAATGCTCTAATTCATCATAATAATCCACATTTTGTGCTTGCATACATGTATTAGTAGCATGATAACCTCCACACAAGTCACAAATCACATGATAAGAATTAAAAACATTAACATTCCTCCTCTGCTCAATTTCATGCATCATGGTGTCCATTTGAACTTGTAACTTAATTACATCAAATTTTGCCTTTAAGCACCTTAAACCATCTTCAAAAGACATACATTCAGTAAATTCTTGGTTACCTCTATTGAAGGAGCTTTGCACTTGGTAACCATCCATTTCCAATCTTCCACTTCTCAAGCATTGTCTTCCAAATTGACCTACCCTTCTCATTACCTAAAATTGTTTTTAAACAACTTAAGAGCAAAATTAGTAAGAAGAATAGGTGATAAAACACATACACATATAAAACACTAAAATAACAGAAAATAACATTCACAGTATAACTAATAATATGTCTAAACTAATAAAGTTACTCTTCACACCGATATTGCCAAATCTTCCCCGGCAACGGCGCCAAAAACTTGACGGGTATTTTACATACATGCAAGTTAAAAAATACCGAATTACACCCGTTCACTGCAAGTATACAGATCAACTAGTAGTTTAGGGTATATATCGGGTCGATCCCACAGGGAAGAGTGAACAATTACCGGTATTACTAAAGTTTCTCTATTATTTAGACTATCAATGAATTATAACAAATTAAAACCTACTAAAATTATTCAAGAAAATAGCAAATGAAAGCTCCTTAGGTTGTGGTATCCCTAACTACTCATGCAAGTGCTATATTTGGATCATTGAATACTACATCTAGGCTAGTTATGGTGTAATTTCCTTAAACATGTGAAACCTACTTTCGTAGTGAATCAACTATACTCATAACTAATCCATACCTATTTTCATGGTTATGAAATTAGCTACAAGTTCATTTCTTCAATGAAATTACATGAAATGAATCACTAAAAACCACATAAGTGCACCTCTACTTTCGTGAGTGTACTCCCTATGTTTAGCACTTCTTGAACTAGTGTTAAATCTCAATTTCCATTGCAGAAACAACACCTTAAATAATCACAATCAATGGTACCAGATTAATCATGATTTAAAGAGTCAAAGTGCTAAATAACTTGCTCAAATCATAGCAATCAAATAACCAAATAAATAACACTAACAATCATAGAAAGTTCAACCAAACCCAAGGTATAAACTTTAAAAACACATAGTAAACACAAAATCCAGAACTTGTATATTAACTAAACTTGGAATCAAGTACAAAAGATAAAGAGTTTGGAAGGAATACAACCCTTGTCACATGAGCTTTCTTCCTTGCCTTCTTCATCCTCCATCTTCTTCTTAATCTAGCTAATAACAAGAAAGGATGAACTACTAGCTAAACTAAACTAACCTACTACTAAGAAGATGAAAGAACTACATTGTTGCAGACCAAGTTTCTCCCGTATCTCTCTCTATCTCCTTTTGCTCTCTCCCTTTCCTTTTGCAATGAATTTGGCTATTTAATGATGAAAGGTTGGTCAAGAAATGATGTTTTCAACTCCCTTTTACAGCTGGGAATGTTTCTCACATGTCTAGCATCACATGTGAGTTGGTGGAGGTGAAATTGAGTTTTACGCGTATAAAGCAGCCTTTTCTGACCAGTGATCCGAGCTGCTACAGTGCCTCGGATCCGTATGGATCCGAGCTCGGATCCACTAACCCAGAAACAGCCGAGGGTTCGGATGAATAGTGGATCCGAGTGTGGATCACTTGCTCTGTTTTTGGCCCAACTTCAACCGATCTTTTCTTGATGTTAGAGGCTGAACCAGCTCATGTGTAAAACACGAAAGTTGTAGCCTTTTGAGTTATCTTTCCAATGCATCAAGAATCACCCCATTTGGATCTGTGTAGGCTGAGATATGACTGAAATACCCTTGTCTGCTCATTGCCCTGTTTCAGCTTCGACCAACAGAAATTAGCTAATGTAATTCGGCTTTTTGATTTTGAAAACCTTCAAACTGGATTCGGATGTCTTCACCAAAGTTGTAGATCTATCTCTTATCTTCAAATGGGTTTAAGAATCATCCCAATCCGATCATTGTAACTCAAGTTATAGCCGAAATACGAAAATGTGTCAAAACTGTCAAAATACACAAAATCCAAGTAAAAAGTGATAAAAACCTCATTTAACCACTTAAAAGCATTTTATACCAATTATAGCCAAAATGAATCATTTTCTTCCAATAATATATCCAAAGTGACTAAAAATAATATAAAATATCATACAATTATTACGTAAATTAGTCACTTATCAAAGGTCCTACAATCAATGTATTAATTAGAGATCTAAACCTTCTCCTTGACATCATTGAAGATATTCCTGAAACAGAGAAAAAACAACTCTACCTAAACAAACTCAAAGAATCCTTGAATCAAGCCTCAACCTCTTTGAATCCATTAACCAAAGACCCGAGACTTCTCAAAACCTATAATCTCACAGATATTCTTGATAGATTTCCTTCAAAATCTCCAAACAGAAATTGATCTCCTCAAAGAAGAAATTATGGCAATCAAAACTAAACAAGAACTTGATAGCCTTGTTCTTCAAAACCTCGTACCAATCAAAGAACCCATCGATTCTAGCATCCAGGATGATACTGAATTCTTAAACTAATTATCAAAAAAATCTAGGGAAAACAAAGATCACTTGGTCCAAGTTCGATTACTGATTAGCAATAATTATGTAATTGAAACTGAAGCCTTATTTGACACTGGGGCAGACCAAAGCTATATTCTTGAAGACCTTGTTCTATCCCAATTTTTTGAAAAAATCAAAGAAGTTCTTAGAGGAGCTAATGGAGCTAAACTTGAAGTTAGTTTCAAACTAACAGATGTTCAGATCCAATTCTCCTCTATATCAATCTCAAATACCTTTTTTCGAGCAAAAAAACTAACCAATAATGTCATATTAGGAATATCCTTTATTCGACAACTAATTCCTTACCTAACCACAGAGGAGGGCATAATACCTCAATTTCTTGATCCTAATGCCCTCCTACCCTTCTCTAAATCATTTAAACAAACAAATTCTGTTTTGTAGGAAAATGACGAACTCAACATCCAGAAAAATCAGCATCTGGATTCCAACCATGCTTGCTGATAGTGCAATATTGCATATTTCAAAAGATTATTATTCCTATAAACAGGAGTGTAGGGAAGACAAGATTAGATACTTTGATGTTATATTCTATAACACAGAGGCTGGTCAACGAATCCCTCCACATCTCAGGCATGAACATGACAACATTGCTGCAAAACCAACAAATAATATCGTCCGAAACTTGAAAGATCGAAGCTTCATGAAGCGAAGAAAAATTCAAAGATTAATCCTTAACGGACATTGGCTCAAGGAATGGGGAATACAAACACCTGAATATGACAAAATGATTCAGGAGACATGACAAGACCTATCTGTAACTATCTGCTAAACAAAATATTAAAGATGGCTCAATCAGAACAAAATTCAGAAAAAATCATTCTACTGTAGCACTGGAAACACTGTAGCAGTCCGGCAAATTACTGTGCAAACACGGCAACAAAAAGACAAATGATGTACTGTAACGCGCACTATAACAAACAGTAAAAATCACTATAATGGGGTACTGTAGCAACACAAAAATTTTGCAATAAATACCCCTTAAATTCAACACAATACACACCATTCAGAACACAATTTTTCAAGTTTACTTCTCTCTCTAGTTTGAAGAAACCTCTCTCTTCTCTCTACAAACTAGTTTTAGTTTTTAGTTTTTAGGATCAAACACAGAAGCAAGTCTTATGCAAGTTTCATATACTATAAGTTCTCTCCTATTCTCATATTCAAACTTATATTCAATTAAATGATCGGCTGAACCGTCTCATATTCATTTATTTTTTTTTATTTTGTTTATACTAATCATACATGGCTGGTTATACAGCCTAAACTAACTTACTAACTTGTTTTTATATTCTATTTATATTCTGTTTATATATGGCTGGTTCAATCACCTAAACTAACTAATGGCAATCCGACTGCGATCCACTTCCTAGCTCTTATGCTTTCATTTTAATTTATTCTATTTATTTTCCTAGTTTAAGGGGCTAACCATTCGTCCCGTCCCTTAAACCAGGAAAGTAAATGAAATAAAGAAAGCAAAAAGCATAAGAGTTAGAAAATGGGTCGCAGTCGGACTGCCACTAGTTAGATTATTAGTTTAGGCAGTAGAACCAGCCATATATGATTAGTATAATCAAAATAAAATAAAACAAAATAAACCAGCCATATATGAATATAGGCGGCTCAACCGACTATTTGATTGAATGAGATTGAATATGAAAATAAGAGAGAACTTACAGAATATGAGACTTGCACAAGGCTTGCTTCCATGTTTGATTCTAAAAGGTAAAAACTAAAACTAGTTTGTAGAGAGATGGAGGAGAGTTTCTTCAAACCAGAGAGAAGGAAGAGCTTGAAGAATGGTGTTCATAATTGTGTTCTGAATGGTGTGTGGATTGTGTTGGGTTTGAGGGGTATTTATAGCAAAATTTTCGTGTTGCTACAGTACCCGCTATAGTGATTTTTACTGTTTGCTACAGTACCGCTACAGTACATCGTTTGTCTTTTGTTGCCGTGTTTGCACAGTAATTTGTCGGATTGTTACAGTGCTTCCGGTGCTACAGTAAAAATGATTTTTTTTAAATTTTGTTCCGATTGAACTAGATTGAATATTTCTAAAAACATTTGTTCAGCAAATCATTGCTGATAATTCTTCCGATGCTTCTTTGATCTATCCCTTGTAATGCTGTTTTGTGATCTTACGAAATTTGTGAGAAAATTCCATAACAATCATTTTCATTTTCTGGACTTTCATATTCATCAAGTTTTGTTCCAAAACTGGAGGCATTCTCTTTGTTTGGAGCTTTTTTTTTATTGATCCAGTTGTAGAAGTATTTGACTTGTTTGATATATTTTTGTTTGTCAGTGATTGACGCCAGCTTAGCTGCTGAGATAGACTTCTACTGCAAAAACTGGCTTGTTTAACTGTCTCTGGGTTTGATTAAGCGAGGGTTCTTTTGAAACCATACTTGGATGTTTGCTGGTTGAATGAAATTTTTGTTGAATGTTGGCCACCATTTTGAATATCCCTGTCGGAGCAACAATGGTGGGAGCTGTGTTTGTTTTATATATTCGTATTTTCACTGGTAGACCCATGTTACCAAGAATATAGAAAAGAAGTGCAGGCTGATTGGTATATAGTTGTTTTGGGGTTCAAATCTTTCTTCAAATAGTTTGTAGTTTTGTTTGATATCTGGAGGAAGAATTTCCAGATTAGGTCCAAGTGTTTTCCACCATGCTAGAAAATCATACTTGTTTGTTTTCAAAAAATAGAAAAGATAAGAATGTTGGTTTAATTCGTTTTGAAAAGTGAAGACATAGAACCAGGCTGCCTTATAATCCCAATAAGTATAACTTGGGGGATTAAAGGAAGTAGAAAAAGGTTTAGATTTGCTTAGATTTATTCCCCATTCTGAAGGCTTGATAACCTTTAGAATTTGGGTACTGGAATGAGTATTGATGTATTTTCCAATAGGGTTTCCATTTATGTCTTTCATTTCGATTTTGTGGGGTTTAAGGACCAGAGACTTTGAATCTATGAGAATGAGTTTGTAATATTCAAATGTCATAGTAAGAGTTTGAAGTATGAAATTGTAGGTATTTGGAAGAATAATTCGGGTCATTATGTTTGGATCATCATGCCAATAATCAAGTTCGGTTTGGACTACAGGAATGTGGGTACTTGATTTGACATACGGGCAGGAAGTTTTGTTTGATTTTGGTTCAAAGTTAGCCAGGGTCTTAGATTCCTGGATAACAATAGGTTTGGGTTTGGTGTTTTTGTTTAAAGCCAATTTAAAATGACTTGATGTATCCCAAACAAGGTATCCCAGTGGATTAGGTTGATATCCATGAGATTCAGCGCATTGTTTGAAACGGTCAAAATATATTTGTTTTCAATCCTCTTTCTCAGCTATGTCTGCCCATGTTTTTGGAGAGGCTATGGATATGGGTTGAGGTGAGGAAAAGAATTTGGAATCTATTTGAGGGCGAGTTTGAAGAGGATTGTTTTTCCTTGTAGGATGGATTGGATGAACTTGAAGAGCCTTGTTTGATTGTTTGAGAGGAAGGTTCTGTTTGTTCTGAGGATTTCTCCTATTGTTTCTTTTTCCTGGGCATCTTATCTTCCTTGCAAAAATTCTCCGGTTAGATAATCATGAATGGAGTTTGAGGACCCTCTAATGTATTCAATGTCAAAATCATAGATCGATAAAATCGCTTGCCATCTTGCAAAAATTTGTTTAGAGGCAAGGTTTTTAACATCTTTTTGTAAAACATCTTTAGCTGATTTACAATCAACCCGAAGTAAAAACTTTTGATTTAGTAATTCAGCTTGAAATTTTGTAATACATAAAACTATTGCTAAAATCTCTTTTTTAATAGTGGAATAATTTTGTTGAGAATTATTCCAACGTTTAGAAGCAAAAGCTATTATTTGTTCTTCATTATTTTTTATTTGTTTAAGAATGCCACAATATCCTAAATCAGAAGCATCCGTTTCCACAACTTTTTGAGTTGTTGGATTTGGAAGGGCAAGACAAGGAATGGCTTTGACTTCGGTTTTGATTTTTCTAACTGTTTCTGTGTGAACATCTGTCCACAAGGGTGGAGTAGTTTTTAATCTGTCATATAATGGTTTGGCTAGATTACTGAGATTTGGTATAAAGTCTGAGAATTTTGTTGAGAATTATTCCAACGTTTAGAAGCAAAAGCTATTATTTGTTCTTCATTATTTTTTATTTGTTTAAGAATGCCAAGATATCCTAAATCAGAAACATCCGTTTCCACAACTTTTTGAGTTGTTGGATTTGGAAGGGCAAGACAAGGAATGGCTTTGACTTTGGTTTTGATTTTTCTAACTGTTTCTGTGTGAACATCTGTCCACAAGGGTGGAGTAGTTTTTAATCTGTCATATAATGGTTTGGCTAGATTACTGAGATTTGGTATAAAGTCTGAGACATAGTTTAGACATCCCAAGAATCTCTGGAGTTGTTGTTTGTCAAGAATTTGGTCAGGAAATTTATCAGCAAACTGGATTGATCTATTTATGGGGGTAATGGTTCCTTGGTGGATATGATGTCCAAAAAACCTAATTTTGGTTTGGAAAAGGCTGATTTTCTTTTGAGAGACAACCAGGCCATTTTTCTGGGTAATATGAAGGAAGGTATTTAGGTGTTTGAAATGTTGTTCAATGCTTTCTGAGAATACCAAAACATCATCAATATAGACGATGATTAATGAGAAATAAGGATTGAATATCTTATTTTCACAAAATATCACATTTGATTGAAATTTTAAATACAATACTGAATGAACTATAGGAATTAAAAATATCATTCATTATATTTGAAATTCTGATGGTACATTTTTTAATCCAAATGGCATAACCTTCCATTCATAATGGCCAAAAGGTGTTGTAAATGCTGTTTTGTATCTATCTTCTGGGGTTATTAATATTTGCCAATATCCAGATTTTAAATCAAATTTAGAAAATATTTTTGCATTAAATAATCTGTTAAGCAAATCCTTTTTATTAGGAATGGGATATCTAATCCATTGTAAAACTTTATTTAATGGTTTATAATTTATAACTAATCTTGGAACTCCTCTTTCTTTTTCAGCTTGATTCATTACATAAAATGCAGCACAACTCCAAGGTGATTTTGAAGGTGTTATTAATCCTTTGTCTATTAATGTTTTTATTTCCTTTTTACAAAATTCTAATAAATCAGAATTCATTTGTATTGGTCTAGCATTTGTTGGAATATTCTTTTCATTAAATTCTTTTTCATATGGTAATTCTATCATATGTTGTTTTCTATCCCAAAAAGCATTAGGAATGTCTGCACAAATTTCTTTTTGTAATAATTCTTCTAGTTCTGAAATTCTTCTTTGTATTTTAATTTCTTTTAATTGTTCTTCAATTTTTAAATAAGATTTTTCTTCTTTAATATAAGTTATTTGTTGCTGTGCTTTAGTAATAGTATTTATTGTTCTATAAATAGAATTTGTTTGTAAGGTTTGTAATTCTCTTTGTCTTATTGGAGTTAAAAAATTAAAAATAATAGTTTTTCCCATTATATTTATTGAAATTCCTTCATGACTTACCGAAAATGGGTAAATTTGAATTAAAAAAGGTGTTCCTAATATTATATCATGATTTATATTTTTTACAATAATAAAATTATGTCTAATACAATATTCATTATTGCATATTGCTCCTTTTGTAAATTTATATTTTACTTGTAGATTCTTTCCATTTGCTGCCATTAGTGTTTCATTCGTTCTTTCACAATATTTAGTAGGAATTATTCCTTTTTTAATACAACTTGAATCAGCTCCACTATCTATTAGAGTTACATGTGTTTCTTTGAAGTCTTCTACAGTAATGGTTACTAAAGCATACCATTTTTTCTATTGTATTTAAATATTGAACTTCATCTACTGGTTTTTCTGATATAAATATTTCTTCTATTTTAGAATTAGAAGTTGATGGTTGATTATCTATTAAGGTTATTTTTGCTTCTATTTCTAAATCTTTTGTTTTTAATTCTATAATCTCTTGTTGTAATTGTTTTATTTGTACTTTAAGATTATTGATTTCTGTTTGAAGATCTTTAGTCGTTTCTTTTTTTCATTATATTTATATTTGGATATTTATCTATTAATTTCGAAATGCTAAAAGGTTCTATTATCTTTGGCATTTTATCTTCCTGAATAATTAAACTTTTTAATCTTTCCAAATATTCTTTTTTAGCTATTGGATCATTAATCTTTTCTATTATATCTAATAAGAATTCTTTATCTTCTTTTTTAGTTATAACATTTATATATTTTGGAGTATTAGAACAATTACAATCTTCTCCACTTTCTGAACTAGTTAAATCATTATAAAAATCATCTTCTGAACTTTGATCTTTTTCATTTATTAATAAGTTTATTAATTTATTTTTAATCTCTTCTTCTTCTGCACAAATTTCAGTATTTTTTTCTTTTAAATTACATTTATTTGCTTTATGTTCTATTTTCCCACATTTGTAGCAAATAATTTTCTTTTTAATAATTTTTTTTTCTTTTCAGGTTTATTTCCTCCAGTTCTTTTGTACCTGATTTTCTTATTATTGTATTTTTTAATTTTCTTTTTGTATGCAGAAGGTGATTTAATTCGTTTAATTCCAAATGCATCACAAAATGATCCTACTTCTTTTGTTTTTGAGCCATATTTTATTTGTAATTTTAATTCTGAGCATAGTATTAATCCTTCTTTTTTCACAAAAGCAAATAATTGTCCAAAAGTAATATTTTCGAATGAAATTACATCTGTTCCCATTTCCTTTTGTAAACTATCCATTATTCTTTGTGAAAATAAGCTTGGTAATCCTGTTATAAATCTTTCTTTCCAGAATGAAGCATTACAATCAGGTCTTCTTAATACATTTGTTAAAAACATATCTTTATACCATCTAAAATCTGATAATGTTGGACATCTTAGATTTGTTAAAAATGTTTTATTAGAGTTTAATTCTTCTTCTGGATTTCCTATAAAATACATTACTATTGTTACAATTAAAAATTCTGCAGCATCTGATTGAATTTGAATATTTCCTTGATCATCTTCAATTTCTTGTGTATAATCTAATATTGATAACTTATCTTGAAGTGTTAAAGCATTATCCCACCAATTTTTTAATTGTCCAGTAAATCCTGAAACTAATAATGTTGCAATATTTCTTTCTTGAATATTTTTTATTTTGTAAGCTAGTCTAGCCATTCCCATTTCTTGTAAATTATTTAATACTTCGTATTCTGCTTTGCCATCTATATTCCATTCATAAATTGAGTCTCCATCATATTTAGTGGTACGAAATTTTGATCTTTCTTCATATTGAATATCTGGAGGGCTAGGTCTTGGATAATAATTCTTTGTACTTACCATTTTCCAATTTTTATTTTTATTATTATAAATCCTTCTTCTTTTTATTTTATTTATTTGATTATCTTTGGTTTCTTCAAATTGTTTTTCTATTGGTAAAATTATATTTTCTTCAATTTCTGAATTTATTGATTCTTCAGATGAATTATTTTCATTTTCAGATGAATTGTCTTCTATTATTTGGTCTAATGTATTAATTTTAGGAGTTTGAGGCTTAGATAAAGTCTGTAATGATTGTGATATCCTATTTAATATATTGTCAGTAGTATTTATTCTTTGATTATTAATATTTTGGATTAACTCTTGTTCTTTTTCTCTTGTCAAACTTCTAGGCTGGAAATGTGGTGCTGAAATATCATTAGGGAATTTAGATTCTGGTCTCTTTAGTGTATCTATTTTTGTATTTAATACTTCCATATGTTGAGATATTGTATGAAGAATTTGATTTGTATAATTATTTTGTTGATAAATCTTTTTGATATCTTCTAAATTTATTGTATTATTATTTGTACTTGATTCAGCTTCTCTACCCTTTTTAAAAGGTGAGGCTATTATGTCTCCTTGACCTATGTTTATTTTTACTTCTTGTAATGGAGGATGTATAGATGTTATTATTTGATCATCTTTTAATTTCCATTTTTTATATAAATTAGTCTGAACATTAATTTGAGGTGTATGAAATATATCATTTATTCCTAATTTTGAAGTATAGAATGATAACCAAATAAAGAAAGGAAAATCAAATTTTTGCTTTTCTAATTCATTTTTCCATTCTATAATTAATTTTTCTTTATACTTAGGGTCTAATTGAAAGAACCAAATTCTTTTTTCAGTATTTTCTTCATCTTTTGAGTCTAGTATCTCTTAATGCTAAATATATTGGAGCATCTACTCCTAGATGGAATAAAGGTTTTACTGCAATTTGTATTAAACCTATATGAATATATCGATATCCTTTACTTAAATATTTCTGAATTGTACTATGATTTAGTAATGGAATTGATTGATATTCTTCTTGAATAGATATTGTTTCTTCATGTGTTTTAACTGATAAAGCTGTTTTGAAATCTAAAGGGCCTATTCTATAAATATGTTCTATTCTTTCTTCTGGGATTGTCCAGTCTGAATTATTTATAGGCATATGATATTCATGACTTTGTACTATATTATCTTGCCTTGAATTAGATCCTATTTTTAGTTGTCTAAGAAATGCAGCCATGTTTAATATTTATTTAAAGTTTTTACCTAATCAGGAACAACTGAGCACTATGCCGGGAACATCCTACTCTGGACTTACCAACGGTCTCACAAGGCATCAAAGTCTTACCAATGATTTCAGTAAAAATTTAAAAATATGTAAACATAAATGCATGAATTAGCCAAATCAAAATAGAGAGTAATTCAAATAAGGTAATAATAATTCAAAGTCTTAAATATGCATGATATGTGTGGCTCTGATACCACTTCTACCCAGGCAATAAGACTTGTAATAATCATAAATAGTTGGACTTACAAAAATATTGAGTTGCAAACGGAAGCTGATGAATGTATAATCCTTGAATCTTCTTATTAAAACTTTATTTGGAGAATGCTATACAATAGTATGAGTACAAGAGTAGTTGGGAGTAGTTGAGAGTAGGTTGAGAGTGGTTGAGAGGTTTGCACTAAAGGATTTCACTGCTTTTTTCTCCGATGCTTCTTCTTCTGATGTTGAATCTATTTATAGAGTTCTTCGAACTTGCATTTCATCTTCATTTGAATTTCATTTGCTTTTTCTTTCAAATGTGGCCGACATCTTTTTCAAAAGTCATTTGGATCTTGTCCGCATGGTCCTCCAAAAGGATCAAAGGTAGATTCGGATGATCCTGCTGACTCCTCAATTTTGTCGGTTTCTTCATTCTTATCCTGCTTTTGCAAATAGTCCAAATATTCTTTGAGCATCTTTGGGTCCTGCATCATCTTTTTCATTAAAAAGTCGTTTGTAACTGCTTCGGATACCATATTAACAACTTTTTCTTTTTCTTTCTTTATTGGAGTGGTTGGCATAGTTGAAGAAGTTGGCAAAGTTGTTGTAGTGGTTGGCATAGTTGATGGAGTAGGTGATTGATTTGTCCATTTGAGTTTGTCCCCTGTAGTTAGGAATCTTATCACGTTTGTTTGGTCTCCGAACTGTTGATTGAATCCTGTCCACCATTTGATCTTGAATTCTCTGACCAATGACATTGGAAGTGGTTTTTCTAATTCTTGATGAATTTTAAAACTCCAGCAAAATATCCATGGTACTTTGAATTCCATGTGAAATAGTATTGGCCATGTATATTCTTCCCCCCTTGCTTTTTTGAGATAGGTTTGGAATCCCATAAGAACATTTGGAGGTAGAATCTCAGGTTGAGGACCGAACCATTTCCACCAGTGATTGAACCAAATTGGAAATTCTCTGCTAGAGCTTTCTTTGAATGTAAAGAACCATGAATGATTGAAAGGTCGATACAAAAAAGCACGATACCATGCCATTTTGTAATCTTGATAAGTAAATCCATCTGGAATGAATCTTACTGAGAAAGATTTCTTGGAAGAAAGAGAAGTCCATTCATTAGGAGAACAAACTTTCTTTATAATGCATTTTGAATGGCTGATAAGGTTTGGATTTTTCTTGTCTGGAATGGGGAATATTTCCACAGATTGAGTATCTGTAAGAATTAATTCATAATAATCCAAGGTTTTGGAAGGATCATCAGGTTGCCAAAAACATTTTTGAGGAAAGATTCTTTGAGTAATCTGATTAAGTGTCGAATATAAAGGTACTTCTTGAAATCTGGTTAAAGTAATATGTTGAGTAAATGGTTTTGTGAAATAGGTATTTTCATTCGATTTTTCAGAGGGTTTTGGAATTTGTTGAAGAGGTCTTATTTGAGAAGAAGTTGGAGTACAAGCAGCTTGACTGTAAATCAATGCTGGAAAGTCTGATAGTAATTGGAATCTATTTTGAGTTACAGGAGTAAGACTCATCTCATAATCCTGAGGAGTCTTTGGTCTAGAATTTCCTGCTTTTGAATCCATATTCCTGCAATATCAATAAACAACATCTTTAAGTTGGTTAGATAATTGTTTATTTTGGTCTTTGTAATGTTGAAGAAATTCTTCATTTCTTCCTGTTCTTCGCAGAACTTGAATTCTAATAGTGTTTCTCTGAATCTCTCTTTGAAGAAGGAAAGCTCTTTCTTTTGGTGTAAGGGTTGCCAAAGGGCTTCTCTGAATGTAAACTGTATCATGTTTGGAAATTTGATAGGCTGGAATGCTTTGTCTTCCATTGCTGGTTGGAATAAAATATTGATATCCTCTGGATTGGAGAACTGCTTCTTTGTTTAGAAGTTTAGGAGAATCTCGTTGGGTTCTTAAATAATTTGTATATTCTCGATCAGTTCTTTGGGCCATCATTTCACGATCCATGTCCTTGTAAAAATTCTCTAGTAAGAAAATCTGGTAATGAATTATTTTCTCCTTTTATAAATTCAATCTCAAAATCGAAAACAGATAAAATAGCTTGCCATCTAGCAAATATTTGTTTTGAAACTATGTTCTGAACATCTTTTTGTAAAATCTCTTTTGCAGATTTACAATCTATTCTAATCAAAAATTTTTTATTATATAAATCATCTTGAAATTTTGATATGCATAAAATTATGGATAAAATTTCCTTTTTAATAGTTGAATAATTCTTTTGAGGGTCAGACCATGTTCCTGAATGAAATCTAACTAATTCCTCTTTTGATTCTTCTATTCTTTGTTTTAATATACCCACATATCCTAATTCTGATGCATCTGTTTCAACTATCATGAATGCTTTAGGATGTGGTAAACATAAACATGGTAATGATTCAATTTTTCCTTTCAAATATTTTATTTTTTGAGTATGTTCTTCTGTCCAAGGTTTGGGGTTTTTCTTTAGTCTATTAAATAGTATAGAACATTCTTGCCTTAATCTAGGAAAGAAATCTGCTATATAATTTAAACAACCTAAAAATCTTTGTAATTGATTTTTTTCTTTTATTTCATCTGGAAATTTAGTAGCAAATTCTAAAGCTCTATTAATTGGTTTTATTGTTCCTTGATATATATTATGTCCTAGAAATCTTATTTTCGTTTGCAATAATTTCATTTTTGGGGCTGAAACTACTAATCCATTTTTCTTAACTGTTTTTAAAAATATATTTAAATGTTTAAAATGTTGTTCTATTGATTCTGAAAATATTAATACATCATCTATATATACAATGCTAAATGAACTATAAGGATTAAAAATATCATTCTTTATATTTTGAAATTCTGATGGTGCATTTTTTAATCCAAATGGCATTACGTTCCATTCATAATGACCAAAAGGTGTTGTGAATGTTGTTTTATATCTATCTTCTGGAGTTATTAATATTTACCAATATCCTGATTTTAAATCAAATTTAGAAAATATTTTTGCATTAAATAATCTATTAAGCAAATCTTTTTTATTAGGAATAGGATATCTAATCCATTGAAAAACTTTGTTTAAAAGTTTATAATTTATTACTAATCTTGGAACTCCTCTTTCTTTTTCAGCTTGATTCATTACATAGAATGCAGCACAACTCCAAGGTGATTTTGAAGGTGTTATTAATCCTTTGTCTATTAATGTTTTTATTTCCTTTTTACAAAATTCTAATAAATCAGAATTCATTTGTATTGGTCTAGCTTTTGTTGGAATATTTTTTTCATTAAATTCTTTTTCATATGGTAATTCTATCATATGTTGTTTTCTATCCCAAAAAGCATTAGGAATATCTGCACAAATTTCTTTTTGCAATAATTCTTCTAATTCAGAAATTCTTTTTTGTATTTTAGCTTCTTTTAATTGTTCTTCAATTTTTAAATAAGATTTCTCTTCTTTGATATAGTTTATATGTTGCTGTACTTTAGTAATAGTATTTATTGTTTTATAAATAGAAGATGTTTGTAATATCTGTAATTCTCTTTGTCTTATTGGAGTTAAGAATTTAAAAGTAACAGTTTTTCCCATTATATTTATTGAAATTCCTTCATGGTTTACTGCAAATGGGTAAATTTGAATTAAAAAAGGTGTTCCTAATATTATATCATGATTTATATTTTTTACAATTATAAAATTATGTCTTATACAATATTCATTATTACATATTGATCCTTTTGTAAATTTATATTTTACTTGTAAATTTTCTCCATTTGCTGCCATTAATGTTTCATTCGTTCTTTCACAATATTTAGTAGGAATTATTCCTTCTTTAATACAACTTGAATCAGCTCCACTATCTATTAGAGCTACATGTGTTTCTTTGAAATCTTCTATAGTAATAGTTACTAAAGCATACCATTTTTGAAATGTCATTTTTTCTATTGTATTTAAATATTGATCTTCATCCACTGGTTTTTCTGATATAAATATTTCTTCTGTTTTAGAATTAGAAGTTGATGGTTGATTATCTATTAAGGTTATTTTTGCTTCTATTTCTAAATCTTTTGTTTTTAATTCTATAATCTCTTGTTGTAATTGTTTTATTTGTACTTTAAGATTATTGATTTCTGTTTGAAGATCTTTAGTCGTTTCTTTTTTCATTATATTTATATTTGGATATTTATCTATTAATTTCGAAATGCTAAAAGGTTCTATTATCTTTGGCATTTTATCTTCCTGAATAATTAAACTTTTTAATCTTTCCAAATATTCTTTTTTAGCTATTGGATCATTAATCTTTTCTATTATATCTAATAAGAATTCTTTATCTTCTTTTTTAGTTATAACATTTATATATTTTGGAGTATTAGAACAATTACAATCTTCTCCACTTTCTGAACTAGTTAAATCATTATAAAAATCATCTTCTGAACTTTGATCTTTTTCATTTATTAATAAGTTTATTAATTTATTTTTAATCTCTTCTTCTTCTGCACAAATTTCAGTAATTTTTTCTTTTAAATTACATTTATTTGCTTTATGTCCTATTTTCCCACATTTGTAGCAAATAATTTTCTTTTTAATAAATTTTCTTTTCTTTTCAGGTTTATTTCCTTCAGTTCTTTTGTACCTGATTTTCTTATTATTGTATTTTTTAATTTTCTTTTTGTATGCAGAAGGTGATTTAATTCGTTTAATTCCAAATGCATCACAAAATGATCCTACTTCTTTTGTTTTTGAGCCATATTTTATTTGTAATTTTAATTCTGAGCATAGTATTAATCCTTCTTTTTTCACAAAAGCAAATAATTGTCCAAAAGTAATATTTTCGAATGAAATTACATCTGTTCCCATTTCCTTTTGTAAACTATCCATTATTCTTTGTGAAAATAAGCTTGGTAATCCTGTTATAAATCTTTCTTTCCAGAATGAAGCATTACAATCAGGTCTTCTTAATACATTTGTTAAAAACATATCTTTATACCATCTAAAATCTGATAATGTTGGACATCTTAGATTTGTTAAAAATGTTTTATTAGAGTTTAATTCTTCTTCTGGATTTCCTATAAAATACATTACTATTGTTACAATTAAAAATTCTGCAGCATCTGATTGAATTTGAATATTTCCTTGATCATCTTCAATTTCTTGTGTATGATCTAATATTGATAACTTATCTTGAAGTGTTAAAGCATTATCCCACCAATTTTTTAATTGTCCAGTAAATCCTGAAACTAATAATGTTGCAATATTTCTTTCTTGAATATTTTTTATTTTGTAAGCTAGTCTAGCCATTCCCATTTCTTGTAAATTATTTAATACTTCGTATTCTGCTTTGCCATCTATATTTCATTCATAAATTGAGTCTCCATCATATTTAGTGGTACGAAATTTTGATCTTTCTTCATATTGAATATCTGGAGGGCTAGGTCTTGGATAATAATTCTTTGTACTTACCATTTTCCAATTTTTATTATTATTATTATAAATCCTTCTTCTTTTTATTTTATTTATTTGATTATCTTTGGTTTCTTCAAATTGTTTTTCTATTGGTAAAATTATATTTTCTTCAATTTCTGAATTTATTGATTCTTCAGATGAATTATTTTCATTTTCAGATGAATTGTCTTCTATTATTTGGTCTAAAGTATTAATTTTAGGAGTTTGAGGCTTAGATAAAGTCTGTAATGATTGTGATATCCTATTTAATATATTGTCAGTAGTATTTATTCTTTGATTATTAATATTTTGGATTAACTCTTGTTCTTTTTCTCTTGTCAAACTTCTAGGCTGGAAATGTGGTGCTGAAATATCATTAGGGAATTTAGATTCTGGTCTCTTTAGTGTATCTATTTTTGTATTTAATACTTCCATATGTTGAGATATTGTATGAAGAATTTGATTTGTATAATTATTTTATTGATAAATCTTTTTGATATCTTCTAAATTTATTGTATTATTATTTGTACTTGATTCAGCTTCTCTACCCTTTTTAAAAGGTGAGGCTATTATGTCTCCTTGACCTATGTTTATTTTTACTTCTTGTAATGGAGGATGTATAGATGTTATTATTTGATCATCTTTTAATTTCCATTTTTTATATAAATTAGTCTGAACATTAATTTGAGGTGTATGAAATATATCATTTATTCCTAATTTTGAAGTATAGAATGATAACCAAGTAAAGAAAGGAAAATCAAATTTTTGCTTTTCTAATTCATTTTTCCATTCTATAATTAATTTTTCTTTATACTTAGGGTCTAATTGAAAGAACCAAATTCTTTTTTCAGTATTTTCTTCATCTTCAAAATCTTCTTGCAAGTATTTATGATTTATTTTATATGGTTTGTTTATTACATTTATTTCTCCTTTCATTTGTGAATGGGTTGGAGAATATTCTGATTGAGTCTGATTTATAACTTCTGGAATAGGAGTTTTATATTTAAAAGTTGAAGTGCTTTCTAAAGGAAAATTTATTTCAGTTGCTTCATAATTAGAATGTCTTGCTGGTAACCAAGAATAAGTTGAATCAGGTTTTTCTCTTAATGATGAAAATCTTATTAGAGTATTACCATCAGGTTTTTCTATAATATCTTCTGCAGTTGTTTGTTCTATATTTCTTGCTATTTGTGGATTTTTAATTTCAAATTCACTAGGTATAGTTATCTCATTCCATTTTAATCTTTTTGGAGTATAAGTTGTAGGTCTATCTGCATCTACTTGTAATAAAGTTGTTTCTTCTTTAAGAGTTGGAGTCATGATAAATTTAGGATTTAGATGAGAAGATAAGGGTCTATAATATATTCTATATATTACTGCAAAATTCTTTGTATGTTTTTCAAATTCATTTCCTTGTAAATGAATGTCTAATATTACTGAGTTAAGAATATGTGGGTCTGTTAAGTCTATTGAAAAATTTGGAGCACAGTTAAAATATATGGGTCCATTACAAACATTTGTTTGAATCATAGAAAGTAAAGAAGTTTTATATCTTTTGAGTCTAGTATCTCTTAATGCTAAATATATTGGAGCATCTACTCCTAGATGGAATAAAGGTTTTACTGCAATTTGTATTAAACCTATATGAATATATCGATATCCTTTACTTAAATATTTCTGAATTGTACTATGATTTAGTAATGGAATTGATTGATATTCTTCTTGAATAGATATTGTTTCTTCATGTGTTTCTTCATGTGTTTCTGAATTGTACTTGGTTATCATTCTATACTTCAAAATTAGGAATAAATGATATATTTCATACACCTCAAATTAATGTTCAGACTAATTTATATAAAAAATGGAAATTAAAAGATGATCAAATAATAACATCTATACATCCTCCATTACAAGAAGTAAAAATAAACATAGGTCAAGGAGACATAATAGCCTCACCTTTTAAAAAGGGTAGAGAAGCTGAATCAAGTACAAATAATAATACAATAAATTTAGAAGATATCAAAAAGATTTATCAACAAAATAATTATACAAATCAAATTCTTCATACAATATCTCAACATATGGAAGTATTAAATACAAAAATAGATACACTAAAGAGACCAGAATCTAAATTCCCTAATGATATTTCAGCACCAGATGGAGACTCAATTTATGAATGGAATATAGATGGCAAAGCAGAATACGAAATTCATCTGAAGAATCAATAAATTCAGAAATTGAAGAAAATATAATTTTACCAACCAAAGATAATCAAATAAATAAAATAAAAAGAAGAAGGATTTATATTAATAATAATAAAAATTGGAAAATGGTAAGTATAAAGAATTATTATCCAAGACCTAGCCCTCCAGATATTCAATATAAAGAAAGATCAAAATTTCGTACCACTAAATATGATGGAGACTCAATTTATGAATGGAATATAGATGGCAAAGCAGAATACGAAGTATTAAATAATTTACAAGAAATGGGAATGGCTAGACTAGCTTATAAAATAAAAAATATTCTCTTTCTCAGTAAGATTCATTCCAGATGGATTTACTTATCAAGATTACAAAATGGCATGGTATCGTACTTTTTTGTATCGACCTTTCAATCATTCATGGTTCTTTACATTCAAAGAAAGCTGTAGCAGAGAATTTCCAATTTGGTTCAATCACTGGTGGAAATGGTTCGGTCCTCAACCTTAAACCAGGAAAGTAAATGAAATAAAGAAAGCAAAAAGCATAAGAGTTAGAAAATGGGTCGCAGTCGGACTGCCACTAGTTAGATTGTTAGTTTAGGCAGTAGAACCAGCCATATATGATTAGTATAATCAAAATAAAATAAAACAAAATAAACCAGCCATATATGAATATAGACGGCTCAACCGACTATTTGATTGAATGAGATTGAATATGAAAATAAGAGAGAACTTACAGAATATGAGACTTGCACAAGGCTTGCTTCCATGTTTGATTCTAAAAGGTAAAAACTAAAACTAGTTTGTAGAGAGATGGAGGAGAGTTTCTTCAAACCAGAGAGAAGGAAGAGCTTGAAGAATGGTGTTCATAATTGTGTTCTGAATGGTGTGTGGATTGTGTTGGGTTTGAGGGGTATTTATAGCAAAATTTTCGTGTTGCTACAGTACCCGCTATAGTGATTTTTACTGTTTGCTACAGTACCGCTACAGTACATCGTTTGTCTTTTGTTGCCGTGTTTGCACAGTAATTTGTCGGATTGTTACAGTGCTTCCGGTGCTACAGTAAAAATGATGTTTTTTAAATTTTGTTCCGATTGAACTAGATTGAATATTTCTAAAAACATTTGTTCAGCAAATCATTGCTGATAATTCTTCCGATGCTTCTTTGATCTATCCCTTGTAATGCTGTTTTGTGATCTTACGAAATTTGTGAGAAAATTTCATAACAATCATTTTCATTTTCTGGACTTTCATATTCATCAAGTTTTGTTCCAAAACTGGAGGCATTCTCTTTGTTTGGAGCTTTTTTTTTATTGATCCAGTTGTAGAAGTATTTGACTTGTTTGATATATTTTTGTTTGTCAGTGATTGACGCCAGCTTAGCTGCTGAGATAGACTTCTACTGCAAAAACTGGCTTGTTTAACTGTCTCTGGGTTTGATTAAGCGAGGGTTCTTTTGAAACCATACTTGGATGTTTGCTGGTTGAATGAAATTTTTGTTGAATGTTGGCCACCATTTTGAATATCCCTGTCGGAGTAACAATGGTGGGAGCTGTGTTTGTTTTATATATTCGTATTTTCACTGGTAGACCCATGTTACCAAGAATATAGAAAAGAAGTGCAGGCTGATTGGTATATAGTTGTTTTGGGGTTCAAATCTTTCTTCAAATAGTTTGTAGTTTTGTTTGATATCTGGAGGAAGAATTTCCAGATTAGGTCCAAGTGTTTTCCACCATGCTAGAAAATCATACTTGTTTGTTTTCAAAAAATAGAAAAGATAAGAATGTTGGTTTAATTCGTTTTGAAAAGTGAAGACATAGAACCAGGCTGCCTTATAATCCCAATAAGTATAACTTGGGGGATTAAAGGAAGTAGAAAAAGGTTTAGATTTGCTTAGATTTATTCCCCATTCTGAAGGCTTGATAACCTTTAGAATTTGGGTACTGGAATGAGTATTGATGTATTTTCCAATAGGGTTTCCATTTATGTCTTTCATTTCGATTTTGTGGGGTTTAAGGACCAGAGACTTTGAATCTATGAGAATGAGTTTGTAATATTCAAATGTCATAGTAAGAGTTTGAAGTATGAAATTGTAGGTATTTGGAAGAATAATTCGGGTCATTATGTTTGGATCATCATGCCAATAATCAAGTTCGGTTTGGACTACAGGAATGTGGGTACTTGATTTGACTTACGGGCAGGAAGTTTTGTTTGATTTTGGTTCAAAGTTAGCCAGGGTCTTAGATTCCTGGATAACAATAGGTTTGGTTTGGTGTTTTGGTTTAAAGCCAATTTAAAATGACTTGATGTATCCCAAACAAGGTATCCCAGTGGATTAGGTTGATATCCATGAGATTCAGCGCATTGTTTGAAACGGTCAAAATATATTTGTTTTCAATCCTCTTTCTCAGCTATGTCTGCCCATGTTTTTGGAGAGGCTATGGATATGGGTTGAGGTGAGGAAAAGAATTTGGAATCTATTTGAGGGCGAGTTTGAAGAGGATTGTTTTTCCTTGTGGGATGGATTGGATGAACTTGAAGAGCCTTGTTTGATTGTTTGAGAGGAAGGCTCTGTTTGTTCTGAGGATTTCTCCTATTGTTTCTTTTTCCTGGGCATCTTATCTTCCTTGCAAAAATTCTCCGGTTAGATAATCATGAATGGAGTTTGAGGACCCTCTAATGTATTCAATGTCAAAATCATAGATCGATAAAATCGCTTGCCATCTTGCAAAAAATTGTTTAGAGGCAAGGTTTTTAACATCTTTTTGTAAAACATCTTTAGCTGATTTACAATCAACCCGAAGTAAAAACTTTTGATTTAGTAATTCAGCTTGGAATTTTGTAATACATAAAACTATTGCTAAAATCTCTTTTTTAATAGTGGAATAATTTTGTTGAGAATTATTCCAACGTTTAGAAGCAAAAGCTATTATTTGTTCTTCATTATTTTTTATTTGTTTAAGAATGCCACGATATCCTAAATCAGAAGCATCCGTTTCCACAACTTTTTGAGTTGTTGGATTTGGAAGGGCAAGACAAGGAATGGCTTTGACTTCGGTTTTGATTTTTCTAACTGTTTCTGTGTGAACATCTGTCCACAAGGGTGGAGTAGTTTTTAATCTGTCATATAATGGTTTGGCTAGATTACTGAGATTTGGTATAAAGTCTGAGAATTTTGTTGAGAATTATTCCAACGTTTAGAAGCAAAAGCTATTATTTGTTCTTCATTATTTTTTATTTGTTTAAGAATGCCACGATATCCTAAATCAGAAACATCCGTTTCCACAACTTTTTGAGTTGTTGGATTTGGAAGGGCAAGACAAGGAATGGCTTTGACTTTGGTTTTGATTTTTCTAACTGTTTCTGTGTGAACATCTGTCCACAAGGGTGGAGTAGTTTTTAATCTGTCATATAATGGTTTGGCTAGATTACTGAGATTTGGTATAAAGTCTGAGACATAGTTTAGACATCCCAAGAATCTCTGGAGTTGTTGTTTGTCAAGAATTTGGTCAGGAAATTTATCAGCAAACTGGATTGATCTATTTATGGGGGTAATGGTTCCTTGGTGGATATGATGTCCAAAAAACCTAATTTTGGTTTGGAAAAGGCTGATTTTCTTTTGAGAGACAACCAGGCCATTTTTCTGGGTAATATGAAGGAAGGTATTTAGGTGTTTGAAATGTTGTTCAATGCTTTCTGAGAATACCAAAACATCATCAATATAGACGATGATTAATGAGAAATAAGGATTGAATATCTTATTTTCACAAAATATCACATTTGATTGAAATTTTAAATACAATACTGAATGAACTATAGGAATTAAAAATATCATTCGTTATATTTTGAAATTCTGATGGTGCATTTTTTAATCCAAATGGCATAACCTTCCATTCATAATGGCCAAAAGGTGTTGTAAATGCTGTTTTGTATCTATCTTCTGGGGTTATTAATATTTGCCAATATCCAGATTTTAAATCAAATTTAGAAAATATTTTTGCATTAAATAATCTGTTAAGCAAATCCTTTTTATTAGGAATGGGATATCTAATCCATTGTAAAACTTTATTTAATGGTTTATAATTTATAACTAATCTTGGAACTCCTCTTTTTTTTTCAGCTTGATTCATTACATAAAATGCAGCACAACTCCAAGGTGATTTTGAAGGTGTTATTAATCCTTTGTCTATTAATGTTTTTATTTCCTTTTTACAAAATTCTAATAAATCAGAATTCATTTGTATTGGTCTAGCTTTTGTTGGAATATTCTTTTCATTAAATTCTTTTTCATATGGTAATTCTATCATATGTTGTTTTCTATCCCAAAAAGCATTAGGAATGTCTGCACAAATTTCTTTTTGTAATAATTCTTCTAGTTCTGAAATTCTTCTTTGTATTTTAATTTCTTTTAATTGTTCTTCAATTTTTAAATAAGATTTTTCTTCTTTAATATAAGTTATTTGTTGCTGTGCTTTAGTAATAGTATTTATTGTTCTATAAATAGAATTTGTTTGTAAGGTTTGTAAATCTCTTTGTCTTATTGGAGTTAAAAATTAAAAATAATAGTTTTTCCCATTATATTTATTGAAATTCCTTCATGACTTACTGAAAATGGGTAAATTTGAATTAAAAAAGGTGTTCCTAATATTATATCATGATTTATATTTTTTACAATAATAAAATTATGTCTAATACAATATTCATTATTGCATATTGCTCCTTTTGTAAATTTATATTTTACTTGTAGATTCTCTCCATTTGCTGCCATTAGTGTTTCATTCGTTCTTTCACAATATTTAGTAGGAATTATTCCTTCTTTAATACAACTTGAATCAGCTCCACTATCTATTAGAGTTACATGTGTTTCTTTGAAGTCTTCTACAGTAATGGTTACTAAAGCATACCATTTTTTCTATTGTATTTAAATATTGAACTTCATCTACTGGTTTTTCTGATATAAATATTTCTTCTGTTTTGGAATTAGAAGTTGATGGTTGATTATCTATTAAGGTTATTTTTGCTTCTATTTCTAAATCTTTTGTTTTAAATTCTATAATCTCTTGTTGTAATTATTTTATCTGTGTTTTAAGATTATTTATTTCTGTTTGAAGATCTTTAGTCGTTTCTTTTTTCATTATATTTATATTTGGATATTTATCTATTAATTTCGAAATGCTAAAAGGTTCTATTATCTTTGGCATTTTATCTTCTTGAATAATTAAACTTTTTAATCTTTCCAAATATTCTTTTTTAGCTATTGGATCATTAATCTTTTCTATTATATCTAATAAGAATTCTTTATCTTCTTTTTTAGTTATAACATTTATATATTTTGGAGTATTAGAACAATTACAATCTTCTCCACTTTCTGAACTAGTTAAATCATTATAAAAATCATCTTCTGAACTTTGATCTTTTTCATTTATTAATAAGTTTATTAATTTATTTTTAATCTCTTCTTCTCCTGCACAAATTTCAGTAATTTTTTCTTTTAAATTACATTTATTTGCTTTATGTCCTATTTTCCCACATTTGTAGCAAATAATTTTCTTTTTAATAAATTTTCTTTTCTTTTCTGGTTTATTTCCTTCAGTTCTTTTGTGTCTTATTTTCTTATTGTTATATTTTTTAATTTTCTTTTTGTATGCAGAGGGTGATTTAATTCTTTTAATTCCGAATGCATCACAAAATGATCCTACTTCTTTTGTTTTTGAGCCATATTTTATTTGTAATTTTAATTCTGAGCATAACATTAATCCTTCTTTTTTCACAAAAGCAAATAATTGTCCAAAAGTAATATTTTCAAATGAAATTACATCTGTTCCCATTTCCTTTTGTAAACTATCCATTATTCTTTGTGAAAATAAGCTTGGTAATCCTGTTATAAATCTTTCTTTCCAGAATGAAACATTACAATCAGGTCTTCTTAATACATTTGTTAAAAACAGTCAAAAAGAATTGATTAGTAGTGTCAGCCCCAAAAATGAAATTATTTCAAACAAAAATAAGATTTTTAGGACATGATATATATCAAGAAACAATAAAACCAATCAATAGAGCGTTAGAATTTGCCACTAAATTTTCAGATGAGATAAAAGATAAAAATCAATTACAAAGGTTTTTAGGATGTTTAAATTATATAGCAGATTTCTTTCCTAAATTAAGGCAAGAATGTTCTATATTATTTAATAGACTAAAGAAAAATCCAAAACCTTGGACAGAGGAACATACTCAAAAGATAAAATATTTAAAAGGAAAAATTGAATCATTACCATGTTTATGTCTACCTCATCCTAAAGCATTTATGATAGTTGAAACAGATGCATCAGAATTAGGATATGGTGGAATACTAAAACAAAGAAGAAAAGAATCAAAGGAAGAATTAGTTAGATTTCATTCAGGAATATGGTCTGACCCTCAGAAAAATTATTCGACGATTAAAAAAGAAATTTTATCAATAGTTTTATGCATATCAAAATTTCAAGATGATTTATATAATAAAATTTTTTTAATTAGAATAGATTGTAAATCTGCAAAAGAAATTTTACAAAAAGACGTTCAAAATATAGTTTCAAAACAAATATTTGCTAGATGGCAAGCTATTTTATCTGTTTTCGATTTTGAAATTGAATTTATCAAAGGAGAAAATAATTCATTACCAGATTTTCTTACTAGAGAATTTTTACAAGGACATGGATCGTGAAATGATGGCCCAAAGAACTGATCGAGAATATACAAATTATTTAAGAACCCAAAGAGATTCTCCTAAACTCTTAAACAAAGAAGCAGTTCTTCAATCCAGAGGATATCAATATTTTATCCAGACCAGAAATGGAAGACAAAGTATTCCAGCCTATCAAATTTCCAAACATGATACAGTATATATTCAGCAAAGCCATTTCACAACTCTTACACCAAAGGAGAGAGCTTTTCTCATCCAAAGAGAGATTCAGAGAAACACTATTAGAATTCAAGTTCTACGAAGAGCAGGAAGGAATGAAGAATTTCTTCAACATTACAAAAATCAAAATAAACAATTATCTAACCAACTTAAAGATGTTGTTTATTAATTTTGCAGGAAAATGGATTCAAAAACAGGAAGTTCTAGACCCAAGACTCCTCAAGATTGTGAGATGAGTCTTACTCCTGTAACCCAAAATAGATTCCAATTATTACAAGACTTTCCAGCATTGACTTATAGTCAAGCTGCTTGCACTCCAATTTCCTCTCAAATTAGACCAATTCAACAACTGCCAAAAATTCAAGGAAAACCCATTGAAAATATTTATTTTACAAAACCATTTCATCAGCATATTACCGTAACTAGATTCCAAGAACTACCATTATATTCTACACTCAATCAGCTTACTCAAAGAATCTTTCCTCAAAAGTGTTATTGGCAACCTGATGATCCTTCAAAAAATTTGGATCATTATGAGTTAATTCTTACAGATACTCAATCTGTAGAAATATTCCCTATTCCAGATAAAAAGAATCCAAATATAATTAGTCATTCCAAGTAAAGAAAGTTTGTTCACCTAATGAATGGACTTCTCTTTATTCTAAAAAATCATTTTCAGTCAGATTCATTCCAGATGGTTTCACATATCAAGATTACAAAATGGCCTGGTATCGTGCTTTTTTATATCGACCATTCAACCATTCGTGGTTCTTTACATTCAAAGAAAGTTGCAACAGAGAATTTTTAATTTGGTTTAACCATTGGTGGCAATGGTTCGGTCCTCAAAAAGAAATTCTACCTCCCAATGTTCTTATGGGATTTCAAACCTACCTCAAAAAAGCAAGGGGGGAAGAGTATACAAGACCAATATTATTCCATATGGAATTCAAAATACCATGAATTTTTTGCTGGAGCTTCAAATTTCATCAAGAATTAGAAAAATCACTTCCAATGTCACTAGTCAGAGAATTCAAGATCAAATGGTGGAGCGGATTCAATCAAGAATATGGAGACCAAACAAATGTGATAAGATTCCTAATAACTGGAGACAAACTCAAGTGGACAAATCAATCAACCTCTTCAACAACTATGCCAACCACTCCAACCACTATGACAACCACTCCAACCACTATGCCAACCACTTCAAAAAAGAAAGATAAAGAAAAAGGTGTCAGTATGGCATCCGAGGCAATCTCAAACGACTTTTTGATGAAAAAGATGATGCACAATCCCGAGATGCTTAAAGAATATTTGGACTATTTACAAAAGCAAGACAAGAAGGAAGAAATCGACAAAATTGAAGAGTCAGCTGGATCATCCGAATCTACTTTTGATCCTTTTGGAGGACCATGCGGACAAGACCCAAATGACTTTTAAAGAAAGATGTAGAAGCATTGTCTTCTGCATTTCACTTTCATTTGAATTTCATTTGCCTTTTTCTTTGAAATGTGGCCGACATTCTTATATTTTGAAATTTTATTTTTGGCTGACAACTTTATCAAAAGTCTGTCGGGTCTTGAGCACATGAACCATCAAAAGGATCAAAAGTAGATTCCGTTGACGATCCAGTTGACTCATCTTTTTTGTCTTCTTCTTTTTTGTCTTGACTTTGCAAATAATTTAGGTATTCTTTGAACATTTCCGAATTTTGCATCATTTTTTTCATTAAGAAATCATTTGCCGTTGTTTCTGATGTTGATCAACTTTTCTCCTTCTCTTTCTTCTGTGGAATGGTTGGGATATTAACTCCTTTGGCAGATTGCTGATTTAGATTTGTCCATTTGAGTTTTTCTCCCGTCTCTAGGAATCTTAATACATTCTTTTGATCACAAAATTCTTGATTGAATCCTATCCACTATTTAATTTTGAATTTTCGGACTAGTGACATTGGAAGTGATTTTTTCAATTCTTGATGAACTTTGAAACTCCAGCAAAAAGTCCATGGTACTTTGAATTTCATGTGGAATAGTATTGGCCGTGTATATAAAATAATCATATATTTGTCAGCCAAAGATAAAGTTGTCGGCCAAAGATAATGTAGACACCAAATTTTTGTCAATTTTTAATATTTTCTCAAGATTTTTCTATTTAATGAATTATTTATTTTCTAGTATTTTAATGTGCATTTTTCTCATTTTTGCAGGTTTGCTTTTTAAAAAAAAAAAAGAAAAGAAAAACAAACAACAAAAAAAAAAAACAAACAACAAAAAAAGAAAATAAAAAAAATCATCATAATCATTTTCTCTACCAAAACCCCTATTAACCCATTCCATACTCAATTGCCATGCACCTTTCTTTTCATTGGCAGAAGTCATCATTTTGGGCAATCCAACACACAAAACTCCCCACCTTTTACTTCCTCAATCTCCTCTCTCGGCTCTCTCCCAGAGGACACAACAGGGAAGCCAAAAAGAAAAAAAAAGAAAATCTCCATCCTTCTCGGCTCTCTCCCTCACAGAACAAAAAGAAGAAAACACTCCCTCACTTTGCACACGGCTCACTCTCTCCCTCACAGAACAAAAAGAAAAAAACAAAAATCCCTCTCGGCTCACTTGGGCAGAGGAGAGAAACACAAAAAAAAAAAGAAGCAAGGCACTCTTCCTCTTCCCAACTCCCTCTCGGTTTTTTCTTTCTTTGCTCCCAACAGACAAAGTCACAACAAGAAGCATTCTCCTCTCCCCAACATACTCACAGGCATCAGAAAAATTCAGCCAAGGCAATTCCATTTTCATTGAGGTATTTTTCAGTTTTTTTTTTAAGTATATTAGATACATTTTGGTTTTAATTTATCTTGCTTTTGCTGGTTTTTATTGTTGTTGTTGTATTGCTGAAATTTGGGAAATAGCATGAACTAGATTGAGGAAAAGGAAATGTTTTTTATGCATGCATGTTAACCGTTTGAGAAAATACCAAAATGAAAAGAAAGAATCTTAGGGGACTGTTTTGATTTATTTTAGTCCTTTTATGTTGTTTTCTTGTCAAAATAAAATCATATTTGTATTGTAGGAGTTGTAAGAGTGTTGTAGTATAATTTTTATGATTTTTGGTGAAGATTTGGGTGTTTTAAAGAAATAAAAACTGGAATGTATTTTGATATTTTGGCCACTTTTGGATCATCTTTTGTAAAAACTAATTCCGGAAATGGAATCTATGCGAGAAATGGAGTGGGGATGTGTATTTTGAGAAGTTTTGATCACCGGAAAGGTCGCCGGCGGTGGCGGTCCGGTGGCGGCGGCGCCACCGGCGGCCACCATGGCTGCCAGCTGAAGCTTCTTTGGTTGGCCGAAGAAGAAGAGAAAAAGAAACGGCTGGAAGTGTAGAAAGGAAGAAAAGAAAAGAAGGAAAGAAAGAAAGAAAAAAGGGGTTCGGGCTAAGGTTAGTTTTTAGGTGGGTTTGTGATTATTTTGTTAGGTTTTGGGGATGGGCTTTAGTTTATTTTTTCTTTTGGGTTTCTGTTGGGCTAGGAGGTTGGAGCCCATGTATTTTTGGCTGGGCTTGAGGGATAAAAAGACGGGCTGGCATGTGTGTTTTAGCTTGGGTTTTCGGTTGGGCTTAGGTAGTTTTTGGCCCAGAATAAATAAAATGATGGCCCGATGGCCTTTTTCTCCCATATCAGAAACCGAAATTTTCACTTTAATCTCTGATCTTTGGAGTAGTTTCATTGTGGCCCATAACATTTTAAATTCCTTTCAACTCGGTCCTTAAATTAATTTCACTTTGGTCCCTGAATTTTATCTTTTATTTAATTTTGACCTCTGAACTTTGAAAAAATATGATTTTTGTCCCCCAAAAGTTTTTTCAATTTTTGCAATTCAGTCCCTGATGAATTTTGACTCTCTTTATTATGATTGCTTCTTTTCTTTAATAGCTAATTATGTTACTTTTGGATATGTTTAACTTGTAATTTTTTAGATATTCTTAAATTTATTTACGTTTGATATATTGAGGTGAATTTTCATTATTATTATTACTTTTTTCAATTAAATTGGTGCCATGATTCTTTTGTTCATTTTGAGTATAAATAGGGCAATTTGACTCCATTTAGTCACCACTTCAAACGGGAGGTACCCTTATTTTTATTATTTCAATGTCAATTACGTGCTCTTATGTGCTCCTATGTATTCCTATGTGTTTATATATTTTTATATGCTTTATTTATTGCATTTAAATGTTCATTTAAATTTTCTTATGTTATATTTGTTTAGTTAATTTTTATAATTATTCGAGAGGCATTTAAATACCTAAAAAATGTAATAGATAGGACAATTAGATTTGTTTTATTTTATTTCCCCTTTTAGATTGTGGTTAGGCGCTCCCCGATGTAATAGATAGGTTGTGTGCTTATGTGGCTTATGTGTTATATGTTTTATCTGCTTTTCTTAGGATTTTGGCATCTAGATATTATGTTTACGTGTTATGTGCTACGTGCTCTTACGTGCTTATTTGTTTTAATTTATGTTTTATTTGTTTCACTATGAATTGTTAATGCATGACGTCACCACACTAGTCCAACGCTAGTTGTGGCTTCTCCCTCCGCTTACTTGCTAGTCCAATGCTAGTAAGGATTTTTAGAGATGGGCTAGTCCAACGCTAGGCCCTTTTAAGTCGTCTTGCGCTAGATTCATCTTTGTGTGCTATTCACTACATTTTCAAGCATATTTTCATTTTTAGGATCTTTTATCATTTGTATGATATTTCCTATTATATTATCCCCTACCCTCTATAGGTGCTAATCATTGCATTTAGAATTGCATCTCATTTAGACTAGTTCATTTGCTTGTTCATGTTAGGATAATTATTTTTCAAACATGGAAAATTGGTGATTATAACTCTATAGTTTAAATACTCCATTAATCCTTGTATATAAAAATTATGTCACGAGTCTTTGTCTCCCGCACCCTTTATGTTGCATTCCCTTTTTCTTTGATCACTTATATATATGTATATAACTTAATTTCTTTTCTTTTATTTTAATTTCATCATTTGCATACTCGTGACACTTTCAAGGAATCATTTTGGCCTTCGCAATTAATGCGATTGGTTCAATTAAACCCTTGAATGAACATTTTGTCCCTTTCGATATTTTTTTTAATTTAGATTTGCATACATATAGGAAACATCCAAATATGATAAAATTAAGGGTTAGATTAGGAAAATTTTGACTAAATCTCGCAACTAGCTTAGACTAGGTTGAAAGGGTGCCTTAGGTTTGAGTCAATTGAACCTTTGCCTTCCCTTTCTTCAACCGTGACTCCCGAACCCATTTTCTCTTGTTTTCAAAGACCTGGAGTTGTCAAAAAGGGTTTTGATTTATTTTTGTCAAAAAATATTTTTTTGGGTGACTTGGTACACCAAAACTCGATACCAAGTGGCGACTCCTATTTTTTCTTAAAAAACCCTTTTAGACTATATTTTTGGACCCAAATTGTCGCATTCTTTTTAAGTCCCATTCTAGGTCCTTTTTCATTTATTATTAATAAATCACATCTTTTTATAAACTCTTTCTTTTTCCATCGCGAAAAAATGGGGCGCGACAGATAAGATTTCAAAAGATAAGAATTTCAAAAGCAACCAATCAAAAGAAGATAAGGTGTTGGCAGAAAAAGCAAATAAAATTCAAATGAAAGTGTCGACAATCAAATGAAGATGAAATTCAAAGACGGAAGTCTTTATAAATAGAACTCAAAATCAGTTGCAGAGGCATCGAGTTTTAGCCATCCTAAGAATCTCTCTGTAAACCTTTACTTTCTCAGTTTTTAAATTTTTTTGTACGCACTTCTATTCAACAAGTTCAATAAAGATACGAAATTTGATTTCATCTCAAAGGCTTCCGTTTCAAAGGTTACTTTCATTAACTGTAAGTTTTATATGCTTATGTTTTATATGATTATTTTATATACTGTAATATATGATAATTATAATTATAATATATTATTATATACACATATACTATAATTATAATAATAATTATAGTTTATTATACTTATAAATAAAATAAATATATTATTATATAATATTATATATTATAAATACATATAAATATAAACATATATGTTTATAATTATATAATATATTTATAAATATATATTATATAATATACATTAGTATAATATTAATATATTTATAGTCATCATGCATAGTTAATCTTTCTCAAAAGGTTAGATCTAAGGGTGTGCAAAATCGAAAAATTTCGATTTACCGACCGAATTCGGAAATTCGGAAATTCGAATTCGGTAATTCGGAATGAATATTGGAATTTCGATTTCGAATTGGTCGAATTCGGTAACAAGATTTTTCAAATCGGAAATTCCGATTTCGAATTCACAATTCGAAATCGAAATCGAAATCGGAAATCGGAATTCGTATTTCGATTTCAAATATGTTATATATATATATATATATATAATATAACATTTATATTATAATAATAATTTTTATATTCATAAATTCGATGAAATCAAAATTCCTATTTCGATTTTAATTTCGTTTCCACACATATATATATAATATTATATATATATATGTAATATAATATTTATATAATAATAATAATAATTTTTATATTCATGAATTCGGTGAAATCGAAATTTACCGAATTCCGAATTCCGAATTCGAATTCGGAATTGGTGAATTCGAAATCGAAATCGGTCGAAAATTCTGATACCAAAATTCCGAAAAATTCTGATTTCAAAGTTCCGAATTACCGATTCGATTTCGATTCACACCCCTAGTTAGATCTATTCTTGTAGTCTCATCACTCTCCTTATTATGATGAAAATATGGTCGTCATGTATAGTTAATCTTTCTCAAAAGGTTAGATCTTTTCTTGTAGTGTTCTCACTATCTTTGTTATAATCGATTTAGAAAAATAGTTATCCTCCATGGATCTCAAAAGATTTTGTGCCAAAGGGAAGAGGATTATAAAAAATATGTTCTTTGGGCCATCATTTCACGATCCATTTCCTTGTAAAAATTCTCTAGTAAGAAAATCTGGTAATGAATTATTTTCTCCTTTGATAAATTCAATTTCAAAATCGAAAACAGATAAAATAGCTTGCCATCTAGCAAATATTTGTTTTGAAACTATATTTTGAACGTCTTTTTGTAAAATTTCTTTTGCAGATTTACAATCTATTCTAATTAAAAATTTTTTATTATATAAATCATCTTGAAATTTTGATATGCATAAAACTATTGATAAAATTTCTTTTTTAATCGTCGAATAATTTTTCTGAGGGTCAGACCATGTTCCTGAATGAAATCTAACTAATTCTTCCTTTATCCACCATTTGATTTTGAATTCTCTGACTAGTGACATTGGAAGAGGTTTTTCTAATTCTTGATGAATTTTGAAACTCCAGTAAAATATCCATGGTACTTTGAACTCCAAAATCAAATGGTGGACTGGATTCAATCAAGAATTTGGAGATCAAACCAATGTGATAAGATTCTTGACTACTGGAGACAAACTAAAATGGACAAATCAGCCAACCACTACTTCAACAACTACTCCAAAGAGGACAAGACAGCCAACTACTATTCCAACCACTACACCTACTCCAACCACTCCAAAGAAGGATAAAGAAAAGATGACAGATATGGCATCCGAGGAAATTGCAAGCAACTTTCTGATAAAGCAAATGATGCAGAATCCCGAGATGCTCAAAGAATATTTGAATTATTTGCAAAAGCAAGATAAGAAAGAAGAAACTGACAAAATTGAGCAGTCAGCTGGATCATCCGAATCCACTTTTGATCCCTTTGGTGGATCATGCGGACAAGACCCAAATGACTTTTGAAAAAAGATGTCGGCCACAATTCAAGAAAAGAAAATGAAATTCAAATACAGATGAAATGCAATGGCAGACGTCCCTATAAATAGATTCAAAATCAGAAATGAGGAGCATCGGTGAATAACCAAGCAATCCTCTTGTGATAAACCATTAGCAAACCTCCCAATCTCTTTCATTCCATCCCTCTGTATTCAACCACTCTTGTATCTTTTCAATATTTTAATAAGAAGAACAAAGTTTGGAAGAATTCCACAATTATCAGATTCAAGCTTCCGTTAGCAACTCAAAAATTTTGTAAGTTTCATTGTTTAAATAACAGTCTATGCTCATTTCAAGTAACCTGGGTAGAAGTGGTATCAGAGCCACATATATCATGCATATTTAAGATTTTGAATTATTATTACCTTATTTGAATTACTCTCTATTTTTTATTTAGCTAATTCATGCATTTATGTTTACATATTTTATTAAATTTTTACTGAAATCATTGGTAAGACTTTGAAGCTTTGTGAGACCGTTGGTAAGTCCAGGATAGGATGTTCCCGGCATAGTGCTCAGTTGTTCCTGATTAGGTAAAAACTTTAAATAAATATTAAACATGGCTGCATTTCTTAGACAATTAAAAATAGGATCTAATTCAAAGCAAGATAATATAGTACAAAGTCATGAATATCATATGCCTATAAATAATTCAGGTTCGTAAGGAAGATGGACAATGTGTTGTTTTCTGTTCCAAAATGCATTCGGAACTACTGCACAAACCATCTCTTGGATCCTTGTTTGTAAATTCTAGATTTTCTGCTGGACTTTTGGTTTCTTGAGTTGTTCATCTATCCTTTTATAGGCAATTTCTTCTTTTAAGAAATTGATTTGGCTATGTTTAAGGGATAGATAATTCAATGTCTTTTTGACTGTTTGTCTGGAGAAAGGTAGGAGAGCATCCTGACCATAATTTTGAGGTATTATACCTTCATCAATGGTCAAGTATGAGATAAGTTTGGTAACAAAGGTTGTGCTAAAAATAACATTGTTGGTCAGATCTTTTGCTAGAAGGAATGTTTCTTTGATGGATACAGATGAGAATTTGACTAAAACATTTGAAAGTTAAAACTGAATGTTTAGTTGGGACCCATTAGCTCCTCTAAGACTCTTTTATTTTTTCAAAGAATCTTGTTGGGATAAGTCCTGGGTGGAATCTTAGTTAAGACATTTATTGTAAGATTTCTTATGGGATCTTTTATGTTATCAAAACTATTGGTTTTGTCAAAACTGTTTATTTGTTGGCTGTATCAATTTTCAATAGACTCTTGGTTTGGTAATTCTGCAGGAGAATCTGGTAGGTTTACAGATCCTTGTGTAAAATTCTGAGTTTCTATGGTTTTTGACATAGAGGATGCAGGTTTTGACACAGTTTGTTCCAGATCTACGGAATTTAATGTAGATCTATGCATATTTGTAATTTCAGGAACAATTTTTGTCGTTTGGACTAGTCTTATGAGTTCTGGTGTAGACTCCGAGGATGTTTGAGACTCATATCAGTCAAAAAAATGAATATTTTGTTTAGTTTTTCTTAAGAATTCATAAAAGTTTTCTTGTATATTTTTTCGAGCTTCTCCCTGGTATTTTTCAAAAAATTGTTTTCTTTTAATTTAATTGTGGTTTACAAAGAATTCAGATCTTAGTTTTTGTTTATCAATTTCGAATTGAGGGAGTTTGTTTTCTAGTTTATTTTGAATAAGGATTGATTGCTCGATCCGAGCAATTGTTGTTTGAAGATCATCTAATGATTTATTGTTTAAGGAAGACTTGAGAAGGCTAGAGTTTGTTTGATAAGAAGCCATATAAGTAAAGGAAAGCAAATAAACAATAATAAAAGTAAACAATTATCCTGAAATTAATTGACCTTATAATCCTCTTCCCTTTGGCACAAAATCTTTTGAGATCCATGGAGGATAACTATTTTTCTAAATTGATTATAAAAAAGATAGTAAGAATACTACAAGAAAAGATCTAACCTTTTGAGAAAGATTAACTATACATGACGACCATATTTTCATCATAATAAGGAGAGTGATGAGACTACAAGAACAGATCTAACTAGGGGTGTGAATCGAAATCGAATCGGTAATTCGGAACTTTGAAATCAGAATTTTTCGGAATTTTGGTATCAGAATTTTCGACCGATTTCGATTTCGAATTCACCAATTCCGAATTCGAATTCGGAATTCGGTAAATTTCGATTTCACCGAATTCATGAATATAAAAATTATTATTATTATTATATAAATATTATATTACATATATATATAATATTATATATATATGTGTGGAAACGAAATTAAAATCGAAATAGAAATTTTGATTTCATCGAATTTATGAATATAAAAATTATTATTATAATATAAATGTTATATTATATATATATATAAAACAAATTTGAAATCGAAATACGAATTCCGAATTCCGATTTCGATTTCGATTTCGAAATCGAAATTTCCGATTTGAAAAATCTTGTTACCGAATTCGACCAATTCGAAATCGAAATTTCAATTTTCATTCCGAATTACCGAATTCGGAAATCCGAATTCCGGTCGGTAAATCGAAATTTTTCGATTTTGCACACCCCTAGATCTAACCTTTTGAGAAAGATTAACTATGCATGATGACTATAAATATATTAATATTATACTAATGTATATTATATAATATATATTTATAAATATATTATATAATTATAAACATATATGTTTATATTTATATGTATTTATAATATATAATATTATATAATAATATATTTATTTTATTTATAAGTATAATAAACTATAATTATTATTATAATTATAGTATATGTGTATATAATAATATATTATAATTATAATTATCATATATTACGGTATATAAAATAATCATATAAAACTTACAGTTAATGAAAGTAACCTTTGAAACGGAAGCCTTTGAGATGAAATGAAATTTCGTATCTTTATTGAACTTGTTGAATAGAAGTGCGTACAAAAAAATTTTAAAACTGAGAAAGTAAAGGTTTACAGAGAGATTCTTAGGATGGCTAAAACTCGATGCCTCTGCAACTGATTTTGAGTTCTATTTATAAAGACTTCCGTCTTTGAATTTCATCTTCATTTGATTGTCGACACTTTCATTTGAATTTTATTTGCTTTTTCTGCCGACACCTTATCTTCTTTTGATTGGTTGCTTTTGAAATTCTTATCTTTTGAAATCTTATCTTTAGCCGACAACTTTATCTTTGGCCGACAAATATATGATTATTTTATATACACGGCCAATACTATTCCACATGAAATTCAAAGTACCATGGACTTTTTGCTGGAGTTTCAAAGTTCATCAAGAATTGGAAAAACCACTTCCAATGTCACTAGTCCGAAAATTCAAAATTAAATAGTGGATAGGATTCAATCAAGAATTTTATGATCAAAAGAATGTATTAAGATTCCTAGAGACGGGAGAAAAACTCAAATGGACAAATCTAAATCAGCAATCTGCCAAAGGAGTTAATATCCCAACCATTCCACAGAAGAAAGAGAAGGAGAAAAGTTGATCAACATCAGAAACAACGGCAAATGATTTCTTAATGAAAAAGATGATGCAAAATTCGGAAATGCTCAAAGAATACCTAAATTATTTGCAAAGTCAAGACAAAAAAGAAGAAGACAAAAAAGATGAGTCAGCTGGATCGTCAACGGAATCTACTTTTGATCCTTTTGGTGGTTCATGTGCTCAAGACCCGACAGACTTTTGATAAAGTTGTCAGCCAAAAATAAAATTTCAAAATATAAGAATCTCAAAAGCAACCAATCAAAAGAAGATAAGGTGTCGGCAGAAAAAGCAAATGAAATTCAAATGAAAGTGTCGGCAATCAAATGAAGATGAAATTCAAAGACGGAAGTCTTTATAAATTGAACTCAAAATCAATTGCAGAGGCATCGAGTTTTAGCCATCCTAAGAATCTCTCTGTAAACCTTTACTTTCTCAGTTTTTAAATTTCTTTGTACGCACTTCTATTTAACAAGTTCAATAAAGATACGAAATTTGATTTCATCTCAAAGGCTTCCGTTTCAAAGGCTAATTTGATTAACTGTAAGTTTTATATGATTATTTTATATACCTGGGTTGGAGATCTTATTACAGGAATTCCTTCTGTTTTTATATTTTTCCTTTTCTTCTAATTTTTGTCTTTCTATAGATTTTAATTCAAAGTATCTGTGCCAAAGTAAATATACTTTTGCTTGTCTAATATTTCTGAGAAATGATGCGGGATGGTGTTGTGCTACTTTTACTAATCTAGATTTTTCTATTTGTATATATGCTAAACATTGATCTAACGTTTCTAGATCTTCTAAAATTTTATCAAAATAATAATATGTATCTGATTGTTTAAGAGTTGCTAATGCTATTCTATATGAATTTTCTTGAGTAGTTGTGAACTGAAAAGATAGTTCAAAATTCATACAGAGTTTATATGCAGAAATTATAAAGTATATGAGTTTTAAAAATTATGAGTACTCGCTACTTGATAGAAGTTACAGAAATTATATCTTCGTTGCTTTTATTCCAAAGTTTCCTTCTGATGTTATGAGAGTTGGAATCCTGTTTTTGGAGGTTTGCCTCACCAGATCTTCCCCTTACGCCTTGCAGTACTCTTGACCAAACGGCTATGATGGGTACTACACCGTCTTTTGGACTTTTAAGACTCCAAAATAGGGTATCTCTCTCAAAGTTTTCGGTTATTTGGATTAAATCTAGTGTAGGTTGTACTAATTTCTATTCTATGTTTTCCTTTCCTCTTAATAATAAGATGACTAGAAAGATTAACCTCTTTGCAAAAAGTGTTTCAGACTGAATATAGAATGTTTTTTGTAATTTACAGGTTATGAAAGCATCGTACTCAACAATGGTTTGAGACTGGTGCTTTTATAGGCTTGTTGTTCGGATTTGAAATCCGAACTTGTGTTTCCTAATTATTTTTGCGAATTTCAACTTGGTTGGAATCCGGTGTCTAGTCTATGAGGCCGACAGTGGTCTAAAATTTTAAAATGCTATGTCAAAAAGCTATATGGCCGATAATGACCAAAATTTTCAAAAAGCTAAAGGCTATATGACTTACAATGGCTAAAATTTTCAAAAAGCCTACAATGGCCAAAATTTTCAAAATGTTAAAGGCTATATGGCTGACAATGGCCAAAATTTATGAGTCCGACATCTTTTCAGTGCTTTCATTTACAATTGTAAGGTATGTACAATAATGTGTCTGGATCCTATCATCCTTCCATCATATTTTTGATGTTGTGGAGTTCTTCTGGTCTCATTGTTTGCCAATAATGATCATTATCTTCTTGTCTTTCTTCAATTTCTTCCGACTGAGCTCTTCTCAATATACTCATTTAAGTATTACTGGAATAGTTATGGATAAGTTGTTTGAACTATAAAATCTTTTTTCAGATTATATCAGTAGGGAGTGTAGATCTTCTAAATTTTATTTTCTGCTACCAATCTGAAGTATGACCATCCGGATTTAAAATGTCTATAGGCTAAGTGCATAGCCTTTGAATTTCGGAGTTGTTCTTCTAGTGTTAAAGGACATTCTGCTATTATTATCCTTGCTGCTACTGGTGGAGTTGGATAAACATTGCTAACTTGAATTTTTATTCTATGAATTGTTGGTTCTAAATCAATAAGTCTAATCCATTCTGCTAGTGCTGATTTAATTTTTACTTGAATCCATTGTTCATAATTTAGCATTTGTCTACAAAAATATGCTAAACTTGTTCCTAACTGATATGAGTCATCTGGATCAGAAATCCAAAATTTTTTTAAGAATCCACAATCCATTAAGAATTGTGGTGTAAGAATTATTCTTTCTTGATTGACCATAAGGGCTACTGGAGTATATCTGTGTAGTTTAATGGATGTTCTGAGCATGAGAAAATCAAGTGTATGTACACAATAGTCTCTGTATTTTTGGTGGTCACAAGGTTCTGGATTATTTGGGCATTTTTTATGTGAGTTGATCCAGTAAGATGGGCTGATGTTAAAGCTGTAGTTGGTATTGGGTTTGATTGCTATTTCTTTGAAGTATTTTTGTATTGTTTCTAATTTTGCTAAGTGCTGGGCTTGCTCTTTTTGACTGATAATTTCTATAATGAATAAAGGGAAACACAAAAATTATTGTATGAGAAAATTATATTGTGCTGGGCTTGCAGTACTGTTATTTTAGTAACATATATAAGCATAGTTTACACAGTATAAAAGATAAAAATTATAGTAGTTTAGTTGACCTAATAATATCATTAGCAGAATCCTTAGAAAAAGATAAAGAAAATAATTCTAGAATAATAGAAAACTTAGTAGAATCATAAAATAATAAAAACTTTAGTAGAAAATCAAGACTACATAAAAGATCAAAATAATAAAATAATTACAAAAATAAGAAGTCTAGAACAACTCAAAGAATATAAAATTAATAACGAAATATTAGAAGAAATTAGTCAAAAATCAAAAGAATTAAAACAATCTTATAATCAGGTAGAAATACTATTACATAAAATAGAAAAAATAATTTTGAGTTAATATATGAGCAGTACTAATAAACCACTTACTTCACAGTATGCTTTTTATCCTGAATATATAAAAATATTAGAAGAATTAAAATATTATCACCAGGAAACATTAGGGTTAACCGATTACTTAGGAACCAGTATATCAGATAAAACATATCCTAAACAAAATAACGTGATAATAGCCTTGTTAGTATCATTATATAAGAAAATAGATGCAGTAACAGAAAAAGTTAGAGTTCTGCAGATAGATAAATTTGAAAAAGACCTAGAAGAAATTACGGATCAGTTTAAAAGACTACCAGTAACAAAGAAAGAAAATAAGCCACATCTTAGTAACATATTCTCAGTAAACCCCAAACCACAAAAATTTTAAAATGAGAAGTAGAAGATGCATTAATAGCCAGTATAGAAGTAGATATGAACCAAAATGGAGGAATATTTTATTGTAGTCTAGATTTTATGGTAACCTTAGAAGATATTAAAAATTTAGAAATAAGCATACAAACTAAAAGATATGCAAATTTTCAAGGAGATAATTTAACAATAAGCATAGGATTTATAGAAAGATTAACAAATAACAGTAAAACCAGATACAAGGTTAGGGGTGGCAATTTTCGACACGACCTGAAAACACGACACGAACCTAACACGAAATTAATGGGTTTGGGTTGAGGTTTCGGGAATTCGGGTCAGAATCGGGTTGGACCCGATGAACCCGAAAAGAAAACAGGTCGATTTCGGGTCAACCCGTGGTGACCTGATATGACCCGATATGACCCGTTTACGAATTAAAAATAATTTAATAAACATAAAAATAATTTTATCTAACTAAACTAAGTTATTCTTTTTTTCAAAGGCATTAATTACTTAATCCTAAATGAATTTATTTAATTTGTGTGAAGTTGAAATTATTATATTTGGACAAATAATATATTATATTATTTTTTACTTTTATACTGTTTTAATTTATTTTATATTTTGTTTGGGATAAAACACTTTTACGGTGTTTAATTTATTTTAGATTTGGTTTGAAATTATTTATTTAAATTTTTATTACTTGATTATGTAATTAGTTTTGTAAGAAATTGATTTTATTAGAAATTACAGTGATAAATTAATAAATTAAAATTAAGTTTCGGGTCATTTCGGGTCGACCAGTCAACCTGAAATTTTCGGGTTCGGGTCAGCATACCTGACCCGTCACGGGTTGGCGGGTCGGGTTCGGGTCAACAGATTTTCTGACGGGTTGACCCGAACCCGACCCGCCAACCTGATTTGGACCCGAATTGCCACCCCTATACAAGGTAGATATTAAACCAATAGTAGAGGCTATGGCTAGTAAGGGAATAAAATTAATAAAACCAATAGAAGTAAGTTCAGAAAATTTGGCAGGAGAAGAATGGGAAATTAGTAAATTTATAGAAGAAAATAATCCAATCATACCAAAAGAAAGTATAATATATAAAAATAGTAAAGGAAAAACAAGTCTTAAGTTCTATAATTATGAATCAACATCTTTAGGAACAGAAAATGAAAAAGTAGAAAGATCAGATACAAAGTTAGATCTAGTAGAAATAAATTTGATAGAAGAAGAACTTGTAGAACTAGAACATAAAATTATTTATCCAGCAGAATTAAATATGATTTTAACAGAAAAAGAATTATTTGATTTAGAAAGAAAATTAGAATCAAACGGACAAATAGCTTTAGATGAAATTTTATACTATGCTTATATAGGAAATATTAGAATTAAAAAAGAAGAAGATGGTATTGAAACAATTAGTATAACATCATATAGAGAATTAATGGAACAAAGTAGTGGAAGCAGCCAACCAACAAATATACAAACTGACACTAGCCAAGAAGGGGATGTTAGAACATATGAACCAGGACAACCACCTAGAATAATATATAATGAATATAGAGAACCAGAAGAAAAATATAACCTTAGAGGAAAAAAGAAGACCATTAGAATTAGAAATAAAAGAAAATTCAGTAGATAAAGGAAAGACTTTAATGTTAACATCCTATGACCCCCAACTGATAGAAGATGTAATAGGTAGCTGGAAAGCAAAAGTAATTAGGAATTATATACAAAAAGGGTTTGATCATAATGTAACAGAAATGTATACGTATTTAGAAACATTTCTAGGAGGAGCAGCAAGAGCAGCTTGGGAAGCATTTAAACAAAAATTCCCAGATAGATTACAACAAGACCAGGCGCATGGAGTAAATCCCATGAATTTTGTTAATAGAGTAGAAGAAATTCTTTTAGCAACAAGTCCAAATAGAGGAGGAGTTCTGACACAAATAGAATCAATAAGAAAAATAGAACAATTATCTATTAAAAATTGGAAATATATTAAACCATTTTTACAAGATTTCTTATATCATAGCTGTTTAGCAGGATGTTTTATGATGAAGGAATTATAGAAAAATTATTGCTAAATTACTAGACGATCTAGGAAAGAAAATATATACTTTATATAAAGCAACACCTATGGAACCAACATTAAAAAATGTAAGTACAGCTGTAAGATTCATAATTAATAGGTTAGTAGAGGAATGTACATTTATTAAAATACAAAAACAATTAAAAGGAGAATATAGTTTTTGTTCAGAAATATATACACCACAAAAATATGGAGAAAGAGAAAAAGAAAAAGAAAATATAGAAAACCTTATAAAAATTATAAAAAGTACCCCAGAAAACAATATTATCTTAGGAAGAGCAAAGTTAGAAAATCATTTCTTAAAAAGAAACATCATGTTAGAAGATATAGACCAGAATGTACCTATGGGAATAGATTATCTTGTTTTATTTGTAAACAACCTAATCATTTAGCAACTAATTGCCCAAATAAACATAATTCTTTTAACAGAGAAGCTCATTTAGTAGAATTATTTTCAGAAGATCTAATAGAAATAGATGATAATATATTAGAAACAGAAAGCATTTATAGTATAGTATCAAAGGATATAGATTTAACAGATTTTATAGAACAAGAAGATACAGGATTTATAAATGAAATCTTAGAACAATCAGAAAATAGAACTATTATGGATAACATATACCTAGAAGAAATAAAAGAAGATTTTAAAAAATTAGACGACTTAGATCTAATAGAAGTAGAATGTACCCATAAATGGGAACATAGAAAGGGTAATTATAGTAAAACTTGTTATAATTGTAATAGATACCTAGCAATAGAATTAAGATTCCAATGTCAATTATGTTATACAGAAGGATGTAAATTTTGCCTGGATAAATTAGCACAAATATACATTTTATTAGAACCAGTTAAAAAAGATAAAATTGGAAATACTGTGCCCTTAGAACATTACCTAGAAAGAAGAATAAGAATTTTAGAAAATAAAATAGAACAATTAGAGCACAAAATAGAAAATTTTGATAAAGGAAAATCAATAGAAAGGGAAGTATATATAGAAAATGCTGATATAGAAATTTTTCCAGAATTAATAAGACATAATTATGATTCTGAATTATTACAAGCAGGAATACCAACGGTAACTTCCATTGAAATAAAAACTAGAATAATAATAGGAAATTTTGATACAGAAGTTTTAGCGATAGTAGATACAGAAGCAAGTAATATAGTTATCCAACAAGAAATAATACCAGAAAAATATTATGAAAAAGCATATAACATTAGAACTGCAAGACAAATGGATGGTAGTACTTATACCTATGACACTGCAATTCATAATAGTCTCTTATTTTTTGAAATAGATAATAATCACTGCACACCACCTTATCCAGTAGAAGAAATAAATGTTAGAAATTTTCCTTATCAAATGATTTTAGGACTAGCCTTTATACTACAATCATATCATGGCATGATTATTACAAAGACAGGGATAACATTCTTAAGAGACCATACTTTACCTTATAACACGTTCATTACACCAGGAATACGGAAAGACAATAAAAATATAGAAAATCATAATTGTAAATGTAAAAGAGCAAAAGATTGCAAATGTAACTACATAGAAACTATAGAAGAAATAGAAGAATTTAATAATATAAAAACTATAGAAAGCATAGGAGAAGATTTTAATGAAATAGAAATAAGTTTAGACCTTTTACAAAATGAGAAAATCTATAATATGTTAGAAATAGGACACACAGATATAGACCAATTAATAAGTAAGTTAGAAAAACTAGAAATTTTTGGAGAAAACCCAACCATTCATTGGGAAAAAGATAAAACAGAATGTAAGTTAGAAATTTTAAACCCAAATTTAAAAACTAGTACAGCAAAAATAGAAGCTAGTAATAAAGATATAAAAGAATTTGAAATACATATAGGAGATTTAAATAAATTAAAAATAATCAGAAGAAGTACCAGTCCACATAGAAGTGCATCATTCATAGTTAGAAAATATAGTGAAATAATCAGAGGAAAAAGTAGAATGGTAATAAATTATAAAAGGTTAAATGATAATACTAAAGAGGATAGTTATGATATACCAGATAAAAATGAGCTAATAAATAGAATTCAGTATAGATATATTTTTAGCAAATTTGATTGTAAATCAGGATTTTGGTAAGTAAGAATGCACACAGATAGTATAGAATGGATAGCTTTTATATGCCCTTTAGGACATTTTGAATTGTTAGTAATGCCTTTCAGACTAAAAAATGCACCGACAATATTCCAAAGAAAAATGGATAATATTTTTAACAAATATAAAGAATTTGTCATAGTATACATAGATGATATATTAGTATTTTCAAAAAATAAAGAACAACATGTTGGACAGCTAAAGTTAGTTTTCGCGGAATTTATTAGACATGGAATAATAATTAGTAATAAAAAGGCACAATTTTTTAGAAAAAATATAGAATTTTTAGGAACAGAAATAGGACAAGGAAAAATAAAATTACAACCACATATTTGTAAAAAGGTATTAAAATTTCCAGATAAAATAGAAGAAACAAAGAAATTACAACAATTTTTAGGACTACTAAACTATGCCAGACCTTTGATAAAAAATTTAAATAATTTAGTAGCACCATTATACAACAAAATATCTTTAAAAGGACAAAAAAATTTTAATAAAGAAGATATAAAATCGGTCCAAGCAATAAAACAAATAGTAAGTAAACTAACAGATTTAAAATTACCTTTAGATACAGATTATTTAATAATTGAATATGATGGCAATAGTATAGAATGGGGAGCAGTTCTTTTTGCAGAACCAAATAAATATAGTAGCAAAAATAGTGAACAAATTTGTAGATATGCCAGTGGCAAATTAAGGAAAAAGGTAACAGAAGCAGCATAGACAATGAATTGTTACCAGTAAAATATAGTTTAGACAACTTTAAACTTTTTATACTTAACAAACCAGAAATTACTATTAGAACAGACTGCGAGGCAATAAAAAAAGTTTTTGATAAACACAATGAAAAAAGAAGTTTTACTAGAAGATGGTTAAATTTTGTAGACAGCATTATGGGTAATGGATATAAAGTTAAGTTCGAACATATTAAGGGTAAAGATAATAACTTAGCAGATTTTTTATCCAGTCTATTTAACAATTCTTTTGATCTTTTAGCAGATGGCACGGCAGCTACCCAAAGTACAAATTGGCCAATGGGAACTTAACTGTAAGTCCCAAAGACAACCAAGAGGAGGGGTGAATTGGGTTATTCAAAATCTTAATCAGATTTAGGCAATTTTTGCTAAATGAAAATTACCTTCTTTTCTAGTGATGATCAACCAAGTAGATTAGAAGACAAGAGCAATATTGATCAGAAACACAAGTATAGACGAGCAATGAGAATTTTATTAAACAGAAAAGTAAATTGGGGAATCAAACCAAGTGTCTACCAAGCTATCCTCAAACTTGAAGACCACACACTAGGAAGAGCAACTTCTCTTTGATGGAAGACGATCAACTAGATGTACAATGGAGGGAGCACTTCCTCCTTGCCCTAAGCCTCACTTAGTCAAGCTAAGAAGTTTTACAATCACTCAGAAAACCCTCAACAAAGCTACACTAAAGATCCTTTCAATCACAAAAGAAATGCTCACCAGAAATTCACACCACTTTAAAACAAATCTTGCTTTGGAGACTATTTTCTAGCTAAAATATCTCTTGAGATCTTGTAAACAAAGTGTGCAAAAGTCCTTCCTTCGTTCAGAACAGTTTATTTTTAAAGGGGAACAGAAATGAGCTTCATTAAAGCTTCTAACGGATAGAAGGCAGATGAAGGGTCAGCTAGCCGTTGGGGCTTTCGGACGTCCGACGATCAAATCATCGTCCGAACCAATCGTCCGAAAATAGCCAAGTTGAAGTTCGGACGTCCGATGAGATTTTTGTCGTTCGACAGCACAGCGTCCGATCGTAGGCCGAGAGCTAGCAAGTTATCTTGGAATTTTTCGGACGTCCGATCTGGTTGATATTCGTCCGAGGTGTGCGTCCGATCCTTCCGGACGTCCGACAGTTTCCTTTCGGCCGTCCGACCTGATTGTCCTGTTTTTTCTTCTCATTTTGGTTGTCTTGCATTTCATGACATATTTGAACCTGATTCTTAGATAGACAAAAACACTTGTATTTGAAGGAGGTTAGATAAACATTTCAAAGTACCAAGAATGACAAACTAGACATACTTAAAAGACAGTATCTTTGATCGGAACAAAATAATGACTAAATTCATTTATATTATTTCAATCTTGTTTGCCACATCCAAAGCATCGTAGACTGGAGTCAATCAAACATATGCTTTCCTTGTTCCATCAGGCCTGATCAATCTTGGTCAGTATAAACGAACTTTTGTGATCATCAAAACCAAGAATAACATTCTCCCCCTTTTTGATGATGACAAAACAAAAGTTTGAAATGAAATTTTATGATTGTAATGAAAACTCCCCCTTTCAAAATAGACAAGAACTCCCCCTGTCTTAGTGAATCACAAAATTTGAAAATTTTGAAAAACTCCCCCTCACAAGGCTGCCCATCCGAGTTAAACAATTAAGCATATCAGCCAGTCCAAATTTAAACAATCAATCCAACATATCCTAACATCACCAATCATCAATCATGCCAACATCACCAATTATCAATCATCACTCAATCCAAAACATTTTCTCCCCCTTTTTGTCATCACAAACGGACAACCAATCACATCAACATATCCACAAATTCACAATTTAGACAAGTTCACACATCAAAACTTAGACCATCAATCAGAATAGACAATCCACAAATTCATTACATTCACATAAGCAGAATAGACAATCATTCATCAAAATATTCAGACATCCATCAAAACAGTACTTAAACATTCAAAACGAAACTTAAAATATCCATTACATTACATATTCATTGTTGAATACCACGAAAACATAAAAGAGACAAACAAAATGCAAATGTCCTAAATGATGAACTAAGTGGATCCAGGTGTCCTCCGAGAGAGCTGATATTGATCAAGATCCTCCTCTTCAGTTTCTTCATCATCTTCAGCAGCCTCTTCAACTGGTGCCTTGCCTTTATCTGATGTAGAGGTGCCATGAGGAGTCACAGGGGTTGAAGAACCAGGATCCGGAATTGATGAATTTGGATCAGTGGGGTGTGACTCTTTGTCATGGGAAACTTCCTCAACAACAGGGGGGGGGGAAACAGGAGGTTCTTTTTGTCTAGGAAAGCAGTTTGTTGCTCAGAGGACATAGTGAGCATTAGACCATGTTCTAGAAGAAGAACATGCTGTTTGAGTTCACGAAGGAGCTCAATTACTTCATCACTGGAAGAGGAAGATGCCTTAGAGGCAGATTTCCTAGGATGAATGGGAGTGAGTGGAATAGATGAAGGATCATGTGCAGCCTTAGACCTAAGTTCACTAGAGGATGCACCCTTATAAGCCCACAGATTATCTTTGAAAACAAGATTTTTCCTTTCAAAATACCCTTTTGTAAAGGCATAAGAAGATGCTTCTTTAGGACAAACACCTAGAATAGGGACTTTGTAAAACTCAAAAATCTTTTGAAGAAACTTTCCATAAGATAATTTTCTGCTAGAATCAGTGGCATAGCGAAGTAAAAACTTGCACATGACAAAACCAAAATCAATACGAATTTTTTCTTGAAAACAATAAAAGAGGTACAACTCCATTTTGTTTGCATCAGTTCTATGGCCATCAGTAGGCACAAGTAGGTTTGAAATGATAGAAAAAGCAATTAAATTCACAGGGGCCAGATCATTCAATTTAGCATCAGCAGGTGAGGAAAAACTTCTTTTGAAATAGGTTAACATTTTTGTCCCATCAAAATGATTTGCCACAGTCGGGAGCTCTTCATAGGAAAAGAAATTAGCAATCTTATCTTTGCATAAACGTTCAATGGTAGTATTTAAAATGGAGTTCACAATTTCAGAGTCAAAGATTAAGTCTACCCCATTAACCCTGGAAAATATTTCAGTTTGGTCAGAACCTTTCCTTAGATTGGCAAAAAATTGATGCAACATATCAGGATAGTAGACATTTGGCATAGAAATAAGATGTGACCATTTCTGGAAAGCAAATAGACTCAGAATGGATTCTAAACCTATGGAGCGAAATTCAGAGGGGTTTACAGTTCTTTGAGGGATGACACCCTTCTGGGATATCCAGGAGTATTTGTCTTTCGCAGCATCATCAAAGAATGTAGGAGGAGGGGCTGATTTTGGAGGCGGTTGAGAAGATGTCCCCTGTCCAGATTCAGGCTGAGAGGAGGGTTGTGGTGTAGGCCGTGACATTTGACCCTTGATAGCTCCTCTTTTGAAGCGTTTGGATGTCCGTTTGACAGTGGGAAGACTCTCATCCTCATCCCTGAGTGGATGCTTGCGTCCGGCAGTAACTTTTCCTCCCCTTAGATTCACCATTGTGCGAAATGTGTGGAATGAGGGATGCAAATGATGCACACAGCAGTAGGGAAGTGAATCGCACAGAAATTTTGGGACACAAAGTCCTTGAACAAGATTTGACAGAGCGGTTATGAGAAAGTAGGGTTTTGAGGGAAATTTGGGAATTTACGAAATATTTTGCGATTCGATGAAATAATTATGAGAAATGAATCGCAATCAATCAGGAAAAGTTTTGTTTGAGTCAATTTGGGAATGAGAGCTTCAGAATGGTATGAATTTGAGAGTGAGAAATGAGAGGGTTTTCGTCCGAGAGGAAATAGAAAAGAAGAGTTTGAAGCAAATGAGGGAGAAAGTTAATTTAAAAAGTGAGCCGTTGCACTGTCGGACGGCCGAACGAAGTTGTGCGTCCGACAGTTGCGTCCGAACAAGCGCAATTCTGGAAAATGGCTGAAGAACATCATCGGACGTCCGTTCATCTTCTTTCGGACGTCCGAAGACTTTGAGAAATTTTAGGCTGATTTTTCGATTAATCCTAATTTTGATCTTAGATGAATGAACTGATCTAATGGCAGAGCTTTGGTAAAAATATCAGCAAATTGATCTTTAGAACAAACATAATTTACACATATTTCACCTTTTTGAACGAGATCACGAATAAAGTGATGCTTTATATCTATGTGCTTTGTCCTAGAATGATGAATAGGATTTTTGGTCAAATTTATAGCACTAGTATTATCACAGAATACAGGCATGCAGTCATACAACAATCCAAAATCATTCAAAGTGTGCTTCATCCATAAAAGTTGAGCACAACATGCACTAGCGGCAATATATTCCGCTTCGGTTGTAGACAAAAATATTGCATTTTGTTTTTTGCTAAACCAAGAGACTAAACAATTTCCAAGAAAATGACAAGTTCCACTAGTACTCTTTCTATCCACACGACAACCTCCAAAATCAGCATCCGAATAACCGTATAGTGCAAACTCATTAGATCTAGCATACCAAAGACCATAGTCTAATGTACCTTTCAAATACCTAAAAATTCTTTTTACAGCATTCAAATGTGATTCTTTTGGACAAGATTGAAATCTAGCACACAAGCAAACAGCAAACATAATATCAGGTCTACTTGCGGTTAAATAGAGTAGGCTTCCGATCATACCTCTATATTGCTTTTCATCCACATGATTACCTTCTTCATCTTTGTCAAGCTTTGTAGAAGTGCACATTGGAGTTCCAACTTGCTTTGAGTCCTCCATGCCAAACCTTTTCAGCAACTCCTTGGTATATTTTGCTTGATTTATAAAAATTCCCTCTAGAGCTTGATGTATTTGAAGTCCAAGGAAGAAATTTAATTCTCCCATCATACTCATTTCAAATTCACTTTGCATAGTGGTGGAAAAATCCTTGCATAGATACTCATTAGTAGCACCAAAAATAATATCATCAACATATATTTGCACAATAAGAAGGTCATTCAACACTTGCTTAGTAAAAAGTGTGGTGTCCACAACACCCCTTTTGAAACCATTTTCAATCAAAAAACCACTTAGTCTTTCATACCAAGCTCTTGGAGCTTGTTTTAGACCATATAAAGCTTTAGATAGTTTAAACACATGACTTGGAAATTTTGTATTTTCAAAACCGGGGGGTTGATCCACATATACTTCTTGATCAATAAAACCATTTAAAAAGGCACTTTTAACATCCATTTGAAACAATTTGAAGCCTTTAAAGCATGCAAAAGCAAGAAGCATTCTAATAGATTCTAATCTTGCTACGGGAGCAAATGTTTCATCAAAATCAATTCCTTCTTCTTGTGCATATCCTTTAGCAACTAATCTGGCTTTATTTCTTACAACAACACCTTTATCATCTAACTTATTTCTAAAAATCCACTTTGTGCCAATGATAGGTTGATTTTGAGGTCTATCAACAAGTGTCCAAACTTCATTCCTCTCAAATTGATTAAGTTCCTCTTGCATTGCCAAAATCCAGTTTTCATCCTTTAAAGCATCATTGACATTTTTGGGTTCAAAAAGAGACACTAAAGCAAAATTGTCAATCAATTTTCTAGATGAGGAACGAGTGTTTACCTTCTCGGATAGATCACCAATTATAAGCTCTTTTGGATGATTTTGGCTGAATTTCCAAGCCTTGGGAAGATCTTTGAGTGGATCATCATTTTTGTCTTCATCTTCCTCTTCTTGATCATTATGAACTTCATTTTCCATTTCAGTTGCTGCTGGTTTAGAACTTCCTTCATTTCCAATTGACAGCTTTTCCATTCCTGCTCGAACACCTACATCATCATCCTCACACGGACTTTTGGAATTATCATCATTGGTTTCATCAAATGTTATATGTATAGCTTCTTCAATCACAAGAGTCCTTCTATTAAAAACTCTATATCCTCTTTTATTCTCACAATACCCCAAAAATATTCCTTCATCAGATTTTTTATCAAACTTACCAAGATGTTCCTTTAGATTCAAAATAAAACATTTACAACCAAATACTTTGAAATAACCAACTGTAGGTTTCTTATCAAAAATCAGCTCATAAGGAGTTTTCTTTAAGATAGGTCTCAAGAGAATTCTATTCATCACATAACATGCAGTGTTTACCGCTTCAGCCCAAAGATATTTAGGCAACCTATATTCATTTAACATAGTTCTAGCAGCCTCTTGGAGAGTCCTGTTTTTCCTTTCTACAACACCATTTTGCTGTGGAGTTCTTGCAATAGAAAACTCATGAGTTATGCCATTATGATCACAAAATTCTGGAAAACCACAATACTTGAATTCTGTTCCATTATCACTTCTAATTCTAACAATTTTTAATCCAAGCAGATTTTGCACTTTAGCAAACAATGAAGTGAAATTCTTGAATGCATCATCCTTATGAGCAAGAAATATTACCCAAGTGTATCTAGAATAATCATCTACAATCACAAAACAGTATTTCTTACCACCCAAGCTAGAGATTTGAGTAGGGCCAAATAAGTCAAGATGCAAGAGTTCTAAAGGTTTGGAAGTAGATACACACTTCTTTGGTTTAAAAGAAACTTTTGTTTGCTTTCCAAATTGACATGCATCACATATTTTATCCTTTTCAAAACTGATTTTTGGCAAGCCTCTAACTAGCTCCTTTTTCGAAATTTCCTTTAGTAACTCCATGTTAAAATGACAAAGTCTTCTATGCCACAACCAAGGATCTTCATTTGAAGCTTTAAGACATTTTAAGCTAGAAGAATCAATTTTATCAAGAACCACAATATATATGTCGTTGAACCTCTTACCTTTGAACACAACATTGTATTTGGAATCAAGCACAATGCATTCATGCTTTCTAAACAACACATTCAAGTCTTTATCACACAATTGACTAACACTAAGCAAATTATAACTCAAGTTATCAACTAAGAGCACATTATGAACAAAAGTTTCACCATCCTTACCAACATCACCTATTCCAATTGTTTTAACTTTCACATCATCACCAAATGTCACTTTTCCACTTGATCTTGATTTCAGCTTTATGAACAAAGAGGGATCACCGGTCATATGCCTTGAACAACCGCTATCAATGAACCATTTGGACTTGTGTGAGCATTTTTCCTGAAAAGAGAAAGTGTTTGGTACCCATTTTAATTTTTGGGTCCATAATAGTTAGCATTATATCTAACTAACCACATGCATTTCATCCCTTTGTTCAGATTTCTTTTCACATAGCAATCACTTTTCAAATGCCCTCTTTGACAACAAAAACCACACATAATGGAAGAGTCCTTAACATGTACTGGTTTGACATATCTCAATCCACCTTTTCTATATGTTGTGAAACCATGTGCATTTTTGTTGTGTGCAAATGTTCTTTGAAAAATAGTAGGATGTGTAGGTGACATGTTCCTTTTGATAAACTCCTGCTTTCTTGCTTTCAAAGTCTCATCCAAGTTGCCCATTCTTCTTTTTAAATCACCATGTCTTTCCTTCAACATTTTACAAATATTTGTCTTTCTATCAAGCTCATTCTGAACATCAAATCCGGCTCTTACAAGACATTCATTGTCAGTCTTTAGTTGTTTATTTTGTTGAAAGAGACATGCATTTTCATGAATGAGAAAAGCAATTTTCTGTTTTAGCTGCTTGTTCTTATCATAAGATTCCTTCAAAGCATTATGCAGTTTTTCAACAAAGGATTCAAGATCATCATCTTCTTCATCATCACTTTCAGATTGAGAGTGTATGGAAGTTACCTCATTATCTCCAATAGCCATGAAGACCATTTGAGCTGATTCTTCCTCTTCTTCAACTTCCCCTTCAGAGTTGCATTCATTCCAAGTAATCTGGAAGTTGTTGAATCTTGCCTTTCGATCAGCTTTTCCATCTTTCATTTTCTTCATGGGGCATTCGTTTGCATAGTGTCCAGGCTGTCCACATTCATAGCATTTGTCCACTTGCTTCTTGTTGAATTCTTGTTTTCCTTTGTTCCTTGCATTTGATGAATAATTTTGGAATTGATTGCTAGGTCCTCCCTTTCTGAACTTCCTTTTATTCAAGATTCTTTTGAAGCCTCTTGTGATGAGAGCAAGATCATTATCATCACCATCCGAATCTTCATCATCCAAGTGAGCTGGATCATCTTCACTTTGAGTAGTCTTTAGAGCAATATTTCTTTTTGCTCTAGCATCCTCTTCCTCCTGCACTTTAGATTTCAGTTTTAACTCATAAGAGGTTAGTGAGTTAATGATAGATTCAATAGGCACAGAACTTAAATCCTTAGCCTCCTCTATTGCAGTCACTTTATTTTTCCATTCTTTTCCCAATGCATTGAGAATTTTTCTGTTCTTTTCTCCCAAGGTGTACTCTTTGCCCAACACCTCGAGATCTTTGATCAAGTCAGTGAACCTGCAAAACATTTTGTCAATATCCTCAAGAGGTTCAATCTTAAAAGATTCATACTTTGTGACCAAGATGGCCTTTCTCTGTTCTCTCACATTGTCACCACCCTCATGGATTTCTCTTAACTTATCCCACATTTCTTTGGCTGATTTACAGCCTTTCACTCTAATTGATTCATTTGAATCTAAGGCACTATAAAGAATATTCATGGCCTTGGCATTCAATGTGAGGTTAGTCCTGTTTTGAACATTCATTTCAGCTCTCATTTTTGGCCGAAGCAGCCCTGTATCTGCATCAAGAAAGTTAGCTTCATGCGGTCCTTCACTCACAATAAACCATAGTTCAATATCAATAGATTGCAAAAAGATAATCATCCGTTCTTTCCAGCTAACATAGTTGGAGCCACTGAACATGGGAGGCCTAGTAACAGATTACCCCTCAACAAACATAGCATGACTGGTTGTCATCTTTACTCCAAACCGTTAGAGCTTAATCTCAAGGAGACCAAGCTCTGATACCAATTGTAAGTCCCAAAGACAACCAAGAGGGGGGGTGAATTGGGTTATTCAAAATCTTAATCAGATTTAGGCAATTTTTGCTAAATGAAAATTACCTTCTTTTCTAGTGATGATCAACCAAGTAGATTAGAAGACAAGAGCAATATTGATCAGAAATACAAGTATAGACGAGCAATGAGAATTTTATTAAACAGAAAAGTAAATTGGGGAATCAAACCAAGTGTCTACCAAGCTATCCTCAAACTTGAAGACCACACACTAGGAAGAGCAACTTCTCTTTGATGGAAGACGATCAACTAGATGTACAATGGAGGGAGCACTTCCTCCTTGCCCTAAGCCTCACTTAGTCAAGCTAAGAAGTTTTACAATCACTCAGAAAACCCTCAACAAAGCTACACTAAAGATCCTTTCAATCATAAAAGAAATGCTCACCAGAAATTCACACCACTTTAAAACAAATCTTGCTTTGGAGACTATTTTCTAGCTAAAATATCTCTTGAGATCTTGTAAACAAAGTGTGCAAAAGTCCTTCCTTCGTTCAGAACAGTTTATTTTTAAAGGGGAACAGAAATGAGCTTCATTAAAGCTTCCAACGGATAGAAGGCAGATGAAGGGTCAGCTAGCCGTTGGGGCTTTCGGACGTCCGACGATCAAATCATCGTCCGAACCAATCGTCCGAAAATAGCCAAGTTGAAGTTCGGACGTCCGATGAGATTTTTGTCGTTCGACAGCACAGCGTCCGATCGTAGGCCGAGAGATAGCAAGTTATCTTGGAATTTTTCGGACGTCCGATCTGGTTGATATTCGTCCGAGGTGTGCGTCCGATCCTTCCGGACGTCCGACAGTTTCCTTTCGGCCGTCCGACCTGATTGTCCTGTTTTTGCTTCTCATTTTGGTTGTCTTGCATTTCATGACATATTTGAACCTGATTCTTGGATAGACAAAAACACTTGTATTTGAAGGAGGTTAGATAAACATTTCAAAGTACCAAGAATGACAAACTAGACATACTTAAAAGACAGTATCTTTGATCGGAACAAAACAATGACTAAATTCATTTATATTATTTCAATCTTGTTTGCCACATCCAAAGCATCGTAGACTGGAGTCAATCAAACATATGCTTTCCTTGTTCCATCAGGCCTGATCAATCTTGGTCAGTATAAACGAACTTTTGTGATCATCAAAACCAAGAATAACATTAACAAGTATCCTAAAGGATCCAATTTACATTTTTTCAGCTGTGAGGAAGGTAATTTAGAAGAAATCCAGCAGGATATCTTAGATAACCTCTGGAATAGTAGAAGTAATTCTGATAGAATTAAAAATTTAAATATTTAAGCATTTTATTTTAGTAATCTACCAAAACAAAGTTTTTCATATTATGCAGTAGTTCGGGGTAAAACACCTGGAATTTATTCCAAATGGATTTCAGTAGTAGAACAAATTAAAGATTTTCAAAATCCTTTGTGGAAAGCTTTTCATAGCATCCATGAAGCCTTGGATTTTGCTAGAAAAAATATTGGTACCAGTTTTCATGTATATAGCAAAGCTAGTATGGATAGCATGAGGGTGGCAGTGCAATCTTGTACAGAAGCCCCTAGTAGCAGCAATAGTGGTAGAAGTTATTCTAATTCAGTAGTATATGATAATACTCATAGCATTCAATTTTGTAGACATAGGAAGGTTATGGAAGAAGCAATTAGAAGCTTAAATCTTAAATCTAGAAATCTAGAAGAAGAATATAAAAATTTAAAAGAAAAAGCTCATTCTCTGACAGGGCAGCTTAAAGAAATGTGTAAAATATCTGAATCACAAAGTGATACAATAATTTCACAAATTTCTGAAATAGGGGAGTTACAAGGAAGACTGTCTTATACAATATCACAAATGGCCAGTTCTTCATCCGGCCCAGCAAAAGAGAATTTTATAAAAGAACAACCCATCTCAAATAGATCCTTTGAATTTCTTAAGCCCAGAATGTTTTTTAGGCCTTATTCTTTATTAGAACCTTTCCCTTTATCCATCATAGAAATTATCAGCCAAAAAGTGCAAGCCCAGCACTTAGCAAAATTAGAAACAATACAAAAATACTTCAAAGAAATAGCAACCAAACCCAATACCAACTACAGCCTTAACATTAGCCCATCTTACTGGATCAACCCACATAAAAAATGTCCAAATAATCCAGAACCTTGTGACCACCAAAAATACAGAAACCGTTGTGTACATACACTTGATTTTCTCATACTCAGAGCATCCATTAAACTACACAGATATACTCCAGTAACCCTTATGGTCGATCAAGAAAGAATAATTCTTACACCACAGTTCTTAATGGATTGTGGATTATTAAAAGAATTTTGGATTTCTGATCCAGATGACTCATATCAGTTAGGAACAAGCTTGGCATATTTTTGTAGACAAATGCTAAATTATGGACAATGGGTTCAAGTAAAAATTAAATCAGCACCAGCAGAATGGATTGGACTCATTGATTTAGAACCAACAATTCATAGAATAAATATTCAAGTTAGCAATGTTTATCCAACTCCACCAGCAGCAGCAAGGATAATAATAGCAAAATGTCCTTTAACACTAAAAGAACAACTCCGAAAGTCAAAAGCTATGCATTTAGCCTATAGACATTTTAAATCCGGATGGTCATACTTCAGATTGGCAGTAGAAAATAAAATTCAGAAAATCTATACTCCCCACCGATATAATCTGGAATAAGACTTTATAGTTCAAACAACTTATCCAGAACTATTCCAGCAGTACTTAAATGATTATATGGGAGAAAGAAGCTCAGCCGGAAGAAATTGAAGGAGAAATTGAAGAAGGACAAGAAGATAATGATCATTATTGGCAAACAATGGGACCAGAAGAACTCCACAACATCGAAAATATGATGGAAGGATGATAGGATCCGGACACATTATTGAACATACCTTACAATTATAAATGAAAGCACTGAAAAGATGTCGGACTCATAAATTTTGGCCATTGTCAGCCATATAGCCTTTAGCCTTTTGAAAATTTTGACCATTGTAGGCTTTTTGAAAATTTTAGCCATTGTAGGCCATATAGCCTTTAGCTTTTTGAAAACTTTGGCCATTATCGACCATATAGTTTTTTGACATAGCATTTTAAAAAATTAGGCCACTATCGGCCTCATAGACTAGACACCGGATTCCAACCAAGTTGAAATCCGCAAAAATAATTAGGAAACACAAGTCCGGATTTCAAATCCGAACAAGCCTATAAAAGCACCAGTCTCAAACCATTGTTGAGTACGATACTTTCATAGCCTATAAATTACAAAAAGCATTCTATATTCAGTCCAAAACACTTTTTGCAAAGAGTTTAATCTTTCTAGTCATCTTATTATTAAGAGAAAATAGAAACATAGAATAGAAATTAGTACAACCTACACTAGATTTAATCCAAATAATCGAAAACTTTGAGAGAGATACCCTATTTTGGAGTTTTAAAAATCCAAAAGACGGTGTATTACCCATCATAGCCATTTGATCAAGAGTACTGCAAGGCGTAAGGGAAAGATCTGGTGAAGCAAACCTTCAAAAACAGGATTGCAACTCTCATAGCATCAGAAGGAAACTTTGGAATAAAAGCAAGGAAGGTATAATTTCTGTAATCTCTATCAAGTACCGAGTACTCATATAATTTTTAAAACTCATAAACTTTATAATTTCTGCATATAAACTCTGTATGAATTTTGAACTATCTTTTCAGTTCACAACTACTCAAGAAAATTCACATAGAATAGCATTGCAACTCTTAAACAATCAGATACATATTATTATTTTGATAAAATTTTAGAAGATCTAGAAACGTTAGATCAGTGTTTAGCATATATACAAATAGAAGAATCTAAATTAGTAAAAGTAGCACATCACCATCCCGCATCATTTCTTAGAAATATTAGACAAGCAAAAGTAGATTTACTTTGGCACAGATATTCTGAATTAAAATCTATAGAAAGACAAAAATTAGAAGAAAAGGAAAAATATAAAAACAGAAGGAATTCCTGTAATAAGATCTCCAACCCAGGTATATAAAATAATCATATAAAACATAAGCATATAAAACTTACAGTTAATTAGAGTAGCCTTTGAAACGGAAGCCTTTGAGATGAAATCAAATTTCGTATCTTTATTGAACTTGTTGAATAGAAGTGTGTACAAAAAAATTTAAAAACTGAGAAAGTAAAGGTTTACAGAGAGATTCTTAGGATGGCTAAAACTCGATGCCTCTACAATTGATTTTGAGTTCTATTTATAAAGACTTCCGTCTTTGAATTTCATCTTCATTTGATTGCCAACACTTTCATTTGAATTTCATTTGCTTTTTCTGTCGACACCTTATCTTCTTTTGATTGGTTGCTTTTAAGATTCTTATCTTTTGAAATCTTATCTTTGGCCGACAACTTTATCAAAAGTCTGTCGGGTCTTGAGCACATGGATCACCGAAAGGATCAAAAGTAGATTCCGTTGACGATTCAACCGACTCATCTTTTTTGTCTTGACTTTGCAAATAATTTAGGTATTCTTTGAGAATTTCCGGATTTTGAATCATCTTTTTCATTAAGAAATCATTTGCCGTTGTTTCTGATGTTGAGCAACTTTTCTCCTTCTTTTTCTTCTGTGGAGTGGTTGGGATATTAACTCCTTTGGCAGATTGCTGATTTGGATTTGTCCATTTGAGTTTTTCTCCCGTTTTTAGGAATCTTAATACATTCTTTTGATCACAAAATTCTTGATTGAATCCTATCCAACATTTGATTTTGAATTCTCGGACTAGTGACATTGGAAGTGATTTTTCCAATTCTTGATGAACTTTGAAACTCCAGCAAAAAATCCATGGTCACTAGTCCGAGAATTCAAAATCAAATGGTGGATAGGATTCAATCAAGAATTTTGTGATTAAAAGAATGTATTAAGATTCCTAGAAACGGGAGAAAAACTCAAATGGACAAATCCAAATCAACAATCTGCCAAAGGAGTTAATATCCCAACCACTCCACAGAAGAAAGAGAAAGAGAAAAGTTGCTCAACATCAGAAACAACGGCAAATGATTTCTTAATGAAAAAGATGATGCAAAATCCGAAAATACTCAAAGAATACCTAAATTATTTGCAAAGTCAAGACAAAAAAGATGAGTCAGCTGGATCGTCAACAGAATCTACTTTTGATTCTTTCGGTGGTCCATGTGCTCAAGACCCGATAGACTTTTGATAAAGTTGTCGGCCAACGATAAGATTTCAAAGGATAAGAATCTCAAAAGCAACCAATCAAAAGAAGATAAGGTGTCGGCAGAAAAAACAAATGAAATTCAAATGAAAGTGTCGTCAATCAAATGAAGATGAAATTCAAAGACGGAAGTCTCTATAAATAGAACTCAAAATTAGTTGTAGAGACATCGAGTTTTTAGCCATCCTAAAACATCTCTGTAAATCTCTACTTTCTCAGTTTTTATATTTGTATACTCTCTCATTCAAGAAGTTCAATAACAATTCGAAGTTTTAGAAGGAATTGGGAATGATTATAGTGGAAAGTACCTATGTTTTGTATGAAATATTGTGAAAGAGGGCCTTTTCACGATGACTTTGCATTTTTTGTGACGATGGTCTCGTCATGAAAAGTTTTTCAATTATTTTTTCAATACCCACTTTTGTGACAAAAGGACATTTTTGTAATGACAGGGTTGTCTTTTAATGATGATATGTTGTCACAAATACTTTGGTGACGACGAGCAGTTTTTCGTCACAAAAGTGCTTTAGCCGTGGGCTATCTAGGATGAGGCCTTGATGATGAAGTTGTTGTCACGAAAAGTTTTGGTGACAAAAATGGAACTTCTCGTAATGAATTTTTGTCATCACAAAAGACCATTTTGTCATTACAAAAGACCATTTTTTTCATAGTGTGCTCATGCTCAGAAAGAAAAATATTATTTAGCCAATCCTCTTAAAAATAATGCATGACCTCAAACAGAAAAGCAAATGCTCTTCAATTAATGATATAGTAATGGAACCATCTAAGGGAACTTAAACAAGGTGTCAATCTTCTTCAATCCTCATAAATCAACCCATAAACTATCTATGATTCTGTATCTATTCTATTCTATACTTGGTACCTAAAGTTAGTAAACTTTTCAACAATAACTTTTTCTTCTCCATGACAGACCAAAATTCCTAAGACATTGCACAAGTACATAATTGACAAACTACTGATAGAAGAGTAGTATCTAAAAGCATCCCAATTTAATCACTAATAAAACCCAACCAGAGCTTTTCACATGAAAAACAAACAGCTCTGCATTTTAAGAACAAGATGACAAAAATTACAAGTATCCCCATGAAAAAAACTCAAAGCAAGAAGCACTCTCAAATTGAGATCTAAACAAATGCAAGCAATTTGAAAGAATCGACAGCACTGCAACAGTGTATACATTTTCAAAATCACAATCGGTTAGTCCTCGGATGTTAGATTGCTAATCATTTGAGACAAATAAACCAGCCAATTAATGGGCCCAGACCTTTAACTCTGTACACTGATAGGCATTACTTAGAGAAAATTAAAAGCACAAGTCTTCACTAAAAATACAAACAAATACAAAAAAGCGAATAATTAGACATTTACTAAAAACAGAGTTTAACTTAATAACATAGACAGATGTAATAGAAGTTATACAAGGAATCCATCTTCCTTAAAGCTTATACATCAACCAATAAAAGCTACTCGGCATTCATCTATTAACTAAAATCAGGATACTAAATTCAACAATAGCTCATGTTTATACAGAACTGAAATACTGCTCCGGACATTATTACAGGGCACAATTAAACTAACATGAGAGTATAAGCCAACTTATCCAGAAAACTGAATTCCAATTTGTCAAATTATAAATGGAACAAATTTGCACTTTTTACCAACCACAACTACCATCTAGGACACAGAAACAATATGAATGAATAGCTAAGAACCATCAGACTTAATTAAGAATTATGGGAAAGAAACAGACATATAGCAATTGAAAAAGAAATGATGCAAGAAAAACGTTGATGCAAAACAGAGACACTTCCAATCTATGACCACAACAAGCGAGCAATCTAAAACATTCTTGACAGCCATTGATCAATAATCAACATGGTTTAAGTCTTCCCAGATGATTAAATAGCAGAAGTTTAAAAGATAAAGTCACTCTCCAACTATGACCACAAAAGAAAAGCAGCCTGAAATTCTTCACTTGATCTATTGCGCCAATCTAAAAAGCACAAGCATCACAAATTCACAATCTACTAAAGTCATTAAATAGCATAGCTTAATATCTAGTCACTCTCAAACTATGACCACAAACAGCAAGCAACTTAAAGTATTCATTTTACTAATAAATCATGCAAAAGTGAGGTATCACTACAACAGTAGCTACTAAAAAGTGTCGAAATGTAAAACTAACTCCTCCAATGTAACAGTACATGACCAAAACTGACAAACCATAAAAATTAAAAAAATTAAAAACAAAACAAAAGATTTTACACATAATTTCCCCTTCCATATGATCTGGTTTCGAAATTTATCAAACAAATCAAGCGATCAGAGGCACATTAAAAATCTCAGATTTGAAGCTACTGAAAACCATAAAAATCCTAAAACGCTAATCCACCAAGTTACATATCCTAGAAAACCTAATCAAGATTTAAGCCTACAAACCTAATCCGCCAAGCAAAGTTACAGATCCTGGAACACCATAATCAAGATTTAATCCTGAATCACTTTCTGTGCTATAGCAATGTTAAACCCAAATTTTCATAAATTCAAATTTACTCTAAAAAATATTCTATGTCAACAAACTAAATTCCCATCTCCCAAAATACTGAAGTCCATAGATCTGTAACAAAACAAATCAAAAAAAGTTACCCGTTTCAACTCTAGAAAAAAAAAGCAAGAAAAAAGATCATTTAGTCAGAAAAGATTAGCAATACTGAGAAAATAAATTGATAAAATTCAAACACTATTTAGAAAAGAAAAATAAAAGAATTAAAGATATCAGTAGATATCATTCACCTGAATGTTCAACTAACATTTTAACAAGTCAAGGTCCATGAATTTACGCCTTCCTTTTGCTGAACTTTACAGAGGCTGAAACGCACAGCCGATCCCCAATCTGAATACAGTAAAAACCCCAAAAATCTATATCATATCAAACATTCTGGATGGAATTTTTGTTTAAGTGAAAAAAGGAAAGTTCACGAACCGACCTTGTATCAAATATTTTTTATGAAATATTTATTAGAAAACTGAATTGAATTTCAAAAAGAAAAACAAAAAATAAGTGAAACGAATATCTTTAGTTTACCTGAATCTTCATTTGGCATATGAACAAATCACAAAACCCTTGAATTTGCGTCTTTCTTTCTTCGCCATTTTCACACACAAAAACACACACCCAATCCCTATCTCTTCTGGAAAACAAATGCTACACAAATAATTTGTGGAAAACAAGAACTTGTTCAAAGAAAACTCTAAATCTTGGGAAAAAAAAATTGGGCCCAATTTGAACGTTATAATTTGGGAAAAGGGATAATTGCAGAAACCTCCCCTGACTTTTATAGTAATAGCATGGACCTCCCCTATCAATTTTGAAATAGCACTGACCTCCCCTATCAAAAGTTGGAGGCAATTTAATAGGCACAAGTGGGTCAATTTACTAAAGTACCCCTGACATGATTTAATTTTACCAAATGAATATAATGAATACTTTCATCAAACCCAACAAAACATTTGTTAATAAAAATTGCACTAAATTAACTATTTCTGCATAGCTTAACTAATTAACTAAATAACTAAATAACTAATAATCTAATTAATTAATAACTAATTATCTAATTAACTATTAACTAATTAACTAATTATCTAATTGTTAATAGTTATTAACTAATCAAACTATTTCTGCATAGTTAAACTAATTAACTATTAACTAATTATTTAATTAACTATTAACTAATTAACTAATTATCTAATTAATTAATTAACTAATTTCTATTTATCTAATTAACTAATTAACTAATTATCTAATGAACTAATTAATTAAAGCTATTGTCTGTCCGAAACTAACAAACTATTTGCATGTTAAACTAATTAACTGGTTAACTAATTAACTACCTAATTATCTAATTAATTAACTAATTTTTGTTTATCTAATTAACTAACTAATTATCCAATTAATTAATTAACTAATTAACTAATTTCTGTTTATCTAATTAACTAATTATCTAATTAATTAATTAACTAAAATTGTTGTCTATCCGAAATTAATGAACTATTTGCATGTTAAACTAATTAACTAATTAACTAACTAACTAATTAACAAACTATTTGCATGTCAAACTATATACAGTACGCATTATCTATTTAAAGTATCGGCTCTTTATGGGTATTTTACTTTCAAACATTTAATTTATAATAAAAACATCAATGTTTGTAAGTAAAATTCAAAAAGTGTTACAGTAATATCAATATTCTTACTTTCAAACATTTAATTTATGGTCCTATGCCCCTCCCTTTTTGTAAGAATATTTACTGTAATACTTTTTTAATTTTACTTACAAACATTGATATTTTTATCATAAATTAAATGTTTGAAAGTAAAATACCTATAAAGAGCCGATACTTTAAATAGGTAATGCGTACTGCATATAGTTTAACATGCAAATAGTTTGTTAATTAGTTAGTTAGTTAATTAGTTAATTAGTTAAGCAGTTAATTAGTTAATTAGTTAAGCAGTTAATTAGTTAATTAGTTTAACATGCAAATAGTTTGTTAGTTTTGGACAGACAACAGCTTTAGTTAATTAGTTAATTATATAATTAGTTAATTAGTTAAGTAGTTAATAGTTAATTAGATAATTAATTAATAGTTAATTAGTTTAACTATTAACTAATTAGATAATTAGTTAAGCAATTGTCAAGCAAATAATAATTGTCAAGCAAGTAAGGGCAAAATTGGAAGAAAATTCTTATCTCACTTCTACAAAAGCTGTCAAGGAGCTGCAACGAATTGTTACTGTTCAGGGGAGGTGAATGCAATTTCTAAACCTAGAGGGAAGGTCAGTGCAAATGTCAAAAATCTCAGGGGAGGTTTTTGCAATTATCCCTTGGGAAAAATATCAAAAAAGTACAAAAATTTTGAAATGCCAGAGAGATAGGGAGAGACATGGTAATATCAGCTTTGATGAGAGAAATGAAGGAGAAAAGGCAGGAGAGAATAGGAGGGTTTGTACAAGTAGATGGGGTTTTGAGAATTAACGGTCGGACATTTCAAAATTAGAGGAGGAATTTCAAAGTCCGCGACCGAGTGTTGTCTTCTTTGTAATTCAAAATGCCCCCTCAAAAAATATTTGTTTCTCTTTTTCGCCCCAAGATTGTTTTACAATTGGATTGAGGCGCAGCCTTAAAGTTTTCCAGCTTTTTTCTAATGTCAACTGAATCTGATTTGGTCACTAAGATGCACAGATTGCAAAGAAAAGGAGAAACAGGTACAGCCTTGAGGGAAAAAGGTACACTTAAGGGCTTATTGGTTCATAAATTATATTTTTTTTTATCTATTCTCATTTAGGGTATTATTTGTACATTTTGTAATTAATTGAAAATTAAAAGAATGAATTGAAATCTATTCCATACTGAATAAACCAAAGACAAGAGTATGAATTTTTAAACTTCCATTTTCTATAAATTAGAGAATGTCAAATTTTACATGGTTTATAGTTAATTCTTCCACCCAGTTTAGCATTGTAACAAATTCATGTTGAACATTTAGCTGATTTAGGCCCTATGTCAAAAAGAAAACCTATTTTGGTTTTATTATTTATTTTTTTATTTTACAAAAGAAAGTTTTTTTTTGAATTATTGGTAAAAAGAGAATGCCTAACAAAAAGCTTTTATGAGGTCCAATATTTGGATTTAATATTTAAACTGAAAGGGATTTTTATTGTTCTAACTAGATGGGAAAGACATCTATAGTTCAAGTATTAAAAACCAATCATTTGGTTTATTTATTGATGAAATAATTTTCTATTGAAAAAGAAACTAACTTTTTTAGAAGGGAATGATATGTTATCTTCAAAATTGAATGAATAAAATAGTACCTTACTAAAAACTAAAATAAATATAGAAAAAAGAACAATACATGTTGTTTTTTTTTCAAACATTTTATGTTACTTAACATGTTTGTAAAATGTATAAAATGTATTTTGATGGGTACCTTTATTTGGTATTCTTTATTATTTAATTCTATATCTTGTTCCATAAAAGGATAGTTTTGACATTAAGATTATTATTGTGTGGGCAACAGCTATTGTCATTAACCCTTATTGTCATTAACAAATGATTTGGTAGTAATAAATATTTGTCATTAAATTCATGCAATTTTAAAAAAAAACCCTTATTGAAAAGAAAATAAAAGAGGAGTTATAGGAGTTTTTTATGGATCAAAGCAGAGTAACAAAATATTACTTGCATAGTGAGGGCTTTTTGGCACAAAATACAAAAAACAATGGGTCATCTACATGAATTTTTTAGGGGTATTTTTATTAAACTTAAACTGTAGATGGGTATTTTAATAAGACCTTTGATGTGGTATTTTTAAGTTTGTAATGTGTTTTTTAGGGTATGTTTGAAAATAGTAGAAAAAAATTAACTTGTGCACCTCCAACCACTACCTCTCCCCTCCCCTCCCATCTCTCTAATCACTCCACTATCATTCAACCGTAGTCAACTTAGCTAATATCACAATTTAGTTTATCAAATTTAGGAATTAGTCCTCAATACTGCTATATAAAATCTTTGATTGCCCAATGTTTGTCATATCAAACTTTTATCATGACCTAAAGGCCTTGGCGTGGTTACCATGCAAAAATTCCACCATGGATGGGACTAATGGCCTTTGGCCAACCATTCAAAAAATAACTGATGTAGGATACTTTCAATTTTCAGTTGTTCCATTATACCTACCCTTTGGTTAGTACAACGTGAAAAGTAGGAGGACTATTGCAAAACTAGACATGAGAAACCACATTCAACGAGTTAGAAAGATGATAAAACAAAAATTAAAATTTTATTTACTTTTCGTTTAAACATATTTTGCTTTTATTTTCAATTTTACATGCTAAACATGCAAGTATACTAACTCATCGTTTTACCATGACAGATGCAAATGAAAGTGGAAACGGTTAGGAAAGCTGCTCTCATTGCTACAATATTAAGGACTAGTGGAATGGTATTTTGGACAAAAGAGTTAATAATATTATTATACAAGCCATTAAGAAATGTGTATCGGTCTAAAAATAATTTTCAAAAAAAAAACTTTGCATTTTATATGCTTAATCTATCTATTCTTTATAATTTTTTGATCATGTTCAACGGCAAAAAAGAAGAAAAAAAATATGTGTTCAACAAAAATCAAAGTTAACATATTGCAATTTGTATTATGATAATTATATAAGAAAAGACTTAAGAATATTCCACAGGAGTCAGTATTGATAGATTATGTGCTTAACTAATCATGTTTTACATGGAAAATTAAGATGGGTGCCTTTTTCAGTTACAGATATTCAACTAACTAATTATTACATCAATTAAGTAAAAATGTCTTTACAGTATACATATATATATATATATATATATATATATATATATAATGTGAGGATCTCAAAATTTTATTAATTTCTGAAAAATTAAATCAAAAATATCATCTGAATATTGAATTTATTAAATAATATGTATTTGTATTTAAATATTGCTGTGTTACTTATATAAATGTTATATTTTAAATTAAAGGAATTTTAAAAATTTAATTGACGTTTCGCGTTCGGCTAAGCATTAAGTTGGATTTTCGCGCACCAACGCGCAATGTAGCTCTAAGTTGAACTGTAGGATATGTAGAGGTTATAAAAATGTATAATTAAGTTGAGGAAATGCTAGATGAGGAATTCCCACCATTATTGGCATGCCCAAAAAGTCAACTAGCCTACTCACTAGATTACCCCAATTTTCCTCCCATCTTGTCGCCAGCTACCCACCCTTTTCTTTCCCTCCAAGCTCCCGATCCTCTGGTGCAAGAAGAAGCAGAAGCCGCTGCCATTCCAAGCTTCCAACAGCCTTCCATCTTCAGCCATTCACACCCCAATCTTCAAGCTTCCATTTCCAGCTTCCACCCCCATTCCTTGCTGCTGTCTCGATCGAGCAAGGAAAAGGAGGATCGCAGCTCCTCCTACTGCTGGCGTTGTGTCGGACCAGGGGAGAAGGAGAAACCAGCTGCCATTTTTCTTTCCTCCAACCACAGACCCTTCCAAGCTGACCCTCTGTGGTTCTAGGAGAAACTTGAGGAACTAGACAATACCTTTAGCTAGTAAACAACCTGCTTGAAGGTAACAAACTCCAGCTTAACCCCTTAGCCAAAAAAAAAAAAAAGAATTTCAGATTTTAGAAGCTTTTGTTCTTGAAATTTCTAGCTTGTGTTGATAAAATTATTGGGTGGCTGATCCTCTAAGCTAATGATTGATGAAGCTAGAGGTGATTTACGTATTTATATGTGTGTTTTTGCTGAAGTTAGAGGTTGAGAAAATTTTGAAAGAATGGAAAGGAATGCTGGCCGAATGGGAAGGCAAAAATTCCAGCTTTGTTGCCGCTTGTCTTCCTGCTATTTTTGCTTAAGTAATGAACTGAACTGTTTGTTGGGATGTTAGCCTAGTTGGTTGTGGTTGTTATGGACATGATGTATGAGTTTAGAAGTAGAAAATTTTTTAGGAAATGAAGAGAAAATTCTGCTCTGCTAAATCGAACCAACAAGCCTATTTTTCTTCCAACTTTACTCGAATTTTTGAGCTGGTTTTGTGAAGTAATTGAGCTACTTAAATCATGTATATGTTAACCTATATGTGTAGTGTAGTTTTGGCTGAATTATAGCTTTTGGGTAGTTGAAAAATTTTGGACAAATTGAAGGGAAAGAGGACTGCTGCTGTCCAATGAACCTCCAGCTTTGCATAGGAAATGTTGAACTGTTTTCACGTTAACTTGAACCCAATCGATTTGTGTTTAGTTCAGGGGTTTGTATAGCTCAATTTGGGACAAAAATCTAGTAGAGTTTACGTCCAAAAAGTGGACCAAAATTTTGTTCTTCATGATTCTACTAAAACAGATTTTTCTGTTTGAAATTGGAATTTGACAAACTTAAGGAGTTTCTATTTTATAGAAATTCTAAAGGCTAGTTTTACTTGGTTTTTATGATTTCCTCTTAAAAGAAACTTCCTCAGATATTTTTTTTGGGGAAAAGTAGAGGGGAAATTTCTCTAAATGGTTTAAATGTGATTTTCTCAACTTGTGACACCAAATTTATTGTTAATTATTTGGGTGGTTCTAAAAATTTGTTGGTGGAATATTTGAAGAATTTAACAAGTTTTTGGTTTTATAGAAACCTCAAAAGTTAATTCCACTTGATATTCGTGACTTTCACTTTGAGAAAACGATTAAAGCTAGTTTGGAATCCTTGAGTGGAATTAAATGCTAGTTAACTCGAGTTAAACTCGCCAACTCAAAAGTAGAAATTTATGTGAATTATTTGTATGTTTTTTTAGGAGTTGGTGAAGGGCACAATCTTGGTCAAAGTTTGGAATTCTAAACACTTCACTTAAGGTGAGTGTCTCTCGCATGAATTGTGTTTAACTGCTAGATGAACTACTTGTTATAAGTACTTGCCTGAGATACCATGAAATATGACCTGCTATGTGATCATGTGAAATACCATAAGTACAAGGTTTGCAATGTCGATTGGAGCGCTGTCTCGTCGACTAAATAAACCAAACGGAAGCATGTACCATGCTTTAATGAAGTGGGAGGTACCTCTCGGCCGTTTTGGTAAAAGTACTTGCAATATTCATGTTGGAGTCGGGCCCGAAAATAAGGGGGAGATCGTTGCTAGGAGACAAGTAGAGTGGGAAATATTCTACATGGAGGTTAGGTAGTGAAAGTTGACGGAGTGTCAACTACTAAAAATTTCCTGATCAAGCGCGTGGACGTTGGCTCCTGAGAGCCCCGTATCCTTTTCTTGTCATGTTAATTCGCTTTCTTAAATTATTAATTGCTTACTTGACAACTTATACTTGTTAATTGGCCCTATGTGAATTGCATGTTTCGAGGCACCACTGAGCTATTGGCTCATCTCTTCCAATTTGTTTTCCTTGACAGGTTCCGAAATGCAAGAAACCTTGGAGATCTAGAATAGAAATGTTATCTTTGGAATGCCCACTTTTGTAATTGTACTTTGGGAAAACTTTAGTATCTTTTGGACGACTTTTGTGTCTTTGAGAAAATGTGAATCCTGTGGTGCTTCTGTACCCTGGATTAGGAACTTTACATTGTAAATTAAGTTGAAGTTAAGTATTTTAAGTTCGACGTTTTCATTGGTGTTTGAATTTTACTTTTGGACGGGGTAAGTTGAATGGTACAATTTGTTTAAGTACTTGGCTTATTCGGGAGGTAAAGTTTATTTATGAATTATATTTGATGATGTTAGCTAGTTGAGCGAGTGAGTCCTAGCGAGAGTTAGGCAGGCGACCCACCAACCCTTTGGTTCGCCTTAGAGGGAAGTGGGGCCGTCATGGGTGGTATCAGAGCCTTAGGTTAGAACGTATTTGGGAGAATTGTTAGGTATTTTATTTCTAGGAATAGGAATGAGATACTTAGATATATTTTAAGTGATAATTGTTCAAGGGAATGGTGCTAAGGTTTAACTTTGAAAGTTTTGGCTGTTTTGTAGGTATGGAGAACTCTAATGGGAACGGACATGCTGCTAATGGTAACGGGCACGTGAATGGTCACACGCCGCCTCTTAGGCCTATTTCTTACCGAGTTCAGGGTGGTGGAGCTCGTGTTCAGTACTCGTCCGCCACCAGGGTTCCTAGGTGTGACTGTAGGTTGACCTTCTCTTACCCCAATCGCTTGGTTCTAACTATAGACGATGAACGTCGACAGTTGGTGAATTCCAACATAGCCCTGATTCAGGACGTGGACGAGTTGGGTGCCATGGTGGCTAATCTGCAGAATAGGGTAGCAGAGCTGACTGGAAGGGTGATAGAGGAGAGAGCTAGGGCTGAGGCAGACCGTGAGGAGCTACAGAGAGCAAGAGACAGCTTGGCTAGGATGAGAGACATGGTTCGTGAGTGAGCTTCTGGGATACTAGTGGATGCTACCATGTTGATGGATGAGGTGATGGATGAGGTCTCAGAGGTAGTTTCTAGTGCTGAGGAGGATCCAAAGGAGGATCCGGAGGAGGATCCTGATAAAGGGAATCCATCTGATGGTCCCGTTGAGAACTAGGCATAGTTAACCACCCTTTTGACTTGTAACCCTTAAACAATGGTTGGGATGGTGCTAACTCCTGGGCCATTGTATTTTTGTAATTGTATGGCTCGCTTTTGTGATGTTGCACTTCTTTTGAATGTAAAGGACTGGCTGCACCTGGTAGCACCTTTGTGCTATATTTTTGTAAAATCCCAACGAAATGCTAATTGTAGGAATTTCAAAAATTAATGTATGCGTTAGTTGTGGTTATTTTATCGCTCTCAAGTTGATCTTCATTTTACATAATTTTTCTGCGTCGTTCTTTAATTTTACATAAATTTCTGCATACTTACTTCTCTTTCTTGCATTAGGCTAGGTATGGATCATCGTGGTAGAGGTCGAGACCGAAGTCGAGGTCGAGGTCGAGGGAGACGGGTTGAACCCCTCCGTGATCAAGGGAGCGATAGAGCGTCTGAGGTGAACCAAAATCGTGGACCCGAGGGCGGGGGCGGAGATCAAATGGTCACCGCTATTAATAGGATAACTGAAGTATTAGAGCATTTGGCGGACCGTCAAGGTCCTGGATTAGCGCAACAACAACCTGGAGGGCAGGTAGATACAGAAGATAGGGCCTTGGAAAGGTTCCTGAAGTTTGGGCTGCCTAAGTTTCAAGGTGAGCCAGAGCCTGAGATAGTTGAGGGATGGTGGGAGAGAATATCTGATATTTTTGCCACCCTGGATTACACTGAGGGGCGAAAGGTGACCTTTGCGTCATTTCAATTTGAGGGAGTTGCACGGTCATGGTGGAATCTAATTAAGGCTAAGTGGGATAGAGACCGTACCCCTAGTACTTGGGCAAACTTCACCTGTGAGTTTAATGCCAAATTCCTTCTACCCCTAGTCCAAGAGAAAAGGGAAGATGACTTTATTAAGTGCAAACAAGGGGCCATGAGTGTAGCAGAGTATGAGACCAACTTCACTAAATTAGCTCGTTATACCCCTGACCTTGTGGCCACGGAGCAGAGACGCATTAAGAGATTTGTGCAAGTGCTCAATGTAGAGATTCAAGAGGGGCTAGCAACTCCTCAAATTAGCACTTATAGTGACGCCGTGGAGAAAGCTCAGAGGTTTGAGACGGTTAGAGCCCAATCTAAGTCATTCTTTGCTAGAAAAAGGAATGCCCCTAGTAGTCGTAGGGACCCAGTTTCGGCAAGTGCCTCACCACTTAAGATGGGTAGAGGAACTGGGGTAGTGAACATCCCTAGTGCTTTGAGAGGTGCTTTAGCAAGGGTTGCTAGAACTAGAGGTTCTGGGGCGAGAGGTTCTGGAATGAGAGGAGGTCAAAGTGGAAGGGGACCCCCTAGGAGTGCTCCGCGCGTTGAACAAGTGTCAACCCCTCAAATAACCTGTGGATACTGTGGAAAAGCCAATCATACCGCAAATGAGTATGGGAGAAAGGAGGGCAAGTGCCTCAGGTGTGGAAGTGCTGAGCACCAAATTGCTAATTGTCCTAAGATTTTCGAGAATGGGGAAAGCCAAGGAGGTGCCACAAGTTCTAGGCAAACTGCTTCTGGAGGGAGTCGGCCAAAGGTTCCGGCCAGGGTTTACGCCCTAGATAGTCAACCTGTACCTGACCCTTCGGAGGTAGTCGAAGGTACATTTCCAATTTTTCACCGATTAGCTAAGGTTTTAATTGATCCTGGTGCGACCCATTCATTTGTTAATCCTACTTTTATGTGTGGAATTGATGTAAAGACTGTACGATTACCCTATGATTTGGAGGTTAGGACTCCTACGAGTAACAAGAGCATACTCACTAGCTTAGTTTATCAGGAGTGTGAATTCTGGATTGGGGAAAGAAAAATGCTAGTTGACTTGGTGAGTTTGGACCTTAAGGGGTATGATGTGATTATAGGAATTGACTTTTTGTCTTACCACCATGCTAAGCTAGATTGTAGAGTTAAAGTGGTGGACTTTTGCATCCCAGGTGAGGCAACTCTTAAGTTAGATGTAAAGGGTAGATTAGTTTCGTCTGCTTTGATTTCAGGGATTCGAACTAGGAAAATGCTTTACAAGGGAGCCCAGAATTTCTTAGCTTTCTTAATTAACGGCCCTAGTGACCAAGTGAAATTAGACGATGTGCCAATCGTGCGAGACTTTCCTGATGTCTTCCCTGAAGAATTAACATCTTTACCACCTGAAAGGGAGATAGAGTTTAAGATTGACTTGGTACCAGGAGTAGTTCCAATTTCTAAGACTCCTTATAGAATGGCTCCTGCGGAATTGAAAGAACTAAAGATCCAGTTACAGGACCTGCTAGAAAGAGGTTTTATTAAGAAAAGTGACTCACCGTGGGGAGGTCCAGTTTTGTTTGTAAAGAAAAAGGATGGAAGTTTGAGACTGTGCATTGACTATCGAGGTTTAAATGAGGTGACTATTAAGAATAAATACCCTTTGCCCTTGATTGATGGATTATTTGACCAATTGCAAGGATCAGTAGTATACTCTAAGTTAGATTTGAGACAAGAGTACTATCAATTGAAGATTAAAAAGGAAGACATACCTAAAACTGCTTTCAATTCTAGATATGGGCACTTTGAGTTTGCAGTGATGCCCTTTGGGTTGACCAATGCCCCGGCTGCTTTCATGGATTTAATGCAGAGAATCTTTAAGAAATATCTAGACCAATTTGTAGTGGTATTCATAGATGACATTCTAGTATATTCTAAGACCCGAGAGGATCATGCCAAGCACTTGGAGATAGTTTTACAAGTGTTGAGAGAACATAAGCTTTACGCTAAGTTCAGTAAGTGCGAATTTTGGCTGGAAGAAATTTCTTTTTTGGGTCATAGAATCTCTAAGAATGGAATCGCTATGGATCCAACTAAAGTGGAGGCAGTTACTTTATGGAAACAACCAGAGAATCCAACTGAAATTAGAAGTTTCTTGGGATTGGCAGGTTATTACCGTCGTTTTATAAAAGATTTCTCAAAAATTGCTGGGCCAATGACGGAGTTAACTAAGAAAAACCATAAGTTCATTTGGAGCCCAAAATGTGAAACGAGTTTTCAAGAGTTGAAGAGGCGTTTGACTACGGTTCCAGTGTTAGCCTTACCTGAGGGAGTTGATGGGTATGTGGTGTATTCTGATGCTTCTAAAGAAGGGTTAGGCTGTGTTTTAATGCAAAAGGAAAAAGTTGTAGCCTATGCTTCTAGGAAATTAAAACCCCATGAGATGAATTACCCGACCCATGACCTAAAGTTGGCTGCTGTTATTTTTGCTTTGAAAAAGTAGAGACATTACTTGTATGGGGTAACATTTGACGTATTCACAGACCATAAGAGCCTTAAGTATCTGTTTTCACAAAAGAAGTTAAACCTGAGGCAGAGGTGATGGGTAGAATTCCTTGAGGATTATGATTGCTCAATCAATTATCACCCTGGGAAAGAAAATGTGATTGCAGATGCACTAAGTAGGAGGGTTCAAGTAGCGGGTCTAATGGTGAGAGAATGGGATATGTTAGAAAAAGCGAGTGGTTGGAATTCTCGTTTAGAAAAGTTGAAAATTCTGTTTGGAAATCTATCCTTAAAGTCCCCTTTGTTAGAAAGAATTAAGGAGGTTCAAGGGAAGGATCCAGTAGTACAGGGTTATTTTGAGAAAATGAGAAAGGGGGAAACCCTAGATTTTAAACTAGGACCTGGAGGCATCTTGAGATTTAGGGATCGAATAGTGGTACCTAATGAAGAGGATTTTAAGAGAGAAATTTTAGAGGAGTCACATCGGTTTAAGTATACTATTCACGCTGGAGTTAGCAAAATGTATCAAGATGTGAAAGGGCTTTATTGGTGGGATGGTTTAAAAAGGGATGTGGCGAAATTTGTGCAAACTTGTCTAGTGTGTCAGCAGGTTAAGGCTGAACATCAAAAGCCTTCTGGTCTGTTACAACCCTTAGAAATCCCTGAGTGAAAATGGGAACATATTACCATGGATTTTGTGATGGGTTTACCTAGAAATCAAAAGGGGCATGATGCAGTTTGGGTGATAGTGGATAGGCTTACTAAATCTACACATTTCTTACCTGTGAAAATGAGTTACTCTTTAGAGAAACTAGCCAAGTTGTACACAGAAGAAATTATGAGATTACATGGTATTCCTGTAAGTATTGTCTCCGATCGAGACCCTAGATTCGTTTCCCACTTTTGGCAGAAATTTCAGGAAACTTTGGGGACTAAATTGAAATTGAGCACTGCATATCATCCTCAGACAGATGGGCAATCGGAGAGGACAATGCAAACCCTAGAGGATATGTTAAGATCCTGTATATTAGATTTCGGAGGGAGTTGGAGCCAGTACATGACGTTGGTAGAGTTTGCTTATAATAACAGTTATCAGGCTTCAATCCAAATGGCACCGTATGAAGCGCTTTATGGTAGAAGGTGTCGATCTCCGATTCATTGGGATGAAATAGGAGAGAAGAGAGTTTTAGATCCGACAGCTATCCCATGGATCGAAGAAGCTTACGAGAAGGTTAAGCTGGTTAGGGAGAGACTTTAGACCGCTCAAAGTCGTCAGAAGAGTTACGCGGACAATCGAAAAAAAAACTTGGAATTTGAAGTAGGAGACAAAGTCTTTCTAAGAGTTAAACCTATGAAAGGAGGGGTAGTATCCAAGAAGGGAAAGAAATTAAAGCCGAGGTACATTGGACCCTTTGAAATTCTCAAACGAATTGGAAAAGTGGCTTATCAGCTGGATTTACCTCCAAGTATGAGCAAGATCCATAATGTCTTCCACGTATCTATACTTAAGGAATATCATCCTGACCCAAGTCATGTGATTCAATTGGATAAAGTTGATGTAGACGAATCTTTGACATATGAAGAGCGACCAGCTAAGATTTTGGATCGAGAAATTAAGGAATTGAGGAATAAGCAGATTGCCTTAGTCAAGGTCTTATGGAAAAATCATGACGTCGAGGAGGCAACTTGGGAGGTAGAGAAGGACATGAAAGACCAGTACCCAGAGTTATTCGTCTGAACAGGTAAAAATTTTGAGGATAAAATTCTTTTAAGGGGGGAAGGATGTGAGGATCTCAAAATTTTATTAATTTCTGAAAAATTAAATCAAAAATATCATCTGAATATTGAATTTATTAAATAATATGTATTTGTATTTAAATATTGTTGTGTTACTTATATAAATGTTATATTTTAAATAAAAGGAATTTTAAAAATTTAATTGACGTTTCGCGTTCGGCTAAGCATTAAGTTGGATTTTCGCGCACCAACGCGCAATGTAGCTCTAAGTTGAACTGTAGGATATGTAGAGGTTATAAAAATGTATAATTAAGTTGAGGAAATGCTAGATGAGGAATTCCCACCATTATTGGCATGCCCAAAAGGTCAACTAGCCTACTCACTAGATTACCCCGATTTTCCTCCCATCTTGTCAACAGCTACCCACCCTTTTCTTTCCCTCCAAGCTCCCGATCCTCTGGTGCAAGAAGAAGCAGAAGCCGCTACCATTCCAAGCTTCCAACAGCCTTCCATCTTCAGCCATTCACACCCCAATCTTCAAGCTTCCATTTCCAGCTTCCACCCCCATTCCTTGCTGCTGTCTCGATCGAGCAAGGAAAAGGAGGATCGCAGCTCCTCCTGCTGCTGGAGTTGTGTCGGACCAGGGGAGAAGGAGAAACTAGCTGCCATTTTTCTTTCCTCCAACCACAGACCCTTCCAAGCTGACCCTCTGTGGTTCTAGGAGAAACTTGAGGAACTAGAAAATACCTTTAGCTAGTAAACAACCTGCTTGAAGGTAACAAACTCCAGCTTAACCCCTTAGCCAAAAAAAAAAAAAAAGAATTTCAGATTTTAGAAGCTTTTGTTCTTGAAATTTCTAGCTTGTGTTGATAAAATTATTGGGTGGCTGATCCTCTAAGCTAATGATGGATGAAGCTAGAGGTGATTTATGTATTTATATGTGTGTTTTGCTGAAGTTAGAGGTTGAGAAAATTTTGAAAGAATGGAAAGAAATGCTGGCCGAATGGGAAGGCAAAAATTCCAGCTTTGTTGCCGCTTATCTTCCTGCTATTTTTGCTTAAGTAATGAACTGAACTGTTTGTTGGGATGTTAGCCTAGTTGGTTGTGGTTGTTATGGACATGATGTATGAGTTTAGAAGTAGAAAATTTTTTAGGAAATGAAGAGAAAATTCTGCTCTGCTAAATCGAACCAACAAGCCTATTTTTCTTCCAACTTTACTCGAATTTTTGAGCTGGTTTTGTGAAGTAATTGAGCTACTTAAATCATGTATATGTTAACCTATATGTGTAGTGTAGTTTTGGCTGAATTATAGCTTTTGGGTAGTTGAAAAATTTTGGACAAATTGAAGGGAAAGAGGACTGCTGCTGTCCAATGAACCTCCAGCTTTGCATAGGAAATGTTGAACTGTTTTCACGTTAACTTGAACCCAATCGATTTGTGTTTAGTTCAGGGGTTTGTATAGCTCAATTTGGGACAAAAATCTAGTAGAGTTTACGTCCAAAAAGTGGACCAAAATTTTGTTCTTCATGATTCTACTAAAACAGATTTTTCCGTTTGAAATTGGAATTTGACAAACTTAAGGAGTTTCTATTTTATAGAAATTCTAAAGGCTAGTTTTACTTGGTTTTTATGATTTCCTCTTAAAAGAAACTTCCTCAGATATTTTTTTTGGGGAAAAGTAGAGGGGAAATTTCTCTAAGTGGTTTAAATGTGATTTTCTCAACTTGTGACACCAAATTTATTGTTAATTATTTGGGTGGTTCTAAAAATTTGTTGGTGGAATATTTGAAGAATTTAACAAGTTTTTGGTTTTATAGAAACCTCAAAAGTTAATTCCACTTGATATTCGTGACTTTCACTTTGAGAAAACGATTAAAGCTAGTTTGGAATCCTTGAGTGGAATTAAATGCTAGTTAACTCGAGTTAAACTCGCCAACTCAAAAGTAGAAATTTATGTGAATTATTTGTATGTTTTTTTAGGAGTTGGTGAAGGGCACAATCTTGGTCAAAGTTTGGAATTCTAAACACTTCACTTAAGGTGAGTGTCTCTCGCATGAATTGTGTTTAACTGCTAGATGAACTACTTATTATAAGTACTTGCCTGAGATACCATGAAATATGACCTGTTATGTGGTCATGTGAAATACCATAAGTACAAGGTTTGCAATGTCGATTGGAGCGCGGTCTCGTCGACTAAATAAACCAAACGGAAGCATGTACAACGCTCTAATGGAGTGGGAGGTACCTCTCGGTCGTTTTGGTAAAAGTACTTGCAATATTCATGTTGGAGTCGGGCCCGAAAATAAGGGAGAGGTCGTTGCTAGGAGACAAGTAGAGTAGGAAATATTCTACATGGAGGTTAGGTAGTGAAAGTTGACGGAGTGTCAACTACTAAAAATTTCCTGATCAAGCGTGTGGACGTTGGCTCCTGAGAGCCCCGTATCCTTTTCTTGTCATGTTAATTCGCTTTCTTAAATTATTAATTGCTTACTTGACAACTTATACTTGTTAAATTGGCCCTATGTGAATTGCATGTTTCGAGGCACCACTGAGCTATTGGCTCATCCCTTCCAATTTGTTTTCCTTGACAGGTTCTGAAATGCAAGAAACCTTGGAGATCTAGAATAGAAATGTTATCTTTGGAATGCCCACTTTTGTAATTGTACTTTGGGAAAACTTTAGTATCTTTTGGATGACTTTTGTGTCTTTGGGAAAATGTGAATCTTGTGGTGCTTTTATGCCCTGGATTAGGAACTTTACATTGTAAATTAAGTTGAAGTTAAGTATTTTAAATTCGACGTTTTCATTGGTGCTTGAATTTTACTTTTGGACGGGGTAAGTTGAATGGTACGATTTGTTTAAGTACTTGGCTTATTCGGGAGGTAAAGTTTATTTACGAATTATATTTGATGATGTTAGCTAGTTGAGCGAGTGAGTCCTAGCGAGAGTTAGGCAGACGACCCGCCAACCCTTTGGTTCGCCTTAGGGGGAAGTCGGGCCGTCACATATAATTGATGAAATTTCTGCAAAGATAGATGTCATGTTCGTTCTAATTCTAAAATTTTTTGTGGTTGCAAGTGACGTTAAATCGTGGAGTAAGTGTGAATGTCTTCATTTAAATAGTAAATTATGCGTATTAAATTGATGATTACTTGTTAAAACAATCCCAAAAATTGGATTTAGGAGGGCAAATACACTGGACAAGCATTGGATGAGCAATTTTGGGCTTTGTTGTTGAAAATTGGCAAGATAAAACTTATTAGGTTGAATTGTAAGACAATTAAAAGTACTATAATTCCCTAACCTTAATAATACCAAGTATGCTAACTAATTGCTATTTCTTTTTTCTTTTTTTTGTTCAGTGTATAAACCAGTCCCTAGGAACAATTTTAGTATATTAGTTTGATTCCTTTATAGAAACCAAACAACTCCTATTCTTTGTGCAGAATAAAGTTAGTTGAGTCCTAATTTTTTTTTCACGCAATTGCAATCCCTATCCCTAAAATGTGATCAAATAGTGATGATTAGCCATATTTTAGAGCACCTAAGAAAAATCATCTTTGATTTCTTAGGTTGATTTTTAGCTTACCAAAAGATCACACCGTATCAAACAATACCAAATACCCAAAGAAAAAATTAAAAAAAGAAAAGAAAAACTTTTTAACACGTTGAATACTTTAATGTCTTGAAAATAGCCACATGCATGCATTTTACACACCTATAGACTTTTACCCTTTTTTGTTTTTTTTTTATATTGACAAACATTATGCTTCGCTAGTCATGTGTATTATTTTGACATTTCTAGTCTTACTTTATATTATAAAATTAAGGATAAATTACATTAACCTCCCCTCTACTTTTTATCAAAAGTCAAAAACCCTTATTGAATTTAGAATTATAAGAATCTTCCATCTTATTTGTGAGAAAACATCAAAAACTTCCCCTACTCTTAATAAAGAGAGAGAAATTAATATTTTTGTCATAAATTGACTTCAATGTATCCAAAATGCGCTTACAATGATATAAATAATTATTTCCAAAAGAAAATAAAAAGAATAGGATGAGTTATAATTTCTTTTCATCAAATTTATAGTTGAAAAAGATTGATGACAATTAATTGTATGCATAGCTATAAAAGTTGGTCCTCCTTCAGTTTTATCTTTTACTTTTCAATTAACTTATTGTATTTTTAGATGTAGGTATACATTAGTTTTTCTTTTTTTTCATGCATTAACCTGGCATTAAGTTGATGTCGTGATTCCATTATCTCATATTCATGTGTATATGACTTGAGATTTCACTAGATTAAAGGATTTGATAAGTGTATGGTTTGGAGATACCTAATTTTGATTTTAATCCATGTTATTATAGAAATAGATACATGTATATACCTTTTTATTTTGATTGGTGAAAATAAAAGGTCGAAACAATAAATAATATAGGTATTCAATTTCCATGAATAAATCTCTCTTTTCTACCTTTTTCTTGCTTTTAGGAGAGAATTATAACTTTTTCTCCTTTTTGCTTAATATAAAGAACGTGAACAAGAAAAGTAAAGAGTAAACTTACAAAGTCAAAACTATCATAACTGTTAGTTGGATGTAAGTAATGATAAGAGAGGTCATGCTATTTGGAAATCAAGAGGACATGACTCTAACTTTTGCTAGAACTAGAAGAGAAGTTAGTGTAATTTACCCTAAAACTAATATTCAATTCATATTTTGCACTAGAATTTTAAAAATTTTCAGCTGCAAACTTCCTGAGCCGATGTCTAAGCCTTTATTAGTAATGATGTTATGATGACGATATCAATGTATAAAATTACAAAATTAACTATTTTAACTAAGTAATTGTGAATCATTTATGAAATTCCATCCCTTTGTGGTTAGTTCTTCTGGAAAGCAAGAATGAAGCAGTGGAGTGGAGAACTCTTACAGTTGGAATAATAACAGTAAATCTACTTTGTACTCAAATTTGTACATAATAAATGATAAATGTGGGAAAATTTTATGGTTCCTTTTTTTTTGGGTAGTAGGGAAAGGGTTGGATTTAAGAAACAGGGAGGAAGAAGAGGGATTTGAATCCAGGACCTCTAACTTTATAGTTCTTTTAGGCAAAAAATTCCCCCAATATATATCCCTTAATAAAGATAGCAGTCTATATCTTAAAAAATTTAAATTGTTCAATTTTGTGAGAACTTGAAAATTTGCTTATATTTTCTTATAATCATCTTTTATTTTGAATAGGTTAATTTATAATTCCTTTACTACTAATTTACTCCCTCAATTGTTATAATAAATAATAGAATCGAGAGTTTTACTTTTACTTTTATAGTTAAAGTAAGTTAGGGTTTTTGCGCATTTTGGTAGTGTGATCACTTGGTGAGGTGTGTGTACCAAATTTGGTGGATAAGAGCGAGTATTAAGTAAAAGGAAGTGTGTGATTAGAAGTGTTATTGATAAGTTAGTGAATCATTAGTTAAAACTGTGACGGCCCCACCTCTCCCTAGGGCGTACCCTACGGTTCCGCGTCTATAATGCGTTTCAAATTTAACGTACACTAACTTATACTAGGAAAATGATTTAAAACTGTACTTGCTTATAAAAATGCATAGAAATTTTAATATTGTAAAGGCAAGTATAAAAATGTAGGCAAAAATAAAATAATGCCTAGAAAATGTGAAAATTTTCGGGTAAAAATGTGAAAATGTCAAAAGTTTCTACCTCCGAAATTTCATGGAGGGCCTGATCCGGATATAGCTGAACGGTGGTTGAAGGCAATGATTAATATCTTCGCGGTTTTGAATTATACGAAGCAAAGACAAGTAAACTTTGCTGTATTTCAAATCGAAGGACTAGCCCGAGCATGGTGGAATGTTATTAGGGCAAAGTGGGAGAGGGAACAGATTGCATGGATATGGGCGAATTTCATAAGAGAATTTAACGAGAAGTATCTCCCATCTTTAGTCCAAGAAAGGAGAGAAGACGAGTTTATTGGGTTACGTCAGGAAACCCAAAGTGTGGCCGAATATGAGACTAAATTTACCAAACTGTCCAAGTTTGTTTCTGAATTGGTGGCCACGGAGCGGGGAAGAGTGAAACGGTTCATACAAGGATTGAATCTGAAAATCCAGGAAGCTTTAGCGGTGGTTCAGGTCAATACCTTTACGGAAGCCCTTGAGAAAGCCCAAAGGATTGAGGATGCAAAGGCACAGGTCAAAGCCTTCCAAACACGGAAAAAGGGTGCATCTGGTAGTATATTTGAGGAATCTAGCGAAAAGATAGCGCCTTCTAAAGTATAAAAAGTGAACCCTTCACCCCGCCCACCATGGACATTAGGAGCACTAGATGAAAGATCTACCAAAAGAAGTCAGATAGATCATGGGGAAATTTCTCTAGAAAGCCAAAAAGTGGCTTCTCACCTGGCCTGCGGATATTGTGGAAAGGCAAATCATACTGAGAATGAGTGTTGGAGGAAAGGGCGAAAATGTTTGATTTGTGGAAGTAGCGATCACCAAATTAGTAGTTGCCCGATGAAGCAGCCAAGGGGGAATAGTGCTCAATCACTGGATAGAACCAAACCGAAACAAGTGAATGAAAGAGAGAATCGAACAAAAGTACCGGCAAAGGTATATGCCTTAGACAACCAACAAGCTCCTGAGGCATCTGAAGGTAAAAAAAATTTCGAGGACGAAATTTCTTAAGGGGGAGAGAGTGTGAGAACCCGAAAATTTTCACATTTTCTAGGCATTATTTTATTTTTGCCTACATTTTTATACTTTCCTTTACAATATTAAAATTTCTATGCATTTTTATAAGCAAGTACAGTTTTAAATCATTTTCCTAGTATAAGTTAGTGTACGTTAAATTTGAAATGCATTATAGATGCGGAACCCTAGGGTACACCCTAGGGGGAGGTGGGGCCGTCACAAAAACAAAAGTACAAGGGAATTAATGAAAATAGGTTTGAACCGACGTGCGCCGTTTGTTACCGGTTGAGTACACTACTTGACCAATATTTTCCTACCTTAATCTCCTTGATTTTATTTCATTTAATCCTCCCTAATTTAATCCTAGTGTCAGTCGAAATTGTTGACCATAAACAAGAGGAAAAGAAAAAAAAAAAAAGAAAAACTTGGTTGCCAAGTGTTGGCAATCCAAGATAGGTTTGACCAAAGGAATTTCTTCCTTCTTATCTTTTTGTTGGGCCAAATTTTCCTCCATTTCTTCTTGTCTTGGCTGAGAGCTTGGAAAGAAAAAGGAGAGGAAAAAAACTTCCATTTCCATCTTGATTTTGCCTTGTTTGAGTTAGAATCACAAAAACTAAACCCAACAAACTAGCACTAAGGAAGCAAGGAAGCTTGTAGCGGAGAGTTTTTGGTAAGGAAAGCTTGGTTCTTTACTTTTTCATGTGGTTTTGAAGGTATAAGTTGAATAATTTCCTTTTTCTTTCTTATTCTTGCAAAATATGGTGAAGATGACTTGAATCTTGGAATATTATGGATGATACTCTAGATTTGGTGAAGATTAGCGAAATTTTAGATAGGGTTTGTGATTTTCAGCCTTGATTTATGTTGTTTAACTATTATATGTTGGTATTAAGCTTGGCTATGGACTTGTGAGGTGATTGGTAGCTTTATTGTGACTTTTTAGATTCTAGATGGAAATTTCCAGCTTTATTCGGGATTTTTCAGCTTTGGTAATATGATGATATATGCTAGAAATGAGCTACAATTGGATGATTTTATGGCCTAGATTATGAGTTGCTTTTATCTTATTACTTGTAATGTTGATTTGGGGCTGATTTGGAAAGAAAATGAAGCCTTGAAATGGCTGGAAAAAAATTGGTTAAAACAAAGGAAATACTGCCCAATTTTTCTTTCGTGGGATAAGTGAGTGAAAATGGAAATACGTGTGTGACTTGTGAGCGATTTGGGACTTAGTTATGTAGGGATGCTTAAGTTGACTTTGTGGGCGACTTATAAGCTAAAATTTTGCCCAAAAGTGTATATTTCTCAAAAACAAAGTAACGACCACTTTAAACACTATTTTCTAGTTTCTTCCACCAAGTTGCGAATTTAAACATTTTAATTGCTTCTTTATCGAAACCAAAAGAGCGAGCATGAATTTTCTAGGGTTTAATAAGTAAAATGAGTACTACTTAAATGAGTTCTATTTATTTTATTTTCTTTAAGCGAAATTTCCATATTTTGAAACCTTAGTTGATTGCAAATTGTTAAACGGTATTTTATCGCAGATTTGGATTCCAGCCAGGGAGTTGAACCTGAGTTTGGTTTTGGAAAGCAATAGCTCATTGGTGAGTGTTTCCAAGTGCATGATTGAACTTAATATTTGAATGAATGTTTTGCTAATGCGATTGGATGGTACTTGAATTGTTTGGACGGGTAAGGGTGTATTTTATCGCACTTGCCCTAATGTGACTTATTACTGTTCACTGGTTACTGTTGACTTGATATACATGTGTATGTTTCGAATATTATCTGGAATTCGAAAAACCCTGTAGTTAGTTAATCGAGTTGAGTCGGCAAGGATTTGGTCGATTAAATAACGAACCCTAGGTCTACTGCTTTGTCGAGTGGAGTGTTATCTTCTCGACTAATTGGTATACTCGAGTATTACCACCACTGTTATATTGGAGTTCGGGCTCGATAGGGGGTTTGAATGATGGATGGAAATTGGAGTTAAGTGGTGCACTACTGGACTGGTTACTCTACTTAAAAGTTGACGGAGTGTCAACTACTACTTGGTGAAGTTATGGCGGAGTTAATTCGCAAGAACTACTGTATCCTTTTATCTGAAAATATTGGACATCTAATGATTTGCTATTTGAAGTGTTATTACTCATTTTTATGAACTCTTATGCTCGCTACTTTGATATTTCAAGTTTTATACGGTGGTCAATTTGTTACTTGATTTTTGCATGATGTTTGGAACCTCACTGAGTTTTGACTCACCCTATTAGTTTTGTTTTCCTTACAGGGGGTACGAGCATGGGTGTGAGGTTGGTACAGGCTAGCGTCATCTAGTTTTTGACTTTTGTGATTGTACTCGCGCTAGTGCTCGATTAGGGTTGAATATTATCTGGAACTTAAATCTTTTGTTATATTTGGGAATGTATGAACGATTGAGACAGACTTGAGCATAAATGTACATTCTAAGTTTGAAACTGTTGTTTCATTTCCTTTTGGAGTTATAACTTGTGTTCTTGAAGTCGAGAGTGAGTGAGTACTGGCGAGAGTTGGGCAGACGGTTCGCCGAACCTTGGGGTACGCCCTAGGGAAAGGTGGGGTCGTCACAAATTTAATGGTCAAAACTACTTATTTCACCATTCAATGGTGATTTTAATATAAGGCCTAAAACATTGTACATTTTAGCCATGCCTAAAGTACATATCTTGTATGGTAGTTACTACAAATGCTTGGAATTAATATTGGAAGTTTTACAACTGTTTAAATGCACTTCTCTTAAATTCTTTTATTATATAAAAACATAACTTAAAAATCCATACCATTTTGTTGCATAATTCTTACAAATACTCAAGTTGTAATGAAAATAATGGCCCCATTTGGATGGTAAGTTTTTTGGGTGTTTGTATAAAACTTCCACTATAACTTGCGGTTGAAATTGTAAAAAAATTTGTAGTTTTGAGGTTTGGAGAAAATTTTTCTTTTTCCTTTTCTTTTTAATTTTTTTTTGTTTTTTTTCCCTTTCTTCTTCCTATCTTCCTCCCTTTCCCCCCACCGCCGGTCGCTAACTACGCCACTGTCAATAGCAGGTCACCATTTTACCCCTTATTTTTTTTAAATCTCTCTCCTCTTCCCTCCTTTCTTCTTCTTCTCTTCCCGCCTCTTTCTTCCTTCCTTCTCCACCTCCCTCTCTCCCTTTCCTCTTTCCCGTCCTCCTCCTCAACCTCTTCCTTTCACTGGCTCCCTCCCTCTCTGGTTGCATAACCAGTTGTGCGGAGCAGAAAAAAAGAAAGAAAAAAATATCGGAGACATCAATGCCAATGTTGATGTTGACTGGCAATAGAGATGGAGGTGGGTTGAGGTGGGGGGAGGAGAAAGAAGAAGAAGAAAAGAAAGAAGGAAAATTTTTTATATATTTTTTGGGTATTTTAAGGTGTGTATTTTAAAAATTTTGAGAAATTTTTTGAGATTTTTGCACATAAGGTTATTAAAAAACTAGTAGAAGAAAAACTAGGCAAAAAACTAAACTACCAAATAGGGTCCATATTATTGGTTATTTGCAATATTTATACTTATGTCTCGTGTAAGGCTACTATCAAGTCAAGTCGAGTCGAATAGTTCAAAAGACTTGATTTTGAGCTCGAACTTGAGCTCGTCGAATTATTCAAAGTTGAGATTGAACTCGAGCTCGAGTTTATTTTACTTTACTTGATCTCGAGCTCAAGCTCAACCAAATTGAGCTCAAATGGGCCTAATCAAGTTCAATCGAGTTTTTGAGCTAAATTTTTTAGTAAATTTCATAATTTTATAATAAATAATTAAAAATATTATTATAAATATACTACTCAAAAGCCTCGAGGAGTACTTGAGTTTTGATTTTTTCTACTCGAACTTGACTCAAACTCAGCCAAGTCTAATCTCGAGTCAAGTCTTTGACCGAGCTCACGAATCTGAGCCGAGTAGTTTTATTAATTTGCACTCCTACTCTTTTATTTTTGGAGAAAATTTTGGGTTTCTGACAAGGAATTTGGTCTTTTATAAGAGAAAATTCTATAAAAAATTTTTAAATTCTCCAAAATTTTTGAAGAAAATGTTGAATAATATGAAATGTGGAGCTAGGATGATTAATTAACTTCCTAATTTTGGAGAAATTGCATATTTGCTTTGAAAAAATTCATGATTTTGATGACTTGGAATGCCTTGACTATGTTTATGGTGTTGCTAAACCAATTAAAGTGCATTGTGTTAAGTAAAATAGATTGTGTGTAAAAGTGTATAGTTGATCATTTTCTTCACTTTCACTAGAATATGAAAGTAATGGGATAAGCAAGCTTATGTTTGTGCAATTTACTCTTTGATTATTCTCCTAAATTCTTTGCTTGCTTATTAAGAGGGGATTTTGTTTTATGTTCATTCAAAAAAAAAACATGTGAACAAATGCGATTTTCTAGCTCTTAGAACTCTTGTACCGAGTAACCGGGGTCTTCATCTAAAAGTGTCAACTTTTGTATCAAAAAGTACTTGAGTTGGGTAATTGTTAAGTAACCGGCAATCTTTATCTAAAAATGTTGATTATTGCATCAAAAGACAATATCGCAAAGGAATTATGGAATGTATATATAGTTGGGAACACCTCTTCAAGTACTTGCTTTTATAGTAGGAATTTGGAGAATAATTTTAGGGATATTGCATCACACATAGTTATGTTAGTTACTCACTTGCGTAGTTGAGTGAACGTGAAGAGATGAGTCAAATGTGTTACTTTTGCCATACAAATAACTTTTGCTTAACTTGATATATGAGGGCTTGTGAAAAATTGGAAAAGTTTGTAAAGGTATTCCTTGTGCTTGAAAGAGTGAATTCGAATGAGTCAATGTGTATATTTCTATACATTGAATGTGGTGTTTATTGGATTGCTTGAGGACAAACAATGGTACAAGTAGGGGGACTTGATAAGTGTGTTAAATACACCATATTTTGTGGGTATTTTAAGGAATTTTCAACCATTTTGTGAAAGTTGATGTTTAAAAATGTTGATCAATGATGATGCTTTTGTCCTTCTTTTACTCATTTGGACGGTTAAATTTGTAGGAAAAGAGGCAAAAGGTATGAAGGAAGAATGATTACCAAGATTGATAATGGAAAAGAAGTGTTAATGGACAAAGAATTTTGAGACAGGAAAAGAAACTGCACGATTTGAAGTGGTTTCATCTCTCTATTCCAGTCAAATTGCTTTCTACCTAACATTTCAAAAATAGAGCAAGAAACAGGCAACAAATCCTCATGAGTCTTCTAAGGATTCATCTCCCAATTCTCCAGGCAAAAATTTTGTGCATGTTGCACGTGTGCAACTTGGTCTTCTTTGTCTTGCACTTTCTTGTGTGAATGGAAGATTGATGGGAAATCTTGGTGGCTTGAAAATCAAGAACAAGTAACATCAAAAACAACTTTTCATCATCTCAATAAATCTAGATTCCATGGAACATCCTTTCTTGACTTTTGAAGACATCTCATATGGAGTGTTCACATGAAAAAGTATAATTATCTTTTGTCTTGTAAAAGGCAATGCATGGCTATAAATAGGAGTAGTACTGAAGACATTAAAAAAGGAATTTCTTATTCTAGTAGTAGCAGCAGCAGTAGTAGTAATTTTCTCTCTAGAAGAGAAATACTTGTAGAAGAGGGAACTCATTGTAACAACCTCATTTTGGAAGCTAAATATAAGATCTTGGGAGATTTGTTCATCCTTGGCTACGCTTTTCTCAACTCGTTCCTTTTAATTTTATCAATATGAGTTATTGCATTGAATCTTGGTGCTTTGTTGCTTATGTCTTTGTGACAAACTAGATATTTTGTCTAGGAAATAGAGGATGCTAATGGCATCTTGAATGTGAGTTGTATGTGATTACTTCTGTTAAATCTTGTACTTGTTAGTCCATTTGTTCATGTTTTGACATTCGTAATTACTTGATCACCAATTGCAAATTATTTAGTTGTTTTTAATCAATGAACTTGAATAACAACGATGAAAAAAAGAATAATTGGAACCTAAGGAATAAATACAGAAGAGTAGTGATATTTAAGTGGATTTTCATGGTACATTTCATGGAAATAAATGAACTAATACTTTGCTTTTTACCATGAGAGTAGGGAAGCCAAATGCTAGCAAGAACTGATTCATCACGAGAGTGAGCTTTAGTTAGTTTTGGAAATGAAATCCCAAGCAAGATAAGAGTTAATGGTGATGAGGTTACATTAGCATTCTTGTTTTATTTAATAACTCCCTCGTTAGTTGCAAGTATATAGGTCACTATCTAGTATAAGGAAGTTAAGGTTGATCCCTTGAGAAGCACTCATAATTACTAGAATTTTAACTTACTTTATTATCTAGACAAGCAACAATATACGAAATAAACCTACTCCAAGTATAAACATGTAACAACTACAAATAAATGGATGAATTCAACTAACACATAAGTTTTAAGGTATGGAATCAACCAAATGTTCTTCACTATAGTTCAAATGAATCACAAATGCTACACTATTTGTCTTGCTAAAGGCTCATTCATATATTGTATTTGAAACTCTTTTTCATGAAGGATCGAGTGTCACCTATACATGCATTTCACTACTTTTGTGGTGAAACAACAAGTATGGTGCCATTAAACTCAAGAATGTACTAAAACCCACTTAGTCTCAACACTACTTTCATGTGCTAAGATCCTAAGTTCCATTTATGCCGATTCCATCATCATATACCAATTTTTATTGATAAAAAACAATTAAAATGATTTGTAAATGATGATCAAGCATTCACAAATATTCAAACAAGTTTAAATGAACTAGTAAGTACAAAAGTAACATTCATACACTTATTTAGATTTCTGAAATCCTACCAGTTTAGATTTTTGAAAAGGCCATTAAATGGTAATATCCTTCCACATTCACTACTATGTCTTTCTCCACTAGCACCTTGACATAACTACATTTGTTATACCACTTTTGGTTAGCCATGGATGTGAACTTGGATGAATTGAAGGCTGGTTCCCCCTTTTGTTGACCCTCTTCTTCTGCTTGTTCTTCTTGTTAAGAGTCCTCAGATTCTTCTTCAAATTCAGAGATTTGCTCCACTTTCTTAGAGCCAGTTGGCTTATCAACTAATCTTTCAACAGAAGTCCTCGTTTTGCACAAGGTCCGAGAAGTAGTTGCTGTTTTTCCCTTCCTAGTAGATGGCCCCAGTTTTGGCGTCTAGGTAGCAAGGGTGGTGAAGCTATGTTTACCATAGTTAGCTTCCTACGGGGAGGCATAATGCTCCCACCATCCTATCAAAGAAAAGTAATAAATTCATTGCTACTATTATAATTTGTATCCCTCTCCACATGCTCAAAATTGATTTAGACGTGACAAGAATTAAAACAATGATCAAGAATCCAATGTCACATTTACCAAAACATCAAACATGTCTACAGAGTAATCGCTCCCCATATGCTAGAAATTACTACATGACTACTAGGCAATTAGAAATCCCCGAACAAATTGTCGTGAACAAGAAAAACAGCATTGCCATCATAATACCCAAAATAGCGTCTAAGCTATATTCACCAAAAACATCATCTACCCAAACTATATTCACCAAATTCATATGACAGTACTAATCTAAGTAGTAAGAATCATAACCCATCACAAACATATTGCAATTTCATAATTTCATAGAAAAACTATACAATATTCAACAATGGTGAAAATTGAAATGTAAAAATTGAGGAAATAATTTTACTTGAAATGAGTGAGATGATGATTGATGATGTAAAATATGCTAGAACCCCCGAAATTTTATTTGTTTCATATTTTTATGCAATTGAATTCGAACAAATATTTTTTAGGATAATTTGAAATTTGTTTGTCTTTAACTCTTGCACTAAGTAAGATAAACCTTGCTTGAACGATGGAGTATTTTTATAGATAACTTTAGAGTATAAGAAAGTGTTTTTTTGCAACAAACCACTCTCAACTTGATCTTTTATAAAAGAGATTGTATTATGTCAAGAGTTGCAACTTGATTTCATGTTTTTTCCTTGATTTGTGTTAGCCAAGAGGTTCCTCTATACTAACACAAGAGATTAGTAGTTTTTCAAATATTTTAGACACCATTTAAAAGGTTGTTGATTGCCAAAATATGAAAAGATGCCATAACAAAAAAATTAAACTTTTGATTATTATTAAGGATCTACCCATGGATCCTACTGGATCCCTTCGCGGATCCAATTTTGATAGATTTGACAAAATTTTCACAACATTTTAGAGAGAGTCCGCTTTTTGATTACGGCTTAACTACAACTCAATTCGGGTCCAGATTATGGATATGTGGATGAATCCAACAAGGATCAATGGATAGATCCTTAATAAATTTTGAAAATTTCTAACATATTGTATTTGACAAACCAAGAAAAAAAAAATTGACCTTCAGAGACCAAAAACAAATAGCCACAAGAATGTAAATTGCTGCGTGACTTTCATTAGTCACAAACTATTGAAGACAAACTATTGCCCCTCACTTGGTTTATTGGAATGGCTTAGAAAGGAAAGGCCTTTCTAACTTGTCCATTCCGTTCTAGTGTTTGGTCTGATTTATTTAAGTGGGAAAGTCTTTTCCCTCTGAAATATTCATTCCAACTTTTTCTTGGAATCCTATTCTTGGGAAATCCCTTTTTACCTTTATCCTAGAATGCCTAAATAGAAGGATGTCAAATTTATTTTTACAAATCTTTATATTGCAATACAATATCTTAGACTATTTTCAAGCTCAATTAATATTTGAATATAATTTTTCTTGTATTTAAAATAAATTTTCTTTTATACTAGGAAGCAAATGTTTTAAAATATTTGGGTAAAATACACTAAACCCCCTTGTGGTTTGGGTTATTGTCATAAAGTCTCCTCATTGTTTAAAAACCCCAAAGAGCCTCCTCGTGGTTTGGACTAATTTGGCCAAGGAATGGAAATCATCCAATTTGATGGAAAAATATAAAATTCATATATTAACCTTATTTTCAAACTATACTAAAAGTTAGTTCAAAGTTTACTTAAGATTTTAAAAACTTTCTTGCTTCATTTAAGAAAAAGTAAAATTTAGGGGTTCATTCAACAACTGCTAAAAATTTGTTGTCTTCTCCAACGAGATGTTTAGATTTTAGAACCCATGGCCTTTCTTTTTGTTCTTTTTCCCCTTTTTCTATTTTCCTTTCCCTTCCATTTTCTTCTCCTTTTTTTCCTTTCTTCCATCCAACAATTGTCACCTCGCCATCGTAGTGATTGTCATGGTCACTACCTTTGTGACGCCCGAAAGAAAAGAAAAGGGAAAAATTTTCTGGTGACCAGAATTTTTGCAAAATCCGGCCACATATCCGGGCATTTTCTGGCCGGATACTTGGCCGGATTGGTTGGCTCATTTGAAAAAAAAATTAATTTCTCTTCTGCCCTGAATCCGGCCAGATTCCGGCCGAATTGTGACGTGGCATGTCGGCCATCAACTTTGACCAGCTGATTTTCTTCCTTCTTATCTTGTTTTGGCTGGGATTTTTCCTCATTTCTTTCCTTGGCTTGGCCGGCTATTGAGAGAGGAAAAACAAGAGAGATTTCTTCATTTTTGCTAGTTTTAATCTTTGCTCAAATTTTGAGATTTCACCGATAGTTTTGGAAACTACTCCATACAAGGGCTCCCTATGGAAGTTTGAAGAAGTTGATGGAGTTGTTTTGGAAGGGGAAGCTTTAAGGTGCTATCTTTCTTGAGTTTATAAGGTGAGTTGCTAAGAAAGTTTCCTTTTGTTTTAATAATGAGATATTAGTGGTTTGTAGTGGTTAAACATGTTGTATTGTGGAAGATTTCATGGGTTGAAGGAGTTTATTGTAACTTTCTGATTTATTGGTGAATTTTCCGATTTTATATGATAATTGTTGTTTGGCTTTGGAATGATAACTTGGTTAGGTGTAAGATGAAACTTATATGTACTAGTTGCAACTGCTTACGGAAAATTTCCGCTTGTGGGATTAAATTCCAGATTAGGGTTTCGCATTTGGCCTTGAAGTTGGTTGATTATTGAGCTCTTAACTGGTTAAGATTGAAGGGGGTATTGTGACCCTTATTAAGAGTGTTTAATAGCCTATGATGTATATGTGCTATTGTGGTTGATAGTTATGGATTTGGTGAATGTTTGTAGGTTGGAAAAATGAAGAAATTAAGGGGAAGTGCTGTCCGAACTTTGAGAGTATTTGATTGCTTTAAGTTTGTGATCTAGGGCTTGGACTTGAGCAAGGCAATAATATATGATGGATGGTTCCTGAGCCGTGGTTGGTGAGTGACCCCAAACTATTTCCAAAGCTACTTATGAACTGTTTCTTGCATTATTTACTCGATTGCATATCATGTGTGCTTGCATGTGAGTTCATGACATAATTTGGCTTCAATGAGTTCTTGGAAGTCTGCTGAGCACCAACGTCTCCATCACTGTTTACTCGGAGCAAATGGTTCCCTATCACTGTTTCACTGTTACTGGATCAATTTGAGCGTTGGATGTTTAAGTACAATGATTTCACTGGCTCACAAGAGCAATAAACGTATATTTGATTACTGATCCATGACATTATTGAAATGAACTATTCTGAAACTTATTTGACTACGGATTTTACTGGTTATTCGCTGAGCTTCTAGCTCACCCCCAAATGTTTTCTTCTCCCCACAGGGATCGAGGCAAAGGAAGCACTTGTATTACGTTATTCGTGTGATTGGATGGCATATATCCTGTATAGTTAGATTTGGATTAATTTTGTGTAATAGTTGGGCTAGTGTGACTGTTTGGAATTGAAATGGATGCATATATATACGTTCCACACTTGGGAACTAGTTTTCACTTTGCGTGATATGTAATTCTTGGAGAATTTGATGTATTATTATGAGATGTATCTTGTAATTGATTTGAGGACTGTAGTGAGTGAGTGAGTCCCACCGAGAGTTGGGCAGGTGGCCCGCCGAACCTTTTGGTTCGCCTTAGGGGGAGGTGGGGCTGTCACAACCTTTGTCTTCTCCAATGGGACGATGTTCAAATTTCAAAACCATGGCCTTTCTTTTTGTTCTTTTTTTCCTTTTTCTGTTTTCTTTTCCCTTCAATTTTCTTCTCATTTTCTTCTTTTCTTCAGTCTAGCAATTGTCACCTTGCCATCGCCGCCATCATCGCTATCACTATGATTGCCGTGGTCACTACCTTCATCATCATCTTCAACACCATTCGGTCTCAGATTTCATCTAAATTCTTGAAATTTCATGCCTCTTCATGTGAAATTGGTGAAAAATATTCGTTACATGGCTCCTAAGGATCGTCCTAGTACCAATTTCATAAGATTTGGTGGTGATTTCATGATACAAAGAGGGCTAACCATTTTTTATTTTAACTTCGTTTTACTACTTTTTGGCCATTTGCGACCAAATTTGATACCAGAATTGTGATATACACGATAAATAGAGTTTAGGACAAAAATTTGGTGAAGTTTCAACAATAAATTATAGTGACTACCGGCGGCAATAGAAGCAGGGGTGGCATGCCTCCATCTCTGGTTCTGGTTTACTGCACTAGTAGGTGGGAGAGAAAGGGCAAAGAAACAGAGAAGGAAAGAAGAAAAAAAAGTAAAGTAAGATTACAAAGGTTGGTGTTGACTTTGCTTTAGTTTTGCTTCTGCTTTTTTATGCTCTAGATGGTTAAGGAGAAAGACGAAAGAAGAAAGAAGAAGGAAAAAATAAAAGAAAATAAAATGTAAAATTACCACATTACCTTTGATATATTATTATCACACTCGCTTGTCAAGCATGTGTAATTCACTTCCCATCAAATTGAATAATTTCCGTTCGTTGCCCAAATTAGTCCAAACCATGAATGGGCTCTTTGGGATTTGAATAGGCTCTATGATAATATCCAAAATCACAAGGGGGTTTAGTGTATTTTACCCAAAATATTTTATTTTTTGACTTTTGAACAATTTTTTTAATCTTATCAAAATTGAAAATAGATTAAATATAAATTAAAATTGTTTGACTTCATATGTAACTCATATTTTATGTTGCTAATTATATTGCTAGGAACTGTAAAATTTTAACTTAAAAATCTATATATTAGAATGAATCAAGTATTATAATCGAAGAATTTTGATATCAATACTCATTTAGTTTTGAAGAAAAATATCAAAATTTCACGTAAATAGACAAATACTATAGAAAAAATAGAACAAAAAGTAATAAGACATATTACGTTCTATAAACTAATTCAGGGTAATTAAATCAAATTTGTATTTAGTATATTCCATTCTGACATCTAAATATTGATTATACCAAATGTTTGAAATCGAGTCAATATTCCATTCTGACTTGTCTATCAAATCCTTGAACAATAAATCTTTTTTCCTACCATTCTAGGTGGAAATGTATTTTGGGTGAAAAAATCTTTCCATTTTGAGCATTCTCGTGTACTAAATGAGGGGACAAACTTATTCACAAACTCTGAAAGACAAATTATTGTAAACTTACAAGGTTAAAGGCATGAGAGGATGTAAAATATTATAGTTTTGATGATATTTTTTTCAACTACATAGGACTTTAAGTAGAAAGTGTATATGGTTGATTCAAATTCCAACATAAAGAGAAAAGCTCCATAGGTAGCTCGTTTTGGGGGCTACTATGGAATATATGACATATGGCATCCACAGAGTGGTCCACTCAAGTATTCTTAACAAAACACATCAACACAAAATGTTAAGTGCTGGAGAAAAGAGAATAGAGAATTTTATTGACACCTCACTGCATGCATGAATTCTGGTTGCTTGTTATGGAGGTACAAGTCTACCCAGTTTGTATGTGTTATTATAGACCTTTAGTAGCATCAATAGTATATGCACTAAGCTAAGAGTAGTATATAAATCCAATTTCAAAGACATAAATAATATTATTTTCTCACTCTAAAAACACATAGGATGCGTTTGAATAGGTTTTATTTGAGTAATATCTTGGAAAATAAACTTGCAACCCGCAATTATTGATCAACAAAATTTTGGTTGAATAATCTTGGATAAAATAACTTTTAGGGTATATGAACCGTTTGGATTGCAACAACATGAATACCAATTTATTTGATTAAAAAAATAACAACAATTGGGCCCCACACAATAATAGGTTTGATTAATACTTCAAGGGAACATATAGGTCCCACACAAAGAAAGCAACCTAATAACCACAACACACAGTCAAATGACTTATTTACGGATTCTGCAGACTGTTTCCATAGGAGTACTATTAGATAAGAACGTACATTTATTTAAAAAAAAAACTCCAATCTTGCTCTCTGATTTATCATTTTATATGTAACCACGTAGCGAGCACATCAACCACCAAAGTGGAGAAGGCACAGAGTAACAAGAAGAAATATCACAAACCAAAGTTCTAGATTAGGAATTTCCCAACTTGATGAGAGTTTAAATTCAGGTCAATCATTGAATCAGTTATGTCGTCTGTAGATAGCAAACATGCCCTCCGCTAGTGCATCACGCATTGTCCACCATTCTTGAATAGCTTGTGGATCTGCATGTAATGGTTGTATATCCGGATATGGCAGGATTGCACCATTGACATCCGGTCCCGCTTCATCGGGATTCACAAAATGTGTATTGTCTGGATGTTCATCGAATATGAAATTATGAACGGCACAATATGCAATCACGATATTAACTTGGGCAGTCATCGTGTAGTTCAGTACTGCTTCCCTTAAAATTGCGAACCTTCTTTTTAAAACTCTGAATGTCCTTTCGATGATGTTACGCAGTGATGAATGTCTATAGTTAAAAAGTTCTTTGGCCATTGTAAATTGTCCCCGTTTTCACTCACTTAAATCTATCTGCCACTAATAAGTGAATATTTCATATGTGTTTCATATGGTTACATGCAAACTTTTGGCATGTTTTTAGGGGTTCATAGCCATTTTTAAACCCTTTTTGGTAAAAATTTCTTCAAGTGTCGTTTAGTGAATTAAACATGCAAAATGAGTGGATTGATACATAAATGTGTGGTGTTTGTAGGTTATTGGTGCATGAACACTCGTTTGAGTTGAAGAAGATGCAATGTATTTCTTGAAGGATAAGTGAAACAAGAAGAGAAAATCGTGCAAAAAAGGAAGAAAATTGAATCTGAAAACAGGGGAGCTGGATCTGAGTTCGGATTCATCCCACTACCCTTATTTCCGAGACCTTGTCTGAGAAACTAGAAAAATAGATCCGAGGGCAAGGATCCGAACTCGGATCCCTATGAGAGAGACCTCGTATCCTGCTATGTAATGAAAATAAAAAATGAAGAAAAATGAGATCCGAGGAATACCTTGACCAATTCAACCTCGGATCCTACCCTTAGATCCCAATTCTGGCAGTGCAACTTACTCTGCAACTTGTGCTCTATTCACACAAGTTTTTTGACCAATTTAGCTGCAAGAAATCCGGGTGGAAATGAGCAAGCTTGCATAGAGAATTCAAAAAACAACTTTTGGTGATTCCTAGATGCGTTTCACATCAACTTTAACAACTCACCTTGAACTTGAATTCCTCTATAAATAAAAGCCTTGGAGGACATTTTTAAGAACTTTGTAGAGGATCAAGAAAGCACTACAAAATATAGTTTCTTAGTTTTTTAGTTTAGGTAGTGTAGGATAGTTTTAGTTTTAGCTAGTTCATCATTTCTTTTGTATTACCTGTGACAGCCCCACCTTTCTCTAAGGCGAACCAAAGGGTTTGGCGGACCGCCTACCCAACTCTCGCCAGGACTCGATCGCTCTCATCAAGTGAAATAAGATATAACCTCGAGACTAAGCGAAAAACAATTCCCAAACTTGAAACATATACTTACATTCATATCCATCTCAAACAGAAATACAATCCCAATTAGAGCAAAAGCTTTAAGTTCTTACTATATCCAACCTTATCCAAGCACTAGCATGAGAACAATAAAAAATAAAATTTCAAAAACTAGACCAAGCTAGTCTGCACAGACTCACGTCCTCGCTCGTATCCCATGTAAGGAAAACAAAGCTAAAGGAATGAGATAAAAGCTCAGTGAGGTTCCATACACATAGCCAAATAATTAAACAAGGACATCAATCATGTAATAACAAGTAATCCAGAAAATATTTACAATATAAAGTAATGATAATACATTCATTAAAAGGATACATGCTAACATGGAGCCCTTCATTCATTCATTCCACCAACCATTTCCTTATTCCTCCAGCATTAAAAATAATTTCATTTGTAAGTGAAAACCCCTCCATTGTTCTTGCCATTCATTCATCCATTTCATTTTCCCCTTACTGGACACTGGGCAGTCTCCACCAGCCTTCATGGTCATACTCGATTATACCAAACATTAACCCAGGGCCACCAATCGCCCGACCGAGTCTGCTTCTGGCTCGAGTCGACCGGCAACGAAGGGCAAGTGCCCATTTCAGCCAAAGGCTTACATTCATGTACAAGTAGTATTTAAACATTTAATCATTTAATCATTGTAAATTTCACATTCATTTAGGTCGAGTGCGATAAAGTACACACTTGCCTAGCAAAATTCATTTTTAGAAATCATTGAAAACATTTAACATTTAATCCAACATTCACAACAATCCACATAGTCATTGGAAACATAACGTACAAAGAATACTCACCTATTTAAGCAAAATAACGTCCAAAGTTTCCTTCCGGATAATACCCTCAATTACCAAGGAACCCTATTAATAACCAAGAGAAAATATTACAGCTAAACCATCCAAAGTTTAGGTGAACCAAAGAAAATCCAAATAACTACTAGTACAAAGTATAAGTATAGTTTTGGAAGTGAAAAGAGTACATTTAAACCAAAGGACATGAGTAAAATATTTGTAAAACTTATGTTCGCTCGTAAAACTTTGAAATCTCCATTTGAGTCGAAGAAACGAAGAAAACGTATTTCTAATAGTTGTAAATTTCATTTTTCCAAGGGTACAAGTTTTGGCCAGATTCTAACTTATATACCTCTAAGAAATAAGACTTGAATACCTTAGATGATTCAAATTAGTTTCATCCTCAACTCTTACTCAAGTCACGAGTACATCTACCTAGCCATCGAGTGCAAATTTGGACAGCACGCCCTTTGTGTTTACCTATTTTCCAGCCATTTATGACTTCGTTATTCTTTTCTCAATTCAGCCCCAAAACACATACAATTAATCTCATCACAATAGCCGTTCAATAGGCTCAAATCATCCACATACAACACAAGTATAATAATCCAATCGGAAATCAAGTTTTGAATGCAAAAGACTAAATGGCAGATTAGACATCTTATAACATTTTGATCACAACTAGAGTTACATTTATCGGATTGGGGTATACTTTATACTGTTTCGAAGCTAAGACAAAGGGTTACAACTTTCATCGAGACAAGTCAACCCAATTCATATTTGATCTTGGTCGAATTTGCAGATTACAGAACCAGAATTTAAATGTCAGTCTGGTTATCAGCACTGGATTTGAATGACAATAACTCAACTACAAAATTCCAATTGAAGCATTTTCAGATGCGTTGGAAAACTGAAACATAGGGGTAAAATTTTCATGTTTTGACCAAATGTTGATTTGATACGGATCAAAGTGAAAAACGAAGCTAAAAGTGTGAAATCACAAAACTGTCCGCAAAATGAAGCTTTTGGCAGTCAGGGGTATTTCAGTCATTTCACATGATACAGTACTCAGATCGAGCTGAAATTTTACAGGCAGTTATAAAATACCATTTCCTACAACTGTCATGTTTTGACCTAAGCCTAATTCGACCTCTAACATAGACGAACTAAGCAGGTCAAAACAGGGCAGATTCATCACTATCATTGCTGGAACTTTCTCTACTAAAGCTGGAATTCTAGAACTAAAACTGGAAATTTCAACCAAAGCTAGAAAACCATATACCAAAGCTTAAAAGTTCACATCAAAGTTAAACCATCTCAAATCAAAACTACCAAGTTCATCTCATGGTTGGAAAATGCATATCAAGGCTTGAAATTGAACATTAAAGCTGGAAACTACATGCTACCCTAGCCAAAACCATAAAATCTTTCATAACCATGCTTCTTTTAGCCTTAATCATACCTTATCTTGAATGAATCTCAAGAGTCAAGTAAAAAGAGATGTTTTCTAGAAATTTTACCTCAAAACCCCAAGATAACAAGCAACTCAAGAGCTTTCTTTTCCAAGTACTCTACCAAAAGTTTCTTCCGCCAAAAACTCTCCACCAAAGCTCCTCCTCCTACTTCAAAATCAGTTTTTTTATGGATTGTTTTGGAAGGTTGGGATAAAACTCAAATATCAAGCAAGGTTTTTGGGTTGTAAATAGAGTTTGCTCTCTCCTTTCTCTTGAGAGGAGGTTCGGCCAAGAGAAACAAACAATGAGGGGAGTTTTAGTCCAAAATTCTAAGATAAAGACCAAAGAAGTCTTGGTCAGAAGTGAGGTAGTTAATTTGACACTTGATAAGGCAAGAAATAATGTCCAAAATTAGACCAAAATATCTCTCTTTTTCTCTTTGCAACATTCGGCCAAGACAAGCAATAAATGGAGGAAAAATGGTGATGGAATGATAGCTTAGTCTTGATCAAGTCTTAGTCAAACTTTGTTGCTTGTCATTGTCAATAAGAGAAAAATAATAGCTTAGTCTTAATCAAGTCTTAGTCTATCCCTTTTGTTTGGTCAACAATTTCAGCCACACTAAGATAATTATTAGGGAAGGGTAAATGAAAGAAAAATAAGAAAATTAGGAGAAGAAAGTATTAGTCAAGCGGTGCCTTCGACCGGTACAAATGGCGCGAGTCGGTTCAAGCCGTTTTTCCTTAACTTGCCCGTACTAGTGTTTTCACTCATGATTCACTCACTTATTATTAACACTTCTAATCACACCTTTGTTTTTTATCTAAAACTCACTCTTAACTACCAAATTTAGTACACACTCCGTACCGAATAATCACACTACGAAAAGACGTAAAAACCCTAATTTACGCTAACAAGAAGACAAACGGAAAAATCATTGATTCTATGTTTGTTTGCACTTATAGTGGGGTGAATGAGTAGTAAGGCTTTTAAAAATTAATGAATGCCAAATAAAAGGGAATTTTAAGAAAAATATAAGGAATTTTACAATTCCATAGATTAAAATTAGGATTTCGACTAAAATATGAGAGATTTAAGAAAACCTGTTAGTCACAAGTAAAACTAGGGTTTTGAGTACAAGTAGGGTTTCTAATCTTTAAAACAAAACAATGTCTTAAAACAAAAATAAAATAGAGAAACCGTAATATCCTAAAAGTCGGGGTATCACATTACCTAGATGAAGATGAAGTTGGAGGATGAAGAAGGCAAGAAGAGAGCTCATGTGACAAGGGTTACTCTACCTTCCCAATTTTTTATCTTTTGTAATTGATTCTAAATTTAGTTAATATGCAAGTATTGGATTTTATGTTTATTATGTATTTCTATAGTTTATGCCTTGGATTTTGGTTGAACTTTCTATGATTATTTGGTGTTTATTATTTGGTTAGTTGATACTTTTATTTTGAGCAAGTTATTTAGTGCTTTTGCTTTTCTAAATCATGATTAACTTGGTATCATTAATTGTGATTATCTAAAGGTGTTGTTTCTTCAATGAAAATTGGGACTTAATACTAGTTCAAGAAGTGCTAAATCTAGAAAGTACACTTACGAGAGTAGAAATGTACCTTTGTGGTTTTAGCAATTTATTTCATATAATTTCATAGAGGTAATGAGCTTGTAATTAATTCCATAACCACGAGAGTAGGTAATTAATTTCATAACAAGTATAGTTGATTCACCACGAGAGTAGGTTTCACATCCATGAGAAAATTATGTCATAACTAACCAAGATATTAGTATCTAATGATTGACTATTACTTCTAAAGTTAAAGACTTTGTCAAGGAAGCCAGGTGGTGCTGGCTAAAAGGTAGGAGAATCAACTCAACTTGGAGGGGGAGAAAGTAAAATGGAATTCACTGGTTTGGCGGCCTATATATATATATATATATATATATATATATATATCCGAATATGCTTTTATTCTCTGGCTGGTGATAGAACAAAAGCTGACTACAAGAGATGGGCTGGAAAAATCGAGTCAATTGAAAAATCGGATGGGTTTCTGGTTGAACCACCGGATCAACAAGGTTTGTCCGGTCAAACTACACCCAACCTGGTCTAATGGTCAGGTCACCGAACCGACTGGTTCAACCATCAGGCCGAGGTTGATTTAATAACTATGCCGCATGTTGTAATGTGGAATTCGACTTGGAAAGTGGATGTGTTTGTACGGGAGATTATTTGAAATAATTATTCTAGTACTTTTTACGATATGACGTGAGATAAAAAGGTAATTGATAAGATAAAAAGTATTTTGAAAAATATATTTGTGATGCAAGTAAATAATTTTTGGTCAAATCATTGCTATCCAAACTCATGTCACACTTTGTCTTACAGTCCCCTAATGTTTGTTAATGTGATTTTTTGCTGAATTATTTGTTGTTGTGATTTTTTTTTTTGAATTAATCTTATATACATTATCTTTGTTGTTGTTTTGTTGATGTGATTATTTTTTAAATTAATCTTATACAATATTAACATTGGAAACTTGATAACTGTATAAAATTTGAATTTGAATTTCAAGCTTGACCACTATATAAAATTTGAATTTCAATTTAAAAATTCAGATTAGAGATTAGTTGTCAAGCATCCATGCTGATAGTTGTCTTACACTTCCCCTAACGTTTGTTGTTGTGATTTTCTTAGAATTATTTGTTGTTCTGATTTTTTAAATTAATCTTATATATACTATCTTTGTTGTTGTGATTTTTTTTTGAATTAATCTTATATACACTGACAGTGTATATACACTATCATCATTGAAAACTTGACAACTGTATAAAATTTGAATTTCAATTCAAAATTTAGATTAATTGTCAATCATCTAACAACTATACAAAATTTAAATTTCAATTTAAAAATTCAGATGAGTTCCATCATGATAGTTGTCTTACACTTCCCCTAATGTTTGTTGTTGTGATTTTTTTTTTAATTATTTGTTGTTGTGATTTTTTTGAATTATTTGTTGTTTTGATTTTTTTGAATTAATCTTATATACACCATCTTTGTTGTTGTGATTTTTTTTTTGAATTAATCTTACATACGTTGATAATGTATATATATTGTCACTGTTGGACGCTTGACAACTGTATTAAATTTCAATTTCAATTTCAAGCCTGACAATTGTATAAAATTTGAACTGCAATTTAAAATTTGGATTAGTTGTCAAGCATCCAACAATTATACAAAATTTGAATTTGAATTTAAAAATTTAGGTTAGTTGTCAGCCATACATGGTGATATTGTATATACTATCAATGTATATAAAATTAATTTTTTTAATATTTTTTTAATATAAGTGAGAGATTTCGAACACACTTCCTCCCCCGATATCACCTAAGCCATCCCTTTCCCCCCGTTGTGATTTGCATTCTCTCCTGGTGACATTTTTTTTTTTTTTTTGCACTTTGCTTTGTAAACAATATCAGCTTTGACTGGTAAAAAATGTTTGAAGTTCTAATTTTGCTCTTTCGTTTTCATTTTTCTCATTCTTCTTCACTCATCCTATCGCGCATTTTTGGAGCTGCAATTTTTGTTTCTTCATTGGGAGATTAAGAGCTAAGTTTTGAAAATATTCTATTTTCATTTTTAAAATTCTCACAAAATTACATAACTTTGAAACTTTGCTACTGTTCAAAGTATTTCTCCTTAAATTTTGAATATTAATGAGATGAGGTGGGATACAAATGTGAAAAAATATCTCATGTGTATATAGTGGATGTTTGAAAATTTAGATAGAAAATTTTATTTTTGTCAAAAGTGCAGGATATTCATTTTTGGCAATTAACTTTAGAGTTTTTTTTTGGGTAGATGAAATAATTTTATTTTAATTTTATCATAGCTTGCAAGGACATGTGGTTTTTTGAAGTGGTAGGATCTCAAATTTACGGGAATTTCCCCATAACAAAAATAGTCGTAACTGCATTTCAAGTATTGCTCCTACAAATTGCCATTTTGAGGTCATTATATCAACTCAACTCGGAGGGGGAGAAAGTAAAATGGTATTCACTGGTTTGGCGGCCTGTATAAATATATATATATATATATATATATATATATATATTCCCAAACATGCTTTTATTCTTTGGTTGATGATAGAGCAAAAGCTAACTACAAGAGATGGGCATATCAAAAGGGGGATTCCTGATATATCACCAATGTGTGTCCTCTATGATCAAGAAAATGAATCAGCTGAACATCTATTCTTTGATTGTCTGTATTCGAGAAGTATTTGGGACCAAGTGCAGAGGCTATGTCTATTATACAGAGGATGTATACCCTGGAGACAAGAGATGGGATGGTGGTGTAAACTTGTTGGACCTAAGTCTTTTGTTGCAAAACTTAGAAGATTAGTTCTAGCAGTAGCAGTATGGCATATATGGCATGAAAAAAAGTAGGAGGATATTTCAGCATATTACTACCCCAGCTGATCAAATAGTTGCTGCTATCAACAAAGTAGTACAGATGACTATCATTTCATGGCCAAGAACTCGTCGCACCAAGGAGAATTGGCAACTGGTTTTGGAATGGAGTTTGCCCCAGGTCTGTTTGCAGGATTAGTCTGCTTAGTATGCAGTAGTTCTAGTTTTCACTTCTTTTGCCTACTACTGAATTGTGTAGTGCAGTCTCACTGGTGCTTGTACATGTATATGCAGATTTCTGGCTCTCCTTTGTAAATCTTTCTTGCATGCCTATAAAGACTAATATTTTGCCTAAAAAACAAAAAAGAAGTAGACTAGCCATGTTATGCTTCGTCTACAGAAAGATGCACTGGAGGACCCTTGGCAGCAATGGCCAGTGGATCAACCACAGTTTTCTCATCAGCAATTATTTTCTTCCACTTGAACTTCTTCACCAATGAAAACAAGAATTTTTAAGCGAGCATATTGTTTTCCGGGACACATTCTAGGTCCTCCACCAATGGGTACAATTGCATAAGAAGCTGGTCCCAGATTCATCAGATCTTCCTGGATCAAACTTCAAGGGCTTAGGGAAACATACTGAATTTCTCATAGTCATTCTGGAGTTCATGTAGATTGTTAGAAGGGTAGTGTTATCCTTTTCTCTTATAATCAAATTAGTAAACTATTAAATTCATAACCAAACTATAAAAAAAACGACTGATATCCTTATTAAACATAGTGAAAGAAAATCGACATCAAATGAAACCTTGAGAGCAAGGTAAAAATTACAACAAATGAAGCCTTGGAGGGATGATTTAGAACCAAATTGACAAGTTGAAAAATCTAGAGAAAATTCTTAAATTGTGATGAAAAAAAAAAAGTTATTCTACAAAGGGGGTGATTTGTGAAGTTGGTTCCACAATTGTGATCTTCGCATTTGTGAAATGCGAGTTCAGGTACCTCGCATTTCACAAATGCGAGGTAAGTGTTTTCAGAAAAAAAGAAAAAAAAGCTCGCATTCTCCAAATGCGAGCTTATAAAGCTCGCATTTGGAGAATGCAAGCTGAGATACCTCGCATTCAAGAAATGCGAGGTACTCAATCTTCTTGCTCCATTTGCTGGTACAAGAACCAGCATGAAGTACAAGACCTCGCGGTTGCAAAATGAGAAGCAACAAATGGGATTTTTCTTCATTTTTCTTTTTTCTCCAAGATTACCAATACACAATTCCACCTAACTCACCAGAAGATGCCAAGAATATTCTGGAATTAAGAGCATCAAACGGCTCAAATTCTGGCCATAAAAATGCAGCAAACAATTACCATGGATGCTAGGGTTGAGGGATTTCTTGAAGTTATAAAAAGCGGAGGAACGCAGCTTGGAAGGGGAGAGAAATTGGAGTGGCATTTGGAGAGAAAGAAAGCGAGAAGGGCAAGCAAGAAGGTTGAGATTTTCGGGGAGAAGAAAAACTGGGAAAAAAGGAAGAACTGGGGCTGAGAGTTTCGAGGGACTGAGGAAGACAAAGAGCAAGAGTGAAATGGGGGGAAAAGGGAAGAGTGGAAGCAAGAAGCTTTCGGAGGGTTGGAAAGGATGAGCTGGAGCAGGAAAGAAAAGAAAGCAGAGGAGAAACTAAGAGAAAAAGGAGGAACTTTGCAGCTGGGTTTGTAAGAGAGCTACGGGTTGAGTGAGTTGCCTGGGCGAGAACCTCGCATTTGTTAAATGCGAGGTATATGACCTCGCATTTAACAAATGCGAGGTCTGTTTTTCTTTTTCCTTTTTTTTTTTGATTTGAATGCTAGGAAAATTCAGGGACACCTTGCATTCAGCAAATGTGAGTTCCTTGAGCTCGCATTTGCTGAATGCGAAGACCCTCTGAACGGAATCCCATACAAAAAATACCCCCTTTGTAGAATTTTTTTAAAAATCATCATAATTTTAGAAATTTCTCAAAAATCTAATAGACAGTTTTTGAAGTTCAAGGATTATTAGAGTCATTTTACCCTTACAAACTTTTAAAGTACTATTTTGATTGTTTGCTTATCTGGTCCATATCATGCACGTGTAAGATAAATTTTAACAAGTGGAGTTCCTTTACAAAAACCATTACATTGGGCTGTAGACCAGGGGTCTGAGTCTTGTCTGCAGTGATAAAAATTTAAAGAAAGTGTCAGAATATCGGGTTCATGTTCTGCTTGCAGTGACAAAATTTCAAAGGAGGTGCTAGAATATCCCTTTGATTTAATCGAATCTATATACCTATTTTGAAAAAAATCCAAAAGTCAAAAGGAAATGTGTATGCTTGCTTTGAAAAAAATCCAAAAATTCAAAGGAAATGCCAGAGTATTCTTTTAGTCTAGTTGGATCTGCATACCTACTAGTCCCTTATACAGCCTTTTTAGGTTTCCCGATACTATAGAATATGATAGATTAGATTATACAAATGTTATTATTACAATAAAAAAAAAGAGTACCTTTGCAAGCTCTTAAAATTTCATTCACTCTGCTCTGTCTATATATACACAGAACAACTCTACAAGCACCACACAAAGCAATATCATCAATACGATCTGTTCAAAATATGGATATCACAGGTCTTGATGGTGCTTACTACAATTACTTTCTCTTTTCTCTTGTACTTTTGTCTCCCATTCTACTTCTTGTCTTCACCCAGCGCAAAACGCGGCTACCACCGGGTCCGTTTGCATGGCCCGTCATAGGCAACCTTTTCGACCTTGATGGGAAGAAGCCACACATTGCCCTCTCCAGGCTTGCACAATCTTATGGGCCTCTAATCTCTCTAAGATTTGGTGCAAGATTGGTGGTAGTTGCATCATCACCAGAAGCTGCTAGAGAAATATTCATGACTCATAATCGGGATTTATCTGGAAGGCACGTTGTGCAACTAGCCAAGATATTACCACAAATTGACACTTCCATGATCGCAATGGCTGCAGAATGCAATGAAAGATGGAGGTTTCTGCGTAGCACTGCCCACTCTGAGCTTTTCTCAGCTCAGGCACTCGAATCCTTTTCGCAAATCAGACTAGAGAAGGCCAAGGAAATGCTAGACTTTTTGGCTTCTAAAGATGGTGAAGTTGTAAAGATTTCAGACGTATTACTTGCAACTAGTGCTAATATAATGAGTAACGCCATGGTGTCCCAAGATATTGTTTCCTGGAAGAACATTGGAGAAGTCAGAAGGTGTATAAGGAGACTACTTGAGTTTGGTATTCCCGGCCTAGCCGATCTTTTTCCTGCAATTGGTTGTTTAGATTTCTGGACTAAGCAAAAAGCAGTAGAATGTACTCGAATCCTCAGAGAAACATGGATTGATATCGTAAGCAAGAGAAGAGGAGGGAGGGCGGACGTAGCATTCTCCAGCCGGGACTTTTTAGATGTCCTCATTGAAAACTCATTTGATGATTATCAGATCTATAACTTGCTAACGGTACGTAAAAATTTACCTCCTCGATTTGTAGCCTTTTCTCGTCATTTTTGGCGTTGGTATAGCTTAGTTCTTTTACATTAACATCGCGTGTTAGTAATGAAATTTGTAGTATATATGACAATGGGTATAAGTGGAACACTAGCATTTTGCTTTTTAGATAGAAGGGTAGCAGTCCAATCTGCACCTGATATTGCAACTATTAATCAGTCTTATACTAGATTACAACTCACAACAGTGAGACTAGATTCCAAAATCTCAACCTTGTTTGTTTTCACCTCTAAACTAAGTCTTCATAGGTGGCAAACTTGTAGCGTCAGCAGAGCATAAAAATAGCAGAAGATTTAGCGGAAATAACTCACTATCTTACTAACTTCTATTTTATCGCAGGAGTTTTTGATTAGTTCTGAAACCATCAGCACAGCAATTGAATGGGCAATGGCAGAACTAACAAGAAACCAAGAAGCCTCTTCTAAACTTCTTGATGAACTTATGAAAAATGAGGTTGAAGGAACAGCCGTAAGTGAGAAGCACTTAACACAGCTACCATATTTACAAGCTTGTATCAAAGAAACACTTCGACTGCATCCTCCGACCCCACTTCTTGTACCTCGTCGTGCATCACAAACTTGCGAGCTCATGAACTACAATCTTCCGAAGGATAGCTTGGTGGTTGTAAATGCATATGCCTTGGGACGAGATGAAAAGTCTTGGGAAGACCCTCAAGGCTTCAAACCAGAACGATTCCTTGGCACAAGTCTTGATGTCAAGGGAACTCATTACGAACTCTTGCCCTTTGGTGGAGGTAGAAGAATATGCGCTGGATATCCTCTAGCTCTCAAGCAGATTCAGTTGCTTCTTGCCTCACTGGTTTATGCATTTGATTGGCTTCATCCACCAGGAATGGAACCAACCAATCTTGACATGAGTGAAAAGTTCGGCTTTACACTTGCAAGGGAAAACCCTCTGCTATTGATTCCGAGAATCAGAAATGACATGCAGAAAGATTGGGCTGAAGCACTAGGATTAAAAAAGTTTTAGTTTCAGCTTCCATTTAATATGAATCAATGGTAAAATTTCTATATGTGTGTCTGTCGAAGTTATTGGTTCAAATACTATGTAATGTTTTGTGACATTTCTCCTACTTAAGAGGAATTTGCAGTTTGTATTGTTATTCAATAACTCTTTTTAATTTGTGTTCTTTTTCTTTAATTATTTGGAGATGGGATCCTCCTATTATTAAATGTGATTTAATATGAAAAATCATTTCGTGAAATTTGTAAACCCTAATGTAAGCCGCTTTTGTAAGCACTGTCGTGATAAATAATTGAAAAAAAAATATGAACTGGCTCGTATGCTCAATGTAAGAGAAATAAGAAAAAAAAAAAAAGGAAGAAAACTAGGCATATATGTAAGAAACCATGAATATCCAAAAGTCATACACACTACATAACACTCGATTTAAAATAACTAGGGAGAAATGCAATTATATATAATCTCCAATGTTTGGCCTGCTTGTCAAATTGGCTCTGGATGTTTTGGCCAAAACAAACCTGGTTCTAAAGATTTGGACGTTAGGAAAAATTAGGACAAAATCACAATAATTAACAATCAAAATCGAATTGGCATCAGTCAAAAGTTCTGATTTTGCATTTTTTTTCTCCCTAATATTTGAAGTTTCAATCAATATCATCTCTTAGTTTGCAAGTAGTTATAATTAGGGCTTTAAGATGAAATGAAATGTGAATTGAATTAAATATATGGTAAATTTATTCCTAAATCCCTGTAAACTTTTATGATAACACTTTGTATCAGCACAACATTATTGTTTAGCCTAAATATCTTTTGCTTATTAATTAAGATGACAGTATAACGATAAAATGTAAATTAAAAATTAGTGGAAGAAATGTAGTTTTAATATATGAGTTTATTATACTCCCTCCGTCCCAAAAATTTCGTCGCACTTAGAAAACTATGCTTTTTATGAATAGTTCCAGCATAGGTGAGTTGCTTACCGTTTTGTCCCTCGCCCAAGCTCTTCGTGTAAATGCAATCGGTTCTGCCATTTCAAATTAAAGCCTAAACAACTTCTGGATGGTAGGACCAGAACTTTTGTTTTGTTTGCACATATCTTGTGCGTGCTTTGCACGCTGAGGTTTCAACCAAGTTTCTCATGGTTTTTCACTCCACGCACATATTCACATGGGCTTTTCAAACACATGAATACTGAACAAGTGGGGTCAAAGGGCACACATAACTTGATTATTGTGGGGACCAAAAGGGTAAAAGAGTGAAAGTGAATGATAAGTCTTTACTATTTTTAGCAAGTGACAAATATTTTGGGACAGCTCAAAAAGGAAAGTATGACACTATCAATGGGACGGAGGGAGTAGTTACTACTGCACAAATTCTTGCATGACTTGCGTGGACATAGGCTTCAAATTGTCGTGGCTAGGAATCATAATTATAAAAACTAGTGAAGGTAAGTACCAACATGAAGTAAGTCTAAGAATAATAGAAAAAAACTTATTTTTTTTATTGTCTTCCTACCTATCAAAATCCGATGCTGCAATACTAAAGTCGCAAAGTATTTATTTTAATATTCTCGTACTTTCATAACAATTCAGTAATTTAAATAATTTTTTAAAACATTGACTTCATTTCAAACTTAATCTATAACAATGCAAAAAAAAAGGTAAATAATGTACATATAGTAAATATTTCTTGTATTTTAAAGGGATATTCAAATAAGCTATCTAATGATCACTAAAAGTGAGAAAATTATTAGACTCAGTATTAATTAATTATTAATAGTGTGAAATATTACCTATGTATTTGTATCAAATTTGAGACTGCTTATGGAAAAGAGAAGAATTATATGAGAAACTAGTGGCACGAATAAATGAAACAAAAAATGAAAAGGAAGAAAAAAGTTTAATAATTAGAATTTCTGTCACCCATTTAACACAATTTTGTTCTAATTTGCAACCCATTTCATTCTAAAACACTCAATATCACTATTTACAAGTTTAAAAAGTATAATGACTCAAATTTCAAACATTATGGACCAAAAGTACAAATTCAAATTTGTTGAGTAACGGCAATTAGATTTTGACCTCCAGTCAATATAAAATTTCTGTTAATTGTCGTCAATATGCATAAAATGAAATATCTCTGTTGACCATATTTGTTTTAGTCAAAATACTAGGGATTAGTTGTGCACACAAATCAAATATTAGGGACCATTACTACATTACTCCTGTTTAACTAATAGAGCATCACCACAAGGGAGCCTATGGCTTCCTCGCCTAGCAACCATAGATGCTTACAGAGGGGAAAATGCTTCGAACAAAGAGTAGAGAGAGAGAGAGAGAGAGAGATTTACTAGGTACAAATGCTTCTTTAATGATTTATTTATTCTGTCTGGGGGATGATTAATTGTCCTCCAAATTTGCATGATTTTGTTTTACTTTACAACCACCTCTCATTTTATTGCAGAATGGTTTCATGTTATCAGCTGATTGTGTTACACGGTAGCGGTGTGGAGGATATTCAGAGATAATTGAATCTGAAGCATAATATCCAGCTAAAGAGTTCAAACCATACTTTATTTTGGCCCAATGATCTACAGAAGGCGCGCCATTGCTTAAATCTTTCTTCTCAACATCTCTTTTCTTTCGGCTAGGTCCCAACAAGAATAACACCGTATATGTAGACATCATTATGACACAGGGCACACGCTTCAAGCCAAAATAACAATCTGGATATTATAATTTTTTCAAATAATATTTTACTTGTATCACAAATACGTTTTCAGCTAATTTTTTTATTTTCTAATTAATTTTTTATTTTAAATACATTACATCGTAAAAAGTACTGCAGTAATTATTCTAAATAATATTTTAAATAATCTCCTATCCAAACATTCTCCACGTATCAGCATAACATAGCACTTTTTTTTTTTTTTACGGAAACGTTAGAACTTATATTGAAATCAAAGCAAGCTATACAACTAGAACAACGGACCATGCGGAGCTTTACAATTGTTTTATGGGCACATGCGGAGCAACGCCCATAACATAGCACATTTGCCCAAGTAGTACCAGCAAAAACCCAAGAGATTTACAAATTATAAATTCCAGATGTTAGCACTGAGACTTATGCAACAAAAAAAAACAGGGTAACTCAGAAGTTCCTTGGACCTCTCCGTTGATCACTTTTACAGTAGGAACAAGTCTGTTCAGAACTTGAGTTCTGTGCTTGCCCAAGTATCTAACTATTGGGATAAATTTTACTGGTTTTTGGTCTTCTCTATGATTACCTTACAACTACCTCTCATTTTATTGCGGAAAATGGCAAAAATTTATATGATTCATGAATAATTGAACTGGCATTTGTTTTATGTGCTTATCGGAACCTTCATAACGATTTCGGCAGCTGACCTAACCGATTGATGCAATCTCAAGAGGTGCTTGGTAAGTGGCATTGAAGACGGGATGGGTTTCCATAACAATGTTCAGGACACTGGATCCAGTAGGTCCCGTTGAGGAAATATGGTGCTGGCCTCCTCACAAATGGATATTGTTGTGCAAATTGTGGTTACAAGTGCATGGATTCTGAAGCTAATAATTTTCTGTCTTTTGGAACAACTTTTGTTATTCTAATTTGTCATTGGATTTGAATTGGTGTGTAAATAGTTTTTTGCTATGTGCTGTTTTTCAGTTTTTAAAAGGGACAATAATTTCAAAAACCTCCCTTGAGGTTTTTGACTATTTCACTTAGCACCGTTGAGGTTTCAAAAATTACATCCATCTCACTTGTTCATTTAAAATAACAATACTAATCTTAACATTCAATTAAACTTCCTTGTTTGCTATCCTCATATGAAGGATGGGTTTTATAATTTTTTCCTTTTTCTTTCTTATTCATTTCTCTTATATTTCGTTAGAAAAACTGGAAAAAACTATCAATGTTGTCCCTGAGCCGTATCCTGATAAATGTCAAACAAATAATATTTTTTGATAACTTTGAATATCATCTAACTTTTTGTAGCTCTTTTTATTTTTATATTAAAATCAAGAATAAATCAACAATAACCTAGAAACAAAATCACTACCAAACGATGGTAGTTGCACCACTCAACTAGTCCACAAACTTTTTAAAAAAATCAAGATCATGCTTTATGATCTAATTTAGAAAGAATTTCTGTTTCCAATAAAGAATTATAAAAAGTAGCCTATTGTAGTGATAGATTTAATTTTATAGTCGATTACGAAACAACAAATATTAGCATGAAAAACTCGACACTCATTTCTTTGTAATTGTACCAAATTACTTTACAATTATTTAGAAGAATAAATTAAACTTTATAAGATAATGACTTTTTGGGATATTTATTAAATTTTTGATCTTGTTTTAAAGTTTGGTTACCAAAAGTGTCAAATCAAGAGAGATACATGTAATTTTTAAAACTTTGAGTGAGCTACATGAGATACTCAGAAATCTCATGAGAGGTTTCTACAATTATTTCCTTTTAAAAGTAAGTGTAATTTATTGCATATCTTCTTAAGATTGTCAAAATTTTGAAATGCCATTGGTGTTGATTTGGACTAATGAATCGATTCCATCCAAACCCTTCATTGATTTTTTTTTTCTTAGTAGCATTCTTTTCCCTTGCATTGATTAGCAATTTGTACTTTAATGACAAGTGTTGAGCACGTTAGAGAATTGTGCTGTGCACTTTAATGACAAGTGTTGAGCAGGTGAATTTGCTAAATTAAAAAATTGATACGTTAAAATTATGGTCCTTCTCTAGGAAATGTAACTAATTTCCTTATATTGGTGATCCCATATTTAGGTCACTTAATTTTTAACAAATTTCAAAGTGTTATATGTAAAATACAGACTAAATGTACCATTGGAAGCTAGTTTTATACTTTCAAAAATTTACCATCTTGTACGCCAAATGCACTACATCCCTCTGCTACCCCCGACAACATTGGTTGTGCTCAAGAAATGGACCAAGTTTATATGTTTGAACCCGAGCTTCCACGCTTGGTTCGAGATGAAGTTGGAATTGATAGGTTAGGTCTTCCATCAATTCGTGAGAGACAGGTATAATCTTCATTTCAGTTTTTCAATTAATATGTTCATGTATCTATAGAGGAACGGTCTATGTTCCTTTCTTTTTTGAATATTAATAAAATATAAAGTCGGCATCCTTCCCTCATGTAGGAGACGTATTTAATAGTTGAAAGTAGTGTTTCTTCCACCTTGTTTTATGGCTCTTTTTTTTTATTATTTTTCACTTTCCTCCAATAAGCTAAAAAGATTTGCTCGGTTTTGTCGCTTTGTTACTGAAAGTCACAATTGTGCATTGAGCTGATGTAAACTGCACCATCTCCAGAATGTAATATTAGGCATTTCGGATCCTACGAGTATAAACTTACTATAAAAGCCAAAATATAGATTCTTCAACTACTATAGTAAGTTAAATTATAAGCTACCCACCCAGCTCCCCGTATAATTCCTCGAGTTAATCATTAGTTAGGAAAAATGTAGTTTTGGTTCCTAACATTTGCCATTATGCCAAATTGATCCTCAATGTTCCAATCAAAATAAATATAGTCCCCAAAGTTTATATTTTTTAGGCAAATTTAGGGCAAGTTATGGAAATTCAATAGTATCTAATGATCAAAATTAAATTCTCGTTAGTCAATAATTTTGATTTTGCATTTTTGGTCCACATTGTTTGAGTCCTTATAGTCCCTTAAGTTTCAAATATAGATATGGAGGTCTTAGGATGAAATGAGATTTGAATCAGGTTAAATTTGCATTAGATTTGTACTAGAAATTTTCACAATAAAAAGGATTAATTTTCTATAGATTGACAATGTGAACACTTTTGGCGTTAAATAGATGACAACTAATTTAAATTGAATTTGAAGCCTAAATTAATTTTGTATATGTGTCATGTATCCAACTGTAATAACGTACACGCTATCAGTATATAAAAAATTAAATCTACATAAAAAAAGTGAAATAGCTAATGATACTTCTTATTTTTATTTTATTACTGCATTTATTAATGTCACAAACTTCTCATATGTTTACCCTCTTTTGTATAATTCTTATCAAATTGGCATAATAAATGGATTTACATTTTTGTACTTCGAATAATTTAGTTGAAAGTGAGTTCTATTATTTTTCAAGTTATATAGATAATTAAACAACAAATTAAATGTTCATTCAAAATATAAGCAATACATGGTATATGCAAATTAACTTGATTATCCAATAGTTTTTATCGTCTCCTTGTTTTGCATCTCAGCATGTTATCGATTGAGTTTCAAATAAAATAGGTATCTTATAATGTTATCTATTTACATGAATATTATTAATTACTTTAAAACTTTATTGTTCTAAGATTTTAATAGGAAAAAAGCAAAGAAAAAAATATGGGTTTTTAAAAAAATCCCCCAATACACTTCATATTGATACTCACTATTTGAAGTCATTGTCCTCTAGTCATGCAAGAATTTGTGTGCGTAATAATAGTAGTAATAATGTTAGATATTAACACTAGCATTATCCAATTCTTCTACTAACTTTTATTTTATATATAGTGGTAGTGCATTTTTATTCAATTGTAACAAAATTAACAAAGAGATGCACTTTATTATTTTTATTATTATGTCTTTGCTCTTAAGTATGGAAAGAGTGGGATTTAAGAAGCGGGGAGGGGGATTAAAACTGAAGACCTAAAGTGGGATGCTCTTTAGGTTAAATCATAGTTTTTGTATCGACATGAAGTGCTTTTTGAAATTTTTATGGAGATGTAAGAACATGTTTATCATATATTAATTCGATTCGTATATTATTTCCTCTTAAAACTCTAAACTGCAACTGTTTAAAACATAGGGAACCATATTTATCACATTATCAAACTTTAGGGACAAAATATGCAATGTTAAAACTTTTGACTATTGTTAATTTGGTTTTGACGCCTATTCTGATTTTATATTAATTTTCCAAAAATCATAAACCTTGCGGAGAATATTTGTTTTGGTCTCAACACTAAGGGCCAGTCTGGCACACTGGCCGAATTTATTAAGGACAAAAACTGCATTTTTCTCATATTAATTTTTAAGTAAGTCCACTAAATCTTCATTCTATTAATTGCCTCTAAACCAACCACGCTAATCTCATTATATATCTCTTTCCTTTCTCTCTCTCTCTCTCTCTTTATAAAACTTGGAATCTCCCATTAAATCTAAAAATGAATATTGTTAACGATTAGTCTTTCAGATCCAACGAATTAGTTAACTATAAAATTCTCGGCAGATACGGCTCCAGTGTGCTTAACTTCTGTCAGCTTTCCTCCTCTCACTCATTGCCGGTTGCTCCACCCCGGCAACCGCGTTAATTTTCATGTGTTCACCATGTTTCATGTCCATATTTCTATCAATAAATTAAACGTCAAATAGGGACTCAGAACTGCGGATATTAATGTGCCAACGACCATGTGGTTATCAATGAATTACAATAAATGGGAAAATGGCACAACAATCTTAATTATGATTGATCAATAATTGAACTGACAAGAATCAGCCGAACTAACCGATTGATGCAATCTCAACTCTCAAGAGGTGCTTGGTAAGTGGCTTTGAAGGTAAGAGTGGTTTCCATAACAATGTCAAGGACGCGGGATCCATTAGGTCCCATCCAAGAAGAAAGGTGCTGGCCTCCTCACCTTTCTGGTTTCAACCTTTCTCCGCTTGTAGTGGAGTACTAATTATTTGTCCCCTAAAATAGAACAACACTAACCGATGATAACAAAAAATATACAAGCAATTATGCAATACCACGTGTGGGTGTTCAAAAAGAATTGAAAAGACGGGTAATCAAGAAAATCGAATTAGTCCAAATCAAAAAATAAGTAAACAACCCATGATATTTAAAAATTAGATTAGAGTATGGCTTTCAATTTTTAAAAATCACATTTACTTAAACCTACCCATATATATATATATATATATGGTTGGTTAAGATAACCAGTATCCAAATCTCAACCCATAATTATTTTGACATTTATTAATAATTTAAGTTGAACTCCATACCATTATACATTTTAGTTTTCACAACTTATAACCTTGTATATTTAACCCTATTTTCCATTTACTTTGTCCATTTTCTATTTTTATCTTGTATAACCTTGTATATTTAACCCTACTTATAACCTTGTATTTTCACCTTGTATATTTAGCCCTATTTATAACCTTGTATTTTCACAACTTATAACCTTGTATATTTAACCCTACTTTACTACTCTATTTTTATCTTTCTTCAAAATTCTTTTTCATTTCTTATAAAATTCTATCCACTTCACCACTCTATTTATTTTAATTTTAATTCTTAGTGCTGACATTTTTTGTTGTAAAGCAACCTGTCATCCTCAATAAAATATGAATTAATAGATTTCGAAAAGTAGAAAAAAATGAAAATAAATATTTGGAATGTTTTATGTTTTAATTATTAATTGTGTTTTGATTTTCTATTTTGTTGGTGGTTTGTTTTAGAGTTGTAGGATTAAACACTTTTATTAACTTGGATAACTATTGTATTGTTTTCTTTGTTAATCTAATTCAGTTTTTCTTTTTCCCATAAGTACAAGAGGGTAAGGTTACCATATATATTCAACCCTTTCTCACAAGTTAACTGGTTAGTGGTTAATTGATTGAATAAGGTTGGGATATAGAATACAATTTTGCTGAACCGCTACTTGCAGTTAGGGTTAGCGAAATTACAAATGAACTGATTACCGAGTCTATGAACACCTCTAATACCGAACAAGGGGCACCTGCAACCGTCCCCAACGGTTTTGGTCATTTTCAACAGCGCGTAACTTTGATTACACATGGCGTAACTTTATTTGCACAATGTGTAACTTTAGTACAAAATTTTGCGAGCCCCACACACGGTGTGAAAATCGATGCACAACTTGTTATCTGGGCCGTACAAAATTTTTTGACCAAATCATGGCCTTTAACTGCTCAGGGACGGAATGACCGTCCCTGCCCCATTTCCTCTAATACCACATGTTAAATACAATCAAGAAAAACAGATGTCAATTTTATTGGATTAACTCAATTTTTCTTAGGCCCAAACTTACTAAGCTTATCGAGGCCCGCTTGGTAAAAAAAAAAACCATTAAATGTCCAATATGTTGTAAAACTAATAAAATAAGCTACTATAATATCAAGTGAAATATTGGAGAAAGAAGTAGAGAAATAAGTAGAGAAATAGAGAGTGATATTCTTATATTCCAATAAGATACAAAAGCCATCCCAAATGGTGTCAATGTACCTCTATATATAGATACTACAAGATTAAAGGTACATCAATTCTATTAAACACCCACTACTACAAGAATATGAAGAAACCTCTGAAACGGTTTCTCCACTACATGAATAGATTTATGGATTGTAACATCTATACATAATATAGCCATAAATCATGAATTAATCCTCTTGGGAATACAAAGGGACATCCACATTTTAGTTGTTTCATAACACTCCCCCTTGGATGTCCATTACACAAAGAATATGCCTCGTTAAAACCTTACTAGAGAAAAACCCATCGGGACAAAAACCCTAGTGATGGAAAAAGAGTACACTATTCTTGTGTATTAATTTCTCCCCCTGATGCAAACATCATTTGAGATCTTTTAATCGTCGCATTCCAATACTCTTCACCAATTTCTCAAATGTTGCAGTTGGCAATGCCTTGGTAAATAAATCCGCCAAATTATTATCTGATCGGATTTGTTGCACATCAATTTCACCATTCTTTTGCAAATCATGAGTAAAAAAGAATTTTGGTGAAATATGCTTTGTCCTATCTCCTTTAATATATTCTCCTTTCAATTGGGCTATACAAGCGGCATTATCTTCATATAATATAGTTGGAGGATTTTCTTTTTCGGAGGCTAACCCACAACTCTTTCGAATATAGTGGGTCATTGATCTTAACCAAACACATTCTCGACTGGCTTCATGAATTGCTATTATTTCAGCATGATTCGATGAAGTGGTGGCTAATGATTGTTTTGTAGATCGCCAAAAAATGGCTGTACCTCCATATGTAAATAGATAGCCAGTCTGAGATCTTGCTTTATGCGGGTCAGATAAATACCCAGCATCAGCATAACCAACCAATTTAGATTTGGATTTATTTGAATAAAATAAACCAAAATCAATTGTTCCTTGGAGATAGCGAAAATATGTTTAATACCATTCCAATGTCGTCTTGTGGGTGAGAAACTAAATCTTGCTAATAAATTCACTGCAAATGATATATCAGGTCTTGTACAATTAGCAAGATACATTAGTGCACCAATTGCACTGAGATATGGTACTTCAGGACCAAGTATCTCTTCATTTTCCTCTCGCGGTCTAAAAGGATCCTTATTAGGATCTAATGATCTGACGATCATTGGGGTACTTAATGTGACAGCCCCACCTTCCCCTAAGGCGAACCAAAGGGGTTAACGGACTGCCTGCCCAACTCTCGCCAGGACTAACGGGATAATTCAATACGGTTTAAAAGTTCCGGAACATACAAGCGCGCTTAGACAAGTTTAAAATTACAAAGAAAAAAAAAACGTAAACGGAGTCGGCCATGAATAGTAACCGACACGTCAAAATCCAACCAAGCATCAATCAAACATATACATCTATTTAGCATTTACATACCCAAAAGGACTTACCCAAGTTGTCCAACGAGTTTATACAAGTACGGTTTGCAAATTACAACTCAACAGTTTTGGTTGGATCCAAAATGCACTTAGAGTTTGCTCAAAAGGAGCTATTCAAAATTTCATTTACATAAGCTCAACTCGGCAACCAACATTCATGGACTTTCCAAAAGTATTCAATTTCCTGTAAGGAAAACAAAAGGAATAGAGTGAGCTTATGCCCAGTGAGATACTATCACTCAAGCAGCAAAGTTCATATAAGCATAAAGCTTTTCATTCCAATTCATCAAAAGTAAGCCCATAGCATGCATCAATAGAGTTAAGGAAAGGATACGGGCGGCTCTCAAGAGCCCTTTTCCTCGTTTGCATTCTTGATCGGACCTCATTGACCCTCCGTCAATGTTTAAGAGTAACCAACCGTAGGCTCCACTTTACTTCCATTCCTTCCACCCAACATACCCCTACCGGGCCCGAACTCCAAACAGTAGAAATTTGGTAATACTCGAGTATACTGGAATCAAGAGTCTCACTACTACAAGATTCCATATAACAGTCCCCATGGCTCGTCAACTTTCACGATCAAGCCCTCGCTGGCTCGATTCAATCGATTACCAATGGGGTTGAGCTCAGTAGTAACAGTAAAAGCCGTTGGATCCTCATCCAAACGACACCAAATCCAGTTTTCCATGTACATTTCAAGTACCACAGTGAAACAGTAGACAGTCGTGTATAATACAAAAAGAGGGTGAGGGCGATCAAGTGCACCCTCACTTTAATCAGTTTCAACAGTGCAAATAAGCCTTCAAGGCATCAAGTTCAATATAATAAAGCCACGTTGTAAACAAACAAGTGAGTAGTATACTCACAAAGCAAGCAAATGATATTTCATAAACCTCCGCTCAAAGAGTGTCTTGGACCACCGTCACGTCCTAAAACATTCAAATAAGCACAATAAGACTCGATTACAGGTCATAAACCAATTCCAAATACTACCAAAATAGGGCTCCATAAGAATGTATAAGCACTAGAGTAAACCAGGGAAATCCGGAAATGGAATTAAGCTTTAAATCATAAAAATAGTTTTTGACATCATTTTACGGTTTTGGCACCATTGGCACTAAGATTATCGGATGGAGGTACAATACACACCGTTTCAAAGCTAAGAGGTAGGGCTACAATGTTGAAGAAGGCTACTCAGTCTAGTTCATAGTGCAACTAGGTCAAAAATTCAATATACTAAACCAGAACCGCAAAAACAGGTTAACAAACCGCATTCTAGTTAACGAACCGTAATTCAAGCTACCTAAGTCCAAATCAAGTGATTCCAAAGCCATCCGAAAGCTAAGACACCAAGCTACATTTCTTAAGAAGGCTTAAATAACCAAATCAGAAGTATTCCCAACCAAATTAACTAATTACAGAAGCAATTATCAAGTTCGGGTAGAAACAAGGCAGCAGGGGTATTTCAGTCTTTTCATAAGCTACGTTACTCCGATTGGCCTGAAATTTTGCAGGCATCTCTAAAATATCATTCCCTACAACTTTGATGTTTTAACCCAAGGCTAATTCGGCCTCTAACTATGATGAACAGTGCCGGGCAAAATGAGGGGGAATGAAACCCTAACTTTCACAATTTCCTTCCAAAACAAAAATTTCCTGCAATTAACCATAATTTACACCTTCTAGCTTCATTCTAGATCAATTCCCATCATCATACAAAGCCACACCATATGAATCATATTAAATCAGAAAAATCATGATTAAATAGAAAATGTCATCAATCTCCACCAAAATCAAGAAATAACACCTAATCACATCCCTTAAGCTACCACAAGTCATGAATTAACCATCATTAGATAGAGGAGAGAGGTTCCTTCACTACTCATCTTAGTAACCAAAGGAAAAGAGCAACTTGGCACCTTAAGCTTCCAAACAACTTCACCAATCACCTAAATACCCCTAAACTAATAGGTTTTATGGAGTAATTTGAAGATTAACCGGTTGGAATGAAAGATTGAGCAAGATTGAAGGTAAGAAAATTGAGTAGTTTTTCTTCTTTTTTCTTGACAAAGAGCCGGCCAAGAAGCTTGGAAATAAGGGTGAATTTTGGTCAATTTTTGATTTAAATGGTAAAAGGATGAATAGTAGTCATAACTCAAGACTTATTCTCCATGTGACACTTGTCACTTCATTAAATGCATCTCTATCTCTTTGTTCCTCTCACACCAATTCACTTGGTAACCTCTAATTATCTCTTAACACCCGGTAAATTAAACCCAGCATCCAAAACTTAACTTAACTGGCCGAATTTTTTTGAACTTTTCGCCCTAGTGGGTCCCACGTCCGGTATACACTCTTAATTTCTTAAAAACTAACCGATACTAGAAAAATCACCTAAAAACTATATTTACTCATAAAAATTATTTAGAAAATTTTCTAATAAAGAAAATGCATAAAAGGCGTGCAAATAATTAAAATAAGGCCTAGAAATAAGGAAATTTACGGGTTCTCACACTTAATGTATGTGCTTTATCCATATAAAATCGTTTTAATACCTTCTAGGTATAAGCGGTTTGGTGGACAAAAATTCCACCTTTCAAATGCTCAATTTGTAAACCAAGGCAGAATTTTGTCTTTCCAAAATCTTTGATCTCAAATTCTTTCTTCAAATATTCAACACTATTTTGAATCTCTTCAAGAGTTCCAATCAAATTTAGATCATCAACATATACAGCAATTATCACAAAATTTGATCCATTTTTCTTGATAAAAACACATGGACATATTGGATCATTTGTATAACCTTCTTTAGTTAAACATTCATTGAGACGGTTATACCACATACGTCCAGATTGTTTGAGCCCATACAAAGACTTTTGTAATTTAATAGAATAGATATCTTTAGAATTTGATTTGCATGCTTCAGGCATGTTAAACCCTTCGGGGATTCTCATATAAATATCATTTTCAAGATTTTCATATAAATATGTAGTAACAACGTCCATTAGACGCATATCTAGTTTTCATGTACTGCAAAACTCACAAGATATCTAAATGTGATAGCATCCACTACAGGTGAATACGTTTCATCATAATCAAATCCAGGCCTTTATGAAAATCCTTGGGCTACAAGTCTTGCTTTATACCTCACAATTTCATTTTTGTCATTTCTTTTTCTCACAAATACCCATTTATATCCTACTAGCTTTACACCTTTAGGTGTTTGAACTATAGGTCCAAAAACTTTTCTTTTAGCCAGTGAGTCTAATTCAGATTGGATCGCATCTTTCCATTTTGCCCAATCATTTCTATACCGACATTCATCAACCGATCTACATTCATGATCCTCATCAACTTCAATAATATCAAGTGCTACATTTTATTAGGCTCCAATTAAATTTTCTATGATTTCATTCTCTTCAGGAGTTGGCTCTTCGGGAGCGACCTCTTCAAGAGGTTGAATTTTGTCATGACATTTATTTAATCTTCGAAGATATTTGAAATCAATTTATATCTTATTTAGGTAGGCCGGCCTTAAATTTATTTGTAGCACTTGTGCATGTCCTTCAGGGACATCAATTTTAACCAGAGTATTTCCTGCAGGAATAGTTGATTTAATGACTCTTCTGGAGTCGATAAATATAACTTTCTACAAATGAAGAATTTTTTGAACTTCTAGTTCACATTATCACATTATTTTGTATGAGGATCGAGGAAATTCAATTTTTCAGGTGATTTCCTTTCGGTTGATTTTTCCTCCCCCTAATGTCGGGAATCGTAACTCATCAGAATAAATAAATCATTCGATAGATCACCCATCAATATTTTACGATATTTAATCATAAAAGGTGATTCATACCCGACATAAATTTTAAATTTCTTTTGGAGCCATATATAATATAAAGAGGGTATGTATAAATACTTGTCGACTCTCAAATATTCTCACTTTTGTCAAATCATATATCCATTGGGATCAGTAAACTTCTGGTTTACTGCAGGTGATGATTATAAATCAAATGAGAATGAAGACAACTATATCAATAATCATTTCTCTCTCGAATGATTATTATGATATAATTAACCTTTATCTCATTTGATTTCTAAACATGATCTTTATCATTGTCTCATTTAGTGTCTCAATTTGATATCCATTTCGACAGATATTCAAATTTAATAAATTTTTCGAGACATGGTAAAAAGTAGTGCTTTATTTATGATAAACTTTTCTTCTACGGGAGAAATATAGTAGTAGCTCTTCTGGAGCTTTCAATCAGTTAAACACTACCACTGATTGTGTTTGTCTCTCTTATTGGAATATAATGTATATAGTAGCATTTATTAATGAGACACATATCATTGTCACCATAATTCGTATGGGACAAATATCATCACCATAATCCTTTGATCCCAAATATTTAACATCCATTTCTTCTTCAGGAAGAAAAGCTAATTAAATCAATCATCATACACCTTCAGGGTGTTTAAAGAAATTGGCCATGTGAAGATGATATTATAATTTTGATTCGTCAAATGTACTTCGGGACGTTTATCTTCAGGATTCTTACTTTCTTGTCCTTATCATTATTATCCCACTTCAAGTGGTAACTTCTTCTCTTGTCATGATAAAATATATATTTACCAAAATCATAGTCATGGCAGCAACCATAACTAATAAATTGAAATTTAGTCACATTCACTTCTGGGAATGGACTAGAACTAATATGCAATAAGTACAAAATACTTCTCAAAATATCTCTTAATATTGCTACTATAGGAGCATGTTCGAGAAATCAATTGTGGAGAATATCATTTTTAATATATCTTATGAGTAAAATTTTCTCGACACAATTTCAACTGAGAAGTAATTCTGAAAATTGCAGAATTATGTTCTTGTGGCCATAGGTAAATTTATCATACCAGGCTTTTGAAATAATGACCATCTTCTAGTGGCCAAATATTTTTGTTAAAGAACGACCATCTTCAGGTGGTCGAATCTTTTTCTTTAAGTATTTCAAAGGACAAGTAGATTCTCAAATATAATTGATTTTCTATAATAGCATCTCCAAAACTCAATGCATCAGAATATAAGTATTTATAACAAATAATTCTAAAGATAAATAAGTAGAATTAAAAGATGAAATATTACCTCAAAGATGTCAAAGAGTATATGTTCTTGTTTAGTAGTTGCTCAGTAGTAGACACTTGTATTTTGCAATCATTCAAAGGTTAACCATAATAAATTGAAATAAGTTTGTGGGTCAGAAATTTACCTCAGAAGTTACTTGAAGAAATGCAGGCAAAATTTTGGCAAAATCTCCTGTTTCACTTTTGTTCAAGGTAGAGTCTCCGTTTTCACCTTTTGCTCAAAAATAGAGACTCGTGCTGATAACGTGTTGTAAAACTAATAAAATAAGTTACTATAATATCAAGTGAAATATTGGAGAAAGAAGTAGAAAAATAAGTAGAGAAATGGAGAGTGATATTCTTATATTCCAATAAGATACAAAAGCCATCCCAAATGGTGTCAATGTACCTCTATATATATGTACTACAAGATTAAAGGTACATCAATTCTATTAAACGCCCACTACTATAAGAATATGAAAAAACCTATGAAACGGTTTCTCCACTACATGAATAGATTTATGGATTGTAACTTCTATACATAATATAGCCATAAATCATGAATTAATCTTCTTGGAAATACAAAGGGACATCCACATTTTAGTTGTTTCATAACACAATATAAATTCTTATGTTATATAACGAGTTTGTGTCAAACCATTCTTGGACTTTCTTCTGTCCGAGTTGGGGTTAATTTGGGCATTAAAAACATGAGTAAGATTCATTCTAGAGTTGGATACAAGTTATGCATGCATGTAATTTGGGCATAATTACCTTTTGTCCTAAACTAAGTTCACGCGGCTTCTGTTATCATGGAATTAGGGGTATATGCTTGAGAGTTGAGTGGATCTTTAAATTTCCATCCCTTCACCTCCTCTTTCCGTTAATGCTATTATCTTAAAGCTTTTCTTTTTGGCCTTTAAAACTACTGTATGCTTTTTCTTTCAGGTCTACCTCGCCCTGTTTTTAAGTTTTCTTAATTTTATTAGTCTCCCATGTATTCTGTTGTTCTAAGAATTTTTCTTTGCTGATTTTTGTTGTCATCCATTTGATCTTTTCTATGTTTCGTCATTAATAAGGTTAATATTAGATTGACGTTTACTGCCTTCTGTTTGTTAATGTACCTTGTTCAATTTTACTAATTTAAATCGCAATTTTTTTTTTGTTAAATAGGTTGAAGAGTTCTTTTATATCATTGTCACCCAAAATCTTGTGGAAAAAGTATGTAAATTTGGTAATTTACTTTACTTATCTAAATTTACCTTTCTTTGATGATTGATTAATTGTAGTAGTGCAGTAATTTGGTATATTAGTCACTGGGAATTTATGCTAAAGTTAGTTTGTGTTAAATTTAAATTGGTTGTTCTTTACATGCATGATTGTTCCTTCTTCCTGTCTAGTTTCACTATGGCTTGAAGTAGGAAAGATTTTGATATTAGTTTAATTAGGATAGTTTTTGTTATTCAGTGTAGTATATGTGTATTTTTGTTTATAGATTTCGTATAGGCGCATTATTTTGCCAATTCTTTCGACCCCAAATGGATGGATCCCAAGGAAGCAATCACGCACCTTTTCTCTAATGAATGAATCCTGCTGCTTTGTTTTACTGGCATGTTTAACACTGAATTCTAGACCCATGTTTTCAAATACAACCAGCACGTAGTCTTTCTACAGTTTGATAGCAATTTTTGTATATACAAGTTACAATTGTTAAAATGTCATTTTCAAAAGATATTCTGATATTGATTTCCAAATTATAATTATGCCGATTGAACTAGCTGCCATTTCACAGCCATGCCCTTGATTTTTTTAGTGTCCCAAACTAAAGATATGTATAGACTGGATTTTTTGACCTTAAGTTTTGTTGTAATCACATCTTCCTTTAAGTCCCTCGACAGAATTTTGGGATGTTATTGATAATTGTTATTAGTTTGATAGCATCAATTTTATTTTATTTTCTTCAAAGGACGTTAGATTTTTTTTTAATGCAAATATCCTTCAACATTTGTCTTTGACATACACTTTATATTCTTTTCCTTGTTCGATTTTACATATTGTCTGAATAACTATAACCCAAAATAAAACTTCAAGGACAACTGACAACACAGGCAAGGTACTCCCGCGCCTTGCACGAGATTCATCTCCTAGTTGTTTAAGTACAAGATTTTTTTTTATGTACAAGGTCAATTGATTTTTCATTCTAAATACTCCAAATACAATTTACTGCTTCTTTATCTAAATTATTCTCTTTATGCACTGATTTAAGTATTGGAGGCTTTCCCAGGAATAAAAGTCCCATTGTTTGTTTGAAATTATTACTAAGTACTTGGACACCAGTTCTAGGGTATATTCATTCAAATTAGTATATCTTCAAAGAACCAAAATACAACCGCCCCAGCAAGGATTACCTCAATTTTAGGTGAGATATACCTCAGTGATGGTCCATATTCCTCGGTCAGATTACTGGATATGTTTGTTTGAGTTGCAAAAGCGGTATCCCACGTTCGGGAACCAAAAGTCTGCACCAGAACTTGGAGCATTACATTTAAAAAAACTAAATTATCAAGAAAAGAAAATATCTTTTTTTGCTGATGAAAACTAGTTAATCCCAATGGCATTGATTTATTTTAAATAAACGAAAAGCCTTGAGAATTATGACAATCCCAATGGAATATTTTTAAGGTAACTTATCAATATGGTGGAATCTTAATGATAACCCCCAACCCTAATACGGAACAAGATTCTGCACTTTGGCCAAATTGATCTACGCTTGGGTCAATTTTACCATTCGCACGGATCTAGCTGGGATATGACTCTGGAAGCAACATTTTGGATCAGTGAAGTGGATTTGCGTGCGCATCCTCGATCAGTAATTACACACAATTTCATTTTCGCTTGAAATACTCGTAGCCTATAAATAGGCATGTCTAGGGTTTATTTTTACAACTTTTGATATTATAATTGAAATTCTAACACTATTATGTTGGATTATTATTGTTGTTTAGTGTACTCAGGTGAAAGATTCTTGTTGAATCTTATATAGGTTATTATGGAGTCATAGTTTTCCTTTTAGAGTTGATCGTGAATCATCTTTGGTTTGCTTATTCAGAATAGTTCACGTAGCAATTCCTGTTCCTATGCTTCCACTAGTTTAATACGTACCTTGTTCTTGGGTTACATCCTAGGTTTAGATTCTTATTGAATCTTGTGAGATTCTAATTTGAATTTTGTTATTCAAAATTGCTTGGTTTCCTTAGGATCCATCCATTTGGGGTCTAAAGAATTGGCAAAATAAAGCGCCTATACTAAATCTATAAACAATATGAAAAAAAAAAAAGTTCCTATGAAATTAGTTCGTGAAACTAATTCCCATTCTTACGCATCAAACTCCGTCTCTTTTTCCGCACCCTGCGTCATTTTCATAACTCAATGTCACAGTAGAATGAAACCTGCATTCTCAAACATTCTTCTGCTACCCAAAAGTAATCAGGTATATCGTGGTAAGATAGGGTTTTTATGCTTCCGAATTTGGATCCTCCACCCAACAAGCAATCAAAGCACCTGCATAAGATGATACTATATAAGATGAAATTTCCAACCGCCTTTCTTTTCATTTTTATTTTTTTGTACCTTTTTTCGTATCAACAATCAATATTATACCAGTACCTTCTCTGGACATCCAATACAAAGGTATACGCTACTCTTATCCTCATAGTGAACATATCTGCTGCTCTTATCTTTATAGTGAACATGCTCCATTGCTTTTCTCACAGCCTTTCCTCTCACAGTAGAAAATGGCCATCGCGTCAGAATAGGTTCAGTGAAATCATGTAGGTTTCCCCCACAACATATCTTGTACTATAGGGTGCGGGTAGTATAGATTCTCCTGATGCAAGTAAATACTTGCTGCTGACTACACACTCTTCTTAAATTTTACGGAAAACTGTTGGTGGTAAACGAAATGAAAAGGTAGACAAAGCAATTAATTCATTTTTTGTGGTCAATTAATTAAGCTGACATTTGCCCAAGTATTTCGCAATTTGTTCCAATTTTTTTCATGATAAGGCTGTACATAAAGTCCCTATTTTAGAGATATCACCAATCTAGCTGTGGTTCCAGAAACCTCTTTCCATATAAGTAGGATTTGGATGCAAGCAATCAGAAAATTTGTCCAAGTCAATGCAATATTCCAATTCGACCACACTGCAATTTTTAGTATGTGGGAACTCTATTACCAATTTGTTGATCCCTTCCTACATACTAAAATTCTTTTTTGCTTCAATAATATGCAGAGTGAAAAAGGTGGTTTTCCAGCATGGGAACGTCAGCAAGCATATAGTTGGCTAGAGGTAACAGATCGTAGTCCAATTGCAATTAAAATACTTCATATTTAAACACTTCTTATGAAGTACTAATTTTCTTAATTTGTCTAAAATGGTCGACACCACAATATCTTTTCTTTGTCCGAATTAACAAACCACTATTTGCAATATGTTTCAGAAATTCAATCCTACAGAGTTTTTTGAAGATGTTCTAACTGAGAGAGTGTGAGATTTGAGAGTTTCTCTCTTTCCCTATTAACCCTGCCCAAGAATTTGATAAATAACTGTGGATGACTGGAAATACGTTGCACCTGATATGTGGAATGCACTAGTCCAGTAATTTAAGGACTAGCACTGTTTAAGAAGAGGCATCCTGGACACAGGAGAAAGGAAATAGGGAGCTGCATTTAGATGGAATCATGTATATTGAGGAAACACAAGAACCTGATGGTTCATGGTTTGGCTTTGGCGATGCTAATCTGAATTTCTTCATATTTCTTACATGATTTCATGCTAGCAGTAGTATATGGAAAGTTTTCAATTTTTATCACCTTTTTCACAATTAAGTCTGAATCAAGACTCTAGCAAACTCCATTTGCAGCAAATTTGGTTGCAAATGTTTAATTTAAAACAAAAAAAGGGGCCATAGATATTTCTCTACGCTGTACTTGCTCTATCGTAGTCAAAAGTTGTCCTAACAATAAGTGCTCAAATTTAAACGTGAGTGACTAAACAAGGAAGAGTCTGAAAGATATGACACCTTAAAACAATTCAAATGAAGGCCAAAACTTGTACAATTTCCATGACTTTGTTCAGTTATTGGAATGAGTTACAGCTCATTACCAACAACTTAAACATTTGCATCGGAGAGGTCTTGATCTAATAGTTAATGTTGAAACCTCAGAGCTTAAAGTTTTGGAGTTCTAATATTCCTCCTCGTCCCTCTCTCCGCCTTTTCAAATCGCCCCTCCCTTGCTTAAAAAAAAAAAAAAGCTTAATCATTTGCATTTTCCATAGGTACGGTTGTTGGGGAATTTGTTACACCTATGGGACCTGGTTTGCAGTGGAGAGGTTGGTTGCATGTGGCGGAAACTATTGGAAATTTTCAAAATTTATATCTAGTAATTTTAGGACGTACATACATGGTGATAAATGTATTATCTTATGAATCAAATGATTCTAAGATGTACATATATTATAATAAATGTATATTCATTCACTAATTTGAAAGTATCGTGAATGTATTCATGTATGTGGAGATTCTTGAATGTAAAGATAGATTCATGTTTTTGATCATAGAATCATGTTATGCATAAATTAAAGTACACGAATTTGTATACAATACCTTGAATCTATTCATACAAATATTTAATAAGTTCACTTATTTTTTAACCAATATCTTCTATATAAAGAGATCAAATAGAGAGTGATTTGAAGTAAAAAATCATTTTCTTACTATTTTGAATTCTCTAGAAAAGCACTCCTTACGTCAAGAGGGTTTGTCTTACTTTGTGTAAGAGTTTAAGACAAACAAATTTCATCTTATTCTAAAAGATATTTGGTCAAGATTTATTGCACATTATTCTGGACAAATAAAGGCTAAAGGAAAGTGATATATAATCATGATTTGAAACCAATTCTTGTTACTATATTTGCTAGTTCATTGTAATACTTCCAACAATCTTTAGACTTTCTTCTGTACTCTACAATGGATGGTACCTTGAAAGAGTTGTCATCCAACATTGTCAAGTCTGAGAGGTTTGATGGAGGAAATTTCATTCATTGGCAAAAACATATTCACTTTCTTTTCACTGCACTTCAAGTGGTCTATGTTTTGACCACCTCAAAACCATTGATCATCAATCCCGAGGAAGAAACTCTTGAGGACATCCAGAAATGGTAGAACGACGTTGAAATATGCCATGGTCATATCCTCAATACCATGAGTGACAACCTATTTGATATCTATAATTCAATTTCTACTGCCAAGGAACTTTGGGATTGTTTGGAGTCCAAGTACATGGAAGATGATGCTACAAGAAGTTTCTTGTATCATCTTTTATTTATTTATTTATTTTTACGACAGTTTGAAGACAATTTAATAACAACTGCATGGTTAAAACAGAATGTGACGGCCAACCAAATAAGGCTCAACTGCAGAATTTCGAATTAGGCTTTTCATCCACGCTGAACATATTTCCTAATTGAAGGCAGGCCTATTCTATCTAAGCGAAACGCCCCACGAGCTTTCATAGGGAGGTCCACAAGCTGATGATATGTTGTATTGAAACCTTGATCACATCCCATGTTTGCTAAAGAATCGGCAACTTGATTACTTTCCCGAAAGCAATGAGAAATTGCACCAAAATTAGACGACAACTTTAGAAGGTATTTAACCTCTGTATAAATACTCCATGGACAGCTAGATCCCTGTTTTAGGATGTGAACAAGAACCAACGAATCCATTTCAATGTGCAAGTTAACATAACCACGAGAGAGACACAACTTAACCCCAAAGAGAAGAGCGAGCGCCTCAGCTTGAATGCTGGTTACATTCCCAAAAAAAGAGGAGAAAACGAGCAGGAAATTTCCTCCATCATCACGCAAAACCCCACCACCACCTGCCTTCCCTGGGTTAGCCCTTGAACAACCATCAGTATTAAGTTTAATTACACCCAAGAGTGGCCGACACCACCTTACAATCATAAATGAGACTTTCTTATGAATATAAGAGAGCGAAGAATAAAACTCCATCCATGTTGAGGAAGTGAATGGGTACCTAGGGAATTGCAACCTAAAGAGGTCCTTCACATTGTCAAAAACAAACTCAGAGATAGTGACGTGAGAAAGAAGTTTCCCTTCAAAATGTGCCGAGTTTCTGGACTTCCAAATATTCCAACAAATCAGAGAAGGTATAATAAAATGAACAAATGCAATGAAACCATTTCTTGGTGCGCTATACCACCAACCTGCAATATAAGCCCGAACCGAGCCACCTGAATTAAGCACACCTGAAACAGAGCCAAAGAAATTCCAAACTGAAACTGCTACCTGTCCACTACAAAAGACATGGTCCAAAGTCTCACCATTAGCCTGAACACAACAGAAACACTTTGATGGATCCGAAATACCAAGTTTGCATAACGTGGAGTCCATGGGTAATCGATTTCGCAACAAGCGAAGAAGAAAAACAGACACTTTGGAAGGAATTCGTGGGTGCCAGACTTTTGAGAACATAAATGACCTTTGCTTATGTGATTGCACCAGGTTAAAAGCTGAGCTCAGCGTGAAAACTCCAGATTGAGAAGAAGCCCATATCATTAAATCTTCCACACCATTCTCAATTTGTGGGAGAGAGAACATTCGGATGTCGTTGATAATAAATGGAGGTACCCACAAACCTAGCAACTGAAAATTCCACCTGCCATCAACTAAAAAATCAGACACCTTGTGATCCGAAACACTCCCTAACCGGATAGCCAAAGGCCTAGAACCTAACCAATTATCAAACCAGAAATTAGAGTCACCAGAGTGGATAATGAAAGTTATATGTTGTTCAGCAATGTCCCGAACATGTAACATCCTACACCACGTATGAGAGGCCCCTTCCGAACGAACAACCATACCTGGGCGCGCATTTGAACAATATTTGGCCATCATAAAATTAGCCCAAAGAGACGCATTTTGTCGAAACCTCCATCATAGCTTAATAGAAAAGGCATTAAAAACATCATCTAGTGATCTAAAACCAAGCCCACCCTCCTTTTTTGGAGCACAAAGATCCTTCCAACGAATCCAATGGTATTTTAAACTACCCTCATCTTAACCCCAAAAGAAATTTGCAAACAAATGCTCGAGATTAGCAAATACAGATTTTGGAGGTGACACAGTAGCTAGCAAATGCAATGGAAGCGAGGACAGTACATGTTTAATAAGTACAACCTTACCTCCTAGTGACAACAAACGATTTTTCCAAGAAGCAATCGTAGCAGTCACCGTCGTGATCAAATTCTAGAAATAAGGCTTTTTACGTCTCCCCACCATTAGAGGACAACCAAGATATTTAGAAGGAAATTCCTTGGAAAAAAAGCCCGTTATGCTCTGAATTAATACCCTCCTTGTCCAGGATAGTCACGGGTGAACCATGAAACAACTCTTTAAGGCATTTATTCTCTGGCCTAGAACATGTTCATACTTTTTCAGCGTTTCCATTAACAACTTCAGGGATATTGCTGAGGCACTAAAAAAATAAGAATATCATCTGCATACCCCAGGTGACTAACTAGAGGACACCCTCGAGGAACCTTGAAACCATTAAAGCGTGGATGCAGCAGAAGTTGATTCAAAAGCCGGGAAAGCATCTCTGCACCTACAATAAACAAAGAAGGAGACAAAGGATCCCCTTGACGAAACCCCCGAAAAGATGGGAAAAAACCACATGGCACCCCATTAATCAAAACAAAAAACCATGAATTAGAAATAAGATGCCTGATAAGAGTTTATTTTACGTATTTTTAAGTGCATTTTATTAGTTAATTTTGAGTTGATTATTTAGTTTTATAAATAAAATAAAGAGGTTTTTGGTAAAATTATATATTTTTGGTAAAAGTGGATAATATTGCATTTCTATTGATTTTAATGGTAAAAACTTCATTTTTATGCAGGAATGATGATTCAATCACCAAAGGATGTCAAATGAGGTAAAAATAGAGATTTGGTGATGAATTCAAGTGGCAACAAGAAGAATGAAGTGAAAAACGTTCAAGTGAGGAAATGCAATACAAGTCAGTTTGACACTCTTCAGTATTTTGACCATATCTAGAGCTACACTTATCGGATTGAGGTGATCTTTATACCATTTTTAAGCTAAGAAAGAGACCTACAATTCGTATGAAGACATCGAAATCCATTTCTGCCATCTTCATGGGCAAAACGTTGGAATACAGAAGCTGCATTCTGTGGTCGGAAGTTAAAACAGAGGTTTGAACAGGTGACAGTATTTCGATCATATCTCAGGCTACAAAGCTCCGATTTGGATGATTCTTGAAGCATTGGAAAGCTAACACAAATGGCTACAACTTTTGTGTTTTGCACAAAAGCTAGTTTGGCCTTTATCAATGAGAAAATCGCAGTTGAAATAAGGCCAGAGTGAAAACGCGAGTATACAAAACGCGAGTTATGCCGCGTTTTGTGTAGGCGCGTTTTATAGCCGAAATTCTGCAATTTGACTCAGCCAATTCTCTTGTGTTCACACCACTTTCCAGCTATAAGATGCAAGGGAATTCGGTGCACATGCTTCAGAAGACAAAAGGGCAAGAAAAGTGGCTTATTTTCAAGTCAAAAATATTGGTTATTGACAATTATAACAAAGTTAGATTTGGGGAATCAAAAGTTGGAATTTGACTTGGAAAAATAAGCCTTTGAGTAGTTTTTATGCAGAGACATTGAGGGAGGTCTGGAGATCCATTCGTAGCTTAGCTTCTTACAGAAAAACATAGTCTCTCTAGCTAGGTACTTGCAAAGGACAATTGAGGTTTCATCTTGTAATCATCTAAGTTCAAGACAAGGAGATTTTTGGAAGGCTTCACCATATCTTGGCTAAGACTTTCTTTACTCTTTTTGTATTTGTAAATTCATGATGATTTGCATTAATGAAGTTATGAGTGTTTCATCATTCATGAGTAGCTAATTTCCTTTATCTAGGGAGTAGATGAAGCTTATGGCCAAATGATATGAAGTGATTGTGATTTATGCTTGTTATGTCTTGTATTAACTTATCTACTTGTGTATGTTGGATTACTTGTTGTTGCTTGATCACCAATAGCAGGTTTATAGTTGTTTTTACTCATTGAGAAATGGTAAAAATAATGGAATGACATAAGTAGAGCTTGAGTAGTATATTCATGAGAATAGAAATACATTCAAGTGGATGAAATCTGCATTTCATGTGTGAATAAGAACAGATTTAGTATTTACCAAGAGATTAGGAAAAACTAATCTGTTTTAACCCATTATTATCATGAGAATGTGATTTTGGTATTTCTGGAAATGAATCCTTGGTTAAACAAGAGCAGTAACAAGTGTTGAATTAATTCATTTTAGATCTTTTGTGTTATAAGTGGAATCTACATCCCTAGATCTTAATATTTAGTGAATTCTACTCCTATTGTGAAATTGCATTTATCTATTTAAGAATTTTTGTAGTTGAATTAAAATCTGAAGTTTCTGCTCAAATTAATTGTAAGTCTAAATAATAGAGTAAATTAGTATCTAATAATTGTTTTAAATTGCTCCTCGTGGGATCGACCCGATACACATCTCGTACTACAATTGCGACCTGTATACTTGCAGTCCAACGGGTGTAAATTCGGAATTAAACTTGCACTTAAAGTAAAAACCCGTCAAGTTTTTGGCGCCGTTGCCGGGGAGCGGCAATATTAGAGCCTAATCATCTTTATTAATTTAGACAGCTTTATTTTATATTGTAATCAGTTTTTTTTACCATTGAAGTTGCATAATATCCCTTATTTCTGTTTGTAGTGTATGCACCGGGAGTCTCGAGAAGTCGCACCTTTCAATCCAGAAATTGAGAGGACACTACGTAGACAAAGGAGGCACACACAACAGCAGGAGGAGCAAGAGATTTGGCAACCGATAGAGGAAATTTTGATAGAACTACCATTTGAAGAAGAAATGGCTGAAAATGAAGCAAATAGGCGAGTTCTACGAGATTTTGCTCTACCGGGAACACAAGGATCTCAAACAAGCATAGTAAGGCCTACGGTAAATGCTAACAACTTTGAGATTAAGCCATCACTTATCCAAATGGTTCAACAATCTCAATTTGGAGGTAATGCTGTAGAAGATCCTAACTCACACTTAGCTACATTCTTAGAAATATGTGATACAATTAAAATGAATGGAGTTAGTGATGATGCTATAAGGTTACGGTTGTTCCCATTTTCATTAAGAGATAAGGCAAAAATGTGGTTACACTCTCATGCTCCTAACACTTTTACCACATGGGATGATTTATCAAGGGCATTTTTGAATAAGTATTTTCCACCTGGTAAGACTGCTAAGCTAAGAATGGATATCACTGGTTTTAGTCAAATGGAAGGAGAATCATTATATGAAGCATGGGAAAGGTTTAGAGATTTGTTACGGAAATGTCCACACCATGGACTACCCGAATGGCTGATTATACAAACCTTTTATAATGGTTTATCTTTCTCCACTAAAACTATTATTGATGCAGCCGCAGGTGGAGCTTTAATGGGTAAATCACCCCAAGAAGCTCAAAATTTGATAGAAGAAATGGCCGCAAATAACTACCAATGGGCCAATGAAAGAGGTAATACGAGACGTCACGCAGGTATGATCGAAATGGACACTCTCAATATGTTGAGTGCCCAAATGAATAACGTGATGAAGTTATTGAGTAGACAAGGTGGAGTTAGCCCAAGTTCATCTAATGCTCACGTAGCTTGTTGTTCTTTCTGTGGAGGTGAACATGATATTAATGAGTGTGTTGATTCTGAGCAGGTACAATTTGTCAATAATTACAACCGAAATGCTCCAAATAATCCCTACTCGAATACTTACAATCCGGGGTGGAGAAATCATCCAAACTTTGGATGGAAAGATCAAGGCAATCAACAAAGGCCAACCAATCCGCCGGGATTTCAACCAAGGCAACCACAGGCTGAAACTAAACCAAGTTGGGAGATCGCGGTGGAAAAACTTGCTAAGGTGACTTCGGACAGATTTGAACGAGTAGAAGGGAGACTGGATCAACTCACTACAATGTACAGGAATGTGGAGGTTCAAATTGGTCAAATTGCCAATGTGATCAACAATAGAAACCCTGGTGAATTACCAAGTAAAACCGAAGTGAATCCGAGAGAGCATGTCAATGCAATCATTCTTAGAAGCGGTAAAACGGTTGAGGGATTCGATTTTGAAAATTCAGGTGGTGAAAAAGACAAGAAGCAAGCAATTGAAGGGGAGCAAGAAAGTCAAAATGATCATGTTATCATTGATATTGATGCACTTCATCCCAAATTAAATTCTAATGTGATACCTTTTCCTCACAGGTTGAAGAAAGATGGACAGGATCGGGAGTTTGAAAAGTTCTTCAAAATGTTTAAACAATTGCACATTAACATTCCTTTCATTGATGCTATAACACAGATTCCCTCTTATGCACGTTTCTTGAAAGACATCATGTCAAAGAAGAGGAAAATTGTAGATAATGAGATGATAGCATTAACGGAAGAGTGTAGTGCATTGATTAAGAATAAACTCCCTCCTAAATTGAAAGATCCGGGAAGTTTTTCTATTCCTTGCACTATTGGTCAATTGCATTTTTCTAATGCTTTATGTGATTTAGGTGCAAGTGTGTCACTTATGCCGTTATCGGTTGCCCGGAGATTGGGACTTCAAGAGCTAAAAGCTACCAATATTACATTGCAATTGGCGGATCGGTCAATCACACGTCCCACGGGTATTTTGGAAAATGTGCTCATAAAAGTAAGACAATCTATAATACCTGTGGATTTTGTTGTCTTAGATATTGAAGAAGATGTGAGAATGCCAATTATTCTAGGACGACCGTTTTTAGCCACTGCACGAACTATAATTGATGTAGAAAAAGGTAAGCTTATATTACGGGTTAATGGTGAGGAATTGGAATTCAATTTGGATAATAAAGAAGGGAGTATAGAGCCTACTGCTCTTGTTTCTAATATGCCATATGATGAAAAGGTTAACCAAGAAAGGACCGAAGAAGTTAAATTTATAAATGCCCTTGGTACTAACTTTCATGGTGTAGGAACAAAGGAGGAGAAGATAAGGATGGAAGTTGGCTTAATAAATTCGCCATTCCATGAAGAAAATGGTGAAAAGTTGAGCCAATTCAGAAAAGACAAGCAAAATCCACTCCAAGGTGAAGTTGAGCCTCTCTATGACAAGTCTAATATTCCTCCTTGGCATTTGAGGAAATTGGACTATGAAGATCAAAGCATGGTTCACCACATGGTGGATTGGCTCGGGAGTTTCGACCCATGGGGAGAAAATCGCTCCCTAATGCTCTAAAGTGATTCAACTCTTTCAGTCGAGCCAACGACTATAAACAAAAGCGCTAATTGGGAGGCAACCCAATGTTTATGTTATTTGTGTTAATTTTTTGTGATTTTTAGACTTAAATAAGTGTTTTAGTTAATTTGTTGTTTTTGTGTTATAGGGTTGGCAAATGGAAGCAAGAATGACCATTTGAGGTGAAAAGGGCAAACTTTGATCAAGCAACTCAACCCCTCGATTTGCATTAAAGGTGTTTTTGATTCATTATAAAGGGGTAAAATGCATGTTTTTAATGTTTTACATTTGTTCCAGTCATTAAAATTGGCAAACAAATGATCTATGGTGCATTTTGAGTCATTGGGGTACCTTTTGTAATTTTTCAAAAGTTGAAATTCTGCTAAAAATCGAAGCAGAAAACGCGTTTTCAAAGAAAACGCGACTACAAGTCGCGTTTCTCAGAATCGCGTTTTCAATTCTGCAACTGCAGAAAAGAAAACGCGCCTTCAAAACGCGATCCAAAGTCGCGTTTTAATGGAAATCGCGTTTTCAAGCCTGGATCAAGGCTCAAAAACGCGACTTCTGAAACGCGACTCTAAGTCGCGTTTTCAAACACAGTCGCGTTTTAAGTGCTGCAAGATTTGGGAAGAAAACGCGATTTCAGAAACGCGAGTTGAAGGCGCGTTTTGAGTCGCGTTTTGTGTGTATGAATATAGCCTTCAGAAACGCGATTTCAGCTTCATTTTTTCCTCTCTTTTTTATTTTTCAGGCGCGTTTTTCTTCTTCTCTTCTACCCACCTCACAAATCTTCATTTTACTCCATAATCTTGCTAGAAATCATCACCCCAACACCTTTTGAGCTTCATACAACCTTTTTAACCGATTAAAATTCAAGAAAAACACTTAAAATCAGGTTTTTGAAGCATTGAAGGTTAGGGTTCTTAAACTCCAATTTCTTCAATTGGAGGTCAATTGGAGGTTGTTTCATAGGGCTTTTTGCATTTTTAGCATCACCAAACATCCTTCTACGTGATTGAGGTAAGTTTCTTCATCAAATCTTTTGATTTTAGAAGTTCATATTTTTTATCCTGAGCTATCTGACATCTTTTAATTTCAAAAATTTGATGAGGTTCATGGCTATTTTTGATTTTATTCATGATTATTATGATTGTTTAAGCATGTTTAAATGTTTAAATGTAGCAATTTATTGGTTTTCAAGTACTTTAAAATTCACAATTGCTATATTTAAATGAAATTGGAAAAAGGAACTAGGATGTTTTTGAGCCATTGGTGATGTTAAATTATGGTTAAAAAGGGTTAGTTGATGATGTTTAAGCATGTGCATTGTGTATAGTGAGTAATTTGGTTGATTTGGTGAGTTAGTTAGTTTAATTTTTGCCTAAACATGAGTATAGCTAAAAGCATATTATTATTGTTAATTCTAAATAGTTATAATCATAATTGCTCCTATTTTCACTAATTGAATTATAATTGATACATATCTTGTGTAATTTGGTGATTTTGGGCAACTTTAGGCAGAAAATATGTCTTGTACGATCATTGAATGATTAGAACTTGAGCAATTGTATTTGAGGTTATTTGGATTAATGCTGAACTTTTGTTGCCAAAAAAATGAGTTGTAGTACATGTGAATAATTGAAATATTTTTTAGGTACTATGCCAAGAGGAAGAAGAGCGGTACTTTCATCCTCTAGTAGTGAGGAGAGGGAGGTTAATGAAGAGATGGAGGTGACTGAAGAGGAGAATTCACCTTCTCCTCCACCAATTAACCGTCGACCTGGTGAGGGCACCTCCCGTGGAGCGGGAAGATCGGTATTTGACAGTGCTAGGTTCAACACTCGCAGGAATCAGGAGTGGCATGAGGCGCGTGCTAATTTGGAGTTTTTGTTTGAGATGCACGTCAGTCCACCAGTTGAGATGATGTACAACATCTCAGAAGCTTTTGCTCAGCTAGGATGGGCTCCGATTCTCACCCTTCCAAACCATTACTACCCAGACCTGGTGCGCGAGTTTTACGCCAACATTGAAAGTAAGGCGCGCCATAGTGGAGAAATAATTGAGTCCTGGGTGCGTGGAAGACGAATCACCTTGTCACGGCAAGATTTGGCTGCTATTTTGGGGTGTATGGATGACGGACGTCCAGTAGACTTGAAGAAGGAGTTTGTTCCCCCGAATAGGAGGTGGGATCCATCATTGGCCATGGCTAGGTTTGGTCTCGAGTACCAACCTTTTCGCTCTACCAGAAAGGAGACTATATTGGCAAATGTATTCGAACCTCGTCATCGGCTTATCATTTACATGATGGCTCACAATGTCATCCCAAAGAAGACGGGGCACACGGAGGTTCGCAAGAGCGATATTTACTTCCTTGATTACATGTTCCACAACCGAACTTCCCCGTATGCTCGAATTTCATTGCCGAACATCATCATCAGCCACATTAGGTCTACGGCGAGGCGTAAGACAACTTCTTTCAAACTTTCATTTCCTCGTCTACTGACTTTAATCTTCCCCCGTTTTGAAGTTCCCTTGGAAGGCATGCGGCGGGAGTATGTTCCACCACGTGCTGAGATGACTATCACTACTCTTCGCCGCCTTGGTATTGGCACGGGAGACATTCCACGCCCTGTTCAGGAGCGGAGACAAAAGGCTAGACATGGTCGCGATGGAGCTGGACCATCTACTGCAGCACCACCTCCTCCTCCGCCACAGACCAACTGGCAGCGGCTTTTCGGTCGCTTGGACGACATCGACCATCATTTAGCCAGAATGGATACTCGCCTGGACCGAATTGAAGATCATTTAGGCACACGCCCACCTCCCATCGATGATGATGAAGATGACGATGAAGAGGATGATTGAGGCTGCCCTTTGGCTGGCTTTTCTTTTGTTTGCTTGTTATTTTTATCTTTTGTTTGAAAAATGTTAACTTACATTCCTTATTTTGAATATTGGAACTTGTGGCAGTAACTAGTAGATCGTTGACTGTGGATGGTTGAGCGGTCGATGACTCATGATTCAAGGCTTCACTGGACTGCAGTCATCTCACTTGGGGAGTCACTTGTTCCTTTCTTTTGTTTCTTTTCTTTTCTTTCCCTACACATTGAGGACAATGTGTATTCTAAGTGTGGGGGAAGAAATGTGTGGTACTTGTGATTTTAGTTGTGTTTGATATAATTCTTGTGCTTAAATGGTGTTTCTTGTGGTTGCTGGCAGGGAGATTTAGTCCACTTTTAAGGGGAGACTCTGTCAAAATTTTTCCAAAACCTTATACATATATATGTTATTAACTATAATAAATAAATAAAATTTTGTCACTTATCCTTTTGAAATAAATATATGCGGTTTTGATACTTCTTTTCTCATGAAATTTGGAAATGATTTTTATGTGATTATAATTTTTACATCTATAGGAAAGTATATCTAGTAAAGTGGAGAAAATTATGCCTACATTTTGTATATTTGATGAAAATTCTTCTTTTTATCTAATTTTATAAGATAAGAAATTAATATGGTTAATAAGTGTCATACTCTTCTCATGATTACTCTTAGAGGGAATTTTATTATATATTGTTAAAAAAAAAAAAAAATGGTTATTCTACTCCAATGATTCTCATACCGAGTAACCGGGGGTTGGCATCTACAAATGTCGACATTCGCGTAAAAAGGTACTTGAATTAAGAGTATGCAAAGCAACTTGAGTATGTGAAATGTTGAGTAACCGGGGATCTGCATCTAAAAATGTTGATCTTCGCGTCAAAAGGCATTTTTCACAACTTAAGTAATATTTAACCCTTAAAATAAATAAATAAAAAATAATTAATAAATTAATAAATTAATTAAATCCCTCTTTAAGAAAAATAAGAAGTTGATCATGAGATTAGTTAGCATCTTTATTGACTATAGGAGTTGCTTGCTTGCGAAATTGGATAAAAATAAGAAGTTGAGTTGAATTGGTAAAATTATGGTATACTTGGCTCTTCTTTGCTTGATATTATGAGTACTTGAACTTAATGGAAAGATCACATAAGGGTTATTTACCTTGATTCAAGGAAATGGAGTTGAAATACTATATATGTTTATTTTCAATTTTTGGATCATTGATGGTTAGAATTTTATATTGCTTGAGGACAAGCAATGATTCAAGTGTGGGGGTATTTGATAAGAGTTTATTTTACGTATTTTTAAGTGCATTTTATTAGTTAATTTTGAGTTGATTATTTAGTTTTATAAATAAAATAAAGAGGTTTTTGGTAAAATTATATATTTTTGGTAAAAGTGGATAATATTGCATTTCTATTGATTTTAATGGTAAAAACTTCATTTTTATGCAGGAATGATGATTCAATCACCAAAGGATGTCAAATGAGGTAAAAATAGAGATTTGGTGATGAATTCAAGTGGCAACAAGAAGAATGAAGTGAAAAACGTTCAAGTGAGGAAATGCAATACAAGTCAGTTTGACACTCTTCAGTATTTTGACCATATCTAGAGCTACACTTATCGGATTGAGGTGATCTTTATACCATTTTTAAGCTAAGAAAGAGACCTACAATTCGTATGAAGACATCGAAATCCATTTCTGCCATCTTCATGGGCAAAACGTTGGAATACAGAAGCTGCATTCTGTGGTCGGAAGTTAAAACAGAGGTTTGAACAGGTGACAGTATTTCGATCATATCTCAGGCTACAAAGCTCCGATTTGGATGATTCTTGAAGCATTGGAAAGCTAACACAAATGGCTACAACTTTTGTGTTTTGCACAAAAGCTAGTTTGGCCTTTATCAATGAGAAAATCGCAGTTGAAATAAGGCCAGAGTGAAAACGCGAGTATACAAAACGCGAGTTATGCCGCGTTTTGTGTAGGCGCGTTTTATAGCCGAAATTCTGCAATTTGACTCAGCCAATTCTCTTGTGTTCACACCACTTTCCAGCTATAAGATGCAAGGGAATTCGGTGCACATGCTTCAGAAGACAAAAGGGCAAGAAAAGTGGCTTATTTTCAAGTCAAAAATATTGGTTATTGACAATTATAACAAAGTTAGATTTGGGGAATCAAAAGTTGGAATTTGACTTGGAAAAATAAGCCTTTGAGTAGTTTTTATGCAGAGACATTGAGGGAGGTCTGGAGATCCATTCGTAGCTTAGCTTCTTACAGAAAAACATAGTCTCTCTAGCTAGGTACTTGCAAAGGACAATTGAGGTTTCATCTTGTAATCATCTAAGTTCAAGACAAGGAGATTTTTGGAAGGCTTCACCATATCTTGGCTAAGACTTTCTTTACTCTTTTTGTATTTGTAAATTCATGATGATTTGCATTAATGAAGTTATGAGTGTTTCATCATTCATGAGTAGCTAATTTCCTTTATCTAGGGAGTAGATGAAGCTTATGGCCAAATGATATGAAGTGATTGTGATTTATGCTTGTTATGTCTTGTATTAACTTATCTACTTGTGTATGTTGGATTACTTGTTGTTGCTTGATCACCAATAGCAGGTTTATAGTTGTTTTTACTCATTGAGAAATGGTAAAAATAATGGAATGACATAAGTAGAGCTTGAGTAGTATATTCATGAGAATAGAAATACATTCAAGTGGATGAAATCTGCATTTCATGTGTGAATAAGAACAGATTTAGTATTTACCAAGAGATTAGGAAAAACTAATCTGTTTTAACCCATTATTATCATGAGAATGTGATTTTGGTATTTCTGGAAATGAATCCTTGGTTAAACAAGAGCAGTAACAAGTGTTGAATTAATTCATTTTAGATCTTTTGTGTTATAAGTGGAATCTACATCCCTAGATCTTAATATTTAGTGAATTCTACTCCTATTGTGAAATTGCATTTACCTATTTAAGAATTTTTGTAGTTGAATTAAAATCTGAAGTTTCTGCTCAAATTAATTGTAAGTCTAAATAATAGAGTAAATTAGTATCTAATAATTGTTTTAAATTGCTCCTCGTGGGATCGACCCGATACACATCTCGTACTACAATTGCGACCTGTATACTTGCAGTCCAACGGGTGTAAATTCGGAATTAAACTTGCACTTAAAGTAAAAACCCGTCAATGCCAAACCATATCAATACATCTTTCGCCAAACCCAAAAGCACGTAACACATTGATCAGAAAAATCCAAGAAACCCTATTATAAGTTTTGGTCATATCCAATTTGAGAGCAACATTGCCTCCCCTATTCTTCTTACCAATACCCATAATAATTTCTTGGGCAAGTAAGAAATTATCAGATATTAGCCTACCACAAACAAATCCACTTTGATTTGGAGAGATAATTTTAGGGAGCAACTGTGATAAACTATCAGCCAGGAGACGTGAAAACACCTTATTTATAAAATTGCATAAACTAATAGGACGAAAGTGAGAAAAATCTTTTGGGTTCTTCACCTTGGGAATTAACAGCAATAACGTCGCTGTCACTTTTTTTGGCAACTCAGCACCACAAAAGAACTAACAACAGCGTTATACAAATCTTGAGCAACTATATCCCAAGCAAAAGTGAAAAAATTTCCAGTATAACCATCAGGACCAGCCGCACTGTGAGAACCTTGAAAAATTAATATTTTTATTTATAAATAAGTTAATTGTGCAAATATTAAGTTACTTGAATCTTGCTAAGTTAAAACTCTAGTTGACTTGTTGTAAGAAATATTTGTTTGATGCCAAGAGCTAATGATTGATGTTTGAATTGTGATTTGGCTATTTTGGCAACCGGGAATACAATGTGCAAATGAATTGGAATCGTGAAATCCGTTTTGGTCTTTTGAATTCAAGTATTTTTTATCAAACTTTATTGAAATATCTTATCTTAATATCGAGTTATATAAGTTGAGTATAGTACGTTAATATTAAAGTAAATGTCGGGATTTTTTTTAAAAAACCTTGACAATGAGTTAAATCTTTTCTTTGCTCAAACTAGCTTTATTACCTTTAAGAAATAATTGTATTAATTTCCAAACTTTAAGTTTTTCGTAAAATTACCCTTGGCTAGTTGTTTTGAGGAAAATTGTTAAAAGTGTGAGAGTTTAATAATTTTAAGAAGAAAGGCTTAGAAAACTTGTTTGAATTAAATTGGTTTTAGTTGCACCTCTAGCTTTAAAGAAAAGTAACTTTAAAGAAACCATGCGAAATATTTTATTACTTTTCTAGCTTTAATTCTAAGAGATTTATTGATTTGTCCTGAGTAAATGAATTAGTTTATACAAGATAATCTTTTGTATATAAACCAAGAGTTGTTTAGTAAAACTTATAGTTTTTTTTTAAAACTTGGATTTCTAGGGTTTAGCGAGGACGTGGACTTCGATTCCCAGCTTGACTTTTGAGCTTCACTTTTGGTGAGTGTCCGTGCTTGTTCTATGGCTAAAGTGTTAAAGTGCTTTCTTGACTTGTTATGTGATAATTGGAAAGTGGTTTTCCTGAACCATCGAAGTGGCAGTGTGTACTTTATCGCACTAGCCTTTCGAGTGGTGACTTGCTTGAAATGTTTTCTCGAATATCTTGCAAATGTTGACTGGAGCGTGGACTCGTCAACTAATCTACCAGGCAGGGGAACGTACCACACCTTAGGGTGGGAGGGCCTCTTATCCTGACTTGGTAAAAACGTGTTGTGACGTCGTTGGGTGAATCTCTCGACTAGTTTATAATGTGACGTCGTTGGGTGAATCCCTCGACTAGTTTACAAAAAGGTATACTCGAGTAATACCAAACTCTCTCGTGAGGTGTGCGGGCCCGGTGGGAGTAAGTTGGTTGGAGCGTGTTAAGGAAAAATAATGAATCTACATGGACCTTAGATAGTGAGAGTTGACAGAGGGTCAACTACGATTAATTTTGATCAAGTACGTGGAAAATGGCTCCTGAGAGCCCTGTATCCTACTCTGTGCTGTTATACGCTTTTCTACTTGCTGAATTTAAGGTTGAAGTTATGATTTACTAGTTGTGTTATATGATTGCATGTTTTGGGGCACCACTGAGGTTTAGCTCACCACACGATATTTATTTTTCCTTAACAGGTGTTGGCATTCGAGAGATTTGAAGTATGTTTTTTTTTAGCTTTTGTAACTGTTGTGTTGAAACGTCTATGTATCTTTTGTTTTGGGTTGCCACTTGAAGCTGGAAAAGTGCAAACCCTAAGCTTTGGCTTGTATAAATTTATTTGAACTTTATGAATTCGCTGTGTGGTTTGTAATATGTATATTTGTAGTTATGTGTTGAGATGGTTGGAGATGCGTTTAAGAGTGAACGTTCAGATGTCCAATGGCAATGTTATCTCTGAAGTTAATGTGTTCTTAGTATTCTGGTTGTAAAGGTTTGGCTTGTTCGGGAGACGTATGGTGTTTTGGTTTAAGTTATACGTGGATAATTAGTCGGTTTGCTTGCATGAGTCCTGGCGAGAGCTAGGCAGGCGACCCGCCAACCCTCTGGTTCGCCTTAGGGAGAAGTGGGGCCGTCACACGCACTATCACCATCCATATCAGAAACCACCCACCTCACATCTTCCATTGTAGGAATTTCCTCGAACTTAGCATTATCAGCTGGCTGAATTAATTTGGGGATAACAGAAGATAAATCCCAAGAAGATGTAGCCTCAGCTGAAAATAAAGAAGAGAAAAATTTGACGGCTTCCTACCCTATGTTAGCTTCAGAAGAAAGCCAGTTTCCTCCCTCGTCTTGGACTCGGTGAATAACCGATTGTAATCTCTTCTGCTTTACCACTGAATGAAAAAATTTAGTATTTTTATCTCCTAAATCTAACCAACGGACCCTTGCTTTTTGCTTCCAAAAGCTTTCTTCCACTATCAAACTCTGACGAAACTTCGCCTGGGCTCTTCGTAAAGATTCCTGAGCACTAACTGAGATATCGTCCTCTACTTGTTTCTCAGCTAAAACCACCTCATTCTCAGCCCTTTTTACATTATTAAAAATATTACCAAAACATTGTACATTCCAAACTTTAATATCTGCCTTTAATCTTTTAAGTTTGGAGCAAAGCACTTGAATAGGAGCACCAACACACTCTTGCTGCCAAGACTTTCTAACAACTTCCAAAAAGCCAGGATGAGTAGCCCAAGCATTAAGGAAACGAAAAGGGCGAGGTTTATCATCCAAACGGGTAGTAAACGAAAGCAAAAGAGGTGAATGATCAGAAGGATCCCTAGCAAGATGAGTAACAGAAACCCCAAAACCCGCATCATAACAGGAATTATTAATCAACAGGCGATCCAAATGTTTCCAAATTTGCGCCCTTCCAAATCGATTATTACACCAGGTGAAGGAAGATCCAGAAAAGCCAGCATCAAATAATTCAGCAGAAGACATAAAAACCAAAAAATCAACTGCTTCAGACAAACGAAAGGGCTGCCCACCTTTTTTTTCCCCCGCATCTACCACAACATTGAAATCTCCACAGAGTAACCATGGCCCTACAAGAGGCTTATCTTGCAACAACCCACTCCATAAGCCTTGTCTCTCCTCTACCGTGCACAATGGATGAACAAAAGAAGCAGTAAAAGGGGCTGCGTAGAAATTATGATGAACTGTAAAAGAAATATGTTGTTCTCCGTCGCCCACCAACAAAAGATGAAAAAGGATCATTATAAAAAATCCAAAGAGATCTAGACTTGTTACACAGGACATGTTCAAAATGGAGCTTTAGTCGAAAGCTTTCAGCAAGGATAACATTAGCATGAGCTTCACAAATAACTAAAAATTGAATTTGTTGCTGAGAAATAATTTTCTTCAAACGTCTAAAGTGAGAAGGTTTAGACAAACCTCTTATATTCCAAAAAAGAGACTTAATTATTGGATGGTAGTTGGAAAGAAATTTGTGAATTTTTTAATGAAGAACGCAGCTGCCTATCCGAAGGAGTGATAGTACGAAGTCCCTTATGTTTCCTACCATCCTGGAATGAATCATCTTGAACACACCGGCCAGCTTCAGGAATCGAAGGCAAAACCACTGCTGATAAGTGACTAATTTACGTAATAATTGTATGATATTTTATATTATTTTTAGTCACTTTGGGTATATTATTGGAAGAAAATGATTTATTTTGGCTATAATTGGTATAAAATGCTTTTGTTCAATTAAATGAGGTTTTTATCACTTTTTACTTGGATTTTGTGTATTTTGACAGTTTTGACACATTTTCGTATTTCGGCTATAACTTGAGCTACAATGATCGGATTGAGATGATTCTTGAACCCATTTGAAGATAAGAGATATATCTACAACTTTGGTGAAGACATCTAAATCCAGTTTAAAGGTTTTCTAGGTCAAAATGCCGAATTACAATAGCAAATTTCTACTGGTCGAAACTGGAACAGGGCAATGAGCAGGTAAGGGTATTCCGGTCATTTCTCAGCCTACACAGATCCAAATGAGGTGATTCTTGATGCATTGGAAAGATAACTCAAAGGGCTACAAGTTTCATGTTTTGGTAAAGAGCTAAATCAGCTTTTATCATCAAGAAAAGTTCAGTGGAAGTTGATGCAAAATCGGAGCAGAGCTGGAAATTGAACCAGAAGTGACCAAATGGTCACTGTAGCAATCCGGCCGGAATTTGGCCGGATTTGTGGCCGGATTCCTGGCCGGATTGTGGTCAGAAAAGGCTGCTTTGTACGCGTAAAACTCAATTTCACCTCCACCAACTCACATGCGTTGCTAGACATGTGAGAAACATCTCCAGCTGTAAAAGGAAGGTGGAGGCCTCATTTCTTGACCATCTTTCATCATAAAATAGCCAAGATTGCAAGATTGAAGGTAGATTGGAGTTCATAGCAGGAAAATAGAGAGTGAGCTACGGGAGAAAGCTTGAAGTTGCAGAAATGTAGCTCTTTCATCTCTCTAGCGTTAGTTTAGCTTAGTATAGTGTAGTATAGTCTGTCCATTCTTGTTTATTATCTAGATTAGGATGAAGATGGAGGATGAAGAAGGCAAGGAAGAAAGCTCATGTGACAAGGGTTGTATTCCTTCCAAACTCTTTATCTTTTGTACTTGATTCCAAGTTTAGTTAATATACAAGTTCTGGATTTTGTGTTTAATATGTGTATCTAAAGTTTAAGCCTTGGGTTTGGTTGAACTTTCTATAATTGTTAGTGTTTATTATTTGGTTATTTGACTGCTATGATTTGAGCAAGTTATTTAGCACTTTGGCTTCTTAAATCATGATTAATCTGGTACCATTGATTGTGATTATCTAAGGTGTTATTTCTGCAATGAAAATTGAGACTTAACACTAGTTCAAGAAGTGCTAAACATAGGGAGTACACTCACGAAAGTAGAGGTGCACCTATGTGGTTTTTAGTGATTCATTTCATGTAATTTCACTGAAGAAATGAACTTGTAGCTAATTTCATAACCATGAGAATAGGTATGAATTAGTTATAAGTATAATTGATTCACTACGAAAGTAGGATTCAAATGCATAAGGAAATTTCACCATAATTAGCCTAGATGTAGTAATTAATGATCCAAATATAGCACTTGCATGAGTAGTTGGGGATACCATAACCTAAGGAGCTTTCATTTGTCATTTTGTATAATTTCAGTAGGATAAATTTGTTATAAGTCATTGATAGTCTAAATAATAGAGAAGCTTTAGTAATACCGGTAATTGTTCACTCTTCCTTGTGGGATCGACCCGATATATACCCTAAACTACTAGTTGATCTGTATACTTGCAGTGAACGGGTGTAATTCGGTATTTTTTAGCTTGCACGTATGTAAAATACCCGTCAAGTTTTTGGCGCCGTTGCCGGGGAAGATTTGGCAATATCGGTGTGAAGAGCAACTTTATTAGTTTAGACATAATATTAGTTATAGTGTGAATGTTATTTTCTGTTATTTTAGTGTTTTTATGTGTATGTGTTTTATAACCTATTCTTCTTACTAATTTTGCTCTTAAGTTGTTTAAAAGCAATTTTAGGTGATGAGAAGAGTAGGTCAATTTGGAGGACAATGCTTGAGAAGTGGAAGATTGGCAACGGATGGTTACCAAGTGCAAAGCTCCTTCAATAGAGGTAACCAAGAATTTACTGAATGTATATCTTTTGAAGATGGTTTAAGGTGCTTAAAGGCAAAATTTGATGTAATTAAGTTACAAGTTCAAATGGACACCATGATACATGAAATTGAGCAAGGGAGGAATGTTAATGTTTTTAATTCTTATCATGTGATTTGTGACTTGTGTGGAGGTTATCATGATACTAATACATGTATGCAAGCACAAAATGTGGATTATTATGATGAATTAGAGCATTACAATCCTTGTTTTGATCGATATAGTGCTAATGCTTATGGTTGGGATAATCATGGTACTTATAGTGATTCTTCATATTTTTATAATTACCAACCTGAATGTGTCCAATATGAATCAAAACCATCTTGGGAGTTGGCAATTGAAATGGTAGCTAATGATTCTAAGCCATCTTGGGAGTTAGCTATAGAAAAATTAGCTAATGTGACTTCCGACCGTTTTGATAGGATTGAGGAAAGGATAGATGAATTGGCTTCTCACTTTGGTAGAATACAAGATCAATTACATGTATTGTGTGAAGTTATTTCCTCTAATAATTTGCAAAATGATCCTAGCATGAATGGTGGGAATGTTGTATGTGAAAATGGGTTGCAGTTTGATGAAAATGATGAATTTCAAGTGTGTTTTAATGAGCAAATATCCATTTCACAAGATAATATCTTTGGAACTAACTTTGAGCCTCAAGAGATGAGTTTTAATGACTCATTTTTCACCCCTCTTGAGGAGTGCATTGAAAGTATAGGTTCTAAGGGTATTGCTGCCCAAGATACTCTCATGGCATCCCCGTTGGTAAGTTCTCAAGTGGTGTATATTCAAGGTAAGATCTATGAAACACTTGGAATATGTAAGGCACTTTCATTTCTCACATCATTAGATCATGTGGCTTTGGCTATAAAGTCACCATTTAATGATCCACCACGGCCTAAAATGGTGGATTATTCATTAACTAAACCTCCTTGAAAAATGAGGAGAAATAGTCCAGCTATTGACTTTAAAGAAGCGCTTATTGGGAGGCAACCCAATGTTTGTTTAAGTTGCTGTTACTTTGGAGTGATTTTATGTTTAAAGTATAAGTTTGAGTAATTTTGTTATTTTTCATTTGTAGGTTTTGGAAAAGTGACCAAATGAGGCAAAAAAGGCGAAATTTGATCAAAGATCTCAATACCTCAAATTCAGTAATTGTGGTTTTTGATGCATTAAAGAGGTTTAGAATGCATGTTTAGATCATTTTACATGTGCGTGAATGGTTTATTTTGACATAGAAATGATCTATGATGCATTTTGGGAAATTGGGGTATCATTTGTAATTATTCAAAAGTTGAATTTCTGCTAAATTTTGTAGCAGAAAACGCGTTTTTCAATGAAACGCGCCACTGAATCGCGTTTTCATAGAATCGCGTTTTCAAATCTGCGCCTATAATTAAGAAAACGCGCCTTCAAAACGCGACAGGAAGTCGCGTTTTATACCAATTCGCGTTTTCCAGCCTGTTCAGAAACCAAAAAAGCGCCTTCAAATACGCGACTTAAAGTCGCGTTTTCTCACGTAGTCGCGTTTTCAATGCTGCAAATTTGGTGAAGAAACGCGACTTCACAAAACGCACCTTGAGGCGCGTTTTCTTGAGCCGCGTTTTCTTGAGCCGCGTTTTCTGAGCACAATGATCTGACCTCGGATCCTTTCAAAAACGACCTCGGATCCTTTTAAAAACGAAGGCTTGGATCACTTTTCAACTCTACTTTTCTTCATGTTGGCTTGTTTTTAGTAAGTTTTAGTTCTTCGATTAATGTTTTTGTGTGTTTTGTAGGTGGCAATGGCAAGAGTTCATGCAAATGATCTCAATTGCAAGGGTGTTTATATTAAGGCAAAAAGGGAGTTTTCATGTTCAATTGCTGCATTTCATGCATTTAAAGTGTTTCATGTTTAAGTTATATTCATGCATGATCATGTTAAATTTGAATTTTATTCAAAGAACATGAAGTAGGTTGAATGTGGAAGGTTGGCCAAGCAAATTTGGAGGAAAAACTGCAGAAAACAGCTTTTTCTGCAGCAAATCCGGCCATAAATCCGGCCAAATGTTGGCCGGATTGAAGGCCGGATAGTCAGGGGAGAAAAGAAAATTTTTTCGGAGCTACTGCCTAATATCCGGCCGAAAATCCGGCCTGAAATCCGGCCAAAAACTGGCCGGATTGTAAAAAAAAAAAAAAAAAATAAAAAAAAAATCCACTGTAGCAAATCCGGCCAACAATCCGGCCGTAAATCCGGCCAGAAAGTGGCCGGATATGCAACAGTAAAAAAAAAAAAAAAAAAAAAAAAAAAAAAAAAAATTTTCTGCCCAGAATCCCTCCAACAATCTCTCCACGAATCCCTCCAATTTCTGGCCGGATTGTGAACAGTAACCAGCGTAAGATGAAGCCGTTTCACGGATTCCTCACAATTTTTCTCCCTTCTTCTTCAACCTACACACACACTCACACCTCAAACACACACCACTCACTAAAACATCACTTTTCACCATTTAATCTTCAAATAACCTTCACCAAATCACTTTCTCCCATCTTTTAGAGTGAATTTCATAGTACATATTCTTTCAAAAACAACTCTAAAGTGGATTCAACCTTACCAATAGTTAGGGTTGTACTTTCTTGAATCACTCAATTGAGGTCATATTGGAGTAAGTTTCTTGGGGGTTTTCACATCATATTCATCTCTAAACATCACCAAACCACCTTGAGGTAACAATTCTTCGCCTAACTTTGTTATTTGAATTTTGCCATGAATGAATATTTTCTATTTTTAGGCAATTTTTAATATGTGAAGTTAGGTGCATTTATTTCAGCTTATTGATGCTATTGGTGATTGTTAGTGATAAATATATTTTGTGATTTGCATTTATTGTATTTATTTGGTGAATTCTTGCTAGTTTTATGCTTAATTTGGCTTGGTAACGAAGTTGCATATTAAGTAGCCAAATGTAGCATTTTAATTAGCTTAGTGGGAGTTTTTGATATTCATGTGAGTAATTTAGATTATCTAATGAATGAAAAGGTGCTTGATTGAATGATTTTGTGAATTCTTAGGTAATTCTAAAAGAAGAGGTGAATTGAAGATGACCTTAATTGATGAAATTCATAAATGCACTTACAATTTTTGTGGTTCAATAGTTTTTAGTATTTCATGAATTCTCACGAAGGTCATGTATATTTTGGTTTGGTGTGTTTGCCTCCATTTTGAGATTACTTTTGTACTTGAAGGGATTTGATCATTGATGACAAAATGTATAAATGGAACTTATTTTGTTCATGATTGTGGATTTTTTGTGTGAAATTAGCTTCCCTTTGCTTTGGATACTAATGCATATATTTCATTAGCAAAGATTAGCTCATTTCATGTTTTTATCCCATGAACATTGTATGGTTCCACATGCTCGATCATTTTTCCTTTTTCCTTGACTTGCATGTTTACTTCTTGTTGATTGCAACCGTTTATTTTTAAGAAATTTATTTGTTTTGATTTTGTCTTTTTCAGGGTGCAATAAGTGAACTCTCCATTCTTTCTCAAATACGGTTGGAAATTCATCACATTGCCATGGATTTGGATCGCGCAAGTCATGAGGGGAGTATTTTCTTTTACTCTTTATTTATTTTCCTTTTCTCACATTGAGGACAATGTGAAGTTTAAGTGTGGGGGAGGAAATATTTGAACTTGCAAATACTTTCTTTTGTGAGATGTAATTAAAATTTGAATGATCCTTTGACAAAAGGGTTATCAAGGAACTTGGTGTTAAGAACATCAAGGGGAATGGGTTTAAAGTCCGAAATTTTTTATCACTAATGCTGAAACCTTAATTCAACGCTAGATACAATGTCTAGTCTTGAATTTAATGAGTGAAAGTACACCATTTCAGTAGTTGGTGCACTATGTAAAATTTAGACATCTCAAGGTAGAATAATGCATATTATTCTCGCCAGTGCAAATGTAAGGACGAGTCATTGGACTCTTAATGAATCTTAAAGTGCCATCAATTGTGGAAGCACTAAAATGTCGCCTATATGAATGTTGGTTTTCGGCAAACCACAATGTTAAGGACTTTACTTTGTAACATTCATGAAAGGATAGTGATACAAGATCGTAAAATGTATCATTGAAGAACCTATGATTGTGTATTGCTCAATGTGTGATGTGTTTATGAGATTGGTCCAATATACAAGTGGTTCAAAACTTGTCTACCATCTTATAAGATAGCTTTCAAAGAACCTTCACTAATACTGGGGACAGGTGCATGAACGACAACTCCAAACGTTACTATCAAAAGACATCATTATTTATGCATATGAGTGCCAGATTATTCGGTGACTTTTTAAAAATCTATTTCTAAAGTTTGAAACGGGTAAGGGATTGTTGAAAATTTTCAAAATTTGTATCTAGCGATTCTAAGATGTACATACATGATAATAAATATAATGTATTATGAATCAAATGATTTTAAAATGTACATACATTGTGATAAATATATAGTCATTCATGAATTTGAAAGCATCATGGATATATTCATGAATGTGGAAATCCTTGAATGTAAGGATAGATTCATATTTTTTTTATCATAGTATCATGTGATGTATAAATTAAAGTACATGAATTTATACACAATACATTGAATCTATTCATACAACTATTTAATAAATTCACTTGTTTCTTAGACAATCTCTCCTATATAAAGAGGTCAAGTAGAGAGTGATTTGCTGTAGAAAATCACTTTCTTGCTATTTTGAATTCTCTGGAAAAATACTCCTTAGTTCAAGAGGGTTTGTTTTATTTTGTACAAAAATTAAAACAAATAAATTTTATCTTATTCTAAAGGATATTTGTCCAAGGTTTATTGCACATTATACCAGACAAATAAAGTTTAAAGAAAAATGATATACAATCACGATTTGAAATTAATTCTTGTTACTATATTTGCCAGTTCACTGTAACAATCCCAACAGAAACAATCACAACTCTGCCACACTATGCAAAGCATGTCAATTTTTGCCATCAAAGCAACTACCTGAAAAATTAGTTGTTAATCTACAAGATTCAGATGGAATAAATAATACAAAGCTTTTATCTTTACTACTCCCTCCATCCCATTTTATTTGTCAAGATTTCTATTTTAATTTGTCCCAAATTATTTGTCATGACCTTAAATGGCAAATAAATTATCACTAACTTACCTATTTTACCCTTCTAGTGCATTAAAGTCAAAGCATTGGAACTTGGGTAATAAAGGTAATAAATGCTCAACAGTCAACAAGTTTCTAATTACATTTGCAAACTAGGAAAGAATTTTTCTTCCTTGTCTTAAAGTTTCAAGATAAAAAAAAAAAAAGAAAAGAAATGATAGATCAAGAACAAATTTCACTTAAATATTCCTTGCATTCTTGGAGAAACCAGTTTCAAAACACACATTATTCTTGAAGATGAACAAGAGCCTCTCTTACAACATCAACATCACAACTCACTTGAACAGGAAGAGATCCATCATGCATCATTCTACTCTTACTGATATGAGGGATTTTGTAATTATTTCCTCCAAAAACTTTTATCACTTCAACCATACATAATTGCAATGATAGAAAAATATTATTCAGAGTTTCATAAAAGCTTTTTGTACTGTAGCAACAAATTCATCAATATCTTTTGGTGTTTCTTATATTGAAGTGATTGTATTGCTTTGAAAAATTCAAGATCAAAGACGTTAAGATCTTGATTATTTGGTGGTTGAAAACACAAGTAAAAATCAAAACCATCTCTTATAGCAGTAGCAACAAATTTATCATCATCAACATCAATGTGCGGCTTTGCATTGTCCTGTTGAATATAGATGTAGTAGAAGCAAAATGTGACCACTTTGAATGAATTTTAGAAAGCACTCTTTCAATTAGAATCGACCTCATCACATCCTTTGTTACTGACATGATTGACTTTGTTTCCAATGTCCCAGCAACTCTATTTTTACTATTGCGCATTGCTGGTTCTTTGTACACCAAAGAAAAAATTCCAAGCTTCCCGAAAAATTCTAACTCAGAAGTTGCATCATATCGAGGTCGTGTGATAGCAGCCAAAAACATCACCTTAGTAATAAATCTCTTATTTTTACACGTTCACAACAGCTCGGGTTCATCAGGGAGAAGATAATAATGCTCAGAAGTTTTAGATAGATAAAATCATTTTTCATCTATATGAATAAAATTAAACATATCTTGAAATAATGGGTTGGTGTATAGTGTACCTGTCTCGATCATCAAAAGACAAAATCTTAACCTCTCTTTCTTGTTCTCAACTGTTCGATGAGGTTTAACAGCATTGGTGTGAGGTTTGATCACTCCTTCCTTTATTCGTTGATGAAGTGTTGATTTAGGAATATTCAAAACTTTGGCCATGGACCAGATGCTAGTTCGACAACATAATAAAATTTCACGAACACTAGTAAAGTTGATTTGAACACGTTTTTTGCCAACTCTACCCAAAAGTTTGTAAGAAAGGTCGACTCCATTGGTAATTGCAAGTGATTCTTATTCTTGTTTCCAAATTCGCATTGTGGTTCGTATTGATGCCGAGAAGGAGCTTGCAATGCCCTTAAATGTGCATTTCTTCAATTTTCCATCATGACTGTACTTTAATAGAGTCTCAAAAATTGCTCGTCTCTGTTCATATGGTAATCGAGTTCTTGACACACGTTAATTTGGATTTATAATAAAGTTGTTAGAATCCATGCTGATTAAAGAGACAAAAAGTAGGAGATGATTAAGGAGATAATTAAGGACTAAAGAGATAATCAAGGATCAGTTTATTTTGAAAATATTGTAGATAGGAAAGAAAATTTTAGTGGACTGATTTTAGGAAGTTAGTTTATGAGGATTCTAGTTTTCTTCCCTATGGCTTTCCTATTTGCACTGTAAGTTCAAAAGTGCAAATGTCAAAATTTTGATTTCTTGTAATTGTTTTGGCACCAAAATTTTTTCATCAATCCTGCCAATGTCAAGATTTTGATTTCTTGTAATCATTTTGGTGCCAAAATTTTACATCAATCCCGTCAATCTCAAGATTTTGATTTTCCAAAAATTATTTTGTCACCAAAATTTTTCATCAATCCCGCCAATTTTAAAATTTCATTTTTATGTGTTCATTAAAATTTAAATCTAGTGTATAAATGTAACATAGGCAGTTGTGTCTTTTAACACTCTAAATTCACTATTAATTGAGGGATAATTTTGAAAATAAAATTTTCAAGCTCATAAGATTTGGTCAACTGCACTTTTTCTTAAACTGTGTAAATTTGACCATGACAAATAAAATGGGACGGAAGGAGTATATTAAAAGCGACAGCTGGTTTTTTAGCGGTGAATATGGACCAGTTGTAGCATAATTTCGAGCAACTTCGGTGGCATTTGCATGAGCACATGGACCGATTATGGTATACATTTTGGCAATTCTAGTGACATTTCATGAGTTGTTGTTAGCGTCTGGCCTCTCGTTACCATGGTTCAAAGTCGCGATTGCGGCCCAGACTATTCTATATCGGTCTCGATATATCGGTCGCGGTCTCGACGAGATGCGAATTTTTGAATATTTAATATTCTAAAAATTGTAAAAAATATGATAAATAAAAATAATTAAAAATTAGTAAAAATAATACAAATTTGAGTTGTCTCGGGATGATTTGGAGTGATTCGCTATCACTCGACTGTTTCAACCCTTCACGGTGACGTTTCGGCAAATCAAGTATCTCGAAATTGTATCGTTTCGATATCGTATCGGGAGAGCCCGAGATGACTCAGCCGAGTCTTTGAACCATGCTCGCTACAGACCTTAGAACACTTCCCCATCTCCCCTTCTGTATCATCACGACGACATCCTCGTCTCCAATATCCATGGCCATAGACCTGAACCCCAAAAAAAAAACACCAAACAGGTTCTCCTTTCTCACTCACCACCACCCAAAGCACCAAACAAATGTCTTTCCTCTTTCTTCACTTCCCCTCCCTTCCTCTTCATGGCCCCCTCCATTTTGGGTTCTAGGCTCTCTCTTGGAAGAAATGACTATTTTCTATGTTTATTCCATTTTACTTTGGCTATGAATGGTCGAGTTGGTTTTTTGTAATACTTTTTTTATCTCTTCCGCGACTTCCTAAATGATCAGTGACTTTAGATTGGTTGCAGAATTACTCAGCAATTGCATGCTTCAACCCTTGGTTATTTGTTTTATTTTTGGATATTAGTTGTCATCAAAGTTTTGCAAATTTCATAGTATATATTTTGGTCGCTCATGGGAAGGTTGAGATTTCATTGTTGTGAGAATCGCATGTGGCTGTTTTGAAGTTAATTCCTTAGTTTATATTCACTTGATTCTAGTTTAGGCTAAGGGTACATTTGATAAAAGTGAAATATAAAATATGTAGTTTAAAATTTTGAATCCATTAAATTATTGAATTGTTAAGTACTAAAATTTGATACATCTAAGTGTATATTATATTAAATGATAAGTGAATAGGTAATCACTTATTTTTAGAAACACATTTTGCCTAGACAATTCCGTGCTTCTTAATTAATCCAGATGTTCTATTTTTGTTATCAAACGCTTCTGAACATGTTAAAATCTAAATGCAATAAATTTAAGTGTGAATTGAGTTATTAAACAGGGTCTGAGAGTGCATTGGATAAAACTAAAGTTTGAAATTTGAAATTTGAAATTTGAAATTTAAATCCATTAAAATTATTAAATTGTTAAATATTAAATTTGATACATTTGAGTGTATATCACATAAAATGATAAGTGAATAGTTTATCACTTATTTTTTGGAGCAAATTTTGCTTAAAAAATTCAGTGTCATTTAATTAGTTTAGATGCTTAATTTTTTATTGTTAAATACGTTTGAACATATTAAGATGTGAATCCATTAAATTTAAATGATGAATTGGGTTATCAAACAAGGTCAAGTGCCCATGCTATAAGCTCCATGTGTTTGAATTCTTGTTTAGACAATTAGCTATGTTTTTTTTTTTTTTTTTTGTGCATGTGCAAGGGAAGACTATCATAATATGCAATGGCAGTGAAGTTAGTTTTGAGGATTCTTTGATGTTGAATTTAGGCGACTTGAGAAAAGCATTCAGCATGGTTGATACGTTAAGACATTGTTTGATAACTCTGTTTAATGTTGAAAATTAATTCATTCGAAACTTTTTGAATTTAGCATGTTCAATAACAAAAATGCCTTGTCACTTAATGTATTATGTACCACTTAATATGTGAAAATATTTTCATTGAATTTTTTGAATTAAATACATATACTATGACTCTCACACATATAATACACTATCATACATGCTCAAGACCATAGTTATTAAACTCAGTCCGAAAAGGAACCCAGCAAAAGAGATGGGTCAATGGTCATTGGTTCAATCAGTGGATGAGTGGTTGAACCAGTGGGTCACTAAATATATTTAAATATTATGTTTCATAATTTTTGATATAAAATATATTATATAAACTGTAATAAACAATGCCATAGCAAAATGCTCATTTAATTTAATTCGTATAAGAATCAGCAAAACATAAATTTATTTAGTAATCTACCAAATTTCAAGTGCAAAATGTTATCTGTGTTTAGTATAATTATCCAACTTATTTACGAATTTTAAGTGCAAAAAATTATTAAAAATGATATTTGTCTTTATAATGAATTATGTAATATGTTATTTTTTAAATCCATTTTATAACTTATAGAGTTAGGGGATTCATAAGTTTTTATTAAAAGATTCAAAACAAATTTGTTTTAGAGAAATTAAAAAAAAAAGAATAAAGATAGAATTGACAAAACATTCATATAATACAAGAAAACCATTTAACTAATGTTTGACAAGTGGTCTGGTGGTAAACATACTATAGGTATATACTTAAGGTTCTAAGTTCGAATCTGAAGGTATATACTATAGGTATATACTGTAGTATGTTCACCACCAAACTACTTGTCAAACATTAATTGAATAACTTTCTTATAACATATGAATGTTTTGTCCATTCTATCTTTATTCTTTTCTTTTTCTCTAAGACAAATTTATTTGAAATCTTTTAATAAAAACTTATGAACCCCCTAACTCTATAAGTTATAAAATGGATTTAAAAAATAACATATTACATAATTCATTTTAAAGACAAATATCATTTTAATAATTTTTTACACTTAAAATTCATAAATAAGTTGGATAATTACACTAAACACAGGTAAAATTTTGCACTTGAAGTTTGGTAGATTACTAAATAAATTTGTGTTTTGCTGATTCTTATATGAATTAAATTAAATGAGCATTTGCTATGGCATTGTTTATTACAGTTTATATCATATATCTTATATCAAAAATTATAAAACATAATATTTAAATATATTTAGTGACATACTAGTTCAACCACTCACCCACTGGTTGAACTAGTGACCCGTTGACACACCTCCTTCACCGGGTTCCTTTCCTGACCAAGTTTAATAACTATGGTTTCATGCTTAAACGGTCCAATTAGAAACCCAATTCCGCCCAATGACTGATTCACCTGGTTGATTGATTCGACCGCCAGATTGTGCCAGGTTTAATAACTATGCTCAAAACTAATGGGTCTACTTCACATTGCCAAGCTCGATAACGAGTATACTAGAGGGGCAATGTTTGGAGTCTTTCAATATGTAATGGACTAGCCCAAAAAAAAAAACACTTTCCATCTTTTGGGTCTATGACCCGTTGGTTTTGCTACCATTCACAAACACAGTTGTTACGAGAAAATGCCCATATTTTTTTATTGAGATTGATTTCAGTGCCTAAAGACATTTGTAGTTGTACAAGAGCAAACTAAAATTGCTGTGATATCTGAAGTTCGATTAATTTACATTGCACAATAGTAAGGAAAAAAAATCTAACATATATTATTTGAAGTTGATATTATAAAAATCTTATTGTTCCTCATTTATCTATGTTAAGAAGTAAAATATATTAACCTAACTGGAAAATTAGTATATCTGACCTGTGAAAATAAGAAATGATCATGCCATACATAATAGGAAAAAATTTAAAGGTTCATTGATAACATATCACCTATTACTTGTAGACTTTCTCAAAATGGAAAAAAAGGAATAATGGTGGATCATATGATACGTATGAATTATACAATACCTTCCAATACATAATATTTACACTTTTGAACAAAAAAAATGTTTTTTTTGTCATATACCTTTTTTTAATAAAAGAAAATTTCATTAACAAATTACCTGAAAATCGTCCAAACGATTTTCATCACTATTTTAATGGCAGGTTAAACATGTACTACAAATTACAGATCTGTAATTTAACAAATACAACAGATCTGAAAAATTAAGAATAGATATGAAATATACAAGAAATTTCAAAATCATCTTTCAATAGATAAATTGATATGCTAATCAACAGTTTTTAACTCAAATAATAATGATGAGATCTATCAAAATAAATCTAAAATGCAAAAAAATCTGACAATCAGACCCGAAATAAATTTAGATCTAACAATAAAATAAGAAAAAAAACTCTATAGGAATCTCTAGAAAAATAGAAAATTCTTAATAGAATTCCTTAAGAGAAACAAAAAACTCTCAAATAGAAAATTTAGGAGAGATTTTATTAAAAAAATTCCATGAAATGGTGGTCTCCCTCTCGAAGAAGGCCTTTTGAAAAGATGTGAAAAAGTAGAGAAAAGTTGGAGAGGACATTTTTGTCATATAACTTGAAATTCGAAGGAAAACAAAAATCTGATTGGATTGGAGTGGATTGAATCAAAATGACCTGCACAAAGTTGGTTAAATTTGGGCTAGATCCTCTAAATTCTGTGTGACAGCCCCACCTCCCCCTGAGGCGAACCAAACGGTTCAGCGGACCGCCTGCCCACCTTTCGCCGGAACTCAGTCGTTCCTCAAGCAAATCCGAAATGCAACCAAAGAAAAACATACAACAATCCAAAACTGAAGTGAAACTTATATACATTGCTATCTCAAAAGGAAGTACAACCATCAAATGTACAAAGGTTCTCACTTCACCATACAACCAGCCCGTGCCAAGCACTAGGGCGAGAACCATTACAAAAACAAAGAGCTAGACCAAACTAGTCTATACCAAACTCTCATCCTTGCGTGCCTTCCCCTGTTAAGGAAAACAAAACTAAAGGGATGAGCTAAAAGCTCAGTGAGGTTCCGAACATAGAATCAAGTCATAAATCAAACGATAAGTCAAGAAACAATTACAACATTTACAATAAACCATACATGAAAAGGATACGTTCGTTCGTTCATTCGTTCGTTCGTTCGTTCTCCTGTCATTCCCCTTTCCTTCATTCATTTGAAAATAAATTTTTCGTTTATACATAAAACCCTCGTTCATTCGTTCGTTCGTTCATTTCATTCACCCTCTCCTGGACATTGGCCAGGCTCCACCAACCTCCACCAACCTACAAGGTAATACTCGAATATACCATACGTTCACCCAGGTCACCAAATCGCCCGACCGAGTCCGCTTCTGACTCGAGTCGATCAGTAACAAGGGCAGGGCCCAGTTCAGCCAAAAGGCTTACATTCATGCACAAGTAACGTTCCAATTGTTCAATCTTTGAAAATTTCACATTTATTTAGGTCGAGTGCGATAAAGTACACACTCGCCTAAAAACTCGTTTTAGAAATCAATACAAGCACTTAACACGTTATCAGACATTAATACCAGTCACGAAGTCAAGAAAATACAACAAACGAGGAACACTCACCGAATTATGCAAAATAACGTCCAAAATGTCCTATCGGATCTTACCCTCGGTCACCGAGAAAACCTATGATTCAATGAGAAAGAATATTACAATTCATCTAGCAAAACAAGTAAGTGGAATCAAGGAACTCGACTAGTTACGAGTAAAACGGATAAAGGTGACTTAAAGTGAAAAAAAAATCATTTGGATTTGTGGACGGAAATAACTAGGGTGTCATAAACCAAACTCAAAGGGTTATAACAGTTCCAATGGAAAACACTTGAATCAAAGTCAAGTCGGAATCCAACTAGATAGGCTCAGAAATATTATTTTTCGGAATCGTTTATGTGGTTCAAAATCAATATACATTCAAGTAGGTATTATGACCTACATGTCTTGACTGAGAAAATCTTAGGTCATACCTCAATATTTTGGTATGAAATAGTAAATAAACATTTGAAGGTTCAAATGGAAAAGGTATCATGTTTTAAGATGAAAAACCGGTCATGGTATTGGCCAAACAAAAGTATACAAGTTCAAATCGAAACTTAGCCCTCGAGCCAAAAATTTGGGCAGCACGCCCTTTGTATTTACCTATTTTCCAGCCATTTATGGCTTCTTTATTTTTCTCATTCAAACCCAAAGGTACACACACAACAATCTAAGTTCAATAACCGTTCAATAGGTTCAAGACAATACAAGGACAAAATCAAGCTAAGAACAAGTGCAGAAATGAAGATTAGTGTGGAAAACAAAAGACAGTTTTAACGTTACGAAGCGGAACAGACGTAACAGGAGCTACACTTATCGGATTGAGGTGTAATGTACACCGTTTCGAAGCTAAGAGAAAGGGCTACAATGTTGAAGAAGGCCACTCAGTCCAGTTTGTAGCACAACTAGGTCAAAATGTCAATGTACTAAACCAGAACGGCAAAAACAGGTTAACAAACCGCATTCTGGTTAACGAACCGTAATTCAGGCTACCTAAGTCCAAAAAGCCATCCGAAAGATAAGACACCCAGCTACATTTCTTAAGAAGACGTCAACAATCAAATCAGAAGTATTCCCAACCAAATTAACCAATTACAGAAGCAATTATCAAGTTCGGGTAGAAACAGGGCAGCAGGGTATTTCAGTTTTTTCATAAGTTACGCTACTCCGATTGTTCTGAAATTTTGCAGGCATCTCTAAAATATCATTCCCTACAACTTTTATGTTTTAACCCAAGGCTAATTCAGCCTCTAACTATGATGAACAGTGCCAGGCAGAAAGGGGGTAATCGAAACCCTAACTTCCAAAATTTCCGTTCAATGCGGAAAATTTTCCGCAAATAACTACAATTGACACACTAAGGCTTCATTCCAGATCATTTCCAATCATCATCCATGGCCACAACATATGAATCATATTAAATCAGAAAAATCAGGAATAAATAGAAAATGTCATCAATCTCAACCAAAATCATGAAATGACACCTAATATCATCTCTTAGGTTACCACAAGTTATTAATTAAACATCATTAGATAGAGGAGAGGGGTTCCTTCACTACTCACTTTGGGACCAAAGAAAAGAGACCACTTAGCACCTTAAGCTTCCAAACTACTTCACTAATCACCTCACAACTACTAGGAGAAGGATTTCTATGGAGAGTTTTCAAATTTAATCGGTTGGTTTGTTGGATTGGAGCAAGAAATTTGGAGAGGTTTTTCTTCTTTTCCCTTGAAGGATGGCCGGCCAAGAAGCTTGAATTTTGAGTGATTTTTGGGTCAATTTTTTTTTTGATTTATTTGGTAAAGTAATGAATAGTGTAGTCAAAGTCCAAGGATTAGTCACCAAGTGACACTTGTCACTTCATTTAATACATGATTATCCTTTTGTCTCTCCACTCTCATCCATAACAACCTCTAATAATCTCTTAGCACCTAGTAAATTAATCCCAGCATCCCAAACTTAACCTAATTGATCGAATTTTTTTGAACTTTCCGCACTAGCGGGTCCCACGTCCGATATACGCTCTTAATTTCTCAAAAACTAACCGATACTAGAAAATCATCTAAAAAAAAAATATTCACTCATAAAAATTATCTAGAAATTTTGCTAATCAAGAAAATACAGAAAAATATGCCATTAAATAAACTAAAACCCAGAAAATGAGAAAATTACGGGGTCTCACACCCTCTCCCCCTTAAAAACAAATTTCGCTCTCGAAATTTTACCTTCATTTGCCTCAGACGAGTCCGGAACTGTTTGGGTGCCTAACGCATAAACTTTTGCTGGCCCACTAGTTCGGTTCCCTCTTTCATTTGCTTGTTTTGTTTTAGCTCCCTCCAGTTGCGGAATACTACCTCCGCGTGACTGTCTCCTCGGACAGTTGCTAACTTGGTGCTCACCACTCCCACAAATCAAGCACTTCCGCCCTTTCCGCCAACAATCGTTCTCGGTATGATTGGCCTTTCCGCAATAGCCACAAGTCAAGTAGGAAGCCATCTTTTGCTTTCTGGAGAAGTCTCCTCATGTCCGGTTTGGCTTCCTTTGGTAGACCTTTCATTTACCGCCCCTAATGTCCATGGCGGGTAGGACAAAAAGTTCATCTTCTACACTTTAGAATGTGCTATTGATTCACTAGGAGGTTCTTCAATCACACTACCAACTGCACCTCTTTTCCGAATTTGGGAGGCTTTTACTTGTGCTTTTGCATTCTCGATTCGTTGAGCCTTCTCAAGGGCCTCCGTAAATGTATTCACTTGCGCCGCTGCTAACGTCTCTTGGATATCCAAATTCAGTCCCTGTATAAACCGTCTTAATCTTCGCCGTTCAGTGGCTACCAGTTCAGAAGCAAACTTGGATAATCTGGTAAATTTTGTTTCATATTCGGCCACACTTAACGTTCCCTGGCGTAACCCAATAAACTCCTCCTCCCTCCTTTCTTGGACTAAAGGTGGGAGGTACATCTCGTTAAATTCTTTTATGAAGTTCGCCCATGTCCAGATAGTCTGTTCTCTTTCCCACTTCGCTCTTATTACGTTCTACCATGATCGGGCCGGTCCCTCAAATTGAAACACTGCAAAGTTCACTTGTCTTTGCTCAGTGTAATTTAAGGCTGTAAAAATATTAACCATGGCCTCTAACCATTGTTCGGTCATATCTGGATCAGACCCTCCAAGAAATTTCGGAGGATTAAACTTCTGAAACCTCTCCAGAGCCCGATCCTCTCATATTTCAGGGTTCTGGGGTTGGTTCGCAGGTATTTGACCTTGTTGGTCCACCAACCTTGCCAAAATGTTTGTCATTTGTTGAATCGCCGTCGCCATTTGGTCTCCGGCTTCAACCCTCAGTCCTTGTACTGGTTCCGCCGATGTTTCCCTTTCTGCCCTTGGTTCCTGGGCTCGCTTAGCGCCACGGCCACGACCACGTCCGCGACTACGTCTTCCGTCCATAGATATGTTTGTTCCCTCTCTCTTTTCTTTTCTTTTCCCCCAAAAGGTAATTTAGTGAATAATTACAACAAATTGACTAAAGCACCAAATTCCAGCATACCAAATTCACAAATACACATATACGCACATAATACACCAGATCAATGAGGTAGATAATCAAAGACACAAATACATATCAAGTTGGACAGATAACCATGTACACAAACACAACTATTCACATGATGTAGTCACAATATACGGACGACGAATCAAGAGGAAGAGTGAAGTTGTTCCAGTTTCAGTTAAAATAACCCCGTCCGGTCTCTCACGTCACTAACAATCCAAACTAGATGTCCATTCACCTCTTATGCACATTCTAGCCAGACAAAGCCTGTTCATGTCCCAAAATGCAAATCTCTAATACTGGGCATCGCCTCAATTCTAAAGTACTCGGGCACGAGAATCCGAAATAAGACAATTCACATCTCGAGCTGGCTAGTCCCAAGAGTAAACCATCTACAATCGAAATTCCTCCCAGACGTACCTATCTATGATCCTCAGATACCACAAGAAAAGTTAAGACCTATCACATTCACAATTCAAAGCTTAGGCTCGAACGAGCACTTAATCCTTCATACCTATTCATCATACCTATTCACCACTCAGTCCAGGCTCACTCCGCGTAGAGACCACGCGAACCTGGCTCTGATACCAACTGTGACAGCCCCTCCTCCCCCTGAGGCGAACCAAAGGGTTCGGCGGACCGCCTGCACAACTCTCGCCGGGACTCAGTCGTTCCTCAAGCAAATCCGAAATGCAACCAAAGAAAAACATACAACAATCCAAAACTGAATTGAAACTTATATACATTACTATCTCAAAAGGAAGTACAACCATCAAATGTACAAAGGTTCTCACTTCACCATACAACCAGCCCGTGCCAAGCACTAGGGCGAGAACCATTACAAAAATAAAGAGTTAGACCAAACTAGTCTATACCAAGCTCTCATCCTTGCGTGCCTTCCCCTGTTAAGGAAAACAAAACTAAAGGGATGAGCTAAAAGCTCAGTGAGGTTCCGAACATAAAATCAAGTCATAAATCAAACGATAAGTCAAGAAACAATTACAACATTTACAATAAACTATACATGAAAAGGATACGTTCGTTCGTTCATTCGTTCGTTCGTTCGTTCTCCTGTCATTCCCCTTTCCTTCATTCATTTGAAAATTCATTTTTCGTTTATACATAAAACCCTCGTTCGTTTGTTCGTTCGTTCATTTCATTCACCCTCTCCTGGACATTGGCCAGGCTCCACCAACCTCCACCAACCTACAAGGTAATACTCGAATATACCATACGTTCACCCAGGTCACCAAATCGCCCGACCGAGTCCGCTTCTGGCTCGAGTCGATCAGTAACAAGGGTAGGGCCCAATTCAGCCAAAAGGCTTACATTCATGCACAAGTAACGTTTCAATTGTTCAATCTTTGAAAATTTCACATTTATTTAGGTCGAGTGCGATAAAGTACACACTCGCCTAAAAACTCGTTTTAGAAATCAATACAAGCACTTAACACGTTATCAAACATTAATACCAGTCACGAAGTCAAGAAAATACAACAAACGAGGAACACTCACCGAATTATGCAAAATAACGTTCAAAATGTCCTATCGGATCTTACCCTCGGTCACCGAGAAAACCTATGATTCAACGAGAAAGAATATTACAATTCATCTAACAAAACAAGTAAGTGGAATCAAGGAACTCGACTAGTTACGAGTAAAACGGATAAAGGTGACTTAAAGTGAAAAAAAAACCATTTGGATCTGTGGACGGAAATAACTAGGGTGTCATAAACCAAACTCAAAGGGTTATAACAGTTCCAATGGAAAACATTTGAATCAAAGTCAAATCGGAATCCAACTAGATAGGCTCAGAAATATTATTTTTCGGAATCATTTATGTGGTTCAAAATCAATATACATTCAAGTAGGTATTATGACCTACATGTCTTGACTGAGAAAATCTTAGGTCATACCTCAATATTTTGGTATGAAATAGTAAATAAACATTTGAAGGTTCAAATGGAAAAGGTATCATGTTTTAAGATGAAAAACCGGTCATGGTATTGGCCAAACAAAAGTATACAAGTTCAAATCGAAACTTAGCCCTCGAGCCAAAAATTTGGGCAGCACGCCCTTTGTATTTACCTATTTTCCAGCCATTTATGGCTTCTTTATTTTTCTCATTCAAACCCAAAGGTACACACACAACAATCTAAGTTCAATAACCGTTCAATAGGTTCAAGACAATACAAGGACAAAATCAAGCTAAGAACAAGTGCAGAAATGAAGATTAGTGTGGAAAACAAAAGACAGTTTTAACGTTACGAAGCGGAACAGACGTAACAGGAGCTACACTTATCGGATTGAGGTGTAATGTACACCGTTTCGAAGCTAAGAGAAAGGGCTACAATGTTGAAGAAGGCCACTCAGTCCAGTTTGTAGCGAAACTAGGTCAAAATGTCAATGTACTAAACCAGAACCGCAAAAACAGGTTAACAAACCGCATTCTGGTTAACGAACCGTAATTCAGGCTACCTAAGTCCAAAAAGCCATCCGAAAGATAAGACACCCAGCTACATTTCTTAAGAAGACGTCAACAATCAAATCAGAAGTATTCCCAACCAAATTAACCAATTACAGAAGCAATTATCAAGTTCGGGTAGAAACAGGGCAGCAGGGTATTTCAGTTTTTTCATAAGTTACGCTACTCCGATTGATCTGAAATTTTGTAGGCATCTCTAAAATATCATTCCCTACAACTTTTATGTTTTAACCCAAGGCTAATTCGGCCTCTAACTATGATGAACAGTGCCAGGCAGAAATGGGGTAATCGAAACCCTAACTTCCAAAATTTCCGTTCAATGCGGAAAATTTTCCGCAAATAACTACAATTGACACACTAAGGCTTCATTCCAGATCATTTCCAATCATCATCCATGGCCACAACATATGAATCATATTAAATCAGAAAAATCAGGAATAAATAGAAAATGTCATCAATCTCAACCAAAATCATGAAATGACACCTAATATCATCTCTTAGGTTACCACAAGTTATTAATTAAACATCATTAGATAGAGAAGAGGGGTTCCTTCACTACTCACTTTGGGACCAAAGAAAAGAGACCACTTAGCACCTTAAGCTTCCAAACTACTTCACTAATCACCTCACAACTACTAGGAGAAGGATTTCTATGGAGAGTTTTCAAATTTAATCGGTTGGTTTGTTGGATTGGAGCAAGAAATTTGGAGAGGTTTTTCTTCTTTTCCCTTGAAGGATGGCCGGCCAAGAAGCTTGAATTTTGAGTGATTTTTGGGTCAATTTTTTTTTTGATTTATTTGGTAAAGTAATGAATAGTGTAGTCAAAGTCCAAGGATTAGTCACCAAGTGACACTTGTCACTTCATTTAATACATGATTATCCTTTTGTCTCTCCACTCTCATCCATAACAACCTCTAATAATCTCTTAGCACCTAGTAAATTAATCCCAGCATCCCAAACTTAACCTAATTGATCGAATTTTTTCTAACTTTCCGCACTAGCGGGTCCCACGTCCGATATACGCTCTTAATTTCTCAAAAACTAACCGATACTAGAAAATCATCTAAAAAAAAATATTCACTCATAAAAATTATCTAGAAATTTTGCTAATCAAGAAAATGCAGAAAAATATGCCATTAAATAAACTAAAACCCAGAAAATGAGAAAATTACGGGGTCTCACATTCTGAGCCATGGATCCCAACCAATCTAGTCACAAACTCGATATTTTGGATTAAAATTTTACCAACAAATGTTGTAATTGGTTACAACCTACCAGCATTTTCATATCAATTTAACAAATCTGCAGTAGAAAACTAATAATAGAGAGGAATAATCAAGTAGAAAGAGATGACTATTCTGTTTTGTTGAATCTTGTGATCTTTAGTTTAGTTTTTGTTACAGAATTAATGTAAAAATTTATTGTGAATAGCTTGATTATAGGGATAGCTTAATTATAGGAATAGCTTGATTATAGGGATAGTTTAATTATAGGATTCTAGCTGATTGACAGTTAAATTTCCTAACAGAGAGGTGTTAGTTCGTGTATATATATGTAACATTTTCTCTCAATAAAGTAGGGAAAATATTCTATCAAAAATTACGTTTTCATGGTGTCATAGCCCTACCATCAAGGTTAAGGTCTGTGCCCGCTACCAGAAAATTCATTAGTCATCATTCGTTTCATCTGGTTTTATATAGCACACATCTGTGTTCTATTCTTCACTCTTGTTTTAAAGAGTTCAGATCTGTTCTTTTTTTCTATTAATTCTGAACCCGTGGCAGAAACGAAGTTCGTCGTTACGTCTGATATGGTTCCTGTGATGTCTAAGATCACGGACCACAAATTCAATAATTCTAACTATCTTGATTGGAGTAAAACGGATCGTCTTTATCTGCAAAGTATTGATCAAGATAATCATCTGATTGATCATCCTCCAAAAGATGGTTCAAGACAGACATGGTTAAGGGAAGATGCCAGATTGTTCCTCCAAATACGGAATTCTATTAACAGTGAGGTAATTGGTTTAATTAATCACTGTGAATTTGTTAAGGAGTTAATGGAGTATTTAGAATTTTTTTATTCTGGTAAAGGGAATATTTCTCGCATATATGAGGTGTGTCAAGCCTTTTATCGTGCAGAGAAACAAGATAAGTCCATCATGACTTATTTTATGGATTTTAAGAAAACTTATGAAGAGTTTAATTAGTTATTACTGTTTAGTTCTAATGTGAAAGCTCAGCAAAATCAACGGGAACAGATGGCGATTATGAGTTTTTTGGCTGGTCTTTCACCTGAATTTGAAGCTGCTAAATCTCAGATTCTTTCGAGTCCTGAGATCTCATTCTTGCAAGATGTGTTTAGTAGGGTACTTCGCACAGAGAATTCCCAATCTGTTCAGTCCAGCAGTGCTCTTGTTAGTCAAACTAACAAATATAAATTTAGAAAATAGCAATACAAATGTGGTGGTAAAGAAATTGACACGCGAGGACAGAATGTAGAAGTGATTGTGTGTCACTATTGTCATAAGTCAGGTCATATGAAACCTGATTGCAAGAGATTGCAGTACAGGAGCCAGAGAACTCAATCCGCACATATTGCTTCTATCAATGATGCGATTAACCATGACAATTTTGTTACGATCTCTGCAGATGAATTTGCTAAATTTTCTCAGTACCAAGAATCATTAAAGTCTTCATCTACTCATGTAACTATCATCGCTGAGTTAGGTAAACCAAACACATGCCTTGTGTCCTTGTTCTCCAAATAGGTAATTGATTCTGATGCCATAGATCATATGACAGGTGATTCTAGTCTATTTTCTATCTTTCAGCCACACATCTGTATCTACAATTAGCTTAGCTAATAGGTCAAAATCTCGTGTTCTTGGATCAGGCTCAGTTAACCCCACTCCATTAATCTCATTGTCATCTGTCTTAAGTTTGCTTGAGTTGTCTTTTAATCTAATTTCTGTAAGTAAACTTACTCGTACCCTTAATTGTTCTGCCCAATTCTTTCCTGATTATTGCTTGTTTCAGGATCTTGTGACAAAACAGATTTTTGGTAAAGGGCTTGAATCTGGAGGTCTTTACATCCTTGACACACAGATACCAAAATCCATAACTTGTTCTGGAATTGTAACTCCATTTGAAACACATTGTAGGATGGGTCATCCTTCTCTCCCTTTGTTAAAGAAACTTTGTCCAAAATTTCAGAGTTTGTCTTCATTAGATTTTGAGTCTTGTCAGTTTGCCAACCATCATTGTGTTAATTTGAGCCCTAGGGTCAATAAATGAGCGGATGCTCTTTTTGCATTAGTTCATTCAGATATCTGGGGACCTAGTCCAGTCATTTCTAAAACTGGATTCAAGTATTTTGTTACTTTTGTCGATGACTATTCTCGTATGACTTGGTTATATTTAATGAAAAATCATTCGAAATTATTTTCTCATTTTTGTGCTTTTTGTGCTGAGGTTAAGACTCAATTTAAGCGTTCTGTACAAATATTGCGAAGCGACAATGCCAAAGAATATTTATTCGCACATTTTCAATCTTATATGGTGTAAAATGGTATTATTCATCAAACCTCTTGTGTGGATACACCATCCCAAAACGGGGTAGCAGAATGAAAGAATAGACACTTGCTCAAAACTGCAAGAGCCTTATCATTTCAAATGCATGTTCATAAATATTTTTGGGCTGATGCAGTGTCCACAGCTTGCTTTCTAATCAATCGTCTGCCTTCATCTGTTTTTAATGGTGGAACTCCTTATAATACTCTTTTTCCAAATAGACTTTTGTTTCCCATCGAATCTAATATCTTTGGTTGTACATGTTTTGTCCGCGACTCTCATCCTCAAGTCACTAAATTAGACCCCAAATCATTGAAATGTATTTTTCTTGGTTATTCCTGTGTCCAAAAAGAATATAGATGTTATTGTCCTAGTCTTGGCAGGTACATTGTGTCAGTTGATGTTATTTTTCTTGAAAATGCACCTTTTACTCCATCTCATTCATGTCAGGAGGAGGATGATGATTTGTTAATCTATACTATCACATCTTCAAGTTCTTCCCCTACTAAACCTCCAATTACTCAAGTATATTCTTGACGACAAAAGCCTCTAGATGCATGCCCTGAACTAGTTCCTTCGTCATCAGATCCTGTCTCAAGTGATGATCTTTCTATTGCTCTTCGCAAAGGCAAGCGTCAATGCGCTTATCCTGTGTCTTTGTGTGTATCTTATAATCATTTACCTATCTTTTCTTGTTCCTTTATTACATCTATTGACTCTATCTCCCTTCCTAAAACTGTTCATGAAGCCTTATCCCATCCCGGGTGGCACAATGTTATGATAGAGGAGATGAATGTTTTAGATGGTAATGATACTTGAAATTTAGTCAATTTACCTGTAAGGAAGAAGGCTATTGGGAGTAAGTGGATTTTTGCAGTTAAATTCAATCTTGATAGGTCGGTTGCTCGGTTGAAAGCTTGTCTTGTTGCCAAAGGCTATGCCCAAATCTATGGAGAGGATTATTCTAACACTTTTTCTCGTATTGCTAAGTTGACATCTGTCAGGTTATTCATTTCTATGGCAACCACTCATAATTGGTCTTTGCATCAACTAGATATCAAGAGTGCCTTTCTTCATGGAGACCTCCAAGAGGAAGTTTATATGGAGCAACCACCTGGGTTTGTTGCTTAGGGGGAGTCTGTTTCATTTTCGGAAGTCCTTGTATAGGTTGAAACAAAGTCCTTGTGTTTGGTTTGAAAATTTTAGTCTAGCAGTTGAAAGGTTTGGGATGCAGAAAAGCAAATCTGATCATTCTGTTTTCTACAAACAGTCAGAAGTTGGTATTATTTTGTTAGTAGTATATGTGGAAGATATTATTGTTATCACTGGGAATGATGCTGCAGGTATTTCATCTCTTAAAACTTTTCTCCATAGTCAATTTTAGACAAAGGATTTGGGATTGTTAAAGTATGTTTTGGGTATTGAGGTAGCAAAGAGTAGGAAAGGGATATTCTTGTTCCAAAGAAAATATGTTCTTGACTTACTATCTGAAACGGGAAAATTGGGAGCTAAACTAGCTAGTACCCCAATGATTCCTAACTTGCAGCTCACAAAAGAAGGTGAATTGTTAGAAGATCCTGGGAGGTATAGAAGATTGGTTGGAAAGTTGAATTATCTTACAGTAACTCGTCCAGATATTGCGTATTCAGTTAGTGTTGTTAGTCAATACATGTCTAATCCTACCATTAATCATTGGGCAGCTGTAGAACAAATTTTGTGTTATTTAAAAGGAGCTCCTGGACGTGGTATTCTGTATAACAATCATGGTCATACTAGGATTGAGTGTTTTTTAGATATTGATTGGAAAGAATCCAAGGCAGATCGAAGATCTACAACTGGATACTGTATCTTTGTTGGAGGAAACCTGGTCTCAAGAAAGAGTAAGAAGCAAAATGTTGTCTCGCGATCGAGTGCAGAGTCAGAATATAGAACTATGGCATAATCGATATATAAAATCATGTGGATAAATCAACTTCTAACTGAGGTAGGTCTCAAAACCTCAATGCCTGCAAAATTGTGGTGTGATAACCAAGCGGCTCTTCATATTGCATCCAATCCCGTATTTCATGAGCGAACAAAACACATCGAAATAGATTGTTATTTTATTCATGAGAAAATATAGCAGGTCTTGATTTCTACAGGATTTGTAAGGATTGGAGAACAGTTGGAAGATCTCTTTATGAAGGCTCTACATGGGGTTCGAGTTGATTACTTTTGTAACAAGTTGGCATGAGTAACATCTATGTTCCAATTTAAGGGGGAGTGTTACAGAATTAATATAGAAATTTATTGTGAATAGCTTGATTATAGGGATAGCTTAATTATAAGAATAGCTTGATTATAGGGAAAGCTTAATTATAGAACTCTAACTGATTGACAGTTAACTTTCCTAACAGATAGGTGTTAGTTCATGTATATATATGTAACATTTTCTCTCAATAAAGCAGGGAAAATATTCTATCCAAAATTACGTTTTCAATTTTATTGCTTATTTGTGTTATTTAATTTAGACTGAGCAGCTAAAATGGTCCCTCAACTATTCAAAATGACACCCTTTGATCATCAAACATTTTTTGTGGCCAAAAAGATCACTAAACTCACATAAACACGCCAGCAGAGTCATTTTACCGACTTTTACCGTTAAATCATCCGGTTACAGGGTTAAGGGCTATGTAGAGTGGAGGAATACTTGTGAATAGGTAAAAATGTCCCAAAAAAATGGCAAACCTGTTTCTTCCTTCCTTGCAAGTCGTACCAAAAAAAAATATTTGCTAGACTGATGACTCAGATGCCAAAAGTTCTCGATGAAAGAGAATTTGAAGATGAAAGACAATCCTGAAGCCATCAGCGTGGCAAGAGAAGTCAATATGAGAGGGAATTCGATAGAGATTGGTTGGATGGAGAAAAAGATGCTGATGGGTACTATCACAACACAAGAAACACAAGAAAGCTCCATTTTGTTAATCTGTATTGTGGCCAAATTTTATAGAAGGTAAATGTAATTAATAAGAAAAGTACCAACATCATTCTCTCCTTTTTCCTCCTCCTTCTCCTTCTCTACCACCGCACTCTCTCTCCACCCTTCCCCTCCCCTCTTCTCCCTTCATCTACCTCGATCCCCCTTCCCTCCTCTCCTCTCCTTCCTTGACAATTAGATCTAAATTTCAAAATTTCAACCCAGTGGAATCCTCGAACTGGGTTATGAAGAAATCATAAGCTAAACAGAGAGGAGGAGCAAAAACCCATCTCTCGACTGTTTCAGTTTGTCAAGCTAAAATTATATGAACAAAAAAAAAAAAAAGGCTCAGATCTATCAAAAATCAAGCAAAGAGAAAGGTGCCCGTTGCAAATAATGCCATCAAGAGCCAAGTTACGAACCCATAAACTCCATGCCCAACTGACAACTCAGAGAGAAAGACAAGTATCATCATAGCTTGACATCACACTAGAAGACAAAGACGGAGATAATGACAATGGTGATGATCTTGATGCAAGGAAAGAGTTAAATAATAAGTGGAAGGGAATCTTGCACTTTACTGGAACCGTGATCTTGATGCATGGAAAAGAGTACAATTTTACTTTAGTCTCTCTCACACTAGAAGACAATTTCCCCATACCAACACGGCTTGAAGGAAGAAACAGGTTTGCCCTTTTTTTGAACATTTTTGCCCCCTCACAAATATTCCTCCACTCAATAAAGCCTTGTAACCGGATGATTCACCGGTAAAAATTGATAAAATGACTTTGCTGGCACGTTTATGTGAGTTTAGTGACCTTTTTGGCCAAAAAAAATTTGATGATCAAAGGTTGCTTTTGAATAGTTTAGTGACTATTTCGGCCATTCACTCTATAATTTATTAAATGTGAACTTTTTGAGCGGTAAAATATATGTGTTAATTGTTTCTAACTTTTAATTATTTCTATTCTTTTACTAATACAACTTATATACATGCATAAGAGGTATTTATGAAATAAAAGTTTCATCTCTTTTGTTAAAATATTTTTTAATGTTACTTTTTTTAATCGTACTAATTTTGTTATCAAATCTTAACCTCAAGGGAGGTTTTTATAATTTTATAAACTTTAGGGGAAGTCAGTGAAATTATCGAAAACCTCAAGGGAGGTTTTTGAAATTATCCCTTATAACAATTTAACGGTTATAATTATAAATGGATGATCCTACAATACATTCTTTGCTTGGGATATCAAGTCTTTAGAGTTTTAGCCTCAGTTAGAAATTTAAATTCTTTCTTTTTAGTTCCCGTTTATTTACTATCACTAATCACATCATGAGGTGGTTCCTCTCCAGAACAGTGGTTCCCAGACTAAGGGAATTATTATTGGCTTCGCAATGGCTCTTCTCGTCGCCCCACCAGTCCGGAGGTACTCTCATTTCACTTGCCACAGCCGGGAGCTCAAAACCGGCGCTGTTTCAGTAGAAATGTTCATTGAAAGGATACACTCCATTTTCAAGCATTGCTACGTACTCTAAAAGGTATGTAATTTTGTTTTTGGGTTGGAGTGACAAATTAACTCCTTTTCATTGACAATTAAACCTTCAAAATAGAAGAAGCATCCTCCTACATACATTAACTATACTATCAATAAAACAGTACACATATAAAAATATCTTTTATGGTGTTTTGTCAAAATACCATGGTATATTTGACAAAATGTAGAAAATAAGATTGCAATTGAAATTTAAAAAAAATTCTTGAGGGAATGTCAAAGATAAATAGCATAAAATTTTTAAGTATCAAACTCAAATTAAGAGAAATTAAGAAAACCTTAAAAAATAGAAAAATAAATGAAAGTGCCTGAAAAAAATAATGTCAAAAAATGAATTTTTCAACTTTTTCTTAATTCATTCCCAATTTTAATTGTGTTTGATTTGGTCAACTACTATCCGATTTAATTTTTTCTACACTATCTATGTAAAGCATTTTTTTCACAAGCAAATTTAGAGGTCTGAAACATAACCTCCATTAATATTTGAATTTTTATTTTCATGTTTGTGCCAAGTATTTAGACTCTCTCACTAACAAACGTAAAAATAATTACATTAAAAGTGTCGAAATTATTAATTCATAACGTAAATTAAATTGACTATTAGTTTTAACAATACAACTTTTAGGTTAGTTATGTAGTAAAGCATCAATAAAATGTTGCACATGAGTGAAAATTTATTTATGTTGCACATGAGTGTTATTCTCTTAATTTATTTGTGTTGCACATGAGTGAAATTTTTTGCGCATCTTATCTGCAGCGTCCACTCAATTCACGAACAAGAAACTACAGCTGTGGAAATTGAAATCATCTCCAAGGAAAATGTCAAACCAGCATCTCCAACACCCCATCACTTGAGAAACCATAGATGATGTGAGCATAAGGTTTATCAAACTAAGTTAGGCACAGGCATGTCTAACATGCATGAAGTCTTTTGGTTCGCATGGTTCAAAGTTAAGAAATTGTCCCAAAACATATTGAGGGACTTGAGAGTAAAGATTGGAAGCGTGTTCATCTCATTCAAGTGGTGAAAGAGTCACATTTAATGCGAAATTTATGTTAATGATTAAGTATTGAGTCATTATGTTATCTTTCAGTATTTTAGTGTTAATTAGTCGTTAATTAGTGATGAAATAATCGGTCAAGTTAAGTCTCAAGTTGGGCCGAAATAAGGCAGTCTTTTCATGTTAGGTTTTGTATTTTGTTAGTCTTTCCAAAGTCGAATTAGGAAGTTTGTATTATTGGATTAGTCTTAGTAATTTAGGTTTTGACTATAAATAGACCTCTTCTATTCTATTGTAAGACAACTTTTTGAGAGATGAATTAATAAAAATGAGTTGTCTCCTTTTATGGAGTTCTTTGATGGAATATGAGTTTTTTCTTGAACTATATCAAGTATTTAATTTAGGTACTTATGGTGTTCAAGATAAGATGATCACATCATCTTATTCTTTCAAGCCAATAACAAATCCACTAGGTTTCTAGAGACGGGTTCTCTTTAGTTCTAGCAAGATAGTTATTGTTTCATAACCTGGTCAAAATAGATCTTTCCGCTGTCTGATCGATTCGATTTCTTCTCAAACGGTCCTTGGAGAATCGGGTTCGTATCAGTTGGTATCAGAGTTTCGACTCTTGATTCATGTTAATATCCTTTTCTTTTCTTGTTTTTCTACCAAAACCCTCATTGCCTTTTTGATTTAAAAGAAACAAAAAAAAATTTGATTCTTGTTTTTTTTATTTTATTGCTTGAGTCTAACCTACCCCTTTGATTTATCGAGGTTGAAATTTCTTGGTGTAATTACATTCTTGGAAATAGGTTTTTCAAAAGTTTAACTCCCATTAAACTTCTTTCAAGTGAAGTCATGACCCTGATTTGAGTAGTAAAAAAAATTTTTTTAGGTACTGTTCATATATTGTAGCAGTTACTGTTCATCATACCTGTTGCATTATTGTTCATCATACTGTACCGTCACTGTTCATCTGAGTTACTATTCATCTGTATAAAAAAATCCAGATTGTATTTTCGTGTTTGCTTCTTTGTTTTTGGTATCCATCTGTGGTTATGTGTAGAAGAGTTGTAGGGTTTTGTTCCTTGTCATGTCTCGGGTCTTATTGTCAATTTTTGCCCGAATCTATTGGTGTTAATTTTTGTTGTTCTTCACATATTCTGGAGTTAAAGTGTGTTTGGTTATTTAATTTCATGTTTCAGTTACAAAAACAAAAAATTCTGGCCTTGTCTTGTTGTGAAGGAATCCACGAAACAAGTTAGGGTTTCTATCACAACTTTTGTTAGTCATGACTTGTGTGTGGCTATACATGCCTTGTTCTTGAAATTCTTGGATCAAATTCTGGATTTTTTTGAAGTTCTTGATTGTACAAATATCAATCTTGAAATTCTTGAAGACCAAAAACTTGGTTCTTGAACTCCTTGAAACTATAGCTGGAAATTTGGAAATATTGAACACTTTCTTGGGCTGTTTTGGGAAGTCTTGGGAACTTCGTTGTGTTTCTTGAATTCTTGAGCTACATTCTACAAATCTTGAGTATCTTACTACAATAATTCAGATTTTTCTTAGAAACCTTGAACTACATCTTCATCGGGTTAAGTAAGAAGTACAAAACCCTAGATTTCCTTGAATCCGAGTTTCTTGGCTGTTGTGACTAAACAAAAAAAAAATCTGCTCAGCCATGAATCTAGACCTTTAGACATTCTAAACAAAGTACCAATTGTGTTTTTGGAGGGATTTTAAATCTGCTGAAAAACAAAAAGAAAGCAAATAGCCACCAACTTCCTTTTCCAAAACACAAGCGGATTGGGCAGCTTCCAAATCTGATTTTTGTTGAGCTAAATTCTATTGGAACCGCCGTATTTCATTCATCCAGCCCTTGTTTCATTGGGAAAAGGGATTAGTTTCCAAATTTTGTCAAGTGTTCCAGCTTGTTTCCTAATTTTATAGCCGTAAGTCAAAATTGTGTCAGTTAGAGACTTTCTTGGTCTTTCTTTCTTTGTTTGCTTTTGTTTCCTTAAGCCACTATTCTTAGTCAATTCTAGAATAATTCCAGTCATTTTTAGATCTTTGAGGTCAGTTTTGAGTCAAAATTTGTCCAGGTCAGTTGTGTCTTGCTTTCATAAAAATTACCACAATTTTACTTGATTCAAGTTGTTATGTTGTTTAATGCTAGAAGGAACTCTAGTTTCTTCAAGGAGTTGATCAAGTGGCCTTGAGAACTTAATTGGTGAGATCATTAGAGTATTTAAATACTTGAGTGATACACGAGGATTGAGTGTAAATACGTGAAGGAGCGAGTGAGGAAAATTTTTCTCTGCTAACTCTTTTGCAGGTTACATCAATATGTCAAAGGAAGGTAGAACTTCTACTTTTGATCCTACACTTCTTACGGAGGCCATGACAATTCAATTGCGCATAATGCTGAAAGTGGAGTATATATGCTGCTCGTTTGTTCTTCCATCATTTTTTCCCAAAATTTGAGGACAAATCTTTTTAAGATGAGGGGAATGATGCGAGCACGAGGTTTATCGAACTAAGTTAGACGCAGGCATGTCTAACATGCATGAAGTCTTCTGGTTCGCACGGTTCAAAGTGAAGAAATTGTCCCACAACATGTTGAGAGACTTGAAAATGAAGATTGGAAACGAGTTCATCTGATTCAAGTGGTGGAGGAGCCACATTTAATGTGGAATTTATGTTCATAATTAAGTCTTGAGTCATTATGTTATTTTTTAATATTTTAGTGTTAATTTAGTCATTAATTAGTGGTGAAATAATCGGCCAAGTTAAACCTCAAGTTGGGCCGATATAAGGTAGTCTTTTCATGTTAGGTTTTGTATTTTGTTAGTCTTTCCAAAGTCAAATTAGGAAGCTTGTATTATTGGATTAGTCTTAGTAGTTTAGGTTTTAACTATAAATAAGCCTATTCTATTCCATTGTAAGACAATGTTTTGAAAGATGAATTAATAAAAGTGAGTTGTCTCCTTTTATGGAGTTCTTTGATGGAACATGAGTTTCTTCTTGAACTATATTAAGTATTTAGCTTGGGTACTTGTGGTGTTCAAAGCAAAATAATCACATCATCTTGTTCTTTCAAGCCAATAACCAATCCACTAGATTTCTAGAGATGGGTTCTCTTTAGGTCTAGCAAGGTAGTTATTGCTTCATACCCTAGTCAAGGTAGATCCTTCTGTTGCTTGATCGATTAGATTTCTTCTCGAGCGGTCCTTGGAGAATCGGGTTCGTATCAACAGACCATCAAGCTTCTATCAGATTGCACCTTACATGTATCTAAGTTTTGCTTTATTTTTCTCAAACAACCAGAAAGGCATGCTTGATGATGACATTTCAAAAAAAAGGCAACGTCTAAAGCAATCACTATCAGAAACTTTAGTGTCCTTTTATTTAATCGCCAGAAAGATCAAAGATAATTTGTGTGACAACTCGTATTATATTTTTCTTAAAATTTCCTTTCCTTATATTTTTCTTAAAATTCCCTTTAATTTGAAATTTATTACTTTACAATCATTTTAATACACATCCACTTCCCCACTTCCCTAATCCTTTTTACTCTCATTGTTACGATAAATTAGGATTTTTACGTCTATCCGTAGTGTGACTAGCCGGTACGGAGGGTGGATCAAATTGGGTGCTTAAGAGTGAGGTTTAGATGATATTAAGTGTGTGATTAGAAGTGATAATAATAAGTTAGTGAATGATAAGTTAAAACCCTAATATACGCGATTTAAGGAAAATCGGCTCGAACCGACGGGAATCGTTCACTACCGATTGAACATACCATTTGACCACCATTTTATCAAGTTAATCTCATTGTTATTAGAGCCTAAATATCAGCCCTGAATCTGATCAAGGTGGCTGAAATTTTTGACTTCAAGAACCAAGAGAAAAGAAAAAAATTGAGATGAAAATTGGTGGTGACAAGTGGCATCAATCCATGCATCTTTGACTCAAATTAGGACTAAGCCTTATAACCTTCTTGGACTTCATTTTCCCTTCATTTTTCATTCCTCTTGGCCGAACCTAGGAGAGAAAAAAAGGGAGAAGAGAACTTCAATCCATCTTGGGTTTTGCTTGATTGAGTGAGAAAACAAGAAAACTAAACCGATTAACTTGCAAATTGAGAGTTTGGAAAGCTTAGGGAGCTAAATTTCACAAAGAAAGGTGAAGGATAACTCTTGCAAGCCCTTTTATTGAGGTATTATGGCTGACCATCCTTTCTTTTTTCCCTTACTCTTGTTTGAGTTATGTAGTAACTTGAATTCATGCTTGGTAATACCTAATTTAAGTGATTTTGATGATTGTAGTGATGAGTTTTGAGTTAGGGTTTTGAATGGTTCACTTGTAATTCTTGTTGTTTGGATGGTATATGGTGTATGTAGGCTTGTATAGGAGGTAGTAGTAGTGGTTTTAAACTAGAAATGTGAAGTTACACCTTGAATACCTTAAATTCCAGAATTGAGATTCTTCATTGCTCTGTTCTGCCTGATTCTGTTTGACCATGATGGAGGCTTAATTAGGCTTAGTACAAAACATAAAGGTTGTAGGGAATGATATTTTATAGCTACCTGCAAAATTTCAATTCAATCCGAGCACTGTAACACATGAAAAGATAAAAATACCCCTGACTGCCATAGGTAGAGCTCTATGGACAGTGTTGATATTGCACCAATCTGACCGAGTCTGTTTACCCTGATCCGTGCTGAATTAGTATTTGGCCAAAATATAAAAGTTGTAGTGCTATGTCTTAGCCAGCCCTGAAAACACCTCAATCGGACTTCTGTAGCCTGAGTTATTGTCATTTGAACATAGTGCGGTTAACTAGTCTGTTGGTGAGATTCTGGTTCTGTAATTTGAAAATTTGACCAAGATACACTATGAACTGGGTTAAGTGGTCTTCACCAAAGTTGTAACCCCCTGTCTTAGCTTCGAAATAGTATAAATTTTACCCCAATCTGATAAGCGTAGCTTTGGTTGTGACCGTTACGCTAAGAGACGTCAAACCTGTCTTTTTACATTTTGCTTTAACCCTTATTTCCGGTCATTTCTGTAGCATGGTTTTGTAATTGTATGACGTTGAATCTATTGAACGGCTATTGAAATGAGATTATTTGGTGTGTGACTTTGGGACTGATTGAGGAAAAGAATGGAGCCATAAATGGCTGAAAAATAGGTAAATACAAAGGGCGTGCTGCCCAAATTTACACTCGAGGGTTAGGTAGATATACTTGCGACTTAAGCAAGACTTGAGAGCGAATACCACTTGAACCATCTAGGTTATTGCGTTTTCTTTTATCGAGGTATATAAGTTAGAATTTGGCCGAACTTGTACCATTGAGAAATGAAATAACGACTACTAGAAATACGTTTTCCTCGTTCTTTTGACTCCAATGGGAGTTTTAAAGTTTTAATCGCTTCCTTACCGAAACTAAACGAGCTAGCATAAATTTTTCGACTTTTGATAAGTATCTTGAATACTACTTAAATGAGTTGCATTTACTTGATTTTCTTGAAGCGAAACTCCTATGTTTCGAACTCTAGAGAGTTTTAATTAGTCAATGATATTTTATCTCAGATTTGGACTCCAACCAAGGAGTTGGATCTGAACGTGATTTTTGAAAAGCACTACATTTTGGTGAGTGCTTCCAAATACCTGATTGAACTGGACACTTGTTTTCAATACTTGATCAATGTAAATAAATAACATGTGATTTGTTTGATCGGGTAAGAGTGTACTTTATCGCACTTGTCCTAATATGATATATATTTGTTTATTGTTGCAATTAACTTGATATACTTGTACTTGAATTGTAAGTGTGGAGTGGCAGTATGTACCACACTCAATCCGAGTGGGAGGTGCCTCTCATTCCCGTCTCCGTACTTTTATTTTGATTCAATCGATTGGAGATGTTATCTCATCGACAATCTTGGGAACCCAAACCCCACTGGCTAGTTAATCGAGTCGAGTCGGCAAGGGTTTGGTCGATTAGATAACGAACCATGGGTAGTTAGTGATGTCGAGTGGAGTGTTATCTCCTCGACTAATCGGTATACTCGAGTATTACCACCAGTGTTTAGTTGGTGTTCGGGCCCGGTAAGGGGGTTGAATGGTGGACGAATTGGAGTTAAGCGAAGTACTACTGGACTGGTTACTTTTCTTGAAAGTTGACGGAGTGTCAACTAATACTTGATCAAGCTCTGGTGAAGCAATGAAAAATTTGGCTCCTGAGAGCCATTGATATCCTTACATATGGATTGTTATTCGTAGTATTATTGTTTCTTTTAGAAAAGAATTTTTTCACTCGTTCACTTGGAAATTTGCTACTTGAAGTGTATTGTTCACTTTTATGAATTTTTTATGCTCGTTCTTTTGCTACGTTGATATTTGTATTTTTAAATAATGATCAACTTGCTATTTGGAACCTCACTGGATTTTTAACTCATTCCACGTCATTTGTTTTCCTTACAGGGGGTACTAGTGAGGCGTGAGACGTGTACAGATTAGCGTAGTTTAGTTATTTTGAATTTTGAAATTTTACTCGCGCTAGCACCCAACAAGGGTTCTTTGTACTTGAATTGTAAACACTTGAAAGTATCTGGGCATGTAGAAGCTTTGTATCTAGATTTGAGCATCAATGTATATGTTAAGTTTGATATTGTTGTTTCATTTCTTCTCTATGGACGCAGTATCTTTCTCGAGTTACGCGTGAGTAAGTCCTGACGAGAGTTGGGCAGACGGTCCGCTAAACCCTGGGGTACGCCCTAGGGGGAGGTGGGGTCGTCACAATTTGCATATTGACTGTAACGATGTTGGAGTCTACTATGTTGAAGCTCATGTAGGAAAAATATAATATAGAAGGACAAGATTGCACTGAGTCAAACCAGAAAAAATCAAGAGAGAATTCTATAGAAATAAGTTTACATAAACGGGGATCAAGAGTTGATGAATTCAAGGCGTGTAATCACTTTTCTTGAAGTTTGATTGCCCCCACTATCTTGCTAATCCGGTTTTTGGGCAAAAACTCTAGGATACAATAAATTCTAATTAGACAACCAAGTAGCAAGTTCTTGGATTTGTCTAGTCAAGAATAAAAATGCTTCAATTGGATTTCTGGTGTTCAACTCATTGATTTATACACCCACAATATTTAGAAAACTGTTAGAAACTGCTCACATGTACCATTTCAAAGGAACATGAAGTTTCACTGTGAAAGGGTGCTTCAAAAGGTGCAAACCTTTCCTATTTTGCAAACTACATCAACAATCCCCCACTTAGTTTGCAAAATAGAAAGTCAAACTAACACTGAAAGTTCATGCATCAAGGAAAGTAACTCTCGTCTTAAACTTCCCTTGCTGAAAAATTAAGTTTCCGTCTGATTTGATCATTCCGGATTAGACGTGGGCACGTCTAACTCATACGAAGTCTTCTGTTTTGTAACCGGAACTCTGATCTTTAAGCGTGATCACTTAGCGTGGGCACGTTTAACTAGTTCCGGATTAGACGTGGGCACGTCTAACTCATAAGAAGTCTCTGTTTTGTAACTGGAATTCTGATCTTTAAGCGTGATCACTTAGCGTGGGCACGCTTAACTCCTAAGGAGTCTTCTGGTCACCAAACCGAAATACACATTTAAGTGAAGCCCTTGGTGGCTAGATTGCTTAAATTCACAAAAATAAGAAATATTACATACATGAATCATGTAGCATTTATATATTCACAACCATCTGTAACACTATTACTGGCCATGTGCTCATCCTATTCATGATTATATACAAGAGATCACCCAAAACTCTTGTTAGAAGCGGCACCACTTCTATGACCATATAGGTAAACTATATTTCTAGTTTTAACAAATAAAACACAAGAAATATGTTTATTAAGAGTTACTTCTCATCCTACTCACTTAAGAGTAACACATAACACTACTAATTGGAATGGTCTACACACAAAATGTAGTGTTCACTATCACTTGAAGCAACTTGTTATTACCCTTTAAACCTTCCAAACTAGGGGTAGTACTAGAAGAAAGATTGTGTTACCATTGCTAAGTGATTTTAGTATAAGGGTTTTAATCCCATTCCGGATGTTGTCACATTCACTAACTCTCTTGTGAGAGGTTTAGTTGACGGATCCGCCAAGTTTTTGTGTGTTCTTACAAACACAATACTGACAACATCATTTGCAAGCATTTGTCTTATAAATGCATGTCTCAAACTTATATGTCTAGACTTACCATTGTAAACTTTATTCAATGCTCTAGACATAGTAGCTTCACTATCACAAAAGATAGTTGTTGGAGGCATTGGTCTAGGCCAAAATCAATATCGAGTAAAAGATCTCTTAGCCACTCAGCCTCTTTATAAGCTGAAGATAGTGCAATAAATTCAGCTTCCATGGTTGAATGAGTTATCACCGTTTGCTTCTTTGAAGCCCATGAGATAGCTCCTCCACCAAGCATAAAAATCCAACCACTAGTTGGTTTTTACTCACTGATACTAGTAATCCAACTAGCATTTGAAAATCCCTCAAGAACACTAGGAAAACTATTATAAAAGAGTCCAAGATCTTGAGTTCTTTTAAGATAACCAAGCACTCTACAAATAGCTTTCCAATGATCTTTACTTGGATTTTTAGTGTATCTAGCTAGTCTACAAACCGAGTATGAAATATCCGGTCTAGTGCAATTCATTGCATACATAAGACTACCAATAACACTAGCATATTCTAGTTGAGCTATTGGTTTACCGGTATTCTCATACAACTTAAAGTTAGGATCAAAAGGGGTACCAACTTCTTTCACACTTAAATGTTGATACTTGTTTAATATTTTCTCAACATAATGTGATTGAGACAAGGCAAAACCCCCACTATGTCTTTTAACTTTAATCCCTAAGATAGTATCTACTTCACCAAGATCTTTCATTTTGAACTTAGAAGACAAATACTTCTTAGTTTCTACTACACCTTTAAGTGTAGCACTAACAATTAGCATGTCATCCACATACAAACAGATAATTACACTATACTCACTATTAAATTTAGAATAAATGCACTTATCAGCATTATTGTACCTAAATCCACTAGAGAGTAAGACAGATTCGAATTTCTCATGCCATTGTTTCAAGCCATATAAAGACTTCACTAACTTACACACCTTATGTTCATTACCCGGGAGTATAAAACCTTCCGGTTGTTCCATGTACACCTCCTCATTCAAATCACCATTTAAGAAAGCTATTTTAACATCCATTTGATGCACATGAAAGCTAAAAACAGAAGCTAAGGCTAGTAGTACTCTAACAGAGGTTATTCTAGCCACAGGTGCATATGTGTCAAAATAGTCTATTCCTTCCTTTTGCCTATAGCCTTTAGCTACTAACCTAGCCTTATAAGTAAGAATAGTTCCATCAGTGGCATATTTCTTGCGAAATACCCACTTACAACCAATAGGTTTAGAACCTTGAGGCAAGTCCACAAGAACCCAAGTATTGTTAGACAATATTGAGTCCATTTCATCATTCACAGCCTCTTTCCAAAATGCAACATCTCTCGATTTCATAGCTTCATCATATATTTTAGGATCATCCTCTACACTCAACAAAAATTGGAGTTTTATTTAGTAGAGAATCTCTATTTCCTTCTACTAGAAAAGCAATAGCTTGAAGAGACACAAAGTCGTGGGGCAATTGTTTTTCTTTTCTTTGTCTCTGACTCCTCCTAGGTTCACTAGGAGTATCAATTTCTTTTCTTTTTGTACCACTAGAAGAAGTTGCATTTGGAGAGGATGGACCTATAGTAACTGTTGAGTCTTTAAGAAACTTATTTTCAAAGAACTCAACATCCCTTGACTCAACTATTATATTTGAACCAAGATCAAGTAGTCTATAGGCTTTCGAATTTTCTGCATAGCCAACGATCACACTTTTAAGGGCTCTAGGTCCCAATTTAGTCCTTTTATTATCAGGGACCCTATAGTAAGCTATACAGCCCCAAATCCTTAAATAAGACAGATTTGGTTTTCTATTTTTCCACACTTCATATGGAGAAATTCTAGTTTTTAAGGAAGAAATTCTATTATGAACATGACATGCAACTAACAAAGCTTCACCCCATAAATTATTTGGCAACCCTGAACTCACAAGCATGGAATTAACCATATCTTCAAGAGTTCGATTTTTCCTTTCTGCCAAACCATTTTTTTGTGGTGTGTATGGTGCACTGGTTTGGTGTACAATTCCACTTTCTTCACAAAATTTCGAGAATTCACTAGGGAAGTACTCACCCCCTCTATCACTTCTCAAAATTTTAATTTTCTTATTCAATTGATTTTCTACTAAAGCTTTGTATGTTTTAAACATACTAAACACTTCTTCTTTGTGTTTCATAAGATACACATACACAAACCTAGAACAATCATCTATGAATGTGACAAAGTATCTATTTCCTCCTCTAGTTAGAAAACCATTGAATTCGCACACATCAGAGTGCACAAGATCAAGCATCTGCGTTTGTCGTTCAACTTTAGGAAAAGGCAACCTTGTAATCTTGGCTTGAACACAAGTTTCACATTTCTTATTTTCAAAGTCATCATAGGAAATTAGGCCTTCTTTAGTCATAAATTTCAACACTTTATGATTTACATATCCTAACCTACCATGCCACAAAAAATAAGAACAAGTAGAAGAAGTAGAAGCCAAAGAGTAAACAGAAATATCATTCACTTTAGTAATACTCAACTTGAACATTCCATTACAAGAATAGCCCTTCCCTACAAATACACCATTCTTTGACAAAATTACATTATTTGACTCTAGTACAGCCTTCAATCCTTTCTTGTTAAGAATGTCCGCAGACATTAAATTCTTAACAACATCAGGAACATGAAGTACGTTGGTAAGGACTAACTTTTTACCGGATGTGAATTGAAGATGCACATCCCCTTTGCCATGAACCTTGGCTCTCACTCCATTTGCCATGACAACTTCATAACCTTCAAGAAGTTCATAACTCTTGAACTGATTCTTATCATTGCAAACATGAATTGCAGCACCAGAATCATACCACCAATCCTTTGAAGGCGTAGATGTCGTCATATGAAGTTCAGTCACTGTAACAAAAGTCATCATTGCTACAATTTCTGCACACTCATCAACAAGATTAGCACTTGGAGCAACATTTTTCTTTTGTTTCTTGTTGAGTTTGCACTCGGCTTTATAATGGCTTTTTTTCCCACAATTGTAATAATTTCTATTTTTTTTCTTATTGTCTTTTGAATTAGTATTCTCAGGCCTCTTTCTCTTACTACCAGAATTCATTTTCTCTTCAACCATATTAGTCTTAGGAGTATCGTTAACTTCTAGTTTTTGAAGTATTCTGGCCCCTTCTTCAATTCTAAGATGTTTCAAAACACTAGATAGAGTTAAAGTTTCAGAAGTGTGAAGCAACTTCTTTTGGTAATCATTCTATAATGGTGGCAACTTAGCAATTATTGAACCAACTTGGAAAGATTCAGAAACTTCAACACCATAATCTTTAAGTTTAGAAACTATCACTTGAAGATTATGAATTTGGTCCATAAGAGAAAAAGAATCAACCAACTTGAACTCAAAATATTTCTTAATAAGAAACTTATCTGTGCTTGCTTTTGGGATGTATACTCTCGCTCAATTGCAGCCCAAATTTCCCTTGGATTTCGTACTCCTTGGAACATATCGTAGTAACTATCCGAGAGGGTGTTGAGAATGTGGCCTTGGCAGATAATCTCATCCTTTTCACGCTTTTGCCTTTGCTTTGTCATTTCCTCGGACTCACCCTCCACTAGAACAGAAATTTCTGGAAGATTTGGATTGAGAATGTAAGCCACCTTCAATGCAGTGAGAAAGAACATAAGTTTGTCCTTCCAACGGTTGAAGTTGGTTCCGGTTCCATCAAGTTTGTCTAACTTAACGAAATCTTGGTTCATAACTTTGACAGCACTTTCTTGTGTAGACTCCATTCTTGTCAATCGGTCAAACTTCAAGATTGTAGGAAAAATATAATATAGAAGGACAAGATTGCACTGAGTCAAACCAGAAAAAATCAAGAGAGAATTCTATAGAAATAAGTTTACATAAATGGGGATCAAGAGTTGATGAATTCAAGGCGTGTAATCACTTTCCTTGAAGTTTGATTGCCCCCACTATCTTGCTAATCCGGTTTCTGGGTAAAAACTCTAGGATACAATGAATTCTAATTAAACAACCAAGTAGCAAGTTCTTGGATTTGTCTAGTCAAGAATAAAAATGCTTCAGTTGGTTTTCTGGTGTTCAACCCATTGATTTATACACCCACAATATTCAAAAAACTGTTAGAAACTGTTCACATGTACCCTTTCAAAGGAACATGAAGTTTCACTGTGAAAGGGTGCTTCAAAAGGTGCAAACCTTTCCTATTTTGCAAACTACATCAACAGCTCATGCAGACATTCAACTTTCAGATATTTTGAGGATGCCTGAAAGTGACTTGACAAATTGGCTATTTGCATTCAATCCAAGTAATTTGGAAATATTATCACAAAGATATATGCTGATGGTTCAGGTAAGCATATTTGACTGCGGTGGGATCGCCATTGGCCTGAATGCCTCCTACAAAATTTTTGATGGCATGTCTATGTCAACCTTCATGAACGTTTGGGCAGCCATAACCAGCAAATCATCAGAACAAATAAGGCCCATTTTCATTTCAAGTTCTTTGTTTCCTCCTATTTCCAATTTCTCTGAAGAAGCATCCTTTTTGGTACCCAATTCTCAGATGAACACGTGTGTTAATTATGCGATGAAGAGATTTGTTTTTGATAGCTCAGCCTTGTATCCACTTAAAGCCAAAGCAGCTAGTTCATCTTCCCGAAAACCAAGTTCAGTCAAGGTTGTTACGGGACTTCTATGAAAATCCGCCATGGCAGCTTCAAAAGCAAGACATGTTTCTCAGAAAAAAAACCCTTGTTGGTCTTCCCAGTGAGTCTGAGGTCCAGATGTTCACCCCTTTTACCCTCGCATTCATTTGGAAATATGGTGTTTGAAGCTTGTGCTCAATCTGATCAAGATTCTAATCAAGAGCTGGAATTTCTTGTGAGCAAGATAGGGCATGCAGTTGCCACCGTTAATAAGATGGGCTAAGCCTCTATGGATATACACTGGGAGCCGCCAGAATAGATGTTTAACTATTGGAAATTTGGCAATTCTAATGGATACACAACGCGGTGATGGAATAGTCGAGCTCCCAGAAGATGACATGGCTATATTCGATGAAAATCTAGAGCTCCTCGCTTTTGCTTCTGTAAACCCTAGTCCTCTTGGAAACTAGCTTTTTAGGATGTATTTCTTTTATGCATTTTCTAAATGAATTTTCTAAGTTGGGTTTATGTTAACAAATTGAATAAGGATCACAAATGCATTAAGTTGTTTCGTCTATCAGTGATTTTTTCCCCTTCTTACCATTCTCAATTAACAAATCTAGCTTTAGCAGTAGGCAGGAAATTCAGCATTATTTAATTCTTCTCATTCATTTACTTTATTTTATTTTAATTTTTTTGTTGGAAGACAGAAATAACTTTGTGTATGATAGGGTATCATTTGTTAGTAATTTTATTATTAATTTCCCCTTTTATCCCTGCCAAATATTGTGTTAATTGTTGATATCTACTTATATTTGGTATCTGGATTTAATTTCAGGAATGAAGCAGAAAATTACCAAAAAGGGGGGACTTTATGGGAAAATGGAGACTTCTAAGGGTTTCAACCCTTGGGCCCTTGAATTGGTGGGGACCACAAGCTAGTGAAAGGCATTTAGTCAATTGGGCTCTTCAAAGAAAGCAACGTAGAGAGACTTGGAACAAGAAATAATTTTGGAGGCTTTGTCCACATGTGTGGGAACCACTGGAGATAGCCTTTAGTCATCTTTCTTTTGGCTTTTTAAGAGGAGAACGTACAGAAGCAAAGGGGGCGCCTCTAGTTTTAGTTTTTTAGCATAGTTTTTAGTTTTCTTTCTTTTGACTGGCCTCTGACACATGCCAGGTGTTCGACAATATTCCCTAACGGGAAAAACATCTTTTATTCCTTGCCTTCTAGTAAAAAACGCAATGCCTTTGCAATCCATTAATTTGCGTAGAGATTTATTCATGCGGCGTGGCTAAGCCTTCCATCTAGTCAAGGGTCAACTCGACGGCGCAGTCCCGAAAATCTGTGAGATCTAATTAGTTTTCACGCGTTCTTTAATTTATTAATATTTGCACGTTGTCTGCTTGAATTTTCATGAGATTATTTTATTATTTGGATGTCAAGGACCCGATGTTCAATGTGATTTATTAATCTCGTGCCAATTTAGTCAATTAAATCCGTAATTGTTTGATTGATTAATATTAGTGGCAACTGGTGTGTTTACACGTTAGGGGAACGTGCAATCTAATTTAAATAACCCTCGTAGCGTGTTATTGATTAGGGTTAGGTTTTTCTAGTTATTAATGCAATTGGAGAATTAATTCTTACGGTCGTACCTAGGAGTATTTTCTAGTTAAGGGTAATCAATGGTCGTACCTTGGTTACCAATAAATTAAGGAAAAATTGGTCGTTAGAATTCGTCGGCGACTATACCTAATCTATTAATAAATTAAGTGAGCCTCTCTTTCATCAATGATCGGATAAATGGACTGTGCCTGAATAGTTGTATCCTTGGCTAGAATTTATTTATTCTTGATTTAATTCCTGCTATATCTGTGCTAGTTAATTATTTATTTTTAGTTGGATTGTTTAATTATTTTTAGTTGCATATCGGTGAAATCCCCCTCTTACCAATTGAAATTTAAAAGAGACAAATATCTCCAGTCCCTGAGGAGACGACCCTACTTGCCACTGTCTACTATTTAGTAAATTTCGTCGATTAATTAATTTTGGTATATCGGATTAAGCAAACTCTTCGGGAACAGGGTGAATCAAGTAACCCATTGCACACCTAGAGTCCCTGCTCCAGTACCTAGGATTAATTTTTGACTATTTTTAGTGGTAGTTAGGTTCTATTTTTATTATTGCACATGTTCGGCACCTGTCAATTTTTGGCGCCGTTGCCGGGGACTGGCGACAATTATTTGTTTCTTTTCAATTTCAATTTTGTTCTAATTTTCTGGTATTTTTTTTCTAGTTTATGCCTCGTTCTTCTCGTACAGGTGAATTAATTTTCGACCTCGAGGTAGAAAAGACTGCGCGTATGACAAGAAAAGAGACCAGACAGCTCAGAGAGGAGCACTTCAGTGCTACATCTCAGAGACCTGAGCCAGAAGTTGAACCAACAGATTCGTTTGGCGACACTTCGAGTGACTCTAACCAGGAGGAAGGAACCATTGCTAATGCACGAACATTAAGGGAGTTGGCTGCTCCTGATTTAAATCAGCAGCCTTTATGCATTACCTTCCCCACCTTGAATGATAACACTCCATTTGAACTAAAATCTGGACTGATTCATCTTTTACCCTCTTTCCAAGGTTTACCAGGTGAAGAGCCGTATAAGCATCTGTAGGAGTTTGATGTCATGTGCAATAGTATAAAGCCCCAGGAAATCACAGAGGAGAAAATAAAAATGAGGGCATTTCCCTTTTCCTTGAAGGATTCGGTAAAGGACTGGTTGTACTACCTGCCACCAGGTAGCATAACCACGTGGGACCAATTGAAGAAAAAATTTTTTGATAAATATTTTCCTGCGTCCAGGGCTGCAAGTCTAAGGAAAGAAATTTGCGGGATCAAGCAGCACCCAGGGGAGTCACTCTATGAGTATTGGGAGCGGTTCAAGAAGTTGTGCAGCAAGTGCCCCCAGGACCAAATAAGTGAGCAGTTGCTCATACAGTATTTTTATGAGGGACTCCTTTTTAGAGACGGGAGCATAATTAATGCTGCAAGTGGAGGGGCACTGGTAAACAAAACCCCTCGGGAAGCACGGGAATTAATAGAGGGGATGGCAGAGAATTCACAACAATTCGGTACGAGAGAGGATGTCCCAATACGCAAGGTAAATGAGGTAGAGACATCCTCTATCCAGCAGCAGCTAATTGAGTTGACCTCGCTTGTTAGGCAACTGGCTGTGGGAAATGCATCTCAGGCCAAGGTGTGGGGGATTTGCACTGGTATGGGTCATTCTACAGACATGTGCCCAGTGATTCAGGAAGAAAGTGCAGAGCAAGTGAACATGGCTGGTCAAACGCCGGCGCCAAAAAGGCCCTATGACCCGTACTCGAATACGTACAATCCCGGCTGGAAGGACCACTCGAATTTCAGATATGGAGGAAATAGGCAGCCCAAATTTGCACAGAACAGGCAGTCTAATTTCGTGCCAAATAAGCAACCAGAGTACCAGTAGCAGTACCAACCCCGACCACCTCCGCCCCCAAGCTGTGGTCCATCTTTGGAGGAGATGATGAAACAACTGATGGCAACCATTACGCAAAATCAACAGAGGACGGACTCCGAAATGCAGGACATAAGAAATCAGATGACTCAAATGGCTACAACAATCAACCGTTTGGAGTCCCAAACCCAAGGTAAATTGCCGTCTCAGCCTGAATTAAACCCGAAGAACGTAAGCGCAATGACCCTAAGGAGCGGGAAGGAAATCCAAGGACCCGACCCTGTGACTGCTAAGGACAAGGACGAGGAACGAATCGAGAAAGAATTGAAAGAGGAGGGCCGAGATACCAAAAATTCAAAGGTAATTTCGGATCCAATCATTGCAGTTAGGACTAATCCACCTCCCTTTCCTAGTAGGTTAGAAAAATCAAAGAAGCAGGATAAGGAGAAAGAAGTCCTGGAGATCTTTCGCAAGGTGGAGATCAACATTCCCCTACTGGATGCGATCAAGCAAGTACCTTGATATGCAAAGTTTTTGAGAGACTTGTGTGTCAACCGAAGGCGGTTGAAGGGAGATGAGAGAGTGGTAGTGGGGAAAAATGTGTCAGCAATCCTGCAACGAAAGCTTCCACCGAAATGCGGGGATGCAGGTATGTTTACTATTCCTTGTAGAATAGGCAATACCTTGATTGGAAAGGCTATGTTAGATTTAGGAGCCTCAATTAATGTCATGCCGAAATCTATATATACTTCTCTGAAATTAGGACCTCTGAAAGACACTGGAATAATAATCCAACTGGCTGACCGAACCAATGCATACCCTGACGGATTGATTGAGGATGTTTTAGTGAAAATTAATGAATTGGTTTTTCCTGCTGATTTTTACGTGCTTGATATGGATGATGAACACTCTCACGACCCCTCACCTTTACTGTTAGATAAACCCTTCTTAAGCACAGCTCGAACTAAAATTGATGTTAATAAGGGCAACCTATCTATGGAATTTGATGGTGATGTCGTTCATTTTAATATTTTTGAAACCATGAAATATCCTTTAGAATCACATGCTGGCTCTGTTTTCTCTATAAATGCTATTGACCCTACTGTACGAGAAGTTTTTGAAATTGAAGGCAGGGATGAGTTGGAAGTCGCCTTGACCAGGCACTTCGAGTCAGAGATGGCGTCTGGAGTAGAGTTGAGTGAAGAGCTCAAATGTGTGATTGGATCGTTGCAAACGCTACCAACCACAAAAATAAGGTATGGTCTCGCACCCATTTTTACACCTGAATCTCACCAAAGGTTACTTCCATCTGTTTTGGAGTTGAAACCGTTGCCGAAACACCTTAAATATGCATACTTGGGTGAGGGGGAGACACTCCCGGTAATCATCTCCACGAGTTTATCAAAAGTCTAAGAAGACAAATTGATTCGAGTTTTGAGGGACCATAAGCAGGCGATAGGATGGACTATCGCCGATATCAAGGGAATTAGCCTCGCGGTATGTATGCATCGGATTCGCCTCGAGGAGGGTGCTAAACCTATTCGGCAGGCTCAAAGGAGACTGAATCCCCTTATGATGGAGGTAGTGAAGAAAGAGATCCTGAAACTGCTGGATGTGGGGATCATCTTTGCTATATCAGATAGCCCATGGGTGAGTCCGGTACAGGTGGTCCCGAAGAAGGCAGGAGTAACGGTGGAGTCAAATCAAGAGGGCGAACTCGTACCAATTCGAAAGCCCACCGGATGGCGACAGTGTATAGATTATAGGAAGTTGAACGCCGTCACGAAAAAAGATCATTTTTCCCTTCCTTTCATTGATCAAATGGTAGAGTGATTAGCGGGTCGAACTTACTATTATTTTTTGGATGGATTTTCAGGGTATTTTCAAATTGCTATCGCACCTGAAGACCAGGAGAAGACAACCTTCACGTGCCCGTTTGGAACGTTTGCATACCGGAGGATGCCATTTGGGCTATGCAATGCACCTGCTACCTTCCAACGATGCATGGTAAGTATCTTTTCAGAGTATGTTGAGAAGATTATGGAGATTTTTATGGATGATTTCAGTGTATATGGTGAAAGTTTTGATAAATGTCTAAATAACCTCAAATTAATTTTAATTAGGTGCATAGAAGCTAATCTCGTGCTCAATTGAAAAAAATGCCATTTTATGGTCGAGCACGGGATAGTTTTGGGTCATATAGTGTCATCTAAGGGTATTGAGGTTGATAAAGCGAAAATAGATGTTATATCTACTTTACCTTACCCTGCGAGTGTGCGAGAAGTGCGTTCTTTCTTGGGTCATGCAGGTTTCTACAAAAGATTTATCAAGGATTTCTCGAAGATTGGAACACCCCTGTTCCAACTTTTGCTGAAAGAGGTGCCCTTCGAGTTCAATGAATCATGTAAGAAGGCGTTTGATAGGTTGAAGGAGCTATTGATCTCCTCACCTATTATCCAATAGCTCGACTGAAACCTGCTGACAAGGGTTTATTTTACGTATTTTTAGTGTGTTTTATTAGTTAATTTTGGTTTGATTATTTAGTTTTATAACTAAAATAACTAAGGTTTTGGTAAAAATCTACATTTTATGTTAAATTGGCTAAATATTGCATTTGATGGATTTTTATGGGAAAAACTTCATATTTTGTAGGTTTAATGATTCAATCATCAAATGAAGTGCATTGAGAAGATATTTGGATGATTGAAGATGGATTAAAGTGGGGAAAATAAAATATGAAGTGTAAAAGGAAGAAATGCAATTTGAGGACAAAAATCAAGAAAAGTCAGCTTTGACAACTCAGACATATTTTCGTATTTTGACTATATCAGGAGCTACAATGATCGGATCAAGGTGATCTTGGTACCATTTTGAAGCTAAGAGATATATCTACATTTGGTATGAAGACATCAAAGTCCAATTCAGCCGTTTTCTTGGTCAAAAGGTCGAAACACAGAAACTTATCTGGATGGTCGAAAGCTGAAACCTAGAATTGACCAGTCTATGGTATTTTGACCATATCTCCGTCCACCGATCTCCAAATTATATGATTCTTGAAGCATTGGAACTCTAATTCAAAGGGCTACAACTTTTGTGTTTTACACAAAAGCCAGTTCGGCCTTCATCATGGAGAAAAATGCAGTTGAAGTGAGGTCAAAAGTAAAAACGTGTCTGGCAGCCGAATTTCTGTAATTTGCTCAGCCATTTTTCTCATCTTCACACTACTTTCCAGCTAGAGTTGGAGAGAAAACGTAGGCTGCACATGCTTCAGAAGACATAAGGAAGAGATATAGCCAAGGTTCTAAGTCAAAAGCCATTATTTTTGACTCCCTTAACAAATTCAGATTTGGAGAATCATAGCAGAAATTTTTGACTGGTAAGGGAAGGACTTTTCATCAGCTTATATGCAGGACATTCGGAATCATACGGGAGAAGCTTGGAAGTGCAGAAATGTAGTTTTTCCATTCTCTTAGTATTAGATTAGTGTAGTATAGTTTAGCTAGTTAGTTCATCCACTCTTGTATATTGCTAGATTAGGATGAAGATTGAGATGAAGAAGGAGGAGTTGAAGCTCATGTGACAAGGGTTATCTCTTCTCCAATTCTTTATCTTTTGTACTTGATTCCAAATTTAGTTAATATGCAATTTCTGGATTTTATGTTAAATATGTGTATCTAAAGTTTAAGCCTTGGGTTTGGTTGAACTTTCTATAATTGTTAGTATTTATTATTTGGTTATTTGTTTGCTATGATTTGAGCAAGTTATTTAGCACTTTGGCTTTTTAAATCATGATTAATCTGGTACCATTAATTGTGATTATCTAAGGTGTTATTTCTGCAATGAAAATTGATATTTAACATTAGTTCAATAAGTGCTAAACATAGGGAGTACACTCACGAAAGTAGAGGTGCACCTATGTGGTTTTTAGTGATTCATTTCATGTAATTTCACTGAAGAAATGAACTTGTAACTAATTTCATAACCATGAGAATAGGTATGGATTAGTTATAAGTCTAATTGATTCACTACGAAAGTAGGATTCAAATGCATAAGGAAATTACACCATAATTAGCCTAGATGTAGTAATTAATGATCCAAATATAACACTTGCATGAGTAGCTAGGGATACCACAACCTAAGGAGCATTTATTTGTTATTTGGTATAATTTCAGTAGGATAAATTTCTTATCATTCATTGATAGTCTAAATAATAGAGAAGCTTTAGTAATACCGGTAATTGTTCACTCTTCCTTGTGGGATCGACCCGATATATACCCTAAACTACTAGTTGATCTGTATACTTGCAGTGAACGGGTGTAATTCGGTATTTTTTAGCTTGCACGTATGTAAAATACCCGTCAAGTTTTTGGCGCCGTTGCCGGGGAAGATTTGGCAATATCGGTGTGAAGAGCAACTTTATTAATTTAGACAATTTTTCTTATTTTTGTTGTTTTTGCTGTATCTTATGTGTTTTATGTCATTTTTTTTTTAATCAACTTTTATTTTATTTTATTTTTTTCTGTTTTTGTTTGTGTCTTGGAATCTATCCTTCTTAACTAATCTTACTTTTGAGATTGTTTAAAAGTAATTTTAGATAATGAGGAGGATAGGTGAATTTGGAGAACAATGCTTGAGAAGTGGAAGATTGGCAATGGATGGTTACCAAGTGCAAAACTCCTTCAACAGAGGTAACCAAGAAATTACTGAAGGTATGTCTTTTGAAAATGGTTTAAGGTGCTTAAAGGCAAAATTTGATGTAATTAAGTTACAAGTTCAAATGGACACCATGATGCATGAAATTGAGCAGAGAAGGAATGTTAATGCTTTTAATTCTTATCATGTGATTTGTGACTTGTGTGGTGGTTATCATGCTACTAATACATGTATGCAAGCACAAAATGTGGATTATTATGATGAATTAGAGCATTATAATCCTTGTTTTGATCAATATAGTGCTAATTGGAGCAATTCTCCTGTTTATGGTTGGGAAAATCAATGTGTATATAGTGACTCTCCAAATTTTTATGATTATCAACCTGAAAGTGTCCAATATGAATCAAAACCATCTTGGGAGTTAGCTATAGAAAAATTAGCTAATGTGACTTCCGACCGTTTTGATAGGATTGAGAAAAGAATAGATGAATTAACTTCTCACTTTGGCAGAATAAATGAGCAATTGAGTGTATTGTGTGAAGTTATTTCTTCTAATAATTTGCAAAATGATCCTAGCATGAATGGTGGAAATGTTGTATGTGAAAATGGATTGCATTTGGATGAAAATGATGAATCTCAATTATATTTCAATGAGCAAATATCCATTTCACATGATAATACCTTTGAAACTAACTTTGAGCCTCAAGAGGTGAGTTTTAATGACTCATTTTTCACCCCTCTTGAGGAGTGCAGTGAAAGTATATGTTTTAAAGGTATTGCTGTCCAAGATACTCTCATGACATTTTCTTTGGTGAATTCTCAAGTGGTGCATATTCAAGGTAATATTTATGAAACACTTGGGATAGGTAAGTCAATTCCATTTCTCACATCATTAGATCATGTGACTTTTGCGATAAAGCCACCTTTTAATGATCCACCACGGCCTAAAATGGTGGATTATTCGTTAACTAAACCTCCTTGAAAAATAAGGTGAACTAGTCAAGCTATTGACTATAAAGAAGCGCTTATTGGGAGGCAACCCAATGTTTGTTTAAGTTTATGTTATTTTGGGGTGATTTTATGTTTAAAGTATATGTTTGAGTTATTTTGTTATTTTTCATTTATAGGTATTGGAAATGAAAGCAAAAGTGACCAAATGAGGTGAAAAAGGCGAAGTTTGATCAAGGAACTCAACCCCTCGATTTGAGTAATTGTTGTTTTTGATTCGTTACAAGGGGTTAAAATGCATGTTTTGATCATTTTACATGTGCATGCATTGAATATTTTAGCAAACAAATGATCTATGATGCATTTTGAGTAATTAGGGTACCTTTTGTAATTTTGCAAAAGTTGAATTTCTGCTAAAATTCGCAGCAGAAAACGCGTTTCTCAAGAAAACGCGCCTCTGAATCGCGTTTTCATTGAATCACGTTTTCAATTCTGTGCCTATAATGAAGAAAACGCGCCTTCAAAACGCGACAGGAAGTCGCGTTTTCTACAAAGTCGCGTTTTCCAGCCTGTTCAGAAACCAAAAACGCGCCTTCAAATACGCGACTTAAAGTCGCGTTTTCTCACGTAGTCGCGTTTTCAATGCTGCAAGTTTTGTGAAGAAACGCGACTTCACAAAACGCACCTTGAGGCGCGTTTTCTTGAGCCGCGTTTTTTGAGCACCTTTTTTTAAAAAAAAAAAAAAAAATGCAGCTTCCTTGATTCTCTTTTTTCTTCTTTTCCTCATAAATTTTCTTGTACCTTGAGTTGCTTATTGTGTATTTTATATAGGTACATCATCAAAACAAAGGTTTGAAATTACGGATCGCCGTTTTGTTTTATTAAGCCTTTGTTATCACTTTTGTTTCTTATTTTCTATGTTTCGATTATTATTACTAATGGTTATTCAATGGAACTTATGAAGCGTTGGAGTTACACGGACAATGGATTTTGAAGCTTCATATGCAATCACAACAATAGGGGAGTATTATTTTTCTTTATCTTCATTTTCCTTTTTACACATTGAGGACAATGTGTATGTTAAGTGTGGGGGGAGAATTGAGATTATATACATTGTATGTGATTGAATTATTAGTTGCAAATATTGGGCTTGTGTTAAAATTCAAAATTTTTCTAAAATCTTGTCCAAAATTGCAAACTTGCCCCAAAAAGTTTCATATTTTTTCGATTTTATCCAAGGGGTAACAAGTTCCATACCATTAGTAGTTCAAATTCCTTCTACATTTGAGATAAATATATATGATTTGGAAACTTCTTTTCTCATTTAACTTGGAAATGACTATTATGTGATTATAATTTTGCATTTGTAGGAAAGTATATCTTTTAAAGTGGAGAAAATTATGCCTATATTTTTTTGCATATTTGATGAAATTTCTTCTCTTTATTGGATTTTATACGTTAAGTGATAAATATGGTCAATAAGTGCAATACTCTTTTCATGATTATTCTTTTGAGGAATTTATTATTATCTTTGCTGTAAAAAGAAAAAAAAAGTGAAAAAAAGAGAAAATAAGATTTATTCTACTCCAATGATTCTCGTACTTAGTAACCGGGTGTCTTCATCTAAAAATGTCGACTTTCGCGTAAAACGGTACTTGAATTAAGAGTATGCAAAGCAACTTGAGTATGTGAAGTGTTGAGTAACCGGTGATCTTCATCTAAAAATGTCGATCCTCGCGTAAAAAGATACTTTCACAACTTAAGTAATATTTAGCTATATTATATAAATAAATCCCTCTTTAAGTTAAATAAGAAGATGATCATGGGTTTAGGAAGCATATTATTGACCATATGAGTTACTTGCGTATGAAATTAAGTAAGAATGAGAAATTGAATTAAACTTGTTATAATTGCGGTATAATTGGCTCTCCTTTACTTGATATTATGAGTACTTGAACTTAATTGAATAATTGCATAATGGTTATTTACTCTGTTTTGAGGAAATGAAGTTGAAATGCTACATATATTTATTTTCAAATTTTGGATCATTGTTGGTTTGTATTTTTATTGCTTGAGGACAAGCAATGGTTCAAGTGTGGGGGTATCTGCCATTCGAGATCATGTGTGACGCCAGTGATTAAGCAGTGGGCGCGGTGCTAGGTCAAAGAGTGGGAAAGGCAGCTCATGCTATCTACTACGCATCTCGAGCCTTGAACGGAGCTCAGTTGAACTATTCGACCACCGAAAATGAGCTTTTAGCTGTAATTTTTGCTTTAGAGAAATTTCGATCCTATTTACTTGGTGCTAAAGTTATTATTTTCTCTGATCATGCAGCTTTGCGGTATTTGTTGACCAAAAAAGAGGCAAAACCGTGACTTATAAGATGGATACTGTTACTTCAAGAGTTTGACCTGGAGATCAGAGACAAGAAAGGGGCCGAAAATCTGGTAGCAGATCACTTGAGTCGAATACAAGTCACCGAGGATGACCTCCCACTGAGAGAAACATTCCCCGACGAGCACTTATTTTCTGCTAATTTATCTTTGACTTGGTATGCAGATATTGTTAATTTCCTAGTTACTGACAATTTTCTTGCAGGATGGCCTAAGGCAGAACGGGACAAGTTAAGGAGTGACGCAAAGTCTTACATCTGGGATGACCCTTACCTCTGGAAGCGTGGTGCCGACCAAATCATTCGCAAATGTGTAAGTGAAAATGAATTCCAATCTATTTTAGCTTATTGTCACTCTTTTGCATGTGGAGGTCACTTTGCACCAAAGAGGACGGCTCATAAGGTTCTAGAGAGTGGATTCTATTGGCCGACCCTCTTTAAGGATGCCTACTTATTTTGTAAGTCATGTGATAGGTGTCAACGAGTAGGTAATATTTCTCGTAGGGATCAAATGACCCAAACCCCAATGATTTTTGTTGAAATTTTTGACGTTTAGGGTATTGACTTTATAGGTCCTTTTCCTTCGTCTTATGGTTTTCTATATATATTGCTTGTCGTAGACTATGTTTCGAAGTGGGTGGAAGCAAAGCCCACCCGTACTAATAACTCCAAAGTGGTTGCAGAATTTGTCAAATCTAATATTTTTGTCCGCTTTGGGATGCCGCGAGCAATTGTAAGTGATAGGGGTACCCATTTCTGCAACAAGACGATTGCTGCACTTTTCAGGAGGTACGGTGTCTTGCACAAAGTCTCCACTTCTTACCATCCTCAGACAAACGGTCAGGCGGAAGCATCAAATCGGGAGATCAAGTCGATTTTGGAGAAAATGGTTCGACCCGATAGGAAGGACTGGAGGATGAGACTTGAAGATGCCTTATGGGCGTATAGAACGGCGTACAAGACGCCAATCGGCATGTCCACTTATCGTTTGGTATTTGGGAAGTCATGTCACCTCCCCGTCGAATTCGAGCATAGAGCATTTTGGGCGGTTAAGCAATGCAATATGGACATCGAAGAGGGTGGAATTCAAAGGAAGCTACAGTTGCAAGAATTGGAGGAGATTCGCAATGAAGCCTACGAGAATGCTGTGATTTATAAGGAAAAGAATAAGATATTTCATGACCAGCAGGTCTTTAGGAAGACGTTTGAATGTGGGCAAAAAGTTCTACTGTACCACTCGAAATTGAAGTTATTTCCAGGTAAGTTACGTTCTCGTTGGATCGGTCCCTTTGTTGTAACTAATGTCTTTGATTATGGTGCAGTGGAGATCCAGAGTCTGAGGACGGAGAAGAAATTTGTGGTGAATGGTCATCGTCTCAAGCCATATTATGATGGGGCTCCAGTTGAACGGGTGGAGGACCCGATTTGTTTGGTTTAAGCAAATTATGGGCTATGTCTAGCCAAAGACATTAAAGAAAGGCGCTCGTTTGGGAGACAACCCGAATATTAGTTTTATTATTTCTAGTTGTTCATTTCTTGCATTGTGTCGTTTATTCGTTGGGTAGTATCAATATTAATATTTCCTCCACTGTGACTAGGAAGACCAATCTTGGCGTGCCCGCGCGGTGTTTGCGTCTCCTGAGATCAGAGGATGTTTTGTAATCTTGGCATGCCCATGCGGTGTTCGACGACTCAAACCATTCATTTAAAAAAAATAAAAAATAAAAAATATTCTATTACTTTCATTAAAAGAAAAAGAAAAGATTATTTCCTTTCTAAACCTAAAAAATATACTCCCTCCGTCCCATTGAAACTGTCATGCTTTCCATTTTGGTCTGTCCCAAAATGTTTGTCACATACCTAAAATGGCAAATGAATTTTTTTTCTTCTTCTAATTTTACCCTTCTGACACTACCTTTAAATATGTGGGTCCAGCATAAATTGTCAAAAGAAAAAGACACGCTTTGAAGTGCGTGGCTGATGCTAGCCAATGTTTACTAGCGCGAGCAGTGCAAAATAAGCAAAAAGTTAGTGTAGCTTTAATAATGTTGTGGGCCCAAAGTGTTGACTAGTTTGCATAAACCATTTGAATAACTTCATCCGCACCACTATAGTCAAAATTTGGACAGCTTGGCGGGGATAATTTGGGAATTACAGACAGCTATCTCTTATTCTTGTCTACTATTGAAAAATATTCCAATTCCCGAAAAGTGACAAACTTTTCGGGACGGAGGGAGTATATAACTATAAATTCAAAAAATAAAAATAAGAAAAAAAAATTTCGAGAAAAAATTTACATAGCAATTTCAAATTCTGGATGATTTAGGTTAGAATAATTTTTGAAACAAAAAAAAAAACCATTTTATTTTGTTTCTTTTCTTTTTCTTCTTTTCTTCTTTCTTTCCTTCCTTTCTTCTTTCTTTCTTTCTTTCTCTCTTTTCTTTCTTCCTTCTTCCCCGCTGCTTTCCATTTTCCATGTTTTCTTCTGTCGGCCGCCGCCCCTTTCACCCAAACCATCGAGCTCCACCACCACATCAATTCGCCAGCCGCACTTCAGCCCACCTCCACCAGCTCTTCTCTAGCTTCGTCCGCCGCACGCCGCCTGTCTTTCCCTCGTTCCCACTCCCCTGGCCGCTGATAGCCTGCGCGCGCAACCAGCAGTCGAGCGCCGCCGCTCCTTCTCCCTCGCGCGCAGCTCCACCAGCTCGAGCGCCTCTCTTCGCTGACCAGCTGCGCGACACCGCCTGCTCAAGCTCCGCAACTAGAGCCACCGTCGCCAACAAGCCGCACGCACCTCAGCTCGGCCTGCCACCTGCTCCACGCCGCCATAGCCCATGGCCAGATTATCTCTCGCGCGACCTTCTTCTTTTCCCAGCTCCACCTCGCGCGCGCGTCATTGGCTCGCCCAAGCGCCGCCCGCAGCCGCTGACCTTTCGACCTCCACCAGCGTCCACGACCTCCAACAGCACCACCAGCTGAGCCGCACGCGGCTCCTGCCTCCGCCGCCTTCACCCCACGCCACCTCCAACTCAGCCCACGTCGTTCGTCCGCCACCGCTGCTGTCGGCCACCTCCACCTGCGGTCAACATCGTGCGCCACCAGTTCTGACCCATCGACGTCGCGCCTCCCTCCAGCCAGCTCCACCTTAGCACCTCCAAGCTCCACCGCCAATCCACACAGCCCAAGCCACCTGTCCAAATTAGACAGGTGGAGGTATTGTAATTTCTTCCCCAAATAGTTTAGCTCTCTGAAATTTGTGTTTGGATTTCTTGATGGATAAAAGAAGGTGATAGTTTGGGTATTTTCTAGGGTAAATTTTGAACAGAGTTAGGTTTAATTGCTGCCATATGTGGGGATATTTTCTGATAATTATTGAATTGTTGGGCTGAATGGATTTTGCGTTTGACTACATTAGGACTACCATTGCTTATTGCCGGTAATTGATGCTTTGTTGAGACGCTTGTCTCAACCTTGGGTTGCTTAAAGTGTGCATTTTGTTGGTTGGGTTGGCTATTGGATTTAATTTTTCCCCTGTGCTTACACCAGTAATACTGGTGAGGGTAGTTTATATTCCTTGAGTCATTTGCTCACTTTAGTAGGTGGAGTTGGGTACTTAGCTGTCCAATTGGAGACAGTTTGCTTTTGCTCGTTGATATAGGTTGTCTCTATTTGCCTTGTTTGGGTGGTAGTGTGTCTAATTGCTGGAATTGGGTGATCGTTTTACACACTAGCACTACTCATAACTGTTATACTCCTTGGACTTGCTCGCTGGCATTGCTGCTCTATTGGGATCGTTTTTGGTATCGATTGAATATCCATTGGTCTTTTCTGCCTAGAATCTATTAAGCTTCCTTTGTTTAGGGTTTAGTGCATTTGTTGGTGCATTGGACGGCTACTGTGACACTCCCATTTCTTATTGCTAATTGATTGCACTTTTGGGCTGCTTTGGACTCAATTGAAACCACTGACTTTTTGACTTGCTTTGTTTCTGCTTTGTTTCTATTCTGGGTTGCCTGCTAGTCCCGATGGTAAAACCACGATCTTCCTCTAGGTCTAGGACACCTAGACACTCACAGCATACCCCACCCCAGTCCTCCATTCCCGCCTCTGATCCCTCGCACGATCCTTCCTCTTCTGGAAGGAGGGCGCGTCTAGGGAGGCAACGGGGAGTCCATATTTCTGACCCCGCACATTTTGGGGGTAATTTGGACTTTACCAGGGCAGCCGACAAGCGGCGATATGCTGCGGCTTGTGAACGGCGGATTATCCCATGCCGTTATCGGGACGCCGCCACTTTGGGCCTCCTAAATATTCGAGTTGGTTTTGACGATTTGATTGAAGCCATTGGATGGCTCCCCTATTCTCGTATTACTGACCTCCCAGCCTTTGTTGAGTTAGTTAGGGAGTTCTATGCCACATTTGAATTTGACCTCCCCACTGGTTACACAGTTTCTACCCCTGATGTCATTCGTTTCTGTTTAATGGGTCAGGAATTCCACCATTCCATAACTGACTTCAATCTAGCCCTAGGCTTTATTGATCCGGTCTATGCCGAGTCTCGTGAGTATGCCGAGAGTGCCTGTGATTATGTCCAACCCTTTTTCTCCCGCTATCGCCATATTTGGGATGAGATGTCCGTAGACAGGGATAACTATGACCCTCGTCTATCTAAGGGTTCTTATCTGAAGGATCCGGCGTCTCGCTATATCCACCGCTTTTTGGCTTACAGTTTCTCGGGTAGGCGAGATAGCTCGGGCATTTTGTCTAAACCAGAGTTTTTCTTTATATGGTGCATGCATAATAACATTAAAATTAATTTGGGGTGCTGGCTCGCTTCTCAATTTAAGTCTGTTTTGTCCAAAAAGAAGCGCCCCTTGATTCTTGGGTCGTATATTACCCATTTGGCTGTTAACTTGCACTTGCTTGATCTCTCTAACCATGATTTGCATGTCGCTTGTCACATGGAGCCTTTGGACATCCCGTGCTTAGAGCGAATGGGCTTGGTAAGGGAAGGTGACAGCGGGTGGGAGGTTGTTCCCCCGGGACCGATTCATGCCCCCCCGCGATCCTCTTTTGCACGACCTTCCACTACCGACTGTGATCCCGGTCCATCTACTTCCGTTCCACCTCCTCCTAACCCTGACGTCCGAGGAGTGGCTTCAACTTCGGAACACGGTTGAGCGGCTGGAAACTCGTTTGCAGCACATTGATGTCAACGTGCATAATATGGCACAGAATCTGGCAGCATTTATGCAGCAAGCTGGGTTTCAACCTCAGTTTGCGCCTAACCCTCCCATGTTTTGACGTCTACAGGGAAGTACCGTTGCCCCTCTCCTTCCTTTTTGCTGTTACATTATCACATTGAGGGCAATGTGTGACTTAGGTGTGGGGGGTCAGTTTGGGTGCTAGATATTTCCAGTTTTCGATTTTTGGGGTGTTTTTCCCATGTTTTTAGTTTAAGTGGTTTCTGTTTAGGTGTTGTTCCTTCATTCCTTTTGGGTGTTTTTCCCGTGCTGTTATCCTGGTGAATATGCTGGCAGCTCACTCTTTTATTGCTAGTTGTAGTTTATACTATGAGTTGAGTTTCGGTGGCAAGTAACAGCATGCTGTCTTGGTGAAAATTTTGAGTTTAATGACTTGGTGCAATTTATGGCTAACTTGTTTAGGCAATGTAAATATTTTGCTGGCATTGTTGTGTGGATTGGTCTCCTGTTGACCTTAGTTCTCCATATTTAGGACATGATGCAGGCTATGATCTTTAATTACTTGGTATTTTGGTGATTTATGGTGAATTACGTATGGCTATACTCCGCTAGTGTCGCCACCCAGTAACCGGGAGTCTTTACCACAAGTGTCGGCTCTCGCGTCAAAAAGTGGCAAAATCTATGAGTAAGTAGTCCTGAAACTGTGAAAAGTTGAGTAACTGGGCTCTTTCATCTAAAAATGTCAGAGTTCACGTCAAAAGACTTGAATAGCTTGGGACTAAGCATTATTCAATCCAAAAAAAAAAATCCAAAAAAAAAACGAGAAAAAAAAATCAGATGTGGAAAATATGTTGGTCTATGATCATGTTGGCCCGTCGATCCTTGGTTCTCAATGTTGAGATTTTGGTTGCCAGTTGACTTAATTGCTGACTGCTGCTAGTTAATATTTGGATTTCCTAGGCGACTCAGCCATGTATTGGACGGGTCTATGAATTTAGGTGCTAACCGGGAGAGATATGACTTGACACTTAGTCACTAAATCTTGATTTCGGTATAAGCACAGCTGGCAATGATAATGTGAAAGTTAGCCATCGTTGAGTTGAATTGTCTCCATGCTTGAGGGCGAGCATGGTGTGGGGGGAATTGATAGGGTATCATTTGTTAGTAATTTTATTATTAATTTCTCCTTTTATCCCTGCCAAATATTGTGTTAATTGTTGATATCTACTTATATTTGGTATCTGGATTTAATTTCAGGAATGAAGCAGAAAATTACCAAAAAGGAGGGACTTTATGGGAAAATGGAGACTTCTAAGGGTTTCAACCCTTGGGCCCTTGAATTGGTGGGGACCACAAGCTAGTGAAAGGCATTTAGTCAATTGGGCTCTTCAAAGAAAGCAACGTAGAGAGACTTAGAACAAGAAGTAATTTTGGAGGCTTTGTCCACATGTGTGGGAACCACTGGAGATAGCCTTTAGTCATCTTTCTTTTGGCTTTTTAAGAGGAGAACGTACAGAAGCAAAGGGGGCGCCTCTAGTTTTAGTTTTTTAGCATAGTTTTTAGTTTTCTTTCTTTTGACTGGCCTCTGACACACGCCAGGTGTTCGACAATATTCCCTAACGGGAAAAACATCTTTTATTCCTTGCCTTCTAGTAAAAAACGCAATGCCTTTGCAATCCATTAATTTGCGTAGAGATTTATTCATGCGGCGTGGCTAAGCCTTCCATCTAGTCAAGGGTCAACTCGACGGCGCAGTCCCGAAAATCTGTGAGATCTAATTAGTTTTCACGCGTTCTTCAATTTATTAATATTTGCACGTTGTCTGCTTGAATTTTCATGAGATTATTTTATTATTTGGATGTCAAGGGCCCGATGTTCAATGTGATTTATTAATCTCGTGCCAATTTAGTCAATTAAATCCGTAATTGTTTGATTGATTAATATTAGTGGCAACTGGTGTGTTTACACGTTAGGGGAACGTGCAATCTAATTTAAATAACCCTCGTAGCGTGTTATTGATTAGGGCTAGGTTTTTCTAGTTATTAATGCAATTGGAGAATTAATTCCTACGGTCGTACCTAGGAGTATTTTCTGGTTAGGGGTAATCAATGGTCGTACCTTGGTTATCAATAAATTAAGGAAGAATTGGTCGTTAGAATTCGTCGGCGACTATAACTAGTCTATTAATAAATTAAGTGAGCCTCTCTTGCATCAATGATCGGATAAATGGACTGTGTCTGAGTAGTTGTATCCTTGGCTAGAATTTATTTATTCTTGATTTAATTCCTACTATATCTGTGCTAATTAATTATTTATTTTTAGTTGGATTGTTTAATTGTTTTTAGTTGCATATCGGTGAAATCCCCCTCTTACCAATTGGAATTTAAAAGAGACAAATATCTCCAGTCCCTGAGGAGACGACCCTACTTGACACTGTCTACTATTTAGTAAATTTCATCAATTAATTAATTTTGGTATATCGGATTAAGCAAACTCTTCGGGAACAGGGTGAATCAAGTAACCCATTGCACACCTAGAGTCCCTGCTCCAGTACCTAGGATTAATTTTTGACTGCTTTTAGTGGTAGTTAGGTTCTATTTTTATTATTGCACAGGTTCGGCACCTGTCAGTGTATCCATTTATGCTAGGAATCTTTCATCCCACTCTGCTATACCACTCTCTATTATGCTGCCAAGTGTTCATTGCTAAAATTACTTAATACTTCTTTCTATCGAAACTTTCCTTCACTTTCCTTGTATATTACTTAGTTAATAGTTATTAGATTTTAAAAATATAAAAAATAAAAATATGATATTTATGAAAGAGAAATAACAATACAATAAAAAATAGGACAAAAAATTTATTGCAATTGTCATTTATATACATAATATTATTAACTTGATTCATTATATGCATTTAACAGAATGGGAGTAGACATCTATCATTTACTATTTCTAAATCCTTTTGACCTCTTGTTAATAGAAAAACGATATCAATTATGTAAGTACATCAAAAACATTAATAGAATTAAATTATACTTGCAAATCTAATTAATATTCATTTACTATTTCTAAATCCTTTTGACCTCTTGTTAATAGAAAAACGATATCAATTATGTAAGTACATCAAAAACATTAATAGAATTAAATTATACTTGCAAATCTAATTAATATTGATTGGTTTATATCCTTTAAAATTTTAGCCTCCTTTTATTAATAGAATAATTCAAATTTTTATAAAATAAAATAAAACTTTAGTTGATTAAATGAGTGTTTTCAAAATTATAAGTAAACTCGATAAATTAATAAATTATCAATTTACCAATTAATTAATGCTTCATTAATAAATTATTACTTTATTGATTAATTAATACATCTTTAAATTAATAGAATTTGTATGGTCCAAAATTATTAGTTTATACAGGTTTTACCGTATTTTGGATAGGATGTATGTCAAATGATTTGGCATTCATTTAGTTGGAACAAATAGTTAGTGCTTGAATATTAGTCTATTCATGTATTCCTCTCTTAAGCATTAATTATTGTAAGGGATAATTACAAAATCCTCCCTTGAGATTTCTAATAATTTCATTAGCCTTCTCTAAAATTTATAAAATTACACAAACCTCCCCTAAGATTAAGATTTTAACAAAATTAGTTCAAAAAAAAGTAACAATAAAAAATTACTTTAAGGAAAGAGATGAAACTTTAATTCCATAAATACCGCTTATTTATGTATATAAGTTATATTTCACAGATAACACAAATAAATAACAAAACTACACTAATGATTACAAGATTTAGTAAAATAAACTAATCATCTCTTTTAGCATGATATTTGCTATGATTCTTATGATTTTGAACAGAAAGATTTTCAAATCTTTCCTTTCTTTCTCTCATTCCTTTATTAGGTATATCAATTGATATTATTTTATAAAATACAAGTCGTCGTCATCATTAAAGAAATTTTTAACAGTTATTTTCATCAATTAGTTACCAATATTAATTAGTACTCTAATTACTTAATCGTTAGATATTAGTAAAGGAGGAGGGAAAAGAAAGGCAAAATTCAAAAATTTGTTTCTTCAAAATTACAAAAATCATAACAAATATTATGTCAAAAGAGATGACTAGTTTGTTTTGTTTAATCTTGTAATCATTAGTGTAGTTTTATTACTTATTTTATATTGTCTAATTTATTAAATGTGAGCCTTTTGAATAATGAAATGTATGTATTAATTATTTTTAATTTTTAATTATTTTTGTTCTTTTACTAATTCAACTTATGTACATGCATAAATCTCTCTCCTTAAAGTACTTTTAATGTTACTTTTTTTAATTGGATTAATTTTGTTATCAAAACTTTAACCTCAGGGATGTTTGTATAATTTTGAAACTTCAAGGGAGGCTAGTGAAATTGTTAGAAACCTTAGTAAGGTTTCTGAAATTATCCCTTATTTTAATAACTAACAGTTCTTTGGAAAAAACTTGGGTGAATCCGGTCCACGACCCAAACGGTGGACAATGTGGCTCTTAAACAGCCACATCATAATATACAAATTGATATATGATGGTGTGATGATTGTTGCTCCGCAACATCTGAATCAGCAGCTCCAATGGCGACTGGATTGGTCCGACGAGCAATAGCTAGGGTTCAGTCGTCGGCTCCGGCGGCGAAACTGGTGATAACCAGGGCCCACGCATCGGAGGCCGAAGCCCAGCAAGCGGAACCTCAGGCCAAGAAGACTCACAGCCTGAAGACCTTCCAAATCTACCGATGGAACCCGGACAACCCCCAAAAGCCGGAGCTCAAAGATTACCACATCGACCTGAAGGAGTGTGGGCCCATGGTGTTGGACGCCCTGATTAAGATCAAGAACGAGATCGACCCATCCCTGACCTTCCGCAGGTCTTGCCGGGAAGGGATCTGTGGGTCCTGCGCCATGAACATCGACGGCTGCAATGGCTTGGCTTGCTTGACTAAGATTGATTCTGATGGGTCGTCTGGCACCACAATCACGCCGCTTCCCCATATGTTTGTGATTAAGGATTTGGTGGTGGACATGACCAACTTCTATAATCAGTACAAGTCCATTGAGCCGTGGCTGAAGAGGAAGAGCTCCCCGCCCACGCCCGGGAAGGAGATACCACAGTCCAAGAGGGATAGGGCTAAGCTGGATGGGATGTATGAATGCATTCTGTGTGCCTGCTGTAGCACTTCCTGCCCCAGTTACTGGTGGAACCCTGAGTCCTATCTCGGCCCTGCAGCCCTCCTCCACGCCAACCGGTACCTTTTTTGCTTTGAATTCTTCCTTCCAGTTTTCTTGATTCTACATGCATGCTTTCTGGGGTTAATTTCCCCTGATGGTTTGATAAGTCTTTCTTGCTTAACAATTACTACACTCTATGTTGCTTGCTTAAATAACCTGCATGTTTAAGTCTATACTTGTTGGGCTGAGGCCCATTTGAATTTTACTGGTTGTTTGAGGACACTTTTGATGGAATAAATCGACATCTTTTAGTAGAGTAGTCTCAAAACATGCCACTGCTCAATGAGAATAGCTAATGGTTAGAATCTAGGAAGATAAAGTTTGTCATTTCCTTTTAAATTTCCTGTCCTCATTTGCATTTCTTACCTCTTTCATTCTAGTTGGAAGAGTTTGATTGTTAAAGGGGCCTGACGTTGGATTTGAAGTGAATGAACTGTGAAGAAAGCACCAATCAAAACGTCATGCTAATTTCCCTTGGGTTGTGATTTAGTTTACCTTCTGTTGTATCTGATGATCTCCGATGTGCGTCCGTCTGTCTATTTAGAGTGCTGGACATATTTTGTGTGGCTATTCTGGACTTGGTCTTCTAAAGCTGTCTGCCAGACAATTTTTCACTTAGTTATGGGCTTCTTGGGATTTTTGTAACCTATATATTGGTGTTAGAATTGGATATGGGAGGTGCTTTCTGAGGATTCACTAAAACTCTATAAGAAGTTCTCTGGACTGACGTCTATTTGACATGATGGAAACTGTGATGTACTACACCTAGACCAGGATCTTGTGTCTAGGTCAAGACAAATTCTGCAATCTTTCAACTTGAGATGATCTTTTGGTTGGTGCACATGTTTATACCCAGTTGTTTGGATCTGTTATCTAGGCTGGTCTGTCGGTTACATGCTTCCCAGTATGTCTGAATGCATCCAGTGTCACTGTTTTGTGATTGATTTACTTAACTCTAATCCAGTTTAGCTGTGTGACTAAATTGTTTGACTTTATGCACCCCTTCAGGGCAAACACTGTTCTGGCCAAGTTCATTGTCTGTTCCTTGTGAAATTTATTTTAAATACATGTCCCTTGCACATGTTTTCTGGCCTAGATTGCTAAGCAATCTACCTACTGTTATTGTTTCTTTTCGAATGCAGTTGGATAATGGACAGTCGTGATGAATACACCAAAGAACGTCTGGATGCAGTGAACGATGAGTTCAAGCTTTATCGATGCCATACAATTTTGAATTGTGCCAGGGCCTGCCCAAAGGGACTGAATCCTGGGAAGCAAATCCAAAACATCAAGAAACTTGAGCTTCTTGGTTCTTGAAATGTAGAAAACATAGTATATCTGTGCTGATCTCTCCTGAGATTATTTTGAGGGACTCAGCTGAAGTTGTTTGAGAAATAATTCGATGTGCAGTGTTTGTAATAATCTGCCAATTCAATTAGATGTGCATTGTACTTCAAACATAGGAAGATCTTTGTTTCAAATAAAAATTTTTTGTGTGGAACCACTATATCTCATGTTAAACCGGTATGTTTTCTGTCATTTTCTTTTCCAATACACTTTTTGCTTCTCTGTTGATATTTTGGCTTACAATTCTGGTGATGAAGCAAAAACGCTCTACTTTGAGCATGATCATCTATTACTCCTGTCATCATCGGTCATTACTCTGTCGCAGGAAATCAAGCTGGTAATGCTATTTTATTATCTTTTTCCTAACGAATTTAGTGCTAGACTTAGAATTAGGCAATCTTATGATTTCAGTTTTTCTGCATATATTCCTACATTTTCAGGTTATTTAGCAATGCTTACATAATAGTACTAGTTTGAGTTTCTGGGAAGCATTCTGGTCTATACGGGGAAGAAAATATAACTTGTTAGCTCTTTGAGTTACTTCTGTAGAAATTACAGCAGCTGTGTTGGCTTTTAGGTCTCGGAGTTAATGATTGATCTGCTCGTTAGTTAATGTACCATGGTCAGATTAGTAACGTAGGGTTCAATTGGTTGATGCACACATTGCTTACATTTCCTAAAACCAAACCAATCAACGAGGTGATCTCCAAGCAACCAGTTCTGCAACTAGTAAACTGTAGCAAGAATTTTCTGCAATGCACACCACACTGGTTTCACGCACGACAGGATAAATATATTTGTTTTCACGCGATCAAATATGGCCTCTTTTACTACGACAGCGAGCGGAGACAAAAAATTGACAGATGAAGACTTTTATGTCTACATACTTGCTGTGTGATCCCCAACATAACAAGGGCAGAATATTTTAAAACACAAGTTCATAATTTATTGGAGTCACATCAATTGCATTAGGTCTCCTGAACTCCTGAAAACCTGCAGAGGATCTTATATAAGAGGACTCGGGGCACTGACGGTTGCAGGTGCAATCGTCCCGGGCAATTTTGGTCAATATGAACTGCGCGTAACTTTCTTTGTACATCGTGTAACTTTTTTTTCACAGGATGTATTTTCAGAACAGATAGTGGTGGCCCCACACTTGGCGCGGAAATCGAGTTACATGGTGTAATCTCAGCCGCACAAAATTTTGAGGGCAAATCTTGGCCCTTAACCGTGCAGGGACGGATGACCGTCCCTGCCCCAAATCCTATATAAGAGAACTCTATTGAGCAGAAACTCTGGAAGACCAACCAACCAACCAACCTCAAAAGCACACTAGTTTTTCCTGCTAAAACCATGTAGCAGTGGGTATTACTTACTTTTCTGGTTTTAATGGTCTTTACTCTTTACTGAGGCACTGACTTTTGCAGTCTAAGCAAGCCATGGGCGTAGGTTTCTCCAAAATCCTCAAATTCTAGAATCACCTCCATGCGTTACCGCAACAGGTAATGGAACTCTAACTATTTCACTCTTTAGGTCTTAATTCTGTTAAAGGAAAAAAGGACCAACAATATGTCTATCATTCTATTCACTAGGATGCACCAATAACTGTGACTGTGCGACATAGCCTGTTGTTATTGCGAGATCATTGAATAGCGACATAGCCTGTTGTTATTGAAAAGAAGGGCCTTAACTTCTCGTATCATGATGTAATAGTTCTAGTTGTCTCAATCCTAATACAACTAATGTATCCTATTGCGCAAAAGTATCACGCTTCAGGAAATCAGATGATCCTGTGGAACAAAGTTCCTGAACACCCCCCCCCCCATGGGCGGCCGCCCACGCCAACACTGTCTCCTATTATTCTCTTTCTATTTGGGGGAAGCGAATGGCAGAGGGCAAGAGTAGCATGTCTGTCCTGGAACAAAGAAAATACTGGCAGATTACTTGACCTTATTTTTGTAGAAATCATTTATGTTGTTAAATTTTATTAATCCTGCATGAAAGTTACACAGTCATCTACCACCTATCATCTTATTACGTTTTAAAGGCATAAAGAAACGTCAAGGTAGTACCAAGTTGAAATGATACTTAAGGATAAACATTAACCAGGTGCAGAATGGGGAAAACTTATTGTAAATATGGTTGTACTCTGACAGGCAAAACTGGAAATGCACAATTAATAAGGTTAGGAACTCAAGCTATTCAGCAGGATATCTTTTGGAAATCCAACATTTATGTTGTGCAAACACACAAAAGGAACAGAACGAATATCAACATTTAAGCTAATTCAACTTCTCCAAGCGTGCATACTGTGACGCCCCGAAAAGTATGAGTGTGAGAATCCGAAAATTTTCTAATTTTTTAGGGTTTATTTTATTTAATCGCCCGCCTTTTCTACATTTTCTTTATTAGAAAAATTCCTCAGATAAAGTTTATGAGCAAAGATAGTTTTAAAATGATTTTTCTAGTATCGGTTAGTTTTTGAGAAATTAAAAGCGTATTTTGGACGTGGGACCCGCTAGTGCGGTAAATGCATTATATTTTTTACAACTTGTTGGAATTTTGTATTAAGTGATATTATTTTACAAGGTGTTAAGATATTTGTATTGGAGAGACAAAAAAAGATAAGTTTTAAACCAAAAGGTGACAAGTGTCACCATAAGATTAAGTCTTGGACTTTGACTTACTATTCAACCTTTTACCATTTACCATAATAACTTCAAAAATTGACCAAAATATCTTCATTTCTAAGCTTCATATGGCCGGCCACCTTCAAGCAATAAGGGAAGAAAAGCTCTCCAATTTCTTTGCTCCAAGCTTGCTTAATCTTCACTTTTAACCGTTTAATTTTAGTTTTACTCCATAAAAACTCTTCTCTTGGTAGGATTAAGGTTCTTGGTGAAGTGATTTGGAAGATTTAAGTGCAAGGTTGCTCCATCTCTTTGGTTACTAAGGTGAGTTGAGAAGGACCCCTCTCCTCCCTCTAATGATGTGTAATTCATGATTGGTGGTTGTATAAGATGCAAATTTATGGATTAAATCTTGATTTTGGTTGAATTGGTGAAGTTTTATAATTATTGGGGATTTTTCTGTTTTCATATGGATATGATTATGGGGTCATGTATGATGATTGGAAATGATGTTTAAGGACTCTATGAGGTGGAAAAAGTGATTAATTGCAACCAATTTCTGTTTTGGACTAAAAATTGAAAAGTGAGGGTTTTGTAGTGAACGACTGAGTCCCGGCGAGAGCTGGGCAGGCGGCCCGCCGAACCCTCTGGTTCGCCTTAGGGGGAGGTGGGGCTGTTACACATACATTCCAGTCAAAGAAGCATTTCAATACATTCAGATCTAAGGTTTGTGCTATCTTACTAATTTTGTCCAGTCAGATGCTAAAAAGACCAGCAGATTGGTGAAACAACACATGAAAAGCAGAAGTAATAGAAAAAAAGCTATACGCTTATAAGAGAAAAGCATACAGAAGTCATTTCCTTGTAGAAACTCCAAGACAGCAGCAGATGCAACTTGAACTGTAAGATCTGCAATATCAACATCATGTCCACCTTGAACCAGACCCCAGCTTTCTACCTGCAAAAGCACCATAAAGCAACAGAGAAGCAAGAGGATAAAAGAAACAACATAAACTAGAACCTGTAAATCTTCTCCTAGTCTAATAAGCTCAATGGCCTCCTCAGTATTCAATCTACCACGAAAGATTCCAATGGTTATAACTAAAGAATGAGCACCAGCTACAGCAATTGCATCAATTGCAACTAGTTCACAATCATTTGTCCTTTTGAGCAGGCCTTCAATGGCTGTTACCAGACCTTCTTCCTGCTTACCACCAGAGAAACTGGAATATACAACAGGTTTATACCCAAACTTCGATTCCAACCATTTAAACACCGGGTCGATCTTCTCAACTTGACGTTCTACAAATTATGTGGACAATTAAGAAAATAGTTTTCACTGCCGAGGAAGATACCTCATCAGAACTAAATGCATGAAATGGTGACATTTACCGTTTGCTCAAAACAAGGGAGAATATACAGGGCATTTACTTGATTCAAGCAACAACCATTCGTCCTCATGTTCAGACATAGCTTCTTACGTGTATTATAAGCAGCAAATCATGGTAAACTTTCAAGAAATTTCTAATGATAACTTTTTCCTGAACAGCTAATCCATCGCATTACTAATATGTAGCAGACAATTCCATGCCATAAATCTTTATTTATATAGTGAAAATTGGCCATCAGAAACATTTTGCAATTGTCTGAGGATGAGAATCCAAGGCTAAAAACAAACATAAAAGCTTTTCACTTGTTTTGACGAAGCACTTTCCCATAGACCATTACGAAGCATCATGTACATAATGGCGTCCTGACTCAAAACAGAACAGGTCTATGTGTTCAAGTGCCAACTAGTGTTAAGAGAGGCTGAAAGGTAATGATTGAGTAAAACAAATTCAAATGTCGAGGTCAAAAAAAGTCAGTAGAATCTTGAGTATGACTGTTTATTGCATTACAGTGATAGTGTTGTAGGTACTTATGTTGCCTTATGAGTCATATCCTTGCCTTGCTTCTCGTTCTTGGGAGGCAGAAGATGAGCAGATAGAGGAATGGTTTGGCAATTGCATTTATGTCGACCAGGAAGAGGTTGAAAAGGAGTGATTGAAGAATAAAAGATAGTCATGAAATATAAGTTAGTAATCAACAAATCTCACCCTGTTAGGTGAATCGGCAAAGGCAAGACAACAAGGGATGTGCACTCAGAAATTCACACATAAAGAGGGATAAGAAAAGAAGGCACCTACTGAAAACACCACCCTTGGTACTTGGTAAGATCATTGTCGGCTGGAGCTCGACAGGAGACCAAATCCTGCTGGAATTTCTTCATAAATTTCTCAGTGATCTTGGGTCGAATAAGTGGAACCCTTTCCAATGCAGTGCATGCATGTTTCGCGAGTGGCATTGTAAAGGGCCTAATTCCATCTGTTTGCTACAATACAACAAGAACTATTTCGTAAATTCAAATAAAGATTGCATTTCCTTTCTACTCGACAAAATAGAGTAAAGATTCACTACAAAATCCAAACTGTGGCTAGAAAGAGGAAGAAGAAGAATGAATTGGAATTAAAAGAAGGAAAGCAATAACCGTTATTACCCCTTTTAAGGGCCGTTTGGAGTTGAGCTTATTAAAAAACATTTCTCATTTGGATCTTTAATAAAAGTACTTATTTACTGCTTGATTACTTTTAAATACATTATTTGGAGGTAATAGTTCAATATGTACTTATTGCATTGGATAATGTATAATTTAAAATTTTTTAAAAGTGTTTATCTATTTATTTAGTTCATAATATAGGATAAAATAATTAGATTTGATGTTTTATTTTTTAAATCATAAAAGCTACATTAAAAGCATCAAATTTAAGTTTTTGCTAAAATTGTTTTTAATACCAAAAGTTTTACTCCTAATTTTATGGAATGATATTCACCAAATACTTTAAAAATATTTTTAGCACCTAAAAGTGTTTTTTTTTTTTAACCAAAAGCACACCAACCCCAGCAGAGCATTCTAGATATTTTCTACAATAATTTTTACTTTTTTTAAGAAATTAATAGTGAGATCTTTGTTAACCAATTAGTATTACCTTTTCTTCTTTTGTAATAAATTCGGGGTGGGATTTAGCATATCAATATTGTTAAACAACGTGAGCGAAGATTGTGTGTTGGTACTAAAATTCATCAAATTAATGAAGAGAGCCACAAAAGACTGTCAAGATTGCCCGTTGGCATAGAAAACTCGTCAAATTATGAAAAAACTCACAAAAATCACTGAATTATTTAAGAGAGCCACAGCACGCAAGTCTAAAGAATTGAGAATAAAACATAAACAAATGTGGAGCAATATTATTTTTAATGATGCAAACTCTTAGACAATTTTTGTTCAATACAATTCATGGGCTACAAAGCCTTTATATACAAATAATAGGGACCAAAGTCTTAACTGTAAATTATTTATAGCCCCCTTTGATTTTATATAATGTCAGATGATCCTCCTAGGGTTTTCAAAATAGCCACATAACCCTCTATGATTTTATGTTAAGCGGAAAATGGACGAAATACACAATCAAATATAGTGTTTATAATAAACACACTCTAAAAGTTCGTATGATAAAATCTTAATCTCCATATAACCCTCTTATAATTTGTATAAATATCCACTTTAATCTCAATGTGATTTTTACATTTATTCACGTAATCCTCCTATACTTTTATATAAGGTAGTTAAACTGTCAATTGATTTAGCATCTAAGTAAGAGTATTATTAGTATGAGTCTGTCTAAAAGGTGCTCATAGTGTACTTGTTAAGATATATTTCTGGTGTCATATTTTTTGAAAATATAAGATTAATTAGGGAAAGTAAATAAATACTAAAAGTAAGGGTAGATAAGATTAAATAGGAAAAGTTTTTATATGCAAGAGAAAGTAATAATTATTAGTATGTGTACATATATGGTAGGTTAATTGAATATTAGGAGTATTAACGAGTGCACCCATTAGGAAAACTCTATTGATATTTCAATTGACGACATTACATAGACTATTTTTCGTTAATTTTCCACTTTATATAAAACTATAAGAGCGGTGAAGTGGATATTTTGAAATGTTAGGAGGTCATGTGACAATTGACGAAATCATGGGAGGGTTATATGTAATTTAACCAAGTCTTAAAGTGGATTGAGTACTATATAAACTGGGAAATAAATCCCTATAGCAATAGTGAACAACTACTAAACCAAATACAAAAAAATAAGTCTAATATTAACTTATCTAAAACAAAACTAAAAATATACCAATTTAACTAATAACACTAACTAATAAATACACCTAGGGAAAAGGTATAACAATTAGAAGCGGAATCTCTATCTATTGATAATTTTTCTTAGGGATAATTTCAAAAACGTCCTCCGAGGTTTCTGACTATTTTACTAACCTCTTTTCAAGTTTCAAAAATTATACTAACCTCCCTTGGGGTTGAATTTTTATGTAACATTTAGGTCCAATCAATAATTAAAAAGCGATATTAGGAGAGAGAAAATAATATAATTTCATCATTGTCCATCATCTACTATATTATTTAATTAATTTAATACCAACCCACACATTAAAGAAAAATGCAAAAATTTGTTGTTTATGATTAGGGATCAAATCACATATAATATCAAAAAATAGTATATCATTTTGTATTTTTCACTTAATACAAGATCCAAATTACTTTTTTCAGTTACATATTTATTATCAAACATGATCAACAATAAATAATTAAAAAATTTGCAATCAAAATATTATAGAGAGCAAACTATAACATAATAAATATTCTTATCAACATATTAAGATTAGTTGTTAAAATTTTTATTATATTAAAGTTCGCTCTTTGTAATTTTTTGATTATAAATATTTTTGATTATCTGTTATTGATCATGTTTGATAATAGATTTGTAACTGAAAAGAGCAATTTAGACATTACATTAAGTGAAATATATAGAATGATATACTATTTTTAATGCCATATGTGATTTAATCCTTGATGATAAATAGCAAATTCTAAATTTTTTTTAATGTTTGAACTGATATTACATTAATTAAACCATTTAGTAGATAAGGGACAATGATGAAATCATATCTTATCTTGTCTCTCCTAATATTATCTTTTTAATTGTTGGATGGGATTAGATGTTTCAAGATAATAAAATTTAAGAAAAGTTACTGTAATTTTTAAAACTTAAAATAGGCCAGTGAAATTGTCCCTGAGGTTTCGGAAATTATCACTTTTTCTTCACCAGGTGGTTACGGAGTCTGAACTGAGACGGCAACCGGGGCAACGTTCATTCTTCAGCATCCACTTTTGGTTATGGAGTATGAACTGAGACGGCTACGGGGGCAATATTCATTCTTCAGCATTCACTCTTATATGATGTTCGCGCTGTTGATTGTTTTGCTTCGGAGCAGCTGAGACCTTTAATTGCCTTAAATTGCCTTTTTCTTGGGACTCGTGCTGCTTTCCTTATCGGCTGTCAATTCGCAACTTTCCGACACCTACTCCCACCCTTTGAGTCACTCATGACTGCTTGAGTCATTCACGTCTTATATCTACAGACCAGCACGCCATTCAGTTTCCATTCCTACAACATTTTTATGCCATTGATCCATGCATAGGCGGATTTCTGTGATCCCATCAGATTCTGATTCTGAGATGGTTTCCTTTTCTCGAGTTGTACATTTGATAACCAACTGCTAGTGGCTGAAGTGCTCAAAGATTCCCTGTTCTCTTCCAAGACAGAAATTTGAGCAACGGTTCCAGAGATTGGAACTCTTTCTGTATAGTAATAATACTCCATAAGAGTAGAGGAAGAGGAAAGAGAAAGCGAGATGGCTGGGCAGGGGTCGTCGTGGAATTCAACTCCGCTGCAAGTGTTGCATGATGTTCTGGGATGGATTGCGTTTGCGTCGTGGTCTATCAGCTTCTATCCCCAAGTCATCTTGAACTTCCGCCGTAAAAGGTTTTTTTTTCCCCCACAATACCATTTTTAGCTTTTCGCTTTCCTCTCGTTCAATATTCAGCCTTTCATGGTTCATCGTGAGAGTACTAATTAATAGTTTTTCTTCTCGGGGGGCCGTCCGCTTAAAAAAACCACTATTTTGGCTGGCGGCGGTGTGCAGCGTTGTGGGCTTGAATTTTGATTTCGTGGTGTTGAATCTCACAAAGCACTCTTCCTATCTCATCTACAACGCTTCCGTCTTCTTCAGTTCTGCCGTTCAACGCCAGTACCACCAAAAATTTGGCTTTGATCAGGTTTATTCTTTCTTTCTGCCTTGTTTTTTCCCCTTCCCCTATTAGCAACGCGTATATCCAAAGGTGGATGTCTGCTGGACTCATGAATACCCTTGCTTCAATTAGAATGTATTTCAGTTTTAAGCATTATGATTACGTGCTTCTTCTGATCATTAATTAACTTTTAAAGGATAATTGTTGTCAAATCTTGATAAATAAGCCAAAGAGATCAATGCTCTGAACTAATCGAATGTTATCCTAGTCCTGGGCTAATCCTCTTCTTTTGGAGGGTAAATTTGATTTATTTGGTCTGCTGGTTCCCGTCACCAACAGCTATATGCAGCGTGAGCTTTTTTAAGTAATTTGTACTAGTGCTCTGCTTTCTTTCCTTGTGCGAGGTTGAATCAGTACATTGACAAGTGGATGGAGTATTCTCTGAACCTTTACTTGATCTTATTCCTTGATTCGTCTATTGCAGATGATTCCAGTGGCTGCCAATGACGTAGCTTTCTCAATCCATGCGGTTCTGCTAACTGCAATTACCTTATTCCAGATTGCAATCTACGAGGTAACTATTTAAATCCTTCTTTGATGCTTCCTGCATGTCTTAAAAGATAACTGAAAACAGGAAAATTTGCGTGTAATTTTCTAAAAGAGTGTTTGCGCGTACTTCATAACACTGTTCTCAGGAACAATGTTTGTAACTTAGATTGCCAATGATTACTCGCATCAATTCCTATAGCTGTCACTTAACTCTACACCCCCCGGTTCCCCAAATTCTGTTCTTTTCCAGCGTGGACATCAAAAGATTTCTAGAACTGCAACCGCGATTGTCATAGTAGCTTGGTTAGCTGCAGCGGTCTGTGTTTTTGTAGCAGTTCCTCACCACAAGTGGCTTTGGCTGGTGTCATGCTTCAAGTAAGATGCGTTGTTTTACTCCATTCTTGTACATCTTCTCTTGTTAACTCGAACGAAGTCAATGTTGCTGGCTCCACTTCTTGTTAAAAGTGTTGAAAATCTTGCTGAACGTGTTTTGCGTAGCTATGGAGGAATGGTCTGTTGATGAAGCCCTCATTCATCTCTGATCATTGTGAACTGATACTTCTGTTTTGGGCTATTATTTTTGGTTAAAAAGATTACCTTTTAATGGTGCTACCATGATTGTGGCGACCTTTTTACCTTTTCTTTCTACTGTATATGCAGCACAGTGCAAGTTGTCATGACAGTCATCAAATACATTCCTCAGGTTATTCCTATGGCTGGCTATCTTTGGAATTGTCCAATATTAACTACATATACTTTCGCTTAGGTTAGGATTTAGTGAAACTGCATCCGTTCTTTAATACACCAAGCGTATTGGGTGCCTTTGATGCATTTCAGTTTCTGAAGGATGTCTTTTTTTCTTTTTTCTCATGGGTGACTTGCTGTGTAACTTAGGCTGTTATGAATTTCAAAAGGAAGAGCACCATTGGATGGAGCATCGGCAACATTTTGCTTGATTTGCTTGGTGGTGTGACCAACTATGCACAAATGGCTGTGCAATCCATTGATCAAAGTAAGATTCATGAATTTGATAATTCGGATCTGTTTTTTGGTTGGGGGTTGGGGGGGGGGGGGGGTACTTAGAAGATTGTAATGCAATGCCTAACCATATTTCATCCATGTTTCTGTTAGAATCCTGGGTGAACTTCTATGGAAACATAGGCAAGACTCTGCTGTCCTTGGTATGGACTTTTTCTATCTGATAATTCTGAGCTTCATCATAATTCTTTTATTGTTTTATCGACCTTCCTTCAAGCTTCAACAACCCACGGCCTTCCTTCAGAAAGATGAAATCTTGTGCTGGCATGAAGATAACCAGCTTCCCGTTTCATAATAACGACTGAACTGTTTTTCACTTTGACGTTGAGTCCCAGAAGACAAAAAACTTATGATCAGCATTTCTCTTTGTTCCGTTAACTCCTGCGGTCAGCAATTACGCAAGAAAATTGTGATAAAAATGGAATACGCACAGATTCGACCTTGTTTAAAACAGTAAATGTGTTTGTTTGATTTACTAAATATGCATAAAACAAATTGCTTCGGTGCTAAAAGAAAGAAGATTTCGTCCCTCATAATGTCATTTGTACTTGAATCTTACTAATTATATTTCTTTTGGTCTGCTGGAATTAACCATGCAGGTGTCCATTTTCTTTGACATTCTCTTCATCCTGCAACACTATGTGCTCTACCCATCCAAGGAGAAGGCTTTACCTCCTAAGCTTGATGCGGTAAGCAAGGAGCGAATACTTAAATCCTCTGAAAACGCACATTCTGACAATGTACGACACAAATTCATTTTCGAACACTCTTCAGGTGTAAAACGGGTTTCGTATCTTGACGTTGTTAAATTCGACTAATATCTATTCCTCTTGAGATTTAATTAAATTCATGTAGAGGTCGATGGAAACAGAGGATTTGTTAAGAATCTAAATTATTTCACTCGCTGAAATGCAGTGAAAAGTCTATTACCTGATAAAATTTTCAGAATTTGTTGAGAAAAGTCTATTATCTGATATATTCTGTGGTCCTGATTGTAGGTACCCTCCACTTCCAGCACTAGGGATGTTGAAGAAGGCTGATGGAAGCTATGAGACGCTTGTTAGGGAGAGATGCAGTCTGGCCTCTAACCAATATGATCAACTTGTTAAGCATTAGACTAGCCTATGTTATTTTGTTGCCAGAAAATGTGAAAGACATCATACATATTTAGCATTAGAAAAATATGTTTTATATATATATATATATATATATGTAGTCAAAAGATATTTACAGTTAGAGGGCAATTACCATTAAGTCATCTCTAGTTTAGCATTCAAGCTAAAGGCGGGGAACATTGTTTCCATACAACACCATATATCATGAAGTCGAGGAGGACCCTAGCAGAGGGCTACACTACAGGACGTTTACTTAGATCGGCTCTACCCAAACTTTTCTGGTTCAAAAAAGACTCTCTTTCTAAAGGAGGAGGGAGCATGAATAATAGGATTTCATCTATAGGGTAGGTGTTGGGACAGGAAGCGTTGGCACCAATGATAGCATAACTGGTTCAAAGTGCGGTGGGTAGCAAGAATGAGGGATTGGAGGTCTAGCTTTCTCTTTTGCTTGTGACTGGGCGGCCCCCTTATTCTTACTGCGAGCAGCTTTGTTCGGAATGACTATGACCGGGCACGATGAGTACGAGTAAAAGAGCAGGAGTCTGTTTGATCCCTTAAACTGCTGCTGAGTTCATCCAAAGCTGCCAGAGAAAGATGGCTGTGAGCACAATGCTCTTTCCCACTTGGCCTTGAGGCTGCTAGTTTGGAGTATCTCACCACCTCCAGAAGTCCCATTGCTCTTCCTTCAGCCCGTCCCACTGCACCTTAAATAGTGTTTGTGCTATTTAAACAGCTGTGTATCACTTGCCTTTTAATATGCATTTTAGTAGTTAATTATGCTTGTGTACATAGCTTCTAGTTTTCATGCTAGTTGCTTCAGCTAACTTAAAGGTTTAAACTTCAATTCCAAAATTATTAGGATGCCATATACAGGTTGAGAATATGGTGGGCAGTGGCTGTGCCTTGCACAGCTAGCCTTGCCTTCTAAAATTAACTTGTACAAAAAATATTTAAAATATCTTTAAATAATATACACAGTGTATATACTAGCATCGTTGGATTCATGACGTGTGCAAATGTTGAATTTTACATTTAAATTTTACATAATTGTTATTTATTCAATGTCAATGTAAGAAATATAAATTTAAAGTGTTTCACAATCATGGATATCTTATCTCAGTATGACAAGCACTCTTAGCGCGCGAGTCTGCAATTTTAGAATAATTAGTGAATTATATCAAAATATTCATCCGATCACACCAAGAAAACCAAACCCCTAATTTCCTTTTAGCAGCAGCCAACATGAAAACCAATACAGGGTTTTCATCCCTCATCTTCTTCACCATTTTTACTATGATACTCATCCCAATTTTCCTCTCAATTTCCCGCTGCCATCAGACTACCAAATCTTGAAGGCTATGATGGATTGGTGCGTGGATGTCTATGCTAATTTTTCCTAAAATCCATCTCCAATTTACCAGGAAGATGAAGGTGGGGCGCTCAAGCTTGATATATACCGGTGGAACAAGTTTTTCAATGTGGTAAGTAGGTCATGCTCCGAGAATGGCAGATTGACTCCGGATTATCCAAAAGATGAGGTCCTCAATGAAGTACCACCTATAATTCCCATGATTGAAGATATTGGGCGGAGAGCATTGTGGGACAAGGGAAATTGCATCTAAAAGTCAGGAGGATCCCAGAGTCTTGAAGCCAATGATGGAAAACTGTGTGAAGCTCTACTTAGATAATGCTAATGGTAGTGCTGACTCGGAGAAGCATAATCTCGATCTTGATTGTACCATCTATAGTTCCCATGATTGAAGACATTGGCGAAGAACATTGTGGGACAAGGGAAATTGCATCTAAAAGTCAGGAGGATCCCAGAGTCTTGAAGCCAATGATGGAAAACTGTGTGAAGGTCTACTTAGATAATGCTGATAGTAGTGCTGATTCAGAGAAGCATAATCCCGATCTTGATTTCTGCAGCAGTTTCTTCCTCGACTTGGGATTTTATTATGCCGAAAACCAGAAACCATTAGCACCTGAATCTGTTGCTGTCTTGAAAGAACATCGCAGGCTGTACGATCTCAACCTGCCGATTGTATGCGCACCAAGCTTAACCTTTTATCCTGTGCCCTAAGGGCACAAAATAGATTAACCCAACTTTGAAAATCACAGTTAAAATCTCTACTATGATTTCTAATTTTATATGAAGCAAGTAGAGTCATCAATGTTACTTTATCATCATAACAAAAATGTCTATAATTCCGCACCCATTTTTTTCTGACCCATGATCTTTGACATGGTAAGTTCTTTCTTTTTAACCGTATTAGAGCTCTCATTAAGATCAAACAAAGGGATAACCCCACAAGTACTGAAAGTTTTTGTCAAAAGAAACAGGTCCACGAGGACCACTACCTACACTGGCTTACCAAATTAATACTACATCAAAACTGAAACGCAAACTACATCAAACTCAGAGAAAAGATCTTTTGTCCTAGACTTCAACTAATACTAATCTCCCAGTTTCTCCTTGATCTTTCAACTTTACAAACACTAACAAGGGAGCATTTAACATCATAATGATTCTTTGCACCAGTACAGAGCATAATAAGCTCCTTAAAAAGAACATAGATATGTGTGCATATACATATATGTATATTGAAATAATCACACATGCACAAGGTCTGCTTAAAACACTAGCCATATATGTAGCGGAGTCACTTTTTTAACTACAAATGTTACGCATGTAGCAAACCAGAAAATGGTACAGATTGCTCAGAGAAAATATGACAGGAAAGCAGCATCCTCCCACAATGTTTTTAAGGTAGTTTTACAACTATCCGTCACTTGCTTAGACATTAAATAGAACTAATTCCCAAATTAACTTCTGCAGAATGTTTTCTTAGGATATATTTACATATATAGCATGGTTTCCATTTAAGCATATAGTTAAAAGTGTTTCAAAATCATTAATGTATACAGTACGAGAGCCAAACAAAGAGCGTTATGCAAAGTCATACAACTTCAGAAAAACAAATTTTGGTGGTCATGGAAGTTGTTAATTGACATGGGGACTAATTTTTTGTTAGGAAAGCTTGTTGAGGCTGTTGTTGACAAAAGAGAAAAAAATTGTGTTAACCCAAAAGCTAATCATACTGCAATCATGCAATGTAGTAGCTATGCACGCTCATTATTTAAGCTGTAATGATAGTAATACTCTATAACAAAATTATGCAAATGGTAAATGCTAAAAAGCTGAAAATGTATCATTTTAGTGACAATTTCTGTCAAAGGGTGTTATTACAGATAAAAGCAAAGTCGAAAAAGAAAAAAGGAAAAGGAAAATGACCGAATTTGTCCATCCATATCCCCAAATTTTTTTTTCATTTCTTACATTTGAAATGAAAAAATATCTTTTTTTTTTCATCACAACACAAAAAACTTTTTTCATCTCTCATATTTGAAATGCAAAAGAATTTCTCAAATTTCAAAAATTATGCAATTGTGTCCAAAACCAACTCTGATGGATTTTGTAGTCGCCAATTACATTCGCTCTTCATATGCAAATAATTTCAAGGGTAAAATGGAAAGAATAAAGTTTTTCAATCAAATTAATATCACATGATGCTTGAGCTCCTACCACCATTGTTTCGAAAACCGGACCAGACTGGACAAGCTGGTTCAACCAATCAGACCGCGAACCAGCCATAGGTCCGGTCCGGTTCATATCTCAGGTTTACTGGACTTAAAAATCGATAAGAACTGTTTGAACCATACGAATTGTGTGAATCGGATTGAATCGTTGAACCGGCGATTTTTGTTTTTGTTTTTTTGTCTACTAAATTGAAAAAAAATATATATATATATATATAAAGAATAGATTTTCCTTAACCCTAAAGGCTAATTATTAAATGCTACATCCACTTACTTTCTTCTTATTTTTTGTCTCTTATCAAGTTTGCATCTCTATTTCTATTTTCCTGACTTCCTCTAAACTCCAAACTTTTTTGTTAAAGTTACAATCTCTAAATCCCAAAAATGTGAATTAAAAATTTAAACTCACAATGTCTAATTCCCATGGACGTGAATTTTGTATAATTTTAGAATATTGTGGTATTTTTGGATTGGATTTAAGATTATTTTTTTGGTAGATACAATTGAGACTGAGATGAAATTTATTTGTTGCAACTTACAATTTAAAACTTTTATTTGTGAAAATCCAAGTTCTTTGAAAATATTGAGCTTTTTATCATATAAAGACTTAAATTAGTCCATTGCATGTCTTATTTTGTACATATATATATATTTATATAAATTATTTTTTAAAAAATTCATTGAACCAGATTTGAACCAGTTTGATCGATTAAACCTCGACTCAAACACCTTGCTGGTTCAATTAACAGTCCGAGTTTCAAAACATTGCCTGCCACTACCTACCCAAAAACCTTCTCCAATTACTTTCTGAACTCCTCCAACGACCGCCACCTTCATATGCACCACATCTTCTCTAGCACCTCTTCCGAATCATCCACCATCATACCACCAAATCCCTATCCCTTCGCCACCCCTCCCATTCCTCCCACCTCACCAGCTCCCTCTTCCCCCGATCATTCATTCTCTGCCACTATCATAATTTGTCCATCTAATATCCCTCAATATCTGGTAACAGTATGTAAAAGATAATTAGTTGAGTATGTACAATGGAGAGTAACCCTAAACGTATGCATACATCAAAACCATTACTGCAAGTATATAGGTTGTAAATGAGACAACGAGTATTCAAGTGTCAATCTTATAGGAAAAATTGATTAATTATTGATGCTATTTGAATTTCTTTATTATTTAGACGATTACAAGTGCAAATAAAGTAAACTACACTACAAACACGTAATAAAGGAACTAAAAAGAACAATAAATGGCTCCTAGGGTTGGTTTTCTCTCTACCCTTGTAAGTTAAATGATCCAGTTATCATGTTCTATTTCTTTGGCTAAACTATGGCATAATTTCCTAATATATATGAAATCCGTTTTCGCCAATGAATCAACTATATTTATAACTATTCCATACCTACAAAGGTGCCATTCTACTTTTGCGAGTGAACTCTCTTAGTGTCATGCTTTTACAAGCTAACATTGAATAATAACTTTTGGTTCATCATCCAACACCTTGAGATGGTTTACAATTAGTGGCCAATTAATTGCAAACATGAAAACCAAAAGCATGAAATAGCTGGAAAACTGATAAACACAACAACCAAGTTCATATCAACCAACAAAGAAGAGTTTAAACCAAACCATAGGCATAAAACTTAACACAACATAATAGAAATTAAAGAAAGCTCTGAACTTGTATCATAACTAGCAATAGAATTAAATACAAGAGTTAAAAGTTTTAGGAAAGATATCACCCCTCACATGGGTTCAAACCTTCCATCTTCAACCTTAATCTTCATTCAAGTAAGCTAAACACAAATATTGGATGAACTAACTAACCTTTCCTACATTAATCTACCCTAAACTAATTAACTTACTAGGAATCTCTAGTTGAATCTACATTTTTGGTGATGTTTTTCTCCTCTCTTTCAGTTACAAATTTCATCCATGGAGTCATTTTTTATCGGGAAGAGGAAAAAGAGATAATAATTGAGCAAGTTGTGCAAGTTGGCAAGTTGCAGTAGCCCAGAATTTGTGGACGGATTGTAAAGAATCCATGGATGGATTGCTTGCTCTATTTTTCATCTCTAAGGTGACCTTGAATCCGAGGATAGAATCAATTCATGCACATCAGAATTCGTTTGTGGATTCTCCTTACTCTGCTCAGGATCCTGTTTTGCTTATGCCAGTGATTTGATATGCAAATATCTCAATGAAAGAGGCCAAATCAGCTCTTATGCAAAACACAAAAGTAGTAGCCTATTGAATTACCTTTCCAATGTGCTAAGAATCAAGTCATTTGGGGTTACAGGTGCTGTGTTATGACAAAACACCCTTGACTTGTTAGAAGATAAAATGTGTCGATTTTGAGAATCCTTTTTTATTTCTTCATTGCACTTCATTTATTCATCATTTGCATTTCATGTACACTTTAAACCACTTTAAGTCATCAGGATTCATCCAAATAACTTCTAAATTCATTCCAATTAATGTGTGAATCATTAAAACTATCAAAACATGAAGTTTTCACCGCTTAGCTCTATAGAAATGCAATTTTCTCACTTTAATTATAAAATGCAAAATCCAACTAAAAACTTAGTTTTTTGACTCAAATTTGAATGAAAACACACTAACACACACATATAAAACTATAGAAAAACAAGCGAAACAAGCACTCATCACACTTTCATACTTGAATTATTGCTTGTTCTCAAGCAATCAACAAAATAAAATCAAAGCAAATGATCCAAGGGTAGAGTAAGGAGACATACATTCTCATGTGAAAGGCACATTTGGGATGATAATTATGCAACCCTTGAATCTCAATTCAAGTACTCAATTAATATCAAACAAAGGAAAATTTATCATACCATAATTTGATCAAATCCAATACCATACTTACAATCCCTTACCACCCAATCCACCCTTTTCCCAAATCATATTTGTATTTAAGCTGAAAAAACAGGTTTACTTTTTATTTCTATAAAGTGAATCTATAGATTAAATCAATCTAGAGGAGAGAACTTTATAATTTTTATGGAGGAAACTTAAATAAATGTATATGTAAACTTTGTAAAGTTCAAAGGGGTAAAACGTGAGAAATTTTTACAAAATTATAGGGAGAAAGAGGGCAACTAGGCGCTTTTCCAAAATTCTTGAGGGGCCGGCTGGGGGAGGAGAAGAGGGGGAACAAGGTGGAAAAGTGAAAACACTATTAAATTGTAAGGCTATTATATAATTTTCTAAAACTTGACGAGGGGCAACAGGCCACCCTCAAGTACATGTAGCATCACCACTGCCCATTTTGTCTTCATATTTGCATATGCACCACTTTTGTAACTTTTCACTCTAAATTATTTTATATGTGGCTGTGAAGGATATTATATTAGAAATTATAGGTTTTTCGTCTTTTCTTGTTCAGATGCAAATACTATGTCTAAATTATCCTTCATTTTGTTTCACCTGAATGGGGTTAAAGTTAACCATTTTTTCATATATATAAACGAGTTGCCAGTCATGGGATTTTCCTTTCCTTTCAAATTATACCTCTTCAATTTTCAAGTTGAACATGGATTAAACTTTCGATGTTTTTCCTCTGAAAAGTTGTTTCAGTTTGAACTTAATATCCAAATGATTGATCCCAGTTCTTTATATGATATTTTGGTTGTCCTTTTATGTAGGATTTTGGTACTGCATATTTTTCCTATTTATGTTTACTTTAAAAAAAACTATCATGTAGATATTCATACTAATTTTTTTTTTATTGTTTAAGGTACAAGACAGAATATAGACGTCTTTAGGTTTGAAATTATCCATTTTGAAATTATCCCAGTTCTTGAAATTATCCATCAGGATTTAAGGTACAAGACAGAATATAGACAAAATATAGACGTCTTTAGTCTTTTTATATGGAATCCTATTTTGTAGATGCCATGCAAATAATATAGATTCTCCCCGCAAATTATCAGGAGTATGAGAGCTAATTAATATAGAATTCATCATTTCTTTTAGTGTCCTATTTTTTCTTTCAGCTACTCCATTAGATTTTGGTGACTAAGGCGGTGTTATTTCATGTATTATACCTTCATGTTCACAAAACTTATCTAAAACTAACTATTCACCCCCTCTATTAGATCTAATTTTTTTTATTTTCTTATTAAGTTGAGTTTCTACCTCAGACTTATAAGATAAAAAGGCATTATAAGTATCATCTTTATTTCTAAGTAAATAAAGTTTAGTATATCTAAAATAATCATCTATAAAAGTAACATAATATCTTTTTCCTCCTCTAGTCATAGTTTGTTTTAAATCACCTAAATCTGTGTGAATTAAATCTAATAATTCAGTTTCTCTTTGGAAAGTTATACAACTTTTCTTTGTTATTTCTTTGGACAATATTATGGTCTTCCAAGAATATTCCAAAGATAACATTATCAACATTTTCAAATCATATATTTGGGATAACACATTGCAATTTGAATGAATCTCAGTACTCTTTGAGTCGTCCTCCTTAGCTATAATTAATGCTTTCCATTTCGACCGATTTTCTTCCAATTCAATAAAACACAAGATTTTAGCAATTTACCTTGCCAGTTCCTTGCAAATATCCCAAGACCAGCTTAAATCGTATCCTTGCATAATGCTGCAACTGTGTCCTATTGTACAAGCTCAGCTGCATATGTAATCTACTGTAGGGTATGTGGCCGCTTGTTTTGTATCTGCGATGGCTTGTACTCAGTCCGAGATTCTACGTTCATTCCTGTAACTTCTAAAGATTCAGTCCATTTCCCTACTATTTTGCAAAGTATGCACTAACTTCTCTCCATTCCTAATTAAAGTTCTATGGGTTAAAAACAAAAAAACTCCCTGAAGTATATCTAATATACAGAAAAGCCCCCGTGATTTCCAAACATATAAAACGACACCTTATGTTTTGAACTAAATTGTAAACTAATAGAATTCGTTAAATTTAACGGAATCCGATAAACTTAACAGAATCTGATAAGTTTAACGAAAATGACGGTCTCGGCTGTTAAACTTATCGATTCTGTTAAGTTTACCAGATTCCTTTAAATTTAACGAATTTTGTTATTTATAATTTAGTTCGAAACATGAGGTGTCATTTTGTATGTTTTGAAACTACGGGGGACTTTTATGTGTATTAGGTATATCACAGTGGTTTTTTTGTTTTTAACCCAAGTTCTATTCATTTGTTGTCTCCTAAATTTGCCACGGAAGATTAACTATTTTGTCTATTCGTTCTTCCCCATCTTCTCTTTATAATCTATTTTAGGTTCTCCCACCATTGGAGAGTCATGTCTGAGGTTCTCAAGTACATCCCACTCAAGTATCTACTATTGGAGATCTCTTGTCAACACAGAACATGGCCTTCGACTATATCTACATCTCCACCATAGTATTTCCTAGCTCAACTTAGTGAAAAGCTACATTTACTAGAATAATTTGCCTCAAGTCTAATACAAAGCTTCAGCCAAGAAACCAGATGAACAAATATGTAATGATGAATTAAATGCCAAACTGATTGTGTATAATTTTTTGTTATGCAAAAGCACAACATGTTATGTATGCCTAGTTGACATTTTGGAGCCGGAAACCTCTGATGATTGTGAACTTGAGGTAGCTAGTGGTTGACGAGAAGAATGGATGGCAGTGGCTTGTGGAGAGCAGACCAAAAATAGAGATGTTTGCAGGGGTTAATAGGATTAAAAAAGATTTTTCTTTTCCTTTACACAATTTTTGCTGTCATGAATGTGAAAAGTTTTGGTCATGTCTCATGGCATATATGTTGAATTTCAAAGTCAACAATTGTTGAATTTCAAAGCCAACAATTGTTGACTTTGAAATTGTTGGCCTAACATTCTAATATCTCACATTGATTGAATTGGTTTTTGTGCAATGGTTTAAGAGCTATAAATAGCTCTCAAACAAACCAATTCAATCACACCAAGTAAGAGTATCATAACTTGCTTTATTCTCTCTCTTTGTAATATTTCTTCTAGTGAAATATTAAGTTGTCGGTAGTGTCCGAGGACGTAGGCAAATTAGCCGAATCTCGTTAAATTCTGGTGTTCTATTTTATTGTCTATTAAGTAGCTATATTTGTAGGTACATTTGTAGTGAGTTATTGTGCAATTAATTGCATATATAGGTGATTCTGACTAGAAAATTAGTACTTAAGCAGGCCAGTGTGCCTCACCAAATATTTCCTGAATATTATCATTTTGCAATTTTAGGTACAATAATTTACTCGTTATACCTTAATTTGGTAGAGCTTGCGCAACAATTGGTATCAGAGCTCGAGGTTTCTTAGTATGCTTTGTGGTTGCAGCATAGTTTGATCTTCCACATCAAAAAAGATTTCTTGGGCTATTGTTATTCTACATTTAGGAGCTACTAAATATAATTTGTAGAGATGGCCAAAAGTATATCTTCATCTACCATGCAAGCATCGACAAGCTCGTCATCGTCTATTATGGCAAAAAATGCTATAATGAATGCAAAATTAAATGTGGAGACATTTGATGGTACCGGTCATTTTGGTATGTGGCAAAGTGAGATTCTAGACGTGCTATTTAATCAAGGTCTAGACATTATCATCGAAGAAGAGAAACCAGAAGAGATTGAAGAGAAGGAATGGAGGATGCTAAATCGTTTAGCGTGTGGTACAATTCGATTGTGTCTTTCAAGAGAACAAAAATATGTGCTCTCAAAAGAAACTTCTGCAAATAAATTGTGGATTGGATTGGAGGAGAAGTTCTTGAAGAAAAATTGTCATAACAGACTCAATATGAAGAAGCGTTTATTTCGCTTCACTTATGTTTCTGGCACAACTCTAAGTGATCACATCACTAATTTCAATCAGTTAATCACTGATCTGATGAATTTAGACGTGACATTTGAAAATGAAGATTTGGCTCTCATGTTGTTGGGATCTCTTCCTGAGGAGTTTGAGCATCTCAAAACAACTCTACTCCATGGGAAAGCTGAAATGTCCCTCGGTGAAGCTAGCTCTGCCCTGTACAGCTACGAGCTCAGAAGAAAAAACAAGCAAAATAGCAGAGATGGAGCAGCAGAAGCTCTGGTAACTAGAGGATGCTTACAAAACCAGAGAAAAGGGGACAAGAGGTAGATCCAAATCGAGAGTTAGTCTAAACAAAAATGGGCGTGCTTTTTGCAGAGAGAAAAAGCACCGGAGGAAGGACTGCCCAAAGTTGAAGAGTAGACCTGACAAGGAAAAAGCTGTAGCGAATTCAAATATAGGTGAGTGCATTGATTAAGATTCAGACTTTTTATTAGCTGTCATGCCTATTGGTTATTCTAGTACATGGCTATTGGACTCAGGTTGTAGTCATCATATGACATCCAATAGGAAATGGTTCTTTGATTTCAAAGAACAAGAAGGTGGAGTCGTCTACATGGCAGATAAGACCACATTAACAACAAATGGGGTTGGTTCAATTCGGCTGAGGAATCAGGATGGATCAATTAGGATTCTAATTGATGTCCGATATGTGCCAGAATTGAAAAAGAACCTCATTTCTGTGGGAGTACTAGAATCAATGGGTTACAAGGTGTCGGCATATAATGGAATTATAAAAATCATTTCAGGTGCATTGGTGTTGGTAAAAGGAATCCGAAAAAATAATAATTTGTATTACTATCAAGGTAATGCAGTTGTTGGAGTAGCGGAAGTGGCTTACAGTGATGATCGAGAATTGAAAGTAACCAGATTATGGCATATGCGCTTAGGGCATGCCGAAAGAAAAATTCTTGAATCTTTTGATGAATCAAGAACTATTGAAAGGAGCCAGTATTTGCAAGTTAGATTTTTGCGAGCATTGTGTCAAAGGGAAGCAGATAAGGGTAAAATTTAGCACTGCAATTCACGATACCAAGGGTATTTTGGATTATATGCACTTTGATGTGTGGGGACCTTCCAAAACAACTTCTCTATGAGGCAAAAATTATTTTGATACCTTTGTTGATGACTTCTCTTGAAAAGTATGGGTGTATACTATGAAGGCGAAAAGTGAAGTATGAGAATTTTTATCAAGTGGAAAAAGATGGTAGAAAATCAAACAGAAAGAAAGATCAAATGCCTTCGAACAAACAATGGAGATGAATACACTAGTGATCCGTTCATGCAGGTTTGTGAAAATGAAGGCATTGTTTGACACTTCACAGTTAGAGATACACCACAGCAGAACGGGGTGGCAAAGCGTATGAACCGGACATTGGTGGAGAAAGTTCGGTGTATATTGTCCAATGCTAGGTTGGACAGACAATTTTGGGCTGAGATTTTAGCATATGCAAATCACCTCGTTAATTGCTTACCATTAACTGCTATTGGCGGCAAAAAGCCATTAGAGAAATGGTCGGAAAAATCTGCTATAGATTATGATTCCTTACATGTGTTTGGTTCTACTGCATATTATCATGTTAAAGAATCAAAGTTGGATCCAAGGGCGAAGAAGGTGCTCTTTATGGGGATCATGACAGGCATTAAAGGTTATCGCCTTTGGTGTCTCGAGGTGAAGAAGATAGTTTTCAGCAGGGTTGTCACCTTTAATGAATCTACCATGTTAACAAATGCAGATGTACAGCAGAATGGTGGTACTTTACAACAGGTGGAGAGCACTCCGAAGCAGGTAGAGTTTGAAAGAAGCATTATCAGACCAGCAGTGGATATAGAAGCAGATGAAAGGACTCCTATGGTAGAAGAAGAATCAACTGAAGAAGATGTTCCAGTTAGAGAGTCTTCACAGCAACTTGAATCAATTGCATTGAGTAAGCCAAAGAAAAATATCAAAGTACCTGTTCGGTGTGTTAATATAGTGGCTAATGCATCTGCAATTGCAATAGATGAGGTTCCTACCACTTATCTTGAAGTTGTCCAAAGTTTAGAGAAAGGAAAAAGAAGGACAGCCATGGAAGAAGAAATGCAGTCCCTTTATAAGAATCAGACTTGGCAACTTGTCAATCTGTCAAAGGGAAAGAAGGCAATTGGGTACAAGTAGTATATGCAAAGAAGAAAGAATTTCCTAATAAGTCTGGTGTTCGCTACAAAGTAAGATTGGTGGCTAAAGGCTACGCTCAGAAGGAGGGAATTGATTACAACAAAGTGTTTTCTCCAGTCGTGAAACATTCCTCTATCAGAATTTTATTGGTTTTGGTAGCACAATTGGATCTGAAACTTATCCAATTAGATGTAAAAACTGCATTTTTATATGGTGACTTGGAAGAGGAAATCTACATGACTCAACCAGAAGGATTCAAAGTTGGTGGTAAAGAAACGATGGCGTGCAAGCTTGACAAGTCGTTGTATGGATTGAAACAGTCTCTAAGGCAGTGGTACAAGCGATTTGACAAGTTTATGATGGGGTAGAGGTACACAAGAAGCAAATATGATGACTGTGTATATTTGCGCAAGCTACGAGATGGATCCTACAGATATCTTTTTCTTTATGTTGATGATATGTTGATAGCTTCCAAGGATCAAGGTGAGATTGAAAAATTAAAATCTCATTTGAGTCGAGAGTTTGAAATAAAGGATCTCGACGAAGCCAAGAAAATTCTCGGCATGAAGATAAGCAGAGATAGAAGATTGGGGAGGCTTTATTTGACTTAGAAAGAGTATCTTAGTAAAGTATTAAAGAAGTTTGGCATGAATGAAAAGACCAAACCTGTTAGTACTCCACTTGCTCCTCATTTCAAGCTCAGTGCATCGTTATCTTCAAAGCATGATGCAGAACTAGAATATATGGCAAAGGTACCATATGCAAATGCGGTGGGTAGCTTGATGTATGCTATGGTGTGTACAAGGCCTGACATTTCACAAGCAGTTGGAGTTGTGAGCAGGTACATGCATGATCCTGTCAAGGAACATTGACAGGCTGTAAAATGAATTTTACGGTACATTTTGAACACCGTACATGTTGGATTAGTATTTGAGCGGGATGAGAAGATTGGTCAAGGTGCAGTTGGATATTGTGATTCCAACTATACAGGTGATCAAGATACACGTCGATCAACGACTGGGTATGTGTTTACACTTGCTAAGGCACCAGTCAGTTAGAGGTCTACCTTACAGTCAACGGTTGCTTTGTCTACTATAGAGGCGAAGTATATGACAGTTACGGAGGTTGTTAAGGAAGCAATTTGGCTTCATGGATTGCTTGATGAATTGGGAATCGGACAGAAGCCTTTCAAAGTTCATTGTGATAGTCAGAGTACTATTTATTTAGCAAATAACCAGGTTTATCATGCAAGGACGAAGCATATCGATGTACGGTATCATTTTGTAAGGAAGGTTTTGGAAGATAGTACGATACTACTTCAAACGATTCAGACCAAGGAGAATCCTGCTGATAAGGTTGTGACAACTATCAAATTCCAACATTGTTTGAATTTGATAAATATTGTGCACAACTTGAAGATTGGCGCTTAACAACGCATTTGAAGACTTCACCGAATATTGAGTGAGAAGATTTTGTATTTTTTTTGGGTAGGAATTAGAAATTATGCCAAGGTGGAGATTTGTTGAATTTCAAAACCAACAATTGTTGAATTTCAAAACCAACAATAGTTGACTTTGAAATTATTGGCCTAACATTTTAATATCCCACATCGATTGAATTGGTTTTTGTGGAATGGTTTGAGAGCTATAAATAGCTCTCAAACAAACCAATTCAATCACACTAAGCAAGAGCATCATAACTTGCTTCCTTTTCTCTCTTTGTAATAATTCTTCTAGTAAAATATTAAGTTGTCGATAATGTCCGAGGACGTAGGTAAATTAGCCGAATCTCGTTAAATTCTGGTGTTCTATTTTATTGTCTATTTAGTAGGTATATTTGTAGTGAGTTATTGTGCAATTAATTGCATATATAGGTGATTCTGTCTAGGAAATTGGTACATAAGCAGGCCAGTGTGCCTCACCAAATATTTCTTGGGAATTACCATTTTGCAATTTTAGGTACAATAATTTACTCGTTATACCTTAATTTGGTAGAGCTTCCGCAACAATATATTTGCCTGGTCTATGAAACGAATCACTTTTACTTTTATTCAATAAAACAATTTCAAACTAAGTTTTAGAATATACAGAAATATCATGTGCAACACATGTATCTCAGGGACGAAACAAAATAGGCATCTTACAAAGAGATAATTTATATCCTCTGAAATTGAGTGTAGTTCTACAAATTGATTTGACAATGAAAGGCTAGCTGTCAAAGGAAATATGGATCAAGTTGGATCATATACTAGCCAAAATCAAAACTAGAATCAAATTTCCAGTGCAAGGAAGAAAGCCAGGGCTTCTACCTGGAATGCTGAAAGAGCTGATAATTGTTCATTGCAGATGAATGCCTCAGTTCTCTTCAAAGGATCCACCCACATGCAGCCAATGACATCAGACAAAGCAATCATGATCAAATAATGAAAATATAAGATGTGAAGAGAATATCACCACTCCATCAACTATAATATCCTTGAACTTCAATGCCTGGAAAATCTTCCGTTGATCCACACCATGTAGTTCGCCGGATGGGGTTAACCTTGCAGATTTACGTGAGGAAACGTCTTCAAGAAAATCAAGAATGTCATACGGTGGGGAAAATCATGAATTTGAAAGTTATCTAGTTCATTTTTTGAACCAAACATAAGCAATATAGTAAACCAACAAAACGTATTAGAACTCTGCCTATTTTAATGGCTGGCCTTCAGTAAACAAATTTTCATCATTTCCCCAGTTTGAAGTATCAACTTCAGAAAAACAGGTAGGATATTTTTGAAGAGAAGATTTAGCAAATGTTAGTTTGATTGCCCTGGCCGGAAGGAGCAAAACAACTGAAAAACCACATATAGCTGGGGCAAATATTGTCATCACTCAGGCTGGAAGCGTAACAAGTGAAAAAGCATATGTAGTCAGAAAGATATTTCTTATTCGATGACTGCAAAAGATGCCGAATTGAAAGAACTGTTTGACTTACTTAACGTTTGAGAATTTCTCTGGAACTTCCTGAATATTTCAGCATATATGCTTGAGTAGGTGGTACTCCTGAATTTTCTGCTTATGCAAGTAAACAGAAGACAAAGGACCAAGTTCACCTACTGAACATGCACACTCCAGTGAGTTTTGTCAAATTTCGCCAATTTGGTCCCTAAACATTTTCACTTAAATCAATTTCGTCGTTCATGAAATATTTTAACCAATTTAGTCATTGAACTAGTTTTTTACTTCCAATGTAGGACTTTTTACTACATTTTACTCAATTCGTGTGGACTAACAGGGGTATAATTATCACACTGGCTTAATCTGCTATAATTATTGGTCGAGGAGGAAGAAGATTGATACACGAGGTGATTTACCTCCACTCGTTATGGCACCGGGGGCCGCCTACGAGAGCAAACCCAACAACCCACACCATCTAGCCTTCTCCATCACCCCCACAATCCCATACAATTGAAGAAGCAAGAAAGAATTAAACCCGCAAACAGAAAAGGCACAAAGAACTCCGATAGAAAACAATTGCAAGAATCCCAGAACCCAACCCTATTGCTTTCTCCAGCTTTCGGAAAAGAATGGCTTTGCAATCCCACTTCTAATTCACCTCCGGCCACCACCTCCGGCTGGGGAACAAGCTGGCCGCAATCGAGTCCGCAGACCCTTCTACCCTCCTCTGCAGAAAAAGCCAAACTTGCAGCCAGTCAGGCTCAATTTAAGGCTTTGCAATAACTGAAGAATTTTTTAAGCCTGGCGATGATGTTGATAAGGAGGATAGTGAGGATGATGATGATGATGATACGCTGGAGGAGGAAGAGTATAGGTTTTTCTTTAAAGTATTTACAGAGGATAGGGAGTTGATGGAGTATTACGAGAAGAATTATTATAATGGGGATGATACGAAAAGGTTAACCCATCCATACAATGCCCAGAAATTTCATAACAAGCACCCCTCCTTAGAGGCCAACGGGGAAATTCGGGGCTTCCCCTCCTTCGAGGCAGAGTCCCGCGAGACTCGAACCTGGGACGTGAGGTTATTTGTCTGGCTCTGATACCATTGATACGAAAAGGTTAACTCATCCATACAAGGCCAGAAATTCCATAACAGGGGAATTTAATTGCTTAGTTTGCGGTGGTTTGGGGAAAAAGTTAGCTAGAAAGAAGTTTAAGGATTGTGTTGCTCTTGTTCAGCATTCGATTTCAATAGCCAAGACGAAGAAGAGGAGAGCTCACAGGGCTTATGGGCAGGTAATTTGCAAGGTTCTTGGATGGGACCTTGCTAGGCTTCCTACCATTGTCTCAGCATTGAGCGAAAAGCGCGAACTATGTTTGCAGAATTCAGGCCAGGGTGAGGTTGAGGGCCAGGACAAATGCAAAGCGTAGGTAATTTATAGTTCACGCTTAATTAAGACAGTATATAGAATTCATTTAATAAGGAAACCCTCGAGTTCATAATCATGCAAAGGAACTTTGTGCAAAGTTCCTTTGCATGATTATGAACTAAGTCCACAATTGCACTAAGTTCCTTTGCACTCTTAATTCAGACCAAAATTTCTTCGTTTGATTCGTACTGTCTTAATTAAGTTAGCAAAGGAAACCCTCGAGTTCATAATCATTGGTCTTTTCTGGTTTCCTAAGCATTTTTCCGGGAAAATAGTTTTGGGCGTGCCGTGACTGCCGTCCCAGTCCGCCAATATATTGATGCCCGTCGTCCTCAATTTCTTACACTTTCTCACGATTACTAAAAGCCCTAGCTCCGCAACAATTTCCCCTTTATTTTTCTCAAAAATGGCGTCTTCTTCGTCGGCGAAGATGATAGCGGAGTACGCCAAGTCCAGACGATCGTCGTGCAAGAAATGCTCGAAAACAATCTGGGCTTGGTTTAGTTACCAGAGACGCTCGAGGCTTCGACATGACCAAATGGCATCATTTGCATTGTCTGCATTTGAGTTCCCATTCCGATTCATTGCCGGAGTCCATCAAAGGATTTTCATCGCTCAAGGTAGTACAACATTTTAATTTCTTCCGAAGGATTTCTCCATTATTTTCTTTTGATTTAAGAAGATTTTAGTTTAGTAGCAAAATAGTAGGCTTTACTGGGAAGTGGAAATTACTGTTTGAAACTAACAGTTAAACTTTTGAATATTAGAAAACCGAGTATTAGTATAATCTTGTTAGCGTGAAATTAGAAATTTTCTTTTAAAAGAGATTTTTTTTTTGGCTGATGGATTTGAAGTTGAGAGAATCTGTGTGGTCAACTTCATTTTATTTGGTTATTTTTGTGGTTGTGGCTATGTAGAGCAGTAATCAAGAAGAACTAAAGAAATTGATGAAGGAAAGTGTTCAAGTATATTATTTGTGAAAAGGAAAGTGTTCTGGGACTCTTCCTCTTCGGCGAATAATTGCGGCAGATTTAAGCCAGTGTGACAATTATACCCCTGTTGGTCCACGCGAATTAAGTAAAATGTAGTAAAAAATCCTACATTGGAAGTAAAAAATTAGTTTAAGGACTAAATTGGTTAAAATATTTCATGAATGACGAAATTGATTTAAGTGAAAATGTTTAGGGACCAAATTGGCGAAATTCCCTACAAAATATTATCCATTTATTGCTTTATTTCATACAGACCTATTAGGCTATTACAGTATAGTTCTTCATGGTTGTTTCCCTTTTGTGCGTTATATTCAAGTTCTAGATTTGATCATTCACTCCTACAATTCTAGTTTTTCTTCCCCTCCTCTTTTGGGGTGGGGGTGGGGGTTGGGGGAAGGGATGACTGGATGTGCTGCTCTATTTTGGGCAAAGATGGGAAGGATTAAGCAAATTTGCCAGAGTTTTCTGACATCTGGAGCCTCAAAGACAGAATATGTAAAATAGGAATATTATGCAGTATGCTCTATTGCAATGGTTTTTTTTTATTTTTTACTCTATTGCAATGGTGCCTAATTTTTTTCAAGCACAATGTTTGAGCTGCTTTTTACCAATACTCTGATAAAATAGCATCTCCCGTCGATGGTCAAATATCACTAATCTGTTCTAGCAAGATGAGATTTTTTAGTCTGAAAGACTCATGGAAATACTGAATTGAATGATAATAAAATCCTGTCTAAAGGGAGAGATTGTAAAAGTCCATCTTCATGCTCAATAAATATGATGGCTTTATACATATGGCTCATTAAATAAACCGAAGAATTGAAGCTGGCTGCATTTGTTTGTTGTTGGCATAAATACTTCTTTAAAACACCCAGGGAACAAGGCTTTACAGTAATTAATGTTGATGAAACTTGAATTGTGTGCAATGTCCCCATCTGTATTAGGGATTGGAGCATGAAATTCACATTTATTTGTTTGAGTCTTTTCTATCATTAACTCTCTCTGCTGATGGCTTGCAGTTGCATATGCATGAATCCCTGCTGCTAAGTCAAGCTATTGCCATCAGAGGTTCATCTATAAGCTTTTTACCATCCTAGCAACATTGTTAGTTATTTTGTTTTTACTAGCTGAAAATTTGGTACTCTAAGTTAAGCAATTGGAACTTCAGACTTCTTACTTTCCAACTTGTGCTGAATGGTATACGCTTAATTTTTTTCAGTTCGGGGAGCTTTAGATGTATGTTCGAGGACTCCTTTCATAAATCAGCGTTCGTTGGTAATTGATATCGTTCTTGCTTCTTTCTTTTCCTAATGTACTGGCTTTTATCACACTTGTTGTTACTTCTCATGAGGTAAAAGGGATTTATTGATTGACCAATACGCAAAGCATTAAGCAGTTCATCTTGTCCACTGCTTTACGATTATTTCTGTTGGGGACTTAATGATGTCGGCTACATTCACTGAAAAATTAATCAACTACATGAAACATAGCCAATACTTTTTCAGAAACAATAAAATCTTGGAAACAAGGATTCAAGACGATGAACAATACACACCGCAGAGATAGGGACTTTTAAACAATACCAGTTTTTTAATTGACTAAAAATATTGTTTAACAAATTTAAAAACAAACATTGTTATCCTCTGAAATTCGCACTGGATACTATAACTGAAATCCTGTTGTTTAATTCTTAGCTTGTTTGGTAATAGTAGAAATGTGTCTGTGCATGTGCGTGGGTGGGTGGGTGTGTGTGTGTGTGTGTGTCTGTGAGAGAGAGAGAGAGAGAGAGAGAGAGCATGGTTTATGAGAGGAACAGATAGAGGAGTAGCTGGACTTCTGAGTTTAGTGTTGGTTTGAGTGGGCAATTGAAGCTAATAATTAAGTGCTGCAATGCCTTGTACTGGTAGGGCGTCATTTTTTTCATGATTAGTTTATGCTGCAGTTGTGATAAACAATGAAGAAATAGTAAGTTACATATGCATTTGCATCTTAACGTTTGTAGGAAGCCTAGGAAGCCGATGCTAGCCAAATCCTTAAGTATCAGACAAACACGTTCATGTATTATTCCTATTGGTAGCATCTACAGTGTTGCTGCAACTATCGCAATCCTTTGATTTGCCGAAAATGAAAGGCAAAATATTCCAACGAGAGTACTTGCTCTCTAATTTTTGTGGCATCAGGGATGTAATCTGACCATTCTGTTCCTGATGCCTTCCCCCCGCCGCGTTTTCAAAGAATAATACCTTCTCGAGTTTACATCGACATCAGATCAATGTTTTTATGGACTGTCATTACTGGCATGATCTATGGAGGTTGTTACTAATTGTGGAACTATAAAGTGATCATGGAATTCGAAGACTTCCATAACACATTTTTATTTGTGGTAATGACTTCCTATCAGCATTGTGCTGATCTAAAGGAGCATTAAGCTTATTTTGTAGGCAATCAATATGTGACTATGGTGACAACCTGAGCTTATCATTTTTCACTTTTCTGCATCTAAATTTTTTTACTCTGCATACTAAGAGATGTATTTTTCTATAAGAAAACAAGATCCAGAAGGATTGTGACATTAGTAACAACTAGAAGAGTTGAACTCGTATAACCTGAGATTGAAAATTAAGATTAATAAGAAGGACAAAAAATGCAAAATTGCTGAGTTCAAAATATTCAATTGATAAGACTTCTGATCGAATTTGTTGGTCTTCAGGCAGTAGGATCTACTTGTTGGAAAGAAGAATAGGCAGAATATGACATGAAGAAGGACAATATTCGTCCTTTTCATGTCTTCCATTTTGTTATGGTTGATAAACTTCAGAACCAATCTTTTTATCCTTTTTTCTGGAAATTAGATATTTGTTAAAGCATGCTGCTACATTTTTTAAGTTGACAGATGACAAGAACAAAATCATGCACCACAGCATCCTATAGGGTCCCAAGTAAATACGATGCTATGAGATGCAGACGTACCCCTTTCCTTTCCTTTCTGCTACTGTTGTGAGCTGAACGGTGTTGTTTCTTAGCTTAATTTTTAATGATGAAAGGGGCCTGGAGGGAGGGAGAGGGAGGAAGGGAGAGATAGCGGCCGGAGAGAGAGAGACAGACCAACTGACTGACTGACAGAGACAAAGAGAGGGTGGGAAAGAAAAGGAACAGATAAGAGTAGCCGGATTCTTTGAATTCACTGTCGGGTTTGAGTTGAAAATTTGAAGCTACTAATGTAAATGTTTCAAATGCCTTCAGTTCATATAGTTACTTAAATCTTTACTTTGCATCTTAAACTTTGTAGGATTCTCAGAAGTTCTGATCTTAGTAAAATCCTTAACTTGCAGTCAGGTGAACGGGTTCTACCCATTTCGCATACTGGGAGCATCTACAACTGTGTTCTGACAAATTCTTTCTTGTGCTGAAAATCAATGGTAAGTTATTCAAACTTCAGTTATCATGCTCTAATTTTTGTGGTATCTGGGATATAGTTTGATCATTTCAGTTCGATAAGCTGTTTCTGTAATTTTTCCTCTAATTTTGTAAATCTAAAATTCCATCCAAACGGAACTACAAACATGCCACCTTGAGCTTTACATTGATTAGATAGCTGTTTTCACGCAACTTCCATCACACTGTCTATGATTCAGGATAGTAGCATCATCTTTTAAACTTTTTACTGGTTATGAAACTAAAATACGACTACCACATCCAAATCTCCATTTGCAAGTTTGAACTTCCATTCTTTTATGTTGCTGATATAATAAAGCATATAGCTTATCTTTTAAAAACCAATCTATAACGAAGTTCAAATCCAGAGCTAACAATTCTTTACTTTCTGGTTTAAACTTCTTAACCCTCATTTCTTACTCTTGAATCTGAATCTTTCTGTTCTGCATATCAGGTTGGAACTTTTTCTGTTCCGTTCTAAACTAATTTGTGGTTAAGAGTACATATGAGGGGTGTTTTTAGACCTACTACCCATTTTAGAGTGCTTCCTTTTGTCCCATTAGGCACATTTCAAGAGTGGATCCTAGGACAATTAAGATTGAAAAGTTAAATCAGGTACAAAGTATAAGAAATGGAAAATTGGAATGCATTTGTACGAGGACTCGTTATCAATCTTCTTGGTCTTTGGTATCTGCCTAGTCCCCTCTTTATATTACAAAGGAAAATAAGGAGTGGAAAACGGAAGGTGCGAGGTTTAACATGAATTCAGAAACTGCACAGTGTTCTTCCATTACCTTCTGTTATAAATGTACTTGATCATTCTTCTCATGATTCTTTCATCTGTTCATGGTTGATAGCTTCACAGCTGTTCTCCTATCAATTTCTAACATTCTGAAACTTTCTATAGGATGCTGTGAAATATATTATTTAACAAAGGAGAAGAATTTTTCATGCTCCAGTACTTTCAGGCAAGACTCTAAACAGATGGCATTCTCTGTGGACATTATGGAACAGAAGCTCCCTGATATAACCATATCATTTATCTGGCCAAACATAAGAATAGTCTCCGTGGTAAAATAATAGCAACAAACATCTTCATCAGAGAAATTAATCTGAATTGTGCTTTTGTTTTTGTTTTTTCCAAATAATTCTAAGTCTTAAGAGTTATTAAGCAGGTAAAGGATTTCAATGGATTGGCTCAAGCTTCATGAGATCGATGTTCCAAGAAATAATCACTTGACTACTTTGAGTTCTTATGTTTTTGCAACATTACCCACTTTCTTTTGCTTCTGCAAATATGTTTATTTATTTATCATCATACAAACGCAGATATTTTGGTATTCAACTTAAGCATACCTGATCAGCGGGCGTTTCTCTCTATGCTCTTATCAATCAACAGTTTAACAGTATTGTTTACTTTATATTTTGATGTAGACAAAGGATTCTTTCTGTTGATGAATGGAAGCTTCAAAGAGCATGCCTTTCAGGAATTTTATTCCCTTGGCATTTTTCTAAAGTTTGTTAATCAAACACATCATTTTGCAAGTATTAGGTTTGAGATGACGTTTCAATCTGTTTTTTTTTTAATTCCCCTTTTCCCTCATTAGAAAAGAAGTAACTAAGCATTATGCACAATGAGATTTTACCAGTGAGGCCTTATTGTATTTTTGACTCTCTCTCTCTCTCTCTCTCATGTTTCATGTGCAAATGGAGCACAAACCACCATTCATGAGTGAATCGGAACACTGTACTGCCCTAATCGTAAATTCAAGTCATTGGGAAGTAAAAATAAGGATGTGATACTGGAAAAAATTCGGAGATAAAAAAAAACCTCAAAGATCAGATCAAACTTAAGCTGACAAAGAACAAAAGGGGAAAAAGAAAAAGGATCTGGTTCAAGAAAGGGACGACCCTGGTTTGGAATGATTACTGATTACTAAAACCGAGTTAGTTCTCAGAACACCTGAAAGTCAATCTGTTTTTCTTTGACAGTGCAGTTTAAGCAACCATTCAAGTCATTATTTTCCTGCATATTGCTTTAAGGAAAGTGAAATCCATAGCTTGACACAGTTACATGTTGGAATAATAAGACAGCAGCTACTTCCTCTTTTAGTTTTAAATGAAAGGATACACTGAGCATTATCTAGTGGCATTATGAAGCCATAAAACCTTAAGCTTACATGGGCTTTTCTATATTTGAGCAATACGAACGTAATTTTTTCAGAGGATCTCAAGGTAGCCAAATTTAAGAGAGCCAGCAAATAATGATGGCCAATTTCTCTGTGTGATTACTCATCACAGAGGCAAGGCATGCAAATAAGTTGAATGGTAAGTAAAAGTAGCTACAGAAATTTGTTGAACTGCAAGCTTGTCAAAGAAAGAAGAATTTATGCACAAACAAAAAACTTTTAACAACCTCCATGGAAGTTCCTTTCTGAAGCATGGATCCACAATCGTACCCATGCCACACTATACTGAAGCAAATTTGACAGCAATGTACCTATTAAACACAAGTTGCAAAAATCAAATCAGTGTCAGAAGTGTGCAACGTAGAAAAAATAAACAAAATAACAGGAACATTTACCCTGCCCTAAGTACCACAGCACGCTTAGGCAACTCTTCCGAGCTCAGATCATCATCTGAGGTAACGCATCCTCAAGTTCCTCGTAGCTCCTCAATGCAACCTCCACATTCTTCTGCAAACACTGTACTTTGTCCTTGACATCAATTCTTGACTTCTTGACCATTTTTCTCATGCTTATTCTAATCTCCTTATCAGCACCTCGACATTAGTCCAGCAACAATATATTTTCATGCTTGATGGTCCACATCTATCCAGCAACAATGCAACTGCAAGCTATGCCTCGAGCAACAATGGGTTTTCTAACAAATCTCCTCAAGAACCTCTCTTGCCCCATCAAAAAACTGGGATTCTGTCCTTTGCAGCTAAGCTAAGCTTAACCATCTATCTTAAATTCTTTACATGCTTGGGCCCATTAAGTTTCTGCAGCAGCAAACTTTGAAAGGCCTCAACAGCTCAAAGCTTGATACAGGAACTGGTAAATTTTCTTGATCTTCAACTTCTTTGTAGATCATTGTATCAGTTACTTTGCTCAAGCCAATGTGTGAACAAATCCTTGTAGTGTTTCAGGTAATGTATAATGGAGATCCCCACTCCACGGACTGACCATTCTTATAGAGTCATTGCCTCCCATTCTGCTAGTCTAATTGATTGCTATATTAATTTATATTCCAATCACACCATCCAGAAGACACTGCCACGTCATCCTTATCCTGCCGCTAAATTTCCTCTATCCTTCTGCTTTTCTCTGCATTTGCTGTTTCTGATACATCCTTGAGCTCAGCCAACTCTTTCTTAACCAATGTTACTAGCTTTTCCATCTTTGCTCTTCCATTCCAGTTGAGGGTTGCCTATGAAATGTTGAGAATATTTTCACAATAGATTGGCATCCTGATTTTAGAGAATATCTCAACTTTATTCTCAATGGGAAATCACTTAGGGTCAGCAGTAGAGAGGGATGATGGAATAGTTTCCATTCCAATAGAAGAATGTTCCTTTCCAGCCCCATCACCACAGTTATCATTTTCGCTAGCAATTTGCTCAACTAGGGTACCCCTTGCATCATCTGTTCCATAACCTGAATGCTTCTGCTCAAGTGCAGATCCAACATCCCCATTTGCATGGTGGTTCTCATTTTCCACAATCCTATCATGATTCTGCAAAGTCTGCTCAACTTCTTCCTCCACAGAAATCGATGTGATCCCACTATTATCTGGACAAATTTGGCCATTCAACTGCATCTGCACACAGACTGCCAAAGAAACGGCATGGTCACGCACCAAAGAATCATAGGGTGGGCAGTGCAGCATATTAATCAGAGCTTGGGTATACTGGAGCATGCTAACAGACGGTACAACATATTTTTTATCACGGCAAAACTTGATAGTTTTCACTACGTGCTCGCACAAATTGCCTGTACTAGACCAGTTACAGTCACACAATGCATACTCAGAGCCTGGATTCCATACCACATGAACAGAATCTCGATCTTCCAGGTCAATAACTCTTGCACATTTACCATCTATGGCAATGTCAGTATCTGGAATCTTCATTGATTTCCTCCACTTTGTTAAGCCACTCAACCATTCATCCTTCCAGTATCGTGCAAAATCATCCTTACATGAATATTCATCTAGCCAGAAGTAAGAATGCACTTTAGAGCCCAGCTTATCCACCAACCAGTCAGCACGTTGGTATACATTACAGTCCTTCTCATTCATTAATCTGGCCTTCAACTGGATATGGTAGAACTCTATTGCTGCAGAAGTTTCCTGGCTGGCAAGAGGAAGAGTTTTCAGCGCAGTAAACCACACACCTGGGGGACAAAACCCTCATCAGACAACATAAAACAAAAGAAAAGAGGCGAGAAAAGGAAAGTGCAAAACCAAACTACAATCACTGTCGCAAAAGATAAAATAATCGCCACCAAAATGCTGAACATTTCCCACTGTTATTCAATTAAAGCTACATGCAATTACCTCTATTCCATGTTATGCATACAGAAACTGAGGTAAAAACTATCATGTATAAATTTTAGACACACATATAGTTTCAGCCCTATTTTTCGTTTAGGAAAAATCAAGCATGTCTTCCCTAAAAGTAGACCTGATACAAAATTGCTCATTTATGTTGTCAATGAAAACAGAAGACCTTCTAACCTAGCCTCGGCAACCAAACTGACTTGAAATATTCAGCAAAATCAGTAGCATCTACAAAATCTTCCATCATATCCTCAAAAACATTTGCACTGCTAGATCCTTTGCAGATATTCAAGACAGTCTGACCAAGCATTTTTGCAATTTCAGCACGTATCTCCATTGTTGAGCATCTCTTCATCAGGTTTTTGTGCCAAGCATGACGAACTCGCCAAAAGCATATCAATACTGAGCACTGAAAGACTTCCCTGCATTAAATAGAAGAAGACAACTAAATCATCAGGTCAAAAATTACAAGCACACAAAAGGAAAAGGAAGTACCAAATCTTCTAACCACGAGGACAAACTTAGTTAAGAAGCTAAGATGCTAACCTGATTGTGAGAATATCAAACAGAGGATCATCTACAACAAACCCAGCGAGCTTCCATGAAGGATCTTTTGTGCGAACTCTGTTGTAAAGAGCTCTCATCCATCTATGTGCATCTCCAACTGCTAACCTAGGAGCGATTATCCATGCTACCGGGATAGCCTTGTTGTCTAAGTTGAATACAACAAGACTGTGAATAGGATACTGGATGGAATTCAATAAAAGTAAGTAAGCTCTACGGGAATTTATATTCCAAAGAAGCATTGTAGGTAAAAAAAAAATCCAAATAAAAAACTGACCTTCAATTTATTGGTTCCAAACCTTGAATCAGAAGCCAGGAGGCGGTGATTCCCAAAACGAATCATTTGTTGCAACTGCCAGTCCGTTTGTATACCCAAGACAAAAGGGTCTGAATCAGAGAAATCTTCAAAAAAGAAAACACAATTCTGATGGGTTTTAACCCATATGCTGATGCTGACTGCATCATCTTCGTCCAATTCATACAAAGAACGTCGTATGCTCCGCTCTTGTCTACGTACATATCTGTGTGTTAACAAGTCATCTCGATTGCTCGGACCTCCCTGTCTCTCCACTGACTCGTTATGTCTCTGCATGATTGTTTCCACAGAGACCCCAACATGCAGTAAAGATAAGACACGAAGACGGAGATCCTCGGAGATATATGGGGCATACATTGCACGTGTCCCAGCAGCCTTCTTATCCTGTGGGCCATGGCATGGCAACCCCTTTTTATCCACATGCTTATCTTGATTGTAAATAATAAGAGCAACTGAAGGCTCTGCAATTAAGCGTTTGACAATAAAATGACAAGTACAGCCTCTCTTTGTATTTGGTCGGCCAGCAGACTTCTTTTTTGGCACATACGTAGTCCTACTAGGTCGAACAACACCTCCCTTTCTGTGGTCATCAGGACCAAAAGAGCACCAGTACCTAAATATTCAGAAAACTTAACTTATTTCCCGAAGGCAAATAGCAGATAAACTGCCTAGAAGCAATCGAAAATAATAAATCAGACCAAACACGTCCTCTTGTTTTAATGGAACTCACAATATGTATTCAAGAATGCCATCAACTTTCGGCTTGTAAGACATCTCAGGGGGTCGTCTTCTCCTTGCTTCAACATGGAATCGTGTCGGACAATCATTATTAGCTGATTCACCCCTAACAAAGTCATCAACTCTAGCAAATGGAATAAGACAAACTCTGTCTATGTTGTCACGCCAGCCTTCCACCTTTGACCACACAAGATCACTGGAAGAAAACTCCAAAGTTGGCGGGTTTTGCACAGGAAGAGAGAGAATCTCATCCCATCTAGCCATCTGCAATTGAGTGGCAAGTAAAAGCAAATGATGTTAATACCACAAGCAAGATGAAATTCACAAATAAAACTGCAATAATCTATTCATTAAAAGCTTCTTCTTTGTCTCTTCTTTTTGGTTTGGATAAACAAATGACTGAAAAATGCCAATAATCATCAGTAACTTCAGCCACAAGGTCAAAACATAGATCATCGGAAGCGTCACTGATCCAAATTTGGCCATCTTCAATGAGGTGTAAATGTGTGAGAAATGGGCAATTTCATCAGCAACTCTATTACCATTTGCACCCATATTTTTCACAAAGCCAGATGCTCACAAGTTCACATTAATAAGCCTGTCAAAAAATAACCTGCTAAACGCTTCTACATCAGGAATACATATTCCACACCTAGGGCCAGTAACAATACTTGAGTACCAAATAACCAAAATCTCTAACCAGGAACAACATGCAAAGGATTGATTAACTCTTGTCACAGTTTAGGATGTCTAAAATTGCAATGCAAGGAGTCATTCTAATCCATTTACATAGGAATAAAGGAAGCATAAAGCTCTATGTTAATGCTTTTCACTGTTACAACCAGGTAGCTCAGCAGGCAACAATCCAATGCAAGGAGTCTGAAAACATTCTGAAATTTGCTCTGTTTTTCCATATAAAACTAGAAAGCTTCATGATAGCCTCCTTATAATCAAGTTTTGATGCCTAACCAATTAAAAGCAATTAATACCACAAGCAAGACCTAATTCACAGATAAAGGTGCTCTTATCATATCCACCATATACAGGTTTCTTTTTATTTGATTTTTATTAATTTTTGATAAATAAATGATCAGAGAATGCCATTAATCCTCAGAAACGTCAACAAAATGGTGGATGATACATTACCAGGTAGGTCAATCATCCAATTCGCTTACCATCAACGAGGCACAAATGCACGAGATTTGGGCAATTCTATTACAATTTTAACCCATATTTATCCTAAAACCAGACAATACCATGTCCACATTAATCAGCCTCCACGAAAATCAACTGGTTACACAGTGCCATCGGGAACAGACATTCTACAACTAAGGCAGTTAAAAAACTTGGTTACAGAAAACTGAAATTTCTGATAAGCAACAAATGCAAAATATCAATTCAACTCTTTTCACATTCGAGTAGCAATTGAGCATAAATCTCCACAACACAAACCAATTCTAGCCACTTCATTCAACACTGAAAGGTATTCAACACAGAGGGATAGATTACAAGAAAATCAAGAAACAGGCAAATGGTTATTCAAAGCAGCATTAGCCCTTTTGTCACACAAGCTTCGCAAAACCCAAAAATAATAGTCAAGAAACTTTACATCTATTTTCTGTTCGCTGGTGGTGGTCCTGGCGGCGGCAGTGGCGGCGGCGGTGCTGCTTATTCCGGGCGGCAACGGTGGCTATTTTCTGTCTCTTCTGGGGTTTTTGTGGTTTGTTTTTAGTCGGGGGCTGCTGCAATTCTCCTGATAGTTTTTTTTTCCTCCGCCTTTTTTTTGCTTGGGCTAACAAATTTAGTACTTAAGAAATCTGGGCCTGGGAAACAAATTTGTGTTTGCTTGGTTTAAGGCCCAAATAATGTGGTAAAGAGCTTTTGTTATCTTTTGTTATTTTATTTTTAATAATAAAAAATGAAGCTCATGTTTCTAAGGGCCAATCAAGCCAAAATGAATCCTTTATGGCTTTGAAAATTTCGTCCATAGAGGATAAAGATTAAAAAAAAAAATTATCGCAACTACCAAAAATAGGTTCCTACCAGCGGAAAAAAAAAGAGCATGTTTTTTAGGCAATATAAAATAACAAATTAAAGAGTAAAAGTGCCTTAAATAAAAATTAAAGAGTAAGAGTAAACGAAAAAAAATGAACCGCATGACCCTTATAGCTAGGCTTATAGCTATGAGAATTACATCCTACTACCATATCGTACAAAGAGTAACACCAAAACCACCAAAAGTAGGTATCTCAAAAAAAAAAAAATCATCAATTCTATTTCAAATCATATGTATATATAATAAAGTCGTATTTTAATACTTATTTTATAGTACTTCCTCTTTCATGCATGGCACCCTAATTGAGTGAGTTTTTGTAATGCACTGTGATAAATTATGTGCTCTTATATTTTAATTACTTTCTCTCTCCTCAAAACAAGTTGTTACGCTTTAATCTTCCTTTCATCAAATTTCAGATAGGCTTATCTCTTTAATGAGGCTTATCTTTCCCACTTTATTTTCAAAATATTTTCTCATCCTAATACTCTCAATCAAACTTGGGATATCGATTACCTTCCGTGCTTTTATTTCTACATAATGTGTAGTTGTATACACATGCTTTTTTTTTCTTCATCAATGCCTTAGTTGTTTTTTTTCCTCTTTTTTTTCCTTGGAACTCCTATGCTTTGTACAATTTTTTTCTTCATCAATAGGCAGGTTTTTCTATCTTTTCTTGGAACATTTTTATAGTTTTAACAATTCTTTGAATTATTTTATACCAAGTTTATTCATGATATAGGTATCACAAAAAGGGTGATGGCTAGGAAGGTGAACCTAAAGAAGTTTTAACAATTGGGCATTTGTACTCTTCATAAAACCATATGACTCTTGATAGTGAAAATAGAAAGGGGTTATAATTTTATGGTTGATAGGCCGTTTGTGTTCATAAGTCAAGAATATTGTTGTAACTTTTACAAGATTGTAGCTTTTACAAGTGAAACATGGTAACATAATTTCGTGATTGTTATTCATTATCACAGTTTTTGCTTCTTAATGGATTTGTTATTCACACAATAATTGGAACAGATTGTAAAAGGACTTACAATAATTATTATACGTTGATGTCTATTTTGTTCATAATATAGGCATCACCGCAACTTTTTATAACAATTTTGACTGTTTTTTTTTTCGGTTTAATAACAACATGATGCTCGAGATTTCAAAGCTTCTCCTTCAGGTTTTGGTTGAATTATTGCTTTTATCCTATAACCTGAAAGCCTTTGCTACAACCAACACTAACAGTCAATCCCTTCTATGTTGCTACTAACAACTGTAGACATCAAATTTAGAAGATAAAGAAAATGGAATAAATATAATTTAGTAGTAATAATTGACTGAATAACGGATAATGTACAGGATATAATAGGGATTGTATATGTGTTTATATTTTATTATTGTATGATGCATGTTTTCGATTTGTTTGGAAGAGCAGCTATTAATGAGATTTTTTCTTGGCCATGGAACGCTACGATTAGAAGATAGGAAATATTGGATATACTATTAAAGGAGATTTGGTGGTCAAGTTAGTATTTTGATTGTATCATCTTGACACGAGGTGTAGCTTTTCAGTTAGTATTTTGTGGGTTTCAACTTTGTTCCTTTGTTCAAAGTTAATTTAACTTTAGGTAGAAACATTCTATTGAGTGCCCTTGTTAACTCTATTTTGCACAATTCGGGCTTATTTTAAATTTTGGATATATCTTTCTTTCAATAATCTTTTATTTACTTATATATAGATTCTTTGAGTTTCCTGAAAATATAATGGTACTGTATTGTATGTTGGTGTATCTAACGGTTATGTCCAGAGCAAAATTATCCCGTGCAAGGAACTAGTTTGACGTAAAGAAGATCAAACAAAAAATGTCTGATTTGCTACTTTAAATTCTTTTCTTGTTTCAAAATGTTTTAACTTTTGCATGAATTTGAAATTTCTAAAATTTATTAGTTTTCTTTTGAGCTGAATCCAATCTCACCCAACATCTAAACTAAAACAAATATCGTCCTTAACCTTTTTTTATTATTTTTTCTAGCAGAGAAGGGTGAGATTTAAGAAATTTCAAATTCAACCCATTACACCAAGGCCTTCTTGACAAATGTGGTCCTTAACTTAATTAATACTACATAACACGCTTATGTTAATCTCTTATAAATCTGAAGCCTCTTGTATTTTGATTCTTAAACGCTAATGTGACTTCTTACAATGTGATTCTTGCACGTACTATGAAGAAAAAAACCATTCAAAACACCCTTTCATATAATTTGTTTTAAATTTTTGCATATGCGTTATACATTTATACATTGCCAGTGTACATATAAAATTGATTTGCTAAATAGCAAGTAAATATTTTAAAAAAAAAACAGTAACAATCGGTTAAGCATGGGAAAGTTCGGAAACTTGACTCAAAATAACATTCAAATGGAGGTTTACACTGTAGTCCAAATACTACTACTGTTTCTCTATAGTGATGGCAACTGATGTAGGAATAATGGGGTATGCTGAAGCACTGCTGAAACAAAAAAGTTTGATCAAAAGTTGCTCATTAGTAATTTTCCCCTATTCATATGCAGTAGCCAGCTTGTATAATCACCATTACTGTCCATGCAACATATATACAGAAAAGATGACAAGAAGGATCCCAAAATGATCAAGAACCCCATACAACATCATCTTAATTGAAGAAAATGACTCCTAAACTGAAAAATATATGGTTGAAATACATACAATACTCAATATGTCCAATGTCTGTCTATCAAAAGCTTCAGCGATCACTCAAAGATCATTTCCCAACACAATATTCAAGTATATGCTCTCATGAGTTGGTATCACCAAAGGAAAACAGCATTCAGGCACCAAAGTGCTCATCTGAAGTATGCCACCAGAAGTCTAGAATATAAGCCTCTGTTGCGAGGCATCATATTTCCATTTGAAAGTAATCCTGGAAGTCCTACAGCGAGAACTTGAGGCTGGATCCTTCAAATTTTCAGCTGCTTCGGATGTACTTACCTCGCAACGGATTAGCTGGTTTTCTAGATCTGCGTTACTGCTAAGTCCCTTCAGCTTTTCCAATACCGACTGAGGTAAGACAATGATTTTGCATAAAATTGCTAAACAATCAATCAATAGTGTATAAGACTTTTAAGATAAGAAAACCTGACCTTGCTCAGTTTGTCATGAATTATCATGCCCTGCACAAGAATTAACATCTATATCAAGAAGAATACTTTGGAAAGAACTGTTGTAAAATATATAGTATTTCAAAAATATTCTTTGTCCCACATCGAAAAAATGAGAAGTATTATTTTCTCTGTCCCACATTGAGAAGTGAGAAGGGTTGCAGTCTTTGTCCCACATCGGAAGTGAGAAGGGTTGCACCTCACTCTGAAGTCTATAAATAGGATCCACTTCTCCCTCAGAAAATCACCCCAGCAGCTTCAGTTAATATCTTTTGATAGCTGCTCTATCCCTCTCTCTCTCTCTCTCTTTTATTTTTTTTGTTAGTTGATATCTTCCTGATAATTCTGTTCTCATCCTTTTTATATATATATCTGCTGGTTTTAATTTGCTAGTTCTGGTCCTTCTAGTTTGCAACAAGAAGAAAGTTTGTCTTTCTTGTTCGCAATAAATAGAAGAAGGCTTGTTTAATCCTGGGGAAACATTTCAATTTCATGAAATAGTTTCTTAGGACAGTGCTACGCACGACTCAAGCAGATAGTGTTAACATTGTTGTAGCCAATTATCCAACAATCTAAGAAACTATGGCATCTGACAATGTTAGCACCCCGCAGCCTTCATCAGCAACTGTTGCAGTGGCACTACCATTCGCCAAGCCCTTTCCAGATGTATCCAAAATTGAAATTTTCGCCAATGAAAATTTCAAAAGGTGGCAAGAACGAGTACACTCACGACTCGACATCCATGGAGTGGTCTATGCACTAACGGAGTCCCAACCTGCTTCAACCACAGATGTCAAAATACAAGAATCGTGGCAATATGCCAATAAGGTATGTAGGCATACTATTTTACAAACACTCTTAAATGAATTATTTGACGTGTATTGTAGCTATATGCAAGCCAATAAGTCCCAGTATAATAGACTAAAAAATTCCAATTACAAGCCTAATATTCCCAACTTTAAGAAAAAGAAAGGCAATTGCCATTATTGTAGAAAATCAGAACATTATGTTGCCCTGTATAGATACAATAAAGGTGACAAAGCAAATGGTAATCCTCCTAAGGTTAATTTAACCGAAGGAGATGAAATAATTGCTGCAGTCATCTCTCAAGTGAACATTGCAGCTAATGTTAAAGAATGGGTGGTAGACTCTGGGGCTACTCGGCACATATGTGCAAATCGAGAAGCGTTTTCCTCCTATACTTCAATAGGGGATGATGAAAAAATAGTCTACCTTGCAGACTCACGAACTACTAAAGTTCTGGGTAAGGGCAAAGTACTATTGAAACTCACTTCAGGAAATACTTTGGCTCTTAATGATGTGCTGCATGTTCCAAATATTCGGGCAAATCTTGTTTCTGTGGCTTTGCTTGGAAAAGTTGGGGTGAAAGTATCATTCGAATCTGAAAAGATTGTAATGACAAGAAATAATGTGTTTGTAGGGAAAGGCTATTGTAATCAGGGACTTTTTGTACTTAATATTTCCAATGTGATAAATGAAAATGCATCTTCTTCTGCTTATATTGTTGATTCCATTTCTTTATGGCATGCTAGATTAGGACATGTTAATATTGGTTATATAAAGAAAATGCAATCATGTGGTCTAATTTCTGGTATTAATGATAATATGGACAAATGTGAAATATGTGCAGAAGCTAAAATAACAAAGAAAAGTTGTATAACTGTCCATAGAGAAACTGAGTTATTAAATTTAATTCATACTGATTTAGGTGATTTAAAACAAACAATGACTAGAGGTGGGAAAAGGTATTATGTCACCTTTATAGATGACTGTTCTAGATATACCAAAGTTTATTTACTTAGAAATAAAGATGATACTTATAATGCCTTTTTATCCTATAAGTCTGAAGTAGAAAATCAACTTAATAAAAGGATAAAAAGAATTAGATTAGATAGGGGTGGAGAATATTTAACTTTAGATAACCTTTGTGAACAGGAAGGCATAATACATGAAATAACTCCACCTTATTCTCCAGAATCTAATGGAGTAGCTGAAAGGAAAAATAGAACATTAAAAGAAATGATGAACTCTATGTTAATTAGTTCTCATGCTCCAGATAATTTATGGGGAGAAGCTATATTATCTGCATGTCACTTACAAAATAGAATCCCACATAAAAAGACTGGCAAAACACCTTATGAGTTATGGAAAAATTATAAACCAAATTTGAAATATTTAAAAGTTTGGGGGTGTCTTGCTAAAGTCTTGTTGCCTGAACCTAAGAAAAGGAAAATAGGTTCTAAAACTTCTGATTGTATGTTTATTGGATATGCTGAACATAGTGCTGCATATAGATTTCTTGTGTTAAGAAGTGATATACTTGATTGTAATACAATTATTGAGACAAAGAATGCTGAATTTTTTGAACATATTTTTCCACTGTCTAGTAAAATTTCTCATGCACCTGTTGAAATAAATAAGGAAATTATTCCAATTGAGGAATTAAGAAGGAGCAAAAGGCCAAGAAAAGAATTTTCATTTGGAAATGAATTCCAAACCTTTCTTGTTGATAATGATCCTTTAACATACTCCGATGCTATTTCTTCTCCTGAGTGTAAATTTTGGAAAGAAGCAATTAAATCTGAAATAGATTCTATCTTGTCAAATAAAACTTGGATTTTGGTAGACTTACCTCCTGGTGCAAAACCTATTGGTTGCAAATGGATTTTTAAAAGAAAATATAACTCTGATGGCTCTATAGAAAAGTACAAAGCTCGTTTAGTAGCAAAAGGATTTTCTCAAAAACAAAATATTGATTATTTTGATACATTTGCACCAGTAACTAGAATTGCGTCTATTCGAGTTTTATTTGCTTTAGCTTCTATCCATAAACTTGTTATTCATCAAATGGATGTCAAAACAGCCTTTTTAAATGGTGATTTAGAAGAAGAAATTTATATGTTTCAACCTGAGGGATGTATTGTATCTGGACAAGAAAATAAGGTTTGTAAACTAATTAAATCTCTTTATGGCCTAAAACAAGCTCCTAAACAGTGGCATGAGAAATTTGATCAAGTATTGATGAAAGATGGATTTTCGTCTGTAGAAGTGGATAAATGTGTATATGTCAAAATTATAAATGATCAATATGTGATAATCAGTTTATATGTGGATGACATGCTTATATTTGGTACTAGTCTAGATATTGTAAATAGTACTAAATATTTTTTGTCTTCTAATTTTGATATGAAAGATTTGGGTGAAGCCAAAATAATATTGGGTGTTAAAATCATAAGGAAATGTGATGGTATAATGTTGTCACAAGAACATTATACAGAGAGACTTCTTAGGAAGTTTGAAAATTATGATGTGACACCTGTGAGTACTCCTTATGATGCTAACACTCAATTAAAGAAAAATAATGGTGACCCAATTGCTCAGTCTAAATATGCTCAGATTATTGGGAGTCTGATGCATCTGATGAATTTTACTAGACCTGATATAGCTTATGCTGTATGTCGACTGAGTAGATATACTCATAATCCCAACCGTGAGCATTGGTTTGCATTAGTCAGACTAATGAAATATTTGAGAGGTACCATGAATTTTGGTATCCTGTATAGTGGATTTCCCACTGTATTAGAAGGTTACAGTGATGCTAATTGGATCTCTGATTCAAATGATACGAAATCCACTAGTGGTTATGTGTTCACCCTTGGTGGTGGTGCAATAGCATGGAAATCTGCTAGACAGACAATCATTGCTAGATCAACAATGGAGTCAGAGTTTGTAGCTCTGGAACTGACAGGGACTGAGGCCGAGTGGTTGAGAAATTTCTTAGCTAACATTCCTTCAACTAAGGATTTGTTGCCTCCTGTGTCCATACATTGTGACTGTCAAGCAGCGATTGACATAGCTAAAAATAAATCGTATAATTGTAAAAGTCGACACATGAGTTTGAGACATGATGTCGTAAAGCAGCTGCTTAGAGATGGAATTATTTCCATTGATTATGTAAAGTCAGAGTTGAATTTGGCCGATCCTCTGACTAAACCCGTAGGAAGAAAATTGATTCTTCAAACTACGAAAGAAATGGGACTTCGACCAACAAGTTGTCAATAGAGACGGTAACCCAACCTATGTGATTGGTGATCCCATGAAGTAGGTTCATATGGGTAATAACAAGTCTATATTGATAGTAAAGCACTTCAAATTTAAGTCCCTCTAGAGATAAGTGCTTTGAGTAATTGTGAGGATGAGTTAAAACTCTTAATGAATTCATATCCCATTAGGGAGGTGTAGTTAAAGCAATATACACTTGATGAATTCACCTATATGAGAGTGGAGTGGGGCCGCTCCTATAAGAGTCATTGGTCAAATCTTTAGAGCTCTCATGAATAACCAGGCAGGCGCACGGCCAAAAAGCGCAAAATCGCGTTAACAGCAAATTATGGGTTGTAATGTGATTGATAAAATCTCTGTCATACATCAAGAGTTATTGGTTCATAGAAATTTATATTTCACCAATAATTCTGTAGATCATATTTTATCAATCTATGTTTGGTTCATAGTCCAAAAGACACCAATCTAATTACATTTCAACCAAATCCAGCAGAGTACTTTTAAAATTCTTCCTTTATCCAAAGAATTTTTTTGAAATAGGTGGGAGATTGTTGTAAAATATATAGTATTTCAAAAATATTCTTTGTCCCACATCGAAAAAATGAGAAGTATTATTTTCTCTGTCCCACATTGAGAAGTGAGAAGGGTTGCAGTCTTTGTCCCACATCGGAAGTGAGAAGGGTTGCACCTCACTCTGAAGTCTATAAATAGGATCCACTTCTCCCTCAGAAAATCACCCCAGCAGCTTCAGTTAATATCTTTTGATAGCTGCTCTATCCCTCTCTCTCTCTCTCTTTTATTTTTTTTGTTAGTTGATATCTTCCTGATAATTCTGTTCTCATCCTTTTTATATATATATCTGCTGGTTTTAATTTGCTAGTTCTGGTCCTTCTAGTTTGCAACAAGAAGAAAGTTTGTCTTTCTTGTTCGCAATAAATAGAAGAAGGCTTGTTTAATCCTGGGGAAACATTTCAATTTCATGAAATAGTTTCTTAGGACAGTGCTACGCACGACTCAAGCAGATAGTGTTAACATTGTTGTAGCCAATTATCCAACAAGAACGACAAGAATGGCAATTATGGACCCAAAAACAAAATGAATGTACTGAATAATGGACAGAAAACCAGACCTCAATTTGCAGCTTATCAGCAATCTTGTTCTGCACAAGGATCAAAACAGAAATGTAAGCATAGAGAAGAGAGAAGCGGGAAGCCTATAATTCCAACGTTTTAACGTTTAGAGAATATTCGAAAAAAGAAAATGCAGTTTTGTATCTCCATTTCAGAGATCCGTTTAAGAGGAAGAAACAGAAAGATATCCAAAGAATTGTAACTAAAGTGGTTAGAAAAGAAATGTAGTACCTGATGTTCAGGATAGACAATCAGTTTCAAATCTTCCCAATGCTTTAGCTTCTTAACAAAGGCCTTCAATGTCAAAAGCCACTCAACAGAGTGTGCTCTAAACACAAAGCTGAAGTGAACTTGGAGTTGATGCGAGGCACTGATTGGAAGAAAAGGCTCGTCACAATTAACGCATTCCAATAACTCCAAGTTTGGAGCATCAATTTGAGCAAATGACAAGTTGCTACAGTCTTTGAAGACCAATCTTTTGAGAGAGCGGCTCGAAATATTGAAATTCCCATCGCTCACGCAGTCATGCAATTCTAATGTCTCAATGAACAGAAGCTGAGATAATACCGTTGATAAGACATCAATGCATGCACTACAGTTTCCATTAAATATCACTTCCTTCAAGGCTGGACTACAAGTTGCCCAATCAATAGTTTCAGGCCAGCCACTTTGGGATGTTCCAAAATAGAATTTCTGTAGATTTGCCGCATCCATTTTGATAATGTCAACAATAGCACAGTTCACACACTCAAATACTCCAGTCGAGGAAAATTTGGGATAGAGAGATGCTCATCTATTTTGCAGAACCATATTTTCACATACTCAATCACAGGGCATCCACAGAGAAACCTTTCAAATAATGATCTGCCCGCGAAACAAGAGTCACGTAAAGAAAGCCTCTGTAGCTGGGGAAGTTTAATATCCAAATTACTCTCGAATGTACAATAACCTAAATAGGTTTGGTTTAATTTTTGTCAACATATATACTGTCCAGTTTGAATGTATGCTACTTAGATTTTAAATTGAAATTAAGATTAGCTATCATGCATCAACGCCTAATAGTGTCAATGTATAAAAAAATAGTTCAACAAATAGATACTAACGAAAAATGATTTAACATTTAATATGGAGAGAAGATTTCAAATAGGAAAAAAAATAGTGCTTTATGAATCAATCTTGTAAGCTGTAAATTAATATTGTGCAAGTATGTTATTTGATGCGTTCCGTCTAATATATCTTTCGGAGCTTAATAAAAAGTTACGTGATTACATCCTTTAGTTTATTTTAACTGCAAAAAGAAAAGAAAATTAAAAAAAATTAATTTTGCCCTTCATTTTGCGACAAACACCAATGCATCCGTTAATGCTTACACGAAAATAATCCGCTTCACCGAGGGCAAAGCTGGAATATTAGCAAATTTAAACCAACGACTTTCTTTCCCCCGCATTTTCTTAGGAGCGACAAAATAAATTATTAACGACTTTCTTTCCCGCATTTTCTTAGGAACGGCAAAATAAATCAGTAGTTTTTTTTTTCTCTACATTGAAGGATATTATCATTTTACTAGTCCCTCCATTTCTTATCTTCAATTCTTCTCCAATGAAACTCCCAAACTGACACAAGAACTTCTATTGGAGCATTTAGAGATTATATCATAATTATAAGAAAAAAGAAATTGGAGGAAAAAGTTTAAGAACATTGAAAGAGCAAAATTGGCTTTGATATCTAGTTGGAGAATGAATGAGGGGAAAGTGTTTATCAACATTGAAAGGTTTGAGGGTTTTGACGCAGGGGGTTGCTGGGTTGGGGGCTTTTCTTTTTGTTTTTTTTTTTGGGGGGGGGGGGTGGGTGGGTGGGAGGGAGGGAGGAACAATCATAAATCCAACTTGAACAGAAAAAACAGATGCAGAAATATAGAGAAAGAACACAAGAAACTATTTGTAACAATTGGAAACAGATTTATAGTAATTCTAACACATGCTAGTTTGCCAATTATGAAACTTGCTGTTTGTTGGATCAAAGGAATTTAAAGAAATAATCCAAGAATTTTGTGATCGAAATTATACAAATCTGTTGGAAATATCAATTCTAATGCTATAAACTCAAGATTGAATTCAACCATGCATCAAATTACATTGCATGTTGAAGTTTCTATGATCAGCTTCTCTCAAATGCTTCTATGATCAATTGTAGTGCAAGTTCACATTGGAATTGTTTATGAATTAATTTCTGTAATTAAAAACAATTTTTCCAATCCGAATTAAGATGATCAACATTTAGCTGCAAACTACGTTTTGACCTCAGATTGCATTTGTCCATGGATTAATTTCTGTAATAAGTACCAAAGTTTTCCAAATCCAAATGAAGAAGAGTACCTGAAAAACTGATGTGCTGGCCAGCGGAAGCGGTGGGTGGACCCAGAGAGGAGATGAGAATTGTGTGTCTGGTCTGATCAGGTGGGAAAAATTAGAGAAAGAGAGAATATGTAGTGAGAGAGAGAGCTTTAGAAATATACTTCAAAGTTTACAAATTACATTCTGAATTTGATTGATCACGACAACTTTTTTTTTTTTTCTCTTTGGCAAAAAATGTGAGATGAATGAAGAGCAGCAGAAATTGAAGAAGAATTGTCCTAACTTTTTCTTTGTGTTCAGAGTGCAGAAGGTTGATGGCTTTGGACTTTTCTTTCAGCAAGCAGTAATGCACAAACAACTTTGTTAAAGTCCTATCTAGAAACTTTAACGGTTAAGTACTGCAAATATTTTTTGAGTCCTGATTTCTAGTTATACACACCACATGTACTTCTTTGATTTCCCTAGCTGAATAGAGAAAATTTTCTTGCACCGTGACATCATATGAATTTTGTAATTACACCAATGTGATTTTGAATTTTTACCACAACATTGCCCTATGTCCAGCATTATCCACTTAATTTGCATGGGATTTTTTGTGAAATCAAAAATAGAAAAAAAAAATACCTCCAGTTATGATGATTGACAAATGCTACGATGTGAAGTGAAGCATGAAAGTATAATATCAACTTAACTGCCTTTTGGTTTCACATCTGACCACATAGATTTTCTATGGTTCTATGTATACTGTTTACGGCCGCAGACTTAAATGACGGGGTAAGTAACATTTTAACAAAAGATATAAATTGGAAGCGCTTTCCATCCGTTACGCACTTTGTTGGCCGGTTATGTAAATGATAGAGAACAATAGGGAGACGATGATGTAAAACACGAAACCACGTTGCGTAAATAGTGATTTACCGAAATTTATATCAGCAGCTTTTAACTTAATTTACAGTAAGATGAGTCATCAATCTAAAAAACCTACAAAGTTGCCACTCTTTTCCTCCAAAAGTAGGTTATTAGTGTGTCCTCCTCTGAAATCTGCCCTTGCGAATTCTGTTACATGAACTGCGAAGCCGCCTATATTTCTCATGAATCAAGATTCATCCCTATCAACCATGCAATGATGGAGCCAAGGGGGGCAGAGGGGGGCTGATGCACCAGAATTCTCATCTATTCTCATCTCTGCACTGACTTTATTTGTTTTGGTTGTTATTTTCACGTGAACAGTTGTAAGCATGCAGTTAGTACGTAGCTATAAAATTAGTGGGACAGCTGGATGGCATGATTCTTGCTCATATCAGTTGGGGTCATCGGCTAGTCAGTTAGTTAGAGGTAGCCGACCCAGTGAATCTATAAATAGGAAGCTACTCACGCAGGCTATCTCTGATCATTCATTCTGTAAAACCTGCTACTCATCATTTTGTCTACTTCGTCTCTAAATTCAATAAACCAGATTTACATTCCTTGGTCTACGAATTATTTCTCCACCACCTTTGTAATTCCTTGATCAAGGAACCTGGATCTCCACTGGCCTCCGCATCAGTGGTATCAGAGCAAGGTTTGCTAGCTCATATCATCAATGGCGGAGGGCACTAGGTCTCAGGATGTTAGGAAAATGGAAGAGCATGTTCGAGCAATGTTGCGGGAGCAGCAGGATCAATTTGAGAAGGAAATGGCTGCGCTACGGAATTTGGTGATAGAACTACACACACAAAAGACTCAGGCTGAAGTAAATGATTCAGCTCACACTTCAGACACTCACCTCAATAATGGAGGAGGTTACCAGATCCCATCGCGGTTATCACGGGTAGATTTTCCTAGATTCAATGGAGTAGATTTTAGAGGCTGGCTGTACAAGAGTGAACAATTTTTTGAGGTAGATGAAACTCCTAGTTATGTGAAGGTCAAGATCGCTGCCATGAATCTAGAGGGCAAGGCTCTCCAATGGCATCAAATCTTCATGAAATCCAGGTTGACACGTGAAGCACCGTCATGGGAGGAGTATGTGAAGGAGTTGTCTTCAAGGTTTGGGGACTCGTTGTATGATGATCCTATGGGAGAACTCAAGAGCCTCAAACAAACAGGTTCTGTACAAGAGTACCATGACCTGTTTGAGGAACTTCTCAACAGGGTGGACCTTCCTGAGGATTATGCTACGAGCTGTTTCATAAGTGGACTGAAGGCAGATATTCAGCTATCTGTCAGAATGTTTATGCCCAAAAATATATGCCATGCTAGGATTTTGGCCAGGATGGAAGAGGCTAAGGGGGTGACGCAGCAGAAGGGGAAGATGCCTCCCCGATTTTCAATGAGTTACCAAGACCATGCTAGCACTTCCCAAGGTCATGCTAGTATTCATGGAAATAAATGGAAGGCAGATCCCAGGCCTTTGCTGCCATCGCCTCAGGTACCTACTTTTCCTGCATTACCCAGCAATGAAAGACAGAAGGATGTGGTTCATAAAAGGCCCTTCAGGAGGCTCAGTAGAGCAGAAATGGACGAAAAAAGGGCAAGGGGACTTTGTTTCTGGTGCGATGACAGGTTTGTGGCGGGACATAGGTGTGGTAATAAGCAGTTCCACAGGTTGGAAGTATGGGATGAATTAGTGGAGGATGAAGGGAATGAGTCAGTTGAGGAGGACGATACACTAGATGAAGGTCAGCTAGCCCACATATCTCTCAATGCTATGACCAGCATGTCGGTACCAAACTTCAGAACCATGAGGGTCACGGGACACGTTGGAAAGCAAAATGTGAACATTTTTATAGACTGTGGCAGTTCACACAATTTCATTCATCCTAGGGTGGTGCAGAAATTAGGGGTCAAAACCGTGAAGGTTGAACCATTGGTGGTAGAAGTAGCAGATGGGAACAAATTAACCACCCAAGACCTCTGTCCTGGATTCACGTGGAAGATGCAAGGGCAGGAATTCAAGGCAGATCTATTGGTGTTGCCTGTGGGAGGATGTGAGCTGGTTCTCGGTATGCAATGGTTGACGACTCTTGGAGATGTAAAGTGGAATTTTCAGGAGCTCAGAATGGAGTTTATACGGCATGAGCACAAGGTGGTTCTGAGAGGGATGAAACAACAAGGGCTGCAGTTAGTGAAAAGGAAGAAGATGCAAAAGATCCTTCAGAAACCTGAACAAATTGTGACAGCACAACTTTGTCTAATTAAGGCGGTGCCAAACACTTCAGAACCTCCATCTCTGTATGCTATAGCTGCTGAACCCGGTGGAGATCAGGTTAGTAGTTCAGTAGAACGTGAACAACTATTGAATGACTATGATGACGTATTTCAAGAACCTAGTGGACTACCTCCAGAAAGATTGCATGATCACAAGATTCTTCTTAAAAATGGGACGGAACCTGTCAATGTGAGACCCTACAGGTATCCTACGTTTCAGAAAGGAGAAATTGAAAAACTAGTAGCTGAAATGTTAGCTTGTGGTATTATTAGACCTAGTTCAAGTCCTTTTTCCTCTCCTGTGGTGTTAGTAAAAAAAAAGGATGGATCGTGGAGGATGTGCGTTGACTACAGACAATTAAACAGTGCCACCGTAAAGAACAAGTTTCCTATTCCCTTAATAGAAGAACTCCTGGATGAGTTATTTGGAGCTAAGTTCTTTACTAAATTGGATTTGCGATCCGGTTATCACCAGATCAGGATGAAGGCTGAGGATGTTGAAAAAACAGCTTTCAGAACTCATGATGGACATTATGAGTTCTTGGTTATGCCCTTTGGGCTGACAAATGCTCCATCTACCTTTCAAAACCTCATGAATGACATCTTTCGACCATTTCTGAGGAAGTTCATTTTGGTTTTTTTTGATGACATCCTGATATACAGTTGTAAGTGGAAGGAGCATCTGCAGCATCTTGGAACTGTGTTTAAGTTGCTGAGAAGTAACTCTCTGAAGGTTAAAAGGAGTAAATGCACCTTTGCTCAACAACAAGTCGATTACTTGGGGCATGTTATTAATGCGGAAGGAGTTCAGGCAGACCCGAAAAAAATCTCAGCCATCATGACTTGGCCCATGCCTCAAACTGTTAAGGAGCTCCGGGGATTTTTGGGGATCACAGGGTACTACAGGAGATTTATACAAGATTATGGAAAAATTGCGAGGCCATTAACAGACTTGCTCAAAAAGAATCAGTTCCAGTGGCATGATGGTGCTACTAGAGCTTTCAAGGAGTTACAGGGGGCTATGAGTAATCCTCCTGTTTTGGCCTTACCAGATTTTACTCAGGGATTTATTGTGGAAACTGATGCATCTGGGAGTGGGATTGGAGCGGTACTGATGCAAGGAAGGAGACCCTTGGCTTTTTTCAGCTAGTCATTGGGTTCCAGGCACTTAGCTTTGTCTGTGTATGAAAGAGAAATGTTGGCTATAGTAACGGCAGTACTGAAATGGAGAGCCTACTTAGTAGGGAGGCACTTCACTATTAAAACAGATCACCAAAGTCTGAAATACTTGATAGAGCAGCGGGTGCACACTCCTTTGCAGCAGAAGTGGATAGCAAAACTAATGGGCTTTGATTATGAAATTCAGTATAAGAAGGGAAGGGACAATGTGGTTGCGGATGCTCTGTCCAGGAGGCCTCAGGAGGGCAGTGTGGTAGCTACTATGGTTACCATAACTACCTCATTAATTCGGGACATACAACAAGGCTGGCAGCAAGATGCACAAGTCCAGGAACTGATTCAGAAGATTAACACTAATGATCAGCAGTACACAAACTACTCATGGCAGCAGGGAATGCTAAGAAGGAAGGGCAAGTTAGTGGTTGCTGATGATGCAGCCTTGAAGGATAAATTGATTGCTTTATGGCATTCTGGTTCTCAAGGGGGACACTCTGGAGTAGAGGTAACCTACAGGAAGCTTAAACAGGTTTTGTACTGGAAGTCTATGTTCAAAGATGTAGCTCACTTCATAGCAGCCTGTGACGTCTGCCAGAGGCATAAAGCAGATAATGCAGCTTATCCGGGGCTGCTACAACCGTTACCTGTACCTTACAAAATTTGGTCTGACATCTCCATGGATTTTATCGAAGGATTGCCTGTATCACATGGCAAGAAGGTGATTTTAGTTGTGGTAGATAGGCTCAGCAAGTATGCTCACTTCATCGCTGTATCTCACCCCTACACAGCTATCTCTATAGCTCAACTGTTCATGGATCATATTTATAGGTTGCACGGCTTACCCCAGACCATTGTGAGTGATAGAGATCCTACATTCTTGAGTTCGTTTTGGCAGGAGCTTTTTAAACTACAACATGTCCAGCTGAACATGTCGACTGCTTACCATCCTCAGAGTGATGGTCAAACAGAGGTGGTTAATAGGTGCTTGGAAAACTACCTCAGGTGCATGACTAGTGACGATCCCAAAGACTGGAGTTTGTGGCTACCCTTAGCAGAATTTTGGTATAATACTAACTATCATTCTTCTGCTAAAACCACTCCCTATGAGATAGTGTATGGACAGTCTCCTCCTGTTCATATCCCTTACCTTCCGGAGGCTACAACTGTTGAGTCTGTTGATAGGAGTTTGAAGGCACGAGAGAAGGTTATCCATTCATTGAGGCACAACCTGACTAAGGCTCAGCATAGGATGAAGCAAATGGCTGACAAACACAGATCAGAAAGGCAGTTCTGCATAGGAGATTGGGTTTATGTCAAGCTACAACCTTATCGATAGCATTCGCTCAAGTCTCACCATTGTCAGAAGCTCTCGCCACGCTATTTTGGTCCATTTCAGGTGTTAGCAAAAATAGGGACAGTAGCTTATAAACTGGCATTACCCTCACATGTTCGCATTCATGACACATTCCATGTTTCTGTCCTAAAGAAGAAGGTGGGTGCAGGGTCCTTTCATGCTCAAATTCCTTCTGGGGTCACGCATCAAGGGCAGCTCATGATGGAACCAATTGCAGTATTAGATAGGCGTCTGGTCAAGCGCGGACGGGTCGCTGCTACTCAAGTGTTAGTTCAATGGAGTAATAGCTTCCCTGAGGATGCTACCTGGGAATTTTTGCAAGACTTGCAGCAGCAATTTCCCCATTTCAGTCCTTGAGGACAAGGACCAACTTGAGGAGAGGGTATTGATGCACCAGAATTCTCATCTATTCTCATCTCTGCACTGACTTTATTTGTTTTGGTTGTTATTTTGTTTTGGTTGTTATTTTCACGTGAACAGTTGTAAGCATGTAGTTAGTACGTAGCTATAAAATTAGTGGGACAGCTGGATGGCATGATTCTTGCTCATATCAGTTGGGGTCATCGGCTAGTCAGTTAGTTAGAGGTAGCCGACCCAGTGAATCTATAAATAGGAAGCTACTCACGCAGGCTATCTCTGATCATTCATTCTGTAAAACCTGCTACTCATCATTTTGTCTACTTCGTCTCTAAATTCAATAAACCAGATTTACATTCCTTGGTCTACGAATTATTTCTCCACCACCTTTGTAATTCCTTGATCAAGGAACCTGGATCTCCACCGGCCTCCGCATCAGGGGCCATGGCCCCCCCTAAGTTTTGAAAATTTTAATTCATAATATGTAAATATATGTATAAGACAAAGTTGGCCCCCCCTAATTTTTTACAATTTTAGTTTATATTATGAGAGTTTATATATATAGATATATATATATATATATATCTCTCTCTCTGTGTGTGTATATGAATTAGCCAACTTTGATTTAATTTTTTCTTCAAAAAAAAGTTATTTATTTTTTTATTGTGCTAATTATTTAACATTCAAAAAATTAAACATATAATTTGATAATCCATAGTAAATTTACCCAATTTTATATATTATAATAAAGGACTCAATTCATAATTATCAATGGGCTAAAACAAAAATAATTACTTTATTGGTCCATATACAAATATACAACTTAACCTAATTGATAAAAAATTTAAAATTAGTGATCTATACTCTTGTTGACTCATATACAAATGTACAAATAATTACTGGAAGGCTTTGTGAAAACAAGAAATTGAGTGTCTATTCTGTTGTTGACAGATTGATTACATTTGTTCTCACTCTTCCTATATCAACTGTAACTATAGAACGGATATTTTCAATTATGAATATAATCAAAACAAATATCCAAAACAAGATAAAAAATAATTTCTTGAATGATTATCTAACAATGTACATAAAAAAAGGGAAGTTGTTCAAAAATTTAGTATTGATTCAATTATAGATGAATTTAGTTCTATGAAATAACGTAAAGCTCAGTTTACTTTTAAAAAAAGAGGTTGAAATTCAAGGTATGCTAACATAACTTTTATCTTTTATTAATTGAAAATAGTTATATTTTTGTTTTTGCACAAGTGACATATTGGAGCATTTTCTCATAATGTACAATTTGGGTAATTTGTGATCTTATAAGATATTTAATTAAAGGTTATTTCTTATCCTAATTTTTGTTATGATTATGCTGCATATTTATGAAATAGACATACCTTTATAATTAATATTTGATATTTGATATTTTAAGATGTCATATATTTAAATAGATGAAAATTATTTTGAATATAACATATTAAGATGATTTTGTTCAGAAAAATTCCCCCCCCCTCCAAAGGAAAAAATCCTGGCTCCATTCTATAGTCTATAGAATGGACATTTTCAATTATGAAGATAATCAAAACAAAACTCCAAAACAAGATAATGGATAATTTCTTGAATGATTGCCTAAAAAAAGGAAGTTGTTCGAAAATTTAGCATTGATTCAATTATACATGAATTTAATTCTATAAAAGAACGTAAATCTCAATTTATTTTTAATAAAAGAGGATGAAATTTCAAGGTATGCTAACATAACTTTTATCTTTTTTTAATTGAAAATAGTTATATATTTGTTTTTGTACAAGTGACATATTGGAGCATCTTCTCATAATGTGCAACTTAGGTGGTTTGTGATATTATAAGATATTTAATCAAAGGTTATTTCTTGTCTAAATTTTAGTTATGACTATGTTATATATTTATGAAATAGACATACCTTTATAATTAAAGTTAATATTTAATATTTTAAGATGTCATATATTTAAATAAATGAAAATTATTTTAAACATAACATATTAAGGTAATTTTGTTTGAAAAAATTTTGGCCCCCCCAAGGAAAAAATCCTGGCTTCGTCACTGCAACCATGGTTCATAGTCGCGGGTCACGGTCGCAATTGTTTCACATGTCCATCACAGCATATCGATTAGATGTTGGGTGATATGTACATTATAACACATAAAAATTTTCAAAAAATATGAAAAAATATGAAAAATAAAAAATACCATAAAAAGTCATAATCTGAAAAAATATCTGAATCGATTTCAATTTGATTTGGATATTTTGACCGATTACATGTATCACAAATTCAAATCAACCAATATCGACTAAGTCAAAACGAGTCATCGCGGATATGAAATTATCGACGATTCGGGAATCAATATCATACCCTCTCCTCCGTTCCGATTATGACTCGGCCGAGATGGCTAACCATGCTATCAAGCATGTATAATCTGGGATATTCTTTTATGATTTCAACATGTTCAGGTGCCAATTTTCCATCCGGATGATAAAAAATGCAATCGTGGCAAAGTACTCTTAGCAGAAACCAATAGCAGATTTTCTTTTCCCAATCAGCATGATCAACTTCCAGGAAGCGCTTCACACATGCATCCATTATTGGCTTCAAGACACGACGGTCTTCTTCAGATATAACTCAAATAGATCTTGTATCATTGTCATCATCTTCAAAGGCATTTTCTAAGAAACCAAATAGGATTTCGGGGGGCTTCTTAGGGAGATTCACCTTTAGCTCATGAACTAATTCGGGACTGAATCTGACCTCTGACTTGCCGGCTAGGAAGAAAATGTGCTGGCAGCGATCCCTGTTGAGATCTCTTATACCTATCTCATCTTCAGGAAGATTATTGGGTTAAGGCAAAGATGGATCAAGGTAAATCTCCACAGAACGGTTCATCATGTCCTTGATAATTCGATGGTCATCCTGTCAAGCAACTTTGGTATTGCTAGTATTAGTAACTTGGTCCTGGCTACCAGAAGTTGAGGGGATATTGAAATGAGGATCACTGCAATAATGATGGAAAAGATGATGGTTGATTGGAACCATCTGCCAGTTTTCTTCAGCTTGGTTAAGGCCATTGATAATTGCTGAGAAGAGTTTTCTTGACGAGTATTGCAGTTATGAATAGGGTGATCCTCGAAGTTACTCTATACATTACCATATTTGCTTCAGTTCTGCTCTGATTGGATGAGTCCACGCAAAAAAGCTAGAACCAACCACTAGGATGAAGCCACCTAATTTCCCAAAATTAAGTGACATAATTTAGTTTGAAAATTTTGAAAACATAAAACGACCAAATTTCAGCAAAACAAGTGATTATAAAAGGAAAATGATAACTTTGTTTACTTCAAAAAGCGTAATTCTTTTTTTTTTTTTGGCTTGGTCTTCCAAAAAAATGGATTGGAAATTCACAGTATTCCCTCGATCCATTACAAGTCTGGTTTCGTACAAAAAAAAAAAAACTTACATCTTGTTGACGAATGATAATTATTTAGGTAAATTAAAAATAACCTCCTTGTGCTTTTGCATATTATTATACAATCTTTTTAAACTTTTAAAATATTCACATAACTCCCCTATAATTTTATGTAGAGTGAAAAATGTATTGAAAGCATTAATTGTCATGACAATCGACCAAGACATACCTCAAAAGTACGTGTGATGAAATGATAATATCCACATATTGTCATATTATTTTGTATAAATATCTACATAAACTCTCCTATGGTTTTGCATATATCCACACGATCCCTCTATGGTTTTATGCAAATTGGTTAGACTCTTATTGAATTTAGTGTTTAAGTATGGGGGCAAAGCTGGCATTTCAATTAATGATGTTATAAAGACTATTTTACATCAAATTTTTACTTTACATATAAGGGGATAATGTGGATATTTTAAAATTCTAGGAGTGAGTATGTAGTATTATGGAAATCACCAAAGAATTATATGCAATTTACCCAAATATTTAGTATAGTCACCTTATCACAAATGTATGATTTGTTCTCCAAAGCTAGAAAATAGTCTCCAAAGCTAGATTTGTTCTCCAAGTGGTGTGAATTTCTTGTGAGCTTTTCTCTTGTGGTTGAAAGTTTCAATAGTGTAGCTTTGTTGAGGGTTATCTGAGTGTTTGTAAAACTTCCTGGCTTGACTAAGTGAGGCTTAGGGCAAGGAGGAAGTGCTCCCTCCATTGTACATCTAGTTGATCATCTTTCATCAAAGAGAAGTTGCTCAACCTAGTGATTGGTCTTCAAGTTTGAGGAAAGCTTGGTAGACAATCGGTTTGATATTCTATCTTATTCTTTTTTGTTTAATAAAATTCTAATTGCTTATCTATACTTGTTTTTCGAATCAATATTGCTCTCTTCTTGTAATCTACTTGATTGATCATTACTAGAAAAGAAGGTAAATTTTTATTAAGTAAAAATTACATAAATTTGATTAAGATTTTAATCAACCTAATTCACCCCCCCTCTTAGGTTGTCTTTGGGCCTTACAGATTTGTATCCTCTCGGACACCATAGTTCGCATCTTATCTTGGTTTATTTTTTCTCTTTTGAAAGCAATTAAAAGAGGGTTTATTATTGAGCACTAATGGCAGAAAATAAAACAATATATCTTAAGGATCTATAGATGCACCAAATTTGAAAAATAACGAGCATAAATATTTAATATATTGAGGGTGCATACACTAAAGGTGCGTTTGGTTTACAAACTGGATGAGAGATGATTACTTATTTTCGAATTACTCATCCTAAGTTGAATCATTATCAGATGAGTGGTCTTGTGTTTGGTTGATTTTACATTAGATGGGATGTGTTAGGAAATAACATCATCCTGTATTTGGTTAGATATGTTTGGAAATAGAATGAGATGGGATTATGTATTTATAAACTAAAATACACTTTTGTCAAACCAACAATTAGGAGTATTAATTGGGCTTGATAAATCCAAACTCAACTTGTAAAAAGTAGAAATTTTAGATTTTAAGTTTCAGCCTAACACTATGAGACCATACTCGAGTCACAAATATGTTGGAGTTTCGATCCTAATTCAAACATTTTATGAACTAAAATTGACCCAGCAAATATGGTTTTGCTTTTAGTACGGGCAAAATAGTTTAAAATTTTTTGTAAGGGAAAATTAGTCAAAATATTAATTTTATATATAGTAGGGGCAAATTATTCTAAAATTTAGTCATTTCATTAACCTGGGCAAATTAATCCAAATATAAATTTTTTATTATCCGGGACAAATTTGTCCAAAATTTTAATTATTTCATTAATATGGACAAATAAATAAAATTAGTTCTGTTAATGGTATGGACAAACTAGTCCAACATTATGTTATTTCATTCATATGAGCAAATTAGTCCAAGATTTAATTTTTTCATTCGGAGGGGCAAATTTGTCTCAAAATTGTTATGTCATTAATAGTGGCAAATTAGTCCAAAATTTTGATTATATTATAGCAAGAGAGTAGAGTTATATAATTTTTAGAATAAAGTATTATTTTATTAGCAAGGATAAATAAGTTTGAATTAGTATTATCCTACATCTTACTCACCTCAAGATAAGTTAAACCACCATTCCCATGGGATTATTTTATATCCCATATAGGGGATTAATTCAGTTAAGTGGGATGTATCATCCCATGCAAAATATTCAACTAAACATGGGATGCCACAAGATTAGTAATCCAATTCTCTGTCATCTCATGAATCAAATGGACCCTAACAAGTCCGAATACATGCCACATATATCCAAACTCATGATTAATCCAAATAGCAACACTACATTATGAATCTCTTACCTCTTTGAGTCTTCTCTTGCAGGATTTATTACTTGATTGTTTCAAATTGCAATTTTCTCCTCATTCTTTTGAGAACTCCTTTAGTTGAAATCTCCTCTAACTCTCCAATAGGATAGAAACTAGATAAATCTTGTCCTTCCACATGGGAGAGATTCCTTTCGAGTTTTTAACCTTCGTTTGGTACGTAGAATGGCCAAGAAAGGAAAGATCTTTTCAACTTGTCCATTCCATTCCAGCATTTGGTATGGCTCATTTAAGTGGAAAAGCTCTTATCCCTTGGAATGCTCATTCCAAATTTTTTCTCAAATCTCATTCCTCAGAAAAATTTAGGGAAACCCTTTTCCATCTTCATCCTAGATTGCCTAAACAGTAGGATGTCAAATTTATTCTTATAAATCTTTATGTTGCATCATGATATCTTACGCTATTTGTACCCTTAATTAATATTTGAATGTAATTTTTCATAATAATTAATCTTCCTTGTATTTAAAATATTTTTTCTTTTGTATTAGGAAACAAATGTTTTAAAATACTTTAGGCTTTGACTTTTGAACAATTTTGCAAGAAGTTTTTTTGAATGTTATCAAAATTGAAAAATAAATTATATTATTTCACTTCATGTAATTTATATTTTACATTGCTAATCATATTGCTAATAAATGCAAAATTTTAACTTAAAAATCTATATATTGGAATAAATCAAGAATTACAATTGAAGAATGTTGATATCAATCCTCATTTATTTTGTAGCTAAAATAGCAAAATTTCACTTAAATAGACAAATACTATTATATATCAAGTTGGGATTTGACAAATTAGATCTCAACAATTTCAAATATGACAAATCCAAAAAGAAATTGAGATTTGACAAAGAAAAAGACATTAATGCAACGAAAGCTCTCACTAAAAAATCTTAGAAGAAAAGAAACTTTCACTCAAAAAACTTTAAGAGAGAAGAAATCTCTCACTATAAAACTCTAGGAAATGGCAATATTCAAAACACCTTATTACCTACCAACACACAACAAGAGAACATTCAAAAAGCGAAAAAAGTTAGAATCTATTTTGACGAACCCTATTACAATGTACATGTTCTAATCCTCAATAGCTGAAACTTGCATTTTTTTTTATCTTTTTTATTTTATCTTTGATCATTATGTAAAATCAAAATCTCATTTCCAACTTTGACAATCAAAAGCAGCCAAATCCCACAAACCAAAAACATGATTTTAATATAAATTCAACTTTTTCTTAAACACCAAGGTACCAAAATTCTCCTTTCTATATGGAAAAATTACAGCGATGTGAAAATTTAGTCCCTGAGAACGAAAACAAGCATTTTCAGTCCATTACAAATAAAAAAACAATCAATTTTAGTCCCTGCTAACTATTCCGTTCAAATTCTTGACGGACCCAGTCATGGGAACATCACGTGACCAACTTTTGAAGGGCAAAAAGGGCAGGTCACTCAATTCTTGACCAAAATGTAGAGGACCAGGTGCTTTCTTCTTCAATCCCCTTCAACTATTCATTGAATCCCCAAATTTCTTTGAAGTTGCCATGAGAGAACCACCAATATATGGTTGTGGTATACCAGCCACAGTCAAGACTTCATGGACAGCTGAGAATCTAGAAAAGAAATTCTATGGATGTACCGATTATGAAGTAAGTCTTTGCTACAGAATATTTTGTTTTCTTTTTTTTTTTTGGAGAATTTGAGCTCCTAAGAGACAATAAGTGTTCTCCATGACCAGCTGTGACGACCCCACTTCCCCCTAAGGCGAACCAGAGGGTTGGCGGGCCGTCTGCCCAGCTCTCGCCAGGACTCACGCACGCACACTAACCCGGATCCTTCCGAAGAATAACCTAATCTGTTACAAAACAACTTTTCCCAGATAGGATCATCCTTAAATCTACATTAACTTCAGAGATAGCAGTAAAGAAGATAGCCAGTCGACGGCTCTTATACATCTCACGCGTTACCTCTAAGGTATAAGGTCGTACCAATCCGGATATATACTGTCACACACCACGATTACAACCATACAAGCCAAACATAATAATTAGGGTTTAAACATTTTCCAGCTTCAAGTGGCAATCCAAAATAACCAATACGTTTTTCAATTCACAATACAATACAACGGTAAACTGCAGTCTTAAGATTCAAGTACAAATTAAAAGAAATCAGCACTGCTCAGATTTCTCAAACTTCAAGACCTGTCAAGGAAAACAATTAAACGTGGGGTGAGCTAAAGCTCAGTGGTGCCCCAAAAACATGCAATCAATTAAAACAATTAGCACGTATTGATTCGACTGAAGTAAACAAATAGGAAGGCGATAATACCCAAGTGTACCTTAGACTGGTCGAGGGATTCACCCAACGACGTTACGTCCTGAACTTACATTATTATTATTGACTCGTCGAGGGATTCACCCAACGACTTTACGTCTAGCACTTGATTTACTCTTATTGACTCGTCGAGGGATTCACCCAACGACTTTACGTCTAGCACTTGATTTACTATTATTGACTCGTCGAGGGATTCACCCAACGACTTTACGTCTAGCACTTGATTTATTATTATTGACTCGTCGAGGGATTCACCCAACGACTTTACGTCTAGCACTTGATTTACTCTTATTGACTCGTCGAGGGATTCACCCAACGACTTTACGTCTAGCACTTGATTTATTATTATTGACTCGTCGAGGGATTCACCCAACGACTTTACGTCTAGCACTTGATTTACTCTTATTGACTCGTCGAGGGATTCACCCAACGACTTTACGTCTAGCACTTGATTTATTATTATTGACTCGTCGAGGGATTCACCCAACGACTTTACGTCTAGCACTTGGATTCACAAAAAAAATGCTTTACACAAGTCACCACTCGAACGACTAGTGTGGTAAAGTACACACCGCTCACTTCGATGGATCAAAACCAATTTTTGCGATTATCACACTTAAATTCAAGGAAGCACTTAATCATGTAAGAATAGAACAAACAGGGACACTCACCAAGAGTGAAGTTCAGATGTCAAATTGGGATTCGAGTTCCACTTCCTCACGATACCCTAAAATAACAAATATTGAAACTATAAGTTTTTACTCCGTTTTTAAGCTTATAGACATTGAGGTATAATTACATACTACTAATTCACTTTCCCTTAGGAAATCAAGAGTCCCTTGGGTTAATACGTGACAAAGTAGAAGGATTGTTTCCTATAGTTTTCATTAAGATACTTTTCCTGAAAAAAATAACTTGTATTACTTTCTTGAAATAAATCGACAAATCTCTTAATATCCACGTTAGGAAGTTACTTTGAACATTTCTTTAAAGCTATGGTTTTTGCAAAATTATTACTAAACTATTTTACCTAAAAATAAGGTTTCTTGCCGAGTAAGTTTCTCAAGCTTTTCACTAAAATTAGTAAAACTCGTATTTTGGAACTTTTCCTATAGTTAACTATCCAAGTGCAAAGCTTAAGGAAAGAAAAGGAGTTAAAATAAGACTTAAAGTTTTCAAAAGCTATAGAACTTATTTACTATAGCTATCAAGGCTAGTTTGAGCTAAAGGAAATTATCGAGTTGGAAAATTTTTAGGCAAAGCACTAGATATGGAGTTTTATAATATAATACTAGCTGGAAAAATATTTTTGATTAATTTGACCACAGTTACTCGAGTTCGCTAAGTCGATACAACTTCCACAGCTCCGATTCCGTTTCGAAATCATAATATGAATCAAAATGTGGTAAAAATCACATAACAAATTACTAGGACTTCGTCAATCATTAGCCTTAAATTTCAACAAGTGCATTTCCGAATAAACTAACATGATCAACCAAGGCTTCATCAATCATTAGCACTTGGTCTCAGCAAACCCAACATAAGCAAGTAAAAGTAAAAGTAAAGCTTCCAAGACATTCCAGCAATTCACTTTCATCACACCGTGGTACTTATAAAGTCATTCAAATGGCCAAGGGCTTCATCAATCATTGGCCCTTGACGACATTAGTTACTTCCAACTACAATTGAATCAAGAATTTGAACCACAAGTAAGATAAAATCTCAATCCAAATTCAAGTTTAGTTTCTCAAAGAAACAGGATATTCATGCAAAACAGTCTACTTTAAACATTCACAGACAGCGATACACATGGAGGAAAAATACGAAATCTCTATAGGTCAAAGGCCTATGATTCTAGTTTCAAATACCACTGACGGCGCCTTAAACGGATTTTCCTACACCAAGATATAAACATTTTATCGAGACTGGTCAGGGACATCCGAAAATCTGGAGTTTCATTTTCCACTAATGAAAAACTCCTTTTTTTTTTTTCTTTTAACACCAACATGTTTTTATTTCAAGCCGTCCATGCATTCCTTATAGATTCCCAAACAACATATTCCAGGCATTTTAACCATTATATTTTCAAGAAAATTTCCAGAATCCAAGTTGATAATTCAACTCAATATTCGGCAATCACAAGAGAATTTCCAGCAATTGTATACTAGCGTTTTTGGTTCCAACTTTATATGTACTAATTGGTTCGTTGCTAAACAAATTGTATATCTTGAAATTTGCATCTCTTATGAAATTCTGAGCCACCATAATCCAAGGAAATAAAATAAATTTCCAGAAACAAATTACAATTTTCCCAACGATATTGAAATTCTGGATCATACCCCTTCGGCTATCACCCAAAATTTCCAGCAACCAATCTACTTTAGTTCGAATTTTTCCTTGGTTTAAGTATGGTATTAGGTACTCAATTCAGCGTTTAAACACTTAGCTAACTAGTTGACATTTTTAACTCAAAAATTGAATTCAATTAGCAACTACAAATTTCCCAAAAATCCAGAAATTCTCCCATGAGCCTCGGTGATCATGCATGAACCACTTTCAAATTTTCCTTTTTATTTTTCTGGTTTAGGCCATCTCATTGCTACATGCACAGCTTAACTGATTAGTTATTGACTAATTAAGCACAGGGATCAATTCAGAGGGTCACATTTAGGCAAGTTAAACTTACATTTTCTGCTCAAGCTCACGGCAACATTACTACATCAAAACAGAATTTCTTATGTTCCTTGGTTCATCATCCGAAAGTTCCAAGTTCCCATGCAAAGCTTTGAACAATTTAATTAGTTAGTGATTAGTTAATTAAACATCACAACAAGCTCAGAATAACAGAGTTTGATCATCTAAGGTAGCATCATTCCAATCAGTCTCGGATGAAGCACTATCGCACATCAGAAAATTTTTGCTGTTTTTGTAACTACCATCCGAAGTCTAATAATCAACATGCAAGATTTTAAGTTAGCTCCAGAACCCTCTAATCAACTCAAACTAGATCAAGAAGTACCTCTGCTAATGCTCCGTTCACGCACGAACAAATCTGGGCAGAATTATTTCCCTAGGCTCGCGACTGGTTTGGGGTTGTCTTGGCTGAGCAGATGGTGGAGCTGTGGTGGTTGTTGCGGCTGGAAAACTGGGTGTAGCTTGCGGATTTCAGCTCTCCTACCTTGCTCCAGCTGCTGATCCGAAAGGGAAATGGTGTTGTGGAGCTGAGGTGAGAAGTTGGATTGTGAAGAAAAGTGGAGGTGGAGCCGCGGTTTTGGCAATGGAGGTAGAGTGCTTGTGCGGTTGTGTGTTGGAGTGGGAAAGAAATGTATTGGCCGAATGTGAGGTGGTGACAGACGGTTATTTCGTGAGGTTGTGAGGGTAATTTTGATCTTTTCACTTGCTCTCCTAATATCCACTCCTAATATCCACTTAAGTCCCTATTTCTAACTTAATCTAATTCCAAAATTTATCCCAAATGTAATTTGAATACTTAATAATATACTAATCTCGCAAAGATTTGATTATCGAGATTTTAACGTCCTAAGTATACTAAGTGTACTTGTAATGGTTTTGTCTAAAATTATCAAATGCAACTTAATACTAAGGTTCCTATTAACTCTTAACATTATTAACGATTAAATTAGCTATCGGAATTCAAAGAGTTTGTTTTTAAGCAATAAAATTACTCTAACTCGAGAAATATTAATTTAGTGTAACAAAACCGAATAATTCAATATTGGGCACAATTATATTATTTTTTTTTTTACATAGAAATTATCTTTACACTTTTATTTCAAAACAATTAATTACAATACTAGAATTCAAAAAAGAAATTTAATTCTTAGATCAATGAAATAGTTTACCATCGAAATATGAAGTTAATGTAACAAAACTAAGAAGTTTGGTAGTCTAGCACAATTCTTTTATTTTGCACATAACGTTTATTTCTATGTACTTATTTAAAAACAATGGGACTTAGTGCTAAAATTTATTAAAGAATTAAAATGCAAATAAAATATGCACTGATATTTATATGTATATTTTCAGGGTTCTCACATCCTCCCCTCCTTACAATGAATTTTGTCCTCAAAATTCACACTTTCTTGAGAAACAAATCGGAATACTTTTTCTGTATTTCTTCTTCTTACTCCCAAGTTGCTTCTCCGGAAATCCAAAATTCTAACACTTTTGCTCTGAAATCAAGCTTAGCATGATGATGAGTTAAAAAATTCATTCCTATAATAACATCATAACCTTTTATATCCACTCTGATTAGATCCACTAGTATTTTATGCCCTCCGATCCAGAATTCGCAATTATTATGAGTTAAGCTACTGATTATATTCTTATCACCCATTGGTGTTTGGAATTGAGTTGGTTCGAGAATTTATTTATTTATTTTTTTTTCAACATTATAACAAAGTAGACGTGTAGTCATCAAGTTTCATACACACAATATGAGTCACATTGCACACCAATTTCATACAACTTCAAGAGCCAAACAATTCACGAATACATTCAATATTTTCATACATAACTCAAACTTCAATCTTTATAAACACGAAAGAAAACAATTCAATAATACGCAAATTATTATAACCACATAACTAATAGCTCAACCCCTTAGTTTAGATTCAACTTAACCTTAGTGGATTGTAGATCTACCACGTCTAATATTAAATCGAATAACATGATCATTACTTAAGTACATCAATGACTCTTAAGTATTCTAAATGATCTCAAACATTTCATACATTGGCTTTTCTAATAACCTAACAACTAGTTATCTTTATCCTTTTGGACGTTAGTCCCGAATAGTCCTCCAGTAAAACTTAAGGAACCACAATGTCATCGATAACTCACCTCACATGGCAAATTCGTCAACTTATCTCACCTCAGTTTTAAAGACTCTCCTCAAGGTTTAAAGCTGTTCACAACTGCATAGTTCCTGTCTAAACTACTATTTCACTCAATTCTATGTCTAAACCATTATTTTGGGTAAGAGATGGCATATATTCCATTTACCATTGAATGACTAGTAAAATTATTCATCTTAAGTACAGAATTGGCACTAATCTTCAAGATCTCACTATTGGCTCTTCACTTTTATCTTTCAAAAGCTAAACTTGATACTTTCGGTTCTACTTTTCTGGATTTGATCTCTAATCACATCATAATGCAATATACTAAATTCTTCCAAATTTGCAAATACATCATTGAATGAAATATCTGGTATTCGGGTACAAGAATCCGACAATAGGATAATTTACATCTCAGGCTGGCCAGTCCCAAGAGTAACTTACCTACATTTGAGATTCCTACCCAACATACATATCTAATATCCTCAACTATCGACTTTTGTTTCACACTTAACAAGCCAATCCCCACAGTCCGAGAATCCTTTCCCGGCACGAGCTCGATAAGAGCTCTGATACCACCTGTGACGACCCCACTTCCCCCTAAGGCGAACCAGAGGGTTGGCGGGCCGTCTGCCCAGCTCTCGCCAGGACTCACGCACGCACACTAACCCGGATCCTTCCGAAGAATAACCTAATCTGTTACAAAACAACTTTTCCCAGATAGGATCATCCTTAAATCTACATTAACTTCAGAGATAGCAGTAAAGAAGATAGCCAGTCGACGGCTCTTATACATCTCACGCGTTACCTCTAAGGTATAAGGTCGTACCAATCCGGATATATACTGTCACACACCACGATTACAACCATACAAGCCAAACATAATAATTAGGGTTTAAACATTTTCCAGCTTCAAGTGGCAATCCAAAATAACCAATACGTTTTTCAATTCACAATACAATACAACGGTAAACTGCAGTCTTAAGATTCAAGTACAAATTAAAAGAAATCAGCACTGCTCAGATTTCTCAAACTTCAAGACCTGTCAAGGAAAACAATTAAACGTGGGGTGAGCTAAAGCTCAGTGGTGCCCCAAAAACATGCAATCAATTAAAACAATTAGCACGTATTGATTCGACTGAAGTAAACAAATAGGAAGGCGATAATACCCAAGTGTACCTTAGACTGGTCGAGGGATTCACCCAACGACGTTACGTCCTGAACTTACATTATTATTATTGACTCGTCGAGGGATTCACCCAACGACTTTACGTCTAGCACTTGATTTACTCTTATTGACTCGTCGAGGGATTCACCCAACGACTTTACGTCTAGCACTTGATTTACTATTATTGACTCGTCGAGGGATTCACCCAACGACTTTACGTCTAGCACTTGATTTATTATTATTGACTCGTCGAGGGATTCACCCAACGACTTTACGTCTAGCACTTGATTTACTCTTATTGACTCGTCGAGGGATTCACCCAACGACTTTACGTCTAGCACTTGATTTATTATTATTGACTCGTCGAGGGATTCACCCAACGACTTTACGTCTAGCACTTGATTTACTCTTATTGACTCGTCGAGGGATTCACCCAACGACTTTACGTCTAGCACTTGATTTATTATTATTGACTCGTCGAGGGATTCACCCAACGACTTTACGTCTAGCACTTGGATTCACAAAAAAAATGCTTTACACAAGTCACCACTCGAACGACTAGTGTGGTAAAGTACACACCGCTCACTTCGATGGATCAAAACCAATTTTTGCGATTATCACACTTAAATTCAAGGAAGCACTTAATCATGTAAGAATAGAACAAACAGGGACACTCACCAAGAGTGAAGTTCAGATGTCAAATTGGGATTCGAGTTCCACTTCCTCACGATACCCTAAAATAACAAATATTGAAACTATAAGTTTTTACTCCGTTTTTAAGCTTATAGACATTGAGGTATAATTACATACTACTAATTCACTTTCCCTTAGGAAATCAAGAGTCCCTTGGGTTAATACGTGACAAAGTAGAAGGATTGTTTCCTATAGTTTTCATTAAGATACTTTTCCTGAAAAAAATAACTTGTATTACTTTCTTGAAATAAATCGACAAATCTCTTAATATCCACGTTAGGAAGTTACTTTGAACATTTCTTTAAAGCTATGGTTTTTGCAAAATTATTACTAAACTATTTTACCTAAAAATAAGGTTTCTTGCCGAGTAAGTTTCTCAAGCTTTTCACTAAAATTAGTAAAACTCGTATTTTGGAACTTTTCCTATAGTTAACTATCCAAGTGCAAAGCTTAAGGAAAGAAAAGGAGTTAAAATAAGACTTAAAGTTTTCAAAAGCTATAGAACTTATTTACTATAGCTATCAAGGCTAGTTTGAGCTAAAGGAAATTATCGAGTTGGAAAATTTTTAGGCAAAGCACTAGATATGGAGTTTTATAATATAATACTAGCTGGAAAAATATTTTTGATTAATTTGACCACAGTTACTCGAGTTCGCTAAGTCGATACAACTTCCACAGCTCCGATTCCGTTTCGAAATCATAATATGAATCAAAATGTGGTAAAAATCACATAACAAATTACTAGGACTTCGTCAATCATTAGCCTTAAATTTCAACAAGTGCATTTCCGAATAAACTAACATGATCAACCAAGGCTTCATCAATCATTAGCACTTGGTCTCAGCAAACCCAACATAAGCAAGTAAAAGTAAAAGTAAAGCTTCCAAGACATTCCAGCAATTCACTTTCATCACACCGTGGTACTTATAAAGTCATTCAAATGGCCAAGGGCTTCATCAATCATTGGCCCTTGACGACATTAGTTACTTCCAACTACAATTGAATCAAGAATTTGAACCACAAGTAAGATAAAATCTCAATCCAAATTCAAGTTTAGTTTCTCAAAGAAACAGGATATTCATGCAAAACAGTCTACTTTAAACATTCACAGACAGCGATACACATGGAGGAAAAATACGAAATCTCTATAGGTCAAAGGCCTATGATTCTAGTTTCAAATACCACTGACGGCGCCTTAAACGGATTTTCCTACACCAAGATATAAACATTTTATCGAGACTGGTCAGGGACATCCGAAAATCTGGAGTTTCATTTTCCACTAATGAAAAACTCCTTTTTTTTTTTTCTTTTAACACCAACATGTTTTTATTTCAAGCCGTCCATGCATTCCTTATAGATTCCCAAACAACATATTCCAGGCATTTTAACCATTATATTTTCAAGAAAATTTCCAGAATCCAAGTTGATAATTCAACTCAATATTCGGCAATCACAAGAGAATTTCCAGCAATTGTATACTAGCGTTTTTGGTTCCAACTTTATATGTACTAATTGGTTCGTTGCTAAACAAATTGTATATCTTGAAATTTGCATCTCTTATGAAATTCTGAGCCACCATAATCCAAGGAAATAAAATAAATTTCCAGAAACAAATTACAATTTTCCCAACGATATTGAAATTCTGGATCATACCCCTTCGGCTATCACCCAAAATTTCCAGCAACCAATCTACTTTAGTTCGAATTTTTCCTTGGTTTAAGTATGGTATTAGGTACTCAATTCAGCGTTTAAACACTTAGCTAACTAGTTGACATTTTTAACTCAAAAATTGAATTCAATTAGCAACTACAAATTTCCCAAAAATCCAGAAATTCTCCCATGAGCCTCGGTGATCATGCATGAACCACTTTCAAATTTTCCTTTTTATTTTTCTGGTTTAGGCCATCTCATTGCTACATGCACAGCTTAACTGATTAGTTATTGACTAATTAAGCACAGGGATCAATTCAGAGGGTCACATTTAGGCAAGTTAAACTTACATTTTCTGCTCAAGCTCACGGCAACATTACTACATCAAAACAGAATTTCTTATGTTCCTTGGTTCATCATCCGAAAGTTCCAAGTTCCCATGCAAAGCTTTGAACAATTTAATTAGTTAGTGATTAGTTAATTAAACATCACAACAAGCTCAGAATAACAGAGTTTGATCATCTAAGGTAGCATCATTCCAATCAGTCTCGGATGAAGCACTATCGCACATCAGAAAATTTTTGCTGTTTTTGTAACTACCATCCGAAGTCTAATAATCAACATGCAAGATTTTAAGTTAGCTCCAGAACCCTCTAATCAACTCAAACTAGATCAAGAAGTACCTCTGCTAATGCTCCGTTCACGCACGAACAAATCTGGGCAGAATTATTTCCCTAGGCTCGCGACTGGTTTGGGGTTGTCTTGGCTGAGCAGATGGTGGAGCTGTGGTGGTTGTTGCGGCTGGAAAACTGGGTGTAGCTTGCGGATTTCAGCTCTCCTACCTTGCTCCAGCTGCTGATCCGAAAGGGAAATGGTGTTGTGGAGCTGAGGTGAGAAGTTGGATTGTGAAGAAAAGTGGAGGTGGAGCCGCGGTTTTGGCAATGGAGGTAGAGTGCTTGTGCGGTTGTGTGTTGGAGTGGGAAAGAAATGTATTGGCCGAATGTGAGGTGGTGACAGACGGTTATTTCGTGAGGTTGTGAGGGTAATTTTGATCTTTTCACTTGCTCTCCTAATATCCACTCCTAATATCCACTTAAGTCCCTATTTCTAACTTAATCTAATTCCAAAATTTATCCCAAATGTAATTTGAATACTTAATAATATACTAATCTCGCAAAGATTTGATTATCGAGATTTTAACGTCCTAAGTATACTAAGTGTACTTGTAATGGTTTTGTCTAAAATTATCAAATGCAACTTAATACTAAGGTTCCTATTAACTCTTAACATTATTAACGATTAAATTAGCTATCGGAATTCAAAGAGTTTGTTTTTAAGCAATAAAATTACTCTAACTCGAGAAATATTAATTTAGTGTAACAAAACCGAATAATTCAATATTGGGCACAATTATATTATTTTTTTTTTTACATAGAAATTATCTTTACACTTTTATTTCAAAACAATTAATTACAATACTAGAATTCAAAAAAGAAATTTAATTCTTAGATCAATGAAATAGTTTACCATCGAAATATGAAGTTAATGTAACAAAACTAAGAAGTTTGGTAGTCTAGCACAATTCTTTTATTTTGCACATAACGTTTATTTCTATGTACTTATTTAAAAACAATGGGACTTAGTGCTAAAATTTATTAAAGAATTAAAATGCAAATAAAATATGCACTGATATTTATATGTATATTTTCAGGGTTCTCACACATGTTGCCATATGTGGACCACTTGCTGCCTCATATGTGTCTGCGGTATCTCTTTGCTATGTAGCTTCTTGCTTATATGGATTAACAGTGACATGGTGTGTACTTGTTGCTGCTCCTCTATTGCCATTTGCTGCACTTGTATTTTTTGGACACTTTTTGCCATTGTGGCCTAATTTTTTGCATTTTCAGCATTTGTACTCCATCAACCCAGCTCTAGACAACTTTTTAAGTTGCCCTCGACTACTTGTTCAAGCTAGGGGCTCATCAGGCTCTCTCCTTCAAACTTTCTTTGGCTTACTTGGAAGCTTGATATGCTCGGGGGTAGTACAGGCCCCTTTTTCAGATTTTTCCATAGGTGCTCATAATTAAGAGGATATATGACAGGCTCATACGCCCTTATATATGCCTCCTAGGAGTAAAATTCATGCACAAAACTCTTTGGAGGTTCCTTTGTCAATGCACTAGCACTCATTGCATGGGAGCAAGGAATGGAATTAAGTTCCCACCTCCTACAACTACATTTCATACTAGCCAAATTAACAGAGTATCTATCCCCATACATGAACCTCATCTCATAAAACCAGTCACCCGAGTATGTAGCTATACAGCGACTTGCTGCATTTTTAACTTTTTCAAGTTTCTTTAAAATTTTTGGGCACACACTTCCACTAGACTTTCTCATCCATTCCCTCTTGGTCTCCATTCTAGCCATTAAATATAGCCTAATAGTTTCTAACATGCCAAGTATGGGCCTATCTCGTGCTTCTAAAATGCTAGAATTAAAACTCTCGCAGAGGTTGTTTAACAAGATGTCGCACTTAGGAGAAGTGCAGAAGTATGCTCTAACCCAATATTGAGGTGTTGTATTATCAACTAACCATTTAAAGGCCCCTTCATTGAATTCCTTTAAAGCCATCATCAATGCAACAAATAGGTTCTTGTAGGATGCTCTTGCAAGCGACCAAATTCTATCATTTAGTGCCAATCCACTATGTTGTTTCTTGAAATTGTTGTATATGTGTTGTACACGCATTCTATGCTCCACAACTGGAAGAAGCTTGTGTAAAGCTTGGATCAGCCCCTTCAAAAACAAAACATAACAAATACATTAAAAGACAGCTTTGCATTAAAAATGGACAAGACATATAGCCACATAAAAATTAGCTTAGTAGTTCACCTTCTGCTTATCAGTCATAAAGGTCCATTTGTCCTCATCCTTTATATCAAGGTCAGTTACCAATTCAGTTACAAACCACTTCGAAGTAAGCTTGTTTTCAACTTCAACTACAGCAAATGCAATAGGATATAACTAATTATTTGGGTCGATTCCCACTGCTGCAAATAAAACACCTTTACGGGAACCTCTTAAATGACAACCATCTAATCCACTAATAGGCCTATAACCAGCTAGAAAACCTTTCTTGCATGCTAAAAGACACATATATAATCTCTCAAACCTATCCTGTTCCTCACCATCTTCAGTTACAGTCATGAACACATTTGACACGAGGTTTGCTCTCTTGACCTCTCTACAGTAGTTCCACAGCTTATTATATTGAGCTGCATAATCTCCTTCAATCAGTTTCTCTGCCTTTTTCTTTGCCCTATATCTTGCCATTTAGAGATATTAACATTGATGTCAGTTTTTACCTGATCTTTTAGATTACTTACCTTCATATCAGGAATAAAGGAAAGCCCTTTTTGGTATCTCTCAACTAGAAATGTAGAGCTTGCAAGTCCATGATTGAAGGTTCTCCCACATGTGTGTTCAACTTGCATGCTTTTGGCTTGAAATGTCATTTGTCAGGCATAATTGCAATAGAAACTTTCCAACTTCAGTCATTGCAATATGCTGTAACTCTCTTGTCATCATTTTTACTAAACTTTATTTTCTTCCATGAGCCACCCCATGGCTCTTACATGCCTTGATGAACAACTTGTTTGAAGTAAATGTTTGACCAGCTTGAAATTTGGGGTCTTGCATGTCTATATTTGGATTGAATCTTGGATACTTGACCCTCTTCCTTAACTACATTTTCTCTTCTTCTGAATCACAGGCACTGTCAAAATCTTCTGATTTAGTAGCATCTTCATTAAATTCAGCTCCCACTTTTTTAGGTTGACCGCTTGTGCCCTTAGTAGATTCACTGTTCCTCGCAATTTTGTCCCACTTAGCTTTTCTTTCTTTGACTTGTTGCACTATGTGCTCCACATCACTAAATTGATAATCACTATCAATAAACCCATCATCTTCATTTGATTGCTCCTTATTTTCACTACATGTGTTCTTGTTGCTTCTCTTCTTTGTCCCTTGCTTCCTAGTTGTTGCTTTGGTTGGTGTTCTTTTACTTGCTGTTTTGGTTGGTGCTCTTTTATTTGCTGTTTTTACTAGTGTTTTTTTGCTTGCCACTATCACCTTTGCTGTTTTTTCCTTTCTTGAATTGCTAGATGAAGCTATATTCTCCCTTCCTAATTCAGCTACACTTTCATGATCACCTGTCCCTTTATTCTATAGGTCCAAGTTTGTTTCCACTATTTCTTCAGTACAATGCAAGTTCTCTAGACCTTGATCTGCTGCATTTTTGTGCTCAGCCGCTCCAAAATTAGTAGTATCTCTACCATCAACTTCACTCTCATCTTGAGATTGACTAACTGGGATATTTGTCAACACTATTTCTTCTACACTAGGAGACCCTTGCTGGTTTTTATCAACGTCATTCGTACTTCCCTTATGTGGATCAGGTTCAGAACCATTGATGGAGTACAGCTTAAGGTGCACAACAAATACATCAAGCATCCTATATTTTACTCCATTCCTAGCCAAATCTTGAGCAATATCTTCACACAAAACATAAACTAACCCTTCTTCCATTGTCTTCTTAGGCCTTAAGTAATAGAAAGTTGCAGAAAACTCGAGAAAAACCTAGCTTTTCTGCTACCCTATCTAAAGTACAAATTAACCACCTTTATGGATTACAACAGTCAACAATCTTGACTTGCCCCCAACATATTCTTTGGTTGGCAAGTCAATGAATTCGCCTCCATAGTGGACCCTGATTGAAAATAGATTACTATTGCTTGCCAACCATTTAGGTGACAATCATCAACCAACAAAATACAAAAACAGGACCCAATGCAAAAAAGACACCCCACATATTTTTCCAAAAATGACAAAACACAATAGAGACCATAGCTACTAGCATGTATAAAAACCACTTCAACAACTCTAATAAACATATAATAACACTTCTTACATACGCTAATCACGATTATTATTACTTTATTCATCATATTAAAACATATTCTTCAGTCAATTGATAAACACCATAGCCTAGGGTTCAGAGATACTGACCATAATCTGGGAATTGATTGTCGTCCTCTACACTCATTATCAAATATATCTTCTTCGATCATTGATTTGCTTCTGTCACCTTTGTTTGCTACTGGGCTTGCGATTGGGTTGGGTTTCAATTGAAAGGATTCGGTTTACCCTTGGTCCCTCATTTTTTTTTGTTTCTAATCCGTGCTTTGATAGGAAGAAAGCACTTGGTCTTCTACATTTTGGTCAAGATTGAGTGACTTGCCTTTTTTGCCCTTCAAAAGTTGGTCATGTGATGTTCCCATAATTGTGTCCATCAAGAATTCGAATAGAAAAGTTAGCAGGGACTAAAATGATCATTTGTATTTGTAATGGACTGAAAATGCTCGTTTTCATTCTCAGGGACTAAATTTTTACATCGCTAATATGTAAGGGACGATTTGTACAAGTTTTCCTTTCTATATTGCAATTAAGATATAGTGGTAAGCAATGCATAGAGTGGTATTTTTGTATTTTCACAATAGTTCCATTAACAAACATAGACGATAGATGTGCTAACACTATTGAGGGTTAGAGGTTATGGTTTCTAATTCCCAACCCCTCCCACTTTTTAAATCGCAACCCTCTGTTACTAGAAAAAGATTAAAAAAAGTGCTAATACCAAATTTTAAGCCTTTTTAAAGCAATTAATCCATATTCAAATAAGCAAGCATTGGAATTCAATTCTCATAGAATAACAGAAAAGAACAATTCAAATTCTCGGAGAAAAAGAATGATAAAGAATATTACCTCTAACGCCAATATTGTTCACGAGAGCATCGATGCGTCCAAACGCGTCCCAAGCTTTCTGAACGGCAGCTTCAATGGACGGCCCATTAGAACTGACATCAAGCTTCAATGGAACCGTAGATCCAGCATTGACATCACTTATTCGATATTTAATCCATGACTCTTCTGAGTATGTATCAGGCAATAATTTTATTGTAGATGCTGGAACAACTTTACCTGGTTTTCCAATTTTCTCCTCTCTGTGAATGTCTGCCTATATACTTGAAATCAGTTACCAGTAGCATGGAATTTTGTTGAAGAAATTGGTTTTAATAAAACAGGTTTGATCGGTTTTAGTTTCCCAGTTCTTACTTTTAAAGATTCTGAGGGCAGGAAACTCTACATATCTTTTCACTAGAATTATTCTTTCTCCATTCTGTTTGGTTCTTGTTTCATCAGTAAGTCATCAACCACTTCGTTTGTCATCAACATAGGCTGTCAGGTTCTTTTTCTGTATGTGATTTCTTCTCCCACCAAAATGAACATGAGGACTAACAAGTGGAAAGAACATTTGTTTGATATTCAAGATTATACAAGAAATTGTTAAGCCTGTAGTGATGTAGATTGCTCTCAAATCTTACATTAGCACCTCCGACAAACTATAGTTGTACTTAGGAGTTGAAATGAGGCTGGCCTAGGAGTCCGATCTTCTGAAATGCTGTCGTTGCGCCAAGCAGACCAGAAGATGCAGTCGACTAGTATGCATTCTTTGTTTTTTTTTTTCACTTGGAGGAGTATTCCAACTTTTTGGCCAGACTAATCCTCTAAAATTGTGTAGAGTCTTGTTCCAAGGATACACAGCGAGGCAGCATACGAGAATCGATTACGGGACTTGCTGGTAACTACGGAACCAATCAAACTACCCGCGAGAGGCGACTAGTATGCATTGGGTCTCAGAAATTTCCAATCCTTCAACTGCAATTGCCACTTCGAATAAAAAGTCCAAATAAACAATTTGTGAAGAATATAAACCTAATAAATTTATGGAAACAAAATTACAATTCATTTTATTATGGTACAAGGGGCAATCGTAGGGTTTGGGATAATAGGGCTAGTCATAGTAATTAAGAAAATTCCTTAAGAACAACAATTTTCTGATAAGAACCTAATGTTAAAATAGAGATGAGCATATTTGGGGACATAGAGATCCAGAATTCAAAGCGAAATTGAAATGAGCTTCATAATTTGAATCCCGTAATTTAGTAATTCAGTTGATGCACAGTAAGCACCGCGTTTGTTGAATTCAAAATGGACACATTATTGGTGGAAAATTTTACCAATATGGCATACACCAATAATGCAATGTCGGATACAAATACAAATTTCAAGATATAAATTGTAGCATATATTACTAACTACTATCATTTCATTGTTTCTACGCAATTAATATTATAAATTTTAAATAGTAAGTAGTATCCATATAAAGCATAGATATTTAGGTATAACCGTATAACAAATACTGATTCGGATCATAATAAATCGAGCTTACTCTTATATTATTTAAGGATTAAAAGGACTATCAATATGCAAGTTAAGGAGAAAGAAGGACTAATGTGAAAATTTTTAGTTAATCAAAATCAAAATATTGAGAAAAACAAGTGATATTAAGAATTTAGGGTCCCTATAAAAATGAACTCGATCGGAGATCTTTGTATCAATTTCTAATTGAATTTGAAATTGAACTCAATGCTCTTGAATTGAGAGCGAAATAGGTATATTATTTTGGAGCATAGACAACCAATAGCATCAATTTTTTTTGTACCGAGATTGCAAATTTTGTACTAATGCACACCCTATATTAAAGGGTGAATTGTGTATTTTTACCTCTATATTTTAAGGATTAATTTTATATATACTGACAGTATATACACTTCATCACCGGATGCATGATAACTAATTTCAATTTAATTTGAAATTAAATTTTTTATATGTGTCATACATCCAATGATGATAATGTATACACTATTAGAGTATATAATATCAACTCATATTTTAATCTCTTAAGTCACGAGAATTGTAAACTAACAATATAGAAAAACCGTCATATTTCAGAATTGTATATTTTAACCCCTGTATTTTAAGCCCTAAGTCATGAAGAATGTAAAATAACAACATGGTCAAACCATTATATCTCAACAATCAAATGTTCTCAAAACAAGACAAAAAAAAAAGAAAAAAATAAATCCCCAGAATGCAATTGGTTTAGAAAATACATTGCTCTTAATCTTTAAATGCTTCAAAAATCAAACACCCTTCCAACATAGATTTTCTTCCGAGTCATAACTACAATTGCCTAGTGGATAAGGGGACCAAAATTGAAATGATTCAGCAAGAAGTATGGGCTCTAAGAAGGTTACGACTTACAAACTTATTAAAAGCCCATTAACCGGTAGTCTTAAATCTTATTACTCTTTAAGCTTATAATTAATCCGCCTCAACTTCTAATCCCACATCGCTTTTTCAGAAACTAATTAGCCAGTTTATACGAGAACATCTTCTTCTTCTTGACCGTCCCTTCGGGGACATCTGATAAAATTGGAACGATACAGAGAAGATTAGCATGGCCCCTGCGCAAGGATGACACGCACAAATCGAGAAATGGTCCAAATTTTTTTTTTCCGGCTTCCTGTTGTTCCCCTCCTCTTGGACCTTGAAATTACCAAAGAATCCCTCTGATTTATCCAATTCTTCATCTTCGACAAGAACAGTCCAGTGCTAGTCTTCCTCAATTCAGTTTCAGGTTTGTCTTAAACAGTTTTATTATCAATTAGTTAGGGTTTTATCTTATTTTCTTTATCTTGATGTGAGTTTTCTTCTATACAAGTAATTGGAGGAGGGATTTTCTTAAAGTGTTGTATTATTAATTAATCAGGGTTTTACTTTATTTTCGTCATCTTGAAATGAGGATCACTGCAATAATGATGGAAAAGATGATGGTTGATTGGAACCATCTACCAGTTTTCTTCAGCTTGGTTAAGGCCATTGATAATTGCTGAGAAGAGTTTTCTTGATGACTATTGCAATTATGAATACGGAGATCCTCGAAATTACTCTATATACTTACCATATTTGCTTCAGTTCTGCTCTGATTGGATGAGTTCACACAAAAAAGCTAGAACCAACCACTAGGATAAAGCCACCTAATTCCCCAAAATTAAGTGATATAATTTAGTTTGAAAATTTTGAAATCATAAAACGACCAAAATTCAGCAAACCAAGTGATTATAAAAGGAAAATGATAACTTTGCTTACTTCAAAAGGCGTAATTTTTTTTTTCTTTTGCTTGGCCTTCCAAAAAAATGGATTGGAAGTTCACCGTATTCCCTAGATCCATTACAAGTATGGTTTCATACAAAAAAACAAAAGTTCACTTCTTGTTGACGAATGATAATTATTTAGGTAAATTAAAAATAACCTCCTTGTGCTTTTGCATATTACTATACAATCTTTTTAAGGTTTTAAAATATTCGCATACTTCCCTATAATTTTATGTAGAATGAAAAATGGATTGAAAGCATTAATTGTCATGACAATCGATCGAGACATGCTCCAAAAGTACATGTGATGAAATGACAATATCCACATACTATCCTATTATTTTGTATAAATATCTACATAAACTCTCCGGTGGTTTTCCATATATCCCACATGATCTCTCTATGGTTTTATGCAAATTGGTTAGACTCTTATTGAATTTAGTGCTTAAGTAAGGGGGCAAAGCTGGCATTTCAACTAATGATGTTATAAAGACTATTTTACATCAAGTTTTTACTTTACACATAAGGGAATAATTTGGATATTATAAAATTCTAGGAGTGGCGATGTAGTATTATGGAAAAGCACTGAAGAATTATATGTAATTTACCCAAATATTTAGTAAAGTCATCTTATCACAAATGTATGATGTGTATCCTCTTGGACACCATAGTTTGCATCTTATCTTGGTTTATTTTTTCTCTTTTGAAAGCAATTAAAAAAGCATTTATTATTGAGCACTAATGGCAGATAATAAAACAATATATCTAAAGGATCTATAGATACACCAAATTTGAAAAATAATGAGCATAAATCTTTAATATATTGAGGGTGCATACACTAAGGGTGCATTTGGTTTACGAACTGGATGAGAGAGGATTACTTATCTTCGAATTATTCATCCTGAGTTGAATCATTGTCAGATGAGTGGTCTTGTGTTTGGTTGATTTTACATTAGATGGGATGTGTTAGGAAATAACATCACCCTATATTTGGTTAGAAATGTTTGGAAATAGAATGAGATGGGATTATGTATTTATAGACTAAAATACCTTTTTGTCAAACCAACAATTAGGCGTATTAATTGGGCTTGATAAATCCATACTCAACTTGTAAAAGGTAGAAATTTTAGATTTTAAGTTTCGGGCTAACACTATGAGACATACTCGAGTTACAAATACGTTGGAGTTTCGATTCTAATTTAAATTTGGCCCAAATTCACAAGTCTTAATTGACATATCCAACATTTTATGAGTTAAAATTGACCCAGCAAATATGGTTTTGCTTTTAGTAGGGACAAAACAGTTTAAAATTTTTAGTAAGGGCAAATTAGTCAAAATATTAATTTTATTAATATTAGGGGCAAATTATTCTAAAATTTAGTTATTTCATTAACATGGACAAATTAATCCAAAATATAAATTTTTTATTATCGGGGACAAATTTGTCCAAAATTTTAATTATTTCATCAATATGGACAAATGAATAAAAAAATTAGTTCAGTTAATGTTGTCGACAAACTAATCTAACATTATGTTGTTTCATTAATATGAGCAAATTAGTCCAAGATTTAATTTTTTTTTATTTGGAGGGGCAAATTTGTCTCAAATTTGTCATGTCATTAATAGAGGCAAATTAGTCCAAAATTTTGATTATATTATAGCAAGAGAGTAGAGTTATATAATTTTTGGAATAAAGTATAATTTTATTAGCATGGATAAATAAGTTTGAATTAGTATTATCCTACATCTTACTTATCTCAAGATAAGTTAAACCACTACTCCCATGGGATTATTTTATATCCTATATAGGGGATTAATTCAATTAAGTGGGATGTATCATCCCTTGCAAAATATTCAACTAAATATGGGATACCATAAGACTAGTAATCCAATTCTGTGTCATCCCATGAATCAAATGAACCCTAACAAGTCCGAATACATGCCACATATATCCAAACTAGTGGTTAATCCAAATAGCAATGCTACATTATGAGTCTCTAATCTCTTTGAGTCTTCTCTTGCGGGATTTATTACTAGATTGTTTAAAATTGCAATTTTCTCCTCATTCTTTTGAGAACTCCTTTAGTTGAAATCTCATATAACTCTCCCATAGGATAGAGACCAGATAAATCTGGACTTTTCACATGGGAGAATTTCCTCTCTAGTTTTTTACCGTCATTCGGTATGTTGAAATGGCCTAGTAAGGAAAGATCTTTCCAACTTGTCCATTCCATTCTAGCATTTGTTATGGCTCATTTAAGTGGAAAAAGCTCTTATCCCTCGGAATGCTCATTCCAAATTTTTTTCTCAAATCTCGTTCCTCAGAAAAATTTAGGGAAACTCCTTTCCACCTTCATCCTAAAATGCCTAAAAAGTAGGATGTCAAATTTATTCTTATAAATCTTTATATTGCATCATGATATCTTAGGCTATTTGTACCCTTAATTAATATTTGAATGTAATTTTTCATAATATTTAATCTTCCTTATATTTATTTTTTTGCTTTTGTATTAAGAAACAAATGTTTTAAAATACTTTAGTCTTTGACTTTTGAACAATTGTGCAAGAAGCTTTTTTGATTTTTATCAAAATTGAAAAATGAATTATATTATTTCGCTTCATGTAATTTATATTTTACATTGCTAATAAATGCAAAATTTTAAATTATAAATCTATATATTAGAATAATTCAAGTATTACAATTGAAGAATTTTGATATCAATCCTCATTTATTTTGAAGGTAAAATAGAAAAATTTCACGTAAATAGAAAAATACTATTTATGTATCAAGTTGGGATTTGACAAATTAGATCTAAGAAATTTCGAATATGAAAAATCTATAAAGAAATTGAGATTTGACATAGAAAAAGACATAAATTCAAAGAAAGCTCTTACTAAAAAATCTTAGAAGAAAAGAAACTTTCACTCAAAAAACTTTAAGAGAGAAGAAATCTCTCACTGTAAAACTCTAGGAAATGGCAATATTCAAAACACCTTATTACCTACCAACACACAAAAAGAGACATTCAAAAAGCGAAAAAAGAAGAAGTCAGAATCTATTTTGATGAACCCCATTACAATGTACATGTTATATACATGGAACATTCACAAAAGGGTAAAAAACACATAACCTCTTTCGGCTTCACTAAAAATCCGCAAGCTCCCTTATAATTCAAAAGTAAACAGAAAACTCCTTGGTGGCTCAAACTGATGTGGAAAGATAATTTAAAACCAGTTGTGTCACTGGTAATGAGTGCAATTCCAGAAATACCCTCTCTTAGTTAGGGTGTTTGTGTCATCACTGTCGGAACACCCTCTCAGTGTCATCTTCATCACCACCATTTTTAGTTAGGGTTTTAAATAAAGTCCCGATTTTGCCGCAAATTAATGCTTATCCATGCATATTTTCGTGGTCAACTAGTGCTTGATAGCTGTGTTATAGGTCCTAAGGATCGTCTCATGAATTTTACATCCCTCTCAAGCCAGCTTTAAATAAGGTCTGTAGTGAAGATATGTTGGAAGTTTTACCAGTCAATGGTGGTAGTTGGTAGTGGCCGGCGTTTGTGGCGCAAGAGGCAGCACGTCCTTTTTTCAGCTGTGCCTATAAGAGAAGATCCGGCAAGACTAAACATGAACATGGTCATGGGGATTTGCTTTGTCCCTACACAATATTGCATGGGGTATCAGCAGCATCTTTGACTGCTCTAAATCGCCTGGAGCAGTACTGATTCATGTTAGCCTTTGGAGCAAAACCATTTAACAGTGGAGAAGAAGGGAAAAAAAGGAAAGAAAAGATAAAAGAAAAAGAAAAAGAAGAAAAGGAGAGAAGAGGAAAAGGAAAAGATTAGGAAGAGAATGTTCTCTCTCTACATTCCGGACAGTTACAGGGGCTTTTACGTACTTTATTTGAGAGTACCTTCGGAACAAAATTCTAGACTGTTAATCTCATAAACCATTTTCAGGAGGCTCACGCATAATTTTTTCACGTATACATCACTTGCAGGTGGCACAATCTGTTATAAGTTAATATTCATGGCAATTTAAAAAATGAGGGGCTTTGTAAACATTTAAGTATGCCATAGCAATTGCGAGAAAAACATGAATTACTGCAGTCTAGACATTTGTTGAATAATAAAAAAAAAGATGTCAGACTTGCATATCTTTGTCAATTCATGCTATCAGATCCAGAATGTATATGTTGGGAACACTGATTTTGTTCATGAAGTTCAACATTTGACACACACTTGAGAGATGAAGTCTACTACATGTAAGGCAAACTACTTATCCCATCCTTCCATTACGGGTTCAGCTTGGAAGGAATCAAATCACACTGCGAATACAAGTGTATTAATCATTCCACAAAGCTCTACAGTCCATTCCATGAAAAGTAAGTTGGTTAGTTTCCAAATCAAATGCCATGTAGAAATATTGTTGGAGATTAATCCCAATAAAATTAAAATTATATCCTAGCTATGAAGTGTCCACCACATTAAAGCATACCTTACCAGAATATTGTTGAAAGATGTTCTCGTAGTCCAGTTCCACTGTTGAATCATTAGCAAAATGAAGTGGTACAGTAGGAACCCCAATGAAATCTGTGTAGAGATTTCCCCTGTAACAAAGCTTAGTTACATATGTCCCATGGTAGTCCGCTCTCTCAAGTGCATCTCCAACCAAGTCTGCAATCTCTTTGTGTAATTTCCACTATGCCATTGGCTGAAGAGCACTAGAACTTGCACCAGAATCAAAAGCTGCACCACCTTTATGATTTGATATTTTCAGTTGTTCATTGTCAATGTCAAGCATCTTACCTCCAAAACTTATGCCTTCTAGGTCTGCATAGTTTTTGAAGCCATCAATCTGAAAAGGAGTTGAATCTCCTCCGGTGGCTAAATTCTTTCCAACGATTAGTATATTTTTATCATAGCTAGAATCACCTAATTTTTCAATACAATAAGAAAATTCACCAGATCCCAATTGTGATAGTAAAGAATGTTTTGCTGTCACAAGTTCAAGCAGTCCATTATAGTTATTGGCTGCTGTTTCTGCTTCATGTGAGCATCCAAGAATTACATCGTTGATAAGTGATCATTTGTTGTGGGAGGACTTAAAAATAAATCTCTCAGACGCAAGTATCCCGCTTGAAAATCCAGTTCCATATTGCATATAATATTCGCATGATTTTTTGTCACAAAAGCACTGAGTGGCATTGTTACAATATTCATGACAGTCTGCTAAATTTGAAAAAGTTGAGGACCCTGCAGAATTATAGGGTGGATCCAATGAATATTCACCATCACCACCCACTGGATTATCGCAATGGACCCAAAATAGGCTGTTACCAGTGTCAAAAGCAACAGTTTGTCGGACAGGTGGTTCGCTCATTTCAAAACATGCAAAAAACAAGGAAACTTTGCGTCGTGTTGCTAAACTTGCTTGGAAATCACTCTGATCAGTGAATCCTTTGGCTTGCATCGACAAATAGTTTAATCGAGCCAACGAAATCTCCATATCTCTATCCACTTGATCTTCAAGTTTGGCGGTCTGATCGAAATACGGAGAGCCAATAACATTATGATAAATTTGTTTTGTCACTATCCTGTTGGATGTGGGGCTGTTTAGTATTGTACTTGGAAATAGGCAAGTAATGGTAAAAGTTAAGGTAAGGGAAAAGGCTTGAAAACGTCGCATATCCCCTCTAACAGCATATATCAAAGGTTTCAAAGAAAAACGCAGCAAAAGGAGGGAACAATTTGTTGTGCATTGTGATATAATATCCAACTATCAATATCTATATCTATATGTATTGCAGAAGGGGTTTTTAGCAGAGACTCTCACAATGGCTTCTAAACTTCTCATTCATTTTTCTAGATTTTTGTATTAATTTTAATACATAAAAAGTAGTGGGTTGTAACCAACCTTATCACCAATCAAATTTAAATTTAAAATATTCCCACTATCTCTTAACTCATCCTACAACCACTTCTACAAATCCTCTAATCATCATCCCACGTTTCTCTCCATATTTCCTCCCGTGTTTCCCACTCCAATTTAGAGTCCACTCCAATTAATATATTGCAGAAGGCGTTTTTAGCAGAGACCCTCTCAATGGCTTATAAACTTCTCGTTCTTTTTTCTAGATTTTTGTATTTATTTTAATACATAAAAAGTAGTGGGTTATAACCAACCTTATCATCAATTAAATTTAAATTTAAAATATTTCCACTATCTCTTAACTCATCCTACAACCACTCCTACAAATCCTCTAATCATCATCCCACGTTTCCCCTCACATTTCCTCCCACGTTTCCCACTCCAATTAAGAGTCCTCTAATTTAAGAATTCCACCCCAATTAAAACTTCTCCAAACATAGCTTTCTCCTTTAATTCTCTTGCATGCTCATTCATATTTTTTGGTAAATCAAAACAAGAATCTATTATCACTTTCATCTTTCTTGTGGTGTCAATCTAATTATGTGTCATCCCATGAATAAAATGAACTCTAACAAGTCCGAATACATGCCACATCTATCCAAACTGGTGATTAATTGAAATAGCAATACTATTTTATGAGTCTCTAATCTCTTTCAGTCTTCTCTTGCGGGATTTATTACTTGTTTGTGTCGTCACTGTCGGATCACCCTCTCAGTGTCATCTTCATCACCACCATTTTTAGTTAGGGTTTTAAATAAAGTTCCGATTTTGCGTCAAATTAATGCTTATCCATGCATATTTTCGTGGTCAACTAGTGCTTGATAACTGTGCTATGGGTTCTAAGGATCATCTCATGAATTTTACATTCCTCTCAAGCCAGCTTTAAATAAGGTCTGTAGTGAAGATATGTTGGAAGTTTAACCAGTCAATGGTGGTAGCCGGTAGTGGCCGGCGTTTGTGGCGCAAGAGGCAGCATGTCCTTTTTTCAGCTGTGGCTATAAGAGAAGATCCGGCAAGACTGAACATGAACATGGTCATGGGGATTTGCTCTGTCCCTACACAATATTGCATGGGGTATCAGCAGCATCTTTGACTGCTCTAAATCGCCTGGAGCAGTGCTGATTCATGTTAGCCTTTGGAGTAAAACCATTTAATAGTGAGAAGAAGGAAAAAAAAGGAAAGAAAAGATAAAAGAAAAAGAAAAAGAAGAATAGGAGAGAAGAGGAAAAGGAAAAGATTAGGAAGAGAATGTTCTCTCTCTACATTCCGGACGGTTGCAGGGGCTTTTTCGTACTTTAATTGAGAGTACCTTCGGAACAAAATTCTAGACTGTTAATCTCATAAACCATTTTAAGGAGGCTCACGCATAATTTTTTCACGTATACATCACTTTCAGGTGGCACAATCAGTTATAAGTTAATATTCATGGCAATTTGAAAAATGAGGGGCTTTGTAAACATTTAAGTGTGCCACAGCATTTGCAAGAAAAACATGAATTACTGCAGTCTAGACATTTGTTGAATAATAAAACAAGAGATGTCAGACTTGCATATCTTTGTCAATTCATGCTATTAGATCCAGAATGTATATGTTGGGAACACCGATTTTGTTCATGAAATTCAACATTTGACCCACACTTGAGAGATGAATTCTATTACATGTAAGGCAAACTACTTATCCCATCCTTCCATTACGGGTTCAGCTTGGAAGGAATCAAATCACACTGCGAATACAAGTGTATTAATCATTCCACAAAGCTCTACAGTCCATTCCTTGAAAAGTAAGTTGGTAAGTTTCCAAATCAAATGCCAAGTAGAAATATTGTTGGAGATTAATCCCAATAAAATTAAATTTATATCCTAGTTATGAAGCGTCCACCACATTAAAGCATACCTTACCAGAATATTGTTGAAAGATTTTCTCGTAGTCCAGTTCCACTGTTGAATTATTAGCAAAATGAAGTGGTACGGTAGGAACCCCAATGAAATCTGTGTAGAGATTTCCCCTGTAACAAAGCTTAGTTACATATGTCCCATGGTAGTCCGCTCTCTCAAGTGCATCTCCAACCAAGTCTATAATCTCTCTGTGTAATTTCCACTATGCCATTGGCTGAAGAGCACTAGAACTTGCACCAGAATCAAAAGCTGCACCACCTTTATGATTTGATATTTTCAGTTGTTCATTGTCAATGTCAAGCATCTTACCTCCAAAACTTATGCCTTCTAGGTCTGCATAGTATTTGAAGCCATCAATCTGAAAAGGAGTTGAATCTCCTCCAGTGGCTAAATTCTTTCCAACGATTAGTATATTTTTATCATAGCTAGAATCACCTAATGTTTCAATACAATAAGAAAATTCACCGGATCCCAATTATGATAGTAAAGAATGTTTTGCTGTCCCAAGTTCAAGCAGTCCATTATAGTTATTGGCTGCTGTTTCTGCTTCATGTGAGCATCCAATAATTACATCGTTGATAAGTGATCATTTGTTGTGGGAGGACTTAAAAATAAATCTCTCAGACGCAAGTATCCCGCTTGAAAATCCAGTTCCATATTGCATATAATATTCGCATGATTTTTTGTCACAAAAGCACTGAGTGGCATTGTTACAATATTCATGACAGTCTGCTAAATTTGAAAAAGTTGAGGACCCTGCAGAATTATAGGGTGGATCCAATGAATATTTACCATCACCACCCACTGGATTATCGCAATGGACCCAAAATAGGCAGCTACCAGTGTCAAAAGCAACAGTTTGTCGGACAGGTGGTTCGCTCATTTCAAAACATGCAAAAAACAAGGAAACTTTACGTCGTGTTGCTAAACTTGCTTGGAAATCACTCTGATCAGTGAATCCTTCGGCTTGCATTGACAAATAGTTTAACCGAGCCAACGAAATCTCCATATCTCTATCCACTTGATCTTCAAGTTTGGCGGTCTGATCGAAATACGGAGAGCCAACAACATTATGATAAATTTGTTTTGTCACTATCCTGTTGGATGTGGGGCTGTTTAGTTTTGTACTTGGAAATAGGCAAGTAATGGTAAAAGTTAAGGTAAGGAAAAAGGTTTGAAAACGTCGTAAATCCCCTCTAACAGCATATATCAAAGGTTTCAAAGAAAAACGCAGCAAAAGGAGGGAACAATTTGTTGTGCATTGTGATATAATAGCCAACTATCAATATCTATATCTATATGTATTGCAGAAGGGGTTTTTAGCAGAGACTCTCTCAATTGCTTCTAAACTTCTCATTCGTTTTTCTAGATTTTTGTATTAATTTTAATATATAAAAAGTAGTGGGTTGTAACCAATCTTATCACCAATCAAATTTAAATTTAAAATATTCCCACTATCTCTTAACTCATCCTACAACCACTCCTACAAATCCTCTAATCATCACCCCACGTTTCCATCCATATTTCCTCCCGTGTTGCCCACTCCAAATTAGAGTCCACTCCAATTAATGTATTGCAGAAGACGTTTTTAGCTGAGACCCTCTCAATGGCTTCTAAACTTCTCGTTCTTTTTTCTAGATTTTTGTATTTATTTTAATACATAAAAAGTAGTGGATTATAACCAACCTTATCATCAATTAAATTTAAATTTAAAATATTTCCACTATCTCTTAACTTATCCTACAACCACTCCTACAAATCCTCTAATCATTATCTCACGTTTCCCCCCACATTTCCTCCCACGTTTTTCACTCCACTTAAGAGTCCTCAAATTTGAGAATTCCACCCCAATTAAAACTTCTCCAAACATAGTTTCCTATTTCAATTCTCTTGCATGCTTATTCGTATTTTTTGGTAAATCAAAACAAGAATCTATTATCACTTTCATCTTTCTTGTGGTGTCAATCTAATTATGTGTCATCCCATGATTCAAATGAACTCTAACAAGTCCGAATACATGCCACGAATATCCAAACTGGTGATTAATCGAAATAGCAATACTACTTTATGAGTCTCTAATCTCTTTCAGTCTTCTCTTGCGGAATTTATTACTTGTTTGTGTCGTCACTGTCGGATCACCCTCTCAGTGTCATCTTCATCACCACCATTTTTAGTTAGGGTTTTAAATAAAGTTCCGATTTTGCCGCAAATAATGCTTATGCATTCATATTTTCGTGGTCAACTAGTGCTTGATAACTGTGCTATGGGTCCTAAGGATCGTCTCATGAATTTTACATCCCTCTCAAGCCAGCTTTAAATAAGGTCTGTAGTGAAGATATGTTGGAAGTTTTACCAGTCAATGGTGGTAGCCGGTAGTGGCCGGCGTTTGTGGCGCAAGAGGCAGCACGTCCTTTTTTCAGCTGTGGCTATAAGAGAAGATCCGGCAAGAATAAACATGAACATGGTCATGGGGATTTGCTCTGTCCCTCCACAATATTGCATGGGGTATCAGCAGCATCTTTGACTGCTCTAAATCGCCTGGAGCAGTGCTGATTCATGTTAGCCTTTGGAGTAAAACCATTTAACTGTGGAGAAGAAGGAAAAAAAAAGAAAGAAAAGATAAAAGAAAAAGAAAAAGAAGAAAAGTAGAGAAGAGGAAAAGGAAAAGATTAGGAAGAGAATGTTCTCTATCTACATTTCGGACGGTTGCATGGGCTTTTTCGTACTTTATTTGAGAGTACCTTCGGAACAAAATTCTAGACTGTTAATCTCATAAACCATTTTCAGGAGACTCACGCATAATTTTTTCACCTATACATCACTTGCAGGTGGCACAATCAGTTATAAGTTAATATTCATGGCAATTTGAAAAATGAGGGGCTTTGTAAACATTTAAGTGTGCCACAGCATTTGCAAGAAAAACATGAATTACTGCAGTCTAGACATTTGTTGAATAATAAAAAAAAAGAAGTCAGACTTGCATATCTTTGTCAATTCAGGCTATCAGATCCAAAATGTATGTGTTCGGGACACTGATTTTGTTCATGAAGTTCAACATTTGACGCACACTTGAGAGATGAAGTCTGCTACATGTAAGGCCAACTACTTATCCCATCCTTCCATTACGGGTTCAGCTTGGAAGGAATCAAATCACGCTGCGAATACAAGTGTATTAATCATTCCACAAAGCTCTACAGTCAATTCCTTGAAAAGTAAGTTGCTTAGTTTCCAAATCAAATGCCATGTAGAAATATTATTGGAGATTAATCCCAATAAAATTAAATTGATATCCTAGTTATGAAGCGTCCACCACATTAAAGCATACCTTACCAGAATATTGTTGAAAGATGTTCTCGTAGTCCAGTTCCACTGTTGAATCATTAGCAAAATGAAGTGGTACAGTAGGAACCCAAATGAAATTTGTGTAGAGATTTCCCCTGTAACAAAGCTTAGTTACATATGTCCCATGGTAGTCTGCTCTCTCAAATGAATCTCCAACCAAGTCTACAATCTCTTTGTGTAATTTCCACTATGCCATTGGCTGAAGAGCACTAGAACTTGCACCAGAATCAAAAGCTGCACCACCCTTATGATTTGATATTTTCAATTGTTCATTGTCATTGTCAAGCATCTTACCTCCAAAACTTGTGCCTTCTAGGTCTGCATAGTATTTGAAGCCAGCAATTTGAAAAGGAGTTGAATCTCCTCCAGTGGCTAAATTCTTTCCAACGATTAGTATATTTTTATCATAGCTAGAATCACCTAATTTTTCAATACAATAAGAAAATTCACCAGATCCCAATTGTGATAGTAAGGAATGTTTTGCTGTCCCAAGTTCAAGCAGTCCATTGTAGTCATTGGCTGCTGTTTCTGCTTCATGTGAGCATTTATGAACTACATCGTTGATAAGCGATCCTCTATTGTGGGAGGACTTAAAAATAAATCTCTCAGACACAAGTATCCCTCTTGAAAATCCAGTTCCATATTGCATATAATATTTGCATGATTTTTTGTCACAAAAGCACAGAGTGGCATTGTTACAATATTCATGACAGTCTGCTAAATTTGAAAAAGTTGAGGACCCTGCAGAATTATGGGGTGGATCCAATGAATATTCACCATCACCACCCACTGGATTATCGCAATGGACCCAAAATAGGCTGGTACCAGTGTCAAAAGCAACAGTTTGCTGAACAGCTGGTTCGCTCATTTCAAAACATGCAAGAAACAAGGAAACTTTACGTCGCGTTGCTAAACTTGCGTGGAAATCTCTCTGATCAGTGAATCCTTCGGCTTGCATTGATTAAAAGTTTAACCGAGCCAACGAAATCTCCATATCTCTATTCACTTGGTCTTCAAGTTTGGCGGTCTGATCGAAATACGGAGAGCCAACAACATTATGATAAATTTGTTTTGTCACTATCGTATTGGATGTGGGGCCGTTTAGTATTGTACTTGGAAATAGGCAGGTAATGGTAAAAGTTAAGGCAAGGGAAAAGGGTTGAACACGTCGCATATCCCCTCTAACAGCATATATCAAAGGTTTCAAAGAAAAACGCAGCAAAAGGAGGGAACAATTCGATGTGCAATGTGATATAATATCAAACTATCAATATCTATATCTATATGTATTGTAGAAGGGGTTTTTAACTAGGACTCTTTCAATGGCTTCTAAACTTCTCATTCATTTTTCTAGATTTTTGTATTAATTTTAATACATAAAAAGTAGTGGGTTGTACCCAACCTTATCATCAATCAAATTTAATTTTAAAATATTCCCACTATCTCTTAACTCATCGTACAACCACCCCTACAAATCCTCTAATCATCATCCCACATTTCCCTCCCCATTCCCTCCCGCGTTTCCCACTCCAATTAAGAGTCCACTCCAATTAATGTATTGCAGAAGGCGTTTTTAGCAGAGACCCTCTCAATGGCTTCTAAACTTCTCATTCTTTTTTCTAGATTTTTGTATTTATTTTAATACATAAAAAGTAGTGGGTTATAACCAACCTTATTATCAATTAAATTTAAATTTAAAATATTCCCACTATCTCTTAACTCATCCTACAACCACTCCTACAAATCCTCTAATCATCATCTCACGTTTCCCCCCGTATTTCCTCCCACGTTTCCCACTCCAATTAAGAGTACTCCAATTTAAGAATTCCACCCCAATTAAAACTCCTCCAAACAAAGCTTCCTCCTTCAATTCTCTTGCATGCTCATTCGTATTTTTTGGTAAACCAAAATAATAATCTATTATCACTTTCATCTTTCTTGTGGTGTCATCCCATGATTCAAATGAACCTAACAAGTCCGAATACATGCCACGAATATCCAAACTGGTGATTAATCGAAATAGCAATACTACTTTATGAGTCTCTAATCTCTTTCGGTCTTCTTTTGCGGGATTTAATACTTGTTTGTGTCATCACTGTCGGATCACACTCTCAGTGTCATCTTCATCACCACCATTTTTAGTTAGGGTTTTAAATAAAGTCCCGATTTTGCCGCAAATAATGCTTATCCATGCATATTTTCGTGGTCAACTAGTACTTGATAACTGTGTTATGGGTCCTAAGGATCGTCTCATGAATTTTAAATCCCTCTCAAGCCAGCTTTAAATAAGGTCTGTAGTGAAGATATGTTAGAAGTTTTACCAGTCAATGGTGGGAGCCGGTAGTGGCCGGCGTTTGTGGCGCAAGAGGCAGCACGTCCTTTTTTCAGCTGTGCTATAAGGGAAGATCCGGCAAGACTAAACATGAACATGGTCATGGGAATTTGCTTTGTCCCTACACAATATTGCATGGGGTATCAGCAGCATCTTTGACTGCTCTAAATTGCCTGGAGCAGTGCTGATTCCTGTTAGCCTTTGGAACAAAACCATTTAACAGTGGAGAAGAATGGAAAAAAAGGAAAGAAAAGAAAAATAAAAAAGAAAAAGAAGAAAAGGAGAGAAGAGGAAAAGAAAAAGAATTAGGAAGAGAATGTTCTCTCTCTACATTCCGGACGGTTGCAGGGGCTTTTCCCAACTTTATTTGAGAGTACCTTCGGAACAAAATTGTAGACTGTTAATCTCATAAACCATTTTCAGGAGGCTCACGCATAATTTTTTCACATATACATCACTTGCAGGTGTCACAATTAGTTATAAGTTAATATTCATGGCAATTTGAAAAATGAGGGGCTTTGCAAACATTTAAGTATGCCACAACATTTGTGAGAAAAACAAGAATTACTGCAGTATAGACATTTGTTGAATAATAAAAAAAAAGATGTCAGACTTGCATATCTTTGTCAATTCAGGCCATCAGTTCCAGAATGTATATGTTGGGAACACTGATTTTGTTCATGAAGTTCAACATTTGACCCACACTTGAGAGATGAAGTCTACTACATGTAAGGCAAACTACTTATCCCATCCTTCCATTACGGGTTCAGCTTGGAAGGAATCAAATCACACTGCGAATACAAGTGTATTAATCATTCCACAAAGCTCTACAGTCAATTCCTTGAAAAGTAAGTTGCTTAGTTTCCAAATCAAATGCCATGTAAAAATATTATTGGAGATTAATCCCAATAAAATTAAATTTATATCCTAGCTATGAAGCATCCACCACATTAAACCATACCTTACCAGAATATTGTTGAAAGATGTTCTCGTAGTCCCGTTCCACTGTTGAATCATTAGCAAAATGAAGTGGTACAGTAGGAACCCCAATGAAATCTGTGTAGAGATTTCCCCTGTAATAAAGCTTAGTTACATATGTCCCATGGTAGTCTGCTCTCTCAAATGAATCACCAACCAAGTCTACAATCTCTTTGTGTAATTTCCACTATGCCATTGGCTGAAGAGCACTAAAACTAGCACCAGAATCAAAAGCTGCACCACCCTTACGATTTGATATTTTCAATTGTTCATTGTCATTGTCAAGCATCTTACCTCCAAAACTTATGCCTTCTAGGTCTGCATAGTATTTGAAGCCAGCAATTTGAAAAGGAGTTGAATCTCCTCCAGTGGCTAAATTCTTTCCAACGATTAGTATATTTTTATCATAGCTAGAATCACCTAATTTTTCAATACAATAAGAAAATTCACCAGATCCCAATTGTTATAGTAAGGAATGTTTTGCTGTCCCAAGTTCAAGCAGTCCATTGTAGTCATTGGCTGCTGTTTCTGCTTCATGTGAGCATTTATGAACTACATCATTGATAAGCGATCCTTTATTGTGGGAGGACTTAAAAATAAATCTCTCAGACGCAAGTATCCCTCTGGAAAATCCAGTTCCATATTGCATATAATATTTGCATGATTTTTTGTCACAAAAGCACAGAGTGGCATTGTTACAATATTCATGACAGTCTGCTAAATTTGAAAAAGTTGAGGACCCTGCAGAATTATGGGGTGGATCCAATGAATATTCACCATCACCACCCACTGGATTATCGCAATGGACCCAAAATAGGCTGGTACCAGTGTCAAAAGCAACAGTTTGCTGAACAGCTGGTTCGCTCATTTCAAAACATGCAAGAAACAAGGAAACTTTACGTCGCGTTGCTAAACTTGCGTGGAAATCTCTCTGATCAGTGAATCCTTCGGCTTCCATTGATAAAAAGTTTAACCGAGCCAACGAAATCTCCATATCTCTATCCACTTGATCTTCAAGTTTGGCTGTCTGATCGAAATACGGAGAGCCAACAACATTATGATAAATTTGTTTTGTCGCTATCCTGTTGGATGTGGGGTTGTTCAGTATTGTACTTGGAAATAGGCAGGTAATGGTAAAAGTTAAGGCAAGGGAAAAGGGTTGAACACGTCGCATATCCCCTCTAACAGCATATATCAAACGTTTCAAAGAAAAACGCAGCAAAAGGAGGGAACAATTCGATGTGCAATGTGATATAATATCAAACTATCAATATCTATATCTATATGTATTGTAGAAGGGTTTTTAACTAGGACACTTTCAATGGCTTCTAAACTTCTCATTCTTTTTTCTAGATTTTTGTATTAATTTTAATACATAAAAAGTAGTGGGTTGTACCCAACCTTATCATCAATCAAATTTAATTTTAAAATATTCCCACTATCTCTTAACTCATCGTACAACCACCCCTACAAATCCTCTAATCATCATCCCACATTTCCCTCCCCATTCCCTCCCGCGTTTCCCACTCCAATTAAGAGTCCACTCCAATTAATGTATTGCAGAAGGCGTTTTTAGCAGAGACCCTCTCAATGGCTTCTAAACTTCTCATTCTTTTTTCTAGATTTTTGTATTTATTTTAATACATAAAAAGTAGTGGGTTATAACCAACCTTATTATCAATTAAATTTAAATTTAAAATATTCCCACTATCTCTTAACTCATCCTACAACCACTCCTACAAATCCTCTAATCATCATCTCACGTTTCCCCCCGTATTTCCTCCCACGTTTCCCACTCCAATTAAGAGTACTCCAATTTAAGAATTCCACCCCAATTAAAACTCCTCCAAACAAAGCTTCCTCCTTCAATTCTCTTGCATGCTCATTCGTATTTTTTGGTAAACCAAAATAATAATCTATTATCACTTTCATCTTTCTTGTGGTGTCATCCCATGATTCAAATGAACCTAACAAGTCCGAATACATGCCACGAATATCCAAACTGGTGATTAATCGAAATAGCAATACTACTTTATGAGTCTCTAATCTCTTTCGGTCTTCTTTTGCGGGATTTAATACTTGTTTGTGTCATCACTGTCGGATCACACTCTCAGTGTCATCTTCATCACCACCATTTTTAGTTAGGGTTTTAAATAAAGTCCCGATTTTGCCGCAAATAATGCTTATCCATGCATATTTTCGTGGTCAACTAGTACTTGATAACTGTGTTATGGGTCCTAAGGATCGTCTCATGAATTTTAAATCCCTCTCAAGCCAGCTTTAAATAAGGTCTGTAGTGAAGATATGTTAGAAGTTTTACCAGTCAATGGTGGGAGCCGGTAGTGGCCGGCGTTTGTGGCGCAAGAGGCAGCACGTCCTTTTTTCAGCTGTGCTATAAGGGAAGATCCGGCAAGACTAAACATGAACATGGTCATGGGAATTTGCTTTGTCCCTACACAATATTGCATGGGGTATCAGCAGCATCTTTGACTGCTCTAAATTGCCTGGAGCAGTGCTGATTCCTGTTAGCCTTTGGAACAAAACCATTTAACAGTGGAGAAGAATGGAAAAAAAGGAAAGAAAAGAAAAATAAAAAAGAAAAAGAAGAAAAGGAGAGAAGAGGAAAAGAAAAAGAATTAGGAAGAGAATGTTCTCTCTCTACATTCCGGACGGTTGCAGGGGCTTTTCCCAACTTTATTTGAGAGTACCTTCGGAACAAAATTGTAGACTGTTAATCTCATAAACCATTTTCAGGAGGCTCACGCATAATTTTTTCACATATACATCACTTGCAGGTGTCACAATTAGTTATAAGTTAATATTCATGGCAATTTGAAAAATGAGGGGCTTTGCAAACATTTAAGTATGCCACAACATTTGTGAGAAAAACAAGAATTACTGCAGTATAGACATTTGTTGAATAATAAAAAAAAAGATGTCAGACTTGCATATCTTTGTCAATTCAGGCCATCAGTTCCAGAATGTATATGTTGGGAACACTGATTTTGTTCATGAAGTTCAACATTTGACCCACACTTGAGAGATGAAGTCTACTACATGTAAGGCAAACTACTTATCCCATCCTTCCATTACGGGTTCAGCTTGGAAGGAATCAAATCACACTGCGAATACAAGTGTATTAATCATTCCACAAAGCTCTACAGTCAATTCCTTGAAAAGTAAGTTGCTTAGTTTCCAAATCAAATGCCATGTAAAAATATTATTGGAGATTAATCCCAATAAAATTAAATTTATATCCTAGCTATGAAGCATCCACCACATTAAACCATACCTTACCAGAATATTGTTGAAAGATGTTCTCGTAGTCCCGTTCCACTGTTGAATCATTAGCAAAATGAAGTGGTACAGTAGGAACCCCAATGAAATCTGTGTAGAGATTTCCCCTGTAATAAAGCTTAGTTACATATGTCCCATGGTAGTCTGCTCTCTCAAATGAATCACCAACCAAGTCTACAATCTCTTTGTGTAATTTCCACTATGCCATTGGCTGAAGAGCACTAAAACTAGCACCAGAATCAAAAGCTGCACCACCCTTACGATTTGATATTTTCAATTGTTCATTGTCATTGTCAAGCATCTTACCTCCAAAACTTATGCCTTCTAGGTCTGCATAGTATTTGAAGCCAGCAATTTGAAAAGGAGTTGAATCTCCTCCAGTGGCTAAATTCTTTCCAACGATTAGTATATTTTTATCATAGCTAGAATCACCTAATTTTTCAATACAATAAGAAAATTCACCAGATCCCAATTGTTATAGTAAGGAATGTTTTGCTGTCCCAAGTTCAAGCAGTCCATTGTAGTCATTGGCTGCTGTTTCTGCTTCATGTGAGCATTTATGAACTACATCATTGATAAGCGATCCTTTATTGTGGGAGGACTTAAAAATAAATCTCTCAGACGCAAGTATCCCTCTGGAAAATCCAGTTCCATATTGCATATAATATTTGCATGATTTTTTGTCACAAAAGCACAGAGTGGCATTGTTACAATATTCATGACAGTCTGCTAAATTTGAAAAAGTTGAGGACCCTGCAGAATTATGGGGTGGATCCAATGAATATTCACCATCACCACCCACTGGATTATCGCAATGGACCCAAAATAGGCCGGTACCAGTGTCAAAAGCAACAGTTTGCTGAACAGCTGGTTCGCTCATTTCAAAACATGCAAGAAACAAGGAAACTTTACGTCGCGTTGCTAAACTTGCGTGGAAATCTCTCTGATCAGTGAATCCTTCGGCTTCCATTGATAAAAAGTTTAACCGAGCCAACGAAATCTCCATATCTCTATCCACTTGATCTTCAAGTTTGGCTGTCTGATCGAAATACGGAGAGCCAACAACATTATGATAAATTTGTTTTGTCGCTATCCTGTTGGATGTGGGGTTGTTCAGTATTGTACTTGGAAATAGGCAGGTAATGGTAAAAGTTAAGGCAAGGGAAAAGGGTTGAACACGTCGCATATCCCCTCTAACAGCATATATCAAACGTTTCAAAGAAAAACGCAGCAAAAGGAGGGAACAATTCGATGTGCAATGTGATATAATATCAAACTATCAATATCTATATCTATATGTATTGTAGAAGGGTTTTTAACTAGGACACTTTCAATGGCTTCTAAACTTCTCATTCTTTTTTCTAGATTTTTGTATTAATTTTAATACATAAAAAGTAGTGGGTTGTACCCAACCTTATCATCAATCAAATTTAATTTTAAAATATTCCCACTATCTCTTAACTCATCGTACAACCACCCCTACAAATCCTCTAATCATCATCCCACATTTCCCTCCCCATTCCCTCCCGCGTTTCCCACTCCAATTAAGAGTCCACTCCAATTAATGTATTGCAGAAGGCGTTTTTAGCAGAGACCCTCTCAATGGCTTCTAAACTTCTCATTCTTTTTTCTAGATTTTTGTATTTATTTTAATACATAAAAAGTAGTGGGTTATAACCAACCTTATTATCAATTAAATTTAAATTTAAAATATTCCCACTATCTCTTAACTCATCCTACAACCACTCCTACAAATCCTCTAATCATCATCTCACGTTTCCCCCCGTATTTCCTCCCACGTTTCCCACTCCAATTAAGAGTACTCCAATTTAAGAATTCCACCCCAATTAAAACTCCTCCAAACAAAGCTTCCTCCTTCAATTCTCTTGCATGCTCATTCGTATTTTTTGGTAAACCAAAATAATAATCTATTATCACTTTCATCTTTCTTGTGGTGTCATCCCATGATTCAAATGAACCTAACAAGTCCGAATACATGCCACGAATATCCAAACTGGTGATTAATCGAAATAGCAATACTACTTTATGAGTCTCTAATCTCTTTCGGTCTTCTTTTGCGGGATTTAATACTTGTTTGTGTCATCACTGTCGGATCACACTCTCAGTGTCATCTTCATCACCACCATTTTTAGTTAGGGTTTTAAATAAAGTCCCGATTTTGCCGCAAATAATGCTTATCCATGCATATTTTCGTGGTCAACTAGTACTTGATAACTGTGTTATGGGTCCTAAGGATCGTCTCATGAATTTTAAATCCCTCTCAAGCCAGCTTTAAATAAGGTCTGTAGTGAAGATATGTTAGAAGTTTTACCAGTCAATGGTGGGAGTCGGTAGTGGCCGGCGTTTGTGGCGCAAGAGGCAGCACGTCCTTTTTTCAGCTGTGCTATAAGGGAAGATCCGGCAAGACTAAACATGAACATGGTCATGGGAATTTGCTTTGTCCCTACACAATATTGCATGGGGTATCAGCAGCATCTTTGACTGCTCTAAATTGCCTGGAGCAGTTCTGATTCCTGTTAGCCTTTGGAACAAAACCATTTAACAGTGGAGAAGAATGGAAAAAAAGGAAAGAAAAGAAAAATAAAAAAGAAAAAGAAGAAAAGGAGAGAAGAGGAAAAGAAAAAGAATTAGGAAGAGAATGTTCTCTCTCTACATTCCGGACGGTTGCAGGGGCTTTTCCCAACTTTATTTGAGAGTACCTTCGGAACAAAATTGTAGACTGTTAATCTCATAAACCATTTTCAGGAGGCTCACGCATAATTTTTTCACATATACATCACTTGCAGGTGTCACAATTAGTTATAAGTTAATATTCATGGCAATTTGAAAAATGAGGGGCTTTGCAAACATTTAAGTATGCCACAACATTTGTGAGAAAAACAAGAATTACTGCAGTATAGACATTTGTTGAATAATAAAAAAAAAGATGTCAGACTTGCATATCTTTGTCAATTCAGGCCATCAGTTCCAGAATGTATATGTTGGGAACACTGATTTTGTTCATGAAGTTCAACATTTGACCCACACTTGAGAGATGAAGTCTACTACATGTAAGGCAAACTACTTATCCCATCCTTCCATTACGGGTTCAGCTTGGAAGGAATCAAATCACACTGCGAATACAAGTGTATTAATCATTCCTCAAAGCTCTACAGTCAATTCCTTGAAAAGTAAGTTGCTTAGTTTCCAAATCAAATGCCATGTAGAAATATTATTGGAGATTAATCCCAATAAAATTAAATTTATATCCTAGCTATGAAGCATCCACCACATTAAACCATACCTTACCAGAATATTGTTGAAAGATGTTCTCGTAGTCCAGTTCCACTGTTGAATCATTAGCAAAATGAAGTGGTACAGTAGGAACCCCAATGAAATCTGTGTAGAGATTTCCCCTGTAACAAAGCTTAGTTACATATGTCCCATGGTAGTCTGCTCTCTCAAATGAATCACCAACCAAGTCTACAATCTCTTTGTGTAATTTCCACTATGCCATTGGCTGAATAGCACTAGAACTAGCACCAGAATCAAAAGCTGCACCACCCTTATGATTTGATATTTTCAATTGTTCATTGTCATTGTCAAGCATCTTACCTCCAAAACTTATGCCTTCTAGGTCTGCATAGTATTTGAAGCCAGCAATTTGAAAAGGAGTTGAATCTCCTCCAGTGGCTAAATTTTTTCCAACGATTAGTATATTTTTATCATAGCTAGAATCACCTAATTTTTCAATACAATAAGAAAATTCACCAGATCCCAATTGTGATAGTAAGGAATGTTTTGCTGTCCCAAGTTCAAGCAGTCCATTGTAGTCATTGGCTGCTGTTTCTGCTTCATGTGAGCATTTATGAACTACATCATTGATAAGCGATCCTTTATTGTGGGAGGACTTAAAAATAAATCTCTCAGACGCAAGTATCCCTCTTGAAAATCCAGTTCTATATTGCATATAATATTTGCATGATTTTTGTCACAAAAGCACAGAGTGGCATTGTTACAATATTCATGACAGTCTGCTAAATTTGAAAAAGTTGAGGACCCTGCAGAATTATGGGGTGGATCCAATGAATATTCACCATCACCACCCACTGGATTATCGCAATGGACCCAAAATAGGCTGGTACCAGTGTCAAAAGCAACAGTTTGCTGAACAGCTGGTTCGCTCATTTCAAAACATGCAAGAAACAAGGAAACTTTACGCCGCGTTGCTAAACTTGCGTGGAAATCTCTCTGATCGGTGAATCCTTCGGCTTGCATTGATAAAAAGTTTAACCGAGCCAACGAAATCTCCATATCTCTATTCACTTGGTCTTCAAGTTTGGCGGTCTGATCGAAATACGGAGAGCCAACAACATCATGATAAATTTGTTTTGTCACTATCCTACTGGATGTGGGGCCGTTTAGTATTGTACTTGGAAATAGGCAGGTAATGGTAAAAGTTAAGGCAAGGGAAAAGGGTTGAACACGTCGCATATCCCCTCTAACAGCATATATCAAAGGTTTCAAAGAAAAACGCAGTAAAAGGAGGGAACAATTCGATGTGCAATGTGATATAATATCCAACTATCAATATCTATATCTATATGTATTGTAGAAGGGGTTTTTAACAAGGACTCTTTCAATGGCTTCTAAACTTCTCATCCTTTTTTCCAGATTTTTGTATTAATTTTAATACATAAAAAGTAGTGGGTTGTACCCAACCTTATCATCAATCAAATTTAATTTTAAAATATTCCCACTATCTCTTAACTCATCGTACAACCACCCCTACAAATCCTCTAAACATCATCCCACATTTCCCTCCCCATTCCCTCCCGCGTTTCCCACTCCAATTAAGAGTCCACTCCAATTAATGTATTGCAGAAGGCATTTTTAGCAGAGACCCTCTCAATGGCTTCTAAACTTTTCATTCTTTTTTCTAGATTTTTGTATTTATTTTAATACATAAAAACTAGTGGGTTATAACCAACCTTATTATCAATTAAATTTAAATTTAAAATATTCCCACTATCTCTTAACTCATCCTACAACCACTCCTACAAATCCTCTAATCATCATCTCACGTTTCCCCCCGTATTTCCTCCCACGTTTCCCACTCCAATTAAGAGTACTCCAACTTAAGAATTCCACCCCAATTAAAACTCCTCCAAACATAGCTTTCTCCTTCAATTCTCTTGCATGCTCATTCGTATTTTTTGGTAAACCAAAATAATAATCTATTATCACTTTCATCTTTCTTGTGGTGTCATCCCATGATTCAAATGAACCTAACAAGTCCGAATACATGCCACGAATATCCAAACTGGTGATTAATCGAAATAGCAATACTACTTTATGAGTCTCTAATCTCTTTTAGTCTTCTCTTGCGGGATTTAATACTTGTTTGTGTCATCACTGTCGGATCACACTCTCAGTGTCATCTTCATCACCACCATTTTTAGTTAGGGTTTTAAATAAAGTCCCGATTTTGCCGCAAATAATGCTTATCCATGCATATTTTCGTGGTCAACTAGTGCTTGATAACTGTGTTAAGGGTCCTCAGGATCGTCTCATGAATTTTACATACCTCCCAAGCCAGCTTTAAATAAGGTCTGTAGTGAAGATATGTTGGAAGTTTTACCAGTCAATGGTGGTAGCCGGTAGTGGCCGACGTTTGTGGCGCAAGTGGCAGCACGTCCTTTTTTCAGCTGTGCCTATAAGAGAAGATCCGGCAAGACTAAACATGAACATGGTCAAGAGGATTTGATTTGTCCCTACACAATATTGCATGGGGTATCAGCAACATCTTTGACTGCTCTAAATTGCCTGGAGCAGTGCTGATTCATGTTAGCCTTTGGAGCAAAACCATTTACCAGTGGAGAAGAAGGGAAAAAGGAAAGAAAAGATAAAAGAAAAAGAAAAAGAAGAAAAGGAGAGAAGAGGAAAAGAAAAAGAATTAGGAAGAGAATGTTCTCTCTCTACATTCCGGACGGTTGCAGGGGCTTTTCCCCACTTTATTTGAGAGTACCTTCGGAACAAAATTGTAGACTGTTAATCTCATAAACCATTTTCAGGAGGCTCGCGCATAATTTTTACACATATACATCACTTGCAGGTGGCACAATCTGTTATAAGTTAATATTCATGGCAATTTGAAAAATTAGGGGCTTTGTAAACATTTAAGTATGCCACAGCATTTGCGAGAAAAACATGAATTACAGCAGTCTAGACATTTGTTGAATAATAAAAAAAAAGATGTCAGACTTGCATATCATTGTCAATTCAGGCTATCAGATCCAGAATGTATATGTTGGGAACACTGATTTTGTTCATGAAGTTCAACATTTGATGCACACTTGAGAGATGAAGTCTACTACATGTAAGGCAAACTACTTATCACATCCTTCCATTACGGGTTCAGCTTGGAAGGAATCAAATCATACTGCGAATACAAGTGTATTAATCATTCCACAAAGCTCTACAGTCAATTCCTTGAAAAGTAAGCTGCTTAGTTTCCAAATCAAATGCCATGTAGAAATATTATTGGAGATTAATCGCAATAAAATTAAATTTATATCCTAGCAATGAAGCGTCCACCACATTAAAGCATACCTTTCCAGAATATTGTTGAAAGATGTTCTCGTAGTCCAGTTCCACTGTTGAATCATTAGCAAAATGAAACGGTACAGTAGGAACCCCAATGAAATCTGTGTAGAGATTTCCCCTGTAACAAAGCTTAGTTACATATGTCCCATGGTAGTCCGCTCTCTCAAGTGAATCTCCAACCAAGTCAACAATCTCTTTTTGTAATTTCCACTATGCCATCGGCTGAAGAGCACTAGAACTTGCACCAGAATCAAAAGCTGCACCACCTTTATGATTTGATATTTTCAGTTGTTCATTGTCAATGTCAAGCATCTTACCTCCAAAACTTATGCCTTCTAGGCTGCTACCAGTGTCAAAAGCAACAGTTTGTTGGATGGGTGATTCGCTCATTTCAAAACATGCAAGAAACAAGGAAACTTTACGTCGCGTTGAAAAACTTGTTTGGAAATCACTCTGATCTGTGAATCCTTCGGCTTGCATTGACAAAAAGTTTAACCGAGCCAACGAAATCTCCATATCTCTATCCACTTGTTCTTCAAGTTTGGCGGTCTGGTCGAAATACGGAGAGCTAACAATATTAAGATAAATTCGTTTTGTCACTGTCCTGTTGGATGTGGGGCTGTTTAGTATTGTACTTAGAATTAGGCAGGTAATGGTAAAAGTTAAGGCAAGGGAAAAGGCTTGAAAACGTCGCATATCCTCTCTAACAGCATATATCAAAGGTTTCAAAGAAATACACAGCAAAAGGAGGGAACAATTCGATGTGCATTGTGATATAATATCCAACTATCAATATCTATATCTATATGTATTGCAGAAGAGGTTTTTAGCAGAGACTCTCTCAATGGCTTCTAAACTTCTCATTCTTTTTTCTAGATTTTTGTATTAATTTTAATATATAAAAAGTAGTGGGTTGTAACCAACCTTGTCACCAATCAAATTTAAATTTAAAATATTCCCTCTATCTCTTAACTCATCCTACAACTACTCCTACAAATCCTCTAATCGTCATCCCCCGTTTCCCTCCACATTCCCTCCAGCGTTTCCCATTCCAATTAATGTATGGCAGAAGCCGTTAGTAGTAGAGACCCTCTCAACGGCTTCTACACTTCTCTTTATTTTTTCTAAATTTTTGTATTTATTTTAATACATAAAAAGTAGTGGGTTATAATCAACCTTATCATCAATTAAATTTAAATTTAAAATATTCCCACCATCTCTTAACTCATCCTACAACCACTCCTACAAATCCTCTAATCATCATCTCACGTTTCACCCCACATTTCCTCACACGTTTCCTACTCTATTTAAGAGTACTCCAATTTAAGAATTCCACCCCAATTAAAACTCCTCCAAACATAGCTTCCTCCTTCAATTCTCTTGCATGCTCATTCGTATTTTTTGGTAAACCAAACTAAGAATCTATTATCACTTTCATTTTTCTTGTGGTGTCAATCCAATTCTGTGTCATCCCATGAATCAAATGAACCCTAACAAGTCCGAATACATGCCACGCATATCCAAACTGGTGATTAATCGAAATAGCAACACAACTTTATGAGTCTCTAATCTCTTTCAGTTATCTCTTGCGGGATTTATTACTTGTTTGAGTCATCACTGTCGGATCACACTCTCAGTGTCATCTTCATCACCACCATTTTTAGTTAGGGTTTTAAATAAAGTCCCGATTTTGCCGCAAATAATGCTTATCCATGCATATTTTCGTGGTCAACTAGTACTTGATAACTGTGTTATGGGTCCTAAGGATCGTCTCATGAATTTTAAATCCCTCTCAAGCCAGCTTTAAATAAGGTCTGTAGTGAAGATATGTTAGAAGTTTTACCAGTCAATGGTGGGAGTCGGTAGTGGCCGGCGTTTGTGGCGCAAGAGGCAGCACGTCCTTTTTTCAGCTGTGCTATAAGGGAAGATCCGGCAAGACTAAACATGAACATGGTCATGGGAATTTGCTTTGTCCCTACACAATATTGCATGGGGTATCAGCAGCATCTTTGACTGCTCTAAATTGCCTGGAGCAGTGCTGATTCATGTTAGCCTTTGGAGCAAAACCATTTAACAGTGGAGAAGAAGGAAAAAAAGGAAGGAAAAGATAAAAGAAAAAGAGAAAGAAGAAAAGGAGAGAAGAGGAAAAGAAAAAGAATTAGGAAGAGAATGTTCTCTCTCTACATTCCGGACGGTTGCAGGGGATTTTCCCCACTTTATTTGAGAGTACCTTCGGAACAAAATTGTAGACATTTAATCTCATAAACCATTTTCAGGAGGCTCACGCATAATTTTTACACGTATACATCACTTGCAGGTGGCACAATCTGTTATAAGTTAATATTCATGGCAATTTGAAAAATGAGGGGCTTTGTAAACATTTAAGTATGCCACAGCATTTGCGAGAAAAACATGAATTACAGCAGTCTAGACATTTGTTGAATAATAAAAAAAAAGATGTCAGACTTGCATATCATTGTCAATTCAGGCTATCAGATCCAGAATGTATATGTTGGGAACACTGATTTTGTTCATGAAGTTCAACATTTGATGCACACTTGAGAGATGAAGTCTACTACATGTAAGGCAAACTACTTATCACATCCTTCCATTACGGGTTCAGCTTGGAAGGAATCAAATCATACTGCGAATACAAGTGTATTAATCATTCCACAAAGCTCTACAGTCAATTCCTTGAAAAGTAAGTTGCTTAGTTTCCAAATCAAATGCCATGTAGAAATATTATTGGAGATTAATCGCAATAAAATTAAATTTATATCCTAGCAATGAAGCGTCCACCACATTAACGCATACCTTACCAGAATATTGTTGAAAGATGTTCTCGTAGTCCAGTTCCACTGTTGAGTCATTAGCAAAATGAAACGGTACAGTAGGAACCCCAATGAAATCTGTGTAGAGATTTTCCTTGAAACAAAGCTTAGTTACATATGTCCCATCGTAGTCCGCTCTCTCAAGTGAATCTCCAACCAAGTCTACAATCTCTTTTTGTAATTTCCACTATGCCATTGGCTGAAGAGCACTAGAACTTGCACCAGAATCAAAAGCCGCACCACCTTTATGATTTGATATTTTCAGTTGTTCATTGTCAATGTCAAGTATCTTACCTCCAAAACTTATGCCTTCTAGGCTGCTACCAGTGTCAAAAGTAACAGTTTGTTGGGTAGGTGGTTCGCTCATTTCAAAACATGCAAGAAACAAGGAAACTTTACGTCGCGTTGCAAAACTTGTTTGGAAATCACTCTGATCAGAGAATCCTTCGGTTTGCATCGACAAAAAGTTTAACCGAGCCAACGAAATCTCCATATCTCTATCCACTTGTTCTTCAAGTTTGGCGGTCTGATCGAAATACGGAGAGCCAACAACATTATGATAAATTTGTTTTGTCACTGTCCTGTTGGATGTGGGGCTGTTTAGTATTGTACTTAGAATTAGGCAGGTAATGGTAAAAGTTAAGGCAAGGGAAAAGGCTTAAAAACGTCGCATATGCCCTCTAACAGCATATATCAAAGGTTTCAAAGAAGTACACAGCAAAAGGAGGGAATAATTCGATGTGCATTGTGATATAATATCCAACTATCAATATCTATATCTATATGTATTGCAGAAGAGGTTTTTAGCAGAGACTCTCTCAATGGCTTCTAAACTTCTCATTCTTTTTTCTAGATTTTTGTATTAATTTTAATACACAAAAAGTAGTGGGTGTAACCAACCTTGTCACCAATCAAATTTAAATTTAAAATATTCCCACTGTCTCTTAACTCATCCTACAACTACTCCTACAAATCCTCTAATCATCATCCCACGTTTCCCTCCACATTTCCTCCAGCGTTTCCCACTCCAATTAATGTATGGCAGAAGCCGTTAGTAGTAGAGACCCTCTCAACGGCTTCTACACTTCTCTTTATTTTTTCTAAATTTTTGTATTTGTTTTAATACATAAAAAGTAGTGGGTTATAATCAACCTTATCATCAATTAAATTTAAATTTAAAATATTCCCACCATCTCTTAACTCATCCTTCAACCACTCCTACAAATCTTCTAATCGTCATCTCACGTTTCACCCCACATTTCCTCCCACGTTTCCCACTCTATTTAAGAATACTCCAATTTAAGAATTCCACCCCAATTAAAACTCCTAAAAGGAGAGAAGAGGAAAAGAAAAAGAATTAGGAAGAGAATGTTCTCTCTCTACATTCCGGACGGTTGCAGGAGATTTTCCCCACTTTATTTGAGAGTACCTTCGGAACAAAATTGTAGACATTTAATCTCATAAACCATTTTCAGGAGGCTCACGCATAATTTTTACACGTATACATCACTTGCAGGTGGCACAATCTGTTATAAGTTAATATTCATGGCAATTTGAAAAATGAGGGGCTTTGTAAACATTTAAGTATGCCACAGCATTTGCGAGAAAAACATGAATTACAGCAGTCTAGACATTTGTTGAATAATAAAAAAAAAGATGTCAGACTTGCATATCATTGTCAATTCAGGCTATCAGATCCAGAATGTATATGTTGGGAACACTGATTTTGTTCATGAAGTTCAACATTTGATGCACACTTGAGAGATGAAGTCTACTACATGTAAGGCAAACTACTTATCACATCCTTCCATTACGGGTTCAGCTTGGAAGGAATCAAATCATACTGCGAATACAAGTGTATTAATCATTCCACAAAGCTCTACAGTCAATTCCTTGAAAAGTAAGTTGCTTAGTTTCCAAATCAAATGCCATGTAGAAATATTATTGGAGATTAATCGCAATAAAATTAAATTTATATCCTAGCAATGAAGCGTCCACCACATTAACGCATACCTTACCAGAATATTGTTGAAAGATGTTCTCGTAGTCCAGTTCCACTGTTGAATCATTAGCAAAATGAAACGGTACAGTAGGAACCCCAATGAAATCTGTGTAGAGATTTCCCCTGTAACAAAGCTTAGTTACATATGTCCCATGGTAGTCCGCTCTCTCAAGTGAATCTCCAACCAAGTCTACAATCTCTTTTTGTAATTTCCACTATGCCATTGGCTGAAGAGCACTAGAACTTGCACCAGAATCAAAAGCTGCACCACCTTTATGATTTGATATTTTCAGTTGTTCATTGTCAATGTCAAGCATCTTACCTCCAAAACTTATGCCTTCTAGGCTGCTACCAGTGTCAAAAGCAACAGTTTGTTGGATGGGTGATTCGCTCATTTCAAAACATGCAAGAAACAAGGAAACTTTACGTCGCGTTGCAAAACTTGTTTGGAAATCACTCTGATCTGTGAATCCTTCGGTTTGCATTGACAAAAAGTTTAACCGAGCCAACGAAATCTCCATATCTCTATCCACTTGTTCTTCAAGTTTGGCGGTCTGGTCGAAATACGGAGAGCTAACAATATTATGATAAATTCGTTTTGTCACTGTCCTGTTGGATGTGGGGCTGTTTAGTATTGTACTTAGAATTAGGCAGGTAATGGTAAAAGTTAAGGCAAGGGAAAAGGCTTGAAAACGTCGCATATCCCCTCTAACAGCATATATCAAAGGTTTCAAAGAAATACACAGCAAAAGGAGGGAACAATTCGATGTGCATTGTGATATAATATCCAACTATCAATATCTATATCTATATGTATTGCAGAAGAGGTTTTTAGTAGAGACTCTCTCAATGGCTTCTAAACTTCTCATTCTTTTTTCTAGATTTTTGTATTAATTTTAATACGTAAAAAGTAGTGGGTTGTAACAAACCTTGTCACCAATCAAATTTAAATTTAAAATATTCCCTCTATCTCTTAACTCATCCTACAACTACTCCTACAAATCCTCTAATCATCATCCCACGTTTCCCTCCACATTCCCTCCAGCGTTTCCCACTCCAATTAATGTATGGCAGAAGCCGTTAGTAGTAGAGACCCTCTCAACGGCTTCTACACTTCTCTTTATTTTTTCTAAATTTTTGTATTTATTTTAATACATAAAAAGTAGTGGGTTATAATCAACCTTATCATCAATTAAATTTAAATTTAAAATATTCCCACCATCTCTTAACTCATCCTACAACCACTCCTACAAATCCTCTAATCATCATCTCACGTTTCACCCCACATTTCCTCGCACGTTTCCCACTCTATTTAAGAGTACTCCAATTTAAGAATTCCACCCCAATTAAAACTCCTCCAAACATAGCTTCCTCCTTCAATTCTCTTGCATGCTCATTCGTATTTTTTGGTAAACCAAACTAAGAATCTATTATCACTTTCATTTTTCTTGTGGTGTCAATCCAATTCTGTGTCATCCCATGAATCAAATGAACCCTAACAAGTCCGAATACATGCCACGCATATCCAAACTGGTGATTAATCGAAATAGCAACACAACTTTATGAGTCTCTAATCTCTTTCAGTTATCTCTTGCGGGATTTATTACTTGTTTGAGTCATCACTGTCGGATCACCCTCTCAGTGTCATCTTCATCACCACCATTTTTAGTTAGAGTTTTAAATGAAGTCCCGATTTTGCCGCAAATAATGCTTATCCATGCATATTTTCGTGGTCAACTAGTGCTTGATAACTGTGTTAAGGGTCCTAAGGATCGTCTCATGAATTTTACATCCCTCCCAAGCCAGCTTTAAATAAGGTCTGTAGTGAAGATATGTTGGAAGTTTTACCAGTCAATGGTGGTAGCCGGTAGTGGCCGACGTTTGTGGCGCAAGTGGCAGCACGTCCTTTTTTCAGCTGTGCCTATAAGAGAAGATCCGGCAAGACTAAACATGAACATGGTCAAGAGGATTTGCTTTGTCCCTACACAATATTGCATGGGGTATCAGCAGCATCTTTGACTGCTCTAAATTGCCTGGAGCAGTGCTGATTCATGTTAGCCTTTGGAGCAAAACCATTTAACAGTGGAGAAGAAGGAAAAAAAGGAAGGAAAAGATAAAAGAAAAAGAGAAAGAAGAAAAGGAGAGAAGAGGAAAAGAAAAAGAATTAGGAAGAGAATGTTCTCTCTCTACATTCCGGACGGTTGCAGGGGATTTTCCCCACTTTATTTGAGAGTACCTTCGGAACAAAATTGTAGACATTTAATCTCATAAACCATTTTCAGGAGGCTCACGCATAATTTTTACACGTATACATCACTTGCAGGTGGCACAATCTGTTATAAGTTAATATTCATGGCAATTTGAAAAATGAGGGGCTTTGTAAACATTTAAGTATGCCACAGCATTTGCGAGAAAAACATGAATTACAGCAGTCTAGACATTTGTTGAATAATAAAAAAAAAGATGTCAGACTTGCATATCATTGTCAATTCAGGCTATCAGATCCAGAATGTATATGTTGGGAACACTGATTTTGTTCATGAAGTTCAACATTTGATGCACACTTGAGAGATGAAGTCTACTACATGTAAGGCAAACTACTTATCACATCCTTCCATTACGGGTTCAGCTTGGAAGGAATCAAATCATACTGCGAATACAAGTGTATTAATCATTCCACAAAGCTCTACAGTCAATTCCTTGAAAAGTAAGTTGCTTAGTTTCCAAATCAAATGCCATGTAGAAATATTATTGGAGATTAATCGCAATAAAATTAAATTTATATCCTAGCAATGAAGCGTCCACCACATTAACGCATACCTTACCAGAATATTGTTGAAAGATGTTCTCGTAGTCCAGTTCCACTGTTGAATCATTAGCAAAATGAAACGGTACAGTAGGAACCCCAATGAAATCTGTGTAGAGATTTCCCCTGTAACAAAGCTTAGTTACATATGTCCCATGGTAGTCCGCTCTCTCAAGTGAATCTCCAACCAAGTCTACAATCTCTTTTTGTAATTTCCACTATGCCATTGGCTGAAGAGCACTAGAACTTGCACCAGAATCAAAAGCTGCACCACCTTTATGATTTGATATTTTCAGTTGTTCATTGTCAATGTCAAGCATCTTACCTCCAAAACTTATGCCTTCTAGGCTGCTACCAGTGTCAAAAGCAACAGTTTGTTGGATGGGTGATTCGCTCATTTCAAAACATGCAAGAAACAAGGAAACTTTACGTCGCGTTGCAAAACTTGTTTGGAAATCACTCTGATCTGTGAATCCTTCGGTTTGCATTGACAAAAAGTTTAACCGAGCCAACGAAATCTCCATATCTCTATCCACTTGTTCTTCAAGTTTGGCGGTCTGGTCGAAATACGGAGAGCTAACAATATTATGATAAATTCGTTTTGTCACTGTCCTGTTGGATGTGGGGCTGTTTAGTATTGTACTTAGAATTAGGCAGGTAATGGTAAAAGTTAAGGCAAGGGAAAAGGCTTGAAAACGTCGCATATCCCCTCTAACAGCATATATCAAAGGTTTCAAAGAAATACACAGCAAAAGGAGGGAACAATTCGATGTGCATTGTGATATAATATCCAACTATCAATATCTATATCTATATGTATTGCAGAAGAGGTTTTTAGTAGAGACTCTCTCAATGGCTTCTAAACTTCTCATTCTTTTTTCTAGATTTTTGTATTAATTTTAATACGTAAAAAGTAGTGGGTTGTAACAAACCTTGTCACCAATCAAATTTAAATTTAAAATATTCCCTCTATCTCTTAACTCATCCTACAACTACTCCTACAAATCCTCTAATCATCATCCCACGTTTCCCTCCACATTCCCTCCAGCGTTTCCCACTCCAATTAATGTATGGCAGAAGCCGTTAGTAGTAGAGACCCTCTCAACGGCTTCTACACTTCTCTTTATTTTTTCTAAATTTTTGTATTTATTTTAATACATAAAAAGTAGTGGGTTATAATCAACCTTATCATCAATTAAATTTAAATTTAAAATATTCCCACCATCTCTTAACTCATCCTACAACCACTCCTACAAATCCTCTAATCATCATCTCACGTTTCACCCCACATTTCCTCGCACGTTTCCCACTCTATTTAAGAGTACTCCAATTTAAGAATTCCACCCCAATTAAAACTCCTCCAAACATAGCTTCCTCCTTCAATTCTCTTGCATGCTCATTCGTATTTTTTGGTAAACCAAACTAAGAATCTATTATCACTTTCATTTTTCTTGTGGTGTCAATCCAATTCTGTGTCATCCCATGAATCAAATGAACCCTAACAAGTCCGAATACATGCCACGCATATCCAAACTGGTGATTAATCGAAATAGCAACACAACTTTATGAGTCTCTAATCTCTTTCAGTTATCTCTTGCGGGATTTATTACTTGTTTGAGTCATCACTGTCGGATCACCCTCTCAGTGTCATCTTCATCACCACCATTTTTAGTTAGAGTTTTAAATGAAGTCCCGATTTTGCCGCAAATAATGCTTATCCATGCATATTTTCGTGGTCAACTAGTGCTTGATAACTGTGTTAAGGGTCCTAAGGATCGTCTCATGAATTTTACATCCCTCCCAAGCCAGCTTTAAATAAGGTCTGTAGTGAAGATATGTTGGAAGTTTTACCAGTCAATGGTGGTAGCCGGTAGTGGCCGACGTTTGTGGCGCAAGTGGCAGCACGTCCTTTTTTCAGCTGTGCCTATAAGAGAAGATCCGGCAAGACTAAACATGAACATGGTCAAGAGGATTTGCTTTGTCCCTACACAATATTGCATGGGGTATCAGCAGCATCTTTGACTGCTCTAAATTGCCTGGAGCAGTGCTGATTCATGTTAGCCTTTGGAGCAAAACCATTTAACAGTGGAGAAGAAGGAAAAAAAGGAAGGAAAAGATAAAAGAAAAAGAGAAAGAAGAAAAGGAGAGAAGAGGAAAAGAAAAAGAATTAGGAAGAGAATGTTCTCTCTCTACATTCCGGACGGTTGCAGGGGATTTTCCCCACTTTATTTGAGAGTACCTTCGGAACAAAATTGTAGACATTTAATCTCATAAACCATTTTCAGGAGGCTCACGCATAATTTTTACACGTATACATCACTTGCAGGTGGCACAATCTGTTATAAGTTAATATTCATGGCAATTTGAAAAATGAGGGGCTTTGTAAACATTTAAGTATGCCACAGCATTTGCGAGAAAAACATGAATTACAGCAGTCTAGACATTTGTTGAATAATAAAAAAAAAGATGTCAGACTTGCATATCATTGTCAATTCAGGCTATCAGATCCAGAATGTATATGTTGGGAACACTGATTTTGTTCATGAAGTTCAACATTTGATGCACACTTGAGAGATGAAGTCTACTACATGTAAGGCAAACTACTTATCACATCCTTCCATTACGGGTTCAGCTTGGAAGGAATCAAATCATACTGCGAATACAAGTGTATTAATCATTCCACAAAGCTCTACAGTCAATTCCTTGAAAAGTAAGTTGCTTAGTTTCCAAATCAAATGCCATGTAGAAATATTATTGGAGATTAATCGCAATAAAATTAAATTTATATCCTAGCAATGAAGCGTCCACCACATTAACGCATACCTTACCAGAATATTGTTGAAAGATGTTCTCGTAGTCCAGTTCCACTGTTGAATCATTAGCAAAATGAAACGGTACAGTAGGAACCCCAATGAAATCTGTGTAGAGATTTCCCCTGTAACAAAGCTTAGTTACATATGTCCCATGGTAGTCCGCTCTCTCAAGTGAATCTCCAACCAAGTCTACAATCTCTTTTTGTAATTTCCACTATGCCATTGGCTGAAGAGCACTAGAACTTGCACCAGAATCAAAAGCTGCACCACCTTTATGATTTGATATTTTCAGTTGTTCATTGTCAATGTCAAGCATCTTACCTCCAAAACTTATGCCTTCTAGGCTGCTACCAGTGTCAAAAGCAACAGTTTGTTGGATGGGTGATTCGCTCATTTCAAAACATGCAAGAAACAAGGAAACTTTACGTCGCGTTGCAAAACTTGTTTGGAAATCACTCTGATCTGTGAATCCTTCGGTTTGCATTGACAAAAAGTTTAACCGAGCCAACGAAATCTCCATATCTCTATCCACTTGTTCTTCAAGTTTGGCGGTCTGGTCGAAATACGGAGAGCTAACAATATTATGATAAATTCGTTTTGTCACTGTCCTGTTGGATGTGGGGCTGTTTAGTATTGTACTTAGAATTAGGCAGGTAATGGTAAAAGTTAAGGCAAGGGAAAAGGCTTGAAAACGTCGCATATCCCCTCTAACAGCATATATCAAAGGTTTCAAAGAAATACACAGCAAAAGGAGGGAACAATTCGATGTGCATTGTGATATAATATCCAACTATCAATATCTATATCTATATGTATTGCAGAAGAGGTTTTTAGTAGAGACTCTCTCAATGGCTTCTAAACTTCTCATTCTTTTTTCTAGATTTTTGTATTAATTTTAATACGTAAAAAGTAGTGGGTTGTAACAAACCTTGTCACCAATCAAATTTAAATTTAAAATATTCCCTCTATCTCTTAACTCATCCTACAACTACTCCTACAAATCCTCTAATCATCATCCCACGTTTCCCTCCACATTCCCTCCAGCGTTTCCCACTCCAATTAATGTATGGCAGAAGCCGTTAGTAGTAGAGACCCTCTCAACGGCTTCTACACTTCTCTTTATTTTTTCTAAATTTTTGTATTTATTTTAATACATAAAAAGTAGTGGGTTATAATCAACCTTATCATCAATTAAATTTAAATTTAAAATATTCCCACCATCTCTTAACTCATCCTACAACCACTCCTACAAATCCTCTAATCATCATCTCACGTTTCACCCCACATTTCCTCGCACGTTTCCCACTCTATTTAAGAGTACTCCAATTTAAGAATTCCACCCCAATTAAAACTCCTCCAAACATAGCTTCCTCCTTCAATTCTCTTGCATGCTCATTCGTATTTTTTGGTAAACCAAACTAAGAATCTATTATCACTTTCATTTTTCTTGTGGTGTCAATCCAATTCTGTGTCATCCCATGAATCAAATGAACCCTAACAAGTCCGAATACATGCCACGCATATCCAAACTGGTGATTAATCGAAATAGCAACACAACTTTATGAGTCTCTAATCTCTTTCAGTTATCTCTTGCGGGATTTATTACTTGTTTGAGTCATCACTGTCGGATCACCCTCTCAGTGTCATCTTCATCACCACCATTTTTAGTTAGAGTTTTAAATGAAGTCCCGATTTTGCCGCAAATAATGCTTATCCATGCATATTTTCGTGGTCAACTAGTGCTTGATAACTGTGTTAAGGGTCCTAAGGATCGTCTCATGAATTTTACATCCCTCCCAAGCCAGCTTTAAATAAGGTCTGTAGTGAAGATATGTTGGAAGTTTTACCAGTCAATGGTGGTAGCCGGTAGTGGCCGACGTTTGTGGCGCAAGTGGCAGCACGTCCTTTTTTCAGCTGTGCCTATAAGAGAAGATCCGGCAAGACTAAACATGAACATGGTCAAGAGGATTTGCTTTGTCCCTACACAATATTGCATGGGGTATCAGCAGCATCTTTGACTGCTCTAAATTGCCTGGAGCAGTGCTGATTCATGTTAGCCTTTGGAGCAAAACCATTTAACAGTGGAGAAGAAGGAAAAAAAGGAAGGAAAAGATAAAAGAAAAAGAGAAAGAAGAAAAGGAGAGAAGAGGAAAAGAAAAAGAATTAGGAAGAGAATGTTCTCTCTCTACATTCCGGACGGTTGCAGGGGATTTTCCCCACTTTATTTGAGAGTACCTTCGGAACAAAATTGTAGACATTTAATCTCATAAACCATTTTCAGGAGGCTCACGCATAATTTTTACACGTATACATCACTTGCAGGTGGCACAATCTGTTATAAGTTAATATTCATGGCAATTTGAAAAATGAGGGGCTTTGTAAACATTTAAGTATGCCACAGCATTTGCGAGAAAAACATGAATTACAGCAGTCTAGACATTTGTTGAATAATAAAAAAAAAGATGTCAGACTTGCATATCATTGTCAATTCAGGCTATCAGATCCAGAATGTATATGTTGGGAACACTGATTTTGTTCATGAAGTTCAACATTTGATGCACACTTGAGAGATGAAGTCTACTACATGTAAGGCAAACTACTTATCACATCCTTCCATTACGGGTTCAGCTTGGAAGGAATCAAATCATACTGCGAATACAAGTGTATTAATCATTCCACAAAGCTCTACAGTCAATTCCTTGAAAAGTAAGTTGCTTAGTTTCCAAATCAAATGCCATGTAGAAATATTATTGGAGATTAATCGCAATAAAATTAAATTTATATCCTAGCAATGAAGCGTCCACCACATTAACGCATACCTTACCAGAATATTGTTGAAAGATGTTCTCGTAGTCCAGTTCCACTGTTGAATCATTAGCAAAATGAAACGGTACAGTAGGAACCCCAATGAAATCTGTGTAGAGATTTCCCCTGTAACAAAGCTTAGTTACATATGTCCCATGGTAGTCCGCTCTCTCAAGTGAATCTCCAACCAAGTCTACAATCTCTTTTTGTAATTTCCACTATGCCATTGGCTGAAGAGCACTAGAACTTGCACCAGAATCAAAAGCTGCACCACCTTTATGATTTGATATTTTCAGTTGTTCATTGTCAATGTCAAGCATCTTACCTCCAAAACTTATGCCTTCTAGGCTGCTACCAGTGTCAAAAGCAACAGTTTGTTGGATGGGTGATTCGCTCATTTCAAAACATGCAAGAAACAAGGAAACTTTACGTCGCGTTGCAAAACTTGTTTGGAAATCACTCTGATCTGTGAATCCTTCGGTTTGCATTGACAAAAAGTTTAACCGAGCCAACGAAATCTCCATATCTCTATCCACTTGTTCTTCAAGTTTGGCGGTCTGGTCGAAATACGGAGAGCTAACAATATTATGATAAATTCGTTTTGTCACTGTCCTGTTGGATGTGGGGCTGTTTAGTATTGTACTTAGAATTAGGCAGGTAATGGTAAAAGTTAAGGCAAGGGAAAAGGCTTGAAAACGTCGCATATCCCCTCTAACAGCATATATCAAAGGTTTCAAAGAAATACACAGCAAAAGGAGGGAACAATTCGATGTGCATTGTGATATAATATCCAACTATCAATATCTATATCTATATGTATTGCAGAAGAGGTTTTTAGTAGAGACTCTCTCAATGGCTTCTAAACTTCTCATTCTTTTTTCTAGATTTTTGTATTAATTTTAATACACAAAAAGTAGTGGGTTGTAACAAACCTTGTCACCAATCAAATTTAAATTTAAAATATTCCCTCTATCTCTTAACTCATCCTACAACTACTCCTACAAATCCTCTAATCATCATCCCACGTTTCCCTCCACATTCCCTCCAGCGTTTCCCACTCCAATTAATGTATGGCAGAAGCCGTTAGTAGTAGAGACCCTCTCAACGGCTTCTACACTTCTCTTTATTTTTTCTAAATTTTTGTATTTATTTTAATACATAAAAAGTAGTGGGTTATAATCAACCTTATCATCAATTAAATTTAAATTTAAAATATTCCCACCATCTCTTAACTCATCCTACAACCACTCCTACAAATCCTCTAATCATCATCTCACGTTTCACCCCACATTTCCTCCCACGTTTCCCACTCTATTTAAGAGTACTCCAATTTAAGAATTCCACCCCAATTAAAACTCCTCCAAACATAGCTTCCTCCTTCAATTCTCTTGCATGCTCATTCGTATTTTTTGGTAAACCAAACTAAGAATCTATTATCACTTTCATTTTTCTTGTGGTGTCAATCCAATTCTGTGTCATCCCATGAATCAAATGAACCCTAACAAGTCCGAATACATGCCACGCATATCCAAACTGGTGATTAATCGAAATAGCAACACAACTTTATGAGTCTCTAATCTCTTTCAGTTATCTCTTGCGGGATTTATTACTTGTTTGAGTCATCACTGTCGGATCACCCTCTCAGTGTCATCTTCATCACCACCATTTTTAGTTAGAGTTTTAAATGAAGTCCCGATTTTGCCGCAAATAATGCTTATCCATGCATATTTTCGTGGTCAACTAGTGCTTGATAACTGTGTTAAGGGTCCTAAGGATCGTCTCATGAATTTTACATCCCTCCCAAGCCAGCTTTAAATAAGGTCTGTAGTGAAGATATGTTGGAAGTTTTACCAGTCAATGGTGGTAGCCGGTAGTGGCCGACGTTTGTGGCGCAAGTGGCAGCACGTCCTTTTTTCAGCTGTGCCTATAAGAGAAGATCCGGCAAGACTAAACATGAACATGGTCAAGAGGATTTGCTTTGTCCCTACACAATATTGCATGGGGTATCAGCAGCATCTTTGACTGCTCTAAATTGCCTGGAGCAGTGCTGATTCATGTTAGCCTTTGGAGCAAAACCATTTAACAGTGGAGAAGAAGGAAAAAAAGGAAGGAAAAGATAAAAGAAAAAGAGAAAGAAGAAAAGGAGAGAAGAGGAAAAGAAAAAGAATTAGGAAGAGAATGTTCTCTCTCTACATTCCGGACGGTTGCAGGGGATTTTCCCCACTTTATTTGAGAGTACCTTCGGAACAAAATTGTAGACATTTAATCTCATAAACCATTTTCAGGAGGCTCACGCATAATTTTTACACGTATACATCACTTGCAGGTGGCACAATCTGTTATAAGTTAATATTCATGGCAATTTGAAAAATGAGGGGCTTTGTAAACATTTAAGTATGCCACAGCATTTGCGAGAAAAACATGAATTACAGCAGTCTAGACATTTGTTGAATAATAAAAAAAAAGATGTCAGACTTGCATATCGTTGTCAATTCAGGCTATCAGATCCAGAATGTATATGTTGGGAACACTGATTTTGTTCATGAAGTTCAACATTTGATGCACACTTGAGAGATGAAGTCTACTACATGTAAGGCAAACTACTTATCACATCCTTCCATTACGGGTTCAGCTTGGAAGGAATCAAATCATACTGCGAATACAAGTGTATTAATCATTCCACAAAGCTCTACAGTCAATTCCTTGAAAAGTAAGTTGCTTAGTTTCCAAATCAAATGCCATGTAGAAATATTATTGGAGATTAATCGCAATAAAATTAAATTTATATCCTAGCAATAAAGCGTCCACCACATTAAAGCATACCTTACCAGAATATTGTTGAAAGATGTTCTCGTAGTCCAGTTCCACTGTTGAATCATTAGCAAAATGAAACGGTACAGTAGGAACCCCAATGAAATCTGTGTAGAGATTTCCCCTGTAACAAAGCTTAGTTACATATGTCCCATGGTAGTCCGCTCTCTCAAGTGAATCTCCAACCAAGTCTACAATCTCTTTTTGTAATTTCCACTATGCCATTGGCTGAAGAGCACTAGAACTTGCACCAGAATCAAAAGCTGAACCACCTTTATGATTTGATATTTTCAGTTGTTCATTGTCAATGTCAAGCATCTTACCTCCAAAACTTATGCCTTCTAGGCTGCTACCAGTGTCAAAAGCAACAGTTTGTTGGATGGGTGATTCGCTCATTTCAAAACATGCAAGAAACAAGGAAACTTTACGTCGCGTTGCAAAACTTGTTTGGAAATCACTCTGATCTGTGAATCCTTCGGCTTGCATTGACAAAAAGTTTAACCGAGCCAACGAAATCTCCATATCTCTATCCACTTGTTCTTCAAGTTTGGCGGTCTGGTCGAAATACGGAGAGCTAACAATATTATGATAAATTCGTTTTGTCACTGTCCTGTTGGATGTGGGGCTGTTTAGTATTGTACTTAGAATTAGGCAGGTAATGGTAAAGGTTAAGGCAAGGGAAAAGGCTTGAAAACGTCGCATATCCCCTCTAACAGCATATATCAAAGGTTTCAAAGAAACACACAGCAAAATGAGGGAACAATTCGATGTGCATTGTGATATAATATCCAACTATCAATATCTATATCTATATGTATTGCAGAAGAGGTTTTTAGCAGAGACTCTCTCAATGGCTTCTAAACTTCTCATTCTTTTTTCTAGATTTTTGTATTAATTTTAATACACAAAAAGTAGTGGGTTGTAACCAACCTTGTCACCAATCAAATTTAAATTTAAAATATTCCCTCTATCTCTTAACTCATCCTACAACTACTCCTACAAATCCTCTAATCATCATCCCACGTTTCCCTCCACATTCCCTCCAGCGTTTCCCACTCCAATTAATGTATGGCAGAAGCCGTTAGTAGTAGAGACCCTCTCAACGGCTTCTACACTTCTCTTTATTTTTTCTAAATTTTTGTATTTATTTTAATACATAAAAAGTAGTGGGTTATAATCAACCTTATCATCAATTAAATTTAAATTTAAAATATTCCCACCATCTCTTAACTCATCCTACAACCACTCCTACAAATCCTCTAATCATCATCTCACGTTTCACCCCACATTTCCTCCCACGTTTCCCACTCTATTTAAGAGTACTCCAATTTAAGAATTCCACCCCAATTAAAACTCCTCCAAACATAGCTTCCTCCTTCAATTCTCTTGCATGCTCATTCGTATTTTTTGGTAAACCAAACTAAGAATCTATTATCACTTTCATTTTTCTTGTGGTGTCAATCCAATTCTGTGTCATCCCATGAATCAAATGAACCCTAACAAGTCCGAATACATGCCACGCATATCCAAACTGGTGATTAATCGAAATAGCAACACAACTTTATGAGTCTCTAATCTCTTTCAGTTATCTCTTGCGGGATTTATTACTTGTTTGAGTCATCACTGTCGGATCACCCTCTCAGTGTCATCTTCATCACCACCATTTTTAGTTAGAGTTTTAAATGAAGTCCCGATTTTGCCGCAAATAATGCTTATCCATGCATATTTTCGTGGTCAACTAGTGCTTGATAACTGTGTTAAGGGTCCTAAGGATCGTCTCATGAATTTTACATCCCTCCCAAGCCAGCTTTAAATAAGGTCTGTAGTGAAGATATGTTGGAAGTTTTACCAGTCAATGGTGGTAGCCGGTAGTGGCCGACGTTTGTGGCGCAAGTGGCAGCACGTCCTTTTTTCAGCTGTGCCTATAAGAGAAGATCCGGCAAGACTAAACATGAACATGGTCAAGAGGATTTGCTTTGTCCCTACACAATATTGCATGGGGTATCAGCAGCATCTTTGACTGCTCTAAATTGCCTGGAGCAGTGCTGATTCATGTTAGCCTTTGGAGCAAAACCATTTAACAGTGGAGAAGAAGGAAAAAAAGGAAGGAAAAGATAAAAGAAAAAGAGAAAGAAGAAAAGGAGAGAAGAGGAAAAGAAAAAGAATTAGGAAGAGAATGTTCTCTCTCTACATTCCGGACGGTTGCAGGGGATTTTCCCCACTTTATTTGAGAGTACCTTCGGAACAAAATTGTAGACATTTAATCTCATAAACCATTTTCAGGAGGCTCACGCATAATTTTTACACGTATACATCACTTGCAGGTGGCACAATCTGTTATAAGTTAATATTCATGGCAATTTGAAAAATGAGGGGCTTTGTAAACATTTAAGTATGCCACAGCATTTGCGAGAAAAACATGAATTACAGCAGTCTAGACATTTGTTGAATAATAAAAAAAAAGATGTCAGACTTGCATATCGTTGTCAATTCAGGCTATCAGATCCAGAATGTATATGTTGGGAACACTGATTTTGTTCATGAAGTTCAACATTTGATGCACACTTGAGAGATGAAGTCTACTACATGTAAGGCAAACTACTTATCACATCCTTCCATTACGGGTTCAGCTTGGAAGGAATCAAATCATACTGCGAATACAAGTGTATTAATCATTCCACAAAGCTCTACAGTCAATTCCTTGAAAAGTAAGTTGCTTAGTTTCCAAATCAAATGCCATGTAGAAATATTATTGGAGATTAATCGCAATAAAATTAAATTTATATCCTAGCAATAAAGCGTCCACCACATTAAAGCATACCTTACCAGAATATTGTTGAAAGATGTTCTCGTAGTCCAGTTCCACTGTTGAATCATTAGCAAAATGAAACGGTACAGTAGGAACCCCAATGAAATCTGTGTAGAGATTTCCCCTGTAACAAAGCTTAGTTACATATGTCCCATGGTAGTCCGCTCTCTCAAGTGAATCTCCAACCAAGTCTACAATCTCTTTTTGTAATTTCCACTATGCCATTGGCTGAAGAGCACTAGAACTTGCACCAGAATCAAAAGCTGAACCACCTTTATGATTTGATATTTTCAGTTGTTCATTGTCAATGTCAAGCATCTTACCTCCAAAACTTATGCCTTCTAGGCTGCTACCAGTGTCAAAAGCAACAGTTTGTTGGATGGGTGATTCGCTCATTTCAAAACATGCAAGAAACAAGGAAACTTTACGTCGCGTTGCAAAACTTGTTTGGAAATCACTCTGATCTGTGAATCCTTCGGCTTGCATTGACAAAAAGTTTAACCGAGCCAACGAAATCTCCATATCTCTATCCACTTGTTCTTCAAGTTTGGCGGTCTGGTCGAAATACGGAGAGCTAACAATATTATGATAAATTCGTTTTGTCACTGTCCTGTTGGATGTGGGGCTGTTTAGTATTGTACTTAGAATTAGGCAGGTAATGGTAAAGGTTAAGGCAAGGGAAAAGGCTTGAAAACGTCGCATATCCCCTCTAACAGCATATATCAAAGGTTTCAAAGAAATACACAGCAAAATGAGGGAACAATTCGATGTGCATTGTGATATAATATCCAACTATCAATATCTATATCTATATGTATTGCAGAAGAGGTTTTTAGCAGAGACTCTCTCAATGGCTTCTAAACTTCTCATTCTTTTTTCTAGATTTTTGTATTAATTTTAATACACAAAAAGTAGTGGGTTGTAACCAACCTTGTCACCAATCAAATTTAAATTTAAAATATTCCCTCTATCTCTTAACTCATCCTACAACTACTCCTACAAATCCTCTAATCATCATCCCACGTTTCCCTCCACATTCCCTCCAGCGTTTCCCACTCCAATTAATGTATGGCAGAAGCCGTTAGTAGTAGAGACCCTCTCAACGGCTTCTACACTTCTCTTTATTTTTTCTAAATTTTTGTATTTATTTTAATACATAAAAAGTAGTGGGTTATAATCAACCTTATCATCAATTAAATTTAAATTTAAAATATTCCCACCATCTCTTAACTCATCCTACAACCACTCCTACAGATCCTTTAATCATCATCTCACGTTTCACCCCACATTTCCTCCCACGTTTCCCACTCTATTTAAGAGTACTCCAATTTAAGAATTCCACCCCAATTAAAACTCCTCCAAACATAGCTTCCTCCTTCAATTCTCTTGCATGCTCATTCGTATTTTTTGGTAAACCAAACTAAGAATCTATTATCACTTTCATTTTTCTTGTGGTGTCAATCCAATTCTGTGTCATCCCATGAATCAAATGAACCCTAACAAGTCCGAATACATGCCACGCATATCCAAACTGGTGATTAATCGAAATAGCAACACAACTTTATGAGTCTCTAATCTCTTTCAGTTATCTCTTGCGGGATTTATTACTTGTTTGAGTCATCACTGTCGGATCACCCTCTCAGTGTCATCTTCATCACCACCATTTTTAGTTAGAGTTTTAAATGAAGTCCCGATTTTGCCGCAAATAATGCTTATCCATGCATATTTTCGTGGTCAACTAGTGCTTGATAACTGTGTTAAGGGTCCTAAGGATCGTCTCATGAATTTTACATCCCTCCCAAGCCAGCTTTAAATAAGGTCTGTAGTGAAGATATGTTGGAAGTTTTACCAGTCAATGGTGGTAGCCGGTAGTGGCCGACGTTTGTGGCGCAAGTGGCAGCACGTCCTTTTTTCAGCTGTGCCTATAAGAGAAGATCCGGCAAGACTAAACATGAACATGGTCAAGAGGATTTGCTTTGTCCCTACACAATATTGCATGGGGTATCAGCAGCATCTTTGACTGCTCTAAATTGCCTGGAGCAGTGCTGATTCATGTTAGCCTTTGGAGCAAAACCATTTAACAGTGGAGAAGAAGGAAAAAAAGGAAGGAAAAGATAAAAGAAAAAGAGAAAGAAGAAAAGGAGAGAAGAGGAAAAGAAAAAGAATTAGGAAGAGAATGTTCTCTCTCTACATTCCGGACGGTTGCAGGGGATTTTCCCCACTTTATTTGAGAGTACCTTCGGAACAAAATTGTAGACATTTAATCTCATAAACCATTTTCAGGAGGCTCACGCATAATTTTTACACGTATACATCACTTGCAGGTGGCACAATCTGTTATAAGTTAATATTCATGGCAATTTGAAAAATGAGGGGCTTTGTAAACATTTAAGTATGCCACAGCATTTGCGAGAAAAACATGAATTACAGCAGTCTAGACATTTGTTGAATAATAAAAAAAAAGATGTCAGACTTGCATATCGTTGTCAATTCAGGCTATCAGATCCAGAATGTATATGTTGGGAACACTGATTTTGTTCATGAAGTTCAACATTTGATGCACACTTGAGAGATGAAGTCTACTACATGTAAGGCAAACTACTTATCACATCCTTCCATTACGGGTTCAGCTTGGAAGGAATCAAATCATACTGCGAATACAAGTGTATTAATCATTCCACAAAGCTCTACAGTCAATTCCTTGAAAAGTAAGTTGCTTAGTTTCCAAATCAAATGCCATGTAGAAATATTATTGGAGATTAATCGCAATAAAATTAAATTTATATCCTAGCAATGAAGCGTCCACCACATTAAAGCATACCTTACCAGAATATTGTTGAAAGATGTTCTCGTAGTCCAGTTCCACTGTTGAATCATTAGCAAAATGAAACGGTACAGTAGGAACCCCAATGAAATCTGTGTAGAGATTTCCCCTGTAACAAAGCTTAGTTACATATGTCCCATGGTAGTCCGCTCTCTCAAGTGAATCTCCAACCAAGTCTACAATCTCTTTTTGTAATTTCCACTATGCCATTGGCTGAAGAGCACTAGAACTTGCACCAGAATCAAAAGCTGCACCACCTTTATGATTTGATATTTTCAGTTGTTCATTGTCAATGTCAAGCATCTTACCTCCAAAACTTATGCCTTCTAGGCTGCTACCAGTGTCAAAAGCAACAGTTTGTTGGATGGGTGATTCGCTCATTTCAAAACATGCAAGAAACAAGGAAACTTTACGTCGCGTTGCAAAACTTGTTTGGAAATCACTCTGATCTGTGAATCCTTCGGCTTGCATTGACAAAAAGTTTAACCGAGCCAACGAAATCTCCATATCTCTATCCACTTGTTCTTCAAGTTTGGCGGTCTGGTCGAAATACGGAGAGCTAACAATATTATGATAAATTCGTTTTGTCACTGTCCTGTTGGATGTGGGGCTGTTTAGTATTGTACTTAGAATTAGGCAGGTAATGGTAAAAGTTAAGGCAAGGGAAAAGGCTTGAAAACGTCGCATATCCCCTCTAACAGCATATATCAAAGGTTTCAAAGAAATACACAGCAAAAGGAGGGAACAATTCGATGTGCATTGTGATATAATATCCAACTATCAATATCTATATCTATATGTATTGCAGAAGAGGTTTTTAGCAGAGACTCTCTCAATGGCTTCTAAACTTCTCATTCTTTTTTCTAGATTTTTGTATTAATTTTAATACACAAAAAGTAGTGGGTTGTAACCAACCTTGTCACCAATCAAATTTAAATTTAAAATATTCCCTCTATCTCTTAACTCATCCTACAACTACTCCTACAAATCCTCTAATCATCATCCCACGTTTCCCTCCACATTCCCTCCAGCGTTTCCCACTCCAATTAATGTATGGCAGAAGCCGTTAGTAGTAGAGACCCTCTCAACGGCTTCTACACTTCTCTTTATTTTTTCTAAATTTTTGTATTTATTTTAATACATAAAAAGTAGTGGGTTATAATCAACCTTATCATCAATTAAATTTAAATTTAAAATATTCCCACCATCTCTTAACTCATCCTACAACCACTCCTACAAATCCTCTAATCATCATCTCACGTTTCACCCCACATTTCCTCCCACGTTTCCCACTCTATTTAAGAGTACTCCAATTTAAGAATTCCACCCCAATTAAAACTCCTCCAAACATAGCTTCCTCCTTCAATTCTCTTGCATGCTCATTCGTATTTTTTGGTAAACCAAACTAAGAATCTATTATCACTTTCATTTTTCTTGTGGTGTCAATCCAATTCTGTGTCATCCCATGAATCAAATGAACCCTAACAAGTCCGAATACATGCCACGCATATCCAAACTGGTGATTAATCGAAATAGCAACACAACTTTATGAGTCTCTAATCTCTTTCAGTTATCTCTTGCGGGATTTATTACTTGTTTGAGTCATCACTGTCGGATCACCCTCTCAGTGTCATCTTCATCACCACCATTTTTAGTTAGAGTTTTAAATGAAGTCCCGATTTTGCCGCAAATAATGCTTATCCATGCATATTTTCGTGGTCAACTAGTGCTTGATAACTGTGTTAAGGGTCCTAAGGATCGTCTCATGAATTTTACATCCCTCCCAAGCCAGCTTTAAATAAGGTCTGTAGTGAAGATATGTTGGAAGTTTTACCAGTCAATGGTGGTAGCCGGTAGTGGCCGACGTTTGTGGCGCAAGTGGCAGCACGTCCTTTTTTCAGCTGTGCCTATAAGAGAAGATCCGGCAAGACTAAACATGAACATGGTCAAGAGGATTTGCTTTGTCCCTACACAATATTGCATGGGGTATCAGCAGCATCTTTGACTGCTCTAAATTGCCTGGAGCAGTGCTGATTCATGTTAGCCTTTGGAGCAAAACCATTTAACAGTGGAGAAGAAGGAAAAAAAGGAAGGAAAAGATAAAAGAAAAAGAGAAAGAAGAAAAGGAGAGAAGAGGAAAAGAAAAAGAATTAGGAAGAGAATGTTCTCTCTCTACATTCCGGACGGTTGCAGGGGATTTTCCCCACTTTATTTGAGAGTACCTTCGGAACAAAATTGTAGACATTTAATCTCATAAACCATTTTCAGGAGGCTCACGCATAATTTTTACACGTATACATCACTTGCAGGTGGCACAATCTGTTATAAGTTAATATTCATGGCAATTTGAAAAATGAGGGGCTTTGTAAACATTTAAGTATGCCACAGCATTTGCGAGAAAAACATGAATTACAGCAGTCTAGACATTTGTTGAATAATAAAAAAAAAGATGTCAGACTTGCATATCGTTGTCAATTCAGGCTATCAGATCCAGAATGTATATGTTGGGAACACTGATTTTGTTCATGAAGTTCAACATTTGATGCACACTTGAGAGATGAAGTCTACTACATGTAAGGCAAACTACTTATCACATCCTTCCATTACGGGTTCAGCTTGGAAGGAATCAAATCATACTGCGAATACAAGTGTATTAATCATTCCACAAAGCTCTACAGTCAATTCCTTGAAAAGTAAGTTGCTTAGTTTCCAAATCAAATGCCATGTAGAAATATTATTGGAGATTAATCGCAATAAAATTAAATTTATATCCTAGCAATAAAGCGTCCACCACATTAAAGCATACCTTACCAGAATATTGTTGAAAGATGTTCTCGTAGTCCAGTTCCACTGTTGAATCATTAGCAAAATGAAACGGTACAGTAGGAACCCCAATGAAATCTGTGTAGAGATTTCCCCTGTAACAAAGCTTAGTTACATATGTCCCATGGTAGTCCGCTCTCTCAAGTGAATCTCCAACCAAGTCTACAATCTCTTTTTGTAATTTCCACTATGCCATTGGCTGAAGAGCACTAGAACTTGCACCAGAATCAAAAGCTGAACCACCTTTATGATTTGATATTTTCAGTTGTTCATTGTCAATGTCAAGCATCTTACCTCCAAAACTTATGCCTTCTAGGCTGCTACCAGTGTCAAAAGCAACAGTTTGTTGGATGGGTGATTCGCTCATTTCAAAACATGCAAGAAACAAGGAAACTTTACGTCGCGTTGCAAAACTTGTTTGGAAATCACTCTGATCTGTGAATCCTTCGGCTTGCATTGACAAAAAGTTTAACCGAGCCAACGAAATCTCCATATCTCTATCCACTTGTTCTTCAAGTTTGGCGGTCTGGTCGAAATACGGAGAGCTAACAATATTATGATAAATTCGTTTTGTCACTGTCCTGTTGGATGTGGGGCTGTTTAGTATTGTACTTAGAATTAGGCAGGTAATGGTAAAGGTTAAGGCAAGGGAAAAGGCTTGAAAACATCGCATATCCCCTCTAACAGCATATATCAAAGGTTTCAAAGAAACACACAGCAAAATGAGGGAACAATTCGATGTGCATTGTGATATAATATCCAACTATCAATATCTATATCTATATGTATTGCAGAAGAGGTTTTTAGCAGAGACTCTCTCAATGGCTTCTAAACTTCTCATTCTTTTTTCTAGATTTTTGTATTAATTTTAATACACAAAAAGTAGTGGGTTGTAACCAACCTTGTCACCAATCAAATTTAAATTTAAAATATTCCCTCTATCTCTTAACTCATCCTACAACTACTCCTACAAATCCTCTAATCATCATCCCACGTTTCCCTCCACATTCCCTCCAGCGTTTCCCACTCCAATTAATGTATGGCAGAAGCCGTTAGTAGTAGAGACCCTCTCAACGGCTTCTACACTTCTCTTTATTTTTTCTAAATTTTTGTATTTATTTTAATACATAAAAAGTAGTGGGTTATAATCAACCTTATCATCAATTAAATTTAAATTTAAAATATTCCCACCATCTCTTAACTCATCCTACAACCACTCCTACAGATCCTTTAATCATCATCTCACGTTTCACCCCACATTTCCTCCCACGTTTCCCACTCTATTTAAGAGTACTCCAATTTAAGAATTCCACCCCAATTAAAACTCCTCCAAACATAGCTTCCTCCTTCAATTCTCTTGCATGCTCATTCGTATTTTTTGGTAAACCAAACTAAGAATCTATTATCACTTTCATTTTTCTTGTGGTGTCAATCCAATTCTGTGTCATCCCATGAATCAAATGAACCCTAACAAGTCCGAATACATGCCACGCATATCCAAACTGGTGATTAATCGAAATAGCAACACAACTTTATGAGTCTCTAATCTCTTTCAGTTATCTCTTGCGGGATTTATTACTTGTTTGAGTCATCACTGTCGGATCACCCTCTCAGTGTCATCTTCATCACCACCATTTTTAGTTAGAGTTTTAAATGAAGTCCCGATTTTGCCGCAAATAATGCTTATCCATGCATATTTTCGTGGTCAACTAGTGCTTGATAACTGTGTTAAGGGTCCTAAGGATCGTCTCATGAATTTTACATCCCTCCCAAGCCAGCTTTAAATAAGGTCTGTAGTGAAGATATGTTGGAAGTTTTACCAGTCAATGGTGGTAGCCGGTAGTGGCCGACGTTTGTGGCGCAAGTGGCAGCACGTCCTTTTTTCAGCTGTGCCTATAAGAGAAGATCCGGCAAGACTAAACATGAACATGGTCAAGAGGATTTGCTTTGTCCCTACACAATATTGCATGGGGTATCAGCAGCATCTTTGACTGCTCTAAATTGCCTGGAGCAGTGCTGATTCATGTTAGCCTTTGGAGCAAAACCATTTAACAGTGGAGAAGAAGGAAAAAAAGGAAGGAAAAGATAAAAGAAAAAGAGAAAGAAGAAAAGGAGAGAAGAGGAAAAGAAAAAGAATTAGGAAGAGAATGTTCTCTCTCTACATTCCGGACGGTTGCAGGGGATTTTCCCCACTTTATTTGAGAGTACCTTCGGAACAAAATTGTAGACATTTAATCTCATAAACCATTTTCAGGAGGCTCACGCATAATTTTTACACGTATACATCACTTGCAGGTGGCACAATCTGTTATAAGTTAATATTCATGGCAATTTGAAAAATGAGGGGCTTTGTAAACATTTAAGTATGCCACAGCATTTGCGAGAAAAACATGAATTACAGCAGTCTAGACATTTGTTGAATAATAAAAAAAAAGATGTCAGACTTGCATATCGTTGTCAATTCAGGCTATCAGATCCAGAATGTATATGTTGGGAACACTGATTTTGTTCATGAAGTTCAACATTTGATGCACACTTGAGAGATGAAGTCTACTACATGTAAGGCAAACTACTTATCACATCCTTCCATTACGGGTTCAGCTTGGAAGGAATCAAATCATACTGCGAATACAAGTGTATTAATCATTCCACAAAGCTCTACAGTCAATTCCTTGAAAAGTAAGTTGCTTAGTTTCCAAATCAAATGCCATGTAGAAATATTATTGGAGATTAATCGCAATAAAATTAAATTTATATCCTAGCAATAAAGCGTCCACCACATTAAAGCATACCTTACCAGAATATTGTTGAAAGATGTTCTCGTAGTCCAGTTCCACTGTTGAATCATTAGCAAAATGAAACGGTACAGTAGGAACCCCAATGAAATCTGTGTAGAGATTTCCCCTGTAACAAAGCTTAGTTACATATGTCCCATGGTAGTCCGCTCTCTCAAGTGAATCTCCAACCAAGTCTACAATCTCTTTTTGTAATTTCCACTATGCCATTGGCTGAAGAGCACTAGAACTTGCACCAGAATCAAAAGCTGAACCACCTTTATGATTTGATATTTTCAGTTGTTCATTGTCAATGTCAAGCATCTTACCTCCAAAACTTATGCCTTCTAGGCTGCTACCAGTGTCAAAAGCAACAGTTTGTTGGATGGGTGATTCGCTCATTTCAAAACATGCAAGAAACAAGGAAACTTTACGTCGCGTTGCAAAACTTGTTTGGAAATCACTCTGATCTGTGAATCCTTCGGCTTGCATTGACAAAAAGTTTAACCGAGCCAACGAAATCTCCATATCTCTATCCACTTGTTCTTCAAGTTTGGCGGTCTGGTCGAAATACGGAGAGCTAACAATATTATGATAAATTCGTTTTGTCACTGTCCTGTTGGATGTGGGGCTGTTTAGTATTGTACTTAGAATTAGGCAGGTAATGGTAAAGGTTAAGGCAAGGGAAAAGGCTTGAAAACATCGCATATCCCCTCTAACAGCATATATCAAAGGTTTCAAAGAAACACACAGCAAAATGAGGGAACAATTCGATGTGCATTGTGATATAATATCCAACTATCAATATCTATATCTATATGTATTGCAGAAGAGGTTTTTAGCAGAGACTCTCTCAATGGCTTCTAAACTTCTCATTCTTTTTTCTAGATTTTTGTATTAATTTTAATACACAAAAAGTAGTGGGTTGTAACCAACCTTGTCACCAATCAAATTTAAATTTAAAATATTCCCACTATCTCTTAACTCATCCTACAACTACTCCTACAAACCCTCTAATCATCATCCCACGTTTCCCTCCACATTCCCTCCAGCGTTTCCCACTCCAATTAATGTATGGCAGAAGCCGTTAGTAGTAGAGACCCTCTCAACGGCTTCTACACTTCTCTTTATTTTTTCTAAATTTTTGTATTTATTTTAATACATAAAAAGTAGTGGGTTATAATCAACCTTATCATCAATTAAATTTAAATTTAAAATATTCCCACCATCTCTTAACTCATCCTACAACCACTCCTACAGATCCTTTAATCATCATCTCACGTTTCACCCCACATTTCCTCCCACGTTTCCCACTCTATTTAAGAGTACTCCAATTTAAGAATTCCACCCCAATTAAAACTCCTCCAAACATAGCTTCCTCCTTCAATTCTCTTGCATGCTCATTCGTATTTTTTGGTAAACCAAACTAAGAATCTATTATCACTTTCATTTTTCTTGTGGTGTCAATCCAATTCTGTGTCATCCCATGAATCAAATGAACCCTAACAAGTCCGAATACATGCCACGTATATCCAAACTGGTGATTAATCGAAATAGCAATACAACTTTATGAGTCTCTAATCTCTTTCAGTCATCTCTTGCGGGATTTATTACTTGTTTGAGTCATCACTGTCGGATCACCCTCTCAGTGTCATCTTCATCACCACCATTTTTAGTTAGAGTTTTAAATGAAGTCCCGATTTTGCCGCAAATAATGCTTATCCATGCATATTTTCGTGGTCAACTAGTGCTTGATAACTGTGTTAAGGGTCCTAAGGATCGTCTCATGAATTTTACATCCCTCCCAAGCCAGCTTTAAATAAGGTCTGTAGTGAAGATATGTTGGAAGTTTTACCAGTCAATGGTGGTAGCCGGTAGTGGCCGACGTTTGTGGCGCAAGTGGCAGCACGTCCTTTTTTCAGCTGTGCCTATAAGAGAAGATCCGGCAAAACTAAACATGAACATGGTCAAGAGGATTTGCTTTGTCCCTACACAATATTGCATGGGGTATCAGCAGCATCTTTGACTGCTCTAAATTGCCTGGAGCAGTGCTGATTCATGTTAGCCTTTGGAGCAAAACCATTTAACAGTGGAGAAGAAGGAAAAAAAGGAAGGAAAAGATAAAAGAAAAAGAGAAAGAAGAAAAGGAGAGAAGAGGAAAAGAAAAAGAATTAGGAAGAGAATGTTCTCTCTCTACATTCCGGACGGTTGCAGGGGATTTTCCCCACTTTATTTGAGAGTACCTTCGGAACAAAATTGTAGACATTTAATCTCATAAACCATTTTCAGGAGGCTCACGCATAATTTTTACACGTATACATCACTTGCAGGTGGCACAATCTGTTATAAGTTAATATTCATGGCAATTTGAAAAATGAGGGGCTTTGTAAACATTTAAGTATGCCACAGCATTTGCGAGAAAAACATGAATTACAGCAGTCTAGACATTTGTTGAATAATAAAAAAAAAGATGTCAGACTTGCATATCTTTGTCAATTCAGGCTATCAGATCCAGAATGTATATGTTGGGAACACTGATTTTGTTCATGAAGTTCAACATTTGATGCACACTTGAGAGATGAAGTCTACTACATGTAAGGCAAACTACTTATCACATCCTTCCATTACGGGTTCAGCTTGGAAGGAATCAAATCATACTGCGAATACAAGTGTATTAATCATTCCACAAAGCTCTACAGTCAATTCCTTGAAAAGTAAGTTGCTTAGTTTCCAAATCAAATGCCATGTAGAAATATTATTGGAGATTAATCGCAATAAAATTAAATTTATATCCTAGCAATAAAGCGTCCACCACATTAAAGCATACCTTACCAGAATATTGTTGAAAGATGTTCTCGTAGTCCAGTTCCACTGTTGAATCATTAGCAAAATGAAACGGTACAGTAGGAACCCCAATGAAATCTGTGTAGAGATTTCCCCTGTAACAAAGCTTAGTTACATATGTCCCATGGTAGTCCGCTCTCTCAAGTGAATCTCCAACCAAGTCTACAATCTCTTTTTGTAATTTCCACTATGCCATTGGCTGAAGAGCACTAGAACTTGCACCAGAATCAAAAGCTGAACCACCTTTATGATTTGATATTTTCAGTTGTTCATTGTCAATGTCAAGCATCTTACCTCCAAAACTTATGCCTTCTAGGCTGCTACCAGTGTCAAAAGCAACAGTTTGTTGGATAGGTGATTCGCTCATTTCAAAACATGCAAGAAACAAGGAAACTTTACGTCGCGTTGCAAAACTTGTTTGGAAATCACTCTGATCTGTGAATCGTTCGGCTTGCATTGACAAAAAGTTTAACCGAGCCAACGAAATCTCCATATCTCTATCCACTTGTTCTTCAAGTTTGGCGGTCTGGTCGAAATACGGAGAGCTAACAATATTATGATAAATTCGTTTTGTCACTGTCCTGTTGGATGTGGGGCTGTTTAGTATTGTACTTAGAATTAGGCAGGTAATGGTAAAGGTTAAGGCAAGGGAAAAGGCTTGAAAACGTCGCATATCCCCTCTAACAGCATATATCAAAGGTTTCAAAGAAATACACAGCAAAATGAGGGAACAATTCGATGTGCATTGTGATATAATATCCAACTATCAATATCTATATCTATATGTATTGCAGAAGAGGTTTTTAGCAGAGACTCTCTCAATGGCTTCTAAACTTCTCATTCTTTTTTCTAGATTTTTGTATTAATTTTAATACACAAAAAGTAGTGGGTTGTAACCAACCTTGTCACCAATCAAATTTAAATTTAAAATATTCCCTCTATCTCTTAACTCATCCTACAACTACTCCTACAAATCCTCTAATCATCATCCCACGTTTCCCTCCACATTCCCTCCAGCGTTTCCCACTCCAATTAATGTATGGCAGAAGCCGTTAGTAGTAGAGACCCTCTCAACGGCTTCTACACTTCTCTTTATTTTTTCTAAATTTTTGTATTTATTTTAATACATAAAAAGTAGTGGGTTATAATCAACCTTATCATCAATTAAATTTAAATTTAAAATATTCCCACCATCTCTTAACTCATCCTACAACCACTCCTACAGATCCTTTAATCATCATCTCACGTTTCACCCCACATTTCCTCCCACGTTTCCCACTCTATTTAAGAGTACTCCAATTTAAGAATTCCACCCCAATTAAAACTCCTCCAAACATAGCTTCCTCCTTCAATTCTCTTGCATGCTCATTCGTATTTTTTGGTAAACCAAACTAAGAATCTATTATCACTTTCATTTTTCTTGTGGTGTCAATCCAATTCTGTGTCATCCCATGAATCAAATGAACCCTAACAAGTCCGAATACATGCCACGTATATCCAAACTGGTGATTAATCGAAATAGCAATACAACTTTATGAGTCTCTAATCTCTTTCAGTCATCTCTTGCGGGATTTATTACTTGTTTGAGTCATCACTGTCGGATCACCCTCTCAGTGTCATCTTCATCACCACCATTTTTAGTTAGAGTTTTAAATGAAGTCCCGATTTTGCCGCAAATAATGCTTATCCATGCATATTTTCGTGGTCAACTAGTGCTTGATAACTGTGTTAAGGGTCCTAAGGATCGTCTCATGAATTTTACATCCCTCCCAAGCCAGCTTTAAATAAGGTCTGTAGTGAAGATATGTTGGAAGTTTTACCAGTCAATGGTGGTAGCCGGTAGTGGCCGACGTTTGTGGCGCAAGTGGCAGCACGTCCTTTTTTCAGCTGTGCCTATAAGAGAAGATCCGGCAAAACTAAACATGAACATGGTCAAGAGGATTTGCTTTGTCCCTACACAATATTGCATGGGGTATCAGCAGCATCTTTGACTGCTCTAAATTGCCTGGAGCAGTGCTGATTCATGTTAGCCTTTGGAGCAAAACCATTTAACAGTGGAGAAGAAGGAAAAAAAGGAAGGAAAAAATAAAAGAAAAAGAGAAAGAAGAAAAGGAGAGAAGAGGAAAAGAAAAAGAATTAGGAAGAGAATGTTCTCTCTCTACATTCCGGACGGTTGCAGGGGATTTTCCCCACTTTATTTGAGAGTACCTTCGGAACAAAATTGTAGACATTTAATCTCATAAACCATTTTCAGGAGGCTCACGCATAATTTTTACACGTATACATCACTTGCAGGTGGCACAATCTGTTATAAGTTAATATTCATGGCAATTTGAAAAATGAGGGGCTTTGTAAACATTTAAGTATGCCACAGCATTTGCGAGAAAAACATGAATTACAGCAGTCTAGACATTTGTTGAATAATAAAAAAAAAGATGTCAGACTTGCATATCTTTGTCAATTCAGGCTATCAGATCCAGAATGTATATGTTGGGAACACTGATTTTGTTCATGAAGTTCAACATTTGATGCACACTTGAGAGATGAAGTCTACTACATGTAAGGCAAACTACTTATCACATCCTTCCATTACGGGTTCAGCTTGGAAGGAATCAAATCATACTGCGAATACAAGTGTATTAATCATTCCACAAAGCTCTACAGTCAATTCCTTGAAAAGTAAGTTGCTTAGTTTCCAAATCAAATGCCATGTAGAAATATTATTGGAGATTAATCGCAATAAAATTAAATTTATATCCTAGCAATGAAGCGTCCACCACATTAAAGCATACCTTACCAGAATATTGTTGAAAGATGTTCTCGTAGTCCAGTTCCACTGTTGAATCATTAGCAAAATGAAACGGTACAGTAGGAACCCCAATGAAATCTGTGTAGAGATTTCCCCTGTAACAAAGCTTAGTTACATATGTCCCATGGTAGTCCGCTCTCTCAAGTGAATCTCCAACCAAGTCTACAATCTCTTTTTGTAATTTCCACTATGCCATTGGCTGAAGAGCACTAGAACTTGCACCAGAATCAAAAGCTGAACCACCTTTATGATTTGATATTTTCAGTTGTTCATTGTCAATGTCAAGCATCTTACCTCCAAAACTTATGCCTTCTAGGCTGCTACCAGTGTCAAAAGCAACAGTTTGTTGGATAGGTGATTCGCTCATTTCAAAACATGCAAGAAACAAGGAAACTTTACGTCGCGTTGCAAAACTTGTTTGGAAATCACTCTGATCTGTGAATCGTTCGGCTTGCATTGACAAAAAGTTTAACCGAGCCAACGAAATCTCCATATCTCTATCCACTTGTTCTTCAAGTTTGGCGGTCTGGTCGAAATACGGAGAGCTAACAATATTATGATAAATTCGTTTTGTCACTGTCCTGTTGGATGTGGGGCTGTTTAGTATTGTACTTAGAATTAGGCAGGTAATGGTAATGGTTAAGGCAAGGGAAAAGGCTTGAAAACGTCGCATATCCCCTCTAACAGCATATATCAAAGGTTTCAAAGAAATACACAGCAAAATGAGGGAACAATTCGATGTGCATTGTGATATAATATCCAACTATCAATATCTATATCTATATGTATTGCAGAAGAGGTTTTTAGCAGAGACTCTCTCAATGGCTTCTAAACTTCTCATTCTTTTTTCTAGATTTTTGTATTAATTTTAATACACAAAAAGTAGTGGGTTGTAACCAACCTTGTCACCAATCAAATTTAAATTTAAAATATTCCCTCTATCTCTTAACTCATCCTACAACTACTCCTACAAATCCTCTAATCATCATCCCACGTTTCCCTCCACATTCCCTCCAGCGTTTCCCACTCCAATTAATGTATGGCAGAAGCCGTTAGTAGTAGAGACCCTCTCAACGGCTTCTACACTTCTCTTTATTTTTTCTAAATTTTTGTATTTATTTTAATACATAAAAAGTAGTGGGTTATAATCAACCTTATCATCAATTAAATTTAAATTTAAAATATTCCCACCATCTCTTAACTCATCCTACAACCACTCCTACAGATCCTTTAATCATCATCTCACGTTTCACCCCACATTTCCTCCCACGTTTCCCACTCTGTTTAAGAGTACTCCAATTTAAGAATTCCACCCCAATTAAAACTCCTCCAAACATAGCTTCCTCCTTCAATTCTCTTGCATGCTCATTCGTATTTTTTGGTAAACCAAACTAAGAATCTATTATCACTTTCATTTTTCTTGTGGTGTCAATCCAATTCTGTGTCATCCCATGAATCAAATGAACCCTAACAAGTCCGAATACATGCCACGTATATCCAAACTGGTGATTAATCGAAATAGCAATACAACTTTATGAGTCTCTAATCTCTTTCAGTCATCTCTTGCGGGATTTATTACTTGTTTGAGTCATCACTGTCGGATCACCCTCTCAGTGTCATCTTCATCACCACCATTTTTAGTTAGAGTTTTAAATGAAGTCCCGATTTTGCCGCAAATAATGCTTATCCATGCATATTTTCGTGGTCAACTAGTGCTTGATAACTGTGTTAAGGGTCCTAAGGATCGTCTCATGAATTTTACATCCCTCCCAAGCCAGCTTTAAATAAGGTCTGTAGTGAAGATATGTTGGAAGTTTTACCAGTCAATGGTGGTAGCCGGTAGTGGCCGACGTTTGTGGCGCAAGTGGCAGCACGTCCTTTTTTCAGCTGTGCCTATAAGAGAAGATCCGGCAAAACTAAACATGAACATGGTCAAGAGGATTTGCTTTGTCCCTACACAATATTGCATGGGGTATCAGCAGCATCTTTGACTGCTCTAAATTGCCTGGAGCAGTGCTGATTCATGTTAGCCTTTGGAGCAAAACCATTTAACAGTGGAGAAGAAGGGAAAAAAGGAAAGAAAAGATAAAAGAAAAAGAAAAAGAAGAAAAGGAGTGAAGAGGAAAAGAAAAAGAATTAGGAAGAGAATGTTCTCTCTCTACATTCCGGACGGTTGCAGGGGCTTTTCCCCACTTTATTTGAGAGTACCTTCGGAACAAAATTGTAGACTGTTAATCTCATAAACCATTTTCAGGAGGCTCACGCATAATTTTTACACGTATACATCACTTGCAGGTGGCACAATCTGTTATAAGTTAATATTCATGGCAATTTGAAAAATGAGGGGCTTTGTAAACATTTAAGTATGCCACAGCATTTGCGAGAAAAACATGAATTACAGCAGTCTAGACATTTGTTGAATAATAAAAAAAAAGATGTCAGACTTGCATATCGTTGTCAATTCAGGCTATCAGATCCAGAATGTATATGTTGGGAACACTGATTTTGTTCATGAAGTTCAACATTTGATGCACACTTGAGAGATGAAGTCTACTACATGTAAGGCAAACTACTTATCACATCCTTCCATTACGGGTTCAGCTTGGAAGGAATCAAATCATACTGCGAATACAAGTGTATTAATCATTCCACAAAGCTCTACAGTCAATTCCTTGAAAAGTAAGTTGCTTAGTTTCCAAATCAAATGCCATGTAGAAATATTATTGGAGATTAATCGCAATAAAATTAAATTTATATCCTAGCAATGAAGCGTCCACCACATTAAAGCATACCTTACCAGAATATTGTTGAAAGATGTTCTCGTAGTCCAGTTCCACTGTTGAATCATTAGCAAAATGAAACGGTACAGTAGGAACCCCAATGAAATCTGTGTAGAGATTTCCCCTGTAACAAAGCTTAGTTACATATGTCCCATGGTAGTCCGCTCTCTCAAGTGAATCTCCAACCAAGTCTACAATCTCTTTTTGTAATTTCCACTATGCCATTGGCTGAAGAGCACTAGAACTTGCACCAGAATCAAAAGCTGAACCACCTTTATGATTTGATATTTTCAGTTGTTCATTGTCAATGTCAAGCATCTTACCTCCAAAACTTATGCCTTCTAGGCTGCTACCAGTGTCAAAAGCAACAGTTTGTTGGATAGGTGATTCGCTCATTTCAAAACATGCAAGAAACAAGGAAACTTTACGTCGCGTTGCAAAACTTGTTTGGAAATCACTCTGATCTGTGAATCGTTCGGCTTGCATTGACAAAAAGTTTAACCGAGCCAACGAAATCTCCATATCTCTATCCACTTGTTCTTCAAGTTTGGCGGTCTGGTCGAAATACGGAGAGCTAACAATATTATGATAAATTCGTTTTGTCACTGTCCTGTTGGATGTGGGGCTGTTTAGTATTGTACTTAGAATTAGGCAGGTAATGGTAATGGTTAAGGCAAGGGAAAAGGCTTGAAAACGTCGCATATCCCCTCTAACAGCATATATCAAAGGTTTCAAAGAAATACACAGCAAAATGAGGGAACAATTCGATGTGCATTGTGATATAATATCCAACTATCAATATCTATATCTATATGTATTGCAGAAGAGGTTTTTAGCAGAGACTCTCTCAATGGCTTCTAAACTTCTCATTCTTTTTTCTAGATTTTTGTATTAATTTTAATACACAAAAAGTAGTGGGTTGTAACCAACCTTGTCACCAATCAAATTTAAATTTAAAATATTCCCTCTATCTCTTAACTCATCCTACAACTACTCCTACAAATCCTCTAATCATCATCCCACGTTTCCCTCCACATTCCCTCCAGCGTTTCCCACTCCAATTAATGTATGGCAGAAGCCGTTAGTAGTAGAGACCCTCTCAACGGCTTCTACACTTCTCTTTATTTTTTCTAAATTTTTGTATTTATTTTAATACATAAAAAGTAGTGGGTTATAATCAACCTTATCATCAATTAAATTTAAATTTAAAATATTCCCACCATCTCTTAACTCATCCTACAACCACTCCTACAGATCCTTTAATCATCATCTCACGTTTCACCCCACATTTCCTCCCACGTTTCCCACTCTGTTTAAGAGTACTCCAATTTAAGAATTCCACCCCAATTAAAACTCCTCCAAACATAGCTTCCTCCTTCAATTCTCTTGCATGCTCATTCGTATTTTTTGGTAAACCAAACTAGGAATCTATTATCACTTTCATTTTTCTTGTGGTGTCAATCCAATTCTGTGTCATCCCATGAATCAAATGAACCCTAACAAGTCCGAATACATGCCACGTATATCCAAACTGGTGATTAATCGAAATAGCAATACAACTTTATGAGTCTCTAATCTCTTTCAGTCATCTCTTGCGGGATTTATTACTTGTTTGAGTCATCACTGTCGGATCACCCTCTCAGTGTCATCTTCATCACCACCATTTTTAGTTAGAGTTTTAAATGAAGTCCCGATTTTGCCGCAAATAATGCTTATCCATGCATATTTTCGTGGTCAACTAGTGCTTGATAACTGTGTTAAGGGTCCTAAGGATCGTCTCATGAATTTTACATCCCTCCCAAGCCAGCTTTAAATAAGGTCTGTAGTGAAGATATGTTGGAAGTTTTACCAGTCAATGGTGGTAGCCGGTAGTGGCCGACGTTTGTGGCGCAAGTGGCAGCACGTCCTTTTTTCAGCTGTGCCTATAAGAGAAGATCCGGCAAAACTAAACATGAACATGGTCAAGAGGATTTGCTTTGTCCCTACACAATATTGCATGGGGTATCAGCAGCATCTTTGACTGCTCTAAATTGCCTGGAGCAGTGCTGATTCATGTTAGCCTTTGGAGCAAAACCATTTAACAGTGGAGAAGAAGGGAAAAAAGGAAAGAAAAGATAAAAGAAAAAGAAAAAGAAGAAAAGGAGTGAAGAGGAAAAGAAAAAGAATTAGGAAGAGAATGTTCTCTCTCTACATTCCGGACGGTTGCAGGGGCTTTTCCCCACTTTATTTGAGAGTACCTTCGGAACAAAATTGTAGACTGTTAATCTCATAAACCATTTTCAGGAGGCTCACGCATAATTTTTACACGTATACATCACTTGCAGGTGGCACAATCTGTTATAAGTTAATATTCATTGCAATTTGAAAAATGAGGGGCTTTGTAAACATTTAAGTATGCCACAGCATTTGCGAGAAAAACATGAATTACAGCAGTCTAGACATTTGTTGAATAATAAAAAAAAAGATGTCAGACTTGCATATCGTTGTCAATTCAGGCTATCAGATCCAGAATGTATATGTTGGGAACACTAATTTTGTTCATGAAGTTCAACATTTGATGCACACTTGAGAGATGAAGTCTACTACATGTAAGGCAAACTACTTATCACATCCTTCCATTACGGGTTCAGCTTGGAAGGAATCAAATCATACTGCGAATACAAGTGTATTAATCATTCCACAAAGCTCTACAGTCAATTCCTTGAAAAGTAAGTTGCTTAGTTTCCAAATCAAATGCCATGTAGAAATATTATTGGAGATTAATCGCAATAAAATTAAATTTATATCCTAGCAATGAAGCGTCCACCACATTAAAGCATACCTTACCAGAATATTGTTGAAAGATGTTCTCGTAGTCCAGTTCCACTGTTGAATCATTAGCAAAATGAAACGGTACAGTAGGAACCCCAATGAAATCTGTGTAGAGATTTCCCCTGTAACAAAGCTTAGTTACATATGTCCCATGGTAGTCCGCTCTCTCAAGTGAATCTCCAACCAAGTCTACAATCTCTTTTTGTAATTTCCACTATGCCATTGGCTGAAGAGCACTAGAACTTGCACCAGAATCAAAAGCTGAACCACCTTTATGATTTGATATTTTCAGTTGTTCATTGTCAATGTCAAGCATCTTACCTCCAAAACTTATGCCTTCTAGGCTGCTACCAGTGTCAAAAGCAACAGTTTGTTGGATAGGTGGTTCGCTCATTTCAAAACATGCAAGAAACAAGGAAACTTTACGTCGCGTTGCAAAACTTGTTTGGAAATCACTCTGATCAGTGAATCCTTCGGCTTGCATCGACAAAAAGTTTAACCGAGCCAACGAAATCTCCATATCTCTATCCACTTGTTCTTCAAGTTTGGCGGTCTGATCGAAATACGGAGAGCCAACAACATTATGATAAATTCGTTTTGTCACTGTCCTGTTGGATGTGGGGCTGTTTAGTATTGTACTTAGAATTAGGCAGGTAATGGTAAAAGTTAAGGCAAGGGAAAAGGCTTGAAAACGTCGCATATCCCCTCTAACAGCATATATCAAAGGTTTCAAAGAAATACACAGCAAAAGGAGGGAACAATTCGATGTGCATTGTGATATAATATCCAACTATCAATATCTATATCTATATGTATTGCAGAAGAGGTTTTTAGCAGAGACTCTCTCAATGGCTTCTAAACTTCTCATTCTTTTTTCTAGATTTTTGTATTAATTTTAATACACAAAAAGTAGTGGGTTGCAACCAACCTTGTCACCAATCAAATTTAAATTTAAAATATTCCCACTATCTCTTAACTCATCCTACAACTACTCCTACAAATCCTCTAATCATCATCCCACGTTTCCATCCACATTCCCTCCAGCGTTTCCCACTCCAATTAATGTATGGCAGAAGCCGTTAGTAGTAGAGACCCTCTCAACGGCTTCAACACTTCTCTTTATTTTTTCTAAATTTTTGTATTTATTTTAATACATAAAAAGTAGTGGGTTATAATCAACCTTATCATCAATTAAATTTAAATTTAAAATATTCCCACCATCTCTTAACTCATCCTACAACCACTCCTACAAATCCTCTAATCATCATCTCACGTTTCACCCCACATTTCCTCCCACGTTTCCCACTCTATTTAAGAGTACTCCAATTTAAGAATTTCACCCCAATTAAAACTCCTCCAAACATAGCTTCCTCCTTCAATTCTCTTGCATGCTCATTCGTATTTTTTGGTAAACCAGACTAAGAATCTATTATCACTTTCATTCTTCTTGTGGTGTCAATCCAATTCTGTGTCATCCCACGAATCAAATGAACCCTAACAAGTCCGAATACATGCCACGTATATCCAAACCGGTGATTAATCGAAATAGCAATACAACTTTATGAGTCTCTAATCTCTTTCAGTCATCTCTTACGGGATTTATTACTTGTTTGAGTCATCACTGTCGGATCACCCTCTCAGTGTCATATTCATCACCACCATTTTTAGTTAGGGTTTTAAATGAAGTCCCGATTTTGCCGCAAATAATGCTTATCCTTGCATATTTTCGTGGTCAACTAGAGCATGATAACCGTGTTAAGGGTCCTAAGGATCGTCTCATGAATTTTACATCCCTCCCAAGCCAGCTTTAAATAAGGTCTGTAGTGAAGATATGTTGGAAGTTTTACCAGTCAATGGTGGTAGCCGGTAGTGGCCGACGTTTGTGGCGCAAGTGGTCAGCACGTCCTTTTTTCAGCTGTGCCTATAAGAGAAGATCCGGCAAGACTAAACATGAACATGGTCAAGAGGATTTGCTTTGTCCCTACACAATATTGCATGGGGTATCAGCAGCATCTTTGACTGCTCTAAATTGCCTGGAGCAGTGCTGATTCATGTTAGCCTTTGGAGCAAAACCATTTAACAGTGGAGAAGAAGGGAAAAAAGGAAAGAAAAGATAAAAGAAAAAGAAAAGGAAGAAAAGGAGAGAAGAGGAAAAGAAAAAGAATTAGGAAGAGAATGTTCTCTCTCTACATTCCGGACGGTTGCAGGGGTCCCCACTTTATTTGAGAGTACCTTCGGAACAAAATTGTAAACTGTTAATCTCATAAACCATTTTCAGGAGGCTCACGCATAATTTTTACCCGTATACATCACTTGCAGGTGGCACAATCTGTTATAAGTTAATATTCATGGCAATTTGAAAAATGAGGGGCTTTGTAAACATTTAAGTATGCCACAGCATTTGCGAGAAAAACATGAATTACAGCAGTCTAGACATTTGTTGAATAATAAAAAAAAAGATGTCAGACTTGCATATCTTTGTCAATTCAGGCTATCAGATCCAGAATGTATATGTTGGGAACACTGATTTTGTTCATGAAGTTCAACATTTGATGCACACTTGAGAGATGAAGTCTACTACATGTAAGGCAAACTACTTATCACATCCTTCCATTACGGGTTCAGCTTGGAAGGAATCAAATCATACTGCGAATACAAGTGTATTAATCATTCCACAAAGCTCTACAGTCAATTCCTTGAAAAGTAAGTTGCTTAGTTTCCAAATCAAATGCCATGTAGAAATATTATTGGAGATTAATCGCAATAAAATTAAATTTATATCCTAGCAATGAAGCGTCCACCACATTAAAGCATACCTTACCAGAATATTGTTGAAAGATGTTCTCGTAGTCCAGTTCCACTGTTGAATCATTAGCAAAATGAAACGGTACAGTAGGAACCCCAATGAAATCTGTGTAGAGATTTCCCCTGTAACAAAGCTTAGTTACATATGTCCCATGGTAGTCCGCTCTCTCAAGTGAATCTCCAACCAAGTCTACAATCTCTTTTTGTAATTTCCACTATGCCATTGGCTGAAGAGCACTAGAACTTGCACCAGAATCAAAAGCTGCACCACCTTTATGATTTGATATTTTCAGTTGTTCATTGTCAATGTCAAGCATCTTACCTCCAAAACTTATGCCTTCTAGGCTGCTACCAGTGTCAAAAGCAACAGTTTGTTGGATGGGTGATTCGCTCATTTCAAAACATGCAAGAAACAAGGAAACTTTACGTCGCGTTGCAAAACTTGTTTGGAAATCACTCTGATCTGTGAATCCTTCGGTTTGCATTGACAAAAAGTTTAACCGAGCCAACGAAATCTCCATATCTCTATCCACTTGTTCTTCAAGTTTGGCGGTCTGGTCGAAATACGGAGAGCTAACAATATTATGATAAATTCGTTTTGTCACTGTCCTGTTGGATGTGGGGCTGTTTAGTATTGTACTTAGAATTAGGCAGGTAATGGTAAAAGTTAAGGCAAGGGAAAAGGCTTGAAAACGTCGCATATCCCCTCTAACAGCATATATCAAAGGTTTCAAAGAAATACACAGCAAAAGGAGGGAACAATTCGATGTGCATTGTGATATAATATCCAACTATCAATATCTATATCTATATGTATTGCAGAAGAGGTTTTTAGCAGAGACTCTCTCAATGGCTTCTAAACTTCTCATTCTTTTTTCTAGATTTTTGTATTAATTTTAATACACAAAAAGTAGTGGGTTGTAACCAACCTTGTCACCAATCAAATTTAAATTTAAAATATTCCCTCTATCTCTTAACTCATCCTACAACTACTCCTACAAATCCTCTAATCATCATCCCACGTTTCCCTCCACATTCCCTCCAGCGTTTCCCACTCCAATTAATGTATGGCAGAAGCCGTTAGTAGTAGAGACCCTCTCAACGGCTTCTACACTTCTCTTTATTTTTTCTAAATTTTTGTATTTATTTTAATACATAAAAAGTAGTGGGTTATAATCAACCTTATCATCAATTAAATTTAAATTTAAAATATTCCCACCATCTCTTAACTCATCCTACAACCACTCCTACAAATCCTCTAATCATCATCTCACGTTTCACCCCACATTTCCTCCCACGTTTCCCACTCTATTTAAGAGTACTCCAATTTAAGAATTCCACCCCAATTAAAACTCCTCCAAACATAGCTTCCTCCTTCAATTCTCTTGCATGCTCATTCGTATTTTTTGGTAAACCAAACTAAGAATCTATTATCACTTTCATTTTTCTTGTGGTGTCAATCCAATTCTGTGTCATCCCATGAATCAAATGAACCCTAACAAGTCCGAATACATGCCACGCATATCCAAACTGGTGATTAATCGAAATAGCAACACAACTTTATGAGTCTCTAATCTCTTTCAGTTATCTCTTGCGGGATTTATTACTTGTTTGAGTCATCACTGTCGGATCACCCTCTCAGTGTCATCTTCATCACCACCATTTTTAGTTAGCGTTTTAAATGAAGTCCCGATTTTGCCGCAAATAATGCTTATCCATGCATATTTTCGTGGTCAACTAGTGCTTGATAACTGTGTTAAGGGTCCTAAGGATCGTCTCATGAATTTTACATCCCTCCCAAGCCAGCTTTAAATAAGGTCTGTAGTGAAGATATGTTGGAAGTTTTACCAGTCAATGGTGGTAGCCGGTAGTGGCCGACGTTTGTGGCGCAAGTGGCAGCACGTCCTTTTTTCAGCTGTGCCTATAAGAGAAGATCCGGCAAGACTAAACATGAACATGGTCAAGAGGATTTGCTTTGTCCCTACACAATATTGCATGGGGTATCAGCAGCATCTTTGACTGCTCTAAATTGCCTGGAGCAGTGCTGATTCATGTTAGCCTTTGGAGCAAAACCATTTAACAGTGGAGAAGAAGGGAAAAAAGGAAAGAAAAGATAAAAGAAAAAGAAAAAGAAGAAAAGGAGTGAAGAGGAAAAGAAAAAGAATTAGGAAGAGAATGTTCTCTCTCTACATTCCGGACGGTTGCAGGGGCTTTTCCCCACTTTATTTGAGAGTACCTTCGGAACAAAATTGTAGACTGTTAATCTCATAAACCATTTTCAGGAGGCTCACGCATAATTTTTACACGTATACATCACTTGCAGGTGGCACAATCTGTTATAAGTTAATATTCATGGCAATTTGAAAAATGAGGGGCTTTGTAAACATTTAAGTATGCCACAGCATTTGCGAGAAAAACATGAATTACAGCAGTCTAGACATTTGTTGAATAATAAAAAAAAAGATGTCAGACTTGCATATCGTTGTCAATTCAGGCTATCAGATCCAGAATGTATATGTTGGGAACACTGATTTTGTTCATGAAGTTCAACATTTGATGCACACTTGAGAGATGAAGTCTACTACATGTAAGGCAAACTACTTATCACATCCTTCCATTACGGGTTCAGCTTGGAAGGAATCAAATCATACTGCGAATACAAGTGTATTAATCATTCCACAAAGCTCTACAGTCAATTCCTTGAAAAGTAAGTTGCTTAGTTTCCAAATCAAATGCCATGTAGAAATATTATTGGAGATTAATCGCAATAAAATTAAATTTATATCCTAGCAATAAAGCGTCCACCACATTAAAGCATACCTTACCAGAATATTGTTGAAAGATGTTCTCGTAGTCCAGTTCCACTGTTGAATCATTAGCAAAATGAAACGGTACAGTAGGAACCCCAATGAAATCTGTGTAGAGATTTCCCCTGTAACAAAGCTTAGTTACATATGTCCCATGGTAGTCCGCTCTCTCAAGTGAATCTCCAACCAAGTCTACAATCTCTTTTTGTAATTTCCACTATGCCATTGGCTGAAGAGCACTAGAACTTGCACCAGAATCAAAAGCTGAACCACCTTTATGATTTGATATTTTCAGTTGTTCATTGTCAATGTCAAGCATCTTACCTCCAAAACTTATGCCTTCTAGGCTGCTACCAGTGTCAAAAGCAACAGTTTGTTGGATAGGTGATTCGCTCATTTCAAAACATGCAAGAAACAAGGAAACTTTACGTCGCGTTGCAAAACTTGTTTGGAAATCACTCTGATCTGTGAATCGTTCGGCTTGCATTGACAAAAAGTTTAACCGAGCCAACGAAATCTCCATATCTCTATCCACTTGTTCTTCAAGTTTGGCGGTCTGGTCGAAATACGGAGAGCTAACAATATTATGATAAATTCGTTTTGTCACTGTCCTGTTGGATGTGGGGCTGTTTAGTATTGTACTTAGAATTAGGCAGGTAATGGTAAAGGTTAAGGCAAGGGAAAAGGCTTGAAAACATCGCATATCCCCTCTAACAGCATATATCAAAGGTTTCAAAGAAACACACAGCAAAATGAGGGAACAATTCGATGTGCATTGTGATATAATATCCAACTATCAATATCTATATCTATATGTATTGCAGAAGAGGTTTTTAGCAGAGACTCTCTCAATGGCTTCTAAACTTCTCATTCTTTTTTCTAGATTTTTGTATTAATTTTAATACACAAAAAGTAGTGGGTTGTAACCAACCTTGTCACCAATCAAATTTAAATTTAAAATATTCCCTCTATCTCTTAACTCATCCTACAACTACTCCTACAAATCCTCTAATCATCATCCCACGTTTCCCTCCACATTCCCTCCAGCGTTTCCCACTCCAATTAATGTATGGCAGAAGCCGTTAGTAGTAGAGACCCTCTCAACGGCTTCTACACTTCTCTTTATTTTTTCTAAATTTTTGTATTTATTTTAATACATAAAAAGTAGTGGGTTATAATCAACCTTATCATCAATTAAATTTAAATTTAAAATATTCCCACCATCTCTTAACTCATCCTACAACCACTCCTACAAATCCTCTAATCATCATCTCACGTTTCACCCCACATTTCCTCCCACGTTTCCCACTCTATTTAAGAGTACTCCAATTTAAGAATTCCACCCCAATTAAAACTCCTCCAAACATAGCTTCCTCCTTCAATTCTCTTGCATGCTCATTCGTATTTTTTGGTAAACCAAACTAAGAATCTATTATCACTTTCATTTTTCTTGTGGTGTCAATCCAATTCTGTGTCATCCCATGAATCAAATGAACCCTAACAAGTCCGAATACATGCCACGCATATCCAAACTGGTGATTAATCGAAATAGCAACACAACTTTATGAGTCTCTAATCTCTTTCAGTTATCTCTTGCGGGATTTATTACTTGTTTGAGTCATCACTGTCGGATCACCCTCTCAGTGTCATCTTCATCACCACTATTTTTAGTTAGCGTTTTAAATGAAGTCCCGATTTTGCCGCAAATAATGCTTATCCATGCATATTTTTGTGGTCAACTAGTGCTTGATAACTGTGTTAAGGGTCCTAAGGATCGTCTCATGAATTTTACATCCCTCCCAAGCCAGCTTTAAATAAGGTCTGTAGTGAAGATATGTTGGAAGTTTTACCAGTCAATGGTGGTAGCCGGTAGTGGCCGACGTTTGTGGCGCAAGTGGCAGCACGTCCTTTTTTCAGCTGTGCCTATAAGAGAAGATCCGGCAAGACTAAACATGAACATGGTCAAGAGGATTTGCTTTGTCCCTACACAATATTGCATGGGGTATCAGCAGCATCTTTGACAGCTCTAAATTGCCTGGAGCAGTGCTGATTCATGTTAGCCTTTGGAGCAAAACCATTTAACAGCGGAGAAGAAGGGAAAAAAGGAAAGAAAAGATAAAAGAAAAAGAAAAAGAAGAAAAGGAGTGAAGAGGAAAAGAAAAAGAATTAGGAAGAGAATGTTCTCTCTCTACATTCCGGACGGTTGCAGGGGCTTTTCCCCACTTTATTTGAGAGTACCTTCGGAACAAAATTGTAGACTGTTAATCTCATAAACCATTTTCAGGAGGCTCACGCATAATTTTTACACGTATACATCACTTGCAGGTGGCACAATCTGTTATAAGTTAATATTCATGGCAATTTGAAAAATGAGGGGCTTTGTAAACATTTAAGTATGCCACAGCATTTGCGAGAAAAACATGAATTACAGCAGTCTAGACATTTGTTGAATAATAAAAAAAAAGATGTCAGACTTGCATATCGTTGTCAATTCAGGCTATCAGATCCAGAATGTATATGTTGGGAACACTGATTTTGTTCATGAAGTTCAACATTTGATGCACACTTGAGAGATGAAGTCTACTACATGTAAGGCAAACTACTTATCACATCCTTCCATTACGGGTTCAGCTTGGAAGGAATCAAATCATACTGCGAATACAAGTGTATTAATCATTCCACAAAGCTCTACAGTCAATTCCTTGAAAAGTAAGTTGCTTAGTTTCCAAATCAAATGCCATGTAGAAATATTATTGGAGATTAATCGCAATAAAATTAAATTTATATCCTAGCAATAAAGCGTCCACCACATTAAAGCATACCTTACCAGAATATTGTTGAAAGATGTTCTCGTAGTCCAGTTCCACTGTTGAATCATTAGCAAAATGAAACGGTACAGTAGGAACCCCAATGAAATCTGTGTAGAGATTTCCCCTGTAACAAAGCTTAGTTACATATGTCCCATGGTAGTCCGCTCTCTCAAGTGAATCTCCAACCAAGTCTACAATCTCTTTTTGTAATTTCCACTATGCCATTGGCTGAAGAGCACTAGAACTTGCACCAGAATCAAAAGCTGAACCACCTTTATGATTTGATATTTTCAGTTGTTCATTGTCAATGTCAAGCATCTTACCTCCAAAACTTATGCCTTCTAGGCTGCTACCAGTGTCAAAAGCAACAGTTTGTTGGATAGGTGATTCGCTCATTTCAAAACATGCAAGAAACAAGGAAACTTTACGTCGCGTTGCAAAACTTGTTTGGAAATCACTCTGATCTGTGAATCGTTCGGCTTGCATTGACAAAAAGTTTAACCGAGCCAACGAAATCTCCATATCTCTATCCACTTGTTCTTCAAGTTTGGCGGTCTGGTCGAAATACGGAGAGCTAACAATATTATGATAAATTCGTTTTGTCACTGTCCTGTTGGATGTGGGGCTGTTTAGTATTGTACTTAGAATTAGGCAGGTAATGGTAAAGGTTAAGGCAAGGGAAAAGGCTTGAAAACATCGCATATCCCCTCTAACAGCATATATCAAAGGTTTCAAAGAAACACACAGCAAAATGAGGGAACAATTCGATGTGCATTGTGATATAATATCCAACTATCAATATCTATATCTATATGTATTGCAGAAGAGGTTTTTAGCAGAGACTCTCTCAATGGCTTCTAAACTTCTCATTCTTTTTTCTAGATTTTTGTATTAATTTTAATACACAAAAAGTAGTGGGTTGTAACCAACCTTGTCACCAATCAAATTTAAATTTAAAATATTCCCTCTATCTCTTAACTCATCCTACAACTACTCCTACAAATCCTCTAATCATCATCCCACGTTTCCCTCCACATTCCCTCCAGCGTTTCCCACTCCAATTAATGTATGGCAGAAGCCGTTAGTAGTAGAGACCCTCTCAACGGCTTCTACACTTCTCTTTATTTTTTCTAAATTTTTGTATTTATTTTAATACATAAAAAGTAGTGGGTTATAATCAACCTTATCATCAATTAAATTTAAATTTAAAATATTCCCACCATCTCTTAACTCATCCTACAACCACTCCTACAGATCCTTTAATCATCATCTCACGTTTCACCCCACATTTCCTCCCACGTTTCCCACTCTATTTAAGAGTACTCCAATTTAAGAATTCCACCCCAATTAAAACTCCTCCAAACATAGCTTCCTCCTTCAATTCTCTTGCATGCTCATTCGTATTTTTTGGTAAACCAAACTAAGAATCTATTATCACTTTCATTTTTCTTGTGGTGTCAATCCAATTCTGTGTCATCCCATGAATCAAATGAACCCTAACAAGTCCGAATACATGCCACGTATATCCAAACTGGTGATTAATCGAAATAGCAATACAACTTTATGAGTCTCTAATCTCTTTCAGTCATCTCTTGCGGGATTTATTACTTGTTTGAGTCATCACTGTCGGATCACCCTCTCAGTGTCATCTTCATCACCACCATTTTTAGTTAGAGTTTTAAATGAAGTCCCGATTTTGCCGCAAATAATGCTTATCCATGCATATTTTCGTGGTCAACTAGTGCTTGATAACTGTGTTAAGGGTCCTAAGGATCGTCTCATGAATTTTACATCCCTCCCAAGCCAGCTTTAAATAAGGTCTGTAGTGAAGATATGTTGGAAGTTTTACCAGTCAATGGTGGTAGCCGGTAGTGGCCGACGTTTGTGGCGCAAGTGGCAGCACGTCCTTTTTTCAGCTGTGCCTATAAGAGAAGATCCGGCAAAACTAAACATGAACATGGTCAAGAGGATTTGCTTTGTCCCTACACAATATTGCATGGGGTATCAGCAGCATCTTTGACTGCTCTAAATTGCCTGGAGCAGTGCTGATTCATGTTAGCCTTTGGAGCAAAACCATTTAACAGTGGAGAAGAAGGAAAAAAAGGAAGGAAAAAATAAAAGAAAAAGAGAAAGAAGAAAAGGAGAGAAGAGGAAAAGAAAAAGAATTAGGAAGAGAATGTTCTCTCTCTACATTCCGGACGGTTGCAGGGGATTTTCCCCACTTTATTTGAGAGTACCTTCGGAACAAAATTGTAGACATTTAATCTCATAAACCATTTTCAGGAGGCTCACGCATAATTTTTACACGTATACATCACTTGCAGGTGGCACAATCTGTTATAAGTTAATATTCATGGCAATTTGAAAAATGAGGGGCTTTGTAAACATTTAAGTATGCCACAGCATTTGCGAGAAAAACATGAATTACAGCAGTCTAGACATTTGTTGAATAATAAAAAAAAAGATGTCAGACTTGCATATCTTTGTCAATTCAGGCTATCAGATCCAGAATGTATATGTTGGGAACACTGATTTTGTTCATGAAGTTCAACATTTGATGCACACTTGAGAGATGAAGTCTACTACATGTAAGGCAAACTACTTATCACATCCTTCCATTACGGGTTCAGCTTGGAAGGAATCAAATCATACTGCGAATACAAGTGTATTAATCATTCCACAAAGCTCTACAGTCAATTCCTTGAAAAGTAAGTTGCTTAGTTTCCAAATCAAATGCCATGTAGAAATATTATTGGAGATTAATCGCAATAAAATTAAATTTATATCCTAGCAATAAAGCGTCCACCACATTAAAGCATACCTTACCAGAATATTGTTGAAAGATGTTCTCGTAGTCCAGTTCCACTGTTGAATCATTAGCAAAATGAAACGGTACAGTAGGAACCCCAATGAAATCTGTGTAGAGATTTCCCCTGTAACAAAGCTTAGTTACATATGTCCCATGGTAGTCCGCTCTCTCAAGTGAATCTCCAACCAAGTCTACAATCTCTTTTTGTAATTTCCACTATGCCATTGGCTGAAGAGCACTAGAACTTGCACCAGAATCAAAAGCTGAACCACCTTTATGATTTGATATTTTCAGTTGTTCATTGTCAATGTCAAGCATCTTACCTCCAAAACTTATGCCTTCTAGGCTGCTACCAGTGTCAAAAGCAACAGTTTGTTGGATAGGTGATTCGCTCATTTCAAAACATGCAAGAAACAAGGAAACTTTACGTCGCGTTGCAAAACTTGTTTGGAAATCACTCTGATCTGTGAATCGTTCGGCTTGCATTGACAAAAAGTTTAACCGAGCCAACGAAATCTCCATATCTCTATCCACTTGTTCTTCAAGTTTGGCGGTCTGGTCGAAATACGGAGAGCTAACAATATTATGATAAATTCGTTTTGTCACTGTCCTGTTGGATGTGGGGCTGTTTAGTATTGTACTTAGAATTAGGCAGGTAATGGTAATGGTTAAGGCAAGGGAAAAGGCTTGAAAACGTCGCATATCCCCTCTAACAGCATATATCAAAGGTTTCAAAGAAATACACAGCAAAATGAGGGAACAATTCGATGTGCATTGTGATATAATATCCAACTATCAATATCTATATCTATATGTATTGCAGAAGAGGTTTTTAGCAGAGACTCTCTCAATGGCTTCTAAACTTCTCATTCTTTTTTCTAGATTTTTGTATTAATTTTAATACACAAAAAGTAGTGGGTTGTAACCAACCTTGTCACCAATCAAATTTAAATTTAAAATATTCCCTCTATCTCTTAACTCATCCTACAACTACTCCTACAAATCCTCTAATCATCATCCCACGTTTCCCTCCACATTCCCTCCAGCGTTTCCCACTCCAATTAATGTATGGCAGAAGCCGTTAGTAGTAGAGACCCTCTCAACGGCTTCTACACTTCTCTTTATTTTTTCTAAATTTTTGTATTTATTTTAATACATAAAAAGTAGTGGGTTATAATCAACCTTATCATCAATTAAATTTAAATTTAAAATATTCCCACCATCTCTTAACTCATCCTACAACCACTCCTACAGATCCTTTAATCATCATCTCACGTTTCACCCCACATTTCCTCCCACGTTTCCCACTCTGTTTAAGAGTACTCCAATTTAAGAATTCCACCCCAATTAAAACTCCTCCAAACATAGCTTCCTCCTTCAATTCTCTTGCATGCTCATTCGTATTTTTTGGTAAACCAAACTAAGAATCTATTATCACTTTCATTTTTCTTGTGGTGTCAATCCAATTCTGTGTCATCCCATGAATCAAATGAACCCTAACAAGTCCGAATACATGCCACGTATATCCAAACTGGTGATTAATCGAAATAGCAATACAACTTTATGAGTCTCTAATCTCTTTCAGTCATCTCTTGCGGGATTTATTACTTGTTTGAGTCATCACTGTCGGATCACCCTCTCAGTGTCATCTTCATCACCACCATTTTTAGTTAGAGTTTTAAATGAAGTCCCGATTTTGCCGCAAATAATGCTTATCCATGCATATTTTCGTGGTCAACTAGTGCTTGATAACTGTGTTAAGGGTCCTAAGGATCGTCTCATGAATTTTACATCCCTCCCAAGCCAGCTTTAAATAAGGTCTGTAGTGAAGATATGTTGGAAGTTTTACCAGTCAATGGTGGTAGCCGGTAGTGGCCGACGTTTGTGGCGCAAGTGGCAGCACGTCCTTTTTTCAGCTGTGCCTATAAGAGAAGATCCGGCAAAACTAAACATGAACATGGTCAAGAGGATTTGCTTTGTCCCTACACAATATTGCATGGGGTATCAGCAGCATCTTTGACTGCTCTAAATTGCCTGGAGCAGTGCTGATTCATGTTAGCCTTTGGAGCAAAACCATTTAACAGTGGAGAAGAAGGGAAAAAAGGAAAGAAAAGATAAAAGAAAAAGAAAAAGAAGAAAAGGAGTGAAGAGGAAAAGAAAAAGAATTAGGAAGAGAATGTTCTCTCTCTACATTCCGGACGGTTGCAGGGGCTTTTCCCCACTTTATTTGAGAGTACCTTCGGAACAAAATTGTAGACTGTTAATCTCATAAACCATTTTCAGGAGGCTCACGCATAATTTTTACACGTATACATCACTTGCAGGTGGCACAATCTGTTATAAGTTAATATTCATGGCAATTTGAAAAATGAGGGGCTTTGTAAACATTTAAGTATGCCACAGCATTTGCGAGAAAAACATGAATTACAGCAGTCTAGACATTTGTTGAATAATAAAAAAAAAGATGTCAGACTTGCATATCGTTGTCAATTCAGGCTATCAGATCCAGAATGTATATGTTGGGAACACTGATTTTGTTCATGAAGTTCAACATTTGATGCACACTTGAGAGATGAAGTCTACTACATGTAAGGCAAACTACTTATCACATCCTTCCATTACGGGTTCAGCTTGGAAGGAATCAAATCATACTGCGAATACAAGTGTATTAATCATTCCACAAAGCTCTACAGTCAATTCCTTGAAAAGTAAGTTGCTTAGTTTCCAAATCAAATGCCATGTAGAAATATTATTGGAGATTAATCGCAATAAAATTAAATTTATATCCTAGCAATGAAGCGTCCACCACATTAAAGCATACCTTACCAGAATATTGTTGAAAGATGTTCTCGTAGTCCAGTTCCACTGTTGAATCATTAGCAAAATGAAACGGTACAGTAGGAACCCCAATGAAATCTGTGTAGAGATTTCCCCTGTAACAAAGCTTAGTTACATATGTCCCATGGTAGTCCGCTCTCTCAAGTGAATCTCCAACCAAGTCTACAATCTCTTTTTGTAATTTCCACTATGCCATTGGCTGAAGAGCACTAGAACTTGCACCAGAATCAAAAGCTGAACCACCTTTATGATTTGATATTTTCAGTTGTTCATTGTCAATGTCAAGCATCTTACCTCCAAAACTTATGCCTTCTAGGCTGCTACCAGTGTCAAAAGCAACAGTTTGTTGGATAGGTGATTCGCTCATTTCAAAACATGCAAGAAACAAGGAAACTTTACGTCGCGTTGCAAAACTTGTTTGGAAATCACTCTGATCTGTGAATCGTTCGGCTTGCATTGACAAAAAGTTTAACCGAGCCAACGAAATCTCCATATCTCTATCCACTTGTTCTTCAAGTTTGGCGGTCTGGTCGAAATACGGAGAGCTAACAATATTATGATAAATTCGTTTTGTCACTGTCCTGTTGGATGTGGGGCTGTTTAGTATTGTACTTAGAATTAGGCAGGTAATGGTAATGGTTAAGGCAAGGGAAAAGGCTTGAAAACGTCGCATATCCCCTCTAACAGCATATATCAAAGGTTTCAAAGAAATACACAGCAAAATGAGGGAACAATTCGATGTGCATTGTGATATAATATCCAACTATCAATATCTATATCTATATGTATTGCAGAAGAGGTTTTTAGCAGAGACTCTCTCAATGGCTTCTAAACTTCTCATTCTTTTTTCTAGATTTTTGTATTAATTTTAATACACAAAAAGTAGTGGGTTGTAACCAACCTTGTCACCAATCAAATTTAAATTTAAAATATTCCCTCTATCTCTTAACTCATCCTACAACTACTCCTACAAATCCTCTAATCATCATCCCACGTTTCCCTCCACATTCCCTCCAGCGTTTCCCACTCCAATTAATGTATGGCAGAAGCCGTTAGTAGTAGAGACCCTCTCAACGGCTTCTACACTTCTCTTTATTTTTTCTAAATTTTTGTATTTATTTTAATACATAAAAAGTAGTGGGTTATAATCAACCTTATCATCAATTAAATTTAAATTTAAAATATTCCCACCATCTCTTAACTCATCCTACAACCACTCCTACAGATCCTTTAATCATCATCTCACGTTTCACCCCACATTTCCTCCCACGTTTCCCACTCTGTTTAAGAGTACTCCAATTTAAGAATTCCACCCCAATTAAAACTCCTCCAAACATAGCTTCCTCCTTCAATTCTCTTGCATGCTCATTCGTATTTTTTGGTAAACCAAACTAGGAATCTATTATCACTTTCATTTTTCTTGTGGTGTCAATCCAATTCTGTGTCATCCCATGAATCAAATGAACCCTAACAAGTCCGAATACATGCCACGTATATCCAAACTGGTGATTAATCGAAATAGCAATACAACTTTATGAGTCTCTAATCTCTTTCAGTCATCTCTTGCGGGATTTATTACTTGTTTGAGTCATCACTGTCGGATCACCCTCTCAGTGTCATCTTCATCACCACCATTTTTAGTTAGAGTTTTAAATGAAGTCCCGATTTTGCCGCAAATAATGCTTATCCATGCATATTTTCGTGGTCAACTAGTGCTTGATAACTGTGTTAAGGGTCCTAAGGATCGTCTCATGAATTTTACATCCCTCCCAAGCCAGCTTTAAATAAGGTCTGTAGTGAAGATATGTTGGAAGTTTTACCAGTCAATGGTGGTAGCCGGTAGTGGCCGACGTTTGTGGCGCAAGTGGCAGCACGTCCTTTTTTCAGCTGTGCCTATAAGAGAAGATCCGGCAAAACTAAACATGAACATGGTCAAGAGGATTTGCTTTGTCCCTACACAATATTGCATGGGGTATCAGCAGCATCTTTGACTGCTCTAAATTGCCTGGAGCAGTGCTGATTCATGTTAGCCTTTGGAGCAAAACCATTTAACAGTGGAGAAGAAGGGAAAAAAGGAAAGAAAAGATAAAAGAAAAAGAAAAAGAAGAAAAGGAGTGAAGAGGAAAAGAAAAAGAATTAGGAAGAGAATGTTCTCTCTCTACATTCCGGACGGTTGCAGGGGCTTTTCCCCACTTTATTTGAGAGTACCTTCGGAACAAAATTGTAGACTGTTAATCTCATAAACCATTTTCAGGAGGCTCACGCATAATTTTTACACGTATACATCACTTGCAGGTGGCACAATCTGTTATAAGTTAATATTCATTGCAATTTGAAAAATGAGGGGCTTTGTAAACATTTAAGTATGCCACAGCATTTGCGAGAAAAACATGAATTACAGCAGTCTAGACATTTGTTGAATAATAAAAAAAAAGATGTCAGACTTGCATATCGTTGTCAATTCAGGCTATCAGATCCAGAATGTATATGTTGGGAACACTGATTTTGTTCATGAAGTTCAACATTTGATGCACACTTGAGAGATGAAGTCTACTACATGTAAGGCAAACTACTTATCACATCCTTCCATTACGGGTTCAGCTTGGAAGGAATCAAATCATACTGCGAATACAAGTGTATTAATCATTCCACAAAGCTCTACAGTCAATTCCTTGAAAAGTAAGTTGCTTAGTTTCCAAATCAAATGCCATGTAGAAATATTATTGGAGATTAATCGCAATAAAATTAAATTTATATCCTAGCAATGAAGCGTCCACCACATTAAAGCATACCTTACCAGAATATTGTTGAAAGATGTTCTCGTAGTCCAGTTCCACTGTTGAATCATTAGCAAAATGAAACGGTACAGTAGGAACCCCAATGAAATCTGTGTAGAGATTTCCCCTGTAACAAAGCTTAGTTACATATGTCCCATGGTAGTCCGCTCTCTCAAGTGAATCTCCAACCAAGTCTACAATCTCTTTTTGTAATTTCCACTATGCCATTGGCTGAAGAGCACTAGAACTTGCACCAGAATCAAAAGCTGAACCACCTTTATGATTTGATATTTTCAGTTGTTCATTGTCAATGTCAAGCATCTTACCTCCAAAACTTATGCCTTCTAGGCTGCTACCAGTGTCAAAAGCAACAGTTTGTTGGATAGGTGGTTCGCTCATTTCAAAACATGCAAGAAACAAGGAAACTTTACGTCGCGTTGCAAAACTTGTTTGGAAATCACTCTGATCAGTGAATCCTTCGGCTTGCATCGACAAAAAGTTTAACCGAGCCAACGAAATCTCCATATCTCTATCCACTTGTTCTTCAAGTTTGGCGGTCTGATCGAAATACGGAGAGCCAACAACATTATGATAAATTCGTTTTGTCACTGTCCTGTTGGATGTGGGGCTGTTTAGTATTGTACTTAGAATTAGGCAGGTAATGGTAAAAGTTAAGGCAAGGGAAAAGGCTTGAAAACGTCGCATATCCCCTCTAACAGCATATATCAAAGGTTTCAAAGAAATACACAGCAAAAGGAGGGAACAATTCGATGTGCATTGTGATATAATATCCAACTATCAATATCTATATCTATATGTATTGCAGAAGAGGTTTTTAGCAGAGACTCTCTCAATGGCTTCTAAACTTCTCATTCTTTTTTCTAGATTTTTGTATTAATTTTAATACACAAAAAGTAGTGGGTTGCAACCAACCTTGTCACCAATCAAATTTAAATTTAAAATATTCCCACTATCTCTTAACTCATCCTACAACTACTCCTACAAATCCTCTAATCATCATCCCACGTTTCCATCCACATTCCCTCCAGCGTTTCCCACTCCAATTAATGTATGGCAGAAGCCGTTAGTAGTAGAGACCCTCTCAACGGCTTCAACACTTCTCTTTATTTTTTCTAAATTTTTGTATTTATTTTAATACATAAAAAGTAGTGGGTTATAATCAACCTTATCATCAATTAAATTTAAATTTAAAATATTCCCACCATCTCTTAACTCATCCTACAACCACTCCTACAAATCCTCTAATCATCATCTCACGTTTCACCCCACATTTCCTCCCACGTTTCCCACTCTATTTAAGAGTACTCCAATTTAAGAATTTCACCCCAATTAAAACTCCTCCAAACATAGCTTCCTCCTTCAATTCTCTTGCATGCTCATTCGTATTTTTTGGTAAACCAGACTAAGAATCTATTATCACTTTCATTCTTCTTGTGGTGTCAATCCAATTCTGTGTCATCCCACGAATCAAATGAACCCTAACAAGTCCGAATACATGCCACGTATATCCAAACCGGTGATTAATCGAAATAGCAATACAACTTTATGAGTCTCTAATCTCTTTCAGTCATCTCTTACGGGATTTATTACTTGTTTGAGTCATCACTGTCGGATCACCCTCTCAGTGTCATATTCATCACCACCATTTTTAGTTAGGGTTTTAAATGAAGTCCCGATTTTGCCGCAAATAATGCTTATCCTTGCATATTTTCGTGGTCAACTAGAGCATGATAACCGTGTTAAGGGTCCTAAGGATCGTCTCATGAATTTTACATCCCTCCCAAGCCAGCTTTAAATAAGGTCTGTAGTGAAGATATGTTGGAAGTTTTACCAGTCAATGGTGGTAGCCGGTAGTGGCCGACGTTTGTGGCGCAAGTGGTCAGCACGTCCTTTTTTCAGCTGTGCCTATAAGAGAAGATCCGGCAAGACTAAACATGAACATGGTCAAGAGGATTTGCTTTGTCCTACACAATATTGCATGGGGTATCAGCAGCATCTTTGACTGCTCTAAATTGCCTGGAGCAGTGCTGATTCATGTTAGCCTTTGGAGCAAAACCATTTAACAGTGGAGAAGAAGGGAAAAAAGGAAAGAAAAGATAAAAGAAAAAGAAAAGGAAGAAAAGGAGAGAAGAGGAAAAGAAAAAGAATTAGGAAGAGAATGTTCTCTCTCTACATTCCGGACGGTTGCAGGGGTCCCCACTTTATTTGAGAGTACCTTCGGAACAAAATTGTAAACTGTTAATCTCATAAACCATTTTCAGGAGGCTCACGCATAATTTTTACCCGTATACATCACTTGCAGGTGGCACAATCTGTTATAAGTTAATATTCATGGCAATTTGAAAAATGAGGGGCTTTGTAAACATTTAAGTATGCCACAGCATTTGCGAGAAAAACATGAATTACAGCAGTCTAGACATTTGTTGAATAATAAAAAAAAAGATGTCAGACTTGCATATCTTTGTCAATTCAGGCTATCAGATCCAGAATGTATATGTTGGGAACACTGATTTTGTTCATGAAGTTCAACATTTGATGCACACTTGAGAGATGAAGTCTACTACATGTAAGGCAAACTACTTATCACATCCTTCCATTACGGGTTCAGCTTGGAAGGAATCAAATCATACTGCGAATACAAGTGTATTAATCATTCCACAAAGCTCTACAGTCAATTCCTTGAAAAGTAAGTTGCTTAGTTTCCAAATCAAATGCCATGTAGAAATATTATTGGAGATTAATCGCAATAAAATTAAATTTATATCCTAGCAATGAAGCGTCCACCACATTAAAGCATACCTTACCAGAATATTGTTGAAAGATGTTCTCGTAGTCCAGTTCCACTGTTGAATCATTAGCAAAATGAAACGGTACAGTAGGAACCCCAATGAAATCTGTGTAGAGATTTCCCCTGTAACAAAGCTTAGTTACATATGTCCCATGGTAGTCCGCTCTCTCAAGTGAATCTCCAACCAAGTCTACAATCTCTTTTTGTAATTTCCACTATGCCATTGGCTGAAGAGCACTAGAACTTGCACCAGAATCAAAAGCTGCACCACCTTTATGATTTGATATTTTCAGTTGTTCATTGTCAATGTCAAGCATCTTACCTCCAAAACTTATGCCTTCTAGGCTGCTACCAGTGTCAAAAGCAACAGTTTGTTGGATAGGTGGTTCGCTCATTTCAAAACATGCAAGAAACAAGGAAACTTTACGTCGCGTTGCAAAACTTGTTTGGAAATCACTCTGATCAGTGAATCCTTCGGCTTGCATCGACAAAAAGTTTAACCGAGCCAACGAAATCTCCATATCTCTATCCACTTGTTCTTCAAGTTTGGCGGTCTGATCGAAATACGGAGAGCCAACAACATTATGATAAATTCGTTTTGTCACTGTCCTGTTGGATGTGGGGCTGTTTAGTATTGTACTTAGAATTAGGCAGGTAATGGTAAAAGTTAAGGCAAGGGAAAAGGCTTGAAAACGTCGCATATCCCCTCTAACAGCATATATCAAAGGTTTCAAAGAAATACACAGCAAAAGGAGGGAACAATTCGATGTGCATTGTGATATAATATCCAACTATCAATATCTATATCTATATGTATTGCAGAAGAGGTTTTTAGCAGAGACTCTCTCAATGGCTTCTAAACTTCTCATTCTTTTTTCTAGATTTTTGTATTAATTTTAATACACAAAAAGTAGTGGGTTGTAACCAACCTTGTCACCAATCAAATTTAAATTTAAAATATTCCCACTATCTCTTAACTCATCCTACAACTACTCCTACAAATCCTCTAATCATCATCCCACGTTTCCCTCCACATTCCCTCCAGCGTTTCCCACTCCAATTAATGTATGGCAGAAGCCGTTAGTAGTAGAGACCCTCTCAACGGCTTCTACACTTCTCTTTATTTTTTCTAAATTTTTGTATTTATTTTAATACATAAAAAGTAGTGGGTTATAATCAACCTTATCATCAATTAAATTTAAATTTAAAATATTCCCACCATCTCTTAACTCATCCTACAACCACTCCTACAAATCCTCTAATCATCATCTCACGTTTCACCCCACATTTCCTCCCACGTTTCCCACTCTATTTAAGAGTACTCCAATTTAAGAATTCCACCCCAATTAAAACTCCTCCAAACATAGCTTCCTCCTTCAATTCTCTTGCATGCTCATTCGTATTTTTTGGTAAACCAAACTAAGAATCTATTATCACTTTCATTCTTCTTGTGGTGTCAATCCAATTCTGTGTCATCCCACGAATCAAATGAACCCTAACAAGTCCGAATACATGCCACGTATATCCAAACCGGTGATTAATCGAAATAGCAATACAACTTTATGAGTCTCTAATCTCTTTCAGTCATCTCTTACGGGATTTATTACTTGTTTGAGTCATCACTGTCGGATCACCCTCTCAGTGTCATATTCATCACCACCATTTTTAGTTAGGGTTTTAAATGAAGTCCCGATTTTGCCGCAAATAATGCTTATCCATGCATATTTTCGTGGTCAACTAGTGCATGATAACCGTGTTAAGGGTCCTAAGGATCGTCTCATGAATTTTACATCCCTCCCAAGCCAGCTTTAAATAAGGTCTGTAGTGAAGATATGTTGGAAGTTTTACCAGTCAATGGTGGTAGCCGGTAGTGGCCGACGTTTGTGGCGCAAGTGGTCAGCACGTCCTTTTTTCAGCTGTGCCTATAAGAGAAGATCCGGCAAGACTAAACATGAACATGGTCAAGAGGATTTGCTTTGTCCCTACACAATATTGCATGGGGTATCAGCAGCATCTTTGACTGCTCTAAATTGCCTGGAGCAGTGCTGATTCATGTTAGCCTTTGGAGCAAAACCATTTAACAGTGGAGAAGAAGGGAAAAAAGGAAAGAAAAGATAAAAGAAAAAGAAAAGGAAGAAAAGGAGAGAAGAGGAAAAGAAAAAGAATTAGGAAGAGAATGTTCTCTCTCTACATTCCGGACGGTTGCAGGGGTCCCCACTTTATTTGAGAGTACCTTCGGAACAAAATTGTAAACTGTTAATCTCATAAACCATTTTCAAGAGGCTCACGCATAATTTTTACCCGTATACATCACTTGCAGGTGGCACAATCTGTTATAAGTTAATATTCATGGCAATTTGAAAAATGAGGGGCTTTGTAAACATTTAAGTATGCCACAGCATTTGCGAGAAAAACATGAATTACAGCAGTCTAGACATTTGTTGAATAATAAAAAAAAAGATGTCAGACTTGCATATCTTTGTCAATTCAGGCTATCAGATCCAGAATGTATATGTTGGGAACACTGATTTTGTTCATGAAGTTCAACATTTGATGCACACTTGAGAGATGAAGTCTACTACATGTAAGGCAAACTACTTATCACATCCTTCCATTACGGGTTCAGCTTGGAAGGAATCAAATCATACTGCGAATACAAGTGTATTAATCATTCCACAAAGCTCTACAGTCAATTCCTTGAAAAGTAAGTTGCTTAGTTTCCAAATCAAATGCCATGTAGAAATATTATTGGAGATTAATCGCAATAAAATTAAATTTATATCCTAACTATGAAGCGTCCACCACATTAAAGCATACCTTACCAGAATATTGTTGAAAGATGTTCTCGTAGTCCAGTTCCACTGTTGAATCATTAGCAAAATGAAACGGTACAGTAGGAACCCCAATGAAATCTGTGTAGAGATTTCCCCTGTAACAAAGCTTAGTTACATATGTCCCATGGTAGTCCGCTCTCTCAAGTGAATCTCCAACCAAGTCTACAATCTCTTTTTGTAATTTCCACTATGCCATTGGCTGAAGAGCACTAGAACTTGCACCAGAATCAAAAGCTGCACCACCTTTATGATTTGATATTTTCAGTTGTTCATTGTCAATGTCAAGCATCTTACCTCCAAAACTTATGCCTTCTAGGCTGCTACCAGTGTCAAAAGCAACAGTTTGTTGGATAGGTGGTTCGCTCATTTCAAAACATGCAAGAAACAAGGAAACTTTACGTCGCGTTGCAAAACTTGTTTGGAAATCACTCTGATCAGTGAATCCTTCGGGTTGCATCGACAAAAAGTTTAACCGAGCCAACGAAATCTCCATATCTCTATCCACTTGTTCATCAAGTTTGGCAGTCTGATCGAAATACGGATAGCCAACAACATTATGATAAATTTGTTTTGTCACTGTCATGTTGGATGTGGGGCTGTTTAGTATTGTACTTAGAATTAGGCAGGTAATGGTAAAAGTTAAAGCAAGGGAAAAGGTTTGAAAACGTCGCATATCCCCTCTAACAGCATATATCAAAGGTTTCAAAGAAATACATAGCAAACGGAGGGAACAATTCGATGTGCATTGTGATATAATATCCAACTATCAATATCTATATCTACATGTATTGCAGAAGAGGTTTTTAGCAGAGACTTTCTCAATGGCTTCTAAACTTCTCATTCTTTTTTCTAGATTTTTGTATTAATTTTAATACACAAAAAGTAGTGGGTTGTAACCAACCTTGTCACCAATCAAATTTAAATTTAAAATATTCCCACTATCTCTTAACTCATCCTACAATTACTCCTACAAATCTTCTAATCATCATCCCACGTTTCCCTCCACATTCCCTCCAGCGTTTCCCACTCCAATTAATGTATGGCAGAAGCCGTTAGTAGTAGAGACCCTCTCAACGGCTTCTACACTTCTCTTTATTTTTTCTAAATTTTTGTATTTATTTTAATACATAAAAAGTAGTGGGTTATAATCAACCTTATCATCAATTAAATTTAAATTTAAAATATTCCCACCATCTCTTAACTCATCCTACAACCACTCCTACAAATCCTCTAATCATCATCTCACGTTTCACCCCACATTTCCTCCCACGTTTCCCACTCTATTTAAGAGTACTCCAATTTAAGAATTCCACCCCAATTAAAACTCCTCCAAACATAGCTTCCTCCTTCAATTCTCTTGCATGCTCATTCGTATTTTTTGGTAAACCAAACTAAGAATCTATTATCACTTTCATTCTTCTTGTGGTGTCAATCCAATTCTGTGTCATCCCACGAATCAAATGAACCCTAACAAGTCCGAATACATGCCACGTATATCCAAACCGGTGATTAATCGAAATAGCAATACAACTTTATGAGTCTCTAATCTCTTTCAGTCATCTCTTACGGGATTTATTACTTGTTTGAGTCATCACTGTCGGATCACCCTCTCAGTGTCATATTCATCACCACCATTTTTAGTTAGGGTTTTAAATGAAGTCCCGATTTTGCCGCAAATAATGCTTATCCATGCATATTTTCGTGGTCAACTAGTGCATGATAACCGTGTTAAGGGTCCTAAGGATCGTCTCATGAATTTTACATCCCTCCCAAGCCAGCTTTAAATAAGGTCTGTAGTGAAGATATGTTGGAAGTTTTACCAGTCAATGGTGGTAGCCGGTAGTGGCCGACGTTTGTGGCGCAAGTGGTCAGCACGTCCTTTTTTCAGCTGTGCCTATAAGAGAAGATCCGGCAAGACTAAACATGAACATGGTCAAGAGGATTTGCTTTGTCCCTACACAATATTGCATGGGGTATCAGCAGCATCTTTGACTGCTCTAAATTGCCTGGAGCAGTGCTGATTCATGTTAGCCTTTGGAGCAAAACCATTTAACAGTGGAGAAGAAGGGAAAAAAGGAAAGAAAAGATAAAAGAAAAAGAAAAGGAAGAAAAGGAGAGAAGAGGAAAAGAAAAAGAATTAGGAAGAGAATGTTCTCTCTCTACATTCCGGACGGTTGCAGGGGTCCCCACTTTATTTGAGAGTACCTTCGGAACAAAATTGTAAACTGTTAATCTCATAAACCATTTTCAAGAGGCTCACGCATAATTTTTACCCGTATACATCACTTGCAGGTGGCACAATCTGTTATAAGTTAATATTCATGGCAATTTGAAAAATGAGGGGCTTTGTAAACATTTAAGTATGCCACAGCATTTGCGAGAAAAACATGAATTACAGCAGTCTAGACATTTGTTGAATAATAAAAAAAAAGATGTCAGACTTGCATATCTTTGTCAATTCAGGCTATCAGATCCAGAATGTATATGTTGGGAACACTGATTTTGTTCATGAAGTTCAACATTTGATGCACACTTGAGAGATGAAGTCTACTACATGTAAGGCAAACTACTTATCACATCCTTCCATTACGGGTTCAGCTTGGAAGGAATCAAATCATACTGCGAATACAAGTGTATTAATCATTCCACAAAGCTCTACAGTCAATTCCTTGAAAAGTAAGTTGCTTAGTTTCCAAATCAAATGCCATGTAGAAATATTATTGGAGATTAATCGCAATAAAATTAAATTTATATCCTAACTATGAAGCGTCCACCACATTAAAGCATACCTTACCAGAATATTGTTGAAAGATGTTCTCGTAGTCCAGTTCCACTGTTGAATCATTAGCAAAATGAAACGGTACAGTAGGAACCCCAATGAAATCTGTGTAGAGATTTCCCCTGTAACAAAGCTTAGTTACATATGTCCCATGGTAGTCCGCTCTCTCAAGTGAATCTCCAACCAAGTCTACAATCTCTTTTTGTAATTTCCACTATGCCATTGGCTGAAGAGCACTAGAACTTGCACCAGAATCAAAAGCTGCACCACCTTTATGATTTGATATTTTCAGTTGTTCATTGTCAATGTCAAGCATCTTACCTCCAAAACTTATGCCTTCTAGGCTGCTACCAGTGTCAAAAGCAACAGTTTGTTGGATAGGTGGTTCGCTCATTTCAAAACATGCAAGAAACAAGGAAACTTTACGTCGCGTTGCAAAACTTGTTTGGAAATCACTCTGATCAGTGAATCCTTCGGGTTGCATCGACAAAAAGTTTAACCGAGCCAACGAAATCTCCATATCTCTATCCACTTGTTCATCAAGTTTGGCAGTCTGATCGAAATACGGATAGCCAACAACATTATGATAAATTTGTTTTGTCACTGTCATGTTGGATGTGGGGCTGTTTAGTATTGTACTTAGAATTAGGCAGGTAATGGTAAAAGTTAAAGCAAGGGAAAAGGTTTGAAAACGTCGCATATCCCCTCTAACAGCATATATCAAAGGTTTCAAAGAAATACATAGCAAACGGAGGGAACAATTCGATGTGCATTGTGATATAATATCCAACTATCAATATCTATATCTACATGTATTGCAGAAGAGGTTTTTAGCAGAGACTTTCTCAATGGCTTCTAAACTTCTCATTCTTTTTTCTAGATTTTTGTATTAATTTTAATACACAAAAAGTAGTGGGTTGTAACCAACCTTGTCACCAATCAAATTTAAATTTAAAATATTCCCACTATCTCTTAACTCATCCTACAATTACTCCTACAAATCTTCTAATCATCATCCCACGTTTCCCTCCACATTCCCTCCAGCGTTTCCCACTCCAATTAATGTATGGCAGAAGCCGTTAGTAGTAGAGACCCTCTCAACGGCTTCTACACTTCTCTTTATTTTTTCTAAATTTTTGTATTTATTTTAATACATAAAAAGTAGTGGGTTATAATCAACCTTATCATCAATTAAATTTAAATTTAAAATATTCCCACCATCTCTTAACTCATCCTACAACCACTCCTACAAATCCTCTAATCATCATCTCACGTTTCACCCCACATTTCCTCCCACGTTTCCCACTCTATTTAAGAGTACTCCAATTTAAGAATTCCACCCCAATTAAAACTCCTCCAAACATAGCTTCCTCCTTCAATTCTCTTGCATGCTCATTCGTATTTTTTGGTAAACCAAACTAAGAATCTATTATCACTTTCATTCTTCTTGTGGTGTCAATCCAATTCTGTGTCATCCCACGAATCAAATGAACCCTAACAAGTCCGAATACATGCCACGTATATCCAAACCGGTGATTAATCGAAATAGCAATACAACTTTATGAGTCTCTAATCTCTTTCAGTCATCTCTTACGGGATTTATTACTTGTTTGAGTCATCACTGTCGGATCACCCTCTCAGTGTCATATTCATCACCACCATTTTTAGTTAGGGTTTTAAATGAAGTCCCGATTTTGCCGCAAATAATGCTTATCCATGCATATTTTCGTGGTCAACTAGTGCATGATAACCGTGTTAAGGGTCCTAAGGATCGTCTCATGAATTTTACATCCCTCCCAAGCCAGCTTTAAATAAGGTCTGTAGTGAAGATATGTTGGAAGTTTTACCAGTCAATGGTGGTAGCCGGTAGTGGCCGACGTTTGTGGCGCAAGTGGTCAGCACGTCCTTTTTTCAGCTGTGCCTATAAGAGAAGATCCGGCAAGACTAAACATGAACATGGTCAAGAGGATTTGCTTTGTCCCTACACAATATTGCATGGGGTATCAGCAGCATCTTTGACTGCTCTAAATTGCCTGGAGCAGTGCTGATTCATGTTAGCCTTTGGAGCAAAACCATTTAACAGTGGAGAAGAAGGGAAAAAAGGAAAGAAAAGATAAAAGAAAAAGAAAAGGAAGAAAAGGAGAGAAGAGGAAAAGAAAAAGAATTAGGAAGAGAATGTTCTCTCTCTACATTCCGGACGGTTGCAGGGGTCCCCACTTTATTTGAGAGTACCTTCGGAACAAAATTGTAAACTGTTAATCTCATAAACCATTTTCAAGAGGCTCACGCATAATTTTTACCCGTATACATCACTTGCAGGTGGCACAATCTGTTATAAGTTAATATTCATGGCAATTTGAAAAATGAGGGGCTTTGTAAACATTTAAGTATGCCACAGCATTTGCGAGAAAAACATGAATTACAGCAGTCTAGACATTTGTTGAATAATAAAAAAAAAGATGTCAGACTTGCATATCTTTGTCAATTCAGGCTATCAGATCCAGAATGTATATGTTGGGAACACTGATTTTGTTCATGAAGTTCAACATTTGATGCACACTTGAGAGATGAAGTCTACTACATGTAAGGCAAACTACTTATCACATCCTTCCATTACGGGTTCAGCTTGGAAGGAATCAAATCATACTGCGAATACAAGTGTATTAATCATTCCACAAAGCTCTACAGTCAATTCCTTGAAAAGTAAGTTGCTTAGTTTCCAAATCAAATGCCATGTAGAAATATTATTGGAGATTAATCGCAATAAAATTAAATTTATATCCTAACTATGAAGCGTCCACCACATTAAAGCATACCTTACCAGAATATTGTTGAAAGATGTTCTCGTAGTCCAGTTCCACTGTTGAATCATTAGCAAAATGAAACGGTACAGTAGGAACCCCAATGAAATCTGTGTAGAGATTTCCCCTGTAACAAAGCTTAGTTACATATGTCCCATGGTAGTCCGCTCTCTCAAGTGAATCTCCAACCAAGTCTACAATCTCTTTTTGTAATTTCCACTATGCCATTGGCTGAAGAGCACTAGAACTTGCACCAGAATCAAAAGCTGCACCACCTTTATGATTTGATATTTTCAGTTGTTCATTGTCAATGTCAAGCATCTTACCTCCAAAACTTATGCCTTCTAGGCTGCTACCAGTGTCAAAAGCAACAGTTTGTTGGATAGGTGGTTCGCTCATTTCAAAACATGCAAGAAACAAGGAAACTTTACGTCGCGTTGCAAAACTTGTTTGGAAATCACTCTGATCAGTGAATCCTTCGGGTTGCATCGACAAAAAGTTTAACCGAGCCAACGAAATCTCCATATCTCTATCCACTTGTTCATCAAGTTTGGCAGTCTGATCGAAATACGGATAGCCAACAACATTATGATAAATTTGTTTTGTCACTGTCATGTTGGATGTGGGGCTGTTTAGTATTGTACTTAGAATTAGGCAGGTAATGGTAAAAGTTAAAGCAAGGGAAAAGGTTTGAAAACGTCGCATATCCCCTCTAACAGCATATATCAAAGGTTTCAAAGAAATACATAGCAAACGGAGGGAACAATTCGATGTGCATTGTGATATAATATCCAACTATCAATATCTATATCTACATGTATTGCAGAAGAGGTTTTTAGCAGAGACTTTCTCAATGGCTTCTAAACTTCTCATTCTTTTTTCTAGATTTTTGTATTAATTTTAATACACAAAAAGTAGTGGGTTGTAACCAACCTTGTCACCAATCAAATTTAAATTTAAAATATTCCCACTATCTCTTAACTCATCCTACAATTACTCCTACAAATCTTCTAATCATCATCCCACGTTTCCCTCCACATTCCCTCCAGCGTTTCCCACTCCAATTAATGTATGGCAGAAGCCGTTAGTAGTAGAGACCCTCTCAACGGCTTCTACACTTCTCTTTATTTTTTCTAAATTTTTGTATTTATTTTAATACATAAAAAGTAGTGGGTTATAATCAACCTTATCATCAATTAAATTTAAATTTAAAATATTCCCACCATCTCTTAACTCATCCTACAACCACTCCTACAAATCCTCTAATCATCATCTCACGTTTCACCCCACATTTCCTCCCACGTTTCCCACTCTATTTAAGAGTACTCCAATTTAAGAATTCCACCCCAATTAAAACTCCTCCAAACATAGCTTCCTCCTTCAATTCTCTTGCATGCTCATTCGTATTTTTTGGTAAACCAAACTAAGAATCTATTATCACTTTCATTCTTCTTGTGGTGTCAATCCAATTCTGTGTCATCCCACGAATCAAATGAACCCTAACAAGTCCGAATACATGCCACGTATATCCAAACCGGTGATTAATCGAAATAGCAATACAACTTTATGAGTCTCTAATCTCTTTCAGTCATCTCTTACGGGATTTATTACTTGTTTGAGTCATCACTGTCGGATCACCCTCTCAGTGTCATATTCATCACCACCATTTTTAGTTAGGGTTTTAAATGAAGTCCCGATTTTGCCGCAAATAATGCTTATCCATGCATATTTTCGTGGTCAACTAGTGCATGATAACCGTGTTAAGGGTCCTAAGGATCGTCTCATGAATTTTACATCCCTCCCAAGCCAGCTTTAAATAAGGTCTGTAGTGAAGATATGTTGGAAGTTTTACCAGTCAATGGTGGTAGCCGGTAGTGGCCGACGTTTGTGGCGCAAGTGGTCAGCACGTCCTTTTTTCAGCTGTGCCTATAAGAGAAGATCCGGCAAGACTAAACATGAACATGGTCAAGAGGATTTGCTTTGTCCCTACACAATATTGCATGGGGTATCAGCAGCATCTTTGACTGCTCTAAATTGCCTGGAGCAGTGCTGATTCATGTTAGCCTTTGGAGCAAAACCATTTAACAGTGGAGAAGAAGGGAAAAAAGGAAAGAAAAGATAAAAGAAAAAGAAAAGGAAGAAAAGGAGAGAAGAGGAAAAGAAAAAGAATTAGGAAGAGAATGTTCTCTCTCTACATTCCGGACGGTTGCAGGGGTCCCCACTTTATTTGAGAGTACCTTCGGAACAAAATTGTAAACTGTTAATCTCATAAACCATTTTCAAGAGGCTCACGCATAATTTTTACCCGTATACATCACTTGCAGGTGGCACAATCTGTTATAAGTTAATATTCATGGCAATTTGAAAAATGAGGGGCTTTGTAAACATTTAAGTATGCCACAGCATTTGCGAGAAAAACATGAATTACAGCAGTCTAGACATTTGTTGAATAATAAAAAAAAAGATGTCAGACTTGCATATCTTTGTCAATTCAGGCTATCAGATCCAGAATGTATATGTTGGGAACACTGATTTTGTTCATGAAGTTCAACATTTGATGCACACTTGAGAGATGAAGTCTACTACATGTAAGGCAAACTACTTATCACATCCTTCCATTACGGGTTCAGCTTGGAAGGAATCAAATCATACTGCGAATACAAGTGTATTAATCATTCCACAAAGCTCTACAGTCAATTCCTTGAAAAGTAAGTTGCTTAGTTTCCAAATCAAATGCCATGTAGAAATATTATTGGAGATTAATCGCAATAAAATTAAATTTATATCCTAACTATGAAGCGTCCACCACATTAAAGCATACCTTACCAGAATATTGTTGAAAGATGTTCTCGTAGTCCAGTTCCACTGTTGAATCATTAGCAAAATGAAACGGTACAGTAGGAACCCCAATGAAATCTGTGTAGAGATTTCCCCTGTAACAAAGCTTAGTTACATATGTCCCATGGTAGTCCGCTCTCTCAAGTGAATCTCCAACCAAGTCTACAATCTCTTTTTGTAATTTCCACTATGCCATTGGCTGAAGAGCACTAGAACTTGCACCAGAATCAAAAGCTGCACCACCTTTATGATTTGATATTTTCAGTTGTTCATTGTCAATGTCAAGCATCTTACCTCCAAAACTTATGCCTTCTAGGCTGCTACCAGTGTCAAAAGCAACAGTTTGTTGGATAGGTGGTTCGCTCATTTCAAAACATGCAAGAAACAAGGAAACTTTACGTCGCGTTGCAAAACTTGTTTGGAAATCACTCTGATCAGTGAATCCTTCGGGTTGCATCGACAAAAAGTTTAACCGAGCCAACGAAATCTCCATATCTCTATCCACTTGTTCATCAAGTTTGGCAGTCTGATCGAAATACGGATAGCCAACAACATTATGATAAATTTGTTTTGTCACTGTCATGTTGGATGTGGGGCTGTTTAGTATTGTACTTAGAATTAGGCAGGTAATGGTAAAAGTTAAAGCAAGGGAAAAGGTTTGAAAACGTCGCATATCCCCTCTAACAGCATATATCAAAGGTTTCAAAGAAATACATAGCAAACGGAGGGAACAATTCGATGTGCATTGTGATATAATATCCAACTATCAATATCTATATCTACATGTATTGCAGAAGAGGTTTTTAGCAGAGACTTTCTCAATGGCTTCTAAACTTCTCATTCTTTTTTCTAGATTTTTGTATTAATTTTAATACACAAAAAGTAGTGGGTTGTAACCAACCTTGTCACCAATCAAATTTAAATTTAAAATATTCCCACTATCTCTTAACTCATCCTACAATTACTCCTACAAATCTTCTAATCATCATCCCACGTTTCCCTCCACATTCCCTCCAGCGTTTCCCACTCCAATTAATGTATGGCAGAAGCCGTTAGTAGTAGAGACCCTCTCAACGGCTTCTACACTTCTCTTTATTTTTTCTAAATTTTTGTATTTATTTTAATACATAAAAAGTAGTGGGTTATAATCAACCTTATCATCAATTAAATTTAAATTTAAAATATTCCCACCATCTCTTAACTCATCCTACAACCACTCCTACAAATCCTCTAATCATCATCTCACGTTTCACCCCACATTTCCTCCCACGTTTCCCACTCTATTTAAGAGTACTCCAATTTAAGAATTCCACCCCAATTAAAACTCCTCCAAACATAGCTTCCTCCTTCAATTCTCTTGCATGCTCATTCGTATTTTTTGGTAAACCAAACTAAGAATCTATTATCACTTTCATTCTTCTTGTGGTGTCAATCCAATTCTGTGTCATCCCACGAATCAAATGAACCCTAACAAGTCCGAATACATGCCACGTATATCCAAACCGGTGATTAATCGAAATAGCAATACAACTTTATGAGTCTCTAATCTCTTTCAGTCATCTCTTACGGGATTTATTACTTGTTTGAGTCATCACTGTCGGATCACCCTCTCAGTGTCATATTCATCACCACCATTTTTAGTTAGGGTTTTAAATGAAGTCCCGATTTTGCCGCAAATAATGCTTATCCATGCATATTTTCGTGGTCAACTAGTGCATGATAACCGTGTTAAGGGTCCTAAGGATCGTCTCATGAATTTTACATCCCTCCCAAGCCAGCTTTAAATAAGGTCTGTAGTGAAGATATGTTGGAAGTTTTACCAGTCAATGGTGGTAGCCGGTAGTGGCCGACGTTTGTGGCGCAAGTGGTCAGCACGTCCTTTTTTCAGCTGTGCCTATAAGAGAAGATCCGGCAAGACTAAACATGAACATGGTCAAGAGGATTTGCTTTGTCCCTACACAATATTGCATGGGGTATCAGCAGCATCTTTGACTGCTCTAAATTGCCTGGAGCAGTGCTGATTCATGTTAGCCTTTGGAGCAAAACCATTTAACAGTGGAGAAGAAGGGAAAAAAGGAAAGAAAAGATAAAAGAAAAAGAAAAGGAAGAAAAGGAGAGAAGAGGAAAAGAAAAAGAATTAGGAAGAGAATGTTCTCTCTCTACATTCCGGACGGTTGCAGGGGTCCCCACTTTATTTGAGAGTACCTTCGGAACAAAATTGTAAACTGTTAATCTCATAAACCATTTTCAGGAGGCTCACGCATAATTTTTACCCGTATACATCACTTGCAGGTGGCACAATCTGTTATAAGTTAATATTCATGGCAATTTGAAAAATGAGGGGCTTTGTAAACATTTAAGTATGCCACAGCATTTGCGAGAAAAACATGAATTACAGCAGTCTAGACATTTGTTGAATAATAAAAAAAAAGATGTCAGACTTGCATATCTTTGTCAATTCAGGCTATCAGATCCAGAATGTATATGTTGGGAACACTGATTTTGTTCATGAAGTTCAACATTTGATGCACACTTGAGAGATGAAGTCTACTACATGTAAGGCAAACTACTTATCACATCCTTCCATTACGGGTTCAGCTTGGAAGGAATCAAATCATACTGCGAATACAAGTGTATTAATCATTCCACAAAGCTCTACAGTCAATTCCTTGAAAAGTAAGTTGCTTAGTTTCCAAATCAAATGCCATGTAGAAATATTATTGGAGATTAATCGCAATAAAATTAAATTTATATCCTAACTATGAAGCGTCCACCACATTAAAGCATACCTTACCAGAATATTGTTGAAAGATGTTCTCGTAGTCCAGTTCCACTGTTGAATCATTAGCAAAATGAAACGGTACAGTAGGAACCCCAATGAAATCTGTGTAGAGATTTCCCCTGTAACAAAGCTTAGTTACATATGTCCCATGGTAGTCCGCTCTCTCAAGTGAATCTCCAACCAAGTCTACAATCTCTTTTTGTAATTTCCACTATGCCATTGGCTGAAGAGCACTAGAACTTGCACCAGAATCAAAAGCTGCACCACCTTTATGATTTGATATTTTCAGTTGTTCATTGTCAATGTCAAGCATCTTACCTCCAAAACTTATGCCTTCTAGGCTGCTACCAGTGTCAAAAGCAACAGTTTGTTGGATAGGTGGTTCGCTCATTTCAAAACATGCAAGAAACAAGGAAACTTTACGTCGCGTTGCAAAACTTGTTTGGAAATCACTCTGATCAGTGAATCCTTCGGGTTGCATCGACAAAAAGTTTAACCGAGCCAACGAAATCTCCATATCTCTATCCACTTGTTCATCAAGTTTGGCAGTCTGATCGAAATACGGATAGCCAACAACATTATGATAAATTTGTTTTGTCACTGTCATGTTGGATGTGGGGCTGTTTAGTATTGTACTTAGAATTAGGCAGGTAATGGTAAAAGTTAAGGCAAGGGAAAAGGCTTGAAAACGTCGCATATCCCCTCTAACAGCATATATCAAAGGTTTCAAAGAAATACACAGCAAAAGGAGGGAACAATTCGATGTGCATTGTGATATAATATCCAACTATCAATATCTATATCTACATGTATTGCAGAAGAGGTTTTTAGCAGAGACTTTCTCAATGGCTTCTAAACTTCTCATTCTTTTTTCTAGATTTTTGTATTAATTTTAATACACAAAAAGTAGTGGGTTGTAACCAACCTTGTCACCAATCAAATTTAAATTTAAAATATTCCCACTATCTCTTAACTCATCCTACAATTACTCCTACAAATCTTCTAATCATCATCCCACGTTTCCCTCCACATTCCCTCCAGCGTTTCCCACTCCAATTAATGTATGGCAGAAGCCGTTAGTAGTAGAGACCCTCTCAACGGCTTCTACACTTCTCTTTATTTTTTCTAAATTTTTGTATTTATTTTAATACATAAAAAGTAGTGGGTTATAATCAACCTTATCATCAATTAAATTTAAATTTAAAATATTCCCACCATCTCTTAACTCATCCTACAACCACTCCTACAAATCCTCTAATCATCATCTCACGTTTCACCCCACATTTCCTCCCACGTTTCCCACTCTATTTAAGAGTACTCCAATTTAAGAATTCCACCCCAATTAAAACTCCTCCAAACATAGCTTCCTCCTTCAATTCTCTTGCATGCTCATTCGTATTTTTTGGTAAACCAAACTAAGAATCTATTATCACTTTCATTCTTCTTGTGGTGTCAATCCAATTCTGTGTCATCCCACGAATCAAATGAACCCTAACAAGTCCGAATACATGCCACGTATATCCAAACCGGTGATTAATCGAAATAGCAATACAACTTTATGAGTCTCTAATCTCTTTCAGTCATCTCTTACGGGATTTATTACTTGTTTGAGTCATCACTGTCGGATCACCCTCTCAGTGTCATATTCATCACCACCATTTTTAGTTAGGGTTTTAAATGAAGTCCCGATTTTGCCGCAAATAATGCTTATCCATGCATATTTTCGTGGTCAACTAGTGCATGATAACCGTGTTAAGGGTCCTAAGGATCGTCTCATGAATTTTACATCCCTCCCAAGCCAGCTTTAAATAAGGTCTGTAGTGAAGATATGTTGGAAGTTTTACCAGTCAATGGTGGTAGCCGGTAGTGGCCGACGTTTGTGGCGCAAGTGGTCAGCACGTCCTTTTTTCAGCTGTGCCTATAAGAGAAGATCCGGCAAGACTAAACATGAACATGGTCAAGAGGATTTGCTTTGTCCCTACACAATATTGCATGGGGTATCAGCAGCATCTTTGACTGCTCTAAATTGCCTGGAGCAGTGCTGATTCATGTTAGCCTTTGGAGCAAAACCATTTAACAGTGGAGAAGAAGGGAAAAAAGGAAAGAAAAGATAAAAGAAAAAGAAAAGGAAGAAAAGGAGAGAAGAGGAAAAGAAAAAGAATTAGGAAGAGAATGTTCTCTCTCTACATTCCGGACGGTTGCAGGGGTCCCCACTTTATTTGAGAGTACCTTCGGAACAAAATTGTAAACTGTTAATCTCATAAACCATTTTCAAGAGGCTCACGCATAATTTTTACCCGTATACATCACTTGCAGGTGGCACAATCTGTTATAAGTTAATATTCATGGCAATTTGAAAAATGAGGGGCTTTGTAAACATTTAAGTATGCCACAGCATTTGCGAGAAAAACATGAATTACAGCAGTCTAGACATTTGTTGAATAATAAAAAAAAAGATGTCAGACTTGCATATCTTTGTCAATTCAGGCTATCAGATCCAGAATGTATATGTTGGGAACACTGATTTTGTTCATGAAGTTCAACATTTGATGCACACTTGAGAGATGAAGTCTACTACATGTAAGGCAAACTACTTATCACATCCTTCCATTACGGGTTCAGCTTGGAAGGAATCAAATCATACTGCGAATACAAGTGTATTAATCATTCCACAAAGCTCTACAGTCAATTCCTTGAAAAGTAAGTTGCTTAGTTTCCAAATCAAATGCCATGTAGAAATATTATTGGAGATTAATCGCAATAAAATTAAATTTATATCCTAACTATGAAGCGTCCACCACATTAAAGCATACCTTACCAGAATATTGTTGAAAGATGTTCTCGTAGTCCAGTTCCACTGTTGAATCATTAGCAAAATGAAACGGTACAGTAGGAACCCCAATGAAATCTGTGTAGAGATTTCCCCTGTAACAAAGCTTAGTTACATATGTCCCATGGTAGTCCGCTCTCTCAAGTGAATCTCCAACCAAGTCTACAATCTCTTTTTGTAATTTCCACTATGCCATTGGCTGAAGAGCACTAGAACTTGCACCAGAATCAAAAGCTGCACCACCTTTATGATTTGATATTTTCAGTTGTTCATTGTCAATGTCAAGCATCTTACCTCCAAAACTTATGCCTTCTAGGCTGCTACCAGTGTCAAAAGCAACAGTTTGTTGGATAGGTGGTTCGCTCATTTCAAAACATGCAAGAAACAAGGAAACTTTACGTCGCGTTGCAAAACTTGTTTGGAAATCACTCTGATCAGTGAATCCTTCGGGTTGCATCGACAAAAAGTTTAACCGAGCCAACGAAATCTCCATATCTCTATCCACTTGTTCATCAAGTTTGGCAGTCTGATCGAAATACGGATAGCCAACAACATTATGATAAATTTGTTTTGTCACTGTCATGTTGGATGTGGGGCTGTTTAGTATTGTACTTAGAATTAGGCAGGTAATGGTAAAAGTTAAAGCAAGGGAAAAGGTTTGAAAACGTCGCATATCCCCTCTAACAGCATATATCAAAGGTTTCAAAGAAATACATAGCAAACGGAGGGAACAATTCGATGTGCATTGTGATATAATATCCAACTATCAATATCTATATCTACATGTATTGCAGAAGAGGTTTTTAGCAGAGACTTTCTCAATGGCTTCTAAACTTCTCATTCTTTTTTCTAGATTTTTGTATTAATTTTAATACACAAAAAGTAGTGGGTTGTAACCAACCTTGTCACCAATCAAATTTAAATTTAAAATATTCCCACTATCTCTTAACTCATCCTACAATTACTCCTACAAATCTTCTAATCATCATCCCACGTTTCCCTCCACATTCCCTCCAGCGTTTCCCACTCCAATTAATGTATGGCAGAAGCCGTTAGTAGTAGAGACCCTCTCAACGGCTTCTACACTTCTCTTTATTTTTTCTAAATTTTTGTATTTATTTTAATACATAAAAAGTAGTGGGTTATAATCAACCTTATCATCAATTAAATTTAAATTTAAAATATTCCCACCATCTCTTAACTCATCCTACAACCACTCCTACAAATCCTCTAATCATCATCTCACGTTTCACCCCACATTTCCTCCCACGTTTCCCACTCTATTTAAGAGTACTCCAATTTAAGAATTCCACCCCAATTAAAACTCCTCCAAACATAGCTTCCTCCTTCAATTCTCTTGCATGCTCATTCGTATTTTTTGGTAAACCAAACTAAGAATCTATTATCACTTTCATTCTTCTTGTGGTGTCAATCCAATTCTGTGTCATCCCACGAATCAAATGAACCCTAACAAGTCCGAATACATGCCACGTATATCCAAACCGGTGATTAATCGAAATAGCAATACAACTTTATGAGTCTCTAATCTCTTTCAGTCATCTCTTACGGGATTTATTACTTGTTTGAGTCATCACTGTCGGATCACCCTCTCAGTGTCATATTCATCACCACCATTTTTAGTTAGGGTTTTAAATGAAGTCCCGATTTTGCCGCAAATAATGCTTATCCATGCATATTTTCGTGGTCAACTAGTGCATGATAACCGTGTTAAGGGTCCTAAGGATCGTCTCATGAATTTTACATCCCTCCCAAGCCAGCTTTAAATAAGGTCTGTAGTGAAGATATGTTGGAAGTTTTACCAGTCAATGGTGGTAGCCGGTAGTGGCCGACGTTTGTGGCGCAAGTGGTCAGCACGTCCTTTTTTCAGCTGTGCCTATAAGAGAAGATCCGGCAAGACTAAACATGAACATGGTCAAGAGGATTTGCTTTGTCCCTACACAATATTGCATGGGGTATCAGCAGCATCTTTGACTGCTCTAAATTGCCTGGAGCAGTGCTGATTCATGTTAGCCTTTGGAGCAAAACCATTTAACAGTGGAGAAGAAGGGAAAAAAGGAAAGAAAAGATAAAAGAAAAAGAAAAGGAAGAAAAGGAGAGAAGAGGAAAAGAAAAAGAATTAGGAAGAGAATGTTCTCTCTCTACATTCCGGACGGTTGCAGGGGTCCCCACTTTATTTGAGAGTACCTTCGGAACAAAATTGTAAACTGTTAATCTCATAAACCATTTTCAAGAGGCTCACGCATAATTTTTACCCGTATACATCACTTGCAGGTGGCACAATCTGTTATAAGTTAATATTCATGGCAATTTGAAAAATGAGGGGCTTTGTAAACATTTAAGTATGCCACAGCATTTGCGAGAAAAACATGAATTACAGCAGTCTAGACATTTGTTGAATAATAAAAAAAAAGATGTCAGACTTGCATATCTTTGTCAATTCAGGCTATCAGATCCAGAATGTATATGTTGGGAACACTGATTTTGTTCATGAAGTTCAACATTTGATGCACACTTGAGAGATGAAGTCTACTACATGTAAGGCAAACTACTTATCACATCCTTCCATTACGGGTTCAGCTTGGAAGGAATCAAATCATACTGCGAATACAAGTGTATTAATCATTCCACAAAGCTCTACAGTCAATTCCTTGAAAAGTAAGTTGCTTAGTTTCCAAATCAAATGCCATGTAGAAATATTATTGGAGATTAATCGCAATAAAATTAAATTTATATCCTAACTATGAAGCGTCCACCACATTAAAGCATACCTTACCAGAATATTGTTGAAAGATGTTCTCGTAGTCCAGTTCCACTGTTGAATCATTAGCAAAATGAAACGGTACAGTAGGAACCCCAATGAAATCTGTGTAGAGATTTCCCCTGTAACAAAGCTTAGTTACATATGTCCCATGGTAGTCCGCTCTCTCAAGTGAATCTCCAACCAAGTCTACAATCTCTTTTTGTAATTTCCACTATGCCATTGGCTGAAGAGCACTAGAACTTGCACCAGAATCAAAAGCTGCACCACCTTTATGATTTGATATTTTCAGTTGTTCATTGTCAATGTCAAGCATCTTACCTCCAAAACTTATGCCTTCTAGGCTGCTACCAGTGTCAAAAGCAACAGTTTGTTGGATAGGTGGTTCGCTCATTTCAAAACATGCAAGAAACAAGGAAACTTTACGTCGCGTTGCAAAACTTGTTTGGAAATCACTCTGATCAGTGAATCCTTCGGGTTGCATCGACAAAAAGTTTAACCGAGCCAACGAAATCTCCATATCTCTATCCACTTGTTCATCAAGTTTGGCAGTCTGATCGAAATACGGATAGCCAACAACATTATGATAAATTTGTTTTGTCACTGTCATGTTGGATGTGGGGCTGTTTAGTATTGTACTTAGAATTAGGCAGGTAATGGTAAAAGTTAAAGCAAGGGAAAAGGTTTGAAAACGTCGCATATCCCCTCTAACAGCATATATCAAAGGTTTCAAAGAAATACATAGCAAACGGAGGGAACAATTCGATGTGCATTGTGATATAATATCCAACTATCAATATCTATATCTACATGTATTGCAGAAGAGGTTTTTAGCAGAGACTTTCTCAATGGCTTCTAAACTTCTCATTCTTTTTTCTAGATTTTTGTATTAATTTTAATACACAAAAAGTAGTGGGTTGTAACCAACCTTGTCACCAATCAAATTTAAATTTAAAATATTCCCACTATCTCTTAACTCATCCTACAATTACTCCTACAAATCTTCTAATCATCATCCCACGTTTCCCTCCACATTCCCTCCAGCGTTTCCCACTCCAATTAATGTATGGCAGAAGCCGTTAGTAGTAGAGACCCTCTCAACGGCTTCTACACTTCTCTTTATTTTTTCTAAATTTTTGTATTTATTTTAATACATAAAAAGTAGTGGGTTATAATCAACCTTATCATCAATTAAATTTAAATTTAAAATATTCCCACCATCTCTTAACTCATCCTACAACCACTCCTACAAATCCTCTAATCATCATCTCACGTTTCACCCCACATTTCCTCCCACGTTTCCCACTCTATTTAAGAGTACTCCAATTTAAGAATTCCACCCCAATTAAAACTCCTCCAAACATAGCTTCCTCCTTCAATTCTCTTGCATGCTCATTCGTATTTTTTGGTAAACCAAACTAAGAATCTATTATCACTTTCATTCTTCTTGTGGTGTCAATCCAATTCTGTGTCATCCCACGAATCAAATGAACCCTAACAAGTCCGAATACATGCCACGTATATCCAAACCGGTGATTAATCGAAATAGCAATACAACTTTATGAGTCTCTAATCTCTTTCAGTCATCTCTTACGGGATTTATTACTTGTTTGAGTCATCACTGTCGGATCACCCTCTCAGTGTCATATTCATCACCACCATTTTTAGTTAGGGTTTTAAATGAAGTCCCGATTTTGCCGCAAATAATGCTTATCCATGCATATTTTCGTGGTCAACTAGTGCATGATAACCGTGTTAAGGGTCCTAAGGATCGTCTCATGAATTTTACATCCCTCCCAAGCCAGCTTTAAATAAGGTCTGTAGTGAAGATATGTTGGAAGTTTTACCAGTCAATGGTGGTAGCCGGTAGTGGCCGACGTTTGTGGCGCAAGTGGTCAGCACGTCCTTTTTTCAGCTGTGCCTATAAGAGAAGATCCGGCAAGACTAAACATGAACATGGTCAAGAGGATTTGCTTTGTCCCTACACAATATTGCATGGGGTATCAGCAGCATCTTTGACTGCTCTAAATTGCCTGGAGCAGTGCTGATTCATGTTAGCCTTTGGAGCAAAACCATTTAACAGTGGAGAAGAAGGGAAAAAAGGAAAGAAAAGATAAAAGAAAAAGAAAAGGAAGAAAAGGAGAGAAGAGGAAAAGAAAAAGAATTAGGAAGAGAATGTTCTCTCTCTACATTCCGGACGGTTGCAGGGGTCCCCACTTTATTTGAGAGTACCTTCGGAACAAAATTGTAAACTGTTAATCTCATAAACCATTTTCAAGAGGCTCACGCATAATTTTTACCCGTATACATCACTTGCAGGTGGCACAATCTGTTATAAGTTAATATTCATGGCAATTTGAAAAATGAGGGGCTTTGTAAACATTTAAGTATGCCACAGCATTTGCGAGAAAAACATGAATTACAGCAGTCTAGACATTTGTTGAATAATAAAAAAAAAGATGTCAGACTTGCATATCTTTGTCAATTCAGGCTATCAGATCCAGAATGTATATGTTGGGAACACTGATTTTGTTCATGAAGTTCAACATTTGATGCACACTTGAGAGATGAAGTCTACTACATGTAAGGCAAACTACTTATCACATCCTTCCATTACGGGTTCAGCTTGGAAGGAATCAAATCATACTGCGAATACAAGTGTATTAATCATTCCACAAAGCTCTACAGTCAATTCCTTGAAAAGTAAGTTGCTTAGTTTCCAAATCAAATGCCATGTAGAAATATTATTGGAGATTAATCGCAATAAAATTAAATTTATATCCTAACTATGAAGCGTCCACCACATTAAAGCATACCTTACCAGAATATTGTTGAAAGATGTTCTCGTAGTCCAGTTCCACTGTTGAATCATTAGCAAAATGAAACGGTACAGTAGGAACCCCAATGAAATCTGTGTAGAGATTTCCCCTGTAACAAAGCTTAGTTACATATGTCCCATGGTAGTCCGCTCTCTCAAGTGAATCTCCAACCAAGTCTACAATCTCTTTTTGTAATTTCCACTATGCCATTGGCTGAAGAGCACTAGAACTTGCACCAGAATCAAAAGCTGCACCACCTTTATGATTTGATATTTTCAGTTGTTCATTGTCAATGTCAAGCATCTTACCTCCAAAACTTATGCCTTCTAGGCTGCTACCAGTGTCAAAAGCAACAGTTTGTTGGATAGGTGGTTCGCTCATTTCAAAACATGCAAGAAACAAGGAAACTTTACGTCGCGTTGCAAAACTTGTTTGGAAATCACTCTGATCAGTGAATCCTTCGGGTTGCATCGACAAAAAGTTTAACCGAGCCAACGAAATCTCCATATCTCTATCCACTTGTTCATCAAGTTTGGCAGTCTGATCGAAATACGGATAGCCAACAACATTATGATAAATTTGTTTTGTCACTGTCATGTTGGATGTGGGGCTGTTTAGTATTGTACTTAGAATTAGGCAGGTAATGGTAAAAGTTAAAGCAAGGGAAAAGGTTTGAAAACGTCGCATATCCCCTCTAACAGCATATATCAAAGGTTTCAAAGAAATACATAGCAAACGGAGGGAACAATTCGATGTGCATTGTGATATAATATCCAACTATCAATATCTATATCTACATGTATTGCAGAAGAGGTTTTTAGCAGAGACTTTCTCAATGGCTTCTAAACTTCTCATTCTTTTTTCTAGATTTTTGTATTAATTTTAATACACAAAAAGTAGTGGGTTGTAACCAACCTTGTCACCAATCAAATTTAAATTTAAAATATTCCCACTATCTCTTAACTCATCCTACAATTACTCCTACAAATCTTCTAATCATCATCCCACGTTTCCCTCCACATTCCCTCCAGCGTTTCCCACTCCAATTAATGTATGGCAGAAGCCGTTAGTAGTAGAGACCCTCTCAACGGCTTCTACACTTCTCTTTATTTTTTCTAAATTTTTGTATTTATTTTAATACATAAAAAGTAGTGGGTTATAATCAACCTTATCATCAATTAAATTTAAATTTAAAATATTCCCACCATCTCTTAACTCATCCTACAACCACTCCTACAAATCCTCTAATCATCATCTCACGTTTCACCCCACATTTCCTCCCACGTTTCCCACTCTATTTAAGAGTACTCCAATTTAAGAATTCCACCCCAATTAAAACTCCTCCAAACATAGCTTCCTCCTTCAATTCTCTTGCATGCTCATTCGTATTTTTTGGTAAACCAAACTAAGAATCTATTATCACTTTCATTCTTCTTGTGGTGTCAATCCAATTCTGTGTCATCCCACGAATCAAATGAACCCTAACAAGTCCGAATACATGCCACGTATATCCAAACCGGTGATTAATCGAAATAGCAATACAACTTTATGAGTCTCTAATCTCTTTCAGTCATCTCTTACGGGATTTATTACTTGTTTGAGTCATCACTGTCGGATCACCCTCTCAGTGTCATATTCATCACCACCATTTTTAGTTAGGGTTTTAAATGAAGTCCCGATTTTGCCGCAAATAATGCTTATCCATGCATATTTTCGTGGTCAACTAGTGCATGATAACCGTGTTAAGGGTCCTAAGGATCGTCTCATGAATTTTACATCCCTCCCAAGCCAGCTTTAAATAAGGTCTGTAGTGAAGATATGTTGGAAGTTTTACCAGTCAATGGTGGTAGCCGGTAGTGGCCGACGTTTGTGGCGCAAGTGGTCAGCACGTCCTTTTTTCAGCTGTGCCTATAAGAGAAGATCCGGCAAGACTAAACATGAACATGGTCAAGAGGATTTGCTTTGTCCCTACACAATATTGCATGGGGTATCAGCAGCATCTTTGACTGCTCTAAATTGCCTGGAGCAGTGCTGATTCATGTTAGCCTTTGGAGCAAAACCATTTAACAGTGGAGAAGAAGGGAAAAAAGGAAAGAAAAGATAAAAGAAAAAGAAAAGGAAGAAAAGGAGAGAAGAGGAAAAGAAAAAGAATTAGGAAGAGAATGTTCTCTCTCTACATTCCGGACGGTTGCAGGGGTCCCCACTTTATTTGAGAGTACCTTCGGAACAAAATTGTAAACTGTTAATCTCATAAACCATTTTCAAGAGGCTCACGCATAATTTTTACCCGTATACATCACTTGCAGGTGGCACAATCTGTTATAAGTTAATATTCATGGCAATTTGAAAAATGAGGGGCTTTGTAAACATTTAAGTATGCCACAGCATTTGCGAGAAAAACATGAATTACAGCAGTCTAGACATTTGTTGAATAATAAAAAAAAAGATGTCAGACTTGCATATCTTTGTCAATTCAGGCTATCAGATCCAGAATGTATATGTTGGGAACACTGATTTTGTTCATGAAGTTCAACATTTGATGCACACTTGAGAGATGAAGTCTACTACATGTAAGGCAAACTACTTATCACATCCTTCCATTACGGGTTCAGCTTGGAAGGAATCAAATCATACTGCGAATACAAGTGTATTAATCATTCCACAAAGCTCTACAGTCAATTCCTTGAAAAGTAAGTTGCTTAGTTTCCAAATCAAATGCCATGTAGAAATATTATTGGAGATTAATCGCAATAAAATTAAATTTATATCCTAACTATGAAGCGTCCACCACATTAAAGCATACCTTACCAGAATATTGTTGAAAGATGTTCTCGTAGTCCAGTTCCACTGTTGAATCATTAGCAAAATGAAACGGTACAGTAGGAACCCCAATGAAATCTGTGTAGAGATTTCCCCTGTAACAAAGCTTAGTTACATATGTCCCATGGTAGTCCGCTCTCTCAAGTGAATCTCCAACCAAGTCTACAATCTCTTTTTGTAATTTCCACTATGCCATTGGCTGAAGAGCACTAGAACTTGCACCAGAATCAAAAGCTGCACCACCTTTATGATTTGATATTTTCAGTTGTTCATTGTCAATGTCAAGCATCTTACCTCCAAAACTTATGCCTTCTAGGCTGCTACCAGTGTCAAAAGCAACAGTTTGTTGGATAGGTGGTTCGCTCATTTCAAAACATGCAAGAAACAAGGAAACTTTACGTCGCGTTGCAAAACTTGTTTGGAAATCACTCTGATCAGTGAATCCTTCGGGTTGCATCGACAAAAAGTTTAACCGAGCCAACGAAATCTCCATATCTCTATCCACTTGTTCATCAAGTTTGGCAGTCTGATCGAAATACGGATAGCCAACAACATTATGATAAATTTGTTTTGTCACTGTCATGTTGGATGTGGGGCTGTTTAGTATTGTACTTAGAATTAGGCAGGTAATGGTAAAAGTTAAAGCAAGGGAAAAGGTTTGAAAACGTCGCATATCCCCTCTAACAGCATATATCAAAGGTTTCAAAGAAATACATAGCAAACGGAGGGAACAATTCGATGTGCATTGTGATATAATATCCAACTATCAATATCTATATCTACATGTATTGCAGAAGAGGTTTTTAGCAGAGACTTTCTCAATGGCTTCTAAACTTCTCATTCTTTTTTCTAGATTTTTGTATTAATTTTAATACACAAAAAGTAGTGGGTTGTAACCAACCTTGTCACCAATCAAATTTAAATTTAAAATATTCCCACTATCTCTTAACTCATCCTACAATTACTCCTACAAATCTTCTAATCATCATCCCACGTTTCCCTCCACATTCCCTCCAGCGTTTCCCACTCCAATTAATGTATGGCAGAAGCCGTTAGTAGTAGAGACCCTCTCAACGGCTTCTACACTTCTCTTTATTTTTTCTAAATTTTTGTATTTATTTTAATACATAAAAAGTAGTGGGTTATAATCAACCTTATCATCAATTAAATTTAAATTTAAAATATTCCCACCATCTCTTAACTCATCCTACAACCACTCCTACAAATCCTCTAATCATCATCTCACGTTTCACCCCACATTTCCTCCCACGTTTCCCACTCTATTTAAGAGTACTCCAATTTAAGAATTCCACCCCAATTAAAACTCCTCCAAACATAGCTTCCTCCTTCAATTCTCTTGCATGCTCATTCGTATTTTTTGGTAAACCAAACTAAGAATCTATTATCACTTTCATTCTTCTTGTGGTGTCAATCCAATTCTGTGTCATCCCACGAATCAAATGAACCCTAACAAGTCCGAATACATGCCACGTATATCCAAACCGGTGATTAATCGAAATAGCAATACAACTTTATGAGTCTCTAATCTCTTTCAGTCATCTCTTACGGGATTTATTACTTGTTTGAGTCATCACTGTCGGATCACCCTCTCAGTGTCATATTCATCACCACCATTTTTAGTTAGGGTTTTAAATGAAGTCCCGATTTTGCCGCAAATAATGCTTATCCATGCATATTTTCGTGGTCAACTAGTGCATGATAACCGTGTTAAGGGTCCTAAGGATCGTCTCATGAATTTTACATCCCTCCCAAGCCAGCTTTAAATAAGGTCTGTAGTGAAGATATGTTGGAAGTTTTACCAGTCAATGGTGGTAGCCGGTAGTGGCCGACGTTTGTGGCGCAAGTGGTCAGCACGTCCTTTTTTCAGCTGTGCCTATAAGAGAAGATCCGGCAAGACTAAACATGAACATGGTCAAGAGGATTTGCTTTGTCCCTACACAATATTGCATGGGGTATCAGCAGCATCTTTGACTGCTCTAAATTGCCTGGAGCAGTGCTGATTCATGTTAGCCTTTGGAGCAAAACCATTTAACAGTGGAGAAGAAGGGAAAAAAGGAAAGAAAAGATAAAAGAAAAAGAAAAGGAAGAAAAGGAGAGAAGAGGAAAAGAAAAAGAATTAGGAAGAGAATGTTCTCTCTCTACATTCCGGACGGTTGCAGGGGTCCCCACTTTATTTGAGAGTACCTTCGGAACAAAATTGTAAACTGTTAATCTCATAAACCATTTTCAAGAGGCTCACGCATAATTTTTACCCGTATACATCACTTGCAGGTGGCACAATCTGTTATAAGTTAATATTCATGGCAATTTGAAAAATGAGGGGCTTTGTAAACATTTAAGTATGCCACAGCATTTGCGAGAAAAACATGAATTACAGCAGTCTAGACATTTGTTGAATAATAAAAAAAAAGATGTCAGACTTGCATATCTTTGTCAATTCAGGCTATCAGATCCAGAATGTATATGTTGGGAACACTGATTTTGTTCATGAAGTTCAACATTTGATGCACACTTGAGAGATGAAGTCTACTACATGTAAGGCAAACTACTTATCACATCCTTCCATTACGGGTTCAGCTTGGAAGGAATCAAATCATACTGCGAATACAAGTGTATTAATCATTCCACAAAGCTCTACAGTCAATTCCTTGAAAAGTAAGTTGCTTAGTTTCCAAATCAAATGCCATGTAGAAATATTATTGGAGATTAATCGCAATAAAATTAAATTTATATCCTAACTATGAAGCGTCCACCACATTAAAGCATACCTTACCAGAATATTGTTGAAAGATGTTCTCGTAGTCCAGTTCCACTGTTGAATCATTAGCAAAATGAAACGGTACAGTAGGAACCCCAATGAAATCTGTGTAGAGATTTCCCCTGTAACAAAGCTTAGTTACATATGTCCCATGGTAGTCCGCTCTCTCAAGTGAATCTCCAACCAAGTCTACAATCTCTTTTTGTAATTTCCACTATGCCATTGGCTGAAGAGCACTAGAACTTGCACCAGAATCAAAAGCTGCACCACCTTTATGATTTGATATTTTCAGTTGTTCATTGTCAATGTCAAGCATCTTACCTCCAAAACTTATGCCTTCTAGGCTGCTACCAGTGTCAAAAGCAACAGTTTGTTGGATAGGTGGTTCGCTCATTTCAAAACATGCAAGAAACAAGGAAACTTTACGTCGCGTTGCAAAACTTGTTTGGAAATCACTCTGATCAGTGAATCCTTCGGGTTGCATCGACAAAAAGTTTAACCGAGCCAACGAAATCTCCATATCTCTATCCACTTGTTCATCAAGTTTGGCAGTCTGATCGAAATACGGATAGCCAACAACATTATGATAAATTTGTTTTGTCACTGTCATGTTGGATGTGGGGCTGTTTAGTATTGTACTTAGAATTAGGCAGGTAATGGTAAAAGTTAAAGCAAGGGAAAAGGTTTGAAAACGTCGCATATCCCCTCTAACAGCATATATCAAAGGTTTCAAAGAAATACATAGCAAACGGAGGGAACAATTCGATGTGCATTGTGATATAATATCCAACTATCAATATCTATATCTACATGTATTGCAGAAGAGGTTTTTAGCAGAGACTTTCTCAATGGCTTCTAAACTTCTCATTCTTTTTTCTAGATTTTTGTATTAATTTTAATACACAAAAAGTAGTGGGTTGTAACCAACCTTGTCACCAATCAAATTTAAATTTAAAATATTCCCACTATCTCTTAACTCATCCTACAATTACTCCTACAAATCTTCTAATCATCATCCCACGTTTCCCTCCACATTCCCTCCAGCGTTTCCCACTCCAATTAATGTATGGCAGAAGCCGTTAGTAGTAGAGACCCTCTCAACGGCTTCTACACTTCTCTTTATTTTTTCTAAATTTTTGTATTTATTTTAATACATAAAAAGTAGTGGGTTATAATCAACCTTATCATCAATTAAATTTAAATTTAAAATATTCCCACCATCTCTTAACTCATCCTACAACCACTCCTACAAATCCTCTAATCATCATCTCACGTTTCACCCCACATTTCCTCCCACGTTTCCCACTCTATTTAAGAGTACTCCAATTTAAGAATTCCACCCCAATTAAAACTCCTCCAAACATAGCTTCCTCCTTCAATTCTCTTGCATGCTCATTCGTATTTTTTGGTAAACCAAACTAAGAATCTATTATCACTTTCATTCTTCTTGTGGTGTCAATCCAATTCTGTGTCATCCCACGAATCAAATGAACCCTAACAAGTCCGAATACATGCCACGTATATCCAAACCGGTGATTAATCGAAATAGCAATACAACTTTATGAGTCTCTAATCTCTTTCAGTCATCTCTTACGGGATTTATTACTTGTTTGAGTCATCACTGTCGGATCACCCTCTCAGTGTCATATTCATCACCACCATTTTTAGTTAGGGTTTTAAATGAAGTCCCGATTTTGCCGCAAATAATGCTTATCCATGCATATTTTCGTGGTCAACTAGTGCATGATAACCGTGTTAAGGGTCCTAAGGATCGTCTCATGAATTTTACATCCCTCCCAAGCCAGCTTTAAATAAGGTCTGTAGTGAAGATATGTTGGAAGTTTTACCAGTCAATGGTGGTAGCCGGTAGTGGCCGACGTTTGTGGCGCAAGTGGTCAGCACGTCCTTTTTTCAGCTGTGCCTATAAGAGAAGATCCGGCAAGACTAAACATGAACATGGTCAAGAGGATTTGCTTTGTCCCTACACAATATTGCATGGGGTATCAGCAGCATCTTTGACTGCTCTAAATTGCCTGGAGCAGTGCTGATTCATGTTAGCCTTTGGAGCAAAACCATTTAACAGTGGAGAAGAAGGGAAAAAAGGAAAGAAAAGATAAAAGAAAAAGAAAAGGAAGAAAAGGAGAGAAGAGGAAAAGAAAAAGAATTAGGAAGAGAATGTTCTCTCTCTACATTCCGGACGGTTGCAGGGGTCCCCACTTTATTTGAGAGTACCTTCGGAACAAAATTGTAAACTGTTAATCTCATAAACCATTTTCAGGAGGCTCACGCATAATTTTTACCCGTATACATCACTTGCAGGTGGCACAATCTGTTATAAGTTAATATTCATGGCAATTTGAAAAATGAGGGGCTTTGTAAACATTTAAGTATGCCACAGCATTTGCGAGAAAAACATGAATTACAGCAGTCTAGACATTTGTTGAATAATAAAAAAAAAGATGTCAGACTTGCATATCTTTGTCAATTCAGGCTATCAGATCCAGAATGTATATGTTGGGAACACTGATTTTGTTCATGAAGTTCAACATTTGATGCACACTTGAGAGATGAAGTCTACTACATGTAAGGCAAACTACTTATCACATCCTTCCATTACGGGTTCAGCTTGGAAGGAATCAAATCATACTGCGAATACAAGTGTATTAATCATTCCACAAAGCTCTACAGTCAATTCCTTGAAAAGTAAGTTGCTTAGTTTCCAAATCAAATGCCATGTAGAAATATTATTGGAGATTAATCGCAATAAAATTAAATTTATATCCTAACTATGAAGCGTCCACCACATTAAAGCATACCTTACCAGAATATTGTTGAAAGATGTTCTCGTAGTCCAGTTCCACTGTTGAATCATTAGCAAAATGAAACGGTACAGTAGGAACCCCAATGAAATCTGTGTAGAGATTTCCCCTGTAACAAAGCTTAGTTACATATGTCCCATGGTAGTCCGCTCTCTCAAGTGAATCTCCAACCAAGTCTACAATCTCTTTTTGTAATTTCCACTATGCCATTGGCTGAAGAGCACTAGAACTTGCACCAGAATCAAAAGCTGCACCACCTTTATGATTTGATATTTTCAGTTGTTCATTGTCAATGTCAAGCATCTTACCTCCAAAACTTATGCCTTCTAGGCTGCTACCAGTGTCAAAAGCAACAGTTTGTTGGATAGGTGGTTCGCTCATTTCAAAACATGCAAGAAACAAGGAAACTTTACGTCGCGTTGCAAAACTTGTTTGGAAATCACTCTGATCAGTGAATCCTTCGGGTTGCATCGACAAAAAGTTTAACCGAGCCAACGAAATCTCCATATCTCTATCCACTTGTTCTTCAAGTTTGGCGGTCTGATCGAAATACGGAGAGCCAACAACATTATGATAAATTTGTTTTGTCACTGTCCTGTTGGATGTGGGGCTGTTTAGTATTGTACTTAGAATTAGGCAGGTAATGGTAAAAGTTAAGGCAAGGGAAAAGGCTTGAAAACGTCGCATATCCCCTCTAACAGCATATATCAAAGGTTTCAAAGAAATACACAGCAAAAGGAGGGAACAATTCGATGTGCATTGTGATATAATATCCAACTATCAATATCTATATCTATATGTATTGCAGAAGAGGTTTTTAGCAGAGACTTCTCAATGGCTTCTAAACTTCTCATTCTTTTTTCTAGATTTTTGTATTAATTTTAATACACAAAAAGTAGTGGGTTGTAACCAACCTTGTCACCAATCAAATTTAAATTTAAAATATTCCCACTATCTCTTAACTCATCCTACAACTACTCCTACAAATCCTCTAATCATCATCCCACGTTTCCCTCCACATTCCCTCCAGCGTTTCCCACTCCAATTAATGTATGGCAGAAGCCGTTAGTAGTAGAGACCCTCTCAACGGCTTCTACACTTCTCTTTATTTTTTCTAAATTTTTGTATTTATTTTAATACATAAAAAGTAGTGGGTTATAATCAACCTTATCATCAATTAAATTTAAATTTAAAATATTCCCACCATCTCTTAACTCATCCTACAACCACTCCTACAAATCCTCTAATCATCATCTCACGTTTCACCCCACATTTCCTCCCACGTTTCCCACTCTATTTAAGAGTACTCCAATTTAAGAATTCCACCCCAATTAAAACTCCTCCAAACATAGCTTCCTCCTTCAATTCTCTTGCATGCTCATTCGTATTTTTTGGTAAACCAAACTAAGAATCTATTATCACTTTCATTCTTCTTGTGGTGTCAATCCAATTCTGTGTCATCCCACGAATCAAATGAACCCTAACAAGTCCGAATACATGCCACGTATATCCAAACCGGTGATTAATCGAAATAGCAATACAACTTTATGAGTCTCTAATCTCTTTCAGTCATCTCTTACGGGATTTATTACTTGTTTGAGTCATCACTGTCGGATCACCCTCTCAGTGTCATATTCATCACCACCATTTTTAGTTAGGGTTTTAAATGAAGTCCCGATTTTGCCGCAAATAATGCTTATCCATGCATATTTTCGTGGTCAACTAGTGCATGATAACCGTGTTAAGGGTCCTAAGGATCGTCTCATGAATTTTACATCCCTCCCAAGCCAGCTTTAAATAAGGTCTGTAGTGAAGATATGTTGGAAGTTTTACCAGTCAATGGTGGTAGCCGGTAGTGGCCGACGTTTGTGGCGCAAGTGGTCAGCACGTCCTTTTTTCAGCTGTGCCTATAAGAGAAGATCCGGCAAGACTAAACATGAACATGGTCAAGAGGATTTGCTTTGTCCCTACACAATATTGCATGGGGTATCAGCAGCATCTTTGACTGCTCTAAATTGCCTGGAGCAGTGCTGATTCATGTTAGCCTTTGGAGCAAAACCATTTAACAGTGGAGAAGAAGGGAAAAAAGGAAAGAAAAGATAAAAGAAAAAGAAAAGGAAGAAAAGGAGAGAAGAGGAAAAGAAAAAGAATTAGGAAGAGAATGTTCTCTCTCTACATTCCGGACGGTTGCAGGGGTCCCCACTTTATTTGAGAGTACCTTCGGAACAAAATTGTAAACTGTTAATCTCATAAACCATTTTCAAGAGGCTCACGCATAATTTTTACCCGTATACATCACTTGCAGGTGGCACAATCTGTTATAAGTTAATATTCATGGCAATTTGAAAAATGAGGGGCTTTGTAAACATTTAAGTATGCCACAGCATTTGCGAGAAAAACATGAATTACAGCAGTCTAGACATTTGTTGAATAATAAAAAAAAAGATGTCAGACTTGCATATCTTTGTCAATTCAGGCTATCAGATCCAGAATGTATATGTTGGGAACACTGATTTTGTTCATGAAGTTCAACATTTGATGCACACTTGAGAGATGAAGTCTACTACATGTAAGGCAAACTACTTATCACATCCTTCCATTACGGGTTCAGCTTGGAAGGAATCAAATCATACTGCGAATACAAGTGTATTAATCATTCCACAAAGCTCTACAGTCAATTCCTTGAAAAGTAAGTTGCTTAGTTTCCAAATCAAATGCCATGTAGAAATATTATTGGAGATTAATCGCAATAAAATTAAATTTATATCCTAACTATGAAGCGTCCACCACATTAAAGCATACCTTACCAGAATATTGTTGAAAGATGTTCTCGTAGTCCAGTTCCACTGTTGAATCATTAGCAAAATGAAACGGTACAGTAGGAACCCCAATGAAATCTGTGTAGAGATTTCCCCTGTAACAAAGCTTAGTTACATATGTCCCATGGTAGTCCGCTCTCTCAAGTGAATCTCCAACCAAGTCTACAATCTCTTTTTGTAATTTCCACTATGCCATTGGCTGAAGAGCACTAGAACTTGCACCAGAATCAAAAGCTGCACCACCTTTATGATTTGATATTTTCAGTTGTTCATTGTCAATGTCAAGCATCTTACCTCCAAAACTTATGCCTTCTAGGCTGCTACCAGTGTCAAAAGCAACAGTTTGTTGGATAGGTGGTTCGCTCATTTCAAAACATGCAAGAAACAAGGAAACTTTACGTCGCGTTGCAAAACTTGTTTGGAAATCACTCTGATCAGTGAATCCTTCGGGTTGCATCGACAAAAAGTTTAACCGAGCCAACGAAATCTCCATATCTCTATCCACTTGTTCATCAAGTTTGGCAGTCTGATCGAAATACGGATAGCCAACAACATTATGATAAATTTGTTTTGTCACTGTCATGTTGGATGTGGGGCTGTTTAGTATTGTACTTAGAATTAGGCAGGTAATGGTAAAAGTTAAAGCAAGGGAAAAGGTTTGAAAACGTCGCATATCCCCTCTAACAGCATATATCAAAGGTTTCAAAGAAATACATAGCAAACGGAGGGAACAATTCGATGTGCATTGTGATATAATATCCAACTATCAATATCTATATCTACATGTATTGCAGAAGAGGTTTTTAGCAGAGACTTTCTCAATGGCTTCTAAACTTCTCATTCTTTTTTCTAGATTTTTGTATTAATTTTAATACACAAAAAGTAGTGGGTTGTAACCAACCTTGTCACCAATCAAATTTAAATTTAAAATATTCCCACTATCTCTTAACTCATCCTACAATTACTCCTACAAATCTTCTAATCATCATCCCACGTTTCCCTCCACATTCCCTCCAGCGTTTCCCACTCCAATTAATGTATGGCAGAAGCCGTTAGTAGTAGAGACCCTCTCAACGGCTTCTACACTTCTCTTTATTTTTTCTAAATTTTTGTATTTATTTTAATACATAAAAAGTAGTGGGTTATAATCAACCTTATCATCAATTAAATTTAAATTTAAAATATTCCCACCATCTCTTAACTCATCCTACAACCACTCCTACAAATCCTCTAATCATCATCTCACGTTTCACCCCACATTTCCTCCCACGTTTCCCACTCTATTTAAGAGTACTCCAATTTAAGAATTCCACCCCAATTAAAACTCCTCCAAACATAGCTTCCTCCTTCAATTCTCTTGCATGCTCATTCGTATTTTTTGGTAAACCAAACTAAGAATCTATTATCACTTTCATTCTTCTTGTGGTGTCAATCCAATTCTGTGTCATCCCACGAATCAAATGAACCCTAACAAGTCCGAATACATGCCACGTATATCCAAACCGGTGATTAATCGAAATAGCAATACAACTTTATGAGTCTCTAATCTCTTTCAGTCATCTCTTACGGGATTTATTACTTGTTTGAGTCATCACTGTCGGATCACCCTCTCAGTGTCATATTCATCACCACCATTTTTAGTTAGGGTTTTAAATGAAGTCCCGATTTTGCCGCAAATAATGCTTATCCATGCATATTTTCGTGGTCAACTAGTGCATGATAACCGTGTTAAGGGTCCTAAGGATCGTCTCATGAATTTTACATCCCTCCCAAGCCAGCTTTAAATAAGGTCTGTAGTGAAGATATGTTGGAAGTTTTACCAGTCAATGGTGGTAGCCGGTAGTGGCCGACGTTTGTGGCGCAAGTGGTCAGCACGTCCTTTTTTCAGCTGTGCCTATAAGAGAAGATCCGGCAAGACTAAACATGAACATGGTCAAGAGGATTTGCTTTGTCCCTACACAATATTGCATGGGGTATCAGCAGCATCTTTGACTGCTCTAAATTGCCTGGAGCAGTGCTGATTCATGTTAGCCTTTGGAGCAAAACCATTTAACAGTGGAGAAGAATGGAAAAAAGGAAAGAAAAGATAAAAGAAAAAGAAAAGGAAGAAAAGGAGAGAAGAGGAAAAGAAAAAGAATTAGGAAGAGAATGTTCTCTCTCTACATTCCGGACGGTTGCAGGGGTCCCCACTTTATTTGAGAGTACCTTCGGAACAAAATTGTAAACTGTTAATCTCATAAACCATTTTCAAGAGGCTCACGCATAATTTTTACCCGTATACATCACTTGCAGGTGGCACAATCTGTTATAAGTTAATATTCATGGCAATTTGAAAAATGAGGGGCTTTGTAAACATTTAAGTATGCCACAGCATTTGCGAGAAAAACATGAATTACAGCAGTCTAGACATTTGTTGAATAATAAAAAAAAAGATGTCAGACTTGCATATCTTTGTCAATTCAGGCTATCAGATCCAGAATGTATATGTTGGGAACACTGATTTTGTTCATGAAGTTCAACATTTGATGCACACTTGAGAGATGAAGTCTACTACATGTAAGGCAAACTACTTATCACATCCTTCCATTACGGGTTCAGCTTGGAAGGAATCAAATCATACTGCGAATACAAGTGTATTAATCATTCCACAAAGCTCTACAGTCAATTCCTTGAAAAGTAAGTTGCTTAGTTTCCAAATCAAATGCCATGTAGAAATATTATTGGAGATTAATCGCAATAAAATTAAATTTATATCCTAACTATGAAGCGTCCACCACATTAAAGCATACCTTACCAGAATATTGTTGAAAGATGTTCTCGTAGTCCAGTTCCACTGTTGAATCATTAGCAAAATGAAACGGTACAGTAGGAACCCCAATGAAATCTGTGTAGAGATTTCCCCTGTAACAAAGCTTAGTTACATATGTCCCATGGTAGTCCGCTCTCTCAAGTGAATCTCCAACCAAGTCTACAATCTCTTTTTGTAATTTCCACTATGCCATTGGCTGAAGAGCACTAGAACTTGCACCAGAATCAAAAGCTGCACCACCTTTATGATTTGATATTTTCAGTTGTTCATTGTCAATGTCAAGCATCTTACCTCCAAAACTTATGCCTTCTAGGCTGCTACCAGTGTCAAAAGCAACAGTTTGTTGGATAGGTGGTTCGCTCATTTCAAAACATGCAAGAAACAAGGAAACTTTACGTCGCGTTGCAAAACTTGTTTGGAAATCACTCTGATCAGTGAATCCTTCGGGTTGCATCGACAAAAAGTTTAACCGAGCCAACGAAATCTCCATATCTCTATCCACTTGTTCATCAAGTTTGGCAGTCTGATCGAAATACGGATAGCCAACAACATTATGATAAATTTGTTTTGTCACTGTCATGTTGGATGTGGGGCTGTTTAGTATTGTACTTAGAATTAGGCAGGTAATGGTAAAAGTTAAAGCAAGGGAAAAGGTTTGAAAACGTCGCATATCCCCTCTAACAGCATATATCAAAGGTTTCAAAGAAATACATAGCAAACGGAGGGAACAATTCGATGTGCATTGTGATATAATATCCAACTATCAATATCTATATCTACATGTATTGCAGAAGAGGTTTTTAGCAGAGACTTTCTCAATGGCTTCTAAACTTCTCATTCTTTTTTCTAGATTTTTGTATTAATTTTAATACACAAAAAGTAGTGGGTTGTAACCAACCTTGTCACCAATCAAATTTAAATTTAAAATATTCCCACTATCTCTTAACTCATCCTACAATTACTCCTACAAATCTTCTAATCATCATCCCACGTTTCCCTCCACATTCCCTCCAGCGTTTCCCACTCCAATTAATGTATGGCAGAAGCCGTTAGTAGTAGAGACCCTCTCAACGGCTTCTACACTTCTCTTTATTTTTTCTAAATTTTTGTATTTATTTTAATACATAAAAAGTAGTGGGTTATAATCAACCTTATCATCAATTAAATTTAAATTTAAAATATTCCCACCATCTCTTAACTCATCCTACAACCACTCCTACAAATCCTCTAATCATCATCTCACGTTTCACCCCACATTTCCTCCCACGTTTCCCACTCTATTTAAGAGTACTCCAATTTAAGAATTCCACCCCAATTAAAACTCCTCCAAACATAGCTTCCTCCTTCAATTCTCTTGCATGCTCATTCGTATTTTTTGGTAAACCAAACTAAGAATCTATTATCACTTTCATTCTTCTTGTGGTGTCAATCCAATTCTGTGTCATCCCACGAATCAAATGAACCCTAACAAGTCCGAATACATGCCACGTATATCCAAACCGGTGATTAATCGAAATAGCAATACAACTTTATGAGTCTCTAATCTCTTTCAGTCATCTCTTACGGGATTTATTACTTGTTTGAGTCATCACTGTCGGATCACCCTCTCAGTGTCATATTCATCACCACCATTTTTAGTTAGGGTTTTAAATGAAGTCCCGATTTTGCCGCAAATAATGCTTATCCATGCATATTTTCGTGGTCAACTAGTGCATGATAACCGTGTTAAGGGTCCTAAGGATCGTCTCATGAATTTTACATCCCTCCCAAGCCAGCTTTAAATAAGGTCTGTAGTGAAGATATGTTGGAAGTTTTACCAGTCAATGGTGGTAGCCGGTAGTGGCCGACGTTTGTGGCGCAAGTGGTCAGCACGTCCTTTTTTCAGCTGTGCCTATAAGAGAAGATCCGGCAAGACTAAACATGAACATGGTCAAGAGGATTTGCTTTGTCCCTACACAATATTGCATGGGGTATCAGCAGCATCTTTGACTGCTCTAAATTGCCTGGAGCAGTGCTGATTCATGTTAGCCTTTGGAGCAAAACCATTTAACAGTGGAGAAGAAGGGAAAAAAGGAAAGAAAAGATAAAAGAAAAAGAAAAGGAAGAAAAGGAGAGAAGAGGAAAAGAAAAAGAATTAGGAAGAGAATGTTCTCTCTCTACATTCCGGACGGTTGCAGGGGTCCCCACTTTATTTGAGAGTACCTTCGGAACAAAATTGTAAACTGTTAATCTCATAAACCATTTTCAAGAGGCTCACGCATAATTTTTACCCGTATACATCACTTGCAGGTGGCACAATCTGTTATAAGTTAATATTCATGGCAATTTGAAAAATGAGGGGCTTTGTAAACATTTAAGTATGCCACAGCATTTGCGAGAAAAACATGAATTACAGCAGTCTAGACATTTGTTGAATAATAAAAAAAAAGATGTCAGACTTGCATATCTTTGTCAATTCAGGCTATCAGATCCAGAATGTATATGTTGGGAACACTGATTTTGTTCATGAAGTTCAACATTTGATGCACACTTGAGAGATGAAGTCTACTACATGTAAGGCAAACTACTTATCACATCCTTCCATTACGGGTTCAGCTTGGAAGGAATCAAATCATACTGCGAATACAAGTGTATTAATCATTCCACAAAGCTCTACAGTCAATTCCTTGAAAAGTAAGTTGCTTAGTTTCCAAATCAAATGCCATGTAGAAATATTATTGGAGATTAATCGCAATAAAATTAAATTTATATCCTAACTATGAAGCGTCCACCACATTAAAGCATACCTTACCAGAATATTGTTGAAAGATGTTCTCGTAGTCCAGTTCCACTGTTGAATCATTAGCAAAATGAAACGGTACAGTAGGAACCCCAATGAAATCTGTGTAGAGATTTCCCCTGTAACAAAGCTTAGTTACATATGTCCCATGGTAGTCCGCTCTCTCAAGTGAATCTCCAACCAAGTCTACAATCTCTTTTTGTAATTTCCACTATGCCATTGGCTGAAGAGCACTAGAACTTGCACCAGAATCAAAAGCTGCACCACCTTTATGATTTGATATTTTCAGTTGTTCATTGTCAATGTCAAGCATCTTACCTCCAAAACTTATGCCTTCTAGGCTGCTACCAGTGTCAAAAGCAACAGTTTGTTGGATAGGTGGTTCGCTCATTTCAAAACATGCAAGAAACAAGGAAACTTTACGTCGCGTTGCAAAACTTGTTTGGAAATCACTCTGATCAGTGAATCCTTCGGGTTGCATCGACAAAAAGTTTAACCGAGCCAACGAAATCTCCATATCTCTATCCACTTGTTCATCAAGTTTGGCAGTCTGATCGAAATACGGATAGCCAACAACATTATGATAAATTTGTTTTGTCACTGTCATGTTGGATGTGGGGCTGTTTAGTATTGTACTTAGAATTAGGCAGGTAATGGTAAAAGTTAAAGCAAGGGAAAAGGTTTGAAAACGTCGCATATCCCCTCTAACAGCATATATCAAAGGTTTCAAAGAAATACATAGCAAACGGAGGGAACAATTCGATGTGCATTGTGATATAATATCCAACTATCAATATCTATATCTACATGTATTGCAGAAGAGGTTTTTAGCAGAGACTTTCTCAATGGCTTCTAAACTTCTCATTCTTTTTTCTAGATTTTTGTATTAATTTTAATACACAAAAAGTAGTGGGTTGTAACCAACCTTGTCACCAATCAAATTTAAATTTAAAATATTCCCACTATCTCTTAACTCATCCTACAATTACTCCTACAAATCTTCTAATCATCATCCCACGTTTCCCTCCACATTCCCTCCAGCGTTTCCCACTCCAATTAATGTATGGCAGAAGCCGTTAGTAGTAGAGACCCTCTCAACGGCTTCTACACTTCTCTTTATTTTTTCTAAATTTTTGTATTTATTTTAATACATAAAAAGTAGTGGGTTATAATCAACCTTATCATCAATTAAATTTAAATTTAAAATATTCCCACCATCTCTTAACTCATCCTACAACCACTCCTACAAATCCTCTAATCATCATCTCACGTTTCACCCCACATTTCCTCCCACGTTTCCCACTCTATTTAAGAGTACTCCAATTTAAGAATTCCACCCCAATTAAAACTCCTCCAAACATAGCTTCCTCCTTCAATTCTCTTGCATGCTCATTCGTATTTTTTGGTAAACCAAACTAAGAATCTATTATCACTTTCATTCTTCTTGTGGTGTCAATCCAATTCTGTGTCATCCCACGAATCAAATGAACCCTAACAAGTCCGAATACATGCCACGTATATCCAAACCGGTGATTAATCGAAATAGCAATACAACTTTATGAGTCTCTAATCTCTTTCAGTCATCTCTTACGGGATTTATTACTTGTTTGAGTCATCACTGTCGGATCACCCTCTCAGTGTCATATTCATCACCACCATTTTTAGTTAGGGTTTTAAATGAAGTCCCGATTTTGCCGCAAATAATGCTTATCCATGCATATTTTCGTGGTCAACTAGTGCATGATAACCGTGTTAAGGGTCCTAAGGATCGTCTCATGAATTTTACATCCCTCCCAAGCCAGCTTTAAATAAGGTCTGTAGTGAAGATATGTTGGAAGTTTTACCAGTCAATGGTGGTAGCCGGTAGTGGCCGACGTTTGTGGCGCAAGTGGTCAGCACGTCCTTTTTTCAGCTGTGCCTATAAGAGAAGATCCGGCAAGACTAAACATGAACATGGTCAAGAGGATTTGCTTTGTCCCTACACAATATTGCATGGGGTATCAGCAGCATCTTTGACTGCTCTAAATTGCCTGGAGCAGTGCTGATTCATGTTAGCCTTTGGAGCAAAACCATTTAACAGTGGAGAAGAATGGAAAAAAGGAAAGAAAAGATAAAAGAAAAAGAAAAGGAAGAAAAGGAGAGAAGAGGAAAAGAAAAAGAATTAGGAAGAGAATGTTCTCTCTCTACATTCCGGACGGTTGCAGGGGTCCCCACTTTATTTGAGAGTACCTTCGGAACAAAATTGTAAACTGTTAATCTCATAAACCATTTTCAAGAGGCTCACGCATAATTTTTACCCGTATACATCACTTGCAGGTGGCACAATCTGTTATAAGTTAATATTCATGGCAATTTGAAAAATGAGGGGCTTTGTAAACATTTAAGTATGCCACAGCATTTGCGAGAAAAACATGAATTACAGCAGTCTAGACATTTGTTGAATAATAAAAAAAAAGATGTCAGACTTGCATATCTTTGTCAATTCAGGCTATCAGATCCAGAATGTATATGTTGGGAACACTGATTTTGTTCATGAAGTTCAACATTTGATGCACACTTGAGAGATGAAGTCTACTACATGTAAGGCAAACTACTTATCACATCCTTCCATTACGGGTTCAGCTTGGAAGGAATCAAATCATACTGCGAATACAAGTGTATTAATCATTCCACAAAGCTCTACAGTCAATTCCTTGAAAAGTAAGTTGCTTAGTTTCCAAATCAAATGCCATGTAGAAATATTATTGGAGATTAATCGCAATAAAATTAAATTTATATCCTAACTATGAAGCGTCCACCACATTAAAGCATACCTTACCAGAATATTGTTGAAAGATGTTCTCGTAGTCCAGTTCCACTGTTGAATCATTAGCAAAATGAAACGGTACAGTAGGAACCCCAATGAAATCTGTGTAGAGATTTCCCCTGTAACAAAGCTTAGTTACATATGTCCCATGGTAGTCCGCTCTCTCAAGTGAATCTCCAACCAAGTCTACAATCTCTTTTTGTAATTTCCACTATGCCATTGGCTGAAGAGCACTAGAACTTGCACCAGAATCAAAAGCTGCACCACCTTTATGATTTGATATTTTCAGTTGTTCATTGTCAATGTCAAGCATCTTACCTCCAAAACTTATGCCTTCTAGGCTGCTACCAGTGTCAAAAGCAACAGTTTGTTGGATAGGTGGTTCGCTCATTTCAAAACATGCAAGAAACAAGGAAACTTTACGTCACGTTGCAAAACTTGTTTGGAAATCACTCTGATCAGTGAATCCTTCGGGTTGCATCGACAAAAAGTTTAACCGAGCCAACGAAATCTCCATATCTCTATCCACTTGTTCATCAAGTTTGGTAGTCTGATCGAAATACGGATAGCCAACAACATTATGATAAATTTGTTTTGTCACTGTCATGTTGGATGTGGGGCTGTTTAGTATTGTACTTAGAATTAGGCAGGTAATGGTAAAAGTTAAAGCAAGGGAAAAGGTTTGAAAACGTCGCATATCCCCTCTAACAGCATATATCAAAGGTTTCAAAGAAATACATAGCAAACGGAGGGAACAATTCGATGTGCATTGTGATATAATATCCAACTATCAATATCTATATCTACATGTATTGCAGAAGAGGTTTTTAGCAGAGACTTTCTCAATGGCTTCTAAACTTCTCATTCTTTTTTCTAGATTTTTGTATTAATTTTAATACACAAAAAGTAGTGGGTTGTAACCAACCTTGTCACCAATCAAATTTAAATTTAAAATATTCCCACTATCTCTTAACTCATCCTACAATTACTCCTACAAATCTTCTAATCATCATCCCACGTTTCCCTCCACATTCCCTACAGCGTTTCCCACTCCAATTAATGTATGGCAGAAGCCGTTAGTAGTAGAGACCCTCTCAACGGCTTCTACACTTCTCTTTATTTTTTCTAAATTTTTGTATTTATTTTAATACATAAAAAGTAGTGGGTTATAATCAACCTTATCATCAATTAAATTTAAATTTAAAATATTCCCACCATCTCTTAACTCATCCTACACTCCTACAAATCCTCTAATCATCATCTCACGTTTCACCCCACATTTCCTCCCACGTTTCCCACTCTATTTAAGAGTACTCCAATTTAAGAATTCCATCCCAATTAAAACTCCTCCAAACATAGCTTCCTCCTTCAATTCTCTTGCATGCTCATTCGTATTTTTTGGTAAACCAAACTAAGAATCTATTATCACTTTCATTTTTCTTGTGGTGTCAATCCAATTCTGTGTCATCCCACGAATCAAATGAACCCTAACAAGTCCGAATACATGCCACGTATATCCAAACTGGTGATTAATCGAAATAGCAATACAACTTTATGAGTCTCTAATCTCTTTCAGTCGTCTCTTGCGGGATTTATTACTTGTTTGAGTCATCACTGTCGGATCACCCTCTCAGTGTCATCTTCATCACCACCATTTTTAGTTAGGGTTTTAAATAAGGAAAGAAAAGATAAAAGAAAAAGAAAAAGAAGAAAAGGAGAGAAGAGGAAAAAAAAGAATTAGGAAGAGAATGTTCTCTCTCTACATTCCGACGGTTGCAGGGGCTTTTCCCCACTTTATTTGAGAGTACCTTCGGAACAAAATTGTAAACTGTTAATCTCATAAACCATTTTCAGGAGGCTCACGCATAATTTTTACCCGTATACATCACTTGCAGGTGGCACAATCTATTATAAGTTAATATTCATGGCAATTTGAAAAATGAGGGGCTTTGTAAACATTTAAGTATGCAACAGCATTTGCGAGAAAAACATGAATTACAGCAGTCTAGACATTTGTTGAATAATAAAAAAAAGATGTCAGACTTGCATATCTTTGTCAATTCAGGCTATCAGATCCAGAATGTATATGTTGGGAACACTGATTTTGTTCATGAAGTTCAACATTTGATGCACACTTGAGAGATGAAGTCTACTACATGTAAGGCAAACTACTTATCACATCCTTCCATTACGGGTTCAGCTTGGAAGGAATCAAATCATACTGCGAATACAAGTGTATTAATCATTCCACAAAGCTCTACAGTCAATTCCTTGAAAAGTAAGTTGCTTAGTTTCCAAATCAAATGCCATGTAGAAATATTATTGGAGATTAATCGCAATAAAATTAAATTTATATCCTAACTATGAAGCGTCCACCACATTAAAGCATACCTTACCAGAATATTGTTGAAAGATGTTCTCGTAGTCCGGTTCCACTGTTGAATCATTAGCAAAATGAAACGGTACAGTAGGAACCCCAATGAAATCTGTGTAGAGATTTCTCCTGTAACAAAGCTTAGTTACATATGTCCCATGGTAGTCCGCTCTCTCAAGTGAATCTCCAACCAAGTCTACAATCTCTTTTTGTAATTTCCACTATGCCATTGGCTGAAGAGCACTAGAACTTGCACCAGAATCAAAAGCTGCACCACCTTTATGATTTGATATTTTCAGTTGTTCATTGTCAATGTCAAGCATCTTACCTCCAAAACTTATGCCTTCTAGGCTGCTACCAGTGTCAAAAGCAAAAGTTTGTTGGATAGGTGGTTCGCTCATTTCAAAACATGCAAGAAACAAGGAAACTTTAGGTCGCGTTGCAAAACTTGTTTGGAAATCACTCTGATCAGTGAATCCTTCGGGTTGCATCGACAAAAAGTTTAACCGAGCCAACGAAATCTCCATATCTCTATCCACTTGTTCTTCAAGTTTGGCGGTCTGATCGAAATACGGAGAGCCAACAACATTATGATAAATTTGTTTTGTCACTATCCTGTTGGATGTGGGGCTGTTTAGTATTGTACTTAGAATTAGGCAGGTAATGGTAAAAGTTAAGGCAAGGGAAAAGGCTTGAAAACGTCGCATATCCCCTCTAACAGCATACATCAAAGGTTTCAAAGAAATACACAGCAAAAGGAGGGAACAATTTGATGTGCATTGTGATATATTATCCAACTATCAATATCTATATCTATATGTATTGCAGAAGAGGTTTTTAGCAGAGACTCTCTCAATGGCTTCTAAACTTCTCATTCTTTTTTCTACATTTTTGTATTAATTTTAATACACAAAAAGTAGTGGGTTGTAACCAACCTTGTCACCAATCAAATTTAAATTTAAAATATTCCCACTATCTCTTAACTCATCCGACAACTACTCCTACAAATCCTCTAATCATCATCCCACGTTTCCCTCCACATTCCCTCCAGCGTTTCCCAATCCAATTAATGTATGGCAGAAGCCGTTAGTAGTAGAGACCCTCTCAACGGCTTCTACACTTCTCTTTATTTTTTCTTAATTTTTGTATTTATTTTAATACATAAAAAGTAGTGGGTTATAATCAACCTTATCATCAATTAAATTTAAATTTAAAATATTCCCACCATCTCTTAACTCATCCTTCAACCACTCCTACAAATTCTCTAATCATCATCTCACGTTTCACCCCACATTTCCTCCCACGTTTCCCACTCTATTTAAGAGTACTCCAATTTAAGAATTCCACCCCAATTAAAACTCCTTCAAACATAGCTTCCTCCTTCAATTCTCTTGCATGCTCATTCGTATTTTTTGGTAAACCAAACTAAGAATCTATTATCACTTTCATTTTTCTTGTGGTGGTCAATCCAATTCTGTGTCATCCCATGAATCAAATGAACCCTAACAAGTCCGAATACATGCCACGTATATCCAAACTGGTGATTAATCGAAATAGCAATACAACTTTATGAGTCTCTAATCTCTTTCAGTCATCTCTTGCGGGATTTATTACTTGTTTGAGTCATCACTGTCGGGTCACCCTCTCAGTGTCATCTTTATCACCACCATTTTTAGTTAGGGTTTTAAATGAAGTCCCGATTTTGCCGCAAATAATGCTTATCCATGCATATTTTCGTGGTCAACTAGTGCTTGATAACTGTGTTAAGGGTCCTAAGGATCGTCTCATGAATTTTACATCCCTCCCAAGCCAGCTTTAAATAAGGTCTGTAGTGAAGATATGTTGGAAGTTTTACCAGTCAATGGTGGTAGCCGGTAGTGGCCGACGTTTGTGGCGCAAGTGGCAGCACGTCCTTTTTTCAGCTGTGCCTATAAGAGAAGATCCGGCAAGACTAAACATGAACATGGTCAAGAGGATTTGCTTTGTCCCTACACAATATTGCATGGGGTATCAGCAGCATCTTTGACTGCTCTAAATTGCCTGGAGCAGTGCTGATTCATGTTAGCCTTTGGAGCAAAACCGTTTAACAGAGGAGAAGAAGGGAAAAAAGGAAAGAAAAGATAAAAGAAAAAGAAAAAGAAGAAAAAGAGAGAAGAGGAAAAGAAAAAGAATTAGGAAGAGAATGTTCTCTCTCTACATTCCGGACGGTTGCAGGGGCTTTTCCCCACTTTATTTGAGAGTACCTTCGGAACAAAATTGTAGACTGTTAATCTCATAAACCATTTTCAGGAGGCTCACGCATAATTTTTACACGTATACATCACTTGCAGGTGGCACAATCTGTTATAAGTTAATATTCATGGCAATTTGAAAAATGAGGGGCTTTGTAAGCATTTAAGTATGCCACAGCATTTACGAGAAAAACATGAATTACAGCAGTCTAGACATTTGTTGAATAATAAAAAAAAGATGTCAGACTTGCATATCTTTGTCAATTCAGGCTATCAGATCCAGAATGTATATGTTGGGAACACTGATTTTGTTCATGAAGTTCAACATTTGATGCACACTTGAGAGATGAAGTCTACTACATGTAAGGCAAACTACTTATCACATCCTTCCATTACGGGTTCAGCTTGGAAGGAATCAAATCATACTGCGAATACAAGTGTATTAATCATTCCACAAAGCTCTACAGTCAATTCCTTGAAAAGTAAGTTGCTTAGTTTCCAAATCAAATGCCATGTAGAAATATTATTGGAGATTAATCGCAATAAAATTAAATTTATATCCTAGCTATGAAGCGTCCACCACATTAAAGCATACCTTACCAGAATATTGTTGAAAGATGTTCTCGTAGTCCAGTTCCACTGTTGAATCATTAGCAAAATGAAACGGTACAGTAGGAACCCCAATGAAATCTGTGTAGAGATTTTCCTTGAAACAAAGCTTAGTTACATATGTCCCATGGTAGTCCGCTCTCTCAAGTGAATCTCCAACCAAGTCTACAATCTCTTTTGTAATTTCCACTATGCCATTGGCTGAAGAGCACTAGAACTTGCACCAGAATCAAAAGCTGCACCACCTTTATGATTTGATATTTTCAGTTGTTCATTGTCAATGTCAAGGAGGGAACAATTCGATGTGCATTGTGATATAATATCCAACTATCAATATCTATATCTATATGTATTGCAGAAGAGGTTATTAGCAGAGACTCTCTCAATGGCTTCTAAACTTCTCATTCTTTTTTCTAGATTTTTGTATTAATTTTAATACACAAAAAGTAGTGGGTTGTAACCAACCTTGTCACCAATCAAATTTAAATTTAAAATATTCCCACTATCTCTTAACTCATCCTACAACTACTCCTACAAATCCTCTAATCATCATCCCACGTTTCCATCCACATTCCCTCCAGCGTTTCCCAATCCAATTAATGTATGGCAAAAGCCGTTAGTAGTAGAGACCCTCTCAACGGCTTCAACACTTCTCTTTATTTTTTCTAAATTTTTGTATTTATTTTAATACATAAAAAGTAGTGGGTTATAATCAACCTTATCATCAATTAAATTTAAATTTAAAATATTCCCACCATCTCTTAACTCATCCTTCAACCACTCCTACAAATTCTCTAATCATCATCTCACGTTTCACCCCACATTTCCTCCCACGTTTCCCACTCTATTTAAGAGTACTCCAATTTAAGAATTCCACCCCAATTAAAACTCCTTCAAACATAGCTTCCTCCTTCAATTCTCTTGCATGCTCATTCGTATTTTTTGGTAAACCAAACTAAGAATCTATTATCACTTTCATTTTTCTTGTGGTGGTCAATCCAATTCTGTGTCATCCCATGAATCAAATGAACCCTAACAAGTCCGAATACATGCCACGTATATCCAAACTGGTGATTAATCGAAATAGCAATACAACTTTATGAGTCTCTAATCTCTTTCAGTCATCTCTTGCGGGATTTATTACTTGTTTGAGTCATCACTGTCGGGTCACCCTCTCAGTGTCATCTTTATCACCACCATTTTTAGTTAGGGTTTTAAATGAAGTCCCGATTTTGCCGCAAATAATGCTTATCCATGCATATTTTCGTGGTCAACTAGTGCTTGATAACTGTGTTAAGGGTCCTAAGGATCGTCTCATGAATTTTACATCCCTCCCAAGCCAGCTTTAAATAAGGTCTGTAGTGAAGATATGTTGGAAGTTTTACCAGTCAATGGTGGTAGCCGGTAGTGGCCGACGTTTGTGGCGCAAGTGGCAGCACGTCCTTTTTTCAGCTGTGCCTATAAGAGAAGATCCGGCAAGACCAAACATGAACATGGTCAAGAGGATTTGCTTTGTCCCTACACAATATTGCATGGGGTATCAGCAGCATCTTTGACTGCTCTAAATTGCCTGGAGCAGTGCTGATTCATGTTAGCCTTTGGAGCAAAACCGTTTAACAGAGGAGAAGAAGGGAAAAAAGGAAAGAAAAGATAAAAGAAAAAGAAAAAGAAGAAAAAGAGAGAAGAGGAAAAGAAAAAGAATTAGGAAGAGAATGTTCTCTCTCTACATTCCGGACGGTTGCAGGGGCTTTTCCCCACTTTATTTGAGAGTACCTTCGGAACAAAATTGTAGACTGTTAATCTCATAAACCATTTTCAGGAGGCTCACGCATAATTTTTACACGTATACATCACTTGCAGGTGGCACAATCTGTTATAAGTTAATATTCATGGCAATTTGAAAAATGAGGGGCTTTGTAAGCATTTAAGTATGCCACAGCATTTACGAGAAAAACATGAATTACAGCAGTCTAGACATTTGTTGAATAATAAAAAAAAGATGTCAGACTTGCATATCTTTGTCAATTCAGGCTATCAGATCCAGAATGTATATGTTGGGAACACTGATTTTGTTCATGAAGTTCAACATTTGATGCACACTTGAGAGATGAAGTCTACTACATGTAAGGCAAACTACTTATCACATCCTTCCATTACGGGTTCAGCTTGGAAGGAATCAAATCATACTGCGAATACAAGTGTATTAATCATTCCACAAAGCTCTACAGTCAATTCCTTGAAAAGTAAGTTGCTTAGTTTCCAAATCAAATGCCATGTAGAAATATTATTGGAGATTAATCGCAATAAAATTAAATTTATATCCTAGCTATGAAGCGTCCACCACATTAAAGCATACCTTACCAGAATATTGTTGAAAGATGTTCTCGTAGTCCAGTTCCACTGTTGAATCATTAGCAAAATGAAACGGTACAGTAGGAACCCCAATGAAATCTGTGTAGAGATTTTCCTTGAAACAAAGCTTAGTTACATATGTCCCATGGTAGTCCGCTCTCTCAAGTGAATCTCCAACCAAGTCTACAATCTCTTTTGTAATTTCCACTATGCCATTGGCTGAAGAGCACTAGAACTTGCACCAGAATCAAAAGCTGCACCACCTTTATGATTTGATATTTTCAGTTGTTCATTGTCAATGTCAAGGAGGGAACAATTCGATGTGCATTGTGATATAATATCCAACTATCAATATCTATATCTATATGTATTGCAGAAGAGGTTATTAGCAGAGACTCTCTCAATGGCTTCTAAACTTCTCATTCTTTTTTCTAGATTTTTGTATTAATTTTAATACACAAAAAGTAGTGGGTTGTAACCAACCTTGTCACCAATCAAATTTAAATTTAAAATATTCCCACTATCTCTTAACTCATCCTACAACTACTCCTACAAATCCTCTAATCATCATCCCACGTTTCCATCCACATTCCCTCCAGCGTTTCCCAATCCAATTAATGTATGGCAAAAGCCGTTAGTAGTAGAGACCCTCTCAACGGCTTCAACACTTCTCTTTATTTTTTCTAAATTTTTGTATTTATTTTAATACATAAAAAGTAGTGGGTTATAATCAACCTTATCATCAATTAAATTTAAATTTAAAATATTCCCACCATCTCTTAACTCATCCTTCAACCACTCCTACAAATTCTCTAATCATCATCTCACGTTTCACCCCACATTTCCTCCCACGTTTCCCACTCTATTTAAGAGTACTCCAATTTAAGAATTCCACCCCAATTAAAACTCCTTCAAACATAGCTTCCTCCTTCAATTCTCTTGCATGCTCATTCGTATTTTTTGGTAAACCAAACTAAGAATCTATTATCACTTTCATTTTTCTTGTGGTGGTCAATCCAATTCTGTGTCATCCCATGAATCAAATGAACCCTAACAAGTCCGAATACATGCCACGTATATCCAAACTGGTGATTAATCGAAATAGCAATTCAACTTTATGAGTCTCTAATCTCTTTCAGTCATCTCTTGCGGGATTTATTACTTGTTTGAGTCATCACTGTCGGGTCACCCTCTCAGTGTCATCTTTATCACCACCATTTTTAGTTAGGGTTTTAAATGAAGTCCCGATTTTGCCGCAAATAATGCTTATCCATGCATATTTTCGTGGTCAACTAGTGCTTGATAACTGTGTTAAGGGTCCTAAGGATCGTCTCATGAATTTTACATCCCTCCCAAGCCAGCTTTAAATAAGGTCTGTAGTGAAGATATGTTGGAAGTTTTACCAGTCAATGGTGGTAGCCGGTAGTGGCCGACGTTTGTGGCGCAAGTGGCAGCACGTCCTTTTTTCAGCTGTGCCTATAAGAGAAGATCCGGCAAGACTAAACATGAACATGGTCAAGAGGATTTGCTTTGTCCCTACACAATATTGCATGGGGTATCAGCAGCATCTTTGACTGCTCTAAATTGCCTGGAGCAGTGCTGATTCATGTTAGCCTTTGGAGCAAAACCGTTTAACAGAGGAGAAGAAGGGAAAAAAGGAAAGAAAAGATAAAAGAAAAAGAAAAAGAAGAAAAAGAGAGAAGAGGAAAAGAAAAAGAATTAGGAAGAGAATGTTCTCTCTCTACATTCCGGACGGTTGCAGGGGCTTTTCCCCACTTTATTTGAGAGTACCTTCGGAACAAAATTGTAGACTGTTAATCTCATAAACCATTTTCAGGAGGCTCACGCATAATTTTTACACGTATACATCACTTGCAGGTGGCACAATCTGTTATAAGTTAATATTCATGGCAATTTGAAAAATGAGGGGCTTTGTAAGCATTTAAGTATGCCACAGCATTTACGAGAAAAACATGAATTACAGCAGTCTAGACATTTGTTGAATAATAAAAAAAAGATGTCAGACTTGCATATCTTTGTCAATTCAGGCTATCAGATCCAGAATGTATATGTTGGGAACACTGATTTTGTTCATGAAGTTCAACATTTGATGCACACTTGAGAGATGAAGTCTACTACATGTAAGGCAAACTACTTATCACATCCTTCCATTACGGGTTCAGCTTGGAAGGAATCAAATCATACTGCGAATACAAGTGTATTAATCATTCCACAAAGCTCTACAGTCAATTCCTTGAAAAGTAAGTTGCTTAGTTTCCAAATCAAATGCCATGTAGAAATATTATTGGAGATTAATCGCAATAAAATTAAATTTATATCCTAGCTATGAAGCGTCCACCACATTAAAGCATACCTTACCAGAATATTGTTGAAAGATGTTCTCGTAGTCCAGTTCCACTGTTGAATCATTAGCAAAATGAAACGGTACAGTAGGAACCCCAATGAAATCTGTGTAGAGATTTTCCTTGAAACAAAGCTTAGTTACATATGTCCCATGGTAGTCCGCTCTCTCAAGTGAATCTCCAACCAAGTCTACAATCTCTTTTGTAATTTCCACTATGCCATTGGCTGAAGAGCACTAGAACTTGCACCAGAATCAAAAGCTGCACCACCTTTATGATTTGATATTTTCAGTTGTTCATTGTCAATGTCAAGGAGGGAACAATTCGATGTGCATTGTGATATAATATCCAACTATCAATATCTATATCTATATGTATTGCAGAAGAGGTTATTAGCAGAGACTCTCTCAATGGCTTCTAAACTTCTCATTCTTTTTTCTAGATTTTTGTATTAATTTTAATACACAAAAAGTAGTGGGTTGTAACCAACCTTGTCACCAATCAAATTTAAATTTAAAATATTCCCACTATCTCTTAACTCATCCTACAACTACTCCTACAAATCCTCTAATCATCATCCCACGTTTCCATCCACATTCCCTCCAGCGTTTCCCAATCCAATTAATGTATGGCAAAAGCCGTTAGTAGTAGAGACCCTCTCAACGGCTTCAACACTTCTCTTTATTTTTTCTAAATTTTTGTATTTATTTTAATACATAAAAAGTAGTGGGTTATAATCAACCTTATCATCAATTAAATTTAAATTTAAAATATTCCCACCATCTCTTAACTCATCCTTCAACCACTCCTACAAATTCTCTAATCATCATCTCACGTTTCACCCCACATTTCCTCCCACGTTTCCCACTCTATTTAAGAGTACTCCAATTTAAGAATTCCACCCCAATTAAAACTCCTTCAAACATAGCTTCCTCCTTCAATTCTCTTGCATGCTCATTCGTATTTTTTGGTAAACCAAACTAAGAATCTATTATCACTTTCATTTTTCTTGTGGTGGTCAATCCAATTCTGTGTCATCCCATGAATCAAATGAACCCTAACAAGTCCGAATACATGCCACGTATATCCAAACTGGTGATTAATCGAAATAGCAATTCAACTTTATGAGTCTCTAATCTCTTTCAGTCATCTCTTACGGGATTTATTACTTGTTTGAGTCATCACTGTCGGATCACCCTCTCAGTGTCATATTCATCACCACCATTTTTAGTTAGGGTTTTAAATGAAGTCCCGATTTTGCCGCAAATAATGCTTATCCATGCATATTTTCGTGGTCAACTAGTGCATGATAACCGTGTTAAGGGTCCTAAGGATCGTCTCATGAATTTTACATCCCTCCCAAGCCAGCTTTAAATAAGGTCTGTAGTGAAGATATGTTGGAAGTTTTACCAGTCAATGGTGGTAGCCGGTAGTGGCCGACGTTTGTGGCGCAAGTGGTCAGCACGTCCTTTTTTCAGCTGTGCCTATAAGAGAAGATCCGGCAAGACTAAACATGAACATGGTCAAGAGGATTTGCTTTGTCCCTACACAATATTGCATGGGGTATCAGCAGCATCTTTGACTGCTCTAAATTGCCTGGAGCAGTGCTGATTCATGTTAGCCTTTGGAGCAAAACCGTTTAACAGTGGAGAAGAAGGGAAAAAAGGAAAGAAAAGATAAAAGAAAAAGAAAAAGAAGAAAAGGAGAGAAGAGGAAAAGAAAAAGAATTAGGAAGAGAATGTTCTCTCTCTACATTCCGGACGGTTGCAGGGGCTTTTCCCCACTTTATTTGAGAGTACCTTCGGAACAAAATTGTAGACTGTTAATCTCATAAACCATTTTCAGGAGGCTCACGCATAATTTTTACACGTATACATCACTTGCAGGTGGCACAATCTGTTATAAGTTAATATTCATGGCAATTTGAAAAATGAGGGGCTTTGTAAGCATTTAAGTATGCCACAGCATTTGCGAGAAAAACATGAATTACAGCAGTCTAGACATTTGTTGAATAATAAAAAAAAAAATGTCAGACTTGCATATCTTTGTCAATTCAGGCTATCAGATCCAGAATGTATATGTTGGGAACACTGATTTTGTTCATGAAGTTCAACATTTGATGCACACTTGAGAGATGAAGTCTACTACATGTAAGGCAAACTACTTATCACATCCTTCCATTACGGGTTCAGCTTGGAAGGAATCAAATCATACTGCGAATACAAGTGTATTAATCATTCCACAAAGCTCTACAGTCAATTCCTTGAAAAGTAAGTTGCTTAGTTTCCAAATCAAATGCCATGTAGAAATATTATTGGAGATTAATCGCAATAAAATTAAATTTATATCCTAACTATGAAGCGTCCACCACATTAAAGCATACCTTACCAGAATATTGTTGAAAGATGTTCTCGTAGTCCAGTTCCACTGTTGAATCATTAGCAAAATGAAACGGTACAGTAGGAACCCCAATGAAATCTGTGTAGAGATTTCCCCTGTAACAAAGCTTAGTTACATATGTCCCATGGTAGTCCGCTCTCTCAAGTGAATCTCCAACCAAGTCTACAATCTCTTTTTGTAATTTCCACTATGCCATTGGCTGAAGAGCACTAGAACTTGCACCAGAATCAAAAGCTGCACCACCTTTATGATTTGATATTTTCAGTTGTTCATTGTCAATGTCAAGCATCTTACCTCCAAAACTTATGCCTTCTAGGCTGCTACCAGTGTCAAAAGCAACAGTTTGTTGGATAGGTGGTTCGCTCATTTCAAAACATGCAAGAAACAAGGAAACTTTACGTCGCGTTGCAAAACTTGTTTGGAAATCACTCTGATCAGTGAATCCTTCGGGTTGCATCGACAAAAACTTTAACCGAGCCAACGAAATCTCCATATCTCTATCCACTTGTTCATCAAGTTTGGCAGTCTGATCGAAATACGGATAGCCAACAACATTATGATAAATTTGTTTTGTCACTGTCATGTTGGATGTGGGGCTGTTTAGTATTGTACTTAGAATTAGGCAGGTAATGGTAAAAGTTAAAGCAAGGGAAAAGGTTTGAAAACGTCGCATATCCCCTCTAACAGCATATATCAAAGGTTTCAAAGAAATACATAGCAAACGGAGGGAACAATTCGATGTGCATTGTGATATAATATCCAACTATCAATATCTATATCTACATGTATTGCAGAAGAGGTTTTTAGCAGAGACTTTCTCAATGGCTTCTAAACTTCTCATTCTTTTTTCTACATTTTTGTATTAATTTTAATACACAAAAAGTAGTGGGTTGTAACCAACCTTGTCACCAATCAAATTTAAATTTAAAATATTCCCACTATCTCTTAACTCATCCTACAATTACTCCTACAAATCTTCTAATCATCATCCCACGTTTCCCTCCACATTCCCTCCAGCGTTTCCCACTCCAATTAATGTATGGCAGAAGCCGTTAGTAGTAGAGACCCTCTCAACGGCTTCTACACTTCTCTTTATTTTTTCTAAATTTTTGTATTTATTTTAATACATAAAAAGTAGTGGGTTATAATCAACCTTATCATCAATTAAATTTAAATTTAAAATATTCCCACCATCTCTTAACTCATCCTACACTCCTACAAATCCTCTAATCATCATCTCACGTTTCACCCCACATTTCCTCCCACGTTTCCCACTCTATTTAAGAGTACTCCAATTTAAGAATTCCATCCCAATTAAAACTCCTCCAAACATAGCTTCCTCCTTCAATTCTCTTGCATGCTCATTCGTATTTTTTGGTAAACCAAACTAAGAATCTATTATCACTTTCATTTTTCTTGTGGTGTCAATCCAATTCTGTGTCATCCCACGAATCAAATGAACCCTAACAAGTCCGAATACATGCCACGTATATCCAAACTGGTGATTAATCGAAATAGCAATACAACTTTATGAGTCTCTAATCTCTTTCAGTCGTCTCTTGCGGGATTTATTACTTGTTTGAGTCATCACTGTCGGATCACCCTCTCAGTGTCATCTTCATCACCACCATTTTTAGTTAGGGTTTTAAATGAAGTCCCGATTTTGCCGCAAATAATGCTTATCCATGCATATTTTCGTGGTCAACTAGTGCTTGATAACTGTGTTAAGGGTCCTAAGGATCGTCTCATGAATTTTACATCCCTCCCAAGCCAGCTTTAAATAAGGTCTGTAGTGAAGATATGTTGGAAGTTTTACCAGTCAATGGTGGTAGCCGGTAGTGGCCGACGTTTGTGGCGCAAGTGGCAGCACGTCCTTTTTTCAGCTGTGCCTATAAGAGAAGATCCGGCAAGACTAAACATGAACATGGTCAAGAGGATTTGCTTTGTCCCTACACAATATTGCATGGGGTATCAGCAGCATCTTTGACTGCTCTAAATTGCCTGGAGCAGTGCTGATTCTTGTTAGCCTTTGGAGCAAAACCATTTAACAGTGGAGAAGAAGGGAAAAAAGGAAAGAAAAGATAAAAGAAAAAGAAAAAGAAGAAAAGGAGAGAAGAGGAAAAAAAAGAATTAGGAAGAGAATGTTCTCTCTCTACATTCCGGACGGTTGCAGGGGCTTTTCCCCACTTTATTTGAGAGTACCTTCGGAACAAAATTGTAAACTGTTAATCTCATAAACCATTTTCAGGAGGCTCACGCATAATTTTTACCCGTATACATCACTTGCAGGTGGCACAATCTGTTATAAGTTAATATTCATGGCAATTTGAAAAATGAGGGGCTTTGTAAACATTTAAGTATGCAACAGCATTTGCGAGAAAAACATGAATTACAGCAGTCTAGACATTTGTTGAATAATAAAAAAAAGATGTCAGACTTGCATATCTTTGTCAATTCAGGCTATCAGATCCAGAATGTATATGTTGGGAACACTGATTTTGTTCATGAAGTTCAACATTTGATGCACACTTGAGAGATGAAGTCTACTACATGTAAGGCAAACTACTTATCACATCCTTCCATTACGGGTTCAGCTTGGAAGGAATCAAATCATACTGCGAATACAAGTGTATTAATCATTCCACAAAGCTCTACAGTCAATTCCTTGAAAAGTAAGTTGCTTAGTTTCCAAATCAAATGCCATGTAGAAATATTATTGGAGATTAATCGCAATAAAATTAAATTTATATCCTAACTATGAAGCGTCCACCACATTAAAGCATACCTTACCAGAATATTGTTGAAAGATGTTCTCGTAGTCCGGTTCCACTGTTGAATCATTAGCAAAATGAAACGGTACAGTAGGAACCCCAATGAAATCTGTGTAGAGATTTCCCCTGTAACAAAGCTTAGTTACATATGTCCCATGGTAGTCCGCTCTCTCAAGTGAATCTCCAACCAAGTCTACAATCTCTTTTTGTAATTTCCACTATGCCATTGGCTGAAGAGCACTAGAACTTGCACCAGAATCAAAAGCTGCACCACCTTTATGATTTGATATTTTCAGTTGTTCATTGTCAATGTCAAGCATCTTACCTCCAAAACTTATGCCTTCTAGGCTGCTACCAGTGTCAAAAGCAAAGGTTTGTTGGATAGGTGGTTCGCTCATTTCAAAACATGCAAGAAACAAGGAAACTTTAGGTCGCGTTGCAAAACTTGTTTGGAAATCACTCTGATCAGTGAATCCTTCGGGTTGCATCGACAAAAAGTTTAACCGAGCCAACGAAATCTCCATATCTCTATCCACTTGTTCTTCAAGTTTGGCGGTCTGATCGAAATACGGAGAGCCAACAACATTATGATAAATTTGTTTTGTCACTGTCCTGTTGGATGTGGGGCTGTTTAGTATTGTACTTAGAATTAGGCAGGTAATGGTAAAAGTTAAGGCAAGGGAAAAGGCTTGAAAACGTCGCATATCCCCTCTAACAGCATACATCAAAGGTTTCAAAGAAATACACAGCAAAAGGAGGGAACAATTTGATGTGCATTGTGATATAATATCCAACTATCAATATCTATATCTATATGTATTGCAGAAGAGGTTTTTAGCAGAGACTCTCTCAATGGCTTCTAAACTTCTCATTCTTTTTTCTACATTTTTGTATTAATTTTAATACACAAAAAGTAGTGGGTTGTAACCAACCTTGTCACCAATCAAATTTAAATTTAAAATATTCCCACTATCTCTTAACTCATCCTACAACTACTCCTACAAATCCTCTAATCATCATCCCACGTTTCCCTCCACATTCCCTCCAGCGTTTCCCACTCCAATTAATGTATGGCAGAAGCCGTTAGTAGTAGAGACCCTCTCAACGGCTTCTACACTTCTCTTTATTTTTTCTAAATTTTTGTATTTATTTTAATACATAAAAAGTAGTGGGTTATAATCAACCTTATCATCAATTAAATTTAAATTTAAAATATTCCCACCATCTCTTAACTCATCCTTCAACCACTCCTACAAATCCTCTAATCGTCATCTCACGTTTCACCCCACATTTCCTCCCACGTTTCCCACTCTATTTAAGAATACTCCAATTTAAGAATTCCACCCCAATTAAAACTCCTCCAAACATAGCTTCCTCCTTCAATTCTCTTGCATGCTCATTCGTATTTTTTGGTAAACCAAACTAAGAATCTATTATCACTTTCATTTTTCTTGTGGTGTCAATCCAATTCTGTGTCATCCCATGAATCAAATGAACCCTAACAAGTCCGAATACATGCCACGTATATCCAAACTGGTGATTAATCGAAATAGCAATACAACTTTATGAGTCTCTAATCTCTTTCAGTCATCTCTTGCGGGATTTATTACTTGTTTGAGTCATCACTGTCGGATCACCCTCTCAGTGTCAACTTCATCACCACCATTTTTAGTTAGGGTTTTAAATGAAGTCCCGATTTTGCCGCAAATAATGCTTATCCATGCATATTTTCGTGGTCAACTAGTGCTTGATAACTGTGTTAAGGGACCTAAGGATCGTCTCATGAATTTTACATCCCTCCCAAGCCAGCTTTAAATAAGGTCTGTAGTGAAGATATGTTGGAAGTTTTACCAGTCAATGGTGGTAGCCGGTAGTGGCCGACGTTTGTGGCGCAAGTGGCAGCACGTCCTTTTTCAGCTGTGCCTATAAGAGAAGATCCGGCAAGACTAAACATGAACATGGTCAAGAGGATTTGCTTTGTCCCTACGCAATATTGCATGGGGTATCAGCAGCATCTTTGACTGCTCTAAATTGCCTGGAGCAGTGCTGATTCATGTTAGCCTTTGGAGCAAAACCGTTTAACAGAGGAGAAGAAGGGAAAAAAGGAAAGAAAAGATAAAAGAAAAAGAAAAAGAAGAAAAGGAGAGAAGAGGAAAAGAAAAAGAATTAGGAAGAGAATGTTCTCTCTCTACATTCCGGACGGTTGCAGGGGCTTTTCCCCACTTTATTTGAGAGTACCTTCGGAACAAAATTGTAGACTGTTAATCTCATAAACCATTTTCAGGAGGCTCACGCATAATTTTTACACGTATACATCACTTGCAGGTGGCACAATCTGTTATAAGTTAATATTCATGGCAATTTGAAAAATGAGGGGCTTTGTAAGCATTTAAGTATGCCACAGCATTTGCGAGAAAAACATGAATTACAGCAGTCTAGACATTTGTTGAATAATAAAAAAAAGATGTCAGACTTGCATATCTTTGTCAATTCAGGCTATCAGATCCAGAATGTATATGTTGGGAACACTGATTTTGTTCATGAAGTTCAACATTTGATGCACACTTGAGAGATGAAGTCTACTACATGTAAGGCAAACTACTTATCACATCCTTCCATTACGGGTTCAGCTTGGAAGGAATCAAATCATACTGCGAATACAAGTGTATTAATCATTCCACAAAGCTCTACAGTCAATTCCTTGAAAAGTAAGTTGCTTAGTTTCCAAATCAAATGCCATGTAGAAATATTATTGGAGATTAATCGCAATAAAATTAAATTTATATCCTAGCTATGAAGCGTCCACCACATTAAAGCATACCTTACCAGAATATTGTTGAAAGATGTTCTCGTAGTCCAGTTCCACTGTTGAATCATTAGCAAAATGAAACGGTACAGTAGGAACCCCAATGAAATCTGTGTAGAGATTTTCCTTGAAACAAAGCTTAGTTACATATGTCCCATGGTAGTCCGCTCTCTCAAGTGAATCTCCAACCAAGTCTACAATCTCTTTTGTAATTTCCACTATGCCATTGGCTGAAGAGCACTAGAACTTGCACCAGAATCAAAAGCTGCACCACCTTTATGATTTGATATTTTCAGTTGTTCATTGTCAATGTCAAGGAGGGAACAATTCGATGTGCATTGTGATATAATATCCAACTATCAATATCTATATCTATATGTATTGCAGAAGAGGTTATTAGCAGAGACTCTCTCAATGGCTTCTAAACTTCTCATTCTTTTTTCTAGATTTTTGTATTAATTTTAATACACAAAAAGTAGTGGGTTGTAACCAACCTTGTCACCAATCAAATTTAAATTTAAAATATTCCCACTATCTCTTAACTCATCCTACAACTACTCCTACAAATCCTCTAATCATCATCCCACGTTTCCATCCACATTCCCTCCAGCGTTTCCCAATCCAATTAATGTATGGCAAAAGCCGTTAGTAGTAGAGACCCTCTCAACGGCTTCAACACTTCTCTTTATTTTTTCTAAATTTTTGTATTTATTTTAATACATAAAAAGTAGTGGGTTATAATCAACCTTATCATCAATTAAATTTAAATTTAAAATATTCCCACCATCTCTTAACTCATCCTACAACCACTCCTACAAATCCTCTAATCATCATCTCACGTTTCACCCCACATTTCCTCCCACGTTTCCCACTCTATTTAAGAGTACTCCAATTTAAGAATTCCACCCCAATTAAAACTCCTCCAAACATAGCTTCCTCCTTCAATTCTCTTGCATGCTCATTCGTATTTTTTGGTAAACCAAACTAAGAATCTATTATCACTTTCATTCTTCTTGTGGTGTCAATCCAATTCTGTGTCATCCCACGAATCAAATGAACCCTAACAAGTCCGAATACATGCCACGTATATCCAAACCGGTGATTAATCGAAATAGCAATACAACTTTATGAGTCTCTAATCTCTTTCAGTCATCTCTTACGGGATTTATTACTTGTTTGAGTCATCACTGTCGGATCACCCTCTCAGTGTCATATTCATCACCACCATTTTTAGTTAGGGTTTTAAATGAAGTCCCGATTTTGCCGCAAATAATGCTTATCCATGCATATTTTCGTGGTCAACTAGTGCATGATAACCGTGTTAAGGGTCCTAAGGATCGTCTCATGAATTTTACATCCCTCCCAAGCCAGCTTTAAATAAGGTCTGTAGTGAAGATATGTTGGAAGTTTTACCAGTCAATAGTGGTAGCCGGTAGTGGCCGACGTTTGTGGCGCAAGTGGTCAGCACGTCCTTTTTTCAGCTGTGCCTATAAGAGAAGATCCGGCAAGACTAAACATGAACATGGTCAAGAGGATTTGCTTTGTCCCTACACAATATTGCATGGGGTATCAGCAGCATCTTTGACTGCTCTAAATTGCCTGGAGCAGTGCTGATTCATGTAACCCTTTGGAACAAAACCGTTTAACAGTGGAGAAGAAGGGAAAAAAGGAAAGAAAAGATAAAAGAAAAAGAAAAAGAAGAAAAGGAGAGAAGAGGAAAAGAAAAAGAATTAGGAAGAGAATGATCTCTCTCTACATTCCGGACGGTTGCAGGGGCTTTTCCCCACTTTATTTGAGAGTACCTTCGGAACAAAATTGTAGACTGTTAATCTCATAAACCATTTTCAGGAGGCTCACGCATAATTTTTGCACGTATACATCACTTGCAGGTGGCACAATCTGTTATAAGTTAATATTCATGGCAATTTGAAAAATGAGGGGCTTTGTAAGCATTTAAGTATGCCACAGCATTTGCGAGAAAAACATGAATTACAGCAGTCTAGACATTTGTTGAATAATAAAAAAAAGATGTCAGACTTGCATATCTTTGTCAATTCAGGCTATCAGATCCAGAATGTATATGTTGGGAACACTGATTTTGTTCATGAAGTTCAACATTTGATGCACACTTGAGAGATGAAGTCTACTACATGTAAGGCAAACTACTTATCACATCCTTCCATTACGGGTTCAGCTTGGAAGGAATCAAATCATACTGCGAATACAAGTGTATTAATCATTCCACAAAGCTCTACAGTCAATTCCTTGAAAAGTAAGTTGCTTAGTTTCCAAATCAAATGCCATGTAGAAATATTATTGGAGATTAATCGCAATAAAATTAAATTTATATCCTAGCTATGAAGCGTCCACCACATTAAAGCATACCTTACCAGAATATTGTTGAAAGATGTTCTCGTAGTCCAGTTCCACTGTTGAATCATTAGCAAAATGAAACGGTACAGTAGGAACCCCAATGAAATCTGTGTAGAGATTTTCCTTGAAACAAAGCTTAGTTACATATGTCCCATCGTAGTCCGCTCTCTCAAGTGAATCTCCAACCAAGTCTACAATCTCTTTTTGTAATTTCCACTATGCCATTGGCTGAAGAGCACTAGAACTTGCACCAGAATCAAAAGCTGCACCACCTTTATGATTTGATATTTTCAGTTGTTCATTGTCAATGTCAAGTATCTTACCTCCAAAACTTATGCCTTCTAGGCTGCTACCAGTGTCAAAAGTAACAGTTTGTTGGGTAGGTGGTTCGCTCATTTCAAAACATGCAAGAAACAAGGAAACTTTACGTCGCGTTGCAAAACTTGTTTGGAAATCACTCTGATCAGAGAATCCTTCGGTTTGCATCGACAAAAAGTTTAACCGAGCCAACGAAATCTCCATATCTCTATCCACTTGTTCTTCAAGTTTGGCGGTCTGATCGAAATACGGAGAGCCAACAACATTATGATAAATTTGTTTTGTCACTGTCCTGTTGGATGTGGGGCTGTTTAGTATTGTACTTAGAATTAGGCAGGTAATGGTAAAAGTTAAGGCAAGGGAAAAGGCTTAAAAACGTCGCATATGCCCTCTAACAGCATATATCAAAGGTTTCAAAGAAGTACACAGCAAAAGGAGGGAACAATTCGATGTGCATTGTGATATAATATCCAACTATCAATATCTATATCTATATGTATTGCAGAAGAGGTTTTTAGCAGAGACTCTCTCAATGGCTTCTAAACTTCTCATTCTTTTTTCTAGATTTTTGTATTAATTTTAATACACAAAAAGTAGTGGGTGTAACCAACCTTGTCACCAATCAAATTTAAATTTAAAATATTCCCACTGTCTCTTAACTCATCCTACAACTACTCCTACAAATCCTCTAATCATCATCCCACGTTTCCCTCCACATTTCCTCCAGCGTTTCCCACTCCAATTAATGTATGGCAGAAGCCGTTAGTAGTAGAGACCCTCTCAACGGCTTCTACACTTCTCTTTATTTTTTCTAAATTTTTGTATTTGTTTTAATACATAAAAAGTAGTGGGTTATAATCAACCTTATCATCAATTAAATTTAAATTTAAAATATTCCCACCATCTCTTAACTCATCCTTCAACCACTCCTACAAATCCTCTAATCGTCATCTCACGTTTCACCCCACATTTCCTCCCACGTTTCCCACTCTATTTAAGAATACTCCAATTTAAGAATTCCACCCCAATTAAAACTCCTCCAAACATAGCTTCCTCCTTCAATTCTCTTGCATGCTCATTCGTATTTTTTGGTAAACCAAACTAAGAATCTATTATCACTTTCATTTTTCTTGTGGTGTCAATCCAATTCTGTGTCATCCCATGAATCAAATGAACCCTAACAAGTCCGAATACGTGCCACGTATATCCAAACTGGTGATTAATCGAAATAGCAATACAACTTTATGAGTCTCTAATCTCTTTCAGTCATCTCTTGCGGGATTTATTACTTGTTTGAGTCATCACTGTCGGATCACCCTCTCAGTGTCAACTTCATCACCACCATTTTTAGTTAGGGTTTTAAATGAAGTCCCGATTTTGCCGCAAATAATGCTTATCCATGCATATTTTCGTGGTCAACTAGTGCTTGATAACTGTGTTAAGGGACCTAAGGATCGTCTCATGAATTTTACATCCCTCCCAAGCCAGCTTTAAATAAGGTCTGTAGTGAAGATATGTTGGAAGTTTTACCAGTCAATGGTGGTAGCCGGTAGTGGCCGACGTTTGTGGCGCAAGTGGCAGCACGTCCTTTTTCAGCTGTGCCTATAAGAGAAGATCCGGCAAGACTAAACATGAACATGGTCAAGAGGATTTGCTTTGTCCCTACGCAATATTGCATGGGGTATCAGCAGCATCTTTGACTGCTCTAAATTGCCTGGAGCAGTGCTGATTCATGTTAGCCTTTGGAGCAAAACCGTTTAACAGAGGAGAAGAAGGGAAAAAAGGAAAGAAAAGATAAAAGAAAAAGAAAAAGAAGAAAAGGAGAGAAGAGGAAAAGAAAAAGAATTAGGAAGAGAATGTTCTCTCTCTACATTCCGGACGGTTGCAGGGGCTTTTCCCCACTTTATTTGAGAGTACCTTCGGAACAAAATTGTAGACTGTTAATCTCATAAACCATTTTCAGGAGGCTCACGCATAATTTTTACACGTATACATCACTTGCAGGTGGCACAATCTGTTATAAGTTAATATTCATGGCAATTTGAAAAATGAGGGGCTTTGTAAGCATTTAAGTATGCCACAGCATTTGCGAGAAAAACATGAATTACAGCAGTCTAGACATTTGTTGAATAATAAAAAAAAGATGTCAGACTTGCATATCTTTGTCAATTCAGGCTATCAGATCCAGAATGTATATGTTGGGAACACTGATTTTGTTCATGAAGTTCAACATTTGATGCACACTTGAGAGATGAAGTCTACTACATGTAAGGCAAACTACTTATCACATCCTTCCATTACGGGTTCAGCTTGGAAGGAATCAAATCATACTGCGAATACAAGTGTATTAATCATTCCACAAAGCTCTACAGTCAATTCCTTGAAAAGTAAGTTGCTTAGTTTCCAAATCAAATGCCATGTAGAAATATTATTGGAGATTAATCGCAATAAAATTAAATTTATATCCTAGCTATGAAGCGTCCACCACATTAAAGCATACCTTACCAGAATATTGTTGAAAGATGTTCTCGTAGTCCAGTTCCACTGTTGAATCATTAGCAAAATGAAACGGTACAGTAGGAACCCCAATGAAATCTGTGTAGAGATTTTCCTTGAAACAAAGCTTAGTTACATATGTCCCATGGTAGTCCGCTCTCTCAAGTGAATCTCCAACCAAGTCTACAATCTCTTTTTGTAATTTCCACTATGCCATTGGCTGAAGAGCACTAGAACTTGCACCAGAATCAAAAGCTGCACCACCTTTATGATTTGATATTTTCAGTTGTTCATTGTCAATGTCAAGTATCTTACCTCCAAAACTTATGCCTTCTAGGCTGCTACCAGTGTCAAAAGTAACAGTTTGTTGGGTAGGTGGTTCGCTCATTTCAAAACATGCAAGAAACAAGGAAACTTTACGTCGCGTTGCAAAACTTGTTTGGAAATCACTCTGATCAGAGAATCCTTCGGTTTGCATCGACAAAAAGTTTAACCGAGCCAACGAAATCTCCATATCTCTATCCACTTGTTCTTCAAGTTTGGCGGTCTGATCGAAATACGGAGAGCCAACAACATTATGATAAATTTGTTTTGTCACTGTCCTGTTGGATGTGGGGCTGTTTAGTATTGTACTTAGAATTAGGCAGGTAATGGTAAAAGTTAAGGCAAGGGAAAAGGCTTAAAAACGTCGCATATGCCCTCTAACAGCATATATCAAAGGTTTCAAAGAAGTACACAGCAAAAGGAGGGAACAATTCGATGTGCATTGTGATATAATATCCAACTATCAATATCTATATCTATATGTATTGCAGAAGAGGTTTTTAGCAGAGACTCTCTCAATGGCTTCTAAACTTCTCATTCTTTTTTCTAGATTTTTGTATTAATTTTAATACACAAAAAGTAGTGGGTGTAACCAACCTTGTCACCAATCAAATTTAAATTTAAAATATTCCCACTGTCTCTTAACTCATCCTACAACTACTCCTACAAATCCTCTAATCATCATCCCACGTTTCCCTCCACATTCCCTCCAGCGTTTCCCACTCCAATTAATGTATGGCAGAAGCCGTTAGTAGTAGAGACCCTCTCAACGGCTTCTACACTTCTCTTTATTTTTTCTAAATTTTTGTATTTGTTTTAATACATAAAAAGTAGTGGGTTATAATCAACCTTATCATCAATTAAATTTAAATTTAAAATATTCCCACCATCTCTTAACTCATCCTTCAACCACTCCTACAAATCCTCTAATCGTCATCTCACGTTTCACCCCACATTTCCTCCCACGTTTCCCACTCTATTTAAGAATACTCCAATTTAAGAATTCCACCCCAATTAAAACTCCTCCAAACATAGCTTCCTCCTTCAATTCTCTTGCATGCTCATTCGTATTTTTTGGTAAACCAAACTAAGAATCTATTATCACTTTCATTTTTCTTGTGGTGTCAATCCAATTCTGTGTCATCCCATGAATCAAATGAACCCTAACAAGTCCGAATACGTGCCACGTATATCCAAACTGGTGATTAATCGAAATAGCAATACAACTTTATGAGTCTCTAATCTCTTTCAGTCATCTCTTGCGGGATTTATTACTTGTTTGAGTCATCACTGTCGGATCACCCTCTCAGTGTCAACTTCATCACCACCATTTTTAGTTAGGGTTTTAAATGAAGTCCCGATTTTGCCGCAAATAATGCTTATCCATGCATATTTTCGTGGTCAACTAGTGCTTGATAACTGTGTTAAGGGACCTAAGGATCGTCTCATGAATTTTACATCCCTCCCAAGCCAGCTTTAAATAAGGTCTGTAGTGAAGATATGTTGGAAGTTTTACCAGTCAATGGTGGTAGCCGGTAGTGGCCGACGTTTGTGGCGCAAGTGGCAGCACGTCCTTTTTCAGCTGTGCCTATAAGAGAAGATCCGGCAAGACTAAACATGAACATGGTCAAGAGGATTTGCTTTGTCCCTACGCAATATTGCATGGGGTATCAGCAGCATCTTTGACTGCTCTAAATTGCCTGGAGCAGTGCTGATTCATGTTAGCCTTTGGAGCAAAACCGTTTAACAGAGGAGAAGAAGGGAAAAAAGGAAAGAAAAGATAAAAGAAAAAGAAAAAGAAGAAAAGGAGAGAAGAGGAAAAGAAAAAGAATTAGGAAGAGAATGTTCTCTCTCTACATTCCGGACGGTTGCAGGGGCTTTTCCCCACTTTATTTGAGAGTACCTTCGGAACAAAATTGTAGACTGTTAATCTCATAAACCATTTTCAGGAGGCTCACGCATAATTTTTACACGTATACATCACTTGCAGGTGGCACAATCTGTTATAAGTTAATATTCATGGCAATTTGAAAAATGAGGGGCTTTGTAAGCATTTAAGTATGCCACAGCATTTGCGAGAAAAACATGAATTACAGCAGTCTAGACATTTGTTGAATAATAAAAAAAAGATGTCAGACTTGCATATCTTTGTCAATTCAGGCTATCAGATCCAGAATGTATATGTTGGGAACACTGATTTTGTTCATGAAGTTCAACATTTGATGCACACTTGAGAGATGAAGTCTACTACATGTAAGGCAAACTACTTATCACATCCTTCCATTACGGGTTCAGCTTGGAAGGAATCAAATCATACTGCGAATACAAGTGTATTAATCATTCCACAAAGCTCTACAGTCAATTCCTTGAAAAGTAAGTTGCTTAGTTTCCAAATCAAATGCCATGTAGAAATATTATTGGAGATTAATCGCAATAAAATTAAATTTATATCCTAGCTATGAAGCGTCCACCACATTAAAGCATACCTTACCAGAATATTGTTGAAAGATGTTCTCGTAGTCCAGTTCCACTGTTGAATCATTAGCAAAATGAAACGGTACAGTAGGAACCCCAATGAAATCTGTGTAGAGATTTTCCTTGAAACAAAGCTTAGTTACATATGTCCCATGGTAGTCCGCTCTCTCAAGTGAATCTCCAACCAAGTCTACAATCTCTTTTGTAATTTCCACTATGCCATTGGCTGAAGAGCACTAGAACTTGCACCAGAATCAAAAGCTGCACCACCTTTATGATTTGATATTTTCAGTTGTTCATTGTCAATGTCAAGGAGGGAACAATTCGATGTGCATTGTGATATAATATCCAACTATCAATATCTATATCTATATGTATTGCAGAAGAGGTTATTAGCAGAGACTCTCTCAATGGCTTCTAAACTTCTCATTCTTTTTTCTAGATTTTTGTATTAATTTTAATACACAAAAAGTAGTGGGTTGTAACCAACCTTGTCACCAATCAAATTTAAATTTAAAATATTCCCACTATCTCTTAACTCATCCTACAACTACTCCTACAAATCCTCTAATCATCATCCCACGTTTCCATCCACATTCCCTCCAGCGTTTCCCAATCCAATTAATGTATGGCAAAAGCCGTTAGTAGTAGAGACCCTCTCAACGGCTTCAACACTTCTCTTTATTTTTTCTAAATTTTTGTATTTATTTTAATACATAAAAAGTAGTGGGTTATAATCAACCTTATCATCAATTAAATTTAAATTTAAAATATTCCCACCATCTCTTAACTCATCCTACAACCACTCCTACAAATCCTCTAATCATCATCTCACGTTTCACCCCACATTTCCTCCCACGTTTCCCACTCTATTTAAGAGTACTCCAATTTAAGAATTCCACCCCAATTAAAACTCCTCCAAACATAGCTTCCTCCTTCAATTCTCTTGCATGCTCATTCGTATTTTTTGGTAAACCAAACTAAGAATCTATTATCACTTTCATTCTTCTTGTGGTGTCAATCCAATTCTGTGTCATCCCACGAATCAAATGAACCCTAACAAGTCCGAATACATGCCACGTATATCCAAACCGGTGATTAATCGAAATAGCAATACAACTTTATGAGTCTCTAATCTCTTTCAGTCATCTCTTACGGGATTTATTACTTGTTTGAGTCATCACTGTCGGATCACCCTCTCAGTGTCATATTCATCACCACCATTTTTAGTTAGGGTTTTAAATGAAGTCCCGATTTTGCCGCAAATAATGCTTATCCATGCATATTTTCGTGGTCAACTAGTGCATGATAACCGTGTTAAGGGTCCTAAGGATCGTCTCATGAATTTTACATCCCTCCCAAGCCAGCTTTAAATAAGGTCTGTAGTGAAGATATGTTGGAAGTTTTACCAGTCAATAGTGGTAGCCGGTAGTGGCCGACGTTTGTGGCGCAAGTGGTCAGCACGTCCTTTTTTCAGCTGTGCCTATAAGAGAAGATCCGGCAAGACTAAACATGAACATGGTCAAGAGGATTTGCTTTGTCCCTACACAATATTGCATGGGGTATCAGCAGCATCTTTGACTGCTCTAAATTGCCTGGAGCAGTGCTGATTCATGTAACCCTTTGGAACAAAACCGTTTAACAGTGGAGAAGAAGGGAAAAAAGGAAAGAAAAGATAAAAGAAAAAGAAAAAGAAGAAAAGGAGAGAAGAGGAAAAGAAAAAGAATTAGGAAGAGAATGATCTCTCTCTACATTCCGGACGGTTGCAGGGGCTTTTCCCCACTTTATTTGAGAGTACCTTCGGAACAAAATTGTAGACTGTTAATCTCATAAACCATTTTCAGGAGGCTCACGCATAATTTTTGCACGTATACATCACTTGCAGGTGGCACAATCTGTTATAAGTTAATATTCATGGCAATTTGAAAAATGAGGGGCTTTGTAAGCATTTAAGTATGCCACAGCATTTGCGAGAAAAACATGAATTACAGCAGTCTAGACATTTGTTGAATAATAAAAAAAAGATGTCAGACTTGCATATCTTTGTCAATTCAGGCTATCAGATCCAGAATGTATATGTTGGGAACACTGATTTTGTTCATGAAGTTCAACATTTGATGCACACTTGAGAGATGAAGTCTACTACATGTAAGGCAAACTACTTATCACATCCTTCCATTACGGGTTCAGCTTGGAAGGAATCAAATCATACTGCGAATACAAGTGTATTAATCATTCCACAAAGCTCTACAGTCAATTCCTTGAAAAGTAAGTTGCTTAGTTTCCAAATCAAATGCCATGTAGAAATATTATTGGAGATTAATCGCAATAAAATTAAATTTATATCCTAGCTATGAAGCGTCCACCACATTAAAGCATACCTTACCAGAATATTGTTGAAAGATGTTCTCGTAGTCCAGTTCCACTGTTGAATCATTAGCAAAATGAAACGGTACAGTAGGAACCCCAATGAAATCTGTGTAGAGATTTTCCTTGAAACAAAGCTTAGTTACATATGTCCCATCGTAGTCCGCTCTCTCAAGTGAATCTCCAACCAAGTCTACAATCTCTTTTTGTAATTTCCACTATGCCATTGGCTGAAGAGCACTAGAACTTGCACCAGAATCAAAAGCTGCACCACCTTTATGATTTGATATTTTCAGTTGTTCATTGTCAATGTCAAGTATCTTACCTCCAAAACTTATGCCTTCTAGGCTGCTACCAGTGTCAAAAGTAACAGTTTGTTGGGTAGGTGGTTCGCTCATTTCAAAACATGCAAGAAACAAGGAAACTTTACGTCGCGTTGCAAAACTTGTTTGGAAATCACTCTGATCAGAGAATCCTTCGGTTTGCATCGACAAAAAGTTTAACCGAGCCAACGAAATCTCCATATCTCTATCCACTTGTTCTTCAAGTTTGGCGGTCTGATCGAAATACGGAGAGCCAACAACATTATGATAAATTTGTTTTGTCACTGTCCTGTTGGATGTGGGGCTGTTTAGTATTGTACTTAGAATTAGGCAGGTAATGGTAAAAGTTAAGGCAAGGGAAAAGGCTTAAAAACGTCGCATATGCCCTCTAACAGCATATATCAAAGGTTTCAAAGAAGTACACAGCAAAAGGAGGGAACAATTCGATGTGCATTGTGATATAATATCCAACTATCAATATCTATATCTATATGTATTGCAGAAGAGGTTTTTAGCAGAGACTCTCTCAATGGCTTCTAAACTTCTCATTCTTTTTTCTAGATTTTTGTATTAATTTTAATACACAAAAAGTAGTGGGTGTAACCAACCTTGTCACCAATCAAATTTAAATTTAAAATATTCCCACTGTCTCTTAACTCATCCTACAACTACTCCTACAAATCCTCTAATCATCATCCCACGTTTCCCTCCACATTCCCTCCAGCGTTTCCCACTCCAATTAATGTATGGCAGAAGCCGTTAGTAGTAGAGACCCTCTCAACGGCTTCTACACTTCTCTTTATTTTTTCTAAATTTTTGTATTTGTTTTAATACATAAAAAGTAGTGGGTTATAATCAACCTTATCATCAATTAAATTTAAATTTAAAATATTCCCACCATCTCTTAACTCATCCTTCAACCACTCCTACAAATCCTCTAATCGTCATCTCACGTTTCACCCCACATTTCCTCCCACGTTTCCCACTCTATTTAAGAATACTCCAATTTAAGAATTCCACCCCAATTAAAACTCCTCCAAACATAGCTTCCTCCTTCAATTCTCTTGCATGCTCATTCGTATTTTTTGGTAAACCAAACTAAGAATCTATTATCACTTTCATTTTTCTTGTGGTGTCAATCCAATTCTGTGTCATCCCATGAATCAAATGAACCCTAACAAGTCCGAATACGTGCCACGTATATCCAAACTGGTGATTAATCGAAATAGCAATACAACTTTATGAGTCTCTAATCTCTTTCAGTCATCTCTTGCGGGATTTATTACTTGTTTGAGTCATCACTGTCGGATCACCCTCTCAGTGTCAACTTCATCACCACCATTTTTAGTTAGGGTTTTAAATGAAGTCCCGATTTTGCCGCAAATAATGCTTATCCATGCATATTTTCGTGGTCAACTAGTGCTTGATAACTGTGTTAAGGGACCTAAGGATCGTCTCATGAATTTTACATCCCTCCCAAGCCAGCTTTAAATAAGGTCTGTAGTGAAGATATGTTGGAAGTTTTACCAGTCAATGGTGGTAGCCGGTAGTGGCCGACGTTTGTGGCGCAAGTGGCAGCACGTCCTTTTTCAGCTGTGCCTATAAGAGAAGATCCGGCAAGACTAAACATGAACATGGTCAAGAGGATTTGCTTTGTCCCTACGCAATATTGCATGGGGTATCAGCAGCATCTTTGACTGCTCTAAATTGCCTGGAGCAGTGCTGATTCATGTTAGCCTTTGGAGCAAAACCGTTTAACAGAGGAGAAGAAGGGAAAAAAGGAAAGAAAAGATAAAAGAAAAAGAAAAAGAAGAAAAGGAGAGAAGAGGAAAAGAAAAAGAATTAGGAAGAGAATGTTCTCTCTCTACATTCCGGACGGTTGCAGGGGCTTTTCCCCACTTTATTTGAGAGTACCTTCGGAACAAAATTGTAGACTGTTAATCTCATAAACCATTTTCAGGAGGCTCACGCATAATTTTTACACGTATACATCACTTGCAGGTGGCACAATCTGTTATAAGTTAATATTCATGGCAATTTGAAAAATGAGGGGCTTTGTAAGCATTTAAGTATGCCACAGCATTTGCGAGAAAAACATGAATTACAGCAGTCTAGACATTTGTTGAATAATAAAAAAAAGATGTCAGACTTGCATATCTTTGTCAATTCAGGCTATCAGATCCAGAATGTATATGTTGGGAACACTGATTTTGTTCATGAAGTTCAACATTTGATGCACACTTGAGAGATGAAGTCTACTACATGTAAGGCAAACTACTTATCACATCCTTCCATTACGGGTTCAGCTTGGAAGGAATCAAATCATACTGCGAATACAAGTGTATTAATCATTCCACAAAGCTCTACAGTCAATTCCTTGAAAAGTAAGTTGCTTAGTTTCCAAATCAAATGCCATGTAGAAATATTATTGGAGATTAATCGCAATAAAATTAAATTTATATCCTAGCTATGAAGCGTCCACCACATTAAAGCATACCTTACCAGAATATTGTTGAAAGATGTTCTCGTAGTCCAGTTCCACTGTTGAATCATTAGCAAAATGAAACGGTACAGTAGGAACCCCAATGAAATCTGTGTAGAGATTTTCCTTGAAACAAAGCTTAGTTACATATGTCCCATGGTAGTCCGCTCTCTCAAGTGAATCTCCAACCAAGTCTACAATCTCTTTTGTAATTTCCACTATGCCATTGGCTGAAGAGCACTAGAACTTGCACCAGAATCAAAAGCTGCACCACCTTTATGATTTGATATTTTCAGTTGTTCATTGTCAATGTCAAGGAGGGAACAATTCGATGTGCATTGTGATATAATATCCAACTATCAATATCTATATCTATATGTATTGCAGAAGAGGTTATTAGCAGAGACTCTCTCAATGGCTTCTAAACTTCTCATTCTTTTTTCTAGATTTTTGTATTAATTTTAATACACAAAAAGTAGTGGGTTGTAACCAACCTTGTCACCAATCAAATTTAAATTTAAAATATTCCCACTATCTCTTAACTCATCCTACAACTACTCCTACAAATCCTCTAATCATCATCCCACGTTTCCATCCACATTCCCTCCAGCGTTTCCCAATCCAATTAATGTATGGCAAAAGCCGTTAGTAGTAGAGACCCTCTCAACGGCTTCAACACTTCTCTTTATTTTTTCTAAATTTTTGTATTTATTTTAATACATAAAAAGTAGTGGGTTATAATCAACCTTATCATCAATTAAATTTAAATTTAAAATATTCCCACCATCTCTTAACTCATCCTACAACCACTCCTACAAATCCTCTAATCATCATCTCACGTTTCACCCCACATTTCCTCCCACGTTTCCCACTCTATTTAAGAGTACTCCAATTTAAGAATTCCACCCCAATTAAAACTCCTCCAAACATAGCTTCCTCCTTCAATTCTCTTGCATGCTCATTCGTATTTTTTGGTAAACCAAACTAAGAATCTATTATCACTTTCATTCTTCTTGTGGTGTCAATCCAATTCTGTGTCATCCCACGAATCAAATGAACCCTAACAAGTCCGAATACATGCCACGTATATCCAAACCGGTGATTAATCGAAATAGCAATACAACTTTATGAGTCTCTAATCTCTTTCAGTCATCTCTTACGGGATTTATTACTTGTTTGAGTCATCACTGTCGGATCACCCTCTCAGTGTCATATTCATCACCACCATTTTTAGTTAGGGTTTTAAATGAAGTCCCGATTTTGCCGCAAATAATGCTTATCCATGCATATTTTCGTGGTCAACTAGTGCATGATAACCGTGTTAAGGGTCCTAAGGATCGTCTCATGAATTTTACATCCCTCCCAAGCCAGCTTTAAATAAGGTCTGTAGTGAAGATATGTTGGAAGTTTTACCAGTCAATAGTGGTAGCCGGTAGTGGCCGACGTTTGTGGCGCAAGTGGTCAGCACGTCCTTTTTTCAGCTGTGCCTATAAGAGAAGATCCGGCAAGACTAAACATGAACATGGTCAAGAGGATTTGCTTTGTCCCTACACAATATTGCATGGGGTATCAGCAGCATCTTTGACTGCTCTAAATTGCCTGGAGCAGTGCTGATTCATGTAACCCTTTGGAACAAAACCGTTTAACAGTGGAGAAGAAGGGAAAAAAGGAAAGAAAAGATAAAAGAAAAAGAAAAAGAAGAAAAGGAGAGAAGAGGAAAAGAAAAAGAATTAGGAAGAGAATGATCTCTCTCTACATTCCGGACGGTTGCAGGGGCTTTTCCCCACTTTATTTGAGAGTACCTTCGGAACAAAATTGTAGACTGTTAATCTCATAAACCATTTTCAGGAGGCTCACGCATAATTTTTGCACGTATACATCACTTGCAGGTGGCACAATCTGTTATAAGTTAATATTCATGGCAATTTGAAAAATGAGGGGCTTTGTAAGCATTTAAGTATGCCACAGCATTTGCGAGAAAAACATGAATTACAGCAGTCTAGACATTTGTTGAATAATAAAAAAAAGATGTCAGACTTGCATATCTTTGTCAATTCAGGCTATCAGATCCAGAATGTATATGTTGGGAACACTGATTTTGTTCATGAAGTTCAACATTTGATGCACACTTGAGAGATGAAGTCTACTACATGTAAGGCAAACTACTTATCACATCCTTCCATTACGGGTTCAGCTTGGAAGGAATCAAATCATACTGCGAATACAAGTGTATTAATCATTCCACAAAGCTCTACAGTCAATTCCTTGAAAAGTAAGTTGCTTAGTTTCCAAATCAAATGCCATGTAGAAATATTATTGGAGATTAATCGCAATAAAATTAAATTTATATCCTAGCTATGAAGCGTCCACCACATTAAAGCATACCTTACCAGAATATTGTTGAAAGATGTTCTCGTAGTCCAGTTCCACTGTTGAATCATTAGCAAAATGAAACGGTACAGTAGGAACCCCAATGAAATCTGTGTAGAGATTTTCCTTGAAACAAAGCTTAGTTACATATGTCCCATCGTAGTCCGCTCTCTCAAGTGAATCTCCAACCAAGTCTACAATCTCTTTTTGTAATTTCCACTATGCCATTGGCTGAAGAGCACTAGAACTTGCACCAGAATCAAAAGCTGCACCACCTTTATGATTTGATATTTTCAGTTGTTCATTGTCAATGTCAAGTATCTTACCTCCAAAACTTATGCCTTCTAGGCTGCTACCAGTGTCAAAAGTAACAGTTTGTTGGGTAGGTGGTTCGCTCATTTCAAAACATGCAAGAAACAAGGAAACTTTACGTCGCGTTGCAAAACTTGTTTGGAAATCACTCTGATCAGAGAATCCTTCGGTTTGCATCGACAAAAAGTTTAACCGAGCCAACGAAATCTCCATATCTCTATCCACTTGTTCTTCAAGTTTGGCGGTCTGATCGAAATACGGAGAGCCAACAACATTATGATAAATTTGTTTTGTCACTGTCCTGTTGGATGTGGGGCTGTTTAGTATTGTACTTAGAATTAGGCAGGTAATGGTAAAAGTTAAGGCAAGGGAAAAGGCTTAAAAACGTCGCATATGCCCTCTAACAGCATATATCAAAGGTTTCAAAGAAGTACACAGCAAAAGGAGGGAACAATTCGATGTGCATTGTGATATAATATCCAACTATCAATATCTATATCTATATGTATTGCAGAAGAGGTTTTTAGCAGAGACTCTCTCAATGGCTTCTAAACTTCTCATTCTTTTTTCTAGATTTTTGTATTAATTTTAATACACAAAAAGTAGTGGGTGTAACCAACCTTGTCACCAATCAAATTTAAATTTAAAATATTCCCACTGTCTCTTAACTCATCCTACAACTACTCCTACAAATCCTCTAATCATCATCCCACGTTTCCCTCCACATTTCCTCCAGCGTTTCCCACTCCAATTAATGTATGGCAGAAGCCGTTAGTAGTAGAGACCCTCTCAACGGCTTCTACACTTCTCTTTATTTTTTCTAAATTTTTGTATTTGTTTTAATACATAAAAAGTAGTGGGTTATAATCAACCTTATCATCAATTAAATTTAAATTTAAAATATTCCCACCATCTCTTAACTCATCCTTCAACCACTCCTACAAATCCTCTAATCGTCATCTCACGTTTCACCCCACATTTCCTCCCACGTTTCCCACTCTATTTAAGAATACTCCAATTTAAGAATTCCACCCCAATTAAAACTCCTCCAAACATAGCTTCCTCCTTCAATTCTCTTGCATGCTCATTCGTATTTTTTGGTAAACCAAACTAAGAATCTATTATCACTTTCATTTTTCTTGTGGTGTCAATCCAATTCTGTGTCATCCCATGAATCAAATGAACCCTAACAAGTCCGAATACGTGCCACGTATATCCAAACTGGTGATTAATCGAAATAGCAATACAACTTTATGAGTCTCTAATCTCTTTCAGTCATCTCTTGCGGGATTTATTACTTGTTTGAGTCATCACTGTCGGATCACCCTCTCAGTGTCAACTTCATCACCACCATTTTTAGTTAGGGTTTTAAATGAAGTCCCGATTTTGCCGCAAATAATGCTTATCCATGCATATTTTCGTGGTCAACTAGTGCTTGATAACTGTGTTAAGGGACCTAAGGATCGTCTCATGAATTTTACATCCCTCCCAAGCCAGCTTTAAATAAGGTCTGTAGTGAAGATATGTTGGAAGTTTTACCAGTCAATGGTGGTAGCCGGTAGTGGCCGACGTTTGTGGCGCAAGTGGCAGCACGTCCTTTTTCAGCTGTGCCTATAAGAGAAGATCCGGCAAGACTAAACATGAACATGGTCAAGAGGATTTGCTTTGTCCCTACGCAATATTGCATGGGGTATCAGCAGCATCTTTGACTGCTCTAAATTGCCTGGAGCAGTGCTGATTCATGTTAGCCTTTGGAGCAAAACCGTTTAACAGAGGAGAAGAAGGGAAAAAAGGAAAGAAAAGATAAAAGAAAAAGAAAAAGAAGAAAAGGAGAGAAGAGGAAAAGAAAAAGAATTAGGAAGAGAATGTTCTCTCTCTACATTCCGGACGGTTGCAGGGGCTTTTCCCCACTTTATTTGAGAGTACCTTCGGAACAAAATTGTAGACTGTTAATCTCATAAACCATTTTCAGGAGGCTCACGCATAATTTTTACACGTATACATCACTTGCAGGTGGCACAATCTGTTATAAGTTAATATTCATGGCAATTTGAAAAATGAGGGGCTTTGTAAGCATTTAAGTATGCCACAGCATTTGCGAGAAAAACATGAATTACAGCAGTCTAGACATTTGTTGAATAATAAAAAAAAGATGTCAGACTTGCATATCTTTGTCAATTCAGGCTATCAGATCCAGAATGTATATGTTGGGAACACTGATTTTGTTCATGAAGTTCAACATTTGATGCACACTTGAGAGATGAAGTCTACTACATGTAAGGCAAACTACTTATCACATCCTTCCATTACGGGTTCAGCTTGGAAGGAATCAAATCATACTGCGAATACAAGTGTATTAATCATTCCACAAAGCTCTACAGTCAATTCCTTGAAAAGTAAGTTGCTTAGTTTCCAAATCAAATGCCATGTAGAAATATTATTGGAGATTAATCGCAATAAAATTAAATTTATATCCTAGCTATGAAGCGTCCACCACATTAAAGCATACCTTACCAGAATATTGTTGAAAGATGTTCTCGTAGTCCAGTTCCACTGTTGAATCATTAGCAAAATGAAACGGTACAGTAGGAACCCCAATGAAATCTGTGTAGAGATTTTCCTTGAAACAAAGCTTAGTTACATATGTCCCATGGTAGTCCGCTCTCTCAAGTGAATCTCCAACCAAGTCTACAATCTCTTTTTGTAATTTCCACTATGCCATTGGCTGAAGAGCACTAGAACTTGCACCAGAATCAAAAGCTGCACCACCTTTATGATTTGATATTTTCAGTTGTTCATTGTCAATGTCAAGTATCTTACCTCCAAAACTTATGCCTTCTAGGCTGCTACCAGTGTCAAAAGTAACAGTTTGTTGGGTAGGTGGTTCGCTCATTTCAAAACATGCAAGAAACAAGGAAACTTTACGTCGCGTTGCAAAACTTGTTTGGAAATCACTCTGATCAGAGAATCCTTCGGTTTGCATCGACAAAAAGTTTAACCGAGCCAACGAAATCTCCATATCTCTATCCACTTGTTCTTCAAGTTTGGCGGTCTGATCGAAATACGGAGAGCCAACAACATTATGATAAATTTGTTTTGTCACTGTCCTGTTGGATGTGGGGCTGTTTAGTATTGTACTTAGAATTAGGCAGGTAATGGTAAAAGTTAAGGCAAGGGAAAAGGCTTAAAAACGTCGCATATGCCCTCTAACAGCATATATCAAAGGTTTCAAAGAAGTACACAGCAAAAGGAGGGAACAATTCGATGTGCATTGTGATATAATATCCAACTATCAATATCTATATCTATATGTATTGCAGAAGAGGTTTTTAGCAGAGACTCTCTCAATGGCTTCTAAACTTCTCATTCTTTTTTCTAGATTTTTGTATTAATTTTAATACACAAAAAGTAGTGGGTGTAACCAACCTTGTCACCAATCAAATTTAAATTTAAAATATTCCCACTGTCTCTTAACTCATCCTACAACTACTCCTACAAATCCTCTAATCATCATCCCACGTTTCCCTCCACATTCCCTCCAGCGTTTCCCACTCCAATTAATGTATGGCAGAAGCCGTTAGTAGTAGAGACCCTCTCAACGGCTTCTACACTTCTCTTTATTTTTTCTAAATTTTTGTATTTGTTTTAATACATAAAAAGTAGTGGGTTATAATCAACCTTATCATCAATTAAATTTAAATTTAAAATATTCCCACCATCTCTTAACTCATCCTTCAACCACTCCTACAAATCCTCTAATCGTCATCTCACGTTTCACCCCACATTTCCTCCCACGTTTCCCACTCTATTTAAGAATACTCCAATTTAAGAATTCCACCCCAATTAAAACTCCTCCAAACATAGCTTCCTCCTTCAATTCTCTTGCATGCTCATTCGTATTTTTTGGTAAACCAAACTAAGAATCTATTATCACTTTCATTTTTCTTGTGGTGTCAATCCAATTCTGTGTCATCCCATGAATCAAATGAACCCTAACAAGTCCGAATACGTGCCACGTATATCCAAACTGGTGATTAATCGAAATAGCAATACAACTTTATGAGTCTCTAATCTCTTTCAGTCATCTCTTGCGGGATTTATTACTTGTTTGAGTCATCACTGTCGGATCACCCTCTCAGTGTCAACTTCATCACCACCATTTTTAGTTAGGGTTTTAAATGAAGTCCCGATTTTGCCGCAAATAATGCTTATCCATGCATATTTTCGTGGTCAACTAGTGCTTGATAACTGTGTTAAGGGACCTAAGGATCGTCTCATGAATTTTACATCCCTCCCAAGCCAGCTTTAAATAAGGTCTGTAGTGAAGATATGTTGGAAGTTTTACCAGTCAATGGTGGTAGCCGGTAGTGGCCGACGTTTGTGGCGCAAGTGGCAGCACGTCCTTTTTCAGCTGTGCCTATAAGAGAAGATCCGGCAAGACTAAACATGAACATGGTCAAGAGGATTTGCTTTGTCCCTACGCAATATTGCATGGGGTATCAGCAGCATCTTTGACTGCTCTAAATTGCCTGGAGCAGTGCTGATTCATGTTAGCCTTTGGAGCAAAACCGTTTAACAGAGGAGAAGAAGGGAAAAAAGGAAAGAAAAGATAAAAGAAAAAGAAAAAGAAGAAAAGGAGAGAAGAGGAAAAGAAAAAGAATTAGGAAGAGAATGTTCTCTCTCTACATTCCGGACGGTTGCAGGGGCTTTTCCCCACTTTATTTGAGAGTACCTTCGGAACAAAATTGTAGACTGTTAATCTCATAAACCATTTTCAGGAGGCTCACGCATAATTTTTACACGTATACATCACTTGCAGGTGGCACAATCTGTTATAAGTTAATATTCATGGCAATTTGAAAAATGAGGGGCTTTGTAAGCATTTAAGTATGCCACAGCATTTGCGAGAAAAACATGAATTACAGCAGTCTAGACATTTGTTGAATAATAAAAAAAAGATGTCAGACTTGCATATCTTTGTCAATTCAGGCTATCAGATCCAGAATGTATATGTTGGGAACACTGATTTTGTTCATGAAGTTCAACATTTGATGCACACTTGAGAGATGAAGTCTACTACATGTAAGGCAAACTACTTATCACATCCTTCCATTACGGGTTCAGCTTGGAAGGAATCAAATCATACTGCGAATACAAGTGTATTAATCATTCCACAAAGCTCTACAGTCAATTCCTTGAAAAGTAAGTTGCTTAGTTTCCAAATCAAATGCCATGTAGAAATATTATTGGAGATTAATCGCAATAAAATTAAATTTATATCCTAGCTATGAAGCGTCCACCACATTAAAGCATACCTTACCAGAATATTGTTGAAAGATGTTCTCGTAGTCCAGTTCCACTGTTGAATCATTAGCAAAATGAAACGGTACAGTAGGAACCCCAATGAAATCTGTGTAGAGATTTTCCTTGAAACAAAGCTTAGTTACATATGTCCCATGGTAGTCCGCTCTCTCAAGTGAATCTCCAACCAAGTCTACAATCTCTTTTTGTAATTTCCACTATGCCATTGGCTGAAGAGCACTAGAACTTGCACCAGAATCAAAAGCTGCACCACCTTTATGATTTGATATTTTCAGTTGTTCATTGTCAATGTCAAGTATCTTACCTCCAAAACTTATGCCTTCTAGGCTGCTACCAGTGTCAAAAGTAACAGTTTGTTGGGTAGGTGGTTCGCTCATTTCAAAACATGCAAGAAACAAGGAAACTTTACGTCGCGTTGCAAAACTTGTTTGGAAATCACTCTGATCAGAGAATCCTTCGGTTTGCATCGACAAAAAGTTTAACCGAGCCAACGAAATCTCCATATCTCTATCCACTTGTTCTTCAAGTTTGGCGGTCTGATCGAAATACGGAGAGCCAACAACATTATGATAAATTTGTTTTGTCACTGTCCTGTTGGATGTGGGGCTGTTTAGTATTGTACTTAGAATTAGGCAGGTAATGGTAAAAGTTAAGGCAAGGGAAAAGGCTTAAAAACGTCGCATATGCCCTCTAACAGCATATATCAAAGGTTTCAAAGAAGTACACAGCAAAAGGAGGGAACAATTCGATGTGCATTGTGATATAATATCCAACTATCAATATCTATATCTATATGTATTGCAGAAGAGGTTTTTAGCAGAGACTCTCTCAATGGCTTCTAAACTTCTCATTCTTTTTTCTAGATTTTTGTATTAATTTTAATACACAAAAAGTAGTGGGTGTAACCAACCTTGTCACCAATCAAATTTAAATTTAAAATATTCCCACTGTCTCTTAACTCATCCTACAACTACTCCTACAAATCCTCTAATCATCATCCCACGTTTCCCTCCACATTCCCTCCAGCGTTTCCCACTCCAATTAATGTATGGCAGAAGCCGTTAGTAGTAGAGACCCTCTCAACGGCTTCTACACTTCTCTTTATTTTTTCTAAATTTTTGTATTTGTTTTAATACATAAAAAGTAGTGGGTTATAATCAACCTTATCATCAATTAAATTTAAATTTAAAATATTCCCACCATCTCTTAACTCATCCTTCAACCACTCCTACAAATCCTCTAATCGTCATCTCACGTTTCACCCCACATTTCCTCCCACGTTTCCCACTCTATTTAAGAATACTCCAATTTAAGAATTCCACCCCAATTAAAACTCCTCCAAACATAGCTTCCTCCTTCAATTCTCTTGCATGCTCATTCGTATTTTTTGGTAAACCAAACTAAGAATCTATTATCACTTTCATTTTTCTTGTGGTGTCAATCCAATTCTGTGTCATCCCATGAATCAAATGAACCCTAACAAGTCCGAATACGTGCCACGTATATCCAAACTGGTGATTAATCGAAATAGCAATACAACTTTATGAGTCTCTAATCTCTTTCAGTCATCTCTTGCGGGATTTATTACTTGTTTGAGTCATCACTGTCGGATCACCCTCTCAGTGTCAACTTCATCACCACCATTTTTAGTTAGGGTTTTAAATGAAGTCCCGATTTTGCCGCAAATAATGCTTATCCATGCATATTTTCGTGGTCAACTAGTGCTTGATAACTGTGTTAAGGGACCTAAGGATCGTCTCATGAATTTTACATCCCTCCCAAGCCAGCTTTAAATAAGGTCTGTAGTGAAGATATGTTGGAAGTTTTACCAGTCAATGGTGGTAGCCGGTAGTGGCCGACGTTTGTGGCGCAAGTGGCAGCACGTCCTTTTTCAGCTGTGCCTATAAGAGAAGATCCGGCAAGACTAAACATGAACATGGTCAAGAGGATTTGCTTTGTCCCTACGCAATATTGCATGGGGTATCAGCAGCATCTTTGACTGCTCTAAATTGCCTGGAGCAGTGCTGATTCATGTTAGCCTTTGGAGCAAAACCGTTTAACAGAGGAGAAGAAGGGAAAAAAGGAAAGAAAAGATAAAAGAAAAAGAAAAAGAAGAAAAGGAGAGAAGAGGAAAAGAAAAAGAATTAGGAAGAGAATGTTCTCTCTCTACATTCCGGACGGTTGCAGGGGCTTTTCCCCACTTTATTTGAGAGTACCTTCGGAACAAAATTGTAGACTGTTAATCTCATAAACCATTTTCAGGAGGCTCACGCATAATTTTTACACGTATACATCACTTGCAGGTGGCACAATCTGTTATAAGTTAATATTCATGGCAATTTGAAAAATGAGGGGCTTTGTAAGCATTTAAGTATGCCACAGCATTTGCGAGAAAAACATGAATTACAGCAGTCTAGACATTTGTTGAATAATAAAAAAAAGATGTCAGACTTGCATATCTTTGTCAATTCAGGCTATCAGATCCAGAATGTATATGTTGGGAACACTGATTTTGTTCATGAAGTTCAACATTTGATGCACACTTGAGAGATGAAGTCTACTACATGTAAGGCAAACTACTTATCACATCCTTCCATTACGGGTTCAGCTTGGAAGGAATCAAATCATACTGCGAATACAAGTGTATTAATCATTCCACAAAGCTCTACAGTCAATTCCTTGAAAAGTAAGTTGCTTAGTTTCCAAATCAAATGCCATGTAGAAATATTATTGGAGATTAATCGCAATAAAATTAAATTTATATCCTAGCTATGAAGCGTCCACCACATTAAAGCATACCTTACCAGAATATTGTTGAAAGATGTTCTCGTAGTCCAGTTCCACTGTTGAATCATTAGCAAAATGAAACGGTACAGTAGGAACCCCAATGAAATCTGTGTAGAGATTTTCCTTGAAACAAAGCTTAGTTACATATGTCCCATGGTAGTCCGCTCTCTCAAGTGAATCTCCAACCAAGTCTACAATCTCTTTTTGTAATTTCCACTATGCCATTGGCTGAAGAGCACTAGAACTTGCACCAGAATCAAAAGCTGCACCACCTTTATGATTTGATATTTTCAGTTGTTCATTGTCAATGTCAAGTATCTTACCTCCAAAACTTATGCCTTCTAGGCTGCTACCAGTGTCAAAAGTAACAGTTTGTTGGGTAGGTGGTTCGCTCATTTCAAAACATGCAAGAAACAAGGAAACTTTACGTCGCGTTGCAAAACTTGTTTGGAAATCACTCTGATCAGAGAATCCTTCGGTTTGCATCGACAAAAAGTTTAACCGAGCCAACGAAATCTCCATATCTCTATCCACTTGTTCTTCAAGTTTGGCGGTCTGATCGAAATACGGAGAGCCAACAACATTATGATAAATTTGTTTTGTCACTGTCCTGTTGGATGTGGGGCTGTTTAGTATTGTACTTAGAATTAGGCAGGTAATGGTAAAAGTTAAGGCAAGGGAAAAGGCTTAAAAACGTCGCATATGCCCTCTAACAGCATATATCAAAGGTTTCAAAGAAGTACACAGCAAAAGGAGGGAACAATTCGATGTGCATTGTGATATAATATCCAACTATCAATATCTATATCTATATGTATTGCAGAAGAGGTTTTTAGCAGAGACTCTCTCAATGGCTTCTAAACTTCTCATTCTTTTTTCTAGATTTTTGTATTAATTTTAATACACAAAAAGTAGTGGGTGTAACCAACCTTGTCACCAATCAAATTTAAATTTAAAATATTCCCACTGTCTCTTAACTCATCCTACAACTACTCCTACAAATCCTCTAATCATCATCCCACGTTTCCCTCCACATTCCCTCCAGCGTTTCCCACTCCAATTAATGTATGGCAGAAGCCGTTAGTAGTAGAGACCCTCTCAACGGCTTCTACACTTCTCTTTATTTTTTCTAAATTTTTGTATTTGTTTTAATACATAAAAAGTAGTGGGTTATAATCAACCTTATCATCAATTAAATTTAAATTTAAAATATTCCCACCATCTCTTAACTCATCCTTCAACCACTCCTACAAATCCTCTAATCGTCATCTCACGTTTCACCCCACATTTCCTCCCACGTTTCCCACTCTATTTAAGAATACTCCAATTTAAGAATTCCACCCCAATTAAAACTCCTCCAAACATAGCTTCCTCCTTCAATTCTCTTGCATGCTCATTCGTATTTTTTGGTAAACCAAACTAAGAATCTATTATCACTTTCATTTTTCTTGTGGTGTCAATCCAATTCTGTGTCATCCCATGAATCAAATGAACCCTAACAAGTCCGAATACGTGCCACGTATATCCAAACTGGTGATTAATCGAAATAGCAATACAACTTTATGAGTCTCTAATCTCTTTCAGTCATCTCTTGCGGGATTTATTACTTGTTTGAGTCATCACTGTCGGATCACCCTCTCAGTGTCAACTTCATCACCACCATTTTTAGTTAGGGTTTTAAATGAAGTCCCGATTTTGCCGCAAATAATGCTTATCCATGCATATTTTCGTGGTCAACTAGTGCTTGATAACTGTGTTAAGGGACCTAAGGATCGTCTCATGAATTTTACATCCCTCCCAAGCCAGCTTTAAATAAGGTCTGTAGTGAAGATATGTTGGAAGTTTTACCAGTCAATGGTGGTAGCCGGTAGTGGCCGACGTTTGTGGCGCAAGTGGCAGCACGTCCTTTTTCAGCTGTGCCTATAAGAGAAGATCCGGCAAGACTAAACATGAACATGGTCAAGAGGATTTGCTTTGTCCCTACGCAATATTGCATGGGGTATCAGCAGCATCTTTGACTGCTCTAAATTGCCTGGAGCAGTGCTGATTCATGTTAGCCTTTGGAGCAAAACCGTTTAACAGAGGAGAAGAAGGGAAAAAAGGAAAGAAAAGATAAAAGAAAAAGAAAAAGAAGAAAAGGAGAGAAGAGGAAAAGAAAAAGAATTAGGAAGAGAATGTTCTCTCTCTACATTCCGGACGGTTGCAGGGGCTTTTCCCCACTTTATTTGAGAGTACCTTCGGAACAAAATTGTAGACTGTTAATCTCATAAACCATTTTCAGGAGGCTCACGCATAATTTTTACACGTATACATCACTTGCAGGTGGCACAATCTGTTATAAGTTAATATTCATGGCAATTTGAAAAATGAGGGGCTTTGTAAGCATTTAAGTATGCCACAGCATTTGCGAGAAAAACATGAATTACAGCAGTCTAGACATTTGTTGAATAATAAAAAAAAGATGTCAGACTTGCATATCTTTGTCAATTCAGGCTATCAGATCCAGAATGTATATGTTGGGAACACTGATTTTGTTCATGAAGTTCAACATTTGATGCACACTTGAGAGATGAAGTCTACTACATGTAAGGCAAACTACTTATCACATCCTTCCATTACGGGTTCAGCTTGGAAGGAATCAAATCATACTGCGAATACAAGTGTATTAATCATTCCACAAAGCTCTACAGTCAATTCCTTGAAAAGTAAGTTGCTTAGTTTCCAAATCAAATGCCATGTAGAAATATTATTGGAGATTAATCGCAATAAAATTAAATTTATATCCTAGCTATGAAGCGTCCCCCACATTAAAGCATACCTTACCAGAATATTGTTGAAAGATGTTCTCGTAGTCCAGTTCCACTGTTGAATCATTAGCAAAATGAAACGGTACAGTAGGAACCCCAATGAAATCTGTGTAGAGATTTTCCTTGAAACAAAGCTTAGTTACATATGTCCCATGGTAGTCCGCTCTCTCAAGTGAATCTCCAACCAAGTCTACAATCTCTTTTTGTAATTTCCACTATGCCATTGGCTGAAGAGCACTAGAACTTGCACCAGAATCAAAAGCTGCACCACCTTTATGATTTGATATTTTCAGTTGTTCATTGTCAATGTCAAGTATCTTACCTCCAAAACTTATGCCTTCTAGGCTGCTACCAGTGTCAAAAGTAACAGTTTGTTGGGTAGGTGGTTCGCTCATTTCAAAACATGCAAGAAACAAGGAAACTTTACGTCGCGTTGCAAAACTTGTTTGGAAATCACTCTGATCAGAGAATCCTTCGGTTTGCATCGACAAAAAGTTTAACCGAGCCAACGAAATCTCCATATCTCTATCCACTTGTTCTTCAAGTTTGGCGGTCTGATCGAAATACGGAGAGCCAACAACATTATGATAAATTTGTTTTGTCACTGTCCTGTTGGATGTGGGGCTGTTTAGTATTGTACTTAGAATTAGGCAGGTAATGGTAAAAGTTAAGGCAAGGGAAAAGGCTTAAAAACGTCGCATATGCCCTCTAACAGCATATATCAAAGGTTTCAAAGAAGTACACAGCAAAAGGAGGGAACAATTCGATGTGCATTGTGATATAATATCCAACTATCAATATCTATATCTATATGTATTGCAGAAGAGGTTTTTAGCAGAGACTCTCTCAATGGCTTCTAAACTTCTCATTCTTTTTTCTAGATTTTTGTATTAATTTTAATACACAAAAAGTAGTGGGTGTAACCAACCTTGTCACCAATCAAATTTAAATTTAAAATATTCCCACTGTCTCTTAACTCATCCTACAACTACTCCTACAAATCCTCTAATCATCATCCCACGTTTCCCTCCACATTCCCTCCAGCGTTTCCCACTCCAATTAATGTATGGCAGAAGCCGTTAGTAGTAGAGACCCTCTCAACGGCTTCTACACTTCTCTTTATTTTTTCTAAATTTTTGTATTTGTTTTAATACATAAAAAGTAGTGGGTTATAATCAACCTTATCATCAATTAAATTTAAATTTAAAATATTCCCACCATCTCTTAACTCATCCTTCAACCACTCCTACAAATCCTCTAATCGTCATCTCACGTTTCACCCCACATTTCCTCCCACGTTTCCCACTCTATTTAAGAATACTCCAATTTAAGAATTCCACCCCAATTAAAACTCCTCCAAACATAGCTTCCTCCTTCAATTCTCTTGCATGCTCATTCGTATTTTTTGGTAAACCAAACTAAGAATCTATTATCACTTTCATTTTTCTTGTGGTGTCAATCCAATTCTGTGTCATCCCATGAATCAAATGAACCCTAACAAGTCCGAATACGTGCCACGTATATCCAAACTGGTGATTAATCGAAATAGCAATACAACTTTATGAGTCTCTAATCTCTTTCAGTCATCTCTTGCGGGATTTATTACTTGTTTGAGTCATCACTGTCGGATCACCCTCTCAGTGTCAACTTCATCACCACCATTTTTAGTTAGGGTTTTAAATGAAGTCCCGATTTTGCCGCAAATAATGCTTATCCATGCATATTTTCGTGGTCAACTAGTGCTTGATAACTGTGTTAAGGGACCTAAGGATCGTCTCATGAATTTTACATCCCTCCCAAGCCAGCTTTAAATAAGGTCTGTAGTGAAGATATGTTGGAAGTTTTACCAGTCAATGGTGGTAGCCGGTAGTGGCCGACGTTTGTGGCGCAAGTGGCAGCACGTCCTTTTTCAGCTGTGCCTATAAGAGAAGATCCGGCAAGACTAAACATGAACATGGTCAAGAGGATTTGCTTTGTCCCTACGCAATATTGCATGGGGTATCAGCAGCATCTTTGACTGCTCTAAATTGCCTGGAGCAGTGCTGATTCATGTTAGCCTTTGGAGCAAAACCGTTTAACAGAGGAGAAGAAGGGAAAAAAGGAAAGAAAAGATAAAAGAAAAAGAAAAAGAAGAAAAGGAGAGAAGAGGAAAAGAAAAAGAATTAGGAAGAGAATGTTCTCTCTCTACATTCCGGACGGTTGCAGGGGCTTTTCCCCACTTTATTTGAGAGTACCTTCGGAACAAAATTGTAGACTGTTAATCTCATAAACCATTTTCAGGAGGCTCACGCATAATTTTTACACGTATACATCACTTGCAGGTGGCACAATCTGTTATAAGTTAATATTCATGGCAATTTGAAAAATGAGGGGCTTTGTAAGCATTTAAGTATGCCACAGCATTTGCGAGAAAAACATGAATTACAGCAGTCTAGACATTTGTTGAATAATAAAAAAAAGATGTCAGACTTGCATATCTTTGTCAATTCAGGCTATCAGATCCAGAATGTATATGTTGGGAACACTGATTTTGTTCATGAAGTTCAACATTTGATGCACACTTGAGAGATGAAGTCTACTACATGTAAGGCAAACTACTTATCACATCCTTCCATTACGGGTTCAGCTTGGAAGGAATCAAATCATACTGCGAATACAAGTGTATTAATCATTCCACAAAGCTCTACAGTCAATTCCTTGAAAAGTAAGTTGCTTAGTTTCCAAATCAAATGCCATGTAGAAATATTATTGGAGATTAATCGCAATAAAATTAAATTTATATCCTAGCTATGAAGCGTCCACCACATTAAAGCATACCTTACCAGAATATTGTTGAAAGATGTTCTCGTAGTCCAGTTCCACTGTTGAATCATTAGCAAAATGAAACGGTACAGTAGGAACCCCAATGAAATCTGTGTAGAGATTTTCCTTGAAACAAAGCTTAGTTACATATGTCCCATGGTAGTCCGCTCTCTCAAGTGAATCTCCAACCAAGTCTACAATCTCTTTTGTAATTTCCACTATGCCATTGGCTGAAGAGCACTAGAACTTGCACCAGAATCAAAAGCTGCACCACCTTTATGATTTGATATTTTCAGTTGTTCATTGTCAATGTCAAGGAGGGAACAATTCGATGTGCATTGTGATATAATATCCAACTATCAATATCTATATCTATATGTATTGCAGAAGAGGTTTTTAGCAGAGACTCTCTCAATGGCTTCTAAACTTCTCATTCTTTTTTCTAGATTTTTGTATTAATTTTAATACACAAAAAGTAGTGGGTGTAACCAACCTTGTCACCAATCAAATTTAAATTTAAAATATTCCCACTATCTCTTAACTCATCCTACAACTACTCCTACAAATCCTCTAATCATCATCCCACGTTTCCCTCCACATTCCCTCCAGCGTTTCCCACTCCAATTAATGTATGGCAGAAGCCGTTAGTAGTAGAGACCCTCTCAACGGCTTCTACACTTCTCTTTATTTTTTCTAAATTTTTGTATTTGTTTTAATACATAAAAAGTAGTGGGTTATAATCAACCTTATCATCAATTAAATTTAAATTTAAAATATTCCCACCATCTCTTAACTCATCCTTCAACCACTCCTACAAATCCTCTAATCGTCATCTCACGTTTCACCCCACATTTCCTCCCACGTTTCCCACTCTATTTAAGAATACTCCAATTTAAGAATTCCACCCCAATTAAAACTCCTCCAAACATAGCTTCCTCCTTCAATTCTCTTGCATGCTCATTCGTATTTTTTGGTAAACCAAACTAAGAATCTATTATCACTTTCATTTTTCTTGTGGTGTCAATCCAATTCTGTGTCATCCCATGAATCAAATGAACCCTAACAAGTCCGAATACATGCCACGTATATCCAAACTGGTGATTAATCGAAATAGCAATACAACTTTATGAGTCTCTAATCTCTTTCAGTCATCTCTTGCGGGATTTATTACTTGTTTGAGTCATCACTGTCGGATCACCCTCTCAGTGTCAACTTCATCACCACCATTTTTAGTTAGGGTTTTAAATGAAGTCCCGATTTTGCCGCAAATAATGCTTATCCATGCATATTTTCGTGGTCAACTAGTGCTTGATAACTGTGTTAAGGGACCTAAGGATCGTCTCATGAATTTTACATCCCTCCCAAGCCAGCTTTAAATAAGGTCTGTAGTGAAGATATGTTGGAAGTTTTACCAGTCAATGGTGGTAGCCGGTAGTGGCCGACGTTTGTGGCGCAAGTGGCAGCACGTCCTTTTTCAGCTGTGCCTATAAGAGAAGATCCGGCAAGACTAAACATGAACATGGTCAAGAGGATTTGCTTTGTCCCTACGCAATATTGCATGGGGTATCAGCAGCATCTTTGACTGCTCTAAATTGCCTGGAGCAGTGCTGATTCATGTTAGCCTTTGGAGCAAAACCGTTTAACAGAGGAGAAGAAGGGAAAAAAGGAAAGAAAAGATAAAAGAAAAAGAAAAAGAAGAAAAGGAGAGAAGAGGAAAAGAAAAAGAATTAGGAAGAGAATGTTCTCTCTCTACATTCCGGACGGTTGCAGGGGCTTTTCCCCACTTTATTTGAGAGTACCTTCGGAACAAAATTGTAGACTGTTAATCTCATAAACCATTTTCAGGAGGCTCACGCATAATTTTTACACGTATACATCACTTGCAGGTGGCACAATCTGTTATAAGTTAATATTCATGGCAATTTGAAAAATGAGGGGCTTTGTAAGCATTTAAGTATGCCACAGCATTTGCGAGAAAAACATGAATTACAGCAGTCTAGACATTTGTTGAATAATAAAAAAAAGATGTCAGACTTGCATATCTTTGTCAATTCAGGCTATCAGATCCAGAATGTATATGTTGGGAACACTGATTTTGTTCATGAAGTTCAACATTTGATGCACACTTGAGAGATGAAGTCTACTACATGTAAGGCAAACTACTTATCACATCCTTCCATTACGGGTTCAGCTTGGAAGGAATCAAATCATACTGCGAATACAAGTGTATTAATCATTCCACAAAGCTCTACAGTCAATTCCTTGAAAAGTAAGTTGCTTAGTTTCCAAATCAAATGCCATGTAGAAATATTATTGGAGATTAATCGCAATAAAATTAAATTTATATCCTAGCTATGAAGCGTCCACCACATTAAAGCATACCTTACCAGAATATTGTTGAAAGATGTTCTCGTAGTCCAGTTCCACTGTTGAATCATTAGCAAAATGAAACGGTACAGTAGGAACCCCAATGAAATCTGTGTAGAGATTTTCCTTGAAACAAAGCTTAGTTACATATGTCCCATCGTAGTCCGCTCTCTCAAGTGAATCTCCAACCAAGTCTACAATCTCTTTTTGTAATTTCCACTATGCCATTGGCTGAAGAGCACTAGAACTTGCACCAGAATCAAAAGCTGCACCACCTTTATGATTTGATATTTTCAGTTGTTCATTGTCAATGTCAAGTATCTTACCTCCAAAACTTATGCCTTCTAGGCTGCTACCAGTGTCAAAAGTAACAGTTTGTTGGGTAGGTGGTTCGCTCATTTCAAAACATGCAAGAAACAAGGAAACTTTACGTCGCGTTGCAAAACTTGTTTGGAAATCACTCTGATCAGAGAATCCTTCGGTTTGCATCGACAAAAAGTTTAACCGAGCCAACGAAATCTCCATATCTCTATCCACTTGTTCTTCAAGTTTGGCGGTCTGATCGAAATACGGAGAGCCAACAACATTATGATAAATTTGTTTTGTCACTGTCCTGTTGGATGTGGGGCTGTTTAGTATTGTACTTAGAATTAGGCAGGTAATGGTAAAAGTTAAGGCAAGGGAAAAGGCTTAAAAACGTCGCATATGCCCTCTAACAGCATATATCAAAGGTTTCAAAGAAGTACACAGCAAAAGGAGGGAACAATTCGATGTGCATTGTGATATAATATCCAACTATCAATATCTATATCTATATGTATTGCAGAAGAGGTTTTTAGCAGAGACTCTCTCAATGGCTTCTAAACTTCTCATTCTTTTTTCTAGATTTTTGTATTAATTTTAATACACAAAAAGTAGTGGGTGTAACCAACCTTGTCACCAATCAAATTTAAATTTAAAATATTCCCACTGTCTCTTAACTCATCCTACAACTACTCCTACAAATCCTCTAATCATCATCCCACGTTTCCCTCCACATTCCCTCCAGCGTTTCCCACTCCAATTAATGTATGGCAGAAGCCGTTAGTAGTAGAGACCCTCTCAACGGCTTCTACACTTCTCTTTATTTTTTCTAAATTTTTGTATTTGTTTTAATACATAAAAAGTAGTGGGTTATAATCAACCTTATCATCAATTAAATTTAAATTTAAAATATTCCCACCATCTCTTAACTCATCCTTCAACCACTCCTACAAATCCTCTAATCGTCATCTCACGTTTCACCCCACATTTCCTCCCACGTTTCCCACTCTATTTAAGAATACTCCAATTTAAGAATTCCACCCCAATTAAAACTCCTCCAAACATAGCTTCCTCCTTCAATTCTCTTGCATGCTCATTCGTATTTTTTGGTAAACCAAACTAAGAATCTATTATCACTTTCATTTTTCTTGTGGTGTCAATCCAATTCTGTGTCATCCCATGAATCAAATGAACCCTAACAAGTCCGAATACGTGCCACGTATATCCAAACTGGTGATTAATCGAAATAGCAATACAACTTTATGAGTCTCTAATCTCTTTCAGTCATCTCTTGCGGGATTTATTACTTGTTTGAGTCATCACTGTCGGATCACCCTCTCAGTGTCAACTTCATCACCACCATTTTTAGTTAGGGTTTTAAATGAAGTCCCGATTTTGCCGCAAATAATGCTTATCCATGCATATTTTCGTGGTCAACTAGTGCTTGATAACTGTGTTAAGGGACCTAAGGATCGTCTCATGAATTTTACATCCCTCCCAAGCCAGCTTTAAATAAGGTCTGTAGTGAAGATATGTTGGAAGTTTTACCAGTCAATGGTGGTAGCCGGTAGTGGCCGACGTTTGTGGCGCAAGTGGCAGCACGTCCTTTTTCAGCTGTGCCTATAAGAGAAGATCCGGCAAGACTAAACATGAACATGGTCAAGAGGATTTGCTTTGTCCCTACGCAATATTGCATGGGGTATCAGCAGCATCTTTGACTGCTCTAAATTGCCTGGAGCAGTGCTGATTCATGTTAGCCTTTGGAGCAAAACCGTTTAACAGAGGAGAAGAAGGGAAAAAAGGAAAGAAAAGATAAAAGAAAAAGAAAAAGAAGAAAAGGAGAGAAGAGGAAAAGAAAAAGAATTAGGAAGAGAATGTTCTCTCTCTACATTCCGGACGGTTGCAGGGGCTTTTCCCCACTTTATTTGAGAGTACCTTCGGAACAAAATTGTAGACTGTTAATCTCATAAACCATTTTCAGGAGGCTCACGCATAATTTTTACACGTATACATCACTTGCAGGTGGCACAATCTGTTATAAGTTAATATTCATGGCAATTTGAAAAATGAGGGGCTTTGTAAGCATTTAAGTATGCCACAGCATTTGCGAGAAAAACATGAATTACAGCAGTCTAGACATTTGTTGAATAATAAAAAAAAGATGTCAGACTTGCATATCTTTGTCAATTCAGGCTATCAGATCCAGAATGTATATGTTGGGAACACTGATTTTGTTCATGAAGTTCAACATTTGATGCACACTTGAGAGATGAAGTCTACTACATGTAAGGCAAACTACTTATCACATCCTTCCATTACAGGTTCAGCTTGGAAGGAATCAAATCATACTGCGAATACAAGTGTATTAATCATTCCACAAAGCTCTACAGTCAATTCCTTGAAAAGTAAGTTGCTTAGTTTCCAAATCAAATGCCATGTAGAAATATTATTGGAGATTAATCGCAATAAAATTAAATTTATATCCTAGCTATGAAGCGTCCACCACATTAAAGCATACCTTACCAGAATATTGTTGAAAGATGTTCTCGTAGTCCAGTTCCACTGTTGAATCATTAGCAAAATGAAACGGTACAGTAGGAACCCCAATGAAATCTGTGTAGAGATTTTCCTTGAAACAAAGCTTAGTTACATATGTCCCATGGTAGTCCGCTCTCTCAAGTGAATCTCCAACCAAGTCTACAATCTCTTTTGTAATTTCCACTATGCCATTGGCTGAAGAGCACTAGAACTTGCACCAGAATCAAAAGCTGCACCACCTTTATGATTTGATATTTTCAGTTGTTCATTGTCAATGTCAAGGAGGGAACAATTCGATGTGCATTGTGATATAATATCCAACTATCAATATCTATATCTATATGTATTGCAGAAGAGGTTTTTAGCAGAGACTCTCTCAATGGCTTCTAAACTTCTCATTCTTTTTTCTAGATTTTTGTATTAATTTTAATACACAAAAAGTAGTGGGTGTAACCAACCTTGTCACCAATCAAATTTAAATTTAAAATATTCCCACTATCTCTTAACTAATCCTACAACTACTCCTACAAATCCTCTAATCATCATCCCACGTTTCCCTCCACATTCCCTCCAGCGTTTCCCACTCCAATTAATGTATGGCAGAAGCCGTTAGTAGTAGAGACCCTCTCAACGGATTCTACACTTCTCTTTATTTTTTCTAAATTTTTGTATTTGTTTTAATACATAAAAAGTAGTGGGTTATAATCAACCTTATCATCAATTAAATTTAAATTTAAAATATTCCCACCATCTCTTAACTCATCCTTCAACCACTCCTACAAATCCTCTAATCGTCATCTCACGTTTCACCCCACATTTCCTCCCACGTTTCCCACTCTATTTAAGAATACTCCAATTTAAGAATTCCACCCCAATTAAAACTCCTCCAAACATAGCTTCCTCCTTCAATTCTCTTGCATGCTCATTCGTATTTTTTGGTAAACCAAACTAAGAATCTATTATCACTTTCATTTTTCTTGTGGTGTCAATCCAATTCTGTGTCATCCCATGAATCAAATGAACCCTAACAAGTCCGAATATGTGCCACGTATATCCAAACTGGTGATTAATCGAAATAGCAATACAACTTTATGAGTCTCTAATCTCTTTCAGTCATCTCTTGCGGGATTTATTACTTGTTTGAGTCATCACTGTCGGATCACCCTCTCAGTGTCAACTTCATCACCACCATTTTTAGTTAGGGTTTTAAATGAAGTCCCGATTTTGCCGCAAATAATGCTTATCCATGCATATTTTCGTGGTCAACTAGTGCTTGATAACTGTGTTAAGGGACCTAAGGATCGTCTCATGAATTTTGCATCCCTCCCAAGCCAGCTTTAAATAAGGTCTGTAGTGAAGATATGTTGGAAGTTTTACCAGTCAATGGTGGTAGCCGGTAGTGGCCGACGTTTGTGGCGCAAGTGGCAGCACGTCCTTTTTCAGCTGTGCCTATAAGAGAAGATCCGGCAAGACTAAACATGAACATGGTCAAGAGGATTTGCTTTGTCCCTACGCAATATTGCATGGGGTATCAGCAGCATCTTTGACTGCTCTAAATTGCCTGGAGCAGTGCTGATTCATGTTAGCCTTTGGAGCAAAACCGTTTAACAGAGGAGAAGAAGGGAAAAAAGGAAAGAAAAGATAAAAGAAAAAGAAAAAGAAGAAAAGGAGAGAAGAGGAAAAGAAAAAGAATTAGGAAGAGAATGTTCTCTCTCTACATTCCGGACGGTTGCAGGGGCTTTTCCCCACTTTATTTGAGAGTACCTTCGGAACAAAATTGTAGACTGTTAATCTCATAAACCATTTTCAGGAGGCTCACGCATAATTTTTACACGTATACATCACTTGCAGGTGGCACAATCTGTTATAAGTTAATATTCATGGCAATTTGAAAAATGAGGGGCTTTGTAAGCATTTAAGTATGCCACAGCATTTGCGAGAAAAACATGAATTACAGCAGTCTAGACATTTGTTGAATAATAAAAAAAAGATGTCAGACTTGCATATCTTTGTCAATTCAGGCTATCAGATCCAGAATGTATATGTTGGGAACACTGATTTTGTTCATGAAGTTCAACATTTGATGCACACTTGAGAGATGAAGTCTACTACATGTAAGGCAAACTACTTATCACATCCTTCCATTACGGGTTCAGCTTGGAAGGAATCAAATCATACTGCGAATACAAGTGTATTAATCATTCCACAAAGCTCTACAGTCAATTCTTTGAAAAGTAAGTTGCTTAGTTTCCAAATCAAATGCCATGTAGAAATATTATTGGAGATTAATCGCAATAAAATTAAATTTATATCCTAGCTATGAAGCGTCCACCACATTAAAGCATACCTTACCAGAATATTGTTGAAAGATGTTCTCGTAGTCCAGTTCCACTGTTGAGTCATTAGCAAAATGAAACGGTACAGTAGGAACCCCAATGAAATCTGTGTAGAGATTTTCCTTGAAACAAAGCTTAGTTACATATGTCCCATGGTAGTCCGCTCTCTCAAGTGAATCTCCAACCAAGTCTACAATCTCTTTTGTAATTTCCACTATGCCATTGGCTGAAGAGCACTAGAACTTGCACCAGAATCAAAAGCTGCACCACCTTTATGATTTGATATTTTCAGTTGTTCATTGTCAATGTCAAGGAGGGAACAATTCGATGTGCATTGTGATAGAATATCCAACTATCAATATCTATATCTATATGTATTGCAGAAGAGGTTATTAGCAGAGACTCTCTCAATGGCTTCTAAACTTCTCATTCTTTTTTCTAGATTTTTGTATTAATTTTAATACACAAAAAGTAGTGGGTTGTAACCAACCTTGTCACCAATCAAATTTAAATTTAAAATATTCCCACTATCTCTTAACTCATCCTACAACTACTCCTACAAATCCTCTAATCATCATCCCACGTTTCCATCCACATTCCCTCCAGCGTTTCCCAATCCAATTAATGTATGGCAAAAGCCGTTAGTAGTAGAGACCCTCTCAACGGCTTCAACACTTCTCTTTATTTTTTCTAAATTTTTGTATTTATTTTAATACATAAAAAGTAGTGGGTTATAATCAACCTTATCATCAATTAAATTTAAATTTAAAATATTCCCACCATCTCTTAACTCATCCTACAACCACTCCTACAAATCCTCTAATCATCATCTCACGTTTGACCCCACATTTCCTCCCACGTTTCCCACTCTATTTAAGAGTACTCCAATTTAAGAATTCCACCCCAATTAAAACTCCTCCAAACATAGCTTCCTCCTTCAATTCTCTTGCATGCTCATTCGTATTTTTTGGTAAACCAAACTAAGAATCTATTATCACTTTCATTCTTCTTGTGGTGTCAATCCAATTCTGTGTCATCCCACGAATCAAATGAACCCTAACAAGTCCGAATACATGCCACGTATATCCAAACCGGTGATTAATCGAAATAGCAATACAACTTTATGAGTCTCTAATCTCTTTCAGTCATCTCTTACGGGATTTATTACTTGTTTGAGTCATCACTGTCGGATCACCCTCTCAGTGTCATATTCATCACCACCATTTTTAGTTAGGGTTTTAAATGAAGTCCCGATTTTGCCGCAAATAATGCTTATCCATGCATATTTTCGTGGTCAACTAGTGCATGATAACCGTGTTAAGGGTCCTAAGGATCGTCTCATGAATTTTACATCCCTCCCAAGCCAGCTTTAAATAAGGTCTGTAGTGAAGATATGTTGGAAGTTTTACCAGTCAATAGTGGTAGCCGGTAGTGGCCGACGTTTGTGGCGCAAGTGGTCAGCACGTCCTTTTTTCAGCTGTGCCTATAAGAGAAGATCCGGCAAGACTAAACATGAACATGGTCAAGAGGATTTGCTTTGTCCCTACACAATATTGCATGGGGTATCAGCAGCATCTTTGACTGCTCTAAATTGCCTGGAGCAGTGCTGATTCATGTAACCCTTTGGAACAAAACCGTTTAACAGTGGAGAAGAAGGGAAAAAAGGAAAGAAAAGATAAAAGAAAAAGAAAAAGAAGAAAAGGAGAGAAGAGGAAAAGAAAAAGAATTAGGAAGAGAATGATCTCTCTCTACATTCCGGACGGTTGCAGGGGCTTTTCCCCACTTTATTTGAGAGTACCTTCGGAACAAAATTGTAGACTGTTAATCTCATAAACCATTTTCAGGAGGCTCACGCATAATTTTTGCACGTATACATCACTTGCAGGTGGCACAATCTGTTATAAGTTAATATTCATGGCAATTTGAAAAATGAGGGGCTTTGTAAGCATTTAAGTATGCCACAGCATTCGCGAGAAAAACATGAATTACAGCAGTCTAGACATTTGTTGAATAATAAAAAAAAGATGTCAGACTTGCATATCTTTGTCAATTCAGGCTATCAGATCCAGAATGTATATGTTGGGAACACTGATTTTGTTCATGAAGTTCAACATTTGATGCACACTTGAGAGATGAAGTCTACTACATGTAAGGCAAACTACTTATCACATCCTTCCATTACGGGTTCAGCTTGGAAGGAATCAAATCATACTGCGAATACAAGTGTATTAATCATTCCACAAAGCTCTACAGTCAATTCCTTGAAAAGTAAGTTGCTTAGTTTCCAAATCAAATGCCATGTAGAAATATTATTGGAGATTAATCGCAATAAAATTAAATTTATATCCTAGCTATGAAGCGTCCACCACATTAAAGCATACCTTACCAGAATATTGTTGAAAGATGTTCTCGTAGTCCAGTTCCACTGTTGAATCATTAGCAAAATGAAACGGTACAGTAGGAACCCCAATGAAATCTGTGTAGAGATTTTCCTTGAAACAAAGCTTAGTTACATATGTCCCATCGTAGTCCGCTCTCTCAAGTGAATCTCCAACCAAGTCTACAATCTCTTTTTGTAATTTCCACTATGCCATTGGCTGAAGAGCACTAGAACTTGCACCAGAATCAAAAGCTGCACCACCTTTATGATTTGATATTTTCAGTTGTTCATTGTCAATGTCAAGTATCTTACCTCCAAAACTTATGCCTTCTAGGCTGCTACCAGTGTCAAAAGTAACAGTTTGTTGGGTAGGTGGTTCGCTCATTTCAAAACATGCAAGAAACAAGGAAACTTTACGTCGCGTTGCAAAACTTGTTTGGAAATCACTCTGATCAGAGAATCCTTCGGTTTGCATCGACAAAAAGTTTAACCGAGCCAACGAAATCTCCATATCTCTATCCACTTGTTCTTCAAGTTTGGCGGTCTGATCGAAATACGGAGAGCCAACAACATTATGATAAATTTGTTTTGTCACTGTCCTGTTGGATGTGGGGCTGTTTAGTATTGTACTTAGAATTAGGCAGGTAATGGTAAAAGTTAAGGCAAGGGAAAAGGCTTAAAAACGTCGCATATGCCCTCTAACAGCATATATCAAAGGTTTCAAAGAAGTACACAGCAAAAGGAGGGAACAATTCGATGTGCATTGTGATATAATATCCAACTATCAATATCTATATCTATATGTATTGCAGAAGAGGTTTTTAGCAGAGACTCTCTCAATGGCTTCTAAACTTCTCATTCTTTTTTCTAGATTTTTGTATTAATTTTAATACACAAAAAGTAGTGGGTGTAACCAACCTTGTCACCAATCAAATTTAAATTTAAAATATTCCCACTGTCTCTTAACTCATCCTACAACTACTCCTACAAATCCTCTAATCATCATCCCACGTTTCCCTCCACATTTCCTCCAGCGTTTCCCACTCCAATTAATGTATGGCAGAAGCCGTTAGTAGTAGAGACCCTCTCAACGGCTTCTACACTTCTCTTTATTTTTTCTAAATTTTTGTATTTGTTTTAATACATAAAAAGTAGTGGGTTATAATCAACCTTATCATCAATTAAATTTAAATTTAAAATATTCCCACCATCTCTTAACTCATCCTTCAACCACTCCTACAAATCCTCTAATCGTCATCTCACGTTTCACCCCACATTTCCTCCCACGTTTCCCACTCTATTTAAGAATACTCCAATTTAAGAATTCCACCCCAATTAAAACTCCTCCAAACATAGCTTCCTCCTTCAATTCTCTTGCATGCTCATTCGTATTTTTTGGTAAACCAAACTAAGAATCTATTATCACTTTCATTTTTCTTGTGGTGTCAATCCAATTCTGTGTCATCCCATGAATCAAATGAACCCTAACAAGTCCGAATACGTGCCACGTATATCCAAACTGGTGATTAATCGAAATAGCAATACAACTTTATGAGTCTCTAATCTCTTTCAGTCATCTCTTGCGGGATTTATTACTTGTTTGAGTCATCACTGTCGGATCACCCTCTCAGTGTCAACTTCATCACCACCATTTTTAGTTAGGGTTTTAAATGAAGTCCCGATTTTGCCGCAAATAATGCTTATCCATGCATATTTTCGTGGTCAACTAGTGCTTGATAACTGTGTTAAGGGACCTAAGGATCGTCTCATGAATTTTACATCCCTCCCAAGCCAGCTTTAAATAAGGTCTGTAGTGAAGATATGTTGGAAGTTTTACCAGTCAATGGTGGTAGCCGGTAGTGGCCGACGTTTGTGGCGCAAGTGGCAGCACGTCCTTTTTCAGCTGTGCCTATAAGAGAAGATCCGGCAAGACTAAACATGAACATGGTCAAGAGGATTTGCTTTGTCCCTACGCAATATTGCATGGGGTATCAGCAGCATCTTTGACTGCTCTAAATTGCCTGGAGCAGTGCTGATTCATGTTAGCCTTTGGAGCAAAACCGTTTAACAGAGGAGAAGAAGGGAAAAAAGGAAAGAAAAGATAAAAGAAAAAGAAAAAGAAGAAAAGGAGAGAAGAGGAAAAGAAAAAGAATTAGGAAGAGAATGTTCTCTCTCTACATTCCGGACGGTTGCAGGGGCTTTTCCCCACTTTATTTGAGAGTACCTTCGGAACAAAATTGTAGACTGTTAATCTCATAAACCATTTTCAGGAGGCTCACGCATAATTTTTACACGTATACATCACTTGCAGGTGGCACAATCTGTTATAAGTTAATATTCATGGCAATTTGAAAAATGAGGGGCTTTGTAAGCATTTAAGTATGCCACAGCATTTGCGAGAAAAACATGAATTACAGCAGTCTAGACATTTGTTGAATAATAAAAAAAAGATGTCAGACTTGCATATCTTTGTCAATTCAGGCTATCAGATCCAGAATGTATATGTTGGGAACACTGATTTTGTTCATGAAGTTCAACATTTGATGCACACTTGAGAGATGAAGTCTACTACATGTAAGGCAAACTACTTATCACATCCTTCCATTACAGGTTCAGCTTGGAAGGAATCAAATCATACTGCGAATACAAGTGTATTAATCATTCCACAAAGCTCTACAGTCAATTCCTTGAAAAGTAAGTTGCTTAGTTTCCAAATCAAATGCCATGTAGAAATATTATTGGAGATTAATCGCAATAAAATTAAATTTATATCCTAGCTATGAAGCGTCCACCACATTAAAGCATACCTTACCAGAATATTGTTGAAAGATGTTCTCGTAGTCCAGTTCCACTGTTGAATCATTAGCAAAATGAAACGGTACAGTAGGAACCCCAATGAAATCTGTGTAGAGATTTTCCTTGAAACAAAGCTTAGTTACATATGTCCCATGGTAGTCCGCTCTCTCAAGTGAATCTCCAACCAAGTCTACAATCTCTTTTGTAATTTCCACTATGCCATTGGCTGAAGAGCACTAGAACTTGCACCAGAATCAAAAGCTGCACCACCTTTATGATTTGATATTTTCAGTTGTTCATTGTCAATGTCAAGGAGGGAACAATTCGATGTGCATTGTGATATAATATCCAACTATCAATATCTATATCTATATGTATTGCAGAAGAGGTTTTTAGCAGAGACTCTCTCAATGGCTTCTAAACTTCTCATTCTTTTTTCTAGATTTTTGTATTAATTTTAATACACAAAAAGTAGTGGGTGTAACCAACCTTGTCACCAATCAAATTTAAATTTAAAATATTCCCACTATCTCTTAACTAATCCTACAACTACTCCTACAAATCCTCTAATCATCATCCCACGTTTCCCTCCACATTCCCTCCAGCGTTTCCCACTCCAATTAATGTATGGCAGAAGCCGTTAGTAGTAGAGACCCTCTCAACGGATTCTACACTTCTCTTTATTTTTTCTAAATTTTTGTATTTGTTTTAATACATAAAAAGTAGTGGGTTATAATCAACCTTATCATCAATTAAATTTAAATTTAAAATATTCCCACCATCTCTTAACTCATCCTTCAACCACTCCTACAAATCCTCTAATCGTCATCTCACGTTTCACCCCACATTTCCTCCCACGTTTCCCACTCTATTTAAGAATACTCCAATTTAAGAATTCCACCCCAATTAAAACTCCTCCAAACATAGCTTCCTCCTTCAATTCTCTTGCATGCTCATTCGTATTTTTTGGTAAACCAAACTAAGAATCTATTATCACTTTCATTTTTCTTGTGGTGTCAATCCAATTCTGTGTCATCCCATGAATCAAATGAACCCTAACAAGTCCGAATATGTGCCACGTATATCCAAACTGGTGATTAATCGAAATAGCAATACAACTTTATGAGTCTCTAATCTCTTTCAGTCATCTCTTGCGGGATTTATTACTTGTTTGAGTCATCACTGTCGGATCACCCTCTCAGTGTCAACTTCATCACCACCATTTTTAGTTAGGGTTTTAAATGAAGTCCCGATTTTGCCGCAAATAATGCTTATCCATGCATATTTTCGTGGTCAACTAGTGCTTGATAACTGTGTTAAGGGACCTAAGGATCGTCTCATGAATTTTGCATCCCTCCCAAGCCAGCTTTAAATAAGGTCTGTAGTGAAGATATGTTGGAAGTTTTACCAGTCAATGGTGGTAGCCGGTAGTGGCCGACGTTTGTGGCGCAAGTGGCAGCACGTCCTTTTTCAGCTGTGCCTATAAGAGAAGATCCGGCAAGACTAAACATGAACATGGTCAAGAGGATTTGCTTTGTCCCTACGCAATATTGCATGGGGTATCAGCAGCATCTTTGACTGCTCTAAATTGCCTGGAGCAGTGCTGATTCATGTTAGCCTTTGGAGCAAAACCGTTTAACAGAGGAGAAGAAGGGAAAAAAGGAAAGAAAAGATAAAAGAAAAAGAAAAAGAAGAAAAGGAGAGAAGAGGAAAAGAAAAAGAATTAGGAAGAGAATGTTCTCTCTCTACATTCCGGACGGTTGCAGGGGCTTTTCCCCACTTTATTTGAGAGTACCTTCGGAACAAAATTGTAGACTGTTAATCTCATAAACCATTTTCAGGAGGCTCACGCATAATTTTTACACGTATACATCACTTGCAGGTGGCACAATCTGTTATAAGTTAATATTCATGGCAATTTGAAAAATGAGGGGCTTTGTAAGCATTTAAGTATGCCACAGCATTTGCGAGAAAAACATGAATTACAGCAGTCTAGACATTTGTTGAATAATAAAAAAAAGATGTCAGACTTGCATATCTTTGTCAATTCAGGCTATCAGATCCAGAATGTATATGTTGGGAACACTGATTTTGTTCATGAAGTTCAACATTTGATGCACACTTGAGAGATGAAGTCTACTACATGTAAGGCAAACTACTTATCACATCCTTCCATTACGGGTTCAGCTTGGAAGGAATCAAATCATACTGCGAATACAAGTGTATTAATCATTCCACAAAGCTCTACAGTCAATTCTTTGAAAAGTAAGTTGCTTAGTTTCCAAATCAAATGCCATGTAGAAATATTATTGGAGATTAATCGCAATAAAATTAAATTTATATCCTAGCTATGAAGCGTCCACCACATTAAAGCATACCTTACCAGAATATTGTTGAAAGATGTTCTCGTAGTCCAGTTCCACTGTTGAGTCATTAGCAAAATGAAACGGTACAGTAGGAACCCCAATGAAATCTGTGTAGAGATTTTCCTTGAAACAAAGCTTAGTTACATATGTCCCATGGTAGTCCGCTCTCTCAAGTGAATCTCCAACCAAGTCTACAATCTCTTTTGTAATTTCCACTATGCCATTGGCTGAAGAGCACTAGAACTTGCACCAGAATCAAAAGCTGCACCACCTTTATGATTTGATATTTTCAGTTGTTCATTGTCAATGTCAAGGAGGGAACAATTCGATGTGCATTGTGATAGAATATCCAACTATCAATATCTATATCTATATGTATTGCAGAAGAGGTTATTAGCAGAGACTCTCTCAATGGCTTCTAAACTTCTCATTCTTTTTTCTAGATTTTTGTATTAATTTTAATACACAAAAAGTAGTGGGTTGTAACCAACCTTGTCACCAATCAAATTTAAATTTAAAATATTCCCACTATCTCTTAACTCATCCTACAACTACTCCTACAAATCCTCTAATCATCATCCCACGTTTCCATCCACATTCCCTCCAGCGTTTCCCAATCCAATTAATGTATGGCAAAAGCCGTTAGTAGTAGAGACCCTCTCAACGGCTTCAACACTTCTCTTTATTTTTTCTAAATTTTTGTATTTATTTTAATACATAAAAAGTAGTGGGTTATAATCAACCTTATCATCAATTAAATTTAAATTTAAAATATTCCCACCATCTCTTAACTCATCCTACAACCACTCCTACAAATCCTCTAATCATCATCTCACGTTTGACCCCACATTTCCTCCCACGTTTCCCACTCTATTTAAGAGTACTCCAATTTAAGAATTCCACCCCAATTAAAACTCCTCCAAACATAGCTTCCTCCTTCAATTCTCTTGCATGCTCATTCGTATTTTTTGGTAAACCAAACTAAGAATCTATTATCACTTTCATTCTTCTTGTGGTGTCAATCCAATTCTGTGTCATCCCACGAATCAAATGAACCCTAACAAGTCCGAATACATGCCACGTATATCCAAACCGGTGATTAATCGAAATAGCAATACAACTTTATGAGTCTCTAATCTCTTTCAGTCATCTCTTACGGGATTTATTACTTGTTTGAGTCATCACTGTCGGATCACCCTCTCAGTGTCATATTCATCACCACCATTTTTAGTTAGGGTTTTAAATGAAGTCCCGATTTTGCCGCAAATAATGCTTATCCATGCATATTTTCGTGGTCAACTAGTGCATGATAACCGTGTTAAGGGTCCTAAGGATCGTCTCATGAATTTTACATCCCTCCCAAGCCAGCTTTAAATAAGGTCTGTAGTGAAGATATGTTGGAAGTTTTACCAGTCAATAGTGGTAGCCGGTAGTGGCCGACGTTTGTGGCGCAAGTGGTCAGCACGTCCTTTTTTCAGCTGTGCCTATAAGAGAAGATCCGGCAAGACTAAACATGAACATGGTCAAGAGGATTTGCTTTGTCCCTACACAATATTGCATGGGGTATCAGCAGCATCTTTGACTGCTCTAAATTGCCTGGAGCAGTGCTGATTCATGTAACCCTTTGGAACAAAACCGTTTAACAGTGGAGAAGAAGGGAAAAAAGGAAAGAAAAGATAAAAGAAAAAGAAAAAGAAGAAAAGGAGAGAAGAGGAAAAGAAAAAGAATTAGGAAGAGAATGATCTCTCTCTACATTCCGGACGGTTGCAGGGGCTTTTCCCCACTTTATTTGAGAGTACCTTCGGAACAAAATTGTAGACTGTTAATCTCATAAACCATTTTCAGGAGGCTCACGCATAATTTTTGCACGTATACATCACTTGCAGGTGGCACAATCTGTTATAAGTTAATATTCATGGCAATTTGAAAAATGAGGGGCTTTGTAAGCATTTAAGTATGCCACAGCATTCGCGAGAAAAACATGAATTACAGCAGTCTAGACATTTGTTGAATAATAAAAAAAAGATGTCAGACTTGCATATCTTTGTCAATTCAGGCTATCAGATCCAGAATGTATATGTTGGGAACACTGATTTTGTTCATGAAGTTCAACATTTGATGCACACTTGAGAGATGAAGTCTACTACATGTAAGGCAAACTACTTATCACATCCTTCCATTACGGGTTCAGCTTGGAAGGAATCAAATCATACTGCGAATACAAGTGTATTAATCATTCCACAAAGCTCTACAGTCAATTCCTTGAAAAGTAAGTTGCTTAGTTTCCAAATCAAATGCCATGTAGAAATATTATTGGAGATTAATCGCAATAAAATTAAATTTATATCCTAGCTATGAAGCGTCCACCACATTAAAGCATACCTTACCAGAATATTGTTGAAAGATGTTCTCGTAGTCCAGTTCCACTGTTGAATCATTAGCAAAATGAAACGGTACAGTAGGAACCCCAATGAAATCTGTGTAGAGATTTTCCTTGAAACAAAGCTTAGTTACATATGTCCCATCGTAGTCCGCTCTCTCAAGTGAATCTCCAACCAAGTCTACAATCTCTTTTTGTAATTTCCACTATGCCATTGGCTGAAGAGCACTAGAACTTGCACCAGAATCAAAAGCTGCACCACCTTTATGATTTGATATTTTCAGTTGTTCATTGTCAATGTCAAGTATCTTACCTCCAAAACTTATGCCTTCTAGGCTGCTACCAGTGTCAAAAGTAACAGTTTGTTGGGTAGGTGGTTCGCTCATTTCAAAACATGCAAGAAACAAGGAAACTTTACGTCGCGTTGCAAAACTTGTTTGGAAATCACTCTGATCAGAGAATCCTTCGGTTTGCATCGACAAAAAGTTTAACCGAGCCAACGAAATCTCCATATCTCTATCCACTTGTTCTTCAAGTTTGGCGGTCTGATCGAAATACGGAGAGCCAACAACATTATGATAAATTTGTTTTGTCACTGTCCTGTTGGATGTGGGGCTGTTTAGTATTGTACTTAGAATTAGGCAGGTAATGGTAAAAGTTAAGGCAAGGGAAAAGGCTTAAAAACGTCGCATATGCCCTCTAACAGCATATATCAAAGGTTTCAAAGAAGTACACAGCAAAAGGAGGGAACAATTCGATGTGCATTGTGATATAATATCCAACTATCAATATCTATATCTATATGTATTGCAGAAGAGGTTTTTAGCAGAGACTCTCTCAATGGCTTCTAAACTTCTCATTCTTTTTTCTAGATTTTTGTATTAATTTTAATACACAAAAAGTAGTGGGTGTAACCAACCTTGTCACCAATCAAATTTAAATTTAAAATATTCCCACTGTCTCTTAACTCATCCTACAACTACTCCTACAAATCCTCTAATCATCATCCCACGTTTCCCTCCACATTTCCTCCAGCGTTTCCCACTCCAATTAATGTATGGCAGAAGCCGTTAGTAGTAGAGACCCTCTCAACGGCTTCTACACTTCTCTTTATTTTTTCTAAATTTTTGTATTTGTTTTAATACATAAAAAGTAGTGGGTTATAATCAACCTTATCATCAATTAAATTTAAATTTAAAATATTCCCACCATCTCTTAACTCATCCTTCAACCACTCCTACAAATCCTCTAATCGTCATCTCACGTTTCACCCCACATTTCCTCCCACGTTTCCCACTCTATTTAAGAATACTCCAATTTAAGAATTCCACCCCAATTAAAACTCCTCCAAACATAGCTTCCTCCTTCAATTCTCTTGCATGCTCATTCGTATTTTTTGGTAAACCAAACTAAGAATCTATTATCACTTTCATTTTTCTTGTGGTGTCAATCCAATTCTGTGTCATCCCATGAATCAAATGAACCCTAACAAGTCCGAATACGTGCCACGTATATCCAAACTGGTGATTAATCGAAATAGCAATACAACTTTATGAGTCTCTAATCTCTTTCAGTCATCTCTTGCGGGATTTATTACTTGTTTGAGTCATCACTGTCGGATCACCCTCTCAGTGTCAACTTCATCACCACCATTTTTAGTTAGGGTTTTAAATGAAGTCCCGATTTTGCCGCAAATAATGCTTATCCATGCATATTTTCGTGGTCAACTAGTGCTTGATAACTGTGTTAAGGGACCTAAGGATCGTCTCATGAATTTTACATCCCTCCCAAGCCAGCTTTAAATAAGGTCTGTAGTGAAGATATGTTGGAAGTTTTACCAGTCAATGGTGGTAGCCGGTAGTGGCCGACGTTTGTGGCGCAAGTGGCAGCACGTCCTTTTTCAGCTGTGCCTATAAGAGAAGATCCGGCAAGACTAAACATGAACATGGTCAAGAGGATTTGCTTTGTCCCTACGCAATATTGCATGGGGTATCAGCAGCATCTTTGACTGCTCTAAATTGCCTGGAGCAGTGCTGATTCATGTTAGCCTTTGGAGCAAAACCGTTTAACAGAGGAGAAGAAGGGAAAAAAGGAAAGAAAAGATAAAAGAAAAAGAAAAAGAAGAAAAGGAGAGAAGAGGAAAAGAAAAAGAATTAGGAAGAGAATGTTCTCTCTCTACATTCCGGACGGTTGCAGGGGCTTTTCCCCACTTTATTTGAGAGTACCTTCGGAACAAAATTGTAGACTGTTAATCTCATAAACCATTTTCAGGAGGCTCACGCATAATTTTTACACGTATACATCACTTGCAGGTGGCACAATCTGTTATAAGTTAATATTCATGGCAATTTGAAAAATGAGGGGCTTTGTAAGCATTTAAGTATGCCACAGCATTTGCGAGAAAAACATGAATTACAGCAGTCTAGACATTTGTTGAATAATAAAAAAAAGATGTCAGACTTGCATATCTTTGTCAATTCAGGCTATCAGATCCAGAATGTATATGTTGGGAACACTGATTTTGTTCATGAAGTTCAACATTTGATGCACACTTGAGAGATGAAGTCTACTACATGTAAGGCAAACTACTTATCACATCCTTCCATTACAGGTTCAGCTTGGAAGGAATCAAATCATACTGCGAATACAAGTGTATTAATCATTCCACAAAGCTCTACAGTCAATTCCTTGAAAAGTAAGTTGCTTAGTTTCCAAATCAAATGCCATGTAGAAATATTATTGGAGATTAATCGCAATAAAATTAAATTTATATCCTAGCTATGAAGCGTCCACCACATTAAAGCATACCTTACCAGAATATTGTTGAAAGATGTTCTCGTAGTCCAGTTCCACTGTTGAATCATTAGCAAAATGAAACGGTACAGTAGGAACCCCAATGAAATCTGTGTAGAGATTTTCCTTGAAACAAAGCTTAGTTACATATGTCCCATGGTAGTCCGCTCTCTCAAGTGAATCTCCAACCAAGTCTACAATCTCTTTTGTAATTTCCACTATGCCATTGGCTGAAGAGCACTAGAACTTGCACCAGAATCAAAAGCTGCACCACCTTTATGATTTGATATTTTCAGTTGTTCATTGTCAATGTCAAGGAGGGAACAATTCGATGTGCATTGTGATATAATATCCAACTATCAATATCTATATCTATATGTATTGCAGAAGAGGTTTTTAGCAGAGACTCTCTCAATGGCTTCTAAACTTCTCATTCTTTTTTCTAGATTTTTGTATTAATTTTAATACACAAAAAGTAGTGGGTGTAACCAACCTTGTCACCAATCAAATTTAAATTTAAAATATTCCCACTATCTCTTAACTAATCCTACAACTACTCCTACAAATCCTCTAATCATCATCCCACGTTTCCCTCCACATTCCCTCCAGCGTTTCCCACTCCAATTAATGTATGGCAGAAGCCGTTAGTAGTAGAGACCCTCTCAACGGATTCTACACTTCTCTTTATTTTTTCTAAATTTTTGTATTTGTTTTAATACATAAAAAGTAGTGGGTTATAATCAACCTTATCATCAATTAAATTTAAATTTAAAATATTCCCACCATCTCTTAACTCATCCTTCAACCACTCCTACAAATCCTCTAATCGTCATCTCACGTTTCACCCCACATTTCCTCCCACGTTTCCCACTCTATTTAAGAATACTCCAATTTAAGAATTCCACCCCAATTAAAACTCCTCCAAACATAGCTTCCTCCTTCAATTCTCTTGCATGCTCATTCGTATTTTTTGGTAAACCAAACTAAGAATCTATTATCACTTTCATTTTTCTTGTGGTGTCAATCCAATTCTGTGTCATCCCATGAATCAAATGAACCCTAACAAGTCCGAATATGTGCCACGTATATCCAAACTGGTGATTAATCGAAATAGCAATACAACTTTATGAGTCTCTAATCTCTTTCAGTCATCTCTTGCGGGATTTATTACTTGTTTGAGTCATCACTGTCGGATCACCCTCTCAGTGTCAACTTCATCACCACCATTTTTAGTTAGGGTTTTAAATGAAGTCCCGATTTTGCCGCAAATAATGCTTATCCATGCATATTTTCGTGGTCAACTAGTGCTTGATAACTGTGTTAAGGGACCTAAGGATCGTCTCATGAATTTTGCATCCCTCCCAAGCCAGCTTTAAATAAGGTCTGTAGTGAAGATATGTTGGAAGTTTTACCAGTCAATGGTGGTAGCCGGTAGTGGCCGACGTTTGTGGCGCAAGTGGCAGCACGTCCTTTTTCAGCTGTGCCTATAAGAGAAGATCCGGCAAGACTAAACATGAACATGGTCAAGAGGATTTGCTTTGTCCCTACGCAATATTGCATGGGGTATCAGCAGCATCTTTGACTGCTCTAAATTGCCTGGAGCAGTGCTGATTCATGTTAGCCTTTGGAGCAAAACCGTTTAACAGAGGAGAAGAAGGGAAAAAAGGAAAGAAAAGATAAAAGAAAAAGAAAAAGAAGAAAAGGAGAGAAGAGGAAAAGAAAAAGAATTAGGAAGAGAATGTTCTCTCTCTACATTCCGGACGGTTGCAGGGGCTTTTCCCCACTTTATTTGAGAGTACCTTCGGAACAAAATTGTAGACTGTTAATCTCATAAACCATTTTCAGGAGGCTCACGCATAATTTTTACACGTATACATCACTTGCAGGTGGCACAATCTGTTATAAGTTAATATTCATGGCAATTTGAAAAATGAGGGGCTTTGTAAGCATTTAAGTATGCCACAGCATTTGCGAGAAAAACATGAATTACAGCAGTCTAGACATTTGTTGAATAATAAAAAAAAGATGTCAGACTTGCATATCTTTGTCAATTCAGGCTATCAGATCCAGAATGTATATGTTGGGAACACTGATTTTGTTCATGAAGTTCAACATTTGATGCACACTTGAGAGATGAAGTCTACTACATGTAAGGCAAACTACTTATCACATCCTTCCATTACGGGTTCAGCTTGGAAGGAATCAAATCATACTGCGAATACAAGTGTATTAATCATTCCACAAAGCTCTACAGTCAATTCTTTGAAAAGTAAGTTGCTTAGTTTCCAAATCAAATGCCATGTAGAAATATTATTGGAGATTAATCGCAATAAAATTAAATTTATATCCTAGCTATGAAGCGTCCACCACATTAAAGCATACCTTACCAGAATATTGTTGAAAGATGTTCTCGTAGTCCAGTTCCACTGTTGAGTCATTAGCAAAATGAAACGGTACAGTAGGAACCCCAATGAAATCTGTGTAGAGATTTTCCTTGAAACAAAGCTTAGTTACATATGTCCCATGGTAGTCCGCTCTCTCAAGTGAATCTCCAACCAAGTCTACAATCTCTTTTGTAATTTCCACTATGCCATTGGCTGAAGAGCACTAGAACTTGCACCAGAATCAAAAGCTGCACCACCTTTATGATTTGATATTTTCAGTTGTTCATTGTCAATGTCAAGGAGGGAACAATTCGATGTGCATTGTGATAGAATATCCAACTATCAATATCTATATCTATATGTATTGCAGAAGAGGTTATTAGCAGAGACTCTCTCAATGGCTTCTAAACTTCTCATTCTTTTTTCTAGATTTTTGTATTAATTTTAATACACAAAAAGTAGTGGGTTGTAACCAACCTTGTCACCAATCAAATTTAAATTTAAAATATTCCCACTATCTCTTAACTCATCCTACAACTACTCCTACAAATCCTCTAATCATCATCCCACGTTTCCATCCACATTCCCTCCAGCGTTTCCCAATCCAATTAATGTATGGCAAAAGCCGTTAGTAGTAGAGACCCTCTCAACGGCTTCAACACTTCTCTTTATTTTTTCTAAATTTTTGTATTTATTTTAATACATAAAAAGTAGTGGGTTATAATCAACCTTATCATCAATTAAATTTAAATTTAAAATATTCCCACCATCTCTTAACTCATCCTACAACCACTCCTACAAATCCTCTAATCATCATCTCACGTTTCACCCCACATTTCCTCCCACGTTTCCCACTCTATTTAAGAGTACTCCAATTTAAGAATTCCACCCCAATTAAAACTCCTCCAAACATAGCTTCCTCCTTCAATTCTCTTGCATGCTCATTCGTATTTTTTGGTAAACCAAACTAAGAATCTATTATCACTTTCATTCTTCTTGTGGTGTCAATCCAATTCTGTGTCATCCCACGAATCAAATGAACCCTAACAAGTCCGAATACATGCCACGTATATCCAAACCGGTGATTAATCGAAATAGCAATACAACTTTATGAGTCTCTAATCTCTTTCAGTCATCTCTTACGGGATTTATTACTTGTTTGAGTCATCACTGTCGGATCACCCTCTCAGTGTCATATTCATCACCACCATTTTTAGTTAGGGTTTTAAATGAAGTCCCGATTTTGCCGCAAATAATGCTTATCCATGCATATTTTCGTGGTCAACTAGTGCATGATAACCGTGTTAAGGGTCCTAAGGATCGTCTCATGAATTTTACATCCCTCCCAAGCCAGCTTTAAATAAGGTCTGTAGTGAAGATATGTTGGAAGTTTTACCAGTCAATAGTGGTAGCCGGTAGTGGCCGACGTTTGTGGCGCAAGTGGTCAGCACGTCCTTTTTTCAGCTGTGCCTATAAGAGAAGATCCGGCAAGACTAAACATGAACATGGTCAAGAGGATTTGCTTTGTCCCTACACAATATTGCATGGGGTATCAGCAGCATCTTTGACTGCTCTAAATTGCCTGGAGCAGTGCTGATTCATGTAACCCTTTGGAACAAAACCGTTTAACAGTGGAGAAGAAGGGAAAAAAGGAAAGAAAAGATAAAAGAAAAAGAAAAAGAAGAAAAGGAGAGAAGAGGAAAAGAAAAAGAATTAGGAAGAGAATGATCTCTCTCTACATTCCGGACGGTTGCAGGGGCTTTTCCCCACTTTATTTGAGAGTACCTTCGGAACAAAATTGTAGACTGTTAATCTCATAAACCATTTTCAGGAGGCTCACGCATAATTTTTGCACGTATACATCACTTGCAGGTGGCACAATCTGTTATAAGTTAATATTCATGGCAATTTGAAAAATGAGGGGCTTTGTAAGCATTTAAGTATGCCACAGCATTCGCGAGAAAAACATGAATTACAGCAGTCTAGACATTTGTTGAATAATAAAAAAAAGATGTCAGACTTGCATATCTTTGTCAATTCAGGCTATCAGATCCAGAATGTATATGTTGGGAACACTGATTTTGTTCATGAAGTTCAACATTTGATGCACACTTGAGAGATGAAGTCTACTACATGTAAGGCAAACTACTTATCACATCCTTCCATTACGGGTTCAGCTTGGAAGGAATCAAATCATACTGCGAATACAAGTGTATTAATCATTCCACAAAGCTCTACAGTCAATTCCTTGAAAAGTAAGTTGCTTAGTTTCCAAATCAAATGCCATGTAGAAATATTATTGGAGATTAATCGCAATAAAATTAAATTTATATCCTAGCTATGAAGCGTCCACCACATTAAAGCATACCTTACCAGAATATTGTTGAAAGATGTTCTCGTAGTCCAGTTCCACTGTTGAATCATTAGCAAAATGAAACGGTACAGTAGGAACCCCAATGAAATCTGTGTAGAGATTTTCCTTGAAACAAAGCTTAGTTACATATGTCCCATCGTAGTCCGCTCTCTCAAGTGAATCTCCAACCAAGTCTACAATCTCTTTTTGTAATTTCCACTATGCCATTGGCTGAAGAGCACTAGAACTTGCACCAGAATCAAAAGCTGCACCACCTTTATGATTTGATATTTTCAGTTGTTCATTGTCAATGTCAAGTATCTTACCTCCAAAACTTATGCCTTCTAGGCTGCTACCAGTGTCAAAAGTAACAGTTTGTTGGGTAGGTGGTTCGCTCATTTCAAAACATGCAAGAAACAAGGAAACTTTACGTCGCGTTGCAAAACTTGTTTGGAAATCACTCTGATCAGAGAATCCTTCGGTTTGCATCGACAAAAAGTTTAACCGAGCCAACGAAATCTCCATATCTCTATCCACTTGTTCTTCAAGTTTGGCGGTCTGATCGAAATACGGAGAGCCAACAACATTATGATAAATTTGTTTTGTCACTGTCCTGTTGGATGTGGGGCTGTTTAGTATTGTACTTAGAATTAGGCAGGTAATGGTAAAAGTTAAGGCAAGGGAAAAGGCTTAAAAACGTCGCATATGCCCTCTAACAGCATATATCAAAGGTTTCAAAGAAGTACACAGCAAAAGGAGGGAACAATTCGATGTGCATTGTGATATAATATCCAACTATCAATATCTATATCTATATGTATTGCAGAAGAGGTTTTTAGCAGAGACTCTCTCAATGGCTTCTAAACTTCTCATTCTTTTTTCTAGATTTTTGTATTAATTTTAATACACAAAAAGTAGTGGGTGTAACCAACCTTGTCACCAATCAAATTTAAATTTAAAATATTCCCACTGTCTCTTAACTCATCCTACAACTACTCCTACAAATCCTCTAATCATCATCCCACGTTTCCCTCCACATTTCCTCCAGCGTTTCCCACTCCAATTAATGTATGGCAGAAGCCGTTAGTAGTAGAGACCCTCTCAACGGCTTCTACACTTCTCTTTATTTTTTCTAAATTTTTGTATTTGTTTTAATACATAAAAAGTAGTGGGTTATAATCAACCTTATCATCAATTAAATTTAAATTTAAAATATTCCCACCATCTCTTAACTCATCCTTCAACCACTCCTACAAATCCTCTAATCGTCATCTCACGTTTCACCCCACATTTCCTCCCACGTTTCCCACTCTATTTAAGAATACTCCAATTTAAGAATTCCACCCCAATTAAAACTCCTCCAAACATAGCTTCCTCCTTCAATTCTCTTGCATGCTCATTCGTATTTTTTGGTAAACCAAACTAAGAATCTATTATCACTTTCATTTTTCTTGTGGTGTCAATCCAATTCTGTGTCATCCCATGAATCAAATGAACCCTAACAAGTCCGAATACGTGCCACGTATATCCAAACTGGTGATTAATCGAAATAGCAATACAACTTTATGAGTCTCTAATCTCTTTCAGTCATCTCTTGCGGGATTTATTACTTGTTTGAGTCATCACTGTCGGATCACCCTCTCAGTGTCAACTTCATCACCACCATTTTTAGTTAGGGTTTTAAATGAAGTCCCGATTTTGCCGCAAATAATGCTTATCCATGCATATTTTCGTGGTCAACTAGTGCTTGATAACTGTGTTAAGGGACCTAAGGATCGTCTCATGAATTTTACATCCCTCCCAAGCCAGCTTTAAATAAGGTCTGTAGTGAAGATATGTTGGAAGTTTTACCAGTCAATGGTGGTAGCCGGTAGTGGCCGACGTTTGTGGCGCAAGTGGCAGCACGTCCTTTTTCAGCTGTGCCTATAAGAGAAGATCCGGCAAGACTAAACATGAACATGGTCAAGAGGATTTGCTTTGTCCCTACGCAATATTGCATGGGGTATCAGCAGCATCTTTGACTGCTCTAAATTGCCTGGAGCAGTGCTGATTCATGTTAGCCTTTGGAGCAAAACCGTTTAACAGAGGAGAAGAAGGGAAAAAAGGAAAGAAAAGATAAAAGAAAAAGAAAAAGAAGAAAAGGAGAGAAGAGGAAAAGAAAAAGAATTAGGAAGAGAATGTTCTCTCTCTACATTCCGGACGGTTGCAGGGGCTTTTCCCCACTTTATTTGAGAGTACCTTCGGAACAAAATTGTAGACTGTTAATCTCATAAACCATTTTCAGGAGGCTCACGCATAATTTTTACACGTATACATCACTTGCAGGTGGCACAATCTGTTATAAGTTAATATTCATGGCAATTTGAAAAATGAGGGGCTTTGTAAGCATTTAAGTATGCCACAGCATTTGCGAGAAAAACATGAATTACAGCAGTCTAGACATTTGTTGAATAATAAAAAAAAGATGTCAGACTTGCATATCTTTGTCAATTCAGGCTATCAGATCCAGAATGTATATGTTGGGAACACTGATTTTGTTCATGAAGTTCAACATTTGATGCACACTTGAGAGATGAAGTCTACTACATGTAAGGCAAACTACTTATCACATCCTTCCATTACGGGTTCAGCTTGGAAGGAATCAAATCATACTGCGAATACAAGTGTATTAATCATTCCACAAAGCTCTACAGTCAATTCCTTGAAAAGTAAGTTGCTTAGTTTCCAAATCAAATGCCATGTAGAAATATTATTGGAGATTAATCGCAATAAAATTAAATTTATATCCTAGCTATGAAGCGTCCACCACATTAAAGCATACCTTACCAGAATATTGTTGAAAGATGTTCTCGTAGTCCAGTTCCACTGTTGAATCATTAGCAAAATGAAACGGTACAGTAGGAACCCCAATGAAATCTGTGTAGAGATTTTCCTTGAAACAAAGCTTAGTTACATATGTCCCATGGTAGTCCGCTCTCTCAAGTGAATCTCCAACCAAGTCTACAATCTCTTTTTGTAATTTCCACTATGCCATTGGCTGAAGAGCACTAGAACTTGCACCAGAATCAAAAGCTGCACCACCTTTATGATTTGATATTTTCAGTTGTTCATTGTCAATGTCAAGTATCTTACCTCCAAAACTTATGCCTTCTAGGCTGCTACCAGTGTCAAAAGTAACAGTTTGTTGGGTAGGTGGTTCGCTCATTTCAAAACATGCAAGAAACAAGGAAACTTTACGTCGCGTTGCAAAACTTGTTTGGAAATCACTCTGATCAGAGAATCCTTCGGTTTGCATCGACAAAAAGTTTAACCGAGCCAACGAAATCTCCATATCTCTATCCACTTGTTCTTCAAGTTTGGCGGTCTGATCGAAATACGGAGAGCCAACAACATTATGATAAATTTGTTTTGTCACTGTCCTGTTGGATGTGGGGCTGTTTAGTATTGTACTTAGAATTAGGCAGGTAATGGTAAAAGTTAAGGCAAGGGAAAAGGCTTAAAAACGTCGCATATGCCCTCTAACAGCATATATCAAAGGTTTCAAAGAAGTACACAGCAAAAGGAGGGAACAATTCGATGTGCATTGTGATATAATATCCAACTATCAATATCTATATCTATATGTATTGCAGAAGAGGTTTTTAGCAGAGACTCTCTCAATGGCTTCTAAACTTCTCATTCTTTTTTCTAGATTTTTGTATTAATTTTAATACACAAAAAGTAGTGGGTGTAACCAACCTTGTCACCAATCAAATTTAAATTTAAAATATTCCCACTGTCTCTTAACTCATCCTACAACTACTCCTACAAATCCTCTAATCATCATCCCACGTTTCCCTCCACATTCCCTCCAGCGTTTCCCACTCCAATTAATGTATGGCAGAAGCCGTTAGTAGTAGAGACCCTCTCAACGGCTTCTACACTTCTCTTTATTTTTTCTAAATTTTTGTATTTGTTTTAATACATAAAAAGTAGTGGGTTATAATCAACCTTATCATCAATTAAATTTAAATTTAAAATATTCCCACCATCTCTTAACTCATCCTTCAACCACTCCTACAAATCCTCTAATCGTCATCTCACGTTTCACCCCACATTTCCTCCCACGTTTCCCACTCTATTTAAGAATACTCCAATTTAAGAATTCCACCCCAATTAAAACTCCTCCAAACATAGCTTCCTCCTTCAATTCTCTTGCATGCTCATTCGTATTTTTTGGTAAACCAAACTAAGAATCTATTATCACTTTCATTTTTCTTGTGGTGTCAATCCAATTCTGTGTCATCCCATGAATCAAATGAACCCTAACAAGTCCGAATACGTGCCACGTATATCCAAACTGGTGATTAATCGAAATAGCAATACAACTTTATGAGTCTCTAATCTCTTTCAGTCATCTCTTGCGGGATTTATTACTTGTTTGAGTCATCACTGTCGGATCACCCTCTCAGTGTCAACTTCATCACCACCATTTTTAGTTAGGGTTTTAAATGAAGTCCCGATTTTGCCGCAAATAATGCTTATCCATGCATATTTTCGTGGTCAACTAGTGCTTGATAACTGTGTTAAGGGACCTAAGGATCGTCTCATGAATTTTACATCCCTCCCAAGCCAGCTTTAAATAAGGTCTGTAGTGAAGATATGTTGGAAGTTTTACCAGTCAATGGTGGTAGCCGGTAGTGGCCGACGTTTGTGGCGCAAGTGGCAGCACGTCCTTTTTCAGCTGTGCCTATAAGAGAAGATCCGGCAAGACTAAACATGAACATGGTCAAGAGGATTTGCTTTGTCCCTACGCAATATTGCATGGGGTATCAGCAGCATCTTTGACTGCTCTAAATTGCCTGGAGCAGTGCTGATTCATGTTAGCCTTTGGAGCAAAACCGTTTAACAGAGGAGAAGAAGGGAAAAAAGGAAAGAAAAGATAAAAGAAAAAGAAAAAGAAGAAAAGGAGAGAAGAGGAAAAGAAAAAGAATTAGGAAGAGAATGTTCTCTCTCTACATTCCGGACGGTTGCAGGGGCTTTTCCCCACTTTATTTGAGAGTACCTTCGGAACAAAATTGTAGACTGTTAATCTCATAAACCATTTTCAGGAGGCTCACGCATAATTTTTACACGTATACATCACTTGCAGGTGGCACAATCTGTTATAAGTTAATATTCATGGCAATTTGAAAAATGAGGGGCTTTGTAAGCATTTAAGTATGCCACAGCATTTGCGAGAAAAACATGAATTACAGCAGTCTAGACATTTGTTGAATAATAAAAAAAAGATGTCAGACTTGCATATCTTTGTCAATTCAGGCTATCAGATCCAGAATGTATATGTTGGGAACACTGATTTTGTTCATGAAGTTCAACATTTGATGCACACTTGAGAGATGAAGTCTACTACATGTAAGGCAAACTACTTATCACATCCTTCCATTACAGGTTCAGCTTGGAAGGAATCAAATCATACTGCGAATACAAGTGTATTAATCATTCCACAAAGCTCTACAGTCAATTCCTTGAAAAGTAAGTTGCTTAGTTTCCAAATCAAATGCCATGTAGAAATATTATTGGAGATTAATCGCAATAAAATTAAATTTATATCCTAGCTATGAAGCGTCCACCACATTAAAGCATACCTTACCAGAATATTGTTGAAAGATGTTCTCGTAGTCCAGTTCCACTGTTGAATCATTAGCAAAATGAAACGGTACAGTAGGAACCCCAATGAAATCTGTGTAGAGATTTTCCTTGAAACAAAGCTTAGTTACATATGTCCCATGGTAGTCCGCTCTCTCAAGTGAATCTCCAACCAAGTCTACAATCTCTTTTGTAATTTCCACTATGCCATTGGCTGAAGAGCACTAGAACTTGCACCAGAATCAAAAGCTGCACCACCTTTATGATTTGATATTTTCAGTTGTTCATTGTCAATGTCAAGGAGGGAACAATTCGATGTGCATTGTGATATAATATCCAACTATCAATATCTATATCTATATGTATTGCAGAAGAGGTTTTTAGCAGAGACTCTCTCAATGGCTTCTAAACTTCTCATTCTTTTTTCTAGATTTTTGTATTAATTTTAATACACAAAAAGTAGTGGGTGTAACCAACCTTGTCACCAATCAAATTTAAATTTAAAATATTCCCACTATCTCTTAACTAATCCTACAACTACTCCTACAAATCCTCTAATCATCATCCCACGTTTCCCTCCACATTCCCTCCAGCGTTTCCCACTCCAATTAATGTATGGCAGAAGCCGTTAGTAGTAGAGACCCTCTCAACGGATTCTACACTTCTCTTTATTTTTTCTAAATTTTTGTATTTGTTTTAATACATAAAAAGTAGTGGGTTATAATCAACCTTATCATCAATTAAATTTAAATTTAAAATATTCCCACCATCTCTTAACTCATCCTTCAACCACTCCTACAAATCCTCTAATCGTCATCTCACGTTTCACCCCACATTTCCTCCCACGTTTCCCACTCTATTTAAGAATACTCCAATTTAAGAATTCCACCCCAATTAAAACTCCTCCAAACATAGCTTCCTCCTTCAATTCTCTTGCATGCTCATTCGTATTTTTTGGTAAACCAAACTAAGAATCTATTATCACTTTCATTTTTCTTGTGGTGTCAATCCAATTCTGTGTCATCCCATGAATCAAATGAACCCTAACAAGTCCGAATACGTGCCACGTATATCCAAACTGGTGATTAATCGAAATAGCAATACAACTTTATGAGTCTCTAATCTCTTTCAGTCATCTCTTGCGGGATTTATTACTTGTTTGAGTCATCACTGTCGGATCACCCTCTCAGTGTCAACTTCATCACCACCATTTTTAGTTAGGGTTTTAAATGAAGTCCCGATTTTGCCGCAAATAATGCTTATCCATGCATATTTTCGTGGTCAACTAGTGCTTGATAACTGTGTTAAGGGACCTAAGGATCGTCTCATGAATTTTACATCCCTCCCAAGCCAGCTTTAAATAAGGTCTGTAGTGAAGATATGTTGGAAGTTTTACCAGTCAATGGTGGTAGCCGGTAGTGGCCGACGTTTGTGGCGCAAGTGGCAGCACGTCCTTTTTCAGCTGTGCCTATAAGAGAAGATCCGGCAAGACTAAACATGAACATGGTCAAGAGGATTTGCTTTGTCCCTACGCAATATTGCATGGGGTATCAGCAGCATCTTTGACTGCTCTAAATTGCCTGGAGCAGTGCTGATTCATGTTAGCCTTTGGAGCAAAACCGTTTAACAGAGGAGAAGAAGGGAAAAAAGGAAAGAAAAGATAAAAGAAAAAGAAAAAGAAGAAAAGGAGAGAAGAGGAAAAGAAAAAGAATTAGGAAGAGAATGTTCTCTCTCTACATTCCGGACGGTTGCAGGGGCTTTTCCCCACTTTATTTGAGAGTACCTTCGGAACAAAATTGTAGACTGTTAATCTCATAAACCATTTTCAGGAGGCTCACGCATAATTTTTACACGTATACATCACTTGCAGGTGGCACAATCTGTTATAAGTTAATATTCATGGCAATTTGAAAAATGAGGGGCTTTGTAAGCATTTAAGTATGCCACAGCATTTGCGAGAAAAACATGAATTACAGCAGTCTAGACATTTGTTGAATAATAAAAAAAAGATGTCAGACTTGCATATCTTTGTCAATTCAGGCTATCAGATCCAGAATGTATATGTTGGGAACACTGATTTTGTTCATGAAGTTCAACATTTGATGCACACTTGAGAGATGAAGTCTACTACATGTAAGGCAAACTACTTATCACATCCTTCCATTACGGGTTCAGCTTGGAAGGAATCAAATCATACTGCGAATACAAGTGTATTAATCATTCCACAAAGCTCTACAGTCAATTCCTTGAAAAGTAAGTTGCTTAGTTTCCAAATCAAATGCCATGTAGAAATATTATTGGAGATTAATCGCAATAAAATTAAATTTATATCCTAGCTATGAAGCGTCCACCACATTAAAGCATACCTTACCAGAATATTGTTGAAAGATGTTCTCGTAGTCCAGTTCCACTGTTGAATCATTAGCAAAATGAAACGGTACAGTAGGAACCCCAATGAAATCTGTGTAGAGATTTTCCTTGAAACAAAGCTTAGTTACATATGTCCCATGGTAGTCCGCTCTCTCAAGTGAATCTCCAACCAAGTCTACAATCTCTTTTGTAATTTCCACTATGCCATTGGCTGAAGAGCACTAGAACTTGCACCAGAATCAAAAGCTGCACCACCTTTATGATTTGATATTTTCAGTTGTTCATTGTCAATGTCAAGGAGGGAACAATTCGATGTGCATTGTGATATAATATCCAACTATCAATATCTATATCTATATGTATTGCAGAAGAGGTTTTTAGCAGAGACTCTCTCAATGGCTTCTAAACTTCTCATTCTTTTTTCTAGATTTTTGTATTAATTTTAATACACAAAAAGTAGTGGGTGTAACCAACCTTGTCACCAATCAAATTTAAATTTAAAATATTCCCACTGTCTCTTAACTCATCCTACAACTACTCCTACAAATCCTCTAATCATCATCCCACGTTTCCCTCCACATTCCCTCCAGCGTTTCCCACTCCAATTAATGTATGGCAGAAGCCGTTAGTAGTAGAGACCCTCTCAACGGCTTCTACACTTCTCTTTATTTTTTCTAAATTTTTGTATTTGTTTTAATACATAAAAAGTAGTGGGTTATAATCAACCTTATCATCAATTAAATTTAAATTTAAAATATTCCCACCATCTCTTAACTCATCCTTCAACCACTCCTACAAATCCTCTAATCGTCATCTCACGTTTCACCCCACATTTCCTCCCACGTTTCCCACTCTATTTAAGAATACTCCAATTTAAGAATTCCACCCCAATTAAAACTCCTCCAAACATAGCTTCCTCCTTCAATTCTCTTGCATGCTCATTCGTATTTTTTGGTAAACCAAACTAAGAATCTATTATCACTTTCATTTTTCTTGTGGTGTCAATCCAATTCTGTGTCATCCCATGAATCAAATGAACCCTAACAAGTCCGAATACGTGCCACGTATATCCAAACTGGTGATTAATCGAAATAGCAATACAACTTTATGAGTCTCTAATCTCTTTCAGTCATCTCTTGCGGGATTTATTACTTGTTTGAGTCATCACTGTCGGATCACCCTCTCAGTGTCAACTTCATCACCACCATTTTTAGTTAGGGTTTTAAATGAAGTCCCGATTTTGCCGCAAATAATGCTTATCCATGCATATTTTCGTGGTCAACTAGTGCTTGATAACTGTGTTAAGGGACCTAAGGATCGTCTCATGAATTTTACATCCCTCCCAAGCCAGCTTTAAATAAGGTCTGTAGTGAAGATATGTTGGAAGTTTTACCAGTCAATGGTGGTAGCCGGTAGTGGCCGACGTTTGTGGCGCAAGTGGCAGCACGTCCTTTTTTCAGCTGTGCCTATAAGAGAAGATCCGGCAAGACTAAACATGAACATGGTCAAGAGGATTTGCTTTGTCCCTACACAATATTGCATGGGGTATCAGCAGCATCTTTGACTGCTCTAAATTGCCTGGAGCAGTGCTGATTCATGTTAGCCTTTGGAGCAAAACCGTTTAACAGTGGAGAAGAAGGGAAAAAAGGAAAGAAAAGATAAAAGAAAAAGAAAAAGAAGAAAAGGAGAGAAGAGGAAAAGAAAAAGAATTAGGAAGAGAATGTTCTCTCTCTACATTCCGGACGGTTGCAGGGGCTTTTCCCCACTTTATTTGAGAGTACCTTCGGAACAAAATTGTAGACTGTTAATCTCATAAACCATTTTCAGGAGGCTCACGCATAATTTTTACACGTATACATCACTTGCAGGTGGCACAATCTGTTATAAGTTAATATTCATGGCAATTTGAAAAATGAGGGGCTTTGTAAGCATTTAAGTATGCCACAGCATTCGCGAGAAAAACATGAATTACAGCAGTCTAGACATTTGTTGAATAATAAAAAAAAGATGTCAGACTTGCATATCTTTGTCAATTCAGGCTATCAGATCCAGAATGTATATGTTGGGAACACTGATTTTGTTCATGAAGTTCAACATTTGATGCACACTTGAGAGATGAAGTCTACTACATGTAAGGCAAACTACTTATCACATCCTTCCATTACGGGTTCAGCTTGGAAGGAATCAAATCATACTGCGAATACAAGTGTATTAATCATTCCACAAAGCTCTACAGTCAATTCCTTGAAAAGTAAGTTGCTTAGTTTCCAAATCAAATGCCATGTAGAAATATTATTGGAGATTAATCGCAATAAAATTAAATTTATATCCTAGCTATGAAGCGTCCACCACATTAAAGCATACCTTACCAGAATATTGTTGAAAGATGTTCTCGTAGTCCAGTTCCACTGTTGAATCATTAGCAAAATGAAACGGTACAGTAGGAACCCCAATGAAATCTGTGTAGAGATTTCCCCTGAAACAAAGCTTAGTTACATATGTCCCATGGTAGTCCGCTCTCTCAAGTGAATCTCCAACCAAGTCTACAATCTCTTTTTGTAATTTCCACTATGCCATTGGCTGAAGAGCACTAGAACTTGCACCAGAATCAAAAGCTGCACCACCTTTGTGATTTGATATTTTCAGTTGTTCATTGTCAATGTCAAGCATCTTACCTCCAAAACTTATGCCTTCTAGGCTGCTACCAGTGTCAAAAGCAACAGTTTGTTGGGTAGGTGGTTCGCTCATTTCAAAACATGCAAGAAACAAGGAAACTTTACGTCGCGTTGCAAAACTTGTTTGGAAATCACTCTGATCAGTGAATCTTTCGGTTTGCATCGACAAAAAGTTTAACCGAGCCAACGAAATCTCCATATCTCTATCCACTTGTTCTTCAAGTTTGGCGGTCTGATCGAAATACGGAGAGCCAACAACATTATGATAAATTTGTTTTGTCACTGTCCTGTTGGATGTGGGGCTGTTTAGTATTGTACTTAGAATTAGGCAGGTAATGGTAAAAGTTAAGGCAAGGGAAAAGGCTTGAAAACGTCGCATATCCCCTCTTACAGCATATATCAAAGGTTTCAAAGAAATACACAGCAAAAGGAGGGAACAATTCGATGTGCATTGTGATATAATATCCTACTATCAATATCTATATCTATATGTATTGCAGAAGAGGTTTTTAGCAGAGACTCTCTCAATGGCTTCTAAACTTCTCATTCTTTTTTCTAGATTTTTGTATTAATTTTAATACACAAAAAGTAGTGGGTTGTAACCAACCTTGTCACCAATCAAATTTAAATTTAAAATATTCCCACTATCTCTTAACTCATCCGACAACTACTCCTACAAATCCTCTAATCATCATCCCACGTTTCCCTCCACATTCCCTCCAGCGTTTCCCACTCCAATTAATGTATGGCAGAAGCCGTTAGTAGTAGAGACCCTCTCAACGGCTTCTACACTTCTCTTTATTTTTTCTAAATTTTTGTATTTGATTTAATACATAAAAAGTGGTGGGTTATAATCAACCTTATCATCAATTAAATTTAAATTTAAAATATTCCCACCATCTCTTAACTCATCCTACAACCACTCCTACAAATCCTCTAATCATCATCTCACGTTTCACCCCACATTTCCTCCCACGTTTCCCACTCTATTTAAGAGTACTCCAATTTAAGAATTCCACCCCAATTAAAACTCCTTCAAACATAGCTTCCTCCTTCAATTCTCTTGCATGCTCATTCGTATTTTTTGGTAAACCAAACTAAGAATCTATTATCACTTTCATTTTTCTTGTGGTGGTCAATCCAATTCTGTGTCATCCCATGAATCAAATGAACCCTAACAAGTCCGAATACATGCCACGTATATCCAAACTGGTGATTGATCGAAATAACAATACAACTTTATGAGTCTCTAATCTCTTTCAGTCATCTCTTGCGGGATTTATTACTTGTTTGAGTCATCACTGTCGGATCACCCTCTCAGTGTCATCTTCATCACCACCATTTTTAGTTAGGGTTTTAAATGAAGTCCCGATTTTGCCGCAAATAATGCTTATCCATGCATATTTTCGTGGTCAACTAGTGCTTTATAACTGCGTTAAGGGTCCTAAGGATCGTCTCATGAATTTTACATCCCTCCCAAGCCAGCTTTAAATAAGGTCTGTAGTGAAGATATGTTGGAAGTTTTACCAGTCAATGGTGGTAGCCGGTAGTGGCCGACGTTTGTGGCGCAAGTGGCAGCACGTCCTTTTTTCAGCCGTGCCTATAAGAGAAGATCCGGCAAGACTAAACATGAACATGGTCAAGAGGATTTGCTTTGTCCCTACACAATATTGCATGGGGTATCAGCAGCATCTTTGACTGCTTTAAATTGCCTGGAGCAGTGCTGATTCATGTTAGCCTTTGGAGCAAAACCATTTAACAGTGGAGAAGAAGGGAAAAAAGGAAAGAAAAGATAAAAGAAAAAGAAAAAGAAGAAAAGGAGAGAAGAGGAAAAGAAAAAGAATTAGGAAGAGAATGTTCTCTCTCTACATTCCGGACGGTTGCAGGGGCTTTTCCCCACTTTATTTGAGAGTACCTTCGGAACAAAATTGTAGACTGTTAATCTCATAAACCATTTTCAGGAGGCTCACGCATAATTTTTACACGTATACATCACTTGCAGGTGGCACAATCTGTTATAAGTTAATATTCATGGCAATTTGAAAAATGAGGGGCTTTGTAAGCATTTAAGTATGCCACAGCATTCGCGAGAAAAACATGAATTACAGCAGTCTAGACATTTGTTGAATAATAAAAAAAAGATGTCAGACTTGCATATCTTTGTCAATTCAGGCTATCAGATCCAGAATGTATATGTTGGGAACACTGATTTTGTTCATGAAGTTCAACATTTGATGCACACTTGAGAGATGAAGTCTACTACATGTAAGGCAAACTACTTATCACATCCTTCCATTACGGGTTCAGCTTGGAAGGAATCAAATCATACTGCGAATACAAGTGTATTAATCATTCCACAAAGCTCTACAGTCAATTCCTTGAAAAGTAAGTTGCTTAGTTTCCAAATCAAATGCCATGTAGAAATATTATTGGAGATTAATCGCAATAAAATTAAATTTATATCCTAGCTATGAAGCGTCCACCACATTAAAGCATACCTTACCAGAATATTGTTGAAAGATGTTCTCGTAGTCCAGTTCCACTGTTGAATCATTAGCAAAATGAAACGGTACAGTAGGAACCCCAATGAAATCTGTGTAGAGATTTCCCCTGAAACAAAGCTTAGTTACATATGTCCCATGGTAGTCCGCTCTCTCAAGTGAATCTCCAACCAAGTCTACAATCTCTTTTTGTAATTTCCACTATGCCATTGGCTGAAGAGCACTAGAACTTGCACCAGAATCAAAAGCTGCACCACCTTTGTGATTTGATATTTTCAGTTGTTCATTGTCAATGTCAAGCATCTTACCTCCAAAACTTATGCCTTCTAGGCTGCTACCAGTGTCAAAAGCAACAGTTTGTTGGGTAGGTGGTTCGCTCATTTCAAAACATGCAAGAAACAAGGAAACTTTACGTCGCGTTGCAAAACTTGTTTGGAAATCACTCTGATCAGTGAATCTTTCGGTTTGCATCGACAAAAAGTTTAACCGAGCCAACGAAATCTCCATATCTCTATCCACTTGTTCTTCAAGTTTGGCGGTCTGATCGAAATACGGAGAGCCAACAACATTATGATAAATTTGTTTTGTCACTGTCCTGTTGGATGTGGGGCTGTTTAGTATTGTACTTAGAATTAGGCAGGTAATGGTAAAAGTTAAGGCAAGGGAAAAGGCTTGAAAACGTCGCATATCCCCTCTTACAGCATATATCAAAGGTTTCAAAGAAATACACAGCAAAAGGAGGGAACAATTCGATGTGCATTGTGATATAATATCCTACTATCAATATCTATATCTATATGTATTGCAGAAGAGGTTTTTAGCAGAGACTCTCTCAATGGCTTCTAAACTTCTCATTCTTTTTTCTAGATTTTTGTATTAATTTTAATACACAAAAAGTAGTGGGTTGTAACCAACCTTGTCACCAATCAAATTTAAATTTAAAATATTCCCACTATCTCTTAACTCATCCGACAACTACTCCTACAAATCCTCTAATCATCATCCCACGTTTCCCTCCACATTCCCTCCAGCGTTTCCCACTCCAATTAATGTATGGCAGAAGCCGTTAGTAGTAGAGACCCTCTCAACGGCTTCTACACTTCTCTTTATTTTTTCTAAATTTTTGTATTTGATTTAATACATAAAAAGTGGTGGGTTATAATCAACCTTATCATCAATTAAATTTAAATTTAAAATATTCCCACCATCTCTTAACTCATCCTACAACCACTCCTACAAATCCTCTAATCATCATCTCACGTTTCACCCCACATTTCCTCCCACGTTTCCCACTCTATTTAAGAGTACTCCAATTTAAGAATTCCACCCCAATTAAAACTCCTTCAAACATAGCTTCCTCCTTCAATTCTCTTGCATGCTCATTCGTATTTTTTGGTAAACCAAACTAAGAATCTATTATCACTTTCATTTTTCTTGTGGTGGTCAATCCAATTCTGTGTCATCCCATGAATCAAATGAACCCTAACAAGTCCGAATACATGCCACGTATATCCAAACTGGTGATTGATCGAAATAACAATACAACTTTATGAGTCTCTAATCTCTTTCAGTCATCTCTTGCGGGATTTATTACTTGTTTGAGTCATCACTGTCGGATCACCCTCTCAGTGTCATCTTCATCACCACCATTTTTAGTTAGGGTTTTAAATGAAGTCCCGATTTTGCCGCAAATAATGCTTATCCATGCATATTTTCGTGGTCAACTAGTGCTTTATAACTGCGTTAAGGGTCCTAAGGATCGTCTCATGAATTTTACATCCCTCCCAAGCCAGCTTTAAATAAGGTCTGTAGTGAAGATATGTTGGAAGTTTTACCAGTCAATGGTGGTAGCCGGTAGTGGCCGACGTTTGTGGCGCAAGTGGCAGCACGTCCTTTTTTCAGCCGTGCCTATAAGAGAAGATCCGGCAAGACTAAACATGAACATGGTCAAGAGGATTTGCTTTGTCCCTACACAATATTGCATGGGGTATCAGCAGCATCTTTGACTGCTTTAAATTGCCTGGAGCAGTGCTGATTCATGTTAGCCTTTGGAGCAAAACCATTTAACAGTGGAGAAGAAGGGAAAAAAGGAAAGAAAAGATAAAAGAAAAAGAAAAAGAAGAAAAGGAGAGAAGAGGAAAAGAAAAAGAATTAGGAAGAGAATGTTCTCTCTCTACATTCCGGACGGTTGCAGGGGCTTTTCCCCACTTTATTTGAGAGTACCTTCGGAACAAAATTGTAGACTGTTAATCTCATAAACCATTTTCAGGAGGCTCACGCATAATTTTTACACGTATACATCACTTGCAGGTGGCACAATCTGTTATAAGTTAATATTCATGGCAATTTGAAAAATGAGGGGCTTTGTAAGCATTTAAGTATGCCACAGCATTCGCGAGAAAAACATGAATTACAGCAGTCTAGACATTTGTTGAATAATAAAAAAAAGATGTCAGACTTGCATATCTTTGTCAATTCAGGCTATCAGATCCAGAATGTATATGTTGGGAACACTGATTTTGTTCATGAAGTTCAACATTTGATGCACACTTGAGAGATGAAGTCTACTACATGTAAGGCAAACTACTTATCACATCCTTCCATTACGGGTTCAGCTTGGAAGGAATCAAATCATACTGCGAATACAAGTGTATTAATCATTCCACAAAGCTCTACAGTCAATTCCTTGAAAAGTAAGTTGCTTAGTTTCCAAATCAAATGCCATGTAGAAATATTATTGGAGATTAATCGCAATAAAATTAAATTTATATCCTAGCTATGAAGCGTCCACCACATTAAAGCATACCTTACCAGAATATTGTTGAAAGATGTTCTCGTAGTCCAGTTCCACTGTTGAATCATTAGCAAAATGAAACGGTACAGTAGGAACCCCAATGAAATCTGTGTAGAGATTTCCCCTGAAACAAAGCTTAGTTACATATGTCCCATGGTAGTCCGCTCTCTCAAGTGAATCTCCAACCAAGTCTACAATCTCTTTTTGTAATTTCCACTATGCCATTGGCTGAAGAGCACTAGAACTTGCACCAGAATCAAAAGCTGCACCACCTTTGTGATTTGATATTTTCAGTTGTTCATTGTCAATGTCAAGCATCTTACCTCCAAAACTTATGCCTTCTAGGCTGCTACCAGTGTCAAAAGCAACAGTTTGTTGGGTAGGTGGTTCGCTCATTTCAAAACATGCAAGAAACAAGGAAACTTTACGTCGCGTTGCAAAACTTGTTTGGAAATCACTCTGATCAGTGAATCTTTCGGTTTGCATCGACAAAAAGTTTAACCGAGCCAACGAAATCTCCATATCTCTATCCACTTGTTCTTCAAGTTTGGCGGTCTGATCGAAATACGGAGAGCCAACAACATTATGATAAATTTGTTTTGTCACTGTCCTGTTGGATGTGGGGCTGTTTAGTATTGTACTTAGAATTAGGCAGGTAATGGTAAAAGTTAAGGCAAGGGAAAAGGCTTGAAAACGTCGCATATCCCCTCTTACAGCATATATCAAAGGTTTCAAAGAAATACACAGCAAAAGGAGGGAACAATTCGATGTGCATTGTGATATAATATCCTACTATCAATATCTATATCTATATGTATTGCAGAAGAGGTTTTTAGCAGAGACTCTCTCAATGGCTTCTAAACTTCTCATTCTTTTTTCTAGATTTTTGTATTAATTTTAATACACAAAAAGTAGTGGGTTGTAACCAACCTTGTCACCAATCAAATTTAAATTTAAAATATTCCCACTATCTCTTAACTCATCCGACAACTACTCCTACAAATCCTCTAATCATCATCCCACGTTTCCCTCCACATTCCCTCCAGCGTTTCCCACTCCAATTAATGTATGGCAGAAGCCGTTAGTAGTAGAGACCCTCTCAACGGCTTCTACACTTCTCTTTATTTTTTCTAAATTTTTGTATTTGATTTAATACATAAAAAGTGGTGGGTTATAATCAACCTTATCATCAATTAAATTTAAATTTAAAATATTCCCACCATCTCTTAACTCATCCTACAACCACTCCTACAAATCCTCTAATCATCATCTCACGTTTCACCCCACATTTCCTCCCACGTTTCCCACTCTATTTAAGAGTACTCCAATTTAAGAATTCCACCCCAATTAAAACTCCTTCAAACATAGCTTCCTCCTTCAATTCTCTTGCATGCTCATTCGTATTTTTTGGTAAACCAAACTAAGAATCTATTATCACTTTCATTTTTCTTGTGGTGGTCAATCCAATTCTGTGTCATCCCATGAATCAAATGAACCCTAACAAGTCCGAATACATGCCACGTATATCCAAACTGGTGATTGATCGAAATAACAATACAACTTTATGAGTCTCTAATCTCTTTCAGTCATCTCTTGCGGGATTTATTACTTGTTTGAGTCATCACTGTCGGATCACCCTCTCAGTGTCATCTTCATCACCACCATTTTTAGTTAGGGTTTTAAATGAAGTCCCGATTTTGCCGCAAATAATGCTTATCCATGCATATTTTCGTGGTCAACTAGTGCTTTATAACTGCGTTAAGGGTCCTAAGGATCGTCTCATGAATTTTACATCCCTCCCAAGCCAGCTTTAAATAAGGTCTGTAGTGAAGATATGTTGGAAGTTTTACCAGTCAATGGTGGTAGCCGGTAGTGGCCGACGTTTGTGGCGCAAGTGGCAGCACGTCCTTTTTTCAGCCGTGCCTATAAGAGAAGATCCGGCAAGACTAAACATGAACATGGTCAAGAGGATTTGCTTTGTCCCTACACAATATTGCATGGGGTATCAGCAGCATCTTTGACTGCTTTAAATTGCCTGGAGCAGTGCTGATTCATGTTAGCCTTTGGAGCAAAACCATTTAACAGTGGAGAAGAAGGGAAAAAAGGAAAGAAAAGATAAAAGAAAAAGAAAAAGAAGAAAAGGAGAGAAGAGGAAAAGAAAAAGAATTAGGAAGAGAATGTTCTCTCTCTACATTCCGGACGGTTGCAGGGGCTTTTCCCCACTTTATTTGAGAGTACCTTCGGAACAAAATTGTAGACTGTTAATCTCATAAACCATTTTCAGGAGGCTCACGCATAATTTTTACACGTATACATCACTTGCAGGTGGCACAATCTGTTATAAGTTAATATTCATGGCAATTTGAAAAATGAGGGGCTTTGTAAGCATTTAAGTATGCCACAGCATTCGCGAGAAAAACATGAATTACAGCAGTCTAGACATTTGTTGAATAATAAAAAAAAGATGTCAGACTTGCATATCTTTGTCAATTCAGGCTATCAGATCCAGAATGTATATGTTGGGAACACTGATTTTGTTCATGAAGTTCAACATTTGATGCACACTTGAGAGATGAAGTCTACTACATGTAAGGCAAACTACTTATCACATCCTTCCATTACGGGTTCAGCTTGGAAGGAATCAAATCATACTGCGAATACAAGTGTATTAATCATTCCACAAAGCTCTACAGTCAATTCCTTGAAAAGTAAGTTGCTTAGTTTCCAAATCAAATGCCATGTAGAAATATTATTGGAGATTAATCGCAATAAAATTAAATTTATATCCTAGCTATGAAGCGTCCACCACATTAAAGCATACCTTACCAGAATATTGTTGAAAGATGTTCTCGTAGTCCAGTTCCACTGTTGAATCATTAGCAAAATGAAACGGTACAGTAGGAACCCCAATGAAATCTGTGTAGAGATTTCCCCTGAAACAAAGCTTAGTTACATATGTCCCATGGTAGTCCGCTCTCTCAAGTGAATCTCCAACCAAGTCTACAATCTCTTTTTGTAATTTCCACTATGCCATTGGCTGAAGAGCACTAGAACTTGCACCAGAATCAAAAGCTGCACCACCTTTGTGATTTGATATTTTCAGTTGTTCATTGTCAATGTCAAGCATCTTACCTCCAAAACTTATGCCTTCTAGGCTGCTACCAGTGTCAAAAGCAACAGTTTGTTGGGTAGGTGGTTCGCTCATTTCAAAACATGCAAGAAACAAGGAAACTTTACGTCGCGTTGCAAAACTTGTTTGGAAATCACTCTGATCAGTGAATCTTTCGGTTTGCATCGACAAAAAGTTTAACCGAGCCAACGAAATCTCCATATCTCTATCCACTTGTTCTTCAAGTTTGGCGGTCTGATCGAAATACGGAGAGCCAACAACATTATGATAAATTTGTTTTGTCACTGTCCTGTTGGATGTGGGGCTGTTTAGTATTGTACTTAGAATTAGGCAGGTAATGGTAAAAGTTAAGGCAAGGGAAAAGGCTTGAAAACGTCGCATATCCCCTCTTACAGCATATATCAAAGGTTTCAAAGAAATACACAGCAAAAGGAGGGAACAATTCGATGTGCATTGTGATATAATATCCTACTATCAATATCTATATCTATATGTATTGCAGAAGAGGTTTTTAGCAGAGACTCTCTCAATGGCTTCTAAACTTCTCATTCTTTTTTCTAGATTTTTGTATTAATTTTAATACACAAAAAGTAGTGGGTTGTAACCAACCTTGTCACCAATCAAATTTAAATTTAAAATATTCCCACTATCTCTTAACTCATCCGACAACTACTCCTACAAATCCTCTAATCATCATCCCACGTTTCCCTCCACATTCCCTCCAGCGTTTCCCACTCCAATTAATGTATGGCAGAAGCCGTTAGTAGTAGAGACCCTCTCAACGGCTTCTACACTTCTCTTTATTTTTTCTAAATTTTTGTATTTGATTTAATACATAAAAAGTGGTGGGTTATAATCAACCTTATCATCAATTAAATTTAAATTTAAAATATTCCCACCATCTCTTAACTCATCCTACAACCACTCCTACAAATCCTCTAATCATCATCTCACGTTTCACCCCACATTTCCTCCCACGTTTCCCACTCTATTTAAGAGTACTCCAATTTAAGAATTCCACCCCAATTAAAACTCCTTCAAACATAGCTTCCTCCTTCAATTCTCTTGCATGCTCATTCGTATTTTTTGGTAAACCAAACTAAGAATCTATTATCACTTTCATTTTTCTTGTGGTGGTCAATCCAATTCTGTGTCATCCCATGAATCAAATGAACCCTAACAAGTCCGAATACATGCCACGTATATCCAAACTGGTGATTGATCGAAATAACAATACAACTTTATGAGTCTCTAATCTCTTTCAGTCATCTCTTGCGGGATTTATTACTTGTTTGAGTCATCACTGTCGGATCACCCTCTCAGTGTCATCTTCATCACCACCATTTTTAGTTAGGGTTTTAAATGAAGTCCCGATTTTGCCGCAAATAATGCTTATCCATGCATATTTTCGTGGTCAACTAGTGCTTTATAACTGCGTTAAGGGTCCTAAGGATCGTCTCATGAATTTTACATCCCTCCCAAGCCAGCTTTAAATAAGGTCTGTAGTGAAGATATGTTGGAAGTTTTACCAGTCAATGGTGGTAGCCGGTAGTGGCCGACGTTTGTGGCGCAAGTGGCAGCACGTCCTTTTTTCAGCCGTGCCTATAAGAGAAGATCCGGCAAGACTAAACATGAACATGGTCAAGAGGATTTGCTTTGTCCCTACACAATATTGCATGGGGTATCAGCAGCATCTTTGACTGCTTTAAATTGCCTGGAGCAGTGCTGATTCATGTTAGCCTTTGGAGCAAAACCATTTAACAGTGGAGAAGAAGGGAAAAAAGGAAAGAAAAGATAAAAGAAAAAGAAAAAGAAGAAAAGGAGAGAAGAGGAAAAGAAAAAGAATTAGGAAGAGAATGTTCTCTCTCTACATTCCGGACGGTTGCAGGGGCTTTTCCCCACTTTATTTGAGAGTACCTTCGGAACAAAATTGTAGACTGTTAATCTCATAAACCATTTTCAGGAGGCTCACGCATAATTTTTACACGTATACATCACTTGCAGGTGGCACAATCTGTTATAAGTTAATATTCATGGCAATTTGAAAAATGAGGGGCTTTGTAAGCATTTAAGTATGCCACAGCATTCGCGAGAAAAACATGAATTACAGCAGTCTAGACATTTGTTGAATAATAAAAAAAAGATGTCAGACTTGCATATCTTTGTCAATTCAGGCTATCAGATCCAGAATGTATATGTTGGGAACACTGATTTTGTTCATGAAGTTCAACATTTGATGCACACTTGAGAGATGAAGTCTACTACATGTAAGGCAAACTACTTATCACATCCTTCCATTACGGGTTCAGCTTGGAAGGAATCAAATCATACTGCGAATACAAGTGTATTAATCATTCCACAAAGCTCTACAGTCAATTCCTTGAAAAGTAAGTTGCTTAGTTTCCAAATCAAATGCCATGTAGAAATATTATTGGAGATTAATCGCAATAAAATTAAATTTATATCCTAGCTATGAAGCGTCCACCACATTAAAGCATACCTTACCAGAATATTGTTGAAAGATGTTCTCGTAGTCCAGTTCCACTGTTGAATCATTAGCAAAATGAAACGGTACAGTAGGAACCCCAATGAAATCTGTGTAGAGATTTCCCCTGAAACAAAGCTTAGTTACATATGTCCCATGGTAGTCCGCTCTCTCAAGTGAATCTCCAACCAAGTCTACAATCTCTTTTTGTAATTTCCACTATGCCATTGGCTGAAGAGCACTAGAACTTGCACCAGAATCAAAAGCTGCACCACCTTTGTGATTTGATATTTTCAGTTGTTCATTGTCAATGTCAAGCATCTTACCTCCAAAACTTATGCCTTCTAGGCTGCTACCAGTGTCAAAAGCAACAGTTTGTTGGGTAGGTGGTTCGCTCATTTCAAAACATGCAAGAAACAAGGAAACTTTACGTCGCGTTGCAAAACTTGTTTGGAAATCACTCTGATCAGTGAATCTTTCGGTTTGCATCGACAAAAAGTTTAACCGAGCCAACGAAATCTCCATATCTCTATCCACTTGTTCTTCAAGTTTGGCGGTCTGATCGAAATACGGAGAGCCAACAACATTATGATAAATTTGTTTTGTCACTGTCCTGTTGGATGTGGGGCTGTTTAGTATTGTACTTAGAATTAGGCAGGTAATGGTAAAAGTTAAGGCAAGGGAAAAGGCTTGAAAACGTCGCATATCCCCTCTTACAGCATATATCAAAGGTTTCAAAGAAATACACAGCAAAAGGAGGGAACAATTCGATGTGCATTGTGATATAATATCCTACTATCAATATCTATATCTATATGTATTGCAGAAGAGGTTTTTAGCAGAGACTCTCTCAATGGCTTCTAAACTTCTCATTCTTTTTTCTAGATTTTTGTATTAATTTTAATACACAAAAAGTAGTGGGTTGTAACCAACCTTGTCACCAATCAAATTTAAATTTAAAATATTCCCACTATCTCTTAACTCATCCGACAACTACTCCTACAAATCCTCTAATCATCATCCCACGTTTCCCTCCACATTCCCTCCAGCGTTTCCCACTCCAATTAATGTATGGCAGAAGCCGTTAGTAGTAGAGACCCTCTCAACGGCTTCTACACTTCTCTTTATTTTTTCTAAATTTTTGTATTTGATTTAATACATAAAAAGTGGTGGGTTATAATCAACCTTATCATCAATTAAATTTAAATTTAAAATATTCCCACCATCTCTTAACTCATCCTACAACCACTCCTACAAATCCTCTAATCATCATCTCACGTTTCACCCCACATTTCCTCCCACGTTTCCCACTCTATTTAAGAGTACTCCAATTTAAGAATTCCACCCCAATTAAAACTCCTTCAAACATAGCTTCCTCCTTCAATTCTCTTGCATGCTCATTCGTATTTTTTGGTAAACCAAACTAAGAATCTATTATCACTTTCATTTTTCTTGTGGTGGTCAATCCAATTCTGTGTCATCCCATGAATCAAATGAACCCTAACAAGTCCGAATACATGCCACGTATATCCAAACTGGTGATTGATCGAAATAACAATACAACTTTATGAGTCTCTAATCTCTTTCAGTCATCTCTTGCGGGATTTATTACTTGTTTGAGTCATCACTGTCGGATCACCCTCTCAGTGTCATCTTCATCACCACCATTTTTAGTTAGGGTTTTAAATGAAGTCCCGATTTTGCCGCAAATAATGCTTATCCATGCATATTTTCGTGGTCAACTAGTGCTTTATAACTGCGTTAAGGGTCCTAAGGATCGTCTCATGAATTTTACATCCCTCCCAAGCCAGCTTTAAATAAGGTCTGTAGTGAAGATATGTTGGAAGTTTTACCAGTCAATGGTGGTAGCCGGTAGTGGCCGACGTTTGTGGCGCAAGTGGCAGCACGTCCTTTTTTCAGCCGTGCCTATAAGAGAAGATCCGGCAAGACTAAACATGAACATGGTCAAGAGGATTTGCTTTGTCCCTACACAATATTGCATGGGGTATCAGCAGCATCTTTGACTGCTTTAAATTGCCTGGAGCAGTGCTGATTCATGTTAGCCTTTGGAGCAAAACCATTTAACAGTGGAGAAGAAGGGAAAAAAGGAAAGAAAAGATAAAAGAAAAAGAAAAAGAAGAAAAGGAGAGAAGAGGAAAAGAAAAAGAATTAGGAAGAGAATGTTCTCTCTCTACATTCCGGACGGTTGCAGGGGCTTTTCCCCACTTTATTTGAGAGTACCTTCGGAACAAAATTGTAGACTGTTAATCTCATAAACCATTTTCAGGAGGCTCACGCATAATTTTTACACGTATACATCACTTGCAGGTGGCACAATCTGTTATAAGTTAATATTCATGGCAATTTGAAAAATGAGGGGCTTTGTAAGCATTTAAGTATGCCACAGCATTCGCGAGAAAAACATGAATTACAGCAGTCTAGACATTTGTTGAATAATAAAAAAAAGATGTCAGACTTGCATATCTTTGTCAATTCAGGCTATCAGATCCAGAATGTATATGTTGGGAACACTGATTTTGTTCATGAAGTTCAACATTTGATGCACACTTGAGAGATGAAGTCTACTACATGTAAGGCAAACTACTTATCACATCCTTCCATTACGGGTTCAGCTTGGAAGGAATCAAATCATACTGCGAATACAAGTGTATTAATCATTCCACAAAGCTCTACAGTCAATTCCTTGAAAAGTAAGTTGCTTAGTTTCCAAATCAAATGCCATGTAGAAATATTATTGGAGATTAATCGCAATAAAATTAAATTTATATCCTAGCTATGAAGCGTCCACCACATTAAAGCATACCTTACCAGAATATTGTTGAAAGATGTTCTCGTAGTCCAGTTCCACTGTTGAATCATTAGCAAAATGAAACGGTACAGTAGGAACCCCAATGAAATCTGTGTAGAGATTTCCCCTGAAACAAAGCTTAGTTACATATGTCCCATGGTAGTCCGCTCTCTCAAGTGAATCTCCAACCAAGTCTACAATCTCTTTTTGTAATTTCCACTATGCCATTGGCTGAAGAGCACTAGAACTTGCACCAGAATCAAAAGCTGCACCACCTTTGTGATTTGATATTTTCAGTTGTTCATTGTCAATGTCAAGCATCTTACCTCCAAAACTTATGCCTTCTAGGCTGCTACCAGTGTCAAAAGCAACAGTTTGTTGGGTAGGTGGTTCGCTCATTTCAAAACATGCAAGAAACAAGGAAACTTTACGTCGCGTTGCAAAACTTGTTTGGAAATCACTCTGATCAGTGAATCTTTCGGTTTGCATCGACAAAAAGTTTAACCGAGCCAACGAAATCTCCATATCTCTATCCACTTGTTCTTCAAGTTTGGCGGTCTGATCGAAATACGGAGAGCCAACAACATTATGATAAATTTGTTTTGTCACTGTCCTGTTGGATGTGGGGCTGTTTAGTATTGTACTTAGAATTAGGCAGGTAATGGTAAAAGTTAAGGCAAGGGAAAAGGCTTGAAAACGTCGCATATCCCCTCTTACAGCATATATCAAAGGTTTCAAAGAAATACACAGCAAAAGGAGGGAACAATTCGATGTGCATTGTGATATAATATCCTACTATCAATATCTATATCTATATGTATTGCAGAAGAGGTTTTTAGCAGAGACTCTCTCAATGGCTTCTAAACTTCTCATTCTTTTTTCTAGATTTTTGTATTAATTTTAATACACAAAAAGTAGTGGGTTGTAACCAACCTTGTCACCAATCAAATTTAAATTTAAAATATTCCCACTATCTCTTAACTCATCCGACAACTACTCCTACAAATCCTCTAATCATCATCCCACGTTTCCCTCCACATTCCCTCCAGCGTTTCCCACTCCAATTAATGTATGGCAGAAGCCGTTAGTAGTAGAGACCCTCTCAACGGCTTCTACACTTCTCTTTATTTTTTCTAAATTTTTGTATTTGATTTAATACATAAAAAGTGGTGGGTTATAATCAACCTTATCATCAATTAAATTTAAATTTAAAATATTCCCACCATCTCTTAACTCATCCTACAACCACTCCTACAAATCCTCTAATCATCATCTCACGTTTCACCCCACATTTCCTCCCACGTTTCCCACTCTATTTAAGAGTACTCCAATTTAAGAATTCCACCCCAATTAAAACTCCTTCAAACATAGCTTCCTCCTTCAATTCTCTTGCATGCTCATTCGTATTTTTTGGTAAACCAAACTAAGAATCTATTATCACTTTCATTTTTCTTGTGGTGGTCAATCCAATTCTGTGTCATCCCATGAATCAAATGAACCCTAACAAGTCCGAATACATGCCACGTATATCCAAACTGGTGATTGATCGAAATAACAATACAACTTTATGAGTCTCTAATCTCTTTCAGTCATCTCTTGCGGGATTTATTACTTGTTTGAGTCATCACTGTCGGATCACCCTCTCAGTGTCATCTTCATCACCACCATTTTTAGTTAGGGTTTTAAATGAAGTCCCGATTTTGCCGCAAATAATGCTTATCCATGCATATTTTCGTGGTCAACTAGTGCTTTATAACTGCGTTAAGGGTCCTAAGGATCGTCTCATGAATTTTACATCCCTCCCAAGCCAGCTTTAAATAAGGTCTGTAGTGAAGATATGTTGGAAGTTTTACCAGTCAATGGTGGTAGCCGGTAGTGGCCGACGTTTGTGGCGCAAGTGGCAGCACGTCCTTTTTTCAGCCGTGCCTATAAGAGAAGATCCGGCAAGACTAAACATGAACATGGTCAAGAGGATTTGCTTTGTCCCTACACAATATTGCATGGGGTATCAGCAGCATCTTTGACTGCTTTAAATTGCCTGGAGCAGTGCTGATTCATGTTAGCCTTTGGAGCAAAACCATTTAACAGTGGAGAAGAAGGGAAAAAAGGAAAGAAAAGATAAAAGAAAAAGAAAAAGAAGAAAAGGAGAGAAGAGGAAAAGAAAAAGAATTAGGAAGAGAATGTTCTCTCTCTACATTCCGGACGGTTGCAGGGGCTTTTCCCCACTTTATTTGAGAGTACCTTCGGAACAAAATTGTAGACTGTTAATCTCATAAACCATTTTCAGGAGGCTCACGCATAATTTTTACACGTATACATCACTTGCAGGTGGCACAATCTGTTATAAGTTAATATTCATGGCAATTTGAAAAATGAGGGGCTTTGTAAGCATTTAAGTATGCCACAGCATTCGCGAGAAAAACATGAATTACAGCAGTCTAGACATTTGTTGAATAATAAAAAAAAGATGTCAGACTTGCATATCTTTGTCAATTCAGGCTATCAGATCCAGAATGTATATGTTGGGAACACTGATTTTGTTCATGAAGTTCAACATTTGATGCACACTTGAGAGATGAAGTCTACTACATGTAAGGCAAACTACTTATCACATCCTTCCATTACGGGTTCAGCTTGGAAGGAATCAAATCATACTGCGAATACAAGTGTATTAATCATTCCACAAAGCTCTACAGTCAATTCCTTGAAAAGTAAGTTGCTTAGTTTCCAAATCAAATGCCATGTAGAAATATTATTGGAGATTAATCGCAATAAAATTAAATTTATATCCTAGCTATGAAGCGTCCACCACATTAAAGCATACCTTACCAGAATATTGTTGAAAGATGTTCTCGTAGTCCAGTTCCACTGTTGAATCATTAGCAAAATGAAACGGTACAGTAGGAACCCCAATGAAATCTGTGTAGAGATTTCCCCTGAAACAAAGCTTAGTTACATATGTCCCATGGTAGTCCGCTCTCTCAAGTGAATCTCCAACCAAGTCTACAATCTCTTTTTGTAATTTCCACTATGCCATTGGCTGAAGAGCACTAGAACTTGCACCAGAATCAAAAGCTGCACCACCTTTGTGATTTGATATTTTCAGTTGTTCATTGTCAATGTCAAGCATCTTACCTCCAAAACTTATGCCTTCTAGGCTGCTACCAGTGTCAAAAGCAACAGTTTGTTGGGTAGGTGGTTCGCTCATTTCAAAACATGCAAGAAACAAGGAAACTTTACGTCGCGTTGCAAAACTTGTTTGGAAATCACTCTGATCAGTGAATCTTTCGGTTTGCATCGACAAAAAGTTTAACCGAGCCAACGAAATCTCCATATCTCTATCCACTTGTTCTTCAAGTTTGGCGGTCTGATCGAAATACGGAGAGCCAACAACATTATGATAAATTTGTTTTGTCACTGTCCTGTTGGATGTGGGGCTGTTTAGTATTGTACTTAGAATTAGGCAGGTAATGGTAAAAGTTAAGGCAAGGGAAAAGGCTTGAAAACGTCGCATATCCCCTCTTACAGCATATATCAAAGGTTTCAAAGAAATACACAGCAAAAGGAGGGAACAATTCGATGTGCATTGTGATATAATATCCTACTATCAATATCTATATCTATATGTATTGCAGAAGAGGTTTTTAGCAGAGACTCTCTCAATGGCTTCTAAACTTCTCATTCTTTTTTCTAGATTTTTGTATTAATTTTAATACACAAAAAGTAGTGGGTTGTAACCAACCTTGTCACCAATCAAATTTAAATTTAAAATATTCCCACTATCTCTTAACTCATCCGACAACTACTCCTACAAATCCTCTAATCATCATCCCACGTTTCCCTCCACATTCCCTCCAGCGTTTCCCACTCCAATTAATGTATGGCAGAAGCCGTTAGTAGTAGAGACCCTCTCAACGGCTTCTACACTTCTCTTTATTTTTTCTAAATTTTTGTATTTGATTTAATACATAAAAAGTGGTGGGTTATAATCAACCTTATCATCAATTAAATTTAAATTTAAAATATTCCCACCATCTCTTAACTCATCCTACAACCACTCCTACAAATCCTCTAATCATCATCTCACGTTTCACCCCACATTTCCTCCCACGTTTCCCACTCTATTTAAGAGTACTCCAATTTAAGAATTCCACCCCAATTAAAACTCCTTCAAACATAGCTTCCTCCTTCAATTCTCTTGCATGCTCATTCGTATTTTTTGGTAAACCAAACTAAGAATCTATTATCACTTTCATTTTTCTTGTGGTGGTCAATCCAATTCTGTGTCATCCCATGAATCAAATGAACCCTAACAAGTCCGAATACATGCCACGTATATCCAAACTGGTGATTGATCGAAATAACAATACAACTTTATGAGTCTCTAATCTCTTTCAGTCATCTCTTGCGGGATTTATTACTTGTTTGAGTCATCACTGTCGGATCACCCTCTCAGTGTCATCTTCATCACCACCATTTTTAGTTAGGGTTTTAAATGAAGTCCCGATTTTGCCGCAAATAATGCTTATCCATGCATATTTTCGTGGTCAACTAGTGCTTTATAACTGCGTTAAGGGTCCTAAGGATCGTCTCATGAATTTTACATCCCTCCCAAGCCAGCTTTAAATAAGGTCTGTAGTGAAGATATGTTGGAAGTTTTACCAGTCAATGGTGGTAGCCGGTAGTGGCCGACGTTTGTGGCGCAAGTGGCAGCACGTCCTTTTTTCAGCCGTGCCTATAAGAGAAGATCCGGCAAGACTAAACATGAACATGGTCAAGAGGATTTGCTTTGTCCCTACACAATATTGCATGGGGTATCAGCAGCATCTTTGACTGCTTTAAATTGCCTGGAGCAGTGCTGATTCATGTTAGCCTTTGGAGCAAAACCATTTAACAGTGGAGAAGAAGGGAAAAAAGGAAAGAAAAGATAAAAGAAAAAGAAAAAGAAGAAAAGGAGAGAAGAGGAAAAGAAAAAGAATTAGGAAGAGAATGTTCTCTCTCTACATTCCGGACGGTTGCAGGGGCTTTTCCCCACTTTATTTGAGAGTACCTTCGGAACAAAATTGTAGACTGTTAATCTCATAAACCATTTTCAGGAGGCTCACGCATAATTTTTACACGTATACATCACTTGCAGGTGGCACAATCTGTTATAAGTTAATATTCATGGCAATTTGAAAAATGAGGGGCTTTGTAAGCATTTAAGTATGCCACAGCATTCGCGAGAAAAACATGAATTACAGCAGTCTAGACATTTGTTGAATAATAAAAAAAAGATGTCAGACTTGCATATCTTTGTCAATTCAGGCTATCAGATCCAGAATGTATATGTTGGGAACACTGATTTTGTTCATGAAGTTCAACATTTGATGCACACTTGAGAGATGAAGTCTACTACATGTAAGGCAAACTACTTATCACATCCTTCCATTACGGGTTCAGCTTGGAAGGAATCAAATCATACTGCGAATACAAGTGTATTAATCATTCCACAAAGCTCTACAGTCAATTCCTTGAAAAGTAAGTTGCTTAGTTTCCAAATCAAATGCCATGTAGAAATATTATTGGAGATTAATCGCAATAAAATTAAATTTATATCCTAGCTATGAAGCGTCCACCACATTAAAGCATACCTTACCAGAATATTGTTGAAAGATGTTCTCGTAGTCCAGTTCCACTGTTGAATCATTAGCAAAATGAAACGGTACAGTAGGAACCCCAATGAAATCTGTGTAGAGATTTCCCCTGAAACAAAGCTTAGTTACATATGTCCCATGGTAGTCCGCTCTCTCAAGTGAATCTCCAACCAAGTCTACAATCTCTTTTTGTAATTTCCACTATGCCATTGGCTGAAGAGCACTAGAACTTGCACCAGAATCAAAAGCTGCACCACCTTTGTGATTTGATATTTTCAGTTGTTCATTGTCAATGTCAAGCATCTTACCTCCAAAACTTATGCCTTCTAGGCTGCTACCAGTGTCAAAAGCAACAGTTTGTTGGGTAGGTGGTTCGCTCATTTCAAAACATGCAAGAAACAAGGAAACTTTACGTCGCGTTGCAAAACTTGTTTGGAAATCACTCTGATCAGTGAATCTTTCGGTTTGCATCGACAAAAAGTTTAACCGAGCCAACGAAATCTCCATATCTCTATCCACTTGTTCTTCAAGTTTGGCGGTCTGATCGAAATACGGAGAGCCAACAACATTATGATAAATTTGTTTTGTCACTGTCCTGTTGGATGTGGGGCTGTTTAGTATTGTACTTAGAATTAGGCAGGTAATGGTAAAAGTTAAGGCAAGGGAAAAGGCTTGAAAACGTCGCATATCCCCTCTTACAGCATATATCAAAGGTTTCAAAGAAATACACAGCAAAAGGAGGGAACAATTCGATGTGCATTGTGATATAATATCCTACTATCAATATCTATATCTATATGTATTGCAGAAGAGGTTTTTAGCAGAGACTCTCTCAATGGCTTCTAAACTTCTCATTCTTTTTTCTAGATTTTTGTATTAATTTTAATACACAAAAAGTAGTGGGTTGTAACCAACCTTGTCACCAATCAAATTTAAATTTAAAATATTCCCACTATCTCTTAACTCATCCGACAACTACTCCTACAAATCCTCTAATCATCATCCCACGTTTCCCTCCACATTCCCTCCAGCGTTTCCCACTCCAATTAATGTATGGCAGAAGCCGTTAGTAGTAGAGACCCTCTCAACGGCTTCTACACTTCTCTTTATTTTTTCTAAATTTTTGTATTTGATTTAATACATAAAAAGTGGTGGGTTATAATCAACCTTATCATCAATTAAATTTAAATTTAAAATATTCCCACCATCTCTTAACTCATCCTACAACCACTCCTACAAATCCTCTAATCATCATCTCACGTTTCACCCCACATTTCCTCCCACGTTTCCCACTCTATTTAAGAGTACTCCAATTTAAGAATTCCACCCCAATTAAAACTCCTTCAAACATAGCTTCCTCCTTCAATTCTCTTGCATGCTCATTCGTATTTTTTGGTAAACCAAACTAAGAATCTATTATCACTTTCATTTTTCTTGTGGTGGTCAATCCAATTCTGTGTCATCCCATGAATCAAATGAACCCTAACAAGTCCGAATACATGCCACGTATATCCAAACTGGTGATTGATCGAAATAACAATACAACTTTATGAGTCTCTAATCTCTTTCAGTCATCTCTTGCGGGATTTATTACTTGTTTGAGTCATCACTGTCGGATCACCCTCTCAGTGTCATCTTCATCACCACCATTTTTAGTTAGGGTTTTAAATGAAGTCCCGATTTTGCCGCAAATAATGCTTATCCATGCATATTTTCGTGGTCAACTAGTGCTTTATAACTGCGTTAAGGGTCCTAAGGATCGTCTCATGAATTTTACATCCCTCCCAAGCCAGCTTTAAATAAGGTCTGTAGTGAAGATATGTTGGAAGTTTTACCAGTCAATGGTGGTAGCCGGTAGTGGCCGACGTTTGTGGCGCAAGTGGCAGCACGTCCTTTTTTCAGCCGTGCCTATAAGAGAAGATCCGGCAAGACTAAACATGAACATGGTCAAGAGGATTTGCTTTGTCCCTACACAATATTGCATGGGGTATCAGCAGCATCTTTGACTGCTTTAAATTGCCTGGAGCAGTGCTGATTCATGTTAGCCTTTGGAGCAAAACCATTTAACAGTGGAGAAGAAGGGAAAAAAGGAAAGAAAAGATAAAAGAAAAAGAAAAAGAAGAAAAGGAGAGAAGAGGAAAAGAAAAAGAATTAGGAAGAGAATGTTCTCTCTCTACATTCCGGACGGTTGCAGGGGCTTTTCCCCACTTTATTTGAGAGTACCTTCGGAACAAAATTGTAGACTGTTAATCTCATAAACCATTTTCAGGAGGCTCACGCATAATTTTTACACGTATACATCACTTGCAGGTGGCACAATCTGTTATAAGTTAATATTCATGGCAATTTGAAAAATGAGGGGCTTTGTAAGCATTTAAGTATGCCACAGCATTCGCGAGAAAAACATGAATTACAGCAGTCTAGACATTTGTTGAATAATAAAAAAAAGATGTCAGACTTGCATATCTTTGTCAATTCAGGCTATCAGATCCAGAATGTATATGTTGGGAACACTGATTTTGTTCATGAAGTTCAACATTTGATGCACACTTGAGAGATGAAGTCTACTACATGTAAGGCAAACTACTTATCACATCCTTCCATTACGGGTTCAGCTTGGAAGGAATCAAATCATACTGCGAATACAAGTGTATTAATCATTCCACAAAGCTCTACAGTCAATTCCTTGAAAAGTAAGTTGCTTAGTTTCCAAATCAAATGCCATGTAGAAATATTATTGGAGATTAATCGCAATAAAATTAAATTTATATCCTAGCTATGAAGCGTCCACCACATTAAAGCATACCTTACCAGAATATTGTTGAAAGATGTTCTCGTAGTCCAGTTCCACTGTTGAATCATTAGCAAAATGAAACGGTACAGTAGGAACCCCAATGAAATCTGTGTAGAGATTTCCCCTGAAACAAAGCTTAGTTACATATGTCCCATGGTAGTCCGCTCTCTCAAGTGAATCTCCAACCAAGTCTACAATCTCTTTTTGTAATTTCCACTATGCCATTGGCTGAAGAGCACTAGAACTTGCACCAGAATCAAAAGCTGCACCACCTTTGTGATTTGATATTTTCAGTTGTTCATTGTCAATGTCAAGCATCTTACCTCCAAAACTTATGCCTTCTAGGCTGCTACCAGTGTCAAAAGCAACAGTTTGTTGGGTAGGTGGTTCGCTCATTTCAAAACATGCAAGAAACAAGGAAACTTTACGTCGCGTTGCAAAACTTGTTTGGAAATCACTCTGATCAGTGAATCTTTCGGTTTGCATCGACAAAAAGTTTAACCGAGCCAACGAAATCTCCATATCTCTATCCACTTGTTCTTCAAGTTTGGCGGTCTGATCGAAATACGGAGAGCCAACAACATTATGATAAATTTGTTTTGTCACTGTCCTGTTGGATGTGGGGCTGTTTAGTATTGTACTTAGAATTAGGCAGGTAATGGTAAAAGTTAAGGCAAGGGAAAAGGCTTGAAAACGTCGCATATCCCCTCTTACAGCATATATCAAAGGTTTCAAAGAAATACACAGCAAAAGGAGGGAACAATTCGATGTGCATTGTGATATAATATCCTACTATCAATATCTATATCTATATGTATTGCAGAAGAGGTTTTTAGCAGAGACTCTCTCAATGGCTTCTAAACTTCTCATTCTTTTTTCTAGATTTTTGTATTAATTTTAATACACAAAAAGTAGTGGGTTGTAACCAACCTTGTCACCAATCAAATTTAAATTTAAAATATTCCCACTATCTCTTAACTCATCCGACAACTACTCCTACAAATCCTCTAATCATCATCCCACGTTTCCCTCCACATTCCCTCCAGCGTTTCCCACTCCAATTAATGTATGGCAGAAGCCGTTAGTAGTAGAGACCCTCTCAACGGCTTCTACACTTCTCTTTATTTTTTCTAAATTTTTGTATTTGATTTAATACATAAAAAGTGGTGGGTTATAATCAACCTTATCATCAATTAAATTTAAATTTAAAATATTCCCACCATCTCTTAACTCATCCTACAACCACTCCTACAAATCCTCTAATCATCATCTCACGTTTCACCCCACATTTCCTCCCACGTTTCCCACTTTCGTATTTTTTGGTAAACCAAACTAAGAATCTATTATCACTTTCATTTTTCTTGTGGTGGTCAATCCAATTCTGTGTCATCCCATGAATCAAATGAACCCTAACAAGTCCGAATACATGCCACGTATATCCAAACTGGTGATTGATCGAAATAACAATACAACTTTATGAGTCTCTAATCTCTTTCAGTCATCTCTTGCGGGATTTATTACTTGTTTGAGTCATCACTGTCGGATCACCCTCTCAGTGTCATCTTCATCACCACCATTTTTAGTTAGGGTTTTAAATGAAGTCCCGATTTTGCCGCAAATAATGCTTATCCATGCATATTTTCGTGGTCAACTAGTGCTTTATAACTGCGTTAAGGGTCCTAAGGATCGTCTCATGAATTTTACATCCCTCCCAAGCCAGCTTTAAATAAGGTCTGTAGTGAAGATATGTTGGAAGTTTTACCAGTCAATGGTGGTAGCCGGTAGTGGCCGACGTTTGTGGCGCAAGTGGCAGCACGTCCTTTTTTCAGCCGTGCCTATAAGAGAAGATCCGGCAAGACTAAACATGAACATGGTCAAGAGGATTTGCTTTGTCCCTACACAATATTGCATGGGGTATCAGCAGCATCTTTGACTGCTTTAAATTGCCTGGAGCAGTGCTGATTCATGTTAGCCTTTGGAGCAAAACCATTTAACAGTGGAGAAGAAGGGAAAAAAGGAAAGAAAAGATAAAAGAAAAAGAAAAAGAAGAAAAGGAGAGAAGAGGAAAAGAAAAAGAATTAGGAAGAGAATGTTCTCTCTCTACATTCCGGACGGTTGCAGGGGCTTTTCCCCACTTTATTTGAGAGTACCTTCGGAACAAAATTGTAGACTGTTAATCTCATAAACCATTTTCAGGAGGCTCACGCATAATTTTTACACGTATACATCACTTGCAGGTGGCACAATCTGTTATAAGTTAATATTCATGGCAATTTGAAAAATGAGGGGCTTTGTAAGCATTTAAGTATGCCACAGCATTCGCGAGAAAAACATGAATTACAGCAGTCTAGACATTTGTTGAATAATAAAAAAAAGATGTCAGACTTGCATATCTTTGTCAATTCAGGCTATCAGATCCAGAATGTATATGTTGGGAACACTGATTTTGTTCATGAAGTTCAACATTTGATGCACACTTGAGAGATGAAGTCTACTACATGTAAGGCAAACTACTTATCACATCCTTCCATTACGGGTTCAGCTTGGAAGGAATCAAATCATACTGCGAATACAAGTGTATTAATCATTCCACAAAGCTCTACAGTCAATTCCTTGAAAAGTAAGTTGCTTAGTTTCCAAATCAAATGCCATGTAGAAATATTATTGGAGATTAATCGCAATAAAATTAAATTTATATCCTAGCTATGAAGCGTCCACCACATTAAAGCATACCTTACCAGAATATTGTTGAAAGATGTTCTCGTAGTCCAGTTCCACTGTTGAATCATTAGCAAAATGAAACGGTACAGTAGGAACCCCAATGAAATCTGTGTAGAGATTTCCCCTGAAACAAAGCTTAGTTACATATGTCCCATGGTAGTCCGCTCTCTCAAGTGAATCTCCAACCAAGTCTACAATCTCTTTTTGTAATTTCCACTATGCCATTGGCTGAAGAGCACTAGAACTTGCACCAGAATCAAAAGCTGCACCACCTTTATGATTTGATATTTTCAGTTGTTCATTGTCAATGTCAAGCATCTTACCTCCAAAACTTATGCCTTCTAGGCTGCTACCAGTGTCAAAAGCAACAGTTTGCTGGGTAGGTGGTTCGCTCATTTCAAAACATGCAAGAAACAAGGAAACTTTACGTCGCGTTGCAAAACTTGTTTGGAAATCACTCTGATCAGTGAATCTTTCGGTTTGCATCGACAAAAAGTTTAACCGAGCCAACGAAATCTCCATATCTCTATCCACTTGTTCTTCAAGTTTGGCGGTCTGATCGAAATACGGAGAGCCAACAACATTATGATAAATTTGTTTTGTCACTGTCCTGTTGGATGTGGGGCTGTTTAGTATTGTACTTAGAATTAGGCAGGTAATGGTAAAAGTTAAGGCAAGGGAAAAGGCTTGAAAACGTCGCATATCCCCTCTTACAGCATATATCAAAGGTTTCAAAGAAATACACAGCAAAAGGAGGGAACAATTCGATGTGCATTGTGATATAATATCCTACTATCAATATCTATATCTATATGTATTGCAGAAGGGGTTTTTAGCAGAGACTCTCTCAATGGCTTCTAAACTTCTCATTCTTTTTTCTAGATTTTTGTATTAATTTTAATACACAAAAAGTAGTGGGTTGTAACCAACCTTGTCACCAATCAAATTTAAATTTAAAATATTCCCACTATCTCTTAACTCATCCGACAACTACTCCTACAAATCCTCTAATCATCATCCCACGTTTCCCTCCACATTCCCTCCAGCGTTTCCCACTCCAATTAATGTATGGCAGAAGCCGTTAGTAATAGAGACCCTCTCAACGGCTTCTACACTTCTCTTTATTTTTTCTAAATTTTTGTATTTGATTTAATACATAAAAAGTGGTGGGTTATAATCAACCTTATCATCAATTAAATTTAAATTTAAAATATTCCCACCATCTCTTAACTCATCCTACAACCACTCCTACAAATCCTCTAATCATCATCTCACGTTTCACCCCACATTTCCTCCCACGTTTCCCACTCTATTTAAGAGTACTCCAATTTAAGAATTCCACCCCAATTAAAACTCCTTCAAACATAGCTTCCTCCTTCAATTCTCTTGCATGCTCATTCGTATTTTTTGGTAAACCAAACTAAGAATCTATTATCACTTTCATTTTTCTTGTGGTGGTCAATCCAATTCTGTGTCATCCCATGAATCAAATGAACCCTAACAAGTCATTCTGTCCGAATTTATATCTCATAGATAGAGGCCCAATTGGACTTTTCTCAAAACATGAAAGTTGTAAGTATTGATGAGGTTAAAGTGCCTGCAAAATTTCAGGTCATTTGGATTAGTGTAGAGAGAGATATGTCGATTTTACTATTGCTGATCTGGGTTGCTCAGACTGTGAAAACTGCGTTTGTATTTGGTTGTTTTGACTGGCATTGGTTAGGATTTTGAAGTTGGTGTCTTCTGATGAAATGTAGCTGGATGTCTTAGCTAACTTATGCCTTTGGAATTTCGGCATTTGGACTTGTATAGAATGAGTTGTGTTCATTACAGTTTTGTGTGTTTTGCAAACCTGTTTTGGTAATTCTGGTTTAGTATTTGGCACGTTTGACCTAGTTGTGCTAGGATTTGGACTGAGTAGCCTTCTACATTGTTGTATCCCTGTCTTTTAGCTTCGAGATGGTGGGTCTTGCACCCTCATCCGATAATCGTAGCACCATTGGTGCCAAAACCGCAAAAATGATGTCAAAACTGTTTTTATCCGGAAATGTTTCTAGCTTGCTCTTTGTATTTATTGTGTATTTATATGACTTGTAAGCCTAGTGAATGGCTTTTGGATGGGATTATTCTATATGACACGTTGGGACTGATTTGAGAAAAATAATGAAGCCATTAATGGCTGGAAAATAGGTAAACACAAGGGACATGCCGTCCGTTTGTTTTCTTGGAAATTGAATAAGTTAAAGTGGTTTTGGAAATGTATCTTGTATCAAATTGGGTGTATTTCCTTGAGAATTTCATTTGGGTTTTTCAAATATTGATTCGAGGGCTAAGTTCTAGTTAAACTTGTATATTTCCGCAAGGCAACTAATGTGACCATTTTACCGTTCGAAAACATGTTACCTCTTCGATTTGAACCACCAAATGTTTACTTACCCCGTATTCAAAATAAAGAGGTTTGAATTAGGGGTTTTATCGGCCAAGTTAGGGTTTTCTCGGCCACAAGTGAACTACTTTCAAGTAAAGTTTTACGAGTCCTCTTTTCCATATGATTCTCATCAAAACCCTTATTATATAACCACTACTTGAATATATAGTGGCTTGTAGCTGCACGAATGATTCTTTACAATTCCAAGAGAATATTTCCTTAGCCTATCTATTGGGATTTTGATTTGTTATGGTTAAATGTTTTCCGTTAGAGATTTTATAACCCTTTTGGTTTGGATTGCATTAGGGTTATTCTTATTCACGGATCCAAACGCCCTCTTTACACTTTGAAAGTCCTTTTATACGTTTACTCGCGAGTAGTCGGGTTTTGGTTGTTTTCATCTAAATCATGTTAGATGGATTGTAATGTGGTCTTTGTGGCCTTTTAGGTTTCCGTGGTGATTGAGAAGTGGGCGTTATTTTGCGTGTATAGGTGAGTGTTCCTTATTTGTTATATTTCCTGATTATATGGCTTGTTTGAATGATTGATAACATGTTTAACGCTTTCAATGATTGCTAAAACGATTTTCGAGGCGAGTGTGTACTTTACCGCACTTAGCCTAAATGATTGTGAATTTTAATGATTGAGCGATTGAAATGTTAATTGTGCATGAATGTAGGCCTTCGGGCTGAACTGGCCATAGCCCCTTGTTACCGGTCGTCTCGAGCCAGTCGGACTCGGTCGAGCGATTAGGAACTTGGGTGAACGATTCGGTATACTCGAGTATTACCCTGTAGGTTGGTGGAGCCTGGCCAAAAGCCAGGGACGGGGTGAATGAAATGAATGAATGAATGAGGGGTTTTACTTATACAAAATGTATTTTCAAATGATTGAAGGAAGGGGAATGGAAGGAGAATGAATGAATGCACGAATGGCTCCTTGTGAGCACGTATCCTTTTAATGAATGTGTTTATCGCTTTATTGTACTTGTATCGTGAATTGTTGTTTACATGCATTTGTTTCTCTTGTTGCCTATGTGTACGGAACCTCACTGAGCTTTCCAGCTCATCCCTTTAGTTTTGTTTTCCTTAGCAGGGGAAGACGTGCGAGGATGGAAGCTACGAATAGATTAGCCGTTTTAGCACTTCGGTTTCTTTTGTAAAGGTTCTCGCCCTAGTGCTTGGCACGGGCTAGTTGTATGGGGAATTGAGAACCTATATTTTGACAGTTGTACTTCCATTGAGACAGTGATGTATATAAGTTTACGTTTAAGTTTGGATTTTTTGTTATTTCGATTGTTTTGTGGATTTTATTCTCTTTTCTTATAGTGACTGACTGAGTCCCGGCAAGAGCTGGGCAGGCGGCCCGCCGATACCCTGGGGTACGCCCTAGGGAGAAGTGGGGCCGTTACAGTTGGTATCAGAGCCTGCTTCGCGTGGTCTCTGCGCGGAGTGAGCCTGGACTGAGTGATAAATAGGTATGATGGATTAAGTGCTCGTTGGAGCATAAGCTTTGAACTGTGAATGTTATAGGCCTTAAATCTTTCTCGTGGTATCTAAGGACAATAGATAGGTACGTCTGGGAGGAATTCCGATTGTAGATGGTTTACTCTTGGGACTGGCCAGCTCGAGAGGTGAATTATCTTATCTCGGATTCTCGTACCCGAGTACTCGAGAGTTGAGACGATGTTAAGTATATGAGATTTATATTTTGAGGCCATGAACAGGCTTTGTCCAACTAGAATGAGTACCAGAGGTTAAGGGATATCCAGTGTGAACAGTAAGTGACGTGAGAGACCGGACGGGGCTACCTTAGCTGAGACTGGGACGACCATTACCTCCTCGTTTAATTCGCCCGCTTATTCTTATTAAACGACGTCTATTGATGTGTTCGTACGTATGAATGTTTTCCTGACCTGATACGTACTTGTGTAATTGACTTGATATATGGAGTATTATGTGCGTAAATGTTACTTGTGTACTTGGTACATCGATGTTGTTGTTTTAGTCATCTTATCGCCTTTATTTATTACATTACTTTTGGAAAGAAAAAAAAAGGAGAAGGAAAAAAATATGGACGGGAGACGTAGTCAGGGACGTGGTCGAGGCCGTGGAACTAAACGGACCCCAGAACCTAGAGTAGAAAGGGAAACATCCGCCGAACAAGAACAAGAACCTAGAGTTGAGGCCGGAGACCAAATGGCGACGGCAATGCAGCAAATGACGGATATTTTGGCGAGATTAGTAGAGCAACAGGGCCAAATACCTGTGAATCAACCCCAGAACCCTGAGATGGGCGAAGATAAGGCTCTGGAGAGGTTTCAGAAGTTTGCACCTCCAAAATTCGCTGGAGGGCCTGATCCGGATATCGCTGAGCAATGGTTAGAGGCCATGGTGAATATATTCACAGCCTTAAACTATACCGAGCAAAGGCAAGTGAACTTCGCAGTGTTCCAATTTGAAGGACCGGCTCGATCATGGTGGAACGTAATTAGAGCAAAATGGGAAAGGGAACGAACCATATGGACTTGGGCGAACTTTACCAGAGAATTTCACGAGAAGTACCTCCCACCTTTAGTTCAAGAAAGGAGGGAGGACGAATTTATTGGACTACGCCAAGGGACATTAAGTGTGGCTGAATACGAAACAAAATTCACCAAACTATCCAAGTTTGCCTCCGAATTAGTAGCTACGGAACAGAGAAGAGTGAGGCGGTTCATACAAGGATTGAACCTGGACATCCAAGAGGCGTTGGCAGCCGCGCAAGTGAATACCTTTACGGAGGCCCTTGAGAAGGCTCAACGAATCGAGAGAGCCAAGGCACAAATAAAGGCCTCCCAAACTCGGAAAAGAGGTGCATCGGGCAGTGGATTAGAAGAGTTTAGTGAAACAATGGCGCCGTCTAAAGTTCAAAAGGGGAGCCAGTTATCCTATCCGCCATGGACAATAAGGGCGATGGAAGAGAGGTCTACTAAAGGAAGTCAAATTGGATCTAAGGAGATTTCTCAAGATAGTCAAAAGGTGACCTCTCCCTTGATTTGTGGTTACTGTGGAAAGGCCAACCACACCGAGGATGCTTGTTGGCGAAAAGGGGGGAAATGTCTAATTTGTGGAAGCAGTGAGCATCAAGTGAGCACTTGTCCGAGGAGGCATCTACGTGAGGGTAGTACTCAGTCACTGGATGGGACTAAAGCAAAATCGACGAAAGAAAAAGTGAACCGAACAAATGTACCGGCCAAAGCATATGCATTAGACAACCGAACGGTTCCTGACTCGCCTGAGGCTAATGAAGGTGAGAAAAATTTCGAGGACGAAATTTCCTAAGGGGGGGAGAGTGTGAGAACCCTAAACCTTGCATATTTTCTAAGTGTTTTGGTTTACTCTTGTTCCCGTTTAATTGAAGTATTGTTCACTAATCGTTTTAAAAACGGGAAGGCTTTGTTGTTATGTGCAATTATGTATGAGCTATGTATGTATGTGTACGTGTTAGAAGTACAATTGAGCGTGGCAATCAAACTTGGAAAAGAGGAAAAATTTTGCGAAAATGCTGAAGGACCGAATCCGGCCGGAAATCCGGCCAGTTCTTGGCCGGATTGTTGGCCGGATTGTGGAGAAGTTTTGAAAAAAAATGAGTTTCGTCTCTGCCTCATATCCGGCCAGGAATCCGGCCTGAAATCCGGCCAGAAACCGGCCGGATTGTGACAGGACAGCTGGTTTGACCAGCGTTTTTTCTTCCTTCTTATCACTTTTGATCACCAAAATATCTCATTTCTCTTCTTGTTCAGCCGTGAGCTTTGAGAGCAAAGAGAGAAAAAACTCTTCAATCTTCATCTTTGATTTTTGCTTCAATCTTGGAACTTCACCGATAGAATTTAAATTCCCTCCGTACAAGTGAGCTTCTTGGAAGGTTAAAGCTTTTGGGTGGAGTGATTTTAAAGGGGAAGCTTGGAATTGCTAGTCTTCTTGAGTTGTGAGGTAAGATGATTAAGAAAGTTCTCTCTTGCATTGCTAATGGTTAAATTGTGAATTGTAAGGGTTGGATATGTTATTTTGTGAGTTATATCTTGATTTGGGGTTGATTATGGTGAAGTTTTCTATTTAATTATGATTTTTCTGTTTGCATATGATTTTGTCTATGTGGCCAAGTATGATGAATGGAAATGTTATAGAATGAGGCTAGGAGGTGTGAATGATGGTTATTTGCAAGCAAGTTTGGTTTGGAAGGAAAATTGGGAAGACTAGGTTTCAATGTTCTTCATTCTGTCCGAATTTATATCTCATAGATAGAGGCCCAATTGGACTTTTCTCAAAACATGAAAGTTGTAAGTATTGATGAGGTTAAAGTGCCTGCAAAATTTCAGGTCATTTGGATTAGTGTAGAGAGAGATATGTCGATTTTACTATTGCTGATCTGGGTTGCTCAGACTGTGAAAACTGCGTTTGTATTTGGTTGTTTTGACTGGCATTGGTTAGGATTTTGAAGTTGGTGTCTTCTGATGAAATGTAGCTGGATGTCTTAGCTAACTTATGCCTTTGGAATTTCGGCATTTGGACTTGTATAGAATGAGTTGTGTTCATTACAGTTTTGTGTGTTTTGCAAACCTGTTTTGGTAATTCTGGTTTAGTATTTGGCACGTTTGACCTAGTTGTGCTAGGATTTGGACTGAGTAGCCTTCTACATTGTTGTAGCCCTGTCTTTTAGCTTCGAGATGGTGGGTCTTGCACCCTCATCCGATAATCGTAGCACCATTGGTGCCAAAACCGCAAAAATGATGTCAAAACTGTTTTTATCCGGAAATGTTTCTAGCTTGCTCTTTGTATTTATTGTGTATTTATATGACTTGTAAGCCTAGTGAATGGCTTTTGGATGGGATTATTCTATATGACACGTTGGGACTGATTTGAGAAAAATAATGAAGCCATTAATGGCTGGAAAATAGGTAAACACAAGGGACATGCCGTCCGTTTGTTTTCTTGGAAATTGAATAAGTTAAAGTGGTTTTGGAAATGTATCTTGTATCAAATTGGGTGTATTTCCTTGAGAATTTCATTTGGGTTTTTCAAATATTGATTCGAGGGCTAAGTTCTAGTTAAACTTGTATATTTCCGCAAGGCAACTAATGTGACCATTTTACCGTTCGAAAACATGTTACCTCTTCGATTTGAACCACCAAATGTTTACTTACCCCGTATTCAAAATAAAGAGGTTTGAATTAGGGGTTTTATCGGCCAAGTTAGGGTTTTCTCGGCCACAAGTGAACTACTTTCAAGTAAAGTTTTACGAGTCCTCTTTTCCATATGATTCTCATCAAAACCCTTATTATATAACCACTACTTGAATATATAGTGGCTTGTAGCTGCACGAATGATTCTTTACAATTCCAAGAGAATATTTCCTTAGCCTATCTATTGGGATTTTGATTTGTTATGGTTAAATGTTTTCCGTTAGAGATTTTATAACCCTTTTGGTTTGGATTGCATTAGGGTTATTCTTATTCACGGATCCAAACGCCCTCTTTACACTTTGAAAGTCCTTTTATACGTTTACTCGCGAGTAGTCGGGTTTTGGTTGTTTTCATCTAAATCATGTTAGATGGATTGTAATGTGGTCTTTGTGGCCTTTTAGGTTTCCGTGGTGATTGAGAAGTGGGCGTTATTTTGCGTGTATAGGTGAGTGTTCCTTATTTGTTATATTTCCTGATTATATGGCTTGTTTGAATGATTGATAACATGTTAAACGCTTTCAATGATTGCTAAAACGATTTTCGAGGCGAGTGTGTACTTTACCGCACTTAGCCTAAATGATTGTGAATTTTAATGATTGAGCGATTGAAATGTTAATTGTGCATGAATGTAGGCCTTCGGGCTGAACTGGCCATAGCCCCTTGTTACCGGTCGTCTCGAGCCAGTCGGACTCGGTCGAGCGATTAGGAACTTGGGTGAACGATTCGGTATACTCGAGTATTACCCTGTAGGTTGGTGGAGCCTGGCCAAAAGCCAGGGACGGGGTGAATGAAATGAATGAATGAATGAGGGGTTTTACTTATACAAAATGTATTTTCAAATGATTGAAGGAAGGGGAATGGAAGGAGAATGAATGAATGCACGAATGGCTCCTTGTGAGCACGTATCCTTTTAATGAATGTGTTTATCGCTTTATTGTACCTGTATCGTGAATTGTTGTTTACATGCATTTGTTTCTCTTGTTGCCTATGTGTACGGAACCTCACTGAGCTTTCCAGCTCATCCCTTTAGTTTTGTTTTCCTTAGCAGGGGAAGACGTGCGAGGATGGAAGCTACGAATAGATTAGCCGTTTTACCACTTCGGTTTCTTTTGTAAAGGTTCTCGCCCTAGTGCTTGGCACGGGCTAGTTGTATGGGGAATTGAGAACCTATATTTTGACAGTTGTACTTCCATTGAGACAGTGATGTATATAAGTTTACGTTTAAGTTTGGATTTTTTGTTATTTCGATTGTTTTGTGGATTTTATTCTCTTTTCTTATAGTGACTGACTGAGTCCCGGCGAGAGCTGGGCAGGCGGCCCGCCGATACCCTGGGGTACGCCCTAGGGAGAAGTGGGGCCGTTACACATCTTCATCACCACCATTTTTAGTTAGGGTTTTAAATGAAGTCCCGATTTTGCCGCAAATAATGCTTATCCATGCATATTTTCGTGATCAACTAGTGCTTGATAACTGCGTTAAGGGTCCTAAGGATCGTCTCATGAATTTTACATCCCTCCCAAGCCAGCTTTAAATAAGGTCTGTAGTGAAGATATGTTGGACGTTTTACCAGTCAATGGTGGTAGCCGGTAGTGGCCGACGTTTGTGGCGCAAGTGGCAGCACGTCCTTTTTTCAGCTGTGCCTATAAGAGAAGATCCGGCAAGACTAAACATGAACATGGTCAAGAGGATTTGCTTTGTCCCTACACAACATTGCATGGGGTATCAGCAGCATCTTTGACTGCTTTAAATTGCCTGGAGCAGTGCTGATTCATGTTAGCCTTTGGAGCAAAACCATTTAACAGTGGAGAAGAAGGGAAAAAAGGAAAGAAAAGATAAAAGAAAAAGAAAAAGAAGAAAAGGAGAGAAGAGGAAAAGAAAAAGAATTAGGAAGAGAATGTTCTCTCTCTACATTCCGGACGGTTGCAGGGGCTTTTCCCCACTTTATTTGAGAGTACCTTCGGAACAAAATTGTAGACTGTTAATCTCATAAACCATTTTCAGGAGGCTCACGCATAATTTTTACACGTATACATCACTTGCAGGTGGCACAATCTGTTATAAGTTAATATTCATGGCAATTTGAAAAATGAGGGGCTTTGCAAGCATTTAAGTATGCCACAGCATTTGCGAGAAAAACATGAATTACAGCAGTCTAGACATTTGTTGAATAATAAAAAAAAGATGTCAGACTTGCATATCTTTGTCAATTCAGGCTATCAGATCCAGAATGTATATGTTGGGAACACTGATTTTGTTCATGAAGTTCAACATTTGATGCACACTTGAGAGATGAAGTCTACTTCATGTAAGGCAAACTACTTATCACATCCTTCCATTACGGGTTCAGCTTGGAAGGAATCAAATTATACTGCGAATACAAGTGTATTAATCATTCCACAAAGCTCTACAGTCAATTCCTTGAAAAGTAAGTTGCTTAGTTTCCAAATCAAATGCCATGTAGAAATATTATTGGAGATTAATCGCAATAAAATTAAATTTATATCCTAGCTATGAAGCGTCCACCACATTAAAGCATACCTTACCAGAATATTGTTGAAAGATGTTCTCGTAGTCCAGTTCCACTGTTGAATCATTAGCAAAATGAAACGGTACAGTAGGACCCCAATGAAATCTGTGTAGAGATTTTCCCTGAAACAAAGCTTAGTTACATATGTCCCATGGTAGTCCGCTCTCTCAAGTGAATCTCCAACCAAGTCTACAATCTCTTTTTGTAATTTCCACTATGCCATTGGCTGAAGAGCACTAGAACTTGCACCAGAATCAAAAGCTGCACCACCTTTATGATTTGATATTTTCAGTTGTTCATTGTCAATGTCAAGCATCTTACCTCCAAGCCGTTAGTAGTAGAGACCCTCTCAACGGCTTCTACACTTCTCTTTATTTTTTCTAAATTTTTGTATTTATTTTAATACATAAAAAGTAGTGGGTTATAATCAACCTTATCATCAATTAAATTTAAATTTAAAATATTCCCACCATCTCTTAACTCATCCTTCAACCACTCCTACAAATCCTCTAATCATCATCTCACGTTTCACCCCACATTTCCTCCCACGTTTCCCACTCTATTTAAGAGTACTCCAATTTAAGAATTCCACCCCAATTAAAACTCCTTCAAACATAGCTTCCTCCTTCAATTCGCTTTTTTTTTTTTTTTTTTGATCAATGAGATATGTTTTATTCCATCAAAAATGTGTACAAACGTCCAACCTAGCCTAGCCTAGTGTTCCGCTTTAACTGTCGTCGCCTAATGGACGGTATTCCTATCCTATCAAAAAGAATTTCACCACGCGCCAAAGCTGGTAATTCATCAAAATTCTCGTAAGTGATAATGCTCTGTATCTGTCGAGTAACGCCCACGTTTGCCAGCCTATCAGCCACCCTGTTTGCCTCCCTATAACAATGAGAAACCTGGCCCGCGTCCGGGATCAAACCCCAAATCTGTTCGACCACAGCACGAACCTGCCATGGACACTGGACCCTTCTCTGCAGAATCCCTACCAGCACCTGAGATTCTACCTGAATGGTAACATCTGTATATCCCCTCAGCCTGCAAAGACGGAGGCCCGTTACCAGGGCCAGAACTTCTGCCCGTAGACTCGTTGTTACCCCGAAAGATTCCGAGAACGCAAAAAGCGGCAACCCTAATGAATCTCGTAACACCCCCCCCCAACCACTAGCTCCAGGATTTCCTTTCGCGCAACCATCGGTGTTCAAAATCAGCGTTCCTCCTTCAATTCTCTTGCATGCTCATTCGTATTTTTTGGTAAACCAAACTAAGAATCTATTATCACTTTCATTTTTCTTGTGGTGTCAATCCAATTCTGTGTCATCCCATGAATCAAATGAACCCTAACAAGTCCGAATACATGCCACGTATATCCAAACTGGTGATTAATCGAAATAGCAATACAACTTTATGAGTCTCTAATCCCTTTCAGTCATCTCTTGCGGGATTTATTACTTGTTTGAGTCATCACTGTCGGATCACCCTCTCAGTGTCATCTTCATCACCACCATTTTTAGTTAGGGTTTTAAATGAAGTCCCGATTTTGCCGCAAATAATGCTTATCCATGCATATTTTCGTGGTCAACTAGTGCTTGATAACTGCGTTAAGGGTCCTAAGGATCGTCTCATGAATTTTACATCCCTCCCAAGCTAGCTTTAAATAAGGTCTGTAGTGAAGATATGTTGGACGTTTTACCAGTCAATGGTGGTAGCCGGTAGTGGCCGACGTTTGTGGCGCAAGTGGCAGCACGTCCTTTTTTCAGCTGTGCCTATAAGAGAATATCCGGCAAGACTAAACATGAACATGGTCAAGAGGATTTGCTTTGTCCCTACACAATATTGCATGGGGTATCAGCAGCATCTTTGACTGCTTTAAATTGCCTGGAGCAGTGCTGATTCATGTTAGCCTTTGGAGCAAAACCATTTAACAATGGAGAAGAAGGGAAAAAAGGAAAGAAAAGATAAAAGAAAAAGAAAAAGAAGAAAATGAGAGAAGAGGAAAAGAAAAAGAATTAGGAAGAGAATGTTCTCTCTCTACATTCCGGACGGTTGCAGGGGCTTTTCCCCACTTTATTTGAGAGTACCTTCGGAACAAAATTGTAGACTGTTAATCTCATAAACCATTTTCAGGAGGCTCACGCATAATTTTTACACGTATACATCACTTGCAGGTGGCACAATCTGTTATAAGTTAATATTCATGGCAATTTGAAAAATGAGGGGCTTTGTAAGCATTTAAGTATGCCACAGCATTTGCGAGAAAAACATGAATTACAGCAGTCTAGACATTTGTTGAATAATAAAAAAAAGATGTCAGACTTGCATATCTTTGTCAATTCAGGCTATCAGATCCAGAATGTATATGTTGGGAACACTGATTTTGTTCATGAAGTTCAACATTTGATGCACACTTGAGAGATGAAGTCTACTTCATGTAAGGCAAACTACTTATCACATCCTTCCATTACGGGTTCAGCTTGGAAGGAATCAAATTATACTGCGAATACAAGTGTATTAATCATTCCACAAAGCTCTACAGTCAATTCCTTGAAAAGTAAGTTGCTTAGTTTCCAAATCAAATGCCATGTAGAAATATTATTGGAGATTAATCGCAATAAAATTAAATTTATATCCTAGCTATGAAGCGTCCACCACATTAAAGCATACCTTACCAGAATATTGTTGAAAGATGTTCTCGTAGTCCAGTTCCACTGTTGAATCATTAGCAAAATGAAACGGTACAGTAGGAACCCCAATGAAATCTGTGTAGAGATTTTCCCCGAAACAAAGCTTAGTTACATATGTCCCATGGTAGTCCGCTCTCTCAAGTGAATCTCCAACCAAGTCTACAATCTCTTTTTGTAATTTCCACTATGCCATTGGCTGAAGAGCACTAGAACTTGCACCAGAATCAAAAGCTTCACCACCTTTATGATTTGATATTTTCAGTTGTTCATTGTCAATGTCAAGCATCTTACCTCCAAAACTTATGCCTTCTAGGCTGCTACCAGTGTCAAAAGCAACAGTTTGTTGGGTAGGTGGTTCGCTCATTTCAAAACATGCAAGAAACAAGGAAACTTTACGTCGCGTTGCAAAACTTGTTTGGAAATCACTCTGATCAGTGAATCTTTCGGTTTGCATCGACAAAAAGTTTAACCGAGCCAACGAAATCTCCATATCTCTATCCACTTGTTCTTCAAGTTTGGCGGTCTGATCGAAATACGGAGAGCCAACAACATTATGATAAATTTGTTTTGTCACTGTCCTGTTGGATGTGGGGCTGTTTAGTATTGTACTTAGAATTAGGCAGGTAATGGTAAAAGTTAAGGCAAGGGAAAAGGCTTGAAAACGTCGCATATCCCCTCTTACAGCATATATCAAAGGTTTCAAAGAAATACACAGCAAAAGGAGGGAACAATTCGATGTGCATTGTGATATAATATCCTACTATCAATATCTATATCTATAAGTATTGCAGAAGAGGTTTTAGCAGAGACTCTCTCAATGGCTTCTAAACATCTCATTCTTTTTTCTAGATTTTTGTATTAATTTTAATACACAAAAAGTAGTGGGTTGTAACCAACCTTGTCACCAATCAAATTTAAATTTAAAATATTCCCACTATCTCTTAACTCATCCGACAACTACTCCTACAAATTCTCTAATCATCATCCCACGTTTCCCTCCACATTCCCTCCAGCGTTTCCCACTCCAATTAATGTATGGCAGAAGCCGTTAGTAGTAGAGACCCTCTCAACGGCTTCTACACTTCTCTTTATTTTTTCTAAATTTTTGTATTTATTTTAATACATAAAAAGTAGTGGGTTATAATCAACCTTATCATCAATTAAATTTAAATTTAAAATATTCCCACCATCTCTTAACTCATCCTTCAACCACTCCTACAAATCCTCTAATCATCATCTCACGTTTCACCCCACATTTTCTCCCACGTTTCCCACTCTATTTAAGAGTACTCCAATTTAAGAATTCCACCCCAATTAAAACTCCTTCAAACATAGCTTCCTCCTTCAATTCTCTTTTTTTTTTTTTTTTTTTTTGATCAATGAGATATGCTTTATTCCATCAAAAATGTGTACAAACGTCCAACCTAGCCTAGCCTAGTGTTCCGCTTTAACTGTCGTCGCCTAATGGACGGTATTCCTATCCTATCACAAAGAATTTCACCACGCGCCAAAGCTGGTAATTCATCAAAATTCTCGTAAGTGATAATGCTCTGTATCTGTCGAGTAACGCCCACGTTTGCCAGCCTATCAGCCACCCTGTTTGCCTCCCTATAACAATGAGAAACCTGGCCCGCGTCCGGGATCAAACCCCAAATCTGTTCGACCACAGCACGAACCTGCCATGGACACTGGACCCTTCTCTGCAGAATCCCTACCAGCACCTGAGAGTCCACCTGAATGGTAACATCTGTATATCCCCTCTGCCTGCAAAGACGGAGGCCCGTTACCAGGGCCAGAACTTCTGCCCGTAGACTCGTTGTTACCCCGAAAGATTCCGAGAACGCAAAAAGCGGCAACCCTAATGAATCTCGTAACACCCCCCCCCAACCACTAGCTCCAGGATTTCCTTTCGCGCAACCATCGGTGTTCAAAATCAGCGTTCCTCCTTCAATTCTCTTGCATGCTCATTCGTATTTTTTGGTAAACCAAACTAAGAATCTATTATCACTTTCATTTTTCTTGTGGTGTCAATCCAATTCTGTGTCATCCCATGAATCAAATGAACCCTAACAAGTCCGAATACATGCCACGTATATCCAAACTGGTGATTAATCGAAATAGCAATACAACTTTATGAGTCTCTAATCCCTTTCAGTCATCTCTTGCGGGATTTATTACTTGTTTGAGTCATCACTGTCGGATCACCCTCTCAGTGTCATCTTCATCACCACCATTTTTAGTTAGGGTTTTAAATGAAGTCCCGATTTTGCCGCAAATAATGCTTATCCATGCATATTTTCGTGGTCAACTAGTGCTTGATAACTGCGTTAAGGGTCCTAAGGATCGTCTCATGAATTTTACATCCCTCCCAAGCTAGCTTTAAATAAGGTCTGTAGTGAAGATATGTTGGACGTTTTACCAGTCAATGGTGGTAGCCGGTAGTGGCCGACGTTTGTGGCGCAAGTGGCAGCACGTCCTTTTTTCAGCTGTGCCTATAAGAGAATATCCGGCAAGACTAAACATGAACATGGTCAAGAGGATTTGCTTTGTCCCTACACAATATTGCATGGGGTATCAGCAGCATCTTTGACTGCTTTAAATTGCCTGGAGCAGTGCTGATTCATGTTAGCCTTTGGAGCAAAACCATTTAACAATGGAGAAGAAGGGAAAAAAGGAAAGAAAAGATAAAAGAAAAAGAAAAAGAAGAAAATGAGAGAAGAGGAAAAGAAAAAGAATTAGGAAGAGAATGTTCTCTCTCTACATTCCGGACGGTTGCAGGGGCTTTTCCCCACTTTATTTGAGAGTACCTTCGGAACAAAATTGTAGACTGTTAATCTCATAAACCATTTTCAGGAGGCTCACGCATAATTTTTACACGTATACATCACTTGCAGGTGGCACAATCTGTTATAAGTTAATATTCATGGCAATTTGAAAAATGAGGGGCTTTGTAAGCATTTAAGTATGCCACAGCATTTGCGAGAAAAACATGAATTACAGCAGTCTAGACATTTGTTGAATAATAAAAAAAAGATGTCAGACTTGCATATCTTTGTCAATTCAGGCTATCAGATCCAGAATGTATATGTTGGGAACACTGATTTTGTTCATGAAGTTCAACATTTGATGCACACTTGAGAGATGAAGTCTACTTCATGTAAGGCAAACTACTTATCACATCCTTCCATTACGGGTTCAGCTTGGAAGGAATCAAATTATACTGCGAATACAAGTGTATTAATCATTCCACAAAGCTCTACAGTCAATTCCTTGAAAAGTAAGTTGCTTAGTTTCCAAATCAAATGCCATGTAGAAATATTATTGGAGATTAATCGCAATAAAATTAAATTTATATCCTAGCTATGAAGCGTCCACCACATTAAAGCATACCTTACCAGAATATTGTTGAAAGATGTTCTCGTAGTCCAGTTCCACTGTTGAATCATTAGCAAAATGAAACGGTACAGTAGGAACCCCAATGAAATCTGTGTAGAGATTTTCCCCGAAACAAAGCTTAGTTACATATGTCCCATGGTAGTCCGCTCTCTCAAGTGAATCTCCAACCAAGTCTACAATCTCTTTTTGTAATTTCCACTATGCCATTGGCTGAAGAGCACTAGAACTTGCACCAGAATCAAAAGCTTCACCACCTTTATGATTTGATATTTTCAGTTGTTCATTGTCAATGTCAAGCATCTTACCTCCAAAACTTATGCCTTCTAGGCTGCTACCAGTGTCAAAAGCAACAGTTTGTTGGGTAGGTGGTTCGCTCATTTCAAAACATGCAAGAAACAAGGAAACTTTACGTCGCGTTGCAAAACTTGTTTGGAAATCACTCTGATCAGTGAATCTTTCGGTTTGCATCGACAAAAAGTTTAACCGAGCCAACGAAATCTCCATATCTCTATCCACTTGTTCTTCAAGTTTGGCGGTCTGATCGAAATACGGAGAGCCAACAACATTATGATAAATTTGTTTTGTCACTGTCCTGTTGGATGTGGGGCTGTTTAGTATTGTACTTAGAATTAGGCAGGTAATGGTAAAAGTTAAGGCAAGGGAAAAGGCTTGAAAACGTCGCATATCCCCTCTTACAGCATATATCAAAGGTTTCAAAGAAATACACAGCAAAAGGAGGGAACAATTCGATGTGCATTGTGATATAATATCCTACTATCAATATCTATATCTATAAGTATTGCAGAAGAGGTTTTAGCAGAGACTCTCTCAATGGCTTCTAAACATCTCATTCTTTTTTCTAGATTTTTGTATTAATTTTAATACACAAAAAGTAGTGGGTTGTAACCAACCTTGTCACCAATCAAATTTAAATTTAAAATATTCCCACTATCTCTTAACTCATCCGACAACTACTCCTACAAATTCTCTAATCATCATCCCACGTTTCCCTCCACATTCCCTCCAGCGTTTCCCACTCCAATTAATGTATGGCATAAGCCGTTAGTAGTAGAGACCCTCTCAACGGCTTCTACACTTCTCTTTATTTTTTCTAAATTTTTGTATTTATTTTAATACATAAAAAGTAGTGGGTTATAATCAACCTTATCATCAATTAAATTTAAATTTAAAATATTCCCACCATCTCTTAACTCATCCTTCAACCACTCCTACAAATCCTCTAATCATCATCTCACGTTTCACCCCACATTTTCTCCCACGTTTCCCACTCTATTTAAGAGTACTCCAATTTAAGAATTCCACCCCAATTAAAACTCCTTCAAACATAGCTTCCTCCTTCAATTCTCTTTTGTTTTTTTTTTTTTGATCAATGAGATATGCTTTATTCCATCAAAAATGTGTACAAACGTCCAACCTAGCCTAGCCTAGTGTTCCGCTTTAACTGTCGTCGCCTAATGGACGGTATTCCTATCCTATCACAAAGAATTTCACCACGCGCCAAAGCTGGTAATTCATCAAAATTCTCGTAAGTGATAATGCTCTGTATCTGTCGAGTAACGCCCACGTTTGCCAGCCTATCAGCCACCCTGTTTGCCTCCCTATAACAATGAGAAACCTGGCCCGCGTCCGGGATCAAACCCCAAATCTGTTCGACCACAGCACGAACCTGCCATGGACACTGGACCCTTCTCTGCAGAATCCCTACCAGCACCTGAGAGTCCACCTGAATGGTAACATCTGTATATCCCCTCTGCCTGCAAAGACGGAGGCCCGTTACCAGGGCCAGAACTTCTGCCCGTAGACTCGTTGTTACCCCGAAAGATTCCGAGAACGCAAAAAGCGGCAACCCTAATGAATCTCGTAACACCCCCCCCCAACCACTAGCTCCAGGATTTCCTTTCGCGCAACCATCGGTGTTCAAAATCAGCGTTCCTCCTTCAATTCTCTTGCATGCTCATTCGTATTTTTTGGTAAACCAAACTAAGAATCTATTATCACTTTCATTTTTCTTGTGGTGTCAATCCAATTCTGTGTCATCCCATGAATCAAATGAACCCTAACAAGTCCGAATACATGCCACGTATATCCAAACTGGTGATTAATCGAAATAGCAATACAACTTTATGAGTCTCTAATCCCTTTCAGTCATCTCTTGCGGGATTTATTACTTGTTTGAGTCATCACTGTCGGATCACCCTCTCAGTGTCATCTTCATCACCACCATTTTTAGTTAGGGTTTTAAATGAAGTCCCGATTTTGCCGCAAATAATGCTTATCCATGCATATTTTCGTGGTCAACTAGTGCTTGATAACTGCGTTAAGGGTCCTAAGGATCGTCTCATGAATTTTACATCCCTCCCAAGCTAGCTTTAAATAAGGTCTGTAGTGAAGATATGTTGGACGTTTTACCAGTCAATGGTGGTAGCCGGTAGTGGCCGACGTTTGTGGCGCAAGTGGCAGCACGTCCTTTTTTCAGCTGTGCCTATAAGAGAATATCCGGCAAGACTAAACATGAACATGGTCAAGAGGATTTGCTTTGTCCCTACACAATATTGCATGGGGTATCAGCAGCATCTTTGACTGCTTTAAATTGCCTGGAGCAGTGCTGATTCATGTTAGCCTTTGGAGCAAAACCATTTAACAATGGAGAAGAAGGGAAAAAAGGAAAGAAAAGATAAAAGAAAAAGAAAAAGAAGAAAATGAGAGAAGAGGAAAAGAAAAAGAATTAGGAAGAGAATGTTCTCTCTCTACATTCCGGACGGTTGCAGGGGCTTTTCCCCACTTTATTTGAGAGTACCTTCGGAACAAAATTGTAGACTGTTAATCTCATAAACCATTTTCAGGAGGCTCACGCATAATTTTTACACGTATACATCACTTGCAGGTGGCACAATCTGTTATAAGTTAATATTCATGGCAATTTGAAAAATGAGGGGCTTTGTAAGCATTTAAGTATGCCACAGCATTTGCGAGAAAAACATGAATTACAGCAGTCTAGACATTTGTTGAATAATAAAAAAAAGATGTCAGACTTGCATATCTTTGTCAATTCAGGCTATCAGATCCAGAATGTATATGTTGGGAACACTGATTTTGTTCATGAAGTTCAACATTTGATGCACACTTGAGAGATGAAGTCTACTTCATGTAAGGCAAACTACTTATCACATCCTTCCATTACGGGTTCAGCTTGGAAGGAATCAAATTATACTGCGAATACAAGTGTATTAATCATTCCACAAAGCTCTACAGTCAATTCCTTGAAAAGTAAGTTGCTTAGTTTCCAAATCAAATGCCATGTAGAAATATTATTGGAGATTAATCGCAATAAAATTAAATTTATATCCTAGCTATGAAGCGTCCACCACATTAAAGCATACCTTACCAGAATATTGTTGAAAGATGTTCTCGTAGTCCAGTTCCACTGTTGAATCATTAGCAAAATGAAACGGTACAGTAGGAACCCCAATGAAATCTGTGTAGAGATTTTCCCCGAAACAAAGCTTAGTTACATATGTCCCATGGTAGTCCGCTCTCTCAAGTGAATCTCCAACCAAGTCTACAATCTCTTTTTGTAATTTCCACTATGCCATTGGCTGAAGAGCACTAGAACTTGCACCAGAATCAAAAGCTTCACCACCTTTATGATTTGATATTTTCAGTTGTTCATTGTCAATGTCAAGCATCTTACCTCCAAAACTTATGCCTTCTAGGCTGCTACCAGTGTCAAAAGCAACAGTTTGTTGGGTAGGTGGTTCGCTCATTTCAAAACATGCAAGAAACAAGGAAACTTTACGTCGCGTTGCAAAACTTGTTTGGAAATCACTCTGATCAGTGAATCTTTCGGTTTGCATCGACAAAAAGTTTAACCGAGCCAACGAAATCTCCATATCTCTATCCACTTGTTCTTCAAGTTTGGCGGTCTGATCGAAATACGGAGAGCCAACAACATTATGATAAATTTGTTTTGTCACTGTCCTGTTGGATGTGGGGCTGTTTAGTATTGTACTTAGAATTAGGCAGGTAATGGTAAAAGTTAAGGCAAGGGAAAAGGCTTGAAAACGTCGCATATCCCCTCTTACAGCATATATCAAAGGTTTCAAAGAAATACACAGCAAAAGGAGGGAACAATTCGATGTGCATTGTGATATAATATCCTACTATCAATATCTATATCTATAAGTATTGCAGAAGAGGTTTTAGCAGAGACTCTCTCAATGGCTTCTAAACATCTCATTCTTTTTTCTAGATTTTTGTATTAATTTTAATACACAAAAAGTAGTGGGTTGTAACCAACCTTGTCACCAATCAAATTTAAATTTAAAATATTCCCACTATCTCTTAACTCATCCGACAACTACTCCTACAAATTCTCTAATCATCATCCCACGTTTCCCTCCACATTCCCTCCAGCGTTTCCCACTCCAATTAATGTATGGCATAAGCCGTTAGTAGTAGAGACCCTCTCAACGGCTTCTACACTTCTCTTTATTTTTTCTAAATTTTTGTATTTATTTTAATACATAAAAAGTAGTGGGTTATAATCAACCTTATCATCAATTAAATTTAAATTTAAAATATTCCCACCATCTCTTAACTCATCCTTCAACCACTCCTACAAATCCTCTAATCATCATCTCACGTTTCACCCCACATTTTCTCCCACGTTTCCCACTCTATTTAAGAGTACTCCAATTTAAGAATTCCACCCCAATTAAAACTCCTTCAAACATAGCTTCCTCCTTCAATTCTCTTTTGTTTTTTTTTTTTTGATCAATGAGATATGCTTTATTCCATCAAAAATGTGTACAAACGTCCAACCTAGCCTAGCCTAGTGTTCCGCTTTAACTGTCGTCGCCTAATGGACGGTATTCCTATCCTATCACAAAGAATTTCACCACGCGCCAAAGCTGGTAATTCATCAAAATTCTCGTAAGTGATAATGCTCTGTATCTGTCGAGTAACGCCCACGTTTGCCAGCCTATCAGCCACCCTGTTTGCCTCCCTATAACAATGAGAAACCTGGCCCGCGTCCGGGATCAAACCCCAAATCTGTTCGACCACAGCACGAACCTGCCATGGACACTGGACCCTTCTCTGCAGAATCCCTACCAGCACCTGAGAGTCCACCTGAATGGTAACATCTGTATATCCCCTCTGCCTGCAAAGACGGAGGCCCGTTACCAGGGCCAGAACTTCTGCCCGTAGACTCGTTGTTACCCCGAAAGATTCCGAGAACGCAAAAAGCGGCAACCCTAATGAATCTCGTAACACCCCCCCCCAACCACTAGCTCCAGGATTTCCTTTCGCGCAACCATCGGTGTTCAAAATCAGCGTTCCTCCTTCAATTCTCTTGCATGCTCATTCGTATTTTTTGGTAAACCAAACTAAGAATCTATTATCACTTTCATTTTTCTTGTGGTGTCAATCCAATTCTGTGTCATCCCATGAATCAAATGAACCCTAACAAGTCCGAATACATGCCACGTATATCCAAACTGGTGATTAATCGAAATAGCAATACAACTTTATGAGTCTCTAATCCCTTTCAGTCATCTCTTGCGGGATTTATTACTTGTTTGAGTCATCACTGTCGGATCACCCTCTCAGTGTCATCTTCATCACCACCATTTTTAGTTAGGGTTTTAAATGAAGTCCCGATTTTGCCGCAAATAATGCTTATCCATGCATATTTTCGTGGTCAACTAGTGCTTGATAACTGCGTTAAGGGTCCTAAGGATCGTCTCATGAATTTTACATCCCTCCCAAGCTAGCTTTAAATAAGGTCTGTAGTGAAGATATGTTGGACGTTTTACCAGTCAATGGTGGTAGCCGGTAGTGGCCGACGTTTGTGGCGCAAGTGGCAGCACGTCCTTTTTTCAGCTGTGCCTATAAGAGAATATCCGGCAAGACTAAACATGAACATGGTCAAGAGGATTTGCTTTGTCCCTACACAATATTGCATGGGGTATCAGCAGCATCTTTGACTGCTTTAAATTGCCTGGAGCAGTGCTGATTCATGTTAGCCTTTGGAGCAAAACCATTTAACAATGGAGAAGAAGGGAAAAAAGGAAAGAAAAGATAAAAGAAAAAGAAAAAGAAGAAAATGAGAGAAGAGGAAAAGAAAAAGAATTAGGAAGAGAATGTTCTCTCTCTACATTCCGGACGGTTGCAGGGGCTTTTCCCCACTTTATTTGAGAGTACCTTCGGAACAAAATTGTAGACTGTTAATCTCATAAACCATTTTCAGGAGGCTCACGCATAATTTTTACACGTATACATCACTTGCAGGTGGCACAATCTGTTATAAGTTAATATTCATGGCAATTTGAAAAATGAGGGGCTTTGTAAGCATTTAAGTATGCCACAGCATTTGCGAGAAAAACATGAATTACAGCAGTCTAGACATTTGTTGAATAATAAAAAAAAGATGTCAGACTTGCATATCTTTGTCAATTCAGGCTATCAGATCCAGAATGTATATGTTGGGAACACTGATTTTGTTCATGAAGTTCAACATTTGATGCACACTTGAGAGATGAAGTCTACTTCATGTAAGGCAAACTACTTATCACATCCTTCCATTACGGGTTCAGCTTGGAAGGAATCAAATTATACTGCGAATACAAGTGTATTAATCATTCCACAAAGCTCTACAGTCAATTCCTTGAAAAGTAAGTTGCTTAGTTTCCAAATCAAATGCCATGTAGAAATATTATTGGAGATTAATCGCAATAAAATTAAATTTATATCCTAGCTATGAAGCGTCCACCACATTAAAGCATACCTTACCAGAATATTGTTGAAAGATGTTCTCGTAGTCCAGTTCCACTGTTGAATCATTAGCAAAATGAAACGGTACAGTAGGAACCCCAATGAAATCTGTGTAGAGATTTTCCCCGAAACAAAGCTTAGTTACATATGTCCCATGGTAGTCCGCTCTCTCAAGTGAATCTCCAACCAAGTCTACAATCTCTTTTTGTAATTTCCACTATGCCATTGGCTGAAGAGCACTAGAACTTGCACCAGAATCAAAAGCTTCACCACCTTTATGATTTGATATTTTCAGTTGTTCATTGTCAATGTCAAGCATCTTACCTCCAAAACTTATGCCTTCTAGGCTGCTACCAGTGTCAAAAGCAACAGTTTGTTGGGTAGGTGGTTCGCTCATTTCAAAACATGCAAGAAACAAGGAAACTTTACGTCGCGTTGCAAAACTTGTTTGGAAATCACTCTGATCAGTGAATCTTTCGGTTTGCATCGACAAAAAGTTTAACCGAGCCAACGAAATCTCCATATCTCTATCCACTTGTTCTTCAAGTTTGGCGGTCTGATCGAAATACGGAGAGCCAACAACATTATGATAAATTTGTTTTGTCACTGTCCTGTTGGATGTGGGGCTGTTTAGTATTGTACTTAGAATTAGGCAGGTAATGGTAAAAGTTAAGGCAAGGGAAAAGGCTTGAAAACGTCGCATATCCCCTCTTACAGCATATATCAAAGGTTTCAAAGAAATACACAGCAAAAGGAGGGAACAATTCGATGTGCATTGTGATATAATATCCTACTATCAATATCTATATCTATAAGTATTGCAGAAGAGGTTTTAGCAGAGACTCTCTCAATGGCTTCTAAACATCTCATTCTTTTTTCTAGATTTTTGTATTAATTTTAATACACAAAAAGTAGTGGGTTGTAACCAACCTTGTCACCAATCAAATTTAAATTTAAAATATTCCCACTATCTCTTAACTCATCCGACAACTACTCCTACAAATTCTCTAATCATCATCCCACGTTTCCCTCCACATTCCCTCCAGCGTTTCCCACTCCAATTAATGTATGGCATAAGCCGTTAGTAGTAGAGACCCTCTCAACGGCTTCTACACTTCTCTTTATTTTTTCTAAATTTTTGTATTTATTTTAATACATAAAAAGTAGTGGGTTATAATCAACCTTATCATCAATTAAATTTAAATTTAAAATATTCCCACCATCTCTTAACTCATCCTTCAACCACTCCTACAAATCCTCTAATCATCATCTCACGTTTCACCCCACATTTTCTCCCACGTTTCCCACTCTATTTAAGAGTACTCCAATTTAAGAATTCCACCCCAATTAAAACTCCTTCAAACATAGCTTCCTCCTTCAATTCTCTTTTGTTTTTTTTTTTTTGATCAATGAGATATGCTTTATTCCATCAAAAATGTGTACAAACGTCCAACCTAGCCTAGCCTAGTGTTCCGCTTTAACTGTCGTCGCCTAATGGACGGTATTCCTATCCTATCACAAAGAATTTCACCACGCGCCAAAGCTGGTAATTCATCAAAATTCTCGTAAGTGATAATGCTCTGTATCTGTCGAGTAACGCCCACGTTTGCCAGCCTATCAGCCACCCTGTTTGCCTCCCTATAACAATGAGAAACCTGGCCCGCGTCCGGGATCAAACCCCAAATCTGTTCGACCACAGCACGAACCTGCCATGGACACTGGACCCTTCTCTGCAGAATCCCTACCAGCACCTGAGAGTCCACCTGAATGGTAACATCTGTATATCCCCTCTGCCTGCAAAGACGGAGGCCCGTTACCAGGGCCAGAACTTCTGCCCGTAGACTCGTTGTTACCCCGAAAGATTCCGAGAACGCAAAAAGCGGCAACCCTAATGAATCTCGTAACACCCCCCCCCAACCACTAGCTCCAGGATTTCCTTTCGCGCAACCATCGGTGTTCAAAATCAGCGTTCCTCCTTCAATTCTCTTGCATGCTCATTCGTATTTTTTGGTAAACCAAACTAAGAATCTATTATCACTTTCATTTTTCTTGTGGTGTCAATCCAATTCTGTGTCATCCCATGAATCAAATGAACCCTAACAAGTCCGAATACATGCCACGTATATCCAAACTGGTGATTAATCGAAATAGCAATACAACTTTATGAGTCTCTAATCCCTTTCAGTCATCTCTTGCGGGATTTATTACTTGTTTGAGTCATCACTGTCGGATCACCCTCTCAGTGTCATCTTCATCACCACCATTTTTAGTTAGGGTTTTAAATGAAGTCCCGATTTTGCCGCAAATAATGCTTATCCATGCATATTTTCGTGGTCAACTAGTGCTTGATAACTGCGTTAAGGGTCCTAAGGATCGTCTCATGAATTTTACATCCCTCCCAAGCTAGCTTTAAATAAGGTCTGTAGTGAAGATATGTTGGACGTTTTACCAGTCAATGGTGGTAGCCGGTAGTGGCCGACGTTTGTGGCGCAAGTGGCAGCACGTCCTTTTTTCAGCTGTGCCTATAAGAGAATATCCGGCAAGACTAAACATGAACATGGTCAAGAGGATTTGCTTTGTCCCTACACAATATTGCATGGGGTATCAGCAGCATCTTTGACTGCTTTAAATTGCCTGGAGCAGTGCTGATTCATGTTAGCCTTTGGAGCAAAACCATTTAACAATGGAGAAGAAGGGAAAAAAGGAAAGAAAAGATAAAAGAAAAAGAAAAAGAAGAAAATGAGAGAAGAGGAAAAGAAAAAGAATTAGGAAGAGAATGTTCTCTCTCTACATTCCGGACGGTTGCAGGGGCTTTTCCCCACTTTATTTGAGAGTACCTTCGGAACAAAATTGTAGACTGTTAATCTCATAAACCATTTTCAGGAGGCTCACGCATAATTTTTACACGTATACATCACTTGCAGGTGGCACAATCTGTTATAAGTTAATATTCATGGCAATTTGAAAAATGAGGGGCTTTGTAAGCATTTAAGTATGCCACAGCATTTGCGAGAAAAACATGAATTACAGCAGTCTAGACATTTGTTGAATAATAAAAAAAAGATGTCAGACTTGCATATCTTTGTCAATTCAGGCTATCAGATCCAGAATGTATATGTTGGGAACACTGATTTTGTTCATGAAGTTCAACATTTGATGCACACTTGAGAGATGAAGTCTACTTCATGTAAGGCAAACTACTTATCACATCCTTCCATTACGGGTTCAGCTTGGAAGGAATCAAATTATACTGCGAATACAAGTGTATTAATCATTCCACAAAGCTCTACAGTCAATTCCTTGAAAAGTAAGTTGCTTAGTTTCCAAATCAAATGCCATGTAGAAATATTATTGGAGATTAATCGCAATAAAATTAAATTTATATCCTAGCTATGAAGCGTCCACCACATTAAAGCATACCTTACCAGAATATTGTTGAAAGATGTTCTCGTAGTCCAGTTCCACTGTTGAATCATTAGCAAAATGAAACGGTACAGTAGGAACCCCAATGAAATCTGTGTAGAGATTTTCCCCGAAACAAAGCTTAGTTACATATGTCCCATGGTAGTCCGCTCTCTCAAGTGAATCTCCAACCAAGTCTACAATCTCTTTTTGTAATTTCCACTATGCCATTGGCTGAAGAGCACTAGAACTTGCACCAGAATCAAAAGCTTCACCACCTTTATGATTTGATATTTTCAGTTGTTCATTGTCAATGTCAAGCATCTTACCTCCAAAACTTATGCCTTCTAGGCTGCTACCAGTGTCAAAAGCAACAGTTTGTTGGGTAGGTGGTTCGCTCATTTCAAAACATGCAAGAAACAAGGAAACTTTACGTCGCGTTGCAAAACTTGTTTGGAAATCACTCTGATCAGTGAATCTTTCGGTTTGCATCGACAAAAAGTTTAACCGAGCCAACGAAATCTCCATATCTCTATCCACTTGTTCTTCAAGTTTGGCGGTCTGATCGAAATACGGAGAGCCAACAACATTATGATAAATTTGTTTTGTCACTGTCCTGTTGGATGTGGGGCTGTTTAGTATTGTACTTAGAATTAGGCAGGTAATGGTAAAAGTTAAGGCAAGGGAAAAGGCTTGAAAACGTCGCATATCCCCTCTTACAGCATATATCAAAGGTTTCAAAGAAATACACAGCAAAAGGAGGGAACAATTCGATGTGCATTGTGATATAATATCCTACTATCAATATCTATATCTATAAGTATTGCAGAAGAGGTTTTAGCAGAGACTCTCTCAATGGCTTCTAAACATCTCATTCTTTTTTCTAGATTTTTGTATTAATTTTAATACACAAAAAGTAGTGGGTTGTAACCAACCTTGTCACCAATCAAATTTAAATTTAAAATATTCCCACTATCTCTTAACTCATCCGACAACTACTCCTACAAATTCTCTAATCATCATCCCACGTTTCCCTCCACATTCCCTCCAGCGTTTCCCACTCCAATTAATGTATGGCATAAGCCGTTAGTAGTAGAGACCCTCTCAACGGCTTCTACACTTCTCTTTATTTTTTCTAAATTTTTGTATTTATTTTAATACATAAAAAGTAGTGGGTTATAATCAACCTTATCATCAATTAAATTTAAATTTAAAATATTCCCACCATCTCTTAACTCATCCTTCAACCACTCCTACAAATCCTCTAATCATCATCTCACGTTTCACCCCACATTTTCTCCCACGTTTCCCACTCTATTTAAGAGTACTCCAATTTAAGAATTCCACCCCAATTAAAACTCCTTCAAACATAGCTTCCTCCTTCAATTCTCTTTTGTTTTTTTTTTTTTGATCAATGAGATATGCTTTATTCCATCAAAAATGTGTACAAACGTCCAACCTAGCCTAGCCTAGTGTTCCGCTTTAACTGTCGTCGCCTAATGGACGGTATTCCTATCCTATCACAAAGAATTTCACCACGCGCCAAAGCTGGTAATTCATCAAAATTCTCGTAAGTGATAATGCTCTGTATCTGTCGAGTAACGCCCACGTTTGCCAGCCTATCAGCCACCCTGTTTGCCTCCCTATAACAATGAGAAACCTGGCCCGCGTCCGGGATCAAACCCCAAATCTGTTCGACCACAGCACGAACCTGCCATGGACACTGGACCCTTCTCTGCAGAATCCCTACCAGCACCTGAGAGTCCACCTGAATGGTAACATCTGTATATCCCCTCTGCCTGCAAAGACGGAGGCCCGTTACCAGGGCCAGAACTTCTGCCCGTAGACTCGTTGTTACCCCGAAAGATTCCGAGAACGCAAAAAGCGGCAACCCTAATGAATCTCGTAACACCCCCCCCCAACCACTAGCTCCAGGATTTCCTTTCGCGCAACCATCGGTGTTCAAAATCAGCGTTCCTCCTTCAATTCTCTTGCATGCTCATTCGTATTTTTTGGTAAACCAAACTAAGAATCTATTATCACTTTCATTTTTCTTGTGGTGTCAATCCAATTCTGTGTCATCCCATGAATCAAATGAACCCTAACAAGTCCGAATACATGCCACGTATATCCAAACTGGTGATTAATCGAAATAGCAATACAACTTTATGAGTCTCTAATCCCTTTCAGTCATCTCTTGCGGGATTTATTACTTGTTTGAGTCATCACTGTCGGATCACCCTCTCAGTGTCATCTTCATCACCACCATTTTTAGTTAGGGTTTTAAATGAAGTCCCGATTTTGCCGCAAATAATGCTTATCCATGCATATTTTCGTGGTCAACTAGTGCTTGATAACTGCGTTAAGGGTCCTAAGGATCGTCTCATGAATTTTACATCCCTCCCAAGCTAGCTTTAAATAAGGTCTGTAGTGAAGATATGTTGGACGTTTTACCAGTCAATGGTGGTAGCCGGTAGTGGCCGACGTTTGTGGCGCAAGTGGCAGCACGTCCTTTTTTCAGCTGTGCCTATAAGAGAATATCCGGCAAGACTAAACATGAACATGGTCAAGAGGATTTGCTTTGTCCCTACACAATATTGCATGGGGTATCAGCAGCATCTTTGACTGCTTTAAATTGCCTGGAGCAGTGCTGATTCATGTTAGCCTTTGGAGCAAAACCATTTAACAATGGAGAAGAAGGGAAAAAAGGAAAGAAAAGATAAAAGAAAAAGAAAAAGAAGAAAATGAGAGAAGAGGAAAAGAAAAAGAATTAGGAAGAGAATGTTCTCTCTCTACATTCCGGACGGTTGCAGGGGCTTTTCCCCACTTTATTTGAGAGTACCTTCGGAACAAAATTGTAGACTGTTAATCTCATAAACCATTTTCAGGAGGCTCACGCATAATTTTTACACGTATACATCACTTGCAGGTGGCACAATCTGTTATAAGTTAATATTCATGGCAATTTGAAAAATGAGGGGCTTTGTAAGCATTTAAGTATGCCACAGCATTTGCGAGAAAAACATGAATTACAGCAGTCTAGACATTTGTTGAATAATAAAAAAAAGATGTCAGACTTGCATATCTTTGTCAATTCAGGCTATCAGATCCAGAATGTATATGTTGGGAACACTGATTTTGTTCATGAAGTTCAACATTTGATGCACACTTGAGAGATGAAGTCTACTTCATGTAAGGCAAACTACTTATCACATCCTTCCATTACGGGTTCAGCTTGGAAGGAATCAAATTATACTGCGAATACAAGTGTATTAATCATTCCACAAAGCTCTACAGTCAATTCCTTGAAAAGTAAGTTGCTTAGTTTCCAAATCAAATGCCATGTAGAAATATTATTGGAGATTAATCGCAATAAAATTAAATTTATATCCTAGCTATGAAGCGTCCACCACATTAAAGCATACCTTACCAGAATATTGTTGAAAGATGTTCTCGTAGTCCAGTTCCACTGTTGAATCATTAGCAAAATGAAACGGTACAGTAGGAACCCCAATGAAATCTGTGTAGAGATTTTCCCCGAAACAAAGCTTAGTTACATATGTCCCATGGTAGTCCGCTCTCTCAAGTGAATCTCCAACCAAGTCTACAATCTCTTTTTGTAATTTCCACTATGCCATTGGCTGAAGAGCACTAGAACTTGCACCAGAATCAAAAGCTTCACCACCTTTATGATTTGATATTTTCAGTTGTTCATTGTCAATGTCAAGCATCTTACCTCCAAAACTTATGCCTTCTAGGCTGCTACCAGTGTCAAAAGCAACAGTTTGTTGGGTAGGTGGTTCGCTCATTTCAAAACATGCAAGAAACAAGGAAACTTTACGTCGCGTTGCAAAACTTGTTTGGAAATCACTCTGATCAGTGAATCTTTCGGTTTGCATCGACAAAAAGTTTAACCGAGCCAACGAAATCTCCATATCTCTATCCACTTGTTCTTCAAGTTTGGCGGTCTGATCGAAATACGGAGAGCCAACAACATTATGATAAATTTGTTTTGTCACTGTCCTGTTGGATGTGGGGCTGTTTAGTATTGTACTTAGAATTAGGCAGGTAATGGTAAAAGTTAAGGCAAGGGAAAAGGCTTGAAAACGTCGCATATCCCCTCTTACAGCATATATCAAAGGTTTCAAAGAAATACACAGCAAAAGGAGGGAACAATTCGATGTGCATTGTGATATAATATCCTACTATCAATATCTATATCTATAAGTATTGCAGAAGAGGTTTTAGCAGAGACTCTCTCAATGGCTTCTAAACATCTCATTCTTTTTTCTAGATTTTTGTATTAATTTTAATACACAAAAAGTAGTGGGTTGTAACCAACCTTGTCACCAATCAAATTTAAATTTAAAATATTCCCACTATCTCTTAACTCATCCGACAACTACTCCTACAAATTCTCTAATCATCATCCCACGTTTCCCTCCACATTCCCTCCAGCGTTTCCCACTCCAATTAATGTATGGCATAAGCCGTTAGTAGTAGAGACCCTCTCAACGGCTTCTACACTTCTCTTTATTTTTTCTAAATTTTTGTATTTATTTTAATACATAAAAAGTAGTGGGTTATAATCAACCTTATCATCAATTAAATTTAAATTTAAAATATTCCCACCATCTCTTAACTCATCCTTCAACCACTCCTACAAATCCTCTAATCATCATCTCACGTTTCACCCCACATTTTCTCCCACGTTTCCCACTCTATTTAAGAGTACTCCAATTTAAGAATTCCACCCCAATTAAAACTCCTTCAAACATAGCTTCCTCCTTCAATTCTCTTTTTTTTTTTTTTTTTTGATCAATGAGATATGCTTTATTCCATCAAAAATGTGTACAAACGTCCAACCTAGCCTAGCCTAGTGTTCCGCTTTAACTGTCGTCGCCTAATGGACGGTATTCCTATCCTATCACAAAGAATTTCACCACGCGCCAAAGCTGGTAATTCATCAAAATTCTCGTAAGTGATAATGCTCTGTATCTGTCGAGTAACGCCCACGTTTGCCAGCCTATCAGCCACCCTGTTTGCCTCCCTATAACAATGAGAAACCTGGCCCGCGTCCGGGATCAAACCCCAAATCTGTTCGACCACAGCACGAACCTGCCATGGACACTGGACCCTTCTCTGCAGAATCCCTACCAGCACCTGAGAGTCCACCTGAATGGTAACATCTGTATATCCCCTCTGCCTGCAAAGACGGAGGCCCGTTACCAGGGCCAGAACTTCTGCCCGTAGACTCGTTGTTACCCCGAAAGATTCCGAGAACGCAAAAAGCGGCAACCCTAATGAATCTCGTAACACCCCCCCCCAACCACTAGCTCCAGGATTTCCTTTCGCGCAACCATCGGTGTTCAAAATCAGCGTTCCTCCTTCAATTCTCTTGCATGCTCATTCGTATTTTTTGGTAAACCAAACTAAGAATCTATTATCACTTTCATTTTTCTTGTGGTGTCAATCCAATTCTGTGTCATCCCATGAATCAAATGAACCCTAACAAGTCCGAATACATGCCACGTATATCCAAACTGGTGATTAATCGAAATAGCAATACAACTTTATGAGTCTCTAATCCCTTTCAGTCATCTCTTGCGGGATTTATTACTTGTTTGAGTCATCACTGTCGGATCACCCTCTCAGTGTCATCTTCATCACCACCATTTTTAGTTAGGGTTTTAAATGAAGTCCCGATTTTGCCGCAAATAATGCTTATCCATGCATATTTTCGTGGTCAACTAGTGCTTGATAACTGCGTTAAGGGTCCTAAGGATCGTCTCATGAATTTTACATCCCTCCCAAGCTAGCTTTAAATAAGGTCTGTAGTGAAGATATGTTGGACGTTTTACCAGTCAATGGTGGTAGCCGGTAGTGGCCGACGTTTGTGGCGCAAGTGGCAGCACGTCCTTTTTTCAGCTGTGCCTATAAGAGAATATCCGGCAAGACTAAACATGAACATGGTCAAGAGGATTTGCTTTGTCCCTACACAATATTGCATGGGGTATCAGCAGCATCTTTGACTGCTTTAAATTGCCTGGAGCAGTGCTGATTCATGTTAGCCTTTGGAGCAAAACCATTTAACAATGGAGAAGAAGGGAAAAAAGGAAAGAAAAGATAAAAGAAAAAGAAAAAGAAGAAAATGAGAGAAGAGGAAAAGAAAAAGAATTAGGAAGAGAATGTTCTCTCTCTACATTCCGGACGGTTGCAGGGGCTTTTCCCCACTTTATTTGAGAGTACCTTCGGAACAAAATTGTAGACTGTTAATCTCATAAACCATTTTCAGGAGGCTCACGCATAATTTTTACACGTATACATCACTTGCAGGTGGCACAATCTGTTATAAGTTAATATTCATGGCAATTTGAAAAATGAGGGGCTTTGTAAGCATTTAAGTATGCCACAGCATTTGCGAGAAAAACATGAATTACAGCAGTCTAGACATTTGTTGAATAATAAAAAAAAGATGTCAGACTTGCATATCTTTGTCAATTCAGGCTATCAGATCCAGAATGTATATGTTGGGAACACTGATTTTGTTCATGAAGTTCAACATTTGATGCACACTTGAGAGATGAAGTCTACTTCATGTAAGGCAAACTACTTATCACATCCTTCCATTACGGGTTCAGCTTGGAAGGAATCAAATTATACTGCGAATACAAGTGTATTAATCATTCCACAAAGCTCTACAGTCAATTCCTTGAAAAGTAAGTTGCTTAGTTTCCAAATCAAATGCCATGTAGAAATATTATTGGAGATTAATCGCAATAAAATTAAATTTATATCCTAGCTATGAAGCGTCCACCACATTAAAGCATACCTTACCAGAATATTGTTGAAAGATGTTCTCGTAGTCCAGTTCCACTGTTGAATCATTAGCAAAATGAAACGGTACAGTAGGAACCCCAATGAAATCTGTGTAGAGATTTTCCCCGAAACAAAGCTTAGTTACATATGTCCCATGGTAGTCCGCTCTCTCAAGTGAATCTCCAACCAAGTCTACAATCTCTTTTTGTAATTTCCACTATGCCATTGGCTGAAGAGCACTAGAACTTGCACCAGAATCAAAAGCTTCACCACCTTTATGATTTGATATTTTCAGTTGTTCATTGTCAATGTCAAGCATCTTACCTCCAAAACTTATGCCTTCTAGGCTGCTACCAGTGTCAAAAGCAACAGTTTGTTGGGTAGGTGGTTCGCTCATTTCAAAACATGCAAGAAACAAGGAAACTTTACGTCGCGTTGCAAAACTTGTTTGGAAATCACTCTGATCAGTGAATCTTTCGGTTTGCATCGACAAAAAGTTTAACCGAGCCAACGAAATCTCCATATCTCTATCCACTTGTTCTTCAAGTTTGGCGGTCTGATCGAAATACGGAGAGCCAACAACATTATGATAAATTTGTTTTGTCACTGTCCTGTTGGATGTGGGGCTGTTTAGTATTGTACTTAGAATTAGGCAGGTAATGGTAAAAGTTAAGGCAAGGGAAAAGGCTTGAAAACGTCGCATATCCCCTCTTACAGCATATATCAAAGGTTTCAAAGAAATACACAGCAAAAGGAGGGAACAATTCGATGTGCATTGTGATATAATATCCTACTATCAATATCTATATCTATAAGTATTGCAGAAGAGGTTTTAGCAGAGACTCTCTCAATGGCTTCTAAACATCTCATTCTTTTTTCTAGATTTTTGTATTAATTTTAATACACAAAAAGTAGTGGGTTGTAACCAACCTTGTCACCAATCAAATTTAAATTTAAAATATTCCCACTATCTCTTAACTCATCCGACAACTACTCCTACAAATTCTCTAATCATCATCCCACGTTTCCCTCCACATTCCCTCCAGCGTTTCCCACTCCAATTAATGTATGGCATAAGCCGTTAGTAGTAGAGACCCTCTCAACGGCTTCTACACTTCTCTTTATTTTTTCTAAATTTTTGTATTTATTTTAATACATAAAAAGTAGTGGGTTATAATCAACCTTATCATCAATTAAATTTAAATTTAAAATATTCCCACCATCTCTTAACTCATCCTTCAACCACTCCTACAAATCCTCTAATCATCATCTCACGTTTCACCCCACATTTTCTCCCACGTTTCCCACTCTATTTAAGAGTACTCCAATTTAAGAATTCCACCCCAATTAAAACTCCTTCAAACATAGCTTCCTCCTTCAATTCTCTTTTGTTTTTTTTTTTTTGATCAATGAGATATGCTTTATTCCATCAAAAATGTGTACAAACGTCCAACCTAGCCTAGCCTAGTGTTCCGCTTTAACTGTCGTCGCCTAATGGACGGTATTCCTATCCTATCACAAAGAATTTCACCACGCGCCAAAGCTGGTAATTCATCAAAATTCTCGTAAGTGATAATGCTCTGTATCTGTCGAGTAACGCCCACGTTTGCCAGCCTATCAGCCACCCTGTTTGCCTCCCTATAACAATGAGAAACCTGGCCCGCGTCCGGGATCAAACCCCAAATCTGTTCGACCACAGCACGAACCTGCCATGGACACTGGACCCTTCTCTGCAGAATCCCTACCAGCACCTGAGAGTCCACCTGAATGGTAACATCTGTATATCCCCTCTGCCTGCAAAGACGGAGGCCCGTTACCAGGGCCAGAACTTCTGCCCGTAGACTCGTTGTTACCCCGAAAGATTCCGAGAACGCAAAAAGCGGCAACCCTAATGAATCTCGTAACACCCCCCCCCAACCACTAGCTCCAGGATTTCCTTTCGCGCAACCATCGGTGTTCAAAATCAGCGTTCCTCCTTCAATTCTCTTGCATGCTCATTCGTATTTTTTGGTAAACCAAACTAAGAATCTATTATCACTTTCATTTTTCTTGTGGTGTCAATCCAATTCTGTGTCATCCCATGAATCAAATGAACCCTAACAAGTCCGAATACATGCCACGTATATCCAAACTGGTGATTAATCGAAATAGCAATACAACTTTATGAGTCTCTAATCCCTTTCAGTCATCTCTTGCGGGATTTATTACTTGTTTGAGTCATCACTGTCGGATCACCCTCTCAGTGTCATCTTCATCACCACCATTTTTAGTTAGGGTTTTAAATGAAGTCCCTATTTTGCCGCAAATAATGCTTATCCATGCATATTTTCGTGGTCAACTAGTGCTTGATAACTGCGTTAAGGGTCCTAAGGATCGTCTCATGAATTTTACATCCCTCCCAAGCTAGCTTTAAATAAGGTCTGTAGTGAAGATATGTTGGACGTTTTACCAGTCAATGGTGGTAGCCGGTAGTGGCCGACGTTTGTGGCGCAAGTGGCAGCACGTCCTTTTTTCAGCTGTGCCTATAAGAGAATATCCGGCAAGACTAAACATGAACATGGTCAAGAGGATTTGCTTTGTCCCTACACAATATTGCATGGGGTATCAGCAGCATCTTTGACTGCTTTAAATTGCCTGGAGCAGTGCTGATTCATGTTAGCCTTTGGAGCAAAACCATTTAACAATGGAGAAGAAGGGAAAAAAGGAAAGAAAAGATAAAAGAAAAAGAAAAAGAAGAAAATGAGAGAAGAGGAAAAGAAAAAGAATTAGGAAGAGAATGTTCTCTCTCTACATTCCGGACGGTTGCAGGGGCTTTTCCCCACTTTATTTGAGAGTACCTTCGGAACAAAATTGTAGACTGTTAATCTCATAAACCATTTTCAGGAGGCTCACGCATAATTTTTACACGTATACATCACTTGCAGGTGGCACAATCTGTTATAAGTTAATATTCATGGCAATTTGAAAAATGAGGGGCTTTGTAAGCATTTAAGTATGCCACAGCATTTGCGAGAAAAACATGAATTACAGCAGTCTAGACATTTGTTGAATAATAAAAAAAAGATGTCAGACTTGCATATCTTTGTCAATTCAGGCTATCAGATCCAGAATGTATATGTTGGGAACACTGATTTTGTTCATGAAGTTCAACATTTGATGCACACTTGAGAGATGAAGTCTACTTCATGTAAGGCAAACTACTTATCACATCCTTCCATTACGGGTTCAGCTTGGAAGGAATCAAATTATACTGCGAATACAAGTGTATTAATCATTCCACAAAGCTCTACAGTCAATTCCTTGAAAAGTAAGTTGCTTAGTTTCCAAATCAAATGCCATGTAGAAATATTATTGGAGATTAATCGCAATAAAATTAAATTTATATCCTAGCTATGAAGCGTCCACCACATTAAAGCATACCTTACCAGAATATTGTTGAAAGATGTTCTCGTAGTCCAGTTCCACTGTTGAATCATTAGCAAAATGAAACGGTACAGTAGGAACCCCAATGAAATCTGTGTAGAGATTTTCCCCGAAACAAAGCTTAGTTACATATGTCCCATGGTAGTCCGCTCTCTCAAGTGAATCTCCAACCAAGTCTACAATCTCTTTTTGTAATTTCCACTATGCCATTGGCTGAAGAGCACTAGAACTTGCACCAGAATCAAAAGCTTCACCACCTTTATGATTTGATATTTTCAGTTGTTCATTGTCAATGTCAAGCATCTTACCTCCAAAACTTATGCCTTCTAGGCTGCTACCAGTGTCAAAAGCAACAGTTTGTTGGGTAGGTGGTTCGCTCATTTCAAAACATGCAAGAAACAAGGAAACTTTACGTCGCGTTGCAAAACTTGTTTGGAAATCACTCTGATCAGTGAATCTTTCGGTTTGCATCGACAAAAAGTTTAACCGAGCCAACGAAATCTCCATATCTCTATCCACTTGTTCTTCAAGTTTGGCGGTCTGATCGAAATACGGAGAGCCAACAACATTATGATAAATTTGTTTTGTCACTGTCCTGTTGGATGTGGGGCTGTTTAGTATTGTACTTAGAATTAGGCAGGTAATGGTAAAAGTTAAGGCAAGGGAAAAGGCTTGAAAACGTCGCATATCCCCTCTTACAGCATATATCAAAGGTTTCAAAGAAATACACAGCAAAAGGAGGGAACAATTCGATGTGCATTGTGATATAATATCCTACTATCAATATCTATATCTATAAGTATTGCAGAAGAGGTTTTAGCAGAGACTCTCTCAATGGCTTCTAAACATCTCATTCTTTTTTCTAGATTTTTGTATTAATTTTAATACACAAAAAGTAGTGGGTTGTAACCAACCTTGTCACCAATCAAATTTAAATTTAAAATATTCCCACTATCTCTTAACTCATCCGACAACTACTCCTACAAATTCTCTAATCATCATCCCACGTTTCCCTCCACATTCCCTCCAGCGTTTCCCACTCCAATTAATGTATGGCATAAGCCGTTAGTAGTAGAGACCCTCTCAACGGCTTCTACACTTCTCTTTATTTTTTCTAAATTTTTGTATTTATTTTAATACATAAAAAGTAGTGGGTTATAATCAACCTTATCATCAATTAAATTTAAATTTAAAATATTCCCACCATCTCTTAACTCATCCTTCAACCACTCCTACAAATCCTCTAATCATCATCTCACGTTTCACCCCACATTTTCTCCCACGTTTCCCACTCTATTTAAGAGTACTCCAATTTAAGAATTCCACCCCAATTAAAACTCCTTCAAACATAGCTTCCTCCTTCAATTCTCTTTTGTTTTTTTTTTTTTGATCAATGAGATATGCTTTATTCCATCAAAAATGTGTACAAACGTCCAACCTAGCCTAGCCTAGTGTTCCGCTTTAACTGTCGTCGCCTAATGGACGGTATTCCTATCCTATCACAAAGAATTTCACCACGCGCCAAAGCTGGTAATTCATCAAAATTCTCGTAAGTGATAATGCTCTGTATCTGTCGAGTAACGCCCACGTTTGCCAGCCTATCAGCCACCCTGTTTGCCTCCCTATAACAATGAGAAACCTGGCCCGCGTCCGGGATCAAACCCCAAATCTGTTCGACCACAGCACGAACCTGCCATGGACACTGGACCCTTCTCTGCAGAATCCCTACCAGCACCTGAGAGTCCACCTGAATGGTAACATCTGTATATCCCCTCTGCCTGCAAAGACGGAGGCCCGTTACCAGGGCCAGAACTTCTGCCCGTAGACTTGTTGTTACCCCGAAAGATTCAGAGAACGCAAAAAGCGGCAACCCTAATGAATCTCGTAACACCCCCCCCCAACCACTAGCTCCAGGATTTCCATTCGCGCAACCATCAGTGTTCAAAATCAGCGTTCCTCCTTCAATTCTCTTGCATGCTCATTCGTATTTTTTGGTAAACCAAACTAAGAATCTATTATCACTTTCATTTTTCTTGTGGTGTCAATCCAATTCTGTGTCATCCCATGAATCAAATGAACCCTAACAAGTCCGAATACATGCCACGTATATCCAAACTGGTGATTAATCGAAATAGCAATACAACTTTATGAGTCTCTAATCCCTTTCAGTCATCTCTTGCGGGATTTATTACTTGTTTGAGTCATCACTGTCGGATCACCCTCTCAGTGTCATCTTCATCACCACCATTTTTAGTTAGGGTTTTAAATGAAGTCCCGATTTTGCCGCAAATAATGCTTATCCATGCATATTTTCGTGGTCAACTAGTGCTTGATAACTGCGTTAAGGGTCCTAAGGATCGTCTCATGAATTTTACATCCCTCCCAAGCCAGCTTTAAATAAGGTCTGTAGTGAAGATATGTTGGACGTTTTAGTCAGACTTGCATATCTTTGTCAATTCAGGCTATCAGATCCAGAATGTATATGTTGGGAACACTGATTTTGTTCATGAAGTTCAACATTTGATGCACACTTGAGAGATGAAGTCTACTTCATGTAAGGCAAACTACTTATCACATCCTTCCATTACGGGTTCAGCTTGGAAGGAATCAAATTATACTGCGAATACAAGTGTATTAATCATTCCACAAAGCTCTACAGTCAATTCCTTGAAAATTAAGTTGCTTAGTTTCCAAATCAAATGCCATGTAGAAATATTATTGGAGATTAATCGCAATAAAATTAAATTTCTATCCTAGCTATGAAGCGTCCACCACATTAAAGCATACCTTACCAGAATATTGTTGAAAGATGTTCTCGTAGTCCAGTTCCACTGTTGAATCATTAGCAAAATGAAACGGTACAGTAGGAACCCCAATGAAATCTGTGTAGAGATTTTCCCTGAAACAAAGCTTAGTTACATATGTCCCATGGTAGTCCGCTCTCTCAAGTGAATCTCCAACCAAGTCTACAATATCTTATTGTAATTTCCACTATGCCATTGGCTGAAGAGCACTAGAACTTGCACCAGAATCAAAAGCTTCACCACCTTTATGATTTGATATTTTCAGTTGTTCATTGTCAATGTCAATCATCTTAACTCCAAAACTTATGCCTTCTAGGCTGCTACCAGTGTCAAAAGCAACAGTTTGTTGGGTAGGTGGTTCGCTCATTTCAAAACATGCAAGAAACAAGGAAACTTTACGTCGCGTTGCAAAACTTGTTTGGAAATCACTCTGATCAGTGAATCTTTCGGTTTGCATCGACAAAAAGTTTAACCGAGCCAACGAAATCTCCATATCTCTATCCACTTGTTCTTCAAGTTTGGCGGTCTGATCGAAATACGGAGAGCCAACAACGTTATGATAAATTTGTTTTGTCACTGTCCTGTTGGATGTGGGGCTGTTTAGTATTGTACTTAGAATTAGGCAGGTAATGGTAAAAGTTAAGGCAAGGGAAAAGGCTTGAAAACGTTGCATATCCCCTCTTACAGCATATATCAAAGGTTTCAAAGAAATACATAGCAAAAGGAGGGAACAATTCGATGTGCATTGTGATATAATATCCTACTATCAATATCTATATCTATAAGTATTGCAGAAGAGGTTTTAGCAGAGACTCTCTCAATGGCTTCTAAACATCTCATTCTTTTTTCTAGATTTTTGTATTAATTTTAATACACAAAAAGTAGTGGGTTGTAACCAAGCTTGTCACCAATCAAATTTAAATTTAAAATATTCCCACTATCTCTTAACTCATCCGACAACTACTCCTACAAATTCTCTAATCATCATCCCACGTTTCCCTCCACATTCCCTCCAGCGTTTCCCACTCCAATTAATGTATGGCAGAAGCCGTTAGTAGTAGAGACCCTCTCAACGGCTTCTACACTTCTCTTTATTTTTTCTAAATTTTTGTATTTATTTTAATACATAAAAAGTAGTGGGTTATTATCAACCTTATCATCAATTAAATTTAAATTTAAAATATTCCCACCATCTCTTAACTCATCCTTCAACCACTCCTACAAATCCTCTAATCATCATCTCACGTTTCACCCCACATTTCCTCCCACGTTTCCCACTCTATTTAAGAGTACTCCAATTTAAGAATTCCACCCCAATTAAAACTCCTTCAAACATAGCATCCTCCTTCAATTCTCTTTTTTTTTTTTTTGATCAATGAGATATGCTTTATTCCATCAAAAATGTGTACAAACGTCCAACCTAGCCTAGCCTAGTGTTCCGCTTTAACTGTCGTCGCCTAATGGACAGTATTCCTATCCTATCACAAAGAATTTCACCACGCGCCAAAGCTGGTAATTCATCAAAATTCTCGTAAGTGATAATGCTCTGTATCTGTCGAGTAACGCCCACGTTTGCCAGCCTATCAGCCACCCTGTTTGCCTCCCTATAACAATGAGAAACCTGGCCCGCGTCCGGGATCAAACCCCAAATCTGTTCGACCACAGCACGAACCTGCCATGGACACTGGACCCTTCTCTGCAGAATCCCTACCAGCACCTGAGAGTCCACCTGAATGGTAACATCTGTATATCCCCTCTGCCTGCAAAGACGGAGGCCCGTTACCAGGGCCAGAACTTCTGCCCGTAGACTTGTTGTTACCCCGAAAGATTCAGAGAACGCAAAAAGCGGCAACCCTAATGAATCTCGTAACACCCCCCCAACCACTAGCTCCAGGATTTCCATTCGCGCAACCATCAGTGTTCAAAATCAGCGTTCCTCCTTCAATTCTCTTGCATGCTCATTCGTATTTTTTGGTAAACCAAACTAAGAATCTATTATCACTTTCATTTTTCTTGTGGTGTCAATCCAATTCTGTGTCATCCCATGAATCAAATGAACCCTAACAAGTCCGAATACATGCCACGTATATCCAAACTGGTGATTAATCGAAATAGCAATACAACTTTATGAGTCTCTAATCCCTTTCAGTCATCTCTTGCGGGATTTATTACTTGTTTGAGTCATCACTGTCGGATCACCCTCTCAGTGTCATCTTCATCACCACCATTTTTAGTTAGGGTTTTAAATGAAGTCCCGATTTTGCCGCAAATAATGCTTATCCATGCATATTTTCGTGGTCAACTAGTGCTTGATAACTGCGTTAAGGGTCCTAAGGATCGTCTCATGAATTTTACATCCCTCCCAAGCCAGCTTTAAATAAGGTCTGTAGTGAAGATATGTTGGACGTTTTACCAGTCAATGGTGGTAGCCGGTAGTGGCCGACGTTTGTGGCGCAAGTGGCAGCACGTCCTTTTTTCAGCTGTGCCTATAAGAGAAGATCCGACAAGACTAAACATGAACATGGTCAAGAGGATTTGCTTTGTCCCTACACAATATTGCATGGGGTATCAGCAGCATCTTTGACTGCTTTAAATTGCCTGGAGCAGTGCTGATTCATGTTAGCCTTTGGAGCAAAACCATTTAACAATGGAGAAGAAGGGAAAAAAGGAAAGAAAAGATAAAAGAAAAAGAAAAAGAAGAAAAGGAGAGAAGAGGAAAAGAAAAAGAATTAGGAAGAGAATGTTCTCTCTCTACATTCCGGACGGTTGCAGGGGCTTTTCCCCACTTTATTTGAGAATACCTTCGGAACAAAATTGTAGACTGTTAATCTCGTAAACCATTTTCAGGAGGCTCACGCATAATTTTTACACGTATACATCACTTGCAGGTGGCACAATCTGTTATAAGTTAATATTCATGGCAATTTGAAAAATGAGGGGCTTTGTAAGCATTTAAGTATGCCACAGCATTTGCGAGAAAAACATGAATTACAGCAGTCTAGACATTTGTTGAATAATAAAAAAAAGATGTCAGACTTGTATATCTTTGTCAATTCAGGCTATCAGATCCAGAATGTATATGTTGGGAACACTGATTTTGTTTATGAAGTTCAACATTTGATGCACACTTGAGAGATGAAGTCTACTACATGTAAGGCAAACTACTTATCACATCCTTCCATTACGGGTTCAGCTTGGAAGGAATCAAATCATACTGCGAATACAAGTGTATTAATCATTCCACAAAGCTCTACAGTCAATTCCTTGAAAAGTAAGTTGCTTAGTTTCCAAATCAAATGCCATGTAGAAATATTATTGGAGATTAATCGCAATAAAATTAAATTTATATCCTAGCTATGAAGCGTCCACCACATTAAAGCATACCTTACCAGAATATTGTTGAAAGATGTTCTCGTAGTCCAGTTCCACTGTTGAATCATTAGCAAAATGAAACGGTACAGTAGGAACCCCAATGAAATCTGTGTAGAGATTTCCCCTGAAACAAAGCTTAGTTACATATGTCCCATGGTAGTCCGCTCTCTCAAGTGAATCTCCAACCAAGTCTACAATCTCTTTTTGTAATTTCCACTATGCCATTGGCTGAAGAGCACTAGAACTTGCACCAGAATCAAAAGCTGCACCACCTTTATGATTTGATATTTTCAGTTGTTCATTGTCAATGTCAAGCATCTTACCTCCAAAACTTATGCCTTCTAGGCTGCTACCAGTGTCAAAAGCAACAGTTTGTTGGGTAGGTGGTTCGCTCATTTCAAAACATGCAAGAAACAAGGAAACTTTACGTCGCGTTGCAAAACTTGTTTGGAAATCACTCTGATCAGTGAATCCTTCGGTTTGCATCGACAAAAAGTTTAACCGAGCCAACGAAATCTCCATATCTCTATCCACTTGTTCTTCAAGTTTGGCGGTCTGATCGAAATACGGAGAGCCAACAACATTATGATAATTTTGTTTTTTCACTGTCCTGTTGGATGGGGGGCTGTTTAGTATTGTACTTAGAATTAGGCAGGTAATGGTAAAAGTTAAGGCAAGGGAAAAGGCTTAAAAACGTCGCATATCCCCTCGAACAGCATACATCAAAGGTTTCAAAGAAATACACAGCAAAAGGAGGGAACAATTCGATGTGCATTGTGATATAATATCCAACTATCAATATCTATATCTATACGTATTGCAGAAGAGGTTTTTAGCAGAGACTCTCTCAATGGCTTCTAAACTTCTCATTCTTTTTTCTAGATTTTTGTATTAATTTTAATACACAAAAAGTAGTGGGTTGTAACCAACCTTCTCACCAATCAAATTTAAATTTAAAATATTCCTACTGTCTCTTAACTCATCCTACAACTACTCCTACAAATCCTCTAATCATCGTCCCACGTTTCCCTCCACATTCCCTCCAGCGTTTCCCACTCCAATTAATGTATGGCAGAAGCCGTTAGTAGTAGAGACCCTCTCAACGGCTTCTACACTTCTCTTTATTTTTTCTAAATTTTTGTATTTATTTTAATACATAAAAAGTAGTGGGTTATAATCAACCTTATCATCAATTAAATTGAAATTTAAAATATTCCCACCATCTCTTAACTCATCCTTCAACCACTCCTACAAATCCTCTAATCATCATCTCACGTTTCACCCCACATTTCCTCCCACGTTTCCCACTCTATTTAAGAGTACTCCAATTTAAGAATTCCACCCCAATTAAAACTCCTTCAAACATAGCATCCTCCTTCAATTCTCTTTTTTTTTTTTTTTGATCAATGAGATATGCTTTATTCCATCAAAAATGTGTACAAACGTCCAACCTAGCCTAGCCTAGTGTTCCGCTTTAACTGTCGTCGCCTAATGGACAGTATTCCTATCCTATCACAAAGAATTTCACCACGCGCCAAAGCTGGTAATTCATCAAAATTCTCGTAAGTGATAATGCTCTGTATCTGTCGAGTAACGCCCACGTTTGCCAGCCTATCAGCCACCCTGTTTGCCTCCCTATAACAATGAGAAACCTGGCCCGCGTCCGGGATCAAACCCCAAATCTGTTCGACCACAGCACGAACCTGCCATGGACACTGGACCCTTCTCTGCAGAATCCCTACCAGCACCTGAGAGTCCACCTGAATGGTAACATCTGTATATCCCCTCTGCCTGCAAAGACGGAGGCCCGTTACCAGGGCCAGAACTTCTGCCCGTAGACTTGTTGTTACCCCGAAAGATTCAGAGAACGCAAAAAGCGGCAACCCTAATGAATCTCGTAACACCCCCCCAACCACTAGCTCCAGGATTTCCATTCGCGCAACCATCAGTGTTCAAAATCAGCGTTCCTCCTTCAATTCTCTTGCATGCTCATTCGTATTTTTTGGTAAACCAAACTAAGAATCTATTATCACTTTCATTTTTCTTGTGGTGTCAATCCAATTCTGTGTCATCCCATGAATCAAATGAACCCTAACAAGTCCGAATACATGCCACGTATATCCAAACTGGTGATTAATCGAAATAGCAATACAACTTTATGAGTCTCTAATCCCTTTCAGTCATCTCTTGCGGGATTTATTACTTGTTTGAGTCATCACTGTCGGATCACCCTCTCAGTGTCATCTTCATCACCACCATTTTTAGTTAGGGTTTTAAATGAAGTCCCGATTTTGCCGCAAATAATGCTTATCCATGCATATTTTCGTGGTCAACTAGTGCTTGATAACTGCGTTAAGGGTCCTAAGGATCGTCTCATGAATTTTACATCCCTCCCAAGCCAGCTTTAAATAAGGTCTGTAGTGAAGATATGTTGGACGTTTTACCAGTCAATGGTGGTAGCCGGTAGTGGCCGACGTTTGTGGCGCAAGTGGCAGCACGTCCTTTTTTCAGCTGTGCCTATAAGAGAAGATCCGACAAGACTAAACATGAACATGGTCAAGAGGATTTGCTTTGTCCCTACACAATATTGCATGGGGTATCAGCAGCATCTTTGACTGCTTTAAATTGCCTGGAGCAGTGCTGATTCATGTTAGCCTTTGGAGCAAAACCATTTAACAATGGAGAAGAAGGGAAAAAAGGAAAGAAAAGATAAAAGAAAAAGAAAAAGAAGAAAAGGAGAGAAGAGGAAAAGAAAAAGAATTAGGAAGAGAATGTTCTCTCTCTACATTCCGGACGGTTGCAGGGGCTTTTCCCCACTTTATTTGAGAGTACCTTCGGAACAAAATTGTAGACTGTTAATCTCATAAACCATTTTCAGGAGGCTCACGCATAATTTTTACACGTATACATCACTTGCAGGTGGCACAATCTGTTATAAGTTAATATTCATGGCAATTTGAAAAATGAGGGGCTTTGTAAGCATTTAAGTATGCCACAGCATTTGCGAGAAAAACATGAATTACAGCAGTCTAGACATTTGTTGAATAATAAAAAAAAGATGTCAGACTTGCATATCTTTGTCAATTCAGGCTATCAGATCCAGAATGTATATGTTGGGAACACTGATTTTGTTCATGAAGTTCAACATTTGATGCACACTTGAGAGATGAAGTCTACTTCATGTAAGGCAAACTACTTATCACATCCTTCCATTACGGGTTCAGCTTGGAAGGAATCAAATTATACTGCGAATACAAGTGTATTAATCATTCCACAAAGCTCTACAGTCAATTCCTTGAAAAGTAAGTTGCTTAGTTTCCAAATCAAATGCCATGTAGAAATATTATTGGAGATTAATCGCAATAAAATTAAATTTATATCCTAGCTATGAAGCGTCCACCACATTAAAGCATACCTTACCAGAATATTGTTGAAAGATGTTCTCGTAGTCCAGTTCCACTGTTGAATCATTAGCAAAATGAAACGGTACAGTAGGAACCCCAATGAAATCTGTGTAGAGATTTTCCCCGAAACAAAGCTTAGTTACATATGTCCCATGGTAGTCCGCTCTCTCAAGTGAATCTCCAACCAAGTCTACAATCTCTTTTTGTAATTTCCACTATGCCATTGGCTGAAGAGCACTAGAACTTGCACCAGAATCAAAAGCTTCACCACCTTTATGATTTGATATTTTCAGTTGTTCATTGTCAATGTCAAGCATCTTACCTCCAAAACTTATGCCTTCTAGGCTGCTACCAGTGTCAAAAGCAACAGTTTGTTGGGTAGGTGGTTCGCTCATTTCAAAACATGCAAGAAACAAGGAAACTTTACGTCGCGTTGTAAAACTTGTTTGGAAATCACTCTGATCAGTGAATCTTTCGGTTTGCATCGACAAAAAGTTTAACCGAGCCAACGAAATCTCCATATCTCTATCCACTTGTTCTTCAAGTTTGGCGGTCTGATCGAAATACGGAGAGCCAACAACATTATGATAAATTTGTTTTGTCACTGTCCTGTTGGATGTGGGGCTGTTTAGTATTGTACTTAGAATTAGGCAGGTAATGGTAAAAGTTAAGGCAAGGGAAAAGGCTTAAAAACGTCGCATATCCCCTCGAACAGCATACATCAAAGGTTTCAAAGAAATACACAGCAAAAGGAGGGAACAATTCGATGTGCATTGTGATATAATATCCAACTATCAATATCTATATCTATACGTATTGCAGAAGAGGTTTTTAGCAGAGACTCTCTCAATGGCTTCTAAACTTCTCATTCTTTTTTCTAGATTTTTGTATTAATTTTAATACACAAAAAGTAGTGGGTTGTAACCAACCTTCTCACCAATCAAATTTAAATTTAAAATATTCCCACTGTCTCTTAACTCATCCTACAACTACTCCTACAAATTCTCTAATCATCGTCCCACGTTTCCCTCCACATTCCCTCCAGCGTTTCCCACTCCAATTAATGTATGGCAGAAGCCGTTAGTAGTAGAGACCCTCTCAACGGCTTCTACACTTCTCTTTATTTTTTCTAAATTTTTGTATTTATTTTAATACATAAAAAGTAGTGGGTTATAATCAACCTTATCATCAATTAAATTGAAATTTAAAATATTCCCACCATCTCTTAACTCATCCTACAACCACTCCTACAAATCCTCTAATCGTCATCTCACGTTTCACCCCACATTTCCTCCCACGTTTCCCACTCTATTTAAGAATACTCCAATTTAAGAATTCCACCCCAATTAAAACTCCTCCAAACATAGCTTCCTCCTTCAATTCTCTTGCATGCTCATTCGTATTTTTTGGTAAACCAAACTAAGAATCTATTATCACTTTCATTTTTCTTGTGGTGTCAATCCAATTCTGTGTCATCCCATGAATCAAATGAACCCTAACAAGTCCGAATACGTGCCACGTATATCCAAACTGGTGATTAATCGAAATAACAATACAACTTTATGAGTCTCTAATCTCTTTCAGTCATCTCTTGCGGGATTTATTACTTGTTTGAGTCATCACTGTCGGATCACCCTCTCAGTGTCATCTTCATCACCACCATTTTTAGTTAGGGTTTTAAATGAAGTCCCTATTTTGCCGCAAATAATGCTTATCCATGCATATTTTCGTGGTCAACTAGTGCTTGATAACTGTGTTAAGGGTCCTAAGGATCGTCTCATGAATTTTACATCCCTCCCAAGCCAGCTTTAAATAAGGTCTGTAGTGAAGATATGTTGGAAGTTTTACCAGTGTTTCCAAATCAAATGCCATGTAGAAATATTATTGGAGATTAATCGCAATAAAATTAAATTTATATCCTAGCTATGAAGCGTCCACCACATTAAAGCATACCTTACCAGAATATTGTTGAAAGATGTTCTCGTAGTCCAGTTCCACTGTTGAATCATTAGCAAAATGAAACGGTACAGTAGGAACCCCAATGAAATCTGTGTAGAGATTTCCCCTGAAACAAAGCTTAGTTACATATGTCCCATGGTAGTCCGCTCTCTCAAGTGAATCTCCAACCAAGTCTACAATCTCTTTTTGTAATTTCCACTATGTCATTGGCTGAAGAGCACTAGAACTTGCACCAGAATCAAAAGCTGCACCACCTTTATGATTTGATATTTTCAGTTGTTCATTGTCAATGTCAAGCATCTTACCTCCAAAACTTATGCCTTCTAGGCTGCTACCAGTGTCAAAAGCAACAGTTTGTTGGGTAGGTGGTTCGCTCATTTCAAAACATGCAAGAAACAAGGAAACTTTACGTCGCGTTGCAAAACTTGTTTGGAAATCACTCTGATCAGTGAATCCTTCGGTTTGCATCGACAAAAAGTTTAACCGAGCCAACGAAATCTCCATATCTCTATCCACTTGTTCTTCAAGTTTGGCGGTCTGATCGAAATACGGAGAGCCAACAACATTATGATAATTTTGTTTTTTCACTGTCCTGTTGGATGGGGGGCTGTTTAGTATTGTACTTAGAATTAGGCAGGTAATGGTAAAAGTTAAGGCAAGGGAAAAGGCTTAAAAACGTCGCATATCCCCTCTAACAGCATATATCAAAGGTTTCAAAGAAATACACAGCAAAAGGAGGGAACAATTCGATGTGCATTGTGATATAATATCCAACTATCAATATCTATATCTATATGTATTGCAGAAGAGGTTTTTAGCAGAGACTCTCTCAATGGCTTCTAAACTTCTCATTCTTTTTTCTAGATTTTTGTATTAATTTTAATACACAAAAAGTAGTGGGTTGTAACCAACCTTGTCACCAATCAAATTTAAATTTAAAATATTCCCACTGTCTCTTAACTCATCCTACAACTACTCCTACAAATCCTCTAATCATCGTCCCACGTTTCCCTCCACATTCCCTCCAGCGTTTCCCACTCCAATTAATGTATGGCAGAAGCCGTTAGTAGTAGAGACCCTCTCAACGGCTTCTACACTTCTCTTTATTTTTTCTAAATTTTTGTATTTATTTTAATACATAAAAAGTAGTGGGTTATAATCAACCTTATCATCAATTAAATTGAAATTTAAAATATTCCCACCATCTCTTAACTCATCCTACAACCACTCCTACAAATCCTCTAATCGTCATCTCACGTTTCACCCCACATTTCCTCCCACGTTTCCCACTCTATTTAAGAATACTCCAATTTAAGAATTCCACCCCAATTAAAACTCCTCCAAACATAGCTTCCTCCTTCAATTCTCTTGCATGCTCATTCGTATTTTTTGGTAAACCAAACTAAGAATCTATTATCACTTTCATTTTTCTTGTGGTGTCAATCCAATTCTGTGTCATCCCATGAATCAAATGAACCCTAACAAGTCCGAATACGTGCCACGTATATCCAAACTGGTGATTAATCGAAATAGCAATACAACTTTATGAGTCTCTAATCTCTTTCAGTCATCTCTTGCGGGATTTATTACTTGTTTGAGTCATCACTGTCGGATCACCCTCTCAGTGTCATCTTCATCACCACCATTTTTAGTTAGGGTTTTAAATGAAGTCCCGATTTTGCCGCAAATAATGCTTATCCATGCATATTTTCGTGGTCAACTAGTGCTTGATAACTGTGTTAAGGGTCCTAAGGATCGTCTCATGAATTTTACATCCCTCCCAAGCCAGCTTTAAATAAGGTCTGTAGTGAAGATATGTTGGAAGTTTTACCAGTCAATGGTGGTAGCCGGTAGTGGCCGACGTTTGTGGCGCAAGTGGCAGCACGTCCTTTTTTCAGCTGTGCCTATAAGAGAAGATCCGACAAGACTAAACATGAACATGGTCAAGAGGATTTGCTTTGTCCCTACACAATATTGCATGGGGTATCAGAAGCATCTTTGACTGCTCTAAATTGCCTGGAGCAGTGAAAAGAAAAAGAAAAAGAAGAAAAGGAGAGAAGAGGAAAAGAAAAAGAATTAGGAAGAGAATGTTCTCTCTCTACATTCCGGACGGTTGCAGGGGCTTTTCCCCACTTTATTTGAGAGTACCTTCGGAACAAAATTGTAGACTGTTAATCTCGTAAACCATTTTCAGGAGGCTCACGCATAATTTTTACACGTATACATCACTTGCAGGTGGCACAATCTGTTATAAGTTAATATTCATGGCAATTTGAAAAATGAGGGGCTTTGTAAGCATTTAAGTATGCCACAGCATTTGCGAGAAAAACATGAATTACAGCAGTCTAGACATTTGTTGAATAATAAAAAAAAGATGTCAGACTTGCATATCTTTGTCAATTCAGGCTATCAGATCCAGAATGTATATGTTGGGAACACTGATTTTGTTCATGAAGTTCAACATTTGATGCACACTTGAGAGATGAAGTCTACTACATGTAAGGCAAACTACTTATCACATCCTTCCATTACGGGTTCAGCTTGGAAGGAATCAAATCATACTGCGAATACAAGTGTATTAATCATTCCACAAAGCTCTACAGTCAATTCCTTGAAAAGTAAGTTGCTTAGTTTCCAAATCAAATGCCATGTAGAAATATTATTGGAGATTAATCGCAATAAAATTAAATTTATATCCTAGCTATGAAGCGTCCACCACATTAAAGCATACCTTACCAGAATATTGTTGAAAGATGTTCTCGTAGTCCAGTTCCACTGTTGAATCATTAGCAAAATGAAACGGTACAGTAGGAACCCCAATGAAATCTGTGTAGAGATTTCCCCTGAAACAAAGCTTAGTTACATATGTCCCATGGTAGTCCGCTCTCTCAAGTGAATCTCCAACCAAGTCTACAATCTCTTTTTGTAATTTCCACTATGTCATTGGCTGAAGAGCACTAGAACTTGCACCAGAATCAAAAGCTGCACCACCTTTATGATTTGATATTTTCAGTTGTTCATTGTCAATGTCAAGCATCTTACCTCCAAAACTTATGCCTTCTAGGCTGCTACCAGTGTCAAAAGCAACAGTTTGTTGGGTAGGTGGTTCGCTCATTTCAAAACATGCAAGAAACAAGGAAACTTTACGTCGCGTTGCAAAACTTGTTTGGAAATCACTCTGATCAGTGAATCCTTCGGTTTGCATCGACAAAAAGTTTAACCGAGCCAACGAAATCTCCATATCTCTATCCACTTGTTCTTCAAGTTTGGCGGTCTGATCGAAATACGGAGAGCCAACAACATTATGATAATTTTGTTTTTTCACTGTCCTGTTGGATGGGGGGCTGTTTAGTATTGTACTTAGAATTAGGCAGGTAATGGTAAAAGTTAAGGCAAGGGAAAAGGCTTAAAAACGTCGCATATCCCCTCTAACAGCATATATCAAAGGTTTCAAAGAAATACACAGCAAAAGGAGGGAACAATTCGATGTGCATTGTGATATAATATCCAACTATCAATATCTATATCTATATGTATTGCAGAAGAGGTTTTTAGCAGAGACTCTCTCAATGGCTTCTAAACTTCTCATTCTTTTTTCTAGATTTTTGTATTAATTTTAATACACAAAAAGTAGTGGGTTGTAACCAACCTTGTCACCAATCAAATTTAAATTTAAAATATTCCCACTGTCTCTTAACTCATCCTACAACTACTCCTACAAATCCTCTAATCATCGTCCCACGTTTCCCTCCACATTCCCTCCAGCGTTTCCCACTCCAATTAATGTATGGCAGAAGCCGTTAGTAGTAGAGACCCTCTCAACGGCTTCTACACTTCTCTTTATTTTTTCTAAATTTTTGTATTTATTTTAATACATAAAAAGTAGTGGGTTATAATCAACCTTATCATCAATTAAATTGAAATTTAAAATATTCCCACCATCTCTTAACTCATCCTACAACCACTCCTACAAATCCTCTAATCGTCATCTCACGTTTCACCCCACATTTCCTCCCACGTTTCCCACTCTATTTAAGAATACTCCAATTTAAGAATTCCACCCCAATTAAAACTCCTCCAAACATAGCTTCCTCCTTCAATTCTCTTGCATGCTCATTCGTATTTTTTGGTAAACCAAACTAAGAATCTATTATCACTTTCATTTTTCTTGTGGTGTCAATCCAATTCTGTGTCATCCCATGAATCAAATGAACCCTAACAAGTCCGAATACGTGCCACGTATATCCAAACTGGTGATTAATCGAAATAACAATACAACTTTATGAGTCTCTAATCTCTTTCAGTCATCTCTTGCGGGATTTATTACTTGTTTGAGTCATCACTGTCGGATCACCCTCTCAGTGTCATCTTCATCACCACCATTTTTAGTTAGGGTTTTAAATGAAGTCCCGATTTTGCCGCAAATAATGCTTATCCATGCATATTTTCGTGGTCAACTAGTGCTTGATAACTGTGTTAAGGGTCCTAAGGATCGTCTCATGAATTTTACATCCCTCCCAAGCCAGCTTTAAATAAGGTCTGTAGTGAAGATATGTTGGAAGTTTTACCAGTCAATGGTGGTAGCCGGTAGTGGCCGACGTTTGTGGCGCAAGTGGCAGCACGTCCTTTTTTCAGCTGTGCCTATAAGAGAAGATCCGACAAGACTAAACATGAACATGGTCAAGAGGATTTGCTTTGTCCCTACACAATATTGCATGGGGTATCAGAAGCATCTTTGACTGCTCTAAATTGCCTGGAGCAGTGCTGATTCATGTTAGCCTTTGGAGCAAAACCATTTAACAGTGGAGAAGAAGGGAAAAAAGGAAAGAAAAGATAAAAGAAAAAGAAAAAGAAGAAAAGGAGAGAAGAGGAAAAGAAAAAGAATTAGGAAGAGAATGTTCTCTCTCTACATTCCGGACGGTTGCAGGGGCTTTTCCCCACTTTATTTGAGAGTACCTTCGGAACAAAATTGTAGACTGTTAATCTCGTAAACCATTTTCAGGAGGCTCACGCATAATTTTTACACGTATACATCACTTGCAGGTGGCACAATCTGTTATAAGTTAATATTCATGGCAATTTGAAAAATGAGGGGCTTTGTAAGCATTTAAGTATGCCACAGCATTTGCGAGAAAAACATGAATTACAGCAGTCTAGACATTTGTTGAATAATAAAAAAAAGATGTCAGACTTGCATATCTTTGTCAATTCAGGCTATCAGATCCAGAATGTATATGTTGGGAACACTGATTTTGTTCATGAAGTTCAACATTTGATGCACACTTGAGAGATGAAGTCTACTACATGTAAGGCAAACTACTTATCACATCCTTCCATTACGGGTTCAGCTTGGAAGGAATCAAATCATACTGCGAATACAAGTGTATTAATCATTCCACAAAGCTCTACAGTCAATTCCTTGAAAAGTAAGTTGCTTAGTTTCCAAATCAAATGCCATGTAGAAATATTATTGGAGATTAATCGCAATAAAATTAAATTTATATCCTAGCTATGAAGCGTCCACCACATTAAAGCATACCTTACCAGAATATTGTTGAAAGATGTTCTCGTAGTCCAGTTCCACTGTTGAATCATTAGCAAAATGAAACGGTACAGTAGGAACCCCAATGAAATCTGTGTAGAGATTTCCCCTGAAACAAAGCTTAGTTACATATGTCCCATGGTAGTCCGCTCTCTCAAGTGAATCTCCAACCAAGTCTACAATCTCTTTTTGTAATTTCCACTATGTCATTGGCTGAAGAGCACTAGAACTTGCACCAGAATCAAAAGCTGCACCACCTTTATGATTTGATATTTTCAGTTGTTCATTGTCAATGTCAAGCATCTTACCTCCAAAACTTATGCCTTCTAGGCTGCTACCAGTGTCAAAAGCAACAGTTTGTTGGGTAGGTGGTTCGCTCATTTCAAAACATGCAAGAAACAAGGAAACTTTACGTCGCGTTGCAAAACTTGTTTGGAAATCACTCTGATCAGTGAATCCTTCGGTTTGCATCGACAAAAAGTTTAACCGAGCCAACGAAATCTCCATATCTCTATCCACTTGTTCTTCAAGTTTGGCGGTCTGATCGAAATACGGAGAGCCAACAACATTATGATAATTTTGTTTTTTCACTGTCCTGTTGGATGGGGGGCTGTTTAGTATTGTACTTAGAATTAGGCAGGTAATGGTAAAAGTTAAGGCAAGGGAAAAGGCTTAAAAACGTCGCATATCCCCTCTAACAGCATATATCAAAGGTTTCAAAGAAATACACAGCAAAAGGAGGGAACAATTCGATGTGCATTGTGATATAATATCCAACTATCAATATCTATATCTATATGTATTGCAGAAGAGGTTTTTAGCAGAGACTCTCTCAATGGCTTCTAAACTTCTCATTCTTTTTTCTAGATTTTTGTATTAATTTTAATACACAAAAAGTAGTGGGTTGTAACCAACCTTGTCACCAATCAAATTTAAATTTAAAATATTCCCACTGTCTCTTAACTCATCCTACAACTACTCCTACAAATCCTCTAATCATCGTCCCACGTTTCCCTCCACATTCCCTCCAGCGTTTCCCACTCCAATTAATGTATGGCAGAAGCCGTTAGTAGTAGAGACCCTCTCAACGGCTTCTACACTTCTCTTTATTTTTTCTAAATTTTTGTATTTATTTTAATACATAAAAAGTAGTGGGTTATAATCAACCTTATCATCAATTAAATTGAAATTTAAAATATTCCCACCATCTCTTAACTCATCCTACAACCACTCCTACAAATCCTCTAATCGTCATCTCACGTTTCACCCCACATTTCCTCCCACGTTTCCCACTCTATTTAAGAATACTCCAATTTAAGAATTCCACCCCAATTAAAACTCCTCCAAACATAGCTTCCTCCTTCAATTCTCTTGCATGCTCATTCGTATTTTTTGGTAAACCAAACTAAGAATCTATTATCACTTTCATTTTTCTTGTGGTGTCAATCCAATTCTGTGTCATCCCATGAATCAAATGAACCCTAACAAGTCCGAATACGTGCCACGTATATCCAAACTGGTGATTAATCGAAATAGCAATACAACTTTATGAGTCTCTAATCTCTTTCAGTCATCTCTTGCGGGATTTATTACTTGTTTGAGTCATCACTGTCGGATCACCCTCTCAGTGTCATCTTCATCACCACCATTTTTAGTTAGGGTTTTAAATGAAGTCCCGATTTTGCCGCAAATAATGCTTATCCATGCATATTTTCGTGGTCAACTAGTGCTTGATAACTGTGTTAAGGGTCCTAAGGATCGTCTCATGAATTTTACATCCCTCCCAAGCCAGCTTTAAATAAGGTCTGTAGTGAAGATATGTTGGAAGTTTTACCAGTCAATGGTGGTAGCCGGTAGTGGCCGACGTTTGTGGCGCAAGTGGCAGCACGTCCTTTTTTCAGCTGTGCCTATAAGAGAAGATCCGACAAGACTAAACATGAACATGGTCAAGAGGATTTGCTTTGTCCCTACACAATATTGCATGGGGTATCAGAAGCATCTTTGACTGCTCTAAATTGCCTGGAGCAGTGCTGATTCATGTTAGCCTTTGGAGCAAAACCATTTAACAGTGGAGAAGAAGGGAAAAAAGGAAAGAAAAGATAAAAGAAAAAGAAAAAGAAGAAAAGGAGAGAAGAGGAAAAGAAAAAGAATTAGGAAGAGAATGTTCTCTCTCTACATTCCGGACGGTTGCAGGGGCTTTTCCCCACTTTATTTGAGAGTACCTTCGGAACAAAATTGTAGACTGTTAATCTCGTAAACCATTTTCAGGAGGCTCACGCATAATTTTTACACGTATACATCACTTGCAGGTGGCACAATCTGTTATAAGTTAATATTCATGGCAATTTGAAAAATGAGGGGCTTTGTAAGCATTTAAGTATGCCACAGCATTTGCGAGAAAAACATGAATTACAGCAGTCTAGACATTTGTTGAATAATAAAAAAAAGATGTCAGACTTGCATATCTTTGTCAATTCAGGCTATCAGATCCAGAATGTATATGTTGGGAACACTGATTTTGTTCATGAAGTTCAACATTTGATGCACACTTGAGAGATGAAGTCTACTACATGTAAGGCAAACTACTTATCACATCCTTCCATTACGGGTTCAGCTTGGAAGGAATCAAATCATACTGCGAATACAAGTGTATTAATCATTCCACAAAGCTCTACAGTCAATTCCTTGAAAAGTAAGTTGCTTAGTTTCCAAATCAAATGCCATGTAGAAATATTATTGGAGATTAATCGCAATAAAATTAAATTTATATCCTAGCTATGAAGCGTCCACCACATTAAAGCATACCTTACCAGAATATTGTTGAAAGATGTTCTCGTAGTCCAGTTCCACTGTTGAATCATTAGCAAAATGAAACGGTACAGTAGGAACCCCAATGAAATCTGTGTAGAGATTTCCCCTGAAACAAAGCTTAGTTACATATGTCCCATGGTAGTCCGCTCTCTCAAGTGAATCTCCAACCAAGTCTACAATCTCTTTTTGTAATTTCCACTATGTCATTGGCTGAAGAGCACTAGAACTTGCACCAGAATCAAAAGCTGCACCACCTTTATGATTTGATATTTTCAGTTGTTCATTGTCAATGTCAAGCATCTTACCTCCAAAACTTATGCCTTCTAGGCTGCTACCAGTGTCAAAAGCAACAGTTTGTTGGGTAGGTGGTTCGCTCATTTCAAAACATGCAAGAAACAAGGAAACTTTACGTCGCGTTGCAAAACTTGTTTGGAAATCACTCTGATCAGTGAATCCTTCGGTTTGCATCGACAAAAAGTTTAACCGAGCCAACGAAATCTCCATATCTCTATCCACTTGTTCTTCAAGTTTGGCGGTCTGATCGAAATACGGAGAGCCAACAACATTATGATAATTTTGTTTTTTCACTGTCCTGTTGGATGGGGGGCTGTTTAGTATTGTACTTAGAATTAGGCAGGTAATGGTAAAAGTTAAGGCAAGGGAAAAGGCTTAAAAACGTCGCATATCCCCTCTAACAGCATATATCAAAGGTTTCAAAGAAATACACAGCAAAAGGAGGGAACAATTCGATGTGCATTGTGATATAATATCCAACTATCAATATCTATATCTATATGTATTGCAGAAGAGGTTTTTAGCAGAGACTCTCTCAATGGCTTCTAAACTTCTCATTCTTTTTTCTAGATTTTTGTATTAATTTTAATACACAAAAAGTAGTGGGTTGTAACCAACCTTGTCACCAATCAAATTTAAATTTAAAATATTCCCACTGTCTCTTAACTCATCCTACAACTACTCCTACAAATCCTCTAATCATCGTCCCACGTTTCCCTCCACATTCCCTCCAGCGTTTCCCACTCCAATTAATGTATGGCAGAAGCCGTTAGTAGTAGAGACCCTCTCAACGGCTTCTACACTTCTCTTTATTTTTTCTAAATTTTTGTATTTATTTTAATACATAAAAAGTAGTGGGTTATAATCAACCTTATCATCAATTAAATTGAAATTTAAAATATTCCCACCATCTCTTAACTCATCCTACAACCACTCCTACAAATCCTCTAATCGTCATCTCACGTTTCACCCCACATTTCCTCCCACGTTTCCCACTCTATTTAAGAATACTCCAATTTAAGAATTCCACCCCAATTAAAACTCCTCCAAACATAGCTTCCTCCTTCAATTCTCTTGCATGCTCATTCGTATTTTTTGGTAAACCAAACTAAGAATCTATTATCACTTTCATTTTTCTTGTGGTGTCAATCCAATTCTGTGTCATCCCATGAATCAAATGAACCCTAACAAGTCCGAATACGTGCCACGTATATCCAAACTGGTGATTAATCGAAATAGCAATACAACTTTATGAGTCTCTAATCTCTTTCAGTCATCTCTTGCGGGATTTATTACTTGTTTGAGTCATCACTGTCGGATCACCCTCTCAGTGTCATCTTCATCACCACCATTTTTAGTTAGGGTTTTAAATGAAGTCCCGATTTTGCCGCAAATAATGCTTATCCATGCATATTTTCGTGGTCAACTAGTGCTTGATAACTGTGTTAAGGGTCCTAAGGATCGTCTCATGAATTTTACATCCCTCCCAAGCCAGCTTTAAATAAGGTCTGTAGTGAAGATATGTTGGAAGTTTTACCAGTCAATGGTGGTAGCCGGTAGTGGCCGACGTTTGTGGCGCAAGTGGCAGCACGTCCTTTTTTCAGCTGTGCCTATAAGAGAAGATCCGACAAGACTAAACATGAACATGGTCAAGAGGATTTGCTTTGTCCCTACACAATATTGCATGGGGTATCAGAAGCATCTTTGACTGCTCTAAATTGCCTGGAGCAGTGCTGATTCATGTTAGCCTTTGGAGCAAAACCATTTAACAGTGGAGAAGAAGGGAAAAAAGGAAAGAAAAGATAAAAGAAAAAGAAAAAGAAGAAAAGGAGAGAAGAGGAAAAGAAAAAGAATTAGGAAGAGAATGTTCTCTCTCTACATTCCGGACGGTTGCAGGGGCTTTTCCCCACTTTATTTGAGAGTACCTTCGGAACAAAATTGTAGACTGTTAATCTCGTAAACCATTTTCAGGAGGCTCACGCATAATTTTTACACGTATACATCACTTGCAGGTGGCACAATCTGTTATAAGTTAATATTCATGGCAATTTGAAAAATGAGGGGCTTTGTAAGCATTTAAGTATGCCACAGCATTTGCGAGAAAAACATGAATTACAGCAGTCTAGACATTTGTTGAATAATAAAAAAAAGATGTCAGACTTGCATATCTTTGTCAATTCAGGCTATCAGATCCAGAATGTATATGTTGGGAACACTGATTTTGTTCATGAAGTTCAACATTTGATGCACACTTGAGAGATGAAGTCTACTACATGTAAGGCAAACTACTTATCACATCCTTCCATTACGGGTTCAGCTTGGAAGGAATCAAATCATACTGCGAATACAAGTGTATTAATCATTCCACAAAGCTCTACAGTCAATTCCTTGAAAAGTAAGTTGCTTAGTTTCCAAATCAAATGCCATGTAGAAATATTATTGGAGATTAATCGCAATAAAATTAAATTTATATCCTAGCTATGAAGCGTCCACCACATTAAAGCATACCTTACCAGAATATTGTTGAAAGATGTTCTCGTAGTCCAGTTCCACTGTTGAATCATTAGCAAAATGAAACGGTACAGTAGGAACCCCAATGAAATCTGTGTAGAGATTTCCCCTGAAACAAAGCTTAGTTACATATGTCCCATGGTAGTCCGCTCTCTCAAGTGAATCTCCAACCAAGTCTACAATCTCTTTTTGTAATTTCCACTATGTCATTGGCTGAAGAGCACTAGAACTTGCACCAGAATCAAAAGCTGCACCACCTTTATGATTTGATATTTTCAGTTGTTCATTGTCAATGTCAAGCATCTTACCTCCAAAACTTATGCCTTCTAGGCTGCTACCAGTGTCAAAAGCAACAGTTTGTTGGGTAGGTGGTTCGCTCATTTCAAAACATGCAAGAAACAAGGAAACTTTACGTCGCGTTGCAAAACTTGTTTGGAAATCACTCTGATCAGTGAATCCTTCGGTTTGCATCGACAAAAAGTTTAACCGAGCCAACGAAATCTCCATATCTCTATCCACTTGTTCTTCAAGTTTGGCGGTCTGATCGAAATACGGAGAGCCAACAACATTATGATAATTTTGTTTTTTCACTGTCCTGTTGGATGGGGGGCTGTTTAGTATTGTACTTAGAATTAGGCAGGTAATGGTAAAAGTTAAGGCAAGGGAAAAGGCTTAAAAACGTCGCATATCCCCTCTAACAGCATATATCAAAGGTTTCAAAGAAATACACAGCAAAAGGAGGGAACAATTCGATGTGCATTGTGATATAATATCCAACTATCAATATCTATATCTATATGTATTGCAGAAGAGGTTTTTAGCAGAGACTCTCTCAATGGCTTCTAAACTTCTCATTCTTTTTTCTAGATTTTTGTATTAATTTTAATACACAAAAAGTAGTGGGTTGTAACCAACCTTGTCACCAATCAAATTTAAATTTAAAATATTCCCACTGTCTCTTAACTCATCCTACAACTACTCCTACAAATCCTCTAATCATCGTCCCACGTTTCCCTCCACATTCCCTCCAGCGTTTCCCACTCCAATTAATGTATGGCAGAAGCCGTTAGTAGTAGAGACCCTCTCAACGGCTTCTACACTTCTCTTTATTTTTTCTAAATTTTTGTATTTATTTTAATACATAAAAAGTAGTGGGTTATAATCAACCTTATCATCAATTAAATTGAAATTTAAAATATTCCCACCATCTCTTAACTCATCCTACAACCACTCCTACAAATCCTCTAATCGTCATCTCACGTTTCACCCCACATTTCCTCCCACGTTTCCCACTCTATTTAAGAATACTCCAATTTAAGAATTCCACCCCAATTAAAACTCCTCCAAACATAGCTTCCTCCTTCAATTCTCTTGCATGCTCATTCGTATTTTTTGGTAAACCAAACTAAGAATCTATTATCACTTTCATTTTTCTTGTGGTGTCAATCCAATTCTGTGTCATCCCATGAATCAAATGAACCCTAACAAGTCCGAATACGTGCCACGTATATCCAAACTGGTGATTAATCGAAATAGCAATACAACTTTATGAGTCTCTAATCTCTTTCAGTCATCTCTTGCGGGATTTATTACTTGTTTGAGTCATCACTGTCGGATCACCCTCTCAGTGTCATCTTCATCACCACCATTTTTAGTTAGGGTTTTAAATGAAGTCCCGATTTTGCCGCAAATAATGCTTATCCATGCATATTTTCGTGGTCAACTAGTGCTTGATAACTGTGTTAAGGGTCCTAAGGATCGTCTCATGAATTTTACATCCCTCCCAAGCCAGCTTTAAATAAGGTCTGTAGTGAAGATATGTTGGAAGTTTTACCAGTCAATGGTGGTAGCCGGTAGTGGCCGACGTTTGTGGCGCAAGTGGCAGCACGTCCTTTTTTCAGCTGTGCCTATAAGAGAAGATCCGACAAGACTAAACATGAACATGGTCAAGAGGATTTGCTTTGTCCCTACACAATATTGCATGGGGTATCAGAAGCATCTTTGACTGCTCTAAATTGCCTGGAGCAGTGCTGATTCATGTTAGCCTTTGGAGCAAAACCATTTAACAGTGGAGAAGAAGGGAAAAAAGGAAAGAAAAGATAAAAGAAAAAGAAAAAGAAGAAAAGGAGAGAAGAGGAAAAGAAAAAGAATTAGGAAGAGAATGTTCTCTCTCTACATTCCGGACGGTTGCAGGGGCTTTTCCCCACTTTATTTGAGAGTACCTTCGGAACAAAATTGTAGACTGTTAATCTCGTAAACCATTTTCAGGAGGCTCACGCATAATTTTTACACGTATACATCACTTGCAGGTGGCACAATCTGTTATAAGTTAATATTCATGGCAATTTGAAAAATGAGGGGCTTTGTAAGCATTTAAGTATGCCACAGCATTTGCGAGAAAAACATGAATTACAGCAGTCTAGACATTTGTTGAATAATAAAAAAAAGATGTCAGACTTGCATATCTTTGTCAATTCAGGCTATCAGATCCAGAATGTATATGTTGGGAACACTGATTTTGTTCATGAAGTTCAACATTTGATGCACACTTGAGAGATGAAGTCTACTACATGTAAGGCAAACTACTTATCACATCCTTCCATTACGGGTTCAGCTTGGAAGGAATCAAATCATACTGCGAATACAAGTGTATTAATCATTCCACAAAGCTCTACAGTCAATTCCTTGAAAAGTAAGTTGCTTAGTTTCCAAATCAAATGCCATGTAGAAATATTATTGGAGATTAATCGCAATAAAATTAAATTTATATCCTAGCTATGAAGCGTCCACCACATTAAAGCATACCTTACCAGAATATTGTTGAAAGATGTTCTCGTAGTCCAGTTCCACTGTTGAATCATTAGCAAAATGAAACGGTACAGTAGGAACCCCAATGAAATCTGTGTAGAGATTTCCCCTGAAACAAAGCTTAGTTACATATGTCCCATGGTAGTCCGCTCTCTCAAGTGAATCTCCAACCAAGTCTACAATCTCTTTTTGTAATTTCCACTATGTCATTGGCTGAAGAGCACTAGAACTTGCACCAGAATCAAAAGCTGCACCACCTTTATGATTTGATATTTTCAGTTGTTCATTGTCAATGTCAAGCATCTTACCTCCAAAACTTATGCCTTCTAGGCTGCTACCAGTGTCAAAAGCAACAGTTTGTTGGGTAGGTGGTTCGCTCATTTCAAAACATGCAAGAAACAAGGAAACTTTACGTCGCGTTGCAAAACTTGTTTGGAAATCACTCTGATCAGTGAATCCTTCGGTTTGCATCGACAAAAAGTTTAACCGAGCCAACGAAATCTCCATATCTCTATCCACTTGTTCTTCAAGTTTGGCGGTCTGATCGAAATACGGAGAGCCAACAACATTATGATAATTTTGTTTTTTCACTGTCCTGTTGGATGGGGGGCTGTTTAGTATTGTACTTAGAATTAGGCAGGTAATGGTAAAAGTTAAGGCAAGGGAAAAGGCTTAAAAACGTCGCATATCCCCTCTAACAGCATATATCAAAGGTTTCAAAGAAATACACAGCAAAAGGAGGGAACAATTCGATGTGCATTGTGATATAATATCCAACTATCAATATCTATATCTATATGTATTGCAGAAGAGGTTTTTAGCAGAGACTCTCTCAATGGCTTCTAAACTTCTCATTCTTTTTTCTAGATTTTTGTATTAATTTTAATACACAAAAAGTAGTGGGTTGTAACCAACCTTGTCACCAATCAAATTTAAATTTAAAATATTCCCACTGTCTCTTAACTCATCCTACAACTACTCCTACAAATCCTCTAATCATCGTCCCACGTTTCCCTCCACATTCCCTCCAGCGTTTCCCACTCCAATTAATGTATGGCAGAAGCCGTTAGTAGTAGAGACCCTCTCAACGGCTTCTACACTTCTCTTTATTTTTTCTAAATTTTTGTATTTATTTTAATACATAAAAAGTAGTGGGTTATAATCAACCTTATCATCAATTAAATTGAAATTTAAAATATTCCCACCATCTCTTAACTCATCCTACAACCACTCCTACAAATCCTCTAATCGTCATCTCACGTTTCACCCCACATTTCCTCCCACGTTTCCCACTCTATTTAAGAATACTCCAATTTAAGAATTCCACCCCAATTAAAACTCCTCCAAACATAGCTTCCTCCTTCAATTCTCTTGCATGCTCATTCGTATTTTTTGGTAAACCAAACTAAGAATCTATTATCACTTTCATTTTTCTTGTGGTGTCAATCCAATTCTGTGTCATCCCATGAATCAAATGAACCCTAACAAGTCCGAATACGTGCCACGTATATCCAAACTGGTGATTAATCGAAATAGCAATACAACTTTATGAGTCTCTAATCTCTTTCAGTCATCTCTTGCGGGATTTATTACTTGTTTGAGTCATCACTGTCGGATCACCCTCTCAGTGTCATCTTCATCACCACCATTTTTAGTTAGGGTTTTAAATGAAGTCCCGATTTTGCCGCAAATAATGCTTATCCATGCATATTTTCGTGGTCAACTAGTGCTTGATAACTGTGTTAAGGGTCCTAAGGATCGTCTCATGAATTTTACATCCCTCCCAAGCCAGCTTTAAATAAGGTCTGTAGTGAAGATATGTTGGAAGTTTTACCAGTCAATGGTGGTAGCCGGTAGTGGCCGACGTTTGTGGCGCAAGTGGCAGCACGTCCTTTTTTCAGCTGTGCCTATAAGAGAAGATCCGACAAGACTAAACATGAACATGGTCAAGAGGATTTGCTTTGTCCCTACACAATATTGCATGGGGTATCAGAAGCATCTTTGACTGCTCTAAATTGCCTGGAGCAGTGCTGATTCATGTTAGCCTTTGGAGCAAAACCATTTAACAGTGGAGAAGAAGGGAAAAAAGGAAAGAAAAGATAAAAGAAAAAGAAAAAGAAGAAAAGGAGAGAAGAGGAAAAGAAAAAGAATTAGGAAGAGAATGTTCTCTCTCTACATTCCGGACGGTTGCAGGGGCTTTTCCCCACTTTATTTGAGAGTACCTTCGGAACAAAATTGTAGACTGTTAATCTCGTAAACCATTTTCAGGAGGCTCACGCATAATTTTTACACGTATACATCACTTGCAGGTGGCACAATCTGTTATAAGTTAATATTCATGGCAATTTGAAAAATGAGGGGCTTTGTAAGCATTTAAGTATGCCACAGCATTTGCGAGAAAAACATGAATTACAGCAGTCTAGACATTTGTTGAATAATAAAAAAAAGATGTCAGACTTGCATATCTTTGTCAATTCAGGCTATCAGATCCAGAATGTATATGTTGGGAACACTGATTTTGTTCATGAAGTTCAACATTTGATGCACACTTGAGAGATGAAGTCTACTACATGTAAGGCAAACTACTTATCACATCCTTCCATTACGGGTTCAGCTTGGAAGGAATCAAATCATACTGCGAATACAAGTGTATTAATCATTCCACAAAGCTCTACAGTCAATTCCTTGAAAAGTAAGTTGCTTAGTTTCCAAATCAAATGCCATGTAGAAATATTATTGGAGATTAATCGCAATAAAATTAAATTTATATCCTAGCTATGAAGCGTCCACCACATTAAAGCATACCTTACCAGAATATTGTTGAAAGATGTTCTCGTAGTCCAGTTCCACTGTTGAATCATTAGCAAAATGAAACGGTACAGTAGGAACCCCAATGAAATCTGTGTAGAGATTTCCCCTGAAACAAAGCTTAGTTACATATGTCCCATGGTAGTCCGCTCTCTCAAGTGAATCTCCAACCAAGTCTACAATCTCTTTTTGTAATTTCCACTATGTCATTGGCTGAAGAGCACTAGAACTTGCACCAGAATCAAAAGCTGCACCACCTTTATGATTTGATATTTTCAGTTGTTCATTGTCAATGTCAAGCATCTTACCTCCAAAACTTATGCCTTCTAGGCTGCTACCAGTGTCAAAAGCAACAGTTTGTTGGGTAGGTGGTTCGCTCATTTCAAAACATGCAAGAAACAAGGAAACTTTACGTCGCGTTGCAAAACTTGTTTGGAAATCACTCTGATCAGTGAATCCTTCGGTTTGCATCGACAAAAAGTTTAACCGAGCCAACGAAATCTCCATATCTCTATCCACTTGTTCTTCAAGTTTGGCGGTCTGATCGAAATACGGAGAGCCAACAACATTATGATAATTTTGTTTTTTCACTGTCCTGTTGGATGGGGGGCTGTTTAGTATTGTACTTAGAATTAGGCAGGTAATGGTAAAAGTTAAGGCAAGGGAAAAGGCTTAAAAACGTCGCATATCCCCTCTAACAGCATATATCAAAGGTTTCAAAGAAATACACAGCAAAAGGAGGGAACAATTCGATGTGCATTGTGATATAATATCCAACTATCAATATCTATATCTATATGTATTGCAGAAGAGGTTTTTAGCAGAGACTCTCTCAATGGCTTCTAAACTTCTCATTCTTTTTTCTAGATTTTTGTATTAATTTTAATACACAAAAAGTAGTGGGTTGTAACCAACCTTGTCACCAATCAAATTTAAATTTAAAATATTCCCACTGTCTCTTAACTCATCCTACAACTACTCCTACAAATCCTCTAATCATCGTCCCACGTTTCCCTCCACATTCCCTCCAGCGTTTCCCACTCCAATTAATGTATGGCAGAAGCCGTTAGTAGTAGAGACCCTCTCAACGGCTTCTACACTTCTCTTTATTTTTTCTAAATTTTTGTATTTATTTTAATACATAAAAAGTAGTGGGTTATAATCAACCTTATCATCAATTAAATTGAAATTTAAAATATTCCCACCATCTCTTAACTCATCCTACAACCACTCCTACAAATCCTCTAATCGTCATCTCACGTTTCACCCCACATTTCCTCCCACGTTTCCCACTCTATTTAAGAATACTCCAATTTAAGAATTCCACCCCAATTAAAACTCCTCCAAACATAGCTTCCTCCTTCAATTCTCTTGCATGCTCATTCGTATTTTTTGGTAAACCAAACTAAGAATCTATTATCACTTTCATTTTTCTTGTGGTGTCAATCCAATTCTGTGTCATCCCATGAATCAAATGAACCCTAACAAGTCCGAATACGTGCCACGTATATCCAAACTGGTGATTAATCGAAATAGCAATACAACTTTATGAGTCTCTAATCTCTTTCAGTCATCTCTTGCGGGATTTATTACTTGTTTGAGTCATCACTGTCGGATCACCCTCTCAGTGTCATCTTCATCACCACCATTTTTAGTTAGGGTTTTAAATGAAGTCCCGATTTTGCCGCAAATAATGCTTATCCATGCATATTTTCGTGGTCAACTAGTGCTTGATAACTGTGTTAAGGGTCCTAAGGATCGTCTCATGAATTTTACATCCCTCCCAAGCCAGCTTTAAATAAGGTCTGTAGTGAAGATATGTTGGAAGTTTTACCAGTCAATGGTGGTAGCCGGTAGTGGCCGACGTTTGTGGCGCAAGTGGCAGCACGTCCTTTTTTCAGCTGTGCCTATAAGAGAAGATCCGACAAGACTAAACATGAACATGGTCAAGAGGATTTGCTTTGTCCCTACACAATATTGCATGGGGTATCAGAAGCATCTTTGACTGCTCTAAATTGCCTGGAGCAGTGCTGATTCATGTTAGCCTTTGGAGCAAAACCATTTAACAGTGGAGAAGAAGGGAAAAAAGGAAAGAAAAGATAAAAGAAAAAGAAAAAGAAGAAAAGGAGAGAAGAGGAAAAGAAAAAGAATTAGGAAGAGAATGTTCTCTCTCTACATTCCGGACGGTTGCAGGGGCTTTTCCCCACTTTATTTGAGAGTACCTTCGGAACAAAATTGTAGACTGTTAATCTCGTAAACCATTTTCAGGAGGCTCACGCATAATTTTTACACGTATACATCACTTGCAGGTGGCACAATCTGTTATAAGTTAATATTCATGGCAATTTGAAAAATGAGGGGCTTTGTAAGCATTTAAGTATGCCACAGCATTTGCGAGAAAAACATGAATTACAGCAGTCTAGACATTTGTTGAATAATAAAAAAAAGATGTCAGACTTGCATATCTTTGTCAATTCAGGCTATCAGATCCAGAATGTATATGTTGGGAACACTGATTTTGTTCATGAAGTTCAACATTTGATGCACACTTGAGAGATGAAGTCTACTACATGTAAGGCAAACTACTTATCACATCCTTCCATTACGGGTTCAGCTTGGAAGGAATCAAATCATACTGCGAATACAAGTGTATTAATCATTCCACAAAGCTCTACAGTCAATTCCTTGAAAAGTAAGTTGCTTAGTTTCCAAATCAAATGCCATGTAGAAATATTATTGGAGATTAATCGCAATAAAATTAAATTTATATCCTAGCTATGAAGCGTCCACCACATTAAAGCATACCTTACCAGAATATTGTTGAAAGATGTTCTCGTAGTCCAGTTCCACTGTTGAATCATTAGCAAAATGAAACGGTACAGTAGGAACCCCAATGAAATCTGTGTAGAGATTTCCCCTGAAACAAAGCTTAGTTACATATGTCCCATGGTAGTCCGCTCTCTCAAGTGAATCTCCAACCAAGTCTACAATCTCTTTTTGTAATTTCCACTATGTCATTGGCTGAAGAGCACTAGAACTTGCACCAGAATCAAAAGCTGCACCACCTTTATGATTTGATATTTTCAGTTGTTCATTGTCAATGTCAAGCATCTTACCTCCAAAACTTATGCCTTCTAGGCTGCTACCAGTGTCAAAAGCAACAGTTTGTTGGGTAGGTGGTTCGCTCATTTCAAAACATGCAAGAAACAAGGAAACTTTACGTCGCGTTGCAAAACTTGTTTGGAAATCACTCTGATCAGTGAATCCTTCGGTTTGCATCGACAAAAAGTTTAACCGAGCCAACGAAATCTCCATATCTCTATCCACTTGTTCTTCAAGTTTGGCGGTCTGATCGAAATACGGAGAGCCAACAACATTATGATAATTTTGTTTTTTCACTGTCCTGTTGGATGGGGGGCTGTTTAGTATTGTACTTAGAATTAGGCAGGTAATGGTAAAAGTTAAGGCAAGGGAAAAGGCTTAAAAACGTCGCATATCCCCTCTAACAGCATATATCAAAGGTTTCAAAGAAATACACAGCAAAAGGAGGGAACAATTCGATGTGCATTGTGATATAATATCCAACTATCAATATCTATATCTATATGTATTGCAGAAGAGGTTTTTAGCAGAGACTCTCTCAATGGCTTCTAAACTTCTCATTCTTTTTTCTAGATTTTTGTATTAATTTTAATACACAAAAAGTAGTGGGTTGTAACCAACCTTGTCACCAATCAAATTTAAATTTAAAATATTCCCACTGTCTCTTAACTCATCCTACAACTACTCCTACAAATCCTCTAATCATCGTCCCACGTTTCCCTCCACATTCCCTCCAGCGTTTCCCACTCCAATTAATGTATGGCAGAAGCCGTTAGTAGTAGAGACCCTCTCAACGGCTTCTACACTTCTCTTTATTTTTTCTAAATTTTTGTATTTATTTTAATACATAAAAAGTAGTGGGTTATAATCAACCTTATCATCAATTAAATTGAAATTTAAAATATTCCCACCATCTCTTAACTCATCCTACAACCACTCCTACAAATCCTCTAATCGTCATCTCACGTTTCACCCCACATTTCCTCCCACGTTTCCCACTCTATTTAAGAATACTCCAATTTAAGAATTCCACCCCAATTAAAACTCCTCCAAACATAGCTTCCTCCTTCAATTCTCTTGCATGCTCATTCGTATTTTTTGGTAAACCAAACTAAGAATCTATTATCACTTTCATTTTTCTTGTGGTGTCAATCCAATTCTGTGTCATCCCATGAATCAAATGAACCCTAACAAGTCCGAATACGTGCCACGTATATCCAAACTGGTGATTAATCGAAATAGCAATACAACTTTATGAGTCTCTAATCTCTTTCAGTCATCTCTTGCGGGATTTATTACTTGTTTGAGTCATCACTGTCGGATCACCCTCTCAGTGTCATCTTCATCACCACCATTTTTAGTTAGGGTTTTAAATGAAGTCCCGATTTTGCCGCAAATAATGCTTATCCATGCATATTTTCGTGGTCAACTAGTGCTTGATAACTGTGTTAAGGGTCCTAAGGATCGTCTCATGAATTTTACATCCCTCCCAAGCCAGCTTTAAATAAGGTCTGTAGTGAAGATATGTTGGAAGTTTTACCAGTCAATGGTGGTAGCCGGTAGTGGCCGACGTTTGTGGCGCAAGTGGCAGCACGTCCTTTTTTCAGCTGTGCCTATAAGAGAAGATCCGACAAGACTAAACATGAACATGGTCAAGAGGATTTGCTTTGTCCCTACACAATATTGCATGGGGTATCAGAAGCATCTTTGACTGCTCTAAATTGCCTGGAGCAGTGCTGATTCATGTTAGCCTTTGGAGCAAAACCATTTAACAGTGGAGAAGAAGGGAAAAAAGGAAAGAAAAGATAAAAGAAAAAGAAAAAGAAGAAAAGGAGAGAAGAGGAAAAGAAAAAGAATTAGGAAGAGAATGTTCTCTCTCTACATTCCGGACGGTTGCAGGGGCTTTTCCCCACTTTATTTGAGAGTACCTTCGGAACAAAATTGTAGACTGTTAATCTCGTAAACCATTTTCAGGAGGCTCACGCATAATTTTTACACGTATACATCACTTGCAGGTGGCACAATCTGTTATAAGTTAATATTCATGGCAATTTGAAAAATGAGGGGCTTTGTAAGCATTTAAGTATGCCACAGCATTTGCGAGAAAAACATGAATTACAGCAGTCTAGACATTTGTTGAATAATAAAAAAAAGATGTCAGACTTGCATATCTTTGTCAATTCAGGCTATCAGATCCAGAATGTATATGTTGGGAACACTGATTTTGTTCATGAAGTTCAACATTTGATGCACACTTGAGAGATGAAGTCTACTACATGTAAGGCAAACTACTTATCACATCCTTCCATTACGGGTTCAGCTTGGAAGGAATCAAATCATACTGCGAATACAAGTGTATTAATCATTCCACAAAGCTCTACAGTCAATTCCTTGAAAAGTAAGTTGCTTAGTTTCCAAATCAAATGCCATGTAGAAATATTATTGGAGATTAATCGCAATAAAATTAAATTTATATCCTAGCTATGAAGCGTCCACCACATTAAAGCATACCTTACCAGAATATTGTTGAAAGATGTTCTCGTAGTCCAGTTCCACTGTTGAATCATTAGCAAAATGAAACGGTACAGTAGGAACCCCAATGAAATCTGTGTAGAGATTTCCCCTGAAACAAAGCTTAGTTACATATGTCCCATGGTAGTCCGCTCTCTCAAGTGAATCTCCAACCAAGTCTACAATCTCTTTTTGTAATTTCCACTATGTCATTGGCTGAAGAGCACTAGAACTTGCACCAGAATCAAAAGCTGCACCACCTTTATGATTTGATATTTTCAGTTGTTCATTGTCAATGTCAAGCATCTTACCTCCAAAACTTATGCCTTCTAGGCTGCTACCAGTGTCAAAAGCAACAGTTTGTTGGGTAGGTGGTTCGCTCATTTCAAAACATGCAAGAAACAAGGAAACTTTACGTCGCGTTGCAAAACTTGTTTGGAAATCACTCTGATCAGTGAATCCTTCGGTTTGCATCGACAAAAAGTTTAACCGAGCCAACGAAATCTCCATATCTCTATCCACTTGTTCTTCAAGTTTGGCGGTCTGATCGAAATACGGAGAGCCAACAACATTATGATAATTTTGTTTTTTCACTGTCCTGTTGGATGGGGGGCTGTTTAGTATTGTACTTAGAATTAGGCAGGTAATGGTAAAAGTTAAGGCAAGGGAAAAGGCTTAAAAACGTCGCATATCCCCTCTAACAGCATATATCAAAGGTTTCAAAGAAATACACAGCAAAAGGAGGGAACAATTCGATGTGCATTGTGATATAATATCCAACTATCAATATCTATATCTATATGTATTGCAGAAGAGGTTTTTAGCAGAGACTCTCTCAATGGCTTCTAAACTTCTCATTCTTTTTTCTAGATTTTTGTATTAATTTTAATACACAAAAAGTAGTGGGTTGTAACCAACCTTGTCACCAATCAAATTTAAATTTAAAATATTCCCACTGTCTCTTAACTCATCCTACAACTACTCCTACAAATCCTCTAATCATCGTCCCACGTTTCCCTCCACATTCCCTCCAGCGTTTCCCACTCCAATTAATGTATGGCAGAAGCCGTTAGTAGTAGAGACCCTCTCAACGGCTTCTACACTTCTCTTTATTTTTTCTAAATTTTTGTATTTATTTTAATACATAAAAAGTAGTGGGTTATAATCAACCTTATCATCAATTAAATTGAAATTTAAAATATTCCCACCATCTCTTAACTCATCCTACAACCACTCCTACAAATCCTCTAATCGTCATCTCACGTTTCACCCCACATTTCCTCCCACGTTTCCCACTCTATTTAAGAATACTCCAATTTAAGAATTCCACCCCAATTAAAACTCCTCCAAACATAGCTTCCTCCTTCAATTCTCTTGCATGCTCATTCGTATTTTTTGGTAAACCAAACTAAGAATCTATTATCACTTTCATTTTTCTTGTGGTGTCAATCCAATTCTGTGTCATCCCATGAATCAAATGAACCCTAACAAGTCCGAATACGTGCCACGTATATCCAAACTGGTGATTAATCGAAATAGCAATACAACTTTATGAGTCTCTAATCTCTTTCAGTCATCTCTTGCGGGATTTATTACTTGTTTGAGTCATCACTGTCGGATCACCCTCTCAGTGTCATCTTCATCACCACCATTTTTAGTTAGGGTTTTAAATGAAGTCCCGATTTTGCCGCAAATAATGCTTATCCATGCATATTTTCGTGGTCAACTAGTGCTTGATAACTGTGTTAAGGGTCCTAAGGATCGTCTCATGAATTTTACATCCCTCCCAAGCCAGCTTTAAATAAGGTCTGTAGTGAAGATATGTTGGAAGTTTTACCAGTCAATGGTGGTAGCCGGTAGTGGCCGACGTTTGTGGCGCAAGTGGCAGCACGTCCTTTTTTCAGCTGTGCCTATAAGAGAAGATCCGACAAGACTAAACATGAACATGGTCAAGAGGATTTGCTTTGTCCCTACACAATATTGCATGGGGTATCAGAAGCATCTTTGACTGCTCTAAATTGCCTGGAGCAGTGCTGATTCATGTTAGCCTTTGGAGCAAAACCATTTAACAGTGGAGAAGAAGGGAAAAAAGGAAAGAAAAGATAAAAGAAAAAGAAAAAGAAGAAAAGGAGAGAAGAGGAAAAGAAAAAGAATTAGGAAGAGAATGTTCTCTCTCTACATTCCGGACGGTTGCAGGGGCTTTTCCCCACTTTATTTGAGAGTACCTTCGGAACAAAATTGTAGACTGTTAATCTCGTAAACCATTTTCAGGAGGCTCACGCATAATTTTTACACGTATACATCACTTGCAGGTGGCACAATCTGTTATAAGTTAATATTCATGGCAATTTGAAAAATGAGGGGCTTTGTAAGCATTTAAGTATGCCACAGCATTTGCGAGAAAAACATGAATTACAGCAGTCTAGACATTTGTTGAATAATAAAAAAAAGATGTCAGACTTGCATATCTTTGTCAATTCAGGCTATCAGATCCAGAATGTATATGTTGGGAACACTGATTTTGTTCATGAAGTTCAACATTTGATGCACACTTGAGAGATGAAGTCTACTACATGTAAGGCAAACTACTTATCACATCCTTCCATTACGGGTTCAGCTTGGAAGGAATCAAATCATACTGCGAATACAAGTGTATTAATCATTCCACAAAGCTCTACAGTCAATTCCTTGAAAAGTAAGTTGCTTAGTTTCCAAATCAAATGCCATGTAGAAATATTATTGGAGATTAATCGCAATAAAATTAAATTTATATCCTAGCTATGAAGCGTCCACCACATTAAAGCATACCTTACCAGAATATTGTTGAAAGATGTTCTCGTAGTCCAGTTCCACTGTTGAATCATTAGCAAAATGAAACGGTACAGTAGGAACCCCAATGAAATCTGTGTAGAGATTTCCCCTGAAACAAAGCTTAGTTACATATGTCCCATGGTAGTCCGCTCTCTCAAGTGAATCTCCAACCAAGTCTACAATCTCTTTTTGTAATTTCCACTATGTCATTGGCTGAAGAGCACTAGAACTTGCACCAGAATCAAAAGCTGCACCACCTTTATGATTTGATATTTTCAGTTGTTCATTGTCAATGTCAAGCATCTTACCTCCAAAACTTATGCCTTCTAGGCTGCTACCAGTGTCAAAAGCAACAGTTTGTTGGGTAGGTGGTTCGCTCATTTCAAAACATGCAAGAAACAAGGAAACTTTACGTCGCGTTGCAAAACTTGTTTGGAAATCACTCTGATCAGTGAATCCTTCGGTTTGCATCGACAAAAAGTTTAACCGAGCCAACGAAATCTCCATATCTCTATCCACTTGTTCTTCAAGTTTGGCGGTCTGATCGAAATACGGAGAGCCAACAACATTATGATAATTTTGTTTTTTCACTGTCCTGTTGGATGGGGGGCTGTTTAGTATTGTACTTAGAATTAGGCAGGTAATGGTAAAAGTTAAGGCAAGGGAAAAGGCTTAAAAACGTCGCATATCCCCTCTAACAGCATATATCAAAGGTTTCAAAGAAATACACAGCAAAAGGAGGGAACAATTCGATGTGCATTGTGATATAATATCCAACTATCAATATCTATATCTATATGTATTGCAGAAGAGGTTTTTAGCAGAGACTCTCTCAATGGCTTCTAAACTTCTCATTCTTTTTTCTAGATTTTTGTATTAATTTTAATACACAAAAAGTAGTGGGTTGTAACCAACCTTGTCACCAATCAAATTTAAATTTAAAATATTCCCACTGTCTCTTAACTCATCCTACAACTACTCCTACAAATCCTCTAATCATCGTCCCACGTTTCCCTCCACATTCCCTCCAGCGTTTCCCACTCCAATTAATGTATGGCAGAAGCCGTTAGTAGTAGAGACCCTCTCAACGGCTTCTACACTTCTCTTTATTTTTTCTAAATTTTTGTATTTATTTTAATACATAAAAAGTAGTGGGTTATAATCAACCTTATCATCAATTAAATTGAAATTTAAAATATTCCCACCATCTCTTAACTCATCCTACAACCACTCCTACAAATCCTCTAATCGTCATCTCACGTTTCACCCCACATTTCCTCCCACGTTTCCCACTCTATTTAAGAATACTCCAATTTAAGAATTCCACCCCAATTAAAACTCCTCCAAACATAGCTTCCTCCTTCAATTCTCTTGCATGCTCATTCGTATTTTTTGGTAAACCAAACTAAGAATCTATTATCACTTTCATTTTTCTTGTGGTGTCAATCCAATTCTGTGTCATCCCATGAATCAAATGAACCCTAACAAGTCCGAATACGTGCCACGTATATCCAAACTGGTGATTAATCGAAATAACAATACAACTTTATGAGTCTCTAATCTCTTTCAGTCATCTCTTGCGGGATTTATTACTTGTTTGAGTCATCACTGTCGGATCACCCTCTCAGTGTCATCTTCATCACCACCATTTTTAGTTAGGGTTTTAAATGAAGTCCCGATTTTGCCGCAAATAATGCTTATCCATGCATATTTTCGTGGTCAACTAGTGCTTGATAACTGTGTTAAGGGTCCTAAGGATCGTCTCATGAATTTTACATCCCTCCCAAGCCAGCTTTAAATAAGGTCTGTAGTGAAGATATGTTGGAAGTTTTACCAGTCAATGGTGGTAGCCGGTAGTGGCCGACGTTTGTGGCGCAAGTGGCAGCACGTCCTTTTTTCAGCTGTGCCTATAAGAGAAGATCCGACAAGACTAAACATGAACATGGTCAAGAGGATTTGCTTTGTCCCTACACAATATTGCATGGGGTATCAGAAGCATCTTTGACTGCTCTAAATTGCCTGGAGCAGTGCTGATTCATGTTAGCCTTTGGAGCAAAACCATTTAACAGTGGAGAAGAAGGGAAAAAAGGAAAGAAAAGATAAAAGAAAAAGAAAAAGAAGAAAAGGAGAGAAGAGGAAAAGAAAAAGAATTAGGAAGAGAATGTTCTCTCTCTACATTCCGGACGGTTGCAGGGGCTTTTCCCCACTTTATTTGAGAGTACCTTCGGAACAAAATTGTAGACTGTTAATCTCGTAAACCATTTTCAGGAGGCTCACGCATAATTTTTACACGTATACATCACTTGCAGGTGGCACAATCTGTTATAAGTTAATATTCATGGCAATTTGAAAAATGAGGGGCTTTGTAAGCATTTAAGTATGCCACAGCATTTGCGAGAAAAACATGAATTACAGCAGTCTAGACATTTGTTGAATAATAAAAAAAAGATGTCAGACTTGCATATCTTTGTCAATTCAGGCTATCAGATCCAGAATGTATATGTTGGGAACACTGATTTTGTTCATGAAGTTCAACATTTGATGCACACTTGAGAGATGAAGTCTACTACATGTAAGGCAAACTACTTATCACATCCTTCCATTACGGGTTCAGCTTGGAAGGAATCAAATCATACTGCGAATACAAGTGTATTAATCATTCCACAAAGCTCTACAGTCAATTCCTTGAAAAGTAAGTTGCTTAGTTTCCAAATCAAATGCCATGTAGAAATATTATTGGAGATTAATCGCAATAAAATTAAATTTATATCCTAGCTATGAAGCGTCCACCACATTAAAGCATACCTTACCAGAATATTGTTGAAAGATGTTCTCGTAGTCCAGTTCCACTGTTGAATCATTAGCAAAATGAAACGGTACAGTAGGAACCCCAATGAAATCTGTGTAGAGATTTCCCCTGAAACAAAGCTTAGTTACATATGTCCCATGGTAGTCCGCTCTCTCAAGTGAATCTCCAACCAAGTCTACAATCTCTTTTTGTAATTTCCACTATGTCATTGGCTGAAGAGCACTAGAACTTGCACCAGAATCAAAAGCTGCACCACCTTTATGATTTGATATTTTCAGTTGTTCATTGTCAATGTCAAGCATCTTACCTCCAAAACTTATGCCTTCTAGGCTGCTACCAGTGTCAAAAGCAACAGTTTGTTGGGTAGGTGGTTCGCTCATTTCAAAACATGCAAGAAACAAGGAAACTTTACGTCGCGTTGCAAAACTTGTTTGGAAATCACTCTGATCAGTGAATCCTTCGGTTTGCATCGACAAAAAGTTTAACCGAGCCAACGAAATCTCCATATCTCTATCCACTTGTTCTTCAAGTTTGGCGGTCTGATCGAAATACGGAGAGCCAACAACATTATGATAATTTTGTTTTTTCACTGTCCTGTTGGATGGGGGGCTGTTTAGTATTGTACTTAGAATTAGGCAGGTAATGGTAAAAGTTAAGGCAAGGGAAAAGGCTTAAAAACGTCGCATATCCCCTCTAACAGCATATATCAAAGGTTTCAAAGAAATACACAGCAAAAGGAGGGAACAATTCGATGTGCATTGTGATATAATATCCAACTATCAATATCTATATCTATATGTATTGCAGAAGAGGTTTTTAGCAGAGACTCTCTCAATGGCTTCTAAACTTCTCATTCTTTTTTCTAGATTTTTGTATTAATTTTAATACACAAAAAGTAGTGGGTTGTAACCAACCTTGTCACCAATCAAATTTAAATTTAAAATATTCCCACTGTCTCTTAACTCATCCTACAACTACTCCTACAAATCCTCTAATCATCGTCCCACGTTTCCCTCCACATTCCCTCCAGCGTTTCCCACTCCAATTAATGTATGGCAGAAGCCGTTAGTAGTAGAGACCCTCTCAACGGCTTCTACACTTCTCTTTATTTTTTCTAAATTTTTGTATTTATTTTAATACATAAAAAGTAGTGGGTTATAATCAACCTTATCATCAATTAAATTGAAATTTAAAATATTCCCACCATCTCTTAACTCATCCTACAACCACTCCTACAAATCCTCTAATCGTCATCTCACGTTTCACCCCACATTTCCTCCCACGTTTCCCACTCTATTTAAGAATACTCCAATTTAAGAATTCCACCCCAATTAAAACTCCTCCAAACATAGCTTCCTCCTTCAATTCTCTTGCATGCTCATTCGTATTTTTTGGTAAACCAAACTAAGAATCTATTATCACTTTCATTTTTCTTGTGGTGTCAATCCAATTCTGTGTCATCCCATGAATCAAATGAACCCTAACAAGTCCGAATACGTGCCACGTATATCCAAACTGGTGATTAATCGAAATAGCAATACAACTTTATGAGTCTCTAATCTCTTTCAGTCATCTCTTGCGGGATTTATTACTTGTTTGAGTCATCACTGTCGGATCACCCTCTCAGTGTCATCTTCATCACCACCATTTTTAGTTAGGGTTTTAAATGAAGTCCCGATTTTGCCGCAAATAATGCTTATCCATGCATATTTTCGTGGTCAACTAGTGCTTGATAACTGTGTTAAGGGTCCTAAGGATCGTCTCATGAATTTTACATCCCTCCCAAGCCAGCTTTAAATAAGGTCTGTAGTGAAGATATGTTGGAAGTTTTACCAGTCAATGGTGGTAGCCGGTAGTGGCCGACGTTTGTGGCGCAAGTGGCAGCACGTCCTTTTTTCAGCTGTGCCTATAAGAGAAGATCCGACAAGACTAAACATGAACATGGTCAAGAGGATTTGCTTTGTCCCTACACAATATTGCATGGGGTATCAGAAGCATCTTTGACTGCTCTAAATTGCCTGGAGCAGTGCTGATTCATGTTAGCCTTTGGAGCAAAACCATTTAACAGTGGAGAAGAAGGGAAAAAAGGAAAGAAAAGATAAAAGAAAAAGAAAAAGAAGAAAAGGAGAGAAGAGGAAAAGAAAAAGAATTAGGAAGAGAATGTTCTCTCTCTACATTCCGGACGGTTGCAGGGGCTTTTCCCCACTTTATTTGAGAGTACCTTCGGAACAAAATTGTAGACTGTTAATCTCGTAAACCATTTTCAGGAGGCTCACGCATAATTTTTACACGTATACATCACTTGCAGGTGGCACAATCTGTTATAAGTTAATATTCATGGCAATTTGAAAAATGAGGGGCTTTGTAAGCATTTAAGTATGCCACAGCATTTGCGAGAAAAACATGAATTACAGCAGTCTAGACATTTGTTGAATAATAAAAAAAAGATGTCAGACTTGCATATCTTTGTCAATTCAGGCTATCAGATCCAGAATGTATATGTTGGGAACACTGATTTTGTTCATGAAGTTCAACATTTGATGCACACTTGAGAGATGAAGTCTACTACATGTAAGGCAAACTACTTATCACATCCTTCCATTACGGGTTCAGCTTGGAAGGAATCAAATCATACTGCGAATACAAGTGTATTAATCATTCCACAAAGCTCTACAGTCAATTCCTTGAAAAGTAAGTTGCTTAGTTTCCAAATCAAATGCCATGTAGAAATATTATTGGAGATTAATCGCAATAAAATTAAATTTATATCCTAGCTATGAAGCGTCCACCACATTAAAGCATACCTTACCAGAATATTGTTGAAAGATGTTCTCGTAGTCCAGTTCCACTGTTGAATCATTAGCAAAATGAAACGGTACAGTAGGAACCCCAATGAAATCTGTGTAGAGATTTCCCCTGAAACAAAGCTTAGTTACATATGTCCCATGGTAGTCCGCTCTCTCAAGTGAATCTCCAACCAAGTCTACAATCTCTTTTTGTAATTTCCACTATGTCATTGGCTGAAGAGCACTAGAACTTGCACCAGAATCAAAAGCTGCACCACCTTTATGATTTGATATTTTCAGTTGTTCATTGTCAATGTCAAGCATCTTACCTCCAAAACTTATGCCTTCTAGGCTGCTACCAGTGTCAAAAGCAACAGTTTGTTGGGTAGGTGGTTCGCTCATTTCAAAACATGCAAGAAACAAGGAAACTTTACGTCGCGTTGCAAAACTTGTTTGGAAATCACTCTGATCAGTGAATCCTTCGGTTTGCATCGACAAAAAGTTTAACCGAGCCAACGAAATCTCCATATCTCTATCCACTTGTTCTTCAAGTTTGGCGGTCTGATCGAAATACGGAGAGCCAACAACATTATGATAATTTTGTTTTTTCACTGTCCTGTTGGATGGGGGGCTGTTTAGTATTGTACTTAGAATTAGGCAGGTAATGGTAAAAGTTAAGGCAAGGGAAAAGGCTTAAAAACGTCGCATATCCCCTCTAACAGCATATATCAAAGGTTTCAAAGAAATACACAGCAAAAGGAGGGAACAATTCGATGTGCATTGTGATATAATATCCAACTATCAATATCTATATCTATATGTATTGCAGAAGAGGTTTTTAGCAGAGACTCTCTCAATGGCTTCTAAACTTCTCATTCTTTTTTCTAGATTTTTGTATTAATTTTAATACACAAAAAGTAGTGGGTTGTAACCAACCTTGTCACCAATCAAATTTAAATTTAAAATATTCCCACTGTCTCTTAACTCATCCTACAACTACTCCTACAAATCCTCTAATCATCGTCCCACGTTTCCCTCCACATTCCCTCCAGCGTTTCCCACTCCAATTAATGTATGGCAGAAGCCGTTAGTAGTAGAGACCCTCTCAACGGCTTCTACACTTCTCTTTATTTTTTCTAAATTTTTGTATTTATTTTAATACATAAAAAGTAGTGGGTTATAATCAACCTTATCATCAATTAAATTGAAATTTAAAATATTCCCACCATCTCTTAACTCATCCTACAACCACTCCTACAAATCCTCTAATCGTCATCTCACGTTTCACCCCACATTTCCTCCCACGTTTCCCACTCTATTTAAGAATACTCCAATTTAAGAATTCCACCCCAATTAAAACTCCTCCAAACATAGCTTCCTCCTTCAATTCTCTTGCATGCTCATTCGTATTTTTTGGTAAACCAAACTAAGAATCTATTATCACTTTCATTTTTCTTGTGGTGTCAATCCAATTCTGTGTCATCCCATGAATCAAATGAACCCTAACAAGTCCGAATACGTGCCACGTATATCCAAACTGGTGATTAATCGAAATAGCAATACAACTTTATGAGTCTCTAATCTCTTTCAGTCATCTCTTGCGGGATTTATTACTTGTTTGAGTCATCACTGTCGGATCACCCTCTCAGTGTCATCTTCATCACCACCATTTTTAGTTAGGGTTTTAAATGAAGTCCCGATTTTGCAGCAAATAATGCTTATCCATGCATATTTTCGTGGTCAACTAGTGCTTGATAACTGTGTTAAGGGTCCTAAGGATCGTCTCATGAATTTTACATCCCTCCCAAGCCAGCTTTAAATAAGGTCTGTAGTGAAGATATGTTGGAAGTTTTACCAGTCAATGGTGGTAGCCGGTAGTGGCCGACGTTTGTGGCGCAAGTGGCAGCACGTCCTTTTTTCAGCTGTGCCTATAAGAGAAGATCCGACAAGACTAAACATGAACATGGTCAAGAGGATTTGCTTTGTCCCTACACAATATTGCATGGGGTATCAGAAGCATCTTTGACTGCTCTAAATTGCCTGGAGCAGTGCTGATTCATGTTAGTCTTTGGAGCAAAACCATTTAACAGTGGAGAAGAAGGGAAAAAAGGAAAGAAAAGATAAAAGAAAAAGAAAAAGAAGAAAAGGAGAGAAGAGGAAAAGAAAAAGAATTAGGAAGAGAATGTTCTCTCTCTACATTCCGGACGGTTGCAGGGGCTTTTCCCCACTTTATTTGAGAGTACCTTCGGAACAAAATTGTAGACTGTTAATCTCGTAAACCATTTTCAGGAGGCTCACGCATAATTTTTACACGTATACATCACTTGCAGGTGGCACAATCTGTTATAAGTTAATATTCATGGCAATTTGAAAAATGAGGGGCTTTGTAAGCATTTAAGTATGCCACAGCATTTGCGAGAAAAACATGAATTACAGCAGTCTAGACATTTGTTGAATAATAAAAAAAAGATGTCAGACTTGCATATCTTTGTCAATTCAGGCTATCAGATCCAGAATGTATATGTTGGGAACACTGATTTTGTTCATGAAGTTCAACATTTGATGCACACTTGAGAGATGAAGTCTACTACATGTAAGGCAAACTACTTATCACATCCTTCCATTACGGGTTCAGCTTGGAAGGAATCAAATCATACTGCGAATACAAGTGTATTAATCATTCCACAAAGCTCTACAGTCAATTCCTTGAAAAGTAAGTTGCTTAGTTTCCAAATCAAATGCCATGTAGAAATATTATTGGAGATTAATCGCAATAAAATTAAATTTATATCCTAGCTATGAAGCGTCCACCACATTAAAGCATACCTTACCAGAATATTGTTGAAAGATGTTCTCGTAGTCCAGTTCCACTGTTGAATCATTAGCAAAATGAAACGGTACAGTAGGAACCCCAATGAAATCTGTGTAGAGATTTCCCCTGAAACAAAGCTTAGTTACATATGTCCCATGGTAGTCCGCTCTCTCAAGTGAATCTCCAACCAAGTCTACAATCTCTTTTTGTAATTTCCACTATGTCATTGGCTGAAGAGCACTAGAACTTGCACCAGAATCAAAAGCTGCACCACCTTTATGATTTGATATTTTCAGTTGTTCATTGTCAATGTCAAGCATCTTACCTCCAAAACTTATGCCTTCTAGGCTGCTACCAGTGTCAAAAGCAACAGTTTGTTGGGTAGGTGGTTCGCTCATTTCAAAACATGCAAGAAACAAGGAAACTTTACGTCGCGTTGCAAAACTTGTTTGGAAATCACTCTGATCAGTGAATCCTTCGGTTTGCATCGACAAAAAGTTTAACCGAGCCAACGAAATCTCCATATCTCTATCCACTTGTTCTTCAAGTTTGGCGGTCTGATCGAAATACGGAGAGCCAACAACATTATGATAATTTTGTTTTTTCACTGTCCTGTTGGATGGGGGGCTGTTTAGTATTGTACTTAGAATTAGGCAGGTAATGGTAAAAGTTAAGGCAAGGGAAAAGGCTTAAAAACGTCGCATATCCCCTCTAACAGCATATATCAAAGGTTTCAAAGAAATACACAGCAAAAGGAGGGAACAATTCGATGTGCATTGTGATATAATATCCAACTATCAATATCTATATCTATATGTATTGCAGAAGAGGTTTTTAGCAGAGACTCTCTCAATGGCTTCTAAACTTCTCATTCTTTTTTCTAGATTTTTGTATTAATTTTAATACACAAAAAGTAGTGGGTTGTAACCAACCTTGTCACCAATCAAATTTAAATTTAAAATATTCCCACTGTCTCTTAACTCATCCTACAACTACTCCTACAAATCCTCTAATCATCGTCCCACGTTTCCCTCCACATTCCCTCCAGCGTTTCCCACTCCAATTAATGTATGGCAGAAGCCGTTAGTAGTAGAGACCCTCTCAACGGCTTCTACACTTCTCTTTATTTTTTCTAAATTTTTGTATTTATTTTAATACATAAAAAGTAGTGGGTTATAATCAACCTTATCATCAATTAAATTGAAATTTAAAATATTCCCACCATCTCTTAACTCATCCTACAACCACTCCTACAAATCCTCTAATCGTCATCTCACGTTTCACCCCACATTTCCTCCCACGTTTCCCACTCTATTTAAGAATACTCCAATTTAAGAATTCCACCCCAATTAAAACTCCTCCAAACATAGCTTCCTCCTTCAATTCTCTTGCATGCTCATTCGTATTTTTTGGTAAACCAAACTAAGAATCTATTATCACTTTCATTTTTCTTGTGGTGTCAATCCAATTCTGTGTCATCCCATGAATCAAATGAACCCTAACAAGTCCGAATACGTGCCACGTATATCCAAACTGGTGATTAATCGAAATAGCAATACAACTTTATGAGTCTCTAATCTCTTTCAGTCATCTCTTGCGGGATTTATTACTTGTTTGAGTCATCACTGTCGGATCACCCTCTCAGTGTCATCTTCATCACCACCATTTTTAGTTAGGGTTTTAAATGAAGTCCCGATTTTGCAGCAAATAATGCTTATCCATGCATATTTTCGTGGTCAACTAGTGCTTGATAACTGTGTTAAGGGTCCTAAGGATCGTCTCATGAATTTTACATCCCTCCCAAGCCAGCTTTAAATAAGGTCTGTAGTGAAGATATGTTGGAAGTTTTACCAGTCAATGGTGGTAGCCGGTAGTGGCCGACGTTTGTGGCGCAAGTGGCAGCACGTCCTTTTTTCAGCTGTGCCTATAAGAGAAGATCCGACAAGACTAAACATGAACATGGTCAAGAGGATTTGCTTTGTCCCTACACAATATTGCATGGGGTATCAGAAGCATCTTTGACTGCTCTAAATTGCCTGGAGCAGTGCTGATTCATGTTAGTCTTTGGAGCAAAACCATTTAACAGTGGAGAAGAAGGGAAAAAAGGAAAGAAAAGATAAAAGAAAAAGAAAAAGAAGAAAAGGAGAGAAGAGGAAAAGAAAAAGAATTAGGAAGAGAATGTTCTCTCTCTACATTCCGGACGGTTGCAGGGGCTTTTCCCCACTTTATTTGAGAGTACCTTCGGAACAAAATTGTAGACTGTTAATCTCGTAAACCATTTTCAGGAGGCTCACGCATAATTTTTACACGTATACATCACTTGCAGGTGGCACAATCTGTTATAAGTTAATATTCATGGCAATTTGAAAAATGAGGGGCTTTGTAAGCATTTAAGTATGCCACAGCATTTGCGAGAAAAACATGAATTACAGCAGTCTAGACATTTGTTGAATAATAAAAAAAAGATGTCAGACTTGCATATCTTTGTCAATTCAGGCTATCAGATCCAGAATGTATATGTTGGGAACACTGATTTTGTTCATGAAGTTCAACATTTGATGCACACTTGAGAGATGAAGTCTACTACATGTAAGGCAAACTACTTATCACATCCTTCCATTACGGGTTCAGCTTGGAAGGAATCAAATCATACTGCGAATACAAGTGTATTAATCATTCCACAAAGCTCTACAGTCAATTCCTTGAAAAGTAAGTTGCTTAGTTTCCAAATCAAATGCCATGTAGAAATATTATTGGAGATTAATCGCAATAAAATTAAATTTATATCCTAGCTATGAAGCGTCCACCACATTAAAGCATACCTTACCAGAATATTGTTGAAAGATGTTCTCGTAGTCCAGTTCCACTGTTGAATCATTAGCAAAATGAAACGGTACAGTAGGAACCCCAATGAAATCTGTGTAGAGATTTCCCCTGAAACAAAGCTTAGTTACATATGTCCCATGGTAGTCCGCTCTCTCAAGTGAATCTCCAACCAAGTCTACAATCTCTTTTTGTAATTTCCACTATGTCATTGGCTGAAGAGCACTAGAACTTGCACCAGAATCAAAAGCTGCACCACCTTTATGATTTGATATTTTCAGTTGTTCATTGTCAATGTCAAGCATCTTACTTCCAAAACTTATGCCTTCTAGGCTGCTACCAGTGTCAAAAGCAACAGTTTGTTGGGTAGGTGGTTCGCTCATTTCAAAACATGCAAGAAACAAGGAAACTTTACGTCGCGTTGCAAAACTTGTTTGGAAATCACTCTGATCAGTGAATCCTTCGGTTTGCATCGACAAAAAGTTTAACCGAGCCAACGAAATCTCCATATCTCTATCCACTTGTTCTTCAAGTTTGGCGGTCTGATCGAAATACGGAGAGCCAACAACATTATGATAATTTTGTTTTTTCACTGTCCTGTTGGATGGGGGGCTGTTTAGTATTGTACTTAGAATTAGGCAGGTAATGGTAAAAGTTAAGGCAAGGGAAAAGGCTTAAAAACGTCGCATATCCCCTCTAACAGCATATATCAAAGGTTTCAAAGAAATACACAGCAAAAGGAGGGAACAATTCGATGTGCATTGTGATATAATATCCAACTATCAATATCTATATCTATATGTATTGCAGAAGAGGTTTTTAGCAGAGACTCTCTCAATGGCTTCTAAACTTCTCATTCTTTTTTCTAGATTTTTGTATTAATTTTAATACACAAAAAGTAGTGGGTTGTAACCAACCTTGTCACCAATCAAATTTAAATTTAAAATATTCCCACTGTCTCTTAACTCATCCTACAACTACTCCTACAAATCCTCTAATCATCGTCCCACGTTTCCCTCCACATTCCCTCCAGCGTTTCCCACTCCAATTAATGTATGGCAGAAGCCGTTAGTAGTAGAGACCCTCTCAACGGCTTCTACACTTCTCTTTATTTTTTCTAAATTTTTGTATTTATTTTAATACATAAAAAGTAGTGGGTTATAATCAACCTTATCATCAATTAAATTGAAATTTAAAATATTCCCACCATCTCTTAACTCATCCTACAACCACTCCTACAAATCCTCTAATCGTCATCTCACGTTTCACCCCACATTTCCTCCCACGTTTCCCACTCTATTTAAGAATACTCCAATTTAAGAATTCCACCCCAATTAAAACTCCTCCAAACATAGCTTCCTCCTTCAATTCTCTTGCATGCTCATTCGTATTTTTTGGTAAACCAAACTAAGAATCTATTATCACTTTCATTTTTCTTGTGGTGTCAATCCAATTCTGTGTCATCCCATGAATCAAATGAACCCTAACAAGTCCGAATACGTGCCACGTATATCCAAACTGGTGATTAATCGAAATAACAATACAACTTTATGAGTCTCTAATCTCTTTCAGTCATCTCTTGCGGGATTTATTACTTGTTTGAGTCATCACTGTCGGATCACCCTCTCAGTGTCATCTTCATCACCACCATTTTTAGTTAGGGTTTTAAATGAAGTCCCGATTTTGCCGCAAATAATGCTTATCCATGCATATTTTCGTGGTCAACTAGTGCTTGATAACTGTGTTAAGGGTCCTAAGGATCGTCTCATGAATTTTACATCCCTCCCAAGCCAGCTTTAAATAAGGTCTGTAGTGAAGATATGTTGGAAGTTTTACCAGTCAATGGTGGTAGCCGGTAGTGGCCGACGTTTGTGGCGCAAGTGGCAGCACGTCCTTTTTTCAGCTGTGCCTATAAGAGAAGATCCGACAAGACTAAACATGAACATGGTCAAGAGGATTTGCTTTGTCCCTACACAATATTGCATGGGGTATCAGAAGCATCTTTGACTGCTCTAAATTGCTTGGAGCAGTGCTGATTCATGTTAGCCTTTGGAGCAAAACCATTTAACAGTGGAGAAGAAGGGAATAAAGGAAAGAAAAGATAAAAGAAAAAGAAAAAGAAGAAAATGAGAGAAGAGGAAAAGAAAAAGAATTAGGAAGAGAATGTTCTCTCTCTACATTCCGGACGGTTGCAGGGGCTTTTCCCCACTTTATTTGAGAGTACCTTCGAAACAAAATTGTAGACTGTTAATCTCGTAAACCATTTTCAGGAGGCTCACGCATAATTTTTACACGTATACATCACTTGCAGGTGGCACAATCTGTTATAAGTTAATATTCATGGCAATTTGAAAAATGAGGGGCTTTGTAAGCATTTAAGTATGCCACAGCATTTGCGAGAAAAACATGAATTACAGCAGTCTAGACATTTGTTGAATAATAAAAAAAAGATGTCAGACTTGCATATCTTTGTCAATTCAGGCTATCAGATCCAGAATGTATATGTTGGGAACACTGATTTTGTTCATGAAGTTCAACATTTGATGCACACTTGAGAGATGAAGTCTACTACATGTAAGGCAAACTACTTATCACATCCTTCCATTACGGGTTCAGCTTGGAAGGAATCAAATCATACTGCGAATACAAGTGTATTAATCATTCCACAAAGCTCTACAGTCAATTCCTTGAAAAGTAAGTTGCTTAGTTTCCAAATCAAATGCCATGTAGAAATATTATTGGAGATTAATCGCAATAAAATTAAATTTATATCCTAGCTATGAAGCGTCCACCACATTAAAGCATACCTTACCAGAATATTGTTGAAAGATGTTCTCGTAGTCCAGTTCCACTGTTGAATCATTAGCAAAATGAAACGGTACAGTAGGAACCCCAATGAAATCTGTGTAGAGATTTCCCCTGAAACAAAGCTTAGTTACATATGTCCCATGGTAGTCCGCTCTCTCAAGTGAATCTCCAACCAAGTCTACAATCTCTTTTTGTAATTTCCACTATGTCATTGGCTGAAGAGCACTAGAACTTGCACCAGAATCAAAAGCTGCACCACCTTTATGATTTGATATTTTCAGTTGTTCATTGTCAATGTCAAGCATCTTACCTCCAAAACTTATGCCTTCTAGGCTGCTACCAGTGTCAAAAGCAACAGTTTGTTGGGTAGGTGGTTCGCTCATTTCAAAACATGCAAGAAACAAGGAAACTTTACGTCGCGTTGCAAAACTTGTTTGGAAATCACTCTGATCAGTGAATCCTTCGGTTTGCATCGACAAAAAGTTTAACCGAGCCAACGAAATCTCCATATCTCTATCCACTTGTTCTTCAAGTTTGGCGGTCTGATCGAAATACGGAGAGCCAACAACATTATGATAATTTTGTTTTTTCACTGTCCTGTTGGATGGGGGGCTGTTTAGTATTGTACTTAGAATTAGGCAGGTAATGGTAAAAGTTAAGGCAAGGGAAAAGGCTTAAAAACGTCGCATATCCCCTCTAACAGCATATATCAAAGGTTTCAAAGAAATACACAGCAAAAGGAGGGAACAATTCGATGTGCATTGTGATATAATATCCAACTATCAATATCTATATCTATATGTATTGCAGAAGAGGTTTTTAGCAGAGACTCTCTCAATGGCTTCTAAACTTCTCATTCTTTTTTCTAGATTTTTGTATTAATTTTAATACACAAAAAGTAGTGGGTTGTAACCAACCTTGTCACCAATCAAATTTAAATTTAAAATATTCCCACTGTCTCTTAACTCATCCTACAACTACTCCTACAAATCCTCTAATCATCGTCCCACGTTTCCCTCCACATTCCCTCCAGCGTTTCCCACTCCAATTAATGTATGGCAGAAGCCGTTAGTAGTAGAGACCCTCTCAACGGCTTCTACACTTCTCTTTATTTTTTCTAAATTTTTGTATTTATTTTAATACATAAAAAGTAGTGGGTTATAATCAACCTTATCATCAATTAAATTGAAATTTAAAATATTCCCACCATCTCTTAACTCATCCTACAACCACTCCTACAAATCCTCTAATCGTCATCTCACGTTTCACCCCACATTTCCTCCCACGTTTCCCACTCTATTTAAGAATACTCCAATTTAAGAATTCCACCCCAATTAAAACTCCTCCAAACATAGCTTCCTCCTTCAATTCTCTTGCATGCTCATTCGTATTTTTTGGTAAACCAAACTAAGAATCTATTATCACTTTCATTTTTCTTGTGGTGTCAATCCAATTCTGTGTCATCCCATGAATCAAATGAACCCTAACAAGTCCGAATACGTGCCACGTATATCCAAACTGGTGATTAATCGAAATAACAATACAACTTTATGAGTCTCTAATCTCTTTCAGTCATCTCTTGCGGGATTTATTACTTGTTTGAGTCATCACTGTCGGATCACCCTCTCAGTGTCATCTTCATCACCACCATTTTTAGTTAGGGTTTTAAATGAAGTCCCGATTTTGCCGCAAATAATGCTTATCCATGCATATTTTCGTGGTCAACTAGTGCTTGATAACTGTGTTAAGGGTCCTAAGGATCGTCTCATGAATTTTACATCCCTCCCAAGCCAGCTTTAAATAAGGTCTGTAGTGAAGATATGTTGGAAGTTTTACCAGTCAATGGTGGTAGCCGGTAGTGGCCGACGTTTGTGGCGCAAGTGGCAGCACGTCCTTTTTTCAGCTGTGCCTATAAGAGAAGATCCGACAAGACTAAACATGAACATGGTCAAGAGGATTTGCTTTGTCCCTACACAATATTGCATGGGGTATCAGAAGCATCTTTGACTGCTCTAAATTGCTTGGAGCAGTGCTGATTCATGTTAGCCTTTGGAGCAAAACCATTTAACAGTGGAGAAGAAGGGAATAAAGGAAAGAAAAGATAAAAGAAAAAGAAAAAGAAGAAAATGAGAGAAGAGGAAAAGAAAAAGAATTAGGAAGAGAATGTTCTCTCTCTACATTCCGGACGGTTGCAGGGGCTTTTCCCCACTTTATTTGAGAGTACCTTCGAAACAAAATTGTAGACTGTTAATCTCGTAAACCATTTTCAGGAGGCTCACGCATAATTTTTACACGTATACATCACTTGCAGGTGGCACAATCTGTTATAAGTTAATATTCATGGCAATTTGAAAAATGAGGGGCTTTGTAAGCATTTAAGTATGCCACAGCATTTGCGAGAAAAACATGAATTACAGCAGTCTAGACATTTGTTGAATAATAAAAAAAAGATGTCAGACTTGCATATCTTTGTCAATTCAGGCTATCAGATCCAGAATGTATATGTTGGGAACACTGATTTTGTTCATGAAGTTCAACATTTGATGCACACTTGAGAGATGAAGTCTACTACATGTAAGGCAAACTACTTATCACATCCTTCCATTACGGGTTCAGCTTGGAAGGAATCAAATCATACTGCGAATACAAGTGTATTAATCATTCCACAAAGCTCTACAGTCAATTCCTTGAAAAGTAAGTTGCTTAGTTTCCAAATCAAATGCCATGTAGAAATATTATTGGAGATTAATCGCAATAAAATTAAATTTATATCCTAGCTATGAAGCGTCCACCACATTAAAGCATACCTTACCAGAATATTGTTGAAAGATGTTCTCGTAGTCCAGTTCCACTGTTGAATCATTAGCAAAATGAAACGGTACAGTAGGAACCCCAATGAAATCTGTGTAGAGATTTCCCCTGAAACAAAGCTTAGTTACATATGTCCCATGGTAGTCCGCTCTCTCAAGTGAATCTCCAACCAAGTCTACAATCTCTTTTTGTAATTTCCACTATGTCATTGGCTGAAGAGCACTAGAACTTGCACCAGAATCAAAAGCTGCACCACCTTTATGATTTGATATTTTCAGTTGTTCATTGTCAATGTCAAGCATCTTACCTCCAAAACTTATGCCTTCTAGGCTGCTACCAGTGTCAAAAGCAACAGTTTGTTGGGTAGGTGGTTCGCTCATTTCAAAACATGCAAGAAACAAGGAAACTTTACGTCGCGTTGCAAAACTTGTTTGGAAATCACTCTGATCAGTGAATCCTTCGGTTTGCATCGACAAAAAGTTTAACCGAGCCAACGAAATCTCCATATCTCTATCCACTTGTTCTTCAAGTTTGGCGGTCTGATCGAAATACGGAGAGCCAACAACATTATGATAATTTTGTTTTTTCACTGTCCTGTTGGATGGGGGGCTGTTTAGTATTGTACTTAGAATTAGGCAGGTAATGGTAAAAGTTAAGGCAAGGGAAAAGGCTTAAAAACGTCGCATATCCCCTCTAACAGCATATATCAAAGGTTTCAAAGAAATACACAGCAAAAGGAGGGAACAATTCGATGTGCATTGTGATATAATATCCAACTATCAATATCTATATCTATATGTATTGCAGAAGAGGTTTTTAGCAGAGACTCTCTCAATGGCTTCTAAACTTCTCATTCTTTTTTCTAGATTTTTGTATTAATTTTAATACACAAAAAGTAGTGGGTTGTAACCAACCTTGTCACCAATCAAATTTAAATTTAAAATATTCCCACTGTCTCTTAACTCATCCTACAACTACTCCTACAAATCCTCTAATCATCGTCCCACGTTTCCCTCCACATTCCCTCCAGCGTTTCCCACTCCAATTAATGTATGGCAGAAGCCGTTAGTAGTAGAGACCCTCTCAACGGCTTCTACACTTCTCTTTATTTTTTCTAAATTTTTGTATTTATTTTAATACATAAAAAGTAGTGGGTTATAATCAACCTTATCATCAATTAAATTGAAATTTAAAATATTCCCACCATCTCTTAACTCATCCTACAACCACTCCTACAAATCCTCTAATCGTCATCTCACGTTTCACCCCACATTTCCTCCCACGTTTCCCACTCTATTTAAGAATACTCCAATTTAAGAATTCCACCCCAATTAAAACTCCTCCAAACATAGCTTCCTCCTTCAATTCTCTTGCATGCTCATTCGTATTTTTTGGTAAACCAAACTAAGAATCTATTATCACTTTCATTTTTCTTGTGGTGTCAATCCAATTCTGTGTCATCCCATGAATCAAATGAACCCTAACAAGTCCGAATACGTGCCACGTATATCCAAACTGGTGATTAATCGAAATAACAATACAACTTTATGAGTCTCTAATCTCTTTCAGTCATCTCTTGCGGGATTTATTACTTGTTTGAGTCATCACTGTCGGATCACCCTCTCAGTGTCATCTTCATCACCACCATTTTTAGTTAGGGTTTTAAATGAAGTCCCGATTTTGCCGCAAATAATGCTTATCCATGCATATTTTCGTGGTCAACTAGTGCTTGATAACTGTGTTAAGGGTCCTAAGGATCGTCTCATGAATTTTACATCCCTCCCAAGCCAGCTTTAAATAAGGTCTGTAGTGAAGATATGTTGGAAGTTTTACCAGTCAATGGTGGTAGCCGGTAGTGGCCGACGTTTGTGGCGCAAGTGGCAGCACGTCCTTTTTTCAGCTGTGCCTATAAGAGAAGATCCGACAAGACTAAACATGAACATGGTCAAGAGGATTTGCTTTGTCCCTACACAATATTGCATGGGGTATCAGAAGCATCTTTGACTGCTCTAAATTGCCTGGAGCAGTGCTGATTCATGTTAGCCTTTGGAGCAAAACCATTTAACAGTGGAGAAGAAGGGAAAAAAGGAAAGAAAAGATAAAAGAAAAAGAAAAAGAAGAAAAGGAGAGAAGAGGAAAAGAAAAAGAATTAGGAAGAGAATGTTCTCTCTCTACATTCCGGACGGTTGCAGGGGCTTTTCCCCACTTTATTTGAGAGTACCTTCGGAACAAAATTGTAGACTGTTAATCTCGTAAACCATTTTCAGGAGGCTCACGCATAATTTTTACACGTATACATCACTTGCAGGTGGCACAATCTGTTATAAGTTAATATTCATGGCAATTTGAAAAATGAGGGGCTTTGTAAGCATTTAAGTATGCCACAGCATTTGCGAGAAAAACATGAATTACAGCAGTCTAGACATTTGTTGAATAATAAAAAAAAGATGTCAGACTTGCATATCTTTGTCAATTCAGGCTATCAGATCCAGAATGTATATGTTGGGAACACTGATTTTGTTCATGAAGTTCAACATTTGATGCACACTTGAGAGATGAAGTCTACTACATGTAAGGCAAACTACTTATCACATCCTTCCATTACGGGTTCAGCTTGGAAGGAATCAAATCATACTGCGAATACAAGTGTATTAATCATTCCACAAAGCTCTACAGTCAATTCCTTGAAAAGTAAGTTGCTTAGTTTCCAAATCAAATGCCATGTAGAAATATTATTGGAGATTAATCGCAATAAAATTAAATTTATATCCTAGCTATGAAGCGTCCACCACATTAAAGCATACCTTACCAGAATATTGTTGAAAGATGTTCTCGTAGTCCAGTTCCACTGTTGAATCATTAGCAAAATGAAACGGTACAGTAGGAACCCCAATGAAATCTGTGTAGAGATTTCCCCTGAAACAAAGCTTAGTTACATATGTCCCATGGTAGTCCGCTCTCTCAAGTGAATCTCCAACCAAGTCTACAATCTCTTTTTGTAATTTCCACTATGTCATTGGCTGAAGAGCACTAGAACTTGCACCAGAATCAAAAGCTGCACCACCTTTATGATTTGATATTTTCAGTTGTTCATTGTCAATGTCAAGCATCTTACTTCCAAAACTTATGCCTTCTAGGCTGCTACCAGTGTCAAAAGCAACAGTTTGTTGGGTAGGTGGTTCGCTCATTTCAAAACATGCAAGAAACAAGGAAACTTTACGTCGCGTTGCAAAACTTGTTTGGAAATCACTCTGATCAGTGAATCCTTCGGTTTGCATCGACAAAAAGTTTAACCGAGCCAACGAAATCTCCATATCTCTATCCACTTGTTCTTCAAGTTTGGCGGTCTGATCGAAATACGGAGAGCCAACAACATTATGATAATTTTGTTTTTTCACTGTCCTGTTGGATGGGGGGCTGTTTAGTATTGTACTTAGAATTAGGCAGGTAATGGTAAAAGTTAAGGCAAGGGAAAAGGCTTAAAAACGTCGCATATCCCCTCTAACAGCATATATCAAAGGTTTCAAAGAAATACACAGCAAAAGGAGGGAACAATTCGATGTGCATTGTGATATAATATCCAACTATCAATATCTATATCTATATGTATTGCAGAAGAGGTTTTTAGCAGAGACTCTCTCAATGGCTTCTAAACTTCTCATTCTTTTTTCTAGATTTTTGTATTAATTTTAATACACAAAAAGTAGTGGGTTGTAACCAACCTTGTCACCAATCAAATTTAAATTTAAAATATTCCCACTGTCTCTTAACTCATCCTACAACTACTCCTACAAATCCTCTAATCATCGTCCCACGTTTCCCTCCACATTCCCTCCAGCGTTTCCCACTCCAATTAATGTATGGCAGAAGCCGTTAGTAGTAGAGACCCTCTCAACGGCTTCTACACTTCTCTTTATTTTTTCTAAATTTTTGTATTTATTTTAATACATAAAAAGTAGTGGGTTATAATCAACCTTATCATCAATTAAATTGAAATTTAAAATATTCCCACCATCTCTTAACTCATCCTACAACCACTCCTACAAATCCTCTAATCGTCATCTCACGTTTCACCCCACATTTCCTCCCACGTTTCCCACTCTATTTAAGAATACTCCAATTTAAGAATTCCACCCCAATTAAAACTCCTCCAAACATAGCTTCCTCCTTCAATTCTCTTGCATGCTCATTCGTATTTTTTGGTAAACCAAACTAAGAATCTATTATCACTTTCATTTTTCTTGTGGTGTCAATCCAATTCTGTGTCATCCCATGAATCAAATGAACCCTAACAAGTCCGAATACGTGCCACGTATATCCAAACTGGTGATTAATCGAAATAACAATACAACTTTATGAGTCTCTAATCTCTTTCAGTCATCTCTTGCGGGATTTATTACTTGTTTGAGTCATCACTGTCGGATCACCCTCTCAGTGTCATCTTCATCACCACCATTTTTAGTTAGGGTTTTAAATGAAGTCCCTATTTTGCCGCAAATAATGCTTATCCATGCATATTTTCGTGCTCAACTAGTGCTTGATAACTGTGTTAAGGGTCCTAAGGATCGTCTCATGAATTTTACATCCCTCCCAAGCCAGCTTTAAATAAGGTCTGTAGTGAAGATATGTTGGAAGTTTTACCAGTCAATGGTGGTAGCCGGTAGTGGCCGACGTTTGTGGCGCAAGTGGCAGCACGTCCTTTTTTCAGCTGTGCCTATAAGAGAAGATCCGACAAGACTAAACATGAACATGGTCAAGAGGATTTGCTTTGTCCCTACACAATATTGCATGGGGTATCAGAAGCATCTTTGACTGCTCTAAATTGCCTGGAGCAGTGCTGATTCATGTTAGCCTTTGGAGCAAAACCATTTAACAGTGGAGAAGAAGGGAAAAAAGGAAAGAAAAGATAAAAGAAAAAGAAAAAGAAGAAAAGGAGAGAAGAGGAAAAGAAAAAGAATTAGGAAGAGAATGTTCTCTCTCTACATTCCTGACGGTTGCAGGGGCTTTTCCCCACTTTATTTGAGAGTACCTTCGGAACAAAATTGTAGACTGTTAATCTCGTAAACCATTTTCAGGAGGCTCACGCATAATTTTTACACGTAGACATCACTTGCAGGTGGCACAATCTGTTATAAGTTAATATTCATGGCAATTTGAAAAATGAGGGGCTTTGTAAGCATTTAAGTATGCCACAGCATTTGCGAGAAAAACATGAATTACAGCAGTCTAGACATTTGTTGAATAATAAAAAAAAGATGTCAGACTTGCATATCTTTGTCAATTCAGGCTATCAGATCCAGAATGTATATGTTGGGAACACTGATTTTGTTCATGAAGTTCAACATTTGATGCACACTTGAGAGATGAAGTCTACTACATGTAAGGCAAACTACTTATCACATCCTTCCATTACGGGTTCAGCTTGGAAGGAATCAAATCATACTGCGAATACAAGTGTATTAATCATTCCACAAAGCTCTACAGTCAATTCCTTGAAAAGTAAGTTGCTTAGTTTCCAAATCAAATGCCATGTAGAAATATTATTGGAGATTAATCGCAATAAAATTAAATTTATATCCTAGCTATGAAGCGTCCACCACATTAAAGCATACCTTACCAGAATATTGTTGAAAGATGTTCTCGTAGTCCAGTTCCACTGTTGAATCATTAGCAAAATGAAACGGTACAGTAGGAACCCCAATGAAATCTGTGTAGAGATTTCCCCTGAAACAAAGCTTAGTTACATATGTCCCATGGTAGTCCGCTCTCTCAAGTGAATCTCCAACCAAGTCTACAATCTCTTTTTGTAATTTCCACTATGTCATTGGCTGAAGAGCACTAGAACTTGCACCAGAATCAAAAGCTGCACCACCTTTATGATTTGATATTTTCAGTTGTTCATTGTCAATGTCAAGCATCTTACTTCCAAAACTTATGCCTTCTAGGCTGCTACCAGTGTCAAAAGCAACAGTTTGTTGGGTAGGTGGTTCGCTCATTTCAAAACATGCAAGAAACAAGGAAACTTTACGTCGCGTTGCAAAACTTGTTTGGAAATCACTCTGATCAGTGAATCCTTCGGTTTGCATCGACAAAAAGTTTAACCGAGCCAACGAAATCTCCATATCTCTATCCACTTGTTCTTCAAGTTTGGCGGTCTGATCGAAATACGGAGAGCCAACAACATTATGATAATTTTGTTTTTTCACTGTCCTGTTGGATGGGGGGCTGTTTAGTATTGTACTTAGAATTAGGCAGGTAATGGTAAAAGTTAAGGCAAGGGAAAAGGCTTAAAAACGTCGCATATCCCCTCTAACAGCATATATCAAAGGTTTCAAAGAAATACACAGCAAAAGGAGGGAACAATTCGATGTGCATTGTGATATAATATCCAACTATCAATATCTATATCTATATGTATTGCAGAAGAGGTTTTTAGCAGAGACTCTCTCAATGGCTTCTAAACTTCTCATTCTTTTTTCTAGATTTTTGTATTAATTTTAATACACAAAAAGTAGTGGGTTGTAACCAACCTTGTCACCAATCAAATTTAAATTTAAAATATTCCCACTGTCTCTTAACTCATCCTACAACTACTCCTACAAATCCTCTAATCATCGTCCCACGTTTCCCTCCACATTCCCTCCAGCGTTTCCCACTCCAATTAATGTATGGCAGAAGCCGTTAGTAGTAGAGACCCTCTCAACGGCTTCTACACTTCTCTTTATTTTTTCTAAATTTTTGTATTTATTTTAATACATAAAAAGTAGTGGGTTATAATCAACCTTATCATCAATTAAATTGAAATTTAAAATATTCCCACCATCTCTTAACTCATCCTACAACCACTCCTACAAATCCTCTAATCGTCATCTCACGTTTCACCCCACATTTCCTCCCACGTTTCCCACTCTATTTAAGAATACTCCAATTTAAGAATTCCACCCCAATTAAAACTCCTCCAAACATAGCTTCCTCCTTCAATTCTCTTGCATGCTCATTCGTATTTTTTGGTAAACCAAACTAAGAATCTATTATCACTTTCATTTTTCTTGTGGTGTCAATCCAATTCTGTGTCATCCCATGAATCAAATGAACCCTAACAAGTCCGAATACGTGCCACGTATATCCAAACTGGTGATTAATCGAAATAACAATACAACTTTATGAGTCTCTAATCTCTTTCAGTCATCTCTTGCGGGATTTATTACTTGTTTGAGTCATCACTGTCGGATCACCCTCTCAGTGTCATCTTCATCACCACCATTTTTAGTTAGGGTTTTAAATGAAGTCCCGATTTTGCCGCAAATAATGCTTATCCATGCATATTTTCGTGGTCAACTAGTGCTTGATAACTGTGTTAAGGGTCCTAAGGATCGTCTCATGAATTTTACATCCCTCCCAAGCCAGCTTTAAATAAGGTCTGTAGTGAAGATATGTTGGAAGTTTTACCAGTCAATGGTGGTAGCCGGTAGTGGCCGACGTTTGTGGCGCAAGTGGCAGCACGTCCTTTTTTCAGCTGTGCCTATAAGAGAAGATCCGACAAGACTAAACATGAACATGGTCAAGAGGATTTGCTTTGTCCCTACACAATATTGCATGGGGTATCAGAAGCATCTTTGACTGCTCTAAATTGCCTGGAGCAGTGCTGATTCATGTTAGCCTTTGGAGCAAAACCATTTAACAGTGGAGAAGAAGGGAAAAAAGGAAAGAAAAGATAAAAGAAAAAGAAAAAGAAGAAAAGGAGAGAAGAGGAAAAGAAAAAGAATTAGGAAGAGAATGTTCTCTCTCTACATTCCGGACGGTTGCAGGGGCTTTTCCCCACTTTATTTGAGAGTACCTTCGGAACAAAATTGTAGACTGTTAATCTCGTAAACCATTTTCAGGAGGCTCACGCATAATTTTTACACGTATACATCACTTGCAGGTGGCACAATCTGTTATAAGTTAATATTCATGGCAATTTGAAAAATGAGGGGCTTTGTAAGCATTTAAGTATGCCACAGCATTTGCGAGAAAAACATGAATTACAGCAGTCTAGACATTTGTTGAATAATAAAAAAAAGATGTCAGACTTGCATATCTTTGTCAATTCAGGCTATCAGATCCAGAATGTATATGTTGGGAACACTGATTTTGTTCATGAAGTTCAACATTTGATGCACACTTGAGAGATGAAGTCTACTACATGTAAGGCAAACTACTTATCACATCCTTCCATTACGGGTTCAGCTTGGAAGGAATCAAATCATACTGCGAATACAAGTGTATTAATCATTCCACAAAGCTCTACAGTCAATTCCTTGAAAAGTAAGTTGCTTAGTTTCCAAATCAAATGCCATGTAGAAATATTATTGGAGATTAATGGCAATAAAATTAAATTTATATCCTAGCTATGAAGCGTCCACCACATTAAAGCATACCTTACCAGAATATTGTTGAAAGATGTTCTCGTAGTCCAGTTCCACTGTTGAATCATTAGCAAAATGAAACGGTACAGTAGGAACCCCAATGAAATCTGTGTAGAGATTTCCCCTGAAACAAAGCTTAGTTACATATGTCCCATGGTAGTCCGCTCTCTCAAGTGAATCTCCAACCAAGTCTACAATCTCTTTTTGTAATTTCCACTATGTCATTGGCTGAAGAGCACTAGAACTTGCACCAGAATCAAAAGCTGCACCACCTTTATGATTTGATATTTTCAGTTGTTCATTGTCAATGTCAAGCATCTTACCTCCAAAACTTATGCCTTCTAGGCTGCTACCAGTGTCAAAAGCAACAGTTTGTTGGGTAGGTGGTTCGCTCATTTCAAAACATGCAAGAAACAAGGAAACTTTACGTCGCGTTGCAAAACTTGTTTGGAAATCACTCTGATCAGTGAATCCTTCGGTTTGCATCGACAAAAAGTTTAACCGAGCCAACGAAATCTCCATATCTCTATCCACTTGTTCTTCAAGTTTGGCGGTCTGATCGAAATACGGAGAGCCAACAACATTATGATAATTTTGTTTTTTCACTGTCCTGTTGGATGGGGGGCTGTTTAGTATTGTACTAAGAATTAGGCAGGTAATGGTAAAAGTTAAGGCAAGGGAAAAGGCTTAAAAACGTCGCATATCCCCTCTAACAGCATATATCAAAGGTTTCAAAGAAACACACAGCAAAAGGAGGGAACAATTCGATGTGCATTGTGATATAATATCCAACTATCAATATCTATATCTATATGTATTGCAGAAGAGGTTTTTAGCAGAGACTCTCTCAATGGCTTCTAAACTTCTCATTCTTTTTTCTAGATTTTTGTATTAATTTTAATACACAAAAAGTAGTGGGTTGTAACCAACCTTGTCACCAATCAAATTTAAATTTAAAATATTCCCACTGTCTCTTAACTCATCCTACAACTACTCCTACAAATCCTCTAATCATCGTCCCACATTTCCCTCCACATTCCCTCCAGCGTTTCCCACTCCAATTAATGTATGGCAGAAGCCGTTAGTAGTAGAGACCCTCTCAACGGCTTCTACACTTCTCTTTATTTTTTCTAAATTTTTGTATTTATTTTAATACATAAAAAGTAGTGGGTTATAATCAACCTTATCATCAATTAAATTGAAATTTAAAATATTCCCACCATCTCTTAACTCATCCTACAACCACTCCTACAAATCCTCTAATCGTCATCTCACGTTTCACCCCACATTTCCTCCCACGTTTCCCACTCTATTTAAGAATACTCCAATTTAAGAATTCCACCCCAATTAAAACTTCTCCAAACATAGCTTCCTCCTTCAATTCTCTTGCATGCTCATTCGTATTTTTTGGTAAACCAAACTAAGAATCTATTATCACTTTCATTTTTCTTGTGGTGTCAATCCAATTCTGTGTCATCCCATGAATCAAATGAACCCTAACAAGTCCGAATACGTGCCACGTATACCCAAACTGGTGATTAATCGAAATAGCAATACAACTTTATGAGTCTCTAATCTCTTTCAGTCATCTCTTGCGGGATTTATTACTTGTTTGAGTCATCACTATCGGATCACCCTCTCAGTGTCATCTTCATCACCACCATTTTTAGTTAGGGTTTTAAATGAAGTCCCGATTTTGCCGCAAATAATGCTTATCCATGCATATTTTCGTGGTCAACTAGTGCTTGATAACTGTGTTAAGGGTCCTAAGGATCGTCTCATGAATTTTACATCCCTCCCAAGCCAGCTTTAAATAAGGTCTGTAGTGAAGATATGTTGGAAGTTTTACCAGTCAATGGTGGTAGCCGGTAGTGGCCGACGTTTGTGGCGCAAGTGGCAGCACGTCCTTTTTTCAGCTGTGCCTATAAGAGAAGATCCGACAAGACTAAACATGAACATGGTCAAGAGGATTTGCTTTGTCCCTACACAATATTGCATGGGGTATCAGAAGCATCTTTGACTGCTCTAAATTGCCTGGAGCAGTGCTGATTCATGTTAGCCTTTGGAGCAAAACCATTTAACAGTGGAGAAGAAGGGAAAAAAGGAAAGAAAAGATAAAAGAAAAAGAAAAAGAAGAAAAGGAGAGAAGAGGAAAAGAAAAAGAATTAGGAAGAGAATGTTCTCTCTCTACATTCCGGACGGTTGCAGGGGCTTTTCCCCACTTTATTTGAGAGTACCTTCGGAACAAAATTGTAGACTGTTAATCTCGTAAACCATTTTCAGGAGGCTCACGCATAATTTTTACACGTATACATCACTTGCAGGTGGCACAATCTGTTATAAGTTAATATTCATGGCAATTTGAAAAATGAGGGGCTTTGTAAGCATTTAAGTATGCCACAGCATTTGCGAGAAAAACATGAATTACAGCAGTCTAGACATTTGTTGAATAATAAAAAAAAGAAGTCAGACTTGCATATCTTTGTCAGTTCAGGCTATCAGATCCAGAATGTATATGTTGGGAACACTGATTTTGTTCATGAAGTTCAACATTTGATGCACACTTGAGAGATGAAGTCTACTACATGTAAGGCAAACTACTTATCACATCCTTCCATTACGGGTTCAGCTTGGAAGGAATCAAATCATACTGCGAATACAAGTGTATTAATCATTCCACAAAGCTCTACAGTCAATTCCTTGAAAAGTAAGTTGCTTAGTTTCCAAATCAAATGCCATGTAGAAATATTATTGGAGATTAATCGTAATAAAATTAAATTTATATCCTAGCTATGAAGCGTCCACCACATTAAAGCATACCTTACCAGAATATTGTTGAAAGATGTTCTCGTAGTCCAGTTCCACTGTTGAATCATTAGCAAAATGAAACGGTACAGTAGGAACCCCAATGAAATCTGTGTAGAGATTTCCCCTGAAACAAAGCTTAGTTACATATGTCCCATGGTAGTCCGCTCTCTCAAGTGAATCTCCAACCAAGTCTACAATCTCTTTTTGTAATTTCCACTATGCCATTGGCTGAAGAGCACTAGAACTTGCACCAGAATCAAAAGCTGCACCACCTTTATGATTTGATATTTTCAGTTGTTCATTGTCAATGTCAAGCATCTTACCTCCAAAACTTATGCCTTCTAGGCTGCTACCAGTGTCAAAAGCAACAGTTTGTTGGATAGGTGGTTCGCTCATTTCAAAACATGCAAGAAACAAGGAAACTTTACGTCGCGTTGCAAAACTTGTTTGGAAATCACTCTGATCAGTGAATCCTTCGGTTTGCATCGACAAAAAGTCTAACCGAGCCAACGAAATCTCCATATCTCTATCCACTTGTTCTTCAAGTTTGGCGGTCTGATCGAAATACGGAGAGCCAACAACATTATGATAATTTTGTTTTTTCACTGTCCTGTTGGATGGGGGGCTGTTTAGTATTGTACTTAGAATTAGGCAGGTAATGGTAAAAGTTAAGGCAAGGGAAAAGGCTTAAAAACGTCGCATATCCCCTCTAACAGCATACATCAAAGGTTTCAAAGAAATACACAGCAAAAGGAGGGAACAATTCGATGTGCATTGTGATATAATATCCAACTATCAATATCTATATCTATATGTATTGCAGAAGAGGTTTTTAGCAGAGACTCTCTCAATGGCTTCTAAACTTCTCATTCTTTTTTCTAGATTTTTGTATTAATTTTAATACACAAAAAGTAGTGGGTTGTAACCAACCTTGTCACCAATCAAATTTAAATTTAAAATATTCCCACTGTCTCTTAACTCATCCTACAACTACTCCTACAAATCCTCTAATCATCGTCCCACGTTTCCCTCCACATTCCCTCCAGCGTTTCCCACTCCAATTAATGTATGGCAGAAGCCGTTAGTAGTAGAGACCCTCTCAACGGCTTCTACACTTCTCTTTATTTTTTCTAAATTTTTGTATTTATTTTAATACATAAAAAGTAGTGGGTTATAATCAACCTTATCATCAATTAAATTTAAATTTAAAATATTCCCACCATCTCTTAACTCATCCTACAACCACTCCTACAAATCCTCTAATCGTCATCTCACGTTTCACCCCACATTTCCTCCCACGTTTCCCACTCTATTTAAGAATACTCCAATTTAAGAATTCCACCCCAATTAAAACTCCTCCAAACATAGCTTCCTCCTTCAATTCTCTTGCATGCTCATTCGTATTTTTTGGTAAACCAAACTAAGAATCTATTATCACTTTCATTTTTCTTGTGGTGTCAATCCAATTCTGTGTCATCCCATGAATCAAATGAACCCTAACAAGTCCGAATACGTGCCACGTATATCCAAACTGGTGATTAATCGAAATAGCAATACAACTTTATGAGTCTCTAATCTCTTTCAGTCATCTCTTGCGGGATTTATTACTTGTTTGAGTCATCACTGTCGGATCACCCTCTCAGTGTCATCTTCATCACCACCATTTTTAGTTAGGGTTTTAAATGAAGTCCCGATTTTGCCGCAAATAATGCTTATCCATGCATATTTTCGTGGTCAACTAGTGCTTGATAACTGTGTTAAGGGTCCTAAGGATCGTCTCATGAATTTTACATCCCTCCCAAGCCAGCTTTAAATAAGGTCTGTAGTGAAGATATGTTGGAAGTTTTACCAGTCAATGGTGGTAGCCGGTAGTGGCCGACGTTTGTGGCGCAAGTGGCAGCACGTCCTTTTTTCAGCTGTGCCTATAAGAGAAGATCCGGCAAGACTAAACATGAACATGGTCAAGAGGATTTGCTTTGACCCTACACAATATTGCATGGGGTATCAGCAGCATCTTTGACTGCTCTAAATTGCCTGGAGCAGTGCTGATTCATGTTAGCCTTTGGAGCAAAACCATTTAACAGTGGAGAAGAAGGGAAAAAAGGAAAGAAAAGATAAAAGAAAAAGAAAAAGAAGAAAAGGAGAGAAGAGGAAAAGAAAAAGAATTAGGAAGAGAATGTTCTCTCTCTACATTCCGGACGGTTGCAGGGGCTTTTCCCCACTTTATTTGAGAGTACCTTCGGAACAAAACTGTAGACTGTTAATCTCGTAAACCATTTTCAGGAGGCTCACGCATAATTTTTACACGTATACATCACTTGCAGGTGGCACAATCTGTTATAAGTTAATATTCATGTCAATTTGAAAAATGAGGGGCTTTGTAAGCATTTAAGTATGCCACAGCATTTGCGAGAAAAACATGAATTACAGCAGTCTAGACATTTGTTGAATAATAAAAAAAAGATGTCAGACTTGCATATCTTTGTCAATTCAGGCTATCAGATCCAGAATGTATATGTTGGGAACACTGATTTTGTTCATGAAGTTCAACATTTGATGCACACTTGAGAGATGAAGTCTACTACATGTAAGGCAAACTACTTATCACATTCTTCCATTACGGGTTCAGCTTGGAAGGAATCAAATCATACTGCGAATACAAGTGTATTAATCATTCCCCAAAGCTCTACAGTCAATTCCTTGAAAAGTAAGTTGCTTAGTTTCCAAATCAAATGCCATGTAGAAATATTATTGGAGATTAATCGCAATAAAATTAAATTTATATCCTAGCTATGAAGCATCCACCACATTAAAGCATACCTTACCAGAATATTGTTGAAAGATGTTCTCGTAGTCCAGTTCCACTGTTGAATCATTAGCAAAATGAAACGGTACAGTAGGAACCCCAATGAAATCTGTGTAGAGATTTCCCCTGAAACAAAGCTTAGTTACATATGTCCCATGGTAGTCCACTCTCTCAAGTGAATCTCCAACCAAGTCTACAATCTCTTTTTGTAATTTCCACTATGCCATTGGCTGAAGAGCACTAGAACTTGCACCAGAATCAAAAGCTGCACCACCTTTATGATTTGATATTTTCAGTTGTTCATTGTCAATGTCAAGCATCTTACCTCCAAAACTTATGCCTTCTAGGCTGCTACCAGTGTCAAAAGCAACAGTTTGTTGGGTAGGTGGTTCGCTCATTTCAAAACATGCAAGAAACAAGGAAACTTTACGTCGCGTTGCAAAACTTGTTTGGAAATCACTCTGATCAGTGAATCCTTCGGTTTGCATCGACAAAAAGTTTAACCGAGCCAACGAAATCTCCATATCTCTATCCACTTGTTCTTCAAGTTTGGCGGTCTGATCGAAATACGGAGAGCGAACAACATTATGATAATTTTGTTTTTTCACTGTCCTGTTGGATGGGGGGCTGTTTAGTATTGTACTTAGAATTAGGCAGGTAATGGTAAAAGTTAAGGCAAGGGAAAAGGCTTAAAAACGTCGCATATCCCCTCTAACAGCATATATCAAAGGTTTCAAAGAAATACACAGCAAAAGGAGGGAACAATTCGATGTGCATTGTGATATAATATCCAACTATCAATATCTATATCTATATGTATTGCAGAAGAGGTTTTTAGCAGAGACTCTCTCAATGGCTTCTAAACTTCTCATTCTTTTTTCTAGATTTTTGTATTAATTTTAATACACAAAAAGTAGTGGGTTGTAACCAACCTTGTCACCAATCAAATTTAAATTTAAAATATTCCCACTGTCTCTTAACTCATCCTACAACTACTCCTACAAATCCTCTAATCATCGTCCCACGTTTCCCTCCACATTCCCTCCAGCGTTTCCCACTCCAATTAATGTATGGCAGAAGCCGTTAGTAGTAGAGACCCTCTCAACGGCTTCTACACTTCTCTTTATTTTTTCTAAATTTTTGTATTTATTTTAATACATAAAAGGTAGTGGGTTATAATCAACCTTATCATCAATTAAATTTAAATTTAAAATATTCCCACCATCTCTTAACTCATCCTACAACCACTCCTACAAATCCTCTAATCGTCATCTCACGTTTCACCCCACATTTCCTCCCACGTTTCCCACCCTATTTAAGAATACTCCAATTTAAGAATTCCACCCCAATTAAAACTCCTCCAAACATAGCTTCCTCCTTCAATTCTCTTGCATGCTCATTCGTATTTTTTGGTAAACCAAACTAAGAATCTATTATCACTTTCATTTTTCTTGTGGTGTCAATCCAATTCTGTGTCATCCCATGAATCAAATGAACCCTAACAAGTCCGAATACGTGCCACGTATATCCAAACTGGTGATTAATCGAAATAGCAATACAACTTTATGAGTCTCTAATCTCTTTCAGTCATCTCTTGCGGGATTTATTACTTGTTTGAGTCATCACTGTCGGATCACCCTCTCAGTGTCATCTTCATCACCACCATTTTTAGTTAGGGTTTTAAATGAAGTCCCGATTTTGCCGCAAATAATGCTTATCCATGCATATTTTCGTGGTCAACTAGTGCTTGATAACTGTGTTAAGGGTCCTAAGGATCGTCTCATGAATTTTACATCCCTCCCAAGCCAGCTTTAAATAAGGTCTGTAGTGAAGATATGTTGGAAGTTTTACCAGTCAATGGTGGTAGCCGGTAGTGGCCGACGTTTGTGGCGCAAGTGGCAGCACGTCCTTTTTTCAGCTGTGCCTATAAGAGAAGATCCGACAAGACTAAACATGAACATGGTCAAGAGGATTTGCTTTGTCCCTACACAATATTGCATGGGGTATCAGAAGCATCTTTGACTGCTCTAAATTGCCTGGAGCAGTGCTGATTCATGTTAGCCTTTGGAGCAAAACCATTTAACAGTGGAGAAGAAGGGAAAAAAGGAAAGAAAAGATAAAAGAAAAAGAAAAAGAAGAAAAGGAGAGAAGAGGAAAAGAAAAAGAATTAGGAAGAGAATGTTCTCTCTCTACATTCCGGACGGTTGCAGGGGCTTTTCCCCACTTTATTTGAGAGTACCTTCGAAACAAAATTGTAGACTGTTAATCTCGTAAACCATTTTCAGGAGGCTCACGCATAATTTTTACACGTATACATCACTTGCAGGTGGCACAATCTGTTATAAGTTAATATTCATGGCAATTTGAAAAATGAGGGCCTTTGTAAGCATTTAAGTATGCCACAGCATTTGCGAGAAAAACATGAATTACAGCAGTCTAGACATTTGTTGAATAATAAAAAAAAGATGTCAGACTTGCATATCTTTGTCAATTCAGGCTATCAGATCCAGAATGTATATGTTGGGAACACTGATTTTGTTCATGAAGTTCAACATTTGATGCACACTTGAGAGATGAAGTCTACTACATGTAAGGCAAACTACTTATCACATCCTTCCATTACGGGTTCAGCTTGGAAGGAATCAAATCATACTGCGAATACAAGTGTATTAATCATTCCACAAAGCTCTACAGTCAATTCCTTGAAAAGTAAGTTGCTTAGTTTCCAAATCAAATGCCATGTAGAAATATTATTGGAGATTAATCGCAATAAAATTAAATTTATATCCTAGCTATGAAGCGTCCACCACATTAAAGCATACCTTACCAGAATATTGTTGAAAGATGTTCTCGTAGTCCAGTTCCACTGTTGAATCATTAGCAAAATGAAACGGTACAGTAGGAACCCCAATGAAATCTGTGTAGAGATTTCCCCTGAAACAAAGCTTAGTTACATATGTCCCATGGTAGTCCGCTCTCTCAAGTGAATCTCCAACCAAGTCTACAATCTCTTTTTGTAATTTCCACTATGCCATTGGCTGAAGAGCACTAGAACTTGCACCAGAATCAAAAGCTGCACCACCTTTATGATTTGATATTTTCAGTTGTTCATTGTCAATGTCAAGCATCTTACCTCCAAAACTTATGCCTTCTAGGCTGCTACCAGTGTCAAAAGCAACAGTTTGTTGGATAGGTGGTTCGCTCATTTCAAAACATGCAAGAAACAAGGAAACTTTACGTCGCGTTGCAAAACTTGTTTGGAAATCACTCTGATCAGTGAATCCTTCGGTTTGCATCGACAAAAAGTTTAACCGAGCCAACGAAATCTCCATATCTCTATCCACTTGTTCTTCAAGTTTGGCGGTCTGATCGAAATACGGAGAGCCAACAACATTATGATAATTTTGTTTTTTCACTGTCCTGTTGGATGCGGGGCTGTTTAGTATTGTACTTAGAATTAGGCAGGTAATGGTAAAAGTTAAGGCAAGGGAAAAGGCTTAAAAACGTCGCATATCCCCTCTAACAGCATATATCAAAGGTTTCAAAGAAATACACAGCAAAAGGAGGGAACAATTCGATGTGCATTGTGATATAATATCCAACTATCAATATCTATATCTATGTGTATTGCAGAAGAGGTTTTTAGCAGAGACTCTCTCAATGGCTTCTAAACTTCTCATTCTTTTTTCTAGATTTTTGTATTAATTTTAATACACAAAAAGTAGTGGGTTGTAACCAACCTTGTCACCAATCAAATTTAAATTTAAAATATTCCCACTGTCTCTTAACTCATCCTACAACTACTCCTACAAATCCTCTAATCATCGTCCCACGTTTCCCTCCACATTCCCTCCAGCGTTTCCTACTCCAATTAATGTATGGCAGAAGCCGTTAGTAGTAGAGACCCTCTCAACGGCTTCTACACTTCTCTTTATTTTTTCTAAATTTTTGTATTTATTTTAATACATAAAAGGTAGTGGGTTATAATCAACCTTATCATCAATTAAATTTAAATTTAAAATATTCCCACCATCTCTTAACTCATCCTACAACCACTCCTACAAATCCTCTAATCGTCATCTCACGTTTCACCCCACATTTCCTCCCACGTTTCCCACCCTATTTAAGAATACTCCAATTTAAGAATTCCACCCCAATTAAAACTCCTCCAAACATAGCTTCCTCCTTCAATTCTCTTGCATGCTCATTCGTATTTTTTGGTAAACCAAACTAAGAATCTATTATCACTTTCATTTTTCTTGTGGTGTCAATCCAATTCTGTGTCATCCCATGAATCAAATGAACCCTAACAAGTCCGAATACGTGCCACGTATATCCAAACTGGTGATTAATCGAAATAGCAATACAACTTTATGAGTCTCTAATCTCTTTCAGTCATCTCTTGCGGGATTTATTACTTGTTTGAGTCATCACTGTCGGATCACCCTCTCAGTGTCATCTTCATCACCACCATTTTTAGTTAGGGTTTTAAATGAAGTCCCGATTTTGCCGCAAATAATGCTTATCCATGCATATTTTCGTGGTCAACTAGTCCTTGATAACTGTGTTAAGGGTCCTAAGGATCGTCTCATGAATTTTACATCCCTCCCAAGCCAGCTTTAAATAAGGTCTGTAGTGAAGATATGTTGGAAGTTTTACCAGTCAATGGTGGTAGCCGGTAGTGGCCGACGTTTGTGGCGCAAGTGGCAGCACGTCCTTTTTTCAGCTGTGCCTATAAGAGAAGATCCGACAAGACTAAACATGAACATGGTCAAGAGGATTTGCTTTGTCCCTACACAATATTGCATGGGGTATCAGAAGCATCTTTGACTGCTCTAAATTGCCTGGAGCAGTGCTGATTCATGTTAGCCTTTGGAGCAAAACCATTTAACAGTGGAGAAGAAGGGAAAAAAGGAAAGAAAACATAAAAGAAAAAGAAAAAGAAGAAAAGGAGAGAAGAGGAAAAGAAAAAGAATTAGGAAGAGAATGTTCTCTCTCTACATTCCGGACGGTTGCAGGGGCTTTTCCCCACTTTATTTGAGAGTACCTTCGGAACAAAATTGTAGACTGTTAATCTCGTAAACCATTTTCAGGAGGCTCACGCATAATTTTTACACGTATACATCACTTGCAGGTGGCACAATCTGTTATAAGTTAATATTCATGGCAATTTGAAAAATGAGGGGCTTTGTAAGCATTTAAGTATGCCACAGCATTTGCGAGAAAAACATGAATTACAGCAGTCTAGACATTTGTTGAATAATAAAAAAAAGATGTCAGACTTGCATATCTTTGTCAATTCAGGCTATCAGATCCAGAATGTATATGTTGGGAACACTGATTTTGTTCATGAAGTTCAACATTTGATGCACACTTGAGAGATGAAGTCTACTACATGTAAGGCAAACTACTTATCACATCCTTCCATTACGGGTTCAGCTTGGAAGGAATCAAATCATACTGCGAATACAAGTGTATTAATCATTCCACAAAGCTCTACAGTCAATTCCTTGAAAAGTAAGTTGCTTAGTTTCCAAATCAAATGCCATGTAGAAATATTATTGGAGATTAATCGCAATAAAATTAAATTTATATCCTAGCTATGAAGCGTCCACCACATTAAAGCATACCTTACCAGAATATTGTTGAAAGATGTTCTCGTAGTCCAGTTCCACTGTTGAATCATTAGCAAAATGAAACGGTACAGTAGGAACCCCAATGAAATCTGTGTAGAGATTTCCCCTGAAACAAAGCTTAGTTACATATGTCCCATGGTAGTCCGCTCTCTCAAGTGAATCTCCAACCAAGTCTACAATCTCTTTTTGTAATTTCCACTATGCCATTGGCTGAAGAGCACTAGAACTTGCACCAGAATCAAAGGCTGCACCACCTTTATGATTTGATATTGTCAGTTGTTCATTGTCAATGTCAAGCATCTTACCTCCAAAACTTATGCCTACTAGGCTGCTACCAGTGTCAAAAGCAACAGTTTGTTGGATAGGTGGTTCGCTCATTTCAAAACATGCAAGAAACAAGGAAACTTTACGTCGCGTTGCAAAACTTGTTTGGAAATCACTCTGATCAGTGAGTCCTTCAGTTTGCATCGACAAAAAGTTTAACCGAGCCAACGAAATCTCCATATCTCTATCCACTTGTTCTTCAAGTTTGGCGGTCTGATCGAAATACGGAGAGCCAACAACATTATGATAATTTTGTTTTTTCACTGTCCTGTTTGATGGGGGGCTGTTTAGTATTGTACTTAGAATTAGGCAGGTAATGGTAAAAGTTAAGGCAAGGGAAAAGGCTTAAAAACGTCGCATATCCCCTCTAACAGCATATATCAAAGGTTTCAAAGAAATACACAGCAAAAGGAGGGAACAATTCGATGTGCATTGTGATATAATATCCAACTATCAATATCTATATCTATATGTATTGCAGAAGAGGTTTTTAACAGAGACTCTCTCAATGGCTTCTAAACTTCTCATTCTTTTTTCTAGATTTTTGTATTAATTTTAATACACAAAAAGTAGTGGGTTGTAACCAACCTTGTCACCAATCAAATTTAAATTTAAAATATTCCCACTGTCTCTTAACTCATCCTACAACTACTCCTACAAATCCTCTAATCATCGTCCCACGTTTCCCTCCACATTCCCTCCAGCGTTTCCCACTCCAATTAATGTATGGCAGAAGCCGTTAGTAGTAGAGACCCTCTCAACGGCTTCTACACTTCTCTTTATTTTTTCTAAATTTTTGTATTTATTTTAATACATAAAAAGTAGTGGGTTATAATCAACCTTATCATCAATTAAATTTAAATTTAAAATATTCCCACCATCTCTTAACTCATCCTACAACCACTCCTACAAATCCTCTAATCGTCATCTCACGTTTCACCCCACATTTCCTCCCACGTTTCCCACTCTATTTAAGAATACTCCAATTTAAGAATTCCACCCCAAATTAAAACTCCTCCAAACATAGCTTCCTCCTTCAATTCTCTTGCATGCTCATTCGTATTTTTTGGTAAACCAAACTAAGAATCTATTATCACTTTCATTTTTCTTGTGGTGTCAATCCAATTCTGTGTCATCCCATGAATCAAATGAACCCTAACAAGTCCGAATACGTGCCACGTATATCCAAACTGGTGATTAATCGAAATAGCAATACAACTTTATGAGTCTCTAATCTCTTTCAGTCATCTCTTGCGGGATTTATTACTTGTTTGAGTCATCACTGTCGGATCACCCTCTCAGTGTCATCTTCATCACCACCATTTTTAGTTAGGGTTTTAAATGAAGTCCCGATTTTGCCGCAAATAATGCTTATCCATGCATATTTTCGTGGTCAACTAGTGCTTGATAACTGTGTTAAGGGTCCTAAGGATCGTCTCATGAATTTTACATCCCTCCCAAGCCAGCTTTAAATAAGGTCTGTAGTGAAGATATGTTGGAAGTTTTACCAGTCAATGGTGGTAGCCGGTAGTGGCCGACGTTTGTGGCGCAAGTGGCAGCACGTCCTTTTTTCAGATGTGCCTATAAGAGAAGATCCGGCAAGACTAAACATGAACATGGTCAAGAGGATTTGCTTTGACCCTACACAATATTGCATGGGGTATCAGCAGCATCTTTGACTGCTCTAAATTGCCTGGAGCAGTGCTGATTCATGTTAGCCTTTGGAGCAAAACCATTTAACAGTGGAGAAGAAGGGAAAAAAGGAAAGAAAAGATAAAAGAAAAAGAAAAAGAAGAAAAGGAGAGAAGAGGAAAAGAAAAAGAATTAGGAAGAGAATGTTCTCTCTCTACATTCCGGACGGTTGCAGGGGCTTTTCCCCACTTTATTTGAGAGTACCTTCGGAACAAAATTGTAGACTTTTAATCTCGTAAACCATTTTCAGGAGGCTCATGCATAATTTTTACACGTATACATCACTTGCAGGTGGCACAATCTGTTATAAGTTAATATTCATGGCAATTTGAAAAATGAGGGGCTTTGTAAGCATTTAAGTATGCCACAGCATTTGCGAGAAAAACATGAATTACAGCAGTCTAGACATTTGTTGAATAATAAAAAAAAGATGTCAGACTTGCATATCTTTGTCAATTCAGGCTATCAGATCCAGAATGTATATGTTGGGAACACTGATTTTGTTCATGAAGTTCAACATTTGATGCACACTTGAGAGATGAAGTCTACTACATGTAAGGCAAACTACTTATCACATCCTTCCATTACGGGTTCAGCTTGGAAGGAATCAAATCATACTGCGAATACAAGTGTATTAATCATTCCACAAAGCTCTACAGTCAATTCCGTGAAAAGTAAGTTGCTTAGTTTCCAAATCAAATGCCATGTAGAAATATTATTGGAGATTAATCGCAATAAAATTAAATTTATATCCTAGCTATGAACCGTCCACCACATTAAAGCACACCTTACCAGAATATTGTTGAAAGATGTTCTCGTAGTCCAGTTCCACTGTTGAATCATTAGCAAAATGAAACGGTACAGTAGGAACCCCAATGAAATCTGTGTAGAGATTTCCCCTGAAACAAAGCTTAGTTACATATGTCCCATGGTAGTCCGCTCTCTCAAGTGAATCTCCAACCAAGTCTACAATCTCTTTTTGTAATTTCCACTATGCCATTGGCTGAAGAGCACTAGAACTTGCACCAGAATCAAAAGCTGCACCACCTTTATGATTTGATATTTTCAGTTGTTCATTGTCAATGTCAAGCATCTTACCTCCAAAACTTATGCCTTCTAGGCTGCTACCAGTGTCAAAAGCAACAGTTTGTTGGATAGGTGGTTCGCTCATTTCAAAACATGCAAGAAACAAGGAAACTTTACGTCGCGTTGCAAAACTTGTTTGGAAATCACTCTGATCAGTGAATCCTTCGGTTTGCATCGACAAAAAGGTTAACCGAGCCAACGAAATCTCCATATCTCTATCCACTATTTCTTCAAGTTTGGCGGTCTGATCGAAATACGGAGAGCCAACAACATTATGATAATTTTGTTTTTTCACTATCCTGTTGGATGGGGGGCTGTTTAGTATTGTACTTAGAATTAGGCAGGTAATGGTAAAAGTTAAGGCAAGGGAAAAGGCTTAAAAATGTCGCATATCCCCTCTAACAGCATATATCAAAGGTTTCAAAGAAATACACAGCAAAAGGAGGGAACAATTCGATGTGCATTGTGATATAATATCCAACTATCAATATCTATATCTATATGTATTGCAGAAGAGGTTTTTAGCAGAGACTCTCTCAATGGCTTCTAAACTTCTCATTCTTTTTTCTAGATTTTTGTATTAATTTTAATACACAAAAAGTAGTGGGTTGTAACCAACCTTGTCACCAATCAAATTTAAATTTAAAATATTCCCACTGTCTCTTAACTCATCCTACAACTACTCCTACAAATCCTCTAATCATCGTCCCACGTTTCCCTCCACATTCCCTCCAGCGTTTCCCACTCCAATTAATGTATGGCAGAAGCCGTTAGTAGTAGAGACCCTCTCAACGGCTTCTACACTTCTCTTTATTTTTTCTAAATTTTTGTATTTATTTTAATACATAAAAAGTAGTGGGTTATAATCAACCTTATCATCAATTAAATTTAAATTTAAAATATTCCCACCATCTCTTAACTCATCCTATAACCACTCCTACAAATCCTCTAATCATCATCTCACGTTTCACCCCACATTTCCTCCCACGTTTCCCACTCTATTTAAGAGTACTCCAATTTAAGAATTCCACCCCAATTAAAACTCCTCCAAACATAGATTCCTCCTTCAATTCTCTTGCATGCTCATTCGTATATTTTGGTAAACCAAACTAAGAATCTATTATCACTTTCATTTTTCTTGTGGTGTCAATCCAATTCTGTGTCATCCCATGAATCAAATGAACCCTAACAAGTCCAAATACATGCCACGTATATCCAAACTGGTGATTAATCGAAATAGCAATACAACTTTATGAGTCTCTAATCTCTTTGAGTCATCTCTTTCGGGATTTATTACTTGTTTGAGTCATCACTGTCGGATCACCCTCTCAGTGTCATCTTCATCACCACCATTTTTAGTTAGGGTTTTAAATGAAGTCTCGATTTTGCCGCAAATAATGCTTATCCATGCATATTTTCGTGGTCAACTAGTGCTTGATAACTGTGTTAAGGGTCCTAAGGATCGTCTCATGAATTTTACATCCATCCCAAGCCAGCTTTAAATAAGGTCTGTAGTGAAGATATGTTGGAAGTTTTACCAGTCAATGGTGGTAGCCGGTAGTGGCCGACGTTTGTGGCGCAAGTGGCAGCACGTCCTTTTTTCAGCTGTGCCTGTAAGAGAAAATCCGGCAAGACTAAACATGAACATGGTCAAGAGGATTTGCTTTGTCCCTACACAATATTGCATGGGGTATCAGAAGCATCTTTGACTGCTCTAAATTGCCGGGAGCAGTGCTGATTCATGTTAGCCTTTGGAGCAAAACCATTTAACAGTGGAGAAGAAGGGAAAAAAGGAAAGAAAAGATAAAAGAAAAAGAAAAAGAAGAAAAGGAGAGAAGAGTAAAAGAAAAAGAATTAGGAAGAGAATGTTCTCTCTCTACATTCCGGACGGTTGCAGGGGCTTTTCCCCACTTTATTTGAGAGTACCTTCGGAACAAAATTGTAGACTGTTAATCTCGTAAACCATTTTCAGGAGGCTCACGCATAATTTTTACACGTATACATCACTTGCAGGTGGCACAATCTGTTATAAGTTAATATTCATGGCAATTTGAAAAATGAGGGGCTTTGTAAGCATTTAAGTATGCCACAGCATTTGCGAGAAAAACATGAATTACAGCAGTCTAGACATTTGTTGAATAATAAAAAAAAGATGTCAGACTTGCATATCTTTGTCAATTCAGGCTATCAGATCCAGAATGTATATGTTGGGAACACTGATTTTGTTCATGAAGTTCAACATTTGATGCACACTTGAGAGATGAAGTCTACTTCATGTAAGGCAAACTACTTATCACATCCTTCCATTACGGGTTCAGCTTGGAAGGAATCAAATCATACTGCGAATACAAGTGTATTAATCATTCCACAAAGCTCTACAGTCAATTCCTTGAAAAGTAAGTTGCTTAGTTTCCAAATCAAATGCCATGTAGAAATATTTTTGGAGATTAATCGCAATAAAATTAAATTTATATCCTAGCTATGAAGCGTCCACCACATTAAAGCATACCTTACCAGAATATTGTTGAAAGATGTTCTCGTAGTCCAGTTCCACTGTTGAATCATTAGCAAAATGAAACGGTACAGTAGGAACCCCAATGAAATCTGTGTAGAGATTTCCCCTGAAACAAAGCTTAGTTACATATGTCCCATGGTAGTCCGCTCTCTCAAGTGAATCTCCAACCAAGTCTACAATCTCTTTTTGTAATTTCCACTATGCCATTGGCTGAAGAGCACTAGAACTTGCACCAGAATCAAAAGCTGCACCACCTTTATGATTTGATATTTTCAGTTGTTCATTGTCAATGTCAAGCATCTTACCTCCAAAACTTATGCCTTCTAGGCTGCTACCAGTGTCAAAAGCAACAGTTTGTTGGATAGGTGGTTCGCTCATTTCAAAACATGCAAGAAACAAGGAAACTTTACGTCGCGTTGCAAAACTTGTTTGGAAATCACTCTGATCAGTGAATCCTTCGGTTTGCATCGACAAAAAGTTTAACCGAGCCAACGAAATCTCCATATCTCTATCCACTTGTTCTTCAAGTTTGGCGGTCTGATCGAAATACGGAGAGCCAACAACATTATGATAATTTTGTTTTTTCACTGTCCTGTTGGATGCGGGGCTGTTTAGTATTGTACTTAGAATTAGGCAGGTAATGGTAAAAGTTAAGGCAAGGGAAAAGGCTTAAAAACGTCGCATATCCCCTCTAACAGCATATATCAAAGGTTTCAAAGAAATACACAGCAAAAGGAGGGAACAATTCGATGTGCATTGTGATATAATATCCAACTATCAATATCTATATCTATGTGTATTGCAGAAGAGGTTTTTAGCAGAGACTCTCTCAATGGCTTCTAAACTTCTCATTCTTTTTTCTAGATTTTTGTATTAATTTTAATACACAAAAAGTAGTCGGTTGTAACAAACCTTGTCACCAATCAAATTTAAATTTAAAATATTCCCACTATCTCTTAACTCATCCTACAACTACTCCTACAAATCATCTAATCATCATCCTACGTTTCCCTCCACATTCCCTCCAGCGTTTCCCACTCCAATTAATGTATGGCAGAAGCCGTTAGTAGTAGAGACCCTCTCAACGGCTTCTACACTTCTCTTTATTTTTTCTAAATTTTTGTATTTGTTTTAATACATAAAAAGTAGTGGGTTATAATCAACCTTATCATCAATTAAATTTAAATTTAAAATATTCCCACCATCTCTTAACTCATCCTACAACCACTCCTACAAATCCTCTAATCATCATCTCACGTTTCACCCCACATTTCCTCCCACGTTTCCCACTCTATTTAAGAGTACTCCAATTTAAGAATTCCACCCCAATTAAAACTCCTCCAAACATAGCTTCCTCCTTCAATTCTCTTGCATGCTCATTCGTATTTTTTGATAAACCAAACTAAGAATCTATTATCACTTTCATTTTTCTTGTGGTGTCAATCCAATTCTGTGTTATCCCATGAATCAAATAAACCCTAACAAGTCCGAATACATGCCCCGGATATCCAAACTGGTGATTAATCGAAATAGCAATACAAATTTATGAGTCTCTAATCTCTTTCAGTCATCTCTTGCGGAATTTATTACTTGTTTGAGTCATCGCTGTCGGATCACCCTCTCAGTGTCATCTTCATCACCACCATTTTTAGTTAGGGTTTTAAATGAAGTCCCGATTTTACCGCAAATAATGCTTATCCATGCATATTTTCGTGGTCAACTAGTGCTTGATAACTGTGTTAAGGGTCCTAAGGATCGTCTCATGAATTTTACATCGCTCCCAAGCCAGCTTTAAATAAGGTCTGTAGTGAAGATATGTTGGAAGTTTTACCAGTCAATGGTGGTAGCCGGTAGTGGCCGACGTTTGTGGCGCAAGTGGCAGCACGTCCTTTTTTCAGCTGTGCCTATAAGAGAAGATCCGGCAAGACTAAACATGAACATGGTCAAGAGGATTTGCTTTGTCCCTACACAATATTGCATGGGGTATCAACAGCATCTTTGACTGCTCTAAATTGCCTGGAGCAGTGCTGATTCATGTTAGCCTTTGGAGGAAAACCATTTAACAGTGGAGAAGAAGGGAAAAAAGGAAAGAAAAGATAAAAGAAAAAGAGAAAGAAGAAAAGGAGAGAAGAGGAAAAGAAAAAGAATTAGGAAGAGAATGTTCTCTCTCTACATTCCGGACGGTTGCAGGGGCTTTTCCCCACTTTATTTGAGAGTGCCTTCGGAACAAAATTGTAGACTGTTAGTCTCATAAACCATTTTCAGGAGGCTCACACATAATTTTTACACGTATACATCACTTGCAGGTGGCACAATCTGTTATAAGTTAATATTCATGGCAATTTGAAAAATGAGGGGCTTTGTAAGCATTTAAGTATGCCACAGCATTTGCGAGAAAAACATGAATTACAGCAGTCTAGACATTTGTTGAATAATAAAAAAAAGATGTCAGACTTGCATATCTTTGTCAATTCAGGCTATCAGATCCAGAATGTATATGTTGGGAACACTGATTTTGTTCATGAAGTTCAACATTTGATGCACACTTGAGAGATGAAGTCTACTACATGTAAGGCAAACTACTTATCACATCCTTCCATTACGGGTTCAGCTTGGAAGGAATCAAATCATACTGTGAATACAAGTGTATTAATCATTCCACAAAGCTCTACAGTCAATTCCTTGAAAAGTAAGTTGCTTAGTTTCAAAATCAAATGCCATGTAGAAATATTATTGGAGATTAATCGCAATAAAATTAAATTTATATCCTAGCTATGAAGCGTCCACCACATTAAAGCATACCTTACCAGAATATTGTTGAAAGATGTTCTCGTAGTCCAGTTCCACTGTTGAATCATTAGCAAAATGAAACGGTACAGTAGGACCCCAATGAAATCTGTGTAGAGATTTCCCCGAAACAAAGCTTAGTTACATATGTCCCATGGTAGTCCGCTCTCTCAAGGGAATCTCCAACCAAGTCTACAATTTCTTTTTGTAATTTCCACTATGCCATTGGCTGAAGAGCACTAGAACTTGCACCAGAATCAAAAGCTGCACCACCTTTATGATTTGATATTTTCAGTTGTTCATTGTCAATGTCAAGCATCTTACCTCCAAAACTTATGCCTTCTAGGCTGCTACCAGTGTCAAAAGCAACAATTTGTTGGGTAGGTGGTTCGCTCATTTCAAAACATGCAAGAAACAAGGACACTTTACGTCACGTTGCAAAACTTGTTTGGAAATCACTCTGATCAGTGAATCCTTCGGTTTGCATCGACAAAAAGTTTAACCGAGCCAACGAAATCTCCATATCTCTATCCACTTGTTGTTCAAGTTTGGCGGTCTGACCGAAATACGGAGAGCCAACAACATTATGATAAATTTGTTTTGTCACTGTCCTGTTGGATGTGGGGCTGTTTAGTATTGTACTTAGAATTAGGCAGGTAATGGTAAAAGTTAAGGCAAGGGAAAAGGCTTAAAAACGTCGCATATCCCCTCTAACAGCATATATCAAAGGTTTCAAAGAAATACACAGCAAAAGGAGGGAACAATTCGATGTGCATTGTGATATAATATCCAACTATCAATATCTATATCTAGGTGTATTGCAGAAGAGGTTTTTAGCAGAGACTCTTAAGGGTCCTAAGGATCGTCTCATGAATTTTACATCCCTCCCAAGCCAGCTTTAAATAAGGTCTGTAGTGAAGATATGTTGGAAGTTTTACCAGTCAATGGTGGTAGCCGGTAGTGGCCGACGTTTGTGGCGCAAGTGGCAGCACGTCCTTTTTTCAGCTGTGCCTATAAGAGAAGATCCGGCAAGACTAAACATGAACATGGTCAAGAGGATTTGCTTTGTCCCTACACAATATTGCATGGGGTATCAGCAGCATCTTTGACTGCTCTAAATTGCCTGGAGCAGTGCTGATTCATGTTAGCCTTTGGAGCAAAACCATTTAACAGTGGAGAAGAAGGGAAAAAAGGAAAGAAAAGATAAAAGAAAAAGAAAAAGAAGAAAAGGAGAGAAGAGGAAAAGAAAAAGAATTAGGAAGAGAATGTTCTCCCTCTACATTCCGGACGGTTGCAGGGGCTTTTCCCCACTTTATTTGAGAGTACCTTCGGAACAAAATTGTAGACTGTTAATCTCATAAACCATTTTCAGGAGGCTCACGCATAATTTTTACACGTATACATCACTTGCAGGTGGCACAATCTGTTATAAGTTAATATTCATGGCAATTTGAAAAATGAGGGGCTTTGTAAGCATTTAAGTATGCCACAGCATTTGCGAGAAAACATGAATTACAGCAGTCTAGACATTTGTTGAATAATAAAAAAAAGATGTCAGACTTGCATATTTTGTCAATTCAGGCTATCAGATCCAGAATTTATATGTTGGGAACACTGATTTTGTTCATGAAGTTCAACATTTGATGCACACTTGAGAGATGAAGTCTACTTCATGTAAGGCAAACTACTTATCACATCCTTCCATTACGGGTTCAACTTGGAAGGAATCAAATCATACTGCGAATACAAGTGTATTAATCATTCCACAAAGCTCTACAGTCAATTCCTTGAAAAGTAAGTTGCTTAGTTTCCAAATCAAATGCCATGTAGAAATATTATTGGAGATTAATCGCAATGAAAGTAAATTTATATCCTAGCTATGAAGCGTCCACCACATTAAAGCATACCTTACCAGAATATTGTTGAAAGATGTTCTCGTAGTCCACTTCCACTGTTGAATCATTAGCAAAATGAAACGGTACAGTAGGAACCCCAATGAAATCTGTGTAGAGATTTCCCCTGAAACAAAGCTTAGTTACATATGTCCCATGGTAGTCCGCTCTCTCAAGTGAATCTCCAACCAAGTCTACAATCTCTTTTTGTAATTTCCACTATGCCATTGGCTGAAGAGCACTAGAACTTGCACCAGAATCAAAAGCTGCACCACCTTTATGATTTGATATTTTCAGTTGTTCATTGTCAATGTCAAGCATCTTACCTCCAAAACTTATGCCTTCTAGGCTGCTACCAGTGTCAAAAGCAACAGTTTGTTGGGTAGGTGGTTCGCTCATTTCAAAGCATGCAAGAAACAAGGAAACTTTACGTCGCGTTGCAAAACTTGTTTGGAAATCACTCTGATCAGTGAATCCTTCGGTTTGCATCGACAAAAGGTTTAACCGAGCCAACGAAATCTCCATATCTCTATCCACTTGTTCTTCAAGTTTGGCGGTCTGATCGAAATACGGAGAGCCAACAACATTATGATAAATTTGTTTTGTCACTGTCCTGTTGGATGTGGGGCTGTTTAGTATTGTACTTAGAATTAGGCAGGTAATGGTAAAAGTTAAGGCAAGGGAAAAGGCTTAAAAACGTCGCATATCCCCTCTAACAGCATATATCAAAGGTTTCAAAGAAATACACAGCAAAAGGAGGAAACAATTCGATGTGCATTGTGATATAATATCCAACTATCAATATCTATATCTATATGTATTGCAGAAGAGGTTTTTAGCAGAGACTCTCTCAATGGCTTCTAAACTTCTCATTCTTTTTTCTAGATTTTTGTATTAATTTTAATACACAAAAAGTAGTGGGTTGTAACCAACCTTGTCACCAATCAAATTTAAATTTAAAATATTCCCACTATCTCTTAACTCATCCTACAACTACTCCTACAAATCCTCTAATCATCATCCCACGTTTCCCTCCACATTCCCTCCAGCGTTTCCCACTCCAATTAATGTATGGCAGAAGCCGTTAGTAGTAGAGACCCTCTCAACGGCTTCTACACTTCTCTTTATTTTTTCTAAATTTTTGTATTTGTTTTAATACATAAAAAATAGTGGGTTATAATCAACTTTATCATCAATTAAATTTAAATTTAAAATATTCCCACCATCTCTTAACTCATCCTACAACCACTCCTACAAATCCTCTAATCATCATCTCACGTTTCACCCCACATTTCCTCCCACGTTTCCCACTCTATTTAAGAGTACTCCAATTTAAGAATTCCACCCCAATTAAAACTCCTCCAAACATAGCTTCCTCCTTCAATTCTCTTGCATGCTCATTCGTATTTTTTGGTAAACCAAACTAAGAATCTATTATCACTTTCATTTTTCTTGTGGTGTCAATCCAATTCTGTGTCATCCCATGAATCAAATGAACCCTAACAAGTCCGAATACATGCCACGTATATCCAAACTGGTGATTAATCGAAATAGCAATACAACTTTATGAGTCTCTAATCTCTTTTAGTCATCTCTTGCGGGATTTATTACTTGTTTGAGTCATCACTGTCGGATCACCCTCTCAGTGTCATCTTCATCACCACCATTTTTAGTTAGGGTTTTAAATGAAGTCTCGATTTTGCCGCAAATAATGCTTATCCATGCATATTTTCGTGGTCAACTAGTGCTTGATAACTGTGTTAAGGGTCCTAAGGATCGTCTCATGAATTTTACATCCCTCCCAAGCCAGCTTTAAATAAGGTCTGTAGTGAAGATATGTTGGAAGTTTTACCAGTCAATGGTGGTAGCCGGTAGTGGCCGACGTTTGTGGCGCAAGTGGCAGCACGTCCTTTTTTCAGCTGTGTCTATAAGAGAAGATCCGGCAAGACTAAACATGAACATGGTCAAGAGGATTTGCTTTGTCCCTACACAATACTGCATAGGGTATCAGCAGCATCTTTGACTGCTCTAAATTGCCTGGAGCAGTGCTGATTCATGTTAGCCTTTGGAGCAAAACCATTTAACAGTGGAGAAGAAGGGAAAAAAGGAAAGAAAAGATAGAAGAAAAAGAAAAGGAAGAAAAGGAGAGAAGAGGAAAAGAAAAAGAATTAGGTAGAGAATGTTCTCCCTCTACATTCCGGACGGTTGCAGGGGCTTTTCCCCACTTTATTTGAGAGTACCTTCGGAACAAAATTGTAGACTGTTAATCTCATAAACCATTTTCAGGAGGCTCACGCATAATTTTTACACGTATACATCACTTGCAGGTGGCACAATCTGTTATAAGTTAATATTCATGGCAATTTGAAAAATGAGGGGCTTTGTAAGCATTTAAGTATGCCACAGCATTTGCGAGAAAACATGAATTACAGCAGTCTAGACATTTGTTGAATAATAAAAAAAAGATGTCAGACTTGCATATTTTGTCAATTCAGGCTATCAGATCCAGAATTTATATGTTGGGAACACTGATTTTGTTCATGAAGTTCAACATTTGATGCACACTTGAGAGATGAAGTCTACTTCATGTAAGGCAAACTACTTATCACATCCTTCCATTACGGGTTCAACTTGGAAGGAATCAAATCATACTGCGAATACAAGTGTATTAATCATTCCACAAAGCTCTACAGTCAATTCCTTGAAAAGTAAGTTGCTTAGTTTCCAAATCAAATGCCATGTAGAAATATTATTGGAGATTAATCGCAATGAAAGTAAATTTATATCCTAGCTATGAAGCGTCCACCACATTAAAGCATACCTTACCAGAATATTGTTGAAAGATGTTCTCGTAGTCCACTTCCACTGTTGAATCATTAGCAAAATGAAACGGTACAGTAGGAACCCCAATGAAATCTGTGTAGAGATTTCCCCTGAAACAAAGCTTAGTTACATATGTCCCATGGTAGTCCGCTCTCTCAAGTGAATCTCCAACCAAGTCTACAATCTCTTTTTGTAATTTCCACTATGCCATTGGCTGAAGAGCACTAGAACTTGCACCAGAATCAAAAGCTGCACCACCTTTATGATTTGATATTTTCAGTTGTTCATTGTCAATGTCAAGCATCTTACCTCCAAAACTTATGCCTTCTAGGCTGCTACCAGTGTCAAAAGCAACAGTTTGTTGGGTAGGTGGTTCGCTCATTTCAAAGCATGCAAGAAACAAGGAAACTTTACGTCGCGTTGCAAAACTTGTTTGGAAATCACTCTGATCAGTGAATCCTTCGGTTTGCATCGACAAAAGGTTTAACCGAGCCAACGAAATCTCCATATCTCTATCCACTTGTTCTTCAAGTTTGGCGGTCTGATCGAAATACGGAGAGCCAACAACATTATGATAAATTTGTTTTGTCACTGTCCTGTTGGATGTGGGGCTGTTTAGTATTGTACTTAGAATTAGGCAGGTAATGGTAAAAGTTAAGGCAAGGGAAAAGGCTTAAAAACGTCGCATATCCCCTCTAACAGCATATATCAAAGGTTTCAAAGAAATACACAGCAAAAGGAGGAAACAATTCGATGTGCATTGTGATATAATATCCAACTATCAATATCTATATCTATATGTATTGCAGAAGAGGTTTTTAGCAGAGACTCTCTCAATGGCTTCTAAACTTCTCATTCTTTTTTCTAGATTTTTGTATTAATTTTAATACACAAAAAGTAGTGGGTTGTAACCAACCTTGTCACCAATCAAATTTAAATTTAAAATATTCCCACTATCTCTTAACTCATCCTACAACTACTCCTACAAATCCTCTAATCATCATCCCACGTTTCCCTCCACATTCCCTCCAGCGTTTCCCACTCCAATTAATGTATGGCAGAAGCCGTTAGTAGTAGAGACCCTCTCAACGGCTTCTACACTTCTCTTTATTTTTTCTAAATTTTTGTATTTGTTTTAATACATAAAAAATAGTGGGTTATAATCAACTTTATCATCAATTAAATTTAAATTTAAAATATTCCCACCATCTCTTAACTCATCCTACAACCACTCCTACAAATCCTCTAATCATCATCTCACGTTTCACCCCACATTTCCTCCCACGTTTCCCACTCTATTTAAGAGTACTCCAATTTAAGAATTCCACCCCAATTAAAACTCCTCCAAACATAGCTTCCTCCTTCAATTCTCTTGCATGCTCATTCGTATTTTTTGGTAAACCAAACTAAGAATCTATTATCACTTTCATTTTTCTTGTGGTGTCAATCCAATTCTGTGTCATCCCATGAATCAAATGAACCCTAACAAGTCCGAATACATGCCACGTATATCCAAACTGGTGATTAATCGAAATAGCAATACAACTTTATGAGTCTCTAATCTCTTTTAGTCATCTCTTGCGGGATTTATTACTTGTTTGAGTCATCACTGTCGGATCACCCTCTCAGTGTCATCTTCATCACCACCATTTTTAGTTAGGGTTTTAAATGAAGTCTCGATTTTGCCGCAAATAATGCTTATCCATGCATATTTTCGTGGTCAACTAGTGCTTGATAACTGTGTTAAGGGTCCTAAGGATCGTCTCATGAATTTTACATCCCTCCCAAGCCAGCTTTAAATAAGGTCTGTAGTGAAGATATGTTGGAAGTTTTACCAGTCAATGGTGGTAGCCGGTAGTGGCCGACGTTTGTGGCGCAAGTGGCAGCACGTCCTTTTTTCAGCTGTGTCTATAAGAGAAGATCCGGCAAGACTAAACATGAACATGGTCAAGAGGATTTGCTTTGTCCCTACACAATACTGCATAGGGTATCAGCAGCATCTTTGACTGCTCTAAATTGCCTGGAGCAGTGCTGATTCATGTTAGCCCTTGGAGCAAAACCATTTAACAGTGGAGAAGAAGGGAAAAAAGGAAAGAAAAGATAGAAGAAAAAGAAAAGGAAGAAAAGGAGAGAAGAGGAAAAGAAAAAGAATTAGGTAGAGAATGTTCTCCCTCTACATTCCGGACGGTTGCAGGGGCTTTTCCCCACTTTATTTGAGAGTACCTTCGGAACAAAATTGTAGACTGTTAATCTCATAAACCATTTTCAGGAGGCTCACGCATAATTTTTACACGTATACATCACTTGCAGGTGGCACAATCTGTTATAAGTTAATATTCATGGCAATTTGAAAAATGAGGGGCTTTGTAAGCATTTAAGTATGCCACAGCATTTGCGAGAAAACATGAATTACAGCAGTCTAGACATTTGTTGAATAATAAAAAAAAGATGTCAGACTTGCATATTTTGTCAATTCAGGCTATCAGATCCAGAATTTATATGTTGGGAACACTGATTTTGTTCATGAAGTTCAACATTTGATGCACACTTGAGAGATGAAGTCTACTTCATGTAAGGCAAACTACTTATCACATCCTTCCATTACGGGTTCAACTTGGAAGGAATCAAATCATACTGCGAATACAAGTGTATTAATCATTCCACAAAGCTCTACAGTCAATTCCTTGAAAAGTAAGTTGCTTAGTTTCCAAATCAAATGCCATGTAGAAATATTATTGGAGATTAATCGCAATGAAAGTAAATTTATATCCTAGCTATGAAGCGTCCACCACATTAAAGCATACCTTACCAGAATATTGTTGAAAGATGTTCTCGTAGTCCACTTCCACTGTTGAATCATTAGCAAAATGAAACGGTACAGTAGGAACCCCAATGAAATCTGTGTAGAGATTTCCCCTGAAACAAAGCTTAGTTACATATGTCCCATGGTAGTCCGCTCTCTCAAGTGAATCTCCAACCAAGTCTACAATCTCTTTTTGTAATTTCCACTATGCCATTGGCTGAAGAGCACTAGAACTTGCACCAGAATCAAAAGCTGCACCACCTTTATGATTTGATATTTTCAGTTGTTCATTGTCAATGTCAAGCATCTTACCTCCAAAACTTATGCCTTCTAGGCTGCTACCAGTGTCAAAAGCAACAGTTTGTTGGGTAGGTGGTTCGCTCATTTCAAAGCATGCAAGAAACAAGGAAACTTTACGTCGCGTTGCAAAACTTGTTTGGAAACCACTCTGATCTGTGAATCCTTCCGTTTGCATCGACAAAAGGTTTAACCGAGCCAACGAAATCTCCATATCTCTATCCACTTGTTCTTCAAGTTTGGCGGTCTGATCGAAATACGGAGAGCCAACAACATTATGATAAATTTGTTTTGCCACTGTCCTGTTGGATGTGGGGCTGTTTAGTATTGTACTTAGAATTAGGCAGGTAATGGTAAAAGTTAAGGCAAGGGAAAAGGCTTAAAAACGTCGCATATCCCCTCTAACAGCATATATCAAAGGTTTCAAAGAAATACACAGCAAAAGGAGGAAACAATTCGATGTGCATTGTGATATAATATCCAACTATCAATATCTATATCTATATGTATTGCAGAAGAGGTTTTTAGCAGAGACTCTCTCAATGGCTTCTAAACTTCTCATTCTTTTTTCTAGATTTTTGTATTAATTTTAATACACAAAAAGTAGTGGGTTGTAACCAACCTTGTCACCAATCAAATTTAAATTTAAAATATTCCCACTATCTCTTAACTCATCCTACAACTACTCCTACAAATCCTCTAATCATCATCCCACGTTTCCCTCCACATTCCCTCCAGCGTTTCCCACTCCAATTAATGTATGGCAGAAGCCGTTAGTAGTAGAGACCCTCTCAACGGCTTCTACACTTCTCTTTATTTTTTCTAAATTTTTGTATTTGTTTTAATACATAAAAAATAGTGGGTTATAATCAACTTTATCATCAATTAAATTTAAATTTAAAATATTCCCACCATCTCTTAACTCATCCTACAACCACTCCTACAAATCCTCTAATCATCATCTCACGTTTCACCCCACATTTCCTCCCACGTTTCCCACTCTATTTAAGAGTACTCCAATTTAAGAATTCCACCCCAATTAAAACTCCTCCAAACATAGCTTCCTCCTTCAATTCTCTTGCATGCTCATTCGTATTTTTTGGTAAACCAAACTAAGAATCTATTATCACTTTCATTTTTCTTGTGGTGTCAATCCAATTCTGTGTCATCCCATGAATCAAATGAACCCTAACAAGTCCGAATACATGCCACGTATATCCAAACTGGTGATTAATCGAAATAGCAATACAACTTTATGAGTCTCTAATCTCTTTTAGTCATCTCTTGCGGGATTTATTACTTGTTTGAGTCATCACTGTCGGATCACCCTCTCAGTGTCATCTTCATCACCACCATTTTTAGTTAGGGTTTTAAATGAAGTCTCGATTTTGCCGCAAATAATGCTTATCCATGCATATTTTCGTGGTCAACTAGTGCTTGATAACTGTGTTAAGGGTCCTAAGGATCGTCTCATGAATTTTACATCCCTCCCAAGCCAGCTTTAAATAAGGTCTGTAGTGAAGATATGTTGGAAGTTTTACCAGTCAATGGTGGTAGCCGGTAGTGGCCGACGTTTGTGGCGCAAGTGGCAGCACGTCCTTTTTTCAGCTGTGTCTATAAGAGAAGATCCGGCAAGACTAAACATGAACATGGTCAAGAGGATTTGCTTTGTCCCTACACAATACTGCATAGGGTATCAGCAGCATCTTTGACTGCTCTAAATTGCCTGGAGCAGTGCTGATTCATGTTAGCCTTTGGAGCAAAACCATTTAACAGTGGAGAAGAAGGGAAAAAAGGAAAGAAAAGATAGAAGAAAAAGAAAAGGAAGAAAAGGAGAGAAGAGGAAAAGAAAAAGAATTAGGTAGAGAATGTTCTCCCTCTACATTCCGGACGGTTGCAGGGGCTTTTCCCCACTTTATTTGAGAGTACCTTCGGAACAAAATTGTAGACTGTTAATCTCATAAACCATTTTCAGGAGGCTCACGCATAATTTTTACACGTATACATCACTTGCAGGTGGCACAATCTGTTATAAGTTAATATTCATGGCAATTTGAAAAATGAGGGGCTTTGTAAGCATTTAAGTATGCCACAGCATTTGCGAGAAAACATGAATTACAGCAGTCTAGACATTTGTTGAATAATAAAAAAAAGATGTCAGACTTGCATATTTTGTCAATTCAGGCTATCAGATCCAGAATTTATATGTTGGGAACACTGATTTTGTTCATGAAGTTCAACATTTGATGCACACTTGAGAGATGAAGTCTACTTCATGTAAGGCCAACTACTTATCACATCCTTCCATTACGGGTTCAACTTGGAAGGAATCAAATCATACTGCGAATACAAGTGTATTAAAAATTCCACAAAGCTCTACAGTCAATTCCTTGAAAAGTAAGTTGCTTAGTTTCCAAATCAAATGCCATGTAGAAATATTATTGGAGATTAATCGCAATGAAAGTAAATTTATATCCTAGCTATGAAGCGTCCACCACATTAAAGCATACCTTACCAGAATATTGTTGAAAGATGTTCTCGTAGTCCACTTCCACTGTTGAATCATTAGCAAAATGAAACGGTACAGTAGGAACCCCAATGAAATCTGTGTAGAGATTTCCCCTGAAACAAAGCTTAGTTACATATGTCCCATGGTAGTCCGCTCTCTCAAGTGAATCTCCAACCAAGTCTACAATCTCTTTTTGTAATTTCCACTATGCCATTGGCTGAAGAGCACTAGAACTTGCACCAGAATCAAAAGCTGCACCACCTTTATGATTTGATATTTTCAGTTGTTCATTGTCAATGTCAAGCATCTTACCTCCAAAACTTATGCCTTCTAGGCTGCTACCAGTGTCAAAAGCAACAGTTTGTTGGGTAGGTGGTTCGCTCATTTCAAAGCATGCAAGAAACAAGGAAACTTTACGTCGCGTTGCAAAACTTGTTTGGAAACCACTCTGATCTGTGAATCCTTCGGTTTGCATCGACAAAAGGTTTAACCGAGCCAACGAAATCTCCATATCTCTATCCACTTGTTCTTCAAGTTTGGCGGTCTGATCGAAATACGGAGAGCCAACAACATTATGATAAATTTGTTTTGCCACTGTCCTGTTGGATGTGGGGCTGTTTAGTATTGTACTTAGAATTAGGCAGGTAATGGTAAAAGTTAAGGCAAGGGAAAAGGCTTAAAAACGTCGCATATCCCCTCTAACAGCATATATCAAAGGTTTCAAAGAAATACACAGCAAAAGGAGGAAACAATTCGATGTGCATTGTGATATAATATCCAACTATCAATATCTATATCTATATGTATTGCAGAAGAGGTTTTTAGCAGAGACTCTCTCAATGGCTTCTAAACTTCTCATTCTTTTTTCTAGATTTTTGTATTAATTTTAATACACAAAAAGTAGTGGGTTGTAACCAACCTTGTCACCAATCAAATTTAAATTTAAAATATTCCCACTATCTCTTAACTCATCCTACAACTACTCCTACAAATCCTCTAATCATCATCCCACGTTTCCCTCCACATTCCCTCCAGCGTTTCCCACTCCAATTAATGTATGGCAGAAGCCGTTAGTAGTAGAGACCCTCTCAACGGCTTCTACACTTCTCTTTATTTTTTCTAAATTTTTGTATTTGTTTTAATACATAAAAAATAGTGGGTTATAATCAACTTTATCATCAATTAAATTTAAATTTAAAATATTCCCACCATCTCTTAACTCATCCTACAACCACTCCTACAAATCCTCTAATCATCATCTCACGTTTCACCCCACATTTCCTCCCACGTTTCCCACTCTATTTAAGAGTACTCCAATTTAAGAATTCCACCCCAATTAAAACTCCTCCAAACATAGCTTCCTCCTTCAATTCTCTTGCATGCTCATTCGTATTTTTTGGTAAACCAAACTAAGAATCTATTATCACTTTCATTTTTCTTGTGGTGTCAATCCAATTCTGTGTCATCCCATGAATCAAATGAACCCTAACAAGTCCGAATACATGCCACGTATATCCAAACTGGTGATTAATCGAAATAGCAATACAACTTTATGAGTCTCTAATCTCTTTTAGTCATCTCTTGCGGGATTTATTACTTGTTTGAGTCATCACTGTCGGATCACCCTCTCAGTGTCATCTTCATCACCACCATTTTTAGTTAGGGTTTTAAATGAAGTCTCGATTTTGCCGCAAATAATGCTTATCCATGCATATTTTCGTGGTCAACTAGTGCTTGATAACTGTGTTAAGGGTCCTAAGGATCGTCTCATGAATTTTACATCCCTCCCAAGCCAGCTTTAAATAAGGTCTGTAGTGAAGATATGTTGGAAGTTTTACCAGTCAATGGTGGTAGCCGGTAGTGGCCGACGTTTGTGGCGCAAGTGGCAGCACGTCCTTTTTTCAGCTGTGTCTATAAGAGAAGATCCGGCAAGACTAAACATGAACATGGTCAAGAGGATTTGCTTTGTCCCTACACAATACTGCATAGGGTATCAGCAGCATCTTTGACTGCTCTAAATTGCCTGGAGCAGTGCTGATTCATGTTAGCCTTTGGAGCAAAACCATTTAACAGTGGAGAAGAAGGGAAAAAAGGAAAGAAAAGATAGAAGAAAAAGAAAAGGAAGAAAAGGAGAGAAGAGGAAAAGAAAAAGAATTAGGTAGAGAATGTTCTCCCTCTACATTCCGGACGGTTGCAGGGGCTTTTCCCCACTTTATTTGAGAGTACCTTCGGAACAAAATTGTAGACTGTTAATCTCATAAACCATTTTCAGGAGGCTCACGCATAATTTTTACACGTATACATCACTTGCAGGTGGCACAATCTGTTATAAGTTAATATTCATGGCAATTTGAAAAATGAGGGGCTTTGTAAGCATTTAAGTATGCCACAGCATTTGCGAGAAAACATGAATTACAGCAGTCTAGACATTTGTTGAATAATAAAAAAAAGATGTCAGACTTGCATATTTTGTCAATTCAGGCTATCAGATCCAGAATTTATATGTTGGGAACACTGATTTTGTTCATGAAGTTCAACATTTGATGCACACTTGAGAGATGAAGTCTACTTCATGTAAGGCCAACTACTTATCACATCCTTCCATTACGGGTTCAACTTGGAAGGAATCAAATCATACTGCGAATACAAGTGTATTAAAATTCCACAAAGCTCTACAGTCAATTCCTTGAAAAGTAAGTTGCTTAGTTTCCAAATCAAATGCCATGTAGAAATATTATTGGAGATTAATCGCAATGAAAGTAAATTTATATCCTAGCTATGAAGCGTCCACCACATTAAAGCATACCTTACCAGAATATTGTTGAAAGATGTTCTCGTAGTCCACTTCCACTGTTGAATCATTAGCAAAATGAAACGGTACAGTAGGAACCCCAATGAAATCTGTGTAGAGATTTCCCCTGAAACAAAGCTTAGTTACATATGTCCCATGGTAGTCCGCTCTCTCAAGTGAATCTCCAACCAAGTCTACAATCTCTTTTTGTAATTTCCACTATGCCATTGGCTGAAGAGCACTAGAACTTGCACCAGAATCAAAAGCTGCACCACCTTTATGATTTGATATTTTCAGTTGTTCATTGTCAATGTCAAGCATCTTACCTCCAAAACTTATGCCTTCTAGGCTGCTACCAGTGTCAAAAGCAACAGTTTGTTGGGTAGGTGGTTCGCTCATTTCAAAGCATGCAAGAAACAAGGAAACTTTACGTCGCGTTGCAAAACTTGTTTGGAAATCACTCTGATCAGTGAATCCTTCGGTTTGCATCGACAAAAGGTTTAACCGAGCCAACGAAATCTCCATATCTCTATCCACTTGTTCTTCAAGTTTGGCGGTCTGATCGAAATACGGAGAGCCAACAACATTATGATAAATTTGTTTTGTCACTGTCCTGTTGGATGTGGGGCTGTTTAGTATTGTACTTAGAATTAGGCAGGTAATGGTAAAAGTTAAGGCAAGGGAAAAGGCTTAAAAACGTCGCATATCCCCTCTAACAGCATATATCAAAGGTTTCAAAGAAATACACAGCAAAAGGAGGAAACAATTCGATGTGCATTGTGATATAATATCCAACTATCAATATCTATATCTATATGTATTGCAGAAGAGGTTTTTAGCAGAGACTCTCTCAATGGCTTCTAAACTTCTCATTCTTTTTTCTAGATTTTTGTATTAATTTTAATACACAAAAAGTAGTGGGTTGTAACCAACCTTGTCACCAATCAAATTTAAATTTAAAATATTCCCACTATCTCTTAACTCATCCTACAACTACTCCTACAAATCCTCTAATCATCATCCCACGTTTCCCTCCACATTCCCTCCAGCGTTTCCCACTCCAATTAATGTATGGCAGAAGCCGTTAGTAGTAGAGACCCTCTCAACGGCTTCTACACTTCTCTTTATTTTTTCTAAATTTTTGTATTTGTTTTAATACATAAAAAATAGTGGGTTATAATCAACTTTATCATCAATTAAATTTAAATTTAAAATATTCCCACCATCTCTTAACTCATCCTACAACCACTCCTACAAATCCTCTAATCATCATCTCACGTTTCACCCCACATTTCCTCCCACGTTTCCCACTCTATTTAAGAGTACTCCAATTTAAGAATTCCACCCCAATTAAAACTCCTCCAAACATAGCTTCCTCCTTCAATTCTCTTGCATGCTCATTCGTATTTTTTGGTAAACCAAACTAAGAATCTATTATCACTTTCATTTTTCTTGTGGTGTCAATCCAATTCTGTGTCATCCCATGAATCAAATGAACCCTAACAAGTCCGAATACATGCCACGTATATCCAAACTGGTGATTAATCGAAATAGCAATACAACTTTATGAGTCTCTAATCTCTTTTAGTCATCTCTTGCGGGATTTATTACTTGTTTGAGTCATCACTGTCGGATCACCCTCTCAGTGTCATCTTCATCACCACCATTTTTAGTTAGGGTTTTAAATGAAGTCTCGATTTTGCCGCAAATAATGCTTATCCATGCATATTTTCGTGGTCAACTAGTGCTTGATAACTGTGTTAAGGGTCCTAAGGATCGTCTCATGAATTTTACATCCCTCCCAAGCCAGCTTTAAATAAGGTCTGTAGTGAAGATATGTTGGAAGTTTTACCAGTCAATGGTGGTAGCCGGTAGTGGCCGACGTTTGTGGCGCAAGTGGCAGCACGTCCTTTTTTCAGCTGTGTCTATAAGAGAAGATCCGGCAAGACTAAACATGAACATGGTCAAGAGGATTTGCTTTGTCCCTACACAATACTGCATAGGGTATCAGCAGCATCTTTGACTGCTCTAAATTGCCTGGAGCAGTGCTGATTCATGTTAGCCTTTGGAGCAAAACCATTTAACAGTGGAGAAGAAGGGAAAAAAGGAAAGAAAAGATAGAAGAAAAAGAAAAGGAAGAAAAGGAGAGAAGAGGAAAAGAAAAAGAATTAGGTAGAGAATGTTCTCCCTCTACATTCCGGACGGTTGCAGGGGCTTTTCCCCACTTTATTTGAGAGTACCTTCGGAACAAAATTGTAGACTGTTAATCTCATAAACCATTTTCAGGAGGCTCACGCATAATTTTTACACGTATACATCACTTGCAGGTGGCACAATCTGTTATAAGTTAATATTCATGGCAATTTGAAAAATGAGGGGCTTTGTAAGCATTTAAGTATGCCACAGCATTTGCGAGAAAACATGAATTACAGCAGTCTAGACATTTGTTGAATAATAAAAAAAAGATGTCAGACTTGCATATTTTGTCAATTCAGGCTATCAGATCCAGAATTTATATGTTGGGAACACTGATTTTGTTCATGAAGTTCAACATTTGATGCACACTTGAGAGATGAAGTCTACTTCATGTAAGGCAAACTACTTATCACATCCTTCCATTACGGGTTCAACTTGGAAGGAATCAAATCATACTGCGAATACAAGTGTATTAATCATTCCACAAAGCTCTACAGTCAATTCCTTGAAAAGTAAGTTGCTTAGTTTCCAAATCAAATGCCATGTAGAAATATTATTGGAGATTAATCGCAATGAAAGTAAATTTATATCCTAGCTATGAAGCGTCCACCACATTAAAGCATACCTTACCAGAATATTGTTGAAAGATGTTCTCGTAGTCCACTTCCACTGTTGAATCATTAGCAAAATGAAACGGTACAGTAGGAACCCCAATGAAATCTGTGTAGAGATTTCCCCTGAAACAAAGCTTAGTTACATATGTCCCATGGTAGTCCGCTCTCTCAAGTGAATCTCCAACCAAGTCTACAATCTCTTTTTGTAATTTCCACTATGCCATTGGCTGAAGAGCACTAGAACTTGCACCAGAATCAAAAGCTGCACCACCTTTATGATTTGATATTTTCAGTTGTTCATTGTCAATGTCAAGCATCTTACCTCCAAAACTTATGCCTTCTAGGCTGCTACCAGTGTCAAAAGCAACAGTTTGTTGGGTAGGTGGTTCGCTCATTTCAAAGCATGCAAGAAACAAGGAAACTTTACGTCGCGTTGCAAAACTTGTTTGGAAATCACTCTGATCAGTGAATCCTTCGGTTTGCATCGACAAAAGGTTTAACCGAGCCAACGAAATCTCCATATCTCTATCCACTTGTTCTTCAAGTTTGGCGGTCTGATCGAAATACGGAGAGCCAACAACATTATGATAAATTTGTTTTGTCACTGTCCTGTTGGATGTGGGGCTGTTTAGTATTGTACTTAGAATTAGGCAGGTAATGGTAAAAGTTAAGGCAAGGGAAAAGGCTTAAAAACGTCGCATATCCCCTCTAACAGCATATATCAAAGGTTTCAAAGAAATACACAGCAAAAGGAGGAAACAATTCGATGTGCATTGTGATATAATATCCAACTATCAATATCTATATCTATATGTATTGCAGAAGAGGTTTTTAGCAGAGACTCTCTCAATGGCTTCTAAACTTCTCATTCTTTTTTCTAGATTTTTGTATTAATTTTAATACACAAAAAGTAGTGGGTTGTAACCAACCTTGTCACCAATCAAATTTAAATTTAAAATATTCCCACTATCTCTTAACTCATCCTACAACTACTCCTACAAATCCTCTAATCATCATCCCACGTTTCCCTCCACATTCCCTCCAGCGTTTCCCACTCCAATTAATGTATGGCAGAAGCCGTTAGTAGTAGAGACCCTCTCAACGGCTTCTACACTTCTCTTTATTTTTTCTAAATTTTTGTATTTGTTTTAATACATAAAAAATAGTGGGTTATAATCAACTTTATCATCAATTAAATTTAAATTTAAAATATTCCCACCATCTCTTAACTCATCCTACAACCACTCCTACAAATCCTCTAATCATCATCTCACGTTTCACCCCACATTTCCTCCCACGTTTCCCACTCTATTTAAGAGTACTCCAATTTAAGAATTCCACCCCAATTAAAACTCCTCCAAACATAGCTTCCTCCTTCAATTCTCTTGCATGCTCATTCGTATTTTTTGGTAAACCAAACTAAGAATCTATTATCACTTTCATTTTTCTTGTGGTGTCAATCCAATTCTGTGTCATCCCATGAATCAAATGAACCCTAACAAGTCCGAATACATGCCACGTATATCCAAACTGGTGATTAATCGAAATAGCAATACAACTTTATGAGTCTCTAATCTCTTTTAGTCATCTCTTGCGGGATTTATTACTTGTTTGAGTCATCACTGTCGGATCACCCTCTCAGTGTCATCTTCATCACCACCATTTTTAGTTAGGGTTTTAAATGAAGTCTCGATTTTGCCGCAAATAATGCTTATCCATGCATATTTTCGTGGTCAACTAGTGCTTGATAACTGTGTTAAGGGTCCTAAGGATCGTCTCATGAATTTTACATCCCTCCCAAGCCAGCTTTAAATAAGGTCTGTAGTGAAGATATGTTGGAAGTTTTACCAGTCAATGGTGGTAGCCGGTAGTGGCCGACGTTTGTGGCGCAAGTGGCAGCACGTCCTTTTTTCAGCTGTGTCTATAAGAGAAGATCCGGCAAGACTAAACATGAACATGGTCAAGAGGATTTGCTTTGTCCCTACACAATACTGCATAGGGTATCAGCAGCATCTTTGACTGCTCTAAATTGCCTGGAGCAGTGCTGATTCATGTTAGCCTTTGGAGCAAAACCATTTAACAGTGGAGAAGAAGGGAAAAAAGGAAAGAAAAGATAGAAGAAAAAGAAAAGGAAGAAAAGGAGAGAAGAGGAAAAGAAAAAGAATTAGGTAGAGAATGTTCTCCCTCTACATTCCGGACGGTTGCAGGGGCTTTTCCCCACTTTATTTGAGAGTACCTTCGGAACAAAATTGTAGACTGTTAATCTCATAAACCATTTTCAGGAGGCTCACGCATAATTTTTACACGTATACATCACTTGCAGGTGGCACAATCTGTTATAAGTTAATATTCATGGCAATTTGAAAAATGAGGGGCTTTGTAAGCATTTAAGTATGCCACAGCATTTGCGAGAAAACATGAATTACAGCAGTCTAGACATTTGTTGAATAATAAAAAAAAGATGTCAGACTTGCATATTTTGTCAATTCAGGCTATCAGATCCAGAATTTATATGTTGGGAACACTGATTTTGTTCATGAAGTTCAACATTTGATGCACACTTGAGAGATGAAGTCTACTTCATGTAAGGCAAACTACTTATCACATCCTTCCATTACGGGTTCAACTTGGAAGGAATCAAATCATACTGCGAATACAAGTGTATTAATCATTCCACAAAGCTCTACAGTCAATTCCTTGAAAAGTAAGTTGCTTAGTTTCCAAATCAAATGCCATGTAGAAATATTATTGGAGATTAATCGCAATGAAAGTAAATTTATATCCTAGCTATGAAGCGTCCACCACATTAAAGCATACCTTACCAGAATATTGTTGAAAGATGTTCTCGTAGTCCACTTCCACTGTTGAATCATTAGCAAAATGAAACGGTACAGTAGGAACCCCAATGAAATCTGTGTAGAGATTTCCCCTGAAACAAAGCTTAGTTACATATGTCCCATGGTAGTCCGCTCTCTCAAGTGAATCTCCAACCAAGTCTACAATCTCTTTTTGTAATTTCCACTATGCCATTGGCTGAAGAGCACTAGAACTTGCACCAGAATCAAAAGCTGCACCACCTTTATGATTTGATATTTTCAGTTGTTCATTGTCAATGTCAAGCATCTTACCTCCAAAACTTATGCCTTCTAGGCTGCTACCAGTGTCAAAAGCAACAGTTTGTTGGGTAGGTGGTTCGCTCATTTCAAAGCATGCAAGAAACAAGGAAACTTTACGTCGCGTTGCAAAACTTGTTTGGAAACCACTCTGATCTGTGAATCCTTCGGTTTGCATCGACAAAAGGTTTAACCGAGCCAACGAAATCTCCATATCTCTATCCACTTGTTCTTCAAGTTTGGCGGTCTGATCGAAATACGGAGAGCCAACAACATTATGATAAATTTGTTTTGTCACTGTCCTGTTGGATGTGGGGCTGTTTAGTATTGTACTTAGAATTAGGCAGGTAATGGTAAAAGTTAAGGCAAGGGAAAAGGCTTAAAAACGTCGCATATCCCCTCTAACAGCATATATCAAAGGTTTCAAAGAAATACACAGCAAAAGGAGGAAACAATTCGATGTGCATTGTGATATAATATCCAACTATCAATATCTATATCTATATGTATTGCAGAAGAGGTTTTTAGCAGAGACTCTCTCAATGGCTTCTAAACTTCTCATTCTTTTTTCTAGATTTTTGTATTAATTTTAATACACAAAAAGTAGTGGGTTGTAACCAACCTTGTCACCAATCAAATTTAAATTTAAAATATTCCCACTATCTCTTAACTCATCCTACAACTACTCCTACAAATCCTCTAATCATCATCCCACGTTTCCCTCCACATTCCCTCCAGCGTTTCCCACTCCAATTAATGTATGGCAGAAGCCGTTAGTAGTAGAGACCCTCTCAACGGCTTCTACACTTCTCTTTATTTTTTCTAAATTTTTGTATTTGTTTTAATACATAAAAAATAGTGGGTTATAATCAACTTTATCATCAATTAAATTTAAATTTAAAATATTCCCACCATCTCTTAACTCATCCTACAACCACTCCTACAAATCCTCTAATCATCATCTCACGTTTCACCCCACATTTCCTCCCACGTTTCCCACTCTATTTAAGAGTACTCCAATTTAAGAATTCCACCCCAATTAAAACTCCTCCAAACATAGCTTCCTCCTTCAATTCTCTTGCATGCTCATTCGTATTTTTTGGTAAACCAAACTAAGAATCTATTATCACTTTCATTTTTCTTGTGGTGTCAATCCAATTCTGTGTCATCCCATGAATCAAATGAACCCTAACAAGTCCGAATACATGCCACGTATATCCAAACTGGTGATTAATCGAAATAGCAATACAACTTTATGAGTCTCTAATCTCTTTTAGTCATCTCTTGCGGGATTTATTACTTGTTTGAGTCATCACTGTCGGATCACCCTCTCAGTGTCATCTTCATCACCACCATTTTTAGTTAGGGTTTTAAATGAAGTCTCGATTTTGCCGCAAATAATGCTTATCCATGCATATTTTCGTGGTCAACTAGTGCTTGATAACTGTGTTAAGGGTCCTAAGGATCGTCTCATGAATTTTACATCCCTCCCAAGCCAGCTTTAAATAAGGTCTGTAGTGAAGATATGTTGGAAGTTTTACCAGTCAATGGTGGTAGCCGGTAGTGGCCGACGTTTGTGGCGCAAGTGGCAGCACGTCCTTTTTTCAGCTGTGTCTATAAGAGAAGATCCGGCAAGACTAAACATGAACATGGTCAAGAGGATTTGCTTTGTCCCTACACAATACTGCATAGGGTATCAGCAGCATCTTTGACTGCTCTAAATTGCCTGGAGCAGTGCTGATTCATGTTAGCCTTTGGAGCAAAACCATTTAACAGTGGAGAAGAAGGGAAAAAAGGAAAGAAAAGATAGAAGAAAAAGAAAAGGAAGAAAAGGAGAGAAGAGGAAAAGAAAAAGAATTAGGTAGAGAATGTTCTCCCTCTACATTCCGGACGGTTGCAGGGGCTTTTCCCCACTTTATTTGAGAGTACCTTCGGAACAAAATTGTAGACTGTTAATCTCATAAACCATTTTCAGGAGGCTCACGCATAATTTTTACACGTATACATCACTTGCAGGTGGCACAATCTGTTATAAGTTAATATTCATGGCAATTTGAAAAATGAGGGGCTTTGTAAGCATTTAAGTATGCCACAGCATTTGCGAGAAAACATGAATTACAGCAGTCTAGACATTTGTTGAATAATAAAAAAAAGATGTCAGACTTGCATATTTTGTCAATTCAGGCTATCAGATCCAGAATTTATATGTTGGGAACACTGATTTTGTTCATGAAGTTCAACATTTGATGCACACTTGAGAGATGAAGTCTACTTCATGTAAGGCCAACTACTTATCACATCCTTCCATTACGGGTTCAACTTGGAAGGAATCAAATCATACTGCGAATACAAGTGTATTAAAAATTCCACAAAGCTCTACAGTCAATTCCTTGAAAAGTAAGTTGCTTAGTTTCCAAATCAAATGCCATGTAGAAATATTATTGGAGATTAATCGCAATGAAAGTAAATTTATATCCTAGCTATGAAGCGTCCACCACATTAAAGCATACCTTACCAGAATATTGTTGAAAGATGTTCTCGTAGTCCACTTCCACTGTTGAATCATTAGCAAAATGAAACGGTACAGTAGGAACCCCAATGAAATCTGTGTAGAGATTTCCCCTGAAACAAAGCTTAGTTACATATGTCCCATGGTAGTCCGCTCTCTCAAGTGAATCTCCAACCAAGTCTACAATCTCTTTTTGTAATTTCCACTATGCCATTGGCTGAAGAGCACTAGAACTTGCACCAGAATCAAAAGCTGCACCACCTTTATGATTTGATATTTTCAGTTGTTCATTGTCAATGTCAAGCATCTTACCTCCAAAACTTATGCCTTCTAGGCTGCTACCAGTGTCAAAAGCAACAGTTTGTTGGGTAGGTGGTTCGCTCATTTCAAAGCATGCAAGAAACAAGGAAACTTTACGTCGCGTTGCAAAACTTGTTTGGAAACCACTCTGATCTGTGAATCCTTCGGTTTGCATCGACAAAAGGTTTAACCGAGCCAACGAAATCTCCATATCTCTATCCACTTGTTCTTCAAGTTTGGCGGTCTGATCGAAATACGGAGAGCCAACAACATTATGATAAATTTGTTTTGTCACTGTCCTGTTGGATGTGGGGCTGTTTAGTATTGTACTTAGAATTAGGCAGGTAATGGTAAAAGTTAAGGCAAGGGAAAAGGCTTAAAAACGTCGCATATCCCCTCTAACAGCATATATCAAAGGTTTCAAAGAAATACACAGCAAAAGGAGGAAACAATTCGATGTGCATTGTGATATAATATCCAACTATCAATATCTATATCTATATGTATTGCAGAAGAGGTTTTTAGCAGAGACTCTCTCAATGGCTTCTAAACTTCTCATTCTTTTTTCTAGATTTTTGTATTAATTTTAATACACAAAAAGTAGTGGGTTGTAACCAACCTTGTCACCAATCAAATTTAAATTTAAAATATTCCCACTATCTCTTAACTCATCCTACAACTACTCCTACAAATCCTCTAATCATCATCCCACGTTTCCCTCCACATTCCCTCCAGCGTTTCCCACTCCAATTAATGTATGGCAGAAGCCGTTAGTAGTAGAGACCCTCTCAACGGCTTCTACACTTCTCTTTATTTTTTCTAAATTTTTGTATTTGTTTTAATACATAAAAAATAGTGGGTTATAATCAACTTTATCATCAATTAAATTTAAATTTAAAATATTCCCACCATCTCTTAACTCATCCTACAACCACTCCTACAAATCCTCTAATCATCATCTCACGTTTCACCCCACATTTCCTCCCACGTTTCCCACTCTATTTAAGAGTACTCCAATTTAAGAATTCCACCCCAATTAAAACTCCTCCAAACATAGCTTCCTCCTTCAATTCTCTTGCATGCTCATTCGTATTTTTTGGTAAACCAAACTAAGAATCTATTATCACTTTCATTTTTCTTGTGGTGTCAATCCAATTCTGTGTCATCCCATGAATCAAATGAACCCTAACAAGTCCGAATACATGCCACGTATATCCAAACTGGTGATTAATCGAAATAGCAATACAACTTTATGAGTCTCTAATCTCTTTTAGTCATCTCTTGCGGGATTTATTACTTGTTTGAGTCATCACTGTCGGATCACCCTCTCAGTGTCATCTTCATCACCACCATTTTTAGTTAGGGTTTTAAATGAAGTCTCGATTTTGCCGCAAATAATGCTTATCCATGCATATTTTCGTGGTCAACTAGTGCTTGATAACTGTGTTAAGGGTCCTAAGGATCGTCTCATGAATTTTACATCCCTCCCAAGCCAGCTTTAAATAAGGTCTGTAGTGAAGATATGTTGGAAGTTTTACCAGTCAATGGTGGTAGCCGGTAGTGGCCGACGTTTGTGGCGCAAGTGGCAGCACGTCCTTTTTTCAGCTGTGTCTATAAGAGAAGATCCGGCAAGACTAAACATGAACATGGTCAAGAGGATTTGCTTTGTCCCTACACAATACTGCATAGGGTATCAGCAGCATCTTTGACTGCTCTAAATTGCCTGGAGCAGTGCTGATTCATGTTAGCCTTTGGAGCAAAACCATTTAACAGTGGAGAAGAAGGGAAAAAAGGAAAGAAAAGATAGAAGAAAAAGAAAAGGAAGAAAAGGAGAGAAGAGGAAAAGAAAAAGAATTAGGTAGAGAATGTTCTCCCTCTACATTCCGGACGGTTGCAGGGGCTTTTCCCCACTTTATTTGAGAGTACCTTCGGAACAAAATTGTAGACTGTTAATCTCATAAACCATTTTCAGGAGGCTCACGCATAATTTTTACACGTATACATCACTTGCAGGTGGCACAATCTGTTATAAGTTAATATTCATGGCAATTTGAAAAATGAGGGGCTTTGTAAGCATTTAAGTATGCCACAGCATTTGCGAGAAAACATGAATTACAGCAGTCTAGACATTTGTTGAATAATAAAAAAAAGATGTCAGACTTGCATATTTTGTCAATTCAGGCTATCAGATCCAGAATTTATATGTTGGGAACACTGATTTTGTTCATGAAGTTCAACATTTGATGCACACTTGAGAGATGAAGTCTACTTCATGTAAGGCCAACTACTTATCACATCCTTCCATTACGGGTTCAACTTGGAAGGAATCAAATCATACTGCGAATACAAGTGTATTAAAAATTCCACAAAGCTCTACAGTCAATTCCTTGAAAAGTAAGTTGCTTAGTTTCCAAATCAAATGCCATGTAGAAATATTATTGGAGATTAATCGCAATGAAAGTAAATTTATATCCTAGCTATGAAGCGTCCACCACATTAAAGCATACCTTACCAGAATATTGTTGAAAGATGTTCTCGTAGTCCACTTCCACTGTTGAATCATTAGCAAAATGAAACGGTACAGTAGGAACCCCAATGAAATCTGTGTAGAGATTTCCCCTGAAACAAAGCTTAGTTACATATGTCCCATGGTAGTCCGCTCTCTCAAGTGAATCTCCAACCAAGTCTACAATCTCTTTTTGTAATTTCCACTATGCCATTGGCTGAAGAGCACTAGAACTTGCACCAGAATCAAAAGCTGCACCACCTTTATGATTTGATATTTTCAGTTGTTCATTGTCAATGTCAAGCATCTTACCTCCAAAACTTATGCCTTCTAGGCTGCTACCAGTGTCAAAAGCAACAGTTTGTTGGGTAGGTGGTTCGCTCATTTCAAAGCATGCAAGAAACAAGGAAACTTTACGTCGCGTTGCAAAACTTGTTTGGAAACCACTCTGATCTGTGAATCCTTCGGTTTGCATCGACAAAAGGTTTAACCGAGCCAACGAAATCTCCATATCTCTATCCACTTGTTCTTCAAGTTTGGCGGTCTGATCGAAATACGGAGAGCCAACAACATTATGATAAATTTGTTTTGTCACTGTCCTGTTGGATGTGGGGCTGTTTAGTATTGTACTTAGAATTAGGCAGGTAATGGTAAAAGTTAAGGCAAGGGAAAAGGCTTAAAAACGTCGCATATCCCCTCTAACAGCATATATCAAAGGTTTCAAAGAAATACACAGCAAAAGGAGGAAACAATTCGATGTGCATTGTGATATAATATCCAACTATCAATATCTATATCTATATGTATTGCAGAAGAGGTTTTTAGCAGAGACTCTCTCAATGGCTTCTAAACTTCTCATTCTTTTTTCTAGATTTTTGTATTAATTTTAATACACAAAAAGTAGTGGGTTGTAACCAACCTTGTCACCAATCAAATTTAAATTTAAAATATTCCCACTATCTCTTAACTCATCCTACAACTACTCCTACAAATCCTCTAATCATCATCCCACGTTTCCCTCCACATTCCCTCCAGCGTTTCCCACTCCAATTAATGTATGGCAGAAGCCGTTAGTAGTAGAGACCCTCTCAACGGCTTCTACACTTCTCTTTATTTTTTCTAAATTTTTGTATTTGTTTTAATACATAAAAAATAGTGGGTTATAATCAACTTTATCATCAATTAAATTTAAATTTAAAATATTCCCACCATCTCTTAACTCATCCTACAACCACTCCTACAAATCCTCTAATCATCATCTCACGTTTCACCCCACATTTCCTCCCACGTTTCCCACTCTATTTAAGAGTACTCCAATTTAAGAATTCCACCCCAATTAAAACTCCTCCAAACATAGCTTCCTCCTTCAATTCTCTTGCATGCTCATTCGTATTTTTTGGTAAACCAAACTAAGAATCTATTATCACTTTCATTTTTCTTGTGGTGTCAATCCAATTCTGTGTCATCCCATGAATCAAATGAACCCTAACAAGTCCGAATACATGCCACGTATATCCAAACTGGTGATTAATCGAAATAGCAATACAACTTTATGAGTCTCTAATCTCTTTTAGTCATCTCTTGCGGGATTTATTACTTGTTTGAGTCATCACTGTCGGATCACCCTCTCAGTGTCATCTTCATCACCACCATTTTTAGTTAGGGTTTTAAATGAAGTCTCGATTTTGCCGCAAATAATGCTTATCCATGCATATTTTCGTGGTCAACTAGTGCTTGATAACTGTGTTAAGGGTCCTAAGGATCGTCTCATGAATTTTACATCCCTCCCAAGCCAGCTTTAAATAAGGTCTGTAGTGAAGATATGTTGGAAGTTTTACCAGTCAATGGTGGTAGCCGGTAGTGGCCGACGTTTGTGGCGCAAGTGGCAGCACGTCCTTTTTTCAGCTGTGTCTATAAGAGAAGATCCGGCAAGACTAAACATGAACATGGTCAAGAGGATTTGCTTTGTCCCTACACAATACTGCATAGGGTATCAGCAGCATCTTTGACTGCTCTAAATTGCCTGGAGCAGTGCTGATTCATGTTAGCCTTTGGAGCAAAACCATTTAACAGTGGAGAAGAAGGGAAAAAAGGAAAGAAAAGATAGAAGTAAAAGAAAAGGAAGAAAAGGAGAGAAGAGGAAAAGAAAAAGAATTAGGTAGAGAATGTTCTCCCTCTACATTCCGGACGGTTGCAGGGGCTTTTCCCCACTTTATTTGAGAGTACCTTCGGAACAAAATTGTAGACTGTTAATCTCATAAACCATTTTCAGGAGGCTCACGCATAATTTTTACACGTATACATCACTTGCAGGTGGCACAATCTGTTATAAGTTAATATTCATGGCAATTTGAAAAATGAGGGGCTTTGTAAGCATTTAAGTATGCCACAGCATTTGCGAGAAAACATGAATTACAGCAGTCTAGACATTTGTTGAATAATAAAAAAAAGATGTCAGACTTGCATATTTTGTCAATTCAGGCTATCAGATCCAGAATTTATATGTTGGGAACACTGATTTTGTTCATGAAGTTCAACATTTGATGCACACTTGAGAGATGAAGTCTACTTCATGTAAGGCCAACTACTTATCACATCCTTCCATTACGGGTTCAACTTGGAAGGAATCAAATCATACTGCGAATACAAGTGTATTAAAAATTCCACAAAGCTCTACAGTCAATTCCTTGAAAAGTAAGTTGCTTAGTTTCCAAATCAAATGCCATGTAGAAATATTATTGGAGATTAATCGCAATGAAAGTAAATTTATATCCTAGCTATGAAGCGTCCACCACATTAAAGCATACCTTACCAGAATATTGTTGAAAGATGTTCTCGTAGTCCACTTCCACTGTTGAATCATTAGCAAAATGAAACGGTACAGTAGGAACCCCAATGAAATCTGTGTAGAGATTTCCCCTGAAACAAAGCTTAGTTACATATGTCCCATGGTAGTCCGCTCTCTCAAGTGAATCTCCAACCAAGTCTACAATCTCTTTTTGTAATTTCCACTATGCCATTGGCTGAAGAGCACTAGAACTTGCACCAGAATCAAAAGCTGCACCACCTTTATGATTTGATATTTTCAGTTGTTCATTGTCAATGTCAAGCATCTTACCTCCAAAACTTATGCCTTCTAGGCTGCTACCAGTGTCAAAAGCAACAGTTTGTTGGGTAGGTGGTTCGCTCATTTCAAAGCATGCAAGAAACAAGGAAACTTTACGTCGCGTTGCAAAACTTGTTTGGAAACCACTCTGATCTGTGAATCCTTCGGTTTGCATCGACAAAAGGTTTAACCGAGCCAACGAAATCTCCATATCTCTATCCACTTGTTCTTCAAGTTTGGCGGTCTGATCGAAATACGGAGAGCCAACAACATTATGATAAATTTGTTTTGTCACTGTCCTGTTGGATGTGGGGCTGTTTAGTATTGTACTTAGAATTAGGCAGGTAATGGTAAAAGTTAAGGCAAGGGAAAAGGCTTAAAAACGTCGCATATCCCCTCTAACAGCATATATCAAAGGTTTCAAAGAAATACACAGCAAAAGGAGGAAACAATTCGATGTGCATTGTGATATAATATCCAACTATCAATATCTATATCTATATGTATTGCAGAAGAGGTTTTTAGCAGAGACTCTCTCAATGGCTTCTAAACTTCTCATTCTTTTTTCTAGATTTTTGTATTAATTTTAATACACAAAAAGTAGTGGGTTGTAACCAACCTTGTCACCAATCAAATTTAAATTTAAAATATTCCCACTATCTCTTAACTCATCCTACAACTACTCCTACAAATCCTCTAATCATCATCCCACGTTTCCCTCCACATTCCCTCCAGCGTTTCCCACTCCAATTAATGTATGGCAGAAGCCGTTAGTAGTAGAGACCCTCTCAACGGCTTCTACACTTCTCTTTATTTTTTCTAAATTTTTGTATTTGTTTTAATACATAAAAAATAGTGGGTTATAATCAACTTTATCATCAATTAAATTTAAATTTAAAATATTCCCACCATCTCTTAACTCATCCTACAACCACTCCTACAAATCCTCTAATCATCATCTCACGTTTCACCCCACATTTCCTCCCACGTTTCCCACTCTATTTAAGAGTACTCCAATTTAAGAATTCCACCCCAATTAAAACTCCTCCAAACATAGCTTCCTCCTTCAATTCTCTTGCATGCTCATTCGTATTTTTTGGTAAACCAAACTAAGAATCTATTATCACTTTCATTTTTCTTGTGGTGTCAATCCAATTCTGTGTCATCCCATGAATCAAATGAACCCTAACAAGTCCGAATACATGCCACGTATATCCAAACTGGTGATTAATCGAAATAGCAATACAACTTTATGAGTCTCTAATCTCTTTTAGTCATCTCTTGCGGGATTTATTACTTGTTTGAGTCATCACTGTCGGATCACCCTCTCAGTGTCATCTTCATCACCACCATTTTTAGTTAGGGTTTTAAATGAAGTCTCGATTTTGCCGCAAATAATGCTTATCCATGCATATTTTCGTGGTCAACTAGTGCTTGATAACTGTGTTAAGGGTCCTAAGGATCGTCTCATGAATTTTACATCCCTCCCAAGCCAGCTTTAAATAAGGTCTGTAGTGAAGATATGTTGGAAGTTTTACCAGTCAATGGTGGTAGCCGGTAGTGGCCGACGTTTGTGGCGCAAGTGGCAGCACGTCCTTTTTTCAGCTGTGTCTATAAGAGAAGATCCGGCAAGACTAAACATGAACATGGTCAAGAGGATTTGCTTTGTCCCTACACAATACTGCATAGGGTATCAGCAGCATCTTTGACTGCTCTAAATTGCCTGGAGCAGTGCTGATTCATGTTAGCCTTTGGAGCAAAACCATTTAACAGTGGAGAAGAAGGGAAAAAAGGAAAGAAAAGATAGAAGTAAAAGAAAAGGAAGAAAAGGAGAGAAGAGGAAAAGAAAAAGAATTAGGTAGAGAATGTTCTCCCTCTACATTCCGGACGGTTGCAGGGGCTTTTCCCCACTTTATTTGAGAGTACCTTCGGAACAAAATTGTAGACTGTTAATCTCATAAACCATTTTCAGGAGGCTCACGCATAATTTTTACACGTATACATCACTTGCAGGTGGCACAATCTGTTATAAGTTAATATTCATGGCAATTTGAAAAATGAGGGGCTTTGTAAGCATTTAAGTATGCCACAGCATTTGCGAGAAAACATGAATTACAGCAGTCTAGACATTTGTTGAATAATAAAAAAAAGATGTCAGACTTGCATATTTTGTCAATTCAGGCTATCAGATCCAGAATTTATATGTTGGGAACACTGATTTTGTTCATGAAGTTCAACATTTGATGCACACTTGAGAGATGAAGTCTACTTCATGTAAGGCCAACTACTTATCACATCCTTCCATTACGGGTTCAACTTGGAAGGAATCAAATCATACTGCGAATACAAGTGTATTAAAAATTCCACAAAGCTCTACAGTCAATTCCTTGAAAAGTAAGTTGCTTAGTTTCCAAATCAAATGCCATGTAGAAATATTATTGGAGATTAATCGCAATGAAAGTAAATTTATATCCTAGCTATGAAGCGTCCACCACATTAAAGCATACCTTACCAGAATATTGTTGAAAGATGTTCTCGTAGTCCACTTCCACTGTTGAATCATTAGCAAAATGAAACGGTACAGTAGGAACCCCAATGAAATCTGTGTAGAGATTTCCCCTGAAACAAAGCTTAGTTACATATGTCCCATGGTAGTCCGCTCTCTCAAGTGAATCTCCAACCAAGTCTACAATCTCTTTTTGTAATTTCCACTATGCCATTGGCTGAAGAGCACTAGAACTTGCACCAGAATCAAAAGCTGCACCACCTTTATGATTTGATATTTTCAGTTGTTCATTGTCAATGTCAAGCATCTTACCTCCAAAACTTATGCCTTCTAGGCTGCTACCAGTGTCAAAAGCAACAGTTTGTTGGGTAGGTGGTTCGCTCATTTCAAAGCATGCAAGAAACAAGGAAACTTTACGTCGCGTTGCAAAACTTGTTTGGAAACCACTCTGATCTGTGAATCCTTCGGTTTGCATCGACAAAAGGTTTAACCGAGCCAACGAAATCTCCATATCTCTATCCACTTGTTCTTCAAGTTTGGCGGTCTGATCGAAATACGGAGAGCCAACAACATTATGATAAATTTGTTTTGTCACTGTCCTGTTGGATGTGGGGCTGTTTAGTATTGTACTTAGAATTAGGCAGGTAATGGTAAAAGTTAAGGCAAGGGAAAAGGCTTAAAAACGTCGCATATCCCCTCTAACAGCATATATCAAAGGTTTCAAAGAAATACACAGCAAAAGGAGGAAACAATTCGATGTGCATTGTGATATAATATCCAACTATCAATATCTATATCTATATGTATTGCAGAAGAGGTTTTTAGCAGAGACTCTCTCAATGGCTTCTAAACTTCTCATTCTTTTTTCTAGATTTTTGTATTAATTTTAATACACAAAAAGTAGTGGGTTGTAACCAACCTTGTCACCAATCAAATTTAAATTTAAAATATTCCCACTATCTCTTAACTCATCCTACAACTACTCCTACAAATCCTCTAATCATCATCCCACGTTTCCCTCCACATTCCCTCCAGCGTTTCCCACTCCAATTAATGTATGGCAGAAGCCGTTAGTAGTAGAGACCCTCTCAACGGCTTCTACACTTCTCTTTATTTTTTCTAAATTTTTGTATTTGTTTTAATACATAAAAAATAGTGGGTTATAATCAACTTTATCATCAATTAAATTTAAATTTAAAATATTCCCACCATCTCTTAACTCATCCTACAACCACTCCTACAAATCCTCTAATCATCATCTCACGTTTCACCCCACATTTCCTCCCACGTTTCCCACTCTATTTAAGAGTACTCCAATTTAAGAATTCCACCCCAATTAAAACTCCTCCAAACATAGCTTCCTCCTTCAATTCTCTTGCATGCTCATTCGTATTTTTTGGTAAACCAAACTAAGAATCTATTATCACTTTCATTTTTCTTGTGGTGTCAATCCAATTCTGTGTCATCCCATGAATCAAATGAACCCTAACAAGTCCGAATACATGCCACGTATATCCAAACTGGTGATTAATCGAAATAGCAATACAACTTTATGAGTCTCTAATCTCTTTTAGTCATCTCTTGCGGGATTTATTACTTGTTTGAGTCATCACTGTCGGATCACCCTCTCAGTGTCATCTTCATCACCACCATTTTTAGTTAGGGTTTTAAATGAAGTCTCGATTTTGCCGCAAATAATGCTTATCCATGCATATTTTCGTGGTCAACTAGTGCTTGATAACTGTGTTAAGGGTCCTAAGGATCGTCTCATGAATTTTACATCCCTCCCAAGCCAGCTTTAAATAAGGTCTGTAGTGAAGATATGTTGGAAGTTTTACCAGTCAATGGTGGTAGCCGGTAGTGGCCGACGTTTGTGGCGCAAGTGGCAGCACGTCCTTTTTTCAGCTGTGTCTATAAGAGAAGATCCGGCAAGACTAAACATGAACATGGTCAAGAGGATTTGCTTTGTCCCTACACAATACTGCATAGGGTATCAGCAGCATCTTTGACTGCTCTAAATTGCCTGGAGCAGTGCTGATTCATGTTAGCCTTTGGAGCAAAACCATTTAACAGTGGAGAAGAAGGGAAAAAAGGAAAGAAAAGATAGAAGAAAAAGAAAAGGAAGAAAAGGAGAGAAGAGGAAAAGAAAAAGAATTAGGTAGAGAATGTTCTCCCTCTACATTCCGGACGGTTGCAGGGGCTTTTCCCCACTTTATTTGAGAGTACCTTCGGAACAAAATTGTAGACTGTTAATCTCATAAACCATTTTCAGGAGGCTCACGCATAATTTTTACACGTATACATCACTTGCAGGTGGCACAATCTGTTATAAGTTAATATTCATGGCAATTTGAAAAATGAGGGGCTTTGTAAGCATTTAAGTATGCCACAGCATTTGCGAGAAAACATGAATTACAGCAGTCTAGACATTTGTTGAATAATAAAAAAAAGATGTCAGACTTGCATATTTTGTCAATTCAGGCTATCAGATCCAGAATTTATATGTTGGGAACACTGATTTTGTTCATGAAGTTCAACATTTGATGCACACTTGAGAGATGAAGTCTACTTCATGTAAGGCCAACTACTTATCACATCCTTCCATTACGGGTTCAACTTGGAAGGAATCAAATCATACTGCGAATACAAGTGTATTAATCATTCCACAAAGCTCTACAGTCAATTCCTTGAAAAGTAAGTTGCTTAGTTTCCAAATCAAATGCCATGTAGAAATATTATTGGAGATTAATCGCAATGAAAGTAAATTTATATCCTAGCTATGAAGCGTCCACCACATTAAAGCATACCTTACCAGAATATTGTTGAAAGATGTTCTCGTAGTCCACTTCCACTGTTGAATCATTAGCAAAATGAAACGGTACAGTAGGAACCCCAATGAAATCTGTGTAGAGATTTCCCCTGAAACAAAGCTTAGTTACATATGTCCCATGGTAGTCCGCTCTCTCAAGTGAATCTCCAACCAAGTCTACAATCTCTTTTTGTAATTTCCACTATGCCATTGGCTGAAGAGCACTAGAACTTGCACCAGAATCAAAAGCTGCACCACCTTTATGATTTGATATTTTCAGTTGTTCATTGTCAATGTCAAGCATCTTACCTCCAAAACTTATGCCTTCTAGGCTGCTACCAGTGTCAAAAGCAACAGTTTGTTGGGTAGGTGGTTCGCTCATTTCAAAACATGCAAGAAACAAGGAAACTTTACGTCGCGTTGCAAAACTTGTTTGGAAACCACTCTGATCTGTGAATCCTTCGGTTTGCATCGACAAAAGGTTTAACCGAGCCAACGAAATCTCCATATCTCTATCCACTTGTTCTTCAAGTTTGGCGGTCTGATCGAAATACGGAGAGCCAACAACATTATGATAAATTTGTTTTGTCACTGTCCTGTTGGATGTGGGGCTGTTTAGTATTGTACTTAGAATTAGGCAGGTAATGGTAAAAGTTAAGGCAAGGGAAAAGGCTTAAAAACGTCGCATATCCCCTCTAACAGCATATATCAAAGGTTTCAAAGAAATACACAGCAAAAGGAGGAAACAATTCGATGTGCATTGTGATATAATATCCAACTATCAATATCTATATCTATATGTATTGCAGAAGAGGTTTTTAGCAGAGACTCTCTCAATGGCTTCTAAACTTCTCATTCTTTTTTCTAGATTTTTGTATTAATTTTAATACACAAAAAGTAGTGGGTTGTAACCAACCTTGTCACCAATCAAATTTAAATTTAAAATATTCCCACTATCTCTTAACTCATCCTACAACTACTCCTACAAATCCTCTAATCATCATCCCACGTTTCCCTCCACATTCCCTCCAGCGTTTCCCACTCCAATTAATGTATGGCAGAAGCCGTTAGTAGTAGAGACCCTCTCAACGGCTTCTACACTTCTCTTTATTTTTTCTAAATTTTTGTATTTGTTTTAATACATAAAAAATAGTGGGTTATAATCAACTTTATCATCAATTAAATTTAAATTTAAAATATTCCCACCATCTCTTAACTCATCCTACAACCACTCCTACAAATCCTCTAATCATCATCTCACGTTTCACCCCACATTTCCTCCCACGTTTCCCACTCTATTTAAGAGTACTCCAATTTAAGAATTCCACCCCAATTAAAACTCCTCCAAACATAGCTTCCTCCTTCAATTCTCTTGCATGCTCATTCGTATTTTTTGGTAAACCAAACTAAGAATCTATTATCACTTTCATTTTTCTTGTGGTGTCAATCCAATTCTGTGTCATCCCATGAATCAAATGAACCCTAACAAGTCCGAATACATGCCACGTATATCCAAACTGGTGATTAATCGAAATAGCAATACAACTTTATGAGTCTCTAATCTCTTTTAGTCATCTCTTGCGGGATTTATTACTTGTTTGAGTCATCACTGTCGGATCACCCTCTCAGTGTCATCTTCATCACCACCATTTTTAGTTAGGGTTTTAAATGAAGTCTCGATTTTGCCGCAAATAATGCTTATCCATGCATATTTTCGTGGTCAACTAGTGCTTGATAACTGTGTTAAGGGTCCTAAGGATCGTCTCATGAATTTTACATCCCTCCCAAGCCAGCTTTAAATAAGGTCTGTAGTGAAGATATGTTGGAAGTTTTACCAGTCAATGGTGGTAGCCGGTAGTGGCCGACGTTTGTGGCGCAAGTGGCAGCACGTCCTTTTTTCAGCTGTGTCTATAAGAGAAGATCCGGCAAGACTAAACATGAACATGGTCAAGAGGATTTGCTTTGTCCCTACACAATACTGCATAGGGTATCAGCAGCATCTTTGACTGCTCTAAATTGCCTGGAGCAGTGCTGATTCATGTTAGCCTTTGGAGCAAAACCATTTAACAGTGGAGAAGAAGGGAAAAAAGGAAAGAAAAGATAGAAGAAAAAGAAAAGGAAGAAAAGGAGAGAAGAGGAAAAGAAAAAGAATTAGGTAGAGAATGTTCTCCCTCTACATTCCGGACGGTTGCAGGGGCTTTTCCCCACTTTATTTGAGAGTACCTTCGGAACAAAATTGTAGACTGTTAATCTCATAAACCATTTTCAGGAGGCTCACGCATAATTTTTACACGTATACATCACTTGCAGGTGGCACAATCTGTTATAAGTTAATATTCATGGCAATTTGAAAAATGAGGGGCTTTGTAAGCATTTAAGTATGCCACAGCATTTGCGAGAAAACATGAATTACAGCAGTCTAGACATTTGTTGAATAATAAAAAAAAGATGTCAGACTTGCATATTTTGTCAATTCAGGCTATCAGATCCAGAATTTATATGTTGGGAACACTGATTTTGTTCATGAAGTTCAACATTTGATGCACACTTGAGAGATGAAGTCTACTTCATGTAAGGCAAACTACTTATCACATCCTTCCATTACGGGTTCAACTTGGAAGGAATCAAATCATACTGCGAATACAAGTGTATTAATCATTCCACAAAGCTCTACAGTCAATTCCTTGAAAAGTAAGTTGCTTAGTTTCCAAATCAAATGCCATGTAGAAATATTATTGGAGATTAATCGCAATGAAAGTAAATTTATATCCTAGCTATGAAGCGTCCACCACATTAAAGCATACCTTACCAGAATATTGTTGAAAGATGTTCTCGTAGTCCACTTCCACTGTTGAATCATTAGCAAAATGAAACGGTACAGTAGGAACCCCAATGAAATCTGTGTAGAGATTTCCCCTGAAACAAAGCTTAGTTACATATGTCCCATGGTAGTCCGCTCTCTCAAGTGAATCTCCAACCAAGTCTACAATCTCTTTTTGTAATTTCCACTATGCCATTGGCTGAAGAGCACTAGAACTTGCACCAGAATCAAAAGCTGCACCACCTTTATGATTTGATATTTTCAGTTGTTCATTGTCAATGTCAAGCATCTTACCTCCAAAACTTATGCCTTCTAGGCTGCTACCAGTGTCAAAAGCAACAGTTTGTTGGGTAGGTGGTTCGCTCATTTCAAAACATGCAAGAAACAAGGAAACTTTACGTCGCGTTGCAAAACTTGTTTGGAAACCACTCTGATCAGTGAATCCTTCGGTTTGCATCGACAAAAGGTTTAACCGAGCCAACGAAATCTCCATATCTCTATCCACTTGTTCTTCAAGTTTGGCGGTCTGATCGAAATACGGAGAGCCAACAACATTATGATAAATTTGTTTTGTCACTGTCCTGTTGGATGTGGGGCTGTTTAGTATTGTACTTAGAATTAGGCAGGTAATGGTAAAAGTTAAGGCAAGGGAAAAGGCTTAAAAACGTCGCATATCCCCTCTAACAGCATATATCAAAGGTTTCAAAGAAATACACAGCAAAAGGAGGAAACAATTCGATGTGCATTGTGATATAATATCCAACTATCAATATCTATATCTATATGTATTGCAGAAGAGGTTTTTAGCAGAGACTCTCTCAATGGCTTCTAAACTTCTCATTCTTTTTTCTAGATTTTTGTATTAATTTTAATACACAAAAAGTAGTGGGTTGTAACCAACCTTGTCACCAATCAAATTTAAATTTAAAATATTCCCACTATCTCTTAACTCATCCTACAACTACTCCTACAAATCCTCTAATCATCATCCCACGTTTCCCTCCACATTCCCTCCAGCGTTTCCCACTCCAATTAATGTATGGCAGAAGCCGTTAGTAGTAGAGACCCTCTCAACGGCTTCTACACTTCTCTTTATTTTTTCTAAATTTTTGTATTTGTTTTAATACATAAAAAATAGTGGGTTATAATCAACTTTATCATCAATTAAATTTAAATTTAAAATATTCCCACCATCTCTTAACTCATCCTACAACCACTCCTACAAATCCTCTAATCATCATCTCACGTTTCACCCCACATTTCCTCCCACGTTTCCCACTCTATTTAAGAGTACTCCAATTTAAGAATTCCACCCCAATTAAAACTCCTCCAAACATAGCTTCCTCCTTCAATTCTCTTGCATGCTCATTCGTATTTTTTGGTAAACCAAACTAAGAATCTATTATCACTTTCATTTTTCTTGTGGTGTCAATCCAATTCTGTGTCATCCCATGAATCAAATGAACCCTAACAAGTCCGAATACATGCCACGTATATCCAAACTGGTGATTAATCGAAATAGCAATACAACTTTATGAGTCTCTAATCTCTTTTAGTCATCTCTTGCGGGATTTATTACTTGTTTGAGTCATCACTGTCGGATCACCCTCTCAGTGTCATCTTCATCACCACCATTTTTAGTTAGGGTTTTAAATGAAGTCTCGATTTTGCCGCAAATAATGCTTATCCATGCATATTTTCGTGGTCAACTAGTGCTTGATAACTGTGTTAAGGGTCCTAAGGATCGTCTCATGAATTTTACATCCCTCCCAAGCCAGCTTTAAATAAGGTCTGTAGTGAAGATATGTTGGAAGTTTTACCAGTCAATGGTGGTAGCCGGTAGTGGCCGACGTTTGTGGCGCAAGTGGCAGCACGTCCTTTTTTCAGCTGTGTCTATAAGAGAAGATCCGGCAAGACTAAACATGAACATGGTCAAGAGGATTTGCTTTGTCCCTACACAATACTGCATAGGGTATCAGCAGCATCTTTGACTGCTCTAAATTGCCTGGAGCAGTGCTGATTCATGTTAGCCTTTGGAGCAAAACCATTTAACAGTGGAGAAGAAGGGAAAAAAGGAAAGAAAAGATAGAAGAAAAAGAAAAGAAGAAAAGGAGAGAAGAGGAAAAGAAAAAGAATTAGGTAGAGAATGTTCTCCCTCTACATTCCGGACGGTTGCAGGGGCTTTTCCCCACTTTATTTGAGAGTACCTTCGGAACAAAATTGTAGACTGTTAATCTCATAAACCATTTTCAGGAGGCTCACGCATAATTTTTACACGTATACATCACTTGCAGGTGGCACAATCTGTTATAAGTTAATATTCATGGCAATTTGAAAAATGAGGGGCTTTGTAAGCATTTAAGTATGCCACAGCATTTGCGAGAAAACATGAATTACAGCAGTCTAGACATTTGTTGAATAATAAAAAAAAGATGTCAGACTTGCATATTTTGTCAATTCAGGCTATCAGATCCAGAATTTATATGTTGGGAACACTGATTTTGTTCATGAAGTTCAACATTTGATGCACACTTGAGAGATGAAGTCTACTTCATGTAAGGCAAACTACTTATCACATCCTTCCATTACGGGTTCAACTTGGAAGGAATCAAATCATACTGCGAATACAAGTGTATTAATCATTCCACAAAGCTCTACAGTCAATTCCTTGAAAAGTAAGTTGCTTAGTTTCCAAATCAAATGCCATGTAGAAATATTATTGGAGATTAATCGCAATGAAAGTAAATTTATATCCTAGCTATGAAGCGTCCACCACATTAAAGCATACCTTACCAGAATATTGTTGAAAGATGTTCTCGTAGTCCACTTCCACTGTTGAATCATTAGCAAAATGAAACGGTACAGTAGGAACCCCAATGAAATCTGTGTAGAGATTTCCCCTGAAACAAAGCTTAGTTACATATGTCCCATGGTAGTCCGCTCTCTCAAGTGAATCTCCAACCAAGTCTACAATCTCTTTTTGTAATTTCCACTATGCCATTGGCTGAAGAGCACTAGAACTTGCACCAGAATCAAAAGCTGCACCACCTTTATGATTTGATATTTTCAGTTGTTCATTGTCAATGTCAAGCATCTTACCTCCAAAACTTATGCCTTCTAGGCTGCTACCAGTGTCAAAAGCAACAGTTTGTTGGGTAGGTGGTTCGCTCATTTCAAAACATGCAAGAAACAAGGAAACTTTACGTCGCGTTGCAAAACTTGTTTGGAAACCACTCTGATCAGTGAATCCTTCGGTTTGCATCGACAAAAGGTTTAACCGAGCCAACGAAATCTCCATATCTCTATCCACTTGTTCTTCAAGTTTGGCGGTCTGATCGAAATACGGAGAGCCAACAACATTATGATAAATTTGTTTTGTCACTGTCCTGTTGGATGTGGGGCTGTTTAGTATTGTACTTAGAATTAGGCAGGTAATGGTAAAAGTTAAGGCAAGGGAAAAGGCTTAAAAACGTCGCATATCCCCTCTAACAGCATATATCAAAGGTTTCAAAGAAATACACAGCAAAAGGAGGAAACAATTCGATGTGCATTGTGATATAATATCCAACTATCAATATCTATATCTATATGTATTGCAGAAGAGGTTTTTAGCAGAGACTCTCTCAATGGCTTCTAAACTTCTCATTCTTTTTTCTAGATTTTTGTATTAATTTTAATACACAAAAAGTAGTGGGTTGTAACCAACCTTGTCACCAATCAAATTTAAATTTAAAATATTCCCACTATCTCTTAACTCATCCTACAACTACTCCTACAAATCCTCTAATCATCATCCCACGTTTCCCTCCACATTCCCTCCAGCGTTTCCCACTCCAATTAATGTATGGCAGAAGCCGTTAGTAGTAGAGACCCTCTCAACGGCTTCTACACTTCTCTTTATTTTTTCTAAATTTTTGTATTTGTTTTAATACATAAAAAATAGTGGGTTATAATCAACTTTATCATCAATTAAATTTAAATTTAAAATATTCCCACCATCTCTTAACTCATCCTACAACCACTCCTACAAATCCTCTAATCATCATCTCACGTTTCACCCCACATTTCCTCCCACGTTTCCCACTCTATTTAAGAGTACTCCAATTTAAGAATTCCACCCCAATTAAAACTCCTCCAAACATAGCTTCCTCCTTCAATTCTCTTGCATGCTCATTCGTATTTTTTGGTAAACCAAACTAAGAATCTATTATCACTTTCATTTTTCTTGTGGTGTCAATCCAATTCTGTGTCATCCCATGAATCAAATGAACCCTAACAAGTCCGAATACATGCCACGTATATCCAAACTGGTGATTAATCGAAATAGCAATACAACTTTATGAGTCTCTAATCTCTTTTAGTCATCTCTTGCGGGATTTATTACTTGTTTGAGTCATCACTGTCGGATCACCCTCTCAGTGTCATCTTCATCACCACCATTTTTAGTTAGGGTTTTAAATGAAGTCTCGATTTTGCCGCAAATAATGCTTATCCATGCATATTTTCGTGGTCAACTAGTGCTTGATAACTGTGTTAAGGGTCCTAAGGATCGTCTCATGAATTTTACATCCCTCCCAAGCCAGCTTTAAATAAGGTCTGTAGTGAAGATATGTTGGAAGTTTTACCAGTCAATGGTGGTAGCCGGTAGTGGCCGACGTTTGTGGCGCAAGTGGCAGCACGTCCTTTTTTCAGCTGTGTCTATAAGAGAAGATCCGGCAAGACTAAACATGAACATGGTCAAGAGGATTTGCTTTGTCCCTACACAATACTGCATAGGGTATCAGCAGCATCTTTGACTGCTCTAAATTGCCTGGAGCAGTGCTGATTCATGTTAGCCTTTGGAGCAAAACCATTTAACAGTGGAGAAGAAGGGAAAAAAGGAAAGAAAAGATAGAAGAAAAAGAAAAAGAAGAAAAGGAGAGAAGAGGAAAAGAAAAAGAATTAGGTAGAGAATGTTCTCCCTCTACATTCCGGACGGTTGCAGGGGCTTTTCCCCACTTTATTTGAGAGTACCTTCGGAACAAAATTGTAGACTGTTAATCTCATAAACCATTTTCAGGAGGCTCACGCATAATTTTTACACGTATACATCACTTGCAGGTGGCACAATCTGTTATAAGTTAATATTCATGGCAATTTGAAAAATGAGGGGCTTTGTAAGCATTTAAGTATGCCACAGCATTTGCGAGAAAACATGAATTACAGCAGTCTAGACATTTGTTGAATAATAAAAAAAAGATGTCAGACTTGCATATTTTGTCAATTCAGGCTATCAGATCCAGAATTTATATGTTGGGAACACTGATTTTGTTCATGAAGTTCAACATTTGATGCACACTTGAGAGATGAAGTCTACTTCATGTAAGGCAAACTACTTATCACATCCTTCCATTACGGGTTCAACTTGGAAGGAATCAAATCATACTGCGAATACAAGTGTATTAATCATTCCACAAAGCTCTACAGTCAATTCCTTGAAAAGTAAGTTGCTTAGTTTCCAAATCAAATGCCATGTAGAAATATTATTGGAGATTAATCGCAATGAAAGTAAATTTATATCCTAGCTATGAAGCGTCCACCACATTAAAGCATACCTTACCAGAATATTGTTGAAAGATGTTCTCGTAGTCCACTTCCACTGTTGAATCATTAGCAAAATGAAACGGTACAGTAGGAACCCCAATGAAATCTGTGTAGAGATTTCCCCTGAAACAAAGCTTAGTTACATATGTCCCATGGTAGTCCGCTCTCTCAAGTGAATCTCCAACCAAGTCTACAATCTCTTTTTGTAATTTCCACTATGCCATTGGCTGAAGAGCACTAGAACTTGCACCAGAATCAAAAGCTGCACCACCTTTATGATTTGATATTTTCAGTTGTTCATTGTCAATGTCAAGCATCTTACCTCCAAAACTTATGCCTTCTAGGCTGCTACCAGTGTCAAAAGCAACAGTTTGTTGGGTAGGTGGTTCGCTCATTTCAAAACATGCAAGAAACAAGGAAACTTTACGTCGCGTTGCAAAACTTGTTTGGAAATCACTCTGATCAGTGAATCCTTCGGTTTGCATCGACAAAAGGTTTAACCGAGCCAACGAAATCTCCATATCTCTATCCACTTGTTCTTCAAGTTTGGCGGTCTGATCGAAATACGGAGAGCCAACAACATTATGATAAATTTGTTTTGTCACTGTCCTGTTGGATGTGGGGCTGTTTAGTATTGTACTTAGAATTAGGCAGGTAATGGTAAAAGTTAAGGCAAGGGAAAAGGCTTAAAAACGTCGCATATCCCCTCTAACAGCATATATCAAAGGTTTCAAAGAAATACACAGCAAAAGGAGGAAACAATTCGATGTGCATTGTGATATAATATCCAACTATCAATATCTATATCTATATGTATTGCAGAAGAGGTTTTTAGCAGAGACTCTCTCAATGGCTTCTAAACTTCTCATTCTTTTTTCTAGATTTTTGTATTAATTTTAATACACAAAAAGTAGTGGGTTGTAACCAACCTTGTCACCAATCAAATTTAAATTTAAAATATTCCCACTATCTCTTAACTCATCCTACAACTACTCCTACAAATCCTCTAATCATCATCCCACGTTTCCCTCCACATTCCCTCCAGCGTTTCCCACTCCAATTAATGTATGGCAGAAGCCGTTAGTAGTAGAGACCCTCTCAACGGCTTCTACACTTCTCTTTATTTTTTCTAAATTTTTGTATTTGTTTTAATACATAAAAAATAGTGGGTTATAATCAACTTTATCATCAATTAAATTTAAATTTAAAATATTCCCACCATCTCTTAACTCATCCTACAACCACTCCTACAAATCCTCTAATCATCATCTCACGTTTCACCCCACATTTCCTCCCACGTTTCCCACTCTATTTAAGAGTACTCCAATTTAAGAATTCCACCCCAATTAAAACTCCTCCAAACATAGCTTCCTCCTTCAATTCTCTTGCATGCTCATTCGTATTTTTTGGTAAACCAAACTAAGAATCTATTATCACTTTCATTTTTCTTGTGGTGTCAATCCAATTCTGTGTCATCCCATGAATCAAATGAACCCTAACAAGTCCGAATACATGCCACGTATATCCAAACTGGTGATTAATCGAAATAGCAATACAACTTTATGAGTCTCTAATCTCTTTTAGTCATCTCTTGCGGGATTTATTACTTGTTTGAGTCATCACTGTCGGATCACCCTCTCAGTGTCATCTTCATCACCACCATTTTTAGTTAGGGTTTTAAATGAAGTCTCGATTTTGCCGCAAATAATGCTTATCCATGCATATTTTCGTGGTCAACTAGTGCTTGATAACTGTGTTAAGGGTCCTAAGGATCGTCTCATGAATTTTACATCCCTCCCAAGCCAGCTTTAAATAAGGTCTGTAGTGAAGATATGTTGGAAGTTTTACCAGTCAATGGTGGTAGCCGGTAGTGGCCGACGTTTGTGGCGCAAGTGGCAGCACGTCCTTTTTTCAGCTGTGTCTATAAGAGAAGATCCGGCAAGACTAAACATGAACATGGTCAAGAGGATTTGCTTTGTCCCTACACAATACTGCATAGGGTATCAGCAGCATCTTTGACTGCTCTAAATTGCCTGGAGCAGTGCTGATTCATGTTAGCCTTTGGAGCAAAACCATTTAACAGTGGAGAAGAAGGGAAAAAAGGAAAGAAAAGATAGAAGAAAAAGAAAAGGAAGAAAAGGAGAGAAGAGGAAAAGAAAAAGAATTAGGTAGAGAATGTTCTCCCTCTACATTCCGGACGGTTGCAGGGGCTTTTCCCCACTTTATTTGAGAGTACCTTCGGAACAAAATTGTAGACTGTTAATCTCATAAACCATTTTCAGGAGGCTCACGCATAATTTTTACACGTATACATCACTTGCAGGTGGCACAATCTGTTATAAGTTAATATTCATGGCAATTTGAAAAATGAGGGGCTTTGTAAGCATTTAAGTATGCCACAGCATTTGCGAGAAAACATGAATTACAGCAGTCTAGACATTTGTTGAATAATAAAAAAAAGATGTCAGACTTGCATATTTTGTCAATTCAGGCTATCAGATCCAGAATTTATATGTTGGGAACACTGATTTTGTTCATGAAGTTCAACATTTGATGCACACTTGAGAGATGAAGTCTACTTCATGTAAGGCAAACTACTTATCACATCCTTCCATTACGGGTTCAACTTGGAAGGAATCAAATCATACTGCGAATACAAGTGTATTAATCATTCCACAAAGCTCTACAGTCAATTCCTTGAAAAGTAAGTTGCTTAGTTTCCAAATCAAATGCCATGTAGAAATATTATTGGAGATTAATCGCAATGAAAGTAAATTTATATCCTAGCTATGAAGCGTCCACCACATTAAAGCATACCTTACCAGAATATTGTTGAAAGATGTTCTCGTAGTCCACTTCCACTGTTGAATCATTAGCAAAATGAAACGGTACAGTAGGAACCCCAATGAAATCTGTGTAGAGATTTCCCCTGAAACAAAGCTTAGTTACATATGTCCCATGGTAGTCCGCTCTCTCAAGTGAATCTCCAACCAAGTCTACAATCTCTTTTTGTAATTTCCACTATGCCATTGGCTGAAGAGCACTAGAACTTGCACCAGAATCAAAAGCTGCACCACCTTTATGATTTGATATTTTCAGTTGTTCATTGTCAATGTCAAGCATCTTACCTCCAAAACTTATGCCTTCTAGGCTGCTACCAGTGTCAAAAGCAACAGTTTGTTGGGTAGGTGGTTCGCTCATTTCAAAACATGCAAGAAACAAGGAAACTTTACGTCGCGTTGCAAAACTTGTTTGGAAACCACTCTGATCAGTGAATCCTTCGGTTTGCATCGACAAAAGGTTTAACCGAGCCAACGAAATCTCCATATCTCTATCCACTTGTTCTTCAAGTTTGGCGGTCTGATCGAAATACGGAGAGCCAACAACATTATGATAAATTTGTTTTGTCACTGTCCTGTTGGATGTGGGGCTGTTTAGTATTGTACTTAGAATTAGGCAGGTAATGGTAAAAGTTAAGGCAAGGGAAAAGGCTTAAAAACGTCGCATATCCCCTCTAACAGCATATATCAAAGGTTTCAAAGAAATACACAGCAAAAGGAGGAAACAATTCGATGTGCATTGTGATATAATATCCAACTATCAATATCTATATCTATATGTATTGCAGAAGAGGTTTTTAGCAGAGACTCTCTCAATGGCTTCTAAACTTCTCATTCTTTTTTCTAGATTTTTGTATTAATTTTAATACACAAAAAGTAGTGGGTTGTAACCAACCTTGTCACCAATCAAATTTAAATTTAAAATATTCCCACTATCTCTTAACTCATCCTACAACTACTCCTACAAATCCTCTAATCATCATCCCACGTTTCCCTCCACATTCCCTCCAGCGTTTCCCACTCCAATTAATGTATGGCAGAAGCCGTTAGTAGTAGAGACCCTCTCAACGGCTTCTACACTTCTCTTTATTTTTTCTAAATTTTTGTATTTGTTTTAATACATAAAAAATAGTGGGTTATAATCAACTTTATCATCAATTAAATTTAAATTTAAAATATTCCCACCATCTCTTAACTCATCCTACAACCACTCCTACAAATCCTCTAATCATCATCTCACGTTTCACCCCACATTTCCTCCCACGTTTCCCACTCTATTTAAGAGTACTCCAATTTAAGAATTCCACCCCAATTAAAACTCCTCCAAACATAGCTTCCTCCTTCAATTCTCTTGCATGCTCATTCGTATTTTTTGGTAAACCAAACTAAGAATCTATTATCACTTTCATTTTTCTTGTGGTGTCAATCCAATTCTGTGTCATCCCATGAATCAAATGAACCCTAACAAGTCCGAATACATGCCACGTATATCCAAACTGGTGATTAATCGAAATAGCAATACAACTTTATGAGTCTCTAATCTCTTTTAGTCATCTCTTGCGGGATTTATTACTTGTTTGAGTCATCACTGTCGGATCACCCTCTCAGTGTCATCTTCATCACCACCATTTTTAGTTAGGGTTTTAAATGAAGTCTCGATTTTGCCGCAAATAATGCTTATCCATGCATATTTTCGTGGTCAACTAGTGCTTGATAACTGTGTTAAGGGTCCTAAGGATCGTCTCATGAATTTTACATCCCTCCCAAGCCAGCTTTAAATAAGGTCTGTAGTGAAGATATGTTGGAAGTTTTACCAGTCAATGGTGGTAGCCGGTAGTGGCCGACGTTTGTGGCGCAAGTGGCAGCACGTCCTTTTTTCAGCTGTGTCTATAAGAGAAGATCCGGCAAGACTAAACATGAACATGGTCAAGAGGATTTGCTTTGTCCCTACACAATACTGCATAGGGTATCAGCAGCATCTTTGACTGCTCTAAATTGCCTGGAGCAGTGCTGATTCATGTTAGCCTTTGGAGCAAAACCATTTAACAGTGGAGAAGAAGGGAAAAAAGGAAAGAAAAGATAGAAGAAAAAGAAAAGGAAGAAAAGGAGAGAAGAGGAAAAGAAAAAGAATTAGGTAGAGAATGTTCTCCCTCTACATTCCGGACGGTTGCAGGGGCTTTTCCCCACTTTATTTGAGAGTACCTTCGGAACAAAATTGTAGACTGTTAATCTCATAAACCATTTTCAGGAGGCTCACGCATAATTTTTACACGTATACATCACTTGCAGGTGGCACAATCTGTTATAAGTTAATATTCATGGCAATTTGAAAAATGAGGGGCTTTGTAAGCATTTAAGTATGCCACAGCATTTGCGAGAAAACATGAATTACAGCAGTCTAGACATTTGTTGAATAATAAAAAAAAGATGTCAGACTTGCATATTTTGTCAATTCAGGCTATCAGATCCAGAATTTATATGTTGGGAACACTGATTTTGTTCATGAAGTTCAACATTTGATGCACACTTGAGAGATGAAGTCTACTTCATGTAAGGCAAACTACTTATCACATCCTTCCATTACGGGTTCAACTTGGAAGGAATCAAATCATACTGCGAATACAAGTGTATTAATCATTCCACAAAGCTCTACAGTCAATTCCTTGAAAAGTAAGTTGCTTAGTTTCCAAATCAAATGCCATGTAGAAATATTATTGGAGATTAATCGCAATGAAAGTAAATTTATATCCTAGCTATGAAGCGTCCACCACATTAAAGCATACCTTACCAGAATATTGTTGAAAGATGTTCTCGTAGTCCACTTCCACTGTTGAATCATTAGCAAAATGAAACGGTACAGTAGGAACCCCAATGAAATCTGTGTAGAGATTTCCCCTGAAACAAAGCTTAGTTACATATGTCCCATGGTAGTCCGCTCTCTCAAGTGAATCTCCAACCAAGTCTACAATCTCTTTTTGTAATTTCCACTATGCCATTGGCTGAAGAGCACTAGAACTTGCACCAGAATCAAAAGCTGCACCACCTTTATGATTTGATATTTTCAGTTGTTCATTGTCAATGTCAAGCATCTTACCTCCAAAACTTATGCCTTCTAGGCTGCTACCAGTGTCAAAAGCAACAGTTTGTTGGGTAGGTGGTTCGCTCATTTCAAAACATGCAAGAAACAAGGAAACTTTACGTCGCGTTGCAAAACTTGTTTGGAAACCACTCTGATCAGTGAATCCTTCGGTTTGCATCGACAAAAGGTTTAACCGAGCCAACGAAATCTCCATATCTCTATCCACTTGTTCTTCAAGTTTGGCGGTCTGATCGAAATACGGAGAGCCAACAACATTATGATAAATTTGTTTTGTCACTGTCCTGTTGGATGTGGGGCTGTTTAGTATTGTACTTAGAATTAGGCAGGTAATGGTAAAAGTTAAGGCAAGGGAAAAGGCTTAAAAACGTCGCATATCCCCTCTAACAGCATATATCAAAGGTTTCAAAGAAATACACAGCAAAAGGAGGAAACAATTCGATGTGCATTGTGATATAATATCCAACTATCAATATCTATATCTATATGTATTGCAGAAGAGGTTTTTAGCAGAGACTCTCTCAATGGCTTCTAAACTTCTCATTCTTTTTTCTAGATTTTTGTATTAATTTTAATACACAAAAAGTAGTGGGTTGTAACCAACCTTGTCACCAATCAAATTTAAATTTAAAATATTCCCACTATCTCTTAACTCATCCTACAACTACTCCTACAAATCCTCTAATCATCATCCCACGTTTCCCTCCACATTCCCTCCAGCGTTTCCCACTCCAATTAATGTATGGCAGAAGCCGTTAGTAGTAGAGACCCTCTCAACGGCTTCTACACTTCTCTTTATTTTTTCTAAATTTTTGTATTTGTTTTAATACATAAAAAATAGTGGGTTATAATCAACTTTATCATCAATTAAATTTAAATTTAAAATATTCCCACCATCTCTTAACTCATCCTACAACCACTCCTACAAATCCTCTAATCATCATCTCACGTTTCACCCCACATTTCCTCCCACGTTTCCCACTCTATTTAAGAGTACTCCAATTTAAGAATTTCACCCCAATTAAAACTCCTCCAAACATAGCTTCCTCCTTCAATTCTCTTGCATGCTCATTCGTATTTTTTGGTAAACCAAACTAAGAATCTATTATCACTTTCATTTTTCTTGTGGTGTCAATCCAATTCTGTGTCATCCCATGAATCAAATGAACCCTAACAAGTCCGAATACATGCCACGTATATCCAAACTGGTGATTAATCGAAATAGCAATACAACTTTATGAGTCTCTAATCTCTTTTAGTCATCTCTTGCGGGATTTATTACTTGTTTGAGTCATCACTGTCGGATCACCCTCTCAGTGTCATCTTCATCACCACCATTTTTAGTTAGGGTTTTAAATGAAGTCTCGATTTTGCCGCAAATAATGCTTATCCATGCATATTTTCGTGGTCAACTAGTGCTTGATAACTGTGTTAAGGGTCCTAAGGATCGTCTCATGAATTTTACATCCCTCCCAAGCCAGCTTTAAATAAGGTCTGTAGTGAAGATATGTTGGAAGTTTTACCAGTCAATGGTGGTAGCCGGTAGTGGCCGACGTTTGTGGCGCAAGTGGCAGCACGTCCTTTTTTCAGCTGTGTCTATAAGAGAAGATCCGGCAAGACTAAACATGAACATGGTCAAGAGGATTTGCTTTGTCCCTACACAATACTGCATAGGGTATCAGCAGCATCTTTGATTGCTCTAAATTGCCTGGAGCAGTGCTGATTCATGTTAGCCTTTGGAGCAAAACCATTTAACAGTGGAGAAGAAGGGAAAAAAGGAAAGAAAAGATAGAAGAAAAAGAAAAGGAAGAAAAGGAGAGAAGAGGAAAAGAAAAAGAATTAGGTAGAGAATGTTCTCCCTCTACATTCCGGACGGTTGCAGGGGCTTTTCCCCACTTTATTTGAGAGTACCTTCGGAACAAAATTGTAGACTGTTAATCTCATAAACCATTTTCAGGAGGCTCACGCATAATTTTTACACGTATACATCACTTGCAGGTGGCACAATCTGTTATAAGTTAATATTCATGGCAATTTGAAAAATGAGGGGCTTTGTAAGCATTTAAGTATGCCACAGCATTTGCGAGAAAACATGAATTACAGCAGTCTAGACATTTGTTGAATAATAAAAAAAAGATGTCAGACTTGCATATTTTGTCAATTCAGGCTATCAGATCCAGAATTTATATGTTGGGAACACTGATTTTGTTCATGAAGTTCAACATTTGATGCACACTTGAGAGATGAAGTCTACTTCATGTAAGGCAAACTACTTATCACATCCTTCCATTACGGGTTCAACTTGGAAGGAATCAAATCATACTGCGAATACAAGTGTATTAATCATTCCACAAAGCTCTACAGTCAATTCCTTGAAAAGTAAGTTGCTTAGTTTCCAAATCAAATGCCATGTAGAAATATTATTGGAGATTAATCGCAATGAAAGTAAATTTATATCCTAGTTATGAAGCGTCCACCACATTAAAGCATACCTTACCAGAATATTGTTGAAAGATGTTCTCGTAGTCCACTTCCACTGTTGAATCATTAGAAAAATGAAACGGTACAGTAGGAACCCCAATGAAATCTGTGTAGAGATTTCCCCTGAAACAAAGCTTAGTTACATATGTCCCATGGTAGTCCGCTCTCTCAAGTGAATCTCCAACCAAGTCTACAATCTCTTTTTGTAATTTCCACTATGCCATTGGCTGAAGAGCACTAGAACTTGCACCAGAATCAAAAGCTGCACCACCTTTATGATTTGATATTTTCAGTTGTTCATTGTCAATGTCAAGCATCTTACCTCCAAAACTTATGCCTTCTAGGCTGCTACCAGTGTCAAAAGCAACAGTTTGTTGGGTAGGTGGTTCGCTCATTTCAAAACATGCAAGAAACAAGGAAACTTTACGTCGCGTTGCAAAACTTGTTTGGAAACCACTCTGATCAGTGAATCCTTCGGTTTGCATCGACAAAAGGTTTAACCGAGCCAACGAAATCTCCATATCTCTATCCACTTGTTCTTCAAGTTTGGCGGTCTGATCGAAATACGGAGAGCCAACAACATTATGATAAATTTGTTTTGTCACTGTCCTGTTGGATGTGGGGCTGTTTAGTATTGTACTTAGAATTAGGCAGGTAATGGTAAAAGTTAAGGCAAGGGAAAAGGCTTAAAAACGTCGCATATCCCCTCTAACAGCATATATCAAAGGTTTCAAAGAAATACACAGCAAAAGGAGGAAACAATTCGATGTGCATTGTGATATAATATCCAACTATCAATATCTATATCAATATGTATTGCAGAAGAGGTTTTTAGCAGAGACTCTCTCAATGGCTTCTAAACTTCTCATTCTTTTTTCTAGATTTTTGTATTAATTTTAATACACAAAAAGTAGTGGGTTGTAACCAACCTTGTCACCAATCAAATTTAAATTTAAAATATTCCCACTATCTCTTAACTCATCCTACAACTACTCCTACAAATCCTCTAATCATCATCCCACGTTTCCCTCCACATTCCCTCCAGCGTTTCCCACTCCAATTAATGTATGGCAGAAGCCGTTAGAAGTAGAGACCCTCTCAACGGCTTCTACACTTCTCTTTATTTTTTCTAAATTTTTGTATTTGTTTTAATACATAAAAAATAGTGGGTTATAATCAACTTTATCATCAATTAAATTTAAATTTAAAATATTCCCACCATCTCTTAACTCATCCTACAACCACTCCTACAAATCCTCTAATCATCATCTCACGTTTCACCCCACATTTCCTCCCACGTTTCCCACTCTATTTAAGAGTACTCCAATTTAAGAATTTCACCCCAATTAAAACTCCTCCAAACATAGCTTCCTCCTTCAATTCTCTTGCATGCTCATTCGTATTTTTTGGTAAACCAAACTAAGAATCTATTATCACTTTCATTTTTCTTGTGGTGTCAATCCAATTCTGTGTCATCCCATGAATCAAATGAACCCTAACAAGTCCGAATACATGCCACGTATATCCAAACTGGTGATTAATCGAAATAGCAATACAACTTTATGAGTCTCTAATCTCTTTTAGTCATCTCTTGCGGGATTTATTACTTGTTTGAGTCATCACTGTCGGATCACCCTCTCAGTGTCATCTTCATCACCACCATTTTTAGTTAGGGTTTTAAATGAAGTCTCGATTTTGCCGCAAATAATGCTTATCCATGCATATTTTCGTGGTCAACTAGTGCTTGATAACTGTGTTAAGGGTCCTAAGGATCGTCTCATGAATTTTACATCCCTCCCAAGCCAGCTTTAAATAAGGTCTGTAGTGAAGATATGTTGGAAGTTTTACCAGTCAATGGTGGTAGCCGGTAGTGGCCGACGTTTGTGGCGCAAGTGGCAGCACGTCCTTTTTTCAGCTGTGTCTATAAGAGAAGATCCGGCAAGACTAAACATGAACATGGTCAAGAGGATTTGCTTTGTCCCTACACAATACTGCATAGGGTATCAGCAGCATCTTTGATTGCTCTAAATTGCCTGGAGCAGTGCTGATTCATGTTAGCCTTTGGAGCAAAACCATTTAACAGTGGAGAAGAAGGGAAAAAAGGAAAGAAAAGATAGAAGAAAAAGAAAAGGAAGAAAAGGAGAGAAGAGGAAAAGAAAAAGAATTAGGTAGAGAATGTTCTCCCTCTACATTCCGGACGGTTGCAGGGGCTTTTCCCCACTTTATTTGAGAGTACCTTCGGAACAAAATTGTAGACTGTTAATCTCATAAACCATTTTCAGGAGGCTCACGCATAATTTTTACACGTATACATCACTTGCAGGTGGCACAATCTGTTATAAGTTAATATTCATGGCAATTTGAAAAATGAGGGGCTTTGTAAGCATTTAAGTATGCCACAGCATTTGCGAGAAAACATGAATTACAGCAGTCTAGACATTTGTTGAATAATAAAAAAAAGATGTCAGACTTGCATATTTTGTCAATTCAGGCTATCAGATCCAGAATTTATATGTTGGGAACACTGATTTTGTTCATGAAGTTCAACATTTGATGCACACTTGAGAGATGAAGTCTACTTCATGTAAGGCAAACTACTTATCACATCCTTCCATTACGGGTTCAACTTGGAAGGAATCAAATCATACTGCGAATACAAGTGTATTAATCATTCCACAAAGCTCTACAGTCAATTCCTTGAAAAGTAAGTTGCTTAGTTTCCAAATCAAATGCCATGTAGAAATATTATTGGAGATTAATCGCAATGAAAGTAAATTTATATCCTAGTTATGAAGCGTCCACCACATTAAAGCATACCTTACCAGAATATTGTTGAAAGATGTTCTCGTAGTCCACTTCCACTGTTGAATCATTAGAAAAATGAAACGGTACAGTAGGAACCCCAATGAAATCTGTGTAGAGATTTCCCCTGAAACAAAGCTTAGTTACATATGTCCCATGGTAGTCCGCTCTCTCAAGTGAATCTCCAACCAAGTCTACAATCTCTTTTTGTAATTTCCACTATGCCATTGGCTGAAGAGCACTAGAACTTGCACCAGAATCAAAAGCTGCACCACCTTTATGATTTGATATTTTCAGTTGTTCATTGTCAATGTCAAGCATCTTACCTCCAAAACTTATGCCTTCTAGGCTGCTACCAGTGTCAAAAGCAACAGTTTGTTGGGTAGGTGGTTCGCTCATTTCAAAACATGCAAGAAACAAGGAAACTTTACGTCGCGTTGCAAAACTTGTTTGGAAACCACTCTGATCAGTGAATCCTTCGGTTTGCATCGACAAAAGGTTTAACCGAGCCAACGAAATCTCCATATCTCTATCCACTTGTTCTTCAAGTTTGGCGGTCTGATCGAAATACGGAGAGCCAACAACATTATGATAAATTTGTTTTGTCACTGTCCTGTTGGATGTGGGGCTGTTTAGTATTGTACTTAGAATTAGGCAGGTAATGGTAAAAGTTAAGGCAAGGGAAAAGGCTTAAAAACGTCGCATATCCCCTCTAACAGCATATATCAAAGGTTTCAAAGAAATACACAGCAAAAGGAGGAAACAATTCGATGTGCATTGTGATATAATATCCAACTATCAATATCTATATCAATATGTATTGCAGAAGAGGTTTTTAGCAGAGACTCTCTCAATGGCTTCTAAACTTCTCATTCTTTTTTCTAGATTTTTGTATTAATTTTAATACACAAAAAGTAGTGGGTTGTAACCAACCTTGTCACCAATCAAATTTAAATTTAAAATATTCCCACTATCTCTTAACTCATCCTACAACTACTCCTACAAATCCTCTAATCATCATCCCACGTTTCCCTCCACATTCCCTCCAGCGTTTCCCACTCCAATTAATGTATGGCAGAAGCCGTTAGAAGTAGAGACCCTCTCAACGGCTTCTACACTTCTCTTTATTTTTTCTAAATTTTTGTATTTGTTTTAATACATAAAAAATAGTGGGTTATAATCAACTTTATCATCAATTAAATTTAAATTTAAAATATTCCCACCATCTCTTAACTCATCCTACAACCACTCCTACAAATCCTCTAATCATCATCTCACGTTTCACCCCACATTTCCTCCCACGTTTCCCACTCTATTTAAGAGTACTCCAATTTAAGAATTTCACCCCAATTAAAACTCCTCCAAACATAGCTTCCTCCTTCAATTCTCTTGCATGCTCATTCGTATTTTTTGGTAAACCAAACTAAGAATCTATTATCACTTTCATTTTTCTTGTGGTGTCAATCCAATTCTGTGTCATCCCATGAATCAAATGAACCCTAACAAGTCCGAATACATGCCACGTATATCCAAACTGGTGATTAATCGAAATAGCAATACAACTTTATGAGTCTCTAATCTCTTTTAGTCATCTCTTGCGGGATTTATTACTTGTTTGAGTCATCACTGTCGGATCACCCTCTCAGTGTCATCTTCATCACCACCATTTTTAGTTAGGGTTTTAAATGAAGTCTCGATTTTGCCGCAAATAATGCTTATCCATGCATATTTTCGTGGTCAACTAGTGCTTGATAACTGTGTTAAGGGTCCTAAGGATCGTCTCATGAATTTTACATCCCTCCCAAGCCAGCTTTAAATAAGGTCTGTAGTGAAGATATGTTGGAAGTTTTACCAGTCAATGGTGGTAGCCGGTAGTGGCCGACGTTTGTGGCGCAAGTGGCAGCACGTCCTTTTTTCAGCTGTGTCTATAAGAGAAGATCCGGCAAGACTAAACATGAACATGGTCAAGAGGATTTGCTTTGTCCCTACACAATACTGCATAGGGTATCAGCAGCATCTTTGATTGCTCTAAATTGCCTGGAGCAGTGCTGATTCATGTTAGCCTTTGGAGCAAAACCATTTAACAGTGGAGAAGAAGGGAAAAAAGGAAAGAAAAGATAGAAGAAAAAGAAAAGGAAGAAAAGGAGAGAAGAGGAAAAGAAAAAGAATTAGGTAGAGAATGTTCTCCCTCTACATTCCGGACGGTTGCAGGGGCTTTTCCCCACTTTATTTGAGAGTACCTTCGGAACAAAATTGTAGACTGTTAATCTCATAAACCATTTTCAGGAGGCTCACGCATAATTTTTACACGTATACATCACTTGCAGGTGGCACAATCTGTTATAAGTTAATATTCATGGCAATTTGAAAAATGAGGGGCTTTGTAAGCATTTAAGTATGCCACAGCATTTGCGAGAAAACATGAATTACAGTAGTCTAGACATTTGTTGAATAATAAAAAAAAGATGTCAGACTTGCATATTTTGTCAATTCAGGCTATCAGATCCAGAATTTATATGTTGGGAACACTGATTTTGTTCATGAAGTTCAACATTTGATGCACACTTGAGAGATGAAGTCTACTTCATGTAAGGCAAACTACTTATCACATCCTTCCATTACGGGTTCAACTTGGAAGGAATCAAATCATACTGCGAATACAAGTGTATTAATCATTCCACAAAGCTCTACAGTCAATTCCTTGAAAAGTAAGTTTCTTAGTTTCCAAATCAAATGCCATGTTGAAATATTATTGGAGATTAATCGCAATGAAAGTAATTTTATATCCTAGCTATGAAGCGTCCACCACATTAAAGCATACCTTACCAGAATATTGTTGAAAGATGTTCTCGTAGTCCACTTCCACTGTTGAATCATTAGCAAAATGAAACGGTACAGTAGGAACCCCAATGAAATCTGTGTAGAGATTTCCCCTGAAACAAAGCTTAGTTACATATGTCCCATGGTAGTCCGCTCTCTCAAGTGAATCTCCAACCAAGTCTACAATCTCTTTTTGTAATTTCCACTATGCCATTGGCTGAAGAGCACTAGAACTTGCACCAGAATCAAAAGCTGCACCACCTTTATGATTTGATATTTTCAGTTGTTCATTGTCAATGTCAAGCATCTTACCTCCAAAACTTATGCCTTCTAGGCTGCTACCAGTGTCAAAAGCAACAGTTTGTTGGGTAGGTGGTTCGCTCATTTCAAAACATGCAAGAAACAAGGAAACTTTACGTCGCGTTGCAAAACTTGTTTGGAAACCACTCTGATCAGTGAATCCTTCGGTTTGCATCGACAAAAGGTTTAACCGAGCCAACGAAATCTCCATATCTCTATCCACTTGTTCTTCAAGTTTGGCGGTCTGATCGAAATACGGAGAGCCAACAACATTATGATAAATTTGTTTTGTCACTGTCCTGTTGGATGTGGGGCTGTTTAGTATTGTACTTAGAATTAGGCAGGTAATGGTAAAAGTTAAGGCAAGGGAAAAGGCTTAAAAACGTCGCATATCCCCTCTAACAGCATATATCAAAGGTTTCAAAGAAATACACAGCAAAAGGAGGAAACAATTCGATGTGCATTGTGATATAATATCCAACTATCAATATCTATATCAATATGTATTGCAGAAGAGGTTTTTAGCAGAGACTCTCTCAATGGCTTCTAAACTTCTCATTCTTTTTTCTAGATTTTTGTATTAATTTTAATACACAAAAAGTAGTGGGTTGTAACCAACCTTGTCACCAATCAAATTTAAATTTAAAATATTCCCACTATCTCTTAACTCATCCTACAACTACTCCTACAAATCCTCTAATCATCATCCCACGTTTCCCTCCACATTCCCTCCAGCGTTTCCCACTCCAATTAATGTATGGCAGAAGCCGTTAGAAGTAGAGACCCTCTCAACGGCTTCTACACTTCTCTTTATTTTTTCTAAATTTTTGTATTTGTTTTAATACATAAAAAATAGTGGGTTATAATCAACTTTATCATCAATTAAATTTAAATTTAAAATATTCCCACCATCTCTTAACTCATCCTACAACCACTCCTACAAATCCTCTAATCATCATCTCACGTTTCACCCCACATTTCCTCCCACGTTTCCCACTCTATTTAAGAGTACTCCAATTTAAGAATTTCACCCCAATTAAAACTCCTCCAAACATAGCTTCCTCCTTCAATTCTCTTGCATGCTCATTCGTATTTTTTGGTAAACCAAACTAAGAATCTATTATCACTTTCATTTTTCTTGTGGTGTCAATCCAATTCTGTGTCATCCCATGAATCAAATGAACCCTAACAAGTCCGAATACATGCCACGTATATCCAAACTGGTGATTAATCGAAATAGCAATACAACTTTATGAGTCTCTAATCTCTTTTAGTCATCTCTTGCGGGATTTATTACTTGTTTGAGTCATCACTGTCGGATCACCCTCTCAGTGTCATCTTCATCACCACCATTTTTAGTTAGGGTTTTAAATGAAGTCTCGATTTTGCCGCAAATAATGCTTATCCATGCATATTTTCGTGGTCAACTAGTGCTTGATAACTGTGTTAAGGGTCCTAAGGATCGTCTCATGAATTTTACATCCCTCCCAAGCCAGCTTTAAATAAGGTCTGTAGTGAAGATATGTTGGAAGTTTTACCAGTCAATGGTGGTAGCCGGTAGTGGCCGACGTTTGTGGCGCAAGTGGCAGCACGTCCTTTTTTCAGCTGTGTCTATAAGAGAAGATCCGGCAAGACTAAACATGAACATGGTCAAGAGGATTTGCTTTGTCCCTACACAATACTGCATAGGGTATCAGCAGCATCTTTGATTGCTCTAAATTGCCTGGAGCAGTGCTGATTCATGTTAGCCTTTGGAGCAAAACCATTTAACAGTGGAGAAGAAGGGAAAAAAGGAAAGAAAAGATAGAAGAAAAAGAAAAGGAAGAAAAGGAGAGAAGAGGAAAAGAAAAAGAATTAGGTAGAGAATGTTCTCCCTCTACATTCCGGACGGTTGCAGGGGCTTTTCCCCACTTTATTTGAGAGTACCTTCGGAACAAAATTGTAGACTGTTAATCTCATAAACCATTTTCAGGAGGCTCACGCATAATTTTTACACGTATACATCACTTGCAGGTGGCACAATCTGTTATAAGTTAATATTCATGGCAATTTGAAAAATGAGGGGCTTTGTAAGCATTTAAGTATGCCACAGCATTTGCGAGAAAACATGAATTACAGTAGTCTAGACATTTGTTGAATAATAAAAAAAAGATGTCAGACTTGCATATTTTGTCAATTCAGGCTATCAGATCCAGAATTTATATGTTGGGAACACTGATTTTGTTCATGAAGTTCAACATTTGATGCACACTTGAGAGATGAAGTCTACTTCATGTAAGGCAAACTACTTATCACATCCTTCCATTACGGGTTCAACTTGGAAGGAATCAAATCATACTGCGAATACAAGTGTATTAATCATTCCACAAAGCTCTACAGTCAATTCCTTGAAAAGTAAGTTTCTTAGTTTCCAAATCAAATGCCATGTTGAAATATTATTGGAGATTAATCGCAATGAAAGTAATTTTATATCCTAGCTATGAAGCGTCCACCACATTAAAGCATACCTTACCAGAATATTGTTGAAAGATGTTCTCGTAGTCCACTTCCACTGTTGAATCATTAGCAAAATGAAACGGTACAGTAGGAACCCCAATGAAATCTGTGTAGAGATTTCCCCTGAAACAAAGCTTAGTTACATATGTCCCATGGTAGTCCGCTCTCTCAAGTGAATCTCCAACCAAGTCTACAATCTCTTTTTGTAATTTCCACTATGCCATTGGCTGAAGAGCACTAGAACTTGCACCAGAATCAAAAGCTGCACCACCTTTATGATTTGATATTTTCAGTTGTTCATTGTCAATGTCAAGCATCTTACCTCCAAAACTTATGCCTTCTAGGCTGCTACCAGTGTCAAAAGCAACAGTTTGTTGGGTAGGTGGTTCGCTCATTTCAAAACATGCAAGAAACAAGGAAACTTTACGTCGCGTTGCAAAACTTGTTTGGAAATCACTCTGATCAGTGAATCCTTCGGTTTGCATCGACAAAAAGTTTAACCGAGCCAACGAAATCTCCATATCTCTATCCACTTGTTCTTCAAGTTTGGCGGTCTGATCGAAATACGGAGAGCCAACAACATTATGATAAATTTGTTTTGTCACTGTCCTGTTGGATGTGGGGCTGTTTAGTATTGTACTTAGAATTAGGCAGGTAATGGTAAAAGTTAAGGCAAGGGAAAAGGCTTAAAAACGTCGCATATCCCCTCTAACAGCATATATCAAAGGTTTCAAAGAAATACACAGCAAAAGGAGGAAACAATTCGATGTGCATTGTGATATAATATCCAACTATCAATATCTATATCTATATGTATTGCAGAAGAGGTTTTTAGCAGAGACTCTCTCAATGGCTTCTAAACTTCTCATTCTTTTTTCTAGATTTTTGTATTAATTTTAATACACAAAAAGTAGTGGGTTGTAACCAACCGTGTCACCAATCAAATTTAAATTTAAAATATTCCCACTATCTCTTAACTCATCCTACAACTACTCCTACAAATCCTCTAATCATCATCCCACGTTTCCCTCCACATTCCCTCCAGCGTTTCCCACTCCAATTAATGTATGGCAGAAGCCGTTAGTAGTAGAGACCCTCTCAACGGCTTCTACACTTCTCTTTATTTTTTCTAAATTTTTGTATTTGTTTTAATACATAAAAAATAGTGGGTTATAATCAACTTTATCATCAATTAAATTTAAATTTAAAATATTCCCACCATCTCTTAACTCATCCTACAACCACTCCTACAAATCCTCTAATCATCATCTCACGTTTCACCCCACATTTCCTCCCACGTTTCCCACTCTATTTAAGAGTACTCCAATTTAAGAATTTCACCCCAATTAAAACTCCTCCAAACATAGCTTCCTCCTTCAATTCTCTTGCATGCTCATTCGTATTTTTTGGTAAACCAAACTAAGAATCTATTATCACTTTCATTTTTCTTGTGGTGTCAATCCAATTCTGTGTCATCCCATGAATCAAATGAACCCTAACAAGTCCGAATACATGCCACGTATATCCAAACTGGTGATTAATCGAAATAGCAATACAACTTTATGAGTCTCTAATCTCTTTTAGTCATCTCTTGCGGGATTTATTACTTGTTTGAGTCATCACTGTCGGATCACCCTCTCAGTGTCATCTTCATCACCACCATTTTTAGTTAGGGTTTTAAATGAAGTCTCGATTTTGCCGCAAATAATGCTTATCCATGCATATTTTCGTGGTCAACTAGTGCTTGATAACTGTGTTAAGGGTCCTAAGGATCGTCTCATGAATTTTACATCCCTCCCAAGCCAGCTTTAAATAAGGTCTGTAGTGAAGATATGTTGGAAGTTTTACCAGTCAATGGTGGTAGCCGGTAGTGGCCGACGTTTGTGGCGCAAGTGGCAGCACGTCCTTTTTTCAGCTGTGTCTATAAGAGAAGATCCGGCAAGACTAAACATGAACATGGTCAAGAGGATTTGCTTTGTCCCTACACAATACTGCATAGGGTATCAGCAGCATCTTTGATTGCTCTAAATTGCCTGGAGCAGTGCTGATTCATGTTAGCCTTTGGAGCAAAACCATTTAACAGTGGAGAAGAAGGGAAAAAAGGAAAGAAAAGATAGAAGAAAAAGAAAAGGAAGAAAAGGAGAGAAGAGGAAAAGAAAAAGAATTAGGTAGAGAATGTTCTCCCTCTACATTCCGGACGGTTGCAGGGGCTTTTCCCCACTTTATTTGAGAGTACCTTCGGAACAAAATTGTAGACTGTTAATCTCATAAACCATTTTCAGGAGGCTCACGCATAATTTTTACACGTATACATCACTTGCAGGTGGCACAATCTGTTATAAGTTAATATTCATGGCAATTTGAAAAATGAGGGGCTTTGTAAGCATTTAAGTATGCCACAGCATTTGCGAGAAAACATGAATTACAGTAGTCTAGACATTTGTTGAATAATAAAAAAAAGATGTCAGACTTGCATATTTTGTCAATTCAGGCTATCAGATCCAGAATTTATATGTTGGGAACACTGATTTTGTTCATGAAGTTCAACATTTGATGCACACTTGAGAGATGAAGTCTACTTCATGTAAGGCAAACTACTTATCACATCCTTCCATTACGGGTTCAACTTGGAAGGAATCAAATCATACTGCGAATACAAGTGTATTAATCATTCCACAAAGCTCTACAGTCAATTCCTTGAAAAGTAAGTTTCTTAGTTTCCAAATCAAATGCCATGTTGAAATATTATTGGAGATTAATCGCAATGAAAGTAATTTTATATCCTAGCTATGAAGCGTCCACCACATTAAAGCATACCTTACCAGAATATTGTTGAAAGATGTTCTCGTAGTCCACTTCCACTGTTGAATCATTAGCAAAATGAAACGGTACAGTAGGAACCCCAATGAAATCTGTGTAGAGATTTCCCCTGAAACAAAGCTTAGTTACATATGTCCCATGGTAGTCCGCTCTCTCAAGTGAATCTCCAACCAAGTCTACAATCTCTTTTTGTAATTTCCACTATGCCATTGGCTGAAGAGCACTAGAACTTGCACCAGAATCAAAAGCTGCACCACCTTTATGATTTGATATTTTCAGTTGTTCATTGTCAATGTCAAGCATCTTACCTCCAAAACTTATGCCTTCTAGGCTGCTACCAGTGTCAAAAGCAACAGTTTGTTGGGTAGGTGGTTCGCTCATTTCAAAACATGCAAGAAACAAGGAAACTTTACGTCGCGTTGCAAAACTTGTTTGGAAATCACTCTGATCAGTGAATCCTTCGGTTTGCATCGACAAAAAGTTTAACCGAGCCAACGAAATCTCCATATCTCTATCCACTTGTTCTTCAAGTTTGGCGGTCTGATCGAAATACGGAGAGCCAACAACATTATGATAAATTTGTTTTGTCACTGTCCTGTTGGATGTGGGGCTGTTTAGTATTGTACTTAGAATTAGGCAGGTAATGGTAAAAGTTAAGGCAAGGGAAAAGGCTTAAAAACGTCGCATATCCCCTCTAACAGCATATATCAAAGGTTTCAAAGAAATACACAGCAAAAGGAGGAAACAATTCGATGTGCATTGTGATATAATATCCAACTATCAATATCTATATCTATATGTATTGCAGAAGAGGTTTTTAGCAGAGACTCTCTCAATGGCTTCTAAACTTCTCATTCTTTTTTCTAGATTTTTGTATTAATTTTAATACACAAAAAGTAGTGGGTTGTAACCAACCGTGTCACCAATCAAATTTAAATTTAAAATATTCCCACTATCTCTTAACTCATCCTACAACTACTCCTACAAATCCTCTAATCATCATCCCACGTTTCCCTCCACATTCCCTCCAGCGTTTCCCACTCCAATTAATGTATGGCAGAAGCCGTTAGTAGTAGAGACCCTCTCAACGGCTTCTACACTTCTCTTTATTTTTTCTAAATTTTTGTATTTGTTTTAATACATAAAAAATAGTGGGTTATAATCAACTTTATCATCAATTAAATTTAAATTTAAAATATTCCCACCATCTCTTAACTCATCCTACAACCACTCCTACAAATCCTCTAATCATCATCTCACGTTTCACCCCACATTTCCTCCCACGTTTCCCACTCTATTTAAGAGTACTCCAATTTAAGAATTTCACCCCAATTAAAACTCCTCCAAACATAGCTTCCTCCTTCAATTCTCTTGCATGCTCATTCGTATTTTTTGGTAAACCAAACTAAGAATCTATTATCACTTTCATTTTTCTTGTGGTGTCAATCCAATTCTGTGTCATCCCATGAATCAAATGAACCCTAACAAGTCCGAATACATGCCACGTATATCCAAACTGGTGATTAATCGAAATAGCAATACAACTTTATGAGTCTCTAATCTCTTTTAGTCATCTCTTGCGGGATTTATTACTTGTTTGAGTCATCACTGTCGGATCACCCTCTCAGTGTCATCTTCATCACCACCATTTTTAGTTAGGGTTTTAAATGAAGTCTCGATTTTGCCGCAAATAATGCTTATCCATGCATATTTTCGTGGTCAACTAGTGCTTGATAACTGTGTTAAGGGTCCTAAGGATCGTCTCATGAATTTTACATCCCTCCCAAGCCAGCTTTAAATAAGGTCTGTAGTGAAGATATGTTGGAAGTTTTACCAGTCAATGGTGGTAGCCGGTAGTGGCCGACGTTTGTGGCGCAAGTGGCAGCACGTCCTTTTTTCAGCTGTGTCTATAAGAGAAGATCCGGCAAGACTAAACATGAACATGGTCAAGAGGATTTGCTTTGTCCCTACACAATACTGCATAGGGTATCAGCAGCATCTTTGATTGCTCTAAATTGCCTGGAGCAGTGCTGATTCATGTTAGCCTTTGGAGCAAAACCATTTAACAGTGGAGAAGAAGGGAAAAAAGGAAAGAAAAGATAGAAGAAAAAGAAAAGGAAGAAAAGGAGAGAAGAGGAAAAGAAAAAGAATTAGGTAGAGAATGTTCTCCCTCTACATTCCGGACGGTTGCAGGGGCTTTTCCCCACTTTATTTGAGAGTACCTTCGGAACAAAATTGTAGACTGTTAATCTCATAAACCATTTTCAGGAGGCTCACGCATAATTTTTACACGTATACATCACTTGCAGGTGGCACAATCTGTTATAAGTTAATATTCATGGCAATTTGAAAAATGAGGGGCTTTGTAAGCATTTAAGTATGCCACAGCATTTGCGAGAAAACATGAATTACAGTAGTCTAGACATTTGTTGAATAATAAAAAAAAGATGTCAGACTTGCATATTTTGTCAATTCAGGCTATCAGATCCAGAATTTATATGTTGGGAACACTGATTTTGTTCATGAAGTTCAACATTTGATGCACACTTGAGAGATGAAGTCTACTTCATGTAAGGCAAACTACTTATCACATCCTTCCATTACGGGTTCAACTTGGAAGGAATCAAATCATACTGCGAATACAAGTGTATTAATCATTCCACAAAGCTCTACAGTCAATTCCTTGAAAAGTAAGTTTCTTAGTTTCCAAATCAAATGCCATGTTGAAATATTATTGGAGATTAATCGCAATGAAAGTAATTTTATATCCTAGCTATGAAGCGTCCACCACATTAAAGCATACCTTACCAGAATATTGTTGAAAGATGTTCTCGTAGTCCACTTCCACTGTTGAATCATTAGCAAAATGAAACGGTACAGTAGGAACCCCAATGAAATCTGTGTAGAGATTTCCCCTGAAACAAAGCTTAGTTACATATGTCCCATGGTAGTCCGCTCTCTCAAGTGAATCTCCAACCAAGTCTACAATCTCTTTTTGTAATTTCCACTATGCCATTGGCTGAAGAGCACTAGAACTTGCACCAGAATCAAAAGCTGCACCACCTTTATGATTTGATATTTTCAGTTGTTCATTGTCAATGTCAAGCATCTTACCTCCAAAACTTATGCCTTCTAGGCTGCTACCAGTGTCAAAAGCAACAGTTTGTTGGGTAGGTGGTTCGCTCATTTCAAAACATGCAAGAAACAAGGAAACTTTACGTCGCGTTGCAAAACTTGTTTGGAAATCACTCTGATCAGTGAATCCTTCGGTTTGCATCGACAAAAAGTTTAACCGAGCCAACGAAATCTCCATATCTCTATCCACTTGTTCTTCAAGTTTGGCGGTCTGATCGAAATACGGAGAGCCAACAACATTATGATAAATTTGTTTTGTCACTGTCCTGTTGGATGTGGGGCTGTTTAGTATTGTACTTAGAATTAGGCAGGTAATGGTAAAAGTTAAGGCAAGGGAAAAGGCTTAAAAACGTCGCATATCCCCTCTAACAGCATATATCAAAGGTTTCAAAGAAATACACAGCAAAAGGAGGAAACAATTCGATGTGCATTGTGATATAATATCCAACTATCAATATCTATATCTATATGTATTGCAGAAGAGGTTTTTAGCAGAGACTCTCTCAATGGCTTCTAAACTTCTCATTCTTTTTTCTAGATTTTTGTATTAATTTTAATACACAAAAAGTAGTGGGTTGTAACCAACCGTGTCACCAATCAAATTTAAATTTAAAATATTCCCACTATCTCTTAACTCATCCTACAACTACTCCTACAAATCCTCTAATCATCATCCCACGTTTCCCTCCACATTCCCTCCAGCGTTTCCCACTCCAATTAATGTATGGCAGAAGCCGTTAGTAGTAGAGACCCTCTCAACGGCTTCTACACTTCTCTTTATTTTTTCTAAATTTTTGTATTTGTTTTAATACATAAAAAATAGTGGGTTATAATCAACTTTATCATCAATTAAATTTAAATTTAAAATATTCCCACCATCTCTTAACTCATCCTACAACCACTCCTACAAATCCTCTAATCATCATCTCACGTTTCACCCCACATTTCCTCCCACGTTTCCCACTCTATTTAAGAGTACTCCAATTTAAGAATTCCACCCCAATTAAAACTCCTCCAAACATAGCTTCCTCCTTCAATTCTCTTGCATGCTCATTCGTATTTTTTGGTAAACCAAACTAAGAATCTATTATCACTTTCATTTTTCTTGTGGTGTCAATCCAATTCTGTGTCATCCCATGAATCAAATGAACCCTAACAAGTCCGAATACATGCCACGTATATCCAAACTGGTGATTAATCGAAATAGCAATACAACTTTATGAGTCTCTAATCTCTTTTAGTCATCTCTTGCGGGATTTATTACTTGTTTGAGTCATCACTGTCGGATCACCCTCTCAGTGTCATCTTCATCACCACCATTTTTAGTTAGGGTTTTAAATGAAGTCTCGATTTTGCCGCAAATAATGCTTATCCATGCATATTTTCGTGGTCAACTAGTGCTTGATAACTGTGTTAAGGGTCCTAAGGATCGTCTCATGAATTTTACATCCCTCCCAAGCCAGCTTTAAATAAGGTCTGTAGTGAAGATATGTTGGAAGTTTTACCAGTCAATGGTGGTAGCCGGTAGTGGCCGACGTTTGTGGCGCAAGTGGCAGCACGTCCTTTTTTCAGCTGTGTCTATAAGAGAAGATCCGGCAAGACTAAACATGAACATGGTCAAGAGGATTTGCTTTGTCCCTACACAATACTGCATAGGGTATCAGCAGCATCTTTGACTGCTCTAAATTGCCTGGAGCAGTGCTGATTCATGTTAGCCTTTGGAGCAAAACCATTTAACAGTGGAGAAGAAGGGAAAAAAGGAAAGAAAAGATAGAAGAAAAAGAAAAAGAAGAAAAGGAGAGAAGAGGAAAAGAAAAAGAATTAGGTAGAGAATGTTCTCCCTCTACATTCCGGACGGTTGCAGGGGCTTTTCCCCACTTTATTTGAGAGTACCTTCGGAACAAAATTGTAGACTGTTAATCTCATAAACCATTTTCAGGAGGCTCACGCATAATTTTTACACGTATACATCACTTGCAGGTGGCACAATCTGTTATAAGTTAATATTCATGGCAATTTGAAAAATGAGGGGCTTTGTAAGCATTTAAGTATGCCACAGCATTTGCGAGAAAACATGAATTACAGCAGTCTAGACATTTGTTGAATAATAAAAAAAAGATGTCAGACTTGCATATTTTGTCAATTCAGGCTATCAGATCCAGAATTTATATGTTGGGAACACTGATTTTGTTCATGAAGTTCAACATTTGATGCACACTTGAGAGATGAAGTCTACTTCATGTAAGGCAAACTACTTATCACATCCTTCCATTACGGGTTCAACTTGGAAGGAATCAAATCATACTGCGAATACAAGTGTATTAATCATTCCACAAAGCTCTACAGTCAATTCCTTGAAAAGTAAGTTGCTTAGTTTCCAAATCAAATGCCATGTAGAAATATTATTGGAGATTAATCGCAATAAAAGTAAATTTATATCCTAGCTATGAAGCGTCCACCACATTAAAGCATACCTTACCAGAATATTGTTGAAAGATGTTCTCGTAGTCCACTTCCACTGTTGAATCATTAGCAAAATGAAACGGTACAGTAGGAACCCCAATGAAATCTGTGTAGAGATTTCCCCTGAAACAAAGCTTAGTTACATATGTCCCATGGTAGTCCGCTCTCTCAAGTGAATCTCCAACCAAGTCTACAATCTCTTTTTGTAATTTCCACTATGCCATTGGCTGAAGAGCACTAGAACTTGCACCAGAATCAAAAGCTGCACCACCTTTATGATTTGATATTTTCAGTTGTTCATTGTCAATGTCAAGCATCTTACCTCCAAAACTTATGCCTTCTAGGCTGCTACCAGTGTCAAAAGCAACAGTTTGTTGGGTAGGTGGTTCGCTCATTTCAAAACATGCAAGAAACAAGGAAACTTTACGTCGCGTTGCAAAACTTGTTTGGAAATCACTCTGATCAGTGAATCCTTCGGTTTGCATCGACAAAAAGTTTAACCGAGCCAACGAAATCTCCATATCTCTATCCACTTGTTCTTCAAGTTTGGCGGTCTGATCGAAATACGGAGAGCCAACAACATTATGATAAATTTGTTTTGTCACTGTCCTGTTGGATGTGGGGCTGTTTAGTATTGTACTTAGAATTAGGCAGGTAATGGTAAAAGTTAAGGCAAGGGAAAAGGCTTAAAAACGTCGCATATCCCCTCTAACAGCATATATCAAAGGTTTCAAAGAAATACACAGCAAAAGGAGGAAACAATTCGATGTGCATTGTGATATAATATCCAACTATCAATATCTATATCTATATGTATTGCAGAAGAGGTTTTTAGCAGAGACTCTCTCAATGGCTTCTAAACTTCTCATTCTTTTTTCTAGATTTTTGTATTAATTTTAATACACAAAAAGTAGTGGGTTGTAACCAACCGTGTCACCAATCAAATTTAAATTTAAAATATTCCCACTATCTCTTAACTCATCCTACAACTACTCCTACAAATCCTCTAATCATCATCCCACGTTTCCCTCCACATTCCCTCCAGCGTTTCCCACTCCAATTAATGTATGGCAGAAGCCGTTAGTAGTAGAGACCCTCTCAACGGCTTCTACACTTCTCTTTATTTTTTCTAAATTTTTGTATTTGTTTTAATACATAAAAAATAGTGGGTTATAATCAACTTTATCATCAATTAAATTTAAATTTAAAATATTCCCACCATCTCTTAACTCATCCTACAACCACTCCTACAAATCCTCTAATCATCATCTCACGTTTCACCCCACATTTCCTCCCACGTTTCCCACTCTATTTAAGAGTACTCCAATTTAAGAATTCCACCCCAATTAAAACTCCTCCAAACATAGCTTCCTCCTTCAATTCTCTTGCATGCTCATTCGTATTTTTTGGTAAACCAAACTAAGAATCTATTATCACTTTCATTTTTCTTGTGGTGTCAATCCAATTCTGTGTCATCCCATGAATCAAATGAACCCTAACAAGTCCGAATACATGCCACGTATATCCAAACTGGTGATTAATCGAAATAGCAATACAACTTTATGAGTCTCTAATCTCTTTTAGTCATCTCTTGCGGGATTTATTACTTGTTTGAGTCATCACTGTCGGATCACCCTCTCAGTGTCATCTTCATCACCACCATTTTTAGTTAGGGTTTTAAATGAAGTCTCGATTTTGCCGCAAATAATGCTTATCCATGCATATTTTCGTGGTCAACTAGTGCTTGATAACTGTGTTAAGGGTCCTAAGGATCGTCTCATGAATTTTACATCCCTCCCAAGCCAGCTTTAAATAAGGTCTGTAGTGAAGATATGTTGGAAGTTTTACCAGTCAATGGTGGTAGCCGGTAGTGGCCGACGTTTGTGGCGCAAGTGGCAGCACGTCCTTTTTTCAGCTGTGTCTATAAGAGAAGATCCGGCAAGACTAAACATGAACATGGTCAAGAGGATTTGCTTTGTCCCTACACAATACTGCATAGGGTATCAGCAGCATCTTTGACTGCTCTAAATTGCCTGGAGCAGTGCTGATTCATGTTAGCCTTTGGAGCAAAACCATTTAACAGTGGAGAAGAAGGGAAAAAAGGAAAGAAAAGATAGAAGAAAAAGAAAAAGAAGAAAAGGAGAGAAGAGGAAAAGAAAAAGAATTAGGTAGAGAATGTTCTCCCTCTACATTCCGGACGGTTGCAGGGGCTTTTCCCCACTTTATTTGAGAGTACCTTCGGAACAAAATTGTAGACTGTTAATCTCATAAACCATTTTCAGGAGGCTCACGCATAATTTTTACACGTATACATCACTTGCAGGTGGCACAATCTGTTATAAGTTAATATTCATGGCAATTTGAAAAATGAGGGGCTTTGTAAGCATTTAAGTATGCCACAGCATTTGCGAGAAAACATGAATTACAGCAGTCTAGACATTTGTTGAATAATAAAAAAAAGATGTCAGACTTGCATATTTTGTCAATTCAGGCTATCAGATCCAGAATTTATATGTTGGGAACACTGATTTTGTTCATGAAGTTCAACATTTGATGCACACTTGAGAGATGAAGTCTACTTCATGTAAGGCAAACTACTTATCACATCCTTCCATTACGGGTTCAACTTGGAAGGAATCAAATCATACTGCGAATACAAGTGTATTAATCATTCCACAAAGCTCTACAGTCAATTCCTTGAAAAGTAAGTTGCTTAGTTTCCAAATCAAATGCCATGTAGAAATATTATTGGAGATTAATCGCAATAAAAGTAAATTTATATCCTAGCTATGAAGCGTCCACCACATTAAAGCATACCTTACCAGAATATTGTTGAAAGATGTTCTCGTAGTCCACTTCCACTGTTGAATCATTAGCAAAATGAAACGGTACAGTAGGAACCCCAATGAAATCTGTGTAGAGATTTCCCCTGAAACAAAGCTTAGTTACATATGTCCCATGGTAGTCCGCTCTCTCAAGTGAATCTCCAACCAAGTCTACAATCTCTTTTTGTAATTTCCACTATGCCATTGGCTGAAGAGCACTAGAACTTGCACCAGAATCAAAAGCTGCACCACCTTTATGATTTGATATTTTCAGTTGTTCATTGTCAATGTCAAGCATCTTACCTCCAAAACTTATGCCTTCTAGGCTGCTACCAGTGTCAAAAGCAACAGTTTGTTGGGTAGGTGGTTCGCTCATTTCAAAACATGCAAGAAACAAGGAAACTTTACGTCGCGTTGCAAAACTTGTTTGGAAATCACTCTGATCAGTGAATCCTTCGGTTTGCATCGACAAAAAGTTTAACCGAGCCAACGAAATCTCCATATCTCTATCCACTTGTTCTTCAAGTTTGGCGGTCTGATCGAAATACGGAGAGCCAACAACATTATGATAAATTTGTTTTGTCACTGTCCTGTTGGATGTGGGGCTGTTTAGTATTGTACTTAGAATTAGGCAGGTAATGGTAAAAGTTAAGGCAAGGGAAAAGGCTTAAAAACGTCGCATATCCCCTCTAACAGCATATATCAAAGGTTTCAAAGAAATACACAGCAAAAGGAGGAAACAATTCGATGTGCATTGTGATATAATATCCAACTATCAATATCTATATCTATATGTATTGCAGAAGAGGTTTTTAGCAGAGACTCTCTCAATGGCTTCTAAACTTCTCATTCTTTTTTCTAGATTTTTGTATTAATTTTAATACACAAAAAGTAGTGGGTTGTAACCAACCTTGTCACCAATCAAATTTAAATTTAAAATATTCCCACTATCTCTTAACTCATCCTACAACTACTCCTACAAATCCTCTAATCATCATCCCACGTTTCCCTCCACATTCCCTCCAGCGTTTCCCACTCCAATTAATGTATGGCAGAAGCCGTTAGTAGTAGAGACCCTCTCAACGGCTTCTACACTTCTCTTTATTTTTTCTAAATTTTTGTATTTGTTTTAATACATAAAAAATAGTGGGTTATAATCAACTTTATCATCAATTAAATTTAAATTTAAAATATTCCCACCATCTCTTAACTCATCCTACAACCACTCCTACAAATCCTCTAATCATCATCTCACGTTTCACCCCACATTTCCTCCCACGTTTCCCACTCTATTTAAGAGTACTCCAATTTAAGAATTCCACCCCAATTAAAACTCCTCCAAACATAGCTTCCTCCTTCAATTCTCTTGCATGCTCATTCGTATTTTTTGGTAAACCAAACTAAGAATCTATTATCACTTTCATTTTTCTTGTGGTGTCAATCCAATTCTGTGTCATCCCATGAATCAAATGAACCCTAACAAGTCCGAATACATGCCACGTATATCCAAACTGGTGATTAATCGAAATAGCAATACAACTTTATGAGTCTCTAATCTCTTTTAGTCATCTCTTGCGGGATTTATTACTTGTTTGAGTCATCACTGTCGGATCACCCTCTCAGTGTCATCTTCATCACCACCATTTTTAGTTAGGGTTTTAAATGAAGTCTCGATTTTGCCGCAAATAATGCTTATCCATGCATATTTTCGTGGTCAACTAGTGCTTGATAACTGTGTTAAGGGTCCTAAGGATCGTCTCATGAATTTTACATCCCTCCCAAGCCAGCTTTAAATAAGGTCTGTAGTGAAGATATGTTGGAAGTTTTACCAGTCAATGGTGGTAGCCGGTAGTGGCCGACGTTTGTGGCGCAAGTGGCAGCCCGTCCTTTTTTCAGCTGTGTCTATAAGAGAAGATCCGGCAAGACTAAACATGAACATGGTCAAGAGGATTTGCTTTGTCCCTACACAATACTGCATAGGGTATCAGCAGCATCTTTGACTGCTCTAAATTGCCTGGAGCAGTGCTGATTCATGTTAGCCTTTGGAGCAAAACCATTTAACAGTGGAGAAGAAGGGAAAAAAGGAAAGAAAAGATAGAAGAAAAAGAAAAAGAAGAAAAGGAGAGAAGAGGAAAAGAAAAAGAATTAGGTAGAGAATGTTCTCCCTCTACATTCCGGACGGTTGCAGGGGCTTTTCCCCACTTTATTTGAGAGTACCTTCGGAACAAAATTGTAGACTGTTAATCTCATAAACCATTTTCAGGAGGCTCACGCATAATTTTTACACGTATACATCACTTGCAGGTGGCACAATCTGTTATAAGTTAATATTCATGGCAATTTGAAAAATGAGGGGCTTTGTAAGCATTTAAGTATGCCACAGCATTTGCGAGAAAACATGAATTACAGCAGTCTAGACATTTGTTGAATAATAAAAAAAAGATGTCAGACTTGCATATTTTGTCAATTCAGGCTATCAGATCCAGAATTTATATGTTGGGAACACTGATTTTGTTCATGAAGTTCAACATTTGATGCACACTTGAGAGATGAAGTCTACTTCATGTAAGGCAAACTACTTATCACATCCTTCCATTACGGGTTCAACTTGGAAGGAATCAAATCATACTGCGAATACAAGTGTATTAATCATTCCACAAAGCTCTACAGTCAATTCCTTGAAAAGTAAGTTGCTTAGTTTCCAAATCAAATGCCATGTAGAAATATTATTGGAGATTAATCGCAATAAAAGTAAATTTATATCCTAGCTATGAAGCGTCCACCACATTAAAGCATACCTTACCAGAATATTGTTGAAAGATGTTCTCGTAGTCCACTTCCACTGTTGAATCATTAGCAAAATGAAACGGTACAGTAGGAACCCCAATGAAATCTGTGTAGAGATTTCCCCTGAAACAAAGCTTAGTTACATATGTCCCATGGTAGTCCGCTCTCTCAAGTGAATCTCCAACCAAGTCTACAATCTCTTTTTGTAATTTCCACTATGCCATTGGCTGAAGAGCACTAGAACTTGCACCAGAATCAAAAGCTGCACCACCTTTATGATTTGATATTTTCAGTTGTTCATTGTCAATGTCAAGCATCTTACCTCCAAAACTTATGCCTTCTAGGCTGCTACCAGTGTCAAAAGCAACAGTTTGTTGGGTAGGTGGTTCGCTCATTTCAAAACATGCAAGAAACAAGGAAACTTTACGTCGCGTTGCAAAACTTGTTTGGAAATCACTCTGATCAGTGAATCCTTCGGTTTGCATCGACAAAAAGTTTAACCGAGCCAACGAAATCTCCATATCTCTATCCACTTGTTCTTCAAGTTTGGCGGTCTGATCGAAATACGGAGAGCCAACAACATTATGATAAATTTGTTTTGTCACTGTCCTGTTGGATGTGGGGCTGTTTAGTATTGTACTTAGAATTAGGCAGGTAATGGTAAAAGTTAAGGCAAGGGAAAAGGCTTAAAAACGTCGCATATCCCCTCTAACAGCATATATCAAAGGTTTCAAAGAAATACACAGCAAAAGGAGGAAACAATTCGATGTGCATTGTGATATAATATCCAACTATCAATATCTATATCTATATGTATTGCAGAAGAGGTTTTTAGCAGAGACTCTCTCAATGGCTTCTAAACTTCTCATTCTTTTTTCTAGATTTTTGTATTAATTTTAATACACAAAAAGTAGTGGGTTGTAACCAACCGTGTCACCAATCAAATTTAAATTTAAAATATTCCCACTATCTCTTAACTCATCCTACAACTACTCCTACAAATCCTCTAATCATCATCCCACGTTTCCCTCCACATTCCCTCCAGCGTTTCCCACTCCAATTAATGTATGGCAGAAGCCGTTAGTAGTAGAGACCCTCTCAACGGCTTCTACACTTCTCTTTATTTTTTCTAAATTTTTGTATTTGTTTTAATACATAAAAAATAGTGGGTTATAATCAACTTTATCATCAATTAAATTTAAATTTAAAATATTCCCACCATCTCTTAACTCATCCTACAACCACTCCTACAAATCCTCTAATCATCATCTCACGTTTCACCCCACATTTCCTCCCACGTTTCCCACTCTATTTAAGAGTACTCCAATTTAAGAATTCCACACCAATTAAAACTCCTCCAAACATAGCTTCCTCCTTCAATTCTCTTGCATGCTCATTCGTATTTTTTGGTAAACCAAACTAAGAATCTATTATCACTTTCATTTTTCTTGTGGTGTCAATCCAATTCTGTGTCATCCCATGAATCAAATGAACCCTAACAAGTCCGAATACATGCCACGTATATCCAAACTGGTGATTAATCGAAATAGCAATACAACTTTATGAGTCTCTAATCTCTTTTAGTCATCTCTTGCGGGATTTATTACTTGTTTGAGTCATCACTGTCGGATCACCCTCTCAGTGTCATCTTCATCACCACCATTTTTAGTTAGGGTTTTAAATGAAGTCTCGATTTTGCCGCAAATAATGCTTATCCATGCATATTTTCGTGGTCAACTAGTGCTTGATAACTGTGTTAAGGGTCCTAAGGATCGTCTCATGAATTTTACATCCCTCCCAAGCCAGCTTTAAATAAGGTCTGTAGTGAAGATATGTTGGAAGTTTTACCAGTCAATGGTGGTAGCCGGTAGTGGCCGACGTTTGTGGCGCAAGTGGCAGCACGTCCTTTTTTCAGCTGTGTCTATAAGAGAAGATCCAGCAAGACTAAACATGAACATGGTCAAGAGGATTTGCTTTGTCCCTACACAATACTGCATAGGGTATCAGCAGCATCTTTGACTGCTCTAAATTGCCTGGAGCAGTGCTGATTCATGTTAGCCTTTGGAACAAAACCATTTAACAGTGGAGAAGAAGGGAAAAAAGGAAAGAAAAGATAGAAGAAAAAGAAAAAGAAGAAAAGGAGAGAAGAGGAAAAGAAAAAGAATTAGGTAGAGAATGTTCTCCCTCTACATTCCGGACGGTTGCAGGGGCTTTTCCCCACTTTATTTGAGAGTACCTTCGGAACAAAATTGTAGACTGTTAATCTCATAAACCATTTTCAGGAGGCTCACGCATAATTTTTACACGTATACATCACTTGCAGGTGGCACAATCTGTTATAAGTTAATATTCATGGCAATTTGAAAAATGAGGGGCTTTGTAAGCATTTAAGTATGCCACAGCATTTGCGAGAAAACATGAATTACAGCAGTCTAGACATTTGTTGAATAATAAAAAAAAGATGTCAGACTTGCATATTTTGTCAATTCAGGCTATCAGATCCAGAATTTATATGTTGGGAACACTGATTTTGTTCATGAAGTTCAACATTTGATGCACACTTGAGAGATGAAGTCTACTTCATGTAAGGCAAACTACTTATCACATCCTTCCATTACGGGTTCAACTTGGAAGGAATCAAATCATACTGCGAATACAAGTGTATTAATCATTCCACAAAGCTCTACAGTCAATTCCTTGAAAAGTAAGTTGCTTAGTTTCCAAATCAAATGCCATGTAGAAATATTATTGGAGATTAATCGCAATAAAAGTAAATTTATATCCTAGCTGTGAAGCGTCCACCACATTAAAGCATACCTTACCAGAATATTGTTGAAAGATGTTCTCGTAGTCCACTTCCACTGTTGAATCATTAGCAAAATGAAACGGTACAGTAGGAACCCCAATGAAATCTGTGTAGAGATTTCCCCTGAAACAAAGCTTAGTTACATATGTCCCATGGTAGTCCGCTCTCTCAAGTGAATCTCCAACCAAGTCTACAATCTCTTTTTGTAATTTCCACTATGCCATTGGCTGAAGAGCACTAGAACTTGCACCAGAATCAAAAGCTGCACCACCTTTATGATTTGATATTTTCAGTTGTTCATTGTCAATGTCAAGCATCTTACCTCCAAAACTTATGCCTTCTAGGCTGCTACCAGTGTCAAAAGCAACAGTTTGTTGGATAGGTGGTTCGCTCATTTCAAAACATGCAAGAAACAAGGAAACTTTACGTCGCGTTGCAAAACTTGTTTGGAAATCACTCTGATCAGTGAATCCTTCGGTTTGCATCGACAAAAAGTTTAACCGAGCCAACGAAATCTCCATATCTCTATCCACTTGTTCTTCAAGTTTGGCGGTCTGATCGAAATACGGAGAGCCAACAACATTATGATAAATTTGTTTTGTCACTGTCCTGTTGGATGTGGGGCTGTTTAGTATTGTACTTAGAATTAGGCAGGTAATGGTAAAAGTTAAGGCAAGGGAAAAGGCATAAAAACGTCGCATATCCCCTCTAACAGCATATATCAAAGGTTTCAAAGAAATACACAGCAAAAGGAGGGAACAATTCGATGTGCGTTGTGATATAATATCCAACAATCAATATCTATATCTATATGTATTGCAGAAGAGGTTTTTAGCAGAGACTCTCTCAATGGCTTCTAAACTTCTCATTCTTTTTTCTAGATTTTTGTATTAATTTTAATACACAAAAAGTAGTGGGTTGTAACCAACCTTGTCACCAATCAAATTTAAATTTAAAATATTCCCACTATCTCTTAACTCATCCTACAACTACTCCTACAAATCCTCTAATCATCATCCCACGTTTCCCTCCACATTCCCTCCAGCGTTTCCCACTCCAATTAATGTATGGCAGAAGCCGTTAGTAGTAGAGACCCTCTCAACGGCTTCTACACTTCTCTTTATTTTTTCTAAATTTTTGTATTTGTTTTAATACATGAAAAGTAGTGGGTTATAATCAACTTTATCATCAATTAAATTTAAATTTAAAATATTCTCACCATCTCTTAACTCATCCTACAACCACTCCTACAAATCCTCTAATCATCATCTCACGTTTCACCCCACATTTCCTCCCACGTTTCCCACTCTATTTAAGAGTACTCCAATTTAAGAATTCCACCCCAATTAAAACTCCTCCAAACATAGCTTCCTCCTTCAATTCTCTTGCATGCTCATTCGTATTTTTTGGTAAACCAAACTAAGAATCTATTATCACTTTCATTTTTCTTGTGGTGTCAATCCAATTCTGTGTCATCCCATGAATCAAATGAACCCTAACAAGTCCGAATACATGCCACGTATATCCAAACTGGTGATTAATCGAAATAGCAATACAACTTTATGAGTCTCTAATCTCTTTTAGTCATCTCTTGCGGGATTTATTACTTGTTTGAGTCATCACTGTCGGATCACCCTCTCAGTGTCATCTTCATCACCACCATTTTTAGTTAGGGTTTTAAATGAAGTCTCGATTTTGCCGCAAATAATGCTTATCCATGCATATTTTCGTGGTCAACTAGTGCTTGATAACTGTGTTAAGGGTCCTAAGGATCGTCTCATGAATTTTACATCCCTCCCAAGCCAGCTTTAAATAAGGTCTGTAGTGAAGATATGTTGGAAGTTTTACCAGTCAATGGTGGTAGCCGGTAGTGGCCGACGTTTGTGGCGCAAGTGGCAGCACGTCCTTTTTTCAGCTGTGTCTATAAGAGAAGATCCGGCAAGACTAAACATGAACATGGTCAAGAGGATTTGCTTTGTCCCTACACAATACTGCATAGGGTATCAGTAGCATCTTTGACTGCTCTAAATTGCCTGGAGCAGTGCTGATTCATGTTAGCCTTTGGAGCAAAACCATTTAACAGTGGAGAAGAAGGGAAAAAAGGAAAGAAAAGATAGAAGGAAAAGAAAAAGAAGAAAAGGAGAGAAGAGGAAAAGAAAAAGAATTAGGTAGAGAATGTTCTCCCTCTACATTCCGGACGGTTGCAGGGGCTTTTCCCCACTTTATTTGACGGTACCTTCGGAACAAAATTGTAGACTGTTAATCTCATAAACCATTTTCAGGAGGCTCACGCATAATTTTTACACGTATACATCACTTTCAGGTGGCACAATCTGTTATAAGTTAATATTCATGGCAATTTGAAAAATTAGGGGCTTTGTAAGCATTTAAGTATGCCACAGCATTTGCGAGAAAAACATGAATTACAGCAGTCTAGACATTTGTTGAATAATAAAAAAAAGATGTCAGACTTGCATATCTTTGTCAATTTAGGCTATCAGATCCAGAATGTATATGTTGGGAACACTGATTTTGTTCATGAAGTTCAACATTTGATGCACACTTGAGAGATGAAGTCTACTTCATGTAAGGCAAACTACTTATCACATCCTTCCATTACGGGTTCAACTTGGAAGGAATCAAATCATACTGCGAATACAAGTGTATTAATCATTCCACAAAGCTCTACAGTCAATTCCTTGAAAAGTAAGTTGCTTAGTTTCCAAATCAAATGCCATGTAGAAATATTATTGGAGATTAATCGCAATAAAAGTAAATTTACATCCTAGCTGTGAAGCGTCCACCACATTAAAGCATACCTTACCAGAATATTGTTGAAAGATGTTCTCGTAGTCCACTTCCACTGTTGAATCATTAGCAAAATGAAACGGTACAGTAGGAACCCCAATGAAATCTGTGTAGAGATTTCCCCTGAAACAAAGCTTAGTTACATATGTCCCATGGTAGTCCGCTCTCTCAAGTGAATCTCCAACCAAGTCTACAATCTCTTTTTGTAATTTCCACTATGCCATTGGCTGAAGAGCACTAGAACTTGCACCAGAATCAAAAGCTGCACCACCTTTATGATTTGATATTTTCAGTTGTTCATTGTCAATGTCAAGCATCTTACCTCCAAAACTTATGCCTTCTAGGCTGCTACCAGTGTCAAAAGCAACAGTTTGTTGGGTAGGTGGTTCGCTCATTTCAAAACATGCAAGAAACAAGGAAACTTTACGTCGCGTTGCAAAACTTGTTTGGAAATCACTCTGATCAGTGAATCCTTCGGTTTGCATCGACAAAAAGTTTAACCGAGCCAACGAAATCTCCATATCTCTATCCACTTGTTCTTCAAGTTTGGCGGTCTGATCGAAATACGGAGAGCCAACAACATTATGATAAATTTGTTTTGTCACTGTCCTGTTGGATGTGGGGCTGTTTAGTATTGTACTTAGAATTAGGCAGGTAATGGTAAAAGTTAAGGCAAGGGAAAAGGCATAAAAACGTCGCATATCCCCTCTAACAGCATATATCAAAGGTTTCAAAGAAATACACAGCAAAAGGAGGGAACAATTCGATGTGCGTTGTGATATAATATCCAACAATCAATATCTATATCTATATGTATTGCAGAAGAGGTTTTTAGCAGAGACTCTCTCAATGGCTTCTAAACTTCTCATTCTTTTTTCTAGATTTTTGTATTAATTTTAATACACAAAAAGTAGTGGGTTGTAACCAACCTTGTCACCAATCAAATTTAAATTTAAAATATTCCCACTATCTCTTAACTCATCCTACAACTACTCCTACAAATCCTCTAATCATCATCCCACGTTTCCCTCCACATTCCCTCCAGCGTTTCCCACTCCAATTAATGTATGGCAGAAGCCGTTAGTAGTAGAGACCCTCTCAACGGCTTCTACACTTCTCTTTATTTTTTCTAAATTTTTGTATTTGTTTTAATACATAAAAAATAGTGGGTTATAATCAACTTTATCATCAATTAAATTTAAATTTAAAATATTCCCACCATCTCTTAACTCATCCTACAACCACTCCTACAAATCCTCTAATCATCATCTCACGTTTCACCCCACATTTCCTCCCACGTTTCCCACTCTATTTAAGAGTACTCCAATTTAAGAATTCCACCCCAATTAAAACTCCTCCAAACATAGCTTCCTCCTTCAATTCTCTTGCATGCTCATTCGTATTTTTTGGTAAACCAAACTAAGAATCTATTATCACTTTCATTTTTCTTGTGGTGTCAATCCAATTCTGTGTCATCCCATGAATCAAATGAACCCTAACAAGTCCGAATACATGCCACGTATATCCAAACTGGTGATTAATCGAAATAGCAATACAACTTTATGAGTCTCTAATCTCTTTTAGTCATCTCTTGCGGGATTTATTACTTGTTTGAGTCATCACTGTCGGATCACCCTCTCAGTGTCATCTTCATCACCACCATTTTTAGTTAGGGTTTTAAATGAAGTCTCGATTTTGCCGCAAATAATGCTTATCCATGCATATTTTCGTGGTCAACTAGTGCTTGATAACTGTGTTAAGGGTCCTAAGGATCGTCTCATGAATTTTACATCCCTCCCAAGCCAGCTTTAAATAAGGTCTGTAGTGAAGATATGTTGGAAGTTTTACCAGTCAATGGTGGTAGCCGGTAGTGGCCGACGTTTGTGGCGCAAGTGGCAGCACGTCCTTTTTTCAGCTGTGTCTATAAGAGAAGATCCGGCAAGACTAAACATGAACATGGTCAAGAGGATTTGCTTTGTCCCTACACAATACTGCATAGGGTATCAGTAGCATCTTTGACTGCTCTAAATTGCCTGGAGCAGTGCTGATTCATGTTAGCCTTTGGAGCAAAACCATTTAACAGTGGAGAAGAAGGGAAAAAAGGAAAGAAAAGATAGAAGGAAAAGAAAAAGAAGAAAAGGAGAGAAGAGGAAAAGAAAAAGAATTAGGTAGAGAATGTTCTCCCTCTACATTCCGGACGGTTGCAGGGGCTTTTCCCCACTTTATTTGACGGTACCTTCGGAACAAAATTGTAGACTGTTAATCTCATAAACCATTTTCAGGAGGCTCACGCATAATTTTTACACGTATACATCACTTTCAGGTGGCACAATCTGTTATAAGTTAATATTCATGGCAATTTGAAAAATTAGGGGCTTTGTAAGCATTTAAGTATGCCACAGCATTTGCGAGAAAAACATGAATTACAGCAGTCTAGACATTTGTTGAATAATAAAAAAAAGATGTCAGACTTGCATATCTTTGTCAATTTAGGCTATCAGATCCAGAATGTATATGTTGGGAACACTGATTTTGTTCATGAAGTTCAACATTTGATGCACACTTGAGAGATGAAGTCTACTTCATGTAAGGCAAACTACTTATCACATCCTTCCATTACGGGTTCAACTTGGAAGGAATCAAATCATACTGCGAATACAAGTGTATTAATCATTCCACAAAGCTCTACAGTCAATTCCTTGAAAAGTAAGTTGCTTAGTTTCCAAATCAAATGCCATGTAGAAATATTATTGGAGATTAATCGCAATAAAAGTAAATTTATATCCTAGCTGTGAAGCGTCCACCACATTAAAGCATACCTTACCAGAATATTGTTGAAAGATGTTCTCGTAGTCCACTTCCACTGTTGAATCATTAGCAAAATGAAACGGTACAGTAGGAACCCCAATGAAATCTGTGTAGAGATTTCCCCTGAAACAAAGCTTAGTTACATATGTCCCATGGTAGTCCGCTCTCTCAAGTGAATCTCCAACCAAGTCTACAATCTCTTTTTGTAATTTCCACTATGCCATTGGCTGAAGAGCACTAGAACTTGCACCAGAATCAAAAGCTGCACCACCTTTATGATTTGATATTTTCAGTTGTTCATTGTCAATGTCAAGCATCTTACCTCCAAAACTTATGCCTTCTAGGCTGCTACCAGTGTCAAAAGCAACAGTTTGTTGGGTAGGTGGTTCGCTCATTTCAAAACATGCAAGAAACAAGGAAACTTTACGTCGCGTTGCAAAACTTGTTTGGAAATCACTCTGATCAGTGAATCCTTCGGTTTGCATCGACAAAAAGTTTAACCGAGCCAACGAAATCTCCATATCTCTATCCACTTGTTCTTCAAGTTTGGCGGTCTGATCGAAATACGGAGAGCCAACAACATTATGATAAATTTGTTTTGTCACTGTCCTGTTGGATGTGGGGCTGTTTAGTATTGTACTTAGAATTAGGCAGGTAATGGTAAAAGTTAAGGCAAGGGAAAAGGCTTAAAAACGTCGCATATCCCCTCTAACAGCATATATCAAAGGTTTCAAAGAAATACACAGCAAAAGGAGGAAACAATTCGATGTGCATTGTGATATAATATCCAACTATCAATATCTATATCTATATGTATTGCAGAAGAGGTTTTTAGCAGAGACTCTCTCAATGGCTTCTAAACTTCTCATTCTTTTTTCTAGATTTTTGTATTAATTTTAATACACAAAAAGTAGTGGGTTGTAACCAACCTTGGCACCAATCAAATTTAAATTTAAAATATTCCCACTATCTCTTAACTCATCCTACAACTACTCCTACAAATCCTCTAATCATCATCCCACGTTTCCTTCCACATTCCCTCCAGCGTTTCCCACTCCAATTAATGTATGGCAGAAGCCGTTAGTAGTAGAGACCCTCTCAACGGCTTCTACACTTCTCTTTATTTTTTCTAAATTTTTGTATTTGTTTTAATACATAAAAAATAGTGGGTTATAATCAACTTTATCATCAATTAAATTTAAATTTAAAATATTCCCACCATCTCTTAACTCATCCTACAACCACTCCTACAAATCCTCTAATCATCATCTCACGTTTCACCCCACATTTCCTCCCACGTTTCCCACTCTATTTAAGAGTACTCCAATTTAAGAATTCCACCCCAATTAAAACTCCTCCAAACATAGCTTCCTCCTTCAATTCTCTTGCATGCTCATTCGTATTTTGTGGTAAACCAAACTAAGAATCTATTATCACTTTCATTTTTCTTGTGGTGTCAATCCAATTCTGTGTCATCCCATGAATCAAATGAACCCTAACAAGTCCGAATACATGCCACGTATATCCAAACTGGTGATTAATCGAAATAGCAATACAACTTTATGAGTCTCTAATCTCTTTTAGTCATCTCTTGCGGGATTTATTACTTGTTTGAGTCATCACTGTCGGATCACCCTCTCAGTGTCATCTTCATCACCACCATTTTTAGTTAGGGTTTTAAATGAAGTCTCGATTTTGCCGCAAATAATGCTTATCCATGCATATTTTCGTGGTCAACTAGTGCTTGATAACTGTGTTAAGGGTCCTAAGGATCGTCTCTTGAATTTTACATCCCTCCCAAGCCAGCTTTAAATAAGGTCTGTAGTGAAGATATGTTGGAAGTTTTACCAGTCAATGGTGGTAGCCGGTAGTGGCCGACGTTTGTGGCGCAAGTGGCAGCACGTCCTTTTTTCAGCTGTGTCTATAAGAGAAGATCCGGCAAGACTAAACATGAACATGGTCAAGAGGATTTGCTTTGTCCCTACACAATATTGCATGGGGTATCAGCAGCATCTTTGACTGCTCTAAATTGCCTGGAGCAGTGCTGATTCATGTTAGCCTTTGGAGCAAAACCATTTAACAGTGGAGAAGAAGGGAAAAAAGGAAAGAAAAGATAGAAGAAAAAGAAAAAGAAGAAAAGGAGAGAAGAGGAAAAGAAAAAGAATTAGGTAGAGAATGTTCTCCCTCTACATTCCGGACGGTTGCAGGGGCTTTTCCCCACTTTATTTGAGAGTACCTTCGGAACAAAATTGTAGACTGTTAATCTCATAAACCATTTTCAGGAGGCTCACGCATAATTTTTACACGTATACATCACTTGCAGGTGGCACAATCTGTTATAAGTTAATATTCATGGCAATTTGAAAAATGAGGGCTTTGTAAGCATTCAAGTATGCCACAGCATTTGCGAGAAAAACATGAATTACAGCAGTCTAGACATTTGTTGAATAATAAAAAAAAGATGTCAGACTTGCATATCTTTGTCAATTCAGGCTATCAGATCCAGAATGTATATGTTGGGAACACTGATTTTGTTCATGAAGTTCAACATTTGATGCACACTTGAGAGATGAAGTCTACTACATGTAAGGCAAACTACTTATCACATCATTCCATTACGGGTTCAGCTTGGAAGGAATCAAATCATACTGCGAATACAAGTGTATTAATCATTCCACAAAGCTCTACAGTCAATTCCTTGAAAAGTAAGTTGCTTAGTTTCCAAATCAAATGCCATGTAGAAATATTATTGGAGATTAATCGCAATAAAATTAAATTTATATCCTAGCTATGAAGCGTCCACCACATTAAAGCATACCTTACCAGAATATTGTTGAAAGATGTTCTCGTAGTCCAGTTCCACTGTTGAATCATTAGCAAAATGAAACGGTACAGTAGGAACCCCAATGAAATCTGTGTAGAGATTTCCCCTGTAACAAAGCTTAGTTACATATGTCCCATGGTAGTCCGCTCTCTCAAGTGAATCTCCAACCAAGTCTACAATCTCTTTTTGTAATTTCCACTATGCCATTGGCTGAAGAGCACTAGAACTTGCACCAGAATCAAAAGCTGCACCACCTTTATGATTTGATATTTTCAGTTGTTCATTGTCAATGTCAAGCATCTTACCTCCAAAACTTATGCCTTCTAGGCTGCTACCAGTGTCAAAAGCAACAGTTTGTTGGGTAGGTGGTTCGCTCATTTCAAAACATGCAAGAAACAAGGAAACTTTACGTCGCGTTGCAAAACTTGTTTGGAAATCACTCTGATCAGTGAATCCTTCGGTTTGCATCGACAAAAAGTTTAACCGAGCCAACGAAATCTCCATATCTCTATCCACTTGTTCTTCAAGTTTGGCGGTCTGATCGAAATACGGAGAGCCAACAACATTATGATAAATTTGTTTTGTCACTGTCCTGTTGGATGTGGGGCTGTTTAGTATTGTACTTAGAATTAGGCAGGTAATGGTAAAAGTTAAGGCAAGGGAAAAGGCTTAAAAACGTCGCATATCCCCTCTAACAGCATATATCAAAGGTTTCAAAGAAATACACAGCAAAAGGAGGAAACAATTCGATGTGCATTGTGATATAATATCCAACTATCAATATCTATATCTATATGTATTGCAGAAGAGGTTTTTAGCAGAGACTCTCTCAATGGCTTCTAAACTTCTCATTCTTTTTTCTAGATTTTTGTATTAATTTTAATACACAAAAAGTAGTGGGTTGTAACCAACCTTGGCACCAATCAAATTTAAATTTAAAATATTCCCACTATCTCTTAACTCATCCTACAACTACTCCTACAAATCCTCTAATCATCATCCCACGTTTCCTTCCACATTCCCTCCAGCGTTTCCCACTCCAATTAATGTATGGCAGAAGCCGTTAGTAGTAGAGACCCTCTCAACGGCTTCTACACTTCTCTTTATTTTTTCTAAATTTTTGTATTTGTTTTAATACATAAAAAATAGTGGGTTATAATCAACTTTATCATCAATTAAATTTAAATTTAAAATATTCCCACCATCTCTTAACTCATCCTACAACCACTCCTACAAATCCTCTAATCATCATCTCACGTTTCACCCCACATTTCCTCCCACGTTTCCCACTCTATTTAAGAGTACTCCAATTTAAGAATTCCACCCCAATTAAAACTCCTCCAAACATAGCTTCCTCCTTCAATTCTCTTGCATGCTCATTCGTATTTTGTGGTAAACCAAACTAAGAATCTATTATCACTTTCATTTTTCTTGTGGTGTCAATCCAATTCTGTGTCATCCCATGAATCAAATGAACCCTAACAAGTCCGAATACATGCCACGTATATCCAAACTGGTGATTAATCGAAATAGCAATACAACTTTATGAGTCTCTAATCTCTTTTAGTCATCTCTTGCGGGATTTATTACTTGTTTGAGTCATCACTGTCGGATCACCCTCTCAGTGTCATCTTCATCACCACCATTTTTAGTTAGGGTTTTAAATGAAGTCTCGATTTTGCCGCAAATAATGCTTATCCATGCATATTTTCGTGGTCAACTAGTGCTTGATAACTGTGTTAAGGGTCCTAAGGATCGTCTCTTGAATTTTACATCCCTCCCAAGCCAGCTTTAAATAAGGTCTGTAGTGAAGATATGTTGGAAGTTTTACCAGTCAATGGTGGTAGCCGGTAGTGGCCGACGTTTGTGGCGCAAGTGGCAGCACGTCCTTTTTTCAGCTGTGTCTATAAGAGAAGATCCGGCAAGACTAAACATGAACATGGTCAAGAGGATTTGCTTTGTCCCTACACAATATTGCATGGGGTATCAGCAGCATCTTTGACTGCTCTAAATTGCCTGGAGCAGTGCTGATTCATGTTAGCCTTTGGAGCAAAACCATTTAACAGTGGAGAAGAAGGGAAAAAAGGAAAGAAAAGATAGAAGAAAAAGAAAAAGAAGAAAAGGAGAGAAGAGGAAAAGAAAAAGAATTAGGTAGAGAATGTTCTCCCTCTACATTCCGGACGGTTGCAGGGGCTTTTCCCCACTTTATTTGAGAGTACCTTCGGAACAAAATTGTAGACTGTTAATCTCATAAACCATTTTCAGGAGGCTCACGCATAATTTTTACACGTATACATCACTTGCAGGTGGCACAATCTGTTATAAGTTAATATTCATGGCAATTTGAAAAATGAGGAGCTTTGTACGCATTCAAGTATGCCACAGCATTTGCGAGAAAAACATGAATTACAGCAGTCTAGACATTTGTTGAATAATAAATAAAAGATGTCAGACTTGCATATCTTTGTCAATTCAGGCTATCAGATCCAGAATGTATATGTTGGGAACACTGATTTTGTTCATGAAGTTCAACATTTGATGCACACTTGAGAGATGAAGTCTACTACATGTAAGGCAAACTACTTATCACATCATTCCATTACGGGTTCAGCTTGGAAGGAATCAAATCATACTGCGAATACAAGTGTATTAATCATTCCACAAAGCTCTACAGTCAATTCCTTGAAAAGTAAGTTGCTTAGTTTCCAAATCAAATGCCATGTAGAAATATTATTGGAGATTAATCGCAATAAAATTAAATTTATATCCTAGCTATGAAGCGTCCACCACATTAAAGCATACCTTACCAGAATATTGTTGAAAGATGTTCTCGTAGTCCACTTCCACTGTTGAATCATTAGCAAAATGAAACGGTACAGTAGGAACCCCAATGAAATCTGTGTAGAGATTTCCCCTGAAACAAAGCTTAGTTACATATGTCCCATGGTAGTCCGCTCTCTCAAGTGAATCTCCAACCAAGTCTACAATCTCTTTTTGTAATTTCCACTATGCCATTGGCTGAAGAGCACTAGAACTTGCACCAGAATCAAAAGCTGCACCACCTTTATGATTTGATATTTTCAGTTGTTCATTGTCAATGTCAAGCATCTTACCTCCAAAACTTATGCCTTCTAGGCTGCTACCAGTGTCAAAAGCAACAGTTTGTTGGGTAGGTGGTTCGCTCATTTCAAAACATGCAAGAAACAAGGAAACTTTACGTCGCGTTGCAAAACTTGTTTGGAAATCACTCTGATCAGTGAATCCTTCGGTTTGCATCGACAAAAAGTTTAACCGAGCCAACGAAATCTCCATATCTCTATCCACTTGTTCTTCAAGTTTGGCGGTCTGAACTAAATACGGAGAGCCAACAACATTATGATAAATTTGTTTTGTCACTGTCCTGTTGGATGTGGGGCTGTTTAGTATTGTACTTAGAATTAGGCAGGTAATGGTAAAAGTTAAAGCAAGGGAAAAGGCTTGAAAACGTCGCATATCCCCTCTAACAGCATATATCAAAGGTTTCAAAGAAATACACAGCAAAAGGAGGGAACAATTCGATGTGCATTGTGATATAATATCCAACTATCAATATCTATATCTATATGTATTGCAGAAGAGGTTTTTAGCAGAGACTCTCTCAATGGCTTCTAAACTTCTCATTCTTTTTTCTAGATTTTTGTATTAATTTTAATACGCAAAAAGTAGTGGGTTGTAATCAACCTTGTCACCAATCAAATTTAAATTTAAAATATTCCCACTATCTCTTAACTCATCCGACAACTACTCCTACAAATCCTCTAATCATCATCCCACGTTTCCCTCCACATACCCTCCAGCGTTTCCCACTCCAATTAATGTATGGCAGAAGCCGTTAGTAGTAGAGACCCTCTCAACGGCTTCTACACTTCTCTTTATTTTTTCTAAATTTTTGTATTTATTTTAATACATAAAAAGTAGTGGGTTATAATCAACCTTATCACCAATTAAATTTAAATTTAAAATATTCCCACCATCTCTTAACTCATCCTACAACCACTCCTACAAATCCTCTAATCATCATCTCACGTTTCACCCCACATTTCCTCCCACGTTTCCCACTCTATTTAAGAGTACTCCAATTTAAGAATTCCACCCCAATTAAAACTCCTCCAAACATAGCTTCCTCCTTCAATTCTCTTGCATGCTCATTCGTATTTTTTGGTAAACCAAACTAAGAATCTATTATCACTTTCATTTTTCTTGTGGTGTCAATCCAATTCTGTGTTATCCCATGAATCAAATGAACCCTAACAAGTCCGAATACATGCCACGTATATCCAAACTGGTGATTAATCGAAATAGCAATACAACTTTATGAGTCTCTAATCTCTTTCAGTCATCTCTTGCGGGATTTATTACTTGTTTGAGTCATCACTGTCGGATCACCCTCTCAGTGTCATCTTCATCACCACCATTTTTAGTTAGGGTTTTAAATGAAGTCCCGATTTTGCCGCAAATAATGCTTATCCATGCATATTTTCGTGGTCAACTAGTGCTTGATAACTGTGTTAAGGGTCCTAAGGATCGTCTCATGAATTTTACATCCCTCCCAAGCCAGCTTTAAATAAGGTCTGTAGTGAAGATATGTTGGAAGTTTTACCAGTCAATGGTGGTAGCCGGTAGTGGCCGACGTTTGTGGCGCAAGTGGCAGCACGTCCTTTTTTCAGCTGTGCCTATAAGAGAAGATCCGGCAAGACTAAACATGAACATGGTCAAGAGGATTTGCTTTGTCCCTACACAATATTGCATGGGGTATCAGCAGCATCTTTGACTGCTCTAAATTGCCTGGAGCAGTGCTGATTCATGTTAGCCTTTGGAGCAAAACCATTTAACAGTGGAGAAGAAGGGAAAAAAAGGAAAGAAAAGATAAAAGAAAAAGAAAAAGAAGAAAAGGAGAGAAGAGGAAAAGAAAAAGAATTAGGAAGAGAATGTTCTCTCTCTACATTCCGGACGGTTGCAGGGGCTTTTCCCCACTTTATTTGAGAGTACCTTCGGAACAAAATTGTAGACTGTTAATCTCATAAACCATTTTCAGGAGGCTCACGCATAATTTTTACACGTATACATCACTTGCAGGTGGCACAATCTGTTATAAGTTAATATTCATGGCAATTTGAAAAATGAGGGGCTTTGTAAGCATTCAAGTATGCCACAGCATTTGCGAGAAAAACTTGAATTACAGCAGTCTAGACATTTGTTGAATAATAAAAAAAAGATGTCAGACTTGCATATCTTTGTCAATTCAGGCTATCAGATCCAGAATGTATATGTTGGGAACACTGATTTTGTTCATGAAGTTCAACATTTGATGCACACTTGAGAGATGAAGTCTACTACATGTAAGGCAAACTACTTATCACATCATTCCATTACGGGTTCAGCTTGGAAGGAATCAAATCATACTGCGAATACAAGTGTATTAATCATTCCACAAAGCTCTACAGTCAATTCCTTGAAAAGTAAGTTGCTTAGTTTCCAAATCAAATGCCATGTAGAAATATTATTGGAGATTAATCGCAATAAAATTAAATTTATATCCTAGCTATGAAGCGTCCACCACATTAAAGCATACCTTACCAGAATATTGTTGAAAGATGTTCTCGTAGTCCAGTTCCACTGTTGAATCATTAGCAAAATGAAACGGTACAGTAGGAACCCCAATGAAATCTGTGTAGAGATTTCCCCTGTAACAAAGCTTAGTTACATATGTCCCATGGTAGTCCGCTCTCTCAAGTGAATCTCCAACCAAGTCTACAATCTCTTTTTGTAATTTCCACTATGCCATTGGCTGAAGAGCACTAGAACTTGCACCAGAATCAAAAGCTGCACCACCTTTATGATTTGATATTTTCAGTTGTTCATTGTCAATGTCAAGCATCTTACCTCCAAAATTTATGCCTTCTAGGCTGCTACCAGTGTCAAAAGCAACAGTTTGTTGGATAGGTGGTTCGCTCATTTCAAAACATGCAAGAAACAAGGAAACTTTACGTCGCGTTGCAAAACTTGTTTGGAAATCACTCTGATCAGTGAATCCTTCGGTTTGCATCGACAAAAAGTTTAACCGAGCCAACGAAATCTCCATATCTCTATCCACTTGTTCTTCAAGTTTGGCGGTCTGAACTAAATACGGAGAGCCAACAACATTATGATAAATTTGTTTTGTCACTGTCCTGTTGGATGTGGGGCTGTTTAGTATTGTACTTAGAATTAGGCAGGTAATGGTAAAAGTTAAAGCAAGGGAAAAGGCTTGAAAACGTCGCATATCCCCTCTAACAGCATATATCAAAGGTTTCAAAGAAATACACAGCAAAAGGAGGGAACAATTCGATGTGCATTGTGATATAATATCCAACTATCAATATCTATATCTATATGTATTGCAGAAGAGGTTTTTAGCAGAGACTCTCTCAATGGCTTCTAAACTTCTCATTCTTTTTTCTAGATTTTTGTATTAATTTTAATACGCAAAAAGTAGTGGGTTGTAATCAACCTTGTCACCAATCAAATTTAAATTTAAAATATTCCCACTATCTCTTAACTCATCCGACAACTACTCCTACAAATCCTCTAATCATCATCCCACGTTTCCCTCCACATACCCTCCAGCGTTTCCCACTCCAATTAATGTATGGCAGAAGCCGTTAGTAGTAGAGACCCTCTCAACGGCTTCTACACTTCTCTTTATTTTTTCTAAATTTTTGTATTTATTTTAATACATAAAAAGTAGTGGGTTATAATCAACCTTATCACCATTTAAATTTAAATTTAAAATATTCCCACCATCTCTTAACTCATCCTACAACCACTCCTACAAATCCTCTAATCATCATCTCACGTTTCACCCCACATTTCCTCCCACGTTTCCCACTCTATTTAAGAGTACTCCAATTTAAGAATTCCACCCCAATTAAAACTCCTCCAAACATAGCTTCCTCCTTCAGTTCTCTTGCATGCTCATTCGTATTTTTTGGTAAACCAAACTAAGAATCTATTATCACTTTCATTTTTCTTGTGGTGTCAATCCAATTCTGTGTTATCCCATGAATCAAATGAACCCTAACAAATCCGAATACATGCCACGTATATCCAAACTGGTGATTAATCGAAATAGCAATACAACTTTATGAGTCTCTAATCTCTTTCAGTCATCTCTTGCGGGATTTATTACTTGTTTGAGTCATCACCGTCGGATCACCCTCTCAGTGTCATCTTCATCACCACCATTTTTAGTTACGGTTTTAAATGAAGTCCCGATTTTGCATCAAATAATGCTTATCCATGCATATTTTCGTGGTCAACTAGTGCTTGACAACTGTGTTAAGGGTCCTAAGGATCGTCTCATGAATTTTACATCCCTCCCAAGCCAGCTTTAAATAAGGTCTGTAGTGAAGATATGTTGGAAGTTTTACCAGTCAATGGTGGTAGCCGGTAGTGGCCGACGTTTGTGGCGCAAGTGGCAGCACGTCCTTTTTTCAGCTGTGCCTATAAGAGAAGATCCGGCAAGACTAAACATGAACATGGGCAAGAGGATTTGCTTTGTCCCTACACAATATTGCATGGGGTATCAGCAGCATCTTTGACTGCTCTAAATTGCCTGGAGCAGTGCTGATTCATGTTAGCCTTTGGAGCAAAACCATTTAACAGTGGAGAAGAAGGGAAAAAAAGGAAAGAAAAGATAAAAGAAAAAGAAAAAGAAGAAAAGGAGAGAAGAGGAAAAGAAAAAGAATTAGGAAGAGAATGTTCTCTCTCTACATTCCGGACGGTTGCAGGGGCTTTTCCCCACTTTATTTGAGAGTACCTTCGGAACAAAATTGTAGACTGTTAATCTCATAAACCATTTTCAGGAGGCTCACGCATAATTTTTACACGTATACATCACTTGCAGGTGGCACAATCTGTTATAAGTTAATATTCATGGCAATTTGAAAAATGAGGGGCTTTGTAAGCATTCAAGTATGCCACAGCATTTGCGAGAAAAACTTGAATTACAGCAGTCTAGACATTTGTTGAATAATAAAAAAAAGATGTCAGACTTGCATATCTTTGTCAATTCAGGCTATCAGATCCAGAATGTATATGTTGGGAACACTGATTTTGTTCATGAAGTTCAACATTTGATGCACACTTGAGAGATGAAGTCTACTACATGTAAGGCAAACTACTTATCACATCATTCCATTACGGGTTGAGCTTGGAAGGAATCAAATCATACTGCGAATACAAGTGTATTAATCATTCCACAAAGCTCTACAGTCAATTCCTTGAAAAGTAAGTTGCTTAGTTTCCAAATCAAATGCCATGTAGAAATATTATTGGAGATTAATCGCAATAAAATTAAATTTATATCCTAGCTATGAAGCGTCCACCACATTAAAGCATACCTTACCAGAATATTGTTGAAAGATGTTCTCGTAGTCCAGTTCCACTGTTGAATCATTAGCAAAATGAAACGGTACAGTAGGAACCCCAATGAAATCTGTGTAGAGATTTCCCCTGTAACAAAGCTTAGTTACATATGTCCCATGGTAGTCCGCTCTCTCAAGTGAATCTCCAACCAAGTCTACAATCTCTTTTTGTAATTTCCACTATGCCATTGGCTGAAGAGCACTAGAACTTGCACCAGAATCAAAAGCTGCACCACCTTTATGATTTGATATTTTCAGTTGTTCATTGTCAATGTCAAGCATCTTACCTCCAAAATTTATGCCTTCTAGGCTGCTACCAGTGTCAAAAGCAACAGTTTGTTGGATAGGTGGTTCGCTCATTTCAAAACATGCAAGAAACAAGGAAACTTTACGTCGCGTTGCAAAACTTGTTTGGAAATCACTCTGATCAGTGAATCCTTCGGTTTGCATCGACAAAAAGTTTAACCGAGCCAACGAAATCTCCATATCTCTATCCACTTGTTCTTCAAGTTTGGCGGTCTGAACTAAATACGGAGAGCCAACAACATTATGATAAATTTGTTTTGTCACTGTCCTGTTGGATGTGGGGCTGTTTAGTATTGTACTTAGAATTAGGCAGGTAATGGTAAAAGTTAAAGCAAGGGAAAAGGCTTGAAAACGTCGCATATCCCCTCTAACAGCATATATCAAAGGTTTCAAAGAAATACACAGCAAAAGGAGGGAACAATTCGATGTGCATTGTGATATAATATCCAACTATCAATATCTATATCTATATGTATTGCAGAAGAGGTTTTTAGCAGAGACTCTCTCAATGGCTTCTAAACTTCTCATTCTTTTTTCTAGATTTTTGTATTAATTTTAATACGCAAAAAGTAGTGGGTTGTAATCAACCTTGTCACCAATCAAATTTAAATTTAAAATATTCCCACTATCTCTTAACTCATCCGACAACTACTCCTACAAATCCTCTAATCATCATCCCACGTTTCCCTCCACATACCCTCCAGCGTTTCCCACTCCAATTAATGTATGGCAGAAGCCGTTAGTAGTAGAGACCCTCTCAACGGCTTCTACACTTCTCTTTATTTTTTCTAAATTTTTGTATTTATTTTAATACATAAAAAGTAGTGGGTTATAATCAACCTTATCACCAATTAAATTTAAATTTAAAATATTCCCACCATCTCTTAACTCATCCTACAACCACTCCTACAAATCCTCTAATCATCATCTCACGTTTCACCCCACATTTCCTCCCACGTTTCCCACTCTATTTAAGAGTACTCCAATTTAAGAATTCCACCCCAATTAAAACTCCTCCAAACATAGCTTCCTCCTTCAATTCTCTTGCATGCTCATTCGTATTTTTTGGTAAACCAAACTAAGAATCTATTATCACTTTCATTTTTCTTGTGGTGTCAATCCAATTCTGTGTTATCCCATGAATCAAATGAACCCTAACAAGTCCGAATACATGCCACGTATATCCAAACTGGTGATTAATCGAAATAGCAATACAACTTTATGAGTCTCTAATCTCTTTCAGTCATCTCTTGCGGGATTTATTACTTGTTTGAGTCATCACTGTCGGATCACCCTCTCAGTGTCATCTTCATCACCACCATTTTTAGTTAGGGTTTTAAATGAAGTCCCGATTTTGCATCAAATAATGCTTATCCATGCATATTTTCGTGGTCAACTAGTGCTTGACAACTGTGTTAAGGGTCCTAAGGATCGTCTCATGAATTTTACATCCCTCCCAAGCCAGCTTTAAATAAGGTCTGTAGTGAAGATATGTTGGAAGTTTTACCAGTCAATGGTGGTAGCCGGTAGTGGCCGACGTTTGTGGCGCAAGTGGCAGCACGTCCTTTTTTCAGCTGTGCCTATAAGAGAAGATCCGGCAAGACTAAACATGAACATGGGCAAGAGGATTTGCTTTGTCCCTACACAATATTGCATGGGGTATCAGCAGCATCTTTGACTGCTCTAAATTGCCTGGAGCAGTGCTGATTCATGTTAGCCTTTGGAGCAAAACCATTTAACAGTGGAGAAGAAGGGAAAAAAGGAAAGAAAAGATAAAAGAAAAAGAAAAAGAAGAAAAGGAGAGAAGAGGAAAAGAAAAAGAATTAGGAAGAGAATGTTCTCTCTCTACATTCCGGACGGTTGCAGGGGCTTTTCCCCACTTTATTTGAGAGTACCTTCGGAACAAAATTGTAGACTGTTAATCTCATAAACCATTTTCAGGAGGCTCACGCATAATTTTTACACGTATACATCACTTGCAGGTGGCACAATCTGTTATAAGTTAATATTCATGGCAATTTGAAAAATGAGGGGCTTTGTAAGCATTCAAGTATGCCACAGCATTTGCGAGAAAAACTTGAATTACAGCAGTCTAGACATTTGTTGAATAATAAAAAAAAGATGTCAGACTTGCATATCTTTGTCAATTCAGGCTATCAGATCCAGAATGTATATGTTGGGAACACTGATTTTGTTCATGAAGTTCAACATTTGATGCACACTTGAGAGATGAAGTCTACTACATGTAAGGCAAACTACTTATCACATCATTCCATTACGGGTTGAGCTTGGAAGGAATCAAATCATACTGCGAATACAAGTGTATTAATCATTCCACAAAGCTCTACAGTCAATTCCTTGAAAAGTAAGTTGCTTAGTTTCCAAATCAAATGCCATGTAGAAATATTATTGGAGATTAATCGCAATAAAATTAAATTTATATCCTAGCTATGAAGCGTCCACCACATTAAAGCATACCTTACCAGAATATTGTTGAAAGATGTTCTCGTAGTCCAGTTCCACTGTTGAATCATTAGCAAAATGAAACGGTACAGTAGGAACCCCAATGAAATCTGTGTAGAGATTTCCCCTGTAACAAAGCTTAGTTACATATGTCCCATGGTAGTCCGCTCTCTCAAGTGAATCTCCAACCAAGTCTACAATCTCTTTTTGTAATTTCCACTATGCCATTGGCTGAAGAGCACTAGAACTTGCACCAGAATCAAAAGCTGCACCACCTTTATGATTTGATATTTTCAGTTGTTCATTGTCAATGTCAAGCATCTTACCTCCAAAATTTATGCCTTCTAGGCTGCTACCAGTGTCAAAAGCAACAGTTTGTTGGATAGGTGGTTCGCTCATTTCAAAACATGCAAGAAACAAGGAAACTTTACGTCGCGTTGCAAAACTTGTTTGGAAATCACTCTGATCAGTGAATCCTTCGGTTTGCATCGACAAAAAGTTTAACCGAGCCAACGAAATCTCCATATCTCTATCCACTTGTTCTTCAAGTTTGGCGGTCTGAACTAAATACGGAGAGCCAACAACATTATGATAAATTTGTTTTGTCACTGTCCTGTTGGATGTGGGGCTGTTTAGTATTGTACTTAGAATTAGGCAGGTAATGGTAAAAGTTAAAGCAAGGGAAAAGGCTTGAAAACGTCGCATATCCCCTCTAACAGCATATATCAAAGGTTTCAAAGAAATACACAGCAAAAGGAGGGAACAATTCGATGTGCATTGTGATATAATATCCAACTATCAATATCTATATCTATATGTATTGCAGAAGAGGTTTTTAGCAGAGACTCTCTCAATGGCTTCTAAACTTCTCATTCTTTTTTCTAGATTTTTGTATTAATTTTAATACGCAAAAAGTAGTGGGTTGTAATCAACCTTGTCACCAATCAAATTTAAATTTAAAATATTCCCACTATCTCTTAACTCATCCGACAACTACTCCTACAAATCCTCTAATCATCATCCCACGTTTCCCTCCACATACCCTCCAGCGTTTCCCACTCCAATTAATGTATGGCAGAAGCCGTTAGTAGTAGAGACCCTCTCAACGGCTTCTACACTTCTCTTTATTTTTTCTAAATTTTTGTATTTATTTTAATACATAAAAAGTAGTGGGTTATAATCAACCTTATCACCAATTAAATTTAAATTTAAAATATTCCCACCATCTCTTAACTCATCCTACAACCACTCCTACAAATCCTCTAATCATCATCTCACGTTTCACCCCACATTTCCTCCCACGTTTCCCACTCTATTTAAGAGTACTCCAATTTAAGAATTCCACCCCAATTAAAACTCCTCCAAACATAGCTTCCTCCTTCAATTCTCTTGCATGCTCATTCGTATTTTTTGGTAAACCAAACTAAGAATCTATTATCACTTTCATTTTTCTTGTGGTGTCAATCCAATTCTGTGTTATCCCATGAATCAAATGAACCCTAACAAGTCCGAATACATGCCACGTATATCCAAACTGGTGATTAATCGAAATAGCAATACAACTTTATGAGTCTCTAATCTCTTTCAGTCGTCTCTTGCGGGATTTATTACTTGTTTGAGTCATCACTGTCGGATCACCCTCTCAGTGTCATCTTCATCACCACCATTTTTAGTTAGGGTTTTAAATGAAGTCCCGATTTTGCCGCAAATAATGCTTATCCATGCATATTTTCGTGGTCAACTAGTGCTTGATAACTGTGTTAAGGGTCCTAAGGATCGTCTCATGAATTTTACATCCCTCCCAAGCCAGCTTTAAATAAGGTCTGTAGTGAAGATATGTTGGAAGTTTTACCAGTCAATGGTGGTAGCCGGTAGTGGCCGACGTTTGTGGCGCAAGTGGCAGCACGTCCTTTTTTCAGCTGTGCCTATAAGAGAAGATCCGGCAAGACTAAACATGAACATGGTCAAGAGGATTTGCTTTGTCCCTACACAATATTGCATGGGGTATCAGCAGCATCTTTGACTGCTCTAAATTGCCTGGAGCAGTGCTGATTCATGTTAGCCTTTGGAGCAAAACCATTTAACAGTGGAGAAGAAGGGAAAAAAAGGAAAGAAAAGATAAAAGAAAAAGAAAAAGAAGAAAAGGAGAGAAGAGGAAAAGAAAAAGAATTAGGAAGAGAATGTTCTCTCTCTACATTCCGGACGGTTGCAGGGGCTTTTCCCCACTTTATTTGAGAGTACCTTCGGAACAAAATTGTAGACTGTTAATCTCATAAACCATTTTCAGGAGGCTCACGCATAATTTTTACACGTATACATCACTTGCAGGTGGCACAATCTGTTATAAGTTAATATTCATGGCAATTTGAAAAATGAGGGGCTTTGTAAGCATTCAAGTATGCCACAGCATTTGCGAGAAAAACTTGAATTACAGCAGTCTAGACATTTGTTGAATAATAAAAAAAAGATGTCAGACTTGCATATCTTTGTCAATTCAGGCTATCAGATCCAGAATGTATATGTTGGGAACACTGATTTTGTTCATGAAGTTCAACATTTGATGCACACTTGAGAGATGAAGTCTACTACATGTAAGGCAAACTACTTATCACATCATTCCATTACGGGTTGAGCTTGGAAGGAATCAAATCATACTGCGAATACAAGTGTATTAATCATTCCACAAAGCTCTACAGTCAATTCCTTGAAAAGTAAGTTGCTTAGTTTCCAAATCAAATGCCATGTAGAAATATTATTGGAGATTAATCGCAATAAAATTAAATTTATATCCTAGCTATGAAGCGTCCACCACATTAAAGCATACCTTACCAGAATATTGTTGAAAGATGTTCTCGTAGTCCAGTTCCACTGTTGAATCATTAGCAAAATGAAACGGTACAGTAGGAACCCCAATGAAATCTGTGTAGAGATTTCCCCTGTAACAAAGCTTAGTTACATATGTCCCATGGTAGTCCGCTCTCTCAAGTGAATCTCCAACCAAGTCTACAATCTCTTTTTGTAATTTCCACTATGCCATTGGCTGAAGAGCACTAGAACTTGCACCAGAATCAAAAGCTGCACCACCTTTATGATTTGATATTTTCAGTTGTTCATTGTCAATGTCAAGCATCTTACCTCCAAAATTTATGCCTTCTAGGCTGCTACCAGTGTCAAAAGCAACAGTTTGTTGGATAGGTGGTTCGCTCATTTCAAAACATGCAAGAAACAAGGAAACTTTACGTCGCGTTGCAAAACTTGTTTGGAAATCACTCTGATCAGTGAATCCTTCGGTTTGCATCGACAAAAAGTTTAACCGAGCCAACGAAATCTCCATATCTCTATCCACTTGTTCTTCAAGTTTGGCGGTCTGAACTAAATACGGAGAGCCAACAACATTATGATAAATTTGTTTTGTCACTGTCCTGTTGGATGTGGGGCTGTTTAGTATTGTACTTAGAATTAGGCAGGTAATGGTAAAAGTTAAAGCAAGGGAAAAGGCTTGAAAACGTCGCATATCCCCTCTAACAGCATATATCAAAGGTTTCAAAGAAATACACAGCAAAAGGAGGGAACAATTCGATGTGCATTGTGATATAATATCCAACTATCAATATCTATATCTATATGTATTGCAGAAGAGGTTTTTAGCAGAGACTCTCTCAATGGCTTCTAAACTTCTCATTCTTTTTTCTAGATTTTTGTATTAATTTTAATACGCAAAAAGTAGTGGGTTGTAATCAACCTTGTCACCAATCAAATTTAAATTTAAAATATTCCCACTATCTCTTAACTCATCCGACAACTACTCCTACAAATCCTCTAATCATCATCCCACGTTTCCCTCCACATACCCTCCAGCGTTTCCCACTCCAATTAATGTATGGCAGAAGCCGTTAGTAGTAGAGACCCTCTCAACGGCTTCTACACTTCTCTTTATTTTTTCTAAATTTTTGTATTTATTTTAATACATAAAAAGTAGTGGGTTATAATCAACCTTATCACCAATTAAATTTAAATTTAAAATATTCCCACCATCTCTTAACTCATCCTACAACCACTCCTACAAATCCTCTAATCATCATCTCACGTTTCACCCCACATTTCCTCCCACGTTTCCCACTCTATTTAAGAGTACTCCAATTTAAGAATTCCACCCCAATTAAAACTCCTCCAAACATAGCTTCCTCCTTCAATTCTCTTGCATGCTCATTCGTATTTTTTGGTAAACCAAACTAAGAATCTATTATCACTTTCATTTTTCTTGTGGTGTCAATCCAATTCTGTGTTATCCCATGAATCAAATGAACCCTAACAAGTCCGAATACATGCCACGTATATCCAAACTGGTGATTAATCGAAATAGCAATACAACTTTATGAGTCTCTAATCTCTTTCAGTCGTCTCTTGCGGGATTTATTACTTGTTTGAGTCATCACTGTCGGATCACCCTCTCAGTGTCATCTTCATCACCACCATTTTTAGTTAGGGTTTTAAATGAAGTCCCGATTTTGCCGCAAATAATGCTTATCCATGCATATTTTCGTGGTCAACTAGTGCTTGATAACTGTGTTAAGGGTCCTAAGGATCGTCTCATGAATTTTACATCCCTCCCAAGCCAGCTTTAAATAAGGTCTGTAGTGAAGATATGTTGGAAGTTTTACCAGTCAATGGTGGTAGCCGGTAGTGGCCGACGTTTGTGGCGCAAGTGGCAGCACGTCCTTTTTTCAGCTGTGCCTATAAGAGAAGATCCGGCAAGACTAAACATGAACATGGTCAAGAGGATTTGCTTTGTCCCTACACAATATTGCATGGGGTATCAGCAGCATCTTTGACTGCTCTAAATTGCCTGGAGCAGTGCTGATTCATGTTAGCCTTTGGAGCAAAACCATTTAACAGTGGAGAAGAAGGGAAAAAAGGAAAGAAAAGATAAAAGAAAAAGAAAAAGAAGAAAATGAGAGAAGAGGAAAAGAAAAAGAATTAGGAAGAGAATGTTCTCTCTCTACATTCCGGACGGTTGCAGGGGCTTTTCCCCACTTTATTTGAGAGTACCTTCGGAACAAAATTGTAGACTGTTAATCTCATAAACCATTTTCAGGAGGCTCACGCATAATTTTTACACGTATACATCACTTGCAGGTGGCACAATCTGTTATAAGTTAATATTCATGGCAATTTGAAAAATGAGGGGCTTTGTAAGCATTCAAGTATGCCACAGCATTTGCGAGAAAAACTTGAATTACAGCAGTCTAGACATTTGTTGAATAATAAAAAAAAGATGTCAGACTTGCATATCTTTGTCAATTCAGGCTATCAGATCCAGAATGTATATGTTGGGAACACTGATTTTGTTCATGAAGTTCAACATTTGATGCACACTTGAGAGATGAAGTCTACTACATGTAAGGCAAACTACTTATCACATCCTTCCATTACGGGTTGAGCTTGGAAGGAATCAAATCATACTGCGAATACAAGTGTATTAATCATTCCACAAAGCTCTACAGTCAATTCCTTGAAAAGTAAGTTGCTTAGTTTCCAAATCAAATGCCATGTAGAAATATTATTGGAGATTAATCGCAATAAAATTAAATTTATATCCTAGCTATGAAGCGTCCACCACATTAAAGCATACCTTACCAGAATATTGTTGAAAGATGTTCTCGTAGTCCAGTTCCACTGTTGAATCATTAGCAAAATGAAACGGTACAGTAGGAACCCCAATGAAATCTGTGTAGAGATTTCCCCTGTAACAAAGCTTAGTTACATATGTCCCATGGTAGTCCGCTCTCTCAAGTGAATCTCCAACCAAGTCTACAATCTCTTTTTGTAATTTCCACTATGCCATTGGCTGAAGAGCACTAGAACTTGCACCAGAATCAAAAGCTGCACCACCTTTATGATTTGATATTTTCAGTTGTTCATTGTCAATGTCAAGCATCTTACCTCCAAAATTTATGCCTTCTAGGCTGCTACCAGTGTCAAAAGCAACAGTTTGTTGGATAGGTGGTTCGCTCATTTCAAAACATGCAAGAAACAAGGAAACTTTACGTCGCGTTGCAAAACTTGTTTGGAAATCACTCTGATCAGTGAATCCTTCGGTTTGCATCGACAAAAAGTTTAACCGAGCCAACGAAATCTCCATATCTCTATCCACTTGTTCTTCAAGTTTGGCGGTCTGAACGAAATACGGAGAGCCAACAACATTATGATAAATTTGTTTTGTCACTGTCCTGTTGGATGTGGGGCTGTTTAGTATTGTACTTAGAATTAGGCAGGTAATGGTAAAAGTTAAAGCAAGGGAAAAGGCTTGAAAACGTCGCATATCCCCTCTAACAGCATATATCAAAGGTTTCAAAGAAATACACAGCAAAAGGAGGGAACAATTCGATGTGCATTGTGATATAATATCCAACTATCAATATCTATATCTATATGTATTGCAGAAGAGGTTTTTAGCAGAGACTCTCTCAATGGCTTCTAAACTTCTCATTCTTTTTTCTAGATTTTTGTATTAATTTTAATACGCAAAAAGTAGTGGGTTGTAATCAACCTTGTCACCAATCAAATTTAAATTTAAAATATTCCCACTATCTCTTAACTCATCCGACAACTACTCCTACAAATCCTCTAATCATCATCCCACGTTTCCCTCCACATTCCCTCCAGCGTTTCCCACTCCAATTAATGTATGGCAGAAGCCGTTAGTAGTAGAGACCCTCTCAACGGCTTCTACACTTCTCTTTATTTTTTCTAAATTTTTGTATTTATTTTAATACATAAAAAGTAGTGGGTTATAATCAACCTTATCATCAATTAAATTTAAATTTAAAATATTCCTACCATCTCTTAACTCATCCTACAACCACTCCTACAAATCCTCTAATCATCATCTCACGTTTCACCCCACATTTCCTCCCACGTTTCCCACTCTATTTAAGAGTACTCCAATTTAAGAATTCCACCCCAATTAAAACTCCTCCAAACATAGCTTCCTCCTTCAATTCTCTTGCATGCTCATTCGTATTTTTTGGTAAACCAAACTAAGAATCTATTATCACTTTCATTTTTCTTGTGGTGTCAATCCAATTCTGTGTTATCCCATGAATCAAATGAACCCTAACAAGTCCGAATACATGCCACGTATATCCAAACTGGTGATTAATCGAAATAGCAATACAACTTTATGAGTCTCTAATCTCTTTCAGTCGTCTCTTGCGGGATTTATTACTTGTTTGAGTCATCACTGTCGGATCACCCTCTCAGTGTCATCTTCATCACCACCATTTTTAGTTAGGGTTTTAAATGAAGTCCCGATTTTGCCGCAAATAATGCTTATCCATGCATATTTTCGTGGTCAACTAGTGCTTGATAACTGTGTTAAGGGTCCTAAGGATCGTCTCATGAATTTTACATCCCTCCCAAGCCAGCTTTAAATAAGGTCTGTAGTGAAGATATGTTGGAAGTTTTACCAGTCAATGGTGGTAGCCGGTAGTGGCCGACGTTTGTGGCGCAAGTGGCAGCACGTCCTTTTTTCAGCTGTGCCTATAAGAGAAGATCCGGCAAGACTAAACATGAACATGGTCAAGAGGATTTGCTTTGTCCCTACACAATATTGCATGGGGTATCAGCAGCATCTTTGACTGCTCTAAATTGCCTGGAGCAGTGCTGATTCATGTTAGCCTTTGGAGCAAAACCATTTAACAGTGGAGAAGAAGGGAAAAAAGGAAAGAAAAGATAAAAGAAAAAGAAAAAGAAGAAAAAGAGAGAAGAGGAAAAGAAAAAGAATTAGGAAGAGAATGTTCTCTCTCTACATTCCGGACGGTTGCAGGGGCTTTTCCCCACTTTATTTGAGAGTACCTTCGGAACAAAATTGTAGACCGTTAATCTCAGAAACCATTTTCAGGAGGCTCACGCATAATTTTTACACGTATACATCACTTGCAGGTGGCACAATCTGTTATAAGTTAATATTCATGGCAATTTGAAAAATGAGGGGCTTTGTAAGCATTCAAGTATGCCACAGCATTTGCGAGAAAAACTTGAATTACAGCAGTCTAGACATTTGTTGAATAATAAAAAAAAGATGTCAGACATGCATATCTTTGTCAATTCAGGCTATCAGATCCAGAATGTATATGTTGGGAACACTGATTTTGTTCATGAAGTTCAACATTTGATGCACACTTGAGAGATGAAGTCTACTACATGTAAGGCAAACTACTTATCACATCCTTCCATTACGGGTTCAGCTTGGAAGGAATCAAATCATACTGCGAATACAAGTGTATTAATCATTCCACAAAGCTCTACAGTCAATTCCTTGAAAAGTAAGTTGCTTAGTTTCCAAATCAAATGCCATGTAGAAATATTATTGGAGATTAATCGCAATAAAATTAAATTTATATCCTAGCTATGAAGCGTCCACCACATTAAAGAATACCTTACCAGAATATTGTTGAAAGATGTTCTCGTAGTCCAGTTCCACTGTTGAATCATTAGCAAAATGAAACGGTACAGTAGGAACCCCAATGAAATCTGTGTAGAGATTTCCCCTGTAACAAAGCTTAGTTACATATGTCCCATGGTAGTCCGCTCTCTCAAGTGAATCTCCAACCAAGTCTACAATCTCTTTTTGTAATTTCCACTATGCCATTGGCTGAAGAGCACTAGAACTTGCACCAGAATCAAAAGCTGCACCACCTTTATGATTTGATATTTTCAGTTGTTCATTGTCAATGTCAAGCATCTTACCTCCAAAATTTATGCCTTCTAGGCTGCTACCAGTGTCAAAAGCAACAGTTTGTTGGATAGGTGGTTCGCTCATTTCAAAACATGCAAGAAACAAGGAAACTTTACGTCGCGTTGCAAAACTTGTTTGGAAATCACTCTGATCAGTGAATCCTTCGGTTTGCATCGACAAAAAGTTTAACCGAGCCAACGAAATCTCCATATCTCTATCCACTTGTTCTTCAAGTTTGGCGGTCTGAACGAAATACGGAGAGCCAACAACATTATGATAAATTTGTTTTGTCACTGTCCTGTTGGATGTGGGGCTGTTTAGTATTGTACTTAGAATTAGGCAGGTAATGGTAAAAGTTAAAGCAAGGGAAAAGGCTTGAAAACGTCGCATATCCCCTCTAACAGCATATATCAAAGGTTTCAAAGAAATACACAGCAAAAGGAGGGAACAATTCGATGTGCATTGTGATATAATATCCAACTATCAATATCTATATCTATATGTATTGCAGAAGAGGTTTTTAGCAGAAACTCTCTCAATGGCTTCTAAACTTCTCATTCTTTTTTCTAGATTTTTGTATTAATTTTAATACGCAAAAAGTAGTGGGTTGTAATCAACCTTGTCACCAATCAAATTTAAATTTAAAATATTCCCACTATCTCTTAACTCATCCGACAACTACTCCTACAAATCCTCTAATCATCATCCCACGTTTCCCTCCACATTCCCTCCAGCGTTTCCCACTCCAATTAATGTATGGCAGAAGCCGTTAGTAGTAGAGACCCTCTCAACGGCTTCTACACTTCTCTTTATTTTTTCTAAATTTTTGTATTTATTTTAATACATAAAAAGTAGTGGGTTATAATCAACCTTATCATCAATTAAATTTAAATTTAAAATATTCCCACCATCTCTTAACTCATCCTACAACCACTCCTACAAATCCTCTAATCATCATCTCACGTTTCACCCCACATTTCCTCCCACGTTTCCCACTCTATTTAAGAGTACTCCAATTTAAGAATTCCACCCCAATTAAAACTCCTCCAAACATAGCTTCCTCCTTCAATTCTCTTGCATGCTCATTCGTATTTTTTGGTAAACCAAACTAAGAATCTATTATCACTTTCATTTTTCTTGTGGTGTCAATCCAATTCTGTGTTATCCCATGAATCAAATGAACCCTAACAAGTCCGAATACATGCCACGTATATCCAAACTGGTGATTAATCGAAATAGCAATACAACTTTATGAGTCTCTAATCTCTTTCAGTCGTCTCTTGCGGGATTTATTACTTGTTTGAGTCATCACTGTCGGATCACCCTCTCAGTGTCATCTTCATCACCACCATTTTTAGTTAGGGTTTTAAATGAAGTCCCGATTTTGCCGCAAATAATGCTTATCCATGCATATTTTCGTGGTCAACTAGTGCTTGATAACTGTGTTAAGGGTCCTAAGGATCGTCTCATGAATTTTACATCCCTCCCAAGCCAGCTTTAAATAAGGTCTGTAGTGAAGATATGTTGGAAGTTTTACCAGTCAATGGTGGTAGCCGGTAGTGGCCGACGTTTGTGGCGCAAGTGGCAGCACGTCCTTTTTTCAGCTGTGCCTATAAGAGAAGATCCGGCAAGACTAAACATGAACATGGTCAAGAGGATTTGCTTTGTCCCTACACAATATTGCATGGGGTATCAGCAGCATCTTTGACTGCTCTAAATTGCCTGGAGCAGTGCTGATTCATGTTAGCCTTTGGAGCAAAACCATTTAACAGTGGAGAAGAAGGGAAAAAAGGAAAGAAAAGATAAAAGAAAAAGAAAAAGAAGAAAAAGAGAGAAGAGGAAAAGAAAAAGAATTAGGAAGAGAATGTTCTCTCTCTACATTCCGGACGGTTGCAGGGGCTTTTCCCCACTTTATTTGAGAGTACCTTCGGAATAAAATTGTAGACCGTTAATCTCAGAAACCATTTTCAGGAGGCTCACGCATAATTTTTACACGTATACATCACTTGCAGGTGGCACAATCTGTTATAAGTTAATATTCATGGCAATTTGAAAAATGAGGGGCTTTGTAAGCATTCAAGTATGCCACAGCATTTGCGAGAAAAACTTGAATTACAGCAGTCTAGACATTTGTTGAATAATAAAAAAAAGATGTCAGACATGCATATCTTTGTCAATTCAGGCTATCAGATCCAGAATGTATATGTTGGGAACACTGATTTTGTTCATGAAGTTCAACATTTGATGCACACTTGAGAGATGAAGTCTACTACATGTAAGGCAAACTACTTATCACATCCTTCCATTACGGGTTCAGCTTGGAAGGAATCAAATCATACTGCGAATACAAGTGTATTAATCATTCCACAAAGCTCTACAGTCAATTCCTTGAAAAGTAAGTTGCTTAGTTTCCAAATCAAATGCCATGTAGAAATATTATTGGAGATTAATCGCAATAAAATTAAATTTATATCCTAGCTATGAAGCGTCCACCACATTAAAGAATACCTTACCAGAATATTGTTGAAAGATGTTCTCGTAGTCCAGTTCCACTGTTGAATCATTAGCAAAATGAAACGGTACAGTAGGAACCCCAATGAAATCTGTGTAGAGATTTCCCCTGTAACAAAGCTTAGTTACATATGTCCCATGGTAGTCCGCTCTCTCAAGTGAATCTCCAACCAAGTCTACAATCTCTTTTTGTAATTTCCACTATGCCATTGGCTGAAGAGCACTAGAACTTGCACCAGAATCAAAAGCTGCACCACCTTTATGATTTGATATTTTCAGTTGTTCATTGTCAATGTCAAGCATCTTACCTCCAAAATTTATGCCTTCTAGGCTGCTACCAGTGTCAAAAGCAACAGTTTGTTGGATAGGTGGTTCGCTCATTTCAAAACATGCAAGAAACAAGGAAACTTTACGTCGCGTTGCAAAACTTGTTTGGAAATCACTCTGATCAGTGAATCCTTCGGTTTGCATCGACAAAAAGTTTAACCGAGCCAACGAAATCTCCATATCTCTATCCACTTGTTCTTCAAGTTTGGCGGTCTGAACGAAATACGGAGAGCCAACAACATTATGATAAATTTGTTTTGTCACTGTCCTGTTGGATGTGGGGCTGTTTAGTATTGTACTTAGAATTAGGCAGGTAATGGTAAAAGTTAAAGCAAGGGAAAAGGCTTGAAAACGTCGCATATCCCCTCTAACAGCATATATCAAAGGTTTCAAAGAAATACACAGCAAAAGGAGGGAACAATTCGATGTGCATTGTGATATAATATCCAACTATCAATATCTATATCTATATGTATTGCAGAAGAGGTTTTTAGCAGAAACTCTCTCAATGGCTTCTAAACTTCTCATTCTTTTTTCTAGATTTTTGTATTAATTTTAATACGCAAAAAGTAGTGGGTTGTAATCAACCTTGTCACCAATCAAATTTAAATTTAAAATATTCCCACTATCTCTTAACTCATCCGACAACTACTCCTACAAATCCTCTAATCATCATCCCACGTTTCCCTCCACATTCCCTCCAGCGTTTCCCACTCCAATTAATGTATGGCAGAAGCCGTTAGTAGTAGAGACCCTCTCAACGGCTTCTACACTTCTCTTTATTTTTTCTAAATTTTTGTATTTATTTTAATACATAAAAAGTAGTGGGTTATAATCAACCTTATCATCAATTAAATTTAAATTTAAAATATTCCTACCATCTCTTAACTCATCCTACAACCACTCCTACAAATCCTCTAATCATCATCTCACGTTTCACCCCACATTTCCTCCCACGTTTCCCACTCTATTTAAGAGTACTCCAATTTAAGAATTCCACCCCAATTAAAACTCCTCCAAACATAGCTTCCTCCTTCAATTCTCTTGCATGCTCATTCGTATTTTTTGGTAAACCAAACTAAGAATCTATTATCACTTTCATTTTTCTTGTGGTGTCAATCCAATTCTGTGTTATCCCATGAATCAAATGAACCCTAACAAGTCCGAATACATGCCACGTATATCCAAACTGGTGATTAATCGAAATAGCAATACAACTTTATGAGTCTCTAATCTCTTTCAGTCGTCTCTTGCGGGATTTATTACTTGTTTGAGTCATCACTGTCGGATCACCCTCTCAGTGTCATCTTCATCACCACCATTTTTAGTTAGGGTTTTAAATGAAGTCCCGATTTTGCCGCAAATAATGCTTATCCATGCATATTTTCGTGGTCAACTAGTGCTTGATAACTGTGTTAAGGGTCCTAAGGATCGTCTCATGAATTTTACATCCCTCCCAAGCCAGCTTTAAATAAGGTCTGTAGTGAAGATATGTTGGAAGTTTTACCAGTCAATGGTGGTAGCCGGTAGTGGCCGACGTTTGTGGCGCAAGTGGCAGCACGTCCTTTTTTCAGCTGTGCCTATAAGAGAAGATCCGGCAAGACTAAACATGAACATGGTCAAGAGGATTTGCTTTGTCCCTACACAATATTGCATGGGGTATCAGCAGCATCTTTGACTGCTCTAAATTGCCTGGAGCAGTGCTGATTCATGTTAGCCTTTGGAGCAAAACCATTTAACAGTGGAGAAGAAGGGAAAAAAGGAAAGAAAAGATAAAAGAAAAAGAAAAAGAAGAAAAAGAGAGAAGAGGAAAAGAAAAAGAATTAGGAAGAGAATGTTCTCTCTCTACATTCCGGACGGTTGCAGGGGCTTTTCCCCACTTTATTTGAGAGTACCTTCGGAATAAAATTGTAGACCGTTAATCTCAGAAACCATTTTCAGGAGGCTCACGCATAATTTTTACACGTATACATCACTTGCAGGTGGCACAATCTGTTATAAGTTAATATTCATGGCAATTTGAAAAATGAGGGGCTTTGTAAGCATTCAAGTATGCCACAGCATTTGCGAGAAAAACTTGAATTACAGCAGTCTAGACATTTGTTGAATAATAAAAAAAAGATGTCAGACATGCATATCTTTGTCAATTCAGGCTATCAGATCCAGAATGTATATGTTGGGAACACTGATTTTGTTCATGAAGTTCAACATTTGATGCACACTTGAGAGATGAAGTCTACTACATGTAAGGCAAACTACTTATCACATCCTTCCATTACGGGTTCAGCTTGGAAGGAATCAAATCATACTGCGAATACAAGTGTATTAATCATTCCACAAAGCTCTACAGTCAATTCCTTGAAAAGTAAGTTGCTTAGTTTCCAAATCAAATGCCATGTAGAAATATTATTGGAGATTAATCGCAATAAAATTAAATTTATATCCTAGCTATGAAGCGTCCACCACATTAAAGAATACCTTACCAGAATATTGTTGAAAGATGTTCTCGTAGTCCAGTTCCACTGTTGAATCATTAGCAAAATGAAACGGTACAGTAGGAACCCCAATGAAATCTGTGTAGAGATTTCCCCTGTAACAAAGCTTAGTTACATATGTCCCATGGTAGTCCGCTCTCTCAAGTGAATCTCCAACCAAGTCTACAATCTCTTTTTGTAATTTCCACTATGCCATTGGCTGAAGAGCACTAGAACTTGCACCAGAATCAAAAGCTGCACCACCTTTATGATTTGATATTTTCAGTTGTTCATTGTCAATGTCAAGCATCTTACCTCCAAAATTTATGCCTTCTAGGCTGCTACCAGTGTCAAAAGCAACAGTTTGTTGGATAGGTGGTTCGCTCATTTCAAAACATGCAAGAAACAAGGAAACTTTACGTCGCGTTGCAAAACTTGTTTGGAAATCACTCTGATCAGTGAATCCTTCGGTTTGCATCGACAAAAAGTTTAACCGAGCCAACGAAATCTCCATATCTCTATCCACTTGTTCTTCAAGTTTGGCGGTCTGAACGAAATACGGAGAGCCAACAACATTATGATAAATTTGTTTTGTCACTGTCCTGTTGGATGTGGGGCTGTTTAGTATTGTACTTAGAATTAGGCAGGTAATGGTAAAAGTTAAAGCAAGGGAAAAGGCTTGAAAACGTCGCATATCCCCTCTAACAGCATATATCAAAGGTTTCAAAGAAATACACAGCAAAAGGAGGGAACAATTCGATGTGCATTGTGATATAATATCCAACTATCAATATCTATATCTATATGTATTGCAGAAGAGGTTTTTAGCAGAGACTCTCTCAATGGCTTCTAAACTTCTCATTCTTTTTTCTAGATTTTTGTATTAATTTTAATACGCAAAAAGTAGTGGGTTGTAATCAACCTTGTCACCAATCAAATTTAAATTTAAAATATTCCCACTATCTCTTAACTCATCCGACAACTACTCCTACAAATCCTCTAATCATCATCCCACGTTTCCCTCCACATTCCCTCCAGCGTTTCCCACTCCAATTAATGTATGGCAGAAGCCGTTAGTAGTAGAGACCCTCTCAACGGCTTCTACACTTCTCTTTATTTTTTCTAAATTTTTGTATTTATTTTAATACATAAAAAGTAGTGGGTTATAATCAACCTTATCATCAATTAAATTTAAATTTAAAATATTCCCACCATCTCTTAACTCATCCTACAACCACTCCTACAAATCCTCTAATCATCATCTCACGTTTCACCCCACATTTCCTCCCACGTTTCCCACTCTATTTAAGAGTACTCCAATTTAAGAATTCCACCCCAATTAAAACTCCTCCAAACATAGCTTCCTCCTTCAATTCTCTTGCATGCTCATTCGTATTTTTTGGTAAACCAAACTAAGAATCTATTATCACTTTCATTTTTCTTGTGGTGTCAATCCAATTCTGTGTTATCCCATGAATCAAATGAACCCTAACAAGTCCGAATACATGCCACGTATATCCAAACTGGTGATTAATCGAAATAGCAATACAACTTTATGAGTCTCTAATCTCTTTCAGTCGTCTCTTGCGGGATTTATTACTTGTTTGAGTCATCACTGTCGGATCACCCTCTCAGTGTCATCTTCATCACCACCATTTTTAGTTAGGGTTTTAAATGAAGTCCCGATTTTGCCGCAAATAATGCTTATCCATGCATATTTTCGTGGTCAACTAGTGCTTGATAACTGTGTTAAGGGTCCTAAGGATCGTCTCATGAATTTTACATCCCTCCCAAGCCAGCTTTAAATAAGGTCTGTAGTGAAGATATGTTGGAAGTTTTACCAGTCAATGGTGGTAGCCGGTAGTGGCCGACGTTTGTGGCGCAAGTGGCAGCACGTCCTTTTTTCAGCTGTGCCTATAAGAGAAGATCCGGCAAGACTAAACATGAACATGGTCAAGAGGATTTGCTTTGTCCCTACACAATATTGCATGGGGTATCAGCAGCATCTTTGACTGCTCTAAATTGCCTGGAGCAGTGCTGATTCATGTTAGCCTTTGGAGCAAAACCATTTAACAGTGGAGAAGAAGGGAAAAAAGGAAAGAAAAGATAAAAGAAAAAGAAAAAGAAGAAAAAGAGAGAAGAGGAAAAGAAAAAGAATTAGGAAGAGAATGTTCTCTCTCTACATTCCGGACGGTTGCAGGGGCTTTTCCCCACTTTATTTGAGAGTACCTTCGGAATAAAATTGTAGACCGTTAATCTCAGAAACCATTTTCAGGAGGCTCACGCATAATTTTTACACGTATACATCACTTGCAGGTGGCACAATCTGTTATAAGTTAATATTCATGGCAATTTGAAAAATGAGGGGCTTTGTAAGCATTCAAGTATGCCACAGCATTTGCGAGAAAAACTTGAATTACAGCAGTCTAGACATTTGTTGAATAATAAAAAAAAGATGTCAGACATGCATATCTTTGTCAATTCAGGCTATCAGATCCAGAATGTATATGTTGGGAACACTGATTTTGTTCATGAAGTTCAACATTTGATGCACACTTGAGAGATGAAGTCTACTACATGTAAGGCAAACTACTTATCACATCCTTCCATTACGGGTTCAGCTTGGAAGGAATCAAATCATACTGCGAATACAAGTGTATTAACCATTCCACAAAGCTCTACAGTCAATTCCTTGAAAAGTAAGTGGCTTAGTTTCCAAATCAAATGCCATGTAGAAATATTTTTGGAGATTAATCGCAATAAAATTAAATTTATATCCTAGCTATGAAGCGTCCACCACATTAAAGAATACCTTACCAGAATATTGTTGAAAGATGTTCTCGTAGTCCAGTTCCACTGTTGAATCATTAGCAAAATGAAACGGTACAGTAGGAACCCCAATGAAATCTGTGTAGAGATTTCCCCTGTAACAAAGCTTAGTTACATATGTCCCATGGTAGTCCGCTCTCTCAAGTGAATCTCCAACCAAGTCTACAATCTCTTTTTGTAATTTCCACTATGCCATTGGCTGAAGAGCACTAGAACTTGCACCAGAATCAAAAGCTGCACCACCTTTATGATTTGATATTTTCAGTTGTTCATTGTCAATGTCATGCATCTTACCTCCAAAATTTATGCCTTCTAGGCTGCTACCAGTGTCAAAAGCAACAGTTTGTTGGATAGGTGGTTCGCTCATTTCAAAACATGCAAGAAACAAGGAAACTTTACGTCGCGTTGCAAAACTTGTTTGGAAATCACTCTGATCAGTGAATCCTTCGGTTTGCATCGACAAAAAGTTTAACCGAGCCAACGAAATCTCCATATCTCTATCCACTTGTTCTTCAAGTTTGGCGGTCTGAACGAAATACGGAGAGCCAACAACATTATGATAAATTTGTTTTGTCACTGTCCTGTTGGATGTGGGGCTGTTTAGTATTGTACTTAGAATTAGGCAGGTAATGGTAAAAGTTAAAGCAAGGGAAAAGGCTTGAAAACGTCGCATATCCCCTCTAACAGCATATATCAAAGGTTTCAAAGAAATACACAGCAAAAGGAGGGAACAATTCGATGTGCATTGTGATATAATATCCAACTATCAATATCTATATCTATATGTATTGCAGAAGAGGTTTTTAGCAGAGACTCTCTCAATGGCTTCTAAACTTCTCATTCTTTTTTCTAGATTTTTGTATTAATTTTAATACGCAAAAAGTAGTGGGTTGTAATCAACCTTGTCACCAATCAAATTTAAATTTAAAATATTCCCACTATCTCTTAACTCATCCGACAACTACTCCTACAAATCCTCTAATCATCATCCCACGTTTCCCTCCACATTCCCTCCAGCGTTTCCCACTCCAATTAATGTATGGCAGAAGCCGTTAGTAGTAGAGACCCTCTCAACGGCTTCTACACTTCTCTTTATTTTTTCTAAATTTTTGTATTTATTTTAATACATAAAAAGTAGTGGGTTATAATCAACCTTATCATCAATTAAATTTAAATTTAAAATATTCCTACCATCTCTTAACTCATCCTACAACCACTCCTACAAATCCTCTAATCATCATCTCACGTTTCACCCCACATTTCCTCCCACGTTTCCCACTCTATTTAAGAGTACTCCAATTTAAGAATTCCACCCCAATTAAAACTCCTCCAAACATAGCTTCCTCCTTCAATTCTCTTGCATGCTCATTCGTATTTTTTGGTAAACCAAACTAAGAATCTATTATCACTTTCATTTTTCTTGTGGTGTCAATCCAATTCTGTGTTATCCCATGAATCAAATGAACCCTAACAAGTCCGAATACATGCCACGTATATCCAAACTGGTGATTAATCGAAATAGCAATACAACTTTATGAGTCTCTAATCTCTTTCAGTCGTCTCTTGCGGGATTTATTACTTGTTTGAGTCATCACTGTCGGATCACCCTCTCAGTGTCATCTTCATCACCACCATTTTTAGTTAGGGTTTTAAATGAAGTCCCGATTTTGCCGCAAATAATGCTTATCCATGCATATTTTCGTGGTCAACTAGTGCTTGATAACTGTGTTAAGGGTCCTAAGGATCGTCTCATGAATTTTAAATCCCTCCCAAGCCAGCTTTAAATAAGGTCTGTAGTGAAGATATGTTGGAAGTTTTACCAGTCAATGGTGGTAGCCGGTAGTGGCCGACGTTTGTGGCGCAAGTGGCAGCACGTCCTTTTTTCAGCTGTGCCTATAAGAGAAGATCCGGCAAGACTAAACATGAACATGGTCAAGAGGATTTGCTTTGTCCCTACACAATATTGCATGGGGTATCAGCAGCATCTTTGACTGCTCTAAATTGCCTGGAGCAGTGCTGATTCATGTTAGCCTTTGGAGCAAAACCATTTAACAGTGGAGAAGAAGGGAAAAAAGGAAAGAAAAGATAAAAGAAAAAGAAAAAGAAGAAAAAGAGAGAAGAGGAAAAGAAAAAGAATTAGGAAGAGAATGTTCTCTCTCTACATTCCGGACGGTTGCAGGGGCTTTTCCCCACTTTATTTGAGAGTACCTTCGGAATAAAATTGTAGACCGTTAATCTCAGAAACCATTTTCAGGAGGCTCACGCATAATTTTTACACGTATACATCACTTGCAGGTGGCACAATCTGTTATAAGTTAATATTCATGGCAATTTGAAAAATGAGGGGCTTTGTAAGCATTCAAGTATGCCACAGCATTTGCGAGAAAAACTTGAATTACAGCAGTCTAGACATTTGTTGAATAATAAAAAAAAGATGTCAGACATGCATATCTTTGTCAATTCAGGCTATCAGATCCAGAATGTATATGTTGGGAACACTGATTTTGTTCATGAAGTTCAACATTTGATGCACACTTGAGAGATGAAGTCTACTACATGTAAGGCAAACTACTTATCACATCCTTCCATTACGGGTTCAGCTTGGAAGGAATCAAATCATACTGCGAATACAAGTGTATTAACCATTCCACAAAGCTCTACAGTCAATTCCTTGAAAAGTAAGTGGCTTAGTTTCCAAATCAAATGCCATGTAGAAATATTTTTGGAGATTAATCGCAATAAAATTAAATTTATATCCTAGCTATGAAGCGTCCACCACATTAAAGAATACCTTACCAGAATATTGTTGAAAGATGTTCTCGTAGTCCAGTTCCACTGTTGAATCATTAGCAAAATGAAACGGTACAGTAGGAACCCCAATGAAATCTGTGTAGAGATTTCCCCTGTAACAAAGCTTAGTTACATATGTCCCATGGTAGTCCGCTCTCTCAAGTGAATCTCCAACCAAGTCTACAATCTCTTTTTGTAATTTCCACTATGCCATTGGCTGAAGAGCACTAGAACTTGCACCAGAATCAAAAGCTGCACCACCTTTATGATTTGATATTTTCAGTTGTTCATTGTCAATGTCATGCATCTTACCTCCAAAATTTATGCCTTCTAGGCTGCTACCAGTGTCAAAAGCAACAGTTTGTTGGATAGGTGGTTCGCTCATTTCAAAACATGCAAGAAACAAGGAAACTTTACGTCGCGTTGCAAAACTTGTTTGGAAATCACTCTGATCAGTGAATCCTTCGGTTTGCATCGACAAAAAGTTTAACCGAGCCAACGAAATCTCCATATCTCTATCCACTTGTTCTTCAAGTTTGGCGGTCTGAACGAAATACGGAGAGCCAACAACATTATGATAAATTTGTTTTGTCACTGTCCTGTTGGATGTGGGGCTGTTTAGTATTGTACTTAGAATTAGGCAGGTAATGGTAAAAGTTAAAGCAAGGGAAAAGGCTTGAAAACGTCGCATATCCCCTCTAACGTCGCATATATCAAAGGTTTCAAAGAAATACAAAGCAAAAGGAGGGAACAATTCGATGTGCATTGTGATATAATATCCAACTATCAATATCTATATCTATATGTATTGCAGAAGAGGTTTTTAGCAGAGACTCTCTCAATGGCTTCTAAACTTCTCATTCTTTTTTCTAGATTTTTGTATTAATTTTAATACGCAAAAAGTAGTGGGTTGTAATCAACCTTGTCACCAATCAAATTTAAATTTAAAATATTCCCACTATCTCTTAACTCATCCGACAACTACTCCTACAAATCCTCTAATCATCATCCCACGTTTCCCTCCACATTCCCTCCAGCGTTTCCCACTCCAACTAATGTATGGCAGAAGCCGTTAGTAGTAGAAACCCTCTCAACGGCTTCTACACTTCTCTTTATTTTTTCTAAATTTTTGTATTTATTTTAATACATAAAAAGTAGTGGGTTATAATCAACCTTATCATCAATTAAATTTAAATTTAAAATATTCCTACCATCTCTTAACTCATCCTACAACCACTCCTACAAATCCTCTAATCATCATCTCACGTTTCACCCCACATTTCCTCCCACGTTTCCCACTCTATTTAAGAGTACTCCAATTTAAGAATTCCACCCCAATTAAAACTCCTCCAAACATAGCTTCCTCCTTCAATTCTCTTGCATGCTCATTCGTATTTTTTGGTAAACCAAACTAAGAATCTATTATCACTTTCATTTTTCTTGTGGTGTCAATCCAATTCTGTGTTATCCCATGAATCAAATGAACCCTAACAAGTCCGAATACATGCCACGTATATCCAAACTGGTGATTAATCGAAATAGCAATACAACTTTATGAGTCTCTAATCTCTTTCCGTCGTCTCTTGCGGGATTTATTACTTGTTTGAGTCATCACTGTCGGATCACCCTCTCAGTGTCATCTTCATCACCACCATTTTTAGTTAGGGTTTTAAATGAAGTCCCGATTTTGCCGCAAATAATGCTTATCCATGCATATTTTCGTGGTCAACTAGTGCTTGATAACTGTGTTAAGGGTCCTAAGGATCGTCTCATGAATTTTACATCCCTCCCAAGCCAGCTTTAAATAAGGTCTGTAGTGAAGATATGTTGGAAGTTTTACCAGTCAATGGTGGTAGCCGGTAGTGGCCGACGTTTGTGGCGCAAGTGGCAGCACGTCCTTTTTTCAGCTGTGCCTATAAGAGAAGATCCGGCAAGACTAAACATGAACATGGTCAAGAGGATTTGCTTTGTCCCTACACAATATTGCATGGGGTATCAGCAGCATCTTTGACTACTCTAAATTGCCTGGAGCAGTGCTGATTCATGTTAGCCTTTGGAGCAAAACCATTTAACAGTGGAGAAGAAGGGAAAAAAGGAAAGAAAAGATAAAAGAAAAAGAAAAAGAAGAAAAAGAGAGAAGAGGAAAAGAAAAAGAATTAGGAAGAGAATGTTCTCTCTCTACATTCCGGACGGTTGCAGGGGCTTTTCCCCACTTTATTTGAGAGTACCTTCGGAATAAAATTGTAGACCGTTAATCTCAGAAACCATTTGCAGGAGGCTCACGCATAATTTTTACACGTATACATCACTTGCAGGTGGCACAATCTGTTATAAGTTAATATTCATGGCAATTTGAAAAATGAGGGGCTTTGTAAGCATTCAAGTATGCCACAGCATTTGCGAGAAAAACTTGAATTACAGCAGTCTAGACATTTGTTGAATAATAAAAAAAAGATGTCAGACATGCATATCTTTGTCAATTCAGGCTATCAGATCCAGAATGTATATGTTGGGAACACTGATTTTGTTCATGAAGTTCAACATTTGATGCACACTTGAGAGATGAAGTCTACTACATGTAAGGCAAACTACTTATCACATCCTTCCATTACGGGTTCAGCTTGGAAGGAATCAAATCATACTGCGAATACAATTACTGTTTATTTTTAGTTTTTATTTGTCATGCTAGTTTTATTCGATTTTTGGTTTTTAGTTTATAGTTTTATTTTTATTTTTAAGTTTTTAGCATTGAATTTCTTGAAATGAAAAAAAAAGAAAAAGGGAAATTTGTTCACAAAAATATGTTTATTTCTTTAAATTCAACCTTTTTGCACTTTAGTTATTTTTATTAAGTTATTTTGAAAAAAAAGAGAAGAGAAAAAAGGAAAAATGAAGAAAATTTGAAAAATGGACATTTTTGGTGTTTTTATTTATTTAGTTTGTTTTTTTATTTATTTGTTTTCATTCTTATTATTATTACATGGTTTTGTCGTTTTGTTATTATTATTATATTTTATCATTTCTGTATTTATTAAGTTAATAGTAAAAAAAAAAAAAAAATGGTGAGAAACGCGACTTGCAAGCCGCGTGTGGCAGCTTGCAAGGACAAGCTGTGCGTGCCCATCAGAGGGCTGGATTTGGAGTAGGAGCAAGCCCCTCATCCTCATCGTTGAGGTGAGGGTTTAAGGTTGGAGGGTCTCATATAAATAGGGGAAAAAAACATCAGCCGCAAGGGGGATAGAGAGCTAGGGAGAGTTGACGGGCTAAGAGGAAAACTGGGGGGAGGTTCGGTGAACAAAAAAGGGAAAAACACTAGAGGGGGCAGCGGACAGGGGAACGCAAGGAGAGATTGAGGGCTGAGCGTTCGGTGAGCTTGAAGGGGAAGCAGCAGATAAGAGTTGCGGCGGAGTAAGGAAAGAAGAGAGAGCAAAGGTTTTTGAAACTAGGGAGGTGATGGCTGAGGGAAACAGAAAAACGCTAGAGGAGATAGTGGGGTGCAGCGGCTAGGTTAGGAAGTGAGGAAGGAGACAAACGAACAAGAAAAGGAACGAGAAAAGGGACAAGAGGGTTTCAGCTGGGCGGAAACAATTCCAGGCATGTGGAATCGACGCTCGAAGTGACAAACACGTCACTCCTGGAAATTGTTGAAGAGAGGACTTTCCCTCCATAGATCTGTGCAACTTCCATCGATTTCTCAGGTTTTTATCTCTGTAAGTATATCGTTTCTACACTTTCTGAGGAGTGAATCTTTGCTATGAATGTGCTCAGGTTGATGCCACTGTTTTACGTTTCTGTTTGGTGAAATATTTCGTGGGTTTGGACTGGGTTCTGAGGTAGGGATTTAGGCTTTCTATATGATTTCATCCGGTGAATCTATGAGTCTTGCTTGAAGTTTATGGCTGATTGTTACAAGCAAACCCAGAATTTGTAGTCTAGAAAACCATGATTCTGCCAAGTAGATACATGAATCGTCACCCTCTTTGCCGCTGGTTTGATGGTTCGTTCCATAGTTCCATCATGTTTGCTCTTTGATGTTTCTCTTGCCATTGCTTTCCTTTTTCCTGTTTTGTATATTTTGGGCATGGTTTGTTTTTGTGAAGATTTATTGGATTGTTGATTGGATTTTTCTATGATGCTTGTTGTTTAAAATCATAACCCCGGAGTTTTGACATGTTAACAAAGGAAAACTTGCAGTAAACACCAGAAAATTGTAGGCGAAATCATTGAAGGAAATGGCATGTTCCTTTCCTGATTTGGAAGTGCTCGTTGCTGGTTCAGATGTCAAAGTTCTCTGGTTTTTGTTGCTTAAGTTTTAGTTTGATTAAGGTCTGTAATCTGGGGTTCAGTTATGCATGTCTATCCTAAGTTTCTTGCTTTCCATCCTTGCTGCATTTCAAGTGTCTGAACCAACAAGCCCATAAGAGCTTGCGTCTCTTGCCGTTCCTTTTGCTGCTAAGCAACTCAGACTCCCAGCTCTGATTTTGCGGCAAAACAAAAATGTGATGCTTGGCTGAGTGGATGATTTAGAACTTTCCGTGTTTGCCCGTTTTGCTTTTAAAAATTTGGATATTCATCAAAATTCACTTTCACCATGAAAAGGAATGAAAAGCTGTTGGCTGGAAAAATTGCAGAATGTTATTTTGATGCTTTGCATGATCTCCTGTCCGAATTTCTGATGTTTAAACATAAGTGTCTTATGATGGAAAGTGAGATGAATGCTTAGTGATGTGTTTAGTTGTTTGAGATAGAAGCGTTGTTACTTGAGGTAATGAAATGAAATGCAAATTGCGATGGTTTCTTGGCTGCAGAAATGTTTGCTTTGAGTTGTAGAAGCAGATTTTCCTTCGTAAGATTGCATGTTCTGCATGAAAGTATTTTCTAAAAATTACCCCTTAACCCCCCAAGTTCCCTTTTGTTTCACTATGGCCCAACCATTTGAATAATTTCTCAATTTGGTCCTTGGAGCTTTAACTTTTGCAACTTCATTGCTTGTTTGTTTTGATTAATTACTATACTTTGTTTCAATTTCACTTAAATCATGACTTTGGGGACTTTATGATCAAGTGAGCTTTACTTTGCACATTTCTTTTAATTTTTCTTAAATAAATTGGTACCTTGACCATTTCTTTTATTTTGGAGGATAAATAAGTGATTTCACTTCATTGGGCCCCAATTTCAAGGGAGGTACACTCTATCCTTCATTTGCGCTTCATTTGACCCTACGTGCTCCTACGTGTTATGTGAATATGCATGTCTACTTCGCTTTCCTTACCTCCTTGCATGCGTTTACTTGCTTTTTACTTTATTTAAGTTTTATGGGGTATGTGTACACCTCTTGGCTTGTAATAGATAGGGCTCGGAGAGCCTCTGGTCCATTTCCCCTTCCCCTTGTTTGCTTGTTTTTGTTGCTACATGTTTAATTGCTTTGATAGGGCCTCGCATCTAGTCGAGCATGCTAAATGTTATGTGCTATGTGTTTATACGTGTTTGGCATGTCTACTCGCTTTCTATAGCATGAATGAATGTGATGGATGAATGTACGTCACCACACTAGTCCAATGCTAGTTGTGGCTCATTAGGTATTTCCCCTCGTTAGCACATCATTTGCTTGTTCACCACATATCACGCATTTTTCTTAGTTTTATCATTTGGCCCATGTAGAAATATTATTGGAGATTAATCGCAATAAAATTAAATTTATATCCTAGCTATGAAGCGTCCACCACATTAAAGAATACCTTACCAGAATATTGTTGAAAGATGTTCTCGTAGTCCAGTTCCACTGTTGAATCATTAGCAAAATGAAACGGTGCAGTAGGAACCCCAATGAAATCTGTGTAGAGATTTCCCCTGTAACAAAGCTTAGTTACATATGTCCCATGGTAGTCCGCTCTCTCAAGTGAATCTCCAACCAAGTCTACAATCTCTTTTTGTAATTTCCACTATGCCATTGGCTGAAGAGCACTAGAACTTGCACCAGAATCAAAAGCTGCACCACCTTTATGATTTGATATTTTCAGTTGTTCATTGTCAATGTCATGCATCTTACCTCCAAAATTTATGCCTTCTAGGCTGCTACCAGTGTCAAAAGCAACAGTTTGTTGGATAGGTGGTTCGCTCATTTCAAAACATGCAAGAAACAAGGAAACTTTACGTCGCGTTGCAAAACTTGTTTGGAAATCACTCTGATCAGTGAATCCTTCGGTTTGCATCGACAAAAAGTTTAACCGAGCCAACGAAATCTCCATATCTCTATCCACTTGTTCTTCAAGTTTGGCGGTCTGAACGAAATACGGAGAGCCAACAACATTATGATAAATTTGTTTTGTCACTGTCCTGTTGGATGTGGGGCTGTTTAGTATTGTACTTAGAATTAGGCAGGTAATGGTAAAAGTTAAAGCAAGGGAAAAGGCTTGAAAACGTCGCATATCCCCTCTAACAGCATATATCAAAGGTTTCAAAGAAATACACAGCAAAAGGAGGGAACAATTCGATGTGCATTGTGATATAATATCCAACTATCAATATCTATATCTATATGTATTGCAGAAGAGGTTTTTAGCAGAGACTCTCTCAATGGCTTCTAAACTTCTCATTCTTTTTTCTAGATTTTTGTATTAATTTTAATACGCAAAAAGTAGTGGGTTGTAATCAACCTTGTCACCAATCAAATTTAAATTTAAAATATTCCCACTATCTCTTAACTCATCCGACAACTACTCCTACAAATCCTCTAATCATCATCCCACGTTTCCCTCCACATTCCCTCCAGCGTTTCCCACTCCAACTAATGTATGGCAGAAGCCGTTAGCAGTAGAAACCCTCTCAACGGCTTCTACACTTCTCTTTATTTTTTCTAAATTTTTTTATTTATTTTAATACATAAAAAGTAGTGGGTTATAATCAACCTTATCATCAATTAAATTTAAATTTAAAATATTCCTACCATCTCTTAACTCATCCTACAACCACTCCTACAAATCCTCTAATCATCATCTCACGTTTCACCCCACATTTCCTCCCACGTTTCCCACTCTATTTAAGAGTACTCCAATTTAAGAATTCCACCCCAATTAAAACTCCTCCAAACATAGCTTCCTCCTTCAATTATCTTGCATGCTCATTCGTATTTTTTGGTAAACCAAACTAAGAATCTATTATCACTTTCATTTTTCTTGTGGTGTCAATCCAATTCTGTGTTATCCCATGAATCAAATGAACCCTAACAAGTCCGAATACATGCCACGTATATCCAAACTGGTGATTAATCGAAATAGCAATACAACTTTATGAGTCTCTAATCTCTTTCAGTCATCTCTTGCGGGATTTATTACTTGTTTGAGTCATCACTGTCGGATCACCCTCTCAGTGTCATCTTCATCACCACCATTTTTAGTTAGGGTTTTAAATGAAGTCCCGATTTTGTCGCAAATAATGCTTATCCATGCATATTTTCGTGGTCAACTAGTGCTTGATAACTGTGTTAAGGGTCCTAAGGATCATCTCATGAATTTTACATCCCTCCCAAGCCAGCTTTAAATAAGGTCTGTAGTGAAGATATGTTGGAAGTTTTACCAGTCAATGGTGGTAGCCGGTAGTGGCCGACGTTTGTGGCGCAAGTGGCAGCACGTCCTTTTTTCAGCTGTGCCTATAAGAGAAGATCCGGCAAGACTAAACATGAACATGGTCAAGAGGATTTGCTTTGTCCCTACACAATATTGCATGGGGTATCAGCAGCATCTTTGACTGCTCTAAATTGCCTGGAGCAGTGCTGATTCATGTTAGCCTTTGGAGAAAAACCATTTAACAGTGGAGAAGAAGGTAAAAAAGGAAAGAAAAGATAAAAGAAAAAGAAAAAGAAGAAAAAGAGAGAAGAGGAAAAGAAAAAGAATTAGGAAGAGAATGTTCTCTCTCTACATTCCGGACAGTTGCAGGGGCTTTTCCCCATTTTCAGGAGGCTCACGCATAATTTTTACACGTATACATCACTTGCAGGTGGCACAATCTGTTATAAGTTAATATTCATGGCAATTTGAAAAATGAGGGGCTTTGTAAGCATTCAAGTATGCCACAGCATTTGCGAGAAAAACTTGAATTACAGCAGTCTAGACATTTGTTGAATAATAAAAAAAAGATGTCAGACATGCATATCTTTGTCAATTCAGGCTATCAGATTCAGAATGTATATGTTGGGAACACTGATTTTGTTCATGAAGTTCAACATTTGAGGCACACTTGAGAAATGAAGTCTACTACATGTAAGGCAAACTACTTATCACATCCTTCCATTACGGGTTCAGCTTGGAAGGAATCAAATCATACTGCGAATACAAGTGTATTAATCATTCCACAAAGCTCTACAGTCAATTCCTTGAAAAGTAAGTTTCTTAGTTTCCAAATCAAATGCCATGTAGAAATATTATTGGAGATTAATCGCAATAAAATTAAATTTATATCCTAGCTATGAAGTGTCCACCACATTAAAGCATACCTTACCAGAATATTGTTGAAAGATGTTCTCGTAGTCCACTTCCACTGTTGAATCATTAGCAAAATGAAACGGTACTGTAGGAACCCCAATGAAATCTGTGTAGAGATTTCCCCTGAAACAAAGCTTAGTTACATATGTCCCATGGTAGTCCGCTCTCTCAAGTGAATCTCCAACCAAGTCTACAATCTCTTTTTGTAATTTCCACTATGCCATTGGCTGAAGAGCACTAGAACTTGCACCAGAATCAAAAGCTGCACCACCTTTATGATTTGATATTTTCAGTTGTTCATTGTCAATGTCAAGCATCTTACCTCCAAAACTTATGCCTTCTAGGCTGCTACCAGTGTCAAAAGCAACAGTTTGTTGGATAGGGGGTTCGCTCATTTCAAAACATGCAAGAAACAAGGAAACTTTACGTCGCGTTGCAAAACTTGTTTGGAAATCACTCTGATCAGTGAATCCTTCGGTTTGCATCGACAAAAAGTTTAACCGAGCCAACGAAATCTCCATATCTCTATCCACTTGTTCTTCAAGTTTGGCGGTCTGATCGAAATACGGAGAGCCAACAACATTATGATAAATTTGTTTTGTCACTGTCCTGTTGGATGTGGGGCTGTTTAGTATTGTTCTTAGAATTAGGCAGGTAATGGTAAAAGTTAAGGCAAGGGAAAAGGCTTAAAAACGTCGCATATCCCCTCTAACAGCATATATCAAAGGTTTCAAAGAAATACACAGCAAAAGGAGGGAACAATTCGATGTGTATTGTGATATAATATCCAACTATCAATATCTATATCTATATGTATTGCAGAAGAGGTTTTTAGCAGAGACTCTCTCAATGGCTTCTAAACTTATCATTCTTTTTTCTATATTTTTGTATTAATTTTAATAAACAAAAAGTAGTGGGTTGTCACCAACCTTGTCACCAATCAAATTTAAATTTAAAATATTCTCACTATCTCTTAATTCATCCTACAACTACTCCTACAAATCCTCTAATCATCATCCCACGTTTCCCTCCACATTCCCTCCAGCGTTTCCCACTCCAATTAATGTATGGCAGAAGCCGTAAGTAGTAGAGTCCCTCTCAACGGCTTCTACACTTCTCTTTATTTTTTCTAAATTTTTGTATTTGTTTTAATACATAAAAAATAGTGGGTTATAATCAACCTTATCATCAATTAAATTTAAATTTAAAATATTCCCACCATCTCTTAACTCATCCTACAACCACTCCTACAAATCCTCTAATCATCATCTCACGTTTCACCCCACATTTCCTCCCACGTTTCCCACTCTATTTAAGAGTACTCCAATTTAAGAATTCCACCCCAATTAAAACTCCTCCAAACATAGCTTTCTCCTTCAATTCTCTTGCATGCTCATTCGTATTTTTTGGTAAACCAAACTAAGAATCTATTATCACTTTCATTTTTCTTGTGGTGTCAATCCAATTCTGTGTTATCCCATGAATCAAATGAACCCTAACAAGTCCGAATACATGCCACGTATATCCAAACTGGTGATTAATCGAAATAGCAATACAACTTTATGAGTCTCTAATCTCTTTCAGTCATCTCTTGCGGGATTTATTACTTGTTTGAGTCATCACTGTCGGATCACCCTCTCAGTGTCATCTTCATCACCACCATTTTTAGTTAGGGTTTTAAATGAAGTCCCGATTTTACCGCAAGTAATGCTTATCCATGCATATTTTCGTGGTCAACTAGTGCTTGATAACTGTGTTAAGGGTCCTAAGGATCATCTCATGAATTTTACATCCCTCCCAAGCCAGCTTCAAATATGGTCTGTAGTGAAGATATGTTGGAAGTTTTACCAGTCAATGGTGGTAGCCGGTAGTGGCCGACGTTTGTGGCGCAAGTGGCAGCACGTCCTTTTTTCAGCTGTGCCTATAAGAGAAGATCCGGCAAGACTAAACATGAACATGGTCAAGAGGATTTGCTTTGTCCCTACACAATATTGCATGGGGTATCAGCAGCATCTTTGACTGCTCTAAATTGCCTGGAGCAGTGCTGATTCATGTTAGCCTTTGGAGCAAAACCATTTAACAGTGGAGAAGAAGGGAAAAAAGGAAAGAAAAGATAAAAGAAAAAGAAAAAGAAGAAAAGGAGAGAAGAGGAAAAGAAAAAGAATTAGGAAGAGAATGTACTCTCTCTACATTCCGGACGGTTGCAGGGGCTTTTCTGCACTTTATTTGAGAGTACCTTCGGAACAAAATTGTAGATTGTTAATCGCATAAACCATTTTCAGGAGGCTCACGCATAATTTTTACACGTATACATCACTTGCTGGTGCCACAATCAGTTATAAGTTAATATTCATGAAAATTTGAAAAATGAGGGGCTTTGTAAACATTTAAGTATGCCACAGCGTTTGCGAGAAAAACATGAATTACTGCAGTCTAGACATTTGTTGAATAATAAAAAAAAAGATGTCAGACTTGCATATCTTTGTCAATTCAGGCTATCAGATCCAGAATGTATATGTTGGGAACACTGATTTTGTTCATGAAGTTCAACATTTGACGCACACTTGAGAGATGAAGTCTACTACATGTAAGGCAAACTACTTATCCCATCCTTCCGTTACGGGTTCAGCTTGGAAGGAATCAAATCACACTGCGACTACAAGTGTATTAATCATTCCACAAAGCTCTACAGTCAATTCCTTGAAAAGTAAGTTGCTTAGTTTCTAAATCAAATGCCATGTAGAAATATTATTGGAGATTAATCCCAATAAAATTAAATTTATATCCTAGCTATGAAGCATCCACCACATTAAAGCATACCTTACCAGAATATTGTTGAAAGATGTTCTCGTAGTCCAGTTCCACTGTTGAATCAGTAGCAAAATGAAATGGTACGGTAGGAACCCCAATGAAATATGTGTAGAGATTTCCCCTGTAACAAAGCTTAGTTACATATGTCCCATGGTAGTCCGCTCTCTCAAGTGAATCTCCAACCAAGTCTACAATCTCTTTTTGTAATTTTCACTTTGCCATTGGCTGAATAGCACTATAACTTGCACCAGAATCAAAAGCTGCACCACCTTTATGATTTGATATTTTCAGTTGTTCATTGTCAATGTCAAGCATCTTACCTCTAAAACTTATGCCTTCTAGGTCTGCATAGTATTTGAAGCCATCAATCTGAAAAGGAGTTGAATCTCCTCCAGTGGCTAAATTCTTTCCAACTATTAGTGTATTTTTATCATAGTTAGAATCACCTAATTTTTCAATACAATCAGAAAATTCACCAGATCCCAATTGTGATAGTAACGAATGTTTTGCTATCCCAAGTTCAACCAGTCCATTGTAGTTATTGGCTGCTGTTTCTGCTTCATGTGAGCATCCAAGAACTACATCGTTGATAAGTGATCCTTTATTGTGGGAGGACTTAAAAATAAATCTCTCAAACGCAAGTATCTCTCTTGAAAATCCAGTTCCATATTGCATATAATATTTGCACGATTTTTTGTCACAAAAGCACTGAGTGGCATTGTTACAATATTCATGACAGTCTGCTAAATTTGAAAAAGTTGAGGACCTTGCAGAATGATAGGGTGGATCCAATGAATATTCACCATCACCACCCACTGAATTATCGCAATGGACCCAAAATAGGCTGCTACCAGTGTCAAAAGCAACAGTTTGTTGGACAGGTGGTTCGCTCATTTCAAAAGATTCAAGAAACAAGGAAACTTTACGTCACGTTGCTAAACTTGCTTGGAAATCACTCTGATCAGTGAATCCTTCGGCTTGCATCGACAAAAAGTTTAACCGAGCCAACGAAATCTCCATATCTCTTTCCACTTGATCTTCAAGTTTGGCGGTCTGATCGAAATACGGAGAGCCTGCAACAATATGATAAATTTGTTTTGTCACTGTCCTGTTTGATATGGGGCTGTTTAGTACTGTACTTAGAATTAGGCAGGTAATGGTAAAAGTTAAGGCAAGGGAAAAGGCTTGAAAACGTCGCATATCCCCTCTAACAGCATATATCAAAGGTTTCAAAGAAATACACAGCAAAAGGAGGGAACAATTCGATGTGCATTGTGATATAATATCCAACTATCAATATCTATATCTATATGTATTGCAGAAGGGATTTTTAGCAGAGACTCTCTCAATGGCTTCTAAACTTCTCATTCTTTTTTCTAGATTTTTGTATTAATTTTAATATATAAAAAGTTGTGGGTTGTAACCAACCTTATCACCAATCAAATTTAAATTTAAAATATTTCCACTATCTCTTAATTCATCCTACAACCACTCCTACAAATCCTCCAATCATCATCCTACGTTTCCCTCCACATTCCCTCCCGCGTTTCCCACTCCAATTAAGAGTCCACTCCAATTAATGTATTGCAGAAGGCGTTTTTAGCAGAGACCCTCTCAATGGCTTCTAAACTTCTCATTCTTTTTTCTAAATTTTTGTATTTATTTTAATACATAAAAAGTAGTGAGCTATAACCAACCTTATCACCAATTAAATTTAAATTTAAAATATTCCCACTTTCTCTTAATTCATCATACAACTACTCCTACAAATCCTCTAATCATCATCTCACTTTTCCCCCCACATTTCCTCCCACGTTTCCCACTCCAATTAAGAGTACTCCAGTTTAAGAATTGCACCCCAATTAAAACTCCGCCAAACATAGCTTCCTCCTTCAATTCTCTTGCATGCTCATTCGTATTTTTTCGTAAACCAAAATAAGAATCTATTATCACTTTCATCTTTCTTGTAGTGTCAATCCAATTCTGTGTCATCTCATGAATTAAATGAACCCTAACAAGTCCGAATACATGCCACGTATATCCAAACTGGTGATTAATCGAAATAGCAATACTATTTTATGAGTTTCTAATCTCTTTCAGTCTTCTCTTGTGGGATTTATTACTTGTTTGTGTCATCACTATCGGATCACCCTCTCAGTGTCATCTTCATCACCACCATTTTTAGTTAGGGTTTTAAAAGCAGTCCCGATTTTGCCGCAAATAATGATTCTCCATGCATATTTTCGTGGTCAACTAGTGCTTGATAACTGTGTTATGGGTCCTAAGGATCGTCTCATGAATTTTACATCCCTCTCAAGCCAGCTTTAAATAAGGTCTGTAGTGAAGATATGTTGGAAGTTTTACCAGTCAATGGTGGTAGCAGGTAGTGGCCGGCGTTTGTGGCGCAAGTGGCAGCACGTCCTTTTTTCTGCTGTGCCTATAAGAGAAGATCCGGCAAGACTAAACATGAACATGGTCATGGGGATTTGCTTTGTCCCTACACAATATTGCATGGGGTATCAGCAGCATCTTTGACTGCTCTAAATTGCCTGGAGCAGTGCTGATTCATGTTAGCCTTTGGAGCAAAACCATTTAACAGTGGAGAAGAAGGGAAAAAAGGAAAGAAAAGATAAAAGAAAAAGAAAAAGAAGAAAATGAGAGAAGTGGAAAAGGAAAAGAATTAGGAAGAGAATGTTCTCTCTCTACATTCCGGACGGTTGCAGGGGCTTTTCTCCACTTTATTCGAGAGTACCTTCGGAACAAAATGGTAGACTGTTAATCTCTTAAACCATTTTCAGGAGACTCACGCATAATTTTTACATGTATACATCACTTGCAGGTGGCACCATCAGTTATAAGTTAATATTCATGGTAATTTGACTAATGAGGGGCTTTGTAAACATTTAAGTATGCTACAGCATTTGCGAGAAAAACAAGAATTACTGCAGTCTAGACATTTGTTGAATAATAAAAAAAAAGATGTCAGACTTGCATATCTTTGTCAATTCAGGCTATCAGATCCAGAATGTATATGTTGGGAACACTGATTTTGTTCATGAAGTTCAACATTTGACGCACACTTGAGAGATGAAGTCTACTACATGTAAGGCAAACTACTTATCCCATCCTTCCGTTACGGGTTCAGCTTGGAAGGAATCAAATCACACTGCGACTACAAGTGTATTAATCATTCCACAAAGCTCTACAGTCAATTCCTTGAAAAGTAAGTTGCTTAGTTTCTAAATCAAATGCCATGTAGAAATATTATTGGAGATTAATCCCAATAAAATTAAATTTATATCCTAGCTATGAAGCGTCCACCACATTAAAGCATACCTTACCAGAATATTGTTGAAAGATGTTCTCGTAGTCCAGTTCCACTGTTGAATCAGTAGCAAAATGAAATGGTACGGTAGGAACCCCAATGAAATATGTGTAGAGATTTCCCCTGTAACAAAGCTTAGTTACATATGTCCCATGGTAGTCCGCTCTCTCAAGTGAATCTCCAACCAAGTCTACAATCTCTTTTTGTAATTTTCACTTTGCCATTGGCTGAATAGCACTATAACTTGCACCAGAATCAAAAGCTGCACCACCTTTATGATTTGATATTTTCAGTTGTTCATTGTCAATGTCAAGCATCTTACCTCTAAAACTTATGCCTTCTAGGTCTGCATAGTATTTGAAGCCATCAATCTGAAAAGGAGTTGAATCTCCTCCAGTGGCTAAATTCTTTCCAACGATTAGTATATTTTTATCATAGTTAGAATCACCTAATTTTTCAATACAATCAGAAAATTCACCAGATCCCAATTGTGATAGTAACGAATGTTTTGCTATCCCAAGTTCAAGCAGTCCATTGTAGTTATTGGCTGCTGTTTCTGCTTCATGTGAGCATCCAAGAACTACATCGTTGATAAGTGATCCTTTATTGTGGGAGGACTTAAAAATAAATCTCTCAAACGCAAGTATCTCTCTTGAAAATCCAGTTCCATATTGCATATAATATTTGCACGATTTTTTGTCACAAAAGCACTGAGTGGCATTGTTACAATATTCATGACAGTCTGCTAAATTTGAAAAAGTTGAGGACCTTGCAGAATGATAGGGTGGATCCAATGAATATTCACCATCACCACCCACTGGATTATCGCAATGGACCCAAAATAGGCTGCTACCAGTGTCAAAAGCAACAGTTTGTTGGACAGGTGGTTCGCTCATTTCAAAAGATTCAAGAAACAAGGAAACTTTACGTCACGTTGCTAAACTTGCTTGGAAATCACTCTGATCAGTGAATCCTTCGGCTTGCATCGACAAAAAGTTTAACCGAGCCAACGAAATCTCCATATCTCTTTCCACTTGATCTTCAAGTTTGGCGGTCTGATCGAAATACGGAGAGCCTACAACATTATGATAAATATGTTTTGTCACTGTCCTGTTTGATGTGGGGCTGTTTAGTACTGTACTTAGAATTAGGCAGGTAATGGTAAAAGTTAAGGCAAGGGAAAAGGCTTGAAAACGTCGCATATCCCCTCTAACAGCATATATCAAAGGTTTCAAAGAAATACACAGCAAAAGGAGGGAACAATTCGATGTGCATTGTGATATAATATCCAACTATCAATATCTATATCTATATGTATTGCAGAAGGGATTTTTAGCAGAGACTCTCTCAATGGCTTCTAAACTTCTCATTCTTTTTTCTAGATTTTTGTATTAATTTTAATATATAAAAAGTAGTGGGTTGTAACCAACCTTATCACCAATCAAATTTAAATTTAAAATATTTCCACTATCTCTTAATTCATCCTACAACCACTCCTACAAATCCTCCAATCATCATCCTACGTTTCCCTCCACATTCCCTCCCGCGTTTCCCACTCCAATTAAGAGTCCACTCCAATTAATGTATTGCAGAAGGCGTTTTTAGCAGAGACCCTCTCAATGGCTTCTAAACTTCTCATTCTTTTTTCTAAATTTTTGTATTTATTTTAATACATAAAAAGTAGTGAGCTATAACCAACCTTATCACCAATTAAATTTAAATTTAAAATATTCCCACTTTCTCTTAATTCATCATACAACTACTCCTACAAATCCTCTAATCATCATCTCACTTTTCCCCCCACATTTCCTCCCACGTTTCCCACTCCAATTAAGAGTACTCCAGTTTAAGAATTGCACCCCAATTAAAACTCCGCCAAACATAGCTTCCTCCTTCAATTCTCTTGCATGCTCATTCGTATTTTTTCGTAAACCAAAATAAGAATCTATTATCACTTTCATCTTTCTTGTAGTGTCAATCCAATTCTGTGTCATCTCATGAATTAAATGAACCCTAACAAGTCCGAATACATGCCACGTATATCCAAACTGGTGATTAATCGAAATAGCAATACTATTTTATGAGTCTCTAATCTCTTTCAGTCTTCTCTTGTGGGATTTATTACTTGTTTGTGTCATCACTATCGGATCACCCTCTCAGTGTCATCTTCATCACCACCATTTTTAGTTAGGGTTTTAAAAGCAGTCCCGATTTTGCCGCAAATAATGATTCTCCATGCATATTTTCGTGGTCAACTAGTGCTTGATAACTGTGTTATGGGTCCTAAGGATCGTCTCATGAATTTTACATCCCTCTCAAGCCAGCTTTAAATAAGGTCTGTAGTGAAGATATGTTGGAAGTTTTACCAGTCAATGGTGGTAGCAGGTAGTGGCCGGCGTTTGTGGCGCAAGTGGCAGCACGTCCTTTTTTCTGCTGTGCCTATAAGAGAAGATCCGGCAAGACTAAACATGAACATGGTCATGGGGATTTGCTTTGTCCCTACACAATATTGCATGGGGTATCAGCAGCATCTTTGACTGCTCTAAATTGCCTGGAGCAGTGCTGATTCATGTTAGCCTTTGGAGCAAAACCATTTAACAGTGGAGAAGAAGGGAAAAAAGGAAAGAAAAGATAAAAGAAAAAGAAAAAGAAGAAAATGAGAGAAGTGGAAAAGGAAAAGAATTAGGAAGAGAATGTTCTCTCTCTACATTCCGGACGGTTGCAGGGGCTTTTCTCCACTTTATTCGAGAGTACCTTCGGAACAAAATGGTAGACTGTTAATCTCTTAAACCATTTTCAGGAGACTCACGCATAATTTTTACATGTATACATCACTTGCAGGTGGCACCATCAGTTATAAGTTAATATTCATGGTAATTTGACTAATGAGGGGCTTTGTAAACATTTAAGTATGCTACAGCATTTGCGAGAAAAACAAGAATTACTGCAGTCTAGACATTTGTTGAATAATAAAAAAAAAGATGTCAGACTTGCATATCTTTGTCAATTCAGGCTATCAGATCCAGAATGTATATGTTGGGAACACTGATTTTGTTCATGAAGTTCAACATTTGACGCACACTTGAGAGATGAAGTCTACTACATGTAAGGCAAACTACTTATCCCATCCTTCCGTTACGGGTTCAGCTTGGAAGGAATCAAATCACACTGCGACTACAAGTGTATTAATCATTCCACAAAGCTCTACAGTCAATTCCTTGAAAAGTAAGTTGCTTAGTTTCTAAATCAAATGCCATGTAGAAATATTATTGGAGATTAATCCCAATAAAATTAAATTTATATCCTAGCTATGAAGCGTCCACCACATTAAAGCATACCTTACCAGAATATTGTTGAAAGATGTTCTCGTAGTCCAGTTCCACTGTTGAATCAGTAGCAAAATGAAATGGTACGGTAGGAATCCCAATGAAATCTGTGTAGAGATTTCCCCTGTAACAAAGCTTAGTTACATATGTCCCATGGTAGTCCGCTCTCTCAAGTGAATCTCCAACCAAGTCTACAATCTCTTTTTGTAATTTTCACTTTGCCATTGGCTGAATAGCACTATAACTTGCACCAGAATCAAAAGCTGCACCACCTTTATGATTTGATATTTTCAGTTGTTCATTGTCAATGTCAAGCATCTTACCTCTAAAACTTATGCCTTCTAGGTCTGCATAGTATTTGAAGCCATCAATCTGAAAAGGAGTTGAATCTCCTCCAGTGGCTAAATTCTTTCCAACGATTAGTATATTTTTATCATAGTTAGAATCACCTAATTTTTCAATACAATCAGAAAATTCACCAGATCCCAATTGTGATAGTAACGAATGTTTTGCTATCCCAAGTTCAAGCAGTCCATTGTAGTTATTGGCTGCTGTTTCTGCTTCATGTGAGCATCCAAGAACTACATCGTTGATAAGTGATCCTTTATTGTGGGAGGACTTAAAATAAATCTCTCAAACGCAAGTATCTCTCTTGAAAATCCAGTTCCATATTGCATATAATATTTGCACGATTTTTTGTCACAAAAGCACTGAGTGGCATTGTTACAATATTCATGACAGTCTGCTAAATTTGAAAAAGTTGAGGACCTTGCAGAATGATAGGGTGGATCCAATGAATATTCACCATCACCACCCACTGGATTATCGCAATGGACCCAAAATAGGCTGCTACCAGTGTCAAAAGCAACAGTTTGTTGGACAGGTGGTTCGCTCATTTCAAAAGATTCAAGAAACAAGGAAACTTTACGTCACGTTGCTAAACTTGCTTGGAAATCACTCTGATCAGTGAATCCTTCGGCTTGCATCGACAAAAAGTTTAACCGAGCCAACGAAATCTCCATATCTCTTTCCACTTGATCTTCAAGTTTGGCGGTCTGATCGAAATACGGAGAGCCTACAACATTATGATAAATATGTTTTGTCACTGTCCTGTTTGATGTGGGGCTGTTTAGTACTGTACTTAGAATTAGGCAGGTAATGGTAAAAGTTAAGGCAAGGGAAAAGGCTTGAAAACGTCGCATATCCCCTCTAACAGCATATATCAAAGGTTTCAAAGAAATACACAGCAAAAGGAGGGAACAATTCGATGTGCATTGTGATATAATATCCAACTATCAATATCTATATCTATATGTATTGCAGAAGGGATTTTTAGCAGAGACTCTCTCAATGGCTTCTAAACTTCTCATTCTTTTTTCTAGATTTTTGTATTAATTTTAATATATAAAAAGTAGTGGGTTGTAACCAACCTTATCACCAATCAAATTTAAATTTAAAATATTTCCACTATCTCTTAATTCATCCTACAACCACTCCTACAAATCCTCCAATCATCATCCTACGTTTCCCTCCCGCGTTTCCCACTCCAATTAAGAGTCCACTCCAATTAATGTATTGCAGAAGGCCTTTTTAGCAGAGACCCTCTCAATGGCTTCTAAACTTCTCATTCTTTTTTCTAAATTTTTGTATTTATTTTAATACATAAAAAGTAGTGAGTTATAACCAACCTTATCACCAATTAAATTTAAATTTAAAATATTCCCACTTTCTCTTAATTCATCATACAACTACTCCTACAAATCCTCTAATCATCATCTCACTTTTCCCCCCACATTTCCTCCCACGTTTCCCACTCCAATTAAGAGTACTCCAGTTTAAGAATTGCACCCCAATTAAAACTCCGCCAAACATAGCTTCCTCCTTCAATTCTCTTGCATGCTCATTCGTATTTTTTCGTAAACCAAAATAAGAATCTATTATCACTTTCATCTTTCTTGTAGTGTCAATCCAATTCTATGTCATCTCATGAATTAAATGAACCCTAACAAGTCCGAATACATGCCACGTATATCCAAACTGGTGATTAATCGAAATAGCAATACTATTTTATGAGTCTCTAATCTCTTTCAGTCTTCTCTTGTGGGATTTATTACTTGTTTGTGTCATCACTATCGGATCACCCTCTCAGTGTCATCTTCATCACCACCATTTTTAGTTAGGGTTTTAAAAGCAGTCCCGATTTTGCCGCAAATAATGATTCTCCATGCATATTTTCGTGGTCAACTAGTGCTTGATAACTGTGTTATGGGTCCTAAGGATCGTCTCATGAATTTTACATCCCTCTCAAGCCAGCTTTAAATAAGGTCTGTAGTGAAGATATGTTGGAAGTTTTACCAGTCAATGGTGGTAGCAGGTTGTGGCCGGCGTTTGTGGCGCAAGTGGCAGCACGTCCTTTTTTCTGCTGTGCCTATAAGAGAAGATCCGGCAAGACTAAACATGAACATGGTCATGGGGATTTGCTTTGTCCCTACACAATATTGCATGGGGTATCAGCAGCATCTTTGTCACGACCCCATTTTCCCCTAAGGCGAACCAGAGGGGTCAACGGGCCGCCTGCCCAGCTCTCGCCGGGATTCAGTCGATCACTACAGTCCTCAAACAAATACAAGATAAAATCTCCAATATAAATCAAATATTCCAACATTTACAAATCAAAAGCGACAACGCTCCCACTGCGCCACTCTGATCCTTGGTCGCAATTATGATACAGGAGGAAGTCCAAAACTTGACTATTACACATCCAATCAATTCTAAACGTTCAATACAATCCCAATATGAATGATTACACAAAAGGAAATCCAAGTTCAATCCATACATGAAATAATCCATGAATAAACGCTACAAGCCCTTCCTTCGCCTTGAGCCCTGTGGAGGGGAATAAAACATTTTGGGGTGAGCTAGAAGCTCAGCGAGTAACCAGTAAAATCAGTTATCAAATCAGTTTCACAATCGTTCATTTCAATAATGTCGTAAATCAAATGATAAGTCTAGAAACAATTACAACGTTTACAAAACATTAAATATGGAGTATCAATAATTCAAGAAACATTTACAATGGAAAGCGATAGTAACATTCGTGAAAAGGATACGTTCGTTCTCCTGTCATTTCATTGCATTTTTGGTTTCATTCGTGCATTCATTCACCCCGTCCCTGGCTTTTGGCCAGGCTCCACCAACCTACAAGGTAATACTCGAGTATACCGAAACGTTCACCCAAGTTCCTAGCCGCCCGATCGAGTCCGCTTCTGGCTCGAGACGACCGGTAACAAGGGGCAATGGCCAGTTCAGCCCAAAAGGCTTACATTCATGCGCAAGTAGCATTTAATCATTAATCATTGAAAATTTCATATTTCTTTAGGTCGAGTGCGATAAAGTACACACTCGCCTAGAAAACTCGTTTTAACAATCATTGAAAGCAAAATCAATAATAACAAGACACTAATATGCAAGCACGCATGATATGTAAGAAAACAGTTCCAAAAGTAACTTTGAAAACAGTTCAAAAGTAGATAATGCAGGAAAGCGGTTCAAAAGTAAATTTGGAAACAGTTTGAGGTCACTCACCTCAATGGCTCAGAAATCATCCATCAAATAACATTGCCTTGCTCAAACCCAAGTCTTAGATCACAAACTCAATGCAATCAAGTCCTTTCAAAGTTCGGACAGCACTTCCCCTGAATTTGCTTACTTTTCCAGCCATCATGGCTTCATTATCCTCAGCCAGTCCCAAAGGTACACACACAACAACAAGTTCATCCAATAGCCATTCAGCAAGCTCCAAGTAGTACTAGTACAAGTCCAGCTAGGGAAAAGTCCGGAAATGAAAGTTAAGCTCAAAACCAGAAAAATAGTTTTGACGTCATTTTGCGGTAATGGTACCAAAAGCACTACGATAGTCGGATGAAGGTGCAAGACACACCGTTTCGAAGCTACGAGATAGGGCTACAACAATGTAGAAGGCCACTCAGTCCAAATCCTAGCACAACTAGGTCAAAAAGGCAGAATACCAAACCAGAACCGTAATTGCAGGTTTACAAATTACACTATGCTGTAATCAGTACAACTCAGTCTAAACAGGTCCAAATGCAGAAATTCCAAAGGTATATGGTATCTAGGACATCAAGTTACATTTCATCAGAAGACACCAACATCCAAATCCAAAGCAATTCCAGTCAAAACAGACGATTACAATCGCAGTTCGCACATTCTGATCACCCAGAATAGCAACAGTAAAAATGACATATCTCACTCTACACTACTCCAAATGACCTGAAATTTTACAGGTATCTCAAACACGCCAATACCTACAACTTTCATGTTTTAAGAAAAGGTCAATTCGGCCTCTAACCATATGATCCAAAATCGGACAGAAAAGGGGGTTATGAAACCCTAACTTTTCACAATTCAATCCAAACCCAAAATTGGTTGCAATTTCCTATCATTTACATCCACTAGAGTCATAACCCCTTATTACCAACCATCATAAACAACCACAACATCATGATCACATTAAACCAGAAAATTCCTCAAAAAAATAAAAACTTCACCAATTCATTCTAAACCAAGAAATAAACCACAATTTCCAACACTATAGCCACCATTAGGCACAAATTGAACATCATTAGGTGTAAGAGGAAGTGTAAACATCACTTACCTAGTAAACAAGAGAGAGGAAGTTGTATACCACCTTAGCTTCTCCAAAAAACTTCACCAAAACACTCACTAGCACCTAATGGAAGGCTTTTATGGAATAGAAACTAGTTTAGGCAAGTGGTTTGGAAGATTGAGCTAAATGGAAGCTTGAAAATTGGAGAAATCTTCTTCCTTCTTGAGCTCTCAAGAGTCGGCCACCAAGGAGTGAAAAATGGTGATTTTTTAGGTAAATTTTAAGATATATAACCAATGGGTCAAAAGTCAAAAACATGAATAGTGTTCCATAAAGTCCACCCAATGATATTGTGACACTTGTCACTCTATTCAATGCCTTTCTATCCTTTAAGTCTCTCTCACATCAATCAAATCACCTCCTCTTCTTATCTCTTAACACCCGATAAATTTCACTCAGTATCCGGAACTTAATCTTATTGGCCGAATTTTTCCGAACTTTTCGCACTAGTAGGTCCCACGTCCATTATCTATTCTTAATTTCTCAAAAACTCTCAAATACTAGAAAAATCATTTGAAAACGATATTTGCTCATAAACTTTATCTGGGGAATTTTTCTAATCAAGAAAATGTAGAAAAGGCGGGCGATTAAATAAAATAAACCCTAGAAAATTAGAAAATTTTCGGGTTCTCAAACTCATTTTTTTTCGGGGCGTCACAATCTCCCCTCCTTAAAAGAATGTCGTCCTCGACATTCCCTCTTGTACCAATCAAGTCAAGACATCCCGCAAAAATCTCTCAAGAGTCAATTCAAACCCACAGTCCGGCATCCTAAACTTCAAGCCTAGGATACACTACAGAGATCTGAAGCCTAAGCTCTGATACCAATTGTCACGACCCCATTTTCCCCTAAGGCGAACCAGAGGGGTCAACGGGCCGCCTGCCCAGCTCTCGCCGGGACTCAGTCGATCACTACAGTCCTCAAACAAATATAAGATAAAATCTCCAATATAAATCAAATATTCCAACATTTACATATCAAAAGCGACAACGCTTCCACTGCGCCACTCTGATCCTTGGTCGCAATTATGATACAGGAGGAAGTCCAAAACTTGACTATTACACATCCAATCAATTCTAAACGTTCAATACAATCCCAATATGAATGATTACACAAAAGGAAATCCAAGTTCAATCCATACATGAAATAATCCATGAATAAACGCTACAAGCCCTTCCTTCGCCTTGAGCCCTGTGGAGGGGAATAAAACATTTTGGGGTGAGCTAGAAGCTCAGCGAGTAACCAGTAAAATCAGTTATCAAATCAGTTTCACAATCGTTCATTTCAATAATGTCGTAAATCAAATGATAAGTCTAGAACAACGTTTACAAAACATTAAATATGGAGTATCAATAATTCAAGAAACATTTACAATGGAAAGCGATAGTAACATTCGTGAAAAGGATACGTTCGTTCTCCTGTCATTTCATTGCATTTTTGGTTTCATTCGTGCATTCATTCACCCCGTCCCTGGCTTTTGGCCAGGCTCCACCAACCTACAAGGTAATACTCGAGTATACCGAAACGTTCACCCAAGTTCCTAGCCGCCCGATCGAGTCCGCTTCTGGCTCGAGACGACCGGTAACAAGGGGCAATGGCCAGTTCAGCCCAAAAGGCTTACATTCATGCGCAAGTAGCATTTAATCATTAATCATTGAAAATTTCATATTTCTTTAGGTCGAGTGCGATAAAGTACACACTCGCCTAGAAAACTCGTTTTAACAATCATTGAAAGCAAAATCAATAATAACAAGACACTAATATGCAAGCACGCATGATATGTAAGAAAACAGTTCCAAAAGTAACTTTGAAAACAGTTCAAAAGTAGATAATGCAGGAAAGCGGTTCAAAAGTAAATTTGGAAACAGTTTGAGGTCACTCACCTCAATGGCTCAGAAATCATCCATCAAATAACATTGCCTTGCTCAAACCCAAGTCTTAGATCACAAACTCAATGCAATCAAGTCCTTTCAAAGTTCGGACAGCACTTCCCCTGAATTTGCTTACTTTTCCAGCCATCATGGCTTCATTATCCTCAGCCAGTCCCAAAGGTACACACACAACAACAAGTTCATCCAATAGCCATTCAGCAAGCTCCAAGTAGTACTAGTACAAGTCCAGCTAGGGAAAAGTCCGGAAATGAAAGTTAAGCTCAAAACCAGAAAAATAGTTTTGACGTCATTTTGCGGTAATGGTACCAAAAGCACTACGATAGTCGGATGAAGGTGCAAGACACACCGTTTCGAAGCTAAGAGATAGGGCTACAACAATGTAGAAGGCCACTTAGTCCAAATCCTAGCACAACTAGGTCAAAAAGGCAGAATACCAAACCAGAACCGTAATTGCAGGTTTACAAATTACACTATACTGTAATCAGTACAACTCAGTCTAAACAGGTCCAAATGCAGAAATTCCAAAGGCATATGGTATCTAGGACATCAAGTTACATTTCATCAGAAGACACCAACATCCAAATCCAAAGCAATTCCAGTCAAAACAGACGATTACAATCGCAGTTCGCACATTCTGATCACCCAGAATAGCAACAGTAAAAACGACATATCTCACTCTACACTACTCCAAATGACCTGAAATTTTACAGGTATCTCAAACACATCAATACCTACAACTTTCATGTTTTAAGAAAAGGTCAATTCGGCCTCTAACCATATGATCCAAAATCGGACAGAAAAGGGGGTTATGAAACCCTAACTTTTCACAATTCAATCCAAACCCAAAATTGGTTGCAATTTCCTATCATTTACATCCACTAGAGTCATAACCCCTTATTACCAACCATCATAAACAACCACAACATCATGATCACATTAAACCAGAAAATTCCTCAAAAAAATAAAAAATTCACCAATTCATTCCAAACCAAGAAATAAACCACAATTTCCAACACTATAGCCACCATTAGGCACAAATTGAACATAATTAGGTGTAAGAGGAAGTGTAAACATCACTTACCTAGTAAACAAGAGAGAGGAAGTTGTATACCACCTTAGCTTCTCCAAAAAACTTCACCAAAACACTCACTAGCACCTAATGGAAGGCTTTTATGGAATAGAAACTAGTTTAGGCAAGTGGTTTGGAAGATTGAGCTAAATGGAAGCTTGAAAATTGGAGAAATCTTCTTCCTTCTTGAGCTCTCAAGAGTCGGCCACCAAGGAGTGAAAAATGGTGATTTTTGAGGTAAATTTTAAGATATATAACCAATGGGTCAAAAGTCAAAAACATGAATAGTGTTCCATAAAGTCCACCCAATGATATTGTGACACTTGTCACTCTATTCAATGCCTTTCTATCCTTTAAGTCTCTCTCACATCAATCAAATCACCTCCTCTTCTTATCTCTTAACACCCGATAAATTTCACTCAGTATCCGGAACTTAATCTTATTGGCCGAATTTTTCCGAACTTTTCGCACTAGTAGGTCCCACGTCCATTATCTATTCTTAATTTCTCAAAAACTCTCAAATACTAGAAAAATCATTTGAAAACGATATTTGCTCATAAACTTTATCTGGGGAATTTTTCTAATCAAGAAAATGTAGAAAAGGCGGGCGATTAAATAAAATAAACCCTAGAAAATTAGAAAATTTCCGGGTTCTCAAACTCATTTTTTTTTCGGGGCGTCACAATCTCCCCTCCTTAAAAGAATGTCGTCATCGACATTCCCTCTTGTACCAATCAAGTCAAGACATCCCGCAAAAATCTCTCAAGAGTCAATTCAAACCCGCAGTCCGGCATCCTAAACTTCAAGTCTAGGATACACTACAGAGATCTGAAGCCTAAGCTCTGATACCAATTGTCACGACCCCATTTTCCCCTAAGGCGAACCAGAGGGGTCAACGGGCCGCCTGCCCAGCTCTCGCCGGAACTCAGTCGATCACTACAGTCCTCAAACAAATACAAGATAAAATCTCCAATATAAATCAAATATTCCAACATTTACATATCAAAAGCGACAACGCTTCCACTGCGCCACTCTGATCCTTGGTCGCAATTATGATACAGGAGGAAGTCCAAAACTTGACTATTACACATCCAATCAATTCTAAACGTTCAATACAATCCCAATATGAATGATTACACAAAAGGAAATCCAAGTTCAATCCATACATGAAATAATCCATGAATAAACGCTACAAGCCCTTCCTTCGCCTTGAGCCCTGTGGAGGGGAATAAAACATTTTGGGGTGAGCTAGAAGCTCAGCGAGTAACCAGTAAAATCAGTTATCAAATCAGTTTCACAATCGTTCATTTCAATAATGTCGTAAATCAAATGATAAGTCTAGAAACAATTACAACGTTTACAAAACATTAAATATGGAGTATCAATAATTCAAGAAACATTTACAATGGAAAGCGATAGTAACATTCGTGAAAAGGATACGTTCGTTCTCCTGTCATTTCATTGCATTTTTGGTTTCATTCGTGCATTCATTCACCCCGTCCCTGGCTTTTGGCCAGGCTCCACCAACCTACAAGGTAATACTCGAGTATACCGAAACGTACACCCAAGTTCCTAGCCGCCCGATCGAGTCCGCTTCTGGCTCGAGACGACCGGTAACAAGGGGCAATGGCCAGTTCAGCCCAAAAGGCTTACATTCATGCGCAAGTAGCATTTAATCATTAATCATTGAAAATTTCATATTTCTTTAGGTCGAGTGCGATAAAGTACACACTCGCCTAGAAAACTCGTTTTAACAATCATTGAAAGCAAAATCAATAATAACAAGACACTAATATGCAAGCACGCATGATATGTAAGAAAACAGTTCCAAAAGTAACTTTGAAAACAGTTCAAAAGTAGATAATGCAGGAAAGCGGTTCAAAAGTAAATTTGGAAACAGTTTGAGGTCACTCACCTCAATGGCTCAGAAATCATCCATCAAATAACATTGCCTTGCTCAAACCCAAGTCTTAGATCACAAACTCAATGCAATCAAGTCCTTTCAAAGTTCGGACAGCACTTCCCCTGAATTTGCTTACTTTTCCAGCCATCATGGCTTCATTATCCTCAGCCAGTCCCAAAGGTACACACACAACAACAAGTTCATCCAATAGCCATTCAGCAAGCTCCAAGTAGTACTAGTACAAGTCCAGCTAGGGAAAAGTCCGGAAATGAAAGTTAAGCTCAAAACCAGAAAAATAGTTTTGACGTCATTTTGCGGTAATGGTACCAAAAGCACTACGATAGTCGGATGAAGGTGCAAGACACACCGTTTCGAAGCTACGAGATAGGGCTACAACAATGTAGAAGGCCACTCAGTCCAAATCCTAGCACAACTAGGTCAAAAAGGCAGAATACCAAACCAGAACCGTAATTGCAGGTTTACAAATTACACTATGCTGTAATCAGTACAACTCAGTCTAAACAGGTCCAAATGCAGAAATTCCAAAGGTATATGGTATCTAGGACATCAAGTTACATTTCATCAGAAGACACCAACATCCAAATCCAAAGCAATTCCAGTCAAAACAGACGATTACAATCGCAGTTCGCACATTCTGATCACCCAGAATAGCAACAGTAAAAATGACATATCTCACTCTACACTACTCCAAATGACCTGAAATTTTACAGGTATCTCAAACACGTCAATACCTACAACTTTCATGTTTTAAGAAAAGGTCAATTCGGCCTCTAACCATATGATCCAAAATCGGACAGAAAAGGGGGTTATGAAACCCTAACTTTTCACAATTCAATCCAAACCCAAAATTGGTTGCAATTTCCTATCATTTACATCCACTAGAGTCATAACCCCTTATTACCAACCATCATAAACAACCACAACATCATGATCACATTAAACCAGAAAATTCCTCAAAAAAATAAAAAATTCACCAATTCATTCCAAACCAAGAAATAAACCACAATTTCCAACACTATAGCCACCATTAGGCACAAATTGAACATCATTAGGTGTAAGAGGAAGTGTAAACATCACTTACCTAGTAAACAAGAGAGAGGAAATTGTATACCACCTTAGCTTCTCCAAAAAACTTCACCAAAACACTCACTAGCACCTAATGGAAGGCTTTTATGGAATAGAAACTAGTTTAGGCAAGTGGTTTGGAAGATTGAGCTAAATGGAAGCTTGAAAATTGGAGAAATCTTCTTCCTTCTTGAGCTCTCAAGAGTCGGCCACCAAGGAGTGAAAAATGGTGATTTTTGAGGTAAATTTTAAGATATATAACCAATGGGTCAAAAGTCAAAAACATGAATAGTGTTCCATAAAGTCCACCCAATGATATTGTGACACTTGTCACTCTATTCAATGCCTTTCTATCCTTTAAGTCTCTCTCACATCAATCAAATCACCTCCTCTTCTTATCTCTTAACACCCGATAAATTTCACTCAGTATCCGGAACTTAATCTTATTGGCCGAATTTTTCCGAACTTTTCGCACTAGTAGGTCCCACGTCCATTATCTATTCTTAATTTCTCAAAAACTCTCAAATACTAGAAAAATCATTTGAAAACGATATTTGCTCATAAACTTTATCTGGGGAATTTTTCTAATCAAGAAAATGTAGAAAAGGCGGGCGATTAAATAAAATAAACCCTAGAAAATTAGAAAATTTCCGGGTTCTCAAACTCATTTTTTTTCGGGGCGTCACAATCTCCCCTCCTTAAAAGAATGTCGTCCTCGACATTCCCTCTTGTACCAATCAAGTCAAGACATCCCGCAAAAATCTCTCAAGAGTCAATTCAAACCCGCAGTCCGGCATCCTAAACTTCAAGTTTAGGATACACTACAGAGATCTGAAGCCTAAGCTCTGATACCAATTGTCACGACCCCATTTTCCCCTAAGGCGAACCAGAGGGGTCAACGGGCCGCCTGCCCAGCTCTCGCCGGAACTCAGTCGATCACTACAGTCCTCAAACAAATACAAGATAAAATCTCCAATATAAATCAAATATTCCAACATTTACATATCAAAAGCGACAACGCTTCCACTGCGCCACTCTGATCCTTGGTCGCAATTATGATACAGGAGGAAGTCCAAAACTTGACTATTACACATCCAATCAATTCTAAACGTTCAATACAATCCCAATATGAATGATTACACAAAAGGAAATCCAAGTTCAATCCATACATGAAATAATCCATGAATAAACGCTACAAGCCCTTCCTTCGCCTTGAGCCCTGTAGAGGGGAATAAAACATTTTGGGGTGAGCTAGAAGCTCAGCGAGTAACCAGTAAAATCAGTTATCAAATCAGTTTCACAATCGTTCATTTCAACAATGTCGTAAATCAAATGATAAGTCTAGAAACAATTACAACGTTTACAAAACATTAAATATGGAGTATCAATAATTCAAGAAACATTTACAATGGAAAGCGATAGTAACATTCATGAAAAGGATACGTTCGTTCTCCTGTCATTTCATTGCATTTTTGGTTTCATTCGTGCATTCATTCACCCCGTCCCTGGCTTTTGGCCAGGCTCCACCAACCTACAAGGTAATACTCGAGTATACCGAAACGTTCACCCAAGTTCCTAGTCGCCCGACCGAGTCCGCTTCTGGCTCGAGACGACCGGTAACAAGGGGCAATGGCCAGTTCAGCCCAAAAGGCTTATATTCATGCGCAAGTAGCATTTAATCATTAATCATTGAAAATTTCATATTTCTTTAGGTCGAGTTCGATAAAGTACACACTCGCCTAGAAAACTCGTTTTAACAATCATTGAAAGCAAAATCAATAATAACAAGACGCTAATATGCAAGCACGCATGATATGTAAGAAAACAGTTCCAAAAGTAACTTTGAAAACAGTTCAAAAGTAGATAATGCAGGAAAGCGGTTCAAAAGTAAATTTGGAAACAGTTTGAGGTCACTCACCTCAATGGCTCAGAAATCATCCATCAAATAACATTGCCTTGCTCAAACCCAAGTCTTAGATCACAAACTCAATGCAATCAAGTCCTTTCAAAGTTCGGACAGCACTTCCCCTGAATTTGCTTACTTTTCCAGCCATCATGGCTTCATTATCCTCAGCCAGTCCCAAAGGTACACACACAACAACAAGTTCATCCAATAGCCATTCAGCAAGCTCCAAGTAGTACTAGTACAAGTCCAGCTAGGGAAAAGTCCGGAGATGAAAGTTAAGCTCAAAACCAGAAAAATAGTTTTGACGTCATTTTGCGGTAATGGTACCAAAAGCACTACGATAGTCGGATGAAGGTGCAAGACACACTGATTCGAAGCTAAGAGATAGGGCTACAACAATGTAGAAGGCGACTCAGTCCAAATCCTAGCACAACTAGGTCAAAAAGGCAGAATACCAAACCAGAACCGTAATTGCAGGTTTACAAATTACACTATGCTGTAATCAGTACAACTCAGTCTAAACAGGTCCAAATGCATAAATTCCAAAGGCATATGGTAGCTAGGACATCAAGTTACATTTCATCAGAAGACACCAATATCCAAATCCAAAGCAATTCCAGTCAAAACAGACGATTACAATCGCAGTTCGCACATTCTGATCACCCAGAACAGCAACAGTAAAAATGACATATCTCACTCTACACTACTCCAAATTACCTGAAATTTTACAGGTATCTCAAACACATCAATACCTACAACTTTAATGTTTTAAGAAAAGGTCAATTCGTCCTCTAACCATATGATCCAAAACCGGACAGAAAAGGGGGTTATGAAACCCTAACTTTTCACAATTCAATCCAAACCCAAAATTGGTTGCAATTTCCTATCATTTACATCCACTAGAGTCATAACCCCTTATTACCAACCATCATAAACAACCACAACATCATGATCACATTAAACCAGAAAATTTCTCAAAAAAATAAAAACTTCACCAATTCATCCCAAAGCAAGAAATAAACCACAATTTCCAACACTATAGCCACCATTAGGCACAAATTGAACATCATTAGGTGTAAGAGGAAGTGTAAACATCACTTACTTAGTAAACAAGAGAGAGGAAGTTGTATACCACCTTAGCTTCTCCAAAAAACTTCACCAAAACACTCACTAGCACCTAATGGAAGGCTTTTATGGAATAGAAACTAGTTTAGGCAAGTGGTTTGGAAGATTGAGCTAAATGGAAGCTTGAAAATTGGAGAAATCTTCTTCCTTCTTGAGCTCTCAAGAGTCGGCCACCAAGGAGTGAAAAATGGTGATTTTTGAGGTAAATTTTAAGATATATAACCAATGGGTCAAAAGTCAAAAACATGAATAGTGTTCCATAAAGTCCACCCAATGATATTGTGACACTTGTCACTCTATTCAATGCCTTTCTATCCTTTAAGTCTCTCTCACATCAATCAAATCACCTCCTCTTCTTATCTCTTAACACCCGATAAATTTCACTCAGTATCCGGAACTTAATCTTATTGGCCGAATTTTTCCGAACTTTTCGCACTAGTAGGTCCCACGTCCATTATCTATTCTTAATTTCTCAAAAACTCTCAAATACTAGAAAAATCATTTGAAAACGATATTTGCTCATAAACTTTATCTGGGGAATTTTTCTAATCAAGAAAATGTAGAAAAGGCGGGCGATTAAATAAAATAAACCCTAGAAAATTAGAAAATTTCCGGGTTCTCAAACTCGTTTTTTTTCGGGGCGTCACAATCTCCCCTCCTTAAAAGAATGTCGTCCTCGACATTCCCTCTTGTACCAATCAAGTCAAGACATCCCGCAAAAATCTCTCAAGAGTCAATTCAAACCCGCAGTCCGGCATCCTAAACTTCAAGTCTAGGATACACTACAGAGATCTGAAGCCTAAGCTCTGATACCAATTGTCACGACCCCATTTTCCCCTAAGGCGAACCAGAGGGGTCAACGGGCCGCCTGCCCAGCTCTCGCCGGGACTCAGTCGATCACTACAGTCCTCAAACAAATACAAGATAAAATCTCCAATATAAATCAAATATTCCAACATTTACATATCAAAAGCGACAACGCTTCCACTGCGCCACTCTGATCCTTGGTCGCAATTATGATACAGGAGGAAGTCCAAAACTTGACTATTACACATCCAATCAATTCTAAACGTTCAATACAATCCCAATATGAATGATTACACAAAAGGAAATCCAAATTCAATCCATACATGAAATAATCCATGAATAAACGCTACAAGCCCTTCCTTCGCCTTGAGCCCTGTGGAGGGGAATAAAACATTTTGGGGTGAGCTAGAAGCTCAGCGAGTAACCAGTAAAATCAGTTATCAAATCAGTTTCACAATCGTTCATTTCAATAATGTCGTAAATCAAATGATAAGTCTAGAAACAATTACATCGTTTACAAAACATTAAATATGGAGTATCAATAATTCAAGAAACATTTACAATGGAAAGCGATAGTAACATTCGTGAAAAGGATACGTTCGTTCTCCTGTCATTTCATTGCATTTTTGGTTTCATTCGTGCATTCATTCACCCCGTCCCTGGCTTTTGGCCAGGCTCCACCAACCTACAAGGTGATACTCGAATATACCGAAACGTTCACCCAAGTTCCTAGTCGCCCGACCGAGTCCGCTTCTGGCTCGAGACGACCGGTAACAAGGGGCAATGGCCAGTTCAGCCCAAAAGGCTTACATTCATGCGCAAGTAGCATTTAATCATTAATCATTGAAAATTTCATATTTCTTTAGGTCGAGTTCGATAAAGTACACACTCGCCTAGAAAACTCGTTTTAACAATCATTGAAAGCAAAATCAATAATAACAAGACGCTAATATGCAAGCACGCATGATATGTAAGAAAACAGTTCCAAAAGTAACTTTGAAAACAGTTCAAAAGTAGATAATGCAGGAAAGCGGTTCAAAAGTAAATTTGGAAACAGTTTGAGGTCACTCACCTCAATGGCTCAGAAATCATCCATCAAATAACATTGCCTTGCTCAAACCCAAGTCTTAGATCACAAACTCAATGCAATCAAGTCCTTTCAAAGTTCGGACAGCACTTCCCCTGAATTTGCTTACTTTTCCAGCCATCATGGCTTCATTATCCTCAGCCAGTCCCAAAGGTACACACACAACAACAAGTTCATCCAATAGCCATTCAGCAAGCTCCAAGTAGTACTAGTACAAGTCCAGCTAGGGAAAAGTCCGGAGATGAAAGTTAAGCTCAAAACCAGAAAAATAGTTTTGACGTCATTTTGCGGTAATGGTACCAAAAGCACTACGATAGTCGGATGAAGGTGCAAGACACACTGATTCGAAGCTAAGAGATAGGGCTACAACAATGTAGAAGGCGACTCAGTCCAAATCCTAGCACAACTAGGTCAAAAAGGCAGAATACCAAACCAGAACCGTAATTGCAGGTTTACAAATTACACTATGCTGTAATCAGTACAACTCAGTCTAAACAGGTCCAAATGCAGAAATTCCAAAGGCATATGGTAGCTAGGACATCAAGTTACATTTCATCAGAAGACACCAACATCCAAATCCAAAGCAATTCCAGTCAAAACAGACGATTACAATCGCAGTTCGCACATTCTGATCACCCAGAACAGCAACAGTAAAAATGACATATCTCACTCTACACTACTCCAAATTACCTGAAATTTTACAGGTATCTCAAACAAATCAATACCTACAACTTTCATGTTTTAAGAAAAGGTCAATTAGGCCTCTAACCATATGATCCAAAACCGGACAGAAAAGGGGGTTATGAAACCCTAACTTTTCACAATTCAATCCAAACCCAAAATTGGTTGCAATTTCCTATCATTTACATCCACTAGAGTCATAACCCCTTATTACCAACCATCATAAACAACCACAACATCATGATCACATTAAACCAGAAAATTCCTCAAAAAAATAAAAACTTCACCAATTCATCCCAAACCAAGAAATAAACCACAATTTCCAACACTATAGCCACCATTAGGCACAAATTGAACATCATTAGGTGTAAGAGGAAGTGTAAACATCACTTACTTAGTAAACAAGAGAGAGGAAGTTGTATACCACCTTAGCTTCTCCAAAAAACTTCACCAAAACACTCACTAGCACCTAATGGAAGGCTTTTATGGAATAGAAACTAGTTTAGGCAAGTGGTTTGGAAGATTGAGCTAAATGGAAGCTTGAAAATTGGAGAAATCTTCTTCCTTCTTGAGCTCTCAAGAGTCGGCCACCAAGGAGTGAAAAATGGTGATTTTTTAGGTAAATTTTAAGATATATAACCAATGGGTCAAAAGTCAAAAACATGAATAGTGTTCCATAAAGTCCACCCAATGATATTGTGACACTTGTCACTCTATTCAATGCCTTTCTATCATTTAAGTCTCTCTCACATCAATCAAATCACCTCCTCTTCTTATCTCTTAACACCCGATAAATTTCACTCAGTATCCGGAACTTAATCTTATTGGCCGAATTTTTCCGAACTTTTCGCACTAGTAGGTCCCACGTCCATTATCTATTCTTAATTTCTCAAAAACTCTCAAATACTAGAAAAATCATTTGAAAACGATATTTGCTCATAAACGTTATCTGGGGAATTTTTCTAATCAAGAAAATGTAGAAAAGGCGGGCGATTAAATAAAATAAACCCTAGAAAATTAGAAAATTTCCGGGTTCTCAAACTCATTTTTTTTCGGGGCGTCACAATCTTTGACTGCTCTAAATTGCCTGGAGCAGTGCTGATTCATGTTAGCCTTTGGAGCAAAACCATTTAACAGTGGAGAAGAAAGGAAAAAAAGGAAAAAAAAGATAAAAGAAAACGAAAAAGAAGAAAATGAGAGAAGAGGAAAAGAAAAAGAATTAGGAAGAGAATGTTCTCTCTCTACATTCCGGACGGTTGCAGGGGCTTTTCTCCACTTTATTTGAGAGTACCTTCGGAACAAAATGGTAGACTGTTAATCTCTTAAACCATTTTCAGGAGGCTCACGCATAATTTTTACACGTATACATCACTTGCAGGTGGCACCATCAGTTATAAGTTAATATTCATGGCAATTTGACTAATGAGGGGCTTTGTAAACATTTAAGTATGCTACAGCATTTGCGAGAAAAACAAGAATTACTGCAGTCTAGACATTTGTTGAATAATAAAAAAAAAGATGTCAGACTTGCATATCTTTGTCAATTCAGGCTATCAGATCCAGAATGTATATGTTGGGAACACTGATTTTGTTCATGAAGTTTAACATTTGACGCACACTTGAGAGATGAAGTCTACTACATTTAAGGCAAACTACTTATCCCATCCTTCCGTTACGGGTTCAGCTTGGAAGGAATCAAATCACACTGCGACTACAAGTGTATTAATCATTCCACAAAGCTCTACAGTCAATTCCTTGAAAAGTAAGTTGCTTAGTTTCTAAATCAAATGCCATGTAGAAATATTATTGGAGATTAATCCCAATAAAATTAATTTATATCCTAGCTATGAAGCATCCACCACATTAAAGCATACCTTACCAGAATATTGTTGAAAGATGTTCTCGTAGTCCAGTTCAACTGTTGACTCAGTAGCAAAATGAAATGGTACGGTAGGAACCCCAATGAAATCTGTGTAGAGATTTCCCCTGTAACAAAGCTTAGTTACATATGTCCCATGGTAGTCCGCTCTCTCAAGTTAATCTCCAACCAAGTCTACAATCTCTTTTTGTAATTTCCACTATGCCATTGGCTGAAGAGCACTATAACTTGCACCAGTATCAAAAGCTGCACCACTTTTATGATTTGATATTTTCAGTTGTTCATTGTCAATGTCAAGCATCTTACCTCCAAAACTTATGCCTTCTAGGTCTGCATAGTATTTGAGGCCATCAATCTGAAAAGGAGTTGAATCTCCTCCAGTGGCTAAATTCTTTCCAAAGATTAGTATATTTTTATCATAGATAGAATCACCGAATTTTTCAATACAATAAGAAAATTCACCAGATCCCAATTGTGATAGTAAAGAATGTTTTGCTATCCCAAGTTCAAGCAGTCCATTGTAGTAATTGGCTGTTGTTTCTGCTTCATATGAGCATCCAAGAACTACATCGTTGATAAGTGATCCTTTGTTGTGGGAGGACTTAAAAATAAAACTCTCTGACGCAAGTATCCCTCTTGAAAATCCTGTTCCATGTTGCATATAATATTTGCATGATTTTTTGTCACAAAAGAACTGAGTGGCATTGTTACAATATTCATGACAGTCTGCTAAATTTGAAAAAGTTGAGGACCCTGCAGTATTATAGGGTGGATCCAATGAATATTAACCATCACCACCCACTAGATTATCGTAATGGACCCAAAATAGGCTGCTACCAGTGTCAAAAGCTACAGTTTGTTGGACAGGTGGTTCGCTCATTTCAAAACATGCAAGAAACAAGGAAACTTTACGTCGCGTTGCTAAACTTGCTTGGAAATCACTCTGATCAGTGAATCCTTCGGCTTGCATCGACAAAAAGTTTAATCGAGCCAACGAAATCTCCATATCTCTATCCACTTGATCTTCAAGTTTGGCGGTCTGATCGAAATACAGAGAGCCAACAACATTATGATAAATTTGTTTTGTCACTGTCTTGTTGGATATGGGGCTGTTTAGTATTGTACTTAGAAATAGGCAGGTAATGGTAAAAGTTAAGGCAAGAGAAAAGGCTTGAAAACGTCGCATATCCCCTCTAACAGCATATATCAAAGGTTTCAAAGAAAAACGAAGCAAAAGGAGGGAACAATTCGATGTGCATTGTGATATAATATCCAACTATCAATATCTATATCTATATGTATTGCAGAAGGGGTTTCTAGCAGAGACTCTCTCAATAGCTTCTAAACTTCTCATTCTTTTGTCTAGATTTTTGTATTAATTTTAATACATAAAAAGTAGTGGGTTGTAGCCAACCTTATCACCAATCAAATTTAAATTCAAAATATTTCCACTATCTCTTAACTCATCCTACAACCACTCCTACAAATCCTCTAATCATCATCCCCCGTTTCCTTCCACATTCCCTTCCGAATTTCCCGTTCCAATTAAGAGTCCACTCCAATTAATGTATTGCAGAAGGCGTTTTTAGCAGAGACCCTCTCAATGGCTTCAAAACTTCTCATTCTTTTTTCTAAATTTTTGAATTTATTTTAATACATAAAAAGTAGTGGGTTATAACCAACCTTATCATCAATTAAATTTAAATTTAAAATATTCCCATTATCTCTTAATTCATCCTACAACCACTCCTACAAATCCTCTAATCATCATCTCACGTTTTCCCCCACATTTCTCCCACGTTTCCCACTCCAATTAAGTGTACTCCAATTTAAGAATTCCACCCCAATTAAAACTCCTCCAAACATAGCTTCCTCCTTCAATTATCTTGCATGCTCATTCGTATTTTTTGGTAAACCAAAATAAGAATCTATTATCACTTTCATCTTTCTTGTGGTGTCAATCCAATTCTGTGTCATCCCATGAATCAAATGAACCCTAACAAGTCCGAATACATGCCACGTATATCCGAACTGGTGATTAATCGAAATAGCAATACTACTTTATGAGTCTCTAATCTCTTTCAGTCTTCTCTTGCGGGATTTATTACTTGTTTGTGTCATCACTGTCGGATCACCCTCTCAATGTCATCTTTATCACCACCATTTTTAGTTAGGGTTTTAAATGAAGTCCCGATTTTGTCACAAATAATGCTTATCCATGCATATTTTCGTGGTCAACTAGAGCTTGATAACTGTGTTATGGGTCCTAAGAATCGTCTCATGAATTTTACATCCCTCTCAAGCCAGCTTTAAATAAGGTCTGTAGTGAAGATATATTGAAAGTTTTACCAGTCAATGGTGGTAGCCGGCGTTTGTGGCGCAAGTGGCAGCACGTCCTTTTTTCAGCTGTGTCTATAAGAGAAGATCAGGCATGACTAAACATGAACATGGTCATGGGGATTTGCTTTGTCCCTACACAATATTGCATGGGGTATCAACAGCATCTTTGACTGCTCTAAATTGCCTGGAGCAGTGCTGATTCATGTTAGCCTTTGGAGCAAAACCATTTAACAGTGGAGAAGAAGGGAAAAAAGGAAAGAAAAGATAAAAGAAAAAGAAAAAGAAGAAAATGAGAGAAGTGGAAAAAAAAAAGAATTAGGAAGAGAATGTTCTCTCGCTACATTCCGGACGGTTGCAAGGGCTTTTCCCCACTTTATTTGAGAGTACCTTCGGAACAAAATTGTAGACTGTTAATCTCATAAACCATTTTCAGGAGGCTCACGCATAATTTTTACACGTATACATCACTTGCAGGTGGCACAATCAGTTATAAGTTAATATTCATGGCAATTTGAAAAATGAGGGGCTTTGTAAACATTTAAGTATGCCACAGCATTTGCGAGAAAAACTTGAATTACTGCAGTCCAGACATTTGTTGAATAATAAAATAAAAGATGTCAAACTTTCATATCTTTGTCAATTCAGGCTATCAGATCCAGAATGTATATGTTAGGAACACTGATTTTGTTCTTGAAGTTCAACATTTGACGCACACTTGAGAGATGAAGTCTACTACATGTAAGGCAAACTACTTACCCATCCTTCCATTACGGGTTCAGCTTGGAAGGAATCAAATCACACTGCGAATACAAGTGTATTAATCATTCCACAAAGCTCTACAGTCAATTCCTTGAAAAGTAAGTTGCTTAGTTTCCAAATCAAATGCCATGTAGAAATATTATTGGAGATTAATCCCAATAAAATTAAATTTATATCCCAACTATGAAGCGTCCACCACATTAAAGCATACCTTACCAGAATATTGTTGAAATATGTTCTCGTAGTCCAGTTCCACTGTTGAATCATTCGCAAAAAGAAACGGTACAGTAGGAACCCCAATGAAATCTGTGTAGAGATTTCCCCTGTAACAAAGCTTAGTTACATATGTCCCATGGTAGTCCGCTCTCTCAAGTGAATCTCCAACCAAGTCTACAATCTCTTTTTGTAATTTCCACTATGCCATTGGCTGAAGAGCACTAGAACTTGCACCAGAATCAAAAGCTGCACCACCTTTATGATTTGACATTTTCAGTTGTTCATTGTCAATGTCAAGCATCTTACCTCCAAAACTTATGCCTTCTAGGTCTGCATAGTATTTGAAACCATCAATCTGAAAAGGAGTTGAATCTCCTCCAGTGGCTAAATTCTTTCCAACGATTAGTATATTTTTATCATAGCTAGAATCAACTAATTTTTCAATACAATAAGAAAATTCACCAGATCCCAATTGTGATTGTAAAGATTGTTTTGCGATCCCAAGTTCAAGCGGTCCATTGTAGTTATTGGCTGTTGTTTCTGCTTCATGTGAGCATCCAAGAACTACATCGTTGATATGTGATCCTTTATTGTGGGAGGACTTAAAAATAAATCTCTCAGACGCAAGTATCCCTCTTGAAAATCCAGTTCTATATTGCATATAATATTTGCATGATTTTTTGTCACAAAAGCACTGAGTGACATTGTAACAATATTCATGACAGTCTGCTAAATTTGAAAAAGTTGAGGACCCTGCAGAATTATAGGGTGGATCCAATGAATATTCACCATCACCACCCATTGGATTATCGCAATAGACCTAAAATAGGCTGCTACCAGTGTCAAAAGCAACAGTTTGTTGGACAGGTGGTTCGCTCATTTCAAAACATGAAAGAAACAAGGAAACTTTACGTCGCGTTGCTAAACTTGCTTGGAAATCGCTCTGATCAGTGAATCCTTCGGCTTGCATCGACAAAAAGTTTAACCGAGCCAACGAAATCTCCATATCTCTATCCACTAGATCTTCAAGTTTGGCGGTCTGATCGAAATACGGAGAGCCAACAACATTATGATAAATTTGTTTTGTCACTGTCCTGTTGGATGTGGGGCTGTTTAGTATTGTACTTGGAAATAGGCAGGTAATGGTAAAAGTTAAGGCAAGGGAAAAGGCTTGAAAACGTCGCATATCCCCTCTAACAGCATATATCAAAGGTTTCAAAGAAAAACGCAGAAAAAGGAGGGAACAATTCGATGTGCATTGTGATATAATATCCAACTATCAATATCTATATCTATATGTATTGCGGAAGGGGTTTTAGCAGAGACTCTCTCAATGACTTCTAAACTTCTCATTCTTTTTTCTAGATTTTTGTATTAATTTTAATACATAAAAAGTAGTGGGTTGTAACCAACCTTACCACCACTCAAATTTAAATTTAAAATATTCTCACTGTCTCTTAACTCATCCTACAACCACTCCTACAAATCCTCTAATCATCATCCCACGTTTCCCTCCACATTCCCTCCCGCGTTTCCCACTCCAATTAATAGTCCACTCCAATTAATGTATTGCAGAAGGCGTTTTTAGCAGAGACCCTCTCAATGGTTTTTAAATTTCTCGTTCTTTTTTCTAGATTTTTGTATTTTTTTTAATACATAAAAAGTAGTGGGTTATAACCAACCTTATCATCAATTAAATTTAAATTTAAAATATTCCCACTATCTCTTAACTCATCCGACAACCCCTCCTACAAATCCTCTAATCATCATCTCACGTTTCCCCCCACATTTCCTCCCGTGTTTCCCACTCCAATTAAGAGTCCTCCATTTTAAGAATTCCACCCCAATTAAAACTCCTCCAAACATAGCTTCCACCTTCATTTCTCTTGCATGCTCATTCGTATTTTTTAGTAAGCCAAAATAAGAATCTATTATCACTTTCATCTTTCTTGTGGTGTCAATCCAATTCTGTGTCATCCCATGAATCAAATGAACCCTAACAAGTCCGAATACATGCCACGTATATCCAAACTGGTGATTAATCGAAATAACAATACTACTTTATGAGTCTCTAATCTCTTTCAGTCTTCTCTTGCGGGATTTATTACTTGTTTGTGTCATCACTGTCGGATCACCCTCTCAGTGTCATCTTCATCACCACCATTTTTAGTTAGGGTTTTAAATGAAGTCCCGATTTTGCCGCAAATAATGCTTATCCATGCATATTTTCGTGGTCAACTAGTGCTTGATAACTGTGTTATGGGTCCTAAGGATCATCTCATCAATTTTACATCCCTCTCAAGCTAGCTTTAAATAAGGTCTGTAGTGAAGATATGTTGGAAGTTTCACCAGTCAATGGTGGTAGCGGTAGTGGCCGGCGTTTGTGGCGCAAATGGCAGCACGTCCTATTTTCAGCTGTGCCTATTAGAGAAGATCCGGCAAGACTAAACAAGAACATGGTCATGGGGATTTGCTTTGTCCCTACACAATATTGCATGGGGTATAAGCAGCATCTTTGACAGCTCTAAATTGCCTGGAGCAATGCTGATTCTTGTTAGCCTTTGGAGCAAAACCATTTAACAGTGGAGAGGAAGGGAAAAAAAGGAAAGAAAAGATAAAAGAAAAAGAAAAAGAAGAAAAGGAGAGTAGAGGAAAAGAAAAAGAATTAGGAAGAGAATGTTCTCTCTCTACATTCCGGACGGTTGCAGGGGCTTTTCCCTACTTTATTTGAGAGTACCTTCGGAACAAAATTGTAGACTGTTAATCTCGAAAACCATTTTCAGGAGGCTCACGCATAATTTTTTCACGTATACATCACTTGCAGGTGGCACAATCAGTTATAAGTTAATATTCATGGCAATTTGAGAAATGAGGGGCTTCGTAAACATTTAAGTATGCCGCAGCATTTGCGAGAAAAACATGAATTACTGCAGTCTAGACATTTGTTGAATAATAAAAAAAAAAGATGTCAGACTTTCATATCTTTGTCAATTCAGGCTATCAGATCCAGAATGTATATGTTGGGAACACTGATTTTGTTCATGAAGTTCAACATTTGACGCACACTTGAGTGATGAAGTCTACTACATGTAAGGCAAACTACTTATCCCATCCTTCCATTACGGGTTCAGCTTGGAAGGAATCAAATCACACTGCGAATACAAGTGTATTAATCATTCCACAAAACTCTACAGTCAATTCCTTGAAAAGTAAGTTGCTTAGTTTCCAAATCAAATGCCATGTAGAAATATTATTGGAGATTAATCCCAGTAAAATTAAATTTATATCCCAGCTATGAAGCGTCCACCACATTAAAGCATACCTTACCAGAATATTGTTTAAAAATGTTCTCGGAGTCCAGTTCCACTGTTGAATCATTAGAAAAATGAAATGGTACAGTAGGAACCCCAATGAAATCTGTGTAGAGATTTCCCATGTAACAAAGCTTAGTTACATATGTCCCATGGTAGTCCGCTCTCTCAAGTGAATCTCCAACCAAGTCTACAATCTCTTTTTGTAATTTCCACTATGCCATTGGCTGAAGAGCACTAGAACTTGCACCAGAATCAAAAGCTGCACCACCCTTATGATTTGACATTTTCAGTTGTTCATTGTCAATGTCAAGCATCTTACCTCCAAAACTTATGCCTTCTAGGTCTGCATAGTATTTGAACCATCAATCTGAAAAGGAGTTGAATCTCCTCCAGTGGCTAAATTCTTTCCAACGATTAGTATATTTTTATCATAGCTAGAATCAACTAATTTTTCAATACAATAAGAAAATTCACCAGATCCCAATTGTGATTGTAAAGAATGTTTTGCTCTCCCAAGTTCAAGCAGTCCATTGTAGTTATTGGCTGCTGTTTCTGCTTCATGTGAGCATCCAAGAACTACATCGTTGATATGTGATCCTTTATTGTGGGAGGACTTAAAAATAAATCTCTCAGACGCAAGTATCCCTCTTGAAAATCCAGTTCCATATTGCATATAATATTTGCATGATTTTTTGTCACAAAAGCACTGAGTGACATTGTAACAATATTCATGACAGTCTGCTAAATTTGAAAAAGTTGAGGACCCTGCAGAATTATAGGGTGGATCCAATGAATATTCACCATCACCACCCATTGGATTATCGCAATGGACCTAAAATAGGCTGCTACCAGTGTCAAAAGCAACAGTTTGTTGGACAGGTGGTTCGCTCATTTCAAAACATGCAAGAAACAAGGAAACTTTACGTCGCGTTGCTAAACTTGCTTGGAAATCACTCTGATCAGTGAATCCTTCGGCTTGCATCGACAAAAAGTTTAACCGAGCCAACGAAATCTCCATATCTCTATCCACTAGATCTTCAAGTTTGGCGGTCTGATCGAAATACGGTGAGCCAACAACATTATGATAAATTTGTTTTGTCACTGTCCTGTTGGATGTGGGGCTGTTTAGTATTGTACTTGGAAATAGGCAGGTAATGGTAAAAGTTAAGGCAAGGGAAAAGGCTTGAAAACGTCGCATATCCCCTCTAACAGCATATATCAAAGGTTTCAAAGAAAAACGCAGAAAAAGAAGGGAACAATTCGATGTGCATTGTGATATAATATCCAACTATCAATATCTATATCTATATGTATTGCGGAAGGGGTTTTAGCGGAGACTCTCTCAATGACTTCTAAACTTCTCATTCTTTTTTCTAGATTTTTGTATTAATTTTAATACATAAAAAATAGTGGGTTATAACCAACCTTATCATCAATTAAATTTAAATTTAAAATATTTCCACTATCTCTTAACTCATCCGACAACCCCTCCTACAAATCCTCTAATCATCATCTCACGTTTCCCCCCACATTTCCTCCCGTGTTTCCCACTCCAATTAAGAGTCCTCCAATTTAAGAATTTCACCCCAATTAAAACTCCTCCAAACATAGCTTCCACCTTCAATTCTCTTGCATGCTCATTCGTATTTTTTGGTAAGTCAAAATAAGAATCTATTATCACTTTCATCTTTCTTGTGGTGTCAATCCAATTCTGTGTCATCCCATGAATCAAATGAACCCTAACAAGTCCGAATACATGCCACGTATATCCAAACTGGTGATTAATCGAAATAGCAATACTACTTTATGAGTCTCTAATCTCTTTCAGTCTTCTCTTGCGGGATTTATTACTTGTTTGTGTCATCACTGTCGGATCACCCTCTCAGTGTCATCTTCATCACCACCATTTTTAGTTAGGATTTTAAATGAAGTCCCGATTTTGCCGCAAATAATGCTTATCCATGCATATTTTCGTGGTCAACTAGTGCTTGATAACTGTGTTAAGGGTCCTAAGGATCATCTCATGAATTTTACATCCCTCCCAAGCCAGCTTTAAATAAGGTCTGTAGTGAAGATATGTTGGAAGTTTTACCAGTCAATGGTGGTAGCCGGTAGTGGCCGACGTTTGTGGCGCAAGTGGCAGCACGTCCTTTTTTCAGCTGTGCCTATAAGAGAAGATCCGGCAAGACTAAACATGAACATGGTCAAGAGGATTTGCTTTGTCCCTACACAATATTGCATGGGGTATCAGCAGCATCTTTGACTGCTCTAAATTGCCTGGAGCAGTGCTGATTCATGTTAGCCTTTGGAGAAAAACCATTTAACAGTGGAGAAGAAGGAAAAAAAAGGAAAGAAAAGATAAAAGAAAAAGAAAAAGAAGAAATGGAGAGAAGAGGAAAAGAAAAAGAATTAGGAATAGAATGTTCTCTCTCTACATTCCGGACGATTGCAGGGGCTTTTTCCTACTTTATTTGAGAGTACCTTCGGAACAAAATTGTAGACTGTTAATCTCAAAAACCATTTTCAGGAGGCTCACGCATAATTTTTTCACGTATACATCACTTGCAGGTGGCACAATCAGTTATAAGTTAATATTCATGGCAATTTGAAAAATGAGGGGCTTCGTAAACATTTAAGTATGCCACAGCATTTGCGAGAAAAACATGAATTACTGCAGTCTAGACATTTGTTGAATAATAAAAAAAAAGATGTCAGACTTGCATATCTTTGTCAATTCAGGCTATCAAATCCAGAATGTATATGTTGGGAACACTGATTTTGTTCTTGAAGTTCAACATTTGACGCACACTTGAGAGATGAAGTCTACTACATGTAAGGCAAACTACTTATCCCATCCTTCCATTACGGGTTCAGCTTGGAAGGAATCAAATCACACTGCGAATACAAGTGTATTAATCATTCCACAAAGCTCTACAGTCCATTCCTTGAAAAGTAAGTTGCTTAGTTTCCAAATCAAATGCCATGTAGAAATATTATTGGAGATTAATCCCAATAAAATTAAATTTATATCCTAGCTATGAAGCGTCCACCACATTTAAGCATACCTTACCAGAATATTGTTGAAAGATGTTCTCGTAGTCCAGTTCCACTGTTGAATCATTAGCAAAATGAAATGGTACAGGAGGAACCCCAATGAAATCTGTGTAGAGATTTTCCCTGTAACAAAGCTTAGTTACATGTCCCATGGTAGTCCGCTCTCTCAAGTGAATCTCCAACCAAGTCTACAATCTCTTTGTGTAATTTTCACTATGCCATTGGCTGAAGAACACTAGAACTTGCACCAGAATCAAAAGCTGCACCACCTTTATGATTTGATATTTTCAGTTGTTCATTGTCAATGTCAAGCATCTTACCTCCAAAACTTATGCCTTCTAAGTCTACATAGTATTTGAAGCCATCAATCTAAAAAGGAGTTGAATCTCCTCCAGTGGCTAAATTCTTTCCATCGATCAGTATATTTTTATCATAGCTAGAATCACCTAATTTTTCAATACAATAAGAAAATTCACCAGATTCCAATTGTGATAGTAAAGAATGTTTTGCTGTCCCAAGTTCAAGCAGTCCATTGTAGTTATTGGCTGCTGTTTCTGCTTCATGTGAGCATCCAAGAACTACATCGTTGATAAGTGACCTTTATTGTGGGAGGACTTAAAAATAAATCTCTCGGACGCAAGTATCCCTCTTGAAAATCCAGTTCCATATTGCATATAATATTTGCATGATTTTTTGTCACAAAAGCATTGAGTGGCATTGTTACAATATTCATGACAATTTGCTAAATTTGAAAAATTTGAGGACCCTGCAGAATTATAGGTTGGATCCCATCCTTACATTGTCTCCTTATATTATGAGAAATTTTCATTTCTCTTACATTAGCTTCCTAAACATTCAATTTCTTTTAGATATATCTTCTCTGGTACAAATGTTTTGAAACTATTAAAACACAAATTTGGTTACTATTTTAATAAAGTGTAGCTTTGATACTTTCAAAACACAAAAACACAGTAACAAAAATCTAATTTTTATTTGAAATTTTCTAGCATAATAACAACATTATTTTAGGTGTATAATGCTCCCCCTATTGGCCATTGATCCTAGCTCCGGCACTGCATTTAGACATATTTGCCAATTTAATTTGGATTACCTTTTTATGCACTGACAGTGTAATAATTTTTTACATTAGCAACTTTGGTTATATACCACACGTGCATTATTTAAATTTCAAATTTGAATTCTTATTATGTGGTATGATTTAAATTTGCTAGTGTAAAAAAAATATACATTAAAGTGTATAAAAAAGTTATCCATTTAATTTCACGCTTGTCAAACAATTAACTCCTAAAGCCCTTTTATTAACCTATCTTAATTTTACCAACTCCTCTCTCTATGTTTCATCCTTTCCAACTTCTCTCTACTTTTTTACATCTTCTCAAAGGCTTCTTCAAGTGTTCGTTTTCCTAATAAAGTCTTTTCTAAAATTTTTTAGTGAGAGTTTTAAGTTTCTCCTAGGATTCTCAGTGAAAATTTTCTATTCTTTTATGGATTCTGTGAGGACCCGAAAATTTTCTTATTTTTATAGAATATTACTGGAATATTTAAATGATTATTCACTTATTTTCTTCGAATTATTTATTTCGACCATTTTAAATCCATTTATATGGAACGACACCTCTTTATATTTTTAAAGCGTTTTGTTGAAAAATTCGCTTTTCGAAAATTTGTTTAGTCCGAAACGACGGGTACACGTTTTTCTAGGCTATACTTGAATCGGGAGTGTATTAATATTGGAGAATTAAAAACGATCAATAATAGATTAAGAAAGGTTAATGGAGGAATTAATACTCAATTCACGTGAGGACTCGTAAAATTATTATTTTTAAAACCCCTAATTTTGGCTCAATTAATTATCTATTTGGATTTTTGCCCCGAATATTATTTTCTATCCTTATTAGACCTAAGTACATGATTTTATAGCTTCGTTATATTTTTAAAGTGTCTCGTTTCAAAAATTATTTTCTTATAAGCTTGTTTAGTGAAAAGGTGAAAACGTGTCCAAACACTTTACCCAATTGGGAATACAATAAGCTCGAAAATTTAAGACATATACAATGGTTCTAAAATAGGTAAATTTAGGTTTAACTACTCAAGTGATAGTTAGTGGTACGATCGTTATAAGAATTTCTTGAAGGTTTCATTTTATCGCGCCTAAATTGGAAATACGTGTTTTCACGTACGCGCTTAATTGAGGGACTTTGGACCATTATTTTGGGACAATTGAGAATGAATAATTTTTATATGAATGTAAGTGCCTAAGAGGTTTAGTGCACTAGTGCAACAAACTTAAGAGAAATCGAGCACAAAAAGCGCGCGTATGCGCACCAATTGCAGTTGACTTTTGTGGCCTTAAAATATTAGACGTCAGGCTTCATTTGTACGCAAAGGAATCAGACCAACATTTCATTTCTCCTAGCTGCCATGGACGGATAGCTGACTGCAAAGGAACAACCGCAGCTCTTCACCATTTCCTCTACAAAACTCACTCAAATCACCACCAAATCTTCTCAAAATTTAGCACTACTTAGCCTAAGCCTTGGAGTTCACATCTAGCTAAAAAGGGGAGGATTTTCACGGCTCACTTAGGAGAAAGGAGGGACCGAATCTCTGACTGAGACATCAACTAGAGTAAGTTTTAATTTAGCCTTCTAATTTCAATTTTTGGAAGTTCTAGTATATCTTTTAGCTCTTAATTTCTTATGGGTTGTTGTTGATGTTGGAAAAAAATGGAAGGTGGGCTCTATGAACTCCCACCTCTGTCTTGATGGCTGATATGGTGATTGATGCTGTTTATAATGTTGATTTAATGTTTGAAATGGTGGATTAATGGAGTTTAATTAGTAGAAACCTCAAGGAACTCATGGGATAGAAATTTCCGATTTTGCCCCTGCCTGTCCGGTTATTTTAAGGCCAATTTTTGATGATCTAATGGCTTGAATATGATGTTTATATGTTGTATTAGTTGTGTAAAAATTTTCATTGGAAAATATTGAGTTTTGGTTGGTCAAATGAATTTATTTCCCAAAGCTAGTAATCTGGAAACTGTTTTCGTAATGACCAGACCAGTGTTCGTATTTTGGCCGTAACTTTGTCCTCCGATGTCAAAATTGAGTTTCGTTGGTGGCATTTAAAACTAGACATCCACACCTTTCCAACGGTGTAAAATGTACATTCTGGTTCCATGTGTGTGAGCCGCACCACTCTTCTGAATTCAGCTGTTCTGTTTCTCTGTTCCGTTGAAACGATTTGATGATGCTGCAACTTTAGGTTTAATTTCGAGCCAGTTGCATGCTGAATGTTAAAATGATTTCTTCTGTGAAATTATAGCCCTATGAATTTAGTTTCTAACACTATCAACCATGCTCAAATTTGAGTTAAATTGAGTGAGTTATGATCAAAATACGGTGACTGCCTTGTTCTTGAAAACCTTGGATTTAGACAGATTTGATGTGAGACTTGTTGTGGTCTTACTAAATGAATTTCTTGGTGCTAAACACCTACCAAATGTACCATGAATGTTTCTTAGACTTTTCTTGCACAAATGAATCATGTTTGGAGGTTTTCCTTAGCCGAATGTTTGGAAACGGAGAGAAAGGGAGCTAAAGGCAGTTTTGCCTTAGTATTTCAAAACTTTGGTTGATTGGTTAACCATCTTCCCGAAGGTATTTTTCCACAAAATTTGATAGAGAAATACCCTTCATATAGGAGTACTATACTGCAAAATTTGGTACCAATCCAAGTCCGTTTCGACACTTAACTAAAGATCCAAAGTCGGAAACCCAAATCTGGAAATTGTTCAACAGTCTTGAATTTTTCCCAAATTTGAGCTACCATATCTTGGTGCTCGAAACTCCGATTCTCGATCCGCTTGTTCTGTCCAAAACCTTACTTGCATCTCTAATTGAGCTATAAATTTCAAGGGCTGGTTTGCAACGAGTAAATTCTGCCGAATTTCCAAAGTTTGCGAAAAACCAACCCCGGCTCAATCCTGGGTGATCCGGAACAGCAACTTTAAGCTCCTTTTTGAATACCTTCCATTTAGATTCATGGAATGGTGTCTTCTAAGAACTTTTAGTACTTTCAAAGACGATTCCAACGGTACCAAGTTTATCAATTTTTGACTAGTAGAAAAGAAGTTATGATTTTTCAAAAATTTTACCAAAAATCGAGAATTCTGTAATTTCAAAAGAAATCCGCGCGGGAAGCATTTTTCTAGCATCCGGCCTTGAATCCGGCCATTTTCCGGCAGGATAGGCGGCCGGATTGTAGTTGGGATTTGAAAAAAAATGAGGATGGCTACTGCCTCCAATCCGGCCGGATTGTGATGTGGCCAGTCCACTTTCAACTTCGGTCGTTCGTTTTGAGATTTATTCGCACGTACTCGTTTCCATCCAATGATTTCAAGAATAATAATCCAATATTACTCGAGTCTCGTACCTTTTTGCGAATCCAACTTCAAAGACAAACTCAAACGAAATTTCCAAAATATTTCCAGACCACATTTGTGTTCGATCCCCTCGTCTCTTAGGGACCTATAGTAATGGTCTTCTATTCGATGTTCAGGCACGCACGAGGACCTCCAAGATGATCCCATCGTGGAAGTTTGAACTCTCAATCCAACCTACTTGCTTGCAGAACTTGGTGAGTGTCAAGTGTATGATTACTTGAACTCTAGGGACTTGATTCATGCTTGATTTACCTGATTACATGCTTAGCCTATTCGATTTTGACAAAAATGGAGTCGAGTGTGTACTTGATCGCACTCGTTCTCATTTGAAACGAATGACTCATGCTTAACATGATATGCCTGGTTTACATGATTTGAAATACCTGTTTAAACCTGTCAAATGCTTGAATACATGACATGGTATGCTATGATTGCATACGTCGTTGGAGTGAATCTCCTCGACACTTACATGATACATGGGGGACGCCCAAACTCATAGGTCGACCTTGGAACTCGAGCCGGCGTGGGCTTGGTCGGGAACCTCGGTGAGCCATGAGATTCACATGATAAGCTTGATCTATTGAGAGATCTCGCTTGGCATACTCGTGAAGTATCGCCCAATAAATGTCGTGCGGGCCCCGAAGCGGTGTATGGTGGACGGATGAGAAGTAAGTGGTGAACTATGGATATGAAATATCAACCCGGTTGACGGAGAGTCAACGCGGGGAGATATACGAATGACATCGGCAACATTCGGAACTTAGCTCCTGAGAGCTACCATATCCTTGAATTGTTTTTTGTTACATTTTGTTGGCATTATTAATTACTTGCAATTTATTACTTGGGCTTGTTACCTGAGCTATGTGCCTGCATGTGTGTTCTTGACCTCACGAGCGTTTTGCTCACCCTGTAGATTTGTTTTCCTTAACAGGATTGAACTTGGCGAGGTATCGAAGAAACCTTCCTGATACACTTTCGTTTAGGGTTTCTATTACTTTTGGCTATGTCTTGGATTTTGGGTTGTATTTTGGAATCCGAATGTAACTTTTGGGGCATGATGTATATTTGGGATTTATGATGATTGTTGAACACCTGATGTACGGGTTGGATAACGGATGACTTTTATTAAACTTGAACGCTTCCGCATTTATTGTATCTAAGTTATTGACCGTATTGTGTGGTCCGGTAATAAGTTTGAATGGAATTGCTTGAGTCCTGGCGAGAGCTAGGCAGGCGTCCCGCGGATACCCTTTGGTTCGCCTTAGGGAGAAGTGGGAGCGTCACAGTTGGTATCATAGCATAAGCTTTAGATCTTGTAGTGTATCCTAGGCTTAAAGTTTAGGATGCCTGACTGTGGGATTAATTTGAATATTATGTGAACTAGAGGATCTATTGTATCCTACGGGTTAAAGAAATTGGTTACTTGAGAGTTTCTTACTTGGGACTTGTAGAAATAAAAATTGAGGAATTAGCTGATGTTATATTGAAGGAAAATATGGGATGAGAGATTAGTAGTAAAAGATTGGATGAATTTGAATTATTATTATACTTGTAAGTGTGGAAAGAAGTGAGGCAATTATTAGTGCTGGCTAAAGCGGATAAGAGACCGAGATTTGATGGTCAAACTCCATGTATCGTGATTGTGAACCCAGATGAAAGACTTTCAAAGGAATAAAATGCATTTTCCTGTTCATTTACCTCCTAGAGAATTTATGCTTTGAAATTCTAAAGGAAAATTGAGGATGTACTAGTTTTATTTTCAAACGATGATTGGAAATAATATATATATGCTTTAAGTATGTGTAATTTTTTGATTTTGGTAAATATGTGAATTTTTCTTGAATTTCAATTTAAAAATTTGTGAATAACTGATGAGTTTGTTGAAATTTTGTATGTGATGGGCTGATACAAGGTTAAAATTTTCTAAACTAGATTTTCCCCCTTGATTGTATACTGGTGTATTCTCACACTTGAATTCATCTATGCTTTGCAAAAAATAATAATAATAATAATAATAATAATATCTTGAGTTTTCGGAAGAACGGCGAACTTATGTTTTTATAATGAAAATCTTGAACTTGATAAGATTTTTGTTACTTTAAATACTCTTCTTATGTTTTCAAATTCTTGGTTTTCAAGAAGGGTGAGTCTATCTTTAAGTGTACGGATTGAGGAAACTTTGAGATATAGAGTAACCGCATTCAAGAACACGCAGTTAGTGTAAATTGACTTGGTTTCCATTTGACACGTAAGTTAGCAAGTTGTACTTATTTCTTGGGTTTGAACTTGGAGCTTGAGGCTTTAACTATAAAACCCTAAGACTAGTTATTCTTGGAGATGATGGTGCTCTGGTCGGTGGCTTGCTTATTAAAGATTTTGAAATTCGAATGGATAACCTTTGGTTTCTGCTTGTGTTATGGTTTGATTGGATCTAATTTCGTAAAGGCATGTGATCTGATTGGAATTAGTGATATTCGGACCCATTGGTTTAATTAAGGACTTAGGAAGGGTGGTGCACGCCGTGAGACCTTTTGTATCCCGCTTGCATATACTTCTACATTTTGTGACCCTTAATTGCCTATATACAGTATTTGACATATTGGGCTTGTTTTGTGACTTCTTAACTCGTACTATAACCTTCGATACATGTAAAGAATCATGTCTTGATTCTAAATATTTTTGCAACTTGTATATGCATTAAGTTCTTTTATGATTAATTATTCCTTTTCTTGCGCTTATAGACTCTTATTAAGTATGGTAGCAGGAATAGGAAAAAGGGGTCTTGGCCGAGGGCTTAGACAACCCTGTACTCATGAGAAAAAAATTGATGGATTTATATAATTTAATGAGATCCTAGTACTGAATATGAATCGAGAATAAACCAGAAGATTAGATCTACCAGTGTATAATGGATTAACCTAGTTGGGAACTTAGTGAGATTTTCCTGTGTGAAATTTTAATAGCTGCTTTATACGTATATTATGATTGGTCCTATGGCCATATTTCAACTTTTGTGAAACTTTGAACTCCAAAAGTATTTCGTGGGTTTGGTGAGATGACTTGAACTCATTACCAATTTGTTCTACTTGAACAAAAGCGCTTTCAATTTTACTTGACTAATACTATACCCAGATTCACTTGTTTTACTTTTCACAAAATTTATATATATATATATATATATATGTATACACATTTTGAACTCGTTTGATACTCGAAATCAGATAGAGTTCAAGTTTGAATCTTTCTTAGGAACATGAATGCCTATTTGTTATGAATCAGATATTAGAAATGATCGGGTTTTATGTACCAGTAGAGTTAACTCTTGGTTGGATAAAAGGGTGGTAAAGGTATTGGATCACAGGTTATGCGAATATGAACCTACATGTTTACCTATCTTTCTTAAAGGTATTTTCTAAAATATACGCCTTACTCGAACATAGATTTAACTCGAAACTTTGAGAAAAAGTGTTGGAACACCCTCCATGTATATGTTATGATTATTATGTATATGTTTTAAAAATCATGCATTAAGTTGCATGATTAATATTCTTAAATCTATTTGAGAGATTTTAAATATGTATTGATGATTGTGGTTAAACATTATTTGAAATCTCTTACTAAGAAAATTTAGTTTTGGGTCGTGAAGAAAAATTTGTATCTTTAACTCTAATTTTGAAAATTTTGAATCGCATTTTGCCACAGATACATTCAAAATACATCAAAAGTCTTGACCTTGTCTTGTAAGTCATGATTGGTTTGATTTAGACAAAATTTTGAGGAAAGAGATTTTGGTCCTGCTAGTGCGTAACAGTTTTTTTGTTAGGATTTGGAACTTGTTTCATATGGCGTGTAATTTATGGTTTCACTACACACGGGAGTAAGACCTTAGAATGGAAGTACATATCATTATATTAAGAGGTATTACTTTAGTCGTGTGTGTGGATTTTCTTAAGTATCATTCGAGGAGAGGGAAGAGTAAATATACCTGGATGACTTAGATGCGTGAGAATTTACAGGTTGTGGATAGTTGAGTTTCAAATTCTGATTTGCTACTTATTTAGATGCTTGAGCAGTTGATAGGCTAACAGTCAGGATTAAGAAAATGGATGAATGAAAAGTTTGGAAGAGATGCGTATAGAAATAGAAGTTCTTCACAAGGAGTTGGAATTCCAAACTAAATTAGCTGAATTCTGGGAAGAAAAGAAAAAAAAAAAAAAAAGGGTCGAGAACTTAGGGTTGAAGATGGGATCCAATGTTTGATCGCCAACTTGAGATATTAAAAGTTGTGAGATTTGGGTGAGTGAAAGGAAATATTTGATGGCTTGAATGAGCCTAACGATTAAGGACCGGATGTTATATTTGGAATGGACGCTTGAGGCTATATATACATAGATTATTGTGATTTGAACGATGAGACTATTAAGAACAAATACTCCATAACCTCACATAAACGAGAATTATAATCAAGGGTCAAGAGCAATGAATAAGGGATTTAAAGTAGAGTTACTACCAATCGGGAATCCTAGAAACTAATGTGCTTAACCACTTCCAATTCAAGATGGGGATGCTTGAATTTTCAGTTATGCCAATTGGGTTGACTAATATATTAGCAGCAATTATTGCATTAATGCATCAAGGTTTTAAATCGTAATAGGATTAATCTGTGATGGCATTTATTGATGATGTATTGATATACCCTAAAGTTGAGAAGATCATGAAAAAAGTACTTGATGGTAGTTTTACAAACCCCGAGAGAACGCTAACTTTTGTTAAGTCCAATAAATGTGAGTTCGATGGGAAGAAATAGCCTTTCTAAGTTATATAATATCTAAGGAAGAAATTGTTGTTAACTCAGCTTAAGTGGAAGCTATTTAAGAGGAAATGACTAGAAAATCCTACCGAAATTTGGAGTTCTTAGAGGTAGTCGAATATTACCTTGGTTTGATCAGGGACTTCTAAGGATACGAGACTTGGCAAGTTATTTGAGATTCTAAATGTGAGGAAGAATTTGAAAGTGAAAATCGTTTAACCAATGCACTTGTGTTGGCTTTACCGAGCGGATGAGGTGATTTTGTGATTTATACAGATGGTTCAAAGGATGGTTTAGAATGTATATTAATAATATATGATGAGGTGATTGGATATGCCTTCTGAAAGTTAAAATCTCCCAGAAGAAAGTAATCAACTCATGATTTGGAGTGAGTTGGAAAATGTAAGTCAATGATTGATCTGATAGGGTTAACCATGAAGGGAATGATATTGTTCTAAGTATGAATTTCGAGGACGAAATTCCTTTCCAGAAGGGGAGGATGTGAGGACCCGAAAATTTTCTTATTTTTATAGAATATTACTGGAATATTTAAATGATTATTCACTTATTTTCTTCGAATTATTTATTTCGACCATTTTAAATCCATTTATATGGAACGACACCTCTTTATATTTTTAAAGCGTTTTGTTGAAAAATTCGCTTTTCGAAAATTTGTTTAGTCCGAAACGACGGGTACACGTTTTTCTAGGCTATACTTGAATCGGGAGTGTATTAATATTGGAGAATTAAGAATGAGCAATAATAGATTAAAAAAGGTTAATGGAGGAATTAATACTCAATTCACGTGAGGACTCGTAAAATTATTATTTTTAAAACCCCTAATTTTGGCTCAATTAATTATCTATTTGGATTTTTGCCCCGAATATTATTTTCTATCCTTATTAGACCTAAATACATGGTTTTATAGCTTCGTTATATTTTTAAAGTGTCTCGTTTCAAAAATTATTTTCTTATAAGCTTGTTTAGTGAAAAGGTGAAAACGTGTCCAAACACTTTAGCCAATTGGGAATACAATAAGCTCGAAAATTTAAGACATATACAATGGTTCTAAAATAGGTAAATTTAGGTTTAAGTACTCAAGTGATAGTTAGTGGTACGATCGTTATAAGAATTTCTCGAAAGTTTCATTTTATCGCGCCTAAATTGGAAATATGTGTTTTCACGTACGCGCTTAATTGAGGGACTTTGGACCATTATTTTGGGACAATTGAGAATGAATAATTTTTATATGAATATAAGTGCCTAAGAGGTTTAGTGCACTAGTGCAACAAACTTAAGAGAAATCGAGCACAAAAAGCACGCGTATGCGCACCAATTGCGGTTGACTTTTGTGGCCTTAAAATATTAGACGTCAAGCTTCATTTGTACGCAAAGGAATCAAACCAACATTTCATTTCTCCTAGCTGCCATGGACGGATAGCTGACTGCAAAGGAACAACCGCAGCTCTTCACCATTTCCTCTACAAAACTCACTCAAATCACCACCAAATCTTCTCAAAATTTAGCACTACTTAGCCTAAGCCTTGGAGTTCACATCTAGCTAAAAAGGGGAGGATTTTCACGGCTCACTTAGGAGAAAGGAGGGACCGAATCTCTGACTGAGACATCAACTAGAGTAAGTTTTAATTTAGCCTTCTAATTTCAATTTTTGGAAGTTCTAGTATATCTTTTAGCTCTTAATTTCTTATGGGTTGTTGTTGATGTTGGAAAAAAACGGAAGGTGGGCTCTATGAACTCCCACCTCTGTCTTGATGGCTGATATGGTGATTGATGCTGTTTATAATGTTGATTTAGTGTTTGAAATGGTGTATTAATGGAGTTTAATTAGTAGAAACCTCAAGGAACTCATGGGATAGAAATTTCTGATTTTACCCCTGCCTGTCCGGTTATTTTAAGGCCAATTTTTTATGATCTAATGGCTTGAATATGATGTTTATATGTTGTATTAGTTGTGCAAAAATTTTCATTGGAAAATATTGAGTTTTAGTTGGTCAAATGAATTTATTTCCCAAAGCTAGTAATCTGGAAACTGTTTTCGTAATGACCAGACCAGTGTTCGTATTTCGGCCGTAACCTTGTCCTCCAATGTCGAAATCGATTTCCATTGGTGGAATTTGAAACTAGACATCCACACCTTTCCAACGGTGTAAAATGCACATTCTGGTTCCATGTGTGTGAGCCGCACCACTCTTCTGAATTCAGCTGTTCTGTTTCTCTGTTCCGTTGGAACGATTTGATGATGCTGCAACTTTAGGCTTAATTTCGAGCCAGTTGCATGCTGAATCTTAAAACGATTTCTTCTGTGAAATTATAGCCCTATGAATTTAGTTTCTAACACTATCAACCATGCTCAAATTTGAGTTAAATTGAGTGAGTTATGATCAAAATACGGTGACTGCCTTGTTCTTGAAAACCTTGGATTTAGACAGATTTGATGTGAGACTTGTTGTGGTCTTACTAAATGAATTTCTTGGTGCTAAACACCTACCAAATGTACCATGAATGTTTCTTAGACTTTTCTTGTATAAATGAACCATGTTTGGAGGTTTTCCTTAGCCGAATGTTTGGAAACGGAGAGAAAGGGAGCTAAAGGCAGTTTTGCCTTAGTATTTCAAAACTTTGGTTGATTGGTTAACCATCTTCCCGAAGGTATTTTTCCACGAAATTTGATAGAGAAATACCCTTCATATAGGAGTACTATACTGAAAAATTTGGTACCAATCCAAGTCCGTTTCGATACTTAACTAAAGGTCCAAATTCGGAAACCCAAATCTGGAAATTGTTCAACAGTCTTGAATTTTTCCCAAATTTGAGCTACCATATCTTGGTGCTCGAAACCCCGATTCTCGATCCGCTTGTTCTGTCCAAAACCTTACTTGCATCTCTAATTGAGCTATAAATTTCAAGGGCTGGTTTGTAACGAGTAAATTCCGCCGAATTTCCAAAGTTAGCGAAAAACCAACCCCGGCTCAATCCTGGGTGATCCGGAACAGCAACTTTAAGCTCCTTTTTGAATACCTTCCATTTAGATTCATGGAACGGTGTCTTCTAAGAACTTTTAGTACTTTCAAAGACAATTCCAACGGTACCAAGTTTATCAATTTTTGGCTAGCAGAAAAGAAGTTATGATTTTTCAAAAATTTTACCAAAAATCGAGAATTCTGTAATTTCAAAAGAAATCCACGCGGGAAGCATTTTTCTAGCATCCGGCCTTGAATCCGGCCAGTTTCCGGCCGGATAGGTGGTCGGATTGTAGTTGGGATTTGAAAAAAAATGAGGATGGCTACTGCCTCCAATCCGGCCAAGAATCCTGCCGGATTGTGATGTGGCCAGTCCACTTTCAACTTCGGTCGTTCGTTTTGAGATTTATTCGCACGTACTTGTTTCCATCCAATGATTTCAAGAATAATAATCCAATATTACTCGAGTCTCGTACCTTTTTGCGAATCCAACTTCAAAGACAAACTCAAACGAAATTTCCAAAATATTTCCAGACCACATTTGTGTTCGATCCCCTCGTCTCTTAGGGACCTATAGTAATGGTCTTCTATTCGATGTTCAGGCACGCACGAGGACCTCCAAGATGATCCCATCGTGGAAGTTTGAACTCTCAATCCAACCTACTTGCTTGCAGAACTTGGTGAGTGTCAAGTGTATGATTACTTGAACTCTAGGGACTTGATTCATGCTTGATTTACCTGATTACATGCTTAGCCTATTCGATTTTGACAAAAATGGAGTCGAGTGTGTACTTGATCGCACTCGTTCTCATTTGAAACGAATGACTCATGCTTAACATGATATGCCTGGTTTACATGATTTGAAATACCTGTTTAAACCTGTCAAATGCTTGAATACATGACATGGTATGCTATGATTGCATACGTCGTTGGAGTGAATCTCCTCGACACTTACATGATACATGGGGGACGCCCAAACTCATAGGTCGACCTTGGAACTCGAGCCGGCGTGGGCTTGGTCGGGAACCTCGGTGAGCCATGAGATTCACATGATAAGCTCGATCTATTGAGAGATCTCGCTTGACATACTCGTGAAGTATCGCCCTATAAATGTCGTGCGGGCCCGAAGCGGTGTATGGTAGACGAATGAGAAGTAAGTGGTGAACTACGGATATGAAATATCAACCCGGTTGACGGAGAGTCAACGCGGGGAGATATACGAATGACATCGGCAAAATGTGGAACTTAGCTCCTGAGAGCTACCATATCCTTGAATTATTTTTGGTTACATTTTGTTGGCATTATTAATTACTTACAATTTATTACTTGGGCTTTTTACCTGAGCTATGTGCCTGTATGTGTGTTCTTGACCTCACCCTGTAGATTTGTTTTCCTTAACAGGATTGAACTTGGCGAGGTATCGAAGAAACCTTCCTGATACACTTTCGTTTAGGGTTTCTATTACTTTTGGCTATGTCTTGACTTTTGAGTTGTATTTTGGAATTCGAATGTAACTTTTGGGGCATGATGTATATTTGGGATTTATGATGGTTGTTGAACACCCGATGTACGGGTTGGATAACGGATGACTTTTATTAAACTTGAACGTTTCCGCATTTATTGTATCTAAATTATTGACCGTATTGTGTGGTCCGGTAATAAGTTTGAATGGAATTGTTTGAGTCCTAGCGAGAGATAGGCAGGCGTTCCGCGGATACCTTTTGGTTCGCCCTAGGGAGAAGTGGGGGCGTCACAGATTCCTATAGAGACTTTTGTATTTTTCTTATTTTATTAGTAGATCTAAATTTATTTCAGATTTGGTTATCAGACCTGAAATTTTTTAGATTTTGAATCTATTTCGATAGTTTTCATTATCATTATTGGAGTTTAAAACCATTGATCATCAGATCTAATGATTGCAACATTTATAGAAGAAAGACACAACGATTTATCTATTGGAAGATGATTTTGAAATCTCTTATGTACTCTAGATCTTTTCATAATTTTTCAAATTTGTTGTATCTATTAAATTATAGATCTGTAATTTTTAGTGCATGTTTAACCTGTCATTAGAATAGAGTTTTATCCAAAAAATAAAACTCCTAAAGCCCTTTTTAACGATATCCCTAAAGTACCTATTGGCTCTTTTGATGCAGACTTTTCTTCGGATAAGTAATACTTAGCAATGCAACTTTTGCTCTTGGAAATTTTATTAGCATTTTTTTCTTTTTGGTTGAAGGTGATAAGGAATGTTTTTAACTGCTACAAAAGCTGCTACTAACTCTGTAATTTGCCATGTGGAGGATTCCATAGTTTGGAGGTCTCCTCCCCACATGATTCAAATTCAACAATACTCATTCGATAGTGCCAAATTCAACAATTCAGAAAATTATTCACTTCTCCTCCCATGAGAGCACTCATCATTAGAAATACCAATCTGAATCTTGGGGAGTACCGACTTTAAACTTTAGTATACTTGTTTCTTGATTTTCCGTACTAAGCTCATTGGCTTTTAGGTACCAGGCACATGCCTAAATTACCATTTTCGGAATTTAAGAATTTAAAAGTCAGTTACTCTCCATTTTAATCGGATTAGCTTAAAATATATAAAGTTTACATGCAATTATCGTATGTGAATGGTAAGGTAGTTCATTGGCCTTTGGCCAATTTACCAGTTGGTTGTCGTCCTTTTCATAGGTAATCTAAACTAGGCGGTTCAACTGCTAAATTATTGAACTGGAACGGTTTTAAGTGTGTGGATTAGTTCATTACTTTTAATACAATTAATGTCAAAATTTTCAAATTTAGTTAAATCTCCTCAATGAATGACAGTCTGCATTTAGTTACAACCAATTTCGAATACGGTCTTGTTTTCAATTATTCCACAATAAACATTTTATACATTTATGTCTCGTGTATACTCTCTACCTATCCTTTTACATCCCAACAAGTTCTTTTTATTTTTTTAACTTCCCAATAAGTTACCTTAAGACAAAAAAATCTAGTAATGAGGGGTGGGATTCAAGAAGTAAGAGGAGGATTGGAATTCAAATCAAGAACCTCTAATTCCTAGTGCCAACAAGTTAGCTATACACATATTTATTCCCCTAACTTTTTTGTCAGCATATATATATATATATATATATCTATATATATATATACAGACACACACATGTATGACTCCAAACCGATGACTAGGGTGAATAATTACAACGGTCATTGGACTTGGTTAAAGTTGTAAAGCTCCACTGCCAAATATGAACAACTCCAAAAATAATAGACAACTCTAAATCACAAAAATTAATGTTTTACTTAAGAACTTCTAAATAGTAATTTATATACACATAGAATTACTAGAATAATAAATTTTAAAAGTTTTCTTCCATTATTAATAGTACAACAATTTAGGGCTCATGCAAGAGTAAAAATATCTAACAAATTGAAAAGCTGAAATAGGAAGAGTTACTAATAAATTCATAGAGGGGTAATTTTGTTTCTTAATATATTTTATAGGTTTTTGCTGCATTTAATTAACCAAAAAATGAGGATGATGTGCTTGGAGATTTTGTATCGAGTGCGAATATTGTTTGCCAGAAAAAAAATGTGTGACCATCTAATTAACATTGTTCCAATTTAATGAAAACATCTTTGGAATTGGTTAATCTTACCATAATTAACCGTGAACAATTCAATTATTGGGATGGTAAATTAAGGAAACTTTAAGCAGAATTAAGGAAAATTCCCAACTTACAATTTTAGAAATAACATTTTAAATGCTTTGTCCATCTCTTTGCTTTTACTAACAAAATTTACCATTCTTTCGAGAAACAGCTTTCCCATAACGCAAGTTGTGTTCTCAAATCCCTTCTTATTGTGTGATTCATGAAGTTTAGCTGTATTAATGTCAAAATCTATTGACAATTTCTCAGAATTAACCACAATTAAGTACATCATGGTGATAGCTTTTAACTATGTTTGAGAATATTACTTGTACTGAACGATCGCCCATTTTACTCTTGAAGATGATGCGTTGGAAATCATTCAGTTTGTGCGCTCCACAAAGGAGGTTCTTTCTATTATCAGGCCTTTGATCAATGACATTCGTATACCTTATCAAGTCAAAGCTCTGTTATGTAAATTGGATTCCTGGAGATGCAAACAAAGTCAGTCTTGAATTAGCTTTTTATGCCAATTCTTCTAATTTTGTTGAATCCATTTAAAATTCTCCCCCTATTTTTGTCAATCATTTGCTACTGGATGATTTTCAATAACCCTAGTAATGAAAATTTTCTTTCTATTCGAGAAAAATCTATAAATAAGTTGAGGAGATAACAAATAGTATGATTTTTTTAAATGTAGATTGCATCTAAAAAATTTATAGATAAAACATGAGAAATTATAAAAAGTGGACCATCAATGGACACAATCCACTAACAACGCGATTTCGTGGGATGAACATAGTTAATACTTCTATGGGCATATCCAATTCCACTTTGTCAAATTTATGCCGTCTTTTGTCCAAGTGGGGGCGGAAGAGTGCGAGGGATTCATCTGAGAAACTCAATACATCAATCATCAGCTTTGAAGCACTAATAAAACCATAGTTTTGTTAGCAAAAAAAAAAATGGTAATCATCACATAAGCAGTTCATCCTCCGGCAAATAAGATTCCCCACATGATAAGCAAACTTGCCTCAGAGCTCTACAGTCCATCATCATGAAACCAATTTCTTTGTTCAAGATATCATATGACACGTAGTGAAATTGTTGGAGATTAACACCAATAAGGCTAGAACCTAGACTCTCCTGCGAGGCATCTACCACATTCAAACAAACAAGATTTTGTCCTGATTGCGTAAAAATGTTTCCTTTATCAAGTCTCATAGTTGTCCCATGCTCAAAATGGAATGTAACAATGGGAAACTCCTCGAAGTCCCTATGCAAATGTCCCTTGAAGCAAAGCCGGCTAATGTTTCCAGAAGAGGTAATGTATCCTATCTCTAACGAGGTCCCTACGAATTCAGCAATCTTTCCTACAAGCTTATTGTAAGCTATATCTTGCAGAAAACTGACGCTAGAACCTGTGTCAATAAGTGCACCATCTTTGTGATCAGACCTCCTCAACTGATTTTTGTCAATATCAAGTCGTTGCTCTCCAAAACTGATGCCTTAAATTTGAAGAGGTGCTGTTTCGCCATCAAGTTTGAAGTTTTCTCCAACGATTAAGAGATCATCCTTAGAATATGGATCACTTAAATTTCCAATACAATAAGAAAATTGCTTATAACTCACCTGTGAAACTAGTGAAAGTTCAGTTGCACCAAGTCCTAGAACTCCATTGGCTATGTCGAAAGGGGTGGTTTCATTATGAGTGCATCCGACTACAACGTCGGAAATGATGGATTCATCATCATAAAATGGCTTGAAAACTATGTCATCATATGCCAATAATCCTCCAACATAACCGCCCAAATACGCTACCTCGTAACTGCGAAAATCGTCAAAATCTTTTTGGCATCTAACAGGATAGGCACAGAACCTGTCACAATCGACCTCAGCATCATAACTTCCCGACGTTGATGGATTAAATGTGGTGTACAATGTATTAACCATCCCTGAAAATGGTTCACATTGGACCCAAAACAACGAGCTGCCAGTGTTCATAATAACAACTTGATCAACTCGCTTTTCACCCATCTGCAAATGCACTAGAAACACAGGAACAAGAGGATGCGAAATTACTCTGGTTCGGGCTTTACTCGCATCAAATTCGCCTTCCATGCATGGTTCAAAGAGTCGTTATAGTCTCAGGCCCTCCTGATACAGTACCGGAATGATATGTTTTTTAGATATTTGACTCGCTGAAAAATCGGCGGAGAGGTCACCATGAAGCGTTGAAACGTCCGAGTTATATCGAATCACTCCTAGTCAACTCGAATCCAACAAAAAACCTTTAGAAAAAAAAGAAAAAAAAGGTGAAACCCAAGGCCATTGGAGTAACAACTACTGCTAGGTCCCAACACACGAGAAAGAGAAGTCAATATTGAAATCATTCATCGGGAAATAAAAACAAATTTGCCATAATACTGATCATGTGAAAAGATGCGCTAATATGATTCCAACTTTGTTCATGTATCAAGTATATGTACCTTATTGAACATGTACTTAATACATGAACATACCAATAATATTCCACTTTACTTTTCTTTCAAGAGCTTTCACTTTCAACTTTTCTTTCAAAAGCGGCAGCCACCCAAGGTGACAGAAAAGTGAGAGAAGGAGGTGCAGAGGAAAAGATGCCCAAAACTTCAGTGGAGGAGAGGTGAAATTTGGCGATACTTTCTCTGATCTCTTTTCTTATTTGGACGCTCTTAGAGAAGCGAGATAGTACCTGGAATAGTAGGAATCAACTCAGTAAACTGGGATTTGTGATTACCGATCAAGCTTTTTTTTCCTATCAGAAATAGCTAGTCGTTAGATTTAGTTGCAGCGGTAGCACTTTCATTGCCCTCCCTTGGTCATTCTTTTGAAATAAGGACTTTTCCCGTAGGTCAATAGTTATGAATTTATTTCTTTAAGTTTTTCTATACTTATTAGTAGGTATGAATTAGAAACATATTTGGATTAATTATAACCCTTATTGTAAACACCAAAATTTTGTCAATTTTTAATATTTTCTTGAATTTTTTTCTGTTTAGTGAGTTATTTATTTTCTTGCATTTTAATGTGCATTTTTCTCATTTTTACAGGTTTGTGTTTTGAAAAGAAAAAATAAAACAAAAAAACAACAGTAAAAAAGAAAATAAAAAATCATCCTAATCATTTTGTTTTACCAAATGCACTATTAACCCATTTTTACACTCCATGTTTCCATTCGCCTTTCTTTTCATTTGGTAAAGACCAACATTTTTGGACTAACAATTCTCCACTTTCATCCTCCCAACCTCACTTTTCTCTCTCGGCACTTGCACACTTGCACTAGACACCATCAGACACAAGAAGGGAAGAAAAAAGAGAACAAGAAGACACTCCCTCTGCCTCTCTATCCCTCTCGGCTCTCTCTCAACTTTTTGACCCCTCAAAAAAAGACAACACCACCACCACATACTCACACAGAAGAAAAACCCCTCTCTCGGCTCCCTCTCTTTTCTCTCTCAGTTCACACAACACACCACACACACACAAATCAAAAGCAAACAAAGGAAACAAAGGGACGGTTGGGGCTTGGGAATTTCATCAAAATGTGAACCAAAGACTGCCACATTCATTGAGTAAATCTGCACCACCATTTCTAGGGTTGGGGGGAAGGTTTTGCTTCCTATAAAAGGCTCGAAGTACAGCCACTAGGTCAAGAGGAGAAGGAGAGGCGGCGGTCAAAGGAAAAAGAAAGAAAAAACAGCAAAAAAAGAGAGAAAATGAAGAGAGGAAGAGCAAGAAAATTCTGCAAAAAATTTTCGGACCAAGGCTGACTTTTCAGCCATGTTGCGACCAAGATTTCTCTCTCAATATAGCTTCTTTTGAGAAGATTTCAATTTCTGCACACTCTCTGGAGTCAAGAGAACAATTCGTTCAGAAATCTCGTGGAAAAATTGACTGGAAGACCACCAAATTTGGCCACAAAAACGCTGATCTGCCTCCACTACATCAGTCCCAGCTTCGTGCAAAAGAAAAAAAAAATGCAGCAAGCTTCATTCTTGTTCTTGTTTTTTGACCCCAACTTCGCTCAAGATCATCGTAAGGTACTCTCCTATACTAATGCCTTAGACTTTCCTTCTTTTTGTTTGCTGTTTTATTCCCATTTATGCTCCTCTTTGTTTTCTCGTTTGGATTCCTATTGCACTTTTCTTGTTTTGGTTTTCTTTCTTATGCTTTTGATTCCTTTAGATGTCCGATAATGAAAATAAAGGGCATGAGTATAGGGTCTTATTGCTTGGAATTTGTTTCGTGTGGTTTCTGGGTTTGAGTTACCGAAGAAAGAATTAATGTTTTGAAAATCGGACCGGATCGGCCAGTTCGATCGGTTGAATTGCGAACCGGCCATGCTTCCAGTCCGATTCAATTAAAAATCCAAAGAATTCATTAAACTGGTCAAACCGATCAAGAACCGGTTGAACCGGTAAAAATTGGGAGATTCAACCGATTTTTATTAAGTATTTATTTTTTAAAATAAATATTTTGTTTTATTAAAAATTTTTAATACTAAAATGAATAAAAAAATATTAAATCTTTGAACCAGAATTAAACCGAACGAACCGTGAATCGAAAGGTTTTTCGGTTCACTCTCCGGTTTGGATTTTAAAATATTGGAAAGAATAGTAGAAAGCTTCGGCCAAGATGATGAAAATTTCATTTTAGCCCCCCAACTTTTGCCTAATTCCACCGTCGCCCAAAATCTGGAAAAACTAAATCATTTTTGCCACTTTTAATTTTTAATCCCTTTGGCATATTTTAGGTGTGTTTTTGAGCATTTTATTTTCAGATTTTAGGACATGAACAACATAATTTTTTTTTAGATGATTTATTGTATTGTTGGATTAAGTTTTGGGTTGAGGTTGGGTTAAGGCATATTCTAGTTGGGTTGTTGTTTTATTTTTTCTCTGGTATTGGCATTGGATCAAAGAGGTTAAAGTCCAAACAAAAAAAGAGGTTAAAGTCCAACCTTTTGTTCGGCTTTTGTTGGGTAGAAACGTAGACCAGCCCATACATTTTACTTTGGACTCTCATTGGGCCCGAGAGGGGTTTCGGCCAACTGAAGTAAAAAAAAGTCCAGTGGCCCATTTCTCTCAAGATCTGGTAATATAAATTGTAGTTCAGTCCCATACTTTTTCATACTTATATTGTGACTCTAAAAACTTTAGATTTCTTTTAATTAGATCCCTTATTTAATTTCAATTTGGTACTTAAACTTTTTTTTCTTTAATTTTTACACCCAATCTTTGCATTAATTATAATTGGACCCAAAAAATTTCTTAATTTTTGCAATTAGTTACCTAAAAGTTTTGATTTCTTAAATATAAGTTGTTTATCTTTTTTAATTGTTAATTATACTTCATTTAAATGTTTTAATTAGTAGATTTCATGGTAATTTTCATTTCTTTATAATTTATTTGTTAATTAAATTGGTGTTTGACCATTTTGTTGATTTTGAAGTATAATAAATAGGACAAATCCAACCTCAATTAACCACTACTTCAAGGGAGGTATCTTTTTTTATTATTTTAAATTCTCTTATGTGCTCCTATGAGCTTTTTTATGTGTAAGTGCATGTATTGAGTGCTTTTTGTTTCCTTTAATTACTCATTTTATTAATTTTAAGTTTCATTTATTTTTTATGATTATTTGTGAGGCATTTAAATGTCAAATTCTAATAGATAGGCGCTCAAGACATGTATTTAGCTAGCCTATGTAATAGATAGGTTTTTATTATTTTTAATTCCCCCCTTAAATTGTAGTTAAGGCCCCCAAATGTAATAGGTAAACTTTTATTTGCTTTTATTTGCTTGTGTGCTTGCATGTTTGTGTGCTTATGTGTTTATTCGCTTTCTTCAGAGTCTTTGTATCAAGATATTATGTTTATGTATTATGTGCTACGTGCTCTTACATGTTTAATTGTTTTAATTTATGCCTTATTTGTCTTACTATATATTAAGAATGCATGACGTCAACACACTAGTCCAACGCTAGTTGTGGCTTCTCCCTCCACTTACTTGCTAGTCTAACGCTAGTAAAGATTTTTAGGAATTGGCTAATCCAAGACTAGATCCTTAGATCGTTTGTGCCTTAGATTCATTTTTGTGTGACATTCAATACATTTTCATGCATATTTTTATTTTGGGATCTTTTCTCATTTGCATGATATTTCTTATTATATTATCCCCTACCCTCTATATGTGTTAATCATATCATTTAGAATTGCACCTCATTTAAGAAATTGTAAAAAAAATAATAAGTTAGTTCATTTGCTTATCTAGATTAAGAGCATTACTCTTTGAACATGGAAAATGAGCGATTATAACTTTTTAGTTTAAAAATCCCATTAATCCCTGTACAAGAAAAATTATGTCACACGAGATTTTGCCTCCCGTACCCATTATATTGCATCCCTTTTTGCTTGATCACTTATATTTATATATAATTTAATTTTCTTTTCTTTTAGACTTCCTTTTTGCATACTCATGACCCTTTTGAGGGATTATTTTGGCCTTCGCAATTAATGCGATTGATATCAATTAAACCCTTGAATGGACATTTTGTCCCTTTTAATATTTTTTATAAATTTAGATTTGCATTCATGTAGGAAACATCCAAACGTGATAAATTTAAGGGTTAGATTAAGAAAATTTTGACTAAATCTCGCAATTAGTTTAGACTAGTTTGAAAGGGTGCCTTAGGCTTGAGTTAATCGAACATTTGCTTTCTCTTTCTTCAACCGTGACTCCCGAATTCATTTTCTCTTGTCTTCCAAGACCTGGAGTTGTCGAAAAGGGTTTTATTTTATTTTATTTAAATTTTGTTAGAAAAACATTTTGGGTGATTTGATACACCCAAACTCAATACCAAGTGGCGACTCCTATTTTCTTAAAACCCTTTGTAGACTAAATTTTGGACCCAAACTGTCGCATTCTTTAGAGTCTCTTTTTCTTTATTTATTCTCCAAAATTAGAAACACATTTTTTCACTCAGCTTTTAATAAAAATTCATTTCTTTTATAAATGCCTAAATTTTATTTTTCAAAAAAGGGACGCGACACTTATGTATTGGGCTAAGGTTGGATTAATTATGATTGTGTCCAAAATAAAATTTAGACATTTAGACTTATCTGGCTAATTGTGTTGTTGGAATTTATTTTGGGCTAAACACAAGTTTAACACTTATCTCACATATAATTCAAAGTACATAATAAATTAGTCCAAATTCATTTGATATTTAGTGAAAATATTAAAATAACTGTTATATCTTTTAATATAAAATTTCTTGCTAATAATTAATTTTATGAAATAACTATTAGTAGAAGTTTCATCTTTATTGGCATTATCTATAATAGTAATTAATTATACTTATAATCATAATGGTCCAATTATTTAAATAATTTTCTAAAATGCAGTAATAATTTTAATAAACATTTAAAATTTTGAAGTTCTTTTAATAAATGAAAAAATGATCATTGTAACGGGTTTACATTATAGATAAGATTTTTAACTTACTAATATAATAGAAATAAATTATTATTGTCATAAAATGTCTTAAACTACTTGTTGTATTTTTTTTTCATATATCTTTAATTATTTTGTGATGAATTAATCATTTATATTGATACACAGTTACAATGACAAGCAAGGATATTGGTTGGGAACATGGTAAACCTATGGGTGGGAATAGAAAAATTGTGAGATGCAATTATTGTGGAAAAGTAATGCATGGTGGCATTATAAGGTTGAAAGAACATGTCGGTCATGTCATAGGACAAGTTGAAGCTTGTTCAAGGGCACCAAGAGAAGTTACAGATATAATAAAAATGCATCTAAAGTCTGGTAAGATTCAAAGAGCTACAACAAAAAAGAAAAAAGAAGAAATATTGAACTCTCTGCAACAAGAAAATACGTATAATAATTTCAACAAAGTTGGCGATGAGGAGGACGAAGATGTTTTCGAAATTGATGAAGAAAGCAAGATGGCATTGCAAAAAAAAAAAAAAAAACAGATGAAGCAAGCAATTAGAGAGAGCCAATACTTGCAATTTTTAGACGAACAATGAAAGCATTCAGTATCTGGGAGTTGACCTTCTATGTTTATGTCAGGTATTATTTGTAAACTAAAATATTATAACAAATTTGATATCATTTTATTAAATATAATTAAATAAAGTTGTAATTTATTTATTCATTTTTTATTTGTTAAACATTGTGAATTCTAGGAAATATGGGTGTTGGCACTTCAAAACCAACGACTTTTGAAAACAAAAAAGGATTGTCACGTAATTTTAGTGTCAGATAAACGGATGAAATGACAAGTAGAGGAATTGACTCACATATGTTTCCTTCGAAACAAAAATCAATCAAATCAATGTTTGTAGGGGAAAATATAAAAAGAGTTGGCAAGACAATTTTAAAGTTTTTTCATTTCAATGCTATACCATTTCATGCAGCTGAAAATCCTTATTATCAATCAATGATTGATAAAATTGCCAAAGCTGGTTCTGGTATTAAAGGCCCTTCAACTTATCAAAATGGAAATGAATATTTAGACGAAGAATTTGAAGAGCTTGAGAAATATCTTGGCGATATTTATGATAAATGTTCAACTTTGGTTGTACGCTTGTGTATGATGGGTGGAGCACCCGTATGAAGCATCTAATAATAAATTTTATGGTATACTGTGATAGGCACATGAATATATTTTCAAGTGAATGGACGTAGTAGTAGAGGCTGTGGGAGAAAAAAATGTTGTGCAAGTTGTGACAGATAGTGAATCTAATATGAAAGCAGTTGGACAACTGTTGATGAAAAAAAAGAAAAAATCTATTCTATTCACCTTGCGCTGCTCATTGTATAGATTTGATGTTCAAGGATATTGGCAAGATAGATAATAGAAAAGAAACTATTACTCAGGGGAAGAAGATAACAAGTTTCATATATAACAGTGACAAAGTAGTGAATTTGATGAAGATATATATAAGAAAAAAGGAACTGCTACATCTAGATATCACTAGATTTGCAACTCAATTCATTTCTATGGAAAGTCTTCTTCGGCATTTTACAAAACTAAAAAAAATGTGCACCTCAGATGAATGGGCAGAGTTCAATGACACTACCAAGAGAAAAGCAAAAGTTGTTCAAGTAGCTAAGTTGATATTGTTAGAGAAGTTTTGGAAAAATGTTATAAATGTGTGTGCACTAATGGAGCTTCTGGTCAAAGTTTTAAAAACTATTGATCAAGATAATAAACCAAAACTGCCAATTATTTATAAGGCAATGGATAGAGCAAAAATGGCTATTCAAAAGTCAGTGAAATCTTGGAAGGAGATTTGAGAAGTGATTGATAATAGATGGTACAACCAACTTCATTGTGATTTAAATGTAGTAGGTAATTTAAAATATTACATGCAATTTAAATATGTGGTATATATGTATTTATTTATTTTCTAATTCTGTGATTTTGTTGTATTTAGCATATTTTTTGAACCTGATCCTTCAATATTCTAGAACTTGTGTGTTTAATCTAGATGAAGTTCGAAAAGGATTGAAGAAAGTCATTGCAATGTTGGAGCCAAATTTAGATGCACAAGTTGATTCAATAAATGAGGTATTCTTTTGATTATTTTATTTATTTATATTAATGATTATATTCATGAACAAACTTTAAAATTTTAACACCTGTGTATATATTATTTTTGTAGATAAAAATTTTTGTAGACAAAAAAGGAGGATTTGAAAGTGCTATTGCAGCAAGAGCATTATCGAAATTTTTACCAGGTTTCAGCTTAATTCATATTTATATAAACATTTAAATCATATTAATGAAGTTTATATTTTTATAATCTTAAAATAATAATAATAATAATTTATTATTATTATTACTTTGTTTGTTTAGTTGAATGGTGGCTTAACTACGGTGAAGATGCGCCAAATCTAAGAAAAATTGCAGTGAAACTATTGAGTCAAACCTACACATCCTCTGGTTGCGAGTGAAATTGGAGTACATAGTCATTGATTCATACAAAGCTACGTAATTGTTTGGTAGTTAAAAATTACATAAATTAGTTTTTGTCCATTACAATATGCATTTAAAAGTGAAAAATTTGATGCATCAAAGAGATACTGATGATTTCTACAACCCAGTTGACTTGAATCACATTTTCACCAAGATGATATACTGGATGATTGGATAAGAGAAAATGAACAACCCGTATTGCCTAAAGATAATCTGGATTGGTTGGATAAAGGCATTCGTCAAACTGAATTAGAAAGTGGTAAATGTCAAGAATATGACATTGATGGTTTTGGTGATACATTGTCCCAACATATTACCAAAAAAAATAAGAAAATTGTTGCTGAATCATCAAGTAGGAAGCAGAAAAGTAAGACTAAACAAACCAGTAAGCATACTGTTTCATCATCTTCGAATAAAAGCGACAGTGGTAATGATGATGATGACAATGGTGGCAATGGAGATAGAGGGGACAATTCTTTGAAAAGCAGTGGTAGTTACAATCAAGATAGCGAACAAACATGAGGTATGTCATAGGGTCAAGGACAAGATAATTATTATGCCACTCAAGATACTGATCATGGCTATCGTCCTAGCATAGAAGCACAACGTCAATTCTTTAATAATTTAACTCAGTTTTCAAGTGAGGATACTTTCTCTCATCGTTCAGGGTCACAAAGATATAGAGGAGTTGATGAACAGATGCCAAATTTGGGTATACACCCAACCTATGAGCATGAATCTAGCCAAAATTGGAGCACTAGTCAATTGGGATCTGGCTACGACCAATCATATGGAATCACTCCCGACTATTACAGTGGACATGCGCCATTTGGTGGATCTAGATAGGTCGATCGGTCTACTAGCATTCATGGTAGTGGATACTATGAAAAAGAAATAGATAAATCTTATGACAGTTCTTCTTTTGATTCCAATAGCATTGGATTTTATGGTCATGATTCTATTGCATCATATAGTACTAGCGATAGTTTTAACTATCGAGGGTTTGGATACTACCATCATACTCAGCAATTTATCTCCAATCCAGAAGTTCTTCCATCTAATGATTATAGAACATCTAGTCAATGCTCACATCCAGCAAATACACCATATAGCTTTTATACACTGCCTCCTCAAGGTCCTATGCCACTTCCATATTAGTTTTACCGTTCATCTAGAAATGAGGTTGATTTTAAACAACATCATCATTCTACTTGGTATTAATAGGTACAAAAATATAAAGTAATAGTATATCTTTGTATGTATTTGTCTTTTATTTAATATGATTTCTTTCTATTTTTGGCAGGAGATTGATCATGGAATAAGCAAAATTATTCCAACTTTATGCTATAAGTAAATCCTTTTTTTGTATTGTTAATGGTTGATATTACTTTTTCAATTATTAGTTTTAACATTGTGGTCTGTGTTATTTTGATTTTGTTTGTGATGTCATTGTATTAAATGATTAAAAGTACTTATTTGTTTCATATGTATAAAAATAGTACATTTTACAAATTTCCTTTTGCTATTTTTTATGATTTTTGTTTAGCATACTTTTTTTATATTATTAACAATTTTTAGAATATTAAATGTTTCAAGATTTGTGTTTCACCGAAACCGCAATCAATATGATGAAACTGATGTGGAATGTTCCGGACCGCGACTGCGACCATGACTTTAAACCATGCTTTCATGTGCCCTCTCAAATGATCCAAACGTGCCAATGAAATCTCCAAATCCCTATTGGTGGCATTTGCATCGAAATAGGAGGACTCAACAGAGTTGTAATGAACCATTCTGGCGACTATCCTGTTTCCTCTGGCTCTTGAGGATATTGTTACGGGGACGAGAAAACAAATTATGATTGTCATGGCAATTGGGAAGTGTTTGACATGAAATGACGAGTTTTGGAAATTTCCCATCCTCACTTTTATCAAACTTATGCAACTTTCAAGACGTGAATGATTTGAGAAGGCCACTAGCTACTAGAGAGCAAGTGTAAGTAAGCCAGATATATATGGAGAGAGATTAGACTAGAATTAAAGATCTCCAACTTCCAAATTGGCTAAAGCTCGATTATTGCATGTAAAAATAACATGTATTTGTAGTTTAAATAAATCTGTATCTATATATTACACTAACCTGACTAAAATTGAGTATAACTAATCTTTCATAACACTAGTATTAGAAAAGACGGAATCAGAATATGACATCAAAATGCAATTAAAACAGAAGCTCCTATCAAATTTAGACGTCTAATACCTGTAATTGCATTGGTTTATCGGAAAATCAGAATTTTCCCAAATAAACTACTAGTCCATTTGTTTGGCTTGGGCTAGGGGTGGCAAATGAATAAGTAGCTTGTGATTAGATAGGTCAAAGTTTGCCTCGAACTTGAGTTTGACCAAGTTCAGGCTACTTGACTCGGGATATCAAGTAGAGGTCAAATATTTGGCTATTCTGCTCGAAAATCTGTCAAGCTTGTCATGTTCACGTGTGTGTGTGTGTGTGTTAAATTACCTAAAAACAAATATTTTTAAAAACAAATTACATGTCTTATCACTTAAACTCGAATAGCTCGAGGTCAAACTCAATTTTAATCATCATATTTTTTTTATATGAGTCGAGTTTGAGTTTCGAAATCAAAAATTAGTCGAACTTGAATTTAGAGGAGACACTTCGAGCTCGTCACCACCTCTAACTCGGACTTTACCTTCAAGAAGGAAAAACTGATTAAAAACATAGCCTATTAAAATCACTCTTCTAATATAAATAAGTCAATAGCATACATTGTGGTACAGTCAAGCAAACTTTAGCATGAAAATAGATCATACTTCGAGATAGTGGTCATCTGGAAGCATTCATAATTAATGGTTATAGTTGGGGAATAGCCAAAATGGTTCTAGGCCAGTTATTCTGGCAAGGCTTAATATAGAATACGATTCTTAAATCAACATTAACAGTCTTAATTAAGATTTAATGCCAAATATGCCAAATATCGAGCATGACAAAATTGAAGACATTGTCGGCATAGAGATGAAGAATATCCTGTTTACGTAGTGGATGGAAGTTGTAGCATAAAAGGCTCTTACTTGACTAACTATATATGCATATCTATGAAGCCCTACAGCTTTACTACTGGATCCATCAAGAAGTTACCGCAATCTTTTTCCGCGTTTGGTAAATTTATTAACCAGCAGTAATGATTACTTATGTAATTAATCCTTCTAAGTTCTTTGCATAAATTAAGTAGGTTGGTGGAAGTACTCAAATTATCAAGTGGAACAAACGTGATTGACATTTTGATAGACAATATTAATCACTTTTCCAGAACCTTTAATTATCTCCTCCGCGAGAAACATTCTAACAAGATGAGCATCAACGTGAACAACTTAAATTAATATCATTTGAGACGGCAATTGAAATTTGCAAAAGTTGTTGATCTTGGTCCTAGCTTTTGATGTTTACAAAACAATTGGATGATACTAATATCTCTTCAAGAAATACTTTCAGCTATGAAGCAAATCTGATTCAAAGATCAAGAACATTTGAAAGAGATAAAGGAAGTTGAAAGCTGCCGGACGTCCGATAAACAATGCAGCACTTCGGATGCATGAAAAACTCCATCACCGGACATCCGAAAGAGTTAAGATATTCCTTCTAGCTCACTATCTGCTTTCGGACGCAAGCACCGGACGTCCGATAGAATTGAAGAAGAATTTTCAAACTCACTGCCTGCTGTCGGACGCATGCTTCGGAAGTACCGGATGTCCGATAGAACCCTTCATACTCTCTATCTGCTATCGGACGGTAGTACCGAACGTCCGATACTCCCAACGGCTAGTTAACTCTTCAACTGCTTTCTATCCGTTGGAAGTATTAACGAAGCACTTTCTTAGTCTTATATAAATAGTGCATGGTCAAAAAGTTCAAATAACTTTTGCACACTGAAGATACAAAAGATATAGAGTAGTTTTAGTGAGAAAACACTCTCTAAGGAAGATTTGTAGTTTTGATGGTGTGAAGTTTATTGTAAGTTTTTCATTTGTGAGTGAATATTTCAATAGTGTAGATTTGTGAGAGTTATCCGAGTGATAGTAAAACTTCTTAACTTGACCAAGTGTAGCTTGGGGCAAAGAGGAAGTGATCCTTCCTTTGTACACAAAGATTGGTTGTTTTTCATCAACTTGAAAAAGTTTGATCTATAAAATGATATTCAAGTTCAAGAGGAGCTTGGTAGTCAATTGGTTTGCAATTCCTTTCTTCTCATTTACTTATTGTTATCTTATGATTTTTAAATTGCTTATATCTTCTATTTCTCTAAAGTGATTTTGTTCATTGTGTGATCACTTAGAAAAGAGAGTAAATTTCATATTGAGCAAAAAATGCCCATAATCTGATTAGTTTCTTAAACAACCTAATTTACCCCCCTCTTAAGTTGTCTTCGATCCTTACAAAAGTTCATGAGAAAGCAATTATATATGTTTTTTTTTTCAAAATATCCATAATGAAATACTTTATAAGTATCAAACTCAGGTCATGACAAGCTAAAAAAAGAAAAGAAAAAAAAAACTAAAAACACGTCAATGAAAAGTGCACAAAAATTGTCTGCTTTTCCAGACCAGCTTGATTGGTTCCTAGTACCCTGTTTTTAAAACAAATTCAGACCAAACTTCTACCCGATTTCTAGTTTAACCAAATGAACCGACTAATTTGATCCGGGTTTAGAAACAGCGATGTCTGTCTGATCATTGATGTGGAAGGGGGAACTTGAAACTCAGAAACAGCACAAAACCAAATCAATGTCCCAAAGAAACTAGTTACAGGTTTGGCCTATAAAAATATGAATACTTAAAATGCAAGGGAGAATTCTAGGGTTTCTTTAGGAATCAATATCCAATTATCTGTTATCACATTATTCAACAATTTTTGGGGTCGATAACTCTTCTTAGACATCCATGGGTAAATTGCAAATCATGAATATCATGAATATGGTACTGAAAACTAGTCATCAAGAAAAAATTCTTCCAGTCAAATGTTTTGAAGTGTCCAATTGACACTAAACTTGTTCCTGTCCGGTATTATGCCTTTCTTATATTTTACTAAAACCATAAGCTTAACAGTAATGTAAATGGAGGTTGCGAGTTCACTATTTCTTGAACAAAGGTATTGAAAAAGACTGTAATTTGGAAGATTATTGAGATTACATGGAAAAACAACAATTGGGAAATGTTAACGAGGCAATTTTTTAATTTTTCCCGTTTCTTTGCTATAATACAAAGAAGTTAATTACTTGCATCTCATGTTGGACTTTGATGCTGTGGCAGCCTAGACATGTGCTATGTCATTAGTCAAATGTGTCAGACCCACATCATCATCAAATCTTGAAACTATTCGGATTCAATGGTTTAGAAATTGAACCGCTAGTTTATCTGCATCAAAAAATTTGCGCAGCATTAATTTGTCATTCTGGATATGAGAGCCTAATCAAACAGACTGCAGATCCTTAGATGGTTCACTTGGTCAGATCCGCTAGTTCAGTCTGGGTTTGAAACTATGCTATTAGGATGATTGAGGGTTAGGCCTTTAGGCGGGAGTAAGTATTGAAGGAGTGAGAGTATATAAGTCTAATGAAAAGAGTGTATATGATGAGTCTATCATTCCAGAGACCCTTGTTATCAGTTCTCTAAATATTTAAAATAAAACCAATAAACAAAGTTAATACAAAACGAACCAAACTAATGCAAAGTTAGTTAATACAAAACGAACCAAGCTAATGCAAAGTTGGTTAGTAGTGGTTTTATCATCCTTTAGCTGGTTATTAAGTGGAAATTAGTTTATCCATTTGTGAGGATAATGCAAAGTTCCTATTGTCGTGTTGATAGGGTATAATTTGTTAGTAAATTTATTATTGATTTCCCCTTCTATCCCTGACAAATATTGTGTTAATTGCTGATATTTACTCATATTTGGTATTTGGAATCAATTTCAGGAGTGAAGCAGAAAATTACCAAAAAGGAGGGACTTGTATGAAAAAATGCAGACTTCTAAGGGCTTCAACCTTTGGGTCCTTGAATTGGTGGGGACCACAAGCTAGTGCAAGGCATTTAGTCATTTGGGCTTTTCAAAGAAAGCAACGTAGAGAGATTTGGAACAACAAGTACTTTGGAGGCTTTGTCCACATGTGCGGGGACCACGGATAAGAAGCATGAGTCATTTGGACTCTAGGAAAAGAAACGTACAAGACTTTGAATTTGGTGTGGGGACCACTAGAGATAGCATTAGACTTCCTTTTGGCTTTAAAAAGGGGGAAACGTACAGAGAACTGGGAGGAATCAATAGTTTTAGTTTTTCTTTTCTTAGCTCTTTCGCATGGTTGTTCTCCATTAATGGAGGACTAACCTCTTAATTCTAGTCAAGGGGACAACTGAAGACTTGGTTCAACAATTACTGTGAGATCTAATTTATTTTAATTGTTTCCTTAATTTATTGGTATTTATATGTTTCCTGCTTTTAATTGCTATAGCTCGTGTGAGTGATTGAATAGACGCGCAATATTTAATTATTCACATAGGCTATTTTGCTAAATAGGGATAATTGAATCCGTAATTGTTCGTTATCTTTATCTCAGTAGCAACTGGCGTAATTGGGATTTACGTCAGGGGAACATACGATCTAACTTAAACAAACCCTCGTAGCGTGTTTGTTAGTTAGGATTGGGTCTTTCTAATTATTAATGCAATCTAGAAATTAAATCCTACGGTCGTACCTAGGGTTGTTTTTGGGTTAGAGAAATAGTTAACGGTCGTACCTTAGCTATCGAGAAATTAAGGAAGGGTTGGTTGTTTATCGCGTGCATGACAACTATAACTAATCTATTAATAAATGTGGAATTATCTGTGAATCAATGATCAGTGCCTGAACCATGTCTGAAGTGTACCCTTGGCTAGAGTTTCTCCAATAATTATTTCTTTTATTTATTTTCTGCATTTAATTTATTTAGTTAGCATTTAATCCAAAACCCCCCATACCTTGGACTCTAGAAGAAACGAATTATCTCCAGTCCCTGTGGATTCGACCCTACTCACCGCTATATACAAAATCTGTATTTTTTTCGAGTAGGTACTTATTATTGCACAGGTTCGGCTCCTGTCACGTGCATGATTATAAATATAAGATAATGAAAATAAGAGCAGATGGTTCGACTAATATTCAGATGTGATATTCAGATATAACGGATTTGTTGAATAGAACAAACCTCCAATATACCGCAACTAGTGTCTGGGTACACACAGCAGATACAGACCAACTTTGTATAAAGCGTTAAACCTACCATTTAGTAAGTCAGCATATTTTCGTTAGTCACATTAAGATCTACCACCTTCTTTTATGTATTTTGTGTTATTCTCCAGCTCATTTGATCGACGAAATAGCACCATCGTGGGACGAGAAAGAGGGCGGAGGAGGATTGTGGGCTGCTTGTGAGACCTGCCAGAATGCAACTGTTGACTTGGTAAAGGGTAGTTTTCGATTTCACAGAAATGCTCTGGCAAGACAATTTGAAACTAATCAGAAAGTTTTTCTGTCCAAGTATATATCCTTTCCAAATACTCTGCCCTAGCTGAAACGATGATGTTTAATTGATAAAAAACTGGCGTTTCATTTATTAGAAACATATGATTTGTACCTTAACACTCTGAAAGGTGGATCCACTTTCTTGCCAATCGACTCTCGGCGATGTTCTTCTTTTTCAGATAACTAGTTGAAAGTACCAACACCTTCGTTTCTACCTTTATCATCTTGTCAATCTCTTGAAACTAATCAGAAAGTTTTTCTGTGCAAAGAAAAGAAGATAATTGCTGTTGAGGATCCAAACCGAAAGAAAAAGGCCTCTAACCTCAGATATAGTCAGATCGGTACTCTTGCATTATCATAATATCCAAATTTAGTAGGGAGATTGATTTTGCTGGACCTTTTCTTTACCATTTAAAATGTTACTAGATGGGTTTATGACTTCCATTGCCTCAAATTTGGGATGCTTAGTTCATAGGAAATTTCAATATTGCTGATTTTACTGAAGGATCACACAGAATATATATATATATATACTATATCCTCTTATCTACGTGAACTACCAAATGGTTTTCTTACTTTCAAAGTAAATAACTGGAATTCTAGGATAAAAATGGTTAGGACGAGTTAAGATTACCCGAAAGTGGGGCTGTCTTGAGATTTATTTAGTCATTAATAAGACAATCTTTTAACATTCGGTGAGGAACATATTTTACCTTGTAAAAAATTACTAAAATATACCTTGCATGTTAACATGGAAAGTAGTGGTACTCCTTTCCCTATTTCCTTGCAAAAATAAATATTTACCTTGAATATTAATTTAAATATTAGTGGTAGTCTTTTATCAGTTGGACATCTATTATAACAGGGCTAAATTACCGCAAGGTAATTTGAAGATGATAAATGGAATTTAATTGCTTTCAAAAGAACAAAATGATGATGATGATACTAATGATAATAATAATAATAACAACAACAACAAAAACAACAACAACAACAACAAATAAAAGATGGAAATTTTTCCAATGAAAAATCCTTACTTTGTTATGGAGTGGTACACATCACACAGAAGAGAGTGAGGCATGTGTTGGAAAAGCTTAATATAAAGGCTGAGAAATTTAAAGAAAAAAAGGAAATATAATGAACTAAGAAAAGGAAAAGTAATTCAAAAACTTTATCCATTATCAGCATTATAGCACCAAAAAACCATATTTTGGTTACTATATATTAATACAACAGTTGGTAAACATCACATAAGCATTTCATCCTTCCGCAAAGAAATTTCCTCATCCCCACATATCAGGCAAATATGCCTCAAAGCTCTACAATCCATCCTCCTAAAACCAACTTGTTTGTTCTGAACATCAAATGACACATAATGATATTGTTGGAGACGAACACCAAGAAGGCTGTGATCAAGATCCTTCAGATAAGCATCCACCACATTCAAACATGTTAAATTTGGTTGTAGAAGCGTGAAAAGGCTTTCAACACCTAGATTCAATGTAGCCTCATTCTCAAAATGGAAAGTAACCAAGGGAAAATCCTGGAAGTCCCTATACAAATTTCCCTTAAAGCAAAGCCTCAGAACACCTTCCGAGGAGATGTCGTCTGATCTCTCCATCTTGTCTCCGATGAAATCAAGAATTGTTTCTTCAAGTTTATAGTAAGCTATCGATTGAAGAAAACTCACGCTTGAACCTGAATCAATAATTGCACCACCTGTGTGAGTCGCATCACTTCTCCATAATAGTTTCTTGTCAATATCAAGTAATCTCCCTCCAAAACTAATGCCTTCTAGGTTTACAGCATAATGGCCTCCCTCAAGGTAAAGAGGTGCTGTTTGGCCATCAAACTTAATGTTTTCTCCAATGAATAATACATTATCCTTGTAAAATGGATCACTCAAATTTCCGATACAATAGGAAAATTTTCTAGGACCTAGTTTCCTGGCACCCACTTGTGAAACTAATGAAACTTTAAACGTACCAAGTCCTAGAACTCCATTGTATTTACCTAGAAAATCTGAAGATTTGCGGGCGCATCCAAATACACCATTATCAATGGTGGATTGGTTATCGTAAAATGGCTTGAAAACTATGCTATCGCGTCCCAAGAACCCTCTAGTATCACCTGCCAAGTATTTCGTATAATAATAGCAACGACTGGCAAGTTGAACGCAGTTAACAAAAGCAGCCTCATCACAGTACTGGCTACAAATTAACTCCTCTGCATAACTTTTAGAATTTGCAGGATTATATATTTTGTATATAGGGTCAACCTCCCCATGATTTGGTACGCAGTGGACCCAAAACAATGAGCTGCCAGTGTCCATAGCAACAGCTTGTTCCTGGGGCGGTTCACCCACCTGCAAATACACTAGAAACACAGGTATAAGTGGACGTGAGATTATCTCGGTTCGAACTTTACTATCATTAAAATCTCCCTCCACGTGCCCTCTCAAATGATCCAAACGTGCTAATGAGATTTCCAAGTCCCTGTTGGCGGCATTTGGATCGAAATAGGGAGACTCAACAGAATTGTAATGAACCATTCTGGCGACCATCCTATTTCCTGTGGCACTTGAGAATTCAATTACTAGGAGTAGAAAACAGAAAATGACACTAAATGATGAGTTTTGGAACTTTCCCATGCTTAAGTTTAACAAGCCTATACAATTTTCTAGACGTGACAGATTTAGAGAAGGTCACCACTGGAAAGAAAGCGCAAGGAACACAGATATATAGCATCTGGCCTGCCAATCACTAATGGTAATAGCATCTGTAACATTTTAATGTATTCATGAACGTGCATGTCTGTTTATTTTATGGTGGTTGTCCTTTAGAGTAGACAAATTTTTCGGGTTCATACCCTTTTTTTTTTTTGGTTCATACTTTATGTGACAATTTCTTTTTAAGTCAAATAAATAACAAAGTACTAGCAATTTGCAAATGTCTTACCTTAATTAAGGTTTCTTCCGAGTATTTACGATGTGATTGTAAACAAATAATTGGGCATTTAAATTCATTAAGCAATTGCCACATCATTACTTGACAAGGATGGGAAAAGAAATTAATTTTCAAATCATCTGTGTGTGTAGGAAGTAATACACCGGTGATGAAAAACTTGTGATAAATATTACTATTCAAATTTTTAAGGGAGAGTGAGAAGCAACATTAGTCAGATAATCATGAAATTCATGAAATTCCTATTTTGAACTCATTTAATTGGGAAAAAATGTTTATTCACAAGTAATAAGTCAATAGCCAGATAAGTTCATGGTCTTATTTAATTAAGAGATAATTATAATTTATCCTCTTAACGTACATTCTAATTCTCACTTTACCTCCTAATCTTTATTTTGTGTCACTTAACCCATAAGAGAAAAAAATTTCCCCTCTACTATGTTGGTTGTTTTCATTTTGGGTCTCTGTTATCTTTTTTATTTGAAATTAGTTTTCTTCTTTTTAATTTTTATGTATATACTAATTAGTTTTCTATTCTAATATATATACTAATTGTCTTTAGGGTTAATCACATTTAATCCCCTTAAGGTATACCCCATTTTTCAGTTTACCCCCTAACCTTTAATTTTGCTCACTTAACCCCCTATAGGACAAAATTGCTCTTGTATAATTTTGACTTTTTATTTACCTTGTTTTCCTTTCTTTTATTTCTTTTTCTCTTTCTTCTTTATTTAATTCTTCCTCTTTCCCACAAAAATCTTCACCTTAATGATTGAAATTAAAAAGAGGAATTGCAGAGATCTATTTTCTTCTTAAATGATTAAAAAAAATATTCAAATCACTTTCCTAAAATACAATTTTTTTAGCCTTTCAATTCTTTCAATTTTGGATTTTCCTCTTTTCTTTTTAGTTTCTCATTTTATTCTCAAGAAAAAAATCATAAGATGAAATTGTTTTCCTTTCTTTTATTTCTTTTTCTTTTTCTTCTCTCTTTCATCCTTCTCAATAGAAAATTCCATTTCAATGAAAATTTTTATTTTGAGTTTGTAATTGCATATTTCTGGGTGAAGGTTTAAAAGATATCAAAAACTAATTTTGATTTTTTGTATGACGCCACGTGTCACAAATTTCAATTGATGATTATTAATCAGGTCACAATTTCATTTTAAGATATTTTCTTGAGAATAAAATGAGAAACTAGAAAGGAAAGAGGAAAACCCAAAATTAAAAGAATTGAAAGGCTAAAAAATTGTATTTTAGGAAAATGATTTGAATTTTTTTAATCATTTAAGGAAAAGATAGATCTCTATAATTCCTCTTTTTTTAATTTCAATCATTAAGATGAAGATTTTTTGTGGGAAAGAGGAAGAATTAAATAAAGAAGAAAGAGAAAAAGAAATAAAGAAAGGAAAACAAGGTAAATGAAAAATCAAAATTTTGCAAGGGCAATTTTGTCTTATAAGAGGTTAAGTGAGCAAAATTAAAGATTAGGGGGTAAATTGAGAAATGAGGTATACCTTAAGGGGATTAAATGTGATTAACCCTTGTCTTTATCACCACTAATTAGAGGGGTCAAAATCAAATGACAAGTTAAAATTCAATGTTTAAAATAAGTAGAAAATTAAAAATTAAAAATTTTTTATAATAGAGGTTTACTTTTGTCTCTTAGGAGGTTAAGTGATAAAAAAAAATAAAAGTTAAAGGGGTAAAGTGAGAATTATGGCATACCTTAGAGGATAAATTGTAATTAACCCCGTCAATTAATTTAGAAAACATTTGCCTATGACTAAATTTAAATGATTCGCGGGATCGACCAATTCCCAAAGACGTGGAATTATGTTTATGTGTAGGAACGGAATAAGATGTGAAAAGAAATCAAGGCAATGACACTGATCAAATGGCTTTGCGATTATTCTTGAGAGCTTGGACCCAAAGATTCTTGTTTGTGTCTGAATTATATAAATATAGGAAGACGAGACGGTACCAGGCATGGTAAGTAAAAATTCGTATTATATCCATATAATATGCATTCATATGTAAAATTTTAAAAAATTGAATTTCATATATTGCAAAAATACTCATATGTTAAAATAATCATATAAAACACATAATAACTTTTGGGATGCTATATTTCACTCATCATACTTTAATTCTTATACAATTTTGAAATTTGTATAAGAATAATGACTTATCTTCCGAGTTAAATGTAAAATAGCAAATTTCAATGGATATATGCACATAAGTAAAATAAAGTGATCAAACTCTAGTAAATTTAATGTCTCGGGCATAAGATAAGAGTTAAAATTAATTTCAGTACAACATAGTCTTTGAAAAATATATTAATTTTACCAGTATTTGAATTCCAAAACATTTTTTATTCCACAACTTTTGAATATATTCATATGATTCACATACAGATTTATATACTTAATTTTACCAAAGTCATATTTTGTGCCAAATTAAATTTGATATCGCACTATTGAAAAAACTTTCTTATGGTATACGTACTAGTTTATTTCACTTTATACTTTTCAAATATACCCGAATCTCTACTTGGTTTATAAATTTCAAAATGGGACCCTTTAGTCCTTAAACTATAAATTGGGTCCCACTTAAATAAAATTTGTCCAATAATCCCTAAAACGGTCTTCCTAACCATTGGATCTTGACTTTGCTACTGTTATTGGTGAAGGTTTGAAATCAAGCTGTTCATAGACCCAAAAAAGTAATAGGAGACAATTGTCATTGGTTCAATATTGGGTCAATTGTAATTAACCCTGGATGTCATAATTATTCAATAAGTGTAAATTATGTATACAAGTATATTAAATGTGTAAACTTTGAAAAAGATAAAAAGAAAAGCAAAAAGAAGGTAAAATGAAGACAAATTTACTAAAAGTTCAAAAAAGGAAAAGTTATCATACATGTATGTATGTTGACAAAAAGTTAAGAGAAATAAATATGTGTATGAGTAACTTGTTGGAAGGTAAAATAAATAGTTATTATCACTTTACCTCCTAAAGTTTATAGTTACTGTCAGTTATCCTCTAATATTGTCTTTTAGTCAGTTTACACCTTTTTGTTGGCCAACTCAGCAAGTTGGCTTAAAAATTGTCCATATGACTTTCTTTTTTGTATCATTATCAATTTTTAGGATGAAAATACCCTTGAACCTTGTTTCTCCTCTTTTTTGCTCACATGATTTGAAAATGTCTTGATTTCTTTTAATTCTTATTCTCTTAATCTGATATCCAACCTTTTTTTATTCTTTTTTGTCTTAAATCATTCACAACTCCCATAATTTTTTAAATTCTTATTTTCTTTATTTCTTGTAATAAAATACCCTTTATTTCACAACTCCCATAATTTTTTTTAGACCTATCTAAACTTTTACATAGGTGTCAGACCAAAAAAATCTGGAACTTCTAATACTAAACACCTATTTTTTCCTTTTTCTAGACTAATAATAAATCCCTTTTGCAAACAATCTAAAATAATTTGGAACTTCGTATGCTAAGACACAATGGAGAAGATTAATCGATGCAATCATCCTGGTAAAAATAATAATCACATATGTAAGAGGCTACCACCAAATCAAAAACAAAAAATGTATCGACCTAGAATATAAAATTTGTATCAACATATCATGAATTCACATTATCAAGTGTTGATGGTATTACAATGAACTGGCAGACAAAGTAAGAAGAATTGGCTTCAAATCGTGATTGTATATCACTTTCCTTTAACCTTTATCTGTCCGGTATAACGTGCAATAAATTTTGGACAAATATCCTTTAAGATAAGATGAAGTTTGTTTGTCTTACACTCTTGCACAAAGACAAACTCTCTTGAACTAAGGAATGCTATTGAAAGATTTCAAAATAGTAGGAAAGTGATTTTCTACAGCAAAGCACTCTCTACTTGATCTCTTTACATAGGAGAGATTGTTTAAGAAACAAATGAATTTAATAAATACTTGTATGAATAGATTCAAGATATTGTGTATAAATTCATGTACTTAATTCATGCATCATATAATTCTATGATCAAAGACATGAATCTATCCTTACATTCAAGGATCCCTACATACATGAATATATTCATGAATGAATATATATTTATCACAATGTATGTACATCTTAGAATCATTTGATTCATAACACAATAAATGTATGTACATCATAGAATCACTAGATACAAATTTTTAAAATTTCCAACAATCTCCCACCATTTTCAAAATTTAGAAAATGGACATCCAAAAGATCACCGAATAATCTCACACTCATGCATAAATAATGATGTCTTTCGATTGAACCACTACCTTAGTAAAGGTTCTTTGAAATTAATCCTATAAGATGGTATACAAGTTTTGAACCACTTGTATATTCGACTAACCTCATAAACACCTCACACATTGAGCAGTGCACAACCATAAGTTCTTCAATGATACATTTTACGGCCTTTTATCATTATCATTTCATGAATGCTACAAAGCAAAGTCCTTAACTTTGTGGTTAACTGAAAACCAACATTCATATTGGCAACATCTTAGTGCCCCTCGTTGTGGCACTTTTAAGATTTGTTAAGGGTCCAATGACTCACCCTTACATTTGCACTGGCGAAAATAATATGCAATATTCTACCTTGGGATGTCTAAATTTTATATAGTGCACCAACCACAAGAATGATGCACTTTCACTCATTGAATTCAAGACTAGACGTTGTATCTAGTTGACGGGCTTTTGATATACGTACAAGTTAAAAAATCTGATTTACACCCGTTTCACTGCAAGTATACAGGTCAACTAGTAGTTTAGGATATATATCGGGTCGATCCCACGAGAAAGATTGAACAATTGCCGATATTACTAAAGCTTCTCTATTATTTAGACTATCAATGAATTATAAGAAATGAAACCTACTAAACTTATGCAAAATAACAAATGAAAGCTCCTTAGGTTATGGAATCCCTAACTACTCATGCAAGTGCTATTTTTGGATCATTGAGAACTACTATCTTGGCTAGCTATGGTGTAATTTCCTTATGCATATGATCCCTACTTTTGTAGTGAATCAATTATACTCATAACTAATCCATACCTATTCTCATGGTTATGAAATTAGCTACAAGTTCATTTCTTCAATGAAATTACATGAAATTAATCACTAAAACCACATAGGTGCACCTCTACTCTCGTGAGTGTACTCCCTATGTTTAATACTTCTTGAACCAGTGTTAAATCTCAATTTTCATTGCAAAAACAACACCTTAGATAATCACAATCAATGGTACCAGATTAATCATGATTTAAAGAGCTAAAGTACTAAATAACTTGCTCAAATAATAGCAATCAAATAGCCAAATAATAAACACTAACAATCTTAGGAAGTTCAACCAAACCCAAGGCATGAACTTTAAAGATACCTAATAAACACAAAATTCAGAACTTGCCTATTAACTAAACTTGGAATCAAGTACAAAAGATAAAGAGTTGGAAAAGAGATAACCCATGTCACTTGAGCTTCAACTCCTCCTTCTTCATCTCTATCTTCATCCTAATCTAGCTAATATACAAGAAGGATGAACTAACTAGTTAAACTATCCTACACTAAGGAAATGGAAGAACTACATTTCTGAAGACTCCAAGCTTCTCCCCGTATGTCTCTCTGACCTCTATTTTCTCTCTGCCTATAAACTGATCAAAAGCTCCCTTTTCCACCGTTACATCTCCTCTTGATTGATTCTCAAATCTTCATTTTGTTAAGAAAGTAAAAAACAATGGTTTTTGACTTGGAACTTTGGCTATACCTCTTCCTTTTTGTCTTCTGAAGCATGTGCAACCGAATTACCTTACAAAAAATAGCTGAAAAGTGGTGTGAACATAAGAGAAATGGCTGAGCAAATTGCAGAATTTCGGCAACAAAACGTGGCTTCAAGCCGCGTTTTGTTGACTCACATTTTCAACTCTGTGAAATTGACCTCACTTCACCTACAATTTGGTTTATGATGAAGGCCGAACTAGCTTTTCTGTAAAACACAAAAGTTGTAGCCCTTTAAATTATCTTTACAATGCTTTAAGAATCATCCAAATCGGAGCTTCGTAGACTGAGATATGATTGAAATACTATCACTTGGTCCAACTCCTGTTTTCAACTTTGGACAACAGTGTTGAATTTTGGTATTTAGACCTTTTGACTGAGAAAACGGCTGAATTAGATTCTGATGTTTTCATACCAAATTTAGATCTATCTCTCAGCTTCAAAATGGTATAAATATCACCTCAATCCAATGTATGTAGCTCCACATATAGTCAAAATACGAAAACGTGTCAAAGTTGTTTTCACTTGCATTTCTTCAATTCACTTCATTTCTTCTTTATCACTTAAATTCATCACCAATTATCCACTTTTCTCCTCAATTGACATCCTTTGGTGATTGAATCATTAATCCTACAAGAAAATGAAGTTTTTATCATTAAAATCAATAGAAATGCAATGTTAGCCACTTTAACATAAAATGTAGATTTTTACCAAAATCTTAGTTATTTTAGTTATAAAACTAAATAATCAAACCAAAATTAACTAATAAAATGCATTTAAAAATACGTAAAATAAACTCTTATCAAATACCCCCACACTTGAATCATTGCTTGTCCTCAAGCAATAAGAAATACCAACCAACAATGATCCAAAGATTGAAAATAAATATGTGCTCAAATCAACTTCATTTTCTCGAATCAAAGTAAATAACCATTATGTGATTTTTCTTTAATCCTCAAGTACTCATAATATCAAGTAAAAAAGAGCTAAATATACCACAATTATACTCATTCAACTCAATTTCTCATTGTTACATAATTTCACAAGCAAGCAACTCATATAATCAATAAAGATGCTAACTAATCTCATGATCAACTTCTTATTTTTCTTAAAGAGGGATTTATTCTTTTCACGTAGCTAAATACTACTTAAGTTGTGATAATGCCTTTTGACGCGAGGATCGACATTTTTAGATGAAGATCGCCGATTACTCAACATATCACATACTCAAGTTATTTTTCATACTCTTAATTCGAGTACCGTTTTACGTGAAAATTGACATTTGTAGATGAAGACTCCCGGTTACTTGGAATAAAATAACTCTTATTCTTTTTCTCTTTTTTTTTAACATAGAGAAATAATAAAATTCCCTCTAAAGAATAATCATGAGAAGAGTGTGACACTTATTGACCATATTAATTTCTTAAGTTATAAAATCAACTAAAAAGAAGAAATTTCATCAAATATGCAAAATGTAGGCATAATGTTCTCCACTTTTATTAGATATACTTTCCTACAAATGTAAAAATTATAATCACATAATAGTCATTTCCAAATTACTGAGAAAAAAAAATTTCAAAACCACACATATTTATTTCAAAAGGATAATTGACAAAATTTTATTTGTTTATTATGATTATTATATATATATATATATATGTATAAGGTTTTGGAAAAATTTTGACAGAGTCTCCCCTTAAAAGTGGACTAAACTCCCTACCAGCAAACCCAAAATAAACAACAATTAAGCACAGGAAATATTTTCAACTACTTGTCCACACATTAAACATAAAAACTACTAAAAGTTACCACACATTTCTTCCCCCACACTTAGAATACACATTGTCCTCAATGTGTAGGGAAAGAAAAGAAACAAAAGAAAGGAACAAGTGACTCCCCAAGTGAGATGGCTGCGGTCCAATGAAACCTTGAATCATGAGCCATCGACCGATCTACCATCTACAATCAACGATCTACTAATAACTGTCACAAGTTCCAATATTCAACACAAGAAATGTAAGTTAAATATTCTTCAAACCAAAGATGAACAATAAGAAGCAAACAAGCAAACAAAAAATGAACAAAGGGGCAGCCTCAATCATCCTCTTCATCGTCATCATCATCGCCATCCACGGGAGGTGGATGTAGGCCTAGCTGACCTTCAATGTGGTCCAGGCGAACATCTATTCGGGCTAAATGATGCTCGATGTCATCCAAGCGACCGAAAAGCTACTACCAATTGGTTTGTGGTGGAGGAGAAGGAGGTGCCGCAGTAGAAGGTCCAGCTTCCTCTCGACCATGTCTAGCCTTTTGTCTCCGCTCTTGAACAGGTCGAGGAATCTCTCTCGTGCCAATACCAAGTTGACGGAGAGTAGTAACCGATAATTCAGTTCTCGGTGTAACATACTCCCGCCTCATGCCTTCCAATCGAACTTCAAAAAATGGAAAGATCAAAGTCAGTAGACGAGGAAATGATAATTTGAAAGAAATCATCTTACGCCTCGTCGTAGACCGAATATGGCTAATGATGATGTTAGGCAGTGAAATTTGAGCATAAGGAGAAGTCCGGTTATGGAACATGTAATCAAGGAAGTAGATCTCGCTCTTGCGGACCTCGGTGTGCCCCGTCTTTTTAGGAATGACATTGTGAGCCATCATATAAATAATGAGATGATGGCGAGATTCGAAAACATTCACTAATATAGTCTCCTTCCTCGTAGAGCGAAAAGGTTGGTTCTCAAGACCAAACCTAGCCATGGCCAATGATGGATCCCACCTCCCATTTGGGGGAACAAACTTCTTCTTCAAATCAACTGGAAGTCCTTCATCCATACACTCTAAAATACCAGCCAATTGTTGTCGTGACAAGACAATTCGTCTCCCACGCACCCACGACTCAACCATTTCACCACTATGGCGCGTCTTACTCTCAATGTTGGCATAAAACTCTGGCACCAAGTCGGGATAATAATGATTGGGTAGAGTGAGAATCGAAGCCCACCTAAGCTGAGCAAAAGCCTCCGAGATGCGATACACCATCTCAACCTCTGGACTAACGTGCATCTCGACCAAGAACTCCAAATTAGCATGCTCCTCATGCCACGCTTGATTCCTGCGATTAGTGAATCTAGCACTGTCAAAAATAGATGTCTCCGCTCCACGAGAGGTGCCTTCACCAGGCTGTCGGCGAACTGGTGGAGGAGAAGGTGACGTCTCCTCCTCAGTCACTTCCATCTCCTCATTAATCTCCCTCTCATCACTGCTGGAGGAGGAATATATCACTCTTCTTCCCCTTGGCATAGTACCTAAAAAAATTACAATTATCCACATATACTAGGACACAGTTCATAATTTGGCAATAAATATCTTAAATTGATCCAAATAACCTCAAATACATTTCCTCAAGTTTTAAATCATCCAATAACTCACTTATAGGACCATTCAAGAAGAGACATATTTTATGCCAAAAATTGACCAAAATCACCAATTTAAACAAGATATGTAACAAGTATAACTCAATCAGTGAAAATAACAGCAATCATGATTATAGCAATCTATAATTAACAACAATAATGGGCAATTAGCTATAACCATGGTTAGGCAAAAATTAAACTAATTAACTCACAAAATCAACCAAATTGCTCACTATACACAATGGACATGCTAAAACATCATCAACTAGCCATTCTTAACCATAATCATTGATCACCAATGGCTTAAAAACACTTTAATCCAACTTTCTAATTTTAGCCAAATATAGCAATTAAAAAAAATTAAAGAACGATTAATCATCAAATTGCTATATTTGAGCATGTAATCATGCATAAATAACCTTAATAAGCATCAATGAGGTAAAAACATCACTATATATCATCACAAATTCGAAATTAAAAGATGTCAGAAAGCTCAGGAAATTGAAAAATATGAACTTCTAAAATACGAAGTTTTGATGAAGAAACTTACCTCAATCACGTAGAAGGATGTTTGGTGATGCTAATTATGTGAAAAGCCCTATGAAACACCTTCCAATTGACCTCCAATTGAAGAAATTAGAATTCAAAAACCCTAACCTTCAATCCCTTAAAAACCAAATTTGAGGTGTTTTTCTTGGATTCTAATCGATTAGAAAGGTCGTATGATGTCTAAAAGGTGTTGGGTTGATGTTTTTTAGCAAGATTATGGAACAAAAATGAAAATTTGTGAGTTGGGCAGTAGAAAAGAGAGAAAACGCGACTTGGAGGAAGATGAAATGAAGAAAATTGAAGCAGAAAACACGTTTTAATTCTTCAGTCGTGAACGAAAAACACGACTTCACAAAACGTGCATTTGAGTCGTGTTTTGTGTTGAGTCACGTTTTCAGCGTAAATGCTGCAGGATCCAAAATGCGACTTAGCCCAAAAATGCGACTTCAAGTCACATATTTGAAGGCACGTTTTGACCTTCTGGAATAGGCTTGAAAACGCGACTCTGTTGAAAACGCGACTACTTGTCACGTTTTGTTGGCGCGTTTTCCTCAGAATAGATGCAGAACTGAAAACGTGGTTTAATGAAAACGTGGCTCCAAGGCACGTTTTCATGCCAGGCGCGTTTTCTTCTACGAATTTTGTAGAAATCCAACTTTTGAAAAATTACAAATGATACCCCAATCACTCAAAATGCTTCCTAGATCATTTGTTTGCAAACTTTATCAATGTACGCACATGTAAAATAATCAAAACATGCATTTTACCCCTTTTTAATGGATCAAATACATCTCTAACGCAAATCAAGGGGTTGAGTTCCATGATTGAACTTCGCCTTTTTCACTTCATTTGGTCACTTTTGCTTCTATTTCCCATTCCTAAAAATGAAAAACAACAAAATAACTCAAACACATAATTTAAACATAGAATCATATCAAAATAACATAAATAGCCAAAACATTGGGTTGCCTTGACAGGTGCCGAACCTGTTCAATAATAAATACCTACTCGAGAAAAATACAGATTTTGTATATAGCGGTGAGTAGGGTCGAATCCACAGGGACTGGGGATAATTCGTTTCTTCTAGAGTCCAAGGTATGGGGGGGTTTTGGATTAAATGCTAACTAAATAAATTAACTGCAGAAAATAATTGATTAAGAGAAATAATTAAGGGAAAACTCTAGCCAAGGGTACACTTCAGAAATGGTTCAGGCACTGATCATTGATTCACAGATAATTCCACATTTGTTAATAGATTAGTTATAGTTGTCATGCACGCGATAAACAACCAACCTTTCCTTAATTTCTCAATAGTTAAGGTACGACCGTTAACTATTTCTCTAACCCAAAAACAACCCTAGGTACGACCGTAGGATTTAATTTCTAGATTGCATTAATAATTAGAAAGACCCAATCCTAACTAACAAACACGCTACGAGGGTTTGTTTAAGTTAGATCGTATGTTGCCCTGACATAAACCCAATTACGCCAGTTGCTACTGAGATAGGGATAACGAACAATTACGGATTCAATTACCCCTAATTAGCAAAATAACCTATATGAATAATTAATTATTACGCCCTAACCAATCATCCACACGAGTTATAACGGTTAAGAGCAGGAAACATATGAATATCAATAAATGAAGGAAGCAATTAAAATAAATTAGATCTCACAGTAATTGTTGAACCAAATCTTCAATTGTCCCCTTGACTAGAATTGAGAAGCTAGTTCTCCATTAATGGAGAACCAGCTGTGCAAGAATAAAAATAATAGCCGCCTTAGTGTTTGATAAGAGAAAAACTGAAGGGAACAAAAGATTGGCCAAAAGACCAAAAGGCTCTCCGAGAGAGAGAGAGCGAGAGATCCCCTGAAGCCAGCGAAGGGATTGTATTTATAGAGTCCTCGTGCGGCTGTCTCCAAAAGAGACCCAGTAGTCTTCCTGCTTTTGTGGGTCAGCACGTTTAGTCAAAGAAGGAACCCAATCAATTGAAATCCAATTGAAGTCTTGTTGCCAAATGACTCTTCACGTGCAAATTGGCTAAGTCAGCATTGTTCCAGAATTGTCACCCGCGAAGGAATCTCCAAATATTTGGAAGTTTGCACGTGGCCAACAATCCCGCAAATCCAGCCTTGGACATCATACTTAGGCGTGCCCACGTCTAACTGACAGGAAGGCTTCAAAAGTTAATTTTCTAGCGCCTTTTGCCCCTAAATGCTGCAATTCGTATAGAACACAAAATCTCAGTAAAATCCACCGATTAGTGCAGTATTTAGTCCAAATAAATAGGAAAAGCACGTGAGAAGACCGACTAAACTGCACTCTATCAATTACCCCCACACCTAGATCATGCTTGTCCTCAAGCATGAGAACAACAAATCAAGTAATCGGATTCAACAATAGCTATTATTCAAATCTTCTATTGCCAAAATACAATTAAAATAAATGTCAAGTATTAGTGGCAATTTGTAAGAAATATCTCTTCAGATAGCTTTCAAGATCAAGAACTCTTTCAATTTATGATTAACTAATCTAAAAATATAAAATATTCAACCAACACTCATAAGCAAATGGTTCGACTATTAAACAAAATCTCAACAATGAAATTCATGGATTAGCGGGCTAGCAATTCATTCATATTTTTCACTATTAGCACTTTTTTTTTTTAATACCTCCACTTGATTGATTTTTTTTCTCGGGGGAATGCTTAGTTTTCAGCCATTCAAGCGTTTTGACGCGAACTCCAACATTGGCCACATGAAGGAACCCGGTTACTCAGCCATCATCGCTTAAAAACCACATACTCATAGTTATCGTAGCTTTTTGACGCGAAAGTCGACACTTGTGGTGAAGACCTCCGGTTACTAGACAACGATACTAGCGGAGTATAGCTGAATACTATTCATAAATAAGCACCAAAAATAAAATTAAATACCACACAAACCCGCTTCATTTCTTAAATATGGAGAACTAAAATTAATAGTTGAACCAATTTGCACAAAAAAAATGCTAGACAAATATTTACAATGCTTAGAAGAGTTAACCAAAAAGTACAAAAGTCACACAATCTCAAATATTCACCAAAGAGATACCCTTAAACTCAACCATGTCATACTCAACACCTTAAAGTGTAAAATCTTAGCAATAGAAAATTTTGAGATATCTAACCATCGTTTATCAGGAATATCACAAATAAGCACAAAGATAGGCAAAAATTGGTCAAAATTCGACAAAGTCAAACAAAAATTCCAACAAAAATGCCTACACTTGCACTTTTCAATAAAATGCCAATATACTACTCCCCCCACACCTAAATCTTGCATTGCCCTCAATGTAAGCAAAGAAACAGCAAAACAGAGATATTGGGGCAACGACACTTCCCTTAAAACGGAGGAGGGCAGAACTGAACTAAAGCTGTGGAGGGAAAGGCGGGCGGAAACCCACGTGATGGAGTTACTGTGCTAAATTCTGGGCCATCCCACCCATTTGACGCTCCATCCGATCCATTCGAGTGTCCATTTGGTCTTGCCCTTATTTTTTGGTTTAGTCATTGGAAATCAGAGGGCAAGGTGGAGGCAAGGAAATGGGATTCCAAAGATGTCAACAAACAGCCAACAAAGCAAATGACAACTAAATACAGCTTCCAATCACAGACAAGTGCAGAAACGGCCGATGAACACACCCCCAAGAATTAATTAAACCTGTCAGCAGCAAAATTTTTTTTTCCAAATACTACCAATTCAACCCAAAAATCAATTAATTAGATAAACATAGCAAAATTCCCCCAAAAACTAATTAAACAGACAACTAGAGTAAAAACTTTCCCCAAATATCACTGGTTGGGCACAACGTTAACCAAATAATCAACAATCAATCCACAGATATGCCACAGCACCCAAACAAGCACAAATTTTCTGTCCTCAGCTAGCAAATCAAAAATCTGGCCTCAGCTAAGAAATTAAAATCTGGCATTAGCTAATAAAAGCTAGTAATCTGGCCTCAGCTACTTAGAGACAGAAAAATAAAGAAAGAATTCACCGGAGAGGTTTTGGCAACAACAACAGGTACAGTGGAAGAGGCAGAAGCGACGCGTGTGGGGCTCATGCCGGTGGCTAACGCGCACAAGGGCGCTCGGCTGCTGCTGCTAGTACTTGCTAAGCTCGGCTGGTGAAGTCCTTGAGAAGGGGCAAAAGGAGGTCGCGCGCCTGCTGGGCTCGGTTGGAGGCGCGGCGGCGAGGGTCGCTCGTGTGGGTAGCCGCTGGTGGATGGCGGCTAGTTAGCAGTTGCCGCGGGCTGGAGGTGGCGATGGAGCTGCTGGAGTGGAGCTTGAGCTGCGCGAGGTGGAGGTGCACGTGAGCTGGGGCTAGGCGGCGGCGGCGCTGCTTCGGTGGCGCGCACTGGTGGCTGTCGCGAAGCTTGGAGGCTCGGTGAGCTGTGGATGGCTTGGAGGCGCGACTTGGCCACGGGTATGACGCGCGTGCGAGGTGGCCTGGCTGGTGGAGGTTGATGGCAGAGGCACGCGGAGGAGATGGAGGCCTGGTTGCCGATGGAGGCAGCGGCGTCCGTGAGGCTGATCGTGCGGCACAGGAGGAGCAGCGGCGGCGAAGGAACTCAGCACGTTGTGGGTGGACGGCCGTGGGCAGGGGAGCAGCGGCGAACGGAGGCGACTGTCACGCGAGGGAGCGCGGCGACTGTGTCGCGCCCGTGGGTCTTCGACGGAGGTGGCTGTCGCGGCTACTCAGGCTACTCACTGGCAGAGTGACAAGGGAGAAGGGAGAGCGCGAGTGCGAAAGGAAAGAAGGAAAGGGGGAAAAACAGGGGAAGCGGCGGAGAAGAAGAAGAAAAGTAAAGGAAAGAAAGAAAAGAAAAGAGAAAAGGGAAATGTTTTTTTTTTTTAGGTAAACAAAGAACCCCAGTCTTAGGCCTGGGCACGCCTAACTGCCCCTAGTATTTTGAGCATCTGTCGAAAATTTTGATCCTTTAGCGTGACCACCTAGCGTGGGCACGTCTAACTGCTATAGAGTCCGCAGAACCTGAACGAAAATTTTTTTCCCTCAGGCGTGACCACCTGGCGTGGGCACGTCTAACTGCTATAGAGTCCGCAGATCCTGAACGAAAATTCCTTTCCCTCAGGCGTGACCACCTGGCGTGGGCACGTCTAACTGCCACTTTCTGGTTTGAGATATTTTGCCATCGTGACTCTTAACTTGTTCCTGTCATGAAACTCAAAATTTTCTGGTATAATTAAATCAATCTCACTAACAGGAATTAAAGAATAAGAGTCAGGAAAATATTGATCAAGGAATGGAGGAGATGTCACCGCATTTGGAGATTGTTCACTGGATTCATTCACTTGAACCATTTGATGTTGGGGTCTCCATTCTTGTGCTTCAACTTTTTTTCAACTGCATTTTAGATTCTTCTTCTTGAGACTCTTGCAGTACCATGTCATTTGTCAGAATAATTGCACTCTCATCTTCCTCATGGTCGATAATAGTCGGTGAGGGCAACTCTTCATAAACTGGAGAAATCAATTTGCTCGTTTTAAATGCCCATTCATGTCTTGCTTCTTTCATCTCTTTACTCATTTTTTGTGTCTCCTGTTGAAGTTGATGTACCTCCTGTTGAATTTGATATGTGTTAATAGCTATTAATTCAACTATTTCTTCAAGAGACATACCTGACATGGATGACGGTTCTTGAGACTCTAGCTGTTGAAAATCTATTGGCCTTTGTTGATAATTAAAATTGGAATCATCCCACCATCCTTGCTCATACCCGTTTGGATTAGGGTTATACCACGTTTGAGACCATGGTGAAAAATCTCCATAATTATTGAGTGGGACACTCAGATTATCTTGATATTCGGGGCACATACCGGCCGAATGATCCCTGGCATAACAAATTTCACAGGTTGCAGCAGCCATTCTTTCTCTAATAGAGTTTAGTGCCTCTAAATATGCAAACTTAGAAAAAAAATCAGTCTCATTGCCTTCCTTGGAAACAAAATCCAGTAAATCACCAAAATACGGAGTGTTAGAAGCCATAAACTATATAATAAAAAATAAGAGAAAAATAAATAAATAAAAATAACAAACAAGATGAACTCAAAAAGAAACAAATTAATCTGGCACCAGTCCCCGGCAACGGCGCCAAAAATTGACAGGTGCCGAACCTGTTCAATAATAAATACCTACTCGAGAAAAATACAGATTTTGTATATAGCGGTGAGTAGGGTCGAATCCACAGGGACTGGGGATAATTCGTTTCTTCTAGAGTCCAAGGTATGGGGGGGTTTTGGATTAAATGCTAACTAAATAAATTAACTGCAGAAAATAATTGATTAAGAGAAATAATTAAGGGAAAACTCTAGCCAAGGGTACACTTCAGAAATGGTTCAGGCACTGATCATTGATTCACAGATAATTCCACATTTGTTAATAGATTAGTTATAGTTGTCATGCACGCGATAAACAACCAACCTTTCCTTAATTTCTCGATAGTTAAGGTACGACCGTTAACTATTTCTCTAACCCAAAAACAACCCTAGTTACGACCGTAGGATTTAATTTCTAGATTGCATTAATAATTAGAAAGACCCAATCCTAACTAACAAACACGCTACGAGGGTTTGTTTAAGTTAGATCGTATGTTCCCCTGACATAAACCCAATTACGCCAATTGCTACTGAGATAGGGATAACGAACAATTACGGATTCAATTACCACTAATTAGCAAAATAACCTATATGAATAATTAATTATTACGCCCTAACCAATCATCTACACGAGTTATAACGGTTAAGAGCAGGAAACATATGAATATCAATAAATGAAGGAAGCAATTAAAATAAATTAGATCTCACAGTAATTGTTGAACCAAATCTTCAATTGTCCCCTTGACTAGAATTGAGAAGCTAGTTCTCCATTAATGGAGAACCAGCTGTGCAAGAATAAAAATAATAGCCGCCTTAGTGTTTGATAAGAGAAAAACTGAAGGGAACAAAAGATTGGCCAAAAGACCAAAAGGCTCTCCGAGAGAGAGAGAGCGAGAGATCCCCTGAAGCCAGCGAAGGGATTGTATTTATAGAGTCCTCGTGCGGCTGTCTCCAAAAGAGACCCAGTAGTCTTCCTGCTTTTGTGGGTCAGCACGTTTAGTCAAAGAAGGAACCCAATCAATTGAAATCCAATTGAAGTCTTGTTGCCAAATGACTCTTCACGTGCAAATTGGCTAAGTCAGCATTGTTCCAGAATTGTCACCCGCGAAGGAATCTCCAAATATTTGGAAGTTTGCACGTGGCCAACAATCCCGCAAATCCGGCCTTGGACATCATACTTAGGCGTGCCCACGTCTAACTGACAGGAAGGCTTCAAAAGTTAATTTTCCAGCGCCTTTTGCCCCTAAATGCTGCAATTCGCATAGAACACAAAATCTCAGTAAAATCCACCGATTAGTGCAGTATTTAGTCCAAATAAATAGGAAAAGCGCGTGAGAAGACCGACTAAACTGCACTCTATCATGCCTCCCAACAAGCGCTTTTTTATAGTCATTAGCTTGACTACTTCACCTCATTTTTCAAGGAAGTTTAGTTAACGAATAATCTACCATTTTAGGCCGTGGTGGCCGGATCATTAAAAGGTGACTTTATAGCAAAAGCCACATGATCTAATGACGTGAGTAATGGAAGTGACTCACCTATCCCAAGTGTTTTATAGATATTACATTGAATATGCACCACTTGAGAACTTACTGAAGGAAATGCCATGAGAGTATCTTGGGCAGCAATACCCTTAGAACCTATACCTTCAATGCACTCCTCAAGAGGGGTGAAAAATGAGTCATTAAAACTCACCTCTTGAGGTTCGAAGTTAGTTCCAAAGATATTATTATGTGAAATGGATATTTGCTCATTGAAACACAATTGAGATTCATCATTTTCATCAAAATCCAATCCATTTTCACATACAACATTCCTACCATTCATGCTAGGATCATTTTGCAATTTATTAGAAGAAATAACCTCACACAATGCATTCAATTGCTCATTTATTCTTCCAAAATAAGAAGCTAATTCATCTATTCTTTCCTCAGTCCTATCAAAAAGGTCGGAAGTCATATTAGCTAATTTTTCTATAGCTAACTCCCAAGATGGTTTTGATTCATATTGGACATTTTCAGGTTGGTAATCATAAAAATATGAAGAATCATTATAAGTATCTTGATTATCCCAATCATAAGCATAAGAATTGCTCCAATTAGCACTATATTGATCAAAACAATGATTGTAATGTTCTAATTTATCATAGTAATTCACATTTTGTGCTTGCATACATGTATTAGTAACATAATAACCTCCACACAAGTCACAAATCACATGATAAGAGTTAAAAACATTAGCATTCCTCCCTTGCTCAATTTCATGCATAATTGTGTCCATTTGAACTTGTAACATAATTATATCAAATTTTGCCTTTAAGCACTTCAAACCATCTTCAAAAGACATACCTTCAGTAATTTCTTGGTTACCTCTATTGAAGGAGCTCTGCACTTGGTAACCATCTATTGCCAATCTTCCATTTCTCAAGTATTGTCCTCCAAATTGATCTACCCTCCTCATTACATAAAATTGCTTTTAAACAGTTTAAGAGCAAAATTAGTAAGAAGAATAGGTGATAAAATACATACACACATAAAACACTAAAATAATAGAAAATAACATTCACACTATAACTAATAAAATGTCTAAACTAATAAAGTTACTCTTCACACCGATATTGCCAAATCTTCTCTGGCAGCGGCGCCAAAAACTTGATGAGCTTTTGATATACATACAAGTTAAAAAATTCCATTTGCACCCGTTTCACTGCAAGTATACAGATCAGCTAATAGTTTATGGTATATATCGGGTCGATCCCACGGGAAAAATTGAACAATTACCGGTATTACTAAAGCTTCTCTATTATTTAGACTTTCAATGAATTATAAGAAATGAAACCTACTGAACTTATGCAAAATAACAAATGAAAGCTCCTTAGGTTATGGAATCCCTAACTACACATGCAAGTGCTAATTTTGGATCATTGAGAACTATTATCTTGGCTAGCTATGGTGTAATTTCCTTATGCATATGATCCCTACTTTCGTAGTGAATCAATTATACTCATAACTAATCCATACCTATTCTCATGGTTATGAAATCAGTTACAAGTGCATTTCTTCAATGAAATTACATGAAATGAATCACTAAAATCACATAGGTGCACCTCTTCTCTCGTGAGTGTACTTCCTATGTTTAACACTTCTTGAACCAGTGTTAAATCTCAATTTTCATTGCAGAAACAACACCTTAGATAATCACAATCAATGGTACCAGATTAATCATGATTAAAAGAGCTAAAGTGCTAAATAACTTGCTCAAATAATAGCAATCAAATAGCCAAATAATAAATACTAACAATCATAGGAAGTTCAACCAAACCCAAGGCATGAACTTTAAAGATACCTAATAAACACAAAATTCAGAACTTGCATATTAACTAAACTTGGAATCAAGTACAAAAGATAAAGAGTTGGAGAAGAGATAACCCATGTCACTTGAGTTTCAACTCCTCATTCTTCATCTCTATCTTCATCCTAATCTAGCTAATATACAAGAAGGATGAACTAACTAGCTAAACTATCCTACACTAAGGAAATGGAAGAACTACATTTCTGAAGACTCCAAGCTTCTCCCCGTATGTCTCTCTGACCTCTATTTTCTCTCTGCCTATAAACTGATCAAAAGCTCCCTTTTCCACCGTTACATCTCCTCTTGATTGATTCTCAAATCTTCATTCTTTTAAGAAAGTAAAAAACAATGGTTTTTGACTTGGAACTTTGGCTATACCTCTTCCTTTTTGTCTTCTGAAGCATGTGCAACCAAATTCCCTTACCAAAAATAGCTGAAAAGTGGTGTGAACATAAGAGAAATGGCTGAGCAAATTGCAAAATTTCGAAAACGTGGCTTCAACTCTGAGGCTGCAAGCCACGTTTTGTTGACTCGCGTTTTCAACTCTGTGAAATTGACCTCACTTCAACTACGATTTGCTCTATGATGGAGGCTGAAATAGCTTTTGTGCAAAACACAAAAGTCGTAGCCCTTTAAATTATATTTACAATGCTTCAAGAATCATCCAAATCGGAACTTTGTAGACGGAGATATGATCGAAATACTATCACCTAGTCAAACCCCTGTTTTCAACTTTGGACAGCAGTGTTGAATTTTGGTATTTAGACCTTTTGACTGAGAAACCGGCTGAATTGGATTCTGATGTCTTCATATCAAAATTTAGATCTATCTCTTAGCTTCAAAATGGTATAAATATCACCTCAATCCAATATGTGTAGCTCCAGATATAGTCGAAATACGAAAACGTGTCAAAGTTGTTTTCACTTGCATTTCTTCAATTCACTTCATTTCTTTTTTATCACTTAAATTCATCACCAATTATTCACTTTTCTCCTCAATTGACATCCTTTGGTGATTGAATCATTAATTCTGCAAGAAAATGAAGTTTTTACCATTAAAATCAATAGAAATGCAATGTTAGCCACTTTAACATAAAATGTAGATTTTTACCAAAATGATAGTTATTTTAGTTATAAAACTAAATAATCAAACCAAAATTAACTAATAAAATGCACTTAAAAATACGTAAAATAAACCCGTATCACTAGTGTTGAATTGAGGTTCCACTATTAGTGATCAAGAATTTGGACTTTAAACCCACCCCCTTGATGTTCTTAACATCAAGTTCCTTGATAACCCTTTTGTCAGAGGATCAATCAAATTTTTATTAGATCTCACAAAGTCAATTGATATAACTCCATTTGGGATCAAATCTTTGACATAACTATGTCTTAAACCAATATGCCGTGACTTACCATTATATACTTGACTATATGTTTTAGCAAGTGTAATTGCACTATCACAATATTTTGAGATAGATGACAAAGGTATCGACTACAATGGTGTATCACAAAGTAAATTTCGTAGCCATTTAGCTTCTTTACAAGTCGAAGCAAGTACTATAAACTCTGCTACCACTGTTGAATCGGTGATACAAGTTTGTTTCTTAGAACCTCAAGAAACTGCACCTCCACCAAGCATAAAGACCCAACCACTTGTCGACGAGTGATCATCTTTATTAATGATCCAACTAGCATCTGAAAATCCTTCTAAAATTGAAGGATAACCAGTATAATATATACCATAGTCCTTAGTGGTCTTTAAATACTTCAATATTCTGGTCATACCTTACTAATGTAACCTACTAGAGTTGTTTGTATATCTGCTCAATACACCAATAGCATATGCAATATCAAATATAGTACAAGTCATTATATACATTAAACACACTATAACCTTAGCATATTTCATTTGAGATTTTGAATTTCCATCATTATTACAAATTTATTTTGGGATCCAATGGTGTTGAGGCTGGAATACAATCACGTTGATTGAATTTGTTAAGAATCTTTTTAATATAATGCGATTGAGATAACATTATTGTCGCGCCCCACTTTTCGATTGAATGAATGAGTGTGTTTGTGAATGTGTGATGTGATGTTTGTGTGGTGTGTGAAGTGTGGTGTGTGAACGTGTGCAAAAAATGGAAAAAGTAAAAGGCCATGGGACTTTGGAAAGCGACGATTTGGCCAAATGAAATTTTAAAAAGGGTTTTTTAAATATGAAAACGGAGTCGCCACTTGGTAATGAGTTAAGGTGTACCAAGTCACCTAAAAAGTGTTTTTAAAGACAAAGTAGTGAAAACCCTTTTTAAAACGACTCCTAGTCCACGTAAGCCAAAGAAAAAGGTTCGGGGGTCACGTTTGACAAAGGGGAAGGCAAGGATAGAATCCAAGGCACCCCATTGACCTAGCCAAGGCTAGTTGCGCGACTTAACCCTACCTTTCCTAATTTTCTACCCAATATATGTTCGCACGTTGGATATGACTATATGAATGCAAAACGGAAAGAAAAATGCAATCCTAAATTCTACGATGTCTCTCGTGAGGCTTTTGGTCCCAAACCACATGAATTGTGGCGGCCAACAAAGGAAAACCCCATAGAGGTCGATTAATGCAAATGAGACTCAAGTGTGCAAGTGTGAAAGTGTATGAAAGAAATTAAAAATCCAAGTGTTTGTGTGCAAGTGTATGAAAAGGTGCACGTGTGCAATTGTATGAAAATTCCAAGTGTTTGTGTGCAAGTGTATGAAATATAGTGATAAGTGCATATAGGTGTAATTAAATGCAATTTTGTGAAGTAGAAATCAAAATGAACAATAAGGAAAGGAAAATGTGAATTGAAAAGAATGAGTGAGTGATAAATGAGAATGAATGAACCTAAGGGAATGCATCAGGTCGGGTATGGGAATGACTCCTAACTTGTCGACTTCGATTTTCCCTTTGATTAGAAGGCGAAACTAGCGTGCTAAGGCTATCGAGTAGCCACACTCGCTCGTTTCCCTTATCAGAAGGGGACCCTCAAGCAAATGGACCCTACAACTATCATGATATGCAAAAATCCTAAAATGAAGGGAAAGGGGGTTCGAGGAGCATGCCAAGTGATAAAACTAAGAAAAAATGCATGATATGTGGTGAACGAGCAAATGATATGCTAATGAGGGGAAATCCCTAAGGGTCTAGCGTTGGACTAGCCCATTCTATGAATTCCGACTAGCGTTGGACTAGCGGAAACGTACATTCATCCATTCCATTCATTCATGGCTATGAAAGCAAGTAGACATGCCAAAATACTCGTAAACACATAGCACATAGCATTTAGCATGCTCGACTAGATGCAAGAGCCTAATAAAGCAATTTAACATGTAACAACAAAAGCAAACAACCAGGGGGAAGGGGAAGTGGACCAGATGCTCTCCGAGCCCTATCTATTACAAGCCAAGAGGTGTACACATACCTCATAATGAATAACTAAAGCAACCAAGGGGAAGGGGAAATGGACCAAATGCTCTTCGAGCCCTATCTATTACAAGCCAAGAGGTGTACACATACCCCATAATGAATAACTTAAATTAAAAAGCCAAAGTAAATGAAATAAATGAAAGGAATTAAAGAAAGGCAAGGAAAGCAACGTAGACATGCATATTCACATAACACGTAGGAGCACGTAGGAAAAATAAAATCAAGGAGATAGAGGTTACCTCCCTTGAGTTGTGAAATGAAAAGAATATTAGCTTCAAAACAATAAAAGGGTCAAGGCACCAATTTATTTGGCAAATAATCACAAATGATAAAAATAAGCATGAATTTGAATCAATTGAATCATGTCAACAACCCACATTTAAGTCAAAAGAAGAAGGGACTTAATTGCAAAAATGAACAAAGTTTTGGGGTCAAAATTAAAGAAAAATAAAGTTCAGGGACCTAATTGCAATTACATTAGGGACCCAATTGAAATGAATGGAAAGATTCCAGGGCCACAGTACAGTTAAGGGAAAATGCAGGGGCTGATTTGCAATTTCGCTTCTGGTTTCTTCATGGACCAGGCTATTGGGCCATTTTATTCACTTCTTGGGCCAAAATCCTCTTAGCACAAATTAGGACCCAAGCAAAACAGACGGGCCAGCCTACTATTTTGGCCCAAAATTAGCCAACCAAACAGATGGATCATGATCCTCTGGCCCAGGCCAAAAAACCAAACAAAAGTGTTGGGCTCTATCTTCCTAAGCCCAAACAAAGTAATCCCTTAATCCAAAACACTTATTTTACTAAACCCAACAAGATAAACAAATTTATCAAGGATGAATCTATCCACAAAGTCACATAAAATATGCAAACAGAAGATTACACTTAAAAGGGTGAATTTAGTTTGACTTTTCCGGATTTTGGGCCACAACGAAATTAGACAGAAAATGAGGGATTAAATTGCAATTTTGAAACTTTTACATGCAAGATTACGCAAAGCTTTCCCTTCTGCAACACACCAGCTGCACCTTTCCTTCTATTTCATCATGCAAATCAGTCCACTAAACACCAGGATTTTAATTCTCAAGTACCCGCTAAATCAAGCACAAAAATCTGGTTGCAGGATTCACACAAAACCTGAACTTGACCGAAAGGAAAAGAAAGAAAAAGGCAGCAAAGTTTTCTGCAACTACACAAACAAAGCATGCAGCCTTTCGTTTCCCAGCTTGCTGCAAATTTCATGCACAAGGTCTCGCGATTCCAGCAAAGCAGATTCATCCAATTACTTTAATTAAACATGGCTGAATATCCGTTGACAATACAAAGAATTGGAAGAACTTCATGCAAAGTTTCATGCAAATGCTACAGAAAACAAAACATTCTGCAAACTGGAGTTATTATTCTGCAACTTTTACTCATTCGGCTGAGGCAAACATTCAAGCCAGAGACTCATGAGCATCTTCACTCATTCAAACACAAAGCACAGAGATTTACAATAAAACTAGAAAACAATCTAACAGGCTTCAGGACACCCAAATGCAACAAGATGAGCTAGAAAACACGCTAGCATAGCTGTTGCAATAACCTGCTTGCTTTAAGTGGATTGCAGCAGATTTTATACTCAAAACTCAGTCCAATAGAAATATAAAAAAAAACCTCCTTCAAATGCAGATAACAGACACAAAACCGCAGGCACTAGATAGAGCATTGTAAAAACAAAACAGATTCGGACTGCAAAAAACCAGTGAAGTGCGAGAAACAGTGAGAATCCTCTTTTCATTCCATGCACTTGAATGGTCAGTGGCTCAAATGATGAAACAATCATCAACCTGATAATGGACTTCAATACAAACATGAATAAAAGTCATGCAAAATCAGGAAGGCTTTCCACTTCTACTCGTGGCGACTGGCGAAGCTCTAAGCTTCAGCAGCTTTACCCGAAAGATGCAGTCATGAGTTTGGACAAGCAAGAAGACAGCTCTAGGTGAATGCATGCATAGTATACCCATTAAACAAACATTTCAAATGAATCCTGAACCAGCACAAAACTCCAACATTTGCACAGGTCAAGACAGATTCGAAAAGGAAATGGAGCAGGCCACTTTTCTTCACAACCTATTCAGTAAACGGACAGACCAAGTAAATGCTTTTGTATCTTTTCAAAACTGGAATCTCGCATACTAAACCAAAGCCTAAGGACAAAATACAATCAGCACCAAACAAGATTTCAGACCTCCATCATACGCGATAACAACAAAAAGGCAATATCTTTGAGTCATGAAAGATCAATCCCGGGTGACATCCGTTTCATTCTTTATGACAAGAAAGAAATGCAAAAGCTGATAGCTTTAGTTGATGCATTCTCAATCAAACACGTTCAAAACACGACTATTAAAATTATGCCAACCAACGGTGCATTCTGCAGGCGAACAATGCATTCTAATGGCCCAGCTACTAGTCATGCTAATCAAACAAGAAAACCACGTCTAATTTTAGAAGAAACAGAACAAAAATAAGGTTTAAGACTACCTCTTTTCTGTCTTTTGGAATCAAACCAACGTGGATATGCTGGGATGAGCAAAAATTTACAGAATCCGGCTCGCAAACTCTGATGGAGGGCTGTGAAGCTCCAATCTTTAGGTCCGTAGCCTCCTCCCTCTCTCTAGTAGCCTTCCTTTTGTATTCTTTCTCTAACTCAGCCGTCACTAGCTATCTTCAAAAACCCTCGGCCAAAACCTTACTCTCTCTCTCTCTATTCCTCTCTCAAGCTCCCTTCTTTTGAAAAACTTCCTCTCTTTTCTGTTTTCTTCTCCCCCGACCCCCAGCTTTCTTTTCTCTCTGATTTTTCTTTCTCTTTGCCGTCCCTCTCTTCACTCCCGTCTCTCGTTCTTTTCAGACGTCACCCCTTTTCATTCTTCACTCAGCCGCCCCCGGATCCTGCTTCTTTGTTTCTGTTTTTCCTTTTGCTCGTAAGTTTTCCCAGCTTTTCCCTTCCGATCCTCTCAACCTTTCTTCTTTTGTTTTCCGAAACCCTCTCCCCTCCAAAAACTCCTCTTGCGGCTGCCATCTTCTTTGTCCTTTTATATCATCTCCCAATCCCCTAAAACCCTTCCTTGAATGGCGAGGATGAAGGCTAGCCTCTGCCTTCATCCTGCCCCTTCATGGCACGCATGAAAGTGCCCTTTGCAAGCTGCCAAAAATGCAGCTTGCAAACCGCGATCCCTTTTTTTTTTTTTTTTTTTTTTAACTTAACAAATACAGAAATGATAAAATATAAAAAATAATTATAATAACAAATTGACAAAAACCGAGTAATAATAATAATAACAATAACGAAAATAATTTAAAAAACTAAACAACTAAAAACAACAAAAATAGCCATTTTTCCATCTTTTTTTGTTTCATTTTTCTTTTTCATAGTTTTTTTTCATTTTTCACCTTTTCTCTTTTTTCTAAATGAATCAAACAACAATAAAAGATAAATTAAGTAGAAATGGCTAAAATAAAGCTAAATAAAACAAAATTGCTATTTTTCTTTTCTTTTTCCCTTTTTTCCTTTTTTTATGATTTTTCCTTTTTCTTCTTTTTTTTTTTTTCAAGAAATTCTATGCTAAAAACTTACAAATAAAAATAAAACTATAAACTAAAAACTAAAAATCGAATAAAACTAACACGACAAATAAAAAACTAAAAATAAACAGTAAATGAAATTACACCAAAAATTTGGTGTCTACAGTTTGCCCCTCTTTGTCTGAGTTTTGGAAAAACTTGAGACAAAGAAGTAGACACCAAATACTTACCTACTTTATTCGGCGGCGAACGTCACGAACGGTGGACGTTTTAAAAATGGGGACTGACCCCTTTTGACGAAGTTTAAAGTGAAATTGGCTTAGACGGGAAATTAAAGCGGGACTGACCCGAACAAAAAATTAAAACGGGACTGGCCCGAACAAGAAATTTAAAACGGGACTGACCCGAACAGAAATGTAAATGGGATAGACCCACGGGATAGACCCGGACAGGAATTTAAATGGGATAGACCCACGGGATAGACCCGAACAGAAATGTAAATGGGATAGACCCACGGGATAGACCCGGACAGGAATTTAAATGGGATAGACCCACGGGATAGACCTGAACAGAAATGTAAAATTGGGATAGACCCACGGGATAGACCCGGACAGGAATTTAAATGGGATAGACCCACGGGATAGACCCGGACGGAAATGTAAATTTGGGATAGACCCACGGGATAGACCCGGACAGAAATGTAAAATTGGGATAGACCCACGGGATAGACCCGGACAGGAATTTAAATGGGATAGACCCACGGGATAGACCCGGAAATGTAAAATTGGGATAGACCCACGGGAATTTAAATTGGGATAGACCCACGGGATAGACCCGGACAGAAATTTAAATTGGGATAGACCCACGGGATAGACCCGGACAGAAATGTAAAATTGGGATAGACCCAGACAGAAATTTAAAATTGGGATAGACCCACGGGATAGACCCGGACAGAAATATAAATTGGGATAGACCCACGGGATAGACCCGGACAGAAATGTAAGTTGGATTTGATCTGTCAAGATATAAGAAATTAAATTTTGATTTTCCAAGAAACAAAAATTTGAACTTGATTTTCGATTTTTTACTTTTGAATTTTTCTGATTTTTCGAGAGAATCTTTTCCAAAAATAATTTGCCCCAGTGTAGGGCCCTTTTCCCTTCTTTCTTCTCTTTCTTCGGCATCGGCCTTCTACATCGTCAGATGCTTTTCGTCGACTTCAACTGTGAATACCTGCACAGGGCTTACGTGCACTCAAATGAGCGTGACTGATTTGAAAAATGCATTATTTTGATTCTTGGACGAAATCCTCAATTGGACTACAAAAATATTTGCCCCTGTGTGGGCTTATTTTGCAAAATTTTGCAAATAAAAATTTTGCCCCAGTTTGGGCCCATTTGATTGCAAAAATTGGTTTAGATGATTTCCCATTTACTTGAACAAAGAAAAACCGCACTTTCTAAAATTTAGAAAAGAGTGCACATACAACAATGTGAAGAAACTTTAATCGTCAAGTTTGAACTCATGCAGAAATTTCATGATGAATTCCTCGAAATAACACCAAATTTAAGAAGATTTCTTCCTTACTTTTAGCATCGAAAGCTTTGGGTAATGGGCGTTATTTCTGACTTGGAAATGGGAGGCCAAGATTTGTCTTATTTTGTGCTCATTCGATATCACGTTTTCATGAAAGCAAAATAGTTTGTCACCCTTATTTTCCAAGAAAACTTAGTCAACATACAAGCTTGATAGGCTTGCAATAAAATGGGTAGAAACGATAGCTAAACCTGTGAAAACTGGTTATACTCCCATGATCACAAATGATTGATGGATTTCTTAAAAGCATGACCTTTGTTTTGAGTTGTCATGAAGGAATAAGTCAACGATGGACTTTATTAGCTTGTAATGTGGCTTGAAAACGATAGTTAAAGAAATAAGATTCTCAAGGACATGGCACCGAAGATCGCATTTTTCCAAAATTGCCCCTATTTTGAACTTAAAAGATCTCAAACCTTGTTTGCATTTTTTCATCGTTCACCAGGGACTTCAGTGTCGAATCTTTTTGCACTTTTCTTTTGCATTCATTTTTCTCGCTTTTTCCTTTTTCCTTCCTCTTTTTTTCAAAAGTGCCCTCGCGGGTTTTCACATGAAGAGCAGTGTCAACCTCACACCTAATCAATTCAGAAATACAGCTAAAATTTTCTGGCATCAGAAATTTTCTTGACAGAGCCATTGCAAAGAACAGAAGTCAGGACTTTCGGCTTTTGTAATGGGGTCAGGTGGGGTGCTTAGAAAAGTTAAGGCTTGAAAACGGATTTCAGAACTGGTTTGAAGAATCTGAGATCACATTGTTGCGCCAACCCTATTTTAGGGTAAAATCAGAATTTGCCTCAGTTTTTGCTCAATTGAGGCTTTTTCTCTTTCATTTTCTTTCTTTTTGATTTTTTTTTTTCCTTCGGCCATTCTTTCGAACTTTCACAAAATTTGCCCCAGTTTATTTTTGAACTGAGATTCTCTTTTCTTCCTTTGCCTTTTGATTTTGTGGCTTTTCACTTTTTCACTTCTTGAAATTTTCTTTTCAACTCAGACTCGCCCCCAGTGTGGGGTTTGCGATTCTCAGGGTTCGCCAAACGAAGTATTTTATTCTGAAGGCTCAAAAGGGATAACTAGAGATAGAATGCTTGATTGGAAAAGAAGAGGGCCTGACTTTTATTCCATTCCTTACAATAACTCTGAAAGGAAGCATTCATTAATGGGAAATTTTTAGCATGTACCTGAATTAACTGATTGAGGAAAACCCTTGTTCATCCATATTTGTGAAACATAGTCGATCCACGCGGACAAATCTCTTTCTTTTCTTTTTTTCAAAATTGGAACCCAAGTAGAATCAAATTTCCCCAATTGCAGTTCCCACTTTTCTTTTAATTTTTGCTTTTCTCTTTTTTTTTTGAAAAATTCCCCAATCTCCCTCCCCAATGTGGGGTGCGATCATATGTGCACTCGAAAAAGAACCACCAATTTTGCTCAAATAGGGATGTAAGGGATGATCAGTGTTTAGGTTGTAGAAACGACGGCCAAAGCGTCATTCTTACACCTCATGACAACCAAAGTAACGAAATGGTCATTAAGAATCCATTCCCCTTTTGATATTTGAAAATTTTCCAATGAAGGGTAGTGATCATTAGGGCTCTTATTTGAAACGAAATTATTCTTTTAAAGGCTCAAATAGGAGAGCAAATGATAAAATGTGTATAGGTAGAGAAACGAATGCTCAAAGTATCATTCTAAATTTTCAAAATAAACAAGAATGATGCACATTTTTGCTTTCACTTAGATGTGATTGAATCGGATTAGACACCGCGGACATTTTCAAGCAAAAGTTGCCCCAAGTTATCAATCAATGTGACTGACTTTATTTTGGGATTAAGTGCAGGAGAAAAGGTATCTCATGGGCCTTCTGAATGACCTTTCTCAATTTTTGAGTACTCTTATTGTGTAGCTCGGATCACCAATCTAGTGTATACATTTGTGAGTTTTCAGGCCAAAGGTTGAAAAATCTCAATTTGAGCTTATTTCTTAAAATTCACCATGAAATCTCTTAATGAGCTCAATAAAGAATGAAATGTACATGAATATACACAAAACAATAATTGCCCAAAAATTTTATTGCTGAAAAAGTTTGAAACAAAATTTCTCGTTCAATTATGATACAAATGAGAATAGAAAGCTTCTAAAGAGCTCCACATATATATCCCTTTTGTCTCCTTCTCTTTTGACACAAAAATATATTAACAAGTCAAATACACAGAATTTTCCTTGAAAGCAATTATGAAATCTCTTAGAAGCTCTTAGCCTAGAGCTTTCAAATGGATCTTTCATGTTTCCATTGTTGGATCTGCCCAAGAATCAAACAATACTTGTAATTTTGACACTTTATTAGATCCAAATTATCATCAGATACAGAAAAATATTTTTGCCTTATTGAAACATTTTTATGAATGCAGGGGAGGGGGAAAAACAAAAGAAAAAAAATACCCTGAGTTAGTAAATAAGAATATAAAATCGGTATGCATGTCCTATGGGGGAACCCTTTTTGTGCCAAGGGTAGGCCTAGCATGAAGATGCAATCCTCCAGAGCAGGCACTATACAATACCTGATGGATCCAATCAGCTTATGGAGTGAAAATAATTTTGAAAAATTTGACCCATTGGAATAAGAAGAGACGTTTGTCAAAATGAGAACCCTGCCCGAAGGGATTGATTACCTTTGATTTGCAAAACGCATGGGTTTGACCTTGACGAACTTCCTATCAAAGAGATTGAAATTCGTTGATAAAATTTCTCAGTGAATTACGGGTCAAAACCCCAATTGATCAAGTGATTGGATGCAATGGACGGTTTTCTTCAAAATTGACTAGATTTCCCAATTTGGAATTTGACAATGAAACCCCAATAGGGCAAATGGATTGAATGAAGTTGACAATTTATTTAAAATCGACCGAATGACCCTAAAAAGGAAAACAGGTCAAATGAATTAAATGAAATTTAATTTATCCGAAATTAATCAAATCACCCTAAAAAGGGTAAATTGATCAAATAGATGGAACGAAACTTGATTTATTCAAAATCGGCTCGGTTGCCCTAAAAATGGGTAAATTGGCCAAATGAACCTAAAAAGGGTAAAATGGTCAAATGAATTGATGATTTATTCAAAATTGACCGAATGACCCTAAAAAGGGTAAATTGGTCAAAAGATTTGATGATTTATTCAAAATCGACCGAATGACCCTAAAAAGGGTAAATTGGTCAAATGAATTGACGATTTATTCAAAAATCGACCAGGTGACCCTAAAAGGGTAAATTGGTCAAATTGATGATTTATTGAATGAATTGGCAAAATGGATTGGTTGAATTGTCCGGCTATTAGTGATTTCAGGAAATTAGTCTATGAGCCTTCTAAAATCAAGATTTGGCCTCCATATTTATCATCTCAACCATGAGGAATCGCTTGTGAATTTTCTTCAAATTAATGTCCTTTACGCAAGGGATTTTTACCAATTTTTGATAAAACGGCCAAAAAGTGATTATTAGATGCTCATATTCCAAGGATCACTCTATGAAAATGATCGGATCTTTACCTTACCTTGTGCACTACCCCTTCGGATGGTACGAGAAAGGTAAACGTGCAAGTCTCATTTGGATTATATATCCGAGACATGGGGGGGTTCATTCCTAACACGGGATCCCCTAAATGGCATTCCCTTTCTAGGGTTTATGCATGATGCCATTTTATTAAAGCGATATAAACATGTGACAAACATGACCTAAAGGACATGAATAATGCATCGGGGGAAAAGGTCTAAAATGACATGTACTTATCGAAAATTCAATGTAATGACTGAAATTTAAACATGTGAGCTATCTAGTGGGTAAGTCACTAAAAGAGTGCCAAAGAGGCCTCTTATTGCTAAGGCATATGAATGCAAGCCAAGAAAACACAAGAATGGTTAGTGCAATTGATAATACACATAACACATTGGGAGCAATTAAGAAAAGAAATACAATAAAGCAAGTAAAAGGGGCGGAACCCCTTCCCTCGTGCCTAATGTGCTTAAAAGGGTGAGGCTGACTCTAACTTAGGCAAACTCTAACATGGATGCATGAGGCTGGGGCTCACTAATGCCTAGACTCGATAAAGCTTCGGCTCCCAAGCCTTCAGACCTAAAGGCGAAGGGTCATCACTCCCAGGGCCTTTGATCGGTGGCTCGAGTGATCCCTTAGGTAGCGCTATGGGCGCAGAGCACACCAGCCGCCTACCCAAGGCGATCGATCCTAATCCTACAAGGCGGTGTGGGAAACGCCCACGAAAAACAAAATAAAATGGGATAAAAGCAAGTAAACGTGCACGTATGAAGTGTTCCCTATTTTGAGGGAAAGGGGTGAGAACCACGCGAGGCTCTAAAGGTGACACACACCCCCCCAAATGCAATGCAAGCGCGAGATAAACAAGTAAACATACATCCAATCAACCAATCACACGTACGTGAGTGAGGGAATAGTTGGATACGCGCGCGAGGCAAAAAGGCCTAAAATAAAAAAAATGCAACCCTAATATCCAAGTGCAATGCATAAAAAGGGTAGAAAAAGGAAACGAATGGCTAAGTCAAATGCTCGGACCCACTTAGGAGCTCCCCAGTGGAGTCGCCAACTGTCGCGCCCCACTTTTCGATTGAATGAATGAGTGTGTTTGTGAATGTGTGATGTGATGTTTGTGTGGTGTGTGAAGTGTGGTGTGTGAACGTGTGCAAAAAATGGAAAAAGTAAAAGGCCATGGGACTTTGGAAAGCGACGATTTGGCCAAATGAAATTTTAAAAAGGGTTTTTTAAATATGAAAACGGAGTCGCCACTTGGTAATGAGTTAAGGTGTACCAAATCACCTAAAAAGTGTTTTTAAAGACAAAGTAGTGAAAACCCTTTTTAAAACGACTCCTAGTCCACGTAAGCCAAAGAAAAAGGTTCGGGGGTCACGTTTGACAAAGGGGAAGGCAAGGATAGAATCCAAGGCACCCCATTGACCTAGCCAAGGCTAGTTGCGCGACTTAACCCTACCTTTCCTAATTTTCTACCCAATATATGTTCGCACGTTGGATATGACTATATGAATGCAAAACGGAAAGAAAAATGCAATCCTAAATTCTACGATGTCTCTCGTGAGGCTTTTGGTCCCAAACCACATGAATTGTGGCGGCCAACAAAGGAAAACCCCATAGAGGTCGATTAATGCAAATGAGACTCAAGTGTGCAAGTGTGAAAGTGTATGAAAGAAATTAAAAATCCAAGTGTTTGTGTGCAAGTGTATGAAAAGGTGCACGTGTGCAATTGTATGAAAATTCCAAGTGTTTGTGTGCAAGTGTATGAAATATAGTGATAAGTGCATATAGGTGTAATTAAATGCAATTTTGTGAAGTAGAAATCAAAATGAACAATAAGGAAAGGAAAATGTGAATTGAAAAGAATGAGTGAGTGATAAATGAGAATGAATGAACCTAAGGGAATGCATCAGGTCGGGTATGGGAATGACTCCTAACTTGTCGACTTCGATTTTCCCTTTGATTAGAAGGCGAAACTAGCGTGCTAAGGCTATCGAGTAGCCACACTCGCTCGTTTCCCTTATCAGAAGGGGACCCTCAAGCAAATGGACCCTACAACTATCATGATATGCAAAAATCCTAAAATGAAGGGAAAGGGGGTTCGAGGAGCATGCCAAGTGATAAAACTAAGAAAAAATGCATGATATGTGGTGAACGAGCAAATGATATGCTAATGAGGGGAAATCCCTAAGGGTCTAGCGTTGGACTAGCCCATTCTATGAATTCCGACTAGCGTTGGACTAGCGGAAACGTACATTCATCCATTCCATTCATTCATGGCTATGAAAGCAAGTAGACATGCCAAAATACTCGTAAACACATAGCACATAGCATTTAGCATGCTCGACTAGATGCAAGAGCCTAATAAAGCAATTTAACATGTAACAACAAAAGCAAACAACCAGGGGGAAGGGGAAGTGGACCAGATGCTCTCCGAGCCCTATCTATTACAAGCCAAGAGGTGTACACATACCTCATAATGAATAACTAAAGCAACCAAGGGGAAGGGGAAATGGACCAAATGCTCTTCGAGCCCTATCTATTACAAGCCAAGAGGTGTACACATACCCCATAATGAATAACTTAAATTAAAAAGCCAAAGTAAATGAAATAAATGAAAGGAATTAAAGAAAGGCAAGGAAAGCAACGTAGACATGCATATTCACATAACACGTAGGAGCACGTAGGAAAAATAAAATCAAGGAGATAGAGGTTACCTCCCTTGAGTTGTGAAATGAAAAGAATATTAGCTTCAAAACAATAAAAGGGTCAAGGCACCAATTTATTTGGCAAATAATCACAAATGATAAAAATAAGCATGAATTTGAATCAATTGAATCATGTCAACAACCCACATTTAAGTCAAAAGAAGAAGGGACTTAATTGCAAAAATGAACAAAGTTTTGGGGTCAAAATTAAAGAAAAATAAAGTTCAGGGACCTAATTGCAATTACATTAGGGACCCAATTGAAATGAATGGAAAGATTCCAGGGCCACAGTACAGTTAAGGGAAAATGCAGGGGCTGATTTGCAATTTCGCTTCTGGTTTCTTCATGGACCAGGCTATTGGGCCATTTTATTCACTTCTTGGGCCAAAATCCTCTTAGCACAAATTAGGACCCAAGCAAAACAGACGGGCCAGCCTACTATTTTGGCCCAAAATTAGCCAACCAAACAGATGGATCATGATCCTCTGGCCCAGGCCAAAAAACCAAACAAAAGTGTTGGGCTCTATCTTCCTAAGCCCAAACAAAGTAATCCCTTAATCCAAAACACTTATTTTACTAAACCCAACAAGATAAACAAATTTATCAAGGATGAATCTATCCACAAAGTCACATAAAATATGCAAACAGAAGATTACACTTAAAAGGGTGAATTTAGTTTGACTTTTCCGGATTTTGGGCCACAACGAAATTAGACAGAAAATGAGGGATTAAATTGCAATTTTGAAACTTTTACATGCAAGATTACGCAAAGCTTTCCCTTCTGCAACACACCAGCTGCACCTTTCCTTCTATTTCATCATGCAAATCAGTCCACTAAACACCAGGATTTTAATTCTCAAGTACCCGCTAAATCAAGCACAAAAATCTGGTTGCAGGATTCACACAAAACCTGAACTTGACCGAAAGGAAAAGAAAGAAAAAGGCAGCAAAGTTTTCTGCAACTACACAAACAAAGCATGCAGCCTTTCGTTTCCCAGCTTGCTGCAAATTTCATGCACAAGGTCTCGCGATTCCAGCAAAGCAGATTCATCCAATTACTTTAATTAAACATGGCTGAATATCCGTTGACAATACAAAGAATTGGAAGAACTTCATGCAAAGTTTCATGCAAATGCTACAGAAAACAAAACATTCTGCAAACTGGAGTTATTATTCTGCAACTTTTACTCATTCGGCTGAGGCAAACATTCAAGCCAGAGACTCATGAGCATCTTCACTCATTCAAACACAAAGCACAGAGATTTACAATAAAACTAGAAAACAATCTAACAGGCTTCAGGACACCCAAATGCAACAAGATGAGCTAGAAAACACGCTAGCATAGCTGTTGCAATAACCTGCTTGCTTTAAGTGGATTGCAGCAGATTTTATACTCAAAACTCAGTCCAATAGAAATATAAAAAAAAACCTCCTTCAAATGCAGATAACAGACACAAAACCGCAGGCACTAGATAGAGCATTGTAAAAACAAAACAGATTCGGACTGCAAAAAACCAGTGAAGTGCGAGAAACAGTGAGAATCCTCTTTTCATTCCATGCACTTGAATGGTCAGTGGCTCAAATGATGAAACAATCATCAACCTGATAATGGACTTCAATACAAACATGAATAAAAGTCATGCAAAATCAGGAAGGCTTTCCACTTCTACTCGTGGCGACTGGCGAAGCTCTAAGCTTCAGCAGCTTTACCCGAAAGATGCAGTCATGAGTTTGGACAAGCAAGAAGACAGCTCTAGGTGAATGCATGCATAGTATACCCATTAAACAAACATTTCAAATGAATCCTGAACCAGCACAAAACTCCAACATTTGCACAGGTCAAGACAGATTCGAAAAGGAAATGGAGCAGGCCACTTTTCTTCACAACCTATTCAGTAAACGGACAGACCAAGTAAATGCTTTTGTATCTTTTCAAAACTGGAATCTCGCATACTAAACCAAAGCCTAAGGACAAAATACAATCAGCACCAAACAAGATTTCAGACCTCCATCATACGCGATAACAACAAAAAGGCAATATCTTTGAGTCATGAAAGATCAATCCCGGGTGACATCCGTTTCATTCTTTATGACAGGAAAGAAATGCAAAAGCTGATAGCTTTAGTTGATGCATTCTCAATCAAACACGTTCAAAACACGACTATTAAAATTATGCCAACCAACGGTGCATTCTGCAGGCGAACAATGCATTCTAATGGCCCAGCTACTAGTCATGCTAATCAAACAAGAAAACCACGTCTAATTTTAGAAGAAACAGAACAAAAATAAGGTTTAAGACTACCTCTTTTCTGTCTTTTGGAATCAAACCAACGTGGATATGCTGGGATGAGCAAAAATTTACAGAATCCGGCTCGCAAACTCTGATGGAGGGCTGTGAAGCTCCAATCTTTAGGTCCGTAGCCTCCTCCCTCTCTCTAGTAGCCTTCCTTTTGTATTCTTTCTCTAACTCAGCCGTCACTAGCTATCTTCAAAAACCCTCGGCCAAAACCTTACTCTCTCTCTCTCTATTCCTCTCTCAAGCTCCCTTCTTTTGAAAAACTTCCTCTCTTTTCTGTTTTCTTCTCCCCCGACCCCCAGCTTTCTTTTCTCTCTGATTTTTCTTTCTCTTTGCCGTCCCTCTCTTCACTCCCGTCTCTCGTTCTTTGTCATGGAGTATGAAGAATAAACAGGAGGCGTGTTCCAGATTGCATTGAAGGCGCAGCTGCTCAACTTGATGAAGAAAGGCGTGACTTACAAATCACGCCTTCTACCTGATATAACAGAATTATACTTCTGTTTGGCGCAAGTGGAGCTGATGATTCCAGAACTTCCACGTGGCCTCACCTGATTAGCTAGTTTACAAGTTAGTTAGTCTGGAAATGCCATAAAAGGCTGAAGAATCCGAGAGTTAGCATAGATTTTTGTCATATTATTTCCATTGTTTGTAAAGTGGAATTGGCCCTGCCAACTTCCTCCTCTCTTCTCTCTTAATTCCTTCAATCTTTCCCTTTCAATCCTAAATCCGTTGATTCTGTTCCTGTATTTGACATACCTATTGTTAATGAGAAGTTGAAGCTCCAATAATCATCTCCATTCCCTGTTCCATTCAAATTCGTCAGGAGTTAATTCACTTCTGCTGCAACTAATCTGTCACCATTGCTGCTAATTGGTTCAATACCATAACAGTGGTATCAGAGCAGCTACGGTCCGTCTGGGTTTGGCTGCTTGATTAGAAATCTTTCCTCCTAATTTTTCCTTCACTTCTGATTCACCTTCATCCCTATCCATCTTCATCTCTTTTCTGACCAATCAATATATATATATATATATATATGAAGACCCTTGAAGAAATCTCTAAAATGCTGAATTACTTCCTGGTAGAGCATAATAAGCCTAAACAAGCAACTAACGTAGTAGAGTACTATGAGGAATTTGAAGAGTGGAGAAACGAGATGTTGGCTTTGAAACCAGAACTCAGTGAGGAATACTTTATTGATGGTTTTAACTTTGGGCTTGATTGGAATATCCAGATGAAGCTAAAGAGATTTAGGAGTCCACCCAAGATCTTGTATGAAGCATATCTCCGAGCAAAAATCGAGGAAGCCGTGATGGAGAAGCATGATTCTGCTCTTGATTCACCAAAAGGAGAGCAGCTTATGAAAGAAAATGAGGGTGTAGAGGCTGAACACAATGATATAATCACTAACTTGAAGGATGAAAGTGTAGTCAGCCACATGTTTGATGGGTTGTGCCAAAGGACTCCAATGGATTTTTTAGAGGAGAACCAACATAAAACATCAGCAAGGGAATATCAAGAAGAAAAAGCTAAAAACCAAGTGTGTGATAGATTGGCTCACAACGATTGTGTTATCTCTCAAGGGCTTAGCTATGAATTGCTTACAGGGGAGCTAGGTTGGCAACAAGGCTCTATAGACAAGGAAATATTTAACTCTGCTTCACCGCTCCACTGTCCCAGAAATTGGTCTTCGGTCAGCCGTGAGGTAAAGCAAAAGTTCATTGAGATTTTATTTAAAAGACCAATCATGATGATCATAGGCTACAGGGCCATTGCCCGGCCTACTTTCTCCCTTGTCATTTGTGACGTGCCTGCCATTTCCTTCTGTAAGCCTCAACTGTATTCTTCTTCCATGAATGGATGTAGATTCATGCGGTTTAGTTGTTCAGTTTCTAGTAGAACCGTTTCATCTACTTCTCTAGACTTATCTTTGTCCAAGGACAATTCTGGTAATGAAGGGCTTCAAAGGCAAAAGGCTTCTTCCTCTTTGTATGCTCATCCTAGTTTGTCACAGATTAGGAGTGAGAAGGCAGCCAATCGAGCCCCTGTTTATGATTTCTTGAGGGGAATTGGTGTTTTCCCTGATGAGCTTGATGGATTGGAGCTCCCTGTCACTGTAGATGTAATGTGCGAACGTGTGGACTTTCTTCACAGATTAGGCCTCACTGTTGAGGATATAAACAATTACCCACTGGTTCTTGGCTACAGTGTCAAGAAAAACATGGTTCCCGTCCTTGATTACCTCGGCAAGTTGGGTGTTAAAAAATCTACGTTTACAGAATTCTTGCGTAGATACCCACAAGTCCTCCATTCTAGTGTTGTTGTCGATCTTGCACCGGTAGTTAAGTATCTTCAAGGAATGGATATCAAGCCAAATGATATTCCTCGGGTTCTGGAGAAGTATCCTGAAGTATTGGGGTTTAAGCTGGAAGGCACCATGAGTACTTTAGTGGCTTACTTGGTTGGAATAGGGGTCGCAAGGAGAGAAATTGGTGGGCTACTAACTAGATACCCCCAAATATTAGGAGTGAGAGTTGGCCGTACAGTCAAACCATTTGTGGATTATCTAGAAAGCTTGGGAATACCACAATTAGCCATAGCTAGACTAATAGAGAAAAGACCTTTTATTCTTGGATTTGGACTTGAAGACAGGATCAAGCCAAATGTTGAGTCCCTTTTAGAGTTCAATGTTAGGAAATCGTTGCTTGCATCTGTCATTGCACAGTATCCTGAAATTATAGGAGTAGATGTTCAAACAAGACTTTGCACTCGAAGGGACTTTCTTAATTCAATCATCCAATTGGATCCTGTTGGTTTTGGGAGAGTTGTAGAGAAGATGCCACAGATTGTCAGCCTCAATAATACTGCCATATTGAAGCATTTGGATTTCCTCAAGGAATGCGGATTTTCCTTGGAACAAGTGAGAAAGATGGTGATGGCCTGTCCCCAACTGCTTGCTCTAAATCTTGATGTCATGAAAGTAAGCTTTGATTACTTCCAGGGAAAAATGGCAAGACCGTTGGATGACTTGGTTTCTTTCCCAGCCTTTTTCACTTATGGTCTTGAGTCAACTATTAAACCAAGACATGCAATGATTGGAAAGAAGGGTTTGAAATGTTCTCTTGCTTGGTTCCTTAATTGTTCTGATGAGAAATTTGAGGAGCGGATGACATATGACACTATTGACATGGAAGAGATGGAAGTTGAGTCATCATTTGACATGAACTCTTTACTTGGTACTAGAACAGTGGTACCAATTTCTGCAATTTCTGCAAATAGGTACTTTGGTCTGCAATTTCTGGCTGGCTTGGCCTGTAATGGCTACATAGGAATTCTCCTATCTGTTTCAAATCCAGGAGTAACAGCAGGACTTCAAACCTTGCTTGGGTGTGTTGATGCTAACATGCAAGACCTTTTAAAGGCAGTAGAGAAATTCCTTGGTTTGCATTATCCGGATCAAGTTGCTCTTAAAAGATTATATATGGTTGGTGGTGCTACTTCTAGAATTTCAGCTCTTGTTGCTCAGCTAAAACAGAAGAATCAGCAAGCTTTGCCATTTTCTTATACTACTTGCTTGCTGCGAATTGCCAAATATCAATCCGAAGACTTTGTTTGGAAGCTTGGAACTTTGTTCGACATCCTTGAGGACAAGGATTGTTTAAGGGGGAGGCTCTGTCATGGAGTATGAAGAATAAACAGGAGGCGTGTTCCAGATTGCATTGAAGGCGCAGCTGCTCAACTTGATGAAGAAAGGCGTGACTTACAAATCACGCCTTCTACCTGATATAACAGAATTATACTTCTGTTTGGCGCAAGTGGAGCTGATGATTCCAGAACTTCCACGTGGCCTCACCTGATTAGCTAGTTTACAAGTTAGTTAGTCTGGAAATGCCATAAAAGGCTGAAGAATCCGAGAGTTAGCATAGATTTTTGTCATATTATTTCCATTGTTTGTAAAGTGGAATTGGCCCTGCCAACTTCCTCCTCTCTTCTCTCTTAATTCCTTCAATCTTTCCCTTTCAATCCTAAATCCGTTGATTCTGTTCCTGTATTTGACATACCTATTGTTAATGAGAAGTTGAAGCTCCAATAATCATCTCCATTCCCTGTTCCATTCAAATTCGTCAGGAGTTAATTCACTTCTGCTGCAACTAATCTGTCACCATTGCTGCTAATTGGTTCAATACCATAACATTCTTTTCAGACGTCACCCCTTTTCATTCTTCACTCAGCCGCCCCCGGATCCTGCTTCTTTGTTTCTGTTTTTCCTTTTGCCCGTAAGTTTTCCCAGCTTTTCCCTTCCGATCCTCTCAACCTTTCTTCTTTTGTTTTCCGAAACCCTCTCCCCTCCAAAAACTCCTCTTGCGGCTGCCATCTTCTTTGTCCTTTTATATCATCTCCCAATCCCCTAAAACCCTTCCTTGAATGGCGAGGATGAAGGCTAGCCTCTGCCTTCATCCTGCCCCTTCATGGCACGCATGAAAGTGCCCTTTGCAAGCTGCCAAAAATGCAGCTTGCAAACCGCGATCCCTTTTTTTTTTTTTTTTTTTTTAACTTAACAAATACAGAAATGATAAAATATAAAAAATAATTATAATAACAAATTGACAAAAACCGAGTAATAATAATAATAACAATAACGAAAATAATTTAAAAAACTAAACAACTAAAAACAACAAAAATAGCCATTTTTCCATCTTTTTTTGTTTCATTTTTCTTTTTCATAGTTTTTTTTCATTTTTCACCTTTTCTCTTTTTTCTAAATGAATCAAACAACAATAAAAGATAAATTAAGTAGAAATGGCTAAAATAAAGCTAAATAAAACAAAATTGCTATTTTTCTTTTCTTTTTCCCTTTTTTCCTTTTTTTATGATTTTTCCTTTTTCTTCTTTTTTTTTTTTCAAGAAATTCTATGCTAAAAACTTACAAATAAAAATAAAACTATAAACTAAAAACTAAAAATCGAATAAAACTAACACGACAAATAAAAAACTAAAAATAAACAGTAAATGAAATTACACCAAAAATTTGGTGTCTACAATTATATTGTTGCTTCTTAAGATTCTTATGCCAAGAATGACATCCGCCTCACCCATGTCTTTCTTATCAAATTTGCTTGAAAACAAAGTTTTGGTAACTTCAACTTACTCCAAGTCAGTCTCAAAAATTAACAGGTCATCCACATATAAACAAATTATGACACCTTTGCCATCATTAAACTTGCTATAAATACATTTATCAGATTCATTTATCTTGAATCCACTAGTAAGAATAATTTAGTCAAATTTCTGATGCCATTGCTTAGGTGTTTGTTTTATTCCATATAAAGACTTTACAAGTTTACACACCTTGTGCTCTTGACCAGGTACTACAAATTCTTCGGGTTGTTCAATATATATACTTTTTCATCCAAATCACTATTCAAATTTTAACGTCCATTTTGTCAATGACTAGATTTTGGATAGAAGTTGACGAGCGCGGGGTATACATATAGCAATAAACTCATTCACAATCAAGTTTTACATTTATAAAATTTTAAATACCCCACACGCGATTTTTTGTAAGTATACAAGTCGTTTATTGAGCATAAGGGGATTAAGTGTCGATCCTACAGGGAAGAGTATCAATTACCGATGGTTTTCAAACTCCTTTATTATTTAAACTATCACAAATACAAGAAATTAAATAGACACTATAAAAGTAACAAAAATACAATAGAAAGCTTCTAGAAATATGAAATTCCATACTACTCTTGCAAATGATATTACCGGTTAAGCAAATGTTATTATTTTGGCTAGTTAGGTATAATTTCCTAATGTATGAGAGACCTACTCTCGTAGTGAATCAACTATACTTGTAGCTAAACCATACCTACTATCATGGTTATGAAATTAACTATAAGTTCATTTTTTTTTCATTTCTTCTATGAAATTACATGAAACAAGTCACTTAAACCACATAGGTGCACCTCTACTCTTGTGAGTGTACTCCCTAGATTTATCACTTTATTGAACTAGTGTTAAATTCTAATTCTCATTGCAAACTTAACACCTTAATATTATCACAATTAATAGCCGGTTAATCATGATTAGAAAAGCGAAAGTGATAAATAACTTGCTCAAAATAATACTATCAAATAACCAAGTAAATATCACTAACAAAATGTAGCAAGTTCATTCATACTCTAGGCATAAACTTTAATTAAATATGAAGAACAAGATCCAAACTTGTATTATAGTTAAACATGAATTCAAATACAAAAAAAATGATAGGAGAAAAATCACCCTTGTCACATGAGTTTCAGACTCTCCATCTTTGCTCCTTAATCTTCATCCAAATCTAACTACAAATACAAGATGGATAAACTACACTACCTATACTATACTATAACTAATGAACTAAGGAAATTCTAGTGAAGACTATATTTTTGTAGAGTTTCTCCAGCCTTCCAAAGTTGTGTAAATGTCATCCAAAGGCTTCTCTTTATAGAGAAATTTCATGCAAAAGACAAAATGTTAAATCATATTAAGAATCCTTTTGAGCCTATAAACAAGCTAGATTTGAGTTGTAAATCTCCTTTTGCAGCTATCTTGGTTGTTTCCACCAATATTCTTATAGGAAAATGGGTCAAAAAGCTTGTGTGAATAAAACACAAGTTTTAGAGCAAGTTGCACCCGAAATTGAGGAATACCCGACCTTGGAATACGTGACTTCAAGCCACGTATTCAAGGGTCGCGTTTTCACTTCTGTGAATTTGGCACCAATTCAACTACTATTTTGTTGATGATGGAGGCTGAACTAACTCTTGTGCAAAACATAAAAGTTGTAACCCTTTGAGTTAGATTTCCAATGCCTCAAGAATCATTCCATTTGGAGCTTTGTAGACTGAGAAATAACCAACAACTAGTCAGAGCTCTGTTTCAGCTTTCGACCATAGAATTGCACTTATGTATTTTGACTTTTTGACAAGGAAAATGACTAAACTAGACTTCAATATCTTCATATCAAATGTAGATCTATCTCTTGCTTTAAAATGATTCAAGAATCACCTCAATCTGATGCTTGTAGCTCAAGATATAGCTGAAATACCATAAGGTATCAAAACTGTCTTAACTTGTATTTCTTCCTTTGAATGTTTTGCACTTCATGTCTTCTTTAAATCACTTCAAATCATCAATAATCATCTAATTATCTTCTCAAGTCACTCCATTAGATGATTGAATTATTAAACCTACAAAAACATGAAGTTTTCACCATTAAAATTCATAGAAATACAATTTTTATCATTGAAACCATAAAATGCATATTTTCACTAGAATCCTAGTTAATTAGCTATAAAACTAAATCAAACACACTAAAACTAACTAATAAAATGTGCTAAAAATACTTAAAATATGCACTTATCAGAAGTTATAGCAATTAGTACTCTAATTGTAACAATTTTGACAACTAGAGAATATGTGTCAAAAAAATCCACACCATACTTTTGTATAAACCCTTTGGCAACCAACCTGACTTGAACTTGTCAACAGTTCCATCAATCTTTATTTTTTTCTTGAACATCCTCTTACAACCAATTGGTTTTGAACTAGGTGGCAAGTTTACTAACTTTTAGGTTTTATTACCCATAATTGAATCCATCTTGTACGCGATAAAAATTTCAAGTCTGCAAAACGACAAGAAAAAGAAATACACGACAAATATGTAATATATAAATTTAGATAAATATGTGGGTATAATCTCTGGAAGTTTCTCTAACTTATGGAGAGTTTCCTTTGATTCTTCTCCTCGAACACCAATCCAAGGGCTTCGCAGCTTGTTCTTGGATCAACCACCGATTCTTTCAAATCTTGATATGAAAGATTTGAAGAACTTGAAAATATTTGAAGGCTCAAGCCTTGATATGCGGAAGACTTGAAGAGTTTGAAGACCCAGACCTTCGTAGCTTGAAACTTCAATACTTGAGTGTATGAGATGCTTCTTGATGTCTCTGTGTATGTCTGTATCCTTGATTTGGTTGAGAGGCCCCTATTTATAGCTATAGCAAGAGGTATAGGTTGAAGACCTGTGTACCACTTTACTTGTCTTGCAAGACGTGCAGTCATATTAGAACTGTACTAGTCAAATATTATCTCTTCATTTTATATTTATTAATAAAGAGATAAGTAATTTTCTGATTGGCCAAACTTGTGGGGACACGTGACGTGGAACCATTTGATTGGGCAAACTATTGCAGTATATAAGAGATATATATGGATTAAACAACTCTAAATATTATTTCTATTATCTCTTTAATAAGAAATAAATATTCAGATATTTATCCAAAAAATTCCGAATCATGTAGATATGATTTGGTTGGTGTAGATATCCCAGCAATTTCAACTGATTGGAACACCCCCAACTTGACACGTGGCAAAATACAATTGGCCGTTTAATAACCAATCTTTCCAAGTGTACATGACGCATGGCACTATTCCATTGGACAAAAATGAGCCATAAAAATAAATTATAGACCAATGGTAATTTTGGAATTTAATTAAAATTTTATTGTCTACAAATGCCCCCTCGAAACTTGTTTGTGAGTATTTAAAAGAAATTGATGGGATACTTGAACGAACAAGTTTCGACATTTTTTTCCCTAGTTTGAGCACCGTCGGAATATTAATCCTCAAATAAGTCAATAAATAGACTATCCTTGAAGTTTTGGTGACTTAGTGATCTTAAATAAAGTCCAAAGACTGTAGTGGTCTCAAACTCCACGTGAGGTGCCACCTTAGTGATCTCAATTTCCAAGATCACTAGTGCCTTCAATTTCCCGAGGTTGGATCACTTCATTTGGCATGTTAATTCAAGTGATGTTCACAAACGTGATTTACTTGGAGCTTTGCAATGTTTGTGGCTTTGGATTGTTCACAAGGTGGCCACGTGGGATGCCACTCATTCGTACATAGTATAGTGTATCAAATCCAGGGTCAAACAAATCATGCCAATAGTCTCAAGTCCATTGCTATCAGACAAACTCCGGTGGTTTCAATTCCCAAAGCCAAACGACTTCAAATTAACTTGCCCCAAGTCCTTCTCTAGTTTGCTGCTGCTTTTTTTTTTTGCCCGATGCTTGGTCATCGACATACTTCCCTTTTTTTCCCTCAGTGGGTGAATTAAGGAAGGTCTCCCCAGCAACCTTGACCCAACTCATGAGCTCGTTTGAGACAGCATGCATCACTCCCTACTCCATGGCAGCCTTCGACATCTATCCCAAGTAGCTGCGTCATCTTGTTTCAACGACCCTCAAATCAATGGCAGGCACCAGAGGAACTTCATTGTTTCTTCTTTCTCTCCCTCAAAGACATTACCTATGCTCATCAGCTCTTCTTGAAGTCTTGTGCGCCATTTTGATATTGATCAAATCCCACGGCCGACCCCGCTCCCAACCTTTGAAGTCACAGCAGTAGTGGTCATTCTTCTTCATGCTATTCTACGCGGTTAGCTACTTTCGATGCCGCTTCCCCTGTAGGTTTCTTGATTTCCATGTGTTGGACATAGTTCATAGGTTATTCACGTAACGAAGCCGACGGGTCTGCTGTACTTAGAAGTTCACTCCAAAACTACTAGTTAGGTAATTCAACCCATGGCAAGCTCCATTCGCAGGAACCCAGTTCTCTGTGCCGGTCCTCATGACGTAGTTGGTTACAGGACACTGTACTGGACTTGAATTCCACTTACTAGAACCGTGCTAAAAGGGATACCGTACTGGACTTGAATTCCACTTACTGAATTTCTACTAAGCACGCATAGTCCTCAAGGCAAAACTTCCGAGTAGTTCACGTAAACCAGGACTCTATTTCGCATTCGAACTTGAATACCCGCGCGCTTTCCTAGAAACTTTTCGCTATAAAACTCTCAAGACCGAAGTCACAAACTCATACTTCCCTCAGAGCTGTGGGTCTCCAATCGCTGCCCTCTCTCTTTGTGCTCCCGCTTGGCAGTTTGTCCATCCAAAATTGCCGCTATTTTCTTTGTTCGCCGTCGCCGCCGCCACGTCCTTTTTTCTTTTGCTGCTGCCGTCGTTCATAATTCACTAGTTTGTTTGGATTTGCTGCCTCTTAGACTAATAGAATCAATTTGAAGTCGGTCATTACCCCTGTCGAACTATTCCTGGATTACTTTAAGGTACACATTACTTCTCCAAGCTATGGTACCACCCTGCTTGTGTTTCTGGTTTCACTACCTTACACGGAACCGCGGCTTATTCTTGCAGTCTGTGCATAGATAGATTCAGGGACAATATTTTCTTGTCAACGTTGCAAGGACATCTAACCTGATGTGCATTATGTTTATTTCCCATGCAAAATGCCAAGTACCGTGTGAATTATCGTCTTTGTTGGTCTCGCATTAAACTCCCCACCATGAATTGGTTAGAACATTATGCCTGCCAATCATGCTTTAATATGAAAACTTGATGCACCATGAGTGGTCATATAGAGATATGTGACGGTTGTTTCGATCAAATTGGTGTCACCCGCTATTCACATCCTGTCGATACCATTTTTATTTGGCCCCTAGGACTTTGGAACTCTGGCAATAGACTTTGTGTGCTTACTTTTGATACATCCTTGATGTCTCGGATGTGATTGGCACTTGAAATTCGTATGCCTACTTATCTTGTGTTTTAAATTTGTAGAGTCGCATCTGCGTGTATCATAAGATGGTTTTAATTTTCACACCAGTCCATATCAATGTCTCAACCTTACTAACTTGCTCTCCTGTAGATAAACAACCTTGTGCTTGAAAAGGAGCTTGAAACAATTTCGGGTATTTGAAGAAAGCCACCAATTAGGTAATTTAATTACCAAACTTTTGTAAGAAGTTCCTTTCATCGTCTAATACTTTCTTTTTAAAATTTCAGCAAATATGCAAATTAAGGACTACGTCACGCCATTGCCACATATTTCATTGACGGATGAACGGGGTGGACCTCAATCAAAGAACTTGTCACTACATGTTCATAAACCAGCAATCGGCTCGTTCGCTGAGTCTTTCATACCCCTTGAAGGATGCTTTCATCTTGAAGATTGGACTAACACGTGGACTAAGGAAGTGGTGGCACCCTCAACTTTCTCCACTACATCGAGGGAAGAAGAAGTAGTTGTATTAAACTCGTCTCTTCACAATGGAGATCCAGAAATAGCAAAATTCACGCTTCCGTTCGTGGGATTCAATATTGACAAAACTACATGGAAGATCCCTTCATCCTTCTTTGGCGAGACGTGCTTCACTTCTCATTATTGGGAATGGATCGAGGACATCCTAGGAAGGCATAAAGAAGTGCTCACCCGTGCTGGCATATTTGAAACTGTCTACGTGTCGCGATACTCCTACGACCGCTGTGAAAATATCTTGTGAGCCTTCTTCAAATATTAGTGCCCCTCGACGAACACACTCCATACGCCCGTTGGGGAGTTGTCCATCACACTTTGGGACCTTTATCGACTTGGTGGCCTTTCGATCGATGGCTCGTTCTTCGATGAAGTTGTTCCTTCGGCGCAGGAGCTCCTCACTCGTGACAAAGAAGGGAAGCCACTTCTCCCCGAGAGTTGCAGGCACCTCTTTTCCGTTTACTACCACCTTTGAACGAATGACCAAGGGGTATGGATGAAGGACTGGATTCGCTTCTGGTTCAAAGGAGAGGTTAGGTATAGGGCTCCTCCGAGTAGAGCGAATAGAAGGAAGACCACTTCTAAACCAAAAATGACTTACAACCCTTCTGGAAGCGTGGAGCCTTACGACCTTGCCGATACGAATGACTTCAACGTCCCTTTTGATACCCTGGGTATCCAAGGGTCTCTCAGAAAGGAAACCTATATTGCGGCATTAATAGCGTGTTGGATTTGCAAGTTCCTTTTGCCAAGCAAAAAGGTCGATCGTATTCGCCCAAGTGTCTTCAAGGTTGCATGCTTAATGGCCACAGGAAAAAGATTTTGCCTTGCAATTCCCGTTCTTGCGAGCATATATCATGGGTTGAGGGAGATCGTCCACACCCCTAACCTTGGAGATTGTGAGGTAACTTTTCTAATCCATTACGTCTATGCTTGGATTGGCCAATACTTTGATGTATATTATGAAAATCATCAAGTGAGTAGCCACCACGCGCGCATGAAAGATTTAGTGGTGAGAAAATGGCAATATTTTATGGCCAATCGGAAGCTGAGGAAATCTTCAAAGAAGTGAATCCTTTGATGCTTCCTAAATTGTGCTGGACTGAGAATGAAGAAAAGGTGTTGATCGATGATGGATCCTTATTATCAAGACTCACGAGCTATATCATTAGTCAACGCTCTTGTCATTTAACTCTACGTAAGGACAATACTTTCATTATTGAAAAGTATAATCCTTGCAGGTTTAGCCGACAATTCGGCTTCTGTCAGGACATTCCCAACAACTTGAAAGAGATCACTCATACTTATACTCTGGGTGAGACTATTCAACTATGGGACTCCTCAGTCCGCACGCAGACGCTATCTCGGATGACTATATCCACGCACAGGAAGCACCCATTGATTACAAAAGACTATAACGCCTGGTGGTCGACTCGGTCAAATAGTGTCTATTCAACTCCCTTTAAACTCACCGTTAAGATCCCTCAGCAATCATTGAAGAAGGGTAAGGTCACCTCCGCCAACGACTCAGTGCATCATAATGGAACTATAGAGATTGTAACGGGTCTTACCTCATCCACCTTGCGGAAGAACAAAATTATTCGCAGTCCCTTGAAAAACATTGCCGCAAAAAATAAGTTTTCCAAGGACTCTCGACAGGCCATCAAAGAGGTGCGATCAGTGATTCCAGCAAAGAAGACGCCGCCCAAAGTTTCAAAATCCTTATCAGTGACTCACACAGAAGAAGATGTCGAAATCGAAACGGTGGCCAATTGTGACTCTATCAAGGCCATAGAAAAGGAAAGGACTCAAGCTCAGGGCATCGTATCTAGGCCTGTCAATCGGGTCTAATGAGCCGGGCTTTGATGAGCTCAAGTTCAACTCATTTAATTTGAATCATTTTCGGGTTTCGGGTTATGAGTTTCGGGTTCATAAATGTGAAACTCATACTCAACTCACATAATATTCGGGTTGTGAGACTTAATCGGATTTAACCCAAACTCACTTATTACTCCTTAATTTTCTTAATATAATTACTATAACTATTAAGTTGTAAAACTAATTTAACATTTACAAGACTATAATATTAAAACTAAACATGAACAAATAATAGTTCTTAAAACGTATATAAACCAAAATTTTTTCAACAATATTTATATTTAATCCATTCAAAATGCATGAAAAATAGTAATAAAACATGCGATCATAAGCCAATACATCTTTAAAAGTTGAAACTTTTTTTATAATCTTGTGATTTAAATCCAAATATGCTTGATGATTTTTGTGTTTGTAGACCAAAAAAAAATCAACCAATATTATGCCAATACAAAAATTTACTCAACCAATAAGAAAAATTAGAGATTTAGTTATGTATTACCAATATTGGCTCTCAAGAAAGCTCATGAAAGAGTTTTTAGATGTATTTTTGTGTTTTGTAATTTATGTATAATTTAGTTTTGTAATTTATGTATATATTTAGTATTTAGTAATAATATATTTGGATATATAATTATATATAATATCAAAAATATAAAGAATATTTAAAGACAAGTTAGAATGTTAGTTCAGGCGGTATAACCAGCCATATATGGTTAGTATAATCAAAACAAATAAAAACAAGTAAATGAATATGAATGTAGGTGGCTCAGCCAACCATTTGATTGAATTAGAATACAAGAATATAAAAGAAAACTTACAAGGATATGAAGCTTGGACAAGCTCCTTTGTTTGATCTAAAAACTAAAATATAAAAACTAAGAACTTGTTTGTAGAGAGAGGGAGGAGAATTCTTCAAGCTAGAGAGAGAAGTAGCTTTGAAGAATTGGTGTAAGAATGGTGTGTGGAATGTGTTGGGTTTGAGGGGTATTTATAGTAATTTTTCCGTAGTGCTACAGTACCCGCTACAGTAATTTGCTACAGTACGCGCTACAGTGCAACGTTTGTCTTTTGTTGCCGTGTTTGCACAGTAACTTGCCGGATTGCTACAGTTCTTCCGGTGTTACAGTAAAAATGATTTTTTCTAAATTTTGTTCCGATTGAGCTAGCTTGAATATATCTAGAAGCATTTGTTCAGCAAATCATTGCTGATAATTCTTCTGCTGCTTCTTTTATCCATTATTTGTAATGTCGTGTATTTACTCCTCTTTTCTCAAGCAAATACTTGTTGAGAACTAGTCTTTGTATGTATCTTCTTTGCAGGAAGCATTGTTTCTTCAAAGTTTGTATGGAGTAATTTGATTCTCTTACTCCAACGTGATTGTATTTGTGTATATGGTAGATAGGAATTCTTTCACCGGTGTCTTGTTTAAAGAATATACTATCAAAGTTTCTGATTCTGGATTCTTTGTGCTCATTTTCCAGGTAGTGATATTCTGTCCAGAGTTGTGAGAATCTATCATCTCTGAGTTTGATCTGGAAGGATTGAGTAGTAGGGTCTTTAGGAACTAAAAATGGATTTTCATCTTCTTCAATTCCCTGGATCCAGTCTATTGTTGCAGTCTCATCAATTGCTTGGAATTGATTTGCGATTGTTTCATTGGGTACCCACTCTGAAGTAGATTCCGCAGATATCCAGTTTGAGGATGATTGTTCAGGGACCCATTCCCAATTAGCTTGATTTGATGGTGCTTGGCACTCATTGGTTTGGATGTTGGATATTCCTCCGTGGGATGTTTGTTCTCAAGTAGAGTATCCATCGAAGAGACAGTTTTTCTCTTCTGGATTATATGATGATGAACTTCCTTCACCTGCCATGTTTCTACAAAAAGAATTAGTTAGTTTAAAAAGTTGGGATATTATCTCTTTATAGATAATTTGGAAAGGAGCTAGTTGAATGAGAAATGATACGCCTAAGATGATATGGTTAGTCAAATACTCAGTCAAGAAGAAAGTATCTGAGAAAAATTTGAATTCAATATCAAGTATAGGATTTTTGGTCTTTCTAAGGAATTCTAAAAATTGGGTTGGGATAAGGTTTTCAGGAATATAGTTTTGGTCTGACCCTGTATCAACTAGGGCTTTTGTTTCGATTACATAATTATCAATAATTAGTAATCGTATACGAATCAAGTCTTCCTGAAATAACTGAGAATTGTTATTCAGGTTCCTAGGGTTAAATGTTTTTTGTAGGGACATAGGTTGAATAAGGAATCTGTCAAGAATTTCCTGGAAACCATAAGTTTTTGGTTTACAAGAATTTTGTCTAGGAATTTTTTCTGGAATGTCAAAAAAAAAGATCTTTTAAAGGATTCGAAATTTGGTTCGAGTATGGTTGTCTTATTTCAAGAATATCTTCAATGATGCTGAAAAGAATGTTATGATTTTTGGTTATCATATATCCTTCTTTTTCATCTTCATCACTGTTTGGGAAAGAAGATGTTGAAATGTATTTGTCATAATCTTCCTTTCGTTCAGATTTGAAACTATCTGATTCGATTAGAGGATTTGACAATTGGGCTGCTAGTCTTAAAATATTGAATTTTTGGAAATGTTGGCTTGTGTATTTGAGTAGATGGGTTTTGAAAATGGATAAGGCTAGCTGTTTTGTAGAAGAAAAAAGGGTTTTGAAACCCATAGGTTGGGGTTGTTTATTGGGCCTTGTATGGTAACTCAATGGCCCAAACTGTTTGTAAAAAGATCCAAAATTTCTTCCTTGGGGCTGATCTTCCGTCGGATTGGGAAACCAGTCAGCTTGTTGGTTCTGTTCACCAGTTGTTTCTTTCCAAGACTTAATCTTCTTGTATTGGGTTTCAAGAAGGCCTTTGAAGAAATCTTTGTTGTGAACTTTGTTTCTGTCTGATTTCATCAGGAGTATGTATTGATATCTTCTGGAGCTTGGGAATAGTTTTGATGAATCCTCTTGGATGACTCCAGAATCATCATCAGATGTGATATTGAATAACATTGTTCCTGGCAGGATGTTCCCATCTTGTAGATCAGATTCATCCCTGTTGGTTGTGACTAGAATATTGTGGATAATATCTTTATCTTCAATGATGAGATGTTCCTCCCACCATCCTTTGAATTGCCCAATAAATCCTATGAATAGGACATGAACAATCAGTTGATTGCAGCCATGCAACATAACTGCGGTTGTCATCCGTTGAGATGTCATAGGAAGATTGTATCTGAACATTTCATTTATGCTCCATTCATAGATGTCTTCCTTATTGTATGAGTGTTGAAGGATATTGAGTTTTATCCTGAAAATATCAGAATGAAACATTTGGAGATGGTATAGACTTTGGTTGGGAGTATTATTTTGTAAAAAAGAGTTTGAATATGATTTATTTAGGGTAGAAGACCCTTGAAAGTTTTGTATGGCATTGATCAAGGAGATTTTTTGAATTTTGGACTCTTGTTTGGGTAAAGAAATTGGAAAGTTTTGTTCAATCCAAAATTTTTGGTTTTCTAACGGTTTGAAAAGCAAGTTTGAGAAGTAGGTTTTTGGAAGAGAAGTTTTTGGGATGAATAGGGTAAAAAGATTGAAAAGGTATTTTTCTGGATAGATTATAAGAATCTTCTTGGCATGGGTATAGGCTGCCTCTTGGTTAATCCTGATTTCGATTTCATGAATGACCAATTTTGTTGAAGCAGATTCTGCCTGAATCTCTTGTTTGGTGACTGATTTGTCCAGAGAAGATCTTGTTTGAGGTTTTTGCCCGATTCGTCTAGTTTTCCATCGGATGTGTCTGATAGCTTGACATTTATTTCTTGTTTGAATAGAAGAATGATCAATTCTATTTAAACAAGAATGTAAATGCTGGATGTATTTGAATTTCTGGATTTTCTGACTCCCTTTGCTGGGTCTGATGGATCTTGGAATATTGATTCGAGATATAGTCAGATTTATCAAATATGATTTCTTAGATACCCCTTGTATTTGAGGCTGTTCCTTAAATTTGTTGAAGATCCATGTCTCCTCTGTTTGTCCCTTGTGTTTACTGGATAACCATGTTTCTTCTGTATAAGACTCCACCTTGAGACTTGGGTACTCAATATTAAGTACCTCTATCTTATCAAGCTGCAATTGTTTGTAAGTTATAAAAGAATATATAGATAATTTAGGAATTTCTTCCTGATTATTGTTTGAAGGAATTTCTTTTGAATTTCTTTGATAAATATGTTCATTATTTGAAGGGATATTAAAATCACGGAATAAGTTTGAAATAAATATTTGTAAAGAATTTTGAATTATATCTTTAGTTGACTGGGTTTCAACTAACTGGTTTTCTTGTTTAAAGGAAATAATCTTTGTTGGTGAATTTCTAATAACCATTGTTTTGGAAAAAGGTTGAGAGGGAATCTCAGCAGTTTCTTGTTTAATAATTGATTTGAAGAAATCAATTTTTGTTTGAACATTTTTATCAGTTATAGGTTTGATACTAGGTTGATTCTTAGTTAAGACATTTATTGAGAAATATCCTATGTCTAAGGGATTTCTTATGTCTTTTCTAATATCGATAGTAGAATTAACAGAATTATCAATTGATTGTCCGGAAATCAAAAGTTTAGAAGTTTCAACAGACTCTTGGTTTGGTAAATCTACTGGGTTTGATAGATCTTCGGGAGTATCTAGTAGATCTATATCTATTGGGTTTATATAGTTTGATTTTGATGGATCTATGACTTTTGGTTTAGTTTGAATTGGATTTACAGGATCTAAAGTAGAACCCTGGGGTTTTGACATAGAGGATGCAGGTTTTGAAATATTTTGAACTGAATTTTTGAGTTCTGGAGCAGACTCTTTAGTTGTTTGGGACTCATACCAGTCAAAGAAATGAATGTTTTGTTTTGTTTTTGTCAAAAATTCATAAAAGTTTTCTTGAATATTTTTTCGGGCTTCTCTCTTGTATCTGTCAAAAAATTGTTTTCTTTTAAAATGGTTGTGGTTTGCAAAGAATTCAGATTTAATGTGTTGTTCATTAATCTGGAATTCAGAAGGTTTGTTTTCAAGTTTTCTTTGAATAAGAATTGACTGCTCAATTTGAGCAATTCTAGTTTGAAGTTTATTCAAAGATCTATTGTTTGAAGAAGAACTAGAATTTATGAAATAAGCTTTAACTGGAGAAGTCATTAAAAATTAAAATAAGAAAATAAATAAAATAAATAAACACTTAAATGATTTTGAAGACTTATTATCCTCTTCCATTTGGCACAGAATCCTTTGGGATCCATGGAGGATAAACCATTTTTCTTAATCAGATTATAAAGGATAGTGTGAAACCTACAAGAAAAGATCTAGCCTTTTGAGAAGAATTAACTATGCATGACGACCATATTTCCATCATATTAAAGATAGTAAAAATAAACCTACGAGAATAGATCTAAATCTTTTGAGAAAGATTAACTATACATGACGACCATATTTCCAAACAAAATCATAAGATTGATAGTAAAAACTCATTTTCCCTGGATCTGATCTTGTGACACTTCCCCGTCTTGGAGTACGTCCCAAGAACCTCAACGCCCCTACAGAGCCAAATCCCATGGTCTTACCTGGACCAGACATTGGCACTTACTGGATCCATGCCATTCAATCAGATCTAAAGTCATGAAATCAGAACTATCAAAATTATAATAAGCTTGAATACATTAGATGGTAATCACGAAATTAACCAGTCTCATCTAATAAGATCTAAACTTGTAGATCTACACTATCAGTAGCATAAATAAGAAAGATGGTAATCATGAAATTAATAAATTTCATCAGGAAGATATAAACTTGTAGATCTACACTACTAACATCATAATAAGTAAAGAAAGATAGCCATCTCCCCACTTCCCCCTCTGGCTCTGATACCAGAGGGGAGCCTAATAAGGGTCGGGCCTATATCAGATCTAATTAAAGGGTCGGGCCTATATCGGGTTTGAGCCTAATAAGGCCCAATCTCGGCTCACATTTAATTCGGGTCTAATTTTTAGGCTCAGACTCAGACCGGTTCACTAAATGATCTGGCTCATCGGGCTTTCTGTCGGGCCGAACGAGCCGAGTTCGGGCTGGCCCAATCCCATTGACAGTCCAAATCGTATCTACCCAAGAATGAGCCCATTCATTGGCGAGCGGTAGCAGTAGTCAAGACCGTCATTGGAACCGATCAAAGAAGAGGACATCCTCTGATTTGGAGAAGATTTCCTATATACCACCGTCAGTTGGAGTGTCGCCACTTAAGGTAATCATCTCTCTATTTTTTCTTTCTTTTTTTTTTGTAAAATTTTTTTTTCAGCCCCCGTTTCTTGAATTCCGTCAAGAAGGTGTCGGTAACAATTCACCACCCGAACTCGAAGCTGATGATATAATTTCAAACAACAAAAACGATGAAGTAGCTATCAGTACTCCAAAACAATCTGCCCCCAGTGGAGGTACCTCATCAATGTGTAAGAAGGAGTTAACTGGTTCGCACGAGACCCGAAAGAGGCCTAAACCAGCACTGATTTCAGAATTTCATGGGCAAAAATTGATCCAAGCGCATCGAAAGAGATATTTGCAGAGTTTGTGGATGGATTTTAGCGGGCAGATTCTTGACACTCCTATTGAGCAGATCTCTTCATTAAAAGAGTGTGCGGAGGAAATTATTGCGAAAATCACAAGAACGGATCCTACCAATGGTTTCCCTTTAAAGGACTTCTTGATAGAATTGTTTGTCAAAGCCGAGGCATATGATGTTTTGACATCTTTATCATGGGAAAAGATGAGTAAGGAAGCACATGCAGAACTCCTTTCCAAAGTGACCGTCCAACTCGGGAGAGTTAAGGCGAAGGAAAAAGATCTAACTTGTCATCTGCAAAGTCTTGAAGAAAAGTTGCAGTCCATCGAAGACAGGAAGAAAGTGTTGCAACAGGAACTTATCAATTTGGAGAAACAAGGCCTGGAAATCAACTCAACTATTGATCAAAAGCATGTAACTTTTGAGGAGATCCGGACTGAAGTAACCCGGGCACATGATGAGCTCTCTTCTATTGAAAGTACCGGCATCTTGACTGATGACGCAGTGAAGGAACTTGAAGACATGAAGTCTGCACTTGAATCATGCAAAATAGCTGTAGTGGGTTATAAATTTGACATTTAGACTTTTCACCATGTCTTTTTCCTGAATTTGTTCCATTTTTTTTTTCATGTAATGAATTTTTCTCTTTTTTTTTTGAATAAAATGCTTTCCGTTCCTTATCTCTTGTTTTTTTTTTAAAGATATAAGAACTCAAATGGAGCATTTTATTTATTTTTTATTTTTTTGGAAGGAGGAAATTCTTTTTCTTTTTTTTTTGTTTGCAAGGAACAAGGATTTGATTTGGAATGGTGTAACTGAACTTAGAAATTTCCCTCCAAACTGCCTACGTATCCCAACAAGGGAATCAAGTCACACATAGTTCCTGCCGTTCACATTTTAACCTCATGTGGGTCAGGAGTATCTATTTGTTTACCACCTTAGACTTGGTGGAGTGTTTCAGCAGTTTAACCACATACTACACTATTGGTGGTTGCCATCCACAGTTTTAGCTCATGCGGGCCAGGAGCATCGCGCGGTTCCTATTACGCATAGTACCTTTTTAGGTACTTGCCATTGATGGGGCCAACCCTTAATCCATTTTCAGCAACCAACTTGTATGAGCCATTTGTATATACTTCTCGAACGACATATGGACCATCCCACTTAGGAGTAAACTTTCTTTGTCCGCCATGAGTGAGAATGATTGGTCTCCAAACGGCGAGCACTAACTCTCCAATTTGAAAGAGCGAGGTCGAACGTGCTTATTGAATACTTTTGAAAGGCGAGCCTGATAGCACACAATCCGTTGTTGAGCTTCCAATCTCTTTTCGTCGAGTGCTTCTAACTTCTCAAGGTGAAGACGAACATTATCTTCTTCACTGAGCCCTTCTTGAATTGCAATTCTTAGCGAAGGTATTTGACACTCAAGTGGTAGAACAGTTTCAACACCGTAAACAAGCTTGTATGGGGTTGTTTGTGTAGGAGTTCGAAAAGTAGTTCTGTATGCCTAAAGCTCTTCTCCAATTCGAAGATGCCAATCCCTTTTCGATTTATCCACGATTTTCTTCAACAGATTACATAAGGTCTTGTTGAATGCTTCAACGAGTCCATTTGCGGCAGTGTAATACATGGACGAATTGTATTGTTTGAAATGAAACTTTTCGCAAAGTTTGCTCATTGCTACATTGCAAAAAGGCTTACCATTAATGGTGATGATATAACGTGAGATCCCATATCGATAAATGATGTGCGAGCGAATGAAATCTACTACATTCTCCTTTTTTACCTCTCTTAGAGGAACCGCTTCGGCCCACTTTAAGAAATAATCTGTTGCCGCCAAAATGAAAATGTGTCCTCTTGAAGATTTTGGGAGCGATCCAACTATATCCAAACCCCAAGCATCGAATGGCCAAGAAGCCACAGTTGGATGCAATGGTTCAGGAGGTTGACGGATGAAATTGCCATGGAATTGACAGGCTTGACATCTTCTAGCAAAATCAATACAGTCTTTTACCATCGTCGGCCAATAATATCCCATTCTCTTAATGTGAAAGTGTAATTTTGGGCCAGATTGGTGTGCACCACATATCCCAGAGTGAGCCTCCTCCATTGCTTGCATGGCCTCATCTTCTCCCAAACATCGATAAAGCGTCCCTTTGTAGTAAATAAAACGTGGTGCTCGACGACGTATATCAACCCTTTTCTTGGGATCTTCTGGTAACTTCCCATGATTAAGGTAATCAATGATGAGGTGGTGCCAATCCTCCTTTTCAATCTCATGGACAAAAATATAATAAGCATTTTCTTCCTCACCAGCATCTTTTTCATCGAACATCGGAGGTATGACCCAATTTTGACATATTGAAATTTGATTTCGATGAGAAGATAGAGTGATCATAGATGCCAACCTTGCCAAAGAGTCAGCTTGGTGGTTGAAATTCCTAGGGATATGTTCTATAGTGACATTATCTAGATATCCCATGAGTTGTGTTGCATACTTATAATATGGGATCAATTCAGGTTTCTTGACATAATAAATACCAAGAAGTTGATTTACCACTAATTTGGAATCACCGTAGACCCTAAGATGCAACTGCTTCATGTCTATGGCCGTTTCCAAATCGAGAATCAATGCCTGATATTCGGCCACATTATTTGAACACCAGCGTGTTAAAGTGAAAGAGTACAGCAATATATCTGCTTTAGGAGTATAAAAGATAACTCCTGCACCAGTTCCGTCACGGTGTGCGACTCCATCGAAATACATCGATCACGGGAATTCGACCATAAACACTTCTTCATCGGGGAGTTCATCAGTCAACTCCCACTCGACAGGTATGGGATGATCGGCTAAAAAATCTGTCAATATTTGTCCTTTGACAGCTTTCGCAGGTATATAAATAATTTCAAATTGTTGAAACTGGAGGTACCATCTCACGAGCCGATCAGACAGTACCGGTTTTGCCATGACATATTTAATGGGATTAGACTTAGATATGAGTCGAATAGTGTGGGTTTGAAAATAATGTTTCAACTTCTGAAAGACAAATATAAGTGCCAAACACAACTTCTCGATGGGTGAGTAATTCAACTCATTAGATGTCATCATCCGACTTAAGTAATACAGCGCATTTTCCTTACCTTCATCATTTTCTTGTGCAAGCAAGGCTCCAACCGACCGTTTTTGAATGAAAATATAGAGAATCAACGGTTTTCCTGGGATGGGCGCAGCCAACACTGGGGGATTCATGAGGTACGTTTTGATACTTGTAAAAGCATTCCTACATGATTCATCCCACTCGAAAGGCACCCCTTTCTTCATCAGTCGACTGAAGGGTTGGCATCGTCCGGCCAAATTAGAGATAAACCTCCAGATATATGCCAACTTCCCTTAAAGGCTTTTCAATTCATGAATAACGCGATTTAGGAATGTTCACAGGCATCAATTTTAGATCGATCGACCTCTATTCCTCGATGATGAACGACGAAACCGAGAAACTTGCCAGAAGTGACTCTGAATACGCACTTCAAAGGATTCATCTTCAGTTGGTATCTCCGAAGGCGTTGGAAAACTCTTCGAAGGTCCTGAATATGATCCTCTCGCTTCTTGAATTTCACCACAATGTCATCAACGTAGCACTCCACATTTCTGTGGAGCATATCATCAAAAATTCTTTGCATTGCCCTTTGATATGTCGTTCCAACATTTTTCAGGCCAAATGGCATCACTTTATAGCAATAAATTCCCTTGGGGGTGCGGAAGGCAGTGAGCTCCTCATCCTCGGGCGCCATGCGTATTTGATTGTAGTCAGATGATCCATCGAGAAAAGATAGTGCTTCATGCCCAGTTGTAGCATCTACCGTCAATTCTGTGATGGGGAGCAGAAAATCATCTTTAGGGCAAGTCTCATTTAAGTCTCGAAAATCAACACAAATTCGAATTTGTCCATTCTTCTTTCTTACAGGGACGATGCTTGAAATCCATGTCGGATATTTCACTTCTCGTATGAACCCAACTTCAATCAATCTATTTATCTCATTTTCTATCAGAGGAATCAACTCGAGCCGAAAGCGCCTTTGAGTTTGTTTGACAGGTTTTGTTCCTTGCTTGACAGACAAATTATGAACGGCGATCCTTGGATCTAAACCAGGCATTTCTGAGTAATTTCAGGCAAAGACGTCCCTGAACTCGAGCAGCAAATCAACATACTCTTTTTCTTCTTTAGGAGTCATACAGGAGTTTACGTAAATTGGGCGAGGATCGTCGCTTGTGCCAAGGTTAATCTCTTTTAGCGCATCGACTGTATTTTTTACCCCTTGTTCAAGTTCAGGGGGAGCGTCATCCGCATCTTCTTTTTCTTCTTCGAGATCACTGATCGTAATATGATGACAAGAAGCCATACTTTCTCGACCCTGTTCTTCAAAAATGGTTTCAATTCTTACATTGAATAAGTCTCCATAGTGCATGAAGAAATTAGAGACTCGCTTTCTTGGTCCGTTCTTCTTTATTGGAGTAAGACTTTCTTCCTTGGAAACTTGGTACTCTTGCTTTTTACTGTCTAATCTTTCATGGACGAGCGGTTTCAAATTTTTCGGCTGCGGGCCAAGTCTGTCAAACACAGAAGTACGCTTTGACTTATTTCCCAACCTATCGAACATAGATCTCTTTCGGCTTGTGACCTCCATTTCTTCGTTCACGTGGTTACAGCTTGCCCTTTTGATCATTATACGCACTGGCGAAGGCGGTTGATAACCAAGACCCATCGATGAACTTTCAACATTATAACCTTTTTCTTTCAACATTTTCTGCGTAGGTGTTAATTCATGAGTCTTCTCGCCAGTCACCTCAGGAGGGAGTTTGCCCAATGCATGCTTATCATTTGGGTTATAACCGGCCTTAGTAAGAAGTCTGTATGCGTTTGGATCAAAACCTTCTTGAGTCTGTATGCCGGTTCTTCTTTGGGACGAACAAATCCTTGCAAGCTAGCTTTCTCACTTTTAATAAACTCTATTTTGGTGAGGGGAACATTTAATGTATCATTCCTGACAAAAAAAAACTGACCTTCTTCTCTCCTTGATCTTGGAATATACCGCAAAATGGATACTTTGAAATCTTGACTTTCTTTCTTTACTGATTCTTTTCTTTTTATTTCTTTCTGAAGGTAAAATTTGGCGTCGGCAAAGTGAGTCTCGGCCTCAGTGAAAGGTTTATCATTGGCAACAATCTTCTTAACTATACCGTCTCGACAATATTTGAAACATTGATGCAGAGTTGACGGTATAATTTCATTCTTGTGAATCCAGGGTCGTCCCAAGAGCATATTATAAGAGGTTTTGGCTTCAATGATATGAAATAATGCACTTGAAGATAACTCACCAATGAGCAATTCAAGTCTTATGAGACCAATTGCTCTTTGCCCCCCTTGGTTAAATCTTTGGATCATGAGGCGGTTCTGGGAGAGTTCATCGCTTGAGATTCCTAGTTCTTTCATAGCACGTACGGACATAATATTGAAAACAGATCCCCCATCAATGAGTATCTGATTCATCTTCTGTTCTTGGACATACGCACTAACAAACAAAGGTCGATTGTGGGTTTTGAACTCAACAGTTAAATCGTCATTATAAAAAATGATAGTCGTTTCACAATCCACCGGTGATTTATCATCGATTTTGAGTTTTTCCTCAAATTCCATGCCAATTTGTGTGACTTGAGGATTTTCAGCTTTGACGACATTACAAGAGGTGAAATTATCAGCATCGTCACTTAAATACCCCTTGGATATAAATTCTCTCAGTGTCACGGGCTGTCGAACCTCTTGAAGGAGCTGAAAATTTGAAGGAATTGATTTTGTGGCCACTTCCTTTTATTTCTTTGTTGCATTTCGTTGTTTCATTGTCACTTTAAACTTTGTCGAACGAATGCTTTTCGAAAAGATGTACTTCTTTATTTTTGGCTTGCAAGTCCTCTTTCGAGTGACTAAAGTCCATCCTTCGTTGTCATCTTCAATAACGTCTTCAATTGAGAATTTTTCAAGCTCCTTAGACAACGCACTACTTGATGTGGATAAAACTTCTATCGGACAACACATAGACCCAAACATTATTGTTGTTTGGTTTGCCGATACTTTATCTTCCTCGAGAAGGATTTTCCCTTGACGGGCTAATTCCATAATTTTGTCTTTAAAGACAAAGCATTTAGTGAGAGGGTGGCCAATCAGGCGATGATAACAGCAATAATTTGGATCATGGACTCGACCGGCTTCCTCTGGGTGCTTCATTTCAGGAAGTTCAAGGAGTTTCTCCTTGAAAAGATCATCAAATATCCCTTGTAAATTAGATTCAAGGAATGGGTATTCCTTTTCTTGCATCTCTTTCAAAGTGGGTCTTTTCACCGACCTATTTTGAGGAGAGTCTACCTTTTCGGTGACCTTTCGGCTCACCTTGGTAGCAATTTTCATGGGAACTGTGTTTATTGCCATAGATTCCTTATTACTGAATCTTGAAAGAGGCTTGCCCCCTTTTTTATTTTCTTGCCTTTCATTGCTTTGACGAGGCGGCTGCACTCGCAGAGCTTGAATAGGAAGCCCATCAGTTGCATTGGCCGTAATGCTTAACTCCATATCATGAGCACGAGCAGCTAATTCTTTAAATGTGTTTGGACGTATACGCTGTAGAATGTAGCTTAGGCTCAAATGCATTCCTCGGATGCACATTTCTATGGCGGAGGGTTCAGAGAGTCTGTCCTTGCAGTTGAGACTCAAACTTCTCCACCTATCAATATAGTTGACCACAGGTTCATCCTTCCATTGACGAGTGTTAGTCAACTCCAGCATACTAACGATTCTTCTAGTGCTATAGAAGCGATTCAAGAACTCTTGTTCCAACTGTTCCCAACTGTCGATGGACCCCTGAGTGAGATCAGTGCACCAATCAAACGCGTTGCCCTTCAAGGATCGGACGAACTGTTTGACTAGCAGGTCACCATAGGTTCCAGCGTTATTGCAGGTCCCATCAAACTGTTGAAATTTAGGCGGTTGATATCCAGCAGGCATTGCTAGGTTGTCAATTCTGGCAGTGTAAGGTTTGGAGTAGGTAAAACTTGACTTCGAACTACCCCCATTTTTGTCTTTGATCACGCCTTCAACAAGTTCCTTCAATTGTTCTACGAGAATAGTTCCATCGGCGGTCACATATACTTCATTCACTTTGTCTTTGCCTTTAGATGAGGGAATTTCACGCTCTTGGTGCTCTTTAGGGTCCGCATGGCTTCCTTCAGGAGCGTGATCTTTTTGGGTGAGTAGTTGAGCGATAAGAGCATCTTGGTCCTTGATGTGTTTCATCATGGTCTCCATCATCTTGGACATATTCGAAACTTGTTCTTCAAGACTTAAAGTATTTGTCATCATAGCAGGCATTGCAGCAGAAGAAGCAGCAAAATCTTCAATAGAAAATCTTGATTGAAGAGTTTCATGTGAAGAGGCTGATCCAGTGCTTGATGAATCATCATCATGCTTAAAAAATTTGGATTCGGATCCAAATTCGAGCATGGCAAGAGCCTTCTCAATCGAGGCAGGAACATCTTGGATTCCCATCGCGGAAGAATAGCTCATTGGTGATGTTGAACCGAAGAAGGGAGTTGGCGCCGATGGAGTTTCCATGCTACTTTGGGTGGAGGCTCTCGTCATACTCCTTGTCACAGGGCCAATAGCGTGAGTATTGGTGGCAACATGTGCAGCTTCCTGAACAGGCTTAGCATCAGTAGTTTTGGAACGTGCAACCATGATTTTGTTGCTCTTTGGTGCCATTGATAATGTATGTAGTTGAATATTCGAAAAGAAGAGATGGAAGGCAAAGATGGTCCTACTGGGCGTGCCAAAAATTTGTACGCGATAAAAATTTCAAGTCTGTAAAACGACAAGAAAAAGAAATACACGACAAATATGTAATATATAAATTTAGAAAAATATGTAGGTATAATCTCTAGAAGTTTCTCGAACTTATGGAGAGTTTTCTTCGATTCTTCTCCTTGAACACCAATCCAAGGGTTTCGCAGCTTGTTCTTGGATCAACCACCGATTCTTTCAAATCTTGATATGGAAGATTTGAAGAATTTGAAAATATTTGAAGGCTCAAGCCTTGATATGCGGAAGACTTGAAGAGTTTGAAGACCCAGACCTTCGTAACTTGAAACTTCAATACTTGAGTGTATGAGATGCTTCTTGATGTCTCTGTGTATGTCTATGTCCTTGATTTGGTTGAGAGGCCCCTATTTATAGCTGTAGCAAGAGGTAGAGGTTGAAGACCTTTGTACCACTGTACTTGTCTTGCAAGACTTGCAGTCATATTAGGACTGTACTAGTCAAATATTATCTCTGCATTTTATATTTATTAATAAAGAGATAAGTAATTTCCTGATTGGCCAAATTCGTAGGGACACGTGACGTGGCACCATTTGATTGGGCAAACTATTGCAGTATATAAGAGATATATATGGATTAAACAACTCTAAATATTATTTCTATTATCTCTTTAATAAGAAATAAATATTCAGATATTTATCCAAAAAATTCTGAATCATGTAGATATGATTTGGTTGGTGTAGATATCCCAACAATTTCAACTGATTGGAACACCCTCAACTTGACACGTGACAAAATACAATTGGCCGTTTAATAACCAATCTTTCCAAGTGTACATGACGCATGACACTATTCCATTGGACAAAAATGAGCCATAAAAATAATTTATAGACTAATGGTAATTTTGGAATTTAATTAAAATTTCATTGTCTACACATCTCATCATTTACAGTTTCCTTCAAAAAAGGAGCATCTTGAGATTTCATTACTTCTTCATAGGTTTTGAGATCGGTCTCAGTATTGAAACAATAAGGGACTTGATTGCTCAATGTATCTCTAGTTCGTTCGACTAAATACATATAGAAGTTCGATCTAAAGTCTTTTGACTTTCTGACTCTTTTTCTCCTTCTCAATTCAATGGTTTCATTTTCACCATCTTTTGTCAATTCACTTGATTTTGGAATAAAATTTTTTATGGAGGTGAATCTATTTTCTTCCAAAATAGCATCCCTAGATTCAATTATAGTATTAACCGAAATTGAATCATTAGATTTAATTACCATGAACCTATATGCTTTGCTATTTTGTGCATATCTTAAGAATATACACTCCACACCTCTTTCTTCCAATTTCCTATTCTTAGATTTTGAGAGTTTCATAATAGCCCTACAACCCTAAACTCTCAAATAGTTTAAGTTAGGCTTTCGTTTATTCTGAAGTTCATAAGGGATTATAGAACTTCTTTTATTAGGAACTTTATTTAGGATATGACAAGTCATTAACAAGGTTTCACCCCAAAATTTTTGACTTAGTCTAGATGTCGTGCTCCATTTTTTTCGAAAAAATAAAGTATAGTGTTGAAAGAATGAATTTTTCGAATAAAAGAGAGTTTTTATTAGTTTTTATTTAAAAATTAGTTTTTTAGGCATTAGAAAAGATGTATTTAAAATTAATTTTTGATTTTAGAAAATAAATAAAGAAAAAGGGTCTAAAATAGGGTTTAAAAAAGTACGATGATTCGGGTCCAAAATAATAGTTTAAAAAGGGTTTTTTTTTTTTAAAAGGAGTCGCCATTTGGTATCGAGTTTAGGTGTATCAAATTACCTAAAAATGCATTTTTAAAAAATAGATAAAACCTTTTTTAGATGACTCCAGGTCTTTGAAAATAAGAGAAAAGAGTTCAGGAGTCATGGTTGAAAAAAAGAAAGGCAAAGATTTGATAGAATCAAAGTTAAGGCACCTTTTCAACCTAACTAAGGTTAGTTGTGAGATTTAGTCGAAAATTTTCCTAATTTAACCTATAAAACTTATCATATTTGGATGTTTTTACATGGATACAAATCTAAACCTAAAGGATATCGAGAAGGTTGAAAGATCTCTTCAAAATTTAATTGGTGCAAATCACATTAATCGTGATACCCAAAATGATTTTTAAAAGAGGTCACGAATATAAAAAGGATGAGACTCGAAAAAGAAAAATTATAATATATAGATAAATATATATGATCTAGAAAAGGGGAATGCAATATAGTGAGTATGGGGGACTAAGATTCGTGATTTAATTTTCCTTTTTATAGAGGGGATGAGAGCGTACTAAATCTAATAAGCCATACTCATTCATATCCCACATTTGAAAAGTGACTTTCCTAATTTAATCAAGCAAATGAATTAGTCTACTTCTAATTTTCTAAATGAAATGCAAGTCTGACTGTCATGTTTCGTGCACCTAGGGATAAGGGAGATAATATATAGAGAAAATATTATGCAAGATGAGAAAATATCCTAAAAATGAAAAATTATGTATGAAATGTGATGAATGTCACACAAAAAATATGAATCTAGTGCGAAAATGGTCTAAAGAGTCTAGCATTGGACTATCCCATTTCTACAAGTTTTCACTAGTGTTGGACTAGTGAAAAATCAGGAAGAAGTGCCACAACTAGTGTTGAACTAGAGTGGTGACGTCATGCATTTATTATAAATAAATAAATCATATAAAATATAATTAAACCAAGTAAACACATAATACACATAGAAAACATAAGCATAATTTCTAAATGTAAAACCATAGTGAAAATGAATAAACACGTAAACACACAAGCATGAAAGCATACAAGCAAATAAATGCAAATAAAAACCCAACTATTACATTCGGGGTTCTAATTACAATCTAAGGGAGAGAAATTTAAAAAAAAAAAAATCTAACTATTACATTTATCTAACTAATTATATTTTTGGCAAAATTAAACCTATCTATTACATAGCCTAGCTAAATATATGTTTTGAGTATCTATCTATTATAATTTGCCATTTAAATACCCTTAAATAATCAACAAAAATTAATTATAATAAATAAAAATTTAAAATAAATAAATAAAAGAAAAAACACTCAAAACATGCAATTACACATAAAAAGAAACACATAGGAGCACATAAGAGGATTTAAAATAATAAAAGAAGGTACCTCCCTTGAAATAGTGGTTAAATGAGGTTGGATTTGTCCTATTTATACTCCAAAATCAACAAAATGTCAAGACACTAATTTAATTAACAAATAAATTATAAAAAAGTAGAAATAACCATGAAATCTACTAATTAAAGCATTTAAATGAAGTATAATTAATAATTAAAGAAGATAAACAACCTATATTTAAGATCTGTCAGGGATCTAATTGCAAAACTTAAGAAAGTTAGGGTTAAATTATAATTATTATAAAAATAGGGGTCAAAATAAAAAAAATAAAGTTTAGGAACCAAATTGCAATAAATTAGGGACCTAATTGAAAGAAATATAAAATTTTTAGAACCATAGTGAAATTATTCAAAGGTCTAGGGACCAGATCGCAAAATCCGTTTATGGGTTTCATCAGAAAAATGGTGTTGGGTTATTTTCTTTCTTTTATTTGGTTTTATCTGGGCCAAACAACCTTCGGCCAGACAAAAATCATACCTCCCTGTTTATAAAAACAATGGGTCAGTCCACTTATTTCCTAAACAAACCCAACCAAAAATATTAGGCTTAAACAACAAAGCCCACAAACAAACCCAGCATAAAATAAGCTTCTTAGCCCAATTATTTAACCCAAAAATAGGCTTCTTTCAATATTAGCCAACCCAAATGAATTAAACATAGTAAAACAAAACGAAAATAAATGGAGCAAAAATGGAAGAGAAAATATCAAGAACTTAATTCCGGCCAAACTGGCCGGAATCCTGCCGGAATCGCATTTCTCATCTATTCAGGCCTGGATTTTTACATAAACGTGAAGCTCATGTCACATTGAATTTAAACAAACATCAAAACGATTCAAAAATCACATAATCATAAGGAAATATGGGATCTAAGTTTCTTTAATATGAACATCCATAAATTCAAATGTCAAGACAAGTTGGAGAAAAACCAGATAAAGCTTTAGAACCAAATTGGAACCGGGAAAACGTGATAGCGGATAAACGAAATTTCCAGCAAAATGGCAACGAAACTAGGGATGAAGAGACAGCAAGTTTGAGGCCGAATTCGAAGGATTTCTAGTCGTTTTTTCCACAAAATTTCTAAATGAAAGTTTCTCCTCGAACTTCGTAGATAGTGTAGAAATTGAAAGTTCCTTAAGAGAAGCTATGCTGAAAGAGAAAAGTTCATCGTAATAAGACTGCACAACCAGACTTCTTTGTGCAAATTTCTGCAACAAATTTCTTTCTTTCCTCCTTTTTTTCTTCTCTCTTTTTGCTTCCCTCTTTCTTTCCTTTTGTTTTCCGCCGCCTCTCCTCTTTTTTTTTTTGATTTATCCCCATTTTTGTTCCTTTTATATGAGATAAAGTTTGCTAAACCCTCATCTCATGGGTTCATATGAAACCCAAGTTTTGCAACAAATCTTTTGAGCCATTGGATGGTTATCTTCCAGAATATTCTTGACGATTCGGATGGTGAGGTGGCAAGAGGTTTGGGGAGAAAGAAAATGCAAGAAAAATCGAGTGGAATAGGATGCAAATTTGCCGCTACACTTCTGGTTCTTGTTTCCAGCTTCGGCTTCTGGAATGGGATGCAAAATGCACGTGCGCATGGATTTGCTGTCTTTTTTTTTTTATTTTTGGCTTAACTGCATTTTTTCATTTTCTGTTTTTTTTCCTTCTTTTTATTTTCTACTTTTTCCTACAAAACCAAGCAAATAATCAAAAAAAGATAAAAATGATTTAAATGAGATAGCGATAAACAAGATAGAATAAAATTTTGGTATCTATAACTTGTCTCTCTTTGTCTGAATTTCGCAAAAGCTCAAATAAAAAATATAGACATCACATTATTTACTTGCCTGCTCCAGCTGCAACTGAATTAAAACAAACAAAGTGAATAAAATTGAAACTAATAAACATTTAAATCGATCGGTGGGATCTAACCCCAGTCAAAACAACTAATAAAACTTAACAAATTGAAAAATCTAAATCTAGGAAATAAAAGATTGGTGTGACCGAACCTGAACCTAACGAAACAATAGTTTGGTGGGATAAAATTCAAATCCAACAAAACAATAGTTGGTAGGATAAAATCCAAATCCAATAAAATAACGACTGGTGGCATAAAACACAACCCCAACAAAATAACGGTTTGCACAAAATAATGATTGGATGGATAAAACCCAAATCCAACAAAATAACGGTTTGCGGGATAAAATTCAAACCCAACAAAATAAAGGTTGGTGGGATAAAATCCAAACCCAACCCAACAAAATAACAGTTGGTAGGATAAAACCCAAGGCCAACAAAAATAAAGGGTTAGTGGGACAAAATTCAAACCTAACAATATAACGAGTTAATGGAATAAAATCCAAACCCAACAAAATAATTGTTGGTGGGATAAAATCCACACCCAACGAAACAACGGGTTGGTGGGATAAAATCCAATTCCAACAAAATAACAGTTGTTTATCCAAATCCAACAAAAATAACAGTTGGTGGGATAAAATCTAAACCCAACAAAATAATGGGTTGATAGGATATAACTCAAACCCAACAAAATAAACATTGGTGGAATAAAATCCAAACCCAATAAAATAAAAATTGGTGGATATAAATAGGTCAACTCATTTATACCCATTTAATTAGATGGGTATAAATGGGTAAGTAAAAAAATGAATAGGGTAATCCAATTACCCATTTATAACCCATTTTTTTAATTTTTTGTAAATTCATTTTTACAAACTAAGTTATCAATTTATACCATCCTTTGCACCCATCATTAGTTTTAAATATTACTTATAATGTTCAATAAATCTAATTATCACTTTTTTTCCATCCGTACTCTATGTCACAAAATTACATACTATTTAATAATTAAACAATAAGAATATAAAATTTTGAACTAAATACTATAAAAGTTAACATAAAAATTTAATCCAAAAATTTTGAATTTCTAGCATTTTTTCGTATGTAAATTTAAAATTTTATTTTGAAAAAGTAAGGAAAAAGGCTAAAACTTATCATAAATTGGTAATGCTGAAAGATGAGCAAGTTAACAAACTAAGAGAAAATAAAATAAAAAAATAAAATCAACAAATAATAATAATGAAATAAAAGTAGTTAATATCGTGACAAAATGATTTTTTTTGAAAAATAATAGGTGGGGGAAGAGAGGCGGTTTGGGGGGAAGACAATTCTAAATAGATTAATTGGATTTAATTGGTTATCCAATAATATCCATTTATAAATGAATATTATTGGATAACCCATTTATTCCCATATGCAAAAATTTAAGATACTCATACCTATCTATTCATGGACGGATATGGGTAAATTTAGTTAAATGGGTTTGTTTGATAGCTATACCCGAACGTAATAAATTAATGGTTGGTGGGATAATATTCAAATCCAACAAAAAAAAGGTTAGTGGGATAAAACCCAAATCCAACAAAATAACAGGTTGGTGGGATAAAATCCAAACCTAACAAAATTACAGTTTGTGGGATAAAATCCAAATCCAATAAAAACTAAAGGGTTGGTGGAATAAAACACGAAACCCACAAAATGACGGTTGGTGCTTGAAAGCAAAACATATAATGGATTTGATATAACTTTTGAAATCGCATTTTTCAAAATTTGACCGGGTGCAGGGCTTTTTATTTTTTTTAAACTAAAAATTGCTCCAATTTAATTCTAACTAGACTTTTTTCTTCTCTTTTTCTTTTTTTTTTTTGAAGTATGTACTCCTTCTGAATAAATAAGCCAATCTTCCACTTTACCATATAATATTATTGTCCATTTTTTTATTCATGATTAACCTTCAAATTTGCAAGATTCTGACTTGTGTTTTTTCGTCAATTTCATTCATAAACACATGCACCAAGGGGATTTTTCAAAGTACAATATGTACAAAAATTTCTGACTTTATTCTGAAAAAATGATGCAATTACTACTCATGAAAGGACCAGTTTTATCGAAGTGAAATTTTGAACAATAGACTTGAATGCATATTACTTGACTCTTGGGCGAAATTTCACAAATGTATTATAAAAATTTGCCCCAATTTGGACCCATTGGGCGAAATCTCACAAATGTATTACAAATATTTGCCCTAATTTGGGCCTATTAGACTAGATCTCACAAATGTATTATAAAAATTTACTCCAATTTGGATCTATTGGACAAAATTTTACAAATGTATTACAAAAATTTGCCCCAATTTAGGCCTATTTAAATTGTAAAAAATTTTGTTCGAATGACCCTCTATTTATTTGGACAAAACAAAAAAATTATGTTTTCTAAAATTTAGAAAATAATCACAAACTAACATGCAATGTGAATTGATGTACAATAGAAATTGCATTCTTCAAATGAAAAAGTTTAAATGTCGTGTTTAAATTCATGTAGAAAACTCTATGATGAATATCTCAAAATAAGGCTAAGTTTCAAAAGATCTCTTCCTCACTTTAGGATCAACGTTTAGGAAAAATGATCATTTTTCCCGTTAACTCATCCTTTAGAACCAAATAAGCGGGTATTATTCCTAATTTTGAGGTTGTTAAGAGAAATGGTATGTGAGAATCTGACTTACTTTTATACTCAAATTGTGTCTAACCCACTCAATATCATATCTTGGTAAAAGCAAATAGTTTATCGCTCTTATTTCTTTTGAAAACTCAGTCAACATATAACCTCTATAAGTTTGTAATATATGGGAAGAAGCGATAGCTAAATATTTGGAAATCAGGTTATGGCCTTATGATCATTAGTGAAAACAAATGAGCGAGACGTGAGACTTGTACAGAGTAGTCTAGTTTTGAAATTTTAAAATTGTACTCGCACTAGCACCCGACTAGGGTTGATTGTACTTGAATTGTAAACACTTTAATGTATTTGAGCGTGTACAAGCCTTGTAACTGAATCTGAGCGTCAATGTATATAATAAGTTGAAATTGTTGTGTTATTTATTTTCTGTGGATGTAAGTTCTTTTCTCGAGTTTCGAGTGAGTGACTCCTGACGAGAGCTGGGCAAGCGACTCGCTAAACCCTATGGTACGCCTTAGAGGGAGGCGGGGTCGTCACAGAAGGGGTCGGATTCTACCCTACCTTGTGCACTGCCGCTGTGGATGATACAAAAAATATAAACGTGCAAGTGTCGCGCCCCACTTTTTGGTAAAAAATAAATACTTGGTTTTGGGAATTTATTGATTTTGAAAAAATGAATTTTTTGATGAAAAAAAATATGGGTCTAAATGGGACTTTTGAAAATGCGACGATTCGACCCAAAAAAAATAGTTTTAAAAAGGGTTTTGAAATGAAAAGTTTGGAGTCGCCACTTGGTATAGATTTGGGGTGTACCAAGTCACCCAAAAAGTGTTTTTTAAAGACAAAGTAGTAAAACCCTTTTTAAAACGACTCCTAGTCCACGTAAGCCAAAGAAAAAGGTTCGGGGGTCACGTTTGACAAAGGGGAAGGCAAGGATAGAATCCAAGGCACCCCTTTGACCTAGCCAAGGCTAGTTGCGCGACTTAACCTTACCTTTCCTAATTTTCTACCCAATATATGTTCGCACGTTGGATATGACTATATGAATGCAAAACGGAGAGAAAAATGCAATCCTAAATTCTACGATGTCTCTCGTGAGGCTTTTGATCCCAAACCACATGAATTGTGGCGGCCAACAAAGGAAAACCCCATAGAGGTCGATTAATGCAAATGAGACTCAAATGTACAAGTGTGGAAGTGTATGAAAAGAAATTTAAAAATCCAAGTGTTTGTGTGCAAGTGTATGAAAAGGTGCACGTGTGCAATTGTATGAAAATTCCAAGTATTTGTGTGCAAGTGTATGAAATATAGTGATAAGTGCATATAGGTGTAATTAAATGCAATTTCGTGAAGTAGAAATCAAAATGAACAATAAGGAAAGGAAATGTGAATTGAAAAGAATGAGTGAGTGATAAATGAGAATGAATGAACCTAAGGGAATGCATCAGGTCGGGTATGGGAATGACTCCTAACTTGTCGACTTCGATTTTCCCTTTGATTAGAAGGCAAAACTAGTGTGCTAAGGCTATCGAGTAGCCACACTCGCTCGTTTCCCTTATCAGAAAGGGACCCTCAAGCAAATGGACCCTACAACTATCATGATATGCAAAAATCCTAAAATGAAGGGAAAGGGGGTTCGAGGAGCATGCCAAGTGATAAAACTAAGAAAAATGCATGATATGTGGTGAACAAGCAAATGATTATGCTAATGAGGGGAAATCCCTAAGGGTCTAGCGTTGGACTAGCCCATTCTATGAATTCCGACTAGCGTTGGACTAGTGGAAACGTACATTCATCCATTCCATTCATCTACACTACAGAAAGCTAGTAGACATGCCAAACGCCCATAAACACGTAGCACGTAACACTTAACATGCTCGACTAGATGCAAAACCTAATAAAGCAAGTAACACGTAACACAAAGGCATGCAACCAAACTAATGAACTTATTACATTCACTAATTAAAACAAAAGGGGAAGGGGAAAATGGACCAAATTGCTCGCCAAAGCTCTATCTATTACAAGCCAAGAGGTGTACACATACCCCATTAAAGAATAACTTCATGAAAATGAAAGTAAATGACATAAGTAAAAGGAATTGAGAAAAAACTAGGAAAGCAAAGTAGGCATGCAATTCACTTAACACGTTGGGTCACATAGGAGAGAAACAAAAGGGATAAAAGAAATTATACCGCCCCTTTGAATGGTGTCCAAATGAAAGAAAAATGGCTTCAAAACAATAAAAAAGTCAAGGTACCTCAAATAGTAAAGTATAACAAAGTCACCAAATCTCTCCTAATTGCAATTTAAATGAAATCAAATAATGCATAAGTTTCAGAAAAAGGACCCACCAAGGACCCAATTACCAATTAAAGACCCAATTGCAAACCTTAGTCAACCATTCGAATTCAATCGAAACATTTAAGCACTCCAAAGGTCTCAAGAGCCAAGAAAAGGTCAAACAACCAATTTATTTTAGGGAAATTAAAAAATAGGCAAACACGAGCTCATTCGGTCATGAAACCCCTAAAGTCATGACTTAAGTGCAATTGACAAAACATGGTAGTTAATTGAAACAAAACAAGCCATGAAGTTGCACAAATTAAAATTGCCAAGGACCAAATTGATGAAATTATTTAATTGATTGGGTTCTAGTAGAACAAGGAGAGACTTGGGGGCCAAAGTGCAAATTTTTGAAAGTTCCATGCATGCAAATCACGTAGAAGAAGAATTTCTGCAACAAACAATTTCTGCAATGCCAAACCAGCTGCACTTCTTCATAATTTGTGAACTTCCTTAGGCTTTTAGACCAAAACAAATGCAGTTCGCACAAAATAACAAAACACCACTTGATCTACCCACTTTATAATGCAACAAAACAATCAATCAAACAAAAAGAGCCTGCAAAAATGATGAAGCAAATTTTCTGCTGCAACATTCATCCAGAATTTTTCCTTTTTGCAACTTTAAACTCTCAACTGCAGGTTTCATAGAAAACTTCAAACAAAAGCCACCAAAGACCCTCACTCAATCACCATTTAACAACTAAACACTTTGATTAACACAACACAGCTGAACATGCAACAAAAAAAAAAAAAAAGAAAAACACCCCCAAAAACTCATGCAACTCGGCTGAAGCTATGCTGCGTTTTCTTTTATTGCAACTTTCAGGGTTTCTGATGCAGTTCAAACGCAAGGAACAACTTAGGCAACAAAGGTTTGGACAAGATTACCAAACATTCTTTCTACTTTTTAATCATAAAACTCTTATGTGTAAACACAACAATTCAAGGAAAGAGAGCATGCAAATCTGGAAAATTTTCTCTGCAGCATTCTACAATTTTTCAGCCACGGCATTTCTTTTCATCATGCAAACCAGATTTTTAATTCAAATACAAAGCTTTGATTAGATATTTCTCAAACCAGCATCTTAACTCTAACTAAACAACAAGCTGCTTAACTCAACTCCAAACAAACAAGAACAATGAAGGAGCTAATGCATTACAGAAAATCTGGACAGACATTCATGTAGAATACTTTGGCAATCTGAAATCCACTTTCCAGCTCAAATATTTTAGATGTTTAAACACTCAAACTCAACACCCAACCTTCCATTGATTCCCTCCAACACAAGATCAAACATGAAACTGAAGGACAAAACTTAACCAGCAACCAAAGGAAAGGAAATGCGGCAGGGAAAAGACCGAAAAAATGCAGCAGCTTTTGCTTGCTGTGTTTTTGAAAGGAGGAACTTTTAAATAACTTGGTGACTTCAGCAATTCATACCATGAGTTTCCAACAAACTTTCAGTTTCAAAATACATCAGAAATGATCTACATTCACACTAAACTCTGACCCAAACAAATCAGGAAAACAAGTCGCAAACTTCTGCATTTTCTAATTACAACATTGCCGCAGCTATGTGTCAACAATTTTGGCCAAATCTGCCCACAATTCAAATGGTTTACTACTGAATGTCATACAAGACTTAAAACAACATTTTTCATGCATTTCCAAGCATTATTTGCTAATGAAAAATTCCAGAAACAACTGCAAATTCTGGTTTCACTCCCTTGGCAAGTCACATAAATTTTCCAGCACTTGGTTGGTCTTAAATCCGAATTTACCTCGGTTGAATCATTGTGTTAAGAGCTTTCTATTTTCATTTCATTTTCTGGTTTGGACATGCTTATAAACTCTTAAATTCCTTATGCACGTATCAAGCTAGCATATGAATATTTCCAGCTCAGAAATCAAGTTCAAATAATATCCATAACCATCAAAATTTCCAGAAATTTTTCTGTTTGGTCCGGATGATCTTGCCTTAAAGCAGATTGCACTTTTGAATTTTTATTCCTCTGTTTTATCAAACTGATTGGCTACATGCAGGGCCTAAGTACTCATTATTAGCTGCATATTTATGATTATAAGCCCAAATTACAAAAATCAAAACCAATTTAAGCTGCACTACTCCAAGCAAGCTCACGGCAAAATTTTCTAGCCAAGACAGAATTTTCCACAGCTTTGTTTTCACCATTTGATTGCGAAATTTAACACATGCAAGACTCTAATCCTGATAATCATCCAAAATCCAGTTAGATAAACATCTTTCATGCTCAGATTGTCCAAATTCAGACCCATTCAGCAGCCAAAATAAAACAAGTGCATCAAGCTCACGGCAGGAGCTTTATATCTAACCAGAATTTCTGCAGGCTTTCACTATGCCATCCGAAGGTACAAATCAACATGCATGGTGGAAATCATCACATTTTCATTTGGCTAAATCCACTTAAGTGCTCAAGTCATCACAGGAATTCAGAAATAGAGTGCATTATCATCTCAGCTTTCGGATGGTACCTCAATATTCAAAACAGAATTTTCTAATGATTCAATTCAACATCCGACTGCTCTAACATCACATGCATGTTACTAGATAACTCAAATTACCTCAGATTTATCCTTAAAATGATCCATAAATTACCTCACAACTAGTCAAGCTTTCACACGAAAATCTGGAAAATGTTTTCCTCCTCTCGGCTCACAAGCACGCGACAGGTTTTCTGTTTTGGGTTGGTGTGGCTGTGGTTGTCGGTGGAGATGGTGGTTGTTGCGGCTGGAAACTTGATTGCAGCTGGTAGAACAGAAGTGCAGAAGGGTGAAGCTCGCTCACAGCTTCTCTCTGTCTTACTTCAACTCACGGACGGAACCAGAAAAATTTTTTGCCGCTCGCGGATCCTTTTCTTCCCTCTCGGATGCACGGTTGCCGCTCTCTCTCTCTCGCACTTTCTGTCGATGGTCACAAGGCAGAGGCTGGAGAGGAAGTGTTTTTGGAATGTTGGAGTTGCTCCAATGGGAAACAAGTCACGAATGAAGGGAAATGGGGTGTGAGTGGAGACTCAGATGTCATCCGGCAGAATTGGAGATGTTTTTGTTTTAAAGTTGGCCCAGGAAGCCTTGCTCACCCACGGCTGAAAAGCCATTGAAAAGAAATATATTGTGGTGGATGGTAGTTGATATACTAGTGTGTGATATAGTGGAGTGCATTAGTGGTTATAAGTCGGCATAGAGATGGAAGGTGCTGGAATGTAAAATGGAAATGGATTCGGCAGAAATAGAATTGTGATTTTTTGATTTTTTGATTTTTTGATTTTTTTGATTTTTTTTTTTTTTGAAACAAACAAAATTGATAATAATAAAAAGAAATAACCAAAACAAAATAATTAACATTTGATGAAAAATAAACTAGAACAATAAAGTGCAATTTCCATTTCTTTTCCATTTCCTATTTTCATCGTTTTTCTCTTTTTTTTTCTTTTTTTTTTTCAAAATAACTTAACAAAAATAAACAAAATGCCAAAAGATTGAATTTAGAAGACATAAAACATATTTTGTGGGCAATTTTCTTTTTTTTTTCTTTTCTCTCCTCTTTTCTTTTCACTTTCTCATTTTCATTCATTTTCCAAGAGATTCTATGCTAACAGCTTAAAAATAAAAATAAAACTAGAAACTAAAACTAAAAATCGAATAAAACTAAAATGAAAAAATTAAAAATAAACAGCAAATGAAATTACACCAAAATTTGGTGTCTACAGCAAGTCTCACTGAATTACATATCCGAGACACAAGGTGGCTTATTCCTAACATGGTATTTCCTGTGCGGCATTCCCTCTATAGTTAATGCACGATACCAGTGAGTAAATATGCGATAATGGAAATTAAATATGACCTAAAAGAACCCTTTTTATATGTCAGGGTAGGCCTAAAAATGAAGTGCAAAAGTAAGGTATTAAAATGCAATAACTTGTAATTTAAACGTGTAAGAATCTATCAACTAAGGTGTGCTCTTAAAAGAATACCTTGTCAAGAATCTTATTTTCTAAGGTTTGTGAATGTAAAAAGAAAAGAAAACAAAGAGAGGTTAGTTCAATAAATAACACATAACACGTTGGAGCAATAAAATGATACAAAAATGTAAAGTAAAGAAAGATGGGTAGAATCCCTCCCCTCGTGTCTAGTGTTCCTAATTAGGTAAGGTTGACTTTATCCTAGACAATTTCTAATATGGATGCATGAGATTGAGTTCACTAATGCATCTAGACTTGATAAAGTTTCAGACTCCCAAACTTTCAGACCAAGAGGTGAAGGGTCATCAATCCCAAGGCCTTCAGTCGGTGGTTAAAATGATCCCTCAAACATTGCTACATTTATGTCGTGCCATGGTCATATGTCCAAATGGATCAATCCTAATCCTAATAGGGAGGAGTAGTGTGACAACCACTAAAAAGAAAATAAGATGAAAGGCTATAAAGAAATACCGTATACACGTATGAAGTGCTCCTTTGAGGGGAGGGATTAATATTAAGCACGCGTGAAAACTCTAAGGTAATATTTTCCCCACCCCAAATGCAAAGGCGCGATAACGTAAATGAAAGTAAATAAATTACTTATCACATATACAGAGAGCGAGAGGCAGTTACGTGTATGAAATGCAAAAAATCCTAAAAAAGTAAAGAGAAAGAAGAAGAAAAATGCAATCTAAACATTCCAAATATGATATGTAAAAAGGTTAGAAAAAAAAAGGATCGACTAAATCAAGTGCCTGGATTCTCTAAAAATCCCTAGTGGAATCACTAGCTATCGTGCCCTATTTTTTTCGAAAAAAATAAATTGTAGTGTTGAAAGAATGAATTTTTTTAATAAAAGAGAGTTTTTATTTAAACATTAGTTTTTTAGGAGTTAGAAAAGATGTATTTAAAATTAGATTTTGATTTTAGAAATTAAATAAAGAAAAAGGGTGTAAAATGGGACTTAAAAAAAGTATGACGATTTGCCCAAAAATAATAGCCTAAAAAGGGTTTTTAAGAAAAAATAAGAGTTGCCATTTGGTATCGAGTTTAGATGTACCAAGTCACCTAAAAATGTATTTTTAAAAAAATAGAAAAAAACCCTTTTTAAACGACTCCAGATCTTTGAAAACAAGAGAAAAAAGTTCGGGAGTCACAGTTAAAGAAAGGGAAGGCATAGATTTGATAGAATCAAACTTAAGCCACCCTTTTAACCTAACCAAAGTTAGTTGCGAGATTTAGTTGAAAATTTTCCTAATCTAACCTATAAAACTTATCACATTTGGATATTTGTACATGGATGCAAATCTAAACCTAAAGGATATCGAGAGAATCGAAATATCTTTTCAAAGTTTAATTGGTGCAATTCACATTAATCGTATGCCCAAAATGATTCTTAGAAAAGGTCACGAATATGCAAAGGATGACACTCAAAAAATGGAAAATTATAATGTATAAATAAATATATATGACCTAGAAAAGGGGAATGCAACATAATAGATATGGGGGACTAAGATTCGTGACTCAATTTTTCTTTTTATAGAGGAGATGAGAGCATGTTAAAGCTAATAAGCCATACTCGTTCATATACCATATTTGAAGGGTGACTCTCTTAATTTAGTCAAGCAAATGGACTAGTCTACTTCTAATTTTCTCAATGAAATGCAAGTTTAAATGTCATGTTTCGTGCACCTAGGGATAAGGGAGATAATATATAGAGAAAATATCATGCAAGACGAGAAAATATATTAAAAATGAAAAAACTAGCATGAAATGCGATGAATGTCACATAAAAAATGTGAATCTAGCACGAAAACGGCCTAAAGGGTCTAATTTTGGACTAACCCATTTCTACAAGTTTTCACTAGCATTAGACTAGTAAGAAATCGGGGAGAAGGGCCATAACTAGCGCTGGACTAGTGTAGTGACGTCATGTATTTATTATAAACAAATAAATCATATAAAACATAATTAAAGCAAGTAAACACATAACGTACAAAGAATACATAACACATAAGCATAATTTCTAAATGTAAAACTCTAGTGAAAGCGAATAAACACACACACAAGCAAATAAACGCAAACAAAAACCTAACTATTACATTCGGAGCCCTAATTACAATCTAAGAGAGAGAAATTTAAAAATATAATAATAACCTAACTATTACATTTATCTAACTAATTATAGTTTTGGCAAAATTAAACCTATCTATTACATAGTTTAGCTAAATACATGTCTTAAGCATCTATCTATTACAATTTGACAACTCAGATAATCAACAAAAACTAATTATAATAAATAAAAATTTAAAATGAATAAAATGAATAAATAAAAGAAAAACACTCAAAACATGCAATTACACATAAAAAGAAACACATAGAAGCACATAAGAAAATTTAAAATAATAAAAGAAAGTATCTCTCTTAAAGTAGTGGTTAAATGAGGTTGGATTTGTCCTATTTATACTCCAAAATTGACAAAATGGTCAAGGCACCAATTTAATTAACAAATAAATTATAAAGAAGTAGAAATAACCATGAAATCTACTAATTAAAGCATTTAAATGAAGTATAATTAACAATTTAAAAAAGATAAAACAACCTATATTTAAGAAATCAAAACTATCAGGGACCTAATTGCAAAATTTAAGAAAGTTTTTGGAATCAAATTATAATTATTATAAAAATAGGGGTCAAAATCAAAGAAAAATAAAATTTAGGAACCAAATTACAATTATATTACAGACCTAATTGAAAGAAATCTAAAGTTTTTTGGGTCACAGTGAAATTAGTCAAAAGTCTATAGACCAGATCGCAAAATCCATTTACGAGTTTCATTAAAAAAATGGTGTTGGGCTATTTTCTTTCTTTTATTTAGTTTTGACTGGTTTGGCCCAAACTAAAATCAGACCTCCCTTTTTATAAAAATAATGGGTTAGTCCACTTATTTCCTAAACCAAACCCAACCAAAAATGTTAAACTTAAACAACAAAACCCACACACAAGCCCAATATAAAATAAGCTTCTCAGCCCAATTAGTTAACCCAAAAATAGGTTTCTTTCAATATTAACGAATCCAAATGAATCAAACATAATAAAACAAAATGAAAATAAATGGAGCAAACATAATATTAACTGCAAAAATCCCTGCCAAACTAGTCAGAATCCCGCCGGAATCGCGTTTCTCATCTTTTCAGGCCTGGATTTTTACATAAACGTGAAGTTCATGTCACATTGAACTTAAACAAACATCAAAACGATCCAAAATTCACATAATCATGAGGAAATATGGGATCTAAGTTTCATTACTATGAACATACATAAATTCACTCAAGGAGTCGCCACTTGGTATAGATTTGGGGTGTACCAAGTCACCCAAAAAGTGTTTTTTAAAGACAAAGTAGTAAAACCCTTTTTAAAACGACTCCTAGTCCACGTAAGCCAAAGAAAAAGGTTCGGGGGTCACGTTTGACAAAGGGGAAGGCAAGGATAGAATCCAAGGCACCCCTTTGACCTAGCCAAGGCTAGTTGCGCGACTTAACCTTACCTTTCCTAATTTTCTACCCAATATATGTTCGCACGTTGGATATGACTATATGAATGCAAAACGGAGAGAAAAATGCAATCCTAAATTCTACGATGTCTCTCGTGAGGCTTTTGATCCCAAACCACATGAATTGTGGCGGCCAACAAAGGAAAACCCCATAGAGGTCGATTAATGCAAATGAGACTCAAATGTACAAGTGTGGAAGTGTATGAAAAGAAATTTAAAAATCCAAGTGTTTGTGTGCAAGTGTATGAAAAGGTGCACGTGTGCAATTGTATGAAAATTCCAAGTATTTGTGTGCAAGTGTATGAAATATAGTGATAAGTGCATATAGGTGTAATTAAATGCAATTTCGTGAAGTAGAAATCAAAATGAACAATAAGGAAAGGAAATGTGAATTGAAAAGAATGAGTGAGTGATAAATGAGAATGAATGAACCTAAGGGAATGCATCAGGTCGGGTATGGGAATGACTCCTAACTTGTCGACTTCGATTTTCCCTTTGATTAGAAGGCAAAACTAGTGTGCTAAGGCTATCGAGTAGCCACACTCGCTCGTTTCCCTTATCAGAAAGGGACCCTCAAGCAAATGGACCCTACAACTATCATGATATGCAAAAATCCTAAAATGAAGGGAAAGGGGGTTCGAGGAGCATGCCAAGTGATAAAACTAAGAAAAATGCATGATATGTGGTGAACAAGCAAATGATTATGCTAATGAGGGGAAATCCCTAAGGGTCTAGCGTTGGACTAGCCCATTCTATGAATTCCGACTAGCGTTGGACTAGTGGAAACGTACATTCATCCATTCCATTCATCTACACTACAGAAAGCTAGTAGACATGCCAAACGCCCATAAACACGTAGCACGTAACACTTAACATGCTCGACTAGATGCAAAACCTAATAAAGCAAGTAACACGTAACACAAAGGCATGCAACCAAACTAATGAACTTATTACATTCACTAATTAAAACAAAAGGGGAAGGGGAAAATGGACCAAATTGCTCGCCAAAGCTCTATCTATTACAAGCCAAGAGGTGTACACATACCCCATTAAAGAATAACTTCATGAAAATGAAAGTAAATGACATAAGTAAAAGGAATTGAGAAAAAACTAGGAAAGCAAAGTAGGCATGCAATTCACTTAACACGTTGGGTCACATAGGAGAGAAACAAAAGGGATAAAAGAAATTATACCGCCCCTTTGAATGGTGTCCAAATGAAAGAAAAATGGCTTCAAAACAATAAAAAAGTCAAGGTACCTCAAATAGTAAAGTATAACAAAGTCACCAAATCTCTCCTAATTGCAATTTAAATGAAATCAAATAATGCATAAGTTTCAGAAAAAGGACCCACCAAGGACCCAATTACCAATTAAAGACCCAATTGCAAACCTTAGTCAACCATTCGAATTCAATCGAAACATTTAAGCACTCCAAAGGTCTCAAGAGCCAAGAAAAGGTCAAACAACCAATTTATTTTAGGGAAATTAAAAAATAGGCAAACACGAGCTCATTCGGTCATGAAACCCCTAAAGTCATGACTTAAGTGCAATTGACAAAACATGGTAGTTAATTGAAACAAAACAAGCCATGAAGTTGCACAAATTAAAATTGCCAAGGACCAAATTGATGAAATTATTTAATTGATTGGGTTCTAGTAGAACAAGGAGAGACTTGGGGGCCAAAGTGCAAATTTTTGAAAGTTCCATGCATGCAAATCACGTAGAAGAAGAATTTCTGCAACAAACAATTTCTGCAATGCCAAACCAGCTGCACTTCTTCATAATTTGTGAACTTCCTTAGGCTTTTAGACCAAAACAAATGCAGTTCGCACAAAATAACAAAACACCACTTGATCTACCCACTTTATAATGCAACAAAACAATCAATCAAACAAAAAGAGCCTGCAAAAATGATGAAGCAAATTTTCTGCTGCAACATTCATCCAGAATTTTTCCTTTTTGCAACTTTAAACTCTCAACTGCAGGTTTCATAGAAAACTTCAAACAAAAGCCACCAAAGACCCTCACTCAATCACCATTTAACAACTAAACACTTTGATTAACACAACACAGCTGAACATGCAACAAAAAAAAAAAAAAAGAAAAACACCCCCAAAAACTCATGCAACTCGGCTGAAGCTATGCTGCGTTTTCTTTTATTGCAACTTTCAGGGTTTCTGATGCAGTTCAAACGCAAGGAACAACTTAGGCAACAAAGGTTTGGACAAGATTACCAAACATTCTTTCTACTTTTTAATCATAAAACTCTTATGTGTAAACACAACAATTCAAGGAAAGAGAGCATGCAAATCTGGAAAATTTTCTCTGCAGCATTCTACAATTTTTCAGCCACGGCATTTCTTTTCATCATGCAAACCAGATTTTTAATTCAAATACAAAGCTTTGATTAGATATTTCTCAAACCAGCATCTTAACTCTAACTAAACAACAAGCTGCTTAACTCAACTCCAAACAAACAAGAACAATGAAGGAGCTAATGCATTACAGAAAATCTGGACAGACATTCATGTAGAATACTTTGGCAATCTGAAATCCACTTTCCAGCTCAAATATTTTAGATGTTTAAACACTCAAACTCAACACCCAACCTTCCATTGATTCCCTCCAACACAAGATCAAACATGAAACTGAAGGACAAAACTTAACCAGCAACCAAAGGAAAGGAAATGCGGCAGGGAAAAGACCGAAAAAATGCAGCAGCTTTTGCTTGCTGTGTTTTTGAAAGGAGGAACTTTTAAATAACTTGGTGACTTCAGCAATTCATACCATGAGTTTCCAACAAACTTTCAGTTTCAAAATACATCAGAAATGATCTACATTCACACTAAACTCTGACCCAAACAAATCAGGAAAACAAGTCGCAAACTTCTGCATTTTCTAATTACAACATTGCCGCAGCTATGTGTCAACAATTTTGGCCAAATCTGCCCACAATTCAAATGGTTTACTACTGAATGTCATACAAGACTTAAAACAACATTTTTCATGCATTTCCAAGCATTATTTGCTAATGAAAAATTCCAGAAACAACTGCAAATTCTGGTTTCACTCCCTTGGCAAGTCACATAAATTTTCCAGCACTTGGTTGGTCTTAAATCCGAATTTACCTCGGTTGAATCATTGTGTTAAGAGCTTTCTATTTTCATTTCATTTTCTGGTTTGGACATGCTTATAAACTCTTAAATTCCTTATGCACGTATCAAGCTAGCATATGAATATTTCCAGCTCAGAAATCAAGTTCAAATAATATCCATAACCATCAAAATTTCCAGAAATTTTTCTGTTTGGTCCGGATGATCTTGCCTTAAGGCAGATTGCACTTTTGAATTTTTATTCCTCTGTTTTATCAAACTGATTGGCTACATGCAGGGCCTAAGTACTCATTATTAGCTGCATATTTATGATTATAAGCCCAAATTACAAAAATCAAAACCAATTTAAGCTGCACTACTCCAAGCAAGCTCACGGCAAAATTTTCTAGCCAAGACAGAATTTTCCACAGCTTTGTTTTCACCATTTGATTGCGAAATTTAACACATGCAAGACTCTAATCCTGATAATCATCCAAAATCCAGTTAGATAAACATCTTTCATGCTCAGATTGTCCAAATTCAGACCCATTCAGCAGCCAAAATAAAACAAGTGCATCAAGCTCACGGCAGGAGCTTTATATCTAACCAGAATTTCTGCAGGCTTTCACTATGCCATCCGAAGGTACAAATCAACATGCATGGTGGAAATCATCACATTTTCATTTGGCTAAATCCACTTAAGTGCTCAAGTCATCACAGGAATTCAGAAATAGAGTGCATTATCATCTCAGCTTTCGGATGGTACCTCAATATTCAAAACAGAATTTTCTAATGATTCAATTCAACATCCGACTGCTCTAACATCACATGCATGTTACTAGATAACTCAAATTACCTCAGATTTATCCTAAAAATGATCCATAAATTACCTCACAACTAGTCAAGCTTTCACACGAAAATCTGGAAAATGTTTTCCTCCTCTCGGCTCACAAGCACGCGACAGGTTTTCTGTTTTGGGTTGGTGTGGCTGTGGTTGTCGGTGGAGATGGTGGTTGTTGCGGCTGGAAACTTGATTGCAGCTGGTAGAACAGAAGTGCAGAAGGGTGAAGCTCGCTCACAGCTTCTCTCTGTCTTACTTCAACTCACGGACGGAACCAGAAAAATTTTTTGCCGCTCGCGGATCCTTTTCTTCCCTCTCGGATGCACGGTTGCCGCTCTCTCTCTCTCGCACTTTCTGTCGATGGTCACAAGGCAGAGGCTGGAGAGGAAGTGTTTTTGGAATGTTGGAGTTGCTCCAATGGGAAACAAGTCACGAATGAAGGGAAATGGGGTGTGAGTGGAGACTCAGATGTCATCCGGCAGAATTGGAGATGTTTTTGTTTTAAAGTTGGCCCAGGAAGCCTTGCTCACCCACGGCTGAAAAGCCATTGAAAAGAAATATATTGTGGTGGATGGTAGTTGATATACTAGTGTGTGATATAGTGGAGTGCATTAGTGGTTATAAGTCGGCATAGAGATGGAAGGTGCTGGAATGTAAAATGGAAATGGATTCGGCAGAAATAGAATTGTGATTTTTTGATTTTTTGATTTTTTGATTTTTTTGATTTTTTTTTTTTTTGAAACAAACAAAATTGATAATAATAAAAAGAAATAACCAAAACAAAATAATTAACATTTGATGAAAAATAAACTAGAACAATAAAGTGCAATTTCCATTTCTTTTCCATTTCCTATTTTCATCGTTTTTCTCTTTTTTTTTCTTTTTTTTTTTCAAAATAACTTAACAAAAATAAACAAAATGCCAAAAGATTGAATTTAGAAGACATAAAACATATTTTGTGGGCAATTTTCTTTTTTTTTTCTTTTCTCTCCTCTTTTCTTTTCACTTTCTCATTTTCATTCATTTTCCAAGAGATTCTATGCTAACAGCTTAAAAATAAAAATAAAACTAGAAACTAAAACTAAAAATCGAATAAAACTAAAATGAAAAAATTAAAAATAAACAGCAAATGAAATTACACCAAAATTTGGTGTCTACAGTTTGCCCCTCTTTGTCTGAGTTTTGAAAAAACTTGAGACAAAGAAGTAGACACCAAATACTTACCTGTGTTATTCGGCTGCAATGGACGCTTCTGAAATGAGGATCGACCTCTTTAACATTTTTTTTTTTTTTTTTAAAATGGAATTGACCCAAACAGGAAATTAAAACGGGACTGGCCCGAGCAGAAATTTAAAATTGGGACTGACTAGAGAAGGAAATTCAAATCATGGGACTGGCCCGAACAAGCTTTAATCGCGGGACTGACCCGAATGAGCTTTTGAATCGTGGGACTGACCCGAATGAGCTTTTGATCGAGGGACTGACCCGAAAATGCTTTTGATCGAGGGACTGACCCGAATGAGCTTTTGATCGAGGGACTGACCCGAAAATGCTTTTGATCGAGGGACTGACCCGAATGAGCTTTTGATCGAGGGACTGACCCGAAAATGCTTTTGATCGAGGGACTGACCCGAAAATGTTTTTGATCGAGGGACTGACCCGAATGAGCTTTTGATCGAGGGACTGACCCGAAAATGCTTTTGATCGAGGGACTGACCCGAAAATGCTTTTGATCGAGGGACTGACCCGAATGAGCTTTTGATCGAGGGACTGACCCGAAAATGCTTTTGATCGAGGGACTGACCCGAAAATGCTTTTGATCGAGGGACTGACCCGAATGAGCTTTTGATCGAGGGACTGACCCGAAAATGCTTTTGATCGAGGGACTGACCCGAATGAGCTTTTGATCGAGGGACTGACCCGAAAATGTTTTGATCGTGGGACTGACCCGAATAAGCTTTTGATCGTGGGACTGACCCGAAAATGCTTTTGATCGTGGGACTGACCCGAATAAGCTTTTGATCGTGGGACTGACCCGAAAATGCTTTTGATCGTCGGTCAGTGGGATTAAACCCGATCCTGCCGTGACGAAATTTGATTCGATTTTTGTTTTTGATTGATGATTTTCGCTTCTTTTTGACTTTTCTTTTTGACTTTTCAAAATCTTTACAAAAAATTAATTTGCCCCAGTATGATGAATTTTTGCTATTTGAGTCCAGAGTTGATTCTGTATCGCCATGCTGTTGCATTTTTTGATGAAATTTGCTTGCGACATTTTCAATCTGCCTTTGTTCACCGGAGGACTCTTTCCGACACCGATTTCAGTGCGAGGTGTGATTGTTTTCATCCATGCATGAAATTTCCTGCAAAAGAGAAAAAACAAAGGAATTGCCACCATTATTTGATCCGTTTGTCCTTGAGAATCGTGTAAACATGAGTCTTTGGATGCCTTCGTCAAAGTTGACCGTGGCATCTGACTTGGTTGGATTTGTCATTTCTAAACGTCTCTGATTTTTCCCGACTAATCGAGCGTGCATTTTGCCATATTGTGAAGCTTGCGTAACCGACCTTGCTGAATTTCAACCATTTTCGCAAGATGACTGAACCCAAGTATGCTTTGAATAAACCATGGGGTTATCATTCACCAAAATTCGATGATTAAAAAGTAATTTCACCTATCATGCAGAAATGAATATGTGAAAGAATGCAAACACAAACCATTTGTGCTTAAAGCCTACAAAAATGCCATGAATACAAGCAATTGAGAAAAAAATGAGCTTCCTAAGAATGAATTTGCTAAAGAAATATTTTTACAAAACGACACAGTTTTGGCCGACGGATGTCATATTCGAGTTCCTGAATATCTTTGTTCTGCAATTCGACACTGGCAGAAGTATTATGAAGAGAAATTCCAAATGAACCAAGTCATCAACTGTTCTTCCTCGTGTTTGCTCATTGAAGAAACCTACCTAGCGCCCTTTCGGGTTTTCATCAAGGTTGCCCCCACCCCCCCTTTTTTTTTGTTTTGTTTTGTCTTTTCTCTTTTTTCTTTTTCTTTTTTTTTCTTTTTCTTTTTTTTTCTTTTTGAGGTGCCCTTTCGGGTTTTTACGTAAGAAAGCAATGGAAGAGCTCAACCATAATCGCCTCAGAAGTATGAGTTAAAGATTTCTGACATCAGTAAAATGCACTTCCCTTGTAAGATTAAGCGAAGGCATTATGGACATCACTTGTCAGTTGATTAGCAAACTTTCCAATAGAAATATAGCAAGTGACGAAAGTCAGGACTTTGGGCTTTTGTAATGGAGTCAGGTGGGATATGTCAAGAAAAGTTAAGGCTTGAAAACAATTTGCTCTTATGAGAGGTGAAATAACCTGAGATTGCATCATTTGAAATCATCTTCAATTTCGAACGAAACTGAGGGAAATTTGCCCCAGTTTGATTGAATTTTCTCTCTTTGCTTTTTCCATTGCATCTTCCTCACTTTTTGCATTTTTCTTCAAAACTAAATTTGCCCCAGTATGGGGTTCTCTTTTCCTTTTCATCTTTTTTTTTTTTTTTGATTTTTCTTTTGGCCTTTTGCCATTCTTTTGAACTTTTTCAAAGATTTGCCCCAGTGTAGGGTTTTCTGCTTTTTCTTTCTCTTTCAAAATAAATTTGCCCCAGTGTAGGGTTTTCTTTTCTTTTGATCATCTCTTTTCCAAAATAACTTGGCCCCAGTGTGGGGTTTGCAACTCTCAGGGGCTGCCAAACGAAAATTACTGCTCTGATGGCTCAAAAGGGATAACTAGGGATGAAATGTTTTGATTGAAAAGGAAGATGGCCTGACTTTTACCTCGTCCCTTGCATGATTTCCAAAAGAAATTTGCATAATCAAAAATAAAGACTTCTTACACATGTATGATTTGATAGGTTGAGAGAATGTTTGCCCATCCATCTCTTCAGGGATAAGTGCTCCACTCGGTGGCACCTTTTTGAATGACAAATATTCTTACCAGTTTAGATCAAATTCGTCTTTGACTTCATCTTGCATTGGCAAAACTCGCTTTAACTCTTTGTCCTCCTTCTCTAAAGGCTCGGAGGCGGACCTTTTTGTTATGAACACAGGCCACGCACTTTGATAACATTGGCCATGGCACATAGCGTTCAGCTGCTTTTCATCCATCAAAATCAATTGTCGGTGACGCTGCTTTAATCAATCAGCTTCGAACTTGGCAAGGAAGGGATTTTCTCAATGAAGAGATTTTTCAATGAAGGCTTCCTCAATGAAGGAATTTCTCAATGAAGACTTTCTCAATGAAGGGATTTTTCACGAAGGGGTCTCTCAAAGAATAGATTTTTGTCCTTCTCAAAGAAGGGATTCTTCAACGAAGGGATTTGTGGCCTTTTCAAACGAAGGGATTTGTGGCCTTTTCAAACGAAGGGATTTTTGGCCTTTTCAACAAAGGAATTTTTGCCCTTTTCAACAAAGGAATTTTTCACGAAGAAATTTTTGAATGAATGGTATTATCGGAATCCAGAACAGTGATATTCAAATGGTCAAATAATTCCATCTTTGGCCATCTAAAAGAATTAAAAATTCGGGACAATAATCAAATAAACAGAAAAAACAAATTATGCATTTGATGGAAAAACTAGTCAAAACGGAAACAAGACAAAAACTTAGTTGCAAAAGATGTTTTCATTAAGCTATTCACATATGCAAGAAATGGTTTTCGTGAACCTTAGTAAATAACAACCCCTAGATTTACCGAAATTCCCTTCGAGAGGGAAGATACTCGGCCATTCAAATTATGCAAAGTTCCTTCAGGATTTTCAAATTTCGTCATTGGAGGTGGATGCTTCGAAGGTGTCCTTGTGTTCAGGGAAAGGATTTGTACTTATGCTCGGCCCTTGTTCACCTCTTTTCCTTAGCATTATTTCCCCTGCCTCGATCATGTCTTGGACTTTGTGCTTGAGTGCCCTGCAATCGACGGTTGAGTGACCAGGTACTCCCGAATGATAGGCACAAATAGCATGTGGATTGTACCCAGCAGGCATGCCATGAAGGTAAATTGGAGGGGGAATCACACCTATTTTGTTGGCAGCCTTCAATTGCTCATACAATTGGTCTAAAGGCCTGCCTAGATTAGTGAAAGTTCGGGTACGGCTTTGATTGTAGGTCTGAGTGGGTCGAGGATAGTTGTATGTGGGTCTATTTGGTGGGGAAAATCTTTGGTGGTAAGGAGGCCGAGGACGAGTTTGTTGAAAGTTTGGTTGAGGTATTTGGGAAGGGGTTGTAGGCGGGTTGGCATAATTTGGGCGAGGTCGAGGATGAGTGGTATTGGTGTGGTAAACAGGATGAGGATTTGAGTAGTAGGGGTAAGGGTTTGAGTAGGTAGGGTATTGTCGAGGTCTGGGTCTTGGGACAGGGTTTTGATTCCATGTGAAGGCAGTTTCCCCCTCTTTCTTTTTAAATTGCGGGTTCTTCTCACTAGTCCCCTGTCCTTGCAAAGCATCCAACTGGGATTTGAGGGCAGAGACATTAACAATCTTCCCAGCTTTCACGAAGTCATCGTACTCCTCAAGTTTATTAACAATGGCGGCGAACGAGCATCCAGTCATGCGGAAAATTTCTTCAAAATACGGGGGATCATGTGCCTTAATGAAAGTACGTATGATTTCGTCTTCCGTCATTGGTGGCTCGACTTTTGCAGCTATTTTCCTCCACCTCTTGGCATAAGTCTTGTGATCCTCGGAGGGTTTTCTTTTTGTTCCTTCCAACGTGATTCGTGTCGGAGCCAGCTCGCAGTTATACTCGTATTGCTTTACAAAATCATTGGACAAGTCAATCCAGGTTTTTACTTCTTCGGGCTTCAAATTTGAGTACCAGTCGAGGGCATCCCCCTCCAGACTTTCCGGGAACAACCTTAGAGGCAGGTTCTCGTCGTCTACAGGCTTTCCTAACTTGTTAGCAAATAGTCGGAGGTGTGTCTTGGGATTACCCGTCCCATCGTACTTGTTAAACTTAGGGGTTTTGAACCCCTCAGGCAATTGCACATTGGGAAAGAGACAAAGCTCATCGTAGTCCAGGACTCCTTGCTTGTTCAACCCCTGACTCTTCCTCATAAACTCATCAAAACGATCAAGGCGTTTGAGCAGCTTTATATCAACAGGAGCAGAAGATTTCCCCATTTCTGCCTTGGTTTGAACAATATGGTCTGGTAGGAATGGCTCAGCAATAGGGTGATAAAAGGTATGTGGCTCAGGTGGTATATTTGAAGTGATTTGGGGTTGTGGACCTCGCATGTGAGTAAGAAAAAATGAAGGATGAGGAGGGTAAGTGTATGGCAAATTTGTGGTGGGATAGGTGAAAGTTTCTTCGGGTGCAATAGGGAATGATGGAGTAACAGTGGCATGGGCCGAAGGTAGGACAAACGGCTCTTGCTCAGGCTGTCTGGCGGGTACAGGTTCGGATTGAACTCCGCTGCTAATTAGCTCATCACTCAACTTCCTTTGGGCGGCCATCTCAGACGCCATCTCTCCGAACTTGGTAAGCATCTCAGTCAACTGAATCCCCAAACTTGCAGTCTCGAATTGAGCGGTAGTAGCAGACCTATCTGACTGTTCTGGTTGTGAACTCATGTTTACACGACTCTTCTAGGCTTGATTACGAGATCGTGGTATGATGGGGTTTCGACGAAAAGCTAAGTTTAAATATTACCTGAAAATTTTTTAAAAAATTGCCTTTAGATTCAACCCTCACTTAGTTATTCCAATAAAAACAAAGAAAAAGAAAAGAAAAAAACAAGAGTTAGTAGATATTCAGAAAATTCGGATGCATGTCCTATGGGGGAACCCTTTTTGTGCCAAGGGTAGGCCTAGCATGAAAATGCAGTCCTCCAGAGCAGGCACTATACAATACCTGATGGATCCGATCGACTGATCGTGTGAAGAATGATTTGAAAATTTTGGCCAATTGGAGTGACGAGAGACACTTTGTCAAAATGAGGTCAACGTCCGAATGGATTGATCACTTTTGATCGATACAAGAATTTGTAAAAACGCACAGGTTTGACCTTGACAAACTTCCTATCGAAGAGACCGGAATTCGTTTGACAAAATTTCCTCAGTAAAGCGCGCGTCAAAACCCCAACTGATCAAATGGCTGGATGCAGTGGACGGTTTTCTTAAAACCGACTAGGTTTCCCAATTTGAAATTCGATCTTGAAACCTTAATTGGTCAAATGGGTTGAATGAAATTGATCATTTATTTAAAATCGACCAGATTACCCTAAAAAGGGGAACATGTCAAATGAATTGAATGAAATTTAATTTATCCAAAATTAATCAGATCACCCTAAAAAGGGTAAATTGATCAAATAGATTGAACGAAACTTGATTTATTCAAAATCGGCTCGGTTGCCCTAAAAATGGGTAAATTGGCAAAATGAATGAAATTGAATTAGTGATTTATTCAAAAATTGGTCGAATGACCCTAAAAAGGGTAAATTGGTCAAATGAATTGACGATTTATTCAAAATCGACCGGATGACCCTAAAAAGGGTAGATTGGTCAAATAACCCTAAAAAGGGTAAATTGATCAAATAAATTGACAATTTATTCAAAATCGACCAGGTGACCCTAAAAAGGGTAAATTGATGATTTACTCAAAATTGACCGGATGACCCTAAAAAGGGTAAATTGGTCAAATGAATTGACAATTTATTGAATGAATCGGCAAAATGGATTGGTTGAATTGCCCGGCCATTGGTTATTTCAAAATCATTGAAGTGCATTAGTCTATGACCTTCTAAAAATCAAATTTTGGTCTTAATTTATTTATCGTCTCAAAAGGAGGAATCATTTGTGAATTTCTTCAAATTAATGTCCTTCACGCAAGGGATTTTTACCAATTTTTGATAAAAGTGCCAAAAAGTGATTATTAGATGCTCATATTCCAAAGATCACTCTATGAAAATGATCGGATCCTACCTTACCTTGTGCACTACCCCTTTGGATGGTACAAAATGTAAACGTGCAAGTCTCACTGGATTAAGTATCCGAGACACAAAGGTGGTTTATTCCTAAACGCGGGATTCCCTAAGTGGCATTCCCTTTCTAGGGTTTATGCATGATGCCATTTATTAAAGCGATGTAAATATGCAATTCGAAATGAAACGTGACCTAAGGAACCCTTTATTTGCCAGGGTAGGCCTAGAATGATATGCAATCATTAATCTACGAATGCAATATACCAAAATCTTTAAACGTGCAATAACCTATCTACAAGGGTAGGTTCTAAAAGAAAGTCATGCCAGACCTCTTATTTCCTAATGTTTGTGAATGCAAAAGACAAGAGACAAGGAAACGTGAGTTCAACACATAATCACATAACACATTTGGACAAAAAGCAACAAAGACAGATAATGAAAGAGGGGTGGGACCCCTCCCCTCGTGAACAGTGTTTCCTAATTTAGGGTAAGGTCGACTCTTCCCTAGGCAATTCTAATATGGATGCATGAGGCTTGGCTTACTAATGCATCTAGACTCGATAGGTCATAGGCCCCCGAGCCTTCAGACTTAGAAACCAAGGGTCATCAATCCCAAGGTTCTTTGTCGGTGGCTCGAGCGATTCCCCAAACACCGCTACGCACACATCGTGTCACGGCTACATGTTTGAGTGAATCTATCAAAACCTCAATCTTCGACCAAAAGCTAAAGGCTATCAACCAATAGCTTTAAGCGGAAGATTGAGTGACCCATTGGAACATGCTACACACACATCGTGTCGTGATCACATGTCCAAGTGAGTCACCTAATCCTAATAGGGTGGAGTGGCGTGACAAGCCACTAAAGAAAAATAAAAGGGATAAAAGAAGTAAAGCGTATGCTCGTATGCTAGTGCTCGTTTGGAGGGAAAGGGTCAAGAACCAACGCGAGGCTCTAGGGTGACCCATACCTCCCAAAAATGCAATACAAGCGCGAGATAAAAAATAAACGTTCATCCAAACATACATTCGTGAGTCGAGGGATTGGCTTGATTACGTATATAAGACAAAAGGTCCTAAAAATGAAAAATGCAATCCTAATATCCACATGCCATGCATAGAAAGGGTAGAAAAAGGAAACAAATGGTTAAGTCAAAAATGCTTGGACCCACTTAGGAAGTCCCCAGTGGAGTCGCCAACTGTCGCGCCCCACTTTTTGGTAAAAAATAAATACTTGGTTTTGGGAATTTATTGATTTTGAAAAAATGAATTTTTTGATGAAAAAAAATATGGGTCTAAATGGGACTTTTGAAAATGCGACGATTCGACCCAAAAAAAATAGTTTTAAAAAGGGTTTTGAAATGAAAAGTTTGGAGTCGCCACTTGGTATAGATTTGGGGTGTACCAAGTCACCCAAAAAGTGTTTTTTAAAGACAAAGTAGTAAAACCCTTTTTAAAACGACTCCTAGTCCACGTAAGCCAAAGAAAAAGGTTCGGGGGTCACGTTTGACAAAGGGGAAGGCAAGGATAGAATCCAAGGCACCCCTTTGACCTAGCCAAGGCTAGTTGCGCGACTTAACCTTACCTTTCCTAATTTTCTACCCAATATATGTTCGCACGTTGGATATGACTATATGAATGCAAAACGGAGAGAAAAATGCAATCCTAAATTCTACGATGTCTCTCGTGAGGCTTTTGATCCCAAACCACATGAATTGTGGCGGCCAACAAAGGAAAACCCCATAGAGGTCGATTAATGCAAATGAGACTCAAATGTACAAGTGTGGAAGTGTATGAAAAGAAATTTAAAAATCCAAGTGTTTGTGTGCAAGTGTATGAAAAGGTGCACGTGTGCAATTGTATGAAAATTCCAAGTATTTGTGTGCAAGTGTATGAAATATAGTGATAAGTGCATATAGGTGTAATTAAATGCAATTTCGTGAAGTAGAAATCAAAATGAACAATAAGGAAAGGAAATGTGAATTGAAAAGAATGAGTGAGTGATAAATGAGAATGAATGAACCTAAGGGAATGCATCAGGTCGGGTATGGGAATGACTCCTAACTTGTCGACTTCGATTTTCCCTTTGATTAGAAGGCAAAACTAGTGTGCTAAGGCTATCGAGTAGCCACACTCGCTCGTTTCCCTTATCAGAAAGGGACCCTCAAGCAAATGGACCCTACAACTATCATGATATGCAAAAATCCTAAAATGAAGGGAAAGGGGGTTCGAGGAGCATGCCAAGTGATAAAACTAAGAAAAATGCATGATATGTGGTGAACAAGCAAATGATTATGCTAATGAGGGGAAATCCCTAAGGGTCTAGCGTTGGACTAGCCCATTCTATGAATTCCGACTAGCGTTGGACTAGTGGAAACGTACATTCATCCATTCCATTCATCTACACTACAGAAAGCTAGTAGACATGCCAAACGCCCATAAACACGTAGCACGTAACACTTAACATGCTCGACTAGATGCAAAACCTAATAAAGCAAGTAACACGTAACACAAAGGCATGCAACCAAACTAATGAACTTATTACATTCACTAATTAAAACAAAAGGGGAAGGGGAAAATGGACCAAATTGCTCGCCAAAGCTCTATCTATTACAAGCCAAGAGGTGTACACATACCCCATTAAAGAATAACTTCATGAAAATGAAAGTAAATGACATAAGTAAAAGGAATTGAGAAAAAACTAGGAAAGCAAAGTAGGCATGCAATTCACTTAACACGTTGGGTCACATAGGAGAGAAACAAAAGGGATAAAAGAAATTATACCGCCCCTTTGAATGGTGTCCAAATGAAAGAAAAATGGCTTCAAAACAATAAAAAAGTCAAGGTACCTCAAATAGTAAAGTATAACAAAGTCACCAAATCTCTCCTAATTGCAATTTAAATGAAATCAAATAATGCATAAGTTTCAGAAAAAGGACCCACCAAGGACCCAATTACCAATTAAAGACCCAATTGCAAACCTTAGTCAACCATTCGAATTCAATCGAAACATTTAAGCACTCCAAAGGTCTCAAGAGCCAAGAAAAGGTCAAACAACCAATTTATTTTAGGGAAATTAAAAAATAGGCAAACACGAGCTCATTCGGTCATGAAACCCCTAAAGTCATGACTTAAGTGCAATTGACAAAACATGGTAGTTAATTGAAACAAAACAAGCCATGAAGTTGCACAAATTAAAATTGCCAAGGACCAAATTGATGAAATTATTTAATTGATTGGGTTCTAGTAGAACAAGGAGAGACTTGGGGGCCAAAGTGCAAATTTTTGAAAGTTCCATGCATGCAAATCACGTAGAAGAAGAATTTCTGCAACAAACAATTTCTGCAATGCCAAACCAGCTGCACTTCTTCATAATTTGTGAACTTCCTTAGGCTTTTAGACCAAAACAAATGCAGTTCGCACAAAATAACAAAACACCACTTGATCTACCCACTTTATAATGCAACAAAACAATCAATCAAACAAAAAGAGCCTGCAAAAATGATGAAGCAAATTTTCTGCTGCAACATTCATCCAGAATTTTTCCTTTTTGCAACTTTAAACTCTCAACTGCAGGTTTCATAGAAAACTTCAAACAAAAGCCACCAAAGACCCTCACTCAATCACCATTTAACAACTAAATCCATTGATTCCCTCCAACACAAGATCAAACATGAAACTGAAGGACAAAACTTAACCAGCAACCAAAGGAAAGGAAATGCGGCAGGGAAAAGACCGAAAAAATGCAGCAGCTTTTGCTTGCTGTGTTTTTGAAAGGAGGAACTTTTAAATAACTTGGTGACTTCAGCAATTCATACCATGAGTTTCCAACAAACTTTCAGTTTCAAAATACATCAGAAATGATCTACATTCACACTAAAATGTAATAGTTAGGTTATTATTATATTTTTAAATTTCTCTCTCTTAGATTGTAATTAGGGCTCCGAATGTAATAGTTAGGTTTTTGTTTGCGTTTATTTGCTTGTGTGTGTGTTTATTCGCTTTCACTAGAGTTTTACATTTAGAAATTATGCTTATGTGTTATGTATTCTTTGTACGTTATGTGTTTACTTGCTTTAATTATGTTTTATATGATTTATTTGTTTATAATAAATACATGACGTCACTACACTAGTCCAGCGCTAGTTATGGCCCTTCTCCCCGATTTCTTACTAGTCTAATGCTAGTGAAAACTTGTAGAAATGGGTTAGTCCAAAATTAGACCCTTTAGGCCGTTTTCGTGCTAGATTCACATTTTTTATGTGACATTCATCGCATTTCATGCTAGTTTTTTCATTTTTAATATATTTTCTCGTCTTGCATGATATTTTCTCTATATATTATCTCCCTTATCCCTAGGTGCACGAAACATGACATTTAAACTTGCATTTCATTGAGAAAATTAGAAGTAGACTAGTCCATTTGCTTGACTAAATTAAGAGAGTCACCCTTCAAATATGGTATATGAACGAGTATGGCTTATTAGCTTTAACATGCTCTCATCTCCTCTATAAAAAGAAAAATTGAGTCACGAATCTTAGTCCCCCATATCTATTATGTTGCATTCCCCTTTTCTAGGTCATATATATTTATTTATACATTATAATTTTCCATTTTTTGAGTGTCATCCTTTGCATATTCGTGACCTTTTCTAAGAATCATTTTGGGCATACGATTAATGTGAATTGCACCAATTAAACTTTGAAAAGATATTTCGATTCTCTCGATATCCTTTAGGTTTAGATTTGCATCCATGTACAAATATCCAAATGTGATAAGTTTTATAGGTTAGATTAGGAAAATTTTCAACTAAATCTCGCAACTAACTTTGGTTAGGTTAAAAGGGTGGCTTAAGTTTGATTCTATCAAATCTATGCCTTCCCTTTCTTTAACTGTGACTCCCGAACTTTTTTCTCTTGTTTTCAAAGATCTGGAGTCGTTTAAAAAGGGTTTTTTTCTATTTTTTTAAAAATACATTTTTAGGTGACTTGGTACATCTAAACTCGATACCAAATGGCAACTCTTATTTTTTCTTAAAAACCCTTTTTAGGCTATTATTTTTGGGCAAATCGTCATACTTTTTTTAAGTCCCATTTTACACCCTTTTTCTTTATTTAATTTCTAAAATCAAAATCTAATTTTAAATACATCTTTTCTAACTCCTAAAAAACTAATGTTTAAATAAAAACTCTCTTTTATTAAAAAAATTCATTCTTTCAACACTACAATTTATTTTTTTCGAAAAAAATAGGGCACGATAGCTAGTGATTCCACTAGGGATTTTTAGAGAATCCAGGCACTTGATTTAGTCGATCCTTTTTTTTTCTAACCTTTTTACATATCATATTTGGAATGTTTAGATTGCATTTTTCTTCTTCTTTCTCTTTACTTTTTTAGGATTTTTTGCATTTCATACACGTAACTGCCTCTCGCTCTCTGTATATGTGATAAGTAATTTATTTACTTTCATTTACGTTATCGCGCCTTTGCATTTGGGGTGGGGAAAATATTACCTTAGAGTTTTCACGCGTGCTTAATATTAATCCCTCCCCTCAAAGGAGCACTTCATACGTGTATACGGTATTTCTTTATAGCCTTTCATCTTATTTTCTTTTTAGTGGTTGTCACACTACTCCTCCCTATTAGGATTAGGATTGATCCATTTGGACATATGACCATGGCACGACATAAATGTAGCAATGTTTGAGGGATCATTTTAACCACCGACTGAAGGCCTTGGGATTGATGACCCTTCACCTCTTGGTCTGAAAGTTTGGGAGTCTGAAACTTTATCAAGTCTAGATGCATTAGTGAACTCAATCTCATGCATCCATATTAGAAATTGTCTAGGATAAAGTCAACCTTACCTAATTAGGAACACTAGACACGAGGGGAGGGATTCTACCCATCTTTCTTTACTTTACATTTTTGTATCATTTTATTGCTCCAACGTGTTATGTGTTATTTATTGAACTAACCTCTCTTTGTTTTCTTTTCTTTTTACATTCACAAACCTTAGAAAATAAGATTCTTGACAAGGTATTCTTTTAAGAGCACACCTTAGTTGATAGATTCTTACACGTTTAAATTACAAGTTATTGCATTTTAATACCTTACTTTTGCACTTCATTTTTAGGCCTACCCTGACATATAAAAAGGGTTCTTTTAGGTCATATTTAATTTCCATTATCGCATATTTACTCACTGGTATCGTGCATTAACTATAGAGGGAATGCCGCACAGGAAATACCATGTTAGGAATAAGCCACCTTGTGTCTCGGATATGTAATTCAGTGAGACTTGCACGTTTATATTTTTTGTATCATCCACAGCGGCAGTGCACAAGGTAGGGTAGAATCCGACCCCTTCTGTGACGACCCCGCCTCCCTCTAAGGCGTACCATAGGGTTTAGCGAGTCGCTTGCCCAGCTCTCGTCAGGAGTCACTCACTCGAAACTCGAGAAAAGAACTTACATCCACAGAAAATAAATAACACAACAATTTCAACTTATTATATACATTGACGCTCAGATTCAGTTACAAGGCTTGTACACGCTCAAATACATTAAAGTGTTTACAATTCAAGTACAATCAACCCTAGTCGGGTGCTAGTGCGAGTACAATTTTAAAATTTCAAAACTAGACTACTCTGTACAAGTCTCACGTCTCGCTCATTTGTTTTCACTAATGATCATAAGGCCATAACCTGATTTCCAAATATTTAGCTATCGCTTCTTCCCATATATTACAAACTTATAGAGGTTATATGTTGACTGAGTTTTCAAAAGAAATAAGAGCGATAAACTATTTGCTTTTACCAAGATATGATATTGAGTGGGTTAGACACAATTTGAGTATAAAAGTAAGTCAGATTCTCACATACCATTTCTCTTAACAACCTCAAAATTAGGAATAATACCCGCTTATTTGGTTCTAAAGGATGAGTTAACGGGAAAAATGATCATTTTTCCTAAACGTTGATCCTAAAGTGAGGAAGAGATCTTTTGAAACTTAGCCTTATTTTGAGATATTCATCATAGAGTTTTCTACATGAATTTAAACACGACATTTAAACTTTTTCATTTGAAGAATGCAATTTCTATTGTACATCAATTCACATTGCATGTTAGTTTGTGATTATTTTCTAAATTTTAGAAAACATAATTTTTTTGTTTTGTCCAAATAAATAGAGGGTCATTCGAACAAAATTTTTTACAATTTAAATAGGCCTAAATTGGGGCAAATTTTTGTAATACATTTGTAAAATTTTGTCCAATAGATCCAAATTGGAGTAAATTTTTATAATACATTTGTGAGATCTAGTCTAATAGGCCCAAATTAGGGCAAATATTTGTAATACATTTGTGAGATTTCGTCCAATGGGTCCAAATTGGGGCAAATTTTTATAATACATTTGTGAAATTTCGCCCAAGAGTCAAGTAATATGCATTCAAGTCTATTGTTCAAAATTTCACTTCGATAAAACTGGTCCTTTCATGAGTAGTAATTGCATCATTTTTTCAGAATAAAGTCAGAAATTTTTGTACATATTGTACTTTGAAAAATCCCCTTGGTGCATGTGTTTATGAATGAAATTGACGAAAAAACACAAGTCAGAATCTTGCAAATTTGAAGGTTAATCATGAATAAAAAAATGGACAATAATATTATATGGTAAAGTGGAAGATTGGCTTATTTATTCAGAAGGAGTACATACTTCAAAAAAAAAAAAGAAAAAGAGAAGAAAAAAGTCTAGTTAGAATTAAATTGGAGCAATTTTTAGTTTAAAAAAAATAAAAAGCCCTGCACCCGGTCAAATTTTGAAAAATGCGATTTCAAAAGTTATATCAAATCCATTATATGTTTTGCTTTCAAGCACCAACCGTCATTTTGTGGGTTTCGTGTTTTATTCCACCAACCCTTTAGTTTTTATTGGATTTGGATTTTATCCCACAAACTGTAATTTTGTTAGGTTTGGATTTTATCCCACCAACCTGTTATTTTGTTGGATTTGGGTTTTATCCCACTAACCTTTTTTTTGTTGGATTTGAATATTATCCCACCAACCATTAATTTATTACGTTCGGGTATAGCTATCAAACAAACCCATTTAACTAAATTTACCCATATCCGTCCATGAATAGATAGGTATGAGTATCTTAAATTTTTGCATATGGGAATAAATGGGTTATCCAATAATATTCATTTATAAATGGATATTATTGGATAACCAATTAAATCCAATTAATCTATTTAGAATTGTCTTCCCCCCAAACCGCCTCTCTTCCCCCACCTATTATTTTTCAAAAAAAATCATTTTGTCACGATATTAACTACTTTTATTTCATTATTATTATTTGTTGATTTTATTTTTTTATTTTATTTTCTCTTAGTTTGTTAACTTGCTCATCTTTCAGCATTACCAATTTATGATAAGTTTTAGCCTTTTTCCTTACTTTTTCAAAATAAAATTTTAAATTTACATACGAAAAAATGCTAGAAATTCAAAATTTTTGGATTAAATTTTTATGTTAACTTTTATAGTATTTAGTTCAAAATTTTATATTCTTATTGTTTAATTATTAAATAGTATGTAATTTTGTGACATAGAGTACGGATGGAAAAAAAGTGATAATTAGATTTATTGAACATTATAAGTAATATTTAAAACTAATGATGGGTGCAAAGGATGGTATAAATTGATAACTTAGTTTGTAAAAATGAATTTACAAAAAATTAAAAAAATGGGTTATAAATGGGTAATTGGATTACCCTATTCATTTTTTTACTTACCCATTTATACCCATCTAATTAAATGGGTATAAATGAGTTGACCTATTTATATCCACCAATTTTTATTTTATTGGGTTTGGATTTTATTCCACCAATGTTTATTTTGTTGGGTTTGAGTTATATCCTATCAACCCATTATTTTGTTGGGTTTAGATTTTATCCCACCAACTGTTATTTTTGTTGGATTTGGATAAACAACTGTTATTTTGTTGGAATTGGATTTTATCCCACCAACCCGTTGTTTCGTTGGGTGTGGATTTTATCCCACCAACAATTATTTTGTTGGGTTTGGATTTTATTCCATTAACTCGTTATATTGTTAGGTTTGAATTTTGTCCCACTAACCCTTTATTTTTGTTGGCCTTGGGTTTTATCCTACCAACTGTTATTTTGTTGGGTTGGGTTTGGATTTTATCCCACCAACCTTTATTTTGTTGGGTTTGAATTTTATCCCGCAAACCGTTATTTTGTTGGATTTGGGTTTTATCCATCCAATCATTATTTTGTGCAAACCGTTATTTTGTTGGGGTTGTGTTTTATGCCACCAGTCGTTATTTTATTGGATTTGGATTTTATCCTACCAACTATTGTTTTGTTGGATTTGAATTTTATCCCACCAAACTATTGTTTCGTTAGGTTCAGGTTCGGTCACACCAATCTTTTATTTCCTAGATTTAGATTTTTCAATTTGTTAAGTTTTATTAGTTGTTTTGACTGGGGTTAGATCCCACCGATCGATTTAAATGTTTATTAGTTTCAATTTTATTCACTTTGTTTGTTTTAATTCAGTTGCAGCTGGAGCAGGCAAGTAAATAATGTGATGTCTATATTTTTTATTTGAGCTTTTGCGAAATTCAGACAAAGAGAGACAAGTTATAGATACCAAAATTTTATTCTATCTTGTTTATCGCTATCTCATTTAAATCATTTTTATCTTTTTTTGATTATTTGCTTGGTTTTGTAGGAAAAAGTAGAAAATAAAAAGAAGGAAAAAAAACAGAAAATGAAAAAATGCAGTTAAGCCAAAAATAAAAAAAAAAAGACAGCAAATCCATGCGCACGTGCATTTTGCATCCCATTCCAGAAGCCGAAGCTGGAAACAAGAACCAGAAGTGTAGCGGCAAATTTGCATCCTATTCCACTCGATTTTTCTTGCATTTTCTTTCTCCCCAAACCTCTTGCCACCTCACCATCCGAATCGTCAAGAATATTCTGGAAGATAACCATCCAATGGCTCAAAAGATTTGTTGCAAAACTTGGGTTTCATATGAACCCATGAGATGAGGGTTTAGCAAACTTTATCTCATATAAAAGGAACAAAAATGGGGATAAATCAAAAAAAAAAAGAGGAGAGGCGGCGGAAAACAAAAGGAAAGAAAGAGGGAAGCAAAAAGAGAGAAGAAAAAAAGGAGGAAAGAAAGAAATTTGTTGCAGAAATTTGCACAAAGAAGTCTGGTTGTGCAGTCTTATTACGATGAACTTTTCTCTTTCAGCATAGCTTCTCTTAAGGAACTTTCAATTTCTACACTATCTACGAAGTTCGAGGAGAAACTTTCATTTAGAAATTTTGTGGAAAAAACGACTAGAAATCCTTCGAATTCGGCCTCAAACTTGCTGTCTCTTCATCCCTAGTTTCGTTGCCATTTTGCTGGAAATTTCGTTTATCCGCTATCACGTTTTCCCGGTTCCAATTTGGTTCTAAAGCTTTATCTGGTTTTTCTCCAACTTGTCTTGACATTTGAATTTATGGATGTTCATATTAAAGAAACTTAGATCCCATATTTCCTTATGATTATGTGATTTTTGAATCGTTTTGATGTTTGTTTAAATTCAATGTGACATGAGCTTCACGTTTATGTAAAAATCCAACCCATGAATGCCGCACAATCCCTTTGTTCCCGCACCACACATCATTCTCCAACCCATGAATGCCGCAGCAGATCTTCGAAGCCTCCTCAAATCCTGTCTTGTCTTTTCCAATTTCAGTTTACTCTTCTTTAGTACTCCTTCCTAATTCGATTGGTCCTAGCTACTATACCCCCCATATGTATATATATATGCATCATCTGATATGCGCTTGGGTTTTTCACTTGTAATGTCCACTGGGGATCCCCCCTTTCACTTGTAATTATGGACAAAATTCCAGTTTGGTATGATTTCAGAGTTTAATTCTGCTACGTATGATTTTATTTGGCTTTCTTAGAGTCCCATAAGTGATGTTCCAAAAGTAACCCTTATTATGTGGTCAATTTCCCGCCCGCTTGATATTTTCTGGTGGCGCCGCCACAAAGGGCCTCAATTGAACTTGCATTTTAAGTTAAGGTATCTAATTGGCCAAGAATAAAATAAAGGGACTAAATCGGCACAAGTATAAAAGTATAGGGACGAAATTGGCCATTTTCCCTTTTTAATATAAAATAAATATATCTAATTATTATTTTTAAATAGAAAAATTATCAGAGAATATTACTGCATGTAAGAATTAAGAACTAAACTCATAAAGTTATATCAACTATTTGTATTTCCTTCAAAAATTTCATTTGCATCCGGTGTCCAATCTTGCATGTCATTAAAATTCCTCCATTTTTCTCATTTTGTTGTACACGTGTATGTGATTATGTATCAGAAATTGCGTGTGCAAATTAACCACTGAATGTCATTTTACGATTTAAAAAAGAACAGAAAACGTTGATAGTTTAAACTACTTTACATAAAAGTATTTTTGTTGGTAGTGAAATATTTAAAACATACTAAAACTAGACCTCTTAGTTAATAATTAGAATTTGCTTGTTGCTTTAAATGGGGTATGGGCCTGGTTCGAATCTATGTATAAAAGTTTATAAAATCACATCCTATCTACACCAGTGATTCCTTTTTTGGGTCTAGGTCAAAATAGGTTTTCAAATGCAAAAATTTTAACCCAGACTGGTGAAACCGCATGATAGGTTTAGGTTAACTTGACGCTATTGACATGCCTAAATGTAAGAACCTCTGTTGGTGGAATTAATGGAAAACTTTCCGTGGAATGGGCAAAAGAGTCATTTAAGATAGATGACCAATTTAAAATGGAACGAAGTTGAGTGAACAAGATGAGACATTTAGAAAAGGTTAGTGAAGACTGAAGCGTGCTAATCTTCCCATTAATATGGATCTCTTTGATAGGCCCCCATGACTACTAGCTAGGACACCTAATTTTTGCATAATTTACCATTATAAATACATAATCAAGTTTTTGACCCCGTTTAACTTGATTTTTCTAAAGCTAACACCTAAGCCCCCATGTGACGCACACTAGACATACCCTATTAATATAACAATAATTAGATGACTCTTTCTTTGGATTCCAATGCACTTCATACTTGCATATATGTTTCCGTCGATTCACATGTTACTAATGCTATTGCATTGGAATGTGTTATAGCTTCATTAAAGATTTGCAGATGTGCTTCTTTGACTTGCATTTTGTTGATACATACTACATGTTGGAAATATTGTAAACAACTAATCTGAACTAAACAAACGTTGAGATTTTGAGGCGTGAAAAACACTTTTCTTAAGGTGTTATTAGCTTCTATATTAGGCAAATCATCTCTAAGATACAGCAAAGTCTAAGACCTATCAATAAAAAGTGATTTAATTATATCAAAGTTCTCATATTTAAAGAATTGAGCCACCTATTCAAGATACCATCAAAGGATGCAATCGTTATTGAAAAGAAGTATAGGTAATTAACCATTTAATAGAAGTGTCTGTTAAATGTAACTTAACTACATCTAATTAATTACCTAAAATATTAATTAATTAGCACCCTTGCCAAGATGTTTTATATATCTTCCAATTCATATTCAAGTGAGTGAAATATAAATTGAAATAACTTTCCCACCACACTTTCCCTCCAAACTAATATTTGAGACAAATTTGTTAAGGAAAGAAGACAAGGACATATATAGACAATGAACACTCTATTCTCTTTCAAAATTGTTTTGGACTTATATATGTATATATGACTCAAAACCCCATTCTAACACGAGGTCTTACTCTTCTTTACTTTTGTCGCAATTCGTTTTTTTTGGGTAAGTTAAAATTTATTCCCAAGTAATTGTATGTTATAATCAATACAATAAAACGGATCCACAAGGTAGGATTAAATAGACAAAGAGACGTGAACAACCAAAAACCAGCCAAAATTACAATCAAACAGCAGTTAAAGCCGAAATATGGATTGAGACAAGTTTCATTCCCGTTGCAGCCACATATTGGATTGAGACTTAGTGATCCCTGTCAAGCACATCAGCCTACTTCCCACTAAGGAGCACACTTGTTTCTGTAGACTTATAGCATCAATGCAAGTGTTTGTGAATATCCTTCGATTTATTTCATTCCAAACACAATAAACTGCAGTAGGTAGTACCAGTTTACGCATCAAATTTTGGAAACTTTTGGCTTTCAGTCATGGTGGCCCAACTAATAGTCTCCTGCCAACTACCTTCAAACCATATGATATTGCATTTCTCCAATAAATACTGCCATAATCTGTAAGTGAACGGACCAGAGAAAAATAGGTGATCATAACTTTCAACGTTGGCACAACAAAACACACATGAAACTGATGCAATAAAAATTAATTGCAATTCCTGTCATACGCAATGACGATACTTGTAATTGAACGACAACCACTGAGTTGATTGGTGGATTTTTTGTCAACTCTTAGGGTCCGTTTGGTTGGACTGAATATATTATTTTCCTCCATAGAAGTCATTTTCCTGGAAAATCACTTCCTTCCCTATAATTTTCCAGTGTTTGGTTATTTAGTGAAAATATTTTCCAAATTTCTTTTTTCATCATTTTCCGGTGTTTGGTTTGTCAGTGAAAATATTTTCTGATATGTTTGTTAATATGTTGCAAATGTTTTTCTACTTTCAAAACATTCATTTGATTACAAGTTATTTTTAGTTTCTATCCATTATAATCATATTATCATTTTTATAAAATATTTATTCATATTACACCATGAATTCTTAAATGGAATTATTAATGATACTAATTAATTGATTTTTTATCTTCCTTTTTAAAAAAAACATTAAGGGGAGAAGAGTCTCTTTTATCAAATTGGATGCCGCAACATTTTTTTTTGTTGTCTCAAATCAGTGATCCTAAAAAAAATTAAATAACCTCTGCACTAGAGGTAACATCTTTCGTGAAATGAACTAAATAAAACACAAGTTGTTTGGATGTTTGGTAACTTTGCCAGTATCTTTGCAAAACTTTGACCATTGCAGCAATCGATTGCAAGGATACAGCTGCCTAATTGAGACAAATCTGGGTATCTTTCAAGATCTTCAATGGGAAATATAAAACCAAAGGAGCAACGAGAACTTGCAATGCTTAGATGCCTCAGTTCCTTCATCATCCAGATTGTGTTTGCCAACACAACACAAGTTGTAGCTCCCTTCAACTGAAAAGTTTCTAACCTCGAGAGTTTGCATATCGCTGACGGGATGGACTTTACACCACATTGAATCACCAAGTATCTCAAGTGAACCAGCAATACTACCTCCATTGGAAAGTTCTGACCAAGATCATAGTCCCCTAAGTCCAACACTTTGAGAAGTTTAAATATCCGAAACATGAATGAAAAATCATGCTTCTGTTCAAGCACAAAAGGAGTCTTAGGAAAGAAGAGCAAACAGCGTAAATGAGGACAGAAGAGCCTCGACTTCTTAAAGGCCATTGCATCAGCATAGATACCCAACCTGCAGTGGCGGAGCCAGAAAAAAATCTTAGTGGGAGCAAAAATAACACTAAAATTTTTTATCTACTCTTTTTTTAATTTTTAAGCAAAAAAAAAATAAATTCACCAACAAGTACAAATTATATGTATATTCCATGAAAAACATAAAAAGACAAACTCAAAATTATTAATGTAATAATCATGAGGTTGACATGGTCCCTTTTGTAAGTAATATCTCCGAATTTCATCTTGAAGGTTTGGAAGATAATCCCCAAATTTTTTTTTTGGGCTGGATCCGCAGGTAATTCATCTAAGTTAATCCCCAAGTAACTTCTTTTATTATCATTTTTTGCACTTTCATTATCCTTGGCTTCTTCTTTATTAGATGACTCTTTTTCCATTGATTTCTTCTTGAAATATCTCTCCATAGCTAAAGAAATTAAATTCAATATATAAGATACTAATCCAATTAAAATATTAAATGTACAATAAAATCTAAGAACTATTTTACAAGTTAAAGTTATTTATTAAATGACTTATTTATTCATTACTATATCAAATCATTAATCACAACATATGAACCTAATCAAGTTAATTAGATAAAAGGATCCATACAAGAATAATTTAAAAGTTAAAATATATGTCAAACGGTCCTCTATTCATCATTACATTAACTCCAATATAAGAAACTAATCAAGGAAAATAAAAAATAAATTATAAATCCATAAAATCACCATTTCACAAGTTAAAATATTTATCAAATAACCCATTTATTAGTTATTACATTAACTAATCAATTTTCAAATTTCTTTAAAACAGTAATACTCTCATGCTCTAGCAATATATTTGCAAACAAATTTAAAATAATAATAATAAGAAGTAATTGTTTAGAACCTGATTTTGATGGTCTCCTAAAGTTGGTAAAAAGAGCTGCAAATCAGTGGCGGACCCAGGTCCCAAAAGATCAATTGATTCTGATGCAATCTCTAAATCGAATGAAGTGATCAAGAGAAAGAGTAACAAGCTTTGGTTGTGGAAGAAAAAGTGGCAATCGTATGTTGGCGAGTGGGGACAACCAAAAGCTAGAGGAGTAAATGGAACTTGGGGAGTGGGGACAAAGGAAATAAATGATTAATAATGATTGGATGAAGTAATAAATAAAAAGAGTTGTTAGTTGGGTGTGGAAGAAGAGCGGTCATCGGTTGTGAAAGGAAATGGGGGACCAGAGGAGTAAATGGAACTTGGGAAGTGGGGACTAAAAGTAATGACTAATATAATTGGTACTTGGTCCTGTTGGGGGGAAAATGGGGACCAGAGGAAGAAAGTGAATGATATAAATTTTATGATCCATTCTTTCACATTTTTTTAAAAAAAATTCTAGGGGCACCTTTAAAATTATGTCAAAATTATAGAACTATTATAGGAATTTAAGGGGGGCAGTGGGGGCCCGCACCCCCAGTGCCCCCCTTTAAATCCGCCCCTGCCAACCTGTATGGGTTGTATGGTGCAGTAAAAGTATAAAGCTCATCATACCCATGTAAAATATGCAAAAAACTTTCTTCTTTGGCTTTCCTGATGACAAATTCATGTAACAAGTGATGAATTTGGCAAGTTTTCACCCCATATTTGCTGTTTCTGCTTTTCTTTTAAGTTTTTTCTCCTTTCACTTTTCCCCCCTAGTTTAATTTCAACGAGTGAGGACACCATTTCATTCCGGATTTAAATATTGTCAGTTTTTATTGTGAAGTTTTTTTTCATGCCTTTGCAAAGTAATCAAATGCTGTAAACTACTTTGCTGCTGTCCTCATATGGGCTTCTGCTGAATGCACTTTTGCAGCTGCAGTAGCGGATAAATTTTGGGAATTTCTTGAATCCTGCCTACTGCCAAGAGATCATAATGTTTGGCATGTGATAAGAGCTGCAAAGACATAAGCTGCATTCCTCTACTTCAACAGACCGGTAAAACATTGACATCATATCAGTCCCAGCCCCAAAGCTGTGAAAGTTGTGTGAAAGGAAAATAACTTCAGAATGATAGATAAGGAAGTTATTTTCATTCTCTCGGCGTATGTTCTTTTCCATTGGAAATTATTTTCCCAAATTAATTGACAACCAAACAACGAAAATTGTGAAAAATGTTTCCGGAAAACATTTTCCACCCAAACAAATAGACCCTTAATACGCAACATTTTGAGATAAAAAGAAAAAGTCCAACTCCTAATATTACCCTCTGCTATTAATTTTGTGAGTGTAACGTAGTGTTTGATTGCAAGGAAAAGTATGAAAATGCAAAAATTAGTCTGTTATCATTTCTTTTATATTATCAAAACCTCAACTTGAAATTAATAGATCTAGGCGTTCCACCAGTTTATGTTTGTAAAGATGACAAATTAGAAATTGATAAGTGCATATTTTACATTTTTCAGTGTGTTTTATTTGTTAGTTTTGGTGTGTTTTAACTATTTTTATAACTAATTAACTAAGTTTCTAGTGAAAATATGTATTTTGTGATTTAAGTGGTAAAAATTGCATTTCTATAGATTTTAATGGTGAAACCTTCATATTTTTGTATGTTTAATGATTCAATCATCAAATGGCATGAAATGAGAAGATGATTGATGATTGATGATGATTTGAAGTGATAAAAAGAAGACATGAAGTGCAAAATACTCAAAGGATGAAATGCAAATTAAACAGCTTTGACACCTTGTAGTATTTTGGTTATATCTTGAGCTACAAGCATTGAATTGAGGTGATTTTTATACCATTTTGAAGCTAAGAGATAGACATATATTTGGCATGAAGATATCGAAGTCTATTTTAGTTGTTTTCCTAGTCAAAAGGTCGAAATACTGAAGTGCAATTTCATTGTAGAAAGCTAAAATAGAGTTCTGACCATTTGAGGGTATTTTGGTCATTTTTTGGTTTGCAAATCTCCAATTTGGATAATTCTTGATGCATTGGAAAGCTAACTCAAAGGGCTACAACGTTCATGTTTTGTAAAAGAGCTAGTTAAGCTTCTATCATTGAGAAAATATCAATTGAAATTGGACTAAAAACAAAACAAAGATGAATTCTGCCCAGAAAGTGCAAATATGTAGAAGCAATACATGGGTAGGCAATACGTGACCTAAGGTCGCGTTTTCAAGTCGCATATTCATCATTTTCTGCTACAACTTATTCTTTGTTCGTACAACCTTTCTAACTCATCTACAACTCAAAATTCTGACTGTATCTGACCAAGAAGAGTGTGGAAACTTGGAGAACAACTCTTGATGACTTCAAAAGCCAACTTTGCCAACTAAAAAACAACTCACCTTGGGCTTGGATTCTCTATAAATAGCAGCCTTTGGAGAACATTTACACAACTTTGGAAGGCTAGTGAAAGTCACCAAAAATATAGTCTTCACTAGAATTTCCTTACTTCATTAGTTAGGGTAGTATAGTATAGTTAGTGTAGTTTATCCATCTTGTATCTATAGTTAGATTTAGATGAAGATTTGAAGAGCAAAGATGAAGAGTTAGAGCTCATGTGACAAGGGTGACTTCTCTTCTATCACTTTCTCTTTTGTATTTAAGTTCATGTTTAACTATAATACAAGTTTGGATCTTGTTCTTTATGTTTAGTTAAAGTTTATGCCTAGAATTATGGATGAACTTTCTATATCTTGTTAGTGATGTTTACTTGGTTATTTGGTAATATTATTTTGAGCAAGTTATTTATCACTTTTGCTTTTCTAATCTTGATTAACCAGTCATTAATTGTGATAATCTAAATGTGTTAAGTTTGCAATGAAAATTGGAATTTAACACTAATTCAAGGAAGTGATAAACTTAGGGAGTTCACTCGTGAAAGTAGAGGTGCATCTTTGTTGCTGACTTGTTTCATATAATTTCATAGAAGAAATAAACTTGTACTTAATTCATAACCATGAGAGTACGTATGGCTTAATTACAAGTATATTTGATTCACTACGAGAGTAGGTTTCATATATATAAGGAAATTACATCATAACTAATCAAGATAATAGTATTCACTTAACCGGTAACTTCACTTACAAGAATAGAAGTGAATTCCATACCTCTAGGAGTTTTCTATTATTTTTTTTTACTTTTATAGTGTAGATTTAATTTCTTATACTTGTGATAGTCTAAATAATAAAAGAGTTTGAAAATCACCGGTAATTGAAAATCTTCCCTATGAGTTCGACCCTTAATACCCTATACTCAATCGTGACTCGTATACTTACAAAAAATCGCGTGTGGGGTATTTAGGAACTTATAAATGTAAAACTTGACTGTGAAATGAGCTAATTATTATATGTATACCCCGCACTCGTCAGAAATTATTAGAACCTTGACATATTTATATGTCATCTTTGAATGAGCATCTTCGTCTGCGTTATATGAGAAATCCATGACATTTGTCGCAGTAAGAGTGATTACAAGGAAGAAAATAGAATCAAAATGCCTACACTTTCGTAAAGAGATATTGACTCTTTGTGTGCTTTTCTTTACAGGTTCGTAATGAATTGCGCAAATATGTTCCTATTAAATATAGTTTTTGCGAATTTTATGAGGAACACGACGTGTCTAATTTTCTTTGGAAAACATTGTACTCGATTAGTTTTGAGAATATTATGTGGAAATGCCCTTGCTGCTTTCCAAGTTTTGTTGTCAACATTTAGGTTCAATTCATGTTCTTTTTATTATTAACGGACAAAAGGTTCATTCTAGGTTCTACAGAACATGTCCAGAGTGTCTCTCATTAAAGTAGTGCTAGTGTCAAGATATAAGTTCAATGCATGTTCTTTCTATTATTGTCAAACAAAAGGCTCTTTTCTAGGTGCTATAGAACATGTCCAGAGTGTCTCTCATTAGAGTTGCTAGTGTCGTGTTTTATCTAGTGTTGCAAATGAGTCGAGTCGAGTCGAATTTTGATCTAATTGAACCGAGTCTCGACTCAATTGACCAAGTTCAAACTCTAGCTCATGTTTGATGATCTTTCAATGTAAAGTTCGATCTTGAATTCAACCTAAAATTCAAGTCTAGACGAGTTCGAGCTTGAGCTCAAACTTAAAACAATTAAAAATAATTATTTTATTTTTAAAAAAATGAATAATATAGTAATTTTTTCTCAAAAAATAATAAAATATTAGGAATATATATAATTTCATTATATATATAATCGAGCAATCTTGTGAGTTAACGAATTGAATATTTTTGAACTCAAACTGGAGCTCGAATTCAATTCAAGTTTAGTGTTGAGCAAGCTTGACTCATGCTTGAACTTTTAATCTTTGCCTTATTAAGTATTAAGTTTTGAGTATTGTATTTTTTTATTAAAATAAGTGGGGGATTGTTCGATATTTTAATAAAAAATATCACATGTTTATTTTGAATTCAAACACAATAAGTTACAAATTCTTTAATGAATTTTCAGTTACAAATTCGATCATTCAAAAAGTGTAACTTATGTCTTAAAGTGTAACTTACAAATTCGCTGTGGAAGTGCAAACCATCAGCTCGCTACTTGTCCAGTCCTATCACGAGATGGAAAGGGGAATCAGCAAGCGACGAAGACTAATTCCGAACCGGCCAAGGTGGAAGGGACCAAATCTAAAGTAGCGGGTCGAGTGTATTCATTGGAACCACAACAGGTCCCCGATTCTCCTGAAATTGAGGAAGGTATGATTTTGGTATTCCATCGATTTGCGGAAATCTGAGTAGATCCCGGTGGTACTCATTTATTTGTCAACCCCAATTTTGATGGACGAAATAGATACCACGCCTGCTTGTCTGCCCTACGACCTGAAAGTAGTATTCCTATGGGGAAATCATCGTTTGAGCATTGGTATGGGTTGTAAGGATCGCAGCGTTTGGGTAGGAGAGAGAATAGTGTTCACGCGGAAAAAAAAATGGAAAAAAAATCATGGGATAGAAGAGGCTACCTGGGAAGTGAAAAAGGAATACCCTGAACTGTTTGTGAACCAAGGTGAGAAATTTCGAGGGCGAAATTCTTTTAAGGGGGAGAGAGTGTGAGAACCCGTATTTTTTCCATTTTCTAGGTTTCATTATTTTTCATGGCTTGTTTTCTGCATTTTCGTGAGTAGGAAAAATTTCTAGATAATTTTAAGGAGCAGATATAATTTTTAGATGATTTTTCTAGTATCGAATAGTTTTTGAGAAATTAAGAGCGTATACCGGACGTGGGACCCACTAGTGCGAAAAGTTCGGAAAAATTCGGCCTACTAGATTAAGTTTTGGATACTGGAATTAATTTACCGGGTGTTAAGAGATAAATAAAGGTTGCTATTTGGATTGGTGTGAGAGGGAACAAAGAGATAGAGTTGCATTAAATAAAGTGACACGTGTCACTTGGAGATTGGATGAGACTTTTGACTACTATTTCATGTCTTACCATTTGACTTAATAAACTCAAAATTTACCAAAAAAATTGCTCCATTTCAAGCTCTCTTGGCCGACCACTTCAAGGAGAAAAGAAAGAAAGAAACTCTCCAAGTTCTTGAGTCCATCTTGCTCCAAATCATCAAACCAACCATTTAATCTTGCAATTTCTCCATAAAACCTCTTCACTTAGTGTTAGTGAGTTGATTTGTGGAGTTATTTGGAAAGCTAAGAGGACATATTGCTCTCTCTCTCTCTTGTTTCTAAGGTGAGTTGAGAAGAACCACTCTCCTTCCTTAATTGATGCTTAAATCATGATTAGTGGTAGTAGGAGATGCAAGTTTATGGATTATTTCTTGATTTGTGGTTAAAGTGATGAAGTTTTATTATTTTTGGGGATTTCTCTGTTTTATATGAGCATGATTGTGTGGCTATCTATGATGATTGGAAATGGTATATAATGACTCTAGAAGGTGGAAAAAGTGGATAATTGCAACCAATTTCTGGTTTGGAAGAAATTTTAGAAAGTTAGGGTTTTATTGGGAACATTCTGCCCGAATTTATAGCTCCTAGTTAGAGGCCTAATTGGCCTTGGATTAAAACATTAAAGTTGTAGGGAATGATATTTTAGAGGTGCCTACAAAATTTCAGGTCAATCGGAGTAGCGTAGAATGAGAAAAGTCGAAATTACCCTTGCTGTCCTGGTTTTACCCTAATGTAAGAATTGCGCCTGTAATTGGTTGTTTTGGCTGGAATTTCTTCGGAATTGATTATTGAGGTCTTCTGATGAAATGTATCCCTATTTCTTAGCTTTCATCTGGTTTTGGAATTTCTGGATTTGGACTTAGGTAGGCTGAGTTATGATGTTTACACTAGAACGCGTTCTGTGAATCTGTTTTTCCGATTCTGGTGTAGTTTCTTGCATTTTTGACCTGGTTACACTCGAAATGATTTAAACGAAGAGCTTTTGGGTTGTTTGAGCCTAGGTCTTCATGTTACCTTTTCGTTACCAAAAATCATGTTTTGCACCCTTGCTTTAGTAATTATTTGGCGAGGCATACGACTGGTAGTCGAGCCTCACATGTGCATTCTGTATACTCGATTTTGAAAGTGGAACCTTCAATTGTTTTCCTTGGATTATTTTAGGGTTTCTTGGTGATTAAAGCTCTCTTTTGGGAGGTATCTGCACTGACCCGGGTGAGTGTACTACTCACTTATGTGTTACTATATAACTTTGATACTTGAACTTGATGAGTTGAATGTTGATTGATTGAAGTGAGAGCGTACTTTATCACTCTCACTTATTGTTTCTCATGTTATTGGAATGTCACATGAAATGTTACATGAAATGAAAGTGCTTGACTTGGTGTCGATTGGACGAGTATCCAACGACTACAATTGTTATCATTGAGCTCAACCCCATTGGTAGTTGATTGAATCGAGCCGGCGAGGGCTTGGTCGTGCCAATTAATGATCCTTGGGGAAAGTGTTATATGGAATCTTGTAGTATGAGAGACTCTCGATTCCGGTATACTCGAGTAATACCACAGTGCAAGTGTTTGGAGTTCGGGCCTGGTTGGGGGATGTTAGGTGGAAGGAATGGGAGTGAAGTGAAGTCTACGGTTGGTTACTTTTAAACATTGACGGAGAGTCAATGAGATCCGATCAAGAATGCAAACGAGGAAAAGGGCTCTTGAGAGCCGCCCGTATCCTTTTATCATCATTATTGATGTGTGTCTTTATTTACTTTTGATGAATTGGACTGAAAGCTTGATGCATCTATGAACTTGGTTGCTTGAGTAGTATTATCTCACTGGGCAACTAGCTCACCCCGTTCCTTTTGTTTTCCTTACAGGAATTTGACTGCTTATGGAATGACTTTTGATAATTGGTTGCCGAATGAACTAAATGAATATCCCTTTTGTATAGTTTATGAGTTGAAACCCTACATGTGCCTTTGGGACCGTTTTCACTTTTATTTTGGCAACCGTACATGTATTAATTTTTGAGTAACTTTCATATTCTATTTTGGCTTGTAAACGCTGAATTTGATGTTGTATATGTATCTTTGATGTTTGGTTGGGTTCTGACGGGTCGGTTACTATTCATGGCCGACTCCGGATTTCATTTTTATTTTGGGTTATTTTGCCATTGTGACTTGTTTACGCGCGTTATAAGTTCCGGAACGCAATAGCCCGCTCTAATCTGCACCGTTAGTCCTGGCGAGAGTTGGGCAGGCAGTCCGCTAACCCCTTTGGTTCGCCTTAGGGGAAAGTGGGGCTGTCACAGTTATGAATTCATTTAGTGAATTTTTTTACCATTATAAAATGAACCTAGACTTTTCAATTTGTAGTTGAAATATGAGATGTTATGTGACGATCCCACCTCCCTCTAGAGCGTACCCAAGGGTTTGGCGGACCGCCTGCCTAACTCTCTCCAGGACTCACTCACTAACAATCTTGGAATAGTCTGTTACGCCTCTAGATTGACATAAAAGTTCCATTCAACCAAGAATTTCAACTTAATTTACAACCCAAAAGTGAAACATAGGATTACAGTACCAAACCTCTAAAATACATTCCATCTATAAAAGTACGAGTACATGAAAATTATACACCCTAGTTCATGCTTACTTGCTCCGGTCTCCACTAATGTAAGGAAAACAAAACTAAAGGAATGAGTTAAAAGCCCAGTGAGGTTCCCAAACAAGCAATCAAGTAGAGAAACCATGGAAGTATTGCATTTAACAGTTTGAACATTTTGCACAATAATAAACACTCATTCAAGAAATAAACATTCAAGCATTGGAAGGATAGTGCTCACTTGGAGCCATCATTCAGTTATTCAGTCTCCGGCCATTTCTCTTATTCCTCCTACATTTGAAAACATTTAAAGTGAAAACTCCTTTAGTATTCATTTCATTCAATCGGTCATTTCATTCATTGCGTTTCATTTACTGGACAGTTCTCCACTAGACTTCGTGGTAATATTCGAGTATACGAAAATACTGTCCCAGACTCACCAGTGTAGACACCAAATTTTGGTGTAATTTCATTTGCTGTTTATTTTTAATTTTTTCATTTTAGTTTTATTCGATTTTTAGTTTTAGTTTCTAGTTTTATTTTTATTTTTAAGCTGTTAGCATAGAATCTCTTGGAAAATGAATGAAAATGAGAAAGTGAAAAGAAAAGAGGAGAGAAAAGAAAAAAAAAAGAAAATTGCCCACAAAATATGTTTTATGTCTTCTAAATTCAATCTTTTGGCATTTTGTTTATTTTTGTTAAGTTATTTTGAAAAAAAAAAAGAAAAAAAAAGAGAAAAACGATGAAAATAGGAAATGGAAAAGAAATGGAAATTGCACTTTATTGTTCTAGTTTATTTTTCATCAAATGTTAATTATTTTGTTTTGGTTATTTCTTTTTATTATTATCAATTTTGTTTGTTTCAAAAAAAAAAAAAATCAAAAAAATCAAAAAATCAAAAAATCAAAAAATCACAATTCTATTTCTGCCGAATCCATTTCCATTTTACATTCCAGCACCTTCCATCTCTATGCCGACTTATAACCACTAATGCACTCCACTATATCACACACTAGTATATCAACTACCATCCACCACAATATATTTCTTTTCAATGGCTTTTCAGCCGTGGGTGAGCAAGGCTTCCTGGGCCAACTTTAAAACAAAAACATCTCCAATTCTGCCGGATGACATCTGAGTCTCCACTCACACCCCATTTCCCTTCATTCGTGACTTGTTTCCCATTGGAGCAACTCCAACATTCCAAAAACACTTCCTCTCCAGCCTCTGCCTTGTGACCATCGACAGAAAGTGCGAGAGAGAGAGAGCGGCAACCGTGCATCCGAGAGGGAAGAAAAGGATCCGCGAGCGGCAAAAAATTTTTCTGGTTCCGTCCGTGAGTTGAAGTAAGACAGAGAGAAGCTGTGAGCGAGCTTCACCCTTCTGCACTTCTGTTCTACCAGCTGCAATCAAGTTTCCAGCCGCAACAACCACCATCTCCACCGACAACCACAGCCACACCAACCCAAAACAGAAAACCTGTCGCGTGCTTGTGAGCCGAGAGGAGGAAAACATTTTCCAGATTTTCGTGTGAAAGCTTGACTAGTTGTGAGGTAATTTATGGATCATTTTTAGGATAAATCTGAGGTAATTTGAGTTATCTAGTAACATGCATGTGATGTTAGAGCAGTCGGATGTTGAATTGAATCATTAGAAAATTCTGTTTTGAATATTGAGGTACCATCCGAAAGCTGAGATGATAATGCACTCTATTTCTGAATTCCTGTGATGACTTGAGCACTTAAGTGGATTTAGCCAAATGAAAATGTGATGATTTCCACCATGCATGTTGATTTGTACCTTCGGATGGCATAGTGAAAGCCTGCAGAAATTCTGGTTAGATATAAAGCTCCTGCCGTGAGCTTGATGCACTTGTTTTATTTTGGCTGCTGAATGGGTCTGAATTTGGACAATCTGAGCATGAAAGATGTTTATCTAACTGGATTTTGGATGATTATCAGGATTAGAGTCTTGCATGTGTTAAATTTCGCAATCAAATGGTGAAAACAAAGCTGTGGAAAATTCTGTCTTGGCTAGAAAATTTTGCCGTGAGCTTGCTTGGAGTAGTGCAGCTTAAATTGGTTTTGATTTTTGTAATTTGGGCTTATAATCATAAATATGCAGCTAATAATGAGTACTTAGGCCCTGCATGTAGCCAATCAGTTTGATAAAACAGAGGAATAAAAATTCAAAAGTGCAATCTGCTTTAAGGCAAGATCATCCGGACCAAACAGAAAAATTTCTGGAAATTTTGATGGTTATGGATATTATTTGAACTTGATTTCTGAGCTGGAAATATTCATATGCTAGCTTGATACGTGCATAAGGAATTTAAGAGTTTATAAGCATGTCCAAACCAGAAAATGAAATGAAAATAGAAAGCTCTTAACACAATGATTCAACCGAGGTAAATTCGGATTTAAGACCAACCAAGTGCTGGAAAATTTATGTGACTTGCCAAGGGAGTGAAACCAGAATTTGCAGTTGTTTCTGGAATTTTTCATTAGCAAATAATGCTTGGAAATGCATGAAAAATGTTGTTTTAAGTCTTGTATGACATTCAGTAGTAAACCATTTGAATTGTGGGCAGATTTGGCCAAAATTGTTGACACATAGCTGCGGCAATGTTGTAATTAGAAAATGCAGAAGTTTGCGACTTGTTTTCCTGATTTGTTTGGGTCAGAGTTTAGTGTGAATGTAGATCATTTCTGATGTATTTTGAAACTGAAAGTTTGTTGGAAACTCATGGTATGAATTGCTGAAGTCACCAAGTTATTTAAAAGTTCCTCCTTTCAAAAACACAGCAAGCAAAAGCTGCTGCATTTTTTCGGTCTTTTCCCTGCCGCATTTCCTTTCCTTTGGTTGCTGGTTAAGTTTTGTCCTTCAGTTTCATGTTTGATCTTGTGTTGGAGGGAATCAATGGAAGGTTGGGTGTTGAGTTTGAGTGTTTAAACATCTAAAATATTTGAGCTGGAAAGTGGATTTCAGATTGCCAAAGTATTCTACATGAATGTCTGTCCAGATTTTCTGTAATGCATTAGCTCCTTCATTGTTCTTGTTTGTTTGGAGTTGAGTTAAGCAGCTTGTTGTTTAGTTAGAGTTAAGATGCTGGTTTGAGAAATATCTAATCAAAGCTTTGTATTTGAATTAAAAATCTGGTTTGCATGATGAAAAGAAATGCCGTGGCTGAAAAATTGTAGAATGCTGCAGAGAAAATTTTCCAGATTTGCATGCTCTCTTTCCTTGAATTGTTGTGTTTACACATAAGAGTTTTATGATTAAAAAGTAGAAAGAATGTTTGGTAATCTTGTCCAAACCTTTGTTGCCTAAGTTGTTCCTTGCGTTTGAACTGCATCAGAAACCCTGAAAGTTGCAATAAAAGAAAACGCAGCATAGCTTCAGCCGAGTTGCATGAGTTTTTGGGGGTGTTTTTCTTTTTTTTTTTTTTTGTTGCATGTTCAGCTGTGTTGTGTTAATCAAAGTGTTTAGTTGTTAAATGGTGATTGAGTGAGGGTCTTTGGTGGCTTTTGTTTGAAGTTTTCTATGAAACCTGCAGTTGAGAGTTTAAAGTTGCAAAAAGGAAAAATTCTGGATGAATGTTGCAGCAGAAAATTTGCTTCATCATTTTTGCAGGCTCTTTTTGTTTGATTGATTGTTTTGTTGCATTATAAAGTGGGTAGATCAAGTGGTGTTTTGTTATTTTGTGCGAACTGCATTTGTTTTGGTCTAAAAGCCTAAGGAAGTTCACAAATTATGAAGAAGTGCAGCTGGTTTGGCATTGCAGAAATTGTTTGTTGCAGAAATTCTTCTTCTACGTGATTTGCATGCATGGAACTTTCAAAAATTTGCACTTTGGCCCCCAAGTCTCTCCTTGTTCTACTAGAACCCAATCAATTAAATAATTTCATCAATTTGGTCCTTGGCAATTTTAATTTGTGCAACTTCATGGCTTGTTTTGTTTCAATTAACTACCATGTTTTGTCAATTGCACTTAAGTCATGACTTTAGGGGTTTCATGACCGAATGAGCTCGTGTTTGCCTATTTTTTAATTTCCCTAAAATAAATTGGTTGTTTGACCTTTTCTTGGCTCTTGAGACCTTTGGAGTGCTTAAATGTTTCGATTGAATTCGAATGGTTGACTAAGGTTTGCAATTGGGTCTTTAATTGGTAATTGGGTCCTTGGTGGGTCCTTTTTCTGAAACTTATGCATTATTTGATTTCATTTAAATTGCAATTAGGAGAGATTTGGTGACTTTGTTATACTTTACTATTTGAGGTACCTTGACTTTTTTATTGTTTTGAAGCCATTTTTCTTTCATTTGGACACCATTCAAAGGGGCGGTATAATTTCTTTTATCCCTTTTGTTTCTCTCCTATGTGACCCAACGTGTTAAGTGAATTGCATGCCTACTTTGCTTTCCTAGTTTTTTCTCAATTCCTTTTACTTATGTCATTTACTTTCATTTTCATGAAGTTATTCTTTAATGGGGTATGTGTACACCTCTTGGCTTGTAATAGATAGAGCTTTGGCGAGCAATTTGGTCCATTTTCCCCTTCCCCTTTTGTTTTAATTAGTGAATGTAATAAGTTCATTAGTTTGGTTGCATGCCTTTGTGTTACGTGTTACTTGCTTTATTAGGTTTTGCATCTAGTCGAGCATGTTAAGTGTTACGTGCTACGTGTTTATGGGCGTTTGGCATGTCTACTAGCTTTCTGTAGTGTAGATGAATGGAATGGATGAATGTACGTTTCCACTAGTCCAACGCTAGTCGGAATTCATAGAATGGGCTAGTCCAACGCTAGACCCTTAGGGATTTCCCCTCATTAGCATAATCATTTGCTTGTTCACCACATATCATGCATTTTTCTTAGTTTTATCACTTGGCATGCTCCTCGAACCCCCTTTCCCTTCATTTTAGGATTTTTGCATATCATGATAGTTGTAGGGTCCATTTGCTTGAGGGTCCCTTTCTGATAAGGGAAACGAGCGAGTGTGGCTACTCGATAGCCTTAGCACACTAGTTTTGCCTTCTAATCAAAGGGAAAATCGAAGTCGACAAGTTAGGAGTCATTCCCATACCCGACCTGATGCATTCCCTTAGGTTCATTCATTCTCATTTATCACTCACTCATTCTTTTCAATTCACATTTCCTTTCCTTATTGTTCATTTTGATTTCTACTTCACGAAATTGCATTTAATTACACCTATATGCACTTATCACTATATTTCATACACTTGCACACAAATACTTGGAATTTTCATACAATTGCACACGTGCACCTTTTCATACACTTGCACACAAACACTTGGATTTTTAAATTTCTTTTCATACACTTCCACACTTGTACATTTGAGTCTCATTTGCATTAATCGACCTCTATGGGGTTTTCCTTTGTTGGCCGCCACAATTCATGTGGTTTGGGATCAAAAGCCTCACGAGAGACATCGTAGAATTTAGGATTGCATTTTTCTCTCCGTTTTGCATTCATATAGTCATATCCAACGTGCGAACATATATTGGGTAGAAAATTAGGAAAGGTAAGGTTAAGTCGCGCAACTAGCCTTGGCTAGGTCAAAGGGGTGCCTTGGATTCTATCCTTGCCTTCCCCTTTGTCAAACGTGACCCCCGAACCTTTTTCTTTGGCTTACGTGGACTAGGAGTCGTTTTAAAAAGGGTTTTACTACTTTGTCTTTAAAAAACACTTTTTGGGTGACTTGGTACACCCCAAATCTATACCAAGTGGCGACTCCAAACTTTTCATTTCAAAACCCTTTTTAAAACTATTTTTTTTGGGTCGAATCGTCGCATTTTCAAAAGTCCCATTTAGACCCATATTTTTTTTCATCAAAAAATTCATTTTTTCAAAATCAATAAATTCCCAAAACCAAGTATTTATTTTTTACCAAAAAGTGGGGCGCGACAGTTGGCGACTCCACTGGGGACTTCCTAAGTGGGTCCAAGCATTTTTGACTTAACCATTTGTTTCCTTTTTCTACCCTTTCTATGCATGGCATGTGGATATTAGGATTGCATTTTTCATTTTTAGGACCTTTTGTCTTATATACGTAATCAAGCCAATCCCTCGACTCACGAATGTATGTTTGGATGAACGTTTATTTTTTATCTCGCGCTTGTATTGCATTTTTGGGAGGTATGGGTCACCCTAGAGCCTCGCGTTGGTTCTTGACCCTTTCCCTCCAAACGAGCACTAGCATACGAGCATACGCTTTACTTCTTTTATCCCTTTTATTTTTCTTTAGTGGCTTGTCACGCCACTCCACCCTATTAGGATTAGGTGACTCACTTGGACATGTGATCACGACACGATGTGTGTGTAGCATGTTCCAATGGGTCACTCAATCTTCCGCTTAAAGCTATTGGTTGATAGCCTTTAGCTTTTGGTCGAAGATTGAGGTTTTGATAGATTCACTCAAACATGTAGCCGTGACACGATGTGTGCGTAGCGGTGTTTGGGGAATCGCTCGAGCCACCGACAAAGAACCTTGGGATTGATGACCCTTGGTTTCTAAGTCTGAAGGCTCGGGGGCCTATGACCTATCGAGTCTAGATGCATTAGTAAGCCAAGCCTCATGCATCCATATTAGAATTGCCTAGGGAAGAGTCGACCTTACCCTAAATTAGGAAACACTGTTCACGAGGGGAGGGGTCCCACCCCTCTTTCATTATCTGTCTTTGTTGCTTTTTGTCCAAATGTGTTATGTGATTATGTGTTGAACTCACGTTTCCTTGTCTCTTGTCTTTTGCATTCACAAACATTAGGAAATAAGAGGTCTGGCATGACTTTCTTTTAGAACCTACCCTTGTAGATAGGTTATTGCACGTTTAAAGATTTTGGTATATTGCATTCGTAGATTAATGATTGCATATCATTCTAGGCCTACCCTGGCAAATAAAGGGTTCCTTAGGTCACGTTTCATTTCGAATTGCATATTTACATCGCTTTAATAAATGGCATCATGCATAAACCCTAGAAAGGGAATGCCACTTAGGGAATCCCGCGTTTAGGAATAAACCACCTTTGTGTCTCGGATACTTAATCCAGTGAGACTTGCACGTTTACATTTTGTACCATCCAAAGGGGTAGTGCACAAGGTAAGGTAGGATCCGATCATTTTCATAGAGTGATCTTTGGAATATGAGCATCTAATAATCACTTTTTGGCACTTTTATCAAAAATTGGTAAAAATCCCTTGCGTGAAGGACATTAATTTGAAGAAATTCACAAATGATTCCTCCTTTTGAGACGATAAATAAATTAAGACCAAAATTTGATTTTTAGAAGGTCATAGACTAATGCACTTCAATGATTTTGAAATAACCAATGGCCGGGCAATTCAACCAATCCATTTTGCCGATTCATTCAATAAATTGTCAATTCATTTGACCAATTTACCCTTTTTAGGGTCATCCGGTCAATTTTGAGTAAATCATCAATTTACCCTTTTTAGGGTCACCTGGTCGATTTTGAATAAATTGTCAATTTATTTGATCAATTTACCCTTTTTAGGGTTATTTGACCAATCTACCCTTTTTAGGGTCATCCGGTCGATTTTGAATAAATCGTCAATTCATTTGACCAATTTACCCTTTTTAGGGTCATTCGACCAATTTTTGAATAAATCACTAATTCAATTTCATTCATTTTGCCAATTTACCCATTTTTAGGGCAACCGAGCCGATTTTGAATAAATCAAGTTTCGTTCAATCTATTTGATCAATTTACCCTTTTTAGGGTGATCTGATTAATTTTGGATAAATTAAATTTCATTCAATTCATTTGACATGTTCCCCTTTTTAGGGTAATCTGGTCGATTTTAAATAAATGATCAATTTCATTCAACCCATTTGACCAATTAAGGTTTCAAGATCGAATTTCAAATTGGGAAACCTAGTCGGTTTTAAGAAAACCGTCCACTGCATCCAGCCATTTGATCAGTTGGGGTTTTGACGCGCGCTTTACTGAGGAAATTTTGTCAAACGAATTCCGGTCTCTTCGATAGGAAGTTTGTCAAGGTCAAACCTGTGCGTTTTTACAAATTCTTGTATCGATCAAAAGTGATCAATCCATTCGGACGTTGACCTCATTTTGACAAAGTGTCTCTCGTCACTCCAATTGGCCAAAATTTTCAAATCATTCTTCACACGATCAGTCGATCGGATCCATCAGGTATTGTATAGTGCCTGCTCTGGAGGACTGCATTTTCATGCTAGGCCTACCCTTGGCACAAAAAGGGTTCCCCCATAGGACATGCATCCGAATTTTCTGAATATCTACTAACTCTTGTTTTTTTCTTTTCTTTTTCTTTGTTTTTATTGGAATAACTAAGTGAGGGTTGAATCTAAAGGCAATTTTTTAAAAAATTTTCAGGTAATATTTAAACTTAGCTTTTCGTCGAAACCCCATCATACCACGATCTCGTAATCAAGCCTAGAAGAGTCGTGTAAACATGAGTTCACAACCAGAACAGTCAGATAGGTCTGCTACTACCGCTCAATTCGAGACTGCAAGTTTGGGGATTCAGTTGACTGAGATGCTTACCAAGTTCGGAGAGATGGCGTCTGAGATGGCCGCCCAAAGGAAGTTGAGTGATGAGCTAATTAGCAGCGGAGTTCAATCCGAACCTGTACCCGCCAGACAGCCTGAGCAAGAGCCGTTTGTCCTACCTTCGGCCCATGCCACTGTTACTCCATCATTCCCTATTGCACCCGAAGAAACTTTCACCTATCCCACCACAAATTTGCCATACACTTACCCTCCTCATCCTTCATTTTTTCTTACTCACATGCGAGGTCCACAACCCCAAATCACTTCAAATATACCACCTGAGCCACATACCTTTTATCACCCTATTGCTGAGCCATTCCTACCAGACCATATTGTTCAAACCAAGGCAGAAATGGGGAAATCTTCTGCTCCTGTTGATATAAAGCTGCTCAAACGCCTTGATCGTTTTGATGAGTTTATGAGGAAGAGTCAGGGGTTGAACAAGCAAGGAGTCCTGGACTACGATGAGCTTTGTCTCTTTCCCAATGTGCAATTGCCTGAGGGGTTCAAAACCCCTAAGTTTAACAAGTACGATGGGACGGGTAATCCCAAGACACACCTCCGACTATTTGCTAACAAGTTAGGAAAGCCTGTAGACGACGAGAACCTGCCTCTAAGGTTGTTCCCGGAAAGTCTGGAGGGGGATGCCCTCGACTGGTACTCAAATTTGAAGCCCGAAGAAGTAAAAACCTGGATTGACTTGTCCAATGATTTTGTAAAGCAATACGAGTATAACTGCGAGCTGGCTCCGACACGAATCACGTTGGAAGGAACAAAAAGAAAACCCTCCGAGGATCACAAGACTTATGCCAAGAGGTGGAGGAAAATAGCTGCAAAAGTCGAGCCACCAATGACGGAAGACGAAATCATACGTACTTTCATTAAGGCACATGATCCCCCGTATTTTGAAGAAATTTTCCGCATGACTGGATGCTCGTTCGCCGCCATTGTTAATAAACTTGAGGAGTACGATGACTTCGTGAAAGCTGGGAAGATTGTTAATGTCTCTGCCCTCAAATCCCAGTTGGATGCTTTGCAAGGACAGGGGACTAGTGAGAAGAACCCGCAATTTAAAAAGAAAGAGGGGGAAACTGCCTTCACATGGAATCAAAACCCTGTCCCAAGACCCAGACCTCGACAATACCCTACCTACTCAAACCCTTACCCCTACTACTCAAATCCTCATCCTGTTTACCACACCAATACCACTCATCCTCGACCTCGCCCAAATTATGCCAACCCGCCTACAACCCCTTCCCAAATACCTCAACCAAACTTTCAACAAACTCGTCCTCGGCCTCCTTACCACCAAAGATTTTCCCCACCAAATAGACCCACATACAACTATCCTCGACCCACTCAGACCTACAATCAAAGCCGTACCCGAACTTTCACTAATCTAGGCAGGCCTTTAGACCAATTGTATGAGCAATTGAAGGCTGCCAACAAAATAGGTGTGATTCCCCCTCCAATTTACCTTCATGGCATGCCTGCTGGGTACAATCCACATGCTATTTGTGCCTATCATTCGGGAGTACCTGGTCACTCAACCGTCGATTGCAGGGCACTCAAGCACAAAGTCCAAGACATGATCGAGGCAGGGGAAATAATGCTAAGGAAAAGAGGTGAACAAGGGCCGAGCATAAGTACAAATCCTTTCCCTGAACACAAGGACACCTTCGAAGCATCCACCTCCAATGACGAAATTTGAAAATCCTGAAGGAACTTTGCATAATTTGAATGGCCGAGTATCTTCCCTCTCGAAGGGAATTTCGGTAAATCTAGGGGTTGTTATTTACTAAGGTTCACGAAAACCATTTCTTGCATATGTGAATAGCTTAATGAAAACATCTTTTGCAACTAAGTTTTTGTCTTGTTTCCGTTTTGACTAGTTTTTCCATCAAATGCATAATTTGTTTTTTCTGTTTATTTGATTATTGTCCCGAATTTTTAATTCTTTTAGATGGCCAAAGATGGAATTATTTGACCATTTGAATATCACTGTTCTGGATTCCGATAATACCATTCATTCAAAAATTTCTTCGTGAAAAATTCCTTTGTTGAAAAGGGCAAAAATTCCTTTGTTGAAAAGGCCAAAAATCCCTTCGTTTGAAAAGGCCACAAATCCCTTCGTTTGAAAAGGCCACAAATCCCTTCGTTGAAGAATCCCTTCTTTGAGAAGGACAAAAATCTATTCTTTGAGAGACCCCTTCGTGAAAAATCCCTTCATTGAGAAAGTCTTCATTGAGAAATTCCTTCATTGAGGAAGCCTTCATTGAAAAATCTCTTCATTGAGAAAATCCCTTCCTTGCCAAGTTCGAAGCTGATTGATTAAAGCAGCGTCACCGACAATTGATTTTGATGGATGAAAAGCAGCTGAACGCTATGTGCCATGGCCAATGTTATCAAAGTGCGTGGCCTGTGTTCATAACAAAAAGGTCCGCCTCCGAGCCTTTAGAGAAGGAGGACAAAGAGTTAAAGCGAGTTTTGCCAATGCAAGATGAAGTCAAAGACGAATTTGATCTAAACTGGTAAGAATATTTGTCATTCAAAAAGGTGCCACCGAGTGGAGCACTTATCCCTGAAGAGATGGATGGGCAAACATTCTCTCAACCTATCAAATCATACATGTGTAAGAAGTCTTTATTTTTGATTATGCAAATTTCTTTTGGAAATCATGCAAGGGACGAGGTAAAAGTCAGGCCATCTTCCTTTTCAATCAAAACATTTCATCCCTAGTTATCCCTTTTGAGCCATCAGAGCAGTAATTTTCGTTTGGCAGCCCCTGAGAGTTGCAAACCCCACACTGGGGCCAAGTTATTTTGGAAAAGAGATGATCAAAAGAAAAGAAAACCCTACACTGGGGCAAATTTATTTTGAAAGAGAAAGAAAAAGCAGAAAACCCTACACTGGGGCAAATCTTTGAAAAAGTTCAAAAGAATGGCAAAAGGCCAAAAGAAAAATCAAAAAAAAAAAAAAAGATGAAAAGGAAAAGAGAACCCCATACTGGGGCAAATTTAGTTTTGAAGAAAAATGCAAAAAGTGAGGAAGATGCAATGGAAAAAGCAAAGAGAGAAAATTCAATCAAACTGGGGCAAATTTCCCTCAGTTTCGTTCGAAATTGAAGATGATTTCAAATGATGCAATCTCAGGTTATTTCACCTCTCATAAGAGCAAATTGTTTTCAAGCCTTAACTTTTCTTGACATATCCCACCTGACTCCATTACAAAAGCCCAAAGTCCTGACTTTCGTCACTTGCTATATTTCTATTGGAAAGTTTGCTAATCAACTGACAAGTGATGTCCATAATGCCTTCGCTTAATCTTACAAGGGAAGTGCATTTTACTGATGTCAGAAATCTTTAACTCATACTTCTGAGGCGATTATGGTTGAGCTCTTCCATTGCTTTCTTACGTAAAAACCCGAAAGGGCACCTCAAAAAGAAAAAAAAAGAAAAAGAAAAAAAAAGAAAAAGAAAAAAGAGAAAAGACAAAACAAAACAAAAAAAAAGGGGGGGTGGGGGCAACCTTGATGAAAACCCGAAAGGGCGCTAGGTAGGTTTCTTCAATGAGCAAACACGAGGAAGAACAGTTGATGACTTGGTTCATTTGGAATTTCTCTTCATAATACTTCTGCCAGTGTCGAATTGCAGAACAAAGATATTCAGGAACTCGAATATGACATCCGTCGGCCAAAACTGTGTCGTTTTGTAAAAATATTTCTTTAGCAAATTCATTCTTAGGAAGCTCATTTTTTTCTCAATTGCTTGTATTCATGGCATTTTTGTAGGCTTTAAGCACAAATGGTTTGTGTTTGCATTCTTTCACATATTCATTTCTGCATGATAGGTGAAATTACTTTTTAATCATCGAATTTTGGTGAATGATAACCCCATGGTTTATTCAAAGCATACTTGGGTTCAGTCATCTTGCGAAAATGGTTGAAATTCAGCAAGGTCGGTTACGCAAGCTTCACAATATGGCAAAATGCACGCTCGATTAGTCGGGAAAAATCAGAGACGTTTAGAAATGACAAATCCAACCAAGTCAGATGCCACGGTCAACTTTGACGAAGGCATCCAAAGACTCATGTTTACACGATTCTCAAGGACAAACGGATAATAGCAAAAATTCATCATACTGGGGCAAATTAATTTTTTGTAAAGATTTTGAAAAGTCAAAAAGAAAAGTCAAAAAGAAGCGAAAATCATCAATCAAAAACAAAAATCGAATCAAATTTCGTCACGGCAGGATCGGGTTTAATCCCACTGACCGACGATCAAAAGCATTTTCGGGTCAGTCCCACGATCAAAAGCTTATTCGGGTCAGTCCCACGATCAAAAGCATTTTCGGGTCAGTCCCACGATCAAAAGCTTATTCGGGTCAGTCCCACGATCAAGAACATTTTCGGGTCAGTCCCTCGATCAAAAGCTCATTCGGGTCAGTCCCTCGATCAAAAGCATTTTCGGGTCAGTCCCTCGATCAAAAGCTCATTCGGGTCAGTCCCTCGATCAAAAGCATTTTCGGGTCAGTCCCTCGATCAAAAGCTCATTCGGGTCAGTCCCTCGATCAAAAGCTCATTCGGGTCAGTCCCTCGATCAAAAACATTTTCGGGTCAGTCCCTCGATTAAAAGCATTTTCGGGTCAGTCCCTCGATCAAAAGCTCATTCGGGTCAGTCCCTCGATCAAAAACATTTTCGGGTCAGTCCCTCGATCAAAAGCATTTTCGGGTCAGTCCCTCGATCAAAAGCTCATTCGGGTCAGTCCCTCGATCAAAAGCATTTTCGGGTCAGTCCCTCGATCAAAAGCTCATTCGGGTCAGTCCCTCGATCAAAAGCATTTTCGGGTCAGTCCCTCGATCAAAAGCTCATTCGGGTCAGTCCCACGATTCAAAAGCTCATTCGGGTCAGTCCCGCGATTAAAGCTTGTTCGGGCCAGTCCCATGATTTGAATTTCCTTCTCTAGTCAGTCCCAATTTTAAATTTCTGCTCGGGCCAGTCCCGTTTTAATTTCCTGTTTGGGTCAATTCCATTTAAAAAAAAAAAAAAAAAATGTTAAAGAGGTCGATCCTCATTTCAGAAGCGTCCATTGCAGCCGAATAACACAGGTAAGTATTTGGTGTCTACTTCTTTGTCTCAAGTTTTTTCAAAACTCAGACAAAGAGGGGCAAACTGTAGACACCAAATTTTGGTGTAATTTCATTTGCTGTTTATTTTTAATTTTTTCATTTTAGTTTTATTCGATTTTTAGTTTTAGTTTCTAGTTTTATTTTTATTTTTAAGCTGTTAGCATAGAATCTCTTGGAAAATGAATGAAAATGAGAAAGTGAAAAGAAAAGAGGAGAGAAAAGAAAAAAAAAAGAAAATTGCCCACAAAATATGTTTTATGTCTTCTAAATTCAATCTTTTGGCATTTTGTTTATTTTTGTTAAGTTATTTCCCCAGTTGTATGTAATCCTTTTAATGTCACATCTTAGTGAAGGCAAAGAGTTTGTTACCCTTATTTTCAAGAAAACTTAGTCAACATACAAGCTTTCTAGGCTTGTAACGTATGGACAGAAGTGATAGCTAAACATGTGGAAACGGGTTATGCCCTTATGATCACAAATAATTTGATGAATTTCTTATGAGCATGATCCTCACTTTGGATTGTCATGAAAGAATAAGTCAACGATGGACTTCATTAGCTTGTAATTTGGCTTGAAAACGATAGTTTAAGACTTTCAAGGATATTGTACCATAGATCGCATTTTTCCAAAATTGCCCCCTATTTTGAAATCAAAAGATCTCAGACTTTGTTTGCATTTTTCTCATCACTCACCAGAGACTTCAGCGTCGATTTTTCTGCATTTTCTTGCATTTACTTTCCTTTCTTTGCTTTTTACCTCTTTTCCCTTTCCCTCGAGCTGATGGATTTTCACATGGTGAGTAGCGTCAACCTCATACTCAAGCAATTCAGAAATACAGCTAAAATTTTCCGGCATCAGAAATTTTCTTGACAGGGCCATTGCAAAGAACAGGAGTCAGGACTTTCGGCTTTGTAATGGGGTCAGGTGGGGTGCTTAGAAAAGTTAAGGTTTGAAAACGGATTTCAAAAGTGGTTTGAAGAATCTGAGATCGCATTGTTGCGCCAACCCTATTTTAGGGTAAAATCAGAATTTGCCTCAGTTTTTGCTCAATTGAGGCTTTTTCTCTTTCATTTTCTTTCTTTTTTGATTTTTCGGCCTTCGGCCATCTTTGAACTTTCACAAAATTTGCCCCAGTTTATTTTTAAACTGAGGTTCTCTTTTCTTCTTTTGCTTTTTGATTTTGTGACTTTACCTTTTCACTTCTTGAAATTTTTTCCTTTCAACTCAAACTTGCCCCAGTGTGGGGTTTGCGATTCTCAGGGGTTGCCAAACGAAGTATTTCATTCTGAAGGCTCAAAAGGGATAACTAGGGATAGATGCTTGATCGGAAAAGAAGATGGCCTGACTTGTATTCCGTTCCTTACATTAACTCTGAAAAGAAATTTTCATTAATGGGAAATTTTTGGCATGTATCTGAATTAACTGACTGAGGAAGACCCTTGCTCATTCATGTCTATGAAACATAAGTGATCCACCGGATAGAACTTGTTTTCTTCTTTTTCTTTTCTTTTTTTTCAAAATTGGAACCCAAGTGGAATCAAATTCCCCAAATTTGCGGTTCCCACCTTATTCTAGCATTTTTGCTTTTCCCCTTTTCTTTTCCCTTTTTCAAAATTCCTCAATCTCCTTCCCCAATGTGGGGTGCGATCATATGTGCACTCGAAAAGAACCATCAATTTTTAGCTCAAATGAGGATGCAAGGGATGATCAGTGTTTAGGTTATAGAAATGATGGCCAAAGTATCATTCTTACGCTTCATGACAATCAAAGTAATGCAATGCTCATTGAGAACCCATTCCCTTTTGAAAGTTTTCCAATGTAGGGTAGAGATCATTAAGGCCTTTATTTGAAACGAAATTATCCTTCCAAAGGCTCAAATGGGAGAGCGAATGATAAAATCTGTATAGGTAGAGAAACGAATGCTTGAAATATCATTCCAAATTTTCAAAACAAACAAGGATAACGCATATTTTTGCTTTCACTTAGATGTGATTGAATCGGATTAGACACGGTGGACATTTTCAAGCAAAAGTTGCCCCAATTTGCAATTTATCGATCAATGTGACTGATTTTATTTTGGGGTTAAGTGAAGGAGAAAGGGTATCTCATGGGGCCTTTTGAGTGACCGTTCACTCTCTTTCTTTCTGAGCACTCTTATTGTACAGGTTGGAACACCAATCGAGGGTAAGGATTTTAGGAAGCATACACTTGTGAAATTCAGGCTATAGGTTGAAAAATCTCAAATTGGGTCTTATTTCTCAAAAATCATCATGAAATCTCCAATGAGTAAGAATAAAGAATGAAATGTACATAAATATACACAAAACAAAAATTATCCAAAACTTTATTGCTGAAAAAGTTTGAAACAAAATTTCTCAATCAATTATGATACAAATGAGAAGAGAGAAACTCGTAAAGAGCTCAACACATACACTTTTTGTCTCCTTTTCTTTTGGAACAAAATGTATTAACAAATCAGATAAATAGAATTTCCCCTTTGGAAATAATTACAAAATCTCTCAGAGGCTTTAGCGTAGAGCTTCCAGATAAATCATTTATGTTTTCGCGGCAATGTCTGCCCAAGAATCAAGTAATACTTGTAATCTGCAAGCTTTATTGGATCAAAATTATCAGATATAGAAGAATATTCTTGCCTTATTGAAACATTTTTATAAATGCAGGGGGAGGGGAAAACAAAAAGAAAAATACCCAGAGTCAGTAAGTAAGAATAAAAAATCGGTATGCATGTCCTATGGGGGAACCCTTTTTATGCCAAGGGTAGGCCTAGCATGAAAATGCAATCCTCTAGGGTAGGCACCATACCATACCTGATGGATCCGATCAACTCATTGAGCGAAAAATAATTTTGAAAGAATTTGGTCAATTAGGGTGACGAGAGATATTTATCAAAATGAGGTCAACGTCCGAATAGATTGATCACCTTTGATTTGCAAAAGGCACGGGTTTGACCTTGACGAACCTCCCCATCGAAAAGATTGGAATTCGTTTTAACAAATTTTCTCAGTGAATTACGGGTCAAAACCCTAATTGATCAAATGATTGGATGCAATGGACGATTTTTCAAAATTGACTAGATCTCCCAATTTGAAATTTGACAATGAAATCCTAATAGGGCAAATGGGTTGAATGACATTGACAATTTATTTAAAATCGACCGAATTACCCTAAAAGGGAAACAGGTCAAATGAATTGAATGAAATTTATCCGAAATTAATCAGATCACCCTAAAAGGGGCAAATTGATCAAATAGATTGAACGAAACATGATTTATTCAAAATCGGCTCGGCTGAAGACAAAGTAGTAAAACCCTTTTTAAAACGACTCCTAGTCCACGTAAGCCAAAGAAAAAGGTTCGGGGGTCACGTTTGACAAAGGGGAAGGCAAGGATAGAATCCAAGGCACCCCTTTGACCTAGCCAAGGCTAGTTGCGCGACTTAACCTTACCTTTCCTAATTTTCTACCCAATATATGTTCGCACGTTGGATATGACTATATGAATGCAAAACGGAGAGAAAAATGCAATCCTAAATTCTACGATGTCTCTCGTGAGGCTTTTGATCCCAAACCACATGAATTGTGGCGGCCAACAAAGGAAAACCCCATAGAGGTCGATTAATGCAAATGAGACTCAAATGTACAAGTGTGGAAGTGTATGAAAAGAAATTTAAAAATCCAAGTGTTTGTGTGCAAGTGTATGAAAAGGTGCACGTGTGCAATTGTATGAAAATTCCAAGTATTTGTGTGCAAGTGTATGAAATATAGTGATAAGTGCATATAGGTGTAATTAAATGCAATTTCGTGAAGTAGAAATCAAAATGAACAATAAGGAAAGGAAATGTGAATTGAAAAGAATGAGTGAGTGATAAATGAGAATGAATGAACCTAAGGGAATGCATCAGGTCGGGTATGGGAATGACTCCTAACTTGTCGACTTCGATTTTCCCTTTGATTAGAAGGCAAAACTAGTGTGCTAAGGCTATCGAGTAGCCACACTCGCTCGTTTCCCTTATCAGAAAGGGACCCTCAAGCAAATGGACCCTACAACTATCATGATATGCAAAAATCCTAAAATGAAGGGAAAGGGGGTTCGAGGAGCATGCCAAGTGATAAAACTAAGAAAAATGCATGATATGTGGTGAACAAGCAAATGATTATGCTAATGAGGGGAAATCCCTAAGGGTCTAGCGTTGGACTAGCCCATTCTATGAATTCCGACTAGCGTTGGACTAGTGGAAACGTACATTCATCCATTCCATTCATCTACACTACAGAAAGCTAGTAGACATGCCAAACGCCCATAAACACGTAGCACGTAACACTTAACATGCTCGACTAGATGCAAAACCTAATAAAGCAAGTAACACGTAACACAAAGGCATGCAACCAAACTAATGAACTTATTACATTCACTAATTAAAACAAAAGGGGAAGGGGAAAATGGACCAAATTGCTCGCCAAAGCTCTATCTATTACAAGCCAAGAGGTGTACACATACCCCATTAAAGAATAACTTCATGAAAATGAAAGTAAATGACATAAGTAAAAGGAATTGAGAAAAAACTAGGAAAGCAAAGTAGGCATGCAATTCACTTAACACGTTGGGTCACATAGGAGAGAAACAAAAGGGATAAAAGAAATTATACCGCCCCTTTGAATGGTGTCCAAATGAAAGAAAAATGGCTTCAAAACAATAAAAAAGTCAAGGTACCTCAAATAGTAAAGTATAACAAAGTCACCAAATCTCTCCTAATTGCAATTTAAATGAAATCAAATAATGCATAAGTTTCAGAAAAAGGACCCACCAAGGACCCAATTACCAATTAAAGACCCAATTGCAAACCTTAGTCAACCATTCGAATTCAATCGAAACATTTAAGCACTCCAAAGGTCTCAAGAGCCAAGAAAAGGTCAAACAACCAATTTATTTTAGGGAAATTAAAAAATAGGCAAACACGAGCTCATTCGGTCATGAAACCCCTAAAGTCATGACTTAAGTGCAATTGACAAAACATGGTAGTTAATTGAAACAAAACAAGCCATGAAGTTGCACAAATTAAAATTGCCAAGGACCAAATTGATGAAATTATTTAATTGATTGGGTTCTAGTAGAACAAGGAGAGACTTGGGGGCCAAAGTGCAAATTTTTGAAAGTTCCATGCATGCAAATCACGTAGAAGAAGAATTTCTGCAACAAACAATTTCTGCAATGCCAAACCAGCTGCACTTCTTCATAATTTGTGAACTTCCTTAGGCTTTTAGACCAAAACAAATGCAGTTCGCACAAAATAACAAAACACCACTTGATCTACCCACTTTATAATGCAACAAAACAATCAATCAAACAAAAAGAGCCTGCAAAAATGATGAAGCAAATTTTCTGCTGCAACATTCATCCAGAATTTTTCCTTTTTGCAACTTTAAACTCTCAACTGCAGGTTTCATAGAAAACTTCAAACAAAAGCCACCAAAGACCCTCACTCAATCACCATTTAACAACTAAACACTTTGATTAACACAACACAGCTGAACATGCAACAAAAAAAAAAAAAAAAAAAACACCCCCAAAAACTCATGCAACTCGGCTGAAGCTATGCTGCGTTTTCTTTTATTGCAACTTTCAGGGTTTCTGATGCAGTTCAAACGCAAGGAACAACTTAGGCAACAAAGGTTTGGACAAGATTACCAAACATTCTTTCTACTTTTTAATCATAAAACTCTTATGTGTAAACACAACAATTCAAGGAAAGAGAGCATGCAAATCTGGAAAATTTTCTCTGCAGCATTCTACAATTTTTCAGCCACGGCATTTCTTTTCATCATGCAAACCAGATTTTTAATTCAAATACAAAGCTTTGATTAGATATTTCTCAAACCAGCATCTTAACTCTAACTAAACAACAAGCTGCTTAACTCAACTCCAAACAAACAAGAACAATGAAGGAGCTAATGCATTACAGAAAATCTGGACAGACATTCATGTAGAATACTTTGGCAATCTGAAATCCACTTTCCAGCTCAAATATTTTAGATGTTTAAACACTCAAACTCAACACCCAACCTTCCATTGATTCCCTCCAACACAAGATCAAACATGAAACTGAAGGACAAAACTTAACCAGCAACCAAAGGAAAGGAAATGCGGCAGGGAAAAGACCGAAAAAATGCAGCAGCTTTTGCTTGCTGTGTTTTTGAAAGGAGGAACTTTTAAATAACTTGGTGACTTCAGCAATTCATACCATGAGTTTCCAACAAACTTTCAGTTTCAAAATACATCAGAAATGATCTACATTCACACTAAACTCTGACCCAAACAAATCAGGAAAACAAGTCGCAAACTTCTGCATTTTCTAATTACAACATTGCCGCAGCTATGTGTCAACAATTTTGGCCAAATCTGCCCACAATTCAAATGGTTTACTACTGAATGTCATACAAGACTTAAAACAACATTTTTCATGCATTTCCAAGCATTATTTGCTAATGAAAAATTCCAGAAACAACTGCAAATTCTGGTTTCACTCCCTTGGCAAGTCACATAAATTTTCCAGCACTTGGTTGGTCTTAAATCCGAATTTACCTCGGTTGAATCATTGTGTTAAGAGCTTTCTATTTTCATTTCATTTTCTGGTTTGGACATGCTTATAAACTCTTAAATTCCTTATGCACGTATCAAGCTAGCATATGAATATTTCCAGCTCAGAAATCAAGTTCAAATAATATCCATAACCATCAAAATTTCCAGAAATTTTTCTGTTTGGTCCGGATGATCTTGCCTTAAGGCAGATTGCACTTTTGAATTTTTATTCCTCTGTTTTATCAAACTGATTGGCTACATGCAGGGCCTAAGTACTCATTATTAGCTGCATATTTATGATTATAAGCCCAAATTACAAAAATCAAAACCAATTTAAGCTGCACTACTCCAAGCAAGCTCACGGCAAAATTTTCTAGCCAAGACAGAATTTTCCACAGCTTTGTTTTCACCATTTGATTGCGAAATTTAACACATGCAAGACTCTAATCCTGATAATCATCCAAAATCCAGTTAGATAAACATCTTTCATGCTCAGATTGTCCAAATTCAGACCCATTCAGCAGCCAAAATAAAACAAGTGCATCAAGCTCACGGCAGGAGCTTTATATCTAACCAGAATTTCTGCAGGCTTTCACTATGCCATCCGAAGGTACAAATCAACATGCATGGTGGAAATCATCACATTTTCATTTGGCTAAATCCACTTAAGTGCTCAAGTCATCACAGGAATTCAGAAATAGAGTGCATTATCATCTCAGCTTTCGGATGGTACCTCAATATTCAAAACAGAATTTTCTAATGATTCAATTCAACATCCGACTGCTCTAACATCACATGCATGTTACTAGATAACTCAAATTACCTCAGATTTATCCTAAAAATGATCCATAAATTACCTCACAACTAGTCAAGCTTTCACACGAAAATCTGGAAAATGTTTTCCTCCTCTCGGCTCACAAGCACGCGACAGGTTTTCTGTTTTGGGTTGGTGTGGCTGTGGTTGTCGGTGGAGATGGTGGTTGTTGCGGCTGGAAACTTGATTGCAGCTGGTAGAACAGAAGTGCAGAAGGGTGAAGCTCGCTCACAGCTTCTCTCTGTCTTACTTCAACTCACGGACGGAACCAGAAAAATTTTTTGCCGCTCGCGGATCCTTTTCTTCCCTCTCGGATGCACGGTTGCCGCTCTCTCTCTCTCGCACTTTCTGTCGATGGTCACAAGGCAGAGGCTGGAGAGGAAGTGTTTTTGGAATGTTGGAGTTGCTCCAATGGGAAACAAGTCACGAATGAAGGGAAATGGGGTGTGAGTGGAGACTCAGATGTCATCCGGCAGAATTGGAGATGTTTTTGTTTTAAAGTTGGCCCAGGAAGCCTTGCTCACCCACGGCTGAAAAGCCATTGAAAAGAAATATATTGTGGTGGATGGTAGTTGATATACTAGTGTGTGATATAGTGGAGTGCATTAGTGGTTATAAGTCGGCATAGAGATGGAAGGTGCTGGAATGTAAAATGGAAATGGATTCGGCAGAAATAGAATTGTGATTTTTTGATTTTTTGATTTTTTGATTTTTTTGATTTTTTTTTTTTTTGAAACAAACAAAATTGATAATAATAAAAAGAAATAACCAAAACAAAATAATTAACATTTGATGAAAAATAAACTAGAACAATAAAGTGCAATTTCCATTTCTTTTCCATTTCCTATTTTCATCGTTTTTCTCTTTTTTTTTCTTTTTTTTTTTCAAAATAACTTAACAAAAATAAACAAAATGCCAAAAGATTGAATTTAGAAGACATAAAACATATTTTGTGGGCAATTTTCTTTTTTTTTTCTTTTCTCTCCTCTTTTCTTTTCACTTTCTCATTTTCATTCATTTTCCAAGAGATTCTATGCTAACAGCTTAAAAATAAAAATAAAACTAGAAACTAAAACTAAAAATCGAATAAAACTAAAATGAAAAAATTAAAAATAAACAGCAAATGAAATTACACCAAAATTTGGTGTCTACAGTTTGCCCCTCTTTGTCTGAGTTTTGAAAAAACTTGAGACAAAGAAGTAGACACCAAATACTTACCTGTGTTATTCGGCTGCAATGGACGCTTCTGAAATGAGGATCGACCTCTTTAACATTTTTTTTTTTTTTTTTAAAATGGAATTGACCCAAACAGGAAATTAAAACGGGACTGACCCGAGCAGAAATTTAAAATTGGGACTGACTAGAGAAGGAAATTCAAATCATGGGACTGGCCCGAACAAGCTTTAATCGCGGGACTGACCCGAATGAGCTTTTGAATCGTGGGACTGACCCGAATGAGCTTTTGATCGAGGGACTGACCCGAAAATGCTTTTGATCGAGGGACTGACCCGAATGAGCTTTTGATCGAGGGACTGACCCGAAAATGCTTTTGATCGAGGGACTGACCCGAATGAGCTTTTGATCGAGGGACTGACCCGAAAATGTTTTTGATCGAGGGACTGACCCGAAAATGTTTTTGATCGAGGGACTGACCCGAATGAGCTTTTGATCGAGGGACTGACCCGAAAATGCTTTTGATCGAGGGACTGACCCGAAAATGTTTTTGATCGAGGGACTGACCCGAATGAGCTTTTGATCGAGGGACTGACCCGAATGAGCTTTTGATCGAGGGACTGACCCGAAAATGCTTTTGATCGAGGGACTGACCCGAATGAGCTTTTGATCGAGGGACTGACCCGAAAATGCTTTTGATCGAGGGACTGACCCGAATGAGCTTTTGATCGAGGGACTGACCCGAAAAGCTTTTGATCGAGGGACTGACCCGAATAAGCTTTTGATCGTGGGACTGACCCGAATGAATGCTTTTGATCGTGGGACTGACCCGAATAATGCTTTTGATCGTGGGACTGACCCGAAAATGCTTTTGATCGTCGGTCAGTGGGATTAAACCCGATCCTGCCGTGACGAAATTTGATTCGATTTTTGTTTTTGATTGATGATTTTCGCTTCTTTTTGACTTTTCTTTTTGACTTTTCAAAATCTTTACAAAAAATTAATTTGCCCCAGTATGATGAATTTTTGCTATTTGAGTCCAGAGTTGATTCTGTATCGCCATGCTGTTGCATTTTTTGATGAAATTTGCTTGCGACATTTTCAATCTGCCTTTGTTCACCGGAGGACTCTTTCCGACACCGATTTCAGTGCGAGGTGTGATTGTTTTCATCCATGCATGAAATTTCCTGCAAAAGAGAAAAAACAAAGGAATTGCCACCATTATTTGATCCGTTTGTCCTTGAGAATCGTGTAAACATGAGTCTTTGGATGCCTTCGTCAAAGTTGACCGTGGCATCTGACTTGGTTGGATTTGTCATTTCTAAACGTCTCTGATTTTTCCCGACTAATCGAGCGTGCATTTTGCCATATTGTGAAGCTTGCGTAACCGACCTTGCTGAATTTCAACCATTTTCGCAAGATGACTGAACCCAAGTATGCTTTGAATAAACCATGGGGTTATCATTCACCAAAATTCGATGATTAAAAAGTAATTTCACCTATCATGCAGAAATGAATATGTGAAAGAATGCAAACACAAACCATTTGTGCTTAAAGCCTACAAAAATGCCATGAATACAAGCAATTGAGAAAAAAATGAGCTTCCTAAGAATGAATTTGCTAAAGAAATATTTTTACAAAACGACACAGTTTTGGCCGACGGATGTCATATTCGAGTTCCTGAATATCTTTGTTCTGCAATTCGACACTGGCAGAAGTATTATGAAGAGAAATTCCAAATGAACCAAGTCATCAACTGTTCTTCCTCGTGTTTGCTCATTGAAGAAACCTACCTAGCGCCCTTTCGGGTTTTCATCAAGGTTGCCCCCACCCCCCCTTTTTTTTTGTTTTGTTTTGTCTTTTCTCTTTTTTCTTTTTCTTTTTTTTTCTTTTTCTTTTTTTTTCTTTTTGAGGTGCCCTTTCGGGTTTTTACGTAAGAAAGCAATGGAAGAGCTCAACCATAATCGCCTCAGAAGTATGAGTTAAAGATTTCTGACATCAGTAAAATGCACTTCCCTTGTAAGATTAAGCGAAGGCATTATGGACATCACTTGTCAGTTGATTAGCAAACTTTCCAATAGAAATATAGCAAGTGACGAAAGTCAGGACTTTGGGCTTTTGTAATGGAGTCAGGTGGGATATGTCAAGAAAAGTTAAGGCTTGAAAACAATTTGCTCTTATGAGAGGTGAAATAACCTGAGATTGCATCATTTGAAATCATCTTCAATTTCGAACGAAACTGAGGGAAATTTGCCCCAGTTTGATTGAATTTTCTCTCTTTGCTTTTTCCATTGCATCTTCCTCACTTTTTGCATTTTTCTTCAAAACTAAATTTGCCCCAGTATGGGGTTCTCTTTTCCTTTTCATCTTTTTTTTTTTTTTTGATTTTTCTTTTGGCCTTTTGCCATTCTTTTGAACTTTTTCAAAGATTTGCCCCAGTGTAGGGTTTTCTGCTTTTTCTTTCTCTTTCAAAATAAATTTGCCCCAGTGTAGGGTTTTCTTTTCTTTTGATCATCTCTTTTCCAAAATAACTTGGCCCCAGTGTGGGGTTTGCAACTCTCAGGGGCTGCCAAACGAAAATTACTGCTCTGATGGCTCAAAAGGGATAACTAGGGATGAAATGTTTTGATTGAAAAGGAAGATGGCCTGACTTTTACCTCGTCCCTTGCATGATTTCCAAAAGAAATTTGCATAATCAAAAATAAAGACTTCTTACACATGTATGATTTGATAGGTTGAGAGAATGTTTGCCCATCCATCTCTTCAGGGATAAGTGCTCCACTCGGTGGCACCTTTTTGAATGACAAATATTCTTACCAGTTTAGATCAAATTCGTCTTTGACTTCATCTTGCATTGGCAAAACTCGCTTTAACTCTTTGTCCTCCTTCTCTAAAGGCTCGGAGGCGGACCTTTTTGTTATGAACACAGGCCACGCACTTTGATAACATTGGCCATGGCACATAGCGTTCAGCTGCTTTTCATCCATCAAAATCAATTGTCGGTGACGCTGCTTTAATCAATCAGCTTCGAACTTGGCAAGGAAGGGATTTTCTCAATGAAGAGATTTTTCAATGAAGGCTTCCTCAATGAAGGAATTTCTCAATGAAGACTTTCTCAATGAAGGGATTTTTCACGAAGGGGTCTCTCAAAGAATAGATTTTTGTCCTTCTCAAAGAAGGGATTCTTCAACGAAGGGATTTGTGGCCTTTTCAAACGAAGGGATTTGTGGCCTTTTCAAACGAAGGGATTTTTGGCCTTTTCAACAAAGGAATTTTTGCCCTTTTCAACAAAGGAATTTTTCACGAAGAAATTTTTGAATGAATGGTATTATCGGAATCCAGAACAGTGATATTCAAATGGTCAAATAATTCCATCTTTGGCCATCTAAAAGAATTAAAAATTCGGGACAATAATCAAATAAACAGAAAAAACAAATTATGCATTTGATGGAAAAACTAGTCAAAACGGAAACAAGACAAAAACTTAGTTGCAAAAGATGTTTTCATTAAGCTATTCACATATGCAAGAAATGGTTTTCGTGAACCTTAGTAAATAACAACCCCTAGATTTACCGAAATTCCCTTCGAGAGGGAAGATACTCGGCCATTCAAATTATGCAAAGTTCCTTCAGGATTTTCAAATTTCGTCATTGGAGGTGGATGCTTCGAAGGTGTCCTTGTGTTCAGGGAAAGGATTTGTACTTATGCTCGGCCCTTGTTCACCTCTTTTCCTTAGCATTATTTCCCCTGCCTCGATCATGTCTTGGACTTTGTGCTTGAGTGCCCTGCAATCGACGGTTGAGTGACCAGGTACTCCCGAATGATAGGCACAAATAGCATGTGGATTGTACCCAGCAGGCATGCCATGAAGGTAAATTGGAGGGGGAATCACACCTATTTTGTTGGCAGCCTTCAATTGCTCATACAATTGGTCTAAAGGCCTGCCTAGATTAGTGAAAGTTCGGGTACGGCTTTGATTGTAGGTCTGAGTGGGTCGAGGATAGTTGTATGTGGGTCTATTTGGTGGGGAAAATCTTTGGTGGTAAGGAGGCCGAGGACGAGTTTGTTGAAAGTTTGGTTGAGGTATTTGGGAAGGGGTTGTAGGCGGGTTGGCATAATTTGGGCGAGGTCGAGGATGAGTGGTATTGGTGTGGTAAACAGGATGAGGATTTGAGTAGTAGGGGTAAGGGTTTGAGTAGGTAGGGTATTGTCGAGGTCTGGGTCTTGGGACAGGGTTTTGATTCCATGTGAAGGCAGTTTCCCCCTCTTTCTTTTTAAATTGCGGGTTCTTCTCACTAGTCCCCTGTCCTTGCAAAGCATCCAACTGGGATTTGAGGGCAGAGACATTAACAATCTTCCCAGCTTTCACGAAGTCATCGTACTCCTCAAGTTTATTAACAATGGCGGCGAACGAGCATCCAGTCATGCGGAAAATTTCTTCAAAATACGGGGGATCATGTGCCTTAATGAAAGTACGTATGATTTCGTCTTCCGTCATTGGTGGCTCGACTTTTGCAGCTATTTTCCTCCACCTCTTGGCATAAGTCTTGTGATCCTCGGAGGGTTTTCTTTTTGTTCCTTCCAACGTGATTCGTGTCGGAGCCAGCTCGCAGTTATACTCGTATTGCTTTACAAAATCATTGGACAAGTCAATCCAGGTTTTTACTTCTTCGGGCTTCAAATTTGAGTACCAGTCGAGGGCATCCCCCTCCAGACTTTCCGGGAACAACCTTAGAGGCAGGTTCTCGTCGTCTACAGGCTTTCCTAACTTGTTAGCAAATAGTCGGAGGTGTGTCTTGGGATTACCCGTCCCATCGTACTTGTTAAACTTAGGGGTTTTGAACCCCTCAGGCAATTGCACATTGGGAAAGAGACAAAGCTCATCGTAGTCCAGGACTCCTTGCTTGTTCAACCCCTGACTCTTCCTCATAAACTCATCAAAACGATCAAGGCGTTTGAGCAGCTTTATATCAACAGGAGCAGAAGATTTCCCCATTTCTGCCTTGGTTTGAACAATATGGTCTGGTAGGAATGGCTCAGCAATAGGGTGATAAAAGGTATGTGGCTCAGGTGGTATATTTGAAGTGATTTGGGGTTGTGGACCTCGCATGTGAGTAAGAAAAAATGAAGGATGAGGAGGGTAAGTGTATGGCAAATTTGTGGTGGGATAGGTGAAAGTTTCTTCGGGTGCAATAGGGAATGATGGAGTAACAGTGGCATGGGCCGAAGGTAGGACAAACGGCTCTTGCTCAGGCTGTCTGGCGGGTACAGGTTCGGATTGAACTCCGCTGCTAATTAGCTCATCACTCAACTTCCTTTGGGCGGCCATCTCAGACGCCATCTCTCCGAACTTGGTAAGCATCTCAGTCAACTGAATCCCCAAACTTGCAGTCTCGAATTGAGCGGTAGTAGCAGACCTATCTGACTGTTCTGGTTGTGAACTCATGTTTACACGACTCTTCTAGGCTTGATTACGAGATCGTGGTATGATGGGGTTTCGACGAAAAGCTAAGTTTAAATATTACCTGAAAATTTTTTAAAAAATTGCCTTTAGATTCAACCCTCACTTAGTTATTCCAATAAAAACAAAGAAAAAGAAAAGAAAAAAACAAGAGTTAGTAGATATTCAGAAAATTCGGATGCATGTCCTATGGGGGAACCCTTTTTGTGCCAAGGGTAGGCCTAGCATGAAAATGCAGTCCTCCAGAGCAGGCACTATACAATACCTGATGGATCCGATCGACTGATCGTGTGAAGAATGATTTGAAAATTTTGGCCAATTGGAGTGACGAGAGACACTTTGTCAAAATGAGGTCAACGTCCGAATGGATTGATCACTTTTGATCGATACAAGAATTTGTAAAAACGCACAGGTTTGACCTTGACAAACTTCCTATCGAAGAGACCGGAATTCGTTTGACAAAATTTCCTCAGTAAAGCGCGCGTCAAAACCCCAACTGATCAAATGGCTGGATGCAGTGGACGGTTTTCTTAAAACCGACTAGGTTTCCCAATTTGAAATTCGATCTTGAAACCTTAATTGGTCAAATGGGTTGAATGAAATTGATCATTTATTTAAAATCGACCAGATTACCCTAAAAAGGGGAACATGTCAAATGAATTGAATGAAATTTAATTTATCCAAAATTAATCAGATCACCCTAAAAAGGGTAAATTGATCAAATAGATTGAACGAAACTTGATTTATTCAAAATCGGCTCGGTTGCCCTAAAAATGGGTAAATTGGCAAAATGAATGAAATTGAATTAGTGATTTATTCAAAAATTGGTCGAATGACCCTAAAAAGGGTAAATTGGTCAAATGAATTGACGATTTATTCAAAATCGACCGGATGACCCTAAAAAGGGTAGATTGGTCAAATAACCCTAAAAAGGGTAAATTGATCAAATAAATTGACAATTTATTCAAAATCGACCAGGTGACCCTAAAAAGGGTAAATTGATGATTTACTCAAAATTGACCGGATGACCCTAAAAAGGGTAAATTGGTCAAATGAATTGACAATTTATTGAATGAATCGGCAAAATGGATTGGTTGAATTGCCCGGCCATTGGTTATTTCAAAATCATTGAAGTGCATTAGTCTATGACCTTCTAAAAATCAAATTTTGGTCTTAATTTATTTATCGTCTCAAAAGGAGGAATCATTTGTGAATTTCTTCAAATTAATGTCCTTCACGCAAGGGATTTTTACCAATTTTTGATAAAAGTGCCAAAAAGTGATTATTAGATGCTCATATTCCAAAGATCACTCTATGAAAATGATCGGATCCTACCTTACCTTGTGCACTACCCCTTTGGATGGTACAAAATGTAAACGTGCAAGTCTCACTGGATTAAGTATCCGAGACACAAAGGTGGTTTATTCCTAAACGCGGGATTCCCTAAGTGGCATTCCCTTTCTAGGGTTTATGCATGATGCCATTTATTAAAGCGATGTAAATATGCAATTCGAAATGAAACGTGACCTAAGGAACCCTTTATTTGCCAGGGTAGGCCTAGAATGATATGCAATCATTAATCTACGAATGCAATATACCAAAATCTTTAAACGTGCAATAACCTATCTACAAGGGTAGGTTCTAAAAGAAAGTCATGCCAGACCTCTTATTTCCTAATGTTTGTGAATGCAAAAGACAAGAGACAAGGAAACGTGAGTTCAACACATAATCACATAACACATTTGGACAAAAAGCAACAAAGACAGATAATGAAAGAGGGGTGGGACCCCTCCCCTCGTGAACAGTGTTTCCTAATTTAGGGTAAGGTCGACTCTTCCCTAGGCAATTCTAATATGGATGCATGAGGCTTGGCTTACTAATGCATCTAGACTCGATAGGTCATAGGCCCCCGAGCCTTCAGACTTAGAAACCAAGGGTCATCAATCCCAAGGTTCTTTGTCGGTGGCTCGAGCGATTCCCCAAACACCGCTACGCACACATCGTGTCACGGCTACATGTTTGAGTGAATCTATCAAAACCTCAATCTTCGACCAAAAGCTAAAGGCTATCAACCAATAGCTTTAAGCGGAAGATTGAGTGACCCATTGGAACATGCTACACACACATCGTGTCGTGATCACATGTCCAAGTGAGTCACCTAATCCTAATAGGGTGGAGTGGCGTGACAAGCCACTAAAGAAAAATAAAAGGGATAAAAGAAGTAAAGCGTATGCTCGTATGCTAGTGCTCGTTTGGAGGGAAAGGGTCAAGAACCAACGCGAGGCTCTAGGGTGACCCATACCTCCCAAAAATGCAATACAAGCGCGAGATAAAAAATAAACGTTCATCCAAACATACATTCGTGAGTCGAGGGATTGGCTTGATTACGTATATAAGACAAAAGGTCCTAAAAATGAAAAATGCAATCCTAATATCCACATGCCATGCATAGAAAGGGTAGAAAAAGGAAACAAATGGTTAAGTCAAAAATGCTTGGACCCACTTAGGAAGTCCCCAGTGGAGTCGCCAACTGTCGCGCCCCACTTTTTGGTAAAAAATAAATACTTGGTTTTGGGAATTTATTGATTTTGAAAAAATGAATTTTTTGATGAAAAAAAATATGGGTCTAAATGGGACTTTTGAAAATGCGACGATTCGACCCAAAAAAAATAGTTTTAAAAAGGGTTTTGAAATGAAAAGTTTGGAGTCGCCACTTGGTATAGATTTGGGGTGTACCAAGTCACCCAAAAAGTGTTTTTTAAAGACAAAGTAGTAAAACCCTTTTTAAAACGACTCCTAGTCCACGTAAGCCAAAGAAAAAGGTTCGGGGGTCACGTTTGACAAAGGGGAAGGCAAGGATAGAATCCAAGGCACCCCTTTGACCTAGCCAAGGCTAGTTGCGCGACTTAACCTTACCTTTCCTAATTTTCTACCCAATATATGTTCGCACGTTGGATATGACTATATGAATGCAAAACGGAGAGAAAAATGCAATCCTAAATTCTACGATGTCTCTCGTGAGGCTTTTGATCCCAAACCACATGAATTGTGGCGGCCAACAAAGGAAAACCCCATAGAGGTCGATTAATGCAAATGAGACTCAAATGTACAAGTGTGGAAGTGTATGAAAAGAAATTTAAAAATCCAAGTGTTTGTGTGCAAGTGTATGAAAAGGTGCACGTGTGCAATTGTATGAAAATTCCAAGTATTTGTGTGCAAGTGTATGAAATATAGTGATAAGTGCATATAGGTGTAATTAAATGCAATTTCGTGAAGTAGAAATCAAAATGAACAATAAGGAAAGGAAATGTGAATTGAAAAGAATGAGTGAGTGATAAATGAGAATGAATGAACCTAAGGGAATGCATCAGGTCGGGTATGGGAATGACTCCTAACTTGTCGACTTCGATTTTCCCTTTGATTAGAAGGCAAAACTAGTGTGCTAAGGCTATCGAGTAGCCACACTCGCTCGTTTCCCTTATCAGAAAGGGACCCTCAAGCAAATGGACCCTACAACTATCATGATATGCAAAAATCCTAAAATGAAGGGAAAGGGGGTTCGAGGAGCATGCCAAGTGATAAAACTAAGAAAAATGCATGATATGTGGTGAACAAGCAAATGATTATGCTAATGAGGGGAAATCCCTAAGGGTCTAGCGTTGGACTAGCCCATTCTATGAATTCCGACTAGCGTTGGACTAGTGGAAACGTACATTCATCCATTCCATTCATCTACACTACAGAAAGCTAGTAGACATGCCAAACGCCCATAAACACGTAGCACGTAACACTTAACATGCTCGACTAGATGCAAAACCTAATAAAGCAAGTAACACGTAACACAAAGGCATGCAACCAAACTAATGAACTTATTACATTCACTAATTAAAACAAAAGGGGAAGGGGAAAATGGACCAAATTGCTCGCCAAAGCTCTATCTATTACAAGCCAAGAGGTGTACACATACCCCATTAAAGAATAACTTCATGAAAATGAAAGTAAATGACATAAGTAAAAGGAATTGAGAAAAAACTAGGAAAGCAAAGTAGGCATGCAATTCACTTAACACGTTGGGTCACATAGGAGAGAAACAAAAGGGATAAAAGAAATTATACCGCCCCTTTGAATGGTGTCCAAATGAAAGAAAAATGGCTTCAAAACAATAAAAAAGTCAAGGTACCTCAAATAGTAAAGTATAACAAAGTCACCAAATCTCTCCTAATTGCAATTTAAATGAAATCAAATAATGCATAAGTTTCAGAAAAAGGACCCACCAAGGACCCAATTACCAATTAAAGACCCAATTGCAAACCTTAGTCAACCATTCGAATTCAATCGAAACATTTAAGCACTCCAAAGGTCTCAAGAGCCAAGAAAAGGTCAAACAACCAATTTATTTTAGGGAAATTAAAAAATAGGCAAACACGAGCTCATTCGGTCATGAAACCCCTAAAGTCATGACTTAAGTGCAATTGACAAAACATGGTAGTTAATTGAAACAAAACAAGCCATGAAGTTGCACAAATTAAAATTGCCAAGGACCAAATTGATGAAATTATTTAATTGATTGGGTTCTAGTAGAACAAGGAGAGACTTGGGGGCCAAAGTGCAAATTTTTGAAAGTTCCATGCATGCAAATCACGTAGAAGAAGAATTTCTGCAACAAACAATTTCTGCAATGCCAAACCAGCTGCACTTCTTCATAATTTGTGAACTTCCTTAGGCTTTTAGACCAAAACAAATGCAGTTCGCACAAAATAACAAAACACCACTTGATCTACCCACTTTATAATGCAACAAAACAATCAATCAAACAAAAAGAGCCTGCAAAAATGATGAAGCAAATTTTCTGCTGCAACATTCATCCAGAATTTTTCCTTTTTGCAACTTTAAACTCTCAACTGCAGGTTTCATAGAAAACTTCAAACAAAAGCCACCAAAGACCCTCACTCAATCACCATTTAACAACTAAACACTTTGATTAACACAACACAGCTGAACATGCAACAAAAAAAAAAAAAAAGAAAAACACCCCCAAAAACTCATGCAACTCGGCTGAAGCTATGCTGCGTTTTCTTTTATTGCAACTTTCAGGGTTTCTGATGCAGTTCAAACGCAAGGAACAACTTAGGCAACAAAGGTTTGGACAAGATTACCAAACATTCTTTCTACTTTTTAATCATAAAACTCTTATGTGTAAACACAACAATTCAAGGAAAGAGAGCATGCAAATCTGGAAAATTTTCTCTGCAGCATTCTACAATTTTTCAGCCACGGCATTTCTTTTCATCATGCAAACCAGATTTTTAATTCAAATACAAAGCTTTGATTAGATATTTCTCAAACCAGCATCTTAACTCTAACTAAACAACAAGCTGCTTAACTCAACTCCAAACAAACAAGAACAATGAAGGAGCTAATGCATTACAGAAAATCTGGACAGACATTCATGTAGAATACTTTGGCAATCTGAAATCCACTTTCCAGCTCAAATATTTTAGATGTTTAAACACTCAAACTCAACACCCAACCTTCCATTGATTCCCTCCAACACAAGATCAAACATGAAACTGAAGGACAAAACTTAACCAGCAACCAAAGGAAAGGAAATGCGGCAGGGAAAAGACCGAAAAAATGCAGCAGCTTTTGCTTGCTGTGTTTTTGAAAGGAGGAACTTTTAAATAACTTGGTGACTTCAGCAATTCATACCATGAGTTTCCAACAAACTTTCAGTTTCAAAATACATCAGAAATGATCTACATTCACACTAAACTCTGACCCAAACAAATCAGGAAAACAAGTCGCAAACTTCTGCATTTTCTAATTACAACATTGCCGCAGCTATGTGTCAACAATTTTGGCCAAATCTGCCCACAATTCAAATGGTTTACTACTGAATGTCATACAAGACTTAAAACAACATTTTTCATGCATTTCCAAGCATTATTTGCTAATGAAAAATTCCAGAAACAACTGCAAATTCTGGTTTCACTCCCTTGGCAAGTCACATAAATTTTCCAGCACTTGGTTGGTCTTAAATCCGAATTTACCTCGGTTGAATCATTGTGTTAAGAGCTTTCTATTTTCATTTCATTTTCTGGTTTGGACATGCTTATAAACTCTTAAATTCCTTATGCACGTATCAAGCTAGCATATGAATATTTCCAGCTCAGAAATCAAGTTCAAATAATATCCATAACCATCAAAATTTCCAGAAATTTTTCTGTTTGGTCCGGATGATCTTGCCTTAAAGCAGATTGCACTTTTGAATTTTTATTCCTCTGTTTTATCAAACTGATTGGCTACATGCAGGGCCTAAGTACTCATTATTAGCTGCATATTTATGATTATAAGCCCAAATTACAAAAATCAAAACCAATTTAAGCTGCACTACTCCAAGCAAGCTCACGGCAAAATTTTCTAGCCAAGACAGAATTTTCCACAGCTTTGTTTTCACCATTTGATTGCGAAATTTAACACATGCAAGACTCTAATCCTGATAATCATCCAAAATCCAGTTAGATAAACATCTTTCATGCTCAGATTGTCCAAATTCAGACCCATTCAGCAGCCAAAATAAAACAAGTGCATCAAGCTCACGGCAGGAGCTTTATATCTAACCAGAATTTCTGCAGGCTTTCACTATGCCATCCGAAGGTACAAATCAACATGCATGGTGGAAATCATCACATTTTCATTTGGCTAAATCCACTTAAGTGCTCAAGTCATCACAGGAATTCAGAAATAGAGTGCATTATCATCTCAGCTTTCGGATGGTACCTCAATATTCAAAACAGAATTTTCTAATGATTCAATTCAACATCCGACTGCTCTAACATCACATGCATGTTACTAGATAACTCAAATTACCTCAGATTTATCCTAAAAATGATCCATAAATTACCTCACAACTAGTCAAGCTTTCACACGAAAATCTGGAAAATGTTTTCCTCCTCTCGGCTCACAAGCACGCGACAGGTTTTCTGTTTTGGGTTGGTGTGGCTGTGGTTGTCGGTGGAGATGGTGGTTGTTGCGGCTGGAAACTTGATTGCAGCTGGTAGAACAGAAGTGCAGAAGGGTGAAGCTCGCTCACAGCTTCTCTCTGTCTTACTTCAACTCACGGACGGAACCAGAAAAATTTTTTGCCGCTCGCGGATCCTTTTCTTCCCTCTCGGATGCACGGTTGCCGCTCTCTCTCTCTCGCACTTTCTGTCGATGGTCACAAGGCAGAGGCTGGAGAGGAAGTGTTTTTGGAATGTTGGAGTTGCTCCAATGGGAAACAAGTCACGAATGAAGGGAAATGGGGTGTGAGTGGAGACTCAGATGTCATCCGGCAGAATTGGAGATGTTTTTGTTTTAAAGTTGGCCCAGGAAGCCTTGCTCACCCACGGCTGAAAAGCCATTGAAAAGAAATATATTGTGGTGGATGGTAGTTGATATACTAGTGTGTGATATAGTGGAGTGCATTAGTGGTTATAAGTCGGCATAGAGATGGAAGGTGCTGGAATGTAAAATGGAAATGGATTCGGCAGAAATAGAATTGTGATTTTTTGATTTTTTGATTTTTTGATTTTTTTGATTTTTTTTTTTTTTGAAACAAACAAAATTGATAATAATAAAAAGAAATAACCAAAACAAAATAATTAACATTTGATGAAAAATAAACTAGAACAATAAAGTGCAATTTCCATTTCTTTTCCATTTCCTATTTTCATCGTTTTTCTCTTTTTTTTTCTTTTTTTTTTTCAAAATAACTTAACAAAAATAAACAAAATGCCAAAAGATTGAATTTAGAAGACATAAAACATATTTTGTGGGCAATTTTCTTTTTTTTTTCTTTTCTCTCCTCTTTTCTTTTCACTTTCTCATTTTCATTCATTTTCCAAGAGATTCTATGCTAACAGCTTAAAAATAAAAATAAAACTAGAAACTAAAACTAAAAATCGAATAAAACTAAAATGAAAAAATTAAAAATAAACAGCAAATGAAATTACACCAAAATTTGGTGTCTACACAAATTGAAAAGTCTAGGTTCATTTTATAATGGTAAAAAAATTCACTAAATGAATTCATAACTGTGACAGCCCCACTTTCCCCTAAGGCGAACCAAAGGGGTTAGCGGACTGCCTGCCCAACTCTCGCCAGGACTAACGGTGCAGATTAGAGCGGGCTATTGCGTTCCGGAACTTATAACGCGCGTAAACAAGTCACAATGGCAAAATAACCCAAAATAAAAATGAAATCCGGAGTCGGCCATGAATAGTAACCGACCCGTCAGAACCCAACCAAACATCAAAGATACATATACAACATCAAATTCAGCGTTTACAAGCCAAAATAGAATATGAAAGTTACTCAAAAATTAATACATGTACGGTTGCCAAAATAAAAGTGAAAACGGTCCCAAAGGCACATGTAGGGTTTCAACTCATAAACTATACAAAAGGGATATTCATTTAGTTCATTCGGCAACCAATTATCAAAAGTCATTCCATAAGCAGTCAAATTCCTGTAAGGAAAACAAAAGGAACGGGGTGAGCTAGTTGCCCAGTGAGATAATACTACTCAAGCAACCAAGTTCATAGATGCATCAAGCTTTCAGTCCAATTCATCAAAAGTAAATAAAGACACACATCAATAATGATGATAAAAGGATACGGGCGGCTCTCAAGAGCCCTTTTCCTCGTTTGCATTCTTGATCGGATCTCATTGACTCTCCGTCAATGTTTAAAAGTAACCAACCGTAGACTTCACTTCACTCCCATTCCTTCCACCTAACATCCCCCAACCAGGCCCGAACTCCAAACACTTGCACTGTGGTATTACTCGAGTATACCGGAATCGAGAGTCTCTCATACTACAAGATTCCATATAACACTTTCCCCAAGGATCATTAATTGGCACGACCAAGCCCTCGCCGGCTCGATTCAATCAACTACCAATGGGGTTGAGCTCAATGATAACAATTGTAGTCGTTGGATACTCGTCCAATCGACACCAAGTCAAGCACTTTCATTTCATGTAACATTTCATGTGACATTCCAATAACATGAGAAACAATAAGTGAGAGTGATAAAGTACGCTCTCACTTCAATCAATCAACATTCAACTCATCAAGTTCAAGTATCAAAGTTATATAGTAACACATAAGTGAGTAGTACACTCACCCGGGTCAGTGCAGATACCTCCCAAAAGAGAGCTTTAATCACCAAGAAACCCTAAAATAATCCAAGGAAAACAATTGAAGGTTCCACTTTCAAAATCGAGTATACAGAATGCACATGTGAGGCTCGACTACCAGTCGTATGCCTCGCCAAATAATTACTAAAGCAAGGGTGCAAAACATGATTTTTGGTAACGAAAAGGTAACATGAAGACCTAGGCTCAAACAACCCAAAAGCTCTTCGTTTAAATCACAAGTAAATCTAACTAGCTTTCAAGAAAAATTTCGGCAGCATATCCCTTGTTTTTACCTATTTTCCAGCCATCATGGCTTCATTATTTCCTCAAATCAGTCCCAACATCTCGTACAAAAATAATCTCATTCCCAAAAGCCGTTCACTAGGCTTAATGGCATTCAAGTACAAAATTTAGCTAGGAAATGACCGGATATGAAAGTCAAGCCCTAAACTATTCAAATAAACACCATAAGACTCGATTACAAGTCATAAACCAATTCTACATACTACCAAAATAGGGTTCCCTAAGCATACACAAACAATAGAGGAAACCAGAAAAATCCGGAAATGCTTTAGCTTTAACCCTGAAAAAAACAGTTTTTGACCTCATTTTGCGGTAATGGCACCAAAGGTACTACGATTATCGGATGAAGGTACAAGATCCACCGTTTCGAAGCTAAAAGATAGGGCTACAATATTACAGAAGGTCACTTAACCCAGTTTCGAGTGTAACCAGGTCAAAAATGCAAGAAACTACACCAGAATCGGAAAAACAGATTCACAGAACGCGTTCTAGTGTAAACATCATAACTCAGCCTACCTAAGTCCAAATCCAGAAATTCCAAAACCAGATGAAAGCTAAGAAATAGGGATACATTTCATCAGAAGACCTCAATAATCAATTCCGAAGAAATTCCAGCCAAAACAACCAATTACAGGCGCAATTCTTACATTAGGGTAAAACCAGGACAGCAAGGGTAATTTCGACTTTTCTCATTCTACGCTACTCCGATTGACCTGAAATTTTGTAGGCACCTCTAAAATATCATTCCCTACAACTTTAATGTTTTAATCCAAGGCCAATTAGGCCTCTAACTAGGAGCTATAAATTCGGGCAGAATGTTCCCAATAAAACCCTAACTTTCTAAAATTTCTTCCAAACCAGAAATTGGTTGCAATTATCCACTTTTTCCACCTTCTAGAGTCATTATATACCATTTCCAATCATCATAGATAGCCACACAATCATGCTCATATAAAACAGAGAAATCCCCAAAAATAATAAAACTTCATCACTTTAACCACAAATCAAGAAATAATCCATAAACTTGCATCTCCTACTACCACTAATCATGATTTAAGCATCAATTAAGGAAGGAGAGTGGTTCTTCTCAACTCACCTTAGAAACAAGAGAGAGAGAGAGCAATATGTCCTCTTAGCTTTCCAAATAACTCCACAAATCAACTCACTAACACTAAGTGAAGAGGTTTTATGGAGAAATTGCAAGATTAAATGGTTGGTTTGATGATTTGGAGCAAGATGGACTCAAGAACTTGGAGAGTTTCTTTCTTTCTTTTCTCCTTGAAGTGGTCGGCCAAGAGAGCTTGAAATGGAGCAATTTTTTTGGTAAATTTTGAGTTTATTAAGTCAAATGGTAAGACATGAAATAGTAGTCAAAAGTCTCATCCAATCTCCAAGTGACACGTGTCACTTTATTTAATGCAACTCTATCTCTTTGTTCCCTCTCACACCAATCCAAATAGCAACCTTTATTTATCTCTTAACACCCGGTAAATTAATTCCAGTATCCAAAACTTAATCTAGTAGGCCGAATTTTTCCGAACTTTTCGCACTAGTGGGTCCCACGTCCGGTATACGCTCTTAATTTCTCAAAAACTATTCGATACTAGAAAAATCATCTAAAAATTATATCTGCTCCTTAAAATTATCTAGAAATTTTTCCTACTCACGAAAATGCAGAAAACAAGCCATGAAAAATAATGAAACCTAGAAAATGGAAAAAATACGGGTTCTCACACTCTCTCCCCCTTAAAAGAATTTCGCCCTCGAAATTTCTCACCTTGGTTCACAAACAGTTCAGGGTATTCCTTTTTCACTTCCCAGGTAGCCTCTTCTATCCCATGATTTTTTTTCCATTTTTTTTTCCGCGTGAACACTATTCTCTCTCCTACCCAAACGCTGCGATCCTTACAACCCATACCAATGCTCAAACGATGATTTCCCCATAGGAATACTACTTTCAGGTCGTAGGGCAGACAAGCAGGCGTGGTATCTATTTCGTCCATCAAAATTGGGGTTGACAAATAAATGAGTACCACCGGGATCTACTCAGATTTCCGCAAATCGATGGAATACCAAAATCATACCTTCCTCAATTTCAGGAGAATCGGGGACCTGTTGTGGTTCCAATGAATACACTCGACCCGCTACTTTAGATTTGGTCCCTTCCACCTTGGCCGGTTCGGAATTAGTCTTCGTCGCTTGCTGATTCCCCTTTCCATCTCGTGATAGGACTGGACAAGTAGCGAGCTGATGGTTTGCACTTCCACAGCGAATTTGTAAGTTACACTTTAAGACATAAGTTACACTTTTTGAATGATCGAATTTGTAACTGAAAATTCATTAAAGAATTTGTAACTTATTGTGTTTGAATTCAAAATAAACATGTGATATTTTTTATTAAAATATCGAACAATCCCCCACTTATTTTAATAAAAAAATACAATACTCAAAACTTAATACTTAATAAGGCAAAGATTAAAAGTTCAAGCATGAGTCAAGCTTGCTCAACACTAAACTTGAATTGAATTCGAGCTCCAGTTTGAGTTCAAAAATATTCAATTCGTTAACTCACAAGATTGCTCGATTATATATATAATGAAATTATATATATTCCTAATATTTTATTATTTTTTGAGAAAAAATTACTATATTATTCATTTTTTTAAAAATAAAATAATTATTTTTAATTGTTTTAAGTTTGAGCTCAAGCTCGAACTCGTCTAGACTTGAATTTTAGGTTGAATTCAAGATCGAACTTTACATTGAAAGATCATCAAACATGAGCTAGAGTTTGAACTTGGTCAATTGAGTCGAGACTCGGTTCAATTAGATCAAAATTCGACTCGACTCGACTCATTTGCAACACTAGATAAAACACGACACTAGCAACTCTAATGAGAGACACTCTGGACATGTTCTATAGCACCTAGAAAAGAGCCTTTTGTTTGACAATAATAGAAAGAACATGCATTGAACTTATATCTTGACACTAGCACTACTTTAATGAGAGACACTCTGGACATGTTCTGTAGAACCTAGAATGAACCTTTTGTCCGTTAATAATAAAAAGAACATGAATTGAACCTAAATGTTGACAACAAAACTTGGAAAGCAGCAAGGGCATTTCCACATAATATTCTCAAAACTAATCGAGTACAATGTTTTCCAAAGAAAATTAGACACGTCGTGTTCCTCATAAAATTCGCAAAAACTATATTTAATAGGAACATATTTGCGCAATTCATTACGAACCTGTAAAGAAAAGCACACAAAGAGTCAATATCTCTTTACGAAAGTGTAGGCATTTTGATTCTATTTTCTTCCTTGTAATCACTCTTACTGCGACAAATGTCATGGATTTCTCATATAACGCAGACGAAGATGCTCATTCAAAGATGACATATAAATATGTCAAGGTTCTAATAATTTCTGACGAGTGCGGGGTATACATATAATAATTAGCTCATTTCACAGTCAAGTTTTACATTTATAAGTTCCTAAATACCCCACACGCGATTTTTTGTAAGTATACGAGTCACGATTGAGTATAGGGTATTAAGGGTCGAACTCATAGGGAAGATTTTCAATTACCGGTGATTTTCAAACTCTTTTATTATTTAGACTATCACAAGTATAAGAAATTAAATCTACACTATAAAAGTAAAAAAAAATAATAGAAAACTCCTAGAGGTATGGAATTCACTTCTATTCTTGTAAGTGAAGTTACCGGTTAAGTGAATACTATTATCTTGATTAGTTATGATGTAATTTCCTTATATATATGAAACCTACTCTCGTAGTGAATCAAATATACTTGTAATTAAGCCATACGTACTCTCATGGTTATGAATTAAGTACAAGTTTATTTCTTCTATGAAATTATATGAAACAAGTCAGCAACAAAGATGCACCTCTACTTTCACGAGTGAACTCCCTAAGTTTATCACTTCCTTGAATTAGTGTTAAATTCCAATTTTCATTGCAAACTTAACACATTTAGATTATCACAATTAATGACTGGTTAATCAAGATTAGAAAAGCAAAAGTGATAAATAACTTGCTCAAAATAATATTACCAAATAACCAAGTAAACATCACTAACAAGATATAGAAAGTTCATCCATAATTCTAGGCATAAACTTTAACTAAACATAAAGAACAAGATCCAAACTTGTATTATAGTTAAACATGAACTTAAATACAAAAGAGAAAGTGATAGAAGAGAAGTCACCCTTGTCACATGAGCTCTAACTCTTCATCTTTGCTCTTCAAATCTTCATCTAAATCTAACTATAGATACAAGATGGATAAACTACACTAACTATACTATACTACCCTAACTAATGAAGTAAGGAAATTCTAGTGAAGACTATATTTTTGGTGACTTTCACTAGCCTTCCAAAGTTGTGTAAATGTTCTCCAAAGGCTGCTATTTATAGAGAATCCAAGCCCAAGGTGAGTTGTTTTTTAGTTGGCAAAGTTGGCTTTTGAAGTCATCAAGAGTTGTTCTCCAAGTTTCCACACTCTTCTTGGTCAGATACAGTCAGAATTTTGAGTTGTAGATGAGTTAGAAAGGTTGTACGAACAAAGAATAAGTTGTAGCAGAAAATGATGAATATGCGACTTGAAAACGCGACCTTAGGTCACGTATTGCCTACCCATGTATTGCTTCTACATATTTGCACTTTCTGGGCAGAATTCATCTTTGTTTTGTTTTTAGTCCAATTTCAATTGATATTTTCTCAATGATAGAAGCTTAACTAGCTCTTTTACAAAACATGAACGTTGTAGCCCTTTGAGTTAGCTTTCCAATGCATCAAGAATTATCCAAATTGGAGATTTGCAAACCAAAAAATGACCAAAATACCCTCAAATGGTCAGAACTCTATTTTAGCTTTCTACAATGAAATTGCACTTCAGTATTTCGACCTTTTGACTAGGAAAACAACTAAAATAGACTTCGATATCTTCATGCCAAATATATGTCTATCTCTTAGCTTCAAAATGGTATAAAAATCACCTCAATTCAATGCTTGTAGCTCAAGATATAACCAAAATACTACAAGGTGTCAAAGCTGTTTAATTTGCATTTCATCCTTTGAGTATTTTGCACTTCATGTCTTCTTTTTATCACTTCAAATCATCATCAATCATCAATCATCTTCTCATTTCATGCCATTTGATGATTGAATCATTAAACATACAAAAATATGAAGGTTTCACCATTAAAATCTATAGAAATGCAATTTTTACCACTTAAATCACAAAATACATATTTTCACTAGAAACTTAGTTAATTAGTTATAAAAATAGTTAAAACACACCAAAACTAACAAATAAAACACACTGAAAAATGTAAAATATGCACTTATCAATTTCTAATTTGTCATCTTTACAAACATAAACTGGTGGAACGCCTAGATCTATTAATTTCAAGTTGAGGTTTTGATAATATAAAAGAAATGATAACAGACTAATTTTTGCATTTTCATACTTTTCCTTGCAATCAAACACTACGTTACACTCACAAAATTAATAGCAGAGGGTAATATTAGGAGTTGGACTTTTTCTTTTTATCTCAAAATGTTGCGTATTAAGGGTCTATTTGTTTGGGTGGAAAATGTTTTCCGGAAACATTTTTCACAATTTTCGTTGTTTGGTTGTCAATTAATTTGGGAAAATAATTTCCAATGGAAAAGAACATACGCCGAGAGAATGAAAATAACTTCCTTATCTATCATTCTGAAGTTATTTTCCTTTCACACAACTTTCACAGCTTTGGGGCTGGGACTGATATGATGTCAATGTTTTACCGGTCTGTTGAAGTAGAGGAATGCAGCTTATGTCTTTGCAGCTCTTATCACATGCCAAACATTATGATCTCTTGGCAGTAGGCAGGATTCAAGAAATTCCCAAAATTTATCCGCTACTGCAGCTGCAAAAGTGCATTCAGCAGAAGCCCATATGAGGACAGCAGCAAAGTAGTTTACAGCATTTGATTACTTTGCAAAGGCATGAAAAAAAACTTCACAATAAAAACTGACAATATTTAAATCCGGAATGAAATGGTGTCCTCACTCGTTGAAATTAAACTAGGGGGGAAAAGTGAAAGGAGAAAAAACTTAAAAGAAAAGCAGAAACAGCAAATATGGGGTGAAAACTTGCCAAATTCATCACTTGTTACATGAATTTGTCATCAGGAAAGCCAAAGAAGAAAGTTTTTTGCATATTTTACATGGGTATGATGAGCTTTATACTTTTACTGCACCATACAACCCATACAGGTTGGCAGGGGCGGATTTAAAGGGGGGCACTGGGGGTGCGGGCCCCCACTGCCCCCCTTAAATTCCTATAATAGTTCTATAATTTTGACATAATTTTAAAGGTGCCCCTAGAATTTTTTTTAAAAAAATGTGAAAGAATGGATCATAAAATTTATATCATTCACTTTCTTCCTCTGGTCCCCATTTTCCCCCCAACAGGACCAAGTACCAATTATATTAGTCATTACTTTTAGTCCCCACTTCCCAAGTTCCATTTACTCCTCTGGTCCCCCATTTCCTTTCACAACCGATGACCGCTCTTCTTCCACACCCAACTAACAACTCTTTTTATTTATTACTTCATCCAATCATTATTAATCATTTATTTCCTTTGTCCCCACTCCCCAAGTTCCATTTACTCCTCTAGCTTTTGGTTGTCCCCACTCGCCAACATACGATTGCCACTTTTTCTTCCACAACCAAAGCTTGTTACTCTTTCTCTTGATCACTTCATTCGATTTAGAGATTGCATCAGAATCAATTGATCTTTTGGGACCTGGGTCCGCCACTGATTTGCAGCTCTTTTTACCAACTTTAGGAGACCATCAAAATCAGGTTCTAAACAATTACTTCTTATTATTATTATTTTAAATTTGTTTGCAAATATATTGCTAGAGCATGAGAGTATTACTGTTTTAAAGAAATTTGAAAATTGATTAGTTAATGTAATAACTAATAAATGGGTTATTTGATAAATATTTTAACTTGTGAAATGGTGATTTTATGGATTTATAATTTATTTTTTATTTTCCTTGATTAGTTTCTTATATTGGAGTTAATGTAATGATGAATAGAGGACCGTTTGACATATATTTTAACTTTTAAATTATTCTTGTATGGATCCTTTTATCTAATTAACTTGATTAGGTTCATATGTTGTGATTAATGATTTGATATAGTAATGAATAAATAAGTCATTTAATAAATAACTTTAACTTGTAAAATAGTTCTTAGATTTTATTGTACATTTAATATTTTAATTGGATTAGTATCTTATATATTGAATTTAATTTCTTTAGCTATGGAGAGATATTTCAAGAAGAAATCAATGGAAAAAGAGTCATCTAATAAAGAAGAAGCCAAGGATAATGAAAGTGCAAAAAATGATAATAAAAGAAGTTACTTGGGGATTAACTTAGATGAATTACCTGCGGATCCAGCCCAAAAAAAAAATTTGGGGATTATCTTCCAAACCTTCAAGATGAAATTCGGAGATATTACTTACAAAAGGGACCATGTCAACCTCATGATTATTACATTAATAATTTTGAGTTTGTCTTTTTATGTTTTTCATGGAATATACATATAATTTGTACTTGTTGGTGAATTTATTTTTTTTTTGCTTAAAAATTAAAAAAAGAGTAGATAAAAAATTTTAGTGTTATTTTTGCTCCCACTAAGATTTTTTTCTGGCTCCGCCACTGCAGGTTGGGTATCTATGCTGATGCAATGGCCTTTAAGAAGTCGAGGCTCTTCTGTCCTCATTTACGCTGTTTGCTCTTCTTTCCTAAGACTCCTTTTGTGCTTGAACAGAAGCATGATTTTTCATTCATGTTTCGGATATTTAAACTTCTCAAAGTGTTGGACTTAGGGGACTATGATCTTGGTCAGAACTTTCCAATGGAGGTAGTATTGCTGGTTCACTTGAGATACTTGGTGATTCAATGTGGTGTAAAGTCCATCCCGTCAGCGATATGCAAACTCTCGAGGTTAGAAACTTTTCAGTTGAAGGGAGCTACAACTTGTGTTGTGTTGGCAAACACAATCTGGATGATGAAGGAACTGAGGCATCTAAGCATTGCAAGTTCTCGTTGCTCCTTTGGTTTTATATTTCCCATTGAAGATCTTGAAAGATACCCAGATTTGTCTCAATTAGGCAGCTGTATCCTTGCAATCGATTGCTGCAATGGTCAAAGTTTTGCAAAGATACTGGCAAAGTTACCAAACATCCAAACAACTTGTGTTTTATTTAGTTCATTTCACGAAAGATGTTACCTCTAGTGCAGAGGTTATTTAATTTTTTTTAGGATCACTGATTTGAGACAACAAAAAAAAATGTTGCGGCATCCAATTTGATAAAAGAGACTCTTCTCCCCTTAATGTTTTTTTTAAAAAGGAAGATAAAAAATCAATTAATTAGTATCATTAATAATTCCATTTAAGAATTCATGGTGTAATATGAATAAATATTTTATAAAAATGATAATATGATTATAATGGATAGAAACTAAAAATAACTTGTAATCAAATGAATGTTTTGAAAGTAGAAAAACATTTGCAACATATTAACAAACATATCAGAAAATATTTTCACTGACAAACCAAACACCGGAAAATGATGAAAAAAGAAATTTGGAAAATATTTTCACTAAATAACCAAACACTGGAAAATTATAGGGAAGGAAGTGATTTTCCAGGAAAATGACTTCTATGGAGGAAAATAATATATTCAGTCCAACCAAACGGACCCTAAGAGTTGACAAAAAATCCACCAATCAACTCAGTGGTTGTCGTTCAATTACAAGTATCGTCATTGCGTATGACAGGAATTGCAATTAATTTTTATTGCATCAGTTTCATGTGTGTTTTGTTGTGCCAACGTTGAAAGTTATGATCACCTATTTTTCTCTGGTCCGTTCACTTACAGATTATGGCAGTATTTATTGGAGAAATGCAATATCATATGGTTTGAAGGTAGTTGGCAGGAGACTATTAGTTGGGCCACCATGACTGAAAGCCAAAAGTTTCCAAAATTTGATGCGTAAACTGGTACTACCTACTGCAGTTTATTGTGTTTGGAATGAAATAAATCGAAGGATATTCACAAACACTTGCATTGATGCTATAAGTCTACAGAAACAAGTGTGCTCCTTAGTGGGAAGTAGGCTGATGTGCTTGACAGGGATCACTAAGTCTCAATCCAATATGTGGCTGCAACGGGAATGAAACTTGTCTCAATCCATATTTCGGCTTTAACTGCTGTTTGATTGTAATTTTGGCTGGTTTTTGGTTGTTCACGTCTCTTTGTCTATTTAATCCTACCTTGTGGATCCGTTTTATTGTATTGATTATAACATACAATTACTTGGGAATAAATTTTAACTTACCCAAAAAAAACGAATTGCGACAAAAGTAAAGAAGAGTAAGACCTCGTGTTAGAATGGGGTTTTGAGTCATATATACATATATAAGTCCAAAACAATTTTGAAAGAGAATAGAGTGTTCATTGTCTATATATGTCCTTGTCTTCTTTCCTTAACAAATTTGTCTCAAATATTAGTTTGGAGGGAAAGTGTGGTGGGAAAGTTATTTCAATTTATATTTCACTCACTTGAATATGAATTGGAAGATATATAAAACATCTTGGCAAGGGTGCTAATTAATTAATATTTTAGGTAATTAATTAGATGTAGTTAAGTTACATTTAACAGACACTTCTATTAAATGGTTAATTACCTATACTTCTTTTCAATAACGATTGCATCCTTTGATGGTATCTTGAATAGGTGGCTCAATTCTTTAAATATGAGAACTTTGATATAATTAAATCACTTTTTATTGATAGGTCTTAGACTTTGCTGTATCTTAGAGATGATTTGCCTAATATAGAAGCTAATAACACCTTAAGAAAAGTGTTTTTCACGCCTCAAAATCTCAACGTTTGTTTAGTTCAGATTAGTTGTTTACAATATTTCCAACATGTAGTATGTATCAACAAAATGCAAGTCAAAGAAGCACATCTGCAAATCTTTAATGAAGCTATAACACATTCCAATGCAATAGCATTAGTAACATGTGAATCGACGGAAACATATATGCAAGTATGAAGTGCATTGGAATCCAAAGAAAGAGTCATCTAATTATTGTTATATTAATAGGGTATGTCTAGTGTGCGTCACATGGGGGCTTAGGTGTTAGCTTTAGAAAAATCAAGTTAAACGGGGTCAAAAACTTGATTATGTATTTATAATGGTAAATTATGCAAAAATTAGGTGTCCTAGCTAGTAGTCATGGGGGCCTATCAAAGAGATCCATATTAATGGGAAGATTAGCACGCTTCAGTCTTCACTAACCTTTTCTAAATGTCTCATCTTGTTCACTCAACTTCGTTCCATTTTAAATTGGTCATCTATCTTAAATGACTCTTTTGCCCATTCCACGGAAAGTTTTCCATTAATTCCACCAACAGAGGTTCTTACATTTAGGCATGTCAATAGCGTCAAGTTAACCTAAACCTATCATGCGGTTTCACCAGTCTGGGTTAAAATTTTTGCATTTGAAAACCTATTTTGACCTAGACCCAAAAAAGGAATCACTGGTGTAGATAGGATGTGATTTTATAAACTTTTATACATAGATTCGAACCAGGCCCATACCCCATTTAAAGCAACAAGCAAATTCTAATTATTAACTAAGAGGTCTAGTTTTAGTATGTTTTAAATATTTCACTACCAACAAAAATACTTTTATGTAAAGTAGTTTAAACTATCAACGTTTTCTGTTCTTTTTTAAATCGTAAAATGACATTCAGTGGTTAATTTGCACACGCAATTTCTGATACATAATCACATACACGTGTACAACAAAATGAGAAAAATGGAGGAATTTTAATGACATGCAAGATTGGACACCGGATGCAAATGAAATTTTTGAAGGAAATACAAATAGTTGATATAACTTTATGAGTTTAGTTCTTAATTCTTACATGCAGTAATATTCTCTGATAATTTTTCTATTTAAAAATAATAATTAGATATATTTATTTTATATTAAAAAGGGAAAATGGCCAATTTCGTCCCTATACTTTTATACTTGTGCCGATTTAGTCCCTTTATTTTATTCTTGGCCAATTAGATACCTTAACTTAAAATGCAAGTTCAATTGAGGCCCTTTGTGGCGGCGCCACCAGAAAATATCAAGCGGGCGGGAAATTGACCACATAATAAGGGTTACTTTTGGAACATCACTTATGGGACTCTAAGAAAGCCAAATAAAATCATACGTAGCAGAATTAAACTCTGAAATCATACCAAACTGGAATTTTGTCCATAATTACAAGTGAAAGGGGGGATCCCCAGTGGACATTACAAGTGAAAAACCCAAGCGCATATCAGATGATGCATATATATATACATATGGGGGGTATAGTAGCTAGGACCAATCGAATTAGGAAGGAGTACTAAAGAAGAGTAAACTGAAATTGGAAAAGACAAGACAGGATTTGAGGAGGCTTCGAAGATCTGCTGCGGCATTCATGGGTTGGAGAATGATGTGTGGTGCGGGAACAAAGGGATTGTGCGGCATTCATGGGTTGGATTTTTACATAAACGTGAAGCTCATGTCACATTGAATTTAAACAAACATCAAAACGATTCAAAAATCACATAATCATAAGGAAATATGGGATCTAAGTTTCTTTAATATGAACATCCATAAATTCAAATGTCAAGACAAGTTGGAGAAAAACCAGATAAAGCTTTAGAACCAAATTGGAACCGGGAAAACGTGATAGCGGATAAACGAAATTTCCAGCAAAATGGCAACGAAACTAGGGATGAAGAGACAGCAAGTTTGAGGCCGAATTCGAAGGATTTCTAGTCGTTTTTTCCACAAAATTTCTAAATGAAAGTTTCTCCTCGAACTTCGTAGATAGTGTAGAAATTGAAAGTTCCTTAAGAGAAGCTATGCTGAAAGAGAAAAGTTCATCGTAATAAGACTGCACAACCAGACTTCTTTGTGCAAATTTCTGCAACAAATTTCTTTCTTTCCTCCTTTTTTTCTTCTCTCTTTTTGCTTCCCTCTTTCTTTCCTTTTGTTTTCCGCCGCCTCTCCTCTTTTTTTTTTTGATTTATCCCCATTTTTGTTCCTTTTATATGAGATAAAGTTTGCTAAACCCTCATCTCATGGGTTCATATGAAACCCAAGTTTTGCAACAAATCTTTTGAGCCATTGGATGGTTATCTTCCAGAATATTCTTGACGATTCGGATGGTGAGGTGGCAAGAGGTTTGGGGAGAAAGAAAATGCAAGAAAAATCGAGTGGAATAGGATGCAAATTTGCCGCTACACTTCTGGTTCTTGTTTCCAGCTTCGGCTTCTGGAATGGGATGCAAAATGCACGTGCGCATGGATTTGCTGTCTTTTTTTTTTTATTTTTGGCTTAACTGCATTTTTTCATTTTCTGTTTTTTTTCCTTCTTTTTATTTTCTACTTTTTCCTACAAAACCAAGCAAATAATCAAAAAAAGATAAAAATGATTTAAATGAGATAGCGATAAACAAGATAGAATAAAATTTTGGTATCTATAACTTGTCTCTCTTTGTCTGAATTTCGCAAAAGCTCAAATAAAAAATATAGACATCACATTATTTACTTGCCTGCTCCAGCTGCAACTGAATTAAAACAAACAAAGTGAATAAAATTGAAACTAATAAACATTTAAATCGATCGGTGGGATCTAACCCCAGTCAAAACAACTAATAAAACTTAACAAATTGAAAAATCTAAATCTAGGAAATAAAAGATTGGTGTGACCGAACCTGAACCTAACGAAACAATAGTTTGGTGGGATAAAATTCAAATCCAACAAAACAATAGTTGGTAGGATAAAATCCAAATCCAATAAAATAACGACTGGTGGCATAAAACACAACCCCAACAAAATAACGGTTTGCACAAAATAATGATTGGATGGATAAAACCCAAATCCAACAAAATAACGGTTTGCGGGATAAAATTCAAACCCAACAAAATAAAGGTTGGTGGGATAAAATCCAAACCCAACCCAACAAAATAACAGTTGGTAGGATAAAACCCAAGGCCAACAAAAATAAAGGGTTAGTGGGACAAAATTCAAACCTAACAATATAACGAGTTAATGGAATAAAATCCAAACCCAACAAAATAATTGTTGGTGGGATAAAATCCACACCCAACGAAACAACGGGTTGGTGGGATAAAATCCAATTCCAACAAAATAACAGTTGTTTATCCAAATCCAACAAAAATAACAGTTGGTGGGATAAAATCTAAACCCAACAAAATAATGGGTTGATAGGATATAACTCAAACCCAACAAAATAAACATTGGTGGAATAAAATCCAAACCCAATAAAATAAAAATTGGTGGATATAAATAGGTCAACTCATTTATACCCATTTAATTAGATGGGTATAAATGGGTAAGTAAAAAAATGAATAGGGTAATCCAATTACCCATTTATAACCCATTTTTTTAATTTTTTGTAAATTCATTTTTACAAACTAAGTTATCAATTTATACCATCCTTTGCACCCATCATTAGTTTTAAATATTACTTATAATGTTCAATAAATCTAATTATCACTTTTTTTCCATCCGTACTCTATGTCACAAAATTACATACTATTTAATAATTAAACAATAAGAATATAAAATTTTGAACTAAATACTATAAAAGTTAACATAAAAATTTAATCCAAAAATTTTGAATTTCTAGCATTTTTTCGTATGTAAATTTAAAATTTTATTTTGAAAAAGTAAGGAAAAAGGCTAAAACTTATCATAAATTGGTAATGCTGAAAGATGAGCAAGTTAACAAACTAAGAGAAAATAAAATAAAAAAATAAAATCAACAAATAATAATAATGAAATAAAAGTAGTTAATATCGTGACAAAATGATTTTTTTTGAAAAATAATAGGTGGGGGAAGAGAGGCGGTTTGGGGGGAAGACAATTCTAAATAGATTAATTGGATTTAATTGGTTATCCAATAATATCCATTTATAAATGAATATTATTGGATAACCCATTTATTCCCATATGCAAAAATTTAAGATACTCATACCTATCTATTCATGGACGGATATGGGTAAATTTAGTTAAATGGGTTTGTTTGATAGCTATACCCGAACGTAATAAATTAATGGTTGGTGGGATAATATTCAAATCCAACAAAAAAAAGGTTAGTGGGATAAAACCCAAATCCAACAAAATAACAGGTTGGTGGGATAAAATCCAAACCTAACAAAATTACAGTTTGTGGGATAAAATCCAAATCCAATAAAAACTAAAGGGTTGGTGGAATAAAACACGAAACCCACAAAATGACGGTTGGTGCTTGAAAGCAAAACATATAATGGATTTGATATAACTTTTGAAATCGCATTTTTCAAAATTTGACCGGGTGCAGGGCTTTTTATTTTTTTTAAACTAAAAATTGCTCCAATTTAATTCTAACTAGACTTTTTTCTTCTCTTTTTCTTTTTTTTTTTTGAAGTATGTACTCCTTCTGAATAAATAAGCCAATCTTCCACTTTACCATATAATATTATTGTCCATTTTTTTATTCATGATTAACCTTCAAATTTGCAAGATTCTGACTTGTGTTTTTTCGTCAATTTCATTCATAAACACATGCACCAAGGGGATTTTTCAAAGTACAATATGTACAAAAATTTCTGACTTTATTCTGAAAAAATGATGCAATTACTACTCATGAAAGGACCAGTTTTATCGAAGTGAAATTTTGAACAATAGACTTGAATGCATATTACTTGACTCTTGGGCGAAATTTCACAAATGTATTATAAAAATTTGCCCCAATTTGGACCCATTGGACGAAATCTCACAAATGTATTACAAATATTTGCCCTAATTTGGGCCTATTAGACTAGATCTCACAAATGTATTATAAAAATTTACTCCAATTTGGATCTATTGGACAAAATTTTACAAATGTATTACAAAAATTTGCCCCAATTTAGGCCTATTTAAATTGTAAAAAATTTTGTTCGAATGACCCTCTATTTATTTGGACAAAACAAAAAAATTATGTTTTCTAAAATTTAGAAAATAATCACAAACTAACATGCAATGTGAATTGATGTACAATAGAAATTGCATTCTTCAAATGAAAAAGTTTAAATGTCGTGTTTAAATTCATGTAGAAAACTCTATGATGAATATCTCAAAATAAGGCTAAGTTTCAAAAGATCTCTTCCTCACTTTAGGATCAACGTTTAGGAAAAATGATCATTTTTCCCGTTAACTCATCCTTTAGAACCAAATAAGCGGGTATTATTCCTAATTTTGAGGTTGTTAAGAGAAATGGTATGTGAGAATCTGACTTACTTTTATACTCAAATTGTGTCTAACCCACTCAATATCATATCTTGGTAAAAGCAAATAGTTTATCGCTCTTATTTCTTTTGAAAACTCAGTCAACATATAACCTCTATAAGTTTGTAATATATGGGAAGAAGCGATAGCTAAATATTTGGAAATCAGGTTATGGCCTTATGATCATTAGTGAAAACAAATGAGCGAGACGTGAGACTTGTACAGAGTAGTCTAGTTTTGAAATTTTAAAATTGTACTCGCACTAGCACCCGACTAGGGTTGATTGTACTTGAATTGTAAACACTTTAATGTATTTGAGCGTGTACAAGCCTTGTAACTGAATCTGAGCGTCAATGTATATAATAAGTTGAAATTGTTGTGTTATTTATTTTCTGTGGATGTAAGTTCTTTTCTCGAGTTTCGAGTGAGTGACTCCTGACGAGAGCTGGGCAAGCGACTCGCTAAACCCTATGGTACGCCTTAGAGGGAGGCGGGGTCGTCACAGAAGGGGTCGGATTCTACCCTACCTTGTGCACTGCCGCTGTGGATGATACAAAAAATATAAACGTGCAAGTCTCACTGAATTACATATCCGAGACACAAGGTGGCTTATTCCTAACATGGTATTTCCTGTGCGGCATTCCCTCTATAGTTAATGCACGATACCAGTGAGTAAATATGCGATAATGGAAATTAAATATGACCTAAAAGAACCCTTTTTATATGTCAGGGTAGGCCTAAAAATGAAGTGCAAAAGTAAGGTATTAAAATGCAATAACTTGTAATTTAAACGTGTAAGAATCTATCAACTAAGGTGTGCTCTTAAAAGAATACCTTGTCAAGAATCTTATTTTCTAAGGTTTGTGAATGTAAAAAGAAAAGAAAACAAAGAGAGGTTAGTTCAATAAATAACACATAACACGTTGGAGCAATAAAATGATACAAAAATGTAAAGTAAAGAAAGATGGGTAGAATCCCTCCCCTCGTGTCTAGTGTTCCTAATTAGGTAAGGTTGACTTTATCCTAGACAATTTCTAATATGGATGCATGAGATTGAGTTCACTAATGCATCTAGACTTGATAAAGTTTCAGACTCCCAAACTTTCAGACCAAGAGGTGAAGGGTCATCAATCCCAAGGCCTTCAGTCGGTGGTTAAAATGATCCCTCAAACATTGCTACATTTATGTCGTGCCATGGTCATATGTCCAAATGGATCAATCCTAATCCTAATAGGGAGGAGTAGTGTGACAACCACTAAAAAGAAAATAAGATGAAAGGCTATAAAGAAATACCGTATACACGTATGAAGTGCTCCTTTGAGGGGAGGGATTAATATTAAGCACGCGTGAAAACTCTAAGGTAATATTTTCCCCACCCCAAATGCAAAGGCGCGATAACGTAAATGAAAGTAAATAAATTACTTATCACATATACAGAGAGCGAGAGGCAGTTACGTGTATGAAATGCAAAAAATCCTAAAAAAGTAAAGAGAAAGAAGAAGAAAAATGCAATCTAAACATTCCAAATATGATATGTAAAAAGGTTAGAAAAAAAAAGGATCGACTAAATCAAGTGCCTGGATTCTCTAAAAATCCCTAGTGGAATCACTAGCTATCGTGCCCTATTTTTTTCGAAAAAAATAAATTGTAGTGTTGAAAGAATGAATTTTTTTAATAAAAGAGAGTTTTTATTTAAACATTAGTTTTTTAGGAGTTAGAAAAGATGTATTTAAAATTAGATTTTGATTTTAGAAATTAAATAAAGAAAAAGGGTGTAAAATGGGACTTAAAAAAAGTATGACGATTTGCCCAAAAATAATAGCCTAAAAAGGGTTTTTAAGAAAAAATAAGAGTTGCCATTTGGTATCGAGTTTAGATGTACCAAGTCACCTAAAAATGTATTTTTAAAAAAATAGAAAAAAACCCTTTTTAAACGACTCCAGATCTTTGAAAACAAGAGAAAAAAGTTCGGGAGTCACAGTTAAAGAAAGGGAAGGCATAGATTTGATAGAATCAAACTTAAGCCACCCTTTTAACCTAACCAAAGTTAGTTGCGAGATTTAGTTGAAAATTTTCCTAATCTAACCTATAAAACTTATCACATTTGGATATTTGTACATGGATGCAAATCTAAACCTAAAGGATATCGAGAGAATCGAAATATCTTTTCAAAGTTTAATTGGTGCAATTCACATTAATCGTATGCCCAAAATGATTCTTAGAAAAGGTCACGAATATGCAAAGGATGACACTCAAAAAATGGAAAATTATAATGTATAAATAAATATATATGACCTAGAAAAGGGGAATGCAACATAATAGATATGGGGGACTAAGATTCGTGACTCAATTTTTCTTTTTATAGAGGAGATGAGAGCATGTTAAAGCTAATAAGCCATACTCGTTCATATACCATATTTGAAGGGTGACTCTCTTAATTTAGTCAAGCAAATGGACTAGTCTACTTCTAATTTTCTCAATGAAATGCAAGTTTAAATGTCATGTTTCGTGCACCTAGGGATAAGGGAGATAATATATAGAGAAAATATCATGCAAGACGAGAAAATATATTAAAAATGAAAAAACTAGCATGAAATGCGATGAATGTCACATAAAAAATGTGAATCTAGCACGAAAACGGCCTAAAGGGTCTAATTTTGGACTAACCCATTTCTACAAGTTTTCACTAGCATTAGACTAGTAAGAAATCGGGGAGAAGGGCCATAACTAGCGCTGGACTAGTGTAGTGACGTCATGTATTTATTATAAACAAATAAATCATATAAAACATAATTAAAGCAAGTAAACACATAACGTACAAAGAATACATAACACATAAGCATAATTTCTAAATGTAAAACTCTAGTGAAAGCGAATAAACACACACACAAGCAAATAAACGCAAACAAAAACCTAACTATTACATTCGGAGCCCTAATTACAATCTAAGAGAGAGAAATTTAAAAATATAATAATAACCTAACTATTACATTTATCTAACTAATTATAGTTTTGGCAAAATTAAACCTATCTATTACATAGTTTAGCTAAATACATGTCTTAAGCATCTATCTATTACAATTTGACAACTCAGATAATCAACAAAAACTAATTATAATAAATAAAAATTTAAAATGAATAAAATGAATAAATAAAAGAAAAACACTCAAAACATGCAATTACACATAAAAAGAAACACATAGAAGCACATAAGAAAATTTAAAATAATAAAAGAAAGTATCTCTCTTAAAGTAGTGGTTAAATGAGGTTGGATTTGTCCTATTTATACTCCAAAATTGACAAAATGGTCAAGGCACCAATTTAATTAACAAATAAATTATAAAGAAGTAGAAATAACCATGAAATCTACTAATTAAAGCATTTAAATGAAGTATAATTAACAATTTAAAAAAGATAAAACAACCTATATTTAAGAAATCAAAACTATCAGGGACCTAATTGCAAAATTTAAGAAAGTTTTTGGAATCAAATTATAATTATTATAAAAATAGGGGTCAAAATCAAAGAAAAATAAAATTTAGGAACCAAATTACAATTATATTACAGACCTAATTGAAAGAAATCTAAAGTTTTTTGGGTCACAGTGAAATTAGTCAAAAGTCTATAGACCAGATCGCAAAATCCATTTACGAGTTTCATTAAAAAAATGGTGTTGGGCTATTTTCTTTCTTTTATTTAGTTTTGACTGGTTTGGCCCAAACTAAAATCAGACCTCCCTTTTTATAAAAATAATGGGTTAGTCCACTTATTTCCTAAACCAAACCCAACCAAAAATGTTAAACTTAAACAACAAAACCCACACACAAGCCCAATATAAAATAAGCTTCTCAGCCCAATTAGTTAACCCAAAAATAGGTTTCTTTCAATATTAACGAATCCAAATGAATCAAACATAATAAAACAAAATGAAAATAAATGGAGCAAACATAATATTAACTGCAAAAATCCCTGCCAAACTAGTCAGAATCCCGCCGGAATCGCGTTTCTCATCTTTTCAGGCCTGGATTTTTACATAAACGTGAAGTTCATGTCACATTGAACTTAAACAAACATCAAAACGATCCAAAATTCACATAATCATGAGGAAATATGGGATCTAAGTTTCATTACTATGAACATACATAAATTCACTCAAATATCTTGCATAAATGTCGAATCAAACCAAGATTTGTTAAAACCTTGCTCTTCATATGTATGTTGATTTTGAGCCAAAATCAAAGAGGTTTAAGAGGGGAAAGACTTAGTTTTTCAAACTGTTTGCTTGCTGGAAATTTTCGTAGGAGGGTCTGCGCAACTTTGGAAAATTGACTATAACTCCGTATAGGAAAGTCGAAATTGAGTTCCGTTTGTTGCGTTTGAAAATATACTCATAGAGCTTTCAACGATGTAAAAATCATGGGTTGGTTCAACTCCTATAAATACCATCAAATCTATAAAATTTCTTGAAAAACCATGAATGTTATGTTTTTGCACATGAGACAGTAGTGAGTTTGAACTGAAATTTGATTATTCTATAAGCTGAATTTCATCAAGATGTTTTCTAAAGCCTGTTAGTGCTTCGAGTCTTTTTCTAATGGTGTAAATTTTGTGATTTTTTGACCTACGAAACTCAAGTTATGCTTTTTCAAAAAATGTCACCAAAGCTGGGAATTTTGTCAAATGAATTGAGTGGGACTTGAAAAACTTTAGGAAAACTTTTCTAGGTCGTAAACTTTAATTGGTGTGATTTTGGATGGTTTTGTGGCCTTAAGTAAGTGTACTTTATAGCCTATAATTTGTGGTTGTGATTGACGTTGGATTGCTATGAATATAGGTGTTGAGTTTGGATGGAAAGTTAAGAAAATAAAAGGAAGTGCTGCTGAAATTTTTGTTACTTTCTAAAAAATCATGTGTAAAGCAAGGGAAAAAGTAATGGTTTCTTCTATCTTACTCATACTTTCTAGTTTCGTTTGCCCAACTTTAGACTTGAGGTTGATTGTTTTCTTCTAATAGTGGTGCGTATATCTTACGTATGTCTTGCTAAGTTTCATGAGTTATATATATATATATATATATAATTTTTCTCTCATGGTTTCTTACACCTTTTGCATCCAAGTGTTTTCTTTTCAAACTAATAACTTACTTGAACCATAACCCTAGAATGCACTTGGACATTCTTCGATTGGCTTTCAAGTTTGTCTTTGAGTTTTGTGTTTTGAGAGGCCGAATTTAGATTAGGTGTATGACTCATGATTAATGCTAAAGTGATTACCTTATTAACCTAAGTTTTGAATGATCGAACCATGATATTTGTCTTAGTTACTTTTGGGTTTAACGATGGGAACGAGCACGACTCGGAGTTGAATGTTTAGCGTTGTTCTACTTTAAAAAGTGAATGTTCCTTGTATGTTGTGCTTCTAATGTTTATGTGGATTGTTGTGAATGTTTGCTTGAATGTTAAATACTTTTCAATGAATGTTAAATGAATTTTCAATAGGCGAGTCTGTACTTTATCGCACTCGACCTAAGTGAACGTAAAATTTTCAATGATCAAATGATTGAATGTCGTTTGTGCATGAATGTAAGCCTTTGGCTGAACTGGGCCCTTGCCCTTCATTGCCAGTCAACTCGAGCCAAAAGAGGATTTAGTCGGGCAGCTGGTGAGTCTGGGACAGTATTTTCGTATACTCGAATATTACCACGAAGTCTAGTGGAGAACTGTCCAGTAAATGAAACGCAATGAATGAAATGACCGATTGAATGAAATGAATACTAAAGGAGTTTTCACTTTAAATGTTTTCAAATGTAGGAGGAATAAGAGAAATGGCCGGAGACTGAATAACTGAATGATGGCTCCAAGTGAGCACTATCCTTCCAATGCTTGAATGTTTATTTCTTGAATGAGTGTTTATTATTGTGCAAAATGTTCAAACTGTTAAATGCAATACTTCCATGGTTTCTCTACTTGATTGCTTGTTTGGGAACCTCACTGGGCTTTTAACTCATTCCTTTAGTTTTGTTTTCCTTACATTAGTGGAGACCGGAGCAAGTAAGCATGAACTAGGGTGTATAATTTTCATGTACTCGTACTTTTATAGATGGAATGTATTTTAGAGGTTTGGTACTGTAATCCTATGTTTCACTTTTGGGTTGTAAATTAAGTTGAAATTCTTGGTTGAATGGAACTTTTATGTCAATCTAGAGGCGTAACAGACTATTCCAAGATTGTTAGTGAGTGAGTCCTGGAGAGAGTTAGGCAGGCGGTCCGCCAAACCCTTGGGTACGCTCTAGAGGGAGGTGGGATCGTCACATAACATCTCATATTTCAACTACAAATTGAAAAGTCTAGGTTCATTTTATAATGGTAAAAAAATTCACTAAATGAATTCATAACTGTGACAGCCCCACTTTCCCCTAAGGCGAACCAAAGGGGTTAGCGGACTGCCTGCCCAACTCTCGCCAGGACTAACGGTGCAGATTAGAGCGGGCTATTGCGTTCCGGAACTTATAACGCGCGTAAACAAGTCACAATGGCAAAATAACCCAAAATAAAAATGAAATCCGGAGTCGGCCATGAATAGTAACCGACCCGTCAGAACCCAACCAAACATCAAAGATACATATACAACATCAAATTCAGCGTTTACAAGCCAAAATAGAATATGAAAGTTACTCAAAAATTAATACATGTACGGTTGCCAAAATAAAAGTGAAAACGGTCCCAAAGGCACATGTAGGGTTTCAACTCATAAACTATACAAAAGGGATATTCATTTAGTTCATTCGGCAACCAATTATCAAAAGTCATTCCATAAGCAGTCAAATTCCTGTAAGGAAAACAAAAGGAACGGGGTGAGCTAGTTGCCCAGTGAGATAATACTACTCAAGCAACCAAGTTCATAGATGCATCAAGCTTTCAGTCCAATTCATCAAAAGTAAATAAAGACACACATCAATAATGATGATAAAAGGATACGGGCGGCTCTCAAGAGCCCTTTTCCTCGTTTGCATTCTTGATCGGATCTCATTGACTCTCCGTCAATGTTTAAAAGTAACCAACCGTAGACTTCACTTCACTCCCATTCCTTCCACCTAACATCCCCCAACCAGGCCCGAACTCCAAACACTTGCACTGTGGTATTACTCGAGTATACCGGAATCGAGAGTCTCTCATACTACAAGATTCCATATAACACTTTCCCCAAGGATCATTAATTGGCACGACCAAGCCCTCGCCGGCTCGATTCAATCAACTACCAATGGGGTTGAGCTCAATGATAACAATTGTAGTCGTTGGATACTCGTCCAATCGACACCAAGTCAAGCACTTTCATTTCATGTAACATTTCATGTGACATTCCAATAACATGAGAAACAATAAGTGAGAGTGATAAAGTACGCTCTCACTTCAATCAATCAACATTCAACTCATCAAGTTCAAGTATCAAAGTTATATAGTAACACATAAGTGAGTAGTACACTCACCCGGGTCAGTGCAGATACCTCCCAAAAGAGAGCTTTAATCACCAAGAAACCCTAAAATAATCCAAGGAAAACAATTGAAGGTTCCACTTTCAAAATCGAGTATACAGAATGCACATGTGAGGCTCGACTACCAGTCGTATGCCTCGCCAAATAATTACTAAAGCAAGGGTGCAAAACATGATTTTTGGTAACGAAAAGGTAACATGAAGACCTAGGCTCAAACAACCCAAAAGCTCTTCGTTTAAATCACAAGTAAATCTAACTAGCTTTCAAGAAAAATTTCGGCAGCATATCCCTTGTTTTTACCTATTTTCCAGCCATCATGGCTTCATTATTTCCTCAAATCAGTCCCAACATCTCGTACAAAAATAATCTCATTCCCAAAAGCCGTTCACTAGGCTTAATGGCATTCAAGTACAAAATTTAGCTAGGAAATGACCGGATATGAAAGTCAAGCCCTAAACTATTCAAATAAACACCATAAGACTCGATTACAAGTCATAAACCAATTCTACATACTACCAAAATAGGGTTCCCTAAGCATACACAAACAATAGAGGAAACCAGAAAAATCCGGAAATGCTTTAGCTTTAACCCTGAAAAAAACAGTTTTTGACCTCATTTTGCGGTAATGGCACCAAAGGTACTACGATTATCGGATGAAGGTACAAGATCCACCGTTTCGAAGCTAAAAGATAGGGCTACAATATTACAGAAGGTCACTTAACCCAGTTTCGAGTGTAACCAGGTCAAAAATGCAAGAAACTACACCAGAATCGGAAAAACAGATTCACAGAACGCGTTCTAGTGTAAACATCATAACTCAGCCTACCTAAGTCCAAATCCAGAAATTCCAAAACCAGATGAAAGCTAAGAAATAGGGATACATTTCATCAGAAGACCTCAATAATCAATTCCGAAGAAATTCCAGCCAAAACAACCAATTACAGGCGCAATTCTTACATTAGGGTAAAACCAGGACAGCAAGGGTAATTTCGACTTTTCTCATTCTACGCTACTCCGATTGACCTGAAATTTTGTAGGCACCTCTAAAATATCATTCCCTACAACTTTAATGTTTTAATCCAAGGCCAATTAGGCCTCTAACTAGGAGCTATAAATTCGGGCAGAATGTTCCCAATAAAACCCTAACTTTCTAAAATTTCTTCCAAACCAGAAATTGGTTGCAATTATCCACTTTTTCCACCTTCTAGAGTCATTATATACCATTTCCAATCATCATAGATAGCCACACAATCATGCTCATATAAAACAGAGAAATCCCCAAAAATAATAAAACTTCATCACTTTAACCACAAATCAAGAAATAATCCATAAACTTGCATCTCCTACTACCACTAATCATGATTTAAGCATCAATTAAGGAAGGAGAGTGGTTCTTCTCAACTCACCTTAGAAACAAGAGAGAGAGAGAGCAATATGTCCTCTTAGCTTTCCAAATAACTCCACAAATCAACTCACTAACACTAAGTGAAGAGGTTTTATGGAGAAATTGCAAGATTAAATGGTTGGTTTGATGATTTGGAGCAAGATGGACTCAAGAACTTGGAGAGTTTCTTTCTTTCTTTTCTCCTTGAAGTGGTCGGCCAAGAGAGCTTGAAATGGAGCAATTTTTTTGGTAAATTTTGAGTTTATTAAGTCAAATGGTAAGACATGAAATAGTAGTCAAAAGTCTCATCCAATCTCCAAGTGACACGTGTCACTTTATTTAATGCAACTCTATCTCTTTGTTCCCTCTCACACCAATCCAAATAGCAACCTTTATTTATCTCTTAACACCCGGTAAATTAATTCCAGTATCCAAAACTTAATCTAGTAGGCCGAATTTTTCCGAACTTTTCGCACTAGTGGGTCCCACGTCCGGTATACGCTCTTAATTTCTCAAAAACTATTCGATACTAGAAAAATCATCTAAAAATTATATCTGCTCCTTAAAATTATCTAGAAATTTTTCCTACTCACGAAAATGCAGAAAACAAGCCATGAAAAATAATGAAACCTAGAAAATGGAAAAAATACGGGTTCTCACACTCTCTCCCCCTTAAAAGAATTTCGCCCTCGAAATTTCTCACCTTGGTTCACAAACAGTTCAGGGTATTCCTTTTTCACTTCCCAGGTAGCCTCTTCTATCCCATGATTTTTTTTCCATTTTTTTTTCCGCGTGAACACTATTCTCTCTCCTACCCAAACGCTGCGATCCTTACAACCCATACCAATGCTCAAACGATGATTTCCCCATAGGAATACTACTTTCAGGTCGTAGGGCAGACAAGCAGGCGTGGTATCTATTTCGTCCATCAAAATTGGGGTTGACAAATAAATGAGTACCACCGGGATCTACTCAGATTTCCGCAAATCGATGGAATACCAAAATCATACCTTCCTCAATTTCAGGAGAATCGGGGACCTGTTGTGGTTCCAATGAATACACTCGACCCGCTACTTTAGATTTGGTCCCTTCCACCTTGGCCGGTTCGGAATTAGTCTTCGTCGCTTGCTGATTCCCCTTTCCATCTCGTGATAGGACTGGACAAGTAGCGAGCTGATGGTTTGCACTTCCACAGCGAATTTGTAAGTTACACTTTAAGACATAAGTTACACTTTTTGAATGATCGAATTTGTAACTGAAAATTCATTAAAGAATTTGTAACTTATTGTGTTTGAATTCAAAATAAACATGTGATATTTTTTATTAAAATATCGAACAATCCCCCACTTATTTTAATAAAAAAATACAATACTCAAAACTTAATACTTAATAAGGCAAAGATTAAAAGTTCAAGCATGAGTCAAGCTTGCTCAACACTAAACTTGAATTGAATTCGAGCTCCAGTTTGAGTTCAAAAATATTCAATTCGTTAACTCACAAGATTGCTCGATTATATATATAATGAAATTATATATATTCCTAATATTTTATTATTTTTTGAGAAAAAATTACTATATTATTCATTTTTTTAAAAATAAAATAATTATTTTTAATTGTTTTAAGTTTGAGCTCAAGCTCGAACTCGTCTAGACTTGAATTTTAGGTTGAATTCAAGATCGAACTTTACATTGAAAGATCATCAAACACGAGCTAGAGTTTGAACTTGGTCAATTGAGTCGAGACTCGGTTCAATTAGATCAAAATTCGACTCGACTCGACTCATTTGCAACACTAGATAAAACACGACACTAGCAACTCTAATGAGAGACACTCTGGACATGTTCTATAGCACCTAGAAAAGAGCCTTTTGTTTGACAATAATAGAAAGAACATGCATTGAACTTATATCTTGACACTAGCACTACTTTAATGAGAGACACTCTGGACATGTTCTGTAGAACCTAGAATGAACCTTTTGTCCGTTAATAATAAAAAGAACATGAATTGAACCTAAATGTTGACAACAAAACTTGGAAAGCAGCAAGGGCATTTCCACATAATATTCTCAAAACTAATCGAGTACAATGTTTTCCAAAGAAAATTAGACACGTCGTGTTCCTCATAAAATTCGCAAAAACTATATTTAATAGGAACATATTTGCGCAATTCATTGCGAACCTGTAAAGAAAAGCACACAAAGAGTCAATATCTCTTTACGAAAGTGTAGGCATTTTGATTCTATTTTCTTCCTTGTAATCACTCTTACTGCGACAAATGTCATGGATTTCTCATATAACGCAGACGAAGATGCTCATTCAAAGATGACATATAAATATGTCAAGGTTCTAATAATTTCTGACGAGTGCGGGGTATACATATAATAATTAGCTCATTTCACAGTCAAGTTTTACATTTATAAGTTCCTAAATACCCCACACGCGATTTTTTGTAAGTATACGAGTCACGATTGAGTATAGGGTATTAAGGGTCGAACTCATAGGGAAGATTTTCAATTACCGGTGATTTTCAAACTCTTTTATTATTTAGACTATCACAAGTATAAGAAATTAAATCTACACTATAAAAGTAAAAAAAAATAATAGAAAACTCCTAGAGGTATGGAATTCACTTCTATTCTTGTAAGTGAAGTTACCGGTTAAGTGAATACTATTATCTTGATTAGTTATGATGTAATTTCCTTATATATATGAAACCTACTCTCGTAGTGAATCAAATATACTTGTAATTAAGCCATACGTACTCTCATGGTTATGAATTAAGTACAAGTTTATTTCTTCTATGAAATTATATGAAACAAGTCAGCAACAAAGATGCACCTCTACTTTCACGAGTGAACTCCCTAAGTTTATCACTTCCTTGAATTAGTGTTAAATTCCAATTTTCATTGCAAACTTAACACATTTAGATTATCACAATTAATGACTGGTTAATCAAGATTAGAAAAGCAAAAGTGATAAATAACTTGCTCAAAATAATATTACCAAATAACCAAGTAAACATCACTAACAAGATATAGAAAGTTCATCCATAATTCTAGGCATAAACTTTAACTAAACATAAAGAACAAGATCCAAACTTGTATTATAGTTAAACATGAACTTAAATACAAAAGAGAAAGTGATAGAAGAGAAGTCACCCTTGTCACATGAGCTCTAACTCTTCATCTTTGCTCTTCAAATCTTCATCTAAATCTAACTATAGATACAAGATGGATAAACTACACTAACTATACTATACTACCCTAACTAATGAAGTAAGGAAATTCTAGTGAAGACTATATTTTTGGTGACTTTCACTAGCCTTCCAAAGTTGTGTAAATGTTCTCCAAAGGCTGCTATTTATAGAGAATCCAAGCCCAAGGTGAGTTGTTTTTTAGTTGGCAAAGTTGGCTTTTGAAGTCATCAAGAGTTGTTCTCCAAGTTTCCACACTCTTCTTGGTCAGATACAGTCAGAATTTTGAGTTGTAGATGAGTTAGAAAGGTTGTGCGAACAAAGAATAAGTTGTAGCAGAAAATGATGAATATGCGACTTGAAAACGCGACCTTAGGTCACGTATTGCCTACCCATGTATTGCTTCTACATATTTGCACTTTCTGGGCAGAATTCATCTTTGTTTTGTTTTTAGTCCAATTTCAATTGATATTTTCTCAATGATAGAAGCTTAACTAGCTCTTTTACAAAACATGAACGTTGTAGCCCTTTGAGTTAGCTTTCCAATGCATCAAGAATTATCCAAATTGGAGATTTGCAAACCAAAAAATGACCAAAATACCCTCAAATGGTCAGAACTCTATTTTAGCTTTCTACAATGAAATTGCACTTCAGTATTTCGACCTTTTGACTAGGAAAACAACTAAAATAGACTTCGATATCTTCATGCCAAATATATGTCTATCTCTTAGCTTCAAAATGGTATAAAAATCACCTCAATTCAATGCTTGTAGCTCAAGATATAACCAAAATACTACAAGGTGTCAAAGCTGTTTAATTTGCATTTCATCCTTTGAGTATTTTGCACTTCATGTCTTCTTTTTATCACTTCAAATCATCATCAATCATCAATCATCTTCTCATTTCATGCCATTTGATGATTGAATCATTAAACATACAAAAATATGAAGGTTTCACCATTAAAATCTATAGAAATGCAATTTTTACCACTTAAATCACAAAATACATATTTTCACTAGAAACTTAGTTAATTAGTTATAAAAATAGTTAAAACACACCAAAACTAACAAATAAAACACACTGAAAAATGTAAAATATGCACTTATCAATTTCTAATTTGTCATCTTTACAAACATAAACTGGTGGAACGCCTAGATCTATTAATTTCAAGTTGAGGTTTTGATAATATAAAAGAAATGATAACAGACTAATTTTTGCATTTTCATACTTTTCCTTGCAATCAAACACTACGTTACACTCACAAAATTAATAGCAGAGGGTAATATTAGGAGTTGGACTTTTTCTTTTTATCTCAAAATGTTGCGTATTAAGGGTCTATTTGTTTGGGTGGAAAATGTTTTCCGGAAACATTTTTCACAATTTTCGTTGTTTGGTTGTCAATTAATTTGGGAAAATAATTTCCAATGGAAAAGAACATACGCCGAGAGAATGAAAATAACTTCCTTATCTATCATTCTGAAGTTATTTTCCTTTCACACAACTTTCACAGCTTTGGGGCTGGGACTGATATGATGTCAATGTTTTACCGGTCTGTTGAAGTAGAGGAATGCAGCTTATGTCTTTGCAGCTCTTATCACATGCCAAACATTATGATCTCTTGGCAGTAGGCAGGATTCAAGAAATTCCCAAAATTTATCCGCTACTGCAGCTGCAAAAGTGCATTCAGCAGAAGCCCATATGAGGACAGCAGCAAAGTAGTTTACAGCATTTGATTACTTTGCAAAGGCATGAAAAAAAACTTCACAATAAAAACTGACAATATTTAAATCCGGAATGAAATGGTGTCCTCACTCGTTGAAATTAAACTAGGGGGGAAAAGTGAAAGGAGAAAAAACTTAAAAGAAAAGCAGAAACAGCAAATATGGGGTGAAAACTTGCCAAATTCATCACTTGTTACATGAATTTGTCATCAGGAAAGCCAAAGAAGAAAGTTTTTTGCATATTTTACATGGGTATGATGAGCTTTATACTTTTACTGCACCATACAACCCATACAGGTTGGCAGGGGCGGATTTAAAGGGGGGCACTGGGGGTGCGGGCCCCCACTGCCCCCCTTAAATTCCTATAATAGTTCTATAATTTTGACATAATTTTAAAGGTGCCCCTAGAATTTTTTTTAAAAAAATGTGAAAGAATGGATCATAAAATTTATATCATTCACTTTCTTCCTCTGGTCCCCATTTTCCCCCCAACAGGACCAAGTACCAATTATATTAGTCATTACTTTTAGTCCCCACTTCCCAAGTTCCATTTACTCCTCTGGTCCCCCATTTCCTTTCACAACCGATGACCGCTCTTCTTCCACACCCAACTAACAACTCTTTTTATTTATTACTTCATCCAATCATTATTAATCATTTATTTCCTTTGTCCCCACTCCCCAAGTTCCATTTACTCCTCTAGCTTTTGGTTGTCCCCACTCGCCAACATACGATTGCCACTTTTTCTTCCACAACCAAAGCTTGTTACTCTTTCTCTTGATCACTTCATTCGATTTAGAGATTGCATCAGAATCAATTGATCTTTTGGGACCTGGGTCCGCCACTGATTTGCAGCTCTTTTTACCAACTTTAGGAGACCATCAAAATCAGGTTCTAAACAATTACTTCTTATTATTATTATTTTAAATTTGTTTGCAAATATATTGCTAGAGCATGAGAGTATTACTGTTTTAAAGAAATTTGAAAATTGATTAGTTAATGTAATAACTAATAAATGGGTTATTTGATAAATATTTTAACTTGTGAAATGGTGATTTTATGGATTTATAATTTATTTTTTATTTTCCTTGATTAGTTTCTTATATTGGAGTTAATGTAATGATGAATAGAGGACCGTTTGACATATATTTTAACTTTTAAATTATTCTTGTATGGATCCTTTTATCTAATTAACTTGATTAGGTTCATATGTTGTGATTAATGATTTGATATAGTAATGAATAAATAAGTCATTTAATAAATAACTTTAACTTGTAAAATAGTTCTTAGATTTTATTGTACATTTAATATTTTAATTGGATTAGTATCTTATATATTGAATTTAATTTCTTTAGCTATGGAGAGATATTTCAAGAAGAAATCAATGGAAAAAGAGTCATCTAATAAAGAAGAAGCCAAGGATAATGAAAGTGCAAAAAATGATAATAAAAGAAGTTACTTGGGGATTAACTTAGATGAATTACCTGCGGATCCAGCCCAAAAAAAAAATTTGGGGATTATCTTCCAAACCTTCAAGATGAAATTCGGAGATATTACTTACAAAAGGGACCATGTCAACCTCATGATTATTACATTAATAATTTTGAGTTTGTCTTTTTATGTTTTTCATGGAATATACATATAATTTGTACTTGTTGGTGAATTTATTTTTTTTTTGCTTAAAAATTAAAAAAAGAGTAGATAAAAAATTTTAGTGTTATTTTTGCTCCCACTAAGATTTTTTTCTGGCTCCGCCACTGCAGGTTGGGTATCTATGCTGATGCAATGGCCTTTAAGAAGTCGAGGCTCTTCTGTCCTCATTTACGCTGTTTGCTCTTCTTTCCTAAGACTCCTTTTGTGCTTGAACAGAAGCATGATTTTTCATTCATGTTTCGGATATTTAAACTTCTCAAAGTGTTGGACTTAGGGGACTATGATCTTGGTCAGAACTTTCCAATGGAGGTAGTATTGCTGGTTCACTTGAGATACTTGGTGATTCAATGTGGTGTAAAGTCCATCCCGTCAGCGATATGCAAACTCTCGAGGTTAGAAACTTTTCAGTTGAAGGGAGCTACAACTTGTGTTGTGTTGGCAAACACAATCTGGATGATGAAGGAACTGAGGCATCTAAGCATTGCAAGTTCTCGTTGCTCCTTTGGTTTTATATTTCCCATTGAAGATCTTGAAAGATACCCAGATTTGTCTCAATTAGGCAGCTGTATCCTTGCAATCGATTGCTGCAATGGTCAAAGTTTTGCAAAGATACTGGCAAAGTTACCAAACATCCAAACAACTTGTGTTTTATTTAGTTCATTTCACGAAAGATGTTACCTCTAGTGCAGAGGTTATTTAATTTTTTTTAGGATCACTGATTTGAGACAACAAAAAAAAATGTTGCGGCATCCAATTTGATAAAAGAGACTCTTCTCCCCTTAATGTTTTTTTTAAAAAGGAAGATAAAAAATCAATTAATTAGTATCATTAATAATTCCATTTAAGAATTCATGGTGTAATATGAATAAATATTTTATAAAAATGATAATATGATTATAATGGATAGAAACTAAAAATAACTTGTAATCAAATGAATGTTTTGAAAGTAGAAAAACATTTGCAACATATTAACAAACATATCAGAAAATATTTTCACTGACAAACCAAACACCGGAAAATGATGAAAAAAGAAATTTGGAAAATATTTTCACTAAATAACCAAACACTGGAAAATTATAGGGAAGGAAGTGATTTTCCAGGAAAATGACTTCTATGGAGGAAAATAATATATTCAGTCCAACCAAACGGACCCTAAGAGTTGACAAAAAATCCACCAATCAACTCAGTGGTTGTCGTTCAATTACAAGTATCGTCATTGCGTATGACAGGAATTGCAATTAATTTTTATTGCATCAGTTTCATGTGTGTTTTGTTGTGCCAACGTTGAAAGTTATGATCACCTATTTTTCTCTGGTCCGTTCACTTACAGATTATGGCAGTATTTATTGGAGAAATGCAATATCATATGGTTTGAAGGTAGTTGGCAGGAGACTATTAGTTGGGCCACCATGACTGAAAGCCAAAAGTTTCCAAAATTTGATGCGTAAACTGGTACTACCTACTGCAGTTTATTGTGTTTGGAATGAAATAAATCGAAGGATATTCACAAACACTTGCATTGATGCTATAAGTCTACAGAAACAAGTGTGCTCCTTAGTGGGAAGTAGGCTGATGTGCTTGACAGGGATCACTAAGTCTCAATCCAATATGTGGCTGCAACGGGAATGAAACTTGTCTCAATCCATATTTCGGCTTTAACTGCTGTTTGATTGTAATTTTGGCTGGTTTTTGGTTGTTCACGTCTCTTTGTCTATTTAATCCTACCTTGTGGATCCGTTTTATTGTATTGATTATAACATACAATTACTTGGGAATAAATTTTAACTTACCCAAAAAAAACGAATTGCGACAAAAGTAAAGAAGAGTAAGACCTCGTGTTAGAATGGGGTTTTGAGTCATATATACATATATAAGTCCAAAACAATTTTGAAAGAGAATAGAGTGTTCATTGTCTATATATGTCCTTGTCTTCTTTCCTTAACAAATTTGTCTCAAATATTAGTTTGGAGGGAAAGTGTGGTGGGAAAGTTATTTCAATTTATATTTCACTCACTTGAATATGAATTGGAAGATATATAAAACATCTTGGCAAGGGTGCTAATTAATTAATATTTTAGGTAATTAATTAGATGTAGTTAAGTTACATTTAACAGACACTTCTATTAAATGGTTAATTACCTATACTTCTTTTCAATAACGATTGCATCCTTTGATGGTATCTTGAATAGGTGGCTCAATTCTTTAAATATGAGAACTTTGATATAATTAAATCACTTTTTATTGATAGGTCTTAGACTTTGCTGTATCTTAGAGATGATTTGCCTAATATAGAAGCTAATAACACCTTAAGAAAAGTGTTTTTCACGCCTCAAAATCTCAACGTTTGTTTAGTTCAGATTAGTTGTTTACAATATTTCCAACATGTAGTATGTATCAACAAAATGCAAGTCAAAGAAGCACATCTGCAAATCTTTAATGAAGCTATAACACATTCCAATGCAATAGCATTAGTAACATGTGAATCGACGGAAACATATATGCAAGTATGAAGTGCATTGGAATCCAAAGAAAGAGTCATCTAATTATTGTTATATTAATAGGGTATGTCTAGTGTGCGTCACATGGGGGCTTAGGTGTTAGCTTTAGAAAAATCAAGTTAAACGGGGTCAAAAACTTGATTATGTATTTATAATGGTAAATTATGCAAAAATTAGGTGTCCTAGCTAGTAGTCATGGGGGCCTATCAAAGAGATCCATATTAATGGGAAGATTAGCACGCTTCAGTCTTCACTAACCTTTTCTAAATGTCTCATCTTGTTCACTCAACTTCGTTCCATTTTAAATTGGTCATCTATCTTAAATGACTCTTTTGCCCATTCCACGGAAAGTTTTCCATTAATTCCACCAACAGAGGTTCTTACATTTAGGCATGTCAATAGCGTCAAGTTAACCTAAACCTATCATGCGGTTTCACCAGTCTGGGTTAAAATTTTTGCATTTGAAAACCTATTTTGACCTAGACCCAAAAAAGGAATCACTGGTGTAGATAGGATGTGATTTTATAAACTTTTATACATAGATTCGAACCAGGCCCATACCCCATTTAAAGCAACAAGCAAATTCTAATTATTAACTAAGAGGTCTAGTTTTAGTATGTTTTAAATATTTCACTACCAACAAAAATACTTTTATGTAAAGTAGTTTAAACTATCAACGTTTTCTGTTCTTTTTTAAATCGTAAAATGACATTCAGTGGTTAATTTGCACACGCAATTTCTGATACATAATCACATACACGTGTACAACAAAATGAGAAAAATGGAGGAATTTTAATGACATGCAAGATTGGACACCGGATGCAAATGAAATTTTTGAAGGAAATACAAATAGTTGATATAACTTTATGAGTTTAGTTCTTAATTCTTACATGCAGTAATATTCTCTGATAATTTTTCTATTTAAAAATAATAATTAGATATATTTATTTTATATTAAAAAGGGAAAATGGCCAATTTCGTCCCTATACTTTTATACTTGTGCCGATTTAGTCCCTTTATTTTATTCTTGGCCAATTAGATACCTTAACTTAAAATGCAAGTTCAATTGAGGCCCTTTGTGGCGGCGCCACCAGAAAATATCAAGCGGGCGGGAAATTGACCACATAATAAGGGTTACTTTTGGAACATCACTTATGGGACTCTAAGAAAGCCAAATAAAATCATACGTAGCAGAATTAAACTCTGAAATCATACCAAACTGGAATTTTGTCCATAATTACAAGTGAAAGGGGGGATCCCCAGTGGACATTACAAGTGAAAAACCCAAGCGCATATCAGATGATGCATATATATATACATATGGGGGGTATAGTAGCTAGGACCAATCGAATTAGGAAGGAGTACTAAAGAAGAGTAAACTGAAATTGGAAAAGACAAGACAGGATTTGAGGAGGCTTCGAAGATCTGCTGCGGCATTCATGGGTTGGAGAATGATGTGTGGTGCGGGAACAAAGGGATTGTGCGGCATTCATGGGTTGGATTTTTACATAAACGTGAAGCTCATGTCACATTGAATTTAAACAAACATCAAAACGATTCAAAAATCACATAATCATAAGGAAATATGGGATCTAAGTTTCTTTAATATGAACATCCATAAATTCAAATGTCAAGACAAGTTGGAGAAAAACCAGATAAAGCTTTAGAACCAAATTGGAACCGGGAAAACGTGATAGCGGATAAACGAAATTTCCAGCAAAATGGCAACGAAACTAGGGATGAAGAGACAGCAAGTTTGAGGCCGAATTCGAAGGATTTCTAGTCGTTTTTTCCACAAAATTTCTAAATGAAAGTTTCTCCTCGAACTTCGTAGATAGTGTAGAAATTGAAAGTTCCTTAAGAGAAGCTATGCTGAAAGAGAAAAGTTCATCGTAATAAGACTGCACAACCAGACTTCTTTGTGCAAATTTCTGCAACAAATTTCTTTCTTTCCTCCTTTTTTTCTTCTCTCTTTTTGCTTCCCTCTTTCTTTCCTTTTGTTTTCCGCCGCCTCTCCTCTTTTTTTTTTTGATTTATCCCCATTTTTGTTCCTTTTATATGAGATAAAGTTTGCTAAACCCTCATCTCATGGGTTCATATGAAACCCAAGTTTTGCAACAAATCTTTTGAGCCATTGGATGGTTATCTTCCAGAATATTCTTGACGATTCGGATGGTGAGGTGGCAAGAGGTTTGGGGAGAAAGAAAATGCAAGAAAAATCGAGTGGAATAGGATGCAAATTTGCCGCTACACTTCTGGTTCTTGTTTCCAGCTTCGGCTTCTGGAATGGGATGCAAAATGCACGTGCGCATGGATTTGCTGTCTTTTTTTTTTTATTTTTGGCTTAACTGCATTTTTTCATTTTCTGTTTTTTTTCCTTCTTTTTATTTTCTACTTTTTCCTACAAAACCAAGCAAATAATCAAAAAAAGATAAAAATGATTTAAATGAGATAGCGATAAACAAGATAGAATAAAATTTTGGTATCTATAACTTGTCTCTCTTTGTCTGAATTTCGCAAAAGCTCAAATAAAAAATATAGACATCACATTATTTACTTGCCTGCTCCAGCTGCAACTGAATTAAAACAAACAAAGTGAATAAAATTGAAACTAATAAACATTTAAATCGATCGGTGGGATCTAACCCCAGTCAAAACAACTAATAAAACTTAACAAATTGAAAAATCTAAATCTAGGAAATAAAAGATTGGTGTGACCGAACCTGAACCTAACGAAACAATAGTTTGGTGGGATAAAATTCAAATCCAACAAAACAATAGTTGGTAGGATAAAATCCAAATCCAATAAAATAACGACTGGTGGCATAAAACACAACCCCAACAAAATAACGGTTTGCACAAAATAATGATTGGATGGATAAAACCCAAATCCAACAAAATAACGGTTTGCGGGATAAAATTCAAACCCAACAAAATAAAGGTTGGTGGGATAAAATCCAAACCCAACCCAACAAAATAACAGTTGGTAGGATAAAACCCAAGGCCAACAAAAATAAAGGGTTAGTGGGACAAAATTCAAACCTAACAATATAACGAGTTAATGGAATAAAATCCAAACCCAACAAAATAATTGTTGGTGGGATAAAATCCACACCCAACGAAACAACGGGTTGGTGGGATAAAATCCAATTCCAACAAAATAACAGTTGTTTATCCAAATCCAACAAAAATAACAGTTGGTGGGATAAAATCTAAACCCAACAAAATAATGGGTTGATAGGATATAACTCAAACCCAACAAAATAAACATTGGTGGAATAAAATCCAAACCCAATAAAATAAAAATTGGTGGATATAAATAGGTCAACTCATTTATACCCATTTAATTAGATGGGTATAAATGGGTAAGTAAAAAAATGAATAGGGTAATCCAATTACCCATTTATAACCCATTTTTTTAATTTTTTGTAAATTCATTTTTACAAACTAAGTTATCAATTTATACCATCCTTTGCACCCATCATTAGTTTTAAATATTACTTATAATGTTCAATAAATCTAATTATCACTTTTTTTCCATCCGTACTCTATGTCACAAAATTACATACTATTTAATAATTAAACAATAAGAATATAAAATTTTGAACTAAATACTATAAAAGTTAACATAAAAATTTAATCCAAAAATTTTGAATTTCTAGCATTTTTTCGTATGTAAATTTAAAATTTTATTTTGAAAAAGTAAGGAAAAAGGCTAAAACTTATCATAAATTGGTAATGCTGAAAGATGAGCAAGTTAACAAACTAAGAGAAAATAAAATAAAAAAATAAAATCAACAAATAATAATAATGAAATAAAAGTAGTTAATATCGTGACAAAATGATTTTTTTTGAAAAATAATAGGTGGGGGAAGAGAGGCGGTTTGGGGGGAAGACAATTCTAAATAGATTAATTGGATTTAATTGGTTATCCAATAATATCCATTTATAAATGAATATTATTGGATAACCCATTTATTCCCATATGCAAAAATTTAAGATACTCATACCTATCTATTCATGGACGGATATGGGTAAATTTAGTTAAATGGGTTTGTTTGATAGCTATACCCGAACGTAATAAATTAATGGTTGGTGGGATAATATTCAAATCCAACAAAAAAAAGGTTAGTGGGATAAAACCCAAATCCAACAAAATAACAGGTTGGTGGGATAAAATCCAAACCTAACAAAATTACAGTTTGTGGGATAAAATCCAAATCCAATAAAAACTAAAGGGTTGGTGGAATAAAACACGAAACCCACAAAATGACGGTTGGTGCTTGAAAGCAAAACATATAATGGATTTGATATAACTTTTGAAATCGCATTTTTCAAAATTTGACCGGGTGCAGGGCTTTTTATTTTTTTTAAACTAAAAATTGCTCCAATTTAATTCTAACTAGACTTTTTTCTTCTCTTTTTCTTTTTTTTTTTTGAAGTATGTACTCCTTCTGAATAAATAAGCCAATCTTCCACTTTACCATATAATATTATTGTCCATTTTTTTATTCATGATTAACCTTCAAATTTGCAAGATTCTGACTTGTGTTTTTTCGTCAATTTCATTCATAAACACATGCACCAAGGGGATTTTTCAAAGTACAATATGTACAAAAATTTCTGACTTTATTCTGAAAAAATGATGCAATTACTACTCATGAAAGGACCAGTTTTATCGAAGTGAAATTTTGAACAATAGACTTGAATGCATATTACTTGACTCTTGGGCGAAATTTCACAAATGTATTATAAAAATTTGCCCCAATTTGGACCCATTGGACGAAATCTCACAAATGTATTACAAATATTTGCCCTAATTTGGGCCTATTAGACTAGATCTCACAAATGTATTATAAAAATTTACTCCAATTTGGATCTATTGGACAAAATTTTACAAATGTATTACAAAAATTTGCCCCAATTTAGGCCTATTTAAATTGTAAAAAATTTTGTTCGAATGACCCTCTATTTATTTGGACAAAACAAAAAAATTATGTTTTCTAAAATTTAGAAAATAATCACAAACTAACATGCAATGTGAATTGATGTACAATAGAAATTGCATTCTTCAAATGAAAAAGTTTAAATGTCGTGTTTAAATTCATGTAGAAAACTCTATGATGAATATCTCAAAATAAGGCTAAGTTTCAAAAGATCTCTTCCTCACTTTAGGATCAACGTTTAGGAAAAATGATCATTTTTCCCGTTAACTCATCCTTTAGAACCAAATAAGCGGGTATTATTCCTAATTTTGAGGTTGTTAAGAGAAATGGTATGTGAGAATCTGACTTACTTTTATACTCAAATTGTGTCTAACCCACTCAATATCATATCTTGGTAAAAGCAAATAGTTTATCGCTCTTATTTCTTTTGAAAACTCAGTCAACATATAACCTCTATAAGTTTGTAATATATGGGAAGAAGCGATAGCTAAATATTTGGAAATCAGGTTATGGCCTTATGATCATTAGTGAAAACAAATGAGCGAGACGTGAGACTTGTACAGAGTAGTCTAGTTTTGAAATTTTAAAATTGTACTCGCACTAGCACCCGACTAGGGTTGATTGTACTTGAATTGTAAACACTTTAATGTATTTGAGCGTGTACAAGCCTTGTAACTGAATCTGAGCGTCAATGTATATAATAAGTTGAAATTGTTGTGTTATTTATTTTCTGTGGATGTAAGTTCTTTTCTCGAGTTTCGAGTGAGTGACTCCTGACGAGAGCTGGGCAAGCGACTCGCTAAACCCTATGGTACGCCTTAGAGGGAGGCGGGGTCGTCACAGAAGGGGTCGGATTCTACCCTACCTTGTGCACTGCCGCTGTGGATGATACAAAAAATATAAACGTGCAAGTCTCACTGAATTACATATCCGAGACACAAGGTGGCTTATTCCTAACATGGTATTTCCTGTGCGGCATTCCCTCTATAGTTAATGCACGATACCAGTGAGTAAATATGCGATAATGGAAATTAAATATGACCTAAAAGAACCCTTTTTATATGTCAGGGTAGGCCTAAAAATGAAGTGCAAAAGTAAGGTATTAAAATGCAATAACTTGTAATTTAAACGTGTAAGAATCTATCAACTAAGGTGTGCTCTTAAAAGAATACCTTGTCAAGAATCTTATTTTCTAAGGTTTGTGAATGTAAAAAGAAAAGAAAACAAAGAGAGGTTAGTTCAATAAATAACACATAACACGTTGGAGCAATAAAATGATACAAAAATGTAAAGTAAAGAAAGATGGGTAGAATCCCTCCCCTCGTGTCTAGTGTTCCTAATTAGGTAAGGTTGACTTTATCCTAGACAATTTCTAATATGGATGCATGAGATTGAGTTCACTAATGCATCTAGACTTGATAAAGTTTCAGACTCCCAAACTTTCAGACCAAGAGGTGAAGGGTCATCAATCCCAAGGCCTTCAGTCGGTGGTTAAAATGATCCCTCAAACATTGCTACATTTATGTCGTGCCATGGTCATATGTCCAAATGGATCAATCCTAATCCTAATAGGGAGGAGTAGTGTGACAACCACTAAAAAGAAAATAAGATGAAAGGCTATAAAGAAATACCGTATACACGTATGAAGTGCTCCTTTGAGGGGAGGGATTAATATTAAGCACGCGTGAAAACTCTAAGGTAATATTTTCCCCACCCCAAATGCAAAGGCGCGATAACGTAAATGAAAGTAAATAAATTACTTATCACATATACAGAGAGCGAGAGGCAGTTACGTGTATGAAATGCAAAAAATCCTAAAAAAGTAAAGAGAAAGAAGAAGAAAAATGCAATCTAAACATTCCAAATATGATATGTAAAAAGGTTAGAAAAAAAAAGGATCGACTAAATCAAGTGCCTGGATTCTCTAAAAATCCCTAGTGGAATCACTAGCTATCGTGCCCTATTTTTTTCGAAAAAAATAAATTGTAGTGTTGAAAGAATGAATTTTTTTAATAAAAGAGAGTTTTTATTTAAACATTAGTTTTTTAGGAGTTAGAAAAGATGTATTTAAAATTAGATTTTGATTTTAGAAATTAAATAAAGAAAAAGGGTGTAAAATGGGACTTAAAAAAAGTATGACGATTTGCCCAAAAATAATAGCCTAAAAAGGGTTTTTAAGAAAAAATAAGAGTTGCCATTTGGTATCGAGTTTAGATGTACCAAGTCACCTAAAAATGTATTTTTAAAAAAATAGAAAAAAACCCTTTTTAAACGACTCCAGATCTTTGAAAACAAGAGAAAAAAGTTCGGGAGTCACAGTTAAAGAAAGGGAAGGCATAGATTTGATAGAATCAAACTTAAGCCACCCTTTTAACCTAACCAAAGTTAGTTGCGAGATTTAGTTGAAAATTTTCCTAATCTAACCTATAAAACTTATCACATTTGGATATTTGTACATGGATGCAAATCTAAACCTAAAGGATATCGAGAGAATCGAAATATCTTTTCAAAGTTTAATTGGTGCAATTCACATTAATCGTATGCCCAAAATGATTCTTAGAAAAGGTCACGAATATGCAAAGGATGACACTCAAAAAATGGAAAATTATAATGTATAAATAAATATATATGACCTAGAAAAGGGGAATGCAACATAATAGATATGGGGGACTAAGATTCGTGACTCAATTTTTCTTTTTATAGAGGAGATGAGAGCATGTTAAAGCTAATAAGCCATACTCGTTCATATACCATATTTGAAGGGTGACTCTCTTAATTTAGTCAAGCAAATGGACTAGTCTACTTCTAATTTTCTCAATGAAATGCAAGTTTAAATGTCATGTTTCGTGCACCTAGGGATAAGGGAGATAATATATAGAGAAAATATCATGCAAGACGAGAAAATATATTAAAAATGAAAAAACTAGCATGAAATGCGATGAATGTCACATAAAAAATGTGAATCTAGCACGAAAACGGCCTAAAGGGTCTAATTTTGGACTAACCCATTTCTACAAGTTTTCACTAGCATTAGACTAGTAAGAAATCGGGGAGAAGGGCCATAACTAGCGCTGGACTAGTGTAGTGACGTCATGTATTTATTATAAACAAATAAATCATATAAAACATAATTAAAGCAAGTAAACACATAACGTACAAAGAATACATAACACATAAGCATAATTTCTAAATGTAAAACTCTAGTGAAAGCGAATAAACACACACACAAGCAAATAAACGCAAACAAAAACCTAACTATTACATTCGGAGCCCTAATTACAATCTAAGAGAGAGAAATTTAAAAATATAATAATAACCTAACTATTACATTTATCTAACTAATTATAGTTTTGGCAAAATTAAACCTATCTATTACATAGTTTAGCTAAATACATGTCTTAAGCATCTATCTATTACAATTTGACAACTCAGATAATCAACAAAAACTAATTATAATAAATAAAAATTTAAAATGAATAAAATGAATAAATAAAAGAAAAACACTCAAAACATGCAATTACACATAAAAAGAAACACATAGAAGCACATAAGAAAATTTAAAATAATAAAAGAAAGTATCTCTCTTAAAGTAGTGGTTAAATGAGGTTGGATTTGTCCTATTTATACTCCAAAATTGACAAAATGGTCAAGGCACCAATTTAATTAACAAATAAATTATAAAGAAGTAGAAATAACCATGAAATCTACTAATTAAAGCATTTAAATGAAGTATAATTAACAATTTAAAAAAGATAAAACAACCTATATTTAAGAAATCAAAACTATCAGGGACCTAATTGCAAAATTTAAGAAAGTTTTTGGAATCAAATTATAATTATTATAAAAATAGGGGTCAAAATCAAAGAAAAATAAAATTTAGGAACCAAATTACAATTATATTACAGACCTAATTGAAAGAAATCTAAAGTTTTTTGGGTCACAGTGAAATTAGTCAAAAGTCTATAGACCAGATCGCAAAATCCATTTACGAGTTTCATTAAAAAAATGGTGTTGGGCTATTTTCTTTCTTTTATTTAGTTTTGACTGGTTTGGCCCAAACTAAAATCAGACCTCCCTTTTTATAAAAATAATGGGTTAGTCCACTTATTTCCTAAACCAAACCCAACCAAAAATGTTAAACTTAAACAACAAAACCCACACACAAGCCCAATATAAAATAAGCTTCTCAGCCCAATTAGTTAACCCAAAAATAGGTTTCTTTCAATATTAACGAATCCAAATGAATCAAACATAATAAAACAAAATGAAAATAAATGGAGCAAACATAATATTAACTGCAAAAATCCCTGCCAAACTAGTCAGAATCCCGCCGGAATCGCGTTTCTCATCTTTTCAGGCCTGGATTTTTACATAAACGTGAAGTTCATGTCACATTGAACTTAAACAAACATCAAAACGATCCAAAATTCACATAATCATGAGGAAATATGGGATCTAAGTTTCATTACTATGAACATACATAAATTCACTCAAATATCTTGCATAAATGTCGAATCAAACCAAGATTTGTTAAAACCTTGCTCTTCATATGTATGTTGATTTTGAGCCAAAATCAAAGAGGTTTAAGAGGGGAAAGACTTAGTTTTTCAAACTGTTTGCTTGCTGGAAATTTTCGTAGGAGGGTCTGCGCAACTTTGGAAAATTGACTATAACTCCGTATAGGAAAGTCGAAATTGAGTTCCGTTTGTTGCGTTTGAAAATATACTCATAGAGCTTTCAACGATGTAAAAATCATGGGTTGGTTCAACTCCTATAAATACCATCAAATCTATAAAATTTCTTGAAAAACCATGAATGTTATGTTTTTGCACATGAGACAGTAGTGAGTTTGAACTGAAATTTGATTATTCTATAAGCTGAATTTCATCAAGATGTTTTCTAAAGCCTGTTAGTGCTTCGAGTCTTTTTCTAATGGTGTAAATTTTGTGATTTTTTGACCTACGAAACTCAAGTTATGCTTTTTCAAAAAATGTCACCAAAGCTGGGAATTTTGTCAAATGAATTGAGTGGGACTTGAAAAACTTTAGGAAAACTTTTCTAGGTCGTAAACTTTAATTGGTGTGATTTTGGATGGTTTTGTGGCCTTAAGTAAGTGTACTTTATAGCCTATAATTTGTGGTTGTGATTGACGTTGGATTGCTATGAATATAGGTGTTGAGTTTGGATGGAAAGTTAAGAAAATAAAAGGAAGTGCTGCTGAAATTTTTGTTACTTTCTAAAAAATCATGTGTAAAGCAAGGGAAAAAGTAATGGTTTCTTCTATCTTACTCATACTTTCTAGTTTCGTTTGCCCAACTTTAGACTTGAGGTTGATTGTTTTCTTCTAATAGTGGTGCGTATATCTTACGTATGTCTTGCTAAGTTTCATGAGTTATATATATATATATATATATAATTTTTCTCTCATGGTTTCTTACACCTTTTGCATCCAAGTGTTTTCTTTTCAAACTAATAACTTACTTGAACCATAACCCTAGAATGCACTTGGACATTCTTCGATTGGCTTTCAAGTTTGTCTTTGAGTTTTGTGTTTTGAGAGGCCGAATTTAGATTAGGTGTATGACTCATGATTAATGCTAAAGTGATTACCTTATTAACCTAAGTTTTGAATGATCGAACCATGATATTTGTCTTAGTTACTTTTGGGTTTAACGATGGGAACGAGCACGACTCGGAGTTGAATGTTTAGCGTTGTTCTACTTTAAAAAGTGAATGTTCCTTGTATGTTGTGCTTCTAATGTTTATGTGGATTGTTGTGAATGTTTGCTTGAATGTTAAATACTTTTCAATGAATGTTAAATGAATTTTCAATAGGCGAGTCTGTACTTTATCGCACTCGACCTAAGTGAACGTAAAATTTTCAATGATCAAATGATTGAATGTCGTTTGTGCATGAATGTAAGCCTTTGGCTGAACTGGGCCCTTGCCCTTCATTGCCAGTCAACTCGAGCCAAAAGAGGATTTAGTCGGGCAGCTGGTGAGTCTGGGACAGTATTTTCGTATACTCGAATATTACCACGAAGTCTAGTGGAGAACTGTCCAGTAAATGAAACGCAATGAATGAAATGACCGATTGAATGAAATGAATACTAAAGGAGTTTTCACTTTAAATGTTTTCAAATGTAGGAGGAATAAGAGAAATGGCCGGAGACTGAATAACTGAATGATGGCTCCAAGTGAGCACTATCCTTCCAATGCTTGAATGTTTATTTCTTGAATGAGTGTTTATTATTGTGCAAAATGTTCAAACTGTTAAATGCAATACTTCCATGGTTTCTCTACTTGATTGCTTGTTTGGGAACCTCACTGGGCTTTTAACTCATTCCTTTAGTTTTGTTTTCCTTACATTAGTGGAGACCGGAGCAAGTAAGCATGAACTAGGGTGTATAATTTTCATGTACTCGTACTTTTATAGATGGAATGTATTTTAGAGGTTTGGTACTGTAATCCTATGTTTCACTTTTGGGTTGTAAATTAAGTTGAAATTCTTGGTTGAATGGAACTTTTATGTCAATCTAGAGGCGTAACAGACTATTCCAAGATTGTTAGTGAGTGAGTCCTGGAGAGAGTTAGGCAGGCGGTCCGCCAAACCCTTGGGTACGCTCTAGAGGGAGGTGGGATCGTCACATAACATCTCATATTTCAACTACAAATTGAAAAGTCTAGGTTCATTTTATAATGGTAAAAAAATTCACTAAATGAATTCATAACTGTGACAGCCCCACTTTCCCCTAAGGCGAACCAAAGGGGTTAGCGGACTGCCTGCCCAACTCTCGCCAGGACTAACGGTGCAGATTAGAGCGGGCTATTGCGTTCCGGAACTTATAACGCGCGTAAACAAGTCACAATGGCAAAATAACCCAAAATAAAAATGAAATCCGGAGTCGGCCATGAATAGTAACCGACCCGTCAGAACCCAACCAAACATCAAAGATACATATACAACATCAAATTCAGCGTTTACAAGCCAAAATAGAATATGAAAGTTACTCAAAAATTAATACATGTACGGTTGCCAAAATAAAAGTGAAAACGGTCCCAAAGGCACATGTAGGGTTTCAACTCATAAACTATACAAAAGGGATATTCATTTAGTTCATTCGGCAACCAATTATCAAAAGTCATTCCATAAGCAGTCAAATTCCTGTAAGGAAAACAAAAGGAACGGGGTGAGCTAGTTGCCCAGTGAGATAATACTACTCAAGCAACCAAGTTCATAGATGCATCAAGCTTTCAGTCCAATTCATCAAAAGTAAATAAAGACACACATCAATAATGATGATAAAAGGATACGGGCGGCTCTCAAGAGCCCTTTTCCTCGTTTGCATTCTTGATCGGATCTCATTGACTCTCCGTCAATGTTTAAAAGTAACCAACCGTAGACTTCACTTCACTCCCATTCCTTCCACCTAACATCCCCCAACCAGGCCCGAACTCCAAACACTTGCACTGTGGTATTACTCGAGTATACCGGAATCGAGAGTCTCTCATACTACAAGATTCCATATAACACTTTCCCCAAGGATCATTAATTGGCACGACCAAGCCCTCGCCGGCTCGATTCAATCAACTACCAATGGGGTTGAGCTCAATGATAACAATTGTAGTCGTTGGATACTCGTCCAATCGACACCAAGTCAAGCACTTTCATTTCATGTAACATTTCATGTGACATTCCAATAACATGAGAAACAATAAGTGAGAGTGATAAAGTACGCTCTCACTTCAATCAATCAACATTCAACTCATCAAGTTCAAGTATCAAAGTTATATAGTAACACATAAGTGAGTAGTACACTCACCCGGGTCAGTGCAGATACCTCCCAAAAGAGAGCTTTAATCACCAAGAAACCCTAAAATAATCCAAGGAAAACAATTGAAGGTTCCACTTTCAAAATCGAGTATACAGAATGCACATGTGAGGCTCGACTACCAGTCGTATGCCTCGCCAAATAATTACTAAAGCAAGGGTGCAAAACATGATTTTTGGTAACGAAAAGGTAACATGAAGACCTAGGCTCAAACAACCCAAAAGCTCTTCGTTTAAATCACAAGTAAATCTAACTAGCTTTCAAGAAAAATTTCGGCAGCATATCCCTTGTTTTTACCTATTTTCCAGCCATCATGGCTTCATTATTTCCTCAAATCAGTCCCAACATCTCGTACAAAAATAATCTCATTCCCAAAAGCCGTTCACTAGGCTTAATGGCATTCAAGTACAAAATTTAGCTAGGAAATGACCGGATATGAAAGTCAAGCCCTAAACTATTCAAATAAACACCATAAGACTCGATTACAAGTCATAAACCAATTCTACATACTACCAAAATAGGGTTCCCTAAGCATACACAAACAATAGAGGAAACCAGAAAAATCCGGAAATGCTTTAGCTTTAACCCTGAAAAAAACAGTTTTTGACCTCATTTTGCGGTAATGGCACCAAAGGTACTACGATTATCGGATGAAGGTACAAGATCCACCGTTTCGAAGCTAAAAGATAGGGCTACAATATTACAGAAGGTCACTTAACCCAGTTTCGAGTGTAACCAGGTCAAAAATGCAAGAAACTACACCAGAATCGGAAAAACAGATTCACAGAACGCGTTCTAGTGTAAACATCATAACTCAGCCTACCTAAGTCCAAATCCAGAAATTCCAAAACCAGATGAAAGCTAAGAAATAGGGATACATTTCATCAGAAGACCTCAATAATCAATTCCGAAGAAATTCCAGCCAAAACAACCAATTACAGGCGCAATTCTTACATTAGGGTAAAACCAGGACAGCAAGGGTAATTTCGACTTTTCTCATTCTACGCTACTCCGATTGACCTGAAATTTTGTAGGCACCTCTAAAATATCATTCCCTACAACTTTAATGTTTTAATCCAAGGCCAATTAGGCCTCTAACTAGGAGCTATAAATTCGGGCAGAATGTTCCCAATAAAACCCTAACTTTCTAAAATTTCTTCCAAACCAGAAATTGGTTGCAATTATCCACTTTTTCCACCTTCTAGAGTCATTATATACCATTTCCAATCATCATAGATAGCCACACAATCATGCTCATATAAAACAGAGAAATCCCCAAAAATAATAAAACTTCATCACTTTAACCACAAATCAAGAAATAATCCATAAACTTGCATCTCCTACTACCACTAATCATGATTTAAGCATCAATTAAGGAAGGAGAGTGGTTCTTCTCAACTCACCTTAGAAACAAGAGAGAGAGAGAGCAATATGTCCTCTTAGCTTTCCAAATAACTCCACAAATCAACTCACTAACACTAAGTGAAGAGGTTTTATGGAGAAATTGCAAGATTAAATGGTTGGTTTGATGATTTGGAGCAAGATGGACTCAAGAACTTGGAGAGTTTCTTTCTTTCTTTTCTCCTTGAAGTGGTCGGCCAAGAGAGCTTGAAATGGAGCAATTTTTTTGGTAAATTTTGAGTTTATTAAGTCAAATGGTAAGACATGAAATAGTAGTCAAAAGTCTCATCCAATCTCCAAGTGACACGTGTCACTTTATTTAATGCAACTCTATCTCTTTGTTCCCTCTCACACCAATCCAAATAGCAACCTTTATTTATCTCTTAACACCCGGTAAATTAATTCCAGTATCCAAAACTTAATCTAGTAGGCCGAATTTTTCCGAACTTTTCGCACTAGTGGGTCCCACGTCCGGTATACGCTCTTAATTTCTCAAAAACTATTCGATACTAGAAAAATCATCTAAAAATTATATCTGCTCCTTAAAATTATCTAGAAATTTTTCCTACTCACGAAAATGCAGAAAACAAGCCATGAAAAATAATGAAACCTAGAAAATGGAAAAAATACGGGTTCTCACACTCTCTCCCCCTTAAAAGAATTTCGCCCTCGAAATTTCTCACCTTGGTTCACAAACAGTTCAGGGTATTCCTTTTTCACTTCCCAGGTAGCCTCTTCTATCCCATGATTTTTTTTCCATTTTTTTTTCCGCGTGAACACTATTCTCTCTCCTACCCAAACGCTGCGATCCTTACAACCCATACCAATGCTCAAACGATGATTTCCCCATAGGAATACTACTTTCAGGTCGTAGGGCAGACAAGCAGGCGTGGTATCTATTTCGTCCATCAAAATTGGGGTTGACAAATAAATGAGTACCACCGGGATCTACTCAGATTTCCGCAAATCGATGGAATACCAAAATCATACCTTCCTCAATTTCAGGAGAATCGGGGACCTGTTGTGGTTCCAATGAATACACTCGACCCGCTACTTTAGATTTGGTCCCTTCCACCTTGGCCGGTTCGGAATTAGTCTTCGTCGCTTGCTGATTCCCCTTTCCATCTCGTGATAGGACTGGACAAGTAGCGAGCTGATGGTTTGCACTTCCACAGCGAATTTGTAAGTTACACTTTAAGACATAAGTTACACTTTTTGAATGATCGAATTTGTAACTGAAAATTCATTAAAGAATTTGTAACTTATTGTGTTTGAATTCAAAATAAACATGTGATATTTTTTATTAAAATATCGAACAATCCCCCACTTATTTTAATAAAAAAATACAATACTCAAAACTTAATACTTAATAAGGCAAAGATTAAAAGTTCAAGCATGAGTCAAGCTTGCTCAACACTAAACTTGAATTGAATTCGAGCTCCAGTTTGAGTTCAAAAATATTCAATTCGTTAACTCACAAGATTGCTCGATTATATATATAATGAAATTATATATATTCCTAATATTTTATTATTTTTTGAGAAAAAATTACTATATTATTCATTTTTTTAAAAATAAAATAATTATTTTTAATTGTTTTAAGTTTGAGCTCAAGCTCGAACTCGTCTAGACTTGAATTTTAGGTTGAATTCAAGATCGAACTTTACATTGAAAGATCATCAAACACGAGCTAGAGTTTGAACTTGGTCAATTGAGTCGAGACTCGGTTCAATTAGATCAAAATTCGACTCGACTCGACTCATTTGCAACACTAGATAAAACACGACACTAGCAACTCTAATGAGAGACACTCTGGACATGTTCTATAGCACCTAGAAAAGAGCCTTTTGTTTGACAATAATAGAAAGAACATGCATTGAACTTATATCTTGACACTAGCACTACTTTAATGAGAGACACTCTGGACATGTTCTGTAGAACCTAGAATGAACCTTTTGTCCGTTAATAATAAAAAGAACATGAATTGAACCTAAATGTTGACAACAAAACTTGGAAAGCAGCAAGGGCATTTCCACATAATATTCTCAAAACTAATCGAGTACAATGTTTTCCAAAGAAAATTAGACACGTCGTGTTCCTCATAAAATTCGCAAAAACTATATTTAATAGGAACATATTTGCGCAATTCATTGCGAACCTGTAAAGAAAAGCACACAAAGAGTCAATATCTCTTTACGAAAGTGTAGGCATTTTGATTCTATTTTCTTCCTTGTAATCACTCTTACTGCGACAAATGTCATGGATTTCTCATATAACGCAGACGAAGATGCTCATTCAAAGATGACATATAAATATGTCAAGGTTCTAATAATTTCTGACGAGTGCGGGGTATACATATAATAATTAGCTCATTTCACAGTCAAGTTTTACATTTATAAGTTCCTAAATACCCCACACGCGATTTTTTGTAAGTATACGAGTCACGATTGAGTATAGGGTATTAAGGGTCGAACTCATAGGGAAGATTTTCAATTACCGGTGATTTTCAAACTCTTTTATTATTTAGACTATCACAAGTATAAGAAATTAAATCTACACTATAAAAGTAAAAAAAAATAATAGAAAACTCCTAGAGGTATGGAATTCACTTCTATTCTTGTAAGTGAAGTTACCGGTTAAGTGAATACTATTATCTTGATTAGTTATGATGTAATTTCCTTATATATATGAAACCTACTCTCGTAGTGAATCAAATATACTTGTAATTAAGCCATACGTACTCTCATGGTTATGAATTAAGTACAAGTTTATTTCTTCTATGAAATTATATGAAACAAGTCAGCAACAAAGATGCACCTCTACTTTCACGAGTGAACTCCCTAAGTTTATCACTTCCTTGAATTAGTGTTAAATTCCAATTTTCATTGCAAACTTAACACATTTAGATTATCACAATTAATGACTGGTTAATCAAGATTAGAAAAGCAAAAGTGATAAATAACTTGCTCAAAATAATATTACCAAATAACCAAGTAAACATCACTAACAAGATATAGAAAGTTCATCCATAATTCTAGGCATAAACTTTAACTAAACATAAAGAACAAGATCCAAACTTGTATTATAGTTAAACATGAACTTAAATACAAAAGAGAAAGTGATAGAAGAGAAGTCACCCTTGTCACATGAGCTCTAACTCTTCATCTTTGCTCTTCAAATCTTCATCTAAATCTAACTATAGATACAAGATGGATAAACTACACTAACTATACTATACTACCCTAACTAATGAAGTAAGGAAATTCTAGTGAAGACTATATTTTTGGTGACTTTCACTAGCCTTCCAAAGTTGTGTAAATGTTCTCCAAAGGCTGCTATTTATAGAGAATCCAAGCCCAAGGTGAGTTGTTTTTTAGTTGGCAAAGTTGGCTTTTGAAGTCATCAAGAGTTGTTCTCCAAGTTTCCACACTCTTCTTGGTCAGATACAGTCAGAATTTTGAGTTGTAGATGAGTTAGAAAGGTTGTGCGAACAAAGAATAAGTTGTAGCAGAAAATGATGAATATGCGACTTGAAAACGCGACCTTAGGTCACGTATTGCCTACCCATGTATTGCTTCTACATATTTGCACTTTCTGGGCAGAATTCATCTTTGTTTTGTTTTTAGTCCAATTTCAATTGATATTTTCTCAATGATAGAAGCTTAACTAGCTCTTTTACAAAACATGAACGTTGTAGCCCTTTGAGTTAGCTTTCCAATGCATCAAGAATTATCCAAATTGGAGATTTGCAAACCAAAAAATGACCAAAATACCCTCAAATGGTCAGAACTCTATTTTAGCTTTCTACAATGAAATTGCACTTCAGTATTTCGACCTTTTGACTAGGAAAACAACTAAAATAGACTTCGATATCTTCATGCCAAATATATGTCTATCTCTTAGCTTCAAAATGGTATAAAAATCACCTCAATTCAATGCTTGTAGCTCAAGATATAACCAAAATACTACAAGGTGTCAAAGCTGTTTAATTTGCATTTCATCCTTTGAGTATTTTGCACTTCATGTCTTCTTTTTATCACTTCAAATCATCATCAATCATCAATCATCTTCTCATTTCATGCCATTTGATGATTGAATCATTAAACATACAAAAATATGAAGGTTTCACCATTAAAATCTATAGAAATGCAATTTTTACCACTTAAATCACAAAATACATATTTTCACTAGAAACTTAGTTAATTAGTTATAAAAATAGTTAAAACACACCAAAACTAACAAATAAAACACACTGAAAAATGTAAAATATGCACTTATCAATTTCTAATTTGTCATCTTTACAAACATAAACTGGTGGAACGCCTAGATCTATTAATTTCAAGTTGAGGTTTTGATAATATAAAAGAAATGATAACAGACTAATTTTTGCATTTTCATACTTTTCCTTGCAATCAAACACTACGTTACACTCACAAAATTAATAGCAGAGGGTAATATTAGGAGTTGGACTTTTTCTTTTTATCTCAAAATGTTGCGTATTAAGGGTCTATTTGTTTGGGTGGAAAATGTTTTCCGGAAACATTTTTCACAATTTTCGTTGTTTGGTTGTCAATTAATTTGGGAAAATAATTTCCAATGGAAAAGAACATACGCCGAGAGAATGAAAATAACTTCCTTATCTATCATTCTGAAGTTATTTTCCTTTCACACAACTTTCACAGCTTTGGGGCTGGGACTGATATGATGTCAATGTTTTACCGGTCTGTTGAAGTAGAGGAATGCAGCTTATGTCTTTGCAGCTCTTATCACATGCCAAACATTATGATCTCTTGGCAGTAGGCAGGATTCAAGAAATTCCCAAAATTTATCCGCTACTGCAGCTGCAAAAGTGCATTCAGCAGAAGCCCATATGAGGACAGCAGCAAAGTAGTTTACAGCATTTGATTACTTTGCAAAGGCATGAAAAAAAACTTCACAATAAAAACTGACAATATTTAAATCCGGAATGAAATGGTGTCCTCACTCGTTGAAATTAAACTAGGGGGGAAAAGTGAAAGGAGAAAAAACTTAAAAGAAAAGCAGAAACAGCAAATATGGGGTGAAAACTTGCCAAATTCATCACTTGTTACATGAATTTGTCATCAGGAAAGCCAAAGAAGAAAGTTTTTTGCATATTTTACATGGGTATGATGAGCTTTATACTTTTACTGCACCATACAACCCATACAGGTTGGCAGGGGCGGATTTAAAGGGGGGCACTGGGGGTGCGGGCCCCCACTGCCCCCCTTAAATTCCTATAATAGTTCTATAATTTTGACATAATTTTAAAGGTGCCCCTAGAATTTTTTTTAAAAAAATGTGAAAGAATGGATCATAAAATTTATATCATTCACTTTCTTCCTCTGGTCCCCATTTTCCCCCCAACAGGACCAAGTACCAATTATATTAGTCATTACTTTTAGTCCCCACTTCCCAAGTTCCATTTACTCCTCTGGTCCCCCATTTCCTTTCACAACCGATGACCGCTCTTCTTCCACACCCAACTAACAACTCTTTTTATTTATTACTTCATCCAATCATTATTAATCATTTATTTCCTTTGTCCCCACTCCCCAAGTTCCATTTACTCCTCTAGCTTTTGGTTGTCCCCACTCGCCAACATACGATTGCCACTTTTTCTTCCACAACCAAAGCTTGTTACTCTTTCTCTTGATCACTTCATTCGATTTAGAGATTGCATCAGAATCAATTGATCTTTTGGGACCTGGGTCCGCCACTGATTTGCAGCTCTTTTTACCAACTTTAGGAGACCATCAAAATCAGGTTCTAAACAATTACTTCTTATTATTATTATTTTAAATTTGTTTGCAAATATATTGCTAGAGCATGAGAGTATTACTGTTTTAAAGAAATTTGAAAATTGATTAGTTAATGTAATAACTAATAAATGGGTTATTTGATAAATATTTTAACTTGTGAAATGGTGATTTTATGGATTTATAATTTATTTTTTATTTTCCTTGATTAGTTTCTTATATTGGAGTTAATGTAATGATGAATAGAGGACCGTTTGACATATATTTTAACTTTTAAATTATTCTTGTATGGATCCTTTTATCTAATTAACTTGATTAGGTTCATATGTTGTGATTAATGATTTGATATAGTAATGAATAAATAAGTCATTTAATAAATAACTTTAACTTGTAAAATAGTTCTTAGATTTTATTGTACATTTAATATTTTAATTGGATTAGTATCTTATATATTGAATTTAATTTCTTTAGCTATGGAGAGATATTTCAAGAAGAAATCAATGGAAAAAGAGTCATCTAATAAAGAAGAAGCCAAGGATAATGAAAGTGCAAAAAATGATAATAAAAGAAGTTACTTGGGGATTAACTTAGATGAATTACCTGCGGATCCAGCCCAAAAAAAAAATTTGGGGATTATCTTCCAAACCTTCAAGATGAAATTCGGAGATATTACTTACAAAAGGGACCATGTCAACCTCATGATTATTACATTAATAATTTTGAGTTTGTCTTTTTATGTTTTTCATGGAATATACATATAATTTGTACTTGTTGGTGAATTTATTTTTTTTTTGCTTAAAAATTAAAAAAAGAGTAGATAAAAAATTTTAGTGTTATTTTTGCTCCCACTAAGATTTTTTTCTGGCTCCGCCACTGCAGGTTGGGTATCTATGCTGATGCAATGGCCTTTAAGAAGTCGAGGCTCTTCTGTCCTCATTTACGCTGTTTGCTCTTCTTTCCTAAGACTCCTTTTGTGCTTGAACAGAAGCATGATTTTTCATTCATGTTTCGGATATTTAAACTTCTCAAAGTGTTGGACTTAGGGGACTATGATCTTGGTCAGAACTTTCCAATGGAGGTAGTATTGCTGGTTCACTTGAGATACTTGGTGATTCAATGTGGTGTAAAGTCCATCCCGTCAGCGATATGCAAACTCTCGAGGTTAGAAACTTTTCAGTTGAAGGGAGCTACAACTTGTGTTGTGTTGGCAAACACAATCTGGATGATGAAGGAACTGAGGCATCTAAGCATTGCAAGTTCTCGTTGCTCCTTTGGTTTTATATTTCCCATTGAAGATCTTGAAAGATACCCAGATTTGTCTCAATTAGGCAGCTGTATCCTTGCAATCGATTGCTGCAATGGTCAAAGTTTTGCAAAGATACTGGCAAAGTTACCAAACATCCAAACAACTTGTGTTTTATTTAGTTCATTTCACGAAAGATGTTACCTCTAGTGCAGAGGTTATTTAATTTTTTTTAGGATCACTGATTTGAGACAACAAAAAAAAATGTTGCGGCATCCAATTTGATAAAAGAGACTCTTCTCCCCTTAATGTTTTTTTTAAAAAGGAAGATAAAAAATCAATTAATTAGTATCATTAATAATTCCATTTAAGAATTCATGGTGTAATATGAATAAATATTTTATAAAAATGATAATATGATTATAATGGATAGAAACTAAAAATAACTTGTAATCAAATGAATGTTTTGAAAGTAGAAAAACATTTGCAACATATTAACAAACATATCAGAAAATATTTTCACTGACAAACCAAACACCGGAAAATGATGAAAAAAGAAATTTGGAAAATATTTTCACTAAATAACCAAACACTGGAAAATTATAGGGAAGGAAGTGATTTTCCAGGAAAATGACTTCTATGGAGGAAAATAATATATTCAGTCCAACCAAACGGACCCTAAGAGTTGACAAAAAATCCACCAATCAACTCAGTGGTTGTCGTTCAATTACAAGTATCGTCATTGCGTATGACAGGAATTGCAATTAATTTTTATTGCATCAGTTTCATGTGTGTTTTGTTGTGCCAACGTTGAAAGTTATGATCACCTATTTTTCTCTGGTCCGTTCACTTACAGATTATGGCAGTATTTATTGGAGAAATGCAATATCATATGGTTTGAAGGTAGTTGGCAGGAGACTATTAGTTGGGCCACCATGACTGAAAGCCAAAAGTTTCCAAAATTTGATGCGTAAACTGGTACTACCTACTGCAGTTTATTGTGTTTGGAATGAAATAAATCGAAGGATATTCACAAACACTTGCATTGATGCTATAAGTCTACAGAAACAAGTGTGCTCCTTAGTGGGAAGTAGGCTGATGTGCTTGACAGGGATCACTAAGTCTCAATCCAATATGTGGCTGCAACGGGAATGAAACTTGTCTCAATCCATATTTCGGCTTTAACTGCTGTTTGATTGTAATTTTGGCTGGTTTTTGGTTGTTCACGTCTCTTTGTCTATTTAATCCTACCTTGTGGATCCGTTTTATTGTATTGATTATAACATACAATTACTTGGGAATAAATTTTAACTTACCCAAAAAAAACGAATTGCGACAGAAGTAAAGAAGAGTAAGACCTCGTGTTAGAATGGGGTTTTGAGTCATATATACATATATAAGTCCAAAACAATTTTGAAAGAGAATAGAGTGTTCATTGTCTATATATGTCCTTGTCTTCTTTCCTTAACAAATTTGTCTCAAATATTAGTTTGGAGGGAAAGTGTGGTGGGAAAGTTATTTCAATTTATATTTCACTCACTTGAATATGAATTGGAAGATATATAAAACATCTTGGCAAGGGTGCTAATTAATTAATATTTTAGGTAATTAATTAGATGTAGTTAAGTTACATTTAACAGACACTTCTATTAAATGGTTAATTACCTATACTTCTTTTCAATAACGATTGCATCCTTTGATGGTATCTTGAATAGGTGGCTCAATTCTTTAAATATGAGAACTTTGATATAATTAAATCACTTTTTATTGATAGGTCTTAGACTTTGCTATATCTTAGAGATGATTTGCCTAATATAGAAGCTAATAACACCTTAAGAAAAGTGTTTTTCACGCCTCAAAATCTCAACGTTTGTTTAGTTCAGATTAGTTGTTTACAATATTTCCAACATGTAGTATGTATCAACAAAATGCAAGTCAAAGAAGCACATCTGCAAATCTTTAATGAAGCTATAACACATTCCAATGCAATAGCATTAGTAACATGTGAATCGACGGAAACATATATGCAAGTATGAAGTGCATTGGAATCCAAAGAAAGAGTCATCTAATTATTGTTATATTAATAGGGTATGTCTAGTGTGCGTCACATGGGGGCTTAGGTGTTAGCTTTAGAAAAATCAAGTTAAACGGGGTCAAAAACTTGATTATGTATTTATAATGGTAAATTATGCAAAAATTAGGTGTCCTAGCTAGTAGTCATGGGGGCCTATCAAAGAGATCCATATTAATGGGAAGATTAGCACGCTTCAGTCTTCACTAACCTTTTCTAAATGTCTCATCTTGTTCACTCAACTTCGTTCCATTTTAAATTGGTCATCTATCTTAAATGACTCTTTTGCCCATTCCACGGAAAGTTTTCCATTAATTCCACCAACAGAGGTTCTTACATTTAGGCATGTCAATAGCGTCAAGTTAACCTAAACCTATCATGCGGTTTCACCAGTCTGGGTTAAAATTTTTGCATTTGAAAACCTATTTTGACCTAGACCCAAAAAAGGAATCACTGGTGTAGATAGGATGTGATTTTATAAACTTTTATACATAGATTCGAACCAGGCCCATACCCCATTTAAAGCAACAAGCAAATTCTAATTATTAACTAAGAGGTCTAGTTTTAGTATGTTTTAAATATTTCACTACCAACAAAAATACTTTTATGTAAAGTAGTTTAAACTATCAACGTTTTCTGTTCTTTTTTAAATCGTAAAATGACATTCAGTGGTTAATTTGCACACGCAATTTCTGATACATAATCACATACACGTGTACAACAAAATGAGAAAAATGGAGGAATTTTAATGACATGCAAGATTGGACACCGGATGCAAATGAAATTTTTGAAGGAAATACAAATAGTTGATATAACTTTATGAGTTTAGTTCTTAATTCTTACATGCAGTAATATTCTCTGATAATTTTTCTATTTAAAAATAATAATTAGATATATTTATTTTATATTAAAAAGGGAAAATGGCCAATTTCGTCCCTATACTTTTATACTTGTGCCGATTTAGTCCCTTTATTTTATTCTTGGCCAATTAGATACCTTAACTTAAAATGCAAGTTCAATTGAGGCCCTTTGTGGCGGCGCCACCAGAAAATATCAAGCGGGCGGGAAATTGACCACATAATAAGGGTTACTTTTGGAACATCACTTATGGGACTCTAAGAAAGCCAAATAAAATCATACGTAGCAGAATTAAACTCTGAAATCATACCAAACTGGAATTTTGTCCATAATTACAAGTGAAAGGGGGGATCCCCAGTGGACATTACAAGTGAAAAACCCAAGCGCATATCAGATGATGCATATATATATACATATGGGGGGTATAGTAGCTAGGACCAATCGAATTAGGAAGGAGTACTAAAGAAGAGTAAACTGAAATTGGAAAAGACAAGACAGGATTTGAGGAGGCTTCGAAGATCTGCTGCGGCATTCATGGGTTGGAGAATGATGTGTGGTGCGGGAACAAAGGGATTGTGAACGGCTGTACGGAGGTTCCTGTGCAGAGCCCGGGGGAATCATCAGCTGGGACGGAGTGCACTATACTGAGGCTGCAAACAAATGGATTGCCAACCTCGTACCCAATGGTTCGCTCTCTGACCCACCCACCACTCCCAATCGCAAGAGCCTGTCATCCCCAAATCTGAGCTGTTGTTGCTGCTGCTCCTCCTCCTCCTCCTTCTCACCATTTTTTTCTGCAACCTTCATCGAAATTGCCTTTCATGCTCGATTCGCACCCCATTTTGTCTGTTGTTGCAATCCCATCGGCCTCCTTTTTCTTGTCCATCATCAATCACTGGAATTTTGCCCAAATATCTCTTGGATTATAACTCTAATTGTTTTCTACATAAGTCTCTTTCAATTTGGTATGATTTCAGAGTTTAATTCTGCTACCGTATGATTTTATTTGGCTTTCTTAGAGTCCCATAAGTGATGTTCCAAAAGTAACCCTTATTATGTGGTCAATTTCACGCCCGCTTGATATTTTCTGGCGGCGCCGCCGCAAAGGGCCTCAATTGCACTTGCATTTTAAGTTAAGGTATCTAATTGGCCAAGAATAAAATAAAGGGACTAAATCGACACAAGTATAAAAGTACAGGGACGAAATTAGCCATTTTCCCTATTAAAAAATTTATTTTCTTTCAATTTTTAATTCTTAAGATAGTAATACTTAATTGCACATAATAAAAGTATCCATAGATAGTCATTAACACCAAAATCACAATGGGCAAATGGTAAGTGTTTATTTTGCAGTTTTTAATGTATTTTATTACTTATGTTTTGGTGTGTCTTAGCTATTTTAGAAATCAAACAACTAAGTTTCTATTTGAATTTTGCATTTGTGGTGAAATGAGAAAAATTACATATCTATGAATTTAAGTGTAGAAATTTCACATTTTCGTAAGTTTTAATGATTTAATTATCAATTGACGTAAAGTGAAGAAATATTTGAATGATTTTTGGTGACTTGAAATGATTTTCAAATGAGCATGAAGCGTACAGCTGAACAGATGCAATGCGCAGAAGGAAAGAAGCTAACAAAGAAGATCCGCTCATGGATCCATACTGAAGGGCCGATATCCACCTAATGGATCCATGGCAGGCAGCTTTTGAAGACAAGGCATCAATCTGGCCCAACACAAAAGCACCAATCCGAGGCCGGATTGTGGTCGGAAAGTGCAGCTCAACTTGCACAACTTGCTCAATAATTTTACGCCTTTTGAGGGATGATTTGTAGATTTGTGGCTGGAGATCTAAAGCTACAGAATGCTTTTTTGGCCATAGTACTCTCAGTACAAACACATTTTATAGCAAGAACCAAAGCTAAGAGAATGGAGAGAAAAGGCAACAAAAAATGCAAATCTAACACTAGAACTTCCTAGATCTTTAGTTTAGGTTAGATTAGGATAGATAGTTTACATCCATTCTTGTATTTGAAACTATATTTGAATGAAGATTTAAGGATCAAAGATGAAGAGTTTGAACTCATATAACAAAGGTGGCTTCTCTCCTATCCTTTTCTTTCTTATATAGGATTTCAAGTATCTTTAATACAGGTTTGGTAGTTTCTTTGATTTTCATTTTGTTTTATTAAAGTTTATGCATAGTGTTATAGATGAACTTTCTATATCTTGCTTGTGATGTTTGTTTAATTATTTGATGCTATTATTTTGAACAAGTTATTTAACACTTTTGCTCATCCAATCATGATTAATTGACTATTAATTGTGATAATCTCAAAATGTAAGATTTGCAATGAGAATTGATATTTAACACTAATTCAAGAAAGTACTAAACTAAGAAGTTCACTCAGAAGAGCAGAGTAGCACCTTTGTCACCTTGGTGGCTCGTGCCATGTAATTCACACAAATTAATGAGTAGATAATTTTATAATTAGGAGAGTAGGTATGAATTAGTTATACATGTAATTGATTTGTTACTAAAGTAAGTTTCACATATATTAGAAAATTACGTTATAATTTAGCCAAGACAATAACACTCAATGAGTTAGTAATTTCACTTGCAAGAATAGTTGGAAATTCCATAACTCTAGAAGCCTTTTTATTGTTATTTTTACTTCCTTTTAATATATATTTTTAGTGTATATTTAATTTCTTGTACTTGTGATTGTCCAAATAGTAAAGCAGTTCGAAAAAAATTGGTAATTGACAATTTTCACTATGGGATCAACTCCTAATATTTTTTACACACAGTAAACAGTTTTTATGCTTACAAAAAAATTGGATATTTAAGTTTTTTAAAATTTGGAAGAGAGGAAAAACCTCCTCTGTAAAGGTCTATTTCTTCTTTCAAACTTTTTTGGGTTTGGGCTTGGATTTGAATCTAAAATTTAGCAATTCTGAGTCTGAATATAGTCAATCTAACTTAAACTGTACTTGACATGCTCACATCTAAATTAGTTACACAGTTGACATCTAAATATGTACTTCAATCATGTAACCATTTATGTATAGATTTGAGACATGTCGATGAAAAATAAATTGGAACAAAAAAGTCTTGAAATAAATAGCAAATTTAGGTGGGGAGAGGGTTGGGTTGAGTTAGATGGTAAAATGAGAGAGATTATAAGTAGGAGCATCTATATATATTCAAGACCTTTTACTTATAAAATAAAAATAAAAATAAAGCATCTCTTAAGTAAGGAATAGTATATTAATAAGGGAGGATTAATGTCTTTTTTTATTTACTTATATTGCCCTTGAATAAATTATAAAGCATCTCTTAAGTAAGGAGTAATATGTTAGTAAGGGAGGATTATTAATGTCCTAACACAATACTTTATGTTAATCAGTTCAATACTCTCCTATTAGAATACTAAGACTGTCCAGTGACTAATCATTAATCAACAATCTGCAAAGAATGGGTGGATGTTTGGGTTGCCGATTTACATAACTCTTCCTATATCCTCTTTGTCAACTACATGTTTTTTCAAGTTCATATTATAGCCTAAAGATTCCTCAACTCTGCGCGTAATCATATATTCCTCCCGTATCATGCTATTTTATCTCCTTCATATTGGACAATTATCCATACCAACTAACCAATATTCGAACATCTATTTTATCACCTTCATATCGGACAATTATGCATACCAACTAAACAGTAATTGAAAACGGAAAATAATACCAACAAACCAATAATCGAGCATCTATTTTATCACCTCCATATTGGACAATTATCCTTACCAACAAACCAATAATTGAAAACGGAAAATAATACCAACAAACCACTTTTATGCCGAATACAACAATGTAGGGTAATAATATACCAAATAATGTAAAAATACAACTACAAAACTCCAACTGCACTCAATCCTTTCCCCAATAGATCTACCATCACCACCTTGTTCATCAACTATATACGTTACTGGAGCCCTACTTCAGTGAACAACACTAAGCTAACCAATTTTTTTCAGTGTTGTAGTGAAAGAGAGATGCATGGAGGCCTTTTACCTATATTTCCTCTCCCTCCTAGTCGTGTTCATTTCCATTTCTGTTCCCTTTCTTTGCCACCGTTCTAAGTCTAAAAAATGCAAACTTCCACCAGGCTCATCTGGATTCCCACTAGTTGGAGAGACACTCCATTTTCTCATGAGTGGCCCTGAAAAATTTATTCATCAAAGAATGGAAAAATACTCCGACCAAGTATTCGCAACTTCATTGATGGGACAGAATTTGGCAGTAATTTGTGGTGCAGCTGGGAACAAGTTCTTATTATGCACTGCAAACGATTTCGTTAGTCCTTGGCTTCCCGATTCACTATTGATGTTTTTGAATTGGGTGGATTCTCCTGGAAAGTCACGCAAAGATTTATTTTCAAAAATCCGGGGCTTTCATCAAGCAGTAATCATGAGGCCTGAAGCTTTGAAACAGTACATACCCATCATGGATTCCTTGACAAGGCAACACCTACAGACTGACTGGGATCCTTTCCATGTTGTAAAGGTCCATCCTGCATCCCAGAAGATAACACTTATATTGGCATGCAAATTACTGCTAGGTCTGGAACCTGACCAAGCTCAAAGATTTTCAGACTCCTTCACGGTCTCATTGCAAGCTTTCTACTCATTGCCCATCAATTTGCCCGGCACCGCTTATAATCGTGCTTTGAAAGAGGTTGATAAGCTTAAGCAGGAATTCTTGAAGATCATTCTAGAGAGAAAAAAGATGGTTTTAGAGAATAGGGAAAAAGCAGGTTCGGACGTACTGTCTCGCACGCTGCTGGATGAAAACGCCCATTTGTTATCCGACTTGGAATTTGCTGTTTATCTTGTAAGTTTGATGATTCCCACCTATGAATCCGGCAGTGCATCAATCACCTTTGTCTTGAAACATCTTGCAGAGCTTCCCCATATCTATGACATGGTTTATAAAGGTATATTACGAGCTGGTGATAAAAAATTCTTTATAAGTTCAATTATACGGTACGAGATATACTACACTTCAAGAATTTTTCAAGATTATAGCATCTCTCCCTGTGTAGTGTGTAGTGAACGTACTGTTTCCTATAAAGTTGCTGATGACTTGTTGAAATCTTGTCGGTATAAACTGGTACTCAGTAGGCACAAATTAGAAGAACTCTCAAGGATATACATATACTGGTCCCTCGGAATTTTAATAGCCCTTCTCAGCCCAGATTTGATCAGCCATGCATTAGTGTATATTCTTCTTAAAGAGGCTAATTAATCAGCGCATTTCTTGAAAGCTTTAACACCTACACTAGCAGCTTCTTTGGCGATATGCAGAACACATGGAGATTGCCAAGTCTAAAGATCCTGAAGAGCTGCTAAACTGGGAAGACGTTAAAAAAATGAAGTATTCTTGGAATGTGATTTGCGAAGCTATGAGGTTAGCACCACCTGCCACAGGAGCCTTCAGGGAGGTCGAGACTGACATCCACTTTGCAGGTGTCACTATTCCAAAAGGATGGAAAGTAAGCACCAACACTTATTGTAATCTACCGGGACAAATTACTGTTACAAATAGTAATGAGAATTGATTGATGCTCCTACAATTGATCACTCATGATAATTGTACTTTCAGGTGCTTTGGAGCCCATTCACAACAAACAAAAACCCAAAGTACTTTTCTGAACCAGAAAATTTTGATCCAACGAGATTTGAAGGTGACGGACCAACACCATGCACATTTATACCATTTTCAACTGGACCGCGAATGTGCCCAGGAAAGGACTATTCCAGATTCCTGATACTCGTATACATGTATAATGTCGTGAGAAAGTTTAAGCTGAAGAAGTTGATTCCAGACGATAAGGTCCTCTATCGTGTTGGTCCTTATCCAGCTAGTGGTCTCCCCTTGCGTTTGCAACCACACTAAAACTTAATCATAGTATTTGGCTAATATGTTTGGCATTGGGGATTTGGGTGTACTTGTAGCCTATTACAGAAAATGTCCTCTCTTGCTGTTTCCCAAGTATTGAACCACTTCAAAAATAATGGATTCCTAGAGTATAGAATTCATAAATCAATTTTAATTTTGCACTATCTTATTTGACCGTTCCTGTTTCCATGAGATAACCGATGTCATCTGTTGTTTGACACAAACACATTTTCAGTTTTTCTTCTTGTCCTCTTTTGTTTTCCAATGGAAATATGGTGGATAAGTCTTTGGAGTAGTTTGATAGGGAGGATGTGGACAAATTGTGATAACAATAGAAAATGGAGAGTCAGATTTATTTTTCCTCTTTTTTTCTTAAACCAGAAGAAATTTCATTGATAGCAAACTAAAGAACTGACACGGAAGCAGATAGATAGAAATTGTTATAGGAATGGTTTCTGAAGCTAACCAAGATTTTAAAGAATATGGGGTAAATGGCCAATTTTGCCCCTAAACTTTTTTCAAGAGTCTATTTAATCCCTAGTTTCTATTCCTGAATAATGTAATTCATGAACTTAAATTTAAGTCCAATTAAAACCTTCTATGGCGGCACCATCATCTAAAAGCAATTTGGCTCCTAATTTAATAATTAAACAAGAGCATTTTGAAAACTTTGGATTATCTCCTCTCTCCACTACCAACCTCCATCACCACCACCCATCTCCTCCTTCTCCTCCTACCCTTCTCCTCCTGCCTTTATCTTCCCACCCTCTTTCTCCAACCTTTGAGTTTACATTGTAATTGAGAAAGTTGAAGAGGAAAATCTGCAAATGCTTTTTGGCTCAAGTAAAAATAGCATAAATATGCAAATTTTATCACATTTGCTACCATTATGGCTTGGTTGATGGAGAAAAGATCCCAGCCATTTGCGCAATCGTTGCTGGAGCATTTGTTAGCAACAATTGGTGCACTGTCATAATCATCACTCTGGCCTTTTGCTGATGTCCTCGGCTTTCATACTAATAGTTTCACAATTTCTGAAAATCATCTTGTTCTTCTACATATTTGAGCCCACACAATAATATAGCTTTGTCTTGCTCACTAACAAATTCTTACAAAATTCATGTTGCTTCGTCCTAGAATACTTCAAACTTTTCATGATGTTGTTCAGCGACTTACAGAGGTTAGAAATACAATAATTTTTTATATTCGAACAAATGAAATTTGAGGACCCCTGCTCCCTCAGCTCTTGACTTCTCGCTAGCTCATTTGAATTCTGCAAGCTAGATAAGTCTGTAGATGTGTAAGATGTTTTGAATTTGTCGAACTAATTTCAAAGCAAATTGCTTGTGCTGCTACAAGACCCGGTGGAACTGGTAGCTAGTAGAAAGGGGCTATCTATCAGTTGTTGGAATGCATTTTGAATTTGTTGAATGCCTTTTCAATTGTTGCAATGGATGATATGAGGTGAATATTCTTGAGTAACTCTCAGCACGAGAACATTCAGGAGGGGAAGGAAATGGAGGCGGTGGCAAGGAGAGGTGAGGTAGGGAAAGAGTTAAGAAGTTAATTAAAAATTTTAAAAATATCTTAAATCAATTTTAAAGTTTAAAAATACCCCAAAAATCAATGATTTTTTAAAATTTACTCAATGTGATTATAATTCATACATGAAGTTCCCAAAATATCCTTATTTAACTATTTAATTAGAAATTCGATTGTTTTTAGGTGGTGGCGCCACTACAAAGGAACTTAATTGGATTCAAAAATGAAATTTAAGGAGCAATTGGCCAAGAATAAAAATTAGGGACTAAATCGACTTTAGAAAAAAGTTTAGGGATGAATTGACCATTTTTCCTAAAGAACATTTATGCTTGAGAAATCTCAAGAGAATTCCACAAAAACTAAGGATATTTGATAATAATCGATTAAAGTTTGAAAAGAAATCCCCCAGTTCATCCCTATTTATAACATACAACTTCTAAGTCGAAAAAAAAAAGGAAAAGAAAATACAACTAAAATAGAAAACGAATAAAAATTAGTGACGCAGCTGCCTTCAGTATCCGCTCACGGATCCATTCGGCGAGGCGTGGATCGGAGAAGCTAATCCGAAAGCAAACTCTATGTTTCTGCTGTAAAAGAGAAAAACTTTTGTCTATGTTTTAAAAATTTAAAGAGCAAACCATTAGGATTAAAGGTGTTCATGGAGCGAGTAACTAGTTCATTTGCAATTTCATTAGTCCTAATCACAGGTAATAGTTCAGCAAAATTGTATTTCATATCCTAACTCTATTCAACTGGTTAACTGCTAATCGGTTAAGCTGTAGGGTAGATTCAAATATATAGAGTAACCTAACTTTGCTGTACTTATAGGAAAAAAAAGAAAAATAAAATTAGATTAACAAAGAAAACAATACAATAATTAGCTAAAGTAATATGAGTGTTTAATCTTACAACTCTAAAAACCACTAACAAAATAGAAAACCAAAACACAATAAATAGTTAAAGCAGAAAATATTTTGAACATTTGTTTTGTTTTCTCTACTTCTTGAAAACTATTAATTTATTTTTTTTTAATTAAGAAAGATAAGTTGCTTCACAACCAAATATGTAAGCTCTAGAAATTAAAAACAAAATAAGCAGAGTGGTGAAGTGGTTCAATTAACTATATATCCAATTAAGATGACTTCTTCACACGTGCATTGTGTTAGTAAGGCTTCCGAGGACACTTTTTATTCATTGCTAAAAACCAGAAAATATTTTGGTTCTCAAATTAATGTATTAATTAATCAATTCACATTGATTCTTTTCTAGTATCCAAGAATTGCTACCACAATTTCCCACAATTTCTCTTTTGTGTTTCTGTATCATCTTTTAGTTTGCTAAGTGCACAAATCCCCTCATGTTAGAATTGTATAACTTTCAGGAACTGGTCGTCTGTAGTTACAGTAAAATCCCAGATTCGACCCCTTACATACTACTGTTGTTGGGTAACTTTGGGGCAAATCTCTGCCCAACCTAGGGAGATTGGCCTCCAAACCCGAAAAAAAAAAAAAAAAAAGTAACTGCCCATGTTCTAAAGTTTACCTTTCATGTTTCTTTTAATCATATTTTAGGATAAAACTTTTTTGTTCTGAAAATTGGATAAAATTACTAGTTTAATAGGTGGCAATCACCTCCAAGGAAACCGGGGGAGAAAGCGTGGTTGGAAAGGCCAATTCCAAAAGCTGTTTGCGCCCAGTCATGAAATTAAACCAGAACGCGCGTGTACATTGTTTTAGATAATCGTGTGAACCAGACTAGATCCCCTCAATGCAGCCAAGTGGTAATAGAAAATTGCTTTCTGTAATTTGTTTCTTCTTAATTTCAAATGAATCGACTCCATGTAGACACTTCAGCGCGGTCAGATTGGAGCTGCAAATTGCCTCGTGCAATGGCATGTGTCAATTGGTGTGGAATCCAATTCATCCAACAATAATTCAGTACGATTGTATTTTTTGCGATTTCATTTTGTTGTTATTATACGTATTCAAATTTTTAATATACAAATATATTATAATAATCTTATAGTCCAGTATTTAATTTATGTATATCATTTTTATTTTTAACATAAAAATGTAATATTATTATATATTAAATAATATAAAAAATACAACAATCCGACCGAATCGCACGAAATTCCAACCACATTGAGTCCTTTCCCCAATTGATCTACCATCACCACCTTGTTCATCAACTGTATATATTGCTGTATGCCCGCCTGAGGGAACAACGGTAAGTTCAGCATCTTGTTTCACTCTGTTGGAGCGAAAGTGAGATAACATGGAGGCCTTTTCTCTATATTTCATCTCCCTCCTAGTCGTGTTCATTTCCTTTTCTCTTCCCTTTCTTTGCCACCGTTCTGATTCTAAAAAATGCAAACTTCCACCAGGCACATCGGGATTGCCACTAGTCGGAGAGACACTCCACTTTTACCTGAGCGGCCCTGAAAAATTTATTCATCAAAGAATGAAAAAATACTCCGACGAAGTATTCGCAACTTCCTTGATTGGACAGAATATGGCTGTAATTTGTGGTGCAGCAGGGAACAAGTTCCTATTATGCACTGCAAATGATTTCGTTAGTCCTTGGCTTCCTGCTGTACAATCAAGGTTTTCGAATTGGGTGGTTTCTCTTGGAAAGTCACGCAAGGATGTACACACAAAAATCCATGGCTTTCATCAAGCAGTAATCATGAGTCCAGAAGCTTTGAAACAGTACATACCCATCATGGATTCCTTGACAAGGCAACATCTACAGACTGACTGGGATCCTTTCCAAGTAGTAAAGGTCTATCCTGCATCCCAGAAGTTAACTCTTATATTGGCATGCAAATTGGTGCTAGGTCTGGATCCTGACCGAGCTCAAAGATTTTCTGACTCTTTCGCAGTCGCACAACAAGGTTTCTTCTCATTGCCGATCAATTTGCCCGGCACCACCTATAATCGTGCCGTGAAAGAGGTCGAAAAACTTAAGCAGGAATTCTTGAAGATCATTCTAGAGAGGAAAAAGATGGTTTTAGAGAATAGGGAAAAAGCAGGTTCGGACATACTGTCTCGCACGCTGCTGGATGAAAACGTCCATTTGTTGTCCGACTTGGAAATTGCCCTTTGTCTTGTAAGTTTGATGATTCCCAGCTTTGAATCCACCAGTTCATCAATCACCTTTGTCTTGAAACATCTTTCAGAGCTTCCCCATATCTATGATATGGTTTATAAAGGTACGCTACGGGGTAATAAAATTTTCTTTATCAGTTCAATTATATGGTAGGAGATATACTACATTTCAAAAATTTTCAAGATTATAGCATCTCTGCCGGTGTAGTGCAGATGGCTTCTTGAAATTTTTCAAAAACTTTTTCCTATAAAGTTGCTGATGGCTTCTTGAAATCTTATCGGTTCAAACTTGTACTCAGTGGGAGCAAATTAGAAAAACTCTTAAGGATACACATATACTTGTCCCCCGGAATTTTAATAGCCCTTCTCAGACCAGATTTGATCAACCATGCATTAGTGTATATTCTTCTTAAAGAGGCTAATTAATCAGCGCATGTCTTGAAAGCTTTAAACATCTATACTAGTAGCTTCTTTGATGATATGCAGAGCACATGGAGATTGCCAAGTCTAAAGATCCTGAAGAGCTGCTAAACTGGGAAGACATTAAGAAAATGAAGTATTCTTGGAATGTGATTTGTGAAGCTATGAGGTTAACACCACCAGCCATAGGATCCTATAGAGTGGCCAAGACTGACATCCATTTTGCGGGTATAACCATTCCGAAAGGATGGAAAGTAAGCACCAACAGTTGTTAATCTATCGGGACAAATTACTATTACAAACAGTAATGAGAATTGATTGATGCTCCTACACTTGATCACTCATGATAGTTGTAATTCCAGGTGCTTTGGAGCCCATTCACAACAAACAAAAACCCCAAGTACTTTCCTGAACCAGAAAATTTTGATCCAACGAGATTTGAAGGTGACGGACCAACACCATGCACATTTATACCGTTTTCAACAGGACCCCGAATGTGCCCAGGAAAGGAGTATTCTAGATTCCTGATACTCGTGTACATGTATAATGTTGTGAGAAAGTTTAAGCTGCAGAAGTTGATTCCAGACGAGAAGGTGCTATATCGTGGTGCTCCTTATCCAGCTAGTGGCCTCCCCATGAGTCTACAACCACACTGAAACTTAATCGTTGGATCTTTTCAAATTCAACACTTGAAACGCTTGAAAAAGTCCTCTATTGCTGTTTGAATAATAAAATTCTTAATCGTTTTTGATGGAGTGCATGTATTGAAACAATTAGAACAATTCTAAAAGTTTCCCAAATAATGAACTGCTTAAACAATAATGGATTCCTGGAGTATAAAATTCATTAATCAATTATAATTTTGCACTATCTTGTTTTGCAGTTCTTGTTTCCGTGAGATTTCTTATGTCATCTGTTGTTTGACACAAACACATTTTCGGTTTTTTTTTTTTCTGCTTGTCCTCTTTTGCTTTTTAATGGGTCTTTGGAGTATTTTTATAAGGAGGATATGGACAAATTGTGACAACAACAGAAAATGGAGTCTCACATTTGTTTTTTTTTTTTTTTACTAGAGTAGAAATTTCATTTATAGCAAACCAATGGAGCTGGCGCTGAAGTTATTGAAATAAAATATGAAATTTGAATTCATCAAGTAATTAAATTATTAAGTACTATATCTAATACATTTGAATGTATGCCATATTAAGTGATAAGTGAATGGTTTATTACTTATTTTTTGGAATATGTTTTGTTTAGAAAATTCAGTGCCACTTAATTAATTTAGGTGTTCTATTTCTGGTTATCAAACACTTTTGAAAATGTTAAAATCTAAACCTATTAAATTTAAGTGCTAAATTAGATTATTAAACATAGTCTAAGGGTGCATTTGATCAAACTGAAATATGAAATCTGAATCCATTAAGTTATTGAATTGTTAAGTATTAAATCTAATACATTCCAGTATATATTATATTCAATAATAAGTGAATAGCTTATCAATTAATTTTGAGAGCAAGTTTTGCCTAGAAAATTCAGTGGCACTTAATTAATTCCGATATTCAATTTTGGTTATCAAATGTGTCTAAATATATTAAGATCTAATCTATTAAATTTAAATCCTAAATCAGGTTATCAAATAGGGACTAAGTATTCCTATTTTCTGTAGTATACACAAGTACATAGTATTGCTATGTTATATTTTTTAACCTAATTCTTTCTTATTGTTGGTTGTTAAGGCTATTATAGTCGTACACTATCAGTTTTAGCTTCACTTTTTTAGAGGCAAGCAATTGCAACTATGATTTTTATTTTTCTTTATTCTAGTTAATTTTCTTAAATATGGCCATTACATTTAAAGATAGGCAACTACAGATTATCAGTTTTGTACTTTGCTTTTATAGAAGCAAACACTTGCAAATCTTGTTTTCCTTTTTCTGTATTCTATTCATTTTTTATTATGGCAATTTAAGTGAAGGATATTTTGACAAAAAGAATTCAATGTCATGGAATTTTTTCCTTCCAAATTTAAACTTTAAATTTTGAGGTTGGATATGGATTCAACAATTATTCCACACAGAATTTTTCATCACTTGTTCTAATAATTGTATCAAAATAACTAATCCTAGTGCCTCTGTTTTACTTTAAAGTTATACAGGATGCACGTTTGTCCTTTTGGCCTTTTCACTTTATGTATAATATTGAATTCATGATACCATAACGAAAAAAAAAAGGCAACATGTTTATTTGCAATTTAGGTATTCACTAAAAAAAACGACATGTTTATTTACACTTTAGGCATTCGCTAGATCAATGGAAGTAAGAATATGTCAATTAGATTACTACTATATTTTTGAAAGTCAAAACCATGTTATATATAAAGCTTCTAGACCTAGATGATCTTGCAAAAAAAGAAAAAAAAAAACCAATTCAAGTTCCTAGAGCTGTGGGTAGGATGGTTTGGTATGCAAGCATCCATTTATTGTTCAAAGGTAGTTCAAGAATATTTTGAACTTTAAGGCACAATAGGATGGAAGAAAGGATTTTTTGTAAAATAGGATGAATGGCCGGTTGTAATCCGGTTGCATACCAGATCTAGCAGGAGATTTTGGGGGAAGGGAGGAGGGAAATGTAGGTGCAGGAGAGAGAAGGGAGGGGAAACAGGGGGAGTGCAGTGGGGCGAGGTTGTGGTGGTGGTTGATGAAGAAAAAGTTATTGATATGTGGGTATTTTAGGTATTTTGATGTGTGCTCTTTTTTTTTTTTGGTAGTATTCTATTGTTGTAATTTTTTTTTAGTGTTTTGAGGAGGGTTACCGTAGATTTGTTTTACGATATAGTTAACCATTCTAAATTAAATCTTCATTTGCATAAAATGCAAAAATGTCCTAATGGAACGCCAATTTTTCATTGAAAATGGCAATATAATCATGCAAAATTAGTCACTATTTGTTGCAATCGAATTAAATTTGACTTACTTCCAATATTCGAAACTTCAAAATTGGATTTGAACTGAATATCTTCTATCAGTTATTAATGTACAGGTCTAGGGTTGTTTTTGCATGTATATTTTGTACCCTAAATTATTTTATGCACAATATTACCATATATTGACCTACGATAATTGGACATTTGACTTTCAATTAGCTATAACAATATACCTAAGGAAAGCTATCTTATTGTCCTATAGTACTTTTTTTTTCCTTTTTTGGGAACATGCAACCTAAGTTGGAAAATTAACCCGATATTGAAAATAATTATTAACACATTCTACTAAACTTTAAATTTCTTTTTGTTATGCAAAATCCATTTTGATAAAAATATACATAAATAACACATTTTTAAAAAAATTTTATTTTTTCATTAAATTCTTTACATATTTAGTGTCAAAACTTAAAATCAATTTTCATGAACATAGTTTCTCAAACTATATTTTTAGTCGATGTATTGTGTACTTCAAAATTAGTATGTATTGCAGATGTGCTTCTGCAATGAGTTCTTTCATACAGTAGTCTTAAGGCACTACATATTCTGAAGGAGTAGAAGGGTATGGGAAAGAAAGGAAATGGAGACAGGGCGTTTGGTGATTGGATTGATTTTTGAGGAGGAAAAGAATGGATAGGGAGGGAAAAGGGAAGGAAGTAGGTTTAATTACTTTTTGTCAGTTTGTTTTCTATCCAAAATATGTTTTTCGTTTTCTTTTTTTTGGTGGGTGCATCCAAGTTTGTAATAGTGTGATATTATAGAAAAAAATTTTTATGACTTTTGAGAATTAGTTTAAGAGCCTTTTGTTTGAGAAAATTTTTATGTTTTGAAAGAAGAGTGTCAAGCCAATTTGATATTCAAATCAATGAGACGCAGCCAGTTGAGCCTAAAGAAATTTCAAAGACCATCTTTTTTAGGGTTTATTCATTTGCTGAATAAATGCTAACTAATTCTTATGAAATAAAAAAGGACAAATGTACATGTACAAGTGATGGAATACTAGCGAATGCAATAATTCTTAAATAAGACAAAGTAGAACAAAAAAAAATGGTTATTGTCGGTGGAAATGTGTCAAAGGTTTTAACTTTCTTTTCACCCAAATAAAGAAAGAGTAAATCTTATATATACTGACAGTGTATATACTATTATCGTTGTATCCATGACATATGTGTAAAAATTAGATTTTAAATTCAAATTTTATATATTTGTCATTCATTCAACACTGTCGATGTAGGAAAAATTAATGCATAAAGAAAAAAGCAAAGGCAATATGTGTTATTTTCTCATAATTTTGCTGCTTAAGGATTACAGCTTCACAACCGAATTTTCTCATAAGCTTTATTTTTAAGAAAGCCCGTTTTCAGTTCACTGAACAAGTGATAAATACAAAGCAAATATTCTGCGAAAGCCAAAAACCTTCTAGACAAAGGAATCATATGGAAACGCGACAGGGGAATGTGTCCTGTATGGTTAGGTGCGCCCATTATTTTTCTTTCAAAATTTACGTAGACTTATATTACATCGTTGTTCGTATAAATTTGTTTATGTACATTAAATTCTTATGACGTAAAATAGTTTTGAATCTTTTAAAAAGTACAATAAGTGGATACAAATATATCAAATCACAAATGCACACATTCCAAGTCCAATCAGATGATATCTTTTCCCCTATTTAAAAGAATGATCAATTTCAATTTAGTTAAAAGAAAAAACAAAAATTGTAGTTACGATTTAATGAGTTTGTACAGCCAATGGTCCCTTAAACATCAGATACTAGATAGTGAGTTAGACACGCTCAGGAATCAAGGGTCAATGAGTTTAACCGATTAATTTGGGATCCAACCGAATGATGTCATATTGATGCCATAAAACTAAGTTCAAATGCACATTATTCAGCCTATTACTTTTTAACAAAATCGAGGTTTATATTTGCAAAATACAAAAGTTAAAGTTGTATAGAGCAATTATAAAAGAAGTGATTATCCAAAATTTAGAAGGTCAAAACAAAATACTAGAAAAGTTTTATACTTCAAAAGGCAATTCCTTATTCTTTATAGTCTTCTCCAGCGTGCATCATCATCAGACGAAGGTTTCCAGCCTTCTTCTGCATGCCCCCCTTTTTCTTGGTTTCTTTTTTTGATGATTTACTTTTTTTTTGTGTATCTTTTTTTTTCCTCAAATTTTATTTAGATATATAAATCTTTGGAAGATGCCAATGATAGATTTGTAAATGTACTCTCTCTTTTGCTTTCTTGTATTTTTCTTGAAACTTTTCCTTGTGATTTGTAAAATATGTCATCACCTATTTGTTGGAGAGATGAAATTAGGCTTTAGAGATGAAGAAAATTTCTGAAAAAATTTCAAATCAGCAACGAAAAAAATTTAGAGAAAAAACGAATAAAATCAGGTTTTTACAGGTTTTGTTAGTTCTCAATCCAACCTGGTTATTGATCAGGTTTGACTGAGTTTTTGACAAGTAGTTTTTTAAGGAGGTTTAGACCGATCTGATTTTCAAAAACATAGTTTGGGAGGGCATAAGAATTTTTGAAGAAAGGTCCATTAACCAAGTGCAAAATTACAGGTTAAATCTCACGGCTCTACTAATTTTTTTCCACAGCTGTACTACTTGTTGAAAAAATAAATGTGACCAATATAAGAAGGCGCATTGTTTTCATTACTTTCATTTGCGTTAATGGGTTGGATGGCAATATACAAACTCTCTGTGTGTGGAAAACTTCAAATCTAATCGACCCAAAGCCCAAAATCAGTCATTTAACTTGGCAAAGCAAAATGTATTATTAATCTTCTTTAAAACCAAAAAAGAAAAAAATTCTTCTAACAAGTCTGATGCAAGACTCACTGAGAATTAATGCATGAGATCCCTTTGTGGACCACAATCTTCCTTTGCTCAAACGGAAAGAAAAATTCTTTTGAGCAAGGGTTTATGGCACATGATATAAGAATCTCTTGGAAAGATAACACCAACCTGTCCTACTACTTCATGAACATCAGATTGGCTGTAGAATTATCATAAACTGGTGATGTTATTCAGCATGCTGTCGTTTTCTAAATGGTGCATGTGAGGTTTAAGAATACTTTAAAATAATACTAATAGCAATTTGTCCTATTAATAAAGTAATTCAGATCGGCTCTATAGTAGTGTCCTTGGAGATTTGAATCTTGCGCTAGATTGATTCCCCATTCACAACTGTGCCAAAGAAATTAAGCAATACTACTATGATGGGCAATTTTTAGCACGATGCGAATTTAACATGAAATTAATGGGTTTTGATTGAGATTTTGTCGGTTCGAGTCAGAATCAAGTCGAACTCGATGAATCCGAAAAGAAAACAGGTCGAATTTAGGTCATCCATAAGTTGATCTGATAACCCATTTATGAATTAAAAATAATTTTAAAAAATATAAAAATATTTTATCTAACTAAACTAAATTATTCTTTTTTCCCAAAGTCATTAACTACTTAATCCTAATGAATTTGTTTAACTTGTGTGAAATTGGAATTATTATGTTTGGGCAAATGATGTATTACATTATTTTCTACTTTTATATTGTCTTAATTTATTTCAGATTTGGCTTGAAATAAAACACTTTTACAGCATTTTAAATTATTTTAGATCTGGTTTAGAATTGTTTTATCGAGATTTTTATTACTTGATTATGTCCTATGCAAAATTGGTTCTGTTAGAAACTACAGTGATAAATTAGTAAATTAGAATTATATTTTAGGTCATTCGGGTGACCCCATCTACCAAAAAACTTCAGGTTCGGGTCGGATATCCTAACCCATCACGGTTTGACGAGTTGTGTTCGGATCAGCAGGTTTCTGTTATACTTTGTTCTCAACCGACTCGCCAACCAAATACTGACCTGATTGCCATACTACTAACTAAAATAATATAATATGACAAGCAGAAGTTGGTCTTCTATGGTTGATTTCAGAAATAATAGATAATGCCCAGTTACATTGTGAGTCGATTAAGTAAGCAAAATAAATCAGTTAGGACGCTTGCCTTTTCGTTTTGCTAATTGACTGAAAGGAGGGAAATATAGAGTATTGCCAATATCCCTAAGAAGTATAATTTGAAAAAAGCAATATTGTGTGCTATTAATACACTTTGCTTATGTTATAAACTTCCTTTTATATGCTTACTAAAAATGGTAAATTAATGCCAACATATTAAAAAATAAAAATAAAAATAAAAATCACACTCTCAAATAAAATAGATTATCCAAAATTGTAGTACACGTCTACTTCTTCATGCTTCCACAATAAATTTCATGAGCTTTGATAACTATAACTATTTCTTGATATAAAAATGTGTTACATGATTTACCTTTGGGTGTTTCTTACTTTTTGATTTATTTATATTGCCCTTGAGTAAATCATAAAACATCTCTTTAGTAAGGAGAAATATGCCAACAAGGGAGGATTAATATCCTAACACAATGCTAATACCTTACATTAATCAATTCAATATTCTCCTATTGGAATACTAATACTATATATCTAGTGGTCAATTCAATACTCTCCTATTGGAATACTAATATTATCAAGTGACTAATACTTTAAGGAGAAAAAATCAACAATCTACAAAGGATGAATGGACATTTGGGTCACCGATTTACATAAATCTACCTATATCCTCTCTGTCAAGTTCATAGTATAACCTAAAGATTCCTCAACTCTGCGCGTAATCATATATTCCTCTGATATCATGCTATTTTATCTACTTCATATCGGACAATTATCCATACGAACTAACCAATAATTGAACATCTATTTTGTCACCCTTCATATTGGACAATTATCCTACCAAATAATCAATAATTGAAAACGGAAAATATTATCAACTAACGAATAATTCAACATCTATTTTACCACCTTCATATCAGACAATTATCCATATTAACTAACCAATAATTGAACATCTATTTTGTCACCCTTCATATTGGACAATTATCCTACCAAATAATCAATAATTGAAAACGGAAAATATTATCAACTAACGAATAATTCAACATCTATTTTATCACCTTCATATCAGACAATTATCCATACCAATAATTGAAACGGAAAATAATACCAACCAACCAATAATTGGAAATTTCATATTGTAGTGTAGCTATCAACATTAATCATCCTTGCAATAACTACTAGGAAAACGTCTATGGAAACGTCAACTTCAGCATTATGATTAAAGGTTATTAACTAGGAACCTTGGAAAGTAGAGAAAACTCCATTAATTGTTGAACAGTGGATCCCTTTGTTGCATGTTTTGTACCATGCTGGTTTGATATGCATGCGCAGTACGTTGTCAGTAGGGCACTTGTTTTCTTCCTGTTGTTTTTCTCTTGAGAAGCTACTCTTCATAGCTGCATTCCATTTCTTTATCGAAACTTCAAAAGTTTTTATCCGTAACTATAGAGAAACTTTATTTTACTGTTCGATGAGGTAAAAACACAGTGATCAGAGTATACAAAAGGGGCAGAGTCTCAGTGCAACTGTGCAATAATTTAAAGTAAGTTGCTAAGCATCTACATAAAACCATGTACTATTGTGTTTTATAGAACTTTATATACAGAATTTTATCTAAACTATGTTTTCTAGCTTTTTCTTTTAGTGGATGTTTTATTCATGTAGTTCTATCATGTCATCAACCGAACTAACAATGAGTAATTGCTTTTTAGCTGCATGCAATATGACTTTAAATTAATTCTAAGTACATTATTCAGAACATGAGATTGGCTATAGAATTATCATAAACATGAGATGTTGTTAAGCATGCTGTCGTTTTCTAAGTGGTGCATGTCAGGTTTAAGAATGCCTTAAAATTATAGTAATAGCAATTTGTCCTATTAATAAAGTACTTCAGATCGGCTCTATAGTAGTGTCCATGACAAGTACGTAACTACTAAGGATTTGTCCAAATATGAATTGAAAAACATTTTCCAACTGCCCAACCAGTTGGTGGAATGCTATTCTCCCTCTACACCCTATCAATTTGGATGCAACACATGACAATAGTAACTTCTTTAATGAGAGATGCTCTTGGCGTGTTCTATAGAACCTGCATTGGATCTAAATCTTGACAAGAAAATTTAGGAAGTAGCTAGGGCATTTCCACGGAATGTTCTCAAAACTAATCTAGTAAAATGTTTTCCAAAGACAATTAGACACGTCGTATTCCTCATGTATTCTCAAAAACTATATATAAGAGCAACATCTCTGTGCAATTTATTGCGAACCCGTAAGAAAAAAAAAAAGCACACATATATTCAAAAACTCTTTACGAAGGTATAGGCATTTGGATTTTATTTTCTTTCTTGTAATCAATTTTACTGCTATAAATGTCATGGATCTCTTCAAATAACCCAGACAAAGATGCGCAAACACGGATGACATATAAATATGTCAAAGATCTAATAATTTCCAATTTGGCATCTTTACAAACATAAACTGGTGGAACGCCTACATCTATTAACACATCAAGTATGAAGTATATTGGATTCCAAAGAAAGAGTTATTGAATTATTGGTATATTAATAGGGCATGTCGAATGTGTGTCAAATGGGGGCTTAGATTTAGTTTTAGAAAAATCAAGTTAAATGGAGAGCCAGATTACGTGCAAAGGGACAACAATTTGATTATATATTTAGAATGGTAAATTATGGAAAAATTAGGTGTCCTAACTTGTACTCGTGAATGCCCATCAGAGAAATCCATATTAATGAGAAGGTTAGCATGCTCCAGTCTTGACTAAACTTTTCTAAATGTCTCATCTTGTTCATTCAACTTCATTCCATTTTAAATTGGTCATCTAACTATCTCAAATGACTTTTATTGCCCACTCCATGGAAAGTTTTCCATCAATTCTATCAACAGAGGGTCTCACATTTAGGCATGTCAATAGCGTCGGGGTAATCTGAACCTATCATGTTGTTTCATGAGTATGGGTTAAAATTTTTACATTTCAAACTCTATTTTGATCTAGATCCTATAAAAGAATTATGGGTCTTGACAGGATATGATTTTGTAAATTTTTTGCACAAATTCGATCCAAGCCCATAACCCATTTAAAGCAACAAGCGAGTTCTAATTATTAACTAATAGGTCTACTTTTCATATGTTTTGAGTGTTTCACTACTAACAAAAATACTTTTCTTGTGATGTTTTACACTAATAACCAATATGTCTTACCTGGTGATTTTTTATATGATTTATTCTTTTATTATAGTCCTGTGAGTGACGTTTTCATAATACCATTATTTAGTTAATCAATTAGGAGTCATTTCAATTTTAGATAGTGGTACCATTGCAGAGATCCTTAATTAGAATTACAAAATAAATTCAAATATCAAATTGGTCAGAAATAAAAGTTAAGGATTAAATCAACATTAATAAATTATTTAGAGATGAAATTGGCCATTTTCCCAAGTAGTTTAAACTCTCAACGTCTTCTTTTCTTTTTTGGAAAATTTGTCATTTTTCTTCCTAAACTTTTCACTAAAACCAATTTCGTCTTTAATGATTTTTTTTTTACCAATGTAGTCCTTCAATTTTTATTTGCTATCCAATCAAATCCTTCCATGGTGGTTGTAGACACCAAATTTTTGTCAATTTTTAATATTTTCCCAGGATTTTTCTATTTAATAAGTTATTTATTTTCTTGTATTTTAATGTACATTTTCTCATTTTTTGCAGGTTTGCTTTACGAAAAGAGAAAAAAAAAAAAACAACAAAACAACAAAAATAAAAAAAATCAATCAAAAAATCATTTTGATCATTTTGTTTCACCAAATTAACTATTAACCCATTTTCACACTCAATGACCAGGGACTTGTCTTTTCATTAATTGAGAAATCATCATTTTGGAAGATTGAGCACACAAGCTCCTTTTTTGGCTACAAGACATCTCTCGGCTCTCTCCAGGACAGGGGAAGGAAAAAAGGAAAAAATTTTCCCTCCCTCTCTCGGCTAGCTCTTAACAGACGAGAACAAAAAACCAAACAAAAGGAAAAAGAAAAAAAAAAAACTACTTCCTCAATCTCCTCTCTCGGCTCTCACGGACAGAGGACAAGAAGAAAAAAAAAGACTCCACCCTTTTGGCTCAATTTGCTCTCTCGGCTCTCTCCCTCATCAGACAAGAGGAACAAAAAAGGGGGGGGCTCCCTTTACAGATTTTCTTTCACAAAATCCAAACACATTTGCACACAACAAGGCAGCAATCGGTTGGATTGGAGCTTGGCAATTTCATCAAAAATCTTGGCAAAGGGACCAAACTCTTCATTGAGGTATTTATCTCCTTTTTTCCAGCTTTTCTTTTTTTAATTAACTAGATTGAATGCATGTGTGGTTACTTTTTATTGCTTATTTTTGCTGGTTTTTGTTGGTGTTGTATGGATGAAATTTTGGGATGGGTCATGAACAAAATTAGGAAAAAAAGAAACGGTGCTGTGAATGCATGCCAAATGTTTGAAAAAATGTTTGAATAAAAAAAATGAATCAAAGGAGTGAATTTGGTGTGTATGTTTTGCTTAAATGGATGACCATTAGCTAGCAAAGATCTGAAAATGCTTGGTTATCCAAAAATTTTGGGAGTTTTTGAGCCTTCAAAGCATTAGAATAATTTTCTTCATTTTTGGGGCTGTTATTGACTTAATGCTTTATTTTGTTGTTGTTTATTTGTCAAACTAAGATTATAGTTGTAATGTAGAAGTTATCAGGAGGGTTTTGGCATAATTTTTATGATTTTTGGTGAAGATGTGAAGGTTTTAAAAAATAAAAAACTGAACTGATCTCTTGGCATTTTGACCGCTTTCGACTCATTGTTTGTAAAAACTAACTCCGGAAATGGAGTCTACGCGAAAAATCGAGTGAGGAGGTGTATTTTGAGGATTTTTGGTGACCGGAGAGGTCACCGGCGGTGGCGGTCGGCGGCGGCGGCGCCACCGGCAGCCGCCATGGTCACCAGCTGAAGTTTTCTTCAGCTGGCCGAACAAGAAGAAGAGGAAACGTATGGGGAAGAAAAGAGAAAGAAAAGAAAGAAAAGAAAAGAAAGAAAAGGAAAGTGGTTTGGGCTAGTGTTTTTTTTTTTAGGTGGGCCTGTGGTTATTTTGGTTGGGTTTGGGGAATGGACTTTTGTTTTATTTCTTTCGGGTTTCGGTTGGGCTAGAAGGTCGGAGCCCATGCTTTAATTTTGGTTGGGTTTGAGTGATAAAATGACGGGCTGGCCTGCTCGTTTCTATGGATTTTCGGTTGGGCTTAGGTAGTTTTCGGCCCAAAGAAATAAATAATGGCCCAATGGCCTTTTTCTCCCCAATCAGAAATCAGATTTTGCACTTTAGCCCCTGATCTCTGGAGTAGTTCACTTCGGCCCAGAATATTCTAAATTCCTTTCACTTAGGTACTTAATTTAATTGCACTTTGGTCCTTGAATTTTATCTTTCATTTAATTTTGACCCTTAAACTTTGGAAAAATATAACTTCTGTCCCTAAAAGTTTTCAATCTTTGCAATTCAGTCCCTGATGAATTTTGACTCTCTTTATTATGATTGTTTCTTTTCTTTAATAACTAATTATGTTATTTTTGAACATATTCAACTTGCAATTTTTAGATGTTCTTAAATTTCTTTGCGTTTGACATGTTAATGTGAATTTAGTATTTTAACATTATTATTATTTTCAATTAAAGTGGTGCCATGATTCTTTTGTTCATTGTGAGTATAAATAGGACAATTTGACTCCATTTAGTCACCACTTCAAACGGGAGGTACCCCTATTTTTATTATTTCAATGTCAATTACGTGCTCTTATGTGCTCTTATGTGTTCCTATGTGTTTATATTTTTATATGCTTTATTTATTTGAATTAAATATTCATTCAAATTTTCTTATATATGTTTTAATTAATTTTTACAATGATTCAAGAGGCATTTAAATACCTCAAAAATGTAATAGATAGGATAATTAGATTTGTTTTATTATATTTTTCCCTTCTAGATTGTAGTTAGGCGCTCCCCGATGTAATAGATAGGTTGCGTGTTTATGTGGCTTATGTGTTATGTGTTTTATCCATTTTTCTTAGGATTTTGGCATCTAGATATTATGTTTACGTGTTATGTGCTACGTGCTCTTATGTGTTTATTTGTTTTAATTTATGTTTTATTTGTTTCACTATGAATTGTTGATGCATGACGTCACCACACTAGTCCAACGTTAGTTGTGGTTTCTCCCTCCGCTTACTTGCTAGTCCAACGCTAGTAAGGATTTTTAGAAATGGGCTAGTCCAACGCTAGACCCTTTAGGTTATCTTGCGCTAGATTCATCTTTGTGTGCTATTCACTACATTTTCATGTATATTTTTATTTTTAGGATCTTTTCTCATTTGCATGATATTCCCTATTATATTATCCCCTACCCGCTATAGGTGCTAATCATGTCATTTAGAATTGCATCCCATTTAAGCTAGTTCATTTGCTTGTTCATGTTAGGATAATTATTTTTCAAACATGGGAAATGGGTGATTATAACTTTCTAGTTTAAATACCCTATTAATCCATGTATAAGAAAATTATGTCACGAATTTTCTTGCCTCCCGTACCCTTTATGTTGCATTCCCTTTTTCTTTGATCACTTATATATATGTATATAATTTAATTTCTTTTCTTTTATTTTCTTTTCTTTTTCATCATTTGCATCCTTGTGACACCTTCGAGGATTTATTTTGACCTTCGCAATTAATGCGATTGGTTCAATTAAACCCTTGAATGAACATGTTGTCCCTTACGACATTTCTTAGATTTGCATTCATATAGAAAACATCCAAATGTGATAAATTAAGGGTTAGATTAGGAAAATTTTGACTAAACCTCGCAACTAGCTTAGACTAGGTTGAAAGGGTGCCTTAGATTTGAGTTAATCGAATCTTTGCCTTCCCTTTCTTCAACCGTGACTCCCGAATCCATTTTCTCTTGTTTTCAATGACCTGGAGTTGTCAAAAAGGGTTTTATTTTGTTTTACTTTATTTTTTGGGTGACTTGGTACACCAAAACTCCATACCAAGTGGCGACTCCTGTTTTTTCTTAAAAACCCTTTTAGACTAAATTTTGGACCCAAATTGTCGCATTCTTTTTAAGTCCCATTCTAGGTCCCTTTTAACTTGTTTAAAAATAAAATCATATCTTTTATAAACCTCACACTTTATTTTTCTTTTCCATCGCGAAAAATGGGGCGCGACAGTGGTGCCACCCATTTTGATTTTTCCAATGCAAAAATCAAGGGCAATGTAGGAACTAGAAGTGAACTCCTTTATAAGAACGAGGAAAATAAATATATTAAACTAAGTTGGAGAGAAAAACTAAATTTTCAATTAAATTGTGGTAAAAATATAAATTAGTAATTTTTTCCCCAAAATCAGACATCGCTGCAACAGTTCTTCTTCTTCTAATGATTCCCCCCTCCTAGCTAGTAGACTTGCCAGAATTTTCCCACTCTCTCACATCCAAGCACGTAGAAGCTACAGACACATATAGATGCTTTTTGAAACCCAAAATAACAAAAAATAAAGGATATTTTTAAAGTAAAATAGATGTATTTTCCTTACAACCCACTCATTGTTAGTCTCTGGTGCCTACAAGATCTACAATAGACAATGGTTTCTCTTCTCATGCAAACACATATCACATACACAAAATCTCAGCCTCATTTTCATTATCAATTTACATTCTAGCATTTTCACAAGTAGTTGGAGGGCATTATTTAGTTTTTGGTGTGTTTAAATTATTTTAATATTAAATAACAAGGATCCCAGTGAATTTTACATTTTATGGTTAAAATGAGAAAATTTTGCATTTCCATAGATTTAAGTGGTTAAAACTTCATATTTTTGTAGGTTTTAATGACTTAATCATCAATTAGAGTGAAGTGAATAGATATTTGAATGATTATTGATGATTTCAAGTGATTTCAAGTAAAAAAGAACTCCAAAATATTCAAAGCATGGAATACAAAGAAGAATAGATTGGCAGCCCTAACACAAGTCAGTATTTTAGCTATAACTTGAGTTTCAAGTATTGCATTGAGATGATTCTTGAAGTATTGTAAAGTTAAGATCTAGGGATACATTTTTTATTAGACCTCAAAGTCCAATTCACACATTTCAATGGTCAAAAAGCTAAACTATAGTCAGGCATTTTTGCCATCGAGATAGGGTTTGAGGGTTTGGTTATTTGTCAATCTTTAGAGTTCCAAATGACATGATTCTTGATGAACTGGAAAGCTAATTCAAAGAGTTACAATTTTATATTTTGTGCAAGAACTAGTTCGGCTTTCATCTAATAAGCGATTATTTTACACTATATTTGAATGACATTTTATGTTAGTTTTAGTCACGTTTGCAATGTTATAAGAAGAAAATTGTCCATTTTGGATAGAATTGATTTTTGTCCTTTTTTCTCACACGTTTTTGGTTGTTTTTATAGGAGTTGCAAATAAACTTCATTTTGACAAAAAACAAGATTGTAATATGTTCATTGAAGTCCTAAAGTTCACTAATTTGGCAAGTTTCAAAGGTGGTTCGAGTTACATACACAAGAAAGTGATGAAACTTGTAAGAAAAAAAAAGTTGGCTTGAATCCCTCCAAGAATCCGTGCAATGATTGTCAGAGGGACTCGAGGCAAAAAGTTTTGGTGAAATAGGGAATGAATCCCTCCAAGAATCCTAAGAACCTCTTTCTTGTCATGTTTACTACTTTTATTACATGTTTCTAGCATAGATTTACATGTTTTATTTGTGATCATCTAAATAATAAATGATTTCGAATCACACCGACAATTGATAATCTTCCATGTAGGATCGAGACTCAAATATTCCCTATACTCATGTATGACTTATGAATTTGCAGTAGTGAAATTTTGAGTTATATTTAAAACTTGGGAGCAAATAAGATTCAAACTTTGTATGCATCAAGTTCCAAAACCATTTTCTTGTCTTTAAGCTTAAGACAAGATGTGAGGCAAGAAAGATATAGGAATCATTTTAAAGTGGTACATCGAACTTGGTTTTGATGGTGTAGTAATAGCAGTTGTCGGCTCAGGTCAATGTTGATGTGCTTTTCATCCTATTATCCGTATTTTCTTTTACCAAATTTGCCTTCTGTTTTGTTCCTTTTTTCTTTTTTTTTTTTTAGTTTTTTGAAGGAGAAATTTTGAGAGAATCTAAGTAAAGTTAAAGACCAATTATGGATTTGAGGTTGATGAATGGAGAATAAAGATGACAAATTTCTTCCAGAATCACAATCTAAGTCTTTTTAACACTTCTAATGTTCTTCTATACTCAATTTCTTCCAAGAATCCACATTTTCAGCCGAAATCCAATCTTACTCAACCCAAAAGCAGAATGGCCTTCCGTCCATCTTTTCTTGGTAGGTTGTACTTGAGCGGGGCTGCTGTAGGTACCAATGCTTCTTCTATTGTAGCTTTTTCTTATCAGAGTAGTGGCTACTAGGGGTGTGCAAAATCGAAAAATTCCGATTTACTGACTAAATTCGAATTGAATTCGGAATTTTCGAAATCGGTAATTCGGAATTCGGCACTGAAATTGGAATTTTCGATTTCAATTTCGTTTTATAATATATATATATATATTAATATTTATTTATTTATATACTAATATTTTTTATTTCAATTTCGTTTGATAATATGTATATTAATATATATTTATATATATAATAATATTTTTTATAATATATGCAATATAAAATTTATATTATATAACAAACATCTAACAAAAAAGAAAAAAAGGGAAAAAGGTTTCCGAATTCGGTGAATTCGGAATTTACTGAATTTTGAATTGAATTTGGAATCGAAATCGAAATCGGAACAGGTGAATTCGAAATCGAAATCGGTCGGTAATTCCTACGCCAAAATTTCGAAAAATTCTGAATTCAAACTTCCGAATTACCGAATTCGAATTCGAATTCGATGCATACCCCTAGTGGCTATGTGTGTTGATGGAACATGCTGGTGAAGGAAGGCTTGATGTGCACGATTTGGTGGTTTTGTATTTACAAATTTTTAATTTTCACCCCATTTTAATGAAAAATTAGTTTTTCACCCTTGTTTAGTTGAATGTTTTTATTTTCCTTTATTTTTTATATAAGAGTTGAATTGTAAACCACAAGGGAGTTTTGCGACTATTTTGAAACCTTAGGAAGGGCCATCTGACATTATGCAAAATCACAAAGGAATTATAGAATTATATGTAATTTATCCTAAATCTAATATTGTAGAATCTATCCTTTTCTTGGCCAAAATGCCCCTGGCTGGTCGAGCAAAAGAGTTAAAATGCAATGACATCACCGTTGAAGGACTATATTGGAATGGAAAATATAATTTAAGGACTAATTGGTCAAAAAATCATTAAGGACGAAAATGGTTTTAGTGAAAAAACTCAAGGACCAAATTGGCTAATTTTCCTTCTTTTTTTAATTGTAAAATGACAGTCAATGGTTAATTTCCACAAGCAATTTTAAAATTACATAATCACATATACGTGTACAACAAAAATGAGAAAAAGACATATAAAGATTGGACATTTGATGCAAATGAAATTGTTAAAGGAAATACAATTAGTTGATACAACTTTATGAGTTTAGTTCTTAATTCTTACATGCAGTACTATTCTATGATTATTTTGCCATTTAAAAATAATAATTAGATTATATTTATGTTATATTAAAAAAAAATTTCTTTCATTTTTAATTTTTAAAATGGTAATACTTAATTGCACATAATAAAAGTATCCATAGATAGTCATTGGCACCAAAATCGTAATGGGTCTGTCTTTTTCAAACTTATTTGGGTTTGGGTCTAGTTTAGGATCTAAAATTTATCCAGTCACAGTCAGAGTAAAGTAAATCTTACTCAAACCCTACTTGGCATGCTCACATCTAAATTAGTAGCACAGTTTACATTTTGTTATTGCAAGAGCAGACTCCAATATTGCTCACACTAGCACGCGGTCCGACTTAATTCTTGCTTAATATTCTTTTCAGTAGACAAAGTATGGCCTTGGAGATTTGAATTTTGCGCTAGATTCATTCCTCATTCACAACTGTGCCAAAGAAACTAAAAATACTACTAACTAAAACAATATATGTGACAAGCAGAAGTTGGTTTTCTAAGGTTGATTTCAGAAACAATGCAAAATGTGAAGTTACATTGGAAGTCAATTAAGTAAGAAAAATAAATCAGTTATGACGTTTTGCCTTTCCTTTTGCTAATTAACTGGAAGGAGGGAAATATAGAGTATTGGCAATATCCCTAAGATGTATAATGTGAAAACAGTATTGTGTGCTATTAATACACTTTGCTCATGTTAGGACCTTCCTTTTATATTCTTACTAAAAATGGTAAAGTAATGCCAACATATTAAAAAATAAAAATAAAAATCACACTCTCAAGTAAAATAATTATCTAAAATTGTAATGCACGTCTACTTTTTCATGCTTCCACAACAAATTTCTTGTGCTTTGATAACTACAACTATAATTATTGATATATATATATATGTAATAAAAGTGTGTTAAATGATTTACTTTTGGGTGTTTCTTACTTTTTTGGATCTACCTATATTGCCCTTGAGTAAATCATAAAACATCTCTTTAAGTAAGGAGTAATATACCAATAAGGGAGGATTGATGGGTTTTTTATACAATTACAAGTTTAATTCCGAAATATACCCATTTTACTACAAGTATACAGGTCAAATAAGTAGTTTAGGGCATATATCGGTTCGATCTTACATGAAGCAACTTTACAAGTACGAAGACCTTACTTACTCTATTATTTAGACTTATAATCAATTAAAGCAAGAAAAGTTGTAATTTCTAATATCTAACTAATCTTAACTAGATAACTTGTAAGGTAACAATGGAGAAAATTCACTAAATACTTGCGTTTAGAGATGTAGAGTCCACTTATGGCATAAAAAGATACAAATAAATAGAATTACCTCTTGTTACAACTCTTGTTTAACTAGAGATTCATTTCCAATATTACCTAATCTCATTCTTACGATGAAATGGCCTAAACTCGATTAGTTTTCCCTATTCTCATGGTGAATAACTAGATCTACTCTTGTTTCTTTCATGAAATGCAAGGTTAATCCACTTAAATGTATCTCTATTTTCATGAGTCTACTACTTAAGCTTGATTATGTTGTTCCATCATTATTACCAACCTTTATTGAATAATAGCAACTTATAACTTGCTATTGGTGATCAAGCAACAACAAGTGATAAGCATGCATAATAGACAATTTACTACAAGGTGTAACAAGTGTAAATCATGTTCAATTCATATCAAATAGCCATAAGGTTCATCTACTCCCTAGATCTAAAAATTTAGCTACTCATATGATGTATGACAAGAAAGAACATTGTTTCATTGCATGAACACTATTGAATCACAAGCAAAAGATAGATAAAGAAAGTTTAGCCAAAATAATGAAGAAGCTCCCAATGATCTTCTATTTCTTCAACAAATGAGTTGTACAATGAAATCTCCAACTGTTCTCACAATTCCTCTAGCTAGAGAGAACAAAACAAGGCTAAAAACTAAGCTCTCCTAAAATCTAATGATAACCCGCTCTAATGTCCCCCTTTTTCTCTTTCTAATCATTCTTACATATCTAGTGTTAAGAGAGTCAAAAAGTGGTTTTTGACAAGACATAAAGTTTCTTTTCTCTTCCTTTTGGAATCTTGAGCACGTGCAGCCAAAATTCTATTCAGAAATTGAGCAAAAAAGCAGTATGAAAGCAAAGCAAGTGGCAGAGCAAGTTGCAGAAATCAGGCTAGATGTGCGGCCTTAGGAATACGTGACTTACGATCGTGTATTAACAGCTCGCGTTTTCCCTTCTGCGAATTTAGCACCACTTCAACTGATATTTTTTCAATGATGTAGGATGAACTACCTCTTGTGCAAAACATGAAAATTGTAGCCCATTGACGTAACTTTCCAATGCCTAATTATCATCCAATTTGGAGTTCTGTGGACCAAGAATTGACCAAAATACCCTCTAATGGTCAGAACTCTATTTCAGCTTTCGACAATGAAATTGTACTTCAGTATTTCGACTTTTTGACAATAAAAAAGACTGAACTGGCCTTCGATTTTTTCATACCAAATGTAGATTTATCTCTTAAATTCAAAATGGTACAAGAATCACCTTAATCCAATCATTGTAACTCAAGATATAGCTAAAATATCATAAGGTGTCAAAGCTAGAGAAATTGCATTTCTTCCCTTGATTATTTTGCACTTCATGTCTTCTTTTTACCACTTTAAATCAACAATAATCATCCAATTATCTTCGCAATTCATGCCATTTGATGATTGAATCATTAAACCTACCAAAACATGAAGTTTTTGCCATTAAAATCTATAGAAATGCAATGTTCACACTTTAAACCACAAAATACATATTTTCAATAAAATCCTAGCTAATTAGCTATAAAAGTGACTAAAACACACCAAAACTAAATAAGAAAACACACTTAAAAACACTCAAAATTTGCACTTATCAAACTCCCCCATACTTGAACCATTGCTTGTCCTCAAGCAATAAGAATTACAAGTCAGCAATGATCCAAAAGTTTGAAAATAAACATATGTGCACCATTCCACTTCATTTCTTAAAAAAAAAGGTAAATAACTATTATGCAATCACGTAACTAAGCTCAAGTACTCATAATATCAAGTAAAGGAGAGCCAATTATACCATAATTGTAACTAGTTCAACTCAATTTCTCATCCTTACCCAATTTTACAAGTAACTCATATGTCAACAAAAAGGCTACCTAATCCCATGGTCATCTTCTTATTCAACTTAAAAAGGGATTTATTCATATATATATATATATATATATATATTTTACTCAAGTTGTGAAAGTGCCTTTTGATACGAAGATCAACATTTGTAGATGAAGATTGTCGGTTACTCAACACTTCACAAATTCAAATTACTTTGCATACTCTTAATTCAAGTACCGTTTTACGTAAAAGTCGACATTTGTAGATAAAGACTCCCGATTACTAAGTACAAGAACCATTGGAGTAGAACAACTTTTACTCTCTTCTTCTTTTCTTTTTTTTTTTATGAAAAAGATAATTATTCCCTTAAAAGAATAATTGATAAGTGAATATTTCACATTGATTTCATTTGATAAAATGTAAGTTTTTGTTGTGTTTTTAGGGGTTCATAGCCAGGTTTAAACCCTTTTAGTGCAAAATTTCTTCAAGTGTTACTTAGTGAACTAAATGTGCAAATGAGTGAATTAAAGCGTAAATATGTGATATTTTGAAGGTTATTGGCGCGTGCAACACTCTCTTCAGTTGAAGAAGATGCAATGCACTTCATGGAGGAAAACATATAAGTGAAACAAGAAGAGAATTGAAGCTAGAAACATGGGAAAATGGATCCGAGCTCAGATCCGTTTCCACAAGCCTTCAATCCGAGCCCTCGTCTGAGAATCTGGAGAAGTTGATCTGAGAGCAAGGGATCCGAGCTCGGATCCAAGTAGAATAGGCCCCGGATCGTCTTGCAAAATAAATGAAGGAAAATGGGAAAACCCAGATCCAATCTCGGATCTGTGTGAAGCTCCCGAATCCAAGGCCTCAAATCTTTCTCTTTCCTTTGCAATCTACAGAACAACTTATGTACATTTCACACTTACTTTTTGACTCTTGTTTCACAACAAATTCCGACTAGAAACTGGCAAAGCATCTTGTACACTTGAAGAAGGAATATTGGAGATTCTAATGAGGGGCATTTTTTGAACAAGAAGTAAAGAAACAAGTAGAAAAACACATTATTGAAGATAGAAAAGAGGGTGTGAGGAGATAGAGAAGAAAAAATATAGAGCTTTTCTTTCTATTCTCGCTAGTTTAGCTTAGTTATAGTTTTAGATCTAGTTCTCATTTCTATTGAAGAACTCTTGATGTATTAAAGCATTTTTGATAGCAATGAAAATGATGGAACTTGAAGATCATGTTTCTTCATTTGAATGAGCATATCTTCCTCTTTACTCTCTTTATTTGTTTCACTAATGCTTTGTTACATTAGAGATATGAGATTTATTATTAAATCTACTATGTCTAGCTTAATCTTCTTGTTCTAAGGATAGATGAAACTATTTGTGCTTTGACTATGGTTGAATGAAGTTGATTATTGCTATATTTTATACTTGCTAGTTCATTTGTTCATGCTTTAATACTTGTGAATGCTTGATCACCATTTGCAAGCCATTTTAGTTATTGTTAATCTATGAAAATAGTTGACAATAATGGAAAATGAATGAATAGAACCTAAGGAGTAGACACACAAAAGTAGTGGTGCACCTAGGTGGATGTTTATGATATTTCTTGTGCTTGATCTAGTTTATACTTGAGATTTCACCATGAAAGTAGGGAAACTCTAGTGTAGGCTAAGTTCAGTTCATTGGCGAAAGTGAGTTCCGATGGGTTGAGTGAAATGCATCCTTAGCAAGACAAGGGTGACGAGCGCGGGATATACATATAATAATGAACTCATTCCACAGTCAAATTTCACATTTATAACATTCTAAATACTCCACACGCGATTTTTTTGCAAGTATACAGGTCATGAGCGAATATAGGATATTAAGGGTCTAATCCACAGGAAAGATTTTCAATTACCGGTGATTTTTGAACTTCTTTATTATTTAAACTATCACAAGTAATGAAATTAAATCTACATTATTAAAGTAACAAAAATACAATAAAAAACTCCTAGATGTATGGAATTCCTTACTATTCTTGCAAGTGAAGTTATCAGTTAAGTGAATGCTATTTTCTTGATCAGTTATGGCGTAATTTCCTAATGTATGTGAAACCTACTCTCCTAATGAATCAACTATACTTGTAGTTAAATCATACCTACTCTCATGGTTATGAAATTAACTACAAACTCATTTCTTTTATGAAATTACACGAAACAAGTCACTAAAGCCACATAGGTGCTCCTCTACTCTCGTGAATGTACTTCCTAGGTTTATTACTTCTTTGAACTAGTGCTAAATTCCAAATTTCATTGCAAACTTAACACCTTAAAGTTATCATAATTAATGGCCGGTTAATCATGATTAGAAAAGCAAAAGTGATAAATAACTTGATCAAAATAATATCAGCAAATAACCAAGTAAATATCACTAACAAGATATAGAAAGTTCATCTATAACTCTAGGCATAAACTTTAACTAAACATGAAAACATATACCAAACTTGTATTGTAGTTAAACATGAACTTAAATACAAAAGAGAAAGTGATAGGAGAGAAGTCACCCTTGTCACATCAGCTCTAACTCTCCATCTTTACTCTTCAAATCTTCATCCAAGTCCAGCTACAAATACAAGAAGGAAAACTTACACTAACTATACTATACTATTCTAACTAATGAACTAAGGAAATTCTAGTCAAGACTACATTTTTGGTAAGTTTCTCTAGTCTTCCAAAATTGTGAAAATAGTCTCCAAAGGCTGCTATTTATAGAGGATTCAAGAGCCAAATGAGTTGTTTCTAGTTGTCATTTTTTACTCTTGAAACTCCCATGAATTGTTTCTCCAACTTTCCATACTCTTCTTGGACAGATACAACCGAAATTACTTGTTAGAATTAAGTTGGAAAGTTGTGTAAACAAAGTACAAGTTGCAACCGAAAATGATGAATACGTGACTTGAAAACGTGACCTTAAGTCGTGTATTGCACCCCCACGTTTTCTCCGTTGCAGGTTTGCACTTTCTGGGTAGAATTCATCATTGCTCCAATTGCAACTGATAATTTTTTTATGTTAGAAGCTAAGCTAGCTCTTGTATAAAACATAAAAATTGTAGTCCTTTGAGTTAACTTTTCAATGTATCAAGAATCATCCAATTTGGAGCTCTGTGTACCGATAAATAACCAAAATACCCTCGACTGGTCAGAACTCTGTTTCAAGTTTCGACCATGAAAATGTACTTCTGTATTTTAACCTTTTGACTAGGAAAACGGCTGAACTAGACTTCAATGTATCATACCACATATAGATCTATCTCTTAGTTTCAAAATTGTATAAGAATCACCTCAATCCAATGCTTATAGATCAAAATATTGTCAAAATACCACAAGATATCAACGTTGGAAAACTTGCATTTCATCCTTTGAGTATTTTGCACTTCATATTCTCTTTTTTATCATTTCAAGCCATCATCAATCATGTAATTCTCTTCTCAATTCATGCCATTTGATGATTGAATCCTTCAACCTACAAAAACATGAAAATTTCACCATTAAAATCCATAAAAATGTAATTTTTACCACTTAAACCACAAAATGTTTATTTTCACTAAAATCCTAGTTAATTAGTTATAAAACTAAATAAAACACATCAAACTTACTACTAATATACACTTAAAACACATAAATATGCACTTATCAAACTCCCCCACACTTGAACCATTGCTTGTCCAACAATGATCCAAAATTTTGAAAATAAAAATATGTGCATAATTCAATTTCATTTTCTCAAAACAAGGTGAATAACTATTATGCAATCAGTCAACTAAATTCAAGTACTCATAATATCAAGTAAAAGAGAGCCGATTATGCCATAATTTTAACTAATTCAACTCAATGTCTCATCTTACCCAATTTCACAAGCAAATAATTCCTATGGTCAATAAAAATGCTTCCTAAATCCATGATCATCTATTCATATTTAAAGAGGGATTCATTCATAGCTAAATATTCACTACAAGAAAATTGTTCATCAGTGACAACACAAAGTCATCACAGAACATACAAATATCGTCACAAATACCTTTTATTGACGACTTTTTGATCGTCACAAAGTCGTCACTAAATCCCCATCGGTAAAAGTAAACAGTGACGACCTAAAATGTCGTCACTAAATAGTTCTCATTAGTGACGACTTTAAGTAGAGCATTTTTGACAAAAGATCAAGTCGTCAATAAAACACTTCCAGATTGTCGTCACTAATGACAACTATTTAGTGACGACCTGAAATGTCGTCACTAAATAGTTGTCATTAGTGACAACAATCTGGAAGTGTTTTATTGACGAATTGACCTTTTGTCAAAAATGCTCTACTTAAGGTCGTCACTAAAAAGCACCGAAAGCCATTGTATATAACTATTTTACTGACAACAATTGTCGTCACAAATGTAGCTTAGATTTAGTGACAGTCTCTGTTGTGACAAGGAGTTTTTATTTTCTATTTTGTGACAACGTTTTTTTGTCATTAGATAATTTCTCAATAACTTAATAGTCATAATTTGGCCTGTAATCATTACTAAATCATTGATTTTAAACAAACCATACAAATAAACATGAGCGATTGATAACCAAAAGTATTTGCATTAGATTACATGGTAATAATATAGCATTCTCAAATGCCAAATTCAAGTGTACATTACCCAACTAATGCCTACAAAAATAACATTTGTCCAAAATATCACTTGTACATAAGGTACATTTACAAAAGCAATCACAGTTTAAGAAATTGAAGAACATCTAAATGAACCACTCCATGAGCAAAAGGCAATTTTGTCTTCAACATTCTTCAACCATAACCATAGATATCTTCCAAAAGCTAGTATGAATAGCATTTATCTGTCATAAAAGAGTAAAAGAAGTAGGTAAGGGGAGGAGTACAATAATAAAGAACAAGTAATGAGACTTAGATTATTAAGACAAAAATTACAATTCATTAAGAACCTCATATAATTTGGGCCCACATATTACAACACCAGCAAGAAGTTAGAAATCACAGTCCAATCTATACAAATACAACACTGCATAAGCTCAACTACAGAGCTCTCTAAAACAGTTTTTTTTTTATTTTCTTTCTTCTTCTTTAAATAGCTCAACTTATTGAACAATTAAATTGGACTCCCACCATAATTATTGTTTAATCTTTATGCTTTTGGTTGTTTATATATTAAAACACAGAAAGCAACTTATTGTACAAGGTGTGAATATAGGAGGTACTAGTGGTCTAAAGAATATGTCAATGTCATTTCCAGGTGCTTTGGGACCAGGAATAATCATTGATAGGAAAAAAAATGGATCTTTTAAGCATTTCCAAGGAGGTAGATTGTAAGGAACAAGGATAACAAGCCATATACTATATGAATTGCTCATGGTTCCAAAGGGATTAAAGCCATCATTAGCAAGTCCTAGCCTCACATTTCTAGGATCTTCAGCGAAGGACTTGTGATTTCTATCAAAATCCTTCCAAGCTAATGAATCAGCAGGGTGTCGCATCATGTTCTTATTATCTACACGTCTCTCCTTATGCCACCTCATATCCCGAGCAATCTCTTTGTTCACAAACAGTCTTTGCAGCCTTGGTTTTAATGGAAAATAACGCAACACCTTTCTAGGTATTTTGGAATTTGGAGATTTATACCGCGGTGCTTTACATTTTTCATTTGGACAATGATCAAGGCCTTTATTTTCATTCCAAAAAAGTACGCAATCATTTTCACAGGCGTAGATCTTTTCACACTTCAGCCCCAACTCACGGATGAAATTTTTTGCCTCGTAATATGAACTGGGAATCAAAGCTGTAGGAAATACTTGATGCAAGAACTTCAGCAACATATCAGTAGATTTACAAGTCCACCGATTCATTGTTTTCAAGTGGAGGATATGGACAATAAACGAGAGTTTTGAATACTTTTCACAGCCCGGGTATAGAGATTTTTCAGCCTCCGATAATAATCTGAAAAACCTACTTGCTTCTCCTTCTTTCTCGGTACAAGCACTCGTATCAAGTTCCGGTGAATGTCTCCAACTCTCACCAAAGTTAGCAACTCCTACATCATTTAACAGCTCCTCCATACTGTCAAAGTCACTATCGTTGTCATTTATTTCTATGTCATCATTCTCATCATCAGATTCAAACCCTTCGCCATGATATATCCACCTAGTATAACTATCAAAAATTCCTCGACACAAGTGATTGGCCATGACTTCCTTAGTTTGATCCTCAAAATTATTGCATACTTTGCAAGGACATGGCAGTTTACAATTAGGATCCTTGCCTAGAAAAGCAAACTTAATAAATTCATCAACTCCATCTAAATACTTGGGGTCTAGGTAGTTCTTAATAGACATCCAACTCCTGTCCATATTGTTGCAGTCCTTTATCCTACCATAAAGAATATGACCGCCACATTATATAGAAAACAAATGCAATGTAATATGAACTAAATTTAAACTCCTCAAATACCAGCAATGGGATCCAAGGTGTAAAACACATTTTTAGCAAAAATCAACCATCTCAAGTACAAATGCATTAGTAAGGCAACAAACTAAATAGAATCTGCAGCCACAGTATACATGCAAAAGTTTGGCAAACAAAAGATAAAGCCATAACATGAATAATCAATTTCATAGGCTGATTTTGCTAGCTAACAGCACACTACATGTTCAAAAAACATAGGATCAGGCATCATATATTTGTAAAGGGAAGATGCCTAATGCAGAAATAATAGAAGAGTAAAGCACAAATATAAATTTCAAGCCTGAATAATGGTAAGAAGGAACAGTACCTGAAACTCAGACCACTCAATTGGTTTCCTTTTCCTACCAAGAACAGGAGCTATTTGCAATCTTAGCACCGCTCCAGATGCAACAGTATGTGCCTTTACAAGAACCTCCTTATATCTGGTCTGAAATGCAACTGGGAGAAAACGTCCAGTGCTTTTGTCACCAACCCTGTTTATCAAGAATATCCCCAATTATATGGTAAGCCACTAATGTCTTGTATAATTAGTGGTAGGAATTAAGTCTTCAGATTTAATTCTAGAGAGAGAGAGAGAGCGAGAGATTAAAGTATGTGAGTTTGATTGAAGCAATAATAATTTCTAGAAGATATTTTCATCTATCTCATGTGTCGGTTCATTTAAGGCTTAGAAACTGATTCGCAGCAGAAATTTATTCACATGTTCAGATGTAAAATAACTCACACAGTCAACTTACTAGAGTTATGTTTTCTTTCTTCTGTTTTCTATTTTAAATGCCATTTTTCCCATGATGTGGATCAGCCGTTTTGGTCGGTAGATGTGGAGTGAGATGTATATATATATATTTTGGGGTGGGTCAAGTCCAAATACGATAATGTAGAAAAGATCAAAGCTGGCTAGGAAGTCCGTTGGTTACAGTGGGTCTAATCTACTAATTCCCATGATTTGACTCAATGGTCACACTTTTCTTGCCGTGGGTCATTTTCTTCTAAGTCTGATCCACAAACACAATAATAATAATATACTTTGCGGAGATATAGAACAAATTGAACAACTTTCCAATTAGGACAGAAATTATATATATAGTTCCTTGCAGGTTAGGTACATGATTTCACTACAACAAAAATGGCCTTTCCTGACATATCTGTAAGGACACTTGTTGGTTTGTGTCATTATAGCACTCCTATCATGACACTTATTAGTAATTCAATAATATATACTCTAATTTTTTTATTTTATTAGATATAAAAATAATAATGTGCCTTTAGACTATCTAACATAACACTTGAGAAAATATGAGATACACCAAAAAAAAGAAAGACACTAAACGGCATCGTTTGATTTTGGCGGAAGATTCATTCGCCCTAAAACACTCAAAATTTTCATTCTGCCGGCCAAAACACTTGCTCAAAACAATTGCTCAAAATTTTCATTTTCCAACTCCACCATTTCCCGCCACCCTCTCTCTGTCTCTCTATCTCTCTGTTGTCAGATTCCGATGTAGTTGGTGGGAAAAATGGGTAGCAGCCAAGCAGCAGTTTCCATGAAGCTTCAACCGTGGCTCTCTCAGGCAGCTAACAGCAGCATCAGCAACAAAATCTCTCTCGAAGGAAACCCACTTCCGGGTCATCATCATCTTCTTCTTCGAATTCAGCTCAACAAATTTCTCCCCCGACTCGAATAGTTTATCGAGAATTGTCTTCCAAGTCCAATCTCAATTTGCCCTTTTGGCAAACTACCTGGTTCATTGGCTTACTTTTACTAATGGCAATCTCGTTTTTCGGTCTCGCCATTTTCCTTTTCTTACCCTTGACTCCAATTTCACCTCTTCCCCCATCTCTACCGCTTCCGAAGGCGTCCAAGTAAGCCAAAAGCCCACTTACTATTTCAAATTCATGGTTTTTGCGTTCTTGTAGTTGCACAGATATGCGGTGCATCTTTGTGTGTGTGTGTGTGTGTTTTTCCCCATATTTGTTGAAATTGTACGCGGAAAGTTGTTTTATAGTTATTTTTGGTTCAAAATTTTGACCAAGTTTATGCTATTATAGGCATGTGATGGTTATAAATTATAGCGCTTCAGAGGTTTATAAGCTAAAAGAGGACAGGGAAAGAGGAAATGGAGTTGTTTGTGTAGAATTAGTAATAGCCTTCGACATGTTTGATGAAATGCCTCGATAATCTTTGTTGAAAATCTAGCTGGGTGTCAGTTAAAAATTGCTATTTGGATTTTTTAAAGAGCTGATTTATGAATTAAATTTGATTTTTTTCCTGTTTTATAGTTTGAGGTTTCTGTTGTGTGGCGAAAATAAAAAATGGTGTATGATGCTTTGAGTTCTAATAGTTGTATAATGGGGCTTTGTGCTAAGTCATTCTTATTTTGTTCGGCATCTGTGATTTTGGTAGATTACTTATGGGTCAGTGATCAAGTTGATGCATGAGAGAACAAAGTTTAGGCTGCATTTGCATGATGTACCATATGGCTCTGGTAGTGGACAGCAATCCGTCACTGGTTTTCCCAACGTTGATGACTCAAACAGCTATTGGGTATGTTTCTTTTTCTAGTATCTATTTTTTCTAGATCATCATAATTTTCTAAGTTTAGGTATGATTAAACTTGGCTTGCAGATTGTTAGACCCGTACCAGATACCAATGCCCAACAAGGGGATACAATCAAAGGTGGTACCATCATCAGGCTGCAACACATGAGAACCAGAAAATGGTTACATAGCCACTTGCTAAATGTAAGTCTTACTATGATGCCTATTGGCTTCTAAGGTATCAAACCAACAACTGATACTCGATCGTACCTCTTTTGATCACTTGTGCTTTTTCATACCAAAAAGGTACCCAACAGACCTGTTCGAAAGAGCTGAGATCAACTCAGTTTTAGACTGGCATCATGCCAATCTACGACATAGTTCAGGTGCCCATCTTAAGTTTTGGCTCTCTATTAAATTATTACTAATCTAGCTGTACATTATTAGCTTGTCTTCCCTTATCAAGAGAATTGGGATTTGTCTAGCGATGTCTAGATATAGTCATTCCAAGTTTCATTTTCAGTATTTTGCTTATAAATGATACGTTATCATCAATATTAATGTTGTACTCCTTGATGCATGCGCTTATTTTTCTTACAGCTGGATTAGTCTTCCATAGCAAATGGATCTTTTTTGAAGTCATTATGATCTCATCCCATGAAATAATTTTACCTTTCTTTGTTATTTGATTGTTGCCTATGAACATTTTGTGTGCTTCCAGTTAATTGATCTTTAGGAGAGTCATTCTAGATTTATTGTCCCATAACAATCTTTAGCTAATATATTACTGGTTTTCTTTTGGGTTGGCAGACCACACTTTTGGATTACATCAGGAAAAGCAAGGTATGAATCGATTATTTTTATTGATGTTCACATTGAGGTACATTATTTGTAATGCCATTATGATTTGATGACTTTAGAAGAAGTACCTTATTCTGTCTTATGTTATGATACTTGAATAGCTGAGAACTAAATCTTAGACAACCTACTGTAGGTGGCAGCATCTGAAGCAGGTGGAATTACTCAAGGCATGGGGGCATACAAGGTACAAGTACCTTTTGATGGCAAGCCACAGACTTGTGTTTTCCTTGACACCCCTGGACATGAGGTAATTAATGATGTAGCACTGGTTCTAACATTTAACTGCTTATTCATGCAAGTTTTTTTTTTCTTTTTTTAAAATTTTTATGTCAAATGCTCTTCTTGGAGATTTTGCAGACATATCTTAAAAGGCCCTTGTCAAGATGAATTATCTAACATAACTGTAAAAATGGTTGGATAGGCATTTCGAGCAATGAGAGCTCGTGGAGCCAGAGTAATAGACATTGCTGTTATTGTAGTTGCTACTGATGATGGAATTCGACCTCAAACAAAAGAGGCTATTGCTCATGCCAAAGCAGTTGGAGTGCGAATTGTTATTGCTATAAACAAAGTGCGCTTGCATTTATTCTGAGATTTTCCACTGTGTGTTGGCTTGTATATCATTTAGTCTCATTTGCATTCTGCTTTTGATGTATGAAACATGATGACAAATCTCCTCTTGCTTATGGGAGTTGGCATTTTCAGTTCTCATAATCACAGTACTGCTCAAGTTTGATGTTTCTAGATTTTTGCATCATAGCATATTATCTTATATGCATTCTGTTCTTTGGGATAATTTTAAAAGTCCTTTGGGTTTCTGATTGACGGAATGTATAGCAGGGAGCATTACTTGCAGGTTGCTTCTATCTCAAAAAAAAAAAAAAAAACTCCTGACAATTAAAAGTGTCAGCATAGAATTCGATATTCTAATATTGTACTATACCTATCCTGACACTTTCAATTATCAAGAAAAGGGATTTTTGTTGGTAGATGGGATGTTATAACAACATAGTTTTCCTGACATGTTGAATAGTATGAGTCTATCCCCACATTGGAAGGGACAACACTCGCCCTAGGTGTGAGGATAGATAAAGTGTCAGATTAGATTATCTATACTGACACTTTTAAATGCCGTTAAAGGCCATTTTTGTTGTAGTGTTTTATGTATGATTTTCGCATCCTTAGCTGAAAATTGTCTAAGGCTGTAAAGTGTAAATTTTTCTAGAAATATAATTTGGGGTCAAAGAAACAATGAGCTAGGCATGAATATTGGAAGCCCTCAACGTTCAAAAGAATCTTCCATCATGGAATGCAACTACTCTCAACCCATATGGCTCAAGACTTGTAAAAGAATTCTTTATAATTAAGTTGACTGTACAGAGCGGAACGAAGGATTTAAACATACGCTCTGTTTTTCTTCCAGAAACGGGAAATGTGATACAATTTAGTAGCATTTTTGCTGTTTTCAGCTTCAAAAGCCTGCTAACTTTTCCAGCATCTTCGCATATTTATGCCAAACAGCGTGCTGCATTCAAAGATCTCTTGTACATTTCAACTAAAACTTTCCTTGTCATATTAGATTTTCATTTACTACTAGTTTGCGTGCTCTTTCCACAGGATATTTCAAAAATGATAGGATTTTTGAAATGATCGACAAGAATTGATAGTTCAGGAAAAATGACATAATAGTGGATATCAAAAGTTAGGGACATGTTAATGGCACTCTCTTATTTTATGAAATTATAATCAAAATGAAGAGTGAAGATCTTTTTATCCTGTTACATAATAAAAAAACAAAAAGTTTGACAGGAGTGTTTTTAATATTTTCCTTCTGATCCACATCAGAAGGAACTGGAAGCTCCCATGTGCTTCCTCGACATAAATAGAGGGGGCAAAAGAATGGAAAAAAAAAAGGAGAGAAGAAAATGTAGTAGCATGGCTAACAATTTGACAGACGTTTAAGACTCGAATAGACAACTTCTCAAACCTGATCGATGCACCAATCAAGCGGACTCCTCTTCGAAATAACGGACATCCAACTCAACGACCAATCACGCTTGCAGAAATGAACTTGAAACAAATCAGCCACAGGTTAGATGAATCGAGTCGAGCGGGGGGAGTTCCGAGTACAACATAGCTATGATAGCATCTAATAATCAAGAGCTGCTAAAAGATTTTGGGCAGAAATTTGCAAAAAATATTGTAGAATATTAGGGATTTGGAAAAATTGGGGAAAATGTATAGGAGAGAGAAAAACGAACCTTTCCAAAGAAAACCTTGCCCTTTAATGCTGGACAGCCATGGTGATGCTAGTGAGAAGCCAGAGAACGGATTTGTTGTGTGGGTGAAAGTATCAGGTGCCGTGCGGAAGCTCTGTTTTGTGCTCAGTGCAGAAGCTTGTTTGTTTCAGCTCGATGAAAGTTTGTGTTGCTCAAGTGTTCCGTTGCTTTAACTCAGACCAAGTGTTCCGTTGCTTTTGTTTTCAGAATGTGTTCCGCTGCTTTGGTCTTTGCTTTGCTTTGGATATTGTTTTTGTTGCGCGGCACTTTCACTATGATTTGATCAAAATTTTGACTTCACTCATTTTCCCTCCATTTGATACCAAAAATCATGTTTTTTTCTGGATTTGTAATATGGTTTGAACCATACATTTTAATGCTATAGTATAATTATTTATTTTTTAGCAAAAAATAAAAATTTTCATCAACATAGGTGGCAAAATTTGTTAATTTCATATAATTGAAAATGTACTTTTATAATTTGCTAATATTTTATACTAATTTCTTATAATTGCAGCACTAAAGAACATCATGTAATTGAAAATAATTAAACTAAATTATATGGTTATAACATAGTTTCAATAAAAATAATCATTTTCCCAACATTTGAGACCAATCATCATGCTTTTTTTTATTTTTAATTTGGTTTGAAGCATAGATTTTATTGCTATAGTATTATTCTTTATTTTTTAGTACAAAAACACAAATTTTCATCAATATAGGTGGCAAAATTTGTTAATTACATATAAGTGAAAATATATTTTTATAATTTGCAAATATTTTAGCCCTGCAATTTTTTAAAATTGCAGCACTAAAGTACATCATTAATTGAAAATAACGAAAGTCAAATTCTATGGTTATAACAGACTTTCATTAAAAATAATCAAATGCTATTAATAAGACATTATTGTTAAGTCAAAATCAAAGAAAATTTAGTGATGACATAATGTTATCACTAATTTATTCAAGATTATAATGACAAGAAAAGTCGTCACTAATTAAATTGCTAGTTTTTAATATTGTCAATTGCTAGTTTTTAATACTTTTGTGAAAATATTGATAATGGTTGAGAAAATTTTGTTACATTACCGCAAGTGATAAATGTACTTTTGTTCTTTTTCAAACATTTATTTTAATGTTTAATTTTGTTTAAAACTATTGTACTAGTATAGATTTGCAAGACAAAACTTAAGTTCTCAATAGTTAAAAAATTCATTACAGAGAAAACACAAAGTAGTAGTTGCAAAATGTGTATAAATTGCAGATATTTTAATGTGTATAAATTACAGTTTATTTTAATGTTTAATTTTGTTTGAAACTGTATATTTTACTAGTATACATTTGCAAGACATAGATTTATGGGTAATTTCTTTTTTTTTTTGCTTTCACATATTTAATTTATGTTAAATACAAAACCTACCAGTTTCCCTTTCATAAAAATATTAGTGCAACACTTTTTGAATTTTACTTACAAACATTTATGTATTTAACATAAATTAAATGATTCAGAGTGAAATGCCCATAAAGAGCAGAATATTTGTTCATGTAATGGAGGAAACCCACAAAGAGTTGGTACTTTATGGGCCATTTCTTTTTTTAAAAAATTTAATTTATGTTGAAAAGATAACATGCCAGTTTTCGTTTTGTAAGAAATCGGTGTAACACTTTTTGAATTTTACTTACAAACATTTATAAATTTATCATAAATTATATGTTTGAGAGTAAAATGCCCATAAAAAGTTGGTACTTTGAATAGATAATGCTCATTTGCCCATAAATTACACCCCCTGAAGGCTATTTTGTTAATTATTTTGTAGTACTTTGTTATTCCTTTGCTAATACTACTTGGCATGTAGTACAAAGGATAAATCTGGCATAAATTTCTTATTCCATTGATAAAAAGACCTGCCTGCCTTATAACTATTGTAATGAAAGATATATCTTTAGAGTTTATAACAAATTATTACTTAAGTTTGAGAAAATTATAAAATATTTATGCATAGTTTATCAAGATACCATTCGCAATTTCCTAATAAAAAATAGGGGCTAAATTGTAAAAGCTAGGGTGCCATAATAGAAATAATAAAATTGGTGTATTACATATGGGGGTTAAATTGCAAAAGTTAGAGTGCCATAGTAGAATTAATGAAATTGGTGAATTACATATGGGGCTAAATGACAGGTCGTCAGCCTGTGCAATAATAAAAACCTGCTCAAACTAAAAATAATTTCTGTAGATAGTGGTAAGCAGGGTCGAATCCACAGGGACTGGGAGTAATTGTTTCTTTTTAAATTCACAGTGACAAAGTGGGTGTTTTTATCTCAGGGGTAACAATTTAAGCAATCCAACTAAAAGTAAAATAATAAAAATAAAATAGCCAACTAGAAATTAAATAACAATTTACTAAAATCAGAGGATCTAGCCAAGGAATGACTTCAGCAATGGTTCACCTAGTTGATCATTGAAGCAAAGGCAATTCCAACTATTCATCAATAAATAGGTTATAACTACCAAACAAGCGATGGCAGTCAACCCCTCCTTACTGTGTCGGTGATCAAGGTACGCCCGTTAATCACTGCTCTAATTGAGAAATAATCCTAGGTACGCCCATAGAATTTAATTTCCCAATTGCCTTACGTATTAGAGGAGCCCTATTCTAACCAAATAACACACTACCAGGGTTATTTTAGATTAGCCCGCGTACCCCCCTGACACGAATCCAATCATGCCAGTTATCACTATTTTGAGACAATTAAACAATTACGGATTTAATGTCCCAATTGACAATAGATTATCGAATTAACTAATTATCCGGATCCAAAACAATCAATTAATTAAACAATCATGAGCACTGTAACCAGGGAATATGCGAATACCAATAAATAAAGGAAAAAGATTAAATTAAATCGATCTCACAATTTTCAGGCAATCCAGAGCCTTCGTTGCTCCTTGACTAGAATTGGAAAATTAGTTCATAATTGCTGAACTAAATCCACGGGAAATTGAAAAGGGGACAGCGGCCATTGTCCGTTGAAATTCTGGAGAATCCAACTCGTCCGAATGTGAATAAATAGAAAAGCTATGAAAGGCAATTCATAGTTTCACTTCGTCTCACGCACAAAGGAAAAGAAACCAGCATTTAGAGAGGAAAAGTCAAAGCCAGCAATGGCTAAGCTCCTGACATTCGTAAGTCCCAAAAGCAAAAGGTAAAACTTCAAGGAAAAGTCAACAATTTGTGCTAAGCCAAAGACGAAAAACTAAGCATGAAGCCGGCTGCCTCATCCACTGTCTCCCAGGGAAAAGTGAAGATCTGATGCTCAAGAACTGCTCTCCTTGCGCGGCGGCCCCCTTCCGGAGAGGAAGAAGAAGACTCCCACTTCAGCCCTTCGTTCCTCCTTTTAATGCTGCGCTCTGCGAATTACCAAAAAGGACTTGTATCTCCTTGTTCCAAAAATGCCCTGGATGCCTGCTACTTGAACTCTTTCCTGATAACTGTCAAATCGGCACTTATTATGGTATTTTCGTTCTACTCCCTGAAATATATGTAAAATACTAAAAGTGAGTAGAATCTAATAATTAATTCACATTGGGTTAAGTAATAGGGAAAATTAATAATAAAATAAATGATAAAATTGCAACCTATCACTAAATTACAAAATTTAGGGAGTAATAATAGAATTAAAGAAATCGGTGTACTGCATATGGGGCTAAATTGTAAAAGTTAAGGTATCATAATGAAATTAATGGAATTTTTTACAACATTTGGGGCTAAATCGCAAAAGTTAGGGTGGCACAGTAGAATTAATGAAAGTGACTTAGAAATAAGTACTTTAAACAGTGACGATCAATTCTTGTCACTAAATCCGAATCGGTAGAGTGACAGTGACGATATTAGAAGTTGTCACTATATAGATCATTTTAGTGACAACTTTTTCAAGGTCGTCACTGAAAACTTAGTTGCTTTGAGCAATTATGACAACTTTCCTTGTCGTCACTAAACAACCACGTTTTGTGACGACTTTTGTCGTCACTAAAAAATGCTGTCACTAATGACCATATTTCTTGCAGTGTAGTTTGTGACGAAAATAACGGGTCGTCACTAAACATTTAGTTGCTTTGATGCAATTGTGACAACTTAAGGTGTCGCGACTAAAGAAGCTCCTTTTGTGACGACTTATTGTCATCATTACAAAATGTTGTCACTAATAACTTTTTTTTTTAGTGATCAGTGACGACAACAAAAAGTCGTTCGTAAATAGGCCAAGCAATAGTGATGATGTTCTTAATGTCGTCACTATTGTGTGTTCTAAACACTCCCGCGCTCTTGCTAAATCTTGGCGGGAATTTAGAAAAGTCGTCACAAATGAGTTGGCTCCCATTAGAGGTTTGTGACGAGTTAGAAAGTCGTTAATAAAGGATCCACTTTTGTGACAACTTTTTTTCGTCACAGAGAAAAGTTGTCACTGATGACCAATTTTCTTGTAGTGATTACTAAGTTGTAAAAGTGCCTTTTGATGCGAAAATCGATATTTTTAGATGAAAATCGCTGATTACTCAACATTACACATCCTCAAGTTGCCTTGCCTACTCTTAATTCAAATACTGTTTTATGTAAAAATCGATATTTGTAGATGAAACTCCCCGTTACTAAGTATAAGAACCATTAGAGTAGAACAACTCTTATTCTCTTTTTGTTTTCTTCTTCATTTTTCATTTTTTCCTTTTTTCCCTTTTTTTTGAAGAAAAGATAATAATTAGTCCCTCAAAAGAATAATCATGAAAAGAGTATTGCAATTATTGACTATATTTATCACTTAACTATGTAAAATCAAGTAAAGAGAAGAAATTTCATCAATCATACAAAATTTAGGCATAATTATCTCCACTTTACACGATATACTTTCCTATAAATACACAAATTATAATCACATAATAGTCATTTTCAAGTAAATTAAGAAAAGAAGTTTCCAAGTCACATATATTTATCTCAAAAGTAGAAGGAATTTGAATTACTAATGGTGTGCAACTTGTTACCCTTTGATAAAATCGAAACAATTTGAAACATTTTATGGCAAATTTATAATTTTGGACAAGATTTTGAAAAAATTTTGGTAGAGTTTTCCCTTACACACGGACGAAACTCCCTGTCAGCAAACCTAAGATTGACAACATTCAAGACACATGGCAATTATCCAATAACATGTTCAAACATTTAAACACAAAAAAAAACATGTTAAGACAATTCTCCCCCCACACTTAGCATACACATTGTCCTCAATGTGTAGGAGAAGAAAAGATGCAAAAGAAGAACAAGTTACTCCCTATTTTAATGGTTGCGGTCTAGTTCAACCTTGAATCACGAGTCATCAACTGATCAACCATCTACAATAAACTATCTACTAACAACTACCACAAGTTCCGAATTGTAAAATAAGACGTGCGAGTTAAACATCCCTTAAAGAGGAGTTAAAACAAAATACAACCACGAAGATAAAACAAGATGGAGACAAAGATAAAGATCATGCTAAATCTGGCTGAACCTTAGTCGTCGCTCTCTTTATCACGCATGGGAGGTGGACTAGCTCTTTCTGAAATGATCTTCAATGTAGTGTAGGTGAGTATCCATTTTGATTAACTGATGTTCAATGTCATCCAAACGACTAAAAAGCCTCTGCCAGTTGGATTGAGGTGGATGCACAGGAGGAAGAGGTGGTGGTGCAACAGTGGAGGGGCCAACCTCATCTCGACCATGTCGCACCTTGTCTCGTCATTCCCAAACCAGTTGAGGGACGACTGCCACATCTATGCCCATGCTTCATAGTCAAGTTACAGATAAATCAGTACTAGGGCGAACAACTTCCTGAGTAGCTCCAGCCAAATTAACTTTCATCCTCTCAAACATCAAGGAAAGTAGGCGAGGAAATGCTAATTTGAACAACATTGTGCGTCTTCTCTCTGTGGAGTGTTTTAAATTGACGATGATGTTCGGTAGAAGAATACGGGCATAGAAGGATTCCTGGTCGTGGAACATATAATGAAGGAAGTAGATGTTGCTCTTCTGAACCTCGTTGTAACCCATCTTCTTCGGAATTACATTATGCGCCATCATATAAATAATAAGACGATGGCGAGAGTCAAAGACACTTGCCACCATTGTTTCCTTCTGTGAAGACCGAAAATGTTGGTACTTAAAACCAAACCTATTCATGGCGTGCGATAGATCCTACCACTTATTGGGTGCGACAAATCTCTTATTCAGATGAACCGCCCGACTCTAGTTGCTACAACCCAAAATAACTGCCAAACGCTCCCGTATTAAATAAATGCACTTCCCACGCACCCACGACTCTACCACCTCACCATTGTGATGTGCCCTGTTGATGATGTTGGCATAGAAATCGCGCACTAGATCAGGGTAATAGGATGTTGACAGGTTCAGAATCGACGCCCAATCAAATTGGTTAAAAGCCTCAAAAATACGATACACTGCTTCAATATCTGACCTCACATGCTTTTCAAACAAGAATTCCAAGTTAACATGTGCATCATACCACTCTTGATTCTGCAGCATTGAAAATTTGGTGCTATCATAAACCATCGGCTCAGCTTATTGCAATGTTCTTCCCGATTGATGTCGTGGCACCAGTTGAGGCGACAGAGATTGCTCCTTGTCTTCACTTTCCTCAACTTCTTTGCTAACTTCCATCTCTTCGGTCTCCTCACTACTAGAAGAAGAGGGTTCATAAACAACTGGTCGATTTCCTCCCACCATGGTACCTAAAAAAAAAATTAACTCTTATATTAAAGCATAAAGGTACACACATCGCATATCATAGGAGAAACAATTCTAACAGAATACCTAAGAAGAAATTTTCCAATTATAGTAATCGTAGGCAATTCAATAGAATTTCATTTCAAATATGGGGATTAAAATTGACTAAATCAACCATACCAACACATCTTAACATCATAAATAATCGATGCAAATTTTCAAAAATGTATAATAATATGACATATAGACATGACATGAAAACTTGCTGAAAAATTACCAAAATCACCAAATTCTTGTCATCAGTAACAAATAAGATCAATTTAGTGACTTTTAGCAATAATCATGCTTATAGCAAATACTAATCGACAATAATAGCTAATATGTAGCCATAAACATGAATTAGGAAAAAATTATCCTGAAAAATCATAAAATCCATCAAAATTACTCCTAATCAATAATGTAAATGCTAAAACACCATCAACCAACCATTTTTAATCATAATCATCCATAAACAAGGGTTCAATAACAATCCAAGAAACTTTTTCAATTTTATCCAAATATAGCAACTCAAAAATTTAACAACAATATAGACATCCAGTTGCTATAGTAGAACATGTAATCATGCTTGAATAACATCAATAAACATATTAGAAATCATAAACATCCATAATATTCATCAAAATTTCAAAATTAGAAGATGCTAGAAAATTAAAAAATACCAACTTCTAAAATTCAAAGAATTAATGAAGAAATTTATCTCAATCACGTAGAAGGATGTTTGGTGATGAATAATATGCAAAAAGCCTTATGAGAAACACCCCAATTGACCTTCAATTGAAGAAATTGAAAACCAAGAACCCTAACCCCAAATTAATTAAAAACTAATTTTTTAGTTGTTTTTCTTGGATTTCAATCGATTAGAAAAGCTATATGATGATTAAAAGGTGTTGGGTTAATGATTTCTAGCAAAACTATGGAGTCAAAATGAAAGTGTGTGAATTGTGTGTGTTCTGGTGGAGAGAAAACGCGAGGAATATGAAGAAAAAAGTGAAAGAAAGCTTCTTCACGTTTCTGATTTTTAACATTAAGAGGCAATACGCAACCTCAAAAAGCAACTTGAAGTCGCGTTTTAGTATGTCGCATTTTCTGCTTTGTTAGTGCAGAACTGAATATGCGACCAATGAATACGCGACTTCACTAATAGTCGTGTATTCTGTTTTGTCAATATAGAATGGAAAACGCGATTTGAAATATGTGGCTTGGGGTCGCGTATTCAACTAAGTGTTGTGAATTTCTGCAATTTTTGTGCAGAAATTCATACTTTACCAAAAATGTGACTTTTACCCTCAAGTACTCAAAATATATCTTAGATCATTTTTTTTGCCAAAATTATCATTGCACGCACATGTAAAATGATCAAAATATCTATTTTACCCCTTTTTAACTGATCAATAACACCTTTAACGCAAGTCGAGGGGTTGAGTTTCTTGACCAAACTTCATTTTTGTTGCCTCAAATGATCCTCTTTGCTTCCATTTGCCGAACCTACAATACAAAAACAACAAACTAATTTAAATATATGCGTTAAACACGAAATCACACCGAGTTAACATATATAATAAAAACATTCGATTGCCTCCCAACTAGCGTTTTTGTTTAGAGTCGTTGACTCGACTCAAAAGATTTGGCTCATTAAGTTGAAGAAGAGTTACCCAAAGGACACTATTTCACCCGCCAAGAAGGATTTTAATCTTTGTCCGTTGATTTTGAACCGATCATTTCTTACACGGCCCCATAAGGAAAGACTTGAATGACTTCAAATGGTCCCGACCATCTTGATTTGAATTTTTCGGGAAATAATCTAAGGTGTGAATTGTATAAGAGAACTTTTTGTCCACCTCAAATTGTTTAGATATAGGATGCTTATCATGCTAATATTTAACTTTATCTTTATAAATTTTGACATTCTCATAAGCATGTAACCGGTGTTTCTCGAATTCGCTCAATTCAAGTAATCTTCTTCCACCTACAAGATTAAAATCTATATTAATTGCTTTAATAGCCCAATATGTCTTATGTTCAATTTCTACAAGTGAATGACAAGTTTTTCCATATACCAATCGACACGGTGACATCCCCAAAGGTGTTTTAAATGCCATCCGATAAGTCCACAGTGCGTCATCGATTTTTCTTGCCCAAATTTTTCTTAAATTGTTCACCATTTTCTCCAAGATGAGTTTGATCTCTTGATTGGCTAATTCCGCTTGTCCGTTTGATTGTGGATGGTATGGAAGTGATATCTTGTACCTACAACTATATTTAAGTAACAAAGAATCAAGTTGTTTATTATAAAATGCTTTCTTTCATCACTTACTATGGCTCTAGGGATACCAAATCTACTAAAAATGTTTTTTTTTTAAGAAATCGAAATACCACCTTAGTGTCATTAGTAGGTGAAACAATTGCCTCCACCTATTTAGAAATATAGTCTATGACTACTAAAATGCACTTATTATTAAAAGAACTAGAAAATGATCTCACAATATCCATACCCCACACATCAAATAACTCTACTTATAAGAAAGTAGTTAAGGGCATTTCACTTTTTCTAGAAGATATTTCAATTTTATGACAAGTACCATAGGTTTTAACATACTCCCTAACATCTCGGTACATGGTAGACCAATAAAATATCAATTACCACACCTTAATTACGGTTTTAGAAGTACCAAAATAACCACCCATTTCTAAATTATGATAATGTTGTAGAATATCACGTACCTCCTCTTCAAGAATACATCTACGAACCATACCATCGGTACAATATTATAGAGTAATGGTTCCTCCTAAAAATAACTTGTAACATCATGTAGGAATTTCTTCTTTTGGTGAGAGTTAAAATCCTTCGGAAGTACTCCACTTATCAAATAATTAGCAAAATTCGCATACCATGGAGAATTGATAATTGTTAAGTCAAATTCATTCAAAAAATGAGAAAAATTTTCTTTAATTGGAAATTGGTCATTTGTTGGGATATACTCTAACGTCGAAAGGTAATCTGCTACAAGGTTCTCCGATCCTTGTTTATCCTTAATTTCAACATCAAATTCCTACAATAAAAGAATCCATCGGATTAGACGAGATTTTGCATCTTTCTTATGCAGTAAATATTTAAGAGCTGAATAGTCCCCATAGATGATAATTTAGATCCTATCTAGTAGTTGCATAAATATCACCACCAATAATTCATTTTCTGTAGTTGCATAATTGATTTGCGCCACGTTTAGTAATTTGTTACCATAATAGATAACATGCATAATTCCTTCTTTCTTTTGTCCCAAAATTGCTCTAACCAAGTAGTCACTTGCATCCCATATCAATTCAAAGGATAGCGATCAATCCGATGAAGTTATAATGGGTGCGGAAATCAATTCCTTCTTCAACTTTTAAAATTGAATTAAACACTCATCATGAAAAGGGGTATTTTTACATAGTAAATCACACAATGGCTTTGCTATCTTAGAAAATTTTTTAATAAAATATCTATAAAAGCCTACGTGTCTAAGGAAGTTTCTTATCCCCTTGACATTATTTGGAGGTAGCATTCACTCAATAATTTCTATTTTTGTTTTGTCCACATCAATTCCTTTAGAAGAAGGGCAAAAAACCGCGGTGGTCCTCAAACTTACAACTTTGCATACTTTTAGTCCTCCAACTAATAAGTGCGTAAATGTAGTCCTTCTATTAATAAAAATGTGTAGTCATAGTCCTTCCGTCTAATTTGACTGTTAAGATGGACGGAAGATACAAAAATGATACAAAAAATAAAGGGATAATTTCAGAAACCTCCCTTGCGGTTTTTAACAATTTCATTTAGCTCCCTTGATGTTTTAAAAATTACATATGCCTTCCTTATCATTTAAAATGACAATACTACCCTTGAATATTTAATGAAATTTCCTTGTTTGGTATGTTTATATTTAGAATAACTTTTAAAATTATTTTTTATTATTTTTCCTTCTTATTCCTTTTTTTTAATTTTTTGCCAATAAAACTGTAAAACTATCACTATTATCTCTAGTTTCTATTGCAATCAAATGTCCAATTAGTGATTTTTTGATGAGTTAACTTTATATGCAATCCAATGTTTTTGCTGATCTTTATTTTCTATTTTTTGGTATTAAAATTAACAATAAATCAAAAGAAAATGGTCCAAAATCACTATTAAATTATGATAATCCAACTATTCAAAAAATTCATAAACACTAAATGAATTGTTTCAACATTTTCTTTTCTATCTTATAAATTTAAATACATAATAAAGCACCATCAAAAGTATCCTATCATAATGATAAATTATTATTATTGCCGTTTATCAATAGTAGGTACGAATATGAAAAATTGGGCACATTTTGATTATAATTATACTAGATAATCTTATAATTGTATAGGGAAGTAAATTAAAACTCATTGCACAAGGGTATTTTTGGAAATTCATTTAAATATTTGACCAAATCAATATTATTTTAAGATTTTGTTACTAAAACTATCAAATCAAGAGAAGTAGGTGTAATTTTCCAAACATCAGGGGAGCTGAGTGAAATTTTTAGAAACCTCTAGGCAGTTTTTTGTAATTATCCCAAAAATAAATGTCATGTGAGCAATGTGTGATGTGTTTCCCGTCTGTCTTAACAGTCAAAATGGACGGAAGGACTATAACTACACATTTTTATTAATTAGAGGACTATATTTACGTACTTATTAGTTGGAGGACTAAAAGTGCGCAAAGTAGAAAGTTTGAGGACCACCGCGGTTTTTTGCCCTTAGAAGAAATCTTGTGCCCTAAGACAATTCCTTCACGAACCATAAAATGACATTTCTTCCAATTTAGCACAAGATTTGTCTCCTTGCATCTCTACAAAATTAAGTCTAAATTATGAAGAAAATGGTCAAAAGATGAACCAAAAACTGAAAAATCATTCATAAAAATCTCCATAATTTTCTCAATATAATTAGAAAATATAGCCATCATGCAACGTTGAAATGTAGCATGTGCGTTGCATAGGTCAAATAGTATCCTTCTAAAGGCAAAGTTGCCATAGGGACAAGTAAATGTGATCTTTTCTTGATCTTCCGGAGCTATAACTATTTGGTTATAACTTGAAAATTCATCAAGAAAACAATAAAATTCATAACCAACTATACATTCTAATAATTGATCAAGAAAGGGTAAAGGAAAGTTATCCTTCCTATAAACTGCTCCAACCGCGTAGTCACTTGCACCACACATCAATTCAAAGGATAGCAACCAATTCAGTGAAGTTATAATGGGTGCGGAAGTCAATTCCTTCTTCAACCTATCCAATGCAATTAAACACTGATCATTAAAATGAAAAGGTATATCTTTACATAGTAAATCACACAATGGTTTTGCTATCTTAGAAAAATTTTTAATAAAACATCTATAAAAGCCTACGTGTCCAAGAAAGTTTCTTATCCCCTTAACATTGTTTGGAGCAGGCATTCGCTCAATACTTTCTATTTTTGCCTTGTCTACCTCAATTCCTTTAGAGAAAATCTTGTGCCCTAAAAAAATTCTTTCACGAATCATAAAATGGCATTTCTTCCAATTTAGCACAAGATTTGTCTCCTTGTATCTTTACAAAGGTAAATCTAAATTATGAAGACAATGGTCAAAAGATGAACCAAAGACTAAAAAATCATCCATAAAAATATCCACAATTTTTTCAATATAATCGAAATGTAGTAGGAGCATTGCATAGGTTAAATGGCATCCTTTTCAAGGCAAAGGTGCCATAGGGGCAAGTAAATATGATTTTTTCTTGATCTTCAGGAGTTATAGCTATTTGGTTATAACCTAAAAATCCATCAAGAAAATAATAAAATTCATAACCAGCTATACGATCTAATAATTGATCAAGAAAGGATAAAGAAAAGTGATCCATTCTAGTGACTGCATTCAATTTCTTGTAATCAATGCACATACTCTACACCCAACCACAAGTCGTGATGGAATCATTTCATCATTCTTATCCATTATTATTGTGATTCCACCCTTCTTAGGGACAACATTAATTAGGTTAATCCAAATACTATCAGAGATGGAAAAGATTATACCTGTATCAAGCCACTTTAGAATTTTATTTCTTACCACCTCTTTCATATTTGGATTGAGTCTCCTTTGCATTTCCACCACTGGTTTGCAATTGTCCTGTAATAAAATGTGATGCATAGATATGAAAGGACTTATACCTTTGATATCCGAGATTGTCCACCCCAATCGGCCTCTGGTGCTTTCTTAGAACTCTAAGCAGGTTCGTAGATTATTCCTCGTCTAAATGAGCACTTACAATTACCGGTAGAGTGCTATTCTCTCCAAGGAATTCATACCTTAGATGGTTGGGAAGCGGATTGAGCTCTAATTTTGGTAGTTCAATCTTCGAAGGTGGTGGAAGTCCTTTTCCCTAATCAAGATTTTCATAAACATTACCTCTTTTATAAGGTGCCTGAAAACCCAAATACTTGGCCAATGTTTCAATTTCTTCATCATTTTCCTCTTGTATCCCTACACTCATTAAACAAATCTCAAGAGGATTGAAGTCAAGATTGACTCGACTCAATTCTTGGGTTAGCATTTCAGTAGTACTAATGGAGCAAGCATGATCAGTAAAAAGAAGGGTATTTTTTCATTTCATGCAAGCTAAATACTATCACTTCTTCACCTACTTGAAATTTGAGTTTGCCATTTTTTATATCAATCACAGTGCCCGTAGTTGCTAAAAATGGTCTACCAAGAGTAATTGGTATAGACATATCTTCCTCCATATCTAATACCACAAAATCCACAAGAATGATGAATTTTTGAACTTTAATCAACACATTTTTCAAAAGTCCTAATAGATATCTAATAGCTCGATCAGCTAACTGCAAAGTAATATTAATGCGTTTAATTTCATGCAAAGCTAATTGTCTAGCCATCATTAAAAGAATTAATGATACACTAGCATCAAGATCACATAATGTCTTGAAAAATTCAATATTACCGATGGTGTATGGTATAGAAAAACTCACCGAATCTTTTAATTTCAGCGGCAGTTTGTTTTGTATAATGGCACTGCATTCCTCCGTTAATGCTATCATTTCACGATCCTCCAATTTCCTCTTTCGCATCATGATCGCCTTGAGGAATTTTGCATATGCAGAAATATGCAAAATAGTATCAGCGAAAGGAATATTAATATGCAATTATTTAAAAAATTTGACAAACTTTTCAAAATCTTTGTTAAACACATTTGGCTTGAATCATTGACGAAATGGAACTGAAAGAGGTATCGAAATGGTAGTGGAGAATGAAGATTGATCTTCTTTCGAATTTTTCCTACTACATTCCCCCACACTTTCCTCTTGCTCCACTTACTCATCTCCTTGCTTCTCATTCTCATTGTTCCTCCCATTTTCTACCACCAGAGGATCCTTTAGTCGTTTACCACTACAAAGAGTAATGGCCTTGACATGTTCCCTCGGATTCACCTCCATTTTACTAGGAAATTCTCCTTGATTTCGATTGTTAATAGAATTGGCAATTTGACCAATTTGGATCTCTATGTTTCTATACATCCCTGTCAATTGGTCCAACCGCCCCTCTAGTCGTTTGAACCTTTCTAAAGTGCCCTTGGTTGACTTTTCCACCACTATCTCCCAACCTGGTTTAGTATCCATTTGTGGTTGACTTGGTTGGATTTCCGGTGGATTATCTGGCTTTTGAGGATTGCTTTGATCTTTCTACCCAAAATTTGGATGATTTCTCCCACCCCAATTGTATGTATTCGAGTATGGGTTATTTTAAACATTTCTATTGTAATTATTAACAAATTGAGCCTGCTCAAGATCAAGACACTCGTTAATATCATGATCACCTCCGCATATGGAACAACAAACTACATGTACATTAGATGAACTTGAACCACATCCGACTTGTCTACTTAATACTTTCATCATATTACTCATTTGGGCACTAAGCATATTGATGGTATCCATTTCGATTATACCTGCTTGCCTCCTTGGATTGCCTCTTTCATTAGCCCAATGATAATTGTTTGCTGCCATTTCTTCTATCAAATCTTGAGTCTCTTGGGGTAATTTTGCCATCAAAACTCCACTTGCGGCTGCATTAATAGTCGTTTTAGTAGAAAAGAATAAACCATTATAGAAGGTTTGTACGATTAATCGTTCGGGAAGTCCATGGTGTGGACATTTTCGAAGCAAATCTCTAAACTTTTCCCACGCTTCATATAATGATTGACCATCTTGTTGGCTAAAACTAGTAATGCCCATTCTAAATTTAGCCATTTTACCCGGTGGAAAATACTTATTCAAGAATACTCTAGACAAATCATCCCAAATACTGAAAGCATTAAGAGCATGAGAGTGTAGCCAAATTTTAGCTTTTATCTCTTAAAGAAAATGGGAACAACCTCAGTCTTATAGCATCCTCACTCATTCCATTCATTTTGATTATATCACATTCTCCAAAAATGTGGTTAAGTGTGCATTTGGATCCTCTACGACATTACCTCCAAATTGAGATGGTTGGATCTACTCTTGTTTTCTTCATGACATGCAAGGTTAATCCACTTAAATGTATCTCTATTCTTATGAGTCTACTACTTAAGCTCTATTATGTTGCTCCATCATTATTACCAACCTTCATTGAATAATAATGACTAATAGCTTATTATTGGTGATCAAGCAACAACAAGTGATAAGTATGCATAGTAAACAAGTTAATACAAGGTGTAACAAGTATAAATCATATTCAATTCATATGAAATGACCATAAGTTTCATCTACTCCCTAGCTCTAGATATTTAACTACTCAGGTGATATATGACAAGAAAGAAAATTGTTTCATTGCATGAACACATATTGAATCACAAGTAAAAGATAGATAAAAAAAGCTTAGCCAAATTAATGAAGAAACTAGTTAGAGAGAACAAAATGAGTTGTACAATGAAATCTCCAATTGTTCTCACAATTCCTCTAGTTAGAGAGAACAAAACAAGACTAAAAACTAAGCTCTTCTCCTAAAATCTGACTATAACCCACTCTAATGTCCCCCTTTTTCTCTTTCTAATCATTCTTACATGTCTAGTGTTAATAGAGTCAAAAAGTCACTTTTCATAAGACATAAAGTTTCTTTTCTCTTCCTTTTGGAATCTTGAGCATGTGCAGCCGAAATTTTGTTTAGAAATTAAACTGGAAAGCAGAGCAAGTGATAGAGCAAGTTATAGAAATCAGGCTAGAATACGCGATCTCAGGAATACACGACTTACAGTCGCATATTGACAACTCGCGTTTTCCCTTCTGCAAATTTAGTACCATTTCAACTGATATTTTCTCAATGATGTAGGCTGAGCTAACTCTTGTACAAAACATGAAAGTGTAGCTCTTTGAGTTAGCTTTCCAATGTCTAAAGAATCATCTAATTTGGAGTTCTGTGGACCAAGAATTGACCAAAATATTCTCCATTAGTCAGAACTCTGTTTCAGCTTTTGACAATAAAATTGCACTTTTGTATTTTAACTTTTTGACAATGAAAAAAACTGAACTGGCCTTTGATTTTCATACCAAATATAGATCTATATCTTAGTTTCAAAATAGTACAAGAATCTCCTTAATCCGATCATCGTAACTCAATATATAGTCGAAATACCATAAGGTGTTAAAACGGGAGAACTTGCATTTCTTCCCTTGATTATTTTGCACTTCATGTCTTATTTTTACCACTTTAAATCATCCGTAATCATCCAATTATCTTCTCAATTTATGCCATTTGTTGATTGAATGATTAAACCTACCAAAACATGAAGTTTTCGCCATTAAAATCTATAGAAATGCAATATTCACACTTTAAACCACAAAATACATATTTTCAATAAAATCCAAGCTAATTAACTATAAAAGTGACTAAAACACACCAAAACTAAATAAGAAAACACACTTAAAAATACTCAAAATTTGCACTTATCAAGGATTAATGCCCTAACACAATATTAATACTCTGCTTTAATCAATTCAATACTCTCGTATTGCAATACCAATACTATCTAGTATTATCCAGTGACTAATACCTTGAGGAGAAAAAATCAACAATCTGCAAAGGATGGATGGACGTTTGGGTCACCGATTTACATAAATCTTCCTATATGGATTTTCAAGTTCATACTATAACCTAAAGATTCCTCAAAATCCGCGAGTAATATATCCTATTTTATCACCTTCATATCAGACAATTATCCATATATAACCAATAATTGAAAACGGACAATTATCCATACCAATTATAACTAATAATTGAAAACGGGAAATAATACCAACTAACAAATAATTGACCATCTATTTTATCACCTTCATATCAGACAATTATCCATACCAACTAACCAATAATTGAAAATGGAAGATAATATATACCAACTAACCAATAATTGAAATTTTCATATATGTAATGTAGCTATCAACATTAATCATCCCTGCAATAACCAAGACTAATTACTAGGAAGACGTCTATGGAAATGTTAATTTCAGCATTATGATTGAAGGTTATTACCTAGGAATGTTGTGAAGTAGAGAAAACTCCATTAATCTGTTGAACAGAGGATACCTTTGTTGCTTGTTCCGTACCATGCTGGTTTTGACGTGTGCACGGCTGTTGGTAGGGCATTTCGTTTCTTCCGGTTGTTTTTTCTTGAGAAGCTACTATTCCTAGCAGCATTCCATTTCTTTATCAAAACTTCAAAACTTTACTATCAATAATTATTTGAAAACTTTATTTTACTGTTTAATGAGCGTAAAACACAATGATCAGGAGTATCCAAAAGCGGCTGAGTCTCGGTGCAACCATGCAAGTACTTAAAGCAAGTCGCTAAGAATCTATGTAAAACAACGTACGATTGTGTTTTATAGAACTTTATACACAGAATTTTATCTAAACTATGTTTTCTAATTTTTTTTCTTTTAGTGAATATTTTAATCATGAAATTCAAACATGTAATAAACAAATAATTACTGCCCATACCATTATGTTTCGTGTCATTAATAACTAAAGAAGTTACTACCCATAATATCCTTTCAATAAGCCAAACAATCAATAAAAGAAGAAAAGTGCAAAAACATAATAAACTTCATTTGCATAGCTAGGTAAGCATACTAGAAATTTTGAGGAATGATCTTTCTACACACACGTCGATATAAAAACAAACTTCAAGAATTACATTAATGACATTCAATGAACATTTATTTTGACAAAAGATTAGAGCAAATATCAGTTGCTAGAATTAATTTTATAATTGAAGATTTATTATGGATCAACAAATTAAATGTTTACGTTTTTGAAAGTTAAATAATTAGCACAATAAAAATAAATAACTTAATAACTTTTTTTAAAAAAAATTAATTCAAAGGTGGCTAATTCACACACACACACATATATATATATATATATAAACTCTCATAATATAAACTAAAATTATAAAAAAAAATTAGAAGACAACTTTATTTGGACATATATTTACACACTGTTGAATTAAAATTTTCAAAACTTAGCCCCCTCTGCCCGCTTGGCTCTGTCAGCCCCTTGGCTTTGTCATTGATCACATAGAACCCAACCGCATTGAGTACTTCCCCTAATAGATGGGCCATCACCACTTCGTTCCTCAACCATGTATATTACTAGAGCCCCGCCTGAGGGAACAACTCTAAGTTCCACATCTTTTTCACTGTGTTGGAGTGAAAGAGAGACAACATGGAGGCCTTTTACCTCTACTTCCTCTCCCTCCTAGTCGTGTTCATTTCCATTTCTCTTGCCTTTCTTTGCCACGGTTCTGAGTCTAAAAAGTACAAACTTCCACCAGGTGCATCTAGATTCCCACTAGTCGGAGAGACACTCCATTTTTTCCTGAGCGGCCCTGAAAAATTTATTCATCATAGAATGAAAAAATACTCTGACGAAGTTTTCGCAACTTCGTTGGTCGGACAGAATATGGCTGTAATTTGTGGTGCAGCTGGGAACAAGTTCTTATTATGCACTGCAAACGATTTCGTTAGTCCTTGGCTTCCAGACTCACTATTGATGTTTTTTAATTGGGTGGATTCTCCTGGAAAGTCACGCAAGGATGTATTTTCAAAAATCCGCGGCTTTCATCAAGCAGTAATCATGAGGCCTGAAGCTTTGAAGAAGTACATACCTATCATGGATTCCTTGACAAGGCAACACCTGAAGACTGACTGGGATCCTTTCCAAGTAGTAAAGGTCCATCCAGCATCCCGGAAGATAACACTTGCATTGGCATGTAAATTAGTGCTAGGTCTGGAACCTGAACAAACTCAAAGATTTTCTGACTCTTTCACAGTCTCATTACAAGGTCTGTTCTCATTGCCTATCAATTTGCCCGGCACCACTTATAATCGTGCTTTGAAAGAGATCGAAAAGCTTAAGCAGGAATTCCTGAATATCATTCTAAAGAGGAAAAAGATGGCTTTAGAGAATGGGGAAAAAGCAGGTTCGGACATACTGTCTCGCACGCTGCTGGATGAAAACGCCCATTTGTTGTCCGACTTGGAAATTGCTCTTTATCTTGTAAGTTTGATGATGCCCAGCTATGAATCCACCAGTGCAGCAATCACCTTTGTCTTGAAATATCTCGCAGAGCTTCCCCATATCTATGATATGGTTTATAAGGGTACGTTACAAGCTGGTCTAAACTTCAAGAATTTTTCAAGATTATAGCATCTCCCCGTGTAGTGTGTAGTGAACGTAAATTTCTCCTATAAAGTTGCTGATGAATTGTTGAAATCTTATCGGTATAAACGGGTTTTGATCAACCATGCATTAGTGTATAATTTTCTTAAAGAGGCTAATTAATCAGCGCCTGTCTTGAAAGCTTTAAACATCTATACTAGCAGCTTCTTTGGTGATATGCAGAACACATGGAGATTGCCAAGTCTAAAGATCCTGAAGAGCTGCTGAACTGGGAAGATGTTAAGAAAATGAAGTATTCTTGGAATGTGATTTGTGAAGCTATGAGGTTAACACCACCAGCCGTAGGAGCCTTTAGAGAGGCCGAGACTGACATCCATTTTGCGGGTGTCACTATTCCAAAAGGATGGAAAGTAAGCACCAACAGTTATTGTAATCTACCGGGACAAATGACCATTACAAACAGTAATGAGAATTGATTGATGCTCCTTCATTTAATCCCTCATGATAATTGTACTTTCAGGTGCTTTGGAGCCCATTCACAACAAACAAAAACCCCAAGTACTTTCCTGAACCAGAAAATTTTGATCCTACGAGATTTGAAGGTGACGAACCAACACCATGCACATTTATACCATTTTCAACAGGACCGCGAATGTGCCCAGGAAAGGAGTATTCCAGATTCCTGATACTCGTGTACATGCATAATGTTGTGAGAAAGTATAAGCTGCAGAAGTTGATTCCAGACGAGAAGGTCCTATATCATGGCGGCCCTTATCCAGCTAGTGGTCTCCCCTTGCGTCTACAACCGCATTAAAACTTAATCATAGTTTCTCTTGAAATTTAATGTTTGAAACGCTCTGTTAGCATTTGGCTAATATGTTTGGGTTGTATCTGTCTTGCGTCATCTCTGTAGCCTATCAGACAAGAAGTCCTCTGTTTGCTGTTTGAATAATGAAACTCTAAATCGTTTCGATGGAATACATGTGTTCATACAATTACAATAATTCTAAGAAGTTTCCCAAGTATTAAACCACTTAAAAAATAATGGATTCCTAGGGTATAGAATTCATAAATTAATTTTAATTTGGTTAAATTACCTTTTACTCCTCCCTTGATTTGGCACTTTATCATATAACTCCCCTATGATTTAAAGATTCATATATAACTCTCTTATAATTTAGATTAAAGTGTCACTATTAATTTTTTTTTATTATAACTAATGGTCAATAGTAAAAAGTCAAAATCAAACTAATAAATTGACAAATTTCTTGTTTGATAGTTCTTGCTTCCATAAATTTCTTATGCCACCTGTTGTTTGACACAAACACATTTTCAGTCTTTTTTCCCCTTCTTCTCCTCTTTTGCTTTTTAATGGAAATGTGGTGTACAAGGCTTTGGCGTATTTTTTTAAGGAGTATGTGGACAAATTGTGATAGCAATAGCAAATGGAGTCTCAGATTTTATTTATTTATTTATTTAAACTAGAGTAGAAATTTCATCAGTAGCAAACCAATGGAACTAACATGAAAGCGGATAGGTAGAAATTGTTACACGAACGATTCACAAAAGTAACCAAGATTCAAAAGAACACTTACGTTCAAGAAATCTCTAGAGAATTCAATAAAAAACTATTTAATTATAATTGATAAAAGTTTGAAAATAAATCCCATAATCCATCCCTGTTTATAACATACAACCTCTAAATTGCGAAGGAAAAAATACAATTAAAAAAGAAAACTAATATAGAATAGTGACGCAGCCACCATCAAGATTCCCTCGCGGATGCATTCGGTGAACTGGTGAAGCATGGATCCTTGAAGCTGATCCAAAAGCAAACTCTCTAATTCTGTTATAAAGGAGAAAACTTTTGTGTCTGTTTTAAAAAATTTAAAGAGCCAACTGTTAGGCTATACTTTCGAAAATTTTTTTAGGATTATATGTATAGGTGACTAGCTATGATTATATAGGAAAATTCTGTGGGCATTGAACTTTTTTGAATAGACCAGTGGTGAATTTTAAGTTCTTCAAGCAAATCTTATTTACTTATTAAAAAAGTTTGTTTAGATATTTTTGTTGTCCTTTTTTGGGTGTATTTTGGATTTATTTTATAGATAAATAATGTAGTTGGTGGAAAAAATGATTTCATACTTTTACTATTCATAGGTAATTTAGGAATATATTGGATTTTTAGCATACAACAAGATGAAAGAGAGGAATCTTTCTCTAATTCATATTGCAAAAATATATGACAATTAAACACAATTTTATAAGCAATTTCATAGTTTTTTTCGTTGATGGTACGGCCATATCAGCCTTCCATTAGTGGAGATTTCTTTCCTTGCTTTTATTTATAAAAATATATTTAAGATAGAAATTGGCTCTAAAATTAACACCTTGAACTTTTTGGATTTTTTCAAAATAACTTTGTACAAAAACTATATTATTCTTTTAGTCAAAATATAAATATGTACATTGCATAGGTCAAAATGCTAGTATAGATATATATGAAATATAACCATATTTAGTTCAATAGCTAATCATATTCTATTTGGTAATATATTCTGTAAGACCTATTAAAAAAATTCTAAACAAAATAAATACTGTTTTTGTACAATAAATCTGTTGTCAGGCAAATGTTGAAGCATGCTTCAATAAAAAAAATATTTGCAGCACAACTCACAATCCTTTGGACCTATAATTCACGCACGGTGATCCTCTCCTAGAAGGACAACTAATGAAGAATAATCATAACTAACAGTCAACATCGAATTGGTGTTAGTCAAAAGTTTTGAATTTGCATTTCTAGTCCCTGATGTTTCAAGTTTCAATCATTACGGTCTAGATTTGTTTTGAATTGGCTTATGCATAATTTTGAATTTGATTTGTGTGTGTCAGATAGTCATAAGCAGATATGTGACTTTTTGTATAGCATGTGAGGGCATCAGAATTGTATTTCTTCTTTCTTTAATTTGTTTTTCAGAACTTTCTTCTTAGTTTCAGAGCACATGAAATAGGAAGCAACTAATGGGAATATGAGTTCTGGATATGTGCTTTATGTGAACTTCAAATTGCATCTGTAGTGTTGGAGCTTCTACAAAAAAAAAAAAAAAACACAATTGTCCGTCTTTTCTTACTCTTTCTTGGTAGTCCTAGCTGCTATTACCATTTCACCTGTATATCTGGTTCTTTATGCTTATGGTTTTATTTGCATGTCATATACGCCTTTGAATTTGTGTCCTTTCAAACCATGAAGGTTTTCCAGTTTTGCAATTAGAATAACCATATCTTGAATCTGGATTTTTTTCTTTTGCAAGCTGCAGGAAACTAATTTTTGCTAATGGTGTTGTAAAACAACAGATTAGCTGATACACAGTCTTTGGTTTTCCTAGTGTCTAGCAAGCAGTGTTAAGCTAGCTACACTTACAATTCTAATGGAAAAATCCTTAATACATGAAGTAAATTCTTTGAGTTTTCTTTTCTCATTCTATCATCGTATACTAAATAGCTGGGTGCTTGTTAAAGAGTGAAGCTTGGCTTTTGAGTAAGGCTTGATGATATGTTAACAGGACGGTAGCCTAGCTAATTCATGTGAATCGTGATTGAACTGAAGGAAGCTGATGTTGGTCTATAAAAGTTTTTTCTTGGCCATGGGGCCAACCCAGGGATTGCCTTAAGTCAATAGGAAGTTCTGGCTGCCTCATTTGACCGGTCAAAGAAATTGTTTGGGCTTGCAGGTTCCTATTGGTTGAAAGCTTCATTTAATGTAGCTTACCAATTAAGTAACACTGACATGTTATATTTTTCCTAATTCTTGTTAAATTTGTCAGTTTGGCCTTGATGATGACAACTTGGTCATCTGTTAAAGCATGGCGATATTCCCAGAAAATAGTCTTCCTACCAGAGCGAATTTTACCCTCAACTATCAACTTCATATCTTCTCATTAACTTTTCTAAATCTATTAAGCACTTATTACTCCACTTCCTCTCTCCAATTAAATTTTTCCTACTATCATACTTTCCTTCTTCCCTGTCACTTTTTCTCTCTCTCTTTCATTAATTCATCAATTATTTTCATGATTTACTAACTTAGATTTGGCTTTAATATTTTCTTATATTCTAATTATTTTGCTTCAACATACTCTTATATTTTTTTTCTTCTTAAAATTTTACTCAAAAGGCTTTTTTTTTTTCAAATACAACATAATTTAACTCAAACAAACAATAGTCTAAAAATGAAAATAATCCAAAAATAAATAGTTTTACTTTTCCTTCAATCTTCAAGGAATATAAAACAGATCTTTTTTTACTTTTTTACCAGGAAAAGATTGGGATTTGAGAAGTGTGAAGGGGTGGAATATACGACGTAATAGAATGTAAACTTACTTTCATCTAATTATCAGAGAATATAAATACTTGATAGAAACCAAGACTTACATGACATATATGAATATTTGATAGAAGCCAAGATTTACATGTCTAGTATAAATGTGGAAAAGGTACTAAAATTTTTAACAATATTAGCTATTCAAAACTACGATAAACAAGCAGAACTCAATGGAAAAATGCATGTTGCATGTCAAAAAAATTTTAAATATACTAAAGTATTGAGTTACAATGACATCATAATAGAAACAATTTTAAACCGAAATCTGTTGGAGTTGAATCATGTTTCAAAAAAATTTAAATAAAAGTTTTAGAATTGAATAAAAAAGAAAGAGCTTGTTGAAGCAAAAAAATTACTATATAAAAAAAGACTATAGCAAAAACAAGTTACATAACTATAAAAATAATAGATCAATTAATGTGTGTGTGAGAGAGAGAGGTAGGTAGGATAGGGACAGAGTGAGAGATCATATCATAAAATATTTGATTAGAGAGAAAAAAAAAAAAAGAGAAGTAATTAGTGTATAGGAAAATCAATAAAATACATGGAGTTGATTGATTAAGGATAATTTTGATATTTGAGAAAATTTTGCTTTATAAGAAGATAATTGCTGCAAAATCGCTTGCCTCTATTTAAAGGTGGGGCTTTTGGCTTTGCAATTCAAGCTAATATGACGAGACCCCCATTTCTAGTTGGCTATTACATTATTCCATCACCACCAAATTCATGAAATGATGTCCACCAGAATTCAAAATTGGTGGACGCTCGCTCAGGCATCATAAATGGTGGCCAATTATTTGTGTACGTATAGGTCTCGTATATGTAGGCCTGTCAACGGTCCGGGTCTAGATCCGGACCCGGACCCGGATCGAATCGGTGAAATTATTGCGGGTACAGATAGGGATTTAATTCCGTTACCCGGACCCGGACCCGGATCCGTTTTGTCAAACAAAAAAACGGATCGGATACGGAATATAGTATTCCGACCATATTAAACCCGGATCTGAATATAAATGGATTAATAATTTAAAATATATATATTTATCAATATAATTTGATTAGGGTGATGTATTTGAGTAAAGTTAATTTGATTTCTTTTCTTATTTGATTTTTTTTGTATTAGTTTACAAATATATTTTTTCTCTCATTTTTATTAGAAATTGTAAGTTTTGATAAATTTTTTCGGGTAGACTCGACCCGGATCCCAGGCCCGTCGGATTCGGATCCAGAACATAGAGTAAAAGACCCGTCGGATAAACAGGTCAGATCCAGATCCAGGATGGTATGTCGGGTCCGGGTCCAAAATAATAAATTTCGGCCCGGACCCGACCTGTTAACAGGCCTACGTATATGTCGTTTTGCTTGGTATTGATACACATTCATTTGTTTCTATGCTTATCTCCCCAATTTCACTTGGTAGGTGAAAGATGATGGGTTACGGGGATCGTGGAGTAAGAATAGCATAAGAGGGATCATGCAAATCTTCTCTGTATCCTTCCAATTTTATTAGATGTCTTTGAAAAGACATAGCATAATTCAATTTGACACGCATATATCATTGTCTTTAATGATGAATAGCTTATATAACCAGATTTGCTGGTGCAGAAGATGACAACTGTCCAAAATGGCCCACCAAATAAAAAAAATATTTCCAATATTTTTCTAAACTATTTTTCGAGTCTTTAGCGATCTAATATGGAATAGATATTTTTAGGGGTGTTTTTTAAAATTTTCGTACGAGAGTGTATGTGAAAATCAACTAGTATAGAAATATTTGTTTGGATTAGGTATTTTTAAAAATGTTTTTAAAATTTTATTTAGCTAGCCTTAAAAATTTGAAAAATTTTTATCACCCATCACCACCATCTGCCTGCCCCTGCTCTACCTCTATCGTCTCCTCTCTCTTCCCTCCTCCTCCCCCTCCCTCTTTCCTCCCTCCCCTCCCCTACTTTCCCTCACCCTCTCTGGTCACAACCGGCATGACTAGAAAGCTCGTGCTGATCACAATCAGAGAAACGGAGAAGGGAGAGGGTTGTGAGAGGAAGGAGGGGAAGTGAAAGGAGGGAGGAAAGAGAGAAGGGGAGGAGGAGGGAGGGAGGGAGGGAAGGAGGGAAGGAAGAGGGAGGAGAGAGATGGGGGGAGAGTGAGGAGGAGAGGGTGGCAGTTAGCGGTAGTAGCCAGTGGTGGTGGTGATGATGGTGTGTGGAGGAAGAAAAAAGTTTGAGATTTATTTTTTGTCTTTTAATTTTTAGTGTATTTGAGTGTGTGTTTTTAAAATTGTTTTTGATGTCTTTTCTATAATTTGTTACTATAAACTCTACAAATAGTTTGTAGGAAAAATAGCTAATCCAAACAGGGACAACATACCATTGAAGTTCCAAGCTCAATACGCATAATACATTGTCATTGACGTAATAAAAGAAACTGAGAAACACATCCCTTCTTAACTGACCCGGACTTATCCTTCTTAAATTCAACTATGTATCTAGCTAATTATTGAAAAGCCTGGATTTTGTGAAAAATCTTTCACCAGCTGATCTTACCCACTGGTTTACTTTGCTTCGTATGATCAAACCTGTGCACCTACAGTAACAGGACATACGAGATTATGCATAATGAAGTAAAAAAAGGAGGAGGGGGGGGGGGGTCCAAAAAAAAGTACGCATTTCTTGAAGTCATGTATGAATTAGTGACATGCAGCCAAAACTCTAAGAAAGAAAATTAGGCAAAATTGAACTCTATTCTCAGTTATTTCATATATTTGGTAAAAGCACCCCATATTCCAAAGCAAGTCATATCCAAATTCAAGAAATTAATGATAAAAAGCCGTCTATTTAAATTGAGCTGGAAATAGTTTCCAATCTTCACTGAGGATTTGCTGGGCGGCTATTGGCAGATGAAACTCTAGATCCCCATTCGAGCAGCTCTTTACTTGTATCATCTTTATGAACGATCACTTCGATGAAGCACAAACAGTCTTTCTTCTCCCCCATCGCCATCTCAATTGCGTCAATTAGTTCCTCCTCAAAGTGTACCTGAAAATTTGCACCACCATACAAATAGTCCGCCACACAAAATATTAATATATTACAATCCAAGGCATTTTTTTTTGGACTTAGCAATAATTACCTTTGTATTCCAGCAATTGCCTTCGCCATTGCAAAGTGCATCCACTAATCCAGTGTAGTTCCAGTTCTTAATCACATTGTATGGACCATCATGAATTTCAACCTCTATGGTGTACCCCCCATTGTTAATCAAGAAGATGATCGTCTTTTGGTTACAACGAATCATTGTACTCACATCTTGGGCAGTCACCTGCAACACAAAAACTTTAATAGTTTTTCACCTGAAAGCTCCCATCACCAATGCAAGCGATCACCCGCTTTTCAGGCACAGATTGAGCATAGCCCAGTGTAGCACCAATCCACCTAATGGAGCCATATTGCATTTGAAACTCATACCTGCAGCACCACCTTTTGCTGTCTAATTTTTAGAGAAAAAAAAATGGATGAAAAAGCACTAAATGATGTCGATACCTACCCACATCCTTCTGGTAATTTGAGCTTCTGGCAGTTGAACCAGGAATCACCAGTCTCAGCAATCACAGCTGTTTGTCTTTTGGATGTGCTGGAATAGTACATTGACCCTTAATGGCTCAGTAGGCTCACTTTTCCGGGGAAGCCCTTCGGGGACAAAGATTCGTTGATAATTTTCATAGGCAGTGTTATTCTTCTTGATCTTTTTGGTCAATTCGTGAAGGAAATCTTTCATGAGTATGCACCCAAAAGCAGGTCCGTTGCCAATGACAGCCCGGTCGGGCTGCACAATGATGGCCTTTTCTTTCTTGAGTAGGAGTGAATATCCAACTGAACTGTAGTCATTGAAGATTGGACCAACGAATATATAAGCATCGGCCGATTCCACAACCTCAGCGCAAAAGGCTGTGCCAACTGCACCCCAATAATGCCGATGAAGTGAGGGTGTTGCTCTGGCACTAAGGCCTTCGCAGATGGCATCATGGAAACTGCATAACAACAGGCGTCATCCAATTCTACGAATGCATCGCAAGCTTTTGCAACTCTCAGCTTCGGGCCTCCAACCATGACAGGCTTTACTGCCTTGTTCAAGAAGGCTGCTGCTGCTTCTACTGCAGCTTGGAGTCCCCTCTTATTAGTTATTACTCAATCTGAATCCATGTAATAATCTCAGGCATCAGTTGATTTTCGATAATTTGAGAATGAATCTAACAAGTATTTAAGCTCATAAGCAGTTTAATGTACCTTGGTGAGATTGAAAATGTCGGGGAAATCGGGTAATTTCCCACTCAAAAAATACAACTAGTGATTAAACCGATTCAATAATTCTCAGGAAAGATCGTCGAAACAACCTCCTAAGACAGAATTACCATTCCAAGTAAATTCCCAGGAAAGGCTGGAGGGGTCACAAGCGGTCCCACTTAAAACCCAGTCTCCTAAACAGAACTTACGTGCACGGTGTATTATCACAACTATACCCGTGTATACATAAATAATACGTACACATGAATAAGAAAAATACACCCAAATGAACCGTATAAAACACTACAAATATACCCGACAAATATAGACAAATATATTGAATACTATACTACAATAGAAAAGAAACTAATAAATAAATGCGGAACAAATAAAAGAGATAAGGAAAGAACGCACCCGAAAAATTGATAACGGAGTTCGGCCAATTTTGCCTACTCTTCGAGCACCACTCAAGCGACCTGCTTTTATAATTTAGGAGAGAAGAAAGAATACAAAGAATTACAAAATCCTTATGGGTAATTCTTTGTTGTTCTTGGTACAATTTAATTGGAAGGACTTGAGAGCTATTTATAACTCTCAAGCAATCCTACAATTCCTAAAACAATCGATGTGGGATTAAGAATTAAACCACCAATTTCAACAATTGTTGGCTTGTAAAAGTCAACAATTGATGCATTGAATTCAAGGTTTTGAATTCAACAAATCTCCACCTTGGCATAATTTTTAGTCCCACCCAAAAAATACAAACCTTCTCCCTCAAACAAAAAATCAAACGGTCCTTGTGGCGCTTCCAAATTTGCGCGCTCAGGCGCCAATTCAAATATGCAGGATATTGACCAAATTTAAACAATGTTCAAATCTGGACCTTGTAACCACCTTGGTCAGCATATCTGCAGGATTCTCCGTACTCCGAATCTTCTGGAGAAAAATCTCCTCTTCTTCGAGAATTTCCCGCACAAAGTGATAGCGAACATCAATGTGCTTCGTTCTTGCGTGAAAGACTTGGTTCTTTGCTAAGTGAATAGCACTCTGACTGTCACAAAACACGTCAATGTATTTTTGACCAACTCCCAAGTCTTCAAGCAATCCTTGAAGCCAAATTGCCTCCTTCACAGCTTCTGTAATCGCCATGTACTCTGCCTCCGTTGTTGACAAAGCCACCGTTGATTGCAAAATAGACTTCCAACTAATTGGCGCCTTGGCAAATGTGAACAAGTAGTCAGTTGTAGAACGTCGCTTATCCAAATCACCTGCATAGTCAGAATCACAATATCCAACTACACATTGACCAAGTGATTTATCCTGCTCAAATATTAATCCAACATTTACGGTATTTTGGATATACCGTAGAATCCATTTCACAGCTTGCCAATGACCCTTGCCTGGATCATGCATAAACCTGCTTACTACATCAATTGCCTGTGAAATGTCGGGTCTCGTACATACCATTGCATACATCAAGCTACCAACTGCATTAGCATACGGGACTTTCGCCATGTATGCTCGCTCTTCATCCGTCTTTGGAGATAATAGGCTACTAAGTTTCAAATGAGGAGCAAGCGGAGTACTTACAGGTTTTGAATTTTCATTCTTGCCAAAACGTTGTAGTACTTTCTTCAAATACTGCTTCTGTGTCAGACAAAGCTTGTCTCTCGTTCTATCCCTACTTATCTCCATGCCGAGAATCTTCTTGGCTTCTCCCAAATCTTTCATCTCAAACTCTTTACTCAACTGAGCCTTCAATTTGTCAATTTCAACTTGGCTCTTGATGCTATCAGCATATCATCAACGTACAAGAGTAAGTAGATGTAGGAATCATCTCGTAGCTTGCGGAAATACACACAGTGATCGTATTTGCTTCTTATGTACTTCTGGCCCATCATGAACTGGTCAAATCGTTTGTACCATTGTCTCGGTGATTGTTTCAATCCGTACAACGATTTACTCAGCTTACAAACCCAATTCTCTTTACCAGCAACTTTAAATCCATCTGGTTGAGCCATATAGATTTCCTCCTTCAAGTCACCGTGAAGGAATGCGGTCTTCACATCAAGTTGAGCTAGCTCCAAATTCAACTGCGCTACCAAGGCCAACAAAATTCTAATAGAGGAATGTTTAACAATTGGAGAAAATACCTCATTATAATCAACTCTCTCCTTCTGAGCGTAGCCCTTAGCCACCAATCTTGCCTTGTAACGAACATCATTCTTGTCAGGAAATCCTTCTTTCTTTGCAAATATCCATTTGCATCCAATTGCCTTCTTGCCCTTCGGTAGTTGTGTCAACTTCCACGTATTGTTCTTCTGAAGAGATTGCATCTCTTCTTCCATAGCATCTTTCCATCTACCATCTTCTGTACTTCGAACTGCTTCAGAAAATGTGGATAGAATATCATCAACAACTGGAAGTGCATAGGCCACCATATCAACAAAACGAGCAGGTTTATGAATTTCTCGTCTTGCCCTATTGACGGCAATTGACTCTTGCTGCTGTTGAGGTTCTTGGGTTGAAACCTCTTCCTCATCTGACTCTTCTTCTGTCATGGGAGAGTCACTGAAGGTGTTGTTTGTTGGGCTCACCATTATCTGCTCAAACTCCACCTGTTTCGGCGTATACTCCACCTGTTGCGGAGTACCACTGGTTCTGTCTTGTGTTACCTTATTCAACATGGCAGTTTTATCAATGGTAACATCCCTGCTGATAATGATTTTCTTTGCTTATAGACACCACAACCGGTATCCCTTAACTCCAGCACTAAAGCCCATAAAGAGAGCCTTCTTTGCACGTGGATCCAATTTTGATTCATTTACATGATAATATGCAGTAGAACCAAAAATACGCAAAGAATCATAATCTGTTGCAGGTTTTTCAGACCATACCTCTAATGGAGTCTTGCCACCGATTGCAGATGATGGCAAGCGATTGACGAGATGTTGAGCGTATGTCACAGCCTCAGCCCAAAACTTTCTGCCTAACCCAGCATTAGACAGCATGCAACATACTTTCTCCACTAGCGTCTTGTTCATACGCTCTGACACCCCATTCTGCTGCGGTGTTTTTCTAACTGTGAAATGCCGAACTATGCCACATTCTTGGCATATCTTCTGGAAGGGATCACTCTTGTATTCTCCACCGTTGTCTGTTCGGAGGATTTTGATCTTTCTTCCCATCTGGTTTTCAACCTGAGCTTTCCATTTAAGGAAAATCCCTAGCACCTCATCCTTACTCTTCATAGTAAACACCCAAACTCTTCTGGAAAAATCATCAATAAAAGTGACAAAATAATACCTGCCACCAAGGGATGGAGTCTTGGCAGGTCCTCACACATCTGACTGCACATAATCCAAAATACCCTTGGTATTATGGACCAGTGCCAAATTTCACTTTTCTTTGTTTTCCCAGAACACAATGCTCACAAAATTCTAATTTACAAACTTTCGTACCTTTCAATAATCTTTGTTTGGCAAGATTTTGCAAGGATTTTTCACCAGCATGTCCCAATCGCATGTGCCACAATTTTGTTGCTTCCGCATCCTTCTTGCTACTGGAAGATGTTGCTGCTGCTGCTGTTCCAACAACTGTACTACCTTGGTAGTAATATAGATTATTCTTCCTCACACCTTTCAACATCACAAGTGCTCCCGAATTTACTTTAAGAATTTCATCTCGCATCTTCACTTCCAAGCTTTTTGACTCCAAGAGTCCCAAGTAGATGAGATTCCTCTTCAAATTCGGCGCGTACCGAACATCCTTCAAGATTCTGGTGGATCCATCATGATTACGCAACTTGATTGAACCTATTCCAACTGTTTTACATGGATTGTCATTTCCCATGTACACAACTCCACCATCAAGTTCTTCAAATTCAAAGAACCACTCCAGCATGGGAGACATATGGTAGGTACAAGTTTAATCTAAAATCCACTCATTTGGATGGGATGTTAAAGGTGATACAGCCAAAGAGAAATCTGATTCCGCATCACTTTTGCATTCTGCAATATTTACGTCTTGCGGAGCTTTCCCTTTCTTCTTTAATTTTGGACAGTTTTTCTTCCAGTGCCCTTTCTCACGACAGAAAGCACACTCATCTTTGGCAACTCTACTTTTCGATTTGGACCTTCCTCTTCTCCCCTTTGATTGGCTTTGTTGACGACCTCTTGCCACTAACGCTTCATCTGCTGCAGCTACTTTCTTTTTCATTTTATCCTGCTTTCTCAATTCACGACTATACAAAGCAGAACATACAGCATCTAAAGACACATTTTCCTTCCCATGAAGTAACGTAGTTTCCAAATGTTCAAATTCATCAGGAAGGGATGACAACAACATCAAAGCCAGATCTTCATCTTCAAAATTTACATCTAAATTTAACAGGTCTGCTACTAATTGATTAAACATAGTGATGTGTTCATTTATAGTAGTACCTGGTTGGTAATCAAATCGGAACAATCTTTTCTTCATTAGGAGTTTATTCTGACCACTCTTCTTCAGAAATTTCTTCTCCAATGCCCTCCACAATTTCCATGCAGAAGTCTCGTTCTTGAAAGCATATTTTTGCTCTTTGGACAAACACGATCGAAAAGTTTCGCATGCCAACCGATTTATGGTACTCCACTCCTTCTCTTCTATGTCATCTGGTTTCTTTTCTTCAATGGCAATGTCAAGACCCTGTTGGAAAAGGAAATCCATGACCTCGCCTTGCCACATGCCGAAATGGCCAGTACCGTCAAATGTCTCCACCGCCACCTTCAAACTTGACATTGGAATCCTCGACCATGTGGACGAGGAAGCCGATGCCCCAGATATAATTCTTGACGTGGAATTGTCAGATGCCATTACAGACTCAAATGATAGTATTCAATATAACAAATTACAAATAAACTAAAGGACGAACCTTCGGCTCTGATACCACTTGTCGGGGAAATCGGGTAATTTCCCACTCAAAAAATACAACTAGTGATTAAATCGATTCATAATTCTCAGGAAAGATCGTCGAAACAACCTCCTAAGACAGAATTACCATTCCAAGTAAATTCCCAGGAAAGGCTGGAGGGGTCACAAGCGATCCCACTTAAAACCCAGTCTCCTAGACAGAACTTACGTGCACGGTGTATTATCACAACTATACCCGTGTATACATAAATAATACGTACACACGAATAAGAAAAATACACCCAAATGAACCGTATAAAACACTACAAATATACCCGACAAATATAGACAAATATATTGAATACTATACTACAATAGAAAAGAAACTAATAAATAAATGCGGAATAAATAAAAGAGATAAGGAAAGAACGCACCCGAAAAATTGATAACGGAGTTCGGCTAATTTTGCCTACTCTCCGAGCACCACTCAAGCGACCTGCTTTTATAATTTAGGAGAGAAGAAAGAATACAAAGAATTACAAAATCCTTATGGGTAATTCTTTGTTGTTCTTGGTACAATTTAATTGGAAGGACTTGAGAGCTATTTATAACTCTCAAGCAATCCTACAATTCCTAAAACAATCGATGTGGGATTAAGAATTAAGCCACCAATTTCAACAATTGTTGGCTTGTAAAAGTCAACAATTGATGCATTGAATTCAAGGCTTTGAATTCAACAGAAAATGGAACGGGCTCTCTGCTGAAAGTTGGATGAGGAATGCCTGCCTAGTTGCAACTGACGCTAATGTAGACAGGCTTGCTTTCTTTCAAATCGGTGGAAATGGCTTTATCAATTTGTTCATGTGCATCTTCTAAGTTATTAACCACGGCCTGGCACAAAAATTACACCCACAACAACAAAAATGGAAAAAAATCACTTCTCAATTAAACATCTATAATTTTAGATTGCTCCAATTTGCTACCACCATGATTTTTTTTATTTTATTTAATATAGATTTTCTTGGTATAGAAGTTATCTGCAGTGCAAATTTCCGACATACCAAACCAAGTTGGTCAATCAATTTGATACAGGGGTTGATAAAAGGAACAAGAGAGAGCGTTGTCTAGTAAATTCAAAAACCGTCGTAATTTTTTTTTTAGTGCAACTACTATTTTTGAGAAAATAAGATTCCAAATTCAGAAAATTATTTCTTCATTTATAATCTCCCCAAAATTTAATATTAGTATATATTGCTTTTGGTTAATCTAGGAGAATTTCATATAGTGATTAAAATTTACACAGGCACTTTTAAGAAGTAATATAATAATTATTAAAAATGGCATCATCTATCATTTGTCACCCGCCGCGATGTTCCATTGACAATAGATGCATTACTAAGTCCTTTCTTAAATAGTTAAACTAATTTAGGTTGAGATACAAAACCTAAAAGAGCTTACTCAAAAGGGGTAAAGCAAACAAGTTAGTAAAGAGAAAAAACTCCAACACACGCAATGTAGTTATAAATGGTGTTTTACAACGCCTTTTTTCTTTCCATTTTTTTTTTGCTTTTTTTGGGTTTTTTTCGGATTTTTATGTAGTCCTAAATTATTACACATAGATTTATTTTTAAAAAACTACACATAGATTTAAAAGGAAGAATCAAATTTACTACAAAAGACCCTATTATAGTGTGAAAAAACAAAATAGGCAATGCACCACAAATACAAAAGGACACAAGTACTTAAATTCATAGACACCCAAGTTTTTTGCTTTCTCTCTTTTTTTTTGGGAGGATCTAAGGACCACGTCAACCCAAACTAAGGCGAATTTCGATGCCCTTGATATTAATGCCAGACTTCTAATTTGGATTTCCCGAAGAAATCCTGATTTTCACGGTGGCATTGCTTCTATGGCTGTTCATGAAATCACCCAAGTGAAGTTCCTTCCATCCGTTGCCATGGGGTTCGGGATGTTTACCCGGTTCAATATCCTCTGGTGACTTGCCAATAAACACAATTTGTTGAGGTGAAAAACATCTAGTAATTTCGGTATGGCCTTCATCTTCAGCAAATATGATCGATGCAGATGCCCTTTCAAGTTCATGGGACTCAGAATCTAGCTTCAACACGAGATATGCCGAATAGAGTACTCTGCCTCTGTGCAGGTTCTTAGCAAGCACACATGCCAGAATGTCAAACGAGGGAACATTCTCGGGCTTGGCAACCTCGATGCTGAACACGCCTATCAAAATCAGTCCACAGAAATTACAGTACTATTGTAGACACCAAATTTTTGGTTTCGAATTTTATTTAATTAGTTTAATTTTAGATTTATTTGTTTCAATTTTAGGTTTATTTTGGTTGTTTCCTGTTTTGTGCCTCTTATTGTATTTTAATTAGCTTACGAGCATTTATTTTATCTACTAATTTGATTAAAAAAAAGAGAAAAAAGAAAAGGAAAAAGATGAAAGTGAAAAATGAAGGAAAAAAGATTGAAAGATGGCAACTTTGTTGTTTTTAGTTTGTATATTTTGGTGTGATGTTACTTAAATTGTTATTTTTTATTACTTAGCTTTATTATTAATTTTGTTAAATTATTAATAAAAAAAAAAAAGAGACTCGCACATGCAGCAGCGTAGGAAATTATTGTCTTTTTCATGGGTTTTTTCTGGTGGATCGGATGGCTGGAATTTTAAGGTAGAAATCAACCCCCCATCCTCACCTTTGAGGTGAGGGTTTAAGGGGGTTCCACTGGATATAAAAGGCTAAAAAAGAAGCGCAGCCAAAGGGGAGAGATAGAGAAATCTGAAGAAAGGAAAGAAAACCAGAGAGGGGGAACAGCGGATGAACGGAGAAAAAATTCTGAGGAGGGGGGAAGGATGAGAGTGGGCGGCTGAGAGAGAGGAGCAACTGGGGTTTTAGGGAAAAAGGAAAACAGCTAGAGAGAAAAAACAACGGCCAGAGGGGTCGGCTGAAGATTGCGAGGGAATAAGAGAATAGAGGAGAAAGTAAAGGGGGCGGCGGACGGGCCGAACAGAAATAAAAGAAACAATGAAGGAGAAAAGGGAAGCAAACGCAGGCAAAAGAAAAGGCTACAGTTTCTGAGGAAACCAGAGAGAAAGAAGAGCAACTGGCGGAAGGGAAAAACCCACGGAGGAGCGAAGAGTTTCAGGCCGTAGCGAGAAAGAGGAAAGGCCGCTGAAAAGGAATCAAAGCAAGAAGGGAAGGGAAGAAATATCTGGAAAAAGCTAAGGGTCGAGAGAGGTAGTTTATTTCTGCTATCTCCTTACGTTTTCGTGCATTTCATAGGCCAAAGAGGATCTCTTTTCGTTGTTTACCGGTTTTTTGTGTAGCCTTGTTTGATGGTTTTGTTTCCTAGGGTCAGATTTTGTTGGGTTGAGATTTTGTGCATAAAAGTTTGCTGCAATGAACTTGAAGCTTTCGGCTCATTGCAGCGATGATCATTTCTTTGTGGTTAAGTTATTGCTTTGCAATCTGTGCTGATTTTTCCCGTACGTAGTAGCATTATTGGATTTGTTGGGAGTAACTATGTGCATTTGTGTTGCTACAAAGCTATTGAGGAAGCTCTGGTCGAACGAAATTGCTGCCAGTCCTCACGTTGCTTGTTGCATTCAAGCCTGATGTTTTTGTTATGCTGTCTTCATTTTCCTTTCACTTGTTTGTTTATTTGCGCAAGTAGTCGCTTTCGTGTGTTTCGATGGAGCCTTGTGTTTGCTCAGAAGCTTGTCTGAAGTTGGTTGGGCCTGAATTGCGGTTGAATCTGTTAGTCTACTGATTGATGAGCTTGCTAGCTTTGATTTAAAAATCTGTCTGATGTTGAATGCTATGAAAATGAATGAAAGTTTACGTGGGTTGAACTGCAAAGCTATAGCAGAATTTTGTCGCAGCAATGATTGACAGGAGCTGCGTTTTCCTCTCCCCTCTCCCTGTCTCAAGTTCATACATCCAATTTTGGTTGATGATCTTGTGAATCTGATTGGAATATCATGTCTGCCTTTGGGATTAGCTATGTTTCTGCTACTTGGGTTTGTTCATTACCTGGTTTGTTGTTCAAATCTGATGCTAGGCTTCATCAGTTGCCGAAGCCTTCAGTTGCAGCAATCTTCTTCCATCTTGCATGAAAGTTTCATAAGTATTTGCATAATTTCCCTCTATGTCTTGCTTGTTGGATGTGGAAGTTGTTTGTTTTGCTGCTTAGTACAAAGTTTGGATAGATGAAATGATTTTAGTCAAAGCTGCTTAGAATTTGCTTATGAAATGGAAATGCAGCCGGCGGTCTTTTAGTTTTAGAAAACGTTAGTTGCAGAAATTTTCTTCTACGTAAGCTTGCATGCAGACAAAACACAATTGTCCTTTAACCCCTTAAGCCTCCTTAATGCTACTAGGACCCAATCAATTGAATGATTTCATCAATTTGGTCCCTGGTAGTTTTAATTTTTGCAACTTCGTTGTTTGTTTGTTTCAATTAACTACCATGCTTCGTTTATATTGCACTTAATTCATGACTTTAGGGGCTTTATCATCAAGCGAGCTTTGCTTTGCACATTTCTTTTAATTTTTCTTAATTAAAGTGGTACCTTGACCTTTTTATTGTTTTGAAGCCGTTTTTCCTTCATTTGCTTACCGACTCGAGAGAGGTACATCTATCCCTTATTTTGACCTTATTTGACCCTATGTGATCCAACGTGCTAAGTGAAAATTGCATGTCTACTTTGCTTTCCTTGCTTTTCCTTAATTCCTTTCATTTATTTCATTTACTTTCGCTTTTATTAATTCATTCTTTTATTTATTTATGAGGTATGTGTACACCTCTTGGCTTGTAATAGATAGGGCTTGGAGAGCATTTTTATTCACTTTTCCCCTTCCCCATTTGTTTTAGTTAGCCAATGTAATAGGTTTATTAGTGCGATTTGCTTGCTTTTGTTTCTACGTGTTAATTTGCTTTCTTAGGGTCTTGCATCTAGATACCATGCTTATGTGTTATGTGCAATATGTGATGTATGTGTTTATTTGCTTTATTAGCCTTTACATGATTTATTTGGTTTATAATGAATGTGTGACGTAACCGTGGCTAGTCCAAAGCTAGTCATGGTTGTCCCCTCAAACTCTTGCAAGTCCAATGCTTGTGAGAGATCGTTAGAAAATGGCTAGTCCAATGCTAGACCCAATAGGCCGTCCCCTCTCGTTAGTACATACTTGCATGTTTCACTACATTTCATGCATTTTTCTTAGTTTTTTGGCATTTGGCATGATCCTCCAATCCTTTCCCTTTCATTTTAGGTTTTTGCATTCTCATACTAGTCATAGGGTACATTCGCTTGAGAGTCCCCTTTAGGTAAGGGAAACGAGCGAGTGTGGCTACAAAATAGCCTTAGCACGCTAGTTCTTCCTTCTAATCAAAGGGAAAATTAAAGTCGTGAAGTTAGAAGTCATTTCCGTACCCGACTTGATGCATTCCTATAGGTTCATACACTTTCATTCTCATCATGTCACTCCCTCACCCTCTTATCCACATTTTCTCACTACTTATATCCTTCTCAATACAAATGCCATGTTCACACATTTTTCTTCTTGTCACTTGTTTTTCTACCTCACAAATTGCACCCAATTGCACTTATATGTATTTACTATCATATTTTCATCCATTTGCACACAAACACCTTTATTTTCCCAATTTGCACACATGCACTTGTCTTACATTCGCACACATGCACGTTTTCTTACATTTTCACACTTGCACTCATATTTGAGTCTTCATTTGCATCATTCGCGACCTCTATGAGGACTTTCCTTATTGGCCACCACAACTCATGTGGTTGGGACCAAAAAGCCTCGTAAGAGACATTTTAGATTTAGGATTGCATTTCTTTTTCATATCCATTAGTCATATCTAACATGCAACGCATATTTTGGGTAGAAGAATTAGGAAACGTGGGGCTAAATCGCGCAACTAGCTTTGGCTAGGGTAAGGGAGTGCCTTAAGCTTTGCCTTTGCCTTCTCCCTTATCAAATGTGACATCCGATCCCTTTCTTTGGTTACGTAGACCTAAAAGTTCTTAAAAAGGGGTTTGTTTACTTTGCTTTTCAAAAAAATTTATTTTTGGGTGACTTGGTACACCCTAACTCTATACCAAGTGGCGACTCCATTTTTCACGCAAAAAAACCCTTTTTGAACTCTGTTTGGCCAAATCGTCGCATTTTCAAGTCCCACGGCCTTTTATTTTCATTTTTACACACGTTCACATACATATCCCACACACTACTTTCACACACTCAAAAAGTGGGGCGCGACAACTATAATATGCAAAAAAATCGACAACTAAAGGGAGAAGTGCGACAACATGAATGCAATAGGAAGGGTTAGTGGGTTTGCATACCCAGAAGATTCATTAGAGTGCCATTTCCAACAGAGTGGATCATCACCGTGGATGATTGTTAGATCCCTTGCTTTGATGATGTATACATATCGCCCGATTCGGAGAAGGCCCGGATGATTTGTAACCAGAACAGTGCTTGCTGATACGAAATCAATAGCCAAATCAATGAATGACCTGTCTCTGAGTTGACTCCGGCTGACTTGGTTGATATTTGCAGAATCAATTCAGCGAGACAAGAAATTAGCCGAAACTGAGCGATTCATGACGATCTGACAAGCGAGATAGAAGTTTATGAAACACTTTGATTTTTTAGTATACTGAAGTTTGGAGCTTTTTTTGAAGCTTTTTTCATTTTTTAGTTAAGATGTGAGTCTTTTTTCATGAATTTTGAAGATAAAATCATCTTTTTCACCAAAAGAATCATAAGTTTTTGGGCAAAGTTTTGCTTCAGTAGAACTGTAGAAGGCAGAGCCGAAATCCGCTGAAGAAGACGATGAGTAGCCTCTGGTTTTAAATTTTAGACAATTAAGGCAAGGATTTCACACTATTTACCAAAATACCACCCATATTCTCTACTATGCTGGTTTAACCGTGGTTACTATGCAACTACTTCTTATCTTTTTCAAAATAAAATAATTTTATAAAAAGGCCAAAATCCTTTTAAATCTTAGTATAATTCAAAAAAACCATTTTCACTAAATAAATATTCTTCACTTTTCACTAAATAAATTAAAATTAAAATATTTATGGTATACTTCATAAGTATTAGCTATCGCAATGTGCATATTAAAATTAAAATATTAAATGAAATATTTTATGTAATCGCAATAAATTAAAATTAATGAATTATGTACAATTTTTTTATGAAATTCTCTAATTTTTAGTAATATTTTCAAAATTTTGAAAATTTTTATATGCTTTAATGTGCATATTACTCGATGTTCAACCGATATACCGTGACAGATGTAGAACAACCGCGACCGTGATCGGCGATGGCGAACCATGGATGTATACCTGTTGGAAAATTGAGGATAGAACTGAAACAGAAGGCTGATGAGCTATTCTAGTATGAATTTAAGGTAATGAGTACTGCTATTATAGTTATATATATCCTGAGCAGATGCTGCTTCGGAGCATGAGGAGGACCCTTTACATTTTGTTGAATGAGGATTGAAGATTGCAGAAATGGATATTTACAGGCCAATACAATTAAGTGACGTTTGTGGATATTTCTGTGACGGCCCCACCTCACCCTAAGGGGAACCAAAGGGTTCGATGGACCGCCTGCCCAACTCTCGCCAGGACTACGGAATCGAATCACACAAACCCGATATAGCGAACAAATGAATCCCCAAGAGAACAATCAATCAAAGACTACTAAGTTGAGAAACATGAGTTCTACACGGTAAGGTACCATGGTAACGAAAATGAAGACGAAAATGCAAATGGAAAGTGGACACATCACAATCCGACCAAGATACGGCCGGATTTGGTGAACAGTTCCCGCCAGAATTTTCTTTCCTTGTTCAAATGCCATGCTCATCCGATCGTCCAATGGTTACAAGTAGCATCTCAACAAATGCAAAGGTACCACCTCAAATGAATACACTTAATGTACATGATAAAACACTTATATACATACATTGAAAACTTTACAATTAAAAGCGTGATACATAATTAAAAGACAACTAAGGTTTTGATTACACAAGAGCTAACAAAAGAACGTTTACACAAGTTCAACCCTTTTCTCAAAATCACGGTTCATAGTATGGTTCTCTGTAAGGAAAACAAAGATAACGGAAAGGGGGTGAGTTTACCCTCAATGAGGTACCAAAATAATAGCAACTAAGAATCATGGAACTTCATATTCAATTAGTCACATATGCAAATCAAATAAAGAAATGAACAAACACTATAGATAGAAAGGATACGGGTGGCTCTCAGGAGCCCCAAATTTCCGGGTGCAGTACTTGATCCAAATCCGTTAACTCTCCGTCAACGCATGAAGAACAACCATGTCCTTAGACCCCCACTTTACACCAAATTCCGTCCACCAAACTTACCCCTTACTGGGCCCGAACACCTCAACAGAAACAGAAGTGGTAATACTCGAGTATACCGGAATCAAGAATCTCAATACCCAAAGATTCCTAAAAACAGACTACCGTGGTTCGTTATCTAATCGACCTGGCCCTTGCCGACACGACTCGAATAACTAGCCACAGGTTTTGAGCTCAGAGGTCACAGAAAGATCGTTGGATACAAGCCTCCAAACGACGTCAGAACAGATACAGATAACATATTCAAATTCATACAGTAAATAGGCATACAGACAGACAAGGGAACGAGTGTGATAAAATACACCCTCGTCTCAAACAGAATAAATAGATAGTACAGTCATTCAAATCACAGATGGCAAGTACAGAAACCAAATTAAGCAACAATGAAGGGAGTGGTACACTCACCAGTTCAAGTAAAACAAATTCAAACGTTCCCCCTCGAAGTACTTCCTGGATCACCAGCACGTCCTAAAATGATCAAAGTAAAATAATTATGGTTCCTATGGGAACGACATTCACAAATGAAACTCAACTATGAGTCATATGCCTAACTAAACGAACAACGAATGCAAGGGTGCAAAAGCATGATTTTGGACCGAAAAGGTAATGAGAGGACCTAGGGCTTGAACGACCCAAAAGCCCTTCATTTCTAGCAAAAAGGCAACTCAAACTTAAAGGAACCAAACGGCCTAGAAAATTGGACAGCATCTCCCCTAAATTTGCTTAGTTTTCCATCTTACAATCAACACCAACTCATCTCAAATCAATCACAATTTGACATACAAATCATAAACACACCTTTCGGCATAATAACCACAATTGAAGCTACACTTATCAGATTGAAACGAATTTTATAGTGTTTCGAAGCCAAGACATATACCTACATTTCTTATGAAAACCTCCAAAACCAAATCATGCATTTTCGTGGTCAAAATAGAAATCTCCACGAAAACAAAAATCTATCCGTGAAATAGGGCTCATTGGCAGTCAAGAGTATTTCAGTCATTTCACATGCTACAGTGCTTGGATTGAGCTGAAATTTTTCAGGCAGCTAGTAACACCATTTTCTACAACTTTCATGTTTTAACCTAAGTCTGATTCAGTCTCGAACATGCACGAATAAAGCCGGTCAGAACAGGGCAGATTTGAACCCTAAAACTGAAATTTCCGCACAAATTCTGAAATTTTCCGCAAACAACCGCAATTGACGTACAACGGCTCCATTTAACACAATTTAGAACTATCAATCCAAGGTCAATCATACCCATCATATGAAAACAGAAAAATCCCCAAAAAAAATAGAAATTTATATAACTCCACTTTAATCCATGAAATCTTTCATAAAACACCCTATTTAGCCACCACAAGTCACTAATTTGACATTAGCATGAACAAAGATGAAGTTTGTAAGCAAAGTACCTTGACACCTCAAGAAAGATGATAACTTAGGCTTTCCCTTTCACAAATCCCTCCACTAGAAACTTTAATCCTCCTTAGTAAGCAACTTTGATGCAGTAATCTACAATTTCAATGGTTGGAAATTAAGATTGAAGCAAGCAATTGAAGTTGAGGTTGACAAGTTTCTCTTGTTTCTTCCTCTAGGAGGTTCGGCCAACTCAAGCAAAAATAAAGATGATCTTGGTCAAATTTTTTATTTAGTAAAGGTGAAGAAAAGTTGGTCAAGTCCACCATCCAATCGGGTCGCGACACATGGCACTTTTAATGGTTCAAACTTATCTTCTTTTTTCCAATGGTTAATCTATCTAGGTAACCTCTAATTATTTCCTAACACCTAATACTTTAATCCCTTTGTGCAAAACTTAACCTAATTGGTCGAATTTCTCTCACTTAACGCACTCACGGGTCCCACGTCCAATATACACTCCAAACGTAACAGGAACTAACTTATATCAGGAAAATGATTTAAAAACTCTATTCACTTATAAAATCTCTAGAAAAATCAATATTATAGGGTATAGTGAAGAAAATGCATGAGAAAAAATAAAATAAAAGAATATAAAATAAGGGAAATTTACGAGTCTTCACACTCTCTCCCCCTTAAAGAATTTCGTCCTCAAAATTTCCTTCTCAACGGAATCTATCAAAATCTGCATTAGACGGCAGATCATACCTTCTACGTTCTCAGACGAGTCAGAGACCTGAAGTTGCTCTAGGAAATTCTCCCGAATCGGTACTTTCGATCCAGTCCCTTTTCCCTTCGTCTGTCCAGGGTTAGTCTTGATTGGTTGCTGGGTTCTTTTCCCTTCGCGCAGTACAATTGGGCAGTTAGCAACCCGATGATTGGCACCCCCACAACGTAGGCATTTTCTCCTTCTTTTCCAACAATTCACCTCAGTATGATTGATTTTTCCACAATAGCCACAAGAGAGGTGTGGAATTGAGATTTGACCTCCTGGTGAGGCCCCTCTCGGAGTATCTTCTTTAGGTGACCCCAAAATTTTCACACCACTAGTTCCTCTACCTACCTTAGCGAGTGCCCTACCTGGATCACCTTGTTCTTGTCTTTGAATTTTACTAAGTGCACCTCTTTTCTTTGCATGGAAGGCCTTCACTTGTGTACCTTAAATTTCTATTCTTTGGCTGTTCTCTGGAACTTCCGTAAAAGTATTAATTTGTGCCCTTGCTAAAGTCTCTGCTAAAATCCCTTCGCATTGCCTTTTCAGTTTTATGTTCTCGTGCAATAGCTCAATTTTCTCCGAACATTCATGTTTCCATCGCTCTTCCCAGTACTCGGCTAATCTCTTTTGAACCTCTACTTCGTTTCGAAGAATCTCAATTTCCTTATACATACTGATACGGAATATGGGCCGCTTATGGGCCATGTTTCGGGCTGCAAGAGAATGAATCTTTTAGTAATAGTTTAGTAGCTTATTTTTCAGATTTCTATTTTATTTGGTAGGAATAAGTTCAGTCCAAGACCTCATGTTGAGTTGGATCCGATTTATAGAGTCTAGGCTCACTATTACTTAAGTTGGTTAATTAGCCTTTATTGGGTTATGTTGGGCCAGCTTAAAGCCTTCATTGGGTCGATTATAAGCTGTCCATTAGTTAGCCCTAACTATGATTAGTGAGTCATTAGTTTAGCTGTCAAATCGAATAAGGAAACTTGCATTGTTTCCAACTTAGATTAGGTTTGCTTCTTTGTAAGGCTATAAATAGCCAAGCTTTGATAATTTAAGGTAGACATTTTTATGATAAAAATATTGAGAGAGTTTTCTCCATAACTTTTGAGCAAACCGTGAACAACTTAGAGTTATACTCTAGTGTTCTTGTTCGGCTTATCAATTCAAGAATCGCACTTGAATTGTGGCGCCTTCTACACTTGCCTGAGGTTCACTAATTCGTTTGGTTACGGGTTGAGATAATATCAACAAGTTCGTAGTCACGGGGATTAGAGGGGTCGTAGGGTTTCCGCTGCTACCGTTCTTGCGTTCGAAGTCAAATCCAACAAGTGATCTTGGGTCGCGAATCTCCTCACCAACGAGATTCGTATCAGCTGGCATCAGAGCTAGCTTGTTGGTAACATCGTTATCCCTCTTTTTGTGTACTAATTCGTGTCTGTCTTATTAGTTCAAAAAAAAAAAAAAAACAGGAACATTACCGCCGCTAGAACTTTTCCTTGTTCGTTCACATCGTGTCTTGTGGTATTGTGTGCAAACTGTCCTGAAGCTCTTTGTTACAATTGCTATTGATTCTGGCCAGATTGGAGTCTGTATTGTGTCACTTGGGTTGTGCAAACGACCCAGCAAAAGTCTCAAAAAAAAAAGAAGAGAGAAACAAAACCGAACAACTAGTGTCCTTAGAGTTGCGGCCATATTGCTGTTCCCATTGAATCTGGTGCACGCTATCCATACCCTTTACTGCCAATTCCTAATTAGTCTTGTGCGTTAACTCTGGTTGTGTCTTGCTGACATTACTTCAACTGCTTGGGTCCAGCAACTAAGGTGTTGAAAGTTGTGTCCAAGTCTTACAACAAGACATAGAACCCTTCGGTTTTCTATCTTTGCCGCACTTGATATCGTTTTACTTGCACTGACCAATCTGACCGAATTGCCTCATTATTGTTTGTGCGTGTCTATTGTTCAGTTTTGTTGTCTATTGCCTTCGTGACTAAGTTCCAAACCTGAGTTTAAAAAAAAAAAAAAAAACAGAAGCAAGACCCAAAGAAAAAAAAATTACAGCCGCAACTAGGGTCTTCTTCCTTTCTTGCCGCAACTAGGATTTTCCTTTTGGCGTTGAGTTGTGCGCCAATCTGCCAGGAATTTCGGTCACTAGATGGCTCTAGTTTCTGTCCAGTTTGTAGTATAATTTGTGTGGGGGTCTTGTGTGTTTGGACTGTATACAAAAAAAAAAAAAAAAAAAAGAGGAAAGGAGTACCTTGAAGCCAAGTTGCTGGAATTTTTTTTGCTTGACTGCCGAACCTGATTTGCCTTCACACCTTGATAGTCTGTGTTGTTTCTTGCAAGTGGAATACCAAAACATACTTGGGAAGTTCAGGAAGCCGCACAAGAAAGGAAAAGAAAAAAAAAAGAAAAAGGAAACCAAAAAAAAAAAGTAGAGAGAAACAGCCGCTGGAGGACTTCCAATCCTGATTGATTTCTAAATCCAAAGGGGTTTCCATTCTTATTGCTTCCTGATTTGTAGCCCCCACTTACCCATATTGATACCTTGGCATTTGAACCGCACCTCTGCATAACAAACAGACCCCAAAACAGCCCCAACCAGCCGCACCACACCTTGTTACCTAGACAGCCATAGTACAAACCAGTTCCTAAACAAAACCCACCGCCCACTAGCACTTGTTTCCCACTTTGGCTACAACACCTTGTGCCCCATTGTCAATTACTATCAAGGGCTAACCGACCCATTCTTCAGCATTCCACACAAAACCAATTCTCCATAAAAATCCCAGCCGAACCCAAGGCAGTGGTAAAATGAAATTCCAGTTATAAACATCCGTCTTAAGGACCAGGTTTTGTGTCTCAAATTTCCAGTTTTAAGTGTCGGACATTTGTTCATTATTGTGTCATTCAACTAGTACTTCTTGAGTCAATCATCTAAGCACTCTTCCCCCAAATTTCCAGCATTATTTATTCCATTTTCTAGCCTCGTTTACTTCACTCCAAAGCTGATCGAACCACATATTAGTGGGTCTTGTGCGAAACTAGTTGACTTCTTGGGGAAATTCTTCTAATTTCTTCAAGGGAAGCAAGCGGGGCCTTGAGGACAAATTTGTGAGGACTACTTGAGGAAAAAATTAGAGTGAAAACAAGAGTGACGAGTGCATACACGTGAGCTTGTGTGTTGTGAGAAATTTCTCTTCTCTGCTAACCAATTTTGCAGGTCACTTAACCATGCCTCGTGGAGTTGCATCTCATTCATATCATCAAGAATTCTTAGAGAACGAGCCTCTTAAGAGGAGGGGTTCCAAGCGAACTACTTCCAAGTACTCTAGTTCCACGCGTTCCATCTCCGAGCATTCACAACATGAGTTTCATCCACTTCAGGAGGAAATGGATCATTTTCGTGCCTTGTGCGTATATGAAAGATATAAGCGTACTTGTAATGAGTATGAGGAGGAGCAAAGGAGTTTGCGTCGAGCATCTAAGCCAAGGTCTTCATCAAGCAAACGAGCATCATCTAAGGGGTGTTGTGACAATCGAGTCATGAATTCTCGAATTGAATCAAAGCCTCGTGAATCAAAGGCTGATTTCCGAAGCCGGAATAAAGAATTATTTGACTCTATGATGGGAGAAATTCGCCAAGTGCTGAATTCATATTTTGAGCAACTTACTCATGTGTCAACCAATGGTGGTAAAGATGTTCCTTCTAGTTCGCCATTGATTGAAGAAATATCTACGAATGCTAGCAATGAACTTGAGATTGAAAGCCTTGAAGTCCCATCTACACAAGTTAGTTGTCTTGAGCTAGTTGAGAAGGAAGACAAGGGAAGAAGTGCGCTGACATTGGGAAACAATGCGAGGGCTTATTTTTCTAATGAACTTACCTTTGTTATGTTTAGCCTTTCTTCTTTTATACAGGTTAAGCAAGGAGAGATTGAGTTGATCATGGCATGTTCTATCCCTATATCCATTGGCGAATATCAGAATTTTCGTGGAGTTTGCATCTTAAGTGTTGTATCCCTTTACTATCCATTGATATACAACTTCACCCATGAGCCTGCTTTGCTTGTTGGGGGGAGTAATGAAGTTTCAAAGGGAGTCCTTTCACTTGAATTTTGTCCTTTGCCTCCTTACCATTTTGCAACAAGTGTCCCAAGTGATGATCAATCTAATGAAGTCGGTCATGTTCAAAGCGTTCTTCAGTTTGTCAGTTGCATTATGGAGGATCCAAGAAGATGTAAGCTTGCTGCCAATGTACCATACATTTTACCTTGCATCATGGAACCGAAGCTACATACGTTATCTTCGAGGAGTTGTTGGAGTAAAGCCTTGAGTTTTCCATGGCTGATTGTGAGCATTTTCAAGCTGACCAAGAGACATGTGCACCAAATTATAATAATCATGACGTATGCAAGTATCATTCATTCTAAGAGAGCCAATATGTGGAGATTTGAGGTTTCATCCTACCAACTCTTGTTAGTACCATTCATTTCCAACCACGATTTGAGGACAAATCTTTTTCAAGAGGAGGGGAATGATACGGAATATGGGCCGCTTATGGGCCATGTTTCGGGCTGCAAGAGAATGAATCTTTTAGTAATAGTTTAGTAGCTTATTTTTCAGATTTCTATTTTATTTGGTAGGAATAAGTTCAGTCCAAGACCTCATGTTGAGTTGGATCCGATTTATAGAGTCTAGGCTCACTATTACTTAAGTTGGTTAATTAGCCTTTATTGGGTTATGTTGGGCCAGCTTAAAGCCTTCATTGGGTCGATTATAAGCTGTCCATTAGTTAGCCCTAACTATGATTAGTGAGTCATTAGTTTAGCTGTCAAATCGAATAAGGAAACTTGCATTGTTTCCAACTTAGATTAGGTTTGCTTCTTTGTAAGGCTATAAATAGCCAAGCTTTGATAATTTAAGGTAGACATTTTTATGATAAAAATATTGAGAGAGTTTTCTCCATAGCTTTCGAGCAAACCGTGAACAACTTAGAGTTATACTCTAGTGTTCTTGTTCGGCTTATCAATTCAAGAATCGCACTTGAATTGTGGCACCTTCTACACTTGCCTGAGGTTCACTAATTCGTTTGGTTACGGGTTGAGATAATATCAACAAGTTCGTAGTCACGGGGATTAGAGGGGTCGTAGGGTTTCCGCTGCTACCGTTCTTGCGTTCGAAGTCAAATCCAACAAGTGATCTTGGGTCGCGAATCTCCTCACCAACGAGATTCGTATCACATACCAACCAAGTGTGCCATCTCGTGGATTCGGTGGAACTCAAGTGATAGACTGCCAGGCAAGTTAATGAATCATAATAAATAACTAGGTATAAGTGGCAATCTAACCATATAACTGTTAAGTTCCTTTGCTCCCAATTCAACCACGGAAGATTAAACTTAGATATGCTCAAATGAAATAGGCGGGAAAGTAGAACATAGTTAGGACAATATCTTATGATACTATACCACGTATCACGTATATACATATTGAAACCTTAAAGCATACTTCGTATATCAAGAGTTTCACACCTTATGCCACATCTTTGTTTCCAAAATCTCTCTACCTACTTCCAAAATTCTCAATCTCGGTATGCTAATAATCAAGCCAAATTCATACGGGAACATTAGTGGATAGGTATCAAGGAACTATAGACAATGGTAGTTCGTCGAGGACTAAGCTACGGGTATCCGATATCCAAAATAAGGTAGAGACTTAGATCATTGCAGTCAGGCCATCTCAAATCAAATAAACACTTATCAAGTTCTCACAGTCATAGCAAAAGAAAACAGGTCTTAGGTGTGAATTCCGCAATGTACCCTACAATCTAATCACCCTCTAGAAAACCCTAGCCAGACTAGTATGAGATTAGTCCATGATAACACTTCCAAATCCAACCCCCTCGATCAGGCTAAGTACTAGGTCCAATATAAAGATCTTTCGTGCTTTGTTCTTAGCCATCAAGACTTACCTCAAATTCAATCAAGATACAGACCCTTATTCTAGCGCTCTCCACCCTTTGGTACTCAGGTCCAAGAATCTAAAATAAGATAATTTACAACTCGAGTCGGCCGATCCCAAGAGTAAATCATCCATATTAAAGAGTCTTACCCGACATACATATCTATTGTCCCCAAAGTACCATGATAAAGGTTTAAACCTAGAACGTTTCATGATTCTTAACTTATGCTCAAAAGAATACTTAATCCTTTACACCCATTCACGAAATCAGGACCATAACACTACGAGGCCCAAACTCACTCCGCGCAGAGACCACGCGAAGCGGCTCTGATACCACCTGTGACGGCCCCACCTCACCTTAAGGCGAACCAAAGGGTTCAACGGACCGCCTACCCAACTCTGACTAGGACTACGGAGTCGAATCACACAAATCCGATATAACGCACAAACGAATACCCAAGAGAACAATCAATCGAAGACTACTAAGTTGAGAAACATGAGTTTTACACGGTAAGGTACCATGGTAACGAAAATGAAGACGAAAATACAAATGGAAAGTGGACACATCACAATTCGACCAAGATACGGCCGGATTTGGTGAATAGCTCCCGCCAGAATTTTCTTTCCTTGTTCAAATGCCACGGTCGTCCGATCGTCCAATGGTTACAAGTAGCATCTCAACAAACGCAAATGTACCATCTCAAATGAATACACTTAATGTACATGATAAAACACTTATATACATACATTGAAAACTTTACAATTAAAAGCGTGATACTTAATTAAAAGACAATTAGGATTTTGATTACACAAGAGCTAACAAAAGAGCGTTTACAATAGTTCAACCCTTTTCTCAAAATCATGGTTCAAAGTGTAGTTCCCTGTAAGGAAAATAAAGATAATGGGAAGGGGGTGAGCTTACGCTCAATGAGGCACCAAAATAATAGCAATTAAAAATCATGGAACTTCATATTCAATTAGTCACATATGCAAATCAAATAAAGAAATGAACAAACACCAAAGTTACAAAAGATACGGGTGGCTCTCAGGAGCCCAAAATTTTCAGTTGCAGTACTTGATCTAAACCTGTTAACTCTCCGTCAACGTATGAAGAACAACCTTGTCCTTAGACCCCCACTTTACACCAAATTTCGTCCACCAAACTTACCCCTTATCGGGTCCGAACACCTCAACAGAAACAGAAGTGACAATACTCGAGTATACCGGAATCAAGAGTCTCAATACCCAAAAATTCCTAGAAACAGACAACCGTGGTTCGTTATCTAATCGACCTGGCCCTTGCCAGCTCGACTCGAGTAACTAGCCACAGGTTTTGAGTTCAGAGGTCACAAAAAGGTCGTTGGATACAAGCCTCCAAACGACGTCAGAACGGATACAGATATAGATAACATATTCAAATTCATACAGTAAATAGGCATACAGACAGACAAGGGAACGAGTGTGATAAAGTACACCCTCATCTCAAACAGAATAAACAGATAATACAGTCATTCAAATCACAGATGGCAAGTACAGACACCAAGTTAAGCAATAATGAAGGGAGTGGTACACTCACCAGTTCAAGTAAAACAAATTCAAACGTTCCCCCCCGAAGTACTTCCTGGATTACTAGCACGTCCTAAAATGATCAAAGTAAAATAATTATGGTTCCTATGGGAACGACATTCACAAATGAAACTCAACTATGAGTCATATGCCTAACTAAACGAACTACGAATGCAAGGGTGCAAAAGCATGGTTTTGGAACGAAAAGGTAACGAGAGGATCTAGGGCTTGAATGACCCAAAAGCCCTTCATTTCTAGCAAAAAGGCAACTCAAACTTAAAAGGACGAAACGGCCTAGAAAATTGGACAGCATCTCCCCTAAATTTGCTTACTTTTCTATCCTACAGTCAACACCAACTCATCTCAAATCAACCACAATTCGACATACAAATCATAAACACACCTTTCGGCATATCAATCTCAACTGAAGCTACACTTATCGGATTAAAACGAATTTTACAGCGTTTCGAAGCCAAGACATATAACTACATTTCTTATGAAGATCTCCAAAGCCAAATCATGCATTTTCGTGGTCAAAATGGAAATCTCCACGAAAATAAAAATCTGTCCGCAAAACAGGGTTCATGGGTAGTCAAGGGTATTTCAATTATTTCACATGCTACAGTGCTCGGATTGAGTTGAAATTTTACAGACAGCTAGTTAACACCATTTGCTACAACCTTCATGTTTTAACCTAAGCCTGATTCGGCCTCGAACATGCACAAATAAAGCTGGTCAGAACAGGGCAGATTTGAACCCTAAAACTGAAATTTCCGCACAAATTCTGAAATTTTCCGCAAACAACCGCAATTGACGCACAACGGCTCCATTTAACACAATTTAGAACTATCAATCCAAGGTCAATCATACCCATCATATGAAAACAGAAAAATCCCAAAAAAAAAATCAGAAATTTATATAACTCCACTTTAATCCATGAAATCTTCCATAAAACACCCTATTTAGCCACCACAAGTCATTAATTTGACATTAGCATGAACAAAGAGAAAGTTTGTAAACAAAGTACCTTGACACCTCAAGAAAGATGATGACTTAGGCTTTTCCTTTCACAAATCTCTCCACTAGAAGCTTTAATCCTCCTTAGTAAGCAACTTTGATGGAGTAATCTACAATTTCAATGGTTGGAAATCAAGATTGAAGCAAGGAATTGAAGTTGAGGTTGACAAGTTTCTCTTGTTTCTTCCTCTAGGAGGTTCGGCCAACTCAAGAAAAAATGAAGATGATCTTGGTCAAATTTTGTATTTAGTAAAGGTGAAGAAAAGTTGGACAAGTCCACCATCCAATCGGGTCGCGACACATGGCACTTTTAATGGTTCAAACTTATCTTCTTTTTTCCAATAGCTAATCTATCTAGATAACCTCTAATTATCTCCTAACATCTAGTACTTTAATCCCTTTGTGCAAACTTTAACCTAATTGACCGAATTTCTCTCACTTAACGCACTAGCGAGTCCACGCGAAACGGCTCTGATACCACCTGTGACGGCCCCACCTCACCCTAAGGTGAACCAAAGGGTTCAACGGACCGCCTACCCAACTCTTGCCAGGACTATGGAGTCGAATCACACAAACCTAATATAGCGCACAAACGAATACCCAAGAGAACAATTAATCGAAGACTACTAAGTTGAGAAACATGAGTTCTACACGGTAAGGTACCATGGTAACGAAAATGAAGACGAAAATGCAAATGGAAAGTGGACACATCACAATCCGATCAACATACGGCCGAATTTGGTGAACAGTTCCCGCCAGAATTTTCTTTCCTTGTTCAAATGCTGCGCTCATCCGATCGTCCAATGGTTACAAGTAACATCTCAACAAACGCAAAGGTACCATCTCAAATGAATACACTTAATGTACATGATAAAACACTTATCTACATACATTGAAAACTTTACAATTAAAAATGTGATACTTAATTAAAAGACAATTAGGGTTTTGATTACACAAGAACTAACAAAAGAACGTTTACACTAGCTCAACCCTTTTCTCAAAATCACAGTTCAAAGTGTGGTTCCCTGTAAGAAAAACAAAGATAATAGGAAGGGGATGAGCTTACGCTCAATGAGGTACCAAAATAATAGCAATTAAGAATCATGGAACTTCATATTCAGTTAGTCACATATGTAAATCAAATAAAGAAATGAACAAACACCATAGATAGAAAGGATACGGGTGGCTCTCCGGAGCCCAAAATTTCCGGTTGCAGTACTTGATCCAAACCCGTTAACTCTCCGTCAACGTATGAAGAACAACCATGTCCTTAGACCCCCACTTTACACCAACTTTCGTCCACCAAACTTACCCCTTACCGGGCCCGAACACCTCAACAGAAACAGAAGTGGTAATACTCGAGTATACCGAAATCAAGAGTCTCAATACCCAAAGATTCCTAGAAACAGACTACGGTGATTCGTTATCTAATCGACTTGACCCTTGCCGACTCGACTCGAGTAACTAGCCACAGGTTTTGAGCTCAGAGGTCACAGAAAGGTTGTTGGATACAATCCTCCAAACAACGTTAGAACTGATACAGATACAGAATGAATGAATGATCGTCGGCAAATTGATGATCGTCGGCAGTTTTCTTTCATCTTTTCTTTTGAACCCATGAATGAATGAATGAATGATTATAAGGCCCCCATGCCACGTATTTCAGGTCCCTGTTGTGTTGATTGGTTGCTTTCTTAATTTTAGCATATTAGAATTAAATTACGGAGAATTAATAAAATGTAAGTCTGAAAATTAGATGGCCGGCAAGCCAATATGAACTGGAATTGTCTGCTTGTTTCAAACTTGACTTAAGATGCATACAAGTGATGTATAGTGGTCAATGATACTCAACTATATATTAGGCTTCATTTGTTGCCCTTTTTACAATGTTAGTTTATTATTGCAAGCCATATGGATCATCGTCTATATCTATAGCAGCTAGTTTTGCTATGATCATCTATTTTACATTTTATTACAGGCCAGCACAAAAACACAACTTTTCAGCTGAAAGGTTGTAAAGAAAACAATAATAGTAGATCAAGTAAAGGTTCCTTGTTGATTGTTAAAACTCAAAACAGGAAATGGACAACATGGTATAAAATATTTATGAGTTACCTATTTATTTGATATCTTTCAGGGTGTATAAAATGATATATGAATTTCAAATTCATTAATTTAATAAATTTATGAGCTTTTGGTGGGATCTTACGATTCTACGATCTGATCCTACGATCCGATTCTGTAAAATTAAAATCGATCCTACGTAGGATTCGATTTGATAAACCTTGCTTTGGACTAACTAGTTTTCATAAAAGAGGGTGGTATTTGGATCCATCAGGGTTTGAGACGTAAACCGACTCGTCCAGTAGCCTAGTCGACTGTTCATTCAATCTGATCAGACAATTCGAGTTAGGTTCCGAAACCTTGGATAGGTCCGATAGGAGGCATGCTCTGCCCATTTTGTGGCAGGGAAGAAAATTCCCCTCCCCCACCCTCCCAACCCCGTCCCCGGCCCTGCCCCGTTCTTGCCCATGGGGCAAGCGCTGCCGCCTGTTGTCATCCCTATAGGTGTTCGGACAAAAGGCCCGAAATGCAATTTCAAAATTGGGTATCATTCCATAAATTGACAAACCTCAGGGCAAAAAACATAAATTTCCATACTTAATCGAGTATAAAAATATCGCAGCTTTAATTTTTGTAACCGGTCCCCTTTGTATTGGCCGTTTGCCCCTCTTTTTTCTGGAGAGACTTCTCATTTTTCGCTAATAAAACCCCAAAAATATAAATAAATAAAGATCCAAATGTACGCCGGAGTAGCCTCCCATCTCCTCCGCCGCCTCCGGCCGGCCGCCACAACAACAACTACCTTCCTCCGCTACCACAATCATCCCAACTCTTTCAGCACCACCACCACCACCACCTTCTTCTCGAAATCTCACCCAATATTCTCCCTCTATCCCCCCAGCCACTACAACCTCTCCCCAAACCTCCGCTTCTTCTCCACCAGGCCACCTCGACCTGTTCGTCCAAACCGACCCGACATTGGAGCCCGAGCCCGACAACTCCAAACCCGCCGGCTATGGACATATGCCCTGACCTTCAGCTGCATCGCAGGGTTTATAGTCATCGTCCTCAACCAATTTCAAGACCAGCTCGTCTTCTACGTCACCCCAACCGATGCCCTAGCGAAATATTCTCAAAACCCTTCAAAATCCAAGTTCCGCCTTGGCGGGCTCGTTCTGGAGGGCAGTTTGACTCAGATTCCGTCGTCGCCGGAGATGGAGTTCGTGATCACGGATTTAATGACGGATATTTTGGTGAAGTACGAGGGTTCGTTGCCGGATTTGTTCCGGGAAGGGCATTCGGTTGTGGTGGAAGGGTTTATTAGGCCGTTTCCGGAGAAAGAGAAGGATGAAGATGTTTCCAGGGAGGGAAGTAGTAGTAGTAGCAGTATTCACGGGAAGGCGTTTATGGTTTCGGAGAAAGCTAGAAGTGGGGAATGTTATTTTAAGGCCACTGAGGTTTTGGCTAAGCATGATGAGAAGTATATGCCTCCAGAAGTGGCGACGGCAATCGAGAAGAATAAGAAGGTTTTGATTCAGGAGCAACAGCAGCAGCAAGAATCTGAGGGGAAAGGAGTTGGAGATGGGGCTGTTGGAACTGCAAAGGTTTAGGGGAATTGGTAATGATTTTGATTTTGGATTATTTTTTGCTCTTGTGGAATCCACAGTTTTGTTATATGACCAATATACTTTTGAGTGTATTTATTTGTAGTATTGTTATTCGTTAAAGGTACAATCAGGTAAAAGGAAGAGTCGGCGAAGTAGAGAGGGATATAGGGAAACAGAGAGGCAAATGATTAAAGGTTTAGGTTTACATTTTTGTGGTAGAAAATGACAATTTAATGGTGATAGTGGAATTGCAGTGACAGGTCCAGGGATGATTGGGTTCCTGTAGATCCTGAGTTTTGATACTAATGAATAAATGACGCACTCTTGGTGCGGTTTTGCATTTGATTTCAAGTATGTTTGGCTGGCAGTATTCTTTAGATTGTGATGAATTCTGTTGTCTGGTCCAAGTGTTATGAATCTAATGCTTGTTTCAAATTTCAACACAGCTTTGAGTGAAATTTAGTCTATTTTATGTTACTAGTGTGTATATTTTAATTTGCAAATACACCCGATTGAAGCTTTTTAAACAATTTTTTAGTGTATTTTTTTGAAAGGAGTGAAATGATGAGGTAGGTGCAAACTTGCTCATAAAAGGAGAGTATCAATTATGAAAATATATTGATGAGGTTAATTTGTCTCGTAAATATTTGGACTGTCTCTGAAGTTACCATGTGTTTAGAAGGATAATATCTTTAAATCTTATATTGACTGTAAATGTGTCATGATGACTGCGAAACTTACATGAACTTGTTAAAGATGCAACAATGAAGTTGTTGACATGGTGAATGGAATGGAAAGTGCATTCTTTTCCCAGTCAATTTTGACAAAAGTCAGTCTTCTGGGTTCTATATTCGACTTCAGTTTTTGAATTTTGGAGTGAGCTCCTTTTCATTTTGTATGCATGTGATGGAACTTTAAAACTAGGGAGACTCTTACAAATGTTTTTATCTCAGAGTTGGTTCTTCGTTGGTTTTTTGGTTCTGACGTTTTGATAAATGATTACTGGCCTTCATCGGAAGGATTTCTCAAAATAGTCTAGAATCTGCCATAGTTCAGATAGACATAAAAGTTGCTAGTCTTGTTTGAAATTTGATAGTCATCCTTATGTTAAAATTTAGTGAATTACACATTGAGTTTTGGTGTAGTAAGTCAATGAAGCAACCACCTTAATTCTGGATTCTCCTCTGTAACATTTACATGAATTGAAGTGAATATAGAATGGATTGGGATGACAATTGACAGCTATCAGTCAAATATAGACTTCCATAGTTTTAGTGCTGCAGATATAGTGCATCATGGTAGTAAGATTAAGAAATTCAAATTTTATATAAAAAGGAGCTCCAGGAAATATCAATTGCCATATTCTCTTTTGGACTTTCCAGGTTTAAACGCTTCCAAAGCTCTTGGCAAGTTTCAGATGACCTGAACGTAGTCGATTTGTCTGATATAGGGTTTAAGTATTAAGCAAATCAGGTAGTGCATCCTAATGTGGAAACTAAAATAATCCACGGGCTACTTCCATCTCAATTGAAACGGTTCTCTATCTTTGATTTAAGTAGTGTACTAGAATACTATTTTGCTTTTGCATCCTACTGGATGGATATGTTAGATTCATAGGGGTTACAGTGAAGCTTAATAAAACTTATTGAAGGTTTTAAGATAATAAGCTAGATTATGGTGGAACTAATTGGATACCCTGGGCACTTTTGATGTCGAGCCAAAATGAACATACCCAGAAAACTTTCCCTTATTGAACTTTATCTTTTGTAACTTTAATTTCTTAAGTGGAATGTTTTATGTTGAGAACTGATGTAGGCAGAAGTTTTATCCAGAAACATCGAGAACTTTCTCCATCAAGATGTTGGGAAGTAGGAAAAGGACTTTTTAGCTGTGTCCCCTAATTTAGTTTCAAGCTGAAGGAATGGAACTTAGAGCAGGGGAATGTGGACCAGTTGTAGCATTTTCTTTTCTTAGCAGCCAGGAACATCATGTTCGGGAAAAACTCTCTCACATTCATTTTTTTTTTCTGGATTTTAATTAGGATAGCTTGTTCAGAGTAAAAATCTCAATTAATTTCAACATGCTTTTGATCTGACGAAAAAGCTGATATCTACAGAAAATGACTGAAACTGATGGTCTACGGTTATCAAACTTGGACATGAATTCTTAATGAAAGCATGGAATTTCTTATGTTACCAAGGAACTGGAGTCAATGAAAAATTTAATGTACAGCAAAGATGGATGTAGCATTATTTTGATTTTGTCATTGTTCTCCCCTTTAATGCCCCCTTGCGAGTTAGCTGCTTTGGTAGTAACGGTTAAGAATAATTGTATATAATGGACAGATTTATTTCCATGCGTCCTTTTTAACAGAAAATTGGTCTTGGGTTTTTTTTTTCTTTTATTCTTTAGTGGAAACTTGGCCATTTCACATATTTAACACATGAGAGCTGTAGATTATCTTCAATTTTTCCCAGAAAGGGATGCACTCTTGTCCCCCTCTCTCTCTCTCTCTCTCTCTCTCTCTCTCTAACGTTTATCTGGTTAGTATCTCTTTGAGGCGTGGTGGTCACTTGATTGTTGCATCTGTGAAACATAAAGTGCTTGGATCACTCGTTTATCGATCTATTTTGTAAAGTCCCTTCTGACCTGCATTTCTGGACTTAACCACATGCCATTTTTGGTGTGATGAAATGGTTACATGCTTCCTCTTTCTCTAATTGGAAAATTAGATAATGGCTACTATTTCTGTAGTATTGGATAGCTAACAGTGCTTCTTACACCTCATGGAATTACTATTTGAACCTCATCTGATACTCCAAGTTAACAAGTTAAAACTGTATGTCTGATTCTGATGATAATCCTATTATAAATCTAGTTTGATATGAATATCTGATGATAAACGCGTGCCATATTTGGAGGCATGAAATGTTTATGTGCCTCTTCTTTATCTAGTTGGAAAATTGGATAATGCCTACTATTTCTGTAGTATTGTATAGCTAATGGCACTCCTTACCCTTCGGAGAATTACTGTTTAAACCTCTTCTGTACTCCTAGTTAGCAAGTTAAATTGTAGCCTATTTCTGAATATGATATGATAAGTTATCGAATTCATATTGAATAGAATGTGGTTGTGAATGGCATACAATGGGGAAATGCATGCTACCCTCAACAATTATCCTGTGATTGTTGTTAGTCTATCTGTTTAATCTTTTGCTCATATTCATGAACTTTGAAGATGACTGATGAACCTAGAACGTTTGCCTGTTACAGATGCATATCCTGTCACTTATAAACCATCTTACCCAGAAAAGGAAAAGAGCATTTCCGCAATCAGGGACATGAACAGACAGTCAACCATTTTTGTGTCTATACTTCTTAGGTACATTTTCAAAAAAATTTCTGAAAGACGGTTTAGGAAGAGAGAGGGGGGGGGGGGCAGTAACTTGGACGATAGAATGATCCAAATGATAGCTGAAGTTATACAATCTTGAAATGTGGATGAGAAAGGACATTTTGGTTGAGTTTCTCAAACTGAATTTCCCAACCAACTTGACAAATAATTTCTATGTGAAAGTTTCTTTCTCATGGTAGAATCTCTCTCAACTGCTCAAGTTAAGAAGCCCACATATGATGGATAAAGTAAGGCCATTAGATTTAGGCATGAATATCATGTTGATGGTCTCATAGCCATCATTACCTTGGCATTTATGCTTGAGGTTTAGGTCTTACATATTTTAAACCGTGTGCTTTTGTTTCCTTATTTTCCTCCTTCACTCATTAGTCTTCTCTTCAGCATCCATCAATTTAGTTAATTACTTTAAATTTTTTCCCCTTCTAATTAAAGAGTGAAAATAAAAATAACAATAACAAGTCAAGCAACACCAATGAATATGTTTAATGGGATGCAGATAATGTCAATTAATGCTAGCCATTAGGAAATGGTTTGCAAACCAAGACTGGATAATTTCCTTTTAGCGATATTAGAGAGATATAAAATGTTATTTTTATGTAGTTTTGAGCAGAGATAGGGGAGCGAAAGTATGTCCTATTGCAAAAGTTGGTTCTGGATTGTGTCATTATTTTGGTCTATTGCTGTTTACATAAGTGAGTCGGAAACTGTGGTATCTTTCTGGGTAGAGATTACATTTGATGGTAGTATGAGCTATTTAATTCAGTTCAAATCTACCTTGTGGGATTAGTGCCATTGTTCTACTGCTTCGTTGCTGTAGGTTTAGTTACTGTGCTTATAAAGGTGTCACAAATGTTTGTAATGCCTCTGGCAAATTGGCAGTAATACTTTTATGTCCTCTTCTATATGTTATTTATTTGAATCATGTTCTTGCTTCCCCTTAATCTATTACCCAGTCAAATTAATTCTGGCCACTTTCATCTCCTAAAGCTGACTGATACAAGTGGAAAGACAGAAAAGGTACATAACTTATGATTCATTTATGTTGGTATATTGTTAATGCTTGTTATTGAAGATTTTTTATGTTTTGTCATCATCGTGCTACCAAACTCTGAGGTGAATGTCATTCGTAGTGCATTATTTAGTGTGAATGTCATTCTTATCATGCTGAGTACTCTTGGCTGGCATGATCTCAAATCACCAAACTCTGAAATGAAAAGTGAATCTCTATTCTTGTCTTTCAATGTAAACCAGGCGCTTTGATCCTTCATGCTGTTAATTTGTTTCGTTTCAAAATGTGTTGCAACTTTCTTCTTTGGTTGAATGGGTTATGGAAATTACTTGCTCTCCGCCTACACCTCAACCTCTGGCCATTTTGTCTAATCATAGAAGGCACATCCAACTTTCTTGGATATATCTTCATTCTGTTAAACAAGCTTCACGAAATTTGAACTTGTTTAGCTGCTCTTTGCATTAGATGTGAATACAGGTAATGAACCTGCCAGAACAAGCTTTGCAGTCAAAGGCGGCAGTTCTGAAATTTCCTTAGGTTTATATTCACACTAGCCCATCGTCATCTATCATATTTTGGTATATTTTCAAGTTCGAAAGCATTAGGCATGGTTTTGTATATTGTAATGTTGGCATAACAAAAAGAATAGCCATTCACTTGTTAGACAGCATCATCAACTCAAGCATTTGCAGCGGACAGAGAGTACAGGTTAATGGAGGATGCAGAATCTAAGATAAACAGGATTTTTATTTATTTATTTATTTATTTTGATATTAAGTTGGATTTGATACTTCTCCTATTCCATTGGAGTTGATCTTTCAAAGTGTACAAGTTTTTGTAGGCACAAACTGTGAAAGAGAAATACAAGTTAACCTGAAGTTTGAGAACAGCAAGAGGAAGGCTGCAGCAGAAGGAATGAAGCAAAGTAAACAAATCCGGTGCAACTTAGAAAACATAATAGTAGCTATGATTAGAAGAAAGAACCAAAGTTGCAACAAGAAGAGAGGTCATGATAAAAAATTAAAGAAGCAAAATAATAATAGTAAGATAAAGAAAGATTTGAAAAAATATTACTGGGGATGTTGAACTTATTAGAAATGAATTTAGTTGAGACTTGAGACAAAAACTCAAAGTTGTATTATGTAATAGATCCATTTTTATAACGCAGAGTTCAAATAAATCAAATCCGAGATTTTACAGATCAATGCACATAACCCTGTTGGAAGTGGCCTTTGAAATCAACACCGTCCTTCGGAACAGTAATTATGATAACAATTTCATAAAATTAAAGTGAACTGTGTTTAACCCAGAAAACGGTTAAGAATTAATGTATATTATTATTTCCTTCTTTCCTGTTGAGAAGAAAGGATGTATATATCTGAAGTGAAAATCGTTCAAAATATTTTTCACATTTTGTCAAATGAATTTTTCCGTTCTTCAATTTTAAAATATTAGTTTTACGTCCCTACAAATTCAAGTTAGCAAAATTTTATTCCGATTTAAGTTTTCGATCATTTTTTAGCTTGAAATCACTATGTGATACACATGCTGTTTTTTTTTTTTTTTTTTTTTTTTGTACAAATGATCAAATCTCACTTTTTTAAAGTCAAGTTGAGTATGACTTGGATTAGATCCCACTTTTTATGAGAAAAATGAATATGATTCATGTTAGATTTTAATTTTTTAGGGGCAAAAATGAATATGGATTAGGTCATTTGTTTAACTATAAATGAGATTTAACCTTTTTGTTGAAAAAAAAGGCCATATATGGATTATGTGATGAATTCAGTGTAAAAGGTGATCAAATACCTAGATTCAAACTAAATTTTACCGACTTGATTTTGTAAAGAATGTAAAATTACTATTTTAAAAGTGAAGGACGAAAAAATTTATTTGGAGAAATGTGAGGAGCATTTTAAAATAATTTTCCCTATCTTGACCAACTTTTTGCATAATGCAGGGGTAGTAATTAAAGACACGTTGATTTGAGCTGGTATTAAACAATTCAAAAGCATGCCACAAGATTGTCAAAAAAATCAAAATTTAAACCAAATTGTTGGTATGATCGAGTATGTAGGATGGTTCCTTATCATATTTTTCATAATAAAAAGTATATCTATCTCAAATTTTTTATGCAATATGGACATAGTAATTTTTTCCTTACTATTCATCTAAATGAAATTTTTCTATTTTTAGCCACACAGACCGAGGTCCTAATTCCGCCATTAACATAAAAGCATCCTAATCTCAATTTCTATACATTATTTTGGAACCTAAAACAAATCCCAATATATAACCCAAAGTTCCAAATCTAAAGTTGGTAACCTCAAATAACCAGCAAACGCCCAACATTGTCCTTATACAACTGTCCCTTCAACTAATATGTGTGAAATATCCAAAAAGGAAACTGGAAAGAAGGAAGGGAAAAGAGAGAGATAGAGAGAGAGGGTGGTTGGTATTTTGTTGTTGAATTCAACACGAAGAATACGAATAGACGAACACATGCAATCTCTCTCTTTCTCATGTACTTTTTTCTGGATTCATGATCATATAGGTGTTGTATAATTAGCTATAGCAAGATTTTATATGCTACCAAATAAATGGAAAGCTTTAGAAAAGCCTATGGGGCGCTTAAGGATTCCACAAAAGTTGGCCTAGCTAAGGTCAATAGCGATTTCAAGGTTTGTGTACAAATTTGAAACCTTTCCTACATTGAAAAAGAAATGATTGTGCATTGATATACATTTTTTATAACATGAAATTCTTGATTTGCATTTCCCATGCAAATTTGCATGTTGTTGATACATGAGTTTTATTTGATTTGAGGTATGATTTCTGCTTTCGATGGTAGGATTTGGATATTGCGATTGTCAAGGCTACAAACCATGTTGAATATCCACCAAAGGAACGTCATGTTAGAAGTGAGTTTATATGATTCAACTGTCTTGCAATTTTTCTTTTTTTTTTTTTAGAAATAAATTCATAGGGTTTTGGGGAATGCAATCCTTCTTGCTCCCCCTTCTATATGAGATAGATGGTACAAGTTTCATGCAGGTTTCATCTGCGGCAGCATTTTCCATAGGTGGAAAACATGGCCTGAATTTACTAACTTTGCTATAGACTACAATGTATATCCATGCTCTTGCCTTCTTTGGTATTCTCATGATTGTTCCTGTTTTGCTTTTCTTAGAAATATTTTTTGCAACATCCGTGGCACGCCCAAGAGCAGATGTTGCCTACTGCATTCATGCTCTTTCTAGGAGATTGGCGAAGACTAAGAACTGGATTGTAAGTTTTTCTTTGCTCATCTTTTGATTCTTGTGCTTATCTTTCTCCTTGTTTTCCCCAAAACCCTTCTTGCCGCAGTAACCCAACTCCCACTTCCATATTGAGATGCTGCTGCACTTCACATAGATATAAATCTAAGACACTTTCATCTTCCTAGGCCTAACAGTGAATATAGAAGTCCTGGCATGTTTACTAATCCTTCTGAATCATGTGACAAACCATCTTAACATGGTAAGGCTTTGTGAATAAGGAAATAAAGGATTGAAAAATGCCAGCTTTTATTGGACTAAAGACTTCTCTGCAACGATCCCGTTGTATATTTCAACATCTGAAACTGCATTTCACGGTCACTCTAAATTAATAAATATAATGTATGTCATCAAAAGAGGGTTATCTAATCATGGCTTGCTTGATTTAACTCCATTTTTAGGTGTTTGAAATGCACTGAAAATTGTAATTTTGAAACTGTTGAATTTCAGGTTGCTATAAAGACACTGATAGTTATTCACAGGACATTGAGAGAGGGTGATCCCACATTTAGAGAGGAATTACTGAACTACTCACATAGAGGACATATTTTTCAGTTATCAAACTTCAAGGATGATTCTAGCCCTCTCGGTATATCAGTTCTTCTTGCTGCTACGTTTCTTTATTTCCCGTTTCCTTCTGTCCTTTTTACTTTTGATGACCAAAGAGAGAGTCTTAGAAACTTTTAATTACTAAGATTAAAGTGCATTTGCTTACATACCCATATTACTCATGCAGCTTGGGATTGCTCTGCGTGGGTGAGGACATATGCTCTCTTTCTGGAGGAAAGACTTGAGTGCTTTAGAGCCTTAAAATATGATATCGAGGCAGAGCGTTTGACAAAAACATCTGCAGGAACATCCAAGGTGCTTGCCCTTGTATCCTAAGATTAGCTGAGAGTTTTACCATGACTCTCATATTAAAATTTTGTTTTAAGTTTTGTTTTGTCAGGTGCACAGTAGAACTCGGCTTTTGAGTGGTGAAGAGTTGTTGGAGCAGCTCCCTGCACTACAGCAGCTTCTCTTCCGCCTAGTCTGCTGCCAGGTAATACTGTCAAAATCTCTCTCTCTCTCTCTCTCTCTCTATATATTTGCAACCCTTGTTGTGTTACTGTCTTGGCTTTTCAAGGAACCGTTTTGGGGGCAGCCTGAAAACCATAGTAGAATTAGCTGTTGGTCCATTTCCTTGACGACAATTTATCTTTTGTGCTTTGGCAGCCTGAAGGAGCGGCTTGCTTCAACTATCTAGTTCAGTATGCATTGGCTCTGGTATGCACAAGAACTTGTTCTGTTATTAACCATACTTTAGAACTAGATTATGTAATTGCAAAAGCATTGATTAACAGGGAAAAGTAAGACTCTCTGCAACTTAAACATCTCACTTGCCAGAGATGAAAAAGCGGTTCTTTTATTGGAGAAGCAACATGAAAAATTAACTAGTTTGCTTCTCATGTGTCACGCTTCCGTAGTCTCATATGGCTGATTTTGGTAGGATTCTCTTAAATGTGTGATATACTTGGCGTGATAGACATCAATGATCAACTAGTTTCAAGATGATGTGCTATTTATTGTTTTAATGTTCATATGTTGTCAAATGGTTGCATCTGTAACTTAACCCTATTGCCTGATTTTGTCGCAGACGATAATGTTCTGACTCTGAATCTGTTAACTTGTTGATTGTATAGGTACTAAAGGAGAGCTTCAAAATTTACTGTGCAGTTAATGATGGAATCATTAATCTTGTCGACCTGGTATGAAATTATCTCCTGGTTCTTCACACTGTCAGCAATGATAAATGATATCTGTAGATAATGAGGTCTACGTTTTCGTTGTGCTGCAGTTCTTTGATATGCCTAAATATGATGCAGTTAAAGCTCTTAATATATATAAAAAGGCTGGGCAACAGGTTCACAACCATTCATTCTTGAATCTCATGGAATTGCAACATAACTTGAAGTTGCCTTTCTTTTTTCATGATAGCTAATATGAAAGTTTCTGCTACATTTTCATTGTTTCATATGCAGGCTGAAAATCTAGCTGAGTTTTATGACTTCTGCAGAAGCTTGGATCTTGCTCGAACTTTCCAATTTCCAATACTAAGACAGGTTTATTTTGTTAATTCATTCGAAATCTCCATCCCAATAAATTCAAACTGTTGTAGTCACTCTTCCCATAATTTACAGCCTCCTCCTTCATTCCTTGCAACCATGGAGGAATATATAAGGGAAGCACCACAGATTGGTTCTTTATCAAACAGGAGGCTGGTAAGAGACATTAAGATTTTCATATAATGTTGATGCCTTGGATCTGCACAAATCTGAAATCTTCTCAACATAGCCATGCTGTTCCATAACTTGCTTAGATAATCATTCTTCATTTGCCATTATCACAGCAATGTCTCTGGATTAATTTATTCAGTACTTGCCAAGGTCATTTGACTTAGGAGTTGACATCAAAGAACATCTTTTGTCCATGTATTTCCACCTGCCATCACATGGCTAGAAAAATTGACTTCTCTACACTTTCCAGTTCTGCAGTGGAAATCTTATGCATTACACAGAAAGCAAACGAAGGACTATTTTTCCTCTCACTTTTGCTGTTTAGAAGTTAATTTTTTTCTAAGTTTGGATTGTAACTTGAGAATCTCAGAAAATCGTCTCAGTTTGAACTATCTGTGACCGAAGGGAACATTAAGTTTTGTTCACTGTGGCTGTGTGACATCTTCAAAGAACCAGTCTTGATTGATGCAATATTTCCACATCCCTTTTCGTTACCCAAGTTTTCATATTTGCTAGGTGAAAATGTGCAGGTTCATTGAGCAATAGTTGAGGGAAATACTTGATTTTTTATGTACATCTACCATGACAATAGTGTGTGCTGAGTACTCTACCAGTCTACAAAAACTCGGGTCTACTTAAGGAAATATATTTATGCCACTTTTCCATTTTTAAAAGAAGACATAAGGGCAGTATAGATCAACGTTGTTATGCATTGAAAGGAGACAAACAGCATTGTTTTTGTCTCACTGGATGATTCGGAAGTCATAATTCAGGAGTGTACCCTTTTCTTTATAAATCAAATGCACAAGATTATTGATAATTTTCGTGGACTAAAAAATTTGTCATTTTTGCTAATAGGAGTATCAGGAGACAAATGAAGAACCAGAAAAACCTGCAGAGCCTATACCTGAAGAACCTGAAGAAAAGGTTGAAGATGAAAAGGAACAGGTTGATGAAGAACCTCAGTTGAAAAAAGAAGAGGAAGACCCACCATTGATATCAGCCGAAGAACCTGCAGATCTGCTTGTAAGCTTTACTATCCTTTGAAATGCGCTTTGTGCTGGGCTTTGTTAGAGAATTATCATGCATTTATGCATGTTTTTTAATACAGGGTCTGAATGATGAAGTAAATCCAAAGGCAGCAGAATTAGAGGAAAGTAATGCACTAGCTCTTGCCATTATTCAACCTGGTAAGATAAACTTGTTCTTATTATCATATCATATATCAATAATTTATCCGTAGAGTTCATTGACGAGGTCTGCCGATTGTTATTCTAAGATGAAAGAGAAATTGACAGGAACTAAACACATGAATATTATGTTTAAGCACCTGCTCTAATTCTCTAAAGAAGACGAGCACTGCAACTGGTCATTGTGAGAACTACGAACATTTGATTTAGGGCAAATTACACTTTATCCCCCGGTAGTTTAGTGTTTTCTTACATAACCCCCCTATGATTACATAACTCCTTCGTGGTTTGGATTAAAGTGTCAAAATAACGGAAATAATCATTCGCAACGAATTCACCTAAAATGTCAAAAATACCCTTATGTAAAATTGAAAATTATTTATTAACCAAGAGGGAGGGTTATGTGTATATTTTGAAAATCATAAGGGGAATATATGGTAAAGCATTAAACCAAAAGGGGGTTATTTGGTAAAATACTATACATGGTTAGTGTGTCGTGTATTTATAAGAGTAATTTCAATATTTTTAAAAGTTCCATTACGAATGACCATTTCGATCGCTTTGACATTTTAATCCAAATTATAAGGGGGTTATGTATAGTTTTTGAAACTATAGGAGAGCTATGTAGAAAAATACTAAACCACAGGCGAATAAAGTGTAATTTGCCCTTTGATTTATCAAAAGATCTCTTTAATTCAAGTTACCCTTGCCACTTCCTTTTCTTGTCTTAATTGGCACAGTGATTAGTACCTGAAGCCAATAATCCAATCGTACTGGTAGGGGTATATTTATTGATAATGAAGTGCTCTTTTGACTAGTTTATTGAACATTGGTTGCTCTGGATTTCAATTCAATTGAATGATGAGTTTGAAAAATTCACAGGTAATGATCCTTCATCAAGTAATTATGCCCTGACTGAAATAGGCCAAACTTCAGGCTGGGAACTGGCACTGGTTACTGCTCCAAGCAACCATACTAGCAAACCACCTGAAAGGAAAATGGTATGTTTTCTGTCCTCCAATCTAAATGTTTGTTCATGTTATGCAATGGCTTATTAAAATCAAAATATTTGTCAAGTTATTATATAGCCAGATATTAGATTGTCTTAACTTCTGTAATAAGTAATTATTCTTCTGCTGCTAATGAGCAATTATTCTTGTGCTGCTGAATTTTCTATATAAACATTGTTTTATCTCAAGAATATGGACGGACCTAGCATGAGTAGACCTGAAAATTTTATATGCTGCTATGATGATAAAGCCTGCATAAAAACCTTCTTTTCCATTATCTGCTGATTCTTACGAGAATGGGACTGTGAATTCTTCATTCTAGCCCTTAAAGTGCTGTCTTGATTACAATACAGAGATCAAGTCTCTTTTTCTGTACCTCAGAAGCTCTTTTCTGTTCTTCTCATTGCTTTAGTTCATGGTACATCATAGTCATGTAAATCAGATTGACAACTTGCACAGAAGCTACAGTTTGGCTAGACATGAAGCATTGCAATCCCTTTACCTGTTTTCACACCTTGATTTTTGTTCCTCCTACCAGGCAGGGGGATTTGACAGTCTACTACTTGATAGCTTGTACGAAGATGAAGCTGCCAGGAGACAACTACAGCTGCAGAATGCCGGTTACAATGCAGGCTATGGATATCAAATGACAGCACAAAGTCCACTTGATCAACATGACCCCTTTGCAATGTCAAATGCCATAGCACCTCCAACCAACGTGCAGATGGCGCTGATGTCCCAACAAGAGCAAATGATGATGCAGCAGCAGCAGATGCAACAACAAAACATGATGATGGTTCCTCACCAATATCCAGCTCAATATTCACAACAACAGCAAGTGCCATATATGGCGTCTGCTAATCCTTTCGGAGATCCCTTCGGCTATCCACAGAATGCAACACCACAACAGGGAAACCATACATTAATCTAAAATTAACAGCCTCCTAATTCTTTTTCTTCACTGTTTTTTGCCTTTTTGATAGTTGAATCATCTTACTTGCTACATCCTGTAAAGTGACGAGTACACCTGTTGTATTTTATATGCTACTACTGTATTTGACATAGTAATTGTCACAAATTGCCTTCTATGGAATGCTGCATAGAAACTGGTTCCTGAGTCTGGACTGATAAGGAGAAACATTTAGTTCAAATTTTGTTTTCTTTTTTCAACTTTCGGATTTTGTTTCAGAAACTCTATCTTCTCTGTTTTCTCTGTGGTTAAGTAACAATTTGAGGTCTCAGTTCTTTGTTTCTCACACAACATCAGCTCACAAATGTATTTCTCGTTTAATCCAAGTTTTTGTAGTTAAACTTAGATTAAAAAAAAATGGGAATAATAGTAAACAAAACAAAGATTGCACAGCACACAGAGCAAAGCTCTAACTCCTAGTAACCAGTAAAAATCATAATAGTTGACAATATATATATGTGTGTGTGTGTGTTGTAACTGCAAAAATTTTAAAAATTTTTCCTAGTATGATTTCCACTAAATAAAAAGTTAGGAACTTGCACAAAATTTGTTTGTATAGCAACAAGATATTTCAATGACTGTTCATTTAATTAAATGGGAGATGTTGTAGAATTAATTAAACATTTTTTGCACCTTAGCATTAATTGCAAAATGGCAAAGATATTCTGAGATAGAATATATGTAGATAACCAATACTTTGCTTATCTTAAGAATAAATGAATGTAGATGACTAATACTTGTATTATATTTATTAGCCATTGAAACAAGAATATGAATCGAAAGTAGCTGAAAAAAATCCTCCCTCTTTTGTACTTTAAGTTTTATCTTTTGCATCAGGGAGGGCTTTTGGAGGTTTAATGTTCAAATTCTGCACGTTAGAAGGATTTAAAAAATTTTATAAATGAAGAAAATATCATATAAGATGATTGGCATAATTCATAATTTAAGTGCAAAGGGCCCTGAAAATTGAGAGGCAAGGTGCATTTTCCCTTCCCCATGTTTTATAAACAATGATTAAGACAAGGAATCAGCCACAAAGGCGGTAGAAAAAAAATGACGGTGGGGAATTTCAAATGGAATTCCTCACAATTGAAAGGCATTGAAATTCCCCACAAGTATATTGTTGCCCACGTGGTTTTCCGCTACGAAGTGTGCTACACTGCTGCTTGATTGCAATTCCTGTTGGCTAAGCTGTTCACAAATCGAGCTCGATACTAAGTTTGAATTTAAAAATATTAAATTTGTTGGTCGGTGAATTCGATTATATATATATATATTTTTTTTATTATATATATTTTTATTTTTATTTTAATAGTAAAATTATATATATATTTTTTAATATTTTATTATTTGTTAAAAAATTATTATTTTATTTATTTTTTTTTAAATTCGAGATTGAACTTGACATTTTGAACTCGTCAAATTCGAACTCGAGTTCAAGTTTCATAAAATTAACTGGAGGCTCAACTCAATTAGACCAAAATTTGACTCGACTCGACTCGTTTATATCCCAACTATCGACCATGCCAAATCAATCTCCTAGGCGCAAATGCGTCTAGGGGTGTTGATTAATGATAAATAAATAAGAGTATGCTCAAATTTGATTTGTTAATTAAACAAGCCTGACATTTAAGTGTGTTTTTGGGATTATTGGCCACCACAAAAATCATTTTTAAGTATCTTGATGGGAAGAAAGGTCAAGGGTTTGATCTTTGTCTCTTGTCACTTGCCACTTATACGTGACTTCTTCAAATTCAAACGAGCGTATAATACATCGAATCCAATAGTGATTCAGTTCTCATTTATTTTTCAACTTGATTAGGTCATTCATTAGATAGGTCAATGTAGGAGGAGGAGTGGTACTAATATAAAGGTTACCGAATGGCAAAAAAACAAAAAAAGACATGAATAGCATTTAGTATTCATTAAATTTTGTGTACTCAAACTGAGTTCAATAAATTAAAATAAAATTTAAATTTATAAATTGGATATTAAGATTCTCATGTGCTGTGCCTTAAATTGCATGAAAAGAAATGGATCGATTTGATTTTGTGAGCCGCTAACTATTTTTTGTTGCAAGTCAGGCGTGAGTTACAAAAAATGTGAACTAAACTAAATTTGAACTTAAAATAGTAATATTTGATATTAAATAAGTTTGAGCGTATCAAAACTCAATTCACATAGTTTAATTGCGTGTTTCGTTATCCTCTTTTTTAGTTAAAAAAATTTATTATACTACATTTACATTTTACATTTTATAATAGCATTAAAGCTACTCAAATCCGGTAGGAATCAAGCTAACCTCAATCTTACTTTCAAACTAGTTAAAGAAAACAAATAAATATCTTGGACAGATTAGGCAGCTTTACTCCAGATTAGCGTAATTAATCCATTCTAATCTCCGCTTTACGATTTTTCCTTTTCCTTTTTTTTTTCAGTCAAACTCGAGTCTGGACCACTGGTATAGTACCGTTCGTCCTTTTATATTTGTCCTATCATCAAATCATCCCTCCATTCTTCACCACGAGAAGAATACCTTTGCCCTGCAGAACCGAAAGCCACATCACTCCGCCGCCAGTAGGGTCAGAGATGGCCGCCGCCGCCGCCAACTTCACCGCTCCGAGCTCCACTTCTACCACCTCCACCATCTCTAAACACCTCTCTCACTCTTCCGCCAACCCCCTGAACAACAGTTTCCTTCCCAAATTTACCCTCCCATTCTCCCAAATCCCCAAAAATCCCACTCTCCACCACCGCCGCCGCGGAGGCCATTACACTCCGATTGTCACCAACGTCCTCTCCACCTCCACCGAGACGCCTAAACCCTCCTCATCCTCCTCCTCTTCCACCACCTCCACCAACACCACTGGCAGCCCGTTTGTTTCCAGATTTGGCCCTGATGAGCCACGAAAAGGCTGCGATGTCCTCGTCGAAGCCCTAGAAAGAGAAGGCGTGACCGATGTCTTTGCGTACCCAGGTGGCGCCTCCATGGAGATCCACCAAGCTCTCACCCGCTCGAAAATCATCCGTAACGTCCTCCCCCGCCACGAACAGGGCGGTGTCTTCGCGGCGGAAGGGTACGCCAGGGCTTCTGGTGTGCCAGGTGTTTGTATTGCGACTTCTGGCCCTGGTGCGACGAATCTTGTCAGTGGCTTGGCTGATGCGCTCCTTGACAGCGTTCCGATTGTGGCCATCACCGGCCAAGTTCCCCGGCGAATGATCGGCACGGATGCTTTCCAGGAAACTCCTATTGTCGAGGTAACTCGGTCCATTACTAAGCATAATTATCTGGTTTTGAATGTTGAAGACATTCCTCGAATTGTTCGTGAGGCTTTCTACCTCGCTAGAACTGGCCGGCCTGGCCCGGTTTTGATTGATGTTCCTAAGGATATACAGCAACAGATGGTTGTTCCTGATTGGGACCAACCAATGAGGTTGGCTGGATATGTATCCAGGTTGCCTCGGCCGCCTAATGAGCTGTACTTAGAGCAGGTCTTGAGGTTGATCGGTGAGTCGAAAAAGCCGGTGTTGTATGTCGGAGGAGGGTGTCTGAATTCGAGCGAGGAGCTTAGGCGATTTGTAGAGCTCACAGGGATCCCTGTGGCGAGTACTCTAATGGGGTTGGGAGCTTATCCCTGTTCTGACAAAGAGTATTCGTTACAAATGCTGGGGATGCATGGGACTGTTTATGCCAATTATGCTGTGGATAGAAGCGATTTGTTGCTTGCATTTGGGGTGAGGTTTGATGACCGTGTGACTGGGAAGTTAGAGGCATTTGCTAGTCGAGCTAAGATTGTTCACATTGACATTGATTCTGCAGAGATTGGGAAAAATAAGCAGCCACATGTGTCCATTTGTGCTGATGTGAAATTGGCTTTGGAAGGGTTGAATTCAATGTTGGAGGCAAGAGGGAATAAATTGAAACTGGATTTTTCGGCTTGGAGGGAAGAGTTGAAGGAGCAGAAGGTGAAGTTTCCTTTGAGTTTCAAGACTTTTGATGATGCTATTCCTCCACAATTTGCAATTCAGCTTCTTGATGAGTTGACAAACGGGAATGCGATTGTTAGTACTGGTGTAGGACAACACCAGATGTGGGCTGCTCAGTTTTACAAGTATAATAGGCCTCGACAATGGTTGACATCCGGGGGGTTAGGAGCTATGGGTTTCGGATTGCCTGCTGCAGTTGGTGCTGCTGTTGCGAGACCTGATGCGGTTGTTGTGGACATTGATGGGGATGGAAGCTTCATCATGAATGTGCAGGAGTTGGCCACAATTCGAGTGGAAAATCTACCAATTAAGATTATGCTTTTGAATAACCAGCATCTGGGTATGGTTGTTCAGTGGGAGGACAGGTTCTATAAGTCTAATAGAGCACATACTTATTTGGGAAATCCTTCAAAAGAGTCAGAGATTTTCCCTGACATGCTGAAGTTCGCTGAGGCTTGTAATATCCCTGCTGCGCGAGTAACAAAGAAGGAAGATCTTAGGGCCGCAATTCAAGAGATGCTTGATACCCCTGGTCCATACTTGCTGGATGTAATAGTGCCACATCAGGAGCATGTGTTACCTATGATTCCTAGTAATGGAGCATTCAAAGATGTGATAACTGATGGTGATGGTAGAACAGTATATTGATATCATAGAGTGGCAGCTATCAAGTTTAGGTTTTGGAAGATATTTTGGCAGCTGAGTGGTCAAAGTAGAATTATAGTTTTTGCTCTACCTTTTGGTTACTGCTGTATGTTTTGCTTTTAGCTGGACCTATTGTACTCTATTTTCAATGTAATGGTTAGTATTTTGGTTGCAATCGGTGCTGCTTTTCTTGAACCTCTAGTAAAAGGTGTGTTGTTGATACGTGTTAAAAGCAGTAAAAAAATATGGACGTTTTTGAAGCTCGTGTATGTATTTTGCCTTGTAGCTTCCTTCTGGTTTAACAAGATGTTTCATTTCAATATACTGGGTATCAGTTTGGAAGTGTGCATCTGTGATAATTTATCTGAAAGTATTTTCAGTCAACGATCAGGGGCATTTATAGCTTGTGTTTTGCTTTAATCTTGGCTTAGGAGGTTCACGGATAAGGGTTGACTGATGTTCGTTTATATTTTGCACTATATATGCACTAATGCTTGGCATTTTGACTGCATCCATACATCTTTGGCATCATAGATCTGGATTTTCTGACTTTTGGTTCTCTCTGATGATTTGGGTTTGAAAGAGTCTAAATGGTCTTAAAATCTTATATCAAGGTATTGATACTAATCCTACCAAACTGCAGGAAACTTGTTGAAAGCCAACCAATCCGAGAAATGGATCAGGAGTACTCCAGCCAAACTATGGTCTGTGCAGAGTTTAAAGTGCACAAGCGATGGATCAGGAGTACTCTAGTCGAACTTCTCGGTGAAAGCAAAAGCCGAGTTTAATTTAACAAAATTTGGGCGAAAGTCAACCCCTTCTAGCCAATCTATGGTCTGTGCCTACTTTTAGTTTTGTGCCCTCAACAACCTTTTACGCTACAATGGCCCTTAGTAATTATGTCTTAAAATGCATCTATCTCTTTTTCTTTTTCTTTTTTTCCTTGATAAATGAAGTCCAGCCATGTGGAATATGCGTGTCCAATTTATGGGGGTGGTCAAATTACGAAAGGACAATAAAAAGCACTAAAATTTCATACACGGTTGAAAAACCACAATCAGGAACATTTGCTTTCAATGGTTTTAGGTTGTTTGCAGAAATATCAAACCTAGAAAACACTTGAAAGAGTGCAGTGACCTACAAAGCACTTTGCAAACAACCTACGTTATGGTATAGAATGTAGTTACATTTATAAGAAATAGGCTGATTACCTGACTTTCAAATCTTGCAGCAGTCTTTGATCACTCTGAGTCATACTGGAATTTCCAGGCAGATACTGAGATAAATGGGGTTCTTTTCCACCCCAAGATGAGGCATTTTCCATCCATATAAATTGTAAAAGAACTGTAAAGAGCAGACCGTTTAAGAAACATGCTTGCTCGACGAAATGATGATTGACTAAGAGCTGTTTCCACAAAGCCAAATTTTGCAAAAAGGGTCCTCCAGAAAGCAACCCTTTCATGTCTATGAACCCTCTCTTTACCCTCTGCTGTGATAATATTTCTAATCATGTTACGACAGTAAACTTCCTCAGTCAGCTTTCTGTAGAAGATGTGATTGTCCATGCAGTCTTTGATGCTCTCAAACATGCCACTGAAAAAAATCAGAGCTTCATGAAATCGTTCCAAGAAAATTGGATTGTTCGTGCTTGCCTCCATTTCCTTGACAACCATCACACGTGGCTTCAGCTTTGAAATCACTGCTATCAATGCTTCCAAGTAATTTGGCCATGCTAACAGAGTCCAAAGACGCCTATCCAAATAAACAGCCACAACTTCATCAGCTTCTAACTTGAACATATCTTCCTTGAGGTCCTTCAGGTCTGAAACAACAATGTTGAAAGTGAAAGGTAAACTAATGGAATCTGCAAAAGCTGACAGCCACTTTACTGTCTCTTCCATCATCTGTTTAGAGGTTCCAACAGCTGTTATCTTGAGAAGCTCAATTGGATAGTTATACTGAGCAGCAAAATCCTGCATAATTAGCGTCCAGTGTGATCCATTATCAAGTCCAAAATTAATGAGGTGAACTCTCCTTGCTGTTGCCACAGTTGCCCTGATGGATCCAATTGCTGTGAATTGGCTAACGAGGGAGAAAGGGTTCTCTTGTTGAGATGCCATCATTCCAGGTTGCAGACTAACCAGAGCCAATTTCTCATCAATAGGCCTCCTTGTTTCTCCTTCCAGATCTTCTAATGATGCAACCATACCACATTCTTGATCAATTTTCTCTCGCAAAGCTTCAGCAAAATAGTGTACAATTCTTTGAGCAGGATAACCACTTTTAGAAGAAAAATGATTACACTTGTTGAGCAATTTCCTTGAATAAACATATTGTTGATTGACTACGTTTTCAGCAGCTGCTTGAAGTAGTATTGCAAGTCCCGAGTCTTCAGAAAATTCAGAACCGAGAGCAGATTGAGCTCCAATGCAACTAGCCACACTGGAAAGAACATCAGCCTTCTGGGAGTTGAGCACAAACAGTTGTGCTCTAGCTAACTTCATGATCCCTGCGGTTGACAAAGCTTGATGGCCAGAACTATTTGTTGGTTTAACAGTGTTTAGCTCTTTGAGATTACCCTCCCTCAAACGCTTCACTTTGTTACCATGCTGCTTCAGAAGTTCTAGCGATGTCAGAGGCATAAATGAGCATTCCTCCTTTGCTTGAGCAAGATAAGAGATCAGTGGTGGATTTTCAACCTCTACACCAATATAATCCATGTGTTTCCAGTTTTGCAAAGCAAAACGTGACCTGGTAGAAATTGCATAAAAATTACAAACTAAAAGCACCAATATAGTATGTTTTGGGCTCAGTTTTCCAGGCTTCCAGGCTCGGAGGAAAGGAAAAAAAAAAAAAAAAGGAGTGCCAAACTGCAATATTTGGTCCAAAAGCAAACCACGAAGTTCACAGAAATTGCAAAAAAAATGCAATCCTGGATCTTACTTACATTAAAGAAATTCAGGAATGCATGCGTATCCTGATACCTGCAGGAAAATGGTAAGCTGGAACGGCTTGCACAATCAATTGCAAACTACTCTTCTCTGGCTCTCCAGAAGAATACTCTCCCAAAATCCTTCACAAAAATACGGTGTGCCCAGCACCGTCAATGTATTCTACATTGTGCAAGTTGAGATCAAGGAGTGGAAGGTTTTGCAGGATTGAAGAGTGGGGAATTGTTGGTCAAGGTTCTTTTCTGGTGGTAGAACCTCTATGATCACCTAAAAAGACATCGACTCAAATAAAAAAGCATAGTTTGGATCATTTAGAATCAACCCTTCTCTTTTAACTTGCATTTATGATCAGACGTCTTCAGGGAATCACCCACCCATTCATCAACCATTTCTCTTTTTACCTCATTCTATTGACTGCAATCTGCAGCCAATGATATGAACTTCTCAATGGGCAGCTACCTCCATATATAGTGGCCTGACTCTGTTTCATTCCAACTAAGAATTGCAAAATGTCGAGCATAGAGTACGCCTTTCAATGCCTTTGCTTTTGCATTTTCTCATGGAAATTGTCTTTGTCGCCCTGATCATCCTAACCAAAGAATGCTTCCCTATTGGACAACAATATTTTGTCTGATTGGACCAATGCTTCTTGCCGGACATTTTTTACTGATAGCGATCATTCTTTAAGTTTGAGAAGCAACAAATGATTATCTCGAAGGTGGATCGACCTTTCTGTGCGAGCTTCTCGATCGATCATCGACAAAGAACCTTAAAAAAATGGGATGGAACATGGCTGCTTTGCCTGTCGATGTTTTCTCCTGGCCAGCTGCTATGCATTACTCTGGCTTCTAGCTTCTTGACAAAGTCGTGTGCCGATGCTGGTGATGGGAATCGAATGTAAGACAAATAGCTCCGGTCGAAGTCCACCTGGTGCAAGATATTTGGCCTTAGCTTCTTGACAAAGTCGTGTGCCGATGCTGGTAATGGGAATAGAATGTAAGACAAATAGCTCCGGTCGAAGTCCACCTGGTGCAAGATATTTGGCCTTGGGACTAGTGCGGCTGTAATTTTTGGGAAATGAGGCAGGTATGATTGGCTTAGGTCTGGTTAGATGCGGTTGGTGTATTGTATGGACAATGTGGTTATATGCTTAGAAGAATAGGTATATTTTATGCATTAACATATTGTATACGAATAAAATTTATGAGTACAATAAAGTTATGTAAAAGTACACCATACCATACAGTGTAAATCGTAGAATAACTGAACAATTGTATAAGATTGCCAACTATAACTGCCCCTGATCCTAATTTTTGTTTAGGTTCCATTAAGGGTGCAAACGAGCTGAATCGAATCGAGTTTCGGCTTAATTGAATCGAATCTCAATATAATTTTACGAAATTCGAACTCGAACTCAAACTCTACGAGTTCAAAATGTCAAGTTCGAACTCTACGAGCTCAAAATGTCAAGCTTGAGCTCGAGTTCAACTCAAATTTGAGTCGAATTCGAGTTCGAGCTTAAAAAATAAAAAATAATTATTTTATTTTTAAAAAATAAATAAAATAATTATTTTTCTTAATGAATAATAAATATTATGGATATATATGTAATTTTATTATTAAAATAAAAAGTATATATATATATATATATAATAGAGTTCGAACCGACTCGCGAACTAACGAGTTTTAGTATTTTTTAGCTCGAGTTCGAGTTCTAGTTTGAACTGTCAAGTTCGACTTAGTCAACTCAAACTCGACTCGAATTCAATATTGACCGAGTTCGAGCTCAGTCACTCACGATTGACTCGATTTGTTTTGTTGATTTGTTGCAAAGGTTGATGTACATGAAATGAATGGGTACAACAGTATACCCTGATTCACATCGTATTACAAATGCACCAACTGCAAAAGCTTTCGTTTTCTTGGCTGCTGTCTAGCAGTAGAAATTAGTAGGAAAAAAAAACTGATTCAGGACTCTCAAGCGGTTTCCTTTCTTCCTTTCATTTTTGCTACGTTCCCTTATTCCTTTCCCTTTGAGGGTTTAAAATTTCCATTGAACTAAGAACTAAAAACATTTCTAACTTTAGTTACAACATTTCTGAATGTTGATTTTAACATCCCTTGCCATTAAACTAGGTTTATTCTTTCCATAGCTAATTTTTTCCCATACATCTTTTGTGTAAATCAATCTTATATAAAAATTAATAATTTAAACTTCCCCCTTTCCCCACTTAAAAGGGAAAAAGGAAGAATAGAAAGAAACTTAAACAAATAAAAGAAAAGGAAGACAAATGTTAGGAAACGATTGCTGTCATTTGCATCTAAGCAAGAATTGAAATTCAAAGTATGAAATCAAGTGAGTGAGGAGATCTTCAAAATTTTTCCTATCACTGTCAAAACTTAGAAGTGAAAGCATCAGTAAAGTAGGCAACTTTGAAAAATTGCAGAACTAAAAAATTGTTACACCCTGAATAAAATGTAAAACCACAATTAGACTAGAAGGGCTATTGTCATCAAATGGACATGAACCAAAAAACAGAGGGTTATAACAACTCCTCTTCCATCAAAGTGTAAGCTGATATCAAAATTCTTTACAACAATATGAGATCTAACTTTTTACAAGGATTGGAGATCTTTCAACTAGAATATGCCAAGTACATGAGGTGATTTAGTTGGTTAGAGAGAGCCAGCCATGCAACTGTGTTTAACTTTTCAATTGAATGGACTGCCTGCATCCACAGTCATAAAATTCATGTGAGTGCCTTTTCAGAATATAAAGCAATTTGGTATAAATGGTCACTGAATTATTTAAAAATTTCTTTTGTTAGTCACTGAACTTTTTCTTTATCACCAATAGTCTTTCACCTAAGATCTACATTTCTGAGCCAAAAATATTTGTATGCTTTCATTAGTTGAGTTGACAAAAAATGTATATTTCCAGTATTTGAGTAACCAAGAAAAACAATTTTAATATTTGAATGACCATTTTAGCTAAAGAAAAAGCTCAATGACCAAAATAAGGAGTTTTAAATAGTTTAATGACCAATTATGCCATTTTTGCTCTATATATTACCTTCTTCCAAATAGTAGGGTCAATTTTGTGGAAATCGGAATATGTTAAAGACACATGTAATCATTATGTGTGAATGAATCGGCTGTGGATGAATTTATATATGTTAATTATTGGATTCAAAATATTTACTTTAGTACATATTACCTAAGATCGAAGAAAATTACATTTCAACCAGGAAAAATAGAAAGCAACTAATAAAACTTGCCAATACGATTACGCCAAGCTCAGAAGAAAAAATATTGTTGACAGAACCTCACACATCGATTTTTATATCAATATGTAGAAGAATCTTTTTGGAAATATTTTACAGAAATATTATTATTTTTTTTTTGGACTTGAACTTCCTATAAACTCATGGGAGATGTTAAGATAAACGAAGAATATACAACATTTCAACACTTTGAAAGTCATCAAACTAATCCACAAAAAAGTAGATGAAAATGTTTACCTTTTCATATCAATTCCTCATCAGTCCGAAACACAATATGAATTTTCATCATGTTCCTTCTGAGGTTTTGTTGGTTGATTTATGACGGCCAAAAGATGCAAGGCTGCAAATGATAACAAAAAATGAAAAAAAAAATTAGCAACACCACTTTTCAAACTTATCAATCTAATTCCGCTGTAATTAGATAATGCATACCCGCAAAGCTGTGGAACTGTCCAAGAATGGTCCGATCTATTGCTTTCAGGTAGTTTCATATACTTTCTCCAATCCTCAAGCATGATTTTAAGGTCATGGACTTTATTCTCTAAACCAGCACAGCAATTTGCATGCATGGTGCATACCTTGTTCAAGTCTCTACTAGGTTCACAAAATCCTCCAATATAAGCTGTATCAAAGAACTTGATTTTTAGTCCCATCTGCTGGATGCAGGGATCACGTTTAATCTTGTTGAGGACATCTTGATCGTGATATTTTGGATAAAGGATTCTTGAGTCGTGCCAAAACCTGTAGAATTGTCTTGTTTTGTTGTTTGATTTCACGTAGGTGAAACCTCCATTAGGTGCATTGTCTATGTCCGAAGGGTTGCCCCGAAAATAATCACAAGCAATCTGGAAATCAGCATCTGGATAGAAATGTGGAAATGGATCTCGAAACCACATTATATCTGCATCCTGAAATGAAAATGTTATAGGAACAATGTTTATGTTTCTGAACGAGTATAGACATACATACACACATACATATATATATATACACGTATGTATGTATGTGTATATTCACGCATACACATACATACAATATTCCGGTCTATAAGTATTTACATAAAACAAAAAGGTCACTTGAGTGAAACCTGACAGTAAAATAGAAAAGAACATGCCTATGTTACTCCTTTTGTAAAATGAAAGAAAAAGTAACATTATTTAACAAAATCAATTTGATTCCTTAATTCTGCACTTCATTTCGTGTTATATATTCACATAATTAGTTTATTTTGCTTATAATTCTTCAGTAAATGATGTTAACCGTAGCTGTTATAGCCAAAATAAGAAGTCATTGGGTCACTTTGCTTCCTATGATAAGTTAGAAAATTCTTTTTTAATTCTTTTAATGTACTCATAGATCTTGTCAGGATTAAAGTTGGAAAAAGAACTGGCAATGTCAACTATTGAAGCTGTAAGAGTAATTAATACTTGTAATCTCTCAATTGGACGGCCAATCATAGATTTCCTTGTTCCATTTGTCTAACAACAATTACTATACCAAAATGGGAGTACTTTTTAGGCATATAGCTATTTCACCATTAAGCTTGTAATTAATTGTTTCACATTAAACAGTTTTTGGTCCAAATCCAAGACAAGTATAAGGTACATTCTTCTTTTTTTCTAAGGCTAAAATTATGTTGGCTTAGAAAGTTCTCGCATGGAAAAAAGACAATGGAAGACAGAAGAATTACCGAAAAAAGGAAGTTATATCCCATATCAAGAACTTTTGTAAGAAACTGAACCCTCCTCCACATCATCTTCAAGTAGTCTGCACTCATAAAATATGCCTCCCCAGAAAAATCAATGCCATCAGTTCTGAGGCTATAGCAATGAAGCTTTGATTTTAAGCATCGAGCATATGCTTTTTGATCCAATGCAATCACTAACAAGTGCTTCAATAGCCCTTCTGTTTTATTCCCAATTTTGAAGCTTTCAATGAAAAGATCAAATATTGAATCTTTTGCTGCCCATGCTTCATTCAGAGTTGTCATAATAACAGTTCTGTTCGTTGTGGCTGCCTTTTGTAAGACTCTATTCAACTCATAAAGTTCCTGATTAGCATGCAAACAAGAAAAAAATTAGACCAAAGAAATTAAGCCCAAGGCTGCCTTTAGAGAATTAGTAAGAAATATATGGTACTTCTTATTTCTAAGGGCTAAATGCAAAATACACCCTCGAACTATGCTTAGTTAGCAACTTGCCCCCTATACTGTCTATTGGAGTAATTTGCTATCTTATACTATGAATTTTCAGCATAGTGCTCCAATTAAATTAATGTGACAAGTAATTCTTTATTGAAAGGGCAACGACAATCCCACAAATAATGTGTTGCTTAAAATACCCATTTCTTTAATTTATTTTATTTTATTTTTTTTAAATTTCAACCATAAACAATCTTACATCTCTTGCCATTGACATTACATTAAAATACCTACCATTGAACCATCACAATAGAAGAAAAAAAATCAAAACTAGATCAAAATCAAAGCTTTATATAAAGGCTAAAAATCCATCTATAACCTATGCAAAAAAATTGAAGATACACCTCATAAATCCACACCAAATCTTCAAATAGCAACACCCATAACACAAGCTTATCATATGTAGAACCAATCACATACTAAATCAAACTTCAATATGCGGCAAGCAGAATTAATAACACCCAATAACATAGACCACTAAAAAAATTAGAAGGATAGGAAATGATAGGATTTGGGTCTCTTGAATCAAAAAGTATTGGGAGTTTGGCTAGTAGCAATGAAGGTTGATAAATTTAAAGGGGATTGTGATTTTGAAACTTTAGAAACGATGAAGATTCAAAGAGAAGGCACTCAAGAGAGGGAGGCGATGATAGGCTTGTGAAGTTAAGGGATTGAAGAGGTAGATTTGAGTAGGAAAGATGAAGAGTGATCCATATTAAGGAGTTTGATGTGAGGGGTGGGATGGGTAAGAACTTGGTGGTGTAGCTTGGAGGAGGAGAAGGAGGACCGTTACCAGGTAGTTTAGAGGGGAGAGGAGGAGTGATGTAGGTAATTTAGGTAATTGGTCATTTAATTAGGATAAATTTATCACATCATCCTATTTTAAGCAATCTGCAATCAAATTGGTAGTATAAGGTGCAAATCCCTACAATTGATAGTTTGGGAGGCAAGTTGCTAACCATGCATAGTTCAGGGGTGCATTTTGCATTTAACCCTATTTCAATTGTAAATGTGTTTTCTTTTTCTTTTTTTAATGTTTTTACATATAACTAAAGTCTAAACTTTACACTACCGTTGCTACTATAACTTCAAAGAAAAAAATGGGAAAAAAAGGAGGATTGTTGCTTCCAATAACCAGTCATTATGCTCTCTTTTGTTCAAGAAATCCATTTTCAATTAAAAAAAAAAAAGAATTTGCCTAATGGTTTCCAGTTGGCCAGTTTTACAAGTAAATGTTCCCCAACTTCTTGTTTTGTTGGGGGGGGGGGGGGGGGGGGGTTGGGGGGAAGAAATCTGTCTATATGTGTGCTCTGAAGCCATTCTCATTCATTTACAGTTTTACAATTTCAAAATTATACTTAATCAGGGAAACAAAATTAAGAGATTATGCCAAGAAAAACATATTTCACTATCTTTATTTATTAATTTATTTTCCCTAGAACCTTGATAAATGCCTATTGAATGCTATTTATCTGAAGAAGAGGCCTACAACTTGTGGTGAATTTTGTACCAGTAAACACATTGCCTTAAAGAAAGGTGTCAGGAAGTTTATGAGGGTAATATTTGAATAAAATGTAAGAACTAGGGTCAAAAGCTAAAGTTAAATTTTGTGATGAATTGCAACAAAAAGACCCTATCAAATTTTTTGGTTGAATTATGAGAAATTAATAAGAGAAACATTAGAAGGACCATGTAGTCCTATTGAGAATTTTGAAGCCATCTAATTTCACCAGAACAAAAGGAAAACATGTTCATAATTTTTTTTGGTATTATCTTGCTTATGCATGTATATAAGATATTCATTACCAAAACAAAAAAAAAAAAAAATTATTCATTTTTATTATCTTCTTTTAATAGGAGCCTTCTCATAAAGTCCAAAGAAATCATCCAAAAATTTTGAGGATCAACTATCTAAAGATGCCAAACTGATTTAATTATTGAGGTTAATTTTGAACTGTCATATTCCATCCTGTATTCCTTTTTTTTTTTTTTGGACACAGGAGTATCCGAGCCTTCGACCTGACTAATCCCCTGCGACCCGAGAGGAGAGGCTCATTCCTCTCGAACACGTTAACCCCGAGACTCGATCTTTGGTGGCCATATCCTAAAGAGGAGCAACACACCACACGAGCTACCTCGGGTTGGGCATATTCCATCCTTCTGTATGTTAAACACTTTTTTTTTTAAATTAATCACTTAGTAATATTCCAGAAAATGCATTACAAAATACATATCAACTCATATTACTACGGACAGATGAGATCTTCGTAAGAAGACGAGAAATTCGGTACTAGATGATAGCCATGGAAATGAAACATCAACAACTTTTTATGAGGCAAATGAAAAATATAAATTAAATTATTTTAGCCAACTATTCTCTTTTATATTGTTAGCAACGTGATAAACCAATAATGACGTTTAATGTTCCTAATTAAGGAGCTGTTAGAAGAAGGAATAAAACGCCATTAAATGCGAAGTGGGGTTCAACGTTTTGATTATAACTGACATAAAAATTTCTGCCTTATGAAATCAAGCCTAAAGGAAATTGCTTTTTGCTATTTTCTTGTTAATTTACCAAACTGGTTAGGACCACAAGGAAAAAACAGAATAAGAACAATGCAGTTTGTGGAATAGTTTCTGAACTAAATGTTGCCAAACTAATCTAAAACTTGAAAAAGGACAAAGAAGCCTGGCTGGCACAATGTGGAATCCTATTAAGCATTATCTACTTCCTAATAGAAGTATTAAACCCCCTTAATCCGCACTTTGGTGTAGAAAAGATAATTAATTTATTTGTGGGGATATGGATTGAGAAATTACATACATAGATTATCTGAATTATTGATTGAAATAAGTTTGAATATTGAGGGAAAAAATTTCACCTTGTAAAAATATCATATGCACATTTGGAATACAAAGTAGGAATTTTTTTAATGGGACTTTAGTAAGAGAGAATTTGGCAATTGCCCAACACCCAAATTGTCTTGGTCTTTAATGTGCCAATTGCCCCACAGCATACGCAGCAAATGGTAAACTTAACAGCTTGATGGCAATTTTAGGAGCATTAATGGGTTGAGATTCTTATAAATTAAGGATGGTACATCAAAAGGTTGATCCTAGGTTTGTGCCTAATTAGGTTCACAGCCAGATATTTACAAGACAAAGAAAGAGGTAATCCTAAGGGAAGGGTAATTAGTGGTGCTTAATTATGCTAGTTAAGAGAAAAACAAATTTACTAAGTCTCCTAGTTGATATGAAATTCTGAAGAGGTCTAAGAAAATAAATAATAATCTTGATATTTTGGAGATAAAACAAATCTTGTCATCGGAAAAGAAGGCGCATCTCACTACCTCCCACTCCAAACCCATCTTCCCACTCTACCCCAACCAAAAAATTAGGGAAAAAAAAAGGCCTAAAATAGTGGCCACTAATAACCAAAACAAGCATTTTAAACTGTAAAAAAAGAAAAAAGATCTAGACACTAAAATCTCTGTAGTTATTAGGCAATTCTCATTTTGCAGTTCTCTTGTGCTTAACCTTGCTAATTCCACATACTATCACGCTTCTTGGGTGAAACAGGAATGGAAGAGAAGATGGTTGTGTGAAACTGGACAGAAAAATGAAGTATAATCCCAACAAATGAGGCCAAAAAAAATCCTCTTGTTTGGGAAAAAAGAATAAAATGTTTCGCACTGTAAAATACAACCAAAACCAACAAATTTTGATGTTGAAAAAAAAAAAAACCGCATGCAACTGAGTTGGGATGTGGATATTACCATCACTTGTTTTATAACCGAAACAGGATATATATAAGCATCATAATCAAAGCCAAAACAATCCTATAAATCAAGAAACTGCATGCATTTGGCAGAAGGAATCGATCACAGATTTGTAACTGACTTACCGAAGAAGAGAATCCGTCGGACGCCAGAAATTTATTGTACATTGAAGTGGGGAGCAATTCAAAACGATCTGCCGAGTGATAAAGAACAATGAACGCAAGAGCAAGTGCAGCAGATAAGACCATGGATTTGACAAGATGATGAACAAAATGTTGTTCATGGTGCTGATGATGGTAAGGATTCTGGTGTTGGATTGAATATTGCTGGCCCTTTTGGTAGTTGCCTCCTCCGGACTCCATGGTTGTCTTTGATCCCCTTGATCTTGATTTATTGTGATGTTTCCAATTCTTATGAATCCTAAAAACTTTGTTAAGCAATAAAGAAAATAATGTAACACTAGCACTAACTTTTTTTCATACATATATTTTTCTTGAGCCAATCATTCTTTAATTAATCTTGGTTGTATTTGTTTTACCTGTCCTATAAAGCAGATAAAACAAATACTAAGTAACACTAATAGTATATACGTACTCACAGGGAGGAAATGTATAATTGAGGGAAAGATACAAAGTTGTATATATCTTAGGCTAAAATGGGCATTAATTTTTTTTTCTTTTTTTCGAATCGAAAATGGGTATTAACCTAAATAGATATTTACTGGTTTTGGTATCATAGTTAGTTTCAAAGTACTTGGTCCTATGTGATTAGTATCCATTAGTTTTTGTGACATATTTAGTTTCAAAGTGTGGTTCTATGGGATTATCGCCTAAATCCTAGCAGCAATCTTAACAAACATCCAAGGAGTGAAGCCTTGCCTGAGGGGAAAAAGATCGAGTCTTGTTGGTTTTTTAAGGGGAAAAAAATAATTTTTCCCTTTGAAAGAAAATTTTTGGTTTTCTACTCTTGGGGATTTTTTATTAGTAGTAGTAAAATTAGTTGTAGTAAAATGAAACACTAAATTTCCATGGGAATTTTTTTCCTTTACTTTTTGTCTATGGTTTCATGGGATTTCTTTTGTCTTCCCCAGTATCAAATCTACCAACTTATATTTTTGCTCCTCTTAGTTTTTCTTCTTTTTTTTTTTGGAGGGTGATCATCTTAGGCCGTGTTTCATAACCCAGTTCAATACTTAAATTTAATGGATTCATATCTTAATATGTTCAAACGTGTTTGATCACCAAAAATTAAACATCTGAATTAATTAAATGGCACTGAATTTCCTAGGCAAAATTTGCTCTAAAAAATATGTGATAAACTATTCACTTGTCACTGAACAGGATGTACACTTAAATGTATTTGATTAATACTTAACAATTTAATAACTTAATGGATTTAGAATTCAGATTTCAGATTTCAATTTTCAGACTTCAGTTTTATCAAACACACCCTTAGTTTCTCCTTTCAACACTAGCCAACAATAATATTTTCCCTCACTTTTCATTGCAAATTATTTACAGGGAGCTTTTGAAGTATTAAAATTAAGATTAATCTTTCCTACACTGACAGTATATACACTATCAGTATTGGATGAATGACAACTATGCAAAATATAAATTTAAAATTCAACATTTGCAGACATATCATGAATCTAACAATGATAGTGTATACACCATCAATGTAGGAAAGATTTACTCTTAAAATTATTGAAATTTAACTAACAGGTTATTGGTTTGTGGATTTATACATCTAGATCGTCACATGGTGTAAGTATGATTTTTTATGCAAACTTAATTAGTCTAATTACAACTTATGTTTTTGGATAGGCATTTGCCATTTAACAACAAAATTGTATACACAAGTTGCAAGCGGCAAGTTTTAGGTATAAAGTACAAGAGTCCCATGTGAAGAATTTATTTACAACCCTAGTCCTATTTCTTTTTTTGCTCTTTTCGCAACTTTCCCCCTCATTTCTTGTGTTACCATACAAAGTGATGGCATATACCAATTGTAATGCCTATGTGCAGAAGTAAGTTGGCAGGACCAAGTTTATGTCTTTCTCCTTTTATTCAGTGTTGTTAGAGCGAGATTAGAACAGCCGGTTCGACCAGTCCGAATCGGACTGTCCGATCATGAATCGACCTTCTTTTCGAGTTAGTTTGCAGCACAAAACCGTTTTGGTCAAAAGGTGTCAAAAATCGACTAAATCAATGACCCGATTCTCAAATTTTTCTTTTTTGTTTTCCCCAAACATAATTTGAGTTATCTAAACTGTAACAATTTCATTTATTAATAGAAATGAGAAAACACTACCCACTTAAAATAAATACCAAAATCACTCGATTTTCTGAATGATCTCTAAATCACGTTGTTTTCATCCCTATCATCTTATCAATTTAGCATCACTGATTCCAACTTGCATTAGTTTGTTTTAATTTAGTTTGTCATATAGTTTTGGATAATGGACATATTTTAGCCATGAATATACATTTTTCTATATAATTAGGTATATATTTGATTGCAAGTCTAATATTTTTGAAACGTTTTGTATGATTGGTTGAATATAACTAAGAACTTAATTTCAATATTTCTAAAACTTATAAAAATATAAAATAATTATAACATCGTGCTGACGTCAATGAATTTTTTAGAACGGTCCTACCGATCTAACCAATTGACCCCTGACCCCAATAGTTTAGTTGAGTTGCTATCCGGTCTGAGTTTAACAACATTGCTTTTATTCCGAAGTATAAATTATCAATGATCAGATAAATGTTTATAGTCTAATGTCATGCTTCAAAATAGAGATATACAGTGACTACAAAAATCAACATCAAAAGCATACGAAGTAAAATATAAACCTCATGTATAAATGGATTGGAAAGCAAAAACAAAACTTCTTGATTAAGGTCTACTATAAAAGAAAATTTACCAAGTATAATCAATGACTCTAAACCATTAAGTGTAAATAAAGACATATTTTTTTCAAATTTTCAACATATTCCCAAAATCGGCCTTTTCTTTTTCTCTTTATATTAGTTTATATGGGGACTCTAATCCTTATGAGGAAAAAAGGGAAGTGATGAGACTTGAGGATTGAATCAAAGATCATACACACATGGCTGGATGCACCTTAAATAGGGAGCGATAATGGCTGTCTAGGTGTGAAAAGTGCAAAAGGACAAAACCCGACCATCAATTTGCTAGGTCAAATGTTAGCTGGTGACTGATAAGTGGTAACCAGCGTGAGTAATCGAAATATTTAAACTATAAAGTTTAATAACGAGAAAGGATAGTAGTAGGTTAAACAAAGTCGTCAAGAAAAGAATGCGAGTGCATTACTTTTGTTTTAAGGGATACTTCCAGAAACCTCCTCTGAGCTTTTTACTAGTTTCACTTGGCAACTTCAAATTTAAAAAATCTCACTTCACTTCCTTACTTTAAACTTTTATAACATTTAAAATTCATTTGAAAAATATAATATTAAAAAATTCATTTTGATAGAGAGAGTATAATTTTATTCTAAATCTACACTTTTCTTGTGACTTCTTAATTGCCATGACACATCAAATTTATCTCTTAATTTTTGTAAATTGATCGATTTAGTTCTTTAATGAAAATTTAAAAGTTGATAACAAGATCGAAAAACTCTTCAATAGTTTTTGTGTCATTGATTCACACACAAAATGCTAAATTATTTAAAATTATGAATACTTTATAATACTCTTAAAAATAACTTGTAATAATTTACAACCTTCATAATACCTTTTTGCACTAGCTTAATAACAATACGAACAAGTTTATATATAATTTTTCACATATTATTATTTTTAGTTTCCAAGCCATCAATTTCAACAAAAATTAGAAAATTCAAAAATATGTAAATGATTTACGAAACTTCTTAAATTATTTCAAAACACTTACAACAAAAAATATCATCCTTGTAACTAGCAAAAAAAAATTCAAATACACTTTCAAACATTAACTCTTGATATTTAAAAAACACACTATATTTTGTTCCATCAGTTTATTATCCTTCGTAATTTTTTCTATTTTTTATTTGTTATTAATGTAATCATGTTTTGGTAATAAAAAGTAAGACAACAAAAGGGCAATTTTGAGATAAGATTACATTTATTCTCCCAAAATGAATCTTTTAATATTAAATTTTGAAATGGGTTATAAATGATGCAAAAAACTTGAAATAAGGGACATAAGTGAGATTTTTCAAAATTCAAGAATGTCAAGTAAAACTACCAGCAACTTCACCTAAGATTTCCGAAAGTATCCCTTATTTTAATTTTTTGTTAAAGAAGTTGACAATAAAGGCGGAGGGTAAAGTAGGACAAAATAGAGGAGGGAAAAATCTGAAACAACACAGCACCTTACAGCCAACCCTTGTGACTGATTTTGCCTCCTTGCGTTCCTCCACTGAAAATCACTTCGGATCTCTATAACCTTCTCCGGAGCATACCCATTTTCTAAACCTTGTGAACTTATCATCGTCCAGTTACCTCATGCTCTGCCTTATCCTAAACCCTACTATCTAAGCATAATGGTTATAGACTTCTTTGGCCTCTCTCCTTCTCAAATGTCATTTGTAAACTTGTTTTCAAGTGTAACTTATTCGTCCCTCTTTTTATTGTCCGCATTCTTCGTGGTTGCTACGGCTTCCTCCCTACTACTATCACTAAAGAAGTTATGCCCATTGTGCAAGCAGGAAACCAGTGAAGTCAAACTATCCAAGTTGAGCTTTTTGCTATGAATACAATGAGAAAGAAAGACACAAAGTCAAGGCTTTGTCTGTAAGAGTAATCCCGATGCCTAAGTTAGTGGTTATGCTGAGATAGAAGTTTGGGGAGTCATATCAGCGAGAAAGTAAAGATTTTCGTGTTATTTCTAAGTATAGGATGGATTCATATTTGTAGCCCAAAAGATGAGGACAAAATTCAAAAAACTGAGATGCATCAATTATCAAGTCTTAGGTCTACTCCTAGGCAAGTAGTTTCTGACTACTATCACATAAAGTGGTAGAGCATTATGTTAGCCACGGTCTTGCTAGAGGATCAACTCAACTCAGCACTTCTATAGATATCGGATTATAACTCGGGATGAATTGGTGGATGAGGCTATATCTTGGGCCCTCACCACAAATTCTATGCTCTCGTTTACATGAAAAATTAGTCATGTCCCAATTTCTTTGACTTTCCACACACCTACAAACACATGCATTCAAATCCATTAGCCATCAACCCAATTCAATTACTATTTCCATACATATGTTGATCGAGAGTACATTCTTTATTATCATTGCTGATCGGCATTTCAGTGTCATTGCTATGCCAACCGTGATTCTTTACTCAATACGTACTATGCTGATCGAGACTATTGTACCAATTGAATTTCCCCGATCGGCAAGTACAACTCAACCATACGTTAATTGGTATTCCTACATTATAGTCAAGGCTTGTTTACCGTGGCCCTACAAAAACGAATTTCCCTGACTGAGACTATGCTGATCGAGTTTTTTTTTTTTTTTTTGTTTTACTACATTTTAACTAAAATTTTGATTTGGCTAGGCTTATCATTTGTATTCAAGAACACAAACATTAATATATCATGGATGAACTACATTTGTCGGATATGGTCAAGCTACAATGGTCAGACATGGTAGAAGAACATTGTTCAGACATGGCCGAACGATGTTGGTTAGACATGGCCCAAAATATGGTTATGTCCAAGGTCTTAGATAACGCTTAAATCCAAATTATGGGAGCTGTTATTAATGGATAAGTGAATGAACCATCAAATTTATATCCAGTGACTTGATAACATAAGATAATAATCACCAAAAGATTATTGTTATCAAAAACTCATGAGACAATCACTTGGTGATCATCTTTATCAAAAAAATCATGGGATAATCATCAAACGATTCATTTATGACCCACTCAATCCTATAATTATAGGTACAAGCCATCAAAGGTGGATAATCTGATACTCACTCAATTCTCTACTTCTCTTTTCCTAAAAATATCAATAACTCAAAAACTGACTTGATCATTGGGGTGACTCCAGGGATTAAAGCCTAGTCCTTTGACATTTCTTTTGCATGTAGGTCATATTCAAGAGCTGACTGGAGGTCAGTTCACCCAACCCCCACATCACTTTGAACAAGTATAGTTTATCTCATCCCAATAGGTCATATGGCGGTAATATTCTATTTCATGGGATCTTGATAATTACAATGCTAGCTTGTCATACGCACATCCCAAGTCAGTCTTGTTAAGTACCTAGGTTAGTTCGGCTCGATCAAGCCCCTAGGTCAGTTTGGCTCGATCAAGCACCTAGGTCAGTTCAACCTGGCCAAGCATAGTCATCTCAACAACTCAGCTTATTTGGCTAAACTATTCAAATCAGTTTGGTCAGTAGATTTTTTTTGTTTTTACAATTGGCGCCATCTATGGGAACCGGCAGTTGTGCTCTTCCCGTAAATAATAATACAAAAAGATCCTACGAGCATACCTTCCAAACTTAAGATCATTTCATCGTGATCAGTAAGAGCAAATGGGAAAGTATTCTCATAATATAATGAGAAGAAAGCAAGAAGATCTTACCAAAGACCTCATTACGAGATAACGAGTTAAGAAGCTCATCACATGGTCAGAAGCTGAAAAAGGAGAAGACCCGACATTGATGAAAATCGAAGAGCTAAGGTCCTCAAAAAACAAACTCTATGCATACAATAACTAGGGAAGAGAATTCAAAAGATAATGAACTATAGAGCTCATTAAAAGATGACAAATTGCCGAACTCATCAAAGGATGACGAACTATAGAGCTCATCACAAGGTGACAAGCTAATCTATGAGAAGAACTCTCACACACTACTGAGATTAACATATAAGCAAACCTCACCACGACAAAATTGATTGTCTAAAATTTTGGTGAGCTACAATATTTAGATAATCTGAACTAAGTTATTATAACAGCTAGGGATCTAACTAAATTTCTCAACTTCAAGTTTTTTAGATTATTTGTAATGATTTACCTATCTAAGGTTGTCAATTGATAGCTTTGATGAACTCTTGGTTAAAATTGTCTACACAAAATAGTATGAGCAATGAGAAATATATGCATAGGTAATAGATCGGATCAATTGTTTTCTTTTTTATAATCTTGCAAGTTTGAAATTGAAATGCCATTGAAATGAATGATGGAACTAAGGGGGGCTAATAGAGGCTAAGTTTTAAAAATTTTAATTCATATTGTTTAAATATTTGTGTAAAATATAAGTTGGCCCTTTTAATTTTTTACAATTTTAGTTTATATTATAAGAGTTTATGTATGTGTGTGTGTGAATTAACTACATTTGAATTAATTTTTTTCTTAAAAAAGTTATTTATTTTTTACATCCCTTTATAATTAAAGTTAATATTTGATTTTTTTAGATATCATAGATTTAAATAGATGAAAATTATTTCAAAATGAAATACTTGCAAACGTTATGCATTCGATTTGATAAATTTTCACAAAAGTGTGAACATTTTTGACATTAATCAACTTTTAGTATGAAAAAGATATTGGTGGTTTAGTTAATTCTGTTGAATTTTGTGGAGTTCGTACAACAAAAAATTGGTTAGTGAGAGCTGTATTTCTTAAAAATGAACTTGCTAAATCTTTTAAAATATTTCAGTGGGATTACTATGGTGTAAGATTCGTTTTGTAATCAGTTGTTTTCTCATTTGTAATCTTGTAGATTTGGAATTGACACGCCATTAAAACCAATGGGAACCAATGGGAGTTAATGGGGGCCATAGCCCTTCCCCCTAAATTTTAAAAATTTTAATTAATATCATGTAAATATTTGTGTAAAACAAAATTGGCCTTCCTGATTTTTACAATTTTAGTTTATATTATGAGAATATATATGTGTGTATGTGTGTATTTTTGTGAATTAACTACCTTTAAATTAATTTTTTTTCTTAAAAAATTTATTTATTTTTTACATCTTATTATAATTAAAATTAATATTTGATGTTTTCAGATGTCATATATTTAAATAGATGAAAATTATTTTGAACATAACACATAAAAATAAATATGTTAGGAAAAATTTTAGCCCCTCCAGAAAAAAAAATCTTGGTTTCATCACTGATTGAAATGCTTGTAAGTAGAATTCATCTATGGCAAGAGTATGATACATAGCCTTTTTTTCACTGTAGTTAATTTGTGTGATGACAAATGAAAATGGGTTAGTGATCATCAGTTTGTGAATGATTATGAGAGTAAAATACATTATGACAATAAGAGATGTAGAATTGTGAAAATTGTAATTCAAACGGGCTCCTAAATTTTGGATATGTGATTTTCGTAGTTGCGAGTTTCTTAAATTAATAATTATTTATTGTTATCAGTGATGTGATAAGTGTTAGTATTGCTATCAGTAACGTAGTAAGTACCAGTAGTAAATGTAAGATATGAAACTTGCAGATATCATTCTGCAGGGGTAGTTATCATCTGTTAGTTAAAATTTATGAGTTTTGATTTTGTGGATTAGTGGGTCATGTAAATGGAAGAGTGAGAAGGAATAAGGAGAAGATAAGGATTATTGAATTAAAATAAATCTAAAATTATAATAAAAAGGGATTCAGATTTCTGACGCTTGTGAAAACTCCTCGTCAAAAACATGCCCTCTAATACATATAGACATACATATTTACTAAGCAAAAGCATATAATAATTAATTAATCAATCTTCTTGAAGCAACTACAAAGATTCTTCTTAAATAAAGTATGGCTATGCCATATTTTGCATAATCATTTGCGTATTGCATTGTTACTATAATTCATGTTAATATAAGGCCAAAAAAATCCTGAAATATAAGCTTTTTGTATATATGAAAACAATAATTTCTAACTATAAAAATAAAATAACAACCTATTGTTCAATGACACATTTGATGTTATCCAATACAATATCCAAAACTCTTTACACCAATTTAAGTGTCGTAAAGGCCTTTCTTGATCGAAACCCCATCTATAGGTTTACGTTTAAAAGCAACATACATCAATCATTGTTTCGGGCAGAATTCGCAAAACTCTGTTTCTTGAAGTGCCAACAAACTTCAAAACAGTTCTCATTGTGCCATCCTTAAGGTGATAAAATAGCAAAACCAACACAGAAGGTATCGCATTAGCAGCCAGCAAAACCAAAATCCCAGAGCATTTCCTAATCAAAGAAAAAGAAAGTGAAATATAAACCCATTTAGGAATACAATAGTCTTTTTCTTATATTTTTCTAAGTTCTCCCATTCTACAATGTCTTCAATTTAAGGAATTAAACTATTCTTACTCCAGAAGCAATATACAAAAGAATTGAGCATAGGAGTGAAAAAAGTGTAAATCTACTTTGATACGAATACCCTACTAACATAGGGCCGAATTTGTACATGTGCAATTAGCTTTGCTTTTTGGACCAGATTATGAACCTAGCCGAAGCATGTCTCCCTCAAAACTAAACTGAAATTCACATAAGAAATCCCATTAGTTATTGTAAATAGAAACTTTTAGACCAAAAAAAGGAAGAAAAGGTATGTCCTGCAATCTTCATCAATTGGATGACAAATGAAAGATAAATGACACCAATGAAATCAAGAAAAATGATCTTTTAGAAAATTCATTATCATTTGAGCCAAAAAAAAAGAAGAAGATAAATTCGAGTTGATCATGAGTATTCTATTGGGTGACAAATGAATCAAGAAATAGTCATTTGACACTTCTCTTAAAATGGCTCGTCATTGGTCAAATGTGCCTTGCATTCTCATAGAGCAACAATCTACTAACTAGCAAAATGCAGCTTTGGATAGTAATATTTCAGAGGATGAGATTTGATCCCATTTGTGGAAGCTAAACATACCAATTAAAGTCAAGACTTTCCTGTGAGATGTTTGAAAAGTATTCTACTCATAGCTTTCAAGTTAAATAAAGAGTTAATATTATATATATTGACAGTATATACATTATATTATATATATATATATTGATAATATATACACTATTATGGTTAGATGAATGCGAAGATGTAAATCACCTTTGTTATGCTTCTCATTAACAATCCAAGCTTGGATGATCAATTGCATAACATCAATGATAAGATTGCATTCTGCTTATCAAGTAAAGTCTTGGCTCCTAAGAAGTTTTTGTCACTTGAAAAAGCAAGACATCTATCCAATCAAACACTAGAAGCTAAAATGTGATGATTTAGAAAGAAATGGCTCAAGTAACGTCATGAGAAATACTGATAAACTAATATTAATACCCGTGCTACGTACGATACTTACGTTATTGAAAGAAATTAATAGAGAAGGTAAATTTGAAAAAAGTTTAAAAAATTATACCAGCATAATTAAAATTTAAGATTTGTCTAACAATAGTTCAAAGTATAACAAAATGTGTAGATCATTCAAGAATTGCGTGTTTACAGAAGATAGATCTTGACATAATAATAGAAATTTATATTAGAAAATGAATGATATATAGATAGAAATAAATGTAATTGCATGTTTTATTTGATTTCAAAATGAAATATTTACAAACATTATGCATTCGATTTGATAATATTGTACAAAGGTGCGAATATTTTTTACACCAATCAACTTTTAGTATGAAAATTAATATTGATGGTTTAATTAATTCTATTGAATTTTGTGGAGTTCATACTACAAAAAAATGTTTAGCGAGACTTGTATTTCTTGGAAGTGAACTTACTAAATCTTTTTAAAATATTTCAGTGAGATCACTATCATGTAAAATTCGTTTTATGATCAGTTATTTTCTTCTTTATAATCTTGCAGGTTTGGAATTAAGACGCCATTGAAATTAATGATAGAACTAGTGGGGGCCATAACCCTCCCCTCCCCTCCCCCCAAGTTTTAAAAATTTTAATTCATATTGTGTAAATATTTGTGTAAAACAAAGTTGACCCTCCTAATTTTTTACAATTTTAGTTTATATTATGAATATATGTGTGTGTGCGTGTGTGTGTGTTAACTACGTTTGAATTAATTTTTTTCTTTAAAAAAGTTATTTATTTTTTACACCCTTTTATAATTAAAGTTAATATTTGATATTTTTAGATGTCATATATTTAAATAGATGAAAATTATTTCAAAATGAAATACTTACAAACATTATGCATTTGGTTTGACAATTTTGTATAAAGATGCGAACATTTTTTTACATTAATCAATTTTTAGTATGAAAACCAATATTAGTGGTTTAATTAATTCTATCGAATTTTGGGGAGTTCATACTACAAAAAAAAAAAAATGTTCAGTGAGACTTGTATTTCTTGGAAGTAAATTTGTTGAACCTTTTTAAAATATTTTAGTGGGATCACTATGGTATAAGATTCATTTTGTGATCAGTTGCTTTCTCCTTTGTAATTTTGCAAGTTTGGAATTAAGATGCCATTGAAATCAATGGTGGAATCAATAGGGGCTAATGGGGGCCATAGGCCCCCCTCCCAAAAAAAGTTTTTAAAAATTTAATTCATATTGTGTAAATATTTGTGTAAAACAAATTTAGCCCTCCTAATTTTTTAAAATTTTAGTTTATATTATAATAATATATGTGTGTGTGAATTAACTACATTTGAATTAATTTTTTTCTTAAAAAATTATTTATATTTTACTTCCCTTTATAATTAAAATTAATATTTGATATATTTAGATGTCTTATATTTAAATATATGAAAAATTATTTTGAGCATAACACATAAAAATAATTATGTTAGAAAAAATTTTAGCCCCTCTAGAAAAAAGTCTTGACTTCATTATTGATTGAAATACTTGTAAGTGGAATTCATCCATGGTGAGAGTATGATACATAGTCTTTTTTTTCATTGTATTTAATTTGTGTGATGACAAATGAAAATGGGATGGGTAAAATAGGTTAGTGATCATCAGTTTTGTGAATGATTATGAGAGTAAAATACATTATAATAATAAGATACGTAAAATTGTGAAAATTGTAATTCAAACAGGCTCCTAAATTTTGGATGTGTGACTTTCGTAGTTGCGAGTTTTTTAAATTAACAATTAGTTATTCCGAGTTTCTAATATCCAAGACGTAAGGTGGCTTATTCCTAACATGGGATTTCCCATGCGGCATTCCCTCTATAGTTGATGCATGATGACAGTTTATTAAAATGAATAAATATATAATGCAATAATTGGAATATGACCTAAAAGTGCCCCATTTAAATGTCGAGGTAAGCCTAAAATAATGTGCAATATATACATATTATTAATACAATAACCAAAATTTTAAAAAAAAAGTGTATGCACATATAAAGTGCTCCTTTGAGGGGTGAGATTATTATTAAGCACGCATGAAGGCTCTAGGGTGACACTCCCTTTAGACATTGATCTCTTAGACATTGCTACGTACACGTCATGCCACGACCACATGTCCAAGTGAATTGATTCTAATTCTAATAGGGAGGAGTTGTGTGACAACCACTAAAAAATAAGATAAGGGTTAAAAAAATAGTGTATGCACATATGAAGTGCTCCTTTGAGGGAGGGATTATTATTAAGCACGCATGAAGGCTCTAGGATAACACTCCCCCACCCCAAATGCAAAAGCGTGATAATATAAATGAAAGTAAACAAGTTATTGATCATATATACGGAGAGCAGGAGGCGATTACGTATGTGAAATATAGAAAATCCTAAAAAGAAAAGAGAAATAAAAAGAAAAATACAACCTAAACATCCCAATGTGATATGTAAAAAAGGTTAGAAAAAGAAAAGAATCGACTAAACCAAATGTTTGGACTCTCTAAAAGTCCCCAATGGAGTCGCCAGCTGTCGTGCCCTATTTTTTTTTGAAAAAATAACTTTATGTGTTGAAAAATGTATTTATTGATTATAGAAATAGAATAAATAAAGAAAAAGGAGCTAAAATGAGATTTAAAAAGTGTGATGGTTTGGGCCCAAAATAATAGTATAAAAAGGGTTTTTTAAGAAAAAATAGGAGTCACCACTTGGTATTAAGTTAAGGTGTACCAAATCACCCAAAATATGTTTTTAAATAAAAAATAAAACCTTTTTTAGACGACTCCAAGCTTTGAAAGACAAGAGGAAAGAGTTCGGGAGTCATGGTTGAAGAAAGGGAACGTAAAGATTTGATCTAAGGCACTCTTTCAACCTAATCAAGACTAGTTGCAAGATTTAGTAAAAAATTTTCTTAATCAAACCTATAAAACTTATCACATTAGGACATTTCTATATGAATGCGAATTTAAACCTAGGGAGTATTTAAAGGGACAATATGTCTCTTCATAATTTAATTGATACAAATCACATTAATTACGATGCTCAAAATGATTTTTAGAAGAGGTCACGAACATGTAAAAGATGAAACTCGAAAAAGAAATTATATATAGATGAATACACATGACCTAGAAAAGGGGAACACAACATAACAGATATGGGAAACGAAGATGCGTGACTTAACTTTCCTTTTTATAGAGGGGATGAGAGCGTGCTAAGGCTAAAAATCACACTCGTTCATTTCCTATATTTGAAGGGTGACTCTCCTAACCTAATCAAGAAAATGGACTAACCTATTTCTATTTTTCTAAATGGAGTATAAGTCTAGAGATCATGTTTCGCGCATATAAGGATAACAGAATAATAATAGGGGGAAATATCATGTAAGATGAGAAGAAAGATCCTAAAATGAAAAATATGCGTGGAATGCAATAAATGTCATGCAAACATATTATTCTAGCGCGTGAGCGGCCTAAAGGGTCTAACATTGGACTAACCCATTTATATTATCCTCACTAGCGTTGGACTAGTGAGAAATCGGAGAGAAAGGCCACAACTAGAATTGGACTAATGCAGTAACGTCATGCTATTATTATAACTAAATAAATCATATAAAACGTAATTAAAGCAAATATATACATAAAGCACGTAGAGCACATAGCACATAAGCATAATATCTAGATGCAAAATCCTAAAAAAAGTGAATAAATACATAAACACACAAGCATGCAAACACACAAGCAAAGAAACGCACATAAAAACCTAACTATTACATTTGGGCCCTAACTACAATCTAAGGGGGGGATTTGAAAAAAAATAATAATAATCTAACTATTACATTCATCTAACTAATTGCATTTTTTACAAAATCAAAATCTATCTATTACACAGCCTATCTAAATACATGTCTTGAGTATCTATCTATTCTAAATTGGTATTTAAATGCCTCTCAAATAATCATCAAAATTAAATAAAATAAATAAAACTTAAAATGAATAAAATGAGTGATTAAAAGAAAAAAGCACTTAAAGCATGCAATTACATATAAAAAACACATTGAAGCACATAAAAGAATTTAAAATAATAAAAAAAATTACCTCCCTTGAAATTGTGGTTAAATGGGATGAAATTTGCTCTATTTATACTCTAAAATCAACAAAATGATCAAAACACCAATTTAATTAACAAATAAATTATAAAGAAGTGGAAATAACCATGAAATCTACCAATTAAAACATTTAAATGAAGTATAGTTAACAATTAAAGAAGAAAAGTAACTTATATTTAAGAAATCAAAGGCAGTAGGGACCTAATTGCAATTAATAAGATTTTTGAGGTTAAATTATAATTATTATAAAGATTAGGGGTAAAATTAAAGAAAAATAAATTTTAGAATCCAAATTATAATTAAATTAGGGATCTAATTGAAAGAAAATCAAAGTTTTAGGGTTAAAATAAAAATACTCAAAAGTATAGGGACAAGATTGCAAAATATTTTCTGGTTTTAACCAGATAATGGCATTGGGCCATCTTTATTTCTTATTTGGGTCAAAACTCCCTAGGCCCAGGAAAAGTCCAAAAAAAAAGTGCCGGCCAACCTATCTTTTTTACCAATCAAACCCAATCGAAATACATAGGCTTTGAATCTCAAGCCCATGTAATAACACAACTATCCACAACATCTATTTACCAAAAGCCCAAAGAAAACAATAACCCAAGTCTTAATTTATCTCATTTTTACTACCCACCAAGCTATAAATCTTCTAAAAATTATTAAGGCCTAATTATGCGGTAAAACCCGAAAATAATCTATCCAAAACCTACTTAAAATATGAAAAAGAGGATTAAAACTTAAAAGGGGCAAAATTGATTTATTTTTCCAGATTTTGTGCCACAGTAGGACTATCCACAACATCTATTTACCAAAAGCCCAAAGAAAACAATAACCCAAGTCTTAATTTATCTCATTTTTACTACCCACCAAGCTATAAATCTTCTAAAAATTATTAAGGCCTAATTATGCGCTAAAACTCGAAAATAATCTATCCAAAACCTACTTAAAATATGAAAAAGAGGATTAAAACTTAAAAGGGGCAAAATTGATTTATTTTTCCAGATTTTGTGCCACAGTAGGATTATTTAAAAGCTTAGGGGTCAAAACAAAATTTTCAAAAATTCCCATGCATCTTGTTTGAAAGCTTCTACAACTTTCTGGGTTTTCATCAAACACAAACAATGCCCTAACGGATCCAAAGTTTCAGACGAAAGTAGCAAGGCCACATAACCATAGTTATTAAACCCAGCCAGGAGAGAAACCCGGTGAAAGAGGTGGGTCAACGGGTTACTGGTTCAACCCGTGGGTGAGTGGTCCAACCGGTGGGTCACTACATATATTTAAATATTATGTTTGATAATTTTTGATATGGTTAAAACTATAATAAACTATGTTATAGTAAATACTCAGTTAGTCCAATTTATTATAGAATCATTAATTCTTATAAGAATTAACAAAACCTAAATTTAATTAGTAATCCACCAAACTTCAAGTATAAAATTTTATCTAAGTGTAATTATCTAGTTTATTTTTGAATTTTAAGCACAAAAGGTTATTAAGAATAATATTTGTTTTTAAAATGAATTGTGTAATATGTTATTTTTTAAATCCATTTCATAATTTATAGAATTTAGAGAATAATAAAATTTTATTAAAAGATTCCAAACAAATATTGTTTTGAAGAAATAAAATAAGAATAAAAATCTAATATATAATATAGAAGGAGTGAATAAGCACCAAGTGAGCTGCTAGGCTAGTGGTGAGTGCGCGTAGCTTTTATGCTTGAAGTTTGAGGTTTGAATTAGCATTGGAGCATCTTCTAATCATTTTTATCCCAAAACCTGGTTCCTTACAAACCGTCCGGTTCAATCGAGTTGACCGATTGAACCGCTGGTCCGTTGAAAAGTCAACGGGTTTGGTGCACAAACAATTCAATTACAAACTCAGCCCAGTTTCATGGCCGGTTCACCGGGTTGACCAGTTGAACCGCCAGGCCGGGTCAGGTTTAATAACTATGCACACAACCCCATCATCAAGATTCAATCTTGGTACATTTAACACGAAATTATGCAATAAAATCTGAGCTATTATCTCATAAAATGAGCAATAAAATGCAGCGAAAAGAAGAAAGAAAAAAGTGTAGGGAGAATGCGGATGATTTTGGCACATATTAGATAGCAAGGAAAAGATGAAATACATCACCTTTGGCGTTTTAAAAAGGCGAAACAACATGTTGAGCGTCAAAAGAAACGGATCCAATTGCTGGAAGAGGAATCAAACTTCTGCTGCAAAAACATTCAAGTGTTGGCGAGCTGGTAATTTCAAGCTGAGATTAGAGAGATTTGGAGTTATTTTTTCGGGAAATTTTCTTAACAAAAGTTGTTCGTTAGTGAACGTATATAGTATAGAAATGAAAAAATAGCCTAAATAACTAAAAGCGGGATCGAATTTTGATCCGAAAGAGGGCCAGAAAGTCAGCCCTGGCTCAAAAAAGTTTTTGCAGAAAATTTCTGCTTCTCTCTTTTTTTTCTTTTCTCTCCCGTACTTCCTTTTCTTTCCCTTTTTGTTTTTCTGCCGCCTCCCCTTTTCTTCTTACCCTAAAGCTACCGTTTTGAAGCCTTTATATGGAACAACCCCCCCTCCCACCACCAAACCCTAGGAGCAATGGTGGAGATAAGAGCTGGGTATCTTGGCAACTTTAAAGCCATTGGATGGCATTGATTCCAAATTTTTCTTGATTATTCGGATTGAGGCCAGGCGGCCTTGTATTGGGGGGCTTGGAGAGAAAGAAAAATGCAAAAAAAAAAAAAAGAGTGGAAATGGGATCAAATGGCTGCTGCAATTCTGGTACTATTCATCCATGACTTCTGGTACGAAACCATGGAGAAATGGCGCGGGCGTGATCAGCACGTGTCGTGGGACTTCTTCTTCTTCTTTTTTTTTTTTGCAAAAAACTTAGTTTCTCATTTTCTGTTTTTTCTTCTTTTCTCTCTTCTTCTTTTTTTTTTTTTTTGCTTTGCCCTACAAAAACCAAGCAAATAATCAACAAGGTAAAAAAATGATTTTCTTGGAAAAGAAAAGAAATAGTAATAAAATAAAACAAAATAAAATAAAATAGAATAAAATTGGTATCTACAACATATAGATATAGAAAAACAGAAGTTTTTTGAATTTCACTGTCCTCACCATGCTCAAAGAGTAGCACAGAATTCTGTGCCCTTCCTTCTTGTGATTCAGCTCCAATTCAACTATTCAACTGGCCTGCACTCGAGAGTTTCTACATAAAAAAAAAAAAAAAAAAAAACCCTAGACGGTTGCTTTCAAATGGGGCAATAGAACAAGTTCTATTTCCAAAAAAACAAAAAAGTAGTCCCATTAGAATTAGGAATTCATGTACTGCTATTTTTGTACTAAAACCATGTACCAGAAACAAAACAAAGAATCTATAGTGCAGAATAAAATTGCAAGTTTTAAAACCTTTTACCAAAAACCAAGCTTAGTTTTGACTCGAGAAAAGCACACAAATACAAGTTTAATTGAGCCCAACTTGGCACCTTCATTGATACCTACCGTCAAATATTACCAAATCTCCAAAAGTATGAATTGTACATTATGGATGCGGTTCGAAGTGCACTATCTTGCACCACCAGACTTCACGTTCAATAATGACTGTAGCACACTGAGCTAGCTTATGAGCAGCTCTATTGCAATGTCTCTCAGCCCAAATAAATGGTTCAAGGCTCCTAACGAATCGAGTCAAATCAAACTTTAGCCTAATCGAGTCGAATTTTGAATTAATTTTATCAAACTCGAACTCAAACTTGAGCTCGACAAACTACCAATCTAAAGTTCGAGTTTGAGCTCGACTCAAATTCGAGTCCACTTCGAACACGAGCTCGAGCTCAAAAAAAATAATTATTTTATTTTATTTTTTAAAATGAATAAAATAATATTTTTTCTTAAATTTCTCTTAATAAATAATTAAAAATTAGGGATAGATATATAATTTTACTATTAAAATAAAAAATAATTTATATATCTATATATATATATACACACTCGAGCTCGACTCGAACGGTTTGATTCGTTTGCAACCCTAATAGCTAGTTTGGGAGTTTAGGAAAGAAAAGAAAAGAACAGAAACCTTAAGTTAGAAAAGAAAAGAAAAGAAAAGAAATGATTATAATATCTTTTCATGTTATTTGGGAGTTTTGGAGAAGAAAGGAGATGAAATAACTTTCCTTTGTTTGGAAGGGAGAGAATTGAAAAGACAAGTTTCAATTTTACGTAAAAACCCTTAAATCTTAAGATACCATGAGAATTTTATTAGGTTATATAGTTATATTTTAATCTTTTAAGGGTAAAAATGGCATATGGTATAATTCATTTAACTCACTCCACTTTCTCACGTTTTCCGCCGATTTTGAGCAGAAAGTTTTTCTGACGTGGAAGGGAGCTGACATCCTTCCGTTTCTTTTCAATTCTTTCCTATCCAAAGTCCCAAATGTGAGAAAGATTCAACTTTCCTTTGTAATCTTTTCTTTTCTCACCAAATCTGCTCTTCCAAACTAGCTATAAGAGTGGATGCCATCTACCAAAGGAAACACATAGATAATCAAAAACCTCAAATCAATTTCAAGCACTTTATAGTTTATTTTCTCTAGACAAACCAAGTTGAAATTTTGCGTTTTCCATTTAACTTTTGTTACTAGTTTTGTAGAAAGTTGTTTCTCTATGCACAAAGCTTTACTTTCATGAATCAAAACTCACGTATTTTTTTTTTTATCAGAAACCTAATCTATCAAATAACATAAAATTAACCTTAAAATTGCTTGTCGGCAAAAGTATTTCAACCCAAATATGTTTTCAATTGAACCCGACTCCAATTTTTAGTTGATAGGTTTTGGCCAATCTAACTACTTAAACATTTTTTTTAATAAGTAGGAGGTTTTGCACTCAAAATTTCCTACTTGGGATTCCTCCAGTCTTACCACTCAACCCAACCCTTCCTAAGCTAACTATATAAACTTGATTAAGTTTAACTTAACCCAACCCAATCTTTTATAATTTCCAGTCAACCTAAATACTTAGACCCATAATATACTAGCACTTTGCAGCATGTTGCGTCAATTTTTTGAGTTGATTCTGTAGTGCTTAAACGTTTTTAAAAAATTGCATAAATTTATAATTTACATTTTTATTTTTTTATTTATTTTTAACCCCCACCCCATGCAGTATTCCCTCCCACTCCAACTACTGGCTGAGGGAATCAGTCCCCCAACCAGTCAGCGGGAAAGGACTAGAATATACTATAATGCTTCAGCTATAATATACAATGCTTCAAATGTAAGATTAATGGAACACAAATGAAATTAGCCTTAGATGTTTAAGTTAGCAGTTTAATCACATTAAAATATAATTGATCATCAAGACGTGTTTATAGATCTCAAAATTAAAATTTATTTTTTATTTAAATTCGAACCCGAATCCAAATCAAATCCGAAACACAAACAAAAGTTATATAGTTAATATTTTTATATCTATATAATGTATAAAAAGAGAGAGGAGGGATTTGTATCATTTTTTATAATTCCTATTGCATCATCTCCCAAAAATATACGCACACAAACACACACATGCACCCCATTTTTCTAGCCTAAGAAAACTTCCAATAAGACAATAACCACCAACAACTACTTATCCAAAAAAAAAAAAAAAAAAAAAAACACCATTACAAGTGTGTTTGGATTGTAAGTTATTTGCCCAAATATATTTGCTTACATCACCATTACAATTTCCAATATACCTTTTTATCTTTCCAATTATCTTTTTATCTCACATACATCACATTATAAAAAGTGCTACAGTAAAAATATCTCAAATAATTTACAATCCAAACACACTAGTACAATTCTTCCATCCATATTTCTAAAACAAAACCTTAAATTACTACTAAAAAATTTAATAATTTTTTCATTTAGAAAATTTTCTTTTTGGATTTATACGCCCATAAGGTGTGCCGTTCCCACTGATTTTCTTAACGTTCACGTCATAAGGTGTGCTTTTCCTACTAATATGTATATATAGTGTCGCCAGTCTCCTGGCTCCGTCACGGTCACTAGCAACCGCCAACTATTCTCCTGTTGTTGTCTACTCTATCCACCCCAATCCATATAACTTCTCCCCTGTTTCCCCAATTCTCTCCTCAAATTCCTACCACCACCACCTCCGAAATGGCGATGACGCGTCTCATTTCTCAAACCCTAATCTACCACCCCAAATCATCATCTACCCTTCCCCTCTCCCCTCGAATCCTTGCTCAACGGCACCGTTCCGGCAAACCCCGGGTCACCGCTCAACTCATAGAAATCGAGTTGGATTCTTCTTCCTCTTCAGCTTCATCTTCTTCCTCCTCCTCTTCCTCCTCCTCGTCCTCCGCGTCATCGCCGCCGTCGTCGGCTGATGTGGAGACCATCAGCGGCGGGATCAGGAAGCTGGAGGAGGTCATACAGAACATAATCGTGCGCCGGTCCGCTCCCGATTGGCTTCCGTTTCGACCTGGGTCTTCTTACTGGGTGCCACCTTCGAATCTCCGGAACCATCCCTACGGCGGTGTGGTGGAGGTCATTGGGAAGCTATCCACTGCTGCGCGGCTCCACAGTGAGGGTCATCTTGGTCCCAGTCTGAGCCAGGGGAAATCTACTTCGACTACTTTTGAGTTCGTGACTGACGATGAAACACCGGCTTTCCCGTCCTCTCGCGGTTGGCCCTCCACTTCTTATTTCATTGAAGGTAAAAATAAAAAAAATGGCAGTAATTAATTCAGTATGTCCCTACTAGAATTTATAATTGAATTTGATAAGGGTTAATATGCTGAGAACACTTTTCTGCTTGTATCCAGTGGTTGAGGGGAAAACGAGGAACAAATGCTCTTGTCCATTGATGGGCTAGATAGGATTCTCATTTTCAGATGTCAAATAGATTGCTTTAGCTTTTATGATAGTAAAGAAATAGATAAGAAGGGGTGATGGTAGAATTTTGGGCAAACCTAGGTTTAATTTCTTGGTTTTTATGTTTTAAGTCATGCTACCAGTTCGTTGTTATTCATCTTAGTGAAATGGAGAACAAAATTATTGTTGGCTGGATATGATGTATTGCCTATTATAGTTTAAGCCGCATAGAAGTATCATGAGTATGCAGAGGACAACTTCTGAATTGTGGTTTTAAAGTTGTTACAAGAGCATAGTGGAGCTTGATATTTGGGGTTATAGCACAATTTGCGGTAGTTTAGTGGGGGTTTAACATCAGCCAGCAGAAAATGAGGGTGTAAAAGTACATTTGGAGTATCATGACGTGTATTCAGGAACCAATAGGTGAAATACTTCCTTTAGAGTTGTTATGGAAGTAGCTGAGCTTTAAAACTACGCATCAGGTATACACTGTATGACTGGGTTCAGTATTTGAGTTCTGAAGAAGCATAAATGAGGTGATCTAAGAAGGCTGCTCCAGCATGGTTATGCATTCTATTTATCTAAAAGTGAGATCTAATCACAAGATGTAGCAGGTCTTTCTATCTATAGTCTTCTTGCTCGGTGGAATATTTGTGTTTAAAACTCAACCGTCGTCGTCTATTTGCAGTGCTCTTTGGAAAATTTCTGCAAAAAGCTGGATCCTGTTGACCTGTCTCCTCTATCAATGCAAATTTTTAATGAGCTAACATCAGTGACTTCTAATTTTAATATTTCCTTTAAGCTGTTTTTCTTCTTCATCTTCTCTTGTGATTGTGCAATATTTTCTGATAGCTAAATTATCAATTCTTAATTCCATTGTGGTGACAAATGGAGCAAACTGCTTTGGCACTATAAATTTTCAACCATACAGTTTTCCTTTTGATATAAATGCATATAGTTGGAGTGATGCTTGTGACCATTTTGCTTTGCATTGTTTGGTTGTTATTTTTGTGGTGTCTGAATTGAACTTCTATTTCATGGGAGACCAGTTTGAAGTGAATAGTTACAAGTCTCAGTTTTGATATGTCAGATTCAACATGTTCGATAGTGTGGATGGATCTTTTCTAACTTTGGTAAAGATCCATCAGCTTGCACAGTGCTTCCTTCCTCCCAAACACTCCAAAACTCCATATTACCCAAATTTTGCCTTATTTCCTATTATTTCCCTTAGTGGTTCGTACTTCACATAATTTAATAGGACTAGTTGTCCCTATGCTCCCTTGTTCCTTGCCTCCATTGACCTCCCTCTCTTGAAAAAAGGGCCTTGTTTCTATATCACATAGCATGGCTATTAATTTATCTCTGAATGTGCATTTGATATTTCAGACAGCGTCATAATCTACTCCTATAAATATGATATCCCCATCCCCTGCTTCAAGTTTTCAGTATATCATGCTTAAGATACCAAAATTTCTTCCAAGTAGCTCAAAAGTTCAAAATCATTTGAATGCTATAAGCATTGTCTTTGGTTCATATGCCATCAGCTAGGTTTTGTGCCGGTCTTTTAACTTCACCAATCACATAGATGATGAAATTAACTTTGGCAATGGACCTTTTTCAAGCTATGGGAATTCTTTAGAAGATATATTAGTGTCTTTCAGACTGCATATTACATGAAAATATACTAGTCTTTTATGCTGAAACCATACTTCATATTTTGACTTAAATTCTAGAAGTCTTTCTAGAATAATGTCTCTCGAATTACTTATGCCTATGTGCATGAACATGGATATCTTTTGTTCTGCTAATGGTTGACAAAAATTAAGAGTAGAAGAACAAAATAGTATGAGGAATGCAAGGGTTGTTAAATAACTTTGTTTTCTGTGTCTTCTTATTCAAATTCTATGCTCCTTGCTGAAATTAATTTCTTTCCTAGAACAATATTTTTTGTTACTTTTATCCATCTTTTCTATATCCCTCTTTCAACACTTCATATCAGGCATTATTATGTCAATCTTCTTATCACAGTTGTTATCAAACAGTGCTCGCATGGCATTCATCATTTAGTAAATTCATATTCAGCAGCCTTTCAACTTCATTTACCGGTCTTACCAGGACAATGTATACATAACATGGTCAAATTTTTTGCTTTCCATGTAAAACTAACTTAATTGCGATGCAAATGCCATATTTAGAGATAGCATGGCTTAAATTTTGATAACTTCATTCCCTTGCAGAGAAAATATTTTTCTCCAGCTCCATGTGCTGTTTATTCTGTATGTTGAGAAGCATCCGTTGGTGCTTGAGGATATGATTCATTGAATTGCTAAGTCAGTGCCATAGTTTTACCTCAGGAAACATTTTCTTATCTGTATGATTTAAATGAGATGCAACTGTTACATGACGAATAAGCACATAGTTCGTACTATGGAGGACCAGCATATCGGTTCTCTTATGACTTAGACCTTGAGTTTATGGCCTAGGGCTGGTGAAATTGACAGTTGAATGAAATTTGAAGAAAGGGCGAGAAGGATCATCTAGGAATCTTTGGCAATCTCGTTAAGGAAATACTGTGGTACACACTTTCAAGAGGGCTTCAGAATGTAGAGTTACTATTCTAGCACTGAATTCTATTTCTCTGTGACCAAAACACTGTGTATCATGTTGAAAAAATTTAGAGTATGATAATATCTTTTTTTACCTTATTGTTTTGTGCGCCCAGTGACAACATGTAATTTTAGTCATTTGAGTTTTCTACATGTATGAAGTGTCTTGCAGGAATTCTCTGATCCTGGAAAAAAATTTTCTGCATATTTAAGTAAACACATGAAATTAAGTAGAAAATTTAACAAGATCAATTGTACTGTAACTGAAACTTCAATTTCCTGTATTCGCATTATAAATCTGGCAGATAGTGGCCTGGGGGTATTATTAGAAAGCACACAGAGTGGCATTTAGTATGTATGCATTAAAAATTTCTTTTGGGTTTTGTTGTTTGTGATTTAGCTCATGGTTGGCAATCATGCCAAAAATTTTCTTTAGCTGCTGAGAAAATATTACCTTTAAGCAATCCAAGTACAATATTGCTGAGAAATGGGAATTACTTCAATACTACAACTTAGGTGCAATGTAGGGCACTATAGTGAGATTTCTTTGGAATTTTTGTAGTTACAACTATGAGGCTTCCTTCTAGTTGTTATTAGTACAGTTACCGTTGTTGTACGCTATCATTGTTATTAGTAATAATATGATTGTTATTCTATAAGTCAAGCCATATTTTATTACTATACTGTTATTTATGTGACAGCACGTTTTGGCTTGCAGAGAGTGCACCAACATATCCGGTGCCAATGGAAGTGGAGATGGAAGCAGAGGTGAAGGTTCCGGACAACTCAAAGGGTGGTTCTACAGATGAGGATGAGGAAGGGTAATGACATGTCCTACCCCAAGAGGTTTGTAAGGTGAGTCAAATTTTCATCATCAATGGGTAAAGCTTGTTTGGTTCCCAGAAGCTTGTTCGCCCAAGAGGTGAATGTATTGTTTAGCTGTATGGCTCTGCCTTTTGGCATTGGAAGCTGCATTCTTGTATTATGATATCAAGTTGATATTCTCTCTTTGTTGTCATACTAGAAAGAGGAATTAATTTTCTCTAGTGTCATGAAGTTGTTTATTATGTCTTCCATTAGATACCTCATGCTTAAACATTGTTGGACTAGAATTCGCAGCCCCTGCCTCTGTCTCAACCATAAAAATACTTAAGCGATCCATCTCAGTTTGGTCTATATGTCCTGAATGCATGTAGATAGATGCATGCAGGTGTTTCACCTACAAGTCACCTTTGGCGTTGCATTTCTGGGGAAAATAGATTCTAGAAGAAGCTCGCACTTTGGAGTTGTTTTTTTTCCTGTTAAAAGGGGAAAGGTTAGGAAAGATGGGCTAGCTGCTGTAACACGGTAAGTTTCCAAGGTGCTTTAGAAAAGTGTTTAGTCATGTTTCATTTGTATTTCGCTGGGATTTTCAGGTCTTCACCCTTGTACATATGCTAAACTTGGAATGGCAAGAAAAATCAGCTTTATTGAGGAAAGGCAAGCATGCGAATTTGGATGGTTGTAAAGATGAATCAATGGTACTTTCGGGATGATGAAGTTCATCAGATATTGGTCCTTTCAACTTCTTGCTTATCCTTCTATGTAGAGAAAATATTTATGTAGAGAAAATATTTATGATCCTACTCTGTTTTGTTTAAGATCAACTTTGATGATGTAATGTGTCGCACATTGAATGAGCTGATGTGATGTTTATTACTTTGGTTTTTCTCTGCCTTACCATCTTTACATCTTCTGCAGTGTCTTTTCTGTTCTCTCTTCATTTGGGATTACTTGTAATTTTTTTGGTCAAAAGTCATCACTGTGTAGATCAGAGAATTAATAATTACAAATTACTTACATTTAGACTGACAAATGCTAGAGGATCAGTGTGTGCATCTTTCTCAAGCCACACAGGAAGCTTTCCTTCCACCTAGTATCGTCAACAAGGTTAATGGCGAATTTTGCCAAATCATGACAATTGCGATTACATTCCCTCTCCATGAAGGTGAATGAACATCATCAGAACGCCCTACTTAAAAGTAGGATATCATCAACCATGACTGCCAGCACATCTAAAGAGGAAATTCCAGTACAATTCAAGTTAATCCTGTCAACTAAATATTTTACAATCAGAATGAACTAGAATTGAAGTCCAGTGCTCGTCCATTGCCTTAGAGCAAGGCGGTCCTGATTGCCTCGGCCTCCAATATAGCAGCATCATCTCTTGACTGTTGTTGGAATTGCCCAGGTGGTGATGAGGCTGTCATTGTAATTCTAAACCGCAACACCATTACCCCCCTTGTTCTCGATTTTGTTCGAGACAGCATCAATGTATATAAGCACCGAGTGTTGGTTCTGGAGAGGCCTAGTGCGAGATTGTACTGCAATCTATTTCTGTCAATCTAAGTCCCCTTTTTTTTCAATAACGATAACATATGTATAACTAATCTATTATATTCAAGAGGGAGGAAAACAACTATGTGAGGGGGACTAGCAGATATACAGATTTGACCAGATCAAAGAGATGCTTTGATACTTATTTTAAATCTTTTTCATTATAGATGAGGTTTGAACCTCCAATTTATAGCTGAAAGAGGGACTTGTCCCTTTTTTGGTGGCCATTGAATCAAAACTCAGTGGTTTCTGTCAATTCTAAGTCACTTAGAAGGGAAAAGAGGATCAAAGCATGGAAAACGAAAAAGAACGCAGGAAGTGCTCGCACCATCTTTTGTATTTGAAAAGTACAAGGCTAATTATGTTGGGTGTTAGATCCCTTTTATAAGAGTAGCTACAACTATTTGTGTAGGTGCAAATTCAATGAAATACGGCACCAACAGTAGAGGTGTCTTCTTAGTTATATTATTAGTTTCATTAAATGTGCTTTTTTTTATGTTTTTGCTGATAAAATTCATATCTATCTATGTGATATGTATAAATTGGACACGAATTCTACTCAACGTCGTGGCTTGAGCAGCAGTATGCGTTCCAAAGTTACCTCTCTACAAGTGAAAAGGTATCTTGAAGAATTGGGTGGGAAAGAAAAACAAAAGGAAAAGACCATACATTATTGTTTGCAAACTATTTAGCAGGACTAGCACGCTCTGAAGAGGGAACATAAAATTTATGTCCTCATGTTTATTTTTTTTACAAATATGTCCTCAAGTAGTTGTCTACTTGTCTTTCAATAATAAATTTGAGAATTTCTTTTTTTTTTCCACTAAGCATTTTAAATAGAGTTTTGTCTATTTTAATGTCAAAACTTGGATGGAGGTTCAAATTTCACTGTTTGAATATTTACAATGTACAAATAGTTAAGTTAGCTTGATTTTATCTAACTTGTTCAATTGGTTAGTTTTTACTTTGTATTTGAACATTGCCATAGTCTTCTTCTTTTTTTTTCCATTTAGGGGTGTCCGATCTTTTATTTGGCCAGACTAATCCCCTAAGACTAGCAGACCAAGGATGCTAGCGAGTTACCTCACGGGAGTTGAACCCGGGACATTCCAGTAAAGACTGACGACTAGTCCCGGTCGAGTTATCTGTGAAGGGTGAATCTTGCCATATTCCACCATATAACTTATGAATAAATCTTGTATATATACTAACAGTGTATATACTCTCAGTGTTAAAAAAAAAATAATCCATAACTTATTAATGTATGATTTGTACAATCCTTCCCTCCCTCACCCACCCAATCCTCCCCCTCTATTCATGTATGGGTTATATGTCATTAACCTAATAATTCCCTCAATTAGCCTAAGCTATTATTAATTGGAAAAACCATATAGTGACAAGATAGGTATTATTTACATATAAAGTAGAAGAACCGTAAAACCACATAAACCCTGTAAAAAAATATCTTAACAGAAAATTCCATAGAAGCAGGGAAAGCTGTTATATCATATCTCCATATAGAAAAGTTTGTGAAAAAAAATCATAATGCGTGGACATGTACAAAATCCAAAATCTTTTTAAATTTAGGTACAAACCTTACTACTAATATACAAAAAATTTGTAACAAGCTTGTGTATATGCCCTCTCAGTAAAAGAAAGGAAAACAAAAAAGCACTTATGCCTAAAAAAAAGAGAAAATTTATTCCAAAAGCAAATTTAGATCTTTAGTTCCACATCTATAAAAATTTCTTTTGGTTCAATAAAATTTTTTTTTGTAGCGGATTTTTTTTTTTTTTTGTATATACACGATTACAAAATGTACACATCCAGCAAATTGTTCTAAATGGTCTTATAAAGTATAAAACCTGTTTTCTTTTTTCCCTTTTTTTTAAGTTAAAAAACCCAACAAATGTAAGAATTCATGCAATGACGTGGCAATGCGCCATTGGTCAACGTTACAAAGTACCACGTAGCCCGACATTCGATTGAAAGGAAGAAAAATAGAAGAAAAAAGGGAAAAAAAGTCGTAAAAATAAAAAGCAGAAATCGAATTGTTATAATAATAAAAAACCCAAAGAGGAAGAAGAGTTGAGAGAGAGAGAGAGAGAGAGCTGGCTCCCATGGCTGAAGAAGAGCAGCATCAGCAGCAGCAACAGCTTCACTCTTCCCCTTCTTCTTCCTCTTCTGCTGCCGAAGAAACTCTCAACAAGCAAACCCAGGTAGAGAATGTTCCCTTCTTTAAAAAAAAAATTGAAGAAATCGCAATGGAAAAGATTCAATTTTGGGGTTTCTCATATGTGGATATATGTGTGCTCAGAAATGCCATAAACTTGGCATTTTTGGTTTTTTTTTATCTTCTTTGTGTTTTTGCTTTTCAGATTTTATGGTTTTTTCAATTTTTTTTTACATGGGTTCTTCGTGTATTTGTTTAGTTTTGTTTCTATGATCTGGGCTCTGTTAGCTTCTGGCATATGATCGTCCGTGTGTGTCAGAGAGAGAAACATAGAGAGAGAAAAAGGCGATGAAAACCCTTAAAGAATCGAGTTTCTTCAATGGAAGGAAATGGGGTTTAGGTTTATTTAGAAAGTTCCTTTTCATTTTTGTTTCTCGCTAAATGTTACTTTGTATTAGTGTTTCAGGGGGAAGATTTTGAGAGAGGAGAGCCATGCCTTGAGGTGGGGATTTAGTATTACTTTGTTTTTGTAAGAAATCTTACTGTTGAGCACTGGAGGAATGATTGCTTTGTCCAAAATTTTCAGCGTGTGTTCCATGTGTAATCGGAGAATGCTGGAGATAGGTAGCTTTTTCCTACTAGTTTGAATGGAGAAAACTCATGTTCGAGTAAATTAAGATTACCGTCTTGATCTTAGATTTCATCAGTGATGGAAATACTTGGTTGGTATACAAGGAAAGGATTTTTTTTTTTTTGCTTGCCTTTTAAATTTTTGTCGTTTCGTCTTTGGTGATGTTGGAGGTCTGGACTAGGTGATGGTTGCCAGGTGGCATCTGGGTGTAGATGATCAACTACATTTCCAATAAAAGCAATACACTTTATCTAGCTCCATCACTCGAATTCTGCTTGAATTTATTGAGCTCCAACTTGCTTGAAATGTAAGCATAATATCTCCACAGAATCACCAAAGTCCAGTCTAGTGTGCATGATGATGTTGTTAGGTTCGGAAACTGGGATTCACAGAGAATTACTATATCCCATTTTCTTGTAACGCATTTAAATTGCGTTAGTTCTGTAATAGTAAAGCCATCATTGAAGATTTTGTTGTCCTTTTGGTAGTATTAAGTGAAAAACTTGTCACATGGTATGTGGATGCATTCAGAGTGTACTTTGTTCCACGAACATTGCTCTTATAGGATGTAAGTTACAGCAAAGAAATAGTTGTTATATATAAGGGAATAAGATACTTTTTCCACCTAGATCTGGAGGTAGAAACTAGTTGTTATCTCACTGATTTGTGATATTATGGAACTAATGCGCCATTAAAAGATTGTCTGGTGGTTCTATGCTGTTATGAGGGTTCACGCTAAACAAAAGTTAATCAGGTTTTGCCATTTGCTTTTGCTATAAACTAGGTACGTTTTAAATGTGAAACCTTACTGCTAGAATGTTGCTTAATGGTTTCAATTTTAGATTGTTTACATGTAGAGCTGAGGGATAATTACCGTTTGCATTTTCAGTTAGATCGTACTTTTCGTTCAATTTATCACTTTTAGAAAGGTCACGATTGGTTAGGTGGTCGGTTATTACCATTATAAGAAAGCACGAAATTAGCTTAATATTGGGGCCACTTGATACCACCTATGTTTTTGGTGTTTTGCATCTGATATTAATAGAATACATGCTCTGCTATGTTTACTTCTGTAGGATGAATATAAATAGGTTTGATACATGTATCCTTGTTACAACGCAGGAAAATAGGATTGATTCTATGAAAGAGCCTTTTTTCGTGCCTTTTTTCTTTTTAGTAAATCTATTTCTTATGTTCGAAAGACTATTTTCTGTGGCAACAATCTGTGGTACCTGGCAGTGACTGTCTGGCTTATGGCCTGTGGGACACTTTCTCAGCCTAGATATCATTGATGGCCCAAGATTTGATATTGAGACTTGAATCCACCCAAAATGCACCACAAATGGCCCAGTCTGGTGGCGTTGCCAACCATTAAGCTTGTCCAAGTTTTATACTCCTTTCACCTAGACAATCTGTCATCACTGTCTTCAATCAACGTATTTTGTCCTAAATTGATGAGTTATGTATCATGTGTGAAACTGAATATCCAATTTGGCTGTAACAAATGCAACCATTGCACCCATTAAATTGTTCCTCATATTTATAGGAGTCTATTTGCGTGCAATAATGGTCCAACCCTTTTGGGGTTGGTGAGGGCATTTTCTTTTTGGCATGAGTGGTGTGTGTGTGTGTGTTTGGAACTTTTTCAAAGAAGAGGTTCTAGTGTCCGCGGGGGGGGGGGGGGGGGGGGGGGGGGGGGGGGGGGGGCTCCAAGAAGGGGAGGATCAGAGAGATGGTTCAGAAATGGGGTAAGAGGGTGTTGACTCACAGAAAAGGGTGTTTGGAGGATGACAGGGGGGAACCAGGGATGAGCCATGAAAAGTGGGTTTGTTTGCTTTTTCAGCGTGAGGCAGGAAGCTGGAAGGGTACAATGAACAGGGACAAGAGAAGAGAGGAGTATGAACTTTTATACTGGTAAACGAAGAGGGTACATCATTTATGTGTAATGATCATGCATGTTTTGTCCAGTAACTTTCTTTGGTTAAACAAGTAAAAGCATTATTTTTACAAATATTTTTGGTTAGGACAGAGTGTTAACTCTTTTAGTTGCCAATATGAATCTTTTTTGTTAGTGTGTGATCACGAATGGAAAAAACCAATACACAAATCATGCCAGCTGTCACCTTAGTCTTTGAGTCCCCAAATGCTCGTATGATATGGGCTGAATAGCAACATTTTTCCAGTGCTTGGTTATATCAACTGCCGCTGAGCTTATTTTTTTGAACAATTATTGTTCTAGTCCACGTTCCATGAACTGGTTATATCAAAATCTTTTCCTTCTTGTATTTGTAAACTGAGTACACAAGTTGTTCGAAACCCACTAGTTAGCAACTAAACAAGGAATTGATTTCTTGGCTGGTAAGATGATGCAGTATTTAAGTTGGAGTTAAGGATATACATTTGGAATTCTACTTCTTTTGATTCAAGGCTAGAATCAACCTATTTGGAAGGGTTATCCTGGTATTTCTAGCAAGATGTGAGGAAAAGAACCTTTTGTTATTTTCTTTTCAGATTTGATATTTGAAAATATCAGATGAGGAAGTGTTTTCATTAAAGCTGAAGTTTAATGTGACTTTTTGCCAACAATTTAACACCATAGCCCACCACAAATCTTTTGGAGGTAGCTTATTTGTTTACCAAATTTGTGGAAGGTGTGCTATATTAGGTTCTGCCTATGTTGTAAAGTACAAATAAATGAAAATAAAAGCTTTCAGGGATTTTATTTCCAGTGTGGTTAATGCTGTGAATAAATTATGATTTTTTTCCCTCATCACTCTGATTTCCTCCAAATAACTTTGCCGTTCCTTTCTCATTCAGAACTGGAAAGGTTTCATATTTTTTCTTTTCTTTGTTTAGAACATGAAGAATGATGTAGTTAACTTTATTTTCATTGACAAGCAAAGCTAAGAAACTTTATTTTGTTGCTGTGGAGACTCAATACTTTGTGCTCATATGGTTATATGCATTCCTTAATTGGGTCCTAATCTCTTTGTTTCAATTGTCTAGGCACAGTTTAGCAGCTTACCTTCGCTAAATGGAGATTTTCAGACGCTCCCGATCATGTATCCTTCATATTTTCCTGGATTTTACCCTCCACAACAGAACCAGGAACAGATGAATCATGGGCGTGGCCTTTATGCTGTTCCAGCTTTTCCATTCATGGGGCCTACTGCTGCATTTGCACCAAATACTCTAATCCCTTTCACCTATAATATACCTTCGTGAGTGTTCTAGCTATGCATGACTTGATGGTATAATAATTCAGTAGTATTTTGCTTAGGTCAAGTAATCTTTCTGATTCTTTGTGCTGCATGCAACTTTACAATGGTTTTGCAAGTCCAACGCTTTCTTGTCTGTTTGATTTTTTCCTGCATATAAGATTTTTTTCCTAATCTTTCTATTTTCCTCTTTTGCCTTTTTTTCCAGCAGAGAGACATTACAAAATGGAATCCTCACCTAAATATCAAGCTATTACACACCAAAAAGAAAAAAAAAGGCAAACAACAATATTTTTACAGTTTAACAGGACAAAATGCATTGAGGTTGTTTACTGGGATTGCTGCATATTAAAGGAATGGAATTATAATTTCTGAAGCAAAAAATGGTAAGGAGAAAAATGGTGCCTCTTAAATAAAACATAAAGAAATGGTCCCTCTGGTGTTTACTTTTATCTGCACATCAAAATGATGTTAATCTTTGGTTAAACACTTAAGTTTACTCATTGCAAGAAACTGGTTAAATCAAATTGAACTTTATTTGGCAATGCCTGAGATATGTGTTCATCATAGTTTAAATGGATATACTGATCTGCTATGTGGTGTAGAACATGATGAAAGGCCAGATGGGTGACTTCATCTCTGTTAGAATCTTTATCACTAAAAGTGATGGACATCTTTTTATATTTACTGATTCTTGGGCCAGGAGAGGAATCTTTCGATGGTATTACAGATTTACAATTTTTAAAACCTAATACCATTTTATTTCCTCCATAGTTTGAACTACTAGGGTGTTGCTTTTGTTGTTTGATATCTTACACTTAAACAATTTTTTTATTGCCGTTGTTGGTCTTCATAAGCATCCAGGTATTGCGTGAATCTATCATTCTTCGCATATTTAGCTCTGCAACATGTATTCCCTGATATAAAGCACTTGACTACTTTGGTTTAGAAATTGGAAAAGGTAAAAAAAGGACAATGGAAAAGCAAATGCTTATGTCATGTTGGAAATGGGCCTTTTCCAGCGGCATATAAAACTCAATCACCATGTTAGTTCTCCTCTCTGTTGGAATATATAGGATGATTATGTGGGTATACTTCTAAGCTAACAAGGTCAAAAAACTTTTTCTGTGATGTCCCAACTGGGACCTACCTCCAAACACTGTGTGTGAATGTGCTGGAGGAGAGGTAAAGGACCAAGCAGAAGCACCTTGAGTTAGAAGAACATATCTGGTGTTTTCAAGAAGTGACTAATGAGGTCAGGATTTGGATTAGTGAATTTCAAGCAGGTTGCCAGGCCATGACTAGGTTAGCCAATCAAGACCTAGAGGGCATGGAATTCTTAGACACTGGTTACGAGGATCCTTCTAAGACTAAATCTGGTGCCAATTCAGTAGCTGGACCTGCTAGGTCCGCTGGACAAGATGTTTGAGGATATTATGTTAATTTTAGGAGAGTTATTTTTTCAGTAGGTTTGATTCCTCTTTTTCTTGCGAGAGTAGGCAGGCTTAGGATGGTAAGTTTGGAATTGGGGCCTAGCTGGGGCGTCACATATTTCTTATGCTTTTTTACTAGCTTATTTAGACGTACATGTTTAGTGGCTCTACTAAAAGCTTTTCCTGCATGTGAGACTTTGATGGAAGCTTGTAAGCATTTGCCAAGTATACTTGTCTGAATTGTTAGTAATGTGTCATAAAAGTTTGAATTTCCTTTCCGTGTTACAACATGACCCTGCATGTCAACCATTTCTCTTCCACACTCATCACTTTTTTAAGTGTGTTCAGCAAAATTAACCAAAGTCCCAGAAGATCATTGGGCATACGCGGCAATTATAGGCCTTTCTTATGCATTGTTCAGAAGTTGTCCCTCGTTACAAATTGTGCACTTAGCATGCAAAATAGCAGGGAAAATTATTGTTCCATGCACAAAATCGATCTTTAGTGTTGTTTCTGGGAGTATCACTCACTAAATCCTGAGCAAGTTGCAAGGTTTCCATATTTTGCTTTATTATATATAGTCCATAGGTTGTTCTTATTGAGTTAATAGGTAATAACACAAGTAGGGCTGTAAACAAATCGGATCGATCCAAAACTTTTGACCTGTGAGGCTGGGTTTCAAGCTTGTATCTTACACAAGCTTAGAATTTAAGCTCAAGTTCAATTTGACTTTCTTAACCTAAAGGGGAACCTTGTGTAGATACCATATCCTTATCATCAATCTTGTATTCTATAGGGTCTATCTCGACTGGAAACCCCGAAATTTGTTTCTATTTTTTTAATTTTAGTAGTATTTTATGAATATTACATATATCGATTTTATGGAATATAATAGTAAAAATGTAATTCTATGTAAAATATAGCTGTATGTTTCTTAAAAAATATAAAAAAATACTCGAGCCTTAACGAGGCAAATACTTGGTATTCGAACTCAGTTCGATAACTTAATCGAATTCTAATCATTGTTCAAATTTGAGCTCGACCTCACTAAAAATTTTACTGGAACTGAGCTTTTGAGTTTTGACAAATTGAGCCTGAACTATTCGTTAAGGCTTGATTTGTTTACAGCCCTAGGTGCAAGAGGATAAAAGTATGTTTTCTGACATTAATTTCGGTTAAGATTCAGTACAATCCTTGTTAAAGTAAATGATGCCCTTTTATTTTTCATTCAGTAGCTAACAAATTATGTTATTAGTCGGTTAGAGTTTGTTGAATCAAATAAGGTCTGTTGAAAGTATGCTTGCAGACTCGGCCCTTCTCCACCTGCAAAACCCTAACAAATTATATATCAAATATTGTTGATAAAGAACTACATGGAACCTTTTGAGGGAAATGAAACTTTGTCCTAATCTTTTATAGTTATAGATGTTCCTTTCATAGTAATCTCTTCTTCATATTATGGCTCGATTTATTTGGTTACTATCTGTCAGGATATTAGGACTATTGGAGTTTGGGCCCTTTGGGGTTTTAGACATGCTGAATGTGAAGCACTCCTTTCGCAGCTGAGATTTTGGATTCACAAGAAAGTAAACCGTCATTTTAGAATTTACCATATCCTTTAAAAAGATTTGAAGTGGTAGTTTGGTAAAAACTAGTTAACTTACTTCAAGGTTTTTACCTTGCTTGTTTAGCTTGCAGAGGCAATCAGCAAGGCATTTTAATAAATGCAGAAATCAAACATGTTGGGCAACATGTCTTGGCCTCCGAATAGTGTCATGATATTTTCTATGTGAATGCAATAATAATAATGTGTAGGAAGTTAACAACAATCCATTGACATGCATATTATGCACTATTTTATGAAAATCGTAATTGTTTCCATCTTCAACTGCAAATCTAGAATTCTAAGTACAGGAGGTCTTGGTGATTTTATTTAACTGATTTGGCAACTCTGTACCATTCACAGTGGGCCAAGTCCACCAGAAACTGGAGCAGTGGGTGAGAATCAAGGACAACAGCAACATGAGCAGCAACAGCCGCAGCAAATGCAGCCTGGACATCGACAAGTTGTTGTAAGGAGATTTCAAATTGCTTTCCAGCTTGACTTGCTGCTTATTCTAAAGCTGGTGGCAGTTATCTTTTTGTTTAACCAAGATGGATCTAGACAAAGGCTGGTGCTGCTTGTGTTTTTTGCTTCATTAGTTTATCTGTAAGTAGCAGAGTTTCTCAGGATTTTCGCTTTTGTTGTTTGTCCACCGCCAAAAACCACTGGGCAACTGAATTCTTTGTTTCCAATGAAAAAAATCAAAAAGTTCATGACTCAATCAAAAGTTTGTTACATGGTTTATACTGTTCAGGTATTCTCTTACTTGCTCTCCAGCTAATAAGAGCTGCAATTATTCTACTGGCTGATGCAGGTATCAAACTGGAGCTCTGGCACCATTAGTTCGGTGGCTTTCACAGGGGATGCACCGGGCAGCTGCACCTCCCCAACCACCAAGGCCTGCTGTGCGGGCAGATAATGCTCATGCTCATGCTCCTGAGGGAGCTGGAAATGAGAATGATGCTGCTGCTGCCGGTACTTTGACTAACTATATCTCTATTGAAAATCTGTAAGCATGTAATGCAGAAAAAAAGGCAAGAACTTGTATTTAAAAAATTAATTTTTCCCAATCCTGTGATGAGCTCTCAACAAGAATATATTTTGGCTATTTATTTAATCTGATTGAGTTACTTCCAGATTCTCTCTTGTATAGCCTTCTTATTGGAAGCCTCATATGTTTCACTTTCTAATCTCTCTCTCTCTCTCTCTGCACACACACACGCACGGAGAAACTCACATCTGCTTATTTGGTGATTTATCTAACAATCTTGGGTTCCCTGTGAAGGAATCTGTCTTGAACAACTTTCATTTACTTGTTTTTTTGGTGAGCCATATCAGAGGTTGTTTGTGGGCTCGGCTAGGTTCCCATTATTCGTGAATCAATTAGTCTGAAAGTCAATTTTTTTTGGGTATAAAGAATCCATGAAGAGTGCAAATAGACGATATCAAATGGAAAGAGAATGGTCTTGTTACAGTTGCTCCCTGCTGTAGTTTCTTGATGTTGATGTGATTCTCATCTTTGTTTGCTTAGCTGCACTATCTGCATTTTCACAATTTCTGCTTAACAACCTTACAGCTCATCTAGCACTATGATAAAAGATTGTTATCATCAGAATCTAATGGACAAAACTCATAAATGACCTGCATTTTGATATGTCAGTGGTTACATGAAGTTCCATTCTCGATCCCTTACTTATTTCAGACTACGGTTGTCACCAAAAGAGTAATCATTTCCTAACACATGACCATCTTCAATCTTGGCAGATGGACAACCTGTAGGCGAAAATGAGCATCAGCCTCTTAACGAGAATGGGGCAGAAGAGAATGAACCTGGCGTGGAACCTGGCAGAGCTGAAGGTGGCAACCGCTTGTGGGTAATTGTGAAGGAGATCCAACTGATTGTCTTTGGCTTCATCACATCACTACTTCCTGGCTTTCATAACATAGATTAAACTGTAAATGGATGTAGATCCATTATAGTTACTCTGACAAAGGTGGGAGAGTTAAACAGGCTGTCCTTTTCTTCACACCCACACCCCCCCCCCCCCCCCCCCCCCCAAAAAAAAACAAAAAAAAAAACTATGTGAATGCCATAACTTTCTGGAGACTGTTGGAGGCTGTATGTATGTTGAAATGGATTTTCCCAGAACCAGCCCGCTGAAATGATGTAAAGGCCTTAACATAAATAACATTTTCCCTTTGGGATTTTAGGCTTTACCCTGAAAATTCTAGCATAGCAGGTCCTCAATGAGGAAGTCCCTTAGAGTGGTGATGCACATGTTGAACGGCCCTTTTTGCTTGGGGGGTGTGAACCTTTGAATTCCTAGGGGCCACAGGTGTTTATGGAGGATGAGAATTTGTATTAAAACACATATATTCCTAAAGATTTTACTCCCAGCTATTAAAATATAGATGGTATTTAGCTTTCAGAGTATCACTCGCAACCGATTTGAGTTGATGCTTTTGGCAAAATCATTGTCAGACATATTAAAAGGAATTCGTGTTGAACCAATGGGTAATTTCATTCAGAAAAGGATCTGTTAATAACTATGACAAATTTTTTAATTAAATAAAGCATAAAAAGAAGATGGTTGGACATGGCAAATCAAATATGAATTCACGTTGATCTGGTTAAATTAAATCTACAGAATTTTTTTTTCTTTGGGTTTGGGTTTGGGTTTGAGTGTCGGGTTGAAGTGCGAACGATTTTGATAGTCACATAATAAATCATATAAATTACAAGTACAACGTAGTTAAATAAATAGAAGGAAAATTTGTCAAATTGATCCTCACAATTTTAGAAAAAATTTTTTTTAGTCCCTCGTATTTAAAATCAGCCATAATAGTCCTTCAGATATAAAAAAGTCTACCCAATTGATTTCAAAACTTGTTTTCACTCATTTCTCTAACTAAAAAGCACACGCCTCTCTCATGTGCCCATAATTTTAAGGGTAAAAATTAAAACACATTTCGTTTCCTCTTAAGAAACATATCAGCCACCAAATCCTTAAATATAAACCTAGATTAAACAAGAGAGATTTTAACTTCTTCATTCTTTAATATAACGCCAACAACAATGCCGGTTTCCAAGAATCTCCCTTCTAGAATTTGCAGGTTTCCAAGAAGTCAAAATCATGAGCACTTTGCCACAATGACACCGATTATTGTTTGTTTCATTGTACTCTTTAATGGGTGAGTTTCTGAGGTGTCTTTTCTTGCTTTTCTACTATTACTTGTAGGTAATCATATTGAAATTTTCTTGGACTGGGGGTTTGGTAGCTTACAATTAGGGTTTTGGCAGCTGAAAAAATAGGAAAAGAGGGAAGAAAGGGTTTGGTGGCTTACATTTTCGTCTTCTTTTTTTTTAAAAAAAAAAAAGAGAGAAAATGAAATGTGTTTTCATTTTTGTTCTTGAAATTATGAGCACATGAGAGAGGTGTGCACTTTTTGGCTGGAGAACTGAGCAAGAACGAACTTTGGGACCAATAGGGTAGATCTTTTTATATCTGAAGGACTATTGTGGCTAATTTTAAATGTGAGGGACAAAAAGAGTTTTTTCTGAAAATGTGAGAGACCAATTTAGCAAATTTCCCTAAATAGAAATGGCAAGGAGACGGTTTCGACCAGGAGACTCTTCCCTTGTAGCTCACCTCGTCGTTAGAAAACTGTCATGTCCCTGCCCTACCCCCAACCCCCGTCCCTCCACCCTCCCCCCTCCTACACTACCTAGCAACTTTATTTTCTTTTGGGACAATTTCAGAAACCTCCCTTGAGTTTCTGACAATTGCACTAGCCTCGCCTAAAGTTTGTAAAATTACACAAATCTCTACTGAAGTTAAAGTTTTGATAACAAAATTAGTCCAATTAGAAAAAGTACTATTAAAAATATATTTCAAGAAGAGGGACGAAATTTTGATTCCATAAATACCCCTTATGTGTGTACATAAGTTGTATTAGTAAAAAAAATAAAAATAATTAAAAGTTAAAAATAACTAATATGCACAATTTAGTATTCAAAAAGTTCATATTTAATAAACAACACAAATAAGCAATAAAACTACACTAATTATCACAAGATTCAGCAAAACAGACTAGTTATTTCTTTTAGCATGATGTTTGCTATGATTCTTGTGATTTTGAATAGAAAAAATTTCAAATTTTCCTTCTTTTCATTAAGTAAAATAATGTTTAATAAAAAAGATAAAATCAAACTCTAAAATATACTCAGTTACCAGTTCATCTAGCTCCTGAGGTTGGACCACTTGCCTCACAGCTTCCTCAGCATGCACAACATCCTCTTCTCCAACTTCTTCCGTATGCTCTTCCTTATTCTCCTCATGTTCCTAACCATAGAGAATTGAATAATTTTTTAAATTATTCTATAAGTTAAATGGTTTGCATAAAAAGGATAAAATAAATTTTTAAAAATATTTAGTCACCGGTTCGTCCAGTACCTAACCTTGGGGTACGTCCAACGCAGCTTCAAGTTCCTTTTCTTCGGCTTCTTCCACGCCATTTTCCTAAGCATAGAGAATTGAATAAATTTTTTTAACTATTCTATAAATTAAAAGGTATTGCATGAAAAAGGATAAAATAAATCTCTAAAAAAATTTAGTCACCAATTCGTCCAATACCTGAGCCTGACCGAAGACCAGCTCATCGTCCTCATGATGCACTACTTCCTCTTCACCGATTTCTCCAAAGTTCTCTTGCTCTAGTTCCTAGGTGATAGAATTTTAAAAAATTTTGAAATTAAAATAATTTGAATTAATTGAAATAAAATCTCTAAACAAAAATCATCAACTCTTTGTTGTAGCTAGTTTTCCCTTGCATCACCTCAACTTATATATTTAATGAAAATGGAGGGCATGAAAGGAAAATTTTGAAAATTTTTATATTCAAAATCAAAAAATTCATAACAAATATCACGTCCAAAGAGATGACTGGTCTATTTTTTTGAATCTTGTGATCATTAATTAGTTTTGTTGCCTATTTGTGTTGTTCAATTTATTAAATATGAATTTTTTGAGCGATAAAATGTGTGTATTAATTATTTTTAATTTTTAATTATTTTTATTCTTTTACTAATACAACTTACATACATGTATAAGGGGTATTAGTGGAATAAATGTTTCGTCTCTCTACTTAAAGTATTTTTTAAGGATAATTTCAGAAACCTCCCTTGACATTTCTTACAATTTCACTAGCCTTCCCTAAAATTTGAAAAATTACACAAACCTCCCCTGAGATCAAGATTTTGATAACAAAATTAGTCCAATTAGAGAAAAATAACTTTAAAAAGTACTTTAAGAAGAGAGACGAAACTTCCATTCTGTAAATACTCCTTATGCGGGTACATAAGTTGTATTAGAAGAAAAATCAAAATAATTACAAGTTAGAAATAATTAATATACACAATTTACTATTCAAAAAGTTCATATTTAATTAATTAGACAACATAAATAAGCAATAAAGCTACAGTAATGACCACAAGATTCAACAAAGCGGACTAGTCATTTCTTTTAGCATGATATTTGCTATGATTCTTGTGATTTTGAATGAAAAAATTTTAAAATTTTACCTTTCTTTTCATTAAGTAAAAATAATGTTTAATAAAAAAGATAAAACAATACTCTAAACAATACTCAATCACCAGTTCATCTAGCTCCTGAAGTTGGACAACTTGCCTTTCAATTTTCTCAGCATGCATAACTTTCTCTTCTCCAACATTTTCCATATGCTCTTCCTCATTCTCCTCATGTTCCTAACCATAGAGAATTGAATAATTTTTTGTTGATCTTGATCCCTATCTTTTGATGTTTACAAAACTGTTAACTGGTATTTTGGGAGGAAAACATCTAGTCACTGTATTATGAGTGACCAACTAGTATTTATAGGAGTACAAACCTAATAAACTATTTACAAGAATACCCTTACTAATTTATTATGTACAAGAATACTTATATTCTCTTAACACTCCCCCTCAAGTTGGAGCATATATATCATAAGCACCCAACTTGTTACAAATGTATTTCACCCTAGAGCCCCCTAAACTCTTGGTAAACACATCAGCCAATTGATCTACAGATGATACATGAGATGTCTTGATGACCCCGTCAAGCAATTTCTCTCGAATGAAATGACAATCAACTTCAATATGTTTTGTCCTTTCATGAAACACTGGATTAGACGCAATATGAACAGCCGCCTGATTATCACACACTAAATTCATAGGCTGTTTATGCTCAAACCCAAGTTCAAGTAACATACTCTTCAACCAAACCAACTCACACACAGTGTGAGCCATAGCGCGGTATTCAGATTCTGCACTTGATCTGGATACAACTGTTTGCTTCTTACTCTTCCACGACACTAAATTACCACCAACAAACACACAATATCCTGTAGTCGATCTTCGATCTGAGGCAGAACCAGCCCAATCTGCATCACTATATCCTTCAATATCAGTGTGTCCATGATTTTGATACAGCAACCCTTTTCCAGGAGCACTCTTAAGATACCTGAGAATCTGTATAACAGCATCCCAATGACTAGTACGAGGGGTATCAAGAAATTGACTCACAACACTCACTGCAAACGAAATATCAGGTCTCGTTACAGTGAGATAATTTAATTTACCCACAAGTTTTCGATATTGCTTAGGATCATCAAGTAATGCACCTTGATCTCCTGCTAATTTCACATTGGGATCCATAGGAGTATCTACAGGTCGGCAACCTAACATCCCAACTTCACTCAACATATCGAGTACATATTTCCTTTGACATAAATAAATCCCATATTTAGACCGAGCTATCTCAATACCCAGAAAATACTGTAGATGACCTAAATCCTTTGTCTGAAAGTTTGCCTGCAGATTGGATTTAAGTTTCTGGATCCCCACAACATCATCACCTGTAATCACAATATCATCCACATAAACAACTAATAAAATTTTACCAGCATTAGAATGCCGATAAAATACAGAGTGATCTACTCCACATCTTGTCAGACCGAACTCCATGACAACACTACTAAACCGGCCAAACCAAGCCCTCGGAGACTGTTTCAATCCATATAAGGATTTTTTCAAACGACAAACCAACCGCGGATTCTCCCCCTGAACAACAAATCCAGGAGGTTGTTCCATATATACCTCTTCTTCCAAATCTCCATGCAGAAATGCATTTTTCACATCCAACTGATACAATGGCCAATTATAAGTTGCTGCCAAAGAGATAAGAAGACGAACAGAGGTAATCTTTGCAACAGGAGAAAATGTTTCTAAGTAGTCTACTCCATACACCTGAGTAAATCCTTTAGCTACCAGACGAGCCTTCAATCTATCAATAGAACCATTAGGCTGCACTTTTATAGTGTACACCCATTTACAACCAACAACAGGCTTACCTGAAGGACGAGGGACAAGATCCCAAGTACCATTTTGTTCCAAAGCAGACATCTCTTCTTGCATAGCTAATCTCCAACCAGGATGATTAAGAGCATAGGTAATAGACTTAGGAATGGAGATAGAATCAAGGGAAGCAACAAAAGAAGAATATGACATAGAGAGACGAGAATAAGAAATAAAATTAGAAATAGGATGGGAAGTACAATGTCTCTTACCTTTGCGTAAAGCAATAGGAAGATCTAACTCACAGGAGGGCGTCATACCTGGATTTGAAGATTGAGAGTTAATTGGTGAAGTGCGTGGCATATCAGGAACTTTCTCAACCATGGAACGACGAGAGTAAACTTGAAGATGAGGACGAGATAATCGAGCTATGAAATCTGGTGGACTAGATGACTCAGGTAATAAAGGGGAAGGGACTGGTAAAACAGGAGAGGAAAAAGAGGGACACTGGTCTAACTCACAAGGCATACTTTGTTTGATAAAATATGGAGTGGATTCAAAGAAAATAACATCAGCACAAGTAAAAAATCAATTTAAAATTGGACTGTAACATCTATACCCTTTTTGTGCTCGTGCGTATCCTAAGAAAATACACTTAATGGCACGAGAATCTAATTTATCCACCCCGGGAGTAAGCTGATGAACAAAGCACACACATCCAAAAATACGAGGAGGTAATTTAAACACAGGTTCATGAGAAAAAAGAATGGAGTGAGGTAATTGACCTCCAAGAATATTAGATGGCATGCGATTAATTAAATAACATGCAGTTAGAACTGCATCACTCCAAAATTGTTTGGGCACATTCATGTGCAACAACACTGTTCGAGCAATTTCGATTAAATGTCCAATTTTTCTTTCAGCAACTCCATTCTGTTGTGGAGTGTGAGGACAAGAGGACTGATGAATAATACCAGACTTACTCATAAAGGTATTAAAAGGAGTGGAAAAATATTCTTTCGCATTATCACTGCGAAGTATACGTACCGGCACACCAAATTGATTCTTTATTTCTGCAATAAATGCACAAAAAATGGAATATAGTTCTGAACGATCTTTCATTAAATAAAGCCATGTAACTCTTGAAAAATCATCAACAAAGATTACAAAATATTTAAAACCTAACTTTGAAGTGACTCGACTAGGACCCCAAACATCAGAATGAACTAACAAAAACGGTTCAGAAACCCGTTTATTGACTCTAGGAGCAAAAGAAACACGATGATACTTTCCTAACTGACAAGACTCACATTCTAACGAAGATAATTGACTCAAAGTAAGAACCAACTTTTTCAAATTTTGTAAAGATGGATGACCTAAACGACAGTGAATTTCAAGAGGAGAAACAGTAGCAGGACATGCTATCGGACCATTAAAGTTGAGAAAGTAAAGACCATTATGCTCATGCCCTCCACCAATCGTCCTCTTTGTCTTCAAATCCTGAATGACAACAGAATCAGGAGAAAAAGTAACTGTACACTGTAGAAATTTAGTGAGCTTGCTAACAGACATTAGATTAAAGGGCAAATTGGGTACGTAAAGAACAGAAGACAACGGAAGTGATGGATTAATTTCTACAGTGCCTAGTTCTTTAACTTTAGTGGTAGATCCATCAGCTAAAGTAACATGAGGAAATGGAGTAGACTCTTGAAAATTAGAAAAAAATTTAGAGGTACCTGACATATGATCAGTAGCCCCGAAGTCAATAATCCATGAGTCATTACCTTTTTGTGCTAAAGAAGCAGAGGGAAGAAATGCGTGATTTGTAGCTTGGTACTGTAGGAATTTAACATAATCTTCCTCAGATATAGTAACAGTCTTCTGGGACCCATGTGCTGAAAAACTCGATTCAATGTGGTTATTGGTAACCGCATTAACAAACCTTTCAACCATGGCGAATGGCACGTCAAACCAAAGAAAATGTCAAAATTCGAGATGATTCGAGATGACAGTGCGCGTGAACAGTGCCGCGCCGTGAACAGTGCGCGTGAACAGTGCCGCGATGAATAGTGCGGCTGAACAGTACTTTTGACTAGATGTTTAACCCTAACCCTAGGACTTTTGCTCTGATACCATGTTAACTGGTATTTTGGGAGGAAAATATCTAGTCACTGTATTATGAGTGACCAACTAGTATTTATAGGAGTACAAACCTAATAAACTATTTACAAGAATACCCTTACTAATTTATTATCTACAAGAATACTTATATTCTCTTAACAAAAACAAATGGATGATATTAATATCTCTTCAAGATATTCTTTCAGTTATGAAACTATTTGATTCCATGAACAAGTGCAATTGAAAGAAGACAAAGGTTCCTGAAAGCTGTCGGACGCTCAAAAAGACTGTATCGGACGTCCGACAACCATTGAGTATTTTCGGACGCAGAAAACTAACCTACCGGACGTCCTAAGGAATTGAAGAAAAATTCTCAATTTTACATCATACCTTCGGATGCAGAAAACCAACCTACCGGACGTCCGAAAGAATTGAAGAAAATCTCCTAAACTCTCTGCCTGCTGTCGGACGCACAAAATAGGGCTACGGGACGTCCGACACTGCCAACGGATAGTTGACTGTTTAGCTACTTTCTATCCGTTGGAAGCATTAATGAGGCACTTTCTTGGTCCTATATAAATAGTGGTTGATCAGATATTTCAAATAACTTTTGCACACTGAAGATACAAAAGATCTACAGTGATTTTAGTGAGAAAATACTCATCAAAGAAGATTTGTAGTCTTAGTGGTGTGAGGTTCATTGTAAGCTTTTCATTTGTGAGTGAATCTTTCATGAGTGTAGCTCTGTGAGGGTTGTCCTGAGAGATAGTAAAACGTCCTGACTTGACCGAGTGGTGTTCGGGGTAAGGAGGAGGTGAACCTTCCTTTGTACGCAAGAGTGATTGTAATTCATCAATTTGAAGAAGATTATTTGAATTAATCTACAAGCTCAAGAGGAGCTGTGTAGTTAATTGGTTTGCAATTCTTTCTCTTTTATTTACTTATTGTTATATTACGATCTTTTAATTGCTTATCGATTGGCTTTTCGATTGGTTGTCTTCGATCCTTACAATTGGTATCAGAGATTGGTCTCCTAGAGATTAAACTCAATCAGCTTTGGAGTAAAAATGACAACCAATTATGTCATATTTTTTGAAGGACATTCTGTCATTAGACCACTTATGTTTAATGGGTCAAATTATGTGAGTTGGAACGAAAGAATTATTATCCTTTTGCAATCAATTGATATTGAATTGTGGCTTATTATTAGTGAAGGTCCATATGATGCCTCTTTTATAGATAAAAATACTCATACATCTAGACCAAAAACAAGAAGTGAACTGACTGCTGTGGATAGAACTCATCTCACCTTAAATGTAAAAGCCATGAATGTATTATATTGTGCCTTAGATTCAAATGAATCTGCTAGAGTCAAAGGCTGCAAGTCAGCCAAGAAAATTTGGGATAAATTGAGAGAATTTCATGAAGGTAGTGAGAATGTTAGAGAACAAAAGAAGTCTATTCTGGTTACCAAGTATGAATCGTTCAAGATGGAACCTCATGAAAACATTGATGAGATGTACTGTAGATTCAACGACCTCGTTAAGGACTTAGAAGTGCTGGAAAAGGAATACTCTCTAGGTGAGAAAAACAGAAAAATTCTGAATGCCTTATCGAAGAATTGGGAGAGTAAAGCGACTGCTATTGAGAAAGCTAAAGATCTAAATACCTTGCCCATTGAATCTCTTATTAACTCTCTAACTTCTTATGAGCTGAAACTCAAGTTCAAGGTGCAGGAGGAAGAAGGTACAAAGGTGAGAAAGAGTATTGTTCTAAAAGCCTCACAAGATGAAGATGATACAGTCTCCTTAGATGGAGATGACATAGAAGGTGATGACAGTGATATTGCACTCATCACAAGAAGTTTCAAACGAATACTCAACAAGAGTAGATTCAGAAAAGATGGACCTAGCAATTCATTCCCAAATCAGTTCAACAAAAAGCAAACTGATAAATGCTTCGAGTGCGGCCAACCTGGACACTATGCGAGCGAATGTCCAATGATGAAGAAGAAAGAAGGAAGAAAACCAAGAGTCAATAACTTTCAATTCACATGGAATGAGTGCAACTCCGATGGTGAAATTGAAGAGTAAGAAGAATCTGCTCAATTGGCTTTTATGGCCATTGGAGATGATGAAGTAACAACTTGTAACTCTCAATTTGAAAGTGATGATGAAATTGATGATGGTTTTGAATTTTTCATTATAAAATTGCATGATAGTTTGAAAGAATCCTATGTTAGAAACAAGGAGTTAAAACAAAAAATTAGTTTTTTGCTTCGTAATAATGCAAATCTTTTTCAACAAAATAAAAAGTTGAAAACTGAAAATGATTACTTCAAAAAGTGTGAGCTTGCTTTATATTTTGAGCTTGATAGAAAAATAAAGTTTTGTGAATTATTCAAAAAAGAACAAGATGATTTGAAAAGAAGAATGGATGGTCTGAATGAATTGCTTAAACACAAGAAACAAGTCTGTTTTCAAAAGAATATGTTGAATTCTAATTCCAATGAATTTGCTATCCATAGGAAAAGGCAAGTCAGATTTATTAAACCCGTTCATGTAAATCACTCTTTGGTTATGTGTAATTTTTGTTGTCAAAAAGGTCACATGAAAAGTGATTATTATGTGAGAAAAAATATGAAAAGAGGCATTAAATGCATGTGGATAGTTAGACATGATATTAGTTCTCAAGAACCCAAAAATTAAAGGAAGAAAAGAATAACTCTGATCTAATGATGATTTGGTTTGATAATTTTTTGATGTTATTTCTCTGTTTGATACGTCTTTTGCTATCAATTCTCTGTGATATGTTGGTTATTGCTGTCATTTCTCTGTTTTTACTTGAAATATTAGATTCTCTGTTATTATTGTTGGATTATGGTAGTTGGTTATTACTCTCATCTTATGATGACAAAAAGGGGGAGAAATGAATGCTATGTGTTAGGGGGAGTTATTCTGAATTTATAAGTTTGGTTGCAATGAGTGAGGGGGAGTTTATGCTCATATGCTCAATCTTTTTCTTTTTTTTTCATCCATTGTTTTGTCATCATCAAAAAGGGGGAGAATGTTGATCTTGATCCCTATCTTTGATGTTTACAAAACAAATGGATGATACTAATATCTCTTCAAGATATTCTTTCAGTTATGAAGTTATTTGATTCCATGAACAAGTGCAATTGAAAGAAGATAAAGGTTGTTGAAAGCTGTCGGACGCTCAAAAAAACTGTATCGGACGTCCGACAACCATTGAGTATTTTCGGACGCAGAAAACCAACCTACCGGACGTCCTAAGGAATTGAAGAAAAATTTCCAATTTTACATCATACCTTCGAACGCAGAAAACCAACCTACCGGACGTCCGAAAGAATTGAAGAAAATCTCCTAAACTCTCTGCCTGCTGTCGGACGCACAAAACAGGACTACCGGACGTCCGACACTGCCAACGGATAGTTGACTGTTCAGCTACTTTCTATCCGTTTGAAGCATTAATGAGGCACTTTCTTGGTCCTATATAAATAGTGGTTGATCAAATATTTCAAATAACTTTTGCACACTGAAGATACAAAAGATCTAGAGTGATTTTAGTGAGAAAATACTCATCAAAGAAGATTTGTAGTCTTAGTGGTGTGAGGTTCATTGTAAACTTTTCATTTGTGAGTGAATCTTTCATGAGTGTAGCTCTGTGAGGGTTGTCCTGAGAGATAGTAAAACGTCCTGGCTTGACCGAGTGGTGTTCGGGGCAAGGAGGAGGTGAACCTTCTTTTGTACGCAAGAGTGATTGTAATTCATCAATTTGAAGAAGATTATTTGAATTAATCTACAAGCTCAAGAGGAGCTGTGTAGTTAATTGGTTTGTAATTCTTTCTCTTTTATTTACTTATTGTTATATTGCGATCTTTTAATTGCTTATCGATTGGCTTTTCAATTGGTTGTTTTCGATCCTTACATTTTTTAAATTATTCTATATGTTAAAATGGTTTGCATAAAAAGGATAAAATAAAATTTTTAAAATATTTAGTCACCGGTTCCTCCAGTACTTGACTTTGAGGTACGTCTAGCGCAGCTTCAAGTACCTCTTTTCCAGCTTCTACCACACCATTTTCCTAAGCACAGAGAATTGAATAAATTTTTTATTATTCTATAAATTAAAAAGGTATTGCATGAAAAAGGATAAAATAAATCTCTAAAAAAATTTAGTCACCGATTCGTCCAATACCTGAGCCTAACCGAAGACCAACTCAGTGTCCTCATGATGCTCTACTTCTTCTTCACCGGCTTCTTCAACGTTCTCTTCCTCTAGTTCCTAGGTCATGGAATTTTTTAAAAAAATTGAAATGAAAATAATTTGAATTAATTGAAATAAAATCTCTGAAAAAAATCATCAACTCTTTCCTGTACCTGGTTTTGAACTACTTGCCCCGTCACAGCATCGTCAATATGCAATTCTGGATCTCCTGCATCATCTCAACTTATGTATTTAATGAAAATAGAGGGTGTTACAGATTATATGCAGGCTGATTTGTAGGGATTAGATAGCTGTCACAGATTGATATAGGCTGATTTGTAGGGATTAGATAGCTGTCACAGATTGATATAGGCTGATTTGTAGGGATTAGATAGCTAACAAATGTAGGCTAGTTTGTAGCCTAAATTATAGGAATTAGAGGACTGATTTATTGTAATAGGATATCTTCCTATTATAGGATGTCTATACCTGTATATATACCCTTACGATTGATGAATAAAAATATGGGGAATTTATTCTCTTCCTCTGAAATTCACATGGTATTAGAGCAAGGTTTGTTCATAAAGTTTTTTTTTTCTGGGTTGTTGGGTGTGAGAGAAGCTGCTGCCATATTCAAGGTACAGGCTTTAGAGGTTCCTTTATAGACACCGCCAACTCAGGGAGGTACGTAGTACCGATTGGTCAGAACCCAGCACCTCTCCTCTGTCTCTCGACGCTATTTGCATACCTATTTGTGGGTCAACATCGATCTAGGTGTGGGACTTGGCTACAACAGGTTTTTCTTGTGGGTAATCTGTTATCTTGTTGAATTTTCTTAGCAATTATGTCTGACAAAAAGCCTGGAGTTGTTTCTGATATAGTTCCGCTGGTTTCAAAAATCACGGAACATAAGTTAAATGGAATTAATTTTCTTGATTGGAACAATACTATTGAATTATATCTGCTCAGTATTTCTATGGATGGCCATCTGACTGATGATCCACCTACGGATGACTCTAAATTGTCTTGGATGAGAGAGGATGCTCGCTTGTATATACAGATCCGTAATTCTATTGATAGTGAGGTGGTTGGTCTGGTTACTCATTGTAAGACAGTAAAATAATTAATGAACTATTTACAGTTCTTATATTCTGGAAAAGGAAATTTCTCTCGTATCTATGATGTTTGCAAGGATTTTTACAGGGCAGATAAAGGAGACAAGTCTCTCACCAGTTATTTTATGGACTTCAAGAAAACATATGAAGAGCTCAATATGCTGCTTCCCTTCAGTTGTGATGTGGAGGAACAACGAAATCAGCGAGAGAAGATGGCGGTTATGAGTTTTCTAGCCGGTCTTCCGTCTGAATTTGAGACTGCTAAATCTCAAATTCTTTCCGGTTCAGAAATTTCTAGTCTAGAAGATGCTTTTCGAAGGGTTCTCCGTACAGAGAATACGTTACCTGTTCTATCTACTCAGCCTAACAGTGTTCTTCTTAGCCGAACTACCACAGCTGATTCAGGAAGACAACACTACAGGAGTAATGGCAACAGTACGAGCATGGGGTCGGGGCCCAACCACTCTGATAAGAATACTAGCAATCATGGACAGGAGCAAGGAGAGATTGTATGTCACTACTGTCATAAACCAGGTCATATCAAGCGAGACTGTCGGAAGCTGCAGTATAAGAAGGCTCACTCTGCCCATATTGCATCTAGTTGTGCGACCTCTGACAAGCATGTTACAATATCTGCGGATGAGTATGCTAGATTGACTCAGTTTCAAGAAACAGTGAAACAACCATCCAATCATGTTACTGCTCCTGTCGAGACAGGTAAACCCAATGCATGTCTTGTTTCCTCTTCTCCAAAATAGGTCATTGATTCTGGTGCTACTGATCACATGACAGGTAATCTTAGTTTACTTTCTAACTTTCAGCCACATAAATCTATCACTCCTGTTACTTTAGCCGATGGTTCAACATCCAGTGTTATTGGGTCTGGAACCACTCAGCCCACATCATCTCTCCATTTATCATCTGTTCTGAGTCTACCACAACTATCTTTTAATCTGATTTCTGTCAGCAAACTTACTCGTGCTCTTAATTGTTGTGTCTCATTTTTTCCTGGTTATTGTTCATTTCAGGATCTCATGACGAAGAAGATTATTGGTGAGGGACATGAGTCTGACGGTCTCTACATTCTTGATACACCGAAACCAGGGTCTATAGCTTGTGCTGGAACAATCTCTCCTTTTGAAGCACATTGTCGATTGGGTCATCCTTCGCTTTCTATGTTGAAGAAACTTTGTCCTCAGTTTTCAAACATTACTTCATTAGATTGTGAGTCTTGTCAGTTTGCTAAACATCATCGTCTTAGTTCTAGTCCTAGAATCAATAAGCGAGCTACTGCTCCCTTCGAGTTAGTACATTCTGATGTTTGGGGTCCTTGTCCAGTTACCTCTAAAACTGGTTTCAGATATTTTGTTACCTTTGTGGATGATTATTCTAGAATGACATGGCTTTATTTGATGCAAAGTCGCTCAGAACTATTTCTTCACTTTTCTTCCTTTTGTGCTGAAATTCGAACCCAATTTGGTAAACCTGTACAAATTTTGCGAAGTGATAATGCAAAAGAATATGTTTCAAGCAGTTTTCAGAAATACATGCTTGAGCAGGGTATTCTTCATCAGACCTCTTGTGTTGACACCCCTTCTCAAAATGGGGTTGCCGAGAGAAAGAATAGACACCTTCTTGAAACTGCTCGAGCTTTGTTATTTCAAATGAAGGTTCCTAAATGTTTCTGGGCTGATGCTCTATCTATTGCTTGTTTTCTAATCAATCGTATGCCTTCCTCTGTTTTGTCTGGTAATACTCCTTTCCACACTCTATTTCCAAATAAACAGTTGTTTCCTATAGAACCAAAGATATTCGGTTGTACTTGTTTTGTTCGGGATGTTCGTCCTCAAGTTACAAAACTTGATCCTAAGTCCTTAAAGTGTATGTTTCTGGGTTATTCTCGCATGCAAAAAGGGTATCGTTGTTATTGTCCTAGTCTTGGTAAGTATCTTGTGTCTGCTGATGTTACTTTTTTGGAACAAACACCTTTATCTTCATCTTCAGGCTCTTCAAGTTCTGTGAGTCCAGGGGAGGATGATGATTTGTTAATCTATAGTGTCATACCAAATTTGGGTCCGCCTCCTTCTACACCGGTTAAGCCTCCCATCAAATATACCTACTCACGTCGGGCACATCAGCCCAGTTCTGACTTGGTCCTTGAGTCTCCAGAATCATGTCCTGATGAACCAGTCTCTTTGTCATCAGATCCGGCTGCCAACGATGATCTTGATCTCCCTATTGCTCACAGAAAAGGTAAACGTGCATGTACTTATCCAATCTCTTCAGTTGTTTCCTACCATCATTTGTCTTCCTCTTCTTGTGCTTTTCTTACATCCCTAGACACTGTTTCTGTACCTAAGACTGTTCGAGAGGCATTAGCTCATCCCGGTTGGCGGACTGCTATGATTGAGGAAATGGATGCTCTAGATGTCAATGGTACATGGACTTTGGTTACCTTACCTGCAGGTAAACAAGCCATTGGATGTAAATGGGTGTTTACTGTCAAAATGAATTCTGATGGCTCCATTTCTCGATTGAAAGCTCGACTTGTTGCTAAAGGATATGCTCAAATTTATGGGGTGGATTATCATGATACTTTTTCTCCTGTTGCTAAACTTGATTCGGTCAGGTTGTTTATCTCCCTTGCCGCAGCTTATTACTGGCCTCTGCATCAGTTAGACATCAAGAATGCCTTTCTTCATGGTGATCTTCAGGAGGAGGTATATATGGAGCAACCACCTGGTTTTGTTGCTCAAGGGGGGTATGGGAAAGGGAAAGTCTGTCGTCTGCAAAAATCTCTATATGGCTTGAAACAGAGTCCTCGGGCTTGGTTTGGAAAATTTAGCCAAGCTATTGAGAAATTTGGGATGCAGAAAAGCAAGTCAGATCATTCTATTTTCTATAGACACTCTAATGGAGGTATTATTCTGTTAGTTGTATATGTGGATGATATTGTAATCACAGGTAGCGACTCTAGCGGAATTTCGTCTCTAAAGTCCTTTCTTCATACTCAGTTCTATACCAAAAACTTGGGGATGTTAAAGTATTTCTTGGGAGTTGAAGTTAGCAGGAGTAAGAAGGGAATCTTTCTATCACAGAGAAAGTATGTACTTGATTTACTGTCGGAGTCGGGAAAGTTGGGTGCTAAACCATGTAGTACCCCAATGGTTCCTAATTTACAATTAACCAAAGAAGGTGAATTGTGTGCAGATCCTGAGAGGTACAGAAGACTAATCGGAAAGTTGAATTATCTTACTGTGACACGTCCGGATATTGCTTATTCAGTGAGTGTGTTAAGCCAATATATGTCCTCACCAACTGTTGACCATTGGAAAGCAGTCGAACAAGTTTTGCACTATTTAAAATGTGCTCCTGGACGTGGAATCCTATATGGCAATCATGGTCATACTAGGATTGAATGTTTTTCAGATTCAGATTGGGCAGGGTGTAAGGAAGATAGGAGATCTACTTCAGGATATTGTGTTTTTGTTGGGGGAAATTTGGTCTCATGGAAGAGTAAGAAACAGAATGTCGTCTCACGATCCAGTGCGGAAGCTGAATATAGAGCTATGGCCAAGTCTGTGTGTGAAGTCATATGGTATATCAGCTCCTTAGTGAAGTAGGAATTAAGGTCTCAGTACCTGCCAAGCTATGGTGTGATAATCAAGCTGCACTTCACATTGCTTCCAATCCAGTCTTTCATGAACGAACGAAACACATTGAGATTGATTGTCACTTCGTTCGTGAAAAGATCCAACAAGGTTTGATCACTACAGGTTATGTGAAGACTGGAGAACAATTAGGTGATATATTCACAAAAGCTATTAACGGGGTCCGGATTGATTATCTATGTAACAAGCTGGGCATGATTAATATCTATGCTCCAGCTTGAGGGGGAGTGTTACAGATTATATGCAGGCTGATTTGTAGGGATTAGATAGCTGTCACAGATTGATATAGGCTGATTTGTAGGGATTAGATAGCTAACAAATGTAGGCTAGTTTGTAGCCTAAATTATAGGAATTAGAGGACTGATTTATTGTAATAGGATATCTTCCTATTATAGGATGTCTATACCTGTATATATACCCTTACGATTGATGAATAAAAATATGGGGAATTTATTCTCTTCCTCTGAAATTCACAGAGGGCAAGAAAGGCAAAATTTGAATATTTCTCTGTTCAAAATCACAAAAATCATAACAAATATCATGTCAAAAGAGATGACTGGTCTATTTTGTTGAATCTTGTGATCATTAATGTAGTTTTGTTACTTATTTGTGTGGTCGAATTTGTTAAATATGAACTTTTTAGGTGATAAAATGTGCGTATTAATTATTTTTAATTTTTAATTATTTGTATTCTTTTACTAATACAACTTATATACACGTATAAGGGCATTTAAGGATTAAAAGTTTCGTCTCTCTCCTTAAAGTATTTTTTACGGATAATTTAAGAAAACCTCCCTTGAGATTTCTAACAATTTCACTAACCTCCCCTAAAGTTTATAAAATTACACAAACCTCCCCTGAGATCAAGATTTTGATAACAAAATTTGTTCAACATAAAGTTCATATTTAACAAATTAGACAACATAAATAAGCAATAAAACTACACTAATGATCACAAGATTCAGCAAATAGACTAATCATTTCTTTTAACATGATGTTTGCTATGATTCTTGTGAATTTGAATGAAAAAATTTTCAAATTTTACCTTTCTTTTCATTAAGTAAAAATAATGTTTAATTAAAAAGGTAAAATATACTCTAAAAAATACTCAATCACTAGTTCGTCTTGCTCCTGAGGTTGGACCACTTGTTTTACAGCTTCCTCAGCATTAACAAATTTCCTCTTCTTCAACTTCTTCCATATGCTCTTCCTTATTCTCCTCATGTTCCTAACCATAGAGAATTGAATAATTTTTTAAATTCTTCTATAAGTTAAAATAGTTTGCATAAGAAGGATAAAATAAATTTTTTAAAATATTTAGTCACTAGCACGTCCAGTACCCAACCCCGAGGTACGTCTAGCGCATCTTCATGTTCCTCTTCTCCAACTTCTTCCACACCATTTTGCTAAGCACAAAGAATTGAATAAATATTTTTATTCTTCTATAACTTAAAAAGGTATTGCATGAAAAAGGATAAAATAAATCTCTAAAAAAAAAATTTAGTCACTGATTCGTCCAATACCTAAGCTTAACCTAAGACCAACTCAGCATCGTCATGACGCACTACTTCCTCTTCACCGGCTTCTTCAATGTTCTCTTCCTCTAGTTCCTAGGTCACGGAATTTTAAAAAACTCTCAAAATGAAAATAATTTGAATTAACTGAAATAAAATCTCTAAGCAAAAATCATCAACTCTTTCCTTTACCTGGTTTTGAACTAGCAGCCCTGCCACAGCGTCTTCAATATGCAATTCTAGATCCCCTGCACCATCTAACTTATGTATTTAAGGAAAATGGAGGGAAAAGAAAGGCAAAATTTGAAATTTTTTTCTGTTCAAAATCACAAAAATCATAACAAACATCATGCCAGAAGAAATGACTAACCTGTTTTGTTGAATCTTGTGATCATTAGAGTAGTTTTGTTACTTATTTGTATTATCTAATTTATTAAATATGAACTTTTTGAGTGATAAAACGTGTGTACTATTTTTTTAATTTTTAATTATTTTTATTCTTTTACTAATACAACTTATATACATGGATAAGGGGTATTTATGGATTAAAAGTTTCATCTCTCTCCTTAAAGTACTTTTTAGGGATAATTCCAAAAACCTCCCTTGAGATTTCTGACAATTTCACTAGCCTCTCCTAAAGTTTGTAAAATTACACAAACCTCCCCTGAGATTAAGGTTTTTATAACAAAATTAGTCTAATTAGAAAACGTAACATTAAAAAAGTACTTTAAGGAGAGAGACGAAACTTTCATTCCATAAATACCCCTTATGCATGTACATAAGTTGTATTAGTAAAAAAATAAAAATAATTAAATGTTAGAAATAATTAATACACACAATTTACTATTCAAAAAGTTCATATTTAATAAATTAGACAATATAAATAAGCAATAAAACTGCATTAATAATCACAAGATTCAGCAAAACAGACTAGTCATTTGTTTTAGTATGATATTTGCTATGATTCTTGTGATTTTGAATAGAAAAATTTTCAAATTTTACCTTTCTTTTCATTAAGTAAAAATAATGTTTAATAAAAAATGATAAAATAAAACTCTAAAAAATACTCAGTCACTAGTTCATCTAGATCCTAAGCTTGGACCACCTGCCCTACGGCTTCCTCAGCATGCATAATTTCCTCTTCTCTAACTTCTTCCATATGCTCTTCATCATTCTCCTCATGTTCCTAACCATAGAGAATTGAATAATTTTTTTACATTATTCTCTAAGTTAAAATGGTTTGCATAAAAAGGATAAAATAAAAATTTTAAAATATGTAGTCACTGGTTCGTCCAGCACCTGACCCTGAGGTATGTCCAGTGCAACTTCAAGTTACTCTTCTCCAGTTTCTTCCACCCCATTTTCCTAAGCACAGAGAATTGAATAAATTTTTTTATTATTCAATAAATTAAAAAGGTATTTCTTGAAAAGGGATAAAATAAATCTCTAAAAAAATTTAGTCACCGATTCGTCCAATACCTAAGCTTGACCGAAGACTAGCTCAGCATCCTCATGATGCACTACTTCCTCTTCAATGGCTTATTCAATGTTCTCTTCGTCTAGTTCCTAGGTCACGGAATTTTAAAAAAAAAATTTGAGATGAAAATAATTTGAATTAATTGAAATAAAATCTCTAAAAAAAATCATCAACTCTTTCTTGTACCTGGTTTTGAACTACCAATCCTACTACAATGTCTTCAATATGCTATTCTGGATCCCCCTGCACCACCTCAACTTATGTATTTAAGGAAAATGGAGGGAAAAGAAAGGCAAAATTTGAAAATTTTTTCTGTTCAAAATCACAGAAATCATAACAAACATCATGCCAGAAGAAATGACTAACCTGTTTTGTTGAATCTTGTGATCATTAGACTAGTTTTGTTACTTATTTGTGTTATCTAATTTATTAAATATGAACTTTTTGAGTGATAAAATGTATGTACTATTTTTTAAAAAAAAATTAATTATTTTTATTCTTTTACTAATACAACTTATATACATGTATATGGGGTATTTATGAAATAAAAGTTTCATTTTTCTCCTTAAAGTACTTTTTAATGTTGTTTTTTCTAATTGAACTAATTTTGTTATCAAAACCTTAATTTTAGGGGAGGTTTGTGTAATTTTGTAAACTTTAGGGGAAGTTAGTGATATTGTTAGAAACCTCAGGGGAGGTTTCTGAAATTATCCCTACTTTTTTATGTTGTTTTTTCTAATTGGACTAATTTTGTTGGGATAATTACAGAAACCTCCCCTGAGGTTTCTGACATTTGCACTGACCTCCTCTGTGGTTTGAAAAATTACACTGACCTCCCCTAAGGTTACCAATCCTTTACAAATTCAGTCCAAACGATTAAAATATTGTTTTAGGGAGTGAAATTAGAATTTTTTATCAAATTTGTCCTTTGTACTGCATGTCCAATGAATGACAAAATACTACAAATCAATTAACAATTAATAAATTTTAAGGAGTATAGTTTATAGGCAAATACGCATTACCTATTTAAAGTACCGGCTCTTTATGGGTATTTTACTTTTAAACATTTAATTTAATACAAATATTTACGCTCAAATACATATTTGTATTTACTTTCAAATATTTAATTTTTGCTAAATATAAAAACTACAAATCTCTCTTCCGTGAAAATATTAATATAACACTTTTTCAATTTTAGTTACAAACATTTATGTATTTAACATAAATTATATGATTCACAATAAAATGCCCATAAAGAGCCAATACTTTACTCATTTAATGGATGAAAGTCATAAAGAATTAATACTTTATGGGCAATTTCTTTTTTTAAAAAAATATTTAATTTATATTAAATAAATAACCTACCGATTTCATTTTTGCAAGAATATTACTGTAACACTTTTTGAATTTTATTTACAAATATTGATATATTTATCATAAATTAAATATTTGAAAGTAAAATATCCGTAAAAAGCCGGTACTTTAAATGAGTAATGCATGTTTGCCCATAAAGAGCCGGTAACTTTTTAAAGTACCGGTTCTTTACGGGTATTTTACTTTCAAACATTTAATTTAATACAAATATTTACGCTCAAATACATATTTGTATTTACTTTTAAATATTTAATTTTTGTTAAATACAAAACCCACCAACCTTTCTTCCGTAAAAATATTAATATAACACTTTTTCAATTTTAGTTACAAACATTTATGTATTTAACATAAATTAAATGATTCAGAATAAAATGCACATAAAGAGCGAATACTTTACTCACGTAATGGATGAAAGCCATAAAAAATTAATACTTTATGGGCCATTTCTTTTTTTTAAAAAAATATTTAATTTATATTAAATAAATAACCTACAGATTTCCTTTTTGCAAGAATATTACTGTAACACTTTTGAATTTTACTTACAAATATTGATATATTTATCATAAATTAAATATTTGAAAGTAAAATACCCGTAAAGAGTCGGTACTTTAAATGAGTAATGCGTGTTTGCCCATAAATTATACTCCTTAAAGTTTATTAATTGTTAATTGATTTATAATACTTTGTCAGTCATTGGATATGTAGCACAAAGGGCAAATCTGGTACAAAATTTTAATTTCACTCCCTAAAATAATATTTTAATCATTTGGACTAAATTTGCAAAGGATTAGTAACCTCAGGAGAGGTCAGTGTAATTTTTCAAACCACAGGGGAGGTCAGTGCAAATGTTAGAAACCTCAGGGGAGGTTTCTGCAATTATCCCAATTTTGTTATCAAAACCTTCTTAACATCAGGGGAGGTTTGTGTAATTTTATAAATTTCAAGAGAAACTAGAGAAATTGTTAGAAACCTCAAGGGAGGTTTCTGAAATTATCCCTTTTCTTTTGCCCTTTGAGTCCCATAGCTCAATTTATTATTATTATTATTACTTCTAATAATATCAGCAAGAAAAGAGGCATAGTGGAGGAAAAATGTTAGCAAAATTTCTTGAGTTGTCCAACATTAGGATAAAGAATATTGACAAAATTAGAAGCATAAAAATGATGTACAAAATGTTAATTATAATTACAGAACTAATTAAAATTTTTATTCTAGTTAAGCCTCAACGTCCCTCGCATCCTCCTTATCCAACTTGCCTATCCCATGTTTCTTCCTGTGGGACGGGCACCCACCTCCACTGCTTACCTTACAAATAAAGAAAAAGTTACACCTCCCTCATTTAGTAGAATAGTAATCAAAGAATCAACCTTAAATAAAATGTATCCCTCCCATACCAACAAAATGTGCACTAATTATGTATTGCCAAAGAAACCAAAGATACAACAATAATAATGGTAATAACCACAACACTAACCACCCAAATGTTTCTCAACATAGTGTAAACGGTCACTTAAAGTACAAAAAATAATAAAGAGTACTTAACGAAAAGTACTCTTTTTAGCATTTGGAAAGTAGGTAATGATCTCAATCTCAAATGCTCGTGATTGAGTAGTTTCTCAAGCTAGTTTTTGAGTAGTTGACTGATGGGTTCGTATAGTAAAGTTTCCCAAATGGAAATGGGCCTCTCTCTCTCTCTCTCTCTCTCTCTTTGCTTTATTATTTGTTTTTCTTTTTTTTTTTTTGTCAAACTTGAATATTTTCCTAACTGAAATTCTCAAATTTTATGGAGTTAGTCTAGGCCATGGCTGTTGCGTAGTGAATGCGTACCATACATGCAATCAGCACATGAATTCTTGAAATTATGAACCAAGTAAAATTAGCTCATCAACTCAAAGCATGATCAATAATCAAGCCTTTGAGCTGGATAATGAAAGCCTAAACAAACCAACCAAATAAAACCATCTCAAAACTCATTTTTGCTTGGACTAATTTTGGTACTTGCTGCTCTCCAAACTTTAACAATATTGATCAAATTTTATTGAAACAAATCTGTATTTACATAACAGTCTTGATACATTACAAAATTGGTATGACCAGACGTGAAAGAGGTATAAAAAGCCGATGAATGGTCTTTATTTTGCACTCAGGATGTAGTAATTACAAAAAAAATCGTATCTACAAAGTTGACAGATAATTCCCAGCTCACATTTCAGACAAAAGATTGCTAATCTTCCGAAGCTCTTTCAAGGCTGACCTAGCTGTAACTTGTCCTTTACCGACAAGAACGTTTTTGGCGGGCGCTGCTTGAGCTCGATCTTGCTGGAAAACTGATTCGATCACCTGCAAGACATTACCATTGTTATCTATCAAACCTTGTGGAAAAGCAATTGGAAACAAAAGATTCAAAATCAGTTTTGGAATCTAGTCATCAAGGCAATCATTTCCTACTTATGAAGCAATAAAATTTATCGGAGATACAGAAGCATAAAGAAGACCAGAACTTGCGCAGACCACTTCATTTTCCTGTTCACTAAATTTTGTTATGCTTCGTATCTTTATTTTACTTCCAAAGGGCAGGTAGTATTCTCATATGCTTTTACCAAGCCAAAAGATTCTGGAGAAATCACAGAGCCTATCTTTGATTGATTCTAGATGCGAGATTCTAGCTATTACTTTCGAAAAGCTATTTTCTTCTGTTCACAATTGCTTTTCAAATACTGCTTCAAACACCTTTTTAGGGGGAAAAAAAAGGCTGAAAATGAGAAGCAACATAAAAAAGATGCTTTCAGCATCCAATTCTGCTTTGAAAATTAGAAGCATCTGAGAACAAGCAGAGATAGTAGTAAATGGAACAAACTAGTATCATTTTCTCATTAAATTCCTCTATGACATCTTTACCCTGAAACCAAGCAAAAATTTATTCTGCTTTCGGTAACAAACATCATTCCTTTCTAGACCCATGTTCGCAGGAGAAACAATCAGTAAGTTTTTCGGCATGCCATCATCTCATCAAAACATCACGGTATTCCACTAAATTGGGTTTGGTAACAAGCAAATTAGTGGGGTAATAAGAGGCCAATAGATTTGAACCAATAAATGTTCAATCAGATTAGTATTAAGATCAAAGATACTTGGTAATACCTGGATATTCTCAAGCATGGACTGCCCAAGATTTCTCAAAGTGAGCATGACATTCTGGTCAACAGTCTCCCCTTTGCTACTTTCAGAAGACAATATGACTCCTCCATTAGATGCAGAACAGCGAGTAACACTATCATGATCAAACCTGTTGCTGCAACCTTTATTTGCCTCAGAGACTTGCCCTTTCTCAGGTATTCCTTCACCACCACCCCGTCCAAATTTCCATAGCCATTGAAATTTACTACTAGATAGCAGCTTCCTTTCTTTCAAGCCAACTGTTGATTTTTCTGCAGCAGTCTGATCATTTGGACTGGCCTCTAAAGAGACATCATCAGGTGAATCAGACACTGGAAGAGGTAAGCCTTCTGGATTATGTGCACAAAGTTCTGCTGTATTTGTACCACCATCATGTTCATCAATTGATGAATTTGAAGCAACACTACTTCTCCCTGATTCATTTCCATGATCATTAACCCCATTTATAGGGCTTGGTGGATCAGAGAAAATAGAAGAGTTCTCTTCACTACCTGCATTACCACTCAAACATGTCTGCTCAGTTGTACAAGCAAATTTATCATTAAAATCCTGGCCATCTTCCACCCCTTGATCTTTCACATCTGCACGTTCATCATCCATAATGCTCTGTGTGTCTTCATCAGCTCCAAGCTGCCGGGCCAGATCTTCCAACAAATTTCTCCTAACAGATAGTTTTGGGTCCTTTTTCCTCTTATCAACACTAGATGAGGATGGAGCAGATTCAGTTCTAGACAAGCCCAGTTTCACTTTCTCTGACCAACCCTTCCTGATGCTTGGAGCTTGTTTTTCTAAGGCATCTTTCTTGCGTTCTTCTTCTTTGTGTAGATTCCGCCACTTTTCTTCCCAGTAGCTATCAGGCACTAAAGTCAGGGGAGTTCTTGGAGAAGTGGCATCAAATGAAAGGCTATGTCCTCTAACAGCTGCTGACTCACTCCTTTCAAACATTCCTGCTTGAGTAAGCAGTGGGTTTGAGTTGTTTGCATCCACTGCCAGTGCCTGCAAGGATTTTGCCTTCCTAATCAGTTTCTCCAGTTTTACATCGTCCGGAAAATTCAGCAATCTCTTTAGGCAGGAAGTAGCATTCTCAGTGGCAAGCAAAGAAGATCTCAAATAAAGTATCATTGAAACTGCAAAAGCTGAGATAAATGCACCCCTAGATGAGTCAAGTACTCCAGAGCTTGTATCCACATCGTTTTCTGCCAATTTATTCAGCTTGCAATTCTCACAAGCAAATATTTCATCCCAGACTATCAAAAGTTCTTCCAGAGCAAATTCCCGCCCAAATAGGACCCGTAGCCAGCGCAGTGAAAAGTATTGAGGTTCTACCCCTAGCTCAACAAGGTGAGTATGAAGAGATGAATCTACAAGAGAAAGCAAATGGTACAATGCAGCAGAAGCTTCAATCACGGGTGGGAACCCAGTATGTGAACTAGCAAAAGGAGATGGAGAAAAGAACTCTGCCATTGCAACAGCACCACCAGACCCATTCATCAGAGCATCAAACATACAATATGCATCATGCTCCATAAATTTCTCAGATAAGACAACACCAAGTTCACCTTCAGCCCCATATGCATCGCTCAGCAAAACAATAGTTTGTATATTGGGATCAAGTTGACTGAGGCTGCTAGCATTTGCGGCAACTTTTCCAGATCCATTCCCATCTTCCATCAACTCTGAGAATTTCTTAAAATCAAATTTATATGTCAAGTCACTTTCATGAAAAGAGAATCCATCAAATTTGTCCGTGAAGTAGTCTTCATACATGTTTCTCACTTCAGAAAGATGTTCAACATCAACATGGAGAACATATAAGAGCGGTGCTAAGAGTTCATGCATTCCTGTAAACAAACCCAAGGAACACAGTTACATCAGCAAGGCCATATAAATCAGCAGCATCTGCACAACTCTTTTACCACTAGTTTGCAAAGAGTAACATAATAATACCATTCCAACTAGAATAGATTCCAATCCCAAATCATGAAAGAGGAAAAAAAAAAGGCTCACATCTTTCCAAAATATTATTACCAAATTCATATGCAATGCTTCTATGAGGCTTTTTAGATGCTTCAGAGCTTAGAATGAAGAGCACAGCCCTGCCATTTGTAGCAATATGTTTACTTGTAAAACAACAACAGCAAGAAGGGAAGAGACTTGTGAAGATGAACAGATAAAATCACTTCTATTACCACAATGGATTATAGCAGTTAAAATATATTTGATTTTAAAACTGGTTTCACAGAAAAAGGCACAAATACATAACTTCCATCAATGGGGTGAAGTTTCACTGATCAACTAATGCCAGAAAGTATCTAGCACAAATAGGTTTGCCGAATTCAACCTTTTGTTACTACAGTGAAAAGTGGCTTTTGATAGTCTGGACTCCATGGGTCCCCCAAAAAAAAAACAATGATGTAATACCAAAACTGCCTAAAACACACTGAGCTAATATGCATTAACTAAGACGTCTAACCCATACATAAAGAAATGAAAATAGCACCTGACATCCTTCTAACTTACCCTGTCTGTAACCATACTCTTGGTGCCTAAGACACCACAGTAACAAAATTCTTCTTAACATGCCCTGACATCCAGATGTCTGGAAGTAACTACCGTGTTCAGGATATAAACGCGTTAAATCCTGGTCAACCATTCTCTCCAATTCAGCATTCTTGAAGAAGCGACCCCACATACTATCTGCATAACAATATGAAGAAAACCCAATTATCAGTATCAATATCTGAATGAGGATCTGAACACAAATACAGAGTCCCAAATGACCAATTAAATAACATTGCCAAGATTCTTATTGCAGCAAATACCAAGGCTGGTTAGCATTTGAATAGCAGTTAGAAGCACAGTCAATCAGAATGAATGCCAAATCATGCAACAAGACCTTGATGGTGCAAATTCTGACCTGGGTTTTGTGACAACGGGTTATCAATCACTAGATCAGGAGAACTACTTCCATCCTTTGGCAAATGTGGATCAACTAGAAGCTGCCTCCTCAGAGCAGCATACCTGCAGATGGCAACAGAATTAGCTAGACTGGTTGACCAAAACCTACAAATTAAGTAGCATTCTCCACCATTTTAGCAGAAAAGCTAACCACAAAACATTACCAGATTGGTACAGCAATTCGTAACATCAATACCATAGCAACCCCCCCCCCCCCCCCCCAAAAATAATAAAAAAACAACAACAACAGTCAAAGAAACTAAAAAGTTTAAAACATTTTTCAACTACATCAAATCCAACTTAAAGCAACTTGACAACTTCCCAAATATGATATCTAAGAACAGAGAAAATTACCATAAAAAAAGGGAGGAATCCCATAATTCAAACACATGAATATACACAATAGATAGTCGGAAATTAGAAACTTTCCCCAATAGAACAGAAAAATATAACATCCAAATCTTTGTAAAACAGAAGCTTTAGCCCAAAAATCAAAAGGCAGACAAAATGAAAGTTGTAAATATACCTTCTACGGGAATTAGCTGTGACACGGCGGAGATCATCAACGGAGGAGGAAGGGGAAGAGGGCAAAATCCCCAAATCAATACGCCACTGGACACCTCTAAGATTCCCAAAACGACGAGAATCCTCAGAATTCAAGGTCGTTTCAGTCAATGCCCCGCCAGTTGGCTCCATTGGCACCGGAGAAATGGCCATCTTAGCCCTAATTTCTACAGATTCTTCAGCTGAAAACCTAAATTTTCCAAGACCCAGTTGGCAAAAGCTCCTGAAAAAGCTCTACAGGTTGAAGATATGGGAAAGAGTTGGGATTTTGATCAGACCCATTTGTCTAAAATTCAATAAAATTAAAAGGTTCGCTTCAATCGTGGAACTTTACAGCAAAGAAAACAAGAAATTTAGGGAACAAGAGAGGCAATTATGGAGAAATATTAGCCAGAAAGTTGCAGAAAACTAAAAGAGAAAGGTGCTGAAAATCAGAGGAGGGGCTAAATGAATTCTTTAACTAAGAGAAAATCAAGCTGGAAAGAGCTGAAATTGGGAGGGATACTTAATATAATCTTCTGGTGATCAGCTATATCTTCTCTTCTACACCCTTTATTTTTCTGATTTCTTCTTTAAGATACAAAAAAATAATAATAAGAGATGAGAGAGAAGGATAGAATAAGAAATTTGGTTCTTTCTGGTTAGAAGAGGTTGAAGAGAAAGAATGAAGAGGAAATAATGGGGGAAGGGAAAAAAGAAAAAGGTCGTGATTGTGGAAACAGTGGAATAGGGAGTGTTTGGATTTTGACCAATTTTTTGTTTGCTCGGTTGTTGTTGCTTTTAGTTTATGGTTTATTGTAGAAGGGTGTCCTTTTCAGGATGAGCTGGTTTTTTCTGTATAGTAAAATTTAGTTGAGGATTTGCCTTTCTTTCTTTTATAGTTTTCTTAATGCACATACAAAAATATTTTACTTCTTCTAAGTTTTAACTTCAATCCTTTTTCATTTCCATTTGAATTGATTTTATAGTAAAACTTAAAATTAGGTGTATAGTAGCAATTAATAAAAGGATGATTTAATAGGTAAAATGTAAGTAAAATCAAGTATATTGTAGTACTAAATGAAAATTAATTATTATAGTAATCAAGTTTATCATAAGTAAAGTTTGATTTAGGGTGCATCAGATAAAACTGAAGTCTGAAAACTGAAGTTTAAAATCTAAAGTCTGAATCTATTAAATTATTAAATTGTTAAGTATTAAATATAATACATTTGAATGTATATCACATTCAGTGATAAGTGAATAGCTTATCACTTAATTTTGGGAGCAGGTTTTGTCTAGAAATTTCAGTGCTACTTAATTAATTTAAATGTTCAATTTTTGGTTATTAAATGGTCTGAATATGTTAAGATATGAATCTATTAAGTTTAAGTGCTGAATTGGATTATCAAACAAGGGCAAAATATTGTATTATAAGTAGTGTCTTCGAAACAAAAATTACATATATATACACACATATATATTATGATTATATAACTTTAAATAGCTAGATAGTAACCTTGAAAATGATATTTCGATTATTGCATCAGAAATTCCTAAAGGAAAAAAAGGGAAGAAGAAAGAAAAAAGAGTGCTGAAGATAAATCATTTGTACTCTCTCCCTGACTACTTATTTTCTAAAATTTCAATGTCCAATTAGAAATTGCAAAAGAAATTCCTCTCTCAATTTCCAGGAATGGTGCTTATTAGGAATTCGATTTATGCTCCAAAATTTGGATATTTCAATAAGATATTGCACATGATTGGACAATATATATATATATATGTTTGAGAAATCTAAATTATCACAAAATGGAAAATACAAGTCTGGGTCAAATGGTGGAGCCAAATGGAGTTCATGATTTACCATCATAATAATAACTGTCAAACTATGGTGGGGTAAAAACTCCACGAGTGACTAAATATTTGGGATGCAAAATTATTTGGTGGGAACTTTCCTTGCCATTATAATTTGCATGCACCCCGCTTTGGACTTCATGGCGCGCCCCTTCAATCATGTTGCTCTCTCTTTTTACTTTTATCTTTATTTAACTATAATTTTCGTGACCCTTTTTTTTTTTTTATACTGTTTTGAACAAAAATGAAAATAATCGTTTGGTACCATTATACTTATAATCATATTAAAACACTTATTTGTAGATTATAATACTAAGTTTGAGTTGATAATGAGATTAATTAAGTTTGAATATATTAACTTAAATATTTAAACACGTCTACCGCAGAATACCAGTAGGTTTGAATGCATGGATTTGAAGTTATTAGAGTAAAAAATTCTTTACACGAACACTATAAATAATATTAATCCTAAGATAATTATAGTGTTAATTTATTTTGGAGTGTGACTATAGTATAAATGGAGAACACCCCACAAGGATTAAGTTCAATTATATAATTGATTATTTCCAATAATACCACCGGTATTTGTTGCTTTTTTTTTTTTGTGGTTTAGCATGGAGTGTGGGATTTTTCTTAATTTCTGAAGAAGGCAACTATATTGGAAATTGGTTAGAAATTACTGGTTAATGGGATCAATAGAAAAGTCCAATTCTAAGGGGAAAAAGGAAATATCCCAAGAATATCCTCAAGTCAAGTTGAAGACCCGTGTGGTAGACTCCATCTCAAAGACTAACGGCAAAGTATGATGCATGAAAATGATTGGGTTACGTTTTTGTTTGGCATTTTTTTTTGGTTTTGGAACTCAAATGAATATGAAATTAATCCCTTAATCACTTGTCTCAACTTTCTACGTTTAAGAAAAGAAAATGATTTTCTGTCAGAACTAATGAATTTGACTAGGGTTGATGTGGAATCTTAAACAATTATAGCAGAGATAAACAATTGAAAATTGGAGATTATGTGCCCTCTAAATTTTAGACACTTGTGCAATTGCATAGAAACTTTTTCAAGTCTCTGTCTCACTATTGGAAAAGTGCTTGACTACCTAGTCATTCATTTGTCAAGTTGCTTTTGATCCGACGTGAAGTTGATCAAACTAAGTTAGGTATATTTGATGTGAAATTATAGCAGCCGTGTCTTTATGTTGGTTTGTTATTAGTTAATTTTGTAATTTCAAAAAAAAATTGAAAGAACTTGAGTTATATTTGGAAATTAGATGGATGCCGGATAAAACTCAAGAGGGTTGGTATGATCCTTTTTTTTTTTTTTTTTTTTTGAAGGAAGTTGGTGTAATCTATTCAAGGCAATAGGTTTTTTGTGCATCATTATGCCTCCAATTTCTTTGTACTTAGTAGGGAAAGACACTGAATAAAGCTTTGAAATGCTGTCCCTGTTGGGACATGAGATTTGCATTAGTTGTACCTAAATCTTATGGCTGTTACATAATTAGGAATCATTTTACCAAATTCAGTTAAAGGCAATCTATATATTTCACTTTTTTTTTGAGTAAATCTTATATGCACTCACTATCACAGTTGGATATACAATACATATGTAAAATTTGAGTTTCAATTCAAATTCGAATTATGTATCATATATCTAATCGTGAAAGTGTATACACTGTCAGTATATAGAAGATTAATTCTTTTTTTTTTACATGAACATTGATTAATTTTAAAGAAAAATAGAATGCCGGGTAATTTTTACCATCTTCTGATTATGGAGAATAAAATGCAAGCTTTGGACCACATGATGAACTATTTAGAAGATTAATGAGGATTAATTAATTACAACAAAATTGTTATGCATATTAATAAGTTTCATTTTTGTTTCTGCAAGATTTAATTTTGATTTACTAAGAATATATGATTGGTCAAGTGTAGCATCACTGAGATTTGTTCATTAGCGATTAATGATTCTCATATATTTTACTGGGGAGAAAAATCTAAATAATTGGCATGAACCACCACGAAACCTCAACTTCTGGTTAATTATCAAACACATGATTTGGCAAAACTTTTGCTGGAACAAAAATAAATACTAATTCAAAGCTTTTTATTTGAGAAAATTTATATTTTCGCTAGTTTCAAATATGCAAATAAATCTAATCAAAGAAAGATCACCTGACTTCTTTTTTTTTTCAATACAAGGCAAAAATGAAGATTGAAACATTACATCTGTCGCCAATAATGCTTTCTTTTGGACTCTTATAACCAAACACAACTCAATGCTATAATTCCAAATTTTAGCACAATAAATTGGACATCACATTCAACCCACCAACCTCCTACATTGTACATATGTAGGTAGTGTTTGGCTCTGTCGGTGCCTCCTTTTGTTTGATATACAGTTTTCAAATGAAATACTACTAGAATTCATATACTTGCCAGAATTCACTGTCTTGTTTTCTCATGTTTGGTAATACAATTTTTCTTACTTTTTACTTCAGCAAATCTATGAATTTATATCTTGCTATAGTATCATATACTTTCTTTTGCATGTTTCGTGTTTTCCTTTTGCAACATTACTTTCAGTACTCAAGATTTTTGTTGTCTTTCACTTTACTCTAGGTTAGTCACGTCACTTATAATTAGCATGCCTAATTTTTGATAATATGCTGGTTAAGTTTCGTAGATATTCACAAGTTTCATAAATAAACTATTACTAGCAACTAAGTATTGAATTATATACACTGTGTAACTTATGATTGGAAACTCAGGCAATGAACATTGAAACTGTTGAAATAAATATAAATTCAAATAATAATAATGATAATAACGTTGTAATTCAATTAAAACTTAAGTTAGTTTGTCAAATATAACTTTAAATAATCATGTAAATGGTACTCCAGTTAAATTATATCTCTAAAAAATCTATAGTTTGAAAAGTTTATTAAATATTTCAACTTTATATTATTGCATATAAATAAAAGGGATGTAATTTCAAAACAAAAAAAAATATTTAAAATTGAATCCGACTTATTACAAAGATAAAGATTATTATTGCTGCCAAACACAACGTGCATTCTTCTCTTTCACTTTTATTCATTCATACATTAATATTTAACAATATTTTAAATTATCTTAAAATATTTAGCACGAGTTAAACCTGAAAAAACCAATTGAAATTGCCACCAAACATAATATACACTTTTTCTATCTATTTTATTTTATTTTCTTTATGAGTTAATACTTGCTTTTTCTTACATATAATTTTTTCCCTTTGTTAACCAAAGTAGTGCATTAAAATGCTCTTTATAACATATTTACACATAACACTCAACTCATAAACAATCCTTCAAATTTTGTTACCCTTGAACACTTTAACTAGTGATCAGGAACAAGGAGGAGACGTGCAAAAAGGAAATTAAATCTAAGGCTACTCAGCGTGTTGTTGGCAACTAAATCTAATGTATAACAATTTTTGGACGGCACCAAAAACTGCGGACAAAACCACATATGTTATTCATTAGGTTGACACACTGAAGATTAGTGGTACATAGGGAAGAGGCTCGGACTTAAAGGGCAGGTTTTCAAAAATCCAATAACTCGAACTGTGCCACACCATATCACAATTTGAACTATCTGGTTTTTGAAGATCGGATATTTACAAATAGTAAAAACTAGAGATTATGAGCTTACAGATTTTTCAATTTTTGTTTTGAAATTCATTGACTCCCAAGGTAAAAACCTTACATGCATTTAAAAAAAAAAACAATTTTTCTAGTGGTGTAGGAATAAGATTTAAGAAGTAGGGAATGGAAAGGAGGATTAGAATTCAGGATTTCGCGAAGTATATGTACCAGTGATTAATGATTCTCATATATTTTATTGGGGAGAAAACTCTAAATAATTGGCATGAACCACCACGAAACCTCAACTTCTGGTTAATTATCAAACACATGATTTGGCAAAATTTTTGCTAGAACAAAAATAAATACTAATTCAAAGCTTTTTATTTGAGAAAATTTATATTTTCACTAGTTTCAAAATATGCAAATAAATCTAATCAAAGAAAGATCACCTGACTTCTTTTTTTTTTTTTCAATACAAGGCAAAAATGAAGATTGAAACATTACATCTATCGCCAATAATGCTTTCTTTTGGACTCTTATAACCAAACACAACTCAATGCTATAATTCCAAATTTTAGCACGATAAATTGGACATCACATTCAACCCACCAACCTCCTACATTGTACATATGTAGGTAGTGTTTGGCTCTGTCGGTGCCTCCTTTTTGTTTGATTTATGGTTTTCAAATGAAATACTACTACAATTCTCTTCCTTAGTTATCAAAGATAGTGTGGCTTTAACTTCTAGAGAGAGAGGGAGACAAAAGTTGTCCTTGCACATGATGAAACTTCTAATTAAGACTTCAGCGGCCACATGCAAATGTCTTCATATGAATGAATGAACCATAACGAACGCATCCAAACAATGCACTCTTTCACTCTTCATTTGGTCGGTAAAATGCATTATTTCTAGCAATAAGCTCAGCACTAAGTAGTTGTGCTCAATTTGTCGAGGCACAGAATGGTTCGGATTTTTTGTCTCAAATAGTACTCAATTGAACAAGTTTTTTTTTTTCTTTTTTTTTTGATTCATGTGGCTAAATTGAGGTCAGGAATATTAGTTGGTATTCATATTCGTTCATGAGAAAAGGTCATGGGCATCTAGAATTTGGTAGGTTTGGATGTTCTTTTGCAAACACACAAGGGTTTGGTCTGTATTTGCGTTTAAATAAATAGATGTATGCAGATCTAGATTTAATGGATCTAAACTTAAATTCCACCCAATAAAATGCTTAAAATATGATGACTTGTGTTTCCTGTATTAATGGTTGGATTTTTCTTAATACTAGTCACTCGTTAATACACTCAAATAATACATAATTTACTTTGTGATTGCACACATTACCGGCACTTTTTCCTGCATTTTTACTTTTTTCCAAATTAATAGCAGTTTTCCAAATGATTAGTGTCTAAAGTATACCTAACTTATCATGTGAACGCATGCATTTAAACATTTTTCTAAATTAATTTCACTTTTTCAAGTAATTGACATTAAGATATCCCAATAGACATTCGTTAAACCAAATTGTTAATAGGCTACACAATCGGAATATTTTACTTAATTCAAAACAAACTTTTAAACTATTAAGCTAACCACTTTGTCCTTACTGACGTTATTTTACTAAGAATATCCTCCAACAAAAACATATTCTACATCTAACTAAACACTTCATCATACTTTACTTCCTTTAAGGTTCTTATTTTTTTAATAAATATTCGTATATACATTTTACTAATGTGCTGGACTTTGATCTCCCATTGGTTTGTTGACATCCCAGAGTTTGTCATCTTGTTATTCCTCCCCCTGCCCCCACCCCCCCCCCCCCCCCGCCCGCCGGGGCGGGGGTCCATACAGAATTATAGATGGATCTCTTGGCTTATTTTCCACTTGTGATAATGTTTGTTCACAATTAGTGATCAAGAATCAAAAGGCGGCCTATAGGATATGGTGATCGGAAACACGTGTCGAACCAATCTATGAAATGGCGGCTTTTGATCTTTAGCAGTACATTTCAAAGTTTGTTTGGTCATCACAATCATTGCTCCATTAATCTAGTACATTCTTGATGGCTGTAAACAAACGTCAAACAAACGTCTCTTTTAATCCAACTCTTGAAAATGATATCACAGATTTATTGCAAGGCATGCATCTCATAATTAATGCCGAAAATTGTGGTAGCAATAAAGAATAAACGTCATCGTCTAGGTAATTAATGATCTTGAAAATAGTAACAAAAAAGTATTGCATCACTACTTGTTTTTTTTTTTTTTTTCTATTTTTTGTTTGGAAATGCTTTGGGAATTAGGTTTATTGCTTTATTGGTTGTTTATTCCCCAAATCATTTAGTAATATTATCTTCAACATTAGATTTATCACTTAGATAACTTTGAATATGGAGTGTGGTATAGCATAATTAATATATTCGGTGATAAAGCATGTGGTAGGTGTTAACTTGGTGTTAACCTTGCTTGTTTCCGAATTTATCATTATCTCTATTATCTATTAATCCTTATCTCTATTATCCGTTTTTATTATTTATTAATCATTATCTCTATTATGACACACAAATTCTACTCAACTAAAATTACCTCCCTTCAATTCCCACGTTCTCCCTTACTAATGATTTTTTTACTTCCAATTGTATATATTTCTGTATAATACATTTTTTATTGCATATTACATAAAATAATTATATTCACTTATACTATTTTTGTGATTTCTTCAATTAAAAATATATTTTGATAAGTTACACACACATCGATAGCTAGTATTAATTAAAGCTCTAACTCCACTTTGCATCCGTTAATTTTTTTTTTATGGCCTCTCAATTTGCAGCCTCAATCTTATTTTTGAATACGTTATATTCTAAACTTCAAATTGATCCCACTTTGACCTCCCTGTTAACTCCATTAAGAAATTTTGCGTGGGCGTAAACTCCGCGCAAATGTTAAATCCATTTGGCTTCTCAAACTCCACGCAGATTTTGTACTCCATTTGTTAACTCCATTAACAAATGTTTCTCTGTTAACTCCATTAAGAAACATTTGTTGACAGGCTCAATTCTCTTTATGCCCATAACTTATTACTGTTCCCACTCATGTATAGTTTTTGGACAAATTACCACCCCATGTTTGGTTTTATATTTAAATGTGCTAAATAGGCACTTATTGATTTCTAAATGTGCTAAATTACAACCCCATATTTTTAGACATTTATAGATTTATATTTAAATGTGCTAAATAGGCACTTATTGAATGGACTTTGAGGAGTTGGTTTTTTTTTTTTTTTTGTTTAAACTGTAATTAATTTAGTAAAGCATCTGAACACGGGAAGTGCAAAAATTGTGATTGTGTATCTTCACCTGATAAATTAGATATAATTTAGATATATTTTGCACGTGCCCTGGCACATTTAAAAAAAAAAAATCGATTAAATCTAAGGCTACCCGATTTAAGGCTACTCAGCGTGTTGTTGGCAACCAAATCTAATCTACAACACTATAACAATTTTTGGACGGCACCAATAGCAGCGGACAAAACCACACATGTTAATCATTCGGTTGACACACTGAAGAGTAGTCGTACATAGGGAAGAGGCTGGCAGAGCCTGTTTTCAAAAATCCAATGTCTCGAACTGTGGCACACCATCTTACAATCTGAACTATTTGATTTTTGAAGATTGTATATTTACAAATAGTAGATACTAGAGATTATGAGCTTGCAGTTTTTTCAATTTTTGTTTTGAAATTCATTGACTCCCAAGGTAAAAACCTTATATGTATTTAAAAAAATAATTTTTCTAGTGGTGTAGGAATAAAATTTAAGAAGTATGGAATGGAAAGAAAGATTAGAATTCAGGACTTTGCGAAATATATATACCAATAAACTTGTTTATTTATTTATTTATTTATTCGTTTGTATGGAATGTTTGTCAAACAATCTTCCGTGCTTCATCCAAAAGCCAAATTTAAAAAGAATTTGACCGTAGACCTTAAGGAAAGCTCAGTAGCGTGTTGAGCAATTATATGGTTAACAATTTTAAAGATGTAAGAAATTGAAGCAAAAACAAAAGCTGTACATAGAATAGGTATTTTATCTAGAACAATTGCCTAATAGCATCCAGTACCTTTTCAATTGTTCCCATACTTGCAATGATATCTAGATTAACAGAATAGATGTAAATGCCAAAATAGTACGTACATATCAGCGTTCAAGATAAACGCCAATATGTATGTAACTGATAGAAAAATATTATTAAAATTCTGAGTATATTTGTTGGAATCATTTTCAGAAGAGTTAGTTTTATATTTTTGACACTAGATAGTAGAAAGCTCATCAAAATAAAGTGTATAAATAGATAGTCATTTAGAAGTAATTTGTAAATACAATTGTCAATTTGCTACTTGGTAAGAGGAGATAAAATCAACAACAATATGTTTACACCAAAAACCCCTTCCGCTTTTTTTTTTTTTGGGGTAACACCCTCCTTCTTTATATAATACAGATACTAATAAAATATATTAATTAACATAAAAAATGTAAATACCAAACCAACAACGTACAAAACACAACTTTTAATGCAAATATATGTATGTTAATCTATTTGTAGACACCAAATTTTTGGTGTTTTATTATTTATTTATTTACTATTCATTTTTTATTTGTTCTATTTTTATTTGTCACAATTAGTTTTATTTACTTTTAGTTTTAGTTATTTTAGCCATTTCTAGCGTAGAATTTCTCAAAGGAAAAAAAAAGTGTTCAAAAAAATATGTTTTAGTTGTTTTGGATTTAGTTTCATTATTTAAAAATGAAAAGAAAAATGAAAAATTGAAAAATGGAAAAAAAGGAAAAATGAATGAAAATGAGAAAAATCTTAGTTTTTTATTTTTTATTTTTTGGTTGCTAATTTTGTACATTTTATTTGAGTTTAAGTTTGTTTGAATTATTATTTTATTTGTTATTTATATTGTACTTTAAAAATTCCTTTTTCAGAGAAAAAAAAAAAAGGGAGATACGCGACTTGCAAGCTGCGTTTTTCGCAGCTTGCAAGGGAGGACCGAGCGGCTCCTTTAGCTGCAATTTCAGGAAAGATGTGTGAGGGTTTAGGAGGAGGATTCCCATATAAATAGAAAAGAAGAAGCGCAGCTTTGGGAGAGGTTTTTTGGAGAGTACGTGACGGCTGCAAAAATCTGGAGAAGGGAAAGAAATCTGGGAAAAGTCCGAGAGCAAGAGGAGGGGAGAACCACTTTGAGAGATAGAAAACAGAGAGGGTGATGGCTAAAAATCTGGGGTTGAAGAGAAAGAAGAGGGACGGCTGATAAAAGAAAAGACCAGAGGGCTAGAGGTTGGCGGCTGAGATAGAGTGAGGAGGAAAGACAGAGGTGACGGTAGAATAGAGGAAACAGCAAAAGAAAGAGAGAGTCTGGGTTGGAGTTGCAAGAAGTTGACCGAATCATCATCGTCATTGGCGTTCCTCTGAAGCTCTGGTAGAGCCATTTGAATTTTTTCTTGATCCTCTCTCGCCTCACTTGGTGATTAAAGGTACATCTTCATCCTTTACCCGTCAAATACCATCAGATTTGGCTCAGAAATGTTAGGATCTTTGCTGTTATGTTTTGGGTTGTTTTATTTTTTCATGGCTATTCCCCTTGGCATCCTGTTGTATGAGTATGGTTGAGGTAGAAAATCAGTGGGTAACGGTTTGAGTTTAAGGACAGAAGCCTGAATTTCTTTCTTTTTCTTCTTTCGTGGGCTTATGTGATGAATACGTGAAAGTGTTTGTTTACTGTTCATGGCTGACCCATATGTGATTGTGTGAACGAAATCAGAAAATGATATGAAAATCTCGGGCAGTGTTTCTTGTTCAACTTACGATAGTGTTTGAAGGTCCTGGTTTCACTTGTTATTTTGTTTTTTCTAGCATTGATTTTATTGTTGAGTTAGAGGTCAGTGGATGTTCATGATTAGTTTGCACTACTGCAAAATTGGGTTGGGTTTAAAAGAAGAAGAAGAAGGGAGTTGGGAATTGTGATATTCTCCATGTTGTCCTGTATTCGTCATGCTTAAGCCATCAGGTCTAGTTTGTTTCAAGTGGATAGATACATGTTCTGGTTTGCAGTCTGAATTCATTAGAATGGTTTGACCTTTTACATAATCGATTTTGCTCATAACAAGATGGATAATGCTGTTTTCTTGATTTTCTGGTTGAGTCTTAGTAGATGTTCAGGTCGCATTGGCTGCGTTTGTGACTGGAAATTGTTGGAGTTCCGAAGCTTCATGAGTTTATTTCTCTTGCTGTGACCTGTTTTCATTTGGTGTTTGGGTTGTGTTTAATTTTTTGCCCTCTTTTCTGGTTCGCCAATAAGCTGCAAAGTTACAGCAAGAAAATTGTAAGAAAATTTTCCAAACTTCGCACGGCCTTTCTGTCCTATCATTTTGGCTGTTTCTTTTCTTTTGGCTTAGATGTTCCTTGTTGAATCTGCTAAGGCTGGGCAGACCATGTTTTGGGATTATGATAAAATTGATTATGTGAGTTGGGGAATGATGAAATAACAACTTTGGTTAGAGTTTCTGTAGGAATAGAATCGTACGAGGTGAGCTACAAATTTTGCAGCAGAAATCTGATCTTATGACCCCTCTCTGCCCAGATTTTCCTTCCCCTTGTATGACATGAGTTTGTAACACTGAATGAGGGCCTGAAAATTAGATTGTGTTGCTAGCCATTTGTCATGTAATGTTACGCAAAACTCTGGAAATCAGAATTGCAAGAAGTTGCGTCTAGTTTTCCTTGCACACAACATTGAGCAGCTCCTGTTTAGTTTGATGGCATTCGAATGTTAGATGGTACTCCTGCTTAGTTTCTAGATTGCAAATGGTTGATTTGGGGCATAAGGTTCTGCCGCAACAAGCCCGAATCTCTGGCTTGGTGTAGCAGCTCTTGCCTTTCTTTGGGGGTTCCTTTTTCTGCCGCAACGCATTCTCCCCATTTGGTCTTTCATTTGATTTAAATTATTTGTGTTCTGGTTCGGTTTGTGATGAGTAAAGTGTTTAGCTGCCAAGAATATGGAGTGTTGTTTTTCACCAGTTCCTGAAGCTTTGCATAAAAATCTGCATTTGAAAGCTTGAACTTGCAGAAAAAATTCAAATGAATGTTGCAGAATGGAGCTTTCTTACGTAACTTGCATGCATGTAGAATAGCTTTCAAAAATTGCACTCTAAACCTTTGGCTTCTATCTAATGCTTCTATGGCCCAATTAATTGAATAATTTAATAATTTTGTCATTCTAGAATCTTGATTGCTCTTGGCATGCTTTGATATGATTTTGGGTAAAACGTTTAGTGAGTTTAGAATGAATTCGTAGTTTTTAATAAATTTTCATACACTTATAGCTTTGATTTGAATTTTTAGTGGAATGTTTGAATTTTGTCATTCAATTGTAAGATGGGGTTTTTATTCATTCCTTGTGAATTTTATCATTTGATTGGAGGTCTCACTTTAGGTCCTTAATTTTATTTTATTTTATTTTTGTAGTAATAATAAATTGCTCTCTTGAATGGGTCTTTGTTTGTTTCAATTTGATGAATAGGGGTCGTTCACTTTCATTTGAACGTTTTGTTTGAATTTTCATGTTATTTCATGTTTATTTCCGTTTCATATAATTTTGTTAATTAAAGTGGTGCCTTGACATTTTTTATTATTTTGGAGGGTGAATTAGTAATTTCACTTCGTTAGGGCATCGATTCAAGGGAGGTACACTCTATCCCTTATATTTGCATTTCATTTGACCCTACGTGCTCCTACGTGTTATGTGAATATGCATGTCTATTTCGCTTTCCTTGCCTTTCCTTAATTCCTTGCATTTATTTCATTTATTTTTACTTTTATTTAAGTTATTCATTATGGGGTATGTGTACACCTCTTGGCTTGTAATAGATAGGGCTTGGCGAGCAATTTGGTCCATTTTCCCCTTCCCCTTTTGTTTTAGTTAGCAAATGTAATAGATTCATTAGTTTGGTTGCATGCCTATGTGTTATGTGTTAAGTGCTTTATTAGGCTCTTGCATCTAGTCGAGCATGCTAAGTGTTATGTGCTACGTGTTTATAAGTGATTCGCCTGTCTACTCGCTTTTTATAGTCATGAATGAATGTGATGGATGAATGGACGTCACCACACTAGTCCAATGCTAGTTGTGGCCCCCTTTCCCGTCACCACACTAGTCCAACGCTAGTTGTGGTTCATTGTCCCGTTTTCCACTAGTCCAGCGCTAGTAGGAAATTCTTAGAAAGGGCTAGTCCAACTCTAGACCCAATAGGCCGTTCCCCTTTCGTTAGTGCATATTTGCATGTTCACTACATTTTCATGCATTTTTCTTAGTTTTTATCATTTGGCATGCTCCTCGAATCCCTTTTCCCCTCATTTCAAGGTTTTTGCATCTCATGCTAGGTATAGTGTACATTTGCCTGAGAGTCCCCTTTCGACAAGGGAAACGAGCGAGTGTGGCTCCACAAATAGCCTTAGCACGCTAGTTCCCCCCTTCTAATCAAAGGGAAGATTAAATTCACAAAATTAGGACTCCCCGTTCCCGTCTTGATGCATTGCTATAGGATTCATGCATTTCATTTATTCGCTATCCTATACACTTCTACCTTATATTCTATCCCTTTTTTCACATTCTCACTTCACACTACTTTTGGACGTTTTCACTTCACTCACACACATGCACTTTATGTTATTTTCACATTATCATTCTTTACTCACCTTACCTTGTAAATACATTTGCACACCTTCACTTACATCCTATTATTTTTATCACTTTTCTCACTTCACACAAACTCACATTTTCACATGGCATGCATTCCACTCATTTTACGTCATTTAGGATTATGTGTGACCTCTCCAAAGGATCATTATTGGGCTTTACAATTAATGTGATTGGCACCACTCAACCTTCGAAGAGAAATTTCCCCCATGTCCCCCTAGGTCTAGGTTTTTGCATTCATATAGTCATATCCAACACGCGATACATACCTTGGGTAGAAAAATTAGGAAAAGTTGGGTTAAGTCACGCAACTAGCCTTGGCTAGGGTGAGGGAGTGCCTTAGGCCTTGCCTTTGCCTTCTCCCTCATCAAATGTGACCCCCGATCCCTCTTTTTGGTTACGTAGACCCAAAGGTTCTCTAAAAGGGTTTATTTACTTTTTTCATTCAAAAACAAAAATCATTTTTGGGTGACTTGGTACACCCTAACTCTATACCAAGTGGCGACTCCATTTTCATTAAAAAACCCTTTTTTGAACTTTGTTTGGCCAAATCGTCGCATTCTTAAGTCCCATGGCCTTTTACTTTTCATTTCGCACACGTTCACATGTATATCATACACACTACTCACTCTCACACACACTCACACCACATCATCAAAAAGTGGGGCGCGACACTATTAAGGTCTACATTTATCATTGGGTACTCACAAGTCACAAACGATTTTTTTTTTATATTTAATTTCTTCTCAATTTCTTTGGTTCTTGGCATACTTTGCATTTAGCCTTGGCAATTCAATTTTAAAGAAAAGCAAATTAATCTTTTAGCTCTATAGAAAAACAACTTTCTAGTTTTTATATATACTTATACACATGAGGAGTATTTTTCTTTAAACTACTCCCTAACATTCCCAAAAATCTTTCACTTGCCATAACCTTATAGACGGCAACTGAAAAGAATGAATCTCTATACCCATTGTTGGAATTTACATAGAAGAACTGCATTTCCACCAAGATTTTTCACTAATTCTATCAAAGGTCAACGTATTTAGAATACATATCATGTCACATTTTTCTAAGATGGAGTAGACACTAGTACTGGCATAAACTAGCAAATTTAGATGCAGGAGAGAAGTATAAAATTTGAATTTTAAATTTAAATCTAGATTAATTGCCATGCATATATATATATATATATAGAGAGAGAGAGAGAGAGAGAGTCAGTGTGTACAAAATTAATCTTTTACTGATAATTTTTAGGATTAATCTTCTATATACTGACAGTGTATACACTTCACTATTAGATGTATAACATATAATTCGAATTTGAATTTGAAACTCAAATTTTGCATATGTTTCTTATATTAATATCATGCACACACACACACACACATATAGTCAGTGTGTGCAAAATTAATCTTTTACTGATAATTTTTAGTATTAATTTTCTATATACTGACAGTGTATACACTTTCATCATTAGATGCATGACACACAATCAAAATTCAAATTTAAAACTCAAATTTTGCATGTGTCGTATATCCAACCGTGATAGTGTATACACGTCAATGTATATAAGATTTATTCTAATTTTTATTTGGTAAATTAAACAATGGAAAGCTACAAACACTATAGCTATCTTCCCGTTGGTGCTACCGTGATTAGTCTCACTCGTTATGAATATGATAATTTTGCAATTGCTACGTGACTAGCAATGCACTTGAATATTGCAATATGTTGTTTCCTTTACGGTTCAAAAACAGATATATACCACATCAAGCTGGTCGCTTAGACCTTTCTGCAATGCTTTGTTAATTTGCACATTTACTAACTACTACCTTAAGATGTTTCCACAAGCAACTATGAGGAAGAAATGGTCTATTTCATCTATTTCTTAAGCAACTTGTTTCTGTATGTAGAATTTGTACAAGATTATAGACATAACTTTTGGATCAAGAAATGCATAAATATTCAAAAAATTCAAAGAAGGTACTATTTCTCTCATTTCTTTTGCTTTAATTCTTTTTTTCTTGGCAACCCCGTTTTATTTGGTTAGACATTACTACAAGAAACACGGTTTTAATAAGTCAAAAGATTTCGTTTAGTCCCTCACATGTGAAATTGATACGAACGTCGCCAACCTTGTGATGAAACCCGTAAGAGATTGGACTCAGGATTGACAAGAAGATACCAAGTTTGGAGCGGATGATCTCAACCCGTTAATCACGTGGTTAACAAACCTTGGTATAGTGGTAGTAGACGCTACAATCTAGTGCGATTCTAGATTGGTAAGTCACGAACACCTAGAGAAATTCTAAGGTATTCAAGAAACCTTGGAGAAACCAAGAAAACTCTCAAATTTTTATTGTATTACTGAATGAATAAAACATGACCCAAGGTAGGCTATTTATAATCATACAAATAGAAGACCTAAAGTGCAATGGAAAAGGCTAGACCTAAAGCGAAACGGAAAAGACTAAACGTGGCAAGGTTCCTATATTTTAGGAACCTAGAATCGGCTCCTACATTTTAGCAAGCAGGCCGAATTATTCTTTGAAGGGAAATAACTAAACAAGACTTCAAAGTGACTAGATAAACGGCTAAACAAACTACGCGAACTATGAAGAGGTCAGGCGTGGTCTTCCTTGACTTGAACAACATGGACAACCTTCAATCCTTCATACTCAAGTCCCTCAATGGCCTTGGGGACAATTTCTTGGCTTTGCACCTCACGAACAAGCCCTTGAAGTTCTTCTCGCATCTTCTTAGTTCGAGCTCGCGTCACGGGTCTTAGAGGAACTCGAACTATACTCAATGGTGTCTCCTGATTCGTATCATCCCCTTCCTCTGGAAAAGGATTTGTCCTCAAATCAGTTTCATCGTCTGCAAGAAAGGGAGAGAGATCAGAGACATTGAACGTAGCGCTCACATTGTACTCACCGGGAAGGTCCAACTTGTAAGCATTGTCATTGATGCGTTTGATAACTTGAAATGGCCCATCTCCTCGTGGGAGTAGTTTATTGCGCCTTTGGACAGGGAACCTCTCCTTGCACAGATGCAACCACACCCAATCACCAGGCTTAAACACCACGCGTTGGCGACCCTTGTTAACCCGTTGAGCCACTTGATCCATCCTTCGCTCAATGTTTCGGCGGACCTGTTCATGCAATTTCTTCACAAAATCTGCTCGTTTAGCACCATCTAAATTAACTCGCTCAGAAGAAGGTAAGGGTGATAAGTCTAGTGGTGTTAAAGGATTAAAATCATAGACTATTTCAAATGGTGAAAAACGAGTAGAACTATATACCGTGCGATTGTATGCAAACTCAACATGAGGTAAACACTCTTCTCAAATTTTAATATTTTTTAATGATGGCACGTAAGAGTGTAGATAAGTTGCGGTTGACGATCTCAGTTTGGACATCAGTTTGTGGGTGACTAGTAGTAGGATAGAGCAATTTAGTACCAAATTTTTTCCACAAAGTTTTTCAAAAATAACTCAAAAATTTGACATCCCTATCAGAGACAATTGTCCTAGGCGTGCCATGCAATCTAATGATTTCTTTGAAAAATAAATCCTCAATGTGAGATGCATCATCTGTTTTGTAACATGGTATAAAATATGCCATTTTTTAAAATCTATCAACAATAACAAAGATGCTATCATTACCTCCCTTTGATCTAAGTAACCCCAAAACGAAATCCATGAAAATGTCGGTCCAAGATTCTTTAGGTACAGGTAAAGGACTATAGAGGCCATAGGGTTGAAATTTATACTTAATTTTGTGGCAAGTGATGCACTTAACCACTATTCATTCCATATCTCGCTTCATCCTTGGCCAATGAAAGTGTTCTTGAAGGATAGCTAGAGTTTTAGCCACGCCGAAATGTTCCATCAAGCCACCTCCGTGTGCTTCCCTAACAAGCAAAGAACGAATAGAACAGTTAGGTATACACAGTCGATTGAGATAGAAGAGAAATCCATCAAGGATGTAAAATTTACCTTGATTTGCTGAACCGCAAGAATCATAAATACCTGAGAAATCCGGGTCATTGGAGTACAACTCTTTAACTAACTCAAATCTTAATAACTTGGTATCAAGTTGAGTAAGTAAGAGTGACGACATGATAATGCATTAGCAACAACATTAGTTTTTCCCACTTTATATTTAATCACATAACGGAATGTTTCAATAAATGCAATCCACCTAACATGACACTTATTTAACTTGTGTTGTGATTTAATGTATTTAAGCGATTCATAGTCAGTATGTATGACAAATTCCCTTGGTCTCAAATAATGTTGCCAAGTCTCTAAAGCACGAATCAAAGAGTACAACTCTTTATCATAGGTAGAATAATTCAAAGCTGCCCCATTAAGTTTTTCACTAAAGTATGCAATTGGTTTGTTCTCTTGCATTAAAACAGCTCCAATACCCATTCTGGATGCATCACACTCTATTTCAAATATCTTATCAAAACATGGTAATGCAAGTAGTGGTATATAGAGCTGTTAAACGAGCCGAGTCGAGCTCGAGCATAGGACAATCGAGCTCGACTCGAACCCCTAATCGAGCTAGCTCGAGCTCGCTCGATTACTAATTCGAGCTTCACAAGGCGCTCGAGCTCGACTCGATGTGGTGGTAAAAAACTCGAGCTCGGGCTCGAACTCGAGTTTGAAATCGAGCCGAGCTCGAGCTCGCGAAAAACTCGAGCCAAGTTTTTTGAGCTCGAAGCTCGAGCTCGAGCTCGTTTACGGGAGACACCATATCAGACCCTGGCACACTATTATTGAACAAGTCCAAACCATCAAATTCAACAATACAAGCTCGAGCCAAATGACAATACAAGCCAAAAACCATCAAATGGAGAAACAAAATATCCAAACTCGGATTACAATGTCCAAACCACATCAGATTACAACATATCAGTGACCAAAATATCCAAAACAGATTAGATAACAACATTTCCAAACCAAAATGTCCAAACCACATCAGATTACAAATATGTAGCATTTCCTTCATATGATCACATGGGACTACCAAGAGCAATTCAATGAGTTTTCAGAAGCCATCATCTTCACTGCAAAATGCAAAACATGCAGCCCAACTACACTCTGCCATCAGTTGGAAAGGAATCAGGAAAAGAACAAATCATTCTTTTTCTTATTTTGTTTCTGTTTTAGAAATTATACAACCAAAAAATTGTATTGAAAATATAACTGCAGAGGTCTGCCCATGCACCCTAAGCATTGTTAGTGAACAATGTATTGAAACGAAAATCGAGCGAGGAAAAGAAAGGAACAAGTTTGGGCATAGAAAGATAACCTAGATTCAGAACTAAACTATCAAGAACTTTAGATTCAAATTCTAAAGTTTGGGCACAAAATGGGATCAGTTTGCAAGAAATAGATAGACTCCAAGATTACCAATATCAATAATTTGTTTTTCATTTTGTAACAAAACATACTCATTCATCCCAAGTAATTCATCTTCAGCCCGCAAAGATTGAATCTTGAGCTGCATTTGATGTATAATCAGTAATTGAATTTTGATATTTTAAGCAGCATAAATCAAGTAAAATGTTAGGAGTTTACCTCCCCTGTCATGGGAAAATAATTTCCCAGCCCTCCCAAGTTTAATTAAAAAAAAAAGGGAATCACATTACACCATAATCTTCAAAAGTACAAAGTCATCATCTATTTTCAGGCTGGCATTAATCTTCCTGTGTCTGAGATCTCTTTAATTGCATTTGAAAGGGAAAAGGGCCAAAACAATAAATCCAAAAAAAAAAAAAAACTGAACTGCTGGGTTAATTTCTAGACCAGGAAAACCAATTAATTATTACGTCTGCAATCTATGAACAGGAAATTGCAAAAATTGGAGAAGAAATGGTTACTACTTACCAGAATGCAGTGAATCGGGGTATGGTAGAGGCCCCTGGCTCTACCGAGGTGGCTCCGTACGGCGCTGCTCACGAATACACGAGCAGTGACGGTGGCGAGAATGGAGGGTGCTCCGTATGGTGAGTCAGTGACGGTGGGTGCGGCTGCGGCTGCAACTGCGGCTGTGGAAGGGAAAAAGAGTTGACAGAAATCAGAGGAAGCGCCTGGCCGTTGCTGCTGCGGCTGCGGCTGTGGATGGCACCTGGCGGTTAGAATGGCAGCTGCGGGGATTGGGGTGCGGCTGCGGGGTGACGGCTATGGGACGGGAAAACGAAGGACCAAAAGAGGAAAGGAAAAATTAGGCCTACACGGCAGATGACTTAGTCAGAGTACCACAAACACATTGAAATGACGAAAATGCCTCTATCTTTCGAGCCTATCGAGCTTCTACGAGCCGAGCAAGCTCGGCTCGTGTTTTAAACGAGTATTGATTAGAACTCGAGCTCGGCTCGTTTCTCTCTGTAAACGAGCCGAGTCGAGCCCTTATCGAGCCGGGTCGAGCTCGGCTCGCGAGCTGCCCGGTTCGATTAACAGCTCTAGTGGTATATATGTGAGTTGGTATTTAAGCATTTGAAATACACGTTCTTGAGCATCACCTGACACAAATGTCTCATTTTTCTTAATTACAGCAGTTAAAGGTGCAGCAATGGTACTAAAATCTTTAACAAACCGTCTATAAAAGCTGGCGAGACCATGAAAGCTGCGTACCTCACCCACCGTGCTTGGAGTAGGCCATTCTCAAATGGCTTTGACTTTCTCTTCGTCCATCTTGATTCCCTATTTATTCACAACAAAACCTAGGAAAACAAGTTGATCAGTACAAAAGGAGCACTTCTTATAGTTAGCATAGAGTTTTTCCCTTCGATATACATCAAGAACAAGATTTACATGTTCAACATGTTCATCTAGGCTCCTACTATAAATCAAGATGTCATCAAAATACACAACTACAAATTTTCCTAAAAATGGACGAAGTACATGTTCATCAACCTCATGAATGTTCTAAGTGTATTAGTTAGACCAAATGGCATAACTAACCACTCGTATAGGCCATGTTTGGTTTTAAAGACTGTTTTTCATTCGTCCCCCTCTTTCATCTTAATTTGATGGTATCCACTTTTTAAATCAATTTTTGTAAAGATAACAGTGCCATATAGTTCATCTAGCATATCATCAAGTCTAGGAATAGGGTGATGATATTTTACTGTTATTGCATTCACAACCCTATAATCGGTGCACATTCGCCAACTTCCATCCCTTTTTGGCACCAAGATAACGGGAATCGTGCATGGATTCAAGCTTTCCCGTGCCCATCCTTTTGTTAAAAGCTCATCGATTTGGCGTTGTAACTCCTTGGTTTCATCCTGTCCCATTTTGTAAGCTGTTTTATTGGGAAGTGGGGCGCCTAGAACCAAGTTGATTTGATGCTCAATTCCTCTTATTGGTGGTAGTCCATTTGGAATCTCATCGGGAAAAACATCTTCATATTCCTGCAAGAGAGAGACAATACTTGATGGTAAAGTGTTAGTAAGATCACTTGTAATAACCAATACCTCTTTGCACAAAAGTACAAAGACAGTTGTATTAATACTCAAGGCTTTCCTCACTATATTGGTTTTTATCAGTAGGTTTTGCCTTCTCTTTTTTCTTTCCTCTTTGGCCGGCTCACCATATGTCTTTTTCCTCTTAATTTTCTCGGCCTTATCCTCTTCTTTCAATCCTTGGCTTTCTCTTTCTTTTTCTTCTCATTCTCGAGCTCAATCTCCTTTATCAGGCTTTCTTGATCTTCACAGATTTGACTAGGAGTTAGTGACACAAGGACAATACTCCTTCAAGCAATCCTCTTCTCGCCTTGCTTGAAGGACTATTTGTTTGTAATGCCATCGAATGTAACGCTTTTGTTAAATTGCCACGGCCTCTTCAATAATATGTGGCATGCTTAAATCGGCACCACGTCGTACTTTTCAATTCGAAAAGGTACTTGGACTTGCTTGATGACACGAATATCCCCACTATCGTTCAACCATTGCAAACGATAAGGTGTTGGATATCGTAGAGTGGGTAGTGCTAGTTTCTCCACCATCAAGGCACTAGCAACATTAGCACAACTACCTCCATCCATGATCAAGTTACATACCTTGCCTTTGATATAGCAACGGGTATAGAAAATGTTCTCCCTTTGTGCATGGTCGGCGGCCTTTACTTAAGTTGCTAAGGCTTGTCTAACAATGAGTCCAACTCGCTCATTGATAGGCAATGCTTCTTCTTCTTCCTCAAGTGATGGTATCTCCTCCTTTTCATCCTCATCATCAGTGAGAAACTCACCATTTGGCAAGATGATCATAGTGCATTGGTTTGAGCATTGACTCATTGACTAGCGATGTGCCCTTGGTCTTAACACTTAAAACACTTGGTATCTCGATATCATCCCATACTTGACTCAATGGCAGTCCTTGGTGTTCCCTTCGACTCCCACTTAGTCATATCCGACCTTGGTCTTGATGGGGGTAGAACTACTCGCCCCCTTTGTCTTCCTTCTTTGGCGGTGTAGTTCGAGGATAAGATGGTGAGAAATTGGGGTAACTCCTAGTCTGACCCCTCCTCTTAATCCTCCTCTCAATTTTGATGAATTTCTCCACCAAGTCCCCAAACTCCACATAGTGGTGTAACTCCACTTGTTCAGAGATTTTGCACCTTAATCTGTTCAACAAGCACGCCATCGTCGCTTCTCGATCCTCTGTAATATCCGCCCGCAACATGAGTATTTCCATCTCCTTGTGATAGTTTTTGACACTTCGAGCTCCTTGACAGAAAGTTTGAAACTTTTGGTACAAGTCACGGTAGTAGTAACTTGGTATGGAACGCTTCCTCATTAGTCACCTCAATTCGGTCCAAGTTTGTATGGCTGGTTCACCACTCCTCCTTCGACTAGTGGAGATTTGATCCCACCACACAACGGCGTAGTCGGTGAATTCGACCACGGCCAACTTAACCTTTTGTTCCTTCGAGTAGGTATTACAATCGAAGACAAGTTCAATCCACTTCTCCCACTCCAAATATACATCGGGGTCCGATCGTCCTTAAAAGAGAGAAATTTTTATTTTTTTGCCCAGAATGTGGTCACTTGTTGGTCTAGTATCTCGCTTGGACTTCCCTTACTTATGTTCATAGTCATTGTCCGAATTAGAGTCGCTAGACTCATGCGCATAAGCTTTTCCATGGCTATCCTTGGAATTCCCTCGTGACAACTCTAAGCTATCAATGCGTTGGTGCATCAACTTGAGTTTTTGGTCCATCATGCATCCCAATTCGCCTTTTATTGCCTCTGTAAAAAGTTTAAAATAAAAAACTTGAGAGCTCGCTCCTCCCTCGTTAGTCATGGTGAAGTACAAGGTATGAATGTAATAATGAAGAGAAAGAATTTAACTTGCACACTCCCTCATGTGTATGCTCTCGCTCTTGTGTTTAGTCGCTCTAATGATCTCACCAATATATTTTCAAGGCTCATTGGTCAACTCTTTGAAGAAGTTAGAACTTTCAACTTACCAACCAAGATCACAAGAGTGTAGCAATTGAAAAGATCGAGACTCAATGAACGATTCAAAACTGAATTTTCAAGAAGCCTAGACAAGACTCTATCGAAGGGATTGATTCTTGTGTTGTTGGAATGTTGGGTTCGTTGCTTTCTTTTTGTTTCGGGTAGGTTGTTTATGGAGTTTATGGTATTTTGGGATGCCCAAGTGGTGCGGTTTCCAGCCCTTGAAGGTCGGCTAGTTCGGTTTGCAAGTGGTGTTCCAACCGACTTAGGAGACAAGTCGCGGCTGTTTTAGGAGTGGCACTGTTTTTTTTTTCGGAAACAAGGGTTTAGGATGGTTGTTTAGGCTGATGTGGAAAGATCAAGGTGTTTTAGGAAGGTTTGGATTTGATTTCTTGGTTTTCTTGGCTGACTTCAATCCCAACAGTTTTAGGATTAGAAGTGGATCAAGAATGGGACTTGTTTTTCCAAGGAGGGAACTAGAGCCGATGCCTTCTCCTCTTTTTTTTTCCTTTTTTCATTTCTTTTTTCTTCTTTGCGGCTCTCTAATTTATTTTTCAGGAACTCAGATTTAGTCCCAACAAATTGAATTTTTGGATCAAAGTTCAAGATTGCCAAGAAAATAGAAGTTTTCTTCCCAAGTTTTTCAAGAAACCCTTGATGTGTAACCAAGAATTACCAAATCAGTTTTGGTTGATCCAAGATCTTCAAGATTTTCGATCAAGAAACTCAAGAACTACGCAAATTATGTTTTGGTAATCAAGTTTTGCAAGAAACAACACTAATATTCAAGGTTTAAAGGCAAAACAGGTTCGCCAGCCCCCAAGAGGAAAATTCCAGCAACTTGACTCGAGAAAATGGTATGCAACTCACTTTTTTTTTGACACTTTTGCTAGATAGTTTGCACAACCAAAGCAACACAATAAGCATAACGAATAGACTATAATGTGAATGAATATTAGTAGCAAAGTAATGACGAGAACTGGACAGATTGCACACAAGACAATATACACGATAAGGAACAAGAAAGAACCCTAGCGGCTGGATTTTTTTTTGTTTTTTTCGTTTGTTTTCTGGATAAAACAAGAATGACTCCACTACTAACACAACTAGACACAAATGAATAATGAACAAATCTAGACAAATTAAAGCAAAACACAAAACCAGAATTTCGGCAAAGCACCAAAACAGAATTTCGGAAACATAGAATGCAAATAGAATTTTCGGACTACTTGACTCGAAAAGGAAAAAAATAGAGGGATATAACGTGATACCTCTTAACTAGCTCTGATTACCAACTGATACGAACGTCGCCAACCTTGTGACCAAACCCGTAAGAGATTAGATTCAGGATCGACAAGCAGATACCAAGTTTGGACCGGATGACCTCATCCCATTAATCACATGGTTAACGAACCTTAGTATAGTGGTAGTAGACGCTACAATCTAGTGCGATTCTAGATTGATAAGTCACGAACACCTAGAAAAATTTTAAGGTATTCAAGAAGCCTTGGAGAAACCAAGAAAACTCTCAAATTTTTATTGTATTATTGAATGAATAAAACATGACCCAAGATAGGCTATTTATAATCATACAAATAGAAGACCTAAAGTGCAATGGAAAAGGCTAGACCTAAAGTGAAACGGAAAAGACTAAACGTGGCAAGGTTCCTATATTTTAGGAACCTAGAATCGGCTCCTACATTTTAGCAAGCTAGCCGAATTATTCTTTAAAGGGAAATGACTAAACAAGACTCCAAAGTGAATAAATAAACAGCTAAACAACTACACGAACTATGAAGAGGTCAGGCGTGGTCTTCCTTGACTTGAACAACATGGACGACCTTCAATCCTTCATGCTCAAGTCCCTCAATGGCCTTGGGGACAATTTCTTGGCTTTGCACCTCATGAACAAGCCCTTGAAGTTCCTCTCGCATCTTCTTAGTTCGAGCTCGCGTCACGGGTCCTAGAGAAATTCGAACTATACTCAATGGTGTCTCTTGGTTCGTATCAGAAATACAACCCCAGCCGTTTTAGTATATCATTGCTTTTAACTAAAAAAATTGCATTAGGAGGAAATTTTCGAGGAAAATTGAAGGGGTATATTTGTTAGATTCATGAGTAAAGAATTATATCCCACATTGGTCCGAGAGATAGAGAAAGAGCAGTTAATATGTAAGTAAGGGCCCAAGACTTAATGGCTTATGTGTTTGGGTCAGAGTTGGATTCCTGACTTACATATTGGGCTCTTTGGTGGACTCTCTCGAGGTGTTTTTCCCTATCAAATTGGTATCAGAGTTTCAGGTTGCGAGACTGGACTACTCATGGGCAAATGGATTCTTTTCGGAGTTGGATCGGTGAAAATTCTCTTTTTGGTGGTGGACCAAGATGCTAAGAAGTTTGGCTAGTGTTGGACCAGGTGCGCTATGAGTTTTGTGATACCCCTACTTCTCCCAAGGGCGAACCCGAGAGTGTCCGTGGGACGCCTGCCCAACTCTCGCCAAGATTCGGTACAATTTCAATTCAAACTTATGAACAACCAATCCATACTAAAAACCAAAGATACAAAGGAAGGTCAATTCCTTAATAATTGTTCCAGTCTTACATCATAAGTTACCAAAATATTGTACCATTCCAAAATATATAGCTTCCAAAAATTATCTAAATGAATACATTCAAACTTCTAATCAAAGGCCATCAAGTTGACCTCTCCGTAATTTCTTCCATTTCATCTCCTGTTAAAGAAAGCAAGTCTAACGGGGTGAGCGGATGCTCGTGAGGCCAAGAAAAGAAAAAAAAAACAAGCAAGCAGGTAATTCAAGTAACAATAAAGCTGACATGAGAGATAAAGTAATAACATTCAAGTAAATCCCGAATATTCACAAGACACACTCCAGAAGGGTACGGGAGCTCTTAGAAACTCACTTCCATTTGTTTTACCAAAGTTTCATCCAATAGTCCGTAGAACTTTATTTATTCCATGTATGGCTCTGAGTCGAATGAGAGGTACCTCCCACCCGAATCGGTGTGATACATACTATCGCTCAGTGATCGATTATACGTTTATGGTCCTGAGTCGAATGAGAGGTACCTCTCACCCGAATTGGTGTGGTACATACTATCGCTCAGTGGTCGATGAGACATCGCTCCAATCGACTTATGCTTTGCTCATAGTTTTGAGTCGAATGAGAGGTATCTCCCACCCAAATTAGTGTGGTACATGCTATCGCTCAGTGGTCGATGAGACATCGCTCCAATTGACTTAGGCTTTGTCTATGATTCTGAGTCGACATGAGAGGTATCTCCCACCCGAATTGGTGTGGTACATGCTATCGCTTAGAGAATCGATTTTAGCACTGAGACGGAATGAGAGGCACCTCCCACCCAAATTGGTGTGGTACATGCTTCCGCTCAAGCCTCACAACTTAAACATATTCATATACAATTACTAATCATATGTATTCATGTAACAAGTATTACGTAATTAGAAGAGAGGGAACTAGAACGTCCCAATGAGTAGGATTGGTCGAGGAGACAACGCTCCAATCGACGTCAAGTCATGTACAAGTATAGTTTCAATCATGAGTAAGTCGAGTACTAGTCAAGCAAATCGGGTAACAAGTCAAGTAAGTAGAGTAACACGTCAAGTAAAGAGAGTGAGTGGAATAAAGTACACACACTCGTCTCGACAAATTAAATTCAATTATTGAATTAGATACTTTTCAAGTATTTAGGAACTAGTCATGTACTTGACACTCACCGATACATGTACAAGCAAGAAATGTCACTAGGAGCTTTTAGGCGTTCACTGTGGGGTTCTCTTGAAGGTTCTCGTGTAAGCTTTCTTAGAGAGCCAAGACAGAAATTTCGATCACTTTGAGCTGGAGAAAAACCGTGAGAGGTAGCTCCTTTCCTAACTTATCTTGATCACCAAGTGATTTGAGTGTTGTGTGTAAAATTTGGAAGTAATATGAGTAAGGAATTGAGGAGAAAGAGTGGAGAAATTTTCTGGTCTTGTTCTTCCTTTGTTGCTCGGCTGTTTGAGTGTATGTTAGGAAGGAAATTCTGATGTTATTAGCTTCTAAGGTAGGCTTAAAACTTGTGACTCAAATTTGCTCAAAGTTGTCCACTAAAATAATGCACGTACACGTGCGTTTCGTGCTGGATTCCTTTTGAGTTTATTGCACTAGTGCACTAAACCTCTAATGCACTTTCATTCATACAATTATTATTTACTCTTAATAGTCCAAAAATAAAGGTCTAAAGTCCCTCAATTAATCGCGGGCGTAAAAACGCATACTTCCAATTTATACACGATAGAGCGAAATCTCTAAGAAATTCTTATAACGGTAGTATTACTAACTAATAATTGAGCACTTAAGCATAAAAATACCTATTTTGAGACTAATGTACAAGTCTCCAATTTTTCAAGTTTTTTGTATTCTCAATTCAATTATTTACTCCAATCGCGTATTCACTATTCTCACTTTACGAGCTTTCAAAAATTAAATTTTGAAACAAGTCACTTTAAAAGTATAATTAATCTATAGACACATGTAATTAGGTCTAAATAGACTAGAAAATAATATTCAGAGTAAATGGGCAATTAAATATTTAAATAAGCTCGAAATGGAATTTAAAATAATAAATTTTGCGAGTCCTCACATGAGTCGAGTTTTAACTCCTCAAATCTCAAATTAACTTTTCTTAATCTACTATTGATCATTCTTACTTCTCCGAAATTAATATACTCTCGATTCAAATATAGTCTCGAAAAACGTCGAAAAACGTGTACTCGTTGTTCCGAATTAAACGAATTTTTGAAAAGTGAATTTTCCAATAAAACGCTTTAAAAACGTAAAAGAGGCGTTGTTCCATATCAATGGATTTTAAATGATCGAAATGAATAATTCGAGAAAAATGAGTAAATAAATATTCAAGTAAACTAGTAATATTCGATAAAATAAGAAAATTTTTGGGTTCTCACAGGTTTGGCAGGCGGTCCAGTTGGTGTAAGATGGAGCCAAAGGTTAGCAGAGGTATAAAAATCTAATTTGGATGTTGAAGAAGAGTGGGTTCATGTTTGGGAGGAGAGGTGACCTAAATTCGGATTTAACTAAGTTGCCACTTATAACTAAATTCGTTTGTTCAAAAAAAACTAAATTCAAATTTACCAAAAACAACGTCAAAAAAAAAAGAAAAAGGAAGAAACTTTATTGGCAATTTAAAAGCCATGTTTTCGGGTGAATAAATGGCACTAGATGGACATTTATTTATGGCTTCCCTGGAAAAAGAAAGGCCATCATTTTGCTTCATTTTTGAAGGGGAGGGAAAATATACCAATACATGATAAAAATAGTTACAAAGGAATCGCTAAAAATGGTCCTGCATTGTAAATCACAATATTAATATTTGCCTTCTTCACAAGATTTTACTTTTATATGTGGAGTCCGTACTTTTACTCGGCCAAAAGCAACCAAAAGCATGCATGATTATTTCTCCATCGATTTGTAAATAAACAGGGACTCAGTAAGACTAATTTGACTAGATTATAACCTCTTTTTTTTTTGGAGAATTGCTATAATAATCCTTTACATATATAAGTAAACAGTATTAATTCAGTCACTCAAATCTATAAAAATTTTTGGTTCTTAAAAGATACTGACTCGTATTTCTATCTTCAAAGATCATGCAATAACTCATCTTTCTATCTTAAAAGATCATACAAAATTTTTGAGGGATTGAAATAACATAATGATTGAAAATCAGAGTTCAGGGGAAGAATGGATTAGGTGATACAGAAGAGAGTGCAAGTAAGAGATCTCAAATCTATAAAAAATTTTGGTTCTTAAAAGATACTGACTCATATTTCTATCTTCAAAGATCATGCAATAACTCATCTTTCTATCTTAAAAGATCATACAAAATTTTTGAGGGATTGAAATAACATAATGATTGAAAATGAGAGTTCAGGGAAGAATGAATTAGGTGATACCGAAGAGAGTGCAAGTAAGAGATCTCAAATTTGAGACCTCCACTTGCACTTAAAAAAAAGAAGAAGAAAAAAAAGAGTTCAAGTTTTTGAGGAACTGAAATAATAACAGAAAGACCACAAATGAGAATTGAAATGGACGAGGGTTTTGTAACCATAGTTAGTTGTTCATGATATACATAGGGATCAGGGGTAAGTGCGCTTAGAATTTTAATGCAATTGTCCAACTGCTGTATTTTTTGCATAATATGGGTTCTCTTATATAATTTTGTTGTTCTCACAAAATTTATTCTTATACACTAATGCAATATATAAATACAATCGCATCTTTAAATGTACACAAAGTTGTGAATGAAATATAACAACTGTACCTAATTGTATCTAACTCAACCATACCTGTCCGATTCCGTATAGATCAAACCATGTTATTTTGGTCCAGCATGGATTAATAAGGTAAAATCCTCAAGCAAAAAACAAAAGGTCTAAATTACATCAATTCGGTCCATTTGTGCCATTAACCTTTTTTTTTGGTTTATTGTCACCATTTACACCTATTTCTACTCCTAGTCCTACTCGAATATAGGGATGTGACCCCATAGGGTCATCGAGAATCGACGGGAACTAAACTATCATTGAAGAAACCACATTAAGTGACAACTTTTTGATGGAAAACAAGATTTGAACCATTAACCTCCCACTCCAAAAACTATGGTGGCCAACTCCTTTAGAGGAGGTTGATTCATTTGTGCCATTAACCGTTTCTAGCGATTTGTGAGTTGAGACTTGAGACGGGTGTGATTCCCCTGGCCTACCTGGTGAGATATAGGCATAAGGACTAATTTGACATATATCCATATCATGACATGGAACAAAATGCGTCCTTCTAAATTTGAGGACTAAATTAAGAACTTGAAGAACAAAATTTTTTTGGCAGTTTCAGCAATGTGTTTCTCTTCCTTCTTTTTATCTTTTTTTTTCATTTTTTTCTAAACAATGAAGTACATAAGGTGGGATAACAACACACAAGGAACAATTTTACCAATTTTTTTGTATACCTTATGTCCGGTAAAAAATCTAACAAAAAATTACCAGAAGAGAGCGATTTTTTATATTGTTTGTTTTCTGGTAATGCATTTTCTCTAGTATTTTCCCTTATCATTTAATTATTATGTCTCCTTTAATGGCTGCTTTAGAACTGTTTTCTCAATGGCAAAACAAAGGATCGCTCTGTTTTGAAACTCTACGTATTCCAACAATTCAAAAACAGTAAGCTATGAATTGTATAATTTTTTTTTGAAAAGCTCCAATTCTAAGCACATCAATTCTTGTATCATGACAAAAATGATTGTTTAAGGCAATTATGAATCTTGAACATTTGAAGTTTACATCCTTTGACAAAAATGCTAGCGAGATTTTTAAATTTTCTGCCACAAAGAGTATCAGCACATCATACACAAATGTAGTTAGCACAGCTCCTAGAACATGCACACATACAAGGATGTATGTGAAAAAGTGATTGCTGACCAATGATCAATGAATAGGGAAAAATCACTGAATTGAAAGCATCTAAATCTAGATGCATACACAACAACCAGTCATAAGTGATAACCACAAGTGTTGGTCTGTCCTGCGTTCAGCAGATAGACTTGGCCTTGGGGCTTTGGGACCCAAAACAACCAATTTCTTGATGAAATTCCATTTTTTTTTCTTTTTTAATTTCCCCTGAGACAAGAATATGTAGCAGATGCTCTAATTTATTACACTTTTTCCTTTCTTTGCTCCGTGCACAATTTCCATTAGCGACTGCTGAATATATAAAGGACAAAAACGTGCATAAACCTTTCATTCTTCTAGGCTAGTAATTCTACATCTGCTTTGTACCCATCATTATCAATGGCCTATAAGCATGGCCTTCTACGATCTATAACTTGCAAGACTTGTGAAAGGAATGAAAATCAATGCAAGGATGTGGAGATAACATACATTTTGATTGTAGTCCTACCTAGCGAGCTTAATGTGCTTATAGATGTACTCAGGTCTTCATCACAGGTTATCCGTATCCGATCATTATCTTCATCCTGATACTCAATTTTAAAACTTCCCACTGCTAGATTCAGTCGCTGTGCTACCTTCTCCTCCAAATGGATTTTATGGGCAGAAAATGGAAGTCTAAACTTTATCATGCACCCTTGATATTCTGCCTTCACCCACATGCCATTATCATCTTCTAGCCTTGTTGCATCTGACCGGTGGTGTTCACGAGTATCTTCAGTAGAAGGTTGAACAATTTTCTGTACAGCAAATGCTTGATTAACCTTTCTTGCTTTACGAGGGGGCCATCTGCGAATACTATACTCCCTACATATACGCTTCAATGTAGATCGACTAACTGCAGATTTCAGAAAGGAAAACGTCAGTTAAGGAAAAAGCCTTCACAACATGTAAACTAGATCTTTCCAACCAGATCCAGATGCAAATCAACATGCATTAACCAACATTTGAATTCAATTCTATTCCAGAGAATTGCTACAATTAAGAATTACCTCCAATATTTTTTGCAGCATCTTCAAGTTTTCTCGTAGAATTTTGTTCAAGAACCTCAAGAGTAATTCCAAGTTCACTTTTTAAAGTACAACTAGGCTCTTGCATTTTTAAATTAGTCACTTCACTGTCCCTCTGTTCTATACTAGCACCATCTCTTTGAGGATCTTCCACAATTGGTTCATCATGTGCTATGCTGACCATGTTTTGCATGAGACCCTGTCCAGTTGAAGATCTAACAACTCCATTTTGCTGTTCATAAATACCATTCATAGAATTTTGTGCAACATAAAATCCTGCAAGATTTAATTCTTGATATGATATGTTGACAAAGCCCTGCTCGTGTTCTGGTCTAGGTGGAGATCCAACAATCCCACTCTGCTGTGCATGGACACCATTTATAGAAGCATTTGCAGCATCAACTTGCATCATTCCTTCTCCTCCTTGTGCTTTTGCAAGCCGAGGTGTAGATCCAACACTTCCGTTCTGCTGTTCTTGGATACCATTCATAGAACCATTTGCAGCATCAACTTGTTTAGATGAGAAATCAAGTTGCATCATTCCTTCTACTCCTTGTACTTCTCTAAGCCTAGGTGTAGATTCGATACCAGTAGTACTACAGAATTCAAAAGAATCAAATTTATCCTCTGGAGAGACCTTTATAACCTCAATGGTCAATTTCTGCCCCAATTCTTGTTCTGAAGCAATCTTAAAAGAACTTCTGAGGTGATTTTTCAATTTCTCCATTATGCTGTTCAACAATGTCCTAGGATCTTCTTCACACATAGGTAAAAAGAACTCCAATACGTAGATGCAATTGTTCGAGCAAGAGCTCTGCAAACAAACTGCAAAACAGGCAGAGCACTCACAGGATCGTGCATTGACTACCAACGGGTACTCTGTTATGCTTAATTCTCTTATATCCCTACAGAAGCATGCACTTTTGGATGAGAATGCTCTCCCAACTACCCCTTGTCCCTTCCGAATAAAATCCAAGCCATGACGAGAACTCAGTATTTCTCCAGAAGTAGTCCAAATTTCAGTATCACCACAACCCAGTCCACATATTTTCCTCACCTTCCTCAATGCTTCGTCAATTGTAGTAATTTCTCCAGGTTGACCTGTAGAGGAATGGCTTAAAAATATTAGCATGGAATGAATAGCCTAAAGCTTCAGCCAAGATTATGCAGTATAAAAGGAGAAAAAAAAAATACTTGAGGTACTCACATGAACTTGCTTCCGCGAGTCTTATACAAGTAGTTGTCAGATTCACCTCCTGTATTAGATTTTGACAAATATATTATACATGCGCCTTAAATAAATTAAAGTGTTATTTACAAGTTTCAAAGTGTTTGCTTTGGCTTTTAAAGACCGTTTGACAACAACGGATTTGCACTAGAGGTGGCAAAATGGGCGGGATGGGCGGGATTTGCTTGGGTTTGAGATGGAACCGAGTCATATGGGTTTGGGCCCAACCTTACCCATATGTGTTTTGGGACTAACTTGGGCGGGATCATTTTGGGATGGGTTTAGATTGATCCCGCCCAATACCCAAATCCATTTTCTACATATTTTTTTTCCTTTAATTCATTTTTTATTTTTATATAATTTTAATATTTTTGATTTATTAAATTTCTTTTAGTTTTATTAAATAAACATGCAAGTGCTTTATACTCAAGATTCCCACCAAAAATTGGATTAACAAATAAAGGAAAAGATAGATATACAGCCATATTCCAACATATATCAAGATGGCCAAGGTCCTTAGGATGTTGAATATTTATCCTTATCATTGTCCAAGGATGACAGGTCTAAACTAACTGAAATGCTGGAAATTCTTGTGGATAATGACTAGGAAGACTACTAGATTATATTCGCTGGTATGACTATAAAAATTGTTAAAGATAATTTTTGAATCTACGATTCCGTTTGGATTGACTTTTTTTTCAAAAAATAAGTTTTTCAAATACAATGTTACAGTAATATACAATAACTCAAGAAACATCCCATCCATATTAATATATCAAATATTTCAAAAAAAATTTATAGTAAAAATTTTTCATATACACTGCTACAATAAAATATTTCAAAAACACCTACCAAAAACAGCTAATCCAAACGGAGCCCTTGCCATTTGAGCCCAATGGGTACCCAAGTATTTCCCATCCTTTCCCATTCATTAATGGGTATAGTTGGGATGTGTCCCAACTTAAACCCAATACCAAATTATAATACCCATCCCGCCCAAAGTTCCTTTGGGCATGGGTAGCCCATTGGGACTTGGGACAAATTGCCAGCTCTAATTTGCACCCACACAAAAAAAAAGGGAAAAAACCAATAAGACAGGCTCTTTGTATGTTTACTCAACTAATTATGGTATAGAAGTTCCGAAAAGCCAAAAGCTCCTTCAAACGCCATAGATTTTTTAGAAACAACTTCTTTCGCTTAAAAAATAACTTAAAAAGAGAAGATTAATATTAGAGTGACGGTCACCATAGTTTTCGCAGTTATAAATAGTTAAAAAATTGATTATTGACACATTGCAAAAGGGACCTTTCATTAGATTAATTTATAAAAACACCTCTCCTACTACCGCCTAACAACTGAAAACAACAATTTATCCCCAAATTTGTAAAGGACACGGAGATATACAAAATTCATGCCAAGCATCACCCCTATTCAGGTTAGATTAGATTTATCATGAAATTCTTATTAAGTGCCAAATTTTGTTTGGTCCTGAGTTCAATAAAAGCTTAAATCACGAATGTTATGCTACCACAAATCTTGCACTACATAACACACAGGACAATGGTTGGTTATGTTATAAATTACCCCTGTATGCAGCACCTAGTTCAAATAATAAATTAATTAGTTATCTTTAAATTAGTCATCACAAACGAATTACTTACGGCCTGGGTTTCGTCCTCTAAGTTCCTCTTTTTTGTATAAGGGAGGGAGTCTGCACCCATCTCATATGCATTATCTAATTTATTGATAAAAATTATACTAATAATTATAACTCATAAATCATAAACACCACCACCAGGTCGTTGTTAACAATAGGAAAGAAGTAATTAAGCAACTTAAAAAGAGAAAAGTCGAACCTGAAGATTCTCCAGAACCTGATATTGAGGTAATCCGCTAAACTCATATGGTGATACAATTTCCAGTACACCAATGGGGAGGTGCCGACTAGGATGATGATAGATTGGCAACGCCCAGTACTGGTCAACACGGCCGACCGCATAATCACGTTGAGGATACTCTCTACTAGTGTAATGACTCACATCCCATGCATATTCAGGCAACCCACTGCGGAACACCCGACCAGGGGGACCAATCTCATGATCATCATCCACGGGTATTAAGTACCCCAAACAGTGCTTCCTGTATTCACATAGTTTCTCGACGTCTTGATCATTGAAGTGGGAGACATAGTAATGGAGAGCAAAAGGCTGGTCACAAGTTGTCAAATACGTTTTGTCCCCAGTTGTCACTAAACCCCAAAACTGAACTAGACAATCCGGCGGAAGTGCGTCATAAAGAAGTTCTAGCAAACGTATGATCTTGTCCTTAATCACGGCACCGTCAGCAGCTGCAATAGGAAAATCCGTAAAAAATATTGGGTGCTTGCTAGTACTATTGTACTGATTTATCAATTGTACCATTCATATGTACTCATGATCCATCATAAGCTTTGACCAAATCGCAGTTTAGAAAAGTTCCAAATTATACTTTGAGAGAGCCTTCCAACATAAATCTACACATCTGATGATGTATCCGTGTATAATTTTCCCAAAGATTAATTGAAGAGCTTTAAGTACCTTCCAATTGGGAGGCCCAAGCCTTCGTATCTTTCTAACAATCGTTTAATTTGTCATCAAACTAATTAGTTACTAGAATAGTCTAGCAAATTTAATTGTGATAAATAGTCCAACAAAAATATCCACATACGTACATACATACATATGCTACTAGAATTTGTCATCAAACTAATTAGTTACTAGAATTGTTTGTGATAAATTTTTCTAGCGAATTTATTCCCCAGGAGTTTTATCAGAGTCGGACTATATATAGCTATGACAAATTTAATTGCGATAAAAAGTCCAACAAAAATATCCACAAATACATACATACATATTATATATATATATATATATGAGAGATTATTGGAAGAACTCCATAAATACTTACTGGCTGAGAGATGATGAGGCTTCCCGCAGCATCCTTCGTCATCGCCGCATGTGCTCCAGAATACCCACCAGTGATAAAAATTGTTAAATGAATGGGAGTATGATAGTTGACAAGGCGCCAAACCTTCCGTAGAAAAAGGAGGGGAGGGAGAAGTTTGAGCTTCCATTATGGCCATTTGTAGTTTTGTACAGGAGAAAACTTGCTATATCTTCTGGATCGATCCCGTTCCCCGATTCTCAGTTGCTTACTACTACATCTATTTTATTTAGGGATAATTGCAGAAACCTCCCCTGAGATTTCTGAAATTTGCACTGACCTCCTCTATAGTTTGAAAAATTATACTAAGCTCCCCTGAGGTTACTAAGCCTTTGCAAATTCAGTCCAAACGATTAAAATATTGTTTTAGGGAGTGAAATTAGAATTTTTTACCAAATTTGTCATTTGTACTACATGTCCAATGAATGACAAAGTACTACAAATCAATAACAATTAATAAATTTTAAGGAATATAGTTTATGGACAAATACGCATTGCCTATTTAAAATACCGGCTCTTTATGGGTATTTTACTTTCAAACATTTAATTTAATACAAATATTTACATTTAGATATAGATTTGTATTTACTTTCAAATATTTAATTTTTGTTAAATACAAAAACTACCAATCTCTCTTCCGTAAAAATATTAATATAACACTTTTTCAATTTTAGTTACAAACATTTATGTATTTAACATAAATTAAATAATTCAGAATAAAATGTCCATAAAGAGCCAATACTTTACTCATGTAATAAATGAAAGCCATAAAGAATTAATATTTTCTGGGTCATTTCTTTTTTTAAAAAAAATATTTAATTTATATTAAATAAATAACTTACCGATTTTCTTTTTGTAAGAATATTACTGTAACACTTTTTGAATTTTACTTACAAACATTGATATATTTATCATAAATTAAATGTTTGAAAATAAAATATCCTTAAAAAGTCGGTACTTTAAATGAGTAATGCGTGTTTGCCCATAAAGAGCCGGTAACTATTTAAAATACCAGTTCTTTACGGGCATTTTACTTTCAAACATTTAATTTAATACAAATATTACGCTCAAATACAGATTTGTATTTACTTTCAAATATTTAATTTTTATTAAATACAAAACCTACCAATCTCTCTTCCATAAAAATATTAATATAATACTTTTTCAATTTTAGTTACAAACATTTATATATTTAACATAAATTAAATGAATAAAATGCACATAAAAAGCGAATACTTTACTCATATAATGGATGAAAGTCATAAAAAATTAATACTTTATGGGTCATTTCATTTTTTAAAAAAATATTTAATTTATATTAAATAAATAAATTACCAATTTCCTTTTTTCAAGAATATTACTGTAACACTTTTTGAATTTTACTTACAAATATTGATATATTTATCATAAATTAAATGTTTGAAAGTAAAATACGCGTAAAAAATCTGTATTTTAAATGAGTAATACGTGTTTGCCCATAAATTATATTCCTTAAAGTTTATTAATTGTTAATTGATTTATATTACTTTGTCATTCATTGGATATGTAGTACAAAGGGCAAGTTTGGTACAAAATTCTAATTTCACTCCTTAAAATAATATTTTAATCGTTTGGACTAAATTTACAAAGGATTAGTAACCTCAGAGAGGTCAGTGTAATTTTTTAAACTACAGGGGAGGTCAGTGCAAATGTCAGAAATCTCAGGGGAGGTTTCTGCAATTATCCCTTTTATTTATCTTCTGTATAGGAAACTAATACTGTGTGTTATATATATATTTATACACAACACACAGTCGAAGACTTCAAAGTCAATGGTCGAAAAGGGACTGACAAGCGAAACAACGAGGAACCAAACAACAGCCAAAGCCCCAAGGGTTCAAACAGTTCAATAGGTTCGAAAGGCTCAAATTTCAACAGTTCGTGAAGAAGTTAGCTGTCGTTTATGGGAAAAGATTAATCTCTGGCACTTTCCCCTATTCAGGACCCCACATAAGATGCCTTACAGATCGAGGAACAAAGTTGATGCTCATCAGGCCCATACGTCACTAGGAAGTTGCGGCATTTTCTTATAAAAAAATTTTTTAGTTATCCTAAAACATTGTGAGAATTCAAATAGTAATTTCTATTTTTTTTAATAAAAATTGAAGCATGAGAAGTGATCATTATCAATAGCAAATACTTGAAATTGTTACTATATGCTATTTGTTATCTTGTGATAAATAATAATGACCAAATATTTTTAGTAAGAAAGTTATTTGCCCACAAAAGGAAATTTTTTAACACATTATTATTATTGAAGTTCATACACAGAATTAGGATTAGAAGACGAGGAAAAAAGATGTAAAAATAATAAGGAAAAAGGAGAAGAAGAAGAAAGAACAATAATGAAAAAAAAAAATTATTAGACACAATCCTCATAATGAGGGCATTATTATCTTTTTGCTTTGCACATAAACATGGCTTTAGAGAGCAATTTATAGGTTTTGAGAAAAGGACCGGCTAGAAGAAATAAAAAAAAGCGAAGTAACATGGAAGCAAGCAAAAGGCAAAAGCTAGAACCAAGATGGTACATGTGCAACCAATAGGAAAGTGGTCCCAATTGTTCAATAGGCCAAAAAAGGTTCTACATGGGTTATCCGTGCATATTTTTTAGTCAATGGATGACTAGAGAAATAGGACTGAAGCCAAGAATTTTGCAAGCGAAACAACCTGGAACTGGAAGCAAATCAAAAGCAAGAGCCGAAAGCGTCGTGAAATTGTACACTAATTAGGATTTAACTCTTTAAGTGAAAGAGATTATTCAATCTCCTATGTTGGGTTCTTCATATCAATCTCCCACGAATTCCTAAGTCCGTACTTTCAACTTTGCATAAAGATGAAGTTGGTGGATTTTGAGTTACTCCATAATGGATGGCTTGAAATAAGTTTGAATTAGAATCACCAGCTGTGAACCTTTAATGATGTATGATGGCCGTCTTATTATTACAATATTGGGTCTGGTGTAAGGTCCAATTACATTTGAATAGCCCATAAATGGGGGAAAAAAAAGATTGAGCCCTGATTGGAGAAGAGGAGAACTAAGCGTCAAAAAAAGATTAACATATTCGTTCTTTAGATACACTATCACGATTGGATGAATGACATATGAATAAAATTTACATTTCAAATTCAAATTTTATACATGCATCATATATCTAACAGTGGTAGTATATACACTGACAGTGTATACAAGATTAATGGATTGATTGGATGAGTTATTGGGTTTTAAGTTTATTTGTAGGTTTAGTCACTTGCAAAGTTTATGTACATGATCGATGAAGAATTTCTCAATGCTTTCATTTACTTTTACCATGAAGACTGGAACCGGAAGAACCGTAAGAAAGGGCATCATAGATACGTATTTTCATGGACATATTTTCAATGCATTTTTTGTCACCAAATGATAGAACTGCATAGCCAATCATCACTCCTTACCTGTTATCATCGGTTCATACATGTATAATACATATTTCGTGCTGTCTTGTGTTATTATTGGCTTCTATTATGTACACATATTTGCATTTATTGTTACCTTTTTTAAAAGGAAATACTTTTTAATTTTTATTTCACTTTTTTCTGAAAATCCCTCTCAATGAATGTCCATTGGCACTTCTTAGATAAATCAAACATTTTCTTTATTAATTTTGTGTATTAGCAATAAATTTTTTTCTAATGTTTTTGCTTTTTTGCTAGATTTTTGAGCTATTTTAATTCTTCAATATCTATTGCTATCTCCTATTTAGATTCTCCTTAACAATATACTTTTGTTAATTTTAAGTAATCCCCTCAAATCACAAATTCCGAACATCACACACTACAAATATGACTAACACAAAGAAAAAATCCAGGTTGATCCGAAGGGTTAAAAAAAACCGATTTTTCACATCACCAATCCCAGCTGCAAGAAGTCTCAACATTCTTGGGCAGCTTGTTTTGTTCTCGCTTGTTCCTTGCCGGGCTCTAAGGCTTTGAATCTTAGTCTAGCCAAGGCAATTCTCTTAGTGCTGGATGTGGTGGAGGCTGTCATTAAAGCCTTGGGTTTGCCATTGCTTTTACTGTTTCTGTGATGTAGAGTTAATGCTCAGAGCTCGTTATCTACCTTTGAATATGGCCTGCTATAATTTTAGCAGTTCCATACTGCAATACATCCACGGTTTATCAGCAACTTGTTTGGCACTTCGAGTGAAGATCAAGGTGAATGATGACTAGGAAGGAAATAGAGAGGTCTATTGAATTTAAAATTAATCAAAGTCTCTTAATTTATAGATAGATAATTATATTTTTCATATTTTGATTTATTTAAAGTTTCTTAGTAGCAAAAAATGGTTATTTATTAAATGAGAAGGATGATATGTAAAGGAATTGTTGGGGCAGCAATTTAGGATATGAATAAAATATTTATATAAGCTCTTCATTTTGGGTTACTGACTTGTATCCATGATAGGTGGTTTATTTTCATGGTATTATAGTTTGAGAAGAAAAGAAGTGTAAAATTAGATTTTAAAATCATTTGCTTAAGTTGGTTCTATAAATTTGTATTTTTAATCATTTTTGTTGTCCCTAATGACAATATAAGCTAGATGTAGAATTGGGTATATCATGACTATTTGTCTGAAGGAATTGATAAATTTTTATAAACTCAAGTAGCTGAATTGATTACTGTTGTTAAGGAATTGCAATTGGTGGTGGAAATTGATTACTGTTGTTAAGGAATCGCAATTGGTGGTGGAAGTTAAAATTGAGACTTTTAGCCTAGAGTGTGATTCGACAAAAAAAATTGTTAAAAAATTCAATCTTGATATTTTTGCTATCAAACAAATGGTTAGTTTCGAATTTGTACATGTACATTTGCAAACATGGCAGCTCATATTTTTATCTAATAATGCTATTTGTATTCTCAAGCTTTTTGGCAGATAATGTTATCACCTGTTTGTACTGCTATAAAAAGGATTTAAATGGATGGCATAACAGCTCACTTTTTCTCTGAAAAAGACAAAAAAAAAAAAACAATGTGTACATTTGTATGTTTTGAAAAGGATAGAAAAATGTGCAAGTTTGTATGTTTTATTGATGTTAAAAATTGTGACAGATCTTGGCGACTTTCTAAACTTTTTCTAATTATTAAACTGCTAAAGTATTATGACTACTTTTGGTTTAGTCACAATTAAAGTTATGCTGCTATTAAATTGACAATGTAGTGTACTTATTATCTCTCCTTTTTTGGGTATTATTATGCACACATAGTATCGGTTTGAAAATCTTTGTCTTAATCACAATAAATAGGGGACTAACTTCATAAATGAAATTTCTCTTTGTAGCAAATTTTAATTGTTTTGATGCTCAAATTTTCTCCTATATTACCAAAAAGATGTATTGCTCTATGTTTAACTAAACTTCTAAGGGCAAAGCACAGCCAAAATACCTCTAGTTTAACTACTATATTATAAGAACGAGTTGCTTCTTACTATAATTATTCCCCATACTACCACTTGGCGGCTGCAAAGGAGAAGTTTGCGTTCGTTTTGATGCCTTAAACGTTGTTCTTTTATTATGGGATGGGAATTGATGGGAAGTGGGCTACAATGTAAGGATGTAGTGTGTCTTGGGCTCCAAATTTTCAGCGAGGAAGCCCAGGCCCTTGGTATGAAAAAAAAAAGAGAAAATGGGTCCAACAATTTTAGCATTCGTTTTTTTTTTGCTCATACATGCATTTTTAAAAGTAGACTTATTTAAAAATAAACAATATTGAAATTTATATTTGAGTTTTGTTATGAATGTTGGCATATTTATTATTTGTGTTTTGTCTCTGAAATTGTTACATCCAATAGTATATGTCAATTTTTTTTTAACTGTTGCCTGCAACAATTCCCCTGGATAAGGTTTATACATATATATATATATATATGTATATATATGTATCCTTTAGAGTTTAGACAGCTCCCAACTCTCTATTCCTTTTTTGCTAGTTTTTTGAGCTATTTTAATTCTTCAATATCTATTGCTATCTCCTGTTTAGATTCTCCTCAACAATATACTTTTGTTAATTTTAAGTAATTCCCTCAAATCACAATTTCCGGACATCACACACTACAAATATGACTAACACAAAGAAAAAATCCAGGTTGATCCCAAAAGGTTAAAAAAAAAACCAATTTTTCTGCACTTCCAGTAGCCATCTTAAATATAATTTAGCCAAGGATTCGATTTAGGGTGATGAAACAAAACAAAAAAAATTTTGCTGGAAGTTTTTTTTTTTCCCACCGAAACATAAGTACTGTAAAATTTTTAATTTCAAATGTTTATTTTAATGAAAAAGAAACATTTTATTCTACCGATACTCTTTATCTAGCCTAGAAATCATTCACTTAGTTTTTCTCAATCATATCAATACAATCAAAGAAATTAATGGTTCTTAATCATACAAAACAAATTGAAATTTAAGTAATTCGAGAACATGTGGCAACTACAATCCCAGAATAAATGTTAACTCAAACGAGGCAAGTGTGATAATGATAATAATCTAGTTGCCACACCTTGGAAAGGGTTTCCTCATTTAACTTCAGTTCATTTTTTCATTTGAAGCACTTTTAGTCAAAATTGTCCACTTTTTTTTTTTTTTAAACCAAAGTAAAAGAAGTTCTATATAGTGGACCGGACACAACGCACTAGGATCATTGAAGTGTGGGAGGCATCTTCTTCATCTGCCATATTTATCTAGTCAATGATCCTAAAAATGCAGGTTTTTGGAAGCTACAGCAGACTAGAGCACCATAGGCTTAAAAAATAGATTAATTATACAAAGGCTCATAAATATGCTATCACCTGACCAACATTCTAATTGTTGTCCTACCTAGTGAGCTTAACGTGCTCGTACAGGTACTCAAATCTTCATCACAGGCTATCCAAATCCATTCATTCTCCTCATCCTGATACTGAATTTTAAAACTTCCAATCGGTAGATTCAATCGTTGTGCAACTTTCTCCTCCAAGTTGAATTTATGGGCTGACAATGGAAGTCTAAACTTCATGGTGTCTCCTTGATATTCTGCTTTCACCCAGATGCTACTATCATCTCCTAGCCTTGTTGTGTCTGGCCGGTGTTGTTCTGCAGTATTTTCAGTAGAAGGCTGAACAACTCTCTGTTCAGCAGAGGCTTGATTAACCTTTCTTGCTTTACGAGATGGCCATCTGTCAATATCACACTTCCTACATATACGCTTCAACGTAGATCGGCTAACTGCAAGTATCAGAAAGAAAGAAGAAAATCAACAGATTCAACACACTTTAACCAAATTTGAATTCAATTCTGATCTAGAGAAGAGCTACAGTTAAGAATTACCTTGAAGAACTTTTGCAGCATCCTTAAGACTCCTCCAAGAATTTTGTTCAATATCCTCACGAGTAATTCCAAGTTTGCTTTTTAAAGTACGACTTGACTTTCGCTTTTTCACATTAGTCACTTCACTGTCACTCTGTTCATGGATAGCATTCATAGAACCATTTGCAGCATCATCAACTTGTTGAGATGAGAAATCAAGGTGCATCATTCCTTCTCCTCCTTGTGCTTTTGCAAACCGGGGTGTAGAACCAGCACTTCCATTCTGCTGTTCATGGATAGCATTCATAGAACCATTTGCAGCATCATCAACTTGTTGAGATGAGAAATCAAGGTGCATCATTCCTTCTCCTCCTTGTGCTTTTGCAAACCGGGGTGTAGATCCAGCACTTCCATTCTGCTGTTCATGGATACCATTTATAGAACCATTTGCAGCATCATCAACTTGTTGAGATGAGAAATCAAGTTGCATCATTCCTTCTCCTCCTTGTGCTTTTGCAAATCTGGGTGTAGATCTAGCACTTCCATTCTGCTGTTCATGGATAGCATTCATAGAACCATTTGCAGCATCAACTTGCTGAGATGAGAAATCAAGTTGCATCATTCCTTCTCCTCCTTGTGCTTTTGCAAGCCTAGGTGTAGATCCAACACTTCCATTCTGCTGTTCATGGATACCATTCATAGAACCATTTGCAGCATCAACTTGCTGAGATGAGAAATCAAGTTGCATCATTCCTTCTCCTCGTACTTCGCCAAGCCTAGGTGTAGATTCGATACCGGTAGTATTGCAGATTTCAAAAGAATCATATTCATCCTTTGAAGAGATCTTTATAACCTCAACGGTCAATTTCTGCCCCAATTCTTGTCCTGAAGCAATCATAAAAGAACTTCCCAGGCATTCTTTCAATGTCTCCATTAGGCTGTGCAACAATGTCATAGGATCCCCATAGTCTACTTTATCTTCATCTTCATCTTCCCCATAGTCTGCTTCATCTTCATCTTCATCTTCCCCATAGTCTGCTTCATCTTCATCTTCATCTTTTTCATTCATATGTAGAAAGAACTCCAGTACGTAAATGCAATTTTTTGGGCAAGGGCTCTGCAAACAAACTGCAAAACAGGCAGAGTACTTGTAGGATCGTGCTTGGACTACCAACGGGTACTCTGTTATGCTTAATTGTCTTACATCCCTACAAAAGCATGCACTTTTGGATGAGAATGCTCTCCCAACTACCCCTTGTCCCTTCCGAATAAAATCTACACCTTCACGAGAACTTAGTATTTCTCCAGAAATAGTCCAACTTTCAGTATCAGCATAACCCAGTCCACGTATTTGCCTCACCTTGCTCAATGCTTGGTCAATTATAGCAATTTCTCCATCTTGACCTGTAGATGAATGGCTTAAAAGTATTGGCATGGAAGGAATAGCCTAAAGCTTCAGCCAAGATCATGCAGTATAAAAGAAGGGGAAAAAAAAAAATACTTGAGGTACTCACATGAACTTGCTGCCGCGAGTATTACACGAGTAATTGTCAGATTCTTCTCCTGTAGTAGATTTTGGCAAACACATTATATATGCGCCGTAAATAAATTAAGGTATTATTTACAAGTTTCAAAGTATTTGATTTGGCTTTTAAAGACTGTTTGACAACAACGGATTTGCACCCACAAAAAAAACGAAAAAAAAATCCCAATAAGACAAGCTCTTTGTATGTTTACTCTACTAAGGGAATTTCGCCAATTTGGTCCCTAAACATTTTCACTTAAACCAATTTCGTCCTTGATGAAATATTTTAACCAATTTAGTCCTTGAACTAGTTTTTTACTTTCAGGGTCTGTTTGGTTGGATGTAAAATGTTTTTCTTGGGAAAATATTTTCCGTGGAAGTAATTTTCCATGAAAATCATTTCCCTTTCATCATTTTCAAGTGTTTGGTTAGCTTATTGAAAATATTTTCTTACTTCATTTTTCTGGTGTTTGTTTAACTTTTGAAATATTTTCACTTTTATCTCTATCTTTACTTTCTACACATTATAACTACATACTTCTTCCCATGCAAAATAAGAAAATTTATCTCATTGTTTAACTTTAAAAAATCTTGGAGAAATGTATATATGAATAAAAAATATCTCCTTAAGCAATAAACAAATTGCTGGCCATTTACTGTCAAATATCAATCACATGCAATGCTTATTGTGACATATATCTTGCACTTTTACTGCTGAAAGCTTCTCTAGAAAAAAATGTCCCTATTATACATAATTAATTACTAGCATAGGATAAGCAGGATGAGGTTTTTTATTATTTTGAATATACTAGGGGGAGGGTTGGGTGGTACGGGGGAGGGAGTGTAAGAAAGAGATCTTGGGTTCGAATTCTCCTGTTTACACTAAAAAAAAAAGAAAGAACATACTACAAGATGTTTTCAATAAGTTGGAACATACTACAGGCGGGATGCATGCATTTCGGAAAACAACTTCAGTAAGTTTGGAAGGGAAGTTGTTTTCCATAAGATGAGTGAAAATATTTTACATAGGAAAATGTTTTCAGTAACTTTTGTGCAACCAAACACGGGAAATTAGGAAAATATTTTCCTGAAAAACATTTTCACCCGAAACAAACGGACCCTCAATGTAGGACTTTTCACTGCATTTTACTCAATTTGCGTGGACCAACGGGGGTATAATTGTCACACTGGTTTAATCTTTTGCAATTAACCGACGAAACAAATTAGAGATGATTACAAAAAGGGGGCGGGCATTCTCCAGGGAAAAAGAAAAAAGGAGGAAAAGACAGTCGTGCATGTTGTGAGGAATACTGGGTCACCTGTTGCCGAGAGATGCATGCAGATTAATTATCAGTTCTTCCTCTTCTGCAGTTATATTGCCTCGCTTCAAGTCAGACCTCAAGTAGTTGATCCATCTCAATCTGCAACTCTTCCCACATCTAAGTAGTCCTTCAAGCGATCAAAATGGACACAAAAAAGGTATTAATTCCATACTCAAAGGCAGGCCTTGTTGCTGATATGATAATAATGGAGAACTCAAATAACTATAACTTGGTGAAATTGTTTGTAAACGAAGATAGCAGTATCATGTGCACAGGGGTACTTGCGTTCTGAAACAATTTAGGTAACATCTTAGATAGCAGGGGATAGATTATTCTTCCCATCGCTTGAATCATCAGATCAGATTAGAATCATTAGCGAAGCAATGAAAATGGTCTAAGATGCAATTACGACTAAGATGGAAGAGGTGAAACAGGGGAAACAGGGGATAGGCAAAAGGTCAATAACCATTGCCCAAACAGGAATTCCCCTCTAGTAAACCTTACGGGACTGACTAATCCCAGCATTACATCAGTATGACTATCATGAAACCTGAAATCTTCAATGTCCGAGTACATGATCTCGACTGTCCACAAATGAAATTGTAAACCAAGAATTCCAGCCGCGCGACCTGTTTAAGAGATCTCGACTGCTTCAGTTTCGATCAGCATTCACTGTCCTCACCCCAAAAGCAACAATGGAAGCCTCAGTCCGGATACTATTCAATTCCTCCGCTCGCCATCTTCCCAGCTCCCTTTTCCCTCTCCAAAAGCCGCTCCCTCTAAAGCCCTTTTCCACACTGTTTCCCTCTCCTCCTCCTTACTGTCGTCATCATCATCATCGCCCAATTCCAACTCGCCACTCCATTATTTTCTCAAACGCCCACATTCCCCACCACCCCTCAACAACCCCATTTGGCTTTTCCCATTCCCTCAATTCGCCACAGTTTCTCCTCAGCTCATTCTTCTCCACCTCAACCTTCTTCCGCATTTTCTCTGACCAAAAAGCTAAATCTTTCCACTGGAATTACGCTCCTGATGGAATTCACCCAAGAGAAAATGGGGTCATCGGGGATAAAGGGCCAATCTTTGCTGCAGTTTTGTTGGGATGGCTTGGGTCGAAGCCAAAGCATCTGAGGAGGTACGTGGAGTTGTATAATTCGAGTGGTATTCATGCTGTTACCTTTGTTGCTTCTGTAAAAGATGTGCTTTCGTTTGATTTGGGGAAGAATTTAGAAGAACGGATTTCTGGGTTGGCAGTTGAGCTGGCTTCTTGGCTGGCTCAATCAGAAAAAGATGGTCGTGAAAGATTCTTGATTTTTCATACCTTCAGCAACACTGGTTGGCTTGCGTAGGTTGAGTCTTTCTTTTTTGCAGACATTTTTGCAGCCCTTAATTCATGACAACTTTTGCAGACCGTCTTTAATCTCTAGAAAGTGGACGGCTGAACAAGATGAAATCTTGACCGAATACATGATCTGAAACCTGAAGAATAATGGGAAGAGCCCCTTGCTGTGAGAAAGTGGGTATAAAGAGAGGGAGGTGGACGGCTGAAGAAGATGAAATCTTGACCGAGTACATTCAATCTAATTTGTTTCATCGGTTAATTGCAAAAGATTAAACCAATGTGACAATTATACCCCTTGATCCACGCAAATTGAGTAAAATGCAGTGAAAAGTCCTACATTAAAAGTAAAAAACTAGTTCAAGGATTAAATTGGTTAAAATATTTCATCAAGGACGAAATTGATTTAAGTGAAAATGTTTAGGGACCAAATTGGCGAAATTCCCCTCTACTAATTATGGTATAGAAGTTCTGAAAAGCCAAAACCTCCTTGAAACACCATAGACTTTTTAGAAACAACTTTTTTGTCACTTAAAAAATAACTTAAAAAGAGAAGATTAATATTAGGGTGACCGTCACCATAATTATCCCCAACCTAACAATTGGATGCCACGAGTTATCCCCAAATTTGTAAAGGACATGGAGACATACAAAATTCATGCCAAGCATCCCCTATTCAAGTTAGATTTATCACGAAATTCTTATTAAGTGCCATGCTACCACAAATCTTGCACTATATAACACACAAGGTGACAATGGTTGGTTATGTTATAAATTACCCCTACATCCATGACCTAGTTCAAATAATAAATTAATTAGTTATCTTTATATCAGTCATTACAGTAAGTATGCTGTGAAGTGACCGTAAAGCCGAGACATGTAGTTTGTAACTCTCATCAAAATTCTGGTCGGTGGGGGAGTAATTATCCGAAAGAGAAACACAAATGAAATGATGTCAACGAGAATCAGATTGGCTCCTTTTTTTTTTTTTTGATAACAGATGCTAATTATTTACGGCCTGGGCTTCGTCCTCTAAGCTCCTCTGTTTTATATAAGGGAGGGAGTCTGCACCTATTTCATATATATCATCTAATTTATTGATAAAAATTATACTAATAATTATATAACTCATAAATGATAAACAACACCACCCCCGGTCCTTGTCAGCAATAGGAAAGAAGTAATTAAGCAACTTGAAAAGAGAAAAGTCGAACCTGAAGCGTCTCCAGAACCCAACGTCGACACGGTTTGCCCCAAAAATATGATGATACAATTTCAAGTACACCACTGGGAAGGTGCCGAGTAGGATGGTAGATTGGCAACGCCCAGTATCCCATGACACGGCCGACCGCATAATGACGTTGAGGATACTCTCCAATAGTGTAATCATCCACACGAGGTGCATATTCAGGCAACCCACTGCGGAAAACCCGACCAGGGGGACCAATTATAAGCTGCACTTGGTCATCTTCATCGACGGGTATTAAGTACTCCAAACAGTGCTTCCGATATTCACATAGTTCCTTGACGTCTAGATCACTGAAGCGGTAGCATTTGAGAGCAAAAGGCTGGTCACAAGTTGTCAAATACGTTTTGTCGCCAATCTTCACTAAACCCCAAAACTGAACTAGACACCGGCACCACGCTATTGCTTCCAAAGCAAGTTGTAGAAACCATTTGATCTGGTCCTTAATCACGGCACCGTCAGCAGCTGCAATAGGAAAATCAGTATAAAAAATATTAAAGGGTGCTTGCTAGTATATATGAACTGTTTGTTTCATTTATTTATTGCAGAGTACTCTACTGATTTATTTATTTACTGGTTTCGCCGAGACCAAACAAGTCAAAGAAAGGAAGTTATGTACTCATGAGTCATGATGATCCATCATAAACTTTGAGCAAATTGCAGTTTAGAAAAATTCCAAATTATACTTTGACAGAGCCTTCCAACCTAATTCTACACATCTGATGGATGGAATGTGTACCTTCGCCGCCGCCTCCTTTGTACCTTCCAATTGGATGGCCCAAGCCTCGGTATCCGCAACGGATCTTCTGTCCCACACTCTGTGTCACTCTCTGTCTCACTTCTTATTATATTGTTATTTCTCCTTCATAAAGATTATGTTTTAATTCTTTTTTGCTTCCGTAAGATCCAATAACTATTAATTGAGTAATAAACAAAATTTAACAAACTCAAAAAATCAAAATGCATAAAAAATGAGATTTTTTATGAATTTTCTGCTATATTTTTTAATTTTCTATTATATATTATTTTTTTGAAGCTGTTGTATTTATTTTTTACTTAATTAATAGTTATTGGATCTTAAGGAAACAAAAAAAAAACTAAAACATGATATTTATGTAAGAGAAATAGCAATATAATAAAAAGTGGGACAGAGAGTGGCACAGGGTGTGGGACAGAAGATCCGTTCCGCTTTGTATCTTTCTAACATCCATATAACCGTTTAATTTCTCATCAAACTAATTTTTTTTCTCTTTTAAATTGTTCATGAAAATTTATTCCACAGGAGTTTTATCAGAGTCAGACAATATATAGCTATGACAAATTTAATTGCGATAAATAGAGTCCAACAAAAATATCCACAAACATACATGTTATATATCTATGAGAGATTATTGAAAGAACTCCATACTTACTGGCTGAGAGATGATGAGGCTTCCCGCAGCGTCCTCCGTCATTGCCGCATGTGCTCCAGGAAACCCACCACTGATAAAAATTGTCAAATGAATGGCAGTATGATAGTTGACAAGGCCCCAAACCTTCCGCAGAAAAAGGAGGGGAGGGAGAAGTTTGAGCTTCCATTCTTGCCATTTGTGGTTTTGTACAGGAGAAAACTGCTATATCTTCTGGATCGATCCCGTTCCCCGGTTCTCACTTCCTTGCAGCTACATCTATTATTTTATTTATCTTCTGTATAGGAAACTAAGACTGTGTGTTATATATATATATATATATATATACACACACTCACAGTCGAACACTTCAAAGTCAATGGTCGAGGTGAGAAAAGGGACTAACAGGAAGAAGTACAAACAAGCGAAATAACGAGGAAGCAAACAACAGCGACGAAGGGTTCAATAGGTTCGAAAAGCTCAAATTTCAACGGTTCGTACGTGAAGAAGTTAGCTGTCGTTTGTGGGTAAAGATTAATCTCTTGCAATCAGATGCTATACAGATCGAGGAACGAAGTTGACGCTCATGAGGGCCCATACGTCACTAGCAAGTTGTGGCATTTTCTTATAACTAGGAGGCAAGAACCGCGCTCTGCGCGGTAGGAATAAGAGTGCGAATGCCCAGCTCAGTAGAACGAGCCGGAACGATTAATGAAGACAGTGAACGTATAGTCTAAGAAAGGCGATATAAATAGAAAACCAAAAAAAGCGGAGGTAGCAGCAAAAGTGCAAACCAACGGCACAAAGCTAATTAAAGCACAGTCCTTTAACGTCTGGGAACTAATCAAAATGAACTTGAAACAGAAAGAACATGGAGCTAAATATTAAAATTGTAGTGCCAGGGATACATTCGTTCATTCCCTTTCCGGTCGAAGATGATGATGGAAAAACAGGATTTGGATTGGGGCATGAAGAGAAGGACTTCGCCATTTTGAAGTTCATGGTCTACAACGAATGTGCTCCAGTTTTGATCAAACTTGGTCGCGGTCATTCCAAGACTATATATTCGGTGGCCACTAGTGAGATTGATTGTTGGAGTTTTTGCTTCATGTAATGTCGGGGATATATATTGCGGAAGGGCCTGTGAATAACCAAATATGAGATATGACAAGCGGGGGGGGGAGGGGAACAAAGAACAGAAAGGCGTACGCTCACCAACGTGTATCTATGGCATTCAGTATAAAATTGGTAGAAAGTAGTAGATGCCGCGAGATTATGGCCGAAGAATGGATGTATGGACGATGTAATACGATCCGAGTTTTCGGCAGCCGCAATATCTGAATGAAAATCAATTGCCTTTAGTGAACATGAATGTTGTAAAGCATAATAAGGAGAAATAGTGGGGAAGAGAATAATTTCCTGGTTGATTGTTTTTATAATTTTGCACCATTGGTAAAGGTAGTGTCCACGGCATCAGTGTGAGGATCTGTGTTGTGCCAAAAGCAAGGCCATCGAAGGTAAGATTCCCTCTATGTCGTAGGAAGAGCAAGTCATATTCGTGAATTAGGTTGTCCGCGCAATAGGATTCCCAGCCTTGTTCGAAGCAGCCATCAGCGATTGTTACATGCCAAACAGTGATCCCATGGTATAACTTCATAATTTGGCCATTTGCGAAGCCTGCTGATCTAAAGATAGAACTCGGAATTTTCTGGGGGAGGGGGGAGGGGGTCAAGGTCCTCGAGAATATAGACGTTATGGAATGTGTACAAGTTTGATATTTTTTTTTCTTGTTCATTTTGACAAGATAATAGACAAAACCTGTTTCTGTCGATTCGAACACATCATAATGTAGCACCATGGATTTCCTTTTGGAACCTCTTTCGTCAAAGGCTCGAGCTCATCTAAAAAAATTATAAAGGCCAGTAGAATCATATTTCATCGTTAAAAGGAACAAATTGCAGGCATGACATAAGAAAGCAAAGAGCGAACCGTTTGTTGCAAAAGCTTCAGGACTAATATCAATGACATTTTGCAACCACTGTTCAACCGAGGCAGGAGAGTACAGCGAGGGATCGCCCATGTATTTTAAAACCATTGGGTAGGTTCTAAAGAAACTTCTCTTGGGAGAACATAATGTCTTTCCTTGACATGATTGGATAATAGTTGCGGCGTGAACGTGAGAGCCGTCAAAAGTGCAAAGGTAGTATCGAATTTTGTCTCTGAGATATACTACTTTCCACTTCTTGAAAGGGTTTTTGGGTTTGGCCATTACCAAGGTGGAATGGAAAGAACAATACGTATAGAAGAGGCAAGAGCAAGGAGAAAGCTGGCATGAAAAATTACACGAAATGCGGTCAAGAGGATAGATGCGACACTTTATAGACGTTTATGATAACCAAGGTGGAAAAGGTGCAGGCTTATAATCAATGAAGTTGGTGGAAAAAGTGCAATTCAATGGGGTAGTAAACGGTAGGTGTACACTGGCATAAAGAAGATTTATTGTTTGGAGTAACTGCAAATTTGACAGGTTTTTTTGGAAAAAAAAATAGTTAGTTTTTTATAGAAATCTCAATAACTATTGCTATCTGTCATTACGTACAGAAATTTCTTAGGAACTAAATTTGCAATAAACCCAGCTTTCCAACGTTTCATTCCTTAGATGCGTGGAGACCAAGAAAAAAATAGCTACTTTTCTTGCAAATTAATTAGAAAAACTATTTAATATGCAAATTGTTTGTTAGTTTCGGACAAACAACTGCGCTAGTTAATGAGTTAAATAGATAATTAATTGATTAGACAAATAAAAAATAGCTAAGTAGTCAATAATTACTTAGCTAAGCAAGTAATGTTTAATTAGGTAGGTATTCGATAGGTAATTAGTTTAACTATGCAGAAAAAGGTTGATTAGTTAATAACAAATAATAATTAGTTAATTAGTTAATTTGATAAGCAGTTAGTAGTTTAACTGTTAAGAAATAGATTGATTAGTTAATCAGTAATTAGTTAAGTAGCTAATTAGATAATTACATGATTTACTATCTAGATGGTAGTTAATTATTTTTTTAGGAGTGAGTTACGTAGCTAATTATATGATTGGTTACTCGGCTAATTCGTTACTTAATTTAATTATGCAGGAATAGCTTTATTAGTTTTAGTTGTTTAACAAATCTTTCATGTGGTAAAGTCAAATCTAGTAAGGGTACTCTAGTAACCTCTCCGCTGCCTTTCCTTTCAGCCACTTTTCTCATCAAAAGCATTCACACTTTTTCAATGGGGGGGGGTTGGTTCAAGAATTGACAATCGAGCAAAAGCAAGGGAAGTGATTTGTTGGAGGGATATTGAGTAAAGGGGTGCATTATGACAAAATTCACATGCAGGACAACCTTCTATTTCCGTGTAAGATAGGCACATCATTTCGTATAATAGTAGGAATAGCAAAACCGGGAGCAATGCTGACCACCAAAGCAGGTGTTCAAGTGTGCCATTGTTCCATAAACAAAGTGTTTGTTGCTTATAGTTGCCTGGCATGGCTGCATTGTCAACAGTCTGCAATAAAACGTCTGATAAGAATCGCAACTCAACTGATAGCTCAGGGAGTAAAGCAGGAAAATAAGCATAATAACAAACGTCAGCTAGACATGCTGGAAGCAGGCCATAAATGCAATGCAATTCATGGCTCAGGAAGCAAATAAGGAAAATAAACATAATAACACATGCCAGCTAGATAGGCTGGAAACAGGCCATACATAAAGTGGCTTAAATGTCTTTAATATGTTTCCAGCGACGGATGGTCGACTACACATTCAAGTGAGTCAAGTTTACACAGCAGACAACACAATCACAAAAGATGACCGGCCAATAGCAGGAAGTGCAACGGCAAAAGACGTTCTTATAAGGACAAATAGACCAAGCATTACTTGTTTTTTCGCAACCTGTGAAAACACAGGCTTCTGATATAGTATTTAATAAGGGCATATGCCTAGACAGGCCTATATAATAGAGTAAGAGTAACGACAAAAGACTTCTTGATGAGGGCAAGCAGATCAAGCATTCCTTGGTTTTTTGCTGCCCGCGACATCACCAGATTCTGATATAGTAGCTTCGGCATCCTCGCTGAGTTCAATTCTTTTTGCAAGGCAAACGCGTGCTTTAGAGGAACTACATGGCTTGTCTGTGCATGAAGCAAATTTATCTTTAGACAAAACCCAAACCAAGATGGAAAATAGGGATTAATGGAAGGGATAGGAGATACCTGATATGTTTATAGCAGAAGATTGAGTTGCTGGTTCAGGAACATTTAGTTTCTTATCTGAGCAGGAGTGGCTCTTCGAAAAAGAACATGGCTTCTCTGTGCAAGAAAAAATTAAAAAGGAATCAAAAAAAAAATTGTGAATGAGTATCTTAAGAAGTATATGGCTAAGCATTTAGCAATAACCCAGAGTATCAGCTATAGAAAGCTGACTGGCCACATGAGAACTACTCGGGGGTTGTTCAACAAGGAGGTCATGGTCTTTGGTGTCCTCAAAGTAGTAAACAATTGTGTATCGCTGGTAAGTCCCATCATCTTTGGTGTTTCCAGGCTTAACTTGAGCAATGAATGTCTTGGACTTCAGCGTGTCATGAATTAGTTCGAGTGGGAGTTCTTCATTCTGAGAATGAATTTAGCGAAATTGACATGTAAGAAGCAGTAACAAAGGGAGCATTAGTTCATCAAGTGTAGTAGAAACCTTGTCATAAAAATTCATTGCTGCAACTGCAGAAATTCCAAGCAATTGCTCAGCTAGTTCACCAAATATAGAGGCCGTCATAACGCCGGTATCATCAGTGAGATCGACATCAAAGCGGCACCTGGTCCGATGGAAAAATACCATGAAAATATTTAGGAAATGCTTCAAAAGTACAGATCAATGCCTAGTAAATAGGAATATGGAAATTACCTTGGAGCTGCGGGCTGCCTCTCATTACAGTGATTGCAGGTAAAAGTGTGGCCATAATTGGCTGATGTTTGACGATGACACTTGACACATGACATATACCAATATTTTTGGAATATGTTTTGGAAACAGAAGCGAGCTTTAACCCAGGCGAGCTGTGAACATCAAACAAATAAAAAACAAAATGATTTTTTTCTGTGTTCCCTGGTTGATTTAAAAAGTGCAGGTACTTTAATATAATGACCTTTTGAGCCGCCAGAACAGCTTGTATAGTAGAAACCTTGGATTTTGATAAATGAAACATGCTGGGGCTGTGCATGTTATACGTCTTTTCCTGAGCCAGTGTAGCAAACTGGCTCTCATTCCTCATTGCCCTTCAGTAGAAGATAAAAGCAGGTACATAAATAGCAGGTACAATATACAACTGATAAGTCTGAAATTGGCTGAAGGTGAAAAAATATGCGCCGAACGAACCAATTTTTCAACTGGCTTGCATCTCCAATAGGCGGATCAATGAGAAGCACCGAATCGTTTCTAGTCGAGAGCGCAATTCCTGCCAGAAAGAGGAATGCAAGGTACTTAAAAATAAGGAAAAACAAAGAAATATGGTAGCATGTATACAATTTGACAAGCAATGACGTAAGGATACCATTATAAGAGACAACTTTGAGCCTGCGACAAATAAGAACTGGCCTCCTTTTTAGCAGTTGCATAAGAAGTTTGCCTTCGGACTCAACAAACTTGTTCCAGAGAGACAGAACAATTGGCTGCATTCTGTTTTTAAAGGCATATGTTCAGTTGTGTAATAAATTACAGCAAGGGCTCATCTTGCTTTTCAAAGTATATGGTCAGTTTTGTAACAAAGCAAAACACAGCAGCCTGTATTATTAAGCGACATTTAGAAGAGAAGGTATCAACTGCAGGAAAACAGTTTTTTTAGAAACTCACTCTTCGTTAACGATGACAAACCGCTGAACATACGAATCGTGCGATTGAATTCTGATTGGTTCAGTGGACTGTACATCAATGACCACTCCGAGCACATCTAATATTGAGGACTTAGAAGAGTCAGCTATTTGAAAGGAGCATTTGATGATTCCAAGAAATGTAGCAGTCATGCAATCTAAGGTTAGAAGATTACCAACAGTTTCGCTCTTTGAATCTACAAAGAGTGGGAAATCTCTGAAAGGGATGTAGTCAAAATGAAAGGGCAAGACGGAGCCATCTTCATCATCGTCCTCTTCAACAACAGTACGAGTGCTTATAACCCACTGGATGCTTATACCATCAAACTGGTATTTCTTCTCTAGCTCCCTCACCTCAGCATTAGAGATGCGATATTTTTTATACAGCTGTAGCTTTGGGCCCATTTTCTCAATAGCATTGTTGAAAAGGATTCCTTGGACTCTAGAACCCTGTCAAAAAATACAGTACAGTAGATCAGGTTAGTTTGTCCCCTTTGACGTAGGTGGATTGAGAAAGAAAAGAATTAAACAGACCTCTGAATCAGAAAGTACAAATTTCTGATATCTGGTTGGGCTGGTCTTGCCAGAACCAGGATGCATTTTTTCTTTTACAAAAACTTTGGCAGACCAATTCTGCATTTTTGGCTTGATGTCAGCAATTTTCAGGAACTCAGACATCCTAGAGCGAGCAAATAAATCACTTATAAGTGCCAAATCCAAAACAAGTAGGTGTTAGCATGCATAAACAACAGAAGTTTAAAAGAAACAACAGGTAGACCACTAAGGAGACAGGTTAGAACCAAATCCATAACAAGTAAGTGTTAGCATGCTTAAACGACAGAAGGTTAAAAGAAACAGCGGGTAGACCGCTAAGGAGACAAGTCAGAACAGCTCACCAAGGGGGAAAATCACATTTTAGCTAATTGCAGGACCTCACGATAAACAACATTTCTTGTTTTGGTACAGGTAGCAGAATCACTATAAGTCGCTGGCACAATGAGAACTTTGACAGCTGACGAAGTTTTTGCACGAGAAAGAGCAACGTAAAGCTGTCCATGCGAAAACACGGGTTCACGTAAATAAATTCCCACGTAATCCAATGTCTGTCCCTGTGACTTGTTAATAGTCATTGCAAAACAGAGTTTAATTGGAAACTGAGTCCTCTTAAAAGGGATTCCATTTTTCTCGTTATCAGCTGACTGAAGCGGAATCCTTGGGAGCAACACTGTTTTTCCTCGGTGCTGTCCAACAGCAATTTCAGCACAAATTGTATTTTGTTTGAGTTCTCTACAGATGAGGCGAGTTCCATTGCAGAGGCCTTCAGCCGGGTTGAGATTGCGTATCAAAATGACAGGACAATTGTTCTTTAGGATTAATTTATGAGGAGGGAGGCCCTTTGGATTTAAAGAGTTAAGGAAATCTTCGTAATCTCCTTGATCTCGCTCGTTAAGTGTCCTATCAGTGCTTGTATACGTATAAGGCTGACCTGGGAAGCGATCAATTATCGTCTGATTTACATCATCAACCGCACTATTCATTGCGGAGAGAATGCACCTATTTATCATTAGATAGGGGTCGCAGGAATAAATCCGCAAGTCCGAAAACACTGAGTCTAATAACCTGTGTGATCAAGGTTCGAAGCACAAAACATATTATTTTATGCAGCATAACCCATGATACGGTGTATTAACACTCATGTAACGACTATCAAGCAACACAAACTGTAATATATATATATATAGAAGTTGCAGGTCAGAACAGAACCTGTCAAGAGAGCTGTCCTTTTCGTCGTATGGTATCAAAATGTCATTGTTCAGAGATATTTTCCCATCGAAATCTTCTGGTTCAGTTCCATCTCCCACTCTAAGGAGAAAATCTGAAAACGGTTTGTCTAAAAGAGCTCGCATATTTTCTGTTAGAGTGACCTTCTGTAAACTGCTCCACAAAGCAGAGTTAACAAAGGTGGCCTGAACCTGAATATCCCTTGTTGCATTTTGAATAACCGGGAGAGTTTGACGAAAATCCCCGCCAAAGACCACGACCTTACCGCCAAAAGGTTTATCGCTATCCATGATATCTTTGAGGAGCAGATCGAACGCTTCAATGGTGTCTCGCTTTGCCATCGAAGCCTCATCCCATAGGATTAACTTAGCCATAACAATCAATCTAGCAGTCGAGCTTTGCTTACTAATTTGGCAAGTTTTAGCAGCTGATGCATCAAGAGGGATCTTAAAGCGCGAATGTGCAGTTCTTCCCCCAGGAAGAATAGAGGCTGCAACACCGGATGATGCAACTGCTAAGGCTATATGACCATGCGTCCGCAGAGTAGCAAGCAAAGCACGATATAGGAAGGTTTTACCGGTTCCCCCGGGACCATCGACAAAGAAACTATTGCCATTAGGCGAAAAGATCTCAGCCATAATGGCACTATATGCAGCTTGCTGACCAGTGTTCAGCTGAGAAACAGCCAGCAAATCGTGCTCTGAACAGCGCACGGTTTGCTCACTTTCGATTTCTTTGGTTATGCGTTCATGGTCAGTAAATAGAAGATGATCAGGAACAAGACGGTAATCACTTATGTGCTTACCCATCTGCTCCAATGATCTATTTATGTCCTGTAGCACGTACCTCTTAATATAAGTAGAATCACAGCCGGTGATAGAGGCAGTTCTTGCTAAATCACTGGATAAGTCAGCTTCGTACTTCTCCCATAAACTAATGGGATTGGAAGGAGTGCAAAAAACAAGTAACATTGCAAACAAGGCTCTAAGTGAACAAGGCATGTGGAATGTAGCGGCTTCATCAAGAGTGTCTTCTATGTAGGTATCAGACTGGAGCAGGCCCATTCGAAAGGCAGCTTCTCGAAATGAAGATACAAGTTGGCCATCGACTCTGAGAAGGTGGTTGAATGATCTTGGCGCCCGGACATGAGATAAAAGCAATCTTAGAAAATATCGTTCACCCTCATTGGGACGGACAGTAACCACTCGGCCAATTACTTTCCTACGCTTTCTGCGAGTCCAATTTCTCTTATCAGCGTGCCAAACAAAATGCCCTGGAAACTCTCGATATAGGCATTTCAGCTTGCGCGCTTGTTTACTGCGCCTATTCATGGCAAAAAATTCAGTCAGCATCGTTTTAGCAAAATCCGAACTATCAACCAGATCTGACAAATCCGTATTCTTGTGGAAAGAAACAACTTGTTCTCCTGGAAGATGGAGCTGAAGCGTGTAAACGGAAGGCGTCATTTCATTCAACGGGAACCTATAAATGCGCCACATTGCTTCAGCTGCTGATACCCATCTAGCAGACTGAAATTCATGGATCTCATCGATGGTTTCTGGATCATTCTCAGAATGTATATGAAAACTCACCCGATCGTGTCCCTTGTAGACATATTTGTACAAGTACTTGACCAGTTTAACAGTGGAACAGATTTCGACATTTAAGTGACAATCTATAAGAGCAAGAAGGTATGGAGTGTAGGGGACAACCCACCTATTGTCCAAAGAATGGTTTCTGACCCTAACAGATCTGCCATTTTTCCTTCGTCTATAATGCGGGTAGCCATCTTCAGAATGCGTAGTATGCTCAATATACTCCTTCGGATAATGATTTTTACACACTCCATTCTGCATACAGACATTTTCTTTGTTCAGTGATCCACAAGGACCGTGCATCATGTGTTTTATAACAAGGGAGTACAAGTAACTCTGTTCATTTGGGTCGGGCAGCTCAGCAGAAACCATTCTATCATATGCCTCTGGGTTCAATGGTTTAGCTTCTGGTTTCAAAATCACAAGCATGTGGGCATGAGGAAGGCCTCTTTTCTGGTATTCAATTACATAAACAAAGGCCGCCACTTCACCAAATAGTTTTTTTTTAACTATCTCAGTTTTAAGCACCTCAAACTTTGCCCGAAACACCCTAGCAACCAAATCTGGCCTATCCTGAGGTTCCTCATCATACTTCAAGTGATCACGTATCTCTTTCCACATTGTGTTACAGGTCATAGTCAAGAACAGGTCGGGCTTACCAAATTTCTGCACCAAAGACATAGCATCTAGGTACCTACGCCTCATATCCCTTGGGCCACCAATGAAAGAAGCTGGTAGATATATTCTACGACCAACCTGGTTCCCAGTAGTACAGCCAACAGACATGCTATCAATGACTCCCTTAAGGACCTCGGATCTAATTTCGTTCTGTTTTTTCCTATGAAAATTAAGCCTTGACGTCTCGATCTTAACATATACATCAACTGTGAATTGCTGTAACAAACGCCTTGCGTGTAACAGCATCGACATGTCATTATTTCTCATCTGAAATTTATAACAGTAATACTCTCTGGCAGACACAGTGTCTCGTTTTGTTTTCCCTTTTTCGGCAGCTGGGAAAAAATATAAAAGGTACAGCAAGCGTTTTTAATAGGAGGATCAATAGTTAGTCAGGAGAAAGCCTGTTTTAAACTTGTTTTTATGAGCAGGAAAATACCTGTTTTTTCGAGATCAATCAATTCAGAAGGTCCTTCTATCAGGGAAACATCGCTCAGCATATCATCCTCATCAATGTTCCTTTTTTTAGGACAGGAAACATTTTTTTTTGGAATACCATGATGCCAGCCAGATTCCCCACGAGGGAACAAGAGCGGATACTGCAAGGGGTCGTAACAAGCAAAATAATGTTGTATTCTATGGCTGGAACTGGAATGGCTGTACACCTGAATGTGAACATTTTTCTCGAGATCTTTGTCATCACTCTCGGTCCAAATTGCAGCTACTTGAGAAGTAGCTGGAAGATTGTATACCCGCTGATCCAATCCTGGATCAGAATTCAGCACGATCCGATGTCTTTCAAGGTGAGGAACTTCACGAAGACTCCTAAAGAACTTGGTATAAGGATTTCTCTGAAGTGTATGAATTAAAAATTTAAGAGTGTCGGCTCGCAAACGGGGCGAGTCTCGAAGTCTCATTGTCACTTCATCATCGTAGTCATAGAATAGCAACTGAATACCCGTAGGAGAGGGGGCTGAAGGCACGATGCTGTTAAGGAAGTGATAGACCTGACCTTGTACACGAAAGGTGTAAACCCCGCGGCTATTTTTTGTGAGGTTCCTATCATATTTTGCAGCAAAAGTAGTGAAAGCAAGATTGTTATTAATAGTGCGAATATTCCTGCGAAATTCAGTACTTTCTTCGTCCGTCCCAGTGAAAAGACGAATTAGATCATAAGGCATTGCATGCTGCACAATCGAAACGGCCCCGTTTGAACAACAAAAACCTGGAGGTTCAAGGTAAAACCTCTTAGCACCACAATGACGGCAACAAGGGACGTCAGGAAGGGTCAGCGGTTTAGATGGAATCTTTTCTAAACGAGATAGCCGCGTGGTGTTAGGTTTTATCCGCTTGGCAGATTGAACGGCACCTGCTGGTTGCGAACTAACCAAGTTACGTTTAGCAGGTCTGGCCAATGAAGAGGCAGGAGGAGTAGGAGATGTGAAGGGAGACACTTCTTTCGAGTTGATAGTGTCACGAGCTGATAAGTACGAAAAAAAAGATAAAAATAGCAGAAAAGCGGAAAAAACACAAGTTAAGTGCGGTAAGGATTTCGCTGAGTAGCAGGAGGATCAATAAATGAGAGAGTAAAAAAAGGAGGAAGAAGAGTTTCAATGTGGCTGGACTGCATAAGTGAATAGCTGTTCGAGAGAAAATTATACCTCCATGAGGTAGTAACGAGTCGCGAGGGGAAGAAGTAGGAGGAGGTGATTGCTGAGACGAAATATAGGTAGCAGTAGATGATTGAATATCTGTAGGATTGAGCGGCTGGTCGCTCGAACTTGATAAGGCAGAACAGCTAGAATCAAGTCTAGACCTAGAAGGAGACCTCCTATTGGCTTGTTCGGACTGCCTATGAGGACACACAATCGAGGGAGGAGCATGAACAGAAGAGGACCGTATTTTCTGAGCAGCGTATTTTTCTCTCCGTCGACGCAACATTGCATCTTTTAAATGTTGCGGCATATCTGCATAGCGCTTGCGTCGAGCCGCATTACGATTCATAACGGCAGGAGGAACGGAAAAAGGCGGATTGGTCCTTAAAAGGCTAGCGGCAGGACGAAAAAAAGAAGCATGAAAAAATAGCTGAACTAAAGGCATAGAAGTAAGATAAAGGTTGCTAAGAAGTTCTGTACAACAGGTGCATATCTGATATAATAATAACAGAGAGGCTAAAAGCAGCAGGAACATGAAATGAAAAGGAGGAAAAAAACGAATTCTATACAACAGTTGCATGTCTGATATAAAAAATAGCAAAGAGGCTAAAAGCAGCAGGAACATTAAATGAAAAGGAGGAAAAAAACTAACAAACTATCACCCAAACAAGCCAAAGGAAAGGGAAAAGAAGGTTAATAACAAGTAAATAACAAGAAAAAACAAATAAGCAGAGAAGCAAGAATCAACAAATAACTACGAGCTAGACAGCAAGCGAGAGCCAAACTAAAAGCAAGCAAGAGACATACTGGAATTCTTAAACAAGGTGTAAAGAATTAAAGGTTAAAATTAGTAAAAGGGCTGTAGACTCATAGTTCTGCTGGGAATAGAAGCGAGATCGCATAGTGTTTGGGGGGGAATGCAGAGAAACGAAACATTGGAGCTTTTAAAAAGTAAATGCAAAACAAGGAACAAAACAAGGGGTTCTGCATGGCAAGTACAAAATGGCAGAAAGAACTCATAAGAAAGTACCTCAAGTCAAAACAGGAGTCCGAAAATGAGTAGAGCGCAAAGGAACCAAGCTTGAGAACTCTAAAGGGACAGCTGAGAAGGAACAAAAGAGGAGGAACAAATGGAATAGAAAGTTAGACCCATTCAAAAAACGGAAGGAAAGAAGAAAAAGCGGGAAAAAGTGATAGCATGCAGCCATGCAAAAAAAAAAAAAGAAGGAGCGTAGTTACCACAGGAAGGCGCAGCTGAAGAACTCACGGAAGAGCTTCTCGGTGGAGAGACCAAACGCAGCAGATAGAACAAAGACAGTGAGACTGACGCTACTAATGAGAGATAAAGAAGAAGAAAGAAGCTAACGTAAAAGATATGAATAAAGCTCACCAGTATTGGGCAACGGACAGGCTTACATACCCTGAAGCAGACAATCCAGCCGAGCACAAATATAAAACCCATCGGTAGCAGAGCTCCAAAGTGCAGAGGTTCTTTTTTGTTGCAGCAAGTTGACAAATGTGCAGATACGTAAAAATGGGAATTTTTTGAAATGCACTTAACGAGAAGTTCTTTGTAAGACGGCTATATAGCTGAAAATGCTTATTTGCAGTTGGAAAAGAAAGTACAAGTTGTTTTCTCTTTTGAGGGACACCTAAAGTATATCTGAGGCGCATGTAAGAAGTTGAAAAAGAACAAGTCAGCACTATCTATAGAAAGATTGACTCCGTGCATGTGACATAGGTACAGGCCAACAGGACCCCACCCAATTAGATAACTGGATTTAATCCTATTTGAGGGAAGACGCCCCCCTCCTGGTTTGATGATTTAGAGGTGTTGGGATGTATGGATTTATTTTCTTGGCGAACAAAAAACGTACACGTAGCACGAAGGGAATTAAAAAAAGAAGAGGCCCCGAGTTCATGCGGCACAAGTTCGAAACTGGGGGAATGGTTTTGAATAGCTGGAAATTACATTTCGGTTGTTTGATAGGAAGCATAGCGATTTCTACTAAAGGCGAATGGTCTGAAAGAGTCATGTTTTATTATAGCAAACAGAGGAAATTAGATTGTGCGGACGAAAACATTTCGAGGGGGTTTTAAAAAGGGAGGGGGGGGGGAGATGCCGCAACGAGTGTGTTTACGAAAGATAGAAACCATCACATTACAAAAGCATTTAACAACTGATAATTGAAAAAGGATAGCCTAAAAGTATAAAACTATTATAAGCTAAGGGACACGCTAATCTATTACAGGTATAGTTTCGCCAGCCCAGTAGGATGTAACAATAGTAAAGCTGACTCCGGCCAATCGAACGGATTCAGGAGAACGGCTAACATAGCAGCACAAGACCCTTCCATCGAGCGCTTTGGCAACCCGGAGGTTTAGTGCAACACCCTACATAAAACAGCAGATTTTAGCAAAACAAATGCAGCTCACAGAATATGTAAGGAACAGGAATTCACAAACAAGTAAACTGATCAAAACCTCATGTTCAGCTTGACTAAGCTGGTATGCAGTGAAGCCTATCAGTTTCTCAGCCTCATAACCCAAGGCAATGACACTGATGGAAGCAGTACCATCAGTAACAACTAACTTAACACGTGGTCTGAGTGTAAAATATAAGTCAATTAGTATTAAAGCAAGTAAAAGCGTACAGCAGGACAAAAACAGCAGGAAAACGTAGCCACTGAGTAGCATGGCCGCACCTAGGAAAGACATAGAGATCTTTAAGACAGGCAACACAAGAAATTCCCAGAGTTTCAATGAAGTTGTTGGGTGCGAAGCAGTAGGGGCAGGCCAAGTGCCAGAGCCGATGCAAGCGATCAACAGAAACTTGATAGCAACAAACGATCGTGATAGCAAAAGGGGGGGAAAAAAAGCACACTTCCCTCCAACGCATCAATTAAGCAGAATCCAAAAAAAGACAAAAGCTTTATCAAGCAACAACCAAAATCAGCAAATTTTTTCCAACCGGAAAAAGAAACAGAGTCACAATAGGCAGGCCAAATAAAATCCCAAAAAAGGAAGCAGAGCATAATAGCAAAAGGGTCAAAAGGGAAGCAGACTATCCTACAGTTAACGAATAAAAAAATATTAAAAAGGATATCTAGGGATAGGAAAAGAAATTAAATGCAACAAACTCCTAACCTCTTGTAATTAATCACATTGCTAACCATAGCCACTTTTGTTTCAAACAAAAAATCATCAGAAAGCCGAAGTCATTTTAACACCGTTTTTTTGAAGTTAAGAATTAGTTCAACACAAAAAAAAAAACAAAAAGAAAAAACTCTGGACCAACTCTGTTTTTTTTGTTTCATTAATGGCAAGCATTAGCAATAGGATTATACAAACGCAAGAATAGCCAAGGAACGAAATCGAAATCATAAGTCAAGAGCAGGCGAAAAAAGCAAGCTCATCCCAAAAATCAATAGTAGTGTACATTCCACAGGATCGAATTTTTTAAGAAAATGACACCGTAGCTGCAGAAAAGAACCACATAAATAAAAAACAAGTAAAGGTAATCAAGCCTCACCAAGGTAACCCGCAGAAAATTAAGTATAAGAGACGCGATAGCTAAAGGGCAAAAGAAAAGAAGACTTTCATCTAATTCGTGGACTAAACCAGATTACAAAAAAAAGAAAGAAACTTTATCAAACAGAAACTAAAAACATAAAGACTCCAACGCGTCAGTTAAGGAAAATCCAAAAAAGACAAAAGGTTTATCAAGTAACAACCGAAATCAGCAATTTTTTTCCAACTGGGAAAATAAACAGAGTATCAATAGGTAGGACAAAAAAAGGCCCAAAAAATATCACAGAGCATGATAGCAAAAGGGTCAAAAAGGGAAGCAGATTCCCCTCGAGTGCATGTATTTAAAAAATATCCAAAAAGGCATCCAGGGATAGGAAAAGGAGTTAAACGCAACAAACTCCTAACTTCTTGTAATTAATCACATTTCCAACCATAGCAACTTCCGTGTCAAACAAAATTCACCAGAAAGCCGAAGTCATTTTAACACCCTTTTTTTGAAGTTAAGAAACAGATCAACCCCCTAAAAAACAAAAAGGAAAAACGCCAGTTCATCTTTGTTTATTCTGTTTCATCAACGTCAAGCATTAGTAATATAATTGTACTAACTCAAGAACAATTAAGGAATGAAATCGAAGCTATAAGGCAAAAGCAGCTGAAAAAGCAAGCCCATCACCAAAAAACAATATTAGTGCACATTCGACGGGGCCAAAAAAATATCACAGAGCATGTTTTGATAAAGGGTCATAAAGGGAAGCAGATTCTCCCCAAGTGCATGAAATTTTAAAATTTCAAAAAAGACATATACGGATAGGAAAAGAAACTAAATGCAACAAAATCCTAACATCTTGTAATTAATCACATTCCTAACCATAGCGACTTCCGTGTCAAACAAAATCAATCAGAAAGCCAAAGTCCTTTTAACACCATCTTTTTTTGAAGTTAAGAAGTAGATCAACCCCAAAAAACAAAAAGGAAAAACTCTGTATCAAAATTGTTTATTCGGTTTCATTAAGGGCTAGAATTAGTAATAGAATTGTACTAATTGAAGAACAGTTAAGGAATGAAGGTGAAGCTATAAGGCAAAAGCAGGTGGAAAAGCAAACTCAGCCCCAAAAAACAATATTAGTGCACATTCCATAGGACCAAACTAAAATAAAAAATGACAAACTGCAGCTGCAGAAAAGAACTACATAAACCGAAAACAAGTAAAGGAATCAACACTCACCAAAGCAGCACTTAGAAATGAGACTTCAGAAAGCCAAAGTCCTTTTAACACCATCTTTTTTGAAGTTAAGAAGTAGATCAAACCCAAAAAAACAAAAAGGAAAAACCCTGTAGCAAAATTGTTTATTCGGTCTCATTAAGGGCTAGAATCAGTATCAAAATTGTACTAATTGAAGAACAGTTAAGGAATGAAGGCGAAGCTATAAGGCAAAAGCAGCTGGAAAAGCAAACTCAGCCCCGAAAACAATATTAGTATTAGTACGCATTCCATAGGACCAAACTAAAATAAAAAACGACAAACTGCAGCTGCAGAAAAGAACTACATAAACCGAAAACAAGTAAAGGAATCAACCCTTACCAAAGCAGCACTCAGAAATTAGACTGCTCATCCAAGAGGAAAACAGATTTCCTTGCTATTCATCAAAGAGCTCGCATTAAACGGAGCAGTATAGCTGATTCATCAAAGATATCCCCCTTTATCAAGCAACAGCGAAGTAAGCAAAACTCATCTGAATGAAAAGAAAGCCAAATCATACAGAGATAGGCAACGGCAACACACCGAGAACAGAGAATAAGAACAAAGAACAGAAAAGCTTATTTTTCTGGGCAATGGGCAGCTCCTTTTAACACCAAAAAGAGGGGGAAAAACCGAAGCTAACAAGGACAAGATAACCCCAGGCGAGAGAAAAAGCAGAAGGGCTGCGTTCGTGGAAGCGAAAAGGTCAAAGATGGCGCCTCCTTGGCCTGTAAGGAAACAGTTTTAAGAAATTACAAGAGTAAAAGGAAGGAAAAAAAGACCTACAACGAAAGGCGGCTGGTCTAGACAACCGAAAGGCTGAGAACGCGAAGAGCAAAAGATAGCAGATCTAAAGAGCATGAAGGACCCGAAAACAAAACTGACCGTAAATAAAGGGAAAAAAGAAGACTTACAACAAAAGGCAGCTGATCTAGACAACCGAAAGGCTGAGAACGCGAAGGACAGAGGTTTGTCGGGGCGACGGCGGCTGAAGAAGGAAAACAAAGGAAACAGGAGAAAGCATCAGTTTTAGGCGAAAGGTGAAGCAGAAAGGTTACAGCAAAGTATGAATCTAACCGGAAAGGAAGAAATATGCCAAAGCCACAGCCCTAGGTCAGTCAAGCTAAAGCGAGCGGCGGCCGTACCAGTGGTGGGTGACGCCGTACCTGGGAACAACGAAGCCTAAACAACAAAGAATGAAGAGAGCAGGCCCGTGAACAAGGGCACAAGAGAGCAGCATTGATGTAAAGAAAGAGGTTTCTAATGCGCAAATAGAGAGGCTTGTAATGCGCAGAGGTAAGAAATACCACGTGATAGCGCCAGATAGAGAAGAAAAAAAAGAAGCTTTTAATGCGCAGCAGCAGGAGGCACATGGGGTAACGGCAGAGGAGAAGAGGCGAAGAAAACAACGCTCTCAATCACACGCGCCGCACGCGGGAGGACGACGAAAAACCAGCCAGGTCACCACAGCCCTTGGCTCTTTATCTACTTATGTTGATGATAACTAGGATGGGATAAAGGACGGAGACGCCCAGTTTAGTAAAATAATTTGTACTAATTCAAAATGGATCATTAATGAAATTTGTTTGTTTTTTATGGAATTTAGTTACAGATAAACCAAAATAAAATATTGAACCAAAATTAGAGCAAACTTTCATCTAAATATGTAATCATCTAAAAAAAAATAGTAAGTGTTATTCTCATTAAAGAACCACAACATTAGAGGTTGCAATCTACACTTACAATTTCAAGGTTAGGTTGCATTATGGTTTAATTAAGAGATCCATTAATTTCCTAATGATGTAGCTACTCAAAACTTATAAGCATCATCAGGGGTTAGATTTTGCTATCTTTCCATGTTTTCAGATCATTTTCAGCATTAGAAAACAATAAAAAAAAAAAAAAAAAAAGAAGAGTGAAGGGGGGAGAGTTAACAAGGCTGTAAGCTGGAAAATGCAAAATAGTAAGAGCCAAAGTGAGCAAGAAAAAAAAAACATGAAATTGACTTTATATTATTGGTAGAAGCAAGATACTTCATCCCATGTGACCTTAAACAAAGGTATAACAACAGTATAATCAAGGTTTCAATTCACATCAGCCTACAATAAGTTTCCTCACTTAATCAACCTACAAATTGCATACAACAAATCTTAAATCTGCATAACATCTACCATACTCATGGCTAACTAAGTACAATGGCTGATATCAAGGCACGTACATAAATAAGATAATATCGCATTTGTGAAACACTATAACTGGGGACTTGCTGAAAAGAAGTAATAATAATCGGGAATCCGGCCAAAAGACTTATTGAAACGTTTGACAGCAATCCATGAGCCGTCATCTTCAAGCTGCCAATTGTAGACAACATCGGGAGCTTTCTCTCCATGTTCTGATAAAAAGTTTTCAACTGAGAATCCTGAAGTTGCCACCTTCAACTCATCTAAACTGCATTCTTTAAATGCTGGCAGTTTCATCCTTCATTTTCTCCACATTTCTCTGAAACCCCAGAAGGAAAAACATCAGAAAAAGGGGAACAAAGATTACATTTTTATACATTTAACAGAGTTTTAAGAATTACCAAGATCAGAGGAATAAGAGACGTTGGCAGTTTCATGAGGTTGGAAGGCCACCAGCAAAATCCTAATTTAGAGCAGCGAGCTCCCATTGGGATGAAGACGAACAATACTGAAAAACAAAACCGGCAATCAGGTCAAGAAAACAGACAGAGAGAAAAATCACAAATGAATAGAACAAATCATAGGGAAAAAAATAACATGTAACCAACCAAGTCAATTCAATCGCCATTGCAGCAAAAAACTTGTAAAAAAAAAGGCTTGCAAAGAGGTTACATACGATCAAAACACAGGGACAAAACACGAGAAGCAAAGTACAAGGGTCAGAGTTAACCAAAAAAGTGGGAAGTATTGGACTAACTCAGATTGGGTTGGGTCTGGAGTACCCTGAGCAAATATCTGCACCAGAATACACTGAGTCTGACTAGAGCAACAGCAGTCTACAAGGAGCTGGATAACCCAGACACAATCACTTGGAGTCCAGAGGCAAATGGGAATTTCACCACATCATCAGCCTGTGATTTGCATGGGAATTAGCAAAACAACAAGGAGAAAGACATGGCCTGGGAAAGAATATGGAAGCTTTAAAGGCCCTAGTAGATGGAAGTTGCTGCTGTTGAGAGTGAGGCATGGACGATTGCTCACTAATGCAGAAAAACATTACAGACATCTGCATCCTTCCAGAAAATGTGAAGTATGTCGAAGAAGAAATGAAACAGCACTGCATGCATTGAGAGACTGTGATTGGTCAACAAAATTCGGAGAGGACTTGTCTCAAGGGAAAGATGGAGAGACTTCAAATCAAAGTCCCTGATTCAATGGGTGGATTGGAACGTTAAGCAGAGTGACATAGGAAGGATCAAGAACGTACTCTGGCCCGTGCTCTCCCAAGAGGTAGTGCACTGGGCATGGACAGCGAGGAATGAGAAGGTTCATCAGAGGCTGGACAGAGAGCTCAAAGCCCGTCCGGAGCAGCTAATCCAGCAAGCAGTAGAGGCTCAGGAGCTTAACAATACTCGCACGGAGAACAGGAGCCAGCCGAAATACATCAGCTGGGACAAACCACAGGAGGGCTGGATTAAGATGAATGTAGATGGAGCTGCAAAAACATAATCCAGGGAGGGCCATACTCTTGGGACTTAGAATCGCCTACAGAGCAAGCAGGGTACAAGAAAGTCATACTGGAGACAGATTCTCAGTAGCTATGTCGTTACTAGAATCAGCACTAGAGGAGAGCCAATATTGGAATATGATCAATGAGATCAGAGGTATGCTGAGCTGCGATTGGGAATGTAGAATAGAACACACATGGCGAGAGAGGGATGTTTGTGCTGATCGCCTTGCAAAGTTAGGAAGAAGTTTGGATTTTGGTCTGACTATGCACAGGAACCCACCAGAGACTCTTAAAAGAGCTTTAGGTGTCTGTGGCGGGGCAATTCCTCGACTTGTGAATGGAATGGTAATGTACATTTATGAAAGATAATTCAAACGCTTGATAGTTTTACTAACAATTTCTCATTAAGCATCAAAATTAGATATTACACAGGGAGCATAAATAATTTTATATTTATCTTTCTTTTTTCTTCTTCATTTCTTCTTTATTCTTATTAAAATTTCTTTTGAGTTTCAAATATACATACTGTTATTTTGTTATATAATATATCTAATTATTATCAAATTTTATAAACTAAAAAATTTATGTTTAGTAAAATTATTTTCATAATTTCTATTTTTAATAAAAATTGATGCATAAGAAGAAATTAATATCAACAGAAAATACTTGAAATTGTTAACGCATGCTATTTTTTATCTTACGATAACTAATGATGACCAAACTTTTTTAGTAAGAAAGTTATTTGACCATAAAAGGAATTTTTTTTAAACAGATTACTTTTGAAGTTGATGCATAGAATTAGGACTGGAAGATGAGGAAAAGAAGATGTAAAGATAATAAAGAACGGGCGAAAAAGAAGAAAGAAAAAAAATGAAAAAAGATTATTAAACAAAACCCCTACATTGAGGGAATTATTATCCTTTTGCTTTGCACATACAATTGTCTTTACTTGTCAGCAAGCAATTTGTAGGCTTTGAAGCTGTCCCCCGACATTATTTCCAAAATAAAAATTAAAAAAAAACCCTGCAATAGAACCTAACAAAACCACATATTTAGGCCCACTAAAGTCTAGAAAAAGGATTTTTCAAAAATTTTGAATTGCCACTCGATATTGGATTTAGTTATACGGAGTCACCTAAAAGTAATTTTTGATCTCTAAAACACAAATTAAAATCCTTTAACTAGATAATTCCATGTCTTTCGAAATCAGAGAAATAAGTTCGCAAGCTCATTTGTAAGGAGAAACGGTCAAAGTTTTATTCTCAAGCACCCCCTACACCTAACAAAATCGATTGCAAGTTTAATTTTGTTCTTGCAATTTTAAGGCAAAAATGAGTTAATCTATTGCTAAACACATAATATTTACTTAATTAACACAAAATACCCAAACAAATAAAAAAAATTACATAACACATAAAGAGTGAAATAAAATGAAATGATTAATTTCAAAGCTCTGCCCACTCGATCATATGCAACAAAATAAAAAGTAATTAAGAAAAAATATAAAAGAAAAAAGAAAAAGAAAATTACAAGATTCAATTGCTCCTGCGTCCCATATGGGTTACATCACTTCTAAAAAGAGAAAATAAATTAATTACAATGTGAATTGACAAATAGATAGACTAATGAAGCAAAAGTTGACAAATCTAGTCTTAGGACTTAATTAAAACTACCCAAAACAAGTTCGGTGGTAAATCTGAAAGATTGTAAATTTTGGGGTGAAATCACAAATGCGTCATCTTTCTCCATTGAAACAATGGAGAAACCTGCGTAACCTGCGTTCTTGTTTCTTCAATGGAACTTTCACCGGCAACTAGAAATCATCATCTCCGGCGCGCATTGGACTTGCCAGATCTTCGCCCCAAAATTTACAATCTTTGAAGAAAATCAAAACAAAAATCTCTAGGTCTTTGATGGCTTTCCGGCGAAGTCACGGGCTCCGATCAGCGTTGGACTGATCGGAGCTCCGCCCCACGCGCACAGATACAAGAGATTTGTCTCTTTACTTCAAGTTCTCGTTTAGGCATTTCTTCAAACAGTAGATGGTCATACGAAAATTCTAAAGATCTCATACAATTCCAACAAGAGAAAGACCCAAAACTTGTAATCAAAATATGATTTCAGTCCAAGAAAGCCAAAGAGTATACTCAGCTATGAAAATTGCAAAATAAGTGCAGATAAAAAAAAGTCAAATTGAGATTAAAGTTGGAAAGGAAGTAAGAGCTCACAGTGCATTTTAAATGACGACTTGATAACCGTGGTGGTATGGACAAACTCCGACGACCCAGCAGTGGCAGCGGCTCCTCCTCTGTTTCCCGTCGGTTCTTTTATTTTTATTTTTATTTTTTCACCGACAGTAATAGGATAATGGCAGATGGATTGAAAAAGGGGATTCTTTTGTGAAAGATGGAGCTGATGATTAGGGATTGAGGAAATCTAGCTCATGGCGGATGAATTGGGATTAATGGTGATGAATGCAAGAAATAGTGGTCCAAGTCCTCAGTTTCTAATATCTATCAAGTTTTCAAAATTGGGATCGTATTTAAGATCTTGTTTTTGTGTCTGCAGACGAGATCGTAGGATGGATAGATCCGATAAAAAAAAAACGTAAAAAATACTCATACCAATAATTTTTAAATTTGCAATTCACATATAGAGCAATAAATATTGTAACTCATATGTAATAAATATAATAGATAATGTAACTTATGCGTTGTGTGACTTATGCTATCTAAAGTATTTGGGGAGTCTAAAATTAAAATAAAAATTTTGAGACTATATGTAACATATTGTAATACATGTGATCAAACTAAAAGTCTTTTTCTTTCTTATTTTTAAATCCATACGTAATTAATGGACAAGATAGTTGGAAAAGTTGATTTTATATGTATATAGACCCTTTAAGTATTTATTAATAAGATAATTAAACACAATATATTTAATTAATTATAACATTTATTGATGATTACATCATTTTTTATATGTATAAGAAGATAAATAAATATTACATACATAATGAAATGTTTGAAATATATTTTCTTTGACTAAAAAATTAGTATGCAATAAACAAATAATTGAAGAAGATTATGAGATAGAAATTTATGACAAAATCATGTACTTTGGGTTCAGAGTTGTAGCCTACTACTTACTTACCTATATATAACAAAAATACTTAATTTACCCGAATAAAAACCCCAAATAAGTGTCCTGAGTGATAACTTACAAGCGATCATCTTCTTAATGGATCAATTTTAAATGTTCACCATTTTTGGGGGTAAGGAATTAGCATGCTACACTTATATGTGCTTAAAGCCTTTCAATTCTAGTTTCCAATACCACAGACGATATTCAATTCCGAGTTTTCTATAGAAAGTTATGATCAACAAATTTTTATAGTAATATCTTGAAATAGTAGGATCAAAATTACGATCCTACGATCTAGAATGCAATCCCACCGATTTTGTTTGTTTAGGGTAAAATTTTGATCCTAATTACAATTCTACATTCGGATCGTGATTTTAACAACTATAATGAGTAATTGACCTAGTAAATTTTAATTTTAATTTAGAAATTAGATAAGTAATCTTAGATATAACATGGTGACTTTCAAATCGATATCAAATTTGTAGATAAGTAATCATAAATATAATTAACGTAGTACTCCAAGAAACTAGAATTGAGATTGTAGATAAAATAATCATAAACATATATCACATAATACAAATGTTTCAAAGGTTGAACACTTCAACTATTGAAATAACTAGATGGTTATCAATTTAAATTCTAACTCTGCAACTAGTTGTACTAGACATGACAGCCTATAAATCACAAATTTGACTAGTAATATAGTGTCAAAATTTGAGACTTTTTAATATATTAATGTTATCTAATTATAAGGATAACCAAATTATCGTAAAAATCAAAGTTTACTCTTAAAAGTAAGTGCTAAATTAAAGGTTTTGTTGTGATATGAATTATCTAATGATAGCAAATGCATTGAAACAAGCAAGCAAAGATATCTAGATAAATGCCAATTACAATCTCGTGTTCAAATTAACATACACTAGCATTTATAACATTTACAATTCTGTGTTTAAATGCACATCCAATGTGTGTGCAATAAAAAAAAATATAATATCTATGATCATATATTTTAAATAAAATTTTTATTATCGAAACAAACTTTAATCTTTTAATAATTTTCATAAAATAATTTTATATTTGTAGTTACAATATTTAGTGGTGGTTATGTTGAAAACATATAATTAAATAGTTAAAAGTAAAAATAGTCATAAATAGTTATAGATAGTTAAAGTAAAAGTAGTTTTTATAAGGGCAAAAAATAAATTTTATAAAATGTTAACCCCGGATTCATTCTTCAAACTTTATATATAGTATAGATAACCATACACCTACATTCACTGAGTATTCTATTATAACAAAATGTACCTACATTTTCATAGTTTTCACATTTACTATCCCTTCTTCTTCTTTTTTTCCATTTGTTTAAAGTAATTTATCCAATTTTTGCCATTCAATTTTTTAATTCTGCTTATTTGTTCAAAAGCGATTTTTCTTTATTTGATTTACCCTTTTTTAATTCTATTTAATACTCCATAATTTAACCAACATTTTTCTTTTTCTTTAAGAAAAAACACTATTCTTATAATTTGTAAATGTGATGGCTATCCCAACTATCCATGACTATGCAAAAGAAAAAAAAAAAAGAATAGTTGGTGCATATACACAATTATCACATTTGATACATGGAAGTTTTTCAATTAACTAATTACATTAATGAATTATTCTACTACATAAATAATCACAAATAACCAAGAGATAATCCAAAATGCATAGATGAAATTCACAGTATGGAAGCATATAATTTTATAACCTTTTAAACTTTGTATGATTTCTAAAGGAAGTAATTGACTTTTGAGATACCATGTATGCATATTGAAATTAATATCGTATATTTAATAGTAACTTGTATAGTGCTTGTAATTAGAATGTAAAAGGTAACTAAGACTGTTAATTATCCACAATATATATAAAAATATGAAAAAATGTTCAAAACATTATTCACATTTTGTTAAATGAATTTTTTTATCATTCACTTTCAAAATAGTAACTTTACGTCCCTTACAAAATTAAGTTTGTAAAATTTTGTCCCAACTTATGTTTTTGACTACTTTTTATCTTGAATCAATCATGTGACCTACACAAGGTCATTTTTTATGGCAAAAAAGTTAGCTATCATTTATAATTAAACAAATGATGAAATTCATATTTATTTTTTGCCATTTGTCCTAAAAAGTAATCTGACATTTTTGCAATATTCATTTTTGTCCTAAAAAGTAAAATCTGACATTCATATTTATTTTTGCCATTTGCCCTAAAAACATTTATTGTTCAGTATGCAAGAATTGAATCTTTTTCAACTGTAAGTATTCCTTGTAGAGTGCACTATAATCCATTTGGTACCAACATGGCATGTTAAGGTCGGGATCGTAATTCTGAAAACACGACTAGTATGTTAAGTAGCTTGTTAGCGATAACAAAACTCAGGTTTTGATGGAAAAAAAAAAGTCATTAATTCACAGCCGGTTGTCATTAATACACGCAAAAAAATTTTCCGAGTTCCATCTAGGGGTGCAATCAAGTCAAGCCACTCGCGAGTAGCTTGCGAGCGGCTTAGTAAAAAGACCGAGCTCGAGCTACTCGTTACATTCAACGAGTCGAGTTCGAGCTCCAAAAATAAATACTCGAGTGCTCGACGAGGTAAATCGAATTTTTATATTATATATTTTGAAAAAAAAATTATAGTCTTATTTCAAAACTCGAGTTCGAGCTCAAGTAGATCGGGCTTGATATTTACTCGAGCTTACTCGAGCTCAAACGAGTCGAACTTAATTTTATTTTATCGAGTCGTGCTCAAGTCCAAATTTTTGTACTCGTTCGAACTCGAGCTCGGGGCTCGAGTAGCACTGATTCTGATCGAGTTCGAGCTCGAGTATGGTGCTAGTCGAGCTCGACTTGGCTCGATAGTAAATCTAGTTCCATCCATCATCAAGGCTGGTTTGTTAAGCCAACCCTACAGCCAGTTGCCTTATTTCAGTTGGGCCCCAATTGACATGTGAAAGATGTCCAAGCTGAGTTGTCTTGTTAATACTTCTGCCCACAAGCATGGCCTTCTACGATCTATAACTTGCAAGACTTGTGAAAGGAATGAAAATCAATGCAAGGCTGTGGAGATAATATACATTTTGATCGTTATCTCTATTATGACACACAAATCCTACTTAACTGAAATTACCTCTCTTCCATTCTCACGTTCTCCCTTACTAATGATTTTTTTTTTTACTTCCAATTGTATATATTTCTGTATAATACATTTTTTATTACACATTACAGAAAATAATTATATTCACTTACACTATTTTTGTGATTCTTTCAAATAAAAATATTTTTTGATAAGTTACACACGTATCGAGTGTGTCTGGATGACTAGTATTAATTAAAGCTCTAACTCCACTTTGCATCCATTAATTTTTTTCAATGGCTTCTCAATTTGCAGCTTCAATCTTATTTTTGAGCACGTTGTGTTCTAAACTTTCAAATTTATCCCACTTGGACCTCTCTGTTAACTCCATTGTGAAATTGACAGATTTTGCGCGTGGCCATAAACTCCACGCAAATGTTAAATCCATTTGGCTTCTCAAACTCCACGCAGATTTTGTACTCCATTTGTGACCTCCATTAAGAAACATTTGTTGACAGGTTCAATTCTCTTTGTGCCCATAACTTATTACTGTTCCCAACAAATTACGACCCCATGTTTGGTTTATATTTAAATGTGCTAAATAGGCGCTTATTGAAAGGACTTTGAGGAGTTGGTTTTTTTTTTGGGTTTAAACTATAATTAATTTAGTAAAGCATCTGAACACGGGAAGTGCAAAAATTGTGATTGTGTATATTCACCTGATAAATTAGATATAATTTAGATATATTTGCACGTGCCCTGGCACATTTCTTTTTTTAAAAAAAAAAATCCATTCACAAAAAGATAAACTTTAGTGAATGCAAATTAAGACCCGAAATGATCAGAAATAAGGAGGAGACGTTCAAAAAGGAAATTAAATCCAAGGCTAGCCAGCGTGTTGTTGGCAACTAAATCTAATCTATAACAATTTTTGGACGGCACCAAAAACTGCGGACAAAACCACACATGTTATTCATTAGGTTGACGCAGGTTTTAAAAAAATTCAATGACTCAAGCTGTGCCATACTATCTCACAATCTGCACTCTTTGGCTTTTGAAGACCGCGGGGTATTTACAAATAGTAAAAACTAGAGATTATGAGCTTGCTGCTTTTTCAATTTTTGTTTTGAAATTCATTGACTCCCAAGGTAAAAACCTTGTATTTATTTATTTATTTTTTGTAATGGTGTAAGGATGACATTTGAAAAATAAGGAATAAACAAGAGGATTAGAATTCAAGACTTCCCTAAATATATATGCCACTTAGCTTGTTTATTTATTTATTTTCGTTTGTATGGAATGTTTTCTTGATTCGACCACTGGGTCAAACAATCTTCTGTGCTTCAGCCAAAAGCCACCGTAGACCTTAAAAAGAGCTCAATAGCGTGTTGAGCAATTACATGTGGTTATCAATTTTAAGATGCAATAAATTGAACCAGAAACAAAAGATATATATAGAACAGGTATTTTTATCTAGAACAATTGTCTAATAGCGTCCATTACCTGTTCTATTGTCCCCGTACTTGCAATGATATCTAGATTAACAGGACAGATCATTCAAAAAAAAAAGAAAAAAGATTAACAGGATAGATGTAAGCACTAAAATAATACATATTAGTGTTCAAGATATACACCAATATGCATGTAACTAATAGAAAAATATTATTAAAAATTTGGGTATATTTGTCGAAATCATTTTCGGATGAATTAGTTTTATATTTTTGACACTAGATAGTAGAAAGTTCATCAAAATAAAGTTTATAAATAGATAGTTAATTAGAAGTAATCCGAAAATATAATTGTTAGTTGCTACTTGGTAGTTAAAGGAGATATTGGGTAGTTATCAAGGATAGTTTAAAAAGAACATAAAGCGACAACAATATGTTTATTTCAAAATCCCCTTCCTCCCATTTTTTTCTCTTGGTGGGACTCTCCTCCTTTATATATACTACAGATAATAATAAAATATATAAATTAATATAAAAAACGTAAATACCAAAACAACAACGTACAAAACACAACTTTTAATGCAAATATTTGTATGTTAATCTATTAAGGTCTACATTTATCATCGGCTACTCACAAGTCACAAACGATTTTTTATATATAATTTCTTCTCAATTTCCTTGGTTATTGGCATACTTTGCATTTAGCCTTGACAATTCAATTTACAAAAAAAAAAAGGAAAATTAATGTTTTAGCTCTATAGAAAAACAACTTTCTAGTTTTTATATATACTTGTACACATGAGGAATATTTTTCTTTAAATTACTCCCTAACATTCCCAAAAATCTTTAACTTGCCATAACCTTATAGACTGCAACTGAAAAGAGTGAATGGCAATACCCAATGTTGGGATTTACATAGAAGACCTGCATTTCCACCAAGATTTTTCACTAATTCTATCAAAGATCAACGCAATTAGAATACATATCATGTCACATTTTTCGAAGATGGAGTAGACACTAGTACTGGCATAAACTAGCAAATTTGATACTCAGAAACAAATTTATTATGCAAAGTTTCATAAATGTTCGATCAATTTGACCACCATTTTGATTGTAGTCCTACCTAGTGAACTTAATGTGCTCATAAACGTTCTCAGATCTTCATCACATGTTATCCATATCCAATCGTTATCTTCATCCTGATACTCAATTTTAAAACTTCCCATGGCTAGATTCAGTCGCTGTGCTACCTTCTCCTCCAAATCGATTTTACGGGCAGAAAATGGAAGTCTGAACTTTATCATGCACCCTTGATATTCTGCCTTCACCCACATGCCATTGTCATCTTCTAGCCTTGTTGCACCTGATTGGTGGTGTTCATGAGTATCCTTCCCTGCTTTACGAGGGGGCCATCTGTGAATATCATATTCCCTACATATGCGTTTCAATGTAGATTGACTAACTGTAGATTTCAGAAAGGAAAACGTCAGTTAAGGAAAAAGCCTTTACAACATGTAAACTAGATCTTTCCAAACAGATCCAGATCAAATCACAATGGATTAAGCAACATTTGAATTCAATTCTGATCTAGAGAAGTGCTATAGTTAAGGATTACCTCCAATATTTTTTGCAGCATCTCCAAGTCTCCTCGTAGAATTTTGTTCAAGAACCTCACGAGTAATTCCAAGGTCACTTTTTAAAGTACATCTAGGCTTTTGCATTTTTAAATTAGTCACTTCATTGTCCCTCTGTTCTATTCTAGCACCATCTCTTTGAGGATCTTCCACAATTGGTTCATCATGTGCTATGCTGACCATGTTTTGCACAACCTCCTGTGTTGAAGATCTAACAACTCCATTTCTCTTTTCATAAATACCATTCATAGAATTGTGCGCAACATCAATTCCTGCAAGATTTAATTCTTGATATGATATGTTGACAAAGCCCTGCACATGCTCTAGTCTAAGTGGAGATCCAACAATCCCACCCTGCTGTGCATGGACACCATTTATACAAGCATTTGCATTATCAACTAGCTGAGATGAGAAATAAACAGGCATCATTCCTTTTGCAAGCCGAGGTGTAGATCCAACACTTCCATTCTGCTGTTCATGGATACCATTCATAGAACCATTTGCAGCATCAACTTGTTGACATGAGAGATCAAGTTGCATCATTCCTTCTGCTCCTTGTACTTCTCCAAGCCTAGGTGTAGATTCGATACTAGTAGCACTGCAGATTTCAAAAGAATCAAATTCATCCTCTGGAGAGACCTTTATAACCTCAACAGTCAATTTCTGCCCCAATTCTTGTCCTGAAGCGATCTTAAAAGAACTCTGGAGACTTTCTTTCAATGTTTCCATTAGCTCGTTCAACAATGTCCCAAGATCCCCATCGGGTTTTTCATTCATAGGTAAAAAGAACTCCAGTACGTAAATGCACTTGTTCGGGCAAGAGCTCTGCAAACAAACTGCAAAACAGGCAGGGTACTTAAAGCGTCGTGTAATGGGTACCAACGGGTACTCTGTTATGCTTAATTGTCTTATATCCCTACAAAAGCATGCACTTTTGGATGAGAATGCTTTTCCAACTACCCCTTGTCCCTTCCAAATAAATTCTGCACCACCATGAAGACTTAGTATTTCTCCAGAAGCAGTCCAAATTCCAAGTATGTTCCTCACCTTAACCAATGCTTCGTCAATTATAGCAATTTCTAAATGTTGACCTGGAGAAATTTCTAAGCTTGTGATGAAATTTAAAAAAATTCTACAAAAGGGGCGATTTGGGTTATGTATTCCGTAGGGGGGTCTTCGCATTTCAGGAATGCGAGCTCTGATAAGCTCGCATTCCTGAAATGCGAGGTCAGAAGAATTTTTTTATTTTTTTTTTCGGAGGTCATAGAGCTCGCATTCCACGAATGCGAGCTTAACTTATTGAGCTCGCATTCTGCGAATGCGAGCTCTCCCAAAAGTACATCTTTATTCCTCATGTATTCGGTTGGTAATGGAACGCAGCATGTTGTAGAGGAAAGGACACCAAAAATGAGAGAAATGCTTCTCCGAAGCTCATGCATGGGATTTTTTCCAAATTTGCACTTTAACCCCTATTTTTTTTACTAATGTTACTATGGCTCAACTAATTGTATAACTTAATCAATTTTGTCTCCTTAACAAGCCATTTTTCTTCAATATATCTTAATGTATTTTTGGATAGATTTTGAATGAGTTTTAGGATGAATTTGAAGGTTTAATAACTTTTTCTAGACTTATAATTTTGATCTATGAACTTCAGTGGAAAAATGGAAATTTTTGTCGTTTAATTGTAGAAAATGGGTTTTCATTCTTTTTTTGTGAATTTTTTCATTTAGTTTTGGTGGGTTTCATCTTAAGCCCTTAATTTTGTTTAAACCTTTAATTTTTGTAATAATAATGATTTAACCCCTCAAACTTCTTTAATTCTTTCCATTGGGTCCCAATTTCTTTTAATTTGTTAAACATGGGTTGTTTACTTTCAATTAAATGCCTTGATTGATTGAATTTCATATTTATTTTCATTTCCTGTGATTATTTGCTCTAATTAAAATGATGCCTTGACCATTTTCATTTAAAAAAAGTTGGAGCATTTTTTACGGTTGGAAATACATTATTTTATTATAATACATTTAAATGGCAGAAAAAGTACACATGCATAGTTCTCTGTATTTCATATAACAATGTAAAAATAGAATGAAATTGTTAACATGTAAGGTGTTGACTGTAATTTATGAATAAAATACTAACTTTTTTCCCTTTTCTATAAAATAAATTTTTTTAATCAAATTCTAATTTTCCTTTGTTATTAATGAATCGTATTTATTTGTTGACACCAGTGAATATTAGTTATAAGAATCTAATAGTTAATAGTCATTAATATCTGTTACAATTTCAATTGTAATTTTAGAAAGATTAGGGAGTGAACGGATGGAAAGGAAGATTATAGAGAGAGGGTTAGGGTTCGGTGAAAAGAGGGAAGAAAATTGTGAAAAGTGCAGAAACGAGGCTTCGGTTCTCCTATATCCGTGAAACGATCCGAGCTCGGTTCGAAACTGAAAGGGTGCGGATCCGGCATGGTTCGGATCCGCAGCACCGGAAGCACAGACGAGCCGTCGAATATTTATGAAGATTTTTTGGATCCGAGCTCGGATCAAAGGATACGCCGTCGGATCCGTCTGGGCAATTAGGATCCGAGCTCGGATCTGTAGTTCTCTGCACTAATTGCAGAAACTGCAATTTTTTAAACTTTTTCTCTCTTTTCCGGCCAATTCCAAAACATGCGTTGGAAAAACGTTTTATGAAATTTAACCTCCCACGCACATGTAATATACCAAAAGTACAATATCCAATCTCTTAAAACACATCAAACACATCTACATTGTAAATCGAAGGGTGAGATTCTTTGATCATTTTTGCATTTTTACACAAAAATGGCACTTTTGACCATTACATGCACAGCAAATGAGTCCATGAGCATGTATAAACATGTTATTAATAAAAGTCACGTGAATATACTGAAAATGCAACATTTTACGTATGCTTGGGAATTCTAAGTATAATTAAAGGAAGGATTTGGCCTTGTCTTTGACTATATCAGTCACTTATAGGAAAATCTCATGTAAAACTAGATAAATATCATTAATCTTGCAAAATTGTAAGCATAATTTTTCTTATTTAACCAAATATACTTTCTAAAATGTAAAAATCCTAATAGCATAATAATTCATTCCAAGCCAAATAAGAATTAAACTTTAACCAAACACCATAAGTAGCACAAGATGATTGAAGTAAAAGAAAAATAAAATCTACAAAGTTTGTCTTAACAAAAGAAAAGAAAAATAAAGAAATAAAAGATCCAATCCGCTAAAGAGCATCATGGCTGCTGGGAACGAGGGTCTACTGCCTGCTCGGCTCCATGAGGACTCTGTGAGGTACCAATATGGCCCTCCTCTTGATGAGGTGTAGGAGTAGGGGACCGGCGGATATGGAAATGATCCTCGATCGCACGAAGACGGCGATCATGTCGGTCGAGTCGCTCGGTCATCATCCGCTCCGTCTGGTCAATGCGCTCGACAACTCGCGTCTCCATACAACAAATGGCATTTAGGAGCTCTTGCCACTTGGAGCGCGGTTGAGGAGGTAGTCGCGGAATCGGAGGATGAAGAGTCTGTTGTGCCTCCGTCCCTTGAGTTTCCGCTTGTGGTTCAGTACGAGGCGAAGGCTGAGTGGAAGTCGATGCCTCTCCTGTGTCCCGGACCAAAGCAGCTCCAAAATCCGTAGAAATACCCAAGGATTTGAGTATCGTAGCATTCACCTCCTCGGCCGACCTAGTTATAACCGCTCTCTCGGTTCCAAGAGGAATCTTGAGCTTCTCAAAAACAAGTGATAGCAGTCGAGGAAATCCGAAACAAGTGTCGCCGGGCCTCATGCGAGCTGTGGTCCGCATATAACTGATGATAATGCTGGGTAGAGGAATTCCGGTCAACTGCCTACCCACTCCATGTATCATCTTATCCAAAAAATAGAGATCGCTATTTCGGATCTCCCGTTTGCCACTCTTTTTCGGCACCACATTAAAGGCAAAAAGATAGAAGATCAGGTGGAACCGATGATCGAAGGAGTCGGCATATACCGTGAGTTTTTTCGAACTTCCTCGCTCACGGTACTGCCCCTTTAGACGTCCCACAGCCTCTCCCACTTGCCAAGGATCTCTAGCTTTGAATTCCTTGGTCAATTTGACGTCGTCGCCTTCGTCTTTGAGTTCGACGAAGCGTCTCAGTGCATCTCGATTGAGAGCCACTCTCTTGCCTCTAACCCGTGACACAATGAGGTTGCCACTGTGGCTCTCCTTGTTTTCTACATTAGCATAGAACTCCCGGACTAGGTTGGGGTAGTAGTGCTTGGGCAACCGAAGGATGTTCTCCCATCCAAGTCTCTTGAATGCTGTAGAAATGTGATAGTGCGCGTCCACCTCCGGTGCCAAGTGTTTCTCAATGATGATCTCCTTGTCCAGTCCGGCTTCATACCACTCTTGGTTTTCGAGCGATGTGAATCGTGTGGTATCGTAGTCTGGCGGTGGCTCGTCACGGCTAGTAGATGCGGTCTTCCGGCGAGAACGAGGTGGCGACTCAGGTGAGGAAGATTCTTGCTCAGGTGACTCCTCGTGCATAGAGGGTGTGTGTTCCTCACTTGAGGAAGGAGTAGGAGTACGAATGCGAGCCCTCCTTGTGCGAGCCATAATACCTATACCAAAAAGCAAAGATGTTCATTAGAAAATGGATAAACTTGCTCACACTTGTTATATAAGAATTTTACAAAATTTCTGCAGAGTTTCCCCTTGTAAAAGGGCTAAACTCCCTGCCAACATGTGCCAAAAAAACACAACCAAATATCGTACATAGACTACTGAAGCTCTTGGTTAACAGAATACATCAAGTAAAAACACAAACAAATTGAATTAGGGTTCTCATATAATAATACTATACCTCGCAGTTCTAAGTTACACCATATAATGGATGCATTTTTATATGCTGAGATAGTTTCATGTTCAACTTGATAAAATTTTGCAGGCAGAAATTTTTACCTGGTTTTGAAATGCGTAAATTGAGAGCAGAAAAATTCTCGAATGATAACACATTTCTAAAGGGATATATATTCAGAAACTGCATTTGGCATATATAACAATACCATTCTACTATTCTATGGTACTCCTATCTGAATAATGTCTGAATTGAATACAAAGAGTTAGGAGATCCTTGAACCGGTCAATAAACCAGGATTGCAACGAAATGAGTGTTTCCACTGCCCTTTCCCTCCCCACGTTTTACTTCTTCTGAAATCTTCAATATTTGGTACAAGAATCAATCTTTGTTACCAAGGTCAACTTCTGGACAAATGCTAGATAGACAACAAGCCGAATGGCCCAGAAAGGCATATGAGACTTAGAATCTGAAATCCTAATCCCAAAAGGCATGCGTGGAGTCTTTTGATCAAAATCATAACTGTACAGTTGAAGAGCAACTGCTCCAAGATTTTGCCATCAAAGCCAAGGCGACCAAAATTCTAGCTAGAAAAGATGAAGTACCTATCTGAAATAAAATCTTAGCAAGCTCAATTGCATATTTTCAAGTAAAAGCGTCATCAAACAAATCAATCTTTTCAATCTTAACCATCATTTGCAGAATGTATATGCCAATATAATCATAATTCATTCATTCACAATTCATAATTGTTTCATAATATAATCATAATTCATTGATTCACAATTCCTACTTCGCACATAATATAATGTCGTGCTTCATTCATTCAGCATCAAATTCATTCATTCAATTAAAACCAACATTCACAAGTCTAAATAAATAAAATGCTCATGCCCAAAAATTTAGAAAAACTCTTAAAAATATCATCAAAACCATAGTTTTGAAAAAAATAAGCATGAAAATAGCTGTAACAATCTCTTTAAGCACAATGTGGCACAATTATATCAAGAAATCCCAGCAAACATGCATTTATCATAATATTCCCAAAAACTATAAAATTTGCAATGTAATAAATTATAAAATGTTGTTGGTAAGAGCAAATTGTTACCTCAAATGTGTAGATTGATAATGGAGGATGAAAATGGTGTAAAATTTGACAGACAAACAAGCCAAAATACCCCCCAATTTGAGGATATCAGCTGCGGCCCGAAATTAGGTTTTGAAGATGAAAACCCTTGTTTGATGTTGTTTGTTGGTAAAATAGATGGGGGTTACTGATCAGAAGAGGTTTTTGGAGGTTTTTATGATGGAAGATTGGATAATTGATGGTTAAAATGGAAGATTGGAAGAAAGGGGTAGGGTTTCGGTGAGAAGAGGGAACAATTTTTTAAAAAATAGCAGAAACGAAGCCTCGTTTCTGCTATATCCCTGAACCGATCCGCGCTCGGATCGGTTCAGTAAGGTCTCGGATCGTACAGGGCTCGGATCAGTTTCAACAGAAAGACAGACGAACCCTCGGATGTATTTCGCTTGAACTGGATCCGAGCTCGGATGGGGTAAAAGTGCAGAAACGAAGCCTCGTTTCTGCTATATCCGCGAACCGATCCGAGGACGGATGGGTTCATGAAGGCCTCGGATCCTAAAGGCCTCGGATCAGTCTCAACAGAAACACAGGCGACGCCTCGGATGTATCTGGTTATCTATCGATCCGAGGTCGGATCCATAGATCCGCGGTCTGATCTTTCTGGGCTTCCTAGGATCCGAGCTCGGATCAGTGTTTCTCTGCAACAATTGCAGAAACTGCAATTTTCCAAACCTTTTTCCCCTTTTTCGGCCAATTCCAATTCACACATTTGACAAACATTTTATCAATTCTAATCTCGTACGCACATGTAATTTACCATAACCACTATATCCGAGATCTCAAAACACAACAAACACATTTACATTAGAATTCGAGGGGTGAGGTTCTTTGGTCTTTTTTGCACTTTTACACTAAAAGGGCATATTTTGGCCTTAAATACATATGAAATGACTAAACTTGAGCTTTTATAACCATGATATCACCAACACTCACTTGAAATGCACAATGCATGTATATGCATGAGAATTTCAAGCACTTAAAAGACAATTTGCCCAGAAAAACTCCCTTAAACCACGTGTTCTTCAATTGCACCTTCAAGATGGAAGTTCCGACATGTAACTAATTTACCGTGTATAAAATATAGGTGTACACTCGTATAATGCATAAGAATACTCATATAACCTACTTTTTTTGTACTCATATAAAGTGAGAACTAAGATACGCGCGATCGCAACATTCATACTCATATTATCCGTCATTTTAGAATATATACAAAATGTCACAAACAAAATTGTGTAATCCATAAGTTAGGTTAGTTATACAATAACAATACGAGTAATGGAATCAATGCTGCCCAAGTTTCCCATGAGTACCACATGTTGTTGGTTTGGGTATTCTTTGGCTTCGACGTGGCTGGTTTGGCACTACTGTATGGCCAAGAGTCCGTTGTGTCAACAGTGTATTATCTTGAATTTCAGTGCTTGTGCCTTCACCTCCTTCAAATTGCTCAGAAACATCGCGATGTGAATCCCTATCGGGCGTAAACTCTGTGTAAGTCACAGGGGACCTGTGATAATGGCCAATCGATCCACCTCCGTCATGCATGACATCGGTCTGAGGTGTGACAAAAGCAGATGCGCCAGCTTGGTCTTCAGTTGCCATCGAACCTCCATGGAATGCAGTTTGCATGGTGGGCTCTGGTGATCGGAGTCTACGACGTCGCCCACCGCCATGCTGACTTCCGTGGGTATTTCTAGGAGCTCGCTGAACACGACATGGATCAGGGTATAGTGGAATCTCATGTGGTACGTGTGGAGGACGAAATGCAAGTCGGCGGGACTCTCCTACATGATGCAAAGATGTGGATGCAAAGTCACTCAACTCTTGAAAATATCCGCTGTGTTGTTCATCACTAACGCCAAGAGAGTCCTGTGCCATGAAATACATGCGAGACATGGCATCGCTCTGCAAAACCAATGGACCGAATTAGAAGGACATACAGAATCTCAAAATAGTTTAAAAGGTCTATAAAAGTATTTGTGCTTGTTAAAAAGTGGGTTGGAAATAAACTATACAAGATATTGGGCCCTAGCGCTATCACCCCGGAAGCCCTCAGGGAAAGCGGGAAATCGACTCGGGTTTGAAATATAAATCACCGTGCGCTCCCGATACCACTGAACATACTCATCCGATGGATATGTAGTATCTTCAATTACTGTGCCATCTTGTATATGCACACGTCGATCATTCCAAATATCAATATATTGTCTATGTGTGGTGCTCCAGTCTTGATTCGCCCTACCACGACGATCTAGACAATGTAGAGCTGCCTGATTATCCGTCAACCTCATATCAGGCAGGGACTGATGAAACCCAAACTGCCGCATAACTCGATGAGGGAGGTGCGGCTCAACTACATCCCAGCAAATAAGATACGTTTCGGACCTCCAAATGTCCTGACCGACGGCCATCGTCGTGTGTTAGACACCACTTTTCTGGACTAATGGCTGACAGATAATTCCAAGCATCTGGGAACATGCTCCGTAGTTCTCTTCTGAACATCCGCCACTTGCGCAATTGTCTTGCCCTTCCCATTGCCCAACACAACTTACGAAGGTGTAAACCTTTGAAGTGTGTCATCAAATTGCTCCTAACATGTCGCAGGCAAAATCTATGGTAGGCTAAAGGTTCCGCCCAATAGTCAAAGTGTGTCATAGTATAGATGATACCATTGTGGCGATCGGAAATGACACAGATAGGATGTCGATCAAGTGCCACATTATATCTTAATTGTTCCATAAACCACGACCAACTGGAAATCGTCTCCTCATCAACTATGGCATAAGCAAGTGGCAGAATGTGGTTGTTCGCATCTTGCGTGACTGCAACAAGGAGTTTGCCCTTGTATTCGCCACGCAAATGAGTGCCATCAACGCATATAACCGGCCTGCACATGTGGAATGCTTCAATAGCCGGTCCAAAAGCCCAGAATACATACTTAAAGGTCTTAACTCGATCCGAACTATCCGAATGATGCAACCACTCCACCACGGTGCCTGGATTGGATTGCACCAGTGCATCGAGATACTGTGGTAGTTCGGCAAAATTCGCTTCCCAAGATCCAAACACAAGTTCAATTGCTTTACGTCTCGCGTACCAGGCTTTTTTGTAAGACACATCAACCTTCAAGTTTTCTTTAACGGAACTTAGTATGTTCTTGACCTTTAATCCAGGGTCATCTTCAATGCTACGGAGGATGTACCTTGAAATAACGGAAGCAGTCAGGCTTGTATTGTTATTTCTAATCATGTCGCCCAAGCAGTTATGGTCATTCACCCACTTTGTAATTTGCCACATTCCATGAGTCTTTTTCTTTACGGCTCTAACACACCATTCGCATGGTGGATACGATGGCGCGGTTGAAGTGGAAGGATGTCGATCAATTGATGACTTGCACTTAGCAAACCACGTGTTACTCTTACTCTCAATAACTCTGAACTCCCTATTGTGATTGATGGACCACATCCTAACTGCTCGGCTGAGCTGCTGCTTACTCTCAAATCTCATATGAAGACGTATATTATTATTCTCCTCACTGAATGTTACAATACGCTCCAATCCATCCTCCTCTTCCATATCATCATGATCTATGTTCCCAAGATCGGAGAAAAATGTCATTCCTCTTGGCACATATGCAGAGCTGCCAGCTGTGCTATTGCGTCTGTCCAAGTGGTCCATATCGAGGTTTACTCTTAAACCCCCACCTTCATGCTCATCATCCGAATCACTACCAGACACATCTTGCGACTCCGACTCTTCAACCTCTTCCGCATCAACTTCCGGGTCATCTTCCGGGTCATCTTCTTCCACATCATCTTCAAGAGAGCCAAGGAGCCCATCGTGTATACTAGCATATACATCATTTTCAGCTGAACTGCGACAACCTTGCCCAGGGTTAGACTCGATCCCAATTGGAGAAATATGGCATGATGGACCTGGATCTCCAAAACTTGGAATCGAATCCAGGCCATGAAAATATTCCTGGGCACCCATGGACCCTGATGTGAGCCTTGGTTCTAATGAATCCATAGATCGATCACCATGGATATAATGACATGCTGATGAAGTCTCTGGAACGACTACACTAGAACCGAAGTGCAACTTTGTTGGATCCATGAATGCATGAACCAGCGACATCATTGGACCAACAGTACCTATTGCTCCAGTGAATACGCTATTAACTACAGGCATTTGGACGATTTCTTCCTTCTCGATATAAATCTCCGCCATATATGAAACTCTTTCGATCCAAAGATCGTACATTACATCAAGAGTTTCATCATCCACCACTGCGGAAACAGTATATTTGGAACTCTCCAACGGTTGACGAAGAAACAATTTCAGCTTGAACATCCCTTTATCGACCCCAATATAGTGGTAAATCCTGTCAACCAACTCCCCGTATCCAATTCTATGCCTCAAAGTTAATGTCCGGTTGGAAGTACGAGGCATATAACAAACAAAGTCACTTTCGTAATGTATTTGTCCTCCCCAGTATAGGTTTACCCGCAGAGGTCTTTCTACAGACATGTTTGTAAAATGAATCCCTATTTTGGGGACAATATATTAGAATTAGAAGTCCAAGCGTCCAAACAAATGAAAGAGAGGATGGACTATAGGTCGAAATTGGAACTATTATATAGACTAATTTCGATCCATATGTTTATGAAAAAATTTAAAACAGGTATGAAATATGCTATAAATAACGATAGCAATAGCCTAAAACTCCGAACGCAATCTTTAGAAAATTTGGACAGAGTCTCCCCTAAAATTACACTAAAACTCCCTGCCAACCAATCCGAAAAGGGAAGCCGATTAAGTAGTAATCACATTTGCCACACTACATATTGTCAAGAGACCCTATAATTTTCAAAGTACAGGCGTAAGAAATGTATTTAGAAGTTATATATATTTGGGCTCCACATTCACACCTCATAAAAAGATCCACATTCACAATGATGTGATATTCTAGCTATGAATCTTACAAAATTAATGTTATTTTTTCAAATAACCTAATAGTGAGTTACCCTCACAAAGAAAGATCTACAAAAATTTTGACATAATCTCCCCTATAAATAGCCTCAAACTCCCTGTCAAACAATCCAAATATCCATGAAATTCAAAAGCTCCAATTTATAAACTACATAATGTCAATAAAGTCCCAAAGCTCCAATTGCAAAACATACAATATCCAATGTACATAGTGTTTCGACCAAAAGTAATAGGGTCGATAAATAGATTTTAAAAAAAAATTCGGATGAATTTTAAAAGAATTCTACAAATGGGGCATTTTGAGCATGGGATTACGTCCAAAGGGTCTTCGCCTTCAGCAAATGCGAACTCACAGAGCTCGAATTTTCGCACGCTGAAATCCACAAAAAATTTTAACAAAAAAATAAAACAATAGCTCGCATTTATTATTATGAAATGGACGGATCCGAGCTCGGATAATTTATTGAAGCCCTCGGATCCAACAGGGTTCGGATCCTTCTCAACGGATGATCAGACGAGACCTCGGATCTGAGTAAACAACTATAAATCCGACCTCGGATCCTTATGATCCGAGGTCGGATCTTTCTGACTTTAGTCGTATCCGAGCTCGGATCTTGCTTTTTCTGCAATAATTGCAGAAATCTGCAAATAAACTGCAACTAATTGGAAATGGAAAAATTGCCAGTCATCGAAAAAGATAACGTATTTCCTCAAATCCACCACAAAAATTGCAAAAATAAGCACAACCCACATCACATTTACACCCAAATTGCACAACAAATCTGAACCTGCCCTTGGATGATAGTATTCAACTATTAATTAAACTTAAAAAGCTATACGTGAGGCATTGCAAGTGTAAAAGCCTAACCTTTATGCTGTTTGACAGTTGCAATGGGACGGCAATGCGGTCAAATTTTGGGAAGCGGCAAACGCGAAACCAGTCTTTCGATGCTCCGGTCTGCTCCGGTCTTTGGATGCTTCGATGTGCAGAAACCAGGTCTGTCTGTTTTCTTTGTTTTGCTAAGCAAAATTCGCTTCCTAATTCTTTGTTTTGCTGTTCCACAGCTATTCAACCAGCTATTCTTTGTTGGGTCTTTTTTTTTTTCGAAATGGGGTCTTGGCGGTTGTAGGGGAGCTTGTGAATGCGAGGTCACAGAGCTCGCATTCTGAGAATGCGAGGTCACAGAGCTCGCATTCTGAGAATGCAAGCTCGAATCGACCTCGCATTCGCAAAATGCGAACTCAGAATGCGAAGACCCCCTTTGTAGAAACAAATCCAAAAACCGCCCTCGTTGTAGAAATCTTTTTTTTTTTCATCACAAAATAAGAATTCACCCTGTTGACCTGTATATGAATGGCTTAAAAGTATTAGCATGGAATGGATAGCCTAAAGCTTCAGCCAAGATCATGCAGTATAAAAGGAGGGGGAAGAAAAATACTTAAGAGGTACTCACATGAATTTACTTCCGCGAGGAGGCTTACACAAGTAGTCGTCAGATTCACCTCCCGTAGTAGATACTGCAAACACATTATACATGCGCTGTAAATAAATTAAAGTGTTATTTACAAGTTTCAAAGTGTTTGCTTTGGCTTTTAAAAGCTGTTTGACAACAACATATTTGCACTCCGAAAAAAAAGGATAAGCTCTTTGAATGCTTAGTCAACTAATTTTGGTATAGAAGTTCTGAAAAGCCAAAACCTCCTTCAAACGCCATAGATTTTTTAGATCAACATCTTTCGGTTAAAAAATAACTTAAAAAGAGAGGATTAATATGAAGGTGATAGTCACCATAGTTTTTGCAGTTATAAGCAGTAAAAAAATTGGTTATTGACACATTGAAAAGAGACCTCTCATTAGATTAATTTATAAAAGCATCTCTCTTACCACCTAACAATTGGAAACCCGTGACCTTTGGAAACCACGATCTATCTCCAAATTTGTACAGGACATGGAGACCTACAAAATTCATGCCAAGCATCCCCTATTCTAAGTTAGATTTATCACGAAATTCTTATTAAGTGCCATGCTACCACAAATCTTGCACTATATAACACACAAGGACACAATGGTTGGTTATGTTATAAATTACCCCCTGTGTCCATCACCTAGTTCAAATAATAAATTAATTAGTTATCTTTACATTAGTCATCACAAACGAATTATTTACGACCTGGGATCCGTCCTCTAAGCTCATCTTTATATATATATATATATATATATATATAAGGGAGGGAGTCTGCACCCATTTCATATATATTATCTAATTTATTGATAAAAATTATACTAATAATTATATAACTCATAAATGATAAACAACACCACCCCAGGTCCTTGTCAGCAATAGGAAAGAAGTAATTAAGCAACTTAAAAAGAGAAAAGTCGAACCTCAAGCTTCTCCAGAAGCCGACGTCGAGGTAATCCGGTAAGAGAACATGGCGAAACAATTTCCAGTACACCAATGGGGAGGTGCTGAGTAGGATGATGATAGATTGGCAACACCCAGTACTCCCCGACACGGCTGACCGCATAATCACGTTGAGGATACTCTCTAATGGTGTAATCACGCACATTCCATACATGTTCAGGCAACCCACTGCGGAACACCCGACCAAGGGGACCAAATATAATCTCATCATCGACGGGTATTAAGTACGCCAAACAGTGCTTCCTATATTCACATGGTTTCAAAAGGCTGGTCGCATTGCAGTTGGTCATATTGCAGTTGGTCACATTGCAGTGGTAGTATTGGAGAGCAAAAGGCTGGTCACGAGTTGTCAAACACGTTTTGTCCCCAATCTTCACCAAACCCCAAAACTGAACTAGACACCGCCACCACGATATTGCTTCCATAACAAGTTGTAGAACCCATTTGATCTGGTCCTTAATCACGGCACCGTCAGCAGCTGAAATAGGAAAATCATATATAAAAAATATATGAACTGTTTGTTTCATTTATTTAGTTATTAATTGCAGAGTACTCTGCAGATTGACCAGTGCTTTCGCCGGGACCAAACAAGTCAAAGAAAGGAAGTTATGTGTGTATGTACTCATGATGATCCATCATAAACTTTTGAGCAAATTGCAGTTTAGAAAAATCCCAAATTATACTTTGAGAGAGCCTTCCAAACTCAATCAGCACATCTGATGATATATCCAACCTAAACCTATATGAAGAGCTCTAAGCGCCGCGGCCCCCTTTGTACCTTCCAATTGGATGGTCCAAGCCTTTGTATCCTTCTAACATCCATATAACCGTTTAATTTCTCATCAAACTAATTTTTTTTTTTCTCTTCTAAATTGTTCATGCAAATTTATTCCACAGGAGTTTTATCAGAGTCAGACTATATATAGCTATGACAAATTTAATTGCGATAAATAGTCCAACAAAATATCCACAAACACATACATACATATTATATATATATGAGAGAGATTATTGAAAGAACTCCATACATACTTACTGGCTGAGAGATGATGAGGCTTCCCGCAGCGTCCTTCGTCATTGCCGCATGTGCTCCAGAAAACCCAGTTGTGCTCATTATAATCGTTAAAAGAATGGGAGTATGATAGTTCACAAGGCCCCAAACCTTCCGTAGAAAAAGGAGGGGAGGGAGAAGTTTGAGCTTCCATTATTGCCATTTGTAGTTCCCCGATTCTCAGTTCCTTAGGAAACTAACACTGTGTGTGTTAGGAAACTAATACTGTGTGTGTTATATATATACACACTCGAAGACCTCAAAGTCAATGGTCGACAAGAGACAAGGGACTAACAGGAAGAAGTACAAACAAGCGAAATGACGAGGAACCACCAAGGGTTCAATAGGTTCGAAAAGCGACCAAGGGAACCAAAAGATGAGCTTAGAGGACGGATCCCAGGTTCAACACTTAATGAAGAAGTTAGTTGTCGTTTATGGGTAGAGATTAATCTATTGCACTTTCACCTAATCAGGACCCCACATCAGATGCTATACAGATCGAGGAACGAAGGTGATGCTCATCAGGGCCGATACGTCACTAGCAAGTTGTGGCATTTTCTTATAAAAATACGACGGAGGTGCCCAGTTTAGTAAAATAATTTGTACTAATTCAAAATGGATCATCAATGAAATTTGTTTGTTTTTGATGGAATTTAGTTACAGATAAACCCAAAATAAAATATTGAACCAATAGCTATGTCGTTACTAGAATCAGCACTGGAGGAGAGCCAATATTGGAATATGATCACTGAGATCAGAGATATGCTGAGCTGCGATTGGGAATGTTTGTGCTCATCGCCTTGCACAGTTTGGATTTTGGTCTGACTCTTAAAGAGCTTAGGTGTCTGTGGCGGGGCAATACCTGGACTTGTGAATGGTAATGTACATTTATTAAAGATAATTCAAACGCTTGATAGTTTTACTAACAATTTCTCATTAAGCATCAAAATTAGATATTATATGACAGGGTGTCAGCCTGTGCAATAATAAAACCTGCTCAAACTAAAGGTAATTTCTGTAGATAGTGGTAAGCAGGGTCGAATCCACAGGGACTGGGAGTAACTGTTTCTTTTTAAGTTCACAGTAACAAAGGAGGTGTTTTTATGCAGAAGGTGACAATCAAAGAAATTCAACCAAAATCTAAGAAACTACTAAAAATTAAATAACAAAATACTAAAATCAAATGAGTGATAATTAAGGATCTAGCCAAGGAATAACTTCAGCAATGGTTCACCTAGTTGATCATTGAAGCCAAGGCAATTCCAATTATTCATCAGTAAATAGGTTATAACTACCAAACAAGCGATGGCAGTCAACCCCTCCTTACTGTGTCGGTGATCAAGGTACGCCCGTTAATCACTGCTCTAATTGAGAAATAATCCTAGGTACGCCCATAGAATTTAATTCCCCAATTGCCTTACGTATTAGAGGAGCCCTATTCTAACCAAATAACACACTACCAGGGTTATTTTAGATTAGCCCGCGTATCCCCTTGACACAAACCCAATCATGCCAGTTATCACTACTTTGAGACAATTAAACAATTACGGATTTAACGTCCCAATTGATAATAGATCATCAAATTAACTAATTATCCGGATCCAAGACAATCAATCAATTAAACAATCATAAGCATTGTAACCAAGGAATATGCGAATACCAATAAATAAGAAGAAAAGATAAAATTAAATCGATCTCACAATTTTAGGTGACTCCAAGCATCCGTTGTCCCTTGACTAGAGTGAGGAGATTAGTTCATAATTAATGAACAAAATCCACACCAAATTAAAGCAAAAGCTGCGGCCATTGTGCCCAAGAATCAGGAAAACTCAATTCGTTCTATTCAAGGCGAAAAGCAAATTACAAGAAGTAATAGATTGTTTCGATGTGTCTGACATACGAAGAAGGGAGAAACTATTCAAGGACCATGCGGAAAAGTCAAAGGAGAAGCTCCAATTCCTCCTGCCATCCGTGGAGAATAACTACCCAAAAACTCAGAAGAAAAAAAGTGAAAAACAAGCTAAGCTAAAAGACGAAAAACTAAGGAAGCAAGATAGCCCCTGGCCTCTGCGCGGCGGCTCTAGCCCCCAAGGGAAAGAACCCCCCGAAGCCCTCCGTTCCTCTCCTTCTTTTATGCTGTCTTCTCCAAATTACCAAAGAGGGTCACGTCTTGATATTCCAAAAATGCCCTGGATGCCTGCTACTTGAACTCTTTCCTGATAACTGTCAAATCGGCACTTATTATGGTATTTTCGTTCTACTCCCTGAAATATATGTAAAATACTAAAAGTGAGTAGAATCTAACAATTAATCCGGATTGGGTCAGGTAATAGGAGAAATTAATAATAAAATAAATGATAAAATCGCAACCTATCAATTTCCCCCACACCTAAACCATGCTTGTCCTCAAGCATGAGAACATCAAATAAACACCAATTTTTGACAATGGTCATTACTCCATCTACCATATTGCCAAGATACCAAGAAAAATAATAATCAAACATCAATGGTCAAGTCCAAGAAACATCACTCCGGTTAGCTTCTAAACCACAAGACCCTCTAATTTCATGTTAACTAATCTAAGAAGAAGGAATAACGCATAACATTTATCAGCAAATGGTCCAACTATTAACCAAAATCTCAACATTAAATCCATAATTCGGCAAGCTGACTTTCATTACACACTAACACAACCTTCACTTTTTTTTTCACACATGTTTTTTTCTACTTTTCTCTTTTTCTTTTTTTTTATTCTTTTTTTTTTATTCTTTTTTCAATAGTAACAAAAGACTTAGTCGCTAGCCATTTGAGCCTTTTGACGCGAACTCCAACATTGGCCAGATGAAGGAGCCCGGTTACTCAGTTTCTATCGCCACGTGACCACGTACTCATAGGAACTACTACCTTTTGACGCGAGAATCAACACTTTTAGGTGCAGATCCCCGGTTACTCAGTAGTAACTAATAGCGGAGTACAGTCAAGTTTATTCATAGCTAAAAATCACAAAAACTCAATATAACACAAGAACCAAAAGAAAACTTGCATCAGCTAACCTCATTTTCAAACATGGAGAACTAAAGTTAATAATCGGACCAATTCACATGAAAATGCCTATAATCATTCCCTATGCCTAGGAGAGTTAACCAAAAAAAATTAGAAGAGTAAAACAATTATCGATATTCACCAAAGAGATGTTCTTGGATTCAACCACATTAACTTGACACCCTTTTATTATTAAAACTTGACAAAAGTAGAAATAGAGGCAATAATCCAACATCAAACTTTGGCATCACTTATGAGCTAATCATTAAAAAGGAAGAAAGAAATTGAACGAGAGGTGGACAAATAGCAAATTAAAAAAAAGAAAGCAAAAACATCTAAGAAAAACTAAAAAGTAGAAAAACTAGCACAGCTGCCCCCCCACACCTAGATCCTACATTGCCCTCAATGGAGGAAATAAAGCAGTTAAAGTGAAAAGGACAACGAAACTTCCCTCTCAAGTGGCTACGGGGTAGGCGGGGACGATGGAGGGAAACCGATGTGGTGGAAGTACGCGCCCAAGTTCTGAGTCATCATAACTCAATTCAACCAGCAAATGCAAAACTCTGTCCACCCAAAATCTCAACAAAGCCTCCAAATAGACAGTTAATTTCTCAACTCAAAAGCAGCAATTCCAGTAATAGCAGTATAGAAATTGGAGAATAACCACACAATCACAATCAGGTAGCCAACCAATTGGAAATAACAAATGCTAGTCAAAATACCCCAACCAGTACCACTGGTGCAAAACGTAGTCCAAAATCAATGAAATAGCTATAACAGAGCAGAGTAAACGCTACCTATGGCCACCAATGCATCAGCCAACAGTAGAAGCTATACAATGCCACACTCGCAACAGATGCTCCAACAAAGGCAGCAAATGAACTCAATTGAAACGACTACAGAAGGCAAGTGAAATCAAGAGACTAAACACACCCAGTAAACCAAAATTAGCTAACCAACTTCAAGAAGCGATGCAGGGGTCACAATGCCCTTCCGATTCAACAAACAACCCAGAAATTTGCGCTACTACAGTCCTAACAATTCAAGCAATAACCCCCCAATATTTATCCAGTAACCAGTGAATAATTCCAAATCTCCAAAGAAAGTCAACAGAGGGCTAAAAGTATAATGGACAAAGCAAGCAGAGGAGCCTTAGGTGGAAACGCAGCTCATTGAAGTCAACAATCAATCCAGGGAACAAATCAATCCGGACAGGAAACAGAGACTCGCAAAAATGATTAGACCCAAAAGCACAGATAAAGTTCTTTCTAAACAGGCAATGGAAATAAACCCCCACGAAATCAGAACTGGGATCGATGGACAGAACACCCCAAACAATTGAAATAAATTTGCCCAGTTTTAACAAGCAAATCAAATGGCACAAATGCTACCCAATTCAACAGGCTGTTGCAAACTCAGAAAGGGTAGCTCAGAAATTTAAAAATTTAACACCGCAGTCACAGGGGACACCCCAAAATTAGCAGCAGTTCAACCAAAAAGGCCAATGACCACCAACACTAAGCTAGAGCATGATCAAGCCCAACAATTGTGCGACTCAAACAAGCAGGGGCAGGGCTGCTAGAAAGTGAGGGACAAAGTCCAGATACCTCCACCAGGACCACGTCGGGCGGCGGACAGAGCAGAGGGTAGCGGGCAGAGTGCTTCCGTGGCTTCGGGAGGCAGCAGCGGCGTGGGCTGGTCGGCGTGAGTGGACTAGTCGGCGTGCGTTGGAGATCTGCTGGTTGGCGGCAGTGGAGGCGTGGGTTGCGGCTGATGGCCGCGGCGGCTGTGAACTAGTCGTCGCTGGTAGATGAGAGGCCAGCGGATCGAGCTGGGCTGCTCTGCTTGGTGGGCGTGGGCTGTTCGAGAGGAACTGCGCAACAGCGCACGGTGGAGGGTTGCGCGCGATGGTGGTGGCAGGAGTCGCGCGGCCGTGGGACGGCCGCAAGGCTCGTAGCAGAGCTGACGGCGTGGGCGGCGTGCACTCTTAAGGCGAGAGGGAGGAACGCGCGGGACAACCCGCTGTGGTGGCGGCGCTGGACGCTCGGCTGCTGGTCGCGGTTGGCGGCGGTGGATCGAAGGGGGAGAGAGAAACAGCGGAGAAGGAAGAAAGAAAGAAGAAGAGAAAGAAAGAAAAAGAAAGAAAAGAAAGAAAAAAAATGTTTTTTTTTTTTTTAAATTGAGAAACCTAGCTACGGTTGAAAAATTTTTCTTCTTCTTCTTTTTTTTTTTTGTTTTTTTTTTGTGCTTTTTTGTTTTTTTTTTTTTTGTTTTAATTTTTTTTTTTTTTTTTGCAAATGTTATTCTCGAAATTCAAAATTAGAGATTAATCGAAAATCAATAACCGTTCTTGAGTTTTTTTTTTTTTTAATACTTACCTTTCCCGTAAATGTGACGTGGGCACGTCATGAAGGCACAGAATCTGGAGCTCTCCATATGACATGACGTGGGCACGTCATGGGGGTAGGAATCCCTTCTGACGATTCTGACCGTGAGCTCTCCAGACGTCATGATGCGGGCGCGTCATGACAGAAAGACACCTATAAATCATCAAAAACGAAAATTGAAACCCGAAATCAGACAAATTCAAGGAAAATATATTTAAACTATCACACGAAATCAAAACAAATAATTAAAAGAAATAATTGGGTTGCCTCCCAATGAGCGCCTTTCTTTAATGTCTTTGACTAGACATGTCGTATTTGCTCAGGGAGGATAAAATCTCGTGGCTCGTTTCAATACTTCATCTTCAATGTGATCCTGGTAACCCTCATAGATGGAGTAATTTTTGAACACACGAGTTACGGTCTTCCATGGACTAGTAAATGACGCTAAACAAGTCAACAATGATCTGCATTCTCCACTCACTCCTCCATCACACGCATTCATTGGTTCAAAATATTTTGCCATCTCCACTCTTAACTTATTCCTGTCATGAAATTTTAAATTTTCTGGTATAATAAAATCAATTTCAGTAACAGGAGTTGAAGAATAGGAGTCAGGAAAATATTGATTAAGGAGTGGAGAAGATGTCACCGCATTTGGAGATTGTTCACTGGATTCGTTCACTTGAATGGGTTGCGGTTGGGGTTCCATTTCTTCCTTTTCGGCTTCTTTTTCAACTGCATCTGTAGATTTCTCATTTTGACACTCTTGCAGCTCCTCATCACCAGTCAAGCAAATTGCACTCTCATTTTCTTCTAGATCAACAATGGTTTTCGAGGGCAATTCTTCCATTGGAGAAGTCAATCGATTCATTCTGGATGTCAATAGACATAGTTGATCTGCCAGGTCGCGAAGGCTCGCTTGTGTCTCCTGATGAAATCGATTTAGGCTCGCTTGTGTCTCCTGATGAAATCGATTTGTATTAGCAATTAGTAATTCCATCATTTCTTCAAGAGACATGCCTGACACGGAGGATGATTGCTGAGACTCTTGCTGTTGAAAATTCATTGGCCCCGCCGCATAATTAAAATTGGAATTATCCCACCATCCTTGATCATACCCGTTTGAATAAGAGTCATACTGCGTTTGATATTGGGGTGAAAAATCTCCAAAAGTATCAATTGGAGCACTTATATTATCTTGAAATGCGGGGCATGTGTCAGTTGAATAATCTGAGTCAAAATAAGTTCCACAATTTGCAACAGCCCATTGATCATTAGTAAAAACATGAGTCTCATAACCCCATTCAGGAACAAAGTCCAGTCTATCATCAAAATATGGAATGTTAGCAGCCATAAACTATATAAAAAAAATAAGAGAAAAATAAATTAAAAATGGAAACAAGGTGAACTCAAAAAGAAACAAATTAATCTGACACCAGTCCCCGGCAACGGCGCCAAAAATTGACAGGGTGTCAGCCTGTGCAATAATAAAACCTGCTCAAACTAAAGGTAATTTCTGTAGATAGTGGTAAGCAGGGTCGAATCCACAGGGACTGGGAGTAACTGTTTCTTTTTAAGTTCACAGTAACAAAGGGGGTGTTTTTATGCAGAAGGTGACAATCAAAGAAATTCAACCAAAATCTAAGAAACTACTAAAAATTAAATAACAAAATACTAAAATCAAATGAGTGATAATTAAGGATCTAGCCAAGGAATAACTTCAGCAATGGTTCACCTAGTTGATCATTGAAGCCAAGGCAATTCCAATTATTCATCAGTAAATAGGTTATAACTACCAAACAAGCGATGGCAGTCAACCCCTCCTTACTGTGTTGGTGATCAAGGTACGCCCGTTAATCACTGCTCTAATTGAGAAATAATCCTAGGTACGCCCATAGAATTTAATTCCCCAATTTCCTTACGTATTAGAGGAGCCCTATTCTAACCAAATAACACACTACCAGGGTTATTTTAGATTAGCCCGCATATCCCCCTGACACAAATCCAATCATGCCAGTTATCACTACTTTGAGACAATTAAACAATTACGGATTTAACGTCCCAATTGATAATAGATCATCAAATTAACTAATTATCCGGATCCAAGACAATCAATCAATTAAACAATCATAAACATTGTAACCAAGGAATATGCGAATACCAATAAATAAGAAGAAAAGATAAAATTAAATCGATCTCACAATTTTAGGTGACTCCAAGCATCAGTTGTCCCTTGACTAGAGTGAGGAGATTAGTTCATAATTAATGAACAAAATCCACACCAAATTAAAGCAAAAGCTGCGGCCATTGTGCCCAAGAATCAGGAAAACTCAATTCGTTATATTCAAGGCGAAAAGCAAATTACAAGAAGTAATAGATTGTTTCGATGTGTCTACATACGAAGAAGGGAGAAACTATTCAAGGACCATGCGGAAAAGTCAAAGGAGAAGCTCCAATTCCTCCTGCCATCCGTGGAGAATAACTACCCAAAAGCTCAGAAGAAAAAAAAGTGAAAAACAAGCTAAGCTAAAAGACGAAAAATTAAGGAAGCAAGATAGCCCCCTGGCCTCTGCGCGGCGGCTCTAGCCCCCAAGGGAAAGAACCCCCCGAAGCCCTCCGTTCCTCTCCTTCTTTTATGCTGTCTTCTCCAAATTACCAAAGAGGGTCACGTCTTGATATTCCAAAAATGCCCTGGATGCCAGCTACTTGAACTCTTTCCTGATAACTGTCAAATCGGCACTTATTATGGTATTTTCGTTCTACTCCCTGAAATATATGTAAAATACTAAAAGTGAGTAGAATCTAACAATTAATCCGGATTGGGTCAGGTAATAGGAGAAATTAATAATAAAATAAATGATAAAATCGCAACCTATCATTATACATAGAGCATAAGTAATTTTATAATTATCTTTCCATTTTTCTTATTCATTTCTTCTTTATTCTTATTAAAATTTCTTTTGAATTTCAAATATACACACTGTTATTTTGTTATATAATATATCTAATTATTATCAAATTTTATAAACTAAAAAGTTTATGTTTAGTAAAATTATTTTCATAATTTCTATTTTTAATAAAAATTGATGCACAAGAAGAAATTAATATCAATAGAAAATACTTGAAATTGTTAACGAATGCTATTTATTATCTTGTGATAACTAATGATGACCAAACATTTTTGGTAAAAGCCCTACATGGAGGGAATTATTATCCTTTTGCTTTGCACATACAATTGTCTTTACTTCTCAGCAAGCAATTTGTAGGCTTTGAGAAAAGGGGCCGATATCATGGAAGCAAGCAAAAGCTAGAACCTAAATGCTACAAGGCCTTCACATGGCTCTAATGGTTGAAGCTGTCCCCCGATATTATTTCCAAAATAAAAATTAAAAAAAAAAAACCCCGCAATAGAACTTAACAAAACCACAGATTTAGGACCACTAAAGTCTAGAAAAAGGATTTTTCAAAAATTTTGAATTGTCACTCGATATTGGATTTAGTTATACTAAGTCATCTAAAAGTAATTTTTGATCTTTAAAACACAAATCAAAAATTTCATGTCTTTCGAAATCAGAGAAATAAGTTCGAAACTTACATTTGTAAAGAGAAAAGGTCAAAGTTTTATTCTCAAGCACCCCCTACACCGGATCCCACATCAGATGCAATACAGATCGAGGAACAAAGTTGATGCTCATCAGGGCCCATACGTCACTATGATGTTGTGGCATTTTCTTTTATATATATATATATATATATATAAATTTTAGTTATCCTAAAACATCGTGAAAATTCAAATAGTAATTTCTATTTTTTTTAATAAAAATTGAAGCATAAGAAGTGATCATTATCAATAGCAAATACTTGAAATTGTTACTATATGCTATTTGTTATCTTGTGATAAATAATGATGACCAAATATTTTTAGTAAGAAAGTTATTTGACCGCAAAAGGAAATTTTTTAACACATTATTATTACTGAAGTTGATACACAGATTTAGGATTCGAAGACGAGGAAAAAAAGATGTAAAAATAATAAGGAAAAAGGAGAAGAAGAAGAAAGAACAATAATGAAAAAAAAAAGATTATTAGACACTATCCTTATAATGAGGGCATTTTTATCTTTTTGCTTTGCACATAAACTTGGCTTTAGAGAGCAATTTATAGGTTTTGAGAAAAGGACCGGCTAGAAGAATTTAAAAAAAAAAGCGAAATAACATGGAAGCAAGCAAAAGGCAAAAGCTAGAACCAAGATGGTACATGTGCAGGCAATATGAAGTGGTCCCAATTGTTCAATGGGCCAAAAAAGGTTATCTGTACGTATTTTTTAGTCAATGGATGACTAGAGAAATAGGACTAAAGCCAAGAATTTTGCAAGCGAAACAACGTGGAAGCAAATCAAAAGCAAGAGCCGAAAGGGTCGTGAAATTGTACACTAATTAGGATTTATATAAGTGAGAGAGATCATTCAATCTCCTATGTTGGGTTCTTCATATCAATCTCCTACGAATTCATCAGTGCCCATGTTCCTAAGTCTGTACTTTCAACTTTAACAATAAGTTTTTTTCTAATGCTTTTGCTTGGCTTTATAAGAATATGCATGAGATATGTCATATTTATTTTATAGTCGAAAATAGAAGATTAGGGAAAATTTTTTTGGTTTTTCTTTTCTTTTTGTTTTTGTTTAAAGAAGAGAATTTATGAACCTGAAATGGATCTGACCAATATTTTTTACCTTCTCTTAGGTAATGGCCATTCACTCTTTGAATTTGCATAGTGGTTGCTAGTAAGTTTTTTAGATTCTATTTGGGTTCAAATCCTCTTCCTCATGTTTCTTTTCAAAATATTCAATTAATCTTTCTTATATTATAAGTATAAAATATATACATACATACGTATATATAAATATATATATGTATGTATGTATAATTTATATATGTGTCTGTATATATATATATATGTATGTTTATAACATTGAAGACTGTTTCACATGGTAAAAGGAGAAGAAATGATAAACTAATAAGGCATGAAAACACTACTGTTCTTAAAGTTTTAATTGCCCATGCTACTTAGTTGTTTGCTGATGGGATGTGAAATTGTTATTTACTTTATGTTTATTTTCCCTTTTATTTTAGCCAAATATTGTATTAATTGATGGATTCTACTTATATTTGGTTAATGGTGCTAATTGTAGGAAAAATAACCAAAACATGATTAAAAGGGACAATTTCCATCTAATTTAGTGGTGGCACGTTCGGAACCTACATTCAAGTCCAGAAGATTCAGGATCTCACGCGCACAGGTAGTTTCCAAAGAATTGTGGATTCCAAGTCCGAGGCTATGCTGGAATAATTATTACCATTTTCTATTTAGTAGTTGAGTACTATGAGGAAACTATTTTTTATTAGAAAATCTGTTAGATTAGGAAAGTTCAGAGAGACTAGGATTCTAGATTATTAGGAAGTCTTTTTAGCTTGAGTTTGACGAGAGGAAAGAGACTCTCGTATGTCTTTGTAAGGAATTAGGGAGAAAAGGCAAGAAAAGGCCAGCCGACTTAGAAGAGGAAAAGAAGGCCAGATCCCGCGGGATTATTACTTGGCCAGGGGAATAAGAAAAGGGAAAAACCAACGAGGCTAGCCGCCGTTGTTGACTACTGTTCTTAAAGTTTTAATTGCCCATACTACTTAGTTGTTTGCTTAGGAGTAGTGGCCATTTACCCCTAGGATAGAACAAAAAGGAAAAAGTAGATAGCATAATCTAATTGTTCTCACTTAGAATTAATCAAATCCAAAGTCAGTTTAATTCAATGAGACTTAATTATTTTTATAGGAATAAGTGTTTTTTATGTCCACATAATGACCTGACGCAGCCATTTGGTTCCAAACAACCACTTTTTGACCATTACAAGGATCTAGCCCCAAGTAACCACCTTTTGGTTCACAGAACTGGATCTGATTCACTAAGAAGACCTGAGACCTATGTGATCCAGACCAAATCCAAAACTGAATGTATAACTGGAAAGACTTGGACCACCCTGGGCATGATCTAACCATGGATCAGGCTCGGGTCAAGCCAAGATCTGGCACCAAATCACAGTTCATCACTTTATTTTGTTTATCCAAAATCTATTTGTATATTGCAGAGGCCCCATCCTGGGCCTGTACACGTGGCAGCCCAGGGTCGACCCGAGCTGGGCTTGCACCCCGGGCCCACGGGGAACCAGCCCAGGGTGCTCGGCGGCTAGGGCTCCGGGAGGCTCCCGAGAGCTACCCCGCAGAGGGCGAGAAGAATCCCCCTCAGCGCGGGGTGGGGAGCTATACACGGCAAATCCCGGAACTTACGGAGGTCGGACTCTTCAACAGGTATAAATGGTAACCCATACCTACTGTGCAAGGTACGCTGACTATTGACAAATTACTCCCGACTGCTTTACTGTTAGTACTTCCCCTACTCACCGGAAAACTAACTTGACCGTCGGAGTGCCTTCGGGGACAACCCTCAGGCCCCCTCTGTTAGTTCACCCTTGTTTGTTTAGCAGGCTTGGAACCAGCTCTTCCATCGGCACCCCGAGCTCATCAGGTCAGCTCGGTCAGGGGGAGTTCCGTGATTCTTCAGTTGGCGCTGTCTGTGGGAACGAAAATACGAGTATTTGTGTTGATGGCGAAGACGCGTTCCAAGCGAACCGTGGATAACACTGATCCCGGAGCCGACGAGGGATCCCGGCGGTTGGAGACCGAGGCGCCCCGAGGAGCCGAGGGCTCGACCCTTTCCGGGGAACGGAAACAGCAGATCTATCAGTTTGTGACCGAGAATTTCCCCATGCTGGAAGACATAATCCGGCAGGCGAAGGAGGGGGGAGAGGCTGACGGAGCACAAACCTCTAAGGCGAAGGGGAAGGAGAGGGAGCCGCTCCCCATCCCATCAGAGGACGAGTCACGGGACCGGCCCCCCAGGAGGAAGCGACCGCGGACTCCTCCCAGGCCGCAGGCCTCGATGGTCGGGGACAGTGAGAGGTATTCTCGCGACCGGTCCGCCGGGGGTCGGCTGAGGAACCCCTCCTCATGGAAGCTTGCGGGAATGAGCCGGAGCGCTCCCCCGCCCGGTCTATCAGGAGCCGGCCGTGGGACCCTCCCCAATGGCAGCCCGTCCGGGACGAGCTTGGGCAGATCCTGCGACCACAACAGTATGAGGGCAACTACGCAGCCTCGCCCTTCACCCGAGAGGTCGAGGACTACCCGTTACCTCGGAGGTTTAAAATCTCGAACATCGAGCTGTACGATGGCTCGACTGACCCGGAAGACCACCTTTCGGTCTTCCTGACGCACATGCGTCTACAAACAGCTGCGGATGCCTTCCGTTGCAAGACCTTCCCCATGTTTCTTAAGGGTAAGGCACGGCTCTGGTTCCAGGGCCTGGCGCCGGGGTCTATCCGGAGTTTCACCGAGCTGGCCAGACAGTTCGCCTCCCAGTTCGTCTCATCGAAGACTTATTCGAAAAACGCGGCCCACCTGATGGCCATCAGGCAGAAGCCGGACGAGTCCCTGAAGAACTTCATGACGCGCTTCAATACAGAAAGCCTGCAGATCAGGGACAAGGATGAGAAAGTGGTCATGACTGCTTTCATGAACGGGCTAAGGGTAGAGGAGCTCTATTACAAGCTTGTCGAACAGCCCCCCAAGAATTTGGGAGAGCTCTTGACCCGGGCTCATGCCGCTGCTAACGCAGAGGAGGCCGGCCGCCTGAAACGAGAATCCGATCGGGAGCTCAGGGACCGGACAGGACGGGCGAACCCCCCTGACACAAAGAACGGCCAGGCCAGGAAGAACGTTTTCGATCGCCTCTCTAAGGATAAAGCCCCTACTCCGCCACCGATCCCCGAGAAAGGCTATACCCCCTTAACTCGGTCCAGGGGCCAAATACTGGCTGTCATGAAGACAGAGGGCCTGGGGGACCGGCCGCCTAAAATGGGCACACCTCGGAATAAGAGAAACCAGGACCGGTACTGTGCCTTCCACAGGGACGTCGGACATGACACTGAGGGGTGCTGGGCCCTAAAGAGAGAAATCGAGGACCTTGTCCAGCGCGGCTTCTTGGGGCGATTTGTGCGGCAAGGTCGCCCAGGCCAGGAGCCGGGACGCACCTACCGTGGCGAGAGAAGTGAGGGGCAGCACCGTGACCGACCAGATCGGCGTGGCGTACCCCGGGGTTATTCACCCGACCAAGATGCCCACAACTTGGCCGGGGTGATAAACACCATTGCCGGCGGCCCCACAGGGGGGGACAGCCGTACAGCTCGGAAAAACAAGCGATCTCCTCCCGAAGGAGACGACTCCCTAAAACGCCTGCGTATGGACGAGGAGATCACTTCGGGCCGAGGGATGCGGTTCCCCTAGCATCTGGGAACCATGAGGCCATCGTCATCGATGTTGTGACCAACAACTATCGGGTGAAGAAGGCGTACGTCGACCAAGGAAGTGCGGTCGACATCATGTTTTATCGAGTGTTCAAGGAGCTCGGCCTGGAAGATGGACAGCTAACTCCTGTGCGGACACCTCTGGTAGGCTTTACGGGACCACCCATCAACCCGGAGGGGATGATCATCCTGATGGTCACAGTAGGTCAGGCACCCAGATGCCGGACCATCCCTGTCAACTTTGTGGTGGTCAAGCAGCCGTCCCCGTACAACATATTTCTAGGTCGGCCCGATTTGAACTCCCTCCGAGCCATTCCTTCAACGCTCCACCTCAGCGTCAAATTCCACACCCCGGGAGGAGTTGCCGAGGTGCATGGAGGTCCGGAGGTGGCCCGAACTTGCTATCTAGCCATGCTCCGGGGACACGAGAAGGTGGTCGCTCAGGCGACCAGCTTGGAGCCTTACATCCCGGGCGAGGAGGAACGGCAGCTGGGCACTCCGGATGAGATCGAGGAGTTCCCACTGAAGGAGGATAGGCCCGATCAGGTAATCCGCATCGGTGCGTTGCCACCGCCCAAGGAGAAGGATGACCTGAAGTCCCTCCTAAGGGAGTACGCCCAGGTTTTCGCCTGGACGGTGGAGGATATGCCCGGAATTCCGACCGACCTGGTCGTTCACCACCTCAACATAGACCCCCGTTTCAAGCCAGTAAAGCAGAAAAAGAGGAATTTCGCTCCGGAGAGGAACGAGGTCATCAGGAAGGAGGTCGGAAAGCTGCTGGAATCCACGATCATCATGGAGGTCTACTACCCGACCTGGCTGGCCAACCCTGTTCTGGTGAAGAAGGAGGACCAGTTCTGGAGGATGTGCGTCGACTTTACAGATCTCAATAAAGCCTGCCCGAAGGACTGCTTCCCCTTGCCGAGAATCGACAGGTTAGTAGATGCTACTGTCGGTTTTGATGTTTTGTGTTTCCTGAATGCTTTTAAGGGATACCACCAGATAGAGATGGCTGAGGAGGACCGGGAGAAGACTTCCTTCATCACTTAGGAAGGAACCTACTGCTACCGGACCATGCCCTTTGGGCTGAAAAATGCTTGAGCCACCTACCAGTGCCTGGTCAACAAGTTGTTCCAAAAACAGATCGGCAGAAGCATGGAAATCTACGTAGACGATATGATCGTCAAGAGCCGAACTGATCAGCAGCTCGTCCCCACCCTAAGGGAAATCTTGAGCATCTTGCGAGAGAGCCGGATGCGGCTGAACCCAAAGAAGTGCACCTTCGGAGTTAGGTCGGGCCGATTCCTCGGTTTCTTGGTATCCCGAGAAGGAATCCGGGCCAACCCCGAGAAACTCCAGGCCATCATGGACATGGCCCCCCCACAGAGTGTGAAGGAGGTCCAGCGGCTCACGGGAAGGATGGCCGCCCTGAGCAGGTTCCTCTCACGGTCCGCGGTAAGGGGGCTCCCCTTCTTCCGAATCCTTAGGGCGTCCAAGGACTTCCAGTGGATCGAGGAGTGCAAGATGGCCTTTACCGACCTCAAGGCGTATCTGGTCGAGCTGCCCACTCTAACCGCTCCGGAACAGGGAGAAACCTTGTTCCTGTACTTGTCCGCTAGCAATGAGGCGGTTAGCGCGGTTTTGGTGCGGGAGGACAGGGGGGCTCAGAGGCCGATATGTTATGTCAGCCGAGCTCTACAGGGGCCGGAGACACGGTACACGCCGGCTGAAAAACTGGTCCTGGCTTTGGTGCACGCTGCCCGGAAACTCCGACCTTATTTCCAGGCTCACAGCATCGTCGTCATGACCGACCAGTCTCTACGGCAAATACTCACAAAACCCGAGGTCTCGGGCAGGATGACTAAGTGGGCCGTCGAGCTAGCCGAGCACGATATCGGCTACCGGCCCCGCACGGCCATCAACGCCCAAGCCCTAGCAGACTTTCTCGCTGAAGGAGCCAGTCTGCCCACGACTGAGCTGAGCACTCTGCCCGAGGAGGTCGGACCGATAGAGCCTTGGGTGTTGTTCGTGGACGGAGCCTCGAGCAAGGAGGGGAGCGGGGCAGGCCTGCTGCTCATCTGGCCAACCGGGGAGGAGCTGACATACGCTCTCCGATTCGACTTTCCCGCGTCTAACAATGAGGCCGAGTACGAGGCCCTGCTCACAGGATTGCGGATAGCCCACCAGATGGGTGTAACCTCCATTAAAGTTAGGAGCGACTCCCAGCTCGTCGTCCTCCAGGTTTGCGGGGAGTACGAAGCCAAGGAGGATGTCATGAAGAGATACCTGGCCAAGGTACAAGAGGCAGCGGCCCTGTTTGATGCCTTTGAAATCGAACGGGTACCGAGATCGCAAAACAAGCGCGCAGACGCCCTGTCAAAGCTGGCATTCTCCTCGTTTTCGCACCTGAACAAGGAAGTCCTGGTGGAGGTGGTAAAGCAGAAAAGTATCGCCCAGCTCCAGGTCCTGGCTATAGACAGCTCGGCCACCTGGATGACCCCTCTCGTAAACTTCCTCAACTCGGGTGCCCTCCTTGAGGACAAAAACGAGACTCGTAGACTCCAGCTCCGAGCTGCCAAATACGCCTACGACGGGGGGACCCTCTATAGGAGGTCTTACTTGTCTCCCTGGCTAAAGTGCGTAACTCCGGAGGAGGGCGACTATGTCCTCCGAGAAGTGCACGAAGGCTTGTGCGCGGCACATATGGGGTCCCGAGCTTTAGCCAAAAGGTGTCTGCTCTTAGGCTACTACTGGCCCTCGGTGTTTCTTGACGCTGCAGCTCTGGTTCAGAGGTGCCGAGCTTGTCAGGTACACGCCCCGCTGCGCCACCAGCCCGCCCAGGAGATGGTCCCCATCCACAGTCCTTGGCTCTTCGCCCAATGGGGAATAGACCTCCTGGGTCCCTTCCCCCGAGCTCCGGGCAGGTACGAGCACCTGGTGGTGGCTATCGACTATTTCACGAAATGGATGGAAGCCGAACCCCTGGCCACTATCTCAGGTAGAGCGATTCAGAAGTTCTTCTGGAAAAGCATAATCTGCCGCTTCGGGATCCTGCATGTCTTGATATCCGACAACGGACGACAGTTTGCAGAAAATCCCTTCAAAAGCTGGTGCGCCGAACGAGGGATTAACCAACACTTCACCTCGGTCGGACACCCCCAGGCCAATGGCCAGGTGGAGAATGTTAATCGGACAATTCTGCAAGGGTTAAAGACTAGGTTGGAGTTAGCCCAGTCTAACTAGCTGGACGAACTATCTAGCGTCCTGTGGGCTTACCGCACCACGCCCAGGGTGGCCACCCAAGAAACCCCGTTCTCCCTGACTTCCGGAGTAGAGGCTGTAGTGCCCGCGGAGATTGGTCTCCCCTCGCCCCGGACACAGAACTTCGTTGCGACAACCAACGAGAAAGAGCTGAGGTACAACTTGGACACGCTGGAAGCTAAGCGTAAGGAAGCGGCGGTGCGAATGGCTAAGTACAAAAGTCAGCTCGCCCGCTATCATAACGCCAAAGTGAGGACCATACAGTACCAGCCAGGGGACCTTGTCCTAAGGAAGAACTCGGTCAGCCGGACACGTGGCTCCAACAAACTTGATCCGAATTGGGAAGGGCCGTACAAGGTCTTGGAGGCAAGCCGAGTTGGGTACTGCAAACTCGCGAAGATGGATGGATCAGAGGTACCCCGCACTTGGCACTTCTCCAATCTGCGACTGTTTGTAGCGTAGGTTAGACCAGAATTTTCGGTTGTCTGATTCTTGGGAGTCCAAGTTCCAGTTTCGTCTTTCAATAAAGGCTCGACTTTCGAATTTTAATTCCATTTGTACTTGTTTGTCTTTTGAGTTTTAATCTTACACTAGCACACTTAGCGTTCCTTCACTAAATGTCCTAATGGGGGGCTAGGAGGTAAGACGCGGGAGTGTTCGACCCAGGAGGTCGGCACGGCGGGGATTCTAAATCCTAGCGCTCGACCCAGGAGGTCAGCACGGTAAGACGCGGGAGCGCTCGACCCAGGAGGTCGGCACGGCGGGGATTCTAAATCCTAGCGCTCGACCCAGGAGGTCGGCACGGCGGGGATTCGCGTAGTGTTCGACCCAGGAGGTCGGCACGGTACGCGGGAGTGTTCGGCCCAGGAGGTCGGCACGGCAGGGATTCTAAATCCTAGCGCTCGACCCAGGAGGTCGGCAGGACTATCCTGAAAGTTTCAAGTGAGCTATTGGGGGTTCGTTAAAATTCGGGAGTTCGTCGTTCGACCCAGGAGGTCGGCAGGACTATCTTGGAAGTTTGGTGCTCAGTCCCAATGGGCTGGCACGTCTCCTCGATGAGTGTACTTGGTGTTTGACCCGAGAGGTCGGCACATGGGTTTGATAGTCTGATTGCCTTTGACAATTTAGCTGTTAGATTAAAGAGGGGGGCATATCTGGTGCTCGACCCAGGAGGCCAGTACATGGATTTGGTTGCTAGAGGTTGGCGTATGCGAGAATTACGAGAAAGTCTTCTTCGAATTTCGTATATGCATTTAAAGCCTATCTATTACAAAATTTCCGACCTATATATTACAAGGCCTACCGAGCTAGACAAGGAAAGGGGGACCTGGCTACGTCCTCTTCTTGCTGGCGACCTGCTTGAGGCGGGAGTTGAAGGTACACCTTAAGCATGTTGGAGGTCGGGTGGAGAAGGCTGTTAAAAAGGAAGATGGTGGAGAAGGCTGTCAAAAAGGGAGATGGACCCTCTAGAGCATTTTCAACTGGAGCATGGTCACATCCTTATAAGCCTTTCCGTCTCAGATGGACCCTCAAGGGCATTTTCGACTGGAGCATGGTCACATCCTTACAGGGAGACGGAAAGGGTTTCTGGAGTGGTCGGCCTCAGGCCACAGGCTCCTTCCCGGAAGCCCTGCCAGGAGTCTCCTCCTCCTCCAGGGGGAGCTCCTCCAGCTCGGCCCCCACATCACTCCTTCCCACCAGATCCTTCAGGGCATGCCCCTTGCGGTACCCATCGAAGAGCCAGTCCAGCTTCTCCTCGACCGCGGGATTGTAGTCCTGGAAATCCACCAGGTTGAAGCCGGTGGGTTGAGGCCCTTCACCTTGTCCAGGGTCCGCGTAGCGCCCATCTGGAAGATGGGCTGGTTGAGGCAGGCCACGTCATCGGCGAACTGGTCGGAGCGGATGAAGTCCCGGACCGCCTTCTTGCGCTCCCGGCTGAGGGCGCCAGAGAGCTCAAAGGCGTGCTCCTCCCTCAGTTTCGCCACGCCCTTCTTCTCCTGGTCCAGCTCAGACCGGGTGGAGGCGAGCTGGACCTGGGAGTCCTCCAGCCCCTTTTCAGCCTTGCCCAACTTGGCCTTAAGGGAGTCTACCTCCTTAAGGGCCTTAGCCAGCTTTTGCTCGGCCTCCTGAATCTTCTTCCGCATCTTCTCCAGGTCGGGAGGCAGCTCGGAGAAGCGGGTTACCAGGGCAGCACCGGCGGCGTTGGCCTGAAGAGATGAGAGTAAAAGTTAGCGTGCTGCTAACCCCATTCAGAGAAAGAACAGGGACCCAAGGGGCCTAAAAGGGAGAGGGCTTACTTGGGCCTGGGCGGTGTAGTACATGTCCTGGAGCTCGGACGGGCTGGCCAGCTCCATCGACTTCTTGTCACGTGGAAGGACTGAGCCCGTGACCAGCTCGCGAGCCACCTCGGGGAATTGGGCTCGGTCATTGATGGAGAGCTCTCAGGACGGGCAGAAGTGCCGGGGATCATGCATTGTGGGGGCCTGCCCCGGCTTCGTGGGAGCCACGTGGAGGAAGTGCCACAAGCTCGCGGGGGCGCTCTCCTGGGCGTGCTCCTCCGCGGAGCCTACCCCCAGGTGGACGGGGCCCCCAGACGTCAGCAGGAGAGGTCGCTGAGCTGGGCCTTGCGCGATTTTCTTCCCAGGCTGGGAAGGTTCGTCTTCTCGCCCCCTCTTCTGCCCCGTTGCTTTCTTCTTTCCGGGGGCTGGTTTGGAGGGGGACTGAGCTTGAGAGGCCTCCTTCTGGGGGGTCGAACTGCCCCCAGGGGTCGCAGAGGCCTCAGGGGCCTTCTTCGCCGCCTCAGGCTGTTCAGCGGAGGCGGCCTCCTCGGTCGGCGCGCCCAGTAGCCGGGAGAGCCTCTTCACTGCGGAAAACATCACCGGATTAGTGCTACAGATCAGAAAAACAAAGGGGAAAAAAGGCAGCAGATAACGGGGAAACAGGAGCAGTATTACAGGTATCTCGGTCGGCGGGGGAGAACTCCACCCCTCCGGGGGACCCGGACAACTTTCCCAACAGCCCGGCTGCGGAAATCTGCTCAGTGGAGAATTTGGCTGCGTACAGCTTCACCGCAGAGCCCAGCAGCTGGCCAAAGGCCTCAGGGTCCAGGTCCTCCGGATAGGGGTCGTCCCCGACCCCCCCCAACCTTCCACGCGTTGCGGGGGAATCGCATGTTTTAAACAAAAAAGAAGTCCCCCTTCCAGTTTTTTACGGAAGAAGGGACCCCATACACTAGATCCTGGGCGCCCTTCCCGCCGCGATTGCTGGTAGAGCGGCGGCAGAAGTAGTACCACCCAGGGAGAGAAGCCTTGAGGGCGTAGTTGGAATGGAAGAGAGAGAGAGAATAGGGGATGAAACAGATCTGGCAGTAGATCAGGAATACGACGATGATCCTGATCGAGTTGGGGTGGACCTGGGTTATCCTGAGCCCCCAGTAGCTCAGGATCTCGGCCAGGGCCGGAGGAATGGGGAGTCGAAGCCCCGCGACCAATTGCTCTTTGTTGATGGCTACAAAGCCTGGGGGAGGTCGGCAAGCCCGGTCGGTGGGCCCGGCAGCTCGGGGCTCGAAAGCCGAAGGAATAGAGAAGGACGCGGCCAGATTGGCCACCGCCCCGGGCGGGAGGGTGGTCTCCTCCCGGTCGGGGTGACCGTAGTTAAATTTAGGGTTATCCCCCTGCTCGGCGGCAGGGGTCCCCTCTGAGGAGTCCCTGTCCTCCCCAGCTCCCTCCTGGGCTCCGCCGTTGGAGTTGTGTGGAGACTTGGGGGAGGGGACAGAAGTGGCTCGCTGCTCGATGAGGGCATCGAGCTCGGCCACCTCCTCCAGGAGCCGGGCGGAAGGGGAATGAGTAGATGTGGAACTCATGATGTCAATGGGCTCAAGCAAATCAGGAATGGAAAAGTTGGGGTTGGAAGCAGAGGATGAAGAAGGAGAAGGAGAGGGAGATGATGAAGATGAAGATGAAGATGAAGAGGAGATGAAGATTCTGGTGGCTCTACGACGGAGTGGAGTCTGGGAGGCGGTGGAAGTGACGTCGGAGAGACCCGACATAAAATGCAAAGGATGGCAGGAGGAGGAAAGGAAATGCGAAAGGAAAGGGGAAAGGACTTACTAGCAGACAAGGAATGTATTGGAGTTGAAGCGGGATCGCCGGAATCTGGGTGCTGTTGGCCGGAAATGCACTACTGGAAGTTGGAAACGCACGAGAAAAGTAGAAAATGGCAAATAGAGTTAACTGGAATTTGGCGGCCACTATTTATAGGGAGCGAAATGGGGGGAAGACGGTTACTTGAATTTGAACCGTCCCATGTGAACACATTTAATGGGGGTACGGAGACCGAAGGGACGCGACAACTGAAAGGACGCGGACGCCACTTCCCAATGTCAGCACTGTCCCGGAGGTGACCGTGGCAGAGCAGCGTGATGATGGGTTTCCACGTGGCTAAGTGATAGATCAGGTCTGCCTGGGAGCTTGACCTAATCTAGGGGGCTAGTGCAGAGGCCCCATCCTAGGCCTGTACACGTGGCAACCCAGGGTCGACCCGAGCTGGGCTTGCACTCCGGGCCCACGGGGAACCAGCCCAGGGTGCGCGGCGGCTAGGGCTCCGGGAGGCTCCCGAGAGCTACCCCGCAGAGGGCGGGAAGAATCCCCCTCAGGGCGGGGTGGGGAGCTATCCACGGCAAATCCCGGAACGTACGGAGGTCGGACTCTTCAACAGGTATAAATGGTAACCCATACCTACTGTGCAAGATACGCTGACTATTGGCAAATTACTCCCGACTGCTTTACTGTTAGTACTTCCCCTACTCACCGGAGAACTAACTTGACCGTTGGAGTGCCCTCGGGGACAACCCTCGGGCCCCCTCTGTTAGTTCACCCTTGTTTGTTTAGCAGGCTTGGAACCAGCTCTTCCATCGGCACCCCGAGCTCATCAGGTCAGCTCGGTCAGGGGGAGTTCCGTGCTTCTTCATATATCAAATCTCATTACTGTACCAGACACTCCGGCGGAATGTCTTCAACGTTTTCATTAGCATGGGCAACAATGTTCTCCAACTCCCTGAGTACTTTTTCTTCCTAGGTAAAAGGAACTCCAATACGTAAATGCCGTTGTTTGAGCAAGAGCTTTGCAAACAAACCGCAAAACAGCCAGAATACTCTTGGAATCGTGCAATGACTACCAAGGGGTACTCTGTTATGCTTAAATGTCTTGTATCCCTACAATAACAAGCACTTTTGGACGAAAATGCTTTTCCAACTATCCCTTGTCCCTTCCGAACAAGATTCGAACCATAATAGCTGAATATTTCTCTGGAAGTAGTCCTTATGTATTATGTTGAATTAAGGTGGCATAGTTGAATATATTAATAAGATTTTATAGTTTTCTATTTTATGATTCAAATTATTAAGCATTAATCTTCAAAAAATTTAAGTTGACAAAGGGATTAAATTAAAACTTTTGAAATAGTTCACTTGGCAGACTTTTTAAGTTATAAGTCAATGGTTGGAAACAGAAAAGGACTGACTCAAAGAATAGGCGAAATTGCAAAGAAGCAAGCAAAGAGCCAATACAACATGGCCCAATCTCCTGACCAGACCATTTCTTATACACACCAGTCCGGAACATTTTAACCATTGTTCCAGACCGTGCAGCCGAAAACTTACCCAATCCTCTATTTTCAATGGACAACTCATGTCTGGAATACCCTTTAACAAATATATGGTTGGCTTCCTTTGAAAATGAATATTAAGCGTCAAGGCCCACAATAAAATTATAAAATAGAAGTCTTAAACTTTGAGGCTGAAATTTTTGAGTTGATGAACTGATGAAAGTTTTATTTGTTTGATAATTAACTTGATTTTTTTTTTTTTAAGTGTAAGTGAGAGGGTTCAATCTAAGGTCTCTCATTGACATTAACTTCTTTCAAATCATCCAATCCATCTTTTCCTGCTCCTCTGCAAATTAACTTGATTTAACTTAACCCGTGATGGTGATCAAAATCGAACCAATCCAAATAAATTCAAAACTTGATTTAGCCATTGAATTGAAATATCTCAATTTGAAAATGTTGTTGTTGTTGTTGTTGTTGTTATTATTATAATTCTAAATCATTAATACTGTTGGATTTTGAATATTGAGCTAACCTTGTAAACCATATTACCTTGGATAAATATGTAAAGTACAGCATTTTGTGTGTAAAAATCAACTAACTTTGGTCATATAGTACAGTAATATGCAACATTAATACGAAAAGATTATAATTATTGGTTCCTCATCTTATATTTAACTACTATATTATAAGGACGAAATGCTTCTTGCCAAAACTACTCCCCATGCTACGACTTGGCAGCGACAATGAGAAGGTTGCATTTGTTTTGATGCCGTCAACGTAAAATGAAGGATTGTAAGGATGTAAGGATGCATTATTTCTGGGGCTCCAAATTTTCAGCGAGGAAGCCCAGCCTCTTGGCATGGAAAAAAAAATGTGTCCAACAATTTTAGCATTGTGTTTTTTACACATCCATGCATTTTTAAATGTAGATTTATTTATAAATAAGTAATATTGAAATTTATATTTGAGTTTTGTTTTGAAAGTTGGCATATTTATTATTTTTGTTTCGTCTCTGAAATTGTTACGTCCCTTAGTCTATGTCAATTTTTTTTAACTGTTGCCTACAACAATTGCTTGCTATTTTTATTGAGGAATAGATTTCACATTTTGGTGAAAAACTTCCCCTGGATAAAGTGGTTGAATAACTAAAAATGATTTGGGCCTCACAAAAGATGTTTAGTATGTTGCCTGACAAAAATTTCCCCTAGATATACATATGTACACAAATGCACGCATGCTTGCGCGCGCACACACATCTATATACATATATATATATATATATACATATATATATACACACACACACATATATATATATATATATATCCTTTAGAGTTAAGACAGCTCCCAACTCTCTATTCCTTTTTTGCTAGATTTTTGAGCTCTTTTAATTCTTCAATATCTATTGCTTTCTCCTGTTTAGATTCTCCTTAACAATATACTTTTGTTAATTTTAAGTAATCCCCTCAAATCACAAATTCCGAACATCACACACTACAAATATGACTAAAACAAAGAAAAAATCCAGGTTGATCCCAAAAATTCAGGAATATGGAATTATTTTGCAATCATGAATACAATTCATATAAGCTTATGTGTTGGTATAATTACTATAATGGTGTTATAGACACATTTAATTGAAGTGTGGCTTTTGTTGTGCAATTAACACAAAGACATATTAACACATTGTGCAATTAATAGGTTGCTATAACTAGTTGTTGGAAGATATTTCTTTGTCTGAAATAACTTATGTCTATTCTTGGACGATTTTCAACTGATATTTGTGGGGGCCTTTTGGGAATGGTAAAATCGTGAAAGTATTGATAAAACAAAATATACAAGTGTGTGCTACAATTAGAATGTACTATTATTAGTTTTGTCATATTTGATGACCATTGCTTTCCATAATGTACTATTATTTATCCAATGAAATATCTTCTTTAACCATAGGTACCAGACACCCGCGTGATGCGTGAGCACTTTCCCTAATATATATATATATGTATGTATATATGTATATATTTATATATATATGTATATATATATACACATACCTACTTAAAATGTTAAAGAACTTATATGAATTTTGACTTTGTTGATGTTAACTAAAAGGCCTAATTTAGTATTCAAGGTATGTCAAGGGTAGGCCATAAAAACTAAAGATGATAGAACTCAAGATGATATCTCTACAATAATAAAGCATGTGGTAGGTGTTAACTTGGTGTTAACAATCCTACATCCGGATCATGATTTTAACAACTATGATAAGTAATTGACCGGTAAATTTAAATTTAAATTTAGAAATTAGATAAGTAATCTTAGACGTAACATGGTGACTTTCAAATAGATATCGAATTTATAGATAAGTAATCATAAATATAATTAACGTAGTACTCCATGAAACTAGAATTGAGATTGCAGATAAAATAATCATAAACATAAATCACATAACACAAATGTTTCAAAGATTGAATGCTTCAACTATTGAAATAACTAGATGGTTATCAATTTAAATCCTAACTTCGCAACTAGTTGTACTAGACATGAAGGACTATAAATCACAAATTTGACCAGTAATATAGTGTCAAAATTTGAGACTTTTTAATATATTAACATTATCTAATTATAAGGATAACCAAATTATAGTAAAAATCAAAGTTTACTCTTAAAAGTAAGTGCTAAATTTAAAGATTTTGTTGTGATATGGATATTGATATGGATTATCTAATGATAGCAAATCCATTGAAACAAGCAAGCAACTATGTCTAGATAAATGTCAATTACAATCCCGTGTTCAAATGCACATCCAATGTATGTGCAATGAAAAAATATATAATATCTATGATCATATATTTTAAATAAAATTTTTATTATCGAAACAAACTTTAATCTTTTAAATAATTTTCATAAAATAATTTTATATTAGTAGTTATAATATTTAGTGGTAGTTATGTTGAAAACAAATACTTAAATAGTTAAAAGTAAAAATAGTCATGAGTAGTTATAGATAATTAAAGTAAAAGTAATTTTTATAAGGGCAAAAAGAAAGTTCATAAAATGTTAACCCCAAATCCCGTCTTCAAACTTTATATATAGTATAGATAACAATGCACCTACATTCACTAAGTATTCTATTATAATAAAATGTACCTAGATTTACACTGTCTTCACATTTACTATCCCTTCTTCTTTTTTTTTTTTCCATTTTGTTCAAAGTAATTTATCTAATTTTTTCCATTCAATTTTTTAATTCTATTTATTTGTTCACAAGCGATTTTTCTTTATTGCATTTACCTTTTTTTTAATTCTTTTTAATATAATTTAACCAACTTTTTCCTTTTTCTTTAAGAAAAAACACTATTCTTATAATTTGTAAATGTGATGGCTATACCAACTATCCATGATTATGCCAAAAAAAAAAAAGAAAAACAAGAATAGTTGGTGCATATACACAATCTTCACATTTGATACATGTAGTTTTTCAATTGAGTAATTACATTAATGAATTATTCGACTACATAAATAATCACAAATAACCAAGAGATAATCCAAAATGCATAGATGAAATTCACAGTATGGAAGCGTATAATTTTATAACCTTTTAACCTTTGTATGATTTCTAAAGAAAGCAATTGACTTTTGAGACACCATGTATGCATATTGAAATTAATATCGCATATTCAATAGTAACTTGTAATTGGAATGTAAAAGGTAACTAAGACTGTTAATTATCCACAATATATATAAAAATATGAAAAAAATCATTCAAAACGTTATTCACATTTTGTTAAATGAATTTTTTTGTCATTCACTTTTAAAGTAGTAACTTTACATTCCTTACAAAATCAAGTTTGTAAAATTTCGTCCCAACCTAGATTTTTGACTACTTTTTATCTTGAATCAATCATGTGACCTACACATGGTCATTTTTTTATAGGCAAAAAAGTTAAATCCCATTTATAATTAAATAAATGATCAAATTCATATTTATTTTGCCATTAACAAAATAAAATCTGAAATTTTTGCCCTAAAAATTAATCTGACAGTCAAATTTATTTTTTGCCATCTATCCTAAAACGTAAAATCTGACATTCATATTTAATTTTGCCATTTGCCCTAAAAACATTTATTATTCAGTATGCAAGAATTGAATGTTTTTCAACTGTAAGTATTTCTTGTAATAATAATTAACAAGAACCAATTTCATTACCATAATCCATTTGGTACCAACATGGCATGTTAAGCTCGGGATCGTAATTCTGAAAACACGACTAGTATGCTAAGGAGCTTGTTAGTAATAACAAAACTCAGGTTTTGACGCAAAAATGTCATTCACTCAGGATTTCCGGGTTCCGTCCATCATCAAGGCTGGTTTGTTAAGCCAACCCTACAGCCGGTTGCCTTATTTTAATTGGGCCCCAATTGGCATGTGAAAATGTCCACGCTGAGTTGTCTTGTGAATACTTCTTCTGCCGACAGGGGAGAGTTCATTCTACTTCCCACACTAGAAGCAACCAAGGTAGCATAGCTCCTAGAAAATGTACACAAACACGAGGATGTATCGTCCTTTTCATTCTTGTAATTGAGCATGTATGTGAAAAAGTAACTAGTGATTGCTGACCAATGATCAATGAATGGGGGAAAAAAATCACTGAATTGTAGGCATCTAAATCTAGATTCATACACAACAACCAGTCATAAGTCATAACCACAGGTGTTATTCTGTCCTGCGTTTTGCAGAAAGACTTTGCCTTGGGGCTTTGGGACCCAAAGCAACCAATTGCTTGATTAAATTCCATTTGTTTTTTATTTAATTTCCCTTGAGACAAGATTGTCCAGCAGACGCTTTAATTTATTACACTTTTTCCTTTTTTTTTTATTCCATGCACAATTTTTGGTCTTCCATTAGCGACTGCTGAATATACAAAAGGACAAAAACCTGCATAGACCTTTCATTCTTCTAGACTAGGAATTCTGCATCTGTTTTGTGCCCATCATTATCAGTGGCATATAAGCATGGCCCTCTACAATCTATAACTTGCAAGACTTGTGAAAAGAATGAAAATCAATGCAAGGCTGTGGAGATAATTAATAGATGATCATTTTTCCTTAACTTGTTCCCCCTTTCTGCCAACTACAGGTTATTGTCTCATATAACTTTACCTTGATAGAAGCCATTTAATAAGATAATTAGTATTTACTCAGGTAATGGCAATTTTTTATTTTGTGCTGCAAAATGTCCAAAATCTTCGTAAATATGATGTACTCCATACGTGGTAAGTGTGTGAGGACGCAAATCGGACCTATTAAGTCGATTTTTCTAATTTTCAAACTTCGTAAATATGAAAAAGGATTTTAGTAAAGCCAAATGCCAATGGCTAAGCAAATCTGATTAACATTATAAATGCTTACAATTACATTTGTTCCTTCTCTTTGTCTTCAGCTTCTCTTTGTTGAGACCATCTATGGGCTTCTTTTAGACAAACTAAAAAGTTAAAAAAAAGTTTCTGAAAACTTAAATGTATAAGTTCACAATTTGAGCGTATGTTTTTTGGATACGTCAACCTCTTTTTTTTGGTTGTTGGTGCTGGGGTACAATTGCATAAAGAACTGCAATCCTATGACAAGAAATTTTGTTTGACTTAATCATTTGCTAATGCCTTCCAATTTTTTGTCCAATTAGACACCTGACCACCAACAACTCACTTAAGCTCCTTGCTGGACCGCAATCTTTGACCACAAAGCCCAAAACCTGCCAGTTGCCACTAAGCCTTAAGGCCAATAATAAAATTGGAAGTGGAAGTCTTAAACTTGAAGGCTCAAAATCTTAAGCTGGTAAAAGTTTTATTTGTTTGATAATCAACTTGATTTAGCCACCGAATTGAAATATCCCAATTTGAGAACGTTATTATCATTCTAAAATAAAATAATATATTGTATTTAAAATATTGAGCTAACGTTGTAAATCATATTAACTTTGGTTATATGTCCAAAGTTCAGCATACTCTATGTTAAAAGCAATTAACTTTGGCCATGCAGTGCAGTAGTATTTAATATTGATACAAAAAAAAAAGTATAATATTGAGCTCCTAACTTTTTAGTTTATAATTCTTAAAAATCTATTGATCTCTCCTATTTGGACTGTCCTCAAACAATATACATTTTGATTGTAGTCCTACCTAATGAGCTTAAGCTGCTCATAAACGTTCTCAGATCTTCATCACAGGTTATCAATATCCGATCATCATCTTCATCCTGATACTCAATTTTAAAACTTCCCACCTCTAGATTCAGTCGCTGTGCTACCTTCTCCTCCAAATCGATTTTACGGGCAGAAAATGGAAGCCTGAACTTTATCATGGACCCTTGGTATTCTGCCTTCACCCACATGCCATTATCATCTTCTAACCTTGTTGCCCCTGATTGGTGGTGTTCATGAGTATCTTCAGTAGAAGGTTGAACAATTTTCTGTTCAGCAAATGCTTGATTAACCTTCCTTGCTTTACGAGGGGGCCATCTGTGAATACCATATTCCCTACATATACGTTTCAATGTAGATCGACTAACTGCAGATTTCAGAAAGGAAAACTTCAGTTAAGGAAAAAGCCTTTATAACATTTGAATTCAATTCTGATCTAGAGAAGTGCTACAGTTAAGAATTACCTCCAATATTTTTTGCAGCATCTTCAAGTTTCCTCGCAGAATTTTGTTCAAGAACCTCACGAGTAATTCCAAGTTCACTTTTTAAAGGACAACTGGGCTTTTGCATTTTTAAATTAGTCACTTCATTGTCCCTCTGTTCTATACCAGCACCTTCTCTTTCAGGATCTTCCACAATTGGTTCATCATGTGGTATGCTGACCATGTTTTGCACGAGCTCCTGTCCGGTTGTAGATCTAACAATTCCATTTTGCTGTTCATAAATACCATTCATAGAATTGTGCACAACATCAACTGCTGCAAGATTTAATTCTTGATATGATATGTTGACAAGGCCCTGCTCGTGCTCTGGTCTAGGTGGAGATCCAAAAATCCCACTCTGCTGTACATTTATATAAGCATTTGCAGTATCAACTTGTTGAGATGAGAAATCGAGTTGCATCATTCCGTCTCCTCCTTGTGCTTCTTCAAGCCTAGGTTGAGATTCGATGCCAGTAGTACTGCAGATTTCAAAAGAATATTCATCCTCTGGAGAGACCTTTATAACCTCAACAGTCAATTTCTGCCCCAATTCTTGTCCTGAAGCAATCTTAAAAGAACTTCCGAGGTGTTCTTTCAATGTCTCCATTATGCTGTTCAACAATGTCCTAGGATCCCTATAGTCTGCTTCATCTTCATCTTCATCTTCTTCATTTGTAGGTAAAAAGAACTCCAGTACGTAAATGCAATTGTTTGGGCAAGAGCTCTGCAAACAAACTGCAAAACAGGCAGAGTCCCCATAGTGTCGTGCATTGGGTACCAACGGGTACTCTGTTATGCTTAATTGTCTTACATCCCTACAAAAGCATGCACTTTTGGATGAGAATGCTCTCCCAACTACCCCTTGTCCCTTCCGAATAAAATCTACGCCACGATGACAAAGTATTTCTCCAGAGGTAGTCCAACTTTCAGCATAATACAGTCCACGTATTTGCCTCACCTTGCTCAATGCTTCGTCAATTATACCAATTTCTCCATCTTGACCTGTAGATGAATGGCTTAAAAGTATTACCCTAAAGCTTCAGCCAAGATTATGTAGTATAAAAGGAGGAAAAAAAATACTTAAGAGGTACTCACATGAATTTGCTTCTGCAGGGGGGCTTACACAAGTAGTCGTCAGATTCACCTCCCGTGGTGGACACTGCAAACACATTATCCATGGGCCATGAATAAATTAAAGTGTTATTTACAGGTTTCAAAGTGTTTGCTTTGGCTTTTAAAAGCTGTTTGACAACAACATATTTGCACTCCGAAAAAAAAAAGGATAAGCTCTTTGAATGCTTAGTCAACTAATTTTGGTATAGAAGTTCCGAAAAGCCAAAACCTCCGTCAAACGCCATAGATTTTTTAGAATCAGCATCTTTCGGTTAAAAAATAACTGAAAAAGAGAAGATTAATATGAAGGTGACAGTCACCATAGTTGTTGCAGTTATAAGCAGTTAAAAAATTGGTTATTAACACATTGAAAAGGAACCTCTTAATAGATTAATTTATAAAAGCATCTCTCCTACTACCACCAGGTCCTTGTTAGCAATACGAAAGAAGTAATTAAGCAACTTAAAAAGAGAAAAGTCGAACCTGAAGCTTCTCCAGAACCCGATGTCGAATCGAATAAAAACCAAATGGTGATACAATTTCCAGTACGCCAATGGGAAGGTGCCGAGTGGGATGATAGATTGGCAACGCCCAGTAATCCCTGACACGGCCGACCGCATAATCACGTTGAGGATACTCTCTAATAGTGTAATCACGCACATCCCATGCAAATTCAGGGAATCCACTGCGGAACACCCGACCAGGGGGACCAATCTCATGATCATCATCATCTTCATCGACGGGTATTAAGTACTCCAAACAGTGCTTCCTATATTCACATAGTTTCTTGAGGGCTTGACCATCGAAGCAGTAGTGTCGGAGAGCAAAAGGCTGGTCACAAGTTGTCAAATACGTTTTGTCCCCAATCTTCACTAAACCCCAAAACTGAACTAGACACCGCGACCGCGTTATTGCTTCCATAACAAGTTGTAGAATCCATTTGATCTGGTCCTTAATCACGGCACCGTCAGCAGCTGCAATAGGAAAATCAGTAAAAAAAATAAAAAATAAAAAATTAAAGGATGCTTGCAGGCTGCTGCTATTGTATCATTTATTTATTAATTGGATGGCCCTAGCCTTTGTATCTCTCTTAACATCCATATAATCGTGTTTAATTTGTCATCAAACTAATAGTTACCAGAATTGTTTTCTCTTCTAAATTGTTCGAATCCAGGAGTTTTATCAGAGTCAGACTATATGTAGCTATGACAAATTTAATTGTGATAAATACTCCAACAAAAATATCCAAATATATACATATTATACTATGAGATTATTGAAGGTTGGTACTTACTGGCGGCGGCGGCGACGAGACGAGGCTTGCCGCAGTGTACTTTGTCATTGCAAAATGCGCTCCAGAAAACCCACTGCTGATCATAAAGGATAGTTGAATGGAGTTGGGAGCATGATAGTTCACAAGGCCCCAAACCTGCCGTTATAAAAGGGGGAGAGGGAGAAGTTTGAGCTTCCATTATATTGCCATTAATCTTCTGGATCCATCCTGCTCTCCGATTCTGACAGTTTCTCACCACTCCATCTGTTTTATCTTCTGTTCTGTTTAGGTAACCCTGCATATATTATATATATACACTCGAAGACTTCAAAGCTTCATAGAGTCAATGGATGACAAGAGTAAAAGGACCGACAGAAACAAGTACAAGCGACATAACGAGGAAGCAAACAACCAATAAGAAATAGTCGTCCCAATTGTTCTTCACGCTGTTCCAACACTTCATGAAGAAGTTAGCTATCGTTTAGACTCAGACTGATAACGACTCGATCGAGTTCACGGGTCAGGGTCAATGGATTCGATCGGATTGGAATTTGGATCAGGGTTGAATCGGATGATGTCATAAATAATAATTATTTAAAAATTAAAATATTATATGTAAAGTATTTAAGAGCATATTAATATTAATAAAGATATATTCATATATATTAATATTAATACTAATATATATTTGATGTTTTAAATATAATTAACAAGAAAATACAAAGAAATTAGAACATTCAAGTAACAATTTATATTATTTAATAAACATTAACAAGTTTAGAATTAAAATTATGGATTAAATTGAAAAATAACACCAAACTTTAAGAAATATTTGAGATATATTAATAATTTTTAACAACTTAGGAGTCAAAACATAATATTAAAAATCCTTTGACCTTTTAAAAAAAAAAAAGAACTTTGACAACACTTCTTCCTGGTTCTTCTGTTTTTTCCTATCAAACCCGATCAACCCGGTTTTTTACCTGATTTGATCGAATTTTTATTTGTCCGATTTTTAGGACTAACTTGGACCAGACAATTGGCCAGTTTCGATTCCGATTCAACTGATCGGACCAGCTGATCCGCCCGATCTTAAAAATAGAAATTTATACTTTATAGGTAAAGATTAATCTCTTGCACTTTTTCATTTTTTTATTTTATTTTTGGGTGCAATCTCTTTCACCCAATCAGAGCCCCACATGAGATGCTTATATGGTGGGAAATCGAGGAACTTGCGAAGTTGATGTACATATTGGGGAACAATTTCTCTACGTTTTCATTTACTTTTACCAGGAAGACTACAACAAGAAGAACTGAAAGAAAGGCTATCATACATTTTCCATGGACATATTTTCAAGGTTTAATCTCTGATCTCTCTCACACATACGTATTTCCACGTACATATTTTCAAGGTTTAATCTCTAATTCATGCCCTTTTTAAATCTCACCCAATACCTACTTAAAAAAATATCTCCAAGATTTGATCACCTATTGTCCCTTGTAGATGAGTAGCAAATTATCCCCTGTAATCACGAAGTGTACAAAGTGCTCTAGAATGACCAAAAGTCAAATATATATATACACGAGTACGAAAAGACAATTATGCCCATATATAGGAAGATTGTCTCGTGACCCTTTTTATATTGCCTTTTTCTTCTTCTTCTTCCTTTATTTATTTAAATTCTCCTTTCCTCCTTTTATTTGTGTTACAATATATAATTCTCGATGAAAATGTGCTAGTCAATTTCTCTTTATGATAGCCAATATTTATTGTTATTTTCTTATAAAATATTTAGTTATCCTAAACCATAGTGAGAAATCAAATAGTAATGTACATTTATTACAGATAAGTCAAGCACTTGATACTCTTACTAACAATTTCTCATTAATCATCAAAATTAGATATTATACATAGAGCAAAAATGATATTATATTTATTTTTCATTTTTCTTCTTCATTTCTTCATTATTCTTACTAATAATTTCTTTTGAGGTTCAAATACATATATACTTTTATTTTTCCATATAATATATCTAATTATTATCGAATTTTGTAAACTAAAAAGTTTGTGCTTAGTAAAAATATTTTTTATAATTTCTATTTTTTAATAAAATTGATGCATAAGAAGAAATTAATATCCAAAATTGAGAAAAAGGACCGATAGGAAGAATAAGCAAAATAACATGGAAGCGAGCAAAAGCTAGAACCTAAACGGTACAAGTACAAAAGCCTTCACATGGTTCTAATGGTTGAAGCTGTCCCCACGCATTTTTTTTAAAATAAAAAGATGGATACTTCAGAGTTTTGGTTAAAATGATTTTTGGGTTTTTTTAAAATAAAAATAAAAATAAAAAAAGACCCACAATAAAACTTAACAAAACCTCAAATTTAGGCCTGCCAAAGTCTAGAAAAGGGGTTTTTGAAAAATTTTGAATTGCCACTTGATATTGGATTTAAATATACCGAGTCACTGAAAAGTAACTTTTGATCATTAAAACACAAATAATATCTTTTAATTAGACAATTCTAGGATTTTTAAAATCAGAGAAATAAATTCGAAAGCTACATTTGTAAGGTAAAGAGATAAGGTCAAAGTTTTATTCTCAAGCACCCCCCCAACCCCCACAACCAAAAACCAACAAAAACACCTGACAAAACAGATTGTGAATTTAATTTTATTCTTTCAATTTTAATACAAAAATGAGTCAATCTATTGCTAAGCACATAACATGTACTCAATTAACACTAAGTACCCAAACAAGTAAAAAAATATGCATAACACATAAATAGTGAAATATAATGAAATGCTTAATTTCAATGCTTCCGCTGGAAAAGCCACGAAACAACGCACTCTCCGCTCACGTACATGTGACTAGAGTTGCAAATGAGTCGAGTTTTGACCTTATCGAACCGAGTCTTGACTTAATTTTATTGAACTCGAACTCGAGCTCGACTTGAATCGAGTCGAGCCCGAGTTTGAAAAAAATAAAAAATAATTATTTTATTTTTTAAAAAATAAATAAAATAAAATTTTTCTTAATAAATAATAAAATATTAAAGATATATATGTAATTTTATTATTAAAATAATATATATATATATATACTTAAAATAAAAAAATAAAAAAAATATATATATATACTTAAAATGAAAAAAATACGAGCTCGATTTCGACTCGAGCCAACTCGAGCTCGAGTCGAGCTTGACTCGAGCCGTTCGCGAACAGTTCGGTTCGTTTGCAACCCTACATGCGAAGAAATAAAAAGTAATTAAGGAAAAATAGAAAAGAAAAAAGAAAATTACAAGATTCAATTGCTCCTATGTCCCATATGGGTTACATCACTTCTAAAAAGAGAAAATAAACTAATTACAACTGTTAATTGACAAATAGAAAGACTGATGAAACAAAAGTTGACTAACCTAGTCTTAGGACCTAATTAAAACTACCTAAAACAAGTTCAGTAGTAAATCCAAAAGATTGTATAACTTGGGGTGAAATCACAAATGTGCCATCTGCTCCATTGACACAATTTGTCCCTGCTGCTGCGTAACCTAGAAATCATCATCTCCGGCGAGTCCAACTTCGCACTCTCTCTCCCACGCACGAACACACAATACACACACCAAATTCCATTGAACAACCAAAAATAGAACAAAAGGAAAATGTAAAAGAGAATCCAAACAAAAAATCTCTGGGTCTTTGATGGCTTTCTGGCGAACTCACGGGCTCCGATCAGCGTTGGACTGATCGGAGCTCCTCCCCACGCGCACAGATACAAGAGATTTGTCTCTTTACTTCAATCACTCGTTTAGGCATTTCTTCAAACATTAGATGGGCATACGACAATTCTAAAGATCTCTTACAATTTCACCGAGAGAAAGACCCAAAAATTGTAATCAAAATACGATTTCAGTCCAACAAAAGCCAAAGAGTATACTCAGCCATGAAAATTGCAAATAACTCCAGATTAGAAAAATTCAAGAAGAAACTAGCAAAAGATGGTGTCAGAAAATATTAAATTGAAGTTAAAGTTGGAAAGGAAAGAATAGCTCACAGGGCGTTTTAAATGAAGACTTGATAACCGTGGTGGTATGGGCAAACTCCGACGACCCAACGGTGGTAGCGGCTCCTCCTCGGTTTCCCGTCGGTTTTATTTTTATTTGTTTTTGGCCGAGAGTAATAGGATAGTAGCTGATGGGTTGAAAAAGGGAACTCTTTTGTGAAAGATGGAACTGATGATTATGGATTGATGAAAGAAAAAGGAAATCTAGCTCAAGGCGGATGAATTGGGATTAATGGTGATGAATGCAGGTAGTAGTGGTACAAGTCCTCAGTTTTTAACATGTGTCCAGGTTTTCAAATTGGGATCCTATTTAAGATCTTGTTTTTGTGATGAATATAGTAAATCCCCTCGTCAACCATATAGATAAAGAGGCAACCGCCCCTGCCACGTTGGATGGTCGTCCGCCCATGTGCCTTGTAGGGATTGGCCGCTGGTTATGATGTCAGCTTCCCGTACCAGGTAGTCTTCTTCTTCTTTAAGGCAGGTAGTTTTTGCATGGTTTATATATATATATATATATATATATATATATATTCCCAAAACAAATGAACTGATGTCATTAGTCATTAGTCATAGTCATCATTAGTCATTAGCGGCAGAATAGCCTCTTGGTCAGAGGTGAAATTACGTTTTGCTCCTTCAGAGTTTGTTTTTTTTACCTGTTTTTTTACTTCTGTATTTGTTGGTAATAATCTCTGGGGGTGTGCCCATTTGTGTCAAATGGCCTCTACCGCCAAATTTCCAATCTTCAACTTGCTTCCGCTTTTAACAACGAGCCATCTAATCCCTGTACGGCCATGCTAGGAAACCTCGTAATCGTTGGGTAATTCAGTCGGTTTCTGCTGGATATCTTTCTTTTTGGGTTCCGTTTAGCTTGCTTTTGATTGCTCTGTCTTCTGTTTGCTGCTTTTTGCTATCGCTTGTTTGATGTGCTTATGGTGAGTGTATTCTGTCTTCACCGTTGCTTTTGTTTTTTAAAATTTTGTGTTGTACTCTTTTAGCTCTGTTTGTCTAACATTCTTTTTTGTTTCCTGGTTGTTAGCTCTGGAGTTGGCTACTGTTGCATTGCCGTCTTCCATAAACGCAGCTGCAGGTTCTTAGTCTTTTTCCTTTTGCTTTTTTATGATGCACTGATGCTGTGTATGTTGATGTTCCTTTTGTTTCCAGAGATTTTCTGCCTTTTCTCTGTGTTTTAAATTTCTTCTGCATGTTCCCGGTCTTTTTCCTTTGCTTGTAGCTGGTTACTGTTGCATTGTCGTCTTCCACAACCACAGCTCTAGCTCCTTACTTTTCCTTCCTCTGCTTTTTTGTGATGCAGGTTTGTGCTGTTGCCTTCGTTGATGCTGTGTATGTTCGCGTTTGTTTTCGTTGCAACCATTTTTTTTATCATTTTTTCTCGGCTTTTAGCTCTCTTCGTTTGTTTGTTGGTTGCTTTCATCCTCTGAACCTTGCCTTGTTCGCTGCTCAGTTTTCTTTCATCCTTTTCCTTTTTGCACTCTGTTTGTTCGCTGTAATGCTTGTTTGTGCTTTTTGTTGTCTATTTTCTTTGCTTTTATCTTCTTTTTCCATGTTATTCATTGTTGCTTCTGCTATTGTGTACGTGCTAAACCTTTCGTTGTTTTTCTGGAAGCTGTAGCAGTGTGTTGCGCCAGTTCTGTTTCACCTGGTGTCCCTTTGGCTTTGGAGACGTGTGCTTCCAGTCAGTGCTTGTTTGATCCAGTTCAGGTTTTTAAGCTATTCTAACCTCCCGTTCCTTCCTTTAAGCATATTCGTTCTTCCTTGTGCTCTTTCATTCTGCTCTACATATTTTTATTATTGTCCTCCTGTGCTCGAATTTCTTGTTACAAAAAAAGTGTTTTGTCCTCTATTCTATGCCTCTGTTGCATGCCCCTGTGTTTGTTGCTGTGTGATTGTATCTATTCCATTTCTTCTATTTTCTGTTCTGCACTCTGGGTGTTGCTGTGTCATTTTTCCTTTGGTTGTTGGGCTTAGTTTATGTTCTTCAGCCTTCCAGTCTAAGAACATGGATAGGAATTCAAGGCGTCGTAAACGCTATGCCGAAATGCCAGAGCAAGAAAAGGCCGAGCTTTTGCGCCGTCGCCGTGATGCTAATGCTGCAAAGAAAAGAAGGCTTACTGTTCCTGGCAATAGTCACGCAAATGGGTCGCCCCTTGGTCAGGGCGAGGGTAGCCAGCATAATTGTCAAACCTCTCTTGCTTGCGCCTTTCATAGTGCTCCTCAGCGAGCCGATAGTAGATGTTATGACGAGTCGGTTCCCCATTTGCCTGCCTCTCTTAGTGATCTAAGTGTTACTGCGGTTAATGGGCCCGACTCTAGGGGTATTCAACAATCAGATTGCCATCTTAATTCTGGATTTACTCCATTAGATCCTCACAATCAAACGTCTTTCTCTACTGGTCTTTACCGTCTGCCTCTGTTTTCTTCTTCTAGCGGTACAAGTTCAATTGTTTCTGCTTCTTTGAAACCTCTGTTTTGTATTCTTTCCGCTTCACATTTGTTTATTGTCTACCCTCCTGTGTCGGTTGGTGATTCCTGCTGCAGAGCACCGCATGGAATCAGCGTCTGGCACCAATGAAATAGTTTTGCCGTCTATTTGTAGGGGGGAAAATACGCATGCATTTACTGAAATGCTTCATCCTTATCTGCAAACTGGTTGCCAGAATGAGCTTTATAGTACTGTGCAGCATACAAATAATGTTCAGCTGCGTTCTGACAGCCAACTGTCTCCTTCTATACGGCTGAAAGCTCTGCCTACGCCTTCTTTGTTCGGGGGTGATACTGTTATTTGGCCACTTTTTCTGATCATAGTTTCTTCTTATCTATCCAGTGTAGCTGTTTACAAAATCAAACCTGTTATTCAGCTTTTGATGCTACTGCTTCATACCAGCTTATGCATCCATTTATATGGTCACAAACTCCTTTCTTTTTCAAAACTATTAGAATTAGTCTCGTTTCTCTAGCATGATGCCTTTTCGCTGCGGACTTACAGCTGTCTCTTGCCGGCGTGGCCGTTCAAAACTTTCTAAACTTGAAAGAATCCCTGAGGAATCTCTTATCCTTCCCAGTGTTCCGGATTGTGAACATTGTGGTGCCAAGAGGTTTCACATGGAACCTCCTTCTTTCTGCTGCCGTGGAGGCGAGGTTAAAATTGTCTATCCTCCCATGCCTTACAGTTTGAAGCGTCTATTTACTGGTTCTGATGAGGAGTGTGAGGATTTTCGAAGAAAGGCTCGCACTTATAATAACAATGTAGATTTTACATCATATGCTGCAAAATATGACAGGGAATTAACAAAGAATAAACATGGAGTTTATACCTTTCGAGTTCAGGGTCAGGTTTATCACTTTTTGAACTCTTTGCTGGCAAACGGTGATCAGGCTAGTGGAATTCAATTATATTTTTATGATACTGATGAAGTATTAAAAAAGGCATCTCAGAACTCTGATAAGCTTCGTGAGGATACTTTGAAGCTGCTTATGAATGTGCTCCAAGATAATCCTTATGCAGAATTTTTTAAAAGCTTAAGGGATGTTCCAAACCTTGAGGATCATAGAATTATTCTCAATTGTAATCCTGGACTCAACCAGCGAGTATATAACCTTCCTACTACGTCCCAGGTTGCTGCTATTTGGACTGAAACTGATGATCATTCAGTTGATATGCGTCCTCACATTCAAGTTTATAGTCACTCTAGCACGAGTTATAGAGTCCAGCCTTATTATGGATGCTGTGATTCTTTACAGTATCCTCTTCTCTTTCCTAGAGGTGAATCTGGGTGGCATTATGGAATTAAACGATTTCATAAAAAGGAAAAAAAGGAAACTTTCTCTGAGGTGGACCCATCTGTTGATCTTTCTTCCACACATACTCCATCGCAATTGTTGGAGTTAGAACAAAGAGGCAGGTTTTGTTAGACCCGAAAACAACCTCTTTTCTAGACGACCACACAATGGAGCAGTTGATAAAAAAGCACAAGTGCTTGTGAGTAGAAGAGATAAACAATTTAAAAATCACAAACGTAACAATAAGTAAATAAAAAGGAAAGAATTGCAAACCAATTAATTACACAGCTCCTCTTGAGCTTGTAGATTAAATCAGACAAGCTACTTCAAGTTGATGAATTACAATCACTCTTGTGTACAAAGGAAGGTTCATCTCCTCCTTGCCCCGAACTCCACTCGGTCAAACTAGGACGTTTTACTATCCCTCAGGACAACCCTCGCAGAGCTACACTCATGAAATATTCACTCACAAATGAAAAACTTACAAAGAATCTCACACCACTAAGACTACAAATCTTCCTTGAAGAGTATTTTCTCACTAAAATCTCTCTAGATCTTTTGTATTTTCAGTGTGCAAAAGTTGTTTGAAGTATCTGACCAATCACAATTTATATAGGATCAAAAAAGTGCCTCATTAATGCTTCCAACGGATAGAAAGTAGCTAAAGAGTCAACTAGCCGTTGGAGTGTCGGACGTCCGATAGCCCTGTTTTATGCGTCCGACAGCAGACAGTGAGTTTTTTCTTTTGGACGTCTGGTGCAAGCTCTTTGTGCGTCCGACAGCAAACAAAGAGATTTGAGAAATTATCTTGTTTCTATCGGACGTCCGGCAGAGACATATTCAGCGTCCGATGGTTTCGTCGACTTTGAAGGATCCTATCGGACGTCCGATGCTAGCGTCCGATCGAGATCAGTGATTCAGGGGAAAAGTCTTATTTCCTTCGGACGTCCGGTGGTATAGTTCTTCATGCGTCCGAAGTTGCGCAATGAGTATCGGACGTCTGATCCTGTCCTCTTGAGCGTCCGACAGCTTCAGCATACTTTGTCCCTTTCAGATATGCTATATCTTTGAATCTGATTTGATTCATAACTGAAAGTATTTCTTGAAAAGATATTAGTATTATCCATTATTTTGTAAACATCAAAAGCTAGGGACCAGGATCAACATTCTCCCCCTTTTTGATGATGACAAAACAATGGATGGAAGGAAGGAAAAAAATTGAGCATATGAGCATAAGCTCCCCCTCACTCATTGCATCCAAACTAATAATTTCAGAATAACTCCCCCTTACACATAGCATCCATTTCTCCCCCTTTTTGTCATCATAAGATGAGAGTAAAAACCAGCAACCATAATCCAACAACAATAACAGAGAATCCACTATTCCAAGTAAAAACAGAGAAATGACAGCAATAATCAATATGTCACAGAGAATTGATATCAAAAGAAGTATCAAACAAAGAAATAACATAAAAAAATTATCAAACCAAATCATCATTAGATCAGCGTAATTCTTTTTTCTCCCCTTTTTTTTTTGATATCATACAGATTCAGTAATATTCAAAAACATCAAGAAAAATTCAGTTCAAAATATCAGAAACATAAAAAAAAAAACATCAAGAATCTCATCAATCTTACCAATATCTCCTACTTGTTAGAGTTAGTATCATGTCTAACTATCCGCATGCATTTCATGCCTTTTTTCATATTCTTTCTCACATAGCAATCATTTTTCATGTGTCCTTTTTGACAACAGAAATTACACATAACCAAAGAGTTATTTATATGAACAGGTTTAATAAATCTTACTTATTTTCTCTTATAAATAGCAAATTCATTAGAATTAGAATTCAACCTATTCTTTTGAAAACAAACTTGTTTCTTGTGTTTAAGCAAATCATTTAGACTATTCATTCTTCTTTTCAAATCACCTTGTTCCTTTTTAAACAATTCACAAAGTTTTGTTTTTCTATCAAGCTCAAAGTGTAAAGCAGTCTCACTCATTTTGAAGTAATCATTTTCAACTTTCAACTTTTTATTTTGTTGAAAAAGATTTGCATTATCTCGAAACAAATAACTAATTTTCTGTTTTAACTCCTTGTTTTTAGCATAGGATTCTTTCAAACTATCATGCAATTTTATAATGAAAGATTCAAGATAATCATCAGTTTCATCATCACTTTCAAATTGAGAGTTACAAAATGTTACCTCATCATCTCCAATGGCCATAAAAGCCAATTGAGCAGATTCTTCATCCTCTTCAATTTCACCATCGGAGTTGCATTCATTCCATGTGAACTGAAAATTGTTGAATCTTGATTTTCTTTCACTTTTCCTCTTCTTCATTGGACATTCACTTGCATAGTGTCCAGGTTGGTCGCATTCAAAACACTTATCAGTTTATTTTTTGTTAAACTCTAACTTCTCTTTGTTTCTCAAGTTGTTGGACTGATTCGGGAAGGAGTTGTTAGGCCCATATTTTCTGAATCTCCTCTTGTTGAGTATTCTTTTGAAGCCTCGTGTGATGAGTGCAATATCACTATCATCACCTTCCATGTCATCTTAACTCACGGAGGCTGTATCATCTCCATCTTGTGAAGCTTTCAGAGCAATATTCTTTCTCACTTTTGTGTCTTCTTCCTCCTGCACCTTGGACTTGAGTTTTAGCTCATAAGAAGTCAGTGAATTAATGAGAGATTCAATAGGCAAGGTATTTAGATCTTTGACTTCCTCAATGGCAGTCACTTTACTCTCCCAATCCTTCGATAAAGCATTCAGAATTTTTCTGTTTTTCTCACCTAGAGAGTATTCTTTTTCCAGCACCTCCAAATCCTTAATGAGGTCATTGAATTTACAATACATCTCATCAATATTTTCATGAGGCTGCATCTTGAAGGATTCATACTTTGTAACTAGAATGGACTTCTTTTGTTCTCTAACATTCTCACTACCTTCATGAATTTCTCTCAGTTTATCCCAAATTTTCTTGGCTGACTTGCAGCCTTTGACTCTAATAGATTCATTTGAGTCTAAAGTACAATATAACACATTCATGGCTTTTGCATTTAATGTGAGATGAGCTTTATCTGCAGCAATCAGTTCACTTCTTATTTTTGGTCTAGATCTCTGAGTATTTTCATCTATAAGAGAGGCATCATATGGACCTTCACTAATAATAAACCACAATTCAATATCAATAGATTGCAAAAAAATAATCATTCTTTCTTTCCAACTCACATAATTTGACCCATTAAACATAGGTGGTCTAATGACAGAATGTCCTTCAAAAAATATAGCATTGTTGGTTGTCATCTTTACTCCAAAGCCGATTGAGCTTAATCTCTAGGAGACCAAGCTCTGATACCAATTGTTAGGCGCGAAAACAACCTCTTTTTTAGGCGACCACACAATGGAGCAGTTGATAAGAAAGCACAAGTGCTTGTGAGTAGAAGAGATAAACAATTTAAAGATCACAAACGTAACAATAAGTAAATAAAAAGGAAAGAATTGCAAACCAATTAACTACACACCTCCTCTTGAGCTTGTAGATTAAATCAGACAAGCTATTTCAAGTTGATGAATTACAATCACTCTTGTGTACAAAGGAAGGTTCACCTCCTCCTTGCCCCGAACTCCACTCGGTCAAGTTAGGACGTTTTACTATCTTTCAGGACAACCCTCGCAGAGCTACACTTATGAAATATTCACTCACAAATGAAAATCTTACAAAGAACCTCACACCACTAAGACTACAAATCTTCCTTGAAGAGTATTTTCTCACTAAAATCTCTCTAGATCTTTTGTATTTTCAGTGTGCAAAAGTTGTTTGAAATATCTGACCAACCACAATTTATATAGGATAAAAAAAGTGCCTCATTAATGCTTCCAACGGATAGAAAGTAGCTAAAGAGTCAACTAGCCGTTGGAGTGTCGGACGTCCGATAGCCCTGTTTTATGCTTCCGACAGCAGACAGTGAGTTTCAGAGATTTTCTTCGAGTCTTTCGGACGTCCGGTGCAAGCTCTTTGTACGTCCGACAGCAAACAAAGAGATTTGAGAAATTATCTTGTTTCTATCGAACGTCCGGTAGAGACATATTCAGCGTCCGATGGTTTCGTCGACTTTGAAGGATCCTATCGGACGTCCGATGCTAGCGTCCGATCGAGGTCAGTGATTCAGGAAAAAAGTCTTATTTCCTTCGGACGTCCGGTGGTAGAGTTCTTCATGCGTCCGAAGTTGCGCAATGAGTATCGGACGTCCGATCTTGTCTTCTTGAGCGTCCGACAGCTTTAGCATACTTTGTCCCTTTCAGATATGCTTAATCTTTGAATCTGATTTGATTCATAACTGATAGTATTTATTAAAAAGATATTAGTATTATCCATTGTTTTGTAAATATCAAAAGTTAGGGACCAGGATCAACAGGTTTTTTCCCCCTTGCTTTTTTCTGACTTCGTTTAGTCATCAGGTGTACATTTTTTCCTTATTATGTCTATATGTCTATCTTTTTAGTTGTTGACAAGGCTTCGACTGAAGACTATTTTGTGTCTGCTAGAGAATATTATTGCTACAAGTTCCAAGTCAGAGATGATGATGCGTCTATGTTGCTGCACAGTCTTGGATTGTTTCAGCAGTTTGTCGTGGGTTCCTACATTAAGATTGAGACGTCCAGGCTTGACTTCCACAGAAGAAAACAGAATGAAATACACACAGAGGTGCTCCAAGGAGTTCTAGATAGCATTGCTATTGGTCAGACATAGGGTTCTGGAGTTGGTCGAAGGACCATTTTACCAGCATCTTTTATTGGGGGTCCAAGGGATATGAAACGCAGATATTTGGATGCCATGTCTTTGGTTCAAAAATATGGAAAATCTGACATTTTTTTGACCATGACATGCAATCCTATGTGGAAGGAGATTCAAGAAGGTCTGAGATATACAGAGAAGCCACAAGATAGGCCAGATTTATTGTCTAGAGTTTTTAGAGCTAAATTTGAAGTCCTTAAGTCTGAACTTCTGCATAAACACATTTTTGGAGAGGTTGCAGCGTGTGTCTATGCTATCGAATTCCAGAAACGCGGCTTTCCTCATGCTCATGTCTTATTAATTCTTAAGCTAGAGTTCAAATTGTTAAATGCTGAATCATATGATAAAATTGTTTGCGCTGAACTTCCTGACCTAAAAGAACACCAGCACTTATACTCTCTTGTAGTTAAGCATATGATTCACGGTCCCTGTGGAGATATGGATAAAAGTTGTCCTTGCATGAAAAATGGTTCTTGTAAAAGTCATTATCCAAAAAACTTTTCAGATCATACCATTCATGCTGAAGATTCATATCCATGTTATAGAAGGAGGAATGATTGTAGAAAGGTAAAAGTTCGGCGCCATGAGTTGGATAATAGATGGGTTATACCTCATAACCGATACCTGCTTGCTTTGATCGATTGCCATATAAATGTGGAAATCTGTTCCACAGTGAAGCTTGTCAAATACCTTTACAAATATGTTTTTAAAGGACCTGATCTTATCAGCTTTCAGGTCATTGATCAGGCTTCTTGTAGTGACGTCGACGAGATCAGTAACTTTCAGAAAGGCAGGTGGATATCTCCACCTGAAGCATTATGGCGAATCTATGAGTTCCGGCTAAGTGAAATGACTCCGTCCGTTTATACTCTTCAAGTCCATCTTCTTGATCAGCAATCCATTTCTTTTGACAGGAATTCAGATTTGAATTACTTGCTGAAAAAAATTGATTTCTCTAGGACCATGCTGACTGAATTTTTTAAGACAAACAAGTCAAATGCAAAAGCGCAGAACTTAAGGTGTTTATATAGGGAGTTCCCTGAACATTTTGTATGGACTCCTAAAACAAAAACTTGGTCTGAAAGGGAGCGCCGACGAGTAATAGGGAGATTAGTTACAGCAAATCCAAAGGAGGGTGAACGATATTTTTTGAGGCTCTTGTTATGCCATGTTCGTGGTCCCACGTCATTTGATGATCTTTTGACTGTTAAAGCTGCTCTTAAGATAGGTTTGTTGGAATCTGATAACTATATAGAAGAAACTCTAGAAGAAGCTGTAGCTTTTCAAATGCCATTATCTCTGCGGTTATTATTCGCTACTCTTCTATTGTACTGTTCTCCTTCTGATCCTAAACTCTTGTGGACTAGATTTGAAAAGGATCTCTCATCAGATTATGTACATGCTCAGAAGTTTACTCATTATTCTGATTGTGAGATTAAAAAATGAGTTTTGGAGGATATTAATAGGTCATTAGTACAAATGGGAAAGAGTATATGTGAGTTTCACTTAGTTGCTAATTCCTTTGCTATGCCTGAACGGAGTACCAGAGAAATGGAGAGTGAGAGAAGCATTGTAGTTGATCCTGAGGATGAGTTGTTGCCTTCGAAGTTGAATCCCGAACAGCGATACGCTTTTGATTTAATTTTACAATCAGTCTTCTCTTCAGAAGGTAAAGCCTTTTTTATTGATGGTCCTGGCGGAACTGGAAAGACTTTCCTATATAGGTCGCTTCTGTCTGCTTTGAGGTCTCAAGGTTACATTGCTATCGCTGTTGCTACTTCTGGTGTTGCAGCATCCATTCTTCCTGGAGGAAGAACTGCACACTCTCGGTTTAAAATTCCTTTAGATTTCTCGAACAATAAAACTTGTCAGCTTAGCAAACAGAGCAGCATAGCTAAGTTAATTTGTGAGTCTAAATTGATTCTTTGGGATGAAGCGTCTATGGCTAAGAGGCAAGCAATTGAGGCTTTTAACAGTTTACTACAAGACTTGAAAGATTCTGATCTCCCTTTTGGTGGACATGTTGTTGTTTATGGTGGAGATTTTCGACAGACCCTACCAGTTATTGAACATGCTTCTGAACAGGATTTAATTGAATCAAGCCTTCTTAGTTCCCCGTTGTGGTTGTGTATGCATAAGTTGACATTGAAGGCAAATATGCGAGCTCTTTTAAACCCAGGCTTTTCTGACTGTTTGTTACGAATTGGTGAAGGACGAGAGCCTGTTGATGAAAATGGTGATGTAACGCTCCCTTCTGACTTGGTAATTCCCTATCATGACAAACACGAGTCCTTGGACAGGTGATTTTAGTGTCTATCATTCATGTTATCCTTTGAATGCCTGTTTAACTCCTATGTTATACTTTTTTTGACTCCAGATTTCTGAAAATTAAATGCAGATTAATACATTGTGTTTTCCCTGATCTGAATCTCTATTCAGCCGATCCTTATCAAATGATCAATAGATGCATCCTTTCTCCTAGAAATAGCTCTGTTGATGAGCTTAACGACATGATGATTGAGAAATTTTCAGGGAAGCTTTATACCTATATAAGTTCAGATAAAACTGTTAACCAGAGGTTTCAGGGAGATTATCAAGACTTTCTAAATAGTCAGAATCTAAAAGGACTCCCTCCACATAAGCTGCTCCTCAAAGTAAACTGTCCTATCATGCTTCTCAGGAATTTGAACTCGGCTGAAGGCCTATGCAACGACACAAGGCTCATATGTAGAGAGTTACGACAACATACCATCTGTGCTGAAATTGTATTTGGTCAGCACAGAGGCAAGCGAGTTTTCATTCCCAGAATTCCTCTGCAAACCCCTGAAAATGAAAAAAATGGTATTCCTTTCATAAGAACGCAGTTCCCCATCCGTCTATGTTTCGCTATGACGATTAACAAGTCTCAGGGACAGACTTTGGATTATGTTGGAGTTTATCTGCGCGAACCTGTGTTTTCTCATGGCCAACTTTACGTTGCGCTGTCTAGAGCCAGGACTCCTGATACAGTTAAAATCTTGATTGTTCCTGGAACTTTTGACGATATCAAAATTGATAACAAAACAAGAAATGTTGTTTTTAGTGAAGTGTTTCATTTAGCTACAATGTAACAATGATTTGTCAAGGTCAGTTTATATAAAATGCTTGCCATTTATAATTGTTATTCCCCTCAGTTTCATCTTCGTTCCTTCAGCTTCATTCTTGTTTTTTTATTTCAGGATGTCACAGATTCTTCCAATGAAAGAGATTCTTCCTGGCACAAAAAATTGGACATGTAAGGTCACAGTTCAGGAAAAACAACATGTTACATCGTCACTTGCTACTCCAACAAAAAAATAGAAATTCATTTTCTTGGACTCAGAGGTACATAGCTAGCCATTTCACTATCTCAATTCTATGCTCAAAACTAAATAACTAGAGCTTTAAAAGCCTTTAATGCTTATGTTTGAATTTATCGACTGCGACTTTCACAGGCTTTCCCGTTCCATTTTGTACTGCCTTAAAAAATTTATTGCTTCGAACTGCATTGTGACCTCATTCTGTTTTTTTATAGGGATCTTTGGTTGAAGGGATCATTTTCAATAATGACATCCCTAAAATGAGTCCTCTTCTGCAAGTATATAAGAAATATCTTATCTCGAATGCAGTTGTGAGACCAATTCCTCCAAAATTTTAGTCTAACGGTCTGCAAACACAGTGGGTTATATCCACCAGGACACTTGTTGAAGAGGTCAATGATGATGAAGATGTTGTACCTGTGAAGCTCACCTATACCAAGTTTACCGACCTAATCAAATACATGGATATTAAAGATCAATCTGTGGGTAAGCTTGTTTGATTAAAAATATATACATATACGTTTTTTCTTTTCTTACAGGGACTTTGTTCACAATTTATTTATTTTTTGTATAGACATCTTAGCTGTTGTTATATCTGCGCTGGACCGGAAACAAATTACCAAAGATGGTAAAGAATCCAGCGTGCAGAAGTTTGTCCTTGTTAATGAAGAGTATGAGTTTCTCTCGCTTATAATCATTTCTTATATTCACTTTTCACAGTTTCAACTATGATATTCATTCGTTTCTCTAAAAAATAGCTTTCAAACTGTCAAACTATCCATGTGGGATGCTTTTGTCGATGATGAAGGCCAGAAAATTTTACAGAACATGCACAAATTTCCGGTCGTTGTATGCAGCAGAGTCAAAGTTGGCTGTTATAATGGTTACCTGCAAACACTTTGTCAACAGTTAACTGTTACATTTTTTTTCTCCTGGTGCTTTTTCCCTGAGTCATACATGCTATTTTCTTTTAGGTGTAGCTTTATCTAAATGGTTTGACTCTGTCATTCTTGTTGATCCACCTGTCCAAGAAGCTAGAGAACTGAAAAATTGGTAATCTCGCGAACATATGCTTCTTAGTTTCGGTGTTCAGGCTTCATTTTTAGTTCCCTGTTTGAAAGTAACCTGTCATTTTTTCCAACAGGGCAATGAGAAATGAAAAACTTCTTTTGGATATAGTTAACCACAAAGTATACGAGAACTATAATCCAGAGCTCTCGTTTCAGCCAAACCAGAAATTTACTCAGGTTTGCAATCTGACAGGAATGCAAAAGGTATAATACATGTATTTTCCTTGTATGATTATTTATCCGTATAGTTCTCGATGTAATAATAGCTCACCTGACTCTTTCAGGCAGCATGGGTCAAAGTTCGATTCTCTTTTGAAAATATTTTTCAACAATACTGGTACATGGCTTGTAGTGAGTGCTTTCGATCTACATCAACAATGCATGGAGTTACTTTCCTCTGTAATTCATGTAAAGAAAAACACTCAGCTCAACCAAGGTAACTTATTACACAATAACAAGCCTTTACCTCGATTTACCTGCAGCCTTTTATATATTTGAATCTGTTTTGTCAATAGCATCTGTTTTTTTTCTGCTTGAGTTGCAACGCTGCTATATGACTCATGTTTCTATGTAGATGCCGCTTTGAACGTTAATTTAACAGATGAAACTGGCATAGTGACAGCTTCCATATTTGGAGATCTGGCTGAAAAGCTGCTTACCTTCACCGCGGCTGAAGCAATGGATCATTTTAGCCAGGTACCTCTATTACCTCTACGTTACATTAGTGATGAATCAATGCAATTTTTTAAAATTTCTCCGCGTCACCTTGTTCCCTATTCTAATTATGCAATTTTTCAGAACATAGAGCTGCAGCTTGATCATGTCCATGAATCTCTAAAAACAAAATGGTTTGTTGCGCATATAAAACCTGTTCAGAGTCAAATTGCAGATGCAAAGCAACGATATACTATTATATATTGTTGTGAAGAGTCTCAATACCAAACCGAACAGCATCTTATTACTCAGGAAAGTAGTATGGTTCCACTGACTTGCACGAACATTGAATCTGCTGAAACTATTGTTGAAGGTATGCTTTGATTCTTTATCATTATACTTTTTTCCCCAAAATTCTTACATTCTCCCAGATTTAAATTTTAAGATTCCTTTCAAGATGCAGGAACTTCTTCATCAAAAAGAAAGCTTTGCCTCCTTGACAGATTTAATGATACTGGGACAGATGATTCGGCAGCCTCGCAATTGATTCAGCCAGAATGTACTGATAACGACCCGGCAAAGAAAGCAAGATTGGAATAAGCGTTCCAATGTTCAACAGATAGCCTAGCTTTTTTGTTTTTTGTCAATCATGGCTGCTCATTTTTTATTCTACTGGGATAGATGCTATTTCTGAATGAGCCAAGCTGTTATCTTTTGCTCACTTCATTGCAGAAATTACAACTGTCTCCTTGCACTTTCTTCTTTTGTTTGCACATGTAAATGAAACAGCCCTTTGAACCATTTCCATCTTCTATGTCAGATGATCCTCTTCACTACCTATGAATTGTCGTATTCTCTGTTCTTATTCTTCCTCAATCAATTTACTTTTTTTCGTTCCTAATTATAACATAATTTAATGCAACCTTCACTTTTGCATAGCAAATATATTATTGTTTTAATGCTACTGATGCTAACTACAATTACTTCATGTGCCATCGAAACCTATAAATATTTACATTGTCTGCATTTTTTGTGGTCTCATGTCACTTCAGGCAAAAGTACCTCATCTACTTTTTATTATTCTCCTTACTGGTGCGCCTCTGAACATTGTACTTGTTTGTTTTGTTCATGATTCGTTGTGTTTAACAAATACATGCTGGTTTATATACAAATCTTATTCAATTCTTCTTGTTCAGCTTTTTCCCTCTTTCAAAATTGCTCAATTCTGCGCCTTATAAATTATCACAAGCATGACAGCCTAAAACTGATATCAATAAAATACTTGACCTAACAACACATCGACTCTTCACATATCATGCCTACTTTATTAACTGTGTCATGTACAACAGTTATGTAACATACAACTGAAACAAAAAACTGCAACTCTATACAAACAAGTACTCTTCGCTATTTATATTTTCAGCTCATTCATTCACTTGCTCATTTTGTATCTATTCCTTCTTGCTGGTATTTCTCTTGTCTAACGTTCTTCTGTCAGTTTAATGGCAGAAGGCCTTCCCGCTTCTCCGGCAGATTCTGAACTACCTAACGATTATTCCAGGCCCTACTGTTTTTTATTTAGATGTAGCCATAGAGGACATGTACACCTTTTTTCCCTTTGCAAGAGTGCCTCTCAGTCTCTCTGTATGTAGATTGCTTATATCGGCATGCCTGACTTTATGTTCTGAATATGCAAACTTCAGGTTTTACCTTCCAGGTTCACATCTCTACTTAATCATCACCAGAAAAATGTCATCATTCTCAGATATGGAATACGAAGTTGGCCTGTCACAGTTAATAACAGTTCATTTCAGGATGGATGGGATGAATATTGTCGTGACAATATCGTTAAAACCCATGATATACTGATGCTTCGACATACAGGTGGCCTTATTTTCGATGTTCTTCATTTCTGTGAACTCCAGCAACAGGTTTACCTGCCTTGGACAGTTCCATTACCAAGTCTTTTGCAAAATGCTGCTTATCATCAACAAGGCCAGTACATATCTCAGTTTAATTTATATTGTACTTTGCACTGTTTTACTTCTTACTCATTATATACTTAATGTCCTTAGATGATACATCCTCACTGATTAGCCAGCATAGAGTGACTTCATCATTGAAACTAGATTTCTGTCAATGCATGGCTGCTTCGCATTGTTTTTACCAGATTTTTAGCGCATCAACTCCAAACACACTGGTGAGCTATTTTTATGTTCGTTTTCTTTCGTTTGATTTCACCCATTTTTACATGCTCAGCTTTCCATCTTAACTCTCACCGATCATTACCAGAAAATTCCAAAATTCACTGATCACTTCTTGAATGGTGTAAAGACTCCCAGTATTCTCATCAAGACAGGACATAACATTACAGAAATTGGAGTTAAGGGCAACAAGCTCAAAAAAAATTGGAGATCCTTCGTTCTTCAACACCAATTGCAGCATAATGAAGTTCTTGTATTTGTTCCAGAATCACAGACTACATTTGCAGTTTTGATTTTTGATTACGATGGAACTGAGAAAATATTTCCATGGTACCACACAATCGCTATATAATTAAATGATCAAACTTGCAGTTTCACTGCCTGGTATATCGTTTCCAGCTGGCCTGATCTGTATGGACATTAGACTATTGCCATGCTCATTTACTGAAGTTTTTCATATTTAATCACAGCCTTGTACCTTGTAATAGACTTTAAAGAAATAAAATTTTTCTTCTGTCTGTTGATCATCTTTAAAGTTAAGTTTATTACAATTCCAATTCCATCCTCCTGTGTTTGTTAGCTTCTTTCGGCTTGTTCGCAACAATGAACTATTATAATTAAAATAGGCTTAATAGCTTCTACATCTTTCAAACGACTTAGCAGTTTATAAACAAACAATTAGACATTACATTGAAACTTGCACCTCGTTCCGGACATATTTTCCAAGCTACTGAGTATTTCCTGCTCTTTGCAGGCCTCCACAAGTCATCCTCAGTGCTTTTCTTTCAAACTTTAAATCTGAATCCATCAATTCAAAATTGCTTTTCACTATTGCATCTCTGGACAGAGGGACACACCTTTTTTGCAAGTACTATACAAATATGTTCATCATGTAATATCAGCGACCGTAAGTTAAAAATGAACACAGACATCTATTCTATGTTCTTTACTTTCAAGCGTCTTTTCGATCTGATACTATGTATCAGCTTTAATTTATAAATTCAGTCCTACTTCTCTTGTAATTTATTGACAGCGCATCCTAAGCTCTGCAATTCATACTTCATCCCTAGTGGTGGATATGACATCTGCTTAACATGACTTTTTTACCATACAAATAAAACCAAGTTCCTTTTACTTTCTCCTCTGCTTTTTCTTTCCCCTTAGTTCTGGCTCTTGCAGATAAACGCTAGTTTTTCTCTTGTTCTATTTCTTTTCCATCCATTATATAGTTACGTATTTTATCTTTGCCTCGTGTTTTTTAATTTATTTCAGTTCTATTTGTGTCTTCCGTAAGCACAGCTATAAGTTCTGCACCTTTAATACTTCAGTCCTTTCTTTAAACTTGAGCCCCACTGCCTTCTATTTCATTACAGAGGGTCTGACCATGGAACCCAATGACATTCCCTTATCTGCTATTGATCCATCTCTGCTGAATTGGAGTGTTTATCTCCGAGCGATTGAAGTCACTCATACCAAAAGTAATTCCTCCTCTCATCGAATACTCCGCACGTTTGTGTTAGCAGATGATCAGGTGACATTGATCTAGATATTTATTTTCCATTATGCCTAGTATATTTCATCGAAACATAACTTTTTCCCTTATTCCAGGGTCTTCGAGTTACCGTCTATGCTGCTGAAGATATGCTTGAACAGCTTGCCAACTTGCTTGTCCCTTTCAAAAAATACTACATATCTAGAGCTGCTGTTTGCCAACCACGAACATGTGCCAATACTGATGAATATCCATTTTGTTGGCTCGTCACTCCAAACACCGTCATACATGAAATACAGGAACCTGTTCCTTCATTTCCTTTTTATTTTCACCTAAACCCTTTTTCTATGCTAGATATCTATGCTGATACCCATCATTTGCTGAGTAAGTAGTAGCTTTGACAATCCATTTCTTCCACCCCCAGCAAAGTTTACCAAGCGTATTCTAATATTTTCTTTTAAATAATATATATCAGATGTCATGGGAGTTGTTGTCCATATTTTACCTCCTAAAACAACACCCTGTCACGGATCACTTTCCATTTCTCGAGATTATGTGATTATTGATCAGAGGTAAACCCTTGCTAAGTCATCTCGTTCTTTTCCTATCATCATTTATAAAATCAGAATGCCTTTATCAGTAGACTTTATGCTCTCTTTTTCTTCCCAGTACGAAACCGATGATTTTAACCCTTTGGAAAGAATTCGAAGAACTGGATGGTCCCATCATTAGAGCTCTTGGACGCCATTTTCCCATCATTATTGTGACAAGAGTCAGGGTGACAACAAACAATTGTAGCTATATACTGCTCCCTTCTTCTTCAAGAACGTTAAATGCATCTGTTTCTTAGAAAGCTGTTGGTTTTAACACTTTTTTTATTTCAATACCAGACCTGAGCTTCTCAACTTCTCATTGTTCAGCCATTACAGTGGCTCCATTTTCACAACAAGCAATGCATCTTGATTTCTGGTCAAAACTATTAAATATATGATACACCGCTTTCCTATTTACATTGAGCCACTTAAAGACCGTTTCTCCCATTTTATATATATCAGGTACCATAGTCATGCACTTGCAATAGACAAGTTAATTGATAAAGGAAGTTACACTGATCCGCGGGTTCTTCTCCCTCCTGTTGCCAATAATAGAATTCTTCGTATTAGTATTGCACTTCAACAGGTCGCTGTCTTGTTGCTATTTATATTCTATAAATCATATTTACCTCCCTTCTATCCTTATTATTATTATTTTACAGAGAACCACTACTGCATGGATTAGAGGAATCATTGAAATTTCCTTTAGGCCCCAAAAATTATTCTATATGGCATGCCCCCAATGTCATCAACCAAACAGCTTTGCAGGCACGTCGATAGTTCAATGCGAATACTGTCAGGCTAACATTGAACTCTTACCAAGGTTTTTAGAGCTCTTCAGTGCATACAATCACTTTACTCAATGAATTCATGAAATGCATACTTTTTCATAACTGTTATACCATCTTCTCCCTTACAAAGCTTGTATTACCATTTTGATTGCTGATTCAAGCGGATCATTGGCTGCTACTACTATGGAAACTGAAGCTGAAAAGTTAATTAACTACTCGACTGCTGAGCTCCATTATTTATACGAACAGGTGCCTATTCATCCCTATCCAGTCACGAGTGTTTTCTTCCCTTTATGTTTTCTTTACATTGATTTCTTCCCTTCGTTTCTTGAACTAGAGAATTGATCTAGCTTCATACCTCATGCGTACTCTGCAAGGAAGGACAAAACTGTTCTACATTAAACCTTCCTCTTCCAGATTAGCCGGCATCAAATGTGCAGCCTATGAAATAATTACTTCATACGCTATGGATGAACCCATGAACATCAATCACATTAACTTCAATGGCCTTAACATCAACAACTAAGATTTTCTTCGCTTGCCTTTAGTTTTTAAGCTATTTGTAGCCAGATGGCTGCTAGACTTTGAACTTTTTTTATAATTCCCCCATGCATCTGTTATGAATTATTGCAACTACATTACAACAATTTATATGCTCTATGTATTATTGTCTGATTTCATTCCACTGTCTTACCTTTCTCGATTATCTCCGTTAATAGAATCTACCTGGGCATATACATTTTCAAATTTTCCCACCGCGCACTTGCGCGGTGATCCCCTCCTAGTGTTTATATAAAGGTCAAGAAATCTCCTTAATATTCGAAAACACCCATCAAACCTTCCTATGCTTTGGATTAAATTGGGATTTGGACGGAAAATATTCAAATTAACCACACTCGCTTAATACTGAATATGATTGTCCATGGCGATTTTTTGCCTAAAGTTGGAACTTTTCTTCCAAAATACCTTCTTTTTTTTTTTATTATTCGTTTTGCTTTCCTTCTCTCTTGCTTTGAATTGAAATCGGGGTGAACAAATTTGGTACATACCGAATTCATAACCGAATTCAAATTCAATTTGGTAATTTGAAATCGAGCATTTGGTAATTTGGTACAAATTTGATACGTACCAAATTTACCAAATTCTAATATGGTATGAAATTGGTAATGAGATTATGAATTTGATAATAACCGATTTCGCATTCAAATTCGGTAAAATGAAATAGGGTACCGCATTACCGCATTCGAATACCAAATTAGTTTATAAAAGTATATAATATATAGATAAATGCTATTTAGTATTAGTATATACTACTAATATATTATTATCTTATATAGGTAAATGCTATTAATAATAGTTAGTATATGGTATTATCATGTACTTATAATAATAATAATATATAATAATGTACAATATATTATTTTAGTATTTGTTAATTGTTATATGACTATAATAATGCAAATATATAGTAATACATAACAATATAACATAAGTATAACACTTATTATTTTATATATGAGTAACATGACTAGAATTAGATAATAATTAATACATATATGTATAATACTAAATATTAAACAATAAACATAATTAGTAATTAGAATTTAGATATTGATAATTTAATACATCATTTATGTTTGAATTATTGAATATTTGAATGCGTAACCTATAACTTATAAGTATTAGTGTGCTCTAAATTTACATTATATATTTAACATAAAAATTCATATTCTCTATTCACTAATCTTAAGGCTTTAAGTATAGACAAGACAACTAAGCAGTGTAAGTGAATGCATATGAATTGCAAATCAATGTATTAGTGTATTGACTTTCACAATAACGTATGTAAGTAAATAATTTTTATTTTGATTTGAAATAAATTATAAGTTTGTAACTAATATAACTTATCACTAATCATTGTAATTTGTAAGTTTGTAACTAATATTACTTATTATTAATCATTGTAAATTATAAATTCATAAATTATCACTAATCATTGTACAGTCTAAGGTTTATTCTAGTTTAAATTAATCACTTTTTATGTGTTCCTTAAATCATAGACTAAGGATTCTAGGTATAAGTGATCAAATAAATGCCAATTAAATCACAAAATGATTAGAACATAAGTAATGTGTGAAATTATGAATAAATTTAGGGATCAAATCAGTAATAATTTTTAAATCATTGAGGAGCATAATGAATGTATTATAATTTAGGAGCCCTAATTTGTAAATTAAAAATTACACAATCACTTCCTTCAGTTGAGGTGAATTTGGGAAAAGTCGGGTTATGAGGTTATCACTTATCATTTAGGAGCCCCAATTTTTTTTTTGGTAAATTATAATCGATTCGAAATTGAAAGCGGTTTAAATTTCTATAAGTCAAATAACCGAATTCAACTAACCGAATTACTGAATTTGTACCGTTTGCTCACCCCTAAATTGAAACAGGAAGTCAGAAACATGCATTTTCTCCCCCCACCCTTTCCCTCCCTTTTTTTACTTTCCTTCTCTTTTCTTTCTCTTCCTTCTCTCTTTTTCTTTTCCCTTTTTTTTCTTTTGTCTTTTTTTTCCTTTCTCCTACTCACGAACCAAAGCGTCATTTTTCCTTTTTCTTCTTTCTCTTTTTAGTCTTAATTTTCACTTCTCCTCCCAATCTAATTCCTACAACAATGGAGATGCTGCCGCCGTCAGCCACTTACCGTCGCTGTCAGCCTCCTGCTGCCGCCATCCCATCACTTTAGATCAAAACTTCATAAAATCTTCAATTCAAATTCTACTTTTCATGTAGATTTGAATTATGGCATCCAACTTGGCTAAAAATGGCTAGAAAGTAGTTCAACAGGCGTATAATCAAAATAGATCTAGTCCTCTATTTCCATTGAATCAGCACTAAATTTTGTAAAATTCATACTAAAATCATCCTTAGGAGTCATAGATCCAATTTATAGTATCAATTTAACACAAAAAATGCATGATAATGATGATAAAAATGATGAAGATGACCTAGAGAGGTGGTGCTGGAGATGGTTGATATAGATGATGACTATACGACGATGAAGATAATGATGACGGGATGACGATGGTGGAAGTAGCGACCTTCATGGTGTTGGCTGGATCGAATGAAGGAAGACGAAAAGAAAAGGAAATAAGAAGAAAAAAATGTAAAACAGAAAAACAAATGAAAAAATAAACAAGTTTTTTAAATCTTAGTTGAGCCTAAATTTTACTTTCTTCTTAATTGATTCAAGAAAGTTTTTAAAATTTTAATTGAGTCCTTAACCAATTTTTGGTATAGTTTGAAAACAAGGTTAGTAGAGGAATTTTACATATTTTCGTTAATTTGGATGGTTTCCGTTTGACTTCCAAATTAGTCCAAACCATCGGGAGTCTTTTGGATGTTGCTAAATAATAAGAAGGTTTTGTGACTTTAGACAAAACGACAAGGGGTTTTAGTGTATTTTACCCTATTTTTAATTTTTTTATCATTTGTCATTTATCTACTCTACTTCTAGTCTTACTTCAGTCTAATCTAGGAAGAGATCTAACTGGGCCTACAGAAAAATCGACGAGGCTGAACTATTATGGTACTAGACGAATGCACTATGTACTCTATTTTTATTTGTTGTTTGAGAAGATTATTTCAATTGCAAGATTGCTACAAATTTGGATGTTTTCATTATATTCTTTTCTTTTTGGTTTTTCAATGAGGTGTGATTACTTCTCTTTGTATTCAGAAAATATAAATTTAGGGAATTGTGGAGAATCGGCTAGAAAAAAAAAGTCACAGCAGTAAAACACAGAGAGATTAGAAGATGTCTAAAGAAAGATGGACTAAAAAGGAAATACTCTAGTTAAAACCCAAAGGAGTGAGCCAAAAAGATAGAGTAAAAAGAAAGCATTTAAAACAGAAGTTCGAATGTAAAAGTTTGGTGGTCATAGTGAATTTTTAAGATTAAAATAGTTTTTTACTTTAAGGGTACTTTTGTCACTCAACCAAAGTTGCTCTCATTGTATATCATTTGTTTTGACAATAACACTGGCCTTTTATCAATTTTTTTTGAATGACTAGGAAGAAAACGTATACATATCCTTTCCATGCTAATTAAAAAGATGAAAATGAAATTGAAATATAACTTATGATTTATACACATATAAAATATTAAATTTATAACACCCGAAACAATTCTTGAATCTTTTTTTTTCACTTAAGTAATCTAGATAGGGAACATAAAGGAAATTGTTATTTTTTTCTTAAATTTTTTAGTATGGAAGAGGTGGATTTAAGTAAGGGCGAGGAAGAAAGGGGATTTGAACTCATGCAATGGAGAGGAGTTTGACCCCGTACTAACATTGTAGTGGAGAGAAACTACCACCTTAATAAATTTAATTTAAAAATTATTTTAAAAATCAACACCATTGACTAAGTTAATAAAATTTTGTATACATAAAATTTTGTATGAAATTGACTAAGTTTTACCATTTGATTAATCATTACTAATTTTGTGTACAATTTTGACTCATTTTTTCATCATTCAAATGTTTCAAAAAAACTGAATGCCAAAATATTCTTAAAAAAAAATCATTTTTTAGCATATTGATCTGGAGATCAAAAGAAAGTCAATGGCACAGTTGGATGATTTATAAAATTTTAATAATTTAAATAGAAGTAAATTGAGAGATCAATGGACAGAATCCTATCCCACCATGTAAAATCAATTATAGGATTGGCATTAAAATTAGCTAAATAAAAATGTATTACAGATTGGTGAAATTTGAATTATAATAGAAGGTTGAGGTTCATATATTCATTAAAAATACAAGTTAGTAATGCAAAGTATCACAACATAAAAAAAAAGTCTCTGGTGATAAGATGACGTTCACCCTACCAATTAAATCACTTCATTAGTTTGTACATTTAAAAATTTGAATACAGAGTTCTAATCCATGAGATCTCAAGACCAAGGCATATCGGCTCTACAATTCATAAGTACATATTTAGTTGTCTTTAAGAGGCTTTAAGAGTCTGGCTTATATTTTTAGAGGTGAAAATATGGGATCACTTGCTAGGTTTTTTGGAATTAAAGAAGCTCCAGAAATTTCTAGTTGTCATAAGCCATTTTATACTAAATAAATAAACAAAAGACCACAGTTTCAGTTTTTCTCCAATTTTTGGTGGGCTTATGAAGTTTAAGGCATCGCTACTTCCAAAATCTCAGCCTTTCAACTTTCAATGGAATCACCAGTTACTACATTAGTTACTTTTGGAATCCAGAAATATGGAAACTGCACTTTTGGAAGCAAGACTATATGTAGTTTCCATAAAACGCACCTACCTAAAAAACAGTAGATTCCCCATTCGATATCTTTCCTTCAACTACGTTCAAATATGGAAACCAACGAATATGGCAACTTCAGTATATAATACTAGAATCTCTTCCCCAAATGTCTATATAAACAGGGATGCATGCAGTACGTCCAACAACTACAACAAAGCATAGATCTCTTTATAGAAGAAATCTTGGCACAACACCATCACCCGATTTCACCAATGTCTTTTTTACGAAAGCTTGTGAAGAATCCAGCGAGGAAACATTACAAAACTAAGTTTGATCCTGAGTTGGGCACCTATTATTGCCCCTGCGACTACCACGAACAGGAGCAAGAGAAAAAGAGGCAAAAGCAGGCTGCAAGGGGAGTGCAAAATGCCGTGAATTATTATGATCGCGATGCGTACGTGAATCGAGAGACCTATTACTCCGGCTGTAGCTCACATGACTACTCCCAGACCCATGATCATGAATATCATCACTGTTCTCAAGAGCCCGAGACGTGTTCCTCGCAGAGCCCTGAACCCGAGCCCGAGCCTGAGCCTGAGCCTCAGCCTCAGCCTCAGCCTCAGCCTGGGATGTATTTAACTTGGAAGCCTGAGGTGGAGCAGGAGTCGCAATACAGTACTGAATCTGAATACCATTCTGCACATGAGAACGATAATTCTGAGGGTAAGAGGCGGGATGAGAATACTAATACCCGTAGCTGGCGTTATGGGGATGTTATTTATGGAGACCGCGATCAGTGGGAAGCCAATTCCAGCATAGAGTTCTATAAATTTATGGGGTGGTCATGATATTTTAGATGATGTTTTGATTCAATTATTTAGCAGAGTTCTATAAATCTGCCAAGTAGTTTTATGTAGGTTGATTACTAGTCTTCGTTTTTTCGAACGTTATTTATACTTGATAGTTTCTGTCACTAGTAGTCAAGTACTTAAGCAATAGGGATTTTTCAACTTCGATTCACTATCTGTTTCTTTTATTCTTGATATATAATAAAATTTGAGTCCATGATTTTGTTGTTTATGTATCATCTTTCCAGTATCTGAATTCTAGATAATGCCTTGCAAATTAAAGGTCCATTGACTATACTCCAAAATGATGAGGATTTACTAATAATGTTGACCAATTAGAAGAAATACCACACTTGCAAAAAAGATGAACTTCATAAACACTATATTTGGTACCCGTAAACGTGTAATCAACTAAGCCAAAACAGATTGACAAATAACATATTTTGATTTCCTTAGTGGATGTTTTGATTCTTGGAAGCACAAATTTTCGAGTTTTTGGGTATAAATGAACATTTTTTCAGAAACATAATGGAAAGAAGGAAATTACCTATTTACTTCCACCGTTCCTCAAAATAAAAACTCTTTGTTGTTGTTCATTCGTTTTCAAACTTCCATTTGTCTCGGAGGTTTCCTTTTTGGCAGGTTTATATAGTATTCCTTTTCTATTTTTTCCTGTTGGGTTAGTCCTGAATAAGAGCTATTGATAAATCGATTTCGCTAATGCAGGTCCATCACGAGTACCTAAGAGATGCTTGACGGATCTCTAGTGTTAATTTTTTTTTTTTTGAAAAAGTATAGTTAATTTGAGAAAGTATCAACATTTAGAAAGTATAATAATTGTGATTATGATGTGTATTCACATGGTAAATAAGATGCAATTTAAGTGTACTAACGAGTGCAGCCATTGAAAAATGTTGTTTTAAATTTTAACATCAGAACTCAAAAGAGGAAAGGAAAAATATATAATGTTCGATCCGTTAAGTTACTAATAACTTTGGATTAACTATTTTGAACCCGTTGTTTCAGTTTAAAAAGGTATTGGGCCAACCCAATGGCTACGGGGTATTACAATTGGTATCAAAGCAAACCTTACATGATCTCTGCATGAAGTGAGCCCGGGACCAAGTGGTGTGGTTTTGACTACACAAGAAAGTGTAAAGAATTAAGTGCTGTACGAGACTAAGCATCACGTTGGACGGGAGTCATCCCTAGAATTCATACGAGCCATCTTTAGAATCTGCACACGACTAAATGGTCCGTTGGATTGCAATGAATTTTGCAAGGTCGCAAAGTTCTAAAAGGTGGGGAGAGTGTAATATCTCACATCAGAACTCGGAAGAGGAAAGGAAATATATATAACATTCAATTACTAATAACTTTGGACGAATCATTTTGAACCTGTGATTTTAGCTCAAAAAAGTGTTGGGTCAACCCGATAGGCACGGGGCGTTACAAATGGTATTAGAGTGAATTTCGCTTGGTCTCTGCATGTGGTGAGTCTAGGACCAAGTGGTGTGTTTCTGACCATGCAAAAACTACAAGAAACTAAGTGCTATGTGAGGCTAAGTGCAAAATTGGACAGCACCACCTTTAGAGCCCATACGAGTTACCTCTAGAATCCGCACATAACTAAGTGGTTAGTTGGATCGCAATGGCCTTTGCGAGGTCGCAAAATTCTGAAGGTAGGGAAAGTGTGATATCCCACATCAAAACTTGGAAAAGAAAAGGAAAAATATACGTTCAATCCGTCGGGTTACTAATAATTTTGGGTTAAACATTTTGAACCTTTCAACTCAAAAAGGTATTGGCCCAACCCGGCAGGCGTGCGGGCATTACATTTATTGTGAATGATTACTTGGCTTAATTGTTATGTGTATTTTTTTAGTAGTATATTGCTTGATTGTGGTGCGGATTCAACCGTAGCAGTACCAGTTTCGGAGGGACATCCACTTCTTCGTGCAATTTCTCTATCAAGTTTTGGTGGCCGCGATCTTTTGGATCATTTAATAGCTTTAATAACTGAGGCGCCTCACGATGCTTGCTTTTGTGCAGACAGATAATGAAACTTGTGCAGAATAAAGCAGCTTACGTTGCTCTGAACACCAGCAAGAATTGGAGTTAGCAAAGAAAATCCCTTCACCAGTTAATGATCAGGAATATGAGTTGCCTTGCGGGCATTTCATGAATTTCCGTTCAGAGAGATTTCGAAATCCCGAGGCTCTCTTCCAGCCTTCTTCGGCAAGATTGGTTAAAGATGGGGAAAACGTAGGTGTGCATAAAATGATCTCCAACAGAATCATGAAATGTGACATTGGTATCAGGAATTATTTGTTTAAGAACATTATGCTTACTGGTGGCTCGACTTTGTTTCCAGGTTTGGTAGAGGGTATTACCAAAGAAATTTTGGAGCTTAGCAGCTCAACTTTAGCCTTCAAATTTTCTGATCTAATTGCTAGAGAAATCAATCATAAATTTGCCAATAAATTGCTAGAGAATGTGGCACCGCCCAATAGGATGTACAATGCATGTGTTGGAGGTTCAGTTCTAGCATTACTCAACACTTTTGAACAGGCAAGTCCTTTTAAGACTCAATTTTATGTTAATTTTTGCCAAGTTTCTGGTACCTAATTCATAAGCAGTTAACATGGTCTTGATTATTGGTGACGTGGTTTAGGTCAGAGTTTTCTGTATAATGACACATACTAATCACCAATATTCAATTCATTAGTCTAAATGGAGAGGGGTTTGATCAAAAAGGGTATAATAATCAAGGTTGAGACTTTTGAATATAAAGTATCTTTTGCACTGCAAAAGCAAACTTGCAGCATATAGGAATTAGCAAAAGTTTCTAAAACCTATTGAATGAGATAATTTCACACTAGATTAAAATTTACATAAGATCGTGAGGATCTTTGTTTTAAAACCAATTATTAAATTTATTAAATAGTTGATCCGGACCGAAATAAATTTTCTTCCTGAAGTTGGCATCTGGGTCAATAAGACTGATTACTCCTGCTTATTGAGAGGTGTGTTATTCCTCTTTCACCAAAACATGTTGTAATAAACAAGAAAAGGATTTGTATTTGAATTGATGAATCGTTCCCAATGGTTTAGCAATTTGACAATCAAAGTGGTGATATAGGCTTACTTTTTGGTCATTAAGTTACTTTCATCAAGATCAAAGAAACTTATAACAATATCTTAGAGTAGTGTGCACAATTTTAAGACCCCAACATCACACTTCACATAAAATGGACAATCCTTCCTAACAAACCTTGAAAGCAGGGGCGGAGGGAAGGGGGGGCCAGGGGGGGCAACCGCCCCCACTCCAATTGTTAAAAAAAAAAATTTCTAAGTAAAAATTTTTTTATTATATTGTTTTGCCCCCCCAAATATTGATAAAAAATTTCACTTTGCCCCCCCTCCAATTGTTATAAAAAAATTTCTAAGTAAAAAATTTTTTATTATATTGTTTTGCCCCCCCCAAAATATTGATAAAAATTTTCACTTTGCCCCCCTCTCAAGGACCTAAACAATAATATTTGAAAGTTATTTGGACTTGGTCCAAATAACAGAGACTCGCCCCCCCTAATTGCAATTCCTAGCTCCGCCACTGCTTGAAAGTCATTGCAATCTCAAACCGGAGGAAGTCAAATTTTGACAAAATACCTCTGTGATTTTGGTATATTTTAGGGTGTTTTTTTTAAAAAAAAAGAAAAAGAAAAACTCTATTAGAAAACTTTCCATGGGATGCCTTTAGGGTGATTTTAGAAATCGTTTGGTATTTTTGTATAGGATAATACACCATCTCCGATATGCCAAACGGAACTTTATACCCTTTTTCTCCATAGATCCTTTTAATGTGTTTTTTGAGCGCTTTTACTTAAATGTGCTTTTTAAGAAATTGTATTTGTATAAACTCCACACAAGGGTCCAAAAAAAATGGTTTTCAAACAAATCCACGTCCAAGGCGTCTGTTATATATGTCTTTTTGGAAAGTGATAAGAAGACTAAGAAGTTATAAAAGAAGATTGATTGCCCATTTTTATATGCGTACATTTTTTTTTTGTGTGTTTTTTGGCAGTATTATACTAATTTCTACTGAATTTTCCAGATGTGCATCTCAAGGTCTGAATACTGGGAACGTAGACCATCTGTGGTGCACCAAAACTACTTATGAGCTTTATAATCGCTGAAGTAAATTATTGCTTCCATCAATAAAATAAAATATGCAGTGTGTTTTTTGTTATTCCTTTCTGTTGAAGAATGGCTAGGTATACAGTTGAAATTCAAACTTTTAGTAGAACCACAAAGTAGCTCAATGAGAGGTCTTGTTTACATTGTGCAAGTGTAATGTAATCCATTTCGATCTAGTGATCAAGGAGGATTTTTAGAATCTTTTTCACTATTAAGTTTATGGTTCAAATTTTATGTGTGACAGTCGAGAATAGGAAGGAGGGGTGGGACAGTAATTAGAAAAAAGTATTCGATTAATCGATAAATGCATAATTATATTTACCATTGTACAAATATTGAAAAGTTTCCCAATTTTGGAACGTTTAGAGAATAGGGTTCAGTTTAATTTAGTTCCACAAGGAACAGTTTTGTAATTTAACTGAAGAGATCACATTCCTAAAGAAAAAAAAAACTGAAGAGATCACAGCTAAGTGACTCATGGCTTTTCATGGGCCCAGGTTCCCCTAGAATAATGTTAGATCTGGGCCTGGTAGCATGAGGATAATGCAGCATTCGGGCTCTTATTGACCAAGCTTGGGCGACCTACCCCCCCCCCCCCCCCCCCCCCCCCTTTTTTTTAATTACATTCCAGAAATCCATCTTCTGCAAACGATTTCCCGGTTTCAATCACAAAGTAATTAGACCCGGCCGGAGACGAACCCAATCAGGCAATCCGTTCAATGATTCAGCGATTCAATCATGGGTGCAATAGTTGATCTGTTTCTTATTTAATTTAAAAATAAAATGATGTATATATTTTTTTGTTTAAAGTAATACGATCAGTGTATAGATGGTTGAACCGATCGCTCTCTAGATCTTATCGGCTAAACCAAGGGGTGTGAATGAGTAATCAACTAGTTCCTTTGTTGACCAATATAATTACTAATTCAGACCAGCTCAGTTTGGTTAATTAGGTAGACCGATTGAACCGTCAGATCGGGTTTGATAATTATGCACAACCTACTATTGAGCCCAATTGAAAAACAAGTATTTTGCGTTCGCAAACTTTTGCTTCAAAATACCTATGTAGACACTTCCAAAGTTTTTAAAGATGTTGCTTCTAATTTCAATATTGGTTATAAAATTTAGTCAGTAATTTTGGTCATTGGTTAAACAATCTGGAAAAGAAATTTAAAGCAAACCAACTTATGCTTGAGACCTCACCCAACCCGAAGCTTGAAGCTGAGATATTTTTCTTAACAATGAGTGCAACAATTACTTCACCAGATTCATCTCAATTTGGTGCAAATTTTTCAGATCAACTTAATAGAAGATAGTGACAAAAACTCGTCTCTTTTCCTATACAATTTCCTGAAACCCTGATTCCTCAACTCTCAGCAGCTGCAGCTATTCAATTCAAAAAAAAAAAAAGAAAACCCTTTTGGGGAGAATTCGGAGAATGGGAAAGGGAAGTTCTGTAATTTATAAGTAGGGGGTGTTCCATAATTCATAATTAAGATTTAAGTTTCAGCACAATTTGTTAATGGGAATTGGAAAACTATTCCTTGAATTAAACGTATGGTAAACTTGCTGCAGGAGTACAAAATTATCCTTATCCCACAAACAAGCCAACTGTTGATGACATCAATCCATCCAAAATTGCAAAAATAAAAAGTTAATATGAGCTGCCTCATGACCAAATAGGTTTCAACGTCAACAGACTCTAAAGCTTCCTGAAAATTTCAAGCCTTCCTGCAAAGTATCAAACGAATACTTTTGAAAGCTTCTAGAAAATTTTCTTTGTTTTGAAAATAAAAACAAGAAAAAACTAAAAAGCATCATAAAGTACTCTAGGAATTAGACATCCTGGAATATCACGTCTCCATCCTAACTCAGGTATCACGCTTTCATTCGAGCTTAGTCATGCATCATGGCATTTTTGCCGTGCCAATTATTGAATTTGTGCGTTTACCATTTAACAAATTTTCAAAATTCCTGGTTAACTACTTTAACCAAGATGATTGGTAAGTGGATTCTAAACTATTAAAATTGCTAAACTTTTAAATTCAGGTCATTAACTTCATAGGCTTACATGACTAAGCAAGTAATAAAAATCAAAATGTGCCGTTTCAAAACACCACTTGGACTATCAACTACTGAATATTCCTTCCAACTTATAATTTCATTCAAGGCAGAGAGTTAGATTTTAGTCCTGCAAAAGATGCTAACTTAAGTGTTAAAATCTTGTGAATACAAGCCTCAGTCTTGTCCAATTCAAGAAATGGTTTTAAATCTATATAATCTTGTTGGATTCTCTTTCCTCGTGGTAGATTATCTTGGATATTGATTATCTTGAGCTCTACCGGAATAACCATTAGGTGCACAAGAAACAGTAATGTGGACCATTGAAAATAGCAGTATGATTATTCTTTCTCTGGATAGAATGCTTTGCAGCAGTTAATTGTTTGATTATTCTTTCCCAGGATAGAATGCTTTGCAGCAGCTAATTGTTGCATCTCTCTCTCTCTCTCTCTAAGACTGTTTTCCCCCGTTAAAGATTTTTTTTTGACAAATCACACATAGCCCCTATAGATTCACAAATTATCATATAACCCTGCTAACATTTCAAAATATCCATCACCCCCTATAGTGTCATGTAAAATGAAAACTTGAGAGAAAATAGCACACATAACGTCATTAGTTGAAATACTAACACTAATTGGAACAACAGTCGGACAACCTTCCATAAAATTATAGGAGAATTATGTAGATAAACGCAAAAATTATAGTGGTTAAAGTAGATGCAAATAAGAATTATAGGAGTGTTAAGTGAATATTATGGTTCAATCACACACATTTTAGAATGTGTTTGGTTCGACAAACGTAGCTGTAGCTGTTGGTGCTTTCTGCCCATTTTCTGCTTTATATAAAACCATGTGGGATTGCTAACGTGTGATGGGGGTGGTAATGAGATTTTAGATGATGTTTTGATGCAATTATTTAGCAGAGTTCTATAAATTTGCCAAGCTGTTTTATGTAGGTTGATTACTAGTCTTATGGTAACGCGTTAGTCTCGGTACAGTCAAGTTTGCATTACTTCGCGTGATGTGACGTGTCCGTTTGGATCAGTTGCTTTAGGAGTGTTTTTAAAATATTTTACTAACAGTGTATGTGAAAATTTTTTATTATAATTTTTTTTTGAAATATTTGATATATTGTATGGATAAGATACTTTTTAAATTGTTTTTATTTGTGTATTACTGTAGAATTGTATTTAAAAAACTTGTTTTTGAAAATTAACCCAATTCAAATGGACGCGTTTAGAAGCCAACCTAGTATTTTCCTGTGGCTTCTCTGACGGAGTTCTCGTCAGGGCTCTCCTTTCTCCTAAGTTAGATTAGAGTAGATTATACAAATGTTATTGTTACGATAAAAAAAAAATAGTATTCCCCATGGCTATCAATACACACCAATTTCTCAAAATCCATACTAATATCTGGGATTATAAATACCCTCCTATTCTAACACTCAAAGGTAACACGTCTTATCTGCCTTTTTACTCACATAAGCTCTCGAACTCCTAGTCACTAATTTAGGCATCGGAATCATTCCCGGGGCTTTATTTAGGTATCGGGATCATTCCCGGGACAAAGCCCCGACCCTGTGCCTTTATTTTTCATTGTGTTTGCAGGCAAGAAACTCGGCTGGGACAACTCTGCTCCGCCAGTTTCCTGCACGAACATAGGTCATTAATGATCCAAAACCGTTGGCCATACTTTTTTGTTAAGGACATAGAATCACCTGTTAACATATTTAAGGACATAAAATTTTCATGAATCACTATACACTTTTTCCTATATGTAGAAACCATGTTACTACGTATGTTCATACTAGGGCATTTAGTAATTAAGAATTTTACTTTTTTGACATTCTCTAATTCGAAACATATATTATTGGCGCTATAATAGAATAAGGGTTTTAGGATTGAAGTGTTAATTTTTTTGACACTCTTAAAATTGATTAAAGTGTGAATTTTTTTTTGACAAGATTAGAACTAATTTGGGAAAAAAAATCTAAATATAGGGATTAATAAATGTTAGCATGTGCTAATCTTTTGGAAAGATTGAAACTAATGTGAGAAAAAAAAATTAAATGTAGAGGACCATGGCCTTGTTTTCAATTGATTTTGAAAACCTGATTTTAGCTTTTGATCTTCATAAAGCTATTTCATTGTATTCTCAACTAATTTTGAAAAGCTGATTTTAGGCCCAAAAAAGTTGAAAATCAGATTTTCGGGTCTTGAGGTGCTTTTGGGTTCTCTTTTTGATTTTCTTTTTTCATACGGGCAAAAACACCCTTCAAATTTCAACATAATTACTAAACAAAATAACTTTTTATGGTCTATCTATGCTCTTTCAATTCTTATCCCACTCAGAGATTCATCTATATGCCCCTTCTTTTCTCATCTAATATTTAATCTTCATAAAAAAATTTAATTACATCAAAATTATTTAATTACACAAAAATTTGTTTTTGTGGCACATAAGGGTAACATGGTCCATTTCGTTAATATTAGTTTTTTAACTTTTTCTGAGAACACCTATACCTCAAACATATTAAAACAACTTTTCTAACAGTAAACAAGAACACATGCATTATTCTGAAAAAAGAAAAAGAAAATCTGATTTTCAAGAATCAATTTTATAAAATCATAATTACTTCAGAACAAAGCCAGTAAATGTCAATATGTGCATTCACATAGTAAATTATTAGTTGTAAACTTGTAATTTACCAAGGGGACTCATTAGAGAAAATCTATAAAATAACATGATAAGAAGTGATCCTCAAAGCATGTATCATGTTTGATATGATACCACTTTTTGCCCCCAAGCTGACCATGTAGTATAGTCCGTCCCCATAAGTCCTGTGCACCCTCAACCATGTTTAAATTGGAGACATATTTTGGTTTCATGCAGAGAGGAAAAAAAAACATGGCTGCACCTACAAGTGCTAGACCTGACAAAAGTGCTGAAGAGAAGAAACTTCAAAAAAGCTACTTTTACCGCGTCTCAGTGTAGCTTGTGCAAACGTAGGTTTAAAGCTGTTTCCCTTTCGCTACTCCCAAATATTTAACAAACATGTGCTAGTTGATTTCTTTCCGGTTCCTAAATAAGAGATGGTTGGTACTTGTGATCGAGCTCGAATCCTATGCAAACTTAATTTTTGAGCTTTGATTCTAATGCTATATTAAGAATCTTAATTCTTGTTTGAGTTTGAACTCAAGACAAGACTTGTTGAAAGTCAATGTGGACTGCATGGGTGAATGAGAGAGCTGATATTGGCATTGTCGTAAGAAATGTTGAAGATTATATATATAATGCAGATGCTTAAACTAGCAAAGCAGAAAGCTATCATCTTAAGTGCATCTGCAGTCGCTGAGTTCTAACATCAAAGAGGCAAAAGGAACTGAAATCAAAGATCCAAAGGAGAAGGCAATGATTAGCTAAGTAAAGTGATAATTAGGTGACTGTTGAAGTCCTTAAATTTTTTTGTCTAGATACTTTCGGTTATATAATTCAACAATAATAAAAGATGATCTAAGGGATAAACCAATATATGGTAAATTTTCACAGTAAGAAAGCATTCTTAGTGGTAATGTGATGTGCAGTACGCTAATGTGTTACATGAATTAGCTCATATACATGATGCCATTTCAACAGCAATTTGAAAAATCATAAATTTAACTACGTAATCCAGGAAAAGGAAAAGAGAAGAAGATAGATACAATGTAAATTGAAGATATAGGTTCAATCAAGAGTCAATTAAATGAGAAAACAGAAATAGCTATTCCATCTTCCATGCTATTAAGACAACAATTGTTCTTGAAATGACAATTGTAACAATATTCTGGTTTACAAATGATAGGCGAGATGACCCAGAGGATTATCTCCATGCTTTTATCTCCATTTTCAATTTATAATGTGTACCTGATTCCATTATCTGTCCGGCCTTCCACCGGTTCGTCTCATCTAAACTGACGACCAAAATCTTGGTGCACTTGATGAATATACAGCAAGTCCGTGGGGAATCTCTGCACTAATATATGAAAAAATTCCATGATTAAAAAACGTACAGATACCTGACCTGAATGAACAAGTCACCATCGCCGCCTTTACAAACGGATTAGTGGCGAGAGTGTTTAGCACCTAAATACATACAGAGTATCCTCGAACACTTCGGGAGTTACGGCAAATGGTAGATGAGGGCATCCAAAGTGAGGATTTTAATATCATGAAGAGGGAATTCAGACTAGCCAAGATCCTAGGAAAAGAAGGGATCAAGGCCGAGACGAATCAGAACTAGGCGGTTGAGAAGCATAGAGTTCCTCCTATGACCACCGAAGCGCCTTTAACATGATCGTCAAGGGAAAACAATACATCCTCGACTCTGAATTAACCCTCCCTTAATACAAACCGATCACGCATCCTTACTGTGATGGAACAACATCACCTTGATAGATCTCCGTCAAGGATGAACAAAAAAAAAGAGAAGTGGAATGCTAACCTCTACTGTACATACCACCGAAACATCGGCCATGAGACTGAAAACTGCAACCACTAAAAGAAATTGAGGAAATTGGGAAGGACACTGGTATTTCCAAGGTTGAGTTTCAAACATTGAACCTTTCAAACAGATTTCAGATGGTAGAGTTTGTGCTGGTGATTTTGCATCGAAATATCCACTTTTAAGCCAATCATTTTAAGTAGATTCCAGTGGCATAATGAAATTTGCAGGTAAAACAGCTGATGAACTTAACTTCTTGAAAGAGAACATGCATTTGATTGCTGATGATATACCAAAGGAGTTGAAGCGAAAGTGGAATACATTGCATGCGGTGTTCTTCTTTTAGAGTTTGGAATTGATGAAGAAGAAAATTGGTCTGGTGTTGGAAGCCACGATGAGAAAGAAGTAACTACCAATTAGTGGTTGGTTGGTGTTGGGAATATGTTATTCTTCAGAAGTTAATTTGACTAAGTGGATTCTCAACTCTATGGATGGGTAAAAGATGTTTCTGTTGTGGTCCTAACGAAAATAGTTATTGCTCTCCATGATAACACCCTCACTTCTCAACTGCAAATAGGTAATTTTCCTGAAAGGTGGATTCTTTTGTAGGGCCTTTGCATTTTATTTTTATTTTTGTTTACATAGGGACGAACCATTTTAGGAATGCAAACAATTTATTATTCTATTTTTGATGGGTAGTCAAAGCACTAAACAAAGTAAGACTGGAAGCAAGTTGAGGGCGGTCAACTCGGCCCTCATCGGTTTTGTGATTGGCCGAGGAGACCTTCTCAGGGCCTATTCCAACTCGGCTCGTTGGCTCGCCTATGGGGCTGAGATCAGTCTTCCAAAGGTGGTTGTCATCTTAACTCGGCCACCTATCTCCGCCCTCTGCCACCTAACATCCCGCTGGGAAAGCTGACCTCTGCTTATGGAATGACATGGCGTTGACGTGATAGAATGACATAATCACTACTATGTCCTGTACATTAAGCCTGACACAATCGTTGTCGGTATCAGATCCATGAAAAATGGGACTTATCATTCTTCGCACGATCATGTCTCCTATAAATACCCTTCCATCTGTTGGAATGGTACGCACATAGAGAAACACACACACACAGACTTGAGGTTCTTAAACCTTTTTTAGTTTGCGATTGAATACCCGAACAGACTTGATCATGGGAGCAAGATTGGGGGACAGAATCTCGTATGTTGTAAATTTGACAGGTGTATTCCTTGAACTCCAGTATTTCAACCGAAAGTCACTTCTTCAAATTGATTTGGTTCAACTAGATGAAAATCACAACTTCAATTGGCACCGTCTGCGGGAAGAGATAAGACTCTCCGATATGAAATTCACGCGCTCTAGGAGTAAGAGAATTCCCCCAATTGGGGCTGAGCCAAGCTCTGCGGCCCAGCAAGAGGGCACTCAAGAGAACCAAGAACATCACCGAATTTTTCAACCGACAAATGAAGAAACTATCGCAAGGATGGCTGGGTTTGTGACTGAAAATCCTGATATCTTTGAAGAATTGGGAAGCTTCTTCACGAGACAAGGAAAGGACAAAGCCGAGTTTTCTAAACGTAAACTGGTCAAATCTACTGAAATTTTCTTCAGAAGAAGAGTCAAATGATGGGCATGAAAAATCCTTTCAAACGTGCCTCCTCCAGGTCTACTTCCAAGATTGCCTCTATCTCAAGGGCATTCACTCAAGATCTTCTCGAAAGACATCCTAGTGAGATGTCTAGGCATCCGGAGGGATTGACCACAGATTATATGAGGGCGCCACTTTTTATCGATGACATAAATGGGGAGATGGTTCCCCCCAATTTTAAACTTTCGATTTTACAGTCCTGTGATAGGCGAGATGACCCAGAAGAATATCCCCATGCTTTTATCTCCATTTTCAATTTATACTGTGTACCTGATTCCATTATCTATCCGGCCTTCCCCGTCTTCGTAGAAGGAGCTGCCCGAAAATGGTTGTAAAATTTGGAACCTTGGAGTGTTTTTTCTTTGGCCGATCTCGTGGATAAATTTATCCGCCAGTTCGTCTCATCTAAGCCGACGACCAAAATCTTGGTGTACTTGATGAATATACCGCAAGTCCGTGGGGAATCTTAGCACTAATATATGAAAAAGTTTCATGATTAAAAAACGTACAGATACCCGATCTGAATGAACAAGTCACCATCGCCGCCTTTACAAACGGATTAGTGGCGGGAGTATTTAGCACCTAAGTATATACGGAGTATCCTCGAACACTTCGGGAGTTACGGCAAATGGTAGATGAGGGCATCCAAAGTGAGGATTTTAATATCATGAAGAGGGAATTCAGACTAGCCAAGATCCTAGGAAAAGAAGGGATCAAGGCCGAGGCGAATCAGAACCAGGCGGTTGAGAAGCATAGAGTTTCTCCTATAACCACCGAAGCGCCTTTAACATGATCGTCAAGGGAAAACAATACATCCTCGACTCTGAATTAACCCTCCCTTATTACAAACCGATCACGCATCCTTACCGTGATGGAACAACATCACCTTGATAGATCTCCGTCAAGGATGAACAAAAAAAAGAGAAGTGGAATGCTAACCTCTACTGTACATACCACCGAAACATCGGCCATGAGACCGAAAACTGCAACGACTAAAAGAAATTGAGGAAATTGGGAAGGACACTGGTATTTCCAAGGTTGAGTTTCAAACATTGAACCTTTCAGACAGATTTTAGGTGGTAGAGTTTGTGCTGGTGATTTTGCATGGAAGTATCCACTTTTAAGCCAGTTATTTGAAGTAGATTCCAGTGGCATAACGAAATTTACAGGTAAAACAGCTGATGAACTTAACTTCTTGAAAGAGAACATGCATTTGATTGCTGATGATATATCAAAGGAGTTGAAGCAAAAGTGGAATACATTGCATGCGGTGTTCTTCTTTTAGAGTTTGAAATTGATGAAAAAGCAAACTGGTCTGGTGTTGGAAGCCACAATGAGAAAGAAGTAACTACCAATTAGTGGTTGGTTGGTGTTGGGAATATGTTATTCTTCAGAAGTTAATTTGACTAAGTGGATTCTCAACTCTATGGATGGGGTAAAAGATATTTCTGTTGTGGTGCTAACGAAAATAGTTATTGCTCTCCATGATAACACCCTCACTTCTCAACTGCAAATAGGTAATTTTCCTGAAAGGTTGATTCTTTTGCAGGGCCTTTGCATTTTATTTTTATTTTTGTTTGCTCAGGGACGAACCATTTTAGGAATGCAAACAATTTGTTATTCTATTTTTGATGGGTAGTCGAAGCACTAAACAAAGTAAGACTGGAAGCAAGTTGAGGGCGGTCAACTCGGCCCTCATCGGTTTTGTGATTGACCGAGAAGACCTTCTCAGGGCCTATTCCAACTCGGCTCGTTGCCTCGCCTATGGGGCTGAGATTAGTCTTCCAATAGTGGTTGTCATCTTAACTCGGCCACCTATCTCCGCCCTCTGCCACCTAACATCCCGCTGGGAAAGCTGACCTCTGCTTATGGAATGACATGGCGTTGACGTGATAGAATGACATAATCACTACTATGTCCTGTACATTAAGCCTGACACAATCGTTGTCGGTATCAGATCTGACGGGTATTTTACATACATACAAGTTAAAAAATACCGAATTACACCCGTTCACTGCAAGTGTACAGGTCAACTAGTAGTTTAGGGTATATATCGGGTCGATCCCACAGGGAAGAGTGAACAATTACCGGTATTACTAAAGCTTCCCTATTATTTAGACTATCAATGAATTATTACAAATTTAACCTACTGAAATTATACAAAATAACAAATAAAAGCTCCTTAGGTTGTGGTATCCCTAACTACTCATGCAAGTGCTATATTTGGATCATTGAATACTACATCTAGGCTAGTTATGGTGTAATTTCCTTATGCATTTGAATCCTACTTTCGTAGTGAATCAATTATACTTATAACTAATCCATACCTATTCTCATGGTTATGAAATTAGCTACAAGTTCATTTCTTCAGTGAAATTACATGAAATTAATCACCAAAACCATATAGGTGCACCTCTACTCTTGTGAGTGTACTCCCCATGTTTAGCACTTATTGAACTAATGTTAAATCTCAATTTTCATTGCAGAAATAACACATTAAATGATCACAACTAATGGTACCAGATTAATCATGATTTAACGAGTTAAAGTGCTAAATAACTTGCTCAAATCATAGCAGTCAAATAGCCAAATAATAAACTCTAACAATCATAGAAAGTTCAACCAAACCCAAGGTATAGACTTTAAAGACACATATTAAATATAAAATCCAGAACTTGTATATTAACTAAACTTGGAATCAAGTACAAAAGATAAAGATTTAGAAGGAATACAACACTTGTCACATGAGTTTTCTTCCTTGCCTTCTTCATCCTCCATCTTCTTCTTTATCTAGCTAATAATAAGAATGGATGAACTATCTTACTCTATACTAAGCTAAACTAACACTAAGAGAATGGAAAAGCTACATTTTTGCAGACTCCAAGCTTCTCCCGTATGATCCTTTTTTGGCTCCCAAATGTCTCTGCATATAAACTACTCAAAGGCTCTCTTTTTCCAAGTCAAATTCCAACTTTTGATTTCCAAATCTAACTTTGTTAGGATAGTCAATAATCAATGTTTTTGACTTGAAAATAAGCCATCTTTATTGCCCTTTTGTCTTCTGAGGCATGTGCACGGAATTCTCTTACAGATTGTAGCTGGAAAGTAGTTTGAACATAAGAGAATTGACTGAGCAAATTACAGAATTGCGGCCAGAAAACGCGTCTACACAAAACGCGGTTACAAGTCACGTTTTGTGTACTCGCGTATTCACTTTGGCCTTACTTCATCTGTGATTTTCTCTATCATAAAGGCCGAACTAGCTTTTGTGCAAAACACAAACGTTGTAGCCCTTTAAGTTATCTTTCCAATGCTTCAAGAATCATCCAAATCAGAGCTTTGTAGCCTGAGATATGATTGAAATACTATCACCTGGTCAAACCCCTGTTTCGATTTTCGACCACAGAATGTAGCTTCTGTATTCTGACTTTTTGCCCATGAAACAGCCGAATTGGATTTTGGTGTCTTCAAAACAATTGTAGGTCTCTTTCTCAGCTTTAAAATGGTATAAAGATCACCTCAATCCGATAAGTGTAACTCCAGATATGGTCGAAATATCGAAACGTGTCAGAGTTGTCAAACCTGACTTTTCTTGATTCAAATTGCATTTTTCCCTTTACACTTCATATTTTATTTTCACCACTTTAATCCATCTTCAATCATCCAAATATCTTCTCAATGCACTTCATTTGATGATTGAATCATTAAACCTACAAAATATGAAGTTTTTACCATAAAAATCCATAAAATGCAACGTTTGGCCACTTTAACATAAAATGTAGTTTTTTTACCAAAACCTTAGTTATTTTAGTTATAAAACTAAATAATCAAACCAAAATTAACTAATAAAACACACTAAAAAATACGTAAAATATATTCTTATCAAATACCCCCACACTTGTACATCACCTTGATAGATCTCCGTCAAGGATTAACAAAAAAAAGAGAAGTGGAATGCTAACCTCTATTGTATATACCACCGAAACATCGGCCATGAGACCGAAAACTGCAACGACTAAAAGAAATTGAGGAAATTGGGAAGGACACTGGTATTTCCAAGGTTGAGTTTCAAACATTGAACCTTTCAGACAGATTTTAGGTGGTAGAGTTTGTGCTGGTGATTTTGCATGGAAGTATCCACTTTTAAGCCAGTTATTTGAAGTAGATTCCAGTGGCATAACGAAATTTGCAGGTAAAACAGCTGATGAACTTAACTTCTTGAAAGAGAACATGCATTTGATTGCTGATGATATACCAAAGGAGTTGAAGCGAAAGTGGAATACATTGCATGCGGTGTTCTTCTTTTAGAGCTTGGAATTGATGAAAAAGCAAACTGGTCTGGTGTTGGAAGCCACGATGAGAAAGAAGTAACTACCAATTAGTGGTTGGTTGGTGTTGGGAATATGTTATTCTTCAGAAGTTAGTTTGACTAAGAGGATTCTCAACTCTATGGATGGGCTAAAAGATGTCTCTGTTGTGGTCCTAACGAAAATAGTTATTGCTCTCCATGATAACACCCTCACTTCTCAACTGCAAATAGGAAATTTTCCTGAAAGGTTGATTCTTTTGCAGGGCCTTTGCATTTTATTTTTATTTTTGTTTACATAGGGATGAACCATTTTAGGAATGCAAACAATTTGTTATTCTATTTTTTATGGGTAGTCGAAGCACTAAACAAAGTAAGACTGGAAGCAAGTTGAGGGCGGTCAACTCGGCCCTCATCGATTTTTTGATTGGCCGAGGAGACCTTCTCAGGGCCTATTCCAACTCGGCTCGTTGCTTCGCCTATGGGGCTGAGATCAGTCTTCCAATAGTGGTTGTCATCTTAACTCGGCCACCTATCTCCGCCCTCTGCCACCTAACATCCCGCTGGGAAAGCTGACCTCTGCTTATGGAATGACATGGCGTTGACGTGATAGAATGACATAATCACTACTATGTCCTGTACATTAAGCCTGACACAATCGTTGTCGGTATCAGATCCATGAAAAATGGGACTTATCATTCTTCCCACGATCCTGTCTCCTATAAATACCCTTCCATCAGTGGGAATGGTACGCACGTAGAGAAACACACACACATACACTTGAGGTTCTTAAACCTTTTTTAGTTTGCGATTGAATACCCGAACAGACTTGATCATGGGAGCAAGATCGGGGGATAGAATCTCGTATGTTGTAAATTTGACTGGTGTATTCCTTGAACTCCAGTATTTCAACCGAAAGTCACTTCTTCAAGTTGATTTGGTTCAACTTGATGAAAATCACAACTTCAATTGGCACCGTCTGCGGGAAGCGATAAGACTCTCCGATATGAAATTCACGCGCTCTAGGAGTAAGAGAATTCCCCCTATTGGGGCTGAGCCAAGCTCTGCGGCCTAGCAAGAGGGCACTCAAGAGAACCAGAACATCCACGAATTTTTCAAACGAATCGCCGAGATGGCTTGGTTTGTGACTGAAAATCCTGATATCTTTGAAAAATTGGAAAGTTTCTTCACAAGACAAGGAAAGGACAAAGCCGAGTTTTCTAAACGTAAACTGGTCAAATCTACTGAAATTTTCTTCAGAAGAAGAGTCAAATGATGGGCATGAAAAATCCTTTCAAACGTGCCTCCTCCAGGTCTACTTCCAAGATTGCCTCTATCTCAAGGGCATTCACTCAAGATCTTCTCGAAAGACATCCTAGTGAGATGTCTAGGCATCCGGAGGGATTGACCACAGATTATATGAGGGCGCCACTTTTTATCGATGACATAAATGGGGAGATGGTTCCCCCCAATTTTAAACTTTCGATTTTACAGTCCTGTGATAGGCGAGATGACCCAGAAGAATATCCCCATGCTTTTATCTCCATTTTCAATTTATACTGTGTACCTGATTCCATTATCTATCCGGCCTTCCCCGTCTTCGTAGAAGGAGCTGCCCGAAAATGGTTGTAAAATTTGGAACCTTGGAGTGTTTTTTCTTTGGCCGATCTCGTGGATAAATTTATCCGCCAGTTCGTCTCATCTAAGCCGACGACCAAAATCTTGGTGTACTTGATGAATATACCGCAAGTCCGTGGGGAATCTTAGCACTAATATATGAAAAAGTTTCATGATTAAAAAACGTACAGATACCCGATCTGAATGAACAAGTCACCATCGCCGCCTTTACAAACGGATTAGTGGCGGGAGTATTTAGCACCTAAGTATATACGGAGTATCCTCGAACACTTCGGGAGTTACGGCAAATGGTAGATGAGGGCATCCAAAGTGAGGATTTTAATATCATGAAGAGGGAATTCAGACTAGCCAAGATCCTAGGAAAAGAAGGGATCAAGGCCGAGGCGAATCAGAACCAGGCGGTTGAGAAGCATAGAGTTTCTCCTATAACCACCGAAGCGCCTTTAACATGATCGTCAAGGGAAAACAATACATCCTCGACTCTGAATTAACCCTCCCTTATTACAAACCGATCACGCATCCTTACCGTGATGGAACAACATCACCTTGATAGATCTCCGTCAAGGATGAACAAAAAAAAGAGAAGTGGAATGCTAACCTCTATTGTACATACCACCGAAACATCGGCCATGAGACCGAAAACTGCAACGACTAAAAGAAATTGAGGAAATTGGGAAGGACACTGGTATTTCCAAGGTTGAGTTTCAAACATTGAACCTTTCAGACAGATTTTAGGTGGTAGAGTTTGTGCTGGTGATTTTGCATGGAAGTATCCACTTTTAAGCCAGTTATTTGAAGTAGATTCCAGTGGCATAACGAAATTTGCAGGTAAAACAGCTGATGAACTTAACTTCTTGAAAGAGAACATGCATTTGATTGCTGATGATATACCAAAGGAGTTGAAGCGAAAGTGGAATACATTGCATGCGGTGTTCTTCTTTTAGAGCTTGGAATTGATGAAAAAGCAAACTGGTCTGGTGTTGGAAGCCACGATGAGAAAGAAGTAACTACCAATTAGTGGTTGGTTGGTGTTGGGAATATGTTATTCTTCAGAAGTTAGTTTGACTAAGAGGATTCTCAACTCTATGGATGGGCTAAAAGATGTCTCTGTTGTGGTCCTAACGAAAATAGTTATTGCTCTCCATGATAACACCCTCACTTCTCAACTGCAAATAGGTAATTTTCCTGAAAGGTTGATTCTTTTGCAGGGCCTTTGCATTTTATTTTTATTTTTGTTTACATAGGGATGAACCATTTTAGGAATGCAAACAATTTGTTATTCTATTTTTTATGGGTAGTCGAAGCACTAAACAAAGTAAGACTGGAAGCAAGTTGAGGGCGGTCAACTCGGCCCTCATCGATTTTGTGATTGGCCGAGGAGACCTTCTCAGGGCCTATTCCAACTCGGCTCGTTGCTTCGCCTATGGGGCTGAGATCAGTCTTCCAATAGTGGTTGTCATCTTAACTCGGCCACCTATCTCCGCCCTCTGCCACCTAACATCCCGCTGGGAAAGCTGACCTCTGCTTATGGAATGACATGGCGTTGACGTGATAGAATGACATAATCACTACTATGTCCTGTACATTAAGCCTGACACAATCGTTGTCGGTATCAGATCCATGAAAAATGGGACTTATCATTCTTCCCACGATCCTGTCTCCTATAAATACCCTTCCATCAGTGGGAATGGTACGCACGTAGAGAAACACACACACATACACTTGAGGTTCTTAAACCTTTTTTAGTTTGCGATTGAATACCCGAACAGACTTGATCATGGGAGCAAGATCGGGGGATAGAATCTCGTATGTTGTAAATTTGACTGGTGTATTCCTTGAACTCCAGTATTTCAACCGAAAGTCACTTCTTCAAGTTGATTTGGTTCAACTTGATGAAAATCACAACTTCAATTGGCACCGTCTGCGGGAAGCGATAAGACTCTCCGATATGAAATTCACGCGCTCTAGGAGTAAGAGAATTCCCCCTATTGGGGCTGAGCCAAGCTCTGCGGCCTAGCAAGAGGGCACTCAAGAGAACCAGAACATCCACGAATTTTTCAAACGAATCGCCGAGATGGCTTGGTTTGTGACTGAAAATCCTGATATCTTTGAAAAATTGGAAAGTTTCTTCACAAGACAAGGAAAGGACAAAGCCGAGTTTTCTAAACGTAAACTGGTCAAATCTACTGAAATTTTCTTCAGAAGAAGAGTCAAATGATGGGCATGAAAAATCCTTTCAAACGTGCCTCCTCCAGGTCTACTTCCAAGATTGCCTCTATCTCAAGGGCATTCACTCAAGATCTTCTCGAAAGACATCCTAGTGAGATGTCTAGGCATCCGGAGGGATTGACCACGGATTATATGAGGGCGCCACTTTTTATCGATGACATAAATGGGGAGATGGTTCCCCCCAATTTTAAACTTTCGATTTTACAGTCCTGTGATAAGCGAGATGACCCAGAAGAATATCCCCATGCTTTTATCTCCATTTTCAATTTATACTGTGTACCTGATTCCATTATCTATCCGGCCTTCCCCGTCTTCGTAGAAGGAGCTGCCCGAAAATGGTTGTGAAATTTGGAACCTTGGAGCATTTTTTCTATGGCCGATCTCGTGGATAAATTTATCCACCGATTCATCTCATCTAAGCCGACGACAAAAATCTGTGTGTACTTGATGAATATACAGCAAGTCCGTGGGGAATTTCTGCACTAATATATGAAAAAGTTTCATGATTAAAAAACGTACAGATACCTGACCTGAATAAACAAGTCACCATCGTCGCCTTTACAAACGAATTAGTGGCGGGAGTGTTTAGCACCTATGTACATACGGAATATCCTCGAACACTTCGGGAGTTACGGCAAATGGTAGATGAGTGCATCCAAAGTGAGGATTTTAATATCATGAAGAGGGAATTCAGACTAGCCAAGATCCTAGGAAAAGAAGGGATCAAGGCCGAGGCAAATCAGAACCAGGCGGTTGAGAAGCACAGAGTTCCTCCTATGACCACCGAAGCGCCTTTAACAAGATAGTCAAGGGAAAACAGTACATCCTCGACTCTGAATTAACCTTCCCTTAATACAAACCGATCACGCATCCTTACTGTGATGGAACCACATCACTTTGATAGATCTCCGTCAAGGATGAACAAAAAAAAAGAGAAGTGGAATGCTAACCTCTACTGTACATACCACCGAAACATCGGCCACGAAACCGAAAACTGCAATGACTAAAAGAAATTGAGGAAATTGGGAAGGACACTGGTATTTCCAAGATTGAGTTTCAAACATTGAACCTTTCAGACAGATTTGAGGTGGTAGAGTTTGTGCTGGTGATTTTGCATGGAAGTATCCACTTTTAAGCCAGTCATTTGAAGTAGATTCCAGTGGCATAACGAAATTTGCATGTAAAACAGCTGATGAACTTAACATCTTGAAAGAGAACATGCATTTGATTGCTGATGATATACCAAAGGAGTTGAAGCGAAAGTGGAATACATTGCATGCGGTGTTCTTCTTTTAGAGTTTGGAATTGATGAAGAAGAAAATTGGTCTGGTGTTGGAAGCCACGATGAGAAAGAAGTAACTACCAATTAGTGGTTGGTTGGTGTTGGGAATATGTTATTCTTCAGAAGTTAATTTGACTAAGTGGATTCTCAACTCTATGGATGGGTAAAAGATGTTTCTGTTGTGGTCCTAACGAAAATAGTTATTGCTCTCCATGATAACACCCTCACTTCTCAACTGCAAATAGGTAATTTTCCTGAAAGGTGGATTCTTTTGCAGGGCCTTTGCATTTTATTTTTATTTTTGTTTACATAGGGACGAACCATTTTAGGAATGCAAACAATTTATTATTCTATTTTTGATGGGTAGTCGAAGCACTAAACAAAGTAAGACTGGAAGCAAGTTGAGGGCGGTCAACTCGGCCCTCATCGGTTTTGTGATTGGCCGAGGAGACCTTCTCAGGGCCTATTCCAACTCGGCTCGTTGGCTCGCCTATGGGGCTGAGATCAGTCTTCCAAAGGTGGTTGTCATCTTAACTCGGCCACCTATCTCCGCCCTCTGCCACCTAACATCCTGCTGGGAAAGCTGACCTCTGCTTATGGATTGACATGGCGTTGACGTGATAGAATGACATAATCTCTACTATGTCCTGTACATTAAGCCTGACACAATCGTTGTCGGTATCAGATCCATGAAAAATAGGACTTATCATTCTTCCCACGATTCTGTCTCCTATAAATACCCTTCCATCCGTGGGAATGGTACGCACATAGAGAAACACACACACACTTGAGGTTCTTAAACCATTTTTAATTTACGATTGAATACCCGAACAGACTTGATCATGGGAGCAAGATCGGGGGACAGAATCTCGTATGTTGTAAATTTGACAGGTGTATTCCTTGAACTCCAGTATTTCAACCGAAAGTCACTTCTTCAAGTTGATTTGGTTCAACTAGATGAAAATCACATCTTCAATTGGCACCGTCTGCGGGAAGCGATAAGACTCTCCGATATGAAATTCACGCGCTTTAGGAGTAAGAGAATTTTTCCTATTGGGGCTGAACCAAGCTCTGCGGCCCAGCAAGAGGGCACTCAAAAGAACCAGGAATATCAGCGAATTTTTCAACCGACAAACGAAGAAACTATCGCAAGGATGGCTGGGTTTGTGACTGAAAATCTTGATAACTTTGAAGAATTGGTAAGCTTCTTCACGAGACAAGGAAAGGACAAAGCTGGGTATTCTAAACGTAAACTGGTCAAATGTACTGAAATTTTTTTTCAGAAAAAGAGTCAAATGATGGGTATGAGAAATCCTTTCAAACGTGCCTCCTCCAGGTCTACTTCCAAGATTGCCTCTATCTCGAGGGCATTCACTCAAGATCTTCTCGGAAGATGTCCTAGTGAGATGTCTAGGCATCTGGAGGGATTGACCACGGATTATATGAGGGCGCCACTTTTTATCGATGACATAAATGGGGAGATGGTTCCCCCCAATTTTAAACTTTTGATTTTACAGTCCTATGATAGGCGAGATAACCCAGAGGATTATCTCCATTTTCAATTTATAATGTGTACCTGATTCCATTATCTGTCCGGCCTTCCCCGTCTTCGTAGAAGGAGCTGCCCGAAAATGGTTGTGAAATTTGGAACATTGGAGCGTTTTTTCTTTGGCCGATATCGTAGATAAATTTATCCACCGGCTCATCTCATCTAAGCCGACGACCAGAATCATGGTGTACTTGATGAATATACAGGAAGTCCGCGGGGAATTTCTGCACTAATATATGAAAAAGTTTCATGATTAAAAAACGTACAGATACCTGACCTGAATGAACAAGTCACCATCGCCGCCTTTACAAACGGATTAATGGCGGGAGTGTTTAGCACCTAAGTACATACGGAGTATCCTCGAACACTTCGGGAGTTACGGCAAATGGTAGATGAGTGCATCCAAAGTGAGAATTTTAATATCATGAAGAGAGAATTCAGACTGGCCAAGATCCTAGGAGAAGAAGGGATCAAGGCCGAGGCGAATCAGAACCAGGCGGTTGAGAAGCACAGAGTTCCTCCTATGACCACCGAAGCGCCTTTAACAGGATAGTCAAGGGAAAACAATACATCCTCGACTCTGAATTAACCCTCCCTTAATACAAACAGATCACTCATCCTTACTGTGATGGAACAACATCACCTTGATAGATCTCCGTCAAGGATGAACAAAAAAAAAAGAAGTGGAATGCTAACCTCTACTGTACATACCACCGAAACATCGGCCATGAGACCGAAAACTGCAACGACTAAAAGAAATTGAGGAAATTGGGAAGGACAATGGTATTTCCAAGGTTGAGTTTCAAACATTGAACCTTTCAAACAGATTTCAGGTGGTATAGTTTGTGCTAGTGATTTTTCATCGAAATATCCACTTTTATGCCAGTCATTTGAAGTAGATTCCAGTGGCATAACGAAATTTGCAGGTAAAACAGCTGATGAACTTAACTTCTTGAAAGAGAACATGCATTTGATTGCTGATGATATATCAAACAGGGCCTTTGCATTTTATTTTTATTTTTGTTTGCTCAGGGACGAACCATTTTAGGAATGCAAACAATTTGTTATTCTACTTTTGATGGGTAGTCGAAGCACTAAACAAAGTAAGACTGGAAGCAAGTTGAGGGCGGTCATCTAGGCCCTCATCGATTTTGTGATTGGCCGAGGAGATCTTCTCAGGGCCTATTCCAACTCGGCTCGTTGCCTCGCCTATGGGGCTGAGATCAGTCTTCCAATGATGGTTGTCATCTCAACTCGGTCACCTATCTCCGCCCTCTGCCACCTAACATCCCGCTGGGAAAGCTGACCTCTGCTTATGGAATGACATGGCGTTGACGTGATAGAATGACATAATCACTACTATGTCCTGTACATTAAGCCTGACACAATCGTTGTCGATATCAGATCCAGAAAAAATGGGACTTATCATTCTTCCCACGATCCTGTCTCCTATAAATACCCTTCCATCCGTGGGAATGGTACGCACATAGAGAAACACACATACACACTTGAGGTTCTTAAACCATTTTTAGTTTGCGATTGATTACTCGAACAGACTTGATCATGGGAGTAAGATCGGGGGACAGAATGTCGTATGTTTTAAATTTGACAGGTGTATTCCTTGGACTCTAGTATTTCAACCGAAAGTCACTTCTTCAAGTTGATTTGGTTCAACTAGATGAAAGCCACATTTTCAATTGGTGCCGTCTGCGGGAAGCGATAAGACTCTCCGATATGAAATTCATGCGCTCTAGGAGTAAGAGAATTCCCCCTATTGGGGCTGAGCCAAGTTCTGCGGCCCAGGAAGAGGGCACTCAAGAGAACCAAGAACATCAGCGAATTTTTCAACCGACAAACGAAGAAACTATCGCAAGGATGGCTGGGTTTGTGACTGAAAATCCTTATATCTTTGAAGAATTGGGAAGCTTCTTCACGAGACAAGAAAAGGACAAAACCGAGTTTTCTAAACTTAAACTGGTCAAATCTACTGAAATTTTCTTCAGAAGAAGAGTCAAATGATGGGAATGAGAAATCCTTTCAAGCGTGCCTTCTCCTAGTCTACTTCCAAGATTGCCTCTATCTCGAGAGCATTCACTCAAGATCTTCTTGGAAGACGTCCTAGTGAGATGCCTAGGTATCCGGAGGAATTGATCACGGATTATATGAGGGCGCTACTTTTTATCAATGACATTAATGGGAAGATGGTTTCCCCTAACTTTAAACTTTCGACTTTCCAATCCTATGATAGGCGAGATGACCCAGAGGATTATCTCCATGCTTTTATCTCTATTTTCATTTTATACCGTGTGCCTGATTCCATTATCAGTCCGGCCTTCCCCGTCTTCTTTCAAGAAACTGCCCGAAAATGGTTGTGAAATTTGGAACCTTGGAGCGTTTTTTATTTGGCCGATCTCATGGATAAATTTATCCACCGGTTTGTCTCATCTAAGCCGACGACCAAAATCTTGGTGTACTTGATGAATATGCAGCAAGTCCGTGGGGATTCATTGCACTAATATACGAAAAAGTTTCATGATTAAAAAACGTACAGATACCTGACCTGAATGAGCAAGTCACCATCGCCACTTTTACAAACGGATTAGTGGCGGGAGTGTTTAGCACCTAAGTGCATGCGGAGTATCCTCGAACACTTCGGGAGTTACGGCAAATGGTAGATGAGGGCATCCAATGTGAGGATTTTAATATCATGAAGAGGGAAGTTCAGGCAGGTCCGACTAGCCAAGATCCTAGGAAAAGAAGGAATCAAGGTCGAGGCGAATCAGAACCAGGCAGTTGAGAAGCACAGAGTTCCTCCTATGACCACCGAAGCGCCTTTAACAGGATCGCCAAGGGAAAACAATACATACTCGACCCTGAATTAACCCTCCCTTATTGCAAACCGATCATGCATCCTTACTGTGATGGAACAACATCACCTTGATAGATCTCCGTCAAGGATGAACAAAAAAAAAAAAAGAAAAATGTTAACCTCTACTGTGCATACCACCGGAACAACGGCCATGAGACCGAAAACTACAACGACTAAAAGAAATTGAGAAAATTGGGAAGGACACGAGTATTTCCAAGGCTGAGTTTCAAACATTGAACCTTTCAAACAGATTTTAGGTGGTAGAGTTTGTGCTGGTGTTTTTGCATCGAAGTATCTACTTTTAAGCCAGTCATTTGAAGTAGATTCCAGAGGCATAATGAAATTTACAGGTAAAACTGCTGATAAACTTAACTTCTTGAAAGAGAACATGCATTTGATTGCTGATGATATACCAAAGGTGTTGAAGCGAAAATGGAATACATTGCATGCGGTGTTGTTCTTTAAGAGTTTGGAATTGATGAAATAGCAAACTGGTCTGGTGTTTGAAGCCACGATGAGAAAGAAGTAACTACGAATTAGTGGTTAGTTGGTGTTGGAAATATGTTGTTCTTCAGAAGTTAATTTGACTAAGAGGATTCTCAACTCTATGGATGGGGTAAAAGATGTTTCTGTTGTGGTCCTAACGAAAATAGTTATTGCTCTCCATGATAACACCCTCGCTTCTCCATGTTTCCAATTGTGGTTGTCATCTTAACTCGGTCACCTATCTCCGTCCTCTGGCACCTAATATCCTGCGGAAAAAGCTGACCTCTGCCTATGGAATGACATGGCGTTGACGTGATAGAATGACATAATCACTATTTTGTCGTGTACATTAAGCCTGACACAATCCTTGTCGGTGTCAGACCCATGAAAAATGGGACTTATCATTCTTCCCACGATCCTGTCTCCTATAAATATCCTTCCATCCGTGGGAATGGTACGCACATAGAAAAACACACACACACACACTTGAGGTTCTTAAACCATTTTTAGTTTGCGATTGAATACCCGAACAGACTTGATCATGGGAGTAGGATCGGGGGATAGAGTCCCGTATGTTGTAAATTTGACAGGTGCATTCCTTGAACTCCAATATTTCAACCGAAAGTCACTTCTTCAAGTTGATTTGGTTCAACTAGATGAAAATCACATCTTCAATTGGCGCCGTCTGTGACAAGCAATAAGACTCTCTGATATGAAATTCATGCACTCTAAGAGTAAGAGAATTCCCCCTATTGGGGCTGAGTCAAGCTCTGCGGCCCAGCAAGAGGGCACTCAAGAGAACCAAGAACCTCAGCAAATTTTTCAACCGATAAACGATAAAACCATCGCAAGGATGGCTGGGTTTGTAACTGAAAATCCCGATATCTTTGAAGAATTGGGAAGCTTCTTCACGAGACAAGGAAAGGACAATGCCGAGTTTTCTAAACGTAAACCGGTCAAATCTACTGAAATTTTCCTCAAAAGAAGAGTCAAATGATAGGCATGAGAAATCCTTTCGAGCGTGTCTCTTCCAGGTCTACCTCCAAGATTGCCTCTATCTCAAGGGCATTCACTCAAGATCTTCTCGGAAGACGTCCTAGTGAGATGCTTAGGCATCCGCAGGGATTGACCATGGATTTTATATGGGCGCCAATTTTTATCGATGACATAAATGGGAGATGGTTCCCCCCAATTTTAAACTTTCGATTTTGCAGTCCTATGATAGGCGAGATGACCCAGAGGATTATCTCCATGCTTTTATCTCCATTTTCAATTTATACTGTGTACCTGATTCCATTATCTGTCCGGCCTTCCTCGTCTTCTTAAAACGAGCTGCCCGAAAATGGTTGTGAAATTTGGAACCTTGGAGCATTTTTTCTTTGGCCGATCTCATGGATAAATTTATCCATCGGTTCGTCTCATCTAAGCTGACGACCAAAATCTTGGTGTACTTGATGAATATACAGCAAGTCCGTGAGGAATCTCTGCACTAATATATGAAAAAGTTTCATGATTAAAAAACGTACAGATACCTGACTTGAATGAACAAGTCACCATCGTTGCCTTTACAAACGGATTAGTGGTGGGAGTGTTTAGCACCGAAGTACATACGAAGTTTCCTCGAATACTTTTGAAGTTACGGCAAATGGTGGATGAGGGCATCGAAAATGAGGATTTTAATATCACGAAGAGGGAAGTTCAGGCAATTCAGACTAGCCAAGATCCTAGGAAAAGAAGTGATCAAGGTCGAGGTGAATCAGAACCAGGTGATTGAGAAGCATAGAGTACCTCCTATGACCACCGAAGCGCCTTTAACAGGATCGTAAAGGAAAAACAACACATTCTCGATTCTGAATTAACCCTACCTTAATACAAACCGATCACGCATCCCTACTATGATGGAACAACATCACCTTGATCGATCTCCGTCATGAATGAACAAAAAAAAAAAGAGAAGAGGAATGCTAACCTCTACTGTGCATACCACCGGAACATCGGCCATGAGACCGAAAATTGCAACGACTAAAAGAAATTGAGGAAATTGGGAAGGACACTGGTACTTTCGAGGCTGAGCTTCAAACATTGAACCTTTCAAACAGATTTCAGGTGGTAGATTTTGTGCTGGTGATTTTGAACTGAAATATCCACTTTTAAGCCAGTCATTTGAAGTAGGTTCCAGTGGCATAATGAAATTTGCCGGTAAAACTGCTGATGAACTTAATTTCTTGAAAGATAACATGCTTTTAATTGCTGATGATATACCAAAGGAGTTGAAGCGAAAGTGGAATACATTGCATGCGGTGTTTTTCTTTAAGAGTTTGAAATTGATGAAAAAGTAAACCGGTCTGGTGTTGGAAGCCACGATGAGAAAGAAGTAACTACCAATTAGCGGCTGGTTGGTGTTAGGAATATGTTGTTTTTTAGTAGTTAATTTGACTAAGAGGATTCTCAACTCTATGGATGGGGTAAAAGATATTTATGTTGTTGTCCTAACGAAAATAGTTATTGCTCTCCATGATAACGTCCTCACTTCTCAATTGGAAATAGGTAATTTTCTTGAAAGGTTGACTCCTTTGCAGGGCCTTTGCATTTTATTTTTATTTTTGTTTACTCAGGGACGAACCATTTTGGAAATGCAAACAATTTATTATTCTATTTTTGTTGGGTAGTTGATGCACTAAACAAAGTAAGACTGGAAGTAAGTTGAGGGCGGTCATCTCGGCCCTCATCGATTTAGTGATTGGCCGAGGAGGCCTTCTCAGGACCTATTCCAACTCGACTCGTTACCTCGCCTATGGGACTGAAATCAGTTTTCCAATGGTGGTTGTCATCTTAGCTCGCCCACCTATCTCCGCCCTCTGGCACTTAACATCCCGCTGGAAAAGCTGACCTCTGCTTATGGAATGACATGGCGTTGAGTGATAGAATGACATAATCACTACTATGTCTTGTCCATTGAGCCTGACACAATCATTGTCGGTGTCAGATCCATGGAAAATGGGACTTATCATTCTTTCCACGATCCTGTCTCCTATAAATACCCTTCCATCAATGGGAAATACGCACATAGAGAAGCACACACACACTTGAGATTCTTAAATCATTTTTAGTTTGCAATGGAATACCCGAGCAGACTTGATCATGGGAGTAGGATCGGGGGACAGAGTCCCGTATGTTATAAATTTGACAGGTGTATTCCTTGAACTCCAGTATTTCAACCGAAAGTCACTTCTTCAAGTTGATTTGGTTCAACTAGATGAAAATCAGAACTTCAATTGGCGCCGTCTAAGAGAAGCGATAAGACTCTCCGATACAAAATCCATGCTCTAGGAGTAAGAGATTTCCCCCTACTGGGACTGAGCCAAGCTCTGCGGCGCAGTTAGAGGGCAGTCAAGAGAACCAAGAAACTTAGTGAACTTTTCAATCGATAAACGAACAAGTCCTCGTAAGGATGGTTGAGTTTGTGACTGAAAATTCTGGTATCTTTGAAGAATTGGAAAGCTTCTTAAAGAGACAAGGAAAGGAGAAAATCGAGTTTTCTAAACGTAAACTGGTCATATCTCCTGTAATTTTTCTCGGAAGAAGCGTCAGATAATATGCATGCGAAAGCCTTTCAAGCGTGCCTCCTTCAGGTCTTCCTCCAAGATTGCCTCTATCTCGAGAGCATTCACTCAAGATTTTCTCGAAAGACATCCTAGTGAGGTGCCTAAGCATCCGGGGGGATTGGCTACCGATTATATGAGGGCGCCGCCTTTTATCGATGACATTAATGGGGAGATGGTTCCCCCAAAACTTTAAATTTTTTATTTTATTTTCCTATGATAGGTGAGATTACCCAGAAGATTATCTCCATCTTTTATCTCCATTCTCAAGTTATACTGTGTACCTGATTCCATTATCTGTCCAGCTTTCCCCGTCTTCTTACCAGGAACTACCCGAAATTGGTTGTAAAATTTGGAACCTAAGAGCGTTTTTTCTTTGGACGATCTCGTGGATAAATGAATCCACCGGTTCGTCTCATCTTTGCTGACGACGAAAATTTTGGCCAATTTGATAAATATACAGCAAGTCCGTGGAGAATCTCTGCTCTAATACGTGAAAAAGTTTCATGATTAAAAAACGTACAAATACCTAACCTGAATGAATAAGTCACCATCACCGACTTTACAAACGGATTAGTGGCGGGGGAGTTTAATACCGAAGTACATAAGGAGTATTCTTGAATATTTCGTGAGAGCTATAGCAAATGGTAGATGAGGACATCCAAAATGAGGATGTTAATCGCATGAAGAGGGAAGCTCAGGCGATTTGGACTAGCCAAAACCCTAGAAAAAGAAGGGATTAAAGCCGAGGCGAATCAGAACCAGGCAATTGAGAAGCACAGAGTTCTTCCTATGACCGACGAAGCGCCTTTGACAGGATCGCCAAGGGAAAACAACCCATCCTTGATTCTGAATTAAGCCTTCCTTAATACAAACCGATCACGCATCCTTAATGTGATGGAACAACATCACCTTGATCGATCTCCGATAAAAATGAACGAAAAAAGAGAAAAGAGGAATGCTAACCTCTACTGTGCATACCACCGGAACATCGGTCATGAGATCGAAAACTGCAACGATTTAAAGGAAGAAATAAAAAATCTGATCAAGTAAGGACAGTTGAGACAATTCGTCCGAGTTGATAGAGGGTGTAACTGTTGGGATAATCGCTGGAATCAATAGCGGGAGAATAGACGAGAACGAAGAAATAATAGTTAGACTCTCCGGGAACCTAAAGAGTCGGAAAGACCTCCCCGAGATGGATCCCCTGATTACGGGCCCAATATAGCAATGATCATTACTAGCATTGTTGGTGGTCTGATGGGAGGCGATAGTCAAAATTTTTGAAAAATAACATATCGGCAACTTAATCCAAATCATATAAAGGCGAGTTTTTGTCCTACAGAGGTCATCACATATGGCCCGAACAATCCCGTCCCAACTGCATCCAGCAACCATGAAACCCTGATGATTGAGGTCCTTAGCAATAATTATATCATAAAGAATGTGTATGTCGACTCAAGAAACTTGATAGACGTCTTGTATCATCGGACTCTCAAAAATTTAAAATTGACAGGGGACCAGCTTGCCCCAATACAGACCCCCTTAGTAAGATTCAAGGGACACGTAGTCTACCTCGAAGGGATGATTACGTTGATGACTGTCAAACGCCACCAGTGCTATCAAATTGTCCCTGTCAACTTCATCATTGTTAAAGTTGACTCTGACCTACAATTTGCCGATAGATCGGCCAACGTTAAATGTTTTGCGAGTTGTGTTCAACTTACCATCTAAGTTTCAAGTTTTCAACCCCGACTAGTATAGCCGAGGTAAGCAATGATGTGTATGTAGATCGAGAATATTATCTCGCTACCTTATAGGCTGCAGCCGCCTCAAGTGCCGAGTCGAGAATCAAGTTTAAGGCTAAGAAACGGTTTGATGTTGATGCTGATCTGATTTTTTTCATGAGTTTGTCGAAAGGGTGTTTCAATTTAGATATTTCAAAAGTCGGGTATATAAGAAAGTAAGGCGTTTGAAGATGAAATATTACAATAATTTGAAGAAATTTGAGAAAGTTGGGAAGGACACTGGTATTTTCAAGACTGAATTTCAAACATTAAACCTTTCAAGACAGATTTCAGGTGGTAGAGCTGGTGCTGGTGATTTTGATTCGAAAAATCAACTTTTAAGCCAGTCATTTGAAGTACATTCCAGTGGCAAAATGAAATTTGCAGGTAAAACTGCTGATGAACTTAACTTCTTGAAAGAGAACATACATTTGATTGCTGATGACATGCCAAAGGAGTTGGGGCGAAAGTGAAAGACATTGTATGCGGCGTTCTTCTTTAAGAGATTGAAATTGATGAAAAAGTAAACTGGTCTGGTGTTGGAAGCCACGATGAGAAAGAAATAAATACCAATTAGTGGTTGGTTGGTGTTGTGAAAATGTTGCTCTTTAGAAGTTAATTTGACTTAGAGGATTGTCAATTCTATGGATGGGGTAAAAGATGTTTCTGTTGTTTTTCCAACGAAAACAGTTATTACTCTCCATGATAACGTTCTCACTTCTCAACTGCAAATAGGTAATTTTCTTGAAAGATTAATTCTTTTACGAAAACCTTTTCATTTTATTTTTATTTTTGTTTGCTCAGGGACGAACCATTTTGGGAATGCAAACAACTTGTTATTTAGTTTTTGTTGGGTAGTCGAAACACTAAACAAAGCAAGATTGGAAGCAAGTTGAGGGCGGTCATCTCGGCTCTCATCAATTTAGTGATTGGCCGACGCACTCTTCTCAGGGTCTATTCCACCTCCGCTCGTTGCCTCTCCTATGGGGCTGAGATCAGTCTTCCAATGGTGGTTGTCATCGTAGTTCGGCCACCTATCTCTGCCCTCTGACACCTAATATCCCGCTGAAAAAGCTGACCTCTTCATACGGAATGGCATGACATTGACGTGATAGAATGACATAACAACAACTATGACATGTCCATTAAGCCTGACACTATCCTTGTCAGTGTCAGATCCATGGAAAATGGGCATAATCATTTTTTCCATGATCATGTCTCCTATAAATACCCTTCCATCCGTGAGAAAGATACGCACATAGAGAAACACACACACACACACTTGAGCTTATTAAACCATTTTTAATTTGCGATTGACTACTCGAACAGACTCGATCATTGGAATAGGATCGCGAGATAGAGTCCCGTATGTTGTAAATTTGACAGGTGTATTTCTTGGACTCCGGTATTTCAGCCGAAAGTCACCTCTTTAAGTTGGCTTGGTTCAACTAGATGGAAATCACATCTTTAATTGGCGCCGTTTGTGGAAAGCGATAAAATTCTCCGATATGAAATTCACGTGCTCTAAGAGTAAGAAAGTTCCCCCTATTGGGGCTGAGCCAAGTTCTACGGCCCAGCGAGAGTTCAGTCAAGAGAACCAAGAACATCAGTGAATTTTTCAACCGACAAATGAAGAAACCATCGCAAGGATGACTGGGTTTGTGACTGAAAATCCTGATATCTTTGAAGAACTGGGAAGCTTCTTCAAGACACAAGGAAAGGACAAGGCCGAGTTTTCTAAAAGTAAACTGGTCAAATTTACTGAAATTTTCCTCAGAAGAAGAGTCAAATGATAGGCATGTGAAAGCCTTTCAACTGTGCCTCCTCCAGATCTACCTCCAAGATTGCCTCTGTTTCGAGGGTATTCATTCAAGATCTTCTCAGAAGACGTTCTAGTGAGGTGCCTAGGCATCCGGAGGGATTGGCCACGGATTATATGAGGGTGCCACCTTTTATCGATGACATTAATAGGGAGATATTTCCCCCCAATTTTAAACTTTCGATTTTGTAGTCCTATGATAGGCGAGATGACCCAGAGAATTATCTCCATGCTTTTATCTCCATTTTCAAGTTTTACTGTGTACCTGATTCCATTATCTATCCAGTATTTCCCATCTTCTTACAAGAAACTGCTAGAAAATAGTTGTGAAATTTGGAACCTAGGAGCGCTTTTCCGTTGGACGATCTCGTGGATAAATTTATCCACCATTTCATCTCATCTAAGCCAACGACCAAAATCTTGGCATACTTGATGAATATATAGCAAGTCCGTGGAGAATCTCTGCTCTAATATGTGAAAAAGTTTCATGATTAAAAAATGTGCAGATACCTGACCTGAATGAACAAGTCACCATCGCCGTCTTTACAAACATATTAGTGGCAGGGGTGTTTTGCACCGAACTACATAGGGAGTATCTCCGAACACTTCGGGAGTTACGGCAAATGGTAGATAAGGTCATCCAAAATGAGGATGTTAATTGCATGAAGAGAGACGCTCAGGCGACTTGGACTAGCCAAGACCCTAGGATAAGAAGGGATCAAGGTCGAGGCAAATCAGAACCAGGCGGTTGAGAAGCACAGAGTTCCTCCTATGACTGCCGAAACGCCTTTGACAGGATCGCCAAGGGAAAACAACCCATCCTCGATTTTGAATTAATCCTCCCTTAATACAAATCGATCACACATCCTTAATGTGATGGAACAACATCACCTTGATTGATCTCCGTCAAAGATGAACGAAAAAAGAGAGAAAAGGAATGCTAACCTCTACTGTGCATACCATCGGAACTTTGACCATGAGACCGAAAACTGTAATGACTTAAAGAAAGAAATAAAAAATCTGATCAAGTAAGGACACTTGAGGCAATTTGTTCACGGTGACAGAGAGTATGACTGTCGGGATAATCGCTGGAATCAATAGCGGGAGAAAAGACGAGATCAAAGAAACAATAGCAAGGCTCTCCAGGACCCTAGGGAGCAGGAAAGGCCTCGCCGAGATGGATCCCCTGATTACGAGTCCAATATAGCAAGGATCATTAATAGCATTGTTGGTGGTCTGATAGGGAACGATAGTCAAAACTTCCAGAAGAGGACATATCAGCAAGTTAATCCAAATCATACAAAGACGAGTTTTCGTCTCACAGAGGTCATCACATATGGCCCGAACGATCCAGTTTCGACTGCATCCAGCAACCATGAAACCTAAGTGATTGAGGTCCTTATCAACAATTATATCGTAAAAAATGTGTGTGTTGACCCAAGAAACTTGGTAGAGACCTTGTATTACCGAACTCTCGAAAATTTGAAATTGACAGGCGACCAGCTTGTCCCAATACAGACCCCCTTAGTAAGATTCAAGGGACACTAGCCTTCCCCGAAGGGATGATTACGTTGATGACTGTCGAATGTCACCCGCACTGCCAAATTGTCCCCGTCAACTTCACTATTGTTAAAGTCGACTCTCCCTACAATTTGCTGATAAATCGACCAACGTTAAATGCTTTGCAGGTTGTGTACTAAACTTACCTTCTAAATTTCATGTTTTCAACCTCGACTGGTAAAGCCGAGGTAAGCAATGTTGTATATGCAGCTCGAAAATATTATCTCGCTATCTTACAGGCTGCAGCCACCTCAAGTGCCGAGCCGAAAATTGAGGGGAAGCGATCAAATATTTTATCTATAAATTTCATAGATTCTCATCAGACCGAAAAGTCTAGAAGGCTTGAGGCCAGGGATGAGGTTGAGGAAGTTGTTCTAGATTCCCAGAGGTCGAACCAAGTTGTCCACTCGGCACGAGTTTATCCCCCACTCTCTGGAGTAAGATGATCAATCTCTTCAGGAAACGCCGAAACGTTTTCGCCTTAATTAGAGACCATTCTCGAACTAGATTAAAACAACCACTGCTGAACCAACAACAAAAGGCCATTCATCTACCTCTCCCTTATTTTTGAAACTCAAAACCATGGCATCCTATAACCTAATATCCGATCATCCTCCCCCTTCCCCACAATCACATGATGAAGAAAAAGGTATCAAAGAATCTGAAGCTAGAAAATGAAAAATTAAAAAGCTCCTCATGTTAAACCGCAATTCCAAGTTAACAGAATGTTCAATATTCAAAAACCAACCGTCCTTCCACCTAAATACTCTTCAGATGCTAGAGAAGAAGAAAAAGTGCATGAAGAAAAAGAAGAAGAGGACGACAAATCAGAAACTGCCCACATTCTCCTTTTGCATCATTATCTAAAATCGAGCATAATAACAATCCTGCGAAGCCCACTTTCAAACACTCAAAATCCAGCTCAAAACGTCCCTCAGCCAACAAAGATGATGAAAAAAGATTTGGGAAGAAAAAAAGGAGGCTAAATTTATTGCTGATGAATCGAAGAAAGATAAACCTTCTTATGTTTCAGCCGGTACTACATGCATGATTTGAAGTAATGAGCAGGTGATTAAACTTCTCCAGTGCATGATCGAGTTTAAGCCTATGAAATGGGTTGATACTGATGCTGATCCGGCTTCTTTTCACAAGTTTGTCGAACGGGTGTTTCAATTTAGATATTTCAAAAGTCGGGTATATGAGAAGGTGAGGCGCTTAAAGATGAAATATTGCAATAATTTAAAGAAATTTGAGAAAGTTGGGAAGGATACTGGTATTTCCAAGGCTAAGCTTCAAACATTGAACCTTTCAAGACAGATTTCAGGTGGTAGAGTTGGTACTTGTGATTTTGAGTCGAAGTATCAACTTTTAAGCCAGTCATTTGAAGTAGATTCCAGTGGCATAATGAAATTTGCAGGTAAAACTGTTGATGAACTTAACTTCTTGAAAGAGAACATACATCTGATTGCTGATGACATGCCAAAGGAGTTGGGACAAAAGTGGAAGACATTGCATGCGGTGTTCTTCTTTAAGAGATTGGAATTGATGAAAAAGCAAACTGGTCTGGTGTTAGAAGCCACGATGAGAAAGAAATAAATACCAATTAGTGGTTGGTTGGTGTTGTCAATATGTTGTTCTTCAGAAGTTAATTTGACTTAGAGGATTCTCAAATCTATAGATGGGGTAAAAGATATTTCTGTTGTTTTCCCGACGAAAACAGTTATTGTTCTCCATGATAACGTCCTCACTTCTCAACTGCAAATAGGTAATTTTCTTGAAAGGTTGATTCTTTTGAGAAAGCCTTTGCATTTTATTTTTATTTTTGTTTGCTCAGGGACGAATCATTTTGGGAATGCAAACTACATGTTATTTAGTTTTTGTTGAATAGTCGAAGCACTGAACAAAGCAAGACTAGAAGCAAGTTGAGGGCGGTCATCTCATCCCTCATCAGTTTAATGATTGGCCGATGAGGCCTTCTCAGGGCCTATTCCACCTCGGCTCGTTGCCTTCCCTATGAGGGTGAGATCAGTCTTCCAATGGTGGTTGTCATCTTAGTTCGACCACCTATCTCTGCTCTCTGGCACCTAACATTCAGCTGGAAAAGCTGACCTCTGCATATGGAATGACATAGCGTTGACATGACTATGTCATGTCCATTAAGCCTGACACTATCCTTGTCAGTATCAGATCCATGGAAAATGGGACTTATCATTCTTCTCACGATCCTGTCTCCTATAAATACCCTTCCATCCGTGGGAAAGGTGCGCACATAGAGAAACACACACACACACTTGAGGTTCTTAAACCATTTTTAATTTGCGATTGAATACCCGAACAAACTTGATCATTGGAGTAGGATCGGGAGACAAAGTCCCGTATATTGTAAATTTGAGGGGTATACTCCTTGGACTCCGGTATTTCAATCGAAAATCACCTCTTCAAGTTGACTTGGTTCAACTAGATGGAAATCACATCTTCAATTGGCGCCATCTGTGAGAAGCGATAAGACTCTCCGATACGAAATCCATGCGCTCTAGGAGTAATAGAGTTCCCTCTACTGGAGTTGAGCCAAGCTCTGCGGCCCAGCGAGAGGGCAGTCTAGAGAACCAAGAACATCAGTGAACTTTTCAACCGACAAACGAAGAAACCATCGCAAGGATGGCTGAGTTTATGACTAAAAATCCTAGTATCTTTGAAGAACTGGGAAGCTTCTTCAAGAGACAAGGAAAGAACAAGGCCGAGTTTTCAAGCGTGCCTCCTCTAATTCTACCTCCAAGATTGCCTCTATCTCGAGAGCATTCGCTCAAGATTTTCTCGGAAGACATCCTAGTGAGGTGCCTAGCCGTCCGAAGGGATTGGCCTCGGATTATATAAGGGCGTCACCTTTTACCGATGGCATTAATAGGGAGATGGTTCCCCCAAACTTTAAACTTTCAATTTTACAGTCCTATGATAGGCGAGGTGACCCAGTAGATCATCTCCATGTTTTTATCTCCGTTTTCAAGTTATCTGTCCAGCTTTCCACGTTTTCTTACAAGGAACTGCCTGAAAATGGTTGTGAAATTTGAAACCGAGGAGCGTTTTTTCTTTGGTCGATCTCGTGGATAAGTTTATCCACCGGTTCATCTCATCTAGGCCGATGACGAAAATCTTGGCCTATTTGATGAATATACAGCAAGTCCGGGGAAAATCTCTACGCTAATACGTGAAAAAGTTTCATGATGAAAACGTACAAATACCTGACCTGTATGAACAAGTCACCATCGTCGCTTTTACAAACGGATTAGTGGCGGGGGTGTTTAGCACCGAAGTACATAGGGAGTATTCCCGAACACTTCGAGAGCTATGACAAATGGTAGATAAGGGCACCCAAAGTGAGAATGCTAATCGCACGAAAGGGAAAGCTCAGGCGATTTGGACTAGCCAAAGCCCTAGGAAAAGAAAGGATCAAGACCGAGGCGAATCAGAACCAGATGGTGGAGAAGCACAGAGTTCTTTCTATGACCGCCGAAACGTCTTTGACAGGATCGCCCATATGTAATTGGATTTGAGGGAAGAGAGGAGACATGAGGGAAGACAATTCTAAATGGGTTAATTGGATTTGATAAGTTATCCCCCATATGTAAAAATTTAAGATACTCATACCCATCTATTCATGGACGGATATGGGTAAATTTAACTAAATGGATTTATTTGCCACCTATAATTATGATCACAATCATCACTAAAAGCCAAAACTTGTTTACGATTACATTTTTTTAATTATAAGCTTTTATGTTCGCATATTGGTTAGTCCAAATGGATTTCAATAAATCAAAGATTGTGAGGATTTTCTTTGGATCATTATAACTTTAGGATTACTTTGTTTTCTGAATTTAGATGGTGCTTAAATAAAGGATGGTTAAATTATTAACAAAATTAGAACAATCGAATTAATTTTCATAAGTATTTGTAAACAAGATTAATTTCTTCCACATATACCACTTTTTATTTTGTGCTCTAAGTGAAGCAAATGAAAAAGCCCATACATAAAGACACGCGTTACATGTGGAACACTAATATCTCATGCTTAAACACAAAACAAATTAACAAACAAAAGAGGGAAGTTCATGTTAATGACATGCAAGTCTATATAAATCTTTGATACACATAATTTGTGCACTTAATTATTTATAATTATATCAAAAAATTATGGCATTCCAAATAGCTAACTACCATATTAATCTTTAGAAACTTTTGAATGTAAATTTTGTATAATGTGACAATATTGATTAATTATTATAATGCATAATAGCATTTTTTTTTTTGGCCAAATCAATTAAGTCTCAAATTGCATCAGGCTCCAACTATACATAAAATATTTGTTCATTACCATGCAATGGCTTATTATTTTTCTTTCATCAAAACGATATTTGATTTTTTTTTTCAACACATAAGTATTCCATCTTTGCCAGACTAATCTCCTTGTACCTGTACACCCCGCCCTCCAAGTATACACAAGCAGTAGAGAGGTGACTCGAACACATGATCTTGGGACCTAAGTAGACTACCCCGAAATCATCCGAGCCAACCCCAAGGGGCATCAAAATGATATTTGATTATATTGATGTCAAAAGCTATACAATTGCAAGTAAAGGCTAGAGATGGCTTTCCTCGTCTAATGTAATGTCTTGTCAAGTGTACTTGACCATGCAGTGGCTTATGATACTCCTCCAAAATAGTTGTATCAGTAATTGGATGCATTTTGCAATGCAAAGTGTGACGTCCCCACCGTACCCAGAGGCGTACCAAAGGATTTAGCGGATCGCCTGACTAACTCGCGCCAGGACTCGATACTCTAAAACGAGAAAATAGAGTTCACGCTAAAAGAAAGTTCTATTTAAACTATTACATTTTCAAAAGTTGTATAGACTATTACATTAAGTCATGCACACCACTAGTACCAAGAAGTAAACCCTAGAGAAGTTACTAATTATAACCACCACAACAAATATATACATTTCACTAGTCAACTTATAACAAGTACAAATTCAACTATTCTATAATCAAAAGTCTATACACCTTCCCGAACTTTTTCGGCCCCTGCTAAGGAAAACAAATAGAACGGGGTAAGTTATATACTTAGTGAATAATCAGGGGTAAAAATGTATACTCATATCCAAATAAACAGGTAAATCAGGATATTTCACATCAATAACAGAAAGGTAACATCACAATGGTAGGATACAGGTGGCTCCAAAACCAGTTCAATTCCCCGAGCTTGAACGCCTGTTGACACTCCGTCAACAAAAGTACTCATGGTCCGTAAACTCCACTTACTTTTCCCGTTCACCTTATCAACCCTCGCTGGCCAGTCAACAGCACACAGCAGCTCGAGCGAAACAAAATCACTTAGTTTTAATCAAAACTTTAACAGATTCGAACACCCAAGCAGATTCGAACACCCAAGCAGCGCCAAAAATGAGCCAAAAGTAAAGCCAGAAGTAATTGGCAACTTACTCCCAAAGTACCCCCAAATATCGCAGCAGTTTAACTCAACTCTACCCAAAATTAACTCCAGAAAATGGCCAAAATCACTGCCTGGTGTATTCCAACAAGAAGCCCCAGCAAAGGTACAAAATTTCGCAATTTAGGGTTCAGAATAAGACTAATTGAGGCAGGAATTGCAATACCTCCACCTGCCAAAAATTGACAGGTGGTAACGTGCTGGGATGGACGGCCGCGAGAGGGTTGGAGCTGGTGCTGGGGTGGAAGCGAGCTGGAGGTGAGGCGCGGCGAGCTTGGAGGTGGCGGCAGCTGTGGCAGAGTGAGGGGAGAGAGGGAAGAGCTGATGGTGGCCGCCAGGGGAGGCTGCGCGCGAGGGCGCGGCAGCGTTGGGCTAGGGCGGCGCGCTGCAGTGCTCGATGGCGGCGCTCTGTCGGCTGCGGACTGAGCTGGAGGAGTTGGCTGTAGGTTGCGCAGGGGAGGCTGCGCGCGAGGGCGCGGCAGCGTTGGGCTCGGGCGGCGTGCGACGCGCTGTGGTGCTCGATGGCGGCGTGCAATGATGGAGGTTGTGGAGTTTGAGCAGGCGGCGGCGGTTTGAAGAAGAAACGAAAAGGGGAAAAAGAAAGCAGCGGGGAAGAAGGAAGAAAGAAAAGAAAGAAGAAGAAAAGAAGAAAAAGAAAGGAAAAAAAATGGAATTTTTTTTTTTTCAAAAACTATCTTAACGTAAATCTGAAATCTGAAATTGTTTTTTTTTTTTTTTTTGAATTCATGTTTTGGGTCGTCAAACACCGCGCGGGCACGCCAAGATTGGTCTTCGTCCTCTGGTCTCAGGATTGCACTTCCTAGTCACAATGCAGAAAAGTATTAATATTTCCACCACCCAACGAGGAAACGACAAAACGAAAGCAATGAACAACTAAAAATAATAATAAAACTAATATTTGGGTTGCCTCCCAAACAAGCGCCTTTCTTTAGTGTCTTTGGCTAGATATAGCCCGTAATTCGTTTAAACCAAGCAAATCGGGTCCTCTAAATGCATCGTCTCTACCCGTTCAATTGGATCCCCATCATAATACGACTTGAGACGATGACCATTTACCACAAATTTCTTCTCCGTCCTTAGACTCTGGATCTCCACTGCACCATAATCAAAGACATTAGTTACAACAAAGGGACCGATCCAATGAGAACGTAACTTACCTGGAAATAACTTCAACTTCGAGTGGTACAGTAGAATTTTTTGCCCACATTCAAACGTTTTCCTAGACACCTGCTGGTCATGAAATATCTTATTCTTCTCCTTATAAATCACAGCATTCTCATAGGCTTCATTGCGAATTTCTTCCAATTCCTGTAATTGCATCTTCCTTTGGATTCCGCCCTCTTCGATGTCCATATTGCATTGTTTAACCGCCCAAAATGCTCTATGCTCGAACTCGACAGGGAGGTGACATGGCTTCCCAAATACCAAACGATAAGGGGACATGTCGATTGGCGTCTTGTACGCCGTTCTATACGCCCATAAGACATCTTCAAGTCTCATACTCCAATCCTTCCTATCGGGTCGAACCATCTTCTCCAAAATCGACTTGATCTCCCGATTTGATGCCTCTGCCTGACCGTTTGTCTGAGGATGGTAAGAAGTAGAGACTTTGTGCAAGACACCGTACCTCCTGAAAAGTGCCGCAATTGTCTTGTTGCAGAAATGGGTACCCCTATCACTTACAATTGCTCGCGGCATCCCAAAGCGGACAAAAATATTAGATTTGACAAATTCTGCAACTACTTTGGAATTGTTAGTACGGGTGGGTTTTGCTTCCACCCATTTCGAAACATAGTTTACGGCAAGCAATATATAAAGAAAACCATAAGACGAAGGAAAAGGTCCCATAAAGTCAATACCCCAAACGTCAAAAATCTCAACAAAAATCATTGGGGTTTGGGTCTTTTGATCCCTACGAGAAATATTACCCACTCGTTGACACTTATCACATGACTTACAAAACGAGTAGACATCCTTAAAGAGGGTCGGCCAATAGAATCCACTCTCTAGAACCTTACGAGCCGTCTTTTTTGGTCCAAAGTGACCTCCACATGCAAAAGAGTGACAATAAGCTAAAATAGATTGGAATTCATTTTCACTTACACATCTGCGAATGATTTGGTCGGCACCACGCTTCCAGAGGTAAGGGTCATCCCAGATGTAAGACTTTGCGTCACTCCTCAACTTGTCCCGTTTTGCCTTAGGCCATCCAGCAGGGAACTTGTCAGTAGCTAGAAAATTAACAATATCTGCTTACCACGGCAAAGATAAATTAGCAGAAAATAAATGCTCATCGGGGAATGTTTCTCTCAGTGGGAGGTCGTCCTCGGTGACTTGTACTCGACTCAAGTGATCTGCTACCAAATTTTCGGCTCCTTTCTTGTCTCTGATCTCCAGGTCAAACTCTTGTAGCAATAGTATCCACCTTATAAGTCGTGGTTTGCCTCTTTTTTGGTCAGCAAATACCGCAAAGCTGCATGATCAGAGAAGATAATAACTTTAGCACCAAGTAAATAGGACCGAAATTTCTCTAAAGCAAAATCTACAGCTAAAAGCTCCTTTTCGGTGGTCGAATAGTTCAACTGAGCTCCATTCAAGGCTCGAGATGCGTAGTAGATAGCATGGGATGCCTTCCCCACTCTTTGACCCAGCACCGTGCCCACTGCATAATCACTGGCGTCACACATGATTTCGAATGGCAGGTTGCAGTCGGGCGGTTGGATAATAGGTGAGGAGATTAATAGCTCCTTCAACCTATCAAACGCCTTCTTACATGTTTCATTGAATTCAAAGGGCACATCTTTTTGTAAAAGTTGGAACAGGGGCGCTCCAATTTTGGAGAAATCCTTTATGAACCTCTTGTAGAAACCTGCATGACCCAAGAAAGAACACACTTCCTGCACACTCGCAGGGTAAGGTAAAATAGATATAACATCTATTTTTGCTTTGTCAACCTCAATACCCTTAGATGACACTATATGACCTAAAACTATCCCGTGCTTGACCATAAAATGGCACTTCTCCCAATTGAGCACAAGATTAGTTTCTATACACCTAACCAAAATCAATTTTAGGTTATTTAGACAGTTATCGAAACTTTCCCCATACACACTGAAATCATCCATAAAAACCTCAATAATCTTCTCAACATACTCTGAAAAGATACTTACCATGCATCGTTGGAAGGTAGCAGGTGCATTGCATAACCCAAATGGCATCCTCCGGTATGCAAATGTTCCAAACGGGCACGTGAAGGTAGTTTTCTCCTGGTCCTCGGGTGCGATAGCAATCTGGAAATAACCTGAAAATCCATCCAAAAAACAATAGTAAGCTCGACCTGCTAATCGCTCTACCATTTGATCAATGAAAGGAAGGGGAAAGTGATCTTTTTTCGTGACGGCATTCAATTTTCTATAATCTATGCACTGCCGCCACCCGGTGGGCTTTCGAACTGGTACGAGTTCGCCCTCTTGATTTGACTCCACCGTTACCCCTGCCTTCTTCGGGACCACCAGTACTGGACTCACCCAGGGGCTATCTGATATAGCAAAGATTATCCCCACCTCCAGCAGTTTCAGGATCTCTTTCTTCACTACCTCCATCATAAGGGGATTCAATCTCCTTTGAGCTTGCCGGATAGGTTTAGCATCCTCCTCGAGTCAAATTCGATGCATACATACCGCGGGGCTAATTCCTTTGATATCGGCGATGGTCCACCCTATCGCCTGCTTATGGTCCCTCAAAACTCGAATTAATTTGTCTTCTTGGACTTTTGATAAACTCGCGGAGATGATTACCGGGAGTGTCCCCCCCTCACCCAAGTATGCATACTTGAGGTGTTTCGGCAGCGGTTTCAACTCCAACACAGGTGCCTGCACCACAGATGAAAGTAACCTTTGGTGAGGTTCAGGCGTAAATACGGGTGCGAGACCATACCTTATTTTTGTGGTTGGCAACGTTTGCAACGCTCCAATCACACATTTTGAGCTCTTCACTCAACTCTACTCCAGACGCCATCTCTGACTCGAAGTGCCTGGTCAAGGCGATTTTCAACTCATCCCTACTTTCAATTTCAAAAACTTCTCGTACAGCAGGGTCAATAACATTTATAGAGAAAACAGAGCCAGCATGTGATTCTGAAGGATATTTCATGAACTCGAAAATATTAAAATGAACAATCTCACCATCAAATTCCATAAATAGGGTGCCCTTATTTACATCAATTTTAGTTCGAGCTGTGCTCAAGAAGGGTCTTCCTAACAGTAAAGGTGATGGGTCGTGAGAGTGTTCATCATCCATATCAAGCACGTAAAAATCAGCAGGAAAAACCAATTCATTAATTTTCACTAAAACATCCTCAATCAATCCGTCAGGGTATGCATTGGTTCGGTCAGCCAGTTGGATGATTATTCCAGTGTCTTTCAGAGGTCCTAATTTCAGAGAAGCATATATAGATTTCGGTATGACAATAATTGAGGCTCCTAAATCTAACATAGCCTTTCCAATCAAGGTATTGCCTATTCTACAAGGAATAGTGAACATACTTGGGTCCCCGCATTTCGGTGGAAGCTTTCGTTGCAGGATTGCTGACACATTTTCCCCCACTACCACTCTCTCATCTCCCTTCAACCGCCTTTGGTTGACACACAAGTCTCTCAAAAATTTTGCGTATCTGGGTACCTGCTTAATTGCATCTAGAAGGGGAATGTTGATCTCCACCTTGCGAAAGATCTCTAGGACTTCTTTCTCCTTGTTCTGCTTCTTTGATTTTTCTAACCTGCTAGGAAAGGGAGGTGGATTAGTCCTAACTGCAATGATTGGATCCGAGATTACCTTTGGATTTTTGGTGTCTCCGCCCTCCTCTTCCAACTCTTTCTCGATTCGTTCCTCGTCCTTGTCCTTAGGAGTCACAGGCTCGGGCCCCTGAATTTCCTTTCCGCTCCTTAGGGTCATTGCGCTCACGTTCTTCGGATTTAATTCAGGCTGAGACGGTAATTTACCTTGGTTCTGGGAATCCAAACGGTTGATGGTAGTAGCCATTTGACTTATCTGATTCCTTATGTCCTGCATTTCGGAGTCCATCCTTTGCTGATTTTGCATAATTGTTGCATCCGTCCTTTGCTGATTTTGCGTAATGGTTGCCATCATTTGTTTCATCATCTCCTCCAAAGATGGACCAGAGTTTAGGGGCGGAGGTGGTCGGGGTTGGTATTGCTGCTGGTACCCTGGTTGCTTATTTGGCACAAAATTAGACTGTCTGTTCGGTGCAAAGTTGGGCTGCCTATTTCCTCCATAACTGAGGTTGGGATGATCTCTCCACCCGGGATTGTAGGTGCTTGAGTAAGGGTCGCACTGCTTTCTTGGCGTGGGCGCGTGGTCAGCCATGTTCACATGTTCTGCAGTTTCTTCCTGAATCATTGGGCACATGTCTGCAGAGTGACCCATACCAGTGCAAATACCACACACCTTGGCCTGAGATGCATTTCCTACAGCCAGTTGCCTAACAAACGAGGTCAACTGAGTTAGCTGCTGCTGGATAGAGGATGTCTCTACCTCATTCACCTTACGTACTGGGACATCCTCCCTCGTACCGAACTGTTGTGAATTCTCTGCCATCCCTTCTATTAGCTCTCTTGCTTCCCGAGGGGTTTTGTTCACCAGTGCCCCTCCACTTGCAGTATCAATTATGCTCCTGTCTCTAAAAAGGAGCCCCTCATAAAAATACTGTATGAGCAGCTGCTCACTTATTTGGTGTTGGGGGCACTTGCCGCACAACTTCTTGAACGGTTCCCAATACTCATAGAGTGACTCCCCTGGGTGCTGCTTGATCCCGCAAATTTCTTTCCTCAGACTTGCAGCCCTGGACGCGGGAAAATATTTATCTAAGAATTTTTTCTTCAACTGGTCCCACGTGGTGATGTTACCTGGTGGTAAGTAGTATAACCAGTCCTTTGCAGAATCCTTCAAGGAAAAGGGAATGCCCCCATTTTTATCTGCTCTTCTGTAATGCCCGGGGGCTTCATACTATTGCACACGACATCAAACTCCTGCAGATGCTTATACGGCTCTTCACCTGGTAAACCATGAAAAGAGGGTAAAAGATGAATCAGACCAGATTTTAACTCAAATGGAGTGTTATCATTTAAAGTGTGGAAAGTAATGCATAAAGGCTGCTGATTTAAATCAGGAGCAGCCAACTCCTTTAATATTCGTGCATTAGCCATGGGGATTTCTTCTTGCTTCGAGTCACTCGAAGTGTCACCAAATGAATCTGTTGGTCCAACTTCTGACTCAGATCTCTGAGATGTAGCACTGGAGTGCTCCTCTCTGAGCTGTCTGGTCTCTTTTCTTGTCTTACGCGCAGTCTTCTCTACTTCAGGGTCAAAAATCAAATCACCTGTACGAGAAAACCGAGGCATACACTAGAAAAATATCAGAGAATTAGAACAAAAATGAATTTAAAAAGAAACAAATAATAACGCCAGTCCCTGGCAACGGCGCCAAAAATTGACAGGTGCCGAATCTGTGCAATAATAATAATAATAACCTAAATACCACCAAAATCAGTCAAAAATTAATCCTAGGTACTGGAGCAGGGACTCTAGGTGTGCAATGGGTTACTTGATTCACCCTGTTCTCGAAGAGTTTGCTGAATCCGATATACCTGAATTAATTAATTGACGAAATTTACTAAATAGTAGACAGTGGCAAGTAGGGTCGTCTCCTCAGGGACTGGGGATATTTGTCTCTTTTAAAGTCCAATTGGTAAGAGGGGGATTTCACCGATATGCAACTAAAAACAATTAAGCAATCCAACTAAAAATAAATAATTAACTAGCACAAATATAGCAGGAATTAAATCAAGAATAAATAAATTCTAGCCAAGGATACAACTACTCAGACACAGTCCATTTATCCGATCATTGATGCAAGAGAGGTTCACTTAATTTATTAATAGACTAGTTATAGTCGCCGACGAATTCTACGACCAATTTTTCCTTAATTTATTGATAACCAAGGTACGACCATTGATTACCTCTAACCAGAAAATACTCCTAGGTACAACCGTAGGAATTAATTTTCCAATTGCATTAATCACTAGAAAAACCTAGCCCTAATCAATAACACGCTACGAGGGTTATTTAAATTAGATTGTATGTTCCCCTAATGTGTAAACACACCAGTTGCCACTAATATTAATCAATCAAACAATTACGGATTTAATTGACTAAATTGGCACGAGATTAATAAATTACGTTGAACATCGGGCCCTTGACATTCAAATAATAAAATAATCTCATGAAAATTCAAGCAGATAACGTGCAAATATTAATAAATTGAGGAACGCGTGAAAACTATTTAGATCTCACAGATTTTCGGGACTGCGCCGTCGAGTTGACCCTTGACTAGATGGAAGGCTTAGCCACGCCGCATAATTAAATCACCACACGAAGTAATAGATTGCAAAGGCATTGCGTGTTTCTACTAGAAAGCAAGGAATAAAAGATGTTTTTCCCGTTGGGGAATATTGTCGAACACCTGGCGTGTGTCAGAGGCCAGTCTCAGGAAAGAAAGAAAGAAAAACTAAAACTCCCCTAAAAGCTAAAACTAAAGCCGTCCCTTGCTTCTGTACGTTGTCCCCTTTTAAAAAAACCAAAAGAAAGATGACTAAAAGCTATCTAGGTGGTCCCCACACATGTGGACAAAGTCTCCAAATTGCTTCTTGTTCCAAGTCTCTCTACATTCCCTTCTTTGGAGAGCCCAATTGACTAAATGCCTTTCACTAACTTTGTGGTCCCCACCAATTCAAGGGCCCAAGGATTGAAACCCTTAGAAGTCTCCATTTTCTCCATAAAGTCCCTCCTTTTTTGTAGTTTTCTGTTTCATTCCTAAAATTAAGTTCACAAACCAAATATAAGTAGATATCCGCAATTAACACAATATTTGGCAGGGATAAAAGGGAAAATTACTAATAAAATTACTAACAAATGACGCCCTATCACTGGCCAGTTAACAGCACACAGCAGCTCGAGCGAAACAAAATCACTTAGTTTTAATCAAAACTTTAACAAAGAATGAAATCTCAAGGTTAGCATGGAACTAACTTCGACCAAGCCCCGGTTGGCTCGAATAGTTCGTCTACCCTTGGAACCGGGCTGGAACCAAGCCCTGAGATATCCAATCTCTCAATAGATGATATTTCTCAACAAAAAACACAACAAAGTATTTACCCCAACAGCACACAGCAAAAAGGGGTTGAACTCAAATCATGTAAACACCCCCATCAGTACACAGCAAAAGAGTGATATTCAACATAAGGCATGTATTCTGACATATGAAATCAAAACAAAGGATGGGCTTAGGTCGAGTGAGATCAAGTACACTCTCGCCTAAGTACCCATTTAACATATACAAAGCACTTTGACAATTTCACATCAATAAATAACCCAACTACTCACTCAAAAGAGTTAGCTTGTAAATCAAGACACTTTATACGGGTCCACCGATTCCGTCTGATTCGTCACTGCCTGTGACAGAAAATTATACTCAACTATCAGTGAATCGACCATCACAAATGGAAATAAGGACTAAAACGATCAAAGCGGCAAAACGGCAAAGGAATGCATGCGCGCGTGCGCGGAAATGAAAATGGTACAAAACAGGTTACACGATTTTGACCATAACTGGAGTTATGGTTATCGGATCAAAATGTACTAGGTAGTGTCTCGAAACTTAGACAAAGGGTTACAACTTTCATGAAGACACCTCAACCCAGTTTTCAGTGTATCCAAGTCAAATTTGCAGATTACCGAACCAGAACTCCAAAGACCGGTTTATTCCTCTAGTAAAAATTTGGACGGCATGCCCCTTGTGTTTGCCTATTTTTCAGCCATTTATGGCTTCATTCTTTTCCTCAATCAGTCCCAAATTCACACACAAAATAATCTCATTACAATAGCCGTTCAATAGGTTCAATGTCGTACAAGTACAAAATCAAGTTAGGAAAATGTTCGGAAATGAAGTTTCAGTCATAAAACAAAAGACAGATTTGACGTCGCTTAGCGTATCGGAAACAATCGAAGCTACGCTTATTGGATTGGGGTGAAATTTATACCGTTACGAAGCTAAGATAAAGGGCTACAACTTTGATGAAAACCACTCAGTCCAGTTCCTAGTATATCCGGGTCAAATTCTCAAATTACAGAACTAGAATCTCACCAACAGGCTAGTTAACTGCACTATATTCAATTGACAATAACTCAGGCTACAAAATTCCGATTGAGGCGTTTTTAACTGTATTGGAAAGCTATAACATAGCACTACAACTTTTGTGTTTTGGCCAAATGCTAATTTAATATGGATCAGGGGGAAAATAACGCGGTCAGATTGGTGAAATGTCAAAACTGTCCACAAATCTCTACCTATGGCAGTCAGGGGTATTTTTGTCTTTTCACATGCTACAGTGCTCGGATTAAGTTGAAATTTTACAGCAGCTACAGAACATCATTCTCTACAACTTTCATGTTTTGTGCTAAGTCTAATTCGGCCTCCATCATGGTCAAACAGAACCGGGCAGAACAGAGCAATGAAGAATCTCAATTCTGGAATTTAAGGTATTCAAGGTGTAACTTCACATTTCTAGCTTAAAACCACTACTAATACCTCCTATACAAGCCTACATACACCATATACCATCCAAACAACAAGAATTACAAGTGAACCATTCAAAACCCTAACTCAAAATTCATCACCACAATCATCAAAATCACTTAGATTAGGTATCACCAAGCATGAATTCAAATTACTACATAACTCAAACAAGAGTAAGGGAAAAGGAAATGATGGTCAGCCATAATACCTCAATAATAGGGCTTGCAAGAATTATCCTTCACCTCTCCTTGTGAAATTTAGCTCCCTAAGCTTCCCAAACTCTCAATTTGCAAGTTAATCGGTTTAGTTTTCTTGTTTTCTTACTCAATCAAGCAAAACCTAAGATGGATTAAAGCTCTCTTTCTCTTGTTTTTCCCTCTCTCTCTCACGGCTGATATGGGGGAAATGGAGAGCATTTTGAGTAGTTTTTGATGATAAATATAGAGGAAATTAGTTGGTCAACAATTCATGGATGACCGCCACTTGTCACCGCCGATTTTCATCTCAATTTTTTTCTTTTCTCTTGGTTCTTGAAGTCAAAAATTTCAGCCTCCTTGATCAGATTTAGGGCTAATATTTAGGCTCTAACAACAATGAGATTAACTTGATAAAATGGTGGTCAAATGGTGTGTTCAATCGGTAGCCAATCGGTAGCGACCGATACCCGTCGGTTCGAGTCGATTTTTCCTTAAATCGCGTATACTAGGATTTTATCTTATAATTCATTAACTTATTATTATCACCTCTATTCACACACTTAATATCATCTAAACTCACCCTTAAGCACCGAATTTAGTGCACACATCTCACCAAGTGATCACACGGTCAAATACGCAAAAAGCCCTAATTTGACCGAACTAAGAACCTACAGGGAAAACCCTTGATTCTATGGTTGATTGCAATTACTGAGGGTGTGAATGAGTAGTAAAGCTATTAGAAAGGAATAAATGCCAAATAAAAGGAATTTTAAGAAAAATGTGAGGGAGTTTACAATTCCATTGATGACATTTAGGGTTTCGATTAATATATGAGAGATTTAAGAAAACCGGTTAGTCACAAGTAAACTAGGGTTTTTTATTAGAATTTAGGGTTTCTAGTCCCTTTAAAAAATTAAGGTTTTAAATCAAACCCGAAGAAATAAACTTCAGTATCTTCTTTAAAAACAATCTCCTAACATTCGGTGTATCACACAAAGGGCTGTAAGAGTTTTCGAATTAGATTTTTCCCATGTAGTCCTAGTTTCCCCGACCTGGATCAGTTTTTATCGACATTCATAGTGAAGCCTACAAGGGATCATTGTGGTTTTTTGTCTTTAACATCCTTGACATATTGTGCCGTTTTATACAGATCATACAGGAAATGATTCAATAGCTATTGTCAAATTCTCCACATCTTGAACATCGCGAAGAATCTGAGTATTGTTAGTCCATGTCAAGTCCTTGATTGTACCTTCTTGCCATCCTCTGGAGATTCTGACAATTTCTGCTGCAAATCTTTTTTTTTTTTGAGAATTTGTTTGAACCTCCCACAAATTCGCTTTCAAATATCAGAATACTCCTTCGTTATTGGAGCTTACACTGGATGGGGAATTGTGTTTGCATTTTCTTCTTCGTACTTCCAAGGATTTAAAGTGTAGCAACCAATTGGAGAAACTTGTCTTGCGTGCGCCTTATAAGGTTAGAATGACCTTTTTGGTCGTTTCATTGATTATTTGTTATGATAATTTCAACTGCTGTTGTGCACTAACTTGTTGCAAACTTTTGATTAGATTAGTTTTCTTTCGGGGAGACATATTTGTCCGCCGTTGAAATTGGACTCCCCCAACTCCAACATCTCAAACATCTGGAATTGGTAATGGTCATAGCTGAGGATACGAGCCTTCTCTACTTTGTAAAGTTAACCAAGGAGTGCCCATTGTTGTCTCAGTGTGTAGTTCAGATATTGCATTTTTTCATTATCTGCAAGCCATATACAAAATATGAGCTATTGGTTAGATGTGTGCGTTTCTTTCCTATTACCCAGATCCTTAAATATAGTTTGTTATCCCGCATTTGGGAAGTAGTTCTTAGTAGGGAAGATTTTCTTATTTCAACAAGACTACTATTCCTTAAAAAGCACCTGAATGAGAACAATGCTTTATTCCTCACTTCATCATATGTACTAGACGTGTCAACCACAACCTAATTATGTTGATCTGTACAAACTCGTCTATTAATAAGTGGAGTTGGGTATGTAATGAACTTTGAATGAATCCAAATGATTACCCAATTAGACCCATTTAATTGGTAAGTAGTAGGTTAACTCGGTTCACCCATTGATACTCATTTAAAAATAATTATATATTTAAACACAATTTTTAGTAGATGTTAAACATATAAATTTAAATTTCCTCCCAATCTAATAAAAATAAAATATCGTTATTTCTTGTTAAACAACATGCGAAAAAATTTAAAAAACAAGTAGAATTTAAAGTGAGTCATAAATAGATAATTGAGTATATCCATACCCATTTCTTAAATGGGTATAAATGACTTGACTCATTTTGACCCTTTTATTAATTAGGTATAAATGGATTGACCCAAATATGACTCATCCAAATCCGTTCAAGTCACCCATTTAATTGGACGTAATATGTTATATTACTTTTTGTTTTGCTTCTATAATAGTATTTGTCTATTTATGTAAAATTATGATATTTTTAATTCAAAAATAAATGAGGATTGATATCAAAATTCTTCAAATGTAATAGTTGTTTTATTCTAATATATAGATTTTTAAGTTAAATTTTTGCATTTATTAGCAATATAATTAGTAACATAAAATATAAATTACATGAAGTCACACAATTATAATTTATTTTTAATCTATTTCAATTTTGATAAGATTCAAAAAAATTTCTTGTATAATTGTTCAAAAGTCAAAAAAATAAATTATTTTGGAAACATTTGTATCCTAGTATAAAAGAAAAGGATTATTTTAAATATAAGGAAATTAATTATTATGAAAAATAACATTCAAATTTAATTAAACTTACAAATAGTTTAAGATATCATGATAATGCAGTATAAAGATTTATAAGGATAAATTTTACATCCTACTTTTAGTAGGACTATTAATGGGCCGGACCAACCCAAGTTTGGCCTGTTTGGCCCAAAAAATCTCATTAAACCTAAGTTTTAATTGGGTCAGACAAAAGTTGGGTTTAAATGTTAGATCCAAACTAAATGTAAGTCAAGGTTGTGCTATACTAGGCTTAAACTCGATTAAGATCCGACTCATTTATGAGTATAATTATTCACTAAACCTAAGTTTTAATTGGGTCAGACAAAGGTTGGGTTTAATGTTAGATCCAAACTAAATGTAAGTCAAGGTTGTGCTATACTGGGCTTAAACTCGATTAAGATCTGACCCATATATGAGTATAATTATATATGTAAAAATATATAATAATATCTATAATTTATAATTATACATATTACAACATAAAATTTTAATAATTTATATATAAATTTGAATTAATTTATAATTATAAAATGTATATTATATATAATTATGTATTTAATTATGAGTTTGGACCAATCCCAATTTTAGACTGAAACTCATTTATTATTGTGATGCGCGGTTGAACCCTTTAATATGAGCCCGAAGCCCAAAAGTCTGAAGTCAAAAAATACATATAATTTGTAAACCAAGTTTGGACTTGCTGAAACCCATCTCAAAAGGCCCAATTGATACCCTTGCTTTTTAGGCATTGTAAGATGAAGTTGGAAAGAGCTTGCCAAGTTTTTCTAAGGAATGGGAGATTCCCGGAAAAATTTGGAATATGTATTCTAGGGGAAAAGGATTTTTGCACTTAAATTAACCATATCTGGAAAGGCATTTTCTTTTCGGGCTTCTTCTACATACTAAACGAGGGGTCATTGTTTCAGACATAGCGCTGTGGTCTGAAAATATCTTCCTGACATCAACTGACTTAAGGTCCAAAACGGGCCTAAACTTATGGACAATTTGAAATTGCATAAAAACATCAACATAAGAAACAGAGCACAAAGAAAGGATAAAGCTGTTAGGGTTCTAGAGAAACATTCAATTCAAGAAAATAATAGTGAAAATTTACTGGTAGAAGAATGGCTATTTTTGTTTAAGGTAAAGCAAAATCCCTCTTACATACATTTTTTTTTTGGAAGCTTGTTGGTGAAATAGAACCGTCATAATCGATTGCATATTCCAGATTTGTTGCATTTGAAGGTATGAATATCTTTGAAGTCATCAAAATACTTTCACCTTGAGTTGTTTTAATAAAGTCTTGTAGTTTGTTAACTAGATTTCTCTCTCATTCCCCATTTCGTAATTTTCACAACAATCATATCTTGTAGTTTGCTGATGCATTCCTGAAAGCGAGGAAAAGTAAAAGGTATCACTCACTATTTTTATTTTATGATCTGAAACAAGTTTCCTAAACATGCTAAATGTTTGTTAATACTTTCACGTGGTGATGATTTTGTGCAGAATTATTGAAAGATGGATGATGGAATCTTACCACTCATTCCAATCGTGATTTACAATGGAACTAGATCTACAAAGGTTAGCCATTAATGGACTTCTTGCAGATTCAATTTCCTTACCTCCAAAAACGCACTTGAGCCTGATAACATTTGAAACCATATTGCTGCATATTTATGATATAGCTGAGCTAGCAATGTTAGTCATTAAACAGGCTGGTTTTGCTGGTGATGATTTTCCGCTGGCATCATTCCCTCATTTAGTCGGTCGGACTCGACACATGTTTCCAACTTATCAAACCTATGTTGGAGAAGAAGTACTTGGCAAAAGGGGTTTTCTTGAAATATTTCCTTCCACAGAAAATGGTCTTGTAAAAAACTGGGATTCGAGGGAGAGAGTTTGGCACCATACATTCTATGACAAGCTCCATGTTGATCCTAGAGACCACCCTGTTCTTCTCACAGAACCACCTCTAAACCCAAAGGCAAATCCACAGAAACTAACCGAAATTATGTTTGAGACCTTCCATGTGTTGGGTTTTAGGGACACTACGCAGCGGAAAAATAAAAAATTTTCCCTAAAACCATCCAGGAATCACCCTAGATTTTACGTATGATGTATAAAAAGTAGGGTTATAGGATTACCTTAATCCAAGCAGCGTCTCCCTGCAGCGTTGTTTGAGGATGGTCAGCCCTTGAGCAGTCCAATCGTCCTGCCTCTACTGATATCCACGCTAGAGCAACCCTGAGTCGTCTCACGAACTATGTATTGAAGAGCAAGAAAAAGTTGCTAGCCCTTCTTGCTCTTATTCGAAAAATATGTGACACTCACAGATTCTCCCTTTTTCTATTTGTTACCTTTTTCCTCTCGTATCTCAGCCAAAAAACTATTTAACCGAGAGAGAGAGGGATACCTGATAATATATGATGATAAGTCTCCTTGTCTGATTCAAAATCAAAAGCCTAAGACTTCTCTTCACTCAAGACTCTATCTATCATCATCTGATAGATAAGAGATAACCATTTACTCTTATCTGCTCAAATAGGCCTGGGATTAATTTTCTTTTAAAATTAAACCCCGATAATTCACATAGTTTCAATCCAAGATTAAATCTCTATTGCGTGTGACCCAATAGGTCCCGAATGTATTGGTAATAATTATGGTTTAATAATTAGATAAAATAAACGACTTTATTTTATCATAACTTATAATAAATAATTAACCCATAATTATAAATCACGAGCGGTGTCTAGCAACACATCGTGATTGCCCAATTATTCGGAATTAGTCAAGGGAATTTGACCTAACCTTTCCGTGAAAAATTACCGTGTAATTATTATCCTTTCACCAAAGATATCCAATTAGTCAGGAATAAGGAATAAGTGCCAATTCCCTGATGACTAATTAAATTTTCTAGTTCCCGAAATTTACCCTTAATTAGGTTAAATTGAAGACATTCTTCAATTTACCTAGTAGTCGACTTTAGGGTTAATTTCTCACTAGTGGCCATCCGGATATCAACTCCTTCTATCAGAGTGGTAAATCCTGTCTTGATCACCCATTTTCTTTACGTGCTTCACACTACATCCAACTTCTACATTTTAAGGTACTCACGAAGAGTAACAAGTAAATAGAGTCAAAATGTAGCGATTCACACTCAAGATACTATGGTGATCTCAAGTCGTAGGATCACTTACACAATTTTCACTAGAGATACACCATTGGCACTAGATAGATATCCTAACGGGATCTCTAAACGGATCATCCAATGCATTTGTACTTTTCAAATCATCTACACATTAGCCTAAGTATCTTCATACCATAGTTGATGAGAACAACCACTAATTACATTAATTAGAGGCTAACTGTGTACTAGTTTTATCGTACTAAAGATGTCCTATTTCATTAGTACAAAAACTAGGGCATTTTAATAATATTACTATAAATGTGATTGATATCTCATAGTCACCAACTCTTGTGACTATCATCACATTAGTAATATTATAAGGACTTTATCGGTTGTATCTAATATTTAACAGATAAATAAGAAGTTATTAAAATACAAAACATATAATAAGGAATGTATAAGATAAAAACAAATACATTGTTTTAGGGCATACATTCCAACACCATGTACCTGCAATGTATCTGGCTAATCCAGCCATTCTTTCTTTATATTTTAGCGGTCGTGCTACTGGTATGTACCTTTTTCTTTACAGGATTTTCACTATAATTTCTCCTCTTCTGTTGATTTTTTTTCGATAGTGATTTTATTTTTGGAAACAGGTACAGTTCTTCATGTAGGCGAGGAGATTAGCTACATTGTTCCAATTTATGAAGGCCATGCACTTCCACATGCCATTTCAAAATTAAATCTTGGAGGTCGTGATCTCACAACACGCCTTTGGAGTCAGCATTGGTATAACTGTTCGGAAAGAGAAATTTTGCGAAAAATAAAGGAGAAGCTTGGATATGTAGCACTAGATTTTTCACAAGAAATGGAGACCTCAATAACCAATCCCACTTTATTTCATGAGAAATACGAGTGTCCTGGTGGTGAAGTGCTCCTAGTTGGCTCAGAAAGGTTTCAATGTTCAGAGATCCTATTTCAGCCATCCATTATTGGCTTGGAAGATGATGGAATTCAGAAGCTAACTAATAGATCTATAAGGAAGTGTGATGTACACGTTCAAAAAATTCTTAGCAACAACATTGTACTTAGTGGTGGATCAACCTTGCTCCGTGGTTTTGCAGATCGCGTGAGAAAAGAGTTGATTTTGTGCTCTAGCTTTCGAGGCCTAATAGATAAGGAAATTACAGGCCGTGTTCCCATCTTAAAAAACATCAGTGTCCTCGCACTACCTGGAAGAGAGTATGGTCCTTGGATCGGAGGCTCAAAATTAGCAGCTCTTGACACATTTAAACGGCTAATTATCCATTTTTTTTTCTTTATAAGAAATTGAAAATCCACATTAAGAGCCAAAGTATCTATTTATTCCTCCCCAGACAGAAAAATAACGCTATTTATTAATTAGTACTGTCAATTTCAGTTAGACCCTCTTTCCATTTTCTACTTTTTTTGTTACAATTTTTGTTAGGCCGAATAATTCATTTATAGCACGCTTTAACTGATAAAAGTTTGAGCCATAGAAGAAAAAAACATAGAAATGCAATAACCATGTCAGATTTGCTGTATAAGACTGCTTTATCGTGATCTTGATGGCAAAAATTTTCATTTCTCATTGAGAATAAAATTTTGTTTGTTACTACTTAGTACTAGCCTCACACATGTTCTTCAGAGAATAATACCATGGCACCTGATACATATACTTGAATGTTCCTCTGCAGATGTGGATCAGAGCGGATGAATATGATGAATATGGCCCAAGCATCGTACAGAAGAAATGTTTATGAGACTGATGACTATTATGCTTATTTTTCTCTTTAACATTAAATTTGAAGGATAAAATGTTTATCTTTCTTCAGTAGTAAAATCAACAGTTCAATGATTTGATGTTAACAACTAAAGTGTCTCTCACTTCAATCAAGAAATCTAATTCACACATAACTTAATTCAAAATACTATTTGCATAATCGACAGATTTCGCATGCCACCTAGCAGGTGATCGTTGAGTAGATTTTGGCTTTGCATCTTTTTCGCACCCAATTGAAGTGATAAAAGAAACTCCAATGTTGATGGCAATGACTAGTTCTTAATTTTTCTAACTTCTAAATTGAAACACAAATTCATTGAAACAAACAATAGACTTTCCAAAGAATATTTTGCACCGACAAGACCATGGATCTTTATCTCTACCTCTGCCTTATTTTCCTTTAATGGGAAGGAGTCAGTGAAAGGGACGGGAAGGTTGAATGTTGAATTATGGTATGAAATGGTGCCTATGGCTACCGGCTCATCTAGGTTCGAAGACCATCATCTTTTTTGAATAAATAGTACTAAAAACATGAGCTAGAGTTTCTGTAATAGGAAATCTTGATTTAAATGTTATCAACCAAATTGGTGTAAAGGAAGGAGGGGAACATTTTAGTCTTAGCTCTGTGTGTAACCAATGGAGTCTAACTAAGCCCAAAAGTCATAAATTTACAATAGCAACAGCACAATTTTAAGGTTTTTTTTTACTATAAATTATATTCTATACTTATTCATACTCTTATTCCTGCTTTATAGGAGGGGGAGGGGAAACCTAAAGAAGTCAAAGGACAATTCGGAGAAAACTGAATCATTATCGATCCAAATGAATGCTTACACGCCTGAGTATTAGAATGCAGGTCAAGGATTTAATCCCTTAACAGGGATAAAATTTTTGATCAAGCGACATTAGCAGCCGAATCATGTACAAAGTACAAGTATGATCCATACCTACTGGTGAAGATTAGAATAAAAAATAAAATTGGAGTTGCACATCGGTTATACTACTGCAAAGATTGCAATGGCGATTAAAACTCATGCTGGTATTGGAAATGACAAAATTGGAAAGTTTGGTTTAAGGAAGGTAATATTGATCGAAAAAAACTAAGCTATATAGAATTTTAGTTGTTTGAGAATTCGATTTAATATTTGATAACTAGATTAGAATTGGTATCAAAGTTGATTTAGAAAACATAGTTGAGTTGTGTTTAGGTGTTAGTATTGGAATAGGTTTAAGTTGATGAAGGTAAAACTTGGTAAGGAGTTAGTTTTGTTTCCTATAAAATGTCTTGTGGCCGATTGTTTTTAATTGAGGAGATCTGTAGCTATTTTGTCTTTAATATAATACATATTGCTCCAAGCCTTCTTGTTCCAAGTATTTTACTCCTGCATGGAGCCGCACCAAACTTCCATACTTATATGTTTGTATTGTTGAGAATTTGAATAACCTTTTGTCTTGTAGCTTTTGTCTTGATCCTCCTGATTTTGATATGATATTAATACTTTTGCTGTGTGATTTTTTTTTATCCTAACAAATGATTTCATGTTCTGGTTGTATTAAATATATAACTTGATTCACTATTTAATATAGTTTTTTTTTTTGGCCAAAAAGGGCACAAATTATTTACTTCAAATTCTTTGAAAGCTTTGCATTGTGATTAGCTAAAATGCAGTAAACAAAGAATTCTTATACACCCCAAAAAAGAAAGAGAATTCTCAAATAAGCAAATCGAAGTTATAAATAATTGTAATTTTCTACTATTTCTTCTTCCATCCAAATCAAGAATCTAGAATTCCAAATGAATGCCTTCTCAATTCAATACATTTGTAAAACCAAGAAATTTCAACGTTATTCAATGTTTTGGGATCACAAATCTGTCTTCTAAGTCAACTCCAAATCCGTGGAGCCGAATGCATCCTGATGGGAATTAAGATTCAAGCGTACAAAAAACGTTTGGTATAGCCGCATAGGACAAAACTTCTAGTATCAAATACAAAAGAACCAATTCCATCATTCAGCGGCCTGCATTTGTCATTTGCCTGAAAATCGATTACTATTATTATAGTCCATTTGGAGACCTAAATTTACTTGGACTTTTTATGAGTGAGTTTCGTCATATAATGCCGAGAGAATTTCAGTTAGGTCCCAAATTTTTGTGATATGAGTGTTTTTAGTCCCTAAAAATTAGCAAAAGATAAACATAGTGCCAAATGTTTCAATCTCTAAGCACATTTAGTCCTATTTATCAATTGCAATTGGAATCCGATAACATACAATTACGCACCAGCAATTAATTTTTTTAAAAGCAATTTAAGAACTTGAAATAAATATTAATGGACATAATTTGTAGTAAAAGAAGACTAATTACTCACAAACTAATCATGTGAGTAATTAGTTTTCAGCCTAAAAATACAAAAATGAAGTTGACGAAAAAACGATTGGGTTAAAAACTAATTGCTCACATGACTCGTATATGGGTAATTAATCATATTTTATTATTACAAATTAAGGCTAGCAGATTTTTATTGATCTTTTTAAAAAATTAGTTTCTAGCACACGACCACATTGCGGTTGTAAAAACTAAAAATGCATATATCTCAAATATTTGCAACCAAAACAGCAATTTTCTCTGCCATGCTGTGCATGATCGAAGACTAAGTCCATGACTAGGCTTATAGCCGCAAGACTACAAACAACACGCAAGTAGAACTTAGAATCAATTGTGGGAGAATATTATTCATATTTGGACTTTGGACTTTGGACTTTCAACCAAGTATGTTATATATAGTTAACTTGCTCGACAGATTTCAACCAAGTACATGGGGGGTTAAATATCCAAACCAAAATAAGGGGAAAAAAAAGAAAAAAGAAAATGGAGTTTCGAAGGTCAGGAGAGTGCTTTGCTGAAGGGGCTTGTAACGACTATGATGCTGTAGTAATCGGGTCTGGATATGGAGGCTCTGTTGCTGCTTGTCGGCTAGCTATGGGTGGTCTGAGAGTATGCCTACTTGAAAAAGGGAGGAAATGGGAAGCTCAAGATTTCCCGACTGACACTTCCCAAATGCTGTCTGCCGTCAGGATAGAGCACAGGACATTTGGAGTCAGCTTTGGCCCTAAGGATGCTCTTTATCAGGTTAATCGCTTACTTTCTCCTTCTCTTGTCTACAGTTTCTTTCTCCTTTGATAGTTTGGTTCCACACTAGTTGCCGAAGATTGACTGCGTCAACCTTTCGTTTTTGCGGTTACTCTCTTCCATGTTATTATTGTTGTCATATATATATATATATATATATATATATTGGGAATAAAAAATTTAGATGGGTTAAACTCCGATCGCGGTCACGGATAAGGACACGTTTTCGGACAATCATAAGTTTTATAGATCATCTAACCTCACATCGCCATCGTGAATAAGGACATGTTCTCGAACAATCATAAGTTTTACAGATCTTCCAACCTCACATCGATAGAAAATTCAAATGTATGGCCTTTTTGTGAGGAAGTGGTTCCTCTTTAACAAAAAAAAAAAAACGTTATTGTCATATTTTCTTTTTCGAATTGAATGAAAACTTATCATTAATTTCCCATGTTGGTGATTTGATGCATCAAGCCCGGGTTTAGGCTAAAAGGACCCCGTCAACCAAAAATGCCCAAGAAACAGTTTAAGATGTTTAATTTGAATAAACGTCATAGTTTTCTTTCGTATTATAATTTATTTTTATTATTTTCTAGTGCTATTCATATTACATTTTAAACTCATCATTTGGATCCCAAGGGCACCCAAGTTGGATTCCAAGCAGGATCGATCCTCAATGGATAGCAACGTGACATCCTAGTTGTTTTGCGTAATTTAAGTAATTTCCATGTGTCATATTTTCTATCCCTTATACAATTCTACTAACTTGTTGCCTTGTAATATAATTGCTTAGTATCATATTTTGACAAATTTTATGATTCTAATTGCTTCTTAATACGCTCAAATTTTTCATTAATATTCTCCGAGTCTTGTTTAAAAAGATGATCAAGTAATTCTTTTTTGAAATCGCTTCCATGTCGGTTGGTAAAGAATATTTTTACAAATTTCTTCTTCTTACCCTTGTGCTGGAGAATGATTCAAGTAGACAAGTACTAATATGAATACAGATGAACTAAATGAGCATAAATGGCACAATGACAATGACTGCTCTACGCGGTTGCTTCCTGACTGGGAGAAGTCAGAAAGATAACCTAGTCTAGAGCAGCCCCCATTGTTGATTAAGGTAGGGTGCCGGGCAGGGACAAATCAAATTAATCGTATGTAATATATTTTGAACGTTTTAATTTTAAGTGAATTATTTGTACATTTTTATAACAGAGATGTGATATTCTATTACTGTTCATATGAATCTCATATATAATAATTATATTTTTATTGTGAAATTTTATAAATAGTTCAGATAAAATTATATCTCATTCAAAAAATATTATATCTTTTTAGAATGGGACTAGTCCATCAAGGTAGTATACTCTACCAACTTGTACACCACAAGAGCACAAGAGCTATCATTTCTTTCTGAATAAGGCACACCAGTGACATGTAGAATTGTCCAAGGAAGCTCATATATTCCACATCCAGATATTTCTACTTCTCACGCTTGTTTCAAAATTTATCACACAAGTGGGCTTATTTTAATTTTTTCATTTGCAATCACCTGAACTGGTGTGCAAAGCACAACTAGACTTATGTGGAGACCCTGGACAGTACTGTGTCTCCAAATCCCAAGGATGCGGAACACGAACGATTACCGGTAATAATCATCCAGAATAGTATAACACTTTTTAAATAAGTTATAATAATATTTTAACTATTTATACATGCTTATAATAGAAGTATAATATTCTGCTACGGAAAAGTCTGAAGTAACGAACGTTATGGTAACGAAACTGTTTTTACCTGATATAACAGGTAAAAACACTTTTAGTGACCATTTGATTACCTGTTGTACTGGTCATCTAAATAAAATAGTACCTAAAAATATGGTTAGTAAGTTTTACAATAAAAATAGTAAGTTAACTCAAGAAATTAGTAACTTTTATGTCTCAAAAAGTAAATTTGAATAAATATGGAACTTACTTTTTTTTTTCAAGTAAATAACTACTCTATATCTAAAACTTACTTTTTGGAGAGTAAGTTTAGTTCAAATAATAGTAAATTTTTATAGACTAATAGTAAATATTGTTGATAGAATAGTAAATTTGGTTAATCATCAAAACTTACTAGTTTGTGGCATAAATTTACTATTTTGCTTAAGAAACTTATATGAAACAAGTATTAGGAAGTTTATTTGAAATAATGCTAAGATTTTTTATTAATAATTGAAACTTAGTATTATAGTTAGTAATTACTCGTAATGTAAATGTATGATACACAATTGTATGTATCATTTATAAATGTTATATGTTTTAAGCATTTTAAATAAACTATGAAAACTTTTTTTTTGCATATGACCTTATAAAATATGTAAGAATAATTTGTCATATTATAAATTTTGAATTTGTGAAAGGTTAAAAAGTTTGGATGATAGTAAAAAAAAATCTTTCGAGTTATATATAGAATTGCACTTATCTATACATCACAATATCCATATATGGACACCGACGAATATAATAAAATGGTACGCAATTTTCATATATTAATGCCTATGAATTTAATAAAATGTTAAAATCTTAATAAATTTATTTTCTGGGTCATAAGTATAAAAATTAAAGTTGTATTAACATAGCATAATCTTTGAAAATTATAGTAAAATTACCCATATATTAAGTTCTGTGACTTTCAAACATACTTTGTATCATTTACATTATGGACTTGTATCCATATGTTTTCTATCAAACTCTTTTTTTATTGGCAAATGGTAAGTAAATTATTATAAAAGGGCATTTTATAATAATCATAAATTTTAATAGATGAATTTTATGTAAACTGTTAAAATTATGAATTCACAAATGACTAAATCTGACTACTTTATGGCACATATTAGTCTAAATGACTAAAAAATTACTGTAATCATGTGCACGTTGATTGTTGAATTGAAATTTCCTTTATTACTAGTACAAGTTCTTCTAATCAAAGCAAAATAAAATCAAATATCTTCTCCTTTTGTATGCAGTACTTATGCTTAATCGAAAATTATTAAACCATTTTTACAATACATAATTTCTCCTAAAATTTGTAACATTTACCATGACCTCTAACCTTGTCAATAATACTAACCACCGACATGTAGATAATCTTAAAAGCAAAAGCCATCAATATGACAAAAAAAAGAATGTTTCCATGCTGAACGAAAAAAATTGCGATTCTATATAGAATCGCAGAAATTCATCATGAATGAGAATGAATTGCAAAGTTATCACATTTCTAATTTCATATGCATCCAGAATTTTATGCAGCATTAGTTTAGAAAAACTTTCATTTTTCACACTAAGGAACCAATCCCAGTCTCTACGTCTCTTTTATTTTTTGTTTAACCATTAAATGGGGTCAAAGTTGTTAACAGTAAAATACTAAATAAATTTAATTCCATTTCAAACTCTAGTTAATTGTATACTAATATTTTACACCACAATCAATTGTACATCAATTTCCCTTTTTTTTAAGTAGCTATTATTTATTTTATTACTTAGGCTAAATATTTACATATAAAATAATAGCAATAAAATGCCCATCCTCGGATCAATGGAACTTCAATGATTGTTAATAAAACTAATATTGCATTGATAAAAATTAGTCTACAGAATGAAAAGTCAATGGCAACAATTGCTAAAATATAGCAATTTTTAATTATGGGAAAATAAATAACTAAGTTCCCAAAATATTTCACTTTTATTGTTTAAAAAATCTCAACTTGTTGACTAAATTCAAAATAATTCTATTGTCAAAAATATTTTTTCTCAAATTAACTTTCATAATTAGATGTGAGATACAAATATGGTAAAATATCCCTCATACGTATGTCATGGATATTTCAGACTTTTAGTAAAAAAAAAAATTTGTTGTTAAAATAACATTGTATCATAGTGTACTAATTATTTTAGGACCATTTTATACATGAATTAAATTTAATTTAATTTTCTTATATTAATTGTTATACTAATTTTATCATTTTTATTATTATATTATTTCTCATTTTGTTTAGGCTTTTACTCTTATTATTTCTTGTGTCTCAAATGTAAATTTATTAAACTTTATCATCTTATTATATTCATAGGTGTTAATTTATAAAAATTTTGATATATAAACAAGTAATATTCTATATATAACTAGGAAGATTTGTTGTTATTGTTATCCAAACTTTCAAACTTTTCAAAAATTGAAAATAATTAAAAACTTATAATACGACAAAATTTTATTACATATTTTACGAGATTATGTGAAAAGTCAAACTTTTTTTCATAGTATTTTAAAATATGTAAATAAATTTTTTAAAATGATAACTATAATCATGTATTATACAGGTATATTATGCGTACTTACTAACTAAGGTACTAAAAATTAATCATTAATAAAACATCTTATCGTTATTTCAAATAAATTCCCTAACACTAGTTTGAAATATGTTTTAAAGTAAAATAGTACATGTGTCTCATAAATCAGTAAGTTTTGATTATTAATCAATTTTACCATGTTATCAGTAAGAATTACTATTTATGTATTAAAACTTACTACTACTTGAATTAAACAGGAAGTTAAAAAAGTTAGTTTGGGATATAAAGTAGTAATTTATTTATTTAAAAAGTAAGTTTAATATTTATTCCAATTTACATTTTGAAGTATAAAAGTTAGTAATTTATTACTGTTAACTTACTATTTTAGATGGGAAACTTACTTTCTTATTTGTAAGTGTTATCCTATTTAGGTAGATAGACCTATCAAATAATCAAATGGCCGCTAAAAGTAAATAAAAATTAAATAAAAAATGGTCATATAAGTGTTATCCTATTTATGTTTCAAAAAGTCAATCGAAATAAAAAGTGAAAGTTACTTTTAAAAAAAAATAAATTACTACTCTACATTCGAAACTTAGTTTTGTGGGGAGTAAGTTCAGTTCAAGTAATAGTAAGTTTTTATAGATTAATAGTAAATCTTGTTGATAGAATAGTAAATTTGGTTAATCATCAAAACTTACTAGTTTGTGGCATAAGTTTACTATATTACTTAAAGAAACTTATATGAAACAAGTATTAGGAAGTTTATTTAAACTAGTGCTAAGATTTTTTTATTAATGGTTGAAACTTAATATTATAGTTAGTAGTTGTTGGTAACGTAAATGTATAATACATGATTGTATGTTTCATTCATAAATGTTTTGTGTTTTAAGCATTTTAATAAATGTATGTATCATTTATAAATGTTATGTGTTTTAATAAATTTATTTTCTAGGTCACAAGTATAAAAGGTAAAGTGATCGTATCTAATGTAGCGTAATCTTTTAAAATTATAGTAAATTTACCCATATATTAAGTTTCGTGAGTTTCAAATATTTTTCGTATCATTCACAATATGGATTTACATGCACATTTTTTATGAAACTTACTTTTAATTGGCAAATAGTATGTAAATTATTATAAAATATCATTTTATAATAATCATAATTTTTATAGGTGAATGGTATATAAACTGCTAAAATTGTCAATTTATAAATGATCAAATCTTACTACTTTATGGCATATATTAGTATAATCAACTAAAAAATTACCGTAATTAAGTGTACGTTGGTTATTGATTTGAAATTTGCACCAAGGTCACTATTTCGTTATTACTACAACAAGTTTTTCTAATCAAAGCAAAACAAAGTCAAATATCTTTTCCTTTTGTATGCAGTATTTATGTTTAGTAAAAAATTAGTAAACCATGATTACATTTCATAATTTGTAATGAAATTAGTAACATTTTCTAAATAAATTGGAATAATTTGTAAAATATATATATTTTTTTACCAATATAATTAGGAGTGGCAATCGGATCCAAATCATAGTGGCCGGTCAGATTGAGATCGGGTATAATAGAAAACCCCTAATTATAAACGAACCATATGCTTGGTTTCAAACTCAAAAACTCATTTCGAAAGCTCTAGAGTTTCGAAATTCCTGCTTTATGGATACAAGCAAATCACATAAACGCACAGGTACTTGGTTAACACAGCAAAAAACTCCACGGGAAAGTTCATGCCGTGCTTATTTCTTAGAAGGAAATTGCAGACTATTAGTATAGCATAGCAGTCACAACACTTCCACAACACATCTTCAAGTTTTCCGAGATCTATCCAGTTTAAAACCTAAAAAACCGTGTGCTGAGTATTGTATAACATGAGTATCTGAGTTGCTTTTCGAGTTCTGCTGATCAAGTAAGCCAGTCCAATTTGAAATAAACAACAAAATCTACATGCACAAGACATTTGATATGAAATTGGTATTTCAAAATAGGAGAAAACGGCTCATTTTGAGCATCAGAATGAATCTACTCACCTATTTATTTAGTACTTGGACTAAACAAAGGTCCATCTAATTCAAATTGGCCAACAAGTCACTAGAAAATAGGATTTCACCTCCTTACATTGAAATGCAATGCTGGATTTAAAGTTTCCATGCATGACAAGATATAGCTATAGCTATCTAAGCATGTCAAGATATAGCTTTCTGGCAGGACACTAGATAGAGCTATCTAAGCATGACAAGATTACATGGCCAAGAACTGAATTTAGAGCACAAAGACTTTGGCTTCAGAAAACTGAACCAATCAAAAGGCTAGTAACTTGATTTGAGAATTTGATCACCAGCATCAAGGGCTCTGATATCACTATCAAAAGCTTCAGTTTGGATTGAAATTTCTGGTTTACAAACCCAAGAGCACTTGGATGCTAACAATATCTGAAATTTGATCACCAAACTTTTTTCCAAGCAAGCTGAAATTATTCACATTAAAACAAGTAAACACCAGAAATTGCAAACTAAGGAGATTATGTTCAAATTTACAATCAAAACGCATTAGGGCACCTGTTACACAAGCCTTTTTTTATTTTCTTCAAAATAGCATATATAAAATGATCACTTAATCATTCTATTAATTTCTTTGTATGTCTTAATTGGACGACAACAGGTTTTTTTCCAGAATTATATGGAGATAAAAGAACAAGTTTTTTCATTTATTGGACTGTAAGCATCCCACATTTGTTGATAGTTTAAAATTAAATTAATCACTTTCTCTTAAAAATTCAGAATGCAGCTAAAATTGACATCATGTATTTATCGGTCTGTCTTCCATCCAACAATGAACAGAGGAATAATTTTCGATCAACAGGATGCTACAACTTGCTTTGTCCAGGCTTTGCTCAAACCAGAAATGAATATACATTGATCTTTATGTCCTGCTCCTTGATATTATTAGGTTGGTTTAGTATTTGAAATATCATCTCCCTTTTAGTGATCCCTCTTATTTTTGAAATCTTAACTGCTTACATTTGGAAACTGTTCTATGAATTTTCTCTCCTTTCCTGATTGAAGAAGAGGGAAGATGTGATTCTACAAAATCTACATGTATCATAGGACGGTAATAAGAATTGCTTCTGCAACACAGATTTACAAGAGTAATAATGGCCAAATTTCCGTAGCATTGCAGACGTTACAATGGAGTAAAAAATTCAAGAGGCTGATAATAAATTTCCATAGATGGCCAAATTTCCGTGGTATTGCAGACGTTACAATGGAGTAAAAAATTCAAGAAGCTGATAATAAATTTCCATAGAAACAACAGATTCACAACAATGAATCTAGATCAGTTCAGTTCAATAACATCTGCTCCATCAAGCGTATCAACTTAGAATTCCAGAACGGGAGAAATCTCTCTTGCCTGAAGAATTCAAGTTATAAAGCTCATGTTGAGTTACTAATCTATTAGTAATTGTCACCCGCACAGAGTAGCAATCACAACATACAAATTTCCCTTTGACATTTCACCAAACATCTTATATGCATTCACAAATTAATCACATTTAACTTAAACGCCTAGTCTCAAGTCCTTTCCTAGATGTTTCACATGGCTATTAAGCATATTTTACCCGCAGACAATCAAAACTACAACCATTTCCTAGATGTTTCAACGGACATTTTCAACCCCAAAATTGCAATAAAATCTTCAAATTCTCAGCCTTGATTTCGCAAGAAAATCTTGACAAACAAAACTAATGAAATATAAATAAATTACAGCAATATAATCAAACAATTTCAAGAGAACATGATGGTCTAACCTCGTCACTGCTATTTTTCATATGCTCTTTGGCTGGCTACCACTGTCGCTAACTCTTTTGTTGTGTCTGCATATGGCAGCACTCAAAACCAACCGATCGATGAGAAAGGATAGAGGGAAAGTGTGAACTAAAGATAAAAATTTTGAAGTGAGAAGATTTATTCAATTGTAACAAAGAGAAAGTGTGGACCAAAGTGGAAACCTTTGCCTGGGAATTCAATCGTATCATTGGAACTGAGAACTAAATAAGAAGAAGGTAGATGATTTTAAAGAGAAAGGTGATACCCAAAACCGTTTTCAAGAACCCAAAACCGTTTTCATTACTTAAATATATACATTTTTTACTTTTAGTATTAGTAAGTTTAATTTAAACATAAGTAAATTTTGTCAAATAATAAGTAAATTAAATTACTCAAAGTGTAAATTTCTGTTTCTGGCTAAAACTTATCTTTCAGGTATATACTTACTAGTTTTAATTAAAAACTTACTAAAGTTAATATTAATTATTTTAATATAATATTTAAAAAGTCCCTAAAAATTTTGATCTGTCACTAAAGGTAATAGAAACCTACAATAGCAGGTTTCCCTAATATCGTTACCATAACTATAGGCACTATAGCATTGTCCTTCTGCTACTATTCATGTGGATTCATGTATAATAATTATGCATTTGTTATAAAATTTTATAAGTAATTCAAATATTATAAGATGTTCAAAAAATAGTTATATGATTGTCACTAACAACCTTCCATACTCCAAGTCCCGTACGTACCCTCTTGTTTTGTCAGATAGTGGTGTAGTCATGGACGCACAAAAGTTGAAAAGTCTTCCAAATTGCAACTTGTAACAAGTTTACGTATGGGCTATATTAGGGGTGCTCTGAAATTGGTAATCGATAGCTCAGTCAAAAGAGTTCGATATATATATATATATATTGTAAGATCAATGTTCGACTTTCGTTCAAATTTTGATTTGATAATTTAAAGATCGATAATTAGATTTTGGCCAGATTTTAATAATATCCAAAATTTTAAATTGGATATTCAAATGTAGATTAGTTAAATATATTTAATATGTAATCAAAAAGATAGAGTCTGTTTATTTTTTTAACTAATGTGTTTCTACGATCATATTCTTACATACAAAATTCGATAATTCAGTTAGTAATTAAGAATTCTGGAATTAAATTTTTGTAATCATTCTTTTTTTTTTTTGTAATCATTCCATTTTATCGAATTTTAGAGATTGGATATAAATTGGTTTTCCTTGATATCCATTTTCCTGTAGCTGATATATGATCTAAATTGGATTGGCTGGCTTTTTAAGTTTTTCTAACGTTTGAACACCCCAAGGTTACAATGGAACTTCAGCAGAAAACACTCTAATATTATAGTTTGGATTAATTTTATATCCAAGTACATACACTATTATCATTAGATATATGTTAGATGTACAAAATTTAAATTTGAAATAAAAAATTTACTCATATGTCATCCATACAATCATGATAGTGTATACATACAAAATTTACTCATATAGTTTATTAGTTATATAAAGTTGAGAAATCAATGTGTGCGACAGTATTATCAGGTCCGAGGAAATATGATTTCACAGCAAAGACCATAGAGTATCCTTTTTACGAAAAGACTCTTTATGTATTGCTCACAATAACGTTTTTCCGTGGTATTAATGACTCTGCATTATGGTCTGCTGATTTAAAGCTCTAACTCTTCCATTCGTGGGCATGCTCAACGAGAGTACAGGTTTGTAGACATGATGATTCTGTAGCTGCAATGGCCTGTGGGCTTGGTGGAGGTTCACTGGTGAATGCAGGAGTAGTGGTGCCAACACCAGCTCGCACAAGAAGGAACCCGAAATGGCCTAAAGATTGGGAAAAAGATTGGGAGGTTTGTGAAGCATTAGCTTCTACAATGCTACGAATACAAGATGTTCCCATCAAGTTCAGGAATGCGAAAATCATGGATGAAGCAGTAGGAGAAGAGACTGGCTTTAAAAATCCCGAGCCATTGAAGTTAACTGTGAATTTTGATACAGAAGACCAAATGTATAGCTCAAAAAAGCTTGGGAAGGCTGATTCCTGCCAGGCTTGTGGAAATTGTATGTCTGGTTGTCCCTATAATGCGAAAAATTCTACAGATAAAACTTACTTGTTGTCAGCCATACAGGTAGACTCTGTTCCCCTCCCTTAGATAAAGCATGAATAAAAAAAAAATTGAAAAGCCAATAAGCATCCTTCTGCAGGATTACAAACATAAAAACTCGGACAAGTCCATAACCATGGATTGGTTATTGAATTCTAGGCACTAGTAATGCAGAAGCTTTTTCGTAAATTGCAGGCAGGATGCGATATTAGAACGGCATGTGAAGTGCAATATGTATTCAGAAATCTAGACGATACTTCTGAAGTAGATGAAGCAATATGCAGAAGAAAGAGTCGCAGATGGCTAGTATTTCTTAATGAATTTGAATGCATGGCATCAGATTTTGTTGTACTCTCAGGTATGACAAGAAAGCGCACACAAATAAGGAAAAATATCTTATCAAGTTTTGCAAGGTGGAGAACAAAAATTCTGAAATATTTATACCTTTACCTGTTTGAGGATGCAGCTGGAGTGTTTGGCACTACAAAGATACTTTTCCAATCACAAATGAGAGGCCTGATCCTTTCCAAGAAGCTGGGCTGTGGATTGAGCTGCAATGGTAATAATGTTGCTTATCTTTCACGAAGTAGAGCTCCCTTAAATGCTTGTGGCTTGGACAGAAAGAAGCTATCAGAGGTACCTTTTGAAGAACGTCCAGGGCCATCCATTACTTCATCATATATTTCGTCATTGGGTTTCACAATTCAGGTTTACATCCTTGTCTTCTTTTACTTGTATGTTATAAGCAGCCATTTGTCTAGGACTAGTTCTATGTTGCATCCCATAACTTATTACTGATTCTCACTTTACACCTTAAATTTTAAGTTTTGAACATATTGCTCCGTGGTCTTTCATATTCCTTCCACTACCATGCTTCCTTCAATTGCATCGAGAAAATTATGGAGTTTCAATATGTGGACACATTGCACCATAGTTTTTGCTTAGTCTAGGACATACTGTGCCTCGATCAAAGTAATAAAATTATTTTTGTAACTTTTATGTTTTTACAATTATGAAAATGTTAAATAAAAAAACACAAGAAACCAAGGTACAATCAAATTTAGGAATAGGGCATGGTTTTGCTTTATGAGCTATTTATTAGTAAATGAAATACTAGATAAAACCGAAGTTGAAAGTTTGATGTGTCCAAATACTAGAGTTTACTGATGCAAAACAAAAAATGGTCTTGGGTTAGGTGGGTGCAAAGGGAGATTAGACGTGTTGATTGAAAAATGTGTAATTTGGTCCTGAGTTGGGGTGGCAAAGTGAGATTTGACTTGCTGACTAAACAAATGTGTAATTTGCACGTTCAAAAATTCACTTCATTTTCTTAATACCGTTAACAAAAAATGGAGTCAAGACAAAGTTTAGGATACAATGTCCAAAATTGTAATTCAGGTTGCCAGGTGGAAATGGATCATGAGTTAAAGAGTCCCATTTGTCGATCTAAGGAGTCCCATTTTTAGGATACTATGAATTTTTTAGCCAAGGTGATTTTCCACTATTCCAATCAACTTACTTTCTAATGCTAGCCTTATAGTTTAGACTTCTTTAGCTTGATCAGCCTAGTCCTTAAGCATGATACTATGTTGCTAAATGATTGCTTCTTTTATGTTAGTTAGAGGATTATGTATCTCTCACAAATTTTTATCACAAGATTGTACAGTCATAGACCATGAAAATGTGAATCTTGAGGAATTAAGAGACATACCTACTTGCAGATTGGAGTAGAAGTTGACAAGACTAACTTTCTCCTATATTGCAGAGTGCTGTAATTCCCATTGCTTTTCCCTGGCTACTTTTTAAAGGGATTACAACATATGGATGGCCAATTGGCTATAGTATTTTAGATAGCATAGTGCACAAGGTGAAGCATCTTTTCGGTCAACCCAGCCAAGACATGGTTCTCAACGTAATTGGGTACGATAATGGTGATGGGAAACTTACATTTCGGAAGGACGCTAATGAGATTTGCTTTCAACCACCAAGTGACCCTTTATTAGCGAGAAAAATTGAAGCGTTGCAGAGAATAACGAAGAAGTTGGGTGGAATTCTCTTCATGTCAAGGTATAGAAGCACATCCGTTCACCTACTTGGAGGATGTTGCTCTTCATCGGATGCTTCATCTGGTGTTTGCAACAGCAATGGTCAAGTTTTTGACACATTAAATCTGACAACAGTGTACCCCGGGCTGTACGTTTGTGATGGCTCCTTAATACCTTGCTCGGTTGGCATAAACCCATGTCTCACCATTGCTACAGCTGCTGAGCATGTAAGCAAGCACCTCCTGCAGGATGCTCTTGACTACAAAAGCAAAGATGTAGACTTTGTAAGAGGAAAACCTGTTGAGAAGAAAAGTTTAGTCCGTTCTTGGAAGTCAGAGAATAGCCAGGGAACGGCAGTACTTTTTAAAGAAACCATGCGTGGGCATGTAGGTGGTTTGCCCTGTGCTGCTTACCTGAAATTGAAATTGAACGTAAGAACAACTTCTGAAAAAACTATGGGAGACTTTAGAGAGCCTAATCCTATCCTACAAGGAAAAGTTAGCGGCCATGTCATGTGTTGTGCCATAGAAATGGACAAATTGTACGTGATAGATGGCCAGGTAGATTTGTGCCATGTAGATATTAAAACTCCTTATACTCAATACATGCACTATCGTCTCCTCCTTGCAGCATCCTCTGGTTCAAGGTTGGTTTTTTTTTTTTTAAATACTATTTCTCTCGTTTTTCTTGTTGCATTAAATGATATTGATAAATTTTACTTAATGCAGATATATACTCGAAGGGAAGAAAGTGATGAACCCTTTTCTCTTGGGCCTTGATGCGTGGAAAGACTCAACAACACTTCACGTAGTATTAAGAAAAATCTCTCAGCATACTTCAAAGGAAGTCATGATAAGCTTAAAAGGGAAACTTCATATTTCAATGATAGAGCTCTTGAAGAGTCTATTCAGTATGTCTGGAAGTGGAAAAATGAAATTTTTGCATATCCTGCTACAGTCTCTTTTCAGGACATATATCTCACAAGTACCTAGAGCAAGTCAAAAGGGGTTCACTCCTTTGGATCCGTACCAAAATAATTATCCTAGAAGCACACTCCATGAGATAAGAACAGGTACTCGTTGTCATAAATCCAATAAGCTACTGTAGTTCTTTTAGTTCGTAAATGGTATAAGACCTGATAGATCCAATTCAATCCTGTCCCAAACACATTCCTTATGAGTCACAAGGAAAAAGTAATAGTTAGATACTGCTCCAATAATGATCATGTTGCACATATACTTTAGGCTAAATATTTCCTTCAAATGATTAGGCATGGTTGTCAAGCTCATGCTGTTTGGAAAATGCTATCAACTGTATGATCAAAAGTATATATTGAGAGTTAAGATAGGAAATAAAGGAATTCAAAATCCAAGAAAACATATCTTAGATTGTATCTATCGTTTCTGATTTTGTTTCAAATAATTCTCACTTTCATGTTGGCTTGTAAATTCAACAGAAGATGGCATTATAATCAGCTGCCAACAGTGGAAGTGCAATCAAGGACCACAGAGGCAAGAAGAAGGGAATAAGCCATTACCTGTTCTCCTAATTAATGGTTATGCAACTGAAAGTTATTGCTTGCCAAGTGAAAGTAATGATCTAGTTAGAAGCTTACTACACCAAGGGCATGAGACCTGGCTACTGCAAACAAGACTGCTTGGGACTAATTCTTCAATTAATATGACAGTAGAAGCTATTGGAATGTTTGATATTCCTGCTGGTAGTGCAAAAGATAACGTTCCTTTTTTTAGGCATAGTACATAAAAAAAAATCTATATCTGATTTACTTAGTCGACTTTTTCTTGTGTGAAATTTTTTAATTCACATTGTCTTTTCTGCAGCAATCAACAAGATCTCTGAGTTGCACGGGGAGTCTGTAAAGATACATGTTGTTGGACATTGCGTTGGCGGTCTTGCAATACATATTGCCCTTATGGGGGGACATGTTTTCTACAAAAGAATAGCTTCCCTTTCCTGCACCAACTCTTCCATGTTTTTTAAGCTGACTGCTTGGTCGAAATTCAAATTATGGCTTCCTCTCATACCAGTAAGTACCATGGTGGCTAGATATTTTGCCCTTGTGCATATTGAATGTGGGGAGAAAGTGTGGACAGAATTTGATCAGAACAGTTTTGCTAATCTAAAAAATTGAATGAAATCAAGCCCTGTTGCTTCTCTACGTGAGTACTGCTGTCCAAATTCACTTAAACGATAGACCTCTAGGATAAATTGTGCTCAACTAATGATTATCCTTAAATGTGTAATTTATATAGTATTGTATATCTCCTACCATTTTGCTTATGCTAGTGGCTTTCTTCTTGTGACTTCAACCAACCTGAAGATATCAATGGCAATACTTGGAAAAGACAAGTCCCTTCCTTTGTTCCAAACATTAAAAGCCAGCTCTCGCCAGAAACTCCTAAAGGCTATAGCTCGTGCCATGCCACGCTACGAAAGATGCACCTATGATGAATGCGAGGTCCTCTCAGGCATATTTGGTAACGCATTTTGGCACCAAAACGTAAGCCACAAAGTACATCATTGGATGAACAAAGAATACTTACCAAGGCTTAACATGGGGGCATTTTCCCATCTCCAGAAGATTTGTAATGCCGGGTTTATAGTAGATACAGAAGGAAGAAACACGTATTTGATCCATCCTGAGAGAATGGGGCTCCCAACATTATATATATCCGGAGGACGCACGCTCCTTGTAACTCCTCAAACATCTTTCTTAGCTAATAAGTACATGAAATTGCACCAGCCTGGATTCAGACATAAAAGAGTGGTGATAGATGGCTTTGGACACTCGGATCTTTTGATTGGAGAAGATTCATCTAAGAAGGTTTTCCCTCACATTCTATCTCATATTGCATTAGCTGAGAAGGAAAATACCGCTGCATTTATTTCCAGCGAGAGAGAGTACCAGAAGGATGCATTGTCATGGGTTGATGATCTGTATCAGGATGAGGGAGGATTCTGGGGCTGCATATCATCTTTCATCAATGCCTATTCCTTTTTTTGTTGCTTCATAGTTCTCATAGCCTATTTCTTTTCTTAACGTAGTAATGCTTAGATGTTCCAGCTCTGGCCAACCCCTGGGTTGGAATGTGTTTAGGAATGCGAGAGGCAGAAAGGAGATTCCATGACTTCGATCCCTTCATTTGCTAGTCATGTTTTGTCTTTAATAGCTTAGGAACAATCATTTTAAAGGTGCTAATTACCATTGCCTTTAAGTTTATGTTTGTAATAATCAAAATTTTATCAGTATTAAGAAGACGAAATTTGTAATGTAACAAAAGTGAGAATAAGAATGCAAAGTTCATATTCAAAGTTTAGATATGAACATTTGTGTTTGGGGCGGGTATAATTAGGTTTAGATGCGTTTTGTAGAGTTATTGTACTTCTTTCATGATTTGATATATATATTTATATAATTTTATTGTATTTCATAATTTGGTATATAGTTATATGATTTTTGTTATACGTCAAGAAATATAACAAAATTATGTTAATGTACATCAAATTATAAAAAAAAAATACAATAATCATACGAACCGCATCTAAATCTAACAGTACCAACCTCATCCCTTGAACAGAAATTGGCCCATTTATTCGTTTTACTATTGATGGTTAAAAGCCCAGACCAATTTATTTTTGTTCTCCAAGAACAGGCCCAAGTCCAGAAAAAAATGAAAAATCAAAATCAAAAAATCAAGAACAGCAAAAAAAAAAAAGGAAAATAAAAAAGAAGAAGAAAAAGGATAAAGGGATAGAAACAAAAATTGAAGATTTGACTTTACTTTTGAACGTTATCTTTGTCTTCCTTCACTCTTATTATTATCTCCTCAAAGGGGTATAATTTTGGTGAATTTTGATCAACGGAAGAGGTGGCTCGCGGTGCCCGACAATGGCACCGTCCGTAGAATTTATCGTTGCTTCTGCTGCTGTGAGCTTTAGTACGAGGAAAGAAGAAGAAAAGAAAGGAAAAGCCTATAGGCTTATCACGATTGATTTGGAAAAGCCTGTTAGCGTTCTAATATAAATAGTTAAACTTCAAGAGTGGTAAATTTATTTTACATTCTCCTAATACAATTCATTACTTATATATTTGAAATATTTTCTTTGAAAAAAGAGTGAGAAAAAACAAGTTATTGGGGAATACAATAGAAGTAGTCTAGCAAGAAAATCACTAAAATCACTTGATTTACATTATTAAAAAAAAATAGAAAGAAAGATATCGAAAAGAAATACGATTAAGAGATAACTTTTGGAAACCTCAAGGGTGCAAAGAAATATTAAGAGAAGCTAAGGCGAGATTTCTGATATTATCCCTTGAATTTAACTAATAACATAGCAGAAGTAATATTTTATTCATTCGGAATCTTTTTTATATTGTTTAACTTATGTTGATCATAACATCTGTGAACTCAGGATATATAAATTCCACCTACTACACAAGGATATGGGTAGATGAGAAAAAAAAAAAACAACTTAATATGAACCAACGAGTTGGCTTCTAAGGGTTTCCCATGCTTAGAATTGCTTCACCTATTTTATTGATGCATATTGATATTCAAGAGCTTAATTATTTCATAAGATCAATTTTCAATATAGATTCCTCAAAAGGAACTTAAAGAGCTCTCTTTGATCTATCCTTTTTTTTTTTTGCTTTTCTTACTTAAGCTTAATCTTTCATTCTAGAAGACGATACTGACAACAGTCGAGATACATGGTCCTTTAATTTTAGCCAAAAACAAAATTGGAGTAAACTACGAGTACAATATAAAATATGGATGGCAAACAAATCCATTTAACTAAATTTATCCATACTCATTCATGAATAGGTAGGTATGGATATCTTAAATTTTTGCATACGAGTGTAAATGGGTTATCCAATAATACATATTTAATAAATGGGTATTGCTGAGTAACTCATCAAACCCAATTAACTCATTTAGAATTATCTTTTCCCAAGCATCCTCTCTTCCCTCCACCCATTTTTTTTTTCAAATTTTTCATTTTGTCATGATGTTAACTACTTTTGTTTCAATATTACTATTATTTATTGGTTTTATCTTATCATTTTATTTATTCTTCATTTTTCAGCATTACTAATTTATGAAAAGTTTTAACTTCTTTTCCTACCTTTCTAAAATGAAATTTTAAATTTACACATGAAAAAAAATACTAGGGGTTCAAAATTTTTGGATTAAGTTTATATGTTAACTTTTATAGTATTTAGTTCAAATTTTTATATTCTTCTTGTCCAATTATTAAATAGTATGTAATTTTACGACATAGAATACAGATGGGAAAAAATTGGTAATTAGGTTTATTGAGCATTATAAGTAAATATTTAAAACTAATGATAAGTGCAAAGGGTGGTATAAATTGATAACTTAGTTTGCAAAAATGAATTTAAATGTGTTTACAAAAAGTTAAAATAAATGGGTTATAAATGGGTAATTGGATTACCCAATTCATTTTTTAACTTATCCATTTATGCCATCTAATTAAATGAGTATAAATGGGTTGACTCACCTATTTTAACTAATCTAAATCCGCCAAAGCCACCCATTTTGACACCTCTAATATTAGAAAAATCATTAGAAGATAAAGGAGGAAAAGTAATTCGATGAAAGTGAAAACAAGAAGTACTTGACAAAATAGAAAGTAGTTGACCATTTGATAATTAGAAAAAAAAAATCAGGCTTTTCATTTTGAAGAAAATAATATAACTTTTGGCCCATTTCAGGTTGTGGTGGTTTATCACAAAGCACTTCAATTAGTAGGGGTTTTGGTCAAAATACTTATTAAGTGCTTAATCATATTATTTGGGTGTATACTTGCATAATTACTTTTTCTATTTGATAATGCACAATTTTGAATTTTGAATATATATTTATCTCTTCATTTAGTTCAAAATTCATAATAAAATTGTTGAAGTTAATGTTTTATTTTTTGAAATGCAAAAATTAGTTTAGAAGCACCAATTTTGAACTTAAAACAAAATTGTTTTAATGATCAAAAACTCTATTCCTAAATTCAAGGAATGATATTCACTGAACACATTAAAAGTGCTTTTATCCTTCAAAAGTACTTTTTTAACAAAAACAGTACAGCCCTAAATGACTTATGAATTTGAATTTGTTAATATATAACACTAATATATATATATATATATATATATATATATATATATATATATATATATGAAAGTAGCTATTTTAATCATAGTATTTTTCACTCTTACGTGACATGCCTAATTGAAAAGAATTAACACTGAATCCTACTTCAGTTTGTTCTATATTTCAAGGAATTTGTGGATTAGTTATTTGAAATTCTTGTGGAATAGTTATTTCATTCCATTTTAATTTTTTAGGAGCAAATACATTAGATTTTTCTGCTTGTAGTTCTAATAAAACTGTTTCATCTTTTGAACTAGGTACCATTATATATTTTGGTGAAATTTGAGAGGATAATAGTTTAAAATATACTTTATAGATTATAGCAAAATTTTTACAATTTTTATGAAATTCGTTCCCTTGTAAGTGAATATCTAGGACTAATGAATCCATTATTAAATGGGTCTGTCATGTCTAATGAATAGTTAGGTGCACAATTAAAATAAATAGGACCATTACATGTGTTAGTTTGAATTAATGCTAATAAAGAGCTTTTATATCTTTTGAGTCTTTTATCTCTTAATGCCATGAAGATTGGGGCATCCACCCCCATATGAACTAAGGGTTTTACGGCTACTTGTACCAAACCTATGTGAATATATCTATATCCATTATTAATATATTTTTGTAATGATTGGTCATTCAATAAATGTATAGTTTGAAATTGTTCGTTTACAGATCGAGTTTCCTCGTGTATTTTTATAGTCATTGCTACTTTGAAATCAAATAATCCTACTTTGTAAATTTCTTCAATTTTCTGTTCAGGTATAGTCCAATTTGAACTATCTATTTCCATCTTAACTTCATTACTTAATACCAAGTCTGAATTCTTTGAATCAGATCTAGTCATCCATCGCTTTAATTTAGCTGCCATATTTGCTAATTTCTTCTATTCATCTATCCTATGGGAACACCAGAGTCTTATGCCGGGAACACCAACTCTCTAGGCTTACCAACGGTCTCACTAAGTCTCAATGGCTTACCAACACAGCATAGAAAATAGTCAGAATATAGCATAAATAGTAACTGTAATTAAAACAATTTCTGACCAGGCTCTGATACCAGAACCAGCCCAGGCATGGACAGAAAATTAAGAAAGAAATAAATAATTGAAATCAGGCGTGTTGAAAGAAAATGAAGAGAGGGTTTTTGAACTTACTTGTAATTAAAGTTCTTGAATAGTCTTGAGTTTAGGAATTTGATGAGCGTGGGGCTTGGAAGCGAATGTGAATGAAAGCTTTTTTATTTTATTGGAGACTAGGAGAATGTTTACAATAAGGAAGGCTCAGATCACATGGATTGATCGATGCCTGTCTTTTGCAAATTAACACTGAATCCTATTTGAATTATATTATGTGTTTAAAAATTATTTCTAATTTTAAGTAACTTTAAAAAATAACTAATCTTATCTTAATGATATCTGCTTTCTACCAAATTATTACAATGATTATATTCTATTTTTAAAAATTATCTTTAATTTTAAAATAACTAATCTTATCTTAATGATATCTGCTTTCTACCAAATTATTACATAAAAATAAAGTAAAATATTTTTAAATCACAATTAGTGAAATCTTATATATCCTATAAATTACTTCCTTTCACCACAATATCATTGATTAGTATTCAAATTGTTCATCATCTCTTCTCTTAATTTTGAATTAACTTAGTGAAAAAAAGAGAATTAATTGTTACACCAATAGATTTATCAATATTATTGAAAACTGAATATTTATTGATAAAAAAAATGGATTGATGGATCTTGTTCAACTTAATTAAATATGAATATATGATTCCAGATTTATGGTCATTATAAAAATTTAAATTATTTAAAAGAATATTATAAAAAAAGAATAACTATCAAGTTTTTGATATGGAATACATTATTTGATGTATACTATCATATTATAGTAAAAGTATGTAAACAAATTTTTAAAATTAGTAAATAATTGAACATTTAAAGTACATTAATTTTTTAAAATTAATATAAATGAACATATAGAACTGCTGTTAATTTTTTATTTAAATTATTCATATTTGTATAATTTTGTAATAAATAAAAAAAAGATCGTGCTAAGGCATTGAAAAAAATTCTAGTTAAATGTAAAAGAATAAAACTTTCAAAGTGGCTTTCATGCAACAAACCAGCAAAAGAAGTCTGCAAGCTATTCCTACATTTGTTGCCGTTCACATTGTTTGTCAGTTGTCCCAAACATCAAGACAAAAACATGTAAAAATGTTATAAATTTTGTTATATACTCATCAAAAATTATGTATCACAATTAATCCTGTCCATCGATATCCCTATAAATCCTGTCCATCGATATCAAGACAACCATGCAATTGCTCTGTCACTGTCAATTGGTAATAGTCAACTCCAGAAAATCTCATAGAATCTCAATTCATCTTCCAGGACAATAAAATAAACGTCTTATACCTACTGAGGTTGGGGTATAGTAATACACAAACTTTGATGCCTAATGAGCTGTGAAACCTTGATTATTGACCAAAAAATTCTTCTGGTTTTTTGCATCAATGGACTGCCACCCGGTAGCTGATTCTCCTGAAGTACTTCACAATTTCCTTCCTTTCTTTCGCATATTCAAAGATGGCAGCGTCGAAAAATTCCTTCAAACTCCCTTCATCCCTCCGTCAGATGATCCCAATGCCATATCTGGTGGCGTCCGATCAAAAGACGTCTTCATTTCACCCGGAAACAAAGTAGGAGCACGCCTGTTTCTTCCCAGAACAATCAAAGCTGACGAGAAACAGAAACTTCCCCTCCTCGTCTACTTCCACGGCGGTGCATTCGTCATAGAATCAGCCTTCTCTGTTCAGTACCATAACTACCTCAGCTCCCTCGTGGCCGAGGCCAATATCATTGCCGTGTCCATCGAATACAGGCTGGCCCCGGAGCACCCCATGCCCGCATGCTTCGATGATTCTTGGACTATGATCAATTGGGTGACATCTCATGCCAAAACGAGACAAGGACCTGAATCATGGATCAATAATCACGCTAACTTCACTAAGGTTTTCTTCGCCGGTGACAGCGCTGGAGCTAATATTGCCCATAACATGGCAGCTAAAGCAAGCCAACATAGCTTGGGAGATGGTGTGAAGCTTCTGGGGCTGATTTTGATGCATCCCTCTTTTGGAAATGGACAGCCTCACAAACTCTGGGAGCTCATCTGTCCTGATCTCAACGGATGGGATGATCCGAGGCTGCATCCGATGGCTCATCGGAGTTTGTTATCGAGCCTGGTTTGCAGCAAGATTCTAATTTGCATATCGGAGAAAGATTCTCTCAGACAGAGAGGTTGGCTTTACTATGAGGCCCTGAAAAACAGTGGATGGGAAGGTGAGTTGGACTTTTTGGAGATTGAAGATGAGGGTCATGTTTTTCACCTGTTGAATCCAAATTGTGATAATGCCAAAATCTTGATGAAAAGGGTGGATTCATTTTTAACAGCATAGGAATGAATTTTCACAAGGATGATGAAGTTGTTTCTTGTTATTGAGTATACTGAATAAAGTTTCAAGTCTGAAAAGACTTTCATAGTTCAATTCAAGCAGTGTGTATTGTTTTTCCTTGTGGTGCATACATGCTTGGCTTGTAAACCAAATCTTTTAACAAGAAAAAAGTAAGCAATGCTACATTCATCAAGAAGTCATGCATGATTTTTTTATCTTAATTCTTTACTGTTTGTCAGGAATCAAAATGAAGAAAACAAGAAAGTAGGTGTGTTTGGATACAAAAATTATTGTAATATTATTTTGCATATATCATAAGTACATTTTTCAAGCACCACTTTTATATTTTCAACTATATTTTTATTTTTTATATATCTCATAACTCAAAAGTACTATAATAATTATTTCAAATAATATTTTAAGTAATATTTTATCCAAGCACACTCACTGTTGCAGGCTTGTGTTCTAATTTACAAGATCTGAATCAGAGTAGTTTCGTTATTATTAATAACTCTTTAGTTGACTTCAAATAATATTTTCGTTTAAAAGGAAAGAATAAAAATTATATAGGTTTCTAAACATAAAAAATATCTAACCATCTTGAGAAGAAGACGTCAAATAAAAATTTCAAAAACCAAGGTTACACATCTAATTATCTTTTATTCTAAAAACAAAAACAAAAAAGAATCTTTTATTCTCGCCTCTGTGCAACTATTTGGTCTTGTCAGCCAACCAGTCCGGCCAACTCATTGGGCCCAACCAGGCCAGGCCCGAGGCCTAGGCAAATGGTTAGGGCTTCAACAAGCCGAAGCCTAAACGAAGAAATATCTTGTTTGCAGGCCAAGACCAAGCCCCTAAAAACTCATACATATTGCCCTATTTTCAGCCTATTTATTTCAATGGGGCCCAGATCGTAATCAGGAAATTACTAAAAATTTAATTTTTTAGGTTCTTAAAGCATTTTTAAGAATTACTCACGACACCCCATTGTTAATATGATGTTTTCACATTTTGAATGTTCCAAAATAAGAGTCACTCTCTATAAATCAACACAATATTTTATTAGTTTTCTCAATTTGCCATTTTAAAAAAGTAACTTTTTTCATCTACCAATACATTTCTCATACTTTCAAATTTTGAATGTAAGGACAACATTGTAAAGTCACCCAAATCTAACTCATTCAAGCACAATGATTATATATTCCTTTAAAAAGTTGGTTCCCCCAAAACAAGACTCAAATTGTGAAACTGAGAGAGTATATAAGTAAAAGAGAAAATATAAATTTACATAGTTATTATAATTACAATGTTACTACATTAAGGTAAATCTCTAGTTAAAAAGTACCCAATTGTTTCAAAAATTTTCATTAATTGAAACGTGGATAAGTATCAAATTATGAATAATTTTTATTTCATGTAATTAAGTGGGTCATTTTTCATACATATATTATTGTCAGATGAGGCAAAATTTAGCAAGATACGGTATGAAAATGTATATATGCGTTAATAACATCCAAAAGTGGTGAATATATATGTTGTATGGGGCCATAACGAATTGGAGGAGAAAGTAGGAAAGATGTACGTCTAGTTTTTGGGGGAGGGTTGAATTGGGCGGTACGAGGGGAGGGAGTATAAGTAAGAGGTCTCGGGTTCGAATCCTCCTGCTTATACTTAAAGAAAAGAAATGTACGTCTAATTTTTATTCATAATTTTCAGCTTTCATCACATTTTTGCAAGTCTGTTGTGGTGGAGAAGTTGTGAGGGGAAGTCTAATTTCTCATCTAAGCATTTTCTTGAAGTGGAACAAAGGCAAGTTCAAAATACTTTGGAGTTGTAGGCAGTTGTTGCTTTAGATATGGTGGTGACAAGAAACCCCCTCAAATCTTCAAATCTTCTATTTTGAACATAAAAAAAAAAAAAATAGAATCTTTGACAAGAGAATTGCAGAATCCTAGTTAGGTACAAAATCTTTTAAACATAAATAATGAAGAAAAAAACAAAGAAATAATTGGCAACAAATCTCCAAATATATATATATATGTATTACATGATCAAGACTGATATAGAAGGTGTTTGTGTAATCATTGCACTTGCTTGATTGGGGCCTTACCATTTCTAATTTTTCAAATTGAAAATTTTGTAAATAAAACAAGTGACAACAATAAAAGAGTGTACATTTTTCATGAAAAAGTGTGTATCAACCACCAGAAAACTTGTTAGGAAAGTTAAAAGAAAAAACTATAAAAACATTTTGTTTTTCTGAGTTAGAATCTCCAAGAAACTTCATCTTAAGAAAAGGATTTTTTTTTACTGATACTTACATACTCCTAGACTAGATTGCAAATTTGCATGTGAATTCAAACAATCAAATTCATCATCTCCACACACCGATTTTCTTGGACTTGTCTTATCAAATGGAGTCTAAAAAGGAGAAACATTATTTTCCAATCTCAAATGGAAACTCAACCAAAAAACAAAAGAAAACGCTTTCACCACCAACAATAACAAAGACAGCAAGAATAACGAGAGCAAGTTAGCCACAAGACTTGTCAACTTTCCCTCATGTGCTGCAACAAGCCCCAGCCTGCAGCAGCAAAACACCAACAACAAACAAAGCCCTTTAAAAACTTCCTTTAAATATTCCCCTCTCCCACCTTTTATATGTACACTATATTCTAAACACTATATGCTGCAGGCAAAACGCAAAAGCCTTCTCAAAAGCCACCTTCACATTTCTTTCTTTTCTTCCCCTTTGTTCTCTTTTCTACCCACCACCACCACCTCCAAAAAGCTCTTCACAATCACAACAAACACCCCTCTCCAGGCGGAGGATTGATCTTCAGCAAATTTCCCGGTCACCGGCCACCGGCAACGTTCAAAAGAACCAACGCAGCCTCCTCCTAAAATGGTACCCATGTCTTTATTTATTTATTTTTTCACTTAACACATTCACACAGGCATCACGTGCTTGCTTAAATACGTATGTCCATATATGTATAGATTTTTCTTGATAGACGAGTCTTGATGCATAATCCGAAATGGGACAGTTGCTGCCTGCATTAACATTTTGAATCGGTCCATCTGAAGTTCTAAACGGCGTTAATGGTTCCCGTGAAATAAGAAATTAATCCCAGTCAGAATTGTTAGTATTTAGGAGTTTGTTTGACAAGAAAATCCTTGCATTTTTTTTTATCTTTGGATTTATCTTCTGGTAATTGCACTTTTGGGATGAGTTTAAAGTTGGCAAGAGAATATCGAGGAGCATCCACCCTCTTTTGGGTAATTCCACTTTGCATCCTTAAAGTTTCGTCATTTTTTCGACTTTGTACCTTTTAAGTTTTGTTTTAGACATTTTGTATCTCAAAAGTCTTATATGCACCTTGATCTGGTAACGATGTGATGGTTTAAAAGACCAATGAAATTAACGTAAAAAATATTGTACAAATTGCCACCTTAATCATGCCCTACTGTTTAAGATATAGAAAATTCATGCACATTCCATGCGGATGATGGTACCATTTGTGGATTTCCGTATATTTCATGACCAATTCCCAACGGTTGAGCCAAATAGGGACGTGTTGGAAACTCTTAATTGCCAAGTATATAAAAGAAAATCTTAAAATATTATATGGACATTGAAGAAAGCTTTGTGGGGAAAGCATGGAGGTCTTTGTTGTACAGCCTCATGAATAATCAATAGGTATACACATATATCACAGTTTACTCAATGTGATTCCGCCTACAAAACTCTTAAATCGCGATATCTCTTAACGATAGATACAAATATGGGAATCTCTGAAATGAAAAAGATTGGTTATCCATTAATTTGTTTTATCGCTTAACTCGTATCTCACTCAGTACAGAATTTCTCACTCAATATATCGTATGTATTTCTTGGTATATGAGTAAATAATGATGTATGATGTATTTGGTCAAACACTGAACAACTTTATTGATTAAACGGATCATAAAAATCTCAAACTTTGTCTGTGTGTTGGAAATCATAGTTCAAGGGAAGAAGCCACAGTTGTCATGTTAATACAATGATTTGAAATGCCCACGTCTGAGCAACTCGATAAAACACCGTAAAGTTTGTTTGGATAGGAGTTTATTTAGATGATTTATTTGAAATAATTACTATATCACTTTTATGATATCATGTATGTGAGATAAAAAAACGATTGAAAAGATAAAAAAAAATTAAAATTTGTAAAGTAAATATTTTTTTTTTTCAAATCATTTCAATCCAAACACACTCATAGTAGCCCAATAGCCAAGGATGATTGCGGGCTTATCTTAGCACATGATGTAACGATTGATGTATTAGAAAAATCCTTCATATATTATTACAAAGGGTAATATAAGCATCACAGTCCGTAACTTAAATTGATGTTACGGACACATCCTAATCATAGATTTCTAGTGCACGTTTTGCCCGATTAAACGTAGAGATGAGTAAATTTATCTTCTTCTCTTCTCTCTATGCTCTCTGCAAGCCAGTCTATCAATTCTTCTTCTCACCCTCTCTTTTATTACACCCATCATTTCTAATCTTTCAATTTTTTAATCTTTCACTTGGTAATTAACAAGTCTCCAATCCAATCATTCAATTCTTATTCCCCTTCTTTGGGGATAACTTAAATAACATAAGATGCCAAAGAAGAACTTCTATACACTGCTGTAAAGTGAAAAAAAAAAAGATTTTATATTATTTTGCAGGAAACAATGGGGATAATTGCAACTAAGGAAAACAAATTTTAAAAATACTTAGAAAAAGTTAAATCTGCAACAGAGAGGTAGTAGTAGGGGATTCGCATCATGGGTGTTTATCCGATTATTTCTAAGGAATGAGAGGGGTGGGTTTTAAGATAGTAAACTAGAAATGGAGGATGACTGTGACACTACCATTGTGCTTATTACAAATTACAGTTCTTGTGTAAAAATAGAATAGGCAAACGATAAACCGGCATTCCTTCTTCGTAAATTCATACATGTGTTGGATGGATGACTTGGACTATTCGTACCTTTTTTTTTTTTTCCGGAAATGATAACAATTATATAATTTATTCTATCCTAATCTATAGGAGAGGGGGAGTCTAAGGAGACTTGTGTGTTTGGCGCTAGTAAATATGCAGACCTGACTAAATCACAGCAACCCCTTGGATTTTTTTTGCTTTAGGTGGGGGAGGGACTTAAGTCAAAGTGACTTAAGTCCCTCCCAGGTGGCCATTGAGCTTTTGGATCATTCATCTCGTAACTTGTAAAAAATATGAATTTAAAATGGAGGGATGCAGATTTAGTCCATCTTCATAGAATATTGTGATATAATTAGACATATAACTTCGTAAAATAATGAGTGAATACACTAACACTATGTACCTAACACAAACATTAACCCTAAACTATCCCAGGTCCTTTTTTTTTTTTTTTTTTGAAATTGAGGGTATGCATAAATATAATATACTTTTGAGAGCTAATATTACTTTGTTCAGGACCCCACTTTTATATAAATCGTCAAAATTCTGCCCACTTTGTTCAGAACGCTATTAAAAATTTGTTTATCATTAGTTATAGTCTCCAAGAAATTTCAATCATAAAAAATGAATTTTTTTTATTCAGTACTATTAGGACCTCATTAATGCACCTAAATTATGTTAAATTTACTCAAGAATGCAAACAATTAAATTCATTATCCATTGGCAATCTCATTATTCAAGTTCATTCTTCTAAAAAATCATTGTCCAAGGCTTGTCTTTATCAAATGGAAGCTTGTCAAACTAATCTTGAAAAAGAAAAACTATTTCCAGAATCTCACCTGGAAATTCACCAATCAAACAAAAGAAACGCTTTCAACAACAACAACAAAGACAGTAAGAATAACAAGAACAAGTAACCCAAAAGACTCCTCAGCTTTCCCTCATATCCCACCAAGACCAATCAAAGCCTCTCAAACTTCCTTCAAATATTCCCCTTTCCCACCCCATATATATATACACACTATATTCTATATACTATGTGCTGCAGGCAAAAGCCTTCTCCAATACAGCCTTCGCATTTCTTTCTCTTCTTCCCTTTGTTTCTCTTTCCTACGCACCACCAGCACCGACCTCTAAAAGCTCTTCACAATCAATAACAAACTTTCCGGTCGCCGGCCACCATGGCAGAATCAACACGGCCTCCTCATGAAATGGTACCCAACTCTTTCATTTTTTTTTCCTCTCACACTCACACTGTAACACACAGACGCTTCCAGTACTTGCTTACATATGTGTATATCCATGTATGTATAGATTTTTCTTGGTAGACGAGTCTTGTTGCATAATCTGAATTGGGACTGTTGCTGGCTGCATTAACAATTAGGATCGAGCCATCTAAAGTCCTAAACGGTGTTAATGGTTCCTGTGGAATAAGATATTAATCCCATGTTAGTATTTAGGAGTTTGTTTAATGAGAAAATCCTTGCATTTTTCGTCTTTGGATTTATCTTTTGGTAATTGGACTTTTGGGAAGAGTGTAAAGTAGGCAAGGATTTCGTCGTTTTTTCCACTTTGTACCTTCAACTTTAAGTTTTGTTTAGGCATTTTGTATCTTCAAAGTCTTAGATGGGCCTTAATACGTGATGTGATGGTTTGAAAGACTAATGAAATTAACGAGCAAAATATTTTGCTACAACTTACAAGTTTCCATCTTTAAAATGGAATCATTGCCTCCTGATTAAGATTTAGAGTATTCATGCACATTCCAAATGGGATGATGGTACCGTTTGTGAATTTCTCTCTCTCTTTCGTGAAAAATTCCCAATGATTGAGACAAATAGGGACGTGTTGGAAATTCTTAATTGCAAAGTGTCTAAAATAAAATCTTAAAATATTAATGGACATTGAACAAAGTTTTGGAAAGCTAGTGGAAATCTTTTCTACGCAGCCTCTTCAATAATTGAAAGTTTATCTAGAAAAAGCGATTGAAAATCATTATATAGATAAGTGATAGATTCGAATACAGGAATCTTTAAAATGAAGGAGGCGGGTTATAATCTAGTTTATATCTATATGTATAAGTCGTTTAATGTAGAATTTTTAATAATTAATATGTAGGCATATTCATGTGTATGTTTCTTTGTCTATGAGTCTTCGTTTGGATTGATTATTTTTTGAAAAACAAATTTTTTATGTACAATGTTACAGTAATACACAAATAAAAATAATTTCAAAAACACAAAAAAAGACTCAAAAAAAAATCTCATCTATAATAAAAAAATTTCACTTACATCGTTACAGTAAAATATTTTAAAAACATCCAAAAATAGTTAATTCAAACGGAGGAGCCATGTATTTGGTCAAAAAGTAGACAACTTAATTTATTGATTAAACAGAGTTTTAAAATCTTAATATCTGTCTATATGCGTTGCTGCATAAGGGAAGACGTCATAGTTGTCCTGTCAGTAGAATTGTGCTGTCTGACCCACGTCTGAACGAGTCAATAAAACCATGAAAATGGACACATAATGGTCCAATAGAAGGATGATTGGGGGGGCTTTTATTGGCACCTGATCTACCTATGCACTGTTAATGTACCATAAACTTTCATATCTTAAATTCACATATATGATGCATTAATGACTTGTACTATTAATATTAAAACTTGTATAAGAAGTGGATTTAGAAGGGAGGGGAGTGGATTTAACCCCTTGTTATAAAATATTGCGATATAATTAGACATATAACATCTTAAAACAATGAATAAATACGCTAACGCCAACTTTAACCTTACCTATCCTAAGTCTTTTTCTTTTATCGAGGTATACAAAAATTTAATATATTTTCAAGAAATAACATTACTTCGTTCAAGGGCCCCAACTTTATACAATCAGTTGTCTTTTTCATGTTATCTTGGTTTTTTCCCAAAGAAAGGAAATATTCCTTTATCATCCTTGCTATACCAATACAAATGTGGTGAAGTAATACATATTTCTCTTCTTTAAAAAAAAATTTTTTTTTTGCCAACAACCTAAAGAATGTTTTGGTCAAAAACATTAGAAAAGGAATAAAAGAATTCCATCAATCTCTAAAGGAAAAAAAAAAATCAAAGGTTCTATGTGGGTCTAAACGTTGTGGTCCTTCGACATCTGCCAACAATATTCATTGAAGACACTTCTTTTTCTCACCCAATAAAATTTGTTATCCTAACTTCTTCTAACAACCCCTTGTTTGGATTGCATTTTTTTTTTAGATTTTTTGTAGAAAAATTACTGTACCGATTTGATATATATGAAATAAAAAAATGATTAGAAAATGTGTTCACAGAAAACGTAACAATTTTAAAGAAAAATTACTATTCAAATAAGGACTAAAGTCTCCAATACCTAACAATATTTAGTTCAACCCAAAACACTATTGGACTGTGGACTTCTTGGCAAAGGATTGAATGATCCAAGTGTCATATCCTTGCCACACCCATACGCCTTACTGAAGTTCTGATTCCAAGTGTAGATAACTAGAAGACTTCAGGCTGTGCTTAGCACAGCCCATGCCCACTTAAAATTTCAAGAACAATTAAGTGGAAATCGCATAAAATCAATAGAAGACAAAAGTAGAATACAAGCCCACTTACGTATATTACTAAATACAAGAGTAAATCTTAATCCTATCACTAAATATTAATTAGTAATTAGCTAAACTAACTATAACTATAGTTGGAGATAAAATTTTAATGGAAGTTGATACATTGGAGTTTAGCTTAACAATTAAGTTTGAAATTCTTATTTATTTCAATATTGTTTAAGAATTGAGATTATGAGTTCCCTCTTTTTTGCATTTCATATTTGTTTGAGTAAGTCGATTAATTTTGCTGAAAAACATATGGGATATTATTTTGTTATGACAATTTTTTTAGAGCAAATTAAAATATTTTAACTCACTACTGATTTTCCAATCCAATTTATCAAACTAAAATTTGGACGGTAATCGGATATTGGACTTAAAAAATCAATTCCCAAATTATCAAAACTTTTTATCGAATTTCCGACTATCGATCGATGAACACCCATAAACATAAGGCCAGACTTGTTTGATTTTACATGAATAAAAGGCCAAAAAAAAATGTGCAATGGCAAGAATAGCAATGTACAAGAAATATTAGCAAGCCACTTGTCAAGTTATTAAGAAGCCATGTGACAAGTAAGGAGACAAAGTATTAAAGTTCACTTCTTTCTTATATAATAAGTAGAAATGACCGACGTAGTTCAATTTGATTCACACAGCTATGAATGAATGAAGTTTTATCTTTAGGAAAAAGGGTTTTGCTAAGGCTTTAATTTTTGGTAAAATTGAAAGTAGTTCATAAAATTGTTTTGAGGGGCGTAATAAATATAAATGTATGCATTCGCATGATAAATTTGGTATAATTTTAAAAGTTTAAAAAATTCTCGTTGCACTTAAAAACTTTCATTGTTAAAGTTCAATTTTCTAAAAAGGTCATGATCGTCTAAGACTTCTCTTATCGAATGGATTCCTCCCAAACAAAAACTTACTTCAAAATCTCACATGGAAACTCTACTTCAAAATCTCACATGGAAACTCACCCAACAAACAAAAGAAAACGCTTTCAACTTAATAAACAAGTTGGGGGTTTATGCCCAACCCTCCACCATTTCTAATTTGGTTTTGAAAAACAAAAAAAAAAAAAAAAAACCGCTTTCAACAACAAAAATAACAAAGAATAATCGACCAAAAAGGCTCGATATCTTGCAGCCCTATCCTGCAGCAGCGAGCCATCAACAACAAGCAAACCTTTAAATCTTACTTTATATATTCCCTTTTTCCACCTTACATATACATGATGCAGACAAAAGCCATCCCGGAAATGACCTTCTCATTTCTTTATCTTCCTCCCTTTCCTCTCTTTTGTGCCGACCACCACATCTATATATATACCATAAACTATATGATGCAGGCAAAAATCTTCTCGGAAACGACCTTCACAATTCTTTCTCTTCCTTCCTTTGTTCTCTTTTGCACCCACCACCACCTCTGAAAGCTCTCCTCAATCATAACAAATTAAACACCCCCTTTCCACCCCTCTCCAGGCGGAGGACTGATCTTCAGCAAACTTTTTCCGGTCGCCGGTCGCTATCAATTTTCGACAGAATATATCAGCTCAGCCACCCCCTAAAATGGTACCCATCTCTTTCATTCTTTTTTTTTTTCCGCACACAATCACACAGTAACACACACGCTTCCACGTACTTGCTTACGTATATGTGCCCACAATTTTTCATGGTAGATGGCTTTTGTTGCATAATCTGACATGGTACAGTTGCTAGCTGCATTAACAATTAATCCTGATCAATCCATCTAAATTGTGTTAATGATTGTAAGTATTTTAGGAGCATTTTATCTTTCTGCTAATTGGGCATTGAGGAAGAGGTGTGAAAAATTGGAAACATTTATAATTTCGAAGAATACATACTTATTTTAGATTAATTCCACTTAGCATCCTTAAAGTTTTCGTCATTTTTCACTTTTTACCTTTTAAGTTTTATTTTAGACATTTTGTATCTTTAAAGTTTTATGTGCACCTTAACATGGAAGAATGGTTTAAAAGATCAATAAACTAAGAGTAAATCTTTCCTACACTGACGGTGTATACACTATCATCGTTGGATTCATTAAATGTGTGTAAAAGTTGAATTTTAAATTCAAATTTTGCATAATTGTCATTCATCTAATGCTGATAGTGTACACACTGTCAGTGTAGGAAAGATTAATCCATAAACTAAACGTAAAAATTCATAAAAGTCACCATATTTAAAATGTAATCATTGCCGCCTTGCTAAGATTTACAGAAATCAGTTGATATTCCATAATATAGAGAGATGGTACCGTTTGTGAATTTCTTATCTCATAAACAATTTCAAATTGTTGAGCCAAATAGGGACTTATTTGACTAATCTAAATTGAGGGGTGTCTAAAATAAAATCTTAAATTATCAATGGACATTGGAGAATTTTCTGGGGGGATGAAGCGGAATTCCATAATTTATGATCATACCATGTGCTGTCCAGGTAGTTTACGCAAATTCAAGGTTCACAGGTGTCTTGTCAACCTTCTGACTGTGTATCCTAGGTCCGATTTAGAAAATTGAAAATGTTTAAAAACATTCTTTTTAGTTTTTATTCTCGCCAAATTTTAGAGCCCATTTGGATTTGCTATTTTTTGAGTTTTTATAAATAAAAAAAATATATTGTAGCGATTTGATATACGTAAAATAAAAAAATGATTGAAAAATATATTTATAAAAAATATAATTTTTTTTTAAAAAAAGGACAATCCAAATATGGCCTAAAAATATTTTATATTATCTACTTAGATTTAAATATGTTAAAATTCGGCCTTCAACGTAAACATTTTTGGTTCCAATCTTCCGTGTCTCCGTTAATTTGTAGGCAAGCTTTGGCATGCCCACGTCTCAAAAAGTCAGCAATACGGTGATACACGAACTGGCCCAATGGCTAAAGATGATTGGAGGCAGTCTTTGTTGTGTTGTGGCTAGGAGGGGGATAAACTAAAGTGACTGGAATCTAATCAAACACAGTACTAATTTTTTATTTTCTTAGGGATGTGGGGCAGACATGTTTATCTTTTCTTTTTTTTTTTTGCGTGACGGAAAAAAAGTGGGATTTAAAAAATGAAGAGGGAGCAATAGAATTAGCGTTCAAGATCTTTGCGTTTTGGAATTTCAACCTTAGTCACTAGATCAACACCTCCTCAATTCGTTTAGGACTTGATCTGATTGTATACGATTGATGTGTTTGCTATAAACTTTCATAGATTAGAACATTAGAACAAAATACTACTGTATTTTTGTATAGATTATATGGAAATAGAATATTGCGACATGATTAGCCATGCAGATAGTAAATATAAATGCACCATTTCAACAACACAATGACTTACACCAAAATTAACGTTACATGGTGATGAATACACCATTTCAACACCAAAAATTTGCACCATATTTTAGTGACTCCAATCAAGTAGGATTTAACTATGCTTTGTAAAGGAGGAATTGAAGGTGGTGTGTTGTATTCACACTAATCTAGGTTTTTTAGAAAGATTTAAAAAAAAAAAAAATTGAAACCTTACGTCGTGTTCCCTGTCTTCTGTGGGTATACAAGAAGCAACCATATCATAGTCTTCTTCTTTTTCCCAAAAAAAAAAAATTGCATATTCTACTCTAGTCTTCTGGAGATATATAAGAGTTTGATAAAAAAAAAAATTTATTTTGTTTTACATTTTTTGAGCAAAATGTTTGATAAATTTTAAGAACTGGCATTACTTTTTTCAAGGTTACTCATAATTTCAGTCTCCTTTATCTTAACAAATCCTCCTGCAAAGTAATGTCTTTTTTCCATTTTTCCCTGGTCTTTTATTCAAAAGAAGGCAACACTACTGCTTTGTCATCTTTGCCTTACCAATACAAATCTGGTGAAGTAATATATTTTTGTCTTGTATAATAATGCTTTTGCTCACCAGCCTAAAAGTGTACTAGACCAATTTTTTTTTTTCAAAGGATGGACAAAAATTATATTTAAAAAAAAAAAACAAAAAGCACTCCATAGAATGATGTGTTGGTCGGCCTGGCATTGTGGTCCTTCAACATCTGTATATTGATTGCAAACAATCCTTCTCTGGACCATACAAAAATTTGTTATCCTGGTTGTTAATATCCCCAGAAGAAATTTAAGCTTCCAAAACCTACAGAATATTTTTCTCGATTTTTTAGTATTTAGACTATCAATTTCTTTGAAAAGGATTTAAAGGTCCAGATGTCATATGTCTTTTAATTCCAAGTGTAGATAAACGACATGACGTAGCTGAATTTGACTGGCCAGCTAAATTGCTGCTTTACAAACCCTCTGATTCTTTTTGTACTTGTCTCCCTTTTCTTAAACAATTTCAAAACAAATTTGCGTCAAAAAAATTTCCAAAAACAATTTTTTGAACTATTCCACATTAGCTTGCACAATATAGACTAGAAGAAACCCAAAATTATTCATTTCTTATACTGTTGGGGAATTTTTTTTTATTGGAGAATATTGAAGTTGCATTGTCGTACTCCTTAGGTCATTATTAATTATCAAAGTGAGAAAAATTACACCAAAGTCATCCAAATTGAGTACTACCAAATTTTATGCCTTCCATACCTATACAAGTCTACCAAAAGTTATATGTGGGTATGATTGTCATTGCCTTACCACCAAATCCATAAACCAAACAGCTGGTTACCTTTTATCGTTTTGACAGAGATGTTTACACCATCTGTATGAAATAGCTTTGTAGACTAAACAATAAGTAACTAAGATCTAATTGACAATCACCTTTAGCTCTGAATTATCAGGAAAGAGATGGATTGGATGGTTCGAGAGAAAGAAGTGCAAGTGATAGATCTGAGATTCGAGACTTCCCACTTACAGGAAGAAAAACTAGTGGTGCGAATTAGACAAAAAGAACGTCCTCAAACCCTTTGTTGTTTCTTGCCGAAATTCTATAGAATTAAGCTGTATGATCCAAAATTTTAGGATTAATTAAGGTGATGGCCAAATATCAATCATTTTCAATTATCTTTATCATTAATTATTAGGATTTGAAAATCGATACCAGTACATTTTTGGGGTAGTTTGTTAGTCACATCATGTATCTTCCTTGTTTTCCTCGTTGTAGTTTTCAATCCCTTAATGTGTTGGCATCTTCTCATTGCCATTTCCAAAAGGAATAGGCCAAGAGCCCTAAGCCAATTAGTGTGACGTTTTAGAATATGACTTTTGAGAAAAGCTTGTTAGTGTAGCAGGTAATTAACTGCAGGGATATTTCCCAACATGGTGAACCGAAACCCAACTTTAGAGGGATTAGGTTATAAAATCTATTTATTTTTCAATACTGCTTGAGGAGATGAAATTCATGATCAAAAAAAAAAAAAATAAGATAATAGCTTGACATACTTTAGGACAACATAATAAAGGCTCAATTCTTCTGAGCATCTATTCCGTGGAAAAAGGAAAATCAAAATTGACAAAAGAAATGAATGAGCTAATATTGTCCTGTCGTAGTTATTTTAGTAGATGAGGTGGAGAGAATCCTGTCAATTCACAATTTCATCCTTGTCATTAGTACGATGAATTTATTATATATCACAGTACTTTGACGTTTAGTTTCTTGGCTAAATATCTTAATTCGGATTCCAAGTTTGCATTCTTGCTAATAGATATTATATTGCTAAAATACAAGCAAGATTTTTTCTTTAGGCATTGGTACTGTACATGCTCCCCCCAAAAAAAAAAAATCCTGAATCCACTGTATGACTGAAAATATGATTATTCAAATATGCAGAATTTTGGCCTCGTCTGGATTGCAAGTTTTTTTTTTTTTTTTGAGTTTCTGTAAAAAAAAAAAAAAAGAATACTGTATCAGTATGATGTATGTGAACTAAAAATTTGATTGAGAAATGTATCTAGAGAATTTTTCTGCAAAAACACGTACTCCAAACAAGACCAAATCATGGTGATATATGCACTTCTGCCTTCGTCCAATGATTTCACATAAAAAAGATCTAATCTGTGACAACTAACAATTATATTGGCCAGCCAATTACAAAAACAACTGATGTGCAAGTTTAATATTAATTTTCTTTTTTTTTAGCATTTCCAGAAAATTTAGCATGAGCCCTTTGAAAAAGTTGCCATTTCTCTTACTTAGATCCTTCAAATCATATTAATGCCCAAATTTGATTATGGCCTTTTGCTTTACAAGTTGCTGACTTATTTAATTGATGACTATTTTGTTGAACTTAAACATTTGCTTTATGGTCTTTAATCTTTATTTTGTAGGTCACTGTAGAAGACATGGGACCAAAGCCAGTTCTAACAGCACCATTATTATTAGAACAGGAATCTGACTCTAATTATAGAGCCCCCAATCTACTGAAGCGCGTTTTGAGTCTTCTCGCCAACGTACGGCCAGGATCTGATCTAACCCGATTTCAAGTAAGTTCTTAATTTTCTCAATTCCAATCCCTCAATAAATTTATGTGTTAAAGTTTTCAAGAATTCTTTTCAAGAATACAGGACAGGAACAGTTGTCAGTTCAATCATCTGAAAACTAGTTTCATGCGTTTAAGCAGAGTGTAAAACCCTTTGTTCAATTATATACATAACTTCACATACAATAATGCAAATTCGAAATAAATTTTGATGGATCCCACATATATGGCTAAAATTAATGTATAAGACGTGCTTGGAGTGTTACGTTTTTTTTGTGGCGATGAATCCTTCTCATAACCTTCAAGAACGGCTGCTGTTCCTACACCTCGTCCTCTTTTTGAATATGAACAGCAGATGAAGAAAATATGTCTGTGATTGATTTATGACTAATTTGAGTTACATCAACTCGATCCGATCTAGGCATTAAATTCATATGACTAATTTGAGTTGCATCAACTCGATCCGATCTAGGCATTAAATTCATATGCCGCAATTGTCTCCTTCATGTGGAGGTGCACAATTAGCACAAAGTTCATTTCCCAGCCATCTGATGTGGACATATAGGTTGAAGGTCAATATGGAGGTTAACATTGAAGGGCAAATTCTTGGCAATTTGATTTCACGAACCAAGAAAAGAAGAAGATGAATAAACCCCAATTTTTAGCTAGGGTAGTTGAAGTGATTTTAGTTTTATCTGGCAGGTAATCTTTTTCCCCTATTTAGAGTTGTATAACCACTAAGTTTTATGCAGATTATGCAAAGTATAATTTAATTTTTGGAAGGCTGTCCTCAGCTAAACGACAACAAGAGAAAATATGAGCCTCAGTTTCATAAAGCCGGACAGATACGACTAATTGTCATCATTTGTTTGTTTAGCAATTGTTAACTCTTTTTACTACCGAACCACTGAATTGGCAGGGGATGCCAAGGGGTTGGATCTGGGCTGGAATTACCACAATTGATAACAAAACATTCTGGATGTGAACGCGTGTCAATCTGTAGCTTTAGATCCGGCCCTATTGGATTCCGGTCCAGATTTGAGTCGGGTATATTTGGATTTTAAATATAATATAACATAATATTAATTCAATAACTTTAAATTTTTATTTTTGGATAAATTTTATCAATACAAAATTAACAATACGATGAGAATAATTCTAACAATTATTTGATTATAGAAAAAAAATTTTAATAGAAAATAAGTGGGTTAGTAAAAAATTTTAATAAACATGAATATATATATATATATATTCATATTAATTGGGCTCATTTAGATTGTAGATAAAACAAATTTGAGTTGGATCCAAATAAACAGATCTATTAGTTATTGCAAATCTCAAAAATGGATCGAGTCCAAGTCGAATCCAGGCTTAGACCCGATCCATTGACTGCCCTAACTATATTGTCACAGTGACCTCCAAAACAAAATAAATAATACATGTTTTCACTTTGCAATACTCACCTAAATGTTTGGCTCTTTAGCTTTTTATGGTGTCATGTGATAGTTTAAAATTTTTTTGAAAAATATTATTACCAGGTATATCTTGTACAAAGTTCCTTATCATCATTCTTAGAGTAATCAAATATTTCCAGAACAGATACCTGTCCAAATAATAATATTTTTACAGGAAATTGAGGAAAGAATTTTATGCCAAAAAGCAAAAGTAATTGCCCTCATGGTTAAATATGGTTTCTTGTCCGGTATGCTTTGAGGAAGTGCTGTATTGGCATGTCAACAATTTCTGCATTATGACATAACTACTTTTGAATATGTGTACCGTGCCTACTCTTTAAGTATTCGTTTTACATGTTTGGCCTTCAATCAAGAAAATTCTTCAGTAAGAAAAAAAAAATTTTTCTTCAGTGTATCTATTTACATGTTCAGCCTTCAATTAAAATTTTCAGTATATTATTGCATCCTTAGTTATAACTCTACATCTACTATCTAATATTAAGTTAACAGCCGGAAAGGACAAACAAACGACAAAAGAATTGAAAGTTTTCAACAGTTATTGATCAGCTCTCTAAGCAGAGTTTTACAAAATTTTGGCTTGATTTAGTTTTTCTTTTTTTTTTTTCAAGCCATTTTTAGTTTTACGTGATATTGAAATTCTAAATCATCATAGTTTCGACAGCCAATTGGAGTTCTTACCTTGTCTGATTCCATTTATCAAGTGTCCCAACATGACTTGCTTTGCACAATTGTTAATATCCTGATAACTGATCTTTTTAGCAGTTTTCGTTTTGAAGGAGAAGCAATTTGGCTGCATACATAAACGTGAAAGTTCTTGGAGTTCTTTAGTTAAAGAATCAGCTTTCTTTCACTTCACTTCAATATTTTTCCTTAATAGCAGTTTTAAGTTTTGGGCACTTTTGTCCTGGTCTTTTCATAACATTTCAAGTTTCAACACCTGGAGGTGATGAATTTTACCAAGGTCCTTGTGGTAGTTAGTCCTTCAAGGACCATCCTCCTTTGATTCTGTTAATACATTGAAAGCTTAATTGCAACACCTTTTTACAGTTGAAGGAACCATACACAAACTGACAATGAATCCTGGAATGTCGATAGATATGGAAAGATTTTAGGAGTCTGTAGTGAGAATGCTTGGCTGAAACAATCCACCTTTGCATCAGCTTACGCAATTAGAACTTTCCTGCTTAGATAAACTAATGAATTGTATTTCTTATTTTTTTTATTGCAAATGTAGTTGCCGCCATTGTTTAACCTTCCAAAGTCGCAACTTCAATGTTATGGAGAATCAGTCTACTGCACAGGAGGAGATCTATTAAGCAAGTGTGCCAATGGAGAAACTTCCATGGAAAGGTTTATTTCTGTTGTTGCATGGAATGTATCCACCGTGAGGCCATTGATGTTCGGTGTTGCTCCTTACAATCCCATTCTCGGAGAGACTCACCATGTTTCAAGGGGCACATTAAATGTGCTACTGGAGCAGGTAATTGATTCAGCATTTATTTTCATCGTCTTTAATATATACTCTTCCAGCATGAAAGTTGTTGAAGGTGACAGGGTCCTTTGCTCTTTGAAGGGTTCTTTTTACCTCCATCAATTCATACAAGCCAATCTGATTCTGATTCTGTTTCTCTTCACTAGCCTATAATGCATTTGCTGCAAAATCAGGTTAAACTAGTGAAGAGGGAATATGATCAAACTGAAATCAGTGGTTTCACATCTTAGAGTTAAATACTTTGAGAATGCTATTCTTTTGAACAAGGATTGCTCAACTAGGAAAACTTTAGCACAACAGACCATAAGACTTGTACTGATATATAGGACATCCACTAAACCTTCTCAAAATCAAGTCAGAAAAGTATAACTCAATTCTGTTTCTGTGTTTAAGCCCTGACTAGTAGTACATGATCCTGTACTTTATGCTTTCAGGTTTCACATCATCCTCCAGTAAGCGCCCTTCATGCCACAGATGAGAAGGACAACATTGAAATGACATGGTGTCATTATCCGGTTCCTAAGTTCTATGGTATTGATACTCCTGCATTAGACGAATTTTATCATATGCAAACTATGGTTCTCATTCTGTTTGCTTCTTACAATAAATTTTGAAACTAAAATCTTGATTGACTGAGATTAAGTAGCTCTAGTCCTCTTCTATTCTTTGAGGCTCTGCAGTGGTTGGTTTATTTACTTAAAGCAAAGAAAGACGAAGTGCTAACTTCAACCTAATGTTTTGATACCATGACCTATCGGTTTCGTAATTGTTCTCCAAAATGTTTGTGTTGCAAAATACATATTTCTATGCTATTCTTTGTCTGCTTAAATCAAGTGGAAATAGTACAGTGTAATTTGGAATGAATCAGTGTTGAGTTGTTGATGGATAACTCCTTGATAGTAATTACAGTCTGGTGCAAATGTAGGTACTAGTATCGAAACTGAAGTGAATGGAAGAAGACAACTGAAGCTTCTTAACAAAGAGGAAACTTATGAAATGAACTCTCCAAAGCTTGTGATAAGATTATTTCCTATGCTCAGTGTGGACTGGTTGGGAACTGTCACAATTAAATGTGAAGAAACTGGTATTGCAGCAGAGTTATACTACAGAGGCAATTCCTTTTTACCTCGTCCAGGAATTAATAGGTCCATCAAAGGGAGGATCTTTTCGACATCATCATCATCGAAGACCATCTATGAAATCAGTGGCCACTGGGATAGGTAACTTATTGTGCATCTATGAAAATCACCTCTCAGGCAATACAACTATAGAAGATTCTGACCTTTTAGCCAGATTGACATGGCTTGCTTGGTTCTTAACTTGGCACATATAGAACCTATATTTGGTTGAAAATATTGAGATCAACTAGGGTGATAAAAGAATCCCATTGGTGTCACAACATGTTATCTTACAATTTTGACTGAAGTAATTTCACTAATTGAATGTGCAGAACTGTCACAGCCAAGGACCTTAATACTGGAAAATCCAAGATCATTTACGATGCAAAAGAAGCCCTTTCAGGAGTGAAGACTCCCATAGTTAAGGATTCACAGGTATCCAGAATCTTTCTAGCAGTAGTGCTAATCTCAAACTTCAGAGAAATCTCTGTTAAGTTTAAAAAGTTTGCACTTTATTTTATGTAACCTTTGCAAGTATGGATAAAAAATAATACTCCAGAAGATGCATTTTAGCCTTCTGATATGTGTATTTTGGTTCTTGATTGCTGTTATGTTGTGCAACAGGGTATTTGGCCAACTGAATCCGCAGTTGTATGGGCTGATGTGAGCCAGGCCATCCTAAATAAGTCCTGGGACAAAGCAAAGGAAGCAAAAAGTGCTATTGAGGAAAGAGAGAGAGAGCAAGTAAAGGAGAGAAAGTCAAAAGGACAAAATTGGGTTCCCAAGCATTTTACAGTATCCTACAGCAAGGAGAATGGGTGGGACTGCTTACCAATTCATAAATCAGTTCCACCGGCACCAATTGTTGCCCCCTTTTAATCCATTTGAAACCTGAACTAGGCTAGTTTCATCTACACTTGCACAAAAAATGAAGCCTTCACAATCCCCTTTGCCATTTGCCTAGATATCAAGCTGTAGGATTAGCACAGAAATGACAATGCAACAGAATAATTCACTTAGGAACTTAAGCAGAATCAAGGTTATTAGTTGTTTTTCTTCTCAGAGAAGACTGATTTGTTAATTCTTCAAACTGTAATCCTATTCCATCTCTGAACTGAGTATTATTTTGTAAATTGAAATTCCATGAAAGATTAGAATAAGTTTGCACAACAAAGGGGACATTCTCGCTGACACTGATTACATTAAGGACAGAGCCTTCCTTGCTCTCCAGCCATAGCATAGATAATATTAAGCCATTGTAGCAGTGGCAAGCAAAAATGAGTAAGAAGCCCCCAAAAAAAAAAAAAAACAGTAGATTTCTGCTATTTACATAATAGGACAATAGGATAGGATGTTCAATAAGAAAACTTCAAAATCCAATGATCATTGCACCGGCCAATTGCTGCAATGGTCCCGTCCTAATGATCCTTTGTGTCCAATTAACACCCTAATCCAATACAATGATTGACTATGTCCAGTTAACACGCCATTAACTATCTTCCTGTAAATTTGATTCACTTCTCTGATTAAATGATCTTTCCCTGATTGTGGCTAAAATCGGCTTCCATGACCGTGACTTAGGTGACATCAGCAGGTCTGTAAAACAATTTTCTGTTTCCACCCTCAAATTTACATCTGGGAACCGGCCAGGACTACTTGCTGGTGATCTTGCTGGTGATCTGCAAGCTGGACTACCACCATTTAATCCAATCAATGAACTTCTGTGCCCTGAGTTAGCTTTGGACTGACAACTTTTTCCAATGTTAGTCAGCTTCCTAGCTAGAGAAGCCAATTCAACAGGAGACATATTGGACTGAAATACGGAATATGGTAACAAGAAATAAATCTTCCCTGGTTCCAAGAAACCATTAGTCATGAGAGGCTTCGAGCTAGTGGAAAGAAGCTGAGCACAAGTGCATACAAAGTGCTTTGGCTGTCTGGCTGTGACTTCACTGACTGAAACAGGATAATCAAACTCCTCTACATGACCGTTCAAGTGTACCACCCTTACATTTTTGCATACAGATGAAGAATCGCAAGAGAAAGAGCAACCCATTGTTTTGAAAATGGTGTGATTCCCTGGCTTGGCATTCGCTCCTTTTAAAAGCATCAAGAAGAGAACTTGACTGTGTGGAATGTGGAATATAGAACAAGAGAGCTTGACTCGCATAATGATATCTTCTTGGTTAGTGGAATATCACGTCAGGTCAACTAATTAGAATGAAAAAGTCTTTGGTATTTTGTTAGATGTACTTGTCAAACTCCTTGCAATTTGGTCTAGTGTAGTCTAACACTAATCACGAAAATTGCACTCGCACATACGCAAAAAGGATTGAGCATAGTGGAGTTGACTTGAAACGTGTGAATTGGGTTCAAATGACAAGACAAACAAACGACAATTGAGGGTTTTCTTTCCCTTTGTTGACAGCCAGTGGCGTAGGGGAGGGGACTGACCTGATCATCTACTGAATTTCCTTGGTCTCCATTGTCCCCTCTACTTAGTCATTGCAAAGACTTTAATTTTCACTTCTTACTCCTCTTTGAAAGCTTCTCTGCCTCCCTAAATAGGTTTAGATTTTTTTTTTTTTTTTGTGGGATAACCAAGAAAGGTTGTATATAATTGAACAGCCAAGGGGTAGATTATCAAGCAAAACTTGTTGAAAATCAAATTGCATGCACTTTGTATATTGTACACGTCGTAGAATAGCTAATTTTAAATTTTTAGGCAGCAGTCTCTTTGCAAAGTGTAGAATGGACATTTCATAAAAATGTTGTTTGAATTATGATGCCGGTTTAAGTTTTGAAATATGATTGATGTCCATAGTTTGACCTTAGAGAATAATAGAATTTTGTTTTCTTCTTTTTCTAAAGCTGACAAAAGAGAGAAGATAGAGAATGAATAGTTAATTGACTACGTCAAATAATAGTTCAATTATTAGCTTGATACAATAGTTTAGGATTTGTGTTTTGTAAACTTGCCTAATGCTGGCTTGAACCAAACCACAGTTTGACAAGGAAAAAGAGGCAAATAATATATTGTCACAGCCGAATTTTTATTCCAAGCAGTTCTTGTTAAAAATAAAAAAAAAAAAACTGCCTCTATCCGAGTCTAAATGCATTTGAATTTTGAAGGGCAATTTTACTATTTTATTTTATAATAATTGTGGAAATAAAATTCAAGTTGTGATAGTAACACCACCCAAAATAAGTTGGCAATAACAAAATTTTGTTCAAATCACTCTTAAGCTTAAATATTTTTCTCTCCAAGTTCTTTCCATGTAGGCTTGTGGATAGGCTGGGTTTTGCCCAAATCCAACTTAAACCCATCTTGGTTGTGAGCTTAGATTTTTATTTTTTATCTACAATTTTTCCATGATACCCGGAGCCCCAAAGAAAATTATGGATCTAGGAGAAGTCTTCTTGATTATTTTTGCTTTCAAGCCTGTTTAGTGTATTAACCACTGGGCCAATGGCTCAGTGGCCGCCCCTGTAGGTGAGGGTTCAAACCTCACCTGCAGCGAAAAAAATCTAAGGGTTGTACCAAAGCACTCCCTCGGTCTAGTTGGATCTGTATATCCACTAGCCCCCTATCACAGCCTCCTAAATAGAGTAGGTTATACAAATGTATCGTTGCTGACAAAAAAAAAAAAGCCTGTTTAGTGTATTACACATGCAAATCGGTTCTTTTTATATACAGGATGAGAAATAGAGCAACAAATTAGATGTTGATGTGAAACCTTATTGTGCTCAGGCAAATCATGGAAGAGGCAAAACAAGTGAGAATTCTGTAGATGTAGAAATCTTTCTCATGGAGAAGTGGTATAAAGTACATTTTTTTTCATGGGTTTTTTCAGTTGATTAATTATGCAAGTTTGGAAATTGTAATCCAATTTTGCTCTTTCATGTCTCTATGCTTGTTTATATATAAAGTTCAAAATTCTCTTAGGTTGCCATAGGTTCTCTTAATACAAAAATAGTATCCACTTAAGAGATTGAACTTGAATCCGATCTAGTATTAATCCACAAACAAGTATTGATTTTAACAGCATGGATAGTTTAAAAATTTATTTTTAAAGCTTCCAACAATGTTGGAAAAGTATGACAACATTGTAATCCTAGTCCAAGAATGGCAACATGTTAATTAACCTCTATTTCTATTGTACTTTATCCCTTTTAGTTTCACGACTAACAATTAATCACAATCTTTATATATAACAACATATACATCTCGTGATAAGAGAAAATTTAATTAATCTAGATATCCAATTTAAACACATATTATATTTTAAAATAAAAAAAAAAAAGCAATAGGATATTTTGATAGACTGGGTTACATATCATTATAAACACCAAATATCATGAAGAAAATTATCATTATATATGAGAGATAATGGCCTATTTGTCAACAATATTGTTTCAGAGAAATTAGCCAGTTAATGGTCAAGAAACCTAATAAAAGTTAAACAAAAAAAAAAAAACTATCACAAAAGCTATTCCATCAAGCAATAAGCAATTAGAAAAATTCAGTTGTAGACTCTTCTACTGCTTCAAGTTGTAGACTGTTTCTCAGATGATTTGCACACCAAATAGCTTTAGTCCCCCCTTTACCGAACCATTTTGTTCCATCTCTGGAAGATTATTCTCTCCCTTAGATGAATTTGTCATCAAGGCACCATGAAAACTCTCATGAAATCCACCATCAATCATGAGCACAGATTGAAGCTCATCTGATCCATCTTTGAACTCACACTGTGAGAAAATAACCAGGTCTTTTGCCCTCAATCCTTTGTCCCTGACAAATTTATTCCACCCTCGGGTGAAGACAAAGCTCTGGCTACTCTTCCAATAACAGTATCGAAATTTCCAAGACCTCATTGACGTGTCAAAGAAAACCAATTCGGCATCATCTTCACCAGCAATGTCTTGATCAGTCTCCTGTACATCACAATTTAGACGAGGGAAGTACATTAATGCGTATTTCTTTGGAACGACAAGTCGGTTAAGTTTTCCGACATCACTAGGAGTGAGCTCCTTGTGGAACAGTTTCTTGCACAGGAATCCTTCGTTGCTAGGCACTGTCGCAAAACTTTGCACGAAGGATTGTGCCCTCAAATACTCAACAAACTTGGTTGGATAGATACCATCCTTGATCATGTTCAGAACTGCTTGTGTGCTGAATTGGCTCTGAAATTTTGGCTCCTCCTTGGTGATGCTTGTCCATGGAAAGTTTCTGTACGAGTCTCCACCACGGAGTTTGATGGCAGCACTGTCATATGCCATTGCTGCATCGATCTCAGATTTGAAAGTTCCTAACCAAATGCGATCGTGGGCATATATCTGTGCTCCCCAGTGCCCATTTCGTTGGGCGACTACTCCTTTGAATCTTGTGCTGGCAACATCAGTATCTTGCTTTTGGCGCTTATTTTGGATCAAATGGCTACTACTGTTTGAATCAAAAATTTTTTGGATGCTATTTGTTGCTGTACCACAAATCTCACTCTCCTCTTGCATGGTAACGCTGAAAGCCAAACATGCAATAAAAGAATAACCAAAAGAATTGGCACAAATGAGAACCTAACAAAGTTGGAAGAGGAAACTGTAACAAAGTTGGAACAAAATGAGAATCATGTTATGGATCAAAATCCAAGCCACTTATATGGATTACCAATCTGGAGCAATACTCAATTCTTTTGCAAGAATTATAGAGCCATTGTATAGATAGCTTCTAATTGAGCTATTATACTAATTCTCTCCTTTCATGCCGAGTGATGACTCCTTGAGAATCATGTTACAAACAATACAAAGACACAAGTTTAAAGATGAATTACAAGTTTTAAGCTGTGTTCTATAATTCAATCAAGAGCACTATCAAGGTATAGAACAGTAGATCATCCAAAATTAGTTAGAAAATCAACTCAATCAGGGTCAGTTTGTCAATCTCGATTCAGTAAAAGGATCTAGCTCTTTCTCTTAATCAGAAATTTCGTAATAGAACAGAAGTGACAGGATGAGTAAAAGTAATGACAATAACAGCATATACTTTCTATGAAATTGAATGTTAATTGGCTGCAATATAACAAATATCATCTAACCAACATCGTGAATAACAATAACTGGACATAGATGTTTAATTACTATCATATGATCATATTCTTCTGACCAACGGATTTAGAATACGAGCGTTCTTTGATTATTTAATTTTCTGAAAATAGAATAATCATTCCTTTTGCCCAACGGATGTCATACAAAAATGACAAGGAAAGATAAAGTAGAGAGCAGATTTTAGGCAGAATGCACCATAATTAATAGTCTGAGAAAAATGTACATAGGATGATGGAAAAAAAAAAAGCAAAAAAAGGATGCATTTATTATGTCTACTTGCAAATCTAAGAACCACCAATGTTCAATTGCCATCTAACTAATAAACCTATTATAACTGGCTAGTTCACTAGAACTCTTATTACTAAAATGGTTGGAAATCTTCCAGCACCCATTTGCTTTACAAATCTGGAAGTGAATTCCAAATTGAAGTTAAAGAGCCTGATTTGGTATAATGTACTAGGGTATGGGCTTAATAACAACTCTTTTACATAAACAAAACAAGAGAACTTGCTGCACAAGCATTCAGCTTGAGAATCCATAATTCATCTTTTACTTAAAAGTCGCTTCTATTCCTTTGAGAAAGAAATCCATAGAGAGAATAAGAAAACTACTAATAGAAAAATAAAGAGAAAGGAAAAATAAAGAAAAAGAATGGATAAGGGAAAACAAAACATAGTAAATTAGTTAAAGTGTTATCTATCTCCAACATCCTACATGTAGGTTTGTTTGGATAGTGCTTTTATCCCAAATAATATTTCGCTTGCATCATAAACACATTTTCCAACCCACTTTTTTATATTCTCAATCACCTTTTTATCTCACATACATCACATCACAAAAAGTGCTACAGTAATTATTCCAAATAATATTTCAAATAATACACTATCCAAATTGTAATCAAATCACAAGAATCCACTTGAACAAGAGGTAGTAAGACTTCTTCCCATGCATCAACATGCTAAAAGTCCAACAAAAGTTAAATCATGTGATCTTTATATGTTCATGATTCATAATTAGTAATCAGTTGAATCTTTATAAGCACATACCCCATCAATAATCAAAACTAATGTAATGAAAGTTCAAGACGATGACTACTGTGGTATTTATGCTAAGGGATAATTTCAAAAACCTCCCCTGAAGTTTCTAATAATTTTACTAAGCTCCCCTAAAATTTTAAAAATTACACATACCTCCTTGTCATTTAATATGACAATTGTACCCTTAAATATTTTAATGAAATTCCCTTATTTGGTATGCTTATATTTAGAATGAGTTTTAAAATTATTTTTTCATTCTTTTTCCTTCTTATTCCTTTTTTTTAATTTTTTCCCAATAAAATTGTAGAACTACCACTATTGTCTCTAGTTTCTATTATAATAAAATGTCGAACTAGTGATTTTTTTGGCTAGTTAATTTTATATGTAATCCAATGTTTTTGCTCATCTTTGTTTTTCATTTTTTGGTATTGAAATTAACAATAAATCAAAATGAAATCACCCAAAAGCACTACTAAATTATGATAATCCCACTACTCCAAAAATTCATAAACTCTAAATGAATTATTTCAACATTTTCTTTTCTATCTTATAAATCTAAATCCATAATAAAATATCATCAAAAGTAGCATATCATAGTCATAAAATTATTATATATTTATTTATCAAATAGTATATATGGACATGATAAATTTGACACCTTTTCCTTATAATTATACTAAATAATATTATAATTGTATAGAAAAATAAATTAAAACTCATTACACAAGGGCATTGCTGGGTATTCATTTAAAAAATTGACCAAGTTAATATTATTTTAAGGTTTTATTACTAAAACTATCAAATCAAAGGGTGTAAGTGTAATTTTCATACCTTAGGAGAGCTCTTTCAAATTGTAAGAAATCTCAAGGGAGGTTTCTGAAATTATCCCTTACGCTAATTACTGAAAATGTTGAGTTGCCCCAACCCAAAGAACCAGGTTTTGCTTCAAAGAGATCTGCCGTGAAGATTAATTCTTCATCTAGCGGTCAAGATTTTCACACGGGAAATGATATAACTTTCACAACGGCGAAGGGATGATAACACTTCAAAAAGAACAAATTCTTCAATTTTGTACAGATCTCAGCTTCTGGTTACACGGTGACAAGTGCGCCGGTTGGCTTGTTATTCCTTAATTATTATTTTTTTTTTACAAATAACTCTTTCAAATAAAAAAAAAAAAAACCCAGACAAAAGGAATAAAAACACCATGAGTCCACTTGTGACTTTAATATCAAAAGTAATAATTATAACTAAAAAAATCCACTTTGACATAAAAGAAAGATCGTGTATTAATAAAAGAATATAAACAATTATGATGTTTGAAGCATCAAATAAACCTTACAACATCAAATATACGTTACAGAAAAATATAAAAAACAATAAACATAAAAATATATAGATATATCATTGTCTCTAGAAGAACAGAAGGATAACATAACCAAACAAGAGAAGCATTACCTGGCTACTTCAATAATCGCCATAGCCTCCAGGGAAAGGTGGATATCAAAAAAAAATAAAATTGAACACTCTTAAATATGATTTTACAAAGAAGAACTTTTGACAAGGAAAACAAATAACATAAAGAGAAGGCAACCTTGTTTTATTTGATATTCCAAATCTTACCATATTTGACTCGACTTCTTTTTTTTTTCCAATAAATTCTGTCTCCTTCCATATTAAAATTTTCTCCTCCTATAGTTAAAATCAGGAGTATAAAATTTCAAACAAAATATACAAATAGCCTTAAATAAATAGCTACTTTATTTACTTGGCTTCCTTAATTACTATACCTTGAGTTTCCTTAACAATCACAAATCTCGTCACTCATTAGCAATCAGTTTGCCACATATTCTGATGGGCTAGTAACACTGCCAAATCAAGAAGTTCCTGCCAAAGTAATTATGCTCTTTATGTACAAAATACCCTCTCACACAGTCAAAATTTCAAACAAAATATACAAATAGCCTTAAATAAATAGCTGCTTTATTTATTTGGCTTCCTTAATTACTATACCTTGAGTTTCCTTAACAATCACAAATCTTGTCACTGATTAGCAATCAGTTTGCCACATATTCTGATGGGCTAGTAATACTGCCAAATCTTGTCAAGAATTTTCTCAAATTATTTTTTGGGCCGTCGAAAATAACATCTCCTCCTCCCTTCATCCGGTATGGTTCTTGTCTATCAGTATTTAATGGAAACAAAAAAAAAATAGAAAAGGTAGAAAAAGGACCGAACGATCTAAAAATACGAATTACGAAGTATAGTGATTCTTAATTCTTTACTAGCTATAAAAGCCAATTCTGTCCGGATTAGTATCCTTCACTTTGTCCTTCTCTTCCATCTCCTTTGTCCAATCATTGCTCCGTTTCTCATCTTGTTCATAAATTTTCACAATATTTGTTTATCTTACAAACTATATTCTGATATACAACATGAAATGTAATCCCTTTTGCATTGCATAATAAAATTTTTGGGATGTTAAATGTAGAGGGTCATCATGAAAACGAAAGAATTAGATTATGATAATTGCTTGCAAGTAGCAAACAACAAAGTGAGGATAGTTTTGATTGAGAAAATAAATTGATAATATGTCTCATCCCTTGAGTATATTTTCTGCAATTTTTTCTTGAAAGCTGCATTGAGACAGAGAGTGGAAACCTCAGTAGTATGTAGTTTCAGAATTCTACATGTGAAAAATTTTGACCAGCCATAGTGACTTGATGTTAGATTTTGGTTTATTACGGTGATATGCTGTTGCTGGAGAATGGAGAAGGTGGAAAAGGGTGGAAATTTTTGTGGCTAATTTCTCTACCTTTTTTGGTGATTTCCATGGGTTATTTCTCCAATTGTCCCTGAATAGAGGATGGAGAATACTAGAGAAGAGACGACTTATCAGAATGGACGTTCCAAAAAGAAAGCTCTGTTTTATCGAGCTTGACTTGGAAGGGTAGTTGTGTGAGCAAAATTGCTCTGGCAAGAGAATTCTTATTTGGACAATATCCCCGTCATTCTCATCTACACATTGGAAAATGAGAGCTTTGCGTTGAAAAGAATTACATTAATTATTAGCCACACATCCATCTTTAAGGGGATGGGCTACTTACTCATCTGGTGATAGTTATCTTATCGCAAAGTTTCACTTTTCATACTCCCTTCCTCCTCCCAACTAGCACAATTCCCTGGATTGTGTCAACTCTTCTACTCTCTTCCAACTTTTAACTCTTCTTAATACTCTCCAACATTTGTCTCAATTTCCTTCCAACCATAAATTGAGACTCAGAATTGTGTAATACCTCAATTTTTGTACTCAACTTCAAATTAAGTTATTTTATTATGTAACCAATGACCAATTAGAAAAAATTAAAAGTTTTTTCTGGAAAAAAGAAGATTCTGCCATGACTAAATTGATCATCGGTAGTTATGTTAGTCAAAGTTATTTAGCCCGTGATTTGTGATTTGTGTGTTGAAACTTTTATAAATCTGATTGTAGAATCATATTCAATGGCTTGAACAAATTTTCAATTGGATTATCCATTTTTCAAGGTTCATTGTAGTCTACCAATTTGCAGAATTATATTCAATAGTTTGAACAAATTTCCATTGGTTCATCCATTTTTCAAGGTCATTGTAGTCTACCAGTTTGTGATTATTTCAATGAATGGCAGATGACCATAACTAATTTTCGGACATGGCATTGTTCTTGTTTAAACTGGAAAAAACAAAGAAATTTTAGCAACCAAAAAGACACAAAACAAAAAGAAAAAAAAAAAGTAAAACTTGAGCTAGACAACCAGTAAATATAGCGTCGGTAAGTTTTAAAACTTGCAAAGGTTTCTGACGCTACCATTGTTCCTACACATATTTGACTACAACTTTACTCCTATAAAAGTTTCACCATATGATAGCTCATAAATTCATATTAATTTCTAAAAGATGGGAAGGATAGTTTGACGAAGCAAAAAGATTGGTGAAAATGAAAACCCTTAGGCCTTAGCTACCATCTATTAATTATGTGAAAATTAGTGATAATTTAGGGGCGTATTGTAATTAACCCAATAATTAAAAGAGCATTTTACCAATTACCAAAAATAGCTTAGGAATACATTAATTCAAACACAAATTCAAGTCTCAACAATCGATTGAACGATAATGATCTACTAAACTAAACCATGCATGCTAATTGACCAATTCTTGGAATCTTATTAACTTTCAACTCAGTTTTATGTCCAGTTGATGTGTTGCTTTTTTTTTTTTTTTTTTTTTGGGTAAATTTTGAAGGACATATAGAAGATGAATTGAGAGGAGATTTATACATAACTTTATCGTTAATGGTCACCTACAAAAGGGTGACAATATCAAGCTTAAATTTCAGAGCTTCTCACTTATAGACCTTCAATTGTAATTCTTTTCTCGACTAGATAAATCTTTACTAGCCCTCCATTGTAAAATTTTAGCACGGGATAGTTTTCTATACTGTTGCTCACGAAAATTATTTCGAAAGCACATAAAAGTAGATGCACACATTGTGTACTTGTCCATAGTTTAGAGAATAATTTTCTACACACACTTTATGTGGTTTTTGAAGCAACTATAAACTCTTTTCTTTTTAGTTTTTTTGGATTTTAGTTCAACAAAGACTCTAAAATTTTTAAACTTTACGAGTGAGAATCAAACAAAAAAGATATGATAATCCTCACTGTTCATGTCTTAGGACAATCGAACCCAATGGTCCTCCCCTACTAAGAGTGTAATGAATGCGATCAAGGCTTAGGGGAAGATTCCAGGTAGAGGTGTCAAAATACGTGATTCAGATGGTTTGGACAGTTTATAATTGGATAATAGGCATAATTTGGTCAATCTATTTACACCCATTTAAATAAATGGGTATAAATAGGTCCCATTTATACCCATTTTCATTTATATCCATTTAATAAATGGGTATGGGTATACCCAATTAGCCATTTATGAGTCATTTAAAATTCTACTTATTTTTTCTTTGTTTTCACATCTTGTTTGGCAAGAAATAAAGGTATTTTATTGTCATTAGATGGGTAAGAAATTCACTTTTATATGTTTAACACTCACTAAAAGTTGAGTTTAAATATACAATTACCTTTAAATGGGTATAAATAGGCGAATACCCACCAATTAAAGGTTTAATTAGATATTCATTTAGACACATTCAAAATTAATAGACGGATTATTGATGGGCAGGTTTGAGCAGGTCAATATAATTGGATTGTGATTGATAGCTCTAGTTTCAAGATTGATTTTAAACTTTTGCCTAGAATGAGGTCTCTCCTCTCCCTTCTCTCTCTAAAACTCTTTTCTCTCCCTTTTCTTTAGAACTCTTCCATCAAGATCTTCTTCATCTCTCCCATGAGAGAGAGACCAAATCTAGTCTTTCCCTATGAGAGGAAGTACTCTTTATAGATTTTAGTTTATCTTATTTGAATAAATTCTCTTCTAAAATTTTCTAATGAGAGATTCTTCTCTCCTGGGATCTTCTAACGAGAGTTTCTTCTCTCCTAAATTGTTCTAGTAAGAGTTTTATTCTCTTTTGAGTTTTCCTTGTGAGAGGTTTTTAAGTTTTTATTTTTGTGAAATTTGAGATTTTATAGATTTAGAATCTAATTTTTTAGATCAACAATTTCTCTATTATTGTCAAATCTAAATTTCTCTTTGGACTTGAATCAGTTTTAAACAAATCTGTTTGTCAGCACATGCACTGATGTATTGGGTTACAATAATTCATCCATATTGAAGATATATAGGAGCATCAGTTTTATCTTTATTTGTATTATTTTCTTGGATCTGTTGTATCTATTGATTTCAGATATATTTGTATCTGTATCATATTTGTTTAATGTATTTTCTATCATTAGTGTAGATTTATTTGAATGAAATAATCTTTTCTATCAAAAAAAGAACGGGATCTTTCCTTGGACTTCCTTTGCTATGTTTGTGCGTGTGTGTTTTTTTTTCTTTTTTCTTTCTTTTTGCATCTTTTGTAAACAATGTACAGAGTAGTACGCGGCCTTGTGTGCATAGGGCTTTCAACCCCTTGAATGTAAGCTGTTTCGCTCGTCAACAAAAAGTTGCCCCAAATAAAAATGATGGTCCTTTTATTTTGGTTACAAGACCCGATTACCATCGAGGCCCAGGCCCAGAAAGGTTGGTAATGCCAAGAAGTTGAGAACATTGTTACGATAAGGCTGAACCATTCTTGCGCGCGATATAAAAACTTTTCCCTTGGGCAAGCAACATTTGGTCATTTCTAGCAACACTTTTTTAGTTGCCAAGTAGCCTAAAACAAAAACCCTATTGTTAAAACTCTTAGACCGTTTGGATTGTAACAATGAGAAAGAGAACCAATTATGTGACTCTGTTTCGATTGTAAATTATTTGAGATATTTTTACTGTAGCATTTTTGTGATGTGATGTATGTGAGATAAAAAGGTAATTGAGAAGATAAAAAGGTGTGTTAGAAATTGTAACAATGATGTAAGCAAATAAATTTTGGCAAATAATTTACAAACTATTTTATTATGTAACTCAAAAAATGAAATCCCGTTCCACTATTTGTACTCATAGTGAACATTTCAATGTCAGGCAGAGTTAGATTCAATTCTTACGAAAAGAAATTTTAGTCTAACTAGATGTTAGTTTTAATTCCATTATTTGTGAATTGTGATCCGTTTCTATTAATTACAGTTATGTAAGTTACTTATACAAAATTAACTAACAAAAAACAAAGAGTTCAATATCAATCTCACAATGGTTAACAAATTTGATTGAAATACTTTGATCGAGTTTTAAGTACAAGGGATATTATTAGAGTACTTTACATATATTGTCGAGTCAACAATTAAAAAAGTAAAATGTGAAATTATATTAGGCGATGAGACCTAAATGGTCCAAGGTCCTCTCTTATTCTATTTTAATCCAAGGTCCTCTCTTGCTTGGCACACATAGTTGGACCATGTCAAATCCTCCAAGTAGCAAAAGTAACATTTATTGTTTATACCGAAATAGATGCACCAATGGATTACAACAATGCCAATAAAGTACCATATGTACTACAAAAACATTAACTATTTAATTATCTTATATGAATTACAATAAAAAAAATTGTCTTGAAATGAGTATGTTTTAATCATCAACATATTGTAGATTTTGAGAATTTCAAAGTTGTTGTACATTAAAAATCAAAATTCGTGCATTTGTTGAAGAAATCTCCAAAATTATTGTCCATTTGTTATAAATTCGGGCATGATAACAAAGTGCAATTTAATTGATAAAATGTTTCATTTATAATAAATTGTGGGTTCAATTCATCAAGTGATTGGTTTGAGTTCCACTGTTGATCTTTTAGGAGAAAAAAGAAGAAAAAAAAGTCTCGAGGCAAATAGTGTGTTGATATAGGTATTGTTATATTGGCATACCTCTTTTTGATACGGTGATCACTTAATATATTTCATGCTCATTTATTCCAAAGTAAAAGACATAGACAAATTGCTAAGAGCTATATACTCATGACCAATAAGTCACAATCCGATTCATTAGATTGATGGAGTTTCGCTATTGATCTTCTTTAACCCAAAAAAAAAAAAAAAGAACCAAAAAAATTGGACCAAATAGTATTAATCTAAATTTTATTATGTTGGCATACCGCTTTTTGATATAGTGATCCCCGCTCGCCCGAATTCATATTCATTTGTTTCAAAGTAAAGTTTGTTAGACAAATATATTTATTGATTTGCTTGATTACCAATGGCTTTGTCCTGTTAATGTAACAAAACGTAAGCAAAATACAAAAGCCCATTTTCAATATGTGGTCGTTTTGAAAAAATTATTCAGACTAGCAATATTTCAGATTGGCCATGAGCCCGTGAGGCACGTGCACAAAGGAACACCAAGTAGATGTCTGGAGGACCTAAGCAGGCAGCTTTTGTAATCCTTTTGATAAGTTTAAAAGTCTTCAAACTAAGCATGTTGAGATTGAAAATTGGCCTCCTCCCTTTGGATCCTTTTCTAAAATAGGTTATTTTATTCTTAACCTTTCTTGTCATTTGCCGATCATTGTTTAATGGAATCATTACATTAGGGATAAATTACATATAACCCCCCTATGATTTCGTCTATTATCACATAACCTCCCTAATATTTTAAAATATCCACTTCACTCCTTTTTTGATTTTATATAAAGTGGAAACTTGACGAAAAATAGAGTATGTAATGTCATTAATTAAAGTACCAATAGTGCTTTTATTTAAATGCTAAATCAATTGACGGCTTAACTACCTTGTATAAAAGCATAGGGGCATTATGTGGATAAATGTAAAAATTAGGAAGGGATAAACTGGATATTTATATAAACCATAAGGGGTTATATTGAGATTAAAATTTTATCACACGCACTTTTAGAGTGCGTTTGGTATAAACGCCTTAACTGATTGCGCATTTCATTTATTTTCCATTTATATAAAACTCTAGGGGAATTATGTGGCTATTTTGAAACCTTAGAGGAGTCATCTGCCATCATATAAAATCACAGGCAGGTTATAAATAATTGACCCTTACATTAGATTAGTCTTCTTAAGACGGATTAGTGACATGCTTACGCACGAGATATGGAACAAACTCACGTTATGCTGAGCTCATGTACGTGGCAATTGGTGCTTGTTTAATTACCTAGTTGCTCACAAAGATACAAAATTACCAAGTTATACAGCTATAAAATGGAAATGGCCAATTGCTGAGTCCGGCCTTGATCTGAACTCTGAACCCATCTAGCTGTGTTATTATTCTTCAATTTTCTTGTAATCATGTTGCAACAATTTTCCACTTTTATTTTATAAGTTGTATATGTCTCAGAATTCGCCTTTGTCAAACTCGATGAAAATGGAGCCAAATGATAGGAAAGAGAAAGTCAAATGCCAGGGTGGACTTGGGGATCTCTACAGCGTTGGATCCGCATCAACTTTCAATTTCACAAAGAACTACTTGTTTGGAAGCCAAGTTTATTGTCAAATTTATCTGTTATAAGTTTTTTAAAAATTTTAGTACCCCTGTTTGGAATGTGAGTTTTTTTGGAGTTTGTCTAAAATTTTACAGTAGCTTACTGTAGAAGTTTTTTAAAAAATTTTTGAAATGTGTAGATTTTTGAATATTTTGAAATGTATAGTTTAAAAACTTTGAGAAATTTTTTGAGATTACTGTAGTTAAAGTTTTTTAAAAACTTGTAACAGACAAACTTGGCAAAAAACTTGGGTTCCAAACATATACACTTCAAAATATTTTAAAAAAAAACACACTTCAAAAATTTTTTAAAAAACTTCTGCAGTAAGCTACAATAAAATTTTAGACAACGCCCAAAAAACTCACCTTCCAAACAGGACGAGACCTCTATTGTGCTGAAATAGGAGGAAGGAATGAGTTGAACAATACGAAAGAGCGAATACAAGTGAGAAGTTTTAAGTTGAAAATCTCTTATTTACACTAAAAAAAATCGTGCTAAAACTTCATTTTTGCGCGAATGATAGCAAAGTGCAAGTACATCAAACAGGGCACATATACATAAATCCTTTTTTTTAAATAAAAAGGGTAATTTTGTTCCTGCACTAATAACAGCAAGAACATTAAACATGACATAATAGATACATAGAACTGAAAATCGATTGATATAACAGATACAAAAAAAAAAACAATAAACTTAATTATAATATTGAAGTACCTTCCATCAGTTGAATATCATTGCAATCTAATAAATCTATGTGCTTGTCTTTCAATGGTTTATCTGTTAAAAACTGTTTTAGGCCCCAAAAAAGGAAAAAAAATTAATCACGGTCTAGATCAATTACTTGGCAAGTTTAATAATTGATCTCTAACTAATCTCATATGCCAATTATACACATAAGGACTCCATAATCTTACCTGGATTGTATGTAATGTGAAATTAATAAGCTCCATAATCTTGTTTAGAGATAAAATTTCTCCATCTCTGAGTGTCGATGCGAAAGCCCTTCATTGGCATGTAAACTTTTAGTGGAACCGACAATCTACGCTGACCTGACTTTAGAATGGGATTAATCTGTTATAAATAAAACAAAATAAAATAAAACAAAGATCAAGATCGATACAAGGCTATAAAAACAAGGCTATAAAGATCAAGATCGATAAATAAAAAAAAAAAAAAAAGATCGATACAAGGCTAGCTGGACTGGATTTGGATTTTAGGTTATGTACTACAACACATTGTAAAAATCACCACGTATACGTACAAATTGTTCCAGGATTAAGTTGGATAATTGGAACTCCATCTATTTTGTGGCATGTATCAACTTCGCACACTTAAATATTCCTGTAGTATGTACAAATTACACCCCAAGAGGATTTGACACCCAAAAAAAAATGGTGTTGCTTCGTTTTGGCGGGATGTAGCTGGGCTAAGATACTAGTTTGAAATATTATGCTATCACTTCATATACATGTGAGCGTATTTATATAGGAATCCACAACCCTAAGAATAACAAAAACTTATAACTCAATAACACGACAAATTAACATACAAATGGTAGGATGAATTAAAAGAAAAAAAAACTCACATACAGTATAATTTAAAGGATTAATTTTTCATGCACTCATAACGTAGTAATTTTTTTACACTAATAGATTTGGATGTATGTCACATATGCATGATTTTAATTTTAAATTTAAATTTATGTTATGTGACATAATTTAAATCTACTAGTGTACCAAGAAATTTTTTTTGTTTTCATTTTGGGTTTTGGGTGGATATTTCTCATAAGATTTTATTTCGGTTACTTTTGGTTAAGGCTCCACAATGGAAGTCCCTAAAATACCTCTTCTGGGTTGCTCAATTGGGAAGCTGATGGAAATTATGCGGTGGCGCCGCCGCTAAGCTCCTTGATTGGAACCGAAATATAAGTTTAGGGATTAAATTGGTTATAATTAATGTATAGGGACTAAATCGAGGAAAAAAAAGTTTAGGGACTAAATTAGCAATTTTTCCAAAAAAAATTTGTACACTGATAGTATATTAAAAAAATTGTCCTAAAACTTCTAATTTGTGAGGTGTTAGTAGTCAATCTTGACTATTAAGCAAAGTTCTCATCAGCAATACTACTGATTGAGTGATTAGGTGGTAATTAAAGGTTGGGACTAGTCAATATTTATCCAAATGTGGTTGATGAATAAGTCAACAAAAGCAATTTATGATTAAGACACAAGGAGGAAACAAATGTAAATGACGTTTTGAACGATGTCCTCTATGAATATTATATAAAAAATTTTGATACTCATTCATATCCTTCGTATCCAATTATAAAACATCAGCTAATATAATAATCTACTATGTACTTTTTAGTTATAAAAAGGAACACAAAAAAAAAAAAGACGACTTTCGAATTGGTATGTACGTTATGTACGACATGATAATGCAAACATCACCACTCATACGTACCAAATTGTTCCATGATTAAATTGGGTAATGGGAACTCCATTTAGTTTTTGGTTTGCTCCTAAATGTACCTAATTCATCCCTTTAAATACTTTTTATATGACTAATTGTGGTCAGCAAAGTGTAACTAAAACTTGGAAGTAGTCAATACTTGCCCAAATGTGTTTGGTCTAAGTCAACAAAAATATATATAGGACAAAGAGGAACAGTGCCTAGAGTACTTGGTTAATGAGAAAGGGCCTAGAGTTTCCCTAGTAGTAGGACAGCCGACAACTTTCATTGAAGGAAAAAATAATGTACAAACAGAAAAATGGGAAAAAAAAAACTAATTAATTAATACCAGGCTAACTTGGCCTCCTATGTTTCCTTGGATTTATTATTTCAATAATACATTTTCTGATACAACTAGTAACTCTCTTAGATTAATCATCTCATATTTGGTCTGCTGGCATTGATTAATAGGACACCTTGAAAAATAATCATGTCCAGTGTTTGGATGGAGATGATGAATAAGAGGAGGAAAAATCTTTAATGACTAATATAATATGGCCAATCCATTATTGACCTTACAATTTTTTTTTTTACAAAGAAAAAATTTAGCGGGAAAAGGGTGGAATTTAAAAAGAAAGCAAATAGAAAGGGAGATTGAAATCTAGAACCTCTAAATCTTGAGGTTTCAACTTTAACGAGTAGACCAAAGACTTACCAGCATTTTGACCTTACACTTGGCTCACTTCTAAGCAAAGTTACTTGTACACTAGTCCTTGAAGGTAAACAAAAGACAAATCTAAACAGCATTGAAAAAATATATATTGATCAGCAAAGATTATCTTAGTCATTGACTTCTTTTTTGAGTAAATCTTATATACACTAACGGTATATAAACTATCACGGTTGGATATACGATACATATGCAAACTTTGAGTTTCAAAATCAAATTCGAATTATGTGTCATGTATCTAATGATGAAAGTGAATATATTATTAGTGTATAGAAGATTAATCCTTTTTTTTTTACAGGTTACAATTGAAATCAATATTTTGGCAATAAAAAAATAAGTAACAAAAAATAAAGATCATCTCCCAAAAGTTTAATTAAAAAAAAGGTATTTTAATGCTACCCCTTTTAAAAGAAAAGGAAGACTTGCAAATCAAAGAAAAGAATAGGATGAAGAAGATAAATGGGTGATTTTTTTTTTTTTTGGGTCGAAGATAGATGGGTGGTGATTCACGCGTCCTCTTTTAAGTTCTTGCACATCTCTATCTATCATGTTTGGTGCCTACTATACTTCATACATGATACTCATTTGGTTTAAAAAACAAAATTTGGAATGCCATTTTCCATTAAAAAAATTTCTACATTTTTCATAAACATATTTTTCAATCATATTTTTATTTCACATATATTAAATCGCTACAATATATTTTCTATAAGAACTCCAGAAAATTCCAATCCAAACAGTGAAAAGGGGTGTGGAACACGCTTTCTGTAATTTCATTTTTGATACACTAAGCCCCTTGCCTCCAAATTTTTCACCCTTTGCAGTTCTATAAAATTCATTCACGAAATCCAAAAAATAAAGATAAAGATGTACATATAATATAATATAAAACACCAAAGTTGGACAATTATTCTTTTTTCTTTTTGCATTAGGCTTTAACTCTTCTTATTCAGACCCAAAAAAAAAAAAGAAAAAAGGTTTGGACTTCTATTTTGTTAACCCAGAATTTTGAGGAACATCATGCAATGTTCAAGGCCATGGAATGAAATTGTCTCATTGGTAACAAAACGTACGTGCCACATCAACTGAAGAGCCCCAGTTTACTTATAGTAGTCGCCATTGGTGTGCTGGCTCTGCTTTAATTAGCTTCTGCAAATCTCTGCATTGGAGACAATGTAGGTCCATATTTTATTGGGACTTGGGAAAGATGGGGTCTAAGGTTTAGAGAAAACAAACTGCTTCCTTGGCATTCCTTCCAAGTGAAGGTAAAAAAGATAAAGAAACACTTCGAGCACAGTTTTCATGCATGCCTCCAGTAAATCTGTAATTTTATTTTTAAAAAATTTTTTTTTGAAGAAGGCCATGTTTGGATTGCATTTTTCTGATTTTTTTTTTTTTTTGTAAAAAATTACTGTAGCGATCATATGTAAGGTAAAAAGATGATTAGAAAACATGTTTACAAAAAACATAATAATTTTTTTTTGAAAAATTAGTGCACAAAATGAATGAACTCCTTTATAGTCGAAAATCTCTCTTGATTTGCACTTTTCTCAATGAAAATTTTCTGTGAAATTTTCCTCATATTTGTTACATTCTTGAATGATAACTTCTACTCGAAAACCCTATCTTTAGTTCTAAAATTGTATTAATTGTAATTTATCACACAAATTATCTATTTAAGTACAATTTTTACATGTTTGAAGAAGTAACAAGCACATTTGATTGTTCTCGAGATCTAGATGTGTGGAAATTAACTGACGAATTATGCATGAGATATCTGCTTCAAATCTCTTATTGCCCTACCTCTTTCTCATGTAAGAACTAAAAATAAACATTTGTTACACAAATACAACTAAAAATTTCACACATTGGACAATGAAGTCAGACAAAAATATGGGAACAAATCTTTTTTTTTTTCTTTTTTTTGTACAAAGGGGGAGGCGGAAATAGGGATAGGGGAATTTGAAACTCATCTATAATAGCCAAGTAGGTCTGTATCAGTGGCCAATGGACCAAACCTAATGATTAATGTTCTTCTAATGTTATTTGGTTTCTAAGATTTTTTTTTTCCTGTCCCTGTGCTCGTTGGCACCTATTAGCACGCATGATTTAATCGCTACAGACCAGACACAATGGCAAAAAAAAAAAAAAGAGAGAGAGAGAGAGAGTAGGTCTTACCTAAAACCGTGTTTATCCCCTTCTAATCACTTTCTTCCTTTTTTTTTTCAAAACAATAGATGATTTCTATTGATTTCAAAGACTGCACAATTATCAGGAAAGACTTGATAAAGCTATACAATCTTTTTTTTTTGTTAATTGTTATCCCTACTTCTACTCCTACTCTAACTGGGGGAGGCTCAACTGAACCTACAGAGGACCGATTGGGACAGAATCACCACCGGACCAGACAGGTGCACAACGCACCCGTCTGGATTTGAAGAAGAGCCACAAGAGTGGCATTTTGGTAGGAGGCAAGAGTTCACCAAAGCCTTAAGGACTTGGTGGTGGCCACCAGCCCAAGAGCTGGTGGTTGATAAAGCTATACAATCAGTGTATTTGGATACTGAGGAATCAAAAAGTTCCTCATCTGTTTGGATACTGAGGAATCAAAAAGTTCCTCATCTGTATCATCTTGTTTTTCTTACTAACTAAACAAAATGAGCATATTTTATACAAACCTGTATTTTAACTTGTCATGGTTTGACGGTTCCTCCGTATTGGTTATTAAGCCATTAGTCATTCATGCTTAGTTGGATTGCATTTGGTTCTTGCTTATAGTTGAGATTTCACAAAAATATGTATAAAAAAAAAAAAGAAAAAGAAATTGTACTATCAAAGGCATTTTATTTTAAATTTCAAGTACTTTGTTTACATCACAATAAATTGTTGACAATTAAGCTTTTGTGGGACTACAAATAAGCGGTTGTAGACATAAGAATCAAATAAAGAAATTAAAAAATTTGATCCAAACTTCCTAGAGATATCAACTGTTCAAACCATTTTATGATTTTATCCTTTGTTGGCCTGTTTTTGTCAAAAGGTAATGAAGGGTGCATAAATTCATGGGATTGAAAAATCTTGCCCATATATGTATGTACCACACACAACATGCCATGAATATGCTCTTTGTCACGGTCATTTTCTTCTAATTCAATCTTTTGGAATTTCTTTGATTTGTGAAATCAATAACAAGGTGCCGTTTTCACATAAACTAATTGCCCATTATGTTTTTGTTTGTAGATTAAACATAACTTTTCATAATTGGTTAAGAAAAATAGTCAAATCAAAACCAGGCCTAATCCCAATACTTGTTAAATAATCTGACTTAGCCAAACCTTCAAGAATTGTCAAGAGTTTAGAAATGTCCGTGCCAATAAATAAAGTGTGCAATTTTCCATGCCATTCTAACTTTTCCATGGAGTTGGTGCCAATAAATTAAGGCCCTGATTGATAATCCAATTCAACACTTAAATTTAATGGATTCAGATCTTAACATATTCAAACTGTTTTTTTTTTTTTTGTCGAAACTGCAACATTGTATTAATAAGGAAAATTACAGAGTAATTGGGCAACTGCCCGTACAATCTGCTTGGGCTAATTCAAGCAGCCAAACTGGGAAGTTTTCCTTCCATTCAGTATCGTTCTCCAAAGTAACAGCTATTTTAGCTATCTTGTGACTAACAAAGTTGTTCACCCTTTTTGTTAGGGTGAAACAACATTCATCAAATTTTGATTTAAGAATCCTAACATCATGTACAATTGTTGCTATAGCAGCGTCCTCCTCCTCTCTACTCACTGCCTTAACCACCTGACTACAGTCCGTTTCAAACTCAACCCTTCGCCAACCTTGCTTGCGGGCAACTATCATAGCTTCCCTTAACGCCTTTCCTTCCTCCACCTTTGGGCTAGCACAACTCAGACTAGGAACAGCCCAAGCCCCCCGCAAACGTCCCAGCCAGTCCCGCGCCACCAGCCCCCATCCTGCCCTATCAGCTTCCTGATGTAGTGCTGCATCTGAATTCACCTTAACCCAACCAGCCCTTGGCTTCCCCCACCCTGAAACTGTTTTCTCTTTATCCTTCTGACCCTCATCAGTATTCCTCACTCCTTCCAGCAGATCCTGATACTCCCTCCATTCCCTCAATGCCTTCTCTACCACCACCCTTGGGTCATCACGATTCTCACCAAACTGTCTAGCATTCCTGGACTTCCATATTTGCCACAGTAGATTGACAGTTAGAGTGATACGTTCTCTCCCATTATCCTCTTTTGCCGCCCCCTTTAATTCCTCCCACCAATGCCAGAAACTGCCTGATAGCCTCTCTAAACCATCCCAATTCAGTGGCGCAAGCTTCCATATCACCTTGGCATAGTGACATTGAAACAAGCAGTGTTCAATAGTCTCCACCTTCTCCCCACAGCTTACACACACTGGATCACCTTTCGAGCACCTTTCTCTGATCACTGCATTCACTGGCAACACCCCATGCAAGCATTTCCAAACGAAATGCTTCAGCTTTTGCTTCATGCTCAAGCCCCACAAAAAGGTCCAGCTCGGATGAGTTCCCATCTTTGTACAACTAGAACTAGCATTTGCTGTGCTCTGCAGCCTCCTCCTTTTCCTTTTCTTGGCCAATCTATAGCCTGACTTAACCGTATACTGACCTGTAGCAGAGAAGTTCCAATATATTCTATCCTTTAGTGGTTGTATCCCAAGCGGAATTCTCAATATCTCCCTCCCTTCCTCCTCCTCAAAAACTTGCTTGACCAGCTCCCTATCCCACTTCCCATCCCTAATTAGTTCACACACTTTCTGTACCTTCATCCCCTCCCTTCTCCTTGATTTGATCCTTCCATCCTCAGCACAAGGGAGCCACCGATCCAACCAAATGTTAATAGATTTCCCATCCCCAATCCTCTTCCTAGTTCCTTCTTCCAAAAGATCTTTTGCACTAAGAAGACTTTTCCAACACCATGAATCACCACTGGCTGCCTTTGTATCCCAAATGGACCTTCCTTTAAAGTATCTTGCCTTCATTACCCTGCTCACCAGAAGATTTGGCCTAGTCAAAAGTCTCCAAAGCTGTTTCGCCAGCAATGCTAAATTGAACTCACTCAACTCCCTGAACCCCAAACCACCATCTGCCTTAACCTCAGTCAGCTTTCCCCACTTGAGCCAATGAATCCTTTGTTCAGCTTCCTTCTGACCCCACCAGAACCTGGCCATCTCAGAGCATATCTCCCTGCACAAGGACTGTGGCAGTAAGCAGCAAGACATGACATAGGTAGGTAGAGCCATTACCACTGACTTCAGCAATATCTCTTTCCCAGCATGACTCAAAAGCTTCTCTTTCCACACCGTAAGCCTTGCAGTTGTTTTTTGACGTATAAATTCGAAAACCTGCCTTTTAGACCTCCCAATAACCAGCGGTAAGCCCAAGTATTTGCTCTGTAACACTTGCCTCATTCCCTGTAGCTCAGCTAGCACTCTTCTTTTATGCACCTCCTTTACGTTCCTACTAAAAAATATGGAGGATTTCTCTATATTGATCTTCTGACCAGAAGCTCGTTCATAAGCCTCTAGAATCATCCTCAGCTGACCAGCTTCCTCTCCATTAGCCTTGCAGAAAATCAGTGAATCATCTGCAAAAAACAAATGCGACAACCTGGGAGCACCTCTTGCAACCTTCAATCCTGACAACCTCCCTTGACCATTAGCTTGCTTTAATAGAGAGGTAAAACCTTCAGCACATATCAAGAACAAATATGGAGACAAAGGATCCCCTTGTCTCAATCCTCTAGTAGGTCTGATGAAACCAGTCTTTTCCCCATTAAAATTCACAGCATAGGAGACACTAGTCACACAGTTCATAATCCAATTGATCCACCTAGGACAGAAACCCATCCTAAACATCACCTTGGCCAAAAATTCCCACTCAACCCTGTCATATGCCTTGGACATATCTAGTTTGAGAGCCATGTACCCCTCTTTCCCATTCCTTTTATTTTTTAGGAAGTGCACACATTCGTGAGCTACAAGAACATTATCCAAGATCTGTCTTCCCGGGACAAACGCAGACTGAGACTCACTGATACAACTACTAAGAACAGTTTTGAATCTATTGGTCAGAACTTTGGAAATGATTTTATAAAGCACATTACATAGGCTGATTGGTCTAAAATCAGTCATTCTACAAGGAGCTTCAGTTTTGGGAATCAAGCTAATCAAAGTTTCATTGATAGACTTGAGCAAATAACCAGAGTGGAAAAAACTATGCACCGCCCGGATAACATCAGATTTAATAATATGCCAAAACTTTTGAAAAAAGGCAGGCGACATACCATCTGGACCTGGGGACTTGTTCGGATGCATTGAGAATACAGCTCGACTTATTTCCTGCTCAGTAACTGGCCTGATTAGTCTCCTATTCATAGCAGCAGTTATAGTTTGTGGAACTCCTTGCAATAGTCCTGCAAAATCCCCAGGCTTATCTGAGGAGAAAATTTGTGAAAAATAATCCAAGATTTCCTTGCAGGTCTCCTCCTCTCCCTCACACCATTCCCCACTCACCTTCTGCAGAACACTAATTCTATTTCTTTTTCTCCTACCAGCCACCAAAGCATGAAAATAGCCCGTGTTTTTATCCCCCTCTTTAAGCCACTGCACCCTAGCCTTTTGACTCCAGTAAATTTCTTCTCTCTTGTAAGCCTCAGCCAATTGTTTCTTCATTTTGATCAACTGTGCCCGAGAACCTCCATCCACTTTTACCTTCATTTCCTGTATCTGTTTTTTCAGCAAATCAATCTGTTTACGAGAATTTCCTGCACATCCTCTACTCCATTTCAACAAATCCATTCTAACCTGCCTAATTCTACACTGTACTTTGTATAAACTGGAACCCTGCTGCCTCTCCTCCCATGCCTTCCTTACCACTTCCCCTATACCCTCTTGTTGTAACCACCTTGAATCAAACATAAACCTTTTTTTTCCCCTCCGCCTTAATGGTCTTGTATCCAAGATTAACATACAATGATCAGAAGCCTCAGTATCCACATGTAAACACTTAGCTTTCCCCATCCGTTCTACCCAATCCTTGGAACCTAGGATCCTATCTAATCTCTCTTTCACCTCCCCTGCATTCCCCCAATTATTGCTCCAAGTCCATGGTTTGCCTTCATATCCAATATCCACCAGTTCATTGTCATTGATAAAAGATCTGAAGTCTCGCAACCTCCTTTCTGACCGCAGGTTCCCACCCCACTTTTCGCCATTGGAAACGATATCATTCATATCCCCCATAATAGCCCAATATTTTCCCCACAATATCTTCCTCCTGGACACAACCTCCCACTGTGCCTTTCTAACTTCCGCATCCGTACTAGCATAAACACATATACACCACCACTCACATTTTGCTTCACTATCTTCTATTAAAATCTCAATGGTAAATCTAGTAAACAAAGTCTTTTTAACCGCCAATTCCTTTCTCCATAATACAGCCAAACCCCCTGCAATACCAACTGGATCCACCACAAAAACATTATCAAACTTAATCCACTGCTTCACCTTATTTAAGTAACTTTTCTTTTTTTTTGTTTCTGACAAAAAAACTAAGTCTGGAGAGTGGAGTCTCACGACCTCCCTCAGCTGGGGAACTGTCAAGGGGCTCTCCACACCTCGACAGTTCCACACCAGAGCCTTCATGAACACCTTGGAGCCCCTTCTAGGGTGGGCTCCAAACCCTCAGACAGATCCATACATTCGCAAACCTCAATCCCAGTTCTAGCCTTCTTCCAATTTTCCTTGCCTACTCCCCCCTCGCTCCTCTCCCTCTCTCCAACCACCAGCTTCCTTTTCCCATTCCCAGCTCCACTCAGCTCTACATTCACCTCCCTCAACGGTTTCCTCTTACTCACCTCGAGTACAATCCTTTTCCACGTCCTGCTTACCCCATATCTTCCTGATGACTTGCTCTGCAGTTTCCCCCTCTTCCCATTCCCCTTACTTCCCTCAACCAGCACCCCATCCTTCCTCCCTCCCCTTGTCCCCTCAGAAATCTTATCTTCCTCATCTTTCCCCTGCACTCCATCAACCCACATCAGATCATCCGAACCTCCCCCCACCTCCCCAAGACCTCCTTGCTTCAGTGGTTCCCTCAGCCCCTCATCCCCACCAGCCTCCCCATTTTCCTCTCCCACTCCGGCATTGTCCATCCAGGACCCCTCATACCCAATATTTATACCCTTCCTCCCATCATCCTCTTGATCCCTGTCCCGTCCCTCCCCAACACCCACCTCATCACCACCCCTAGACAGCAGGTTGTTATCCAACTCCCTCTCAATTCCGCTCCCGGATTGAGCTGCCTTATGAAAATCTTCCGTGTAGGTTAGCAGCAGATTATTTACAGATCTCTCTGTCTCCTTGTCACCCCACTCCTGTCGTCTCTCTTCCGCCATCTCTCCATTCCCAGTACCATTCCTAGTCCTCCTATTTGGACTACGAGGAAAGCTAGCTCTCAGCCAGCTCCCAAACTGAAATTCCCCTTCTAAGTTCAGCCCCTTCCGCCCACAGTTTCGTTCAGAGTGCCCAATCTTGCCACAACCAAAACAGAAATCAGGACACTTTTCGTAACGAAAGACAATCCATCGTCGCTCTCCGTTGCAATTCACCATGATACCCCGAGGTAGAGGAGCCGAAAGGTTGATTTCTACTAGAGCTTTCAGATGTTTCCCCTCCTTCCCTCCACTCTGCGGAACGATCACTTCATACACCTTTGAGAAAATACTACCTATCTTCCTACCAGCTTCTTTTGTCACCCAATGCAATGGCAACTGCCAGATCTGGATCCATATTAGCGTATTACGAAAAGCCTCGACATCATCCTCTAGTCCTTCCCTTCACCTGAGAAGCACGAGAGGCTGCCCGTCATAAATCCAAGGCCTACGACGCATCACCGCCTCCATATCCTGTTCCTTGTCAAAGGTAAACTGAAACAGGTTGCGTCCGACCTCCACCACCTTAAGAATCCTTACCTGCGACCACATGTTGTTCACAAAACTCCTCAAACCACCTATATTTGCCTGTTTATCCCCCCAAACCCTCCCTAGCAAACTCATATTGCACTCAGCAACACTCTTCGCGACCTCCTCCTCTCCCAGCCTTACTCCCTCTCGCTCCCCCTCGGAGAGGTTGAATCTACGAAGAATGTCCTCAATATTCTCCATAGCCCCCCCCACAGAAGATCCACAACTAGATAACCACTTAGACCAGCCCAACCCCGCTCCAAAACCCGTCGGCGCTACAGCAACGCCTCCACACACGTACCAGACCAAGCCGCTTGGATGCTCACACACACCAACCCCAAGACTGCGGGAATGCAGCTCTGAATCGCTATCTAACCAAACACAAATCCAGAGAAAGATGGACGAAAACAGTAAAATCCTACAACAGAAGATTTGAATTAGGTTCTGAAGATCGAGTTTATTTTGGGAAAGTGTAAATTGGGAAAGTTTGTGAAAGAAGTTTCCCACACCCACAAAGGGTGACTTTCTCTCTCTAGAAACGAGAGAAACGGCTCTCATAGAGAGAGACTGCCCTATATTCAAACTGTTTAATAACAAAAAAGTTGAACATATGAATTAATCAAGTGACACTGAATTTTCTAGACAAAACTTGCTCCTAAAATTAAGTGATAAACTATTCACTTATCACTGAATGTGATATGCACTCCAATATATTATATTTAATATTTAATAATTCAATAATTTAATAAATTTAGATTTTAGATTTCAGATTTCAATTTTATCAAATACAAACTAAGTTTGGAATTCTTTATTCTAATCTTGGCTTCCATTCAGTTGGTGGAAAATTCAAGAATGAGCCTTGTGGATATGAAGAAGTCGTTAGACCCATCATGACAGGAAGTTCTTAGCTGCAACTCTCTGGTGTGGAGCCCAAGGTGTAAACCATAGAATGTCCCTCCATTACTAAAGGGCCCATTTTGGAGGGGACACTTAACGTCCAGCCACAAGCTTTGGGGGTGCAGATTCGGAGTCTCACAAGTTCTATTCCGTTCCGTTGAAGGTAAAGGGGTAATTTTATATTTTATTACATTATTTTTCAACTTAGTTACGTCACACTTAAATCTTTATTGTACTATTTTGCAATTCAATCACACCAAACTACCAAAGGGTAATTTTGAGGCATTGATGGTGGATCTGTGGAAGAACTTTCTTGTCTTGCCACCATGATCTGGACTTTGAAGGTGATATGAGAAGACAGCAAATGAGGTGAAGGGCATGTGACCAGACCAGAGATACGCGTTACTATTGTATTTGTACGACCGATGTGGCTGGTATAAGTCGTGATCGTGGATTTGAACCCCATCAGGGACCTCCGCTATCACAATATAGACTGCAAACTGCAAAGAGCAATTTATGCGTAGAGATTAGCTACACTGAAATTGGTGGATTGGGATTGAAATTGATTACGCTATTACTCTAATATCTACATTTATTTTTTTTTACGGCAACGTTAACATTTCCATAATCTAATAGTTATAAAACTCTGATTAGATCAAAAAGGTGTTCTGATACATTTTTTGAATTTTTTTTCACTCTAGGTTGGATTCGAACCCCCAGTCTACATTTGTATCAGTACTTACATTTGTTGTATCAGTAATTACATTACACCATGCAATTACTACTAGTAACTGCAGAGGCTTTGATCCAGTTGGAGAGACATTCAACTGTTTTTCTGACTATGGGTTTGATAAGATTTAAATTGTATATGAATAATAGAAAAGACAGGCCATCATTAAATTGGTCTCCGGCTTTAGGGTTCAAATTAGTAGGATAGAGTTTTTCAGGTTGTTTGCAAAAACAGAAGTCACAGAAATTGTTAGTAAATTTAAGTTGTTAGTAAAATTGGCGATCATTGTTTGATCCATCTCTTATAAATCGGATGGCAGCCCTTACTGTATCCACCCCAAGCCTTCGTCCCCATACGTTGGAGTCCATGCATGGTGCTAATTTGTCTATGTCCTAATATTATTTTTAGTAAAAAGAAAATGAAAAGAAAAATAGCTTACATCACATGTGCGCCTAATATTCCACACAAGAAAAAATCATACATTTTAAAATATCCTAGAATTTTTTTTCATAATAATAAAAGTAATAAATGGTAAAAATGATCATTGTCGTCACCAAACCTTTTTTTAATTAAAAATGTCACTGAATTTCTTAAAACAAGCTGCTTGGGTCATATCGTCCAATTTAGCCAGCAAACCAATCGAAAATAAGTATATTTGACCTGCGATTGTAGATTTTCGAAGGGGGAAAATGTCCTAAATTGATTGGCATAAACTTTTTCAAGAATCACCCAAAACTTTAGGGGCTAATCCATATTTATGCCAAAACCTCAATGACGGTAAATGTAATTAACCAAAAAAAAAAAACACACACACACACACCATTATCCTCTTCCTCTTGCTCGACCACCACCCACCCATCCCCATTGTTGCACCTTCCAGGACATGAGTAACTCTTTCTATATGTTTCTTCTGTTTGGTCTGTGTTGATGAAGTCACTACTTACTATCTTGCCTCCTAAGAGAAGAAACACAAGACTGAATAAAATAAGAAAATTGCTATTGGTGCTCTTAATTAATTTAGAGTTCAGAAAAATGGCCATTGGTGTTGTATATAGTCAATAATTAGTGCATATTCAGCCAAAAGGCCGTCCCATATTTGTTTTATTTTTCTAATTGAATGCAGCTTCTTCGAAACTACGGTAAAATGTTATTCTAGCTAAAAGTAAAGTTTCTATTGTTGTTACTTGGTAGCATGATATTTACAAAGTTGAAAAGTACTAATTGTCCTTACGTTTACACGTTTATCGTCCAAAACAATCAGTATTGACATTTTTGCGCGCAAAAATCAGATGTAGAATTATTTTTTTTTTCATTTTTTGGGTAATTTTGGCTCTTAATGAGGCTCGATCTTTGAGACCTAACAACAAAAGACTCCAACAATATTAAGCTCATTTGGTATGAGGTTATTCAGTCTAAATATGCGTTATTCCTCGAAAGTATAATAAGTTTCAAAGATTTTTATGGAACGGTTATTATTTATTTGTTTTAAAAAAAGTGCCTCGTGGCAAATCTAATATACAGAAAAACCCTCTATAATTTCAAAACGTACAAAACGGCACCTCATACTTTGAAATAAATTGTAAATGTGACAGATACCGTTAAAATCAACAAAAATGATGTACTGGAATCTAAAAACAAATTTTTTATACCTAATTTTCAACAAATATATTTGTTTTACCCCTTAGCCCCCAATTATCTCTCTAGAAAATGAAACAAATGATTTTGTTAAACTGCCTTTTACTTAGTTATATCAGAGCATTTTTATCATTTTGTCCTTTCCCGTTAATTTTATTAGATTTCATCACCTTTATAATTTAGTTCAAAATATGAAATGTTATGTTTTGAAATCATGGGAGATTTCTATATATTAGATTTATCACATAGATTTTTTTTTTATTTTTTACCCTTAATTTTGTGGCTAGAGTTTATAACAAGTATTATCGCTTATTGAAAACTGTATTTATAATCAATCATATCCTTTTAAATTCAAATCAAACCTACCCGGACCATAAATTATACTGTGCAATTTGCAAGAATCCACACTTCGAGAAACCACAGATGCTACCCTGTGGGGTTAAGTTCCCACATCGCTTGGGGGGGTTTGGGGGGTTTAGTAGTTAAGTGCTGCGGAGCACTTCAAAAGTTGCCGGCTTTTGAAGTGTCTTCGCAGAGTCCATTTATCGAAACACTCATACAAAAAACTGTGAGTTATGAAAGGGGAGAAACCACAGATGCTAACAGGTTTGAGTGCAATGGCAAAGGATGGTTGACACTTTCAATGGTCGAGATCGGCTCCGTTGATCTTGGATAGACCTCAGTCGTTGATTTCAATTTCATTTTTAAGTTAACGGTTGAGATCAGTTCGAAGTTGATTGAGTTCATCTCGGTGGTTAAAAGTCCTCAGCTGTGCAACTGCGCTGAGGATACGCATCCATGGTGACATTTGTGTCCTTCCTGGAAAATCCTAACGCTCAGTGGAATATTCTATTCTTTCTTGTGGATTTTTGGCGTCAACGGTCAACGTTCCAACAAGGCCGGTGGACCATGACAAAGTCTACAGACTAGAATAAGCAAAGGGCATAATAGTCATTCAGGTACGGAGCGGGTCAAACACTGTACAGGTGCAAACCTTGGACACGTTGAGCCACGCGCCAATGCAAACACCACGCGGGTATCAATTTTCGATTTCCTAGGTGTCCACAGCCAATCACAATCCATCAGCTGATATTTTATTCATCGTATTTTAGCTTTCTTTTTCTTTTTGAATCTTTTGTTACCCACAGACCAATACCTCCCGCACTCACGCGCCGCAGGTACACTTCGTTTTTACCGTCACTCTAGCCCTTTTCTTTCTTATAGTATTTTTTTAATAAAAATTAATTTTTCATTTGAAATTTTGAGAAATTTATGAATGTAAAATTATGTAGATGTGTTGGTTTTTGGTAATTGTCTATAACTATGGATAGTTACTAACATGACTAAATTTCTAATAAAACTAAAATAAAAAATATTTTGAAAGTATATTTATAAGGTATGCTTTAAAAATGTGATGTATTAAGTTTTCGCTTCCAATATGATCATTTTTTTACTACATCTTTACTTTCCTTACATAGTATATGGAAAGAGATATCAGTACTGTCATAGCAATGTTCCATAACACATTTGGCTAAAAATAGTAATATGATTTTACCAAAGCCATGATTCAATGAGCAGGTAATAATACTCTACAATTGAATATAAAGTTGTTACTATCTATTAAAAGCGAAGTTAATGTTACAAGGAAACACACACATCCTCTACCGAATATGGAAAAGGAAATGAAAACTCTTTTGGTTAATGCATAAATAATTAGCTAAGAAAAAGTTTGGTGTAGTAGTAAGAAAAAATTTTAATATGAAATATGAGAAAATACATTAATACTGTTGCATTTATTGAACTATTATCTTTTCTATATAAAATTTTAGCATTTTTAAGTAAATCAGTAATACAGAAAACTTCTAATAATTAGATCAATTTATCATAAAAAATTGACAATGTTGTCACTTTCCTTATTGCTCTATGTGTTTGTGTGTGTGTGTGTATATAAAATTTCTATAATCTTATAAGTGAAGAAGTTTAGGCTCCTTGTAATAATTGTGGTAATAATAAGATTTACTATAAGCAAAAATATGAACAATCAACAGTTGTCGGTTCTGGGAAGGGGTTGGGTTGGGTAGTTAAATCCTTGGGTTGACTCCAAGAGTTGCCGGCTTTTGGAGTTCAATCTGGGATTAAGATTTAATTAATCAACAAAAGTCTTGTACTAGAGTTGAAAGAAGACAACTAGCTCCTGGATTGGGTTCTTTGGTGGTAGTATCCCACTTAGTAGCAGGTTCCCCCCTTAGGCTAGTTATCCCACATCGGTTCTGGGAAGGGGTTGGGTTGGGTAGTTAAGTCCCTGGGTTGGCTCCAAGAGTTATCGGCTTTTGGAGTCCAATCTGGGATTAAGGTTTAATTAATCAACAAAAATCTTGTAGTGGAGTTGAAAAAAAACAGTTGTACACCATTGTAAAGATGGTACTAGTGGGAACATGTGGAATTCCCATCAGTTGAATAGTCTAAATTCCACATGATTCCACTCGTAGACCAAAAAGTGTATCTCCTCATACCCCTCCAACACCAAATGCTAATAAAAACCAAAGAAAGCGAAAACTGAAATTGAAACTTCCATCAACAGGCCCTTAACGACTCTCTTCACGCGCTTCTCTAAGCACTTGGATCACCGCTCCTCCCATTCGTCTAATTTCTATTCATTAATTATTCGAAGTAATCATAACTCATAAATAGTAGTAAATTCTTTTTTTTTTTTTTTACATGTTGGACAAGTGGAATTGCTAAAAAAAAAAAAATTGTAGGATTGTAAAGGCATCGGTCCTCTAATACTTATTTTTGGCCTCGTACTCAGGTTACATCATATTTTAGAATAATGACACTTGCTTTTTATTGATAAACTCAACTTAGGTGAACGTTTTTCATTGATGAATTCAATTTCGGTGAATAAGTGTCACTTTTAAAAACATATATATATAACAGCAGTATATGCAATGCCAGAAAATATAACTAAAGACCTTTTGCACTTTAGTAGCTACTAAACTTATTGTCATTGTATCGTGTTTTTAAACCAAAACGGACAAAATGTTGAATAACATCCATAATCTTTTTTTTTTCAGAAACGAAGGAAATTCAATAACATCCATAATCAAAATTATGCTATTAGGAAAAATTTAGATAACTACATATTTTTAAATGATGTCATTAGGAAAAATTAGATGACTACGATAAGAAAAATAATAAATTCTATTTAGTAAATGCTGAATCAATTCTCCATTTAGTGCCATATTAAGAAAGTGATTAAGAGAAAGTACTTTAGTCTCTTTCTCGCAATTACATTGGGGGATCGAGCTCGTGATCGGGTAGTTTAGGGATTGGAAGGGAATTAGGGCGGGGGAAGGGAGCAAGAGAGGAATAATAAAAGTATTTTTAGAAAATAATACAACGTTAAAAAAGTATTCATTTTTGTAAAATTCAACTCAACTGATTGTAACATTAATCAAGTAACTATAACACAATAACATTTCTCGCTGGAATCAAATTTAAAATTAATTATTTTCTACTCGTACTATATAGAGTTTTTTGTTTCAACCAAAAAATAAAAAATTTCAAAATTTAATGCTTAAAAATAGTGCACCTAAAATAGATCGCCGGCTAATATGTTCCATTGTCCTTGGACTCGAACGACACCATCACCCATATAACGTTCAATTCCTGCTCCAAAATTTTCCCCATCCAAATACCTCATCTCTCCCCACACCTCCTTCCCACGCTCTCTCTTTCTATTCTCTCCAAATTAAGACCCAAAAAAAAAAAAAGAAAAAAACACGCAGAACACACACTGCCCAATTAACCAATCATCTCTCAGCAAATTATACATCATCCCCATCTTCAAATATTATACTGATATAAATACGTAAAAACAGAAAAAAGGGTGCAAAAAATAAGCCAAATATATTCGTTAAATTGGCTCTAACTCGTCCCTTCATTTTGCCCTAGATCTCACACTCCCTCGTTGAGAGATCTAAACTTCTTCAGCTATTTGACGTTTTTTTTGTTCCCCTCGATCAGGTATTTTCTCCAATTCTCCTACTGTTTTTTTTTCTTGATTTAATTTTACTTGAGTGGAAGTGTTGGATGTTTCCGAATTTTCCCTCAATTTTGATGGGGAAAGTGTGGATGTGATTTGAATTTCATTTGGTTTTTGTGATTTTGTGGAAATTGGTGCTTGGGCGGAGTTTACATTGTGAGATCACGTATACGTGCGTATCGTATATGAGGGATACGTATACGTACTCGAGTATGAGTGGAAAAGTATGAGCAATTGAGCGTGTGTATCTAGGAATTGGGAGAACAGGGATTGGGTGGATTTGATTTTGGATGGGGCAGGTTTGACTCTTTTTTTTTCGTTCTTTTTTTTTTTAAAAATTCTTTTGGTTCTAGAATGTTGGGAATTGGTAAATCTGTTTATCTGAGAATGGGGATTTAAATCATAAGTGGGGGAATTTCGGGGCAGCTTCAAAAGGTTGAATCTGTTGAATTTTGTTTGGTTTGACTTTTCAGTTCTTAGTTTTTTCTTTTTCCCTTTCCTTTTTTTCTTTCTACCTGTCTTTCTCTCATTTCTTGTGAGGATTCTTGACTTTTCCTGAGCTCGAAGTTGGATGTGATTTGGATTTGATTTTGCCGGTTTGGTATCAAAATTAGTGGAAGCAGTCAGAATTGGTTGTTATGAAGTAAGAGATTGAATTCGAAGAGTAATTTTAGATTTGGTATGTTCCGCAATTTTAGATGAGGATGAGCATTTTCAAAGGTTTATGGCATAATTAGCCTGTGCTGTCTGTGTATCTCTGCAGTTAGATCCTAATCTTATCATTTTGTTCTTTAATTTTTTGTGAATTGGTGAAGGAGGGAGTGGTTTAACTCCTACACTGGAAAATTTTTTCGATTCCCCAAAATCTAGATGACAGATTTGAGAATTGGGTTTGCCTTTTGCGTACATGATGTTAACACCTTGAACTGGTAGTGTTGAATGTTAGAATTTCAAGTATATAAGTAAACCAAGTCAAAATTTGGATCATCCCTTTTCTGGTTTTGCTCCAGTGTTCAATTTTTGCAGATCTATACTTTTTTTTTTTTATGTACAACCAATTATTATGGCATATTTAATCTTGGTGTAATCAATTTGAACTGAATTCTATTGCTGTAAGATTGCATAAAGTTTCTTGAGCTTTATTAGATTCTCTTCACTTTGCAGGTTCAGTCTTGTCCTGTATCACAGTTGTCAAAGGACCCCTTAGGTTGCTAGGTAGGTAATCAAAGGGTGCCGTAGATTGGACGCTGTTTTAGGATTAAAGAACTATTTTTGGAAGATAGACTTGTGATGCATTATTTCTAGATGAAGTCAGCTCAGGCGTGGCGTGGGGGCATGAAGGACATGCAGATATTGCCAGCGCCTCGCCACCGTGCCCACTTGAAGAAGCCAACATGGATAATAGTGTTGGTTTCTTTAGTCAGTATGTTCTTAGTTTGCGCTTATGTTTATCCACCTCACAACTCTGCAGCATGCTATGTATTTTCATCTCATGGTTGCAAGGGGATTTCAAATTGGCTTCCACCTGCTCCTGCTAGAGAACTGACAGATGACGAGATTGCTTCTCGTGTTGTAATTAAAGACATTCTTAATACGCCTCGTACTGTATCCAAGAGCCCTAAAATTGCATTCTTGTTCCTGACCCCTGGTCCATTACCCTTTGAGAGACTGTGGGATAAATTTTTTCAGGTATCTGCATAACCTTTACAATTACTCATATTTTTCTGTAGAGTATTTACTGTTCTGTTTACCCATTCAAATTATTTCCTTTACTTTGCAATTATGTCTTTTTTGTCTTTCAGAAACTGACATCAAAGCTTATATTTATCTCAAAATTTTACTTTGCTTTATGTTTATGTACATGATAGAGTCCCATCTACTTGAGGGGTTGTAATATTTTAGTTGGTCTTTAGTTGAAGGATTGTCCAAGTTTTAGTTTGTAAGCTTAATGCATTCCTTAACTATTAGCATAATGCAGTAGAACATGTTCAAAAGTGGTTCACTCTGTGTGAAGGATAGAGACGTTTCCCCAAGTTTTATGTTAACACCCCAAGAGTGGTAAAAATGAAAGCCAAAAGTTAGCCTACATCAGTTTATGCTTCGTAATTTTGGCTGGAAAAGTTGGCAAAAATCAGAAGTACCTATAGAATAAAGGCTTATGTGGCTTTGAGATATAGGGATTTTCTTTTGTGCAACATGTAAATGAATCTGAATATTCTTCGCAGTTTTGCTTCACATTTGGAAAGATAGAATACCACATGATTGTTTGATTGCGGTTTTTATTGACTTGTGTGTCTGGTCTGCTTCATACCTTTTTTGGTATTTTGTTGAGCATAGTGGCTTTGTGGTGTTGGGAGGTATGAACTCTTGAAGTTAAGATATAGAAATGGTTTTGTGTTTCTTATTTTTGACATTTATGGTATTTCTTTATACTTCAAACATGTTGATAGGTTATAAAATTAGGTCATTAATGCACCAATGTTGACTTTACAAAAGTACATAGCCTTTCTGAAAGGTTGAATGCACAGAAATTCAAGAATGAGGCATCTTTTGGTCAAAATGTAAAACTGAAGACTTGCTAAGTAACCAAAGCATTGCACAAAAACTTTGAGAACTAAAACTTTTAGCTTGGTTTAGACCAATTATTGTTGCTCTTTTGAAGCAAGATGAATTTGGTTCTTTGGTGGATACCAAGAAGTTTACTTCTTAGTTTTAATCCTTCATGTCATGAAGAATGTTTTGCAATGTTGAATCAAAAAATATATATATATATATATATTCATACAAGGTATGTGATGAAGTTCCTGTACTTCTTTTGCCAGGGCAATGAAGGTAGATTCTCTGTCTATGTGCATGCTTCCAAGGACAAACCACTACATTTCAGCCGTTACTTTATTAACCGTGAAATCCGAAGTGATAAGGTCATATATTCTGTGCCAAATCTTAATTTAGCAATATTCTTTTGCAGCATGGGTCAATCATTCCTGCTTTGAAGTTTATCTTCAATTCTTCACTAAATTACATTTCTTCAATGTACTTCTTCCAGTCAGCTAATTGTTATAAACATGATTGTTGACATCCATTTGTGGTTTTACATTCGTAAATGATGAGTTTGCTTAGGATGAATAGCAATTTTGTTTGTGGTGAATAACTGTTTAATGTGTTGCTAGCTAAATTGTGTATGAAACAATCCTTTTGACAGACCAAATAAGAAAGGAAAGCGGGGGCAGGGACAAATTTGTCAATTTTAGTTTCCTTCTGCTTGTAATAATTTTAATCATCTGTTGGGGCTGGCAGATGGATTACTATGTTAATCATAGTGTATTAATTCACCATGAAGACTCTGGTTTTGTTCTTATATGTCAAGAAGAAAAAGGAAAATAAGGAAAGAGGAAGGAAGAAGACATGAATGATGGTGAGATGGTATGGACTATTTAATGGCTCAATGACATTGTAGGAAAAATTTCTTTTGGATTATGAAAAAGAGAGACTGACTAAGGGGAGCACTTTATTGTTGAAATATACATGCAGTCTGGAGGTTAAAACTGGAATATTGACAATAAGTCATTCATATTCTGACTCAAACAGTTTATTGAGTCTTTTTTTTAATTCTTTTTCTTTTTCTTTTGGCTGGGAGTGAGGTGGGAGAAGGGGGAATGATGGTGGACTCTGGAATCTAGGTTGAATGATGCACTATTTTATTTGTTTATACTTATACTTCCCGCTTTCTATTAGTGAAAGAAACACTGAAATGAGTTTATAAATCTTCAAATTAGTTGTAGTCAATTTAAGCATGTACATGCAGAATGAAGAATCTGATTGAATTGGTCATCATCCATGTAAATAAAATTTTAATTCTCCCATGACTTGAAAGGAATTGTTGTCCATGCCAGAAGCCAAAACTACCGAGTTTGTGGTTGGTCTTTCTTGTGCCTCTTGTATCTAACTTGCCAAAGAAAGTTCTGTTGTGCTGTTTTAAGCTAGCGTGCAGTATGCATTTCTAGTATCTTTTATTTTTCTGATACTATTATTATGAATTGTCATTTTATTCTTGTTGTGTGAAGAAGCAAATTTCTAGTATATTTATCATTATAGAAACTGTATCATGCCTTTTCTTGAGGAGCGAAGTTAGGGAATTGGTGGATTTTTCTGCAGGTTGTTTGGGGAAAAATCTCCATGGTGGATGCAGAGAGACGTCTTTTGTCAAATGCACTTCAAGATCCCGATAACCACCATTTTGTGTTGCTGTCAGAGAGGTGGCTTGATGATAAAATACTACTTTTCTTGCTGAATTTTGAGTACCAACCTCTTATTTTCATTTGCTGACCAAGACTTATCCTGAATGCAGTTGTATACCATTGCGGAATTTTGATTTTGTGTACAACTATCTGATGTACACAAATGTCAGTTTCGTTGACTGGTAAGCCTAAGTTCGTGCACAGTGGCATCCTATGAATTAGTATCTTGGTTATATGATTTCTTTTTGCTTTTTTCTTCTCCTGGAGTGGAACTGAACTGTGCTTAAAGCTTTCTTTTCAATTGTCTTTGTTCTAAAGCAAAGGATATTAAGTTATCTAATACTGAGAGTAATTTCCATCTGTCTGTCTTCAGTTCTGAGAGTAAGTTATCATTTTTTTTCAGCTTTGAGGATCCTGGACCGCATGGAAGTGGCAGGTACTCTGAGCATATGTTACCAGAAGTTGAGAAAAAAGACTTCAGAAAGGGTGCACAGGTATAACAATTGAGTAAGAAGGTTCTTTGTTTTCTAAAAAAGTGTGCAAGGATGGAAGGACATTAAACTGTGTAGAATTTTGTCTTCACTGCTGGAAGAACTCTGTGAAGCAGAATGAACTAGTGCACTTTACGCTTGTATTTTGTTCCTTAAGCCCACATGCCAAATCCTTTGAATCCAAAGAATACCATAGAAGAAAGTAACACATCCCATCTTCCACATCTGGGAGTGTTATGGAATAAATCTTTACCACAAATTAGGAAAAATACATTAAGCTAAAAAAATATACTCCTGAATGTTCTGCTCTGCATGAACTAATTTTGTTGGAAAAGATGCTCTCTAGTCATGCTTTGAATCTATATAGAGTCCTAGAGGTTTAATTTTGAGGAGTTGGTGATGTGACATTAGACGTACTGAGCTGTTTCTGTCTATTTGAAGCTATTCAATATCTTTTAATGTGTATCATTTCCGATATTTGCAGTGGTTCACAATGAAGCGACAGCATGCTGTCATAATCATGGCTGACAGTCTATACTACACAAAGTTCCGGGATTACTGTAAGGTAGTTTTATTTTTAATCCTGATCATTGGAGAATTGGAATTTATATGCTTTGTCATCAGATTTACAGTTTATTCTATGGCATTTGCTTCCAATTTTTTTGTTATTCTGAACAATTTCTTTACTCTTTTTGGGGTAAAATCTTTTCTAGTTACCAATAGTTTTGTTGTCCGGTTACCGTGAATGCTTGTTGGCTATTTTATGTGATGTATTATAGTGTATTAGCTGCAATGTTTATGTAGCATGGTGCTATATTGATCATCATATGATTGCCCAAAAATGAATTATTAGTGGTATCAGCAGAGCCCAATAAATGCAGTGTTATATAAGACGTCTCACCTGAGATTTGAACCAGTACATATGCATCTGCTGAAATTTTCATACAGTTTTCTTTGCGTCTCCAATATCAAGCTTGATTTACTCTAAAAGTTAGGTGGTGTGATCAAAACTCCGCCAGTGTTATGGTAACATTGCCGGTCCCAAGCCCGGATAAAGGAGGAGGGGTTTAGGTTCCTTATCGGGTCCTAATGTTTTCTCTAATGTTTTATGTCATAATTGTATATCATCCACTGCCTTAAGAACATACTTGCATAGGATCTGCCAAGAGTGTAAAACTGCAGATTTATTTTTGATGCATGTTTGTGGACTGGTTGTTGATTTACTAGAATAACAACAGGATAGAATTGCATGTGACATTTTATACTTAGTCCTTTGCCATTGAATTCTAAACTTTCTTCCTTAATTGCTTTCTGCTGGTTCATATTTTTGTGCAGCCACCGTGGTGGTGGTGGGTATTCTCATTTTGCTCTTTGAGTTTACAATAGAGTGGCAAAATAACACGTCTCCACTGTTGTTTAATTAATAGTAAACATAGTTGGGCAGCTTTTTTTTTTTTCCCCCCTTTGGATGTTAGTGATCCAAGTGACGCTTTGTCTAAATTCTCCCAAGTTTAAAGGAACTTTGATGTGGCTGAATGGTTACAACAGAAAATTTTAAAGTTCTCCAATGTCTCATTACTTATCATCTAAGAGAATATGTATTTTTAATGTTTTAAAATTGTTCACCACCCACTTCCCTCTTCTTGTGCATAGTGATCATGGATAAGATCAAAGTGAAATTTGGAACCTCGGTTCATAATTTAGCATACGAATAGAGGATGCCAAGTGTGATTTGAAACCTTTGGATAGTGGGGCAAATGGCTATCATAAATGAAGTCAACAATTTGTAGCTTAAGTTTTGATGGTTGTATGGAAAAGCAAAAAATGAGTTTATTTTCCTAGTGGTACTTTTTGTTATCCTAATAGAACAGGGGTACAATCTTTATCCTTCCCCTTTTGTGGGTGGCTTTGGTGGGGTGTGGGGAAAAGAGTAGTGGGAATCTTACAAAGTTTAGAGGGTGCAAATGTGAGCCATATTCAAGAAGTTGGGAGGTTCATGAGCTAAGTCATAATTTCTTCGAAGTTGTTCACCTTCAACATAATGTGGCTCTGCCAGTTATGAAAATAGACATTGCTATTATCATGATGGGTTTTACCATTGATATATTCTTTTGCAGTGTTTTTGTTCTCTCATGTGTAGTATCTCTCGTGTCATTTGGTTGCTGAGAAGATGAATATCTCATTGATTTTCAACAAATTGAGCCCAAATTTGTGTTTGTCATGCCCTTGGCTGGTACTGGAATCCTGTTGGTGGACCTCGATTTAGCAACCAATGTAGTTAGGGCAATTGTCCAAAATTGACTTCATATTAAATTTGCATGTATAGAAGCTCACTCTCCCCCCATCTTGTATTATTCTGTTAAAACTAGGTTGTAGACATGAAATATCATATTCCTCACCGCTTTTCCATCTTGTATCATTCTGTTAGAACTAGGTTGTAGACGTTAAATATCATATTCCTTGCCCCTTTTCCAATACCATACTAAACTGTTTCCTCCCCAAATTTTCCAATTTAGTATGTGCTTATATTTTTACCTACTACCACTACGTTATTTCTACCATATTTAGAGATTATTTGAAGAAGTTTAATGTGTAATATTTTCTATTAGGAAAACTTTAATGCCATAGAAATCTAACTGGGGAAAAGATGCATTTGACATTTTTTTGTTGTTGGGATTTGCAATTGTCTACGCCTTGCTAAGAATATTAGGTACATCTGGTGTATATGCATCTCGTAGCTAAAACTGATGCTTTAATTATCACTTCTAAATTTAAATGAGTTTAAATTCAGTTCTGACTTGAGGATGGGCTGCTAAAAGGAAGTAGTGTTGCATCCTCTCTACTGTATAGTACCACAGCATCCTCTGATGAGAAAATAATTTGTTATATGGTTAGTAAAACCTTGTACTAGACAGGTTTTCTATGTATTACACTAAATATAATCTGCTTCAACTAGACTTGAGAGATTATTGAAGTGTTGATGAAAATAAGTCACTGTCTTGCTTGTGGTCTTCTGGTCAGGCATTTGCACAAAGAAGTCTATGTTTCTTAAATTCTTCATATCCTGCCTTGGAGCTGGCCCATTTATAAAAACACAGTGATGATCAGAGTTGTTTTCAATGAGCTGAAATGTTCAGTGAAACTGGATTTTACTTTTGAACTTGGTTCACTGCACTGGGTTTTAACATTTGTTTTTCTGGTTTAACAGCCAGGCATGGATGGGAAGAACTGCTATTCGGATGAACACTATCTACCAACATTCTTCCATGTATGAATATTTATGTCGTCGTTTAACTGATTTTACCTTGTGTGATTTTTCTGCAATTCCAGCCTCCTCTTTTTGTGTAATAAGTTAATGTTCTCTTTTTTATCTTGTCTTGGAAATTCAGATGCTTGATCCAGCTGGAATAGCAAATTGGTCTGTAACACATGTTGACTGGTCTGAGGGGAAGTGGCATCCCAAGTCATACAGGGCTCGGGATGTTACATATGAGCTTATAAAAAATATCACGGTATTCTTGGATTCCTATTGCTTTGCACCATCTGGACATTTTTCTGTGAGGATACTTGTTTTGAAAATGCTTTTTTTGAAAGGGTGGCTATTATAAATTTTCATTGCTTGTTAGTAGCTAATTCATTTCAATGACTCATCAATGTGTAGTGACACAGCTTCTTATTCTGTTGCAGTCTATTACAGAAAGTATCCATGTCACAAGCGATGAAAGGGTATGTATTTACTTGTCAATCTATGCTCTAATGCTTTCTGGTTTGGTTAGCTATTCATTCTTTCCTTTCTTTGATATTTGCAGAAGGCAATTCAGATTCAACAATGCTTGTGGAATGGAAATGAAAAACCGTGCTACTTATTTGGAAGGAAATTCTTACCAGATACGCTAGATAAATTGCTGCATCTTTTTCCAAACTATACAAGGATTTGAGAGGGTTGATACGGCTATCTTAATTCTTTGGTCGATCCAACAGTTGCATCCGACCCCCCTTTGTCTCCATTTATCCTGTGGCTTTCGGTGTTGTAAAGTGCCTCTCATTGTACAAGAACTGAATGCTCCCCAACCTGGCTTCTTTTTGTGAGCAAGGGCGACTGGCACAGCAGTTAAAGACTGATCTCTAATCAGTACGTGGAAGGTAATGCCTTGCTGCTAGTGTTACTTTCTTGGGGATGGATGACCCACTGTTTATTCTTTTGTCAATTTTGGGCTATTTACAGTAGATTTGGGACGACAAATTTTGGGGATATATTGCAACACTTGTATGTTTTGACCTTTGTAGAAGTAGCAAATGTTAAAGTTGCAATTACGGTCCCAGTAGTAGTACATTTTGATAAATTTTCCTTGGTATCTGTTTTAGTTGTTTCCTACTTTCTCAACAAAGTTCCCAGAAGCAGGAATATGGTACTTCGAACAGAGTTGATGCATGTAACAGGATCTCTAAGTTCGTAAAATTTCTTTCTTTTTTTTTTTGTTGTTACATATTACATTTTAGAAAATTGATCAAGTGTATCTCTAGTCCACTTGCTTTTTGTACATTATTTTCCTTTCTATTTAAGCATCTGCTGGTTCGATACTAATATCTATGCATTGATATTCTCTATTCATTTTTAATTTTCATCTTTTGGTCGGTTTTTAATAGTTTTTTTGCTGCTCGTAATTCTTGGCATTAGCTAGACGGTTTGCTTTCATACATGTATTCTCTATATTTTAGTATTATTTTTCGCACGTAATATGCTGCCAAATGGTTTCAAATTGTTCACAGAAGCAACTTAAAACACCACTATAAGCTCTCAATGTGGTAAGCGTCCAAGAAGATTACATGCTTGTTTACTTAACAGTAAATCTTATATATATTGATAATATATACATTATCACTGATATATATATATTTAAAAGTTATATTTTAAATTCAAAATTTGTATAGTTGTCATGTAAGCAAAAATGGTATTGATGAAAGAACTCCTATTGTACACGCATTACACTCAATAAAACTAAGCTTTAATTGCATAGGAATTGAAAATTAATTACACCCTATATTTGTGAAAATTACAAACTGTCCGATGACTGAGAAGTCAAATATGCATGAGTAGCTAAAAGACAATTATGACCCTCATTGTAGGAAAAAATGTACTATGTATAAAGATTTCTATGGTAATGTACTGTTTCTTCCGTCTCAATTATATGATGTTTGTGCTTTTCTTTTCAATCTTACTTTCACAAATTCAAAAATTGAATTTGAATGGTAGTAACATATATATGATTAAAAAGAGGGACTCTATTGGAAGAGGATATTAAAATGTGTTTTAAATTTCTCAATATGACAAACATTTTGGAATATCTTAAAATGAAAATAATGATACCTTCAATGGGATGGAGAAAGTATCTTTTTTCGATTAAATATATATATATATATTCTTATGAAAAATATTTAATTATCCTAAATCATCACAAGAAGCTAAATGTAGTATACATTTATTAAAAATAATTTAAGTAATTTCAATTTTTCTTAACAATTGAACTTAAATATGGAACTTGCAGATTTAGTACACTTCACTTCTTTTTTGTCTTCTTTATCCTTGTCAACAAATTCTTTTGGTTCTTAAATAATAATAATTATTTTGTTATGTGATATATGTAATTATCATAAACTATAATCATTGTAAGATATGTTTAGTCAAAATGTTCTATATAATTTTTGTTACTATTAACAATTGATGCATTGTAAATAAGAAATTCTTTGATATGAAGAGAAGTTACTTTATATATTTTTTAATATATATGTGTTTTGATTTCTTAAGATAACTTATGATAATCCAATATTTTAGTAAGAAAACAATAGAATGTATTTAATCATTAATGAAATTCTTTTGCATATTATTGTCGAAATTTGTATATAATAATAAGAATGGAGGAGGGGGAAAAAGAAATCTAAACTTATTAAAGAAAAGGAGAAGAAGAGGAGGATGGAGGATTAAATGGGATGGTAAGGTGAGAGGGATTATAAATAGAAGATGCTGAATTCAAAACCTCTCACTTAAAGCAAAAAAGATAATAAAAAAAGGAGAAGATCAAGAAAGAGAAAATGAAAAAGGGTATTCAGACAATTTTCCAATCACTTTGGCATTATAGTCTTTTTGCTACCCGCATAAATTTGATTTTTAGTCATTAGGGGCAATTAGTAGGATTTACGAACACTACATCCATTAAACTTAATTTGTGAAGGGCTAGGATGGTTCGATGCATTGACTTATTGTACTTTTTTTTATATATTAATTGTATGTTTCAGGTTCATTAAATTTATCATGATGCCATGAGTATTAAATAAATATTGAGTAATTAAAGCCCTTACTTGATTTAGAAATTCTTCCTCCTATAACTGTTGGGGTGAGGAAAAGGATTCTTGTAAATATTCCTTCCTCCCTTTGTTGGCTAGATTATACCTTGTCCTTTTTGGCGTTTGGAATCAATAATTAGTGACAGAAATGTCACCAGTCTCGAATTATTGTGGGTTCTAATGCAATATACCACAAGTTTGGAGCCTCCAATTTTAATATCTAATTTAAAAAGAAACCCACAAAAAATGCTAAATCATAGTCGTAGCAAGAAGTCAATGGTGTGGATGATTTAGAGAATGATTAACGCTCCGTCACATTAACGAGAAGTCAATGGTTTGGACGATTTAGAAACATGAACATACCCATCACATTGAATAATTTAGCCAGAGGTCCTTGAACTATTGCTGCAGTCTCAGAACTTCATAAAATAATCTCTTTAGCTCCCTTCAAGTCCACGTTGGAAAACCAAGGTTAATTATCACGGACAACGTCAATTAGTACACACGTTGTAGGGAGCATTTGAGGTACTACCTCTTTGTTTCTAAGATATATCTCAAAATGTTAAGAGACGTTAGATATGTAATAGTGAGATTCGGCTTTTAATTACAGTTTATGTTCTTTTTTCATGTAATGCCCATATGTCTCGTGAATCGTAAAAAAAAAATAGAAAAGAACATAAATAAAAGAAAAAGTTATTATCTCTTTTTACATTGGATAGAACAAAAAGCACGTTTAAGCGTAACTAATATAGTGATTGAATGAAAATAGTTGAATAATAATTAATGTGAATTAATAGGCTTATGCAGATGATATGGTATAGTTGATGCCATAAGATAAATAGTTCCATTTTTTTTTCATTTTCACTCGATGTCCTTCTGATACACTTCTCACCCAATATGGTATACTATTTTTTTTTTTATAACAAAACATATTTTATTAACGGATTGGTGGAAATCGTCTAGTACGATAGATATACATAGTTGTCCTAATGGCAGATAAAACATGCACTAAAATTGTAGATTTACAATTTAACAGATACAAAAGACTTGAGAAATTAAAAATAGATCTAAAAAGTACCATAAATTTTAAAATCATCTTCTCATAGAATAAATCGTTGCATCGCACTCTGTGCATGTTGCAATCGTCAGATTTGCTAATCAACAGTTGTAAGTTCCAATAAAGATGATGAGATTTGCTGACATAGACCCAAATCTAAAATAAATTCAGATTTGACAACTAGATCTGAAGTAAATTCAAATTTAAACAATAAAATAAGGAAAAATAACACAAAATCTCACTAGGAACTTCGAGAGGAACAAAAATTCTCACTAGGAACTCTAGGAGAAACAAAGATCTCCCACTAAGAAAATTTAGGAGAGACTTTATTAGGAAAATAACAAAAACGAAACCTATGGGAGAGAGACCAGTGAAACCATGGTGGTCTCCCTACCAAAGAGGAAGGGATTTAGAGAAAAGGAACAGTAGGGAGAAGTTGGACAAGAATAGCAGTAGAGAGAAGTTGTCTTAAAAAAAGAGATCTTTTTAGACCCCTAGTATACCATTTTGTAAAGTTCTAATTGGTCAAGAAGAAATAATTCTGCTATAATTTATTTAGGAAATTAGAAATAGACATATCAAGAACATGGGAACTGGGAACTTTATCATCAGAAAGATAGATGTTTTCATTAATCATACACTGCTATTTTGAAGTATGTTTTCAAATTAAACTTACTCTTTACAACCTGCTCTCAATGCTTGCTTTTTTCAATAGTAATTATAAAAAGAAAAGATGATAAAAATTTGCAGGAATTGCACTCTCTTTCAAGCTTTTATTTTTTATTTTAAAAAAAACTAACCACAGTTGACATGAGAGAATCATTCTCATTTTTCTAAATTGTTGAGACCTGCGAGCTTATGTCGACCTGCACGAAGACTTGTCTTTGCAAATGAGTATATATATATGATGCCATAGTTGGTTAGACCAATGTTTTTAAACTCAAACCGGCCAGGGAACCGGAGAGGGGGCCGGTTCGCGGTCAGACCAGTCCAACCGGCCGGTTCACCGGTTTTCTGCTCTCTTTTTTTTGCAACTTTAGTGTTGAGTACTTCACAGGTCTTCATTCTACACTTGAATTTGATGGTTAATGTACAATTTAAGATGGTTATTGATAACTTAAGTTTCTAAAATGCATTCACCAATATAACTAAATTTAAATTGAGATAATAACAAATTTCCTAAAAGTTATACATAAAACCTGGAATGATAAACATAATTAAAATATCATAATTCACCACAAGTTTTCATAAATTCATTACAAACATAAATAGATACAATCCAAATGTTCACCAATTATCACAAATAAAAACACAAAAATAAATAAACTAAATATTGAAATTCTTTTACAATCCTTGAAAAAGTCCATAAAAGAGTCCAACTCATATTCAAGACAAACCATTTGAATAACATACTTCCATCAGTGGCATGATAAGCAATAACACCACCTTCACAATTTCATCAACTTAACCTGAAAAAGTTAAAATTTTATAGCTCAATACTTGCTTGTAATATAACAATAAGAAAATAAAATTAACAAATTTTCAGTAATATAAGAAGATGTCACATTAATAGCTCAATACTTTTTTGTGCTGTTTATTAATTGCCATCAATTGACTTTTTGCATACCTAGTATTTTTTTTCCACAAGTTGTTGACTGGTTACATATTTTAAGTGCGCTCTTGTTACATAATGCAATGTGCTATATATACATTGTAAGGACGTTGACTTTGTAACGTGGTAGTAAAATAAGAAAAGCTGTGAGCTAAAAAAGAAAAAAAAAATCTAATATACAGAATAAATGAAACTTTCGAGTAAGAATAACTCTAACCAGCTTTAAATGAAACAAACATCAATTGAGATACAGTCAATTTTGTGCCAATAAATTTCATGGTTCTAACGACCCTATCGGCAAGTGTAAATAAATGGTCAATTGATGGGATCCTGAGGTTACCATTTACGGATTCACCAAGACATACAAACATGTGGTCCGATTTGGCACTGTTTTTTTTTTAAGCTTTTGTTTGACAACTTTCACAAATCACCTTTAACATGTCTTTAATTTTGTTGCTTCAGTGAAACCTATAAAATTCAAGATGAATGAGCATTCGGTAGACTAATTACTTCAGCATGGAATAAGCAATAAAAACACAATAAACAGCATAGAAAAAACAGAACAATCATTGATACAAATTTTATTAATTTGATACTTCATCCATATCTAATTTTATTAATTTGATACTTCATCCAAAAAATAGCTTCTCCAAATATGATTGAAAAGTAATTAATGATTCATAATTTCATCCTTAATTAATCAAATAAAAATAAAATAAAAATTAGGGGAAATGGATGAAAATTGGGGGGAAAAAGAAGAAAATGCAAAAAAATCGGCTAAAGATAATAATATAGAAAACAAAAACCTTGAAAAGGGAAAAATTAAACTTACCAAGATGATGGAAAAAAGGAAAAGCTCTTGAGTCTCAAATATCTTGTGAAAGTTGAAATTTCCAACTTGTTCTGCTAAAGATGATAGCCTGATGATAATGGTGAAGGCTTGAGAAAATCTTGTTGTGGATATTTGGGTTTGAAAGGGTTAAGAAGAAAAAATTGAAAAAAAAATTCAAGAGGAGAACTGGAGGAGCCATTGGCCGCCTGAAGCCGAGAAAGTGATGGATTGAAAGAAAAGTGTGTCTACTGTTTCTTTTTTTAATGTTAGGGTTTCATTTTTTTAATCTATTTTTTAGTCAAGTTAAGTAGAATTCTCAACAAATTGAACTTGTCCTATGACTGTGGTCTAGTGGTAAGATTATCTTACGTGAACATGGAGACCCAGTTCAAATTTGAGTAGCTTCATTCTTGACATTTTGTTTGAAAATTTAAAAACCGCTGGGTTACGATTTGCACGATTTTTAACGGTTCATATGGTTCGATCGATTTCTAGCAATTTTTCATTAACTTCCGAGTTTGATACTAGACCGGACCGGTGGCATGTCCGATTCGCGATCCAACCGGCCGGTCCGGTCCAGTTCTAAAAAACATTGGGTTAGACAGGACCAATGTATTTTAAGGCACATAATATTAATTGGCAGTACACTAGTTTTAGCAATTAATTTGTGTTTCTCCATTTATTCTCTCTCCCGCTTATTCCAAGCAACATTGCTATATAACGCCAGCAAAGGCAAGAATATGAACACCAACAATTCTGAAGTCAAAATCATACAAGGCTTTCGCAATGATTTCTCCAAAATTTGAAATAATTTCTGAACAAAAATAAAACACTTTTCGGAAACCCCTTCTTTACTTCGATTCTTCAAGCTTTCGTCCATGGATCAGTGTACATATTGCAGTTTCTTTCCTTTTCTCCAGCCAGCAGAATACTAGCCTAAGTAGTGTCTCTGAAACTTAAAGATTCCTTATCAAAGACACAGTCTTATTACTTCCCATTTGCTGGAAAATTGACTGATAAGGATTTCATCGAATGCAATAATGAAGGATTTCTGTTTCTTGAAGTTCAATTGAATACCCGAATGAATAATATTGTGGATTATCCTGATGCTGAAGATCTTGTGTCTCCCCAAGGTTTACCTTGGGGTAAGTCCAGCAAAGGTCATCTAGCAGTTCTTCAGCTCAGCTATTTCAAGTAAAGTGGAATGGCGATAAGTGCTTGCATATCGCACAAGGTTGCGGATGCATCCACAGCAGCCACTTTCTTCGATGTTTGGGCTTTGATTGCTCATCAACCAGGCCATGTCCCATCCCCACATTTCATTGGTAAAGAATTTTTTCCACCATTGGATTATCAACCTCTGAAGCTAGCAGGATTTTCCAAGGGTCCATAGCAGCAGATATGGGGAGGAGAAACTAGTCGTGGTTGTGCTTCTCTTAAACCCTGTAATGTCTACAGCAATGTCACGGCTCCACTCTTTTCAGCCTTCTTCACTGTTTCGGTTCACAAACTTGCACCCACTAATCATACCACCAATGCCAGAATACTCCATTGGAAACCTTGCTTTGAATTTCTTCATACCTGTATCTGAGGAAAATAAGATGAAATTTTCAGGGTTGATTTGAAAGTTAAGAAATGAAAAGATAAAGATCAAGAATCAGTACAGAACAGAAATGGAAGCTAATGATTTTTCCTTAAACATGACTGCAATACTTAGAGATCGTGCAAAGCAATACAAGCATAACAATTCTGGTCTCTATCATTGCAGTAGCTGGTGTAGCTTTCCATTTTACCAGATTGATTTTGGAATGGCAAGACATTCACGGGTATCTGTTGCCAGTTGCCACTCATCCTGAGAAGAACACATTTATGTTGATGGACACTCCATCTGAGGATGGATTTGAAGCAATGGTAGCTCTGGAAGAACAAGTCATGTCCATGTTTGAATGTGATCCAGAGCTCCTTCAATTTGCTTCTTCAACTTCGAATGCTAAGAGGACTTTATAAAGACTCCTCGCACGAATGTTACTATTCATTGCTAAATTGTGGTCTGTTTAGTTATCATCTGATTCCCTTTTCTCATGGAAAACCGTGTTGCTCTGTTTCTACTTCCTCTCAATAATTGGAGCTATGATTTCACGTTCATTATGTCTAGAAACTCCTGAGATGAACTCAGTCTGAACTCATTCCCCCTGTTAAAAAAAAAAAAATCCTCCATAGTTATGGTACTGAACTCGTCATTAAGAATAAAGTTAATTTAGGGATATATCAATTTATATATTCTTTTCCCATTTTAGTTAGAAAAAAGAAGCACAATAATTGAACTTGTTTTCAGCACAATTTGCACCAAAAGTAGAACAATCCCAATCTGTTAATTTAGCTCTCCAAAGATGATGGTGAAGTTTGCAGGTACCTTTATTTGATATTGCTAATACTTAGCAAGAGAAATACAGATGATTGTAATTGGAATCCCACAATATCCAGAAAATCACTAATAAGAATTGTAATTCCCAAGCATTTATAAATTTTCATCAATTCTTCTTGTTTAATTTTCTTCGAAGTTAAACGTTCTAAAGAATTGGAGACTCCCTACTAATAACATTCCAGATTGTATAAGAAAAATTTTACTTGACATTTCTGTTATTACATGTCCCTAAGCAACTTTTGTTTTGTTTCATCCTCCTCCAATTGACTATTTTTGAAAATTCCATGTTTCAAGGAAGAAGTCCTATTTTCATTAATCTGTGCATTTTCCAATTTTTCGATAAGTATTAATTTTCTCTAAAAAGAAAGCAAGCATGATTCCAGGAATTTTACAAATCTTTTAAGATATGGATTAAATTCAAGCCAAAAACAGAACAAAACTTGCAAGATGCCATCTCCAGCAAAGATTAGCTAGAGGACAAATGCAGAAATGTCTGCTCCAAACCTCGACTGTTCTAAAGGTGACAAGGTATCAACTACTCAGTTTTCATGGTCTAATAGCGATAAATCTGACTTTTATTACTTCATAATCTGCACCAAAGATAAAAAAGGAAGAAAGAGAATTGATCCTTGCCCTCAGTTTCCTTTCTTCACCAATTCATGGTATAATACATGTAAACAGTAGCAACAACTTGAGATTAATGGTGAGTACCTTGATTTTGATTACTATATTATCATTGCAATCAACAAATTCTCAGTGAAAACTGCGACGATTATAGAAATAAGCTTCTTGCTTCTCGTTAATTTCTAACTCATCACCTAAGTAATTTTTTTTTTTAACTATTGAAAAAGAAATGGTATAGTTAACACGTCGACAAGTTAATTCTTCAGTTTCACCTTTAAACAAAGACTGCATTGTGCAGGTTTTTTAAAGTTGCCTTGCTCTCGCGTCATTTCTCTTTCTTCCTATTTTGCTTTTGTACTTCTAATTTTATTTCGTACAGAAAGTGCGCTTTTTATGTAGTACCGTTTTGCATTCATAAACATTTTTAGTGTGCAAACATTTCCTCCGCTTCATACTTGGTAGAAAATCAACAATATATACAAACGTAAATGTAAATAAATAAATACACCACACACACACACATTTTTTTATTTATTTCTGTATGTTTGTGTGTGCGTACATTTTTAGGCTGATCTAATGAACGATGAAAGCAGCAAAGAAGCAAAGAAGGGATGGAGAGACATCAAGATACAAATTGAAGATAGGAAGCTGCTAGACCAAATACGAGCTGGAAAAGCCAGGAGCTTAGAGACAGCCACGATAATAGAGGACATACAAAAAATGACCTCATGGTTTCGAATGTGCTCTTTTGATAGGTTGAATGTGGATATTGATAGCCTATGCTATATTTTGAGCAAAATTGCTCTTTTAAACTTTCGTGACATGGAGTGGAATTACTCCACCCCTGAGTGCTAAATGCACTGATGTAAAAATAGGAGCCCTTGCTCCAACATTGTACAGTTTGGTTATGATATAAAATTTCTAACGTTTCGGGAAAAAAAAATTAATGAAGGATGAAAATTTGAAGATTGTCTTAGATGATGTCATTGTTTTTTGAGAATTTAAAGTCAAAGGATTATGAATATAATGAATTCACATATTAGAAAAAAGATCTTGTTATCTCAATGTATTTTACTGCAGAATGTGGGTAAGATTAAAAAATTTTCAAATTTTAAAGTATTTTTGAGTAATGCAAAATCAAGAAAGATAAATAGACATAACAAAGTTACAAAAACATATGTTAAAAAGTTCAAAAAACATGCTCTGTTTGGATAGGTTTTTTCTAGATTATCACTTTCAAAAATCATTTGGCACACAATTTTTGATCCAATAAGTATTAAGTTGACTTTTGTTAGAAAGTTATAATTTAAGTCATAACATAGAAGTGTGTTTGGATCAGGCAGAATACGAAAAAGTTTCATTCATGAAACAACAATACAAGTGGGACACTTAATGTCGATCAATACATTTGCTCTCCAAATGTTGACCACACTAATTACACACACGACTTCAAGGTAATGGTTAGGAGACCTTATGTTTCATTTCTACATGCTAACTCATTAGCCATGATATCATCAACATGTTAAGGACTTAATTTTTTTTTGTTTGAGTCCTTCACACTTTTATTTATCAATTTCGCAATTACATTAAAGCCAAATAATTCCAAACATAGAAATCAAAGCAGCGGTTGTCAGAGAATAGAAGACGTGACAGATCTTTGTTTCCAATTATTGTCGTCGCTTATTTTTGTAGATTGTAAACATGTCATCCACCATTATTTTACGTATTGTGAACTATTAACCTTGGACAACTTGTAGATCTGTGTGTAGCGGCTGTATCTCCAGGTATGGCAAAATTACACCAATGATAACCAACTCCCCTTCTCCAGGGTGTGTAAAGTATCATCTGGATGCTCATCCCATATGAAATCATGAATTGCACAACATGTAATAACGGCATTAATTTGGTATCATCATGTAGTTGATCACGACATCTCTTAATATGGTGAACCTTTTCTTCAGAATATTGAAGAATTGCTCAATTACATTATGCATAGTTGAGAATCTGTAATTAAAAAGTTCTTTTATAATAGCAAATGCCCCCTATCATCGTTCACTAATATTTACCTGATGTCCCATAAAAGGTGATCAAAATCCAAGTAGATTGTGATAGCGAAATCAATTAAGTAGTACTTTCCTACAATATTATAAAAAAAAAAACACTTAATGAATAGTATAGGTCTCATCAAGACATGACCCACAAGAATGTAGCCGTATACTTGGGAGGCATAAGAAAGTGATTAGGACCCACCCAAAACCCATGCACATCCTTCCAATTGCGCGCGCACACACACGAGTCGCATGTTGTAATTGTACAACCTAATACATTTTAGAATTGCACCACATGCTTATTGTTATATGCCACCTGTTCGCTCTCAAGGATTGAAACAAGTATACGTGTCCCATCAATAGCATTCTACAAAAACATAATGGATGCTATCAAAATATGCATGTGATATTTGGTATGACACAGAAATTCAAAAGAAAAAAGAAAAATGTAAGTTTGTCAAATCGAACTATGTTAATTTGTACAAACATTTTGATTTACAATAGCTTACCTGGAACCATGAATAAAATCTCGAGTATTTCAAAATTTTTGGATGAGTTTCATCATAGTGCCTCAGTTTGATAATGAACTATGAGAATCTGCATAACTCTCTAGGTACCTCACAAATGTTCCTATGAATGGTTTATGTGGAATGATTGAATCTACCCGTTAATAGTCCACATACAATGGTTATGACCAAGCATAACCAAGGCCATTGCCAAAGTCTCCTCTATCATCACCCATTTATAATAACTTTGTCATACAAATTCATATTGCGTTGACAAAGAGCATAAGATCATAAACGAATACATGTTAGCCCTGCAAGCCTCTATAATTCATGTATAATTCATGTACTGTGTTAGGATATCAACTCAACCACTTAGTGTCAATCACTTAATGTCCAGGTCCTACAGGATTTACATGCATTTGAATTGGCAATTTTTTGTGTCTGCAAGAGACGGGCCAAACATGCCATTGGGGGTAGAACTTTTTAAATCTGAGCTTAGTAAAACTCTTATTTGCCCACTAATAGGAAATCTGATGGACCAGTTTCACTATTTACCCACTACAGTATGTGGTCCAAGTGTTGATTTTCTCTCTTATAAATGCTTGCAACTGGTAGTAGGACAAATGTCGAACATCTCTTGACAACATCCTTTTCCCAAGTTATCAGGAGACCTTTTCAGTACTGGAGAGCTGTATGGATGACTACCATATATCTATAACTTAGATGGGGACTAATCTTCGTTCGACAAAGACAACTTGCTCTTTGGTGCCGATGTTGTTCTTTTGTTCGGGCCATATGCTGAGGAATACGGGGATCCTATAACAAGGGTTTCCTAGATGATCTCGTCGTCAAGTGACAGAGTCTGCATCTTTGTAGGTTCAATGTGAACTCGTTTATGAGATTATGCTATTTGTTAATGGAATATGGGTTTGTACAACAAAGCCACCACAAACAAGTGACGATAGATGAGCATTTGACAATGACCTTAGTATAATCATTGCATATGGATAATAGAGGACAGATTTAACCACTTTGCAAAAATTGTCTATAGGAACATTCAAGAGATACTTAGAAGGTTATGTAGTTTTGCATAGTTCATTATCAAACCAAAACGTCAAGACGACGTCCATCCAAAAGTTTTGAACAACCCCAAAGTTTATCTATGGTTCCAGGTAAGTTGCTATAAATTGAAAACGTCTATACAAAATGACATAGTTCGATTTGACACACATTTTTTTTAAATTTCTATGTCATACCAAATATCACATGCATATTTAAATGGTGATCATAGTGCTCATTGTAAAATGTTGTCATACTATTGATAAGATACACATACTTGTTTCAGTTTTTGAGGGCGAGCAGCTGATGTATACCAATAGGCATGGGTACAATTCCAAAATGTGTTACATATGTTCGATCATGACATGGGATTCATGTATTTGCACGCAGGTTGGGAAGAAAGTGTGCATGTGCAGATATTGGTTAGGGCCCTTACGAGTTCTAATTGCTTTCCAATGTCCCCCTAGGTATGCTGTTATACCCTTATGAGTTACGTCTTAATGACACATACTCTTCATTAAGCCTTTTTTTGATAATATTGCATGAAAGCCCTACTTGTTCGATTCTACCTATTGCATTCTACCTGAATTTTTATCTCCATTTATGACACAACAAGCAAATATTAGCAGATGATGACGAGAGCATTTACTACTGCAAAGAAACTTTTTAATTATCTACTCTGCGTGATGTAATTGAACGATGCTTCATTGTTCTAAAGAAAAATTCACCATATTAAAGAACGCTGGGCTTAACTACATATTAAAGAATGCTGTGCTTAACTACATGATGACAACCCACGTTAATGCTGTTATTGAATGTTGTGAACTTCATAACTGCATACAAAATGAGCATGCAGATGATACCTATTTTGCAACCTTGAAGAGGTGGAGTTGGATGTCAATAGTGCAATTTCACCATACTAGGAGACAATCACTACCCACAAATTCACAAATTGTCCAGAATTAGTTCACAATGCGTGAAACAATGGAGGAAGACAAGTTTTGCAGCCTATAAAAATAGGCGATGATAGCGATTGAAAATAGAGATCCGTCATGTCTTCTATTATCTCACAATGGCTAACAATTGCTACTTTGGTTCCTATGATAAAAATTATTTGATTCTAATATAATTGCGAAATTAATAAATAAAAAGCACGGAGGGCACAAACCAAACCAAAAAAAAATAAGTTCTTAGTATGCTGTTGATGTCATGGCTAATGATTCAGTGTGTAGAAATGAAACATGAGGCCTCCAAGTCCACTACATCCAAGAGACCAAGTGTGTTGACCAGTATTAAGGGTGTCACTTGTGTTGTTCTTTCATGAATGAAGTTTTTTCTTATTCTGTCTAATCTAAACCCGTTTCTGAATTATGCCTTAAATTATAACTTTCCAACAAAAGTCCATGTAATATCTACCGTCAAAAGTTGCGTGCTAAATGATTTTTGGAATTAATAAACTAGAAATAATCTATCCAAACAAAGTGGATCCGAAGGCTCACACTTGATAGACTCGATTTTCAAAGATCCAATGGTCCAGAGACCGGGTCTACCCAAGTTTTAGGCCCATCCGAATATATTGGTTTCAGACATAAAGTTTCTTGCGAGTTGGAACAAAACGGCAACAAACATTTAAAATTCTCATTAATTTGTAAAACTCTTTATTTTTAAATTGCAGCTCTTTAGAGCTTAGACAAACTAATTTATGGATCAAAGAAATCCAAAGAATCAAGTTCCAAAAAGCCAAGAAAGCAAAGTACAAAAAGGCAGAGTCCAAAGGCCCATATACAGATCCAGCCTTGCCAGAATGACTCGTGACTTGCGGTGGGCCTCTAGTAGACACGGTGTGAACCATATTTGGCACAGCCCAATTAATTGGCTATTAAACAGGCTTTTTGGCCCTTTAGTAATCTTTAGCGGTCTTTTCTCAAACAAAAGTAATTATTTCATAAAATTTCTATCTTTTTTCAGCTTAAACATTTGCTAGCCTTATTGTTCACAGTGACAATTGACCTTGTTTGGATTGTGATTTTTTTAGAGAAAATTTTTTGCATTTTTCGTGAATATTCCTTCTACCCATTTTTCAATTATCTTTTTTTTTTACCTTATATATATCACACCCTAAAAAATTGCTACAGAAATTTTTTCTCAAAAACTCCTCAGAAAATGCAATCCAAATGGGTTCAATGGGGAAAAGAGAAACAAAAACTCTATCTAAATCATGAGATACACAAAGAGTACAAAGATGCTTCTAGAAAACTTATCATTTACTTGAAGTGAAGGTGATAATTGTATGAAATTATATTATTCCTTCCATAATTCACTAGCATTTACGTCTTTAAATTTATTAAGTGACTCGAGTACGACAAAATTCAGTCTCATTCATTGAAATTGTTAAAGATATGTAATCTGATATTATGGAAAGATTTGATATTGTAAATATTAGGAAAGATTAGATTTGATTGATTATAGTATCATATGATTATAGTATCATGTGATTATAGTATCATATATTAATTAGGTAATAGTATGATTATGGTATCATATGATTATAGTATCCACTTGTGTATATATATTTGTATATTGTGTAGTCCAAGAATGAGATGAAGAAGAGTATTTTTCTCTCCCTTTTTTCTTAGTTTACATGGTATCAGAGCTTCAGGCTCTGTTATTAGTATGTCTTTTGACGTGACCCTATTGAGTCACTTTTGGATTTTTCTTGTGTGAATCTCTGTTATCAGTTTGTCTTTTGACGTGACCCTAGTGAGTCACTTTTAGGTCGTGACCCTATTGAATCACTTTTGGATTTTGTGTGAATCTCTGTTATCAGTTTGTCTTTTGACGTGACCCTATTGAGTCACTTTTAGGTCGTGACCCTATTGAGTCACTTTTAAGTCTTTCTTGTATGAATTATAATGGCAGATATGAAAGGTAGTAGTAGAGAGATGAAACCAACAATTTCTGATGTTATTCCTACAACATCAAAAATTATGAACACAAATTGAGTGGAAAAAATTTTTGGATTGGAGCAAAACTATTCGGATATATCTGCGCAGCATCGATAGAGATGATCATCTCACTGATGACCCACCCGTTGATGGGGAAGAGAAGACGGTTTGGCTAAGGGAAGATACAAAATTATTTTTGCACCAGTCATGTGAGAACTGGAGAACAGTTAGCTGATATCTTCACTAAGCCTCTAAATGGTCCGAGAATTGATTACATTTGTGGCAAGATGGGCATGATTAACATCTATGCTCCATCTTGAGGGGGAGTGTTGAATATATGTAATCTGATATTATGGAAAGATTTGATATTGTAAATATTAGGAAAGATTAGATTTGATTGATTATAGTATCATATGATTATAGTATCCACTTGTGTATATATATTTGTATATTGTGTAGTCCAAGAATGAAATGAAGAAGAGTATTTTTCTCTCCCTTTTTTCTTAGTTTTCAGAAATCATCAGATATTTAGATCTAAATTAGTTCAAAGTTCATGAAGATAACACCATCTTTATTGGCATGAGTAATAATTATCAAATGACATGAATAAAACTTCAGAGTTGTCAAAATGAACAAGAACAAATACGTTTTATCCAAATCTGGTTGTTTTGGAGGAAGAATTTCTACAACCCAGAATAAAAAGATTCATAGGAAACAAATGTATGCCCGAGTTACATTTATCAAGCTTTTGAAGAATAGGAACATACTGAGAAACATCATCCTCCTTGTTATCAGCCAACTAGAAAAATGAGGCTAAATCTTATATGCACTATCAGTGCATACACTAACGGGTCTAGATGCATGCCATACATGCAAAGTTTGGTGCTCAAATTCAAGTTGAGGTAGTATGGCATGCAGCAAGTCCTGTCAGTGTAGACACTGACACCGTAACAGTATAGGAAATATTAATCTTAAAAATAAACCAATGATGACGGCAAAGAAATGCCTTTTGTCGAAAACTTTGATATCAAGGGTAACATAAGGTTCAAGGGTTTCAACAAAAGAGAAGAGAAAAAGGGCTTGCTAAACTAGGTAGAAACAAAATGACATAAATGTGATTCACTTGACCTACCACCTAATACAGAGTACAGATAACCAAATTATGAAGTTACCCACAGAAGCTTTTTTTTCCCCCTTTTAAGATCCCAAAGAAACTTGGGTGCTTTTCATTATAATTATCTAAAACTGACATTTCTTTTTCAAACTCAAAATTAAATAGAAGTGCCTTGGTTGGTTTAGTTGTCTGCACCCATACCTTTGGCATCAACTCTCTCACCCCCTCTCTTCCTCCCTACACCGTAAGGCCATGAAGGGCGGCACATTGAAAAGATAAATTGAGAACATGCCTAGCCAATTTTTGTCAATGGACTATTAAGTAGCCTAAATGCTCATCTCTTTTCAAATGAGAAAATTTATATGAAAATGTCTAAACATGTCTTTCGGGAAAATGAACATAAATTGCCACTATTCATTTCCAAAAGTATCACTTTGGCAAATGAAGTATTCCAGGTAATGTATGATTGATCCAGATACATTACCCCACAAATCTCCAATGTAGGGATCCTTAAAATGCACCTCTTTTATGGTTTATTTGGGTGTTCCAAATCATGCCACATATAATCTAATTGAGTTGAAACTCTTCCATAATCAAGAAAGGTTATAAATCTCACTTCAGGCATTTATTCATGAATCAAAATCCTCAAACATTATGTGTTTGACGATTGCAGGCTTTCAAGGATTAGTCAAGTCATATTTCCTTTTCATAAAGCTGAGCTTACCTCAGCTCCCCGCACCTTCACAGCTCAAGTTTCCACGTCTAGAGTCAATCGAAGGCAGAGTTTAATTTTGGCACCTCACTTTGAACACAAGAACATTCAAAAAACTGAGCTTGCCTGCAGGTCAATCTGCAATACCTAATTATCAAACAGCCATTATTAACATCAAAAAGATATTAGCTTAGCAGCAATAACAATGTAGCAAATTCACAATCTTTATATCTAACAACTAAAAGGATTAAAATTGGGTTATATATGGCAGGTGTGAGCTGTAAGTCATGCACTGGGCAATAAATATCATCTGGATGCCGTCCGAGGAAGCATCCAGCTTAACAAATACCTTTGAAAGGTTTATCGAGATGGAAGTAGCTCAATAATGCATGTAACTGCTTAACATGTCAAATTGAAAACACCACGAAATATTAGAGATAAAACAGTCAACAACAATAGTGTAAAGAGCCAAAACCACAGTTAATAAGGGCATTATCACCTCAAGTGGTGCTGGTTGCTTTTTGCATACTAATTTTGTCTCTAATTGCCTTAGTGTAAGTCAGCCATGCTGATATTAAATAATGTAGTCATTATGTTTAGACGGGACAGAGACTCTTAATGTATTACTAAACTAGAGAGAGATTAAACCAACACACTCTACTTTTGCTTTATTCAAGAAATTTCTTGACCAGATTTAATAGATAACTCAGCATTAACACTATTAATAAATCATAATGACTATGGCTGTAAAAACATCCAAGCCTACTGGAGCAGTATATTTTACTGGATCAGTATATTTCAACTTCATTAGTCTACTAAACAAGCAACTTGAGTTTTAAGTAAGAAAGTGTTCCACATATGCAGATTTTCAAAAACAAGTTAGTTTTATCGGAATTTCCTATATGCTAAAGCAAGATCAAAATTATCATACATGAGCTAGTTCTAGATCATTTTCTAAAGGAGCCTAACAAACTTAGCTCATTCTATTAGCAAATTTATGAGCAGGGCTAAGCTTGAGCTTCTGCTATTATTAAGGAAAAAAGGCACAAAAATGAAAAATGTCTGTTTGAAAACACACAGCTCATTTTTTGAAAGCCATATTGGTGATACTAAACCAATAACTGACATATCCAGAGGAACACTCAATACTTTTCAAGAGACATCATTTAGTGGAGTAGAACTTTTAGATCAAACACTAACTGAATCAAAATGCATTCTGATGTGCTACCTATTTATTAGTTTCAAGTTCTGTGACTTATTGATTGAAGCATTTTTCAAGTTATTGAGAATTCTACAGTTTACCACTTTCTAGGCTTCAAGATTTCGATCCAAATAATCAACACATCAAAAGTCCTCCATGGTACCCAAATTGCTTAAAATTTGTTTCTTAGGGAGAGGGCTATAGTACCAAACCTTTATTTTAAGCATCGACACACTTGAAAATGTAAGATGAGGTGATGATTCCCTACATGGAAGACAGATCCCAGATCTTATGTTCTCATTTCAAGGGTGTACTTAAATGACATCATTATATAATAATTACTGTAACCATTTGTATCATCTATTTAACGAGGCACATAAAATCGTGGAACACATATTTGTCCTTGTATTCAAAATTTATTCTGCACGGGTTCTCTTAAATAGTTGATTCAGATATCTAAGGGCTTTTCTACACTTAAAAAATATTCCATACTAGAAATTAACTCTTTTACCAGGAAATGTTCACCCTACAGTTCTCCTTTTTCTACCCTCAAGTATTGCTCCTAAACATTGCTTTCAAAATACTCAATCCACTTAAAAAGGTAGATATCCACGTAGTTTAACCTCTTCCTTACTTGAAAAAATATCTATGTAATGATTGGATGAGATCTACTCTTCTTTTCTCAAGTAAATATCACAACTCATTCTCCACTTAAGCATCTTCAGTAGTCAATGTGTTTCCAGCCATTTAACAGAGTTTTTATTAAGTCATGTCAAATAGTTTGTCTTTCAGATAAAAGAAACCCAAAACTGGTAGTCAGTATTTGAATTGATGGGGTGCTGAACACCTTCCCACAAAAACTTAAACCCAAAATTCAAACCCTTTTGGTGACCTTTTACTTAATAGACACTAGTGGGAAAAGTGCACCCTTTGGCTGTGCAAATTAAGAAAAAAAATTTAAGTTATTTTTATTAAAACAAATGGAAGTTATTAGAAGTTTCTTTTCTTTTTTTTTTTTTGGTTGCCGAGAAAAAGAGAAAGCAGTTTTTTTTTTTGGTTGCAAAAAAAAAAAAAGTTATTGGAAGTTAAAATAGTGGAAGTTATTAGAAGTTCCTGAACTTTAGCAGTTACTTTAGTAAATCTTTACTTTTATGAGGGTAAAATTGGAAAGTAAAAGAAGACAAAAAATTTTGACACCAAATCAATCCATGCCTCATACTTTATACACAAAAGATATTTTTTAAAATGGAATATTGGTTTCTTCAAAAGTCGATACAATTTTTCCAACATAAAGTATCTTAAATTATGTCGTAAAAGTTCCAATTAATTTCCATTTGTCCTCGTTTAGGTTTAGCTTGCATTCTGCATTAAGTCTAATCCAATATTTTGATCCTAAAGTAGTAATTTTGTACATTGCCGTTTGACAAAAAAAAAAAGTAGCAATGTTGTCCCATATATGACTAAATAGATCTAACATATGGTTAATAAAGCAATCAAATAAAGGAACATAGAAATTAGTAGTCATCTTTCACTTCTATTTATTGTGGTTTTAATGACTAGTCCCAATCACTCAGTGGCATCAGGATTCTACTGTAGAAGTGAGGCTTAATAGCATTCCTGTAGCCTTGACATTTAATAGAGTTAGAAAAGCTAACTCTTTAAGTATTCCACAGATGCAAAATAGATAAAGAAACACATTGAATCTACAAAACATTGAGCTTAGCTACTATAATATCTAACTATTATTCATTGTTGCATCAGTCTAACAATCAGGAGCACAGATTGACAAATGCAGCACTGACTTCTCTTGAATTTTTCAGTTACAAGCTTGGTATCTTTAGTCATGAGATGAAGATAAATTTTTTTTTTTTTTTAACTGTGGCATGAAACTCACCTTAGATTGGTAGAACTGCAATCTGAAGAAGACTTGTTCTGCTTCACTGTGGAAAGACCAGCAGAAAGTCTGAGACAGAAGAACAAGTTTTTGAAGAGAATTGCAAGAGCCATACGTACTGAAAATACTCAAATGCAACAAACATATAAGTACACAAAAAAGATTACTAAAGAAAGATATGTCCTCAATAAACAGGATCAACAGAGCCTTCATTTTTTCTTTGTTTTTACCACTAAAATTATGAATAATATTAGGTGGAATATAAAAATTTTAACTGCATGATTAATTCAAATCAGAGTGTATACTTGTAATCATAGGAGATGGGGCTGAGCTTACGTAATTGTAGTAATGATGGAGCATGCTCGATCTTTAATTTGGTGCTGTTTAGTATGTTGTTAGTTATGCTTTGTTGCTAAGTCCTGCAGTAGTTTTAGGAACAGTTACATATAGCTGTTGCACATGCACTAGGCATGTGCCTCAACGGCATTGTGTGCTTTGGCCACTTTTAGGTTTAGAGCCCTATGAATACTCATTTTATGTACTGCAGCAGCAGCTTTCAAATCAGTTTATTTGGCTAAAGTTGTATCAGTTCTCTTCGGGTCTCATATAGCCTAGAAGCTAACTCATTCAAATTTTTCTAATTTCTCTCCAATTCTAGTAACTCAATGCTGCTAGCTAAAGTTCAGGCAGTTATCTGCACTGTATAGCAATTTTTTCAAGCAAGTAGGCATCACATTTGCTGCAAGTATACATGGGAAAAAAATTGCATAACAAGTTATGTAATAACTAAAAAATGACTAGTATGATCTTCAGAGAAAAATGTTGAATACCAGAAATGAAAACTGTTATAATTAATATCACCTACCCTCCTTCAGCCACAGCAGCATTATACAATGTATGAATCATGTAGAATTATTATCTTGATGCAGAAACTACTTGATACCCAAAAAATGAACCCGATACCATCACTCATTAAGAGATCAAACTAATAACATTCAAATGAGTATGGTTCTAAGTCTTCATAGCTTTCAATACGACTATATCTGACCTTCAGATACAAGCAGCCAATCATGGTACTTGTGATTAGATGGTAATGAAACTCAAAAAGGATGATGAGGCCACATCCATTTTAAGTGAAATAGCTTGGAATAGTCAAATGATATTTTGGTATTTAGGCAGTGCTAAGTCTACAAATTTTTGGAACAAAGACATTAAATAGAGTACAATTTAGAATGCAAAAGCTTACCCAAGTAAAAAGAAGAGTTCCATAATCTACGCAAAAAAGTGGCAAAAGAAACTTCCCCATCACATGGTTGGACTAATGTTATTTACTAAAGTAAAGACCTAATTACCAAACTACAGAAGGAAAGCAAAATAAAACTGAATAAAATAACGTAAATTATGTGGAAACATGGGGAATACCTGATTATCATTTAGATTCAAGCCTTCAACTGATATGCAAGCACTATTGCATGTAGACATGAAAATCTGAAAAAGAAACCGGCCAAGAACTAAAATAGAAAACTCTAAATGCATAAACTCAAGAGAATGTGATCTGATCAGAAGATGATCAACTAAAAGGTTTACAGAATGAGATATCCAGCAGAAACAGTCTTTTGCAGGAGGGAACAAACAATGGAAACACTTTTCATAAGAGTTGCCAGCTAGAATAACCATCATCTACTAGAAGTTTGCTAAAGGGTAAAATAAAAGGAACCCCCTTGTGGTTTCGCGAAAAGACATCTTACCCCCTATCGTTTAGAAACCTCCACATAAACACCCTAAACTTCATAACTAAAGCGGAAATTGACCTGTAACCGGGCGTGCGACCTAGTGACGATGGGTATGCGAGATTCCTTTGAAAAGATCTTGAGTTTCATTCTTAGGGAAAGAAAAAGCCGCTTCTCCCATAAATTATAACTTTTTTGCCTTTAGTTTTCTTTCATTTTCTCTGATACACTGGATATCGTCCATCAAAAACTAATAAAATTTGATATAGTTTGGAACAGGAGCTCAGCAATTCGTGGGAAATCAAAGCCACTCCTACGATTCTCTTCCTCAGAGATGGCAAAATGGTAGACAAACTCATAGGTGACAACAAACAAGATCTCCAAAAGAAGACAATGGCCATTGCTGAATCTTGTTCAGATCTGACAACCCCATGATTGAGTTGCCTGTCTTCCGAATGTCTAAGGCGTATATCAATTTTCTTCAGCAATTTTGATACTCGAAAATCGGACCTCAGAGAACAAGGTGATCAATTTTCTTCAGCAATTTGCTGAATCGGATCTCAGAGAACAAGGGATCAATTTTCTTCAGCAATTTTCTTCAGTAGTAGTAGTAGTAAACACAGAATTCGCCCACTCAATTATTGATTGGGGATTTTTGGGAAAAATTTGGGAATCCACTCATAAGGGGAGTGGTCATGCCGCTACAGATGAGGAGAAGAATATGGCCTTCTGCCTCGAGATTGAAGCTATAGCTGAGGAGATTGCCCAGAAACTTATTCGTTTCCCTGAAGAAATGATGGTAAGAATTCCTAAACGAATTAGCCCTTGATTGTGCAACAAAAACCAAGCGCTTGATTGCTGAAGTTGAAGAAGCTCTTGACCATGTGTACTTGATGCAGTCAGAAGGGATCAGCAGCAGCAGTTCATTCCGATTCCAACTCCTCTCTCTCCCACTTCTTGATGTCTCCTTTTGCAATGATTTATTTGCATATGTACTATCAACTATGTCCGCAATCGAGACTATGGTTAATCATTATCATGCATGGGACCATTTCCGTTCCTTGATGATAGTGTATCTGACACCCGACGGTACCTTGTTTGATTGCTACAATATATTCATCATCATTATCATGCCAGTGGACTGCAGAGTTTTGATGCTTGCATTGGCATTTGATTCAAAGTTCCAAGGCAAAGCTTTCAAGCTTACGTTTCTGGATATGCATTGGATTGTCAATTCCTACTAATTTAGCAGGCCACGGGTTAGATGAGGGTATTTGAACTGCTGCCGGTAACTCAGCCGGTTCAAAAGGTAATTTCCACTTTAGTTATGAAAGTTAGGGTGTTTATGTGGAGGTTTTAAACAATAGGGGGATAAGGTGTCTTTTCGGGAAACCACAAGGGGGTTCCTTGTATTTTACCCTTTGCTAAATGAAAACTCTTCCAAATGCAAGATAATGGTTGGTACTCTCCTCTTTCTATATGTTTTTAAAACCCAGTCTATGAACAAAACAACTCTTTGGACAAGTGATTTCTGAATGAGGCAATAAGTAGGCTGCACCCAAGTAACTTGAACAAGTTTCTTTTTTGTCCCCATCAGAAACTCTACAGTTTCTCCCCTTCTAGATGGACCAAGTGGTATTATTTACTCACCAAAAATATGTTTATATATGTGCGTCTGTGTGTGTGTGTGTGCATATACATGTATGTATGTGTGTGCGTGTGTATATAAAGAACATACAATTTTATCTAGATAGTTTTGAATTCATGAGCATGTGCGTCCTGTATGTTTCTAAACTACTAAAAAAATCTCCTCACTAAGAGTAACACTATAACATGGTTTAGTTAAACATGAAAAAAATAGTTAGAATTCTTCACAAGAGTTCATGGAGCAACAAAAGAGACCTGGTTAGTTTAGTAACAGATGAGAACATTTAGAAATAATGACAAAGAGAAAAAGAGGAAGTGTCTGGATGCTTCTACAGTCCTATTGATAGAGATAGGTGGCAAAAATCCACTAAGGTTTATAGGAGATGTGCGAAGGATGTGTCGAATGCCCAAGCATTGATTTGGCATGCTTTTGATGACAAGGAACCAACTTGGGAGTTGGTTTGAATTCTATGGAGTTTATTTTCTGATTTTCGCCGGCAGGGGTATTTTAGTAATTTGAATTAGCTGCAGGAATTTTATGTTTATGGTAATTTTCTGTTTAGTAGTTATTTTTGGTAATTAGTATTTTAGTTGTTATAGGGAATAAGAAAGCTTAGCTTTCTAGCTTTCTTCTAAAATTCTATTCTAGTTAGGAGTCCTAATTAGGATTGGAATGAGCTTTGTTCTAAGGTCTATAAATAACCACTTCTCCACAAAGAGAAGTCGGTTTTTGGTCATTAATAAAATTTTCCTGCAAACTTAACGTCTTCCTTAGGGCTGTGTGATACATCCCAACTTTAGGTGTGAGGCCTAAAGATTCCTAGGAGTGATTCCTAGAATTACCAATCAGTTTTCACCTTCTTAAGCATATTCTGCCATCCTATTCCAAGTTACTATTATAAGTTCGGTGACATTCAATACCTAAGCTTTTCTACAAAGCTGTTGTGCCTACCAAGTTTTCGTGCTGCGTCACCTATATTATGAGAAACAATTTAACTCTTCCAGAATATGCAGAAAACAAGAGTTTAAACTAAAATATTGAAATATTGTTGAGCTAACGTACAAATACTTTCTTGATTCTTTGGCACTCCAGAACATAGCAAAATTAGTACTCATTAGATGCCATTGTTACGAGTTAAGGCCAGAGACAATCACCAATGTTCTCTGAACGAAACAAACAATCATCAAGTCCAAAAGATTGCAGATGGAAACAGAATATTCAATTTCTAAAAATTATACACATATTCCTAATGATGGCAGAAATATAAAGGGAAACAGAAGGTTTTCCTACTTCCTTGAAAAATCACTCAGATGTTCTTGAACTCGATGTTCCACACATTAAAGATCAGAAAAGAGGAAAAATCATGAAAGGATGCCATCCACATCTAACAGGGAAGGATTAATCATATGATTGCAATCACCATAAGGTATAAGAATCTAAGTAGCAAGTACAGCTATTGACAATGTAACATTGCAATACACTCTGCAAGACAACTTGCGCAAAACCTTCACCAAAACCAAGGACAATAAAGATCCAAATCACAGCTTAGAAATTACATAATCAAGAAAAAAGATCAAAAGGAAAACTATCCAATATTTGAAAATAACGTTGGAAAACCAGAAAAAGGATATACATAGATATACCTCTGGCTGCACATTATTCTCAACCAGCATCTGAGGGAAAGAAGATACACCCACAGCTTAAATCACTTCACCAGAGTTTTTTCAAATAGTCTCTACAAGAAACCAGAGATCATTTCCACCAATTTATTTGCTTTTCTGATCTCCCCTCTTGAGCACAGTGAAGCAGTGAGCTCATAGGAAGAATCAAAGTCCAGGAATCCAGATATTTTCTCATCCTGACAACTGCAAGTCTCAGAAACGTTTTCTAGTTTCTCATCATTGGGTGCTCTATGGTCCAAATAATTCTCAGTAGTGCAGGTGAATGATTCAGATTTTGTTGTATTAGCCAATATCATATCACGTGGCTCACGTTTTGCAGATGCATCATTAGAAATAGATCTCTTTCCAACAGGAAAAAACATGGATCCAATTTCATCAAGGATGGCAACAGCCTCCTGTATACTTCCTCTTTCACACAAAATAACAAGAAAATTTTGCACATGCTCCATGTCAACTTCCGTGTCAATTGTATTCAGAAGATCAGTCACTGATTTTGCTTGAAGCATCTCCGTTAAAATGGTTCGAGATTCTTCCATCCTTCCTTTATCAACAAGGCCTCTTATTAAATACATGAAACCTAGGAAATCTGGTAATATCCCCTTTATCTTGAACTCCGAAAAGAACCACAGTGCTCCTTCACTGTCACCCTTTTGGCAATATGCATAGATAACTGCACTGACAGTAAACTCATCCGGCTTAAGGTCTACTACTTCCAGATCAGAAAACAGTTTTAGAGCTTCCTGTATTTGACCTAACTTGCAATAACCATTGATCAGAGAGTTATAAACACGAGTATTGGGCTTAATGTTCATACATGACATGCTATCAAATAGCCTTCTAGCATCCACTAAGAGTCCTTCTTTCGAGAGCGAGTTTATGAGTATAGCATATGTGGTTTCTGTAGGAATCAAATTAATGTCCTGAAACGAATCAAATAACCTTAGAGCTTCAACAAGACACCCTTGACGACACAGTCCATTAATAACTGCATTATAAGTTGCAATGCTGAGAGAAATTCCCTTATTCCTTGCAAAATCACAGAGATCTAAGGCCTCACCAAGATGTCCCTCTTTGCAGAGTCCACTAGTTATGCTAGTGTACCTAAACATATCCATATCAGGTAATTTGTCTTGTCCTCCCACAATCAGCTTGTATGCATCCAAAGCCCTACCATTTTTCCTCAGCGTCTCAAGAACACTTGCAGAAAGAGTGACACTTGACAAGTTCTCATTCATCTGTCTTAGAAACTTAAGAGCCTTGTTGACATCATTCATGCACATGTAATCTAATAGTATTCTGCCTACCCTAGGTTCATTCATGCCACATTGTTTAAGAAACATAGTCAATATGATTCGAGTTAAAAATTTTTTGCCATCTCTTAAAAAAGTTTTCAAGATTAGGTAGTAGGGCTTGCTCATCAGCACGAGTCCATTTGTCCTTGTCACCATGAAGACATCAAACATTATGTCAGAAGAACCCTTCCAATACAGGATACTAATGGCATTGTTACATAAAACTTCAACTAAATCACCACCAATATTTGTCATTCTTTGAACCAAATAGGAAGCTTCTCCTGCACCTTTAGTATCACAGGTCACATTCACCAACCTCATAAACAGCATCATATCTACTGACAAGTTTCTTTCAACCAGCTCCATGAACACCTCAATTGCCATATCAACCATACCATTCTTGCAGAGCCCATGAATAATACAATCATAACATGCAGTTGACGAAGAATATGGCGTCCTTCTAAATTCATCAAACATCTCAAGTGCCTGATCAATCCTTCCTGCTTTACAGTAGCCATCGATCATAGTGCAATAAGTAACAGAATTTGCAGTCAAGTCCATTTCTGGCATTCCTTTGTAAATGATAAGGGCATCCTCAAATAGGCCAATCATAAATAAGGCTTTGATAAGTATGTTGCACATAGCAACATCAGGAGATATTCCAGCTGCTTCAAATCTCTTTTTAGTTTGTAACATGCCTGCGGCATTGTTTTCTCCTACATAACCATGTAATAGAGTACTATATGTGAAAACATCTCCAACTATGCTCTTTGAGATATCATCTGCTTCAGAAGTCCTTCCAGCTTTGCACAATCCATTAATAATAGTGTTGTATGTGACAATACTAGGCTTTATACCCTTGTTGTCCATCTCATCAAGAAGCCTGAAAGCACAATCAAAATCGCCCTTCCTGCAAACCCCATCAATTAATATTGCATAGGTAAATTCATCCACCTCTATGGCAAAAAACTCAACCATCTTGAAGAAAGCAAATGCCTCCTTCAATTTCCCTCTCTTGCAGAATCCAAACATGATTGCAGTAAAAGTAATTAAATTCGGCTTCACTCCATTCTTTATCATCTTACTTAAGAACCCAACTGCCTTTTCTACATTTCCTTGCTTCGAAACCCCATCTATAAGCACAGTATAAGCTACCACATCCATTTTCACTTTCGCATTAACCATCTCTCTGTATTTTCGAAATGCTTCCTCACTTATTCCTTCTGTAAAATATTCATAAATCCAATTACTATAAAATACAACATCGAATGACAATCCATCATTTTCCATTCTAGCTACCATTTCAGAAGCCTCCTCAATCCTACCAAGCCTAAAATAAGCACTCAAAAGAGCTGTATAAGTAACAATATTAGCCTTCAAAGCACCTGAATTTACAGCATTCTCATAAAACCCGACTGCAAGTTCAGGCTTCCCAATCTTCACAAAACCATAAATTACAGAACTACATACAAAATTATCAAAAGGATAATTAACTTCCCCACTACTCATCAACTCTAACACTTCAATAACTCTATCCATCTTCCCCTGAGAACTAAAACTATGAATCAAACAACAAAAAGTAAAAGAAGAAGGCAAAATACCACCAATCTTCAAGAAATCTCGCAATACGTAAAGACCCTTTTCAGGATCATTCTCCTTTCTGCAGAAACCTTGAATTAAAGTCTCAAAGATTCGATTTTGATCAAGAATCTTGGTTTTCCCCATGTGGGTTCTCAAGAAATGTAGAGCTTCTTCATATTTCTGCTCTTTGAGTAAAGCTTTAGTGAAGATTGTCAATGTTTGGGAGTTTCCTTTGATTTTGTTTGAGCTAATTTGGGAGAATAAATAAAGAATGAATTTTGATTTTTGGGTTCGGGAGAGGAAGAAAAGGAAGTTGTTGAAGTCCTTGAGTGTTGGAGTGAAACCACTTTTTAGAAGAGAAAGGAGTGATAGAGTCATGGAAGCCCCCCCCCTTCAACGTGACTTGGTTGTGGTGGTGGTGGTGGGGGTGATGACGGAGAAAAGTGGGCTGCGGATGCAGTGGAGGGGCGGTGCAGCGGCGGGGAGCCGGGGCTTGGTGGGGCTACTTGGTGTTGTAAGTTTAGAGTTTAGACCATGTGTTAATTGCACTAAATTCCCTTCGACTTTTCAACAAGTTACACTTTCCCCCCTTGGTTTTTTTTTTCCACCTTAAAGGCATCTTACACGTTATTTTAATTTTTATACTAGTAACAACTTCTTTTACAACAAAATATGATGCAAAGGATCTATTAAATGAGTTGGTTATTAATTTATGATTTACTTGTTTAACTTATTTTTATATAATTAATAGTGAAAACTAAAAATTTTGAAAAAATGACATTTGTGTATGTCACTCTCCTTTCTACATACATATATTAATCTCTAATTACGTACAAAAATGAGTACATATGGCATTCATACAAATAAACGAAAATTATACCTTCTTCCTTATATATATATATATATATATATATATATATATTGCAAATTCTTCCTTATACCTTCTTCCTTATATATTGCAAATTCTAATTGAGTTGAGATCGATTCAAGTATTGAATACTTTGATTAGTCTTTCATTACTACAACATAAAGGTCTACTGCAAAAACAAAATTCATATACTTTTTTCTTCTTATCAAAGGAGAGGAATAGATTTAAAGACTTAATTTCTAAAATTTCAACTTTAATCACTAGACCAAAACCTTAAAGACAACCATACACTGTTTGTATTTGGGTCAGTTGTTTACTTTTACGTGTCTTATTTTCATTCATTTCGATTCTCAATTGTGCCAAAAGGATAAGTTACACCAGCAACTGATACTGAAAGGAGAAGTGACATCTTTCCTTTACGTTCTTTCTTGTTTACCATTGTTTAGCTCCTGGATGTAAAAGAACCATAATCACTCATGAAGGTGTATTCTTGCTCCAAGAGTGGCTTCTTTGCTGTTCGATAACAACCTTCAGAAGTAAAGTTACTACATTAGCGGTTAGTTTGACAATTGAGTAACTTTTATAATAGCCTTTGCCTTTTCCAGCAACCAAGCTGATACATAACTTCTGAAGTTAGTGTTGCTAAAACTTTTACCATGTTTCCAAGGATGTATATCTATTTAGCCAAACTATTTACCTTGAGCTTTCCATCGTACATTGTACCACTACATCAATAAGCAAACAAAGTCTAATAGCCAAAAAAGTGAATGATGAATCTCCTTCACTGCTGGAGCAGAATACAATTACAAAACATTAAATTCTCAAGACAATTTCTGAGTTTTCGCTTAAAACATGTCCTTTTATAGTTTCTAATCGTGTAACACGTTTTGTAACCTACAATTTATCGGACAGAATGACGACTTTCTAAAACATCAATCTTCACAGCGTTGAACACAGATCTCTCAAGCAGGAAATTCAGTTCCAACTTTTGTTCCTCATACCCAAATGAGGCATCTAATTCGCTGGGAAGACCCATTAAAGATGCCTCAGCCGAGCAATAGCGAGCAGCTGAGCGTGCACTACAGTTTGATCTGCACGAGATAAGAGTGTCAAATGAATGCAAGGCGCAATGTTGGTACTGTAATAAGGGAACCACCTATCTCTCTGTCTCTCTCTATAGAAACAAACATACACATGTACATGCACACAGATATGTATGCGTATTTTTGAGCACATATGCACACAATGAGGGATGAGTGATAGCAGCATGCATAATGATGTCCCAAAGTACAATGTTCCCAACCATCACTCTTTTTGAGATGAAGATCCTCTCTTGTCAACCATACCAAAAATGAAGCTCTTAGTAGAAGTAGCCTGTTGCATGATAATTATGTGCATGTGTATATACTATGACTTGCACAAATAAATCAGAGGAAAGTTGGGCAAGAAAGTCACTGCATCAACTGAAACAATGTGGAACATAAAAATTTCTGTCTTCGCTTGCAATTACATTTCGGATAAGTGAACCTATACCTTGAACTATCAAAGACACGTGGCCTTTAGTTGTCTTGTTCAATTCGTCTTTCAGCATGACCCCGTCTAGCCCTCCGACGAGTATGGCTTGAATGTGAAGTAGGAACACGCGTCTTAGGTTTCTTACTGCAAAATTAAACCAAATTGTCAGCAAGAATAAAATGTGCGTTCAAATAAATAGTAACCGTAGGCTATATTGCACACTCTGCAACATGGATATTTAGTGCATGGACGCGCTCTTCACAAACACATTTCACTTTTTAAAATTAAAGACCAACAATCCCTTAAGATGACTAACCTGAAAACTTCAGCAATCATATTCAGCACAAGAAAGACAGGCAGAGCCATCAAAGCAGAGGCCTACAATAACCCAAAAAAAGGAAAAAGTAGTAGTTATATAGGAGAAAATGAAAGAAAATGCCCTGAATTACTACACATTTTGAATGTTGTTATGATGATATTGCATACCATATACCAAGTCAACTTATTGGTAGCAAGAGGTCTTGTGTGCTCATGATTCTTTAGCAAGTCCAGAACGGTAGCTTGGACCTTCACAAACGAAAATATCCAGATGATTATGCAAAGTAAAAAGTTAACTATTTTTACAAAGGACAACACCCAACGAACGTTCAACTTATCACATCAAAAGATGACATGAGGCCAACTAGCTGCCTCCCCCAATAAAAGTAGAAAAAGGGAACATCAATTACTTTAAACGAAAATTTACATAGAGAAATGCATTTAATAATTCTCCTACTTAACATGTTATTCCAATCAGTATTTGTCATGTGGATTATTACATAATCTGTCTGCCCATATAATCTCATCCAAAAGAACAAAAAGTTGAACCCAGGCCTCATGCTTGCATAAGCTGCTCCACTTTGCTCCATCTAAATGGACATAACTTAACAATAGCAAATATCAGCTCTCTTCAAATCAGGCTAAAGATCAGTTCCTTCAAATCAGGCTAAAGATCAGTTCATAGAGCTCAGTGATATTTGAGTCTAATTAAAGTATCCAGCATTTCGCTTAAACATTTATTAATCAAGCCTTTCTTCATGTTTTAGTCATGTCTTTCAGATATTTTAGTATATATATATATTTCTATGGACATCACCTACAATGCACAAAAATGAACTTTCAACCTAGCATTTCAAAATCATCCCCAAAAAAAAGCCTTTTCAGCCACTCAGTGCCAAAATTTCACATTTACTCCCTTCTCCATCAGAAAAGAATCCAGTGTCTCAACTTTGTGACCACCAAGAAGATGGAGTACCGCCTTCGGTGGTTAGCAGATGCTAGAGCCAGAAATGGATCTCTCTCTCTTTCCTCACAAGCACACACAGCCTCATAAACTTCAAGTCCAGAAGGACAGATCCACTTTAATTGAAATAAGAATTTTTATGTCTTTAATTTTTAAATCCAGCATCAAGTCAAATTGAGCCAATTCTATATCAAGCATGGAGTTGACAAAAACCCTATCAAGCTTGCCAAAAAGGTTGAGCTTAAGAATACATAATCAGTTCAAACTTAAGTTCCAAACTTCATTCAAACCTCTAGGGACATAATACCAAGCAAACTCATGCCTTAGTTTGGATTTTCAGTGTTACGGTTATGTTTATCAAACGGGAAAAGAATTGGAAGCTCTAGTATTCTTTGATGTTAAAGTATAGAGAGAGAGAGAGAGAGAGAGAGAGAGACTATATATACCAGCCATTTCAATGACTTCAATATTTCAAATACAAACAAACTTATGTTTCTACAGCCTTCCTGAGAAGGTTTAAAAGCTGCCTAAAGTTAATGGTCTACCACACACTGTGTGTTATCATTTATATCATATATTGGCATGCATGACATATAAAGAAGCAAGGCTCACAGAAAAAGAAGGCTCGATAATTCTGTATTCTTTGGCATAGGGGTTTTGCAGACTATAAACCTATCCAACAACAAGTGGTAAAGAAAAGACACTAACGGCATAGCACAAGAGCTTTAAAAAATTATTTTGAAAAAGTTTTAATACGCCCAGGATAGCAAGCCAATAAAATTACCTAACCATCTGGACAACATGAAACTCTCTAGTATAAATCTATGATGTTCTCTTTAAACATTTTCCTTAGATGACTTAGGGATACTGCCCAAACTGATTAGTTTAGCAAACTAGTTGGTAAGCTATCTCATGTCTCTGGATATTATGCCAAATTCTGTAGATGGTTACCACAACATAAATTGCACCACAATGTAACAATTTGTTCACAAGGTCAGAATAATATGCTATTAGTCATTGAAATCTGATTTATCCACAACAAAATTGGTGCTCCCTAGAAAAAGGAACTCTGATGCAATATTGTGTTAGACCACCTAATTGCCTCCACCACAAATTCTCCACCTTCACCCCCTGATTCTATTTTCTGCTATCTTCTTTTAAAATTTTCATCTCTTTAGACCATTATCATCTTTTGTTATTCTTTTAATTTGTAAGGCTTTTTTTTTCTTTGGGGGATACTATTCCTTCTAAGATTTGCGTTTGACCACCAGTATCAACTTCTTCCTTTAGCTACGGCCATAATCTGTAAGTTTGAATGCCTTCTAATGAAAAAGTTTGCACCTAGGATGAGATCAAAATGAGAATTATTAAACAAATACATTCTCTGGTCGTTGTCCACTAGCAAAAGCCAAAATCAAGCAATCATCATTCGACCTTATGCAAAGTAGATTTCAAAATCATGGGATAACGAAGCCTAGGATATTTTATTTAAGAGCCCTAGTTAAATGAAAAAAAATAATGTGGCAAAAGGGTTAGCTAGTCAATAGATCCATTTGCACAACTCCAAGAAGTTCAAACAGATATATAACGCAAAATGTTAAGACACTGAATAAGCATAGCAAGCAAGATGTGGATCTTGCCAGACAAAATAAGATTAAACAATTACGTAATTACCAGCTTCACAATGTATGATAAATAAAACAATCACATCAAAATAAAGCTCCAACAATACGAAGCTCAGAGCTTCTCCTGCCCTGTTCCTAATATGAACAAGATTTTGGAGCCGGAAAAATCAACCACAAAAAAAAAGGATACTTGGTCACGCCATGAACAGAAGAAAGGAATCAAGAAGCAGAGAAGAGCGAGAGTAAAAGCATGTGATACCTGGCGATGATATGCAGTCACAAATTTAATGAACCTCTTGTAGCTACGAATTACTTTCTTTGTGTAAGGCTTCAAATAGACACGAGCTTTATCCACGTGCGGCTTCATCAATAGCGAAACTTGATCAACATATGGCTTCGAAAACTTCTTAGCTTCCTGTCAAATCAGCAAAAGGTGATGTCCCAAATATATATCATCTAGGACATCAAAATAATCAAAATCATCTGAAAGAGTACCTGAAAGTATGGGTTCGAAACCTCTTGTAACCTTACAACATGAGGCTCCATCGACTTTTTGGATATATGATACAAGTCGATAGCGTTATTAGTGAGTGATCGCAGATGCAGACTGAAATCATTGACAAATGTGGAGCAGTGTTCTTTTACAATTGGCATCCATCTCTACAAACAATGAACTATCCATAAAAAACTTCAAAAATTAACAGCAGAAACAAGAACTCAAAACTTTGAGAACATTCTTAAACATTTGCTGAGAAATGTTCCAGAAACATGTTTAACCAGAAGAAATAACTGTTAAAATGGTTTAAATAGGATACTCGTCCCTCTGTCCTTAGTAAAGTCTCTATCTAGCCATGCTGACTTTCTATGTCTCAACGGGTACCAATTTCAACTTCAAATAGCCTAATGTGTACAAACCTTTTCAATGACATTTAAAATACTTCGCCATGAGAAAATGGGCAAATTTCCTGGTGAAACCAAGTAAAAGGTTGAAACAATTATAAGCCTAGAAGATCTCATTCTTCTAGTTTAGGGAAGGTCCACATATCTCCCACATAACACTTCAAAAGATATAACCACCCTTGCAGTCACTTTCAATGAGCCTTCAGAAGGCTATGTAGAGCAAAGGTAGCATACAGAGACATAAACATGTATATGCCCTTTGAAAGGTTGGAGAGCATAAAATTGGATTCTCATAGTAGGATATCAATCAAGGTCGAGCTGAAAGAAAAGATTTAAAAAAGTCGGCAAACCAAGAGAAGGCTTCATGTCTTTTTATCTGCTTCTGACCCATTAATAGGACTAATAAAAAAAGGATGCTACCATTAATCCCATGATAAGGCAGTGACACCTTCCTTGTAGAAGCTATCTGCATTGCCGGAATAGGTTGTGGACAAAAAAGAGGTGTCATACTAATTTAGACAAAAAAAAGAAAAAAAGCGATGTTAACCCTTTTCAAACTGCAATTTTCTATAAGCCAGAGGCTCAATATGCTAGAACAAGCAAATGCATTGCAATACATTAAAGAGCCAGTATTACAGGTCAATAAAGCATTAAACAATCAGTCCAAACTGAAACTAAACGTAAAACTAAAACACATTGTGAGTGAACAATGGATAAAATGCAGAACAACATACTGATTTAACAGTATGGACATGAGGCTGAGCCCACTTCTCAAGTTCAGATTTCTTTTTCAAAGCCTGAAAAAGATGAAGAGCAATAATAAGACCAAAAATAAACCAGGAACAAATGTCCTTTAAAGAACTAGTCACAGCATATCATGCTAAATCTAATGCAAATGCACAAATAATCAGAAAAAAACAAGAAAACAGCACCTTTTTAACTGTCAGATCCAAGGTAGGTTTTCCATGCTTATGCCAATGGGTCACGACAAAGGACTGCATGTTCAAATGAGAAAGCATTGAACAGCAAATATATAGGAAAAGTAAAATATGCCTAGAAAGGTCGTGGAATATATGTGTTAAGCTGAAAATTTTACCTGGAAATGAACAAAATGAACTGAGAGCCACGGTGGAATCCATGCTTCTCGAACCTGCACATTGATTGACTCCAACACATTACTTGTTGGGGAATAGCAAACACATGATGTAAATGAATCAAAATAACAAAGGACAGAGAGAAAGAAGTGCAGCACAGAGGAATGAAACATCAACAGAAATTGAAAAACCTATAGTCAAGCATCAATAGATTGAAATTTCTGCGGCAAAAGCAAGTTAGAAACCATCTTAGTCCTAAAGTTAGGAAAGCACGCTCTTTTCCCAACAAAGTACTGTCATATTTGACTTAAAATGTTTACACAAGGAATAAATGTCACCACAACCAACTATACCTAACATCAAGAGAAGGGAAGTGTTTGATATGATTTGATTATCTTGATTAAGTTAGACTCACACCTTTTGCTTTAGAGCTATTCCAAGAATATCCTCAAAACTTCTTTTACTTATCAAAATTTAATAGTGCACTTTGATCTTTCCAAATGCATGTCCTCTAAACCCTTCAAATAACAAAGAGTAGGTAATAAACTGTACATTTGTCTCCCTTGACATAAACAACTGTAGCCATGTATAACTCCTAAATTGTCAACATTATACTTCAATATCTCAGCCAATATGCATTATAACATCTTCTCTTGGAAGCTAGCTCTCTTCACGCTGTTTAGGAATATTCTAGTCTTTAAAAACACATAATGAATCAATCAAACTTATCCATCAATAATCTTTTGAATCCTAAAAATATTTTTCCATTACAATCTTCATCTTACCATTTCCATTTCAGGACTTCAAAAACTTTAAACCAACAGAAACTAAACCAGCACTCTGCAGATATATATGCCCCATAATCACCTACATCATGACATAGAGCTTTCGACTGCTTGCGCTAAGCTCTTAATTCTGTTTCTCTTCCTACAAATCGCACACAACTTCATTTTTCAGCTACAACTAATAACTAAAAAAGTCATTAACGTTTCTCTCTTACATGCTCACAGTAACTTGATTTTTTGTGAAAGCTTAACCTGAACACATCCCAAAAATAAATCCACCATCAAGTTAACCTCAAAGTTTGTGGTTTGGTCAACATCCATTCAAAGCAGTAGTGCAGATAACTACTACTTAAAGAACCATACTTCACTAGTCATGGTTGAAGAAGAAATTCAGACTTGTCAGATTTCAATACAAATCCAGATCCTATCCCCCAACCTCCCTGTCTTCCTAACTAATTATCAAATGTGCAATCTTCAACAACTTTCTCTTCGCCCCTCAATATCCAGAAAGTAAGAGACAGTACACGAGAGAGAGAGAGAGACAGAGAGGATATCTAGAGTGAGGTGGTTAATCAATGAGAAGTACTTAAAAAGGAGGAAAAGAAAACAGTCTAATTACCTCACTCAGATGTTTAGAAAGAGAAGAGGCCTCCAATTTTCCTTTCATCAATTCTTCCTATAGCCAACAATAAGTTAGCACTCAATGTGTTTTAGCCAGATTAAACGTCACAAGGGCCGAAAAAAGTTGCAACAAACCTCTGCCACTTCAAGGGCACGCTGACTTTTATGAATCCTAGACTTTTGTTCCTCATTTGTCCGATGAAGCTGGCAAAGATCAGACAAAACTAAAATGAACACAAAAACATTCCAGAAAAACACAAGAAATAACAAATAGAAACACCAAAAGAAAAAATATCAAATACATTTTCAAGTTTTAAGTTCAAATCCTTGATTCTGCTCTCAGCATCATTTGCTCTGGCCTCAAGGCCAACCTTTTTCTCGTTCTGGGCCTCTATCACTTTCTTTAGATTGTTTATCTGCCACAAAGAGAATATTAGAGGCTAGCCATATGTCAAAACAATTTATTCTAGAGTGAGCAACCTGTTCTTGAAGTTGAGAGGCACGCACATCAGCCTCATCCTCCCTTTTCTTAGCTTTTGATAATTCTTTTTCCTGATAAACAAATCAACTTTATCAGATAGAAGTTTCTGCAGCGAGATACATTATTTTACACTTCCACATTCTCATTCACTTGAAACATTTTTACTCTGAGAAAAAGATTCAAAGACCCTCAAGCACTGCAAACTCCTTACCTTAAGCGATAGTACTTCACTCTGAAGCGATGCTAAATTGCTCGACTTCTCATCAATTATCTTCTCTAGTTCTTTGATAGTTCTCTCCTTGCTCTTAATTTCTTGTGTTCTCTCTTCTATGCTGGACTCTTTATTCAAAAAAAAAAAAAGAGTTACAAAGCAAGCACACAAACCTATCACATATAATTGACGTCAAGAAATCCAGTTTACTAAACACAATAACCTTGTTAAAAATCAAAAAACACATTTTATTTTCAGAATCTTCCATTATGACCAGTTGACCACTTAAAACAACCCTATCAAACCAGAAAGCTTGCTCAAAGTAATGAGTTTCTTTAAAACATTGCAAAACTCCATGTTTCAACCCTATCAGACCGTAGACTTCTGTTTCTCATCAATTACAAGATGGACAATAAAAGAAATTAGTAAGCATAATTTTGAGATCTCTTTTCCATTTTCATCTAATCAACCTAAACAGAGTCCAGACACCAAAAATGCAGTACTTTTAATCTTCTTTTGATGAAGTTCTTCTACTGTCTAGCACACCAAAGTAAAGAAAGTGAATCCTGATACACAGTCCAAAATCTGAAGAATCAGATTCTGACTCTAGTCACAAGCTTTAAATTACCCATACATTCCTAAACAATACAGGGTGAACATGCATAACGTTTACAGTTGAGCTCACAGAGAATGCCATATTTTCAAAGAAAAATTAAAAAAAAAAAAAAACTTTATCTACTTCATTGTTCCTATATTCACCACCAGAAAACATTTTTCTCCAAACCAAATAAAAAATAAATAAAAATCATAATAATAGAAACAGAAAAAACAACAACCATAATAACAATCTACGCATGACTGCTGTGCTTACATTTTTCTAGAATGATCAAAACTTTCGCACCAAGAAAAGTAAATGTAAGTCAAATATTCCACTTGACCACAACAAAACACTGAAAACCCAGAATAAACAAGTACATTATATCAAACCCTTTTGCACATAAAGTTCAAATCTTCAACATCATCTCAACAACTCAGACTAGTTAGCAGAAATTCAAATCACATAAAAATAACAACAAGAAAATCCAAAAAAAAAAAAAATCGAAAGCTCAGTGCTTTTCTACTTTAAACAATTTAAAATCGAGAACAAATTATGAAATCATAATTGGATAATACAGTGAGAGTTAGACCTGCGAGGGAAATCTTTGACTTGAGTTTGTCCAGTTCTAGTTTCAGAGAAGAATCTGGAACCTCAGATTCTGATACTTCATCTTCTGAGTCTGACAACGTTGCTGACTTAATTTCGGAGAAAATAAGGGATAGAAATAGGAAAAATACTAGGAATTTTGGAAGAGCCATTGAAGAGAATCGGAGAAGCAACTGGGAGGTTGGTTTTTTCCCCTGATTTTCAGAGGTCTTTTGGCACTTTGTTTTTGTTTATATAGGTGGTGTTGTGCACGAGGGAAACGGTGTAGATTTGGGACATTATACAATAATGACTTTTTGCTTACCTTATGTAAATTTGCATTTTTACCCCGGAGAGGTTTGAAATTGACACGGATGGTAATCTTTACTCTTTTTTTTTTTTTGCCCTTTTCTGGCCTCTTTCACTTTCTTTTCTTAAATTCCGGTTAATTCCAGTATTTTCAAACTCGATGACTCAGCTATGCTTGGACAGGCGTCAAAAAACCAAAAAATGGGGTCATGTCGTAAATATATTAAATTATTGGTATGATACGATAATATAAAAAATATGTGGATAATAAATCTCTTATGGTGTTTTTGAATTTTAAGTGAAAATTTGATGAGTTAATAACTAAATGCATAAGATTATGCGGCAAAATAGAGAAACTAAGATTGTAAATAAAAATAAAAAATGTATAAGAATATTTACATATGTCTAAAATTTCCAAATATAAAATGTAATTACCTGTATAAGCTTTGGATTGCAAGATCACATCAAGAGAAATTAAGGAATAGTTTTAAAAAAAATGTACATAAGGAAACCACCAATATTTTTTTCAAGTTTTGTTTTTAGTCTTAACCAATCAAATCCAAATTTTTCTAATTTTGACTTGTCAAACTTGATTTTTTTTTTTCAATTTTGACCCGAAAAATACCATTAGATTCAACTAATTTACTCGGATAGAACATCTAGCTAGTTTCATGTTTAACCGATTGAACCAGACAATCCACACCAGATCTTAAAAAACATTAGTTAATTCCACATAATTTGGTCAAAATCTAATTTTTTTATCTTAGGAAATTCATATCAACAATTTGCCTCTATTTACTAATGTTGGATTTATTTCTAGAATTCTAGTAAAGTGCTATTTTTTTAACATTTAATATTCAACCCTAACCTCAAAGGACTATCCAAGCCAATATTAGTAAGAACGGATCACTTTTTTTACAAAATGTTATGTGTTCAAAATTTATTGTTGATGTAAATGATATTTTGATAAAGAGTCCGTAAATATTCCTATAAGCGATCTATGGTTACAAATATACTTTAATTCATAGTAGTGATTGAAGGTAAAGTCACTCAAACTTTATTTTTTTTAATCCCAAGAAAGAAAAAGGACAATGGTCTAAATGTTTTGCTATGATCAAACAACCTTTGAATGCATGTCCTGTAGTAATAACCAGAATTGCAATCACCTAATAGCATTTTTACTTTAAAAAAGAAAAAAGGGGCTATGGTCCAAAATGGTTCGCCGTCAATGTTGATCAAAGAACTTTTGATTACAAGATTAAGAGTAGTGCACACACGTTAATATGTTGTATAGAGGATTGACCACGTAATGTTTGAATTAAACTTTATGCATCAATATTGTCAAACATTAATGTGAAATTTTAAAACTTTAGACTAAACTTTAGAGTTTAGTCTTCCAATGAGGTCTTTCGCACAGGGAAAAAATGGGTGGGCTTCTTGTCTAGGGAAAAAATGAAGGGATGAAGACAAGCATGGGCTGACCTCCTCGCGGCCTGTAGATCTACGCAGAAAAATCAAGACTGGCTTTTGTCTCATTTGCTACCCTTATTTTTGTCGTTCTCATTAACTCAATTGGATTGGACCCATTAAGATCTTGGGCCTATTACTACAACAATATTGTCCTCGCTAGGCTGAAATTTCTGAACTAAAACTAAATTTAACCTTACAAATTAAGAAATAAAAAAAAAATGTTGAGAATTTGAAAGTGAAATTAGCCTAAAGGCATGTCCATGAAAAACCAAAAGAACTTAGAGAAAAGAAAATAAAAGAATAGGTATCATATATCCATATAGTAGTGAAACGAGATCTATAATACTACTCATTTCACAACTCTTTTGACATAAATCTAGAAAAATTCACGAGAAGATAAGAAGTGATAAAACAGTTTCATTGAACTATAAAAAAATTGGTGATGAACATATATAGAATAGTGAATTTTTCATCTCATAATCACAGTGCTGTTACCTGGCTGCTAGATTGAATGGTTAGGCCTAGCAAATCTTGCATCATATGAAAAGAAGAGAGCCCAACTAGCCAAGACATGATTGCCAACAAATAAGTGAAACAACATGACTTGTATGACATTGATGGTAAAATGTACCAATGCGGGCAATTCATCCTTGGCTGCATTGCCCTCACTTCGTATTCATGCAATGCTCAGATTGATTCCTGATTTTGCTCCCATTGAGGAATGCAAGATATGGATCTGCATTCATAGGCTGGGAAGTTGACTATTTGAGTATGATGCAGTGATAGGATTGCCTTTGAAAAGGCATTTGAGGCCAAATTGCATTCAAGGTAGTTAAGGAAGTTTCCCTAGTGGTTATTGTAGCTACAATATAGATAGGAGATAGATTAATTAAGTAGGTGTTTAAGATTTCGATATTTTTCTGACGGAGCCCAATGTTGTTGACTAATTTAACGAACTGTGTAAACACAGTTTATGATCTGAATGTATATATACTCATATTTATTAGTATTCCTTTTTTTTTTTGGAGACACTTTACACCCTTAACTTCACTCTGCCAATATATCTCTCATTTGGGACTCTTATTAGCTAGTAACTGTATAGCAATGTATATTGTGTATGTCAATTATGTATGGACACAGCCAGTTGATGTACTACTTATTTTGCTGTCTTTTGACGTCAAATTATATATTAAGAAGATGTAGAACTTTAATCGAAAATGTTTAAGTTTTGCCTGTGGAACTTTTGAACCATAAGAAATCATCACATTCTCTTCTCATGCAAAAGCCTTCCAAAATTCCAAATCAGATCAAAACATGTGGGGCTCCATACTGATGATATGGAATGGTTGACATTGAGGGCTGATTGTTGCCCAATTGCAAGAATATAGAATCTATACCGACATTGAGATTTGATGTGCTTATCAAGAGATTAGAGGTAAGACTGTTTCAGATCCATCGGTCCCCTATTATATGAAAAGTAAGCACAAAATGAACTCCAGATAAGCAAACCAGCTAACTCTCAAGAATCTCCAGTCTTTTGCTTCTCTTTCTGGATAAGGACAACTCGTTTTGCATTGGATTTCCTTTTCTTTCTTAATTGATCGTTTTCTGCTAGTTTAGATTGGAACCAGAAGTCTATGCATAGTTGGGCATGCAATCGGAGATTCTATACGTAATCGATTGGAGTTGAGACCTATCTTTGTTTTTCTCCCTTAGATTTATTATGGTAAATACACTAGATATTTGTATTTATTACGTCTAAACCTATATTTAATCACTAAAGTTACATCAATGTTTAATTAATTTGGAGTCATTGTAATACTATTAACACTTTATTTGTTAGCCAATGAGGTTTTGTTCTAGTGGTCAATGTTGAAATTTTAAGATTTGTTTCCAACATTTAGAAGTTTTGAATTCAAATCTCATTATATGTGAATTTTTTCACCCACTGCTTTTTATGAGTTTATCTATTGTACTATTACATTATCTATATGTATATGTATATGTATTGCAGGGATGGTTTTTGATTACAAGCCTCTACACGCCTCTACAATTCCAATGCCTTTTTTGCTAGAATTTTTTATTTATTTTATTTATAAATATTTGGTTCCACAATTTTGCTACAATCAACCCATTGGAAATTGTTAGTTACGAGTACTGTAAATTTTCACAATTTCCAATTGCTGTGCACGTTTAATTGACTCTTTCCCTTTTCACCATTTAACAAGCTAAGTGTCAAAAAGCACTTTTCGGACCTTGGTGAGTTTATCTTCTAATCAAAAGGCGAATAAATCTTGGGGAAGGAGAACTCTAAAAATCGCATTTTCTGCATTAGGCCAAAATGGCATCAATTGTCATTAATAAGTTGTATTCATCCCAATTTTTATCGATATGGTCTTCATTTTCAGGACCATGGCCCGGATGAAATCATCTTCATTATTCAGTCTTGAATCCAAGAGTCTTTTCACCATAATAGCCTCTCGAAGGAATAAATTACTCGTGGGATAATCACTGCCAGAGATTACATTAGTGTTTGTCACAGAAGGGCTCTAGATATTGCACACTTTCTTTACTTTTTTTTCCAATCTTCTGTAGAAGGACAACAATCATAACTCAGCTCTCTGTCTTGAAAATGTGGAAAGACCTCCTTGAACTTGACAGCACAACTTAGCATTTTGTAGGTCGAATTTCACCTCTCCTACAGTTATGGATCAAAATTTTTGATTGTACTTGCAACTATATAGCTATCTTGGCAAATAGTAGCATCTGTTCATCAGACCGGTTGACAAAATCAACACTTTCTCTAACATTTTCAATGATATCAACAATTTCAATTAGGTCGTCTCGTACCATCAGATTCAATATATGGGCACAATAGTGAACATGGAACTGTTTACCTCCACATACAAGGTTCCTTGACCTTAAAAAGTCGTCTGTCAAACACATCACAGCTACATCATTGATGGATGCATTATCCATGGAAATTGTACAAGTCTTGTTCTCAATCCCTGATTTCTTGACACATTTAAAAATTGCAGCCGTGATCTCTATTCTTCTTCTTGGTGGAAGAATGTGAGCAAAGTTAAGGACCCGCTTATGTAACTTCCAGCTTTGATCAATCCAATGGCTAGTGCGTACCATATACTCGATATTCTAATTTTTAGATTTTCACATATCTGTTGTGAGGCTAACTTTGTTGGCATGCATCAAGAGGTTCCTTAGCTTCTTTTCTCCAGCTCATGAACCTGGACACAATCATTTCTTCCTGTAACTATCGAGATCTTAGTCCACTCAGGCATCGCCCATTTATCATCAAGTTGAATCCTTCTTTCTCTAAAATAGTGAAGAGATGTTCGTGCACTAGAATCTAGTGTGCAACTGCTTCCCGCATTTTTCCATGTCCACTTTACCTAAATACAAGGGTGGAACTGTTTGTAAAGTAGTATCAGAATGCTCGAAATTTAACTTTGTTTGCTGTTCCTACGTAATCTTTGCTATTCTAGTTGGGCAAGCGTCCTGGTGCCTTCACATGTTCATGGTCTATTTAGATTTTCCTCGAGATAATTTTCGTTACAATGCAAGCATATTGCATAATAATGACCATTTCATCAAATTCCTTGTTTTCATTTCAAGCCTCGGATGTCTTGCTTCTTTTAGGAATATGAAATTCATCCTCTCCCCCAGTTTGGCCTACTGATTCTACATTATTTCCACCTCCTGTAGCTCCGACACTTGCTTCCTCATTACATAAAGCATTTCTGACAGCTCCCATAGCTCTCTCATTGTTAGTACTCAAAAAAAAAATTTTGGGCTTGTTGAATTCAAAGCCAAGCCTCAATTGATGACTTTTTCAAGCCAAAATTGAGGACTTTGAATTCTTTGGCCTAAATTTCTAAATCCCACATCGGTTAAGTTTAACATTTGAGAGGTTGTTTGAGAACTATAAATAGCTCTCAAACAAACCAATTCAAGTACACCAAGCAAGAGCCAATAACTTGCTTTCTTCTCTCTCTTTGTAATATTTCTTCTAGTGAAATATTAAATTGTCGGTAGTGTCCGAGGACGTAGGCAAATTAGCCGAACCTCGTTAAATTCTGGTGTTCTATTTTATTGTCTATTTAGTAGCTATATTTGTAGGTATATTTGTAGTGAGTTATTGTGCAATTAAGTGCATATATAGGTGATTCTGTCTAGGAAATTGGTACTTAAGCAGGCCAGTGTGCCTCACCAAATATTTCCTGGGAATTACCATTTTGCAATTTTAGGTACAATAATTTACTCGTTATACCTTAACTTTGGTAGGGCTTCCGCAACAATTGGTATCAGAGCTCGAGGTTTCTTAGTATGCTCTGTGGTTGCAGCATGGTCTGATCTTCCACATCAGAAAAGATTTCTTGGGCTATTGTTACTCTACATTTAGGAGCTACTAAATATAATTTGTAGAGATGGCCGAAAGTAGATCTTCATCTACAATGCAAGCATCAACAAGCTCGTCATTATCTATTATGGCGAGAAATGTTATGACGAATACAAAATTAAATGTGGAGACATTTGATGGTACCGGTCATTTCGGCATGTGGCAAAGTGAGATTCTAGACGCGCTCTTTAATCAAGGTCTAGACATTGCCATCGAAAAAGAGAAACCAGAAGAGATTGAAGAGAAGGAATGGAGGACGCTAAATCGTTTAGCGTGTGGTACAATTCGATCGTGTCTTTCAAGGGAACAAAAATATGTGTTCTCAAAAGAAACCTCTGCAAATAAATTATGGACTGGATTGGAGGAGAAGTTCTTGAAGAAAAATTGTCAGAACAGGCTCAACATGAAGAAGCGTTTATTTCGCTTCACTTATGTTCCTGGCACAACTCTAAGTGATCACATCACTAATTTCAATCAGTTAATCACTGATCTGATGAATTTAGATGTGACATTTGAAGACGAAGATTTGGCTCTCATGTTGTTGGGATCTCTTCCTGAGGAGTTTGAGCATCTTGAAACAACTCTACTCCATGGGAAAGCTGAGGTGTCCCTCAGTGAAGTTAGCTCTGCCCTGTACAGCTATGAGCTCAGAAGAAAAGACAAGCAAAATAGCAGAGATGGAGCAGCAGAAGCTCTGGTAACTAGAGGACGCTCACAAAACCAGAGAAAGGGGACGAGAAGAAGATCCAAGTCAAGAGCCAGACTAAGTAAAGATGAGTGTGCCTTTTGCAGAGAGAAAGGGCACTGGAAGAAGGACTGTCCAAAACTGAAGGGTAGACCTGACAAAGAAAAAGCTGTTGCGGATTCAAATGTATCTGAGTGCATTGATCAAAACTCAGATTTTTCATTAGCTGTCATGCCTACTGGTCATTCTAGTACATGGCTATTGGACTCAGGTTGTAGCCATCATATGACGTCCAATAGAGAATGGTTCTTTGATTTCAAGGAAAAAGAAGGTGGAGTCGTTTACACGGCAGATGAGACCACATTAGCAACAAATGGGGTTGGTTCAATTCGGCTGAGGAATCAGGATGGATCAATTAAGATTCTAACTGATGTCCGATATGTGCCAGAATTGAAAAAGAACCTCATTTCTGTGGGAGTACTAGAATCAATGGGCTACAAGGTGTCGGCATATAATGGAGTGATGAAAATCATTTCAGGTGCATTGGTGCTGGTGAAAGGAATCCGGAAAAATAATAACTTGTATTACTATCAAGGTAATGCAGTTGTTGGAGTAGCGGCCGTGGCTTCCAGTGATGATCGAGAATTGAAAGTAACCAGATTATGACATATGCGCTTAGGGCATGCCGGAGAAAAATCTTTGAATCTTCTGATGAATCAAGGACTATTAAAAGGAGCCAGTGTTTGCAAGTTAGATTTTTGCGAGCATTGTGTCAAAGGAAAGCAGACAAGGGTAAAATTTGGCACTGCAATTCACGATACCAAGGGTATTTTGGATTATGTGCACTCTGATGTGTGGGGACCTTCCAAAACAACTTCTTTGGGAGGCAAGAATTATTTTGTTACCTTTGTCGATGACTTCTCTCGAAGAGTATGGGTGTATACTATGAAGGCGAAAAGTGAAGTATTGGGAATTTTCATCAAGTGGAAAAAGATGGTGGAAACTCAAACAGAAAGAAAGATCAAACGCCTTCGAACAGACAACGGAGGTGAATACACTAGTGATCCGTTCATGGAGGTCTGTGAAAATGAAGGCATTGTTCGGCACTTCACAGTCAGAGATACACCACAGCAAAACGGGGTGGCAGAGCGTATGAACCGGACATTGGTGGAGAAAGTTCGGTGTATGTTGTCCAATGCTGAGTTGGGCAGACAATTTTGGGCTGAGGCTTTAGCATATGCAAATCACCTCGTTAATCGCTTACCATCAACTGCTATTGGCGGCAAAACGCCATTAGAGAAATGGTCGGGAAAACCTGCTACAGATTATGATTCCTTACATGTGTTTGGTTCTACTGCATATTATCATGTTAAAGAATCAAAGTTGGATCCAAGGGCGAAGAAGGCGCTCTTTATGGGGATCACAACAGGCATTAAAGGTTATCGCCTTTGGTGTCCCGAAACGAAAAAGATAGTTTTCAGCAGGGATGCCACCTTTGATGAATCTACCATGTTAACAAAGGTAGATGTACAGCAGAATGATAGTACTCCCCAACAGGTGGAGAGCACTCCTAAGCAGATGCAGTTTGAAAGAAGCATTATCAGACCAGCAGTGGATATCGGAGTAGATGAAAGGACTCCTATGGTAGAAGAAGAATCAACTGAAGAAAATGTTCCAGTTGAAGAACTTTCACAGCAACATGAATCAATTGCAACCAGTAGGCCAAAGAGGACAATCAGAAAACCTGCTCGTTTTGCTGATATAGTGGCCTATGCATCCCCAACCATAAATGTTGATATTCCTGCCACTTTCAATGAAGCAGCTCAAAGTTCGGATAAAGAAAAGTGGAGGATTGCAATGGATGAAGAAGTACATTCCCTTCATAAGAATCAAACATGGAGGCTAACCAGTCTTCCAAAGGGAAAGAAGGCAATCGGATGCAAGTGGGTATATGCAAAGAAGGAAGGATTTCCTGACAAGTCTGGTGTTCGCTACAAAACAAGATTGGTGGCTAAAGGCTACGCTCAGAAGGAGGGAATTGATTACAACGAAGTGTTTTCTCCAGTCGTGAAACATTCCTCCATCAGAATTTTATTGGCTTTGGTAGCACAATTGGATCTGGAACTTGTCCAATTAGATGTAAAAACTGCGTTTTTACATGGTGACTTGGAAGAGGAAATCTACATGACTCAGCCAGAAGGATTCAAAGTTGCTGGTAAAGAAAAGATGGTATGCAAGCTTGACAAATCGTTGTATGGATTGAAGCAGTCTCCAAGACAGTGGTATAAGCGATTTGACAAGTTTATGATGGGGCAAAGGTACACAAGAAGCAAATATGATGATTGTGTATATTTGCGCAAGCTACGAGATGGATCCTACATATATCTTCTTCTTTATGTTGATGATATGTTGATAGCTTCCAAGGATCAAGGTGAGATTGAAAAATTGAAATCTCATTTGAGTCGGGAGTTTGAAATGAAGGATCTCGGCGAAGCCAAGAAAATTCTCGGCATGGAGATAAGTAGAGATAGAAGATTGGGGAGGCTTTATTTGACACAGAAAGAGTATCTTAGTAAAGTATTAAAGAGGTTTGGTATGAATGAAAAGACTAAACCTGTTAGTACTCCACTTGCTCCTCATTTCAAGTTTAGTGCATCGTTATCTCCAAAGAATGATGCAGAACGAGAATATATGGCAAAGGTACCGTATGCAAATGCGGTGGGTAGCTTGATGTATGCTATGGTGTGTACAAGGCCCGACATTTCACAAGCAGTTAGAGTTGTGAGCAGGTACATGCATGATCCTGGCAAGGAGCATTGGCAAGCTGTGAAATGGATTTTACGGTATATTTTGAACACCGTAGATGTTGGATTAGTATTTGAGCGGGATGAGAAGATTGGTCAAGGCGTAGTTGGATATTGTGATTCCGACTACGCAGGAGATCAAGATACACGTCGATCAACGACTGGGTATGTTTTTACACTTGCTAAGGCACCAGTCAGTTGGAGGTCTACCTTACAGTCAACAGTTGCTTTGTCTACTACAGAGGCGGAGTATATGGCAGTTACGGAAGCTGTTAAGGAAGCAATTTGGCTTCATGGATTGCTTGATGAATTGGAAATTGGACAGAAGTCTATCAAAGTTCATTGTGATAGTCAGAGTGCTATTCATTTAGCAAAGAACCAAGTTTATCATGCAAGGACGAAGCATATCGACGTACGGTATCATTTTGTGAGGAAGATTTTGGAAGATAGTACGATACTACTTCAAAAGATTCAGACCAAGGAGAATCCTGCTGATATGCTTACGAAGGTTGTGACAACTATCAAATTCCAACATTGTTTGAATTTGATAAATGTTGTGCACGACTTGAAGATTGGCGCTTGACAACGCATTTGAAGACACCACCGAATTTGAGGGAAAAAAAAATTTGTATTTTTGGTGGGATTAGAAATTATGCCAAGGTGGAGATTTGTTGAATTCAAAGCCAAGCCTCAATTGATGACTTTTTCAAGCCAAAATTGAGGACTTTGAATTCTTTGGCCTAAATTTCTAAATCCCACATCGGTTAAGTTTAACATTTGAGAGGTTGTTTGAGAACTATAAATAGCTCTCAAACAAACCAATTCAAGTACACCAAGCAAGAGCCAATAACTTGCTTTCTTCTCTCTCTTTGTAATATTTCTTCTAGTGAAATATTAAATTGTCGGTAGTGTCCGAGGACGTAGGCAAATTAGCCGAACCTCGTTAAATTCTGGTGTTCTATTTTATTGTCTATTTAGTAGCTATATTTGTAGGTATATTTGTAGCGAGTTATTGTGCAATTAAGTGCATATATAGGTGATTCTGTCTAGGAAATTGGTACTTAAGCAGGCCAGTGTGCCTCACCAAATATTTCCTGGGAATTACCATTTTGCAATTTTAGGTACAATAATTTACTCGTTATACCTTAACTTTGGTAGGGCTTCCGCAACAGGGCTGTCTATTTGTGTTTGAGTAGTAGAATCAACGGCCTCTAGGCAAGCACGTGAGATGAAAGATACCTCAGGTGGACTGATACCGGTACGTACTCTCCCTACCATTAAGGGTAATGCTGAAGCACTTGTCGAAGAGGCCGAGGCATTCTCCATATTTTCTTGTTCATTTTCATCCTCCAATATCAATTGTTTCCCGCTATGAAACAATTTGCAACTTAAATAATTAATGTTGCCCTAAGTTCATCACAACATCTAAAATGAACAAGTGTTGCCAAATTGAACACACTTGTATGTATTTGAACTTATCAGATTCAAATGAATCAAATCCCCATTGCCATGCAAACCTTGTAATGTCAAATTCAAACTAGACTTAAAGATGGAAATAAGTTTTTGTTCATGGAGAATTAAGGTAACAAAATCACAGGCAAGTGAGCTACAACATGCCTACCAATCCAAGTCAAATAATCAATTCACTTCTACCTAATACTCATTCTCCAACTTCTGAAACATAAGAATGCAAGCCACCAAAACTAATCTTACTAGAGTTACCATAAGTTTAATGAAAAAAATAGATGGACATTAGCATATAACTGATAGGGGTGTAAATTATAGTGTATTTATATGAATAATTTACTAGTTAACTATATTTTTTGAGTTTTATTTGAGTAGAAACTACTTAATTTTGCTCTTGTATTGTTTTAAAAGGTGAAGAGTTCAATTGGAGAGAGAATAGACAAAAAACGTGGTGCAAAGAAGCAATGGAAGAAGAAGAAGAAGTGAAGAGGAAGGAGTTTGATAGGAATGATATGTTTCATTATTTTGATGATAACTAGAGCTAAAAAAGTTGAATTGAGATGATTTTTGATTCATTTTGAAGTTAAGATAATGCTCTACAATTCTTGTGAGACATTAAAGTTTGGTTCTCACGTTTCCATAGTCAAAAGTCCAAATTATTAAAGTATAGTTTCGTTGCTATGCTTTCCAACTAGTTCTCAGTATTTTGGATATATTTCAGTGTTTAGATCTCCAAATGACATGATTCTTGTGCCATTTGAAAGCTAATTCAAAGGAATACAATTTTCATGTTTGGGATATTACTTTAAGAAACTATAAATGGGGTTGTTCTAGGTCATTTTTAAAGGGTAGAAAACATTAGGCTAGCATTAATTCATCCTTTTTACACCTTGTTTTCTTGAGAGATCAAAGAGGGAAGCATGGAAGAATCAAAGAGAAAGATCAAGACAGAAATCGAAGAACGGGAAATTGAGAAGTTTTCTTTACTTTTATCTTCTTATTTGTATCTTTTTTTTTTGAATTCTTGGTTTCAAATTATGAATATGTTAAACTAAATTATTTCTAGGGTTAGGGTTTTGTGAAGGAGATTTGATTATTTATCATAGTTAAATTATTAAATTTTTCCTTGATTTATTTATCTTGATTTAATTATATGTTTGTAATTGGCCATCATAAGTATACTCTTAGGTTTGTATTGAACTAAAAAGAGATATACAATCGTGCACTAGATAAAATGGATAAATCTTGAGAGTAGGTTAGAGTTTTGTATGACGTAATTATATCACCTAAGATCTTAAATGATTTAATTAAATACTTATGATCTCAAGAGAGACATGAGATTTAATTATACACAACTTAAATGTATCGAAAGATAATCTAAGGTATTTGCGTGTGATACATTCTTGATATAATTAATTCAAATTCTAGATTGACATTTGAAATCCTAGACTCTTGCCAACTATTTTCTCAACTCTATTTAATTTGCCTTGATTATTTGTTCATTTTTCTACTTATAGACTAAATACCCTTTGAATTTGAATTTTATTATTTATCTAGAATAATTAAAGTAGAGAAAATTAATTTGTCCATGTGAGTTCGACCATGGAATACTCCAGATAATTTATTACTATGATCGACCCCGTGTTTTTGCAGGAATTCATCAATCAATAACCTCACCTGATTTCTTGTGATAGATTAACAAGCTATACCAGAGATAAAATGCAGTCAATTGTGCAATGAATTTTCCTATTTGAAATTAGTTGCCTTTTTTTTTTCTAGAAAAATGATTATTCCGTATGCATTGCTTCCTTTCTATTTATTATTAAGCAAGAGCTAAGATAAGTGACCTGAATTTTTTTAAAAAAAAATCATTGTAACCTTAATGCAAGGGATAATGAGAAACTAAGGGAGCCAAAAATATTGGAAGGAAACCAATATCCTACGGTCCTACTAGAAAAAATCCCGATTACAACCAACAAATTATAATACCCATTTTGAGTTAAATTGCAGAAATTATAATACAAGCCACATCAATAGAATCTTTCCCATATCAATAGCATTTTGAGTTAATTTTGATAAGATTTTATACTTGGGACTTCAAATTTTCAACTCCTATTCTTACTTCTCCAAGGCTCTATTCTTTGATTCTCAATTCTTCATCGATGAATGACCAAAATGAACTCTAGGTCCAGTCGCTAGCTCTCCAGTCGCCTTCACCGCAAGATGAATTTGAACTCTAGCTGTCTAACTCTAGCAGTAAGGTCTCGGACCAAGCTCAAAGACTAAGCTCAATTTCTAAGTTGTATTCTATCTCTCTCTTTCGCTCACACCTGATTTCTGAGTAGGTTTTGAGCAAGACAATAATTTTGATTCAATTGGAGATGAAGAGTAGAGAATATTGTAGTTCTTGGAAATCCTAATTGGAGATTGAGAATCGAATGGAAACCCCAATTGGAAGTTCTACTCGCTGCCATCGCTTGAATTGAATGGAGAGGAATGAGGATCAGAGGAATTTCGTTCTTCACTTATTTTTGGAGTGAAAAGACTTTACTTCCGTTTCACAAATTTCATACGAAGAGTAACGTCATAAAATTAACCATTTCTGTGGGCATAAGAGTAATTTCATAATAATATATATTGAAGAAATAAAAGAATAAAAACTTGATAAGGCTCGACGAGCCTTCGACCTTTATTGTTGGACACTTGAACTTGACCCATTTAGGCAATTGAGCTACTCGAACTCGATTCAAACTCGATCAACTTGAGTTTGAGTTGAGTTGTTGACTGAGCTGCTCAGGAGTTCGATTCGATTAACATCCCTGTTCTAAAATCACAAATTGTTAGGACATGGTAGGGCTATTAGCAGTGTAATTACATGTAAAATACAAAGTCCTAAGAGCATCCAAATTGAAATACAAGGAACTACATATTGGAACTAATTAATGCAAAATATGAAACAAATTGATTCTATAAGTAAAATTTATGAAAGGAAATCAAGGGATAATCCAGCATGTCCAAGGTTTTAGGGACTAAAATTGCAACCAATCGAAATTCAGCTGTGACAAGTAAAGTTGAAGAAATAAATACAAACTTGGTTTGGATAAATAGCCTTAGTCATCGTTTGGATTGAGGGAATAGGAGGGAAACGAAAGGAGAGGAATTGGAGGGATTTGATTTTGTCATTTGGATAGATTTTTGAGAAGGGAAAGGAAAGGATATGGAGGGAAACAAAGGGAAAGGGTCTAATTGTTTTGTTGAGTTATGGTTATAGCCCAAAAAAGGGCGGAAATGGAGGAAAATAAAACTAAATTAATTGAAATGATTAAAATTCTTTTAAAAGACCATTTTCCCAATTTTTTAGTAAATTAACACTTGATCTTTTCTTTTCCTTCTTCAATCCAAACAAAAATTTTGTATTTCAATTTTTTCCATCCATACTTAATCCAAACAAGAAAGATGGGAACCACTCTTCTCTCTCTTTTCTTTTCTTTCTCATTGGCATCCTTTTCTTTCCTTTCCCTTCCTTTCCTTCAAACCAAATGGTGCATTAGACATATTATGTATAGTTGCATAATATTACATTTTATACAGACTTATATCCTTGAATACAGACCCCAGAGAGATTTTTCCCCCTTTCTCATGATTGTCAAACATTGAATGGCTCTGAGCTAGCGGCTTGACTTAGCAACAATGACTGGACTAAAGATCTCCACTGGACTAAAGATCTCTACAGATGTTAGTGGTAATTGCACTTGGTAGGTGTAGAGACAAACAACAAATGTAAACATTGAAACAAGAAATATAGAAAATCATACAATTTCTGGGTACAAATTTTCACAAGTAAGAAAATTTGTAGTGTTTTTGCATATTATTATGTTAATATCTACTATACTGCATCGTGTAATTGCCACTAGCAACCGTAAAGGCCCTTATCTGCAATCACCTAAGGATTGGAAGGAAAAAAGGGAACTTTTTCTATTTTCTTGCTTCAAACTTTAATTCCTTCGAGATGATTTTTTTTGGGGCACCTTTGGGATGATGTTAGAAACTCAGGAAGACAAACTTGCAAAACTAAGGCACTATTTATTTTGAAGAAATAGGAGGAAAAGGAAACAAAAGGAAATGAATGGATAAAAGTTTTTGATGTTTGGATTGGTTTCTAAGAAGGGAAAGGAAAGGATAGGTACGAAAAAGTAGAGAGAAAGTTTAGTTATTTCGTTCAAAAGTAGGTGAAAATGCAGCGAAAGGAAAATAAAATTAATGAAAATTTTAAAATTCCTAAAAAATCTTTTATATTTATAGGTTAAACTTTCAAATTATGAATAAAAATATAATTAAGGTGTGATAGTTTCCTTTTCTTTCTTTTCTTCCCTAATCCAAATAATAATTTCAATGTTTCCTTTCTTTTTCTTTTGTATTTAATCCAAAGATGGTGGATGAAATCCATTTTCCTCTACTCTATTTTTCTTTCTTTTCCACTAGAATCCTTTCATTTCCTCTCTCCCTTCCCTTCAATCAAAACAGCGCCTAAGTCAAATACACGTTGGTCAGTAAATAGTATCGTAACTATTGCGCGCAAGACATAGCGGAATTTCTTCTCCATTATCAAGGGCAAAATGCCAAATAGAAACCAGGACACATGAAAGACATCTTGTAGATAGTATGGTTCGCTGTTTCTTTTGTCTTACCTGTTACTTTGTTTTGATTTTTCTAATTACCTTACTCCTTTCTTTGTCAATTCAGGTCAATTAGAAAGGACTAAGGCAATTAGTTAGTAAATGAATTCCTTGTCATTTTTATACATTTTCCAAATCAAAGAATGTTTTGGAATTAGAACTCAGAATTATAATTCTATAAAATTCTGATTCTAACTCAATTCCAATTCTTTGGAATCAAATGCAGCGTCAGTGTTATCAAACATGAGAGATCTTAGATATCCAGCTTCTTAATTGACCTTTAAGTCACTTTGGAGAGTTGACCTCATTGATGGGAGCCTGTGTTTTCGTATGCATGTATGGCATAACATGAAAAGAAGGGAACTCAATGTAGCCAAAGGACAAATTGCCGACCACAGCATACAACTATATAGTACGTATCCGTTGTACCATATATCATGAAACTGATACCAGCAATTCATTTTTGGCTGCATTGAACTGCCTTTCCTTCTCATGAAATGCGTAGCATTGATAAGTTCCTCAAAAGTAAGCCAGTCTACTTTCTAAATAGTGAAACGTGCTTACTTTTGGGCGTGAAATGTACTCATTCTACAAGGTATACAAGGGCTAACAAAGTTGAGATTTGGATCCATATAAAAAAAAGAGCATTTTCATCTCTTTATTACATTCAGCAGAGTGCTGAAACTAGGTTGCTAAATTGAATAGTTTCGGCCTGGAAAACTAGCATGCATGGCATGAAAGGAAGAGAGCCCGACATAGCCAAAAAGTGACTGCCGACAGATAACATAATTTATGTTATTGATCGTAAAATGAATCACTGCCGGCAATTCAATTCATCCTTGGCTGCATTACCCTCACTTCATATTCATGCAATGCTCTAATTGATTTCTGGACTTTGCTTTGATTGAGGAGTACAAGCCGTGGATATGAATTTATAGGCTGGGAAATTGGCTAATATGACTGTGATACAGCGATAAGATTGCCAAATTTGAAAAGGTATTGAGCCATATCGTATCCAAGGTACTTCAGGAAGTTGCCCTAGTGGGTGCCTTGGCCACAATCTATGTGCGAATTTCATTCCAAGGCTGCCGTCGAAGATTAATGTAAAATTGGCGTAAGCGATTCCATGATAATTTAAATCTTTTTAAAGTGTTCATTAGACATTCATTTGACTATAGTCATATAGCATACAATTACAATTTACCCTTTCCTTTGTACTTAGACAATTTTCTGTCCAATCACATTTTAATTTTCACAATATTTACACTTCGAAACTTCAGAATTAGTGCCTAATGATCATCGGCGAGATACAACCATTTTTAACCAATAAATTAAAGAATAGCAACGTGTATCTTTGCATAATTCAATCTTGTATGGACTACTTATTTTGCTGTGTTTCGGCATTAAATGATATGCTTAATGTAATCCAAGAATTGAAATTGTTGGTGAAATAATTCTGTCTTAAGGAACTTTTGAATCATAAGAAATCATCAGACTATCTTCTCATGCAAACGCTTTTAAATCTGGTCATCTCTTATGGTGGTCCATGCTAAAATTTGGAATGGTTGACATTGAGGGCAGATTATTTGCATATTGCAAGGATAAAGAATCTATACCCAAATATTGAGATTTGTATGCTTATCAAGGGATCAGAAGTAGGACTATTTAACCCTTGGTCATTCTATCATTAAAAATGTAGGAAGAAATCAACTCTCTATATGCAAACTAGCTAGATTCCCAAGAATCTCTTTCATCTTTTACCTTTTTTTTTTTTGTTTTTTCCCTTCCCTGGATAAGCACTAGTCCTAGTTTTACATTCAAGATTTTGGTTGTCATTTCCTTTCTTTATTCCCTTTTATGCTAGTTCAGTATGAAGAACTTTTCCTCTTGATTAGAGGAGAGTTCTTAGAAATCTTTACATTGTTAGGTTTAGGATTCAAATTCTGAATCTAACAATTTGGGGGTGGAAAAACCTTAAATGTTTATTTTTAAATGTTCGTGAATAATTTCAAAAAGTGACTCGAAGCAAAGGGAAAGTACATAAAAATGTGAGCTTGCATGTTTACATGTTAAATTATGCATAATAGTAAATGCCACTGGTTCTTGCTAAAGAAATTTTTTTAGATTTGATCATCACATATTGGACAAATGTTCTAATTAAGTCTCCCGTCTTTATTATGTTTCTCACTGATTTCTACTTACACTCCAGAGCACAGTTTTCTCCTATTTGGGTCTCTAAGATTTTCATAAATCACAAGTTGCTAGGACATTTAATCCATGTAATTATATGTGACTACCAAGGGCATGAAAATTAAATATAAGAATATATATTGGAGTGATGCAAATCATGAAACAAATTTGATTCGATTATTGTTAAATTTGTGAAAGGAGATCAAGGCTAAAACTGGAAGGCCCACAGGATTTAGGGGCTAAAACTGCAAGCACTCGAAATTGCTGTTGTAAAGTTGAAGAAATAAATACAGATTTAGTTTGGAGAAATGTCTAGGAAATATTTTACACACATATACAGCTCCTTTAGTATTGATAGTGATGAAGCCAGAGGTTAGAGGTTAAGGTGGGCAATCATTTTGACAAATGCATGTCGTCAATAACGAATATTTATGGAACAATGAATAAAACAAATAGAATTTTAGAAAATTCAGGGGTTACAAAGGTGAGGTAAATTTAATAAATTGACAATTTTTACTGCTTTTTTTTTTTTTTTTCTAACAATGGAAGGTGAGATTTAAGAAACGCGGGGATGAGTAGAAGAATTAGAACTCAGAACCTCTATATTCATGGATCTAAACCTTAGCCACTAGATCAGAGCCTGCTCGGCGACAATTTTTACTACTCATATTCATAATTTTAAAAGTTGAGAGATTCAATTGCCCATGCTCAATCGCCAGAGTTTGCCGTGATTGTTAAGCCTCGAATAATTTCTAAAGTCACAGCGTCACTTGGCCGCATCAGCAACCACCCAAGGGCTGGAAGAAAAAAGGGAACTTTTTTATAAAAAAATTAATTTCGGGCATTAATTCCTTGGGATGAGGTTAAAACTCATAAAGACAAATTTGTAAAAGCAAGTCAAATATATAAACATTGGTCAGTAAATAGTATCATAGCTATTGAAATACATAGAGGAATTTATTCTGGAATGTCAAGGGCAAAAACTCGAATATGTTTAAGGACAACTAGAAACCAGGAAACATATGAATGACATCTTGTAGATGATATAGGTGGCTTTTTAGTTATTCATTTGACACTCTTTGTTTTCTAATTGCGAATTACCTAATCCTTTCTTAATTTCCTTGGTGACTCCTTCTTGTTTCTTTTCCTTTCTTTCCTGTTACAAGGGTGGCAACAGTCAGAAATTGGCAACAACAAATGTCTAAGAATTAACTCATTAAATGACAATGGATTCTACCAGTTCCCCCCTCCTTCCAGTTTCCGGGCCACTTTCTCTGATCTGGTTGTAACGAGTTTCATTCAATTTCTACCCCATAAATAACTAGCAAGTTCCTAAATTCGAAGGATATAAATCTGTCTCTTTTTTTTTTTCCTTTTCATTTTGGACGGGTACTTTCGAGAGAGGAAAGCAAGAGATTTTTGTTATTTTTAACTTAAAACGATCCAAGAGTTCTAACCTACTCTCTAGGGGACTCTACATATACATACATTTATGTATACACACACACACACACACACAAACACACACACACACACACAAACACACACACTTGTGTGTGAAAATTAGCCCCTCTCAAAAATAAATTTTCTGGTTCTACCTGTGGACCAATAGTGTAGGAAGGAAATTGGAGGTAGATGAACACCTGTAACATCGTATATATAATACAAAGTGAAGATGGTTAATTCAGTTGTATGATTGCTTCCTGGATGGGGACAGTACTATAAGCTTCCTGGATGGAGACAGTCCTATAATTTGTCTTCGAGACGTACCTAGGATAAGTCTTTTTTCCATGCCAGTGCTTTCTGCATTACCATATAAGATTAACATTTCCTCTTAAAGCAGCAAAACAGAAGGAGCTGATTCAATGAGGAGATCAAGTACAAATAACAAAATCACTATTTAGGCTCTTGGAATTCCACTTTCTAAGAAAAAACCAGTTGATTATAAACAGCCCAAACCACAAGTAGAACTTCTCTAAGCATGAGAAAGCATAGATTATTCAGCTGCTCAAGTGACCGTCTAGCTAGTGACCTCAAACTCAACCTCATTGATCGACTTTCTGCTGTGGTTTCATATGCATGAATGGCATAACATGAAAAGAAGGGAGCCCGATGTAGCCAAGAGACAAATTGCCGACAAAAGAATTCAAGTAGTACGTATCTATCACAATAGAGCATGAAACTGATGCCGGCAATTCATCCTTGGCTGCATTGGACTGCCTTCCTTCTCATGAAATGCCTAGCATGGATAAATATCTCAATCGGATGCCACTCTACTTTCCAAATATGGAAAAAATATGCTTGCTTCTTTTGGATATCGAAAAGCAGTCATTCTAAGAGGTATATATAGGCTTTAACAAAGTTGAGATATGGAAGTGGGGATGGAACATTGGGCATTCGTCTAATGGCTAGGGAGGGCCCCTTAGAGCTCTTTCATACATTAGGTAACGGGTTCTTAATGCATTACAAGGAAGTATTATGCTTCCTTCATATAGAAAATTCAAAGAATGCGACAGTGCATTTGTCTGTCTGAAAGTTCACACTCCAATTTTCAAACGAACTCAATTGGATTCTCTCTCTCTTATAGTATAGGAGTAGTGTAGATTATTGTCATTAGATAAAAAACAAATAAATAAATAAAGGAAGTGGGGATGTGATCATTATCCACTCTCATTTCTCAAAAGAAAAAAAATGGGAACAAATTGTCAGGAAAGCATGTGAATGCCATGCCTCAGAAAAGAGAGATGGATAAAACTTGCATGGCTGAGTATGGGAATTTTGACGAAATCTTATCATCTGTAGGAAAGGTTTCTATTCGAGGTCAGCTAACTAGTGGACCCAAGAAAGGTCTGGAATGGTTGACACTGCTGTATAATTGTTATCTTCTTCAAAGGAATATAGAATCTGCATAGACAAGTGCACGTTCATGCTCACATACAAATGTAGGTGTAGAATGATAAATTGATGTACAAGAACAAAGAGTAATGTTTTTTATGTGTAAAATTATTCACTTTTCAACTTCACGACTTGTCCAGAAAGTAGCAATGATTTTAAATTCTGGATCAGTAAGTGAATAGGATAAGCTCCGATTCAACAAATTCAAACCCGGGCCAAAAGATTAAAATTTTTTTAATTTTAATATAACTTGGATAAGGTTGAAACATAAACGAAAAATGAAAAATATATTAGTAGGAACTGGTTTAAAAGTACATCTTGTTATCGGTTTTGACTAATTTAACCAGTTTGATTGATTTTTAGGGTTCAATATTGTTCAACAGGAAGGACCTGCAGGTGCCGTTCGAATTTTAGAACAGTGAAAAGTAGTAAATTGATTTTAGGTGGCAAGTATGGAACTGCTGATGGACCTCTTACCCTTATGGATTAGGCCCCTTTTTTTTTTTTCTAACTTTCATTTTTCCGTTGAGGCTTTTGGCAAATGATGAGAAAAAGGACAAGGTTTAAGAGTCAAATAAGGAATTTCATAGTTATATGATAAATGTCCTAAATGACAATTTTCAATTTTTCATCTCTAATATTTGGAAGTTGGATCGTTTTTATTCCTAAGGTTTCACTGAAACCACATCTTGTCCCTATGGATTCAATTTTTGACTAATTTTCTTTTTTCATTTTTTTAGCAAGAGACAGATAAGATTTGAGAAGTGAGAAGAGGAAACAAGCGTTTGACCCTAGGATTTCTAAATCTTGAAGTCTCAAATTTAGACATTAGACCAAGATCTCCCTGGCCGGTTGTTACAATGGTTGGCAAATAAACTAATTTAGATGGGAAAAAAGTTCGGGAAAAAAGTTCCTTTAGTACTTCAAATTTTTAGCTTAGTATTTTTGTTCCCTGATCTTTCATTATATCTCGTATTGTCCTCTTTGGCGTCCTCCAAATTAAGAGAAGTTACATACTTTCTTGCAAGAGAACTATGCTTTATTTTTTGGAGATATTTCACCTATAATTTTCATGTAAAAAGTTAAATCGGTCAATTGGATTAAAACGTGACACAACACTAAAGTCAAATGTGCCATGAATGAGTTTAGGCTCATTTAACGTGAACATAATTATGACTCGACATGAACATATGATATGATACCACACGTTAACAGTCTTATATGTACCTCGGCAATGGACACTGGAGAGTAGGGGTGTCAACGGGCCGGGTCCGGGCCGGAATTACTAAATCCGGACCCGGACCCGTCATACTGCCTTAATTCCGGATTCGGCCCGAATACCCGACGGGCCTTTTAATACTTCACCAGACCCGTATCCTACGGGTCCCGGGTCCGGGCCGGGCCTACCCGGCAAAGAGACCCGTCAAAATCTGTTCAAATAACAAATCTGCAAATGCTCAAGAACTGACTAAAAGATAATATAAAATAGATTTCACCCACAGATTTCACCTGAAAATGCATTTTCAAGGACTCAAAATGCTCAAGAGTTAAACATTTAACAGATTTCAGCCAACAAAGAAAGACCCGTCAAAAACCTGGTCAAATAACACCTGAAAATGCTCAAGGACTGACTAGAAAGATAATATAAAATAGGTTTCAGCCAACAGATTTCACCTGAGAATGCATTTTCAAGGAGCCAAAATGCTCAAGAGTTAAATACTTAAAAGATTTCAGCCAACAAGGAAATAAAAGATAATATAAAGTAACATCAACAACAAAATAGAAGATGTAGCAAACTATTCATTAATACAATAAACTTCTAGTGTCAAAGGCGGGGGACTCAGAAACTGAGTCCGCTTCTTGAATCTAATCCAACAAAGTCATATATTAGCAACAAAGCCAATATGACATCTAACAAATTACAATCAAACAATAAATATCAAATACATCAACCAACAAATGAAGTTCTGTCCATTACAATAGTCTTCATGCCTCTCAAGTTTCACAATTTTCTGCAACAAAAACAAGGATACAATATATTTGTAAATTAATTACTAATTAATACAAAAACAAATGAGGTAAGAGAAAAATCAAATTGGCCTTACTCAAATACATCACCCTAACTTGATAACTTTAGAAGAATCACCCAAATCTTCTCCAAATAATTCTAAGAAAACAAAGAGAAAGAAAGTAGTTAGTCTTTCTAGAGTAATATGGATTTAAAAAGAAAAAACAACAAATTTTAACATAAACATGGACTTACTTCTTTTCTTTTTCAAAGGTAACCAATCTCCGGTTGTTATCAAAGCTTCGACCACATCAGGAAGCAAAGAAGCACGAGTCTCATCAATTACCCTTCCGCCAACGCTAAATGCTGATTCCGATGCTACAGTAGTAGCTGGAATTGCAAGAATATCACGAGCCATCTTGCTAAGAATAGGCAATTTTGGACTGTTTACCTTCCACCAACCTAGTATGTCAAAATCATCTTTTCTTGGAAATACAGGCTCGTCCAAGTATGATTGCAATTCAGATTTTTGGCTAGCAAGAATAGTAGAAGAACATGATTGCTGATACCATTTGTCAAAATCAGACAACTTATCATCATCATCATCTTGTACATCTATATTTCCACAAGTAGAAGTCCGTTCTCCTATATTATCAACATAACTCGAAAAAGGAGCAAGGTCACCTCCATATTCAACAAACAAATCAGCAATAGCATTACGAACTCTATCCACATATCTTTCACCACCTTCTCCATAAAGCTCATTGTAATAATACTCTACTAGAGCCAACTTAAATCTAGGATCAAGTACCACAGCAATAGCTAGCACCAAAGAACATTCTTCCCAATATTTCTCAAATTTTGCTTTCATTGGAATAGCCATTTCTCGAATAAAATCATACTCACTAACTTCCCATTGCCTCATCTTAAGACGAAGATTACATATATCGGGAAAGAAAACATTTGCTGTGGGAAAATTAGAACCACTAAAATGACATGTAGCTTCATAAAATTTTTTCAAACAACCATGAACAACACTAGCCACTTTCCAATCATTTTCTGAAGGATTCAACTTGTAATTTCTGTCCATTTGTTCTAAACGACAAAAAGCTTCCTTCAAAGGCAAAGCTGTCTCAAGCATCAAGAATGTAGAATTCCATCTATTTTGAACATCCATACCCACTCTTTTTTTATTTTTCAGCTTGCATTGATTAATTGCATTCTCAAACTTTTGATAAGATGAAGTAGACCTTTTCAAGTACTTTAAGGTCTCCCGAATCTTATGAAGCAATTTTCCAACAATAGCTAACCCATCTTGCACAATCAAATTAAGAATATGTGCACTACATCGAACATGAAAAAGATCACCTCCTAAATTGAGCAATGACTTATCCAATAGCCATGATTTCAAACATTTAATCATTGAATCATTTGAAGATGCATTATCAACAACAACAGAGGTCAGCTTCTTATCAATGTTCCATTCCAAGATGATATCAGAAATAAATCTAAATAATGTTTCACCATCATGAGGATATGGAACAGATTTAAAAGCAATAATTTTCTTTTTCAATTCCCAATGTTCATTGACATAATGAGCTGTCAAACAGGCATACGCAAAATTTTGGTGATCTGATGTCCAAAGATCAGTAGTAAGACTTATCTTACCATCAAAATCATCCAAATACTTATACAATTTTGCCTTTTCTTCTTTATAAACACTAATCACATCTGCCCTGGCTGTATTTCGAGAAACTAGCTTAAAATTTGGCTCCAAATTATTCAGAAAAATCTCCAAGTACTCATGCTCAACTATGTTAAAAGGATAGTTGTGTTTTATTATAGCTCTAGCCAAATCCATTCTACTTCTCTCTTGATCAAACTTGAAAGTTTGAACTTTAACTTTATCATCCAAAGCATTTTTAGCCAATTGAAGTACTTGCTGCCCCCCACTCCTATGCCTTCTACCAATGCAATTATCTATGTGTTTTTTCAAATGACTTGTCCCGCATGAGCTATCCCCGGCCATTTTTTTTTTACAATGCTTACATATGGCAACAATACCAGTAGCAGTCTTAACTCTATCCATATCAACCCATACCTTAGATGTTAATTTCCTTTCCCCATGTTTCTTACTTGAATTATCTTCCTTCACCTCCTCCTCTTCCGAATCCAAAATGGCAACCTCATTCTCATCAGCTGTGCTACTTGGTCCTGTTGGATTACTTGGCAAAGATGACATCCTGCAATTAGTGAATAACAGAATTTATTAGATAAACATGGTACAAGACAAATTCCTTAGAATGTCGCATTCAAACTCCAGTGAATGCAAAATTTTAAGCACGAGTATAAGATAGTACTGTCCAGTATGCAATACTCCAGATTAGTACTGTCAGTAGTAAGACTCAAGTAATTTACAATCCAGACACACATTAAGACTCAAATAAAGTACTGTCAGCAGTAAGACTCCAGATTAGTGTCTCAGCAAAAGCAGAAATGAGAAATGTGAGTGTAAGTAACCTGCTGCAGGAATTTATCATGCACTAGATTCTTGAGTTTATTAACATTCCAGCCATATTAGAAGAGTAAAGCTCATTAAGGTATTAACTGGCCTTGTTATTATGTTTTTATAGGACTATAACACATAAGCTGCAGCAAAGCTCAATGCGAAGTCTTATCATTAGCAAGCCATTGCATTGATTATGATAACACCAAATTGCAGTTTTAATAGAGGGGAAACAAGACAAGTTTTTCATTATATTTAGTTCAGGACATGAACCAAATTCCTGCCTTCCTTGCTAGAAATGAATCAAGTTCCATATCCTTCACTCTGCGTCTATTTTCTAATTTAGTACACAAAGAAATTACCTAAAGTTTCTCTCTCTCTCTATTTTTGGTTTAAGTTCATTTGAATTCACTTGCCACTTCAGATTGGTATTGATGTGGAAAAGAAGAATCAAAGACTGAAGCATAATGTCATGTCCTTAGACTGCTTTTTCAGATGGTGACATTTTGCAATTAAAGTTATCCAACCAGTTGCTGTCTGTGTAACCATGGCCTGATAATAAGTCTTGCCTTTGAGAACAGAGATCAAACTATGGCTGGAACACACATTTTTAGTACCATGTGTTAAATCATTACTTTTCTCTCGTTCTAATTTCCACAGGAGCTGAGCTGAAATATATGCACATGCATGACGACATTATTGATAGTAAATAAAAAAAATTGTGGAACTCCCTCATCTGATGCCAATGGCATGCACAACTCCATCAACCAGTCATTAAACCACTTCCCTTCTGTTGATTGGAACCACTATAAATATTTTGCATGGTACTTAAGCTAATCCACCAATTTGACTTGGTAAGAAGGAAATATTGAGGTTCAAGTTTACTTCTGAATCAAAAGAAACAAAAAATAGACAGTTTGTGCTCCATTTTTCTGAAAAAAAAAAATAACAGGAAGGATGAATTTTGAGGGGAGGCTGGTGAAAAGCTGAAGATGCTCAACTAGATGTAGATTCCCTGATTTTTATCTTTTATCATACACATCTGCAACTTAATTGTGAGTATCTGGAATTTAATGGCAAAAAACTAATTTAAAAAAAAACTAATTTAATGGCAAATATATCCACAATTTTCGGCATCATCAACCTGGAATTTCCTACTCCATTCAGACTTTATGGCAGCATAATTGGACTGGACGATTATTACCCAATCCCAAAAAAAAAAAACTAATTTAATGGCAAATATATCCACAATTTTCGGCATCATCAACCTGGAATTTCCTACTCCATTCAGACTTTATGTTTTTTTTTTTTGATTTGGGGAGGTAAGAAGGTTTCGTTCTACAGCATTTCTCATATCTTCTCAATTTTTCCCCACAAAAAATTTAAAAAAAAAAATACCTGACTGAGAGAGAAAGTTGACTTGCTACTTGGTAGAACTAGAAGCTGGGCTTGCTGCAACCGTCAGGCACCACGGCGGACTGGCGGAGCCGCGGAGGTAGAGCAAAAGAAAAGGTCTCACGGAAGAGCTGGTCTTGCTTGAGTTGCTTTGGAGTCGGCCAGACCCAGCGATTTCTTTGGAGCTGCCGAGCTGGGGATGGAGCGCAAACTAGAAGCGTCGCCGGAGTTGGGAGGCAGAGGCGGGACTTGGGAGTCTGGAGGTGACGGAAATGGATAGGGAGCAAAAGAGGAGAGTGCGGCGGAAATGGGTAGAGGGTATTAGGGTTGAACAAAAGAGGGAATGAAAGTAATGCTAATAATGAATAACAGATAGAGATAGGTATATATTTTTAATTATTAATTAATTAAAAACGGGTCCGGGTCGGATACGGGTCGGAATGGTATATTCCGTACCCGACCCGTAAATTATTAATAGGTAACGGGTCCGGGTCCGGGTCCGGGTCCCGGAACAATATACCTACCCGTACCCGGCAATTTCATCCGGGTCCGGGCCGGGTCCGGGTCCAGACCCGGACCGTTGACAGCCCTACTGGAGAGAGACGGATGGAGGGGCGGCTCCCCTACTCCCAAAATTTTGTATATAGTATTACAGAAATTATAGTATCATTTTGCACCCCCTACATCTCAAAAAATAAAAATAAAATTGGAGCATTATAGTATTATTTAAAAAATTATATCATTCTGCACCCGTGCGGAATATGTTTTATTATTAGGGATTCTATTACACCTTTAGTTTCTTTTAGTAAAAGTGTGGTATAACAAATCACCTACTAGTATATATAGTAAAACCTCTATAAATTAATATTTGATAAATTAATAACCTCTATTAAATAATAATTTTTTTGGTGCCGATTTGAGTTAACAAGCTAAATTAATAATTTTAATAAAATAATAAGATAATAATTTTTTTAAAACCTTACGTAATCCTTTGATCATTTTCCTATCATAAATTAATATTTCACCAAAATTACATATCGTATTTTCGCAAAATGTGAACCTATTGTTGTTTGTTTTTTCTTAAAATTTAAATCTATCTGAATCTTATCCCTAATTTTTCTTATTGCATCTAAAATTCTGGACTTGAATTCTCATGTTGTAATAAGAAATAATAAAGAGTTATTAATGTTTTGAGCGCTTCCTTCCACATAATAGGCTCCAAAGATATTGTATCATGCTCAACTTTAGCAAGATTTTCAGTTATGTTAGGAACAATTTCTTTTAAACTTGACACTTTTGGACTTGTATCATTTTTACCTGGATAATCCAATAGGTAATTTAATTTACATCCGTTTTATTACAATACTCCAAATCATTGATTATTGTCTTAAGTTCATCAATATCTTGTCCAACAAAAGGATCATTTAAGTTCTTTGAGGCTACTTTTTCCAAAGAACTTTAGTTGATTAAAATGAGTGCTTTTTTATATTGTAAGTACACTCAATAAATTAATAAATTATTAATTTATTGAGTAATTAATACCTCTTTAAATTAATAAAATTTGTATGGTCACAAGGTTATTAATTCATAGAGGTTTTATCACAACCCTAATCTTAGTATACAATTGGTTTACCATTTAAATAGCAATTAAGGAAATAGTAATTCTCTTTATGTAATAGCCCGTTGACAAATTAATCTCTTCCTTTCCATGTACTAATTGTAGTGATTAGCATAAGCTTTAAGATAACACTGAATAAAACCAGAATCAAAAGAGAAACTAAATTAAATTATAATTCTATTTATACCAAATTTGAAAAAGAAGAGAAGTATTTAGTCAAGAACTATCTACAAAACTAATAACTTTTCTTTGATCAAGCAGTGATCTTCTCCAACTCCATTAAACATACTTCAAGCATCAACTCTTGCCTAAATCCACACCGAACCTCTCCACAAAGCTAAAATCCGCAGATAAAGAAATCCTGGCTAAATAATATGAAATGACTAGAGCATGGCTTAACAAAACTTTTATATCCTTACCAAAACATATCCTGGCAACTTAATTTGCTTTGGCAACTAATTATGTCTCAAAACCAAATGAAGTTTAAAAATTACAATCAAACCTCTGTAAATTAATACTCGCTAAATTATTAACATCTATTAAATAATAATTTTTCTGGTCTCGACTTGGGCTAACAAGCTAAATTAATAATTCTGATAAAATAATAAGACAATAATTTTTTGAAAACCTTGCATAACCGTTTGGTCCCATTGATAGCATAAATTAATAATTCGATCACTAAAATTGCATGTCATATTTTTCGAAAATGTGAGTCTATTGTTGTTTGTTTTTTCTTAAAATTTTAATTTACCTGAATCTCATCCCTAATTTTTCTTATTACATCTAAAAGTTTTGGACTTGAATTCTCATGTTGCAATAAGAAATTATGAAGAGTTATTGATGTTTTGGCTGCTTCCTTCTGCACAACAAGCTCCAAAGCTATTGTATCATCCTCAACTTCATCATTAGCAAAATTTTTAGTGGTACTAGCAACAATTTCTTCTAACCTTGAGAGTTGTGAACTCGTACAATTTTCAACCAGATAATCGAATAGGTAATTTACATCCATTTTATTACAGTAGCCCAAATCATTGATTTATGAACATCTTTAAATGGGAAGTCAAAATTTAACAATGAGATATGTAAGAAGACTTTGTACTTGTTCATTATAAGAAGAATTCCTTGTCATTAATATACATAATATTTTCAATTTGATTCATTGTATGCATTTAATAAAATGGAAGTGGACATCTATCGTTTAGTATTCCTAAATATTTTTGGCCTCTTGATAATAGAAAAATGATATCAGTATATATAGTGACGATATTAATAGAATTAAATTATATTTGTAAATCAAGTAAACGTGGATTGGTTTATATTTCTTAGACTTTTAGCCTCTTTTTATTAGTAGAATAATTTATATTTTAATAAAATAGCATAAAACTTTAGTTGATTAAATAAGTGTTTCTTTGAATTGTAAGTACACTCAATAAAACAATGAATTATTAATTTATTGATTAATTGATGAGTAAATCTTACATACACTGACAGTGCATACACTATTATGGTTGGATGCATGATATATGAGCAAAATTTGAATTTGAATTTTAAATTCAGATGAGTTGTCATGCATTCAATGATGATAGTGTATACACTGTCAGTGTATAAAAGATTAATCCTTAATTAATACTTCTTTAAATTGCTAGAATTTGTATGGTTCCAAAGTTTTTAATTTATAGAGATTTTATTGTGTTGAATTGAGGGCTCATTTGTATAGTCATAGGTCATATGTGAGTCATATTACCAATAGATTAAAAGAAAAAAAAAAGAAAAGAAAAAACGGCAATTATTGCCAAATTTGTTGGGGGTTCTTAAGGGACATTTGCTGGCCCATGACCAACTGGGCTAAAATAGAAGCACACAGCTCTGGCCCACTTCTTCTTTCGGTCAATTTTCATGTGTCTCGAATCGGCTACGATGACTAATGGATAATTTTATGGGAACACAGCCGAACAAAGAAACTAATTTTTTTTCCTTAGCTTCCGAAAGGGTAATTTTTGCTAGGATCTGAGCAAAAAAGCCGAAAAAGGTAGAGCTTAAAACACAAAAGTAGGGGTGCCCATCGAGTTTTTTGAGTCGGGTTTTAATGAGTTCAAGTTCGGCTCACAAGTTTTATGGAGCTTTGGGTTTTGGACTTTCAAGTTTAAATTTAAAGATTCAAACTCAACTCATAGTATTATATGAGTTTTGATTTCAAATCCGATTTGGCCTAAAATCATAATTAAATATAATATATATATTATATAATTATGAATTAATTCAAATTTACATATAAATTATTAACATTTTATGTTGTAATATGTATAATTATAAATTATAGATATTATTATATGTATATCTTACATATATAATTATACTCATAGATGGGCCAAACTTTAATTAGGCCTGAATCTAATGTAGCTCAATCTCGGCGCACATTTAGTTTGAACCTAATATTTCGACTCAATCTCTGTCCGGTCCAATTAAAATTGAGCCTCAGTGCTTTTTTTCGAATCAAATAAGCCGAACTTGGATTGGCCCGATTCTATTGATAGTTAGTAAAAGACCCCCTAAAATGAGTTCTGATGCAGGCAATATTCAAGCTTGTTAATATGTGCACCGTAGTTATATATATATAGAAAAAGCCTTGTTAAAACATGTCAAAGAAGAGTATTAACTAATTTCCCAGGCCTAGAATTTTTATTAAGCTTAGATTCTCATAGCAAAATTTTTCTACCTTTTTTTTTTTGAAGTGCAAAGGTAGAGTGCTGATGAATTTTGTATATGTCATGGTTGAACGGCTGAACCCCCAACTCTTTCACGAATTAGGAGTTTCATAAGTTGAGTTTTGTGCAGTTTAAATCGATTCATGTACGTAATTGTATTGTATTTGATGTAAGTTTGTACAGTTTTGGTGTAATTACTAATTTTGTTGCATGCGTTGACAAATTTTTCCGAATTTACACCAAAAGTAGTAAGAATTATATGAATAGGTTTAAATTAGACAAAACTCAACTTGTAATATTCTAATCCCCTTTCACCGTCAATCCCATTACTAGCCTCACCAAGGCTCCATGAAACAAAATTTACGTTAAAACTCATCTTTTTGCTTCCGGTTCCTGTCTCTCTTCCTTGCTCTAAAAGTAGGACTTAAAACCAATCTAGGCAGTTTCGTGTTTCTTAGCAAAGTTTCCTTGTATACTCTTGTGGGTTCCTAGTTTTCCTGTGCATTAATCAGTTGCTTGCCGGTACCTAAATTATACCTAACCTTTTGAAAATGTACACAATCCTAATTATTATACCCCTGATTAAAGGTACTTTCCTAAATTATTACACTTTCCATAGATAACCTGTTAACGATAAATGTATAATGGGTTTCAGGGCACTCATTAGAATAGTTTCAAGAGTTGATTTCTTGGAAAGTATCTAAACGTAGGTTGTAATAACTAATAAATATGATTGTGTATTAACACGATAAGTTAGATATAATTTAGGTGTTTTAATGAGTGTCCTAATTTGAGGCACTTGTTAAGACATCTAACTAATACATATACTCACTTACTTTTTTCTTTTTTTTTTTTCAAAGTTTACATTAAAAAAGAGTGCTCTGAATCACTCATTAGAAAAATCCTGTATTATGTATGTATTCAAGGAGAGAGGAACAAGAAAATTCTTTTTGTATTTCTTCATGTTCTTCATGGGGTTTAATTTGTTCTTGTTGCTTTAGTTAATTATGTTAATGGTTTAATTACATCACGAGGAGTGTCTTCTAGAGCTGGTATAGCATAGCTGTCAAAGTCGATTCTGATGAAGATGAACCAGCAGCTGCCGCCTGAAGATGTAATGACAGGAGATTTTGGTGAGATTGCAATTGAAATCGCTCCTGAGATAATTTCAGCAAAACTCAGCTCATAATTTAATAGTTCTATCTAATGGGTGCCTATTGGGTATTTGTTAAGACATACATTAGGTGTTAGATTTTTGAAAATATAAGATTAATTAGAAAAATTTTATAAATGTAAGGAAAGATAATATTTGTTAGTATGCGTGTGTGTATATATATATATATGATAGGTTGGATGGAATTTAGTTATGTTAATGAATGCTCATTGGGCCGACAGAAAAACCTTAATTTAATCTATATAGTGACCTGTTATATAGTGACCTGTTATCAGCTCCATATATTATGTGAACAAAAGGGAAGATCACAGATAATATTTTCTTTCATAACTTGTCCACGCTTGGAAAATCACATATTTTTGGAGGACCAATAACTTATAACTGGGGCATTTAATTGAATATGGTGGTTGAGATGATAGATTTAAGACGAGAGAATAATTGTGAATAAAATTCGTGTAAGTGTCTGGAAGACAATAATGCAATTTGTGGCATGGACAGCTGAAGTTACGATCCAATATGGATATTAGAAATGAAAATTCATTTCTGGAGATTATCATAGGTATGTTTTTGGGTAAACTATATATTTTAAAAGAAAAAAATCATTCAAAATGTCTCTCACATTTTGTCAAATGAATTTTTTCCGTCCTTCACTTTTAAAAGGGTTATTATCACTTTACTCCCTCAACGTTTGACGTCATTATCAATTTTCCTCTTAACGTTATTTTTTAGTCATTTTACCCGCAAGAATAATGGTCAAATTTAACGGAGTTTATTTATTCAAATGATAAGACATGTTTAATATTTAAAATTATTATCACTTTACCCCCATAAATTATAACCCTATTATTAATTTACCCCTAGAGTTATTTTTTAGACAATTTATCCCACCATTAAATCAACTTAACAAGTTTAAAAACTTTAGAAGAAAGTACCTCTTTTTTGTATAATAAAAATAATAAAAAATTTAGAATGGCTCTTCTCCTTTTAGTATCAAGAAAAAAAGTCAAAACATTAATCTCTTTCTTCTTGGCAATATTATTAATATTGAAAAAAAATATAAAAATAGGGGGGAGAGAGAGAGAGAGAGCTCAATTCTTTTTTGGAATAATTACAAAAATCTTCCCTAAGGTTTCTGATAGTTTCACTACCTTCCCCTGATTAGAAACCTCCCATATTAGGTCATTGGGGTCCAATTGTCACATCAATCATGGAGAAATAACTTAATTACGCACACAACTTAAGAAATATTTCCCAATTATGTTCACATGATTTGTTAAATTGTTATTAACTAGATTTAATATAAATAATGACAATTTATAAGATTTTTTTTAAAATTTCTAATATGCCATTACAAAAAGGGGCCAAATATAGGCATCTTTCTGTGATTGATAATTGATATGCGTGAGTAGAAGCAATGATTCAGACTTTAGTTGGTTTTGTGGAATAAGAGAATTAGAGTTTCTTTAGGCATATCTAAGGATTTAAGAGACTTGAAATGGAAATTTGCTCTCAAAATTTTCTCAAAATTTTGGTGATTGTGAAAATCTCAAGGTCAGCCCCTAAGATTTTTCTGCCCATAAATTTTCGAAATTTTTATCATTTGATTGCAGATGTCAAGGTAATTCTTGATGGTTGTGTTTAATAGTGACCCTGCAAGTGAAAAAGAATAGGTTAGATCAAACAAAAATTGGAATTTGTTACCATTTGATTGCAGATGTTAAGGTAATTCTTGATGGTCATGCTTATAATGTTTTTTCTTTTTTTATCCTAATTGTTACTTTTATTGTCATAAAAAATAAGTGTTGGTTTTGTATGAAATATAGGAAAAAATTGTTAGTTGTATGTTACTATATTGAAAAACCTTTTAATTATGACAATTTTTTTTTCTTGTTTGTGATTATTCAACAAATGGTCTTTTTTAAATTGAAATGTTGGTTGTAGTAAGGTTTACATAATTTGTTTCTTTTATAGTAGATTATGCAACTGATGTGTTATAATAGATGTAATAGTATGATATTACACGTGCAATGTGTAGATGAGATTTTGAGTTGCTAAACTTGTTGCAGAGTTATGAAACTAATCTTTTGTTAATACTCTATGAATGCGGTAGCAGTTACACTGTCTCACATTTGATAAAGTTAAAATAGATATATATTGTTCATAGTAAATTAACTATATAATGCAAAACCTGAGGGTAGTTATAGAATTAATTGTTTTCTCTCTCCTAATACCAATTTTATATTGTTTTGTATTTGAATTGTACTGATTTGTTACTAGCTAATTAGTTTTAGGGGAGGTTTCTGATATTTTGAAAACCTCAGGGGAGGGTAGTAAAACTATTAGAAACCTCAAGGGAGGTTTCTGAAATTATCCCTTCTTTTTTTTTAGTACAAACGAGAAAGAATTCAATATTTTTATTAGTTTAAAATTACTTTATTTTTCTGTTTATTACCCAATTTCAATCCTAATCCCTAGAACAATAAAGTAATACAATAATATTAGATTCTTCCTTATTTTCTTTCTTTCCAAAATCTAATTTTCTATCTCCTTCTGTCCTATCTCCTTTTCTTTTTCAAGTATTAATAAGTGTGAAAAAAGAAATTTGAAAAAACCTTTTTATTTTTATGTTTTTGGAATGTTAGATTGAAAAAATGGAAAAATAATTATTCCAACTTTTTTATTTTTAATTGTATATGAAAAAGGTAAATACATTTAAACATTTTTAACATACTTTTTAGATTAACGATAAGATAAAATATCTAGAAAATATGGATAGCTCAATTTTGCCAAATACTATTTGACTTGCATCACAAACACATTTTCCAACTCACCTTTTTATATTCCCAACCACCATTTTATCTCACATACATCACATCACAAAAAAGTGCTATAGTAATTATTTCAAATAATACTCTATCCAAATACAATGTTAGAGAGTAAAGTGATTATATCACTATAATTTAAAGGGATAAAGTGATAATAATAATGTAGTAATGTTATAAAATAAAAGAGGATTTTTGTCAAAAATTTATTAACATGTTGAGTTGAATTTAGGAATGGCAATGGGGCGGGGTTAGGGTAGTGGACCCCTCCCCCGCACCCTGCTCCCCCGCTTTCCCCGCGAGACTAATAAAAATTTGTCATGTAATTTTATTATAGTCAAATTTTAGCAAATAATCAAGTACTAAAATATTAATATATCATCAAGTTATTATCTATTGTAAATTTCACAATTGAAACCCATGAAAACTATCAAACAAAAGTTATTTGAATACAATCCAATATGATGGGGGGGAGGGATGGATTGGGTGGTATGGGGGGAGGGAGTGTAAGCAAGAGATTTCGGGTTCGAGTCCTCCTGCTTACACTAAAAAAAAAAAGAAGAGTACAATCCAATATGATGAAACAAATACAACTAAAGTAGTCAAGTTTTCATTTTTGACATAAATACAATTACTAAGTCATTATTGTATTTTTTTGAGAAAAAAAGTTATTGTGTTCAATGTAATTAGGAATTTAGTATAAATGTATTAGTAAGTTTAGTATAACTAATTAATAATTTCTATTAGTAGACATTTATAATTATTAGTATAATTGATAATATCATTCATATTACATATACTAATATGCATTATATAATACATATGAGTAATAATATCATAATCATAAGTTTGTAACTAATTAAATTAAATATTATATATGTATATATAATTATAGACATATATATATATACATATATTAATTTTTTAACGGGTGGTGGGGTGAGGGTATACTTCCTTGCCTCCTACTCCATTTCTAAATAGGGGAAAAAATTTCCCTCCCACCCCAACCCCCACCTCATTATTGCCTCGCAGGCACTCGCTCCAATTGTCATCCCTAGTTGAATTATCTATGGGGTGAAATGACTAAAAGATAACATTATGGGATAAATTGATAATAGTGATATAGTTTAAGGGAGTTAAAATATTAATTATACATCCTTTACAAATTTAAGTTGGCAAAATTTCATTCCAATCTAAGTTTTTGATCACTTTTTAGTCTAAAATTACCACATGAGCCATATAAAATCATTTTTTATACAGAAAAAGGTCAAATCTCATTTTTTTAGTAGTAAAAATGAATATAAATTGACATAAATCCTACATTTTTAGGAGAAAAAATGAATATCTTTTAGGTCAAATCTTATTTTTTTAGGGGTAAAAATGAATATGGATCAAGTTATTTGTTTAACTACAAACGGAATTTAATCTTTTTGCCTCTTCAAATTAACTATGTATGGGTATAAATTAACTATGTGATAAATTCAGTATTAAAAGTAGTAAAAAAAATCTAAGTTAGGACCGAATTTTACCGACTTAATTTTGTAGGGGATGTAAATTTACTATTTTGAAAGTAAAGGATGAAAAAATTCATTTAACAAAATGTGAAGGATGTTTTGAATGATTTTCCCATTTTAAAATCATAGAGGAGAGATGTTTATGTGTTGCAGCCCTAATCCCCAAGGGGATAAAATATACGTAACTTATCTTCTACAGGTTTAGTTTTTTTTTTCCTTTTGTGATTTTTGGATAGTGGATATTATTCAAGGTAGTTTTGTATGCAAATTGAAATTTTGAAGTAGTCCATTTCCCAGGATTGAATGGAATGAAGTCCCTTATTCTCTTCAGACAATCATTACTACGGGTAATACCCGCTTGTGAGACAAATAATAGAACTCGTAATTCTAGCCTGGGGACACAACTGTGCAAGAAAACATAACAGATTTAAAAGATGAGATGCGTCATTTATGTTTTCATTGGATCGTGGATCAATAAAAATTTCTTGACTACAATTACCCTTTTATTTTTGCCATTTCATGGCTAAATAGTGCATTAAAGAAGAGGGGATAATTTCAAAAACCTCCCTTGAGATTTTTGACAATTTCACTTGGCTCTCCGGAGGTTTCAATAATTACATAGACCTCCCTTGGTCTAATCAAATGACTAAAATGTCCTCCACTTAATAATTACATAGACCTCCCTTGGTCTAATCAAATGACTAAAAGACCTCCCTGGAGGTTTCAATAATTACATAGACCTCCACTTAATAGTTAATTCATAAAGGGACATTTAAAATTGAAAAATACTTCTTATTATTCTACTTGTCATTGTCATTTTCTAATCTCAAATAACAATCTCCATCAATTTCTAATTTTCATCTCTTCCTCCCTCTTTCCCTCCCTCCCCCTTTGAGAGTTGGAACATAAAAAAATGACTAATATGTTTGTTAAGCAAAAAAGTCTAGCAATTAGTCATTAGTTATCTCTTTTATTTATTTATTGATTGTGATTTTACTATAAAAATAGAATTTTGTCTTTATTTTTAAGAGTGCTAGAGCAATGATAAATTATGTTCTTAGGGACATGGGGGCATTTCTTAGTTGGATTAATCTTTTATATACTAACAGTGCATACATTATCACTATTGGATGCATGACAACTCAACTAAATTTAAATTTAAAATCCAAATTTTACTCTTGTGCCATGCATCCAACCGTGATAGTGTATATACTGTCAGTGTATATAAAATTTACTCTTCTTAGTTTACTATTGGTAGTGGTGGTAGTGAGTTACATTGACAAGAATTAGCAAGTAATGAATTTTGAAATGAGTCGGAGTCGCTGAACTTTGTTTGTTTTAATAAGTATGACACGTACAAGAAATTAAAGATTAAAATCTTATTTTGTTTTGTCTTGTTCTTTAAAGAAGGGTATTTTAGGATATTTATGAAAAATATAGGTTATTGGGTCTATATTGTTACATAAACCTTAAAAATAAGGGAGGTAAGTGTAATTTTTAAAACTTGAGGGGAGCTCTTTGTAATTATTGGAAACCTCAAGGGAGGTTTCTGAAATTATCCCAAAGAAGAGTTCAAAAGATGGAGAGACAGATGGAGACAGAATGTCCACAAGATAAAATTAGATATGATGGAAAAAGACAAACTTGAGTTTGATGAGAATTGGCAAAAAGCAAGTCGAACGCTGTTTGCATACCGCTATGATTGGGTGCTTTATTATACATTTGGGTGAGGGTTGGTTATACATTGAAGATGAAGCTCGAGTCGAATTAAATTTGAACACATTTAATATTAGATACCATGATCGAATTCGACCAAAAGGACATTCCAATAAAAATTCGTAACCAATCCAAGAATCTTTTTTTTTAAAATTTTTTTTGGAAGTTAATATTTACAATGTGATTTTGTGAATTAGAATTCTTATTAATTTTAATATGAATTCAATTGAAATTCTTAGTATAGATCTAAGTATCTATATATCTATATTTAAATTTCTAAACATTATACGTTAAATTTGTACTACATTCATTGTTTTGGTATTTCATTTGTAGAAACTAAATTTAATGACGAATCTAATAATTTTGCTAAAAAACAGCAAACGAAGATCATTTAAATAAAGAATAACTTTTTTATACACTTGAAGTCAGATTTTCAATTCTTTTTTAACTTGATATTGAATTTGATCTCAAGATAAAAATATAGCACTAAACATGAATCTTTGTTAGGGTTAAGTTCTATCCATTTGTAATCATTAGTCCAGTGGTCAAAGAAGAGTTTTTAAAATTATTTTCATTATCAGATTTGGGGTTTAAATCATGTGCTTAACAGTTAAGATAAGAAGGATACGAGGAAGAATGAGAAAGTAAAAGAAAAAAAAAAGTGCCATTCATTTGCAACCCTGAATCGACATCAAATAATATTCTAACTTACGGGTTACTTAAATTTGGTCTAGTGGCAATATTGGCAAACAAAAGGACGAGGCAATCAAATCTAATGCCGATATTGTCTAGGGTCAAATCAAACTGTATAAGTATGGCTCCATCCCTACAACAATCAATTGTCCATGTCTCTCTCTCTCTATAAATAAATAAATAAATATATATACAGTGGCAGCGGCGGAGCTAGGAATTGCAATTAGGAGGGGCGAGTCTCTGTTATTTGGACAAAGTCCAAATAACTTTCAAATATTATTGTTTGGTTCCTTGAGAGGGGGGCAAAATGAACATTTTTATCAATATTTTTGGACGGGGGGCAAAACAATATAATAAAAATTTTTTTACTTAGGAAATTTTTTTATAACAATTGGAGGGGGGGCAAAGTGAAATTTTTTATCAATATTTGGAGGGGTAAAACAATATAATAAAAATTTTTTTACTTAGAAATTTTTTTTTTAACAATTGGAGGGGGGGCGGTTGCCCCCCCTGGCCCCCTCTTCCCTCCGCCCCTGTATATATATATATATATATATCCATCACAAACATGTATATATCCATCACAAAACAAATACTCCATGGAAATAGCAACTTGTGCCAAGCTTTCTCACTTCTTCATTCTTCTCCTGGTGGCAACCTCTTGTTAGTCTCTCTACTCCTGTACTGCATACGTTAGGGTAAGTTTGATGGTCATATTGGCTCCTGTGGTAGCTGGTATTGAGAATCTGGAAAGGTTAATAGTTCAAAAAAAAAAAAATTCATTTAAAAATAAAGAATAACAAACCACATATTTAATTTTCAATAGAGCAAAAACCTGAATTGGTAATTATTTAAATTCGACTCTTATCATTGTTTTTTTGTAAAATGGATGGTGCCATAGTGGAGTTAATGGTGAAAAACATGTGGGAACTCAAATCAGAAAGTCAAGACAAACAGAAAAATGAAAAAGAAAAGAACTTATGCGAAGGTGACAAAACGAAATAGGCAATAGTTTTCATTACCGTACTTGAAAATTGATAACAAATTTGGGACCAGCAAAATAAGACCGCATGACCTTTCATTCGAACGAAGGGCTGTTATATCAATCATGACGTTAAATATCTCGAGTCCATGTTGACTCAAGCTGAATCTCAAGATAAAATTCTGAAGGTGGGTGTTTGGGTAGATAAGTCCCTCGCAGGATTTTAAAAGTTGTCGGCTTTTAAAGTTATCGTGGGAATTAGGTTTATTTGTAAAAATATTCTTACTTTCTGTAAGAAAATGTAAGGAAAAAGAAAACTCATTCCCAGGGGCTTGGGGATAGTTACTTCTTAGCAACATGGCACCCTATGGGGTTTTCTATCCCACATCGGATTGGAGAGGGAGGGTGTTTGGGTAGATAAGTCCCTCGCAGGACTTCAAAAGTTGCCGACTTTTGAGGTTGATGTGGGATTAGGTTTATTTGCAAAAACATTCTTACTTTCTGTAAGAAAATGTAAGGAAAAAGATAAAATTCTGAAATCGAATATGACGTGTATTAGGGTTTGATTTGACTCGTTTTAGCAATTCGAGGTTTCAAATATTATTCTGCTTTGAAGGATATGACACCCACACACAGGATGCATGGTTATCAAACAAGAGTGTACAGATATCATTTCCCTTCATTTAGAAGTGAACTTGATTTGGTCTAGTGGAAAAATTGGAAGATAACAAGAAAATGAATCCCCATGCTCGGGTAATTTTCTGCTGTCCGACTCTATACATTCTGCTCCTTTCCTACTACAAAGAACCATCAGAAGACTAATACTCCGGGAAAATGGGGAAAATGGCAACTTCAGCCAAGCTTTCTTACTTCTGCATTCTCTTCCTGGTGGCAAACTTTTGTTAGTCTTTCTCTTTCTCTCTCAAGTCTCAACGCATATGCTGCATCTGCAAACATTAGTGCATGCCACATATGGCCATGTGAAGCTGTAAAAGACCTTGTATTTATATCATAAAGAAAGTTCAGCCAGCTTTTATGCCCAACAAAGATGTTCAACTTGCTTAGAATAACTGTGTCATCGTTTTCTTATTCGAAGCAATTTAACGTCCAAATAGACCATACCAAACAGACACATACTAAAAGAAAGTTCAGCCAATAGATAATGGGTTGTTGCTATCAAGTTTCGCAGGCATTCAGTAACATACTTAAATTATACTTCACTTATCTTGCCAATGCGTATAATCATAATTTATGCACTGCCTTGCATTTATATCTTCCCAATATAATTATACTTTTTTCAAACAATTAACACCAGACAGACCCACTAAGCAGTAAAAACAACAAGCAATAGTTAAGAAAGACGAGAAGCACTGAATAAAAGCAATAATAAAGAAAGGCAAACAATTCTTGATTGTGACAAGGAAGGCATTAAAAAAGCTATCAATTTATGAGTTTATCTAAGAGGTGCTTAGTAGGAACTTGTTAAGATTACAATCACATATTAGTTGTTAAGAAAAATGATATACCCCCCCCCCCCATAACTATCTAAAATAAATGGAAGGGAGGGTTATGAATGTCAGTGTGTACGTTTAATTGATAAGTAAGAGTGTAAGTTTAGTGTAATAAGGTCCAAGAAAGCCTTGGATTTATCCATGGAAATAGAAACCAATGGAAGGGGAGACAAAAAGGGAAGAAAAAGAAAATAGTGGGAAAAAACAGAGAACGATATATATATATATGCCTGTAGAGGTTTACATGGGAGAAAGAAAGAGCGTAACGTAGCCAGGGACAACCTTGCCGATGATTCCAATTGCATGGGACAAATCCAAATTCAAAGAAACCTCGGCAAGTCATCCCTGGCTGCAATGCGCTCTCCATCTCTTCATGAAAAACTCTCCAGACCAGAACCCACTACATTGGCCTCTCCTCCATATTAGCTATATGCATCACACACTGAAATTAAGTTCATGATGAAGTGTGCAACGGGAACTGACAATTCTTAAACTATGTTCCCTGCTGAAAGAAGTTGTACAATGTTTCCTATTTATAGGCAAAATGATGCATGAATCAATGAGCCTGTCATGCAAAATTGCATATATTCGCTTGCTTCCACTATGGATAGCTTTTAGCAGGAGCGAACATGGATATGACACTTGTAAAGGCTCTAAATTCTTGCTTGGTTGCATTTAAGCTACTTAGGTACATCATACTTGTATGCCAATTTCAGTAACTATCTTATCTTATTTTAAAGTCGGCTGGTGATGGAGAGGGAGATTCCCACCTTTTTTTGTTCCTTTCGGTCTTTTTAGTTTGAGTTATTATCGTTGATTAGTAACCTTAATCAGTAGATTAAGACCTCCTATGTCCTTTTAGGCGTATCATTGGTAAATCTAGACACTTTTTTGATATGACAACCTAGCTGCACAATCTGATGTAGACTATTGTTTTTCTCTCACCGGAAATGGAGGTTTTAGATTCTCCTACTAAGTGGACTGCTTGAACCACCTGCTCTTGGGTCGGTGGTAGGGCTGCAAACGAGCCGAACCGAGTCGAACTTTGAGCTAATCGAGCCGAGTCTCAACTAAATTTTACCGAGCTCGAGCTCGAGCTCGAGCTCGACGAGCCGGCAAATTTCGAGCTCGAGCTCGACTCGAATCAAGTCGAGCCGAGCTCGAGCTCGAGCTCGAGCTCAAAAAAAAATAAAAAATAAATATTTTATTTTTAAAAAAATAAATAAAATAATATTTTTTTCTTAATAAATAATAAAATATTAAGGATATATACGTAATTTTACTATAAAAATAAAAAATAAAAAAAAATATATATAATATACGTAATTTTATTATTAAATAAAAATAAAAAAAAAATATATATATATATATATATACCCAAGCTCGCGAGCCGGCTCGCGAGCTAACGAGCTTAATATTCTGAGCTCGAGCTCGAGCTCGAGTTCGACTCGAGCCGGCTCGAGCTCGACTCGAGCTCGATTAATAACGAGCTCGACTCGAGCTTGACTCGAGCAGCTCGCGAGCGGCTCGCGAGCAGCTCGATTCGTTTGCAGCCCTAGTCGGTGGCCACCACCAAGCCCTTAAGGCTTTGGTGAACCCTTACCTCCATCCCACCAAAATGTCACTCTTGTGGCTCTGTTTCAAATCCAGACGGGTGCGTTGTGCACCCGTCTGGTCCGGTGGTGGTTCTGTTCTCATAAACTCAGTTGAGCCTCCCTTAGATAGAGTAGGAGTAGGAGTAGGGATGTCAATTGACAAAAAAAAAAAAGAAAAATACTAAGTGGACTGCTTGTGGTCCTATTTGGCCGTGGACCCAGAAATTCAGAATTGTCGGGGAAAACTTGGTTGAGAACGAAAATGAAGGGGGTAGTTTACTTCTGACCACAATGTTGAGGGGGCATATCTGATTGTGTCAAGGATCTATTTGAAAACAAAAATATTTTTCATTGCCAAAACCAATTTTCAAAATATTAGGACCCTATCGATGCAACTTTTTGCCACTTCTTCTTGAGTTTCCAAGTTAGATTTCAATAAAAAGCCATGAGCGTCAATGGTTTCAATCTGAATTTCTTTTCTTATCAACAGAACTAAAATTAAATAAGGAACCAAAATGGTTCATCGACTCATTTGGTATTAGTTCGAATCTTACCTTGGATTTGAATCCTTATGACTCGCTTGAGTGCGTCATGTGGGGTCGCGACGTATTCCCCTGATTTGATGTATTGACTCGGGTTTCAAATGATTCGAGTCGAGGCATGTTCTAGATCAAAAAAAAAAAAAAAGATCCATCGACAGTATATATTAAGCCAAATATATATATATTTTTTTACACTTTAGAGTGCACTAGCTAGGATCAGCTAGCTCTATTGAAGATTTATATTTCACCCGTGGAAACTTTTATTTATTTTTAACTCTAAGAAACTCTTAACTCTCAAGTAATTCTTCGAGCTATATGTGTTTTTTTTTTCCTATTTTTGCTGTGGTCAAGGCAAAAATCTAATTGCATGAGTGTCAATTTCACCCTATCAATGATGAGTTTGAACGAAATAGTAAGTGCTGGACAAACTGTTAAGAGTGCCGCAAACTGTTAATTTATTGGAAAAGTAAAGTAAATGAATGTATTTTCGTCGATATCCAACTTAGCTAGTGGAGATATTAACAACCTGATAATGAAATTTTTTTCGGGTAAACGGTCAACTATAGAATTTATCACTACATCAACATGGCATCTTTGATGTGAAAAAACTCTTCCATTTCATTCCCTCCAAAGCTTATAAACCATAGCACCTAAAGCCAGGTTTCTGACATGGTTAATAAAGCTCTCCTTCTGCAAATGTTGGCCATTTCCTGAATCCTGATGCCATAAGAACCACGAAACATTTGGCAATAAGCTTGGAATCTGCTCTATATATAACCTGAAAAATCACACTTAAAGAATAGATGATCCAATGGTTAATGTTTACAGCTGCAAGTAATACACTAGAGATCAGTAAAAATTCCCCAACATTGAAGCCTATCTAGCCAAAGAATAAAAGAATAACTTGGAACATGGTGATTGAACCAGCCAAGACTAAACCGAGGAACCTTATCAGCAGGATCCCTCAAAAGATAATAGCAGATTTTAAGGTTAATAATTTGACTCTTCCTCCTTTTGTTTTCTTAAATTTTAAAACCTTCCTTGAAAACAAAAAAAAATATCAGTAGGCCATTTAAATGCGACGGATTTTAAGATAACGTACTCAACAGTGCATGCTAGCCTAATATCCATTAAGCACAATTATACTAATACTTTTCAAACATATTAAAAGCTTTGGGTGCGCACAATTTACAACAAATTTATGCATGTTCTATTCCACAGGCATTTACTAATGTTTCAAGTAAAATTAGTGGAAAAATTCACCAAATTATAGAGAATTCAGCTTAGTAAGTAGATGTTCATACGTGTCCAAATTCACATCTTTATTGTACAAAGACAAGAAAGTTGACATTGAAAAGTTTCTGCCGATTAAATATGGTACCTGGTTCCACCCAGAAGATAAAGAGAAAATATCGAAAGAACAATATCATAAAGATATTTTATGACCAGCAAATTGAGGGGCAGAAGGCCTTAATTGAAGTCAAAATATGCTTATTGTTCCCTCATACTCCAAAAGGCAGGCATCTAATTATACCACCTGTATTTGCGGTGTATTTGAACTTGGAATTTGGTACTTTTGTAAGCATTTCGTGAAATACGTCAGTGGAACGGAACACTCGCGATGTTGAGTGCTGTATAAACCATCTAGATATTTTTGAACTTAAATCAACAAGAGAAGAATGTAGATATTTTTGAACTTAATTCAACAAGAGATGAAATTAAGTTCATGGTTGCGACACTTACTATTGATTTAATGCAGTGTAAAGTTTTATTTTTACACTAGCAGGTTTGGATGTATAAATAAAAAAAAAATTTAAAAATTGAATAAAGATTATTCAACTGAAAATATAAATAAATATTAGATTAATCTTTCTTACAGCTTAAGTGCATAGATTAACCTTTATGTTTGGAAAATAGAATTCAAAAATTAAATGCAAATTATGCGTCATGCAGTTAAACAAGCTAGTATAAGGAAATTATTCACTTTGTAAGAAAGATTATATATCTATCATGTACACAAAATTGGTTAATGAAAAATACTCTCTTACACTTGTATTTTTTTTTTTTTTTTTTTGTCTACACAGGGGTGTCCGGATTAATCCTTACGGGGTCCGACTAATCCCCTGGCGCCCCGCCAGGCGCCCCAACCCAGCCCAAGCACGATATGTGCGCGGAGGAATCCAGCAGAGCAAAGACTCGAACTTGGGACCTCTCGGTCACCGGTGGGAGGTGCTACCGCTGGACCATTCACGCGGGACCTCTCTTACACTTGTTAGTTAGTGCCTGAAACGGTAATCCAAATATATGGTTGGGTTCAATTGCAAAAATAATGAGTAACGTGCTTGTTCCACTCTACGTGGGTCGTTCTTCATTGAAGAAAATCGATGTTGGCCCAAGACTAATGGTTTTGTTTGAGTAGAAAGCCCTTATTGGGAAAGTCGAAGCCCAGCACCGAGCTTAAACATTGGATTCCTATACTGATTTTAGATTGACTGATCCTAATGTTAATGTCGAAGTCCCTATGCTTTCATCAAAGCATTATTTGATTTAAGTTTGGTCCTAATTTTATTAATATTAAAAAATGAGGAGGATGAGCTAAAAAGAATGCGAGCTGAGCCAGATCGGAAAGAGAGATCCTTCTCTGCCTAAAACTAATGGAAAATTGGCATTTTGTTGTAGAGAGGCTGCAATAGCTATAACAAAAATTGAGAAAATGTCTCCTATTAATTGATGATTATCAAAAAAAAAATAAAAAATGTTACTATAGTTAGATTCCTACGATTTTGACCCCTCTCAGAAGTAAGTTTCCCCACCATCCTAGTGGGACTAGTCTATCTCTAATAAACTTTTGCTTGAATGTTCAAGACTTAACCATCAGCTCTTGGGCTGGTGGTCACCACCAAGTCCTTAAGGCTTTGTTGGGGTGGGAGGCAATGTTTGAAATGCCACTCTTGTGGCTCTGCTTCAAATTCAGACGGGTGCGTAGCTTCTCCCGTAGATAGAGTAAGAGTAGGAGTAGGGATGACAATTGACAAAAAAAAAAAAAAACAATGTTCAAGACTTGTTTTTTTGTGCCATTCTTTCATTGTCACCTCAAAAAAGAGAGGACACGTTCCTTGGTCGGTTGGATTAAGTTCAGTTACTCGCCTCCAAATAGATTAAGAAAGGAAGGGAAGCCATCACTCTCATAAGCTATCTCTAATAAACTTTTGCTTGAATGTTCAAGACTTGTTTTTTTGTGCCATTCTTTCATTGTCACCTTAAAAAAGAGAGGACACGTTCCTTGGTCGGTTGGATTAAGTTCAGTTACTCGCCTCCAAATAGATTAAGAAAGGAAGGGAAGCCATCACTCTCATAAGAGTAAGTGTCCTACTTTCATCAATCCGAAACCCAGTTTTCTTTTGTCCTACTTTCATGAGAAATTAGATGGGGATTCCAACAGAAGCCCTTCCTTTTCTGTCTTTTTGTGACTGTGATTTGATTTATTCACTGGTTTGAAACTTAGCACTTCTTTTCTTATTGATTCTACGAGCAGCAGCATTCTTGAATGAAGTCTATCTATGGTTAGCAATATTGGCTAATTTCGATACGAATTGACTGAGTCATAACTGAAATAGTGGGGTTCGATACGAAACCAATCCTTGAATCGCAGATATTACCATATTTGCGACGACTCACTCTGACTCGGCTGATATTGATCGATTCAATTCCGTGATACATGGTATCGGTTAATATATCCGAATCAACTCGAAGTCGACTCAGATATTTTTTCAAATTGTGTCTTTTTTGGTATTTTTTAATTTTAGTAATTTTTCAAATTTTTTGGAAATTTTTATATATTATAATGTGCGTATCATCCGATATTCAACTGATACGCCACAACGGACGTGGAACAATCGAGACCGCAATGTGACCGTGACCCGCGATAGCGAACCATGAGTCTATCCGAAACGACCTACACATTAGTTTGAATTTATTGATTGGGAAAGCAACTTCCGCAGCATTAGAAACTTGAGTATCTGAAAGACGAAGGCGCAAGGTACTACTGTAGATCTCTTTAGGCCTGCCACTTTCTCAATCGAAAATATCAACTGTGAAGATTCTCGTTTATATATGTAATTTTAGGATGGGTAAATTATATTTTACCCCCTGTGGTTTACCCTTTTTTACATAACCCTCCTATGGTTTCAAAAACTATACATAACCCCCTCATGATTTGGATTAAAGTGTCAAAATAACGAAAATCGTCACTCGTAACGGAACTTCTGAAAATGTCGAAATTACCCTTATAAATACATGACACATTAACCCCGTATGATTTTTATATTTTACCATATAACCCCTTTATGATTTAATACTTTATCATATAACCCCCTTATGATTTTCAAAATATACACATAACCTCCCTTGGTTAATACATAAATTTCAACTTTACATAGGGGTATTTTTAACATTTTAGGTGACGCCGTTATGAATTATCATTCCCGTCACTTTGACACTTTAATCCAAACCATAAGGGGATTATGTATAGCTTTTGAAATTATAGGGGGGTTATGTGAAAATGCTAAATCACAGGGGGATAAAGTGGAATTTGCCCTTTTAGGATTGATTTTCGTTGATCGGATCGAGGGTGCGGACATACTTGCACGGATTACAGGTGACAGTTACAAGAATGGTGGGGAACTCAACCGTACCCGATGATATTCAAGGATGGATGTAGGCCAACCTATGGTGTGCCGGATGTTATGCCAATAGCAGTGCCAGACAGCTAAGTTGGTATGGAAGAACAGCTACACTGCAGGAAATCCTTTTCTATACAAGTTAACGGAGGAGGTTTTTGAACAAACTTCCATAGGCAAGGGAGTTAGGAGTTGGAATAAGAGGAAAAGGAAGAAGAAGCCAAGCAGGATAGGCCTTTTTATGTCGAAAGTGGCAGTTTAAATAGTTGAATAGGATGCCATCCCCCAAGAGGCTGGTGCCACGAAGTTTGCCGCCCTTCAGCAGGTGCTACTACTTAATAAGATGCTGTTGCCCAGGCTCCCTAGTCGAATCAGTCTCTGTTGCTTAATTTCTCTAGTCGAGCCTAGATCAATTTATTTTACATTCATAAATTTTGAGTGTGTTGCACTGTAAGAATGACGAAATTGTTCTTATAAAAAATAATTATGATATAGAAAATAGAATTTCTTTCTATGCAGGAATTTGACTATGTTGGTTGTGCTTCAATTTATTGTTTTTATTCAAAAGATAAAAACCTTCAATTTTTAATAAAACTTTTCGATTATTATTTTTCCACTTTTTAAAATCCATTTAGAAATGCTTGTGACCCTAAGAACAATATCACAACCTATGAAGTATGATCGTTTATAATTTTTTGAAAGGTAACTATCTCAATTTCATATAAAATTTATATAGAATTTTTGAAAAAGATTTTTTGCATTAAAAAAGACGTACGGATCTAATCCTACAACACTGTTCAAAACCTTAGTTGATTGACTTCGTTACATAAGTGGATTCCTAATTTGTATCTCACACCATGGGGTAAAAGGGATATCTTCGATCATGACATAAGTATGTAGTTATTATTGTATTGGCCAAAAACCTTGCTAATTGATCTTTATGGTGCTTCCTATATCAATTAGATTCTTTTTCATCCTTAGAACAATTAGCTAGACATATTGTATATTTCTTCATATTTCTTGACTTCTATGAAGTTTCTTGATTGGGCGTAGATTATAGAGCATTTATGCGTATTTTTGATTAATTATTTATGCTCTATGTATTTAAATCGGATGAAAAGCTGCTCATTTGGTGTTATATTGGTGTCACAGGAAGTGAATTGAGGAATTGAGGGAATTGGGTGGAAAATGTGCCTAGAATTCAAAGTTCGAGGGTTAAAGCAGAATTTAAGAATTGCAGCAATAACCGGTGCCAATCATCACATCGGACGTTGCTAGAACCTCGATTTTGCCGTTGTAGACCAATGACCTGTGCCGGACATCACACTGGTCATGACGCCAGTCATTGTCGCATTTGCCGAGAATTCAAACTTGAACCCTAGACTTTCACAACTATTGTTTCTCACTCACTTTTAATTTAGTTAGATTAATTATAAGTTCCTCATCAATAATTCAAATTTCCCTTGGCTTTAATTCTTCTGTGTTGGAATAATTAAGTAGAGTATCACCTTTTCCCTGTGGTTCGATCCCTGGAATTCTCCAGGTGACTTTTATACTATAATCAACCCTGTATACTTACAGGAATACATCAATCATTTCTTTCTTTGTTATAGCTGATAAAAATCATTGTATTAGATGATGCATATGTAGATAATTAACTTCTGGTGGTACAAATTATTTGCAAAGAAAGAAATGATCGATGTATTCCTGTAAGAAATGATTTGCCATTTCCAATCTCAATTCAAGTTGCTAGTGTTGGTTCTTGACCAAAATAATCATATAAGTAATAGTAATTTCTCTGATAAAATTTAAGAAATTAACAAAAATCTCATACGTCAATGTTGCATTAATAAATGCAAATAATTTGTACCACCAGAAGTTAATTTGGCATGAGTTAAGGCGCGGACTAGGTCTTAAAATTATTGGAGAGAGTACACGAGCAACTTCTGATTTTCAATTTAACCACCTTGAATTTGACAACTACTAAAAAGTACGGTAGGGCTGAGGCGCGCAGAGTACTCTCTTTAAGACAATACGTGCCCCTGCGATATTTTTTTTTAACTGCTGTAGAAGATCTAGCGCGCCGCCTCCAAGATATAACAATCCAACTCTATGGTTGTTGCCTCCCTTTGATCTGCACAACCAAAAGAACCAGAACCTTCCCAATATCTTACTTTGCCCAAAGAAATGAGTATTGAGAGAACAGTATTTAGAATAATCTTTTGTTGAGAGAAGTGTATGTATGTAATTCTCAAAAGAACTTCACTATTTATAGGCTACAAAAAAAAAACCTTTAGAAAATAAGTTGAATGTTAGTTCAATGTATAATGGTTTTTTCATATTTAATTGTAGTTAATTTGTAGAATTTGTAACCTAAAAATTGATTCATATTTGAATGGCTTATAAAGACTCAAGACCAAATAATTCATTCATAACTCTTATTCAAATAATTGTATATTAACTCTTTTCAATAAGTATTGTAACTCCTAACATTATAATTCCCATAACTCCCAAATAAATTATTATAACTCTTTGTAAAGATTTGGTCAAGGAAAAATTAAGATTTTATTAAAATACACCAACATTCCCCCACTTATTTTAATAAAATCTGAAAAGGATAAAAATTTAGACAAAGTGAGAATATCATGCATAATGAAAGTGGCATTGCCTTGAAACCTTCATTTAGTGTTTCCATAATCCTCATATTTGAGTCAAAGTGGACTAAAGCCTTCAAACTAAGACTACTTTAAGATATGTAAAATTATGTCACACACATGATATTCAAGAAATTAATTAACAAGCTTCTTAAGTCAGGATATTACGGCCTTGTGCTTTATCCCAAATTCATGCGTGCTTTAGAGAATTAGCCAAATTCTCATATGAGCGGCCTTTACTTCTACACTCATATGGGTGAGTCTATCAAGAATACCCCTATGACCAGGGGCAGATTTAAGGTGGGGGCACTGAGGGCACGGGCCCTCATTGCCCCCGTTAAATTCCTATAATACTTATACAATTTTAATATAATTTTAAGTGTGCTCCCAGAGTTTTTTTAGAAAAATGTGAAAGAATTACGTGATTTTTTAAGTTAGTTCATAAACTAAAAGTGTAAAAAGATACGTGGGGCACAAATTTCATTTGAAATAAGCTAAAAAAAGCCTTTTCATTTTAACTAGCAAGTACCAATCATATCATTCACTTTCTTTGGGCCCCACTCCCGAATTTCCCTTCCCTCCTCTAATGCCCCACAATCGAGAGCCACTACCTTCTACAACCACGCAGCTAGCTACTCTTTCTCTTCATCAATTCATCCAATCATATCATTCACTTCCTTTGTCCCCACTTCCCAATTTCCCTTCCCTCCATTGGTTCCCCATTTTCCCTCCACAACCGAGAGCCATTCTTACTTCCACAACCAAATTAGTTATCAAAATATAAAAACTCGTAATGAGCAATTGTAAATAATTTAGTTTGTTTTTGAAATAAAATTATTATTATATTAATAATTTTGAATTTGTTTTTTTTATGTTTTTCATGGAATATATGCATCATTTGTACTTGTTGGTGAATTTTTTTTTTAAAAAAAAAAACTAGAAAAAGAGTAGGTAAAAAATTTTAGTATTGCTTTTGCCCCCACTAAGAATTTTTTCTGGCTCCGCCCCTGCCTATGACTAAGGCATCCCACCTATAAAGGGCTATAGAACTCATTAAAAGATTTATATCAAATCTTAACCTTTTCTTTGTCATAGAATCACGAGCATGTTTTACACCATGGGAAGGGATTTAATAATTTTATAATATATGCATGCTTTTCACCCAAACCATTCTATGATTCGTTTGTCTCTGATCTAGTTCTTGGGATCTCCAGTCCCTAGATAGCTGTATCCGCATAGATGGTTCCAATTTAAAATTTTTAGGTTCAAGTCCTATTCCCTTGATGTGTATCATATGTTTGACTCAAGCTTGAGATTTTACACAATAAAATAGCAAAGATACGATGTTCGCGATTTTTTTTTTTTTTATAAATAATCTCTCTTAGTGGTCCTGTGATAGCCCCATTTTCCCCTAGGGTGTACTCTAAGGATTAGCGAACTGCCTGCCCAACTCTCGCCAGAACTATTAAACTGAAAATAAGATCACCAAACCATACGATACATAAGAACTTCGATTAAGCGCTCCAACGAAAAATGTAAAGAACAGAGGCCACGTCAGAATCCGACAAAGATTTGGCCGGATTACCGGCCGGATTCAAGGCAGTGACCAAAACGAAAATTTCTCATCTTTCCCTGACAATCTGGCCGGATTCCCTGCAGTGATTTCCCGCCAGAATTCTTTTCTTTCCTTGTCAAGTTCCACACTCGCCCGGCTTTCCAACGAATACAAGTTAACCATAGAAACATGCATTCTCAACCATTATACGTAACAATACTCTTGCATAAATATATACATGGGAGTCTTCACAAGCCAAAATGTTATATTTGATCAAAATACAATTAGGGTTTACTATTACAGAGGAGCTTAACAAAAGAATATCTATAACTAACTCAACTCTTCTCTCCAAAAACCATGGTTCCACTATTTGTCCCCTGCAAGGAAAACAAAGGTAACGGGAATGAGTTTTCGCCCAATGAGGTACCAACAAGTCAAGCAGACAAATATCACGAAAGTACACTTGTAATCAATCAAAATAGACATCAAATAAAGAGAAATGAACACCATAGTTAAATCGGATGTAAAACGATACAGATAGCTCTCAAGTGCCAATTTCCTCTTTTGCATTACTTGATCCAAACCCGTTGACCCTCCGTCAACGTTTGAAGAACGACCGTGACTGTAGACTCCACTTTACACCAATTTCCATCCACCAAACATACCACTTATCGGGCCCGAATACCACACAGAAATAGAGGTGGTAATACTCGATTATACCGATTAGTCGAGGAGATAACACTCCACTCGACAAAACAGAAAACCCAGGGTTCGTTACCAAACCGGCCAGACCCTTGTCGGCTTGACTCGAGTAACTAGCCACAGGGTTTGAGCTCAGAAGTCACAGCAAGGTCGTTGGATACAAGCTTCCAAATGACATCAAATCATATACAAATAACAGATTCAAATGTATACAGTAACCAGTCAAATAGGTGAGTGAAACGACTGTGATAAAGTACACCCTCGTTTCGTCCAGAATAAACAGAAGTCACAAATTGCATGCACAAGTAAACCAGTTAAGCAACAATTCATGCGAGTGGTTCACTCACCAATCAATTGTCACCCTTCACTTTATCCCTGGTTCGTCCTCTTGAACTCTCTCGAATCCTGTGGTTATATACCATATCACAAAGCTAGCAATACAAATCCAAAATACATGAAGAAATTAAGATTTCTAAAACTTCATTTCTTTTCACCTAAACCTCACTTAAACCTCAATTCCACTCATAAACCATACCCAAAATGATTGACCAACTCCACACTTAAAGTGGGAAATGAAAGTAAGAATGGTTCTAGGAAAATATAATTTTTCAGTTTTGCGCAACACTGTTTGAAAAATCATATCTCAAGATTCTTAAGTCCAAAATTGATACACTTTATACCGTAGAAAAATAGATTCAAAGAGTTACAATTTCTCAAAAGATACATTTGTAAGATTCAGTCCACAAGTTAGTCAAATTCGAGTCTCAAGTTGCTGCTTCATCCCATAAAAGACAGAACAGGTACGCAATTTTAGTCAAATTTGAAAAATCACCGATATTCATGGGAATTGAGAAAAAGATTGAAATTTTTACGGTTGATAGTATTCTGACTCTAGTTTCAAACGCAATAAACGGAACTCAATTCTGATTTTTCTACAACAAGATATAGCAGATTTCCCAAGACTGCTCAAGGGTTCCTGCAGAAAACTTCAACAGCACTTCCCTTTGTTTTCTTTACTTTTAACATCCGAAAATCAGCACCCAATTTCCTCTCAATTTAAACTCAATCACAACCACAAGTGATAAGCCATCTATACACTTATTTAAGGCCACAATACCATCCAAATATAGCACATGTATAGCTCAAACACCAACCACAATAAAGCTGAAAATTGGAAACCCTTGGCTGAATTTCATAATCACAAGCTGGAATTTTCTTTAGGCAAGTTAAACTAGCCTATAAAACCTCAATACTTCACATAGGAAAACTATCAAAACATGGAAAATCCTCAAGCAACATATATGGGTAGAAAATTACCATAAAAATTGAAAATTACTACGACACTACTTTAACCATGAAACTTTCTCATAAAACTATCAATTTAGCAACCCTAAACCACTAGTATGATAGTATTAGAAGCAAAGAGGGATTTCTTGGCAAAGTTACCTTAGAACCTCAAGAAAGATGGAAACTTAGTACTTTTCCTCAAAAATCTCTCCACTCAAACCCTTAATCTTCCCTAGCGAACCACTTTTACGGAATATTTTGCAAGCTTGTGGATTGAAACTCAAGATTCAAGCATGAAGTTGGGGTTGAAGATGAACTTTTCTCTCTTATTTTTCCTCTCAAGGGTTCGGCCAAGAGGTAAGAAAAGGAATGAAATGTTTGGTCAATTTTGCTTCCAAAATGAAGACTAAAACTAGTCTTGGTCAAAGTCCAACATCCAACGGTTTCGCGACAAATGACGTCTTAGGGTTTTGTTCTCATCTTCTTGTCTTTCAAAACTAATTTATCTAGCTAATCTCTAATTATCCCCTAACACCTTATTAAATAATATCCCTTTATGCAAAAATCCATCTATTCGTCAAAATTTTATCGCACTTACCGCACTAGCGGGTCCCACGTCCATAATACATTTCAAACTTAACATGTACTAACTTATACCACGAAAATGATTTAAAAGCTCGACTCACTTATAAAAATATCGAGAAAATTAAGGCAATAATTTAAAGTAAAGAAAATGCATTTAAAGAAATAAATAAATAAAACCTAATTTTCTGGGTTCTCACACTCTCTCCCCTTTAACAGAATTCTCTTCTTTACTTATAAAACTCGATTCTATAGTATTTTCTTCTACTTCTCAAGAGTTTCTCCTCACTCATGCCGCTACCACAATCGAACCTAGAGAGAAAATTGTAATAATGTAATGGCTAAAACACCATGCTAAGAAAATCAGTGAAGATATCAAAAGGCGAAAAATAATACAAACTTCAAACTTGATACGAAGAAGAGTTAAAATTTGGCTACTATTCTTGCTAACTCTAAAACTTATACACTGTACGTTGACAAATCGTTCACAACGTAAGGCACCTCTCATTTACAATTGTACCACTAGATCCAAATCACCCTTTCTAATCAAAATTTCTTCCTTTCGAACCACAAACGAAGAATTCTCACTTAACTTCAAGACTAAACTATAGTAAAAGATTTATGGATAAGGATCCACAACTGCCCAACCACCATTATTCAATATCACTCATTAAACAGCAGGTACCAAGTCCACTGTTTCTATCGGAAATACAGCTTACTACATAAAACTTTCATCACATATAGTCCAATGATTACAACTACTTCAAGAAAAACCTCACTAATGGCTAACTTTGATTAGAAATGTCTTTAGATGCTATTCGACTAGGCAAATGCACTAATTCAAACTTATTTCGTACCTCTTCTGAAATTCTTTCGTATTTCTTTTTCAATTCTATGTTCTGGTGTAGTAGTTCAATTTTCTCCAAGTATTCTTGTTTCCATCATCCTTCCCAGTGCTCAACTAATTTTTTTTAGAACTCTACTTCTTTTCGAATAATCTCTATTTTCTTATGCAGATCAGTCACATTTGTCATCTCGCCGATTCACTTAACTTGATGATAGCTTGTCAGGCAAATCAAAGGAGTAGAATAAGTAACTAATTCCAATTGGAACTCCAGTCATATACTCCCTCCGTCCCATTAAAACTGTCATACTTTCCTTTTTGGTCTGTCCCAAAATTATGTCATCTTACCAAATTTGGCTAATAATTTTGTAACACATTCCAATTTTTACCCTTCATGCACTTGCACAAGAAATCTTTAAATAATGTTGTGGGTCCCACTTTCTCTTTGATTTAGGCACAAAAGATAATATATTGGCCCCACATGTACCTTCAAATATTCAAATGGTTTTAAAGTTACATATTTTCCCACCAATAAATGAAGGATAGAAACGGAAAGCAAACACAATTCCTTCACTCTTTGACCACTGTTGATAAAAAACACAATTCCCCAAAAGTGACAAACTTATTGGGACGGAGGGAGTAATTGTTAAGGCCATTCACTTCCAATCCAACCATGGGAGCTTAAACTTAGCTATCCTCAAAGACAAGAAAGTAGAATACGGGTAGGACAAATATCTCAAAATGCTATGCCACTTATTCTTATTCCGAGATTTTAACACAAAGAGTATCCTTATCACTTATGTACATAATGAAATCTTAAAACATACTTCTTATCTCAAAATTTCCACATCCTGTCTCAAGTTTTTGCATACAGGTATAGAACCTAAATCTTTTTTTTTCTCACCATCCCTATACCAAATTCTTTTCCACAGAATCTTCATACACGATACAAAAACTCTCAATTTCAGATAATATACAATCTTACACGTTTATCAAAGTACTAACCACTAACACAAAAAGTGTCATGCAATTTATGGCCTTCACTACTTGGTCCTTTTTCTCGGCCCTGGGTTCTTGATTTGGTCAGCCGCAGATTTTCAATCACCCATCCTTAATCTCGAGGTTGTCTAAACCTACACAGGCTCCCAAATATCATTTTCCTAGCTTTCTTTTCCATAAGTCTGTATATATATACATAAGAGGATAGGATTCAGTTAGACATGTAGACAAAGGTAGTCAATCAAGAGTACAAAATACATTTATCTGATATATCACAAAATAATTACATATTTAGTTTAAATTAATCCAGATCAAAATCAAGTGAACACATAACAAATTTGCACCTTCATAGGAGAAATGAAATAGGTTTGCAAAGCTAACACTTTAAACATTCTCAGCAACTAATAAAGTCTAAATCTAACCACAATCTATCAAAATCCTAGCCAAATATTTATTGAAATAGTCCAAGATAGCATTCATCGTTCCAGTCTCTTCAATTGGTTAAATGTCAAGTCCAATATAAGAATCCTCCGTGCTCTGACCTTTGCTATCAAAACTTACCTCAAGTGCGATCAAGATACAGACCCTTATTCCAGTGCTCTCCACTATTTGGTACTCAAGTACAAGAATCCACAATAAGATAATTCACAACTCGAGCCTGTCGGTCCCAAGAGTAAATCACCCATATTAGGGATTCCTACCCGACGTACATATTTATCTTTCCCAAGTACCATGATAAGGGATTTACACTTATAACAGGCTTGATTCACAGCTTACGCCCAAGAAGAGCACTTAGCCCTTTACACTTATTCACATAATCGGGACCATAATACCACTTGACCCCAAACTCACTCCGAGCAGAGACCACGCGAAACGGATCTGATACCACCTGTGATAGCCCCACCTTCCCCTAGGGCGTACCCTAAGGGTTAGAAAACTGCCTGCCCAACTCTCGTCAGGACTACCAAACTAAAAACACGATCACCAAACCATACTATACATAAGAACTTTGATTAAACGTACCAACGAAAAATGTAAAGAACAGAGGTCACGTCAGAATCCGGCCAAGATTTGGCCGAATTGCCGGCCGGATTCAAGGCAGTGACCAAAACAAAAATTTCTCATCTTCCCCTACAATCCGGCCAAGATCTGGCCGGATATACGGCTAGATTCCTTGCAGTGATTTTCCACCAGAATTCTTTTCTTTCCTTGTCAAGTTCCACCCTCGCTTGGCTTTCCAACGAATACAAGATAACCATAGAAACATGCATTCTCAACCATTATACGTAACAATAGTCTTGCACAAATATATACATGGAAGTCTTCACAAGCCAAAATGTTATATTTGATCAAAATACAATTAGTGTTTACTATTACAGAAGAGCTTAACAAAAGAATATCTATAACTAACTCAATTCTTCTCTCCAAAAATCATGGTTCCACTATTTGTCCCCTGTAAGAAAAACAAAGATAACGGGAATGAGTTTTCGCCCAATGAGGTACCAACAGGTCTAGCAGACAAATATCACGAAAGTACACTTGTAATCAATCAATATAGACATCAAATAAAGAGAAATGAACACCACAGTTAAATCGGATCGGAAGTAAAAGGATACAGATAGCTCTCAAGTGCTAATTTTCTCTTTTGCATTGCTTGATCCAAACCCGTTGACGCTCCGTCAACATTTGAAGAACGACCATGACCGTAGGCTCCATTTTACACCAATTTCAATCCATCAAACATACCCCTTACCGGGCCCAAACACCACACAGAAATAGAGGTGGTAATACTCGAGTATACCGATTAGTCGCGGAGATAACATTCCACTCGACAAAACAGAAAACCTAGAGTTCGTTATCTAATCGACCAGACCTTTGCCGGTTCGACTCGAGTAACTAGCCACAGAGTTTGAGCTCAGAAGTCACAGCAAGGTCATTGGATACAAGCTTCCAAACGACATCAAATCATATACAAATAACAGATTCAAATGTATACAGTAACCAGTCAAACAGGTGAGAGAAATGAGTGTGATAAAGTACACCCTCGTTTTGTCCAGAATAAACAGAAGTCACAAATTGCATGTACAAGTAAACCAATTAAGCAACAATTCATGCGAGTGGTACACTCACCAATCAATTGCCACCCTTCATTTTATCCTTGGTTCGTCCTCTTGAACTCTCTCGAATCCTGTAGTTATATACCATATCACAAGGCTAGCAATACAAAGCCAAAATATACGAGGAAATTAAGATTTCTAAGACTTTATTTCTTTTCACTTAAACCTCAATTCCACTCATAAACCATACCCAAAATGATTGACCAACTCCACACTTAAAGTGGGAAATGAAAGTAAGAATGGTTCTAGGAAAATAGAATTTTCCAGTTTTGCGCAACACTGTTTGAAAAATCATATCTCAAGATTCTTAAGTCCAAAATTGATACACTTTATACCGTAGAAAAATAGATTCAAAGAGTTACAATTCCCAGAAGACACATTTGTAAGATTCAGTCCACAAGTTAGTCAAATTCGAGCCTCAAGTTGCTGCTTCATCCCATAAAAGACAGAACAGGTACGCAATTTTAGTCAAATTTGAAAAATCACAGATATTCATGGGAATTGAGAAAAAGGTTGAAATTTTTACGGTTGATAGTATTCTGACTCTAGTTTCAAACGCAATAAACGGAACTCAATTTTGATTTTTCTACAACAAGATATAGCAAATTTCCCAAGACTGCTCAAGGGTTCCTGCAGAAAACTTCAACAGCACTTCCCTTTGTTTTCTTTACTTTTAACATCCGAAAATCAGCACCCAATTTCCTCTCAATTTAAACTCAATCACAACCACAAGTGATAAGCCATCTATACACTTATTTAAGGCCACAATACCATCCAAATATAGCACATGTATAGCTCAAACACCAACCACAATAAAGCTGAAAATTGGAAACCCTTGGCTGAATTTCATAATCACAAGTTGGAATTTTTTTTAGGCAAGTTAAACTAGCCTATAAGACCTCAATATTTCACATAGCAAAGCTATCAAAACATGGACAACCCTCAAGCATCATATGTGGCCAGAAAATTACTTTAAAAATTGAAAATTACCACAACACTATTTTAACCATGAAACTTTCTCATAAAACTATCAATTTAGCAACTCTAAACCACTAGTATGATAATATTAGAAGCGAAGAGGGATTTCTTGGCAAAGTTACCTTAGAACCTCAAGAAAGATGGAAGCTTAGTGCTTTTCCTCCAAGAATCTCTCCACTCAAGCCCTTAATCTTCCCTAGTGAACCACTTTTATGGAGTATTTTGCAAGCTTGTGGATTGAAACTCAAGATTCAAGCATGAAGTTGGGGTTGAAGATGAACTTTTCTATCTTATTTTTCCTCTCAGGGGTTCAGCCAAGAGGTAAGAAAAGGAATGAAATGTTTGGTCAATTGTTCTTCTAAGATGAAGACTAAAACTAGTCTTGGTCAAAATCCAATATCCAACGGTTTCGCGACAAATGGCGCCTTAGGGTTTTGTTATCATCTTCTTGTCTTCCAAAGCTAATTTATCTAGCTAACCTCTAATTATCTCTTAGCACCTTATAAAATAATATCCCTTTATGCAAAACTCCATCTAATCGTCAAAATTTTATCGCACTTATCGCACTAGCGGGTCCCACGTCCATAATACACTTCAAACTTAATATGTACTAACTTATACCATGAAAATAATTTAAAAGCTTGACTTACTTATAAGAATATCGAGGAAATTAAAGCAATAATTTAAAGTAAAGAAAAGCATTTAAAGAAATAAATAAATATAACCTAATTTTTTGGGTTGTCATAGGTCCAAATATATTGAACCAATCTTTGGTGAGAAAATTTCTCATCCATTTATATTTGCCAAATAATATAGGCATTTATTTGCTCATATTCAATTTTTTCTCAATGGCTAGTAATCTAGCAGTGCACTAGAAGCCATTCTCATAAAACTCCATGGTTAATTTTGCTTTTGCAAAAATACCAAGAAAATATTTCAAATACCTTCATATCAGGTCATATTTTTAGTAAGTGCTAGTCTGTACAACTCAAAATAAGAGTCAAAATAAATCCAAAAGTTATACTCATAAATTGAGTAATAAAATGATATTACCCTATTTTTTTTCACCACTTCTATTACCACTGTGTTTTAAAACCTTGGCATTACGCATCATTTATTGGTCACCACTAATTTGCACACTCAAACCAAGGAATAAGAAACTCATAATATAACTCTCAGTATAATCTCACAATCAAATTTCAAAGTCTGTACCAAAATGGTGAAGAAAATGCATATAGCATTTAAAAGTCATGTTCTATATTAGCTATTGGATTTAGACACCCCCACTATTTATCATAACCAATCCATACCAAGTGCCTGGAGTACTATTCAGTAGCTTTTAACTATCACGAAAAGTTAACAACCTCCCAAGTTTAAACATTTTCAACAGACTAGAAGGAATTAGAAAATAATACTCACTAATTTAAGGTTGAAAACAGAGGTAACGATCACAATTTTAGATAAAGTCACCTTGTGCAAAATCATTAGGAGTATATACCACAAAACAATCTATGAGGACTCATGTTTTTTTTTTTAAATAGTCAATTTTATAATTATTTACCCTAGTAGTAGTTAATTATATTATCGTTACGTGAATTGCTTTTAAATTTCGTTTTATTGCACGCGAATTGGAAGTTCGCGTATTTCGCATCGAAACGACTAAGTGAACATTTGAGAAAATAATACTAGACTACTAAGAGTGAATAATTACAGTGTTAAAGGAATTACATTGGAGGATTAGTGCACTAGTGCAACAAACAAGAGAGAAAAGTGGTAGTACGAAACACTATTCGAGCACTATTCAAAGTTGATTTTGGCTAGCTTTTATTTCCTTTTTCCCTCCAATCTTCCAAGGGAAGCTTCACACAACTCAAACCACTCTCTCTCATCTCTTTGGTCGGCCGAAACTAGAAGAAAAAGGGAAGGAAGAAAGCTCTTCATCTTGCTCCAATCTTGTTCCATTTCCCTCACAAATCTTCACCCAAATCACATACTACTTGGAGAGTAGTTCTAGCTTGGAGAAAGGCATCATCTTGTGGACTTTGTTTGGAGAGTTTTGGTGAAAAATTTCTGGTTTCTTCAAGGGTTCAAGAGGTAACCCTCTACCTTCTTCAATCTTTCTAATTTCTTCAAGAATGAAGCTTAGTTTGCACGGGTTTACAACCCTAAGCAAGAAATAAGTTAGAGGACTTGAGGTATTTCATTTCTTGCTTTAATCTCTAGGCTAGTGGTCTTGAGGTGGATTATAGGTAGCTGAATTGAGGATTAAATTGCTTGATTGTTGTGTTTATGTGTTAAATGAGAGGAATTACGGTAAGAAAATGAAGAGAAAGTTGAGAAATTGGTGAGATGTGTGCTGGCCGAAACTATCCTGCTGTTATCTTGCTTGCATTTAGAATTTTTGATGGCTATTTGACTGTGAAATTGAGTGATATATGTTGTATATTGTGTGTAGAATGTGTCTTCTGAAAATCGTTTCATTTGGTTGTTCAAAACTAAGGTTTTCGAAAAAGAAAGAAATCTGGAATTGGTGGTCAGGAGGGCCGAACAGTAGCTGTTTGTCTGAACATATCTCTCTGTACAAAAATCAAAATCGAGTGCCGTTTGTGGCATTTGAAACTAGACATTCATAGCTTTCTAATGGTATAAAAACCATCTGCTAGTTCGAACTGAGTGAACTGTAGTGATTTAACAAAGTTGACTGCCCTGTTGTGACTGTCTGTCCGAGAGGAATGGAGAAGCTGCATCTTGTGGCTTGATTTTCTCTTGCTTGTGAACTGATTTTGAAAATGACCTTTTCTGATGAAATATAGTATTTTGAACCTAGTTTACAACGCCATAAACCATTCTTAATTTGAACTTGTATTGAGTGAGATATGGTCTGATTTCGAAAGTGCAACAAAGCTGAAAAACTGGAAGTTTTTCCTTTCTTGCTGACCGAATGGTCAAACTTGTTTTGGGGATGTTTTGTTTCAAAAATTTTGATGTCAATTGCTTATTAAATGTTTTTAGACCCTTGGTTTAAAAAATGGATTGATTTGTGGCTGATTTCATTATACCAAACTTTTGGAAAAAAAAAGAAAAGTGAGTTGGCAGTTTAGCTTTGGAAAATTTCACGAACTTTAGTCATTTGGTTAACTGCCTTACCACGTGATTTTTTGCATGAAATTTGATAGAGAAGTAGTTCATATATGGAAGTTTAAGTATACCAAATTTGGTAGAATTTCAATAGCATTTCGATACCCCAAAGATGACTCTTCAAATCTGGAAAATTTCTGATTAGTGTACAAAATTCAGCCAACTTTAAGCTACTATATCTTGACGCTCAAAACTTTGAATTTAGTTCCGTTTATCGTGTTTGAAACCTTGTTTGGAACTTTTATTGTGTCACGAATTTCAAGGGGCGATTCACTTGCTGTGAATTATGTCGAATTTCCAAAGATTGCTGAAAATTAAGACTGGTTCAAACCTATCTTCTTGGAACTGAAGCTTTGAGCTGAAAAATGAATACTTTCCATTTAGAATCTTGGAAAAGTATCTTCTAGAAACTTTTAGTACTTCAAACCTATTTTCCGATGGTATACATTTTTCCATTTTTGGAGGTACCAAACTCAAGGCTTGATTTTCCAAAGATTGTCGCATAAAACGGAAATTTTCCAATTTCTCAAGAAATGAGTTTTGGAGAACTTGTTACTCTTTCTTGATATCGATAAACTGTTTTAAACTCAATTTCATGGTAGAGGCAAGTCTCCCTTGGGACTTTAAATCCTCACTTTTGAATCTCGATTTTTGAGTGATTAAGGTTCTCTTTCATGACATTTTCTTAGTATTGCACAAGTATATATTCTCCCTTGTTAGCAAGGGGTTTGTGAGTAATAGTGAGTGATAGTCAATTGTTATTTGCTCAGGTGCTCAAGGGGATCTTCAAGAGAATCTCGAACCGGACGCCTAAAAGCTTGTTTGAGCACTTACTCACTTTTGACTTGGTGAGTGTCAAGTGCTTGAATAGTTGCCAATTATATGAATTGCTTCTTATAGATTAAATGATTTATGATTGTTGAGTCGAGTGTGTACTTTATCGTACTCGTTCTCTTTTAACTGATTGTATAACTGAACTGCTCATAATTGAATTGTATGTGATTGATTGAATGCCGATTGGAGTGAATCTCATCGGCCTATAACGGTATTAGTCGATTGGAGTGAATCTCATCGACTCATAACGGTAATTGGGGGACGCCCAAATCTAAATTGGCCGACCTTACGATTTGAGCCAGCAAGGGCTTGGTTGAGAAGTTCGGTGAACCATGAGATAATTGTAAGTTTGATCTATTAAAAGATCTCGCTTGGCCTACTCGAGTAGTAGTACCTTTTATAGAAGAGCGGGCGCGGGACTAGAGGTTGTAATGGTGAACGGGAATTGTGAAGAAAGTGGAGTTCTACGGACTTAATACCAACTCGGTCACGGAGTGTCATCGCGGGGAAGTATTTGATCGAGTCTTGGCGAAGCAAGTGGAACCTAACTCCTGAGAGCTCCTGTATCCTTATTGAGTGTGTTTTATGTAAAAATGTGAATTATTTGAATGTTATGGCTTTATTTCTCGCATAAGTGCTATTGCTATTTGAACTATGTGTTTGCATGTTTTTCTTGGCCTTACTGAGCATTAGCTCATCTCATTAGTTTTATTTTCCTTAACAGGAGCTGAAATGGAAGGAATTGTGGAGAAGCCAACTTGATGGACTTTTGATTAGGATTTTGAATGTAATTGTTTAGACAACTTTTGGAGGTTGTATATTTTGGGAATGTTGATGTATTTTTTTTAACTTGTGATGTAAGATTGAATATTTTAAGGAAGCGACTTTTCTTTATACTTTCGACTTTTATTATCCGGTTATTTATCCTTAAATTTGAATTGAAATTGTATCGAGTCCTGGTGAGAATTGGGTAGGCGTCCCGCCGATACCCTTGGGTTCGCTTTTGGGAGAAGTGGGGGCGTCACACAATCTAATAAAAGATGGAATTTATACTAATAAACTATAAAGTACCGTATATTAGCATAAAGAATACATTAACATTTTTTATAAATACATAGTGGTAAAGCATGAACAAATGATTCATTCAATTCTACAGATACTATTTAGATACATCTGCATAGTATTTCAAATTACACAAGGATTACATTATACAAGCTATCCTTCAACATGTCATAGTCATGCACTCAATTGAAGAATGTAACGTTATCATGTAATTACATACCCCCACTATTTCTAACAATTATACATTCAAGACTACTCGTGGAGTTCATACGTTAAGATAGTGCAGAAATAGTGTTCTAGGTACTCTAAACGATATACACTCAGAGTAGTACATTAGCGTAAGAGCCATCTTATTGGGTACAAATCACATATTAACAGCAACAAGAAACTTGACTTTTTAAAATCAAACACATTCAACAACTAAATAGTTGCAAAGTCTTTCATATATTTTGAGATCATCATTGTTTAAGATGAGGCTATCTACAGACTTGAAAATTCAATTTGACTCCAAGTTATATATGCATGCATTGTGTTTAGTGTATCTCGACTGCAGTTGAATTCAAGTTGATGGCCTACTGGTTTACAATTTTTTGAAGGGTTAAAAACAAAAAAAGCCCCCCTGTGGTATAACTATCATACATAAAAGCCCCCTTTGGTTTCATAGCATACGGGTCAATACCCCATGGTTTGAATTATTCTGAAAAGTCGACGGACATAGTCAAATGTAAGGCGTTTGTATTAAATGCACTGGAAAGGCGCGCATTTCATGCGGAAAATAATTTTTTATCACAAACTTTTACCTGATATACTTATTGTACCCTTCACACTTTAATAAAATGGCCATGTTGGTAGGCTGTTTAGCCAAAAGCATTTGCAAGCCGACAGGAAACAAAATTCTGAGTAATCATCCAGAGGTTGCAAGCCAGCAAAGGAATTGCAGGAAACAAAGCCTTTGCTCAAAATTGTACTTCTTCAACCTGAGCTTGCAAGCCGGCAAAGCATTTGCAGGAAAGAAAATTGTACTTCGTATTTCTTCAACCTGAGGTTGCAAGCCGGCAAAGGTAAAACTTTAACCATTTGCAATTTACAAATGCAATATATTCTTATAGGGTCTATAATAAGGATTTAAGGTAAAAATGTGAACTCTCTCTGTATATATTTTGTTTGTAAATATTGAAGGGAAAGTGCAAAAAGTGGTCCACGATGTCTTCCTCAAGCTCTCGACCAACCAGCGGGGGAAACGGAGCTAGAGGTCTTCGATACCAGTACAAGACATGTAATTGTTGAAGGAAGGCGAAGCTAAAGATTGTTGAGTCCGAAAAGCCATCGAAAGGAATGTTATATTTTGTGTGTGAAAAAGATGAATGTGGGTCCTTTTCATCGTGTAACTTAGTTTACAAGGATGAGCCAGATCGAGATAACTATATTGTGAGCCAACGTGTTCAAGAGCATTCGTATTTGGATAGCGTGCTCTCAAAGCTGGAAAAGTTAGACAATGAAATGAAGAACTTGAAATTGCTAGTTGGAGGTTGTGTTATGGTATCTATTTTTTTGTATTTTACTGTTGTTGATGTCTACCAAATAAGATAATGGAAATTGGTAAGCTGTTGTTGATGTATGGAGTTTTGTTGCAGTGAAACTGAATGAAATTGGTAATCTGCATTTTCAGCTTGGTTAGTGTTGTTCTGGTGTTTCCACTACGACTAAGAAATATACCTGCTGAAAATTGAATAGCAAGTGATATAGAAGACAAAAACAAAAGACAAAAATTAATCTGGTTGCCATTTGACATAACATTAATCTGGTTGCCAAGAACTTCATTCAGTAACTACAAAAATAGTAATACATAAGCCAAGTGTATGAAAAAGTAGACAAATATTTCCATGGACAACCAATCATTCTACAGGAAAGATAGTTGCAGGCATCATTACAACTACACGTAATATTCCAAAATAAAGGTCGAACTATGGCTAGGCAAATATTAGCCAGGTAATTAAGCCTGGATAGTTTTTGATCTCTTTGGCCTTAACTTCTGCAGGACATCAGTAATAGTTGGAGCTCTGGCTCTTTTTACTGTTGCAGTGGTGCCATTGGCCCTATTACCACCATTCGTATTTGTACCATCCACAGGCTACAATTAAAATAAAAAGAGAACTTAGATGTTGACTAACACAATTATGTTTTTATGTAACTCATTAAATCCAATGTAAAAGTTTCATTATGTGTACACCTTCCTAGCTTTTTTGCTGGTCTTTGTAGTACTTCGAGTAGCAGGAGCTCTTTCACTAGTTGGTTGTGGTTCAGTGGATGACTCAGCAATTGGTTGTGATTGAATGGATTCAACTGCACTTGCTTCAGGTGCCTATAAATGCCATTTACCATTATTAATACATACAGATGCTGAAACAATGACATTTAAGCGTACAAGGAAAATTACCTTATAAAATTTGAAGTTAGGGTGAATGGGATTCTTGCACGTCCGTGAGTTATGATTTGGCTGAAAACATCTCTTGCAATGTACCACAAGACCCTTTCTAGTTGATACTTGACCATTCTTAGGCTCATCTTGTGCTCTTTGGCTCAGTTTCTTTGGTCTACCAGGCATTCCTCTAACCATAGAGGGGTTTATGGCCTCTTCTTCGCAAGTCATCCAGTAAATATCACTTGGAACAGGTGTGATAGTATATGCATATGATTTTAGATATTCTACTCTAGTGTAGCAAGTATGCAAATAGTTTTTTATAGGTAATCTACACACTCCTATCGCAGCACATGCATGGGCACAATGATAACCTGTTAATTGAAAATAACCATATGTACATGTCCATTCATGCAAATCTATTACTACACATTTTCTCACACCACAGTCAACCTCGTACTTGTGACCACCGTCCCAGGTCGCAACAAATGTCCTACTCAACCTCTGATTCTTGTCAATCTTTTCTGCTATATTAGGACAGATTTCTCCTTGAAACTTTTACATTCTAGATCTCTTCGTTTGAATTCTCTGCATCAATCTCCTCCTTACCCATTCAAGCATCCCAATGATAGGTAACTCTCTGGCTTCTAATATATAGTTGTTGACTCATTTAGGTTGTTTACCAGAATGTCACATTTACTACTTTCTCTAAATGTGATATACTCCAAAGAGTTGGTGGAATTCTGCTCAACCATTCTGCAGCATCTTTGTTTGCCTTTTTTAGGTCAATCATTGCCACTATCCATTCCTTTTCATTGCTAGCACTTGCAGCAGCCCAAAACACGTCTTTCATTTCCTTTCCTTTGAACTTTTGGTGAAAATTCTGGTACATATGCTTCAAGCAAAATCTATGTTCTGAATCTGGAAATAGTTCATTCACGGCATGCACAAGCCCTTTCTGTCTATCTAAGATAAAGGTCCAAGGAATGTTATCCCTTCCTATGCCTAGATCAGCTATAAGCAACTCCAAAAACCATTTCTAGGAGTCATATTGCTCTACCTCTACCACTGCAATTGCTATTGGCACCATGTTGTCGTTGTCATCGCTGCCAAGTATCTGGCAATAATTGACCACCAAATGTTGTCTTAAGAAAACAGCCATCTAGACCAATTATTGGTCTACAACCATCAAGGAAACCCTGCTTGCAGGCATGCAAGCAATAATATAACCTTTGAAATGTCCCTCTTGAACTTTCAGCTGGTTTGTCAATCTGAATTTTTACAGTACTTCCAGCATTTATGTCTTGGACGGTGGCTGTATAACTCCATAGTTTTTTATACTGCGCCATGTCCGTGCCAAGCATCATATCCTTTGCCAGACGCTTAGCTCTACCAACCTTAACAATTGATACATTGATCATTAAATCTCTTCTGATGTCATTCTTCAACCCCATCAAAGCAACTTTTGGATTATCCCTGATCTTATCTTGATACTGTTGCTCAGATATGTGGCTGTTGCATGCTTGTTTTTATATTCTCGAGCACACACATGCTCACCCTTCAGTGACTTTATTTGGAAGGTTGATTCATCTTGAATTGGTGTTGCACGAATCCTCCAAGTACAACATTTTGCACATTTGGCAATTATTTTTTTGGAGTAGTTTTTCACCCAAGTAGCTTCATAACCTTCTCTTACTAGCCATTCACACAACACAAATCTAAACACTCTAAAATTAGTAAACTTCTACCCCACTTTCAGCTCAAAGTGTGGCTTCCTAAACTCAACTTTAGGATTAAAGTCAAGACAATCATCCTCTTCTCCACTACCATATCTAATTTTGTCCAGTAATTCTTCATCTAGAGCCACAGGTTCTTGCCAATCCTCTTCAGTCACATCAGCATTCACTACCCTTTTAGCTTTTGCTCTCAAATCTGATTCTCCAACTGTTGCAGTGCCTTTTTCAACAATGTCTTTTTCAATGCTTACAGCTTCATCTTCTGATGGCCTTTGAGATGAAACAGGTGGTGGAATTTGCTGAATCACATCAGGCCCTCTATATTGTGAAGTTTTACTAGCCCTTTTCTTTCACACAGAACCACTTTTAGCAGAACTTTTTTCATCTGTCTTTCTAGTAAATGAGAATACATGCATTGGCAATTTTGCGGAAGCAGTGGTGCCATCATCGTTCTCCTTGTCTCCATCTGCCCTTGCCTCACTTTTTTTGTTGTAGTTGTTGTCTCCTACAACATCATTCTTCAGTCTTAAGATGTCTTCATCTTCTATTGTTTTCAACCCCTCTTTTAACCATTCTGGCTTTTCATCATCTTCACATGCACCTGTCCATCTTTATTTTTTATTTCTTCACTGACCTTACCATCTTCAGACTCCTTTTCAATTGGCTCATCCCCACTGCAAGTATAAATTAGCCTTTCCTTTGGCAACTTCCAATATGCTTGGTTCATTAATTTAATATCATTATTGTCTCTAATTGGGTGTAGACCACCTTCTAAATCAACATCTGGGACACAAAACCAAAACGTTACTCTAGTTGCTCCTTCATCTACTTTTTTAAACATTCTGCACAAGCTCACTATGGATAACTGATCTTCAACTCTTTCTTTGAAAATGGCCATGTGGGTTCCTGTGTAGTGGAGCCTTGGATTTTCTCTAAATCTCTCACCAAAATACATGTGTATGTCAACTTTGTCCTCAAATTTCTCCTCTGCTGCAGCATGACAAGCAATAAAATTCGCAGACATTAGGGGTTAATTTGTCTGTCACAAGGACACAAAAAATAGAATCAGAACAAACAATTCATTGTAGGTCGGATTGGGGACCACATTTGACTGCAACATGTCTTCATGAACCCTATATTAAGACAATGACAGATTATCTACCAACATTAATCTACATTTTCTTATGATAATGATACAAATAGTACAACAAGACAGTAGTTTCATGAGCTTAGTTTCGTCAACTAAATAACAAATTCTAAGGGTTACATCAAAAGCCCTAACAAATCTGACTTCGATAATCAAAATAGCAAATCGAGGGCATACATCAAAAACCTTCATCTCAGAAAACAACATCCGTAAATACATCAAAAAACTTGTCTTTGTTAAATAATGGCCTCCCAATTTAATCTGAAATCAGCAAATCACAATTTTTTTTCCTTTTTTACCCCAAAATCCGAATCGAAATAGATGAGAGATGATATATGAACCCATTTTTCTTCGATTTTTCATCGTAAATCTTCACTTCCTTGTATTTTCCGTCGATCTTGTTGTTTGATTGAAATAACAATAAAAAATTTTGCTGAATATTGGCAAGAAATGGGGCTGCTCTATATTTCTTTCTCTCTCTTTTCGTTGGTTTTGATAGAATGAAAGTGCTAAATTACTTCAGCTATTTTCGCTTATATCATTAGGGTATTTTCGTCTTTTCACTCAGTTCCATCTGTTTTAACGATTTCCGTCGACTTTTCAGAATAATTCAAATCATGGGGTACCGACCCGTATGATATGAAACCACAGGAGATTTTTATGTATGATAGCTATACCACAGGGGGTTTTTCTGTTTTTAACCTTTTTTTGAACTATACTGTCATAAGACTTTACTTTTGTACAACAAATTTTTTTTTTTTTGCAATCACATTGAAAACCGAAACGAAGAAAATACTCATATACATGTCTTTTAGGCATACTTCAAGACTATGAGATCGTACACATTGAAGTAATGAACTTTTAATTTGAATGCGATTAAACAATTATAAAATGCATTGCATTCTTTAGTCAATTACTTATTCTTAAAACCTCATCATTAGATTTCATGTGCATAGATAAACAAGACACATCTAAAATTACTTGGGAATTTCACAACCAGTTCAAAATCTTTGAGTATAAAGGCTTTTTAAATAGGAGCAATATTATCTTAAAATTGTTGGTCTTTGACCAAAATAATCATATAAGTAACAGTAATTTCCCTGATAAAATTTAACAAAGAAATTAACAAAAATCTCATACCTCAATATTGCATTAATAAATGCAAATAATTTGTACCATCAAAAGTTCATTTGGCATGGGTTGAGGAATGCACTAAGTCTTAAAATTATTGGAGAGAGTACATGAATAACTTTTGATCTTCAATCTAACCACCTTGAATTTGACAGCTACTAAAAAGTTCGGTAGGGTTGAAGCACGTAGAATGCTCTCTTTAAGACGATACGTGCTCTTGCGGTATTTTTTTTTTAACTGATGTAGAAGGTCTAGCGCATCGCCTCCAAGATATAACAGTCCAACTCTATGGTTGTTACTTCCCTTTGATCTACACAACCAAGAGACGCAGAACCTTCCCAATATCTTACTTTGTCCAAAAAAATGAGTGTAGGGAGAATAGTATTTAGAATAATATTTTGTTGAGAGAAGTGTATGTATGTAATTCTCCAAAGAACTTCACTATTTATAGGCTACAAAAAAAAAGCCTTTAGAATATAGGTTGAATGTCAGTTCAATGTATAACGGTTTTTTCATATTTGCTTGTAGTTAATTTGTAGAATTTGTAACCTAAAAATTGATTCATATTTGAATGACTTATAAAGACTCAATAATTCTTCATTTGACCAAATAATTCATTTGTAACTCTTATTCAAATAATTGTATAATAACTTCTTTCAAAATGTATTGTAACTTCCAACATTATAATTTCCATAACTCCCAAATAAATTATTATAACTCCTTGTAAAGATTTGGTCAAGGAAAAATTAAGATTTTATTAAATACACCAACAGCTAGTCACTTCTTTTTCTCTTGGTTTTCTTTTCTGGTAGCTGCCATAGTAGTACTATGAGTGCCAACTCGGAGCTTCCTCTGCTTCTATTAGTAAATCAATTTCTGATTTCCAATCCATGAATGCTCAAAAGATTCGGCCCAGATCTGTGAGTTGAGTGGATAGAGTTAAAGGATTGGAAATTAGATATGGATGTAGAGTTCAAAACTTATTCCTCTGCAACGAATGGATCTACCAATACTTGGACAAATGTAGTCGGGGCCGGATGTAGGCCTGCTTTCCTCCTCCTAGCAATATGTCTCAAATCACCCCAACAACTTATCTTGTGGACGAAATTACCCAAGAATATGGTTCAAAGATTCTCTATTTGCGATTCTAAAGTATTATGATCAATTTGCCTTATTGAGAATGAACAAGAGTTTGGGTTATAAGTGCATATTGAATTGGAAAATTTCGAGTACAATAAGTCTAAAAGAAAACTGATTAGTTGGAGTCTTGCTCAAAACATTTTTACCTAGTGTATTTTCTGTGTATTTCTTGTTTTAGTTTACTTTGTGATTTGTAGTGCTGAGATTAGGCAATCTGCCTCTGGATCCCATGTGATGTATTCTGGGATTTCTTCCCTTTGACTATGCGTTTTCGATCAATAAAAGGTGGGCTTAAAAGAAAAAGGAAAGAAGAGTCTGGACAATTTATCATATTAACTTTCTTTGTTTCAATTTTCTCCCTTTCAGGTCAAGGTCATTGAAATGATTCTCAAGTTGGTGGGTTAGAAAACAAGTCTGCTAATTAGTTTAACCTCGTGCTTTCTTCCTATCTTTTTTTTTTTTTTTTTTTTTTGCCATTTGCCATGGCCGTGTAAAACATTCTTGCAATTCCCTTGACTAAAAACGTCTCATCCATGCAAAACCATGCACTAATTTCATTTTTTTTATCATTCATCAAGGGCGTTAAAAATCTACTTCTCATTGATTTGTCCAAAGTCAAATTTGCCTGTCCATTCTGTCCAGTGGTAGAATCAGGACTATATAAAGAAAGGGGTCGGGGGGGGGGGGGGGGGGGGGTGGCGAAGTTAACATATAAGAAAACTTTGTATAAGTTATCTAGCAATATATGATAATTTTTCTTGCTTTGTCATATGGTTTTCAGTAAAGCAATTATTTGCAAATAATATAGTATAATTCAAACCATATTTTAGATGTTATAAGGTTCAAATTATGATGATAGTTTAAAAAATTGTTCAAAATTTCCTCTCATTTTATGTTTTATTCCCATAAAATGTAAAGACAATGTAAATAAGAATCATAAAATAAAATTCATTGGTTATAGTTTTCCTACTTACATTTACTAAACAAGTTTGAAAATGTATAGTTTCACTTGTTCTTAAAGGTAATTGATGGAGTAAAAAATGTATTTAAAGAGGAGAAAGAATGGAAATATTTTTAAAAGAAAAGTCGAGGGGAGTGAAGATGTTCAACAAAAGTTTGGAGAGCAAAAATAAGAGTTAAAGTAAAATTTTATATATTATAGGGTTATTATCACTTTACCCCTTTAACGTTTGGTGCCACTATCAATTTCGCCCTTAACATTATCTTTTAGTCACTTTATCTGTAAGACTAACGGTCAAATTTAACGGAGTTTGTTAATTAAAGTGAAAAGATATGTTTAACCCTTAAAAATATTATCACTTTACCCCCATAAACTATAGTCTCATTATCAATTTACCCTCTAGAGTTATTTTTTTAGGCAATTTATCCTATCATTAAACCAACTTAGCAAGTTAAATAATTTTAGAAGAAAGTACCCTCCTCTTTGCATAATAAAAATAATAAAAAATTTAGAGTGACTCTTCTCCTTTTTAGTATCATGAAAATAGTCAAAGTATTAATTTATTTTTTCTTAACAATCTTATTAATATTGAAAAAAATAGAAAAATGGAGAGGGGGAGGGGGAGAGGGAGAGAGAGAGCTCAATTCTTTTTTTAAAAAATACAAATAAGAAAGAATTAAATACTTGTATTATTTTAAAATTATTTCACCTTTCTGTTTACCACTAAATTCATTCTAATCCTGACAATCTTAAAATAATATGATAATGTTAGACTTTTCTTTATTTTCTTTCTTTGTAAAATCTAATTTTCTGTCTCCTTCTTTTCTATCTCTTTTTCTTTTCCTAGTATTAATAAGTGTGAAAAAAGGAAATTTGAGAAAACTCTTTGATTTTTATGTTTTTCGATCTCTTAAAGTGAAAAAAAGGAAGAATAACCATTCCAACTTTTTATTTTTAATTATATATAAAAAAGGGTAAATATATTTAAAATTTTTTGACTATACTAGTTAGATTAACGATGAGGTAAAATGCCTAAAAAATAAGGTTAGGAACTAAAGTGATTGTATCAGTATAATCTAAACGAATAAAGCGATAACAATAATGTAGTAATGCTATAAAATAAAAGGGCATTTTTCTCCAAAATTTTTTAACATGTTGAGTTGAATTACTTATGGGGGTAAAATGACTAAAAGATAACGTTAGGGAGTAAACTGATAGTAGTGATATAGTTTAAGGGGGTAAAGTGATAATAACACTATATTATATAGGCCCAAATGAAAATTTTCAAAAGTTAGGAGGGCGACAGCCCGGCTGGCCCCCTGCACGTCTCTGATTTTGTTACGATTTTTAGGGATGATTTGGAAGTAGACCTAAAAAATTTACATGATTATTGCGAGTAGCGACGCTCTAAATATTAGCTATACTTTGGTAAAAGGTATACTTTTTGTGAATATTTAGCCATACTAAATCATCCCACTTGAAATGTTGCCTCTGTTAATTACATGATTAACTTTGATCAATGAAAACTTTTGCCTCTTCGAGCAAGTAAGAAAAAATGGCAGATTAAAAAAAATAAAAATCTAACAAGTAAGTTGCAGGCCAAATGGTACCTTGAAAAGGTGGATTGACTCGTGGATAAGAAGAAACTTGACCAGCCACCACTAGAACGAACATTAAAACTTATCTTGGATTAATAAATGGCAATTGGCAGCTACACGATAAGAATAGCCAAACATCTGCGAACATGTTTAATTAGGGAGGTTAATCTATTGCACATGAAAATTTATTCTTATGATATAATTTCTATAAAAATATATTTTAATGTTTCTGCCGATGATGATGTGTCATTTGGTACAATATACAGTTCATATTGGAAACATAAGCTGGCTGTACCCAATAAAGGGGGAAAAGGATGTCATTTAATCTAGACTTACTTTTAAACTGATGGTCAAAGATATGCAAGATATATAAAGTTTCAGCAATCATATTAGTGGACGTGGTCCAACAGTGAATTTACGTTATTTTCACTATTTTGGTTGTGTGTCAAATTTTATCAAATGAGTTGATAAGAAATAGGATTAATTTTTTATGTATTGTCAGTGTATACACCAATTAAATGTATGTTATATATACAAAATTTACTGTTTAAATACAAATTAAGATGATATGATATACATGTCTATTAGTAAAGGAAAAATTAATCTATAACTAGTAAATTTGTACATTTTTTAGTAGGATTTATTAAAATTTATCAAGAATTATATTTTAACAAGTGAGACATTATGGCCTTGTTGAGATTGTAATTTTTTTGAGAAAATTTTTTATATTTTTCATGAATGTATTTTTTTATACAAAATTTCATCACCATTTTATCTTACATACATCGCATTCGAAAAAAGTACTACAGTGATTTTCCTCCAAAAACTCTTCAAAAAATGCAATCCAAACCGGCTCTTAGTACTTAAAAGGACGGCTACAGTTGAGCGAGTGTGCTCAATGTGTATTCTAGTGGTGGTTGGATTTGCTTTTGGAGGTTAGGTTTCCTTTTCCATAGTGTTTCTTTTTTATTCTTAGTTGCAATCTTTACCTTAATGCGGTTTGGTATACAAAGATTAAAAGAAATAAGAATAACCCTCTATGGTTTAATGTTTTATTACATAACCCCCTATGGTTTCAAAAGGTGTACATAACCTCCTTAAAGTGTCAAAGTGACAGAATTACAATCCATAACGGAGTCAACTAAAATATCAAAAATACCCCTGTACAAAGTTGAAAATTATTTATTAACTACAGGGTGTTAAGTATATATATTGAAAACTATAAGAACGTTATATGGTAAAACACTAAATCACAAGGGGGTTATATGGTAAAATATAAAATCATACAGGGTTAGAGTGTTCTGTATATTATGTTTATATATTTTGGTCATTTAAACCATTTTAATTTTTAAACAAGGGTAATTTTGACATTTTAATGGATTCCATTACAGATGATCATTTCCGTCAGTTTGACACTTTAATTCAAATTATGAGGGGGTTATATATAGTATTTTAAAATATAGGGGGTTATGTGAAAATTAGCTATGGGGTAAAATGTAATTTGTCCAATAAGAAATAAATACAGATAAGATCACAATTATGGGGAGACAGCAAAGTAATGTAGTTCTACTTAGAAAATACTAACTCTTGTGGACTCGTACGATATATAAGGGATTTGTTTTTCTTTTTTTTTTTTGTTTGGCTGGGTGGGGGGCCGCCACTATGCGCCCCCTGATTTCGTCCTTGGTAATACAAAACGTCTTGCAAATTTGTAGAGGAGAGTGGTGATTTAAGGAAGGATGTTATTTTACCCGTTCAAAGTCTAGGAGCTACCTTTTCCAACTCGTTAACGCCTGTTTACCAATTCAGGAGGAGAACAAAGAATAAAAATGAACCCATGCAACATCTACACGTTCCCTAATCATGCCTATATAAACCCTGCAAAACCATGGCTTTAGTACCACAACTCAGATATATTCTATAAGAGAACTTATTCAACAAAACATATTTCAAATCATCTTCAATCCTATAGTCATCAGAAATCAATCCCAAGAAACAGTAGGTTCAAGAAATGGCAGCAAATGGCAATATCACAAGTGAGCTCAGCCGTGCTGATTTCGGAGAGGACTTCATTTTTGGAAGTGCATCGTCTGCTTACCAGGTAAATATTAGTCTTCTTAATTCTGGGGATGATTTCAAGTCTTGGATTGGTTAAATATGAATGTTTTCTTGTTTGTTCTTTTTTTTTCCCTCCCTTTTTCTGGGTGATAGATGGAAGGTGCAGCCGAAGAAGGTGGCAGAGGCCCTAGTATATGGGATAAATTTACTGAACAAAGACCTGATAAAGTGGTCGATGGAAGTAATGGAAATGTGGCTATTGATCAATATCATCGTTACAAGGTAAAGCTTTTCAACTTGTAAAGTACCGTGATCTATATATGATTACTAAAATGAGAAACTTATACAAATTAAAGGATGCATGAATAGTTGAATATTAAATTTGAGTGAAAAATGGGCACGACCATTTAGTGCTACTAATATTCAAGCTTTTCAATATTGCAGGAAGATGTCCAAATGATGAAGAAAATTGGCTTAGATGCATACCGATTTTCAATCTCCTGGCCCAGAGTACTGCCTGGTAAGCAAGAAGAATTCAATGGACAAACAAGAAAAAAATGAACATTTGAAATATCATCATGCAAATATACAAGGATTAAATTTAAGACACATGTTATACTTTCAACCATAAACAAGGACTTGAATAACAAGCCTCTGATCCAAACTGAAATAACAGGCGGAAGACTAAGTGCTGGTGTGAACAAAGAAGGAATCCGGTACTACAACAATCTTATCGATGAGCTCCTAGCTAATGGTAAATTCTTTGCTGTAGTTCTTCATTTAACATTTGAGGAAAATTAGTAAAAAGAGCTCCCAAGGATGCTTAACTAATAAAGATGGGACATATTGAATGAAAAGGCATTTCTAATACTACAATTTTGTTATGGCTCTATGTACACAAACAAAGAGTATGTTTTGTACGAAAGTCATTGTAAGTTTTGTCATTAAAAAAAAGTTGAAATTATGTCGTCTTAGTGAATTAAGCATCCAATCGGGCTCATTTAACGATTTTTTATTTTTATTTTTTTTACATTCTTTTCCATATGCCGTATCATAACAATTGTTTTTGTGGAGTTAATGACATGCAATATGAACACTATTACAGGTATCAAGCCTTTCGTGACTCTTTTCCATTGGGATGTACCACAAACTCTGGAAGATGAATACGGCGGTTTCCTCTGCCGAAGGATAGTGTAAGTGGTGTAATCCAGTCCTTCACTATTTTATCAACTATTTAATACCATATTGCTTCATATTAAATACATGAAAAATGACAAGGGAGTAGGAAGTTTCATATCTACCTGCTTCGGAATCCAGACTAAAAATTTCTTTCTGGATAATGATACACTTACTCCTCTATCATCTATCACCAGTTCCCTTGCGTCCTATTTCATTAGGCATGTCATTGTTATCTAAAGTATTTTACTCAGGAAACAGAGTATTTAAAATGTTGATCAGGGCAGCTCTGAAATATAATATGTCTGAAAAGTCTAGTCAGAGCTACGAATAAGCGATGTCAGTCCGTCATTTGTCCATTAGATCAAGGAAGGTTAAAATATGTTTGCAAATAAATATGTTTTATTTGGCACTATCTGATAAGTCTACTCCATCTAACAGGGATGACTTTCGAGAATTTGCTGAGCTATGTTTTTGGGAATTCGGTGATCGTGTGAAACATTGGATGACATTGAATGAGCCGTGGACTTTTGCCTATAGTGGCTACACCACTGGTGGCCATGCACCCGGTAGGGGTGTATCCACAGCAGAACATATCAAAGAAGGCAATACTGGACACAGATGCAACCATCTATTTTCAGGCATTCCTGTGGATGGTAATCCTGGCACAGAGCCATACGTGGTAGCACACCATTTGCTACTTGCTCACGCTGAAGCTGTAAAAGTGTACCGCAAATACTTTAAGGTAGGCTATCTATCTAGATGAAATTCTAAGATTGCAAAATAATTTGATATGTAAGTTACATATTAAGTCCCAAAAAATGTTCGATATCAATGTTCAGTTATAATATTTTTGCAGGGTCAAGAAGGGAAGATAGGAATAACCCTAGTGTCACAATGGTGGGAACCTCTTAATGATACTCCACAGGACAAGGAAGCGGTTGAGCGGGCGGTTGATTTTATGTTCGGATGGTATATTCATGCCACAATCATTTGTTTCAATATGCAATCTATAGCCAATTGAAGGGAAAAACAAATTTATGATATTATTGATCTAATACAAATCAGTTAGAGCTTTGATTTAACATAAAACTTTAGTTGCTTCTGATTGTCTAATGCTTCCTTCATATGCAGGTTTATGTCACCAATAACCTATGGTGACTATCCAAAAAGGATGAGGGATATTGTGAAGTCACGCCTTCCAAAATTTTCAGAAGAAGAGAGCCAAAATTTGAAAGGGTCTTTTGATTTTCTTGGATTGAATTATTATACTACTATATATGCTAGTGATGCATCCGGGACCAAAAGTGAACTTTTAAGCTATGCCACTGATCAACAAGTTAAGACTCAAAGTAAGTTCATGGAATTCTCTAGTCATTGATCTCTTTCTTCCTACTCTATTTTTCCTTCGTTTCCCATAATCTGGCCCTGACTTTTCTTTCTTTGCTAAAATCTTTACAGCGGTAGGTCCTGATGGCAAAACAGACATTGGCCCAAGGGTAAGATATCGCTAATTTCGTAAGTGTCCACGCATTCCTAGTTGAAAAGATTGGTCAATCTTTGGTTTATTTAAAAAAATTTTGACATTTAATTATTAATGCTGAGCAACTAACCAGTTTTACATGATCTAATTTCAGGCTGCCTCTAAATGGCTATACATTTATCCTCTTGGGATTTACAAGCTCTTACAATACGTCAAAACACATTACAACAGTCCGCTTATTTTCATTACTGAAAATGGTAATTAATGAGAGAGTTTTAGCTTTTTCATCAATTTAAAAACAACATGAATAGCAAGAAATATGAATATTATGTGGAAAACTGACAAACTTTATTTGCATTGTTTGATAGGTGTTGATGAGGAAAATGATCCAGGTCTTACTGTATCAAAAGCTCGTATTGATAAGACAAGGATCAAATATCATCATGATCATCTGGCGTATGTAAAACAAGCTGTGGATGTGTAAGTTTCCAAGATATGTGACTTGGTATTCCAGATTTGGACTTACTTGTGTGCATACTTTAAACTTAGGATTTTTGTGATTTGCACTTTGCAGGGATAAAGTTAATGTCAAAGGTTACTTTATATGGTCATTGCTCGACAACTTTGAATGGTCCGAGGGCTATACAGCTCGTTTCGGGATTATTCATGTAAACTTCAAAAATAAAAATGCAAGATATCCAAAGGAGTCAGCTTTATGGTTCATGAAATTCCTCGCTAAGCGCAATGCTGTCAATGATCCATCTCCAACAGAGACAACCAAAAGGGCACTTCAAAATGCAGGATTAGCTGATCAAGAAAACCCTAAGAAGAAGATCCTCAAAACTTGAGCAGTTTTCGAACTTGTCGCAAGATATAAATATGTTTTATTTTTTTGCAGAATTAGTTCAATGATTTTAATGTTTGAATAACTGCTTAAATTAGGCTTGCTTTTGAGATAACAGATGCAAAAGATAATGATTTGTAATTTAATACTATGGTTGCTAATTTACTTATTTTTTAAAAAAGTGTTACTCTATTTATTTTACTTGCTGCCATATCTTGATTTATTAAGCTATCGGTTTCTTTGTTTCTGATTTAGGATCCCAAATATATTCCGGTTTTTTTTTTTTTTTGAAATATACAAGGAACGATGAAATGAACTCCCCAAGGAAATGTTTCTCTCATTTTACGTCACGAAAGTTTACAGCACAAAGGTCCTTGTTTCCCTTGACAGGTATCCTAGTTGTCAGTTTGCCCTTCACAACGCTATATATATATATATATATATATATATATATATTTACTTATTTTTTTTAAGATGACCTTACTACTTTTATTGACTTATAAAAAATGCTCACCAATTGGTGTACACCAAAAGCTACAAGGGAAAAACACAATAAGATAGAAAAGAAAGCACACAGACTACACAGTCCTACTTATTAAATAGAAAGGTTTGATCCAGATCCCAAGCTATAGGCAGTTTCCATTTTTCTTTACTCCTTTAACCCCCTTCCAGCTAACAATAGTTGCCCGGACCTCAGATATAATCCTCTGAACAATTGCTGTAGCATCCCATTTGACTCAGTTGATATTAGTAGAAGGTTGGATTGGATGATAAGATGAAAAAAATTATAAGTACGAGATCTTGGGTTTAATATTTCCCACTTAAGAAAAAAAAGACTCGATATCAACGGATTTCTTGCCCTCCAAACGGTATATACAAAATTAGCCAGGGCTAACCTGCAAATATGAGCTCTAAAGAATGCCTCAGCAATCTATTAATATTTAATTTAAAGAATGCCTCTTACATGTCATACGGCCTTCAATTCAGTGCCAAGGTCATTATCTACAGATAAGCAATGATGGAACCTTAAATATTGTCATATAGCACTCAAATTTAATCTCTCATTAATATTGATATTAGTGACATTTTCAAATCAAAATCTTCCTTGTTCTTTTCCATATTCGTGTTTCAGTTCTCCGCAATTTTTAGATCTTAGTTAAAGATACCAAACAATAATCATCTAATCCTTTTAATTTTCAAGTTATTATTTTCAATTCTTGTTACTTTTTCGTATGGCATGCTCATGATTTGGTCAGTACAAATTTCTACAGAAACAGTCGGCCTCCCAGGAAAATAGTTGCTCTAGTAGGGACCTGTGCCTCAAAGAGTTAATCTTTTTTTTTTTTCATTTTTGTTTACTAAAAAAGCATTAATCATAACTTGGGGGTGAGATATAAGTTGGACCATTTGGAGATTTTTTATTCTCAAAATTTATAACAGCAATATAGTTTATGTCCCCTTCCCCATTGTACTTTATTTATTACTAAATGGCTCTCAACAAGTATCTACTTGATAAACAAGGAGTCAATACACAGCATTAAAGGAATGGATCAAAGAAACATCAAAAGAATTTATTTTTAGTAATAAATAAAGTATCCAAGTCCCACCCACTAGAGATGGATTAAAGAATTAATTGTAAGTGGATTGTACTGTATAACGTATGACATTATTCATTAGTTGACAAAACATGAAACAATATTTCATGACAAAACTCCACTGGTGAGCTTGCAATTCAGATTTGGAGTTTCTTTGATCTCCGTTGGGTATTTCTTCAAATGAGAGTGCATTGAGAGTTACGTTAATGAGTTGGTGGCTTTCTCGTACACAATCTGATCTAGCATTTTGTCTTTTGAAAGTTACTCTAGTTTATATATGCTGGAATTTATGGAAAGTTGGGAACTCTTTTTGTCATGAGGGCTAAAGGTTACTTTGAGAGGTTGTTGCAAGCTGAATCTGGGAAGATGTGAAGGACATACTTCATTGTTTTTGAGTTCATTATTGCAGACTTCTCATTCTTAGCAAGAATTTTCTTCTTATATTCTTCAATTTCATAAGTCGATTAAAGTTAAGATGCTTCATTGGATTCCACCTATATCTTCCTTTAAATTAAATACAGATGGGTGCTCCAAGAGAAATCGTAGGGTCTCTGTTGGAGGAGGTGTGCTATGAGATTAGCAAGGACAATTTATTTTAATTTTTTCCTATAACTTTGGGGTGTGCATGAGTTTGCAGTCAGAAGTTAAGGTGGTTCTTTTCGTCATCCGTCTTTGCGTTGCTAGAGGTTTTCATATAGAAGTAGATTCACAAGTGCTTGTAAACATACTTCAAGGAAATTTTGCATGGTTCAGAGGGAAATAGCTACATTAAGGACTTTGATTGCTTCTCGTCTTTCAATTCAGCATTGCTATAGATAAACGAATAGGACGCTGATATTTTGTCTAATTCTGGACTCACTCATAACTCGGATAAGATTTTTACGGAGTTTGCATCATTGCTTGAGAGCTAAAGCTTGAGAGACTTGATCTTTCAGTATTTAGATTTTCATAATATTGTAAAAAAAAGTATTTCTCTCGCTTTGGTTTCTTTCAAAATTTTCCTTGTACTTTATTTTTGAAGTAAGGTTTATGTCCCTTTCATGTTTTTTATTTTATTATTATTATTAAAATTTAGGGAGACCGTCCCTTTTCCTATGTACCATTAAAAAAAAAAAAGAAAAAATATTTCAAACCATAACTAAACGTCTTAGAGACTAGTCCGTACACACGCATGAGACCAGTGCATACATTAAATTCATAACAACACAAAAAAAAAAAAAAAATTTCTGTGGGCTAGCCGTGTTTATGTCCACTAGATACTTAATTCCTTTAATAGTTTTCAATGTTTTTGGACCTTTTTCTTTGGTCCAAAACCATCAAAGAGCTGTTCACTCATCGGTATGTCCAAAGACTAGAAAACAATGAAAAGCTGAAACAACAAGAGATCAGAACAGGTAAGAGGGAAAATGTTCTCTTCTTGCATCCATACTACCAAAAATGTCTTAACATTTTAGATAAGGAAGCAAGAAAACAAACAAGCAAAATCCAGAAGGAATCAAAACCAGAAAAACCCCTACTACCAAAATCACCGGAAATTAGCTCTCAACCTATTCCATGTTTCGTGTTTCAAGAAACTGATTTTCCACCGTTGGAATCACTTGTAAAAAATGGTTCTAAACATACCCCAAAAATCCAAAATGCCGCCCTAAACTCAGTGTAATTCTTGGCAATTATTGTCCTTATCATTGCCAAGAAGATTATTATAACTGCAGAGCTTTTTGATTAGAAACTTTTATAAACCCGTGCTTCATGTGTTGCTATAGACCAGATGGTCCAAAAAAGAAAAAAAAAATTCACAGAATTTGTAGTCAATTACTATAATTTTTTAACCTCCTTTTTTTACAAGTGTTTTAATTACTCAAGGATGACACTTTATGAAAACTGAAATTGCTACTAAACTGAGTTAATTTAGAATGGAAGTAACTTTTGAGAAGTGAAATTGATATAACTTTGGAGGAGCAATGGTATGAGATTGAAGTCCAATAACTGCTCGCTTACTACATGAATTTCCCTATTCTAAGGCTGTAAAGCATAATCAGTTCAAAAGTTATTTCTTTTACTTTAATTCTTCTTCGAGGTGTTTCATGAATTCATGGATAAGAGAAGAACCTAAAAACCATTATAAGTGGTAACTTGTTGGCCGAAAATTGGTGTCATTACTTAAAATTTTTTTTTTTAAAAAATAGAAATCCAATTAGAATCTACACAGGAAAAGTTCAATGCAAAGTCCAGTTTTCTCATCCTTTCAACTTCCTTGCAAGTTGATTCATGAGGACATACAGGGAAAAAATGGGAAAAAAACAAGTAGCTAACTAGTTGCAGTAATTGAATAATAGTACAATACCAATGGGCCTTGGCAGCCAACTAGAACATCGACCCTGACTTGAGAATTATAAGAAACAAATTTTACCATTTATTTTGTGTGAACAAATTTTTGAATTACCTTTTTATCTTACTTTTCTTAGACTCCGCCAAAATTTTTGGCTCTACTACAATTTTTCTTTTTGAAGAACAATTAGACATATTTCAAACATTCCAAGAATTTAAAATTTTTTGGTTAATTATATCTACCTCCCCGTGCTTTAACCAAACTACAAGTAAATCTCTTGAAGTTTGAAAAATAACTGCCACCCCCTTTGATCTAACATTTGCTAAACGGTGTTGAAATACACACTAGTATGTGTAAACAGAAAGACTCTTCCCCCAAAACGAATCCACCACCGTCGTCTATTTTCATCCTCTTCCCCGGTACTCGTCCAAACTATAACGTCTTCAATAATATCCAAAGTCCCAATTCCTGACTCCAACAAATTTTACTAATGAAACTCAAGCCATTGAACATTGATTATTGTTGTAAAGATGATAACATGATTCTAGATTTTTTTTTTTAAGTCAAGTCTGAGTGCATTCTGAGCAAAGGAACTAATGATCAACAAAAACGTTTCTAGAAACTGTATTGATTCTTTTATTGAACCATGAAACCATCCATATTTGTTTTTCATGCCCAAAAACTCATCCACTTATGCTCACCTCTTCCCTCTACTTTGGTAACCATCTTTGCACCCTTGAACTCTAGAGTCCTCACCTATTTGTTATGTCATTTCATCTGCAATTTAAGTTTAGAGATCAATCATAGCACTAATTGATGCAGCTCTATCACCTTTAACCACTCAAATGAGCATTTTATAATCTTTTTTCCCCAATATATTGGAATTGGCTCTTTTGTTGATGCCCATTTTAGATCTGTGTAGGAAGTGTGGATGCTCATGGGGCTCAAGACCTAGGCTTAATGGAGGTTGTTGGTGGCAAGAGAAGAAGATTTGGAGTTTGTTTTTTCTTATATTAAGCATATTGGGAATGCACTGGCGGAGTTAGTGGTCGTTTTTGGAACAAGAACGATGAATAGAGAAGTAAAGGCATTGGTTTTTCTTCTCTATACTTTTTCTTTTTCTATATCAAATCTTATTTTTTCCTTCCTTTCTTTGTAAGACATGAAGGGATAATTTTTGACTTTTACGTATGTTTTGGTTTGATTAGGATAAACAAACGTTAATAAACTAACAAGAAGGGGTTATTTATTATTACTGGGTGGGGCACACACTATGTGTACATATTTTAGAAAAAACAAATAATAAAATATATATGGAATAAAAATTTTGTTAAAAAGACTTTTGGGAAGTGATGCAGTGTTTATTAGTGGATTAGTTAATCAATTAATAGGGGAGTGTAGTGATAGTTATATGGTGATGGTTATATAGGAGTGAAACATTTTCCAAATAAGATGTGGATAGATAATAGTAAATATTGAAAATGTATTTTTTGAAAAGGTAAATGTTAACACTTTTTGTTACTAATACCAAACCCCTACTTATGTGTTAGTTATATAGTAAGATACCTATTTGAAGTTAATGGAGGGTGACTGTTATTTTTCAAACTTCGAAAGGTCTTCTTGCAATTTGGCTAAAGCATAAGAAAGGTAGACGTGATTAACCACGTATTTTTATCAACAGTAGTCTTGGACACAATTCAAGTGTTTGAACTGCCTAGATTGTCACCGACTAACTGCCCATCTTGCCTAGAAAAAAAATGTTTGAATTGCCATTTTTTTTTCTAAAAAAATTTTTACGTTTTTTATGAACATATTTTCAATCAATCATTTTTCATCTTACATATATCAAATTACTATAATACATTTTTGTATGAGTATTTCGAAAAATAGCAATCCTAATGGGTTGCCCAAAGTGCTTGAATTTACTCACTTTTAAAATTAACGACTCAATTGAGTGTGTTTGGTTATCAAGATTTGCCAAAAAAAAAAAATCAAATTTTATTCTACTCATATGAAAAACACAAATTTCAACCATCTTTTTATTTCACATTTATCATATCACAAAAAGTGCTACCTTAATTATTTCAAATAAATATTTCAATTAACCTCCTGTCAAATAATTTTTGATGGTGCTTACATGCATGCTCCAATAGCAAAGCTTGGCATTACTCAGGCACATGCATGTGAACAATTGTTAACATAGCTGCCCCACTAGTTTGACTGTTATGCACAATTTTAATGCAAGGGTAAGTTTAGGGCAGGAATAAAAGTTTGTAGCTTATTTGAGGTAAGTGACAAATATCTTTGGACATATTAAAAAGGAAAATATGATATTTTCAATAAAATAAATGGAATAATTGATTTAAATATATAGCTATAACATTACGTATGCCATAAAAATAAATAATAGAGAACAATTTTCTTTTTTTTTCTTTTTGTATTTGGTTATGACTTATATTTGAGCCGGTGACATTACTGCTTTTGGAATGACTTCGCTACCAATATACGAGTATTACCACATGTACGATAGACTTGACACTTTTTTTTCTTATTCTCTCAACCCTCCTCACACCCTTCTCACCCTTAGCAATAGAATTCAAACCTTAAACTTGGCAAGCCTTGACACTAATTAACTTGTGTGTACCCTGTTTGGATTGTCATTTTCTGTTCGGAAAATTGCATCGTTTTCTGTTATCACATTTTCCTATTACCTTTTTTCCTCACATACATCAAATCGCTACAGTAATTTTCCAAACGGAAAATGCAATCCAAACGGGGCCTCGTTACTGTTGTATGAATAAATTCTACATGGAAAATGCAGTAAAAGACATCATTTAACGCCATTTATTGGGCGCATTGAGATGCATATGAGAATCAAATATTGAATGTTGTCAAAGTGCCATAATTGAACAAGAAAAAATCATTATTACTGCTCCAAGAGAATTTGAGTGAAAGTAACTCACGCTTTGAGATGTCAATTTGAGTTGTGCTGCTGCTGGTGAATTAGTAGAAAGAAAATATCCTTTTTTTTTTGGGGGGGAGGAGTGGGTGGGGTCAAAGACCCTGTCAAAAACTATAACGTTAATATCATATCAATAGAACAAAGCATCTCGGCAACGAGGAAACGACGACACTGGATGTCTGGACATATATTGGGGTACATAATTAGTTCGACGGTACATTTGGCATGTTCATGACGTGCCGGTGGTTGAAAGCTTTTTTATTTTACAATTTAACAAGCCTTGCAGTCTGTTTGAAAGCATAGGAGAGAGAGAGAGGAAAAATAAAAGTAAAAAGGAGTGTAGAAATTTCTTACTCCTTTTTTTTTTTCTAGATGCAATAAATTTTAAGCTATAAAACTTCTACTGCATATTAGGGGGAGGGGCAATCCAAAGAAGTCAAGAGAAAAATTGGGGGATTGAATCATCATTGATTCAGACCGGTGCTCACGCATTCACTGGCAAATTTTTTTCAAAAAATTCTGAATTTAAAATGTAGGTAAAGGGATGGATTTGATCCCTTGATCAACATTCAATTAGAATCTTAAGATTCACTTGATAACCAACTACTCTAATAAGAAATTTCTTACTCTATGGAGATTATTGAAGAAAGCCAACAAAAAAAAAAAGAGAAATCGAATCATTTGGGATGATTTTAAGTTAAAAGAAAATTTCCTGTTTCTGAAAGCAGAGAGAAATAACACTGGAAGAAAAGATTTGAAAATGCGCAACTGACCTTCCAGAAAGCCAAATAGCAAAGTTTTGACGACAAACGATTCTCAGCAGATATCTTTCTATCCTACACTTCCAAACTAGGCCTCAATCCAATGCATGTCACTCGCAAATTTTAATGTATCAAAATATTTAGTGTGTTTTTAACATTTTGTTACATTAATAATGCCTATATTTATTATATTAAACTGTTAGTGTCTATATCTATTGAATTTGTTACTATATCCTAAGGTGTGGGGACAGAAGAAACTCCTGATCATGAAGTCATATGGCTGGCAATGGGTGACGTCACATAATTGGTCATTCAAAACGAATAAACGCAATAGTAGTGGTGAGGGAGGCTCAAGCCAAGGAAGGATTAGCCACAAATCCACGTTCTTTGCCTATCTGCGGTAGTAGGTGCACCTGAGAAAGTCGGTATTAATTTTCCGTTTCTTTATTCCTATAAATCTAAATTGGTACCCTCTGACTTCTTCTCCTCGGCGTTCCCTTGTTATTTATTTATTTATATATCTTTTCACCGGCGGAACCTTTCTTAGCTGATGCTTGAACGTAAGCTTGAAACGCCAAGGCCCTAATTTACAATTTGTGAACGAACAATGAAATAAAGGCTTTGGATAAGTAAGATTCATTATTATAAAGATATATTCATCGAGACAAATCACGCAAATAACATTTTTTCTTCTTTTCATAAGTATCAACAGTAATTCCCCACTTATTTATTGATACTCGAATCCATAACCTAACCTATCAATTACAGATGAAATATCTTAACAACTAGACTACATTTCATTATCACGTAATGTAATAACTTGACATACTACTACTTGAAAGAAGGATAACTACTAGTTTTTTTTTTTTTTCCATTGGATCACAAAAGAATGCCATATTAACAAGATTGGATTGAACAACTATTTTTGTTCTTTTTTAATCTTTTTATAAGTACAACGGGAAAAATAAACAATGCAATTACTTTATGAGTTTGTTTAACGAGTGTTCATCGAATTCTATCTAAGATAAAATTTACGAATTAATACCTTGAAAAAGTGAAGCTCAATGGGAAAGCATATAATTGTAATGGAGGATAATAATTGTTAGTATGTGCATTCATATAGTAGATTAAATCTGATTTAGGTGTATCAACAAGTCCCCACTAGACACATTTAGAAAAACTCTTACCCTAGCATTTGTGACATAAAAGTATTTTCAAGTAGAATGATTCTATTTAATGTTAACGATTTGATATATGTAAGGTAAAAAATTTATTAAGAAATGTGTTCAAGGAAAAGTATAAATTTCTTGGGGAAAAATGTTCCAAACAAGGGGTGAAAAGGTGATTGACAATTAACATACTTTATGCATCTGGTGATGCTCTGATTGTATGAAAATGAAATTTTTGTTGCACTTGGAAAACAAACACTCCAATAATCTACCGTGTGGATGCGGTCGTTTACCGGAGGCAAAACATTGACAGGGCAAACACTTGTACTTGTTTTGGCGAAATACGGTACTGTGAGTTCTGCCGTGATTGTAGTTATTACCTGCTTCAATAGAGACACTTTTATTTTTCTTTAACGATCCGAATATGTGATTTTCATTAATAGTGAAAGTATAGGAACCAAAGCGTCCGGTTTTGAAATTGTATCTGATATGATATACTAATTAGATGATCAAAGAAGGTATCTAAAATGTTCAGATCTGAATACGATAGGGAGCCAGACTAAGTTATAGTACGAAAATAGGTGTGCGAAACATGTTACGCCAGCTAATGATCGAGCATTCTACACTTGAATGTAATTTCCAAAGTTCTGCATCAACACTCGTGAACCATATGTATTTGACCAGAAGGAAGAAAGAAAAATGTGGAGAAATTTAGTGGCGAGCTTCTGTTTAATGACCTAATGCTGCTGCTACTGTTATTTGTCTTCTTCTATTTCTATTTCCAGGAAGGAAAATGTGGAGGAATTCAGTATGAGCTCGTGAAAATTCTACAATGACTATTGCTTATTGTGAATAGAAACTTGCAAGATTAAAAAGTGAAAATTTACTAGTTTAAAAAGCTGCATGTGAAATTATGATATTTTATTAAAAAAAAAAACTGAATGTGAGAATGATATTGCACTCATAACGAGATTTTGAATGAACAGAATTGAGTTAGACACTTAATAAATAAATAAAGATGGGCAATATAATAAATAGCACTAGTACAAGACAATTGTCGAAACAAAAAAATATTTAGAATAAGAGTAGCTATGTCCAAAATCCAAATTCAACTGTGTCGCTATTATTCATTTCTTGTGGCGGCTGGGGAGTTTGACTTTCTCTGTCTCCTTTGCTGCCTCATTTTTTTTTTAACCTTCTTCTGTCGTTAATTAATTGCTCAGGCAGGAGGGCCGTCGTTAATTAATTTGTGAATAAATGGGAAAGAGTTTTCAAAAGGTTTTAACCAATTTTCAACGAAAACTGAACAAATAGATTGACAAGAACTTGGGCAGACAATCAGGTAGTTTGCAATTTAACTGAGAAATAAGTACAATTTTTGGAGGGAAAAAGGTACAGTTTTGGAAACCAAAAGGAGAAAAATAAAATGTTAAGTCATGACGACCGAGTGTGTTCAAAAAGGATATTCCTTGTAAATATATTTTTACAATAATCACTATAATATTTTTTATAATATGATATATTTTAAATAAAAAGATAGTTCAAAAAATAAAAATTAATTTAAAAATATATTTGTGATACAAATAAATATTAATTTTTACAAATAATGGCCAGTTCAAACCTCTTTTGAATTGAAAAGGATAATTGATTTCACTATCTTCATGTCGCATCAGAACTTCTCAATATTACTGTTGGGTTTGGATTTTATCCCACCGATCGTTATTTGGGATAAAACCCAAACCCAATAAAATAAATGATTAGTGGGATAAAACCCAAATTCGATGCGGTTGATGGGATAAAACCAAGCCCAACACCTACCCCAATACCACATCTGAGTTTCCTATATTACCCTCCAAGGTCAACTTCGGGCAAAGGACCAATCATTGTATTGTAAGGGAGATTTTGGTAATTAACACTAAATTTGATATGGCATTAAAATTTGACAGTTTTCTTTTCTTTTATGTCAATTCTCCATGCAACATATTCTACGTTTCTGCTTTTTCTTCAATACCATGAACATTTTCTTTTCTTTTCTTTTCTTTTCATGGACAGGGATCTAGTCCCTCTTCTCCTTCTCAACCAATTGTGTCATTTTGTATATATATATTGGAAGATATATTTGCTCCGAGTGTAAGATAAATGTTTCACAATATGTTGAAAATGAAAAGATTTAAATTTTGTTCATATTCATTAGTGATTTTAAATGTAAACTTGAACTCTCTCATGAAAAGTTGTGTTATAACCGTACCCATTAGACTACTTCAATTCGTGTTATAAAATATTCCTCTAAACCGCTAAAATTAGGTAGAACGTATTTTCTGGGTGATGTAATGAACGGATCGAGTCCAACCCCGCATATGAACGACTGCAAAAATAAACCAATAAAATTTTTTAAACTCTTTTGACATCTACAGAACTTTAATAATACACGCTATACAAATCTTTAAGGCATGAATTTTTTTTGTCGAGTCAATTCCGATAACTTCCACTTTCAAAAAACAAAAAAAACCCCACTTTCTCTTGGACCTTACATTTCTCTGTTACAGTGTTCAAGTGCAGTTGTATATGTTAACAAAGACGACTGATTTAAGCAAAGAACAGCTCTAGCAAATTTGGTTTTGAGTTCCCTGCGATCAGTCGAGTTCCGCTTTTGAAATAGCATAGCCGCAAGGCCCCTTTCAACTTTTCATCATTCGGATGCTTCCACATATACATAATTATTCTTGTCACCTTCTGAAATTATTTTCTAGCTTCTGAAAACACGAGTCCTGTCCTGCTCTACGCTTGCACGGCATGGAAACCCTGCACGACCTTTTTTTTGTACGTGAAAGCAAGCTAAATAAAAATTTTACAATTTTGTAATTTAACGCGAAGAAGAATGCTGCCTCTTTTCCCGCGACGGATGGGAAATGGTGTTTGGTTGAAACAAACGTAGACAATTACGAAAATAACAGTTGATGCCATATGTCAGAATTAGAGAGAGTTTTGTGATGTAGGAGAGTATGTAGCTTTCAACTCTGCTGTGGTGGAGGCCGGTATCCACTTATATGCAAGTGGAGAGACGTTTGATTAGCTTTTAAATTCTGTTTCAATACGTATTATATTTATGGCCCTCCACCATACCAATACTAGGATTTCAACTTATCAAGTTGTACTTTTTTAAGTTCTAACCTACTGGTTAAAGGATAAGCCGGGAACACAAATTTTCTTTTTCTTTTTTTTTTGGTTAATTAGAATTAGAGAAACACAAATAAATTTAATTGGTAGGTTAAACATATTATCTCACTTGCTATGACGAGTATTCCATTTTCTTCAAACAGCAGACGAAAATATTTTCAGTACCTTTGAATCTTCCATTGTGCGGGAAAAAGCTTTTGACTATGGCCGGCATATTCTTGCCAGTTGACTTTTGAATCTAGACAAATGCTGCCGTCTTACGTGGAGATTCATGGCATATGTGCTTCTGGAATTTCAAGACTCAAAACATTAGAATTGGTCTTTCTGTGGTGACAATTTACTATTTTTTAAACATGTTTACACCGTAATTACACGTCCTTAGTGACTTTTTTTTTTTTTTTTTGGTCTGAGATTACAAGGAGATTGCAGCCCGTGTGCGTATGTATGTGTAGGTTTGGGATAGATACAATTGGTTTTAGGTCCAATTTATATGATTATTGTATTTTGCTCTATAATTTGATGTATACACATAAATTATTTTAGGGTAAAATACCAAAAACCCCCCTGTGATTTTCCAAATGTATACTTTACCTCCCTATGGTTTGGAAACCTGCAATTTAACTCACTACCGTTTCAACTAAAGTGAAATCTAATAGAAAACATCTAAATTAACGTTTGAACAAAAAATGCCAAAATTGCCCCTCTATAAGTCAATTCCTCGGAAGAATGTTTCATGCACTTGAGAATGGGTAAAATACCAAAAATCTCTCTGTAGTTTGCCAAATGTATACTTTACCTCCCTATGGTTTGGAAACATACGGAGGTATCTTTGGCAAGTGAAAATATTATCGCAACCACAACTCTCAGTAGAAGCGCGTGGCACTCAAATACCGTTATTGTAGATATTTTCTTTCAGATTTCACTTTAGTTGAAATGACAAGGAGTTAAATTGTAGATTTCCAAACCATATGGAGGTAAAGTGTACATTTGATAAATCACAGAAGGGTTTTTGATATTTTATCTATTATTTTATAACATACAACAAAAATTACATGATCGTACTTCAAATACACCAAACTTAGGTGAGTTTATATCAAATTACGAAGAGTGTACGATAAACTTGTTAGACATAGTCGTACACTTATATCTAACGTTTAAACAACGAAATTTATTCCCGCGTGAAGATATGTCTGACACATCCTTTTTATGCTATCAAATGCTATGCGATTGTACATGCCTGCGGTAAAATAGCAGGAAAACTATCGGTAGATTGTGAGTTAAACGTTACGGGTATTCAATTCCTGATGAGTGGATGTCCAAAGTGGTAGGGACGTAGGATTAACCTGTTTTGGTTCAACAGAAACCTTATACAAATAGTAGGGCGGTACTTATTTAGGACGTGTTACATATGATGATGAAATAATTTTTCCCACAATGATGTGTACCTAGTTAGATAAAAGTTGTCTTAGAATTATGCCAAACGATACAATAACTCAAAATTTGATTTTAAGTGCTTCCTTGTCATTCATACAAAATGGTGAAGTTGCAAAAAAAAAAAAAAAAAGCATCACTTGCTCATTGATTTGTTGTTGAAAAAGCTTTTTGTAGACAATTAGACAGTGCATTACTTGGTAGGAAAAAATTCAAGCGAGTTCGACTCCTATTATCATTATGAGTCAAATCATGCCTTTGAAACTAAAGTCACTTATAGGAGTTTTTAGAATTCATTCATCAATAAAATGCTTACACCGACAACAAGATTCGAATGCACAACCCTTTACAAGGAAGCAGTCGGTCCTTATCTCGACTTATGGTCCCGTTTGACAAGTGAGTTTTTTAAGTGTTTGTTTAAATTTTTACTGTAACTGATTACAGAAGTTTTTTAAAAAAATTTTGAAGTGCGTTTTTTTTAATATTTTAAAGTATATAGTTTAAAAACTTTGAAATATTTTTTGAGATTACTGTAGTTAAAATTTTTAAAAAAATTATAACAGATAAATTTGACAAAATACTTGTCTGACAAACAAGGCATATATTGGCGGCAATGGTCCTTTTTCCTTCCTTGCTAAAGGCTTGTGAGTCCTCGTCAATTCGGTCTGATTCTGCCACGTTTCCGCATTTATGGCATGAACATTTGAGGCCTTACACTTTGCGTAATTATTTTGGCAAACTAATTGTAACACGCAACGGATCTTCTGTCCCATACCCTATGCCACTCTGATAGGGTGTTAATTGTTGGTTATTTTATTATTAATTTTCCCCTTTATCCTTGCCAAATATTGTTTTAATTATTAATATTTACTTATATTTGGTATTGGACTCAATTTCAGGGAGTGGAACAGAAAAGCACAAAATAGGAGGGACTTTCGGAAGACAATGGAGACTTTAAACAACCGGGCCCACATGGTGCTACAAAGGGATTGCATGTCCTTTGCTGATTAGGAGATTGGAGTACGAAGGTCAATAGGAAACAATAAGGGAATTGGGCAGAGTTGGACTTCTGGTAACCTTTCACTCAATTCGGCGAGGACCACGGAGTATGAAGCATTAGTCATGTAAGAAAGGAACGTACAGAGGCTTAAAACAAGGAGTAATTCGGCAGCCTTGTTACTCATTTGTGGGGACAGCGGAGAAAAGTTAGGCAATTGTTTTAGAATAGGGAACTTCGTTCTTTTGGTTTCGTCCAATTCTTTCGTTTATTTATTTGCCCTTTTTCCGTTTCTTCGGGGGACGACGAAGACATAGCTTGTTTTCAATAATTACTTCTGCACTTTTGCATGGAATTTCATCCATGAAGAGGAACTAATTCACTTTTTCTAGTCAAGAACAACGGAGGATTTGGTTCGACTTAAATTGTGAGATCTAATCGATTTTAGCTTTCCTATTATTTTCTGGTATTCGTCTATCTTCTGCTTTATGTTCATATGGTTGTTTTATTATTCGATTATCCAGGGCCCGGATTCTAGATTAATTCAATAACCTGAAGCCAATTAGGGTAGTTAAATCCGTAATTGTTAATTATTCTAAATCGGTGGCAACTGGCATGATTGGGTTTGTGTCAGGGAGATAGATAGGCTAACTTAAAAAGACCCTCGTAGCGTGTTGATTGGTTAGAATTAGGCTCTTCTAATTATTCATGCAATTAGGGAATTGAACTTCTATGGTCGTACCTAGGGTTGTTTCCTGATTAGAGAAATAGTCAACGGTCGTACCTTGGCTATCGACAAATTGAGGAAGAGTTGGTTTTTTATCGCGTGTATGACAACTATAACTAATTTATCAGATAGTAACTGGAATAATCCTTGCATCTGTGATCGAATTAAGTGAACCATCTCCGAAGTTGTCTCTTGGCTAGAGTTCGTCCATTATTATTTTTATTGTGATAATTAGTTATTTGAGTTGTAGTTATTTTATTTTATTTTAATTTATTCCAAGTAATTTAGTTACTCTCATTTTCAAAAACCCCCCATATCTGGAACTTGAGAAGAAATTAAATTATCCCCAGTTCCTGTGGATTCGACCCTGCTTACCGCTATATACAGAATTTATATTTTATTTGAGCAGGTATTTATTATTACACAAGCTCGACACCCTGCCAATTTTTGGCGCCGTTGCCGGGGACTGGCGCTAGTTATTTGTTTCTTTTTGAGTTCATCTTGTTTTCATTTTTTTTTCTAATCTATTTTTCTGCTTTTTTTTTTTCTTTTATAGTTTATGGCTTCTAACACTCCGTATTTTGGTGATAGGCTGGATTTTGTTTCCAGGGAAGGCAATGAGGCTTATTTTTTTGCTAAGTTTGCATATTCAGAGGCACTAAACTCTATTAGAGAAAGAATGGCTGCTGCAACCTGTAAAATTTGTTATGCCAGGGATCATTCAACCGGTATGTGCCCCGAATATCAAGATAATCTGAGTGTCCCACTCAATAATTATGGAGATTTTTCACCCTGGTCTCAAACGTGGTATAACCCTAATCCAAACGGGTATGATCAAGGATAGTGGAATAACTCCAGTTATAATTATACAACAGGGCCAATGAATTTTCCGCAGTATGAGTCTCAAGAATCATCATCTATGTCAGGTATGTTTCTTGAAGAAATAGTTGAATCAATAGCTACTAATACATATCAATTCCAACAGGAGACACAAATGAGAAATGGGATGATGAAGGATGCAATGAGTAATCTGGAAGATCAAATATGTCTATTGACATCCAGAATAAATCGATTGGCTTCTCAATTTGAAGAATTGCCCTCGAAAACCATTGTTGATTTTGAAGAAAATGAGAGTGCAATTTGCTTGACTAGTGATGAGGAGATGCAAGAGTGTCAAAATGAGAGATCTACAGATGCAGTTGAAAAAGAAACCGAAAAGGAAGAAATGGAACCCCAACCGCAACCCATTCAAGTGAAGAATCCAGTGAAGAATCATCAAATGTGGTGACACCCCCGCATTTTCTTAACTCTTACTCTATGATTTCTGTTAATGAGATTAATTTTGTTATACCGGAAGTTCTTGAGTCTCATGGCAGGAATGAGTTAAGAGTAGCTATGGTCAAATATCTTGAACCGTTGAATGCTCTTGATGGAGGAGTGGATGAAGAATTGCGATCAATGCTTGATTATTTGGCGCCATCAACTAGTCCATGGAAGACCGTAGCTCGTGTGCTCAAAGATTACTCCATCTATGAGGGTTACCAGGATCACATTGAAGATGAAGCATTGAAGCGAGCCACAAGATTTTATCCTCCATGAACAAGACATAACAATGTCTAGCCAAAGACATTAAAGAAAGGCACTTTTTGGGAGGCAACCCAATTGTTGATTTTGTTATTTTTGTGTTCAATTTCTTAAATATGTCGTTTCTCACTTGGGTACTAATCACTCTTGATGTTTCCTCACTATGACCAGAATAGGTAATCTTGGCGTGCCCACGCGAGGAGGGCACGCGTTAAGCGTCTAAATTCAAGTCTCATGGTCAGTGGACGTTTTACAATCTTGGCGTGCTCACGCGGTGTTTGACGACCCAAAAATGAATTTAAAAAAAAATTAAAAATTCACATTGAAAAAAAAAAAGAAAAAAAAAACATTTTTTCTCTTCTTCTTTTTTCTTTTTCTTCAAAAATTCAAATTTTGAAAATTTAAATTCGGAAAAAAATTTGGAAAAAACATTGAAAAAAAAACCCAAAAACTATTTTTTTTTTTCGTTTATTTTCTTTTCTTTCTTTCCTTTCCTTTTCTTCTTCTTCTCTGCTGTTCCCCTGTTTTCCACTTTTCCTTCTCTTCTTTCGTTTGTCCGCCGCCGCAAGCCCACGCCACCAGCTCTGCCCAGCCGCACCTAGCTTTTCACTCTCGCTCTCCACCTCACGGTCCACCTCCACCTCAACTAGCTCCACTTTCCACCGACGCCATCTCCCCAGCGCACACGCCCGCCGCGGCTCCTCTTCCATCGCGCGCAGCTCCTCCTGAGCTCGCGCGCCGGCGGCAGTCGACGCCCGCCTCTCCAGCTAGCTCTCCCTACCGCGACCACGCTCGTCCCTCCACCTCACTCTCTCTCCGTCGCTGGTCAGTGCCGCAACTCCAAGCCGCCACAGCTGCCGACAGAGCCCAAGGTTGCCGCCCCTCCATCGCTCGACCTTCTCCCCTTCGCCCGTTGCCTCGCCGCTGCCGCCTGAAGCTCCAACAGCCTCCACCAGCTCACAAGCTCCAGTGCCGCACGAGCCCACTCCACGACGCCGCCGCCTCTCCTTCGCTGCATCATTGCATCTTGTAGGCGTCCAGGTGTCGGTATTTAGTCTTTCCAACCCTTAATATCGATTTTACTATCTCGCTTGCGTGGGTAACCCTTGGAATTCACCGAAGTCTACTTTGCTGCTTTCTAATTGTTTCAATTGCCATCATCTGTGGGGCATAATTTGTGTGGTTACCATTTTCATTACTTATCGATTGTGGGTGAACTAAATTGAATTATTGGGGACAGTTTGCTGGAGTTGCCAATTTCTGTGGTCATTGGCATTTTAGTGGGTTGACATATGTAATTGACTGTCCAATGGGAGACCGTTGTTGAGATTTTGGGTCAAATTACGACCACTTGCTGATATATGTTGTTGTAATTGGCCACTACCACTGCTCTAGCTTGTTCGAGTTGTTGTTTTATTGCATTGATGAGAGTTGTGTTCTGGTATTGTGGGTGGAATTGTGTCTAATTGCTGAAATTTGTTGTTTGTATCCAATTGGACACTATTTGGGTCTAATTCCCTTGTTTGGGAGTTTTTGGGCGAGAGATTTCAGTTACTTAGTTCATTGAAGCACTTGCTGCGCTTTTGGGCTGCCTTGATTCTGCATTTGACCAAATTGGGCCCACAGGTGCTTATTGATTGCATTTGCTATCAGTGTTGGGGAATTTGTAAAACCTGTGGGTGATTGAATTGTGCATTTTGTTCATGGGGTTGGCTTTTCAATTGTTATTGCTTTGAATTTTTGGCTTCCATTATTTGTTGGCAATTGTAGTCTCTTGTTGCTTAGAGTGATATCTAGAGTCCATGGTGAAGCCACGAATGGCACCAGCTCCAGATGCGAGTTGATCCACAATTTCCACCTGAACCGCCCCTATTTTGATGACTTCAGGGAAGTACCGTCACCCCTCTCCTTCCTTCTGCTTTTACATTATCACATTGAGGGCAATATGTCATTTAGGTGTGGGGGGGAGATCAGTTGGGGTGCTAGTATTTTTGTTTTTAGTTTCTAAAGGCTTTTCCTTTATTTTTAGTTTGATATTTATCTCCCTTTTCGTTTATTTTCTTTTCTTTTTTCTAGTGGTCAGCTCTTCTATAACTACCAAGTTTTGATGCTGGATTGTTGCCTCTAATTCTGCTATTGCCAAGTTTTATTAATAAAAGGGTATCAAGTTAATGGGGTTAAGTTCAGGAACATCTTTCTGGTGAATATCAATAATTGCTTAACTTTTCCAATTTTTGGTTAATTTTTCTAGGCATAGGGAATGATTGTTGGCATTCTTCATGTGAATTGGTCCAATTATTAATTTTAGTTCTCCATGTTTGGAATTTGAGGCTGGCTGCTGTTATTTTTATGTTATTTTTAGTTATTGTGCTATATGATTGTAAATAAGAGGTGATTGTACTCCACTAGTTATTACTACTGAGTAACCGGGGATCTTCACCTAAAGTGTCGATTCTCGCGTCAAAAGGTAGTAATTGCTATGAGTGCGTGGTCCCGTAGCGATTGGAGCTGAGTAACCGGGCTCCTCCATCTATCAAATGTTGGAGTTCGCGTCAAAAGGCTCTAATGGCTAGAAACTAAGTCTTTTGTTATTATTGAAAAAAAAATAGCAAAAAAAAAAAAATAGAAAAATAGAAAAGCGTGATAAAAAAGGTGAAGGTTGCCTAAGTGTGTGTCTAAAGTCAGCTTACCGATCTATGGGTTAATGTTGAGATTTGGATTAATAGTTGGACCATTTGCTGATAAATGTGAGCAACAATTCCTTTTGCTTAGATTAGTTTGCTTTAAATTGGAGGAGTTGGTAGTTTAGATGCTAACCGGGGTGATTTTTCTTGGATCTTGACCTGTGTCGCTTGAAATATGATTTTCTTGGTGTCTTGGCAATACGGTAGTTGGAGTAACAGCCATGGTCAAATTTTGGTGTTCAATTGTTGTTCTCATGCTTGAGGGCAAGCATGATTTAGGTGTGGGGGGAATTGATAGGGTGTTAATTGTTAGTTATTTTATTATTAATTTCTCCATTTATCCTTGCCAAATATTGTTTTAATTATTAATATTTACTTATATTTGGTATTGGACTCAATTTCAGGGAGTGGAACAGAAAAGTACAAAATATGAGGGACTTTCGGAAGACAATGGAGACTTCAAACAACCGGGCCCACATGGTGCTACAAAGGGATTGCATGTCCTTTGCTGATTAGGAGATTGGAGTACGAAGGTCAATAGGAAACAATAAGGGAATTGGGCAGAGTTTGACTTCTGGTAACCTTTCACTCAATTCGGCGGGGACCACGGAGTATGGAGCATTAGTCATGTTGGGCTTTTAAGAAGAAAGAAACGTTAAGAGGCTTAAAACAAGGAGTAATTCGGCAGCCTTGTTACTCATTTGTGGGGACCGCGGAGAAAAGTTAGGCAATTGTTTTAGAATAGGGAACTTCGTTCTTTTGGTTTCGTCCAATTCTTTCGTTTATTTATTTGCCCTTTTTCCGTTTCTTCGGGAGAGGACGAAGACATAGCTTGTTTTCAATAATTACTTCTGCACTTTTGCATGGAATTTCCTCCATGAAAAGGAACTAATTCACTTTTTCTAGTCAAGAACAACGGAGGATTTGGTTCGACTTAAATTGTGAGATCTAATCGATTTTAGCTTTTCTATTATTTTCTGGTATTCGTCTATCTTCTGCTTTATGTTCATATGGTTGTTTTATTATTCGATTATCCAGGGCCTAAATTCTAGATTAATTCAATAACCTGAAACCAATTAGGGTAGTTAAATCCGTAATTGTTTAATTATTCTAAACTGGTGGCAACTGGAATGATTGGGTTTGTGTCAGGGAGATAGACAGGCTAACTTAAAGAGACCCTCGTAGCGTGTTGATTGGTTAGAATTAGGCTCTTCTAATTATTCATGCAATTAGGGAATTGAACTTCTATGGTCGTACCTAGGGTTGTTTCCTGATTAGAGAAATAGTCAACGGTCGTACCTTGGCTATCGACAAATTGAGGAAGAGTTGGTTGTTTTTCGCGTGTATGACAACTATAACTAATTTATCAGATAGTAACTGGAATAATCCTTGCATCTGTGATCGAATTAAGTGAACCATCTCCGAAGTTGTCTCTTGGCTAGAGTTCGTCCATTATTATTTTTATTGTGATAATTAGTTATTTGAGTTGTAATTATTTTATTTTATTTTAATTTATTCCAAGTAATTTAGTTACTCTCATTTTCAAAAACTCCCCATATCTGGAACTTGAGAAGAAATTAAATTATCCCAAATTCCTGTGGATTCGACCCTGCTTACCGCTATATACAGAATTTGTATTTTATTTGAGCAGGTATTTATTATTGCACAGGCTCGACACCCTGTCACACTCTCTGTCCCACTTTGTATTATATTGCTATTTCTCCTACATAAATGTCATGTTTTAATTCTTTTTTGTTTCCTTAACATTCAATAGCTATTAACTAAGTAATACACAAAATTTAACAAACTCAAAAGATCAAAATGCATAAAAAATGAGATTTTTTTTATGAATTTTCTACTGTATTTTTTAATTTTCTATTATATATTACTTTTTTGAACCTGTTGTATTTATTTTTTATTCAACTAATAGTTATTGAATGTTAAGGAAACAAAAAAGAACTAAAATATGATATTTATGTAGGAGAAATAGTAATATAATACAAAGTGGAACAGAGAGTGGCACGGGATATGGAACAGAAGATCCGTTACGATTGTAACACTTGTCGTTATTGAAAAAAGAAACCACAAAAAAAAAAGACAATTAGACAACTGCCCCCCCTGCTATAAATTATAGTCACTCCGGCACCGATCCCACTCCATCACCCAACCCACTCAACCAAACCAAACCAAACCTAACCTCCCACTCTCAGTTGATTCCAACACAAACCGTCATGGATCTTGTCCTGCTAGAGAAGACCCTTTTGGGACTGTTTGCAGCCATCATAGTTGCCATCGTTGTTTCTAAATTACGGGGCAAGAAATTCAAGCTGCCTCCAGGCCCAATCCCAGTTCCCATTTTCGGAAACTGGTTACAAGTTGGTGATGATTTGAACCACCGCAACCTCACTGACTACGCCAAGAAATTTGGAGAAATCTTCCTTCTGAGAATGGGCCAGCGCAATCTTGTGGTGGTATCATCCCCTGAACTTGCCAAAGATGTCTTGCACACCCAGGGGGTGGAGTTCGGCTCCCGCACCAGAAATGTGGTGTTTGATATATTCACCGGCAAAGGCCAGGATATGGTCTTCACCGTCTACGGCGAGCATTGGAGGAAGATGAGAAGGATTATGACTGTCCCCTTTTTTACTAACAAAGTTGTTCAGCAGTATAGACACGGTTGGGAGGCAGAGGTTGCCCGTGTCGTGGAGGATGTTAAGAAGAACCCTGAATCCTCCACCAATGGGATTGTCTTGAGGAGGAGGTTGCAGCTCATGATGTACAATAATATGTACCGAATCATGTTTGATTACCGATTTGAGAGCGAGGATGATCCTCTGTTTAACAAGCTTAAGGCTTTGAACGGAGAGAGGAGTAGGCTGGCTCAGAGCTTCGAATATAATTACGGTGATTTCATTCCCATCTTGAGGCCTTTCTTGAGGGGTTACTTGAAGATCTGTAAGGAGGTTAAGGAGAGGAGACTGCAGCTGTTCAAGGATCACTTCGTTGACGAAAGGAAGTAAGTTTTAGTTTCTGAACTTTTCTCTTCATACATTACTTATCTGAAACTCCATTGATCTAATGTAGTTCGATTAACGGACAATGCTTTAGTAACGACAGTTAAGGTAACGAAACAATTTTTTACCTGATATAATAGGTGGTTGCACTTTTAGCGACCATTTGATTACTTAATAGGCCTATCCATCTAAATAGGATAACATTTAAAAATAAAAAAGTAAGTTTTTCATCTAAAATAGTAAGTTAACAGTAATAAATTAGTAACTTTTATACTTCAAAAGGTAAATTAAAATAAATATTAAACTTACTTTTTAAATAAATAAATTACTATTTTATATCCCAAACTTACTTTTTAGAGAGTAAGTTTAATTCAAGTAATAGTAAGTTTTTATACATAAATAGTAATTCTTACTGATAACATGGTAAATTTGATTGATAATCAAAACTTATTGATTTATGGGACATATGTACTATTTTACTTTAAAACATATTTCAAACTAGTATTAGGAAATTTATTTAAAATAATGATACGATGTTTTATTAATGATTAATTCTTAGTACCTTAGTTAGTAAGTACTCATAATATACCTGTATAATACATTATTATAGGTATAATTAAAATTCTTTTATTTATATATTTTAAAATACTATGAAAAATAGTTTGACTTTTCAACATAATCTCGTAAAATATGCAATAAAATTTTGTTGTATTATAAGTTTTTAACCATTTTCAATTTTTGAAAATTTTGCAAATTTGGATAACAATAACAACAAATCTTCCTAGTTATATATAGAATATTACTTGTTTATATATCACAATTTTTATAATTTAACACCTATGAATATAATAAGATGATAAAGTTTTAATAAATTTACATCTGGGACACAAGAAATAACAAGAGTTAAAGCCCAAACAACATGAGAAATAATATAATAATAAAAATGACAAAATTAGTATAACAATTAATATAAGAAAATCAATATGATCTAGACTTTTCTCCTTGGGAGATTGTTCATAAAAATGGGATCCAACAATTATAAATGAAAATCACATGCATATATAATCTATTGTATAATTTCAATTAAATTTAGTTCACGTATAAAATGGTCCTAAAATAATTAATACACTATGATACAATGTTATTTTAACAACAAATTTTTTTTTTAGTAAAAGTCTCAAATATCCACGACATACGTATGAGGGATATTTTACCATATTTGTATCTCATATCTAATCATTAAAGTTAATTTGAGGAAAAATATTTTTGACAATAGAATTATTTTGAATTTAGTCAACAAGTTGAGATTTTTTAAACAATAAAAGTGAAATATTTTGGGAACTTAGTTGTTTATTTTCCCATAATTAAAAACTGCTATATTTTAGCAACTGTTGCCATTGACTTTTCATTCTGTAGACTAATTTTTATCAATGCAAAATTAGTTTTATTAACAATAATTGAAGTTCCATTGATCCGAGGATTGGCATTCTATTGCTATTATTTTATATGTAAATATTTAACTTAAGTAATAAAAAAAATAATAGCTACGTAAAAAAAGGAAATTGATGCTCAATTGATTGTGGTGTAAAATATTAGTATACAATTAACTAGAACTTGAAATGGAATTAAATTTATTTAGTATTTTACTGCTAACAACTTTGACCCCATTTAATGATTAAAGAAAAAAAAAAAAGACATAGAGATTGGGATTGGATCCTTAGTGTAAAAAAGGAAAATTCCTCTAAAGTAATGTTGCGTGAAATTCTGGATGCATATAAAATTAGAAATGTGATAACTTTGCAATTCATTATCATTCATGATGAATTTCTTCGATTCTACATAGAATTGCAATTTTTTTCGTTTAGCACAAAAATATTCTTTTTTCGTCATATTGATGGCTTTTGCTTTTAAGATTATCTACATGTCGGTGGTTAGTATTATTGACAAAGTTAGAGGTCTAGAAAATGTTACTAATTTTAGGAGAAATTATGCATTGTAAAAATGGTTTAACAATTTTCTGCTAAGCATAACTACTGCATACAAAGGAAAAGATATTTGATTTTATTTTGCTTTGATTAGAAGAACTTGTACTACTAATAAAGGAAATTTCAATTCAACAATCAACGTGCACATCATTATAGTAATGTTTTAGTCAATTAGACAAATATATGCCATAAAGTAGTCAGATTTAGTCATTTGTGAATTGATAATTTTAACAGTTTACATAACATTCATCTATAAAAAAATTATGATTATTATAAAATGACATTTTATAATAATTTACATGCCATTTGCCAATAAAAAATGAGTTTGATTATAAAAAAATATGGATACAAATCCATAATGTAAATGATACAAAGTACGTTTGAAAGTCACAAAACTTAACATATGGGTAATTTTACTATAATTTTCAAAGATTATGCTACGTTAATACAACTTTAATTTTTATACTTGTGACCAGAAAATAAATTTATTAAAATTTCACCATTTTATTAAATTCATGGGCATTAATATATGAAAATTGTGATGTATAAGTAAGTGCTATTTTATATACAACTCAAAAGATTTGTTGTTATTATAATACAACTTTAACTTTTATACTTGTGACCCAGTAAATAAATTTATTAAAACTTTACCATTTTATTATATTCATAGGTATTAATATATGGAAATTGTGATTTGTAAATAAGTGCAAATCTATATATAACTCGAACGATTTGTTGTTATTGTCATCCAAACTTTCTAACCTTTCACAAATTCAAAAATAATTCAAAATTTATAATATGACAAATTATTCTTACATATTTTGTAAGGTCATGTGCAAAAAAAAAATAGTTTTCATAGTATATTTAAAATACTTAAAACATGTAACATTTATAAATGATACGTACAATTGTGTATCATACATTTACATTACGAGTAATTACTAACTATAATACTAAGTTTCAATCATTAATAAAAAATCTTAACATTATTTCAAATAAACTTCCTAATACTTGTTTCATATAAGTTTTTTAAGTAAAATAGTAAATTTATACCACAAACTAGTAAGTTTTGACCACTAACCAAATTTACTATTCTATCAACAATATTTACTATTAATTTATAAAAACTTACTATTACTTGAACAAAGTTTACTCTCCAAAAAGTAAGTTTCAGATATAGAGTAGTAATTTACCTCAAAATAAAGTAAGTTCCATATTTATTCCAATTTACTTTTTGAGAAATAAAAGTTACTAATTTATCGAGTTAACTTACTATTTTTTATGTAAAACTTACTAACGAAATTTTTAGTTACTATCTTATTCAGGTGACCTGTCCAATAGGTAATCAAATGGCGCTAAAAGTGTTTTTACCTGTTATATCAGGTAAAAACAGTTTCGTTATCATAACGATCGTTACTTCAGACTTTTCCTTCGATTAACATAAGTAGCACTTTTTTTTTTTTTAAAGTCTCCTAGATTAACTAAGGATATATTATTATTATTTGGAATAATTACTATAAAGTATTATTTGGATAGAGTATATATATGATTGATGCAGTATTTAGGGAAAACCCTTTTCTGGAGATGTGCTAATAAATAAAGAAAAGTTTAGGAGTTTCTGGATTCTGACCTGTGAAAGCATCTTAGGAATGATTTGTATTATTTTTTTTTCAACAAACAGAAATGAAGTATGATTATTAGTTTTCCATTTTTTTTCGTTCTGCCTTGTTTTGCAGCACAAACTGGAATCAAATGAATAGTCATAGTCTTAATAGCTTGGCTTCTTACTTTGTATTTTTGGGTTGCAGGAAGCTTGCAAGCGCAACAAGCATGGACAGCAACAGCCTAAAATGTGCCATTGATCATATTCTTGAAGCACAGCAGAAGGGAGAGATTAACGAGGACAATGTCCTTTACATTGTGGAAAACATCAATGTTGCCGGTAGGTTAACTTCTCACTTCATTGACTTTTTCATCGATGTTACCCAGCCCCAGTTTGGATCTTTTTATGAACTGTTTTATTTGGATAAGCGCCCTTTCATCTTAGATTAGATGGCCATTAGTTTATATTAGCAGTAGCGCACTAATAGAAGCATCCTACTCAGCCACCAACCACCAAACGTGCAAGTAAATGAAATCCAATGATTATGAACCACTTTTTATTTAAACCTTTTCGGCTGGAGTTGACGAATTGCTGGATAAGTAACTAAGGTTTGGTATACCTTTTGTGTTTCCGCCTGTAAAAGACTGTAGTAGTGGATAAAGATCATGTACATGAAGCAATCCTGCCACATTTTTATGCCAACATTCACCATTTCTGAAAAAAAAAAAAAAGGTTTCTTAGTTAGAAGTAAAAGGCGAACATTAATTTCAGAGTTATGCTTCTCTGTCTGTCTCACTTTGATAGTCTCGTTTTATTTTTTTAATTCATTCCAAATAATAGTACACTTTTTAATTGAAAAATGTATTCAACTTTTAACTTCTCTAAATACCTTTATTTAACGTACTTTATTATTAGTTAGTGTAATCTACCTTCTTCAATAATTACTTTGATTCATGCCTTGAATGGTGCAACCTTGGACTGGAATCACTACTTTACTAGAAGTGCTTTACAAATCTATAAAGAATTCTGCTCATCTTTATGCCCACAATATGATTTCCTTCTGCCTGAAATGAAATTTGATGAAAGGAGTAGAACATAAAAGCATGATTGAAAAAAGATCAGATGACACTCTTGAGATTTTTACTTTCCCAAACTTGAAACTCTGCGACGACTTTAAAGTACTAAATAACTTTTCATGAACAGCTATTGAGACAACGTTGTGGTCAATTGAATGGGGCATTGCGGAATTGGTAAACCACCCACAAGTCCAGAGGAAACTGCGACAAGAGATTGATACCGTGCTTGGACCTGGTGTGCAAGTCACTGAACCCGACACCCACAAACTACCATACCTTCAGGCAGTGGTCAAGGAGACCCTCCGACTTCGAATGGCAGTTCCTCTTTTGGTGCCTCACATGAACCTCAATGAAGCCAAGCTGGGCGGGTATGATATTCCTGCCGAGAGCAAGATTTTGGTCAACGCTTGGTGGCTCGCAAACAACCCAGAGAACTGGAGGAAGCCTGAGGAGTTCAGACCAGAGAGGTTTTTGGAAGAGGAGTCTAAGGTTGATGCCAATGGCAACGACTTCCGATATCTTCCATTCGGTGTTGGTAGGAGAAGCTGCCCTGGAATCATCCTTGCATTGCCAATCCTTGCTATCACTTTGGGACACTTGGTGCAGAATTTTGAGCTGTTGCCTCCTCCAGGGCAATCCAAGATTGATACCGCAGAAAAAGGTGGCCAATTCAGTTTGCAAATTTTGAAGCATTCCACCATTGTCTTGAAGCCAAGATCCCTCTAGACGTGATTGTAATTTTGTGATAAAATCGGGTTTATTGCAAATTACATTTTAAAATTGTCAGTGTGTGATTTTGAAACTCTTTTACTTTGTAGACATTCGTTCAGAATTTTTGTATTCGCAAAGACGTATTTTTACCGTAAATCTGTCGTACAATTCAGGATCTGATATAACCATTACCGAAGTCAAAGAACAGCATGCCTACAGCCCATTACGTTTTAACTTTCTGAACTTTTTACCGTTTCATACACTGCATCAACTAAATGACTAAAGATTTGCTGTCCACCAACCAGCCCCCGGCCCAACTATCACCCCCAAAAAAAATGAAAATAAAAATTTAAAAAGGAAGAAGAAGAAGAAGATGATGATGCTGGGAGACGAGGCCTAGGATTTAAGTATTGGTCGTTCTATGGTTTTTTTTTTTTTCTTTTCTCCTTCGTCCTTTGGGTCCGATATATCATTTCACGCGTCAATATCATTGAACATAATTGCGTCCGATATAATTGTGTCCTTATCGGACGGTTCTAAATCATTCTCAGTACCAAACTCTCGACTCATGACACCAACTAGGGGTCTCTTCCAAGTTTGTAAGGAATCATATGATCAACGAGTTCTCTCCTGCCACTCTTTCTCCTTCGGCAGTAAAATGGGCTATTATTGACACCATCTGCTAGGCCTGTCAACGGGTTGGGTCCGGACCGGAATTATTATTCCAGACCCGGACTCGGCATAACATACGGGACCCGGACTCGACTCGCTTATCCGATGGGTCTCGGGTTCGGGTCGGGTCTGCCAGAAAAAAATTATCAAAACTTACAATTTCTAATAAAAATGAGAAAAAATATATTTGTAAACTAATTTCTAAGTAACACACAAAACAAAACCAAATAAGAAAAGAAATCAAATTGATTTTACTCAAATACATCACCTTAATTAAATTATATTGATAAATATATATATTTTAAATTATTAATCCATTTATATCCGGATCCGGGTCTAATACGGGCCGGAATACTATATTCCGTATCCGACCCATTTTTTTGTTTGACAAAACGGATCCGAATCCGGGTCCGGGTAACGGAATTAAATCCCTACCCGTACCCGCAATAATTTCACGGATCCGGTCCGAGTCCGGGTCTAGACCCGGACCGTTGACAGGCCTACTTGAGGACACCTATGGAATCTTATCGATGATCCTTACAATGATTTTTTTTTCTTTTCGGGTGCATGCGTGGCTTCTAAGGAAATGGGAGGCCTAACTTGTAAATAAAACAATTAGCTTGTTAACTGGATTAGTTAATTAGTGTTTGACATAAAATAGATTGTCATTTCTATAACTTGCTTATTTTCTAGCAATTATTACAGAAATATTAATTCACAAGTAAAATAATTGTACAATGCATAAGGGTTGCACTTGGTTTAGATTCTGCAAAAAGCAAATATATTACAATCAGTAAATGTTACTTTTGGGTAAATTTATTAAAAAAATTTAAAATTCAGAAAAGAGTAATTGAGAAAAAAAAGTGTGTATGGATTTTAGCTTTTGAAAAAAAAAATTTCATGTATAAGGCTGCAGTGACACACCCTAGAAACACCTCTACACCTAATAAATACATAAAAAAAAAACCCAAACACACCCACAAGTACAACACAGCAACATAGATTATTCCTTTTTACTTTGTTGCTAATTGTCGGTCAAGGGTTTTGAATAGACAAGTTGATTATTCTAAATCTTATCCATTCATAGACCAGAAATTTTTTTTTTTAAAATTTCTGGGTCAATTCCAACATTGTTTCCATTTTCTTCAAATTTCAATTGACTGATATAATTCTCCCGTACGAGAAACCAACATTCTATGTTCAGTAAGCTATTGTACGTAGGGACTATTTATCAACTTCATATTAAATTAGTACAAGCTATATTCAATAGACCAACTTTCAGAGTCTTGTCTCCGTCTAAAACAACTTACGGTCCGAATTAGGACTTAACCAGGATAAAATGAGAACGCTTCAGTTCATGGAAGTCCAAAAAAAATATATATATTTTTGTTGAACCTTCATTTATTACCTGGATGCATTTTGCTTTGACTACTCTCATCGCTTGGTCGTAATAATTTATCATTAATTAGATACTAATCTTGATCTATATATGTGAGATAATTGATTAGTTAAATCAATGATAAGTTAAGGTTATTTGAATTATTTCTTTTTTTATTACTTAGAAAATGCACGTGTTCTGCGCGTGTATAACACGTATGCATAGTATATAGCAAAACAATAAAAGTAGTAATTTTTCAATTTCCCTTAAAAGTTATGTGCAATGGAAGTAAAAGTAATTAAGGTTTTGCAAATAAATGAGTACAATATTCATTTTTTAACACGTAAATATACCTTGAATATCAACTGAACGTTTTACACATACATAAGTTTTGGTTTTGTGATATTCCATAAATACCCCTGTGGGGAATTTCTTGAAGGATTTGACATACAGTCCCTTATTTTTGGTTAACAAAAGAAGTAGGTCCAGGTCTGTTTTTCTTCTTTTGACAATGGATTTTAATATTTGTTTTTTCTACTGTTCTTGTACCATTTTTTGGTTATTTTTTTTGAGATTCCAAACATATTTGTGTCATGGAGCCAAAGAAAATGTTTGTGTCTATATCAATTGTAGCAAGTATCAATGAATCAAATTTAAATTTGGCAAAATTTGGAAATATAGGATAGGTACCACTTGAAAATCCAATAGCTTCATAAGTTTTAAGAGAGATACTATTATATTAATTTGAGACATAAGACATGCATATAATTATATTTCTCAACTTTAAAGTATTTTTAATATTAAATAAACAATTGTTCTCATGAAAAAGGGAATAAGCTAATTTCCTTATATTTATTCAATATTTAATAAATAACCAAAGTTAGTTAAAAAATAGTTTTAAAGGAAATTCTTCACATAAAAGTTAATACAAAGTTAAAGAATACCTCAATTTAAAATAATAATAATAATAATAAATATAATGATAATAAAAATAATAATGTCGTTTGCCTATTCATTGCTCTTGATAAAATAAAAAAATCCTTTTTATTTCTTAATTTTTTAACCTAATCGAGTTAACCTGAAGACTGGCACTTGTAATAAATCAATTAAGAATATATAATTGATCTATAAACTGTTTTTACAATTTTTTCAAACATACATGTGTTTATATACAAATAAGATTTACACACACACACACACACACACACACACACACACACACATATATATATATATGTAAAAATGCATACATACATCATTATATAAGTAAGAGTGAGAGCATGCATGTGTGCATGAACGTGTTGTGTATACCTGCGCTCTATTTAAAGATTGAAAATTACATAGCAAATCATATTTAAATAATTTATTTGATGAAATTCTTTTGATCACAAATTTAAAAAACAAAATTTTAATAACTTTTACCAAATAAATGTTTTCAAATTTCTTATTACATCCATAAATATCTAGCATATTACACCTAACTAATAGCCATCTAACATTTAAAAAAATTCTCTATGTCTAAAAATCGACAAAATGATAGATCTCATAAATTAAAATATAATAAAATAAATCAAAGTTAGATTTTTGTCTATCTAACTTGTCGATTTGCCTTTATATGCATTTTTCTATAGCCAAATAGGCAAATCTTGTGAATTAAATAGAAATCAAACTCAAAAATCATTTAAAACTACAAACCAAGAGTAAGACTAGATTACCTAAACTTCTTCGTTGTTCAAAGACAACGCTTAGTTGATCAGACCCAAATAGACAAATCTTGCAAATTAAATAGAAATCAAACGCAAAAATCATTTAAAACTACAAATCAAGAGTAAGACTGGATTACCTAAATTTCTTCATTGTTCAAAGACAACGCTTGACTGATCAGAGCAAAATATTATCACAACCTTTGATCTCGAAATAAATAGTATATAAAAATGAAAATCTTGTAAAATAGAGTATAGAATTAAAAAGATTTCAACCAAATCTTCTATCGTTAATTTTGAAATGAAAAATTAATTTGTTTAAAGTTTAAGCTGACCTAAACAAGTAGGAAATGTTGAGATAAAGAGAGAGTGGCACATGAGACAACAATTGACTGAGCGGAGAAGAAATAAGATTTTACCCTAATTAAGTATATATATAGACTTAAAATTTGATTGAACCACTAAGTGAATGAACTATCCGGTCTAATTATATGAATTGAAAAGCCACTGCAACTTGTTTCTTCTCAAATCCATCAGTTTTAATGATTAAATCTATAACGCCAAAAAACTTTTGATACTTCAAATCGCTTTATATGTGTAATAGAAAGAGAACCAATCAAGTTTTTTGCTTCTATTTTCAAAGTCAGGAATTTTTTAGCCTTCGTAATTTTTAGGTGCATATGATGATTTATACATGAGTAAAAATATGCATAATACCAATTTTAATTAGTGAAAAGTTTAAAAGTATGATTAAGTTAAGTGGTACAACCCAAATATTTATGATTAAACATGTCAACGGGTCAGGTCTTATCCAAATCGAACCCCAACTCAATATACTTAGGTAGGATTTAAGTTTAATTTATCAAATCCAAACCTAAACCCAATAATAGAGTTATGAGTTTGGGTAAGGTATGATTTTCTATGATCCATGCCTAAACCCATATCCAAATTAGAACGTATCCAGAATGACCTTTATATTGAATATAGTAAAACTTTATGACCGTTAGATTAAAAGATGCACTCTTAACTTAAGAGAACACTACCTAAACTAGCCTAATATTGCATTCAACTTTTTGAATGTTAATTTTATTATTTGAAAACAAAAATTGAATGGTATTTATATTATTTTTGAACTTTATATATTTTTAAAAATATTTTTACTTTAGTTCTTCACTATATGTATAGAAAAAAACCCAAGGATATCTAATGGATATCCAAACCTACGAGGTTCAGATTTGGATTTACTTTTTCAGACTCATAAGGTTCTAGGTTTGGGTCTAACTAAATTTAATAGGTTTGGATTTGAATTAAAGGGATCCAATCCAAATCCTATCCATTGATATGCCTAATTATGATAGCTAAGTCATTTTTTTTGTTAACTATTTTAAGAGTCTCATGTAGTTCTACACCAATCATAATATATATGTCTTCCAATATTGGCTTTTAAAATTGAAACGAGAGAACTTGGTAATAAGAGTTAAAATCCGCAAGATTACCTAATAGGGTTTGGTAAAAGATTTAAATATGCAAATTATGATTTGGTAAGAGGAATTCTTGAGAGTACCTGATCTCCTACTATCTAGGGGTGTAATCAAGTTGAGTTGAGCTTGAGTAGTGCACTACTTGAACTCAACTCGATTTAAAAAATTTGGATTCGAACTCGAGCTCAAGCTCATGAAACTCTTGAAAAGTAAGCTCGACCTCGAGGTCGATTTTATTTTGCAATGCTCGAGCTCGAGCCTAATCTAGTTTAAGAAATAAAAATTTATATTTTGTATAATTTTAAACAAGGGACAAAATAGATATTTTATACTAATAAATAAAAAGTTAAAAAAAACCTATATATATATATATATGTGAAACTCGATTGAGTTCGATTAAGCTTGATGAGCTTTCGAGGTTCATATATTAAACTCAAGTTCGACTCGTCAAGTAGCTCAAGCTGCTCGAACTCAAGATCGAACTTTGTCAATGCGAGTTCAGACTCGAGTTTTGACCGAGCAAGCTCGCGAACTATTCGATTAAACTCGATTCGTTTGTATCCCTAGTTAGAACTATCTATTTGAAGTTACACAGATTGAAACCAGCCTTGAAATCTAAGAATTGGATATGACAATCTGTCTCAAGTCCTAATAGGCTACCCATGCTTTAAAGAGACTTTGACCAAGATATCTTCTTTGGATTCACTTCTAGTTGAGATGGCAACTTTCCTTGAGATTGGGATTCCATATTGATATTGCCATTAGACTAATTTGATTCCTTAAATCCTGTATGTCGGACTCTGTCTTCTGCTGTAACTGCAAAGTGTTAGCAGTTAATGTTTTCATCATGTCTTCTAAAGACGGACCCGAATTGGAAGAAGAAGGTTGTGGTCGGGATTGGTATTGCTGCTGGTACCCTTGTTGTCTGTTAGGCATGAAATTCTACTGTTTATTTCCTTCATAGTTGAAGTTCGGATGATCCCTCTAACCTGGGCTATAGGTGTTGGAGTATGGATCATATTGCTTTCTTGGCACGGGTGTGTGACCAGCCATATTTACCTATTCAGTATTTTTCTCTTGAAGCATTGGATACATATCTGTGGAGTGCCCTATATTGGTACAGATCCCATACACCTTGACATGTAGTGAGTTTCCTACAGCCAATTGTCTAACAAAAGAGATTAGTTCAGGCAATTGCTATTGAATAGATGAAGTTTCTCTCTCATTGTGTTGGAACATCTTCTCATGTACCAAATTATTGTGAGTTTTCGATCATCCCATCAATCAATTCCCATGCTTCTTGCAGAGTTTTGTTAACTAATGCCCCTCCATTTGCAGCATCAATAATGATTCTATCTCTAAAGAGAAAACCCTCGTAGAAGTATTGAATCAGCAATTGTTCACTTATTTGGTATTGAGGGCATGTAGTACACATCTTCTTGAATCTTTTACAGTAGTCATAGAGAGATTCCCCAAGATACTGTTTTATCCTACATATCTCCTTCCTCAAACTGGCAACTCTGGATGCAAGAAAATATTTTTTCAAAAATTTCTTCTTTGACTGCGCCCAGGTCATTATACTACCTGCTGACAGATAGTACAACCAATCTTTTGCTGAATCCTTGAGAGAAAAGGAAAATGCTCTCATTTTTATCTGTTCTTCAGTAATTCCAGGAGGTTTCATACTTGTGCATACTACATCAAATTCCTGCAAGTGTTTGTGGGACTTCTCATCTCGAAGACCATGAAAAGAAGGTAAAAGGTGAATTAGATCAAATTTTAATTCAAAAAGGGTATTATCATCTAAATTTGGAAATGTAATGTATAATGGCTGCTGATTTAAGTTAAGAGTAGCCAAATCTCTTAGTGTCCGATTGTTGGCCATGGTAACTTCTTCCTATTCAGAATCACTCGAGACGACACTCAAAGAATTCATTGATTTGCTTTCTGAAACTAGCCTTTGGGATGCAATAATTAATTGTTCCTCTCTGTGTTGTCTGATCTCCTTCCTTACTCTACACGTAGTCTTCTCTACTTTAGAATTGAAAATTAAATCATCTGTATGAAAAGAATGATGCATAAACTAGGAAAGTACCAGAAAATTAAAAATAAAATCAACTAAAAAATAAACAAATTAACTAATGTCAGTCCTCGGCAACGGCGTAAAAAATTAACAAGTATTGAGCCTATACAATAATAAATACCTACTCGAGAAAAATTATAAATTTTGTATATAGGGTGAGTGTAGACACCAAATTTTTGGTTTCAAATTTTATTTTTTTTAATTAGTTCAATTTTAGATTTATTTGTTTCAATTTTAGGTTTATTTTGGTTGTTTCTTGTTTCGTGTCTCTTATTGTATTTTAATTAGTTTACGAGCATTTATTTTATCTACCAATTTGATTGAAAAAGAGAGAAAAAAAGAAGGAAAAAGAAAGAAAAATTAGCATTTCATTTTTATCTTTTTATGCCTAGTTCCGCTCATTTTATTCAATTTTTCTTCATTAGTTATTTTTCTTAATTAGTTATTTATATTTTTGTTAAATTATTATTAAAAAAAAAAGGACAATGTGCCGTGCATGCAGCAGCGGCAAAAGAGGATGTCATTTTACGGGGAGATTGCTGGAAGATCGGAAGGCTGGAAATCTTGGTAGAAACCAATCCCTTATCCTCACCTTTGAGGTGAGGGTTTAGGGATTGGGGGTTCCTATAAAAAGGATGGCCGCAGCCAAGAGAGGTTTTAGAGTGGACGGCTGAGTGAAAAAGCTGAGGAAGAGGAAAACTGGGAAAGCCAGAAAGAACGAAAAAAGGGAGATTGAAAGCTGAAAAATAGAAACCAGAGAGAGAGCTGGTGCATGACGGCGGACAAAAGAAGAATAAGCAGTGAAAGGGATAGGAAAAAGGACAGGATACGGGGAGGAATGACGGCTGGGGTTACGGGCTGAGAGGGTGGAAAGGAGAAATCTGGTGAGCAAAAAGAGACGAAGCAAGAGAGATAGCTACGCGAGGGGGGGTTTTTCTTGGTAACAGCAGAGAACTAAGGGAAAGTTTTGGAGGGATAACCGGAGAAGCAAGGAATAGAGTGGGGGGCTGAAGTGGGTGAGAAAAGGAGTGACGGCTGAAAAACTGAGGGCTTTGAAAGATTGGAAAACTGAGGAGGGTTTGAAAAATAGAGCAACGGGGGAGAGACCGAAAAGAAGAGAGTGAAGAGGAAGGAACGTGAGCCCAACAAAGGACAGCCTCCAATCTCGGGGCCAGAGAGACAACCTCCGTTTCAGCTTCCAGGTATCTGATAGCCATCGTTCTTCTCCCCCTGGGTTCTGAAGTTGCAATGGCTGACTTCCACATCTTCTTTCTTTTGTTTGTTTCCAGAAGTGTTGATAAAGATTCAAACATTGAGTTTCTGTTTGCTTTTTCTATTGATACTAAGCTTGTTAATAGCCATGATAAGTTAGAACCAAATCTGTTAAAGTGAAGCCTGGTTTTGCGTTTTTGTTGGGTCTTTGTTAAGCCGAATATGCATCTTTGTTAAGCTTGTTGAAATCAAGGACTCATGGTTATTGTTGTCTTGTCGTTCTCCCTCTTTGCTTCCTGTTTACTCTTTATACAATGATCTGTTCCTTTTCCTGCAAACTTGGGTCACCTAGTTGAACTTCATTTCGGTGGTTATGCTGGGATTTTGAGGATTATATGAAACAAAAATGATGGGTTCGGTTGGAAGGTCTTAGCGGAAAGTCTGCTGCCGCTTTGTCCATTTCAATTAGACTGCATTTTACTTCTTAACGGAAGGTCTTAGTTGAATTATCATGACTAAGGTTGTGTTCAGTCAGAGTATTAGGAAAATGAAGCATATGCGTATTTGAGAATTCGGTAATACAATCATCAGTTTCATTTGCCTTGTTTCTGGTTTGTTTGGGTCAGAATTTAGCATGAATATAGATCATTTCTGATGTATTTTGAGTCTGAAAGTTTGTTGGAAGCTCATGGTACGATAGTGCTGAAGTTGCCAAGTTATTTAAAAGTTGTTCCTTTCAAAAACGCAGCAAGGGAAAGTTTGCCGCACCTTTTATGCTGTGTTTTCTTCTTTTAGTTACTAATTGAGCTTTTGCACTTCAGTTTCGTGTTTAATCTTGTGTTGAAAAGAGGAAATTGGATGAGTGAATTGAGTTTGCAAGTATGGGTCTGAAAATACTTGAGTTATGATTGAATGCTTGCTGAAAAAATAGACTTTCAGGTTATCGAACCATTTTTGCATAGATGTTTTTCCAGAATTGTTCATGATACTTTTCTAAGTTTTCTTGTTTGTTTGGATATCGAAGTTTCGGGTTGTATTACGTACTTTGAAGCCTGGATATTGGGGCCTTGTTTAAGTTTTTTTGGTTGCCAATAAGCTGCGAAAATTCTGGAAATAGAAGTCAGCTATGAGGAAGTAAGATGCTTCGTAAACTTTGCAGGAAAGGATAATGAAGCTTCCGAATCTTTGTCTGCATTTTCAGATTTTGCATGATTTTATGACTAAGTTACTGGCTTGTTGAAGTTTGTATTTGCTTTGGGTAATGTCAAGGCTTTGCTTGGTCGGCTGATATGTTAGTTGCATTATGATTTCATTTGTTTGAGAAGCTCAGTATATTGCAGAAACAAAGAGAGCTTGGTTCGGTAGTCATGTCTGAAGCATTTGCATGTTCTTGCATGAAAATCTTTCAATAATTGCACCTTGGCCCCCCAAGTCTCCCTTAGTTCCATTGTGGCCCAAATAATTGGAAAAATCGATCAAATTGGCCCCTCAAACTTCCTTTTTCCTTTCAATTAGTCCCTAGCTTTGCGAACATGGCTGTTTAGGTTATTTAATTGCTTCAACATGTATGTGATTATTTGTGATTACTTGACTCGTCTTTGCTTTTGAACCTCTGAGGTTCTTAAATGTTTCGATTGGATTCGAATGATTGATTAAGGTTTGCTTTTGGGTCCCTAGTAGATGCTATATTTGGGAATTGGATGGGTCATTCCGTTTTCTTGGTCTTTAAGCATTGTTTGATTACATTTAAGTCGTAATTAGGGAGGATTTGGTGGTTTGTTAGTACCCCTTTTAAAGTTTATAAGGCATTTTGAATTTACTTTTTGTCTTTTACTCTACTTATTTTTGAAGTGATGCATTAATCCCTTGCTTTGATGGTTTTAGCCCAAGTTATCTCTTTCTTTGGTGACTTTAGCCCAAGTTAAGTTTTGATCACTTCATTAGCATCACAAACAAGGAGGTATCACTTCTTTTATCCTTTTTTGTCTCTCCTACGTGATCTAACGTGCTAAGTGAAAATTGCATGTCTACTTCGCTTTCCTTGCTTTTCCTTAATTCCTTTCATTTATTTCATTTACTTTTGCTTTTATTTAAGTTATTCTGTATGGGGTATGTGTACACCTCTTGGCTTGTAATAGACAGGGCTTTGAGAGCATTTTTGTCCATTTTTCCCCTTCCCCTTTTGTTTTAGTTAGCAAGTGTAATAGGTTCATTAGATTGATTGCTTGCTTTTGTTGCTACGTGTTAATTTGCTGTATTAGGCTCTTGCATTTAGTCGAGCATGCTAAGTGTTATGTGCTACGTGTTTATAGGTGATTGGCATGTCTACTTGCTTTCTATAGTTATAGATGAATGTAATGGATGAATGCACGTCACCACACTAGTCCAACGCTAGTTGTGGCTCATTGTCCCGTTTTCCACTAGTCCAACGCTAGTAGGAATTCATAGATATGGGCTAGTCCAACGCTACACCCTTAGGGATTTCCCTCGCTAGTTCATATTTGCATGTTTCACTACATTTCATGCATTTTTCTTAGCTTTTTAGCATTTGGCATGCCCCACCAACCCTTTCCCCTTCATTTTAGGCTTTTTGCATCCTCATGCTAGTTATAGGGTACATTTGCTTGAGAGTCCCCTTTCGATAAGGGAAACGAGCGAGTGTGGCTACAAAATAGCCTTAGCACGCTAGTTCTTCCTTCTAATCAAAGGAAAAATTAAAGTCGTGAAATTAGGAGTCATTTCCGTACCCGACTTGATGCATTCCTCTAGGTTCATGCACTCTCATTTTTACCATATCACTTCCTCACTTTTTTACCTACATTTTCTCACAACTTGTATTTTCTCAATCCACATGTCATGTTTGCATATTTTTCTTCTTTTATCATTTATTTTCTACCTCACAAATTGCATCCAATTGCACTTATATGTATCTACTATTATATTTTCATCCATTTGCACGCAAACACCTTTATTTTTCCAATTTGCACACATGCACTTGTCTTACATTCGCACACATGCACGTTTTCTTACATTTTCACACTTGCACTCATATTTGAGTCTTCATTTGCATCATTCGCGACCTCTATGAGGACTTTCCTTATTGGCCACCACAACTCATGTGGTTGGGACCAAAAAGCCTCGTAAGAGACATTTTAGATTTAGGATTGCATTTTTTTTTCATATCCATTAGTCATATCTAACATGCAACGCATATTTTGGGTAGAAGAATTAGGAAACGTGGGGCTAAATCGCGCAACTAGCTTTGGCTAGAGTAAGGGAGTGCCTTAGGTTTTGCTTTTGCCTTCTCCCTTATCAAATGTGACCCCCGATCCCTTTCTTTGGTTACGTAGATCTAAAAGTTCTTAAAAAGGGGTTTGTTTACTTTGCTTTTCAAAAAATTCATTTTTTGGTGACTTGGTACACCCTAACTCTATACCAAGTGGCGACTCCATTTTCCATGCAAAAAACCCTTTTTGAACTCTGTTTGGCCAAACCGTCGCATTTTCAAGTCCCACGGCCTTTTATTTTCACACACGTTCACATACACACTACTTTCACACCATCTCAAAAAGTGGGGCGCGACAGTTGGCGACTCCACTGGGGACTTCCTAAGTGGGTCCAAGCATTTGATTTAGCTATTCTTTTCCTTTTTTCTATCCTTTTTATGCATAGCATTTGGATATTAGGGTTGCATTTTCCATTTTTAGGACTTTTTGCCTCGCGCACGTATCAAACTATTCCCTCACTCACGCATGTATGATTGGTTGTTTGGATGTGTGTTTTATCTCGCGCTTTGCATTGCATTTGGGGGGGGTGTGTGTCACCTTTAGAGCCTCGCGTTGGTTCTCAACCCCTTCCCTCAAAATAGGGAACACTTCATACGTGCATGTTTATTTACTGTTATCCCATTTTATTTATTTTTCGTGGGCTCTTTCCCACACCGCCTTGTAGGACTAGGAATGGTTTCTCTAGGTATGTGGATGGTGTGTTCTGCGCCCATAGCAGTACCTAGGGGATCGCTCGAGCCACCGACCGAGGGTCTTGGGATTGACGACCCATTCCCTTAGGTCTGAAGGTTTGGGGACCTTTTTAAACCTTATCGAGTCTAGTTGCATTAGTGAACCCCAGCCTCATGCATCCATGTTAGAGTTTTCCTAGGTTAGAGTCGGCCTCACCCTTTTAAGCACATTAGGCACGAGGGAAGGGGTTCCACCCCTTTTATTTGCTTTTATGGCATTTTTTTTCTTAATTGCTCCCAATATGTTATGTGTACTATCAATTACACTAACCATTTTTTTTGTTTTCTTGGCTTGCATTCATGTTCCTTAGCAATAAGAGGCCTCTTGGGCACTCTTTTAGTGACTTACCCACTAGATAACTCACATGTTTAAATTTCAGTCATTACACTTAATTTTCAATAAGTACATTTCATTTTAGACCTTTTCCCCCCGATGCATTATTTATGTCCTTTAGGCCATATTTGTCACATATTTACATCGCTTTAATAAATGGCATCATGCATTAAACCTTAGAAGGAACGCCATTTAGGCAATTCTATGCTAGGGATAAGCCAACCCTATAATTCCATGGGTATTTAACCCTATTTTGGGATATGCACGTTTACCCTTTTTGCAAAATAACCTAAAGGGTAAAATTCCAAGGTAACGGTATCTAAGTGAATTCCCCATCCAGATGATGCAGTGTCGAATGCTCAACCAAGTCCCCCGAGAGCTGAATCAGTGGAAGAATAACCTATCTTATGAGATTGGGGGGTTATTCCAATATGTGGGGCATCTACCAAGCTTTGTCGACATAATACCCAACGTAGCTGCTATCCAAGCATTGATCAATTATTGGGATCCGGATGCCTCAGTTTTCCGGTTTGGAATGTGCGAACTCACTCCAACCCTAGAAGAGTTAGAGGGATTGTTGCAAGTACCGGGAAAAGGCAGTCCTATGATATACCCGAGTGGGGGAACAAAAGAGCAGTTTTGCAGATTTTTGGGATTGAGGAACAATAGCTTAGACCAACACCCCGATGCTAGATCTTGTCCATTGAGGTTTTTATATGACCGGTTTGGGGAAAAGGAGTCCTTTGAGCGCCATCAGATCGATTTCTTTATAACAAAGGGGCAATGGGAAGAGAAGCGTGTGCAAGCTTTTGGTTTGGTTTTGATCAACTTATTGCTATTCCCTCAAAGGCATGGAAAGGTGACATTTGCAACAATCAACATGATTCAAAGTCTTTTTTTAGGAATTCGTGGAACAACACCAACTTTGATACCCGTTGTCATAGCGGACATCTTCTCAGCCCTTACCAATTGCCAAAGGAAAGGGGGTTTCTTCTACGCTTCAAATTTGGTACTTCAAATGTGGATCATGAAACATTTGGTGAAGAGATTACTTAACCCTTTGGGTCCTTGTCTCCCAGTTGAGAATTGGATTGATTCATATCGAGAGAGAGTCAGCCGCTACTACCGCGTGATGTCGTCAAGCCAGTTTATTGAGGAATTCAACAGTTTGACACCAGAAAAGGTACAGTGGGTTTTAGATTGGACCAAGGTTAGGGACCCATCTTTTAGGACCACTCAACATGACTTCATCCCTATAGCTGGAGTTAATGGTCTAGTCGCCTATATTTCACAAAGGGTTATGAGACAGTTTGGATACCCGCAAAGCATTCCTATGGTACAAGGGGTTGAAGATTTCAGAATGAGTACGGTGACCGAGAGTCGAAGTATAGTATTAGAGGCTTGGGAAATTTGCAAGGTCTTGAGAATTTGCAGTTGGAATTGGTAAACAAGGTGGCACCTGCAGTTATGCCTGGGTACAATGAATGGATCAGACAAAGGGTGGAACATGATAGGGCAAGGCAACAATCAGCATCGGCCAGTCCCGAAGAACAAATGGAGAAGCTAAGGAAGGAATTAGAGGAATTTCAAGCACAGCTTATAATGGCCAACAAAGTCCTAGAAGATACCCAATTGCAGTTGAGGAGGGAAAAGAAGAAGAACGAGAAACTAGAGGAAGCCATAGACGCCCTTGATAGAATTAGGGAAGGAGCGCGTAAGCTCAGTTTAGGGAGCTCTAGAGAGTCACAAAATACAAGTCTCTTGAGACATAGGGATTTTGTAAACATGGTTACTAAGACCATTGACGAAGTTGTAAAGAAAGATTGAACTCTTCCACATTTTATGAGAAACTTTCCATTTCAAAGTTCTAAATTCACTTACAGGTTTGGAAATGGGATTTTACCCCGAAGGTGTTGCATCATGCTAGACCTACCCTTGACACAAAAAGGGCCCCCCGATAGGACATGCATCCGAATTTTTGGAACATCTACTAACTCTTGTCTTTTTCTTTTTCTTTGTTTTGTTTTTATTGAAAAGCTAAGCCAGGGCTAAATCTAAAGCACGTCATTTCGTATTTTCAGGTAATATTTAAACATAGCTTCTCGTCGAAGCTCCATCATTACGCGATCCCGAAGTAAAGCCCAAAGGAATCGTGCAGACATGAGTACTCAGCCAGAATCGTCTGATAAGACCGCTGCAACTACTCAACCGGAAACCACAAGTCCCGGGGTTCAGTTGACTGAATTACTCACCAAATTTGGGGAAATGGCGTCTGCGATGGCCGCCCAAAAGAAGTTGATCGACGAGCTCATTAGTAGCGGAGTGCAGCCCGAGCCTTCGCCCATCAAACAACCGGAATCCGAACCATTTGTCATTCCTCCAATTCAAACTACTTTTGAGGGAGTTTTCAACCCGCAGTATATTTACACTCAAAATCCTCCGTTCTATCCTCCCTATGGGCAATGATTTCAGCTTCAAGGTGGTCCAAACATGCCTCCAGATCCACAAGCTTTTTATCAGACTACCGCAGAGCCTGTGGTGCCGGAACACACTGTTCAAACCAAGCCAAAAATGGGGGAATCTTCCGCTCCCGTTGATATAAAGCTGCTCAAACGCCTTAACCGTTTTGATGAGTTTATGAGAAAGAGTCAGGGGTTGAACAAGAAAGGAGTCCTGGATTACGATGAGCTTTGTCTCTTTCCAAATGTGCAATTGCCTGAGGGGTTCAAAACTCCTAAGTTTAACAAGTACGATGGGATGGGTAATCCCAAAACACACCTCCGACTGTTTGCTAACAAGTTGGAAAAACCCGTAGACGATGAGAATCTGCCTTTAAGGTTGTTCCCAGAAAGTCTGGAGGGGGATGCACTCGACTGGTACTCCAACCTGAAGCTCGAAAAAGTAAAGACCTGGATTGACTTGTTCAATGCTTTTGTGAGGCAGTACGAGTATAACTGCGAGCTGGCTCCGACACGAACCACGTTGGAAGGAACAAAAAGAAAACCTTCCGAGGATCACAAGACTTATGCCAAGAGGTGGAGGAAAATAGCTGCCAAAGTCGAGCCACCGATGACTGAGGACGAAATCATAAGCACTTTCATTAAAGCACATGATCCGCCGTATTTTGAAGAAATTTTCCGCATGACTGGATACTCGTTCGCTGCCATTGTCAATAAACTTGAGGAGTACGATGACTTCGTGAAAGTTGGGAGAATTGTTAATGTCTCTACCCTCAAATTCCAGTTGGATGCCTTGCAAGGACAGGGGAATAGTGGGAAGAACCCACAATTTAAAAAGAAAGAGGGGGAAGCTGCTTCCATATGGGATCAAAACCCTATCCCAAGACCTAGATCTCGACAATACCCCACCTACTCAAACCCTTACTCTTATTATTCCAACCCTCATCCTGTTTATCACACCAATATCACTCATCCTCGACCTCGCCCTAATTACACCAACTCGCCCATAGCCCATTTTCAAATATCTCAACCCAATTTCCAACAAGTTCGACCCCGACCTTCTTACAATCAACAATTTCCTCCACCAAATAGACCCGTTTACAACTATCCTCAGCCCCCTAAAGCCAACAACCCGGGACGTAACCGCACATTCACCAATCTCGACAGGCCTTTGGATCAATTATATGACCAATTGAAGGCTGTTGGGAAAATAGGTATCATTCCCCCTCCAACCTATCCGTATGGCATACCCGTTGGGTATAACCCACAAGCTGTCTGTGCTTATCATTCAGGGGCACCCGGCCATCCGATTGCTGAGTGTAAAGCACTCAAGCATAAAATTTAAGACATGATTGAAGCTGGAGAGATTGTAATTAAAAAAAAAGAGGCATAAGCGCCAAATGTGGATAAGAACCCCCTGCCAGAGTATGATAACACCATTGGGGTTATTATGGACAATACGAAATTTAAGGAGCCTGTTAGAAACTCGTCAAGTGAGGTTGAGGTGTTTGGAAATGATGCAGAATTTCCCGACATCCCTGAAGGATCAATTTCCAATTGAACAGCCGAGTTTCTGCCATTCAGAAGGAGTTTCGTAAACCTAAAAGGGTTTGTCATTCATGCATCTGTGAATAGCTAATGAAAGTATCTTTATTTTTGACTAAAAGTTTGCGCATGTTTTCATTTCATTTCCACTTGCTTTCCTTTTATTTCCGCTTTCAATCAAAGGTTTTATGAAAATGCACAAGTCATTCTTGTCATGTTATTTTGTTTATTCGTTTGTTTATATTTCGGTCATATTGTTTGTTCATTTGTTTGTTGTATACTTGTTTGTTTATTATCCCAAATTCGTTAAATTCTTTCAGATGGCCACAAATAAAGCTATTTGACCCTTTGGATATCACCGTTCTGGAATTCAATAATGGCAATCTCTATCTCATTCACGATTTGAGAATTTTGGAACCCAAATTTCAAAGCGAGAGTGATAACGAGAAAATATTTGATTCTTTTCAAAAATCTTGAACAACATGAGGAGAAATTTGAACCAAACCTAGAAGCCACAGCAATTGTTCACTTTGGCACTGAGAATGAGGTCAAGAAGACATAAATCAGCATTCGTTTGGACAAAAGCAGAAAAGGAGATGATTAAGGGTGTGACTATGTGTCAAAGTGTACAGATGGTTGGAGGCAGTCTCATTTGCAGCAGCAGAAATTCTGTCTTTGCACACTCTAATGGGAGTTAAAAAAAAATGCCGTTTGTCATGAAATGTTACAAAAATGCATGGCCTGGGCCTACAACAAGAAGTTTCATCAGCATACATTTTGAGGAAGGCGACAAAGCACCCAAGCGAATTTTGCCAATACAAGACGAAAGCAGAGGCAAATATGCTCCAAATCAGAAAGGGCCGTTCATTGTCCAAAAAGAATTACCTGGCGGAGCACTTATTTTGACAGAAATGGATAGGCGAACATTCCCTCAACCCATCAACTCAGATATGTGCAAGAAGTTTTTCATTTGATCATGCAAATTTTCTTTAGAAATTCATGCAAATGGCGAAATGCAAGTCAGGCCATCTTCTTTTACACTTAAAACATTTTATCCCTACTTGTCCCCTTTGAGCCATCAGAATTGACAAATTTTCGTTTGATAACCCCTGAAAATTGCAAACCCCACACTGGGGCAAATTTATCTTGAAAGAGAGATGATCAAAAAGAAAAGAAACCCCACACTGGGGCAAATTTATTTTGAAAGAGAGATGATCGAAGAGAAAAGAAAACCCACACTGGGGCAAATTTAGTTTTTAAAGAAAAATGCAAAAGTGAGGAAAATGCAATGAAGGAAATGCAAAGAGAGAAAATCCGATCAAACTGGGGCAAATTTTCCTCGGTTTCGTTCAAAATCGGAAACGATTTCAAAATAGTGCAATCTCAAGTTTTTTCACACCTCGCATCAAAATTCGCTTTCAAGCCTCAACTTTTCTTGAAAAGCACCCCACCTGACCTCATTACAAAGCCCAAAGTCCTGGCTTTCGTCACTTGTTGTATTTCTATTAGGAAATTTGTTAATCAACTGGCAAGTGATGTCCATAATGCCTTCGCCTAATCTTACAAGGGAAGTGCATTTTACTGATCCCCGAAATATTTAACTCATATTTCTGAGTTGATCATGGTCGAGATATTCCATTGTTCTTTAGGCGCCTCGAAAAAGAGAAAAAAAGAAGAAAGAGAAAAAAAAAGAAAAAAGAAGAAAGAGAAAAAAAAAAAAAAGACAAAATAAAAAAACAAAAAGGGTAGGGGCAACCTTGGTGAAAACCCGAAAGGGCGCCAAGGCAGGTTTTATCAACAAGACAAGCACGAGGAGGAACAGCTGGTGACCTGGTTCATATGGACTTTCCCTCATGATTGTGATACTTCTGCCAGTATCGAATTCCGAAGCAAATATATCCAAAGTCTTGAATATGATATTCGTTGGCCAAATTTGTATTTTTCTTTACAAGTATCCTTTTGCAAAATGTACTTCATAAACCTCTTGGTTTTTTCGATTACTTGCGTTCGACTGCTTGTGGTTGTGTGTCTTCTTTTGCATACTCATTCTTGCCTGACATAGGAAATCATCTTGTATATCTCATTGATTTTTATATGACAAATTTTCATGCATCATTCATTCTTTCACCATTGGATTCGAATGGATAATAAACCCTAAGGTTTGTGAAACACGTTGGATTCAATAATCTATTAAAATGGGTGAAATGCAACAAACTTGCTACACAGATTTGAGGATATGGCAAATGCGTACGTCATCAGTCTCAGGAGTCAAAAGGTTTTCGCAAATTCAACCAAGCAAGACACCGCAGAGCAAAGGCAAAAGCATCAAAAAACTCATGTTTACACGATTCTCAAGGGAAACTGGATCCAATGATGGTGGCAAGTTCGTTATTTCCTCTTTTTCTTGCAGGAATGCTACATCTACAAATGGAAACAACCATCCTCTTTTCTCGCCCGAATTAGTGTCAGAAAAGCTCCCCAGTGGACAAAAGACGAATCAACAGTATTACTGGCAAGTGCAATCAGAAGAAACAATATGTTAAAACAAAGTCAGCTACCATTTTAGCTACAAGGATCAAATCTTTCCTCGATACAAAACTTTTAGCTGTTCTCAGGTAAAAACTCAACTCATCGTTTTAAATCCCGGGTCTATCCCGTTTACATTTCTGTCCGGGTCTATCCCATTTACATTTCTGTCCGGGTCTATCCCATTTACATCTCTGTCCGGGTCTATCCCGTTTACATTTCTGTTCGGGTCTATCCCGTGGGTCTATCCCATTTACATTTCTGTCTGGGTCTATCCCATTTACATTTCTGTGCGGATCTATCCCGTGGGTCTATCCCATTTACATTTCTGTTCGGGTCTATCCCGTGGGTCTATCCCATTTATATTTTTGTCTAGGTCTATCCCATTTACCTTTCTGTCTGGGTCTATCCCGTGGGTCTATCCCATTTACATTTCTGTCTGGGTCTATCCCATTTACATCTCTGTCCGGGTCTATCTCGTTTACATTTCTGTCCGAATCTATCCCATGGGTCTATCCCATTTAAATTTCTTGTTCGGGTCAATCCCGTTTTAAATTCTTGTTCGGGGCAGTCCCGTTTTAAATTCTTGTTCGGGTCAGTCCCGTTTTAAATTTCTTGTTCAGATCAGTCCATTATAAATTTCTCGTCCCAGTCAATCTCATCAAAAGGGGTCAGTCCCCATCGTTCGAGTCGTTCACAGCCGAATAACACAAGTAAGTATTTGGTGTCTACTTCTTTGTATCAAGTTTTTTCAAAACTCAGACAAAGAGGGGCAAATTGTAGACACCAAATTTTTGGTTTTGAATTTTATTTTTTTTAATTAGTTCAATTTTAGATTTATTTGTTTCAATTTTAGGTTTATTTTGGTTGTTTCTTGTTTCGTGTCTCTTATTGTATTTTAATTAGTTTACGAGCATTTATTTTATCTACCAATTTGATTGAAAAAGAGAGAAAAAAAGAAGGAAAAAGAAAGAAAAATTAGCATTTCATTTTTATCTTTTTATGCCTAGTTCCGCTCATTTTATTCAATTTTTCTTCATTAGTTATTTTTCTTAATTAGTTATTTATATTTTTGTTAAATTATTATTAAAAAAAAAAGGACAATGTGCCGTGCATGCAGCAGCGGCAAAAGAGGATGTCATTTTACGGGGAGATTGCTGGAAGATCGGAAGGCTGGAAATCTTGGTAGAAACCAATCCCTTATCCTCACCTTTGAGGTGAGGGTTTAGGGATTGGGGGTTACTATAAAAAGGATGGCCGCAGCCAAGAGAGGTTTTAGAGTGGACGGCTGAGTGAAAAAGCTGAGGAAGAGGAAAACTGGGAAAGCCAGAAAGAACGAAAAAAGGGAGATTGAAAGCTGAAAAATAGAAACCAGAGAGAGAGCCGGTGCATGACGGCGGACAAAAGAAGAATAAGCAGTGAAAGGGATAGGAAAAAGGACAGGATACGGGGAGGAATGACGGCTGGGGTTACGGGCTGAGAGGGTGGAAAGGAGAAATCTGGTGAGCAAAAAGAGACGAAGCAAGAGAGATAGCTACGCGAGGGGGGGTTTTTCTTGGTAACAGCAGAGAACTAAGGGAAAGTTTTGGAGGGATAACCGGAGAAGCAAGGAATAGAGTGGGGGGCTGAAGTGGGTGAGAAAAGGAGTGACGGCTGAAAAACTGAGGGCTTTGAAAGATTGGAAAACTGAGGAGGGTTTGAAAAATAGAGCAACGGGGGAGAGACCGAAAAGAAGAGAGTGAAGAGGAAGGAACGTGAGCCCAACAAAGGACAGCCTCCAATCTCGGGGCCAGAGAGACAACCTCCGTTTCAGCTTCCAGGTATCTGATAGCCATCGTTCTTCTCCCCCTGGGTTCTGAAGTTGCAATGGCTGACTTCCACATCTTCTTTCTTTTGTTTGTTTCCAGAAGTGTTGATAAAGATTCAAACATTGAGTTTCTGTTTGCTTTTTCTATTGATACTAAGCTTGTTAATAGCCATGATAAGTTAGAACCAAATCTGTTAAAGTGAAGCCTGGTTTTGCGTTTTTGTTGGGTCTTTGTTAAGCCGAATATGCATCTTTGTTAAGCTTGTTGAAATCAAGGACTCATGGTTATTGTTGTCTTGTCGTTCTCCCTCTTTGCTTCCTGTTTACTCTTTATACAATGATCTGTTCCTTTTCCTGCAAACTTGGGTCACCTAGTTGAACTTCATTTCGGTGGTTATGCTGGGATTTTGAGGATTATATGAAACAAAAATGATGGGTTCGGTTGGAAGGTCTTAGCGGAAAGTCTGCTGCCGCTTTGTCCATTTCAATTAGACTGCATTTTACTTCTTAACGGAAGGTCTTAGTTGAATTATCATGACTAAGGTTGTGTTCAGTCAGAGTATTAGGAAAATGAAGCATATGCGTATTTGAGAATTCGGTAATACAATCATCAGTTTCATTTGCCTTGTTTCTGGTTTGTTTGGGTCAGAATTTAGCATGAATATAGATCATTTCTGATGTATTTTGAGTCTGAAAGTTTGTTGGAAGCTCATGGTACGATAGTGCTGAAGTTGCCAAGTTATTTAAAAGTTGTTCCTTTCAAAAACGCAGCAAGGGAAAGTTTGCCGCACCTTTTATGCTGTGTTTTCTTCTTTTAGTTACTAATTGAGCTTTTGCACTTCAGTTTCGTGTTTAATCTTGTGTTGAAAAGAGGAAATTGGATGAGTGAATTGAGTTTGCAAGTATGGGTCTGAAAATACTTGAGTTATGATTGAATGCTTGCTGAAAAAATAGACTTTCAGGTTATCGAACCATTTTTGCATAGATGTTTTTCCAGAATTGTTCATGATACTTTTCTAAGTTTTCTTGTTTGTTTGGATATCGAAGTTTCGGGTTGTATTACGTACTTTGAAGCCTGGATATTGGGGCCTTGTTTAAGTTTTTTTGGTTGCCAATAAGCTGCGAAAATTCTGGAAATAGAAGTCAGCTATGAGGAAGTAAGATGCTTCGTAAACTTTGCAGGAAAGGATAATGAAGCTTCCGAATCTTTGTCTGCATTTTCAGATTTTGCATGATTTTATGACTAAGTTACTGGCTTGTTGAAGTTTGTATTTGCTTTGGGTAATGTCAAGGCTTTGCTTGGTCGGCTGATATGTTAGTTGCATTATGATTTCATTTGTTTGAGAAGCTCAGTATATTGCAGAAACAAAGAGAGCTTGGTTCGGTAGTCATGTCTGAAGCATTTGCATGTTCTTGCATGAAAATCTTTCAATAATTGCACCTTGGCCCCCCAAGTCTCCCTTAGTTCCATTGTGGCCCAAATAATTGGAAAAATCGATCAAATTGGCCCCTCAAACTTCCTTTTTCCTTTCAATTAGGCCCTAGCTTTGCGAACATGGCTGTTTAGGTTATTTAATTGCTTCAACATGTATGTGATTATTTGTGATTACTTGACTCGTCTTTGCTTTTGAACCTCTGAGGTTCTTAAATGTTTCGATTGGATTCGAATGATTGATTAAGGTTTGCTTTTGGGTCCCTAGTAGATGCTATATTTGGGAATTGGATGGGTCATTCCGTTTTCTTGGTCTTTAAGCATTGTTTGATTACATTTAAGTCGTAATTAGGGAGGATTTGGTGGTTTGTTAGTACCCCTTTTAAAGTTTATAAGGCATTTTGAATTTACTTTTTGTCTTTTACTCTACTTATTTTTGAAGTGATGCATTAATCCCTTGCTTTGATGGTTTTAGCCCAAGTTATCTCTTTCTTTGGTGACTTTAGCCCAAGTTAAGTTTTGATCACTTCATTAGCATCACAAACAAGGAGGTATCACTTCTTTTATCCTTTTTTGTCTCTCCTACGTGATCTAACGTGCTAAGTGAAAATTGCATGTCTACTTCGCTTTCCTTGCTTTTCCTTAATTCCTTTCATTTATTTCATTTACTTTTGCTTTTATTTAAGTTATTCTGTATGGGGTATGTGTACACCTCTTGGCTTGTAATAGACAGGGCTTTGAGAGCATTTTTGTCCATTTTTCCCCTTCCCCTTTTGTTTTAGTTAGCAAGTGTAATAGGTTCATTAGATTGATTGCTTGCTTTTGTTGCTACGTGTTAATTTGCTTTATTAGGCTCTTGCATTTAGTCGAGCATGCTAAGTGTTATGTGCTACGTGTTTATAGGTGATTGGCATGTCTACTTGCTTTCTATAGTTATAGATGAATGTAATGGATGAATGCACGTCACCACACTAGTCCAACGCTAGTTGTGGCTCATTGTCCCATTTTCCACTAGTCCAACACTAGTAGGAATTCATAGATATGGGCTAGTCCAACGCTAGACCCTTAGGGATTTCCCTCGCTAGTTCATTTTTGCATGTTTCACTACATTTCATGCATTTTTCTTAGCTTTTTAGCATTTGGCATGCCCCTCCAACCCTTTCCCCTTCATTTTAGGCTTTTTGCATCCTCATGCTAGTTATAGGGTACATTTGCTTGAGAGTCCCCTTTCGATAAGGGAAACGAGCGAGTGTGGCTACAAAATAGCCTTAGCACGCTAGTTCTTCCTTCTAATCAAAGGAAAAATTAAAGTCGTGAAATTAGGAGTCATTCCCGTACCCGACTTGATGCATTCCTCTAGGTTCATGCACTCTCATTTTTACCATATCACTTCCTCACTTTTTTACCTACATTTTCTCACAACTTGCATTTTCTCAATCCACATGTCATGTTTGCATATTTTTCTTCTTTTATCATTTATTTTCTACCTCACAAATTGCACCCAATTGCACTTATATGTATCTACTATTATATTTTCATCCATTTGCACGCAAACACCTTTATTTTTCCAATTTGCACACATGCACTTGTCTTACATTCGCACACATGCACGTTTTCTTACATTTTCACACTTGCACTCATATTTGAGTCTTCATTTGCATCATTCGCGACCTCTATGAGGACTTTCCTTATTGGCCACCACAACTCATGTGGTTGGGACCAAAAAGCCTCGTAAGAGACATTTTAGATTTAGGATTGCATTTTTTTTTCATATCCATTAGTCATATCTAACATGCAACGCATATTTTGGGTAGAAGAATTAGGAAACGTGGGGCTAAATCGCGCAACTAGCTTTGGCTAGGGTAAGGGAGTGCCTTAGGCTTTGCCTTTGCCTTCTCCCTTATCAAATGTGACCCCCGATCCCTTTCTTTGGTTACGTAGACCTAAAAGTTCTTAAAAAGGGGTTTGTTTACTTTGCTTTTCAAAAAATTCATTTTTGGGTGACTTGGTACACTCTAATTCTATACCAAGTGGCGACTCCATTTTCCATGCAAAAAATCCTTTTTGAACTCTGTTTGGCCAAACCGTCGCATTTTCAAGTCCCACGACCTTTTATTTTCACACACGTTCACATACACACTACTTTCACACCATCTCAAAAAGTGGGGCGCTACAGTGAGTAGGGTCGAATCCACAAAAATTGGAAAAAATTTTGTTTCTTCTAGAATTCAAGAGTATGAGGGTATTTTTATAAAAATAAAGATAATTAAATAATTCAAATAAAATAAATAAGTGAATAAAAAAATAAATGACAATTTCTTAAAATTGAATCAATAATAAATAACTCTAGCCAATAAATAATATCGAAAATGGTTCACTTAATTGATCATTGATGTAATAGTAATTCCACTTATTAACTAATAAACAAGTTATAACTGTCAAGCAAGCGATGATAGTCAATTTCTCCTTATTTTATTAATAACCAAGGTATGACCGTTAGCCACTGCCCTAATCAAGAAATAACTCTAGGTACGACCTTAGAGTTCAATTCCCTAATTTCCTTAAGAAATAGAGAATTTTTGTTCTAACCAAATAATACATGGCAAGAATTATTTTAAATTAGTCTATATATTCCGCTAATACAAATCCAATCATGACAGTTACCATTAATTTAGGACAACTAAGTAATTATGAATTTAATTGCCCTAATTGATTTAAGTTATTGAATTAATCTAAATTCCGGTTCCTGAATATTCAAATAACACAACAATCATAATAAAGTAAAGTAGGGAATATATGAATACCAGAGAATCAAAGGAATAAATAAAATTAATTCAATCTCACAATTTTAGATGAACTAAATCCTCCATTATTTCTTGACTAGAAATAAAAATTTAATTCATCTCCGATGAAGAAAATCCCACATGAATTAGTTGAACTCATCAACATGAGTGTTCTCCAAATGTCAGATGTATCATTCGAAGAAAAAGAAAAGAAAAGGTAGAAAAAGTTCCACTTGCTTCGTGCGGCCAAAAAGAAAAGATCCTAATGACTCCTACTGGTCTCCTGTTCGGATAAAAAAAAATATATAGAAAACGATGCTTCCTATTGTTTGGTTTCCTACTATTATTAAATTACTACTACTAACTCAAATCAAAATTGTCCCAACAAATCCTATTTTAGCCGAAAGAAAAAGTCAACAACAATCATATGATAAAACATTTGTGACCCGACTTTTGAGACTTCAATTCACAGTTGGATATTACACATCAACTTTCGAGCTTCTCGGACATGCAGAGTTTTTAATTTTGACGTGATCATGCCGAACAGCAAGTTTAGTGAAGAAATCGCGTCTTTTAGTTCCTTTTTATTCCAAATCTCTGTAACCAGTACAAATTATCAAAAATAAATAAAATTCACCAATTAACGTAATATTTGGTAAAATAAAAAGAAAAAATAATCATAAAAATTATAACAAAAATGCAACCTATCATGGTCCATAAAATAATGGAATTTGATTAGTTATCAGACATGATTCTAGTAGAGACTGTGGCAGTAACGGAGGTATGGATAAGATAAGAGGAAGGTTGTTTAGAAATTCGAACTCGAGGAGGAAACCTTTTCTGTTGCACATGGAACTCGACAAGCCGGTAGCCCATAGTGACCCTTGCTAACTAATTGAAATCCACGGTCAGGAATCATCCGCAACTTAGAAATGAGGTTACGAACCGTAATTAAACCATTTTCCAATAATTAATCATAAGTGGATTATTCTGTATAATGTATTAAATTCATAAATTGACAAAACATGAAACAATCACTGTGGGCTAAAGTACATAACGAGGCCTATATGTTACCCAAAAAATAACTGTGGGCTAGCCATGGTCACGTCCACTTGATATTTATTTCCTTTAATTGTTTTCAATATTTTTTAACTTTGTCTTTGGTCAAAAGCCATCAAAGAGTTCCTGTTCACTCATGAGTACGTACAAAGACCAGTTGTGTTTGGATCGTAAATTATTATATTTTATTTACATCTTATTTGTATACATTAATTTACTTATATTATTAACATATTTTTCAATCACGTTTTTATCTAATATATATCATATCAAAAAAATGTTACAGTACCTTTTCACAAAATTATCTCAAATAATTTATAATCCAAATACACTCGTATGAAAAACTGAAACGATCTAAACTCGTGCTATTTCCCGTATACCTTCTTTATATTACATTTATCATTGCCAAGAAAATTATTATAACTGCAACCTTCTTGGTTAGGACGTGTCGTTCCTGCAACATCTTTGACTCGCAAGTACTTTATAGAACTGATATTGTAACACGAATTCTGGAATTTGTACCAGTCAAATCAAGAATGTTTCACAGACTTCTACAAACTCGTGCTTCATGTGCTGCAATAGACCATATAGCCAAAACAAAAACAAAAAAAATCACAGAATTTGTAATCAATTAGTATAATATTTTGACCCTTTATTTTTTTCAAGAATTTGAATTACCCAAGTATGACACTCTTTGAAATTTGAAATCGTAACTAAACTGAGTTAATTTTTAATGGAAGTAACTTTTGAGAAGTGAAATTGATATAACTTTGGAGGAGCAATGATATAAGATCGAAGTCCAATAACTGCTTGCTTCCAACCTGAATTTCCCTATTCTAAGGCTGCAAAGCATGATCAATCCAAAAGTTATTTCTTTGAGGTGCTACATGAAATTATGGATAAGATGGAGACTATAAGCTATATAAGAGAAGAAGAAAAGCCTAATAAGCCATTATAAATAGTAACTTGTCAGACTGAAATTGGTGTACCATTACTTTTTTTTTTGTCAGCAATGATACATTTGTATAACCTACTCTATCCTAATCTAGAGGGAGGGGGAGCCTAACGAAACTGTTGTAGGGGCTAGTGGATATACAGATCCAATTAGATCAAGAGAATGCTATAACACAACCCTTAGATTTTTTTTCGCTACTGGTGAGGTTTGAACCCTCACCAACAGCCCAAGAAGGGACTTAAGTTCCTCCCTGGTAGCCACTGAGCCATTGGCCCAGTGGTTTGGTGTACCATTACTTAAAAAGTTCTTTTTTTTATTTGGTTAAAAAAGATATCCAATTAACATCTACATAGGAAAAAGTGCAATGCAAAGTCCAGTTTTCTCATGCTTTCAACTTCCTGGCAAGTTGATTCGTATGGACATAAAAGAAATGAAGTAGCTTGGAAATTGCAGTAATTGAATAATACAATTGGGTCTTGGCAGTAATTGAATAATACAATTGGGTCTTGGCAGCCAATTGAAAAACATCTACCCGACTGGAGGACACCTATGCAATCTTATCATGATTAACGAGTTATGCAGCTTACCTAATTAGTGTTTGACATAAAATAGAGTATCATTCCTATAACTTGCTTATTTTTCTAGCAATTATTACAGAAATATTAATTCACACGTAAAATAATTGTACAATGCATAAGGGTCGCACTCGGTTTACGGTCTGCAAAAAACAATCTATTAGAATCAACGATAGCTACTTTTTGGGGAATTTTAAGTTTTAAATTTTTTTTATTTATTAAAAATTCTAAAACTTAGACAAAAAATAATCAAGAACATAAAAAATATATATAAGGCATGAACGGATTTTTTCTTTTGAATAAAACATATATTTTACGTATAGATTTGCAGTGACACCTTTTAAAAACACCATTATGCCTAATAAATACAGAAAAATGTAATTTGCACTTCAATTTTTGTTAATTACACTCCTACTATTATTTTTATCACATGATTTTTATTTATTAAAGTATATGATAAAATAAATGGTGGAAGTGTAATTAACAAAATATGGAGTGCAAATAACATTTTTCCAAATACACTAAAAAAGTAACCCAAAGAGCACCCACGGCACGGCGGCACAAATTATTGTTTTTTACTTTGTTGGTAACTGTCAGTCAGGGTTTTGAATAGAAATGTAGATTATTCTAACTCCTACCCATTCACAATCCAGAATTTTTTTATTTCTGGGTCAATTGCAACGTTGTTTCCATTTTCCTTAAATTTCAATTTTTTTTTTTTCTGCAACGGTAGATTATGTATTGATTGGCAAAATATACACTTATATGAGCAACGGCTCAACTAGTTCTATACAAATGTGTTAGACACACCGAGGATTGATCAATTCCTCATCTTGAGATATGCCTAAAGCATAATCACTAATCCATTCACATCTAGAATCTAGATTCTTATCTAAACAAAAGGAGCAATTCTGGAATAAGGCTCTGAGGCTGTTAATATCATCAGTCAAAGTTGCCATTTTGATATCCTTGGCCAAACCATTTGTAATCATTTTCAAAAGCTGAGGGCTGAGGAGATGGACTTTAATCTTCTGCCATTGCATCTGTCTAGCCTTTATGATGGCCATCTTCACAGCTTCCGCACTTGTCTGCAAATGGCTTCCTGCATACCTATCAGTCAGTGCCCAAGCAGACACCAATTGATGGTTGGCATTAGTTGCTATAATCCCAGTCCCAACTCTATTGGTTTGTTCTTGCACATGAGTTGAAAATCTGATCTGCATTTCATCCCTTCCACCTTCATCAGTTTCTGCATTCTCTCTGTCTCTTTCAACTTCCCCAGGTGTCGATTTCTCCTCCCTCCAAGCTGATGCTTGCTCTTGCCATTCCTGTAAGGCCTTTTTGATTGTTTCCCAAGGATGCCTTCGTTTGGCATTGAACTTCCATTCATTCCTTCTTTTCCAGATTTGCCAAAGGATATTCACAGTTAGCTCAACATGTTCCCTTCCTTCTATCCTGTTTGTTGCTTCCAGCATAGAATTCCACCATACTAATATATTCCTTGTCTGTTCCGTTAAACCATCCCATTGAATTGGGGCCATCTTCCAAACTTCTTGGGCTCTGCTGCATTGAAAGAGCAAATGTTCAATTGATTCTTCCTGTTCACCACAGCCATCACAAATTGGATCCCCCTGGTGTATTCTTTTAAACACCAGGTCATTAACTGGTAACAGGCCATTTAGACTCCTCCAAATGAAATGTTTAATCTTGCTTTTGACCTTTAGCTTCCACAGCCACTTCCATTGCTTATCATTATAGTTTGCTGAGCTTGTTCCTGCCTCATTATCTCTCCTTTCCTTGTGTTGAGATGTTTCCTGACATAGAGCTTTATATCCTGAATTGACCGTGTAGGTACCACTGCCACTATGTAACCAATAATTGCTGTCCTCCCTTCCTGCAATACTGATTGGAATATCAAGGATTTCTTTCGCATCCTTTCTGTTGAAAATCCGACACACTAATGGTCTCCTCCATCTAAAGCCACTGATCAGCTCTTCTACCCTTCTAATATTGCAACACTGAGGCATCGCAGTGGTGACTTTCCCATCCTTATTTCCAGGGATCCAATTATCCTCCCAGATATTTGTTGCTTTGCCATTACCTATCTTCCTTCTGGTTCCATTGCGCACAAAATCCCTCACATTCATCAGGCTTTGCCAGATCCAAGAAGCACATTTCGGGATTTTACATTTAAAGATGGATTCCTTTGGAAAGTACTTGGCCCTCAAGATTTTACTGACTAAAAGGTTTGGTTTGGAGATTACCCTCCAAACCTGTTTAGCCAGCAAGGCTTTGTTGAAGTTTTGCAACTCCTTGAAGCCCAAGCCTCCCTCTTTTTTATCTCTAGCCAATCTCCCCCATGAACACCAATGCATCTTATTTCTTCCTTCAGATTCTCCCCACCAGTAATTAGCAAAAATGGATGTCACTTCTTTACACAGTTTGTTAGGGAGTTTAAAACAGGACATTGTGTAAACTGGCATTGCCATGGAGACTGACTTCAATAATACTTCCTTCCCCCCTTGGCTAAGCAATCTGTTCTTCCAGCTGTTCATCCTTCTGCTAATACTATCCTTTATGTAACCAAAAACTTGTTGTTTGGATCTTGTAATCACCATAGGTAGTCCCAAATATTTCCCTTGCGTAGCCACCTGAATTGTGCCTAGGCTTCGTCTTATTTCCCCTTTATTCTGATGGCTCACATTTCCACTGAAAAAAACTGAGGACTTTTCCAGATTTATAACTTGGCCTGATCCCTTCTCATACTTCCTAAGAATTTGACAGAGTTCGTTAGCTTCCCCTCTATCAGCTTTACAGAAGACCAGTGAGTCGTCAGCAAAAAATAAATGGGTCAAGCTTGGACCATTCCTGCATATCTTCATCCCTGTCATTCTTTTTTCACCTTCAGCCTGCTTCAATAAATTGGAGAACCCTTCTGAACAAAGAAGGAAAAGATAAGGTGACAATGGATCACCTTGTCTTATTCCCCTTTCTGGAATTACAAACTCCTTTGGTATTCCATTTATGTTGAAGGAGTATGTAACAGATGATAGACAGCTCCATATCCATTTCCTCCAAACTGCGCAGTAGCCCATCTTGTCCATCATGGAATCCAGGAATTTCCACTCCACCCTGTCGTAGGCCTTTGACATGTCCAGCTTCACAGCCATAAATCCATTTTGTCCTTGTTTCTTATTTTTCATGTAATGCAAATATTCATGGCACAAAATGACATTATCGAGAATTTGCCTGCCTGGGATAAAGGCTGCTTGGTTTTTACTAATGCAAAGGCTTAAAACTTTCTTGAGTCTATTGGCCAAAATTTTTGAAATCACTTTGTACACTACGTTACAGAGACTAATTGGCCTATAGCTCTTCAAGTTAATGGGACTTTGTATTTTGGGAATAAGGGAGATGACAGTATGATTCCAGGACTTAGGCATGTTGTTGGTTTGGAAAAAATGCCTAATGGCAGCAACTAAATCTGGTTTAACAACATGCCAAAATTTTTGGAAGAACAAGGGAGTCATACCATCTTGACCAGGAGCCTTATTCGGATTCATGGAGAAGAGAGCAGATTTGATTTCTATATCACTAACCTCTTTAGTTAGCTTGTCATTCATCTCAGTAGTGATTGTTAGAGGTATACCACTTAGAATCTCAGCAAGACCCTCACTCCCAGAACTAGCGAAAAGGACCCTATAGTATTCAGCTACTTCCTTTCCCAGCTCCTCCTCATTTTTCGTCCAAGTTCCATCCTCCCTTTGAATGTTGAGCATTCTATTTTTCCTCCTCCTCCCCTTCACACAAGCATGGAAGAATTTGGTATTCTTGTCCCCTTCTCTCAACCAGTCAATTCTTGCTTTCTGGGCCCAGTACTGTTCCTCTTCTGAATATGCCACTTTCAACTGACTCTTCAACTCTGCAATCTTGTCCTTGGAGCCAACAGCCTTCGAGTCCTGAACCTCCTTAAGCTGTTGCTTCAAATGGTTGATTTTTAGCAGTGAATTCCCTGTGAAATTATTTTTCCATTTGAGAAGAGCAACTCTGCAGTTAGCAACCTGTCTTGTAATCCTATACATACTATTTCCTTCTACTGATTGGTTCCAAGCTTGCTCAACAATCTGATTGACCTCTGACCTTTTAAGCCATCTCTTATCAAAGAAAAATCTTGATTTCCTCTTCTCTATTCTTGGCCAATTATCAATGAGCAGCATGCTATGATCTGACCCAAAGGTATCCACATGTTCACATTTAGCCTTGTCAAAAAATTGGCCCCATTCTATTGTACTCAAGCCTCTATCCAGTCTTTGCCTTATCTCTCCCTCATCTTCCCAATTATTGCTCCAAGTCCAGGGGTTACCAGTAAAACCAAGATCTACCAGCCTGTTGTTTTCTACAAAACTATTAAAATCCTTGAAGCTTCTCTCTTCTCTTACTCTACCACCCCACTTCTCCTCATTAGAGAGTATATCATTGAAGTCCCCTGCTAGAAGCCATTTATCCCCCCACAGTTGTTGTCTCAAAGTCAAAACTTTCCATTGTTCTTTCCTGATATTAGCATCACAACTCATGTAAACACCAATAAACCACCACTCAACCTGGGTGTCCGGATCTATAACTAGAGCCTCTATAGTTAGAGCAGTTGTTACCACATTCCTAACCTGTATGTCATGATTCCAAAATAAGGCCATGCCTTCTTTCCTATCCATTGCTTCCACTATTACACTTTCATCATACCTCAGTATATTTTGGACCTTCTTCATATATCTAAACCTGTTTTTGGTCTCACTCAGAAAGACCATGTTTGGGGAGAGGAGGTTCTTAGCCTCCCTCAACTGGGGAACTGTCAAGGGGCTCCCTACACCTTGGCAGTTCCACACCAAAACCTTCATTGTAACTTGAGGGGCCAGTTAAGGTTGGCCCCTTCCCCCTTAGAATTTTCACTCAGATTCCCCTCCTTAGGATCCAGTTTGTTCCTCTTGGGGGCAATCTCATTCACCTGCACTTCCACCATATCCTCATCCACCAAATTGAGTTTTCTTTTGCCTTGGTGAAGTGACAAATTCCTATTCCTGCTCAACTCTCTCAAAGGCTGTCTAGAGATTTTAGGAGATCTCAACTGTTTCTTCATCTTCCTATTATGTTTCTGAACTGCCTTTGTTCCCAAATCAGAGCTTTCTGGATCAATTTGCATTAATGCTGTCTCCGGGCTAACAATTTCTGCCTCTACTACTGTTACTTGCATAAGCTCCTGTGCTATTTGCTCAAGACCAGTTCTTTCCACTTCACCCTTGACCGATCCACTATTCACCTTCCCTTCTGATAAACTCACAAATCCTACTTCCAGAGCACAGTTACTTTTTCCCCCAGGAAGGGGTTCTGTTTCCTCCCTGGTACCATTTACCTTTTGGCTATAGATGATGTTTGAAACTGAACCTTGCATTCTCATATCATTGCAGCTCACCTCCTCTGTTGTCTTCTGCACCTCATTAATATCCATCTCTTCGGCCCTTCCCTTATCTGTCTGATTCTCATCATTTCCTTTCCTAAAATCTTCCTTTTTCCCTGACGAGAATTCCTTATGTCTATGTTCCAGATTCTCCTTAGCCTTGGGGTTTAAAAGTACCATCTCTCCATCTTTAAAACCCCAATGGTTCTTCTCCGAGTTAAACTTGCTTTGGTGTTCCTTTTGGGGTGATGGTTTTCCTGTATTTGCTCTCAACCACGGACCATACTGATGTTCCTGCTTACCTTTACTAATCTGTATAATTGCCTTGCATGACTTTTCTCCATGTCCAACTACACCACATTTATAGCAGAAATCTGGACAGCGCTCATATCTGAAATTCAACCACTTCAACACTCCATTCACTTTAACGGTTGTTCCCCTTAGTAGAGGTAGTGAGATATCTAGCATCACCAAAAGCTTTAAATGTCTTCCTTCCTTTCCTCCTACTTGAGGCACTAGAACATCCCTTACTTCATGAAACACTGCACCAATTTTCCTCCCCGTTTCTTTTGTTATCCAGTGCACGGGAAGATTCCAGACTTGCACCCACATAGGGGCTAGGTCAAAGGCAGCTGTATCATCCTCTATACCTTCATTCCAATGTTTCATAACCAGAATTTGGTTGTCCATGACCCAAGGACCTCCTCCTACGATCCTATCTCTGTCCTCCCTGTTCGGAATATAAAACTGAAACAAGTTTGGGCCCAGTTCTATGATTCTCAGATTCCTTGGATACCCCCAAGCTGAATTCACGAAGTTCTTTACTCCTACAAAATTAACCACTTTCTCACCTCTGATTCTACCCACTAGACTTAACTGGCATTCAAGTATACCTCTATCTATCTCTTCGCTTCCTAGGTCTGTACCCTCCAATTCTTTCTCTGATAGAGCAAACTTGCTGATCGCATCTGCCAGTTCTTCCGCCATAAGGTCTATACAGATTCTAAAGAATAAACCCTGCTATCACTACTGAGACCAGGACAAGTCAAACAAGGCCAAAAACAAAGGAGGCCATCACAAGCAGGCGAGACACACAACTCAGAAAAGAACTACCTTCCTAAATATGAAAATAAAACAGAGAAATAAGTAGAAAAACACTTACGACCTTCTTAAAGATTTTTTTTTTTTTTTAAAAGTTTTTCCTTATTATAAAAGAAAAAAACCAGAAGGGCTGACTGAGGCAAAAAAAAAAAACCCAGAACCTTTAACAGAAATGATAACAGCAACTGAGGACTGTAGGATTAATGGCTATGAAGTTACCTGCCAGCGCACCTACGTCTTCCATGGAGTCTGTTTCCTCGGACCATACAAACAAAGATCACTACTGCATGCAGAAATCCGACAAAAGCTAACACTGTGGCGTAAGCTTTCCACAAGCTGGGAGACAGGATTATCTCACAGATCACTATTTTGCTGATGCACTCTAAAAAGTTCGCTAATCTTAACTAACTCTCAGCGCTACAAAGTGGGGAATGTCTAGATCTTGGGATTGTCTGTGTGTGTTTGCGGAAATTGTGAGGGAATTTTAGAAGGATTTTGAAAAGATTTGAAACTCTCAAGACTGAGAGACTCGCGCTCTTATCTAGAGAGAGAAACCCTTAAATTTCAATTGGCTGATGTAATTGTTGGCAGCTCACATTCTCCCATATTGAATAGACCAGCCTCCAAAGTCTTGTCCCCTCAACTTCTACATCTACGTCAGGGACAAGACGAGGACAAAACGAGAACTCATCGGTTCATAGAATTCCTCACGCAATTTCTTTGCTACTGATTTGGCAGGAAGCAACTCAACATTAGAGCGACGGAGGGGCGACGAGAGGAACTTTTTGCCAGTTTAGGCAAACAACACGGCATGTGTTTCGATTGACATTATTTATTAAGAAAATTATTTATTCATATTATGAATATAATTTTCAGCATACTTTTTTTTATTTCATATATATCACATTGTAAAAAATATTGTAATAATTATTTTAAATAATATTTCAAGTAATTGACATTGTTTCAGAAAATTTTAGAGCTTTAAGGTCGCGCAAGATATCTCTGGAATTTCTTTTGCTTGCTGCTATATACTTTGATCATTAGGTTTATTCAATCAAACAATTGAATTTAAACAATTTCATGTAGCAATATGCTATGTTTAGGTATTTTTGTGAATTTCTTTTTCAAGTTTCATTTATTTGTTAATATATTAATTTGTGTGTTCTTTTCCTTTTTCTTCCCCGTTTTTCCTACACTACAATTTGAAGCGATCCCCTGGAAAGAGGGGTGAAGTGTTCTACTCATTAGTTATTTTGCTCTAAATTAAGTTTTATTGATTACACTTTTTTCTTTCTTTAGCTAAAAGCAGTTTTGAAGTGTTCTACTAATTAGTATTTTTGCTCTTATTAGGTTGCGAAAAAGTGAAAATTGAGGCGACGTCTCTTTGAAAAAAAAAAAAAACCATTACCTTGTCCAAACATTTAACACGAATTCATGATTTTAACTTTTAATAGATCAGAAAATAATGAACTTTTCCTTTAATAAAGTCCACAAAAGGAAGGTAGCAAGAAAACAATAGAAGCTTATGATGACAACAAGTCCTGTCTAATATTAACACATCTTAATTCAGACTTAATCAAAATATTTTTCCGATTAATTGATAAGAAAAATCTGTTTCCTTTTTTTTAAAAAAAGCTAAATCTTATATGCTAATTTATTCACAGAGTGGGGGGCCATGCATACTTTAGTCTCTGATTTCAATTACTATCCTCTAACCATTTCAGAATGCCAGCAAACGGTGGTCTCAAGAAGTGATTTAAAAAAGGATGCTATTTTACCCGATCAAAGTCTAAGCGCAGCCTTCCAACTTGCTGATAAAAAAGATAAAAATGAAAGTCAATACACGCAACAGCTACTCGTTTTTCCTAGCTAATCATGCCTATATAAGCCCTGTATAATCATAGCTTTAGTACCACAACTCAAAAGTATTCAATAACAGACCTTATTCAGGAAAACATATTTCAAAACTTCAAATCAATTGATCATCAGAAATCAAGACAAAGGAAGTGTAGCTTCAAGAAATGGCAGCTAAAAGCAACGTCACAAATGATCTCAGCCGTGCCGATTTTGGAGAGGACTTCATCTTTGGAAGTGCATCGGCTGCTTATCAGGTAAATTAAGTCTTGTTCCTGCTTAATTATTGTGAACAATATAGGTTTTACAAATTTAATATTGCTACTTCTTGTAGTCAGTGGCGGAAGTAAGGGTGCAGGGAGGGGCAAGTGTCCCTTAAGAATTTACAAAATTCTTTTGTATACCTTTAAAAAATTTGAAGATTTTCACACATATCTTTGTAAAATTTAGATCGTGCCCGCTTAAAATTTTAGAAATTCTTTTATATCCTCTTAAAAAATTAATATTTTCACTTATACCTTCGACCAACTTATCTTTGCCCCCTAAGCTTTTTGTAAAAGATGCAAGATAGCTCCTTTGGGGCCCAACATCCCCGCCCCAACACCCCCAAAAAAAAAGGGAAAGCTTAGTTCACGGTTCCGGCAGTGACTGTAGTGCAGATGTCTTGTTTGCGTGAGACAATTATTATCTGATTTTAATACAACATTCAATTTTACATGAAAAAGAAAAGTTATATAAGTCCTGCTAATTTTGGAGATAGTTTAACAAGTCATGGATTGGTTAAAAATTGAACGTTTTCTTGTTTTCACAATTTTTTCCTTTTGTGGGTGATAGATGGAAGGTGCTGCAGAAGAAGGTGGTAGAGGCCCTAGTATATGGGACAAATTTACTGAACAAAGACCTGATAAAGTGGTCGATGGAAGTAATGGAAATGTGGCTATTGATCAATATCATCGTTACAAGGTAAAGCTTTTCAACTTATAAAGTACCGTGATCTATATATGATTACTAAAATGAGAAACTTATACAAATTAAAGGATGCATGAATGGTTGAATATTAAATTTGAGTGAAAAATGGGCACGACCATTTAGTGCTACTAATATTCAAGCTTTTCAATAGTGCAGGAAGATGTCCAAATGATGAAGAAAATTGGCTTGGATGCATACCGATTTTCAATCTCCTGGTCTAGAGTACTGCCTGGTAAGCAAGAAGAATACAATAGTCAAACAAGAGAAAAATGAACATTTGAAATATCTTCACGCAAATATACTAGGACAAAATCTAAGGCACACATGTTATACTTTCAACCACAAACGAGCACTTGAATAAGAAGCCTCTGACCCAAACTGAAATAACAGGTGGAAGACTAAATGCTGGTGTGAACAAAGAAGGAATACAGTACTACAACAATCTTATCGATGAGCTCTTGGCAAATGGTGAGTTCTTTTTTATTTGTTTTTTATGGAAGTTCAATAAAAAGTCTCCCAAGGTATTGGCAGGAATTGTGTGGAAGGCATTTCCTATACATTACTTTTTATTGCTAAGAGTACAAAAAAAAGTGTGTTTTTTATGAAAGTCGTAAATTTTGCGACAAAAGAAGCTCAAAAATTTCACTTTCTAGGTAATTTAAGCGTCCAAACATAGCATTAGCCTTTTTTTTTTCTTTTTTTGGGAGTCGAATTAACCCCATGCAATATAAACACACTATTGCAGGTATCAAGCCTTTTGTGACTCTTTTCCACTGGGATGTACCCCAAACTTTGGAAGATGAATATGGCGGTTTCCTCTGTCGGAGAATAGTGTAAGTGGTGTAATTCGGTCTTATATAATTTCATCAACTGTTTAATAACATATTGCTCCATATTAAATACATGAAATATGTGACAAGGGAGCAGGAAGTTTCATAGGCTATGAGAGAGAGAGAGAGAAGATTCGTATACCATGTTCGTAGCCATCAGGTGATTAGGACATTACACTAAACTAAATTTAAACTAATGCAAATGGCGCATTGTATATAGGAGTAGGTAAGGAGATATATCAAAAGTGATCTACTCAGCACGAAAGCTAAATGTTGATATACAATTCGGAGTACCCAACTGGCAATTTAGCCTACATAATTGTTCCATATGAAATTCTTTTCTCTAACTTTATATTTACCTTCTCTGGACTAATAATTTCTTTCTGGACAGTGATATACTTCCCTTGACTATTTTTTTGTTAGGCATGTCATGTCTCCCTCCTCAGCTAATTGTATAGTAAGCCTACTAATGTAAAGTATTTTACTCAGGAAATAGTATTTAAAATGTTAATTAGGGCAGCTTTGAACAATAATATATCTGAAAGGCTAATCTTAGCTACTAATAAGCGGTAAAACCTTCATTTGTGCATTAGATCAAGGAAGCCTAATATATTCCTATGTGTTTACAAATTTTTAGATCTTTTATGTGATTGTATCTGATAAGTCTACTCCATCCAACAGGGATGACTTTCGCGAATTTGCTGAGTTATGTTTTTGGGAATTCGGTGATCGTGTGAAACATTGGATCACATTGAATGAGCCATGGACTTTTGCCTATAATGGCTACACCACTGGTGGCCATGCACCTGGTAGGGGTATATCCACAGCCGAACATATCAAAGACGGCAATACTGGACACAGATGCAACCATCTATTTTCAGGCATTCCTGTGGATGGTAATCCTGGCACAGAGCCATACTTGGTAGCACACCATTTGCTACTTGCTCATGCTGAAGCTGTAAAAGTGTACCGTGAAACCTTTAAGGTAGGCTATTTAGCTAGATGAAATTCTAAGATTGCAAAATAATTTGACATGTAAGTTACATCTAAAGTCCAGGAAAAGTTCGATATCGATGTTTAGTTGTAATATTTTTGCAGGGTCAAGAAGGGAAGATAGGAATAACCCTAGTGTCACAATGGTGGGAGCCTCTTAATGATACTCCACAGGACAAGGAAGCGGTTGAGCGGGCGGCTGATTTTATGTTCGGATGGTATATATATGCCACAATCGCTAGTTTCAATATGCAAGCTATAGCCAATTGAAGGGAAAAACAAATTTATGATATTATTGATCTAATACAAATCAGTTAGAGCTTTGATATAACATAAAACTTTGGTTGCTTTTGATTATCTAATGCTTCCTTCATATGCAGGTTTATGTCACCAATAACCTATGGTGACTATCCAAAAAGGATGAGGGATATCGTGAAGTCACGTCTTCCAAAATTTTCAAAAGAAGAGAGCCAAAATCTGAAAGGATCATTTGATTTTCTTGGATTGAATTATTATACTTCTATATATGCTAGTGATGCATCCGGGACCAAAAGTGAACTTTTAAGCTATGTCAATGATCAACAAGTTAAGACTCAAAGTAAGTTCTTGGAATTCTCTAGTCGTTGATCGTTTTCTTGCTCGCCTTCTTCTTCTTCTTCTTTTCAAACCTAATTCTTACTTTTCTTTCATTCCGGAAAATTTTACAGCCGTAGGTCCTGATGGCAAAACAGACATCGGCCCCAGGGTAAGAAAAACACTAATTTCGGATGTGTCCAGGCATTGGCTAAAAATATAAGAATCCATGCATTTCTAGTTGTAGTGATTTGCCAATCTTTGGTATATTAATAAGATTTGTGACGTATATATTATCAATGCTCTGCAACTAACCAATTTTATATGATCTAATTTCAGGCTGGTTCTGCATGGCTGTACATTTATCCCCTTGGGATTTACAAGCTCTTACAATATGTAAAAACACATTATAATAGTCCGCTCATTTATATTACTGAAAATGGTAATCAATGGGAGAGTTTTAGGGTTTTCATCAATTAAAAACAACATGGATTACAAGAAATATGAAAATTGACAAACTTTATTTCCCTTTTTTGATAGGTGTTGATGAGGTAAATGATCCTGGTCTTACTGTCTCAGAAGCTCGTATTGATAAGACAAGGATCAAATATCATCATGATCATCTTGCATATGTGAAACAAGCTATGGATGTGTAAGTTTCCAAGATGAGGGATTTGGTATTCCAAATTTGGACTAATTTGTGTGCATATTGTAAACTTTGGTTTTTTTTTATTTGCGTTTTGCAGAGACAAAGTCAATGTCAAGGGTTACTTTATATGGTCATTACTCGACAACTTTGAATGGTCTGAGGGTTATACAGCTCGTTTTGGGATTATTCATGTAAACTTCAAAGATAGAAATGCAAGATATCCAAAGAAGTCAGCTTTATGGTTCATGAACTTCCTCGCCAAGAGCAATCTATCTCCAACAAAGACAACCAAGAGGGCACTTGACAATGGAGGATTAGCTGATCTAGAAAACCCTAAGAAGAAGATCCTCAAAACTTGAGCAGTTTTCAAACATGTCGCATGATGTATTTTTTAATTTTATCAAGAATTAGTTCAATAATTTTAATGTTTAAGTTGCAGCTTAAATTAGGCTTGTTTTGAGATAAAAGATTGAACCATTTAGTAAACCTTCTTACAAAATTGGGAAAATGATCGGTTTCATCCTTCACATTTCACAAAAATATTCTTTTCGTCCCTCACTTTTAAAATGAAGCAATTTCGTCCTTGACATTTAAAAACTAAAATTATTACATCCCTGAACCCAAATTTTAATCTGAATCAAACCACCAATCAACTTGATTACAAATTTTGGGGTGTAATTGGTAGATCACTTGGGTAACTCAACTTGATATTCATGTAAAATTTAATGAACCTAAAAAGAAAAAAGAAAAAATTATAATATAAAAAAGAAAGATTAATTTTTTCTACATTATCATTGTATAAACTGACAGTTTTATGTACCGCCATATCATTTTAATTTAAATTTAAGCACCAAATTCTATATTTATGATACACATATAGATTCGCAAGCGGATATACTAATGGTGCATGAAAAGATTTATCAAAAAAAAAAAACTCTACTATTCCAAGACAAAGAATGGCCTTTTATGTTATAATTTTTATTTTTTTGGTTTAATAAATGTCATGTGAATACGATGAAGTTGACCGAATGATCTATCAATTCTATTTTCGAAATTTATTACTAGGTTATTAGATGATTTGATTTAGATTGAAAATTAGATTCAGGGATGTAATAGTTTTAATTTTTAAATGTCGGGCACGAATTTGCTTCATTTTAAAAGTGAGGGACGAAAAGAATATTTTTGCGAAATGTGAGGGATGAAACAGATCATTTTCCCTACAAAATTTAATGGTTTGTAATCTGGTTACATTTAATAAAATGTTCCACTATTTACTCTAACTTGTGCCTTATATATCTTGAAGTATTGGGCTATCGATTTCTTTGTTTCTTGCCCGGGATCCCCCATCTATTTCTGTTTTCTTGAAATGTACGACAGCAAATGTAATGAATTCTCGAAGGAAAAGTTTTCTCTCATCTTATGTCACGCTAGTATACAACAAAAAGATTTTTTGATTTCCCCTGATAAGTATCCTAGTTATCAGTTTGATCTCACAGTGTTTTATTTCTTTTTCCAAGGTAACCTTACTACTTTTACGGATATATCAAAATTGCTCACCAATTGGTGTCAACCAAAGACACACCCCTAAATGGGAAGACACAAAAAGACAAAAAAATATCTTGATCTAGTTTCCAAGCTATAACAGTTCCCATTTTTCTTTGTATCTTTTAACTGTCTTCCAGCTAACAATCTGAACAATCTGAAAATTGGCTTGATTTCTTGCCCTCTAAATAGTATAGGGTAAAATACATAAAACCCCCCTGTGGTTAAGAAAATTGACACGAAACTTTTTCATTGTTTAGAAACACCCACTTAACCTCCCTGTGCTTTGGACTTCTTAGGATTTTACTTGCTGACCGGCTGGGAAGCTAGCGAGTAATATTAACGCGATCTAATGGTCACTATTGTGACTAGAAGAAACTCGTTTTCATTTCAATTTTGCCCTCCATGTCTCTTACAAATGAAACCCACCATAGCTGTAGTTCTGCAAATGGAAAAAATGGACAGAGAAATACAAAACTAAGACAAAAAAAGGTCAGAGTTTGAAAAAAACGCAAGGCTGAATTGGCAAATTTTGAGCACACCAAGTTTGGACTTTGCACAAGAAAAAAAGAAATGGTGTTAGCAAGCTCCAGATTGAAGTAGTGATTGCTAGAATGGCAGCAGTAACTGTAAGGAAAGAACAACAACTCACTAACTACTTTACCTGTCTCTTAAAATATTTCTCCTTTCTTCATCCAAATGGCGGTAATATTGTACTAACCAGAATTACTACCGGTGAAGTAGATTAACAAAATCTTCCGGACACAAGTGGAGACCAATCAGTGGCCAGCTGATTTATAAAATGAATGAACAAGGCAAGACGAAAAAGAGACAAACTTAAGAGGAAATTTACAATAGCTTTGGTATCAAAGGAAGAAGAAGAGAGAAAAAAAAAACTAAAGAGTTCTCTCCTCTGCCCACACCCAAGAAAGTCCCAGTGGGCACTGCAGTGGCCCCCCACCACCACCAAAACAAGAGTAAAGAGACAGACCAATCAGTAGCCTAGCAGGCGGCAGCAAAGAAAGGGGAAAGGGTTGCAGACAGCCAGCAATCAGGTTGCTCCGATAGTCCCTCTTTCTTCCCACCCATGGCTGAAAGAAGAAGAAGCAGCGGCAGCAGCAATGAATCATCATCATCATCAGGTGCAACAGCAGCAGCAGTGTGCAGAATACCGAATGACCACCTCTTCTCCATCTTGTTGCGTCTTCCAATAGACTCAATCCTCTGCTTTGGTATGACTTGCAGAAGATTGAGGTCTCTTACTCACTCCGACGCTCTCTGGGAATCCATCTGCGGGCCGACTGGGGTTCAAAATATCCCAATTTTTTTCAAATAAAACTTCTTTTACCAAGTTTCAAAATATCCCCAACAATTTACTACCAAAACACCTACCATCAAACAAATCAACTCCTCTGAAATTAAGGGTTCAAATATGAGATTACCTGGTTAATAGCTATGCTCGATTCGTTGCAACCCTCACCGATCTGTACAGAAACGCCGATCGATCTTCACTATAACTCAGACCGATCTGTATAGAAACACCTCTTTCTTGGTTGTAGATTTAGGGTTTCTCTCTCTACACATGAAGTACCCTCAAGATTTACTAATTGCATCTGTACCTTTTCAGATATTATAAATGAGGGTATTTTTGATATTTCATATTGTTACTGGCTTTCCAGCCGGTTAGCAGGTAAAATCCTAAGAAGTTCAAAGCACATGGAGGTTAAGTGGGTGTTTCTAAACAATGAGGAAGTTTCGTGTCAATTTTCTTAACCATAGGGGGGTTTTATGTATTTCACCCAAATAGTATATAAAAAAGTAACCAGTACTATACTGCAAATTTCAGCTCTAAACGAAGGCCTCTGCAAACTATTACTATTTCATCTAATTTGTAGCATCATGTTGCATATCATACATTCAATTCACTGCCAAGGGCACCACCTAAAGATGAGCAATTATGGAACCTTAAATGTTGTTATATAGCACTCAAATTTAATCTTTTATTAATAATCATATTAGCCACTTTTTAAAATCAAGACCTTCCTCAAAATTTCCTTATCCTTTATCATTTTCAAGTTTAAATTCTCCGCAATCTTAACATCTTAGTTCAGGAGAACAAACAACAATCATCTGATCTTCTTAATTTTCAAGTCATTATTTTCAATTCTTGTTACTCTTCCATACAGCATGCTCCTGAACAGCGATTTTGTCGGTACAGAGTTCTACAAAAACGGTCTTCTAGGAAAATAGTTGCTCGATTAGGGACCTGTCCCTCATGGCTTGAAATCCCCTGTTCCCAAAGTAGTTTCTGTTCCCTCTATCCTTTATTTGTACAGCTGCCACGTGTCTCTAACCTTTTGTTAACCCAAACTCAAATAAACCGATAATAATCGGTTTACAAGTTTTGTTAACCCAAACTCAAACAAAATAAAGAAGAGTTTTAATTGATTTCTATGTTTATGATCAACAAGACTTTTTTGTTAAAAAGAAAATAAAAAGAAGTTTTGAATTATCTGTTTTAATTGATTTTGAGTAAACTTGTCAACGGATTATTATCGGTTTGCTTGAGTTTGGGTTAACAAAACTTGTAAACCAATTATTATCGATTTATTTGAGTTTGGGTTAACAAAAGGCTAGAGACACATGGCAGAAATAAGAAACAGAGGGGACATAGACTACTTTGGGGACAGAGGATTTGAAGCCGTCCCTCAAAGAGTTAATTGACGGGTATTTTACATACGTGCAAGCTAAAAAATACCGAATTACACCCGTTCACTGCAAGTATACAGATCAACTAGTAGTTTAGGGTATATATCGGGTCGATCCCACAAGGAAGAGTGAACAATTACCGGTATTACTAAAGCTTCTCTATTATTTAGACTATCAATGAATTATAACAAATTTATCCTACTGAAATTATACAAAATGACAAATGAAAGCTCCTTAGGTTATGGTATCCCTAACTACTCATGCAAGTGCTATATTTGGATCATTAATTACTACATCTAAGCTAGTTATAGTGTAATTTCCTTAAACATGTGAAACCTACTTTCGTAGTGAATCAACTATACTCATAACTAATCCATACCTATTCTCATGGTTATGAAATTAGCTACAAGTTCATTTCTTCAGTGAAATTACATGAAATGAATCACTAAAAACCACATAGGTGCACCTCTACTTTCGTGAGTGTACTCCATATGTTTAGCACTTCTTGAACTAATGTTAAATCTCAATTTTCATTGTAGAAATAACACCTTAGATAATCACAATTAATGGTACCAGATTAATCATGATTTAAAGAGCTAAAATACTAAATAACTTGCTCAAATCATAGCAATCAAATAACCAAATAATAAACACTAACAATCATAGAAAGTTCAACCAAACCCAAGGTATAAACTTTAGAAACACATAATGAACACAAAATCCAGAACTTGTATATTAACTAAACTTGGAATCAAATACAAAAGATAAAGAGTTTGGAAGGAATACAACCCTTGTCACATGAGCTTTCTTCCTTGCCTTCTTCATCCTCCATCTTCATCCTAATCTAGATAATAAACAAGAATGGAAAGCTACACTACTCTATACTAAGCTAAACTAACACTAGGGAGATGAAAGAGCTACATTTCTGCAACTTCAAGCTTCTCCCGTATGTCTCTCTATTTTTCTGCTATGAACTCCCCATCTCTCCATTCTCCTCTTTTCTTCAATGAATTTGGCTATTTAATGATGAAAGGTGGTCAAGAAATGAAGCTTTACACTTTCTCCTTACAGCTGGTAATGTTTCTCACATGTCTAGCATCCCATGTGAGTTGGTGGAGGTGAAATTGAGTTTTCCGCGTAAAAAGCAGCCTTCTCTGACCACAATCCGGCCAGGAATCCGGCCACAAATCCGGCCAAATTCAGGCCGGATTGCTACAGTAAATCTGGGCTGCTACAGTGATCCGAGCTGCTACAGTACCTCGGATCCGTATGGATCCGAGCTCGGATCCACTAACCCAGAAACAGCCGAGGGTTCGGATGAATAGTGGATCCGAGTGTGGATCACTTGCTCTGTTTTTGGCCCAACTTCAACCGATCTTTTCTTGATGTTAGAGGCTGAACCAGCTCATGTGTAAAACACGAAAGTTGTAGCCTTTTGAGTTATCTTTCCAATGCATCAAGAATCACCTCATTTGGATCTGTGTAGGCTGAGATATGACTGAAATACCCTTGTCTGCTCATTGCCCTGTTTCAGCTTCGACCAACAGAAATTAGCTAATGTAATTCGGCTTTTTGATTTTGAAAACCTTCAAACTGGATTCGGATGTCTTCACCAAAGTTGTAGATCTATCTCTTATCTTCAAATGGGTTCAAGAATCATCCCAATCCAATCATTGTAACTCAAGTTATAGCCGAAATACGAAAATGTGTCAAAACTGTCAAAATACACAAAATCCAAGTAAAAAGTGATAAAAACCTCATTTAATCACTTAAAAGCATTTTTCACCAATTATAACCAAAATGATTCATATTCTTCCAATAATATAACGAAAGTGACTAAAAATAATATAAAATGTCATACAATTATTACGTAAATTAGTCACTTATCATTAATCATTTTTTCTTTTTCCTTTTTTTTAAAAAAAAACTCTCAATCATCTCTTGTTGGTGAAATGTAAGTACGGATCACTTAAACATTCGTGACTCTCAGATTTTTTTAATAGAAATATGGTTTATGTCCCCTTCTACATTGTACTTTATTTATTGTTATTAATAAAATTAGTACCCAAGTCAACCCACTAAAGACGGCTTAATTAAAGAATTAATTATCAATGGCTAGTCACCCTCATCCACCGACCGATCCATATTACCATGTCCACTAGATATTCATTTCCTTTTATTGTTTTCAATCTTTTAAAACCTTTTACGTTGTTCGAAAACCATCTAAGTGCTCTTGCTCACTCATCAAAGTGCTCTTGGATTTTTTTGACTCAAGTATTGCGAAGGTTTGGATTTGGTGAGCGATGGATTGACATGATTTGGAGGTTGGTTTCGAATGTCTGGTTCTCTGTCTTAGTTAATGGGGCAAGTGTAGGGTTCTTTAAATCCAAGCGGGGGGTTCGTCAAGGGGATCCATTGTCTCTAGGACTATTCATTATCGGGGCGGAGGTGTTATCTCGTTCGTTGAATAAGTTGCTGGAGAATCGGGATTTCAAGTGCTTTTCCGTGCTAAGGGCCTGCCCTAAGATTGCTCACCTCAGTTATGCTGATGATGTCATTGTTTTTTCAAGTGCCTGTCCTACTTCACTACGGCGTGTCATGCAGACGATTGGTTGGTATGAGGAAGTGTCGGGTCAGCAGATTAATATACAAAAGAGTGGCTTTTTGGTGCATGAGAAATTATCTAGCCGTTGTGTGGCTAGGGTGTGACGTGTTACAGGGTTTGTCGCCAAGCCATTCCCGGTGCGATACTTGGGTTACCCGCTATTCATCGGAAGGCGGAAGAGCGCATATTTTTTGGGCTTGGTGCAGTCAGTCATCAACAGGATGGGAGCTTGGAGATCTCGATTCCTCTCCTTTAGAGGTCGTATTACTCTTATTAAACATGTCCTGTCAGCAATCCCGGTTCATCTGCTCACGGCTTCGAGCCCTCCTAAAGAAGTCCTTGCCTTGGCTGAACGAGCCATGGCAAACTTTCTTTGGGGCGAAAGGGTTGGTGGTGTACGGCATCATTGGATTAGATGGCAGGATTTGTGTGCCAACACGTCACAAGGGGGGATAGGTGTGCATTCTCTACTCGAGGTGTATACAGCGTTCTCTTTCAAGCTTTGGTGGAGGTTTCGTACAAGTGATTGTTTGTGGTGCACCTTTATGCATGCCAAGTATTGCTGTCAAAGCCATCCATGCATGGTGGGGGTGACAAAGGGCAGCTCCTATGTCTGGCGTCGGATGCTCCAGGTTCGTGAAGGGGCGGAACAAAATCTTTGGTGGTTGGTCCAGGCAGGAAATTGCAACTTTTGGTTTGATAATTGGTTGGGTTCTGGTCCACTGTGTCAGAGGTTGGAGAGTGTTTCGGATCATTCGGTATTCGATTTTGTGTCAAATGGACGGTGGAACCAAAATTTGCTGAGGTGCTGGGTCCCGGATGCTGTTGTTGCAGAGATTATCCAGAGGCCTGTCCCTACTGGTGACGGGCAAGACAGGGCAATCTGGTGTTTGACGGAGTCTGGGGATTTTTCAATTGCATCGACTTACCTTTTGTCCAGTAGGTAGCAGCCTACCTCGTTCATGTTTGCTAGGGTCTGGTACCCGTTGTTGCCCGTCAAGATTTCATTTTTTATGATGCGTGTGTTAAGAAATCGGTTGCCTTTACGTCAGCATTGGGGAGGCTAAATGTTCACGGCCATTCAAAGTGCTTTTGCTGTTTATATCCCAACTCAGGATCGTTGGAGCACATTTTTTCAGAAGGTGATCTAGCCCAATTCCTTTGGGCTTTCTTTGGGAATACGGTAGGGGTCGTTTACAGAGGTACAGGTGTTTGGTCTCCGCTGGCAGGTTGGTGGTCTCTGCCAACATGTCATTCTCATATGAAGATGATCCATACGGTGTTGCCAGCATAATCTGCTGGCATATTTGGTTGGCACGGAATCTCGCCTTCTTTGAAGGCCAATTCCTGCGCAGGCGGACTATTTATGATCGTATTATGGCAGATGCAGTGGGATTGGTTTGTGGAAAGGTTGAGAGGGAATCAGATGGTTATTCATCCTGGCATGCTTTTTATGCCAGTCTCTCTGGACCGCCCTCGATACTCCTATCGGATGGTTTGTTGGGAACCGCCAGTTCAGGCGATGTGCAAGCTAAACACAGATGGTTGTTCACTGGGCAATCCGGGGAAGAGTGGAGGGGGTGGTGTACTTAGGGATGCGTCTGGTGAATTGGTATTTGGGTTCTCCATCCCTCTTGGGGAGGTGACAAGTCTACAGGCGGAGGCTAAGTCGTTAATATATGGGGTGCAGCAGTGCATGTGGCGGGGCTTCTCCAGCGTTCAGGTGGAGGTGGATTCGCTACTGTTAGCAAATATCCTGCAAGGCAAATCGAAGTGTCCGTGGTTGATTCGATCGGAAATTGAAACATTCCAGGCAAACTGTGCTTTGGCTAGGACGGTGAGACATTGCTATCAAGAGGCGAACCAGGTGGCTGATGCGTTGGCTAAGGCGAGGGCAAATGGTTCGGGGAATGTTCTTTATACCTCACAGTCAGAGTTACCAAGACCTGCAAGGGGGGCCCTGATATTGGATAAAGCAGGAACTCCTGCCATTCGTGTTAGGGCTATTCGCAAATAAACTCCTTTGTATCTGTGTTTTCGAGTTTCTAATAAAACAAGGGGGTAGCGTCCCTCCCCGTGTACGGGGTTAGCCAAAAAAAAAATAATACAAAGACTAGAAAACAATGAAAAACTGAAACGATCTAAAGAATCCTCCTATAGACCAGATAGCTGTCCCCCCCCTCCTCTTGGGCACCCAAAAAAAGAAAGATATCAAAGAATTTGTAATCAATTATAATTTGTTAACCCTTTTTCTCATGTATTTGAATTACTCAAGTATGACACTTCTATGAAAATTGAAATTGTTGCTAAGCTGAGTTAATTTAGAAATCAGAGTAAATTTTGAGAAGTGAAATGAATATAACCTTAAAGGCGCAATGTTAAAAGATTGAAGTCCAATTACTGCTTGTTTACTACAAGAATTTCCCTACTTTGAGAAAGCAAAGCATAATCAATCCAAAAGTTATTCTTTTACCTGAATGCTTCTTTGAGGTGTCATATAAATTTAAGGATAAAATGGAGATAAGCTATTCAATGGAAGAAAAACTAATAAACCTCAGAAGAAGTGGAGCATTATATGCCATAAATTGTGGGACAGAATTTAGTGTCATTGCTCAAAAAACTCTTTTCTCTTTTTTTTTTATTTAAAAAATCCAGTTAACAATGCAAAATCTAGTTTTCTCATCCTTTCAACTTGCTTGCAAGTTGATTCGTGCAGGCATACAAGAAAACGAGTAGCTTGCTAGTTGCAGTAATTGAATGACACCATTGGGTCGTGGTAGCCAATTGAAACATAGACATTGACTTGCCCGTTGGGACTTGGAAGGACACCTAAGCATTTGTTATCAATAGAGATAGAATCGAGTCGAGTTGAGTCCTGTCAAAGTCGAGTATTGCACTACTCGAACTCAATTTGAAATAAAAAACTTAGGTTTGAACTGGAGCTTGACCATAGAGTTCGAGTCGACCTTGAACTCGAACTTGTGCAAATCAAGCCCAATCAAGTTTAATTCGAGTTCAATTGAGCTAAAGAAATATAAATTTATATTTTATATAATTTTAGACAAGGGACAAAATAAACATTTCATACTAATAAATAAAAAATTTAAAAAACTATACATGCATATATATATGTATATATAGTATGTGTGTGAAACTTGATTGACCTCGATTAAGCTTGATGAGCTTTCAAGTTTCATATATTAGGCTCATGTTTAAGCTCATTGATAACTAACTACTTTTTTCTATATTAGGATGATATTTTATGTTACTTTTAGTCACTTTTACAATATTATAAGAAGAAAATGGTCCATTTTGGTTAGAATTGGTTCTAAATGCTACTTAATACTTAAAATGAGATTTTTGTCCCTTTTCCTTGCATGTTTTGATTGTTTTTGTAGGAATTGGAAATGGATTTTATCTTGGACAAGAAACAAGTTTGCAATATGTTAATTGAAATCCTAAAGCTCGCAAGATTGGCAAGTTTCAGAGGTGGTTGGAATCAAAAAGGCAAGAAAGTGAAGAAACTTATCGATAAAGAAAGTTGGACCGAATCCCTCCAAGAATTCATGCAGGGATTGTTGGAGGGATTTGAGATAGAAGTAGAGCAAATGGTGGACAAAACAGGGGAAGCAAATCCCTCCAAGGATCTGGCCAAAATTCCGGTTAGAAATTTCAACTAGAACTTGCGCAACTTGATTTCAGCTCCACTATTTCACACATTTTGAGGGACATTTTATAGAAGATTTGTAGCTGTAAAATTGAGATTCTAGCAACAATTCTTTACCTTATATCTTCTATATATATGTGCTTTAACTTGGAAGCCAAAAATGTGGACTTATTGGAGCTATGTTCACATTGAAGATACAAGTGAAGGGCTTGAAGATTTCTCTATAATAAAGCTTGCATATTTGGTCTTAAAGAAAGCTTGGAGAGTGCAAGAACATACCACTAAAAGTGCAGTTCTTAGCTAGTTTCTTAGTTCTTTAATTTATAGAACTCCACTATTTCACACCTTTTGAGGGACATTTTATAGAAGATTTGTAACTGTAAAATTGAGATTCTAGCAACAATTCTTTACCTAATATCTTCTATAAATATGTGCTTTAACTTGGAAGCAAAAAATGTGGACTTATTGGAGCTATGTTCGCATTGAAGATACAAGTGAAGGGCTTGAAGATTTCTCTATAATAAAGCTTGCATCTTTGGTCTTAAAGAAAGCTTGGAGAGTGCAAGAACATACCACTAAAAGTGCAGTTCTTAGCTAGTTTCTTAGTTCTTTAATTTATGGTAGCGTAGGATAGTTTAGATTAGTTAGATTAATACTCTCTTGTGTATTGCCAAATTTGGATGAAGATTGAGAAGCAAAGAAGGTGATTTTAAACTCATGTGACAAGGGTGATAGCTGTCCTACCACTTTCTATCTTGTATTGGATATCACGTTTATTTATAATACAAGTTTATATTTTATTATGTGTTTCTAAAATTTATGTCTAGAGTTCTGGATAAATTTCTATATTTTGTTAATGATGTTTACTTGATTATTTGATACTATTATTTTGAACAAGTTATTTAGTACTTTTGCTTTAATAATCATGATTAACTGGCCATTAATTGCGATAATCTTAAGGTATTAGATTTGCAATGAGAATTAGAATTTAACACTAGTTCAAGGAAATACTAAACCTAGGGAGTATATTCATGAGAATATTGGTGTACCTTTGTAGCTTTTGCAGCTTTGTTCCATATAATTTCATACAAATAATGAACATGTAACTAATTTCATAACTACAAGAGTAGGTATGAATTAGTTAAATGTATAGTTGATTCACTACTTAAGTAGGTTTTATATACATAAGGAAAGTACGTCATAACTAGTCGAGGTTGTAGTGCTTAAAAATTCAAAAATTGCATTTGCATGAGTAGTTAAGAATACCATGATCTAAGAAATTTTCATTTTCTATTTTCTTGCACATTTTAGCTTAGTTTTATTTCCTTCTATTTGTTGATCGTTTAAATAGTAGATCGTTTAAATAGTAGAAGAAATTTAGTAGTGCCAGTAATTGTCTATTCTTCCTTTTGGATTCAACCCTTAATACCTTGTACTCAATTTTGACTCGTATACTTGTGAAATATTACAAGTAAGATATTTAGGAATTTATAAATGTAAAATGTGATTGCGGATTGAACTCTTTTTATATGCATATGCAATGCTCGCAAAGGTTTTGGCACTATTGCTGAGGAAAATTTGGGGTAATATCGATGTGAAAAGCACCTTTATTAGTTTTGACATTTTACTTATTTTCTTGAGTTTGTTGTGCCTAATTTTTTGTTATATGTTTGTTGAATCTGTGTTTGTGTATTTTTGTATGTGTTGAGTCACCTATTCTTCTTGACTAAATTTATTTTTGAGTTACTTCGAAAGTATATTTAGGGACTCAAGGAGACTAGTAAATATGAGCAAACAATGCATGAGAAATGAAAGTCTGGCATTGGACTCTTACTATGTGTAAAGTTCCATGCATAGAGATAACTAAGAAAGGACAGCGAATATGACTTTTAGGAATGGTTTAAGAAATTTAAAGGTTAAACTTGATTATATAACATTAAAAGTGCAATTGGACATCATTGTACATATACTTGATAAAAAAAGGAGCGTTGATACTTTTAATTCTAATCATATGATATGTGATTGGTGTGGAGGTTATTATGCTACTCAAACATGTATGCAAGTATAAATGTGGATTATTATGATGAATTTAAGCATTGCAATCCTTATTTAGATCAATGTGGTCCAAATTGGAATAATTCATACACTTACAGTTGGGATAATCAATGTAATGATAATGATTCTTTATATTTTTATGATTACCAACTTCAATTTATCTAATATGAATCTAAGCCATCATGGAAATTAGCTATTGAAAGAGCAACTAATAGGTCTAGACAACCTTGGAAGCTAGCTATTAAAAAACTAGCTAATGTGACATTCAATCATTTTGATAGGGTTGAGGAAAGAATAGATGGACTACCTTCTCACTTTGGTAGAATTCAAGACCAATTACATGATTTATGTGAAGTTATTTCATATGGTGATATGCAAAATGACCCTAACATGAATGGTATGAATGTTGTATGTGAAAGTGGATTATATGTTGATGAAAATGATGAACCTAATTTGCGTTTTAATGAATAAATATCCATTTCATATGATAATATCTTTGAAACTAACTTTGAATCTCGAGAAGTGAGCATTACTGACTCATTTTTTTACCTTTCTTGAGGAATGTGTTAAAAGTACGAGTCTTCAAGGTATTATCGCCCAACAAATCTTCACAGTGTCTCTTTTGTTGAGTACTCAAATGACATGCATTCAAGGTAATTGATAAGTGCATATTTTACGTGTTTTAAGTGTGTTTTATTACTTAGTTTTGGTGTGTTTTAGTCATGTTTTTAGCTAATTAACTAAATTTTTAGTGAAAATATACATTTTGTGGTTAAAGTGTGAACATTGCATTTTTATGGATTTTAACGGTAAAAATTTCATGTTTTTGGTAGTTTTAACAATTCAATCATCAAATGGCATGAATTGAGAAGAGAATTGGATGATTGTTGATGATTTCAAGTTATAAAAAGAAGACATGAAGTGTAAAATGTTCAAAGGAAGAAATGCAAGTTTTCCATCTTTGACACATTATCATATTTCGGCTATATCTTGAGTTACACACATCAAATTGAGGTGATTCTTATACCATTTTGAACCTAAGAGATAGATCTATATTTGGTGTGAAGATATCAAAGTTCAGTTCGGTCGTTTTCATTGTCAAAAAGTCAAAATACAAAAGTGCATTTGTATGGTTGAAAGCTGAAATAGAGCTCTGACCAATTGAGAGTATTTTGGTCATTTCTTGGTCCACAGAGCTCCAAATTGGATGATTATTGACGCATTGGAAAGCTAACTTGAAGGGCTATAACTTTTATGTTTTGCATAAGAGCTAGTTCGGCCTCCATTGTTAAGAAAATATTAGTTAAATTGGTGCTAAATTTGCAGAGGTGAATATATGAGTTGTCAATACGCAACCCAAAGTCGCGTATTCATGAGGTCGCGTATTGTAGCCAGAATTCTGCAACTTACTCAGCCACTTGCTCTGTTTTCACACCACTTTCCAGCTCTACTCTAGACAAGAATTTCGGCTGCGCATGTTCAAGGGACCTTTTGGGAAGAGAAAATGAGCTTTATGTCTTGTCATTAAAAACTTTTTGACTTTCTTAACACTAGACATGTAAAAATCATTAGAAAAGGGAGGAAAGTGACATTAGAGGGAGTTATCATCAGATTTTAGCATTAGAGCTTAGTTTTTAGTCTTGTTTTGTTTTCTCTAGCTAGAACATTGTGAGAACAATTGGAGACTTCATTGTACAACTCATTTTGTTAAAGAAATAGAAGATTATTGGGAGTTTCTTTACCTTTTGGCTAAGCTTTCTTTATCTATCTTTTGCTTATGATTCAATATGTGTTCATGCAATGAAACAATGTTCTTTTTTGTCATATATCATATAAGTAGCTAAATTTGTAGATCTAGGGAATAGATGAAACTTATGACTATTTGATATGAATTGAATATGATTTATACTTGTTATACCTTGAATTAACTTGTCTATTATGCATACTCATCACTTGTTGTTGCTTGATCACCAATAGCAAGTTATTAGTTGTTATTATTCAATGGAAGTTGATAATTATGATGGAACAACATAATAGAGCTTAAGTAGTAAACTCATGAGAATAGAGATACACTTAAGTGGATTAACCTTGCATTTCATGAAGGAAACAAGAGTAGATCTAGTTATTCACCATGAGAATAGGAAAAACTAGTCTAGTTTAGGCCATTTCATCATGAGATTGAGATTTGGTAATATTGGAAATGAATCCCTAGTTAAACAAGAGTTGTAACAACAGATAAATCTATTTACTTGTATCTTACATGCCGTAAGTGAAATCTACATCCCTAGACTCAAGTATTTAGTGAATTTTCTCCATTGTTATCTTGCAAGTTATCTAGTCAAGACTAGTTAGATAGTAGTAATTACAACTTCTCTTGCTTTAATTGATTATTAGTCTAAATAATAGAGTAAGTAAGGTCTTAGTACTTGTAAGGTTGCTCCCTACAGGATCGATCCGATATATGACCTAAACTACTAATTTGACCTATATACTTGCAGTAAAACAGGTGTAATTCAAAATTAAACTTGTACTTATATCAAAAACCCATCAGTAATATCTATGACTCACTTGAGATTGGTAAGCTAATTCCATCTCTCTTATCATTTGGATGTATAGTTCATACAATCAAGCCATCTTTTGTTGATCCACTGTGTTCTAAAATAGTGGATTACTCTTTACTAAAAACTTCTTGAAAAATGAGGTTATGTAGTAAAGCTAATGGCTATAAAGAAATGCTTGTTGGGAGGTAATCAATTGATTTCTTGTTTTAATGTGTTTATGTTGTTTAATTTGTATTTATGTGTGTTTTGTAGGTTACAGCTGTTAGGTTCATAAGTAAAGGATTATATTCCACATTGGTTCGAAAGATAGAAAAATAGCGCTTAATATGTAAGTAAGGCTCGAAACCTAATAGTTTAAACTTTTGGATCAGAGTTGGGTTCCTAACTTACATATTAGTCTCTTTGGTGGGCTCTCTTGATATGTTTCTCCCTAACAGGTGATATCAGAGATTTAGATTGCGAGACTGGGCTACTCATGGGCAAGTGGATCTTTCTTAGAGTTAGACCGGTAAAAATTCTCTTCTTGATGGTGGACGGAAGTGCCAAGGAGTTTGGTTGGTGTTGGACCAGGTGCACCATGAGCTTGGTAGGAGGTCCGGTTGGGGTTAGACCAAGGAGTCCAGGATTGGCAGGGGTCCAGAATCCAATTTGGATATTGAAGAAAAGTGAGTCCATGATTGGAAGAAGAGGTGACCTTAGATGATAAGGTGGGCTTGTGTTGAATATTAAAAATGGGCTTGAAGAAAAGCTTGTAAATTTGGATTTAATGTGAGGGGTTACTCATGAAAGGGGAGATTTGTTAGATTCATGAGTAAGGATTATGTCCCACATTGGTTCGAGAGAGGGAAAAATAGTACTTAATATGTAAGTAAGGGATCGAAACCTAATAGTTTAAGTTTTTGGGTTAGAGTTGGGTTCCTGACTTAAATATTGGGTTCTTTGGTTGATTCTCTCGAGATGTTTCTCCCTAACAACAACTTTAAGGGGTCATGCAATTCATCAAAAGTGCACAAGTATATCTCAATGAGGCAAATAGGGAGCTTTCATGTTCGTTTTTACTATTTGAAGTTTTTCATGCATGTTTACATTTCATGCTAATCCAAAGTTCATGCATGAAAATGTTGTTTCTAAGTGCAAATCAGTGTGTGAGATGCATTTTCTTAGTTGAAATTTGCATTTAAGTCTTGAACACATGATAACACTTGAATTTTGGCCTCTGGTCCTCGAAGAATCCCTGGCCGGATTCTAGCGGTTTTAGCTTCAAAAGTGAAGCCTGGGCTGGATTGTTCATTTCATTTCTTCTTCTCCTTTCTCACTCGCACACACTCATGCACTCAAACACACACCACCCACAAACTCCTATTTTTCACCATTAAATCTTCAACCCAACTTCATGAAATTACTCCTAACATTATCTAGAGTAGTTTTCATGGTTTAAAATCTTTCAAAAACAACTCAAAAGTTGAGTTTGAGCTTCAAGAGAGCTAGGTTTTTATTTTGTTGAATCTTTCAATTGGAGCTTGTTTGGAGCCAAATTTTTGAGCTATTTGCATCATTTACATTCCTAATTATCACCTAAAAAGTTTGAGATAACAAATCTTCACCAAACTTTGTCATTTCAATTTTTCCATAGTTGAATATTTTCTATTTTTGGGCAATTTCAAGTTTCACTAATGAATGAAGTTTAGTGTGCTTAATTGAGCTTATTAATGTTATTGATGATTGTTAGTGATAAATAAATCTTGGGCTTTGTGTTTATTGTATTTATTTGGTGCTTTTTAGCTAATTTTTATACTTAATTTGGCTTGGTGACAAATTTTGAATATTAAATGGCCAATATAGCATTTTAATTAGTTTTGTGGGAGTTTTATGATATTCATTTGAGTTTCTAGATTATCTTATGTATGAGAATATATATTGGTTGAATTATTAAGTAATTTTAGAAGTTGAGATGAATTAAAAAATGACCTTTAGTTGAAAAAATTCATGAATATACTTATAATATTTGTGGTTCACATTTCATGAATAATTAGAAAGGTCATTTACATTTTGATTTGGTGTGTTTACCTCCATTTTGGGATTACTTTGTACTTGAAGGGAACTTTGGAAATTTGGACAATAATGACAAATACATAAGTGGAAATCACTTTGTTCATGATTATTCTCATATTTTGTGAAGTTAGCTTACCTTTACTTTGGATATTCATGCAAATACTTGTTTTGTAAATTTAGCTAACTTCATGCTTTTATCATCCCTTAACCATTGTGTTGGTTCCACTTGCTTGCCTCTTTCCCATTTTCCCTTGATTTGCATGTTTACTTCTTGATGGTTGCAAGATTTTACTCTTAAGTTGTTGTTTTATTTTAATCTTGCTATTTTGAAGTGGTGTGCTAAATGAACTCTCCTTGCTTTGTGCTCTCAAATTTGGTTGGAAATCCATCACGAGGCATCGGATTTGGATGACGCAAGTTTAATAGGGGTGTATCACCTTTTACTATCTCTTTATTTTTCTTTTCTCACATTGAGAACAATGTGAAATTTAAGTGTGGGTAAGGGGAATATATGGACTTTGCAATTTTATACCTTGTGATGATGTTTTGTAAATTTAAATGCATTGAAAATATTGGAGTTATGTTTGAGAAAATTGCCATGTGGAATTTTTCTTGAAAAATTGGGTTGTTGCAAAGAGTTTCATCCAGTTATAAGGAGAAACTCTATCAAAATATTTTCAAATCTTTTTCAAAATTTCGCTATGACCCAAAACTTTTTAAACTATGTGTTATTTTGTGTTGAAAAAGGGTCGATTTGGTCAAACCATAAGCATTGTGATTCTCCTACTTGTTGAAACGATATATATATATATATATATATATTTCTCAAATGATAACAATTTCATTAATCAAATGCAAAAGTTACAAAACTGGAGCACTTGCTCCTACGTCTTTACTGGCTAAGCTATTCAGCCATTTAGGAAATGATTCCTGCCACAAATTTTCATCTACCAATTGAATGGCAAACTTTGCCAATTGGTGAGCTACACAATTACCTTCCCTTTTGATGAAGGAGAAGGAACATTCAGTTAAGTCCAGTTTGATCTTTAAAATATCAAACAAAATGACTCCAACGCTTAGATCTTCCGCACTCTTCACGTTAATCTTGTCAATTATTCCTTTGCAATCCGATTGTATCATAATCTTCTCCCAACCATTCTGTTTTGCAATGTTTAAGGCCTTCCTGATTGCCATAGCTTCCTCCACAGCCGGTTCCCCAAGTCTGTTTTCACTTACTGTCCAAGCTCCAATCAAACCACCATCATCTTTTCTTGCCACAATCCCCCATCCAACTTTCCTTTTTTGCATGTTCAAACTAGCATCAGTATTCATTATAACATAGCCTTTGGGAGGAGGAGTCTATCTACTACATACCGTAGCTGTACCTTTCCCAGTGCCTTTGGGAGGAAACTGCGTCGCGCCCTCTTCTGCCAAGCAAGGATGGACCCCTTTACAATATTTTGCGAATAAAAATTCTGCCCATAGAGACTTCTTCTGCCGAAAATTCCACTAGAGCTTAACGGAGAAGGCATCGAACACCTTCGCAATGCTGCGAATTCCAATCCCTCCCGCAGTTTGCGGCCTGCACAAATCCTCCTAGCTTATCCAATGGTACCTAGGGCCATCGCCTGTCGAACTCCATAAGAAGTCTGCCATCACTTTTTCCAGTGACGCGAAAACTCCCTTTGGAGATGACGTCGCTGCTAACCAGTGGATTGGCATTGACGACAAGATGCTCTTCAACAATACCACTTTGCCCTCAGTAGAAAGCACCTGATGCTTCCAGGACAATATTCGAGAGGTTACCGTAGTGCAGATATTGGCAAAATAACTCATCCGTCACCTTCCAATATATAGAGGACAGCCAAGATATTTGATTGGGAATGGCTTGTACAAGAAACCCATTATGAACCCGATCAGTGCTCGGCGTTGCGGTGGCAACGAGGGGTGCCCTAAAAAATAGCTCTTCTGACAATTAACCTACTGCCCCGAAACTGAACAATATCCATTCACCACCTTCTTGACCGAATGTATAGAAGCCTTCAGGCTACTCGTAAAAATCACGACATCACCAACGAAAGCCAAATGAGTGGCCATAGGGCATCCACTTGGTATTCTAAATAGCTTGAATCTCCTATGTTCTGCCAGAGCATTCAGGGACCGAGAATGGACCTCCGCTCCAATAACAAACAAGGCCGAAGAAATTGGATCGCCTTGCCGTAGGCCTCGTGTGGACTTAAAGAACCCATGTGGCAAACCATTCATAATCACGGAAAACCAGACGTTTGAAATCAGACGCCAAATCATATCAATCCACACCTCGCTAAACCCAAACCGTCTCAGCACCTAGAGCAAGAAAAGCCAAGAAACTCTGTCATAGGCCTTTATCATGTCCAGCTTGAGCATCACATTACCTCCTCGATTGGGTCTTTTGATATCACTCAACAACTCTTGAGCTAATAGAAAATTATTCGCCATCTGCCGCCCTGGCACAAAACCACTCTGCTGTGGGGAGATAATACGGGGAAGAACCCGAGCCAAACGAGAGGAGAGAAGCTTGGAAATAACCTTGTTGACAAAATTGCATAAGCTTATCGGCCGAAATTGTGTGAAATCCTGTGGACATGAAACCTTGGGAAGTAATACAATTGCAGTCGCGGTGATACTTCTAAGCAACATTGCACCACAAAAGAAACTCAATATAGCCCTACATACATCCTCAGTGATCACCTCCCAGGCAGCTGTGAAAAACCTTCCTGCGAAGCCATCCGAGCCCGCAGCACTCTCGGCATCCATTGAGAAGATGACATCCTTAATTTCCTGCAATGATAGAGCCCTAGTCAACATCTCATTGTCGGTTTAAGTGAGAAGCCTTAGGATCACCTCTAGCATGTAACTCGACGTCCTTCCCCCATCTTCTGTAAACAATGCCCGAAAGAAAAAAACGGCCTCATTACAGATACTTGATTCATCATCTACCCAGACACCATCTAATTTCCTAATTCGATGAATAACTGACTTTCTCCTCCTCTCAGTCACTACGGCATGAAAAAACTTCGTATTCTTATCCCCATTGCATAACCATTTAACACGAGCCTTCTGCCTCCAGAACTCTTCTTCCACCACCAAAGCATTTCTCAATCGAGCACAGGCCTTCTGTAGATTCAATAACAACTCGTCCGACAGATGAGTATCATGTGATATCTCGGCTTCAAGCACCTTCTGCTCTGTCGTCTGAATTGCTAAGAAAATGTCACCAAATGAATTCTGGGACCACTGGCGAAGGGCCTACTTAACCCGTCGAAATTTATCCGACAATACTTTGAGAGGCGAACCCGTGAAGGCGGTAGACCAGCTTTCCTTAACCACATCCAGAAAACCTAGCTTCGCAACCCAAACATTCAAGAATCTGAATGGCACCAGCTTACCATCCAATCTTGTCGCCGCCGAAAGCAAAAGAGGGGCATGGTCAGATGGATCTCTCCCCAAATGTTGCACGACAATAGTATTCTCCATTTGCATGGCAGCCGAATTGAGCAGCAATCTGTCCAACCACTTCCACACCCTAGCCATTCCTTGCCTGTTGTTGCACCAAGTATACTTAGATCCTGAGAAACCAGCATCCCCAACCTCTGCCAATAACATAAACTGTGACAATTCAACCCCCTTGGAATGCCTAAAAGGTAAGCCACCCCTTTTCTCCTCCGCACTCACAATAACATTGAAATCCCCCACTAGGAACCATGGCCGTACCTCCGACTTGTTGTGCAGCAATTGTACCCATAAACCCTCCTTCTCGTGGGCAGTGCACTTGGCATGAACAAAGGAAAAATAAATCTCCTCAGCTATCAACTGGGATCCGATGCATAATGTGAGGTGCTAATCAGATTCCCCAATCAAATGACAAGAAAATGCAGACTGGTAAAGCACCCAAACGCTACCCCACCGATTTGCAACTACAAAATCCATTCCCACCTTTACCCGAATCGTATCCATGTCTAACAGGTGAGACTTAGGTTCACAAATCGCCACCAAAGAAATAGAATACATTTTAACTAATTTACGGAGTCTTTTCAAGTTAGGGGCGCGTGAGACACCCCGAATATTCCAAAATAGGAACCTAATCATTAGACAAAATGGAGGAAGAAGTAGTTGATGAAATAACCTTAGAGCGTAAAGTACGATCAGATTGGAAATTGACCCGCGTACCTCTCTTCTTCAGTGGGCCACTGGAGGACTCCCACCCTGACGCACCATGGACTGCAAAAGCACCCAGGCTCTAGATTCAAAGCCGTTGAGGATGATGGCAGGTCACCCATTCGCTCCTTCTGCGGTTCACCCCTCGGAGAAAGGTTACCCACCCTTCCTTGCACCTCCCATAGCTCCTCCTCGGCTGCATCTACTTCCGAAACAATGCTAGAGCCGGCTGCAGGCTGTTCCATTCAGCCCAAGTCAACCACAATGACTCCCGCAGCTGGCGCGGAAGGTGCCTCGGCTGACCCGCTACCCCTAGCTAACGCCGCAGCGTTATCACCACAGCATTGCTCCTGCTCTACACCCTGCCCGCCCACAGTCAGCATGGCTTCGTGAAAGACCCGCGATTCTGCAACAGGCGGGTTAGGTGGAGGAGGCAGCGCCTCATCCACAGCCTGCGTCTCCACAGCAGCATATTTGTAGCTCATCTGGAATAATTGTAGCAAAAAGGATTCATTATGGGTGAGATGTGTGCATTCAATTTTGTTAAAGAAATGTAATTTTTGGGAAGCAAAAATTCCTACTAGTTGTTCATGGGTGTGGAGGAAGGTATTTCAACTTAGATATACTGCCCAACCTCTGATAAAAGTGAATATTGGCAATGGAATCTCAACTTCTTTCTGGTATGATTCATGGCACCCTTTGGGTTCTTTATACGAAGCATTTCCTGTATCTTTGCTACGAAGTATAGGATTAACTCCCAAATCGAAGGTTGCTGATTTTATAAAGAATTCGGGTTGGAATTGGCCACAAGAACTCTTATCTTTCGCCAAAGAATTTAAAGCTGCTACTCCTCCCGCTCTAATGCAGCATTTTCATAGGCAAGATTGTGTTGCATGGTTAGGCTCTTCTTCAGGTGATTTCTCTGTTAAATCAGCTAAAAAGCAAGTGGGTAACTCTGGGAATATAGTGGAATGGTTCAAATTGGTCTGGGGTAAGGGGCATATTCCCAAATTTGCTTTTATATTTTGGTTGGCTATTCAAGGCAAACTGATGGCAAAAGATAGATTGTGCAGATGGGGTGTTGCAAATATGTTCAATGGGGTGTTGCAAATGTGTCCCTTTTTTGTGTGTTTTGGGTGTTATGTGGTCATGAAAATTAATCTACTGGACACTTATTTTTATAATGTAAGTTTACAGGTTGTATATGGGGCAAATTCCAGAGGATGTGTTCGCTTTATAGAGGAACTATAAGTTGGCCACAGAAAATTCAATGGTGAAGCAAAAATGCACGGTCTGATTCTTTTGATGACAAGTTTAGAAGATTGGTTATGGCTGTAATAATCTGGCATACATGGCAGGAAAGGAAGAGGCAAATTTTCCAGAATTCTACAATGGCTCTATTGCAAATTGTCACAGCAGTGGTTAAAGTGTGCAGTCGACCTCTATCTTTTGGTCGAAAGTACCTCGCACTGAAGAAAACCTGGAGATAGTTTTGAAGCGGGGATTGGATCAAGGAATATTTGTCTGAATCTTTTTCCAAATAGGTTAAATCTCACTTGTCTAGTGATTGTATTGTGCTATTCAAATGCACCGGAGTTTTGATGCAGTGGGTAGTTTTTACTCCATTGTAAAGCTATATTTTCTGATATCAATAAAATGAGTATCTTTTACTAAAAGAAAATAGAAAGAGAAAAGCAAGGGCACTTTTGTGTAAAAAGGTCAAGAAGCAAAGTTGAATATGCATTTGAAGAGTTTAGAGGGGTAAATTGCAAATATGACTAAAGTTTAGAGATATTTAGTGCATTTAATTCTTAAAAGCACCTAATATTATTTGTGGTTTCATACTTGTCAACAAAGAAGAATGACGAGGAAGCTCAAAATCACCTCATTTTTCCATGAATGATTAAATTTACAAGGAACTGGCACAAGACCTTGAGTAGGTAACATCTGTTGGCTATAATGTTGCCTTGAGTAGGTAACATGTAAGAATCAACTATCTTGTGCATCTGTTGGCTATAACGACTGATTAGATGATTCATAATAATAATGCGTACGAAGTGGTGGAATATATGCAAATTTCTGAGCATGATAACAGTATCTAAACCCTCTATAGTAACATTATCACTGGTACTATTAGATGATGAACCATGACCATGTCTAGAGCCCAATGATAGTAGAGTCTAGGGATGGCAATGCGGGCACCCGCCCCGCGGGGGCTCTCGGGGATGGGGCGGGGGCGGGGGCGGGGGTGGGGGGGAATTTTTCCCCCCGTTTAGAAACGGGGCGGGGGTGGGGGTATACTCCCCCGCCCCGCCACCCGCAAAAAAAAATTATATATATATACTTATATATAATATATAATTTAATTAGTTATAAGCTTATGATAATGATATTATTAGTTAGATGTATTATATAATGTATATTAGTGTATGTAATAAAATTGATAGTATCAATTATACGAATAATTAGACATGTCTACTAATAGAATTTATTAATTAGTTATACTAAATTTACTAATACATTTATACTAAATTTCTAATTACACTTAATAGAATAACACTTTTTTCTCAAAAAAAAAGCACAAACACAATAATGAATTAGTGATTGTATTTGTACCAAAAGTGAATACTTAACTATTTTAGTTGTATTTATTTCATCATGTTGGATTGTATTCAAATAACTTTTGTTTGATTGTTTTTATGAGTTTCAATTGTAAAATTAAAATGAATAATAACTTGATGATGTGTTGATATTTTAGTACTTGATTATTTATTAAAATTTAACTCTAATAAAATTTTATTAATCTCGCGGGAAAAATTTTATTAACCCCGCGGGGCAAGCGGGGCGGGACGGGGGGAGTGGGAGGCGGGGGACGAGGCGGGGGCGGGGGAGTTTGTAGGCAGCGGGGCGGGGAATGGGGGAGGGGTCCCCCGCCCCATTGCCATCCCTAGTAGAGTCAAAGGAAGAACCTTTATGACATCTTTCAATTTCTTGTCTATATATAGCATCAACCAGCATGAATGTTAGTGAAATGTTTAAGCTGTCTAGATTTTCATATGGTCCATATAATAACCTATATTAATCTCATATGATTGTTAGGACTGTTAATGGGACTAGCTCGCCCAATCCTGGCCTGCTCGCCGAGAAAAAATTGGAGCCGAGCCTTATGTTTCATTAGGCCAGTAGAGTTTGTTTCTAAGTGTAATTCCCGATTCAATTGTGACTGGAACATGGACTATATCATTTCTTAGTAGGCCGAGTAGAGATTAGCCGTGGGTTTTACTGGGCTTATATTTTTTCTCTGAACTTGGACTAATGCCTGGACAGGTCCATTTGTTCTAAGGATGTTGTAATCATGAGTTCTGGAAGCCTAACAAATAGTTGCATTCCTTATCCCAAAAAAAAAAAAAAGGATTATTATCACTCTACCTCCTTAAACTATATCACTACTATCAGTTTACCCCTTAATGTTATCTTTTAATCACTTTACCCCCATAAGTAATTCAACTCAACATGTTAAGAAATTTTAGACAAAAATACCCTTTTATTCTATAGCATTATTACATTGTTATTATCAATTTATTCATTTAGATTATAGTGATACAATCACTTTAGTTTCTGATATTATTTTCTAGGCATTTTATCTCATCGTTAATCTAACTAGTAGGGTCAAAAAATTTTAAATATATTTACCCTTTTTTATATATAATTAAAAATAAAAAAATTGGAATTTATTCTTTTTTTTTCACTTTAAGAGATTGAAAAACATAAAAATAAAAGGGTTTTTTCAAATTTCTTTTTTTCCACACTTATTAATACTAGGAAAAGAAAAAGGGATAGAAATGAAGAAGAAAGAAAATTAGATCTTGCAAAGAAATAAAATAAAGAAAAGTCTAATATTATCGTATTACATTAAGGTTGGCGGGATTAGGATTGGAATTTGGTAGTAAACAGAAAAGTGAAATAATTTTAAAATAATAAAAGTATTTAATTCCTTCTTATTTGTAATTTTTAAAAAAAGAATTGAGCTCTCTCCCTCTCCTCCTCCTCCTCTCCATCTTTCTATTCTTTTTTGATATTAATAAGATTGCCAAGAATAAAGAAATTAATACTTTGACTTTTTTTCTTAATATTAAAAAGGAGAAGAGCCACTCTAAAATTTTTTATTATTTTTATTATGCAAAGAGAAGGATATTTTCTTCTAAAATTTTTTAACTTGCTAAATTAGTTTAATGGTAGGATAAATTGCCTAAAAAATAACTCGAGGGGTAAATTGGTAATGAGACTATAGTTTATGGGGGTAAAGTGATAATAATTTTAAGAGTTAAACATGTCTTTTTACTTTAGTTAACAAATTTTGTTAAGTTTGACCGTTAGTATTGGAGGTAAAGTGACTAAAAAATAACGTTAAAGGGGAAATTGATAGTGGCACCAAACGTTAACGGGGTATAATAACCCAAATAATAATAATAATAATAAATAACTAGATTTTTTTTGTCAAAATAAATAACTAGTTGCATGCCTTGTATTATCCCTAAACAATGACAGTTGGTGACGCCGGCCATGATAGCATTTTTCCGGTTGATACCAAGAACGTCGCGATAGCATTTTCCGGTGGAAAACTGACGACAGAGAATTCGGTCAATATTTTCACGTGGTCCGGTCAAGTGAAGTTTCTATCTGTCCAAATTTATTACTAGCCCCTTTCAATCAATTATTTGATCAATCATTGGAACCCTAAATTTGTCACAAAAAAAATAATATAAAAGAAAAAACAGTCATTGAATTAACAATTATATGTGCTCTTATGTCACAACACGTTATGGTCGATGTAAACTAGATAGAAGGTACATCAAAGTCTGCCAAAAAAACAGGCATGTTGTCTAATCTTGGATTTTCTGATAGCTTGCTTCACATGAAAACAACTATCATTATAATGTTATGTTAGTGACTCATGCAAGTTCCCAAATTGAGCCGGTCTACTAGAAAGAATAGTTAATTGCACATGATGAAGTTCCGATATTAGTATATAATTTTGGTCTCTCTCCATCTTTGGCCAAAATTGACGTTAGTCAATAAACAACCCGATCATGATCGAGAAGAGAAATTCTGTATTGGAAACATCAGACCTAACCCTTTATATGGGAAATGGGCAGTTCCGGAGTAAATTTTCTGCATCTTCCTATTTCCTAAAACCTTTATGTGAAAATTCTAAGGGGAAAAGAATAGTCTTTCAGCTGTCTTCTTTGGTACGAATGGACTAAAGTATACATGCTATTTTTTATGAAATAACAAAAATGATTATACATACTACTTGTCCTTATAATCTGATTAATCTTTTATTTTGTAAATATGTTTATTCGTTAAGGTCTTTTCTCTTTGCCGGAAAAGTTGAGCTTAACATAATTTTTATTATGACAAGGGATGATCAAGAACACGAAACGAGCAAAAAAAATGGGATCAAATCCAGCGCCTTAGTATATTATAGGTTTTTTAATATCAATTATTGATGAGGGTTATTTTGATTTCTTCAATAGCATATTAAAATGCTTCCCACAAGCTAGAACATATGTTAAGATGCTCTACTACACAATTTAGTACAACTACATGCAGAATATCATAGATTGAGTTTGTCTTTCTGACAATGATGGATAAACTAGTAAACAAATAAATATGGTTATATTGTGCAAAAATTTGTTCTGATTCATGGATTAGATCAGTTAAACCTTGATTCCTTATTAAATAATATTGAATATAATGCTGTCTAAATTTATGATGAGTAGTACTATGATGAATGTAAAGCTGTCTAAAGTTGATAATATCATGTAGCTTATCATGGCTTTTGATTCTAAAAGGTATACTATCTTTCATCATAGTAGCTTAAACATGCCACTATCCATAGGATGATGATAAAAGACAATAACTTCTGGATTCATTTTGACACCATGAAGTATAATAATGTGAGTTTTTGGGTTTTTTTTTCTGTTCTCTAAATAACCTTTTTTTTTTTAACTCGAACCTTTTACAAAGTAGAGGTTCACAAAAATGCTCAAAGTTTATAATTCTCAGATATTTTTGTATGAACTCCCATAAAGTAGCAAGAAACTAATCAATATATATAGAGTAGGTGCCACTTTTTTTTTGTGCCTTTTCTTTTAGCAGGGGAGAGGTGAAATTTAATAAATGAAAGAGGAAAAGAATATTTGAATCGAACGGAGTAAGCTGCACTTGTAGCATCTAAAATCAGATAATTTTCAATTTAGGATGCAAGGCATGACATTCACTTTCAAACCACATTTAGGTGTGTAAAATTCTAAAAGTTGCTAGTCTCATTTTTGTAGAGGCCAAACTAAATTTGCACTGATATCAACTAAAATATCGAATTCAGTATCCCGTAATTTTTTGATGTTTCAAACGGCATATGACAATATCATCCTAACCGATAAGACTAAATTAGCACGTCAGTCCCTAAATTTCCAAATTGTGCATGAAACATGGAAGTGATTTTGATTTAGTGGCTAAAATTGAAGCTCTAAGAATTAGAAATTCTGAATTCAAATCTCTTACGCCCTCCTAGTTTTTTAAATCCCACCTATTCCCTATTAAAAAAATTAAAAATAAAAAATTTCAGGAGAGCTTGGAGAAAGCAAGAAAAGGGGAGGAGGGGGAGGGGTGGGGAGTGTGGGTGCAATAAAAGGATCTTTTAATATTAAGCAGTATCCGTTGTTCAAGTAGTCGCAACAAGGGTTTTGGGAATGCATTTCACGTCTTTCTTTGCTTAAATCTGCTCGCATGAAAGAGAGCTTGGAGCTGGTATTGGAATGGGGCTTAGATCAGGAGCTGTTTGATTGGCTAACATTGTGGTTTTTTTTTTATTGTCATCTGTATAGTATAGGACAGTGGTTCTGATGTATTCGGAGGTTTTGCTCCTGTGTAAAGCAACAGCTAAGCTAATCAAGAAAATATACAATTAAAACACAATCTTTTGTTTATCAACAAAAAAAATTTCAATTCTGGTTCACTGTATTACTGCGTAAACCTGGCCATAAATATATGAAAATGTTAATTGAGAGTCACAATAATCTCCAACCCACTTACCCAAGTTGCTAGGTCAAAGTCATATTCCAACAAAGAAGCTATCTTGCATAAGGATATGAAGGGATCCATTGATCAACTCGTGGCAGAATAATTAAATTCCAAAAGGGTCACTTCCCTATGTCCTATTCCAACTTCTTGAAACTAAAAGGCGTCTTTGACAATAAGAATTAATTTCCCAACATGCGGATATTAAAAATATAAAATACAATTATATCTAGCTACAATTGACATAGATCTCAAGATGAATACATATTGGTGTGTGAAAAAAAGCATATTAAATTTGTCCTATTTGTCGTGCCTTTCAACCCCGGAATAGGGTTTTTAGAATCTGCTTCTTTCTTGAATCTGGAGTGAGCTGTATTTATTTATTCATATTGCCTCTTCAATGCCTTGGTGAGACAAAGTATATATATTTGAAGAAACTTACTGGTGTTTATTACGAAGGATCGAAGGAGACAGCCATGCACGTGAGCTTTTCTGGCAAATTAAAGGTCCTTTTTTTAAAAAAAAAAATTACCTTAAACATGGTTTAGTGATCTTCTTTGAAAAATTTGAGGTACTTTATTATTTTTTTATTTTTAGAATCTGCTCTTTTGAAATATGTCTTTTTGCACTGAAATTACAAAAAGTTTTATATCATGACTCAACACGGGTGAAGTCTTGAAAATCACATATTGATTATTGTCCAAAGTTTGAAATGGTTCTGCGCTGGTTAGAATCAAAGCATTATCCACATTTCCTTCATTTTCCTTTCTTTTTTTTTTTAAGGTGGCATTTCCTGCACTTATAGTTTGTAAAAACGAGACTTCCTGTTTAAACTGGCGTGCCCAAATTAACGACGATATTAATTTAAGTGACATAGGATAAATTACTTTTTACATCCCTATGGTTTGGTGGCTAATTATATAATTCACTCCTTTATGATTTAAAAACTTATATATAATTTGGTTTTGATTAAAGTGTCACTGTTAATTATTCTGTTAAAATTAACGATCAATAGCAAAAAGATAAAAAATTAAACTAATAAATTGATAGATTCACCCTTTCACTAAGTATAACCAATTAGGACCAACATTCTTGACATTTAAACCCTGAAGCTTGGATCACCCTTAGACCTTTTTCTTGTGGCTAAAAAATGAAAAGAATAGTGAATGAATCGAAAGAACGAATGAAAGCAATATGTTCTAATAAAAAACACCATACTTGGATGTTATCTAATATTACACTGCAACATGTTAACCAAAACTTTCATACCAATATAATCGCGATTAAAATCAATAATGAACTTTGCCAGCACTTAACGGCTTGCTAAGTCTTTTAAATGTAGAGTTTTCTTCCACAGCAGTTGAGTAGGCAGCAAAACATGAAAGGACAGAAAGAGAAATTAGATTCCTGAGCATTCACACATACAAAACTATGAGACAAGTGAGGATCCAAAGCAAGAAAAAAAAAAGAGGTAACATAGTCATCAGTTGCATGACTAAACAAATGAATTACAGAAAGATAGTGAACAACATGGTAACAGCTATGATATAGGAGATAATGATGTTTAATGATCTGCTTGATACCAAATATGTTATCCAGTCACATGTCTTGACATGAAGCGATCCAGTCAATACGTTTCAAAAACTTTGGTACTTAAATATTTAGCCATAGCCCAGCTTTTAAATAACACGATTTTGTCATTTCTTTATGAACAATAAATTATACACCTAAATTGCTTTATATTGAGCATCAACGTAACCTGCTTGTACATTGAGAATATTGAAAAATATTTTCGACAAAATTGGATATTTGTTTTTCTTGTGGTACACTTGGCTCTGACTAGGGCTTGAATTTGAGACTTATCAGCCCGCGAGACAGCTCTAGTGCCAGTGAGCAAAAGCTCATGGTTATACAAGTGAATTTATGTGAAATCACATGAACAAAAATAAAAAATTTATTTGTCAATAGAACTCACATAACATGCATCTACATATTTTTTCTTATGCAGATAACGCAGCATCAAGCCTAAATACGAGGTAAAACTGCACAAGTGCCAACAGCGCATAACAAACAAAGCAAACAAAGTCTATAGAGTATAACTATTGCTCAAAAAAAAAATGTAAAGGAAAATCCCAGCTCAAGCTACACGGCCTACACTCCCAGTTCTCCCTTGTGTTAGGAACCAGCGAATGAAATATATACCGCTATTATAGGAAACATTAATCCAACAAACCCATACAGTGGACCATACTTCATATGTAATTATTGAGCCATTTTCTCCTTCCATAAAAGACAACAGGGTGGGAAAAAATTTTCATTGCCCTCTTCCACAAACAACAAAGAAATTATTGAGCAATAGCAGAACACATCCTGAATCCTGAAATTCGTGATGCCGACCCCATGCCTAAACCAATATGAATATTCTCTGTATAGGAGACAACTCAGCCTTAGTTACCTCCCTAAAAAAGAATGCCCTACTCGTTTGTAGGCGTTACGAAATCTTGAAGAAACAACTTGTTAACCCAATACCGCAGCAATTCATCCAAGTGTGCATTAATTATCTCATTGACAATCGCATGGACGACCATTTTATATTGACATAAGCTTTCACTTGAAATTATTGATTTGGAGTCCAGTTAGATGGGATCCTCTGTCCAATATTTTGTGTCCAATACAAAATTACATAGTTTCACTTATTATATCTGCTGATGTGGCACATAAAAAAGAAAGGCCGTTTGGCTGCCTTATGCTTCTTCTTTTTTCTTTTTTTTGGGTTTCCTTTGTTTACGTAACTTTGTTACAATTTCCAAAACCCTATTGGTACCTTTACAATTCTCAAAACCTATTGCCACCTTTTTCTGCCTAAAAGATGAAGGAAGTTTTTCAACAAAACAATTTTTTTCTTTCTGGTGTAAGTGAAAGTAAACAATTTTGAGAACAAAAAGAAAGAAGAAGAAGTATAAGACAGACACACAACCTTTCTTTTTTATGTGCCACATCAGCAGATATAATAAGTGGAATTACGTAATTTTGTATTGGACAAAAAAGTGGACACAAAATATTGGACAGAGGATCCCGTCTGGAGTCCAGTCTCCTGACCTACCTAAGCTTATACTGCATTCCACAGGCCTCTAGGCCTATACGTAGAAACCAACTTTTCTTACAGATTCGTCTTTTCCAAGATTAATTCCAAAATAATATCGGTAGTGTTATTTTTGCATCAAAGCAAATGGAGCCATTTAGAAAATTTTCCGCAGAATACTTGGAAGCTCATCTTGGTGAAGATGGTGAATTAGAGTTTTTCTCGGAAGAAAACAATTTGTTTCCACCATTTCTGGATTAGCTTTGGTCTAGTTGGTTCCCTCTTGAAAACTTTTCTGGCCCTAGGGAATATTCTTCCTCAGCCCTTGAATCTGAATACCCTGTTGGAGATTCACAACCTCCCTCTATAGTCCCTGATCAATTACACAATGGTAAATCCCCATGTACATCAACTCAAAAACGTAAGATCCCTAGTTTAGCCGCACGAGGATTGCGATGCAGAAAAAATTTGCTGGCAGATAAGAGGCATCGAGAGACTCTCAAGCAATTCATCGTTTTATCTACTCTTCTTCCTGGCATAACAAAGGTAATCTAATTAATGATTCTTCGTTAAAGGGGAAAGGGAAGATCAACGAAAACAATAGTGCATAAAGAACATATTCATGTATATCTTGGAGGTTTTGCTAAATATATATGTTTTTCTTAGACGGACAAAATTTCAATCATAGAAGAAGCTGTCAAGCACATCAGGCAACTCAAAGAAGAGATTGACAAACTAACACTACAAGAAAATTGCGTTTCTGTGACAGGCGAAAGTCGTCACTAAAAATTCAGAAGTTGTCACAAAAAAAGCTTGTGACGACTTTTACTACTGTCACAGAGCTGTCACTAGTTCTATGTTACAAAAGGGGGTCCATGTGACGACTATTGTAAGTCGTCACAAACGATTTCGCTTTTGTGATGACTCTTGTCGTCACTCATTGTTGTACATTGTGTGACGACTTTTATTGTCACTAAACTGGCTAAATTCTTGTCATAGTCAACCCTTGGAGTTGTCACATTATGCTTCCGTTCAGTGACGACTTTTATTGTCATTGTTTTCCATCCATAAAAAGTGACGACTTTCTAGTGTCACTAGTAAAACTTGTTGGCAGTGACAACTTTTTTATTGTCATTTATTTTTTTGTAAAAAGCAATAAGCTAATGTTAATTACGCAACATAGCTACCAACAATCACAAAACGTTCATTGAGTAGCAAGGAGAAAAAAAAGCCAACCTACGAAAAGAAAACCAACATTCATTTCCAATAGAAGATCAACCGAAATACATATATATATAAATGTTGCCTCAAATGAGTCATAAACCATGCACCATCCAAAATAAGCCATTCAGTTACAATACTAGTGATTTCCCATCCACAATAGAGAGTAGTAAAGTTCTATACAAAAATATGAGCACGATTCCCATCTAGAACAAAACATGAGCACGATAGGCCTTGTAGTCTTCAATTCAAAAACCATCTTCACAGCAATGACTGGCTTCTTCTTCTTGGGAATCGTGTTAGAACCTACACGTTACCAAAATTGAAGCAATGAGCACTGGTGTTAAAACTGGAACTATACTTCTAGATAGGCACCATATTATAAAAACTAATGTACACTGTTCAAATGACACTAACCAAAGAAAAGGTCATCGCCATCTAAAATGCCTTGACAGTACGTTATGGCTAGATTAGTGTTATACCATCAATTCTGGTTTGACATCCTCCTCTCCATCCCCATGTTTAGTACTATCCCCACAATTTTGGTGTCGAAATTGTTCCCCATGGTGTATCCATCTTGTGTAGCTTTTACGAATGCCTTGAGTCAATAAGTGATCCTCCACAACTGTTTTAGTTTGGTTACAAAAATTATTGCATTGTGTACATGGGCATGGGATTTTCTGAGTGTCAACTTTTTGAGAATATGCAAACTTGAGGAAATTTTTGACTCCGAGTTCATAAGCCTTGTCCTTCCTATTGCTAATCTTCATCCAAGTTTTATCCATGTCCTAGATATACACACATCAGCCTTTAGTACAAAATACTTTTCTAATATCAAACTAAAGAGAATAATTTGTTAACTAGCCTTTTCAAAAATTAAGGCTACAAGTCATATGAAAAGCAGCCATAAAAGTAATATGAAAATTCATATGAAAAGCCATGAAATCAGTATCATATATCAAGAAAAGTAATATGTATAGCAGCCACGAAATGAACATGAAATTAACCATGAAAAGCTCGGATTGAATTGAAGCCTGTGGCATTTGTCAGATTACAAATTTCTCAGATAGCAGACGTGGCATATGAAATTGAGGGAGCTACAAATCAACGTATATAGCTTTAGTATACGAGCTAATGCTAGAGTCATGTAGAAAGCTGAAAGAAAAACCCCAAGAGAGCAAGGTCAGCTTCATTCAGAACAAATTTAGCTTGATGATCTAATAGCCTAACAGAATGTATCTGCGACAACAAAGACACTCAGAAGCCACATGCGTGCACTTGCTCATAAACACAAGGCATGAAATTTATCTTGCTATATTAACTAACCAATTGCTTTACCTTTCCTCTCTTTTTTTTTCCTTTTTCCGACAATGAAACCCACACTTCAACTCGGATTCCGGGGGGGGGGGGGGGGGGGGGGGGAATAGGGATCGATGCATGTTTTCCGCAGACCTCACTTTTTTGCATTAAATGAGAAGTGTCACTTTTGTTTCTTGGGGTTTTACTTATTCAAAGACCAGAAATAAAGGCAGACATACACATTTTATTGCCTGCCCCTTTCTGCTGAAACAGCAGGGCCAATTAATGGGGTAGGAACCGAAAACGAAAAGGAGAACTTAGATCCCAATATGTTAATGCCAGGGAGTCCGGGAATCGACATTGTTGACTTGCACATTTCTTTAGGCAAATGCTAAACAGTAAACACACAGAAGCCACAAACTCTTACCAGTCCACATCTCCAAAGTCCAAACCATTCCTTGCATCCACATTGCACTGGCTTTTAACAAAAAGACTTGGAAGAGGTGAAAGAAAAACATAAAAACTTTCGTGACTTCATCATATGCATTTATGCTTGTGCACCTCCATTCATTGTATTCTAACTACCCAAAATAAATGAAGTAACTAAACACAAGCATTTTTTGTCACTAGTATTGATTCGCATTCTACAGGTGGGACAAAGATTAAGGTGATAGAAACATAAAGACCAAAAGATAAAACATAAATGAGAAAAATAAGAAAGTACTAGAAACTTTAGAGTTGAGATTATGCTGTAACATTTTTTTTATGTGATATATGATAGATAAAAAGATAATTAAAAAAATAAAAAAATAATTAAGAAGAATACATGTGATGAAACGTAAAATTTAAATTTAAAAAAAAAAAAAAAAACAGGACCTATCCAAACATAGTCAATTGTTGAGCATTTCAACGAACAACTTCACATGATACCATACTACTATTAGTAAATAGGACTTGTATTTTTTTCCCCCTCTCGTAACATCAATTCGGACTCAAACATAGGGCAGCATAAAAACAGAAAAAGTGCAAAAACCAGCACGTCAGAGCCTCTCAAGACTCTGTTTTCTACCATGAAAAATTAGCTATCATGTTCGGACAAACACTGAACTAGCCGAATGTTCCTTTTTCTCACACGCAAAACGCAAGCAAAATCATCTTCAAGTAGAACTCTCAACTGGGCATTTCATCGAACAGGTCAGGGGTATAAAGAATTTCGCCAATCCTTTGCTCAATTTGAAGTTAATCAGCCCCAAAATTTACAGCATCCCAATCAAATTTCTCACACAACAGAAATTATAGCCCCACATGAATACATAGACGTCAGAAAAGGATAAAAGTTTTACTAAAAAGAAGAAAGGAAGAGAAAATCAGGTCAATACCTCTCATTTTCACCCATCCGCTAACAAAATTAAAGAGAGGAATGGAGAAAGGGAACCTTACCAAGCTTTTGCGGTGAGGACTTGCAGGTGGTGGTGGTGGATTCTGGTGGCAGCAGCGGCAACAGCAACTCCTTGCTGATTCCTTCGATTCTTGGTTTTCCTTTGCTCTGTTTTCTTGTCGAAGCTCTTCCCTTTTTCCACCCCTCTTTTTTCAATTTTTCTTCCGTCTACTCTCTGGCTCTCTCTCTCTCTTTTTGCTCTGTTTTCTTTTTCCTTTCTCCAAACCTCCTCCCTTTTTCCGTTCAGCCGAAGACCTCCTCTCCTTTTTTTCTTTCATCCAACCAAATTAATGCAGTCAAAATATGTTCGCATTTCATAGCTCCTCAAAGAAAGCCGGTTCTGACCATCCCTAACACTGTTAATACTCCAGATCGCAAGTGTTTCGGATGCGATTTGGCCAAGAGTATTATCTTCCCCACTGCTAATTAACAATCTAATTCATAAATTAGTCTTTACAATAGAAGGCTGAGCAGCTTTTGAAAGCAAAAAAAAAAAAAAAACACATACCGCACAATTAGCTGAAAAGGGGGTCGGAGAAAAGTCTAAACTAAAGTCGCGGAACGAGGAGGGAGCTTGGAAGTGTTCTGACTTCGCTTCTTCGGCGAGCTTGACCTGAAGATTGGCACTCGTCAATGGTGCTTTAGAGGAGCATTTTGCGGAAGCAGAAGGTGTTAGAGGTCCAGAGTTTTTCGGTGTTCACCATAGGAAGGAAAGATTGAGAATGAAATTTGTCTAAGTGTTGGAAGAGAGAAGCGGCGAGACTTTTGTTTGTCTGTGAACAACCAAAAACGACGTCTTTTTGTAGAGATTTCAGCCACAAGCTTCGCGCCTCTTTCAGATTTCAGACTGGCGCTCTTTTTTTTTGGCATCTAAACACGTCTTTGAGATTCCAGGATTCACGCCTTTAGCTTCATACATCTTTTTTCTTTTTTTTTTTCCCTGGTAAAATTTTTTTTTTCAGGTTTCTTTTTTCATACTTAATCTCTTTTTTTTTTTCTTAATCTCATCTATAAATATCAAATAAATTATTTGATATTGGTTTCTTTTTTGTGCATGTATATATATGTGTGCTTGTTTGTGTCTATATACATCTTTTTGGGTTTGGACAACTCAATATACAAATTATTTATGAAATTACCTTACAATAAAACTTACACAATAAAATATGTTTCAAAAATTTAACATGCATAGAATTGCTTATATACAGTATAGCACTTCTTACTCATGCTTATCATACTCTTTGTCTATTACTTAGTTTTTATAATAAATTAAAAGAAACATGTAATCAAATATTCTGTTAAATGTGTTACAACTCTCAATCTTATTGCACGACAGATATTTTACTGAATAATTTTAATTTCGTATATACCCATTCCATATGAAAATAATTATTACTTATGATGTATTACACGTTATACTAATCTTTCACAATGCTAACATTAGACTACAAATTATATTCAATTACACTTTTTCAAATTATTTCAGTTATTGATTTTTGGGGGTTGTTATAAGTAATAATAAACAATTCATGAAAAAAATTTTATGCTCAGACATGTCTATTATGTCAACTTAGCAAAAATTACAAATATCTAAAACTAGTTTGTTATTATATCATTTGCATTTTGCTAATACGTAATGAATAGGGGCTAAATTATAAAATTAGGGTGTCATATCTTCTGTGCTTTTGCTCATATAAAAGAATTGGGGGCTAAATAATAAAATTAGGGTGTCATAGTAGAATTAGTGAAATTTGATGAAAATACTATAGAATTGCTTATATACATTATAGCACTTCTTACTCATGCTATCCTACTCTTTGTCTCTTACTTAGTTTTTATAATAAATTAAAAGAAACATGTAATCAAATATTCTGTTAAATGTGTTACAACTCTCAATCTTATTGCACGACAGATATTTTACTGAATAATTTTAATTTCGTATATACCCATTCCATATGAAAATAATTATTACTTATGATGTATTACACGTTATACTAATCTTTCACAGTGCTAACATTAGACTACAAATTATATTCAATTACACTTTTTCAAATTATTTCAGTTATTGATTTTTGGGGGTTGTTATAAGTAATAATAAACAATTCATGAAAAAAATTTTATGCTCAGACATGTCTATTATGTCAACTTAGCAAAAATTACAAATATCTAAAACTAGTTTGTTATTATATCATTTGCATTTTGCTAATACGTAATGAATAGGGGCTAAATTATAAAATTAGGGTGTCATATCTTCTGTGCTTTTGCTCATATAAAAGAATTGAGGGCTAAATAATAAAATTAGGGTGCCATAGTAGAATTAGTGAAATTTGATGAAAATACTATAGAATTGCTTATATACATTATAGCACTTCTTACTCATGCTATCCTACTCTTTGTCTCTTACTTAGTTTTTATAATAAATTAAAAGAAACATGTAATCAAATATTCTGTTAAATGTGTTACAACTCTCAATCTTATTGCACGACAGATATTTTACTGAATAATTTTAATTTCGTATATACCCATTCCATATGAAAATAATTATTACTTATGATGTATTACACGTTATACTAATCTTTCACAGTGCTAACATTAGACTACAAATTATATTCAATTACACTTTTCCAAATTATTTCAGTTATTGATTTTTGGGGGTTGTTATAAGTAATAATAAACAATTCATGAAAAAATTTTTATGCTCAGACATGTCTATTATGTCAACTTAGCAAAAATTACAAATATCTAAAAATAGTTTGTTATTATATCATTTGCATTTTGTTAATACATAATGAATAGGGGTTAAATTATAAAATTAGGGTGTCATATCTTCGGTGATTTTGCTAATATAAAAGAATTGGGGGCTAAAAAATAAAATTAGGGTGTCATAGTAGAATTAGTGAAAGTTGATGAAAATACTGTAGTATACAGTGATGCAAAACGTTGTCACAAAATTGGAACCAGGTAGACTTTCAATGACAACAAGTTATGTTGTCACTGTAGAGAGAGCGTTTGTGACGACTTTACTTGAGTTGTCATAAAATCATTTCCCACGGCATCAAATGAGATGCGCGCCAACTATTTCGTGACGAGTTGAGAATGACAACTTCCAATGTTGTCACTGATTATGCTTGTGCTGTACTCATCTGTGATGACACCTAATGTCGTCACTGAATTAGGTTATCTGTGACAAGATTTTTGTTGTCACATAAATTTTTGTCACTGAAAAACATATTTCTTGTAGTGTAAAGCAATATTATCCTAAACAAGCAGTTCTTGCAAAGAAGTCGCAAGGTTTTGAGAATCAAGAAAGCTGTTCTAGGTACGAAAGTTCGTTAGTTTCCTGTGAGAGACAGCTCCCGGAGATTGAAGTCAGAATGTACGAGAAGAATATCCTTCTGACCATTTGATGTCAGAAAGATAAAGTTGTCCTAGCTGTTATTTTTCAAGCCAACATTTGTTGACTTTACTTCTTTGGCCTAATTTTCTAAATCCCACATCGGTAGGATTATGAGATAGGAAGATTTGTGAGAGTTATAAATAAGCTCTCTACCTTCCCAATCCAATTATACAAAAAACAAAGAATTCTTTTGTAATTCTTTCTTCTCCTAAATTATAAAAGCGGGCTGCTTGAGCAGTGCTCTGAGATTAGGCAAAATTGGTTGAACTCCATTATCAATTTTTCGGATGCGTTCTTTCCTTATCTCTTTTATTTATTTCCCATTTATTTAGTAGTTTCTTTTCTATTATAGTATAGTATTCAATATATTGGTCGGGTTTATTTGTAGTGTTTTATACGATTCATTTGGGTGTATTTTCTTATTCGTGTGTACGTATTATTTATGTATATACGGATCTAATTATGATAATACACCGTGCATGTAAATTCTATCTAGGAGACTGGGGGCCTGTTTGGAACCTTGGTTTTTAGCCAAGTTTGTATGATACTAGTCTTTTAACAACTTTTGTTACAGGAACGCTAAAAACTTATCAAAGTTTTTAACCTATACACTTTAAAATATCCAAAACACAAAAAAAAAAATTCCCTTCCCTTTTTCTTCTTCTTCCTTCCCCACCCCAACCCACCACCACCTCCGTTGCCGACACAGGATCCGGCGCCGATCACCTCTTTCGGTGCCGATTTTTTTTCCTTTCTCTCTCTCCCCCTCTTCATCCCCTGCCATCCTCTCCCTTTTCCCGATTTTGATCCTCTCTCTCTTTTTTTTTCTCCCTCTCCCTCTCCTCCACTCCTCCCCCACCACCCTTTCGCTTCCTCTTCCCCTTTGGCCGATCTGGTCACGAGACCAGATCGCACCGAGGGAGGGTGAAGGTGGCGGGGGAAGGGGGGTAGAGGGGGAGAAGGAAAATTGCAAAAAAAAAATAAAATTTCAGGTGTCGGTCTTCTTTTGCAGAGGCGGGCGAGGGAAGGGGGATGGGGAGAGGGGAGGAGAGGAGTGGCGGGGGAGGGAGAAGAGGGGTGGCAGGAGAGGGAGAGGGAGGGGTAACGGGCAGAGGGGTGGCGGGGGAGAGGGGAGGAAATGGGTGGCGGGGGAAGGAAGGGGAAGGGGAGAGGGAGAAGAGGGGTGGCAGCGGAGCGAGAGAGAAGAGTGGCGGGCAGGAGTGGCGGGGAGAGAAAAAAAGTAAAAAAAAAAAAAATTGCAGAAAGTTGTTGCTTCATTGACAGTTTTGGCAGAGGGAACAGGGGAGGGGGAAGGGAGGAAGGAAAAGAAAAAACAAAGAAAAAAAAAGAAAGAAAGAAAAAGAAAGAAAGAAAAGGAAAAGGAAAAAAAGTTTTTTCATCTCACAAGTTTTTCTACAACTTCTACAGTGATTTACAGTAAAATTTTATACAAACACTCAAAAAACTCACCTTCCAAACGGGGCCTGGGTTTTAAGTGAGACCGTTTATGACCCTTCCAGTCTTTCCTGGGAATTTACTTGGAATCGTAGTTTTGTCTAAGGAGATTGTTTTAACGATCTTTTCTGAAAATTACTGAATCGGTTTAAATTACTAGTTGAATTTTTGAGTGGAAAATTATTCGATTTCCCCAACAAGTGGTATCAGAGCCGAAGGTTCGTCCTTTGGCCTATTTGTAATTTTTATATTAAATACTATTATTTGAGTCTGTAATGGCATCAAATGGTTTCACGTCAAAAATTACATCTGGGGCATCAGCTACCTCGTCTACATGGTCGAGGACTCCAATGTCAAGTTCGAAGTTGACGGTGGAGATATTTGACGGTACTGGCTATTTCGGCATGTGGCAAAGCGAGGTCATGGTCTCCCTTTTCCAACAGGGTCTTGACATTGCCATTGAAGAAAAGAAACCAGATGACATAGAAAAGAAGGAGTGGAGTACCATAAATCGGTTGGCATGCGGAACTATTCAATCGTGTTTGTCCAGAGAGCAAAAGTATGCTTAAAAAATGAGACCTCTGCATGGAAATTGTGGAGGGCATTGGAAGAGAAATTTCTGAAGAAGAGTGGTCAGAATAAACTCCTTATGAAGAAGAGATTGTTTTGATTCGATTACCAACTAGGTACTACTATGAATGAACACATCACTATGTTTAATCAGTTAGTAGCAGACATGTTAAATTTAGATGTGAAATTTGAAAATGAAGATTTGGCTTTGATGTTGTTGTTATCCCTTCCTGATGAATTTGAACATTTGGAGACTACGTTATTTCATGGAAAGGAGAATGTGTCTTTAGATGCTGTATGTTCTGCTTTGTATAGTCATGAATTGAGAAAACAGGATAAAATGAAAAAGAAAGCTGCCACAGCAGATGAAGCGTTAGTGGCAAGAGGTCGTCAACAAAGCCAATCAAAGGGGAGAAGAGGAAGATCCAAATCGAAAAGTAGAGAAGCCAAAAATGAGTGTGCTTTCTGTCGTGAGAAAGGGAATTGGAAGAAAAACTGTCCAAAATTAAAGAAGAAAAGGAAAGCTCTGCAAGACGTAAATGTTGCAGAATGCAAAAGTGATACAGAATTAGATTTCTCTTTGGCTGTATCACCTTTAACATCCCATCCAGATGAGTGCCTTTTGAATTCAACTTGTACCTACCATATGTCTCCCATGCGGGAGTGGTTCTTTGAATTTGATGATGGAGTTGTTTATATGGGAAATGACAATCCATGTAAAATAACTGGGATAGATTCAATCAACCTGCGTAATCATGATGGATCCACTAGAATCTTGAAGGATGTTCGATACGTGCCGAATTTGAAGAGGAATCTCATCTCCTTGGAACTCTTGGAGTCAAAAAGCCTAGAAGTGAAGATGCGAGATGGAATTCTTAACGTAACTTTCGGAGCACTTGTGATGTTGAAAAGTGTGAGAAAAAATAATCTGTATTACTACCAAGATAGTACAGTTGCTGGGACAGCAGCAGCAGCAACATCTTCTAGTAGCAAGAAGAATGCCGAGACAACAAAGTTGTAGCACATGCGATTGGGACATGCTGGTGAAAAATTCTTGCAAAATCTTGCCAAGTAAGAATTGTTGAAAGGTATAAAAGTTTGCAAATTCGAATTTTGTAGCATTGTGTTTTGGAAAAACAAAGAAGAGTGAAATTTGGCACAAGCATCCCTAATACCAAGGGTATTTTGGATTATGTACATTCAGATGTGTAGGGACCCGCCAAACTCCATCCCTTGGAGACAGGTACTATTTTGTTACTTTTGTTGATGATTTTTTCAGAAGAGTTTGGGTGTTTACTATGAAGAACAAGGATGAAGTGTTAGGAATTTTCCTTAAATGGAAAGCTTTGGTTGAAAATCAGACGGGAAGAAAGATCAAGGTCCTCCGAACAGACAACGCTGGAGAATACAAGAATGATCCCTTCCAGAAGATATGCCAAGATTGTGGCATAGTTCGGCACTTCACAGTTAGAAGAACAACGCAGCAGAATGGAGTGTCAGAGCGTATGAACAAAACACTAGTGGAGAAAGTACGTTGCGTGCTGTCTAATGCTGGTTTAGGCAGAAAGTTTTGGGCTGAAACTGTGACATACGCTCAACATCTCGTCAATCGCTTGACATCATCTGCAATAGGTGGCACGACTCCATTAGAGGTATGGTTTGAAAAACCTGCAACAGATTATGATTCTTTGCGTATTTTTGGTTCTACTGCATATTATCATGTAAATGAATCAAAATTGGATCCACGAGCAAAGAAGTCTCTTTATATGGGCTTTAATACTAGAGTTAAGGGATACCAGTTGTGGTGTCTAGAAGCAAAGAAGACCATTATCAGCAGGAATGTTACCTTTGATGAATCTGCCATGTTGAATAAGGTAGTACAAGATGGGACCAGTGGTACTCTGCAACAGGTGGAGTGTACGTTGAAACAGGTGGAGTTTGAGCAAATAATGGTGAGCCCAACAAACAGCACCATTAGTGACTCTCCCATGGCAGAAGAAGAGTCAGATGAGAAAGAGATTTCCACCTAAGAACCTCAACAGCAGCAAGAGTCAATTGTCGTCAATAGGCCAAGACGAGAAATTCAAAAATCTGCTTGTTTTACTGATATGGTGGTCTATGCACTTTCAGTTGTTGATGATGCTCCATCCTCATTTTCTGAAGCAGTTCAAAGTACAGAAAATGGTAGATGGAAAGATACTATGGAAGAAGAGATGCAATCTCTTCAGAAGAATAAGACATGAAAATTGGCACAACTACCGAAGGGTAAGAAGGCAATTGGATGCAAATGAATATTTGCAAAGAAAGAAGGATTTCTTGACAAGAATGATGTTCGCTACAAAGAAAGATTGGTAACTAAAGGTTACGCTCAAAAGGAGAGAGTTGATTATAATGAGGTATTTTCTCCAGTTGTTAAACATTCCTCTATTAGAATTTTGTTGATCTTGGTAGCACAGTTGAATTTGGAGCTAGCTCAACTTGATGTGAAGACCGCGTTCCTTCACGGTGACTTGAAAAGGAAATCTATATGTCTCAGTCAGATGGATTCAAAGTTGCTAGTAAAGAGAATTGGGTTTGTAAGCTGAACAAATCGTTGTACGAATTGAAACAATCACCGAGGCAATGGTACAAACGATTTGATCAATTCATGATGGGTCAGAAGTACACAAGAAGCAAATACAATCATTGTGTGTATTTGCGCAAGTTACGAGATGAGTGCTACATCTACTTACTCTTATATGTTGATGATATACTGATAGCGTCAAAGATCTAAGTTGAAACTGATAAATTAAAGGCTCAGTTGAGTAAAGAGTTCGAAATGAAGGATTTGGGAGAAGTCAAGAAAATTCTCGGCATGGAGATAAGCAGGGATAGAACGAGAGTTAAGTTTTGTTTGACACAGAGCAGTATTTGAACAAGGTACTATAATGTTTAGGTATGAATGGAGATTCAAAACCTATAAGTACTCTGCTTGCTCCTCATTTGAAACTTAGCAGCCTATTATCTCCAAAGACGGATGAAAAATGAGCATGCATGGCGAAAGTCCCGTATGCTAATGCAGTTGGTAGCTTGATGTATGCAATGGTGTGTACGAGACCCGACATTTCACAGGCAGTTAGTGTGGTAAGCAGGTTTATGCATGATCCGGGTAAGGGTCATTGGCAAGCTGTGAAATGGATTCTACGGTATATCCAAAATACTGTAGATGTTGGATTAGTATTTGAGCAGGATGAATCACTTGGTAAATGTATAGTTGGATATTGTGATTCTGACTATGCAGGTGATTTGGATAAGCGACGTTCGACACCTGGCTACTTGTTCATGTTTGCCAAGTCGCCAGTTAGTTGGAAGTCTACTTTGCAGTCAACAGTGTCTTTGTTTACAACAGAGACAGAGTATATGGCGATTACCGAATCTGTAAAGGAGGTAATTTGGCTTCAAGGATTGCTTGAAGACTTGGAAATTGGTCAAAAATACATTGACATGTTTTGTGACAGTCAGAGTGCTATTCACTTAGTAAAGAATCAGGTCTTGCACGCAAGAACGAAACACATTGATGTTCGCTATCATTTCGTGCGGGAAATTCTCAAAGAAGCGGAGATTTTTCTCCAGAAGATTCGGACTACGGAGAATCCTGCAGATATGCTGACCAAGGTGATTACAAGATCCAAGTTTGAACATTATTTAAACTTGATCAACATCCTGCACATTTGAGTTGGCGTTTGAGGGCGCAAATTTGGAAGCACTGCAAGGACCGTTTGTTTTTTTTATTTGGGTAAAAAGATTTGTATTTTTTGGTGAGATTAGAAATTATGCCAAGGTGGAGATTTGTTATTTTTCAAGCCAACATTTGTTGACTTTACTTCTTTGGCCTAATTTTCTAAATCTCACATCGATAGGATTATGAGATAGGAAGGTTTGTGAGAGTTATAAATAAACTCTCTACCTTCCCAATCCAATTGTACCAAAAACAAAGAATTCTTTTGTAATTTTTTCTTCTCCTAAATTATAAAAGCGGGCTGCTTGAGCAGTGCTCCGAGATTAGGTAAAATTGGCCAAACTCCGTTATCAATTTTTCAGGTGCATTCTTTCCTTATCTCTTTTATTTATTCCGCATTTATTTAGTAGTTTCTTTTCTATTATAGTATATTATTCAATATATTTATCGGATTTATTTGTAGTGTTTTATACGATTCATTTGGGTGTATTTTCTTATTCGTGTGTACGTATTATTTATGTATACACGGATCTAATTATGATAATACACCGTGCACGTAAATTTTGTCCAGGAGACTGGGTTTTAAGTGGGACCGCTTGTGACCCCTCCAGTCTTTCCTGGAAATTTACTTGGAATGGTAGTTCTGTCTAAGAAGATTGTTTTAACGATCTTTCTTGGGAATTACTGAATCGGTTTAAATTACTAGTTGAATTTTTGAGTGGGAAATTACCCGGTTTCCCCAACACTAGCAGATATATTTGTTGAGATTGCAAAGCTCAAGTTGACTGTAAGTAGTGGTGGCATTATTTCTTTTGCGGGAATAACTTACGAGATCATTATTGTTGCCGAGGTAATCCCTTCTTTCTAATGCTCAAATATAGCCCTGTGGGTAAATGTCACTATTGATTCTATCAAATTTGCAATAATGGTTTTGTTATCTGTTTTCGCGGGGGTGGAGGGGGAGAGAATTAATTGCGGAGTTATTCAGAGAACTGCTGTCTGCTGTTGTAGTTATTTGACTAAACCTCGTTATTCTGCAAATGGACACTGATTTCATCATGAACGAGAGAATCTTGTCGAAGAACTTCATTCAGCTTTTGCCATTCATGAGAAGCTCAACTCATCCATCTGAAATGGTGAAATAAAATTTTTAAAAAAAAACCACAAGGTCGTATGAGAATGGTTTTAGATCTTCAAGTCTTTTACCAGATATTAGTTGTTTTTTCTACTGGCAAAATAGATTAAGTTGTTCATCAACTAGGCTCTTTGATGAGGATAGTCCTTCTGTATATCATTCCTTTTTTTGGCAATTCTGTAATAATTCCTTAACTATTGTCTATGCAAAATATACTCAAGTTTAAGGCGTTTTACGTTGTGCCTGTATTTTTTTTTTTGGTTGAAAGTCACATCGTCTGTGATGTAACTATTGTTCAAAAAGAAATTTTGTTGATTAGGCATCCGGGAATGATTAGTATCACCTCTGGTGTGATTATTTTATCTCTGAATATGTCACTATTTTTGCTAATTATGTTAACTAATCCCACGTGTAAAAATAAGTAAACGAAGACATATTTTCATGAATAAGATGGATTGCTCTGACCGTGATGAAAATGCTTAGAAGTTGACTAATTCGATTACTTTTAAAGCAAAAGCATATGCATAGTGTATGTGCCCTCTAGAAAATATATTATCTGTTTGGAATTGCTACCAATTGAAATTTCTCAAAATATTTGGATTGGTCATTTTTTTCAAAAACAAGTTTTTCAAAAACAATACTATAGTAGTACACAAATGAAAATAATTCAAAAAATATTTCATTCATACAATATATCAAATATTTTAAAAAATATTTATAACAAAAGTTTTCATATACACTGCTACAATAAAATTTTTTAAAAACACCTCAAAAAACAGTTAATCCAAACGGAGCAATAAGGTCGAAATAGTGCATAGTTAAATTTTACTCATCTAATATGCACACAGATGCACACACTTTTTTAGTACTACAGTGGATTTGTGATCACTAAGCAAATCAGCTTTAGATATCATCTCAGTACCACCAAAAAATGAATAATCTATCAAACAGAAGTTCTTCCATAAACAGTGATATGGAAGTTCAGAAAGTTATAATTATTATCTTTTTTCCCTAATTAAATCACATGTGTGCGGTATTTAGAAATTTATAAATGTAAAAATTGACTGTGAATTGATCTAAATTTTATATGCATACCCTGCACTTGTCACTTCCTTAGGTCTCAAATAACTATGGTTTTAAAATGCAACCCAATGTAAATTGAATTGAATATATGATAAATGTGTCGCTAAATTCCGATTAAAAAAAAACCATAGCACCCTAGAGCTGAAGGATTAACTTTTGGTTAAATTAGTTGAAGTTGAATAAGTATATGCAAATAAAGCATAGAATAAAACTTAGTCGAAGAAGGGAAGAATTTGAATGTTAATAAATAATTTTGTCCTAACTGCTACTAAGCAATTTTTTGCAATACTTGTGGGCATAAATTTCAAATGGTAGTAGTTAGAAATTGTAGTTACAATAACTAGTGAAGTTAAATACCAGTGCGAAAAATTAACCTTTTAGGGATTTTTGAAGAACTTAACTTTTATTTTTCTTCTGTTTCCTTCCTATTAATATCTAATATTCAATAACAAGTTTTTGAGTGATTATCTTAATAGTCGAGAACATTAATAATTTTATTTAACAACCCAACTAAATTTGTGCAATACCTATTTAATTGAGACTTCTTTGATAACTTATTGGAATACAAAAGAAAAAATGAAAGAAAAATTTCATTAAATTATCAACTTAATTTACATATAGTATGTATTACTCATGCTTTAAGTGGATATAGTATGCCAATTTGAGACCAACTATACATGCAAAACAGGAGAAAGACATAAAAAAAAAGTGTTATGGATAAATTAAATAAAGAAAAGCAATAAAGAAGAAAAAGAAGTTCAATTAGAATTTCTACTACACATCTCAAACAATTTCACTCTAAGTCGTACCACTTTTCATCTTAAAACTCTCTATAATCATCATTTGAAACTTAAGAAACTACAATGATTCAAAATCCAAATAGTAATTACCGAAAATGTAAGTCTAAATTGTTGAATAATGTCAAATATCTTTTGACCGTTAGGATTGCTGAACTTCCTACGTTTGTCCTGGATGTGCATAAAATCAGAAACTTTGAGTACCAAATTTATTTGTCATCGAAACATCAAATATCAACTTAGCTCATGAAAACTATAATTTGGCGTTTATATATTTTAGAACGGTCGCGTCTTAGCGCGTCGCCCGGCCGGATCACATTTCAGGTATTGACTTTTTTGATAGCCGCAGTGTATTTCGAAGTTTGTATATGGTCATGTGTCATGTCTGGCCAGGATTTCTTTCAGAAACGAAAATACGAGGTTGTCTCATTTAAAATATGTTTTGAGCTTGTGCAAAACATGCTTTTTTTATTTTATTTTATTTTTTTTGTTCTTGATACTGTAGATCTAAGTTATTGTGTTACTGATGAAAAGCAGTGTCAGTTTCTTGACTAAGCCATGTTCAAAATGTGGTTTTTCATTTTGTTTTCTTAAAACATGTTATATGGTTGACTAACCACTTTGTTCCTGACCGACCTTATTTATGTATGTAAATGCATTCATATAACTTCATTGTATCTTTCACAGTATTGTAACCACATAAGTCGACTAGTTGTTTGATATTAATTAAAGTTGGTGAAATTGCTAGTATCACCAACTTTTACTACTACGTTTCACTTGAAGCTTTTGGTTTGAATTAGCCTCATGAGAATGATCTTCCAATGAAAATTTTTTCTGTAAATGTAATGTGATTTGTTGGCCAAGGCACTACATAAAAAAAAAAAAAATTTCTTTCTGGATTATCCCTGTTGCAAGTTGCCTGTTATTCATAATATATGCATGTTTACGTTGGGATGCATGTTTAGCTGTATTTGATGAAGATTCAAAAAAAAAAAAGAAGGTGCAACTTCCCACGAGAATATGTTGGAAATTGCTGAGCGATTTTTCCTCTTGAACCAAAAAACTCGAAACTGAATAATCTAAAAGATGATTGCGGGTTACAGATTGGGATAACATATATAAAATCCTTGACAAATTTAATTCGTCAGATGGATAAATATTCTCAATCTAAATATTTTCTTGACCTGGCAACTTGTGTTGGAGACTAATGTAATAATTTTTGGGAAAACTTTTATTCCTTAATTTTGTCCTGCGTAAACCAATTTTTATTGGCTGAAGAGCTATTGTTCTTGCCTCCCTATCAATTGAAACTTTGCAATTCGTTCATTGGTTGGGAAAATTTTCATATAATCATCAACCTTAGGAGGCTAATGAATATTAAAAACTACGTACCTTTGTTACTTTAATCTTGTGGGTCTTATGAGTCAAGTTGTTGGCTCACAAAGTAACTGCTCAATATCGGATTCATTCATGTGCAAATTTTGAAGATCCTAATATCTTACCCACATCAGTTACAAAAAGTGCTGCAATATTTATTTCTAACTAGTGGGTGGGGCACACACTATGTGTGTGCATATTTTAAAAAAACAAATAATAAAAAAGATACAGAATAAAATATTAATTAGAGAGATTTTTGGGAGATGATGCAATTTGCATTAGTGGATTAGTTAATCAGTTAATCAGGGAGCACAGTGATAGTTATGTAGTGATAGTTATGTAAGAGTAGAAGGTTTTCCAAATAAGATGTGGATAGATAATAGTAAATATTAGAAGGGTATTTTTGAAAGGGTAAATGTTAACACTTTTTGTTATTACCAAATTCCTGCTCACACTTTATTATATTATAGTAAGATGTTAGTGATACTGTTAGAGCAAAAATGTTCTTGTTAGAGCAAATTAACTTTAAAGATCCGAATTACCCTCGTAAGTGAACACCCTTAATCTCCTAAAAATTTGCTTCCTTTCCTTCCTCTCCTACTCATCTCTGGCGCTGCGCCAGAATTCAGGGGAAAGTGGAAGAAAAGACGAAAAATGGATTCCTTGCTTATAAGAACAATTAGTGGCCTTTCGCTTTGATGATGAAGAATGGTTCCCTCATCAGTCATCGGAAAATGATTTCTGACTTTTGTTGGCAGTTCATTATCAATCCTTCCTTTTTTAAAAATATTTTTATGCTTTCCTCTATTTCAAATAATCTCCTATTCAACAGATTGTATAGCCCAGTGCCGAAATAAGAAAGCCATTTTGCTGTACGTCACAAAGTTGAAATGACAAGAATTAGTATTTTACTATTTTATCATAATTCTCTTACAATTTGTATATTGAAAATTAATACTACTAACTAGTGGCGGATTAAGACAGCTTTTTTAATTGGTTCTCTCTCACTAAAACACAAGAAAGAGTCAAAAAGAGAGGTTGACAGATAAAAAAACAGTGTATATACCGTGTCTATTGCATAATCTAACGAGTTGCATTATATTAAATAACTCTTCAATCAGGCTGTTCTAGATTCAAACTTATGTACTAGTACTAAACAGACTTTAAAAAACTATCCAGGAATCATAACATGCTCGAAAGCATTAAAAATTGTTTATATATAATTGGTTTGTTGGTTTAGCAGACATGGTCATGATCAAACAAACAAAAGAGACACCTAATAATACCTTTGGTTGTTTCACTAAATTGTGTGGGACAGTATCCCATTATAAACTCCTACCCTACAGGAGACAATTTCTATCTGCTATCAAAGGGTAAAATGTTTCAACGGCCCTCAAATTTTTACAAAATTTAACTCTTAACCTTTTAATTTTTAATTAATAAGTTTTATCCCTCTGATTAATTAAAACATATAATTCTATTCCTTCCGTCAATTTGAGTTGTTATGTATAATAGAAATAGGATGATGTGCATCCTAGTAGCCCTCAAACTATTACAAAGTTTAACTATTGGCCATCCAGCAATTAATTGATAAGTTTTAGTGGGTTAACTAATTAAAACGTATAATTCTAATCCTTCCGTCAACTGGAGTCATTATGTAGAACAGAAACATCACCACATGTGTGGCAAGAGGCATATTGGAATGTCCCCATTTTTGTGTCTTAAATCTGAACAATATACAGCACATTAGTGTCACAATCAAAAGACAAGCAACGGCTTTGAAGCAATATATTAATGTTTCAATTCCCCCAGACATGCATGAATCTGATGAACATAACCTGAATTTGATGAAAATGACCTATGAAGACAAAATGGCCGTCTATTATGCCCCCTGCCACGCATGTGGAGTTGTTTTGTTCAAAATAATGACTCAAAATGACCGAATGGTTAGGATTATATGTTTTAATTAGTTGGACTCTTGGAGGAATAAAACTTATGAGTTAATAGTTGGAGGGTCAAAAGTTAAAGTTTGTAATAGTTTGAGGGTCACTATAACTCAAATTGACATAATGAAGGATCAAAAGTTAAATTTCGTAATAATTTGAGAGCCACTAAAAAATTTTCCCCGGTATTAAATAATCCAATGAAGCCCTTATAATTAGTGGACAAATAAAAGTACCTAACGCTAACCCATGATAAACAGTTCAGTATTGTCCTAATTTCGTGTTCCTCGTGCACTTTATATATTGCAAGTTGCAGGGAATCTGAGACAAATTTATTGCTTTCACAAGGGAGCTCTTTTATTTTAGCTTTCTAATGTCATCCCATTTAATAATGATATTCACCAAATGCATATTGAAATCTGGGATGAAATTATTGTCGGATACAATTCAGCAGCACAAAAAATGTTACATATGTTTGGAAAATAAAAGGCTGATATAAGTGAGAATTACAAATGTGACGTATGATATAATTCCCTACTTCTGTTGGAAAGATATCCTTCAATACTTTCTTCCCTTTGTTAGTTTTATGATGATATAGTCCTTTCTGTTTCCTCCTTTCCTCTTTGCTTTGCACCAGGGACACCCATATGATTAACAAATAGTTGCTTCCATATAACAAGCATACAAGGATTGAATAACCTAGTTTTGTTAGGCCATGTGCATGTACTAAAGAAGATCTGTTTTAAATTATATTTTAAGAAAGGGTAGATAAAAATTTTTGAACACAGTCTCAGTCATGATAAAGTTGATTTCTTGTAAACAATCATTATTCAGACCTTGGGTTTATAAATTTCGAGCTTCATCGTACAAAACTTAGTTTTCATTCTCGCAAACTGTACTCAACCTGCAACTTGGATAGTTGCAGGTGTCATGCTCATAATTTACTTTTCCATGTTGGTGCCTTGATACCTTCTAGCTAGTTTGCCTCAAGCATAGGGAGTCAATTGTAATGCATGTGTTTCACATGTTAGTGGATGATGATAAGAAATAACTTGTGAATTCATTTCTACTGTGATGCGTGAGTTAGGGTCCGTTTGTTTCAGGTGAAAATGTTTTCCAGGAAAATATTTTCCTAATTTCCCGTGTTTGGTTGCACAAAAGTTAATGAAAACATTTTCCTATGTAAAATATTTTCCCTCATCTTATGGAAAACAACTTCCCTTCCAAACTTACTGAAGTTGTTTTCCGAAATGCATGCATCCCGTCTGTAGTATGTTCCAAACTTACTGAAAACATCTTGTAGTATGTTCTTTTTTTTTTTTAGTGTAAATAGGAGGACTCGAACCCAAGATCTCTTCCTTACACTCCCTCCCCCGTACCACCCAACCCTCCCCCTAGTATATTCAAAATAAAAAAAAAAAAACCTCATCCTGCTCATCCTATGCTAGTAATTAATTATATATAATAGGGACATTCTTTTCTAGAGAAACTTTCAGCAGTGAGAGTGCAAGATATATGTCACAATAAGCATTGCATGTGATTGATATTTGACACTAAATGGCCAGCAATTTGTTTATTGCTTAAGGAGATATTTTTTATTCATATATACATTTCTCCAAAATTTTTTAAAGTTAAACAATGAGATAAATTTTCTTATTTTGCATGGGAAGAAGTATATAGTTATAATGTGTATAAAGTAAAAATAGAGATAAAAGTGAAAATATTTCAAAAATTAAACAAACACCAAAAAAATGAAGTAAGAAAATATTTTCAATAAGCTAACCAAACACCTGAAAATGATGAAAGGGAAATGATTTTCATGGAAAATTACTTTCACGGAAAATATTTTCCCAAGGAAAACATTTTACTTCCAACCAAACAGACCCTTAGTTTCTTTGGTTTTCATCTCAGTAACCTCATATTTTACACAGTTAGGTTTGGTACGAATAATCAAAGTTTACACTTTCCACAATACTAGTGTTTAGTAGTACGGCCTTAAAATGTAACACAAAATAGTAAGAAGTTTTACTTCAAAAAAGAAAAAAAAAGAGTAGCAAGAAGTTCTTCAACATGCAAGTCACTAAATTTCTGTGAAGGCATGAAAATCCGAGAAAATTCAGAAAAATTAGGGTAGTAGTATCAAAATCCCTCCCCACTCACCTAGTAGAACCCTAACCTAGTTTGATATGCAACAGTAGCCTAAAATTAAAAAAAAAAAAAATCTTTCTAATTTATCCATTCCATTCTCATGTTTCGTACGGATCTTTTGAATTAGAAAAATCTTTGCTCTTAGAAAGTTCATTCCTACTATTCTTTAAAAATCCCATTCCTCACAAAATTTAAAGAAAAGCAATTTTTAACTTTATTTTGAAATGTCGAAAATTATTGGAGTCAAACTTCTTCTCATACATCTCCTTGCTTCAATACCAACAATTAGGTTATTTATTAGTTTAATCAATAATTGACCATAATTTATTTTAATGGACGATACTAATTATGTTAAATTTTTTTTTTCCACTTTTTTGTTTGATGAAGATAGGTCATTCACCTAGTGCCCATCCAAGTTAGAAGTTGCAGCATTTTTATCTTCTACAAATTAAACTACTCTAAGTATCAGAGAAAAGAAAAAGGTGCAAAACAGAAGCACTCAACACGAGCGCAGATCTCTAGATATATGTCTCAGATTTATTTCGTGTGATGTTGTGCCGTTCAACCGGCAAATAGGGTTATTATATTGTGCTCCTTTTTAGAATCTTGAGTATGCCGTATTTATAAGTTTTAGGATTAATCTTTCCTACACTGACAGTGTATACACTATCAGCTTTGGATGAATGATAACTATATAAAATTTAAATTTGAAATTCACCTTTTGCACACATGTTATGAATCTAACACTGATAATGTATACACCGTCAGTATAGGAAAGATTTACTCTTTGTTTTATAATCTTTTTGAGTATTTATACATTCATTTGGCCTGTTCAATGCCTTTGTTGACAGGTCTTATAACTCTTATTACAATTAAAGTATTGAAGGTAACTGACTGATTTTACCTTTGTTGGAAGACAAGGTCATACACGTGAGCTTTTCTGGACACTGTAATTATTTTATCAAACATAGTCTTGCTCTTCCTTGGAGTCGGTTTTTGTTTCCAGTAGTGATATTATCTGACATGATACTGCAATACGCAGGCTACAAGATTATTTTTTTTTTTTAAGTGTAGGTGGGAGGACTCGAAGTCGAGACCTCTTGCTTATACTCCCTCCCCTGTACCACCTAACCCAACCCTTCCCTGCAGGCTAAAAGACTATGTTAATTAAAATACAATTGAAAACAATATGTACTGAAGCACGTAATAAGTTACAGACAGACGACAGACAGACAGAATATCCTTTTAAAATTAAATTAGATACTAGAAAGACAAACATGAAACATTCATGTTAAAAAAAACAAGGATATAAAACATCATGATCCGTCATTTTATTTCCAGTTATAAAACTGGATAATTAACACCTCGATAGATTTTTTTTTTTTAAATGTACAGTTTTCTTCCCTAGCCATTAAATTAAATTTTTGAAAGCCGTCAAATAATTTAGTGTCGATTTTTAAAACAAATAAGGGAAAAAATTTTAGGCATGATACCTCACAAAGGACCAAGAAAGAAAGAAAAGAGAAGCAACCAAGTCTTCATTTACTTGACTAAACAAATAAATTACGAAAAGATAGTGGGCTATATTGTCAGCAACTATGCCAGAAAGCACTTAGTCAATTTGGAAATGCAAGCAACTTATGTATAGCTAGCAACAAAAAGGTTCAGAAAGGTGTCTATTTAAGGGTAAAAATAACACAACATTGCGGTGTAATCTGTTTGATCCTAATTTTAGAACAAGTAATTCCTCAATTCTAATCAACTCAAATTATCGTACGTGGCTGAGATAACATGGGAAGTGGATTCAGTGATCTTTTTTATTTTATTTGTTTTTTTGATTCGGTGATATGATCCAATTCCTATAAAACTGCCGAAAGTTGATACTACAGAATTGGTTTATCCAATGCACCTGTCATTTGATGAAACAAATGAGTCATAATACATTAAGTTTTTTCTAACCTTTGGTATGATTTACACACAATTTCATCTTTGAAGAAGTATGATCGTATCATTTCTCTATGAACACAACTTTGAATTTTGAGACATTTTCTACTCACCTAATTCAAAACAGAAAAACACCTTTACTGCTATACCACATGGACAAAGCAAGTGTTTGCATACCAAGTACATTTAGTGTAGAAAAAATAAATCCAATCAACAGTAAACTGTGGTTTATGTTTTATTCTTGAGGCATTTCCTCCTTCCATAAAGACAGCAGAAAAAAAAACTTCCATTGGCACAAACGAAAGGAAAGTAGTTGGGCACAGCTGCACATTCTGATGCCTATTCCATGCCAAACCCTGTATGGATATTCGCTAGGAGACAACTCAGGCTAATTTACTTAACAAAATAGAAAAAAAAAAATGCACAGTTCAGTAAGCAAACTGGAAGGAATTTATCAAATCTTGAAGCAATAACTCGTTGACTGATTTTCCTGGCCCGATCAATTCATCCAAGTGTAATTTAATTTTGTCATCTTTTTCACATACACACATGTCAAATTACTCAGTTGTGACATAAGGTTTCACTTTAAATTATGGCTTAATTTCAGAAACCTCCCTTAAGCTTTTCTCCAATCACACCTAGCACCCCCTAACTTTCAGAAATCACACCTACCATCTTTAGAATGACAACTTTCATCACATTGTCAGCCCTTTTGTGTAAGAATAGTATTTAAAAATTATTTATAGGAGAGAGACTATTTTTTGTTCCACTTTTACCCTCCTGGGAAGATGAGTTTTGAATTTACAAGATGAAAATAAAAACAAAACTATGTTGTGATATTATTTTTGAAGCTAAACGGGTGTAAGTGCAATAAGCACAAGAAATTTCTTAACTATGCTATTGTAGAGGACCATTGGGTAAGACCATTTTTAACCTGTCTAATGCTTAAGCTGTATAAAGTAACTTGGAAACAAGATACCAATATCATTCACTATCAATTTTCTTTGGGCAAATTGCAGCAACTGATGCATCAATCAAATATTGATTGCTCTCTACATTTTTTTTTCAGATTACAAATCAATTTGATGAAATCCAAAGTACAACATGACTAGACTCTTAACTGCATAGCTCTAAATATACAGTCAAGTATTTCTCATGCCTAGGCTAAGCACCACTACAACTCAATATTAGTAAGGATGAACATGATTAGACCCCAATCCTTTAGCTATTTTTGTAGTTTTAGAAATATTCGTTTGATTACCATCATCCATGGACTACAAAACATCATTGCATCTCAATTTTGTTAACATGCATACTATATATTAGCTAAGATCTTCACCATATTCCTTAATATCAACAAAAAAAATCTGCAGAAATTAAAATGCTCATGCTTTTTTTTTCTTTTTGTGTATAAGTGGGAGGTGAAACTGATTTTTATCTACTCTGGTGGAGTTGAATTTGAAAACCCAAGACCTCAAGAGCACTCCAGCCTCTTTCGCATTCGGCTGCACTTAGTTAGTTGTCTTTCACCAGATGACTGATTTTCGCCTAACTGCCACCACCTCTTCATCGGCAACTATAGGCTCAGGTGGGATTAGCTAAGAAAGCCCACCATCAGGCTTATATACTCCAAAAATGGCACTCAAATTGTGAGCCAAAAATGATAGCAATCTTGTTCTTTCAATTTTCAATTAATATAGCTTAAAAAAAAATTTTTTTGCAGCATTTTCCTGTGCAAGAATTACTTAATAATAGGGGATAGCATCATAATTTCTCCTCTACTGATTGGGACAGCATGTCACTTCATTCTGCCAAGGGTGTTAAGTGTGATTTCTCAAAGTTAAGGGGTGCCGGGTGTGATTAGGGGAGGTTTCCAAAATTAACCCTTAAATTATTTAATGTGTATGATTAGGGGTGTGATTAGAAAACCTCCCCGAAATTAACCCTTAAATTATTTAATGTGGAGTCCCTACTCCCCACCTTTCCAACTCAAATCGCATTCCAATAGATACAAACGAAGTTCTTAGAGATTCCTCTCGACAAAGAATTATTGAACATTTTCATTGTTATTTTTTGCATCAAAGCAAATGGATCCCTCGATAAATTTTCCTTTTGAAAATTTGGAAGCTCTTTTGGGTGAAGATGGTGAATTAGACTCCTTCTTAGGAGAAAACAATCGGTTTCCAGCATTTTTGGACCAGCTGTGGGCTAGTTTCTTCTCTCCTGACAACCTTTCTTCCTTAGGTCCTGAACATAATTGTCCTGTTGGAGATTCACATCCTTTGTCATCAGTCCCTGATCAGCTACTTAATGATACATCTCCGTGTACTTCAAGTCACAAGAATAGGATTTCTAGCTTAGCTGCAAGGAATTTACAATGCAAAAAAAATTTACTGGCGGATAAGAGGCGGCGAGAGATTCTCAACAAGCAGTTTCTTGCTTTGGCTGCACTTCTTCCTGGCTTGACAAAGGTAATCAGACTAATGTTTCTTTGTAAAGGGGAGGGGGAACAAAGTGATAAACTCTTGTTCTACCACAACAAATTAAAAGTAAAATTAAGGGAAAAAAGAGCCCTTAATGACCATGCGGATTTCATATCTGAGCTTATTCTTGCGTAATTTGATAATTAATTTCCACCTCAATGGTTTTCCGATTACCTGAGGTTTTACTAATTAGGGATATCTGCTTACTTTCTAGACGGACAAAATCTCAGTCATGAGAGAATCTGTCAAGTACATCAACCAACTAAGAAAAGAGCACAACAAACTAAAGGAACATAATCCCAACCAAGCAGTGGTTGTGAAGAAGTCAGGGGTTTTCGAGGAACAAAACGGTTGTTCTATCCATGAAAGATCATCAGTTTGCAACCAAGAACAACTCCCAGAGATTGAAGTCAGAATGTATGAGAAGAATATTCTTCTGACCATCCGATGTCAGAAAGATAAACTTGTCCTATCAAATATACATGCGGAGATTGCAAAGCTCAACTTAACCGTGATTAGTTGCGATATCATGTCTTTTGCAGGAGTAACCTACGAGATCATCATTCTTGCGGAGGTAACTCCTTAATACTCCAACCCCAAAAAAAATTCAATCTTAAAAATGCTCAATCTTTGTTCTTCTTCTCTTTTTCTTTTGGTTGCAATCATTAATTAATCTTTTGTTATTAGTTGGGATTGGAGAGAATCCAGTACAATCTCGTATGTTGAAGGTCTTTGTTCATTCTAACAAATTTGTGAAAATAGTTCCATTTTTGTTTGCCTTTTTTTTAGCAGGGTGACAAAAATTCACTGTTTAAGAGACTGGAGAAATTAGCATTTTTTTAAGGTTTTGAACCGATAGCAACTGACATGTTTGAATGAAACTTGTTATTCTGCAGATGGATACTGATTTCAGCTTGAGGGAGAAGTGTCTTGTCAAAAGACTTCGTTCAGCTTTGGCCATTCATGAGAAGCTCAACTCATCCATCAGAAGTGGAAAGAACATTTAGTATAGCTGTTTTTCTCCGGCAAAAACGGAGTAAGTTGCCAGCAATATGGTGCTCTTACAAAGTAAAACATTTCCTTGCAGTGTCCCCAAGAATATCTACTTTTATTTGAAAGAAAACCTCCCAGTTCCGGATTCATATTCGTAATCCTCAACTTAGGTCTTGGGTGAGGATAGTTATTCTGTGTACAATTTGTGTGATAAATGTCTTCCTGGATACTATTTTTCAAATGATTTGAATAACGGGTGGCTAATAAACACTCTTTAAAAGACATCTCATGTGTCAGTTGTTTAAAAAAGTATAATTAATGTGAAAAAGTATCTAAATATAGGGAGTACAATAATTATGATTACATATATTAACTTGATAAATTATGTATGATTTAATTGTACTATCGAGTGCCTGTTGGTTATCCATTCAGAAAGACACTTTTTCAAACTCATTGAATAAGTATTCAAATCCCCATTCTTGATTACTATTTACAAACATTTCGAATGGATGTTTTCTCTATCTGCTCATCAATCTTAGAAGGGTTTTTGTTATCCATAAGGTAGCCACCTAACTGTATCCATCACACAAAGTTATAGATTGTTTCTTGAATATCCATGTGCGTTGGATTTAGGAAGAAGGATCACTTAGTTGACTTGTTTAATTTGGGAAAAATTTTCAGACATTTCCAAATGAATTTACTTTCTAATCACGGATTTCCAATGTATTTAGACATATTGATGTTGCTCGATCGAAGGTATTTTCATTACTTCAATTTAATTTGAGCTAGAGATACAGTCGGTTTGTTTGGATTGGGCTTTATTTCTCTAAATTTATTTGCTTACATCATCATTACAATTTTCAATACATCTTTTTACTTTTTCAATTATCTTTTTATCTCACATATATCACATCATAAAAAGTGCTACAGTAAAAATATCTCTAATAATTTACAATCCAAACAGACCTACATCTTTTTTGAAGTATAAAATTTGGAACATAAGATATTACAATGTCCAAAGCCAGAGATCGCATATATTTCCACTCTACATGTTTAAGCAGCGTTATGCTTGGTTCATTAGAAGTCTATATGTTAATTTGAAAAAGTATATTAACACACGGGTATCATAAATGTGAATGTATACATTCAATAGTAATTGAGGTATTATTTAGATATAATAACGAGTCCCTTCTGGGCATTTTGTTAAAAAAATCCTTATGTTTAACAATGAATTGTAAATGTGGTTCCCAAAATTTGTTGTATGAACTTTGATAAGAAATGGGGCCTTATAATTGTGTTCTTTCCAAATCAACTATGTTAATATAATTCTTACCACTTCTAATGTAAATTTATAAAACTTGGATTAAAATTTGAATTTGTCAACTCGTACAATTAAATTAATATAATATTAAAGAACTCACTAAAACCGTATAAGTTTATAGCAATTGTAGTAAGTATAAAATAGATTTGAACTAGACAGAAACACCAAAGTAGAAGCACATTCATACTTCTATAACATTGTAATATAAGGTCCATATGGATTGGGTGTCTTTAGGGATCTTTTTAAAATTTCAGGTTGTATTTAAAACTTTTTATTTTTTTGGGACACTTGTAAAATTTATTGTTTTCCCTCTCCTCCCCTCCTCTCCCCCACATTCTCCTCCACCGTCTCCTCCTTGTTGCTGCCTTTCCTGTCTCTTCTAATTCCTACCGGCTACCCTTCTCTTTCTTCCTTTCTCGCCTCCCTCCTCTTCTTCCCTCTCCCTTTCTCCTTTTACGCGTTCTTCCTCCCTTATTTCCTCCCCCACTCGCTAACCCGTTCCTCTCCCCCACATCCTAATCTAGTGTGGGGAGGAGTACGAAAGTCGGGTGGAAAGGCAAGGGGGAGAGGGAAGGGAGAAAGAAGGGAAGAGGAAGAGAGGAGGGGGGAAGAGAGAGAAGAGAAACTTTTGTATGATTAATTAGTTGCCTAATATTGAACTAATTCACAATTTGGGTAACTTTGGATAATGCCGATCACTAGCCAAAACATGAATAAATGATTAAAATTTATCCCTTTTAACAATTAAGTCTGGACTCCAGAACAATATTACATAGAAAAGCGGCATATTGTGGCATAAATGCTTTTGTTACCATCAAACTATTTGAACATCTCATGCAGCCCATTCTTCCATTTTGTTACCCGTTTTATGCATGGAACTTTTAAATCTGCGATCTGACTCCATTATTTTGCCTTTGTTACCTACGAATGGAAATCCACGACATGAACACAACCATTAATTTTAATCAACTCTTCTTATGTTAGTTAGTTGCAAGTCAACACATTAAGATGCAATTCTGGCTGCAAATTAAGGCGTTCAAATCCTTGCACCTACAATTAAATCCAAACGAATAGGTAATAATATGCCTCTATTATCTAGATATCGATGTCTGTCTCTCTGTCTCCTTGGACGAATTGGGTCTTCCCTTAGTATAGACTAACTTAGGAGTAGGAATTCATAGGAGTAGAAGTAGCCTTAAATATTGATGATTAGCCAACAAAAAAAATGAGCACAGCCATCTTTCCTGTTGCCAAATCATTCCAAAGTTTCATCTCAGCCACCAAACTTTGTTAATTTTTTCTTTTGTTTTTTGTGCTATTTCACGTTTTTTAATTCAAATACTGAAGTAACAATTTATTTCTTCTATAATGACCTTAGTTGGTGGTATGCATGTAAATTTGGCTGAAGTTTATCAATGGAACAACCAAAACTTTGCATATTATAGAAATTCAAACTTCAATGGGTGAATAGAAGTTTAATGAACAAAGTGTCTCTTAAAGGCTAAATCCATAGTTTCCCATCCAAAATCTACACCTTAAGCACTAGTAATACATTAAATCTCCTAACATTTTATAATTTATATTTTTTCTCATACACTAGCAATAAATTGTCTTTGTAATACTACTCTTTCAACTATTTCCTACGTTTTTTTTCTCTTTTCTAAGTACATTCCATCTCTTTCTCTCACTTGTGCTTTATCAAGAACCTTGCATACAATGATTTTCTTAGCGTATACTTTTCTCATTGAATTAACCACAAAAGATCTCATTCTTAATGCTCAAAAATACAAAAGGATCATCCAGTGACCAATTACACTAGTGCCACTACATCTGTCATATAATAATCAAAACCTCACCAGAATTATACATAAATGTCAAAACATTAGATTTTTAAACAGAGAGGAAAATTAAAACCTTAAGCATGACATATCTAATAGGCCCAAAAAAAGACTCCCTCTTGGTGGAGAGGCATCAAAAACGGCTCTTCAGCAAATAAGAATTGCCATAGGTAGGACAAAAGGATTAAAAGATTTCCCAGAGCTCATTTTAAACACGTCCCAAATATTATTACGTAAATCTTCAACCCAAATTTCTAGGTTAGGAGAATACTTTAACTCGCTATCTTCCAAAAACTGCTTATTTGAGATTATCTATACGTCCCTAGCATATGCTATTCCTATATCCTAGCTGATGAATTAAATTTGGATCATTTCAAGGTGCATATATACCGGCTTTTGGGGTTCTCTCGGGGTTAGGTTTGTAAAAATTGACGTAAGCTCTTTGGGTTTCGAAAGAAAGGTGTATATATTATCCGAATCTGTAACCAGGTGGCATCTTTTAGATTATTCAACTCTGAATTTTTTGGTTCAAGAGGGTAGGTGAGTCCGCAACTTCCAATCCCCATTGGAAGTTGCACCAATTTTTATTTTTGTCAAATACAGCTATATATACATCCCAACGTAAACATGCATATATTGTGCGACAAAGAAAGCCATTAAACAAGAAGTTGTGGCATTATTTATTGCTATTTTAAATTCATAAAAAATATATTGAGACAAATCAAAATGGAAACCAAAATGAGATGGAGGGAGTGTTTTTTTTTCCTATGTAGTGCCTGGGTCAACAAAATCACATTGCATTTCTTTTTTTTTTTGGGTCGTCTACGTGACACATATTTAATGCCTATAACCTAGTAGACATTAATTAGTACATTCTTGTGTTATACTCCCTCCGTCCCACTTTGATAGTCCTATTTTCCTTTTTCGTCTGTCCCAAATTGTAGTCCACTTTCCAATTGAAGAATGTAGTTGTATTTTAATTTTCCTAAAATACCCTTATTTAATGTAAGTTGTTATTACTATAAACCTACTCCATTTAATGAGAGTTTTTTTACCATCAATTCAAGTTCCCATAAAATTGTACTCTACTTAATGTGAGAGTATTTTAGGAAAATAGTTACCTAAATTGATTGTTCCAATAAAGTTAACTACTTTTTATTAAACCGTGTGAAAAAAGAATCAGAACTATCAAAGTGGGACGGAGGGAGTATATATATATATATATATATATATAATGAAGTTATCTGATTGCATATATACGGTAAGGAACAAAATAGTTGGTCAATCATATAGCTTCTTCTTTTTTTTTTTTTAACCATAGAGCTTGCTGGAACAGAAAATGAAAAAAACCACGTTTTAACCATGGTTGGTTGGTCAAGAAACTGTGCCACTATTTTTCATCGGGAATGCGATTACCTAGACCTACAGCATCAAGAACATAAAAATATATAAACGAGGTACTTTTCGTTGCTGAAAGAAAGCCCGGCCAGATATTTTATGTGACCATATGCAAATTCCCAGGCTGTCAGAAAAGTCAAGCGATGCCGTAAAACCTAACTGTATGACGTGTATAAATACGAAATACGAGGTTCATGTAGCGTGATACTGCATCAAAAGATGCTAAAGTGTAATATGTCCTCTGCTTTTTCCCTTGGCAGACGAGGCAGATCATGCCTTCATTTTTTTTTTGTAAATAAAAGTCTGAATGGGATGGGTCGGTTCCGGTTACCATTATTTCAATTTTTTTGGTAAATAAAAAGTTTGGATGGGATGGATTGAGTTCTGATTACAATTATGAATAAAGGCATACCCCTAGAGTATAAGTGTACAAATATTTTTACAAGTAAGCCAATCAGATTACTCATTAATACAGTTCTAATATCGATAACGAAATTTAAACATATGATCAATCTTTTGTGAAGAAATGATCCATCTTTATCATCTAAATCAACTTGCCCTTGGAAGCATGCTTTCATTAATTCTATGTCACAGTAATCAAAATATTCTAAAACTTGAAAAGTATTCAATTCTCAAATAAAATAAGAGTCGCAAAACAGATTATGATCACATAACAAAAAAGTTTTCGAATATTATGATTCCAGGTTTCCTTTTGAAATTATAGTACGTGCAAATGAAAACTTCATAAATTTCTTAAATTACGATCATCTGCCGTGGAATTGTAAGCGATCATGATTGTTAAGTATGAATATTATTAGAAATTTGAAACTGTTTTACTGCAAGTATACAGGTCAACTAGTAGTTTAGAACATATATCAGATCGATCCCAAGAGCAAGATTGAACAATTATCGGCACTACTAAAATTTTTCTATTATTTAGACAATCAATGAATTAAAAGAAACAAATTATGCAAGAAAATAGCAAACAAAAACTCCTTAGACTATGGTATCCCTAATTACTCATGCAAATACCATTTTTGGATTATTGAGTACTACTAACTTGGCAAGTTATGGCGTAATTTTCTTATGCATGTGAAACATACTCTCGTAGTGAATCAACTTTACTTATAACTAATCCATAACTACTCTTGTGGTTATGAAATTAGCTATAAGTTTATTTTTCCATGAAAATACATGAAATAAATCACTAAACCCATAAAGATGCGCCTCTACTCTCATGAATATACTCCCTAGATTTAGCACTTCTTGAACTAGTATTAAATCTACAATACCTTTAGATAATCACAATTAATGGTACCAAGTTAATCATGATTTAAAGAACTAAAGTGCTAAATAATTTGCTCAAAATAATAGTATCAAATGACCAAATAATAAACACTAACAATGATAGAAAGTTCAACTAAATCCAAGGCATAAACTTTAGAAACACATAATAAACATAGAATCCAAACTCGTATAGTAACTAAACAATAGAATCAAGTACAAAAAATAAAACGTTTGGAAAGAAATGTAACCCTTGTCACATGAGTTCATCTCCTATATCTTCATCTTTGCCTAACCAATAAACAAGAAGGATGAACTAACTAGTTAAACTATCCTATACTATACTAACCTAACATGAAGAATATGTAAGAACTACATTTTTGTAGTATTTCTTGGACTCTTCAAGCTCTCTTTATTCTTGTAACTCCATGGCTATATGTAGATGAATTTAGTTAAGAAATGAGACTTCAAAAATCCCTTTTACAGCTCTTAAGTAGTTGTCACATGTCCATCAATAGCTGTGAATTATTGGAGGAGGAAACAAGTTGTGCAAGTGGGCAGCAGCCATTTCTGACAAGAATCCGGCCATATGGCCGGATTGCTCCTAGGGATGGCAATCGGGTCGAGTTCGGGTTGGTGGGTCGGGTTGAGGCCCAAGTATAACAAAAAATCCGCTGACTCGAACCTGACCCGCCAACCCGAAACGGGTCAGAATACCTGACATGAACCCAAAAATTTCAGGTTGGTGGGCTGGCGGGTCGACTCGAAATGACCCGAAATTTAATTTTAATTTATTAATTTATCACTGTAATTTCTAATAAAATCAATTTCTCACAAAATTAATTACATCATCAAGTAATAAAAATTTAAATAAATAATTTCAAACCAAATTTAAAATAAATTAAACACCGTAAAAGTGTTTTATCCCAAACGAAATATAAAATAAATTAAAACAGCATAAAAGTAAAAAATAACATAATATATTATTTGTCCAAATATAATAATTTCAACTTCACACAAGTTTAATAAATTCATTTAGGATTAAGTAATTAATGACTTTGAAAAAAAGAATGATTTAGTTTAGTTAGATAAAATAATTTTTATGTTTATTAAATTATTTTTAATTCGTAAACGGGTCATATCAGGTCACTACGGGTTGACCTGAAATCGACCTGTTTCCTTTTCGGGTTCATCGGGTTTGACCCGATTCTGACCCGAACCCCCGAAACCTCAACCCAAACCCATTAATTTCGTGTTAGGTTCGTGTCGTGTTTTCGGGTTGTGTCAGGAATGCCACCCCTAATTGCTCCCCTGCTTTTCTTTGCAATACATGTTTAGTCTTTAATCTTGCTTCAATTTTGTCTCAACTTCAACTGAACTTTTCTCAATGATAGAAGCTGAATTAACTCTTGACCAAAACATAAAACTTGTAGCCCTTTGAGTTAGATTTGCAATTCATCAAGAATCACCTCATTTGGATTTGTGTATACTGAGAAATGACTGAAATATCCTTCACTGCGCAATGCCTCATTTCAACTTCGACCATAGAAATTGGCTACTGTAATTCAGCTTTTTGACCTGGAAAACCTTTAAACTAGATTTCGATGTCTTTACAAGAATTGTAGATCCATCTCTTATCTTCAAAATTCAAGAATCATCTCAATTCAATCATTTTACCTCAAGTTATAGCAGAAATACGATAATGTGTCAAAACTGTCAACTTTTCTTTTTCATCCAAATGAAGTCTATTTCCAACTTCTATAAAAATTATGGACAAAATGTAAGTAAAAAGGGACATAAACTTCATTTAAACACTTAAGAGCATTTTAAACTAATTATAGCCAAAATAATCCATTTTCTTCTTATAGCATTGCAAAAGTGACTAAAAATAATATAAAATGTCATTCAAATATATCTCAAATTAGTCACTTATCAACTCCTCCATACTTGAATCATTGTTTATCCTCAAGCAATCCATACATAATCAACTACAATGATTCAAGAGGTGAAATAATATATTTTTCAAATTTAATTCCTCATGACTTGGCAAACAATCATTATACAATTATTCAATTTACACTAAATACTCATAATATCAAGCAAAGGAAAGATAATTATACCCTAATTTTAACAAGTTAAACTTAATCTCTCACCCTAATCTAATTTCACAAGCAAGCAAATCACATAGTCAATTTATAGCTATCCTCCTCCCAAAATCATCTCTTTCTCAAATTTCACAATAGGAGGGACTTATTCATACTAATTTTTAGTCAAATAGTGAAAATGTCTTTTGACACGAAGATCGACACTTTTAGGTGAAGAGTTCCGGTTATTCAACATTTCACTTATTTAAATTATTATCCATACTTTTAATTTAAGTACGTTTTTATGCGAATGTCAACATTTGCAGATGTCAACCCCCGGTTACTCGGTACAAGAATCATTGGAGTAGAACAAAAACCCTTAGTCTTCTTCCTTTTTTTTTTTACTTTTTTTTAAGTAAAAGACCATAAATAGACATTCCCTCATAGCAAATATATAAGAATAATCAAAGGAAGAGTATAGTTTTTATTGACTATATCAATCACTTATTTGCAAATTAAGTAAAGAGGAGAAATCTCATTAAATATGCAAAATTATAGGCATAATTTTTCCTACTTTACAGGATATACTTTCTAAAATGCAAAAAACCTAATTGCATAATAACCATTTCCAAGACAAATGAGAACTAAATCTTCCAAAATATATATAAAGTTGCAACAAGTGGAAGAATCACAATGTTTAAGGTTGGAACAAATTGGCTCTTTTTTTAAATAAAATTGCAAAAATTTGAAGAATTTTTGGGCAATAGTGAAATTTTGGAAAATGTTTTAGAAAAATTTCCCCTTGTAACTAGACGAAACTCCCTGCCAACAAACCAATTTTTTAAGAAAAGTTCAACATGGCAATATTTCCAAGCATAATTCCAACATTTCTAATGCTTTTAAGTCCACCAAATATCATCACATGGTATCAAAATATCAAGTCAATTATTCCCCTCCCCCACACTTAAACTTTACATTGTTCTCAATGTGAGAAAGGAAAAATAACGAAAGTAAGAGAAAGTAATACCCCCCCTATTGAACTTGTGCTATCCAAACCATGGCCAAGTGATGAATTTCCAACCTTAAGAAGTCTTGAAGTACTAAAACCAGAACATAAGTGAAGAGCACTTGAATGAGTTCATACAAAAAGGAGTAATAAAACACTAAAAACTACCAAAAGTGAAGACTAAAGGCAAGGATAAAAAAAACATGCAAATTTTGGAAGTGGACAAGGTTGATGGTGATGAGCTCTCTCTCAAATAGCCGCTTGGTTAGGTGAAGAAGGTGGAGTCCGTGGAGTTTCAATGCCAAGTTTAACCTCAATGCGACGAAGGCGCTCGGAATTCCGTTTGTGCTCTTTTCGACTCTTCTTCACTTCGGCCTTAATACAAAGTAGCTTATCCATCATCTTTTTAAGAAAAGAGCGAGTGTCTTGAGATGATGATGGAGGATATGAAAAGGAGGGATCGGTTGAGACCGGTTGGACAGTTATATCAACACCTTGAGCTTCTTCCTCTTGTTGAACGTCACCTTGAGCATCTCCTTGGGTCGAAGGACAACCCGTGTCTTTGATCTTCAAAAGAAATTTGCAAAAATCTAATGTAAAGATGTCATTCTTCTTGAGGCATGAAGGCATAGCATTAGAGAAATCAACTCCAACCCTTTTAAATACTGACGAGAGCGAGGTATACATATATCAATTCATTCATCTATAGTCAAGTTTTACATTTATAAATCCTAAATACCCCACAAGTGATTTTTCGCAAGTATACAAGTCGCGATTGAGTATAGGGTATTAAGGGTCGATCCCACAGGAAAATTTTTCAATTACCGATATTTTTAGAACTCCTTTATTATTTAGATTATCACAAGTTCAAGAAATTAAGTCGACACTATAAAAGTAACAAAAATACAATAGAAAGCTCCTAGAAGTATGGAATTCGTTACTATTCTTACAAGTGAAGTTACTGGTTAAGTGAATGCTATTATCTTGATTAGTTATGGCATAATTTCCTCATGTATGTGAAACCTACTCTCGTAGCGAATCAACTATACTTATAATTAAGTCATACCTACTCTCGTGGTTATGAATTAATTACAAGTTCATTTCTTCTATGAAATTACATGAAACAAGTCACTAAAGCCACAAAGGTGCTCCTCTACTCTTGTGAGTGAACTCCCTAAATTTATCACTTCCTTGAACTAGTATTAAACTCCAATTTTTATTGCAAACTTAACACCTTTAGATAATCATAACTAATGGCCGGTTAATCATGATTAGAAAAGTAAAAGTGATAAATAACTTGTTCAAAATAATATCATCAAATAACCAAGTAAATATCACAATCAAGATATAGAAAGTTAATCCATACTCTAGGCACAAACTTTAACTAAATATGAAAAACAATATCCAAACTTGTATTATAGATAAACATGAATTCAAATACAAAAGAGAAAGTGATAGGAGAGAAGTCACCCTTGTCACATGAGCTCCAACTCTCTATCTTTGCTCCTCCAATTTTTATCCAAATCTAACTACAAATACAAGAAGGAAAAGCTACACTAACTATACTTTACTACTCTAACTAATGAACTAAGGAAATTCTAGTGAAGACTACATTTTTGGTGGAGTTTCTCTAGCCTTGCAAAGTTGTAAAAATGGTCTCCAAAGGCTGCTATTTATAGAGAATTCAAGTGCCAAATGAATTGTTTCTAGTTGTCATTTTTGACTCTTGAAACTCCCATGAGTTGTTTCTCCAAGTTTTCACACTCTTCTTGGTCAGATACAACTGAAATTGTTAGTTGGAAGTGAGCTAGAAAAGGTGTGTAAAAGCAAGGCAATTTGATGAGCAAGTTGTTGAAAATAGGAGAGAATACGCGACCACAGAATACATGACCTCATGGTCGTGTATTGGTAGCTTGCATTTTCACTTATGTGCATTTAGCACCACTTCAACTGATATTTTCTTTATTATAGAAGCCGAACTAGCTCTTGTACGAAAGATGAAAGTTGTAGCCCTTTGAGTTACCTTTCCAATACCTCAAGTATCATCCCATTTGGAGCTCTGTGGACCACAAAATGACCAAAGTACCCTTGACTGGTCAGAACTCTATTTCAGCTTTCAACCATGAAAATGCGCTTATATATTTCGCCTTTTTGACAATGAAAATGACTAAACTAGATTTTGATGTTTTCATACCAAATGTATATATATCTCTTAGCTTCAATGGTTCAAGAATCACCTCAATCGGATGTTTGTAACTCAAGATATAGCCAATATACCACAAGGTGTCAAAGTTGGAAAACTTCCTTTAATTGCATTTCATCTATTGCACTTCATATTCTCTTTTTATCATTTCAATCTATCATCAATCATCCAATTATCTTTTCAAGTCACTCCATTTGATGATTGAATCATTAAACCTATAAAAACATGAAATTTTCACCATTAAAATCCATATAAATGCAATTTTTACCACTTAAACCATAAAATGCATATTTTCACTAAAATCCTAGTTAATTAGCTGTAAAAATAAATAAAACACACCAAAACTAACCAATAAAACACACTTTAAACACGTAAAATATACACTTATCAAATACCAAGATCAAAATATGAGCATATGGGAAAGCATGTTTGACATCATTACTACGAACCACAACCCACATGTGGTTGGTGATAATGCTTCCAAATGGAATACCTTGGATATTGCCTAAGCCATGCTCCATTTTGTTCAAGAAATAGATGTCACTTGTGCGTGCTTCATTGGTACCACTTACTCTTGGAATTATATTGGAGGCGAATAGGTAAATAAGAAGACGATGTGACTTCGGAAATGAGGAAGTTAACACGAAATATCGTCCACTTGTACGAGTGGACTTGTACTCAACTCCCAAACGTACAAGTGCTTCTAGCATATTCCATGAGTCCAAATCACGAGGTTTAAAGGCTTTCTTCAAATCAACTTTATAACCAACGTCGGAAACTTGAAGAAGGTTTTGCAAATGAGTTCTATGGATTCGAACGCTGGTTCCTTGTACTGCACTTGTAATTTCTTCCGTGTCAAAATGAAAAGACTGTTTGCCCTCCATATTTGTATTGAATTCACGAACAATCTCTTCATAATAAATGTTTGGGAGGTTGAAGAAATTCTCCCATCCCAATTTAGCAAAATTAGCCTTGAGATGGTAGGCTTCCTCAGCATCAGGAGTGACATCCTTCTCCACCAACACCTTAGCTTCCCTTCGAGAATTATACCAAGCTTTATTTTCGGCATAGATGTAGCGCGGCCTATCATATGGAATTTGCTCCTCTTGTTCCTCTTGTTTTTCTTCTTCTTCTACTTGTTATTGAATCTCCTGTTCTGATAATGGTTCATCTTCAAGCACAAGTCGCCTACTTGCTTTTCTTTTTGTGTGCTGCGGTCTAGAAGTAGACATAGAAACTTCTCATTTTCTCTTGGGAGGTGGAGATTTCACCCCAACTTTTTTAGTGCGAGCCAATGTATCTAAATGAAATTATTAAACATTAACTTCATTAAATAGATGCATTGTTAAATAAAGGATAACGAATACTCATTCGCATTTACCCTTATCTTTAAAGAAGCAAACTCATTAACTTACTTGCATAATAAGTATCAATCAACACCATAAGTAAGTACCAAGATTTACTATCAAGAACAAGGGTTCTTTTAATTTTCTAAATGAAACACATGAGTGCAATAAGCAATAATGTCCAAATAATTAGAGAAAACAACTAAACAAACACACAACTCACTCACATCTTAATGACCTAAATAAGCATAATGAAATGTTAAATAGCACCTTAAATATGAGTGTTAGGCTTAAAAATGTCATTAATTTACTATTCACCAAAAACTCTAGAATAAACATGCCAAAAAACAAGACGTAAGCAAATTAAGCATAAACTTAGAATGTAAATATCCTAGAGCAAATCACCTATCTCACAAACTTTTCTCCAATCCAATTAGCTCAAGAAATTAGCTAATAATTATCTAGTCACATTAATCCTCAAAATTAGTTAAAAATTGCTAAATTCACCAAATAATCACAAGCCCATGAGTTAACCATCACCAATAATCATCAATAACCTCAATAAGTACAATGGAAAACACCAAACTTTACAAAATGAAGAAATTCGAAATTGCCAAAAAATTAGAAAAAAGTGAAAAATGGCAAAATTTAAATGACAAAATTCGGGGAAGATTTGTTACCTCAAACTTGTTGGTTGATGATTATGGATGCAAATGGTGAAGAAACCCCATTAAAATCTCACTCTAATTTTTCCTCAAATGGAGAGTTCGAAAATTTGAAACCCTTATTCTTGCCAACCTTAACTCCGAATTAATGTTGATTTTTTATGAAGTTAAAGCTAAGAAATCATCTCTAGAAGGTAAGGGGAGTGTTTTGGTGAAGTTAGTTTGAAGATTAGATGGTGAAAAGAGTGATTTTGATGAGTAGTGTATGTTTTAGGTGTGAGTGTGTGTGTAGGTTGAAGAAGAAGGGAAGGGAAATTGTGAGGAATCCGCGAATGGATTCCTCTTTGAGGTTGATGGGCCACAAGAATCCGGCCGTTTTCTGGCCAGATATCTGGTCGGATTCTAGCTAGTGAGCAAAAAAAAAATTTTTTGCCTCCCTTGTCAATCTGGCCGTAAATCTGGCCAAGATTCGGCCGGATTTGCTGCAGAAATTTCTGATTTCTATAGTTTTTCCTACAGTTTTCTGCTTGACCAAGTTTCCACACTCGCCCGATTTTCAACTGTTTCACGTTCTTCAAGAAAAACTCATTTTAAACCATAAAAATGTGCTTTTCTTAACCAAATACACTTAGAAATACAGTATCATGCATTAATATAACACAAACATAAAGCACTTTAAATGCATGAAATGCATGAAATGAACATGAAAACTCCCTTTTTGCTTCAATATAGACACTTTTGCAATTGAGATTATTTTGCACGAACTCTTGTCATTGCCACCTACAAAACACACAAAAACACTAGTTAAATGACTAAAATCTACTAAAAACAAGAAATCGTTGGGTTGCCTCCCAATAAACGTTTCTTTATAGTCATTAGCTTGACTATATAATCTCATTATCAGGGAGGCTTTGTAAATGAATAATCCATCATTTTAGATCGTGGTGGATCATTAAAAGGTGGCTTGATATCAAAAACCACATAATCTAATGATATGAGAGGTAGAAGTGACTTACCTATCTCAAGTATTTCATAGATATTACCTTGAATATGCACCACTTGAAAACTCACCAAAGAACGTCAGCATGGCTTTCTTGGGGAATAATACCTTTGAAACCTATATTCTCAATACATTTCTCAAGAGGGGTGAAAAATGAGTCATTAAGACTCACCTCTTGAGGTTCAAGGTTAGTTCCAAAGATATTATCTTGTGAAATGGACATTTTCTCATTAAAACTCAAATTGGATTCATCATTTTGATCAAAATATAATCCATTTTTAGATACAACATTTCCACCATTCATGCTAGGATCATTTTTCATATCATTAAAAGAAATAACTTCACACAAAACATGCAATTGTTCTTGTATTCTACAAAAGTGCGAGGTTAATTCATCTAACCTTTCTTCAACCATATCAAAATGATCAGAGGTTGCATTTGCTAGCTTTTCTATAGCTAAATCAAATTGATTAGAAGAATTTTCTATGGCTAGCTCCCAAGATGCATTAGAATTATTAGCTAATGGTTCACTTTCTAGTTTCCAAGGTAAAGATGCATTAGCTAACCTTTCTATTGCTAATTTCCAAGATGGCTTAGATTCGTATTGGACACATTCAGATTGGTAATCATATAAACAAGGAGAAACATTATCAGCATATTGATTATCCCAACTATAAGTATAAGAATTGCTCCAATTATGACCATATTGATCAAGATAAAGATTGCAATGCCCAAATTCATCAAAATAATCCACATTTTGTGCTTGCATACATGTATAAGTAGCAGGATAACCTCCACACAAATCACAAATCACATGATTAGAATTAAAAGTATTAACATTCGTCTTTTGCTCAATTTCATGCATAATGGGGTCCAATTGAACTTTTAACATTATAACATTAAATTTAGCCTTTAAGCTCCTCAAACCATTTTCAAATGACAAATTTTCGGTAATTTCTTGATTACCTCTATTCAAGGAGCTTCACACATAGCAGCCATTCATTGCCGAACTTCTACTTCTCATGCATTGTTCTCCAAGCTGACTGACGGGTATTTTACATACGTGCAAGCTAAAAAATACCGAATTACACCCGTTCACTGCAAGTATACAGATCAACTAGTAGTTTAGGGTATATATCGGGTCGATCCCACAGGGAAGAGTGAACAATTACCGGTATTACTAAAGTTTCTCTATTATTTAGACTATCAATGAATTATAACAAATTTAACCTACTGAAATTATACAAAATAACAAATAAAAGCTCCTTAGGTTGTGGTATCCCTAACTACTCATGCAAGTGCTATATTTGGATCATTAATTACTACATCTAGGCTAATTATGGTGTAATTTCCTTATGCATTTGAATCCTACTTTCGTAGTGAATCAATTATACTTATAACTAATCCATACCTATTCTCATGGTTATGAAATTAATTACAAGTTCATTTCTTCAGTGAAATTACATGAAATAAATCACTAAAAACCACATAGGTGCACCTCTACTTTCGTGAGTGTACTCCCTATGTTTAGCACTTCTTGAACTAGTGTTAAGTCTCAATTTTCATTGCAGAAATAGCACCTTAGATAATCACAATCAATGGTACCAGATTAATCATGATTTAAGAAGCCAAAGTGCTAAATAACTTGTTCAAATACTAGCAATCAAATAACCAAATAATAAATACTAACAATCATAGAAAGTTCAACCAAACCCAAGGTATAAACTTTAGAAACACATAATGAACACAAAATCCAGAACTTGTATATTAACTAAACTTGGAATCAAATACAAAAGATAAAGAGTTTGGAAGGAATACAACCCTTGTCACATGAGCTTTCTGCCTTGCCTTCTTCATCCTCCATTTTCATCATAATCTAGATAATATACAAGAGTGGATTAACTAACTAGCTAAACTATACTACACTAATCTAATACTAAGAGAATGGAAAAACTACATTTCTGCACTTCCAAGCTTCTCCCGTATGATTCCTCCCTCCTCATAGACCTCAAATGTCTCTACATATAAGCTGATGAAAAGTCCTTCCCTTACCAGTCATAAATTTCTGCTATGACTCTCCACTTTGATTCTCCAAATCTGGATTTGTTAAGGGAGTCAAAAATAATGGCTTTTGACTTAGAACTGATAAGTGACTAATTTACGTAATAATTGTATGATATTTTATATTATTTTTAGTCACTTTGGATATATTATTGGAAGAAAATGATTCATTTTGGCTATAATTGGTATAAAATGCTTTTAAGTGGTTAAATGAGGTTTTTTATCACTTTTTACTTGGATTTTGTGTATTTTGACAGTTTTGACACATTTTCGTATTTCGGCTATAACTTGAGTTACAATGATCGGATTGGGATGATTCTTGAACCCATTTGAAGATAAGAGATAGATCTACAACTTTGGTGAAGACATCCGAATCCAGTTTGAAGGTTTTCAAAATCAAAAAGCCGAATTACATTAGCTAATTTCTGTTGGTCGAAGCTGAAACAGGGCAATGAGCAGACAAGGGTATTTCAGTCATATCTCAGCCTACACAGATCCAAATGAGGTGATTCTTGATGCATTGGAAAGATAACTCAAAAGGCTACAACTTTCGTGTTTTACACATGAGCTGGTTCAGCCTCTAACATCAAGAAAAGATCGGTTGAAGTTGGACCAAAAACAGAGCAAGTGATCCACACTCGGATCCACTATTCATCCGAACCCTCGGTTGTTTCTGGGTTAGTGGATCCGAGCTCGGATCCATACGGATCCGAGGTACTGTAGCAGCTCGGATCACAGGTCAGAAAAGGCTGCTCTGTACGCGTAAAACTCAATTTCACCTCCACCAACTCACATTGGATGCTAGACATGTGAGAAACATTCCCAGCTGTAAAAGGGAGATGTAATCCTCATTTCTTGACCACCTTTCATCATAAAAGAGCCAAAATTCATTGCAAAAAGATGAGGGGAGAGATGGGGAGTTCATAGCAGAAAATATAGAGAGTGAGCTACGGGAGAAGCTGGAAGTTGCAGAAATGTAGCTCTTTCATCTCCCTAGTGTTAGTTTAGCTTAGTATAGAGTAGTGTAGCTTTTCCATTCTTGTTTATTATCTAGATTAGGATGAAGATGGAGGATGAAGAAGGCAAGGAAGAAAGCTCATGTGACAAGGGTTGTATTCCTTCCAAACTCTTTATCTTTTGTATTTGATTCCAAGTTTAGTTAATATACAAGTTCTGGATTTTGTGTTCATTATGTGTTTCTAAAGTTTATACCTTGGGTTTGGTTGAACTTTCTATAATTGTTAGTGCTTATTATTTGGTTATTTGACTGCTATGATTTGAGCAAGTTATTTAGCACTTTAGCTCTTGAAATCATGATTAATCTGGTACCATTAATTGTGATTATCTAAGGTGTTGTTTCTGCAATGAAAATTGAGATTTAACACTAGTTCAAGAAGTGCTAAACATAGGGAGTACACTCACGAAAGTAGAGGTGCACTTATGTGGTTTTTAGTGATTCATTTCATGTAATTTCATTGAAGAAATGAACTTGTAGCTAATTTCATAACCATGAAAATAGGTATGGATTAGTTATGAGTATAATTGATTCACTACGAAAGTAGGATTCAAATGCATAAGGAAATTACACCATAATTAGCCTAGATGTAGTATTCAATGATCCAAATATAGCACTTGCATGAGTAGTTAGGGATACCACAACCCAAGGAGCTTTCATTTGTTATTTTGTATAATTTCAGTAGGTTTAATTTGTTATAATTCATTGATAGTCTAAATAATAGAGAAGCTTTAGTAGTACCGGTAATTGCAATCTTCCTTGTGGGATCGACCCTTAATACCCTATACTCGCTCACGATTCGTATACTTGCGATAAATCGCGTGTGGGGTATTTAGGAGTTTATAAATGTAAAACTTGATTAGGATGAGGCAAAATTGATATGTATACCCTGCGCACGTCAAGTTTTTGGCGCCGTTGCCGGGGAAGATTTGGCAATATCGGTGTGAAGAGTAACTTTATTAGTTTAGACATTTTATTAGTTATTGTGTGAATGTTATTTTCTGTCATTTTAGTATTTTTTGTGTGTATGTGTTTAATCACCTATTCTTCTCACTAATTTTGCTCTTAAGTTGTTTAAAAGCAATTTTAGGTGATGAGAAGCTTAGGTCAATTTGGAGGACAATGCTTGAGAAGTGGAAGATTGGAAATGGATGGTTACCAAGTGCAAAGCTCCTTCAACAGAGGTAACCAAGAATTTACTGAATGTATATCTTTTGAAGATGGTTTAAGGTGCTTAAAGGCTAAATTTGATGTTATGATGTTACAAGTTCAAATGGACACAATTATGCATGAAATTGAACAAAGGAGGAATACTAATGTTTTTAATTCTTATCATGTGATTTGTGACTTGTGTGGAGGTTATCATGCTACTAATACATGTATGCAAGCACAAAATGTGGATTATTATGATGAATTAGAGCATTACAATCCTTGTTTTGATCAATATAGTGCTAATTGGAGCAATTCTCCTGCTTATGGTTGGAATAATCAATGTACTTATAGTGATAATTCATATTTTTATGATCACCAACCTGAAAGTGTCCAATATGAATCAAAACCATCTTGGGAGTTGGCAATAGAGAAGTTAGCTAATACACCTCTACCTTGGGAGTTAGAAAGTGAACCATTAGCTAATGATTCTAATGCATCTTGGGAGCTAGCTGTAGAAAATTTTTCTAATCAATTTGATTTAGCAATAGAAAAGCTAGCAAATGCAACTTCCGATCGTTTTGATAGGATTGAGGAAAGAATAGATGAATTAGCTTCTCACTTTGGTCGAATACATGAGCAATTGAATGCATTGTGTGAAGTTATTTCCTCTAATAATGTGCAAAATGATCCTAGCATGAATGATGGGAATGTTGTATGTGAAAATGGATTGCATTTTGATGAAAATGATGAATCTCAATTGTGTTTCAATGAGCAAATGTCCATTTCACATGATAATATCTTTGGAACTAACTTTGAGCCTCAAGAGGTGAGTTTTAATGACTCATTTTTCACCCCTCTTGAGGAGTGCATTGAAAGTATAGGTTCTAAAGGTATTCCTGCCCAAGATACTCTCATGACATTTCCTTTGGTAAGTTCTCAAGTGGTGCATATTCAAGGTAATATCTATGAAACACTTGGAATAGGTAAGTCACTTCCATTTCTCACATCATTAGTTCATGTGGCTTTTTCTATTAAGTCACCTTACAATGATCCACCAAGGCCTAAAATGGTGGATTATTCGTTAACTAAGCCTCCTTGAAAAATGAGGTGATATAGTCAAGCTATTGACTTTAAAGAAGCGCTTATTGGGAGGCAACCCAATGCTTGTTTAAGTTGGTGTTACTTTGGAGTGATTTTATGTTTAAAGTATAAGTTTGAGTTATTTTGTTATTTTTCATTTGTAGGTTTTGGAAAAAGATGCAAAAGTGACCAAATGAGGTGAAAAAGGCGAAGTTTGATCAAAGATCTCAATACCTCAAATTCAGTAATTATGGTTTTTGATGCATTAAAGAGGTTTAGAATGCATGTTTAGATCATTTTACATGTGTGTGAATGGTTTATTTTGACATAGAAATGATCTAGGGTGTATTTTGAAGAATTGAGGTCAAACTGAAAATTGCAAAAATTCTGCAATAAGTGCAGATTCAATGGATCCAAGGCCTCGGATCCATATGGATCCAAGGCCTCGGATCCACTTCTGCAATCAGAGAAAAACTTCGAGCTTCTTGATCCGAGCTCGGATCCATATGGATCCAAGGCCTCGGATCCACTTCTGCAATCAGAAAAAATTCGAGCTTCTTGATCCGAGCTCACTTATCATGATCCGACCTCGGATCCTTTCCAAACGAAGCCTCGGACCACTTTTCTTCATTCTTCCCTCTTTTTCCTCCTTCAACTCCACTTTTCTTCTTGTTGGTTGCAAGCTTTTATTCTTAAAAATTGTATTTTTGTTTTTTTTTTCAAGGTGCATTAATTGAAGTCTCCATTCTTTCAAGTAAAGTTGGAAATTCATCACATTGCCATGGATTCGGATCGCGCAAGTTCATTAGGGGAGTATTACTTTCTCTTATTTTCGTTATTTTTCCTTTCTCACATTGAGGACAATGTGAAGTTTAAGTGTGGGGGAGGAAAATATTAAACTTGCATTTACTTGCCATGTGATGATATTTTGTGGATATAAATGCTTAGAAATGTTGGAATTGGTTTGAAATGTTTGCCATGTGGATAATTTGCTTGAAATTGGGTTTGTTGGCAGGGAGTTTTCTTCCATTTATAAGGAGAAACTCTGTGAAATTTTTTCTAAAATCTTTTCCAATATTTCACTATGGCCCAAAAGTTCTTCAAATTCTTGCATTTTCATTCAAAAAGGGCTAATTGTTCCAACCTTATTCTTCCAATTGTTGAAATGTTATATGTATTTTGGAAGGTTTAGTCCTCATTTAACTTGGAAATAGTATTATGCAATTAGAATTTTTACATTTTAGAAAGTATATTTGGTAAAGTAAGGAAAATTATGCCTATAATTTTACATGTTTAATGAGATTTCTTCTCTTTACTTAATTTTGCAAGTAAGTGATTGATATAGTCGATAAAGGTTATATTTCTCCTTTGATTATTCTTATATATTTTCTAAGAGGGGTTATCTATTTATTGTCCTTTATTTCTGAAAAAGAAAAAAAAGTAAAAAAAAAAAGAAAAAAGAAAAAAAAAAGAAAAAACAAAAAACAAAAAGAGAAAGTAAATAAAAATTGTTCTACTCCAATGATTCATGTACCGAGTAACCGGGGGTTGGCATCAACAAATGTCGACATTCGCGTAAAAAGGTACTTGAATTAAGAGTATGCATAGCAACTTGAATAAGTGAAATGTTGAGTAACCGGGGATCTTCACCTAAAAGTGTCGATTTTCGCGTAAAAAGGCATTCTCACTATTTAAGTAAAATTTGTGTGAATAAATCCCTCTTAGTTATAGAATTTTGAGAAAAAGATGATTATAGGAGGAGGAAAGCTATAAATTGACTATGTGATTCGCTTATTTGTAAACTTAAGTTAGGGTAAGAGATTAAGTTTAACTTGTTGAATTTAGGGTATAATTATCTTTCCTTTACTTGATATTATGAGTATTTAGTGTAAATTGAATAATTGTATAATGATTATTTTCCAAGTCTTGAGGAATTAAATTGGACAAAGTGCATATATTGTTTCACCTCTTGAATCATTGCATTTGATTATGTGTGAATTGCTTGAGGACAAGCAATGATTTAAGTGTGGGGGAGTTTGATAAGTGACTAATTTACGTAATAATTGTATGATATTTTATATTATTTTTAGTCACTTTGGATATATTATTGGAAGAAAATGATTCATTTTGGCTATAATTGGTATAAAATGCTTTTAAGTGGTTAAATGAGGTTTTTTATCACTTTTTACTTGGATTTTGTGTATTTTGACAGTTTTGACACATTTTCGTATTTCGGCTATAACTTGAGTTACAATGATCGGATTGGGATGATTCTTGAACCCATTTGAAGATAAGAGATAGATCTACAACTTTGGTGAAGACATCCGAATCCAGTTTGAAGGTTTTCAAAATCAAAAAGCCGAATTACATTAGCTAATTTCTGTTGGTCGAAGCTGAAACAGGGCAATGAGCAGACAAGGGTATTTCAGTCATATCTCAGCCTACACAGATCCAAATGAGGTGATTCTTGATGCATTGGAAAGATAACTCAAAAGGCTACAACTTTCGTGTTTTACACATGAGCTGGTTCAGCCTCTAACATCAAGAAAAGATCGGTTGAAGTTGGACCAAAAACAGAGCAAGTGATCCACACTCGGATCCACTATTCATCCGAACCCTCGGTTGTTTCTGGGTTAGTGGATCCGAGCTCGGATCCATACGGATCCGAGGTACTGTAGCAGCTCGGATCACAGGTCAGAAAAGGCTGCTCTGTACGCGTAAAACTCAATTTCACCTCCACCAACTCACATTGGATGCTAGACATGTGAGAAACATTCCCAGCTGTAAAAGGGAGATGTAATCCTCATTTCTTGACCACCTTTCATCATAAAAGAGCCAAAATTCATTGCAAAAAGATGAGGGGAGAGATGGGGAGTTCATAGCAGAAAATATAGAGAGTGAGCTACGGGAGAAGCTGGAAGTTGCAGAAATGTAGCTCTTTCATCTCCCTAGTGTTAGTTTAGCTTAGTATAGAGTAGTGTAGCTTTTCCATTCTTGTTTATTATCTAGATTAGGATGAAGATGGAGGATGAAGAAGGCAAGGAAGAAAGCTCATGTGACAAGGGTTGTATTCCTTCCAAACTCTTTATCTTTTGTATTTGATTCCAAGTTTAGTTAATATACAAGTTCTGGATTTTGTGTTCATTATGTGTTTCTAAAGTTTATACCTTGGGTTTGGTTGAACTTTCTATAATTGTTAGTGCTTATTATTTGGTTATTTGACTGCTATGATTTGAGCAAGTTATTTAGCACTTTAGCTCTTGAAATCATGATTAATCTGGTACCATTAATTGTGATTATCTAAGGTGTTGTTTCTGCAATGAAAATTGAGATTTAACACTAGTTCAAGAAGTGCTAAACATAGGGAGTACACTCACGAAAGTAGAGGTGCACTTATGTGGTTTTTAGTGATTCATTTCATGTAATTTCATTGAAGAAATGAACTTGTAGCTAATTTCATAACCATGAAAATAGGTATGGATTAGTTATGAGTATAATTGATTCACTACGAAAGTAGGATTCAAATGCATAAGGAAATTACACCATAATTAGCCTAGATGTAGTATTCAATGATCCAAATATAGCACTTGCATGAGTAGTTAGGGATACCACAACCCAAGGAGCTTTCATTTGTTATTTTGTATAATTTCAGTAGGTTTAATTTGTTATAATTCATTGATAGTCTAAATAATAGAGAAGCTTTAGTAGTACCGGTAATTGCAATCTTCCTTGTGGGATCGACCCTTAATACCCTATACTCGCTCACGATTCGTATACTTGCGATAAATCGCGTGTGGGGTATTTAGGAGTTTATAAATGTAAAACTTGATTAGGATGAGGCAAAATTGATATGTATACCCTGCGCACGTCAAGAACCTTGGCTATATCTCTTCCTTATGTCTTCTGAAGCATGTGCAACCTACGTTTTCTCTCCAACTCTAGCTGGAAAGTAGTGTGAAGATGAGAAAAATGGCTGAGCAAATTACAGAAATTCGGCTGCCATACACGTTTTTACTTTTGACCTCACTTCAACTGCATTTGTCTCCATGATGAAGGCCGAACTGGCTTTTGTGCAAAACACAAAAGTTGTAGCCCTTTGAATTAGAGTTCTAATGCTTCAAGAATCATCTAATTTGGAGATCGGTGGACTGAGATATGGTCAAAATACCATAGACTGGTCAATTCTGGGCTTCAGCTTTTGACCATCCAGATAAGTTTCTGTGTTTCGACCTTTTGACCAAGAAAACGGCTGAATTGGACTTTGATGTCTTCATACCAAATGTAGATATATCTCTTAGCTTCAAAATGGTACCAAGATCACCTTGATCCGATCATTGTAGCTCCTGATATAGTCAAAATACGAAAATGTATCTGAGTTGTCAAAGCTGACTTTTCTTGATTTTTGTCCTCAAATTGCATTTCTTCCTTTTACACTTCATATTTTATTTTCATAACTTTAATCCATCATCAATAATCCAAATATATTCTCAATGCACTTCATTTGATGATTGAATCATTAAACCTACAAAATATGAAGTTTTTACCATAAAAATCCATAAAATGCAATGTTTAGCCACTTTAACATAAAATGTAGTTTTTTACCAAAACCTTAGTTATTTTAGTTATAATACTAAATAATCAAACCAAAATTAACTAATAAAACACACTAAAAAATACGTAAAATATATTCTTATCAAATACCCCCACACTTGAACCATTGCTTGTCCTCAAGCAATAAGAAATACAAACCAACAATGATCAAAATTTGAAAATAAACATATGTAGCATTTCAACTTCATTTCCTCAAAACAAAGTAAATAACCATTATGCAATTATTCAATTAAGTTCAAGTACTCATAATATCAAGTAAAGGAGAGCCAATTATACCGTCATTATAACAAATTCAAATCAATTTTTTCATCCTTACCCAATCTTACAAGTAAGTAACTCATATGGTCAATAAAATGCTTTCTAAACTCATGATCATCTTTTTATTCTACTTAAACAGATATTTATTCATATAACGTAGCTAAATATTACTTAAGTTGTGAAAGTGTCTTTTGACGCGAGAATCGACATTTTTAGATGAAGATCACCGGTTACTCAACACTTCACATACTCAAGTTGCTTTCCATACTCTTAATTCAAGTACCGTTTTACGCGAAAGTCGACATTTGTAGATGAAGACTCCCGGTTACTAAGTACAAGAATCATTGGAGTAGAATGAATCCTTTTTTTTTTCTTTTTTTTTTCTTTTTTTTTTTTAATAGCAAAGAGAATAATAATTTTCTAAAAAAATAATCATGAGAAGAGTATTGCACTTATTGACCATATTTATCACTTAACTATATAAAATCAAGTAAAGAAAAGAAATTTCATTAAATATGCAAAAAAAAAATAGGCATAATTTTCTCCACTTCACAAGATATATTTTCCTACAAATGCAAAATTATAATCACATAATAGTCATTTCCAAGTTAAATGAGAAAAGAAGTTTCCAAATCATATATATTTATCTCAAATGTAGAAGGAATTTGAACTATTAATGGTATGGAACTTTGTTACCCCTTTGGATGAAATTTAAAATTTAAAATTTTTGGGGCAAATTTGCAATTTTGGACAAGATATTAGAAAAAATTTGAATTTTAGCACAAGTCCAATATTTGCAACTAATAAGTTAATCACATACAATATATATAATCTCAATTCTCCCCCCACACTTAACATACACATTGTCCTCAATGTGTAAAAAGGAAAATGAAGATAAAGAAAAATAATACTCCCCTATTGTTGTGATTGCATATGAAACTTCAAAATCCATTGTCCGTGTAACTCCAACGCTTCATAAGTTCCATTGAATAACCATTAGTAATAATAATCGAAACATAGAAAATAAGAAACAAAAGTGATAACAAAGGCTTAATAAAACAAAACGGCGATCCGTAATTTCAAACCTTTGTTTTGGTGATGTACCTATATAAAATACACAATAAGCAACTCAAGGTACAAGAAAATTTATGAGGAAAAGAAGAAAAAAGAGAATCAAGGAAGCTGCATTTTTTTTTTTTTTTAAAAAAAGGGTGCTCAGAAAACGCGGCTCAAGAAAACGCGCCTCAAGGTGCGTTTTGTGAAGTCGCGTTTCTTCACAAAACTTGCAGCATTGAAAACGCGACTACGTGAGAAAACGCGACTTTAAGTCGCGTATTTGAAGGCGCGTTTTTGGTTTCTGAACAGGCTTGAAAACGCGACTTTGTAGAAAACGCGACTTCCTGTCGCGTTTTGAAGGCGCGTTTTCTTCATTATAGGCACAGAATTGAAAACGCGATTCTATGAAAACGCGATTCAGTGGCGCGTTTCATTGAAAAACCCGTTTTCTGCTGCGAAATTTAGCAGAAATTTAACTTTTGAATAATTACAAATGAAACCCCAATTTCCCAAAATGCATCATAGATCATTTGTTTGCTAATATACTCAATGCATGCACATGTAAAATGATCAAAACATGCATTTTAACCCCTTGTAACGAATCAAAAACAACAATTACTCAAATCGAGGGGTTGAGTTCCTTGATCAAACTTCGCCTTTTTTACCTCATTTGGTCACTTTTGCTTTCATTTCCAATACCTATAAATGAAAAATAACAAAATAACTCAAACACATACTTTAAACATAAAATCACACCAAAAAAAATAATATAAATAACCAAAACATTGGGTTGCCTCCCAATAAGCGCTTCTTTAAAGTCAATAGCTTGACAATTTCACCTCATTTTTCAAGGAGGTTTAGTTAACGAATAATCCACCATTTTAGGCCTTGGTGGATCATTGTAAGGTGACTTAATAGAAAAAGCCACATGTTCTAATGATATGAGAGATGGAAGTGGTTTACCTATTCCAAGTGTTTCATGAATATTACCTTGAAAATACACCACTTGAGAACTTACCAACAGGGATGTCATGAGAGTATCTTGGGCAGCAATACCCTTAGAACCTATACTTTCACTGCACTCCTCAAGAGGGGTGAAAAATGAGTCATTAAAACTCATCTCTTGAGGCTCAAAGTTAGTTCCAAAGATATTATCTTGTGAAATGGATATTTGCTCATTAAAACACGCTTGAAATTCATCATTTTCATCAAACTGCAACCCATTTTCACATACAACATTCCCACCATTCATGCTAGGATCATTTTGCAAATTATTAGAGAAAATAACTTCACACAATACATGTAATTGATCTTGTATTCTACCAAAGTGAGAAGCCAATTCATCTATCCTTTCCTCAATCCTATCAAAACGGTCGAAAGTCACATTAGCTAATTTTTCTATAGCTAACTCCCAAGATGGCTTAGAATCATTATCTACCATTTCAATTGCCAACTCCCAAGATGGTTTTGATTCATATTGGACACTTTCAGGTTGGTAATCATAAGAATATGGAGAATCACTATATACACATTGATTATCCCAACCATAAGCATTAGCACTATATCGATCAAAACAGGGATTGTAATGCTTTAATTCATCATAATAATCCACATTTTGTGCTTGCATACATGTGTTAGTAGCATGATAATCTCCACACAAGTCACAAATCACATGATAAGAATTAAAAGCATTAACATTCCTTCTCTGCTCAATTTCATGCATCATGGTGTCCAATTGAACTTGTAACTTAATTACATCAAATTTTTCCTTTAAACACCTTAAATCATCTTCAAAAGACATACATTCAGTAAATTCTTGGTTACCTCTGTTGAAGGAGCTTTGCACTTGGTAACCATTCGTTGCCAATCTTCTACTTCTCAAGCATTGTCCTCCAAATTGACCTACCCTTCTCATTACCTAAAATTGCTTTTAAACAACTTAAGAGCAAGATTAGTAAGAAGAATAGGTTATAAAACACATACACATAAAAACACTAAAATAACAGAAAATAACATTCACACTATAACTAATATTATGTCTAAACTAATAAAGTTGCTCTTCACACCGATATTGCCAAATCTTCCCCGGCAACGGCGCCAAAAACTTGACGGGTATTTTACATACGTGCAAGCTAAAAAATACCGAATTACACCCGTTCACTGCAAGTATACAGATCAACTAGTAGTTTAGGGTATATATCGGGTCGATCCCACAGGGAAGAGTGAACAATTACCGGTATTACTAAAGTTTCTCTATTATTTAGACTATCAATGAATTATAACAAATTTAACCTACTGAAATTATACAAAATAACAAATAAAAGCTCCTTAGGTTGTGGTATCCCTAACTACTCATGCAAGTGCTATATTTGGATCATTAATTACTACATCTAGGCTAATTATGGTGTAATTTCCTTATGCATTTGAATCCTACTTTCGTAGTGAATCAATTATACTTATAACTAATCCATACCTATTCTCATGGTTATGAAATTAATTACAAGTTCATTTCTTCAGTGAAATTACATGAAATAAATCACTAAAAACCACATAGGTGCACCTCTACTTTCGTGAGTGTACTCCCTATGTTTAGCACTTCTTGAACTAGTGTTAAGTCTCAATTTTCATTGCAGAAATAGCATCTTAGATAATCACAATCAATGGTACCAGATTAATCATGATTTAAGAAGCCAAAGTGCTAAATAACTTGTTCAAATACTAGCAATCAAATAACCAAATAATAAATACTAACAATCATAGAAAGTTCAACCAAACCCAAGGTATAAACTTTAGAAACACATAATGAACACAAAATCCAGAACTTGTATATTAACTAAACTTGGAATCAAATACAAAAGATAAAGAGTTTGGAAGGAATACAACCCTTGTCACATGAGCTTTCTTCCTTGCCTTCTTCATCCTCCATTTTCATCATAATCTAGATAATATACAAGAGTGGATGAACTAACTAGCTAAACTATACTACACTAATCTAATACTAAGAGAATGGAAAAACTACATTTCTGCACTTCCAAGCTTCTCCCGTATGATTCCTCCCTCCTCATAGACCTCAAATGTCTCTACATATAAGCTGATGAAAAGTCCTTCCCTTACCAGTCATAAATTTCTGCTATGACTCTCCACTTTGATTCTCCAAATCTGGATTTGTTAAGGGAGTCAAAAATAATGGCTTTTGACTTAGAACCTTGGCTATATCTCTTCCTTATGTTTTCTGAAGCATGTGCAGCCTACGTTTTCTCTCCAACTCTAGCTGGAAAGTAGTGTGAAGATGAGAAAAATGGCTGAGCAAATTACAGAAATTCGGCTGCCATACACGTTTTTACTTTTGACCTCACTTCAACTGCATTTGTCTCCATGATGAAGGCCGAACTGGCTTTTGTGCAAAACACAAAAGTTGTAGCCCTTTGAATTAGAGTTCTAATGCTTCAAGAATCATCTAATTTGGAGATCGGTGGACTGAGATATGGTCAAAATACCATAGACTGGTCAATTCTGGGCTTCAGCTTTTGACCATCCAGATAAGTTTCTGTGTTTCGACCTTTTGACCAAGAAAACGGCTGAATTGGACTTTGATGTCTTCATACCAAATGTAGATATATCTCTTAGCTTCAAAATGGTACCAAGATCACCTTGATCCGATCATTGTAGCTCCTGATATAGTCAAAATACGAAAATGTATCTGAGTTGTCAAAGCTGACTTTTCTTGATTTTTGTCCTCAAATTGCATTTCTTCCTTTTACACTTCATATTTTATTTTCACAACTTTAATCCATCATCAATAATCCAAATATATTCTCAATGCACTTCATTTGATGATTGAATCATTAAACCTACAAAATATGAAGTTTTTACCATAAAAATCCATAAAATGCAATGTTTAGCCACTTTAACATAAAATGTAGTTTTTTACCAAAACCTTAGTTATTTTAGTTATAATACTAAATAATCAAACCAAAATTAACTAATAAAACACACTAAAAAATACGTAAAATATATTCTTATCACTGACCTACCCCCCTCATTACCTAAAATTGCTTTTAAACAATTTAAGAGCAAGATTAGTAAGAAGAATAGGTGATAAAACACATACACACAATAAACACTAAAATAAAAAAAAAACTTTCAAGACTAACTTGATGAATACTTAACAAATTAGACTCAATTAATACACAAGAAAAACTATTAAAATGCCTAAACTAATAAAGCTATTCTTCATGCCGATGTTGCCACAAATCCTCCTCGGCAACGACACAAAAAACTTGACGGATTTTTGATACAAGTACAAGTTTAATTCCGAAATATATCCATTTTACTGCAAGTATACAGGTCAACTAGTAATTTAGGGCATATATCAGGTTAATCCCACGAGAAAGATTGGACAATTACCGGAACTACTAAAGCTTCTCTATTATTTAGATGATCAATGAATTAAAAGAAACAAAACTATGCTAAACTTATGCAAGAAAATAGTAAACAAAAGCTCCTTAGGCTATGGTATCCCTAACTACTCATGCAAATGCTATTTTTGGATCATTGAGTACTACTATCTTGGCTAGTTATGGCGTAATTTCCTTATGCATGTGAAACCTACTCTCGTAGTGAATCAACTCTACTTATAACTAATCCATACCTACTCTCGTGGTTATGAAATTAGCTACAAGTTCATTTCTTCTATGAAATTATATGAAATAAATCACTAAAGCTACAAAGGTGCTACTCTACTCTTGTGAATGTACTCCCTAGGTTTAGCACTTCTTGAACTAGTGTTAAATCTCAATTTTCATTAAAGAAACAACACCTTTAGATAATCACAATTAATGGTACCAAGTTGATCATGATTTAAAGAGCTAAAGTACTAAATAACTTGCTCAAAATAATAGCATCAAATAGCCAAATAATAAACACTTACAATCATAGAAAGTTCAACCAAACCCAAGGCATGAACTTTAGAAACACATAATAAACATAGAATCCAAACTTGTATATTAACTAAACAATAGGATCAAGTACAAAAGATAAAGAGTTTGGAAAGAAATGTAACCCTTATCACATGATTTTATCTCCTCCACCTTCATCTTCTTATTCATCTTTGTCTAGCTAATATACAAGAAGGACGAACTAACTAGTTAAACTATCCTATACTATACTAACCTAACACTAAGAAAATGTAGGAACTATATTTTTGTAGTATTTCTTGCACTCTCCAAGCTCTCTTTATTCTTGTAACTCCATGGTTATATATAGATGAATTTAGTCAAGAAATGAGGCTTCAAACATCCCTATTACAGTTGCTAAGTGGTTGTCACACGTCCATCAATAGCTGTGAATTATTGGAGGAGGAAACAAGTTGTGCAAGTGGACAGCAGCCATTTCTAACAAGAATCCGGCCAAAATCTGGCCGGATTGTCAGCCGGATTGCTCCACTGCTTTTCTTTGCAATATCTGTTGAGTCTTTAATGTTGCTCCAATTTTACCTCAACTTCAGCTGAACATTTCTTGATGATAAAAGCTGAATTAACTCTTGACCAAAACATAAAACTTGTAGCCCTTTGAGTTAACTTTCCAATCAAGAATCGTCTCATTTAGATTTGTGTAAGCTTTGAAATGACGAAAATACCCTTCACTGCTCAATGCCTTCATTTCAGTTTCAACCATAGAAATTGGCTACTGTAATTCGGCTTTTTGACCTAGAAAACCTTTAAACTAGATTTCGATATCTTCACAAGAATTGTAGATCCATCTCTTATATTCAAAATGGTTCAAGAATCATCTCAATCCGATTATTGTAGCTCAAGTTATAGCCAAAATAAAAAAAAATGTGTCAAAACTGACAACTTTCCTTTTCATCCAAATGAAGTTTATTTTCAATTCCTATAAAAATTATGGACAAAATGCAAGTAAAAAGGGACATAAACCTCATTTAAACACTTAAGAATATTTTAAACTAATTTTAGCCAAAATAATCCATTTTCTTCTTATAGCATTGCAAAAGTGATTAAAAATAACATAAAATTTCATTCAAATATAACTCAAATTAGTCACTTATCATCTGCAAACTCTTTTCCTATTGCAATAATCCTCGCACCAGGACAGATTGTTTTTATCATATAATTTGATATTAATTTATTGACAACTCATCACTTCTCATCACTTTGTGATTTTCGTAATTACAACTCAACTGATAGGACTCTTTTTCAATCTCTATCTTCATACCCACAATCAATTTGACAATTCTTTTGGACCAATCTTGTTGTCCAATGTTCACCAACTGGATACTCCATGACCATTCTTGTAGTTTAACTAGATCAAGTAACTTCTTGATAGTACTTTTTATGCTCTAACTCTAATAGTTGAAAATGCTCAAGGCTAACCTTGTAGTCTGGACAATTTGTCAATATTCACAGGCACTCCAAAATCAATTTCTTGAATCTAGAGTTATGATGCCATATGTAAAACTAAAAATTTCATAAAAAATATAACTTCTTTGCAGTAATTTTCATACTAACTCTAATGGCGGAAAATATTCAAGACTAACCTTGTAGCCAGGACAATTCTTCAATATTCATAGGCACCCCAGGATCAATTTCTCAAACCTAGGATTCTAATACCATATGTAGAACTAAAAAATTTCACCAAAAATATAGAAGACATATTTTATAGAATCCATGTATATGGGAAGGCAATTTACACACATATAAGTATGTATGGGAGAGAGAGGAATAAATATCATTAATATATCATTAATCATACATAATAACAAGGCTCTCAATGCTCCAGTCTTCTCAACTGATATAATAATAAGACTCCCTAATTGTTGACTTAATAAATAAGTCTTATAATCATAAGAAATTTTCTAATAAAATATTAATTTTAAATAATAAAACTACCATAACTTGACTCAAATTGTATTACTAAAATCGTAACTTGATTAAAACACTACTAAATAATAATGTAGAAATTTCTTCTTTTCTTTTTTTTTGCTTAATTTAATATGCCAACAATGAGAAAGGTGGGAAGAAAAGAAACTGATGTAGGTTTTGCATTAAATCATGTTTACAGTAGGTATTTGAATATTTAGGGAAGAAAATTACATCATGAGGTCTATACTCCTTTTGTCACATCTTCCAACCATTCTCATCTGTTTGTTTTATCCCAATTGCAATGGGATTAGTAGATCAATGTGCAAACATTATTTCACCCAAATAGTGATATTAGATTGATTCCAAATTTCCAATGCCATGTCATTTCATGAATTAACTTAATCAAACTCATTTGTGTATATTCTCATCTCTACGAAAGAGGATGATCAGACTATTTGTTTATATACAACAAACCTTAACCACAAGTCTTACTTACATCAGAAATGCTATCATCTGTGCTCAACAAACTAATTAGACCATGTTTTATATGTCCATGCTTGCAAAAGCAGTGGCGGAGCTAATATAAAATTGGGTAAAAAATAAAAAAGCCCCCTGTGATAATCTTAATACATAGAAAAGCTTCTCATGATTTCAAAACGCACAAGACGACACCCCATACATTGAACTAAATTGTAAAGATAACGGAATCCGTTAAACTTAACAGAAATGGATGAAATGACCAAAATGCCCTGATATAATTAAGCAAAAGATAGCTCAAAAAAATTTGTTTAGGTTCCAATAAGTCATTTCCATTAAATTTAATAGATTTCGTCACCTTTACAATTTAGTTCAAAGCATGAGGTGTCATGTTGTATGTTTTGAAACCACGGAGGTTTTACTGTGTATTAGGTTTACCACAGGGAACTTTTTTTATTTTTACCCTATAAAATTTCAATGGGGGCTAAAAAAGGAAAATACTTTTAGTTTGCTAAATGAAGCAAACAATTTTTTTAATCTGGATTTTTTTTTCTAACTCTCTCAACCCTGCCACACTTTTATCATCCCTAACTACCAGAAACAAACATGTGGCCCTCTTTAAACTATCCAGGCGGAATTAATTCCCCAGTGCCATTCACATGGACAAAGTTACAGTACAACTCAGTTTTGACACAAACCTTCAGTTAAATTATTAATTTCCAGTCTAAACTCCCATCTCGTTGTCTTAAATCCAGATTCCATAAACCTCAGGTTCGAGTATATAAACCACTATTCCCTGAGTAGTGTTACTTGCAAAAAGGTACAATCCCAAAGAAAAACTCAGGGAAATATTTTGCAAAAAAGAATATGGATCCCTTCACAGATTTTTCTCCAGAGGACATAGAAGCTACTTTAGGTGATAATTGTGAACTAGACTATTTTTTAGAAGAAAAGGATTTGTTCCCAGCCTTTCTAGATCAGCTTTTTTCTGGCAATTCTTTCTTCACTCCTGAAAACCTTTCCAGTCCTTGTAAGTCTTCTTCTTCAGGTGTCGACCGTATTGATGATAAACTCCCTTTATCATGTATGCCTGAACAACTTAATGATAAATCACCATGTACATCAAATCACAAGAATAAGATCCCTAGTTTAGCAGCAAGGAGATTGCAATATAAGAAGAATTTGCTAGCGGAGAAGAGGCGGCGAGAGACTCTTAACAAGCAATTCATTGCCCTATCTACAATTCTTCCTGGCATCACAAAGGTAATTGAATTAATTCTTTTATTGTTCATTGAGAACCGTAACGTAAAGAGGGGAAGAGTAATGGAAATGCTTTTAAGTTCTAGGAATTGAGACTCTGAGAATCGACAGGAAACCCTTTCTGTAGGACGAGGAGTAGACAAAAGCACTTTATCACTGTGCTATATTCATGTCCAATAAGTTATTTTTTTGCACATTGTTTTTCCAATTTCTTGGAGGTTTTACTAAGAAAATTTGATATTTTTTCAGACCGACAGAATTTCAATCATGGGAGAAGCTCTCAAATACATCAATCAGCTGAAAGAAGAGAACAACAAATTAAAGCAATATAATCCAAATCAAGCTGTGGTTGTGAAGAAGTCACAGGTTCATGAGGAACAACACAGTTGTTCTATCAGTAAAAGTTCTTCTGTTTGCTCTGACGAACAGCTTCCTGAGATTGAAGTCAGAATGTATGAAAAGAAAATCCTTCTGACAATTAGATGTGAGAAAGAGAAAGATGTCCTTGCAAACATACTTTCTGAGATTGAAAAGCTCAACTTGACTGTAATTAGTGGTAACATCATGCCATTTGTGGGAATAACTTACGAGATTATCATTGTTGCAGAGGTAATCCCAGTTTACAATCCAATGATTAAAGGTCTGTGTTCAATCCTTATATTGAGAAAAGAAAAAAGGTCTCATGAGAAAACTGGAGGAATAAAAAAGGTCTTTGTTCACCGTAGAACTGCTGTATGTTCTTCACTTATAATGTTATATTGAGAAATTAGCGAAGCTTTTTCAATGGTTTTTTTTAAAGATTCTTCAATTTCTACTTTTTTGTAAATTGACGAATTATCTGACTGAACCTTCCTTTATTTCGCAGATGGACAAAGATTTCAGCATCAGTCAGAAGAATCTTGTTAAAAGACTTCATTCAGCTCATTTCCTTCATAAGAAGCTAAATTCAACAATCAGAAAAAGGAAAAACATACATTTGAGATGTGAACAACTCCCAAAGTGGGGTTCTTGCGGGGGCGGCACAAGTTAATTACATGTTAATTTAATTAGGGTAAATTACCTCTTACACTTATGTTGTTTGGTACCTTAGTATATAACCATCCTATGGTTTAAAAACTTTTTTTTATTGTAGTTTAAAAATTTATATATAACCTCCTTATGATTTGGAATTAAGTGTTAGTGTTATTTTTTCCGTTAAAACTAATAGTCGACATTAAAAAATCAAAGTCAAATAAATAAATTGACAAATTCACCCTTTCACAACTTTTTTTGTTTTCTTTTTTTTTTTTGTTCTTTTCTTTCTCTTTTCTTTGGAAAGAAAAGAGATGATTTCAAAAAGCTATATTTTGGCCTACTAAATCTTAATAAATTTGAATTTTCCAAATACAAAAAGGGAGAAAGGAACATAAAAAATAGAAAATAACATTAAAGATTTTTTGTCATTAAATATTTGGTTTAGGAGCCTATAATGATATTTGCAGTTATTAAAGTTTTGGTATTTCCTCTTTCTTATTTACCTGTTTATTATTTCTCTTTTTTTTTTTTGTATTTGGGAAAAAAAGTAGTGAAATGTTGAATTTATCAATTTATTCGTTTGATATTGACTCTTAAATATTGACCATTAGCTTTAATGAAAAAATAAATGGTGACAATTTAACCCAAATTATGAGAGCGTTACATATAAATTTTTAAATCTTAGCAAAGTTTTGTGGTAAAGCACCAAATTACAAGAGGGTAAAAAGCAATTTATTCATTTAATCAATAGCTATTTTTTCAGTTCATTGTAGTTGCTTTTCCTATGTTACAGCAATCCATAGGTGTTGTATGTATCTTCCTTCCTTCCTTTGACACCCTTTGGTATCCGTGGAAGGCTGCCTATGGTTTTGATGTCACTAATCATTTGATGTCACTAATGAATTTTAGCAATGTATTTTGGCAACATCCAAATTTTGAAATGGATTTATTAATTAGATTAATGAAGCATATTTGATGTGTAATCAACAACACAAAAGTTATTGACAAGTGAATTAATATGCTTCACATGTTCCTGTTCTTTAATCAACAACAATGCGAAGTACATTTTGTATTTAAAAAATTTGAAATATTCTAGTATTTCTTATGATACATAAACAGCATTTCAAATTAGAGACTACCAAAGGTTTATACATAAAATTTATCTTAATGAACTAGTTAATCCTGTAGAATCATAAATTATAACATATAATACTATTTACTAATACATTACTATATATTATAGTATATTGGTAGGTACATAATAAATATAATATATTATTAGAATAATAAAATTTGGTACTCCAGTCAATAAGTAGGAATCAATTTTTAATAACTATTCCCAAAATATGTTACCAAACTTTAAAGATTGAATATCAAATGATTTTATGAATATCCGTATTATTGATATTTGATATTAGATCTATTTTCTGTTGGCTAGTGTTTTGATTTTTCTTGTAGTTTGAACACCCTTACCTGCTAGTATCAAAAAGCCTTAAGTTTAGAAGCCGCTTAGCCAATGGAGAAAAGCATACTATCAAACGTCAACTTTAAATTGGGCAATATTTACTCCATAATCCTGTCCATAAATACATGAAAAGAAATTATTTCGGAAGCAATCCACTTTGAAAACTGGTTTTAAACGTGTCTCAAGATATAGCAAGAAAGACTCCAACTCAAGTTGTTAGGTACAGCGCGCATTCTCACAAGCTATCTCCCAAAGGCATCTTAGTCAAGACTTGAGAATGTGATGGTATCCATCAATCAACTCCAACCTGCCCGTCCCATTGTCAAGTAGCAATTTTTTATATTTTCTAGATGTTAAACGGTATATAAAATATACAAAAATGGGTAAAGGGCAGGTAAGATTTGAAATTTTTTTGTGGAGCTTCACATATAAAGTTAAAGCAACGTACACCACGTTACATGAGACTTACAATTTTTTCTTTTGGCCAAATATTGACCATCTAATTCTACAAAATGTGGTCCCTGAATTAGCTAGAAGGTACATCAAAGAACGTAAAAAATAGACATGGCGTGTAATCTTGGATTTTCTGATAGCTTGCTTTCCATATGGAAAGATAAATTATGTTGGTGAGTCAGTCAGTGACTCATGCAAATTGTGAATTGAGCCAGTCTTATAGAAAAGAATAGTGAATTGCATATGGTCAAGTCCAATTTAGTGAAAATTTTTGGTGCTCTCTTCGTCTTTGGCCAATATTTGTTGTTTCTGAGTGAACAACCCGCCGTGAGTGAAAGGAGAAATTCTCCTGGGGACTTCACATCCACCCGTAATATTTATGAAAGCCTAAGAATTGTTATTATGACGGCGTTTCGATGTTAATTTTCCACTTCTTTTTCTTAAGCCTTAATTTAAACTTGATGTAGAAACAATTGGCACAATGATTTAGGAGAAATGATGAATTGGATAATATTGGAAGAGAGAGTGTAAGTGAGAGGTTTCAAATTCGAAATCTTCCACTTAAACTAAAAAAGATAGAACTCGAAATTAGAGAAATATTGTATTAAATCCAGCCAGCGTCTTAGGTCATCCATCTAATTGATAAAGTTTTATATGGTCTACAGTTAATTAGGGTTATTTTGATATGTTTAATTAATAGCATATTAAAATGCTTTCTACACCATCTGACGGTTGCTCCTGTCATTCTGAGGAATCGAAGGGGACTAAACCACCATCTGTTTACTTTACACCTACTCCTACTCCTAGTGTGGAACTGACGGAAACTGAATCACCATCGAACCAGACAACTGCACTATGCACCAGTATGGATTTAAGTCACTTAAAGTGACAATCCACATATAGTGGCAAGTGGTGAGAGGTAAGATTTGAACATTTAACCTTCCATCCCACCAAATCTTCAGTGGCCAACAGTCCAAATGGCCATTAAAGACGATGTTTGATAAACTAGGTTGCAATGTTTTCTTGTGCAAGAGCGTGCTAAGATTCATGGATTAGATTATTCACACCTTCGTTCTTGATTAAACAGGTTTGAATCTAAAGCAAACTCAATTATTAGTATGATGAATTCATAATATCATGTAGCTCACCATCGGATATGCACGATTCTAAAATGTTTAACATCTTCTATTTTTTTTTTTAAAGAGGCAAATCCTTCCTGATGAGCGTGGGGTGTGCATATAATAATTAAACAATTAAACTCATTTCACAGTAAATATCCCACACACGATTTTTTTCAAGTATACAGGTCAAGATTGAGTATAGGGTATTAAGAGTCGAACTCACAAGGAAGAATGGACAACTACTCGCACTCCTAAAACTCCTCTACTATTTAGACAATCAACAAATTAAAGAAAACTGATAAATTTGTATTTTGTGTGATTTAGATATGTTTTATTATTTAATTTTGGTGTGTTTTATTTACTTTTATAGTTAATTAACTAAGTTTCTAGTGAAAATATGCATTTTATGTTTTAAATGATAAACATTACATTTCTATGGATTATGTTGCGCCCCATTTTTTTAAAATAAAATAATGGTGTTAAAAAATGAATTTATGTTTTTACAAAATAAAGAAAAAAGAAGGGCCTAAAAATGGGACTTAAAATATGTGATAATTTGGATCCAAAATAATAGTCTAAAAAGGGTTTTTAAAGAAAAATAGGAGTCGTCATTTGGTATTGAATTTAGGTATACCAAGTCACTCAAAATATATTTTTAAATAATAATATAAATAAACCCTTTTTAGACGACTTCAAATCTTTGAAAACAAAATAAAAGAGTTTGGGGGGTTACGGTTGAAAAAACGGAAGGCAAAAATTTGATAGACTCAAACCTAAGGCACCCTTTCAACCTAGCAAAAGTTAATTACGAGATTTAGTCAAAAATTTTCCTAATCTAACTTATAAAACTTATTACATTTAGATATTTTCTATATGGATGCAAGTTTAGACCTAAAGGATATCGGGAAGGTCGAAATGTCTCTTCAAAGTTCAATTGGTGCAAATCACATTAATTATAATGCCCAAAAATGATTCTTAGAAGAGGTCACGAAAAATACAAAAGATGAGACTCAAAAAAAGAAATTATAATAGATAAATATACATGACCTAGAAAAGGGAAATGCAATATAACGGGTACAGGATGTTAAAATTCGTGACTCAAATTTTCCTTCTTATAGAAGGGATAAGAGCATGCTAAGACTAAGGAATCATACTTGTTCATTTTCCATATTTGAAGGGTGACTCTCCTAACCTAGTCAAGCAAATGGATTAATTATTTCTAATTTCCTAAAATGAAATGCAATTCTAAATGATATGGTCCAAACATACAAATGATAAGGGAATAATAGTAGGAAAAATACCATGCAAGATGAGAAAAAGATCCTAAAATGAAAATATGCAAGAAATGGAATAAATGTCATGTAAAAATATGATGCTAGTGTGTAGGCAGTCCTAACGATCTAGCATTGGACTAACCCATGTCTATAAGTTTCACTAGCGTTTGACTAGTAAGAAATTGGGGAGAAAGGCTACAACTAGTATTGGACTAGTGTGGCGACGTCATGCATTTATTATAAATAAATAAAGCAAATAAATCATAATTAAAGCAAATAAACACATAAAGCACATAGAGCACATAACACATAGACATAATATCTAAATGCAAAACCCTAGAAAAAAACAAAAAAAATACATAAGCACACAAGCAAATAAGCAAATAAAATCTAACTATTACATTGGGGGCCCTAACTATAATCTAGAAGGGAATTTTTGGAAATAATAAACCTAACTATTACATTCATCTAACTAATTTATTTTTGACAAAAATATAATTTATCTATTACATGGTCTAACTAAATACATTTTTTGGATACCTATCTATTACAATTTGACTTTTAAATGCCTCCCAAATAATTATAAAAAATTAAATAAAATAAATGAAATTTAAAATGAATAAAATGAGTAAATAAAAGAAAAAGTACTCAAAACATGCAATCACATATAAAACAACATAGGAGAACATAAAAGGATTTTAAATAATAATAGAAAGTACCTCCCTTGAAGTAGTGGTTGAACAAGATAGAAGTTGCCCTATTTATGCTCCAAAATCAACAAAATAGTTAAGGCACTAATTTAATTAACAATTAAAAGATAAAATATAAACATAGAGCAAATTGACTTGATTATTATAAAGAAATGAAAATAAACATAAAATCTACTAATTAAATGCATTAAAATAAAGTATGATTAGCAATTAAATGAGATGGACAATTGTAACTAAGAAATAATAAAGGTTAGGGATCTAATTGCAAAAATTAAAAATTTTTTGGGATCAAATTATAATTCTCAAAAAGTCAAGGGTCAAAATTGAACAAAAGATAAAGTTCAAGGACCAAATTAAAATTAAATTAGAGACCTAATTGAAAGAAATCAAAAGTTCTAGAGGCATAATAAAATTACTGAAAAGACCAGGAACCTACTTACAAATTCTGTTTCTAGTTTCCTAAGAAACAAGGCCAGTGAGCCAATTTATTTATTTTCTTGGGCCGAAATCCCTCTTGGCCCAAAGGAAAATCCAGAGAAAAGGACGGGCTAGTCCATCTTCTGGTCCGACCAAAAACGTTGGGTTTTGGTCACAAAATCCATGTCATAACCCAAGAAAAAATAAAATCAAACCCACTCCCAAAGTCCAACAAATAACCCTAGCCCAATTCTTCATATTTCTCTTTTCCCTCTTTTTCTTTCTTTCTTTTTTCCTTCTTTTTCTTTGCTTTTCTTTCTCTTCTTCTTTGTCCCTTCTCTGTTCTTCTCCGACAGATTGAAGCCTGAGAGTTGCAGCCAGGGCCGCTGCCGTCGCCGACGACCTCTCCAGTCACGAAAAATCACCAAAATATACCCCACAACTTGATTTTTCACATAGAATTTGTTTTTGGCCTTAGATTTAGCAAAAAACAAATGGAAAGTGGCAAAATTGCCAAAAAAAAGCTCAATTTTTATTTTTTAAAACCACTCTAATCTTTATAAAAAATCATACAATTTATACCAAAACACTCCTTGTGATTTCTACAATCCAACCATGACCTTAAATTAGCAAAAATAACCCAATTTAACTCAGCTTTTCATTTTGACATTTTTTGGAACATGTTATAGGCATAATTTTGGCTCACATGCTTCATGAAATTGAAGTGGATTCATGCCCAACCTTTTAACCAACAATCATCAAAACAGCTAGAAAAGCTCTTGTAAAATCCTCCACTTAAAACCACATACTAGCCAGCTAAATGAAGAAAGAAAGAAAATGAAAAGAACATTCTAGCACCAATGCTCAAATCAAATCTGGACATGGCAAGAGAAAAGAAATGGGGAAACTTCACCTCGTTTTCCAAGGGAAAAGATTGAACAATGATACCGCAATGATGATTTCCGTAGGTGGACAACAATTTTCTTGCTTCTTTCTCCCTCTTTTGTGCGTGATTTTTTTGAGAAAAGGAAAGAGAGAGTCGAAAATTGGGTGAGTTTTTTCCTCGTGTGTGAGTGTGTGTTGTTGTTTTTGTGAGAATGAGAGGGAGAGGCCGAGAGATGTTCTCTTTTCTGTTTTTGTGTGTAGTGTCCTGGTGAGTTGTGAGAAAAGGCTTTGAAAGCGAGACTGAGATTGGGAGGGTGAGAATTCATGGGACCAAAAAATTCTAAAACCTAGAATAGATAGTTAGGATCAAGGAGAATTACGTGTCCCATTCCCCTCCCTTTGATCCATTTTTTAGTAGGTACTAATAGATAGAATTTAGGATGTCATGAGTTGTCCTTGTACCATCCAAAACTTGGAGAAAAAGAAAAGGAGGAAGAATCCAAAAAATCTGCCTAAAATTTTCAACTGTCTTGTGTTATTACTGTTTCTTTGCAAGAAGGGAAATCACACGCGTGCACTGCAAACGTGCATGAAACCACAAATCTTTTTCTTTTGCATAAACCTACAAAACAAAAATTAAAATAATCATTTAAACAATTTAAGTGAAAGAAAAAAATAGCACACTTGAAATTAAGAAAAATTTGGTGTCTATAGATTAAAGTGGTGAAAACTTCATATTTTTGTAGATTTAAGAATTCAATTATCAAATGGAGTAACTTGAGAAGATAATTGGATGAATTTTGATGATTGGAGGTGATATGAAGAAGACATGAAGTGCAAATACTCAAAAAAGGAAATGCAATCAAGCTCTAAAGAAAGGGAGTTTTTCAATTTTGACACCTTGTGGTATTTCAGCTATATCTTGAGTTCCAAGTATCGGATTAAAACGATTCTTGAGCCATTTTGAAACTAACACATAGCTCTACATTTCTTATGAGATATTGAAATCCAGTTCATAAGTTTTTCAAGTCAAAAAGTCAAAATATGGTTGGTCATGGTTGTTGTCAAAAGCTGAAATAGGGGATTGACCAATCGAGGATATTTTGGTCTTTTCTCGGTCCACAAAGCTCCAAATTGAATGATTTTGGAGGCATTGGAAAGCTAATTCAAAGGGATACAAGAACTATTTCAGTCTCCATCATCGAGAAAATATCAGTTAAAGTCGGTGCAAAAACAAAGCAAGGATGAAGATTGACCAAAATTGAGCAAATCTGCAAAAGGGCAAAATGTGGGGTCAATACGCAACCTCAGGTCACATTTTCAAGCCCACGTATTCTTGTTTTGCAGCTGCAACTTGTGCTCTATTCACACAAGTTTTTTGACCAATATTTCTGCAAGAAATCCGGCTACAAATGAGCAAGCAAGTGTGGAATCTTGTAGAAACAACCTTTGGAAATTTCAAGAGCCAATTTTGCCAACTAGAAATAACTCATTTGTGACTTGAATCTCCCTCTATATATAGAGGCCTTTGAGAATATTTTTGAAAACTTTGGAAGGAAAGAGAAACTTGACAAAAATGTTATTTTCACTAGTTTTTCTTAGTTCATTAGTATAGTATAGTTAGTGTAGATTTCCTTCTTGTATTTGTAGTTAGATTTGGATGAGGAATTGAGGAGCAAAGATGGAGAGTTTGATCTTATGTGCAAGGGTGACTCCTCTCCTATCACTTTTTCTTTGGTATTTGATTTCATGTTTAGCTATAATACAAGTTTGGTTTTTTCTTTCATGTTTAGCTAAAGTTTATGCCTAGAGTTATGGATGAACTTTCTATATCTTGTTAGTGATACTTACTTGGTTATTTGGTGATATTATTTTGAACAAGTTATTTGTCACTTTTTCTTTTCTAATTATGATTAATCGGCCATTAATTATGATAATCTTAAGGTGTTAAGTTTGCAATGAGTATTGAAATTTAACACTAGTTTAAGAAAGTGATAAACCAAGAAAGTACACTCATGAGAGTAGATGTGCACCTTTGTGACTTTAGTGATATGTTTCATGTAATTTCATAAAAGGAATGAGCTTGTAATTAATTTCATAACCACGAGAGTAGGTATGACTTAGTTACAAGAATAGTTGATTCACTTTAAGAGTAGGTTTCACATACACTAGACAATTATGCCATAATTAGCCCAGATAATAACATACAAGTAATCGATAATTTCATTTGCAAAAGTAGTAAGGAATTCCATATCTCTAGGAGTTTTCTATTGTTATTTGTATTACTTTTATCTCATGTTTATAGTGTAGATTTAATCTCTTGTGTTTATGGTAGTCTAATTAATAAACGAATTCGAAAATCACTTGTAATTGACACTCTTCTTTATGGATTCAACCCTTAATAGCCTATACTTGCTATCATAGAAAATTTAACCAAAATCCAAGGCATAAACTTTAGAAAGACATATTGAAATATAAATCCAATCTTGTATAGTAACTAAACATGAAATCAAATACAAGCGAGAAAGTATTAGAAAAGATATCACCCTTGTCGTATAAGATCAAACTCTCCATCTTGCTACTTAATCTTTATCCAAGTTTAGCTACAAATACAAGAAGGATAAACTATAGTAACGATACTAATCTGCCCTAATTAGTGAACTAAGAAAATTCTAGTTGATGAGCATGGGGTATACATATAACAATTAGCTCATCCACAGTCAAGTTTTATATTTATAAAATTCTAAATACCACACACGTGATTTTCTGCAAGTATACATGTCGTTTATTGAGCATAGGGGTATTAGGTGTCAATCCCAAAGGGAAGATTGTCAATTACCAATAATTTTTAAACTTTTTTATTACTTAGACAATCACAAATGCAAAAGATTAAGTCTATCCTACAAACATGAAATAAAAGTAATAGAAGTAATAATAAAAAGCTCCTAGGTTATGGAATTCCTCACTATTCTTGCAAATGAAATTACCGATTAATTGAATGTTATTATTTTAGTTAGTTATGGCATAATTTCCTAAGGTATGTGGAATCTACTCTCGTAGTGAATCAACTATACTTATAACTAAATCATACTTACTCTCGTGATTATGAAATTAATTACAAGTTCATTTCTTCTATGAAATCATATTAAACAAGTCACTAAAGCCAGATAAGTGCTCCTCTACTCTTGTGAGTGAACTCTCTAGATTTATCATTTCCTTGAACTAGTGTTAAATCCCAATTTTCATTGCAAATTTAACACTTTAAAATTTTCACAATTAATGGCTAGTTAATTATGATTAAATAAACAAAAGTGATAAATAACTTGCTCAATTGCTTACTTACTATCACAATAAATCTTCGTAGGATTAACCTATTTGTGTTGTAGAACACCAAGCATATGACGCAATCAAAAAGCCAGAGTTGCATGATTAACTACTGCAATATATTCCGCATTTGCAATAGACAATGCAATTACCTGTTACTTCTTAGAACTCCAAGAAACACCCTAGAACCAATAACAAAATGCATATCCTAAAGTACTCTTTCTCTCAACTGCATCACCTGCCTAATCACTATTTGTGTAACCAAATAATTCAATTGGATTATTTTCTAAATAAAAAATGCCATCATTGCGAGTACCTCCAATATACCTCAAAATCCTTTTAACTACCTACAATTGTGATGGACATGAATTTTCCAAAAACCTGCTAATCAAACAAATTGCAAAATTAATATCCAGTCTCGTAGATGTCAAATACTTCAAACTCTCTTCAAAATTTTTAAGTAGGTAGGATTCACATATCCACTAACGCCTTCCTTGATCAACTCCAATTTTTTTTTTAACTGGCATCATAATTGGATTCGTTGCATCCATCTTGAATTTCTTTAGGATATCACCTGCATATTTTTTTTTGAAATATAAAAATCCCACTGTTAGATTGAAAAACTTCAATTCCTATGAAATATGACATAAGTCCCATGTCTGTGATTTCAAACTGATTAATCATGGCCTCTCTGAACCCTGTAATCATTTCCAGATTATTTCCTGTAACAATTATATCATTTACATACAAACACACTAAGAATATCACTGCAGATAAAAAATTTAATATATAAAGTGTGCTCATATGGACATTTCTGAAAACCATGAGGTAGAAAATAGGAATCAATTCTAGTATAACATGCCCTCGGGGTTTATTTCAATCCATATAAATTTCTCTTCAACCTACACACCCTATTTTCCTGACTTCTTCTAACAAATCTTGCAAGCTACTCCATATACATTTCTTTATTGAGAACTCCATTCAAGAAATATGATTTCATATCTATTTGATAAATTATCCAATTATTTTTGGCGGTTAAATAAATAATCATACGGACTGTGTCAAGCCTAATAACAGGCACAAACACTTCAAAATAGTCAATCCTAGCCTTTTGCTTGTAACCTTTCACCACTAGTCTCGCTTTGTTTCTATCAACTTTTCTATTGGATTTAAATTTTGTCTTGTACGCCCATTTCACTCTAATAATCTTTTTACTAGTTGAAAGAGAAGTAAGCTCCTAGGTGTCAATTTTCTCAATTGCATGAATTTCTTCTTCTATTGTTTTTACGCACTGATTATCATTGGCTGCCTCCTCATACACAACTGGATCACAATTTGCAAATAGAGCAAAATTAACAATATCTTCATCAGAAGCAACATCATCTAGAGCAATAACATAATCCTACAAAGGAGATGGCATTTGTCGTTGACACTGTGGACATCCAGTTAATTCAATCTATGAACCCTAAGTAATTGGTGATGGTTGAACATCATTATTAGCCTCCTCTTGCTAAAAATTTAGAGTCACCTCTACTATTTTAGGATTTTCAGTAGGCCAGTCTCAAATACCTCTTTCATCAAAGGTCACATTTTTATTCAATACCACCTTCTCTGTTATAAGATTATACAATCCGTGTGCTCGAAAAACTTTATTATAACCAATAAATACACACTTCTCTCCCTTATCATCAATTTTTTTTCTTAACTAATCAAGTACATGGGGATAGGCAATGCATCCAAAAGTTCTGAAATAGCCAACAAATGGTCTTTTACCATTCCGAATTTCTTCAAGAGTTTTTTCGGTAACATTTTTTGTTAAGACACACTTGTTCAATAGATAAATTGCACAAGAAACTTTCTTTGCCCAAAAAGATTTTGGTCTAGTTTTCAACTTTAATATGCATCTCACCATATCCATAACTGTCCTAATCTTCCTCTCTGTTACTCCATTTTGTTATGGAGTATACCTAGTAATCAACTGAAGTTGTATCCCATTTTTTTCAAAAAATCATCACAAACCAAATATTCTTGACTGCTATCTGTTCCCAAAATTATAGTTTGACAGCCATTTTGCCTCTCAACAAAAGTCTTAAAAATTTTAAAAACGTCACAGGCATCAGATTTCTGTTTCAAAAATTTACCCAAGTTTTTCTACTAAAATCATCAATAAAGGCAATAAATAACTGTAAGCACCATTAGAAGGAACTTTCACATTTTATAAATCTGACTGAATAATTTTCAATGGTTTTCTAGCCCTTCAGGATTTGCCTGTCTGAAAGACATTCTTATGTTGCTTTCTCAAAACACACATATCATAGACTCTACCAAGTTTTTTAATACTAGACAGCTCACCAATCATTCTTCTACTAGTCAAACATCTCAAACTGTCCAAATTTAAATGATCAAATTGCATATACCGGTACCACAACCAATTACTATCACCTTTCACCATATTCAAACAAAAAAAATTGACAGTACTCAAATTTAGTGGAAATAAGCAATTTGAAATAATTGACACATTGACAATCATTCTAATATTTTATTAAAAAGATACAAGTACCATTCCTAATATGAATATCATTTTTTTCTCAAATAACTCATACTAAACAAATTATGGTGCAGTGTAAGAGCATAAAACACATCAAAAATAAAATTAGTAGGCCCATTTTTCAGTCTGATAGGGATTTTTTTTTCTTGCCAAACACTGGTAAAATAGTGTTATTCCCAAATTTAATTTCACCACATACAGATTCATCAAGTTCAATAAATAATTCTTTCTTACCAAATATATGGTTACTATAAACCATATTCAAGTACCATTTATTCTTATCAACCACATCAACTGAATTACAAGCTAACAAGAAAGTCTCAAATTTTTTTAGTATTATCTTGAATCTTATTGTCAGCAATATTAGTTTGAAAAGTTATGTCTATAATTTCTTCAAATCTACATTCAAACTGTCTACCACCAAATTTTCCACAATTATAACATTAAATCCCTTGTTTTCCACAATTATAACATTAAATCCCTTGTCGAAAATTATTTTGATTAAAATTATTTTCTTTGCCAAAATTATCATCTTTGCTTCCACCAAAACAACCTCTAAAATTAAAATTATTACCTCTACTGCATCCAAGATTTGATGTACCTTCTCTGCATCTATTATTGTTACTACGACTACTTTTGTTATTATAGCCACCTCTATTATTCTAGTTTGGGTTCCTCTGATTGGATCCATCTTGCTCATTGACTTTTTTATTGCCTCTCAAATTCAACTGCGTCTATAACACTTTCTCTACTATATCCTTCTCCGGGGTATCCTCTAACTTTCCATTAATTCTTTGTTTATGCAGAATTAATAACCCTTGCAAATCTTCAATGCTCAAAATTTGCAAATCTTGTCTCTTGGATCACAACTACCACATGATCAAATTTTATGGGTAGGATATTGAGAACTTTCTCAACAAATATTCTGACAGTGAGACATACTAATTAAATGCTATCTCGGTTTTAATAGCTGACAAACGAGAAAAATATGATTCAATAGATTCAAACTTCTTCATCATGACAAGTTCAAATTTTCTCTTCAACACCATCATATTATTTTGTTGGACCCTGTTGATCCCTTTGTATGCCTTCTCCAATATATTTCAAGCCTTCTTTACCATATCACCGTAACAATTTTTTTAAAAACTGACATATCAATTGCTTGATGAATTTGTGACAAAGCCAAGTTATCTTTCACTTTATCCTGCTCACTAGCATCCTGAACAAGTGTAGATTTAATATATCGATGTAATTTATATGTCTTGAGATGAACTATCATATGTTTCTATCAAAACTTGAACACTGCCTTTGTTTTGAATTTCTGGACAGAATAAATAATATTAGGATTAGGGTTTGTCATACTTCAATCTATCATAACTCTGATACCACTCTCATAGAGCTAAAATAATAATCAAGCATAAACCCACAGGAATAATTGAGAAAAAATCGATATAAAGGCAAAATAAAAATCTTCACTATCGATCAAACAAGGCGCAACTTCTTACATACGAGAAAACTGAACATTGAGGCTAGAGGCTCCTACACAATAAGCCCTATGTGGCATTTTATCTAATACACTATTAATATGCCCAAGACAGATACTAATTCGTAATACTAGTAATAAAGGGAATAATCCCATACAACTCCAACACAAATTGACCAACTAAATATGACACATAGACCACTAATAAATAAACATCAAAGCTTGGTTGAAATTTCTTATAGAAACCCAATGTTATTGACCAAACTTGAATTGATGGTAGTGCTCATTTGGGACAAATTTTTTAGTCTAGAGGGCTTAATTAGGATTTAAATTGACATTTTAATATACCTTGGAAGGGCAAATCACTCTAGAATATATCATAAGCCATGCACAATACTCACTTTTATAATCATATTGTGTCCTTAGTTCAAAGTGGAGAGGGGAGAGGTGTAGAAGAGTATTAAAAAAACTAAAACAAGGATGAAATATGGTTAGAAATCTTTCCAGCACAACATCTTAATTGTTAGCATATATGATTCTTATTTTCTTTCCTATCACTCCTATTTTCCTTCCTATAATTTTACGTTCTAATTCCTGCTGTATTCCTATATGAATAGGATACAATTAGCTTTTTATTTCTATTTAATTAGAATAGAATTAGCGTTATAGTCCAGTACATTAGGCTAAAACTCTACTATTTGTCTTTATATATATATATATGCATAGTCGTATGTCACTGACGGGTGTCGAGCCGGTGCAATAATAATTACCTATTCAAGAAAATTACAAATTTTGTATATAGCGGTGAGTAGGGTCGAATCCACAGGGACTGGGGATAATTTGTTTCTTCCAGATCAAAAGAACAAAATTGGGGGATATTTAAGGGAATGAAGATGAAAATAAAACAAACAAAATTCAAAAACTAACTCAACAAGTACAATTTACTAAAAATAGCAATTAATAAAATTCTACCCAAAGGATCAACTTTTCAGGTACGGTCCAATTAAATGATCATCGATGCAAAGATATTTCATTCATTCGTCACTAGATTGGTTATAGCCATCAACAAGCTCTGACAGCCAATTCTTCCTTACTTTTTTGACAGTCAAGGTATGATTGTTGACTGCTTCTCTAACCAGAAAACAACCCTAGGTACGAACAATTACGTTTCCCCAGCACAAAGCCAATTGTGGTAATTGTCACTAGTTGTCAACTAAACGAACAATTACGGATTCAATTTAATTAACGTGACAGTAGACTATTAGATTAAATTAAATATCCGGCCGTTGATACTCAATTAATAAAATACCCATGAACAATTAATCTAGAAAACGCACGAATAGTAACGAATTGGAAGAAATAATGCAAATTCAATTAGATCTCACAGATATTATGGACCGCGCCATCGCGTCGACCATTGGGTAGAGGAGAAAACTAACCGCTCCTCATCGTATCAATCTCGCGTGGTTTGATTGATTCCATCCACACAATTGCCAAAGAATTTGGGAAAGATGAAGTAACGCAGAAAGCAAAAGAAAAAGTCTTTAAGTCCCTTCTCTTGTTTCGTGTCTGTCCGGAGAAGAAAAGGAATAAAACAAAAGTCTTACGAAATTCGTACAAAAGCAAAAACAAAGAGTAAAAATCGTCTACAGGAAGAAACTAAAGCTAATCTATCTATCACACGTAAATCTAGATTTCGTTTTATTCGCCACAGATTGCTATCCCAACAAAAACATAAGAAAGCTCCTAGCCAATCTCCTTATCCCACGTGAATCTGGTTTTTTAGCCAATTCACTCACAATAGCCGCCGAAAAGAAAGGAAGAAGCGTCCCCGAGCAAAGCAAAAGCTAATCTCCTTATAAGACGTGAATTTGGCTTCATTTCTATTGGCGGCCACCGTCAGAAGGAAAGAAACGCCAGGGAGCAAGACTTTGTCTAGGGATTTTAATCCCATGCATCTCCGCAGTTCACGTGGACCTGATTTCCCAATTGGCTCTGCTGCTACCAATCTCGCGGGTCCGGCTTTTGGGTATCTTTCTACAGTTTCTGGCTTGGGCACGCCCTGAGATGAAAAGTCTTATGAAAATTCTCCCCAAGATACCACTTTTAACACCAACCGCCTGCAATTTACACAAATATCAAATATGAGCAAAATGTCAATACTTAGCACAGTAAATAACCAAAATTATGACAAAATAACATCGCAAATGGTGCCCAACAATTGCTCTATCAAATCCCCCCACACCTAGACAATGCTTGTTCTCAAGCATTGCGAAACTCAGAAATACAATCAAGAAGGCAAAGGCCATGCAGTAATCTACACTAACACAAGTATCCCGCATTCCTAACAACGTCGCCAAAGTTAGAACATGCCGGACACGTAGTTATCCAAAGAGTATGAACATGAATATTCATCACCTACAAGAGAATGTATGAATACAAGGAACGCTCAAATCAACATCACGGAATGACATTACCATAGGCTTGCATATTTATCACATTTCCACCACTCAAAAGTGAACTAAATACACAAATCAAAGGGATTTTAATAGGGTTGTAATGGGGTTTAGATAAAAGGCGGGATAAGAAGGTAAAGATAGGGTGTAATGTGTCAAGAAAATGTCCGATATCCACCACATAACCACAATGCTTCACCGGAGAAATTTCACAAGCAAGGCATTTCCATTTGCTATACCCACTATGGAAGTGTTGGAACTCTCTTTGTATTTTCTTCTCTTTTTTTTTTGAAAGGGTGTCTTGCAAGGCATGGGCACGCCCCCAGAGTCTTCTGTTCACCAGTTTATTGACAATTTCTCCACTTTTTTTTTCTTCTTTTTTTTTATTCTTTCGATCTCAAATACACAAAACCAGCACCATACAGCTTTTATTCTAAGAACACTTACGACCCTAGATTTTTTTGCCTTGCACAAACAATAAAATTCAAACATCTTTTAACGAGATAAGATTAAACAAGTACGTCTAAAAAGGTCCTGGGTTATAAAACACGGCTAACACACAAAAGAGAAGGATAAAAGCTCAAATTGGTTCACTATTGGGAGACAAGATGAAGGCATGGTCTGTAGAAAACTAAAGAAGGTTAAATCCTAAATGCCCTTATCATTTCAAATGCATCCAGTTCAACAAAATGTGGCATCGACATATATAAAATAACAAGTTTTAGAATGCCAATACCGTGCGTGATACCCACTCAATAATACAAACGAAGCAAACAAGAATAATGTGCTCGCGCATGGCTCAAAAACTCCCAAAAATTTCAAGAATGGATTAAGTCCAACATATTCAACATTCAACGATATTGCCAAGAAAAAACAAAATGCACAACTAGCATATATGACCACATACACGTGCACCCTGATTGTGCAATCCATCATAGCAACATGTTCTAGTAGCTAACAAATGTAGAACTAAAGAAATCAACTAACTACACTCTTTTTTTTTCTCTATTTATTTCATTTTTTCCTCTTTTTTTTTCATTTTTTTTGTTTTGTGTTTTTTTTTTAAAAGAAATAATGGAAACCATCCCCCCCACACCTAAAACTTACATTATCCTCAATATAGTAAAGACAAACAAAGTGTAAGGATAAAAGGGAGCGAAACTTCTTTGACTACCGAGAGGATGCAGCGAGACACTAAGACGGAGGAGGATGAGGCGGTTGGAATCCAATATGAGCAAAGAAAGCTGCCTGATGAGAGAGATAGCGACGGTGGTGCGGGCAGCAGCGTGTGATGGACTGCCCGAGGAGGAGAGAAAGAGTCACGAGTGGTGGTGGTGCAAGGTGGAGAGCGGCGGCGGACAAGGGGGGCGAAACCTTGGGAAATAAGACAAAAGAAATTGAAAAGAGACTAGAAAAGACCAGACAAGACAATATAAAAAAAAACAGTAGAAAAGGAGGGTTAGACAGGGTCCTGGTCACGTTTGACTTTCATTGTCGCCAAGGTTGGAAGGCATAGGCACGCCTTGGAGGCTATAGTCTTCTAACCATCGCGTCCCAATAATGTCCAAAAGAGATTCTTTCAAAGCGTAGGCACGCCTTGGAACTGATAGTCCCCAATTTGCACAGCGCTCTTGGCGTACCCTTGTAAGGCGTGGGCACGCCTTGAAAATCTCAGTCTTCTGATCATCCAGTTTTTTTACAAACGCCCATGTGCGCCGAATACAAGGCGCGGGCACGCATTGTAACATGAAGTCTTCTGCCCACGAATTTTTTTTTGCTCCCAACCCAGAATAAAACTGCACAGAAATACCCGTGACCTACAATACAGGTTGTTTGCCAATAGGAACTTAAACCCACTAATCTTGAACACGAATATGAAATAAAACACAATTAAAATTCTTGGATTACCTTCCAAGTAGCGCCTTTTTTTAACGTTTTTTGCTAGACATCGCCATGTCCATTCACGGAGGATAAAATCGTGTAACTCGTTTCAGTGCCTCATCTTCTATGTATCCCTGATAACCCTCGTAAATAGGGTAATTCTTGAGCACATAAGGTATGGTCTTCCATGGATTAGTAGATGACGCCAAACAAGTCAACAAGATTCTTAATTCTTCACCCATTCCTTCATCACGAATATTTACTGGTTCGAGATATTTTGTCATCGCAACTTTTAACTTATTCCTGTCATGAAACTCAAAATCGTCTGGTATAATAAAATCAATCTCACTTACATGAATTAAAGAATAAAAGTCAGAAGAATATTGATTAAGGAATAGAGGAGATGTCACCGCATTTGGAGATTATTCACTGGATTTGTTCACTTGAACCATTTGATATTGGGGTCCCATTTCTTGTACTTCAATTCCCTTTTCAACTGCACCTTTAGAGTCTTCTTCTTGAGACTCTTGCAGTTCCATGTAATTTGTCAGGATAATTGTATTCTCATCTTCTTTAAGGTCGTTGATGGTTTGTGAGGGCAATTCTACATAAATTGGTGAAATCAATTCACTAATTGTAGATGCTAATTCACGCCTTCCTTCTTCCATCTTTTTAATCATCCTTTGTGTCTCCTGTTGAAATTGATTGTCTCCTGTTGAAATAGATATGTGTTAGTAGCTAGTGATTCAATTATTTCTTCAAGAAATATACCTAACGTAGATGACGTTTCTTGAGACTCTTGTTGTTGAAAATCCATTGGTCTGGTCACATAATTAAAATTAGAATCATCCCACCATCCTTGATCATACCCGTTTGAATAAAGGTCATACCAAGTTTGATATTGAGATGAAAAATTTTTAAAAGTATCTATTGGAATAGTTAGGCCATCTTGAAATGCAGGACATATATCGGTTGAATGAGCTGAGGTAAAATAAATTTCACAATTTGCAACAGCTCATTGATCATTAGAAAAAACACGAGTCTCATAACCCCTTCTAGAAATAAAATCCAGTCTATCACCAAAATACGGAATGTTAGCAATTATAAACTATATATAAAAAAAATAAGAAAAAAATAAAAAAAATTAAAACAAAATGAATACAAAAAGAAACAAATTAATCGGACACCAATCCCTGGCAGCGACACCAAAAATTGACAGGTGTCGAGCCTGTGCAATAATAATTATCTACTCAAGAAAATTACAAATTTTGTAAATAGCGGTGAGTAGGATCGAATCCACATGGATTGGGGATAATTTGTTTCTTCCAGATCAAAAGAACAAAATTGGGGGATATTTAAGGGAATGAAGATGAAAATAAAACAAACAAAATTCAAAAACTAACTCAACAAGTACAATTTACTAAAAATAGCAATTAATAAAATTCTACCCAAAGGATCAATTTTTCAGGCACGGTCCAATTAAATGATCATCGATTCAAAGATATTTCATTCATTCGTCACTAGGTTGGTTATAGCCATCAACAAGCTCTGACAGTCAATTCTTCCTTACTTTTTCGACAGTCAAGGTATGACTATTGACTGCTTCTCTAACCAGAAAACTACCCTAGGTACGACCGTAGGAATTTAATTACCCAATAGCATTAAAGTTAGAAAAACCCAACCCTAACCAATAAACACGCTATGAGGGTTTATTTAAACTAGATTTTACGTTTCCCCAACACAAAGCCAATTGTGGTAATTGTCACTAGTTGTCAACTAAACGAACAATTACGGATTCAATTTAATTAACGTGACAGTAGACTATTAGATTAAATTAAATATCCGACCGTTGATACTCAATTAATAAAATACCCATGAACAATTAATCCAGAAAACGCATGAATAGTAACGAATTGGAAGAAATAATGAAAATTCAATTAGATCTCACAGATATTGTGGACCGCGCCATCGCGTCGACCATTGGGTAGAGGAGAAAACTAACCGCTCCTCATCGTATCAATCTCGCGTGGTTTGATTGATTCCATCCACACAATTGCCAAAGAATTTGGGAAAGATGAAGTAACGCAGAAAGCAAAAGAAAAAGTCTTTAAGTTCCTTCTCTTGTTTCGTGTCTGTCCGGAGAAGAAAAGGAATAAAACAAAAGTCTTACGAAGTTCGTACAAAAGCAAAAGCAAAGAGTAAAAATCGTCTACAGGGAGAAACTAAAGCTAATCTATCTATCACACGTAAATCTGGATTTCGTTTTATTCGCCACGGATTGCTATCCCAACAAAAACGTAAGAAAGCTCCTAGCCAATCTCCTTATCCCACGTGAATCTGGTTTTTTAGCCAATTCACTCACAATAGCCACCGAAAAGAAAGGAAGAAGCGTCCCCGAGCAAAGCAAAGCTAATCTCCTTATAAGACGTGAATTTGGCTTCATTTCTATTGGTGGCCGCCGTCAGAAGGAAAGAAACGTCAGGGAGCAAGACTTTGTCTAGGGATTTTAATCCCATGCATCTCCGCAGTTCACGTGGACCTGATTTCCCAATTGGCCCTGCTGCTACCAATCCCGCAGGTCCGGCTTTTGGGTATCCTTCTACAGTTTCTGGCTTGGGCATGCCCTGAGATGAAAAGTCTTCTGGAAATTCTCCCCAAGATACCACTTTTAACACCAACCGCCTGCAATTTACACAAATATCAAATATGAGCAAAATCTCAATACTTAGCACAGTAAATAACCAAAATTATGACAAAATAACATCGCAAATGGTGCCCAACAATTGCTCTATCAAATCCCCCCACACCTAGACAATGCTTGTTCTCAAGCATTGCGAAACTCAGAAATACAATCAAGAAGGCAAAGGTCATGCAGTAATCTACACTAACACATGTATCCCGCATTCCTAACAACGTCGCCAAAGTTAGAACACACCGGACACGTAGTTATCCAAAGAGTATGAACAGGAATATTCGTCACCTACAAGAGAATGTATGGATACAAGGAGCGTTCAAATCAATATCACGGAATGACATTACCATAGGCTTGCATATTTATCACATCTCCACCACTCAAAAGTGAACTAAATACACAAATCAAAGGGATTTTAATAGGGTTGTAATGGGGTTTAGATAAAAGGCGGGATAAAAAGGTAAAGATAGGGTGTAATGTGTCAAGAGAATGTCCGATATCCACCACATAACCACAATGCTTCACCGGAGAAATTTCACAAGCGAGGCATTTTCATTTTCTATACCCACTATGCAAGTGTTGGAACTCTCTTTGTATTTTCTTCTCTTTTTTTTTTGAAAGGGTGTCTTGCAAGGCATGGGCACGCCCCCAGAGTCTTCTGTTCATCAGTTTATTGACAATTTCTCCCTTTTTTCTTTTTTTCTTCTTTTTTTTTTATTCTTTCGATCTCAGATGCACAAAACCAGCACCATACAGCTTCTATTCTAACAACACTTACGACCCTGGATTTTTTTGCCTTGCACAAACAATAAAATTCAAACATCTTTTAACGACAAAAGGTTAAACAAGTAAGTCTAAAAAGGTCATGGGTTATAAAACACGACTAACACACAAAATAGAAGGATAAAAGCTCAAATTGGTTAACTATTGGGAGACAAGATGAAGGCCTGGTTTGTAGAAAGCTAAAGAAGGTTAAATCCTAAATGCCCTTATCATTTCAAATGCATCCAATTCAACAAAATGTGACATCGACATATATAAAATAGCAAGTTTTAGAATGCCAATACCGTGCGTGATACCCACTCAACAATACAAATGAAGCAAACAATAATAATGGGCTCGCGTGTGAGAATCTCAAAATTTCATTAATTTTTGAAAATTAATATCAAAATATTATTTAAATGTTGAAATTATTAAATAATATGCATTTATATTTAATAATGTGTATTTATATTAGTAATGATGTTTTCACTTATAAAAATGTTATATTTTAATTTACATGAATTTTTAAAAATTTATTTGACGGTACGCGTTCGACTAAGCATTAGGGTAAATTTTGGCGCACTGACGCGCAATGTAGCCCTAAGTTGAAATGTAGGATATGTAGAGGTTATAAAAAAATGTACAACTAAGCAGAGGATGTGTTAAATGGGAAATTCCTACCAGTAGATAAAATTCTCGCGCGTAAACGCGATTCAATTCAAAATTTTCCCACCATTATTATCATGCCCAAAAGTCAATTAGACTACTCCCTAGACTACCCCAATTTTCCTCCCATCTTGTCACCAGCTACCACCCTTTTCTTACCCCTCTAAACTTCCGCTCCTCTACTGCAAGAAGAAGCAGAAACCGCTGCCTTCCAAGCTCCAACAGCCTCTCATCTTCAGCCACTCACACCCAGTCTTCAAGCTTCCATTTTCAGCTTCCACCTCCACTTCTTGCTGCTGTCCAGATTGAGCAAGAGGAAGGAGAGGATCGTTGTTGCTGCTGCTACTCTCGCTGCTCCTGCCGCTGCTACTACTGCTGGGTTGTTCGGACCAGGGTGAAGGAGAAAAACCAGCTTCCTATTTCTTCCTTCCACCAACCACAGAACCACCTCAAGCTCACCAAAAACCCCAGAACCCCAGCCCTCTTCATCTTCAGTCGCTGCTATGCTGCTGCGGTGACTGGCCAGACCGAGAGGGAAATAGAGAGCTAGGGAGCCGGCTGATCCTCTGTGGTTCTAGGAGCAACTTGAGGAATTAGACAATACATTTAGCTAGTAAACAACCCACTTGAAGGTAACAAACTCCAGCTTAGCACCTTAGCCAAAAATTTCAGATTTTGCAGCTTGTGGTTCATGAAATGTTAACTTGCGTTGGTGAAACTTGTTGGGTTGCTGAACCTCAAAGCTAATGATTGATGAAGCTAGAGGTGTTTTATGTGTTTATATGTGTGTTTTGTGGTGGGTAAATGTTTGGGAAATTTTAAGAATGAAAATGGAGAGCTGGCCGAAATAGGAAGGCAAAATTCCAGCTTGGTTACCGGTTGTTGTTTTGCAATTTTTACTTAGGTAATGAACTGGATTGCTTGTTGGGAGGTTAGACTAGTTAGTTGTGATTGTTATTGACGGGTTATTTTGTATCAATGCAAGTTTAATTCCGATTTTACACCCGTTGGACTGCAAGTATACAGGTCGCAATTGTAGTACAAGATGTATATCGGGTCGATCCCACGAGGAGCAATTCAAACAATTACTAAGCCCTTATTTTCTCTATTATTTAGACTAACAATTAATTTGAGCAGAGAAAATCTAATGCTGTAATCTACAAATCTGATATACAAATCTAGTTTAACAAATGCTGAATGCAAATAGAGAAATTTCACTTAAGGAAGATTCTAGGGATGTAGATTCCACTTATGGCATAAACAATACAAATGAATGGATTTACTTCTTGCTATTATTCTTGCTTAACCACAGATTCATTTCCAAAGTTTCCAAGACTCATTTTCATGATGAAATGGCCTAAAGCAATATAGATTTCCCTATTTTCATGGTGAAATACTACTACTACTCTGTTTTATTTCATGAAATGCTAAGTAATCCACCTACGTGTATCTCTATTTTCATGAACATACAACTCAAGCTCTACTCATGTGTTTCCATTGTTATTACCAATTCTCATTGAACAATAACAACTATAACCAAACTATTGGTGATCAATCAATAGCAAGTAATCACAGCTACACAAGTAGACAAGTTAATACAAGATATAACAAGTGTAAATCACATTCAATTTATACTATTTAGCCATAAGTTTCATCTACTCCCTAGATGAAGAAAGTTAGCTACTCATGTATGATTCAACAATCAGAATCACAAGTTTATTGCTGCAAAACATCATACAGTACAAGTATAAGAAAGATGAAAGAAAGCTTAGCCAACTGAAGGTGAAGCTCTCTAATTCCTGCTATGCTCTTGCACAATCTGATTACAAGTGAAAAACTCCAAAGACAAAATGCTTCTCCAAGACTCCTAACTAGAGAGAAACTTGTTACAAAATGAAAAACTAGCTACGTATGGTCATCCCCTGCTTCTCCTCTGTGTTTCTGCATAAAAAGTGGAAGAAATTCCATTCTTCTCACTTCATAATTTCCTCCACTCAGATTTTGTAAAAAGAAGTCAAAGATATGATATTTCCTTTTGTCCATACTCATTTGGTCTTTTCTTTTGTTGCAGAAGCATGTGCCACCGATTTCTGTCCCTCAAAATAGCTGGAAAGTTGTGAAAAAGGTAAAGAAAAACGGCTGTTGCACTTGCTGAGGAGAGAGACAGATCCGAGCCTCGGATCCGAGGAGTGAAAATGGATCCGAGCTCGGATCTTCAGGATCCGAGGGATTTCGTAATGGATCCGAGGTCGGATCGTCCTGACCTCGGATGCTCTCCGCCAGAAGTACAGACGAGGGTTCGGATCCATCTTGTGCACACGGATCCGAGCTCGGATCCGTGTTGACCAATTTCCAGTTTTTCACTTCTTCTCTTTTTTCTACATTTTTGCTCCTAATTTCTTGTGTACTTTGTCCTCTGGATGACCCTTACATTTCTTTGAACTTGTGCATGAATTTCATACATCAATTACCTTCACAAATTCACAAGATTAACGCATTAATTCACTCATTTATCAATTTTTTGAAACCTTAATCAATATTTAGGCAATTATCACCAAAAGAGTTCAAATATGGCTTAATCTTCTCAGAACATACCAAAAATTAATGCCAAATTCATACAAAATGTACGTTAAATATTCACTTATCAAATTCCCCCACACTTGAATCATTGCTTGTCCTCAAGCAAAATTTTTTTTTTTTTTTTTTATTCAACTTACTTCAACTATTTTAATAGATAAAACAATATACATACTTTTGTCAAATTTAATTCCTCAAAAACCTAGAAACCAATCATTATGCCATTTCTCAGATTACACTAAATACTCATAATATTTAATTAAATAAAAATAATTATGCCTTAATTTCAACAAATTCAAATCAATTCTCTCATTCTATCCTAATTTCACAAATAAGTAAATCACATAGTCAATTTTATGGCCTTCCTTATCCCAAAACTTATCAATTTAGAGGGATTTATTCACATTTCTTCTTATTTAAATAATGAAAATGTCTTTTTACGCGAAAATCAACACTTTTAGGTGAAAATTCCCGGTTACTCAACATTTCACTTATTTAAATTGCTAAGCATACTCTTAATTCCAATACCTTTTTACGCGAATGTCGACATTTGTAAATGCCAACCCCCGGTTACTCAGTATATGAATCATTGGAGTAGAAAAATAATAATATTATTCTTGTTTTTTTTTTTTTTTTTTATGACATATAATTTCTTTTTCCCTCTAAGTATAATTAAAGGAAGAATTTGGCCTTGTTTTTGACTATATCAATCACTTACTTATAAAATTAAGTAAAAATGATAAATCTCATTAATTTTGCAAAATTCTAAGCATAATTTTTATTATTTAACCAAATATACTTTCTAAAATGTAAATATCCTAATTGCATAATAATTCATTCCAGGCCAAATAAGAACTAAACTTTTCCAAAATACACATACCATTTTATCCAATGGAAGAATTAGACACTTAAAATTTTAACATTTTGGCCATTTTTATGGAAGAATTGTAATGAAATCCTCATGACTATCTCCACATATAATTCCAACATTTTTAAGCCATAAACAACTAAAATCATGCATTTCAACACACAATCACCCATCCATAAGATAAGTAATGCCTCCCCCACAGTTAAAATCTACAATGTCCTCATTGTAGAGGAAGGTAAAAGAACTGAAACTTCCCTCAAAATAGGTGGTGATGCCGTTTGAATCTTTTAATCATCACGCTCATCCATTTTCTGTCCAAAATGAGAGAACAAGGGTACCAAATACCATAAGTAGCACAAAATGATTTAAATTAAAGAAAAATAAAAGCTACAAAGTTTGTCTTAACAAAAGAAAAGAAAAATAAAGAAATAAAAGGTCTAATGCGCTAAAAAGCATCATGGCTGCTGGGAACGAGGGTCTACTGCCTCCTCGGCTCCATGAGGACCCTGTGAGGTACCAATATGGCCCTCCTCCTGATGAGGTGTCGGTGTAGGGGACCGTCGAATATGAAAATGATCCTCGATCGCACGAAGACGGCGATCATGTCGGTCGAGTCGCTCAGTCATCATCCGTTCCGTCTGGTCAATGCGCTCGACGACTCGCGTCTCCATACAGCAAATAGCATTGAGAAGCTCTTGCCACTTGGAGCGCGATTGAGGAGGTGGTCGTGGAACCGGAGGAGGAAGAGTCTGCTGTGCCTCCGTCTCTTGAGTTTCCGCTTGTGGTTCAGTGTGAGGCGGAGGCTGAGTGGAAGTCGATGCTTCTCCTGTGTCCCGGACCAAAGTAGCTCCAAAATCAGTAGAAATACCCAAGGATTTGAGTAACGAATCATTTACCTCGTCGGCCGACCTAGTTACCACAGCTCTCTGGGCTCCAATGGGAATCTTGAGCTTCTCAAAGATGAGGGATAGCAGCCGAGGAAATCCAAAACAAGTCTCGCCGGCCCTCATACGAGCTGTGGTTCGCATATAGCTGATGATAATGCTGGGTAGAGGAATACCAGTCAATTGCCTACCCACTCCATGTATCATTTTATCCAGAAAATAGAGATCGCTATTTCGGATCTCCCGTTTGCCACTCTTTTTCGGTACCACATTGAAGGCAAAAAGGTAGAAAATCAGGTGGTACCGATGCTCGAAGGAGTCGGCATATACCGTGAGTTTTTTCGAACTTCCTCGCTCACGGTATTGACCCTTTAGCCGTCCCACGGCCTCTCCCACTTCCCAAGGGTCTCGAGCTTTGAACTCCTTGGTCAATTTGACATCTTCGCCTTCATCTTTGAGTTTGGTGAATTGTCTCAATGTATCGCGATTGAGAGCCACTCTTCTTCCTCGAACCCACGAGACGATGAGGTTGCCACTGTGACTTTGTTTATTTTCTACATTGGCGTAGAATTCCCTGACCAGATTGGGATAGTAATGTTTTGGCAAATTTAGTATAGTCTCCCATCCGAGTCGCTTAAATACCGTGGAGATGTGGTAGTGTGCATCCACCTCCGGTGCCAAATGTTTTTCAATGATAATCTCTTTGTCCAAACCAGCCTCGTACCACTGTTGATTCTCGAGGGAGGTGAAACGAGTGGTATCATAGTCAGGAATTGGCTCGTCACGGCTAGTGGATGCAGTTTTCCGGCGAGATCGAGGTGGTGATTCAGGCGAAGGGGATTCTTCCTCAGGCGACTCCTCATGCACAGAAGGTGTATGTTCTTCACTTGACGATGGTGTAGGAGTACGAATACGAGCCCTCCTTGTACGAGCCATAGCACCTATAAACAAGATGAGTATTTATTAGAGACGATAGAAACTCTCTCATACATGTTAAATAAGAATTTAAGAAAATTTCGGCAGAATTTCCCCTTGAAAAAGGGCTAAACTCCCTGCCAAAATGTACCCAAAATTAAACAAATAAACTTTCTAACAATTGTCAAATCCAATTCCCACACTCAGAAAGGATATTAGCAGTAAAGAAATCATTTCATGCATATTAAGTGCAAACAATTTTAAATTATATCCATTTGCAAGAATGAACACTCAAACACTTGAGAATATCTCCAATCCATTTCATAACACTCGTTAACACTTAAGTTAACGACATATGAGTCCCAATTAATCCAAATACTAATTATTTCAAGTAAAAGTGGTTCAATGTGCTTAACTTGATCGGGAACACACACTTTTACCCAATGGGCTATTGCTCTAGCATATCATTTTCAATTGGTATAACAGTGATTTATACCTCTCTGAACAAGTTCATATATTCACAGAAAGCAAAATTCACAAGTTTAAACCACTAACATGCTCAAGCCCAAAAATTGAGAAGGAAATCTCAAAACTATCACCAAATCCATAATTCTCACACAAATAAGCATGAAAATAATTATAGCAACTGATTTGAGCACAATGTATCACAATTATATCACGAATTTGCAACAATTAAGCTATTAGCAAAATATATTGAAAAACTAAAAATATACAAAAATGAGAGATATAAAATGTCACAGAAATTCGAAATGTGTTACCTCAAATAGATGGAGTGATGATGGAGGATGATAATGATGCAAAAATGGAGAACAACCAAGCCCAAACGCGACCTCAAATTGCAAGATTTCAATTCGGCCCTAATTTGCGTTTTGAAGATCAAAACCCCTCAATTTGATGTTTTTGATTTCAAATTGTTAAGGGTTAATGCTCAGAAGAGGTTAGTGAAGGTTTTTGTTGTGAAAAATTGGGAATGTTATGGATGAAATGGAAGATTGGAGGAAAGGGAATAGGGTTTCGAAGAGAGAAAAAAAAAGAAATCTGGAAAAATGAGGAACCGAGGCCTCGTTTCCTTTCTTATCGTGAAAGGATCCGAGGTCGGATCCTTTCTGGAAGGGCTCGGATCCGATAGGGCTCGGATCAGCCCCAACAGAAACACAGACGAGCCCTCGGATCTGTCTGGGTTGGAATGGATCCGAGCTCGGATCTATGGATCCGCGGTCGGATCTGTCTGGGCTTTTAGGATCCGAGCTCGGATCCTTGTGTCTCTGCAACAAATTGCAGAAACTGCAATTTTTTTCAAACTTTTTCTCCCTTTTTTCGGCCAATTCCAAATTACACATTGGACATCCCTTTTCTCAATTCCAACGTCCCATGCACATGTAATATACCATAAACATAATATCCAACCTCTCAAAACACAACAAACACATCTACATTGAAAATCGAGGGGTGAGGTTCTTTGATCATTTTTGCATTTTTACACTAAAATGGCATTTTTTTTTTTGAGCATTAAATGTATATCAAATGAGTCCATGAGCCTTTATAACCATGATATCACCAAAACTCACTTAAATATACTTGAAATGCACAATGTATGTATATGCATGGGAATTTTGAGCACTTAAAACACAATTTGATAAGAAAAACTCCCTTTTACACATATTCTTCAAGTGCACCTCCGAGATGGATGATAAAACTCCCGTACCTCCTACAAACAAGTGAAATACATCTAATTAGTCAATTAAATCACGCCAAAATGTAAGAAACACCTAAAAACACACAAATACACTATTATTATTGGGTTGCCTCCCAACAAGCGCTTTTGTTTATAGTCGTTGGCTCGACAATCCTATAACTTCTTTAATTCTCCTTTGCATTTCCTAAGGAGTAAATTACCCCTTTAGGAACTTTTTCTCCTGCCAAATAGAGCTTCAATCTTTGGCCATTTACTTTGAATGGAGCACCATTTTCTCCTTTTATTTCCACTGCTCCATAAGGAAACATGCGAACCACTTCAAATGGACCGGACCATCGAGACTTAAGCTTTCCAGGAAATAATTTAAGCCTTGAGTTAAACATCAAAACCTTTTGCCCTTGTTCAAAATGCTTAGGGAGGATATGTTTATCATGCCAAAATTTCACTTTTTCTTTGTAAATCTTGACATTCTCATACGAAGTCAACCTCAATTCCTCCAATTCGCTTAACTCAAGCATTCTCTTTTCACCTGCAGATTTAAAATCAAAGTTAATTGCTTTAACAGCCCAATAAGCTCTATGTTCTATTTCCACAGGTAAATGACATGCTTTCCCATAAACAAGCTTATATGGAGACATTCCCAACGGCGTTTTAAATGCCGTTCTATACGCCCATAAAGCATCTTCAAGCTTGTTTGACCAATCCTTTCTTGATCGGTTTACTGTTTTTTCCAAAATGATTTTAATTTCCCGGTTGGCCAACTCCGCTTGTCCATTAGCTTGAGGATGATAGGGGAGTGACTTTTTATGCCTGCACCCATATTTAAACAACAAAGTGTCAATAGCTTTATTACAAAAATGCTTACCTTCGTCGCTTATTATTGCCTTTGGGACTCCAAACCTACAAAATATGTTCCGTTTCAGGAACTTAAGCACAACTTTAGCCTCATTAGTTTGTGAAGGAATGGCCTCCACCCATTTAGAGACATAATCAACTGCTAAAAGGATGTACTTGTTATTATATGAGCTAGGAAATGGTCCCATAAAATCAATGCCCCAAACATCAAATAACTCAACTTCCAAATATGTAGTCAAAGGCATTTCATTCCTTCTTGAGATATTACCGGTTCTTTGGCATTGATCACAACTTTTCACCCAATTTCTAGTATCTTGGTGCATAGTAGGCCAATAAAATCCAGATTGCCATATCTTTGCTACAGTCTTAGTAGTACTAAAATGACCTCCCGTTTCAAGAGTATGACAATGCATTAAAATGCTATGTACCTCCTCCTCCGGAACACATCTTCTAATTATTCCATCTGCACAATGTTTGTAAAAGAATGGTTCCTCCCAAAAGTAATGTTTAGCATCATTTAAGAATTTTTTTCTTTGATGAGAATTCAAATCATTAGGTATCACTCCACTAGCTATAAAGTTAACTAGATCAGCATACCATGGTGACTTATAAATTGCCATTAAAAACTCATCTGGAAATTCTTCTTTAATGGACAAATGGTCATCTTGCTGCATGTTCTCCAGTCTAGAAAGATGATCTGCAACTAAATTCTCGGATCCTTTTTTATCTTTGATCTCCAAGTCAAATTCCTGCAACAATAAAATCCATCGAATTAATCGCGGTTTTGCATCTTTCTTATTTAACAAATACTTGAGTGCTGCATGATCAGTATAAACGATAACTTTAGATCCTACTAAGTATGATCTAAATTTATCCAATGCAAAAATCACTGCTAGCAACTCCTTCTCTGTTGTTGCATAGTTAACTTGAGCTTCATTTAACATTTTACTTGCATAATAAATGACATGAAGTCGCTTATTATGTTTTTGCCCAAGAACAGCCCCAACTGCAAAATCACTTGCGTCACACATTAATTCGAATGGCAAGCTCCAATCCGGTGATGCTATGATAGGTGCGGAGACAAGTTGCTTCTTTAACCTATTAAAAGCAAGTAAACACTCATCAGTAAATTGAAAAGGAACATCTTTTGCAAGTAATTCACATAAAGGTTTAGCAATCTTGGAAAAATCCTTAATAAACCGCCGATAGAATCCCACATGTCCAAGAAAGCTACGAATGCCTTTCACATTGGTTGGTGGAGGCATTCTCTCAATAACCTCTATTTTGGCTTGATCAACCTCAATACCTTCTGAGGAAATTTTGTGGCCTAACACAATACCTTCACAAACCATGAAGTGACATTTTTCCCAATTGAGTACAAGGTTTGTTTCTTCACATCTCTGCAAAATTAGATCTAAATTGTTAAGACAATCATCATAAGTAGATCCAAATACAGAAAAATCATCCATGAAGATTTCCATAATTTTCTCATTAAAATCAGAGAAAATTGCCATCATGCATCGTTGGAAAGTGGCCGGTGCATTGCACAATCCAAAAGGCATCCTTCGAAATGCAAAAGTACCGTAAGGACAAGTGAATGTAGTTTTCTCTTGATCTTCTGGTGCAATGACTATTTGATTGTATCCTGAAAAACCATCCAAGAAACAATAAAATTCATATCCGGCCAATCTTTCTACCATTTGATCAAGAAAAGGAAGAGGGAAATGATCCTTCCTAGTAGCTGCATTCAATTTTCTGTAATCAATACAGACTCGCCAACCAACCACAACTCTAGAGGGAATCATTTCATCATTTTTACCATGTACTATGGTTATCCCCCCTTTCTTTGGTACTACATGGATAGGAGAAATCCACACACTGTCAGAAATTGGAAAAATTATACCTGCATCCAACCATTTAAGGATTTCTACTCTTACCACTTCTTTCATGTTTGGATTTAACCTTCTTTGAGTCTCAACCACTGGTTTAGAATTTTCTTCCAATAAAATCCTGTGCATACAAATAGTTGGACTAATTCCTTTGATATCAGAAATTGTCCATCCTATAGCCTTTAAATGCTTCCTCAAAACACGTAAGAGCTTGTCTAATTGTTCCTCATTTAATGCTGAATTTACAATCACAGGCAGTGTCTCTTTTTCTCCAAGAAATGCATATTTGAGGTGCTTAGGCAGCGGCTTAAGCTCAAGCTGCGGTGCTTTCTCACATGATGGTGGAGGTAGCCCTTTGCTCAGTCCTAACGCCTCGTATGCATTTCTCCTTTTATAAGGAATTTGTGCCTGCAAAAATTCAGTCATTTCTTCAATCTGTTCCTCTTGTATACCTATACCATTAAGACAAAGTTCAAGAGAATCATTATCAAGATTTACTTGACTCATTTCTAATGCCAATTCATCACATATGTCAACCGAATAAACATGGTCGGTAAAAGAGGGATATTTCTCTACTTTACTCAAATCAAATTCCACTTCCTCTTCACCGATTTGAAACTTAAACTTACCTCGTTTGACGTCTATTATTGTACCTGCAGTGGCCAGAAATGGTCTACCAAGTATAATAGGTACATTTACATCTTCCTCCATATCTAAAACAACAAAATCGACAGGAATAATAAATTTCTGCACTTTAATGAGCACATTTTCCAATATGCCCATTGGATGTCTAATAGACCTGTCAGCCAATTGCAAGGAAATGTTAGTACGCTTCAACTCTTTCAACCCCAATTGCCTAGCCACAGTTAAAGGGATCAATGACACACTTGCACCAAGGTCACAAAGTGCTTTAGAAAATTCTACATTACCGATAGTGCAAGGAACTGTAAAACTCCCTGGATCTTTCAATTTGGGTGGCAATTTGTTTTGTATGATTGCACTACATTCTTCTGTTAATGCAATTGTCTCACTGTCTACCAACTTCCTTTTCCTGGTCATTATCTCCTTGAGAAACTTCGCGTACGAAGGAATCTGCAAAATAGCATCCACAAAAGGAATGTTAATATGTAATTGTTTAAAAATGTTGACAAATTTCTCAAATTCTTTGTCATTTCTTGAAGGCTTCAATCTTTGAGGGAATGGCACCGGTGGAGGAATTGGTGTTGCATCTTCCATTTGCAGTTCATTTTCCTCTATCTTTTCTTTCCCTTTTTCTTCCTTGCTTCCCTCTTTTAACTCACTCAATTTCTTATTCTCTCTTTTTTCAAACTCTCTTCCACTTCCAACTACTGGCGGCTCAACTAATTCCTTACCACTACGGAGGGTTATGGCCTTCACATGCTCCCTTGGGTTCACTTCAGTTTTGCTAGGTAAATCCCCTTGGTTGCGATTATTAACCGCATTGGCAATTTGGCCTAATTGGACCTCAACATTCCTGTACATATTGGTGAGTTGGTCCATTCTTCCCTCAATTCTTTCAAACCGTTGAGTAGTGGCACTAGCTAACTTTTCAATTTTATCATTTGATGCATTAGCTAGCTTTTCGATTGCCAATTCCCAAGCTGGTTTGGACTCATGCAGTGTTTGCTTTTGTTGAAAACCTGGTGGATTAACTGGTCTTTGTTGGTTCCCTTGATCTTTCCATCCAAAATTCGGGTGATTACGCCATCCTGGATTATAAGTATTGGAGTATGGATTGTTTTGGGGTGGACGGTTGTAATTGTTGAGATATTGAACCTGTTCACTGCTAGAACACATAAAATCATCATGATCTCCGCCGCAAATGGTACAACTTGCAACAACTACTCCTTGATTAGAACTAGAACCAACTTGCCTATTAAGCATCTTAACCACATTATCCATTTTTGCACTTAACATATTCAAGGTATCTACTTCAAGCATACCTGCGGTTCTCCTTGAATTACCTCGTTCGTTTGCCCATTGGTAGTTGTTAGCAGCCATTTCTTCGATCAATTGCTGAGCTTCCTCAGCTGTCTTTCCCATTAAAGCTCCTCCCGCTGCTGCATCTACATGTGTCTTTGTTGGATAGGTGAGACCATTGTAAAATGTTTGGACTACTAGCCAATCGGGTAGACCATGATGAGGGCATCTTCTTTGCAATTCCCGATAACGCTCCCAAGCTTCATACAATGTCTCTCCTTCCTGTTGAGAGAAACTTGTTATATCCATTCTCAATTTAGCAGTTTTTCCAGGTGGAAAGAATTTATTAAGAAAAGCCTTAGCTAATTCATCCCAAGTAGTAAAAGTATTTGGAGGATGAGATTGTAGCCAAACCTTAGCCTTGTCCCTTAGTGAAAATGGAAACAATCGAAGTTTAATCGCATCTTCACTAACACCATTAAACTTAATTGTATCACAAATTTCAAGAAATGTTGACAAGTGAGAATTTGGATCCTCAGTAGCATTACCTCCATATTGAGATTGTTGTACCATTTGAATCAGTGATGGTTTTATCTCAAAGTTATTAGCGTTTACCGTTGGTCTTACAATGCTAGTTTGAGATCCTTGTGCTCCCGGTAAAGCAAAATCTCGCAGAATTCTCCTATTTGATTCATTTTCTGCCATTTCTTCCTCAAATTGTAATTCTATCAAAATATCTTCTATTGGCTGCCAAACCTCTTGTTCCTCTTGATGTGATGTATTCCTCCTTTGTCTGCGTAATGTTCTTTCAATTTCCGGATCGAAATGTACAACTCCTCGATTTGATCGGTGCATACACTACAAACAAAAACAAGAGAAAATTTTTATACTTTTAATTCAACAACTTGAATAAAGATAATGAAATTTATCTAAATTAATAGAGATGATGAGGCCCTAATATTGCCGCTCCCCGGCAACGGCGCCAAAAACTTGACGGGATATTTTGTATCAATGCAAGTTTAATTCCGATTTTACACCCGTTGGACTGCAAGTATACAGGTCGCAATTGTAGTACAAGATGTATATCGGGTCGATCCCACGAGGAGCAATTCAAACAATTACTAAGCCCTTATTTTCTCTATTATTTAGACTAACAATTAATTTGAGCAGAGAAAATCTAATGCTGTAATCTACAAATCTGATATACAAATCTAGTTTAACAAATGCTGAATGCAAATAGAGAAATTTCACTTAAGGAAGATTCTAGGGATGTAGATTCCACTTATGGCATAAACAATACAAATGAATGGATTTACTTCTTGCTATTATTCTTGCTTAACCACAGATTCATTTCCAAAGTTTCCAAGACTCATTTTCATGATGAAATGGCCTAAAGCAATATAGATTTCCCTATTTTCATGGTGAAATACTACTACTACTCTGTTTTATTTCATGAAATGCTAAGTAATCCACCTACGTGTATCTCTATTTTCATGAACATACAACTCAAGCTCTACTCATGTGTTTCCATTGTTATTACCAATTCTCATTGAACAATAACAACTATAACCAAACTATTGGTGATCAATCAATAGCAAGTAATCACAGCTACACAAGTAGACAAGTTAATACAAGATATAACAAGTGTAAATCACATTCAATTTATACTATTTAGCCATAAGTTTCATCTACTCCCTAGATGAAGAAAGTTAGCTACTCATGTATGATTCAACAATCAGAATCACAAGTTTATTGCTGCAAAACATCATACAGTACAAGTATAAGAAAGATGAAAGAAAGCTTAGCCAACTGAAGGTGAAGCTCTCTAATTCCTGCTATGCTCTTGCACAATCTGATTACAAGTGAAAAACTCCAAAGACAAAATGCTTCTCCAAGACTCCTAACTAGAGAGAAACTTGTTACAAAATGAAAAACTAGCTACGTATGGTCATCCCCTGCTTCTCCTCTGTGTTTCTGCATAAAAGGTGGAAGAAATTCCATTCCTCTCACTTCATAATTTCCTCCACTCAGATTTTGTAAAAAGAAGTCAAAGATATGATATTTCCTTTTGTCCATACTCATTTGGTCTTTTCTTTTGTTGCAGAAGCATGTGCCACCGATTTCTGTCCCTCAAAATAGCTGGAAAGTTGTGAAAAAGGTAAAGAAAAACGGCTGTTGCACTTGCTGAGGAGAGAGACAGATCCGAGCCTCGGATCCGAGGAGTGAAAATGGATCCGAGCTCGGATCTTCAGGATCCGAGGGATTTCGTAATGGATCCGAGGTCGGATCGTCCTGACCTCGGATGCTCTCCGCCAGAAGTACAGACGAGGGTTCGGATCCATCTTGTGCACACGGATCCGAGCTCGGATCCGTGTTGACCAATTTCCAGTTTTTCACTTCTTCTCTTTTTTCTACATTTTTGCTCCTAATTTCTTGTGTACTTTGTCCTCTGGATGACCCTTACATTTCTTTGAACTTGTGCATGAATTTCATACATCAATTACCTTCACAAATTCACAAGATTAACGCATTAATTCACTCATTTATCAATTTTTTGAAACCTTAATCAATATTTAAGCAATTATCACCAAAAGAGTTCAAATATGGCTTAATCTTCTCAGAACATACCAAAAATTAATGCCAAATTCATACAAAATGTACGTTAAATATTCACTTATCATCATGTTATTTCGATTTCCTAAATTGTTAATTACTTACTTGTCCATTTGTACTTGTTAAATTGCCCTATGTGAATTGCATGTTTCGAGGCACCACTGAGCTATTGGCTCATCTTTTTCAATTTATTTTCCTTGACAGGTTCTAAATTGCATGAAATCTTGGAGAACTAGAAAAGAAATGTTATATTTTGAATGCCCACTTTTGTATTTGTACTTTGGAAAAACTTTAGTATCTTTTGGATGACTTTTGTGTCTTTGGGAAAATGTGAATCCCGTGATGCTTTTGTGCCCTGGATTAGGAATTTTAAATTGTAAATAAAGTTGAATTTAAGTATTTTAAGTTCGACATTTTCTTTGATGCTTGAAATTGTACTTTTGGACAGAGTAAGTTGAATGGTACGGTTTGTTTAAGTACTTGGCTTATGCGAGAAGTAAAGTTTATTTACGAATTATATTTGATGATGTTAGATGATTGAGTGAGTGAGTCCCAGCGAGAACTGGGCAGGCGACTCGCCTAACCCTCTGGTTCGCCTCAGGGGGAGGTGGGCCCGCCACAGGTGGTATCAGAGCATCAGGTTAGAACGTATTTGGGAGAATTGTTAGGTATTTTATTCCTAGAAATAGGAATGAGATACTTATATATATTTTAAGTGATAATTGATCAAGTTAATGGTGCTAAGGTTTAACTTTGAAAGTTTTGGCTGTTTTGTAGGTTTGGAGAACCCTAATGGGAACAGACATGCTGCTAATGGTAACGGTCACGTGAATGGTCACGCGCCGCCTCTTAGGCCTATTTTTTATCAAGTTCAGGGTGGTGGATCTCGTGTTCAGTACTCGCCCGCCACCAGGGTTCCTAGGTGTGACTGTAGGTTGACCTTCTCTTACCCCAACCGCTTGGTTCTGGCTATAGATGATGAGCGTCGCCAGTTGGTAAATTCCAACCTGGCCCTGATTCAGGACGTGGATGAGTTAGGTGCCATGGTGAATCATCTGCAGAATAGGGTAACAGAGCTGACTGGACGGGTGATAGAGGAGAGAGCTAGGGCTGAGGCAGACCGTGAGGAGCTGCAGAGAGCGAGGGACAGCCTGGCTAGGATGAGAGACATGGTTCGTGAGCGAGCCTCTGGGATACTAGCGGATGCTACCATGCTGGTGGATGAGGTGATGGACGAGGTCTTAGAGGTAGCTCCTAGTACTGAGGAGAATCCAGAGGAGGACCTGGAGGAGGATCCTGATGAGGGGAATCCATCTGATGGTCCCGTTGAGGACTAGACTTAGTTAAACCCTCTTTTGACTTGTAATCTGTAAACATTGGTTGGGATGGTGCTAACTCTTAGGCCATTGTATTTTTGTAACTGTATGGCTTGCTTTTGTGGTGTTGCACTTCTTTTGATTATGAATGACTGGTTGCACCTTGTAGCACTTTTGTGCTATATTTTTGTAAAATTCCAACGAAATGCTAATTGTAGGAATTTCGAATGTTAATATATGTGTTAGTTGTGGTTATTTTTATCGCCGTCAAGTTGATCTTCATTTGGCATAATTTTCTGCTTTGTTTCTCAATTTTATGTAAATTTTCCTGCGTTGCTCTTTAAACTTTGCGTAAATTTCTGCATACTTACTTCTTGTCTTGCATTAGGCATAACTAGGTATTGATCCCCGTGGTAGAGGCCGAGACCGAAGTCGAGGTCGAGGTCGAGGGAGACGGGCTAAACCCATTCGTGATCAAGGGGGCGATAGAGCGTCAGAAGTGAACCAAAATCGGGGAACCGAGGGCGGGGCCGGAGATCAAATGGTCACCGCTATTAATAGGATAATCGAAGTGCTAGAGCATTTGACGGACCGTCATGGTCCTGGACCAGTGCATCAACAACCTGGTGGGCAGGTAGCTACTGAAGATAGGGCCTTGGAGAGGTTCCTGAAGTTTGGGCCGCCTAAGTTTCAAGATGGGCCAGAGCCTGAAATAGTTGAGGGATGGTGGGAGAGAATATCTGATATTTTTGCCACATTGGATTACACTGAGACGCGGAAGGTGACTTTTGCGTCATTTCAATTTGAGGGAGCTGTACGGTCTTGGTGGAATTTGATTAAGGATAAGTAGGATAGAAACCGTACCCCTAGTACATGGGCAAATTTCACCTGTGAGTTTAATGCCAAATTTCTTCCACCTCTAATCCAAGAGAAAAGGAAGGATGACTTTATTAAGTGCAAACAAGGGGCCATGAGTGTAGCAGAGTATGAGACCAACTTTACTAAATTAGCCCGATATGCCCCTGACCTGATAGCCACTGAGCAGAGACGCATTAGGAGATTTGTGCAAGGGCTCAATGTGGAGATTCAAGAGGGGCTAGCAACTGCTCAAATTAACACGTATAGTGATGCCGTAGAGAAAACTCAGAGGTTTGAGACGGCTAGAGCTCAATCTAGATCATTCTTTGCTAGGAAAAGAAATGCCCCTAGTGGTAGCAGTGACCCAATTTCTACAAGTGCCCCACCGCTTAAGATGGGTAGAGGAATTGGGGTAGTGAATATCCCTATTGCATCGAGAGGTGCTTTAACAAGGGGTGCTGGAGTTAGAGACTCTGGGGTGAGAGGATCTGGAGTGAGAGGAGGTCAAAGTGGAAAGGGACCCTTTAGGAGTGCTCGACAAGGTGTACAAGTGTCAACCCCTCAGATAACTTGTGGTTACTGTGAAAAATCTAATCATACCGCAAATGAGTGCTGGAGAAAGGAGGGCAAGTGCCTCAGGTGTGGGAGTGCTGAGCACCAAATTGCTAATTGTCCTAAGATTTTCGAGAATGGGGGAAGCCAAGGAGGTGCCACAAGTTCTAGGCAAACTGCTTCTGGAGGGAGTCGGCTAAAGGTCCTGGCCAGGGTTTATGCCCTGGATAGTCAACCTGTACCTGACCCTTCGGAGGTAGTCGAAGGTACACTTCTAATCTTTCATCGATTAGCTAAGGTTTTAATTGATCCCGGTGCGACTCATTTGTTTGTTAATCCTGCTTTTATGTGTGGAATTGATGTAAAGCCTGTACGATTACCCTATGATTTGGAAGTTAGGACTCCTACGGGTAATAAGAGCATGCTCACTAGTTTCGTGTATAAGGAATGTGAATTTTGGGTTGGAGAGCAAAAAATGCTAGATGACTTGGTGAGTTTGGATCTTAATGGGTATGATGTGATTATAGGAATGGACTTTTTATCTTACCACCATGCTAAGCTAGATTGTAGAGCTAAAGTGGTGGAATTTTGCATCCCAAGCGAGGCAACTCTCAAGCTAGATGTAAGGGGTAGATTAGGTTCGTCTGCTTTGATTTCAGGGATTCGAGCTAGGAAAATGCTTCACAAGGGAGCCCAGGGTTTCTTAGCTTTCTTAATTAATGCCCCTAGTGACCAAGTGAAATTAGAAGATGTGCCAATCGTGCGAGATTTTTTCGATGTCTTCCCTGAAGAATTAACATCTTTACCACCTGAAAGGGAGATAGAGTTTAAAATTGATTTGGTACCAGGAGTAGCCCCAATTTCTAAGATTCCTTATAGAATGGCTTCTGCAGAATTGAAAGAATTAAAGATCCAGTTGCAGGACCTACTAGAAAGAGGTTTTATTAAGGAAAGTGACTCACCGTGGGGAGCTCCAGTTTGGTTTGTAAAGAAAAAGGACGGGAGTTTGAGATTGTGCATTGACTATCGAGGTTTGAATGAGATGACTATTAAGAATAAATACCATTTGCCCTTGATTGATGGATTATTTGACCAATTGCAAGGATCGGTGGTGTACTCTAAGTTAGATTTGAGACAAGGATACTATCAATTGAGAATTAAAAAGGAAGACATACCTAAGACTGCTTTTAATTCTAGATATGGGCACTTTGAGTTTGCGATAATGCCCTTTGGGTTAACCAATGCCCCAACTGCTTTCATGGATCTAATGCAGAGAATTTTTAAGAAATATCTGGACCAATTTGTAGTGGTATTCATAGATGATATTCTAGTATATTCTAAGACCCGAGAGGATCACGCCAAGCACTTGGAGATAGTTTTACAAGTGTTGAGGGAACACAAGCTTTACGCTAAGTTCAGTAAGTGTGAATTTTGGCTGGAAGAAATTTCTTTTCTGGGTCATAGAATTTCTAAGAATGGAATCGCAGTGGATCCAACTAAAGTGGAGGCAGTTACTTTGTGGAAACAACTAGAGAATCCAACTGAAATTAGAAGTTTCTTGGGATTGGCAGGTTATTACCGTCGTTTTATAAAAGATTTCTCGAAAATTGCTGGGCCAATGACGGAGTTAACTAAGAAAAACCATAAGTTCATTTGGAGCCCTAAATGTGAAGCGAGCTTTCAAGAATTGAAGAGGCGATTGACTACGGCTCCAGTGTTAACCCTACCTGAGAGAGTTGATGGGTATGTAGTATATTCTGATGCTTCTAAAGAAGGGTTAGGCTGTGTTCTAATGCAAAAGAAAAAAGTTGTGGCCTATGCTTCTAGGAAATTAAAACCTCATGAGATGAATTACCCGACCCATGACCTAGAGTTGGCTGCTGTTATTTTTTCTTTGAAAAAGTGGAGACATTATTTGTATGGGGTAACATTTGAGGTTTTCACAGACCATAAGAGCCTTAAGTATCTGTTTTCACAAAAGGAGTTGAACTTGCGACAGAGGCGTTGGGTAGAATTTCTTGAGCATTATGATTGTTCAATCAATTATCACCCTGAAAAAGCAAATGTGGTTGCAGATGCACTAAGTAGGAGAGCTCAAGTAGCAGGTTTAATGGTGAGAGAATGGGATATGTTAAAAGAAGCGAGTGGTTGGAATCCTCGTTTAGAAAAGTTGAAAATCTTGTTTGGAAATCTATCCTTAAAATCTCCTTTGTTAGAAAGAATTAAGGAGATTCAAGGGAAGGATCCGGTAGTACAAGGTTATTTGGAGAAAGTGAGAAGGGGGGAAACCCTAGATTTTAAGTTAGGACCTGAAGGTATTTTGAGATTTAGGGATCGAATAGTAGTACCTATTGAAGAGAGTTTGAAAAGAGAAATTCTAGAGGAGTCACATCGGTCCAAGTATACTATTCACCCTGGAGTTAACAAGATGTATCAGGATGTGAAAGGGCTGGTGGGATGGCTTAAAAATGGATGTGGCGAAATTTGTACAGACTTGCCTAGTGTGTCAGCAGGTTAAGGCAGAACATCAAAAGCCTTCTGGTTTGTTACAACCTTTAGAAATCCCTGAGTGGAAATGGGAGCATATTACCATGGATTTTGTGACGGGTTTACCTAGAAGTCAAAGGAGACATGATGCGGTTTGGGTGATAGTGGATAGGCTTACTAAATCTGCACATTTCCTACCTGTGAAAATGAGTTACTCTTTGGAGAAACTAGCCAAGTTGTACACAAAAGAAATTATGAGATTACATGGGATTCCTGTAAGTATAGTCTCCGATCGAGATCCTAGATTCGTTTCCCGCTTTTGGCAGAAATTTCATGAGACTTTGGGGACTAAATTGAAGTTGAGCACTGCATATCATCCACAAACAGATGGACAGTCGGAGAGAACCATACAAACCCTAGAGGACATGTTAAGATCGTGTATATTAGATTTCGGAGGGAGTTGGAGCCAGTACATGACGTTGGCAGAGTTTGTTTATAATAACAGTTATCAGGCTTCAATCCAAATGGCACCGTATGAGGCGCTTTATAGTAGAAGGTGTCGATCCCCTATTCATTGAAATGAAATAGGAGAGAAGAGGACTTTAGACCCGACAGCTATTCCATGGATCGAAGAACCTTATGAGAAAGTTAAACTGGTTAAGGAGAGACTTCAAACTGCTCAAAGTCGGCAAAAGAGTTACGCAGATCACCGAAGAAAAGACTTAGAATTTGAAGTAGGAGACAAAGTCTTTCTAAGAATGAAACCTATGAAAGGAGGGGTAGTATCCAAGAAGGAAAAAAAATTAAAGCCGAGATACATTGGACCCTTTGAAGTTCTTAAACGAGTTGGAAAAGTGGCTTATCAGCTGGATTTACCTTCTAGCATGAGCAGGATTCATAATGTCTTCCACGTATTTCTGTTCAAGAAATATCATCCCGACCCAAGTCATGTGATTCAATTAGATGAAGTTGAAGTAGACGAATCTTTGACCTATGAGAAGCGACTAGTTAAGATTTTGGACCGAGAATTTAAAGAATTGAGAAATAAGAAAATTGCCTTAGTCAAAGTCTTGTGGAGAAATCACGATGTCGAGGAGGCAACTTGGGAGGTAGAGAAGGACATGAAGGACCAATACCCAGAGTTATTCACTTGAACAGGTAAGAATTTTGAGGACAAAATTCTTTTAAGGGGGGAAGGATGTGAGGATATCAAAATTTCATTAATTTTTGAAAATTAAAATCAAAATATTATTTAAATGTTGAAATTATTAAATAATATGTATTTATATTAGTAATGATGTTTTCACTTATAAAAATGTTATATTTTAATTTACATGAATTTTTAAAAATTTATTTGACGGTTCGCGTTCGACTAAGTATTAGGGTAAATTTTTCGAATGCACTTGAAAATTTTCCCAACTTTGCATGAGACATGTTGAATAATTTTCACGTTAACATGAACCCAATTTGACTTGTGTTTAGTTAAGGGGTGTGTATAGCTCCATTTGGGGACAAAATGTTGTAGAGTTTACGTTCAAAAGTGGGCCAAAATTTTATTCTTCACGAGACTACCAAAACAGAAATTTTGTTTGAAATTAGAAATGATTTTGATGTTTGGATTTCATTTTGATTAAATGTGGACTAAATTGTCCCGAAAATGTTTTCTAGCATTAACCTTTGTTACTAGGTCCACTTCGAGTCAATAACCTTGAATTTTATTAGACCAAATGCCATATTTCGAGAAATATGCCAAATCTGGAAATTTTCTTGAAAACTCAAGTTTTTGCCTTCTTAAAAAAAAATTCTTGAACCAAGTTGGTCAATGGAATTTGACAAACTTAAGGAGTTTTTATTTTATAGAAATTCCAACGACTAGTTTTAACTTGGTTATTGGAATATTTGACGAATTTAGCAAGTTTTTGGTTTTAAAGAAACCTCAAAATTTAATTTCACTCGAAATTTGTGGATTTCACTTTGAGAAAACGATTAATACTAGTTTGGGATTTTTGAGGGAAATTAAATGCTAGTTGACTTGAGTTAAATTCGCCAACTCAAAAGTGGAAATTTATGTGAATTATTTGTATGATTTTAGGAGTTGGTGAAGAGCACAATCTCGATCAAAGTTTGGAATTTTAGACTCTTCACTTGAGGTGAGTGTCTCTTGCATGAATCGTGTTTACCTGCTAGTTGAACTACTTGTTAAAAGTACTTGCTAGAGATATCATGAAATGTTATATGCTATGTGATTGTGTGAAATGCCACAAGTACAAGTGTTGCAAGGTCGATTGGAGCGTGGTCTCATCGACTAAATAAACCAAACGGATGCACGTACAACGCTCTATTAGAGTGGGAGGTACCTCTCTGCCGTCTTGGTAAAAGTGCTTGCAAAATTCGTGTTGGAGTCGGACCCGAAAATAAGGGGGAAGTCGTTGCTAGGAGACAAGTAGAGTAGGAAATATTCTACATGGAGGTTAGATAGTGAAAGTTGACGGAGTGTCAACTACTAAAAATTTCCTGATCAAGCGCGTGGACTTTGGCTCCTGAGAGCCCCGTATCCTTTTCTTGTCATGTTATTTCGATTTCCTAAATTGTTAATTGCTTACTTGTCCATTTGTACTTGTTAAATTGCCCTATGTGAATTGCATGTTTCGAGGCACCACTGAGCTATTGGCTCATCTTTTCCAATTTGTTTTCCTTGACAGGTTCTGAATTGCATGAAGTCTTGGAGAATTAGAAAAGAAATGTTATATTTTGAATGCCCACTTTTGTATTTGTACTTTGGAAAAACTTTAGTATCTTTTGGATGACTTTTGTGTCTTTGGGAAAATGTGAATCCCGTGGTGCTTCTGTGCCCTGGATTAGGAATTTTAAATTGTAAATAAAGTTGAATTTAAGTATTTTAAGTTCGACATTTTCTTTGATGCTTGAAATTGTACTTTTGGACAGAGTAAGTTGAATGGTACGGTTTGTTTAAGTACTTGGCTTATGCGAGAAGTAAAGTTTATTTACGAATTATATTTGATGATGTTAGATGATTGAGTGAGTAAGTTCCAGCGAGAGTTGGACAGGCGACTCGCCGAACCCTCTGGTTCGCCTTAGGGGGAGGTGGGGCCGCCACATCGCGCATGGCTCAAAAGCTCCCAAAAATTTCAAGAATGGATTAAGTCCAACATATTCAACATTCAACGATATTGCCAAAGAAAAATAAAATGCACAACTAGCATATATGACCACATACACGTGCACCCTGATTGTGCAATCCATCATAGCAACATGTTCTAGTAGCTAACAAATGTAGAACTAAAGAAGTCAACTAACTACACTCTTTTTTTTTTCTCTATTTATTTCATTTTTTCCTCTTTTTTTTCATTTTTTTTGTTTTGTGTTTTTTTTTTAAAGAAATAATGGAAACCATCCCCCCCCCACACCTAAAACTTACATTATTCTCAATATAGTAAAGACAAACAAAGTGTAAGGATAAAAGGGAGCGAAACTTTCCTGACTACCGAGAGGATGCAGCGAGACACTAAGACGGAGGAGGATGAGGCGGTTGGAATCCAATATGAGCAAAGAAAGCTGCCTGATGAGAGAGATAGCGACGGTGGTGCGGGCAGCAGCGTGCGATGGACTGCCTGAAGAGGAGAGAAAGAGTCACGAGCGGTGGTGGTGCAAGGTGGAGAGCGGCGGCGGACAAGGGGGCGAAACCTTGGGAAATAAGACAAAAGAAATTGAAAAGAGACTAGAAAAGACCAGACAAGACAATTTAAAAAAAAACAGTAGAAAAGTAGGGTTAGACAGGGTCCTGGTCACGTTTGACTTTCGTTGTCGCCAAGGTTGGAAGACATAGGCACGCCTTGGAGGCTATAGTCTTCTAACCATCGCGTCCCAATAATGTCCAAAAGAGATTCTTTCAAAGCGTAGGCACGCCTTGGAACTGATAGTCCCCAATTTGCATAGCGCTCTCGGCGTACCCTTGTAAGGTGTGGGCACGCCTTGAAAACCTCAGTTTTCTGATCATCCAGTTTTTTTACAAACGCCCATGTGCGCCGAATACAAGGCGCAGGCACGCATTGTAACATGAAGTCTTCTGCCCACGAATTTTTTTTTGCTCCCAACCCAAAATAAAACTGCACAGAAATACCCATGACCTACAATACAGGTTGTTTGTCAATAGAAACTTAAACCCACTAATCTTGAACACGAATATGAAATAAAACACAATTAAAATTCTTGGATTGCCTTCCAAGTAGCGCCTTTTTTTAACATTTTTTGCTAGACATCGCCATGTCCATTCACGGAGGATAAAATCGTGTAGCTCGTTTCAGTGCTTCATCTTCTATGTATCCCTGATAACCCTCGTAAATAGGGTAATTCTTGAGCACATAAGGTATGGTCTTCCATGGATTAGTAAATGGCACCAAACAAGTCAACAAGATTCTTAATTCTTCACCCACTCCTCCATCACGAACACTAATTGGTTCGAGATATTTTGTCATCGCAACTCTTAAGTTATTCCTGTCATGAAACTCAAAATCGTCTGGTATAATAAAATCAATCTCACCTACAGGAATTAAAGAATAAAAGTCAGAAGAATATTGATTAAGGAATAGAGGAGATGTCACCGCATTTGGAGATTGTTCACTGGATTTATTCACTTGAACCATTTGATATTGGGGTCCCATTTCTTGTATTTCAATTCCCTTTTCAACTGCATCTTTAGAGTTTTCTTCTTGAGACTCTTGCAGTTTCATGTCATTTGTCAGGATAGTTGTATTCTCATCTTCTTTAAGGTCGTTAATGGTTTGTGAGGGCAATTCTTCATAAATTGGAGAAATCAATTCACTAATTATAGATGCCAATTCACGCCTTCCTTCTTCCAACTCTTTAATCATCCTTTGTGTCTCCTGTTGAAATTGATGTGTCTCTTGTTGAAATAGATATGTGTTAGTAGGTAGTGATTCAATTATTTCTTCAAAAGACATACCTAACGTAGATGACGTTTCTTGAGACTCTTGTTGTTGAAAACCCATTGGTCTAGTCGCATAATTAAAATTAGAATCATCCCACCATCCTTGATCATACCCGTTTGAATAAGGGTCATACCAAATTTGATATTGAGATGAAAAATTTTCAAAAATATCTATTGGAATATTTAGACCATCTTGAAATGCAGAGCATATATCGGTTGAATGATCTGAGGCAAAATAAGTTTCACAATTTGCAACAGCCCATTGATCATTAAAAAAAACACGAGTCTCATAACCTCTTCTAAAAATAAAATTCAGTCTATCATCAAAATACGGAATGTTAGCAGCCATATGCTATATATAAAAAAAATAAGAGAAAAATAAGAGAAAAATAAAAAAAAATCAAAACAAGATGAATTCGAAAAGAAACAAATTAATTGGGCACCAGTCCCGGGCAGCGACGCCAAAAATTGACAGGTGTCGAGCTTGCGCAATAATAATTACCTACTCAAGAAAATTACAAATTTTGTATATAGCGATGAGTAGGGTCGAATCCACAGGGATTGGGGATAATTTGTTTCTTCCAGATCAAAAGAACAAAATTGGGGGATATTTAAGGGAATGAAGATGAAAATAAAACAAACAAAATTCAAAAACTAACTCAACAAGTACAATGTTCTAAAAATAGCAATTAATAAAATTCTACCCAAAGGATCAACTTTTCAGGCACGGTCCAATTAAATGATCATTGATGCAAAGATATTTCATTCATTCGTCACTAGGTTGGTTATAGCCATCAACAAGCTCTGACAGCCAATTCTTCCTTACTGTTTCAACAGTCAAGGTACGACCGTTGACTGCTTCTCTAACCAGAAAACAACCCTAAGTACGACCGTAAGAATTTAATTACCCAATTGCATTAAAACTAGAAAAACCCAACTCTAACCAATAAACACGCTACGAGGGTTTATTTAAACTAGATCTTACGTTTCTCCAACACAAAGCCAATTGTGGTAGTTGTCCCTAGTTGTCAACTAAATGAACAATTACGGATTCAATTTAATTAACGTGACAGTAGACTATTAGATTAAATTAAATATCCGGCCGTTGATACTCAATTAATAAAATACCCATGAACAATTAATCCAGAAAATGCACGAATAGTAACGAATTGGAAGAAATAATGAAAATTCGATTAAATCTCACAGATATTATGGATTGCGCCTTCGTGTCAACCTTTGAGTAGAGGAGAAAACTAACCGCTCCTCATCGTATCAATCTCGCGTGGTTTGATTGATTCCATCCATACAATTGCCAAAGAATTTGGGAAAGATGAAGTAACGCAGCAAGCAAAAGAAAAAGTCTTTAAGTCCCTTCTCTTGTTTCGTGTCTGTCCGGGAAAGAAAAGGAATAAAACAAAAGTCTTACGAAATTCGTACAAAAGCAAAAGCAGAGAGTAAAAATCGTCTACAGGGAGGAACTAAAGCTAGTCTATCTATCACACGTAAATCTGGCTTTCGTTTTATTCGCCACAAATTGCTATCCCAACGAAAACGTAAGAAAGCTCCTAGCCAATCTCCTTATCCCACGTGAATCTGGCTTTTTAGCCAATTCACTCACAATAACTGCCGAAAAGAAATAAAGAAGCGTCCCCGAGCAAAGTAAAAGCTAATCTCCTTATATGACGTGAATCTGGCTTCGTTTCTATTGGCGGCCGCCCTCAGAAGGAAAGAAATGTCAGGGAGCAAGACATTGTCTAGGGGTTTTAATCCCATGCATCTCCGCAGTTCACGTGGACCTGATTTCCCAATTGGCCCTGCTGCTACCAATCCCGTGGGTCCGGCTTTTGGGTATCGTTCTACAGTTTTTGGCATGGGCACGCCCTGAGATGAAAAGTCTTCTGAAAATTCTCCGCAAGATACCACTTTTAACACCAACCGCCTGCAATTTATACAAATATCAAATATGAGCAAAATCTCAATGCTTAGCACAGTAAGTAACCAAAATTATGACCGAATAACATTGCAAATGGTGCCTAACAATTGCTCTATCAGTCACACTTAGTATCGATTAATAAAATTGTCACTTTTTGGCATGCTATCGGAGCAATAATCCTTCTTACTATTTTCTTCATGTTTTAATCTTTTATTTTTCCTCATGTTTTAATCTTTTAATATTCCTTCTTGTTGATTTCTTGGAACAATGGCGGAGCGAATTGAATCACAGAATCCGTGAAATTCCTTAACTGGTTATTCATTCCATGATCCAAGTTCAAAAGATGCAACAAATTTTTTGATTTCCAATGCTTCATTTATCAATTTGTCAACCGTACAATACAAGTAGTTCTTGTCATTTTTGAATTGTCACAAAGTTTCCAGCTCAGTTAATTTTGTTGGTAATGTAACTCATCTCTTGACTCCAACTTCCTCCTCTTGCTATACTTGGTTACTAAACACGGGTGCTATTTGCCATTTTATAGGAGATAAAACCTTCTTGTTTGATTTAGTTAAATCCCAAAAACACCACTACTATATTCTTAGCTGATGACACTATGAAACAACTTCAAGAACATGGTAGTCGTCATTTGAACTGTCAGATTACTTTACATAATATTTTGCATGCTCCAAGATTTTATTGTAACCTTATTTTCATTAGTCATTCATTGTCCTATATATATTTTTCTTGATCTTTGTGTTGTTCAGGACCTACGCACGAGAAAACTGATTGGGATAGGTAAGGAATGGAATGGTCTTTACAACTTCCCTATAAACTGTGCTAAGTCTTGTCATGTCAAAACTAATGCATTTTTAGGATCCAATATTCTACTGCATCAAAGGCTGGGACACCCTTCGCACGACTTGTTGGCATTTATACCTAATTTTTCTCATAGTCATTTTGATAAAATTTATCAAGAATGTATTGTGTGCCTTTTGGCAAAGGCTTCTAGGTAAGTTTATTTCCCAAGTATTAATAAATTTGTGCTCCTTTTCATTTGATGCAATTGATGTACGTGGGCCTTATCAAACATGTTAAATTTCTGGGGCTCATTTTTTTTTAACTCTTGTGTATAATTGAACTAGAACAGTTTGGATATGCTTATTAAGGCACAAGAATAACACTTGTCATGTTTTTGTAAATTTTTATTCTTTAATTCAAACTCAATTTGGATTTCAAGTTAAAAAAGTTAGAAGTGATAATGCACTAGAGCTTACTGAACATAGGACTGTTAATAGGGTCGAGCCAGCCCAAGCCCAATCCATTTGACCCGATAAAAAGCCTGATGAGCTTACAATATCAGTGAGTCGGGCTAAGCTTGGGTCTCAAAACTAGCTTCACATTAAATATAAGCTTAACTTGGGCTTCACTAGGCTCAAGCTCGTATAGGCCTGGCCTATATATATATATATAATATATTAATATAAAATAATATAGGTAATATTTATAATATTTATATTTTGGTAATATAATTATATATATAGGTATTATATTATATACAATTAATCAATTCTATATCCAATTATATAATATTTTCGTTGAGTAAATTTTTTCTTATTCATTGAGTAAATTTTTGTGTTGGCATAATATTGATTGATTTCTTTTTGTGTTGGCATGTTTGGATTCAAGTCACAAGGCTATGACGAAGTTTCAATATTCGAAAATATATTGGCTTATGATCACATATTTTATTACTATTTTCTGTGTACTTTGAACGAATTAGATATAAATATTGTTGAAAAAATTCTTGGTTTATATACTTTATAAGAACTATTACTCATTCATATTGTAGTCTTCTGATTGTTAAATTAGTTTTACAACTTAATAGTTATAGCAATTATATTAAGAAAATTGAATAGTAAGTGAACTTGGGTTAAACCCTAATAAGGCTCATAACCCGAATATTGTGTAAGCTTAGTATGAGATTCATATTTATTAACTTGAAACTCATAACCTGAACCCCGAAGATGTTATGAATTAAATGAGTTGAATTTGAACTTATAAAAGTGCATCTTATTAGACCCGATTGATAGGCTTAACTGAAGGTGACATGAAATTATTTTTTAGAAATAAAGGAATTGTTAATCAAACGTCTTATGCTGATACACCTCAACAGAATGGGGTCATCGAAAGAAAATATAAGGGCATCTTCAATGTAGCTCGTGCTCCTAGATTTCAGAGTAACTTGCTCATTAATGTTGAGGAAATGTGTTTTAACTGCTACATATATCCTCAATTGTCTTCCCATCTCAGCTCTTAGAAATAAAACTCCTTTTGAAGCGCTTTTTGGCAAACCACCAAGCTATGATCATTTTAGAGTTTTTGGTTATTTATGTTATGCTGTTAATCGCTTACAAGTTCTTGACAAGTTTCAACCCAAGTCAATACCCTATTCTTAGAATAAGAAGGGTTTTAAAATCTATGAGTTGGAGATAAAAAAAATTCCTTTCCCACAATGTGCACTTTCATGAAACGTTTTTCCTTTTAAAATTTCTTCTATTAAACCACCTCCGACATTGTCTCTCTCCACCACAATGTGCCTATTTTTTGATAATGATGATAAGTGCGTTGATTCGTCTCATAATACATCTAATTATAGTCATGAAGTGCATGGTCACGATACCACTTTTCCCTCATCTTCCAATCGTGATATCTATACCACAGATAATCATGCTGAAGAGGTTCAAACATTGCCACAATGCTAGGAATAGTGGATTCGAAGAACTTGAAATACTATGTTTGTGACCTTCCCTATAGCTCCTACTACAATTTAGTTTTCACTTCGATAACATCGGGTACTCTCTATCCTCTTAGTTCCTACCTTTCCAATAACCTTTTTTTTTTCTCTATCAAGCTTTTCTTGTAACTTTATTAACCGAGACTGAGCTTTCTACTTACTTTGAAGCCAATCAAGATAAAAAAAAATGGAGGTTTGCTATGCAAGCTGAACTTGATGCCTTAGCAACAAATCAAACATAGGACCTTTCATTCTTGTCACCAGGAAAAAGGTAATTGGTTGTAATGGGTGTATAAGATTAAATACAAGTCAGATGGTACTGTGGAGCATTATAAAGCTCATTTAGTGGCCAAAGGATATACACAAGAGAAAGGCTTGTATTATACTAGGACATTCTCTCCTGTAACAAACTTAACTTCAGTGCGATGCTTGATGGCTATTGCTACGGTTAAAAATTGGGAATTACAGCAACTTGATATAACTAATGTTTTTCTCCATGTTGATTTACATGAGAAAATCTATTTGGTCCCTCCCCATAACTATTTATCATTTAGTGATAGGAGGATTTGCCAGTATCGTAAGTCTCTTTATTGCCTTAAACAAGCATCTGGGAAGTGATTTTCCAAATTAACTTGTGCTCTTAAACAAAATGGTTTTATTCAATCCCAATCCAATACTACTTTATTTATCTTGAAAACTAATCACAATTTTTTTGCAGTTTTGGTCTATGTTGATGATATGGTAATTGCAGGAATGCAAAAAAAAATTAAACAATTCTTGCATGGATAGTTCCATTTGAAATATCTTGGTTCTCTCAAATTTTTTTCTTGGTCTTAAATTCACTAGGATTCCAAAGGAAATTATTTTTGAGTTAACGAAAATATGCTCTGGATATTTTAGCAGATACTGGTCTCAATGGTGTAAAATCTAGTCCAGTTCCTATGTCTCAACGGCATTGATAATTGTGCATTTTGAGTGATTTAAGTGTGTTTTATTATTTAGTTTTGGTGTGTTTTATTCATTTTTATAACTAATTAACTAGTTTTCTAGTGAATTATGCATTTTGTAATTCAAAATGTGAAAATTGCATTTCTATGCAATCAAATGGTGAAAACTTCATGTTTTCATAGGTTTTAATGATTCAATCATTAAATTCAATGAATTGAAAAGATATTTGGATGATTATTAATGATTTGATATGATTGAAAGAGAATATGAAAATGTTCAAAAGATGAAATGCATTTTGTGGTTCAAAGTGTGAAAATTGCATTTCTATGCATTCATATGGTGAAAACTTCATATTTTTATAGGTTTTAATGATTCAATCATTAAATTCAGTGAATTGAGAAGATATTTGGATGACTGTTGATGATTTGAATTGATTTAAAGAAAATATGAAATGCAAAATGTTTAAAAGATATTTGGATGACTATTGATGATTAGTTATGTCTTGAGATAAAAGCATTGGATTGAGATGATTCTTAAACCATTTTGAAGCTAAGAAATACTATACCATTATTATGAGACATCAAAATCCAGTTCATGAGTTTTCTGGTCAAAAAGTTGAAACACATTCTAGCATTTTTACTATCAAAAACTGAAACAGAAGATTGACTAGTCAAGGGTATTTTGGTAATTTCATAGTCTACAGAGCCCCAACTTAGATGATTCTTGATGCATTGAAAAGTTAGCTCAAAGAACTGAAACATTCATGTTTTATACAAGAGCCAGCTCATCCTCCATCATCAAGAACATATCAGTTAAATTTGGTGCAAAACAAATCAAAGTTTAAGACTGATCAGAAAAGTACAAAAGCATATCAAAGTTCAAATCCCCTATTGACCCTGTGTATTTTGGGAATCTCAAAAGCATTTTACATCAACTTTAACAACTCATTTGGAACTTGAATTCATTTATAAATAGGGGATTTGAAGACATATTTTCATAACTTTGTAATAGGGGATTTGTATATTTCAATTATGTATATTATACATAAATTATATTAATAATAATGTATATTATATATATTATACATTTCTAATATTATATATTTATACATACATATTATAAATATTTTATTTTATTTATAATATATTTTTATATATTTATAATATATTTACATAAATATTATATGTTATATAAATTATATATAATATAATATATAATATATTATACATTTATATAAATGTACATTTATACATAATATATAAATATTTATGTATATTTATAATATACATTTATATTATGTATAATATATAATATAATACATTTATATATTTATATTAATATACATAATATTAATTTTACATTTATACATAATATTAATACATGTATATATTTATATTAATTATATTAATACATTTCTACATAATATTAATATATATTTATAATTTATTAATTTATACATTTATATAATATTCATTTATAATTTATACATTTTTAATAATATACACTTATACATTTAAATATACATTTATATTATGTATTATATATAATATAATACATTTATACATTTATATTAATATACATAATATTAATTTTACATTTATACATAATATCAATACATATATACATTTATATTAATTATATAAATACATTTTTACATAATATTAATATATATTTATAATATACTAATTTATATATTTATAATATACTAATTTATACATTTATAATAATATACACTTATAATTTATAATATATTTATAATATTCATTTATAATTTATAATTTATAATAATATACACTTATACATTTATAAATATATTTATATTATGTATTATATATAATATAATACATTTTTATATTTTTATATGAATATATAAATATATTTATTTATAAATATCTATAAATGTATTATAAATGCATAAATGTATATTTATATAAAAATATAAAAATTATAATATTCTAAAAATACTCAAAAATATGTTTCAAAAATACCTCTAAAAATAATCCAAAAAAATCTACAGTAAAAGTTTTTCATATAGTTTTTGAAAAACAACCCAAAAAACAACTAATCCAAACGGACTTGTTTTTCAGATTCAAAATGCTACAGTGGTGTTTTTGAAAAATAAACCCAAAAACAGCTAATCCAAACGGAGCCGTAGTCTTTCGCTAGAATCTCCTTAGTTCATTAGTTAGGGTAGATTAGTATAGTTTGTTTTATCCAAGTGTTGTATATAACTAAGTATATATGAAGTTGAGAATAAAGATTGACGAGCGCGGGGAATACATATATCAATTAGTTCATCCATAATCAAGTTTTACATTTATAAATCCTAAATACCCCACATGTGATTTTTTGCAAGTATACGAGTCGAGAGCAAGTATAGGGTATTAAGGGTCAAATCCACAGGGAAGATTTTCAATTACCGGTGATTTTCGAACTCTTTTATTATTTAGACTGTAAGCATGAAGTAAAAGTGATAAAATTAACATTAGAAAGCTCCTAGAGATATGGAATTCCTTACTACTCTTGCAAATAAAGTTACTAGTTAAGTGAATGTTATTATCTTGGTTATTTATGGCGTAATTTCCTAATGTATATGAAACCTACACTTGTAGTGAATCAATTATACTTCTAGTTAAGTCATACCTACTCTCGTGGTTATGAATTAACTACAAGTTCATTTTTTCTATGAAATTACATGAAACAAGTCACTTAAACCACAAAGGTGCTACTCTACTCTCGTGAGTATACTCCCTAAATTTATCACTTCCTTGAACTAGTGTTAAATTCTAATTCTCATTGCAAACTTAACACCTTTAGATAATCACAACTAATGGGCGGTTAATCATGATTAGAAAAGCAAAAGTGATAAATAACTTGATCAAAATATTATCATCAAATAATCAAGTAAATATCACAAACAAGATATAGAAAGTTTATCCATAACTCTAGGTATAAACTTTAACTAAACATGAGATCAAGATCCAAACTTGTATTATAGTCAAACATGAATTTAAATACAAAATAGAAAGTGATAGGAGAGATGTCACAGTTGTCACATGAGATTCAAACTCTCCATCTTTGCTCCTCAATTTTCATCCAAATCTAACTACAAATACAAGAAGGAAAAACTACGCTAATTACTCTATGTTACTCTAACTAAAGAACTAAAGATATTCTAGTGAAAGTTACATTTTTTGTGAGTTTCTTTAGCCTTCCAAAGTTTTTAAAAATTTCTTCCAAGGCTGCTATTTATAAAGGATTCAAGAACCAAATGAGTTGTTTCTAATTGTCATTTTTGACTCTTGAAACTCCCATGAGTTGTCTGATAAGTGATTAATTTGAGCTATATTTGAATGACATTTTATGTTATTTTTAGTCATTTTGGCAATATTGTAGGAATAAAATGGATTATTTTGACTATAATTTGTGTAAAATTCTCTTAAGTGTTTAAAAGAGATTTTTGTTATTTTTTACTTGCATTTTGTCCATAATTTGTATGGGAGTTGGAAATATACTTCATTTGGATGAAAAAAGAAGTTGACACCTTTGACACATCTTTGTATTTCGGCTATAACTTGAGCTACAATGATCAGATTGAGATGAATCTTGAACCATTTTGAAGGTAAGAGATAGAACTACAAATCTTATGAAAACATCGAAATCCAGTTTGAAGGTTTTGCCTATCAAACAGCTGAATTACAGTAGCCAATTTCTATTGGTCGAAGCTGAAACAAGGGTCTGACCAGTCAAGGGTATTTCTATCATTTCTCTACCTACACAAATCCAAATGAGGTGATTCTTGATGCATTGGAAATCTAACTCAACAGGCTACAAGTTTCATGTTTTGGTCAAGAGTTAATTCAGTTTCTATCATCAAGAAAAGTTCAGTTGAAGTTGAGGTAGAATTGGAGCAACATTGAAGACTGGACAGAAATTGCTAAGAATGGTAAGGGAGCAATCCGGCTGGATTCTGGCCAGATTTGTGGCCGAATTTTAGTTAGAAATGGCTGCTCTCCACTTGCACAACTTGTTTCCTCCTTCAATAATTCACAGCTATTGATGGACATGTGACAACAATTTTGCAACTGTAAAAGTGATGTTTGAAGCCTCATTTCTTGACTAAATCATCTATAAATAGCCATGGACTTGCAAGATTCAAGAGAGCTTGGAGAGTGCAAGAAACATCACAAAAATGTAGTTTCTTGGTTCTTTAGTGTAGAGTAGTGTAGGATAGTTTAGTTTTGAATAGTTTATCCTTTCTTGTATGTTAGCTACATGAAGATGAAAATGGAGATGAAGAAGACAAGGAAAGAGCTCATGTGACAAGGGTTACTTTACCTTTCCAACTCTTTATCTTTTGTATTGGATTCTAAGTTTAGTTAACATACAAGTTTTGGATTTTATGTTCATTATGTGTCTTTAAAAGTTTATGTCTTGGGTTTGGTTGAACTTTCTATGATTGTTAGTGTCTATTATTTGGCTATTTGATGCGATTATTTTGAACAAGTTATTTAGCACTTTAGTTCTTTAAATCATGATTAACTTGGTACCATTAATTGTGATTATCTAAAGGTGCTGCTTCTTCAATGAAAATTGAGATTTAACACTAGTTCAAGAAGTGCTAAATCTAGGAAGTATACTCGCGAGAGTAGAGGTGCACCTATGTGGTTTTAGTGATTCATTTCATGTAATTTCATAGAAGAAATGAACTTGTAACTAATTTCATAATCACGAGAGTAGATATGGATTAGTTATAAGTATAGTTGATTCACTACGAGAGTAGGTTTCACATGCATAAGGAAATTACGCCATAACTAGCCAAGATAGTAGTAATCAATGATTCAAAAATAGCATTTGCATGAGTAGTTAGGAATACCATAACCTAAGGAGCTTTTATTTACTATTTTCTTGCATAAGTTTAGCATAGTTTTATCTCTTTTAATTCATTGGTCGTCTAAATAATAGAGAAGATTTAGTAGTGCCGGTAATTGTCCAATCTTCCTCATGGGATCGACTCGATATATACCCTAAACTACTACTTGACCTGTATACTTGCAGTCAAAACGGGTATAAATTGGATTTAAACTTGTACTTAAATTAAAAATCCTGTTATTGTCATTCCAACTTTCCACACTTTTCTTGATCAGATACAGTCGAAATTGAGTTGGAAAAATTGTGTGAAAGTAGAGCAAGTTAATAAGCAAGTTGCAGAAAACAGAAGAGATACGCGACCTCAGGAATACGCGACTTCAGGTCGTGTATTCATACCTTACATTTTCGCTCTTGTGTATTTAACACCACTTCAACTGCTATTTTCTCAATGATAGAGGCCGAACTATCTCTTGTGAAAAACATGAAAGTTGTAGTCCTTTGAGTTAGATTTCTAATACCTCAAGAATCATCCCATTTGGAGCTCTGTAAACTGAGAAATAATCAAAATATCCTCAACTGGTCAGAACTCTGTTTCAGCTTTTGACAACAGAGTTGCACTTATATATTTCGACTTTTTGACTAAGAAAACGACTGAATTGGATTTTGATGTCTTCATACCAAATGTAGATCTATCTTTTATCTTTAAAATGGTATAAAAATCACCTCAATTTGACGCGTGTAGCTCAAGATATTGCCAAAATATCACAAGGTGTCAAAGCTATCTTCACTTGCATTTCTTCCTTCGAATGTTTTGCTTTTCATGTCTTCTTTAAACCACTTCAAATTATCAATAATCATCCAAAAATGTTCTCAATTCACTCCCTTTGATGATTAAATCATTAAACCTACAAAAATATGAAATTTTCACCATTAAATCCATAAAAATGCAATTTTTACCATTTAAACCACAAAATGTGCATTTCACTAAAATCCTAGTTAATTAGCTGTAAAACTAAATAAAACACAATAAAACTAACCAATAATATACACTTAAAACACGTACCATATTTACTTATAAAAAATGGAGAGCTTGTAACTCATGTGATAAGGGTGACATTTTTCCTATCACTTTATTTCTTATATTGATTCTAATATTTGGTTATAATACAATTTTAGATCCTGTTTTCATGTCTTTCATATTTTGCTAGTTTTTACACTTAGGGTGTGGATGAATTTCTATGATTGTTGTGTAATCTTTTGATGGTTATTTGATTTATATTTTTAAGCAAGTTATTTTAGCACTTTTGCTTTTCTAATCATGATTAAATGGCTATTACTTGTGATAATCTTAAGGTGTTAAGATTACAATGAGAATTGAGATTTAACACTAGTTCAAAGAACTGTTAAACTTAGGGAATACACTCATTAGAGTAGAAGTACACCTTTATGGCTTTAGTAGTTTGTTCCATATAATTTCATAAAAGAAATGAAATTGTAATTAATTTCATAACCACGAGAGTATGTATGGTTTAGCTACAATTATAATTGATTCACTACGAAAGTAGGTTTCACATACATAAGGAAATCACGCCATGACTAGTTAAGATAATAACATTCAATTAATCGGTAATTTCACTTGTAAGAATAGTGAGGAATTCCATAACTCTAGAAAATTTTTATTTTTATTACTTTGATTTTATGTTTGTAGTGTAGATTTAATCTCTTGTATTTGTGATAGTCTAAATAATAAATGAGTTCGAAAACCATCGGTAATTGACAATCTTTCCTGTGAGATTGACATTTAATATTCCTATAATTGATAAACAATTTGTATACTTGCAAAATATGAGATATTTTGGTTTTATTAAAATTTGGTGCATGACAAAATCTCGTCAAACATCAATTGGGGCATTTAACCGCTACATTTTGGTCGATCCCTCATCTTATCATTGTCTTATGAGTCGACTTTTGTATCTTACCAACATGTATCTAAATATTTTGTATGCTGTTAATATCTTGAAGCAATACATGCATTCCCCTACATTGAATCATTGTGATGTAGCCATGAAGGTTGTTTGATACACTAAAAATTCTCCATAGAAGAGATTAATTTTCTTTCTCAGAACAATTTGCAACTCAGAGGTTAACGAGGTTCTACCATGCACCAATTTTTAATAAAATCTAAATATCCCAATTAGGACCATATTGATCAAAACAAGGATTGAAATACTCAAATTCATCATAATAATCCATATTTTTTCTTGTCTACATGTATGAGTAGTATGATAACCTCTACACAAGTTACAAATCACATGATTAGAATTGAAAACATTAACACTCATCTTTTTTTCAAACGTATTTGTAATGGTGTCTAATTGAACTTTTAATATTATATAATCAAGTTTAGCTTTTAACTTCCTTAAACCATCTTCAAAAGGCATATCTTCAGATATCATTTGGTTACCTCCATAGTTGTAGTTTTAAAAATTGCAGTCCATTGACAAACTTTCTTCTCTCAAGATTTTATCCACTTTTGTTTACTATTCTCCTTATAACCTATTAAACACAAAACAAAATACTTAACAAGACACTAAATATAACAAATAAGACACTTGACAGAACATAAACAAGAAAAGCAAGTAAAAATATCTAAAATAATAAAGTTGTTCTTAGCATTGATATTGAACCAAATCTTCCCCACGAATGGTGCCAAAAACTTGACGAGATTCTACCATACACCAAATTTTAATAAAATCTAAATACCTTATATTTTGCAAGTATACAGATCATCTATCGAGTATAGGGATACTAGGTATCGATGTCATAGGAAAGATTATCAATTACCGATGATTTTTGAACTCCTTTATTATTTAGACTATCCCAAATGCAAGAGATTAAATCTACACTACAAACATGAAATAAAAGTAATAAAAATACTAATAGAAACCTCCTAAGACTGTGAAATTCCTCACTACTTTTGCAAGTGAAATTTTTGGTTAATTGAATTTTATTATCTTGATTAGTTATGGCGTAATTTTCTAATGTATATGAAACCTACTTTCAGAGTGAATCAACTATACTTGTACCTAAACCATACCTACTTTCATGGATATGAAATTAACTACAAACTCATTTTTTCTATAAAACTACATGGAACAAGCCACCAAAATCACAAAGGTGTATCTCTACTGTTATGATGCTACCATCTAGATTTAGCACTTCTTTGAATTAGTGTTAAATCCTAATTCTCATTGCAAACTTAACACTTTAAAATTATCACAATTAATGGCCAGTTAATCATGATTAGAAAGTAAAAGTACTAAATAACTTGTCAAAAATATAACTCAAATAACTATGAAATGATTGCATAACAATCATAAAAGTTCATCCACACCTTAGGTATAAAAACTAGCAAAATATGAAAAATATGAAAATAAGATCCAAACTTATATTATAACCAAACATTAGAATCAATACAAAAAATAAAGTGATAGGAGAAATGTCATCCTTGTCACATGAGTTCCAAACGACTAGCGCGAGGTATGTATATAATAATTAAACTCATTCCATAATCAAATTTTATATTTATAAAATTCTAAATACCCCACACGTGGTTTTTTGTAAGTATACAGGTCGAGATTGAGTATAGGGTATTAAGAATTGAACCCACAAGAAAGATTGTCAATTACCCGATGATTTTTTAACTCTTTTATTATTTAGACTACCACAAGTGCAAGAAATTATACCTACACTATAAATATGAGATAAAATTAATGCAAATAATAATAGAAAACTTCTACAGGTATGGAATTCCTAACCACTCTACCAAGTGAAATTATTTGTTAAATAAATGCTATTATCTTAGTTAGTTATGGCGTAATTTCTTAATGTATGTTAAATTTACTCTCGTAGTGAATTAACTATACTTGTAACTAAGTCATAACTACTCTCGTGGTTATGAAATTAGTTACAAACTTATTTTTTCTATGAAATTACAAGAAAGAAGTCACTAAAGCCACAAAGGGACTCCTCTATGCTCGTGAGTGAACTCCCTAAGTTTAGCATTTCTTTGAACTAGTGTTAAATCCTAATTCTCATTGTAAACTTAACACCTTAAGATTATCATAATTAATAGCCAGTTAATCATGATTAGATATTCAAAAGTGCTAAATAACTTATTCAAAATAATATCATTAAATAATCAAATAAATTTCACTAACAAGATATGGAAAGTTTATCCATAACTCTAGGCAAAAACTTTAGCAAAACATGAAAGAAAAGACCATTCTTGTATTATAACTAAACATAAGATTCAAATACAAGAGTTAAAGGGTTGAAGCAATAGAACCTCTTGTCATATATGAGCAACATCTTCTCCATCTTCAAACCTCAATCATCATTCTTATTTAGCATAATACAAAATAAAATAAAACTATACGAACCTACCTAAGCTAATAAACTAAGAAAAACTAGTAAAAACTACATTTTTGGTAGTGTCTCTAGCCTTCCAAAAGTTATGAAAAATGTCCTCCAAAGGCCCTATTTATAGAGGAATTCAAGCCATAAATGAGTTGTTTCTAGTTAACAAATTTGGCTCTTCAACCTCCCAAAAGTTGCTTCTACAAGTTTTTATGCTTGCTTGCTCATATCCATCCGAAATGCTTGCAAACAAATAGGTCAAAAAATTTATGTGGATAGAGCACAAGTTGATGAGCAAGTTGCAGCTGTAATTGAAAGAAAATGTGACCTCTAAAAATGCGGGGTGAGGTCACGTATTGTCCGCACGTTTTCTTCTTTTGCAGGTTTTATCAATTCTGGTCCGTCTTCAACTTTGCTCTGTTTTTACACCAAATTCAATTGTTATTTTCCTGATGATTGGAGGCTGAACTAGCTCTTTTACAGAACACAAAATTGTAGCCCTTTGAGCTTGATTTCCAATGTTACAAAAATTATCCAATTTGGAGCTCTGTAGATTGAGAAATGACCAAAATACCCTTGATTGGACAACCCACTGTTTCATCTTTCGACTACTAATTGACCAACTATATTTTGACATTTTGACTATGAAAACTCCTGAAATGGATTTTGATATCTTCATAAGAAATGTAGATATATATGTTAGCTTCAAAATCATTCAAGAATCTGCTCAATCCAATGCTTGTAACTCAAGATATAGCTGAAACACCAACAGGTGTCAAAGCTGTAAAACTCCCTTTCTTTAGAACTTGATTGCATTTCCTTTTTTGCACTTCATATTCTCTTAAAAACCTTTCAAATCATCAAAAATCATCCAATTACCTTCTCACTACAAAAACATGAAGTTTTCACTACTTTAATCCATAGAAATGCAATTTTTGACACTTAAACCACAAAATGTATACTTTACTAGAAACCTAGTTGATTAGTTATAAAAATAAATAAAACACACAAAAAAAATAATAAAATACATTTAAATCACACAAAATACACACTTATCACCAAACCTGCATCTTTATCCTTAACTTTATCTATACTTAGTTACATGCAAGACTTGGATAAAATAAACTATACTAATCTACCCTAACTAATGAACTAAGGAAATTCTAGTGAAAGACTACATTTTTGTGTAGTTTCTCTAGGTTCAAAAGTTATATAAAAAGCTCAACAAAGGCCCCATTTTTAGAGAATTAAAGCTCTAAATAAGCTGTTAAAGTTGATGTAGAATACTTTTGAGATTCCCAAAATATTCTTCTACAAGTCTCCATGCTTTTCTTTACAGCTTCAGCCGAAATTCTTGCTGAAATTGAGCTATAAAAAGTTGTAAAAAATCAGAGCAAGTGGCTATGCAAGTTGAACAACTTTCTTAAGAATACGCGAGGTGAATACGCAAGTGTAAGATCATGTGTTGCATCCACGTATTGCCTCTCCAGCATGTTTGTACTTTTTTGATCGGTTTTCAGCTTTGCTCTATTTCTTGATGATGGAAGCTGAATTGAGTCTTGTACAAAACATGAAAGTTTCACTTCTTGAGTTAGATTTTCAATACATCAAGAATCATCTAATTTGAAACTCTGTAGATTGAGAAATTACCAAAATAACCTAGTTAAAACCCTATTTCAACTTCTGATAGCAAAAATGGCCAATTGTTTTTTTGACTTTTGAATAAAAAAATTCATGAACTAGATTTCAATATCTCATATAAATGTAGAGATATGTCTTAGTTTCAAAATGGTTCAAGGATCACCTCAATCCAATACTTGTAGCTCAAAATATAGCCAAAATATCAATTTATTTCAAAGCTATCAAGCATTTCTTCTTTTTACTTGATTGTTTTTCATCTTTTGAATATTTTTCACTACATATTCTCTTTAAATCACTTTAAATTATCAACAATCATCCAAATATTTTCTCAATTCACTCCATTTGATGACTGAATCATTAAAACCTACAAAAATATGAAGTTTTCATCATTTGAACACATAGAAATGCAATTTTTACACTTTCAACTATAAAATGCATAATTCACTAGAAACCTAGCTAATTAGCCATAAAAATGAATAAAATATACCAAAAAAATAATAAAACACACTTACAAAACAAAAAATACACACTTATCAAAGGTTATTATGATGCTGATTAAGGTGCTTATCCTATGACACGACATTCCATCATAAGTTATTACATTTTCCATGGGGATGCACCTATCTCATAGTGTATCAAGAAACATCCAACTGTGAGCTACTCATCTACTGAAGCAAAATATCATGCCATGGCTGGCACCACTAATGAACTATTATGATTATATGCTTTATTACTTGATATCACCATTTCTTATCTGCAATCGATGCATTGCTTTGTGAAAATCAAGCTGCACTTCACATCATTTACAATCTTGTTTTCCAAGAGCATATCAAACATAGTAAGATGGATTGTTAGTTTATTCATGAGCCAATTTAGTCCAACGAGCTTTATACCCATTTCATCCGTTCAGAGAATCAGTGACAAGTGCTTATTTTGTGTGGTTATTTATATTTATTTTGGCATGTTTTTATTTAATTTTGGATCAAATAACTAAGGTTTTAGTTGTATATTATATTTTATGGTTAAAGTGAGAAAAATTGGATTTTTATAGAGCTAAGTTATTAAAACTTCATGTTTTTGTAGATTTTGACGACTCAATCATCAATTGGAGTAAAATGAGAAGATACTTGAATGATTCTTGATAATTTAGAGTTCACTTCAAGTAAACATGAAGTGTAAAATATCAAAGAAAATGCAATCAAGTTCAATAATGAATAGTATTGGTAGCTCTGACACATTTTGATTTTTTGGCTATTACTTGAGCTACACACAATGGATTGAGATGATTCTTGAAGAATTTTAAGCTAAGAGTTTCTTATGAAGACATCGAATTTCAATTCATATGTTTTGATAGTCAAAAATTTGAAATACCAAAGTATACTTTTGTTGCTAAAATTCAGAAAAGTCTATTGACCAGTGTGAAGTATTTTGGACATATCTCAACATCTAGATATCTAATTGACTTGATTCTTATACCATTGGAAAGCAACTCAAGGGACTACAATTTCATGTTTTATGGAAAAGCTAATTCAGCCTCCCTGAGCACGATCCGGTGCCAAAAAAATCATTCACCGTCAACTAAAGCATGATACTGAGGAAGAGAAAAATAGTGGATCCAGGGACCTTCAAGATAGATCCACGGGCGGATCCAATCATGGATCCTATGGCAGTGTGAGTAGTAACTAGAGTTTTACATGGTTTTTTTCTCTCTTTTTCTCACCATTTTATAGCCACTCTATAAATAGGTCCTCTAGAACATTTGTGTAGCCAAGAGGAAGGACTTGGGAGGTTAGAAACACTAATAAAAATGTGGAGTTTCAATTAGATCTTTCTAGTTCAATAGGTTAATGGAGGATAGTTAGGTTTATTCCAATCTTGTATTTAACTAGACTTGGATGAAGATTGGAGATCAAAGATGGAGAGTTGGAGGCTCAAGTGACAAGGGTTTCTTCTTTATTAGCACTTCATTTCTTGTATTGGATTCCATATTTAATAATAATACAAGTTTGGATTGTGTTTCTCTTTCTTTATGTTTTGCTAGATTGCCAACCTAGGGTGTGGACTAACTTCTATGATTGTCATGTGATGTTTTCATGGTTATTTGAGTTATTTCTTGAGCAAGTTGTTTAACACTGTTGCTATTCCAATCATGGTTATCTAATCATTAATTATATTATCTATAGGTGTTGTATCACCAATGAAAATTATGATCTAACACTAGTTTATGAATGTTTTAAATCTAGAGTATTAACTCACTAACATAGGATTGAACCTTTGTGTCTTTGGTGATTTGTTCCATATAAATTTATATGGATTACACCATGTAATTTTATAAAATTTAATGAATCTACGGCTATTTTCATCATTACGTTAGAAGCTATGGAATAGTTTTAAATATTGTTGGTATACCTACGAAGAGGATATCACATATAGTTGCCATAACTAACCAAGATAATACAACTCATTTAACCGGTAATTTCAACTATAAAAGTAGGTAGGAATTCCATAACCAAGGCACATCTTATTGTCATGTTTTATACTTTTATTGCATGCATGTAGTATAGATTTACTTGTTTTATTTGTGATAATTTAAATAATAGAGAAGTCCAAAAATCACTGATACTTGACAATCTTCACTATGAGATCAATATCTAATATATCCTATACTCGATAAATGATCTGTAGGTATTTAGGTTTTAAAAATTGGATTGAAGGAAAAACCTCGTCAATCAGCCTATTGACATGCGACAATCTTCACTATGAGATCAATATCTAATATACCCTATACTCGATAAACAATCTATATACTTACAGAAAATGAGGTATTTAGGTTTTAAAAATTTGGATTGAAGGAAAAACCTCATCAATTAGCCTATTGACATGCTCACCAATGCGCTTGATTTTAATCTTTTTCACCGATTATTGAGCAAGTTTGGTGTTTTGTTCCTCCACACTCCAGCTTGAGGGGGGGGGGGCTGTCAGCATATATAACCCTTATTTTCTCTCTTATCATTCCTATTTTCTCTCCTATAGTTTTGCTATCTAATTTTTGTTGTATTCCTATATGATTAGGATAAAATTAGTTTTATATTCCTATATAATTGGAATAGAATTAGTTGTATGATAAAGATAGAATTAGCATTGTAATCCAATATATTAGGCCAAAAGTCAACTATTTGCCTTCATATATGTTCATAGCTGCATGTTAGTATCGATTAATAAAATTGCCACTTTTTGAAATACATCACAACATATTTTCGATTAAATCAGTCTTTTGCTCAAATGTGTGTAACATTTTTATGAGCTAGTACAAACTTGACTACAATTTTCATTCTAGAATTTAATAATCACGATTTCTATATATCATTATGATGTGAGGCAACATTGGAAACCTAATATGTAAACGAGCTGCCTTGTGAAAGCAATAAATCTGTGTTAGATTCTCAGCAACTTGCAATATTTAACCTCCATGAAAAGGAACACGAAATTAGGACAGTATTGAAATCGTATCATGGGTTAATTTTAGGTACTTTTAAACATCAACTAAATAGTAAGGACTCTTGTGGATTCTTTAATGGCTGATAAGAATGGTTTCCTCTAAGCTAGAATATATAACAGTATACTCTCCCACACAAATCAATGAAACAGCCATAGGTATTATTAAAATATGTCTCCTTTGTCCTTTTGAGTTTTGACAATGTTTGTTACACCAGGAAACCAATCATAGGTAATTAATTTTTAATGCGGACGAACATGCTAAGATTCATAGATCACTGAATTGTACTATTCGAACTATACCTAGGATTATTTTTAAAGTAGATAAGGATGAGATTTGAGAAATGGGGATGATAAAGGAAAATTTGCTGCCAAGAACTCTAATTTTTCGATCTCAATTTTAACTATTTAACCAAAACCTGATTGAAGAATCACAAGATGTAATGCATAATATACTCTATGTACCATCTTCTATGTGTATCTTTCTGTGTTTAAGGGGGAGAGAACCAAAATAAAGAGTTGCATCAATAATAAAAATTAAAATATAGCTAAAAGGTAATGCTGAAAATATCTAGAAATTGCATATATTGTTTTCACAGAAAAAATAGCATGCGCAATTTTTTGATATTTGACCATGAGATTATTGTTTGATTAATCTTTTCAATATTGGCTTATTTCTAAAATTTTCTATATGTAGGCTTTACATGCAAACCACATGTATAAAAAAGATTATTTTAATTCTAAGTACAACTTGAACTAAATGAAGTGGTCGAACATGCTTCCTAAAAACATCACTTAAATCATGTATTTAAACCTTGCTTGACTTACTTAAATCCATCCCGTAAAATTTTATAAGATGTAAATTACTTATCAAAATCCTTTTTAAACAGTTGATGTTACTAAATTTAACTTAAACACCTCTTTTGTGGCCTACCACTAATTGGATATAGAGAAATATGGACTAATATTAGGCGGTCATTTGGTTATTTCTATTTATATTATTTGGACTAAAAATTCTCTTTTGTTTGGAATTTTTTCACTCACGTATAGTCTAGACCTCTTAACATTCAAAAAAGAAAATGCACTTGCTTAAAATTTAAAACAACATCTTAAAAGAGTTTTACTCATCGAAAATCAAGATTCAAAAATGAGGATTTAAAGTCTCAAGTTTGAGTCAATTTAAAGAAACTTTTCTCGCTAAATCATTGAAATAATATTCAAAGAGACTCAAAAGTCATTTTTTGATTTATGTCGTGGTAAGTAAATCTCAATTCCAAAAGAAAGTATCAATTTCACTTTCGGTACAAAAATCGAGAAAAAAGTAGATAGTTTCCATCTCACAATACTTCTAATCTCATATCCGAACTTTAAAATATAAAGAGCGTTCACATTTTCAAACTAACGAAGTCAAAACTCATCCAAAACTCCCCTCATTTCATAGAAATTGTCAAAGCTAAAGGTTTCAAGTTTTGGATAGAAAACTAGAGAAATTTCCTAAGAATCACTCGAGTTAAAATGCTCCATTCTTAAAGTTCAAACTCATGGAAATCAAAGGGTTAAGACTAGGGAGTGAAGTCTATTTCTCAAGTATAAAATGAGACACAATAACCAAGAAGTTAAACAACTATGAAAACGCATCAAGAGAGGTTTATTCCATCGGGAATCGAGTTTCAAAAATAAGGGAATTAAAATCACAAAAGAACTTGTATCATCCATGAAATCAAGTTTGAAATGAATGATCAATCTCAAAAGGAAGTTGGAAGTTCTTAAAAGTTCATTTCGTAGGAAACCAGAAATTTCCAGTTTTACGCGACAACACTTGAAAATTCATATCTTGAGTTTGGTAAATCCAAAAATTGAAAAATTTACACCGTTGGAAACTAGATTTAAGGTACTAAAAATCACTAGAAGACACTTTTCTCATACTCAAATTTGAAACATTCAAATTTTAGATCAAATTCACTGTTCTAGACAGGATAGAGTAAAACAGGTTTGTAATTTCAGTAAAGTTTGGAAATTCGGCAAAATTCGTAGGAATGGAATCAACCCTTGAAATTTATACTGCTAATAGAGTTCCAAATCTAGTTTCAAATGCAATAAATGGAACTCAATTTGGATTTTCGAACAGCAAGATACGATAGTTTTAAAAATGCTGGTTTTTGTAACCTGTTCAGCAGATTTCGAGTCACCAAGTTTCGACACAGTTTTGAAATCCAGCTATAACTAACTCTACACAAGTCCAAATTAAGAATGGTTTATGGCGTTAGAAATTAAATTCAAAATGTAATAATTCATCAGAAGACATCATTTTCAAACTCTTTTCAAAAATGAGACGAAATTGAGCCACAAGATGCAGCTATATGATTTTCTCGGGTAAACAGGTGAAGTAAATCAGTCCAATTTGCCGGTTCGCTACGGCTCATTCAAAACGAATTAGAAGAGAAATTTTATACCGTTTAAAAGCCCTTGGTGTATAATTTCAAATGCAGCAAACGACACTAGATTTCAACTTTTGTACAAAGATTTATATGCTGACAAAGAATTACTGGTCGGCTAACCTGGGTGGCTGTTCCAGTTTTCTTCCTTTCTTCAAAACGCAAGTTTTATGTAACCAATTGAAATGATTTTTGAAAGACAATTTCCACACATATAATACAACATATAACAAGCATTTTAGCAGCCATGTAAGCAACAAAAATTCAAAATCCAATCAAGGTAACAAGGCAGCAAATTTTTGGCTAGCACTTCCCATGGTTTCTTCCAATTTTCTCTCCACTTACCAAGCCAATAGCAAGTCACTCATCACAAAAACAACAACAATCAAGCAAGAGGCTTCAAGTCAGCTACCTAAAAGACCACCTCAAGACCACTAGCCTAGGATATAAAGTAAGAAATAAAAGTTCCTCAAGTCCTTTAGCCTAACTTCTTGATTAGGGTTTCAAACCCATAAAATACAACCTCTACTCTTGGTAAAATTTGAAAGATTAAAGAAGGATGAACTTGTTACCACTTCAAGTTCTTGAACCCTAGGAAGAGCCAAGTTATGCACCACTAACCACCAAGAATTCACCACAAGATGGAAGCTTCTTTCAAGTTGGATCAACTACTAAAGGTTTGGAGGATTTTGTATGGATCTTGGAGCAAGATTGGTCAAGAAAAATTGGAGCTTTTCTCCCTTCTTCTTGAGCTAGAGAGGGCCGACCATGGAGAGGAGAAAAAGGAGAGAAAGTGAGCTTTGAAATGTGATGGGAAAGTGAAGTGAAAGGAAGCTTTTGGACGGTAAAAGTCAACTTTGAATAGTAGCTCTAATAGTGTCATGCACTACCAATTCCTTCTTGTTTGCTACACTTAAATACTAATCCTCCAAGGTAGTTTCTCTAACACTACAAATACTCATGCTTACTAGTTTAAAATTAATTCTCCAAGATCATTGCACTCTCGGATCGAATATCACCTCGAAAAACGTGCATTCGCTATTTCTTACTAGACGAGCCGCAGAAAAATTAAATTTGCTAACGGAACGTTTTAAAAATATAAATGAAACATTGCTCTGTGCAAATAAAATTAAAGTGGTTAAAATAAATTATTCGGAGAAAACGGGTAAATAAATAATTAAATAAGCTAGTAAAATAAAATAGAAGTAAGAAAAGTTCGGGTCCTCACATCCTTCCTCCCTTAAAAGAATTTCATCCTCGAAATTCATACTTTGATTCAGAAACAACTCTAGATATTTCTTCCGGATCTTCTCTTCTACTTCCCAAATTGCTTCCCTCATTCCATGATTGCTCTATAGAACTTTTACCAAAGGAATTTACTTATCCCCCAGTTCTTTCAATTTGGCTGGAGCTATTCTAAACGGCGTCTTAAAGATAGGTGCTACCCTTAGAATCACAACTCTACCGCTTTCATCTTACAATTTAATTGAATATGGTGGCGAGCTAACCAATCCATATTTAGGATAACATTATACCTCTTAATTGCAAGGCCTATCAAACTGGCCAACAATTTTCACCCATCTACATTGCCTCAAATTCCACTCTTTCGGGGAAAATAAATACTTAAGACTCTTGGGATCAGTGAAAATCTTGAAAGTCGTTCCATATAAACAATATCTCCACTTTTCAAGACAAACACTACTGCCACTAACCCCAAATCATGGGTCGGATAATTCTACTCAAGAGGTTTCAACTTACGGGGGGGCATACACAATCACTTTTTTTTTTCATTTTGCATTAATACACATCCTACCATCCTTTGAAGTATCTGTATAAACCACAAAATCATCTCCTTTGTTTGGCAATGCTAATACGGTGCCGCAGTCAAACACTTTTCAACTTTTGAAACCCTTTCTCGCATTTAGAATCCCATATAAACTTGCCATACTTCTTAATCAACTTGGTTTAAAGGTTTTGCAGTGTTAGAAAAGTCCTTGATAAACCGATGATAATATCCGGCTAACCCTAAGAAACTCCGAACTTCGGTAGGGTTTTTTGGTCGCTTCCACTTAGAAACAGCTTCCACATTGGTTAAGTCTACAGTAATTCCTTCCCTAGAGGTTATATGACCTAGAAAGGCTATTTTTTTCAACCGAAACTCACATTTATTGAACTTAGCAAGAAGTTGGCGCTCTCTCAGGGTTTGTAACTATCCTCAAGTGCCGTTCATGATCTTATTACAGGTCTAAAAGTGTGGAATAATAAATTAAATATACATATAAGCCGTAAAATCAATTAAAGCAAAGTAAATTTTTATGTGTCATAAAAGATCATAATAGTTACACCAAGTAAGGATAACTTCGTCAAATCATTTCAAAAGAAAGGGGAGACAAACAAAATCATAAGAAAACATGCTAAGTCACAAACGTACAAAACACCAAAAGAACTTTATCCCCTACACAAAAGATTACAACCTCTAAAAGTGCCAGTCTAAACTAGGGTAATATTACAGCTCCTATCCCTCGAGTGGAGTCAGATCCATCCCCACTCGTAAAGCTTCCACTACCTGGATCCCCTTCACGGCTATTAGCATTAATCACCCCTTCTGGCACTCGACTACTTTGTAGCGGATCTAGCAGGTTGCTGAGTATTTCCTCCTTTTCTTAGAGGCACTAGGGCAACTTGAAACTTGATGTTCGGTACTACCACAGATCAGACATTTTCCTCGCTTTCTCCGGCACTCAGTTTCAATGTGATTAAACTTGCCACAGTATTCACAAGTCACACAAAAAGTCATGACCTGACCAACTTGAGAATTTCTTTTGTATTTCTTCTCCAATTCCACGTTCTTGTGTAGCAACTCAATTTTTTCTGCATATTCTTGTTTTCACTGTCCTTTCCAGTAGTCAGCCAATTTCTTTTGAAATTCTACCTCCTTTCGAAGAATGTCCATTTCCTTACGCATCGTTCTCAAATTCGTTATCTCACCAGTTGGCTTAAGTCAAATGCTAGCCTGCCAGGCAAATCAAGGGATCAAAATAAGTAACTATTCACAATGAAAACTCGGGCCATTTTACTCTTTCATTCTTTTGTTTATAGATTACCCCAAAATATAAATCTGAACTATTCTCTGCTTAATATGGATGAGTTCTTAAGTCTCCACAAGATTACTATCATCACTTATAAACATAACAAAATACGGAGATTTTATTCCTTAATATAGAAGTTTCACACCCTAACTCACTCTCCAATACTCACTTACAAAGTTGCTCGAGAAGAAACCCTAACCTCTTGCTCTTACTAGTGCCTTATTTTATCACCTCAAACCAATTTCTACAGTTTTGAGGTTAGACCCTCCGTGAAACTTCGATGGGGCGATTTAAGAATCGCTCTATCCTCACACCTCTCTTAGTTCCTAGATTGGTTGATTGGTTTAGGGCCTTGGCGCTCAACTAATCGTGCTAAGATATCAATCATATGGTTAATAGCAGTAGTTACGTGATTATCCCCTTCATTTTCTTGCTTTTGGTTCGATCCAGTTATCGATCCCTGATCATCCCCTTGAGTTTGGAGTTGTCTAACCCCTCGCCCTTGGCTCCTTTCATTTTTACGGTCGTCCATAATTTTAATATTTTCTAAAGATATAACATAAAATAAATACACATAAAATAAATACACATAAGCGAAGTTTGAAAATGACACTTTAATCATGCAAAAATGAAAATAAATGGGAAAGACATCCAAAATAATTGCAAATATGCATAACCCATAGCATAGATTAGAAGTCATAGAGCAATAAAGTCAAGCACCTCATAAGTAATGTTCAAGTGCTTCAAAAGATAGATAGCATAATTAAGCAAAATACAATGGCCTTTGAACAAGCACAACCCCGACTATCCTAGACAAAAACTACTACAATAGACTAAATCACTAGCTCAGTGATTGGTGGAACCAGAGGTCTTTGCTATTTCAATAGGATCATTTTCATCTTCAGCACTAGGAGTTTCTACATCATATCCCCCGTCGAGTATCTTGCTATCCACCACTTGTTCGACCAAGGTAACACACTCAACCATCAACCCATCAGCCCAGTCTCTAACTTCATGTACTACCCTAGCAAGTTGGCGTTTAACCTTTTGAAACTGCTGACGAAGAGCCTCAGCCTTTTTCCGCTTCTCAAGTACATCCGTCTCCAGTTCATGAACTCTAGAAGTTTGGACATCCATAGTCACCCTCAGTTCTCGATTATCCTCTCGGACCACCCTAGTTTCGTTGGATAACTGCCTCCAATCATCGATTATCGCTAGCACCACTTCATTAGGGTACGAGTAAGTCCTCCAACAATCACATGAAGACCTAGTACGACGAACCGGGGTCCACTGCCAAAGAGGGCCCCAAGACCTCACTCAATAACGAATCGTTGGAAGGTACCTCAGAGGTGATCCAACTTTACCATTTCCTTTCATGACCTACAATTAACCCACAAAACTAAAGGTTAGGACCTTATAATCACTGGTGCCATTAAAAAATTTAACTTAAGATTTATCACGAATTTCTATGACCAAAAGTTCACATCTAAGAACTCCTAACTCTATTCCTGGTATTTCAAACCTAGCGTTCTGATTTTCATCCCTACAAGAGTCACTTAACTTTCAAACCAATCCCACAGTCCGGCATCCTAAACTTTTACCCTAAGATACACTACAGAGATCTGAATCCTAAACTCTGATACCAACTGTGACGACCCCACTTCTCCTTAGGGCGAACCTTAGGGTTTCGGTGGGCCGCCTGCTTAACTCTCGCCAGGGCTCAATACGAGTCAAATTTAAATTTAAAGATAATTAACCAATAAATAAAAGTCAATATAAAGAAAAGTCGCTTTCTTATATAATCATTCAAGTTTTATATCACAAATTTTCCAAAAGATACATCAAAATTTTCCAAAATACAACCCTCCAAAGTTGACTAAACCATTTACATCCAAATTCTAACCAAAAGTAATCAAGTCAGCTGCTCCAAAAATCTTTCCATTCCGAGTTCCTGTTAAGAAAAACAAACTACGGGGGTGAGTTAATGCTCAGTGAGGCCATAAAAAGCATGCAACCAAATAAGTTCAAGTAACAATAACACTGGTACAAGAAATATAGCTAGAAAGTTCATGTAATCCACAAATAACAGTAAAGCACAATCAATAAGGATACGAGAGTTCTCAGGAAATAAATTCCCATTGCTTTGTCAAGACTTGATCCAATACCTCCACGTGATGACACTCCGTCAACCGGGTAGGTAGCAAGTCCATTGAAACCCCGCTTACTTCCTCCATCCATCATTTTACCCTCTTGAATCCGTAACCAAACATTCACTGGAAAGGCAATACTACTCGAGTGTGCCAAGCAAGACCTCAAAAGATCAAACTTTATGATTTTCTCATGGTTCACCAAGCTTCTCGATTAAGCCCATACCGACTCGAGTCGCAAGGTTAGCCAATGAGTTTTGGGCGTTCCTAGATGTATACATACAATTTGCCAAGTTCGCGCAATTCAATTATCAAGTCACGTTCAAACAAATCAATGGTCTAGTCAAGTACAAGAGAACAAGTGCGATAAAGTACACACTCGTCTCGACAAGTCCAAATCACTTAATTAACAAGAAACAATTCAAGTATTTAGCAACAAGTCATGCACTTGACACTCACCAATTCAAAAGTAAGTAAGCAAATAAGGCCTTTAGTTGTCCGCACTGAGATTCCCTTCGAAACCCTCTTGAGCACCTGAAAAAATAGTGACCAACCATTACTCACGTATACTCTAGACCTCTTAACATTCAAGGAAGAAAATGCACTTGCTTAAAATTTAAGACAACGCCTTAAAAGTGTTTTACTCATCGAAAATCGAGATTAAAAAATGAGGATTTAAAGTCTCAAGTTCGAGTCAAATTAAAGAAGTTTTTCTCGCTAAATCATTGAAATAATGTTCAAAGAGACTCAAAAGTAATTTTTTGATTCATGTCGTGGTAAGTAAATCTCAATTCCAAAAGAAAGTACCAATTTCACTTTCGACGCAAAAATCGAGAAAAAGGTAGATAGTTTCCATCTCTCAAAACTTTTAATCTCATATCCGAACTTTAAAATATAAAGAGTGTTCATATTTTCAAACTAACGGAGTCAAAATTCATCCAAAACTCCCCTCATTTCATTGAAATTGTCAAAACTAAAGGTTTCAAGTTTTGGATAGAAAACTAGAGAAATTTCCTAAGAATCACTCGAGTTAAAACGCTCCATTCTTAAAGTTCAAACTCATGGAAATCAAAGGGTTAAGACTAGGGAGTGAAGTCTATTTCTCAAGTATAAAAATGAGACACAATAACCAAGAAGTTAAATAACTAAGAAAACGCATCAAGAGAGGTTTATTCCATCGGGAATCGAGTTTCAAAAATGAGGGTGTTAAAGTCACAAGAGAACTTGTATCATCCATGAAATCAAGTTTGAAATTAACTATCAATCTCAAAAGGAAGTTAGAAGTTCTTAAAAGTTCATTTCGTAGGAAACCAGAAATTTCCAGTTTTATGCGACAACACTTGAAAATTCATATCTTGAGTTTGGTAAGTCCAAAAATTGAAAACTTTACACCATTGGAAACTAGATTCAAGGTAGTAAAAATCACTAGAAGACACTTTTCTCAGACTCAAATTCGAATTATTCAAATTTTAGCTCAAATTCACTGTTCTAGACAGGATAGAGTAAAACAGGCTTGTAATTTCAGTAAAGTTTTGAAATTCGGCAAAATTCGTAGGAACCGAATCGACCCTTGAAATTTATACTGCTAATAGAGTTCCAAATCTAGTTTCAAATGCAATAAATGGAACTCAATTTGGATTTTTGAACAGCAAGATACGACAGTTTTAAGAATGCTGGTTTTTGCAACCTGTTTAGCAGATTTCCAGTCATCAAGCTTCGACACAGTTTTGAAATCCGGCTATAACTAACTCTACACAAGTCCAAATTGTGAATGGTTTATGGCTTTAGAAACGCAATTCAAAATGCAATAATTCATCAGAAGACATCATTTTCAAACTCTTTTCAAAAATGAGACGAAATTGAGCCACAAGATGCAGCTATATGATTTTCTCGGGTAAACAGGTGAAGTAAATCAGTCCAATTTGCCGGTTCGCTACGGCTCATTCAAAACGAATTAGAAGAGAAATTTTATACCGTTTAAAAGCCCTTGGTGTATAATTTCAAATGCAGCAAACGACACTAGATTTCAACTTTTGTACAAAGATTTATATGCTGACAAAGAATTACTGGTCGGCTGACCTGGGTGGCTGTTCCAGTTTTCTTCCTTTCTTCAAAACGCAAGTTTTATGTAACCAATTGAAATGATTTTTGAAAGAAAATTTCCACACATTTAATATAACATATAACAAGCATTTTAGCAGCCATATAAGCAACAAAAATTCGAAATCCAAGCAAGGTAACAAGGCAGCAAATTTTCGGCCAGCACTTCCCATGGTTTCTTCCAATTTTCTCTCCACTTACCAAGCCAATATCAAGTCATTCATCACAAAAACAACAACAATCAAGCAAGAGGCCTCAAGTCAGCTACCTAAAAGGCCACCTCAAGACCACTAGCCTAGGATATAAAGTAAGAAATAAAAGTTCCTCAAGTCCTCTAGGCTAACTTCTTGATTAGGGTTTCAATGTGAGGACCCGAAAATTTCCTTAATTTAATTTATTTTACTGGATTAATTAATTATTTAATTCAACTATTTAAAATCCATTTATATGGAAAAGCGCATCTTTTATGTTTTTAAAGCGTTTTATTAGAAAAAAAAATTACTTTTCGAAAACTCGTTTAGTCTGGAATAATGAATACATATTTTTCGAGACTATATTTTAATTGAGAGAGTATTAATTTTGGAAAAAGAAGAATGATCAATAGTAGATTAAGAAAAGTCGTGAGAACTCTCAAAATTTATTTATTTTAAACTCCTGTTACGAGCTTATTTAAATATTTAATTGCCAGTTTGCTCCAAATATTATTTTCTAACCTTTTTAGATCCAATTACATGGAACTATGACTTTCTTATATTTTTAAAATGACTTGTTGTGGAAATTAATTTTTGGAAGTTCGTTTAGTGAAAATAGTGAATACGCGTTTGGAGACAGTGACCGATTTGATGATACAATAAGTTCGAAAAAAATTGGACACTTTTACATTAGTCTTAAAAATAGATATTTTCATGTTTAAGTATTCAAATATTAGTTAGTGGTACAATCCTTATAGGAATTTCTTGGAGATTTCACTCTATCGCGCACAAATTGGAAATACGTGTTTTCACACGCGCGATTTAATTGAGGGACTTAAGAAATTTATTTCTAGATTATTAAGAGTGAATAATAATAGTATGAATACAAGTGCATTATATGTTTAGTGCACTAGTGAAACAAATTCAAAAAGAATCAAGCACGAAACGCGCGCACACTACAACAAAAATGGCCTTTAACGGCATTTAAAAGTGTCAGTATAGATAATCTAATCTGACACTTTATCTATCCTCACACCTAGGGCGAGTGTTGTCCCTTCCAATGTGGGGATAGACTCATACTATTCAACATGTCAGGAACACTATACTATTATAACATCCCATCTGCCAACAACAATCCCTTTTTTTGATGATTGAAAGTGTCAGGATAGGTATTATATAACATTAGAATATCGAATTCTATGCTGACACTTTTAATTGTCAGGAGTTTTTTTTTTTTTTTTTTTTGAGATAGAAGCAACCTGCAGGTAATGCTCCCTGCTATACATTCCGTCAATCAGAAACCCAAAGGACTTTTAAAATTATCCCAAAGAACAGAATGCATATAAGATAATATGCTATGATGCAAAAATCTAGAAACATCAAACTTTAGCAGTATTGTGATTATGAGAACTGAAAATGCCAACTCCCATAAGCAAGAGGAGATTTGTCATCATGTTTCATACATCAAAAGCAGAATGCAAATGAGACTAAATGATATACAAGCCAACACACAGTGGAAAATCTCAGAATAAATGCAAGCGCACTTTGTTTATAGCAATAACAATTCGCACTCCAGCTGCTTTGGCATGAGCAATGGCCTCTTCTATTTGAGGTCGAATTCCATCATCAGTAGCAACTACAATAACAGCAATGTCTATTACTCTGGCTCCACGAGCTCTCATTGCTCGAAATGCCTATCCAATGCAGAGCGATGTGAAGCCGCAGGCCTCAGACCAGCTGTAGCATGGCTAAGAGCCTTGCCTGTGAGAAGTAAAAGGTCCCTAGGAACAGAGCCACTATCAGCCAGGTACCAGCGACCATTGGGGTCACAAACGTGAAAATCATAGGAAAGAACTGGTGGATAATTAATCAAAGAAAACAAAGTGTTGAAGCATTACAATTCCAAAAATGATCTGGTTGAAATGTAGAAAAAATGTATAAGCAGTTAAAAAGGAATCTAGGAAATTAGTACATATTGTTGCAACCTACCTACTGATCATAAAAAAAAAGTCCAAATATAGGTTACAACACCTGAAGTCCAGGAGCATCTGAGGAAATTAGCGTCAGCAGCCCCTTCTCTACTTCACCATTTCCACTCAGTTTTCCACCTCCTGTAGATCCTTTTCCATTTAGTGAGTGTGTACTAGAAAAGGTTGCAACAAGCACTGATGAAGAAGTCTCGTTAGCAGGCAATGGGCTATCGTCAAGCAAGTGATTGAAAACACTGCAAGCAGTGATACATTCTAAATACAGATCAGAAAACACTAAAGTTGACCACTAAAAGCAAGCATATATACTCCAAAAAACATGACTTCTATTTTAAGTTCAAAATAGAAGTCATCTCTAAGAAATATTTTCAAGTTTTTGGAGCCTCCAGAGTCCAATGACAAGCTGGATGGTCTAAAGAGCAGGGTCAAGTTCAAGATCATGAGCTTGAACATAAAAGGTGACATGGATTATGTACCAGAGCTGTTTGATGAGCATAGGGATCAAGTTGCAGTTGAACAGATTCTGCGGGTTATTTTTTTTTTAAAAAAAAAGAAGAGAAAAAAGAGACGAGAAAAGTTTTACATTGTATAACTTGGTTTTCACATAATTAAAGAGTAGATTGATACTATATAACGACAAAACAAAATTTTCAAAGTAGATACATGATTATCTTGTGTAGTGGTTCAGGAGGTTTTGATTTAACAGCTAAAGTTGATACACTAAAATTTAAACATCTTGGGTTTCAATATTTTCTCTCCATTCCCACTTCTTATATCTCACGCTTCCCCTGGAGCTTGATCATCTTACCCCTGCACTCGAAAAACTGAATCGTCAACTAGCTGAGGCTGAGGCTAAGCTTGAGGTACGCAAAAGGCCTCCTCCAGAGGACAAAGGTCTAAGAGTTCTTGGGGAAGGTCTTGTCTTTGATGAATGGAAGGAAATGAGGGAAAGATATCTTGTAAGACAACTGGTCAAAGGAGTTGATTCAATATAAGCTGCTATACTTTCTTTCCAGTGATGCAGAATAGAAAACTGGAGTGAAAGTGAAATCACAGGCAGCAGAATCTGGAATTTATGAGTTTAACATGCTATTTCAGGGATTCAATGAAGCATAATAGAGAGAACTATTTTGCTTCCCTTTGATATCAGAATAACTATATGATTCAAGGATTATCTCCTGGCTGAGACTTTTATTCATGCAAAATCAGGTCAGAACGTCACCAAAGGCAACCACGACAAGGAGACAAATTAAAGTTTTGGCATTTTGTCTATATACTCTCTCACATGAAAAGATAACTTTTAACTGCTATCCAAATAGCATGATAAACTAGTGCTAATTGTATTATCAATTCAACATCACAGATGCATCAGAAGCAACAATCCCCATGACTCAAGCCTCTCAAATATCATGTAAGACTTATTATTGATAGACCCCTATATTGCCAAAGCCTACCAGTACTTCTTATAGCACTCAACAAACTGAATCAGTTCCCAGTGATTACAAGCATTAAAGTAAATTATACAAGTCTACATACGGGTAGCAAATAAAGCAAGCTATGACTTGTAAAGCCTAATCATTCTACAGCTTTATCAGCAATGATCAACTTAAAACTCTGAAAATTAGCTGAAACTTCAACAAAAATCCTGCACTAAAATAGAATACAAAGCATATAGGGGTGGTGAAGTTGACGTACCTGCTTGAGATTTATGGACTGAAGATAACTATTGAGTACAACAACAGAATACTCAGTTTTTGCAGTCGAAGCAAAATCTTCAAGGCCAAATCCACACCTATTAATTATCCAGCATAATCTAAAATTAGTACCAAACATTTCTACATTGACAGTCTAAATCAATACGTTCCCAAAAATAATTAAAAAACACTACATATATATTTATATCCCGCCGTAGCTTAACTCACAAACCCACTCTTGATACAAGCTCTTGTAACTTTTGATTAATTCATCAATTTCTTTCTCATGTTTTTGCTCAATATTGGCCAGGGCTTCCCTTAGATCCTGCATTATTTAGTAAGGAAAAGTGTTATGGAATTTCTGGGCCTTGTACGGACAGGTTAACCTTTTCGTAACAGTGGTATCAGAGCTAGGCAACGAACCCAACATCCCAGGTTCGAATCTCGCAGAGGCTCTGCCTCCTTGAAGGGGGAGTCCCAAAAATTACCAGGCCGTCGAGGACGTCGGCCTCTAAGGAGGGGCGTTTGTTATGGAATTTCTGGGCCTTGTACGGACAGGTTAACCTTTTCGTAACAAAAAGGCCCAAAAAGTTAACTTTTTTTTTTGTAGGAAACCACCAACTAAAATTTACATATAGAAAAATTGCAGAGTATAACCTGTTCATCGACGACATCGATATCTGCGAGCTTGTGGCCAGATTCCTTACCGGAATTGCCTAATTCTTTTGCTAAGAAATAATTTCTAGAGAATCTGAACTTGTCCTCTTCGATGGGGCGACTGGACAACAGAGAAAGGGAGCAGAGGAGAGGAAATTGGCCGAGAGAGAAGGAGGGCAAAAATTGGTATTTCAGATTCAGGCAGACAACCAAGAAAAATCAATTTAGGGCAAAAATTTATCATGTAATTACATATCTTCAATGGGAAAACATGGGTAGTTTGATTGCAGAGAGATTCAATAGAAAAAACTCTTCGGGGAAAGCAAAATTTTGGCCAAGAGTTTTGACAGATAGTTTGCCGAGAGAGAGAGAGAGAGAGAGTTTGTGAGAGAGATAAGAGAAGCAAAATTTCAGCAGGCAAAATGAGGTTTTGAAATTTCACTAAGTGTTTTGGCAAAGCAATCTTTCGCCAAAATCAAACGACGCCAATTTGTGTTTTAATTTTTTTTGGTGCATCTCACATTTTTTCAAGTGTCATGATAGGTAGTCTAAAGATACATTATTATTCTTATTTCAGATAAAATAAAATAAAAAGAGTATAAATTATTGATTTGATAACAAGTGTAATGATAGAAGTGCTATAATGACACAAACCATCAAGTGTCCTCATATGTATGTCTGGAAAGGCCATTTTTGTTGTAGTGGCACGCGCGAGGGAGAGTTGACTTTTGGAGCAATTCTTGTCCACAAATTTCAAAGCTTCTCACGGAAGCTTATCATCAGCCATCATCCCTTCTTTTCCTTCTTCATTCCAGCCGTGCAACTCCAAGGAAAAACAAGACCAAGTTCTTCATTTTTCCTTCATCGATTCTTGCTTCAAATCTCCACCAAATCACCTCAAATTTTAACTACATTTTGCTAAACACTTGGTGATCATCTTAAGTTAGAAAAGGGGCTTCATTTCCACGGTTTTCTTGAGCTTCAAAGTGACCAAAAATTCTGATTTAGTCATCAAGAGAGGTAATGAACGATCAACCTCTTAATTCTTGATTTATGGAAGTTAGATTACACTCATGAGCTCTTGGATTCTCATGGGTAGCTTTAAATTGTTGTAAAATTGGTGAGTGGGCTCTATGAACTCCCACATTGATGGAAAGACTGATTTGATGATTGATGATGAAATTAATGGTGGTTTAGTTCTTATATTAGTGGATTAATGTTGAATTGTTGGTAGAAAAATCAAAGGAGGTGCTTGGAGCAAAAGTGACCATTTTACCCCTGCCTTGTCCGACCACTTTTGTGCAAAATTTTGAGGTTCGAATGGCTTGATTATGTTGTTTACATGTTATATTGGTTGTGTAAAAAGTTTCATTGAAAAATAACTTGATTTGGTCACCCAAATGTTGGATTTACGACAGCTTAGCAATCTGGAAATTTATCCCGTATTCACCCAGGCAGTGTATTTGTTTCAGCTATATCTTTTTACTTCGATGTCCGAATCGAGTGCCGTTTGCGGCACTGGAAACTAGACATTCTTAGATTTCTAACGGTATAAAATGAACATTCTGGTTCCATTTGAGTGATCCAAACCATTCATTTGAAAGCCATTGTCCTGTTTCGTTGCTTCTTGGAAGGCAGCACACGAGTTGCAAATTGGTGCTCACGAATGAGTTGTTTATGGACAGATTTTGAAAATGGTTTCTTCTGAGAAAATATATCCTTATGAGTCTATTTTCTAAATCCATCAACCACGCTCAATTCCGAGTTGAATTGAGTGATTTATGATCGAAATTCAAAACTGACTTTGTAAACGAAAACAGTGTTTTGGACAGATTTGAAACTAACTACGGTTTGGGACTTGTTATCCAAAGTTTCTTATTGTAAATCATCTATCGAATGTACCTTGAACATATTTTGGACATTTCCTACTGGAATGAACCATGTTTGAGATGTTCCTTGACCAAATGTTTGGAAACGGCAAAACGGAAGTTCAAAGGCAGCTTAGCCTTAGAATTTCTTGTGATTTCAACAGTTTTGTTAACCCACTTTCTGTGCTTATTTCTCTATGAAATTTGGTAGAGGAACAACCCTTATATGGTAGTATTACACTGCTAATTTTGGTGTTATTCCGAGGCCGTTTCATTTCTCAACTAAACTTCCAAAGTTCGTGACTTGATTTTGGAAAACCTTTGTTTAACAAAGAAATTTGGGTAGCTTTGAGCTACCATATCTTGGTACTCAAAAATTCAATTCTCATTCCGCTTGTTCCATTTTAAACTTTGATTACAACTCTAATAGAGTTCCAAATTTCAAAGGCTAGTTCAAATTGAGTGAATTTTGCCGAATTCCCAAAGTTGGCCAAAAACCAACCCCGAAAGCTGTCTTCATGTTCAAAACAGCAACTTTGAGCCAATTTTTGAATACCTTTCGTTTGGAATCATGGAAAAGTGCCTTCTAGAATCTTTTAGTACTTTGGAAGTAGTTTCCAACGGTACCAAGTTTTCCAATTTTGGACTCATAGAGAGTGAGATCTGATTTTTCAAAGTTTGCTTGCCGAATCTGAAATTTCCGAACTTAAAGGAAATTGAAGGTTTCAAACTCTCCATTTTACTCCGATATTGCTAGACCGTTTTACACTTGATTTCAAAGGCGAGAATCAAATTTCTCTTGTGTTTTTAAAACCCACTTCCGAGCCTCGACTATAAATAATTAAGGCTCAATTCATGAATTCTCCTTAGAATGAACACTAGTACAACCTTCACGATAAGTAAGGGATTTTAAGCGATGGTGTGTAATAGACAACTATTGTTTGCTCAGGTGCTCAAGGAGACCTTCAAGAGGATCTCGAGGGGAACACCTGAAGGATTGTATACGCACTTACTCTTTTGTTGCAATAGGTGAGTGTTCCATATATGAGTACGTAATTTGAATAAGTCTATCATGCTTAATCCATGATCATTAAGTGTTAAGTGCTACATGTTAAGTATTTACCACACTCATGCATATTTAAGTAATGTATACTTGAATTACTCGACATGAAATACTTGAATTGCATATTTATGTGATGTGTTTAAATGATTAATTATGCTATGACTGCATAAGTCAGTTGGAGTGAATCTCCTCGACTCTTAAGTGGTAAAAGTGGGAAACGACCAATGGCGGCCTATTAAAATGACTAATGTCTACTAGTTAACCGTGATTACTACCGTTAACCGTCAACCGTTACCGTTTACCGTAATTTCTTACCGTTTCCTATCTACTTGATTATCTGGTACTTGATTATTTGATTACCATAAATTATATGTTCACATGAAATTATCAAATATTGCTTATGTGTTTATGTGTTAATTGTTGCTAGCAATTGCTCATATGAAATTGTCCACCACTTTAAGGCGAGTGTGTACTTTATCTCACTCGACCTACCAAAAGAATAAATTTTTACCGTTAGCCAAGTTATTTGATTACTTGTGCATGTTGTAAGTTCTAAGCTGAACTTGGGCCCTGCCCTTGGTTACTGACCTACTCGAGCCAGGACTGGGCTCGGTCGGATAGGTTGGAACCCTGGGCCACCGTTTCGATATACTCTAGTATTACCACTGGAGGGATAAGGCGATGGCCAGACAGTACCGTGGGGACTGGAAGTTATAAGGTGCAGTTGACTGAAATGGTTCCAATGGAACACCGTATCCTTCAATGTGTGTTTATTTTACATAATGATAACCGTTTCATGCAAATGTGCCGTACCTGTGATATGCTGAAATTACTCGTACAATGATTATTGTCTCATGTTAATATGCCAATGTGCAACCTTGAACCATACATGCAGTATGCTCAATTACTTGATTTATTAGAACTGCTAGAGTGTCTTGGAACCTCACTGGGTTGTGTAGCTCATCCCACGTTTTGGGTTTCTTTAACAGGGTTCGAGACCAAGAGTGCTCGTGAATAGTACTAGATTGCTTTCTCTTAAAGACTTTAAGTTGTATTACAGCAGATGACTGTAGTAAATATTCTTTTGGGTTGTATTAAGCTTGAGAGCTGATTAATTGTAAGTGTGAGATATTTTGGAGTACTTTTATTATGTATTGGAATTATTTAAAGTATTATTGAAGTATTCCGGGCTTGTGAATTGTGGATTGTAGTGAGCCCTGGCGAGAGTTGGGCAGGCGTCCGGCGGATACCCTTTGGTTCGCCTTAGGGAGAAGTGGGGGCGTCACATTCAAACTCATGAAATACAACCTCTACTCTTGGTAAAATTTGAAAGATTAAAGAAGGATGAACTTGTTAGCTCTTCAAGTTCTTGAACCCTAGGAAGAGCCAAGTTATGCACCACTAACCACCAAGAATTCACCACAAGATGGAAGCTTCCTTCAAGTTGGATCAACTACTAAAGGTTTGGAGGATTTTGGAGCAAGATTGGTCAAGAAAAATTGGAGTTTTTCTCCCTTCTTCTTGAGCTTGAGAAGGCCGGCCATGGAGAGGAGAAAAAGGAGAGAAAGTGAGCTTTGAAATGTGATGGGAAAGTGAGGTGAAATGAAGCTTTTGGAGGGTAAAAGTCAACTTTGAATAGTAGCTCTAATAGTGTCATGCACTACCAATTCCTTCTTGTTTGCTACACTTAAATACTAATCCTCCAAGGTGCTTCCTCTAATACTACAAATACTCATACTTATTAGTTTAAAATTAATTCTCCAAGATCATTGCACTCTCGGATCGAATATCGCCTCGAAAAACGTGCATTCGCTATTCCTTACTAGACGAGCCGCAGAAAAATTAAATTTGCTAACGGAACGTTTTAAAAATATAAATGAGACATTGCTCTATGCAAATAAAATTAAAATGGTAAAATAAATTATTCAGAGAAAACGGGTAAATAAATAATTAAATAAGCTAGTAAAATAAAATAAAAGTAATAAAAATTTGGGTCCTCACAAGAAGTCTCTGGGGAGGTTTCCGAGATTATCCCTTGAATTTAATTCATAGGAACTGAAATGTTACAAAAATTGACAACTCGAGGGAAGTAAAGAGAGATTTTAGAAATTTCAGGGGTATTAAGTGATACTATAACACATCTCAAGGGAGGTTGCTGATATTATCCCAAAATTTTAAGTTTCAACATGCAAACGGTTACAAAGTTATTATAAGATAGTAATTTACTAATTTCAACTCTGTCAAGTACCGTAAAATGAGTTTCTTGTTTTGTTATTTAACTATAGATAACTTTACTTTTCTACTTCAATAAATTTACACAGTTTTTTGGTCCAAATGGTGAAAGTTAATTTCTTTGAGGACTAATTTCACTTTTCACCTTTAATTTGCGGCCCAAACTCTTTCATATGCCCTATTTTGTCACAATAGTTAGCACTATAAGAAAGTGGAACACGTACAGTACTTTATGTAAAATTATATTTTGTATCAGTATTGTTCTTTCACCTAAGATACAATCTTGAATCACGTTGTAGCTTCAAGGGTTTATCTATCTGATTTTGATCCAATTTTGAAAGGTGTTGAAAAAAATTGATTGAAAAATTCCTCAGATTATTCCTCTAGAAAAAACAATTACAAGACTTTTAGATATTAGGAATTTCCCCGCCGGGGGGGACGGGGGTGGGGGAGTAGCACCCATGCATTGCTGGTTGCTTCAATCACTTTCAGGAAAAAAAATAAATCAAAAAAGAAAGAAAGCAACCGTGTAATGTTGTTCAGATTGGAATATGGTTCTGTAAATTTCCATGCGAAACATCTGAAAATTTTCAATGTACTAATTGCTTAGAAGTTACTACAAACCCAGTCTGTCCATCAAAATACTCTTGTTGCCACCTTAATTTGATAGCTCCTCAGAGCCTTACATGATGAGAAGAAAGCAAAATGCAGCCAGGGCTTGCTTTGCCGCACAAGTCACTCCCTGGCTGTAATCCGCTTCCTATCTCCTCAGTCCTCATGCAAAACTCGTCAGAAGATCATCAGTGCTTCTCCTCCACAGATCTGAACAAAGGCAAAAACAAGAGTAGGCACAAGGGGCGGTGGATTGCAATTTAATCATATTAAGAATCATATCTTTAGCTCCTTTAACTACTTGTGCATGTTGTGGAAAAACAACTTAATTAAGTGAATAAGCCGTAGGAAAAGAAAGGTGGATGCCCTTTTGAGGCAACAATGCAATTGCCATGACGTATATACATGTATAGGGTGGTCTGGCTTAGATAAGGAGGAGGGGATCGCATATATTCTGGAATGCCACTTTTGGACCACCTTTGCTCCTTCTAGCAATAAGAAATATGCATTTCGGCCAAGATTTAGATTGGTTCGCTTTGCATATTTTACCTTCATTCTCCCATTATGACTTCTGTCGATCATGGTTGGATAAACATATGGTGTCATAATGAGAACCACAATTTTGCTTCAGTGAAGCAATTTGATTATTCTTTTCTACTCTATTTTTGGCTGTTGTGGATACTTTCAATGAAGTGTTGGGAACATGTGGAGATAAGATTCATTCACCACGAAGTTAAAGAATCATTCATCTTTTATCACCCTATCTTTTGAAATGAAATAAAAAAAATTCTAGACAATTATTTCAAGTATCTAGCTAACAATAAAATTTGACACAGAAAACATAAATAAGTTTTTCCAGGATGGACAAAGTTGCATATCTGTGATGAATTAGATAGAATATGAAGAAGGTAGATCATTAGAAATTTCGGATAAAACTGAAATATCTTACAAAATCTCTATGCACCTATTCAGAACCAGAAAATAGTAAATTTTTCCTATGCCTTTTAATTATAGTAGACAATTTATAAGAAGCACTGCTAAAAATACAGTGACTTTAGAATGAAATACCTTCTCCTCGTTCTAAACTTTTTTTTCTTACCAATAAAAGAAGGCTATGCTGAGTTTGTTTTTGTATTCTATATCAACAGTTTTACAAATAAATCTTTTCGTTTGGTGGAGTGGACTTATTTGAGTTTAAGTGCCAAGGCACCAATTCAAGAGAAGTTTGGGTGGCTCAGGTCCCAATTTAAAAAGTGGTTTTGGGTTAAGGACCAAAACAAAAGAGTTAGTTAGTAGGTTATTTAGACTTTATGGAGAAAATGGAACAAGATTACTATATTCGTACTTTTAACCAATTGGGATATTGGGATCCATGGAGGCTTTCTTGAATATGGCTCGTCGGGATCCATTGAGGCTTTTGTGACTTTTAGACCATTGAGCTTTGGCTTGTTGGGGTCCATTGGGACTTTTGTAGAGAAGATGGAGTATGTATGCTATTTGTCGATGTTGGATATACGCTAATATGCCAAAGTGAAAACTTGTTGAATTTGTTTTTGTGTCACACATTAGAAGTTTTACAAAGAGGTCTCTTCTCTTGGTGATTGTAAATAGAATATACTTATTTAAGTTCAAGTGTGCCAAGGCAACAATCCATGTGTCATGGGCACCGATCCAAGAGCATTTTAGGAGGTATTTGCCTTGATCTAAGAGAGGTTTTAATTAAGAATTACACAAAAAGAGCAAGTTAGTAGACTATTTGGACCTTTAAATTATTAAGCATTTTGTGCTATTTAGTCTCTTTTGTATTTTTAATTTTAGATGCTTTTGGATTTAGGAATTATTTCTTGGGATTTTGTACTCACTTTCTCATAGTAAATTCGCACTGATGGACGTGTGTAAATTCTGGAATCTTTATTTACTATGTTTTTCATTTGTTATTTTGTGGGACTAGACCTAACAAGCTAACAAGTCATGGAAACTAGAAAGTGCTGCACGATTAGAATGGGAATAGAATCTTTAGAGTGTAGTGGCCTTGCGTCAATATTGAGAATTGGCTCTTCGAATTATCAAAGGGACACCACCAGCATGAGAATAGCGATAATTAGCCTAAAACTCTTGTAAAAATCTCAGACATATGCGCGGATTGTGTAATGGGAAGAAAATATTTAATTAAAAAATTGCTAAAATGGTTTCTTGCAGTTCTTAAAATCTTGATTTGTGACATTTGAAATGAAGCAATCTGCCCACAGATTTGAACATTTATCTCGCGACAACATCAAGGAGAAGGGGAAGATATTAACTGGAGCCACAAATGGTATTGTTCTTATCTGATTCGTTGTAATTGCTGTTCCAAAAGAGTTGCCGCGGCTGGAGGCAGAAACATGAACCAGTCGCCTAACACCACTAAAGAGTATATGTTGGTCTGGCAGGCATTTTACCTTTAGTTGTTCTTTTACTTTAACCATTTCCTAAGATGATGATAAAAGTCAAAACATTTGTGCTGATTGATAACGTTTCAGATTTTATTTCAACAAGTTGACAGTATATCTTTTAATCCACCTTGCTGACTTTTATTCCCCTCAGGGTGTCCTCTATTTCTCTACTTATTTTTCGTTCTTGAAACTGAAATTTCCTCGCAAGGTGATGGAACCTTTGGTACAAGTAAGTACGAGCGAGCTAAGAGGAGTTTACAAGTCTCATATATAGTTGCATCCAGATCTAGGTTGTTTGTGTTCGCTAAACTTAATGTGGTGAGATATAAGTTTATTTGAAATTAGACTTAGCAAATTTGAATATGGGACACAAATTGCATGAGTAAGAACGTTTGTTGAATTTTTGCACGTCGTTGTTTTGGTGTCTATATTTTCTATTTTAATTTTACATTTGTTATGGTAGTGCCTATAATAGTAAGTACAATTGCAGCACAGTTGCAGAAGCCCTGGATCTGCAGTTCTCTTCGACGTTATACAGCTCATTTTTCCCTTCGAAATGTTATTCCAAGATAAAATTGTACAAAGCCCGGACCAATAAACTGCACTTCCTTTTACTGGTTTTTTTCCTCCTAATAATAGTAGTACTTGGTAAAGCAAGACAGGAGGCATAACCAAACTATAGGCTATGCAAATTTCAGAAAAACATTAATCGAATAAGAAAAGAAGAAGAGAATAGAAAACTCATTCTCTATATTAGGAATTAGGAACCAAAACTTCTGAATAGAACACTGCTTCTGATAATAATACAGTTGTCTATTCTTATTCAATGACGATTTCTGACAAACCTCCTCTGAAACTGGCTTCAAAATGTCCACTGTGAACACAACATTCTTTCCTAAAACTCTCACAACATCCACCAACATGTCTCTTTGACAAGCAAGCCCTTGGGGCTCCGCAGCCAACATGGTTGTGGCCTCCTAAAATATCAGTGGTCGTTTGTTGATATGGTGGACTGCAGTCTGCAGAATGATCCTTGCACAAAGATTGAAAATTGTCCCCCTGATCATGACCACAACAAAATCTTTTCAGCTCACCTAATTCTTCATCTGCAGTGATGTGATCTTTTGGATGATCTGGGCAAAGTTTCACCTCAACTTCAGTTTTGGAACTCAGTTGGGAATCCTGAACAGAAGAGCCACAAGATTTGCAATTGAAGGAGGAACACTGTTTGATCTCATTTACCCCATCATCAAATGCATGCCTTTTGGATGACTTTGAACAATTGCTTTCTCCATGATGATGTGTGCTCAATCCTATATGTTCAGTATTACCTTTGCAGCTTCCACGATTACAGCATTTTGGCTTTCGAGCTTGTTTATCACGTTCACAGCAACTTTTTTTGTTCTTGAACTCTGACTTTTTACAACTAGTACCTCTGGAGCTGGAACTCAATGCACCTGACTGATATGTTGGAGCACAGTCCTTGGAGAAGCATGTATCCACCTCACACTGTTTTTGAGGCTTAATTGCATGACAACAAGGCTGATGAGTATGCAGCAAATCACTTTCAGAACTTTTCCCATTGTCTTCTTTGGCAGGTGATAAACTTTTGCCAAGCATTTTAATTGACTTTGAACAACTAAGCTCTCCATGCTGATGTGTGCTTAATTCTCCTATATGTTCAACATCACTATTATAGCTTCCAAGATTTGAGCATTTTTCCATTTGGATTCCCTTATCATTTCCACAGCAACTATGCTTGTCAGTGTAATCTGCAATTTTACTACTTCTGCATGAGGTTGAACTGCTGCCCAGTGGACCAGATTGATGTCTTGGAGCACAGTTCCTGGAACCGCATGACTTCACGCTGCAGTGTTCTTGTGGTTTTATTGCAAAACAACAGGGAAGAATATGCAGTGAATCTCTTCCTGAACATTTCTTGTTCTGTTTGTTGGCCAGTGATGATGCAGCAGAAGATTTGCAACCTTTTCTCTGGTGTTTTGGCTTTTCTCTAAGTAGAAGCATGCTGTTTAAGATCACCAGCATGCATGTCCCGACATCAGCCAAGACAGCAGCCCAAACTAGTGGATGGCCTGCTATGGCCAAGGCTACTATAGAACCTTTGGTTACAACTGAAAGAATCATATTCTCAAGTATCTTTCTTCGGACTCTTTTAGCCAGACGTGCAACTTTTGGTATTCTCCGAATGTCATTTGTCATTAGAATGACATGACCGGTTTCTGTTGCAAGCGCTGAGCCGGAAATGCCCATTGATATACCAATGTCAGCAGTAGCTAATGCAGGAGCATCATTAACTCCATCACCAATCATGGCTGTGTAGGCTAACTTCTGGTAGTCCTCAATAATTTTTGCCTTATCTTGTGGCAGGAGCTCAGCATGGACAGCATCTAGAGCACCTCCTAACTGCAATCACAATTTCCAGTTCATAATTCAAAGTTGTCAACACTATTTCTGATCTTTCCTGTCGCCTTAAGTATGAAAGAATGCAATTTCTCAGATGAAAATTTGCCCCTTCTATTATGTGTTAAATGAAAGAGCTGGATTAATTCGAAGACCAAAAAAAAAAAAAATGTTCTTCTAGAATAAAGGAATAAGCATTGGACGGACATTTCAGAGTTCCTGACCACGCTGCAAATCATACAAAACTTGTTTGCAAATGAACATTTTTATCCGAATATCGAATCCTGACCAGGCTCATGCTATTTCAAGATTAAAGATAGGATAAAACCAACGGCTATTATCTTTAATTACAGATACATTAGTATTTCTGAGCATACATGAAACATTATCAAGTATAAAATCTTATTATCCAGCCATTAGATATGCTAAATATGTTTTGGGCGTTACCTGATCTTGTGCGTGTCTGGCTGCTGCATAGCTATCCCCTGTTAGCATGACCGTTTTGATGCCTGCTGATTTAAGCTCTTTTAACGCTTCCTTTGCTCCGGTTCGACAGACATCAGCAAGGCTAAAAATTCCAGCAGGAGTTGACCCCACGAATATGTAGCCCACCGACTTCCCTTCATCAATATTTCCTCCTAGTTTGGGAACTGAAAGTGAAGCTGTTAAGAGACTCATTCTATGACAACAATATGTATCAGATTTCAATACAAACTTCCTCTCCGGTGCCAAGAAATGTAATATATGAATTATGTCAAAAATATTAGGCATTCGAAGTAATACTTAAGCAACAAACACATAAATTAAATTTACCAGAGGGACATCCTGCTCTTGCTGAGATTTTTGAATTTCCTATGTAGATTTCTTTCCCATCAATTCTGCCATAGATTCCTTCACCAGGATAATCCTGAAATTTCTCAACTTTGTCCGGTTTTGGTTCAACCTGATGTGATTGTGCAAAGTCAACCAGTGCAGCTGCCATAGGATGACTTGACTTGCTCTCAATACTTGAAACCCTGAAATTGTTCAGTTTAGAGAGGTTAGTTGCAACTTTTGTGACATCAACCTGAACTTTTTGTTTTTTTTTCCAAAGTTGTTTACAATTCTGAGTCTAATCAAGTCAAAATTTCTTTCTGTCAAGGTTCTGTTACTCTAGCCTATTGGCATTCGAACATGTAAGAGTAAGTTCTGCTCAGTGACATGTCTAAACCATTGTCTTATATCCATCAACATACTGTAATGGTCAAAAATGCTTCCACCATTTAACGTAATACAGACAAACAAAAAAGAAAAGGAAATTAGAAAACTTTACCAGTAAAGCATATTGCTTAGGCTACAATCATCCAGCAGAGATCTAAATTCTGTCACTTCAAATTCTGCTCTAGTTACCGTACCAGTTTTATCAAACGCCATAACCTTTACATTAGCCAGCGTCTCAAGATAATCTGCCCCCTTAAAGAATACACCTGATTTTGCAGCCTTTGTAAGTGCACAGAAGATAGCTACAGGCGTAGAGAGGATAAGCGCACACGGACAAGCACTGACTAGAACAACCAAAGCAATGTGGTACCATTGTTTCTGATTGTGAACTCTTAATGAAGCTGGAATCACTGCCAAAGCAGCTGACATTAACACAATGGCTGCCAGAAATTCAAATTTGTCATTAGCTAATAGTTTAGAAATGAATTCACAGCAAAGGATTTGAAACAATGTTTCTCATTTGAGGCAATGTTGATATCAAAATTCAAAACACTGGAATTGCTTGTAAGCAATTTGAAGAGAAAAGTCCATGCTATTCAGTATCATACATAGCTGCAAAAAGAAGGTAAAAGCATATATAGCAATGAATTAGAATAGCCGTCCAACTTATGCTCATACTATCTGTGTTATGCAACTTCTGCTCATACTATCTGTGTTACTCTACAGGAAAATGCAGGAGACGGTGTTCCTCTAACAATGTTGCAGATTGCTAACCTGGTGTATAATACTTTGCAAACTTCTCTATGAATCTTTGAGTTCTAGATTTGTTGTTCTGCGCCTCTTCTACAAGCTTTGTCATTCTTGCCACCACGCAATCTTCAGCAAGCTCTGTAGTTCTAATGCTAATGTACCCTAAAGCAAAAAAATGCCATTATCAGTACAAGACAGTCTAAATGGTTTAGTCATTGATCAACAACAGAATATGGAAGAACAGAAGAATTACCATTGATATTAATGGTGCCAGCCCAAACATTGGAGTCCTTCTGCTTGATAACTGGAAACGATTCTCCAGTCAAAGTCTTCTCATCTACATCACAATTCCCCTCTACAACAACTCCATCAATTGGTATAATCTCACCACCCTTAACAGCAAGAACTGAATTCACCTCCACATCATTAACATCAACTTCTTCCCCAGTTTCAGCTAAAACAGCTCTTTGTGGGACTAAATTAAGTAATGATGACATTGCTGCAGTGGCCTACACAATCATCAAAACCATCTATAAACATTACGGATTTGCAATTTTCTTGATTATAGTACAACTGAAGTAGAAATTACATCAATTAAAACCCTCCTAAATCCTAACAGCCAGCTTCAACATCCAGTTGAGAATAAACTAGCAGGGAAGATTTCAGATAAAAAAAATTAGGGTAAATTACCTTCTACCCCCTTTATAGTTTTGATATTTTATCACATAACCCCTTTATGGTTTAAAAACTTATATATAACCCCCTTATGGTTTAGTTTAAAATGTCACTAGTAGTTTTTCCGTTAAAACTAACGGTCAATAGTAAAAGTCAAAATCAAACTAATAAATTGACTAATTCACCCTTTCACTACTTTTTTTCTTTTTTCCTTCTCTCTCTCTCTCTCCCCCCCTTCTCTCTCTTCTTTTGAAAGTGAAGAGATGATTTTGAGAACCTATATTTTGGCGTACAAAATCTTAATTTTCTCCAAATACAAAAGAGATGGAAGGAAAATAAAAAGTAAATAAATAAGAAAAAAATTGAAAGGGAAATATAAAAGAAATAAATAAGAAACAAATAATACCAAATCTTGTTTGACTACAAATATCATTATGGGTTTTTAAAACCAAATCATTAATGGTATTTTCTAGTTCTTATATATCTTTTTAATTTCAAATTCTTTTTTTTATGTTTGGAGGGAAAAAAAGGAAGTAATGAAAGGACAAATTTATCAATTTGATCTTTTGTTATTGATCACTAGTTATAATTGAAAAACTAACAGTGATACTTTAATCCAAACTATAATGGGGATATATAAGTTTTTAAATCATAAGGGCATTATGATGTAAAGCATCAAATCATAAGGGAGCAAAAGATAATTTATCCAAAGAATTACGATACCAAAAGAAATGTGGCATTGTTGGTGAAATGAAAGAATCAAGCATTTTACTAGCTAGATTGGCTATATTTACTTTACCATCAGATACATTGATCAGCCAGTACCTCATGGTTTTGTTATTTGAGACCTTACCAACATTCAAAACTACAAAAGAAATGCAAACTGCTGCTAACATTGTCCACAAGAACTAGCATTTCGTTTCTTGATTCTCTAGTCAATTCCTTCTAAATTCCACTAATTTACGCATGCAAGTTCACACAGTACACACATAGACAGAAAGAAAAGAGGGCAGGACAGTTGAACTTTTGGCACAAACCTTGTGACTTGCTAGTGACTCTAACCATTCTGATATGGTAAACAGGAAGACAATTGTGGCAGCTTCCCAATAATCGCGCAAAACAATTGAACCCGCAACTGCAAAAAATATGACACAGATTAGAAAAACTAAAAAGTTACACTCAAAGATATAGCCCAAAACAGCACCAATCTTTGCCTAAATTGGAATTTAGTTTTTTCTTTAAACTTACGAATTTGTCCTTGTGGAATTCTGGTTGAAATGGAAGGGTTCTTTTAGCATATGTATTATTATTTGAGCGGGCAACATAAGAAAAATAAATAAATTAGCAAAGTCCAATTAGAAAAAATTTGGAGTAGATGTAACAAAATTGCATGTTGTGATAACCTGCAAGGACCTAAAATGAATGTGGTAGTGTGCCCAAAAAAAAAAAAGAAAAAAGAATGTGGTAGTTATTATTATGAACGGCCCACGTAGGCAAACAAAATTGTTGCCACTTTTGAGAAGAAAAGTTAGTGGGAAATCCTATTTATCATTGTATCAAGGGAAGCCACAACAACAAAAAGCCAGAAAAGAGCCATACCATCCACAAAGACTCTTTTGTGAGGTGGGGACTTTTAACATGTTTTTTAATGGCAAATATCATTTAGAAATAAGGGGTTGGAAAAATAAAAGAATGAAAAAAAAAAACTAGTTTTCTCATTTTGGTGCTAAGCAAGAAAGACAGGGGATCGAACTATAGTGGCACTAGATACGGATCGCTATCAAATTCTAAATGCTATCAGATGTCGATATCTGATTATATTACTTCTCCAATTATTGAACTTTTCTTTGTCTTTAATTGGTAATTTCGTACAATACTACATTACTATATGTTGCTTCATCTGTTCCAAATATTTCCTCTTTACCTTTACAGTTGATAACATTGTTAAAATAGCAATAAAATCACGAATTAATTAACGATTTGTCTAACAGTTACTCGATAAAATGGGTTCTGGTGATCCCACTTTGCGTTCCGTTTGATATCGTCATGCAAAGAGGCAAATTTCCATTTCCCTCCTAGACATGCAATTGACACTTAACAATTTTTTTTCCTAAAAATATATGAAGAAAAGAAAATTCTAATTTTTTCATCTTTCTAACTCTTGTTTAAATGAATCGTGATTGCTCGTAGCTTAAACTTTATAACTCCACTAAGCTAAACATAATTTAACAGAAAAGAATTTTGAAAAGACAACGTAATTAAACAAATGAAAGTGACATGCAAAGATGCCATTTGTGTGCTGAGTTTTGGTAATACAGTGAACAGAAGAGAGGATTAGATTAAAGGATCATAGCATTATCAGTCAATGGTATCGTAAAAAAGAAATGCACATCCTTCCTTCGTAATTCAACATTTATTAAGTAATTTAGCAATTTCTTTTTGGCTATTTGATTGTAGTTTAGTGGTTAATATTTAACAGTTTATTCCGTTAACCTTTTGAGCTTATGAGCCTGCAAAAAGAGGGGGAAAAAAAAAGAGTAAACATTTTAATTCCATAGACCAAAGTTAAAGATAAGATCTTTATAAAAGAACAAAACTCAAAAGAAGTTAAGGGAAGACAGTATGAACTACAAAAGCAAAAGGACAGTTACTCTTTTTTTAGGTAGCGTGGACGATAATGTAAGGCATGTCAATTCGTGACGTGCACAACTTTGTTGCCATTTGGACAAGATTAGGAGTAAGAGCTTCTTTATTAAAGCAATACAGGTATTCCTGCCAAATATCTTTGGATCCCAAAATTTATATTCATTAATTTATTTGCTAGCTTCATAAATCAATTTTAGATTATTATATATCACTTTCATTTTGGAGCACAGAAAGTTCTTTTCATACAATATGAGGAGCTAGGATGTTTTGTACAACATGCCCTATAGCTCCAAGCACCAAGAGGTGGAACCTTTTAGGATCAATTCTGCTTTGCTTTTCGAATTTGTATCACTTTTTCATTTTACACTCTAATTTTAATTTTAAACACGTTGCACTATAAACTTTCAATTTTAGACGAAGTGTAAAGTGTATAAAATTAAAATTTAAGATATAAAATGTAAAACTTGTACAAGTTTGAGACTGCAAAATAGAGTTAGTCCAACTTACTACTTAGATCTTTTAATGTCTGTCCAAGCCCACAAGAATGCTTGTGAGTTTTGAATATAAAATAGATGGGATACAAAGCACTTAACAATCTCTTGTAGGTCCAATAATCTAATAAATAATGTGTTAACCTTTTTATGCATGGAACAATATAATAACAATTTTTTGGGTTGAAATTAAGAGATATGATGTACCTGTAATCACAAGAAGAATGTTGATATCCCCTAGTGTGAGATTGCGAAGCGCAGATAGAGCTCTAAAAATAATTGGAATGATACCAAATGCCACAGATCCAAGTGCTAGCCAGTGAAAAGGGTAGTAGAAATATTTGAGAAAGGACAGCAAAAGTAATACCCCAGAAGCAATTGCATATGGACTTGGCCATTTTTTTTTGGCACTATTGACGCCTTGTACTCTAACACTTGCCTCCAATCTTGCTTTATTCAGTGCTTTAACTGCCCATCAAAATCAGATGAAACGAATAATAAGAGAATTTGTTAGTGAAAATCAAAATCGATGATCGCATTCTACTGGTTTTCTATATTCAAAGAGTGGTTTTCTATATTCAAAATCAATTTGGGTAATTAAATTTAGTACATTTACTTTGTAGATTTTCCAATCTAGATTAGTTTGCCCAAAGAAAATTGACTCAAAAGAGCAAACAAAAAAAAAATTTTCAAAAAATATTTACATATATACATACATACATACATACATACATGTGTGTGTGTCTATAGATATATATATATATATATATATATATATATATATATAGAGAGAGAGAGAGAGAGAGGGGGGGGGGGAGAGACCCAAAAAGAAAAAAAAAAGCTAAATCTGTTGAAAGAGATAACTTAAAATATTGACAAAAAAAAAAAACAAAGAACAAAAGGAAACAAAAATGTAACATCCAAAAGGAACTTTTCTAAAGGATAAAAAAAAAGGAACTTTTCTAAACTAACCATCTACAAACTTTGCTTAGACAAGATTCAAGAAAATTATGCAAGTTTGGATTCTCAGAGTAAATAATTAAAAAAATTCCATCTAATGGTGTCTCCAATACCAAGTCACAAACAATTAAAATGTAATCCTGGCAAACATAAAGAGACTAAAGAGTAGTTTTAATTATAGTTATAGGCCCCAAATCTCTCTATAAACTTCTCAACCCCCTTCACCCCAACATTTTTCCAACCAGAAAAAAGGGGGAAAAGTGCATAGCTCTTGACATAGACTACATGTTAAGTTCCATTTAGGTGATCCCAATAATTGCATATGAAAAAAGAAAATGATGACAAGGGCAAAAATAACTGAACAAAGGCAACATGATTAGCATGATGGATGACATCTTCCTTTTCAATTTATAATGCCAATGGGACTGCTGTGACGTTTCAGCAACCCCCACCAGCACTGATGCTAAAATGGACCACAGATCACGCACTTGATCAAATCTATCTGATGCACAAAGAACCTAGACCTTTTTTTTTTTTTTGTAAGAATAAACTGATTCCATTTGATGAATGTTAGCTTCACTTTTCATCTAAGCAGCCATTACCATAGACTACTATAATGCCAAAAACATAATTCCATGGTATCAATTTCACTATCACCTGAAGAAAACAGAGGGAAAAACAAGTCCAAGTTGAAGCAAACAGCAGTCAAACATTTTTCACTTAGACAACCTATTACACATACAATTATTTGCTTTCTGTCTTCTTCCTTTTTTTCTTACTTCATTTCTTAAGATTTTTAGGTGAAGTGAATTAACCCCCTGCCCCCAAAAAAAAAAATAGAGAAACACTTTTTTCATTACCAAGAAAGAAAAGCCATCAAAACCTTTAACCTCTTAACCATCGACACTATAATTATCGGATTATGACATCTTAAACTCTTAAACCTTTTGCATTACGGAAATAACCAAAAATGACACTAATTGCTCTTTTAGTTGATTGGAAATGAAAGGGAAATATAACGTCTAGCATCAATAAGTGATATGTAAAGTGAAACCAAAAAAGAAAAAAGAAAAGGCAAAGGACCATCCACATGCCTCCCCCTAGCCCTCCACGTTACGGATGGATCAATAAGGAAAAGAAATGAACATTTCAAGAAAATACCTATTTGCAACTGGGAAGTGAGAATACTATCATGGAGAACAATAACTGTTTTCGTTGGGACAATTACTGAAACATCTTTCACCCCATCCATTGATTTGAGAATGTTCTCAATCAATGGAACTTCTGAAGGGCAACAAATTCCCAGCACGTCAAAGTAGCTTTTCTGAATCTTCTTCTCTTCACCATCTTCTCCATGACTAGCACTAGCATGTGCAACCATGTTTTTCTTCATCATAAGTTTCTGCATGAAACCATATGCAGAAGAATATGAATATTAATCTCCTCAATGTTCAAGCAAACAAGTAATCCAAAATGCGATAACAGCGGGAAAAAAAAAGAAGAAGAAGGATGGAACAAAATTCTAGTATTCTTGCTTACTCAAGAAAATCTCTGCGATCAGAGAAATGCTCTGATAAGCTAATTCTCCAAGTTAAAGAAGGATGAGTTGTATCGAGTCAGGGCAAAGTATCAGACTTAGAAGTCACAAGTTATGGTGAATATGAGGGAGAAATATAAGGGAGAAAAATGGAGGAAAAGAGTTGGAGTCCACATATGAAAACCACCTACTCGAATAACTCTGAACTTATATAGGGATCATTATATGGAGGAACAGTTGGACATGGCTTTTGACCTTGGGGGCTCCCAAGTGACGATTCTTGGAGGGTCATTTCTTGATCACTTTATTTTATTCTAGTGCCAAGAATATATGTTGGAACAAAGGATCCTATCATATTAGTGAAATTCCCAGTTCCTAAATGCACTTGGATGAATATATGGTAACTTGGTTCCTATATCTAGGAAAAAAAATGCTAGAATTCATGAAAATTTTATTTGCTCGAATTGTTAAAGATGATTCTATATCCTTATTAGCAAAAAAGCATGCCTAACAGTTTCTTATCTTGAATGACCTAACACCTAACTGGATAACAGATAGAGAATTGGTATGGATGCGGACTTCAATTTTTTTTGTTTATCTCCCTGATAGAATGGAGAGAAGGGCTCCTTTGGTACTTTTCTATTACTTAATATCCTTCAGTGGCCTCTTTGTTCTGAATTGCAGTCCGGCACGTGATAAATTTGGAACTAATGCTTTGGTAGCCGAGAAAGGAGCATATATGACTCATTCTATGATGCGAGAATTGGCATGGATGCGGTTATCTCGTCAGCTTCCGTTTTAGAAACGTAGACATGCCTGGTTGAACCGAATGATCTAAGTTTTTCTGATCTGGCCGGTTTGACCGAACCGGTCAAGGATTTTCTTTATTTCAAGAAAAAAAATTTAAATAAATAAATCTATATTTAAGTGAAAATATAATATGCAAAACAAAAATAAGACTTATAGATAATATGATACAAAGAAGATTTAAAAAAAAAACTTTATTAACCACCCCTGAACCAGATAGCGTTAGGATGCTCAGTTTCCAATTAAAACGGTTGAATAGCCTAATCTAATCTTCATTGAGCACATCGTCCATTTACCACCTAAGTGGAGAAGATTCAGATGAGGCATACATGCGATTTGGATGGTACATGTTTGAGTTTGCTTCCCTTAATGAGTTTGCTTCCCTTAATGATGTAGTTAATTGCTTCCGTTAATCAAATTAACACATTTGCTACAGAGGCCTTAGTTCACTTAGAGTCAAATCCTCCATTTACTCTTGAAACGCATTTAAAAATGCTTGTGATAACCAACATGATTCAGAATCCCTATCTTTGTTTATATAAGTGGCAAACATGACGAAGGGACAAAATAATATTACCATTTGATTATTGAATTATAGGGTTTGCCAAAATTTCACAATTATTGCACCCAGTTTAAATGTGAATAGTGGAATTTTCTCCAACAGGATTGGTGTTGTGATATGATTAATTATTAACTCAATGACATGATATTAACAGTTTGAGCCAAGAATTTCTTTTAGGTTTTAATTATTTAGACATAGGTGAATGGACCAAAAAAAAAAACTGTGGAAGATAAACGGCCAAGATGGACATCTAAGATCACCTTTCTCGAGTTAAGCAGAGATCATCTAAATGATCATTTTGAGGTGAGTAACAAATCCTTCGATCTGGCATGGAGATTGCTGTGGCCTTTTCCCTTTCAACTTTCTTATTCATCCGCATAAGAAATATAATAATTCACGAAAGTGCCTAATAATTGATATAAAGGCCATTTCTTAGGACGTGTTGGACCATCCACAATTCATCCTAAAAAGCAAAACCAAACAAAGAAATGTCAATTCGACAAGAAGCAAAGTTTTGCAAACAACTAATGTAAAGGGCATGGAAAAGATACACGCAATCACAGTTCAAAAAAAAAAAAAGAAAAAAACAGACACACAAACAGAAAACTTTTTTGAATAGGCAACTTTTATGTCCAAATTATTAGTATTGACGTTTTTCCTACACTAGCTAGGAGAGTCGTGCTCTACTTCTTCCTTGTTTATTAACCTTTATGTGACGCATAAACACTGTCCAAGTCATGCTTGTATTAACTTTTTTCGGTTTCTCACAACTTGCTGTGATCAATAACGGACACTGTCTTTCCTGCAATTCATGCATCATTTTACCCTTTTTTCATGCTCTCTTTTTCCCACACTAGAAGTGTAAAATTTGGCGTCCACTTGATCACCAAATAAGTCAATTTGTTTTGTTTTGGGTGCTCGGTAAACTAAAAGAATTTAATAATTACATAAATTCCTAATGTGCCTCCGTTTGGACGATTGTATTTCAGGTTAGTCGTAAGAAAAAAGTTATTATAGTACCAATCACTATGCAGTTTTTCTTTCTTTTTTGTAAAAGTGAAATGAAATAAAAGCAATTTTTGTGAGTTTCAATCATAGTTAGAAAATTAACCAAAATTTTCAAATGGATTTTTGTGTTTAAAGCATATTGAGAACGAAGTAGAAAACGCATAAAGGTAAAATTTAGTGTTTGTTTGTAGTTTCAACCAAGTGTAAATAGTGAAATGTGTAATTATTTATTTATAAGTTGTTGGCTTAGAATGTCAAATAAATATCTTGCTGAATAGCGATCAGGAATATTCTTTAAATGTGAGGGCATAGGTAATAATTTATGCATATAAATTAAAGATTTGATTGGAGCAGTTGGAGCAAGTGAGCAACATTTATAAAATGATAATTTTAGATACCTCTCCTGAGATTTCTCACAGTTTCACTGCCCTCCCATGATATTCTAAAAATATCACTAACCTCTTTTAAAACTAATTTTCTTGTAACAATTTAGTCCAATTCAAAAAAAGCAATAATAAAAAAATAATTTCAAGCATGAGAAGATTTATTTATGCTAAAAGTGCCTCTCAACTATTATACTAGTTAGATTAAATATTTGATCTGACTTGTTAATTCACTTATGGGCCAATTACTATACATGGTCAGCAAAAAATTTCCATCATTCATAACAAAAAACAATAACTTTCAAAATTTAACAAAATAAAATTTTTTCCCATACATTAAATTCTTAGTATTACGACAATTATAAGAGAAATTAGCCCAACTAAAATCTCTATATATCTGATTTCTTTTACTTGTCAAGTTCATAAATTGGAAAAAGGATGCCTAGTATTGAATCTCTTTTTAGATGCCAAATTAGATTTTCTTTTTCACATTTCAAATTATGTTTAATTTAGTTTCTAAATGGCTTGATTATTTCTCATGTCTAAATCCTTCAATTTATCAAGTGCATTATGTCTGATATCTTTTATTTGTCAAGTATATAAAAATTTAAAAAAGGTACACGTAGTATTGGCTCTACTTTCAGATGGTAAATTAATTAACTTTTTGCAATCGAAATTATGGTTAATGTAGTTCCGTAAACGTTGAACTCTTTTTCTTCACATATATGTGTAAAATATTCTAAATTATAAGGGTAATAAAGTCATCTGGCCATTAGTGATATAAGCGTTGGGTCGCAAATGATTGATAGAAAGGGTAAGTGAAATTTCTAAAATCTCAAGAGAGGACATTAAAACTTTCAGAAACCTTAAGGCAGGTTTCTGAAATTTTCCCATTTTATTAATGTGAGGGCAAAATATTTAGTTTATACATATAAACTAAAAATTTTAGAATTGTCCCCACTGACCTCACACTAAATTTTAGAATTTCCCGTGCTGGGACTATTACCAATGAAACCGTCCAAAAGGATTTTGGACATTTGAACAAAATGTAATACATTCGTTCAGAATGTAAGTCAACTTGAACACAATATAAATTTTGTTCATTTTCTTTGAGCCCCACACACATTATTAAAATCTATATAAAACTTATAATATGAGCCACACTATTTTTTTCTCCACCAATTAAACCGTTCCTGTCCCAAAATCCACTAAATCGGTCTCTGCTGTACGCTCCAACTCTTTAACACAACTGCCTAAGACGCGCCACGAGTTGGGAGACTTACCTTATACTACTTTACAAGACCCAGGCGCCTCGGAAACTAAGGTCGGCCATACCACAAATAAGTCGGTGGCAATTTTCCATGGCATATTCTAGACTTGCAGCATACTTGGGATGCTACTTGCAACTGATATTTACAAAATGGTAAAACCTAGCAAATTCTAGAGAAAGGGGTGGTGATCATTTAACAATATTCGTATATATGATTTCAGCACATGAAAGAAACAACACAAGATTATAGGGGTCAACCAAACTTTTAGGTACCCTTTTTTTTTTTTTTTGGTTTTAAGGGTACCCTTTTGGACAGCATTTAATACTACTTTAATTAATGAAGATTCTGTTTTAAAAGCCTATTTTTCGTACACTGTTGGGCAGTTTTTGTTTAATAAACTAACCAGCTTGGACAACTCATATTCACCCAAGTATGCTCACACCTCGTTATCTGGGCAAGTGAATGACTAATTTACTAATCAGTAATTACCATCTAAACTAACTGAAAATATAATTATTATAGTAAATTAGGATGATAACGCATCAATTAACCTACCACAAGTCATTTTCCTATGCTTTTTCTTGTATCGTTGACTTTTTTTATTGGGTAAGCATTGTATCGTTGACTTTTTCTATTGGGTAAGTATTGTATCGTTGACTTACTTCTATGTAATTAATGGACAGATAATAAAACAGTATTATCTTATCTTTTAGCTTTGTTTAATTATGCTAAATATCAGCATCCTGCAAATGTTATTGTCCTGGCATTTTACCATGATGTCTAATAGTTATATCGTTTGGTTTACTTTTGTTTTTCTTTATATTATTTCGTTGTCCTTTACTATTGTCATCACACAATTAGTTCATTGGGCAAACTATTGGACCGTCCCAATATCTTTAACCATATATAAATTGAACCCTCTCATGCTTTTCATCGAGGCTGAAACTGTACAATTAAGGCAACTAAAACTATGTGAAACATGTAGTTAGAGGCCTAAAATGAAATTACAACTGAACTTGGAGCAGAAAGAAACTTGCTATACAATAAAGCTAAACCCACAAAAAAAATTCTTAAAATGTTTAACGGTTTTTATGGTAGTTGTTTACCTTATTTCTTTTACCTTTTCTTTTTGCCGTTTCTATTTGATTAGGTTTTTTGTCAGGAAAATAACCATTCAAGCGGCCTGAAGGCTAAAGGTGAAACACAAGAATTAAGGATATGAATTAAAAAAAGGAATAAAAAATGTGAGGACACTTCAGAGATGAGATCATTATCTGACCAATTCTTGTATGACACATTGTTGGTCCACGGTACTACAGGTCGCTGTTTGAGAATTTAGAAGTAATCCCTTAAGTCATGTTCCAGGACCACGATGAAGGATATATTCGTTAATTGTTAAGTCAGGAATAAATTGTTTCAAAACAAATTCCATTACGCTTCCAAATGGTTGAAGACCTTAATCTTTTCATCCCTTGAAGGAATATATGGTTTTCTGAAACTTTCAAGCCCTCATCAATCGTTTAGTCTCGATGTATATGGCCTTTTGTGCTTGTGGCCCATAGCAATGGAAATACAGAAGGCAAAATGCACTTTACCCCCTAGAGCTTTTTTTTTTTACGTAACCCCTTTATGATTTCAAAAACTATACATAATCTCTTTATGATTTGAATTAAAATATCAAAATGACGGAATTTGCGTTCCATAACGAAGTCAACTAAAATGTCCAAGGTACCCCTATATAAAGTTGAAAATTATTTATTAACCACGAGGGGTTATGTATATATTTTGAAAATCATAAGGAGCTATATGGGTTTAGAATGTCATACATATTATGTTTATATATTTTAGTCACTTCAACCAAAGGGTAATTTCAACATTTTATGGGTTCCGTTACAAATGATCATTTCCGTCACTTTGATACTTTAATCCAAACTATGAGGAGTTTATATATAATTTTTGAAGCTATAAAGGGATTATGTAAAAAATCACTAAATCACAAGGGAGTAAAGTGTATTTTGCCCAAATACAAAAGAAAAGACCAAAAAAGGCAGATAAGGCATTCCATTGAGATATTGAGGGGCATAACAATTTTGCCACCCCTCGATTAGGGCTTAGGGCCACCATAGAAGGATAAAGAAGTGAAATAAAAATGGTGTAGTGAAACAGTGAAAGAAAGAAAACTAAAAATACGAATATACATAGTATTAAAGGATAATTTTTTTATACACTAACAGGCATACATAGATGCATGTCACATAATATAATTTCAAATTTCAAATTTATTTTTTGCATAGCTGACATATATCTACACTTGTTAGTGTAAAAAAAATCCTCTACACTAATAATATATAAAAACTTAATCCAATATTAGATGGCTAAGCTCTTTTGGTCTAGGTCAATAGAAATTAAATGACGCAAAGGAAGTATGCATACAAAAGCCATTCTTAGTTAAATAAAAAAAATCAACAATGCGGCCTTTTCAAGATATGATCTATGACAATCAGTGGCAGCTTAATATGCTGGTGGCATGCTCTAATCTTGGGATGGAGTGAATCTACTCTCTTCCTAGACTTGCTTCTAGTGTGTGTGTGTGTGAGAGAGAGAGAGAGAGAGAGTTTTTTCCCCTCCAGTTTTTCTTTGCTTTTTTTTTTTTTTGTTACAAATTCAGTATGCTCCTGTAAAGAAAGTTTTGATCGCAATATTTCCTGAGAAAAGAAAATACTTAAGGGAAATAATTCACCTTAACAAACGCAATTTTGAGATGATCATGAATATGAAGACAAGTGAGACCAATTATGTATTGATTTATTAATCCTCAGTCACTATCTTTCGCAATAAGATTCTTGATTGAAATGTGTAATTCCAATCAGTGGCTTAATCAACAAAGCTAGAATATTCCAAATTGAATTGGGGTCAAATCACTGGGATTTTGTGTCAATGAATGCGCTATATCTGATTCTGAGGTATAATTGAAAGATCAAGGCCAATATCAAATGTTGGAATTTTGTGTCAAATTTTCCAAAGCTCTTCCACTAAAGGTTTTGTTCCTTTGTTATCCGATTAAATTAAAAAAATAAAGTATATTCTAGTTAGAAAGGGGCAGAAAGTTGATGGGAGAGATGTTTGATGAATGCAAGATCAAGGTCCTATTTGATAATCCAATTCAACACTTGAAATTAATATATTCAAATTTTAACATGTTCAGTTTGATAACAAAAAATTGAACATTGAAATTAATTAAATAGTACTGAATTTTTTAGATAAACTTGTTTTTAAAAATAAGTGATAACCTATTCACTTATCACTTAATGTGATATACACTCAAATATGTCAGATTTAATATCTAACAATTCAATAATTTAATGAATTTAAACTTTAGATTTCATATTTCAAAATTCTGTTTTCAAATTTCAATTCTATCTAATGCACCCTAATGCTAGCAGGGGTAGGGGTAAAAGGAGGAATGGGAGAAAGAAAAAGAATGAACAACATTTGAAAAGATAATTTAAAGAATGACACAAAAACAAAATTATAGGGGCCAAAGTGACATTAAAGTGGGGTTTTTTTGTAAATAACCATTTTTACTATGTCCTTTGGCCACCTCATATTCTCCATCCCCTCTTTTTCTTTTTCTTTTTCTTTTTCTTTTTTCACGTGACATCCCACCAACACAAGAAATTAAAAAGTAATTTTGAAATCACATGCATAATTCTGATATAACTAACATATATGGATCTTATTGAAAACATAATACACCCTTATTACAATCTTGCAACAATTAAATGCGATAAATTACAATTTTTTATTTAATTAAAAAAGAATTGCAATTTGTCTAAAACATCATATACCATTCTGAAATGATTATTTTTATAATTGTTTCTGCCTCTCCTCTTTTTAAAACGGTTTGCAGCCGTTCATGTCCCTTCCCCTTTTTGGGTGTCCCCGGCCTAAATCCTTTTGACTGAAAAGTGTCACATGACAAATAAGTTTTATTTCTTTTGTTTGCATGGCTAAGCTGCTGCAATGTTTTGAAAATTGAACCAGATCGGCCGGTTCGACCGGTTGAACCACGAACTGGTCATGTCTTCGGTCTGATTCAATTAAAAACTCAAAAAATTAATTGAATCGATCAAAACCAATCAAAACCGGTAAAAATCGGGAGATTCAATCGGTTTTTATTAAGTATTTATTTTCTAAAATAAATATTTTAGTTTTATTCAAAATTTTTATTACTAAATAAATAAAAAATTATTAAACCTTTGAATCGGGATTGAACCGGTTGAACTGATCGAACCATGAATCGGAAGATTTTCCAATTCACTTTTCGGTCCGGGTTTTAAAACATTGTATGCAGCTCAACAAATAATTGGTAATTATTGCCTCTCAAATAAGTTTACTTCAATTTTTCTTTTTCTTTAGTTTTTTAAATCTTCTTTTTTTTGTGATACATTACATGTCTATATAATTAACCATAAAGAATGTGCATGTTAAAAAAAGAATACTTTTTCATGATTATCCCGTTCCACTAAAGATTAACTTTATTACATTGTGAAAACTATTAGAATGCATCGTCCGTTAGCAGCTTTTACAGGCGCATGAGAGGAGGAACTTTTATAAAAGGCTCAGACGCCAGAAATTATTTATTCATCTATTCAACAAATTTGACATAAATAAGAGGTTCCAAAGACTAGGCGCTGTTTGATAGTCAAATTCGACAGTTAATGGATTCAAATCGTTTGATAGCAAAAAATTAAACATTTGAATTAATTAAGTGGCACTGAATTTTCTAAACAAAACTTATTTCCAAAATTAAGTGATAAGCTATTCACTTGTCACTGAATGTGATATGTACTCAAATGTATTAGATTTAATACTTAACAATTCAATAACTTAATGGATTCAAACTTTATATTTTAGATTTCAGACTTCAGTTTTATCAAACGCACTCTAAGGCCCTATTTGATAACCCCATTCAGGACTTAAATTTAATGAAATCAGATCTTAACATATTCAGACTGTTTGATAACCAAAAATTAAACATCTGAATTAATTAAGTAGCAATGACTTTTCTAAGCAAAACTTGCTCCCAAAATTAGGTGATAAGCTATTCACTTATCACTAAACGTGATATGTATTCCAATGTATTAGATTTAATAATTAGCAATTCAATAATTTAATGGATTCAGATTTTAGATTTCATATTTCAAACTTCAGCTTTCAAACTGTAGTTTTATCAAACGCATCCTAAGGCCTTGTTTGGAAAAATTGCTACGTTTTCCGTGAATACATTTCCCAATCACATTTTTACTTAACATATATCAAATTGCTTCAGTAATTTTCTACAAAAAATCTAGAAAAATGCAATCCAAACATAACCTAAGTTTATGCATTTTGGTGAAGTTTGTCACTTATAAGATTTTCCAAATATAATTTTCCTAAAGCTTTTTTTTTTTGTCTAAAAAACAAATTCGTAAAGCTAAGTTGTGATAATAGCATTCAGCAAACAATGACTCCAGAATGCCCTAAATGAACTAGATTGAAGTTCTTTGAAAGGTGTAATTACCTTCTCTCGGTCGTTAAAAAAAAAAAATTCCACTAACGAGAAAAAGATTTTTTCTACCACTTTGATTACTTTTTTTTCTAATAAAACAACTTACTGTCTCTGAACACAAATTTCGAATAACTATATGTATTTCATTGATGCTAGCAATTTTTATGTGTACTGTTTTTAAATGCGTGATACTAGATAATGCTACAAACATTATCAAGTGGTTATTCTTGGCTTCATGATACTACGTCTACTGGGATCATTTGATTCCATGGTAATGGGATTATTTTGGTAAAATCAAATAACTAATCTCATAAATAAAATTATAAAACCAACCAAACAAATATGAAATGCTATATCTTGTAATATCTGTTAGATTCATGAGTAAAGGATTATATCCCATGGTCCGAGAGATGGAGAAAGAGCGATTAATATGCAAGTAAGGGCTCAAGGCCTAATGGCTTAAGTTTTTGGGTCAAAGTTGAGTTCTTGATTTACATATTAGGCTTTTTGGTGAACTCTCTCGAGGTGTTTCTCCCCTATCAAATTGGTATCAGAGTTTTAAGTTGCTAAACTGGATTACTCATGGGCAAGTGGATTCTTTTCGGAGTTGGATCAGTGAAAATTCTCTTCTTGATGGTGGATCAAACTGCTAAAGAGTTTGACTAGTATTGGACCAGATGTGCCATGGGTTTGACAGGGGTCCGGTTAGTGTAAGAAGGAGACAAAGGTTGGCAGGGGGTCCAGAATGTAGTTTGGATGTTAAAGAAGAGTGGGTCCATATTTGGGAGAAGATGTGACCTTAGATGATAAGGTAGGCTTGCGCTGAATATTAAAGTGGGCTCAAAGAAGGGCTTGGAAATTTGGGTTTAATGTAAATGTTGCTCATGAAGGGAGACATTTGTTAGATTCATGAGTAAAGGGTTATATTCCACATTGGTCCGAGAAATGGAGAAAGAGCAGTTAATATGTAAGTAAGAGTCCAAGACCTAATGGTTTAAGTTTTTGGGTCAAAGTTGGGTTCCTGACATAATGATTTAAGCTTTTGGGTCAAAGTTGGGTACCTAACATACATATTAGATTCTTTGATGAACTCTCTCGAGATATTTCTCTCTATTAATATCCTCATATGGAATTTATGCTATTATTACGAAACAGCATACTAGATCAGAAACTGGGGATGCCTCTAAAAAAATGCCCATTACCGTCGATTATCAGAAAACCATGGATTTGGCATTTTTATATTGAACACAGAAATGTTATTATTGAATGAAGCTCTTTGAAAAAATTAAAAATTATTGCTCAAAAAGCACACCCCATTCATGCTCTCAAAATCGGCTCTTTTCCAGTCAAAATAGAAGCAGAAAACAAACAAAAGTACCTAAACAATTATTGAAAAAAAGACAAGCAGGAATCAAGTAATTTTAATCAACAAAAAGGTGGCCTCACAATGCAAATATTGCAATCCTTTGTTTTTATTCAGTCCCACAATCGTCCGCATCAACACTTGTCACCCTCCTTCTGGCAAATCATCGCGTGCAATAAGCAATTAAAAACTGGCCTCTACGGAAGGTGAAATGGTGGATCAGCAACAATGATATGGACAGAGGGGATTTTGTTGAAATCGATTCGAGTCCATGCATTTTAGTGGAAATGAAAATGATAAGACACACGACCAAGCAAAATGGTGTGACATGCATTACTTTTTTGCAAAGTGCTCCTCATCATTGGCATTAGGGAACGAAATTCTGAAAGTTAAGAGTCATACAAGTCAACCATAAATTATTTTGTTCACGCATAAAAAACCAAACACGGTCTTTTTTTTTGAAATTTTTTTTAATAGGAGAATAATGGAATATAAGAAGCGGAAAATGGGAGGGGTAGGCGAAAGATTTGAACTCAAAATCTCCAATTTTTAGGATCTCATTTTTATCTAATAGATCAAAACCTCCTCGGCCACGATCAAACTTTCATTTCTACCAAATTTACTTGGGGCAAGACGTGCACGTATATTTTTGGCACTCTTCTGTGTTAATTAAAATAATACTATATACCTTGTAAGATTTTAGACTCGCTACTTAGATATGCAAATATTTTGAAATGGTATTTTGAGCTGATCATGGATGGTTGCCCATCCACCTATTCTCTCATGCGAATTGATTTCAAATTGGAAAAACAATTTGTTTAATATTACAGAAGAAAACTTTGTATTTCAGTCTTACAATTTTGTTTTTGCAAGCACCACATAATGCCCTTTTTGTAGATATTGTGTAGCTGCTTTGTCCGATGACCTAATTAATCCATTTTGGCTTAATACGCTTTCATTTCTTTTACAGTTAAAAGAAACTAATTAGGGTAAGTTACTGTATGTCATGTCAATGGTAGTCATCTCAATGGGTAGAATTTGGATTGAATCCCTTTGATCTACATTCAGATCCATTAAATTTAGTTAGACTTAAATCAAAATTCAGATCCTTATGAATTTGAAATCTAAGTTCATACCCAAACCCTCATGGATCTGGGTATTCGATGGATATCTGTTGGATTTTTCTAAATATACTAAACTAAAATTCATTAAAATATATAGAGTCCAAAAATACTATAAATACCATCCAATTTTTATTTTCAAATAATAAAATTAATATTTAAGAAGTTGAATGCAATACTATGAACTCAAAAAAAGAACTATTGTCGGCTACTTCTATTTATTTTCAAAGTTTCAATTGTATTCATATTTAATCTTTTATTTGTTTGCCTCTACTTTTTCTCTTTTTTTCTAAAATTTTTGTACCAATTACAATGACAACTAGGATTAGTTTAAAAATATCATGAATACTTACTATATTCGATCCAATAGCCATAGAATATTAGATTATTATACATATATATATATATATATATATATATATATATAAACATATATTATTTAATTATATATACATGGGTCTGCTATGAATCTGAATTTAGGTATGGATCATAGAAAGTTAGACCTTACCCAAACCCATAACTTTCTTACAAGGTCTGAGTCTGAGTAGAGTTTGAATTTGAGAAATTAAATCCAAATCTTATCCAAGTATATTGGATCTGGGTAAAATCTAACCCATTGACATGTCTACCTAGTGGTTTTCACATATTTAATCGTAAACACTTTCCTACATTATCAAACATGAATAAAATATCACATATTATTTCGAGTTCACCTTGATTTTAATTTAATTCGTGAACTTTTAATCTTGAATGTCAGATTTCAAGCACAAGTGCACAATTAATTAACACACACCCAAACAAAAAAAAATGAAAAACCATTGGAGCTTTTGGAAAAGAAAGTACTTTTGTCAATTGACAAAAGAAAAATCAGTGTGTCAAAAAGCTGCAAAAGTTTTTGTTCTTAAAGCACCAAAGCATCTGTCTTTAGTAACCACTCCGCAAGACCAAAATTATTGCAAAAACCATCATGTAATGACGCGATAACCATTAGGCCAATCTGTTTCTTGTGGATACGAAAGTGATTAGATAAATTGCATCGTTAAGTATTCAATAGCCATACTAGTCTTATCTTAAGTAGCACCAACACAAATAATTCATGTCGGTAATTATGTCCAAAGATTAAAAGTAATCACGTACCAAGACTTAATTGTACTGCATCCTACCACAACAAAATAATTTAGTATTTCTTGTACTACATGTAGAGAACTTGGAGTGGGTACACTGAGCTTGCAATTTAAAAGGACAATATTCGACTAGGCACTGCAAAAGGTATTACGAAGAACCCACTAACAAAATAAGCATTGTAGTGGGGATTATGCATACACCGAATGTGTCTCATCACATGACACCACCAATTGCAAATGATGCCTAATCGTCCTAGCAAAAAAATATAGGCAAGAAACCTCCATTTCCATTGGTTTCTCCTTCATTTTCTTGTTGTCTTGCCTGAGTGCATATTTTTTAAATTACAAACATGTTGGTTGATCAAGGTCTCATATTTTGGTGCTAATCGTGCAATATCTTTGTTTCTCTGTCCACTTTGGGAGCACAATTAGGGTCATGGACTTAGAAAAAGAGCAATGTAGTTAATTTCGCATAGTTATAATGGTGCCTTTCGTTATTTGTACAAAAGCAATTTGTGTATCAAAAAGGGAAATCGACTTACATTTAAGCATCTTTTACATATAGAGGCCCTGAATTCTTATCCTCTTGCCCTTTTCTCGGCTGTTAAATTCCACTCCCCCACTGCTAGAAAAAAATTTTAAAAAGAGAAAAAAAATAGACTTACATGTAAGCATGAACTTCTTGTTTGTTTATTTGTCTTGGTGAGTAATGTAAGCAATCCACATACGTCTGTGTGCATGCACGGGCTTTTCTATTTGATGTCCTTAGAGCAGAAATGAGAAGTGATAAATACGGAAGAAACCATTCTTGTCTATATATATTTATGGAAGTTAAATCAATTCATGTAACTTATTACTCCATGATCAAAGCATCAATATAGAGCAAAACACATTCATAAAGAAAAAAATTTATCCTAACTTTAGTAGTATAAGTGATTAAACTATTTTGACAAAAAAAAAAGTGATTAAACTGTTGCATTAAATTGAAATGTGTGATAATATTAAGGAAAATGATATTATCACTTCTAAACAAGCCCCTAACACTCCATCCTTCCTTTAAAATTATAAAAGGAGGATGGAATGTTAGAGGCTTTTTTAAGAGTGCTAACAATATCTCCCTAATATTAATTTATTTGTATATTGGTCACACATAACAGACAAACCATTAGTCATATTATTCTATAACAATTTACGAATAATAAAATGTAACACAAGACAATGAATGCAGAAAGTTGATTTGCATGTCCATGTCAAGTTCCTTTTTCTTTTTCTTTTTTTCCTTTTTATAAATAATTCGTCCTTTCTTACGTGTAATAGTTCTTCTGGAAGAGACTGTAAAGCTAGGCAAAGCCATGACATTAGCGTCGACATTATGCATTTTCAAGAGCTGTTACTTTCAGGGCCTTCACTGACATTCTTATGCATTCAAATACTTTCCACAGCGCTTTCAAAGGTCATGGCTTTCAATAGGGAGTAGTGGGCCTCTTTGAGAGTACTTCTCTACTGTTTAAAGTTGATATAGGGGTAAACGAATGAGAGAAAAATTATGCAAGAAAAGCACCTCTAAAGTAGGATGTAGTACCTTAATTTGGATATCTCTCAAAATGAACTTAAAAGTGTTGCTATGAAGAAATAAAAATGAAATGTAATAAAATAGAAGTAGTGAAATGTAATATAAATAGAGTTCAATTTTGAATAAAATCGAGTATGTAATGGAGATAGTTTGCCTATAATGACAACTAGCCTATCATGACAGAAGATGAAGAGCGAATCCTCCATCAGTGGCCCTTTATTAATTGTACGCTTGCAAAGACAATCTTCACTGGCTTGGATTTATTTGAATCCATCTAGACAGACCAATGCAAGCATAAAAGGTTATAAGAGGGATTTCAAAATGTACTCATAAACAAGTTTTGGTTTTTAGTGATAATTGTAATCATAATGCATGAACACTTGAATTGGCCACAACGAAGGAGGTTTAGTTCTTTGGCTAGGGAATTCAAACGGTTACCCCCTCCGTCTTTATTGCATCACTTACATCCACAAGATCATGTTGTATGGTTGTCTTCTTCTTCTGGTGAATATTCTGTCAAATATGCTGGGAAAATTATTGTTTGGGTCTGGCATTAATGGGGGGTGGTTCAATCTTGTTTGAGGTAAAGGGCATGTTCCCCAAGTTTGCGTTTGTACTTCGGTTAGCTATCGGGAAAAATTGATGGCCACAGACAAGCATTGTGGGTGGGGTGTTGAAAATATATCTCCACTGTGTTTTATGTGGGCAAGAAAATGACTCTATAGGACATTTGTTTGTCAAATCCATAATTTTTCGCAATTTGTGTGGGACAAGGTTCCGAGGATGTGCTTGCTTTATATAGGCAGTAGGAAGTGCACCGGAGGAGAAAGCATGCCAGATCTGATTCGTTGGTTGCTAAGCTTAGGAGACAGGTAATGACTGCTACAGTCTCGCACTTGTGCCAAGTGAGGAACAAGTGAATCTTTCAGCACTTTTCTATGTCTACAAATGGTTGCAGCAGTAGCTCGAGTGGTGCAGTTCACATGTTTTTCAAGGCCTAAAACTCCTCGTGCCAAGGAAAATCTAGAATTAACATTGGAATGGAGATTGGATCAGGGGTTGTTTGCTTGAAAATTTTTTTCCTTTGCTTATTAGGTTTCACTTGTATAGCGTTAGTATAGTGGGCATTAGTAGACTTGAATTTTGATGTACTAGGTGGTTCTACTCCTATATGAAGCTATATTTTCTGATGATCAATGAAATCATTGTCTTTTGGTTAAAAAAAAAAAGAAAAAAAATGTTGAGGTTAGCATTAGAACCATTCCATTAAGCTTAATTGCAAACTACAAATTTATCACAACTATATGGATGCATTTCAAGTTGCCAGTCAAATAAACCAAAGATTTTGAAGTGGATTTTCAACAGGATTGGCTTCAAGATAAACTGTTGTGATTAGCATCACCTTCCAAATTCTTGAATTCTTTTCTTTTCTAATTAATTGTATATCGTATCATATATGTTATGTTTTGACAATTAAAAAATCCACATAAGTTTAAACTTTGACTAAGTCAAAAACACCCACATAAATTTACAATATGACTCCACTGCATCAGACTTTTTTAGATGACAAAAAAAAAAATTGTCCATAGGGTATTATATACTTAAAAGTTTAGGGATAAAAAAAAAAAAAAAGAGTTTAGGGATCTGGCAAGGAGGAGTGGCAGATTAAGCAAGTAGTTCAATTAAAGTAGAAGACAATCTAGTCTTGAGAGTGTTGTAACTTGTTGATAGGTTACAATTTTGAATACAGTCATGTATTCCTACCTAAAATGGGCCTTTTTCTTTTACTTGTTGTATAACCCAATGGCTTGGAGAGAGTTCGGTTGGGTGGTAAGATGGGAGAAATTATAAGTAAGAGATTTTAAATTCAAAACCTCTCATTTATCAAAAAAAAAAAGTTTAAAAGAAAAACCCATTGCCTTCTCCCTTGTAATTATTAGAGTATAGGTACTTCTATTGGGTTTAAAGGCACCAAAAATAAGATCAAATCCGAAACAGCAAGAGAGGTTGTTTGTACCATAGGTTTGCAGGAACTTTTTCCCTTTTTTTCTTGTCAGTAGGGAAATGCACTTTAAGTCAGGGATGATATCAACCAATAAAAACAATCCTTAGGCAACATTTCACTGGTTATGCAAAAATGGACAAAGAGCAAGGACGGTTGCTAGAAACAATAGTTCCAAATAATAAATGCCCAAAATGGGTCTTGTGTTCATCAATAATGCCACATAATTTGGACACAATAAAAAAAAATAAGGATTCGCATAAACAGTATCCAAATGTAACATCTCTATTGTAAAATGTACATACAGTTTGCAGTGAGTTACACCGTGTTGAAAATCTGTTACATTGTCTAGACTGATAACCGTTCATGGCCTCTTCCAAGTCCCATGCACAGATTAACTCATTAATTTAGCACTTAAAATCGTTGGCTCAGATATGTATATCAGCCGGACTCTCATAGTCCATCTAGCCTCAACAAGAAACTGCAAATCCTTATTTTGACATCTTTTTGTTCTTTTTCTTTATTGAATTTTTGCTTATTAGATTTTTTTTTTACTATTTTTCAAAAAGTAATCAAATACTAATATATTTTCCTAATAATCTACTTCTTTCCTTTGGCACTTTATCACCATAAATTAGAGTGATTAAATTCAACCACAATTGAAGATTAATTGAGAAAAGAAAGAAGAAAGAAGAAAAATCAAAACTGAGCATAATAGAGGAATAGTTTTGGCTCTTAGGGAGTTAGGTGAGAAAAAAATAAAATTTAGAGGGTAAATTGCAAATCCGACTATAACTTAGGAGGAATTTTTGTGATTAATCCTTTAATTATACAAAGCTTCTGCATCGCCCATCAGATAATGAGCGAATTGAATTATTACTTTGACGTTCCTAGTTTTGCAGCCGTTATAAATACCTTTTTTTTTTTTGTGCAAAGTGATTTATTGTTATACTCATACGGAAAACAAAATAAAAACTAGGAGGAGGACTGAACCTTACCTCCAGTAGATAACCGAAAAAAAATGATGCTTGACAATCTAATATGAAAAAATAATTTATGCCTTTTAAATCTCATGCAAATAAAATTATTGAACCACAAAGTATAAAGGGGTCAGAAAGAAAATGTGAAATTGGGATAGGAATGGTTGTTAGAGAGCAACTGACTTTGCTCTTAAAGGGTAGATGTAGCAAAGAAAGCAAAAAAAAAAAAAGTATAAATAAATAAAAATATAAATAAAAAAGCAAAAGAAAAAATTATTTTTACCCAAAAAAAAAAAAAAGCATAGCTCAGATTTCATGCCAAAAATTTGGACTGAGGCCACTTTTTGTTTCAAAATGAACAAATACCTGTTTTTTATATCTCTGTCATCAAATTGTAACCGGTGATAAAATTTAACGCTACCATTTTTTTTGTGTCATTACTAAGTACTACGTTGTGCACTAATAATTTTCACTAGGTCACAAACATGCACATAAACTTACAATATGATTCCACCACATTAGATTTTTTAGATGACCTTTTATACTCTGAAAAATCTGATGTGTGGAGTGATATTTTAATTAAAGTATAACCCAATAAAAGGGAAAGGCCAATTTGACTACCTAAAATTGGCCTTTTCCTTTTAACTGTTGCATATCCAATTTGCTTCTCCCTTGTGATCAGAGTATAAAAGTATAAATGTTACCTTTTGTATGGCAAAATGGACCTTTATTTTTCATTCTTTATATTTTATTTTTTTGTGGTCAGTAGACAAATTGGACTTTAAGTCAGGGATGTACCACCATTTTTTTTATTTTTTTTTTGTCAAAAGGATGTACCACCATTAAAAGCAGTATCCACAGATTGAATTAACTTTAGTATTTAAAGGTGTTGGGCTCAGGCATGTACTTCTGATGGACAGTCATAGTCCCTCTGGACCAAATAAGAAACCACATACTGTAGTGGGCATGTCATTCATGATAATCAATTGTTAAATCCGGTTCAAAACTGCCCATCTAAGGCCCTTGAAGGCGGAGGCCGAAATTTACAAAATTTTAAGACATAAAGATTCAGCATAACCCATCGGATGACGGGCAGATTGAATTATTACTGTTGACATTTCCAGGTTTTGCAGTTGTCGATACTTAACAATCCCTGCGAAAAGATAATTTATGCTTTTAAATCTTATGAAAATGGAATTATTGAACCGTCTTTGCTATTGAACGCTAGATGTAGCCAAGAAAGAAAATAAATAAACATAAAAATAAAAAATAAAGTTCAGATTTCATGCCAAAATTTTGGACTGAGCCCACTTTTTTTTTTTTTTGTTTTGTTTTGTCAAATGAATAATTTTCATTTTTTCATGTCTCTAACATCAAATTATATAAGGTGATTGTGATAAATCACAATCGGTTATAGGTTACCTTTTTCTTTGTGCCAGTACTAAATACACTCTACGTTATGAAATAATCATTAACCCTCTTCAGTCCTTTTCTTCCCTTATGTTTTCCTTGAATCCTTTTCTTTGACTCCATTGTATACTTGCTCGAGTTGTGGTTGAGATGTAGATCGATGTGCTGGATTCACAATATTTAATATTCTTCATGTATCCATTTACGTCTTTTATTTGTCAATTATGCATGATCCTCGATCAACTTATGTGTAACTTTTACTTATTAACCTTTCAGAGTTCACTTATATCATGAAAAGATAAACAACTTCAAATGATAGGACTCAGCCTTATTATTAAACAAAAAAAAAATCTTATATTACATGGCTAAGGGCTTTTAAATTAAAGAATAAGATCTTGTCCTTTCTATTCATTGTTGATTGGCTTTGAGTTGGATGACTAGATTCTTTAAGTATGGTTTCAAAACTAGCCCTTTGAGTATTCATACCAATGTGCTATTTTACTTGTTTTGTTTTTGTACAAGGCATAGTGGAAAACATCCGTTTATTGGCGCCTATTTTGCTTCTTATATCTCAAATAATAACTATTTCTGATGTATAGCTTAGTGACTAGCACTTGAAAGATAGTGTGAAATCGTGGTCAAAGTTACCTAGCAGCGAAGAGAAATAAATGGGGCAACAAGCACAGCAAGAAAAAACTGAAGAAAATTTGTTTTAGTGTATGATATATTGGTTGAATAATTTCGAACCTTTCCTTGTTTAGCGATTAGATCAAGTAGTGGATTAGACAAAATTTACAGCCTAATGATAAAAAATTGAGATTTAGAAAGCAAAATTGTACAGCCCCAAAAAAAATAGAATCGATAGCCTGGCAGCTAATAAAAGAGTCGAAGGTTCATAAAAGCCACTCCTTGAGATTGGATTAAAAAAGCATAGTACGTATAATCGAAACTCATTGCAAGTTGTGATACCGGTCAAAGGAAGTGATTCGTTTATTTACCCACTTTCTTTCTCTAAACTACTTCATATTGTGAAAGCATTTTATACCATACCTAGGTTCATTCCAGATGAATAAAAGAATTCAAAATAAAAACCAAGCCATTACTAAGATTTGTTCCTAACTGCATGTCTTCTTTACATGTCTCAGGGAAAGGGCTGTCCTTATAACACTTTGAGTAACAGCAAATAACCAGTCTTATTCGAAGAGAAAAGATACATGCTTTGAGTAACAGCAGTATTTATGAAATTCAAATTGGTGCACTATATAGGGAATATTGAGGAAAAGACACATGGCAGAGTGAGAAGCAATTGGAATAGTTTGTGATTTTAAGGAATGGGGATCATAGCAGGCAATTCTATACTAGTAAATAACAATTTTTTTTTAACCCTCTCATGTTCCTCACACCCTTTTCACTCTCGACTATCAGGTATAGAATTCGAATTTGAAATCTAAATTTAATAGTTGAGAAGACTCGAAGAAATATGTACATTCAAACATAGCAACGTGTAAAACTACAACAAATTTCAATTCCCTTATTCAAAATAATTTCTTAGTTTTAATCCAACCCATCTAGTTTCAAAATAATTCAATTTTCCAACCCGTAAAAGACGTGGCTCTACAATGACCGATAAAATGCTCTTACCTGACTAACAAGGAACTGATACAGGAGCGAACCCAAGCTTTTCTATTATTCCAGTGCTGTGTTGGTGATGAAGAGTGATAATGAGACAACGTACTCTTGTTATAATTCTGTCGAATGTTTCGTCACCATCATAGACAGTCAAGGATTGGCCAGGTTTTTGTTGACACTTGACACCTTTCTTGATCTCCCCCCCCTTTTTTTTTTTTTAATTGAAGATTTTGTGGGGTTTTGGGAGGATGAAGAACGGATGAAGATGGTATGAGGCTGCTTTTTATTGATTTAGTTTTTGGAGGGCAAATGTTGGTGTGCTTGTTTATAAAGATTTAGGCCAAGGGATTAGGGTTCAAACCTTAGGTTATTTAGGTAAGTGACTAAGTGTAGATTAATGGTATTCTCCAAATCTATACCATTTTTATTACATTTTCTTTTGCACCACCCACCAAAGATAGCCTCACACGTTATTGTGAAAAGTTACCTTTTCTTATGCACAAATTAAAACTTAAACTACATATCAAAATAAATCAGGTCAAATTCGGTGAAGAAAGTAACTTTTTTTTCTCTATTTTTTCTTTTTTTTTTTTGTCTTTCAAGTTTTCAATTTTGGTATCTTTGAGAATTGGGGATCACTAAGGGATACCATACTAAAATCAGAAATATCATGTCCTCACCATTCTCATCAATGTGTGCAGCGTTCAAGATATGGACAGTGCATAAAGATGCATTTACTAAGTAGACCCCAACAGTTAAAGACCTCATATTGAGTAGCCAGAATGGTCTTTGAACACTTGCAACGAGATCATATTGCATTGAAAGTGTTGAAAAATAATTCTAATGTGAAAGCTATGTTTTGAAACTTAGACTGTTAATTGAACCGGCGAGATGTTCGGGTAGAGGTTCAACTGGTCGAATTGGTCCAACTCTGGTTCAATGAATTTTTAAAAAATAATTTATATAAATATATATGCACAAAATAAGCTAAGAAATGCACTAATTTAAGATTTTATATGATGAAAAGTTTAATATTTTCAAAGAACTTGGATTTTCACAAATATTTTTTAAATTATAAGTTCAAACAAATAAATTTCATCCCAATCTCAATTGCATCTACTAATAAAATAATCTTAAATTCAACCCTAAAATACCACAATGTTACAAAATTTTACAAAATTCACGTCTATGGGAATTAGACATTATGAGTTTAAATTTTAAATCATGTTTTTAGGATTTAGAGATTGCAACTTAAAAAAAAAAAAAAGAATTCTGGAGTTTGGAGGAAGTCCGGAAAATAGAAAATAGAGATGCAAACTTGATAAGAGGCAAAACATGAGAAGAAAGTGACTGGATGTGACATTTAATAATTAGTCTTTAGGTTAAGGAAAATCTATTATTTTTTTATAAATTTTTTCAATTTAATAGACAAAAACAAAAAAAAAAAAAAAAACCCCTCCTTTCAACGGTTCATATAGTTCGCATGGTTCGAATGATTTTTACCGGTTTTTAAGTCAAATCAACCCAAAGTATAAACCAAACTGGAGCTATGAACGATTCATGATCCGACCGATTGAACAGACCAGTTCAGTCCGATTTTCAAAACAATGTGTGGGAGGCACAGACAACAATTCTATTCAAAAGCAATTATAGCCTAGGTAAAATACCTTAAAAATAGAAGCATAAACAAATTAATTATCCAAAACTATTGATTGGAATCCACAAACCCGAATCAAGTAATTTTTTTAATAAGGGACTTCATGCAAATATTGCACTCCTAGTTCCCCACGAATGTCTGCACCTGTACTTTTCACCTCCTTCCGGTTAATCACCCCTTGCAATTGGCAATTAATATCTGGTCTGTCTTACCAAGGAAAAAATCCTTGGCTGTCATGAAACTGGAATGGCGGATCAGCAACAAGGATAGGTTTTTGCTGAAATATATTTGACTCCATGCATTTTGATGGAAATGAAAAGACAAGATGCCAAACAGGCCAGATGGTGCGACAATGTAATGTTTTTGCAATTAGCAAAATCGATTTGACTCCATTTTACCATCATCTGATTTTGTACCTTCTTTCTGGGAGGCAAGACACATGCGGACTTACAGACAGTGGTTTTGACTTTTTAAAGGCCAATCTCATCAATCATCATGCAGTACTATACATGACTTGAAATTTGAACACGAATTTACTCAAAGCAACAAATCTATGGCCTCAAAACAATAGGTTTCTTTCCTAGGAAAAATAAAATAAAATATCTCCTGTATTTTTAAAACTTCTATAGAAAAAAAAAAGTTCTTAGGCACTAGGTTTCTGAAAAACCTGCAAGAAGATCATTTTGCATTAAGAGTTTCGTAAAACAGAACGTTATTTCAGGTAAGCACCACTCATCCTTTCAAAATCAATTCTTTTCTAGTCAAAATACATTGAATATAGAAGCATAAAAACAAATAAATCACACAAATCAATTAATTGAGGGTGAGAAGCTAGAATCAAGTGATCATAATCAGAAAATCCAGTAGGGTTCCCATGCAAATTAAAATAGAATTCCTCGTTCAGCCGCCGGAGTGTCTGCATCTGCACTTCTAACCTGCTTCTGGCTAGTCATCTCCTGCAGTGGTAATTATTTACTAGCCTGTCGTGAAGCTGAAATCTTGAAATCGATTTGAATCCATGCATTTTAATGGAAATGAAAGTGAAAAGACTCCATGTACCCATGCTATCATAATGTTTGTACCTCAAATCTTCGCCACAAGCTTTTAAATTTTTGCCATCTTTTTGAAAAAAAAATTTGTTCACCGCTCTTAATATTTTTGCTTTTGGCAAGAACCACCAAATCAGCTTGACATACCTGAATACCAATTAGAAATCAAACCATGTAATTCTGCAACATTGAGGAAAATAGACTTGCCGTTTAATAGGTTCATAAAGGCCTTATCATGTTACAATTTCGTTACTTCAAGAAGCTGTTACAGCCTAAAACGTTGGAGATTTTGGAATAAAAAACTCTGATCAATTAAAAAAAGATTTAAAAAATTAGTTTAAAAAAGGTAGTGTAAAAGGCACCTGAAGTACTAATAACCTGCAAAGCCCAAATCTTAACATAAGCTATCGTGTATTGACACGATCACCATTAGTCAAGTCATTTTCTTGTTTGAGTAGATATTGATGTGGTTTTATCATGTAGATGACTAATTCTTTAGTGTGTATCCTAAGTACCACCAGGACAAATAATTCAAGTTAATAATTATACCACAAATTGAAAGTAACCATGTCCGTACTATCCGACCTAATTGGATTGCAGCCTATGAAGTATATATGGACCGCAACAAACTCAATAGGCATTATATTTTTCCCTCTATGCGCATGGTAGAATAACAAAATTGGTTATGGGGATGACATGACACACCAACCACAAATTATGCCTAACCCTAGCAAGAACAATAATAAATTATCCACCATCTCCATTGCTTTATGTCTTTTCTTGATCCTTTCCACGTGTGCCTCTCTGTTTGCATTACAGCTATCACATCTTTTGTTGTTTAGCCGAATTTGGGAGCACAATTATTGGGGGCATCGAGTTAAAGACAGGAAAAAAAAAAAAGTGGCTGAGAGTTGTGGAGAAGATATTGCATATTCCATGTTTTATAATGCATGGTCTTCCAAAAGTAGAACAGCTATTAAAAATGTGTCCAATTGATTTTTCTTTTCTTATCAATCAGTAGATCACTTAAATTGTGCATCAGTGTCAATTATTAGTAGGGTTAATTACAAACCCCCTCCCCTCCCCCCGGCCCAAAAAAGTATATCTATTTTGGTACTTTGCTCCCTATGTTTTTTTTTTCTTACTTTATCCCCTAAACCTTTAGTTAATTCTAGGGATAATTATAAAAACTCCCCCTAAGGTCTAACTAGTTTGCACTTTATCTCCTAGCGTTATTTTTTTCTCATTTTACCCCCCTAAAAACCGCTAGTCAACTCCAATATTGCATAACGGAACCCCTAAAAGCTAATTATAGTAAATTTCGTTAAAGTATAGCTATTTGGTACTTTATTCACTGATATCATTTTTCTCTTAATTTGTTTATTCATCCCTAATACTCTTAGTTAACTCTAATATTTTGTACCAGTCAACATAAATTTTTTAGATGGAATAAAAAAAATAAAGAAAAATTCAGCAACTCAAATAAATGTTAATAGCATCTAAGTATGGTATATTAAAAGAACAACTTTGAAAATTTTGAACTCCAAATCAACCATGCTTCTCTTATTTAGTATTATTAATGAAAAAAAATGTGTACTTCCATATAAAAGAATCTAGCTATTAAAAGAAAAGTTTAACCGTATGCACATTTCTAAAGAGAAATTGACAATACCCTAATCATTTTTAGACTTTTAAAAATATTTTCGCATTTTAATTTTTTAATAATAATTTCCATTTTTTCCCACTATTGAATCAAATTAGTAAGATATTCTCCTTAATCTAAAAAGGTGCAATTATGGAATGAAATTTAACTAGGACCATATATATATAATATTTAATTATTATGTTTGAAATATTGATTTTTTAGATATTAATTGTTCTGGGTGTTATCAAATATTGTAGTTCATTAATGATATTAGTAATAAATAAACAAATTGACAAAAAAAATGATGTTAGGAGATAAAGTGCAAAACAAGCTATACTTTAAGGGAATTTACTGTAGTTAGCTCTTAGAGGTATAAATGTCCTTTTGACATCACTATTACACAATGTTGGAATTGAATAATGGTTTAGGGGATAAAGTGAGAAAAAATTAACGTTAGGGGATAAAGTGCAAAAGTGGCTATACCTTAAGGGGAGTTTTTGTAATTAGCCATTAATTCTAACATTGTGTAATGATAATATGAAAAGGACATTTATACCCTTAATAGTTAAATACAGTAGTTTTTCCAACTTATTTTGCACTTTATCTCCCAACATTATTTTTTTCAAGTTATCTATTTGTTAATAAAATAGTTAGTCAACTCCAATATTTTATAACAGCCAGGACAAATAATGTCTAAAAAATCAATATCCCTAACATGGTGATAAACAAATAATATATTTATAGCTATGGTCCTAGTTAAATTTCATCTCATAATTATGCCTTTTTTAGTGACGGGATTTAAATGTAAGTACGAGTTTATTCCAAATTATACCCATTTTGCTACAAGTATACAGGTTAACTAATAGTTTATGGTATAAATCGGGTCAATCCAATAGGGAGCAACTTAACAAGTACTAAGACCTTACTTACTCTATTATTTAAACTAATAATCAATTTAAGCAAGAGAAATTGCAATTACTACTATTTAGCTAATCTTAACTAGATAACATGCAAGGTAACAATAGAGAAAATTCACTAATCATTTGAGTCTAGGGATGTAGATTCCACTTATGGTATAAAAGATACAAATAAATAGATTTATCTCTTGTTACAACTCTTGTTTATCTAGGGATTCATTTTCAATATTACCAAATCTCATTCTCATGATGAAATGGCCTAAACTAGACTAGTTTTCCCTATTCTCATGGTGAATAATTAGCTCTACTCTTGTTTTCTTCACGAAATGCATAGTTAATCCACTTAAGTGTATCTCTATTCTCATGAGTATACTCCTTAAGTTCTATTTATGTTGTTCTATTATTACTACCAACTTTCATTGAACAATAACAACTATAAGCTTGTTATTGGTGATCAAACAACAACAAGTGATAAGTATGCATAAATAAACAAGTTAATACAAGATGTAACAAGTGTAAATCATATTCTTTTTTTTTGACGAAACGATAGGAATATATATATTACTTGGGTCAAAAGTATTTACACCCGAGCAAAGGCTCGATACATACACTGTGCATCTAGCACATTAGACTGGGATTAACCCATTCTATATCCTGATAACTGCTCAAAGCTTGAGCACTAAATTGAACACTAAGATCATTACTATTGCCTATGTCTAGGTAAAAGGAGCATTTGTAAAACATGGAGCTCATCTCATGGATATCTTGTATCACAGTTGCTATTCTTTGTGCCATTGGTTTTGTCCGCTAGATTTGCTGTAGCAGATTTTTGTCAGGAACTCCTATGTTAATGAGTCGCCATCCTTGTTCGGCTGCCTTAATTTGGGCAAATTTGACACCTTCAATCAGGTGTTGAAGATGGTTATCCACTGCCCTTTCTCTCAAAGCCCAAGCCATTAGTTCATGTTGTCTTCCATCACACGCTACAATGCCATACCCAACAGCTTTGTCCTCTTTGCTCCATTGCACTGCATTTCTCAAGCTTGTTCCTGGGATTGTGGAATGCTCTTGCTGCTCTTCCTCTTGTTCCCTGTGTTGTTGAGCTAGTGCTGGTTTCTCAACGCCCCATTTCCTAGCTTTCCCTGCTGCATTTTCAAATTCACACCATTCATTGTATGCTTTGTTAACTATTGTAGCTGGATCCATATCTTTGTTGTTGAAAACCTTGTTGTTCCTACTTTTCTAGATCTGCCACAAGATATATGCCGTGAGACCTATATGAGCTTTCCCTTGAATCCTACATCTCGCTTCAGAAACTGCTACCCACCATTCTTTGAATTTATCCGACCTGTGTTCGATGCCATCCCAATGGATAGGAGCTAGTTTCCAGATGTCCTTCACTTTGCTGCATTTAAATAACATATGTTCCAGTGTTTCCACTTCTTCTCCACACATTGTGCATATTGGATCTCCCACTTTGACTCTTCTCCAAATCAGTTCCTTGACTGGTACTGCATCCGTGAGGCCTTTCCATATAAACATCTTGACTTTGTGGCTGATGTTTAAGCTCCACAGTACTTTCCACACTTGCTGGCTCAGTGAGCTGCAGCTCGATTCTGCTCCCTCACCTTCTTTCCTAGTCTTTTCCTCCCTCCTGTCCATTGCCACTTTGTATCCCGACTGCACAGTGTACTCCCCATTTAGGTTCCCTGTCCAGTAGGTATTATCATCTCTTCACGTAATGCTGGTAGGAATTTTCAAAATATTTTCTGCATCCTCTTTACAAAAGTTCTTGAAGATGAGAGATTTGTTCCACCTGTAGTTACTGATCAAGTCAGCAACTTTGTCAAGCTTGCAATCTTGTGGTTTGGCAGTGACTGGTTTCCCTTTGTAGTTGTTTGGAATCCATTGGTCATTCCAAATGCTGGTTTTCTTCCCATTTCCTATTCGTCTTCCACTCCCCACCAAAGGGCCTCTCTGCTGCTCATTATATTTTGCCAGAACCATGATGCATTCTCAGGAATTATGCACTCCTGGATGCAGCTCTTAGAAAAATACTTTGCCTTTAGCACCATGCTAGATAACAGGTTTGGATTTCTGATGATTCTCCAAATCTGTTTGGCCAGCAAGACTCTATTAAAGCTTTGTAAATCCTTAAAGCCTAGGCCTCCTTTTTTCTTCTCCTTGGTCATCTTCTCCCAAGCCACCCAATGGATTGTGTTCTTGTTGTCTTGCTCTCCCCACCAGAATTTTGAGAGTAGAGAGCAGATACCTTTACATAACTTGCATGGCAATTTGAAACAAGACATAGTGTAAGTAGGCATGGCCATTGAGACTGCTTTGATCAAGATTTCTTTCCCAGCTGAGCTTAGCAATTTGGATTTCCAGCTTTGCATTCTATGCTCAATGTTGTCCTTGATGAATCTGAACATTTGCTTCTTTGTTCTGGTGATCACCATTGGGAGTCCCAAGTATTTCCCTTGGGAGACCTGTTGAATTCCTTCCAACTTGCTGCATACTGCCTCCCTTGTTTCCTGGTTGACATTTTGCTGAAGAAAGCACTGGATTTGTCAAGATTTATCATTTGTCCTGATGCTTGTTCGTAGCTCTTCAGGATCTTTGTCAACTCCTGTGCCTCTTGACTTGAAGCCTTGCAAAAGATTAGTGAATCATTAGCAAAGAAAACATGTGTCACTGAAGGGCCTTGTCTACTTATCTTGATTCCACTTATCCTCCTGTCTTGAGCTGCATTTTTTAAAAGGTTAGAAAAGCCTTCTGAACAGATGAGGAAGAGGTAAGGTGACAAGGGATCTCCTTGTCTAATCCCTCGTTGAGGTGTAATATATTCTTTACAATCTCTATTTATATTGAAAGAAAAGGAGACTATTCTGATGCAGTTCATTATCCAGTTAATCCACCTCTCACAAAATCCCATTTTGCTCATAATTGAATGTTAAAAATCCCATTCAACTTTGTCGTGGGCTTTTGACATATCCAACTTCACAGCCATATAACCATCCTTCCCATGCCTTTTATTTTTAAGGAAATGCAAGTATTCATGAGAGATGATTATGTTATCAATAATGTGCCTTCCAGGTATAAAGACAGATTGATTGATGCTAATGCAGTGTTTAAGAACAGGCTTTAGTCTATTAACAATGGTTTTGGTTATAGCTTTATACACGACATTGCATAGACTAATAGGTCTATATTACTTGATGTTAATAGGATAAGGAACTTTGGGAATGAGGGAAATGATTGTGTGATTAATGGCTTTAAGCATAAGACCAAAATGGAAGAAGCTTTGAATAGCATTTACCAGGTCTCCTTTGATAATTTCCCAAAATTTTTGAAAAAATAAAGGTGTCATACCATCGGAGCCAGGAGCCTTATTGCAGTCCATAGTGAAGAAAGCATTTTTGATCGCTTCTTTTGTCACTTCCTTGGTTAGTTCCATGTTCATTTCTGCCGTGATAGAAGTTGGGATCCCCTCTAATACCTCCTGAGCATTACTGGTTGAGGACTTGGCGAAGAGCTTCCTGTAATAGTCTGCAATCTCTTTCCCAGTTTCTTCTTCTGATTCAGTCCAACCTCCATCTTCCTTTTAAAGTCTTTGCAATCTATTATGTTTCCTTCTGCCCTTTACCTATGCATGGAAGTATTGAGTATTTTTGTCCCCTTCTTGCAACCATTTGAGTCTGGATTTTTGGCTCCAGAAGATTTCCTCATCATTGTACACCTCTGTCAGCTATGACTTCAACCCAGCCATCTTTTCTCTCTTATTGTCCATTGAAGATTCTCTTGTCCGGTCCAATTGCTTTTTGAGGCTATCAATTCTGTCCTTAGAGTTTTTGTTAATGCTGTTACTCCACTTAAGCAGAGCCACTCTACAGTTCCTCACTTTTGGGCACTTAGTACATCCGAGATCCTTCAACATTTTCCTCCCATGCTCCTTTAACAACCTCAGATATTTCCTCATGTTGGAGCCATCTCTTATCAAAGAAGAACCTTCTTTTTTTCCTCTCAACAGTAGGCTTGGTATCTATCATCAATGCACCATGGTCTAAGGCATATGTTTTAATGTGAGAGCACTTCGCATTCTCAAATGTCTTAAACCAATCCGCACTGCTCATGCTCTATCTAATTTTTGCTTGATTTCTCCTTCATTCCCCCAGTTGTTGCACCAAGTCGACGGCTGCCCCTCATACCCCAGGTCCACCAATTGGTTGGCACTTATGAAATTCCTGAAATCATTGAAGCTCCATTCGGCTCTACATCTCCCTCCCCACTTTTTAGAATTTGAGGTAGTATCATTGAAATCCCCAGCCATCAACCATTTGTTTCCCCATAGATGTCTTCTTCTGTTCACTACTGTCCATTGTGCTTTCCTTATAGCATCGTTACAGTTGGCGTAAATGCCAATCAGCCACCAGATACACTTACTTTCCTGGCCCTAAATCTGAGCTTCCACAGTGAAGGAAGTGTGTTGCGCTTGCAATATTTTAACATCAGAGTTCCAATACAATGTCATTCCTCCTGCTTTATCCATTGCTTCCACCACATAGCAGCAGTCATAGTTTAGGATTTTTTGTATTTTTTCCATATACTTTGATCTATTTTTTGTCTCACTTTAAAACAAAAGGTTTGGGGAGAGGAGTTTTTGATACTCCTTCAGATGAGGAATTGTCAAGGGGCTCCCAGTACCTTGGCAATTCCACACCATCACACTCATTGACATTTGGGGACCCAGTTAAGGCTGGTTCCCATCCTCTCTTCTTGTCTCTCACTCTTCCCTCCGGGACTATCAGTTTTGTTCCTCTTTGGCACTTGCCCCATATCATCCACTTCTGGCCTTTTCTCATCAATCAGACTTAACTACCGTTTGCTCAGAACTGGTTGAGCCATACTGTTCCCATCTAACTGTTTTAGTGCTCTCCTACCTCTTCCTCTTGGTGTTCTTATAGTCCTTCTAACCTTCAAGTCTTGAGGTTGTCCTGTTCCTTGTTGGCTACTTCCCATGTTCTTATCAAATATCCTAATATGTAATATCTCATTGATACTCTTCTGTTTATCCCTCACCTGGTTGCAATCCGTTGCTATCTATTCTTTCCCTGATGACTGTGGATCCATCATTTCCAAATCCTCCTTATGAGGATCAGGTTCCCCACTCCTCTCAGTTCTCTCGACCTCTATGGTCGTTACCTAGATTTTGCCTTCTTCATTACCTCCCTCTGGTTTCTCTTCTATTGCCTCCACCACTTCTGTGCTAACTTGTTTGTTACCTGTCTCTAGAGTCTTGCTGCTGGTGGGTATTGGTGGTACCTGGTTCATCCCTTCCTTGTTGGATTGCAGGAACTTTGTAACCTTTTCTTTGAAGGCAGCCACCATATTTCTCTTCATAACTTCCTTGGTTCCCATTTTCTCCTTTGAGTTATTTACCTCCACAACTTGACTTGGCTCCTTACGAATTAGTTCCCCAATTTCCAAACCTTAGTGCACTCTGTTGGAAGGGGATTTGTACCTATTTCTGTCCTTTTGTGGGGAGCCTTTGCCATAATTTACTCTCATCCAAGGTCCATACTGATTCTCTTGTTGCCTCTTCCCCACTGATACGCCTGAGACGCAACCCTTCTCACTATGGCCAATGATTCCACAAGTATAGCAGAAATCTGGGCATCTCTCATACCTAAACTTAATCCACTTCATAGCATCATTCATCTTGACAGTAGTACCCCTAGGTAGTGGCCGAAATGTGTCAGCCACAACGTTCACCTTCAAGTGCCTACCTTCCTTCCCACCTGCTTGAGGGATAATAGTTTCTTTCACCCCCCCTAAACACTATTTTACCAATCTTCTTCCCCACTTCTTTTGACAACCAGTGAACTAGCAAGTTCCACATTTGCACCCATAATGGGATCATTCTGATATCACCTGTGACAGTTCCACCTTCCCTAAAGGCGTACCAAAGGGGTTAGCGGACTGCCTGCCCAACTCTCGCCAGGACTACTAAGGCAGTTACACACAATCTAAAACGTTTCGGAGTAAACTAGCACGCTTACACGATTCCAAATCGGAAAACGAAAAAACGAAAACAAAAATTGAAACCGCAAATGAATAGTGACTGCCACGTCACCATCCAACCAGAATCCAATTGATTATAGATAACGTTATATAACTCGGGAGAAAACATTTCCAAACCAAATGGAATACATGAACATGGTTAAACAGTTTTACACACATACGTTTGTAATTTCCAAATCAAAAGGAAATTATTCGGATCAAAATACATTTAGGGTTTTTCCAACCATCGAGGAGCTTTACAAAAGAATATATTCAAACTATATGAAAACTAGCTCAACTCGTGCTTCAAAACATCATAATCTCCAAAAAGTTGTTCCCTGTAAGGAAAACAAAATTTAACGGAGTGAGCTTTCGCCCAATGAGGTACTATCACCCAAGTAACGAAGTTCATATAAGCACAAAGCTACTCAACCAAAATACAATCAATAAGTGAGTCAACGAGCACCACATTGCAACACAGATATTTAAAAGGATACGGTCAGCTCTCAAGAGCCCTTTTCCTCGCTTGCCGTACTTGATCTCGTCTCGTTGACCCTCCGTCAACGCTTAAGGAGTAACCAATACCGTAGACTCCGCTTTCTCCAATTTCCTTCCACCTCACATACCCCTACCGGGCCCGAACTCGAATCAGTTCACAATGGTAATACTCGAGTATACCGGAATCAAGAATCTCTTACCCAATGATTCCATAGAAACAGTCCCCATGACTTGTCAATCTCCTCGACCAAGCCCTTGCTGACTCGAGTCAATCGACCGCAGATAGGGTTGAGCTCAGAGTCAACAGTAAGAGTCGTTGGACACACGTCCAAGTGACACCAGTTCAAGTGTATACAAGAGACATTCAATCGATACAGTAAACAGTCACATAAGCCATAGAGTGCGAGAGTGATAAAGTACACCCTCGTTAGCAGTATACACAAGCATTCAAATCATAGATTTCAAGTATAACAAAGCCATGAAGTAACAATCATGTGAGTAGTACACTCACCAATCAAATACAGAGAGTTTTCACAAATTTCCGCCTAACGGCCGCCTTGAATCACCGTCACGCCCTAAAACATTCAAGAAAACACAATGAGACTCGAATACGAGTCATAAACCCAAACCACAAATCACTAATTTAAAGCCATAAGACTTGAAAGTAATATAGGAAACACTTGGGGCTAAGGGTTTAGACAACCCTAAGGTCCCTCATTAACCCTTAAAGCAACCCAATTCCAAGAAGGCATAGGGACCTAAAATTTGGACAGCATTTCTTCTTAAAATTTCAGATTTCCAACCTACAATCAATCACTTATATTACCCCAACACAACCACAATTTCAATTGTAAGTCATAGGCCATTCAATACCCCTTATTAGGGTTACAATACCCTTCAAAAAAAGCCAATTCAAGAGTCCCACAATAACCCTAGAAAAGCTCCAATTCCAAACCCTCAATCTCAAATTTTCCGTACAAAGCGAAAATTTTTCGCAAATAACTACAATTAACACACTAAAGTACCATTTTAGACCATACCAAGCCATCATCCATGGCCAACCAACTCTAAACATATAAAAACAGAAAATTCATGAATAAAAATAAAAATTCATCAATCTCTACCAAAAGTCATGAAATCTTCCACAAAATCACTTCTTTAACTAGCACAAGTCACTAGTTAAACATTATCAAGAGCAAAAGAAACATTCCTTAGCCACTCACCTTGTAAAGTCAAGAAAAGAAACCACTTAACACCTCTTCTTTCCAAACCACTCCACCACCTTCTTCAATCCTACCTAGCTAAGGGTTTTTATGGAGAAATTTCAAGTTTGGATGGTTGGATTACAAGATTTGTGCAAGAAATGGAAGATGAAGGTTGAAGCTTTCTTTTTTTTTTTTCTCTCTTGAAGAGCTCGGCCAAGAAGCTTGAAATGAAGATGATTTTTGGGTCAATTTTGTAGTTATTTGGTAAAGGTGGTAAGATGGTCAAAGTCCAAGACCAAGTCACAAAGTGACACTTGTCACCTTTTAAGTTTAAACCTATCCTCTTGTCTCTCCAATGTTAATCCATCTAGGTAACCTCTAATTACCTCTTAACACCTAATAAATTAATCCTTATATACAAAACTTAACCCAATTGGCCGAATTTATCACACTTATCGCACTAGCGGGTCCCACGCCCTGTATACACTCCTAATTTCTCATGAACTAACTTATAGTAGAAAAATGATTTTAAAACTATATTTACTCATAAAAAGTATTTAGAAAATACTTGTTACCTTTTAAGTTTAAACCTATCCTCTTGTCTCTCCAATGTTAATCCATCTAGGTAACTTCTAATTACCTCTTAACACCTAATAAATTAATCCTTATATACAAAACTTAACCCAATTGACCGAATTTATCACACTTATCGCACTAGCGGGTCCCACGCCCTGTATACACTCCTAATTTCTCATGAACTAACTTATAGTAGAAAAATGATTTTAAAACTATATTTACTCATAAAAAGTATTTAGAAAATGTTCCTAGTAAAGAAAATATAGAAAAGGCGTGCAATTAAATAAAATAAAGTCTAGAAAATAAGAAAATCTTCGGGTTCTCACATTCTCTCCCCCTTAAAGAATTTCGTCCTCGAAATTTCTCACCTTAATTCACAAACAATTCAGGGTATTTCTTTTGCATTTCTTCTTCCAACTCCCAGGTAACCTCTTCTATCCCATGATTTCTCCACAAGATCTTCACCAAAGGAATTTGTTTGTTTCTCAACTCCTTAACCTTTCGATCAAGCAACTGCACAGGTTTCTCTTCGCAGGTGAGTGTTTCATCTATCTCAATTTCCTCCAGTTGTAAGATGTGAGACGGGTCGGGATAATACTTCTTAAGCATTGAGACGTGGAAGACGTCGTGAATCCTAGACAGACTTGATGGTAGTTCAAGTCGATACGCTACTTTCCCAATTCTCTGGAGAATTTTGAAAGGTCCGACGAACCTCGGTTGGAGTTTCTTTCCTCTACCCGCCGTGACGCTTCGTAACGGTGTGACCTTAAGAAAAACACGGTCCCCAACTTCGAACTCCAGATCCTTTCTTCGATTGTCCGCGTAGCTCTTTTGTCGGCTTTGAACTGTTTGGAGTCTTTGTCGTATCAACTTGACTTTTTCTCGTGCCTCTTCCATCCATGGAATAGTTGTGGGATCTAGAATCTTTCTCTCGCCGACTTCATCCCAGTAGATCGGTGACCGGCACTTTCTTCCGTAAAGTGCTTCGTATGGGGCCATTTGAATTGACGAATGGTAACTGTTATTGTAAGCAAATTCTACCAAGGTCATAAGTTGACCCCAGTTACCCCCAAAATCTAGAATACAGGTCCTTAACATATCCTCGAGAGTTTGAATTATTCGCTCCGACTGTCCATCCGTTTGGGGATGATAAGTGGTACTTAGGTTAAGTTTCGTCCCCAAAGTCTCTTGAAATTTCTACCAAAATCTAGACACAAAGCGGGGATCTCTATCTGAAACTATACTCACAGGAACTCCATGCAACCTTACAATCTCATCCATATACACCTGAGTCAATTTATCCATAGAATACTTAATGTTTACCGGCAAGAAATGGGCCGATTTGGTTAACCGATCAACGATCACCCAAACGGCATCATGTTCTCGTTGCGTTAGTGGCAAACCTGAAACGAATTCCATTCTGATGTTTTTCCACTTCCATTCTGGTATCTCAAGAGGTTGTAACAAGCCAGATGGTTTTTTATGCTCCGCTTTAACTTGTTGGCAAATGAGACATTTTTGCACGTATTAAGCAATTTTCTTTTTCATGGTGTCCCACCAATAAGCTCCTTTTAGATCCTGATATATCTTGTTACTACCCGGATGGATCGTATACTTGGACCGATGAGTTTCCTCTAAGATCTCCTTCTTTAACATTTCATCTTTGGACACCACCACTCGGTTTCGATATTTCAAAACTCTCTCGGGACTAAAGTTAAAATCCGACAATTCCTCTTTTTTCACTTTCTCTCCCCACTTCCGTACCATAGAATCTTCCTTTTGAACTTCTTTAATTCGCTCCAGTAGTGTAGACGTTACCTTAACATTACCAAATATCACCTTATGACTTCCAAGACTGGATTTTCACTCACAAACCGATTCTAACAGATCCCACTCCTTAATCATTAACCCCGCTACCCGAGCCTTTTGACTTAAGGCATCGGCCACCACGTTTGCTTTTTCTGGATGGTAGTTAATGATGCAGTCGTAGTCCTCCAGAAATTCTATCCACCATCGCTACCTCATATTCAATTCTTTCTGTGAGAAAAGGTATCTAAGACTCTTATGGTCTGAGTAAACCTCAAAGGTTACCCCGTATAGATAGTGTCTCCACTTTTTCAGAGCGAAAACAACTGCGGCTAACTCCAGATCGTGGGTTGGGTAGTTCTGCTCTTGGGGTTTCAAATTCCTAGAGGCAACGGATATCACATTCCGATTTTGCATTAACACACACCCTAGGCCTTCCCGCGAGGCGTCGGTATAAACGGTAAAACCATCTATTCTGTTCGGTAAAGTTAGAATCGGTGCCATGGTTAATCTTTTCTGTAGCTCTCGAAAACTCGCTTCGCACTTGGCATCCCACATAAAAAGACCATGTTTTTTCGTCAGGTCGATTAAAGGACCGGCCAATTTAGAAATGTCTTTGATAAAGCGCCTATAATATACAGCCAACCCTAGAAAACTACGAATCTCCGTAGGATTTTCTAGCCTCTTCCAATCAGTCACGACCTCTACTTTCGCCGGGTCAACCGAAATGCCTTCTTGGGAAATTACGTGCCCTAAGAAAGAAATTTTCTCCAACCAAAACTCACACTTACTAAACTTGGCATACAACTGATGCTCTCTTAGTGTTTGTAAAACGATTCTTAAGTGCTGGTCATGCTCCTCACGGGTCTTTGAATAGATCAGGATGTCATCAACAAATACCACAACAAATCGATCCAAATAGAGGTTAAAAAACCTATGCATCAATTCTATGAAAGCGGCAGGGGCATTGATCAGTCCAAAGGGCATGACCGCGAATTCGTAGTGCCCATATCTCGAATTGAAAGTAGTTTTTGGGATATCCTCCTTCCTAATCAACAATTGGTAATACCCCTGTCGAAGATCTAATTTTGAAAAGACCACTGCCTCTTGCAACTGGTCGAACAACTCATCAATATGAGGTAGTGGGTACTATTCTTAACCGTTACATTATTCAGCCCCTGATAATCTATACACATCCGTAAACTCCCATCCTTTTTCTTCACAAACAACATAGGGGCTCCCCAAGGAAACTCACTCTCTTGAATGAAACCCCGTTCCAAAAGGTCCTGTAATTGCAATTTTAACTCCCTAAGTTCCGCAGGGGCCATCCGATACGGGATTTTAGAGATAGGTGACGTTCCTAATAATAGATCAATTTTGAATTCTATCTCTCTCTCCGGAGGTAGGGTTACTAACTCATCTGGAAATACGTCCGAATATTCCTTCACTACATGCACATCCTCTACCTTCAATTTAACGGTGGGGGTATTAATTAGAAAGGTTAAGAACCTTTGCGCCCCTCTACTTAGCAGTTTTCTAGCCCGAATACCCGAGATCAAGGCAGATGAGACTAACCTATCCCTTATATCCAATCTTAAGGTCGCCTCCCCAATAATATGGAATTCTACCACCTTCCTTTTACAATCAAGTTGTGCATTATACCTGGCTAACCAGTCCATGCCTAAGATTACATCATAACCCTTAATGGACAAGTTTATCAAATCCCCTAATAATTTTCTCTCTCCTACCCAAACTTCACAATCCTTATAAACCATACTGGTAACCAAACGATGATCCCCCGTAGGAGTACTAACTTCCAGGTCATAAAGTAAACTAGCAGATTTTATATCAAAACCACACATGAAATTGGGGTTAACAAAGGAATGGGTGGCATCGAGATCTACTAAAACTTTCGCAAATCGGTGGAATACAGGGATCGTACCTTCTACGATCTCGGAAGAGTCAAGGACTTGTTGTGGCTCTAGTAAGTATACTCGAGCCGACACCTTGGGTTTAGTCCATTCCCCCTTAGCCGGTCCAGAATTGGTCCTCGGCGGTTGTGGGCTCCCCCTTCCATCTCGTTTTAGGACCGGGCACGTGGCAAGTTGGTGGTCTGCACTTCCACAGCATAAACACTTTCCTTCCTTCATCCAACAATTGTTTTCCGTGTGGTTTGACTTCCCACAATGCCCACAGGGACCGCGAGATGCCGAAGCTGAGCCCCCTTGAAAACTCCCTCTTTGGCCTCGCCCAGCTTGGCCATCTCTTGACTGAGCCCCTCTCGATACTCCCGGCTACCTTCCACCTCCGGCTCCCTATCCAAACTTGGGAGGGGTACTCTTATCCCCCTGCCCTGAGCTACTACCAGGAAATCCTCATTTTTTAGCTTGAAAGTTCCTCACTTGGAGCCTGGTGCTTTCCACTCGTTGAGCCTTCTCCATGGCCTCACTAAAAGCGTTGATTTGGGCCACCGCAAGGTCCTTCTGGATTTTCACGTTCAGGCCTTGGACAAAGCTCCTTATCCGTCGTTGTTCGGTCATGACCAACTCGGGGGCAAATTTGAATAGGCGAGTGAATTGGCTTTCGTACTCAGCTACGGTCTGAGTCCCCTAGCGAAACCGAATAAATTCGTCTTCTTTCCTTTCCTGAACCAATTACTCTTCTTTCCTTTCCTGAACCAGCATTACTCTTATGCATCCCCTAGCGAAACCGAATAAATTCGTCTTCTTTCGCCGATAGGGTTGAGCTCAGAGTCAACAGTAAGAGTCGTTGGACACACGTCCAAGCGACACCAGTTCAAGTGTATACAAGAGACATTCAATCGATACAGTAAACAGTCACATAAGCCATAGAGTGCGAGAGTGATAAAGTACACCCTCGTTAGCAGTATACACAAGCATTCAAATCATAGATTTCAAGTATAACAAAGCCATGAAGTAACAATCATGTGAGTAGTACACTCACCAATCAAATACAGAGAGTTTTCACAAATTTCCTTCTAACGGCCGCCTTGAATCACCGTCACGCCCTAAAACATTCAAGAAAACACAATGAAACTCGAATACGAGTCATAAACCCAAACCACATATCACTAATGTAAAGCCATAAGACTTGAAAGTAATATAGGAAACACTTGGGGCTAAGGGTTTAGACAACCCTAAGGTCCCTCATTAACCCTTAAAGCAACCCAATTCCAAGAAGGCATAGGGACCTAAAATTTGGACAGCATTTCTCCTTAAAATTTCAGATTTCCAACCTACAATCAATCACTTATATTACCCCAACACAACCACAATTTCAATTGTAAGTCATAGGCCATTCAATACCCCTTATTAGGGTTACAATACCCTTCAAACAAAGCCAATTCAAGAGTCCCACAATAACCCTAGAAAAGCCCCAATTCCAAACCCTCAATCTCAAATTTTCCGTACAAAGCGGAAATTTTCCGTAAATAACTACAATTAACACACCAAAGTACCATTTTAGACCATACCAAACCATCATCCATGGCCAACCAACTCTAAACATATAAAAACAGAAAATTCATGAATAAAAATAAAAATTCATCAATCTCTACCAAAAGTCATGAAATCTTCCACAAAATCACTTCTTTAACTAGTACAAGTTACTAATTAAACATTATCAAGAGGAAAAGAAACATTCCTTAGCCACTCACCTTGTAAAGTCAAGAAAAGAAACCACTTAACACCTCCTCTTTCCAAACCACTCCACCACCTTCCTCAATCCTACTTAGCTAAGGGTTTTTATGGAGAAATTTCAAATTTGGATGGTTGGATTACAAGATTTGTGCAAGAAATGGAAGATGAAGGTTGAAGCTTTCTTTTTTTTTTCTCTCTCTTGAAGAGCTCGGCCAAGAAGCTTGAAATGAAGATGATTTTTGGGTCAATTTTGTAGTTATTTGGTAAAGGTGGTAAGATGGTCAAAGTCCAAGACCAAGTCACAAAGTGACACTTGTCACCTTTTAAGTTTAAACCTATCCTCTTGTCTCTCCAATGTTAATCCATTTAGGTAACCTCTAATTACCTCTTAACACCTAGTAAATTAATCCCTGTATACAAAACTTAACCCAATTGGTCGAATTTATCACACTTATCGCACTAGCGGGTCCTACGCCCGGTATACACTCCTAATTTCTCATGAACTAACTCATACTAGAAAAATGATTTTAAAACTATATTTACTCATAAAAATTATCTAGAAAATTTCCTAATAAAGAAAATATAGAAAAGACATGCAATTAAATAAAATAAAGCCTAGAAAATAAGAAAATCTTCGGGTTCTCACAATCTGGATCATCCTCAATCCTTTCATACCATTTGCTCAACACTATCAGTTGGTTGTCCAAGATCCAAGGGCCTCCATTCACAACCCTCTCTCGGGTTTCCCTATCAGGAATCAAAAATTGATACAGATTTGGACCTAGCTCTGTAACCTTCAGGTCTTTTGGGTAAACCCAAGCCGTACTGACAAAGTTTTTTTGACCAGTAAAGTTAACCATTTTCTCACCCCGGATTTTACCCAACAAGCTTAGTTGGCATTCCTGCCTACTGATACTAGAGTCCCCAAAGTCCAGGTCAGTTATGGTACACTCTTGGGTATTTAAGGCAAATTTCTGCATAATCTCCGACAGTTCTTCCGCCATAGTAATGGGCTGAGCTATGGAAGGGATACCAGTTCTTCTTTGACAATGAAGTAGAACTAACCAAGCTAGTGCAGATCAGAAGTAAAACTGCTTACTTCAGCTAGGTAAATGCTTACTTGGGTGAGAACGAAAACAGAGGACAAATAGTAGAAACAAGAAACTGAAAAACGGAATATAAAGAAAGCTGTAAAAGTAAAAAGGAGACGCAAGCCTTGAAATGGATGGTTTTATGCTTGTGAAGTACTGGCCCACTATCTCATGTGCAACTCCCTTCCACTGCGTACTTGTAACGCCTCTTCAGCTGTTGCTCATTTTGGAGTTAATGCAGGCGACACAATGGATGCTTCTACAACGACTAACATACATTTATTTTGTCCGATCTATAAAGCTGTGGGTATCATGTATGGATTTGTTGGTGGAATTGGTTCTTTGTGCTTTTTGCCGGGATTTGAATTTTTGGGATTTGAAAATTTTTGAGCTCCCACCAATGGAGGGCAAAGTTCTGTCAAAGAGAGAGAAAGTGCTCTCAAAGAGAGAGAAGGACCCTTAAGTGTAAATCATATTCACTTCATATCAAGTAGTCATAAGTTTCATCTACTCCCTAGATCTAGAAAGTTAGCTACTCATATGAAATATGGCAAGAAAAAGCATATTTTCATTGCATGAACCATTGTATGAACACATATTGAATTACAAGTAAAAAGATAGATAAAGAAAACTTAGCCAAATGATGAAGAAGCTCCCAATGATCTACAATTTCTTCAACAAAATGAATTGTACAATGAAATCTTCAATTGTTCTCACAATGTTCTAGCTAAAGAGAACAAAACAATACTAGGACTAACTTCTAATGTTAAATTCTAATAATTCTTGGTTCTCCCTCTCTTTCTATTGATTTCTCCCTATCTAATGTTAACAGAGTCAAAAAAGTGATTTTTGGACAAGACATAAAACTTCTTTTCTCTTCCTTTTGAAGTCTTGAGCATGTGCAGCCGAAATTCTTGTCTGGAGTATAGCTGGAAAGTAATGTGAAAATAGAGCAAGTGGCTGAACAATTTGTAGAAAATAGGTTACAACACGTGACCTCAGCTCTCGTATTCAAGGGTCACGTTTTTACTATTGTGAATTTGGCACCATTTTAACTGCTATTTTCTTGATGATGGAGGCCAAATTAGCTCTTGTGAAAAACATAAAAATTGTAACCCTTTGAGTTAGCTTACCAATGCATCAAGAATCATCCAACTTGAAGCTCTGTGGATTGAGAAATGACCAAAATACCCTCGAATGGTCAATTCCCTATTTCAGCTTTTAACCATGAAAATGAACTATATTTCAACTTTTTGACAATGAAAATGACTAAACTGAACTTCGATGTCTCCTATCAAATGTAGATCTATCTTTTAGCTTCAAAATGGTATAAGAATCACCTCGATCTAATCATTTTAGCTCAAGATATACCCGAAATATGATAAGGTGTCCAAGCTGAAAAAGTTGTATTTCTTCCTTTGAGTATTTTGCATTTCATATCTTCTTTTAATCACTTCAAACCATCAATAAACATCCAATTATCTTCTCAAGTCATGCCATTTGATGATTGAACGATAAACCTACCAAAATATGAAGTTTTCACCATTAAAATCCATAGAAATATAATTTTTACCACTTAAACCACAAAATGTATAATTTTACTAAAATCCTAATTGATTAGCTACTAAACTAGTTAAAACACACCAAAGGCTAACTAATAAAACATATTAAAAACAAGTAAAATATACATTTATCATTTAGATTGAGAGAAATATCTTGCTAATTTCATTTAATAATGGGAAAAAAGTAACAAAAATTGTTATTAAAAAAATTAATATGTGAAATAATTATTAAAAATCCAAAAATGCTTGAATATTCTCAGCTTCTCTTTATTAATGTCCATATGGTCGCGCTTTTCTTTTAATAGCCAAATATTTTCTTTATATGGGTGCACACATTCTTTTGTTCGTAATACTTCAAAAAGAGAGAAACATGATTGATTTGGGCTTCGAAGTTTCCAGGGTCATTTTTCTAATATAGCATGATTAGATGCTATTAAAAATTGTTTGGATTTCTAATTTTTTTGAAAACTTATATTGCATTATAAGCATATTTTTCAATCATATTTTTATTTTTTAACCACCTTTTTATTACTCAAGCATCAAATCGTAAAGTATTATAGTATTATTTTAAAAAATTTTCCAAATGATCTTCAATCCAAACAAACCTAATCTATAGACCTTTAATAATATTTTTATAGTTTAGTTTTTCACCAATAATTTTTATTTTATTCCCTTATCATGTAAAATAAGCAGGATATTTTTTTCTATCTAAAAATCTGTAATTATGGAGATAAAATTTAACAAGACCTATACCTATAAATTTACAATAATTTTCATTATTATGTTAAGGAAACTGATATTTTTATATTATCTATCTTGGGTGGTTTTACGGACAAACAAACAAATTAAGAGAAAAATAATATTAGAGGGTAAAATACAAAATGCGAAATACTTTGAGGAGATTTATTGAAGTTAACCCCTAGAGGTATAAATTTCTTTCTCACATGGCCATTACAGAAGGTTAGAGTTGACTAACAGTTTAGTGGATAAAGTGAAAAAAAATGTTAGAGGGTAAAGTGCAAAACTGGTTAAATATTAAGGGAGTTTTTGTGATTAGCCCTTATTAGACGCTGTGTCAATAAGCACAATTAAATCATAGGTGTTGAAGGGAAAGAAGCCAACAATAAACATATACATGCACACAATGATAAATTTTATAAGAAATCATATAATAAAGCAAAATCATGAATAAACACGAATAAATGGACCGCTGATGATTTAATAGTGAAAACAGCAAACAAATTGCAGATAACTAACTATCATCAAATTCTCCACTCTAAAAAGCATCACCTAATGGAAAATATCTAAAAAACATGCTTCCTAGTCTCAAAATTGTTAATTATTCAATCAACCCAAGAGATAAGAGACAAATGATTCTACTTTACGTTATTTTAAAAAAATCCAACAGATTAATGGCCGTGTAGTTAAATTGAAAGCAAATTATGAGTGAAGACAGTAGTGAAAGAAACATTTGGGAACAAGAAATAACTTTAGGGTTGTTTTCTACTATGTCATAGTGAGTTAGTGTTAGTGTGAATAGATATTAGAAAATAGATAATAGAGATAGACAATTGGATTATTTTATATATACACACATATATAATTTAATATGTACGAGATGAGGTGGAGGATGGGGCATGAGTATGTTCTCCTGCCCTGCCGTATTTTAAGACAGAAGGAATTTTTCTCCCCATACCCTGCCCCATTACTCCCCTGCGGGGCGGGATGCCCGCACCTATTGCCATATCTAACAATAATATTCGTGATAATAGGTCTTGTAAAGAATAAATAAGAAAGAAATTAATGGCTTTTGGAGAAAATAAATAAGAGAGATTAGGTTGAACTTTGGTGATGTGGCATAATAAGATTGGTGGGTGTACTCAAGGCTCTGGTGAGTGTAGTCGATGTATGTTTATACTATTTTCACTACCTTCTCTGTTGCACCAACCACCAAAGATAGCCTCGCAAATTATTGTAAAAAGTTGCCGTTTCTTTTGTACAAACTTCAAAGCTATATCAAAAATTAAAAGAGATCAAATTCGGTGAAGAAAGTAACTAACTTTTTTATTCTCAAAAGAACAATTTTTTGTCTTCTCTACTTTTCAATTTTAGTATCTTTGGGAAATGGGCTAAAATCAAAATATCCTGTCTTCACCATTCTCATCAATATGTGGAGTATTAAAGATTTGGACCATGCATGAACATGCATTTACTTAGTAGACCTCAACAGTCAAGACCTCCAATTCGGTAACCAGAATAAGGACTTATTCGGTAACAAAGAGATCATATTGCAATAAAAGTTTTGAAAAGTAGAAATCTCATTTGCGCAAAGTGCACCCAACTGTTTTTTATTAAGAATCAATTATTTTCTACTCAACATACATTAAAAAACAGAAGCATAAACAAATAACTTATCAAGAACAACTAAATGAAATTCACAAAGTAGAATCAAGTATTTATATTCTTTTTTTTTTTTTTCAAAAAATGGGCTTCATGCAACAACGATAGGGTTTTGCTGAAATCTGTTTGACTCAATGCATTTTGATGGAAACGAAAAGATAAGACATCAAACAGGCAAAATGGTGTGACAATGTAATGTTTTGCAATGTGCAAAATCGATTTGACTTCTTTTTTTTATTTGACTCCATTTTACCATCATTTGATTTTGTATATCACAAGAGAGTTTGAGAAGGAACAGTTATATACTTTGTAGGATAGATTGATGAGTGGGAGACAAAGATTAACCAAGCGAATGAGGAGATTTACTTTGAAGTTGCTTCTTTCTGGGGGCAATATGCATGCATCATGCACATACAGTAGTTTTGGGTTTTTAAAGACCAATCTCATCAGTCATCATGCAATACTATACATGACTTGAAAATTGGAACATGAATTTACTCAATACAACAACTCTATGGCCTCAATATTTTAGGGGTTTTAAAAAGATACTCCCTCCGTCCCAGAAATTGTGTCGCGCTTCGAAACTTGTAATTTTTATCAACAGTGCAAGACTTTTAAATGATTTGTGTTTAAGTTCCGGCAATACCCCTTGACTTTCAATGTTTCCATACGTGATTGAATGATAAAGGGGTCATAAGTTGTGATAAGACATGTGGGACCCAAAAGAATAAAAAGTCTCCACACTACTTTAGAGGAAAGTGTCATGCACGATTGTTGTTTGCATTTCATGTGAGAATCACGATCTATCAAGTGCAGTGTTGGTACTTGGGAAGTGCATAATTGGGCCCACTAAAAGATAAGAAAAGGCTGTCACATTGAAGGGTATGGAGCGGAAATGTGTGAGAGTTTTCATTGCCAATTTTAGTAAGTGACAATCATTTTGGGACGGATAAAAAAGGAAAGTATGACATTATCAATGGGACGGAGGGAGTAAAATAAAATAGAATATCTCCTATATTTTTAAAGCTTCTAGGAAAACTTTAACCCAAGGTTTCTGAAAAAATTCTACCTATAAAAAGCAACTCTAAATAACGATATTTTTAAGCAATAGAGGCAAACACGACATCTTTCAGTAGACAAATATAAGGATCTCTAAAATCAATGAGGGGCTATCTACTAGTTAGTTTGTTTCTATTGTTTAATCATTGTTGTCTAGCATAGGATTTTTTTAACAAATTATCCTCAAGATACATTTCAACTGGTTATGCATAGATTGACTTGTTGCTTGAGTACTCAACATCATTGGGCTCACAAATAAATCCTCCTGGACTCATTTTAGTCTGTTGTAGGCCGATGAAGAAACCACATGTCATGGTCTACACACCCCATCCTAGCCACTTACACACAAACCATTACTTACGTTGATTATCTAAGTTATACATGGCCCACTGTAGGCCCAAGTTGGGAAGTATATTGAAAAATTTCCTATTTTTTCAGTTGTTTATACTTGGACATCCATATGGTTAAAATGCAAAAGTCTCTTAACGACTTTCACACATTATAGAAGAGACACCTCATATACTATACAAGAGAGCAGGAAAGGATTCAATCTTATCATATATTCAAAATTGATAATATTTATTTGAGACGATCCAAATCGATTCTCACTATTAAAGAACAGTGTTTTCTAAAAAGAAAAGAAATTGAGCGATATTTGATGATAGCATATTTTATGGATCAAAATGAAGAAGATAGCTCTCATTACCAAATTCACAAAGTAGAATCAAGTATATATATTTTTTCAAAAAGGGCTTCATGCAACAACGATAGGGTTTTGCTAAAATTGTTTCACTTCATGCATTTTCATGGAAACGAAAAGATAAGACATCGAATAGGCAAAATGGTATGACAATGAAATATTTTACAATGAGCAAAATTGATTTGACTCCTTTTTTTTATTTGACTCCATTTTACCATCAAATATAGTTTAAGCGTGATTAGTTTTTCATATTTAAAGTCCACATGGCAATAAATATATTAACAAGGGAATAAATTTTGAAATTGCATTAGTTTGGAAATATTTTTCAAGAGGAAGATTACAAAGGCAATAAACTCCAATAGATATAGAGCATGAAGATTTAGGGAATCTGTATTCCTCTGGAAGCTGGATGATGAACATCCATACTCGAGTCCGATTCAAATTGGGAAATTTTCCTTTTCTCATATTTTTGTTTAGTTTCCAAATACAAGGAAAGTCTTGTCGGTTAAATGAAACTTGTAACGGTATAAAAAAGAAGTACGTAAAGTGATCGTGTCAGTTTATGTCAACACCACAATGTACACCTTGTAGCAGAAGGAGCAGACTCAATTAATTTTGCTTAAAAATATCGATTATTTTTTTTTGGAAGAATAGCAAAATATTATTAATCATTAGGAAATCAATATGCTTGATTGTAGCGCAGAAATGCAAAACTTAGAAAAGAAAGGGGTTTGGTTTCTTTCACTTTGGGCATAACAAGCCCTAACAGAGTAAAAGGCTTTGCAAGTGAATGACTGACTTTCATTGAATAAGTTCCCCCAGGAAGTATGATCTCTTGTGTACAGCTTTCAAAGCTTTGCCAACGATGCGCCTCTGAAAGACTGAAAGTGCTTCTGCAGACTTCATGTTTTGCACTCGCGATACATATAAATGGTTAAAATTAAATGCATTTGGTGAAAAGCAAGGAAATCCAAATTAACACGAGTACGAGGAATTGCAGCTTATCCTTGAAAAGCTGAGTTAACCTTCACCTATAGGTAACGGTTCAGAAAAATCAAGCTGTCGCGCTATCTCTCAGATATCATTAACTCTCTAACTGCTGTTGCCATGAGCCTCGCATTGGGATTCCTGGGAATCTTATGTAAAGATTGGCATTAGTGCTAAGACCTTCAAGACTGTTGGTCAAGCTAACTGAGCCAGCCGGTTCGATGGCATAACTTGCAGCTCGCAGACAATAGTCTCATTTGATCTCCCCTAGATGATTTGATATTTAAATGTTACCAATAATCTGCGCAGGAACAAATTCCATTGCGGAAAGTATGGAAATGATTGGCATCTCTTATGACAATGAGCCTGTTTGTAACTTTTGAAATAAGTTTTGCTGCAGAATGGCAATCATCACATATCCGAAGGTTCTTGATGACACGAATAGGTGCATTTGGAGGTGTCTTCATCAGTGCATATGCTATGGCAAGCTTCTCGCTGTGGAGAGTAAGATAATCTACTTTCTGTTCCTCCTCGACATCATGCAGTGCAGAAGCTGGATCTGGTACATAACCAAGTGGCTTTATTTCAGCCAACAACTCTCTAACCTTCTTTTGAATTTCAACAGACTCTGGGTGCTTGTTATCACCTGCAATGAAGATATGGGTATTGTTTCTTATTTCTGTCCAACTCAATCCTGGTTCTTTCTTAATGTTTCTCTCTCATTAGTTTCCGCATTTCGACAACACCATCCCACCTTTTGAACTTGGCGTGCATGTTAGACAACAGGATACAAGTTCCCACATCATTCGGATCCATTTGCAAGATGACTTCTGCTGCTCGCATTCCTACACGATAATTCCGTTGTACATGACAAGCATTAAGCAAAGTTCGCCAGGCAACAATGTCCCATTTGACTGGCATTGACCTCATGAAATTCTCAGCTTCATCGACTTGTCCAGCCTTTCCAAGAAGCCCAATAATACAGGTATAATGCTCCAAGGCAGGTTCAATCCCGAGCATGTTCATGGAATGGTTCAAATAGTAGAACCCTTGTTCTACTAGACCCAAATGTCCACAAGCAGAGAGAACCCCAATAAAAGTTACATAATTTGGTTTCTCTTCTGCAGCTAACATGTCACGAAACACAGTCAGGGCTTCCTTACCAAACCCATGGTGGGAGTAACCAGATATCAAGGAATTCCAAGTAATAGGATCTCGAGACCGCATTTTTGCAAAGACGCTGTAAGCCAATTCAATATCTCCATTCCTCGAGTACATATTAACCAAAGCGTTCCCCACTATGACAAAATCTTCATACCCCACCTTTTCTATGTGTGCATGTAATGAACTTCCATATGCTACAGCTGATAAGCTAGCACTGGAATTCAACAGCACCGCAAATGTGTACTCATTTGGCCTAACATCGTCAGTTTCCATATCAAAGAATAGCTTTAGTGCTTCCTCATAGCACTCGTTTTGCAAGCAAGCAGCCAAGATTGCAGTCCAAGAGACCACATTCCGAGCTTTTAATGAGCCAAAAGCTTTTCTTGCTTTCATAATCTCACCACATTTTCCATACATATCTATCATTGCACAATTCACAAACATATCAGAACTGAAACCGGTTTTCAACGTTCTACTGTGAACTTGTCAGCCCAACTTTAAATCCTTAAGACAAGCACAAAGGCCCAGAACACCCACGTAAGAGACACCATCCCACTCCACATCCGCCTCAAGCAGCCTCCTAAAAACATCCAATGCTTCACTCAAAGACTCGTGTTCCAAAAGTGCAGTCAAAAGCGAATTATATGTGAAAATATCCAGGCCAGGCACCCCATTAAAAACCCTCATAGCCCCTTCCACATCCTCGCATATCGAATACATACACACAAGTGCGTTTGATTGAAAATCAATCCAGACTTCTCCGCATACCCATGACATTGCTGACCTTTACAATACAAGCCATCATCGGCACAACAAGAAAGAGCTGTGGACAAAACATTTTTATTAAGCCGCAAATTATCCACTTTAACCATGTCTCGCGACAATTCAAGAGCCTCTGAACAAAACCCAGCATGGAAATACCCAGCCATTAAGGTGCCCCATGACACCACATTTCTCATCCGCATTCCATCAAACACCCATTGTGCGACTGATAATTGGCCACATTTGGTATAAAGATTAAGCAAAGTATTGTTCTCAGCAATATTGTTTTCGGAGGCTTGGTTGGATACTAACAAATGGGCATGAATTATTTTGCCAAGCTTGAGGTTTCTTGTGCCAGCTGAAATTTTCAGTAGCTTGACTGCAGGGTTATCGTGGTTTGATTTTAGGCACCAAGGCGCCTGCCAATTAAAAATTGATCGGGGATCCAATGGCGGTTTTTGGGCGGGCATTGATGGACTCCCACTTATAAATATCGTTTAACTTCGAAATTAATAATGGATTTTCCTAATTGGTGCTTGAGACACTTGTTAACACATATAAATTATGTCTAATTCAGCATGTGAGTGTGTATACTCGTATTTATTGCACCTGCATGTAGACATTTTTTAAAATTAATTTTATTTTTGGGAAAAAAATTAATGCTTGAAACCATCTAACAAATGCCTCAGGTGCACACCATAACCAAACCCTAGCAAAATTTTAAAGTAAAATCTTCATCAAATCTAGAGTTTGTCTTCTAACTATGCAAAACAATTTTTCTCCTTTTATGAAGAAAATCATAAAAAAGAAAAAGCAATAATAGCAAGTAAATTCAGTAAGACATTAGTTGTTAGCCGTGATTACTATATTCTTGTCCATTTCAACAAGATTAAATTTGTGCAATTTCCAACAATGCAAATAATCTTCAAGAAAGATCACCTAGTCATGGAAAGTATGAATATTGATATTTGTACCCTTTTCTTAAATTTTTAATTTTGATAACTTTCACATAACCATGCATAATAATTAGGAAATTCAAATCACTATGGGAAAAATATTCAGACCACAAGATAGAAAGATTAAGGGTGTGTTTGATAAAACTGAAATCTGAAATCTGAAATATGAAGTTTGAATCCATTAAATTATTGAATTGTTAATTATTAAATCTAATACATTTGAGTGCATATCATATACAGTGATAAGTGAATAGCTTATAACTTAATTTTGAAAGCAAGTTTTGTCTAAAAAATTTAGTACCACCCAATTAATTCAGATGTTCAATTTTTTATTATCAAACAGTCTGAATATGTTAAGATCTGAATCCATTAAATTTAAGTATTGAATTGGATTATCAAATAAGGCTTAAGTGTTTTGTTGAGTTCAACAATTTTATAATGGGTTTGGTTAACAGGTGGTTGGAGTACTCGCTAAGAGGGGCCTCATTTGTTAAATTTTTGATAGAAATAAAATTAATTTAGGAGAGTGTTCAAATGCGGGGTGCATTAATGTGTATGTTGAAGACATGGCGAATGAAGGATAGATACCATTAAGCACTTGCAATTGAAAAATCACGATAACTATTAAATATTTTGGGTTTCGACTTAAGTTTCCCACAGTTGGGCCACAAAAAATGCAATGAGTGGAGGTCGTTCCTCCTATTGCTAGCTCGCAACCAGCCGAAGAGGCGGCCTTTCATGGTGGTGAAATAGAATACTTAACTGGAAAATTTATGTATTCCAATTGATTTTGATGGTAAAAATACTCTTCAAAATTATGACTAGGACATCTTAGACAGAATTGTTCGATCTAGTCATGATTTAATTTTAATTTCAAATAATTTCTTGAGATTTTATGTGGTTTTGTTATGAAATTGTAGAGAACGACATAAATCTCATACAACGGAAGCATATTCTTTTTCTATTATTCTTTCATCTATCGAATGAAACTCCCAAAAGCTGAACATCTGACCTTGTAGGTCTATTCAAAGCTTGGCTCGCTAACATGCACAAATTTCTATTCAAGCCTCACTTTGTATTGAAAAGTTAACTCCTAAAAGAATTTGGGTGTTCAAACTCGACATTTTTCTTTAATTATTTGTCATGTAAAAGAAAATGAACAAAAGAAGTATGTGCATGGCCCATTATCTTCTGTTACATGAAATGTATAGAAAAAGCAAAACCTTTTGTTGATAATCCAACTTTTTAGTGATTTTTAATAATTTAGAAAGAGATATGGGTTAGGTATCTTACTTTTTTTTGTACAGACATGCCTATATTAGGAAAAAGAAGACTATTTGCAAATCTGTTTGAATAAAAATGGAGGACATAATCACTGGTCTTAAATATGTAATGGACTGTAGCAATATTCTTAATTTTTTCCTAATAGGGTTGGTTAGGAAAATTTAGATTAGTCTCACTTGTCGCCAATCTAAAGGCTAAGATCCTTAGATCTTTAGCTCGTATAAAGCACCACATTTAATTACACCATTACGTCTGGCACAAATATCGGACTACCAATTCAGTATCCCAGCTAGCAAGTCTCCTCCAAATACCTAAAACAGCTCTTCCTATTACGGGTTATCATTTGACAAAAAATAAAAATAAAAAAAAATTACGGGTTATCACAGTAGGGATGAGTTAATGCAAGCCAACCATCTGTGTAATAAAAACAGCTTGCCAACAAATAGGCTAAGATCATACGTCCGTACAAGTCCTTAATAAAGAGGCTATATATACAAGCCAAAATGAAATCTAACAATATCTGAAAGTCTAAACTTCTAGCCGTCATTCATGCCTCTATGTTAGCCTTTCAACTTTTCATTCAAGTCGGTGATTATGAATATGCACCTGTGGACTTATCTGTAGAATCTTTCATCATTTTGATGTGAAGACTAATATTTGCTTGGAATGAGCTAAAGTTAGCTGATGGCCATTTTGTAAGACTATGAAACAAGCAAAAATAAAATGTAATGCATGTTGTTTCCTGTGTTGCTAATGAGATGCTATACAAGATTCGATTACATCCACAAAATTAGAAGTTTAGTTGAATACACTAAAGGTCCAAAAACAATGCTCTTACAAAGTGAAGGAGTGAGTAAAAATTCAATTGTACAACTTAAAGAAATAAAATGTACATAGAATTTATAGAAATTGTAGGGTTAAATATTATGTAAAGGTTAGGAAATTTAACTTGTGCCATGCTAGGTCCATAAACTACCGGTCTTACAATTTTAGTATTTCATACTATCATTTTATTGCACATTGTTCGATTAATTTTAAAATTTAATGAATTGTTCTATCTTTTTTTAAAGAAAAGACTTTACTACCCTTAATTTACGGATTTCTCTTAATATATTATTATCCATTTAGGGCTGCTAAATTCTTGTTATTCAAAAAATAGCTTCAGCATTTTATTGGTCTTCAATAAATTAGAGCAATATGTTGCAAATTAACAGTTTGAGATGCAAACTACATATTGGTGATAGTTTGAGCTTGCAATTTTTTTTTTTTTTTGTTAAGTTTGAGCTTGCAATATGCATCACTCTTTCAATTTCCAGTCTAACATGGCTTCCACAATGACGTGCTAAATTGCTACTAACTACGGGATCGGACTCTGTAGCCACCACAGTAGAGAGGGCTATATCTACTCTACTTAACCATCCTCAAAAGCTGGAAAGGGCTAGAGACGAGCTAGATATATAAAACAATTGGTCAAAACCATTTAATTGAAGAATAAGATCTTCCTAAGCTGCCTTATCTCCTAAGCGTCATTTACGAATAACAAAGATTATATCCTTCTGGTCCGCTTCTTGTTCCACACAAATCATCAAGCAATTGCACCATTGGAAACTACAGAATACAATCTAAATCTATGTTGATGGTAAATGCTTGGGCTATTCATAGGGATCCTCAGCTGTGGGACAATCCGGAGAGTTTCAAGCCAAAAAGGTTCTCAGGCTTGGAAAATAATGCATACAAGTACAAATTCATGCCGTTTGGTTTTGGGAGGAGGATTTGTCCTAGCGTTGGCCTCGCCAATCGGTCGCTGGATTGGCTTTGGAAGCATTAATTTAGTGTTTTGATCGGGAGAGGATTAGAAATGAGTTGGTAGACATGTTTGAAGGCACAGGACTCACAGTGCCTAAGGCCTTGCCATTAGAGGCAATTTGCAAGCCTCGTGAAGCCATGGTCAAAGTTCTTGCCGGGATTTGATGGCATTTGCTCAAATAAAAGGCCTTACGTCTATATTGACTTTTCGACTTGCATCACTAGTTACATGTACTAAATATACAATGCAATATGTTAAAATGTGACAAAAGGATAAGGAGTGAGAGATAGAGATTGGCACAGAAAACAGGATGTAGAATATAGAATTGTAAGTTGTATTGTATCGAAATAATGATGGTCTTTATAATTCAGATGTGAGAAAAAGATGATATATCCGAAATTACACTAAAATTTTTAATACCAATAGCTTTTAAGTGAGACACTAATATCCCATTCTCGTGTTTTTTTTCCCTAATTTCGCTGGTTTTGCACTTGTACGCCTTTTGTCTAGTGTTCAAAGTCTAGGCAGAAATTTTGAGTTTTGCTCCAATAAAAAATTTACGATGTAATAGAGTCACTAGAATAGATGGTAAATCAATTTGACTCGAACCAATTCTGATAATTTGGCTCTTCCTTTTTTTTGTGAGTCATAAAAGGTTTAGGAAAAGGGGAAGGTAACCTCATTCTAAGGTTGGATAGGCTACTAGTGTATTGCTTAGTGGATCCTTGAGAACATGGAAAGATATATACAATATTTTCATGACTAAGTATACTCGCCACAAAAGACCATAGATCTGAAAAATAAGATTTATTGTGACGCCCCCACTTCTCTTTAAGGCGAACCAAAGGATATCCGCGGAACACCTGTCCAACTCTCGCCAGGACTCGGTACAAAACCCGTTCAATCTTAATGCAATACTAGTCATTCTGACAAGACAAAGTAAGAAAGTGCAGAAAATTTCAAGCTTAACATTATATAACAATTAATACAAGTCTACTAAGAAAAGTCGCTTCCATAACCGACTATCCAAGTTTTACATTAGAATCCCAAAAGATACATCAATTCCCAAAATATACAATTGCCAAAAGTCTAATCAATTACATTTGGAACCCTAATACAAAAATACAACAAAAGGGGTTTCTCCGAGTTTCACTCCATGTCCATGCCTGTTAAGGAAAACAAATCTACGGGGTGAGCAATTGCTCGTGAGGCCAAGAAACACACATGCAAGCACGTTGTCCAAATAACAATCCCAATTGACGAGTAAAACAATAATATTCAAGTAAATAATGATTCGAGCTAGAAAAGTAAACAGAAACAATTCAAGGATATAGGGGCTCTCAGGAGCTATTTTTCCATTACACGATCAAGAACCTCCACGAGTTAACACTCCGTCAACCGGGTAGATTTAGTCCGTAGAACTTCACTTATCATGTCCCCTTTCACCTTACATACCCCTGTATCGGGTCCGCCTATCGTTTGTTTGAGGGGATACTGCTCAAGTATGCCAAGCAAGACCTCTCAATAGGTCAAGTTTATTTTTTTTTTCTCATGGTTCACCAAGGAGCCCGACCAAGCCCATGCCGGCTCGAGTCCAAGGTTGGCCAATGAGAATTGGGCGTCCCCCACGCTTACCATTAAGAGTCGAGGAGATTCACTCCAATCGACTTATGTAGCCATAGCATAAATAGTCACTTAAACACTTCATTTAATTCACTTAACAAGTCACTTCAAACAATTCAAGCATTTCATGTCAAGTAATTCAAGTTCATTTCGCTTAAATGAGAACGAGTGCGATAAAGTACACACTCGACTCCATTTTCAAAATCTCCAATCATTAATAACAATTGAACACGTATCAAGTTCACATAATTTCAACTATTCATGTACTTGACACTCACCAAGTGATTCAAGTAGCAATGCACAAGCGTTTGTTTTTAGGCGTCTCCCGTGAGATCCTATTGGAGGTCCTCTTGAGTGCCTGAGCAATTAATAATGAATTACCACTCAATATCACTTAAAACCCCTAAGTATCAAGAAAGATTGCACGTTAGTATAATCTAAAAAAATTTCACAAGTACGAGTCTGGATTACTCGTAAATCGAGGTTCAAAAGTGGGGTTTTAAAAGTACAAGAGAAATCTGATTTGCAACACTGAAATCAAGTGTAAAATGGTCTAGCAAAATCGAAGAAAAATGGAGAGTTCGAAACCCTCAATTTTCTTTAAGTTTGGAAATTTCAGATTTGTCGAGCGATCTTTGAAAAATCGTATCTCATGCTCTACAAGTCAAAAATTGGAAAACTTAGTACTGTTGGAAACTTCTTCCAAAGTACTAAAAGTTCCTAGAAGACATTTTTCCATGATTCCAAATGGAAGACATTCAAAATTTGGCTCAAAGTTACTGTTTAGGCTATCAAGGCAGTTTCGGGGTTGGTTTTTGGCCAACTTTGAAAATTCGGCAAAATTTACAGAATTTGAACTAGCCTCTTAAATTTGAAACTCAATTAGAGTCACAATCAAAGTTTAAAACAAAACAAGTGAAACAAGAATTGGAGTTTTGAGCACCAAGATATGGCGGCTCAAAGTTACTGAAAAGTGAGACCGTTAGGCTAAATTTCAGATTTAATTCACGAACATTGGGACTTTGGTTGAACATCGAAACGGACTCGGAATGGCACAAAAATTAGCAGTATTACACTACCATATAAGGGCTATTCCTCTGTCAAATTTCATAGAAAAATACGTACGGAAAGTCGGTTAACAAAATCACTAAAGTCCCACGAATTTCCAAGACAAATCTGTCTTTGTATGCAAATTTTCCTTTTCTGAATATTCGGCCAATGAAAACATCTAAAATCTGGTTCGTTTAGGTAGACAATGTCTAAGAAGCATCCAAGATGTGTTTGGTAGGTGATTAACACCATGAATTTTGAAACAACAAGTCCCAATCAAGGTTAAGGCATCAACTAGCCAAAAAAAAAGAGGGTTTTCAATCCCTGAGTCAGTTTCGAACTTCGGCCACAACTCACTCAATTCAACTTGGAATTGAGCGTGGTTGGTGGCGTTGAAAACTAGATTCATAAAGTTACAATTGCTCAGAAGAAATCATTTTAAAAATTAATAAGAGCTTATTTTACGTATTTATAAGTACATTTTATTAGTTAATTTTGGTTTGATTATTTAGTTTTATAACTAAAATAACTAGGTTTTGGTAAAAATATACAACTTTTGTAAAAGTGGCTAATATGGCATTTCTATTGATTTTAATGGTAAAAACTTCATATTCTTGCAAGTTAATGATCCAATCACCAAAGGATGTCAAATGAGGTGAAAAGTAGATAATTGGTGATGAATTCAAGTAGTAAAAAAGAGAAATGAAGTGAAAAACGTTTAAGTGAAGAAGTGCGGTTCAAGACAGTTTTGACACTCTTCGATATTTCGACTATATCTGGAGCTACACTTATCAGATTGAGGTGAGTTTTATACCATTTTAAAGCTAAGAAAGAGACCGATAATTGGTATGAAGACATCGAAATCCAATTCTGCTGTTTTCATGGACAAAAAGTCAGAATACAGAAGCTGCATTCTGTGGTCGAAAATCGAAACAGGGGTTTGACCAGGTGATAGTATTTTGATCATATCTCAGGCTACAAAGCTCCGATCTGGATGATTCTTGAAGAATTGTAAAGCTATCTCAAAGAGCTACAACTTTTCTGTTCTGCACAAAATCTAGTTCAGCCTCTATCATAGAGAAAATCGTAGTTGAAGTGAGGCCAATTTCATAGAGTTGAAAACGCGAGTTGACAAAACGTGGGTTGAAGCCGCGTTTTGTGTTGGCGCGTTTTGTAGCCGAAATTCTGCAATTTGCTCAGCCATTTCTCTTGTGTTCAGACTACTTTCTAGCTATAAGTTGCAAGGGAATTCGGTGCACATGCTTCAGAAGACAAAAGGGCAGACAATAGGGCTTATTTTCAAGTCAAAAACCTTGGTTATTGACTATCTTAACAAATCTAAGATTTGGGAATCTAAAGGTGGAATTTGACTTGGAAAAATGGAGCTCTTGAGCAGTTTTTATGCAGAGACATTGGGAGATGTCTGGACATCCATACGTAGCCAGATTTTCTGATAGCAAATTCTCTCTAGCTAGCAATTATTGAGAATAGAGACATACGGGAGAACTTGGAGAGTGCAGAAATGTAGCTCTTTCATCTTCTGAGTGTTAGGTTAGCATTAGTGTAGACTAGTATAGTTCATCCATTCTTGTATGTTAGCTAGATTAGGATGAAGATGGAGATGAAGAAGGATGAGTTGAAGCTCAAGTGACATGGGTTATCTCTTCTCCAACTCTTTATCTTTTGTACTTGATTCTAAGTTTAGTGAATATGCAAGTTCTGGATTTTATGTTTAATATGTGTCTTTAAAGTTTATACCTTGGGTTTGGTTGAACTTTCTATAATTGTTAGTGTTTATTATTTGGTTATTTGATTGCTATGATTTGAGCAAGTTATTTAGCACATTAGCTCTTTAAATCATGATTAATCTGGTACCATTCATTGTGATTATCTAAGGTGTTGTTTCTGCAATGAAAGTTGAGATTTAACACTAGTTCAAGAAGTGCTAAACATAGGGAGTACACTCACGAAAGTAGAGGTGCACCTATGTGGTTTTTAGTGATTCATTTCATGTAATTTCACTGAAGAAATGAACTTGTATCTAATTTCATAACCATGAGAATAGGTATGGATTAGTTATAAGTATAATAGATTCACTACGAAGGTAGGATTCAAATGCATAAGGAAATTACACCATAACTAGCCTAGATGTAGTACTCAATGATCCAAATCTAGCACTTGCATGAGTAGTTAGGGATACCACAACCTAAGGAGGTTTTATTTGTTATTTTGTATAATTTCAGTAGGTTAAATTTGTTATAATTCATTGATAGTCTAAATAATAGAGAAGCTTTAGTAATACCGGTAATTGTTCACTCTTCCTTGTGGGATTGACCCGATATATACCCTAAACTACTAGTTGACCTGTATACTTGCAGTGAACGGGTGTAATTCGGTTTTTTTTAAACTTGTACATATATCAAAACCCCGTCAAAAATCTGTCCACAACTAGCTCATATTCGAGCATCAACTCGCTGCTTAAAATAGAGCTTCCAGTAAAATGAGAAACAGAATAGGCAACTTTACAAGGTTGGTACGGATCACTCAAGTGGAATCAGGATGCGTGGGAATGTCTAGTTTCCAGTGCCGCAAACGGCACTCGATTTCGACGTCGGAGCAAAAAGTTATAGCTGTTTGAAAAACACTGCCAGTGCAATACGGAAAAAAATTCAGTTTTGAATGAACTTTCGAAATCACCACATTTGGCCAACCAAATCACGTAATTTTTTGTGGAAACCTTCCACACAACCCATACAACATATATACATCATAAACAAGTCAATAGAACTTCAAAAAAATGCTCTAAAGGTCACGGCATTCACAGGGACAGAAATGGAAAAATTCTCCCCTTCACTTCCTTTGAGCTTTCATCCATAATATCACTCATTTCTACTAATTTAAGCACTAATCCAATATTATTAATATCAAAATTCACAAAATCAGTCCATCAAGCCATAGTGGGAGTTCATAGAGCCCACTCACCAATTTTCCAACAATTTAAAGCTACCCATAAGAAATTATGAACTCATAAGTGCTAAACAACTTCCATAAGTCAAGATTTGCAAGGTTGATCGTCACTTACTTTCTTAGATGATTAAGGTAGAAATTTTGGTCCTCCTTGCTCAAGAAAAACCGTGGATTTGAAGCTCTTTTTGTAGCTTGAGTTGCTCTCCAAGTAGATTGCAAAGTGTGGTTAAAGTTTGAGGTGATTTGGTGGAAATTTAGTGATAAAATGAAGAAGAACTTGGAGGAGAAATTTGGTTCTTTTCTTCTTGATATGCATGGCTGGAATGGAGCAAAAAGAGAGTGTTTTGGGCTCTAATGAAACTTCCAAGAGAAGCTAAAATGTGTGGCTCTAATTAATTCAAAAGTCAACTCTTTCTCCCGCGCGCACGCGCGCGTTTTGTGTTCGATTCCTCTCGAGTTTATTGCACTAGTGCACTAAACCTCTAATGCACTTACATTCATACTATTATTATTCACTCTTAATAGTCTAAAAATAAAGGTCTAAAGTCCCTCAATTAATCGCGCGTGTAAAAACGCGTACTTTCGATTTGTGCGCGATAAAGTGGAATTTTCAAGAAATTCTTATAACGATAGTATAGCTATCTAACACTTGAACACTTAAACATAAAAATACCTATTTTAAGACTAATGTACAAGTCTCTAATTTTCCAGGCTCATTGTACTCTCAAATCGGTTATTGCTTCCAAACGCGCATTCACTATTCTCACTTAACGAGCTTCTAAAAATTAAATTTTTGAATCAAGGCATTTTTAAAATACTTGTAGGTCATAGTTCCATATAATTGAGTATAAAGGGATTGAAATAAAATATTCGAAATAAACAGCCAAATAAATATTTAAATGAGCTAGTAATAGGAATTTAAATTAAGTAAATTTGCGAGTCCTCACATGAGTCTAGTATTAATTTCTCAAGTGTCCAATTTGTTGTGCGGTACGACTTTTGAGAAATTATTGACGTACGCATAATAAAAACTTTATTTAACCTAATCACATCCAATCTCTCAATTAACTCTTCTTAGTCCCCTATTGATCATCCTAAATTCTCCAAAATCATTATACTCTCAGATCGACTATCATCTCGAAGGTGTGTATTTGTTATTCCTTAATAAACGAGCCTTCGAAAAATTTAAATTTGTTAGCGAGACGTTTTAAAAGTATAAATAAGACATGGTTCCATAAAAATGAATTTAAAAGGGTTGAAATAAATTGTTCGAAGAAAACAGGTGAATAAACATTTAGATAAGCCAGTAATATGAGATAAAATGAGAAAATTTTCAGGTCCTCACATTTCTACATTTGCTCAAATAGAAGGAGCACCAATTCATAAAGATTGGGAACATTTTAAGCTACTACTTGTCCAATGTCCTCACCACCAGTGCTTTTTAGCTTTACAAGTGAAGTTTTTCAATAATGAGTTGACTTTGACAACCCAAAATATGGTAGATATTACAGCTGGAGGGTACATTGGGGACAAGACCGAGAAGTGTTGGTAGGTCTTTAGGAGTTACTCTGTAATAAATCAATAAAAGGTGATTCAGGGCAAGAGAATGAGTGTTCACTAAATGGGTATATCAAATGATTTGGGTTCTCAGGTTGTTGAACTGAGTCGTTAGGTGCATCAAATGCAATTGTTGTTAAATTGTGAAACTCGGTCTTAGGAGCCATGTTCATACTATCATATCTATTGGCATACTACTGTTGGACATTGCAATAGAGAGCCTCCTGTCATAGTGAAAGATGTTAATTTTACTGGTGCCTATGGAGGCCAAAAATTGCAGCAGCAATGGAATGATCCTTTTTTTCAACACTTACAATTCAGAATGGAGATCCCAATTTCTCATAGAAGGAGCAAAGGGTCAAATATATGGGACCACCAATGTTCCAAAATCAACAGCAAAGATTTCAATATTTGTCTTCACCTACTGATAAGTATCTATTTTACGTGTTTTTAAGTGTGTTTTACTAGTTAGCTTTGGTGTGTTTCATTTAGTTTTATAGCTAATTAACTAGAAATTTAGTGAAAATGCACATTTTGTGGTTTAAGTGGTAAAAGTTGTATTTCTATGGATTTTAATGGTGAAAACTTCATGTTTTCTGTAGATTTAATGATTCAATCATCAAAGGAAGTGAAATGAGAACATTTTTTTGAATGATTATTGATGAGTTGAAAAGGCTTAAAGAAGACATGAAGTGCAAAATATTCAAAAGAAGAAATGCAAGTGAACACAGTTTTGGTACCTTATGGTATTTCGGTTATATCTTGAGTTACAAGTATCGGATTGAGGTGATTCTTATACCATTCTAAATCTAAGAGATAGATCTACATTTGGCATGAGACATCGAAATCCAGTTCAGTCATTTTCCTTGCTAAAAAGTCGAAATGCAGAAGTGCATTTGCAAGGTCGAGAGCTAAAACAGAGATCTAACTAGTCAGGGGTATTTTGGTCATTTTTTAGTTCATAGAGATCAAATTGGATGATTCTTGAAGCATTGGAAAGCTAACTCAAAGGGCTACAACTTTCATGTTTTGCACAATAGCTAGTTCGGCCTTCATCATTGAGAAAATATCAGTTGAATTGAAGCCAAATGCACAAAAGTTAATACATGACAATTGAATATTGTGGCATAATTTCTGCAACTTGCTCTGTGTTCACACTACTTTCCAACTCTACTCCAGACAAAAATTTCGGCTGCACATGTTCAAGGGACTTTTTGGCAGGAGAAATGAGCTTTATGTCTTGTCCAAAAACTATTTTTTGACTCTCTTAATACTAAAGATATTAGAATCATTAAAAAAGAGATAGTAGAGGACATTAGAGAGGTTTTTATCAGATTTTAGTATTAGAACTTAGTAGTGAGTCTTATCTGGAATAAAGTTGACCGAACCAATAGAAGCAGAACCAGAAAACATTTGTGAGAACAATTGGAGACTTCATTGTACACTTATTTTGTTGAAGAAATAGAAGATCATTGGGAGCTTCTTCACTAATCTTGGCTAAACTTTCTTTATCTATCTTTTGCTTGTGATTTTATTATATGAGTACCTAAATTTCTAGATTTAGGGAGTAGATGAAACTTATAACTACTTGATATGAAGTAAATATGATTTACACTTGTTACACCTTCTATTAACTTATTTATTCGTGCATGCTTATCACTTGTTGTTGCTTAATCACCAATAACAAGCTTATAGTTGTTATTATTCAATGAAAGTTGGATATAATTATGGAACAACATAAATAGAGCTTAAGTAGTAGACTCATGAGAATAGAGATACACTTAAGTGGATTAACTTGCATTTCATGAAGTAAATAAGAGTAGACCTAGTTATTCACCATGACAATAGGAAAAACTAGTCTAGTCTAGGCCATTTCATCATGAGAATGAGATTTGGTAATATTGGAAATGAATCCCTAGTTAAACAAGAGTTGTAACAAGAGGTAAATCTATTTATTTGTATCTTTGATGTCATAAGTGGAATCTATACTCCTAAACTCAAGTATTTAGTGAATTTTCTCCATTGTTACCCTGTAAATATCTAGTTAAGATTAGTTAGATAGTAGTAATTACAACTCGTCTTGTTTAAGTTGATTATTAGTCTAAATAATAGAGTAAGGTTTTAGTACTTGCAAAGTTGCTTCATGTGCGATCCATTCGATATATTCCCTAAAATACTAGTTTGACCTGTATGCTTGCAATAAAACGGGTGTAATTCACAATTAAACTTGTACTTATATTAGGCGCCATTGTCGAGGAGCGACAATATTAGGACCTAACAAGCTGTATTAATTTAGACATTCTCTATATTAGTTAGTTAAACATTGCTTTGAGTTAAGTTAGAATTTTTATTAGTTTTTGTGAATTAATTACTACATAATCTCTTTTATTTTTGTTTGTAGTGTATGCACCGGACTTTACGGGTAGTCGCACCTTTTGATTCAAAAATTGAAAGGACACTACGTAGATAAAGAAAACGTACACCACAACAAGAAGAAAAAGAGGTTCGACAACAAATAGAGGGAATCGCGATAGAGCTACCTTTTGAAGCAGAAATGGTGGAAAACAATACAAATAGGCAAGCTCTTAGAAATTTTGCTCTACCGGGAACCCAAGGATCTCAAACAAGTATCGCACAGCTGACGGTAAATGCTAATAATTTTAAGATTAAATCATCATTAATTCAAATGGTGCAATAATCTCAATTTGGAGGTAATGCCGTAGAGGATCCTAATGCACACTTAGCTACATTTTTTAAACTTTGTGACACTATTAAAATGAATGGAGTTAGTGAGGATGCTATAAGACTAAGGTTGTTCCCATTTTCATTGAGAGATAAGGCTAAAATTTGATTACATTCTCATACCCGTAATACTTTCACCATGTGGGATGATTTGTTTAGAGCATTTTTTAATAAGTATTTTTTATCAGGCAAAACGGCTAAGTTTATAATGTATATTACTAGTTTTAGTCAATTGGATAATAAATCATTAAATGAAGTATGGGAAAGGTTTAGAGTAGCAAATAAAGTGCAGGAAGAAACCACAACTAGTATTGGATTAGTGTGGTAACGTCATGGATTCGTTATCTATAATAAAGCATGTGAAGCATGAATTAGATAAAGTAAATATGTAAAAACACATAGTAATAACACATAAACATAATATTTAAATGTCAAATCCTAAGAAAAGTGGGTAAAACATATAAGCACGTAAAATACATAAACACACAAAACCTATCTATTATAATGGAGAACCTAACTACAATTTAAAATGGGAAAATATAATGAAAAAAATCTATCTATCCTATCTATTACATTGGTCTATCTAATTACAGCTTTTAGCAAAAATATTACTTATCTATTTGATAGGTGTTGAGTCTGTGCAATAATAAATATTTACTCGACAAAAATATAATTTTTGTATGTAGGGTGAGTAGGGTCGAATCTACACGGATTGGAAAAAATTCATTTCTTTTAGAGTTCAGAATTTTGTGGGGATTTTTGAAAAATATAAAAATAACTACTTAACAAACCAATCAAACAATTAACAAAAATAAACAGGAATTAAATCAATAATAAATACCACTCTAACCAAAGGTACAACTTTTTAGATACGGACCACTCAACTAATCATTGATGTAAAGATAATGTAATTACTCACTAATAGATTAGTTATAACCATCAACAAGTACTGACGACCAACTTTTCCCTACTTTATCAATAGCCAAAGCACGACTGTTAACTATTTTCTAACCAAGAAACAACATTAGTTACGATTATAGAATTTAATCCCCTGATTATATTAAGAATTAGAAAAGTCTAATTCTAACCAACAAACACGTTACAAGGGTTTATTTAAATTAGATTATACATTTTTCTAACATGGGATCAATCATGCTAGTTGCCACTAGTATTAATCGATCAAATAATTACTGATTTAATCAATTAATCTGGCAAAGATTATTATGTTAATTTGAATATCGGACTCTTGACATTCAAATAACAAAACAATCATAAGATATTAAACTAGAAAACATACGAATACTAATGAATAAAAGAAATAAGTAAAATAATTCAATCTCACAAATGTTTAAGATCGCATCTTCAAGTTGACCTTCAACTAGAAAACATGTAAGGATCGAAAACAAGTTAAGAGGGGTAAGTTAGGTTGATTAAAAATCTAATTAAATTATGGGCATTTTTTGCTCAATATCAAATTTACCCTCTTTTCTAAGTGATCACACAATAAATCAATTAATGAATGAACAAAATCACTTGAGAGAAGTAGAAAAGATAAGCAATGTAAAAATTACAAACGTAACAATAAGTAAATAAAAATGAAAGAATTGCAAACCAATTAACTACCCAACTCCCCTTGAGCTTGTAGATTAATTCAAACAAGTTTCTTCAAGTTGATGAATTACAATCACTTTTGTGTACAAAGGAAGGTTTACCTCCTCCTTACCCCGAACTCCACTCGGTCAAATTAGGAAGTTTTACTGTCCCTCAGGACAACCCTCACAGAGCTACACTCATGAAGTATTCACTCACAAATAAAAAGTTTACAATGAACCTCACACCACTAAAACTACAAATCTTCCTTGGAGAGTGTTTTCTCATTAAAACTACTCTAGATCTTTTGTATTTTCAGTGTGCAAAAGTTATTTGAAAATTCTGATCATACTCTATTTATAGGAGGCCAAGAAAGTGCTTCATTAATACTTCCAACGGATAGAAAGTAGCTGAACAGTCAACTAGTCGTTAGAGTATCGGACGTCCGGTACTACCCAAGCATGCGTTCGATAGCAGGCAGTGAGTTTGTAAAATCTTCTTCAATTTTATAGGACGTCTGGTATTGTCTTTGTGAGCGTCCGATAGGTTTCGTCAAGTTTGAACGATCTTATCGGACGTTCGATACTTGCGTCCGATCGAGATCAGTGAGCCAGGGGAAATGTTTTATTTCCTTCGAACGTCCGATGGTAAAGTTTTTCATGTGTCCGAAGTTGCGCAATGATTATCGGACGTCCGATCTTGTCTTTACAAGCTTCCAGCAATCTTTGTCCCTTTCAATAGCACTTGATTTTTGAATTTGATTTGCTTCATAGGTGAAATAATATCTTGAAGAGATATTAGTATCATCCATATTAACAATCTCCCCTTTTTTGATGATGACAAAACAATGGATGGAAGAAGAAATAATTGAGCCATAAGCTCCCCCTCACTCAATGCATCAAAAAAGTTTTTAAGTGCCAAACTTATAATCTCAGAAAACTCCCCATTGCACATAGCATTCATTTCTCTGCCTTTTTGTCATCATAAGATGAGAATAAAAATCAGCAATAATAATCCAGCAACAATAATAGAGAATTCAGTATTCCAGAGAAATGATATCAGAATTCAACAATCACCAACATACCAACAACATTTACCAACATATCACAGAAAATTGATATCAAAAGAAGTATCAAACAGAGAAATAACAATCAAAATAATTATCAAAATAAATCATCATTAGATCAGCATCATTTATTTCTCCCCCTTTTTGTCATCATAAAAATTCAGTCATATTCAAAAATATCAGGGAAAACTCAGTTCAAAATATCAGAAACATCAAAAGAAAATTGCAAAAGAACATTATGAACAAGAATTTCACCGATCTTATCAATATCTGCTACTCCAATTGTTTTAGTTTTCATGTCATCTTCAAATGTCACTTTGCCACTAGACTTTGGTTTGAACTTGATGAAATATGATGGATCACCGGTCATGTATTTTGAGCACCCACTTTGATTCCTTAGTAATGTTCACTAGATTCACCTACTCAAGAGTTCAAGAACTAATATTTGGTACCCATTAACTATTGGGTTCTTGAGAGTTAGCATCATGTCTAACTATCCACATGCATTTTATACCTTTTCTCATGTTCTTTCTCACATAGCAATCACTTTTTATGTGACTTTTTTTACAACAAAAATTATACATAATTAAAGAGTTATTTATATGAACAGGTTTAATAAATCATACTTGTTTTCTCTTATAAACAGCAAAATCATTTGCAGCAGAATTTATCTTCTTCTCATAAGTGCCAAAATGAGGTTTTGTTCCATTTTCTTGAAAGCAGTTTTGTTTCTTATATTGGAGTAATTCATTTAAATTATCCATTCTTTTTTTCAGATCTTCTTGTTCCTCTTTGAACATTTACAAGACCTTGTTTTTCTATCAAGCTTATTTTATAAATCAATCTCATTCTTTTTCAAGAAATCATTTTCAATTTTCAGTTTCTTGTTTTCTTGAAAAATGCGTGTAATGTCTTGAAGAAGAAAATTAATTTTGTGTTTCAATTCCTTATTTCTAACATAAGATTCTTTCAAATTATCATGCAATTTTTTAATGAAAGATTCAAAATCATCATCAGTTTTATCATCACTATCAAATTGAGAGTTACAAGTTGTTATCTCATCATCTCCAATAGCCATGAAAGCCAATTGAGCAGATTCTTCTTCCTCTTCAATTTCACCATTGGAGTTGCACTCATTCCATGTGAATTGAAAATTGTTGAATCTTGATTTTCTTTCAGCTTTCCTCTTCTTCATTGGACACTCACTCACGTAGTGTTCAGGTTAGCCGCATTCAAAGCATTTATCAGTTTACTTTTTATTGAACTCTTGCTTCCCTTTGTTTCTTGTATTGCTGAACTGATTTGGGAATGAACTACTGTTTTCTCCTTTTCTGAACCTTCGTTTGTTGAGAATTTTCTTGAAACTTTTTGTGATGAGAATTAGATCACTATCATCAGCTTCCGCATCTTTTTCATCTAAGGAGGCAGAATCATCTTCATCTTTAGATGCCTTTAGAGCAATGCTCTTTTTTACTTTCGCATTCTCTTCCTCTTGCACTTTGGACTTAAGTTTCACCTTATAAGAGATTAAAGAATTAATAAGAGATTCAATATGCAAGAAATTTAGATCTCTAACTTCTTCAATGACAGTCACTTTACTCTCCCAATCCTTTGATAAAGTATTCAGAATTTTTCTGTTTTTCTCACCTAGAGAGTATTTCTTTTTCAGCACCTCTAAGTCCTTAATGAGGTTATTGAATCTACAATACATCTTCTCAATGTTTTCATGAGGTTCCATGTTGAACGATTCATATTTGGTAATTAGAATAGATTTCTTTTGTTCTCTCACATTCTTACTTCCTTCATAGACTTCTCTAAGTTTGTCCAAAATTTCTTTAGCGGACTTATACCCTTTGACCGTAATGGATTCATTTGAATCTAAAACACAATATAACACATTCATGACTTTCGTATTTAAGGTGAGATGAGTTCTATCCACAGCAGTCAGTTCATTCTAGTTTTTGGTCAGATCTATGAGTATTTTCATCTATAAGAGAGACATCATATAGACCTTCACTAATAATAAATCACAATTCAATATCAATTGATTGCAAAAAAAATAATCATTCTTTCTTTCCAACTCACATAATTTGACCCATTAAACATAGGTGGTCTAATCATAGAATGTTCTTCAAAAAACATGGCATTATTGGTTGTCATTATTACTCTTAAGCCGATTGAGCTTAATCTCAAGGAGATCAAGTTCTGATACCAATTGTAAGGATCGAAGACAATCTAAGAGGGAGTGAGTTAGGTTGATTAAAAACCTAATTAAGTTATGGACAATTTTTGCTCATTATGAAATTTACCTTCTTTTCTAAATGATCACACAATGAATCAATAAATGAATGAACAAAATCACTTGAGAGAAGTAGAAGAGATAAGCAATGTAAAAATCACAAACGTAACAATAAGTAAATAAAAATGAAATAATTGCAAACCAATTAACTATCCAACTCCTCTTGAGTTTGTAGATTAATTCAAACAAATTTCTTCAAGTTGATGAATTACAATCACTTTTGTATACAAAGGAAGGTTTACCTCCTCCTTGCCCCGAACTCCACTCGGTCAAATTAGGAAATTTTACTGTCCCTCAGGACAACCCTCACAGAGCTACACTCATGAAGTATTCACTCACAAATGAAAAGTTTACAATGAACCTCACACCACTAAAACTACAAATCTTCCTTGGAGAGTGTTTTCTCATTAAAACTACTCTAGATCTTTTGTATTTTCAGTGTGCAAAAGTTATTTGAAAATTCTGACCATACTCTATTTATAGGAGACCAAGAAAGTGCTTCATTAATACTTCCAACGGATAGAAAGTAACTGAACAGTCAACTAGCCGTTGGAGTATCGGACGTCCGGTACTACCCAATCATGCGTCCGATAGCAGGCAGTGAGTTTGCAAAATCTTCTTCAATTTTATAAGACGTCTGGTATTGTCTTTGTGAGCGTCCGATAGGTTTCGTTGAGTTTGAACGATCCTATCGGACGTCCGATACTTGCGTCCGATCGAGATCAGTAAGGCAGGGAAAATGTCTTATTTCTTTCGGACGTCAGATGGTGGAGTTTTTCATGCGTCCGAAGTTGCGCAATGATTATCGGACGTCCGATCCTGTCTTTACAAGCGTCCGACAGCTTTCAGCAATTTTTGTCCCTTTCAATAGCACTTGATTTTTGAATTTGATTTGCTTCATAGGTGAAAGTATATCTTGAAGAGATATTAGTGTCATCCATATGTTTTGTAAATCTCAAAAGATAGGGACTAAGATTAACAAAAAAAAATTAGTTATTCATTGTTGAGAAAATTCCCAAAGCGATGTTCTGGCAAAAAGCCAAAGACATGCGGCTCCTAAGAAGAGATATCCAATAACTCCTAGTCTCATACGGCCGTCCAAGCAAAGATAAGAAAACCTAATGACTAATTGACTAGTCTCTCTAGTCGAAAAGAAAGGAAATTACCCTATTGACTAGTCTCCTATTACTACTAAATTACTACTACTATTTCAAATCGAATTGTCCAACAAATTCCAACCTATCCGAAAAGGAAAAACCAACAACAATCCTCTGGTAAAACATTGTGACCCCACTTTTGGGACTTCACTTCACAGCTAGATATCGCACTTTAACTCCCTTACTCTCGAACGTGTTGAGTTTTGAATTTGACGTGACCACACTGATTAGCATAAAAATTCAATGAAAATCACGTCTTTAATCTTTTTTTGCTGCAAATCCCTACAACTAACGACAATTACCAAAAATAAGTAGAATCCACCAATTAACGCAATATTTGGTAAAATAAAATAGGAAAATAATCATAAAATTAATGACAAAATTGCAACCATCACTATTACATCTTGAGGTATTTAAGTACCCCCCACATAATTATAAAATTAACTAAATAAACATTAAACAATTGAATAAACATTTAAATTAAATAAATAACAAAAACATATAAAAACATATAAACATACAGGAGCACGTAAAAACATATAATCGAAATTTAAAGGATAATAGGGGTACCTCCCTTTTGAAGTAGTGACTAATGAGATAAAGTTGTTCTATTTATACTCAAAATCAATAAAAGAATCTCGACACCAATTTAATTGAAAATAGAAAAAATGTACTAGATTCACATTATTATGTTAAAAAATATAAATAAACTCAAAACACTCAAAATTTACAATTTAAATGCATGTAAAAGAAGCATGATTAACAACTAAAGAAAGAGAACAATTATAATTGAAGAATCAAAACCAATTTTTTTTATTTCTTTCCTTTTTATTTCTCTCTTTTCTTTTTCTTCTTCTTCTTCTTCTTCATTTCCAGCCAAACCCAGCTTCTCTCCTGCAACCATGGCAGATGTCGGCAGTGGCGTTGCCGCCGGCCACATCTCCAATTGTAAAAATTCACCAAAATACAACTTCCCACTCGATTTTTAGCTTAGAATCCATTTTCGGGTTTGGTTTTCACATACAGCCACGAATTTATTCTTTTTAATCACCCAAATTAACACTAGAATTCACAAAATCAACACCAAAATAACCCTTATGGATTCCTGAGTGCAACTATGGCCTTAAATGAACAAAGAAAACCCAATTTAATTCAGTTTTCTCATTCTAGCATTTTTCAAACATTTGGCAGGCAAACACCAATGCTACTTTTCTTTCTTCAATCTTGTTTATAACTTAATCCCAACATTTAATAGCACAACAACAACAATAAAAACTAGAAAAAGTAAGAGAAATTAAACAACCAACATGGATTTAAAAAACTGAAAAATACCTCAATGAAAATGGAGTTTCTTGGCTAGAATTTTGAATGGATTCTGAAGCCTCAACCATTTGTTGTTTGCTCTCTTTTGTTTTTTTATTTGTGTTTCTTGTCATGATTACAGAAGCGCCAAGAGTTGTGTGTGTGTGTTTTGTTGATGTGCTAGTATGTGATGGTATGTGAATTGAGGGATAAAGAGAGCTGAGAGGAGAGAAATTTTTGTTTGTGTGTGTTGTGTTGTTGAGAGAGGAAAGAGGGAGCTAAGGGTGAGAGAGGGAGATTTTTGGGGGAGTTTGAGTGTTGGGAGTTTTGGGAGGAAAGAGGGCTGAGAGTGAGTGAGGGAGATTGGGGGGAAAGTTGTGTCTTGAGCAAGAAAAAGAAAGGGGAGGTTGAGTGTGTAGTGGAGTGAATAGTGTATTAGTTGGAAAAAATGATTAAAGGGTGATTTTTGGATTTTCTTTTTTCTTCTTTTTGATTTTTCTTTCTTTTTCTCTTTCCCCATTTTTTCCTTTTTTTTTCCTTTTTTGGTAAACTTGCAAAAATGATAAAACACACATTAAAATACATAAAAATAAATGACCAATAAATAGATGAAAATTTTAAGAAATATTAAAAATTTAAAAAAATTTGGTGTCTAAAACCCCCACTTAGATCTGTTCAGACTGTTAGAATTTTTTTGGACATGCTATTTTTTATAGGAGATTTATTTTTAAAAAAAAATTCCAGATAACTAAACCTCTACGTGATTTGTTGTCTAAAAATGTATGTTTGGAATGGTTGATTTAACAATAATAGTTTTGAACTATAGCCATTTCCTATGATGGTTTGCTTTTCTTCTTATGCTTGAGAACAAGTACGGACTAAGCATGAGGGAGATTGATAGGGCATTGTGTTTTACATGTGTTTATGCTAATTTATTCATACCATACATGTTTAAATTAAATGGAAAATCTGCCTAATTGGTGTTTTGTTTGTTTGGTAGGGAGAGAATTGAAGATTAAAGGAAATTGGATGGACATTGAGTGGAGAACTCAAGTTTGGGAGCTGAAATGAAATTTCAAAAAATATTGGAGAATGTCTGGCGCCAGTCATTTAGCCGAACATGGCACTAGACATCACTAGAAGATGCAAAGTGAGAATTGAGAGGGGATGACCGGCTCTAGTTGATGTGTCCTAATTATTGTGTTTTTATGTTCCTCCATTACTATGATTTTATACATATTGTATCTTTAGAAGTGCTAATTAAGGCATGTTTTATGATTGGATAGGTTAAAAAGCACTTTAAATGAAAATGATGCAAAAAGAGCTCAATTCAAAATGAGAATGCTAAGTTCATGAAAGCAATAGCTAAGGGGTGCCATAATGGGGGCCAAATATAAGACCTATTCAAACTTGAAATTGATTTCAGTCAAACTGACAAGTTAAGCGATAATGGGTATCCATCTTACAACCCAACTTAAGACTCGACATTGCTAGATATGTGTTTACTTAGTTTTAATGCACCTATCCAATTACAACTGAAAAATCCTACTTCCTAGCACTATAAATAGAGGGTTTTGATCGATTCTTAGGGAAGCCAAATGGAAAGAACGGGTTGAGACCGCTATTTTCTCATATTCATCATTCTTAGGAGTAAATTAGAAAAGTAGAACTAAAGTTTGGCTATGAGCATCTCTGTTTCTCTCTTGAGGGCAATATCTAGCTAGTTATCCAATCAAACCAAGGATTAAAGTCTTTATTCCAATGATTGTGAAATTAGGTTTGATCTTTTCAATCTTTAATTTACTATCTGTGACTCCTTGATTTTATTCTATGTTGAATATGTATGGTAGAGTAAGTGGCCAATTATACTCTCTACAAGTATTTTTCATACCAAAATACTAATCTTAATTCGTAATTATCTTGTGTTGGGTATTTCTGTATGGCAAATAAGGCTAACAATTGGTTGTTCCCTTTTGTGAACCCTTTGGGGTTGATTAAATAACTGCGTGCATCACCGTTATTATCATCTTTGACTGATTCTTGGTTCTTAATGCTATTGTTAGAATAATCAGGATTGCGTCAATATCTAGATTGTCTAATAACAAGAATATAATTTGAGTGCACCATTCTAATTGTCGAATTCAGAGAATCTACGAGTTAATACTGGCGTTCGAGATAACTTAGGCCAAATAGCTAATTAAAAGTTGAATTTTTAGGAATTGATCAATTGGAACAAAGATTTTCATGTCCTGGTGACGAGCACGGGGTATACATATAACAATTAGCTTATTCCACAATCAAGTTTTATATTTATAACATCCTAAATACCTCACACGTGATTTTTCGCAAGTATACGAATCATGATTGAGTATAGGGTATTAAGGGTCAAACCCGCAGGAAAAATTTTCAATTACTGGTGATTTTAGAACTTCTTTATTATTTAGACTATGATATGTGCAAAAAATTGAATCTACACTATAAACATGAAACAAAAGTAATAAAAATAATACTAGAAAGCTCATAGAGGTATAAGAATTCCTTACTACTCTTGCAAATGAAGTTACTAGTTAAGTGAATGCTATTAACTTGGTTAGTTATGGCGTAATTTCCTAATGTATGTGAAACCTACTCTCGTAGTGAATTAACAATTACCTACTCTCATGGTTATGAATTAACTACAAGTTCATTTCTTCTATGAACTTATATAAAACAAGTCACTAAACCCACAAAGGTGCTCCTCTACTCTCGTGAGTGAACTCCCTAGGTTTACCAGGTTTACCACTTCCTTGAACTAGTGTTAAATCCTAATTCTTATTACAAACTTAACTCCTTTAGATAATCACAATTAATGGACAGTTAATCATGATTGGAAAAGCAAAATTGATAATAACTTGCTCAAAATAATATCATCAAATAACCAAGTAAACATCACTAACAAGATATAGAAAGTTCATCCATAACTCTAGGCATAAACTTTAGCAAAACATGAAAACAAAATCCAAAACTTGCACATTAACCAAATTTAAAAGTCCAATACAAAAGTGTTATTCTTGGTTTTGATGATCACAAAGGTCTTTGAAATATTTATCTAACTCTCTTCAAATATAAGTATTTTTTGCCTATCAAAGAATCAGGTACGAATATGTCATGAAATGAAAATCAACCAAAAGGAGAAGCAAAAACAGGACACCCATGTCGGACGTCCAATGGAATCTGTCGGACGTCCGAAAGGATGAAGAACATCAGGAAGGAGTTTCTGTCGGACGCACATCGATCGTGTCGGACGTCCTAAAAATTCCACAAAGTTTTGATGACTCTCTGCCAAGACTCTGTCGGACGCTCGCTAGGAAGCATCGGACGTCCTGAAGGATCGGACGCATGCTTCGGACGCACATCAAACTCATCGGACGTCCTAAAAATTCCACGAAGATTTGATAGCTCTCTGGACGACGTTCGGACACTGAAGCTCGGACGATAAAATTCCATCGGACGTCCGAACAACAACTTGACTGTTTTTCGGACGATGGGTTCGGACGATGACTAAACCGTCGGACGTCCGACAGCCCCAACGGCTAGCTGACTCTTCATATGCCTTCTATCCGTTGGAAGCATTAATGAAGCCCACTTTTGGTTCCCTTCAAATACAAACGACTAGAAGCAGATAGTGACTTTTGCACACTTTGTCTACAAGATCTCAAGAGATATTTTAGCTAGAAAATAGTCTCCAAAGTTAGATTTGTTCTCTAAGTGGTGTGAATTTCCTGTGAGCATTTCTCTTGTGGTTGAAAGTTTCATTAGTGTAGCTTTGTTGAGGGTTATCTGAGTGATTGTAAAACTTCTTAGCTTGACTAAGTGAGGCTTAGGGCAAGGAGGAAGTGCTCCCTCCATTGTACATCTAGTTGATCATCTTTCATCAAAGAGAAGTTGCTCAACCTTGTGATTGGTCTTCAAGTTTGAGGAAAGCTTGGTAGACAATCGGTTTGATTTCCTATTTTACTTTTTGTTTAATAAAATTCTCATTGCTTATATATACTTGTCTTTCTGATCAATATTGCTATTGTCTTCTAATCTACTTGGTTGATCTTTACTAGAAAAGAAGGTAAATTTTTATTAAAGAAAAAGTGCATAAATTTGGTTAAAATTTTAATCAACCCAATTCACCCCCCCCTCTTGGTTGTCTTTGGGACTTACTATTGGTATCAGAGCTTGGTCTCCTTGAGATTAAGCTCTAACGGCTTGGAGTAAAGATGACAACCAGTCATGCTATGTTTGTTGAGGGGCAATCTGTTACTAGGCCTCCCATGTTCAGTGGCTCTAATTATGTTAGCTGGAAAGAAAGGATGATTATCTTTTTGCAATCTATTGATATTGAGCTATGGTTTATTGTGAGTGAAGGACCGCATGAAGCTAACTTTCTTGATGCAGATACAGGGTTGCTTCGGCCAAAAATGAGAGCTGAAATGAATGCTCAAGATAGGACTAACCTCACATTGAATGCCAAGGCCATGAATGTTCTGTATAGTGCCTTAGATTCAAATGAATCAATTAGAGTAAAAGGCTGTAAATCAGCCAAAGAAATGTGGGATAAGTTAAGAGAAATCCATGAGGGTGGTGACAACGTGAAAGAACAGAAAAAGGCTATCTTGGTCACAAAATATGAATCATTTAGAATTGAACCTCTTGAGGATATTGACAAAATGTATTGCAGGTTCACTGACTTGATCAAAGATCTCGAGGTGTTGGGCAAAGAGTACACCTTGGGAGAGAAGAACAGGAAAATTCTCAATGCGTTGGGCAAAGAATGGGAAAATAAAGTGACTGCAATAGAGGAGGCTAAGGATTTAAGTTCTGTGCCTATTGAATCTATCATTAACTCACTAATCTCTTATGAGTTGAAACTAAAATCTAAAGTGCAGGAGAAAGAGGAAGCTAGAGCAAAGAGAAACATTGCTCTAAAGACTACTCAAGGTGAAGATGATACAGCTCACTTGGATGATGAAGACTCGGATGGTGATGATAATGATCTTGCTCTCATCACCAGAGGCTTCAAGAGAATCTTGAATAAAAGAAAGTTTAGAAGGGGAGGACCTAGCAATCAATTCCAAAATTATTCATCAAATGCAAGGAACAAAGGAAAACAAGAATTCAACAAGAAGCCAGTGGACAAATGCTACGAGTGTGGACAGCCTGGACACTACGCAAACGAATGCTCTGTAAAGAAAAAGAAAAATGGAAAAGCTGATCGAAAGCCAAAGTTCAACAATTTCCAGATTACATGGAATGAATGCAATTTCGAAGGCGAAGTTGAAGAAGAAGAAGAATCAGCTCAAATGACTTTCATGGCTATTGGAGATAATGAGGTAACTTCCATACACTCTCAATCTGAAAGTGATGATGAAGAAGATGATGATCTTGAATCCTTTGTTGAAAAACTGCATAATGCCTTGAAAGAATCTTATGATAAAAACAAGCAACTAAAACAGAAAATTACTTTTCTCATTCATGAAAATGCAAGTCTTCTTCAACAAAATAAACAATTAAAGACTGACAATGAATGTCTTGTAAGAGCCGGATTTGATGTTCAAAATGAGCTTGATAGAAAGACAAGTATTTGTGAAATGCTGAAGGAAAGACATGGTGATTTGAAGAAAATAATGGACAACTTGGATGAGACTTTGAAAGCAAGAAAGCAGGAGTTTATCAAAAGGAACATGTCATCTACACATCCTACTACTTTTCAAAGAACATTGGCACACAACAAAAATGCACATGGTTTCACAACATATAGAAGAGGTGGATTGAGATATGTCAAACCAGTACATGTTAAGGACTCTTCCATTATGTGTGGTTTTTGTTGTCAAAGAGGGCATTTGAAAGGAGATTGCTATGTGAAAAGAAATCTGAACAAAGGGATGAAATGCATGTGGGTAGTTAGACACAATGCTAATATATGTAGATGATCTTCTTATTGTGCAAATATATGTTGATGATATTATTTTTGGTGCTACTAATGAGTATCTATGCAAGATTTTTCCACCACTATGAAAAGTGAATTTGAAATGAGTATGATGGGAGAATTAAATTTCTTCCTTGGACTTCAAATACATCAAGCTCTTGAAGGAATTTTTATAAATCAAGCAAAATATACCAAGGAATTGCTGAAAAGGTTTGGCATGGAGGACTCAAAGCAAGTTGGAACTCCAATGTGCACTTCTACAAAGCTTGACAAAGATGAAGAAGGTAATCATGTGGATGAAAAGCATTATAGAGGTATGATCGGAAGCCTACTCTATTTAACCGCAAGTAGACCTGATATTATGTTTGCTGTTTGCTTGTGTGCTAGATTTCAATCTTGTCCAAAAGAATCACATTTGAATGCTGTAAAAAGGATTTTTAGGTATTTGAAAGGTACATTAGACTATGGTCTTTGGTATGCTAGATCTAATGAGTTTGCACTATATGGTTATTCGGATGCTGATTTTGGAGGTTGTCGTGTGGATAGAAAGAGTACTAGTGGAACTTGTCATTTGTTTAGTCTCTTGGTTTAGCAAGAAACAATGTGCAATCTCTTTGTCTACAACCAAAGCGGAATATATTGCCGCTAGTGCATGTTGTGCTCAACTTTTATGGATGAAGCACATCTTGAATGATTTTGGATTGTTGTATGACTGCATGCCTGTATTCTGTGATAATACTAGTGCTATAAATTTGACCAAAAATCCTATTCATCATTCTAGGACAAAGAACATAGATATAAAGCATCACTTTATTCGTGATCTTGTTCAAAAAGGTGAAATATGTGTAAATTATGTTTGTTCTAAAGATCAATTTACGGATATTTTTACAAAAGCTTTGCCATTAGATCAGTTCATTCATCTAAGATCAAAATTAGGAATAATCGAAAAATCATCTTAATTTTTTTGGGTCTTCGGACGTCCGAAAGAAGATGAACGGACGTCCGATGATGTTCTTCAGCCATTTTCCAGATTGCGCCTGTTCGGACGCAGATGTCGGACGCACAACGTCGTTCGGCCGTCCGACAGTGCAACGGATCAATTCTTTAAATAACTTTCTTTCTCATTTGCTTCAGACTCTTCCTATTCTATTTCCTCTCGGACGAAAACTCTCTCTTCCCTCACTCTCAAATTCGTACCATTTTGAAGCTCTCATTCTCAAATTGACTCAAACAAAACTTTTTCTGACTGATTGCGATTCATTTCTCCTGATCATTTCCCCGAATCGCATAACATTTCACAAATTCCCAAATTTCCTTCAAAACCCTACTTTCTCATAACTGCTCTGCCAAATCTTGTTTAAGGCCTTTTTGTCCCAAAATTTCTGTGCAAATCACTTCCCTACCACTGTGTGCATCATTTGCATTCTTCATTCCACACATTTCACACAATGGTGAATCTGAGAGGAGGAAAGGTTACTGCTGGACGCAAGCATCCACTCAGGGATGAGGATGAGGATCTTCCTACGGTCAAACGTTCATCCAAACGCTTCAAGAGAGGAGCCATAAAGGGTCAGATGTCACGGCCTACTCCACAACCCACCTCTCAGCCTGAATCTGGACAGGGAACCTCTGCTCAACCGCCTCCAAAATCAGCCCCACTCCCTACATTCTTTGATGATACAGCAAGAGACAAACATTCCTTGATATCCCAGAAAGGTGTCATCCCTCAATGCACTGTAAACCCTTCTGAATTTCGTCTCATAGGTTTAGAAACCATTCTGAAGTTGTTTGCTTTTCAGAAATGGTCGCATATCATTTCTATGCCAAATGTTTACTATCCTGAAATGCTGCATCAATTTTTTGCTAATCTTAGGAAAGGCTCTGACCAAACTATTTCTCTAATTAAGAGATAACTCTAGGTATGACCGTAGGATTCAATCTCTCAATTGCATTAAAAGTTAGAAAAGTCTAGTTCTAACCAACAAACACGCCACGGGGGTTTATTTAAATTAGATCGCATGTTTTCCTAATACAAATCCAATCATGCCACTCACCACAAGGATTAAAATAGCCAAACAATTATGCATTTAATTATTTTAATTGGTAGTAGACTATTGTGAATAATCAAATATTGCATGCCTATTTAATCACACACAATGATCATAAGACATGAAATGCAGAAAACATACAAATTCCAATGAACGAGAGAAACAATTAAAATAAATTCAATCTCATGGATGTTTATAGAACCAAATCTTCAAATTATCCTTTGGCTATAAAAAGAACTTAGTTGCCCCTCATGGAGAAAACCCAAGAAAAGAAAAATGTCAATGTACAGCGAGAGAAAAAGCTAAACCCTACTTCTAATTTGTTCCCTACTTTTATAGTTGTAAAAATAATAACCAAATTCCTATAGGAAAAGAAATTCTAGAAAAAAGGAAAAATAGGCTAATATGTTTCCTAATAGAGTTGGAAGTCTGCGTATGGAAAGGAATCTCAATTCATTGCATCGGTAAGGTTTGATTTAGAATTAGAAACTTCCACGTGTGACAATCTTGAGTATTCCGGATTTTGAAGACACATTTGGATGTGCCCACGCTTAATTGGGTAGAAGTCTTCTGGAAAAATACCATTTTGGCTCCTTTTCACTCCCAATTCCTACAATTATCACCAAATGCAAAGTTCAAGTATAATCTATCAATTAATGCAATATTTAGCCAAGATAACAAGAAGATATTCATATATTTAATCACTATTATGTACCCTATCAGAGGTGCAGTTGCATCCCCTAAAGGCAATATGACTCCACCCTTGATCATAATTTGCATGTCTCTTATTTAGAACCCATTGAGGGTTGCAATAGTTTATTGAAAAGAATTTCACCAGTAGAGCTTTTAAAAAAAGCACTTATTAAGTGCTTAAATACTTTTTAAGTATATTATTTAGGTACATAGTTCAATAAGTATTTATTATATTAGATAATATGTAACTTGAAAATTTTTAAATGTATTTATTTCTTTATTTAGTTTATAATATAGAATAAAATTTTTTTAATTTAATTTTTTATTTTTAAAACACAAAAACTATTCTAAAAGCACCAAATTTAAACTTTTACTAAATGTGCATTTAACCCGCAAAAGTTCTACTCCTAATTTTACAGAAGATGTTTACCAAACACCTTGAAAGTATTTTTAGCATCTAAAAGTGTTTCTTAACCAAAAGCACTGTAACCCTAGATGAAGTCTAAGGCCCCATTTGGGATTGTAGTGCTTTTGGTAAAAAAAAAAAAAAAACATTCTTAGGTGATAAAAGTACTTTTAAAACGTTTGATGAATATTATCTTACAAAATTAGGAGTGAAGTTTTTGGTATTAAAAATACTTTTAACAAAAACTCAAATTTGGTGCATTTAGGATATCGTTTGTGATTTAAAAAATAAAACATTAAATTTAAACATTTTATCCTATATTATGAACTAAATAAAGAAATAAATACATTTTAAAATTTTTCAAATCACATACTATCCAATCCAATAAGTACTTATTGAACTATGTCTTCAAATAATATATTTGCAAGCACTTAAGCATTTAATAAGTACTTTTATTAAAAGATCTATGGGAAAAATATTTTTCAATAAACTACCGCAACACCAAATGAAGCTTGAATGTGAGTTTGTGTATTCAAATATTAAGGCTCTATTTTGATGCCTTGATTTTTACCCTATTTTTAATAGATTAGTTTTCTTACAATTTTGTCTACAATAACCCTCTAAAAAGACCCTAAAGTTTTTAATATAGGCCTGTCAATTGGGCCATATGAGCCAGGTTTTCATAAACTCATATTCAACTTATTTAATTTGTAATACTTTTGGGTTTCGGGTTAATAAATGCGAAAATCATACTCAACTCACAAAATATTTGGATTTTGAGGCTTATTTGAATTTAGTCCAAACTCACTTATTACTCCTCAATTTTCTTAATATAATTACTATAACTATTAAGTTGTAAAATTAATTTAACATTCATAGGATTACAACATTAAAATTATACATGAACAAGTAATAATTCTTAAAAAATACATAAATCAAAATTTTTTCAATAATATTTATATAAATTCGTTTAAAATACATGACAAATAGTAATAAAACATGCGGTCATAAGCCAATACATCTTCAAAGGTTGGGACTTCTTCATAGCCTTGTAACTTAAATCCAAACATGCTTGATGATTTGTGTTTCTAGACCAAAAAGAAATCAACCAATATTTTGCCAACATAAAATTTACTCAATCAATAAGAAAAGTTAGAATTTCAGTTATACATTACAAATATGAACTCTCAAGAAAGCTAGTAGAGGGGTATTCAGATGTATTTTTGTGTTTCGTAATTTGTATATATTTAGGACTTAGTAATAATATACCTGAATATATAATTACATATAATATCAAAATATAAATATTTTCTTTATAACCTAAAATAGGGGGAGGAGCTAGTAGGTATAAAAATCTGATTAGAAGAAAGGGATGTTCTGACACCTCTTTTGAATTTTTTTCACTGCAGGTGGGATTCAAACCCCTGACGTATAGTTTAAAAAAGGATTTAGTCCCTTTTTGGTATATATATATATATATATGTGTGTGTGTGTGTGTGTGTGTGTGTGTGTGTGTAATTAAAGGGTTGGGTCTGTATTGAGTTTGAACCTAATGAGCCCTAATCTCGACTCATATTTAATTTGGAATTTTTTTTTTGTCAAACTTAGACCCGCTCACTGAAAGGTCGGGTTCATTGAGCTTTTTTCGCTCCAAACGAGCCAAACTCGAGCTAGTCCGGCTCCATTGACAGTTCTATTTTAATATACACATCCAAAATATTGAAAAATGCACAAGTTTTTTCTTTCTTTCCGTTCTTTTCTTCCTCCTTGCGCACCTCAACCCACCAGCCAACGACACTCCACTGAAGCCCTCTTTTTTTTGTCTCTCCTCCTCTTCCCTTCTCTTGTTTTCTCTCTCCTCCTTCTTCCTCTCCCTTCGTCCCACCCTCTTTTCTCTTTGGTTGTGCAAGCAGCCTCACAAACCGATTTGGCAGTGCAACTGGTTGTGTGACCAGATCTAATTACGCAATTGGTTGTGCAACCAGAGGGAAAAGATGAAAGGAGAGGAGGAAGGGAAAGGGGAGAGGAGGAGAAGGGAGGGAGGGCGGAGCAGAGGGGATGGAGAGAGAGACAGAAGGGGAGTGAGGTGGTGGCGGTAGCTGGCAATGGGGATTGAGGGAGGAGGAGCAATGGTGGTGTAGGGAGGAAAGAGAAAAAAGAAAAAAAGAAAGAAAGAAAAAGGAAAGGCAAAAAACGAACCTTTTTCTCCGAACCCTCAAATGCATAAAACTTTCTACAATTTCTACAATAAATTACATTAAAATTTTATACAAATATTCAAAATATTCACCGTTCAAACGGAGCCATAAAATTGTTGTGACAGTCTAATGCTAGCAAGTAATAAATCTCGTTAAAGACAAGTTGTCTACCATGGTCGGATTTATCCTGTGGACTTCCGAGCGTTAAAAGGTCCAAACATGTGAAATTGGATTGGAGACAGTTGTCGGAGAGCAACCATTCTTGTTGTTGAAAGGCCCACAGTGACCAACACAGACATAAATATAAAATATAAACACACACACATATATATATATATATATATATGGTTCAGATTTCGTACTAAAATTTTGGATAAGGTTCAATTTTGTTTTCGAATTGAATGATAGCTAATCTTTTACTATCTTCATTGCAATATTGTAAGGTCCAGATTTCGTTTTCGAATTGAATGACAGCTGATTTTTCACAATCTCTGTTGTAATGTTGTACAAGTTATTTATGACAATTGACAACCCATTTAATGCCTTTGTTCTTGATCTGAGTAAATACTCATTGATGCAGTGGGTTGAGATGTTGATGTCCTTAATTAGCAAAGTTTAATGTTCTCCTTATGTACTTTTTTTAAATGGAAGGTTTTGAATTCAAATTTTCTATTCACAATTTTTTTCACTTTACGATCCAATCTAACCCTCCCACTACTCCTTACGTATCTATTTATCTTTTACTTGTTAACTAGAATTTTACCTATGCCTTAGCATGATCTTTTTTATATTTATTTTAAATTTATACAATATGAATAATTTAAATATAAAAATTAACAATAGTTCTACATGTTCATTCATATTAATTTTTAAAATTAATGTATTTTAAATGTTCAATTATTTACCAATTTTTAAAGTTTTTTTTACATACTTTCACTATAATATGATAGTATACCCCATATCCAAAACTTGATAGATATTCTTTTTTATAAATATTCGTTTAGATAAGTTAAATTTTTATAATGACCATAAATCTAGAATTATATATTCATACTTAATTAAGTAGATAAAGATCCATTAATCTAGTTTTCTTCATCAATAAATATTCAATTTTCAATAATATTGGTAAATCTATTGGTGTAACAGTTAATTCTCTTTTTTTACACTAAGTTAATTCAAAATTAAGAAGAGACAATGAACAATTAAACTACTAATCAGCGATGTAGTGGTAAAAGTAAGTAATTTATGGAATATAGAAGATTTCAATAATTATGATTTAAAAAAGTTTTACTATACTTCTATGTAATAATTTGGTAGAAAGCAAATATCATTAAGATAAAATTAGTTTTTTTAAAGTTATTTTAAAATTAAAGATATTTTTCAAAATGTAATATAATCATTGTAATAATTTGATAGAAAATTGATATTGTTAAGATAAGATTAGTTATTTTTTAAAGTTATTTTAAAATTAGAAATGATTTTTAGACACATAATATAATCCAAATAGGATTCAGTATGGGTAAAACTCAAGTGATCCATAACCTGTTAATTCTTTTCAATTAAACATGTCACATAAAAGTGAGAAATATTGTGATTAAAATAGCTACTTTCATACATATATATAGCCCATATTAACTTCGATCAAATCATGTGTACTTCATACTCATTGATCCTTTAGACGAAGATCATCTTATGTGTGTGCTTCTTATTTATTGATCTTTTGGACTCATATGATGCAAAACGTAACTACCATGATAGAACGACTCAACCTAGTTGTTTTTTCTATTCATCGTGATTTGTCTTAAGTTAGATAATCAGATTATATATATATATATGTATATATATATATATATATATATATATATAAACCAGACAGATGCACTTAAGGCACCCTCTGAAAGTGAAGCCAAGAAACTGGTAGGTGGCGCTCTAAGGCACCTGACATGCAGGCAAGGGATTCGATCCCCCACCTACACTCATGGAGGGATTAATCCCAAAGGTTAGATATTTTACATGGTTTCAAATTTGTTTCTTGAAATGTTCATGCCAATGTTCTGTTTTACTTGGGGACTATAGTAGTATCTCAGACATCGTAACTTTGAAAGTTGCAATCATGTCTAAAAATCTTACCTAACATTTTAAAGATTTGCGTGAATATGGGTGAAAACACTTAAAAGTTAGCGATAAGGTGATAGACTTATAATGCGTTGAGAAAAATAAAATTTTGAGTATAATATTATTACACTTGATCCTATATTGGACTAATAGGGAGGGGAATGGAACTATCTACTCTATTGAAAGGTTCGAAAAGAGCTAATAACCTTTGACTATGCTCCAAGAAATTCCGGAGAGGAAACAAAGTCGATGGGTTTGAGAAAATTAATAGTTAGTAAGAGCATGTAATTTTAAAAACCATACTTGGTTTGTACTTTTCCTATTTTCTTTTTTTTTTTTTTTGTCAAAGGTCAACTTCTATATATATATATGTGCTTTTCCTATTTTCTTTTACTTGGTTTGTCATGGCGTATTGGTTTCTGCCTTGCCAATCCGGCCAATACAATTGCTCTTGTTCCATCCCGACCATGTGTAATAGTATTAAGCCAAACAATCTCATACCTGATTGGTTGAGAGCTTCTAAATCTAAAACTAATTTATATGACTTGGAAGATATCACTTATTGGCGTGTTATTTTCAGTCGAACGCGTTAGGTTATTTATCAGCAGTGATCTCAAAATAAACTGTTTTACCGATCTTGATTTAACCCCTTTTTTACAAGATAACAAATTAATCAATGGTAGTCCAAATCTGAAATATTTCCACAGGTGTCACTTCACTGGCAACTTGTAAGATAGACCTTACTGTAGCAGCAAACAACAAAAAAATGGGACAAAAAATAAAGCAAGAAAAACTAATTAAGTTTTGTTTTTGTCTATGAGCGGTCACATGATTTCAAACCTTTCCTAGAATACCGAATGAATTACATATGGCTTAGATTAAATTTACAACCTAATGATAAAAAAAAAAACATAAACTCAAGAGTTAGAATGCAAAATTGTACTCCTTGATTCGGATTATCATAAAATTTGTGACTTAAAAAAACGTGTATCCGGCAGACCAAAGGAACATCAGATGCTGCACATTTTGAGTGCCTTTTCTTTGTAGAACTTTTTTTTTTTAGTGTTTCCTTTGCATTCGGTGGAATCCTAAATATTATTAATCTTGCATCATAAATACGTTTTTAATTTTTTTATTTTAAATATATCACATCATAAAATGTATTACACTGTTATCCAAATAATTTTTTTCAAATAATCTTTTATCCAAACAGACTATTAGTCGTACATGCTAACATATATATCTAATTGCTCTAACATTGGTTCAAGTAGATCAAGAAATTGAATACTTAAGGCATGCTAGTTAAATTTGAAAAGCAACAACGAATAACATCTTGGGAGTAAATTGTAGGCTAAATCCATACTCTTAGAGTCTAAATCTACACCCCTAATGAATTAAATTGTATTTATGGGTCAGATTTAGAGTGTTGTTAGGGTAGTGTATCGCTAGTACAATATAAACTATTAGATACACTGAATTAACAATATTTCACCCTAATGGTATTGTTAAATTTCTAATATTCTTTTTGAGAAGAAAGACAGAGGATTTTTGTCCCATTTCATGTGACAAATTTATAATACCGTTGAATTGCATAAATAAAATTTTCATAGAGAAACTTTTTGTACACAGAATTGTCGTTTGCTGGTGAACCACAAAAGCTTATGAACGTTTCCATGTCTTGGTGGACGATACGAAACAAGCAACAAGATAAAGAAAGATTTTTGTACCCCAAAAGCACTAAGTTGCTTGTGCATGACCTTTCACTGTTTTATTTTTCCATAGCCCAATGCAAGAAACTTTTTCCACAACCAACTCAATCAAGTACTACCTACTTTGAAATAAATGGTTTTGCCAACTCATGTTCTTTTGAAGATGAACAATTGCGATTTTTGAATTTACTACTAAACTTTTGTCCTAGAGTTAGATAAAAAAGCTAGCTCAAAATTTCCTTCAAAATCTCAATCATTAATAAACGTCTAAATTTTTAGTGGAGACTCCTAAATTCAAAATGTTTTATCATGAATTGGGTAACTCGCAAGAGGAAAAAAGGGTAACCTATACCATTACAAAGAAAAGAAAACAATAACAAAGAGAAAATCACCTTGCTTTGGATAGGCTATTTATTTGTAAAGAATTCTTTGATTGCATCATAAATATTTTTTGTAATTAATTTTAATTATTTTTTATTTTGCATAAATCATATCAAATAAATTGTTACATTGTTATTTCTAAAAATTTTTTGCCCATAATCTCCTATCCAAATTCCAAAACACAATCATGGCCAAAAGAAAAAGGGCATTTCCGGAACTAAAGCCACATGACCAAAATAGCCCAACCGAACTGAACTAAACTGAACTGAGGCCATTTGTGCAATTATGAAGTGAAGCAGGGGCAATCGCTTAACACACCACCGCCGAGAACATCCACCGGACTTTTTCGTGGGTCAGGGTCTTCACTTTAGCTTTATAGCAAGCCGACGTTCTTTGTCGACTTTAATCAAATTGTTCATCGTAAAAATCAAACGGCTAATTTTGATTTAGAACTATTTTCAACTTTTGGGATGATATCAAAAAAAAAAAAGTCCATTTCTTAGGATTAAGGTTTGCTTTATCATCTGAGAAAAAGCACAACTATTACTTCTTGCATTTGGCTTGTTGCTCTTTGGAACTAGCCAACTAGGATACCACAAAATATTTTTACATGATATGACAGATAAATTTATCACAAAGTTTAACCCTTCAAAATGAGAAAATAGCCCATTAGCAAAGAATAAAATGTGACAAGCTAGTTTTAGTTACTTTAAATTAGTACAATAATTGCATTACAGACACTGTAATTTTTCAAAATTGATTAGTGTTTGAGATGTAAAGAAATCATGAGTGTTTACTTGTTAGAGGTGGGTATATCTAATATTTAAAATAAAATTAGAATTAGATAGATAGATTCATTTATATTAGAAACTCTCAATAGTTTATAGATGCTTCTAGATGCTTCTGACTCTCAAAGTTGTAGCATCTATAATCTTGATATTTTTCCTTTAAACTATTCCCATGAATGAATCTGATTTTAACACTTTGTTCACTGAAACCAGGATAGATTTCAACAATATCGATTAATGTCATTCTTGCAAGTGGAAACACTTTAGAACATCCCGTAACATATCAAAAGGAAATGACTTCAAGAACATCAACATGCATGTAAATAAATTACTTTGAGTCCACTTGTTGCATGTACTGCTTTGCTTGCATAATAAAAGTGTGATCAAGACATTCATTCACATTGATTTTTGTGAGAGTTAAGGCAGAATTCGTACGTTTATACATACATATATACACACATATATATAGGTGTGTGTGTGTGAATGATTGTATACATGTGTGTGAGCACATATGTATATGAACTACATAGTGCGCTATATATCCTAATAGATTTGGATCCTCACTGTGTAGTGGTAAATTCAAATCCTTCATTTACTTCAAAAAATTAAATCCAAGAAATCAAATTGGTTCATAAGTCATATATAGTTGATGTCAGAGGCATGCAAAAAAATGAAAAGGAACAAATTTTTCGACATTTAATCAAGTACTTTTATGTTTCATCAAAATTTCAAAGTTCTTGCACCATCCTAGTGTGACATGTAAATCAAATACTGTAAAATTTTCTGCGAAAAAAGTACTTTTTGAATATATCATGATCCATACCTATTGAGAAAAATCATATTTGAAGTTTATCCCAACATTTGTAGGTTGATGTAAATTTATCCAAAAATATGTATGTTTAGACTATTTTCTTCACTTTTAATCATGAAGATGGAGGAAAATATATAGCAAATTTAATACAAGAAAATAGATAGAGAGATCCAAACATTTATCTTGCCTAATCGTATGTGGAAGAAACTAGGCTAATGACGAACTCATGAATAGACATAACACCAAATAAATCAAATATTTTATGAGAGAGAGAGAGAGAGAGAGAGAGAGAGTATCTCCACATAATGCTTTAAGTTGTTGACAAGATTGGTCTTCTCAAAAGATTACAATACAAAAAAACAAAACCAAAAAGGATATCTCCATGTTTTAATGAGGACAACTTTTTGTGATAATTCAAGACCTCCTCGAGTTTTGTCATCATTAATTCATTATATAATTTGTACCGGATTATATGTGGGACAGCCATTTACATAATAGAAACAATAATGTAGGACTAAAGTTATTGATGAAGTGATCATGGTGGGGCAATATTTGAAGTTTGATTTCGGACACAGGACGAGCAAATAATTTGGTAGCAAAGTTCAGAAATGACATGTTCTCTATTAAGCTGTTTTTGACAAAAGAAAGGCGTCAGTTCAACTATGCTGAAAGGATCTTTCAATAATATATACAGCAATTATACAAAACTCAAAACATACTTGTACTTAAATCTAAAGTCCTATTTGATAACCCAATTTAATATTTAAATTTAAGAGGGTTCATATCTCAATATGTTCAGATGTGTTTGATAACAAAAATAAGATGTTTTAATTAATTACATGACTTTGAATTATTTAGACAAAATTTAATTAAAACAACAAGTGATAATTTATTCACTTATCACTTAATACAAAATACACTCAAATGCTAATATTTCAATACTTAACAGATTTAAAATTCAGATTTCAAAGTGCAAACTTCATATTTTATCAAGCGATATCCTAAATCTCTAACTGTTTGACAACCTTTTTCTAGTCATGTTCATGTATACTTAGCTTGGAGTTTGGATAGGTAAATTATCATACTTATTGCTATATGTTGTACAGAAGGAAGTGCGCTAATGGAGGTAAGAGTTGACAATTGCTTGTTGAATAACAACGAATTATAATTCCTTCAGATCAAATACCAAAACCTGTTTTTTAACTTGTGAAGTAAAAACAATATGCACCACATGGAGTCTTTAAACTGCAGGGTTTTTACGCCGTTGTTGCCAAAAACCATGTGCAATTAACCATTCTTACTTGATCTTTCTAATCTTCACAAGATAGGCTTCTTGGGTTTAGAAGTTTAGCTGCAATCCAGTATGGTGAATATTTTCTCCATAACAAAATAGAAAAAAGGGTCTATTAAAATTTGTGGTGGTGATTGGAATATAATATTAATTTATCGTTTTGACAAAAAAAAGATTGGAATATAATAATTAATTTTTAAGTTGTGTAAGATTGACAAGATGTTTCTAAATGTCACACAAATACTTTGTCCCTTTATGCAATACTGCTTTCCCAATTGTAGTGAATGGGGAGAATCATTAGTCCATTATTTGACTATCTTTCGGACGCCTCTTTACTAAAATTTTCCATGATTATCCCACTTGAGTTTTCTTGATAGAGATATATGAACTGTGTAATTAACTGTCATCTATTATCTAAAGAGTTTGGCAGTAGAAAATATAAGTGTCTAAAGGAATAAAACAATTAAACATTGAAAACTGACATGAGGCGAGTACTGCATATAAAAGATCAAGTATTCCAAGTTTAGAACATGGGCATGAGAATAGGATCCAAGTAGGTATGTTAATGCACAGGGTTTAAGTTGAATCTCTTAATTCTTGATTCAAACTCATTAAATTTAAGTAGACTCAGACTCTTATAGGTCTAAAAAAGTAAGTCCAAATCCAAACTTTAGGTATACCCAGATTCTGATAGGTCTGAAAAAATAAGTTCAAATCTAAACTCCCATGGATCTGGGAATCCAATGGATATTCGTTGTACTTTTTAAACATACTAAAGTCAAAATATATTAAATATATATAGAGTTCAAAAATAATATGAATACCATCCAATTTTTATTTTTTTAAATAACAAAATTAATATTCAATAAGTTGAATGCAATATTATAAACTCAAAAACAAATTATTATTGACTGTTTCTATTTATTTGCAAAACTTCAACTGTATCCATGTCCAACTTTTCATTTGTTTGCCTTTACTTTTTCTCCTTGTCCTAAAAAAGTTTATATCAATTACAATGATAACTAGGATTAGTTTAAAAAAAAAAGAATCATAGAGTCTCACTGTATTCAATCTAATGGCCATAGAATATTAGATCATTTTATAAATTTACTAATGTGTGTGTACACACACACACAAACAAACTATTTAATTATATATACATGGATTTGGATAAGATCTGGTATGAATTTGGATTTGGATTTGGAACATAGAAAATCAGATCTTCTCTAGATCCATGACTCTCTTACAAGATCTAGATCTGGGTAGAGTCCGAGTTTATGAAATTAAATTGAAATCCTACCCAATTATATTGGGTTTGAGTTGGATTTGAGTAAGATCCAATTCATTGACATGCCTAGACCTAAGACAAAAAAAAAAAAGAATAACTATTTATAAAAGAAAAAGCACGAAATCCTGGCTGATAAAAAATAAAGAATGACTTGAACAAAAAATGAAATATAGAGTCAAGGGGATTGTTACTAGTATGCCCATATCTGTCTTAAGATAAAAAGTGTCCTTACTTTTCGTTTTGATTACAATCTAATAAAAAGGACAATTAACATAGCAATTGTGAATAATTAAAAGAAAAATAGTTTTGTCTAATTAATTTGGTCGTAAGTGAAAGAAGTACACTACCATTTGCAATTGGGTGCTGTTAATGCCACAACCCATTTTTTTATTTTCACAGCCATTTTTGTCCAAAATATCAATTACCCTTCTCAAGTCTAAATGCAATTTGCATTCAAGAGGGGTAATTTTATCATTTCAACATAAAATTACCATGGACATATAAATATAGCGAATTTGTAAGTTCAATTCCTACTAGATGCAAACCAACTTCCTTTAGAAGAGTTGGCCAGCACATAAATTGTGGGGTGGGAGATCAAGGGTTTAAACCTTACCTCCTATCAATATGCTACTATATATGATTTTTTCTAAATTCATACGGGTGCGTGGTGCACCCGTCTGATCCGATAGTGGTTTAGTCCCCATTGATTCCCCCGACTCAGTTGAGTCATACGAAAAAAAATCCTACTAAATGCAAGCCCATGGGACCCCTTCAATAAATCTATTGAAATTTGCGCGGTATCAATGAAATCTCATCAACTATACATAACGAATTGATGTGGTATATTCACATCATAATATATGAATAATAAGAACAAATATTCTTATTGAAACTAGATCTCACAGGGAAGAAAATAGATTGATAAATGAAATTAAATGTGCAGTATTTATAGACAAAAGTATTCGATTATTTTTAATGTCAAATTGGAATCAATTAGGAGAAAAATAAAGCATTGGATCGAACTCGCCTTTGGTGCCAATCTAATAACTGTGAATCGTCATCAACTTCCAAAAAAGGGCAGAAGAATGGGGGACTCGGGGCACGGACGGTTGCGCAATTTTGGTCATTATCAACTGCGCGTAACTTTCTTTGTACATCGTGTAACTTTTTTTTCACAGGATGTATTTTCAGAACAGATAGTGGTGGGCCCCACACTTGACGCGAAAATCGAGTTATATGGTGTAATCTCAGCCGCACAAAATTTTGAGGGCAAATCTTGGCCCTTAACTGATGACCGTGCCTGACCCAAATCCAAGAATGGGACCTTTTACGAGATAGAGACATACAATACATTACGTTACAGATGTACGGTCATTATGCTTCGACTGGGTTAGCCTTTGCAATTAAGGAAGTGCAACAATTAAAAGTAGCAATAATAATGACTCTCAAGAGACAAAGATTTCTACTAGCAAAAGAATAATAAATTACAAGCAAACAAATCCTCCTCTCACACTCAAACAATTAAGCACAAGAATCATGAAATTAGAGTACCATTCTTACAAAATATCCAAAACAAGAAAAAGCAAAAGTAAAACAAAAGCAGCAATTTCAAGAAACAAGGGCATTTCAGAAAATCACAAGAACCCCAGTGGCAGATTGTTTGACTTGTCATATTCGCTATCTGCAACCATATTCTTTCCTTTTATTTCGTGGACTCCAACCTGAACCTTTATTGCCATTTGGCTAATTGGCTTTATTTCTCACTTTTTCATTTTCCTCTTCTTTTTCTATTTTTTTTCTGGTTTAAAAAAGTAAATATCTTTAAAGCTCGAGTGTTTGTATTTTGACCGTTGCTTTTCTCTCCCCTCACTTCACCAACGTCTCTCTCTCTCTCTCTCTCTCTCTCTCACACACACAGAGCAGCTTCTTTCTTGCTCATCTCATTTCATTTCAGGTACGGAAAAAATGTTCCCTCATTCCATTTTCGTTTCTGTTAAGTTTGTTACTACAACTACCGGTAGTATATAAGTTACACTTGTCAGGTAAGAATATGGTATCACATATTCATTCTCCGGCTGTTCAAGAAACTGGTTCTACTAGAAGATTAGTCATGCTTTTCTTCTTTTTTCTTATGTATGTGGACTTTCTTCTTGTAAAAAGCCCAAATTTGTCATCCGGGATTTTCAAATTCTGCCTCTTTTAGGGGAATTTATACGGGTTTACCGAGACTTCTTTCAATTACGGTAAATGCTTTGGATTTATCATCTCTGTCCTTTCAAATTTTCCTTTTGTTTTAGTTGATATTCAGCTTTTCATAATGGGAGTTTCAATCTCTTCATGTTTCCTGTAGAGTTGGGTTTGATCAGCATGAATTGGAGTTCTAGATTTGTTTAAGCTACTTGGTTTTTTTCTTTTCTTTTTTTTTTCTGGGTTTTAGATATTTATCTTTGTTTGCCTTGTTTCTGTTTCTGTAGCTGAATTGAGTTCTGCATAATGGTGTTTCCTTCTATTCATGGATTTTCAATTTCCAATTTTCAATAAAATATAAAGTAGGTAAGTAGCGGAAACTTTGTCCTTCATGGCCTAATTTAGGTCCCACTGTCCATCTACTTTCCAATTTATACTGATTTTTGTAATGCTTCTAGTTTTGTGTTGTTGTTTCACAAGGTTGTGATTGGGAATTTTATTAGCTTTTGTGATTTGCATTTTTGGTCACATTTATGTCTTCCTTCCCTATTTCTCTTTACCTGTTTTACATTTTTTTTTTGGGGGTGGGGGGGGGGGGGGGGGGGGAGGGGGGAGTGGGGAAGGGATATGGTTTACTGCTCCAAATTTCCACTTTCATGCTAAGATGATGCTTTAGGGAGAAAAGAATTGTTGAAACTGAGACCCTTTTGTGCTTCGACACTTAATCATCAACTTTTTGTCTATTTCAATGCATACAAATGCCATGCTTAAACATGTGATGGTCAGAATTTTGATTTTCTTTAATACATGATATCTTTTACTTTATCCTTCTCTTACCACTTTTTGCAAATTTCTTTAGAACTTCTGTGCATTTCTTTTTCACATGTCTGGTAGATTGGTAGCCTTTTATTCTTTTCTTCTAATGTAGACTTATCAGTCCGCACTTATTGGGTACTTTAAGGTAAGAAACAGGAAATGACAAAATTCAATATTAATTGATTTTTTCTTGCTTTCTATTGCCTCTGTTGGTCTACCATCCTGTTTTCTTGAATTGAGTAATGGTCTCTTTTTCTTTGTTCTTCTATCGTGAGGTTCTCATTGCAGTAATTTCTGTTAATTTATCTATTATGCACTAAATTTGAGATGTCAAATAGATGAAGTTTTGATTGTTGCACAGCTCTGCAAAATCATTTTTTTTCTGGCTACTTAATTTCAGGTTTTGTTTTTGTTTTTCTGTTTATTTGTTGGGGGAAGGAGCTTTTTGGGGAGAGGGGGGGGGGGGGTTAATAACTGAGGAAAAGATATAAAGATATAAAAACCAAGAAAGGAACTTTAAAAGTTTGCCCGAGCAGTGAAGTGCTTAATTTGAGGTTTTGCTTTTATTTTTAGTCCATATCTGTTTCTTTTCTTTTGTTTTTTTTTTTTGGGGGGGGGGGGGGGGGAGGGGGGGAATTTATAACTGAAGAAAAGATATAAAATTTTACAAGATCTTTGACTTGAAAACCAAGATAGGAACTTTAAAAATTTGCCTTATACCTCAATCTTATATACTGATTGACAAATTTATTGCTGATGTTTGAAAAGGCTTTAATGTGTCTCATTCTTTTCCTTGCTGTCTGCAGTTCATTCAGTTCTTGTATTGCAGAATTAAAGCCCTCAAACGTGATTTCATATGCTGAACAGCTGAACGGATTACTTATGAATTTGGCAAGAAGAGCAAGAAAATTCATTCTCGACTTTGAATTTGACACGAGTTTAAAAACTGCATAGAGGTAAACCAGAAAAAAAAAATTTAAGAAAATTCTAGCAAGGGACATGGGATGTTCTACATCTAAGTTAGATGATGAAGAGGCAGTCCAGCTCTGTAAGGATAGGAAGAAATTCATCAAACAAGCTGTTGAGCAAAGGCTGAAATTTGCTTCTGGACACAATGCTTATATTCAGTCAATGAGAAGAGTTTCTGCTGCTCTTCGAGTTTACATTGAGGTTGATGAGCCTCGTGAGTTTTTATTAGACTCATTTACAACTCCACCCCTGACTGCAATTAAGAAAGCTGCCCCTGGTTTTATTACCATATCACCGAAATCATTTTCAGTAACACCACTGCAGTCCGGACCTAAATCATCTTTCCAAGTAAATTACCTCAGGGCAGGTGGCAATCCTGCTGTTTCTGTTGAAGAGAGACCTCCTCAATCTCCAGAAACAGTCAGAATTGAGACTTACTCACCTATGCATCACCAATATGGGATGGATGGTTTCTTCTCAATGCAGTCAACTCCAATGAATTCTTCATTTTTCCAATATTCCCCTGAAAATAGGCCTAATATTCCTCCTCCTTCCCCTCAAACATCACAATGGGATTCCTTTTGGAACCCATTTTCTTCATTGGACTACTATGGCTATCCAACAAGGAGCAATCTGGATTACACCATATTGGATGATGATGTTGCTGGGCTAAGGCAAGTCCGAGAAGAGGAAGGTATTCCAGAACTAGAGGAGGAAACTGAACATGAGGAAATTGATCATAGAGTACGTGCGGAAAGAGAGAGACCTAAGGCAGAACAGGACTATGATAAAGAAGAAGTTGTCGTGGAAGATTGTGATGACGATGATGAGACAGAGAATAGTACAGCCACAGAGCCTGAAGTTCAAGGATCTCAACCATTACAACCCCATACCAATCAAAGCATAGAAATCTCTAAATCACAAAATGCAGGTCATGTCAGTAAGAAAGAAACAGCTGTTACTGAGGGCGAAGCAAAGGATGAAACACCTGGATTCACTGTTTATGTTAATAGAAGGCCAACAAGCATGGCAGAAGTTATAAAGGATCTTGAAACTCAGTTTGCAGTTGCTTGTGACTCTGCCAATGAAGTTTCTGCAATTCTAGAAGCCAGAAGGGCTCAATACACATCAACGTCAAATGATCTTGCAGGTGAGATGAGCACTATGTATCTATCTACTTTTTCTACTTTTTAAACTTTCTTTCCCTGCATTATTCTAATTCGTTGAACTTTTCAATCCTGTAATTGTTCGTGGTCTTTTGCAGTAATCCAGTGGCAGTAATCAAATTTAGAAGTATCTCATATATTAATCTGGATGAGCAAGCTTTCTGTCCTAAAAGTTCAAGAAAAAGTACTCAATCTTATAAAATTCTTTCTTCTCAAAAAGATGTGAAGCTTCGTTGACAACTTAACAACCAATATATGCGGTTGGAAATTCCTAGTTGCAAAGCACAGGAAAATCTCTATATTATCATACTGTCACAATTTTGAACTTCTGACTACTGAGTGCACTATTTTTGTTTGTTCTATCAGCATTACTTCAGAGTGGAAAATAAACAGAAAAGAATGATGAATGCTTTCCTTTTGTTAGAACTGTTTTATTGCATTGATGTGGTACACATTAACAGCCTGTTACCTTCTAATAAATGAAGAACTGTCCACATGCACCAATAATGCCCATTATATTCAATTATAAAAAAGAAATGAGAGCAAGTACTGCTTTGGAACACAGTAGAATGCAGGATATATGAGTTTTATACCATGTGGGAAGCATTCAATAAAATGTGCTAATACATATGCTGTATCTTTGTAAAAAGAATTATGAAGATATTGGCCAAGTGTGAATAAGATGCATAATATAGGTTTCCCTTTGAGGAAGTGTTTTATACCATCTGGAAAGTGATTTACAGAACTCTGTCAGCACATATGCTGGATTTCTTGAGAAGAATTATGAAAATAGTGGCCAAGCGTCAATAACATGCATAATATAGGTTTTCCGCTTTGTTGACAGTAATATGCTGTTTCCAGAATTTCAACTTGCCATTGGCAATAGCTTGTAACAAGCTTACCTTGTTTTGCAGCCCTCAAAATGTTGAATCCTGTAGCTTTAATACGGTCAGCTTCATCTAGATCATCCTCATCAAGATTTTTGACAAACTCTTCAGCTTCTAGAGATGCAAGTTATGAAAGTAGCAGTGACTTCTCAGATGACTCAAGCACATTTTTACATGGTCACCAATCAACACTGGACAGGTTATTTGCCTGGGAGAAAAAGCTCTATCAACAAGTCAGGGTATGCGTCTAATGCTAGTAAACTATTTTCTACTGAAGAGTGGTACGCAAAAAACCCATAATCCTTTCATATAGTTAAAACAAATGTTTATGCTAGTCAGCGTATGCCTCTATTGCTAGTAAACCATTTTCTACTGAAGAGTGGTACCTATTAAACCCATAATCCTTTCTGATAATTAAAACAAATATCTAGGCTAGTAATTTGGAGACAAAAGGTTTACTTTTACATTACTGCTTTGGTATGCTAGTACTAAACAAACATTTAAGGTTGTTGTAACTAAAGATTCTTGCTTAGGATTTTTTAATCTAAGGGAGATGGAAGTACATAACTTTTGGGAAGTAAGTGTTCTCCCAAAAGTGGTTATAGTTGTAGCTCTAAAGAAATTAGATTCCTAAGGTAAAAAATGAAAAACCAAGGAAGAATTGCTTTTTAACAGACTATTGTTAGGTTAATGGGCTCCAAAATTTGGAGTTACTTACATGCTGTAGGGGAAGTCTTTCAATACTGTTAAAGGGACTGAAAGGCATGATTTGGCAAGCTTTTCTATATAAAGTTTGCGAGTGTCTTGCAAGTTTATCGAACGCAGGAAGAGTATATGTAAGACCACGTGCAGAGATTTGATGTATGCTCTTCTATGGATTAGGCTTAGTGGATAAATTAGGAACTTTTCATGGTAAGGAAGAACTTACAATTTTTAACAGCATGTAACTAATGTACTTATGAAATACATACTCATCAGAGTTGATGGTGAGCTGCAAATGGATTTTTAATCCAATGAGTTATGCTCAATGTGTTATCTTGTCAATCCAATCAAACTTTCACATATGGCATGGTATTATGGGATCTTAATCCTTGTCAAAGTCAGTCAGTCATTATTTTAGTTTTTAACAGGAAGGTGAACGTGTTCGCATTGCATATGAAAAGAAGTGCTTGCAACTTAGAAACCAAGATGATAAAGGAGCAGATGCTTCTTCAATCGGAAAGACTAGAGCAGCCATAAGAGATCTGCATACTCAGATAAAGGTTTCAATACATTCAGTTGAAGCTATCTCAAAGAGAATTGAAACCTTAAGGGATGAAGAACTCCAGCCTCAACTTGTAGAATTGGTACAAGGGTATGTTAGTCAAGAAATGACTTTACAATTTTTAATAATAATTATTTCCGTATCCAGTCTGATGATCATAATACTGCACCTTAGTTAAATCAGTAAAATTTATATTTCATATTCTGCATTCCTCAAAATCTTAATCTACATATAGTTATCTCATTTCAATTTAAGCTGGAAGTACCATGATCCGCACTACTCTTCCCTTATCATCATTAGTTATTGGTAAATTTAAGTATCTACTTAATCCAGCTGATATTTAAGGCATCATGCATTGATATTATTCTATGGATGGCTCTTTTAATTCTCGAACAACTGAAATGCATCAGTACACCTTTTTCTGGTGATCCGAGCAGGTTGGCAAGAATGTGGAAAGTGATGGCAGAGTGCCATCGATCACAGAAGCGCACTCTTGATGAAGCCAAGATTTTACTAGCTAATACACCATCAAAACTCACAGGGACAAAGAAATACACTGTAATGTCACCATCTGAGCCACACCATCTAGCCCATTCAGCAGCCAACCTTGAGACAGAGCTCAGGAACTGGCGAGCTTCATTTGAATCATGGATCGTTTCTCAAAGATCTTATATCCATGCTTTGACAGGCTGGCTTCTTCACTGCGTCCGCATGGAACCGGACATCTCTAAATTACCATTCTCCCCACAACGGTCCTTAGGTGTTCCTCCAATTTTTGGCATTTGCATACAGTGGTCCAGATTCCTGGATGATATCCATGCAGTTCCGGTGCTCGATGGACTGGACTTCTTTGCAGCAGGTGTTGGTTCCTTATATGCCCAACAACTGAGGGAAGACACTCGACGGACCCCAGGTGGATCAAAAAGGTTTGGAATGGAATCTGTAGACAGTATGGAGGTGGTTGAGTTTGGCCACTTAGAGGAGGAAGTGATGACAGCTGAAAAAATGGCTGAGGTTGCAATTCGAGTATTATGTGCTGGAATGTCAGTTGCTGTTAGCTCATTAACAGAATTTGCACTTGGCTCAGCAGAAGGATACACTGATTTGCTAAAGCCTGGGAATTCATCAAACGAAGCTTTAACTAAGTAATTTTGTCATTATATTATGATTTAGTGAGGTTGATCTAGTAAGGTTAGCATTTCAACAAATTCAATGTACATTACAGGTTTAACTTATGTACATCTATGCAGAGATGTGGCTATCATTAGTATGGTTCTGAGCAGCACATATGATTTAGAAGTGCCCTTTTCTTCTCAGGAACTGAATGGATATGTTTTCTGAATCTTTGGACATCTTTGACATACAGAAGTTCACTCATCAGCCACAAAGAAAGTAGAGACTTTTGAATTGATTTGGATAAGAAAATGATGTCTAGGGTTCTTGAAACTGCAGCTGGAAGAAAGGGGAGCATCATAACTGAGGTTTAAACATTACGAGTCAAGTACCTCAAAATTTTGTATGTTAAATAATGGGGAAACTTTTAAATGGATCACAGATCCATCTAATTGTAAGTCCAAGGGTTTATGTCCCCCACCCCTTCCCCAACAAAAAAGCATAGTGTGTTTGGAGTGATTTGTTCTATCATTTCCTTTTCCTCCGTAACTGCCAGGTTTTCATTAGATTATTCTTTGTAAGCACATTCCTTTTAAGCATCAGCAATTCAAGTTAGCAAAAGAAGGGGAGTACCCATTGCCTCTGTACATATGATATCGTAACTAAACAGTCTTTCAGTCATTTATATCTTCTGCTAGGTGTACAAGTACTAAGGATAAAAAATAGCTAATGGAGCTCCTAATTCTTTACAGGGATTAAGATTTGAGATAATACCCAAGTGAAAAACATACGAGACAAAGGTTCAAACACCTGTGAGCACAAGACACAAGCAGTATATATCCCCCAACTACTTAGAAGTCTATCTTTGGTAGTTAAAGTCTTTACAGGCCATCCAAATAACAAATGCATATTGTTTGTTAGATGATTATTTCAGCTAATTGAGAAATTCATAGTTTATCCTTGGTATACTTGGAATGTTTTGAAATCAATGTAATTTGTAATTTTAGACAATTGAAACAGTCATTTTAGGGATAAACTATAAATCTTTGTAATATAGTAAACAATAAATCATTTTAGGTGTAAACAATCATTTGTAATAGTAAAATATAAATCTTGTTTGATTGATTTCATAAATTGAGCTTAAGAAAAAGTTAGATATTTAACACGAACCAACTTTGAATAACTTTCGGTTTTCCCAACTTGATGGACCTAGTTCAAGTTTCAAATTTCAAGACTATATGGATTAGTGAACTAATTGTATAACTTTCTATAATTTTGATATTGTATACATTATTACCGTTCAATTCATAATATATGTGCAAAAGTTGAATTTCAAATACAAATTTTACATAGTTATCATTTATCGAAAGGTAACAGTATATATATTGTCAGCCTATAAAAAATTAATCCTAATTTTAAACTAGTTAACCATTCCTTGGTTAAAAGTGAACCAAATATTCTTGTCAGTCTATTTAATTTGTTTTCATTTAGGGTGAAAAGTGCAAATGACCATGCAAACCTGATTTTAGTAATTCCAGCCTCCTTGCCCTTTAAGGTTCGTATGATTGATCATATTAGATGGGTCTGCTGTTCTTTTTCTTCTTTTTTTTTCTTTTTTCTATTTCTTTTGCCAAAAGTCATTTGTATTTTATTACTCAAACAACCGTTTACAATATTCAATTACAAAAACGGGGCCACTGCCTTATGATGTAGATGTGACTCTATCTCAAATCACATGGGGACTTACTGAAAGGTTGGGTTGTAGCTGGCTGGGAAACCTTTATGGTAGGAAGCTTTGACCCTTCCTATCGTAGGTAGTTCCTCACAGCATGACACGTGTATTTGTAAAATGAGGAACTCACGGACCGTTATATTGCAGTGGTAATGTGCATGGAGATAAACCAAATAAGACATGTTCGGATGCAACCTTTTTTCCCCTCCAATTCCTCCGTTTACTGTGTAATGTTTCCCCACCTCTTTATTACATTTAAAAAATTGTGAAACTATAATTTTCTGCATCTAACATACCAAACAATTTAATAAAATTAATAACAACATACCAACAATATATACCCATGACATAAATATACTAAGCAATTATAAAAATTATTAGGATTATATAGTTACTTTAGAAGTTGCTCCCAAACACCGTGCAACTAAATTTTTCATTCAAACTAATGATAGTACGAAAAAAAAGACTAATTAATGAAAATACGATCTCGAAAAATTTTTAATTCACAATCACAATATGTAAATTCGTGATAAATACAAAAAAGTATGGTACTTTGATCATATAATGAAGGAAAACCATAAAGAGCAAGCCATTTACGGGAAAAGTTTTCATTAATAAAAATACCAGCTCTTCACGGCTTTCTTACCAGTCCTCCAACATATGAGCAAAGTGCCAATAATTAAATTAGTAATTTTTTCGATTTATACATAATTAATTTTTTTTTTTTGCATTTCCACAAAAAACAAATGAAAATTTTTTATCAGAAAGCACAAAAGTCAAAATGATTGGTCTAAAAGGGAAAGGAATAGCAGATATGTACAGTACTTGTATTTCATGTTCGAATACCAAATCTGTGAATGTGTTTTAATTGTTATCCATTGGTATCCTAAAGTATCATTTTCTTATCAAATACCAGCTCTTTAATACCCATTTACCCATAAATAAATTTATTTATCAGATAAAATAAAAATAAACCCGTTTTTCAATAAAACATCAGCTCTTTATGGCTTTCCTCTATTATAAGAACAGAGTACCTATTTTTCCATAAACAAATTTATTTATCGGATAAAATAAAAATAAACCTGTTTTCCAATAAAACACCAGCTATTTATTGGAAATAGCTATTTATTGAAAAATGGGTTTATTTTTATTTTATCCGATAAATAAATTTATTTATGGGAAAATGGGTGTTAAAGAGTTGGTATTTGATGGGAAAATGATACTTTAGGATACCAATGGATAACAGTTAAAACACATTCACAGATTTGGTATTTTAAATAATGAAGATTGGTTCCATTTCAATTAGTTTTTGGGGGTGTTTTTCAAAAATAGCACTGTAGCATTTCAAACGTGAAATACAAGTACTGTACATATCTGCTATTCCTTTCCCTTTTAGACCAATCATTTTGACTTTTGTGCTTTCTGATAAAAAATTTTCATTTGTTTTTTGTGGAAATGCAAAAAAAAAAAAAAAATTTAATTATGTATAAATCGAAAAAATTACTAATTTAATTATTGGCACTTTGCTCATACGTTGGAGGACTGGTAAGAAAGCCGTGAAGAGCTAGTATTTTTATTAATGAAAACTTTTCCTGTAAATGGCCTGCTCTTTATGGTTTTCCTTTATTATATGATCATAGTACCATACTTTTTTGTATTTATCATGAATTCACATATTGTAACCATGAATTAAAAAAATTTTTGAGATCGTATTTTCATTAATTAGTCTTTTTTTTCGTACTATCGTTAGTTTGAATGAAAAATTTAGTTGCACGGTGTTTGGGAGCAACTTCTAAAGTAACTATATAATCCTAATAATTTTTATAATTGCTTAGTATATTTATGTCATGGGTATATATTGTTGGTATTTTGTTACTAATTTTATTAAATTGTTTGGTATATTAGTTGCAGAAAATTATAGTTTCACAATTTTTTAAACATAATAAAGTAGTGGGGAAATAATGCACAGTGAATGGAGGAATTGGAGGGAAAAAAAGGCTGCATCCGGACATGTCTTGTTTGGTTTATCTCCATGCGCGTTACCACTGCAACATAACGGTCCGTGAGCTCCTCATTTTACAAATACACGTGTCATGCTCTGAGGAGCTGGCTGGCTGGCTACTTTCAACCAGTAATGAAATGTGTTTTTCGATTTTACCCCTAAAAATATAACCACGTGAGAGAGGCGTGCTATTTTTAGTCGGAGAAATGAGCAAAAACGAGCATTATGACTAAATTGGATCACAATTTAAATGTGATGGACAATTTTGGCTGATTTTATATGTTATGGACTAAAAAAGTGTTTTTGGTAAATGTTAGGGACCAATTTGACAAATTTCTCTTTGCTAAATTGAATAAAAGTGTATTCCCTCTGTCCAATTATCAAATGTTGCTTTTTTGGATTTCAACTTTTTTTTTTATGAAAACATTTGAACATTATTTTTGAATAAGGTGGCGTTGGATAAAGTTACCTATTAATTCTTGCATTCAAATATTTCTTTATTATACGTGCATTGGAATTTAGAATTTCTTTTATATGACAAATTTGGAATGGAGCTAATTTTTTTTAAAACTTTTTTTTATTGTAAATAGAAGGATTTGAACTCGAAACTTTTCGCTTAAACTCCCCCGGCATAGGAACCATCCACTCTATTCTTCTCTCAAAAAAGGACTAATGTTATGTGTTGATTTTAAAATGGTGACTCTTATTTTGAAACAAAAAAGAAAAAAGTGAAAGCACCACATTAGTAATGGAATGGAAAGAATACCTCTAAAGAAAAGGAAAGGAAAAGAGAGAGTAATATATTTTTGGCATAGAAATTAGCTTTTATTCTAGGATAATATATTTCAGTAATTAGCTCTTTTCAACACAAAAAAAGAGATAATCAAAGTTGGTGATAAGATAGTTTGACAGTTTAATTACATCCAAACTGCAATTTTTACCAATTTTTTCATAAATTTTTTGGTGAATGGAAGTCTAAATTAGTATTAGACCATTAGGTAAAGGATATAGCGAAACAAGAAAATGCTATCTCCACTTAAGCCAATACTGTACAAGAGCAATATTGATCAAGTTGGCCTCAATAAGTTGATTAAGACAAGAGTATTCTCGTATATTCAGCAGAAGCTATCTCAAAAAGGATTGAAACCTTAAGGAATGAAGAACTCCAGTCACAGCTTGTAGGACCCGGTACAAGGATATGTTAGTCAAGAAACGACTTTACAATTCTTTTTTTTTTTTGATAAGCGACTTTACAATTCTTAGCAAAAACTTGTTTCCGTATCTAGTCTAAACTTAACAAACGTTCTTTGGAGGGGGGGCGGAGGGGAAGGAAAATTATAAATAAATGACTTTTTAGTGGCATATGCTGTGAGTTCCTAATAAGGAAGTGAAAATTAATAAAGAATACTTCCATGTATTTTCCAAGTTAAAACTGAAAATTTATGCTTTCAAGAATGACATATAGAGAAAGAGGCATGACTACATCAGGCAAGACTATTCTTTTTTTTTTTTTCTTTTTTTGCGCTAGACTATTCATTTCTACTCGAACAGCCTAAATTAGGATTGAAAAGTCTAGAGCTAGACTTCTTTATTCTACTCCGATAAAAATGTATATGTTTTCAAGAATGACATATTCTCCTTCCATGCTAATCTGTTTCTCACGCTCTGGGAATTTAACCTCTTAAGAATGATGCCTTGATTGCGATGTTAATATTTTCCTTTTCAATCTTAACACCCAAAAAATTCAAAAGCTGAATTTGAAATTAACATGCATTGAAATAAAGAAGGGACAATCTAGGAAAAAGGAATTAAAGGTAGTTTTGATTTTCTTAACATGACAAATATTTTGAGACATTTCAAAATAGAAATATGATACTTTTAATAGGACGAAGAATAAGATAGCATAAAGTCTAAAGTACATCAGGCTAAACTATTCAATTTTTTTTTGTTTTTTGTTTTGGACTAGATTATTCAATTCTACTATAGTCTAGCACCAGATTACTTAATTCGACTGCAATATTCCAAAGCCGAAAATTTATGTTTTCAAGAATGACATATACAGTTATACAAGGAGGCATGACCTGAAAGCGCATCAGGCTAGACCATTCAATTCTTTTTTTTTTTTTGGCTAGAGTATTCAATTATACTCGAATAGTTGCTTACACTATTCCTTTTAAAGCGATTATACCAAAAACAAAAAGGGCTAATTGAACTAGGAAACTAGATTTTAGAAGTAAGGCCCAGAATATAATTACAGAAAGCGTCTTTTCCTTTGTAAACATGTTTAATGCAACTTAATAATCTGACATTTATTTTTAATATGAGCATTCATTATGAATGTGAATGTTGACTTGCTAGTATAATGCATGGATAAAAGTCAACGACACTGCTTTGTTTATTTTGTACAAGTCAACTATCTATAGTTATCAATCAGCCTACAGGTTGGGTTGTAGTGGGCTCGCTACCTCTTTTGTTGTCTGATTTTGTCTACTGAGTATAACCTAGAAGGGATCAAATGATAGATATTAGAAAAAAATGACTTGACCGAGCTCTCAGAAACTAAGTAAGAAATTCACTGTATGAGGCTTTCTTATTCGATTCAAAATTGCAAATCTTCTAACGGTGTTAATGCTTTTAAATACGTGTTTTCGTTAGCTGATGTTGACTAAGCTTCTTGACATTGTCGTGGATCTTTTGATATGTATTGTTTTCTTCAAGCACCTAGGGACATGAAGGTTCAACACGACTAACTACTTATCAGGTTTTGAAAAAATGCACTATCTGTTGCTATAAATATCTGTCATCCTTTACTTGTTTTCTCACAAGTATTTCAACAAAATTAAAGATATTGGCGATGGCTAAATCTCACTTCAGCTACACAACCTTCTTTGCCCACCTGATCTTCTGCTTCCTCCTCCTCGCGCCAAATGGTGAGTTGTAGGGTAGTCTTTAGTTAGATATCTTACTCTTTTCTAGTCTTAAATGGTGCACATGTGCATTAATTGGTATATGTTCGCACCCTTCTCTGCCTCTACCTCTCTCTTAATGAGAAAATTTCCAGTATGAAGAAAAAAAATTGGTTGTTACTAGCACTGAATTAGAATAGTTGTACATATGTATCATGTGCATGTACACTCTCAATCAAAGACTCCTACGAACTAATTTGTATAAACTATGCTCCATCTGCTTTTTAATAGTATATAATATGTGGCTCTCAATGTATAGCTTTATAATATAGTGACGGATCTCCTATTTCCCTTTTTAATTAATCGTCACTTGTCAGTATATTTGCACATATAGTGTTGCAAGCGAGAATTCACATGCCATAAAAGTACAAACATGACGGAGATTGGCAAAGAAAATGGGGTAGAGGAAACCATAGCCTATAATATAATATGAGTGAACAATTATCCTTTAGGTGGCCAGGCTAGATCCCTCGTACTATAAACGTTAGACTAACTCCTACACGTCCTCTCTTTAATCAAAATCAATCATCCCTTGCTTTGTTTCATGCAGAGATACCAATGGCTGAAGCTGCATATTGCGTGAAGCCCAGCAAGACATGGTCGGGGAGATGTTTAACCTCCCGACAGTGCAATAGGCAATGCATAATTCGAGAGGGTGCTGTCCTGGGAGCTTGCCATAGAACACTTGGTTGCTTCTGTAGTTTCACTACATGCTGAATGGACAAATCCTACGCTACAATTTGCACCGTATATTCTTTGTAACAAAATAAAGGCTACCAGTTCACTGGAATCGGAGATATTCCAAATACAGTTGTATTAGTTTGATAATTATGATTGTAGACACAAAAAATTTTAGTTTTATTCTTATTCCATTTCTTTTCTATTTATTCATTTTTATTTTATTTCTATTTTATTTTTATTTATCACTTTTTCTAAAGAAAATCATTTCAATTTATTTTTAGAAAATTAGAAAGAAAAGAAAAGAAAAGACAAAAAAGAAAAACTAGAAAATCAAAATCAGATTTAAAAATAATAATAAAATAAATTAGCCATGCACGCGTTCCTTGCTTTCGTACACTTGCACGCGCGCATCATCTTCCTGCTCTTCGTACATGACCATGGACGAGGCCATGGTACCAAAAATTGCAACAACCATTTTTCGCCCAATTCCACTTGTTTTTTGTTTTTTTTCCCCAATCTTTTGCCACCTCACCCCTTGATATCTATCAAGATTTTTCTAGAATAAAAGCCATCTAATGGCTCAAAATTCCAGAAGAAACCCAGCTTTCATCCTCACTTTGAGGTGAGGGTTTGGGGGGTTTTTGTTCCTATAAAAGGCTTCAAAACGCAGCCTTAGGGTAAGAAAATAAGAGGGGAGGTGGCAGAAAAACCAAAAACAGAGAGAAAAGAGAAAAAACAGGGAGAAAAGAAGAAAAAAAGAGCAGAAAAATTTTGAGTCAGGGTTGAGCGTCCTGCCTCCTTCGTGAGCAAAATCCGATCTCGATTTTAGTCCTTTAGGTGTGTTTACGGTAGTAGAGGGACAAATTTCGTTCACACAACTTTCAGAGAAAACGCCTCTAATATCATCGAATCCGGGCTCAAAGTCGCGGGTTTATCAGCCCTTGAAGAACTTTTGCAGCAATGGAACCAAGCTCTTACCTGCGATTTTCTCTCTTCCGTGAAGTTCAACGCAGTGTTTTTGCCTTTTAAATCATTAAAGGTATGGTATTTCATCTTTTCTAGCTTTATCTAAGTTTAGATTCACATCAAACTTGTCAAAGATTCTGCAGAACCCGTTTCTTTCTTCTCCTTCCTTTTTCTGCATTTCTACTTATTTTGTGGAGCGTTAGATCTGATTCCATTGTATAATGTTGTGTTGAACTATACTCGTGGATCTCGGTTTGCATGAGTTTGAGTTTTTTGGTCTGGATTCCTGGTTTCGTTCGGTGTTTGCTGTATTCGATGAATGAACCCATAGTTGCAGAAGAAGACAGCTTCGAACCAGGCTGCATGGAAAATTTATAAAATTACGATTTGGCCCCTAAGTTTTTACATAATTCTATTATAACCCAAAATCTGGAAAAAATCAATCAATTTTGTCTCTTTTAAACTTTAATCTTCTTTTTCATGTTTTAAATATGTTTTTAATTCTGGATTTTAACACATAATTAGGGTTTAATTATTTTTTGGTAGATTTAATACTTTGTTGGATTTGGTAAAAGAGAAAAATGCAGTTTTGGTACCTAAACTTTGACACATGAGGATTTTAGTCCCCAAATTTTGGGCGAAAACAAATCTGGTACCCGAACTTTCAAATTTTGAGCACATTTAGTACCCTTGACAATTTTTTCCCAAGTTGCTACTGAAAAAAAGTCATGTAACAGTCACATGTCCGGCCAATATTGTATAAAAAATGTCAAAAAAATGTTAAATGCCATTTTAATACTAAGTATTAAGTTTAAGGACTAATAATGTAATTAAAAAAACCTATGGACTAAATCACATCACGAGTCATTTAAAAAATAAAAGAAGAAGGAAACGATGTAAAATTCGGCCAAATTCATTTCTATCTGTGTTTCATCTCTCTCTCTCTCTCTCTCTCTCTCTCTCTCTCTCTCTCTCTCTCTCTCTCCCCCCCCAAAGAAAACCTATGAACCAAACTTCAACAAAAATTCAAGTTGGGCATGGCATGATCCAGCATATGTCGAAGACATCAATTTCTTATTCCTGGTTCGTCAAGAAGCATGAATGCAATAGATTCTACTTTCAAAAGGTTAGAATCAAGACAATGAAGACTGATCTTGATAATTGTGCTCTTATAGCTGCTTTTGTTCTTGGTGGTAATCAATTGACTCATGTGATGTTATTTAGTCCTTAGGTTTTTTTTATTACATTATAAGTCCTTAAACTTAATATTTAGTATTAGAATGACATTTGACATTTTTTATACAATAGTGACCGGACATGTGATTGTCACATGACTTTTTCCGATATCAATTTGGGAAAAAATCGTCAATGGTACTAAATGTGCTCAAAATTTGAAAGTCTGGGTACCAAATTTGTTTTCGTCCAAAATTTGGGGACTAAAACTGCTCATGTGTTAAAGTTTGGGTATCAAAACTACATTTTTCTCTTGGTAAAATAAATCAAGGTTTGGGTTAATATTGTTTTATTGGGCTTTTGGTAAATGCATTTGGGTTTATTTTGATTGGGTTATGGCATGGGTTTGGGAGATGAAACCCATGCATTTTGGTTTGGTTTGTTTGGTGAAACGGATGGACTGGCCTGTGTTTTTCCTTTGGACTTTTCGTTGGACCAAATGATTTTTGGCACAGGAAAGTAATGGAAAGGGCTCAAGTGGCTTTTACCGTGCAAAATTAATATAGAAATTGCATTTCTGTCACTGGATTTTCATGTATTTCCATTATGGTTCTAAAAGCTTTAGTTTTCTTTCCATTAGTCCAATATAATTACAATTTGGTCCCTAAACTTTATTTTTCTTTAATATTGATCCATTATCTTTGTAATAATTAAAATTTAACCCTAAAAACTTTCTTAATATTTGCAATTAGGTCCCTAATAGCTTTGATTTCTTAAATGTAAGTTGTTTATTGTCGCGCCCCACTTTTCGAATGATGATGTAGTGTGAATTGTGTAGTGTGGTGTGAACGTGTGCAAAATGAAAATAAAGGCCATGGGACTTGATAAAGCGACGGATTGGCCATATAAGTTCAAAAAGGGTTTCTTGAAAAATGGAGTCGCCACTTGGTATAGAGTTAGGGTGTACCAAGTCACCCAAAAATGATTTTTTGTTTTTGATTGAAAAAGTAAATGAACCCTTTTAAAGAACTTTTGGGTCTACGTAACCAAAAAGAGGGATCGGGGGTCACATTTGACGAAGGGGAAGGCAAGGATAAAAATCCAAGGCACCCCTTCGACCTAGCCAAGGCTAGTTGCGTGACTTAAACCAATTTTCCCTAATTTTTTTCTACCCAAGGTATGTATCACGTATTGGATATGTCTATATGAATGCAAAAACCTAGACCTAGGGGGATTGGGGGAAATTTCTCTTCAAAGGTTGAGTGGTGCCAATCACATTAATTGTGAAGCCCAATAATGATCCTTTTGGAGAGGTCACACCTAAACCTAAATGACGTGAAAAATGAGTGGAATGCATGTCATGTGAAAGTGTGAGTTGTGTGAAGTGAGAAAAAATGATAAAAGTAAGATATAAGTGGCGGTGTGCAAATGAAGATGAAAGTACTCGTGTGCGAGTGAAGATGAAAGTGTTCGTGTGCAAGTGAAGATAAAAGTGTTCGTGTGCAAGTGAAAAAAAGTGTTCGTGTGCAAGTGAAAGTGATAAAAAGGTGCATGTGTGCAAATGAGACAAAAGTGAAAGTGTGATGATAGAGTGGATTGAGAATGCATGAGCCTAGGGAATTCATGCATATTGGGTACGGGGAGACCTAAATCGTGACTCAATTTGCCCTTTTATAGAGAGGATACAAGCGTGCTAAGGCTTTAGAAAAAGCCACACTCGTCTATATCCCATATTTAAGGGGACTCTCACGCAAATGTACCCTATAACTAGTATGAGATGCAAAAAATCCTAAAATGAGGGGAAAAGGGCTCGAGGAGCATGCCAGATGATAAAACTAAGGAAAAATGCATGATATGTAGTGAACAAGCAAATGATGTGCTAACGAGGGGAAATCCCTAAGGGTCTAGCGTTGGACTAGCCCATTCTATGAATTCCGACTAGCGTTGGACTAGCGGAAACGTACATTCATCCATTCCATTCATTCATGGCAATGAAAGCAAGTAGACATGCCAAAATACTCGTAAACACATAGCACATAGCATTTAGCATGCTCGACTAGATGCAAGAGCCTAATAAAGCAATTAAACATGTAGCAACAAAAACAAGCAAGCAAGGGGAAAGGGAAGTGGACCAGATGCTCTCCGAGCCCTATCTATTACAAGCCAAGAGGTGTACACATACCCCATAAAAGCATAAAGGGGAAGGGGAAATGGACAAGATGCTCTCCGAGCCCTATCTATTACAAGCCAAGAGGTGTACACATACCCCATAATGAATAACTTAAATAAAAAGCAAAAGTAAATGAAATAAAGGAAAGGAATTAAAGAAAGGCAAGGAAAGCAACGTAGACATGCAATTCACACTTAGCACGTTGGATCACATAGGAGAAATGAAAATCAAGGAGATAGAGGTTACCTCCCTTGCAATTGAGTCCAAATGAAGTGAAATCACTTATTTATCCTCCAAAATAAAAGAAATGGTCAAGGTACCAATTTATTTGGAAAAATTAAAGAAAATAGGCAAACACAAGCTCACTTGGTCATAACGCCCCTAAAATCATGAATTAAGTGCAATTGAAACAAAGCATAGTGATTAATTAAAACAAACAAGCAATGAAATTGTAGAATTAAAATTGCCAAAGACCGAATTGATGAGGTTATTCAATTGATTGGGCCATAGTAGAACAAGGGGAGACTTGGGGATTAGAATGCAATTTCTGGAAAAATATTCATGCATGCAACGTACAAAGCTGAAACTTTTGCAGCTAACTACAATGAAACCAACTGCATTTCGTTTCCAAGCTCAAATTTCTGATTCCAATTCATAATTTTGATTAGATATTTTCAACCCAACATCACAACTTTAGATTAAGCAAGCAAAAACTACACAGCCCCCACGATTCAAACAAGCAAAATCTTAGAAAAAAGCATCATGCGAAATTCTGGACAGCATGCTTGAAAAACAAAAGTTTCTGCAATTAAAAAAAAAAAAAAAAAAAACAAAGCTTGCGGCCCTTTGCCCCCAAGCTCACCGCAATTTTCCAGGTTCACAGCTTCAAACTAGGCAGTATACTACATCATTAACATCATCCTAGCAAGCAGAAATCTTAGCAACATCCCATGCAAAAAATTCCAGGCAATTATGCAAGCATTTGATGAACTAAACTGCTGCAACCTTTCTAGTTTTACCTTCCAAGACCAGATTTCATAGCCAAGCATATGCATTAACCCAAGTAAACAAACAAGCAAGACATGGATTGGATATCCCAACAAGCAAAGACATGGGAAGGGACCCAGGCATGAAAAGAACTAGTGCAAGATTCTGGAAAAACACTGATGCAAAAACTTGACAACCCCTAAACACCCAACACCCAAGCATTCTTTCGGTCATTTTCCAGCAAGCATTCTTTCGTCCACTTTCCATTTCAGCCCCTAAACATACACACCCAACACCCCCTTATCCAATTCCTTTCAACCAGTACACTAATACCCCAAACATGCAACCCCAGCTAGCCAAAACAGAGGGCCGAACTCATATGAGCAGTCGCAGGTAAAAAAACAAAGAGAACGTGAGAGCTATTTTTCTTTTCTGTTCTGCTACAAACTTTGCAGCTTCAACTTACTATCATTTAACATGCCTAAACATGATCATCCAACCCCCCATAACTGAACGAGAAAGCAGGGCATGAAATGCAGCAAATAAACGAAATGAATTTGGAGCAGCAAAGGTTTCGATTATTTGCAAAATAATGTCTACCTCTGTTGCTGCAACAAACCAAGAAGCTCCTTCCTACTTTTGACCAAGTTTTAGCTTTGTAAAATTCAAAGTAATTTGCTCACAGGGAGAGGGGAGTGAGGGAAAGAATCCATACTATCAGGCAGCTATAGAAGACAGCAAGGAAGCAACATAAAAATGAATTTCTGCCTTATACACTGGGAGAAATGAAAACCAACATGATGAAGCGTTCATCAACCCCACTAACAAACGCACGTTGGCTAGAATCTTCTTCACATGTATACATAAAAACGCAGAAAATCTCTTCATTTTGGTTCAAGACTTTGGCTTAGGCATTTATCAAACGACTGACGGGTGTGCAAAAGGTCATTGATTCTCTACTCGATTGAAGCCATGATCTACCCCAAAAATTATCAGAACACAAAAAGAAATTTCAATTCCATTCATCATATATAACATACATACTCCAAATTCATAAATAGCCCACAGTAAGTTGCTAAAACCCAGGCATAGAAGAACAAGTTTCAGGAGCTTGAAGAAACTGAAATATGAAAAAAAACGACTTACCGTGTTCCTTTTCTACGTGAAAGCCCTGCGATGATGAAGCTGTATATTTGGTGAAGTGGTGGCAGCTCCTCCGAGTGCGGCAGTTTGATGGCGGGGACAGTGTTGGTACCAGTGGCTTCAATGATTGCTGGCTGCCGAATTGGAAACCAGGCCCTTCATCCCTTGTTCACTTGCTGCCCTTTTCCTCTTTCTGTCCGAAGTCACAGCTCTCCTCTTCCTTCAGCCGCCAGTCTTCTGATTTTCCAGCCGTCCCAAGCCTCTCTCTTGATCGCTCTCTTTTGCCGTTGTTACAAAAACCTCTTCCCTCTAAGATCCTAGCCTAGCCGCTATGTAACCTCCCAGCTCTCAGCCCTCAAGTTCTCATCAGTTCCTTCCTCTCTTTTCAGATTTCCCTCTCTATCGTTCTTTTCCTCCCATCCTTTCTCTCGCTCGTTTTTCCTTCCGTTAGCTTTTTTTCTCCCCCACACCAGCTAGCCGCTAGTCCCTTCCCCTTTTTTCTCAGATGCAGCTCTCTCAGTTTTCTTCTCTCTTTTGTTTCTTGCTCAAAACCCAGCCGTCATTCAGTCCTTCCTCCCTTTTCACTCTCGGCTGTTTTTCTTTCTTTTCCTTTTGCTTGTGTTTCTATCCCCTCGTTGATCCCTCACTCTTGCTCTCGGCCCCAGCCACTACTAAAACCTCTCTTTTCTTATCTTTCTTAGCCGCTGTTTTTTCTTTCTTTCCGTCAAACTCCCCCTTTGCGGCTCCCTCTTCTTTTCTATTTATACTAGCCCTCTAGCCCTAAAACAACTCAGCCATCCTCTCCATATTGCAGCTAAGGGCTCCCCGAGTCCTTCCTTGCAAAGCTGCGAAAAACGCAGCTTGCAGTCGCGTTTCTTCTTTTTTTTTTTTTTTTTTTTTTTTTTAACAATAATAATTACAGAAATGATAAAACAAAATATAAATAATAATAACGACAAAATTACACAAACTAGGTAATAATAATAACAAAAACAAAAACTAAACAAAAATGGCCATTTTTAATTTTTCAATTTTTCATTTTTCATCATTTTCTTTTTTCTCAAAATAACTTAATAAAAATAACTAAAGTGCCCAAAGATTGAATTTAAAGAAATAAACATGTTTTTGTGAACAAATTTTCCTTTTTTCTTTTTTCCCTCTTTTTTCATTTTTCCTATCCAACTAAAGCCTATCTTTTGAATTTTTCTTCTTTTCCCTCTTTTTCTTTAATTTTCTCTTTTCTCCTTTTTTTATGATTTTTCATTTGCATTTTTCTTTCAAGAAAGCATTGGATAAAACAAAATGACTAAAACATATTTTTGATGTTTTCTTTTTCTTTTTTCTAAAAACTCTACGCTAATTTTAAACTTAAAAGCTAAAACTAAAAATTAAAACTAAAAGTAAACAACGAATGCAAACAATCTAAAATGAAAATCATGAAATAGATGCCACATAAAATTATTCAAAATTTGGTGTCTACAGTTTGCCCCTCTTTGTCTGAGTTTTGAAAAAACTTGAGACAAAGAAGTAGACACCAAATACTTACCTGTGTTATTTGGCTGCAAAAGGATCCCAATGAACAAGAATTTGAATACGGGACTGACCCGAACATGAAAAATAAAACGGGACTGACCCGAACCAGAATTGAAAACGGGACTGACCCGAACAGAAATTTAAGATTGGGATAGACCCACGGGATAGACCCGGACAGAAATGTAAAATTAGATGAATTGAAGTGAGATAGAGTGTTGGTGGGATGGAAACACGCACATTAGTGAGATAGGCTCGATGCTAACGGCGGTAGAAATGAGAACATGCACGTTAGTGAGATAGACTCGATGCTAACGGCGGTAGAATGAAAACGCGCACATCAGTGAGATAGACTCGATGCTAACGGCGGTAGAAATGAGAACACGCACGTTAGTGAGATAGACTCGATGCTAACGGCGGTAGAATGAAAACACGCACATTAGTGAGATAGACTCGATGCTAACGGCGGTAGAAATGAGAACACGCACGTTAGTGAGATAGACTCGATGCTAACGGCGGTAGAATGCAAACGCGCACATTAGTGAGATAGACTCGATGCTAACGGCGGTAGAAATGAGAACACGCACGTTAGTGAGATAGACTCGATGCTAACGGCGGTAGAATGAAAACACGCACATTAGTGAGATAGACTCGATGCTAACGGCGGTAGAAATGAGACACGCTCGTTAGTGAGATAGACCCGATGCTAACGGCGGTAGAATGAAAACGCGCACATCAGTGAGATAGACTCAATGCTAACGGCGGTAGAATGAAAACGCGCACATTAGTGAGATAGACTCGATGCTAACGGCGGTAGAAATGAGAACACGCACATTAGTGAGATAGACTCGATGCTAACGGCGGTAGAATGCAAACGCGCACATTAGTGAGATAGACTCGATGCTAACGGCGGTAGAAATGAGACACGCTCGTTAGTGAGATAGACCCGATGCTAACGGCGGTAGAATGAAAACGCGCACATTAGTGATATAGACTCGATGCTAACGGCGGTAGAATGAAAACGCGCACATTAGTGAGATAGACTCAATGCTAACGGCGGTGAGAAATGAGACACGCTCGTTAGTGAGATAGACCCACGTTCCAGTAGCGATGTAAGTGAAATGCTCGCTGGCGGGACTCACCTCATGCTCCAGTGGCTGTAAAAATGAAATGCACGCTAGTGGGACTAACCCATGTTTAGCGGCAACGGAATATGAAATGCACGTTAGTGGGACTGACCCATGTTTAACGGCAATGAGAATGAAACGCGCGCTAGTGGGACTGACCCATGTTTAGCGGCGAAGAAAACAAAATGCACACTAGTGGGACTAACCCATGTTTAGTGGCAATGGAACATAAAATGCACGTTAGTGGGACTGACCCATGTTTAACGGCAATGAGAATGAAACGCGCGCTAGTGGGACTGACCCATGTTTAGCGGCGAAGAAAACAAAATGCACACTAGTGGGACTAACCCATGTTTAGTGGCAATGGAACATAAAATGCACGTTAGTGGGACTGACCCATGTTTAACGGCAATGAGAATGAAACGCGCGCTAGTGGGACTGACCCATGTTTAGCGGCGAAGAAAACAAAATGCACACTAGTGGGACTAACCCATGTTTAGTGGCAATGGAACATAAAATGCACGTTAGTGGGACTGACCCATGTTTAACGGCAATGAGAATGAAACGCGCGCTAGTGGGACTGACCCATGTTTAGCGGCGAAGAAAACAAAATGCACACTAGTGGGACTAACCCATGTTTAGTGGCAATGGAACATAAAATGCACGTTAGTGGGACTGACCCATGTTTAACGGCAATGAGAATGAAACGCGCGCTAGTGGGACTGACCCATGTTTAGCGGCGAAGAAAACAAAATGCACACTAGTGGGACTAACCCATGTTTAGTGGCAATGGAACATAAAATGCACGTTAGTGGGACTGACCCATGTTTAACGGCAATGAGAATGAAACGCGCGCTAGTGGGACTGACCCAACGGCTAGCGGCGGATGCAAATGAAAGGCACACTAGTGGGACAAACCCAACGGCTAGCAGCGGAAGCAATGAACATGCTTACCGGCGGGACAAACCCAACTCCAGCAGCGATGAAATGCTTACTGGCGGGACAAACCCAGCTCCAGTAGCGATGTAAACGAAATGCTTACTGGTGGGACAAACCCAGCTCCAGTAGCAATGAAAATGAAATGCTTTTGACAATCGGACAGTGGGATCAAAACCCGAGTCTGCCGTGATGAACTTGACTTGATTGATTTTTTTTTTATTTTTGTTTGGTGATTTTTCTTTTCTTTTCGCTTTTCTTTTTGACTTTTGAGAATCTTTCCAAAAAATTAATTTGCCCCAGTATGATGAATTTTTGCAACTTGAGTCCATAGTTGATTCTGTATCGCCATGTTGTTGCACCTTTTGATCAAATTTGCTTGCCACATTTACGATCTGCCTTTGTTCACCAGAGGACTCCTTCCAACACCGATTCCAGTGCGAGGTGTGATTGTTTTCGTCCATGCATGGAATTTTTCTGCAAAAGAGAAAAAACAAAAGGATTGCCACCATCATTTGATCCGCTTGCCTTTTGAGAATCGTGTAAACATAAGCCTTTTGATGCCTTCGTCAAAGTTGGCCGCGGCATCTGACTTGGTTGGATTTATCACTTCAAATGTCTCTGCTTTTCCAGACTGACCGGGTAAGCATTTTGCCATATTGCGAAGCCTTCGTAATTGGCTTGGCTGCACCTTAGCCCTTTTTAAGAGATGACCGAACCCAAGTATGCTTCGAGTAAACCACAGGGGTCGTTATTTACCACAATTCAATGATAAAGAATGAGGTATGCAAGAAAAATTCACATGTCATGTAAAAATGAATATGCACAAGAATGCACTCACAACTATTTGTGCTTAAATTCTACAAAAATGCCATGAATGCAAGAAATTTGGTAAAAATGAATTTCCTAAGAATGTCTTTGCCAAAGAATGTTTTACAAAATAACACAGCTTTGGCCAAAGGATGCGTATTCGAATCTTTGAATATCCTTGTTCTGGAATTCAATATTGGCAGGGGTATGACAAAAATGAGGAGAAATCCAAACGGACCAAACCACCAGTTGTTCCTCCTTGTGCTTGCTCATTACAGAAATCCTACCTTGGCGCCCTTTCGGGTTTTCACCAAGGTTGCCCCCACTCCTTTTCTTTTGTTTTGTTTTTGTTTTTGTTTTTCTCTCTTTTTTTTTTCTTTTCTTTTTTTTCCGAGGTGCCCTTTCAGGTTTTCACCTAAGGAACAATGGAAAAAACTCAACCATAATCGACTCAGGAGTATGAACTGAAGATTGCTGACATCAGTAAAATGCGCTTCCCTGGTAAGATTAGGCGATGGCATTATGGACATCACTTGCCAGCTGATTAGCAAATTTTCCAATAGAAATGCAGCAAGTGACGAAAACCAGGACTTTGGGCTTTTGAAATGAAGTCAGGTGGGGTGTTTGAAAAAAGTTGAGGCTTGAAAGCAAATTTTGATGAGAGGGGTGTGAAATAGCCTGAGATTGCATCATTTTGAAATTATTTCCAATTTTGAACGAAACTGAGGAAAATTTTGCCCCAGTTTGATTGGATTTTTTTTCGTTGCATTTTCTTCATTGCATTCTTCTTACTTTTGCATTTTTCTAAAAACTAAATTTGCCCCTGTGTGGGGTTCTTTTTCCTTTTCATCTCTTTCAAAGATAAATTTGCCCCAGTGTGGGGTTTTTCTTTCCTTTCTGATCATTTTCAAAATGAATTTGCCCCAGTGTGGGGTTTGCAGTTCTCAGGGGTTGCCAAACGAAAATTATTGTTCTGATAGCTCAAAGGGGATGACTAGGGATGAAATGTTTTGATTGGAAAGGAAGATGGCCTGACTTGTGCCTCGACCCTTGCGCGATTTCCAAAAAGAAATTTGCATAATCAAATAAAGAACATCTTACACATGTCCGAGTTGATAGGTTGAGGGAATGTCTGTCCATCCATTTCTCCTTTGAACACCCAATAAGCTTTGTCAATTTGAAGCAAATTTGCCTTCGACTTCGTCTTTCATCGCTTTAGCACTTTGTTTCCTTTTCAGAAGGTCGGTGGCGGACATAGGTCATGCTTATGACATTCAGCTGTTTTTCATCAATCATTGGTAACCCTACTCTGACCAATCAGCTTCGAGCTTGGCAGGGGAGGAATTTTTATCAATGAAGGGATCTTGGCCTTTTCCATGAAGGTTTTTCCAAGGGATGGATTTTCAATGGAGGGATTTCAATGAAGCAAGTTTTATAAGGGATTTCTGTATGAAGGGATTTTCAATGAAGGTTTTTCAAGGAAGGGAGTTTTAATGCAGGGATTTTTAAATGAAGGGATTTTCAATGTGCGGCTTCATCGAATTCCAGAACAGTGATATTCAGAGGGTCAAATAATTTCAACTTTGGCCATCTTAAAAGAATTTAAAAGAATCAAGACAATAATCAAATCAAGCAAATTATGCATTTCATGCAACTCCAAATCAAAGTGTAAACAAGATAAACTCAATTGCAAAAGATGCTTTCATTAAACTATTCACATATGCAAAAAACAGCTTTTGTGAAATTTAGTAAATAACAACCCCTAGATTTACCAAAATTCCCCTCGAGAGGGAAAATACTCGGCCAACCATAATTACAACGTGCCTTCAAGATTCTCAGATTTCGTCACTGGAGGTGGATGCCTCTAAAGTGTCTTCATGTTTGGGAAAGGGGTTTGTGCTTACACTTGGTCCTTGTCCACCCTTTCCTCTTAGCACTATTTCTCCAGCCTCGATCATGTCTTGGATCTGGTGCCTAAGTACTTTGCAATTGGCGGTTGAATGGCCAGGTGCTTCTGAATGATAAGCGCAAGTGTACTGTGGATTGTATCCGTCAGGGATGCCATGAGGGTAAGGCGGAGGGGGAATGACGTCGATTTTACCAGCGGCTTTTAATTGTTCATACAATTGGTCCAGAGGCCTGCCAAGATTAGTAAAAATGCGATGGCGATTTTGCCTTTGAGGTTCAGTGGGTTGAGGGTAGTTGTAGGTGAGTCCATTTGGTGGAGGAAGTTGTTGATTGTAAGGGGGTCGGGGTCGTATTTGTTGAAAATTAGGTTGAGTTATTTGAAAAGGGACTACAGGTGGATTAGGATAGCTTGGGCGAGGTCGAGGGTGGTGGATATTGGCGTGATAAACAGGATGAGAGTTTGGATAATGGGGGTAAGGGTTGGAGTAGGTAGGGTATCGTCGAAATCTGGGTTTTGGGGTAGGGTTTTGATCCCAAACAAAAGCAGTTTCTCCCTCTTGCTTTTTGAATTGTTGCTTCTTCCCATTACTACTTTGGCTTTGCAAAACTTCCACTTGAGTTTTCAGGGCAGACACATTAACAATCTTTCCAGCCTTCACGAAGTCATCATATTCTTCCAGTTTATTGACAATAGCAGCAAATGAGCATCCAGTCATGCGGAAAATTTCTTCAAAGTGCGGCGGATCATGTGCCTTAATGAAAGTGCGAATGATTTCGTCTTCAGTCATCGGTGGCTCGACTTTTGCAGCTATTTTCCTCCACCTCTTGGCATAAGTCTTATGGTCCTCAGAAGATTTTCTTTTTGTTCCTTCCAACGTGGTTCGTGTCGGAGCCAGCTCGCAGTTATACTCGTATTGCCTCACAAAAGTTTTGGACAAATCAATCCAGGTTTTCACTTCCTCGAGCTTCAGGTTGGAATACCAGTCGAGTGCATCCCCCTCAAGACTTTCCGGGAACAACCTTAGAGGCAGGTTCTCGTCGTCTACAGGCTTTCCCAACTTGTTACCAAACAAACGGAGGTGCGTTTTGGGATTGCCAGTTCCATCGTACTTGTTAAACTTAGGGGTTTTGAACCCCTCAGGCAATTGAACATTTGGAAAGAGACAAAGCTCATCATAGTCCAGCACTCCTTGCTTGTTTAAACCCTGACTTTTTCTCATAAATTCATCAAAACGGTCAAGGCGTTTGAGCAGCTTTATATCAACGGGAGCGGAAGATTCCCCCATCTCTGGCTTGGTTTGGACAGTATGGTCAAGTAGGAATGGCTCAGTGGCAGTGTGATAAAAGGTATGTGGCTCAGGTGGTATGTTTGAAGTGATTTGCGGTTGGGGACCTTGCATGTGAGTAGGAAAGAACGAAAGGTTAGGAGGGTAAGTGTATGGCAAATTTATGGTGGGATAGGTGAAAGTTCCTTCGGGTGGAATGATGAAGGGTGGAGTAAAAGTGGTTTGGGTCGTGGATATGACCAATGATTCTGGCCCCGATTGACTGACGAGTCCAGGCTCGGGTTGAACTCCGCTACTGATAAGCTCATCGATTAATTTCTTTTGGGCGGCCATTTCAGATGCCATCTCACCAAACTTCGTAAGCATCTCGGTCAGTTGGACCCCCAAACTTGCAGTCTCAGGTTGGGCTGTAGCAGCAGACTTATCCGACGGTTCCGGCTGCGAACTCATGTTTACACGATTCCTCCGGACCCGACTACGGGATCGCGTTATGATGGGGCTTCGATGAGAAGCTATGTTTAAATATTACCTGAGAATTTTAGAAGGAATTGCCTTTAGATTTAGCCCTCGTTTAACTATTCCAATAAAAATAAAGAAAAAGGAAAAGAAAAAGACAAGAGTTAGTAAATATCCAAAAAAAAAAATCGGATGCATGTCCTATGGGGGAAGCCCTTTTTGTGCCAAGGGTAGGCCTAGAATGATGATGCAATCCTCCAGAGCAGGCACTATACAATACCTGATGGATCCAATCAGCTTGTGGAGTAAAAATAATTTGAAAAATTTGGCCTATTGAAATGAGAAGAGACGTTTGTCAAAATGAGGACCTCGTCCGAAGGGATTGATCACTTAAGAATTTGCAAAAATGCATGGGTTTGACCTTGACAAACTTCCTATCGAAGAGATTGGAATTTGTTTTGACAATTTTCCTCAGTGAAGCACGGGTCAAAACTCCAACTGATCAAATGGCTGGATGCAATGGATGTTTTTCTCAAAAACGACTAGGTTCTTCCGTTTTGAAATTCGACATTGAAATCCTAATTGGTCAAATGAAATTGCTAACTTATTAAGAATCGACCGGATTACCCTAAAAAGGGAAACATGTCCAATGAATTGAATGAAATTTAATTTATCCAAAATTAATCAGATCACCCTAACAAGGGTAAATTGATCAAATAGATTGAACGAAACTTGATTTATTCAAAATCGGCTCGGTTGCCCTAAAAATGGGTAAATTGGCTGAATGAATGAAATTGAATTAGTGATTTATTCAAAAAATCGGCCGAATGACCCTAAAAGGGGTAAATTGGTCAAAAGAATTGACGATTTATTCAAAATCGACCGGATGACCCTAAAAAGGGTAAATTGGTCAAAAGAATTGACGATTTATTCAAAATCGACCAGATGACCCTAAAAAGGGTAAATTGGTCAAATGAATGGTTTATTCAAAATTGATTATGAACTGACAAAATGGATCGATTGAATCGGCCGGCCATTGGTGATTTCAGAAAATTAGTCTATGAGCCTTCTAAAATCACGATTTGGCCTCAATTTATTTATCGTCTCAATAGAAGGAATCATTTGTGAATTTTCTTCAACTTAATGTCCTTTTACGCAAGGGATTTTTACCAACTTTGATAAGATGGCCAAAAAGGGATTATTAGACGCTCATATTCCAAAGATCGCTTTAGGAAAATGATCGGATCCTACCTTACCTTGTGCACTACCCCTTTGGATGGTACAAAATGTAAACGTGCAAGTCTCCTTGGATTAAGTATCCGAGACACAAGGTGGTTTTATTCCTAACACGGGATCCCCTAAATGGCATTCCCTTTCTAAGGTTTAATGCATGATGCCATTTATTAAAGCGATGTAAATATGCAATTCGAAATGAAACGTGACCTAAGGAACCCTTTATTTGCCAGGGTAGGCCTAAAATGGTATGACATTATTAAGTTATGAACAAAATATACCAAAATTTCTAAACGTGAAATAGCCTATCTATAAGGGTAGGTCCTAAAAGAGGATCATGCCAGACCTCTTATTTCCTAACGTTTGTGAATGCAAAAGATAAGAAAGAAGGAAACGTTAGTTCAACACATAATCACATAACACGTTGGACAACTAGATGATATAAAAGCAACAAAGAAATAAGGAAAGAGGGTGGGATCCCTCCCCTCGTGAATGGTGTCCCTAATAGGGTAAGGCTGACTCTAACCTAGGCAAGCTAAAATGGATGCATGAGGTTGGGGCTCACTAATGCATCTAGACTCGATAGGTCATAGGTCCCCGAGCCTTCAGACTTGGAAACCAAGGGTCATCACTCCCAAGGTTCCTTGTCGGTGGCTCGAGCGATTCCCCAGACGTTGCTACGCACACGTCGTGTTACGGCTACCCGTCTGGGCGAATCTAAAAAAGAATCCTCAACCTTCGACTAAAAACTAATAGGTCATCAACCTAAAGTTTAAAGCGGAAGATCGAGTGACCGACTCGGATCATGCTACGCACACGTCATGATACGATCACATGTCCAAGTGGTCGCCTCAAATCCTAATAGGGTGGAGTGGCGTGACAAGCCACTAAAAGAAAAATAATGAGGGGTAAAAATAATTAAAGCGTATGCGCGTATGCTAGTGCTCGTTTGGAGGGGAGGGATCAAGAACCAACGCGAGGCTCTAGGGTACATCTCCCACCCAAATGCAATGCAAAGCGCGAGATAAAACGAGTAAAATATACATCCAAACAACCAATCATACATACGTGAGTGAGGGAGTAGTTTGATACGCGCGCGAGGCAAAAAGTCCTAAAAAAGGAAAAATGCAACCCTAATATCCAAATGCTATGCATAAAAAGGGTAGAAAAAGGAAAAGAATGGCTAAATCAAAATGCTTGGACCCACTTAGGAAGTCCCCAGTGGAGTCGCCAACTGTCGCGCCCCACTTTTCGAATGATGATGTAGTGTGAATTGTGTAGTGTGGTGTGAACGTGTGCAAAATGAAAATAAAGGCCATGGGACTTGATCAAGCGACGGATTGGCCATATAAGTTCAAAAAGGGTTTCTTGAAAAATGGAGTCGCCACTTGGTATAGAGTTAGGGTGTACCAAGTCACCCAAAAATAATTTTTTGTTTTTGATTGAAAAAGTAAATGAACCCTTTTAAAGAACTTTTGGGTCTACGTAACCAAAAAGAGGGATCGGGGGTCACATTTGACGAAGGGGAAGGCAAGGATAAAAATCCAAGGCACCCCTTCGACCTAGCCAAAGCTAGTTGCGTGACTTAAACCAATTTTCCCTAATTTTTTTCTACCTAAGGTATGTATCGCGTATTGGATATGTCTATATGAATGCAAAAACCTAGACCTAGGGGGATTGGGGGAAATTTCTCTTCAAAGGTTGAGTGGTGCCAATCACATTAATTGTGAAGCCCAATAATGATTCTTTTGGAGAGGTCACACCTAAACCTAAATGACGTGAAAAATGAGTGGAATGCATGTCATGTGAAAGTGTGAGTTGTGTGAAGTGAGAAAAAATGATAAAAGTAAGATATAAGTGGCGGTGTGCAAATGAAGATGAAAGTACTCGTGTGCGAGTGAAGATGAAAGTGTTCGTGTGCAAGTGAAGATAAAAGTGTTCGTGTGCAAGTGAAAAAAAGTGTTCGTGTGCAAGTGAAAGTGATAAAAAGGTGCATGTGTGCAAATGAGACAAAAGTGAAAGTGTGATGATAGACTGGATTGAGAATGCATGAGCCTAGGGAATTCATGCATATTGGGTACGGGGAGACCTAAATCGTGACTCAATTTGCCCTTTTATAGAGAGGATACAAGCGTGCTAAGGCTTTAGAAAAAGCCACACTCGTCTATATCCCATATTTAAGGGGACTCTCACGCAAATGTACCCTATAACTAGTATGAGATGCAAAAAATCCTAAAATGAGGGGAAAAGGGCTCGAGGAGCATGCCAGATGATAAAACTAAGGAAAAATGCATGATATGTAGTGAACAAGCAAATGATGTGCTAACGAGGGGAAATCCCTAAGGGTCTAGCGTTGGACTAGCCCATTCTATGAATTCCGACTAGCGTTGGACTAGCGGAAACGTACATTCATCCATTCCATTCATTCATGGCAATGAAAGCAAGTAGACATGCCAAAATACTCGTAAACACATAGCACATAGCATTTAGCATGCTCGACTAGATGCAAGAGCCTAATAAAGCAATTAAACATGTAGCAACAAAAACAAGCAAGCAAGGGGAAAGGGAAGTGGACCAGATGCTCTCCGAGCCCTATCTATTACAAGCCAAGAGGTGTACACATACCCCATAAAAGCATAAAGGGGAAGGGGAAATGGACAAGATGCTCTCCGAGCCCTATCTATTACAAGCCAAGAGGTGTACACATACCCCATAATGAATAACTTAAATAAAAAGCAAAAGTAAATGAAATAAAGGAAAGGAATTAAAGAAAGGCAAGGAAAGCAACGTAGACATGCAATTCACACTTAGCACGTTGGATCACATAGGAGAAATGAAAATCAAGGAGATAGAGGTTACCTCCCTTGCAATTGAGTCCAAATGAAGTGAAATCACTTATTTATCCTCCAAAATAAAAGAAATGGTCAAGGTACCAATTTATTTGGAAAAATTAAAGAAAATAGGCAAACACAAGCTCACTTGGTCATAACGCCCCTAAAATCATGAATTAAGTGCAATTGAAACAAAGCATAGTGATTAATTAAAACAAACAAGCAATGAAATTGTAGAATTAAAATTGCCAAAGACCGAATTGATGAGGTTATTCAATTGATTGGGCCATAGTAGAACAAGGGGAGACTTGGGGATTAGAATGCAATTTCTGGAAAAATATTCATGCATGCAACGTACAAAGCTGAAACTTTTGCAGCTAACTACAATGAAACCAACTGCATTTCGTTTCCAAGCTCAAATTTCTGATTCCAATTCATAATTTTGATTAGATATTTTCAACCCAACATCACAACTTTAGATTAAGCAAGCAAAAACTACACAGCCCCCACGATTCAAACAAGCAAAATCTTAGAAAAAAGCATCATGCGAAATTCTGGACAGCATGCTTGAAAAACAAAAGTTTCTGCAATTAAAAAAAAAAAAAAAAAAAACAAAGCTTGCGGCCCTTTGCCCCCAAGCTCACCGCAATTTTCCAGGTTCACAGCTTCAAACTAGGCAGTATACTACATCATTAACATCATCCTAGCAAGCAGAAATCTTAGCAACATCCCATGCAAAAAATTCCAGGCAATTATGCAAGCATTTGATGAACTAAACTGCTGCAACCTTTCTAGTTTTACCTTCCAAGACCAGATTTCATAGCCAAGCATATGCATTAACCCAAGTAAACAAACAAGCAAGACATGGATTGGATATCCCAACAAGCAAAGACATGGGAAGGGACCCAGGCATGAAAAGAACTAGTGCAAGATTCTGGAAAAACACTGATGCAAAAACTTGACAACCCCTAAACACCCAACACCCAAGCATTCTTTCGGTCATTTTCCAGCAAGCATTCTTTCGTCCACTTTCCATTTCAGCCCCTAAACATACACACCCAACACCCCCTTATCCAATTCCTTTCAACCAGTACACTAATACCCCAAACATGCAACCCCAGCTAGCCAAAACAGAGGGCCGAACTCATATGAGCAGTCGCAGGTAAAAAAACAAAGAGAACGTGAGAGCTATTTTTCTTTTCTGTTCTGCTACAAACTTTGCAGCTTCAACTTACTATCATTTAACATGCCTAAACATGATCATCCAACCCCCCATAACTGAACGAGAAAGCAGGGCATGAAATGCAGCAAATAAACGAAATGAATTTGGAGCAGCAAAGGTTTCGATTATTTGCAAAATAATGTCTACCTCTGTTGCTGCAACAAACCAAGAAGCTCCTTCCTACTTTTGACCAAGTTTTAGCTTTGTAAAATTCAAAGTAATTTGCTCACAGGGAGAGGGGAGTGAGGGAAAGAATCCATACTATCAGGCAGCTATAGAAGACAGCAAGGAAGCAACATAAAAATGAATTTCTGCCTTATACACTGGGAGAAATGAAAACCAACATGATGAAGCGTTCATCAACCCCACTAACAAACGCACGTTGGCTAGAATCTTCTTCACATGTATACATAAAAACGCAGAAAATCTCTTCATTTTGGTTCAAGACTTTGGCTTAGGCATTTATCAAACGACTGACGGGTGTGCAAAAGGTCATTGATTCTCTACTCGATTGAAGCCATGATCTACCCCAAAAATTATCAGAACACAAAAAGAAATTTCAATTCCATTCATCATATATAACATACATACTCCAAATTCATAAATAGCCCACAGTAAGTTGCTAAAACCCAGGCATAGAAGAACAAGTTTCAGGAGCTTGAAGAAACTGAAATATGAAAAAAAACGACTTACCGTGTTCCTTTTCTACGTGAAAGCCCTGCGATGATGAAGCTGTATATTTGGTGAAGTGGTGGCAGCTCCTCCGAGTGCGGCAGTTTGATGGCGGGGACAGTGTTGGTACCAGTGGCTTCAATGATTGCTGGCTGCCGAATTGGAAACCAGGCCCTTCATCCCTTGTTCACTTGCTGCCCTTTTCCTCTTTCTGTCCGAAGTCACAGCTCTCCTCTTCCTTCAGCCGCCAGTCTTCTGATTTTCCAGCCGTCCCAAGCCTCTCTCTTGATCGCTCTCTTTTGCCGTTGTTACAAAAACCTCTTCCCTCTAAGATCCTAGCCTAGCCGCTATGTAACCTCCCAGCTCTCAGCCCTCAAGTTCTCATCAGTTCCTTCCTCTCTTTTCAGATTTCCCTCTCTATCGTTCTTTTCCTCCCATCCTTTCTCTCGCTCGTTTTTCCTTCCGTTAGCTTTTTTTCTCCCCCACACCAGCTAGCCGCTAGTCCCTTCCCCTTTTTTCTCAGATGCAGCTCTCTCAGTTTTCTTCTCTCTTTTGTTTCTTGCTCAAAACCCAGCCGTCATTCAGTCCTTCCTCCCTTTTCACTCTCGGCTGTTTTTCTTTCTTTTCCTTTTGCTTGTGTTTCTATCCCCTCGTTGATCCCTCACTCTTGCTCTCGGCCCCAGCCACTACTAAAACCTCTCTTTTCTTATCTTTCTTAGCCGCTGTTTTTTCTTTCTTTCCGTCAAACTCCCCCTTTGCGGCTCCCTCTTCTTTTCTATTTATACTAGCCCTCTAGCCCTAAAACAACTCAGCCATCCTCTCCATATTGCAGCTAAGGGCTCCCCGAGTCCTTCCTTGCAAAGCTGCGAAAAACGCAGCTTGCAGTCGTGTTTCTTTTTTTTTTTTTTTTTTTTTTTTTAACAATAATAATTACAGAAATGATAAAACAAAATATAAATAATAATAACGACAAAATTACACAAACTAGGTAATAATAATAACAAAAACAAAAACTAAACAAAAATGGCCATTTTTAATTTTTCAATTTTTCATTTTTCATCATTTTCTTTTTTCTCAAAATAACTTAATAAAAATAACTAAAGTGCCCAAAGATTGAATTTAAAGAAATAAACATGTTTTTGTGAACAAATTTTCCTTTTTTCTTTTTTCCCTCTTTTTTCATTTTTCCTATCCAACTAAAGCCTATCTTTTGAATTTTTCTTCTTTTCCCTCTTTTTCTTTAATTTTCTCTTTTCTCCTTTTTTTATGATTTTTCATTTGCATTTTTCTTTCAAGAAAGCATTGGATAAAACAAAATGACTAAAACATATTTTTGATGTTTTCTTTTTCTTTTTTCTAAAAACTCTACGCTAATTTTAAACTTAAAAGCTAAAACTAAAAATTAAAACTAAAAGTAAACAACGAATGCAAAGTATACAATAGTGACCGGACATGTGATTGTCACATGACTTTTTCCGATAGCAATTTGGGAAAAAATCGTCAATGGTACTAAATGTGCTCAAAATTTGAAAGTCTGGGTACCAAATTTGTTTTCGTCCAAAATTTGGGGACTAAAACTGCTCATGTGTTAAAGTTTGGGTATCAAAACTACATTTTTCTCTTGGTAAAATAAATCAAGGTTTGGGTTAATATTGTTTTATTGGGCTTTTGGTAAATGCATTTGGGTTTATTTTGATTGGGTTATGGCATGGGTTTGGGAGATGAAACCCATGCATTTTGGTTTGGTTTGTTTGGTGAAACGGATGGACTGGCCTGTGTTTTTCCTTTGGACTTTTCGTTGGACCAAATGATTTTTGGCACAGGAAAGTAATGGAAAGGGCTCAAGTGGCTTTTACCGTGCAAAATTAATATAGAAATTGCATTTCTGTCACTGGATTTTCATGTATTTCCATTATGGTTCTAAAAGCTTTAGTTTTCTTTCCATTAGTCCAATATAATTACAATTTGGTCCCTAAACTTTATTTTTCTTTAATATTGATCCATTATCTTTGTAATAATTAAAATTTAACCCTAAAAACTTTCTTAATATTTGCAATTAGGTCCCTAATAGCTTTGATTTCTTAAATGTAAGTTGTTTATCTTTTTTAATTGTTAATTATATTTCATTTAAATGCTTTAATTGGTAGGTTTCATGATTATTGTCACTTCTTTATAATTTATTTGTTAATTAAATTGGTGCCTTGACCATTTTGTTGATTTTGTAGTATAAATAGGACAAATCCAACCTCATTTAACCACTACTTCCAGGGAGATCCCTTCTTTTAGTGTTTTAAATCTTCTTATGTGCTCCTATGTGTTTTTTTTATGTGTAATTGCATGTTTTGAGTGCTTTCTCTTTTAATTACTCATTTTATTCATTTTAAATTTCATTTATTCTATTTAATTTTGATGATTATTTGAGAGGCATTTAAATGCCAAGTTGAACTAGATAGATGCTCAAGACATGTATTTAATTTGACTATGTAATAGATAGGTTTTATTTTTGCCAAAAATGTAATTAGTTAGATGAATGTAATAGTTAGGTTATTATTTTTTCAAATTCTCCCCTTAAATTGTAGTTAGGGTTTCAAATGTAATAATTATGTCTTTATGTGCATTTCTCTGCTTGTGTGCTAGCATGCTTGTGTGCTTATGTATTTGCTCGTTTTCTTTAAGATCTTTGCATCTAAATATTATGCTTATGTATTATGTGCTCTATGTGCTTTATATGTTTATTTACTTTAATTATGTTTTGTATGATTTATTTAGTTATAATAAATACATGACGTCACCACACTAGTCCAATGCTAGTTGTGGTCTTTCTCCCCAATTTCTCACTAGTCCAACGCTAGTGAAGACTTGTAGAAATGAGTTCGTCCAACGCTAGACCCTTTAGGCCATTCTCGCGCTAAATTTACATTTTTGCATGACATTCATCGCATTTTGATACATGGTATTTTTTTTTTCATTTTTAGGATTTTTTCTCATCTTGCATGATCTTTCCTCTATATATTATCTCTCTTATCCCTATGTGTGCAAAACATGACATTTAGACTTGCATTCCATTTAGAAAATTAGAAATATATTAGTTTATTTGCCTGACTAGGTTAGGAGAAGTTACCTTTCAAATATCAGAAATGAACGAGTATGGCTTTTTATCCTTAGCACGCTCTCATCCCCTCTATAAAAAGGAAAATTAATTAACTAATTTTGTCTCCCGTACCCGTTATGTTGCATTCCCCTTCTCTAAGTCATGTATATTTATCTATATATATTTTATAATTTTTTTTTGAGTCCCATCTTTTGCATTTTTCGTGACATCTCCAAAGAATCGTTTTGGGCTTCATAGTTAATGTGACTATCACCAATTAAATTTTGAATAGATATCGTGCCCCTTTCGATACCCCCTAGGTCTAGACTCGCATCCATATAGAAACATCGTAATATGATAAGTTTTATAGGTTAGATTAGGAAAATTTTCGACTAAATCTCGTAACTAATCTTGGTTAGATTAAAAGGGTGCCTTAGGTTGGAACTCATCAAATCTTTGCCTTGCCCTTCTTCAACCGTGACTTCCGAACCCTCTTCTCTTGTTTTCAAAGATTTGGAGTCGTTTAAAATGGGTTTTATTATTTTTATTTATTTGTTTAAAAATATATTTTGGGTGACTTGGTACACCTAAATTCAATACCAAGTAACGACTCTTATTTTTTCCTAAAAACCTTTTTTAGACTATTATTTTGGACAAAAACCGTCGCATATTTTAAGTCCCATTTTAGACCCTTTTTCTTTAGTTATTCTCTAAAATCAAAAACTCATTTTTTCAACACTAAATAAATTTAAATTTATCAAAAAATTCATTTTTTCTAACACCTAAATATAAATTTTTATTTTTCAAAACAATGGGGCGCAACAATGCTGCTGTGCTCATATGGATATCACTGCTAAGTGATAACTTATGAGTCTTTTCACGTGGGTTTGTAACCAATTGCATATAATTGTACTCCCTTTGTCCAAATATTAGTATTGATTTTTTGGATTTCAATTTTTTTAATGAAGATATATGTCCAAATATCTGTGTTGTTTTTCTGAATTTAGGCTTTGTTTGGATTGCATTTTTCTGGATTTTTTGCAGAAAAATTACTGTAGTGATTTGATCTATGTGAGGTAAAAAAGTGATTGAAAAATGTGTTTACAAAAAACGTAGCAATTTTTCTTTGGATTGCAATTTTAATTTTTTATGAAGACATGGGACTATTATGTTTGGATGAGGTGGCATTAGATAAACATACCTATGTAACTCTTTTCAATCAAAATTTTAGAAGATTTTTTAAAATGGCAAAATTGTAAAGAAACTAATTCTAAGTGTTGATTTCAAAATAGTGACTCCTATTTTGTTGTATAAAATAGTGAAAACATTACATTAAATAGAATGGAAAGGGTACCTCTAACAGGAAGGTTAATGTGTTCGGATTGCATATGAAAAGAAGTGTTTGAAAACTTAGAAATCAAGATGTTAAAGGAGCACATCTTTCTTTAATCGCATACTCAGATAAAAGTTTCAATACATTCAGTTGAAGCTATCTCAAAGAAGAAGGAAACCTTGACATCCTGTTGGTTAAAGGCGATTGTAGCATCTGTAGTGGATGAATGTAAACTGGCAAGCAAGAAATTTCCACTGCAAGCAAGAGATTCTCAGATGTGTTATAAAAATACATAAGTCAAATTTCGAAGGAAATAGTTCCTTCGTCCGCAATTTCTCTAAAGTTGCAAATCTTACATCTTTTTATTTTGTATTAATTTTTGTCTTTGATCTTTTCATCGTTCTTTTGCAGCTCTGAATTTGATATTGATTGGACCTTTCAACAATGTGAAACATCTTGATTTCGGACTATGAAGTTTGTCCCTGAACTTCATACTTTTGCAGTCATGTTTATAAATTACGCATGTAGCTGATTGGAATCTTGTGTACAAATTGATTTAACAGTAGTGGAGTCATGGAGGGCTTCTAATATTATGGTTTTTTCTTGAACAATATCTAACACCATCTAAAAAGCTCAAAAACTTGGACATCTCTCTTCTTTTTTTTCTTCTTTTTTTTTAGTATAAGTGGAAGGATTCAAATCCAAAACCTTTCACTTACATTCTGTGAACCGCTTAATTCATCTCTCGCCCAAAAAAACACAGACATCGTAAAAAAAAAAAAAAAATCTTCATAGTCAAGAAAAGTGTTTGGACCTTCTTGCTCCTGCGGGTTATTGTTTTTTCGTGGAAGCACTCTTTGCTCCAGTTTAGACGAGATACCGAAAGAACAGAAAGTCAGAGACAAGCTCAGTCTGTTTAAAAGTCTTTCCCCAGAAAAAAATCATAAGAAAAGAAATGAAGAGGAGGAAATTTTTTTACAAAAGACACCACCTCTCGGCATTCCATTCTTTTCTTCTCTCAATGTGTATGGGGAAAATAATTGTTAGCTCACCATTGGAATGAATTCTCTAGACTGTTGAATTCTTTTAATAAAAGATAGTATTAGAATGCAAGTCATACTAGAATAATATCTGAACATCCCATTTTCTGCAAGTATACAAAGCGTTTATCGCGCTTAGAGGATATCAGGTGTCTATCCTACAGGAAATATTGTCAATTATCAAATTTTTTTAAACTTCTTTAATATTTAGACTATTACAAATATAAAAAATTAAATCTACACTACAAACATAAAATAAAAGTAACAAAAATGACAATAAAAAACTCCTAGGGTTATGGAATTTCCCATTACTCTTGAAATTATTGATTAATTGAATGTTATTATCTTAACTAATTATGGCGGAATTTACTAATACATGTGAAACACACTCTCATAGTGAATCAACTATATTTGTAGCTAAATCATATTTATTCTTGTGGTTATGAAATTAACTGTAAGTTCATTTTTTGTATAAAATTAGATGGAACAAATCACTAAGTTATAAAACTGCACCTCTACTCTCATGAGTATACTCCCTGGCTTAGCATTTCTTTGAACTAGTGTTAAATCCCAATTCTCATTGCAAATCTAACTCCTGGAAATTATCACAATTAATGACCAATTAATTATGATAAAAAGAGCAAAAGTGCTCAATAACTTATTCAAAATAATGGCATCAGGTAACTAAAGTAAACATCACAAACAAGATATAGAAAGTTTATCCATAATTTAACGCATAAACTTAACAAAATATGAAGAAAATGAAAGAGAAAATGATAAGAGAGAGATCATCCCTTGTCACATGAGTTCCAACTCTCTATCTTTGCTCTTTAATTCTTCATTCAAATCGAACTAGAGTACAAGAATGGTTGAGCTAAACTACACTACCTGTTCTACTTCTAAACTAAACTAACTACTACTAGGAGCTTGTAGCTTAAGAGCTACATTTCTAGTGTTTCTTTTCTCTCCAATCTCTCCCCCGTTCTTAAACTAAAAGGCAAAAGTTCTATTTTATAGAGAAATTTTCAAACCTTTAACTTGTATCTTCCAATGCGAACATAAAACAAAACTTGGCTCAAAAGTCAACTTTCGTGGTTTCAAGAAAAAACCAAAAAAAGTTGAGGTGACAAAAGGTGTTTCTTGCTAATAATTGTACTCTCTTCCAAGCCTCAATTATGTCTTGTCAATCATTGAAGTGCATGAAAAGAGAACTCTTCAAGAAACAAGTTGAGCAAGTTGCATTTTCTTAGTCAAAAATTTTGGCTAGCTAACCCTTAGTTGTGTTTTAAAATTCGGACTGGATCGGCCGGTTCGACCGGTCGAACCGAGAACCGGCCAAGTGTCCAGTCCGAGTCATGCATAAAAACCGGGTAAGTAAATACCCGGTCAAATCCGGTCAAAAACCGGGTTTGACCGGGAAAAACCGGATTTTTCGGTTCAAACAGTTTTTTTAAAAAAAACTCAAAATTTTTCAATATTATGTTTTGACCCCTAGATTGTTAAAAATTATTAATATACTTCAAATATTTCATACTTTATCAATATTTTCTTAAATTTTGGTATTATTTTTCAATTAAGTCCATAATTTTAATTCTAAACTTGTTAATGCTCATTAAATAATATAAATTGTTACTTGATTGTTCTAATTTCTTTGTATTTTCTTGTTAAATATATTTAAAACATCAAATATATATGAATATACCTTTATTAATATTAACATGTTATTAGGTATTTTACATATAATATTTTAATTTTTAAATAATTTTTATTTATGACATCATCCGGTTCAACCCCTATCGAACTCGGTTGAATCCATTGACCCCTGACCCCTGAGTTTGACCGAGTCGATACCCGGTCCGGTTCTGAAAACATAGACCCTTAGAGGAAGCTTGGCCGGTTACAAGGCCAGATATGAAGCTGAAAATTTTGTGGTAAAAGTTGATACATTCAATCTAGCTACTGGCTCAGGGACCGGTCGAGGAAACCATGGCCAGTTCCTTCTCCCCTGTTTTGCAACACTTCCAGGCTTCTTTTCTTGTTTCGACAACCAAGATGCACATTCAAGTCTCAACTATTTTTCTACAAAAAGAGCCACACTAACAAGTAAAAGAGTTTAAAAGTTCATATAAATTACCACAAAATATGATACGAATTTGCTACTTATCAATATCAAGGATTAAAATGATCAAGGAGCTCATAGGGTTTTTACTTTTTACCCTGGTGAGAATGAAGACAGTGCCTTTGATCAATTTTAAGATGAAAAACAAAAATTCTTCCACACGCGTCAACTAATATTTGATTGTCAAAGGCTTTTTTACTTCGACTAATTAAACTCATTAGGGAATGTAAACCTTATATGCCAATGCATAAACGATAATGATGAAGGACTCAAAGTGAAAGGGAATTAGAATATATGCATTTTTGTAACTTTAGGGAAAAAAAATGCAAAACTAATAAAATTAATTAAATTAGTAAAACTTACATTTCATAGTTTGCAATATTCTTCAAAATCTCAATCTATGTATAGTTCTCTCATTGGTGAGCCAATGGATGTTGGTTCAAGTGGAAGGGTTTGCATCCCTTAATTATGAGATCTCGGGTTCGAAACACATGAGAATGAAAAGAACAACGTTAGGACAGATTTTCCCTATAAGGGACCCAACTTGATTCGAACAAGATTAGTCGCAAACTGTAAAACAGATATAACAACCTGTAGTTTATAAAAAAAAAAAGGGAAAATGGTCATTTTCGTCCCTAAACTTTTTTCTAGAGTCGATTTAGTCCCTAACTTTTATTTCTGGCCAATTTAATACATAAACTTAATTTTCAGATCCAATTAAGGACTTTTGTGGTGGCACGACCACCTAAAAGCAATTTATCTCCTCATTTAACATTAAACAAGGGCATTTTTGAAAACTTCAAATTATCTCCTCTCCCCTGTCAACCTTCGTCACCAGCCACCCACATCCTCCTCCTCCTCTTATCCTTCTCTTTTCATCCACCTTTGAGTTTACATTGTAATTGAGAAAGTAGAAGAGGAAATCTGTAAATGCAGGCAAGTGGGTTTCCCAATATTCCAGCCCTCAATATTCTAGCCCTTTATTTCTGAAGAACAAAAGTTGCATGATGTTTGAGGAATCAGTGTCAATCACTATACCTTCGATCTGGGCATCCATGAACAACTGGTTTACTCCTGCTGTTCTCTTTGTTCTCCTCAATCTCATGATTGGTACCATTGCAATTACTTCAACTTTAGCTAACCAGAAACAGCACCACAACCATTAGCACCAGCAAAACTCCCAAAATGATCTCCATCCTCAACAACCCAAGCTTGCTAGATCACCCTCTGTTCTCCAACATTTGAGGTCCATAAATTTCTACTACTACAGATCCCATGATTCTAGTTCAATTGCAAACCATTTCAAAATCACCCCAGATTCAGACGCCCATTACGGTTTTGAAGAACCCATCAATCCCAAAACCTCGGAAAGTCTCACTCCCAGTACATTTTTGAACAAGCCCATCAACCACAAAACCTTGGAGAATCTCATTCCTAATACATTTTTGAACAAACCCGTCAAGAGCAGCCAGCGCAGTTCTTGTCTTGCTTCGGCATTCGGAAAGACTTGAAACGGAAAGACTTGTCTTGCTTCGGCTTCAGCACCTTCTTGTCTTGATTCGGCATTAGAAAAATTGTGATTCGGCGCCTTCTTCATGTCTTGCTTCTGCTGAAACCTCTGTAGCAGGCAAGCAATGAAAGACTAAGAAGGAACAACCCCACAACCATGGCCAATCGGCTGGGAAAGGCGGCCAACAAAAGCAGCAGCAGCTTCCAGTCAAGAGGTCAGGTTGGGCCCAACACTAACTGCTATGCAGGGTGATCGCCGCTAGGGGTGAGCAATTACGGTAATTACCGAATTACCGACCGAAATCGATTTTAATTTGGTAATTTGAATTCGGTAATTCGGTAATTAGGTCGGTAAATCGGTGGTATCGAATTAGTAAGAATCGAATTAGGGTTGAATTTGGTTTTGGGGTTTTTGAATTCGGATTTACCGAATTCGAATTTAATTCGGTAAAATGGTAATATTTTACCGTTTTCAAATTCGAAATTCCGAATAATATTATACCTCAAGCTTTTGTCGGATGTTCCAATTTCAGACTTTCAGTACCCTAAATTAGCATTCGTTCTAATTTCACTATTTCTGCTCTCCTCTTCCTCTCGTTCCTTTGCGCCGTCGCCCACTGAAGTCTAAGCCAAGCTGTTTGCCTGTTTCTGAGTTTCTTCTCTCCTCAACTGAAGATACTTTCTCAGTTTGACAGCTTCTTCTTTCCTCTCGTCAACTACAGAAGCCTCCTCCAGCCGGTTCTCTCCAGTCTCCATACTCACTGTAACAGATTTTTGCCGCCAATTTGAGAGAATTTGTTGACGGTCTAGACGTTACTGGGATCCAAGATTTAGGGTTTGTCTCCTCTCCCTCTCTCTAGACGTTACTGGGATCAAGGCCATTATCATTGCCCATGAGGTCCTCTTGCTCAATTCTAAAGACCCTTCTGTTGCTCCCTTCGTTGAGGAGCTGCGCCTGAAAATCTTCCGCCACCACCAAGCTGTCCTCACCCCGTTGGTACATGTCTACTACTGCACTAGTGCTTTGTGACTGATTTGGCTGCTCAATTTGTTGATTTATCGTTCCTACATTGACTGGTGTAGAAAGTCTCATCCACAAGCCATGGGAACATTCCGGTTGAATTTCTGGAGTTGAAAGGAATTTTCTCTGGATTTTTAAATCAAAATTGATGAATTCACTTGCATTCATATATTTAGGGAAGACGGATATTACAGGAATTGAAGAGGTTTTATACAAACACTTCGGCTTAAACTTCACTTTCTAAACCCTCAAAGTGAAATCTGGAATCCTGTTTGAGGCAGAGTGTTAAGAAACCAATAGTTTTCTGGAATTCGGTAATTCGGTAATTTTTTTGTTTACCGAATTGAATTCGGGTTGAATTCGAATTCGGTAGTCTCTAATTCGAATGCGAATTAGGTCGAATATTTCCAGAACCATTTACCGAAAATTACCGATTTCAACCTACCGAGTTACCGAATTCGAATTCGATGCTCACCCCTAATCGCCGCTCTCTTGAACTGTGCATCCATTTGATGTTAGATGAAAGTACTTGATCTCCTTAGACATCACATCTTTGGAGGGTTAACAGGAAAGTGGGGTGGCTGAGAAAATTAGTTGACAAGAAAGGAAAGGAAGGAAGGGGAGGCGGTGGCGGTGGCGGCAAGGAGGAAGGAGGGGTGAGGAAGAATTAAGAAGTTAATTAAAAATATTGAAAATCCCTTCAAAAAGTTTTAAATTTAAAAATACCCCAAATACTAATAATTTTTTTAATTTACTCAATTTGATTACAATTCATACCTGAAGTTCCAAAAATGCCCTCGTTTAATGTTAAATTAGGAGATAAATTGCTTTTTGGTGGTGGCACCGCCACAAAAGTCTTTAATTAGATCCGAAAATTAAGTTTATGTATTAAATTGGCCAGAAATAAAAGTTAGGGACTAAATCGACTCTAGAAAAAAGTTTAGGAACGAAAATGGCCATTTTCCCAAAAAAAAAAAAAAAGAAGTAAAACGGATGTCTCCAATTTGTGGCTGTTATTGTACTACCAAAAATTATATGAAAAATACTTTTTCTTGTAATTCAAGAACGTGGAACTTTTTACATACATTTCTTATTCTTTTAATTTTTACAATCCCTCCAATCCTTATATTCTTATTTTCAACTGCTAGATTCAAAATTTGAACCCCTATACTTGACAGCGGGTGGAAAGAATTGTAATGCCCCTCCCATCACCATTTATATACTACAATAATTACATTGTATTTGTTATTATCGGCCGCTTATTTCTGTTGTATTCTAAAATGATGGGTAGAACAACTTCCATTCTCAGTCAGAGTACTACAGTCGATGCACAGTTTGGGCTAAGGGGCATATGAATTCGATACATCTGATGTCCAAGACTTTATGTTGGCCTATTTACTAACCCGAGTTGACTAAACATTTTTATCTACGTTCTTTGATTAAAGCTAAACATTAAAGAAGTTTCACCAATTAAAGAGCAAACATCGCACATGATACTTGAACTTTTGAAATAACAGTTTTTATTAACCAATTTTTTGTAATAAAAGTAGTCGCTTATATAATGCATGCTTTTAGTAAAATGGTCGAATTTAAAGACAAACATTTGCTAAGCGTTCGACAAGTATGCTGAGGAAGAGTCAGTGAAATTGATGCGAGCTCTTTAAATTTGTGGAGTGAACAGATGATATTTTGTAAAAAGTGCAAATCTTGTAATTGACTTTCAAGCTGGTCATCTAATAATAGGGATAATTTCAGAAATCTCCCTGAGGTTTCTAACAATTGCAGGAATCTCCCGTCTAATTCTAAAAATTACACAAGCCTCCTTTCATAGTGCAAAAGTACTTTAATATCCCTCACTATAATTGAACACATATATCCTACAAAATTTATACAGCAAATAACTAAAAATGAATAAAACCTGACCTCACATCATTTTTCTTTCTTGTTCCATCTCACAACTTAATTGGTCCCTTCTCTCTCTTTATCCCCTCTCCATTTCTCTCAAAACAGGGTAATTTAGGATATTTGAAGAAAATTTTAGCCAAACAATAAAAGTCAGGGAGGTTTGTGTAATTTTAAAAATTAGAGATGAGCTTCATGAAATTCTCAAAAGCCACACCGATGGTTTCTGAAATTATCCCCTAATAACAAACTTGTGGTTCGTACTTAATAGTAGGGTGAGAATTTTTATTCTAGGTAACATATGGGAGCTTGTCCCAACGCATAAATGCTTTTGTTACAATACCCACATTGTATTTCAGATGCGTCAATTAATCTCATAAAATCACAAGTCTTTACAGTTCAATTACAACAATATTTTTGTAGAAAACTTTAAAAAGAATCTTGGAACCAGATTCATTTTGGATTCCTAATGGATTTAAAGTCAATGATTTCGTTCAACTAACAAAAAAGTTGAATTCGGCTTGTATAGATATGCAACTGATTTTGAACATGATTATCCAATATTCCGATGCAGATTAGAAAACATGTGACATTTTTCTGCAAATGACGTTTTTAGTGGCATATATTATGTCAGCCAACTAAAATTTGAATATGGAAGTTGAACATTAATACCTAATTAGTGCTTTTGAATTAAAAATATGGAAATTTTGTTTCCAAGAATGACATTTACACAAGAAGGCATGACCTAAAACTTACATCAGGCTACACTATTTCAATTTTACTCTAATAGTATCTTGAGGCATCCTTTTAGAGCAAAATCAGAAAGAGTTTCTTTTTCTTGTTATAAATATTTCATGCAACTCGATAATTTGACTCTCATTTATTACATTAGCCTGATGTGTATTGCATACTACGTATGCAAAGTTTGACTAGGTAAAGCTAGTACAATGCATGCATGGATCGAAATCAAGAACATTATATTGTTTATAACCATCAAACTTGTTAATTAGTATTTGGCAGGCTACCTCTAATATTGTATTGTCCGCGACTTTGTCTCTCAAGATAATCCAAATGGGATCGAATAAAAGTTACTATATATCGGGGTTAAGGAGTATTTCCAATTATTTACCAAACTAGGCTTTTAAGATTACCGGCGACATGATTGGCTAAGAAATTCTACAGTACTTTTTAGGCACCATATCGTTCCATATCAATTTATCGTTAGATATATAAAAAGAGATATCAACCATTAGATGGTTTGAAGAGTTTAAATTATTGAATAATATAGTAAGAGTTTATTGGATTTCAATCATGTGCATAGTATGGTATTGATAGATTGCATTTTTGTTATAAAGTTTATGATTGTTTTCCCTTGATTTTAACTAAATATTGCATTAATTGATATATTCTACTAATGTTTGGTAATTGCTGTCGGTTGTAGGGATTTGGAGCAAAAAGAGATTAAAGATATAATTTTTAACTGAATTTTTGTGCAATTCAGCGTGGGGCCATCAAAGTCTTACACTGCATGTCCAAGAAGCTCGGGATTGGGCACGTGGTCTCCAATTTCAAATTGAAGTCGCAAGAATCAAACTCTTGACCAAATGGATAATCTTCTACTTCTATTAGGATACTAGTTGATCTATCTTTTAGAATCTTTTGAAAAGGTTGGTTAATTTTATTAGGATGTCGACTTTGTTTAGGAAAATTAGTTTTAGTAGAGATAAGAAACAAAGTAATTAACAAAACATCATCGTTGTCATTCTTTTCTTTTGTCGAAGGCCAGATTAATGCGAGACTCTTTGCTTTTCTAGTAAGAAGAAATAAGAAACAACGTTCTTCTTTTTTTTTTTTCCTCTAGACTTCATCTCATATTTGAAGAGTGGCCGTGGCAATTAATTCAACTATTATCCATGGGATTTCTTCAATGGGGATGAACTAAACTTTTCTTTCTAATCAAGAAGCAACGGAGGATTTGGTTCATGTACAATTGTGAGATCGAATTGATTATATTTATTTTTTTGTTTATTGGTATTCATATGTTCTTTGGTTTAATTTCTTATGGTTATTATGTTATTTAAATATCTAGTGTCTGGTATTTAAATTAATCTAATAACTTAAAACCAATTAGAGCAGTTAAATCCGTAATTATTTAATTATTTTAAATTAGTGATAACTAGCATGATTGGGTTTATGTCAGGGAGACATATGAGCTAATTTAAAATAACCCTCATAACTTGTTATTTGGTTAGAATAGAGTTTCTCTAATTCTTAAGGCAATTAGAAAATTGAACTCTAAGGTCATACCTAGGGTTATTTCTTAATTAGGGCAGTAGTTAACGGTCATACATTAATCACCAATACAGTAAGGAGAAGTTGATTGTCATCACTTATTTGGTGGTTATAATTTGTTTATCAGTGAGTAAATGAAATTATTATTGCATCAATAATCAATTGAGTGAATCATCCCCGAAATCATTTCTTGACTAGGGTTTATTTATTATTGATTCAATTTCAATTAATCGTAATTTAGTCCTTCTTATTTGAGTTGTTTAATTATTCCTATTTTTATAAAAATCCCTTATACTCTAAGCTCTAGAAGGAATGAATTTCCCTCCAGTCGCTGTAGATTCGACCCTGCTCATCACTATATACAAAAATTATATTTTTCTTGAGTATGCATTTATTATTGCACAGGTTCGACACCTGTTAGGTATCCAATAGGAATGATAGAATTTCCTTGACTTATATTATATTTCTCTTTTTCTATTTCTTTTCCATTGGAGAGCTAAAATCCATAATGACTAACCAAACTCCTAGAGTCGGAATCAACTAATTAAAAAATTCAAAGTTGCACAACTATAATACATATCAAAATTACACAAGATAAGTAGTACTCTAGGTACCTTTTAACACATAATTTCGACAATTAACTGATTAAATAGATGACCTAAAATTAGTATGTTCAGTTTTTTTTTGGGATTAAGAAAACAATGAGTACTTAATTTTTAAGTTCTTTACTGCAAATGGGGGTGTTAAGCCATGAGTTACTTAAGATCTTCTCTTTGCCGCTTAAAAAAATAATATATAAAAAAAAATTTATCTTCTCTAGAAACTCCCCGTTATTGATCCCCAAGCAAGTCAGCAAGGAATTTCCCATATTACTGGAGGGCGTGACTATTTTAAATTAAAACCCGGCAGGAGATGAGCTAAAACCGGAATTAATGTAAGCTAAGTAACTTAAGGGTTCTAGCACATAATAGATGAATAAATAAATAACCTTTACTTGGCCCAATGTCTTCAGCAGTCGGTGTGAAACAGCAAAAACTAACATAATAAAACCTCTGTTTTGAAACTCGGACCGGACCGGCCGGTCGAACCGGGAACTGGCCAGGTAGCCGGTCCGAATCATATTAAAAAACCGGAAATTTAAAACTCGGTCAAAGCCGGTCAAAAACCGGGTTTGACCGGAAAAAACCGATTTTTCCGGTTCAACAGTAATTTTTTAAAAAAAAAATTCAAACTTTATAATATTATGTTTTGACCCCCTAAATTGTTAAAACTTATTGATATACCTCAAATATTTGATACTTTATAAATATTGTCCTAAAATTTGATGTTATTTTTCAATTAAATTCATAATTTTAATTCTAAACTTGTTAATATTTATTAAATAATATAAATTGCTACTTGATTGTTCTAATTTCTTTGTATTCTCTTGTTAAATATATTTGAAACATCAAATATATATGAATATACCTTTATTAATATCAATATATTATTAGATATTATATATATAATATTTTAATTTTTAAATAATTTTTATTTATGACGTCATCCGGTTCGACCCCTATCGACCCCCGGTCGAACCCATTGACCCCTGACCTCTGACCTTGGCTGAGTCGCTATCCGGTCCGGTTCTGAAAACATAGAATAAAACAAGATTTGACTGCAACGAGTACACTAATCTCACGAACAATCAACCAAAACAAGATTCGTCAGTGATAAGCCTTCAAGTAATTAATGAAATGAACAACCAATCTCACAAGATCTTTCTCGAGAAACAATTGTTGACCTTCTTGTAAATCTGCATGGATTTTAAAGAGTTTTTCCTTTAGTCTCCGTTTGGATTGAAGGAAAGGAAGAGAAAGGAAAGGAGAGGATACAAATGGAAAAGAAAGGAAATGAGAGTAGAGAAAAGTGGTATTCATCCATCCGATTTGGTTTAAATATGAAAGCAAAAGAAAGGAAGTACTGAATTTTTGTTTGGATTGAAGAAGGAAAAGAAAGGAAAGGAAAAGATTAAGTGTTAATTTAGTGGAAAAGATAGAGAAAAAATGGTTTTTTTTTAAAAAACTTTAAATTATTTCAATTAATTTAGTTTCATTTCCCTCCATTTTTGCCCACTTTTGGGTGGAAAGTATAATTCAACAAAATAACTAGATTCTTCCCCTCCCTTCTCCTCCGGATCCTTTCCTTTTCCTCCTCAAAAGTTAATCCAAACAACAAAAATCTAATTCTTCCAATTCCTCTCTTTTTCTTTTCCTCCCATTCCCTCAATCCAAATGAAGCCTTAGTTTAATTTTTTTAACCCCCCTACCCAATTCCCTCCTTCGGACTAGGATTGTCAATAGGGTTGACCCAACGCAAATTTGGCCTGTTTAGTCCGAAAAAAGGTCACTTAGCCTAAACTATAATTGGATCAGGCAGAGTTTGAACCCAAATATTAGATCCAATTCAAATGTGAACCGAGTTTCTGCCATACTAGGTTCAACCCCAATTAAAATTCGGCCCATTTATGAGTATAATTATATATATAATATAATAATATATAATTTATACTTATACATATTAGTCGGTATTACTACATAAAATGTTAATAATTTACATGTAAATTTGTATTAATTCATAATTATAAAATATATATTATATATAATTATGTATTTAATTATGAGTTTGGGCCAAACCCAATTTGAAGCCAAAACTCATATAGTGTGAGCTGAATTTAAACCTTTTAATATCAACCTGAAACCCAAAAGTTCGAAACTAAAAAATGCATATAATTTGTGAGTCGAGATTGGCCTTATTAAAATCTGACTCAAAAAATCTGATTGACACCCCTACTAGTACCCCAAGTGATTGGCCAAGGGATGGAGCCCCTGATGAGTTAATGGGGAAGAGTTTTAACTTCCTTCCCTTGGCCACTAGACCAAGAGCTGGTGATTTTCAGTTTAATGTTTGAAGGAAAAGATATTGAGCTAACGTTATTACAGGCAATGAACCTTAAAAATAAAGGGCTGAAATTAGAAAACAATTCTGTCGAAGAAAGATAGAAATATGAGTCAATTCTTAGCAGGATACTAACAGTGATTTAAGATACTATGCTGCCAAGGATGTCCAAATTTAGTCCCCCACAAATACTAACTTGGCACATATATAGCCCCAATCTCTTTCACATTTCCGCTAACAGCAAAAATGAATTATCCTCCAACTCAAATAATCAAATATTATAGTGCCTCTTGAACGAAAACAGGGATCACCTTGTTTCCAGGATTCTTCTCTCTACTTTTAATCTTCTTTGACTTCTGTTTATTTCTTCTAGCTGGCAATATTTCTAGAGCAACAATGTTTCTACCAAAGCAAACTTTCCTCAAGTGTCAAAATAACCCTCAATCAGTCAACTTCATATATTTTTCTTATTTTTTTAGATCCATTAAACACTAATTACTCCTATTCTTCTCTCTCCAATTAATATTTTTTCCTACTCACTTATTCACATACCTCTCTCTCTCACACACACACACACACATTAATTCATCAATTATTTCATGATCTGCTAAATTGGTCTTGACTTTAATAATTTCTCATATACTAATTCTACATGCTCTTATATATATTTTTTAGTTTTAAAATTTTACTCAAAAGGTTTTTTTCCAAACACAATGTAATTTAAGTCAAAATAAATAATAGTTTAACATGAAAATAATCCCAAAAAATAGCATTACTTTTCGTTCAATATTCATGGAATATATAACGTAATGTAATTTAAACTTACTTTCATCAAATTATTAGAGAATATGAATATTTGATAGAAATCAAGTTTTACATGATAAATATGAATACTTGATAAAAGATAAAAGTCAAGATTTACATGACAAGTGTAAAAGAGAAAAGGATGGTAAGTTTTCAACAATATTAGTTGTTTAGAGGCATGATAAACAAGTAGAATTCAAAGGAAAAATGCATTTTTTGTTAATTTTTTTTTATAGTGTACGCAGAAAAATGCATGTTGCATGCCAAAAAAAATTTTATGCTCAAGTAATGAGTTACAATAATATCATAATAATAATTATTTTAAGCTGAAATTTGCTGGAGTTAAATGAAGTTATATTTGCAAAAAAATAAAAAAGCGAATAAATAAAAATTTTAGAATTGAATAAAAAGGCAAGAGCGCATCGAACTAAAAAGATATAAGAAAAGATTAAGATAAAAACTACATTATTTAATTATAAATTAATAGATTTATTAGTGTGTGAGTAAGAAAGAGAGAAATAAGAATAATACGAAGAACAGTGAGAGACCTTAATAGAAAATACTTAATTAGAGAGAGAAAAGAGGAATAATTAATACATAATGAATCATAGGAAAATCAATAAACATATACAAAGTTGATTGATTGAGGGTAATTTTGGTATTTCAATAAAATACGCTCTACTAGGAAGATAATTGTTCTGACAATGTTGCTTGCCCTTTCTTCTTCTCTTCTCAAAAGGCCTTCCTTTTTCGGGATGGTCTCCCTTCCATGGATTTCGTTTCTAGTTTGTTTTTTTTTTTCTAATAAGGTCTCTCCTAAGATTTCTTATGAGAATTCTATGTTTCTCCTCCTAGGTGTTCCTAGTGAGAATTTTCTATTATTCTCCTAGGAGAATTTTTTTATTCTCCTAAAAGAACCTAGGATTTTCCCCTTATTTTGTAAATTCAGATTTGGTTATCAAAACTAGAATTCTTTTAGATCTTGAATCTATGTTGGTAGATCTAATCAGTATTATTGGAGTTTAAAATAGTTGATTAGCAATATAACAATTGCAACATGTACAGAAACAAGCTACAGTTAATCTTATTTATATTTGTCAGATCTATTCATAATTTTTCAAATCTTTAAATCCTTTAAATTGCAGATCTATTATTTCTAGTGCATGTTTATCCTCAATTAGTGTAGATCTCAGTGATGCAAATCAAATTATACTGGACGATTTTTGACAATTTCATTAATGAAATTCACTTTTTATAAAAAAATTGCTCCCAAAAGATTAATCTGAGGCTAACAACAAAATCAATTGTTCAAATCGCTTCTTTCTACCCTAGATCTCCACGTTCACCCTTATTGCAGGATGAGCGCAAGATTTGAATTTTAGAATCAGTTAAAGGTCCTAGGTATTTGCTTGAAAAAACGACCATAACTATTTTGTCAAGTGTCTTTAAGCTACAAATAGGGATTGAATGTCTCTATGTAGTATAGGACTCAACGGTCCCAATTGGTTCAGCCAATGTGGTCCTCTGGTTCGACCAATAGACGGTACTGTTAGGGTGGTTAACTAAATTTAACCTCAGGTGAAAACCATCACCTATTAAACCCAAGATCTATATGGTGATCATTAAGAAATAAATTAACATTAAAATAGCGGAAGCGTACCTGAATCCATAATGACAAACTTGATAGTTGAATCCCTAGAGATTTTGGGGTGGCCTTCCAGATCAACAGGTATTCACCAGTCCTTGAGAGAGCCCTTTAGTTTCTCTCTGGTATCTTTCCTGACGATGGGATATCAGGGAAGAACTATTTTGTGGTATTAGGAAATACGACAACTAAAACGATACCTGTGACCTGGGGACCATAACCCTATTTATAGGTAACATTCCTGTTACCTTTTGGAACCCTATTTCAGCCCATCATAGAAATAGGAGCCCATAAATTTCTACACATTAAAGGCCCACACCCTATTAGATACATTAAACCCAAACTATATTTGATCACTTTAATTGGGTTTAACCTTAATAGACAGCTTGCAATACATAATTATTCACATATAAGTCCAATGTTGGATTAAGGATCCAACAGGTACGAGTCAGCCACTTTATTTTCAAGTTTAGCTGTATGTTCGACAACTCTGTCCCAGGCTACAGCATTTTATATTTATATCATCAAAGAAACCAATTGATTAATTAGTACATACACACAACAGTTGTTTCTATACTGATCAATTCACATTCCTCTAGTTGCAAATTACCTTAGGTGAGAATTGAGATGACGTGGTTTCTTCATGCATGGATTGATGAAGAAAATTATCTACCAACATCCTCACTACAACTTGAGTAACTACCTATGCAAGCGCATAGCCCACTTGCTAGAAGATTTCAAGTATTCAAGTATATAGTAATCCTCAAATAAATCAATGTATCTTATTGAAACTGTAGGAAATTAAGGTGTCTTTTGATCTATTCAAATTTTGTACTGGTGTTAATGCTATTAATTAGGTCCTTAGATAAGTGATGTTTACTGAACTTCTTATCTAGCATCTTATTTTATTCGTATATTTTCCTTTCTTTGAATGATTCAAATTTCAACGTATCAGGTACTTGAAAGCTCACTATATATCTCCTGCTATAAATGCTTATCATCCTTGACTTGTTTTTCATTCCACAAGCTTAATAAAATACAAATATTCGACATGGTTAAATCTCAAGAAAACTTAAATAGATCATAGGTTAAAAAAAGTTTAAAAACCTCTATTCCATCTTCCTTTACTAGCTAGTCTTGGTTGGGAGAAAATAAAGCACAAGAATGTGCATTAAGAAGAGGAATATGGGGCTCAAGTTTTAATCCTGAATATAAAAATTTTGGGCCATGTATACATATACACGCACACATATACATGTACATATATATGCAAAATATATATATATATCATGCATACAATAGCTCGATTATCAGCGCTCCATTGCCGCCATCCTCTCTGCCTTGTGGGTTCTACATTCTAAATAGATGTACCCAAACGAAAGAAGATGAAGAAAATTCATCACACAAAACTTTTTCTTGTAGAGAATGAGCTCTCATTCAAGCATTAATCTTCTCAATGCACAGATTTTGTAGGTGACATGGTGAGCTTTTGCATCCATCGATTGCATATTAAAATGATGTAACGGACAATCCAACACCCAGATGAGTTTATAATTTTGTGTAACATAGCTGCTAAAGAATTCAAAGTTGTGACGTTATACTTTATGCTAATGTTCATTGCCTTTTCTATTAAAAGAAGCTAGAAATTTCTGGACTTAAAAGTTTTCAAATCTTGTAACGGTGTTGATGCTTTTTTAAACTCCTTTTGTAAGCTATTTCTGGTTCAGCTGCCTGACTTTGTCTCAATTCTTTTAATATTTCGCTTTCTCTAATAAGTCTGGCATAAGAACCTTCAACACAACTACCTATTAGGTTTCGGAAAATTGCACCATCTCTTGCTATAAATAGCTATCATCATTTACTTGTTTTCTCAAAGCATAGCAACATAGGACATTGGAGATGGCTAAATCTCAACCTAGCCGCGCAACCTTCTGTACCCTGCTCATCTGCTTTCTCCTCCTCGTGCCGAATGGTGAGTTGTAGGTAGTCTTTAGCGAGATATTTTACACTTCTATAGTCCTAAATGGTGAACTCATGCACCAAGAGATTCCCAAGGTTTTATTCGTATATTCGTACATTCCCAAGGTTTTATTTTTCTATCTCTACCTCTCTCTTAGTTAGAGAATTTCGTGTATCACCAAGAGAAATAGATGTCACAAGCAATGAATTAGAATAGTTGTACATATGTATCATGTGCATGTACACTCTCAATCAAAATTGTTACAAGGTGCAAACATCATTCCTTGACCACTGATAAGAATATATTTTACGTATTTTTTAGTGTGTTTTACTAGTTAATTTTGGTTTAATTATTTAGTTTTATAAGTAAAATAACTAAAGTTTTGGTAAAAAACTACATTTTATGTTAAAGTGGCTAAACATTGCATTTTATGGATTTTTATGGTAAAAATTTCATATTTTGTAGGTTTAATGATTCAATCATCAAATGAAGTGCATTGAGAAGATATTTGGATGATTGAAGATGGATTAAAGTGGTGAAAATAAAATATGAAGTGTAAAAGGAGAAATGCAATTTGAATCAAGAAAAGTCAGCTTTGACAACTCTGACACATTTTGGTATTTTAACTATATCTGGAGCTACATTGGATTGAGGTGATCTTTATACCATTTTGAAGCTAAGAGATAGATCTAAATTTGGTATGAAGACATCAGAATCTAATTCAGCCGTTTTCATTGTCCAAAAGTTGAAATACCGAAATTCAACTCAGCTGAGAAATGCAATGTAAGAACAAAAGAATCAAACAAAAGTCAGCTTTGGCATCTGTTGGTATTTTGGCTATATCTTGAGCTACATGCATTGGATTGAGATAATTCTTGAACCATTTTCGAAGCTAAGGGACAGATCTACATTTTGTATGAAGACATCAAAGTCCAATTCGGCTGTTTTCCTGGTCAAAATGTCGAAATACAGAAGTAAAAGTCTGCTGCTGAGAGCTGAAAACGTAGAATTGACCAGTCAGTGGTATTTTTATTATATCTTTGTATAGACAGCTCCAAATTGGATGATTCTTGAGGCATTGGACAGCTATTTCAATGGACTACAACTTCTATGTTTTGGACAAGAGCTAATTCAGCCGTCATCATAGAGAAAATAGTAGTTGAAGTAGCTAGATTCTGGTCAGAAATAGCTGCTGGTACAACCTGTTTTCTCCTTCAACAATTTACAGCTATGGATGAACGTATGACAACCAATTAGCAGCTGTAAAAGGGATGTTTCAAGCCTCATTTCCTGATTGCATTCATCTATATATAGCCATGGACTTTCAGGATTCAAAGGAACTGGGGAGAAGGCTAGAGAAACTCACCAGAAATGTAGTTTTCACTAGAGTTTCCTTGGTTCATTAGTATAGTATAGGTAGAATAGTTTATCCATCTTGTATTTGTAGTTAGATTTGGATGAAGATTGGAGGAGCAAAGATGAAGAGGTTGATTTCATGTGACAAGGGTGATATCTCTTCTACTACTTTCTCTCTTGTATTGGATTTCATGTTTAATTATAATACAAGTTGGCTTTGTGTTTTTATTATGTTTAGTTAAAGTTTATGCATAGAGTTATGGTTGAACTTGCTATATTTTGTTTGTGAGGTTTACTTGGCTATTTGGTGATATTATTTTGAGCACGTTATTTATCACTTTTGGTTATCTAATCATGATTAACTGGCTATTAATTATGATAATCATAAGGTGTTAAGTTTGCAATGAAAATTGGAATTTAACGCTAGTTCAAAGAAGTGATAAGCCTAGGGAGTACACTCACGAAAGTAGAGGTGCACCTATGTGGCTTAAGTGACTTGTTTCATATAATTTCATAGAAGAAATAAACTTGTAGTTAATTTCATAACCACGAGAGTGGGTATGGCTTAATTACAAGTATAGTTGATCCACTACGAAAGTTGGTTTCACATACATTAGGAAATTACGCCATAACTAGTCAAGATAATAGCATTCACTTAACCGGTAATCTCATTTGCAAGAGTAGTAAGGAATTCCATATCTCTAGGAGTTTTCTAGTGTTATTTTCATAAATTTTATATTTGTGGTAGTCTAAATAATAAAGGAGTTTGAAAACATCGGTAATTGCATTCTTCCCTGTGGGATCGACCCTTAATACCCTATACTCGCTCACGATTCGTATACTTGCGATAAATCGCGTGTGGGGTATTTTAGGAATTATAAATGTAAAACTTGATTGGGATGACTTTAATTATATATGTATACCCCGCGCACGTCAACCACCTTTGTCTTGAAATAGCCAAAAACTTGCAAGATTGAAGGAGAGACATACGGGAGAAGTTTGGAGTCTGCAGAAATGTAGTTCTTCTATTTCCTTAGTGTAAGATAGTTTAGCTAGTTAGTTCATCCTTCTTGTATATTAGCTAGATTAGGATGAAGATGGAGATGAAGAAGGAGGAGTTGAAGCTCAAGTGACATGGGTTATCTCTTCTCCAACTCTTTATCTTTTGTACTTGATTCCAAGTTTAGTTAATATGCAAGTTCTGGATTTTGTGTTTATTATGTATCTTTAAAGTTTATGCCTTGGGTTTGGTTGAACTTTCTATGATTGTTAGTGTTTATTACTTGGCTATTTGATTGCTATTATTTGAGTAAGTTATTTAGCACTTTAACTCTTTAAATCATGATTAATCTGGTACCATTGATTGTGATTATCTAAGGTGTTGTTTTTGCAATGAAAATTGAGATTTAACACTGGTTCAAGAAGTGCTAAACATAGGGAGTACACTCACGAGAGTAGAGGTGCACCTATGTGGTTTTAAGTGATTCATTTCATGTAAGAAATGAACTTATAACTAATTTCATTGAAGAAATGAACTTATAACTAATTTCATAACCATGAGAATATGTATGGATTAGTTATAAGTATAATTGATTCACTACGAAAGTAGGATTCATATGCATAAGGAAATTACACCATAGCTAGCCAAGATAGTAGTTCTCAATGATCCAAAAATAGCACTTGCATGAGTAGTTAGGGATACCATAACCTAAGGAGATTTCATTTGTTATTTTGCATAAGTTCAGTAGGTTGCATTTCTTATATTTCATTGATAGTCTAAATAATAGAGAAGTTTTAGTAACACCGGTAATTGTTCAATCTTTCTCGTGGGATCCACCCGATACATGTCCTAAACTACTAATTTGACCTGTATACTTGCAGTCAAACGGGTGTAAATCGGATTTTAACTTGTACGTATATCAAAAGCCCGTCACAATCCATTATCTAAATTTGAACATCGAATATAGTATGCTTGTTGGATAATTATAGACAATTAAATACTAAATTTCACATATTTTATGAATTTGTCCTTGTGATGATTTATTCATTAATCATGTTATTAAATTATTATATTTTATTAGTAATATATATGATTTAATTTCATTGAATAAGATTGTTACAAAAAAAAGAGGAATGAACTATAGAATAAAAATAAAAATATATTATAACAAATTTATCTAAGAAAAAATAAACTTATTTGAGAAAAACAAATTTTAGCACAATTTTCAATAGTTCCTTTTGCTCCTTTATTAACTTTTAGTAAACAAAATTATTTTGACTTAATAAAACTTGTATTTACAATAAATGATAAGTGAACAGTTTATCACTTATTTTTAAACTATGTTTAAACAATTTAGAGCCACTTATTTTTTGTTATCAAACATGTCTGAATATGATAAGATTTAAATCTATTAAATTTATTTGTTGAATTAGGTTATCATATAGGGACTAAGATTATATCATTATTAGATATAGTCTACAGCAAAACCTGCTGTCTCCACTTAAAGTCTACAGAAAAACCTGCTATCTCCACTTAAATCACTTTTATTTTATCTCTTCTACAAGAATTATACTCATATGGCGTCAATAAGTTAATTAATGTTGCTTCTTCTCTGCACCTTACGTTAAGGAACTTTAGCTTTTATTGAAGCTAGAAGGACCTCAAAATAATATTTAATCAAATAGCTCGCAAACAATGGACACAAAACAAGCCGCAAGACTTTCTTGATCATGTGAATGAACGAAACTACAAAAGACGAGAACTTCCCAAGGCCAGAAAACGAAAAACAAAAGGACGAAACTTAGGGGCTCTTATTTAATGAACTGACTATCTCTGTTTTTTACATGAACGAACCAGATATATGGTCTTATATAGACCAACAAATAACAAAATTTTATTGGGATTTAAACAACCAAAATATACTAATAATCAGAAACCACAATTAAACAAAAATTAAATAGTTTCCTAAATAAATAAATTAATCCTAAAGAGACTTGGTTTAAAATCCTACATTGCCTCCCTTAAATTAATGTTTTCAAACTTCACCATACTAATCATCTCGTCAAGTTGAGAAACAGTTCCATGTTTAATGGTTTCGTAAAATGTCTACGACTTGATTTTAACTCTTGCAACAGTCAATGGCAATCTCCTAATTTTAAACTAGTTCACGAATAAAGTAAAATTTGATATCAATGTGCTTGCTCCTTCCATGAAACATTGGATTTTTTGACAATTCAATAGTAAACTTTCTATCACAATGATCTTGATAGGGCCATCTTGTTCATGCCGCAAAAAATTAAGCATTCTTATCAGCCATAAAGCTTGAGTAGCACTATGCGCAATTGCTACATATTCTGTCTCAACTGTGGATAATGCCACCAACTATTGCCTCTTCGAGGACCATGTACACCATTGCCAAGATAAAAGGCATAACATGATGTACTCCCCCTTGAATCATATTACCAATCCAATCACTGTCTGTAAAGCCAACAAAACTATAATTGTTAGTATGTGGATAAAAATACCATTCAATTGTATGCCTCTAATGTATCTCAAAACCCTTTTGGCTACCTATCAATATGATTAGCGTGGAGACTCTATAAACCTGCTAATTAACCCAACATCAAAAGTGATGTCAGGTCTTGTCGATGTCAAGTATCTAAAGCTTCCAACCAATTTCCTGAAATTACTAGCATCTACAAATTCGTCACCGCCATCTTTCACCACCTTTAACTTCACTTCAACTGGAGTGAATATAGGTTTAGCAGTCATCTTAAACCTCTTCAATATGTCATGTGCATACTTCTTCTATGTAATAAATATAACATCATCTGTTTGAAAAACTTCAATACCAAGAAAATATGACATTAATCCCAATTCAATAATCTCAAAGTGGCTAATCATAACCTTCCTGAACTCAAAAATTGTCTTAGAATTATTGCCAATGAAAATTGAATCATCCATATGGAAGTATACAGTAAGAATATTACCGCCAGGATTGATTTTGATATACAAAGTATGTTCATATGGACATCTATGAAATCTATTTCCAGCAAAGTAATAGTCAATATGAATATACCAAACTTGGGGAGCTTGTTTCAAACCATACAAAAACCTTCTTTAATCTCTAGACCTTATTTTCTTGGCCTTCCTTTATATAACCTACAGGCTGCTCAACATATATTTCCTCCTCAAAAATACCATTCAAAAAATCAAACTTCACATCCATTTAATAAATCTTTCAAGAATTATTGGTAGCAATAGATATAATCGTACAAATAGTATCAAGTCTGGCAATAGAACCAGAAACTTCAACGTAATCAATACTCGCCTTTAAAAACCAATCTTGCTTGGTAATGATCTACCTCTCCAGTTGGCTTGTTGATACGTGTACATTTTGTGTGTTTTTAGTGTGGTTTACTATGTAGTTTTGGTGTGTGTTTTAGTCATTTTTATAGCTAATTAACTAGGATTCTAGTGAAAGTCTACATTTTATGGTGTAAGTGTGAAACGTTGTATTTCTATAGATTTAAGTGGTGAAAACTTCATATTTTTGTAGGTTTAATGATTTATCATCAAATGGAGTAAATTGAGAAGATATTTTGATGACTATTGATGATTTGAAGTGATTTAAAGAGAATGTGAAGTGCAAAATATTCAAAAGATGAAATGCAACTTAGTATAAAAGAAAGAAAGTTAGATAGTTTTGACATATGTTGGTATTTCGGCTTTATCTTAAGTTACAAACATCAGATTGAGGTGATTCTTATGAGCATCAAAATGCAGTTCATGATTTTTCATAGTCAAAAAGTCAAAATACAGTCGGCTATTTTTGTTATCAAAAGTTGAAACAGAGTTTTGACCATTTAGGGGTATTTTGGTCATTTCACAGTCCATAGAGTTTCAAATTGGATGATTCTTGATGCATTGGAAAGCTTACTCAAAGACTACAACTTTCATGATTCATAGAAGAGCTAGCTCAGCCTCCATCATTGAGAAAATATCAGTGGAATTTGATGCCAAAATAAAGCAAGATTGAAGACTAACCAGATATGAGGAAACCTGCAATAAAGCAAAACGTGGGGTAATACGCGACCAGAGGTTGCATTTTCAGAGGTCATGTTTCCTTCAATTGTGACTACAACTTGTTCTGCAACTTGTGTTTTGTTCACACAAGCTTTTTGACCAATTTGTCTGCAAGAATTCTAGCTGAATATGAGCAAGCGAGCATAAAGACTTTAAGAAGCAACTTTTGGTGATTTCAAGAGACAAATATGGAACTAGAAACAACTCATTTTTAGCTTGAATTTCTCTATAAATAAGGCCTTTGGAGAACATTTTTCATAACTTTAAAATTACAAGGTTTGAGACACTATCAAAATGTAGTCATCACTAGTTTTTTTTAGTTCATTAATTTAGTTTATTAGTTTAGTAGAATAGTATAGTTTTCATCCATTTTTGTACTAGCTAAACTTGGATGAGATTGAGGATGAATATGGAGAGCTTGGATCTCATGTGACAAGGGTGACTTCTCTCCTACCTCTTTGTTTCTTGTATTAATTCTTATGTTTGGCTATAATGCAAGTTTGGTGTTTATCTTCATGTTTTGCTAAAGTTTATGACTAGAGTTATGGATGAACTTTCTATATTTTGTTTGTGATATTTACTTGGTTATTTGATGATATTATTTTGAACAAGTTATTAAGTACTTTTGCTTATCTAATCATGATTAATTGGCCATTAATTATGATAATCTTAAGATGTTAAGTTTGTAATGAGAATTGGAATTTGATACTAGTTTAAAGAAGTGTTAAACCTAGGGAGTACACTCACGAGAGTAAAGGTGTATCTTTGTGACTTTAGTGACTTGTTTCACTTAATTTCATAGAACAAATGAATTTGTGGTTAATTTCATAACCACGAGAGTAGGTATGACTTAGTTACAAGTATAGTTGATTCATTACGAGAGTAGGTTTCACATATATGAGAAAATTACGCCATAACTAGCCAAGATAATAACATTCAACTAACCGGTAACTTTACTTGCAAGAGTAGTGAGGAATTTCATACCTCTAGGAGCTTTTATTGTCATTTATATTACTTTTATCTCATGTTTATAGTGTAGATTTAATTTTTTACACTTGTGATAGTCTAAATAATAAAAGAGTTTGAAAATCACCGAAAATTGACAATCTTCCTATGAGTTCGACCCTTAATATCCTATACTTAATTTCGACCTGTATACTTGTAGAAAATCGCATGTGGGGTATTTAGAATTTTATAAATATAAAATTTGACTATGGAATGAGTTTAATTATTATATGCATACTCCGTGCTAGTTAAGTTTTTGGTACCGTTGTCGAGAAGGATTTTGTTCAATATCAGTGCTATGAACAACTTTATTAGTTTAGACATTTATACTTGCTTTTCTTGTATTTGTTGTGTCAGATATCTCATTTATTGTTTTTAGTGTCTTGTTGAGTCATTTGTTTATTGTTTAGAGTTCTATTTTTGGTTTGTGTATTTTAAACTATTCTTCGTGACTAATCTTGCTCTAGAAATTCTTTGAAAGCATTTTTAGGTTCTAAGGAGGATAGTGAACAAAAAGGATAAAAGTTTGAGAGAAGGAAGATATGAGGACCCATATTTTATTCTTAATTTAGCCTATTTTAAAATTATTTGCATTTGGTGTTATTTAATTTTATTATTTTAGAATGAATTTTTCTTAAATTATACTTTTATCGTTTACGTGTCAAAATTTTTTCAAAAGTTGCTGATAAGTGACTAATTTACGTAATAATTGTATGACATTTTATATTATTTTTAGTCACTTTGGTTATATTATTGGAAGAATATGAATCATTTTGGCTATAATTGGTGAATAAATGTTTTTAAGTGATTAAATGAGGTTTTTATCACTTTTTACTTGGATTTTGTGTATTTTGACAGTTTTGACACATTTTCGTATTTCAGCTATAACTTGAGTTAAAATGATCGGATTGGGATGATTCTTGAACCCATTTGAAGATAAGAGATAGATCTACAACTTTGGTGAAGACATCTAAATCCAGTTTGAAGGTTTTCCAGGTCAAAATGCCGAATTACAATAGCAAATTTCTACTGGTCGAAGCTGGAACAGGGCAATGAGCAGGCAAGGGTATTTCAGTCATATCTCAGCCTACACAGATCCAAATGAGGTGATTCTTGATGCATTACAAAGATAACTCAAAAGGCTACAACTTTCGTGTTTTAGACATGAGCTGGTTCAGCCTCTAACATCAAGAAAAGATTGGTTGAAGTTGGGCAAAAAACAGAGCAAGTGATCCACACTCGGATCCACTATTCATCCGAACCCTCGGTTGTTTCTGGGTTAGTGGATCCGAGCTCGGATCCATACGGATCCGAGGTACTGTAGCAGCTCGGATCACTGGTCAGAAAAGGCTGCTCTGTACGCGTAAAACTCAATTTCACCTCCACCAACTCACATTGGATGCTAGACATGTGAGAAACATTCCCAGCTGTAAAAGGGAGATGTAATCCTCATTTCTTGACCACCTTTCATCATTAAATAGCCAAATTCATTGCAAAAAAGGAGAGGGGGAGTTCATAGCAGAAAAATAGAGAGACATACGGGAGAAGCTTGAAGTTGCAGAAATGTAGCTCTTTCATCTCCCTAGTGTTAGTTTAGCTTAGTATAGAGTAGTGTAGCTTTTCCATTCTTGTTTATTATCTAGATTAGGATGAAGATGGAGGATGAAGAAGGCAAGGAAGAAAGCTCATGTGACAAGGGTTGTATTCCTTCTAAATTCTTTATCTTTTGTATTTGATTCCAATTTTAGTTAATATACAAGTTCTGGATTTTGTGTTCATTATGTGTTTCTAAAGTTTAAGCCTTGGGTTTGGTTGAACTTTCTATAATTGTTAGTGTTTATTATTTGGTTATTTGACTGCTATGATTTGAGCAAGTTATTTAGCACTTTGGCTCTTTAAATCATGATTAATCTGGTACCATTGATTGTGATTATTTAAGGTGTTGTTTCTGCAATGAAAATTGAGATTTAACACTAGTTCAAGAAGTGCTAAACATAGGGAGTACACTCACGAAAGTAGAGGTGCACTTATGTGGTTTTTAGTGATTCATTTCATGTAATTTCATTGAAGAAATGAACTTGTAGCTAATTTCATAACCATGAGAATAGGTATGGATTAGTTATAAGTATAATTGATTCACTACGAAAGTAGGATTCAAATGCATAAGGAAATTACACCATAACTAGCCTAGATGTAGTACTCAATGATCCAAATATAACACTTGCATGAGTAGTTAGGGATACCACAACCTAAGGAGCTTTCATTTGTTATTTTCTTGTATAATTTCAGTAGGCTTTAATTTGTTATAATTCATTGATAGTCTAAATAATAGAGAAGCTTTAGTAGTACCGGTAATTGCAATCTTCCTTGTGGGATCGACCCTTAATACCCTATACTCGCTCACGATTCGTATACTTGCGATAAATCGCGTGTGGGGTATTTAGGAGTTTATAAATGTAAAACTTGATTAGGATGAGCTTAATTGTATATGTATACTCCGCGCACGTCAGTTGCGCCGGCATGACTAATCGGAGATTTGGAGAATTAATTTTAGACTAGTAAGAATGAGTAATTGTAGTACTAGAGGAACTACCTTAGAGGATTAGTATTTAAGTGTAGTAAACAATAAGGAAATTGGTAGTGCATGACAATATTATCCCACTAGTCAAAGTTGACTTTCTCACCTAACAAAAAACTACCTTTCTTCTTACTTTTTCACCACAAATAAAAAACTTCAACTCCCTCACTTTCTCTCTCTACCTTGGCCGAATTTGGGAGCTCAAAAGGAGGAAGGAAAAGCTTCAACCTTTGGCCTTAATCTTGCTCAAAGGTCCACACCCAATCCTCAAGACCTTTGGATATTGCTCTAGCTAGAGGAAAGTTGCAATCTTGTGGTGGGTTTGGTGGATTGTTGGTGAAAAAACCTTGGCTCTACCTAGGGTTCAAGAAACCTTCAAGGGGTAACAAATTTTACTCCCTTTGATCTTTAATTTTTCAAAAATTAGTAATGGATAGTGGTTGTTACATGGATTTGGAAACCCTACCCAAAACCTAAGTTAGAGGACTTGAGAAAAACCCTTGTTTCTTGCTTTATATCCTAGGTAGTGGCCTTGAGGTGAACTTTTAGGTAGAGGACTTAAGGATTCTTGCTTGTTTGATGGTATTCTTGTGGATTATAGCTTGGTTGTTGGATTTGAGCCATGGAAGTTAAGTTTTGTTGAAGACATCTCTTGTTTCCCCATTTATTTCTTTGCTGCCAGCTTTATTCCCGATTTGCACTCACCACTTGAACTGCATATTCGTTCATGATAAAGGTCAAATCAGTTCTTGCTCAAACATGAAAGTTGTAGGGAGTTAAGTTAGCTTTCTACCCAGAAAATTTCAACTCAATCGGAGTACTGTAGCTTGTGAAATGACTAAAATACCCCTGACTGCCCAAATGCCCTGTTTAACCGACAGCTTTCTGTTTTCTCTAAGATTTCAATTTTTGACCATGAAAATGCATGATTTGGCTTTGGAGGTCTTCATAATAAATGTAGGCCTATGTCTTAGTTTCGAAATGCCATAAGATTCATCTCAATCCGATAAGTGTAGCTTCAGTTATGATTAAAATGCTGAAATTTTGTTGTCTTGTTTCCTTGCTTTAATTTCAAATTTTGTTACTAAAAAGGCTGCAAAAATGCTTGTTATATGTTGTATTGTGTGGGTAAAAATTATCTCTCAAAAATTGTTTCAATTGGTTGGGTAAAACTTGAGTTTTGAGAAAAGAAAGAAAACTGGAAAAGTTGCCCAAGCTAGCCGACCAGGGGCTCTTTGACTGCCCATAAATCTTTGTGCAAAAGTCAAAATCAAATGCCCTTTTTGGAATTTGAAACTAGACACCAAGAGCTTTCCAACGGTATAAAATTTGCCTGCTAATTCGTTTTGAATAATCCGTAGCGAACCGGCAAAGTGGACTGATTTGCTTCACCTGTTTACCCGAGAAAATTATACAGCTGCATCTTGTGGCTCAATTTCGTCCCTCTTGTGAAAAGAACTTGAATACAATTTCTTTTGATAATTTATAGCATTTTGAATCTAGTTTTCAACGCCATAAACCATTTCCAATTTCAACTTGTGTAGCATTAGTTATAGCTTGATTTCAAAACTGTGCCAAAGCTTTATGAATGAGAATCCACGGAACAGGTTGCCAAAAACTAGTTTTCTTAAAGCTGTTGTATCTTGGTGTTGGAAAATCCGAATTAACTTCTGCTTATTGCGTTTGAAACTTGACTTGAATTTATTTTTTTGTTATAAATTTCAGAGGCTAATTCAATTTCTGTGAATTTTGCCACATTTTCAAACTTTACTAAAAATCAAGACTGTTTCTGCCCTGTTTTAATAAAACAGCAAGTTTGAGCTGAGATTCGAATGATTTTTTATTGGAATCTGAGAAAAGTTTCTTCTAGAAAATTTTAGTACCTTAAATCTAGTTTCCAACGGTATAAATTTTCCAATTTTTGGATTTACCAAACTCAAGATATGAATTTTCAAGTGTTGTCGTATAAAGCTGGAAATTTCTGATTTCCAACAAAATTAACTTTTATGAACTTCCGACTTCCTTTTGAGATTGATAGTTCATTTCAAACTTGATTTCATGGATGATACGAGTTCTCTTGTAACTTTAAACTTTGTTTTGAATCTCGGTTTTCAATGAAATAAACCTCTTTTGATGCATTGTCCTAGTTCTAAGCAAATGAACTTTCTTCTTTGTATGCTCAATGACCCAGGGTATCGTGAGTGATGGTTGGTTATATTTCTTCAGGTGCTCAAGAGGGTTTCGAAAGGAATCCCGGCGAGGAACTTTAAAGAAATTTCTTGCTCACTTGCTTTTGAATTTGGTGAGTGTCAAGTGCATGACTTGTTGCACAATACTTGAACTACTTCTTGTTGAATATGTGAATTGAACTTGTCGAGACGAGTGTGTACTTTATCGCACTCGTTCTCTTTTACTTGACTTGATAATTGACTTGCTCGTACTTGACAATTATACTTGTGATTGACTTGGCGTCGATTTGAGAATAATCTCGTCGACTTATACTTGAACTTGTGGGGATGCCCAAAACCAATGGCTAGCCATTCAACTCAAGCCAGCAAGGGCTTGGTTGAGGAGTTTGGTGAACCTTGGACATATACTTGACTTGGATATACTCGAGTAATATCAAAAACTTATTTGACGTGCGGGCCCGGTAGGGGGTGTAACGGTGGACGGAAATTTGATGAAAAGTGGGGTTCTACGGATTTGATATTTGCTTGGTTGACGGAGTGTTAACATTTGAAATTTTGGATCAAGACCTTGGCAAAGCAGTGTGAAGTTAGCTCCTGAGAGCTTCTGTATCCTTTAATGATTTTGTCTTGATTTCTTTTGTGAATTACATGAGTATTATGTGGCTGCCTTTCTGTTATAAGTTTAATACTTGCTGTACTTGCTTGCTTGCCTGTTTTCTTTCTTGGCCTCACTGAGCGTTAGCTCACCCCCGTAAGTTTGTTTTCCTTAGCAGGAACTTGAAGTGGAAAGATTTTGAAGAAGCTGGCTTTGATTGTCTTTTGGTCCAATTGGGGATGTAAATGATTTAGTCAACTTTGAATGGTTGTATTTTGGGGAACTTGATGTACCTTTTGGAAACATTGTGATGTAAGAATTGAATGACAATTTGAAGGAAGCGACTTTTCTTTATATTAGTTTTCGTATTGCTTGATTAGTTCTAAGTTATAATCTTGGCTAGTATTGAGCCCTGACGAGAGTTAGGTAGGCAGCCCACCGAAACCCTAGGGTTCGCCCTAAGGAGAAGTAGGGTCGTCACAGAAAATTGGCAATGAAATACAATTTTCAAAACTACAACTACGGAAATAACAAAAGGATATCCCAAGTTATATCTTTTGAAGATGGTTTAAAGTATTTAAAGGCTAAACTTGATCATATAATGTTAAAAGTTCAATTGGACACCGTTACAAATATGCTTGAACAAAAGAGGAATATTAACACTTTCAATTCTTATTATGTGATTTGTGACCTGTGTCGAGATTGTCATGCTACTCATACATGTAGGTAAGCACCAAATGTGGATTATTATGATAAATTTGGGCATTGCAATCCTTGTTTTGATCAAAATAATCCTAATTGGGGCAATTCTTATGCTTATAATTGGGATAATCAATATGCATATAATGTTTCTCCTTGTTTATATGATTACCAATCCGAATGTGTCCAATATAAATCTAAACCATCCAAAAAATTAGCAATAGAAGGGTTTGCTAATGCATCTTCACCTTGAGAATTAGAAACTGAAACATTAGCTAATGACTCTAAACCATCTTGGGAGCTAGCCATAGAAAAATATTCTAATCATTTTGATTTATATATAGAAAGGGTAGCTAATGCGACTTTCGACCATTTTGATAGGGTTGAGGAAAGATTAGATGAATTAACTTCTCACTTTGGTAGCATACAAGATCAATTACATGATTTGCGTGAAGTTATTTCTTCTAATAATATGCAAATGACTCTAAAATGAATGGTGGGGATGTTGTATGTGAAAATAGATTGATTTTGATGAAAATGATGCATCTAATGTGTGTTTCAATGAGAAAGTGTCCATTTCACAAGATAATATCGTAGGAATTCATGATAAACCTCAAGAGATGAATATTAATGATTCATATTCAACCCCATTTGAGGAGTGCTTTGAAGGTGTAGGTTATAAAGATGTTATCTCCCAAGAAGGTCATGCAGATATTCCTTTAATGAGTACTCAAGTGATGCACATTCAAAATAATATCTATTAATCACTTGAGATTGGTAAGCCACTTCCATCTCTCTTATCATTGGAACATGTGTTTTTTACCATTGAGTCACCTTTTGTTGATCCACTATGTCCCAAAATAGTGGATTATTCATTAACAAAACTTTCTTGAAAAATGAGATTAAATAGTCAAGTTAATGACTATAAAGAAGCGCTTGTTGGAAAGCAATCCAATATTTTAATACCTTATTTCAATTTAATGTGATTTTAGGATTTAGTTATGTATTGAAGTTATTTTGTTATGTTTATTGTGTAGGAATGGGAAAAGAACCAAAGGTAACCAAATGAGTTGAAAAAGGCGAAATTTGATCAAGGAACTCAATCTCTCGATTTGAGTAATTGTTGTTTTTGATTCGTTAAAAATGATTAGAATACATGTTTTGACCATTTTACATGTGTGCACATTGATTCTTTTGTTAAAAAAATGATTTAGAATGCATTTTGACCAATTAGGGTAGAGGGTGTAATTTTTGAAAAGTTAAAAATTTCTGCAAAAAAAAAATTGCAAACAAAAATGCAGGCTATGAAAACATTGCATCAGCTCACGTTTTTAGAAGGTCACATTTTCTGTTCTGTAAAAATTACACAGAAAATGCAAGATGAAAACGTGATCTCAAACCCACCTTTTCAAGCTCACATTTTCTCTTCGATCTGTAGAACTTACACAGAAAACGCAAGCTGGAAACGCGAGCAAAAGCTCACGTTTTCATTAGCCTATGTTTTCTCTTCTGTAATTTTAAAGAAGAATACATGAGTTCAAAAATGTGAGTTCAAGCCCACGTTTTCAAGTTCACATTTTGGTTTCTTGCTTTTAAGACACAAAACACACCCTTCTTTTTCTTCCTCTTCTTCTTCTTCTCACCTCACGTTTTACACACACACTCTCACACACTTCACAAATTCTCATTTTTACTCCATTTTCTTATAAGAAATTATCAACCCAACGCCTTCTAATCTTCTTAGAGCCTTTTAATCGATTGAAGTCCAAGAAAAACATCCCAAAATTCAGTTTTAAGGAGATTGGAAGCTAGGGTTCATAGGTTCTAAATTCATTAATTGGGGGACAATTGGAGTGATTTTTGTAGGACTTTTGCATCATTTGTGTCGCGCCCCACTTTTTGAATGCGAATGTGTTGTGTGTGTGTGAACGTGTGATAGTGAAAATAAAAGGCCATGGGACTTTAGAATGCGACGATTTTGGCCAAACAAAGTTCAAAAGGGTTTCTTGAAAAATGGAGTCGCCACTTGGTATAGAGTTAGGGTATACCAAGTCACCCAAAAATGATTTTTGTTTTTGAATGAAAAAAGTAAATAAACCCTTTTAGAGAACTTTTGGGTCTACGTAACCAAAAGAGGGATCGGGGGTCACATTTGACGAAGGGGAAGGCAAGGATAAAAATCCAAGGCACCCCTTCGACCTAGCCAAGGCTAGTTGCGTGACTTAAACCAATTTTTCCTAATTTTTCTACCCAAGGTATGTATTGCGTGTTGGATATGTCTATATGAATGCAAAAACCTAGACCTAGGGGGACATGGGGGAAATTTCTCTTCAGAGGTTGAGTGGTGCCAATCACATTAGTTGTGAAGCCCAATAACGATCCTTTGAAGAAGTCACGAATAATGCGAGTGGGATGCAAATGAATGGAATGCATGTATGCAATGTGAGGATATGAGTTTAAAAAAAAGTAATAAAAAAAACAATAAATATGTAAATGAAAATGTGCACGTGAGTGGGCAAGGTACGGTATGTGAAATGATAATATGAATTACATGTGTGCAAGTGATGATAAAAGTGTTCGTGTGCAAGTGAAGAAACATAAAGGTGCACGTGTGCAAGATAGGAGGAAAAAATGAAAGTGTGATAAGAGTATAAAAATGGTAGAGTGGATGCATGATCCTAGGGAATGTATGCATATTGGGTACGGGGAGACCTAAATCGTGACTCAATTTGCCCTTTTACAGAGAGGATACAAGCGTGCTAAGGCTTTAGAAAAAGCCACACTCGTCTATATCCCATATTTAAGGGGACTCTCCAGGCAAATGAACCCTATAACTAGTATGAGATGCAAAAATCCTAAAATGAGGGGAAAGGGGAATCGAGGAGCATGCCAGATGATAAAACTAAGGAAAAATGCATGATATGTAGTGGACAGGCAAATAATGCATTAATGAAAAACAAAGGAAAAATCCTATTGGGTCTAGCGTTGGGCTAGCCCTTTCTATGAATTCCTAATGAAATAATGAGCCACGACTAGCATTGGACTAGTGTGGTGACGTACATTCATCCATTCCATTCATTCATGGTTACGAAAGCAAGTAGACATGCCAAAACGCTCGTAAACACGTAACACATAGCACTTAGCATGCTCGACTAGATGCAAGAACCTAATAAAGCCATTAAACATGTAGCAACAAAAGCAAGCAACCAAGGGGAAGGGGAAATGGACCAGATGCTCTCCGAGCACTATCTATTACAAGCCAAGAGGTGTACACATACCCCATAAAAGCATAAAGGGGAAGGGGAAATGGACCAGATGCTCTCCGAGCCCTATCTATTACAAGCCAAGAGGTGTACACATACCCCATAAAACTTAAATAAAAGTAAAAGCAAGTAAATGCATGCAAGGAGGTAAGGAAAGCGGAGTAGGCATGCATATTCACATAACACGTAGGAGCACATAGGGTCAAATGAAGTGCAAAATGAGGGATAGAGTGTACCTCCCTTGAAGCGATGTCCTAATGAGGTGGAATTACCAATTTACCCTCCAAAATAATAAAAAGGTCAAGGTACCAATTTATTTGGGAAAATTAAAGGAAATAGGCAATCACAAGCTCACTTGATCGTAAAATCCCTAAAGTCATGACTTAAACGCAATTGAAACAAAGCATGGTAGTTAATTGAAGCAAACAAACAACGAAGTTGCACAAATTAAAATTACCAAGGACCAATTTGATGAAATTCTTTAATTGATTGGGTCCTAGTGGAATAAGGGGAACTTGGGGGTCAAGGTGCAAAATTTTCTGAAGTTTTCATGCAGGCTTCCATGCAAAGTCGTGAAGAAAATTTCTGCAACCAAGCTTGCTATAATTCTTTAATGCGCTACATTTTCCATTGACATAATCCAACATTTACCAACTTATCATCACAAAAGGGAGAATAATCATATCAAGATCCACTTTAATATCCCAGCCAAAACGTTCAAACTGTTAGCAAAGATTCACAAACTCAAGTGAGGGACACAGTCATGAGAAAAGAAAATGCAGCAACGAAGCTGCAATGAAAAACCTCAAACAAGCTTAGCTAAGGAACCTAAATCTAGGCAAATCTCGCATGTCCTGTCTTACCATTGTAAACAAAATGCAGATAAGACTTCAGCAGGCTCAAACAAATGAAATCCCAGCAGGCTTAAAAATCCCAGCAAATGAAAACTTCAGCAAGTCAAGGGGAAAGAAACCGTGCGGCAACTTTTCCCTATAATTTCAGCTTGCACATGAAATGTTCTACGAGATCAAATGGAGCATGTAGGCACATAACCTACTGCCCTGGAATTCAATCCCAACTCACTTAGAACCGTGCAGCCGGAAAAATCCAGATACAAGACACAATTCTCATGACTACCCTCCAAAAAGAAATTACAAACAAATGTTTATCCGTCTACCCTTAGCAACCAACATCGACTAGTATACCAAACCTGACGAAATAAAGCTTCTGGAAACGGACTGTACTCAGCAGAGGTGACCCAAAACAAACGTGTTGACATCAGAAAAAAGAAAACTCCAATGGATCGAAAGGAAAAACAAGAAACTGCTGTAACAAGCTGAAAATTTCAAACTTGTCGCTGCTGTTTTTTTTTAACGAATTCATGCGATGAAATCATGCTATAAATCCATGCTAACAACCATCATTTTCACAACAAACATCGTATTTGACATCAGACTCAAGAAATGAATCACCACCAAACAGATTCCAATGTACAATATGGCTGAAGAACCCATGGGTAGTGCAAGACTCCACTGTTTTTCTTAAACTGACGATATGTGAGTGGAAGATAAAGAAAAGGTTTACCTTTAGCACCAGGAAACACCAGTGAAGCGTGGAGAATCTGAGGATTGCAAGATTCGAATTTCAGTGAAGAAAAATGCGAGCTTGCTATTCGGATTTTGGATTCCTTCCTCCGCACTTGGTTTCCTTCGTCTAAAAAAATATCCCTTGCCGCTCCTTTTTCCAGCCACCAACTCCCACTCCTCTTCTTCGAAACCCAAACCCTTGGATCTCCTGGTTTCTCTTCAAGCTCAGTCGCCACTCCAGAAAAAATCCCCCTCGTATGCTCTCCTCTTTGCTTCGCTTCCTTAGCCGCTGTTTCTTTCCTTTTTGTTTTCTTTTGCTCAACAGCCGCCGTTCTCTCTTGCTCACTCTCTATCTCCCAAGACTCCAGCCGTCATAAAAACTCTCTCTCTGACCTCAGCCCCTACTCCCTTTTCTTTTTTCCTCTTTCTGGTCTTTTCTTCCAGTTTGCAGCCGTTAACCTCTCTCGTTTTTCCAGATTTCCTCTCTTTCGGCTGCTGCTCTATCGTCCCCCCCTTTGCGGCTGCCTCCTTTCTTGCTATTTATACCAGGAACCCCCCTCCTAAAACCCTTAGCACTCTTCTATATTTACAGCCCAAGGGGCTGCCCGAAGTCCTCCCTTGCAAGCTGCAAAAACGCAGCTTGCAAGTCGCGTTTCTCTTTTTTTTTTTTTTTTTTTTTTTTTTTTTTTTAAACTTTCAACTTAATAAATACAGAAATGATAAAATATAAATAATAATAATAATAACAAATTGCCAAAAACCAGGTAATAATAATAATAATAATAATGAAAATAATTTTAAAAACTAAACAACTAAAACCAACAAAAATGGCCATTTTTCCATCTTTTTTGTTTCATTTTTCATTTTTCATATTTTTCATTTTTTTTCTTTCAAGAAAGCATTGAATTTAAATTACAAACGACTAAATCATATTTTTTTTTGAATGCTTTTCTTTTCTCTTTTTCCCTTTTTCAACAAATTCTATGATAAAACTTAAAAATAAAAATAAAACTGGAAACTAAAAACTAAAAATGAACACAACAAATAAAAAACTAAAAATGAAATTTCACCAAAAATTTGGTGTCTACAATTTGCATTATCAAACATCACTCTGCCAATTTGAGATAAGTTTCTTATATTTAACTTGGTATTTTAAAATTCACCATTTATATTTTTTGAGTTCATTGACACACTTTGAATGGTGAATTTGTAATGTTATTTGTTAATGTATATAAGTTCCATTATACTTATTTAACAATTTTAAACATGTTTAATTGATCAAATGTGGAATGTGATGATCTACGCAATGTTTAACTTTATGCATATTCCTATATTATGATCAATGAGGTAATTGGTCTAGAAAGGTTACTAAGCATGACTTGTTTGTAAAGTTTACATGCATACATTCATTATATGGTGACATTTTGAAAATTTGAATTCATGAGCATTGAAAAGGCTAGTCTATGCTAGTTGGAAGTGATGCATTGTTATGGTGTTATAATGAGTTCATTATTGAAGTTCAATATTGCTTATTCTTCATACAGAACATGATTGGATGATGAATTTTGAATACATGAAAAATTTGTAATTTTTGAGAAATATAGGAGTTTAAATGGAACAGATGCATGATGCATATTTCTTGGTTTGGTTTCGCTTCCAAATTTGTTATAATATGGTGATATTATAATCATCTAGAAAAGGATACAAGCTTATACTTCATATTCTAGATAATTAGGGTGATAATGTTAAATGCACAAAATGTGTGAAGTGAAAGGTTTCATTGTACCTTGAGAAGTTTCTTGTTAATTTTAAATGGGTACATCATCAAGACAAAGGCGTAAAGTTACAAATCGCCATTCTATGTTTATTAATGTCTTTGTAATTACCTTTGCATTTCTTGAACCATAGTAGTTTGTTTCTTATTTTCACTTCTTAGGTTTGTATTACTAATGGTTACAAATGGAACTCATGAAGTTTCCTTTTTGTAGAATTGCGGCAAATGGATCATAAACTTCATGATGAATTGTGAAACTTTATATTTGTGCACTTCAATCACATCAATAAGGGAGTATGCCTTTCTTTATCTTAGTTTCCCTTTTACACATTAAGGACAATGTGTATTTTAAGTGCGAAGGGGGTGGGGGAAATTGAGATTATATGCATTGTATGTGATTGATTTGTTGGTTAAAAATATTGGACTTGTACTTAGAAATGTTATTGTGCTTAGAAATTTTTCAAACTTGGGTTTGTTAGCAGGGAGTTTCATAAACTTTGTCGAAATTTTTTCAAAATCTTGTCCAAAATTATGAAATTGCCCCAAAATGTTTAAAAAATTTTCAATTTTATCCAAGGACAACAAGTTCCATACCATTAGTAACTCAAATTTCTTCTACTTCTGAGATTAATGTATATGACTTGAAAATTTCACTTCTCATTTTACTTGAAAATAGCTATTATGCGATTAGAATTTTTACCTTTGTAGGAAAGTATATCTTGAAAAGTGAAGAAAATTATGCCTAAATGTTGCATGTTTGATGAAGTTTCTTTTCTTTACTTGATTTTACATAGTTAAGTGATAACTATGATCAATAATTGCAATACTTTTCTCATGATTATTCTTTTGAGGGAATGATTATTATCTTTTCTTTCAAAAAAAAAGAAAGAAGAAAAAAGTAGAAAAAAGGGAAAAGAGAATAAGAATTGTTCTACTCCAATGATTATTATACTTAGTAGCCAGGAATTTTCATCTACAAATATCGATTTTCGTGTAAAACGGTACTTGAATTAAGAGCATGCAAAGTAATTTGAGAATGTGATGTGTTGAGTAACCAAGGATTTTCATCTAAAAATATCGATTTTCACGTCAAAAGACACTTTCACTATTTGAGTAAATATTTAGATATGTTATACGAATAAATCCCTCTTTGAATTTGAAAAAGTAATGATCATGGGTTTAGGAAGCATTTTTATTGACCATAGGAATTACTTGCTTGTGAAATTGGGTGAGGATGAGGAATTGACTTGACCTAGATACAATTACGGCATAATTAGCTCTCGTTTATTTGATATTATGAGTATTTGAACTTAATTAAGTGATTCCATAAAGGTTATTTATCTTGTTTTGAAGAAATGAAATTGAATTGTGCACATACATTTAATTTCAAAGTTTTGGACCATTGTTGGTTTATAATTCTTAATTGATTGAGGACAAGCAATAGTTCAAATGTGAGAGATTTGATACATGTACATTTTGTGTGTTTCACTATGTAGTTTTGGGGTGTGTTTTAGTCATTTTTATAGCTAATTAACTAGGATTCTAGTGAAATTATGCATTTTATGGTTTAAGTATGAAGCATTGCATTTCTATGGATTAAAGTGGCGAAAACTTCATATTTTTATAGGTTTAATGATTCAATCATCAAATGGAGTAAATTGAGTAGATATTTGGATAATTGTTGATGATTTAAAGAGAATATAAAGTGCAAAATATTCAAAAGATGAAATGCAACTTAGTATAAAAGAGAGAAAGTTAGACAGATTTGACATATGTTGGTATTTCGGCTATATCTTGAGTTACAAACATCAGATTGAGGTGATTCTTCATCCATTTTGAAGCTAACTCATAGCTTACATTTCTTATGAAGACATAGAAATCCAGTTCATGATTTTTCATAGTCAAAAATTCAAAATACAGTCCACTATTTTTGTTATCGAAAGCTGAAACAGTGTTTCGACCATTTAAGGGTATTTTGTTCATCTCACAGTCCACAGAGCTTCAAATTGGATGTTCTTGCTGCATTGAAAAGCTAACTCAAAGGACTATAACTTTTATATTTTGTAAAAGACTTAGTTTAGCCTCCATCATTGGGTAAGTATCGGTGGAAATCAGCACAAAATAGAGCAAGGTTGAAGATTGACCAAATATAAGGAAACCTGCAATAAGGCAAAATGTGGGGTAATATGTGACTAGAGGTCACATTTTCAGGGGGTCAAGTTTTCTTCAATTGCGGCCACAACTTGTGCTTTTTTTCACACAAGTTTTTTGACCAATTTTTCTGCAAGATTTCTTACTAGATATGAGCAAGCAAGCATAGAGACTTCAAGAAGTAACTTTTGGTGATTTCAAGAGACAAATATACCAACTAGAAACAACTCATTTGTAACTTGAATTTGTCTATAAATAGGGCCTTTGGAGAACATTTTTTTATAACTTTGGAAGGCTAGAGACACTACCAAAATGTAGTCTTCATTGGTTTTGTTTCTTAGTTCATTAGTTTAGTTTATTAGTTTAGTAGAATAGTATAGTTTTCATCCATTCTTGTACTAACTAAACTTGGATGAAATAGAGGATGAAAATGGAGAGTTTGGATCTCATGTGACAAGGGTGACTTCTCTCCTACATCTTTGTTTCTTGTATTAATTCTTATGTTTGGCTATAATACAAGTTTGGTGTTTATCTTCATGTTTTGCTAAAGTTTATGCCTAGAGTTATGAATGAACTTTCTATGTTTTCTTTGTGATATTACTTGGTTATTTGATGATATAATTTTGAACAAGATATTTAGTACTTTTCCTTATCTAATCATGATTAACTCGCCATTGATTATGGTAATTTTAATGTGTTAAGTTTGCAATGAGAATTAAAATTTGACACTATTTCAAAGAAGTACTAAATCTAGAGAGTACACTCACGGGAGTAGAGATGTACCTTTGTAGTTTTAGTGACTTGTTTCATGTAATTTCATAGAAGAAATGAATTTATAGTTAATTTCATAACCACAAGAGTAGGCATGACTTAGTTATAAATATATTGATTCATTACGAGAGTAGGTTTCACATATACGAGGAAATTACGCCATAACTAACCAGGATAATAATATTCAATTAACCGGTAATTTCACTTGCAAGAATAGTGAGGAATTTCATACCTCTAGGAGTTTTCTATTGTTATTTATATTACCTTTATCTCTTGTTTATAGTGTCAAATTTAATTTCTTATATTTGTGATGGTCTAAATAATAAAGAAGTTCAAAAACCACCGATAATTGACAATTTTCCCTGTGGAGTTCGACTCTTAATGCTCTTTACTCAATCTCGACCTATATACTTGCAAAAATCGTGTGTGGGGTTTTTAGGATTTTATAAATATAAAATTTGACTGTGGAATGAGTTTAATTGTTATATGCATACCTCGTACTCGTCACTTGTACTTGATCTCATAGATTTGACGTTAATTGGCTTCTTTCTAGGTGAAAGTGAAGTCAACACACGTATCTTATTTTTCTCAATTGCATGCATGTCCTTATCCATTGTTTGATTTTAATGATCATCTTTGATAGTCTTCTCAAATGTAAATGGATAAGAATCTGCAAATAAAACAAAGTTTACAATATCTTCATCAGACAAGTCATTATCATTACCAACAACATAACCATTCAAGCGAGCCGACATGCGACATTCTCATTGTGGATGAATGGATAACTGGACACATGGATAACTATACAGGACTTGATTGCACCCCAAAAGATGAAGGATCACCAGTAGGTTGTTTGAACTGCTCTATTGATTGGTCGGAAGAATTCCTTTCATCCAAATATGATAGCAATGGTGAATGCTTTGGTGTAGAATTTGACACTATTTTAGACCAATTCCAAGCTCCCTCCTCATCAAATATGACATCTTTGCTAATTATCACATTCCCTATATCTAGATTGAACAGTCTATAACCTTTGATTTCATGATTATAGTCAAGAAAAATACACTTAAGAAAGGCTGGTGCTCTAAACAACTATCTGGATTGGCTTTTTTTCTAATAAGAGGTGCACTGAACCTTATATATAGCCGCGTCTCCGCTTACATTGCGGATGCTTTGAACATCTCCGCATCTATTGAGCAGCCTACCTTTCAATATGAGTTTGTCTTTCTTTGGTCTACTGACATTCAGCATGTAAGGAGCACTTCCTTGGGGAAAGCTCGCTTTTGAGGATGCCCTACTTCTCTCTACTTAGTTTATTAGCCCCGATTGAAGGAAAGTCAATAGAGTATGGATGGTTCTTACCGAGGTAGCAGGTTTCTGCGTTCTAATCGGCGGCACGCTCACTGACCGAGTTGGGGAGTCACTCCTCGTGTTACTGCTTGACGGTTTAGAGGTATTGGAACTGCTGCCAGACCGCTCGGATGCACTTCTTTTCCCGAGTGTAATGGTTGCTCGGGCGTCGGGAAGTTGTTCCAGAAGGAGCTCTGCAGATGCATTACCGGCTAACTATCGATTGAGAAATCGAAGGCATATGCAATATCAGAAGATAAGACAGATCGGATCGTAGTAGCTTCTGCTATTATAGAATCGGTTGAAAGAATTGACACGAATGCCGGAAACTGAGTTCCACTTTCTTTTTAGCTCTTTCTTTGTCTTCTTATTACACTTGTACCTCTTAAACTCCTCTATTGGTTTCCTTAAGAGTCTTTGAATGCACGAGACAACCCTTCTTGTCTTGTTCAGGAAAGAAGAAATGGAAGAAGGAAAGATGATCTTTCTCTAAACTGTGATTAACATAAGATCATCGGTTCATGAACAGTAGAAGAATAACTATGGCAGAGAAATTTTTTTATCTGATCGGATAAAACTAATTAGTCTTTAACCATATATTGGATCGGAGAAGTTACAACTTTCCTAATATGTAATTTTACAATACCTGGAAGCAGGTAATCTTCTTCTTCTCTTAAGGCATACTATTTATGCGCCACAGAGAGTGTGATAAAGAAGACCAAGGGTGAAAGCTATGAATGTAGAGGAAGGAGGCTTTGGGAAAGCTCCCATAAAAGGAAAAGAGTGAATCTGAACTTACTATTCAGGTACTAAGAGCATCTTTGAGCTTCTTTCCCTGCCTGTTTGCTGCTTTGTCTGACTATTAGTCCTAGTCCTACTCTCTTTCCAACCGTACCTTCCTTATTTCTTTCCCGAAAGCCTAGAAGCAATAAAGATTATTTCTAAGTGAACGTTCCGGTGAACAATTCAGTAAGGAAAGTACTCGAAGAGGGAACATAAATTCATCCCTTCAAACAGACTTTAAAGAAAGACCTTTTAGGGGAGTTCGCTCGTGCTCATGTGTGCAAAAGTGAATTCCTCTGTCCTATGCGCGGAAGGCATAGGCTAAGGTTGAAGTACAGTAGTAAGGGTAAAGCTAGTAAAGTAAGGCAAGGTGCGTAGCGGGAATGACTCGTCCAACACCCACGGACATCAGGAAGAGAATCGCTTTTGATTGAATCCAAATGGGTTGGGATTCACAGCCATATTTCGTACATCATTAATATTAAGAAAAAGGCTCTGACACTGCTACTTAAGTGCATTCTCCTGGGCGGCTGGTCTTCTTTAGTTAGTCTTTAGGGAAAAAACCAATGGTGATCGATGAAGTCCTGCGAATCTCCCTTAAGGATGTGTAGCTAAATCTCCGTTTTCTAGTCGAAGGTCAATTTGAGGATTCGGTTCCAAACATCTGTGAGATTGAATTATTTTACTTATTTCTTTTATTCATTGGTATTTATATGTTTTCTGATTTAATTTCTTATGCTTGTTATGTTATTTGAATGTCAAGGGCTCGATATTTAAATTAACCTAATAATCTACTGCCAGATTAATTGATTGAATCCGTAATTGTTCAATTGATTAATACCAGTGGCGACTAACGTGATTAATTTCATGTTAGAGAAATGTATGATCTAACTTAAACGAACCCTCGTAGCGTGTTTGTTGGTTAGGGTTAGGTTTTTCTAATTCTTATTGCAATCGAGAAATTAAATCCTATGGTTGTACCTAGGGTTATTTCTTGGTTAGGAAAATAATTAATGGTCGTACCTTGACTATCGAAAAAATAAGGAAAGGCTGGTTGTTTATCACGTGTATGACAACTATAACCAATCTATTAATGAGTAATTGAATTATCTTTGCATCAATGATCAGTTGAATGGACCGTGTCTGAAAAGTTGCACCTTTGACTAGAGTCGTATTGGTTATTGATTAATTCCTGTTTATTTCTATTAGTTGTTTCATTAGTTGGTTAATTAGTTATTTTATATTTTCCAAAACCCCCCCATACTTCAGACTATGGAAGAAACGAATTATCCCCACTCCCTATGGATTCGACCCTGCTCACCACTATATACAAAATTTGTTTTTTTCTCGAGTAGATATTTATTATTGTACAGGCTCGACACCTGTCAGAACCTTATACTTTGTTCATGGTCCATGACTTTAAGTTGTACTAATCGTTATAAAAATCACTCAAATAAACAAAGAAATCATACTTTACCCTATCACAACCACAAAAGGTAAAAAGATAAATATAATTGAATTTACTATAATTTAAAAATAAAAAAATTGCATAGTCATTTAAAAAATTGAGAAAGAGTGAACAAAGAGAAGAAAGTGACTGTTGAATTAATGGAAGAAGTGGGTGGTCTGGCAAAAGAAAATATTTTTCATTTTGAGAATTCTATTTCTACAGTTCCGTCTGGTAATTTAATTATATTACTTATATTGCTATTTTCTCTTTTAATTGGTTTTGGAGTAGAGATTTTTTCTAAATTCCATTTTGAACTATTAGTTATGGATTCCCAGTTTAGTCATTTTGGAATAAAAACATTTGTATGTTCTAAATTAGCTTCTAAAAGCATAGTTTCTCCTTTAATAGGCATGTTTAAAGCTTTTGGATTTATAGTCATTTTCATTACTTTGTAAGCAATTCTGTAAATGATAGCTAAAAATCTTGAATCTTCTAGAAAATCTGTATTTTTAGTTTGAACATTAAGAGTTAAAGATGACAAAATATTTGTACTAGACAAACAGTATTTACAACAATTATTTTCCTTACCAATAAATAAAGAAAAAAGAGAATGGTATTTTAAAACTTTTAACAACTATTTCTTCTGTCACTTGAATTATATATCAAGTGAGGGTTAATATAGTCTTTATAACTATTAGGGGAGGTAAATGATATTTTTAAAATCTCAGGGATGCTAAGTAATATTAAGAGAAACCTCAAGGGAGGTTTTTGATATTATTCCTTTTAGTTATTAACTGTATATCAAGTTTAAAACACAAGATGTATTTAGTTATGTGATTTATGCAATCAATCAAGCAAAATGAAAAAGAAAAAAAGAAAGAGAAAGAATATAGCTAACAGTAGCCCCAACAAAAAGCTAATAGTAGAAATGAAGACAGCATTAAACGCAAATTTGGTAATAGTAATAGTCCTAATACAAAGAAATTTTGTATGAAAAAAATCAGTCTAAATGGTTCCTCAATTAGGAATAATATTTATTTCTGTTGTAACTTTTTTTTTAATAAGTGAGAGGATTTGAACTCAAGACCGCTTACTTATAATCCCTCTCACCTTACCACCCAATCTAATCCTCCCCCTATTTTTGCTGTAACTTGAGAAACAACTTTGTTGCAAGGCAAATGTCACAACTCGAATCCAAGAGTTGGCCGAAATAATTTGTGGACCGAAATCCACTGGTCCAAAATGGTTAAACCAAATTACAAAGTAGCCCATGAGCGCAAGTTCTTAAACCATTTCCTTTTGTCTTCCTCTTTTCGATGTGAGATGCCTTATTCTCCCTACCTATAGGACTTTGCGTTCTCGTAAAACCTATCAGAATTCAAACAGTTCACTTGATCATGCTCGAACTCTAGAGGTGGCCCCCGCCTCTACACAAAATCCAAGGATTTTGTCACTTGGGCTTGCTCCCACCGAAGTACCCATCAGAATCCAAACAGTTCAGCCCCCACCCTACACAAAATCCAAGAACTAGCCGAAGTAATTTTTGCACTGAAATCCACTGATCCAAAATGGCTAACCCAAATAATAAAGTAGCCTATGAGCCCAAGTTCTTAAACCATTTCCTTTCCTCTTCCTCTTTCCGATGTGGGATGCCTCAACAAAATTTATGGGATCAATCTTACAATCCTATTATAGTACTGACATTGCTGACATAGAAGACTCAACTTAGTACTATAATAGGATTGAAGCTAGTCAGTAATAGTACTACAATAGTATTACATGTGGTTAGTACGAGAGTGAAGCTAGTCCATAAGATTGGGCACTTATGACAGTTTTTGCAAGAAATTGCTAAATATATTTTACGGTGCTTTATTGTAATTAGGTTTTTCATATGTGATTATTGCTTTGTGATGTGTGAGTGTGACCATGTAAAAATTTGTATTTCGGAACTTTCATGTTAAAAAAAATGAAAGAGACATTTTGCTTCTCCAATCATGCAAGGCAATTGATAATGATGATGTAGTAGTACTGGTAGTGAATAATGATGTTAGTCTTTGATGGCACGATTTGAGCATCAAATATGGATTTGTATAAGAGGTGGCATTTAAATTTTGGGAGACCAGGTCAAAATGTTTTATTTTCTGTTTTTTTTTTTATAATATCACAATTTCACTAAATCTACATTAATGGATTTGAAGAAGAGATAATGTAGATCTTGAGAATCAATCAAAAAAGTTATACTCCCTCCATCCCATATATTTAGTCATGTTTGGAGATATGTACTTTTTATGCATAGTACATTCCACCAAAATTTTTTTTTCTTTTCTTCCAATTTTGCCTTTAATCATATGCTGGTCAAAGTAAAAAATAAAAAGCAATCCCATCACATTTGTCTTTAGGCATCATTAATGAAAAGTATAAGGTGAATTTCAGAGTATAAAATAGTTAGAAATGTCAAATATGAAAAATATTTTGGGACAGTCAAAAAAGAAAGTATGATATTTTCAATGGGACGGAAGGAGTACTATGAAACTCTAAAAATACCCAAAAGTCAGATAAAACACATGCAATCTACAAGAGAATGTCCGTGCATATTTCTAATTGACAGATTTACTAATTAATTGCTTTAAACTAAGATATTATGGTGATATCTAACAAAATAAAACAAAAGAATTCTAGATTTGACAATCAAATTTGAAAAAAAAAACTCATATCTAACAAAAGAAATAGAAAATCTAAAAAAAATTGTTAGCTACAATCACACATTCATTGTATCATTGTATGTCCTCAGCCGCTATTAAGACTTTTTTAAATCCTTATACTATATAAGATGAGCTATGGTTAAAGAGTGGCTTTGAATTTCAACCGCAAGAGTAGGGGCATTTTGGAAATGCGAAGTTATCTGGAGTGTAGTTGTAGTGTTGGGTACAAGTTAGGGTAGCATATATTTTGTTTTATTTACCAAAATATCCTTATAATTTTACAGATGTAGTGGTGATTTGTTGAGAGGTTTGGGTATTTTGGAAATGTTGGAATATTTGGTCATCTTTTTAGCAGCAGATACAAGCCATAAAAGCTTCTGTGTTGGTGTAATTACTTAAATGGCCTTGCAAAGACATTGATGGGGTTGTCTTCACTTAATTGAAGTATCATTTATTATCGTTGCTTTACTATTACAACCTCTACATATTCACTAGCCATTTGTATCTCAATCAAAATGAAGAAAATGTGGTTTGCTAAGGAATTTATGTTTGAGCATCAATTTTGCTTGTTCGAATGTCTTCTCCTTTACGTCCTTCGGTTATATTCCTTTTGCCTTTTGCGATATGGTTATTTTTGTTCCCATTGTGCTCTAAACTCCAGTATGATTCTCAGGCGAAACTATTCTTGGTGGTTTAGTTTGAGGTGGGTCTTCATTATTTTTTGTTTTTCAATGGTGTGTTTTGGTTTGTGAAATCATAGTTTCTATCATGAGATGAATGCAATGGAAATTTCATACTCTATTAGCATAACTTAGTTGTGACATTATTGTATCCCTAGAAATTTGGTTGGTGTGTATAATTTGAATGGTGTGGTTTTGTTGTAATAGGTTTGGAGCAACTGCAAAAAAATTTTTTGCAGAGTATTTGGAGTAAGGTAAACCAGAAAAGTACTGCAATTCATTCATTTACGGTGTGTTTTCTACTGATAAGGGTTTATTTTACATATTTTTAAGTGCATTTTATTAGTTGACTTTGGTTTGATTATTTAGTTTTATAACTAAAATAAATAGGTTTTGGTAAAAATATACATTGTTTGGTAAAAGTGGCTATTATTGCATTTCTATTGATTTTAGTGATAAAAACTTCACTTTTATGCAGGTTTAATGATTCAATCACCAAAGGATATCAAGTGAGGTGAAAAATAGATAATTGGTGATGAATTCAAGTGGTTAAAAGAGAAATGAAGTGAAAAACGTTCAAAGTGAGGAAGTGCGGTTCAAGACAGTTTTGACACTCTTCGGTATTTCGATTATATCTGGAGCTACACTTATTGTATTGAGGTGATCTTTATACCATTTTAAAGCTAAGAAAGAGACCTACAATTGTTATGAAGACATCGAAATCCAATTCTGCTGTTTTCATGGAAAAAATGTCGGAATACAGAAGCTGCATTCTGTGGTCGAAAATCGAAACAGGGGTTTGACCAGGTGATAGTATTTCAATCATATCTCAGGCTACAAAGCTCCGATTTGGATGATTCTTGAAGCATTGTAAATCTAACTCAAAGGGATACAACTTTTGTGTTTTGCACAAAAGTTAGTTCGGCCTTCATCATAGAGAAAATCGCAATTCAAACAAGGCCAAGTTGAAAATGCGAGTTGAGAAAACGCGAGTTGATGCCGCGTTTTGTGTAGTCGCTTTTTGTAGCCGAAAAGCTGCAAATTACTCAGCCATTTCTCTTGTGTTCATACTACTTTCCACCCATAAGCTGCAAGGGAATTCGGTGCACATGCTTCAGAAGACAAAAGGGCAAGAAATGTGGTTTATTTTCAAGTAAAAAACCTTTGTTATTGACTATCATAACAAAGTTTAGATTTGGGAATCAAAAGGTGGAATTTGACTTGGAAAAAAGGGAGTCTTGAGCAGTTTTTATGCAGGGACATTGGGAGATATCTGGACATCCATACGTAGCCAGATTTTCTGATAGCAAAACTCTCTCTAGCTAGTTAATTTTGCAAGAATAATTGGAGGCTTCATCTTGCAAGCATTTTTCCAGTGCAAGACATAGCAGAAATTGGAGGGCTTCACCATTAACTTGGCTAAGCTTTTCTTAACCTTCTTGTACTTGTAACTTGAGATGTTTTTCATTAATGAAGTTATGAGTTTGATTGTTATATCATCAATGAGTAGCTAAATTTCTATATCTATGGAGTAGATGAAACTTATGGCCAAGTGATATGAATTGAATGTGATTTATACTTGTTGTTTCTTGTATTAACTTGTCTACTTGTGTATGCTTGATTACTTGTTGTTGTTTGATCACCAATAGCAGGTTTATAGTTGTTTTTACTCATTGAGAAATGGTAAAAACAATGGAATAACATAAGTAGAGTTTGAGTTGTTAATTCATGAGAATAGAATTACACTCAAGTGGATTAAATCTGCATTTCATGCATGAACAAGAGCAGTTTCAGTTTTCACCAAGAGATTAGGGAAAACTAAGCTGTTTTAGACCAATTTTTATCATGAGAATGAAGTTTTGGCAATTTTGGAAATGAATCCCTGGTTAAACAAGAGTAGTAACAAGTATTAAATTCATTCATTTGGATCATTTGTGTCATAAGTGGAATCTATATCCCTAGATTCAAGTATTTGGTGAATTTTTCTCCATTTGTGATATTGCAATTTTCTAGCTAAGATTTTAGATAGTAAAAAGATTGTAGTCAGATTTAACTCTGAATTTTTTGTTCAAAGATATTGTGAATCTAAATAATAGAGTAAATTGGGATCTAGTAATTGTTTAAGTTGCTCCTCATGGGATCGACCCGATACATACCCTATATTACGAATTTGGCCTGTATACTTGCAGTCAAACGGGTATAAATTCGGATTTAACTTGCACTTGTAGAAAATGCCTGTTATCTACTGCAATTAATTTTTCTATTGGAATTGAATTGTTTAGATGGTGTAGTTTCTTGTGTAATTGTTTGCTTTCGTAATAAAGCTGATTCATTTATGCAATTGATTTTGGTGGTAGTTAGATTCTGAAGTATTTTGAATTGGTAGTTAATACATTATCCTACTGATTTGAGTTTATAACAATGTGTATTCTGTTATGCATTCATTTGTATATTTGCTTAGACTATTCCTCAGAGGACTTGGATGTGGATAATTCAATGGTTGAAGGCAATAGAGAATAACTACCAATAAGAAATGGAATCGTAACTGATTCATATACACTCTCAGTTAATCAGATGTAATAGAAATGGTTTGGTATGCACATGTGAGTCTAAGAGCCTAAACATGCCTTTTCCCCTGTCGTAGTTTAATGACAGAAGGTTCTTAGTTGTTAACTGCATATTAAACCAATCAATATCCTACCAAAGGCACCTTACATCTATTTTACTCCGAGATGACCTAAACCCTCACTTTATTTCATAAATGCTTTGGGAGGGCAGATAATCTGAGAACCAGCAATAGAACGTTATTTTTGGTGTGTTGGAGGGCCAGTAACATAACCTTATTTCTTATCTCTTAATCTTCTTTTAGCAATATTACATTTTGACCTTGAGTTGTGATTGACAATCATGAGTAACATGACCCAGGGGCCCAATCACAAAGCTTGGATGCTTCCTTTCTTATGTATCCAACTAAATTTATAAAATCCTATATGAACTTGAAATAAGCATTGCATAAAAAAATGATCTGTTGCTTCCCAATTTGTGACTTAAAATTTTGCTATTTCCCTTGTAAGTCGGACATGATGTATGATCCTAGAAGTGTAGCTCTGCAATTAGTGAATCACCCTTTGTAACTATTAACATGCATTCTTCTCTTTTATCTCTCAAAATGAACATCAACCCGTAATCCAATTGAATCAGAAAATGAACAAACATCACATTAACATACTGATATAACAAACATATCAAAATGCACTCTTCTGATTGATATGTACATCTCAACCAATTCAACTTTTTCAAAGAATACATAGAAACCATCAACTTAACATTAAAAGAGCATTCAATAAACTTCAACAATTCCCTTCTTGTTCTAATATAGAATATTTTTTTGCTGCTCATCTATTTCTAAAACCTCCTTCAAACATATAAATTAAATGTCTTCATAATATTAGATTGAGACAGAACCAAGAACACACGTATATCAAATAAAATTACCTATAATCCATGAAATCCAAGCTGAATCATAATCTAAAGAAAGGGAGACTGAAATTTGTTCGGGCTCAAAACCTACAACATTTCTCTGCAATCTAGGATCAGTATCTAGCAAATCAATTGCATTCCCTCAAAAACTCTTATCTAATTGAACTATCATTGGCTTAATGGACCTTCCAGAGTTGTCAGAATTCTCCCATATACTTGTACAAAGTTCAGCACAAGAAAACAGCAAAACCAATAAGGTCTTTCCATTTTAGCAAAGCCATTTAAAGACTACGCATGCAACAATTAATCCCTCCTTATCAAGAACTTACACATAGAAAATTTGATCAACCAGTTGATGAACAGAGACAAAGAAGAATAGAGGTGACAAAAAAAATCAAGTGTTGAGAAGAGTAGAGGCTCCGTTTGGATTTGAGAGTTTTTGAAATACTTGTTTTTCATCTACAATGCTACAGTAAAACACAAACAAAAACAACTCCAAAAACACCATATATAAACAATATATCAAAAACAACTCAAAATATATAAAAAATATATTAATATATATATTTATATATAAGTAATATATACAAAAAAATATATTTTGTTTAATAAATATATATATTTATTTATAAATTTTAATACAAAAATTAATATTTATATTTTGTTTAAAATAAATATATATACTTATAAAATTAATAAAATATATATACAAAAAATTAAATATATATTTATATATAAATATTAATATATTTTGTTTAAAATATATTTATTTATATTTATAAATATATTTACATATATATTTATGTAAATATATAAATATATTTATTTATACATATTTATATAAATTTATAAATATATTTATTTAAAAATATAATTAATAAATATATATATAAAAAGTAAATATATATAAATATTAAAATTTTGTTAAAAATATATTTATATATATATTTATGTAAATATATAAATATATTTATTTATATATATTTATATAAATTTATAAATATATTTATTTCAATTTTGAATTATAATATGTATATTAATATATATTAATATGTATATTTCAATTATGTATATTATATTATATATATAAATTATAGTAATATTAATATATTTCAATTATGTATATTAATATATATATTATATCAATTGAAATAAATATTATATATTTATATATAAATATAAATATTTTGTTTAAAATATATTTATAAATATATATTTATATTTATGTAAATATATAAATATATTTATTTATATAAATATATAAATATATTTAGTTATATAAATATATAAATATATTTATTTCAATTTTGTTTTATAATATGTATATTAATATATATTAATATGTATATTATATATATTATATCAATTGAAATAAATAAATATATATTTATATATAAATATAAATATTTTGTTTAAAATATGTTTATATATATTTGTATATATTTATATATTTATATATTTATATAAATATATATTTTAATTTTATTTTATAATATGTATAATAATATATATTAATATATATATAATTATATAATATTTATTTGTTTTATGTATATATTTAATATACATATATAAATATATATATATTAATATACATATTATAAAACAAAATCGAAATAAAAAATATTATATATATAAATAAATAAATATTAATATATAGAAACAGAGCCAGTATATATTTAAAAAAATATTTAAAAAATTGTAAATTATAAAAATACTCAAAAATATATTTTAAAAATACTTCTAAAAACAATCCAAAAAATATCTACAATAAAAGTTTTTCATATACACAGGTACAGTAAAGTTTTCCAAAAACACCTCCAAAAACAGCTAATCCAAACGGAGCCCATATGTTTAGCTTGCCCTCTACCTAATGAATATAGCACCAATAAGAAAGAACAACCTTAAAATTCTCTTTAACCATAAGGACCAAACAATAGTTATTAAACCCAGTCCGACCCAACGGTAGAACCGGTCGGCTTGGTGACCCAAGCATTAGATCGGGTCGGGTCTCTAGTTTGACCGGACAAGCAATTGATCAGGTCAAACCTGGTTGACCCGGAGATTCAACCAAGAATCTGCCCGATTTTTCAATTGACCCGATTTATCTCTTTTTTTTTTTAATTGTGGATCTTTGTTTTTGAAACAAAATATATATATGCTTGTTGGCTTGTCAGACCAGCAAAAATAAAAGTTTCTACTCTAAAAATATGAATTCGAGTATAGTGGTGAGTAGGGTCGTATCCACAGGGACTCGGTGATTTATTTCTTTGTGAAAAATGAGGGATCAGGAGAAATTAACTAAATAGCTCATTTGAATAAAAATAAAGACAGTATCACAAATTAAATAAAACTAAACCAAAAATAGGCAACACTCTAGTCGAAAGTCTAATTTTCACTTTGGTTCATTTAACTGATCATCGATGCAAAGGTGAAATCACTTATTCATAAATAAACTGGTTATGGTTGTTAACACGCTCTGACAACCTGTCTCTCCTTACTGTTTCGATAACCACAACACGCTGTGGCTATTTCTCTTGCCAATTAAGAAATTCTAAACAAGCTCTTAGGATTTAACCTATTGACAGCATTAATAATTAGAGAAGCTACCAATTCTAACTAACGAACACACAAGCTCGGTTCATTTAAGTTAGATTATATATTCCCGTGACATAGATTCGAAAGTCTCTTTTACAATCAAATTATATCACACGCCACAGATACTAAAACCATCAAACAATTACGGATTTGATATTTTAGATGACACTAGACTATTTCGACAATTAAATATTGATCAGGTATTTAACTGTAGAAAATAATCATAATCATGAATGCACAGAGAACATATAAATACTCATAAATAAGTGAAACAAACAAATCAAGTTAGATCTCACAGTCGAACCAAAGCTTCAATTATCCTTCAACAAGAAAAGAAATTAGCCGCTCCTCATGGTAGATTTGCGACCAAAACTAAATTAGGGTTCTTGCTTTGTCGAAGAGAGAAAGAGGAAAAAGAATTATAGCCCACGTCTGTTTTCTCCCCTATTAATAAGGATGGGCTCCCCTTTTCCTTCTAGGACTCCTACTTAAACTAAACTAACCAACCAAGACCTATCAATTGGTTTCCAAAATAAATTACATCAAGTCATAACCCCTCAAGATCTCCAATTCCGTGACTAATATGTAAAACCATGGACTGCAACCAGCTTTTTGATCAATTGATAGATTGATCTCATGTCCTGCGAACTCTTGACTGCCTTGTCAAATAAGGCGTGGGCACGCTTAACAAACTGGAGTCTTCTGGACATAGATCTTTAGAAGCACCACTTCGCGTTTGACAAAGCGTAGGCACGCTTAACAAGACATCTTCTGGAAAGTCGACTTTTAATGCGCCTTTTACTTCATTCTCACCAACAATACCAAAATTCAAATATGAGTGAAATTTATCGATTAACACCATATTTTAACAAAATAAAGGGGAAAATATTCACCAATTATATGCACAATTAGCCACTTAACAAATTCCCCCACACCTAAACAATGCTTGCCCTCAAGCATTTACTACCCAAGAGTCATAGTCAAGATGGCAAATATTTCATGGCACAGTGCATACTAACACAAGTATCATGTCTTCTCAACAATTTTATCAAAATCGGGATGCACAAGTTTCAACAACCCTCCCACGGATAATAGTATATACACTCTGCACTCTAGTGTTTAAGGGATACTTAGCACTCAAATCAACTCTATGAAATGACATTACCATAAGTTTGCTTATATATTATATTTCCACCACTTAAAATGAATTCAATGCAATAATCAAAGGGTCTTCATAAGGGTTATAACGGGGCTTGGGTTAAGGGTTGGATAAAAGGGAAAATTTTAGGTGTAAATATATCAAAGGCAATATCAATAATACTTTGCATGATTTCAAACTTCTTTGCCATTCACCTGTATAGCTGGCTTCCAAGTGTGTCAATAACTTCACTAAATGTGGCAAGTGCAAACGTAATTTGGGCATTATCCCAATTACCACAAAACAACACAAGTACACTTCACAACAATTTTTTTTCTTTTTCTTCTTTTTTTTCTTTCGATTTTTCATTTTTTTTTCAATATATTTTTTTTGTATTTTTTTTTCATCTCTCTCTTTTTTTTTTCTTTTAAAATGCACAGCATAAATACCACAGCTGCCAACCATAAACGTACTTTTGGAACACACTTGAAATTTTCATACAAGAATATTAATGCATTCCTTTGACACAAGGTTCAAATGAGAGGGTCCAAACGAAAAAGTTTTAAGATAATAATTTGGCTATTAAACAAAGAAAATGATTGAGGCTCAAATAGGGCTAACTATGGGTAAACATAATTAGGGAAGGAATTTAGAAAGTCAAAAGGGTTAAACCTAATTGCCCTTATCATTTTAATGCATCAAATTCAAGCGTGGTCTCAACATGCATAACAAAGCAAGTTCTAGAATGTCAAATCATATGTGATATCACTCAACAAAAGAAGATAGAGCAAAATGTACTAAATTGCTCATAAAGCCCAAAAGCTCACAAAGTGGTTAAAATTATGTCAAATCTAGCACATCCATCATTCAAATCAATTGCAAGAAAATAACATACTCATGCTAGTAACATTACACTATTCATATGTGCATCTTGATTGCTTTTCGTAAAACACAATAGAAGCTCCAAAACTAGATTTGAAAAAAATGTAAAATTTTTTTATGAAAAATTTTTCACTTGAAATATTCCCTCCCCTACACCTAAATCAGACATTGTTCTCAATGTAAGATATTAAGAGCAAAAGAAAGGCAGAGGGACGTCCCTGAACATGAAGATCAAGAATGCGGGGCAAAGGGTGGTGAGAAGCCCACAGAAACGAAGTAAGCCACCAAGTTTTCCGCCATCCGCGAACTTTGAAGCTCGATATTGGCAATTCGACTGTCTAGATGTTGTATCTGCGCGTGCAAACTCTGGAACTGAGCATCCATTTAGATGGTGGACATGACGTGGATGTAGAAGGACCTGTGTCGTCTGTAGACAAAGCAGCAGCGGGGACAGCAACAGGGGTAGAGTGATTCTAGCTGGTGACCGAAGCCGTAGCTCCCCCGGAGATGCAAACTAGTACTGGTCCTGAACACGATGAATAACTCCCATTCGCTCCAAACAAGCCAAATCCAACGGATCCGTTGGGCGAGCAACATGCACTTCGAAATCTTCCCCAAATGAGTCACACATCTGGTGAGTTATATGCGTGATAATAGACCCCAATATTAATGGCTTGTGTGGTTTGGTGAGCACGGTCTGCAATTGAGTAGCTAACCAACATCCAAAATTAACTTTGACATTATTGACCTGCACCACAGAAAATAGAATTCAGCTTTACTCAAAATACAAGACGCATCCTTCCGTCCAGAAAAATTGAACGCTAAGAACATGTGAACGTATCTTAAAATGGGATCTTTCAAATAAGAACTCTTGGACCTGCTAGGATTATAGGTGAGCTTATCAATAGACCATTCTCGCCAAATGTCAATATAATCCCTAGCGAATGGCTATCCATAATCACATGCACTGTTCGTGTACTCTGGAGATGAGACAGCCTCCGGATCGATGAAACCCAAAAGTATATTGAACTCATTGAGGGACAGACTCATATCAACACCCAACAACCTAAACTTTACCACGTTGGGAGTACTCAAAGTTAAGTTACTTGGTTTGTCAAAGCTGAATGTAGTATAAAATTCCAAAGACAACTCACTATAAGAAGGATAATCAATTGTCAAATACCGTTGCCAACCAATTGCAGCAAACAACCGATCCACATCACTAGCAATGTGCAGGTGGTCAAGTGTAGGGCGATGGACAGATTTGCAAGCAGCAAAAGGTTTGACTCGCAACATTTGAAGCCATTCTAGTTGCTCGGAACTAAACCCATCAAGTGCACCTCCCAATTCGTTATCTCCAGATGGTAGAATACTCTTGTGAATCCCCAAACGTGACCTCTTCTTCGGTTGGATAAGGGCTCTTCGTTTCTTAGGTTTGGGAGCAGGTTTAAGCGGCGCAGATGAAGTTTTACCTGGTTTCGTTGAAGAAGTCTTTTTCTTTGCCATAGTTCAACAATTCAAATGCACCCACAAAGGTTAATAACCGAAGAGTAATTGTGAACCAATCGAAGAATGAAACCAAGTGGGATCCCCAGTAGAAGCCAAACTCGAGTCGAACAACCCACTATCAATTGTCTTTGAAAACAATAGGAGATAATCATGCAATTGGCAAGCTATGTGGACGGATGGAAGACTAATCAAGCTTCCTAAAGCCAACAATGGAGGGACCTACAAGCTATTGTTGTAAAATTGAAAGACTATAACAATGGCACTTGTGCAATTAACCACCGACTACTACTTTGATAAGCACAATCAACCAATGACCAAGAACCAAATATCTACCCACTGTCCATAAATCCAAGAAATCAAGTGCAGTTGTTAAAGCAATTAACTGGGGGAAAACAGAAATCGGCAGCACGAAATCTGAATTGATGAAATTGAACTACCAAAAATTGATGAATGAAGAAGCAGCCTAGATAATACCCGTTTCTTGTTGGAACTCGGTAGAATTTCAGGCGAGCAGTCCCACGAAGGTGTGTTTGCCGATGATGGAGCAGCAGAGACCAAAGATAGAAGATGGCACTTGGAGTCTCGGTCAAGGCTATGGGAAAAGGAAAAGAAAAGGAACAAGTTAAGGTAATTGAAACAAATGGAAGAGGAAAGATAGCAGCCCTTGCTAATAAGAGAGACGGGCCCAAACCGAATTGGGGATGATGTTTTTTTTTTCTTTCTAATTTAAATTTTTTTTTGAATCACTTAAATCAAACTCAAGACGATGCTACAAGGCATGGTCACGCTTTATAACAAAAGCTCTTCTGCCCATCCAACTTGAAAGTCAACAGTGCACTCCGGACATAGAGCGTGGGCACGTCTTATAACAGAGGGTCTTGAAAATCAACGGTCTGCATTTAGCGTAAAGCGTGGGCACGTCTTATAATCGAAAGTCGTCTGCCTAAGAGTTTACCTACAATAAAAAGTTTCGGTCAATAGGAGCCAAACTAAACTCACCTTTAACACAAAAATACGAAATAAAAAAAACACAAAAAACTAAAAATTGAAACTCTTGGAGTACCTTCCAAGTAGCGCCTTTCTTTAACATCTTTGGTTAGATGATACCAGTGATCAATCAGGGTGTAACTCAAACTTCTTTGCACCTCTTGACATTTCTGGCGAATCCAAATTGCGATTGATTACAACCTTCAAAGTATCTCTACCATTTAATTCAAACTTTTGCCGTATGAAAGGGTCAATTACATCTATAACAAAAACAGAATGTGCCTCACTGGAACATTTAATGGGATCACAAATATTGAATTTTATTATTTCACCATCAAATTCCATTGTCAAGGTTCCTGAATAAACATCAATTTTTGTTTTAGATGTTATTAAAAATGGTCTGCCTAACAAAATTGGGGGTGAAACAGAAAAATCATCATCCCTATCCAACACATAGAAATCTGCAGGAAAAACCAATTTATCAACTTGAACTAGAATATCCTCTAACACCCCATCAGGATATGCATTAGACCTATCAGCAAGTTGCATAATGACACTCGTTTCTTCTAAGGGTCCAAGATTCAGAGAATTATAAATGGAACGAGGCATGATATTTATTGCAGCTCCTAAATCTATCAATGCTTTTTCGACCTTAACATTCCCTATTTTGCAAGGAACAGTAAATATACCTGGATCCTTATATTTAGGAGGCAATTTCTGTTGTAAAACCGCTGAAACATTTTCTCCCATATAAATCTTTTCAAAACCCTTTAACTTTTTCTTAGTGGTGCACAATTCTCTAAGAAATTTCGCATATTGTGGAATTTATTTAATGGCATTGAGAAGAGGAATATTTACCTCAACTTTGCGAAAAATGTCAAAAACTTCTTGCTCTTGCTCTTCCTTCTTGGATTTTGCAAATCGACTGGGAAATGGAGGAGGAGGTGTCACCACTACTGACTATTCATCTCTGAATTTTTGCTGCGGCACATCTTTAGGTTTGGGTGCCACTTTTTTTTTTCTCAATAGCCTCCTCAATGGCCTGCTCAGAAATTCTCTGACTGGGTTGTGGCAACTCTTTGTCATTTTTCAATGTAATTGCACTCACATTTTGCTTGGGGTTAATAATAGTCTGTGAAGGCAATTTTCCTGAATCTTGAGACTCCCATCGATTAAATGCAGCTGCTAGTTGGCCCACTTGATTCTCCAGATTTTGAATACTAGTTCTCATCTCCTGTTGAAATTGTTGTGCATTAGTAGCTAATGATTTAACAATTTCTTCAAGTGATGTACCTGATTTTGAAACCGGTTGCTGTTGTGAATTTGCGGGCCTAGGCTGATATTGCTGTTGGTGAAATCCCGGTGGCCTTGGAGCATAACTGAAATTTGGATGATCCTTCCACCCTGGATTGTAGGTGTTTGAATAAGGATCATAGCGCATTTGAGGTGGACCAGGAAATCTGCCAACTGCATTCACATATTCATTTGGATCATCTTGTAGTGTGGGACACATATCAGTATGATGGCTAGAAGCATAGCAGATTCCACATGTTTTGGCTTGCTGAACCTGTCTGACAACCAACTTTTCCACCAAAGAGGTTAGAGAATCTAATTACTGTTCAATAGAGGAAATACTCACCTCATTGACTTTTCTAGGATCATAGTCCTATCTCTCACCAAATTGTTGACCATTGGCTGCCATGCTTGAAATTATCCTTCTCGCTTCCGTTGGTGTTTTATTCACCAATGCTCCTCCACTGGCTGCGTTAATGATTTTCCTATCTGTTGCTGATAATCCCTCGTAAAAATATTGAATGAGAAGTTGATCAGGGATTTGATGGTGAGGACAACTTGCACATAACTGTTTGAACCTTTCCCAATACTCGTGCAATGTCTCTCCATTAAATTGTCTAATCCCACAGATATCTTTCCTAATGCTTGCAGCTCGAGAAGCAGGAAAAAATTTCTCAAGAAATTGCTGCTTCATATCAGTCCACGTGGTAATTGATCCAGAGGGCAAATAATAGAGCCAATCCTTAGCTTTATCGGCTAAAGAAAATGGAAAGGCTCTTAATTTTATTTGCTCCTCCGTGATTCCTTGGGACTTCATGGTTGAGCATACCACATGAAATTCCTTGAGGTGCTTGTGAGGATCTTCACCTGCAAGTCCACGAAAAGATGGAAGTAAGTGAATTAATCCAGATTTCAATTCAAATGGTACTTCTAAAATAGGATATGTTATGCAAAGAGGTTGTTGATTTAAATCTGGTGTAGCTAGCTCTCTCAAGGTTCTCTCGTCCGCCATGGTTTCAATCTCCTCTTCAGATTCACTAGAAGGTTCAACCAAGTTAGACGACCTTGCTTGTTGCTTAGTTTTTTTTTTTCAGTATACGTGCTGTCTTCTCTATCTCAGGATCGTATTGCAATTCACCTGTACGAGAAGATCGAGGCATAAACTAGCAACAGAATAAAAAAGAAAATAAAAATAAAAATCAAAGAAAATAAATTAATAAGGCACCAGTCCCCGGCAACGGCGCCAAAATTTGTTGGCTTGTTAGACCAGCAAAAATAAAAGTTTCTACTCAAAAAATATGAATTCGAGCATAGTGGTGAGTAGGGTCGTATCCACAGGGACTGGGTGATTTATTTCTTTGTGAAAAATGGGGGATCAGGAGAAATTAACTAAATAGCTCATTTGAATAAAAATAAAGACAGTATCACAAATTAAATAAAACTAAACCAAGAATAGGCAACACTCTAGTTGAAGGTCTAATTTACACTTTGGTTCATTTAACTGATCATCGATGCAAAGGTGAAATCACTTAGTCATAAATAAATTGATTATGGTTGTCAACACGCTCTGACAACCTGCCTTTTCTTATTGTTTCAATAACCACAACACGTTCTGTGGCTATTTCTCTTGCCAATTAAGCAATCCTAAACAAGCTCTTAGGATTTAACCTATTGATAGCATTAATAATTAGAGAAGCTACCAATTCTAACCAACAAACACACAAGCTCGGTTCATTTAAGTTAGATTATATATTCCCGTGACATAGATTCGAAAGTTTCTTTTACAATCAAATTATATCACACGCCACAGATACTAAAACCATCAAACAATTACGGATTTGATATTTTAGATGGCACTAGACTATTTTGACAATTAAATATTGATCAGGTATTTAACTATAGAAAATAATCATAATCATGAATGCACAAAGAACATATAAATACTCATAAATAAGTGAAGCAAACAAATCAAGTTAGATCTCACAGTATAGTCGAACCAAAGCTTCAATTATCCTTCAACAAGAAAAGAAATTAGCCATTCCTCATGGTAGATTTGCGACCAAAACTAAATTAGGGTTCTTGCTTTGTCGAAGAGAGAAAGAGGAAAAAGAATTATAGCCTACGTCTGTTTTCTCCCCTATTAATAAGGATGGGCTCCCCTTTTCCGTCTAGGACTCCTACTTAAACTAAACTAACCAACCAAGACCTATCAATTGGTTTCCAAAATAAATTACATCAAGTCATAACGCCTCAAGATCTCCAATTCCGTGACTAATATGTAAAACCATGGGCAGCAACCGGCTTTTTGATCAATTGACAGATTGATCTCATGTCCTGCGAACTCTTGACTACCTTGTCAAATAAGCGTGGGCACGCTTAACAGACTGGAGTCTTCTAGACATAGATCTTTAGAATCACAACTTCGCGTTTGACAAAGCGTGGGCACGCTTAACAAGACGTCTTCTGGAAAGTCGACTTTTAATGCGCCTTTTACTTCATTCTCACCAACAATTCCTAAAAACAATACCAAAATTCAAATATGAGTGAAATTTATCGATTAACACCATATTTTAGCAAAATAAAGGGGAAAATATTCACCAATTATATGCACAATTAGCCACTTAACAATGCTTTTGATAAGATTTGTACATTGGATCTTCATTTAAATATATATATATATAGACTTTACCACTTGCTTTGTTTTAATTTGATAACTAAATATTTTTTAAGTAAACTTGTTTATTTTTCATTGTACAATTAATCCTTTTAACTTTTAAACTGATGATAGGGTGCATTTTAGTGAGATATTTTGGGTAGTATTACACAATTCTTTGATTAAATATTGCATTAGTTGGGTGGATTCTACTGATATTTTGTGTTGGTGTTATTTGCAGGAAATAGTGAAGAAAATGTGCTAAAAATCAACATTCCAGGACTTCTTGACATTTAGGCGTGCTCACACCTAACTCTAGCCCTCAGAGCCGGATTACCTTGGTTCGTCGCACGTGGGGCACTTTAAGAAGGGAGTAAAGCAGCGGACTACAACTTCGGGAAGCAGTGGGGTCCGCTTAAGAAGCTGAAGAAATTAAATTGTAATAGATTTTCTTTTATTTTAGGGAGTTTTGGCATTTGGTATTTGAATACCGATTTTTGGAGAGGATAAAGAGGAGAATTGGGGGGAACCGTTTTGTTTTCCTCTCTGGTGGGGCCAGCTGATAAGAAGGAAATCACTTCCTTCATTTTCGGCGGCTAGGCTACCAACGGAAAAGAGGAATTAGACTTCCAGGAAGTTTAGGCCTTTGACTTACGTTTTAGTTAGTTTTATAACAATTAAGAGAAAGGCAAGCGGGGGCCTCCATTGTAGACTATTGGAATTGCTTTTCATTCTTGTTTTGACCGAAAAATTAAAAGGGAGCATCAGACTCTCTGTGCGTTTGGGCTTTGAAGACAATTGAAAGCAATTGAAATCAATTGTTCCTTTTCTTTTCTCGGTTGACCGGCTTTGGGAAAAAGGAATCGACGGCTCTTTTCAACTTTGTTCAGATGGCTTGTTCTCTAATTATGGAGAACTAACTTCTCAATTCTAATCAAGGGGACAACTGACGATTTGGTTCGGCAATGACTATGAGATCTAAATTATTTTAACTGTTTTCTCCATTTATTTGTATTTATATGTTTCCTGCATATAATTGTTATAGCTCTTGTGTATGGTTGATTAGTGCGCAATAATTAATTATTCACATAGGCTGTTTTGCTAATTAGGGGTAATTGAATCCGTAATTGTTCGATTATCTCCATCTCAGTAGCAACTGGCGTAATTGGGTTTATGTCAGGGAAACATACAATCTAATTTAAACAAACTCTCGTAGAGTGTTTGTTAGTTAGGATTGAGCTTTTCTAATTATTAATGCAATCAAGAAATTAAATCCTACGGTAGTACCTAGGGTTGTTTTCGGGTTAGAGAAATAGTTAACGGTCGTACCTTAACTATCGAGAAATTAAGGGAAGGTTGGTTGTTTATCGCATGCATGACAACTATAACTAATCTATTAATAAATGTTGGAATTATACTTGAATAAATGATCAGTGCATGAACAATTTCTGAAGTGTACCCTTGGCTAGAGTTCTCCTAATTATTTCTTTTAATTAATTATTTTCTGCATTTAATTTATTTAGTTAGCATTTAATCCTGAAAATCCCCATTTGTCTTGACTTGAAAGGAAATAAATTTCTCCCCAGTCCCTGAGGAGACGACCCTGCTTGCCACTGTCTACTAGTTAGTGAATTTAGTCAGTTAATTAATTCTGGTATATCGGATTAAGCACACTCTTCGGAAACAGGGTGAATCAAGTAACCTATTGCACACCTAGAGTCCCTGCTCCAGTACTTAGAATTGATTATTGACTACTTTTTGTAGTAGTTAGGTTTTATTATTATTATTATTGCACAGGTTCGGCACCTGTCAACTGACAATATTTGTTTAGTTAGAAAATTACTTTGTTTTCAAATAAAAAATAAAATAATGCTATATTTGTGACGGCCCCACTTTCCCCTAGGGCGTACCCCAGGGTTCGGCGGGTCGCCTGCCCAACTCTCGCCGAGACTCACTCACTCACTACAGTCCTCCAATGAAGTATAAGATAAATCTCAAATATTACATTCAATTCTCCAAGAATTACATATCACAAGTACCAGAAAGTAAAACCTAGAAAAACTGATAACTCCAACCACCACGCCAACTATGTACATCTTATTCGTCAACTTTTAACAAATACAAATTCAAGTATTCTATAGCTCAAAATCTAACCATCTTCCCGAGCGATCCCCGTGCCGTCCCCCTGCTAAGGAAAACAAATGGAACGGGGTAAGCTATATGCTTAGTAAGTAAACAGGGGCAAAAGCGTAAATTTTCACGTATCAACCAATTATATGGTAAGAGTAAAGCAAAAGCAGAAAGATAACATCACATAGTAAGGATACGGGTGGCTCCAAAGCCAGATCGTTTGCCATGTGTGACCTCCTGCCGACACTCCGTCGACCTCAAATAATGGTCCGTAGAACTTCACTTGTACACCCACCGTACACCTTATCACCCTCTCTGGCCAGTCACCTCACAAACTTGCTCGAGCGAACGAAATTGAGCTTGGTTCACAAGCTCGGGTCACAAACTTGGTCCACATGATCGGTGAACCGGATTCACAAACTTGGTGACCTCAAACCAGGTTGGACTGACTTCGACAAAGCCCTAACCGGCTCGAATAGTCCATCTAGGTAATGAGATCGGGCCCCAAACTCACAAACTTCACAAAATTTATGCCAAAGTCACCCCGAGCCACAAGCTCAAGGGGTTTAGTTCCAAAATGATTCATATACATATGCCATGTACAAATATGTGCGCAAATTAGGGTTTAGGTCGAGTGCGATAAAGTACACCCTCGCCTAGGTACCCTTTTCATACATATCGAAACACATAAGCAACTAACACGTAAGAGCGGCCTGAATACTTACACAACGAACAACGATAACAAAAGGACGAAATTCGCGTCACGAAAAGTAGCTAGTAGGCCCCACCGGCTCCACCTAACTCACCGCCGTCTGAAATAGAAGATTGCGTCACATAATATCATAAACGGCCACTAATATACCTAAAACAAGCAAAACGGCAAAATCGGCACATACGAGTGCGGAAACGGCATACGGAAACGGAAATGGTGGCCTAGCCATTTTGCCGTCAAAACTGTTTTGAATCTCATCGAAGCTACGAGTGTCGGATCAAGGTACATGAGGTACCGTTGCGAAGCTAAGAGAAAGGGCTACAATTTTCATGAAGACACCTAAATCCGGATCTGAACAGAGATGGGTCGAAAGTGCAGAAAACCATTCCAGGAATTTGCACTCAGAGTAACGGACAGAGTATGTTTGCTGGACTATAACTCCCAGCTCAAAAATCCAAATCAAGAAATTCCAAAGGTATTAGAAATCTGAGACATAAGGCTACAATTTTCATGAAGATTACCTAGTCCAATTTCCAGTTTAACCTGATCAAATTCCCAATCCATGTAACCTGGTTTCAACTATTCGGCTAATCCACCGTACTGCATTCAAGTGACCATATCTCAGTCTACCAAGGTCCGTTTAAGGTGTTCTTGGTGGCGTTACAAAGCTAAGACAGAGCAATGAAACTTTCATGTTTTGGTGAAAGGCTAAATCCAAACGGATTATAGTGAATAAATTCAACCAAAAGGACTAAACTGTCCACGCGGAACTCTGGAAAGTGACCTAAATCAGCGAGGGTATTTTGGTCTTTTCACGAGCTACGTTGCTCCGATTGAGCTGAAATTTTGTAGGCATCTATAAAATACCATTCTCTATAACTTTAATGTTTTATGCCAAGCCCAATTCGGCCTCTAACATGGTGCAACAAAAACGGACAGAAAGGGGAAAAATTTTCCAGAAATCTGGAATCTTTTGGTTTCAATGATAGTTTTCTAAATTCCTTGCTATACTTGCTACCAAAACCCCCTATATAACTTTGGATACAACATATATCGATCATACATCAAGTATAGGCAGAAATTAATCAAACCCTAACTTACCTATCTCATCCAAAATCATCACATCAACTTGCATAACTTGTAATCAAACCGAAAACATGAACTATTTAACATCTTAAACAAGAATAAAAGGATCAAAGCCATAGATCAGATTTTATACCTCAAAAAGAAGGCTTGCAAGAGTGATCCTCCACTATTTCTTGAAATTTTTGGTTCCCTTAGCTTCCCAAGCTTCCAAACTTACGATCAATCGGTTTAGAATTCGATTTTAGCACTTGGTTAGTGTAAATCAAGAAGAAAATGGTGCAACTCTTGCTCTCCCTTTCTCTCTCTCCTTACTCGGCCAAGATGCAGAAAATAATGAAGGAGATTAAGCTAAATTTGTCTTATAAGAAGGTAGAAAGATAAGAATTAATTCTAACCACAAGTTTGGCCAACACTTGGCTTAACCTCAACCACAAAAATTTTCTCTTTCCTTCCTTGCATTTGAGCCACAAATTTCGGTTAAGCTTAGCTGTAAATTAGGAGATATTTTGCTCAAATATCAATAGACTTGTATGGGAAGAAAGTGGTGGTCAAGTGGTGCGTTCAATCGGTAGTGCGCGGGACCCGCCGGTTCGCGCCGTTTTTTTTTTATAAAAAAAACACACGTACTAGGGTTTTTACTTCCTATTTACTAACCTTGTATCATTGCTTCTAATCACATATTATTTCTCACTTAAAAGTCACTTTTAATCACCAAGTTTGGTCCTTGCTCTGTACCGAAAATTCATCCGGCGGAAAAATCGCGAAAACCCTAAATTGCTCCAATCTTGAAAACGAAGAGTGAAACCCTACTTTCTAGGTTTATTTACACTTATTGTGGAGTACTTGAGTAGGAGGATCATATTAAATAAATAATTTCCAAATAAAAGGAATTTTAAGAAAAGTGTGATGAATTGTACAATTCCATAAAATAAAATTAGGGTTTTGAGTCAAATATGAGGGATTTAAACATAGTCACAAGTAAACTAGGGTTTTTGATTAAAATTTTAGGGTTTCTAGTCTTTTAAAACAAAATAAGATTTTAAATCAAACCCAAAGAAATAACTTTAGTATCTTCCCTGAAACAAAATAATGTTTTAAAATAAAATGAACTAAAGAAACCGTAAAACAATAGCATCTTAAAAGTTGGGGTGTCACAATATTTTTTAAAACAAGCGATATAAATTTTGTTTTATACTTGACTATATTATTTATTTATTTAAAAGTATGATAAAATGAAATTAAATCTTCTATTAATATCTATATATTTATTATATATCTTTCTAAGTATAATAATTAGTATCTAAAAGCACTTTATTATATATTTTATGTATATTAAAATTACTATTATATATTTATAAATATCAAACTAATACTCACCGGTTCAACCAGTTACCCACTGGTTGACCTAGTGATCCAGTCTCTTTTCCGGGTTCCTTATCGGGCCGAGATCGGGTTTTTTCCCCTAGTTTTACAGATACAAACAAAAGGGCTTAGTCTAAACAACGCCCTGATATTAAATAATTGGCCATCTACAATGCTACATTTACATTTGTTGCCCCCTCTTTGCAATGTTCAATTTTTATGACTTAATTTTACAATTTTTTCATTTTCTTGATTTAATTTTACTCTTTCAGAGAATAATATTCATGATCACAATTAACCAGTGCTCGAAAGCACTAGTTAGCTAGACGCGCAGAACATTACAATAATTGAGAAACAATAATACTTTTTAAAAATTTTCAGTAAATCATGCTGCATGCAACTTGCCTACGGGGGAAGGGCATCAGCTGACTGCATTGATATTGACAGAAAATAAAAAAGTCAAGGTTTGGACTATAACTAGACAAGTGCATATTTGCCACCTTATCCTCAAGTGTGTGTCTAATCACATACCATATGGAAATATATAATTACGACTAAATATATTTTTTTATACTAAAAATACTGTTTCATAATTGGATGAAATAGAGAACTTAAGTTAGGATGTGGAATATGGCTATAATAAGCCGTTTTTTTCTTGTTAATGTAATTAAAAATATTAGAAGTGGACGTATTAAGCTTACCTCAAATTATTGACCAGAACAATTATGGATAGTTATGCAAGATATACGCTGCAAAGCCTAGCTGACTACTAAATCTTTCTTTGAAAAATCAATAGCTAGGTGTCTAAGATACCCCTATTAATTTGAGCCATTTCATGATTATCATCCAGGAAAATTTCGCTGGGTCATTTCGGTTTCACATCTGGAATGAATAGATTCAACAGATGATAGAATTAAGAATACCGACTAATTTGACACCTTCAATTCTCCATCAGCATGACAAATGCATCATAATCCTAACCAGGGAAATTTTCTTATTTGCGTTCCTCTTCCTAGTGGGGGAAAGTGCTCTCACGATTGTATGCTCTCAGGTTAGTATAATTAACCTTGAAGGAAATGCAAACGGAAAACATACATAAGAGCAGAGCTACATACAGACTTTGAAGCTTTAAACAGTATCTAGAGTCATAATTAACCATCTATTGTAAGACTTGCCTCTTTTGAGGCAATTATGATCCACATGATTGATTTTAAAATGATTGATATCATAATTAATTGATTGACATTTTGTCAATAATTAATTAGCATCTCCCATTATATAATGATTGATTGACATCCTGATTAATTGATTAACATTTTGTCAATAATTAATTAGTATCTTCTATTTGTCTATGATTGATTGATTGATATCTACTGTTAATTGATGTCTTATTCAATCAGTTAATCAATCAAATCAATCAATTAGTCAGAAAATATTATTTCAGTTATGAATTTTGGCAAGATTTCCTTGATGGAAGGAAACCTTAGGGATTTTTGTATTTGCCAGTAAGGGTCCCTAGCCTAGCCTATAAATAGCCTGTGGTATTCCATCAATTGTACACTTTTGGATTAGGCATAGGCTAGAAGATCCTTACTCTAAATTCTCTTTCTACTTTTCCTCCTTCTATATATTTTGTATTGTTAGAATAGACAAGAAGGAGTCAAAGATACAAGAAGAGATCAACTTGTGTTTGACAGCAATGGTTAGAGGTAAGTACATTTAAATTTCCGATGCGTAGTACATTCACATGTCCATAGTTAGTTTAACATGTGGTATCAGAACCAACCTCTAACCATGTTGTTCAACTTATAATTTCATGGTTTATTGGCAATCTAATAAAAGTTTTAGAAATTCGTATCAAGTTTAAATGAATCGAATTTAATTTGCCATGGGATCTATGGTCTATTTTCTCAATAATTGAGATTTATTGACTAATCCCATGTATATGTATCATTCATATGATACCTTATTTGGTTATGCAATTCATTCAGATTTTCTCCAATAATCTGGTAATTTGAATGTTTCTTGGACTTACATATTTGTGATTGTAAGGGTTATATGTATTGATTGTTATTATCAATACAATATAATAATTCGAGAAACATATAAAGAGTTGTTATATTCAACAATCAAAAGATTAATATCATATTAATCTATGCAAGATAATTGGTTGACTTTATATGAATAGATCTGCAGGATTAGTGGTTAAAAAATGAATATAAGAAAAAAAAAGGAAATTATGAATTTCTTTTGTCAAAATACAGATTTTTGACTATTTTAATATCCTTATAAAGTCTAGCACACTTTATGTTTGAGAGTAGCCATAGCATCTCCAACACTGATGTACTACAATTTTGATCGCATATAGTTTAGTGATTAAAATCAAGGATTTCTAGTCAACGAGTTGACTACTTATTTTCTATGAATTTTCATTTGAAGTTTTCTTACATCGTATATTTGGGAGTAGCCACAGCATCTCAAATATATGGTGTAAATAACTTTAATCACATAAGATTAAGTGATTATGAAAGGAAAAGAAAATTCAATGAAATTTAGTCAACATAAAGTTTTTTGAAAATTGACAAATAACAAGATGCCATGCTAAAAATTTCAATTTTACATTATATATTTGGGAGTAGCCACAGCATCCCAAATATTTGATGAGAAAAGTTTTTCATCACATACAGTTTGGTGATTGAAATTATGAATTTTTAGTCAACATATTGACTAGTTGACAATTTTTCTTATAATGCCGTATACTTAGGAGTAGCCACAGCATCTTAAGTATATTGGTGTTTGGAGAAATTTTTACATTTCGTTTTCACATATTGTTGAGTGATTAAAGAAATTAAAAAAAATGGCATCTATATCAAGTTGCAATTAATTCATTGAGATAGTTATCCGGCCCCATAGGGAGGTAATTATTTTGATGAGGTTAATTGACATAAGATGGTAAATTAGATAGTCAATTAAGAGATATTTCTATGCCCACAGGTACGAATTATTTCTTTAATTCATTGTTCTAGATTACTAATCTTATGATTAAGTAAAGTAAATTCTATGCATGTTTGCAACCTTTGTCCACAGAAGGGTTTGAATTTTCTATTTGAATTGACATAAGGTTGATTCAAAATCAAGGTACAAATTCATAGCTTTTTATGATATGGTTCTTGATTGTTAATTCAGTGTTTCATTCCAATGATTTTATAGTTCTTATTAGCTTGATTTTTAAATTCATTCTCTTTTGTTTTGGTGCAAGTTTTAAATTAGCACTTCCATGAGAATGAACAAACCATTCTCATAATGTGGATATATTTGCTAATATAGAGGTTGAGTATGAGAATTGGGAGCAATTTAATAGTTTGCTCATTTTGTCTCATATTCATATAAAATAGGGTTCAAACCCTAATTATTTATAGTTAAATCTTGCAAGAAAGCCAAAAAAGAAATTGTTGCAAATTTTAACTAGCACCATTAGAAGGCTTTCTTTTGTGACACTTAAATATTGAAGTGTATTTTAGCTCATTTCTTAGAGTTGAGAATTTTGCTATATCATCAATTAAAGTCCCATCAAATTGAAATTGAGTTATTTCTGTAGCATTTCATTTTTGATTCTTTCATGCAAAATTTCTTAACCATTCAAACCCTTATAATACACATAAAGATATATGGTTAATTACTTGTTTTAACCATGTGTATTAAGAAAGGATAAAGAGGTTAAGAAATAAGAGAAACTTAACCTTCATGAAAGAAGAAATGGAAAGAAAGGTAATTTTGTTCTCATTAAGTCAAATAGAAATAAAGACCAACGTTATTTGTAGGAGAATGATACTTGATTCTTTACCTTGAGAGAAAGTAACTCAAAAGAAAATTTCAATTGTTGAGTGTTATAAATTGTGATATATTTGGTGAATTGGCTAGAAATGTCAATTTATGCTGCCAGTATAATAAGTTTCTGATTATATGAAAAGTGAACAAAAGTTTCTTTATAGAAACTAAAAAAAAAATGTTCACATAAAGATAAGTGATGTATTATTGCTCATTTTAAGAAAATTTGTTATTTTTTTTCTAAAACATTATTTTCTTGTTATTTTAGAATTTCTATTTTCAAATTAATTATGATTGGGTATGATTATGAATCTCATTATCTAGTAGTAGATTTTGAAAATAGTAAAGTTATTAATTCTAAAGTTTCTAGTACTATCCTTTGAATTGAGCAATATACTGCACTTGATCATAATAATTATATTGGCAGCAAGTATGTTTATCACTGGGGAAACTCCTTAAATTTTGGCATAAGAGATTGAGATATATCTCTATAAGAAAATAAAGAGTTGATAAATCATAAATCTTTACAGATTTTAGATTTATTGACTATAATATTTCAGGTAGACTGCATAAGCAAAGCAGACTATTCAACCATTATGGATGTCATAAGAGTTTTGTGACAGCCCCACTTTCCCCTAAGGCGAACCAAAGGGTTTAGCGGACCGCCTGCCCAACTCTCGCCAGGACTCACTCGCTCACCACAGTCCTCGAATCAAATACATCCCATAACACAGGGTACAACCTCAATAATAAACGAAATAACATTTTCCCAAGCCTAGCACGTATACGTACATATATTCAAATCTCAAAATAATACAAGCCTAAATAGAACAAAGGTTCTCAAATTTGAACCGTACAAGTACAGTCATTCAATCCCAACCACACACCACATAGACATGAAGGAACACCTTATATATATATATACATATTTGGAAGGTTTTACAAATCAAAAGTAACATTGGATCATAATACTATCAGGTTGCAACCACAGAGGAGCTATACAAAAAAAAAAATAACTATACTAGCTCAACTCTTTCTTCAAAACCTTGATTTCAAAACATGGAACCCTGTAAGGAAAACAAAGATAACAGAACGGGGTGAGCTTACGCTCAATGAGGTACCAAACATGTAAGCAGTTAAAAGCATGGCAATTCACGCTTAACTAATAAAAAATATATGCCAGGTATAAAGTAAAGCAGTTAGACACATTGGTCTAAAATAGAAAGGATACAGGTGGCTCTCAGGAGCCAGATTTCCGGCAGCAGTACTTGATCCCAACTCGTTGACTCTCCGTCAACGTATAAAGAACAACCATGTCCGTAGACCCCACTTTACACCAACTTCCGTCCACCAAACATACTCCTTACCGGGCCCGAACACCTCAACAGAAACAGAAGTGGTAATACTCGAATATATCGGAATCAAGAGTCTCAATACCCAAAGATTCCCAGAAACAGACTACCGTGGTTCGTTATCTAATCGACCTGGCCCTTGCCGGCTCGACTCGAGTAACTAGCCACATGATTTGAGTTCAGAGGTCACAGACTTATGCAAAGAACAGATACAGATAATAGATACAGAGAACGAATACAAACTTATACAGTATGCAGGAAACAAAGTAACCAGGTGAGAGAAACGAGAGAGATAAAGTACACCCTCGTTTCATACAGAGTATACAGAAATCACAGATAGCTCAGATAAGCAACAAATTAGGAAAGTGGTACACTCACCAGTTCAAGTACAGGTACTTCCAAAAATTTCCACCCAAAGTGGCCTAATCACCGTGAAACCCTAAGAATAACAAAGGTAAAGCAGTTGAAATTTCCTCATCCAAAACCGAGTAAATAGGATGCACAAATGAGGTTCGATTACTAGGCAGGTACCCCTCCAAGTTATATACTAGTACGAAAAAATAAAAGACGGCTTAAGAATAAAAGAAAAGGGTTGGTCCTAAGGACATACATGACCCCAAAACCCCTCACTCCTCTCAAAATCATACTTACAATGATGTACTAGCTCATATCTCAAGATGAAATTGAAAGTGAGAATAATTCCAAGAAAACAGAATTTTTCCAGTTTTGCACACCCCTGATTGAAAAATCATATCTTAGGATTCTTAAGTCCAAAATTGATAAAATTTACACCGTTGGAAAATAGACTCAAAGGGGTAAAATTTCTCAGAAGACACATTTGGAAGATTCAGATCACAAGCCAATCAAATTCGAGCCTCAAATTGCTGTCTTAACCAGAAAAAGGCAGAGCAGGTATACGATTTCGGTTAACTTTGAAAAAATCACCATAAATCCCACAGACCAAACCAGAGACTGAAATTTACACGGTTCATAGCCCTATGAATCTAGTTTAAAACACAACAAACGGAACTGATACGTTCCTCGATCAACACGTTTCGAGACACGTAGCACGTTTGCCCAAGGATCTAGCGAGGATGTCCAACGCTTGGAATTGCGGGGTCTAGAACCAAACGGACGACACGATATGATTCAAGACGGTGGACGACACTCCGATGAAGGTGAATACTCCAGGGGAATAGGTCGGTAGAACAATCTAGGACAGAACGCAAGACTGCTCAAAACCCTTGCCAAAGCAAGTAAATGGGTCGAATCTCTCTCTCAAGAAGAATCGAAAATATGCAAAACTTTATTGATAAAACGTCTACCCTAAAACCTTACAAAGCAAGCCTATTTATAGGCTAAAGTGACTGAAACCCTAAAGGGACTAGGAAAGGGAAAAGTCGGCCCATGGTCTTGGGACAAGATGGGCCGGCCCATGCTCTTACTTAAACACTAATCAATTGCTAAATAACTACTAAGGCCTAAGGCCCTATTCGGCCAACTCATTTGGAGGCCCACTTGACTCTTCATGGGCTTGGGTCATGGTGTAGATAACTCGATTAAAATCTTTCAAGCCTTCAATATCTCTATGGACTCCATGTTGGTTTTGGACAATTCGAACAAGGGCTTGGAGGGATTCTTTGAAGAGCTTGGCTCGTGCGCGTGTGACTGGGCCCAATGGAACTCGGACTGGGTCATTACTTGGGCTAAGGTCCGTGCACACATCAGTCCCCTCCACTTGAGTAGGATTTGTCCTCAAATCTGGATGGAAGTGAATGGCACGAACAAGGGTTGGTATCATGGCTCCAGTGCCTCCTCTTGTTCGTATCATTCCCCCCCTCTTGAAAACAATTTGCCCACAAATTGAAGCACGAATGGTGACAAGACGAGTTACATGCCTTCGACTCAATCTTGTTATGATGGCTACAGATGGCATCCAATGCAAAGCCCATTGGCTAAGTTGGAACATAACCCTTGTCGAACCTTGAATCTCACAAACCATCTTCAATGTATGCTCAACTTGATCGTTTGTGGTCATAAGGTAAGGGTCCTCAAAGTGGTATGAAGTGTATCCTATGAAATCGAACTCCGGTTCGAACACACTTGCAAGGCACCAAGGCGGATTTGGTGATGTTGGAGCTTCATGTGGACTAAGAGCAAGACGAAAATCATAATGGTCATTGAGGTACTTGTTCTTTAAACGAACCCTTGGTACACAACAATCCCCAAAATGTGGAGTGTTCCCTTCAAGACGAGCTCGAATCAACTCCCCTTTGGTGTGGACTGATTTGAGTTGACATTGTTCCATGAATGGATACCAACGGGGTTTAACTCTTGGAGTGCCAACATCATGGAGGCTTGCAAAGTCTACAATTGATTTTGGAATGGAACACACCAAGATCAACTCAACTCGCCTTTGCTTGATCTGTATAAAAGTAGAAACACTAAACAAAGCGAAGGTAAGTTCGTTAGGAAAATAATAGGCCTTCACCGGGTTGCTCAAGATCAGCCCACTTTCTCTCTTTTCTTCCTTTTTACCACCCATCTCATTAGATTTTTCCATCTCTTTTTCTAGTTCAACAGCTGACCCTTTCATCTCATTACTTTCAACTCACTCGGGTTTTACCTCTTCAGGCACAATTCCCTCATCTAGTTTTTTCTCCATTCTATAACGCTCAAGCTCACTTTTCATGCATGCTAGATCAATACAAAGTTGGTCATAAGTAAGTGATACAAGTGCAAGACGACGACTATTAAATAAGAAGGAATACTTATTAGTATGTCCGTCATATTTAATTTCTCGCCTCGACATCCATGCTTTGCCCAACAACACATGTGTCACTTGAATTGGGACTACATCACACAACACCTCATCCACATATTTGCCGATGTGAATAGGTACAAGTGTGTGCTTAGTAACCCAAACATCACCATGAGTGCTCGTCAACTTGTACGGTTGAAGATGATCAATGGTTGGAAGATTTAATTTCTCAACCATGATAGCGCTTGCAAGGTTGACTTCACAACTCCCATCAATGGCCAAGCTACAAATTTTATCTTTGACACCGCAACGAGTATAAAACCAACCAAGCAACTGAGATTTGACGAGGTCCAATTGCTCATCTACACCACGTAATGCCACTTCTTTGACTCCCTTAGGATCAGGAAGACAATGTTGTGGGCTAGCTTTTATGCGTCTTGTATTCGCCATGACGTATGAGGGACCCTGCAAAAAGTTAGCAATGAAACCGAAGATATTGCCTTTCACGCTCCCTTACGTGTATCCACTCGCACTCGTGTATATGGATGTCACTCTAATGGACTTACCAAATACCTTTACCTGTTGGGTTAGGTAGTTGAGAAAGGCCGCTTAAGTCCAATAATTGTCACCAACTTTTTCCACAAGAGTAACCAAGAAGGTAAGACACAAATATGGGTGCAAAATGAAGTGGAAATGGACGACTTTGAAAGGCCAATAATGGCGGACAGAAATGGAAGTGCGCCAATGGGGACACAAAAGAAAGAAACCCTAGCTTCCTAAAATATAGGAGTGGGTTCCTAGAATGTAGGAGAGTATTCCTAAAATGTAGGAGAGAATGTAGGAGAGTGTTCCTAAAATGTAGGCGAGAATATAGGAGAAAATGTAGGAGAGTGTTCCTAAAATGTAGGAGAGAATGTAGGAGAAAATGTAGGAGAGTGTTCCTAAAATTTAGGAGAGAATGTATGAAAGTATTCCTAAAATGGATGAGAGATTATAGGAGAGTTTCCTAAAATGTAGGAGAGAATTTAGGAGAGTGTTCCTAAAATGTAGGAGAGAATGTAGGAAAAAATGTAGGAGAGTGTTCCTAAAATTTAGGAGAGAATGTATGAAAGTATTCCTAAAATATAGGAGAGGATGTAGGAGAGTATTCCTAAAATGTAGGAGAGAATGCAGGAGAGTGCCCCAAAATATAGGAGAGAATATAGGAGAGTGTCCAAGTGAAAACAAAGAAACCCTAGCGCAAATGAAACCCTAGCCGCAAGTAGACACCCTAACCGCAAGTAGAAAACCCTAGCCGCAAGGAAAACCCTAGCAAGAGAAGGAAACCCTAGCAAGATAAGGAAACCCTAGCAGCCGTCACGTTGTTGTTCTTGCTGCCCAAGCGACAACCAACTAACGAGACAGATTTGGGAGCAACGTTGAAACACCAACAACCAGAATTTTTGATGCAACAAACGACTCAAATGCAAGAAACAAGTTGTGGACAGAAATTATCAACAAACTAGACACAACACAAGGGAGATAACACACCAACAGACTTTGTGTTCGGATGAACAGTACGTGAACAGTGTCGGATGAACAGTACGTGAACAGTACCGAATGAACATTAGCGGTGAACAGTACTATGAACAGTACTTTTTTTTTTTTTTTTTTTTTGTAAAACAAGGTAGCGGAAAGTACTAAGAATTCTACGACACAACTACGAAAAATATGGATATAACGAAAGATACCTCTACCAAAGCTCTGAAGCCAACTGATACGTTCCTCGATCAACACGTTTCGAGACACGTAGCACGTTTGCCCAAGGATCTAGCGAGGATGTCCAACGCTTGGAATTGCGGGGTCTAGAACCAAACGGACGACACGATATGATTCAAGACGGTGGACGACACTCCGATGAAGGTGAATACTCCAGGGGAATAGGTCGGTAGAACAATCTAGGACAGAACGCAAGACTGCTCAAAACCCTTGCCAAAGCAAGTAAAGGGGTCGAATCTCTCTTTTAAGAAGAATCGAAAATATGCAAAACTTTATTGATAAAACGTCTACCCTAAAACCTTACAAAGCAAGCCTATTTATAGGCTAAAGTGACTGAAACCCTAAAGGGACTAGGAAAGGGAAAAGTCGGCCCATGGTCTTGGGACAAGATGGGCCGGCCCATGCTCTTACTTAAACACTAATCAATTGCTAAATAACTACTAAGGCCTAAGGCCCTATTCGGCCAACTCATTTGGAGGCCCACTTGACTCTTCATGGGCTTGGGTCATGGTGTAGATAACTCGATTAAAATCCTTCAAGCCTTCAATATCTCTATGGACTCCATGTTGGTTTTGGACAATTCGAACAAGGGCTTGGAGGGATTCTTTGAAGAGTTTGGCTCGTGCGCGTGTGACTGGGCCCAATGGAACTCGGACTGGGTCATTACTTGGGCTAAGGTCCGTGCACACATCAGGAACTCAATTCCGATATTTCGACATCCAGATATTGTAGATTTCCCAGAACTGCTCCAGGGTTCCTGCGAAAATTTTAACAGCATTTCCCCTTGTTTTTCTTACTTTTCACCGTACAATTCATCACCAAATTCAACCCAAATCAACCACAACCTCAAATATAATTCACAAGCTATTAAAAACATCTAATTAGGGTCACAATACCCTTCATATATAGTCAATTACAACACAAGTGTAATAATGCAACCGAAAACCAATTTGAAAGACAATAGGCCTAACAGCAGGTTTGACGTCTCTCGATGTTTCGATCGCAACTTAAGCTCCGCTTATCGAATTAAGACGATTCTTATGGAATTTCGAAGCTAAGACAGAGACCTACATTCCTTATGAAGACCTCCAAAACCAAATAATGCATTTTCATGGTCAAAAATCAGAATCTCTACGAAAACAGAAAACTGTCAGCGAATCAGGGGTTGTGGCAGTCAAGGGTATTTTGGTCATTTCACATGATACAGTGCTCCGATTGAGCTGAAATTTTGCAGGAAACTATAAAACATCATTCTATACAACTTTTATGTTTTATGCTAAGGCCAATTCGGCCTCTATCTAGGTCAAACAATACCAGGCAGAACAGGGTTAATTACAATCCCTAAACTGGAATTTCAGCACCAACCAGAAATTTTCCGCAACCAATCATATCCAACATATAATATCTCCATTTTACACTATAACAAGCCCTCAATCCATGACTAAACCATGATTATCATATAAAACAGAAAAATAGCAATAATAAATCAAAATCCATCAAAACTTCACTTCCAACCATAAACACACCATAAATCAACATGTTCAACCACTAAAGCCACTAATTTAACATTGTCAAGACTAAAGGAAGAAGTTCTTAGCAACTCACCTTGTAAACTCAAGAAAAGAAGCAACTTAGCACCTCCTCTTCCAAAACCACTCCACCACCTTCCCTAATCTTACTTAGCAAAGGGTTTTTATGGAGAAATTTGAAATTCTAGCAGTTGGATCACAAGATTTGAGCAAGATTTGGAAGAAATAAGTTGAAGGTTTTGCTTTCTTTTCCTCTCAAGACTCATGGCCAAGAAGGAGAAAATGAAGATGATTTTTGAGTCAATTTTGATATTTGGTAATGGTAAAGTAAAATGGGCAAAGTCCAACATCCAACCATATAGCAACACCTAGCACCCTTTTAAGTTCAAACCTATCCCTTTGTCCCTCCATGGTTAATACATCTAAGTAACCTCTAATTATCTCCTAGCACCTTGGAAAATTAATATCACTTAATACAAAATTCCAACTAGTGGTCAAAAATATATCGCACTTACCGTACTAGCGGGTCCCACGTCTACACTGCACTTCAAACTTGTCACGAACTAACTTAAACTAGGAAAACATTTTACAAACTCTCCTCACTTATAAAATCTCTGGAAAAATCAAAATAATTGAGTATATTGAGGGAAAATGCACACGAGAAAATAAAATAAAATAATATAAAATTAAGACAAATTACGGGTCCTCACAAGTTTCATTATAACACCAAAATTTTGTGAATTATTTTCTATCCTTTTTGATTGGTGAGAGATATTTATCTCATTAATAGGTAACCATTCATCAAGTATAAAGTTCCTTTCTTATTTGATAAAGGATCAATATTTGATACCTTTGTAAGTGTTCAAACGAGAAAGGAAATTTGAAATTTGAGGGATAGAAAATAAAATGAAGGCACACAAAATTAGGGGACTATCCTATATGTGCTCATTTTATAAATTCCTTAATTATGAAGCATTGTTAATGAGTAAAAGCAATGCTTGATTAGTTACATCCAAATGATGTATCTTAAGGAAATAATGAGATAGTTGTGGATATAGCATTTTGACAATCTTTATATCTTGTGAGTAATGCCTTGAAATTGAAGTATATACTTAAACAATTTCCTCCAATGTTGTTTAAACACCACTTTGATTATGGTATGGATGGAAATCAAGTTTACAATATTATGTTCAGTTTTGTGAGGGTAATCAACCTACACATAAAGAAGCTGTACAAAGGAAACAAGGCTATTTTACTTCAAGAAATTTAGATTCCTTTACACTTCAAGAATTATTAGAATTGGAGATTTAAATTTCTTAAGAACATGAAGTAAGTGGGAGTGTTTTGACTCTAGAATGGAGTTTTGAAATGGTAAGGATTCATATTTGACTCCTTTGCATATGAAAAATTGATAGCTTTTCTCAAAATAATTATTTAATTATTTTAGATAAGCAATCAATTAAAAAACTCCTTGTCAAATAAACACATAAAGATAAATCCATTTTGAACCTACTGATTGACTTATCTTTGAAACAGTGGGAGGCAAAATGTTCTCTATAGAGAATTGAAGTTCTTTGTTTACTATGTTGTATATCTACAAGAGTTTAAGAATGAATTGGATGATGTTTTCATAAGGTGCAAATGGAGAAATCTCCATATTCAGGAATAATGTCACAAATTACCACAAAATCTCTACCAAATTTTGTGAGATTTTATTTAGGGTAATTATGACACTAGTAACTCACTATTAGAGTTACATTAGATAAATATGAAAACAAATGTCCTTAATATGACTCTTGATAATTAGGTATACATATGTGTCACCATAATACATTTGTAGAGAATGCAATTTAAATTGTTTCTTCCCAATAGTCTATTAATTTATTCTTCATTTGATCTTAGAAAATTTTTTTCTAGTAAATTAATATACATTAAGGTTAGTGGGAGTAATACTATGAGAGTTTTTCTCAATCATGATATTTGTGAAATTCTTCTATCATTGATATTCACAAATTAGAATGTAAAAGATAGTTAATCTATCTTAAGACCTTCATGCAAGAGTTCTTCGATTACTTTTAAGTAATAATAGTGAACAATTGCATAGTGTTCACATCATGCATTGGAATGAATATAAATTTACCAAGGATGCTATGAAGTTATACCACAGGAATCTACTGTTTGGCATAAAGTTTGTCAAAATTGTATTGTAGCCATTATAGATATTTGATTTGACTATACCCTTTCATTATGTATACATGAAAGAGTGGGAGTCAAAATAGGCAAGTCGACATAAAGTATTCAATAGTTATTTGAAAAGTAAAAAGTAGCTATAGAGTATACAGTAAGGAGTTATTATTGTTGATCAAATAACTAAAGATTGCCGGCTGAGTTGTTAATGGTCAAATAACTCACATGGAACTCAATAGTTCATTTCGTATTTTGCTTTTATTCTCAAACTATTGTTATTGCCTAGACACTCGATATATTTATATTTACATGATTTTGTGCACATTGTTGTTCATGTATAAAGTAAGGATCATGTGATCCATAAAGTTGGATCCTGAATAACTTATATGAAGTTATTCATAAAGTTCTTTTAAAGCACTTGATTAGGAAGTATAATACATTGTGATACATGGAAGGAAGTGTTTGCCATGAGAGCATAACCGCCATGATTCGTGTATTATTATTTTCTAATTAAGCAACTGTTACATAACTACTATATTTGGTGAGTGACAAACAAGGTTTATGGCCATTTTTTAGGTAGTTAGTCACTCATAAGTTATCTGACTATTTCATGTCGGTCAAGTGGGAGAATGTAAGACTTGTCTCTTTTGAGGCAATTACGACCCACATGATTGATTCTAAAGTGATTGATATCATAATTAATTGATTGACATTTTGTCAATAATTAATTAGCATCTCCCATTATAGAATGATTGATTGACATCCTGATTAATTGATTGACATTTTGTCAATAATTAATTAGTATCTTCTATTTATCTATGATTGATTGATATCTACTATTAATTGATGTCTTATTCAATCAGTTAATCAATCAAATCAATCAATTAGTCAGAAAATATTATTTCTGGCAAGATTTCCTTGATGGAAGGAAACCCTAGGGATTTTTGAATTTGCTAGTAAGGGTCCCTAGCCTAGCCTATAAATAGCCTGTGGTATTCGATCAATTGTGCACTTTTGGGTTAGGCATAGGCTAGAAGATCCTTACTCTAAATTCTCTTTCTACTTTTCCTTCTTCTACATATTTTGTATTGTTAGAGTAGATAAGAAGGAGTCAAAGATACAAGAAGAGATCAACTTGTGCTTGACAACAATGGTTAGAGGTAAGTACATTTAAATTTCCGCTGCGTAGTACATTCAAATGTCCATAGTTAGTTTAACATCTATTACTGAGAATAATATTTGTGGTTTGACTAACGTATGCCTAATGGGCACTAGCTAATGTGCATAAGATTAGTATAATTGATGAATTTTAGTATTTAAGAGGTGATATCTTTAGTTTTGGAAATTTTTTGATAAGGAAATAATTTTTTAATTGGCAAAAAAGATCTTTTTAAATAAAACAAAAAGTCGGGTGAAAGTTTGACTACTTGTGCTTCAGTTTCATATCTTTTTATTCTTTTCTTTTTTGTTTAGTTGTCTTTTTAACATAAATTCAGAAGTCTAATAATTCATTTTCGTAAACCTGTTTTCTCACGAGTATTGCAACAAAATTAAAGATATTTGTTTTGAAAAATAAAGATATTATAGATGGCTAAATCTCATTTTAGCTACGCAACCTTCTTTTCCCTCCTGATCTTCTGCTTCCTCCTTCTCGCATCAAATGGTGAGTTGTATGTTAGTCTTTATTCAGATATCTTACACTTTTCTAGTCTTAAATGGTGCACATATGCATAGAATGGTGTATGTTTGTATACTTTTCTGTCTCTGCCCCTCTCTTAGTGAGAGAATGTCGAGTGTCAAGGAAAATGTTTGTATACTTTTCTGTCTCTGCCCCTCTTAGTGAGAGAATGTCGAGTGTCAAGGAAAAAAGTGGATGTCACTAGTAATGAATTAGAATAGTTATACATATGTATCACGTGAATGTACATTCTCAATCATGATTCTTATGAAAGTATGCTCCATTCGCTTCTTAATACATAATATATGGCTGCTCAATGTGCAGCCTTGTAACACAGCTAAAGTTACAGATATTCTATTTCACTTTTTAATTTGTCGCCTCTTGTTAGTATGTTTGAAAAATATATACATATAGTGTTGCAAGTGAAAATTCACATGCCATAAAAAGTACAAATGTGAGAGATTGGTGAAAAAAATGAGACAGAGGAAACCAAAACTTATAATATGAGCGAACAATTATCCTTTAGGTAGACAGCCTAATCCCTCGTGCTAAAAACATTAGACCAACTCGCGCACATTCTCACTTTGATCCAAATAATCATCTCTGGATTTGTTTCATGCTGAGATGCGAATGACGGAAGTTACAGTTTGCCCGAGGGTGAGAAGGACATGGTCTGGGAAATGTTTTCCCATAAAATGCAATAGGCGATGCAGGTTCCGAGTGGGGGCTGTCTCTAGTGATTGCGTCAAATTTGGCCGTCAAATCAATTCTACTGTCGTTTCAGACGCCGAATGAACAATTCCTACTGTTTTTTACAATTTGAACTGTACGTTGCAATGGAATAATGGCTGCCAATTTAGTGGAATTGGAGATATGCCGCTAACAATTGTATTAGTTTGATAATAATGATGCAGTGCTCGTCTGGTTATCATCGCTAAGTGATAACTTATTATTCTTTTCACGTGTGTCTGTGACCATTTGTCTACTAACCACTTATTAAATTGAATATTGGTGTTGTTTTTCTTGGATTTCAACCTTTTTTCGGAAAGACATGTGACCATTATGTTTGAATAAGGTGGCATTAATTAAATTTACTTATGTAGCTCTTGCAATCAAAATAATTGTCTATTATACGTGCATTGGAATTTAGAAATTTTTTTAAATGTCAAAATTTGAAAGAAACTAATGTTATGTATTGATTTCAAAATGGCGACTCTTATTTTGAAATATAAAGAAAATGAAAACGTGACACTAATAATAGAATAGGAAGAGTATCTCTAAAGAAAGGGACAGAGAAAGTAGTTTACTAATTTATTTATTTATTTATTTTGTGTAGGAAGTAGCTTTTATTCTAGGGTACTTCAGTAAATAGCTTGTTTCAAAAAAAAAAAAAGAAGAGATAATTGAAGTTGGCGATCAAGATTGTTTGATAGTTTGATTACATGCGAACTACAATTTTTTATCATTTTCTTAATTATTTGGTGAATGAAAGACCAAATTAGTATTAAACTATTAGATAAAAGGATATAGCCAACACAAAAATGCTATATCCACTTATAAACCAATATATTTTTATCTTCTGCAAAAGAACTGTATTGATCAAAACTTTACAAACATGGAGGTTTTTGACGTAATGGGAATTAGGTTAATTGTTAGAAAGAATCTGCAAAATGGAGTAGAGAAAGGTGGAGGCGGTTTGGGATGTAAAGATTGGTAGTTGATGGAAATTTTGTTTTGAGAATGCATTGAGGTTGAATTTCTTTGAAACATTAGTGTCTGTTTAGGGTGAGAGTTTTGGGGCAACGTGAAGAGCCCATGTTGGGAATTTTGGGCTGTAAGAATTGCCCCTGGTTGGGTTTTTTTGCCTGCTGGATTGGCTCGATTGTATAGGATGGGATTTGGGTTTTCTCCATTGGCAGAAGTGCGGGCCTTCCGACCTACTTACTTTAATCCTTAGAGGATTCCTTTGAACGGGAATATATTATAAGATTTAATCTTAGCAATTAGGAGTGATCTTTTATTATTATTATTATTATTGACAAGAGAATTCGCAGTCACTATTCGAGAGTGAGTATTGGGTAAACTGCGCGCCGTACAATAATCCGCCAATCACACGAAGGGTAAGATACACAAAGTCAATGCAGTGATCTTTACCATCTCAGCCAACTCAAGTAATCTCTACCTGTAACTATCCATTTAATAATAGAAGAAAAGGGCAGCACCCACACCCACATAAGAAAAAAATGCAAGCTTTAGTTGGGGAAGCGCTTGAGCACCAATGAAGCTTGGGTTTACGTGGTCACTTCTGTAATTGGATAACCAACATTGAAAATCGTTTTTACATTGGATGGTTTGGTCTTTTGATGATTTGTAGGTTGTTTGGAACATAAATGGTTCAAGAAGTCGAGGGAATTAGGAAACTTTGTTTTCTCTTTTATCCTTTTGAATTTAAAAAGGGTAATTTAGGTTATTCTAAGAATATTTTAATTAAACATTACAAGTCAGGGAGGTTTGTGCAATTTTAAAAATTGGAGACGAGCAACATGAAATTCTTAGAAACTACAAGGAAGGTTCCGAAATTATCCCCTGGTAATAACCTTGTGGTCTGTACTTATTAGTAGGGTGAGAAATTTTATTCTATGTAGTAGGACGCAGGGGCAGAGCTATTTACAGTTGAGGGTGGATAAGTGCTCCCTCAAATTTTTAAAATTTCCTTTCATACCTTACACAATTATTGTCAATTGTATTTTTATTTAGTTATAGTTTAACAGTTTGTACCCTCTCAAACTATAGATATTGTGTATTGCACCCCCACAAACAAAATAATAGGGGGTACTTACCAAAATTTAAATTAATCGAAGCCCCATGTATAATAAGAAACAAGTGAATCAAAATCCAAAAAATATGAAAAAAGATAGTACATGTATAAAAAGTCAAATAATATGACATTAGACTAAAATTAATATTAAAGGGATAGCCAATTATATTTATTGTATTGAAGAGATAAAAGAGCTAATTATGGGAAAAAAAGAACAAAGAAAAATACACTTAAAATATATCTACATTACAAAAGATTTCTTAGAATATTTCTTACTTTGCTAAATTTGAATTAAGTTGTACTATTACTTCTTTATTTGGTTGATTTATTAACTCACTCTTTGATGATTCGTAATTGTATAACTTATTTGGGTATTAAAGATACTGCAATTTAATACTCTGATTATGCATATAATTTTGTAAAACACAAATATTAGTTATTTAACTAACTAATAAAACAAGAGAACATGCTAATTCTAATTTTGCTTTTCAAGAAAACATTTCTTAAGATTAGTCGCATTATGCTAACTATCAATTAATAATGCAATATAGTACCTATTATATAAGAAATTAGGCGTTTTCGCATTTTGTTGTTGTCCATGCCATCAAGATAGTTGTTTTGAGCCTTGACCAATTCCAACTACCACCAATATAGTTGGTTCTCGATCTAGCCCTTATGTTGCCTAACAATAGGCAATCGTCCCTCCTAACTTTCGGTCGTGACTCCGCCATTGATAGGATGGCACTTGTGCCAATGTATAAATGCTTTCCATACAGTATCAACAATGTATTTCAGATCCGTCGATCAGTCTAATACAATCACAAGTCTTTACCGTTCAATTATAAACAAGATTTTTGTAGGAAACTTAAAAAAATGCTTTGAACCAGATATAGTTTTGATATACTTAATAGGATGTTTAAAAGTCAATGATTTTATTCGACCGACAGAAAAGTTAATTTCGACTTGTATGGATATGCGGTTGATTTTGAACATGAATATCCAATATTCTGATGCAGATTAGAAAACATGTGAAAGTAAGAATAATTGGCATGCCAATGTTTCAATGTTGCTTTTGCCCTTTGGCACATTATAACAAAGGGTACGGCTGAAGTCAAGTCCATCTCAGAATGAACAGCATACTTGGTTTCACTTACGAGTTACAAAGGAGGAAATAAAGAAAGGAAATGCACCAAAATTTCTCATCCTTTTGTTTCTTAATGTATGCATTTTTTACCTTGTTTTGGTGAGTGAGATCTTAGTCGAATCCAAAATCTTTTATTTACACTATTTTTTTCGTATCATCTAATCTATCCCTCCTTCAAAACCTCTCATCTTTTTGTTTTTCACATATGCATACGTACAATTGTGCCATTCCTTGTAAATTTTCTCATGCCATACTATTGTGCTATTTTCTCTGAAATTTTCAACAATCATGCGAGCAATAAGGAACGATTTGTAAAGAAATGGCACTATCAAAGATATATTATTATAATCATGCTGAAGCTACAAGGAAGATTACTTGACAAAGAAACGTTGGGGAAGAATAATTTTATCTGAATGACTTTTCAGTGGCATATATTATGTCTTGCAGAGAGGCAATTAAAATTTGAATATGGAAGCTGAAGATTAACACCTAATTACCCCGTGTGCTTTTGAATTAAAAAGATGAGAAATTGTTTCCAAGAATGGCATTTACACAAGGAGGCGTGACCTAATATTTACATCCAGCTACAATATTTCAGTTTTACTCTAATAGTATCTTGAGGCATGCTTTTAGAGCAAAACTAGAGAAAGTGTCTTTTTTTTTTTGGATAAAATATTATTAATTGATAGTTAGCATAATGCGACTAATCTTAAGAAATGTTTTCTTGAAAAGCAAAATTAGAATTAGCATGTTCTCTTGTTTTATTAGTTAGTTAAATAACTAATATTTGTGTTTTACAAAATTATATGCATAATCAGAGTATTAAATTGCAGTATCTTTAATACCCAAATAAGTTATACAATTACGAATCATCAAAGAGTGAGTTAATAAATCAACCAAATAAAGAAGTAATAGTACAACTTAATTCAAATTTAGCAAAGTAAGAAATATTCTAAGAAATCTTTTGTAATGTAGATATATTTTAAGTGTATTTTTCTTTGTTCTTTTTTTCCCATAATTAGCTCTTTTATCTCTTCAATACAATAAATATAATTGGCTATCCCTTTAATATTAATTTTAGTCTAATGTCATATTATTTGACTTTTTATACATGTACTATCTTTTTTCATATTTTTTGGATTTTGATTCACTTGTTTCTTATTATACATGGGGCTTCGATTAATTTAAATTTTGGTAAGTACCCCCTATTATTTTGTTTGTGGGGGTGCAATACACAATATCTATAGTTTGAGAGGGTACAAACTGTTAAACTATAACTAAATAAAAATACAATTGACAATAATTGTGTAAGGTATGAAAGGAAATTTTAAAAATTTGAGGGAGCACTTATCCACCCTCAACTGTAAATAGCTCTGCCCCTGCGTCCTACTACATAGAATAAAATTTCTCACCCTACTAATAAGTACAGACCACAAGGTTATTACCAGGGGATAATTTCGGAACCTTCCTTGTAGTTTCTAAGAATTTCATGTTGCTCGTCTCCAATTTTTAAAATTGCACAAACCTCCCTGACTTGTAATGTTTAATTAAAATATTCTTAGAATAACCTAAATTACCCTTTTTAAATTCAAAAGGATAAAAGAGAAAACAAAGTTTCCTAATTCCCTCGACTTCTTGAACCATTTATGTTCCAAACAACCTACAAATCATCAAAAGACCAAACCATCCAATGTAAAAACGATTTTCAATGTTGGTTATCCAATTACAGAAGTGACCACGTAAACCCAAGCTTCATTGGTGCTCAAGCGCTTCCCCAACTAAAGCTTGCATTTTTTTCTTATGTGGGTGTGGGTGCTGCCCTTTTCTTCTATTATTAAATGGATAGTTACAGGTAGAGATTACTTGAGTTGGCTGAGATGGTAAAGATCACTGCATTGACTTTGTGTATCTTACCCTTCGTGTGATTGGCGGATTATTGTACGGCGCGCAGTTTACCCAATACTCACTCTCGAATAGTGACTGCGAATTCTCTTGTCAATAATAATAATAATAATAAAAGATCACTCCTAATTGCTAAGATTAAATCTTATAATATATTCCCGTTCAAAGGAATCCTCTAAGGATTAAAGTAAGTAGGTCGGAAGGCCCGCACTTCTGCCAATGGAGAAAACCCAAATCCCATCCTATACAATCGAGCCAATCCAGCAGGCAAAAAAACCCAACCAGGGGCAATTCTTACAGCCCAAAATTCCCAACATGGGCTCTTCACGTTGCCCCAAAACTCTCACCCTAAACAGACACTAATGTTTCAAAGAAATTCAACCTCAATGCATTCTCAAAACAAAATTTCCATCAACTACCAATCTTTACATCCCAAACCGCCTCCACCTTTCTCTACTCCATTTTGCAGATTCTTTCTAACAATTAACCTAATTCCCATTACGTCAAAAACCTCCATGTTTGTAAAGTTTTGATCAATACAGTTCTTTTGCAGAAGATAAAAATATATTGGTTTATAAGTGGATATAGCATTTTTGTGTTGGCTATATCCTTTTATCTAATAGTTTAATACTAATTTGGTCTTTCATTCACCAAATAATTAAGAAAATGATAAAAAATTGTAGTTCGCATGTAATCAAACTATCAAACAATCTTGATCGCCAACTTCAATTATCTCTTCTTTTTTTTTTTTTGAAACAAGCTATTTACTGAAGTACCCTAGAATAAAAGCTACTTCCTACACAAAATAAATAAATAAATAAATTAGTAAACTACTTTCTCTGTCCCTTTCTTTAGAGATACTCTTCCTATTCTATTATTAGTGTCACGTTTTCATTTTCTTTATATTTCAAAATAAGAGTCGCCATTTTGAAATCAATACATAACATTAGTTTCTTTCAAATTTTGACATTTAAAAAAATTTCTAAATTCCAATGCACGTATAATAGACAATTATTTTGATTGCAAGAGCTACATAAGTAAATTTAATTAATGCCACCTTATTCAAACATAATGGTCACATGTCTTTCCGAAAAAAGGTTGAAATCCAAGAAAAACAACACCAATATTCAATTTAATAAGTGGTTAGTAGACAAATGGTCACAGACACACGTGAAAAGAATAATAAGTTATCACTTAGCGATGATAACCAGACGAGCACTGCATCATTATTATCAAACTAATACAATTGTTAGCGGCATATCTCCAATTCCACTAAATTGGCAGCCATTATTCCATTGCAACGTACAGTTCAAATTGTAAAAAACAGTAGGAATTGTTCATTCGGCGTCTGAAACGACAGTAGAATTGATTTGACGGCCAAATTTGACGCAATCACTAGAGACAGCCCCCACTCGGAACCTGCATCGCCTATTGCATTTTATGGGAAAACATTTCCCAGACCATGTCCTTCTCACCCTCGGGCAAACTGTAACTTCCGTCATTCGCATCTCAGCATGAAACAAATCCAGAGATGATTATTTGGATCAAAGTGAGAATGTGCGCGAGTTGGTCTAATGTTTTTAGCACGAGGGATTAGGCTGTCTACCTAAAGGATAATTGTTCGCTCATATTATAAGTTTTGGTTTCCTCTGTCTCATTTTTTTCACCAATCTCTCACATTTGTACTTTTTATGGCATGTGAATTTTCACTTGCAACACTATATGTATATATTTTTCAAACATACTAACAAGAGGCGACAAATTAAAAAGTGAAATAGAATATCTGTAACTTTAGCTGTGTTACAAGGCTGCACATTGAGCAGCCATATATTATGTATTAAGAAGCGAATGGAGCATACTTTCATAAGAATCATGATTGAGAATGTACATTCACGTGATACATATGTATAACTATTCTAATTCATTACTAGTGACATCCACTTTTTTCCTTGACACTCGACATTCTCTCACTAAGAGGGGCAGAGACAGAAAAGTATACAAACATTTTCCTTGACACTCGACATTCTCTCACTAAGAGAGGGGCAGAGACAGAAAAGTATACAAACATACACCATTCTATGCATATGTGCACCATTTAAGACTAGAAAAGTGTAAGATATCTGAATAAAGACTAACATACAACTCACCATTTGATGCGAGAAGGAGGAAGCAGAAGATCAGGAGGGAAAAGAAGGTTGCGTAGCTAAAATGAGATTTAGCCATCTATAATATCTTTATTTTTCAAAACAAATATCTTTAATTTTGTTGCAATACTCGTGAGAAAACAGGTTTACGAAAATGAATTATTAGACTTCTGAATTTATGTTAAAAAGACAACTAAACAAAAAAGAAAAGAATAAAAAGATATGAAACTGAAGCACAAGTAGTCAAACTTTCACCCGACTTTTTGTTTTATTTAAAAAGATCTTTTTTGCCAATTAAAAAATTATTTCCTTATCAAAAAATTTCCAAAACTAAAGATATCACCTCTTAAATACTAAAATTCATCAATTATACTAATCTTATGCACATTAGCTAGTGCCCATTAGGCATACGTTAGTCAAACCACAAATATTATTCTCAGTAATAGATGTTAAACTAACTATGGACATTTGAATGTACTACGCAGCGGAAATTTAAATGTACTTACCTCTAACCATTGTTGTCAAGCACAAGTTGATCTCTTCTTGTATCTTTGACTCCTTCTTATCTACTCTAACAATACAAAATATGTAGAAGAAGGAAAAGTAGAAAGAGAATTTAGAGTAAGGATCTTCTAGCCTATGCCTAACCCAAAAGTGCACAATTGATCGAATACCACAGGCTATTTATAGGCTAGGCTAGGGACCCTTACTAGCAAATTCAAAAATCCCTAGGGTTTCCTTCCATCAAGGAAATCTTGCCAGAAATAATATTTTCTGACTAATTGATTGATTTGATTGATTAACTGATTGAATAAGACATCAATTAATAGTAGATATCAATCAATCATAGATAAATAGAAGATACTAATTAATTATTGACAAAATGTCAATCAATTAATCAGGATGTCAATCAATCATTCTATAATGGGAGATGCTAATTAATTATTGACAAAATGTCAATCAATTAATTATGATATCAATCACTTTAGAATCAATCATGTGGGTCGTAATTGCCTCAAAAGAGACAAGTCTTACATTCTCCCACTTGACCGACATGAAATAGTCAGATAACTTATGAGTGACTAACTACCTAAAAAATGGCCATAAACCTTGTTTGTCACTCACCAAATATAGTAGTTATGTAACAGTTGCTTAATTAGAAAATAATAATACACGAATCATGGCGGTTATGCTCTCATGGCAAACACTTCCTTCCATGTATCACAATGTATTATACTTCCTAATCAAGTGCTTTAAAAGAACTTTATGAATAACTTCATATAAGTTATTCAGGATCCAACTTTATGGATCACATGATCCTTACTTTATACATGAACAACAATGTGCACAAAATCATGTAAATATAAATATATCGAGTGTCTAGGCAATAACAATAGTTTGAGAATAAAAGCAAAATACGAAATGAACTATTGAGTTCCATGTGAGTTATTTGACCATTAACAACTCAGCCGGCAATCTTTAGTTATTTGATCAACAATAATAACTCCTTACTGTATACTCTATAGCTACTTTTTACTTTTCAAATAACTATTGAATACTTTATGTCGACTTGCCTATTTTGACTCCCACTCTTTCATGTATACATAATGAAAGGGTATAGTCAAATCAAATATCTATAATGGCTACAATACAATTTTGACAAACTTTATGCCAAACAGTAGATTCCTGTGGTATAACTTCATAGCATCCTTGGTAAATTTATATTCATTCCAATGCATGATGTGAACACTATGCAATTGTTCACTATTATTACTTAAAAGTAATCGAAGAACTCTTGCATGAAGGTCTTAAGATAGATTAACTATCTTTTACATTCTAATTTGTGAATATCAATGATAGAAGAATTTCACAAATATCATGATTGAGAAAAACTCTCATAGTATTACTCCCACTAACCTTAATGTATATTAATTTACTAGAAAAAAATTTTCTAAGATCAAATGAAGAATAAATTAATAGACTATTGGGAAGAAACAATTTAAATTGCATTCTCTACAAATGTATTATGGTGACACATATGTATACCTAATTATCAAGAGTCATATTAAGGACATTTGTTTTCATATTTATCTAATGTAACTCTAATAGTGAGTTACTAGTGTCATAATTACCCTAAATAAAATCTCACAAAATTTGGTAGAGATTTTGTGGTAATTTGTGACATTATTCCTGAATATGGAGATTTCTCCATTTGCACCTTATGAAAACATCATCCAATTCATTCTTAAACTCTTGTAGATATACAACATAGTAAACAAAGAACTTCAATTCTCTATAGAGAACATTTTGCCTCCCACTGTTTCAAAGATAAGTCAATCAGTAGGTTCAAAATGGATTTATCTTTATGTGTTTATTTGACAAGGAGTTTTTTAATTGATTGCTTATCTAAAATAATTAAATAATTATTTTGAGAAAAGCTATCAATTTTTCATATGCAAAGGAGTCAAATATGAATCCTTACCATTTCAAAACTCCATTCTAGAGTCAAAACACTCCCACTTACTTCATGTTCTTAAGAAATTTAAATCTCCAATTCTAATAATTCTTGAAGTGTAAAGGAATCTAAATTTCTTGAAGTAAAATAGCCTTGTTTCCTTTGTACAGCTTCTTTATGTGTAGGTTGATTACCCTCACAAAACTGAACATAATATTGTAAACTTGATTTCCATCCATACCATAATCAAAGTGGTGTTTAAACAACATTGGAGGAAATTGTTTAAGTATATACTTCAATTTCAAGGCATTACTCACAAGATATAAAGATTGTCAAAATGCTATATCCACAACTATCTCATTATTTCCTTAAGATACATCATTTGGATGTAACTAATCAAGCATTGCTTTTACTCATTAACAATGCTTCATAATTAAGGAATTTATAAAATGAGCACATATAGGATAGTCCCCTAATTTTGTGTGCCTTCATTTTATTTTCTATCCCTCAAATTTCAAATTTCCTTTCTCGTTTGAACACTTACAAAGGTATCAAATATTGATCCTTTATCAAATAAGAAAGGAACTTTATACTTGATGAATGGTTACCTATTAATGAGATAAATATCTCTCACCAATCAAAAAGGATAGAAAATAATTCACAAAATTTTGGTGTTATAATGAAACTTGTGAGGACCCGTAATTTGTCTTAATTTTATATTATTTTATTTTATTTTCTCGTGTGCATTTTCCCTCAATATACTCAATTATTTTGATTTTTCCAGAGATTTTATAAGTGAGGAGAGTTTGTAAAATGTTTTCCTAGTTTAAGTTAGTTCGTGACAAGTTTGAAGTGCAGTGTAGACGTGGGACCCGCTAGTACGGTAAGTGCGATATATTTTTGACCACTAGTTGGAATTTTGTATTAAGTGATATTAATTTTCCAAGGTGCTAGGAGATAATTAGAGGTTACTTAGATGTATTAACCATGGAGGGACAAAGGGATAGGTTTGAACTTAAAAGGGTGCTAGGTGTTGCTATATGGTTGGATGTTGGACTTTGCCCATTTTACTTTACCATTACCAAATATCAAAATTGACTCAAAAATCATCTTCATTTTCTCCTTCTTGGCCATGAGTCTTGAGAGGAAAAGAAAGCAAAACCTTCAACTTATTTCTTCCAAATCTTGCTCAAATCTTGTGATCCAACTGCTAGAATTTCAAATTTCTCCATAAAAACCCTTTGCTAAGTAAGATTAGGGAAGGTGGTGGAGTGGTTTTGGAAGAGGAGGTGCTAAGTTGCTTCTTTTCTTGAGTTTACAAGGTGAGTTGCTAAGAACTTCTTCCTTTAGTCTTGACAATGTTAAATTAGTGGCTTTAGTGGTTGAACATGTTGATTTATGGTGTGTTTATGGTTGGAAGTGAAGTTTTGATGGATTTTGATTTATTATTGCTATTTTTCTGTTTTATATGATAATCATGGTTTAGTCATGGATTGAGGGCTTGTTATAGTGTAAAATGGAGATATTATATGTTGGATATGATTGGTTGCGGAAAATTTCTGGTTGGTGCTGAAATTCCAGTTTAGGGATTGTAATTAACCCTGTTCTGCCTGGTATTGTTTGACCTAGATAGAGGCCGAATTGGCCTTAGCATAAAACATAAAAGTTGTATAGAATGATGTTTTATAGTTTCCTGCAAAATTTCAGCTCAATCGGAGCACTGTATCATGTGAAATGACCAAAATACCCTTGACTGCCACAACCCCTGATTCGCTGACAGTTTTCTGTTTTCGTAGAGATTCTGATTTTTGACCATGAAAATGCATTATTTGGTTTTGGAGGTCTTCATAAGGAATGTAGGTCTCTGTCTTAGCTTCGAAATTCCATAAGAATCGTCTTAATTCGATAAGCGGAGCTTAAGTTGCGATCGAAACATCGAGAGACGTCAAACCTGCTGTTAGGCCTATTGTCTTTCAAATTGGTTTTCGGTTGCATTATTACACTTGTGTTGTAATTGACTATATATGAAGGGTATTGTGACCCTAATTAGATGTTTTTAATAGCTTGTGAATTATATTTGAGGTTGTGGTTGATTTGGGTTGAATTTGGTGATGAATTGTACGGTGAAAAGTAAGAAAAACAAGGGGAAATGCTGTTAAAATTTTCGCAGGAACCCTGGAGCAGTTCTGGGAAATCTACAATATCTGGATGTCGAAATATCGGAATTGAGTTCCTGATGTGTGCACGGACCTTAGCCCAAGTAATGACCCAGTCCGAGTTCCATTGGGCCCAGTCACACGCGCACGAGCCAAACTCTTCAAAGAATCCCTCCAAGCCCTTGTTCGAATTGTCCAAAACCAACATGGAGTCCATAGAGATATTGAAGGCTTGAAGGATTTTAATCGAGTTATCTACACCATGACCCAAGCCCATGAAGAGTCAAGTGGGCCTCCAAATGAGTTGGCCGAATAGGGCCTTAGGCCTTAGTAGTTATTTAGCAATTGATTAGTGTTTAAGTAAGAGCATGGGCCGGCCCATCTTGTCCCAAGACCATGGGCCGACTTTTCCCTTTCCTAGTCCCTTTAGGGTTTCAGTCACTTTAGCCTATAAATAGGCTTGCTTTGTAAGGTTTTAGGGTAGACGTTTTATCAATAAAGTTTTGCATATTTTCGATTCTTCTTAAAAGAGAGATTCGACCCCTTTACTTGCTTTGGCAAGGGTTTTGAGCAGTCTTGCGTTCTGTCCTAGATTGTTCTACCGACCTATTCCCCTGGAGTATTCACCTTCATCGGAGTGTCGTCCACCGTCTTGAATCATATCGTGTCGTCCGTTTGGTTCTAGACCCCGCAATTCCAAGCGTTGGACATCCTCGCTAGATCCTTGGGCAAACGTGCTACGTGTCTCGAAACGTGTTGATCGAGGAACGTATCAGTTGGCTTCAGAGCTTTGGTAGAGGTATCTTTCGTTATATCCATATTTTTCGTAGTTGTGTCGTAGAATTCTTAGTACTTTCCGCTACCTTGTTTTACAAAAAAAAAAAAAAAAAAAAAGTACTGTTCATAGTACTGTTCACCGCTAATGTTCATTCGGTACTGTTCACGTACTGTTCATCCGACACTGTTCACGTACTGTTCATCCGAACACAAAGTCTGTTGGTGTGTTATCTCCCTTGTGTTGTGTCTAGTTTGTTGATAATTTCTGTCCACAACTTGTTTCTTGCATTTGAGTCGTTTGTTGCATCAAAAATTCTGGTTGTTGGTGTTTCAACGTTGCTCCCAAATCTGTCTCGTTAGTTGGTTGTCGCTTGGGCAGCAAGAACAACAACGTGACGGCTGCTAGGGTTTCCTTATCTTGCTAGGGTTTCCTTCTCTTGCTAGGGTTTTCCTTGCGGCTAGGGTTTTCTACTTGCGGTTAGGGTGTCTACTTGCGGCTAGGGTTTCATTTGCGCTAGGGTTTCTTTGTTTTCACTTGGACACTCTCCTATATTCTCTCCTATATTTTGGGGCACTCTCCTGCATTCTCTCCTACATTTTAGGAATACTCTCCTACATCCTCTCCTATATTTTAGGAATACTTTCATACATTCTCTCCTAAATTTTAGGAACACTCTCCTACATTTTTTCCTACATTCTCTCCTACATTTTAGGAACACTCTCCTAAATTCTCTCCTACATTTTAGGAAACTCTCCTATAATCTCTCATCCATTTTAGGAATACTTTCATACATTCTCTCCTAAATTTTAGGAACACTCTCCTACATTTTCTCCTACATTCTCTCCTACATTTTAGGAACACTCTCCTACATTTTCTCCTATATTCTCGCCTACATTTTAGGAACACTCTCCTACATTCTCTCCTACATTTTAGGAATACTCTCCTACATTCTAGGAACCCACTCCTATATTTTAGGAAGCTAGGGTTTCTTTCTTTTGTGTCCCCATTGGCGCACTTCCATTTCTGTCCGCCATTATTGGCCTTTCAAAGTCGTCCATTTCCACTTCATTTTGCACCCATATTTGTGTCTTACCTTCTTGGTTACTCTTGTGGAAAAAGTTGGTGACAATTATTGGACTTAAGCGGCCTTTCTCAACTACCTAACCCAACAGGTAAAGGTATTTGGTAAGTCCATTAGAGTGACATCCATATACACGAGTGCGAGTGGATACACGTAAGGGAGCGTGAAAGGCAATATCTTCGGTTTCATTGCTAACTTTTTGCAGGGTCCCTCATACGTCATGGCGAATACAAGACGCATAAAAGCTAGCCCACAACATTGTCTTCCTGATCCTAAGGGAGTCAAAGAAGTGGCATTACGTGGTGTAGATGAGCAATTGGACCTCGTCAAATCTCAGTTGCTTGGTTGGTTTTATACTCGTTGCGGTGTCAAAGATAAAATTTGTAGCTTGGCCATTGATGGGAGTTGTGAAGTCAACCTTGCAAGCGCTATCATGGTTGAGAAATTAAATCTTCCAACCATTGATCATCTTCAACCGTACAAGTTGACGAGCACTCATGGTGATGTTTGGGTTACTAAGCACACACTTGTACCTATTCACATCGGCAAATATGTGGATGAGGTGTTGTGTGATGTAGTCCCAATTCAAGTGACACATGTGTTGTTGGGCAAAGCATGGATGTCGAGGCGAGAAATTAAATATGACGGACATACTAATAAGTATTCCTTCTTATTTAATAGTCGTCGTCTTGCACTTGTATCACTTACTTATGACCAACTTTGTATTGATCTAGCATGCATGAAAAGTGAGCTTGAGCGTTATAGAATGGAGAAAAAACTAGATGAGGGAATTGTGCCTGAAGAGGTAAAACCCGAGTGAGTTGAAAGTAATGAGATGAAAGGGTCAGCTGTTGAACTAGAAAAAGAGATGGAAAAATCTAATGAGATGGGTGGTAAAAAGGAAGAAAAGAGAGAAAGTGGGCTGATCTTGAGCAACCCGGTGAAGGCCTATTATTTTCCTAACGAACTTACCTTCGCTTTGTTTAGTGTTTCTACTTTTATACAGATCAAGCAAAGGCGAGTTGAGTTGATCTTGGTGTGTTCCATTCCAAAATCAATTGTAGACTTTGCAAGCCTCCATGATGTTGGCACTCCAAGAGTTAAACCCCGTTGGTATCCATTCATGGAACAATGTCAACTCAAATCAGTCCACACCAAAGGGGAGTTGATTCGAGCTCGTCTTGAAGGGAACACTCCACATTTTGGGGATTGTTGTGTACCAAGGGTTCGTTTAAAGAACAAGTACCTCAATGACCATTATGATTTTCGTCTTGCTCTTAGTCCACATGAAGCTCCAACATCACCAAATCCGCCTTGGTGCCTTGCAAGTGTGTTCGAACCGGAGTTCGATTTCATAGGATACACTTCATACCACTTTGAGGACCCTTACCTTATGACCACAAACGATCAAGTTGAGCATACATTGAAGATGGTTTGTGAGATTCAAGGTTCGACAAGGGTTATGTTCCAACTTAGCCAATGGGCTTTGCATTGGATGCCATCTGTAGCCATCATAACAAGATTGAGTCGAAGGCATGTAACTCGTCTTGTCACCATTCGTGCTTCAATTTGTGGGCAAATTGTTTTCAAGAGGGGGGGAATGATACGAACAAGAGGAGGCACTGGAGCCATGATACCAACCCTTGTTCGTGCCATTCACTTCCATCCAGATTTGAGGACAAATCCTACTCAAGTGGAGGGGACTGATGTGTGCACGGACCTTAGCCCAAGTAATGACCCAGTCCGAGTTCCATTGGGCCCAGTCACACGCGCACGAGCCAAGCTCTTCAAAGAATCCCTCCAAGCCCTTGTTCGAATTGTCCAAAACCAACATGGAGTCCATAGAGATATTGAAGGCTTGAAAGATTTTAATCGAGTTATCTACACCATGACCCAAGCCCATGAAGAGTCAAGTGGGCCTCCAAATGAGTTGGCCGAATAGGGCCTTAGGCCTTAGTAGTTATTTAGCAATTGATTAGTGTTTAAGTAAGAGCATGGGCCGGCCCATCTTGTCCCAAGACCATGGGCCGACTTTTCCCTTTCCTAGTCCCTTTAGGGTTTCAGTCACTTTAGCCTATAAATAGGCTTGCTTTGTAAGGTTTTAGGGTAGACGTTTTATCAATAAAGTTTTGCATATTTTCGATTCTTCTTGAGAGAGAGATTCGACCCATTTACTTGCTTTGGCAAGGGTTTTGAGCAGTCTTGCGTTCTGTCCTAGATTGTTCTACCGACCTATTCCCCTGGAGTATTCACCTTCATCGGAGTGTCGTCCACCGTCTTGAATCATATCGTGTCGTCCGTTTGGTTCTAGACCCCGCAATTCCAAGCGTTGGACATCCTCGCTAGATCCTTGGGCAAACGTGCTACGTGTCTCGAAACGTGTTGATCGAGGAACGTATCAGTTCCGTTTGTTGTGTTTTAAACTAGATTCATAGGGCTATGAACCGTGTAAATTTCAGTCTCTGGTTTGGTCTGTGGGATTTATGGTGATTTTTTCAAAGTTAACCGAAATCGTATACCTGCTCTGCCTTTTTCTGGTTAAGACAGCAATTTGAGGCTCGAATTTGATTGGCTTGTGATCTGAATCTTCCAAATGTGTCTTCTGAGAAATTTTACCCCTTTGAGTCTATTTTCCAACGGTGTAAATTTTATCAATTTTGGACTTAAGAATCCTAAGATATGATTTTTCAATCAGGGGTGTGCAAAACTGGAAAAATTCTGTTTTCTTGGAATTATTCTCACTTTCAATTTCATCTTGAGATATGAGCTAGTACATCATTGTAAGTATGATTTTGAGAGGAGTGAGGGGTTTTGGGGTCATGTATGTCCTTAGGACCAACCCTTTTCTTTTATTCTTAAGCCGTCTTTTATTTTTTCGTACTAGTATATAACTTGGAGGGGTACCTGCCTAGTAATCGAACCTCATTTGTGCATCCTATTTACTCGGTTTTGGATGAGGAAATTTCAACTGCTTTACCTTTGTTATTCTTAGGGTTTCACGGTGATTAGGCCACTTTGGGTGGAAATTTTTGGAAGTACCTGTACTTGAACTGGTGAGTGTACCACTTTCCTAATTTGTTGCTTATCTGAGCTATCTGTGATTTCTGTATACTCTGTATGAAACGAGGGTGTACTTTATCTCTCTCGTTTCTCTCACCTGGTTACTTTGTTTCCTGCATACTGTATAAGTTTGTATTCGTTCTCTGTATCTATTATCTGTATCTGTTCTTTGCATAAGTCTGTGACCTCTGAACTCAAATCATGTGGCTAGTTACTCGAGTCGAGCCGGCAAGGGCCAGGTCGATTAGATAACGAACCACGGTAGTCTGTTTCTGGGAATCTTTGGGTATTGAGACTCTTGATTCCGATATATTCGAGTATTACCACTTCTGTTTCTGTTGAGGTGTTCGGGCCCGGTAAGGAGTATGTTTGGTGGACGGAAGTTGGTGTAAAGTGGGGTCTACGGACATGGTTGTTCTTTATACGTTGACGGAGAGTCAACGAGTTGGGATCAAGTACTGCTGCCGGAAATCTGGCTCCTGAGAGCCACCTGTATCCTTTCTATTTTAGACCAATGTGTCTAACTGCTTTACTTTATACCTGGCATATATTTTTTATTAGTTAAGCGTGAATTGCCATGCTTTTAACTGCTTACATGTTTGGTACCTCATTGAGCGTAAGCTCACCCCGTTCTGTTATCTTTGTTTTCCTTACAGGGTTCCATGTTTTGAAATCAAGGTTTTGAAGAAAGAGTTGAGCTAGTATAGTTATTTTTTTTTTTGTATAGCTCCTCTGTGGTTGCAACCTGATAGTATTATGATCCAATGTTACTTTTGATTTGTAAAACCTTCCAAATATGTATATATATATATAAGGTGTTCCTTCATGTCTATGTGGTGTGTGGTTGGGATTGAATGACTGTACTTGTACGGTTCAAATTTGAGAACCTTTGTTCTATTTAGGCTTGTATTATTTTGAGATTTGAATATATGTACGTATACGTGCTAGGCTTGGGAAAATGTTATTTCGTTTATTATTGAGGTTGTACCCTGTGTTATGGGATGTATTTGATTCGAGGACTGTGGTGAGCGAGTGAGTCCTGGCGAGAGTTGGGCAGGCGGTCCGCTAAACCCTTTGGTTCGCCTTAGGGGAAAGTGGGGCTGTCACAAAACTCTTATGACATCCATAATGGTTGAATAGTCTGCTTTGCTTATGCAGTCTACCTGAAATATTATAGTCAATAAATCTAAAATCTGTAAAGATTTATGATTTATCAACTCTTTATTTTCTTATAGAGATATATCTCAATCTCTTATGCCAAAATTTAAGGAGTTTCCCCAGTGATAAACATACTTGCTGCCAATATAATTATTATGATCAAGTGCAGTATATTGCTCAATTCAAAGGATAGTACTAGAAACTTTAGAATTAATAACTTTACTATTTTCAAAATCTACTACTAGATAATGAGATTCATAATCATACCCAATCATAATTAATTTGAAAATAGAAATTCTAAAATAACAAGAAAATAATGTTTTAGAAAAAAAATAACAAATTTTCTTAAAATGAGCAATAATACATCACTTATCTTTATGTGAACATTTTTTTTTTAGTTTCTATAAAGAAACTTTTGTTCACTTTTCATATAATCAGAAACTTATTATACTGGCAGCATAAATTGACATTTCTAGCCAATTCACCAAATATATCACAATTTATAACACTCAACAATTGAAATTTTCTTTTGAGTTACTTTCTCTCAAGGTAAAGAATCAAGTATCATTCTCCTACAAATAACGTTGGTCTTTATTTCTATTTGACTTAATGAGAACAAAATTACCTTTCTTTCCATTTCTTCTTTCATGAAGGTTAAGTTTCTCTTATTTCTTAACCTCTTTATCCTTTCTTAATACACATGGTTAAAACAAGTAATTAACCATATATCTTTATGTGTATTATAAGGGTTTGAATGGTTAAGAAATTTTGCATGAAAGAATCAAAAATGAAATGCTACAGAAATAACTCAATTTCAATTTGATGGGACTTTAATTGATGATATAGCAAAATTCTCAACTCTAAGAAATGAGCTAAAATACACTTCAATATTTAAGTGTCACAAAAGAAAGCCTTCTAATGGTGCTAGTTAAAATTTGCAACAATTTCTTTTTTGGCTTTCTTGCAAGATTTAACTATAAATAATTAGGGTTTGAACCCTATTTTATATGAATATGAGACAAAATGAGCAAACTATTAAATTGCTCCCAATTCTCATACTCAACCTCTATATTAGCAAATATATCCACATTATGAGAATGGTTTGTTCATTCTCATGGAAGTGCTAATTTAAAACTTGCACCAAAACAAAAGAGAATGAATTTAAAAATCAAGCTAATAAGAACTATAAAATCATTGGAATGAAACACTGAATTAAACTTATAAGTGGGAGGTATTTATAAGTTTAGGGACTTAAGTGTCCCACTTTGAAGTTTAGGGACTAAAGTGGGTTATCGTCCAAAGTTTGGGGGGACAAAGTGGAATTAACCCTTTTTTTTATTCTCTCTAGTTAGGAACTTATAAGAAAAACTTGGATAATTCATTGTACCACTCATTTTGTTGAAGAAATAGAAGATTTGGGAGCTTGTTCATCGCCTTGACTAAACTTTCTCTATTTTTATCTTTACTTGTGATTCATTATTTGTGCATGCAATGAAATTATGCTCTTTATTGTTTTATTTTACATGAATAGCTAAATTTCTAGATCTAGGGAGTAGATAAAGTTTATGGCTACTTGATATGAATTGAATATAGTTTATGCTTACTACCTCTTGTATTAACGTGTTAATTTATGCATGCTTATTACTTGTTGTTACTTGATCATCAATAAGAGGTTTTTAGTTGTTATTGTTCAATGAAAATTGATAATAGTGATGGAACAGCATAAATGGAGTTTAAAAAGCAGACTCATGAGAATAGAGGTACACTTAAATGGACTAACTTTGCATTTCATGAAGAATAAAAGAGTAGATCTAATTATTCACCATGAAAATAGGGAAAACTAGACTATTCTAACCCGCTACATCATGAGAGTGAGTTTTGGCAAATATGGAAATGAATCTCTAGTTAAATAAGGTAGTAACAAGAGGTAAATCTATTCACTCATATTTTTTATGCCATAAGTAGACTCTATTTCCCTAAACTCAATTATTTAGTGAAATTTCTTCATTGTTTTCTTGCATGTTATTTAGTTAAAATAGCTAGTTAGTAAGTATTATTATTTCTATTGCATTTATTCGATAGATAGTTTAAATAATAGAGCAAGTAAAGGACCTAATACTTGTAATAGTTGCTCCTCGTGGGATTGACCCGATATATGCTCTAAACTACTATTTGACCTGTATACTTGTAGTCAAGCGGGTATATTTTAGATTAAACTTATACTTATGTTGAGGACTTGTCACTTATCATTTTACTTAAGAAAGTTACAACAATTATAATTAGTAAATTTAATTCAAATAGTGGTGAGTTTTTGTTAAAAAATAGCATGTTTAACAAATAAAATGGTAAATTGCTAAATTTTACAAATTTACTACTTCATTGCACAAGCTTACCAATATATTTGTGAAACTTACTTAAAGCTAGGTTAGTAAATTCTTTACAATTACAGTAAGATTTGGAAGATAAATAGAAAGTTTGTGCATTAAAAAGGTAACTTATATGGATGACTAAAACTTACTACTTTGTTGTCCAAACTCACCATTTTACTTGAAAAACTTGCATACAACTAGATCAGTAAGTTTAATGAGGTTAGGAGTAAGTTTTGTCAGATAAATGGTAAATTTGGCTAATAAAAAGGTAATTTTTGAAATTTACTTTTTTATTGCACAAACTCATTGTTTTACTTGAAAAACTTGCATGCAACTAAATTAGTAAGTTTAATCAAAATAATAGTAAGTTTTGTTAGATAAATAGTATTTTTTACTAATAAAATGTTACTTTTGAAATTTGGTACTTTGTTGGACAAACTTACTAATTTACCTCAGAAACTTACCTATTGCTAAAGCGAGTAAGTTTGACAAAAAAAATATAGTAAAATTCATTACATAAATGGTAAGATTCAATATTAAAAAAGTAAATTTGTTAAGCACTTAAAACTTACTATTTTACAAGTTAATCTTACCGATTTAGTTGGAAAAGTTATATGTATCTTTGGATGCATTATTTAATTCACAAAAAAGGGATGCAAAAAGCTGTAAACTATCACAAAAGAAAAGAAAACCGGATGTTCAGGTCAACTGCTATTATTTTATATTAAATCACTTAACAATTTCGGTACCACAGCACTATCCTTTATGCATATGTGCACCATTTAAGACTAGAAATGTGTAAGATATCTGAATAAAGACTAACATACAACTCACCATTTGATGCGAGAAGGAGGAAGCAGAAGATCAGGAGGGCAAAGAAGGTTGCGTAGCTAAAGTGAGATTTAGCCATCTACAATATCTTTATTTTTCAAAACAAATATCTTTAATTTTGTTGCAATACTTGTGAGATAACAGGTAAAGGATGATAGGTACTTATAGTAAGAGATGGTGCATTTTTTCAGAACCTGGTAGATAGTTGTGTTAAAACCTTCATGACAATGTCAAGGAGCTTGGTTAACATTATACAACAAAAACACGTATTGAAAAGCATTAACACCATTACAGGATTTGCAATTTTGAATCGAAGGACAATATTGGCTGAACCAATTTTGCAGCCTTGAGTCTATATGGAGACATTTAATCTCAATTTGTCGCTGAAAGACACTTGACCAGCTATGTGACCTTTAAATGATGAATGTAATTAAAGTTCTACTAATAACAGACAGCAACCATCTCTTGAATATGCCAAGACACATGTTTACAAAATATCTACTTGAGTAATTTCAAAAAATGACAAGATTTATCTGTCCATGAACTTAACTGGAGTATCAATCATAGTCTGGCATTAATTAAGGGTGTCTCTTTCGTTTGCTGGTAACTTGGTCATTGTCACTGGCCCCTTGTCCATCCCAACTTGGCCCATTCAACACAGATCAGCTTTACAGAGGAAGGTACGGTTTGTAGTGGGATTTAATTTCTTTTCTTGTTCAGTATAAAGACTCATTGGGATTTTGTTAATAATGTTGACTTGTGGCCACTAAAGCAACAAGTACTCTAGAAGATCCGTACAGCATACGAATAAGTCAGCAATTGTTGTTTTCTCAATACACAAACACTAGATTGAATTCTTTACAGAATTAATTTAGATTTCACGTCATTAATTTTAGTGGAGATTAATTAATTTCACAAGTGTTCTTTTCATTAATTCATAAGTCAGCTATTGTCATTTTCAGGATTTTTTTTCGTTCATTGGATAGGATATGATACCAACTTAGGTTCAAATTAGAAATTCAGCCTGGCCATAGCAATTTGAATAATTTCATAAAGTTACATATCTACACGGAATACATATATGTGGGGAATATTGAGGAGTAACACCTATTGCTTTCTATATATATAAATGTTATTAATAAGTTAGTTGGAAATCATATTGCACCAGTTTGTTTGACGAAGTTAGGAGGGAATTCCAAAGAGATTCAGTTAGATTGGCAGATTTAGCCCAGTTTGTTAAAGTATGTGCAACCTTATTTGATTCTCTATGAATCCATTGAACATCAACATGAGTTTGTTCTAAAGAAACCAATCGAACATCTTCAATGTTACCTATTGTTATGAGCTGATATTCATTTGAGATAAGCATATTTTTAGTGAGTAATTTAGAATCAAAACTTTATGGAGTCAATTAAGATGTTTCATCTTTTTTTTTTTCAGGCTAACCCCTTATGCGGGGAGGGACACCACCCCCTTGTATTATTAGAGACCATAAAGTAACAATACAAAGCCTTAATTACGAGCAAATCTAACTCGAATAACGGGAGTCTGTTACCTATTTAAACCCAAGGCCCCCCTTGCCAATCTTGGTAAATATGACTGTGATGTATACAAGACAATATCCTCTGACTGTGCCCCCACCTTGGCTAGAGCATCCACTACCTGATTTGCCCCACGATAACAATGCTCCACTATCCATTCCAACCCCTGATTTGCCTCTGCCGATAAAAGATGAAACCATCTTTTATTCCCAATATAAAAATTTTTTCCTATCGCATTTTATTGTTTTGGTATTCATTCTTCTTTTAGCCTATTATTGTTTGTTGTAAATTTTGCAAAAGTTGATCATAGAACGCAATTATAGAGAAAAAAATCAGCAATTAAAGTTAACTCCTACGTATATTCTAGATTTTTCCCTTTTTGGTTTTAAAAAAAATCTAAAATCTAGATGTAAAAGTAAATGAGAACAGCCCCTGTGACAAAGATAATATAATCTGTTAATTATAGAATAATTATACCAATTTATGGCTTTGATTAATTTTAATTTTGTATTTCTTTAGCATGTAGTCATATTTATTATTCCTTTACATTTTCACAATTTCCAGTTTAAAAAAAAACATTTACACTTGGGAACCTTTAATAGTGGTGGATTTAAAGTGGGGGCCCGTGCGCCACCAAAAAATCCTACAAACACACTTTGAAAAAATTATGAATTTTTATAATGTGTCCCACTAGTTTTAAAATTACTTGTTCCCCTACTGATATCAAACAATGCAAAAAAATAAAGTGCATGGTCTTCGGTTTTCTATTTAACTAAACGAAAGGAAGCTAAGGCAGAGTCAATGGAAACTTTTTAAAAAATAAAAAATAAAACGGAAAATAAAATAGTAAAATAATTGAGCAACTATTACTTTTATCCTCCCTCCATCCTTTTTTAGTATCATGTTTTTAGAGTCATCTTTTCAAAATCAACACAACTTCATAAGCTGTTCCATTTTACCATTTGAAAACAGTTACTTTTTTTTGCGTGCCACTCCACTCATAGAATTTAAATGTGAGGGCCATATTTAAGGTTAATCAAAAATCACCACATTCAAGCTTAATAATTACACTTTTTTCTTAAAATGGTTGGATTTTCTAAAACAAAAAAATATCAAATTATGGCACATAGGGAGTGCAAGATTTTCATGGCCAATTTTTATATTTCAATTACTGTTTAAACTTTGTTTTCATGGAGAATATTGGTTGTGGGATCGTGCTGCAGTGACAAGTCACCTCACGAAGTACTTAAATAATTCAAGTTACCAGTAGTTGTCTAAATTACCCAATTTTAGCAACAATTTTGGTCCTTTAGCATCTTTTCTAAGTCCATTAAAATAATGATTATAAATTCTGGGTAAGTTATTTAACTAAAATGGTAAGTTTGTTCACTAAACTAGTAATTTTAATCATTCATCAAATTTACCAATTTATTTGTCAAACTTACCATTTTTTAACAAAAACTTACTATTATTTCAATTAAACTTACTATTTATAATTGTTGTAACTTTCTTAAGTAAAACGGTAAGTTTATGAAATAAAGTAGTAAGTTTGAATAATTCATCAATTTACATTTTATTTGTAAAACTTACCATTTTTCAACAAAAACTTACCATTATTGGAATTAAACTTATTAACCATTTTTCAATAAGAACTAATCATTATTTGAATTAAACTTACTAAATATAATTGTTGTAACTTTCTTAAGTGAAATGGTAAGTTTGTGAAATAAAGTAGTAAGTCTGGACAATTCACTAATTTACCATTTTATTTGTAAAACTTACCATTATTTGAATTAAACGTACTAATCATAATTGTTATAACTTTCTTAAGTAAAATGATAAGTTTGTGAAATAAAGTAGTAAGTTTGAACAATTCACCAATTTAACATTTTATTTGTAAAACTTACCATTTTTCAGTAAGAACTTACCATTATTTGAATTAAACTTACTAATATTGTTGTAACTTTCTTAAGTAAAATGGTAAATTTGTGAAATAAAATAGTAAGTTTGAACAATTCACCAATTTTCCATTTTATTTGTAAAACTTACCATTATTTGAATTAAAATTACTAATTATAACTGTTATAACTTTCTTAAGTAAAATGGTAAGTTTGTGAAATAAAATAGTAAGTTTGGACAATTCACCAATATACCATTTTATTTGTAAAACTTACCATTTTTAACAAAAACTTACCATTATTTCACTTAAACTTACTAATTATAATTGTTGTAACTTTCTTAAGTAAAATGCTAAGTTTGTGAAATAATGTAGTAAGTTTGAACAATTTACCATTTTATTTGTAAAACTTACCATTGTTTAAATTAAACTTACTAATTATAAAGTAATATGTTTTGTTGGAGAAGTAGTAATGTTCGGTATTTAAGAGTAAATTTCAATCACACTTATAACTTACCAATTTTGTTACCAAAGTTACCATATTACCACCTGATGTTACTTTGAATCTTGGAAACCTAAATGAACAGTAGTGCAATTGTCACTAAAGATACCAATCTTGGATGTGGGGACCATTATTAACTGGTTGTACCAGTATTTTAATTTTTTTTTTTTAAAACAAACCTGTTTTATCAGTATTTTAATGTAAAATATTCACAAGTTATGTTAACGATTGACACTATAGCATTATCCTTGGCGGTGCTTATGACTTTCTCTTTTTTTCGTTAGACTTGTTTTTTAGTATCGCATCCAACTCTTTGGCAGATATTTTTTCGTGTTAATCGGATTCCAATTTGCTACAAAACATATTTCACCACATAAGACCGTAGAACTAGATGGCCAACAGCAAAAACGTACTGGAAAGTTCATTTGCTACTTATTTTGGACGACCAAACACATAATCCGGAGGTAATATGGGAACAAAAATTCTCTAATTAATTACCATTATAATAGATGCTTTAGGTTCTTCCCCGCTTCAATAAAAGCTAAAGTTCATTAACGCAACATGGAGAGAAGAAGCAAGATTAACTTAGTGACGCCATATGAATACAATTAATGTAGAAGAGGTAAAAATAAAAGTGATCTAATGTGGTGGTAATGTGGTAGCATTTTTCTGGTTGGCTATGGCCTTTATCTAATGCTGTTCTAGTCATAGATGAATAAATGCTTTTCGCATGTAAGCAAAGTATCAAACACTTTTGATTCATGCAGATCAGCAACTTCACTTTTTCTCTTTCTGTGTTGAAACGAAGTATTTATAAATTGAGTTCCGTAGAATAAAAGGTACCTTGTAGAGGTACTCTCTCCACTTTATTGTTATTTAATATTTTCACTATTTTGCTATTCCGAAATAGAAGTAACTATTTTGCTATCCCAAAATAAAATAGAAGTCACTATTTTGAGATTCACACATGACATCAGTTTTGTTTCAATTTTGCAATTTCAAAAACTTAGATAAATTTATCTAATGCCACCCCTTCAGAACTTAATGGACCAAGACTGGTATAGTTAAAATTTTCGTGTGGTTGTACGGATATTATACTTCTTAAATAATTTAATATACAATCATGTAATTTTGTTCAACGCGAAAAGTTTGTTCGTGTATATCAACTTGATGCATAAGTGCAATCTAACAGTATAACCACCATATAAAATCACACCTATTCCAATTCCAAACATAATAATCACATGTATTCATAACAAGTTGAATTCCCAGAAAAATGACTCTCATACTTGGATAGAGGTAGTCCATTTATATTTAAATGAATACAAGACAGATGGTAACAAACACACCTGGATAGACTGATTAAGTTATCACTGAGCAGTGATGTTTCAGTGATAACACATACAGGCATACATAATTAGCAACTGACATAGGAACAGCTACCATTGGCGGCACATATGCAATTCTAGTGAATTGTTGGCCTTTATTTCACATTACAAAGTACGGTGCAAATTGTAGCATATAGTAGGCTTTCAACATTTGTAGCGACAGTAGCAAGCATAATGACGTTGATGACCTTGGCCAGTCCACATACATGATCCGGAGTCAGCATGGTCTCGAGACTTGCAAACATTGTGGCACCCTTTATCGGCACATTTCCCTGACCAGAATTTGCTAGGCTTCTGGCAAGATTTAGCTTCAGCTATTGGCATCTCTGCATGAAACAAAGCAAGAGAAAGAGCAAATTATGTACAGTTAGTCCAGAGTTTATGATATGTATGAGGGATCTAGCCTGTCCACCTAGCGGATAAGTGTTTGTTAGTATTATAGGTTATGGCTCCTCTATGTCATTGTTTTGTGTCAATCTTTATTCCATTTTCTATTTTTGCACCACATGTAAAGTTACTTGCAACACTATACATGTATATTTGAAGTAGATTTACATGTGACGAGAAATTAGAATGTGGAAGAGAAATTCAAGAGCAGAAAACATTTATTGAAAAGCATACGTAACACAAATTAGTTCGTAAAATTTTGATTGTGAGTATACATGCACATGATACGCATGTATAACTATTGTAATTCATTGCTAGTGACAACCATATCTGTTTATTATACTCGAAATTCTCTAACTAAGAGAGAGGTAGAGACAAATAATTAAAACTTTGGGAATGTGCAAATATATGCCATTCTGTGCATGTGTTCACCATTTAAGACTAGCTACAACTTACCATTTGGTACGAGGAGGAGGAAGCAGATGAGCAGGGCAAAGAAGGTTGCGCAGCTGAATTGAGATTTAGCCATCTCCGATATCTTATGTTAGCTTTATTTGAGAGAAAACAAGTAAATGATGATACCTATTTATAGCAAGAGACTGTGAAATTTTCCAAAACCTAATCGGTAGTTGTTTTGAAACTTCTTGTCGCTGAGTTGTTAGAGAAAGGGACAAATATCAAAGAATAAAGACAAAGTCTAAGTCATAATTAGCTTGCAAAAGGAGTTTGAACAAAGTATCAACACCGTTAAGATTTGAAATTTTTAAGTCCGGCAATTTCTAACCTCTTTTAGTAGGAAAGATAATGACCATTAGCATAATGTCACAAAGTAAAGTATCAAATCATCTGGTTGCTGGATTGTCGGTTACATCATTTTCATATACAATCGATGGACGCAAAAACTCACCACGCATGCTACCTTCAAAATCTGTGCCTTGAGAAGAATAATGCTTAAATGAAAGCACATTTTGTACAAGAAAAAGTTTGGTATGATATCTGTTTCTTCCTCTTTTTCTTCTTTTTTATTTTTATTTTTGGTACATCAATTTAGAATTTAGAAGCCACAAGGCAGAAAGGACGGCAGCAATGGATACTTGAACCCCATATCCCTCATGTTTTCGATGCACATTCTTGTGCTTTATTTTCTCACAACCAAGACTAGCTAGTAAAGGAAGATTGAATATAAGATATTAGAATTTTTTTTACCAATGATCCATTTAAGTTTTCTTGAGATTTAACCATGTCCATTATTTGAATTTTACAAAGCGCGTGGAATAAAAAAAATCAAGGATGATAAGAATTTAAAGCAGGGCATATATAGTGAGCTTTTCAAGTATCTGATATACGTTGAAATTTGAATCATTCATATCCGTGGAAGATCAAACAAAAGGAAATGTACGAATAGAATAAGATGCTAGATAAGAAGTTCAGCAAACATCACTTATCCAAGGACATAATTAATAGCATTAAGACCGGTACAAAATTTGAATAGATCAAAAGACAGCTTAATTTCCTACCGTCTTAATAAGATATATTGATTTATTTGAGGATTACTATATACGTGAATACTGGAAATCTTCTAGCAAATGGGCTATACACTTTGCATAGATTACTGATCAAGTTGTATTGAGGTTGTTGATAGATCATTTTCTTCATCAATCCATGCATGAACAAACCACGTCAGCTCACCTAAGATATTTAGTAACTTGAAAAAGGTGAATTGAGTATTAGAACAAAAGTTGTGTGTATGTGCTAAATAATCAATTGGTTTGTTTAATGACATAAATATTAATGCTGCAGCATGGGACAGAGTTATCGAACATACAACTAAACTTGAAAATACAGTGGCTGATTCTTAGCATCAATTGGTCGAACTAAAGGACCACATGGGCTGAACCAATTTGGACCCTCGAGTCCTAAATAGAGACATTCAATCTCAATTGGTCACTTAAAGACGCCTAACAAAATAGTTATGATCTTTTTTTTTAGGCAAATACCCTGGACCTGTAACTGATGAAAGCACCTAAAAATTCTACTAATATGCCAAGACACATGCTTACAAGATTTCCACTTGAGTAAGTTTACTTCTATTTATGAATATCTTGAATGATTGATTTTGTTGTTAGCCTCAGATTGATCTTTTGGGAACAAGGACTTTTTTTTTTTTTTTGCACAAAAGTGAATTTCATTAACAAAATTGTTGAAAATTGTTCAGCATAATTTAATTTACATTACAGAAATTTGCACAAACGGTAGGAAAAAAATGCAAGAAATATCAGATCTAAAATGAAAAATTATGATAGATCTGAAAAATACAATAAATTTGAAAATATTTTCTAATAAGATAAATCACTACAATAGCCGTCAAATCTACTAATCAACTACTCTAAGTTTGAATAATGATGATGAGATCTGTCGATATAGATTCAAGATCCAAAAGAATTTCAGATCTGATAACCAAATTTAAAATAAATTTAGATCTAATAAGAAAATAAGAAAAAGAACTACACAAAAATATCCCCAGGAATTTTTTGGAGAAATAGAGAATCCCAACAAGATATCAATTGTGAGACTTTATTATAAAAATATGGTAAAAATAGAATACGGAAAAGAAGGCCTTTTGAGAAGAGAATAAGAAGTAGAGAGAAGTTGGAGAAGAGGAGAGGTAGAGAGAAGAATTTTGGGAACAAGTTGATCCCTCTCTTTGTTTAAGATACTATAATATTTGATGATTTGAGTTGGAGGATAATTCATCTTTGCTATCAGATGGACTATGAAAAGGGGTAGGGGCAAAATATGTGCCAAGTTAATATTTGTGGGGAACTAAACTTGGACATCCTTCGCAGTTCGCAGCATAGTATCCTAAATCACTGTCAGTGACCTGTTAAGGATTAACTCAAATTTCTGTCTAATTTCAGCTCGGAATGGTTAACATTTTTTCCATGTAATTACGTTAGCTCAATATCTTTTCCTTCTTAAAACGCCTTGTGTTTGCAAAATATGCCATTACTTGTTACTAAATATTAAATTGTGGATTTACAAGAAGGTCAATAACTGTTTCTGGACAAAGATCTTGTGAGATCTGGTTGCTTATTTCATCAATTGCTTGAAGGCTTATCACTGACGAATCTTGTTTTGACTGATTATTTGTGAGATTAGTCTACTCATTGCACTCTAAATCTTGCTTTATCATGTTAGTTTTTGCTGTTTCACACCGTCTTGCTGAAGACATTGGGCCAAGCAAAGGTTTATTTATTTTTCATTTATTATGTGCTAGAACCCATAATTTACTTAGGTTGCACTAATCCCGATTTTTGCTCATCACCTACTGTGATTATATTTTAAAGAAGTCGTGTCTTCTAGTGATATGGGAAATTTCTTGCCGACTTCCTTGGCAATTAATAAAGGGGAGTTTCTAGAGAAGATAATTCTTTTTGTGCATTTTTTTTTTAACCTGCAAAGAGAAGACCATAAGTAACTCATGGCTTTTGCTGTAAAGAAATTAAAAATTAAGTATTTATTGTTTTCTTAATCCCAAAGAAAAAGGAAAAATGAACATAGTAATTTTAGATCATCTATTTAATCTATTAATTGTCTAAATTATACGTTAAAAGGTACCTCGAGTACTAATCTTGTGTAACTTTAACCACTGGAATTGGCCTAATAGTTAGGAAAGGATTTTTGGAATCTTTCCTATTATTAGGTTCAAGATTCAAATATTATCAGATTCAAGATTCAAATATCATACCTGACAATTGTGGGTGAAAAAGGTTTGGAGAGGGATGGGAAAAAAAAATCTTATGTGACGTTGACATGTATTAGAGTTTTTGGGACTTTGAATTTTTTTAATTAGTTGATTCCGACTCTAAGAGTTTGGTTAGGTGATTATGGATTTTAGCTCTCCAATGTAAAAGAAAAGGAGAAAGGAATATATCATATAGGTCACATAACTGGTAATATTGAAAACCTAGTTTGGTAAATAATTGGAAATAGTCCTTAACCATGATATAATAACTTTTGTTTGATCCCGTTTAGATTATCTTGAGGAGACAAAGTCGCAGTCGATATAATACTAGAGGTAGCCTGCCAACTACACCTAACCTGTAGGCTAATTGGTAATAAGTTTGGATAGTTGACTAATGGTAATAAACAATATAATGTCCTTGATTTCGATCCACGCATGCATTGTACTAGCTCTGCACGGTAAAACTTTGCTTCCATAGTAATGTTCACACCACACCAATACGCAATACACGTCAGGCTGATATAATAAGCGAGAGTCAAATTATCAAGTTGCATGGAACATTTATAACAAGAAAATGACACTTTCTCCACTGGAGTTTCCCAGTGAGAGTTTCTCCTCCGCTAAGAATTTTTAGTGAGATTTTTGTTAGTTTTACATTTCTCTTATTGATCTAAATTTTTTCAGATTTGGTTATCACATTAAAATTCCTTAAGTTAATCTCACCCGATCTCACATTAACATTTGGGTTTGAATCAATTTATTAACAGATTTAGGAGAAAGTAAACAGTGCAATTGAAAGCATACATAGATGAACATAGGACTACAAGCATTTCATCTTTTAAATATTTTTTGAATTTCACAGTATAATATTCGCTTGACTCTTCAGATTTGTAGTATCTAGATTTGTTCTTCAATTCTATTGTATCTGTGTATAGTTGGTGTAATTTCTACTGTTAGTACAGATTTAATGAATGATGATATTTTATCCAAAAAAAAAAAGACACTTTCTCTAGTTTTGCTCTAAAAGCATGCCTCAAGATACTATTAGAGTAAAACTGAAATATTGTAGCTGGATGTAAATATTAGGTCACGCCTCCTTGTGTAAATGCCATTCTTGGAAACAATTTCTCATCTTTTTAATTCAAAAGCACACGGGGTAATTAGGTGTTAATCTTCAGCTTCCATATTCAAATTTTAATTGCCTCTCTGCAAGACATAATATATGCCACTGAAAAGTCATTCAGATAAAATTATTCTTCCCCAACGTTTCTTTGTCAAGTAATCTTCCTTGTAGCTTCAGCATGATTATAATAATATATCTTTGATAGTGCCATTTCTTTACAAATCGTTCCTTATTGCTCGCATGATTGTTGAAAATTTCAGAGAAAATAGCACAATAGTATGGCATGAGAAAATTTACAAGGAATGGCACAATTGTACGTATGCATATGTGAAAAACAAAAAGATGAGAGGTTTTGAAGGAGGGATAGATTAGATGATACGAAAAAAATAGTGTAAATAAAAGATTTTGGATTCGACTAAGATCTCACTCACCAAAACAAGGTAAAAAATGCATACATTAAGAAACAAAAGGATGAGAAATTTTGGTGCATTTCCTTTCTTTATTTCCTCCTTTGTAACTCGTAAGTGAAACCAAGTATGCTGTTCATTCTGAGATGGACTTGACTTCAGCCGTACCCTTTGTTATAATGTGCCAAAGGGCAAAAGCAACATTGAAACATTGGCATGCCAATTATTCTTACTTTCACATGTTTTCTAATCTGCATCAGAATATTGGATATTCATGTTCAAAATCAACCGCATATCCATACAAGTCGAAATTAACTTTTCTGTCGGTCGAATAAAATCATTGACTTTTAAACATCCTATTAAGTATATCAAAACTATATCTGGTTCAAAGCATTTTTTTAAGTTTCCTACAAAAATCTTGTTTATAATTGAACGGTAAAGACTTGTGATTGTATTAGACTGATCGACGGATCTGAAATACATTGTTGATACTGTATGGAAAGCATTTATACATTGGCACAAGTGCCATCCTATCAATGGCGGAGTCACGACCGAAAGTTAGGAGGGACGATTGCCTATTGTTAGGCAACATAAGGGCTAGATCGAGAACCAACTATATTGGTGGTAGTTGGAATTGGTCAAGGCTCAAAACAACTATCTTGATGGCATGGACAACAACAAAATGCGAAAACGCCTAATTTCTTATATAATAGGTACTATATTGCATTATTAATTGATAGTTAGCATAATGCGACTAATCTTAAGAAATGTTTTCTTGAAAAGCAAAATTAGAATTAGCATGTTCTCTTGTTTTATTAGTTAGTTAAATAACTAATATTTGTGTTTTACAAAATTATATGCATAATCAGAGTATTAAATTGCAGTATCTTTAATACCCAAATAAGTTATACAATTACGAATCATCAAAGAGTGAGTTAATAAATCAACCAAATAAAGAAGTAATAGTACAACTTAATTCAAATTTAGCAAAGTAAGAAATATTCTAAGAAATCTTTTGTAATGTAGATATATTTTAAGTGTATTTTTCTTTGTTCTTTTTTTCCCATAATTAGCTCTTTTATCTCTTCAATACAATAAATATAATTGGCTATCCCTTTAATATTAATTTTAGTCTAATGTCATATTATTTGACTTTTTATACATGTACTATCTTTTTTCATATTTTTTGGATTTTGATTCACTTGTTTCTTATTATACATGGGGCTTCGATTAATTTAAATTTTGGTAAGTACCCCCTATTATTTTGTTTGTGGGGGTGCAATACACAATATCTATAGTTTGAGAGGGTACAAACTGTTAAACTATAACTAAATAAAAATACAATTGACAATAATTGTGTAAGGTATGAAAGGAAATTTTAAAAATTTGAGGGAGCACTTATCCACCCTCAACTGTAAATAGCTCTGCCCCTGCGTCCTACTACATAGAATAAAATTTCTCACCCTACTAATAAGTACAGACCACAAGGTTATTACCAGGGGATAATTTCGGAACCTTCCTTGTAGTTTCTAAGAATTTCATGTTGCTCGTCTCCAATTTTTAAAATTGCACAAACCTCCCTGACTTGTAATGTTTAATTAAAATATTCTTAGAATAACCTAAATTACCCTTTTTAAATTCAAAAGGATAAAAGAGAAAACAAAGTTTCCTAATTCCCTCGACTTCTTGAACCATTTATGTTCCAAACAACCTACAAATCATCAAAAGACCAAACCATCCAATGTAAAAACGATTTTCAATGTTGGTTATCCAATTACAGAAGTGACCACGTAAACCCAAGCTTCATTGGTGCTCAAGCGCTTCCCCAACTAAAGCTTGCATTTTTTTCTTATGTGGGTGTGGGTGCTGCCCTTTTCTTCTATTATTAAATGGATAGTTACAGGTAGAGATTACTTGAGTTGGCTGAGATGGTAAAGATCACTGCATTGACTTTGTGTATCTTACCCTTCGTGTGATTGGCGGATTATTGTACGGCGCGCAGTTTACCCAATACTCACTCTCGAATAGTGACTGCGAATTCTCTTGTCAATAATAATAATAATAATAAAAGATCACTCCTAATTGCTAAGATTAAATCTTATAATATATTCCCGTTCAAAGGAATCCTCTAAGGATTAAAGTAAGTAGGTCGGAAGGCCCGCACTTCTGCCAATGGAGAAAACCCAAATCCCATCCTATACAATCGAGCCAATCCAGCAGGCAAAAAAACCCAACCAGGGGCAATTCTTACAGCCCAAAATTCCCAACATGGGCTCTTCACGTTGCCCCAAAACTCTCACCCTAAACAGACACTAATGTTTCAAAGAAATTCAACCTCAATGCATTCTCAAAACAAAATTTCCATCAACTACCAATCTTTACATCCCAAACCGCCTCCACCTTTCTCTACTCCATTTTGCAGATTCTTTCTAACAATTAACCTAATTCCCATTACGTCAAAAACCTCCATGTTTGTAAAGTTTTGATCAATACAGTTCTTTTGCAGAAGATAAAAATATATTGGTTTATAAGTGGATATAGCATTTTTGTGTTGGCTATATCCTTTTATCTAATAGTTTAATACTAATTTGGTCTTTCATTCACCAAATAATTAAGAAAATGATAAAAAATTGTAGTTCGCATGTAATCAAACTATCAAACAATCTTGATCGCCAACTTCAATTATCTCTTCTTTTTTTTTTTTTGAAACAAGCTATTTACTGAAGTACCCTAGAATAAAAGCTACTTCCTACACAAAATAAATAAATAAATAAATTAGTAAACTACTTTCTCTGTCCCTTTCTTTAGAGATACTCTTCCTATTCTATTATTAGTGTCACGTTTTCATTTTCTTTATATTTCAAAATAAGAGTCGCCATTTTGAAATCAATACATAACATTAGTTTCTTTCAAATTTTGACATTTAAAAAAATTTCTAAATTCCAATGCACGTATAATAGACAATTATTTTGATTGCAAGAGCTACATAAGTAAATTTAATTAATGCCACCTTATTCAAACATAATGGTCACATGTCTTTCCGAAAAAAGGTTGAAATCCAAGAAAAACAACACCAATATTCAATTTAATAAGTGGTTAGTAGACAAATGGTCACAGACACACGTGAAAAGAATAATAAGTTATCACTTAGCGATGATAACCAGACGAGCACTGCATCATTATTATCAAACTAATACAATTGTTAGCGGCATATCTCCAATTCCACTAAATTGGCAGCCATTATTCCATTGCAACGTACAGTTCAAATTGTAAAAAACAGTAGGAATTGTTCATTCGGCGTCTGAAACGACAGTAGAATTGATTTGACGGCCAAATTTGACGCAATCACTAGAGACAGCCCCCACTCGGAACCTGCATCGCCTATTGCATTTTATGGGAAAACATTTCCCAGACCATGTCCTTCTCACCCTCGGGCAAACTGTAACTTCCGTCATTCGCATCTCAGCATGAAACAAATCCAGAGATGATTATTTGGATCAAAGTGAGAATGTGCGCGAGTTGGTCTAATGTTTTTAGCACGAGGGATTAGGCTGTCTACCTAAAGGATAATTGTTCGCTCATATTATAAGTTTTGGTTTCCTCTGTCTCATTTTTTTCACCAATCTCTCACATTTGTACTTTTTATGGCATGTGAATTTTCACTTGCAACACTATATGTATATATTTTTCAAACATACTAACAAGAGGCGACAAATTAAAAAGTGAAATAGAATATCTGTAACTTTAGCTGTGTTACAAGGCTGCACATTGAGCAGCCATATATTATGTATTAAGAAGCGAATGGAGCATACTTTCATAAGAATCATGATTGAGAATGTACATTCACGTGATACATATGTATAACTATTCTAATTCATTACTAGTGACATCCACTTTTTTCCTTGACACTCGACATTCTCTCACTAAGAGGGGCAGAGACAGAAAAGTATACAAACATTTTCCTTGACACTCGACATTCTCTCACTAAGAGAGGGGCAGAGACAGAAAAGTATACAAACATACACCATTCTATGCATATGTGCACCATTTAAGACTAGAAAAGTGTAAGATATCTGAATAAAGACTAACATACAACTCACCATTTGATGCGAGAAGGAGGAAGCAGAAGATCAGGAGGGAAAAGAAGGTTGCGTAGCTAAAATGAGATTTAGCCATCTATAATATCTTTATTTTTCAAAACAAATATCTTTAATTTTGTTGCAATACTCGTGAGAAAACAGGTTTACGAAAATGAATTATTAGACTTCTGAATTTATGTTAAAAAGACAACTAAACAAAAAAGAAAAGAATAAAAAGATATGAAACTGAAGCACAAGTAGTCAAACTTTCACCCGACTTTTTGTTTTATTTAAAAAGATCTTTTTTGCCAATTAAAAAATTATTTCCTTATCAAAAAATTTCCAAAACTAAAGATATCACCTCTTAAATACTAAAATTCATCAATTATACTAATCTTATGCACATTAGCTAGTGCCCATTAGGCATACGTTAGTCAAACCACAAATATTATTCTCAGTAATAGATGTTAAACTAACTATGGACATTTGAATGTACTACGCAGCGGAAATTTAAATGTACTTACCTCTAACCATTGTTGTCAAGCACAAGTTGATCTCTTCTTGTATCTTTGACTCCTTCTTATCTACTCTAACAATACAAAATATGTAGAAGAAGGAAAAGTAGAAAGAGAATTTAGAGTAAGGATCTTCTAGCCTATGCCTAACCCAAAAGTGCACAATTGATCGAATACCACAGGCTATTTATAGGCTAGGCTAGGGACCCTTACTAGCAAATTCAAAAATCCCTAGGGTTTCCTTCCATCAAGGAAATCTTGCCAGAAATAATATTTTCTGACTAATTGATTGATTTGATTGATTAACTGATTGAATAAGACATCAATTAATAGTAGATATCAATCAATCATAGATAAATAGAAGATACTAATTAATTATTGACAAAATGTCAATCAATTAATCAGGATGTCAATCAATCATTCTATAATGGGAGATGCTAATTAATTATTGACAAAATGTCAATCAATTAATTATGATATCAATCACTTTAGAATCAATCATGTGGGTCGTAATTGCCTCAAAAGAGACAAGTCTTACATTCTCCCACTTGACCGACATGAAATAGTCAGATAACTTATGAGTGACTAACTACCTAAAAAATGGCCATAAACCTTGTTTGTCACTCACCAAATATAGTAGTTATGTAACAGTTGCTTAATTAGAAAATAATAATACACGAATCATGGCGGTTATGCTCTCATGGCAAACACTTCCTTCCATGTATCACAATGTATTATACTTCCTAATCAAGTGCTTTAAAAGAACTTTATGAATAACTTCATATAAGTTATTCAGGATCCAACTTTATGGATCACATGATCCTTACTTTATACATGAACAACAATGTGCACAAAATCATGTAAATATAAATATATCGAGTGTCTAGGCAATAACAATAGTTTGAGAATAAAAGCAAAATACGAAATGAACTATTGAGTTCCATGTGAGTTATTTGACCATTAACAACTCAGCCGGCAATCTTTAGTTATTTGATCAACAATAATAACTCCTTACTGTATACTCTATAGCTACTTTTTACTTTTCAAATAACTATTGAATACTTTATGTCGACTTGCCTATTTTGACTCCCACTCTTTCATGTATACATAATGAAAGGGTATAGTCAAATCAAATATCTATAATGGCTACAATACAATTTTGACAAACTTTATGCCAAACAGTAGATTCCTGTGGTATAACTTCATAGCATCCTTGGTAAATTTATATTCATTCCAATGCATGATGTGAACACTATGCAATTGTTCACTATTATTACTTAAAAGTAATCGAAGAACTCTTGCATGAAGGTCTTAAGATAGATTAACTATCTTTTACATTCTAATTTGTGAATATCAATGATAGAAGAATTTCACAAATATCATGATTGAGAAAAACTCTCATAGTATTACTCCCACTAACCTTAATGTATATTAATTTACTAGAAAAAAATTTTCTAAGATCAAATGAAGAATAAATTAATAGACTATTGGGAAGAAACAATTTAAATTGCATTCTCTACAAATGTATTATGGTGACACATATGTATACCTAATTATCAAGAGTCATATTAAGGACATTTGTTTTCATATTTATCTAATGTAACTCTAATAGTGAGTTACTAGTGTCATAATTACCCTAAATAAAATCTCACAAAATTTGGTAGAGATTTTGTGGTAATTTGTGACATTATTCCTGAATATGGAGATTTCTCCATTTGCACCTTATGAAAACATCATCCAATTCATTCTTAAACTCTTGTAGATATACAACATAGTAAACAAAGAACTTCAATTCTCTATAGAGAACATTTTGCCTCCCACTGTTTCAAAGATAAGTCAATCAGTAGGTTCAAAATGGATTTATCTTTATGTGTTTATTTGACAAGGAGTTTTTTAATTGATTGCTTATCTAAAATAATTAAATAATTATTTTGAGAAAAGCTATCAATTTTTCATATGCAAAGGAGTCAAATATGAATCCTTACCATTTCAAAACTCCATTCTAGAGTCAAAACACTCCCACTTACTTCATGTTCTTAAGAAATTTAAATCTCCAATTCTAATAATTCTTGAAGTGTAAAGGAATCTAAATTTCTTGAAGTAAAATAGCCTTGTTTCCTTTGTACAGCTTCTTTATGTGTAGGTTGATTACCCTCACAAAACTGAACATAATATTGTAAACTTGATTTCCATCCATACCATAATCAAAGTGGTGTTTAAACAACATTGGAGGAAATTGTTTAAGTATATACTTCAATTTCAAGGCATTACTCACAAGATATAAAGATTGTCAAAATGCTATATCCACAACTATCTCATTATTTCCTTAAGATACATCATTTGGATGTAACTAATCAAGCATTGCTTTTACTCATTAACAATGCTTCATAATTAAGGAATTTATAAAATGAGCACATATAGGATAGTCCCCTAATTTTGTGTGCCTTCATTTTATTTTCTATCCCTCAAATTTCAAATTTCCTTTCTCGTTTGAACACTTACAAAGGTATCAAATATTGATCCTTTATCAAATAAGAAAGGAACTTTATACTTGATGAATGGTTACCTATTAATGAGATAAATATCTCTCACCAATCAAAAAGGATAGAAAATAATTCACAAAATTTTGGTGTTATAATGAAACTTGTGAGGACCCGTAATTTGTCTTAATTTTATATTATTTTATTTTATTTTCTCGTGTGCATTTTCCCTCAATATACTCAATTATTTTGATTTTTCCAGAGATTTTATAAGTGAGGAGAGTTTGTAAAATGTTTTCCTAGTTTAAGTTAGTTCGTGACAAGTTTGAAGTGCAGTGTAGACGTGGGACCCGCTAGTACGGTAAGTGCGATATATTTTTGACCACTAGTTGGAATTTTGTATTAAGTGATATTAATTTTCCAAGGTGCTAGGAGATAATTAGAGGTTACTTAGATGTATTAACCATGGAGGGACAAAGGGATAGGTTTGAACTTAAAAGGGTGCTAGGTGTTGCTATATGGTTGGATGTTGGACTTTGCCCATTTTACTTTACCATTACCAAATATCAAAATTGACTCAAAAATCATCTTCATTTTCTCCTTCTTGGCCATGAGTCTTGAGAGGAAAAGAAAGCAAAACCTTCAACTTATTTCTTCCAAATCTTGCTCAAATCTTGTGATCCAACTGCTAGAATTTCAAATTTCTCCATAAAAACCCTTTGCTAAGTAAGATTAGGGAAGGTGGTGGAGTGGTTTTGGAAGAGGAGGTGCTAAGTTGCTTCTTTTCTTGAGTTTACAAGGTGAGTTGCTAAGAACTTCTTCCTTTAGTCTTGACAATGTTAAATTAGTGGCTTTAGTGGTTGAACATGTTGATTTATGGTGTGTTTATGGTTGGAAGTGAAGTTTTGATGGATTTTGATTTATTATTGCTATTTTTCTGTTTTATATGATAATCATGGTTTAGTCATGGATTGAGGGCTTGTTATAGTGTAAAATGGAGATATTATATGTTGGATATGATTGGTTGCGGAAAATTTCTGGTTGGTGCTGAAATTCCAGTTTAGGGATTGTAATTAACCCTGTTCTGCCTGGTATTGTTTGACCTAGATAGAGGCCGAATTGGCCTTAGCATAAAACATAAAAGTTGTATAGAATGATGTTTTATAGTTTCCTGCAAAATTTCAGCTCAATCGGAGCACTGTATCATGTGAAATGACCAAAATACCCTTGACTGCCACAACCCCTGATTCGCTGACAGTTTTCTGTTTTCGTAGAGATTCTGATTTTTGACCATGAAAATGCATTATTTGGTTTTGGAGGTCTTCATAAGGAATGTAGGTCTCTGTCTTAGCTTCGAAATTCCATAAGAATCGTCTTAATTCGATAAGCGGAGCTTAAGTTGCGATCGAAACATCGAGAGACGTCAAACCTGCTGTTAGGCCTATTGTCTTTCAAATTGGTTTTCGGTTGCATTATTACACTTGTGTTGTAATTGACTATATATGAAGGGTATTGTGACCCTAATTAGATGTTTTTAATAGCTTGTGAATTATATTTGAGGTTGTGGTTGATTTGGGTTGAATTTGGTGATGAATTGTACGGTGAAAAGTAAGAAAAACAAGGGGAAATGCTGTTAAAATTTTCGCAGGAACCCTGGAGCAGTTCTGGGAAATCTACAATATCTGGATGTCGAAATATCGGAATTGAGTTTTACTTTGTTTCCTGCATACTGTATAAGTTTGTATTTGTTCTCTGTATCTGTTATCTTTATCTGTTCTTTGCATAAGTTTGTGACCTCTGAGCTCAAATCCTGTGGCTAGTTACTCGAGTCGAGTCGGCAAGGGCCAGGTTGATTAGATAACGAACCACGGTAGTCTATTTCTGGGAATCTTTGGGTATTGATACTCTTGATTCCGGAATACTTGGGTATTACCACTTCTGTTTCTGTTGAGGTGTTCGGGCCCGATAAGGGGTATGTTTGGTGGATCGAAGTTGGTGTAAAGTGGGGTCTACGGACATGGTTGTTCTTTATACGTTGACGGAGAGTCAATGAGTTGGGATCAAGTACTGCTGCCGGAAATCTGGCTCCTGAGAGCCACCTGTATCCTTTCTATTTTAAACCAATGTGTCTAACTGCTTTACTTTATACCTGGCACATATTTTTGATTAGTTAAGCGTGAATTGCCATGCTTTTAACTGCTTACATGTTTGGTATCTCATTGAGCGTAAACTCACCCCGTTCTGTTATCCTTGTTTTCCTTACAGGGTTCCATGTTTTGAAATCAAGGTTTTGAAGGAAGAGTTGAGCTAGTATAGTTATTTTTTTTTGTATTGCTCCTCTATGGTTACAACCTGATAGTATTATGATCCAATGTTACTTTTGATTTGTAAAACCTTCCAAATATGTATATATATAAGGTGTTCCATCATGTCTATGTGGTGTGTGGTTGGGATTGAATGACTGTACTTGTACGGTTCAAATTTGAGAACCTTTGTTCTATTTAGGCTTGTATTATTTTGAGATTTGAATATATGTACGTATACGTGCTAGGCTTGGGAAAATGTTATTTCGTTTATTATTGAAGTTGTACCCTGTGTTATGGGATGTATTTGATTCGAGGACTGTGGTGAGCGAGTGAGTCCTGGCGAGAGCTGGGCAGGCGGTCCGCTAAACCCTTTGGTTCGCCTTAGGGGAAAGTGGGGCTGTCACAGGCCAAGTATCAGTCTAAGAACTGGCCGGATTCTGCGAAAATCACTGTTCACCAGAAATTTTGTTTTTCTTCTTTCGGCCGTCACAACTTAACCCATTAGGATCATTTTGATCAAAACAGGGATTGCAATGCCCAAATTCATCATAATAATGCACATTTTGTACTTGCATACATGTATGAGGAGCATGATAACCTCTACACAAGTCACAAATCACATGATTATAATTAAAAGTATTAACATTCCTCTTTCATTCAAGTATATGCAAAATGGTATCCAATTGAACTTTTAATGTTACAAAATCAAGTTTAACCTTTAAGTTTCTTAAACCATTTTCAAAAGACATACCATCGAACATCCTTTGGTTAGTTGTAGTTTTGAAAATTGTAGGGTCCATTGCCAAGTTTTCTTTTCTCATTCTTATATTCACTTTCATTTACTATCCTCCTTAGAACCTAAAAATGCTTTTAATCTCCAAAGTACTATTAGTCAAGAAGAATAGTTTAAAAGGCACAAACCAAAAACAAAAAACCAAACACAAAACAAAATACTCTAAACAAGATACTAGACACAACAAAAACAAGTAAAAATTTCAAATCTAACAAAGTTGTTTTTAGCACTAATATTGAATCAAATCTTCCCCGAAAATGATGTAAAAACTTGACGAGGTTCTACCATGTAAAACACAACTGCCCCATTTTTTGCAAGTATTCAGATCGTTTATCAAGTATAGGTATATTAGGTATTGATCGCACAGGGAAGATTATTAATTACCGATGTTTTCACACTGCTTTATTATTTAGACTACCACAAATGCAAGAGACTAAATCTACACTACAAACATAAACTAAAAGTAATAAAATTAATATTAGAGATCTCCTAGGATGATGAAATTTCTCACTACTCTTACAAGTGAAATTACCGGTTAATTTAATGTTATTATCTTGATTAGTTATGGTGTAACTTGCCAATGTATGTGAAACCTATTTTTGTAGTAAATCAACTATAGTTGTAGTTAAGCCACACCTATTCTCGTGTTTATGAAATTAACTACAAGTTCATTTCTTTTATGAAATTACATGGAACAAGCCACTAAACCTACAAAGGTGCTCATCTACTTTCATTAGTGAACTCTCTAAGTTTAGCACTTCTTTGAACTAATGTCAAATTTCAATTTTCGTTGAAAACTCAACACCTTAAGATTATCATAATTAATAGCCAGTTAATCATGATTAGGAAAGAAAAAGTGCTAAGTAACTTGTTGAAAATAATATCATCAAATAGGCAATTAAACAGCACTAACAAGATATAGAAAATTCATCCATAACTCTAGACATAAACTTTAGCAAAACATGAAGAGAATGAAAGAAAAGACTATACCTATATTATAGCTAAACATGAATTCAAACACAAAAAAAAAGAGTAATAGGAGAGAAGTCACTCTTGTCACATGAGTTCCAAATTTCCATTTGCTCCTTAATTCTTCATCCAAATCTATCTACAAGTACAAGATGGATAAACTATACTAACTATACTATACAGATGAACAAAAAAAAACTAGTGAAAACTCTATTTTGGTAGTGTCTCAAACCTTCCAAAGTTACAAAAATATGTCTTCAAACCCTCTTTTTATAGATGAATTCAAACTCCAAATCAATTGTTAAATTTGATGTAAAATGCTTCTTAAGATTTCCAAAATATTCTTCTATAAGTCTCCATGCTTTTCTTTGCAGATGCAGCCAAAATTTTTACTGGAATTGAATTGTAAAAATTGTAAAAAATCAAAGCAAGTGGCTATGCAAGTTTCACGACTTCATTCTGTGAGAGCCCGTATTTCCCTAATATTTTTCCCTAGGGTTTTTTTTTTTCCCTTTAATGGCATGTTTTCTGCATTTTCTGGCTTAGAAATATTTTCTTGGGGGATTTTATGAGCAATTATAGTTTTTAGATAATTTTTCTAGTATTGGAGAGTTTTTAGAAAATTCATTAAAATTTCCTCATTCTTTAATTCAGTGTTTCATTCCAATGATTTTATAGTTCTTATTAGCTTGATTTTTAAATTCATTCTCTTTTGTTTTGGTGCAAGTTTTAAATTAGCACTTCCATGAGAATGAACAAACCATTCTCATAATGTGGATATATTTGCTAATATAGAGGTTGAGTATGAGAATTGGGAGCAATTTAATAGTTTGCTCATTTTGTCTCATATTCATATAAAATAGGGTTCAAACCCTAATTATTTATAGTTAAATCTTGCAAGAAAGCCAAAAAAGAAATTGTTGCAAATTTTAACTAGCACCATTAGAAGGCTTTCTTTTGTGACACTTAAATATTGAAGTGTATTTTAGCTCATTTCTTAGAGTTGAGAATTTTGCTATATCATCAATTAAAGTCCCATCAAATTGAAATTGAGTTATTTCTGTAGCATTTCATTTTTGATTCTTTCATGCAAAATTTCTTAACCATTCAAACCCTTATAATACACATAAAGATATATGGTTAATTACTTGTTTTAACCATGTGTATTAAGAAAGGATAAAGAGGTTAAGAAATAAGAGAAACTTAACCTTCATGAAAGAAGAAATGGAAAGAAAGGTAATTTTGTTCTCATTAAGTCAAATAGAAATAAAGACCAACGTTATTTGTAGGAGAATGATACTTGATTCTTTACCTTGAGAGAAAGTAACTCAAAAGAAAATTTCAATTGTTGAGTGTTATAAATTGTGATATATTTGGTGAATTGGCTAGAAATGTCAATTTATGCTGCCAGTATAATAAGTTTCTGATTATATGAAAAGTGAACAAAAGTTTCTTTATAGAAACTAAAAAAAAAATGTTCACATAAAGATAAGTGATGTATTATTGCTCATTTTAAGAAAATTTGTTATTTTTTTTCTAAAACATTATTTTCTTGTTATTTTAGAATTTCTATTTTCAAATTAATTATGATTGGGTAACTATAATATTTCAGGTAGACTGCATAAGCAAAGCAGACTATTCAACCATTATGGATGTCATAAGAGTTTTGTGACAGCCCCACTTTCCCCTAAGGCGAACCAAAGGGTTTAGCGGACCGCCTGCCCAACTCTCGCCAGGACTCACTCGCTCACCACAGTCCTCGAATCAAATACATCCCATAACACAGGGTACAACCTCAATAATAAACGAAATAACATTTTCCCAAGCCTAGCACGTATACGTACATATATTCAAATCTCAAAATAATACAAGCCTAAATAGAACAAAGGTTCTCAAATTTGAACCGTACAAGTACAGTCATTCAATCCCAACCACACACCACATAGACATGAAGGAACACCTTATATATATATATACATATTTGGAAGGTTTTACAAATCAAAAGTAACATTGGATCATAATACTATCAGGTTGCAACCACAGAGGAGCTATACAAAAAAAAAAATAACTATACTAGCTCAACTCTTTCTTCAAAACCTTGATTTCAAAACATGGAACCCTGTAAGGAAAACAAAGATAACAGAACGGGGTGAGCTTACGCTCAATGAGGTACCAAACATGTAAGCAGTTAAAAGCATGGCAATTCACGCTTAACTAATAAAAAATATATGCCAGGTATAAAGTAAAGCAGTTAGACACATTGGTCTAAAATAGAAAGGATACAGGTGGCTCTCAGGAGCCAGATTTCCGGCAGCAGTACTTGATCCCAACTCGTTGACTCTCCGTCAACGTATAAAGAACAACCATGTCCGTAGACCCCACTTTACACCAACTTCCGTCCACCAAACATACTCCTTACCGGGCCCGAACACCTCAACAGAAACAGAAGTGGTAATACTCGAATATATCGGAATCAAGAGTCTCAATACCCAAAGATTCCCAGAAACAGACTACCGTGGTTCGTTATCTAATCGACCTGGCCCTTGCCGGCTCGACTCGAGTAACTAGCCACATGATTTGAGTTCAGAGGTCACAGACTTATGCAAAGAACAGATACAGATAATAGATACAGAGAACGAATACAAACTTATACAGTATGCAGGAAACAAAGTAACCAGGTGAGAGAAACGAGAGAGATAAAGTACACCCTCGTTTCATACAGAGTATACAGAAATCACAGATAGCTCAGATAAGCAACAAATTAGGAAAGTGGTACACTCACCAGTTCAAGTACAGGTACTTCCAAAAATTTCCACCCAAAGTGGCCTAATCACCGTGAAACCCTAAGAATAACAAAGGTAAAGCAGTTGAAATTTCCTCATCCAAAACCGAGTAAATAGGATGCACAAATGAGGTTCGATTACTAGGCAGGTACCCCTCCAAGTTATATACTAGTACGAAAAAATAAAAGACGGCTTAAGAATAAAAGAAAAGGGTTGGTCCTAAGGACATACATGACCCCAAAACCCCTCACTCCTCTCAAAATCATACTTACAATGATGTACTAGCTCATATCTCAAGATGAAATTGAAAGTGAGAATAATTCCAAGAAAACAGAATTTTTCCAGTTTTGCACACCCCTGATTGAAAAATCATATCTTAGGATTCTTAAGTCCAAAATTGATAAAATTTACACCGTTGGAAAATAGACTCAAAGGGGTAAAATTTCTCAGAAGACACATTTGGAAGATTCAGATCACAAGCCAATCAAATTCGAGCCTCAAATTGCTGTCTTAACCAGAAAAAGGCAGAGCAGGTATACGATTTCGGTTAACTTTGAAAAAATCACCATAAATCCCACAGACCAAACCAGAGACTGAAATTTACACGGTTCATAGCCCTATGAATCTAGTTTAAAACACAACAAACGGAACTGATACGTTCCTCGATCAACACGTTTCGAGACACGTAGCACGTTTGCCCAAGGATCTAGCGAGGATGTCCAACGCTTGGAATTGCGGGGTCTAGAACCAAACGGACGACACGATATGATTCAAGACGGTGGACGACACTCCGATGAAGGTGAATACTCCAGGGGAATAGGTCGGTAGAACAATCTAGGACAGAACGCAAGACTGCTCAAAACCCTTGCCAAAGCAAGTAAATGGGTCGAATCTCTCTCTCAAGAAGAATCGAAAATATGCAAAACTTTATTGATAAAACGTCTACCCTAAAACCTTACAAAGCAAGCCTATTTATAGGCTAAAGTGACTGAAACCCTAAAGGGACTAGGAAAGGGAAAAGTCGGCCCATGGTCTTGGGACAAGATGGGCCGGCCCATGCTCTTACTTAAACACTAATCAATTGCTAAATAACTACTAAGGCCTAAGGCCCTATTCGGCCAACTCATTTGGAGGCCCACTTGACTCTTCATGGGCTTGGGTCATGGTGTAGATAACTCGATTAAAATCTTTCAAGCCTTCAATATCTCTATGGACTCCATGTTGGTTTTGGACAATTCGAACAAGGGCTTGGAGGGATTCTTTGAAGAGCTTGGCTCGTGCGCGTGTGACTGGGCCCAATGGAACTCGGACTGGGTCATTACTTGGGCTAAGGTCCGTGCACACATCAGTCCCCTCCACTTGAGTAGGATTTGTCCTCAAATCTGGATGGAAGTGAATGGCACGAACAAGGGTTGGTATCATGGCTCCAGTGCCTCCTCTTGTTCGTATCATTCCCCCCCTCTTGAAAACAATTTGCCCACAAATTGAAGCACGAATGGTGACAAGACGAGTTACATGCCTTCGACTCAATCTTGTTATGATGGCTACAGATGGCATCCAATGCAAAGCCCATTGGCTAAGTTGGAACATAACCCTTGTCGAACCTTGAATCTCACAAACCATCTTCAATGTATGCTCAACTTGATCGTTTGTGGTCATAAGGTAAGGGTCCTCAAAGTGGTATGAAGTGTATCCTATGAAATCGAACTCCGGTTCGAACACACTTGCAAGGCACCAAGGCGGATTTGGTGATGTTGGAGCTTCATGTGGACTAAGAGCAAGACGAAAATCATAATGGTCATTGAGGTACTTGTTCTTTAAACGAACCCTTGGTACACAACAATCCCCAAAATGTGGAGTGTTCCCTTCAAGACGAGCTCGAATCAACTCCCCTTTGGTGTGGACTGATTTGAGTTGACATTGTTCCATGAATGGATACCAACGGGGTTTAACTCTTGGAGTGCCAACATCATGGAGGCTTGCAAAGTCTACAATTGATTTTGGAATGGAACACACCAAGATCAACTCAACTCGCCTTTGCTTGATCTGTATAAAAGTAGAAACACTAAACAAAGCGAAGGTAAGTTCGTTAGGAAAATAATAGGCCTTCACCGGGTTGCTCAAGATCAGCCCACTTTCTCTCTTTTCTTCCTTTTTACCACCCATCTCATTAGATTTTTCCATCTCTTTTTCTAGTTCAACAGCTGACCCTTTCATCTCATTACTTTCAACTCACTCGGGTTTTACCTCTTCAGGCACAATTCCCTCATCTAGTTTTTTCTCCATTCTATAACGCTCAAGCTCACTTTTCATGCATGCTAGATCAATACAAAGTTGGTCATAAGTAAGTGATACAAGTGCAAGACGACGACTATTAAATAAGAAGGAATACTTATTAGTATGTCCGTCATATTTAATTTCTCGCCTCGACATCCATGCTTTGCCCAACAACACATGTGTCACTTGAATTGGGACTACATCACACAACACCTCATCCACATATTTGCCGATGTGAATAGGTACAAGTGTGTGCTTAGTAACCCAAACATCACCATGAGTGCTCGTCAACTTGTACGGTTGAAGATGATCAATGGTTGGAAGATTTAATTTCTCAACCATGATAGCGCTTGCAAGGTTGACTTCACAACTCCCATCAATGGCCAAGCTACAAATTTTATCTTTGACACCGCAACGAGTATAAAACCAACCAAGCAACTGAGATTTGACGAGGTCCAATTGCTCATCTACACCACGTAATGCCACTTCTTTGACTCCCTTAGGATCAGGAAGACAATGTTGTGGGCTAGCTTTTATGCGTCTTGTATTCGCCATGACGTATGAGGGACCCTGCAAAAAGTTAGCAATGAAACCGAAGATATTGCCTTTCACGCTCCCTTACGTGTATCCACTCGCACTCGTGTATATGGATGTCACTCTAATGGACTTACCAAATACCTTTACCTGTTGGGTTAGGTAGTTGAGAAAGGCCGCTTAAGTCCAATAATTGTCACCAACTTTTTCCACAAGAGTAACCAAGAAGGTAAGACACAAATATGGGTGCAAAATGAAGTGGAAATGGACGACTTTGAAAGGCCAATAATGGCGGACAGAAATGGAAGTGCGCCAATGGGGACACAAAAGAAAGAAACCCTAGCTTCCTAAAATATAGGAGTGGGTTCCTAGAATGTAGGAGAGTATTCCTAAAATGTAGGAGAGAATGTAGGAGAGTGTTCCTAAAATGTAGGCGAGAATATAGGAGAAAATGTAGGAGAGTGTTCCTAAAATGTAGGAGAGAATGTAGGAGAAAATGTAGGAGAGTGTTCCTAAAATTTAGGAGAGAATGTATGAAAGTATTCCTAAAATGGATGAGAGATTATAGGAGAGTTTCCTAAAATGTAGGAGAGAATTTAGGAGAGTGTTCCTAAAATGTAGGAGAGAATGTAGGAAAAAATGTAGGAGAGTGTTCCTAAAATTTAGGAGAGAATGTATGAAAGTATTCCTAAAATATAGGAGAGGATGTAGGAGAGTATTCCTAAAATGTAGGAGAGAATGCAGGAGAGTGCCCCAAAATATAGGAGAGAATATAGGAGAGTGTCCAAGTGAAAACAAAGAAACCCTAGCGCAAATGAAACCCTAGCCGCAAGTAGACACCCTAACCGCAAGTAGAAAACCCTAGCCGCAAGGAAAACCCTAGCAAGAGAAGGAAACCCTAGCAAGATAAGGAAACCCTAGCAGCCGTCACGTTGTTGTTCTTGCTGCCCAAGCGACAACCAACTAACGAGACAGATTTGGGAGCAACGTTGAAACACCAACAACCAGAATTTTTGATGCAACAAACGACTCAAATGCAAGAAACAAGTTGTGGACAGAAATTATCAACAAACTAGACACAACACAAGGGAGATAACACACCAACAGACTTTGTGTTCGGATGAACAGTACGTGAACAGTGTCGGATGAACAGTACGTGAACAGTACCGAATGAACATTAGCGGTGAACAGTACTATGAACAGTACTTTTTTTTTTTTTTTTTTTTTGTAAAACAAGGTAGCGGAAAGTACTAAGAATTCTACGACACAACTACGAAAAATATGGATATAACGAAAGATACCTCTACCAAAGCTCTGAAGCCAACTGATACGTTCCTCGATCAACACGTTTCGAGACACGTAGCACGTTTGCCCAAGGATCTAGCGAGGATGTCCAACGCTTGGAATTGCGGGGTCTAGAACCAAACGGACGACACGATATGATTCAAGACGGTGGACGACACTCCGATGAAGGTGAATACTCCAGGGGAATAGGTCGGTAGAACAATCTAGGACAGAACGCAAGACTGCTCAAAACCCTTGCCAAAGCAAGTAAAGGGGTCGAATCTCTCTTTTAAGAAGAATCGAAAATATGCAAAACTTTATTGATAAAACGTCTACCCTAAAACCTTACAAAGCAAGCCTATTTATAGGCTAAAGTGACTGAAACCCTAAAGGGACTAGGAAAGGGAAAAGTCGGCCCATGGTCTTGGGACAAGATGGGCCGGCCCATGCTCTTACTTAAACACTAATCAATTGCTAAATAACTACTAAGGCCTAAGGCCCTATTCGGCCAACTCATTTGGAGGCCCACTTGACTCTTCATGGGCTTGGGTCATGGTGTAGATAACTCGATTAAAATCCTTCAAGCCTTCAATATCTCTATGGACTCCATGTTGGTTTTGGACAATTCGAACAAGGGCTTGGAGGGATTCTTTGAAGAGTTTGGCTCGTGCGCGTGTGACTGGGCCCAATGGAACTCGGACTGGGTCATTACTTGGGCTAAGGTCCGTGCACACATCAGGAACTCAATTCCGATATTTCGACATCCAGATATTGTAGATTTCCCAGAACTGCTCCAGGGTTCCTGCGAAAATTTTAACAGCATTTCCCCTTGTTTTTCTTACTTTTCACCGTACAATTCATCACCAAATTCAACCCAAATCAACCACAACCTCAAATATAATTCACAAGCTATTAAAAACATCTAATTAGGGTCACAATACCCTTCATATATAGTCAATTACAACACAAGTGTAATAATGCAACCGAAAACCAATTTGAAAGACAATAGGCCTAACAGCAGGTTTGACGTCTCTCGATGTTTCGATCGCAACTTAAGCTCCGCTTATCGAATTAAGACGATTCTTATGGAATTTCGAAGCTAAGACAGAGACCTACATTCCTTATGAAGACCTCCAAAACCAAATAATGCATTTTCATGGTCAAAAATCAGAATCTCTACGAAAACAGAAAACTGTCAGCGAATCAGGGGTTGTGGCAGTCAAGGGTATTTTGGTCATTTCACATGATACAGTGCTCCGATTGAGCTGAAATTTTGCAGGAAACTATAAAACATCATTCTATACAACTTTTATGTTTTATGCTAAGGCCAATTCGGCCTCTATCTAGGTCAAACAATACCAGGCAGAACAGGGTTAATTACAATCCCTAAACTGGAATTTCAGCACCAACCAGAAATTTTCCGCAACCAATCATATCCAACATATAATATCTCCATTTTACACTATAACAAGCCCTCAATCCATGACTAAACCATGATTATCATATAAAACAGAAAAATAGCAATAATAAATCAAAATCCATCAAAACTTCACTTCCAACCATAAACACACCATAAATCAACATGTTCAACCACTAAAGCCACTAATTTAACATTGTCAAGACTAAAGGAAGAAGTTCTTAGCAACTCACCTTGTAAACTCAAGAAAAGAAGCAACTTAGCACCTCCTCTTCCAAAACCACTCCACCACCTTCCCTAATCTTACTTAGCAAAGGGTTTTTATGGAGAAATTTGAAATTCTAGCAGTTGGATCACAAGATTTGAGCAAGATTTGGAAGAAATAAGTTGAAGGTTTTGCTTTCTTTTCCTCTCAAGACTCATGGCCAAGAAGGAGAAAATGAAGATGATTTTTGAGTCAATTTTGATATTTGGTAATGGTAAAGTAAAATGGGCAAAGTCCAACATCCAACCATATAGCAACACCTAGCACCCTTTTAAGTTCAAACCTATCCCTTTGTCCCTCCATGGTTAATACATCTAAGTAACCTCTAATTATCTCCTAGCACCTTGGAAAATTAATATCACTTAATACAAAATTCCAACTAGTGGTCAAAAATATATCGCACTTACCGTACTAGCGGGTCCCACGTCTACACTGCACTTCAAACTTGTCACGAACTAACTTAAACTAGGAAAACATTTTACAAACTCTCCTCACTTATAAAATCTCTGGAAAAATCAAAATAATTGAGTATATTGAGGGAAAATGCACACGAGAAAATAAAATAAAATAATATAAAATTAAGACAAATTACGGGTCCTCACAAGTTTCATTATAACACCAAAATTTTGTGAATTATTTTCTATCCTTTTTGATTGGTGAGAGATATTTATCTCATTAATAGGTAACCATTCATCAAGTATAAAGTTCCTTTCTTATTTGATAAAGGATCAATATTTGATACCTTTGTAAGTGTTCAAACGAGAAAGGAAATTTGAAATTTGAGGGATAGAAAATAAAATGAAGGCACACAAAATTAGGGGACTATCCTATATGTGCTCATTTTATAAATTCCTTAATTATGAAGCATTGTTAATGAGTAAAAGCAATGCTTGATTAGTTACATCCAAATGATGTATCTTAAGGAAATAATGAGATAGTTGTGGATATAGCATTTTGACAATCTTTATATCTTGTGAGTAATGCCTTGAAATTGAAGTATATACTTAAACAATTTCCTCCAATGTTGTTTAAACACCACTTTGATTATGGTATGGATGGAAATCAAGTTTACAATATTATGTTCAGTTTTGTGAGGGTAATCAACCTACACATAAAGAAGCTGTACAAAGGAAACAAGGCTATTTTACTTCAAGAAATTTAGATTCCTTTACACTTCAAGAATTATTAGAATTGGAGATTTAAATTTCTTAAGAACATGAAGTAAGTGGGAGTGTTTTGACTCTAGAATGGAGTTTTGAAATGGTAAGGATTCATATTTGACTCCTTTGCATATGAAAAATTGATAGCTTTTCTCAAAATAATTATTTAATTATTTTAGATAAGCAATCAATTAAAAAACTCCTTGTCAAATAAACACATAAAGATAAATCCATTTTGAACCTACTGATTGACTTATCTTTGAAACAGTGGGAGGCAAAATGTTCTCTATAGAGAATTGAAGTTCTTTGTTTACTATGTTGTATATCTACAAGAGTTTAAGAATGAATTGGATGATGTTTTCATAAGGTGCAAATGGAGAAATCTCCATATTCAGGAATAATGTCACAAATTACCACAAAATCTCTACCAAATTTTGTGAGATTTTATTTAGGGTAATTATGACACTAGTAACTCACTATTAGAGTTACATTAGATAAATATGAAAACAAATGTCCTTAATATGACTCTTGATAATTAGGTATACATATGTGTCACCATAATACATTTGTAGAGAATGCAATTTAAATTGTTTCTTCCCAATAGTCTATTAATTTATTCTTCATTTGATCTTAGAAAATTTTTTTCTAGTAAATTAATATACATTAAGGTTAGTGGGAGTAATACTATGAGAGTTTTTCTCAATCATGATATTTGTGAAATTCTTCTATCATTGATATTCACAAATTAGAATGTAAAAGATAGTTAATCTATCTTAAGACCTTCATGCAAGAGTTCTTCGATTACTTTTAAGTAATAATAGTGAACAATTGCATAGTGTTCACATCATGCATTGGAATGAATATAAATTTACCAAGGATGCTATGAAGTTATACCACAGGAATCTACTGTTTGGCATAAAGTTTGTCAAAATTGTATTGTAGCCATTATAGATATTTGATTTGACTATACCCTTTCATTATGTATACATGAAAGAGTGGGAGTCAAAATAGGCAAGTCGACATAAAGTATTCAATAGTTATTTGAAAAGTAAAAAGTAGCTATAGAGTATACAGTAAGGAGTTATTATTGTTGATCAAATAACTAAAGATTGCCGGCTGAGTTGTTAATGGTCAAATAACTCACATGGAACTCAATAGTTCATTTCGTATTTTGCTTTTATTCTCAAACTATTGTTATTGCCTAGACACTCGATATATTTATATTTACATGATTTTGTGCACATTGTTGTTCATGTATAAAGTAAGGATCATGTGATCCATAAAGTTGGATCCTGAATAACTTATATGAAGTTATTCATAAAGTTCTTTTAAAGCACTTGATTAGGAAGTATAATACATTGTGATACATGGAAGGAAGTGTTTGCCATGAGAGCATAACCGCCATGATTCGTGTATTATTATTTTCTAATTAAGCAACTGTTACATAACTACTATATTTGGTGAGTGACAAACAAGGTTTATGGCCATTTTTTAGGTAGTTAGTCACTCATAAGTTATCTGACTATTTCATGTCGGTCAAGTGGGAGAATGTAAGACTTGTCTCTTTTGAGGCAATTACGACCCACATGATTGATTCTAAAGTGATTGATATCATAATTAATTGATTGACATTTTGTCAATAATTAATTAGCATCTCCCATTATAGAATGATTGATTGACATCCTGATTAATTGATTGACATTTTGTCAATAATTAATTAGTATCTTCTATTTATCTATGATTGATTGATATCTACTATTAATTGATGTCTTATTCAATCAGTTAATCAATCAAATCAATCAATTAGTCAGAAAATATTATTTCTGGCAAGATTTCCTTGATGGAAGGAAACCCTAGGGATTTTTGAATTTGCTAGTAAGGGTCCCTAGCCTAGCCTATAAATAGCCTGTGGTATTCGATCAATTGTGCACTTTTGGGTTAGGCATAGGCTAGAAGATCCTTACTCTAAATTCTCTTTCTACTTTTCCTTCTTCTACATATTTTGTATTGTTAGAGTAGATAAGAAGGAGTCAAAGATACAAGAAGAGATCAACTTGTGCTTGACAACAATGGTTAGAGGTAAGTACATTTAAATTTCCGCTGCGTAGTACATTCAAATGTCCATAGTTAGTTTAACATCTATTACTGAGAATAATATTTGTGGTTTGACTAACGTATGCCTAATGGGCACTAGCTAATGTGCATAAGATTAGTATAATTGATGAATTTTAGTATTTAAGAGGTGATATCTTTAGTTTTGGAAATTTTTTGATAAGGAAATAATTTTTTAATTGGCAAAAAAGATCTTTTTAAATAAAACAAAAAGTCGGGTGAAAGTTTGACTACTTGTGCTTCAGTTTCATATCTTTTTATTCTTTTCTTTTTTGTTTAGTTGTCTTTTTAACATAAATTCAGAAGTCTAATAATTCATTTTCGTAAACCTGTTTTCTCACGAGTATTGCAACAAAATTAAAGATATTTGTTTTGAAAAATAAAGATATTATAGATGGCTAAATCTCATTTTAGCTACGCAACCTTCTTTTCCCTCCTGATCTTCTGCTTCCTCCTTCTCGCATCAAATGGTGAGTTGTATGTTAGTCTTTATTCAGATATCTTACACTTTTCTAGTCTTAAATGGTGCACATATGCATAGAATGGTGTATGTTTGTATACTTTTCTGTCTCTGCCCCTCTCTTAGTGAGAGAATGTCGAGTGTCAAGGAAAATGTTTGTATACTTTTCTGTCTCTGCCCCTCTTAGTGAGAGAATGTCGAGTGTCAAGGAAAAAAGTGGATGTCACTAGTAATGAATTAGAATAGTTATACATATGTATCACGTGAATGTACATTCTCAATCATGATTCTTATGAAAGTATGCTCCATTCGCTTCTTAATACATAATATATGGCTGCTCAATGTGCAGCCTTGTAACACAGCTAAAGTTACAGATATTCTATTTCACTTTTTAATTTGTCGCCTCTTGTTAGTATGTTTGAAAAATATATACATATAGTGTTGCAAGTGAAAATTCACATGCCATAAAAAGTACAAATGTGAGAGATTGGTGAAAAAAATGAGACAGAGGAAACCAAAACTTATAATATGAGCGAACAATTATCCTTTAGGTAGACAGCCTAATCCCTCGTGCTAAAAACATTAGACCAACTCGCGCACATTCTCACTTTGATCCAAATAATCATCTCTGGATTTGTTTCATGCTGAGATGCGAATGACGGAAGTTACAGTTTGCCCGAGGGTGAGAAGGACATGGTCTGGGAAATGTTTTCCCATAAAATGCAATAGGCGATGCAGGTTCCGAGTGGGGGCTGTCTCTAGTGATTGCGTCAAATTTGGCCGTCAAATCAATTCTACTGTCGTTTCAGACGCCGAATGAACAATTCCTACTGTTTTTTACAATTTGAACTGTACGTTGCAATGGAATAATGGCTGCCAATTTAGTGGAATTGGAGATATGCCGCTAACAATTGTATTAGTTTGATAATAATGATGCAGTGCTCGTCTGGTTATCATCGCTAAGTGATAACTTATTATTCTTTTCACGTGTGTCTGTGACCATTTGTCTACTAACCACTTATTAAATTGAATATTGGTGTTGTTTTTCTTGGATTTCAACCTTTTTTCGGAAAGACATGTGACCATTATGTTTGAATAAGGTGGCATTAATTAAATTTACTTATGTAGCTCTTGCAATCAAAATAATTGTCTATTATACGTGCATTGGAATTTAGAAATTTTTTTAAATGTCAAAATTTGAAAGAAACTAATGTTATGTATTGATTTCAAAATGGCGACTCTTATTTTGAAATATAAAGAAAATGAAAACGTGACACTAATAATAGAATAGGAAGAGTATCTCTAAAGAAAGGGACAGAGAAAGTAGTTTACTAATTTATTTATTTATTTATTTTGTGTAGGAAGTAGCTTTTATTCTAGGGTACTTCAGTAAATAGCTTGTTTCAAAAAAAAAAAAAGAAGAGATAATTGAAGTTGGCGATCAAGATTGTTTGATAGTTTGATTACATGCGAACTACAATTTTTTATCATTTTCTTAATTATTTGGTGAATGAAAGACCAAATTAGTATTAAACTATTAGATAAAAGGATATAGCCAACACAAAAATGCTATATCCACTTATAAACCAATATATTTTTATCTTCTGCAAAAGAACTGTATTGATCAAAACTTTACAAACATGGAGGTTTTTGACGTAATGGGAATTAGGTTAATTGTTAGAAAGAATCTGCAAAATGGAGTAGAGAAAGGTGGAGGCGGTTTGGGATGTAAAGATTGGTAGTTGATGGAAATTTTGTTTTGAGAATGCATTGAGGTTGAATTTCTTTGAAACATTAGTGTCTGTTTAGGGTGAGAGTTTTGGGGCAACGTGAAGAGCCCATGTTGGGAATTTTGGGCTGTAAGAATTGCCCCTGGTTGGGTTTTTTTGCCTGCTGGATTGGCTCGATTGTATAGGATGGGATTTGGGTTTTCTCCATTGGCAGAAGTGCGGGCCTTCCGACCTACTTACTTTAATCCTTAGAGGATTCCTTTGAACGGGAATATATTATAAGATTTAATCTTAGCAATTAGGAGTGATCTTTTATTATTATTATTATTATTGACAAGAGAATTCGCAGTCACTATTCGAGAGTGAGTATTGGGTAAACTGCGCGCCGTACAATAATCCGCCAATCACACGAAGGGTAAGATACACAAAGTCAATGCAGTGATCTTTACCATCTCAGCCAACTCAAGTAATCTCTACCTGTAACTATCCATTTAATAATAGAAGAAAAGGGCAGCACCCACACCCACATAAGAAAAAAATGCAAGCTTTAGTTGGGGAAGCGCTTGAGCACCAATGAAGCTTGGGTTTACGTGGTCACTTCTGTAATTGGATAACCAACATTGAAAATCGTTTTTACATTGGATGGTTTGGTCTTTTGATGATTTGTAGGTTGTTTGGAACATAAATGGTTCAAGAAGTCGAGGGAATTAGGAAACTTTGTTTTCTCTTTTATCCTTTTGAATTTAAAAAGGGTAATTTAGGTTATTCTAAGAATATTTTAATTAAACATTACAAGTCAGGGAGGTTTGTGCAATTTTAAAAATTGGAGACGAGCAACATGAAATTCTTAGAAACTACAAGGAAGGTTCCGAAATTATCCCCTGGTAATAACCTTGTGGTCTGTACTTATTAGTAGGGTGAGAAATTTTATTCTATGTAGTAGGACGCAGGGGCAGAGCTATTTACAGTTGAGGGTGGATAAGTGCTCCCTCAAATTTTTAAAATTTCCTTTCATACCTTACACAATTATTGTCAATTGTATTTTTATTTAGTTATAGTTTAACAGTTTGTACCCTCTCAAACTATAGATATTGTGTATTGCACCCCCACAAACAAAATAATAGGGGGTACTTACCAAAATTTAAATTAATCGAAGCCCCATGTATAATAAGAAACAAGTGAATCAAAATCCAAAAAATATGAAAAAAGATAGTACATGTATAAAAAGTCAAATAATATGACATTAGACTAAAATTAATATTAAAGGGATAGCCAATTATATTTATTGTATTGAAGAGATAAAAGAGCTAATTATGGGAAAAAAAGAACAAAGAAAAATACACTTAAAATATATCTACATTACAAAAGATTTCTTAGAATATTTCTTACTTTGCTAAATTTGAATTAAGTTGTACTATTACTTCTTTATTTGGTTGATTTATTAACTCACTCTTTGATGATTCGTAATTGTATAACTTATTTGGGTATTAAAGATACTGCAATTTAATACTCTGATTATGCATATAATTTTGTAAAACACAAATATTAGTTATTTAACTAACTAATAAAACAAGAGAACATGCTAATTCTAATTTTGCTTTTCAAGAAAACATTTCTTAAGATTAGTCGCATTATGCTAACTATCAATTAATAATGCAATATAGTACCTATTATATAAGAAATTAGGCGTTTTCGCATTTTGTTGTTGTCCATGCCATCAAGATAGTTGTTTTGAGCCTTGACCAATTCCAACTACCACCAATATAGTTGGTTCTCGATCTAGCCCTTATGTTGCCTAACAATAGGCAATCGTCCCTCCTAACTTTCGGTCGTGACTCCGCCATTGATAGGATGGCACTTGTGCCAATGTATAAATGCTTTCCATACAGTATCAACAATGTATTTCAGATCCGTCGATCAGTCTAATACAATCACAAGTCTTTACCGTTCAATTATAAACAAGATTTTTGTAGGAAACTTAAAAAAATGCTTTGAACCAGATATAGTTTTGATATACTTAATAGGATGTTTAAAAGTCAATGATTTTATTCGACCGACAGAAAAGTTAATTTCGACTTGTATGGATATGCGGTTGATTTTGAACATGAATATCCAATATTCTGATGCAGATTAGAAAACATGTGAAAGTAAGAATAATTGGCATGCCAATGTTTCAATGTTGCTTTTGCCCTTTGGCACATTATAACAAAGGGTACGGCTGAAGTCAAGTCCATCTCAGAATGAACAGCATACTTGGTTTCACTTACGAGTTACAAAGGAGGAAATAAAGAAAGGAAATGCACCAAAATTTCTCATCCTTTTGTTTCTTAATGTATGCATTTTTTACCTTGTTTTGGTGAGTGAGATCTTAGTCGAATCCAAAATCTTTTATTTACACTATTTTTTTCGTATCATCTAATCTATCCCTCCTTCAAAACCTCTCATCTTTTTGTTTTTCACATATGCATACGTACAATTGTGCCATTCCTTGTAAATTTTCTCATGCCATACTATTGTGCTATTTTCTCTGAAATTTTCAACAATCATGCGAGCAATAAGGAACGATTTGTAAAGAAATGGCACTATCAAAGATATATTATTATAATCATGCTGAAGCTACAAGGAAGATTACTTGACAAAGAAACGTTGGGGAAGAATAATTTTATCTGAATGACTTTTCAGTGGCATATATTATGTCTTGCAGAGAGGCAATTAAAATTTGAATATGGAAGCTGAAGATTAACACCTAATTACCCCGTGTGCTTTTGAATTAAAAAGATGAGAAATTGTTTCCAAGAATGGCATTTACACAAGGAGGCGTGACCTAATATTTACATCCAGCTACAATATTTCAGTTTTACTCTAATAGTATCTTGAGGCATGCTTTTAGAGCAAAACTAGAGAAAGTGTCTTTTTTTTTTTGGATAAAATATCATCATTCATTAAATCTGTACTAACAGTAGAAATTACACCAACTATACACAGATACAATAGAATTGAAGAACAAATCTAGATACTACAAATCTGAAGAGTCAAGCGAATATTATACTGTGAAATTCAAAAAATATTTAAAAGATGAAATGCTTGTAGTCCTATGTTCATCTATGTATGCTTTCAATTGCACTGTTTACTTTCTCCTAAATCTGTTAATAAATTGATTCAAACCCAAATGTTAATGTGAGATCGGGTGAGATTAACTTAAGGAATTTTAATGTGATAACCAAATCTGAAAAAATTTAGATCAATAAGAGAAATGTAAAACTAACAAAAATCTCACTAAAAATTCTTAGCGGAGGAGAAACTCTCACTGGGAAACTCCAGTGGAGAAAGTGTCATTTTCTTGTTATAAATGTTCCATGCAACTTGATAATTTGACTCTCGCTTATTATATCAGCCTGACGTGTATTGCGTATTGGTGTGGTGTGAACATTACTATGGAAGCAAAGTTTTACCGTGCAGAGCTAGTACAATGCATGCGTGGATCGAAATCAAGGACATTATATTGTTTATTACCATTAGTCAACTATCCAAACTTATTACCAATTAGCCTACAGGTTAGGTGTAGTTGGCAGGCTACCTCTAGTATTATATCGACTGCGACTTTGTCTCCTCAAGATAATCTAAACGGGATCAAACAAAAGTTATTATATCATGGTTAAGGACTATTTCCAATTATTTACCAAACTAGGTTTTCAATATTACCAGTTATGTGACCTATATGATATATTCCTTTCTCCTTTTCTTTTACATTGGAGAGCTAAAATCCATAATCACCTAACCAAACTCTTAGAGTCGGAATCAACTAATTAAAAAAATTCAAAGTCCCAAAAACTCTAATACATGTCAACGTCACATAAGATTTTTTTTTCCCATCCCTCTCCAAACCTTTTTCACCCACAATTGTCAGGTATGATATTTGAATCTTGAATCTGATAATATTTGAATCTTGAACCTAATAATAGGAAAGATTCCAAAAATCCTTTCCTAACTATTAGGCCAATTCCAGTGGTTAAAGTTACACAAGATTAGTACTCGAGGTACCTTTTAACGTATAATTTAGACAATTAATAGATTAAATAGATGATCTAAAATTACTATGTTCATTTTTCCTTTTTCTTTGGGATTAAGAAAACAATAAATACTTAATTTTTAATTTCTTTACAGCAAAAGCCATGAGTTACTTATGGTCTTCTCTTTGCAGGTTAAAAAAAAAATGCACAAAAAGAATTATCTTCTCTAGAAACTCCCCTTTATTAATTGCCAAGGAAGTCGGCAAGAAATTTCCCATATCACTAGAAGACACGACTTCTTTAAAATATAATCACAGTAGGTGATGAGCAAAAATCGGGATTAGTGCAACCTAAGTAAATTATGGGTTCTAGCACATAATAAATGAAAAATAAATAAACCTTTGCTTGGCCCAATGTCTTCAGCAAGACGGTGTGAAACAGCAAAAACTAACATGATAAAGCAAGATTTAGAGTGCAATGAGTAGACTAATCTCACAAATAATCAGTCAAAACAAGATTCGTCAGTGATAAGCCTTCAAGCAATTGATGAAATAAGCAACCAGATCTCACAAGATCTTTGTCCAGAAACAGTTATTGACCTTCTTGTAAATCCACAATTTAATATTTAGTAACAAGTAATGGCATATTTTGCAAACACAAGGCGTTTTAAGAAGGAAAAGATATTGAGCTAACGTAATTACATGGAAAAAATGTTAACCATTCCGAGCTGAAATTAGACAGAAATTTGAGTTAATCCTTAACAGGTCACTGACAGTGATTTAGGATACTATGCTGCGAACTGCGAAGGATGTCCAAGTTTAGTTCCCCACAAATATTAACTTGGCACATATTTTGCCCCTACCCCTTTTCATAGTCCATCTGATAGCAAAGATGAATTATCCTCCAACTCAAATCATCAAATATTATAGTATCTTAAACAAAGAGAGGGATCAACTTGTTCCCAAAATTCTTCTCTCTACCTCTCCTCTTCTCCAACTTCTCTCTACTTCTTATTCTCTTCTCAAAAGGCCTTCTTTTCCGTATTCTATTTTTACCATATTTTTATAATAAAGTCTCACAATTGATATCTTGTTGGGATTCTCTATTTCTCCAAAAAATTCCTGGGGATATTTTTGTGTAGTTCTTTTTCTTATTTTCTTATTAGATCTAAATTTATTTTAAATTTGGTTATCAGATCTGAAATTCTTTTGGATCTTGAATCTATATCGACAGATCTCATCATCATTATTCAAACTTAGAGTAGTTGATTAGTAGATTTGACGGCTATTGTAGTGATTTATCTTATTAGAAAATATTTTCAAATTTATTGTATTTTTCAGATCTATCATAATTTTTCATTTTAGATCTGATATTTCTTGCATTTTTTTCCTACCGTTTGTGCAAATTTCTGTAATGTAAATTAAATTATGCTGAACAATTTTCAACAATTTTGTTAATGAAATTCACTTTTGTGCAAAAAAAAAAAAAAAGTCCTTGTTCCCAAAAGATCAATCTGAGGCTAACAACAAAATCAATCATTCAAGATATTCATAAATAGAAGTAAACTTACTCAAGTGGAAATCTTGTAAGCATGTGTCTTGGCATATTAGTAGAATTTTTAGGTGCTTTCATCAGTTACAGGTCCAGGGTATTTGCCTAAAAAAAAAGATCATAACTATTTTGTTAGGCGTCTTTAAGTGACCAATTGAGATTGAATGTCTCTATTTAGGACTCGAGGGTCCAAATTGGTTCAGCCCATGTGGTCCTTTAGTTCGACCAATTGATGCTAAGAATCAGCCACTGTATTTTCAAGTTTAGTTGTATGTTCGATAACTCTGTCCCATGCTGCAGCATTAATATTTATGTCATTAAACAAACCAATTGATTATTTAGCACATACACACAACTTTTGTTCTAATACTCAATTCACCTTTTTCAAGTTACTAAATATCTTAGGTGAGCTGACGTGGTTTGTTCATGCATGGATTGATGAAGAAAATGATCTATCAACAACCTCAATACAACTTGATCAGTAATCTATGCAAAGTGTATAGCCCATTTGCTAGAAGATTTCCAGTATTCACGTATATAGTAATCCTCAAATAAATCAATATATCTTATTAAGACGGTAGGAAATTAAGCTGTCTTTTGATCTATTCAAATTTTGTACCGGTCTTAATGCTATTAATTATGTCCTTGGATAAGTGATGTTTGCTGAACTTCTTATCTAGCATCTTATTCTATTCGTACATTTCCTTTTGTTTGATCTTCCACGGATATGAATGATTCAAATTTCAACGTATATCAGATACTTGAAAAGCTCACTATATATGCCCTGCTTTAAATTCTTATCATCCTTGATTTTTTTTATTCCACGCGCTTTGTAAAATTCAAATAATGGACATGGTTAAATCTCAAGAAAACTTAAATGGATCATTGGTAAAAAAAATTCTAATATCTTATATTCAATCTTCCTTTACTAGCTAGTCTTGGTTGTGAGAAAATAAAGCACAAGAATGTGCATCGAAAACATGAGGGATATGGGGTTCAAGTATCCATTGCTGCCGTCCTTTCTGCCTTGTGGCTTCTAAATTCTAAATTGATGTACCAAAAATAAAAATAAAAAAGAAGAAAAAGAGGAAGAAACAGATATCATACCAAACTTTTTCTTGTACAAAATGTGCTTTCATTTAAGCATTATTCTTCTCAAGGCACAGATTTTGAAGGTAGCATGCGTGGTGAGTTTTTGCGTCCATCGATTGTATATGAAAATGATGTAACCGACAATCCAGCAACCAGATGATTTGATACTTTACTTTGTGACATTATGCTAATGGTCATTATCTTTCCTACTAAAAGAGGTTAGAAATTGCCGGACTTAAAAATTTCAAATCTTAACGGTGTTGATACTTTGTTCAAACTCCTTTTGCAAGCTAATTATGACTTAGACTTTGTCTTTATTCTTTGATATTTGTCCCTTTCTCTAACAACTCAGCGACAAGAAGTTTCAAAACAACTACCGATTAGGTTTTGGAAAATTTCACAGTCTCTTGCTATAAATAGGTATCATCATTTACTTGTTTTCTCTCAAATAAAGCTAACATAAGATATCGGAGATGGCTAAATCTCAATTCAGCTGCGCAACCTTCTTTGCCCTGCTCATCTGCTTCCTCCTCCTCGTACCAAATGGTAAGTTGTAGCTAGTCTTAAATGGTGAACACATGCACAGAATGGCATATATTTGCACATTCCCAAAGTTTTAATTATTTGTCTCTACCTCTCTCTTAGTTAGAGAATTTCGAGTATAATAAACAGATATGGTTGTCACTAGCAATGAATTACAATAGTTATACATGCGTATCATGTGCATGTATACTCACAATCAAAATTTTACGAACTAATTTGTGTTACGTATGCTTTTCAATAAATGTTTTCTGCTCTTGAATTTCTCTTCCACATTCTAATTTCTCGTCACATGTAAATCTACTTCAAATATACATGTATAGTGTTGCAAGTAACTTTACATGTGGTGCAAAAATAGAAAATGGAATAAAGATTGACACAAAACAATGACATAGAGGAGCCATAACCTATAATACTAACAAACACTTATCCGCTAGGTGGACAGGCTAGATCCCTCATACATATCATAAACTCTGGACTAACTGTACATAATTTGCTCTTTCTCTTGCTTTGTTTCATGCAGAGATGCCAATAGCTGAAGCTAAATCTTGCCAGAAGCCTAGCAAATTCTGGTCAGGGAAATGTGCCGATAAAGGGTGCCACAATGTTTGCAAGTCTCGAGACCATGCTGACTCCGGATCATGTATGTGGACTGGCCAAGGTCATCAACGTCATTATGCTTGCTACTGTCGCTACAAATGTTGAAAGCCTACTATATGCTACAATTTGCACCGTACTTTGTAATGTGAAATAAAGGCCAACAATTCACTAGAATTGCATATGTGCCGCCAATGGTAGCTGTTCCTATGTCAGTTGCTAATTATGTATGCCTGTATGTGTTATCACTGAAACATCACTGCTCAGTGATAACTTAATCAGTCTATCCAGGTGTGTTTGTTACCATCTGTCTTGTATTCATTTAAATATAAATGGACTACCTCTATCCAAGTATGAGAGTCATTTTTCTGGGAATTCAACTTGTTATGAATACATGTGATTATTATGTTTGGAATTGGAATAGGTGTGATTTTATATGGTGGTTATACTGTTAGATTGCACTTATGCATCAAGTTGATATACACGAACAAACTTTTCGCGTTGAACAAAATTACATGATTGTATATTAAATTATTTAAGAAGTATAATATCCGTACAACCACACGAAAATTTTAACTATACCAGTCTTGGTCCATTAAGTTCTGAAGGGGTGGCATTAGATAAATTTATCTAAGTTTTTGAAATTGCAAAATTGAAACAAAACTGATGTCATGTGTGAATCTCAAAATAGTGACTTCTATTTTATTTTGGGATAGCAAAATAGTTACTTCTATTTCGGAATAGCAAAATAGTGAAAATATTAAATAACAATAAAGTGGAGAGAGTACCTCTACAAGGTACCTTTTATTCTACGGAACTCAATTTATAAATACTTCGTTTCAACACAGAAAGAGAAAAAGTGAAGTTGCTGATCTGCATGAATCAAAAGTGTTTGATACTTTGCTTACATGCGAAAAGCATTTATTCATCTATGACTAGAACAGCATTAGATAAAGGCCATAGCCAACCAGAAAAATGCTACCACATTACCACCACATTAGATCACTTTTATTTTTACCTCTTCTACATTAATTGTATTCATATGGCGTCACTAAGTTAATCTTGCTTCTTCTCTCCATGTTGCGTTAATGAACTTTAGCTTTTATTGAAGCGGGGAAGAACCTAAAGCATCTATTATAATGGTAATTAATTAGAGAATTTTTGTTCCCATATTACCTCCGGATTATGTGTTTGGTCGTCCAAAATAAGTAGCAAATGAACTTTCCAGTACGTTTTTGCTGTTGGCCATCTAGTTCTACGGTCTTATGTGGTGAAATATGTTTTGTAGCAAATTGGAATCCGATTAACACGAAAAAATATCTGCCAAAGAGTTGGATGCGATACTAAAAAACAAGTCTAACGAAAAAAAGAGAAAGTCATAAGCACCGCCAAGGATAATGCTATAGTGTCAATCGTTAACATAACTTGTGAATATTTTACATTAAAATACTGATAAAACAGGTTTGTTTTAAAAAAAAAAAATTAAAATACTGGTACAACCAGTTAATAATGGTCCCCACATCCAAGATTGGTATCTTTAGTGACAATTGCACTACTGTTCATTTAGGTTTCCAAGATTCAAAGTAACATCAGGTGGTAATATGGTAACTTTGGTAACAAAATTGGTAAGTTATAAGTGTGATTGAAATTTACTCTTAAATACCGAACATTACTACTTCTCCAACAAAACATATTACTTTATAATTAGTAAGTTTAATTTAAACAATGGTAAGTTTTACAAATAAAATGGTAAATTGTTCAAACTTACTACATTATTTCACAAACTTAGCATTTTACTTAAGAAAGTTACAACAATTATAATTAGTAAGTTTAAGTGAAATAATGGTAAGTTTTTGTTAAAAATGGTAAGTTTTACAAATAAAATGGTATATTGGTGAATTGTCCAAACTTACTATTTTATTTCACAAACTTACCATTTTACTTAAGAAAGTTATAACAGTTATAATTAGTAATTTTAATTCAAATAATGGTAAGTTTTACAAATAAAATGGAAAATTGGTGAATTGTTCAAACTTACTATTTTATTTCACAAATTTACCATTTTACTTAAGAAAGTTACAACAATATTAGTAAGTTTAATTCAAATAATGGTAAGTTCTTACTGAAAAATGGTAAGTTTTACAAATAAAATGTTAAATTGGTGAATTGTTCAAACTTACTACTTTATTTCACAAACTTATCATTTTACTTAAGAAAGTTATAACAATTATGATTAGTACGTTTAATTCAAATAATGGTAAGTTTTACAAATAAAATGGTAAATTAGTGAATTGTCCAGACTTACTACTTTATTTCACAAACTTACCATTTCACTTAAGAAAGTTACAACAATTATATTTAGTAAGTTTAATTCAAATAATGATTAGTTCTTATTGAAAAATGGTTAATAAGTTTAATTCCAATAATGGTAAGTTTTTGTTGAAAAATGGTAAGTTTTACAAATAAAATGTAAATTGATGAATTATTCAAACTTACTACTTTATTTCATAAACTTACCGTTTTACTTAAGAAAGTTACAACAATTATAAATAGTAAGTTTAATTGAAATAATAGTAAGTTTTTGTTAAAAAATGGTAAGTTTGACAAATAAATTGGTAAATTTGATGAATGATTAAAATTACTAGTTTAGTGAACAAACTTACCATTTTAGTTAAATAACTTACCCAGAATTTATAATCATTATTTTAATGGACTTAGAAAAGATGCTAAAGGACCAAAATTGTTGCTAAAATTGGGTAATTTAGACAACTACTGGTAACTTGAATTATTTAAGTACTTCGTGAGGTGACTTGTCACTGCAGCACGATCCCACAACCAATATTCTCCATGAAAACAAAGTTTAAACAGTAATTGAAATATAAAAATTGGCCATGAAAATCTTGCACTCCCTATGTGCCATAATTTGATATTTTTTTGTTTTAGAAAATCCAACCATTTTAAGAAAAAAGTGTAATTATTAAGCTTGAATGTGGTGATTTTTGATTAACCTTAAATATGGCCCTCACATTTAAATTCTATGAGTGGAGTGGCACGCAAAAAAAAGTAACTGTTTTCAAATGGTAAAATGGAACAGCTTATGAAGTTGTGTTGATTTTGAAAAGATGACTCTAAAAACATGATACTAAAAAAGGATGGAGGGAGGATAAAAGTAATAGTTGCTCAATTATTTTACTATTTTATTTTCCGTTTTATTTTTTATTTTTTAAAAAGTTTCCATTGACTCTGCCTTAGCTTCCTTTCGTTTAGTTAAATAGAAAACCGAAGACCATGCACTTTATTTTTTTGCATTGTTTGATATCAGTAGGGGAACAAGTAATTTTAAAACTAGTGGGACACATTATAAAAATTCATAATTTTTTCAAAGTGTGTTTGTAGGATTTTTTGGTGGCGCACGGGCCCCCACTTTAAATCCACCACTATTAAAGGTTCCCAAGTGTAAATGTTTTTTTTTAAACTGGAAATTGTGAAAATGTAAAGGAATAATAAATATGACTACATGCTAAAGAAATACAAAATTAAAATTAATCAAAGCCATAAATTGGTATAATTATTCTATAATTAACAGATTATATTATCTTTGTCACAGGGGCTGTTCTCATTTACTTTTACATCTAGATTTTAGATTTTTTTTAAAACCAAAAAGGGAAAAATCTAGAATATACGTAGGAGTTAACTTTAATTGCTGATTTTTTTCTCTATAATTGCGTTCTATGATCAACTTTTGCAAAATTTACAACAAACAATAATAGGCTAAAAGAAGAATGAATACCAAAACAATAAAATGCGATAGGAAAAAATTTTTATATTGGGAATAAAAGATGGTTTCATCTTTTATCGGCAGAGGCAAATCAGGGGTTGGAATGGATAGTGGAGCATTGTTATCGTGGGGCAAATCAGGTAGTGGATGCTCTAGCCAAGGTGGGGGCACAGTCAGAGGATATTGTCTTGTATACATCACAGTCATATTTACCAAGATTGGCAAGGGGGGCCTTGGGTTTAAATAGGTAACAGACTCCCGTTATTCGAGTTAGATTTGCTCGTAATTAAGGCTTTGTATTGTTACTTTATGGTCTCTAATAATACAAGGGGGTGGTGTCCCTCCCCGCATAAGGGGTTAGCCTGAAAAAAAAAAAGATGAAACATCTTAATTGACTCCATAAAGTTTTGATTCTAAATTACTCACTAAAAATATGCTTATCTCAAATGAATATCAGCTCATAACAATAGGTAACATTGAAGATGTTCGATTGGTTTCTTTAGAACAAACTCATGTTGATGTTCAATGGATTCATAGAGAATCAAATAAGGTTGCACATACTTTAACAAACTGGGCTAAATCTGCCAATCTAACTGAATCTCTTTGGAATTCCCTCCTAACTTCGTCAAACAAACTGGTGCAATATGATTTCCAACTAACTTATTAATAACATTTATATATATAGAAAGCAATAGGTGTTACTCCTCAATATTCCCCACATATATGTATTCCGTGTAGATATGTAACTTTATGAAATTATTCAAATTGCTATGGCCAGGCTGAATTTCTAATTTGAACCTAAGTTGGTATCATATCCTATCCAATGAACGAAAAAAAATCCTGAAAATGACAATAGCTGACTTATGAATTAATGAAAAGAACACTTGTGAAATTAATTAATCTCCACTAAAATTAATGACGTGAAATCTAAATTAATTCTGTAAAGAATTCAATCTAGTGTTTGTGTATTGAGAAAACAACAATTGCTGACTTATTCGTATGCTGTACGGATCTTCTAGAGTACTTGTTGCTTTAGTGGCCACAAGTCAACATTATTAACAAAATCCCAATGAGTCTTTATACTGAACAAGAAAAGAAATTAAATCCCACTACAAACCGTACCTTCCTCTGTAAAGCTGATCTGTGTTGAATGGGCCAAGTTGGGATGGACAAGGGGCCAGTGACAATGACCAAGTTACCAGCAAACGAAAGAGACACCCTTAATTAATGCCAGACTATGATTGATACTCCAGTTAAGTTCATGGACAGATAAATCTTGTCATTTTTTGAAATTACTCAAGTAGATATTTTGTAAACATGTGTCTTGGCATATTCAAGAGATGGTTGCTGTCTGTTATTAGTAGAACTTTAATTACATTCATCATTTAAAGGTCACATAGCTGGTCAAGTGTCTTTCAGCGACAAATTGAGATTAAATGTCTCCATATAGACTCAAGGCTGCAAAATTGGTTCAGCCAATATTGTCCTTCGATTCAAAATTGCAAATCCTGTAATGGTGTTAATGCTTTTCAATACGTGTTTTTGTTGTATAATGTTAACCAAGCTCCTTGACATTGTCATGAAGGTTTTAACACAACTATCTACCAGGTTCTGAAAAAATGCACCATCTCTTACTATAAGTACCTATCATCCTTTACCTGTTATCTCACAAGTATTGCAACAAAATTAAAGATATTTGTTTTGAAAAATAAAGATATTGTAGATGGCTAAATCTCACTTTAGCTACGCAACCTTCTTTGCCCTCCTGATCTTCTGCTTCCTCCTTCTCGCATCAAATGGTGAGTTGTATGTTAGTCTTTATTCAGATATCTTACACATTTCTAGTCTTAAATGGTGCACATATGCATAAAGGATAGTGCTGTGGTACCGAAATTGTTAAGTGATTTAATATAAAATAATAGCAGTTGACCTGAACATCCGGTTTTCTTTTCTTTTGTGATAGTTTACAGCTTTTTGCATCCCTTTTTTGTGAATTAAATAATGCATCCAAAGATACATATAACTTTTCCAACTAAATCGGTAAGATTAACTTGTAAAATAGTAAGTTTTAAGTGCTTAACAAATTTACTTTTTTAATATTGAATCTTACCATTTATGTAATGAATTTTACTATATTTTTTTTGTCAAACTTACTCGCTTTAGCAATAGGTAAGTTTCTGAGGTAAATTAGTAAGTTTGTCCAACAAAGTACCAAATTTCAAAAGTAACATTTTATTAGTAAAAAATACTATTTATCTAACAAAACTTACTATTATTTTGATTAAACTTACTAATTTAGTTGCATGCAAGTTTTTCAAGTAAAACAATGAGTTTGTGCAATAAAAAAGTAAATTTCAAAAATTACCTTTTTATTAGCCAAATTTACCATTTATCTGACAAAACTTACTCCTAACCTCATTAAACTTACTGATCTAGTTGTATGCAAGTTTTTCAAGTAAAATGGTGAGTTTGGACAACAAAGTAGTAAGTTTTAGTCATCCATATAAGTTACCTTTTTAATGCACAAACTTTCTATTTATCTTCCAAATCTTACTGTAATTGTAAAGAATTTACTAACCTAGCTTTAAGTAAGTTTCACAAATATATTGGTAAGCTTGTGCAATGAAGTAGTAAATTTGTAAAATTTAGCAATTTACCATTTTATTTGTTAAACATGCTATTTTTTAACAAAAACTCACCACTATTTGAATTAAATTTACTAATTATAATTGTTGTAACTTTCTTAAGTAAAATGATAAGTGACAAGTCCTCAACATAAGTATAAGTTTAATCTAAAATATACCCGCTTGACTACAAGTATACAGGTCAAATAGTAGTTTAGAGCATATATCGGGTCAATCCCACGAGGAGCAACTATTACAAGTATTAGGTCCTTTACTTGCTCTATTATTTAAACTATCTATCGAATAAATGCAATAGAAATAATAATACTTACTAACTAGCTATTTTAACTAAATAACATGCAAGAAAACAATGAAGAAATTTCACTAAATAATTGAGTTTAGGGAAATAGAGTCTACTTATGGCATAAAAAATATGAGTGAATAGATTTACCTCTTGTTACTACCTTATTTAACTAGAGATTCATTTCCATATTTGCCAAAACTCACTCTCATGATGTAGCGGGTTAGAATAGTCTAGTTTTCCCTATTTTCATGGTGAATAATTAGATCTACTCTTTTATTCTTCATGAAATGCAAAGTTAGTCCATTTAAGTGTACCTCTATTCTCATGAGTCTGCTTTTTAAACTCCATTTATGCTGTTCCATCACTATTATCAATTTTCATTGAACAATAACAACTAAAAACCTCTTATTGATGATCAAGTAACAACAAGTAATAAGCATGCATAAATTAACACGTTAATACAAGAGGTAGTAAGCATAAACTATATTCAATTCATATCAAGTAGCCATAAACTTTATCTACTCCCTAGATCTAGAAATTTAGCTATTCATGTAAAATAAAACAATAAAGAGCATAATTTCATTGCATGCACAAATAATGAATCACAAGTAAAGATAAAAATAGAGAAAGTTTAGTCAAGGCGATGAACAAGCTCCCAAATCTTCTATTTCTTCAACAAAATGAGTGGTACAATGAATTATCCAAGTTTTTCTTATAAGTTCCTAACTAGAGAGAATAAAAAAAAGGGTTAATTCCACTTTGTCCCCCCAAACTTTGGACGATAACCCACTTTAGTCCCTAAACTTCAAAGTGGGACACTTAAGTCCCTAAACTTATAAATACCTCCCACTTATAAGTTTAATTCAGTGTTTCATTCCAATGATTTTATAGTTCTTATTAGCTTGATTTTTAAATTCATTCTCTTTTGTTTTGGTGCAAGTTTTAAATTAGCACTTCCATGAGAATGAACAAACCATTCTCATAATGTGGATATATTTGCTAATATAGAGGTTGAGTATGAGAATTGGGAGCAATTTAATAGTTTGCTCATTTTGTCTCATATTCATATAAAATAGGGTTCAAACCCTAATTATTTATAGTTAAATCTTGCAAGAAAGCCAAAAAAGAAATTGTTGCAAATTTTAACTAGCACCATTAGAAGGCTTTCTTTTGTGACACTTAAATATTGAAGTGTATTTTAGCTCATTTCTTAGAGTTGAGAATTTTGCTATATCATCAATTAAAGTCCCATCAAATTGAAATTGAGTTATTTCTGTAGCATTTCATTTTTGATTCTTTCATGCAAAATTTCTTAACCATTCAAACCCTTATAATACACATAAAGATATATGGTTAATTACTTGTTTTAACCATGTGTATTAAGAAAGGATAAAGAGGTTAAGAAATAAGAGAAACTTAACCTTCATGAAAGAAGAAATGGAAAGAAAGGTAATTTTGTTCTCATTAAGTCAAATAGAAATAAAGACCAACGTTATTTGTAGGAGAATGATACTTGATTCTTTACCTTGAGAGAAAGTAACTCAAAAGAAAATTTCAATTGTTGAGTGTTATAAATTGTGATATATTTGGTGAATTGGCTAGAAATGTCAATTTATGCTGCCAGTATAATAAGTTTCTGATTATATGAAAAGTGAACAAAAGTTTCTTTATAGAAACTAAAAAAAAAATGTTCACATAAAGATAAGTGATGTATTATTGCTCATTTTAAGAAAATTTGTTATTTTTTTTCTAAAACATTATTTTCTTGTTATTTTAGAATTTCTATTTTCAAATTAATTATGATTGGGTATGATTATGAATCTCATTATCTAGTAGTAGATTTTGAAAATAGTAAAGTTATTAATTCTAAAGTTTCTAGTACTATCCTTTGAATTGAGCAATATACTGCACTTGATCATAATAATTATATTGGCAGCAAGTATGTTTATCACTGGGGAAACTCCTTAAATTTTGGCATAAGAGATTGAGATATATCTCTATAAGAAAATAAAGAGTTGATAAATCATAAATCTTTACAGATTTTAGATTTATTGACTATAATATTTCAGGTAGACTGCATAAGCAAAGCAGACTATTCAACCATTATGGATGTCATAAGAGTTTTGTGACAGCCCCACTTTCCCCTAAGGCGAACCAAAGGGTTTAGCGGACCGCCTGCCCAACTCTCGCCAGGACTCACTCGCTCACCACAGTCCTCGAATCAAATACATCCCATAACACAGGGTACAACCTCAATAATAAACGAAATAACATTTTCCCAAGCCTAGCACGTATACGTACATATATTCAAATCTCAAAATAATACAAGCCTAAATAGAACAAAGGTTCTCAAATTTGAACCGTACAAGTACAGTCATTCAATCCCAACCACACACCACATAGACATGAAGGAACACCTTATATATATATATACATATTTGGAAGGTTTTACAAATCAAAAGTAACATTGGATCATAATACTATCAGGTTGCAACCACAGAGGAGCTATACAAAAAAAAAAATAACTATACTAGCTCAACTCTTTCTTCAAAACCTTGATTTCAAAACATGGAACCCTGTAAGGAAAACAAAGATAACAGAACGGGGTGAGCTTACGCTCAATGAGGTACCAAACATGTAAGCAGTTAAAAGCATGGCAATTCACGCTTAACTAATAAAAAATATATGCCAGGTATAAAGTAAAGCAGTTAGACACATTGGTCTAAAATAGAAAGGATACAGGTGGCTCTCAGGAGCCAGATTTCCGGCAGCAGTACTTGATCCCAACTCGTTGACTCTCCGTCAACGTATAAAGAACAACCATGTCCGTAGACCCCACTTTACACCAACTTCCGTCCACCAAACATACTCCTTACCGGGCCCGAACACCTCAACAGAAACAGAAGTGGTAATACTCGAATATATCGGAATCAAGAGTCTCAATACCCAAAGATTCCCAGAAACAGACTACCGTGGTTCGTTATCTAATCGACCTGGCCCTTGCCGGCTCGACTCGAGTAACTAGCCACATGATTTGAGTTCAGAGGTCACAGACTTATGCAAAGAACAGATACAGATAATAGATACAGAGAACGAATACAAACTTATACAGTATGCAGGAAACAAAGTAACCAGGTGAGAGAAACGAGAGAGATAAAGTACACCCTCGTTTCATACAGAGTATACAGAAATCACAGATAGCTCAGATAAGCAACAAATTAGGAAAGTGGTACACTCACCAGTTCAAGTACAGGTACTTCCAAAAATTTCCACCCAAAGTGGCCTAATCACCGTGAAACCCTAAGAATAACAAAGGTAAAGCAGTTGAAATTTCCTCATCCAAAACCGAGTAAATAGGATGCACAAATGAGGTTCGATTACTAGGCAGGTACCCCTCCAAGTTATATACTAGTACGAAAAAATAAAAGACGGCTTAAGAATAAAAGAAAAGGGTTGGTCCTAAGGACATACATGACCCCAAAACCCCTCACTCCTCTCAAAATCATACTTACAATGATGTACTAGCTCATATCTCAAGATGAAATTGAAAGTGAGAATAATTCCAAGAAAACAGAATTTTTCCAGTTTTGCACACCCCTGATTGAAAAATCATATCTTAGGATTCTTAAGTCCAAAATTGATAAAATTTACACCGTTGGAAAATAGACTCAAAGGGGTAAAATTTCTCAGAAGACACATTTGGAAGATTCAGATCACAAGCCAATCAAATTCGAGCCTCAAATTGCTGTCTTAACCAGAAAAAGGCAGAGCAGGTATACGATTTCGGTTAACTTTGAAAAAATCACCATAAATCCCACAGACCAAACCAGAGACTGAAATTTACACGGTTCATAGCCCTATGAATCTAGTTTAAAACACAACAAACGGAACTGATACGTTCCTCGATCAACACGTTTCGAGACACGTAGCACGTTTGCCCAAGGATCTAGCGAGGATGTCCAACGCTTGGAATTGCGGGGTCTAGAACCAAACGGACGACACGATATGATTCAAGACGGTGGACGACACTCCGATGAAGGTGAATACTCCAGGGGAATAGGTCGGTAGAACAATCTAGGACAGAACGCAAGACTGCTCAAAACCCTTGCCAAAGCAAGTAAATGGGTCGAATCTCTCTCTCAAGAAGAATCGAAAATATGCAAAACTTTATTGATAAAACGTCTACCCTAAAACCTTACAAAGCAAGCCTATTTATAGGCTAAAGTGACTGAAACCCTAAAGGGACTAGGAAAGGGAAAAGTCGGCCCATGGTCTTGGGACAAGATGGGCCGGCCCATGCTCTTACTTAAACACTAATCAATTGCTAAATAACTACTAAGGCCTAAGGCCCTATTCGGCCAACTCATTTGGAGGCCCACTTGACTCTTCATGGGCTTGGGTCATGGTGTAGATAACTCGATTAAAATCTTTCAAGCCTTCAATATCTCTATGGACTCCATGTTGGTTTTGGACAATTCGAACAAGGGCTTGGAGGGATTCTTTGAAGAGCTTGGCTCGTGCGCGTGTGACTGGGCCCAATGGAACTCGGACTGGGTCATTACTTGGGCTAAGGTCCGTGCACACATCAGTCCCCTCCACTTGAGTAGGATTTGTCCTCAAATCTGGATGGAAGTGAATGGCACGAACAAGGGTTGGTATCATGGCTCCAGTGCCTCCTCTTGTTCGTATCATTCCCCCCCTCTTGAAAACAATTTGCCCACAAATTGAAGCACGAATGGTGACAAGACGAGTTACATGCCTTCGACTCAATCTTGTTATGATGGCTACAGATGGCATCCAATGCAAAGCCCATTGGCTAAGTTGGAACATAACCCTTGTCGAACCTTGAATCTCACAAACCATCTTCAATGTATGCTCAACTTGATCGTTTGTGGTCATAAGGTAAGGGTCCTCAAAGTGGTATGAAGTGTATCCTATGAAATCGAACTCCGGTTCGAACACACTTGCAAGGCACCAAGGCGGATTTGGTGATGTTGGAGCTTCATGTGGACTAAGAGCAAGACGAAAATCATAATGGTCATTGAGGTACTTGTTCTTTAAACGAACCCTTGGTACACAACAATCCCCAAAATGTGGAGTGTTCCCTTCAAGACGAGCTCGAATCAACTCCCCTTTGGTGTGGACTGATTTGAGTTGACATTGTTCCATGAATGGATACCAACGGGGTTTAACTCTTGGAGTGCCAACATCATGGAGGCTTGCAAAGTCTACAATTGATTTTGGAATGGAACACACCAAGATCAACTCAACTCGCCTTTGCTTGATCTGTATAAAAGTAGAAACACTAAACAAAGCGAAGGTAAGTTCGTTAGGAAAATAATAGGCCTTCACCGGGTTGCTCAAGATCAGCCCACTTTCTCTCTTTTCTTCCTTTTTACCACCCATCTCATTAGATTTTTCCATCTCTTTTTCTAGTTCAACAGCTGACCCTTTCATCTCATTACTTTCAACTCACTCGGGTTTTACCTCTTCAGGCACAATTCCCTCATCTAGTTTTTTCTCCATTCTATAACGCTCAAGCTCACTTTTCATGCATGCTAGATCAATACAAAGTTGGTCATAAGTAAGTGATACAAGTGCAAGACGACGACTATTAAATAAGAAGGAATACTTATTAGTATGTCCGTCATATTTAATTTCTCGCCTCGACATCCATGCTTTGCCCAACAACACATGTGTCACTTGAATTGGGACTACATCACACAACACCTCATCCACATATTTGCCGATGTGAATAGGTACAAGTGTGTGCTTAGTAACCCAAACATCACCATGAGTGCTCGTCAACTTGTACGGTTGAAGATGATCAATGGTTGGAAGATTTAATTTCTCAACCATGATAGCGCTTGCAAGGTTGACTTCACAACTCCCATCAATGGCCAAGCTACAAATTTTATCTTTGACACCGCAACGAGTATAAAACCAACCAAGCAACTGAGATTTGACGAGGTCCAATTGCTCATCTACACCACGTAATGCCACTTCTTTGACTCCCTTAGGATCAGGAAGACAATGTTGTGGGCTAGCTTTTATGCGTCTTGTATTCGCCATGACGTATGAGGGACCCTGCAAAAAGTTAGCAATGAAACCGAAGATATTGCCTTTCACGCTCCCTTACGTGTATCCACTCGCACTCGTGTATATGGATGTCACTCTAATGGACTTACCAAATACCTTTACCTGTTGGGTTAGGTAGTTGAGAAAGGCCGCTTAAGTCCAATAATTGTCACCAACTTTTTCCACAAGAGTAACCAAGAAGGTAAGACACAAATATGGGTGCAAAATGAAGTGGAAATGGACGACTTTGAAAGGCCAATAATGGCGGACAGAAATGGAAGTGCGCCAATGGGGACACAAAAGAAAGAAACCCTAGCTTCCTAAAATATAGGAGTGGGTTCCTAGAATGTAGGAGAGTATTCCTAAAATGTAGGAGAGAATGTAGGAGAGTGTTCCTAAAATGTAGGCGAGAATATAGGAGAAAATGTAGGAGAGTGTTCCTAAAATGTAGGAGAGAATGTAGGAGAAAATGTAGGAGAGTGTTCCTAAAATTTAGGAGAGAATGTATGAAAGTATTCCTAAAATGGATGAGAGATTATAGGAGAGTTTCCTAAAATGTAGGAGAGAATTTAGGAGAGTGTTCCTAAAATGTAGGAGAGAATGTAGGAAAAAATGTAGGAGAGTGTTCCTAAAATTTAGGAGAGAATGTATGAAAGTATTCCTAAAATATAGGAGAGGATGTAGGAGAGTATTCCTAAAATGTAGGAGAGAATGCAGGAGAGTGCCCCAAAATATAGGAGAGAATATAGGAGAGTGTCCAAGTGAAAACAAAGAAACCCTAGCGCAAATGAAACCCTAGCCGCAAGTAGACACCCTAACCGCAAGTAGAAAACCCTAGCCGCAAGGAAAACCCTAGCAAGAGAAGGAAACCCTAGCAAGATAAGGAAACCCTAGCAGCCGTCACGTTGTTGTTCTTGCTGCCCAAGCGACAACCAACTAACGAGACAGATTTGGGAGCAACGTTGAAACACCAACAACCAGAATTTTTGATGCAACAAACGACTCAAATGCAAGAAACAAGTTGTGGACAGAAATTATCAACAAACTAGACACAACACAAGGGAGATAACACACCAACAGACTTTGTGTTCGGATGAACAGTACGTGAACAGTGTCGGATGAACAGTACGTGAACAGTACCGAATGAACATTAGCGGTGAACAGTACTATGAACAGTACTTTTTTTTTTTTTTTTTTTTTGTAAAACAAGGTAGCGGAAAGTACTAAGAATTCTACGACACAACTACGAAAAATATGGATATAACGAAAGATACCTCTACCAAAGCTCTGAAGCCAACTGATACGTTCCTCGATCAACACGTTTCGAGACACGTAGCACGTTTGCCCAAGGATCTAGCGAGGATGTCCAACGCTTGGAATTGCGGGGTCTAGAACCAAACGGACGACACGATATGATTCAAGACGGTGGACGACACTCCGATGAAGGTGAATACTCCAGGGGAATAGGTCGGTAGAACAATCTAGGACAGAACGCAAGACTGCTCAAAACCCTTGCCAAAGCAAGTAAAGGGGTCGAATCTCTCTTTTAAGAAGAATCGAAAATATGCAAAACTTTATTGATAAAACGTCTACCCTAAAACCTTACAAAGCAAGCCTATTTATAGGCTAAAGTGACTGAAACCCTAAAGGGACTAGGAAAGGGAAAAGTCGGCCCATGGTCTTGGGACAAGATGGGCCGGCCCATGCTCTTACTTAAACACTAATCAATTGCTAAATAACTACTAAGGCCTAAGGCCCTATTCGGCCAACTCATTTGGAGGCCCACTTGACTCTTCATGGGCTTGGGTCATGGTGTAGATAACTCGATTAAAATCCTTCAAGCCTTCAATATCTCTATGGACTCCATGTTGGTTTTGGACAATTCGAACAAGGGCTTGGAGGGATTCTTTGAAGAGTTTGGCTCGTGCGCGTGTGACTGGGCCCAATGGAACTCGGACTGGGTCATTACTTGGGCTAAGGTCCGTGCACACATCAGGAACTCAATTCCGATATTTCGACATCCAGATATTGTAGATTTCCCAGAACTGCTCCAGGGTTCCTGCGAAAATTTTAACAGCATTTCCCCTTGTTTTTCTTACTTTTCACCGTACAATTCATCACCAAATTCAACCCAAATCAACCACAACCTCAAATATAATTCACAAGCTATTAAAAACATCTAATTAGGGTCACAATACCCTTCATATATAGTCAATTACAACACAAGTGTAATAATGCAACCGAAAACCAATTTGAAAGACAATAGGCCTAACAGCAGGTTTGACGTCTCTCGATGTTTCGATCGCAACTTAAGCTCCGCTTATCGAATTAAGACGATTCTTATGGAATTTCGAAGCTAAGACAGAGACCTACATTCCTTATGAAGACCTCCAAAACCAAATAATGCATTTTCATGGTCAAAAATCAGAATCTCTACGAAAACAGAAAACTGTCAGCGAATCAGGGGTTGTGGCAGTCAAGGGTATTTTGGTCATTTCACATGATACAGTGCTCCGATTGAGCTGAAATTTTGCAGGAAACTATAAAACATCATTCTATACAACTTTTATGTTTTATGCTAAGGCCAATTCGGCCTCTATCTAGGTCAAACAATACCAGGCAGAACAGGGTTAATTACAATCCCTAAACTGGAATTTCAGCACCAACCAGAAATTTTCCGCAACCAATCATATCCAACATATAATATCTCCATTTTACACTATAACAAGCCCTCAATCCATGACTAAACCATGATTATCATATAAAACAGAAAAATAGCAATAATAAATCAAAATCCATCAAAACTTCACTTCCAACCATAAACACACCATAAATCAACATGTTCAACCACTAAAGCCACTAATTTAACATTGTCAAGACTAAAGGAAGAAGTTCTTAGCAACTCACCTTGTAAACTCAAGAAAAGAAGCAACTTAGCACCTCCTCTTCCAAAACCACTCCACCACCTTCCCTAATCTTACTTAGCAAAGGGTTTTTATGGAGAAATTTGAAATTCTAGCAGTTGGATCACAAGATTTGAGCAAGATTTGGAAGAAATAAGTTGAAGGTTTTGCTTTCTTTTCCTCTCAAGACTCATGGCCAAGAAGGAGAAAATGAAGATGATTTTTGAGTCAATTTTGATATTTGGTAATGGTAAAGTAAAATGGGCAAAGTCCAACATCCAACCATATAGCAACACCTAGCACCCTTTTAAGTTCAAACCTATCCCTTTGTCCCTCCATGGTTAATACATCTAAGTAACCTCTAATTATCTCCTAGCACCTTGGAAAATTAATATCACTTAATACAAAATTCCAACTAGTGGTCAAAAATATATCGCACTTACCGTACTAGCGGGTCCCACGTCTACACTGCACTTCAAACTTGTCACGAACTAACTTAAACTAGGAAAACATTTTACAAACTCTCCTCACTTATAAAATCTCTGGAAAAATCAAAATAATTGAGTATATTGAGGGAAAATGCACACGAGAAAATAAAATAAAATAATATAAAATTAAGACAAATTACGGGTCCTCACAAGTTTCATTATAACACCAAAATTTTGTGAATTATTTTCTATCCTTTTTGATTGGTGAGAGATATTTATCTCATTAATAGGTAACCATTCATCAAGTATAAAGTTCCTTTCTTATTTGATAAAGGATCAATATTTGATACCTTTGTAAGTGTTCAAACGAGAAAGGAAATTTGAAATTTGAGGGATAGAAAATAAAATGAAGGCACACAAAATTAGGGGACTATCCTATATGTGCTCATTTTATAAATTCCTTAATTATGAAGCATTGTTAATGAGTAAAAGCAATGCTTGATTAGTTACATCCAAATGATGTATCTTAAGGAAATAATGAGATAGTTGTGGATATAGCATTTTGACAATCTTTATATCTTGTGAGTAATGCCTTGAAATTGAAGTATATACTTAAACAATTTCCTCCAATGTTGTTTAAACACCACTTTGATTATGGTATGGATGGAAATCAAGTTTACAATATTATGTTCAGTTTTGTGAGGGTAATCAACCTACACATAAAGAAGCTGTACAAAGGAAACAAGGCTATTTTACTTCAAGAAATTTAGATTCCTTTACACTTCAAGAATTATTAGAATTGGAGATTTAAATTTCTTAAGAACATGAAGTAAGTGGGAGTGTTTTGACTCTAGAATGGAGTTTTGAAATGGTAAGGATTCATATTTGACTCCTTTGCATATGAAAAATTGATAGCTTTTCTCAAAATAATTATTTAATTATTTTAGATAAGCAATCAATTAAAAAACTCCTTGTCAAATAAACACATAAAGATAAATCCATTTTGAACCTACTGATTGACTTATCTTTGAAACAGTGGGAGGCAAAATGTTCTCTATAGAGAATTGAAGTTCTTTGTTTACTATGTTGTATATCTACAAGAGTTTAAGAATGAATTGGATGATGTTTTCATAAGGTGCAAATGGAGAAATCTCCATATTCAGGAATAATGTCACAAATTACCACAAAATCTCTACCAAATTTTGTGAGATTTTATTTAGGGTAATTATGACACTAGTAACTCACTATTAGAGTTACATTAGATAAATATGAAAACAAATGTCCTTAATATGACTCTTGATAATTAGGTATACATATGTGTCACCATAATACATTTGTAGAGAATGCAATTTAAATTGTTTCTTCCCAATAGTCTATTAATTTATTCTTCATTTGATCTTAGAAAATTTTTTTCTAGTAAATTAATATACATTAAGGTTAGTGGGAGTAATACTATGAGAGTTTTTCTCAATCATGATATTTGTGAAATTCTTCTATCATTGATATTCACAAATTAGAATGTAAAAGATAGTTAATCTATCTTAAGACCTTCATGCAAGAGTTCTTCGATTACTTTTAAGTAATAATAGTGAACAATTGCATAGTGTTCACATCATGCATTGGAATGAATATAAATTTACCAAGGATGCTATGAAGTTATACCACAGGAATCTACTGTTTGGCATAAAGTTTGTCAAAATTGTATTGTAGCCATTATAGATATTTGATTTGACTATACCCTTTCATTATGTATACATGAAAGAGTGGGAGTCAAAATAGGCAAGTCGACATAAAGTATTCAATAGTTATTTGAAAAGTAAAAAGTAGCTATAGAGTATACAGTAAGGAGTTATTATTGTTGATCAAATAACTAAAGATTGCCGGCTGAGTTGTTAATGGTCAAATAACTCACATGGAACTCAATAGTTCATTTCGTATTTTGCTTTTATTCTCAAACTATTGTTATTGCCTAGACACTCGATATATTTATATTTACATGATTTTGTGCACATTGTTGTTCATGTATAAAGTAAGGATCATGTGATCCATAAAGTTGGATCCTGAATAACTTATATGAAGTTATTCATAAAGTTCTTTTAAAGCACTTGATTAGGAAGTATAATACATTGTGATACATGGAAGGAAGTGTTTGCCATGAGAGCATAACCGCCATGATTCGTGTATTATTATTTTCTAATTAAGCAACTGTTACATAACTACTATATTTGGTGAGTGACAAACAAGGTTTATGGCCATTTTTTAGGTAGTTAGTCACTCATAAGTTATCTGACTATTTCATGTCGGTCAAGTGGGAGAATGTAAGACTTGTCTCTTTTGAGGCAATTACGACCCACATGATTGATTCTAAAGTGATTGATATCATAATTAATTGATTGACATTTTGTCAATAATTAATTAGCATCTCCCATTATAGAATGATTGATTGACATCCTGATTAATTGATTGACATTTTGTCAATAATTAATTAGTATCTTCTATTTATCTATGATTGATTGATATCTACTATTAATTGATGTCTTATTCAATCAGTTAATCAATCAAATCAATCAATTAGTCAGAAAATATTATTTCTGGCAAGATTTCCTTGATGGAAGGAAACCCTAGGGATTTTTGAATTTGCTAGTAAGGGTCCCTAGCCTAGCCTATAAATAGCCTGTGGTATTCGATCAATTGTGCACTTTTGGGTTAGGCATAGGCTAGAAGATCCTTACTCTAAATTCTCTTTCTACTTTTCCTTCTTCTACATATTTTGTATTGTTAGAGTAGATAAGAAGGAGTCAAAGATACAAGAAGAGATCAACTTGTGCTTGACAACAATGGTTAGAGGTAAGTACATTTAAATTTCCGCTGCGTAGTACATTCAAATGTCCATAGTTAGTTTAACATCTATTACTGAGAATAATATTTGTGGTTTGACTAACGTATGCCTAATGGGCACTAGCTAATGTGCATAAGATTAGTATAATTGATGAATTTTAGTATTTAAGAGGTGATATCTTTAGTTTTGGAAATTTTTTGATAAGGAAATAATTTTTTAATTGGCAAAAAAGATCTTTTTAAATAAAACAAAAAGTCGGGTGAAAGTTTGACTACTTGTGCTTCAGTTTCATATCTTTTTATTCTTTTCTTTTTTGTTTAGTTGTCTTTTTAACATAAATTCAGAAGTCTAATAATTCATTTTCGTAAACCTGTTTTCTCACGAGTATTGCAACAAAATTAAAGATATTTGTTTTGAAAAATAAAGATATTATAGATGGCTAAATCTCATTTTAGCTACGCAACCTTCTTTTCCCTCCTGATCTTCTGCTTCCTCCTTCTCGCATCAAATGGTGAGTTGTATGTTAGTCTTTATTCAGATATCTTACACTTTTCTAGTCTTAAATGGTGCACATATGCATAGAATGGTGTATGTTTGTATACTTTTCTGTCTCTGCCCCTCTCTTAGTGAGAGAATGTCGAGTGTCAAGGAAAATGTTTGTATACTTTTCTGTCTCTGCCCCTCTTAGTGAGAGAATGTCGAGTGTCAAGGAAAAAAGTGGATGTCACTAGTAATGAATTAGAATAGTTATACATATGTATCACGTGAATGTACATTCTCAATCATGATTCTTATGAAAGTATGCTCCATTCGCTTCTTAATACATAATATATGGCTGCTCAATGTGCAGCCTTGTAACACAGCTAAAGTTACAGATATTCTATTTCACTTTTTAATTTGTCGCCTCTTGTTAGTATGTTTGAAAAATATATACATATAGTGTTGCAAGTGAAAATTCACATGCCATAAAAAGTACAAATGTGAGAGATTGGTGAAAAAAATGAGACAGAGGAAACCAAAACTTATAATATGAGCGAACAATTATCCTTTAGGTAGACAGCCTAATCCCTCGTGCTAAAAACATTAGACCAACTCGCGCACATTCTCACTTTGATCCAAATAATCATCTCTGGATTTGTTTCATGCTGAGATGCGAATGACGGAAGTTACAGTTTGCCCGAGGGTGAGAAGGACATGGTCTGGGAAATGTTTTCCCATAAAATGCAATAGGCGATGCAGGTTCCGAGTGGGGGCTGTCTCTAGTGATTGCGTCAAATTTGGCCGTCAAATCAATTCTACTGTCGTTTCAGACGCCGAATGAACAATTCCTACTGTTTTTTACAATTTGAACTGTACGTTGCAATGGAATAATGGCTGCCAATTTAGTGGAATTGGAGATATGCCGCTAACAATTGTATTAGTTTGATAATAATGATGCAGTGCTCGTCTGGTTATCATCGCTAAGTGATAACTTATTATTCTTTTCACGTGTGTCTGTGACCATTTGTCTACTAACCACTTATTAAATTGAATATTGGTGTTGTTTTTCTTGGATTTCAACCTTTTTTCGGAAAGACATGTGACCATTATGTTTGAATAAGGTGGCATTAATTAAATTTACTTATGTAGCTCTTGCAATCAAAATAATTGTCTATTATACGTGCATTGGAATTTAGAAATTTTTTTAAATGTCAAAATTTGAAAGAAACTAATGTTATGTATTGATTTCAAAATGGCGACTCTTATTTTGAAATATAAAGAAAATGAAAACGTGACACTAATAATAGAATAGGAAGAGTATCTCTAAAGAAAGGGACAGAGAAAGTAGTTTACTAATTTATTTATTTATTTATTTTGTGTAGGAAGTAGCTTTTATTCTAGGGTACTTCAGTAAATAGCTTGTTTCAAAAAAAAAAAAAGAAGAGATAATTGAAGTTGGCGATCAAGATTGTTTGATAGTTTGATTACATGCGAACTACAATTTTTTATCATTTTCTTAATTATTTGGTGAATGAAAGACCAAATTAGTATTAAACTATTAGATAAAAGGATATAGCCAACACAAAAATGCTATATCCACTTATAAACCAATATATTTTTATCTTCTGCAAAAGAACTGTATTGATCAAAACTTTACAAACATGGAGGTTTTTGACGTAATGGGAATTAGGTTAATTGTTAGAAAGAATCTGCAAAATGGAGTAGAGAAAGGTGGAGGCGGTTTGGGATGTAAAGATTGGTAGTTGATGGAAATTTTGTTTTGAGAATGCATTGAGGTTGAATTTCTTTGAAACATTAGTGTCTGTTTAGGGTGAGAGTTTTGGGGCAACGTGAAGAGCCCATGTTGGGAATTTTGGGCTGTAAGAATTGCCCCTGGTTGGGTTTTTTTGCCTGCTGGATTGGCTCGATTGTATAGGATGGGATTTGGGTTTTCTCCATTGGCAGAAGTGCGGGCCTTCCGACCTACTTACTTTAATCCTTAGAGGATTCCTTTGAACGGGAATATATTATAAGATTTAATCTTAGCAATTAGGAGTGATCTTTTATTATTATTATTATTATTGACAAGAGAATTCGCAGTCACTATTCGAGAGTGAGTATTGGGTAAACTGCGCGCCGTACAATAATCCGCCAATCACACGAAGGGTAAGATACACAAAGTCAATGCAGTGATCTTTACCATCTCAGCCAACTCAAGTAATCTCTACCTGTAACTATCCATTTAATAATAGAAGAAAAGGGCAGCACCCACACCCACATAAGAAAAAAATGCAAGCTTTAGTTGGGGAAGCGCTTGAGCACCAATGAAGCTTGGGTTTACGTGGTCACTTCTGTAATTGGATAACCAACATTGAAAATCGTTTTTACATTGGATGGTTTGGTCTTTTGATGATTTGTAGGTTGTTTGGAACATAAATGGTTCAAGAAGTCGAGGGAATTAGGAAACTTTGTTTTCTCTTTTATCCTTTTGAATTTAAAAAGGGTAATTTAGGTTATTCTAAGAATATTTTAATTAAACATTACAAGTCAGGGAGGTTTGTGCAATTTTAAAAATTGGAGACGAGCAACATGAAATTCTTAGAAACTACAAGGAAGGTTCCGAAATTATCCCCTGGTAATAACCTTGTGGTCTGTACTTATTAGTAGGGTGAGAAATTTTATTCTATGTAGTAGGACGCAGGGGCAGAGCTATTTACAGTTGAGGGTGGATAAGTGCTCCCTCAAATTTTTAAAATTTCCTTTCATACCTTACACAATTATTGTCAATTGTATTTTTATTTAGTTATAGTTTAACAGTTTGTACCCTCTCAAACTATAGATATTGTGTATTGCACCCCCACAAACAAAATAATAGGGGGTACTTACCAAAATTTAAATTAATCGAAGCCCCATGTATAATAAGAAACAAGTGAATCAAAATCCAAAAAATATGAAAAAAGATAGTACATGTATAAAAAGTCAAATAATATGACATTAGACTAAAATTAATATTAAAGGGATAGCCAATTATATTTATTGTATTGAAGAGATAAAAGAGCTAATTATGGGAAAAAAAGAACAAAGAAAAATACACTTAAAATATATCTACATTACAAAAGATTTCTTAGAATATTTCTTACTTTGCTAAATTTGAATTAAGTTGTACTATTACTTCTTTATTTGGTTGATTTATTAACTCACTCTTTGATGATTCGTAATTGTATAACTTATTTGGGTATTAAAGATACTGCAATTTAATACTCTGATTATGCATATAATTTTGTAAAACACAAATATTAGTTATTTAACTAACTAATAAAACAAGAGAACATGCTAATTCTAATTTTGCTTTTCAAGAAAACATTTCTTAAGATTAGTCGCATTATGCTAACTATCAATTAATAATGCAATATAGTACCTATTATATAAGAAATTAGGCGTTTTCGCATTTTGTTGTTGTCCATGCCATCAAGATAGTTGTTTTGAGCCTTGACCAATTCCAACTACCACCAATATAGTTGGTTCTCGATCTAGCCCTTATGTTGCCTAACAATAGGCAATCGTCCCTCCTAACTTTCGGTCGTGACTCCGCCATTGATAGGATGGCACTTGTGCCAATGTATAAATGCTTTCCATACAGTATCAACAATGTATTTCAGATCCGTCGATCAGTCTAATACAATCACAAGTCTTTACCGTTCAATTATAAACAAGATTTTTGTAGGAAACTTAAAAAAATGCTTTGAACCAGATATAGTTTTGATATACTTAATAGGATGTTTAAAAGTCAATGATTTTATTCGACCGACAGAAAAGTTAATTTCGACTTGTATGGATATGCGGTTGATTTTGAACATGAATATCCAATATTCTGATGCAGATTAGAAAACATGTGAAAGTAAGAATAATTGGCATGCCAATGTTTCAATGTTGCTTTTGCCCTTTGGCACATTATAACAAAGGGTACGGCTGAAGTCAAGTCCATCTCAGAATGAACAGCATACTTGGTTTCACTTACGAGTTACAAAGGAGGAAATAAAGAAAGGAAATGCACCAAAATTTCTCATCCTTTTGTTTCTTAATGTATGCATTTTTTACCTTGTTTTGGTGAGTGAGATCTTAGTCGAATCCAAAATCTTTTATTTACACTATTTTTTTCGTATCATCTAATCTATCCCTCCTTCAAAACCTCTCATCTTTTTGTTTTTCACATATGCATACGTACAATTGTGCCATTCCTTGTAAATTTTCTCATGCCATACTATTGTGCTATTTTCTCTGAAATTTTCAACAATCATGCGAGCAATAAGGAACGATTTGTAAAGAAATGGCACTATCAAAGATATATTATTATAATCATGCTGAAGCTACAAGGAAGATTACTTGACAAAGAAACGTTGGGGAAGAATAATTTTATCTGAATGACTTTTCAGTGGCATATATTATGTCTTGCAGAGAGGCAATTAAAATTTGAATATGGAAGCTGAAGATTAACACCTAATTACCCCGTGTGCTTTTGAATTAAAAAGATGAGAAATTGTTTCCAAGAATGGCATTTACACAAGGAGGCGTGACCTAATATTTACATCCAGCTACAATATTTCAGTTTTACTCTAATAGTATCTTGAGGCATGCTTTTAGAGCAAAACTAGAGAAAGTGTCTTTTTTTTTTTGGATAAAATATCATCATTCATTAAATCTGTACTAACAGTAGAAATTACACCAACTATACACAGATACAATAGAATTGAAGAACAAATCTAGATACTACAAATCTGAAGAGTCAAGCGAATATTATACTGTGAAATTCAAAAAATATTTAAAAGATGAAATGCTTGTAGTCCTATGTTCATCTATGTATGCTTTCAATTGCACTGTTTACTTTCTCCTAAATCTGTTAATAAATTGATTCAAACCCAAATGTTAATGTGAGATCGGGTGAGATTAACTTAAGGAATTTTAATGTGATAACCAAATCTGAAAAAATTTAGATCAATAAGAGAAATGTAAAACTAACAAAAATCTCACTAAAAATTCTTAGCGGAGGAGAAACTCTCACTGGGAAACTCCAGTGGAGAAAGTGTCATTTTCTTGTTATAAATGTTCCATGCAACTTGATAATTTGACTCTCGCTTATTATATCAGCCTGACGTGTATTGCGTATTGGTGTGGTGTGAACATTACTATGGAAGCAAAGTTTTACCGTGCAGAGCTAGTACAATGCATGCGTGGATCGAAATCAAGGACATTATATTGTTTATTACCATTAGTCAACTATCCAAACTTATTACCAATTAGCCTACAGGTTAGGTGTAGTTGGCAGGCTACCTCTAGTATTATATCGACTGCGACTTTGTCTCCTCAAGATAATCTAAACGGGATCAAACAAAAGTTATTATATCATGGTTAAGGACTATTTCCAATTATTTACCAAACTAGGTTTTCAATATTACCAGTTATGTGACCTATATGATATATTCCTTTCTCCTTTTCTTTTACATTGGAGAGCTAAAATCCATAATCACCTAACCAAACTCTTAGAGTCGGAATCAACTAATTAAAAAAATTCAAAGTCCCAAAAACTCTAATACATGTCAACGTCACATAAGATTTTTTTTTCCCATCCCTCTCCAAACCTTTTTCACCCACAATTGTCAGGTATGATATTTGAATCTTGAATCTGATAATATTTGAATCTTGAACCTAATAATAGGAAAGATTCCAAAAATCCTTTCCTAACTATTAGGCCAATTCCAGTGGTTAAAGTTACACAAGATTAGTACTCGAGGTACCTTTTAACGTATAATTTAGACAATTAATAGATTAAATAGATGATCTAAAATTACTATGTTCATTTTTCCTTTTTCTTTGGGATTAAGAAAACAATAAATACTTAATTTTTAATTTCTTTACAGCAAAAGCCATGAGTTACTTATGGTCTTCTCTTTGCAGGTTAAAAAAAAAATGCACAAAAAGAATTATCTTCTCTAGAAACTCCCCTTTATTAATTGCCAAGGAAGTCGGCAAGAAATTTCCCATATCACTAGAAGACACGACTTCTTTAAAATATAATCACAGTAGGTGATGAGCAAAAATCGGGATTAGTGCAACCTAAGTAAATTATGGGTTCTAGCACATAATAAATGAAAAATAAATAAACCTTTGCTTGGCCCAATGTCTTCAGCAAGACGGTGTGAAACAGCAAAAACTAACATGATAAAGCAAGATTTAGAGTGCAATGAGTAGACTAATCTCACAAATAATCAGTCAAAACAAGATTCGTCAGTGATAAGCCTTCAAGCAATTGATGAAATAAGCAACCAGATCTCACAAGATCTTTGTCCAGAAACAGTTATTGACCTTCTTGTAAATCCACAATTTAATATTTAGTAACAAGTAATGGCATATTTTGCAAACACAAGGCGTTTTAAGAAGGAAAAGATATTGAGCTAACGTAATTACATGGAAAAAATGTTAACCATTCCGAGCTGAAATTAGACAGAAATTTGAGTTAATCCTTAACAGGTCACTGACAGTGATTTAGGATACTATGCTGCGAACTGCGAAGGATGTCCAAGTTTAGTTCCCCACAAATATTAACTTGGCACATATTTTGCCCCTACCCCTTTTCATAGTCCATCTGATAGCAAAGATGAATTATCCTCCAACTCAAATCATCAAATATTATAGTATCTTAAACAAAGAGAGGGATCAACTTGTTCCCAAAATTCTTCTCTCTACCTCTCCTCTTCTCCAACTTCTCTCTACTTCTTATTCTCTTCTCAAAAGGCCTTCTTTTCCGTATTCTATTTTTACCATATTTTTATAATAAAGTCTCACAATTGATATCTTGTTGGGATTCTCTATTTCTCCAAAAAATTCCTGGGGATATTTTTGTGTAGTTCTTTTTCTTATTTTCTTATTAGATCTAAATTTATTTTAAATTTGGTTATCAGATCTGAAATTCTTTTGGATCTTGAATCTATATCGACAGATCTCATCATCATTATTCAAACTTAGAGTAGTTGATTAGTAGATTTGACGGCTATTGTAGTGATTTATCTTATTAGAAAATATTTTCAAATTTATTGTATTTTTCAGATCTATCATAATTTTTCATTTTAGATCTGATATTTCTTGCATTTTTTTCCTACCGTTTGTGCAAATTTCTGTAATGTAAATTAAATTATGCTGAACAATTTTCAACAATTTTGTTAATGAAATTCACTTTTGTGCAAAAAAAAAAAAAAAGTCCTTGTTCCCAAAAGATCAATCTGAGGCTAACAACAAAATCAATCATTCAAGATATTCATAAATAGAAGTAAACTTACTCAAGTGGAAATCTTGTAAGCATGTGTCTTGGCATATTAGTAGAATTTTTAGGTGCTTTCATCAGTTACAGGTCCAGGGTATTTGCCTAAAAAAAAAGATCATAACTATTTTGTTAGGCGTCTTTAAGTGACCAATTGAGATTGAATGTCTCTATTTAGGACTCGAGGGTCCAAATTGGTTCAGCCCATGTGGTCCTTTAGTTCGACCAATTGATGCTAAGAATCAGCCACTGTATTTTCAAGTTTAGTTGTATGTTCGATAACTCTGTCCCATGCTGCAGCATTAATATTTATGTCATTAAACAAACCAATTGATTATTTAGCACATACACACAACTTTTGTTCTAATACTCAATTCACCTTTTTCAAGTTACTAAATATCTTAGGTGAGCTGACGTGGTTTGTTCATGCATGGATTGATGAAGAAAATGATCTATCAACAACCTCAATACAACTTGATCAGTAATCTATGCAAAGTGTATAGCCCATTTGCTAGAAGATTTCCAGTATTCACGTATATAGTAATCCTCAAATAAATCAATATATCTTATTAAGACGGTAGGAAATTAAGCTGTCTTTTGATCTATTCAAATTTTGTACCGGTCTTAATGCTATTAATTATGTCCTTGGATAAGTGATGTTTGCTGAACTTCTTATCTAGCATCTTATTCTATTCGTACATTTCCTTTTGTTTGATCTTCCACGGATATGAATGATTCAAATTTCAACGTATATCAGATACTTGAAAAGCTCACTATATATGCCCTGCTTTAAATTCTTATCATCCTTGATTTTTTTTATTCCACGCGCTTTGTAAAATTCAAATAATGGACATGGTTAAATCTCAAGAAAACTTAAATGGATCATTGGTAAAAAAAATTCTAATATCTTATATTCAATCTTCCTTTACTAGCTAGTCTTGGTTGTGAGAAAATAAAGCACAAGAATGTGCATCGAAAACATGAGGGATATGGGGTTCAAGTATCCATTGCTGCCGTCCTTTCTGCCTTGTGGCTTCTAAATTCTAAATTGATGTACCAAAAATAAAAATAAAAAAGAAGAAAAAGAGGAAGAAACAGATATCATACCAAACTTTTTCTTGTACAAAATGTGCTTTCATTTAAGCATTATTCTTCTCAAGGCACAGATTTTGAAGGTAGCATGCGTGGTGAGTTTTTGCGTCCATCGATTGTATATGAAAATGATGTAACCGACAATCCAGCAACCAGATGATTTGATACTTTACTTTGTGACATTATGCTAATGGTCATTATCTTTCCTACTAAAAGAGGTTAGAAATTGCCGGACTTAAAAATTTCAAATCTTAACGGTGTTGATACTTTGTTCAAACTCCTTTTGCAAGCTAATTATGACTTAGACTTTGTCTTTATTCTTTGATATTTGTCCCTTTCTCTAACAACTCAGCGACAAGAAGTTTCAAAACAACTACCGATTAGGTTTTGGAAAATTTCACAGTCTCTTGCTATAAATAGGTATCATCATTTACTTGTTTTCTCTCAAATAAAGCTAACATAAGATATCGGAGATGGCTAAATCTCAATTCAGCTGCGCAACCTTCTTTGCCCTGCTCATCTGCTTCCTCCTCCTCGTACCAAATGGTAAGTTGTAGCTAGTCTTAAATGGTGAACACATGCACAGAATGGCATATATTTGCACATTCCCAAAGTTTTAATTATTTGTCTCTACCTCTCTCTTAGTTAGAGAATTTCGAGTATAATAAACAGATATGGTTGTCACTAGCAATGAATTACAATAGTTATACATGCGTATCATGTGCATGTATACTCACAATCAAAATTTTACGAACTAATTTGTGTTACGTATGCTTTTCAATAAATGTTTTCTGCTCTTGAATTTCTCTTCCACATTCTAATTTCTCGTCACATGTAAATCTACTTCAAATATACATGTATAGTGTTGCAAGTAACTTTACATGTGGTGCAAAAATAGAAAATGGAATAAAGATTGACACAAAACAATGACATAGAGGAGCCATAACCTATAATACTAACAAACACTTATCCGCTAGGTGGACAGGCTAGATCCCTCATACATATCATAAACTCTGGACTAACTGTACATAATTTGCTCTTTCTCTTGCTTTGTTTCATGCAGAGATGCCAATAGCTGAAGCTAAATCTTGCCAGAAGCCTAGCAAATTCTGGTCAGGGAAATGTGCCGATAAAGGGTGCCACAATGTTTGCAAGTCTCGAGACCATGCTGACTCCGGATCATGTATGTGGACTGGCCAAGGTCATCAACGTCATTATGCTTGCTACTGTCGCTACAAATGTTGAAAGCCTACTATATGCTACAATTTGCACCGTACTTTGTAATGTGAAATAAAGGCCAACAATTCACTAGAATTGCATATGTGCCGCCAATGGTAGCTGTTCCTATGTCAGTTGCTAATTATGTATGCCTGTATGTGTTATCACTGAAACATCACTGCTCAGTGATAACTTAATCAGTCTATCCAGGTGTGTTTGTTACCATCTGTCTTGTATTCATTTAAATATAAATGGACTACCTCTATCCAAGTATGAGAGTCATTTTTCTGGGAATTCAACTTGTTATGAATACATGTGATTATTATGTTTGGAATTGGAATAGGTGTGATTTTATATGGTGGTTATACTGTTAGATTGCACTTATGCATCAAGTTGATATACACGAACAAACTTTTCGCGTTGAACAAAATTACATGATTGTATATTAAATTATTTAAGAAGTATAATATCCGTACAACCACACGAAAATTTTAACTATACCAGTCTTGGTCCATTAAGTTCTGAAGGGGTGGCATTAGATAAATTTATCTAAGTTTTTGAAATTGCAAAATTGAAACAAAACTGATGTCATGTGTGAATCTCAAAATAGTGACTTCTATTTTATTTTGGGATAGCAAAATAGTTACTTCTATTTCGGAATAGCAAAATAGTGAAAATATTAAATAACAATAAAGTGGAGAGAGTACCTCTACAAGGTACCTTTTATTCTACGGAACTCAATTTATAAATACTTCGTTTCAACACAGAAAGAGAAAAAGTGAAGTTGCTGATCTGCATGAATCAAAAGTGTTTGATACTTTGCTTACATGCGAAAAGCATTTATTCATCTATGACTAGAACAGCATTAGATAAAGGCCATAGCCAACCAGAAAAATGCTACCACATTACCACCACATTAGATCACTTTTATTTTTACCTCTTCTACATTAATTGTATTCATATGGCGTCACTAAGTTAATCTTGCTTCTTCTCTCCATGTTGCGTTAATGAACTTTAGCTTTTATTGAAGCGGGGAAGAACCTAAAGCATCTATTATAATGGTAATTAATTAGAGAATTTTTGTTCCCATATTACCTCCGGATTATGTGTTTGGTCGTCCAAAATAAGTAGCAAATGAACTTTCCAGTACGTTTTTGCTGTTGGCCATCTAGTTCTACGGTCTTATGTGGTGAAATATGTTTTGTAGCAAATTGGAATCCGATTAACACGAAAAAATATCTGCCAAAGAGTTGGATGCGATACTAAAAAACAAGTCTAACGAAAAAAAGAGAAAGTCATAAGCACCGCCAAGGATAATGCTATAGTGTCAATCGTTAACATAACTTGTGAATATTTTACATTAAAATACTGATAAAACAGGTTTGTTTTAAAAAAAAAAAATTAAAATACTGGTACAACCAGTTAATAATGGTCCCCACATCCAAGATTGGTATCTTTAGTGACAATTGCACTACTGTTCATTTAGGTTTCCAAGATTCAAAGTAACATCAGGTGGTAATATGGTAACTTTGGTAACAAAATTGGTAAGTTATAAGTGTGATTGAAATTTACTCTTAAATACCGAACATTACTACTTCTCCAACAAAACATATTACTTTATAATTAGTAAGTTTAATTTAAACAATGGTAAGTTTTACAAATAAAATGGTAAATTGTTCAAACTTACTACATTATTTCACAAACTTAGCATTTTACTTAAGAAAGTTACAACAATTATAATTAGTAAGTTTAAGTGAAATAATGGTAAGTTTTTGTTAAAAATGGTAAGTTTTACAAATAAAATGGTATATTGGTGAATTGTCCAAACTTACTATTTTATTTCACAAACTTACCATTTTACTTAAGAAAGTTATAACAGTTATAATTAGTAATTTTAATTCAAATAATGGTAAGTTTTACAAATAAAATGGAAAATTGGTGAATTGTTCAAACTTACTATTTTATTTCACAAATTTACCATTTTACTTAAGAAAGTTACAACAATATTAGTAAGTTTAATTCAAATAATGGTAAGTTCTTACTGAAAAATGGTAAGTTTTACAAATAAAATGTTAAATTGGTGAATTGTTCAAACTTACTACTTTATTTCACAAACTTATCATTTTACTTAAGAAAGTTATAACAATTATGATTAGTACGTTTAATTCAAATAATGGTAAGTTTTACAAATAAAATGGTAAATTAGTGAATTGTCCAGACTTACTACTTTATTTCACAAACTTACCATTTCACTTAAGAAAGTTACAACAATTATATTTAGTAAGTTTAATTCAAATAATGATTAGTTCTTATTGAAAAATGGTTAATAAGTTTAATTCCAATAATGGTAAGTTTTTGTTGAAAAATGGTAAGTTTTACAAATAAAATGTAAATTGATGAATTATTCAAACTTACTACTTTATTTCATAAACTTACCGTTTTACTTAAGAAAGTTACAACAATTATAAATAGTAAGTTTAATTGAAATAATAGTAAGTTTTTGTTAAAAAATGGTAAGTTTGACAAATAAATTGGTAAATTTGATGAATGATTAAAATTACTAGTTTAGTGAACAAACTTACCATTTTAGTTAAATAACTTACCCAGAATTTATAATCATTATTTTAATGGACTTAGAAAAGATGCTAAAGGACCAAAATTGTTGCTAAAATTGGGTAATTTAGACAACTACTGGTAACTTGAATTATTTAAGTACTTCGTGAGGTGACTTGTCACTGCAGCACGATCCCACAACCAATATTCTCCATGAAAACAAAGTTTAAACAGTAATTGAAATATAAAAATTGGCCATGAAAATCTTGCACTCCCTATGTGCCATAATTTGATATTTTTTTGTTTTAGAAAATCCAACCATTTTAAGAAAAAAGTGTAATTATTAAGCTTGAATGTGGTGATTTTTGATTAACCTTAAATATGGCCCTCACATTTAAATTCTATGAGTGGAGTGGCACGCAAAAAAAAGTAACTGTTTTCAAATGGTAAAATGGAACAGCTTATGAAGTTGTGTTGATTTTGAAAAGATGACTCTAAAAACATGATACTAAAAAAGGATGGAGGGAGGATAAAAGTAATAGTTGCTCAATTATTTTACTATTTTATTTTCCGTTTTATTTTTTATTTTTTAAAAAGTTTCCATTGACTCTGCCTTAGCTTCCTTTCGTTTAGTTAAATAGAAAACCGAAGACCATGCACTTTATTTTTTTGCATTGTTTGATATCAGTAGGGGAACAAGTAATTTTAAAACTAGTGGGACACATTATAAAAATTCATAATTTTTTCAAAGTGTGTTTGTAGGATTTTTTGGTGGCGCACGGGCCCCCACTTTAAATCCACCACTATTAAAGGTTCCCAAGTGTAAATGTTTTTTTTTAAACTGGAAATTGTGAAAATGTAAAGGAATAATAAATATGACTACATGCTAAAGAAATACAAAATTAAAATTAATCAAAGCCATAAATTGGTATAATTATTCTATAATTAACAGATTATATTATCTTTGTCACAGGGGCTGTTCTCATTTACTTTTACATCTAGATTTTAGATTTTTTTTAAAACCAAAAAGGGAAAAATCTAGAATATACGTAGGAGTTAACTTTAATTGCTGATTTTTTTCTCTATAATTGCGTTCTATGATCAACTTTTGCAAAATTTACAACAAACAATAATAGGCTAAAAGAAGAATGAATACCAAAACAATAAAATGCGATAGGAAAAAATTTTTATATTGGGAATAAAAGATGGTTTCATCTTTTATCGGCAGAGGCAAATCAGGGGTTGGAATGGATAGTGGAGCATTGTTATCGTGGGGCAAATCAGGTAGTGGATGCTCTAGCCAAGGTGGGGGCACAGTCAGAGGATATTGTCTTGTATACATCACAGTCATATTTACCAAGATTGGCAAGGGGGGCCTTGGGTTTAAATAGGTAACAGACTCCCGTTATTCGAGTTAGATTTGCTCGTAATTAAGGCTTTGTATTGTTACTTTATGGTCTCTAATAATACAAGGGGGTGGTGTCCCTCCCCGCATAAGGGGTTAGCCTGAAAAAAAAAAAGATGAAACATCTTAATTGACTCCATAAAGTTTTGATTCTAAATTACTCACTAAAAATATGCTTATCTCAAATGAATATCAGCTCATAACAATAGGTAACATTGAAGATGTTCGATTGGTTTCTTTAGAACAAACTCATGTTGATGTTCAATGGATTCATAGAGAATCAAATAAGGTTGCACATACTTTAACAAACTGGGCTAAATCTGCCAATCTAACTGAATCTCTTTGGAATTCCCTCCTAACTTCGTCAAACAAACTGGTGCAATATGATTTCCAACTAACTTATTAATAACATTTATATATATAGAAAGCAATAGGTGTTACTCCTCAATATTCCCCACATATATGTATTCCGTGTAGATATGTAACTTTATGAAATTATTCAAATTGCTATGGCCAGGCTGAATTTCTAATTTGAACCTAAGTTGGTATCATATCCTATCCAATGAACGAAAAAAAATCCTGAAAATGACAATAGCTGACTTATGAATTAATGAAAAGAACACTTGTGAAATTAATTAATCTCCACTAAAATTAATGACGTGAAATCTAAATTAATTCTGTAAAGAATTCAATCTAGTGTTTGTGTATTGAGAAAACAACAATTGCTGACTTATTCGTATGCTGTACGGATCTTCTAGAGTACTTGTTGCTTTAGTGGCCACAAGTCAACATTATTAACAAAATCCCAATGAGTCTTTATACTGAACAAGAAAAGAAATTAAATCCCACTACAAACCGTACCTTCCTCTGTAAAGCTGATCTGTGTTGAATGGGCCAAGTTGGGATGGACAAGGGGCCAGTGACAATGACCAAGTTACCAGCAAACGAAAGAGACACCCTTAATTAATGCCAGACTATGATTGATACTCCAGTTAAGTTCATGGACAGATAAATCTTGTCATTTTTTGAAATTACTCAAGTAGATATTTTGTAAACATGTGTCTTGGCATATTCAAGAGATGGTTGCTGTCTGTTATTAGTAGAACTTTAATTACATTCATCATTTAAAGGTCACATAGCTGGTCAAGTGTCTTTCAGCGACAAATTGAGATTAAATGTCTCCATATAGACTCAAGGCTGCAAAATTGGTTCAGCCAATATTGTCCTTCGATTCAAAATTGCAAATCCTGTAATGGTGTTAATGCTTTTCAATACGTGTTTTTGTTGTATAATGTTAACCAAGCTCCTTGACATTGTCATGAAGGTTTTAACACAACTATCTACCAGGTTCTGAAAAAATGCACCATCTCTTACTATAAGTACCTATCATCCTTTACCTGTTATCTCACAAGTATTGCAACAAAATTAAAGATATTTGTTTTGAAAAATAAAGATATTGTAGATGGCTAAATCTCACTTTAGCTACGCAACCTTCTTTGCCCTCCTGATCTTCTGCTTCCTCCTTCTCGCATCAAATGGTGAGTTGTATGTTAGTCTTTATTCAGATATCTTACACATTTCTAGTCTTAAATGGTGCACATATGCATAAAGGATAGTGCTGTGGTACCGAAATTGTTAAGTGATTTAATATAAAATAATAGCAGTTGACCTGAACATCCGGTTTTCTTTTCTTTTGTGATAGTTTACAGCTTTTTGCATCCCTTTTTTGTGAATTAAATAATGCATCCAAAGATACATATAACTTTTCCAACTAAATCGGTAAGATTAACTTGTAAAATAGTAAGTTTTAAGTGCTTAACAAATTTACTTTTTTAATATTGAATCTTACCATTTATGTAATGAATTTTACTATATTTTTTTTGTCAAACTTACTCGCTTTAGCAATAGGTAAGTTTCTGAGGTAAATTAGTAAGTTTGTCCAACAAAGTACCAAATTTCAAAAGTAACATTTTATTAGTAAAAAATACTATTTATCTAACAAAACTTACTATTATTTTGATTAAACTTACTAATTTAGTTGCATGCAAGTTTTTCAAGTAAAACAATGAGTTTGTGCAATAAAAAAGTAAATTTCAAAAATTACCTTTTTATTAGCCAAATTTACCATTTATCTGACAAAACTTACTCCTAACCTCATTAAACTTACTGATCTAGTTGTATGCAAGTTTTTCAAGTAAAATGGTGAGTTTGGACAACAAAGTAGTAAGTTTTAGTCATCCATATAAGTTACCTTTTTAATGCACAAACTTTCTATTTATCTTCCAAATCTTACTGTAATTGTAAAGAATTTACTAACCTAGCTTTAAGTAAGTTTCACAAATATATTGGTAAGCTTGTGCAATGAAGTAGTAAATTTGTAAAATTTAGCAATTTACCATTTTATTTGTTAAACATGCTATTTTTTAACAAAAACTCACCACTATTTGAATTAAATTTACTAATTATAATTGTTGTAACTTTCTTAAGTAAAATGATAAGTGACAAGTCCTCAACATAAGTATAAGTTTAATCTAAAATATACCCGCTTGACTACAAGTATACAGGTCAAATAGTAGTTTAGAGCATATATCGGGTCAATCCCACGAGGAGCAACTATTACAAGTATTAGGTCCTTTACTTGCTCTATTATTTAAACTATCTATCGAATAAATGCAATAGAAATAATAATACTTACTAACTAGCTATTTTAACTAAATAACATGCAAGAAAACAATGAAGAAATTTCACTAAATAATTGAGTTTAGGGAAATAGAGTCTACTTATGGCATAAAAAATATGAGTGAATAGATTTACCTCTTGTTACTACCTTATTTAACTAGAGATTCATTTCCATATTTGCCAAAACTCACTCTCATGATGTAGCGGGTTAGAATAGTCTAGTTTTCCCTATTTTCATGGTGAATAATTAGATCTACTCTTTTATTCTTCATGAAATGCAAAGTTAGTCCATTTAAGTGTACCTCTATTCTCATGAGTCTGCTTTTTAAACTCCATTTATGCTGTTCCATCACTATTATCAATTTTCATTGAACAATAACAACTAAAAACCTCTTATTGATGATCAAGTAACAACAAGTAATAAGCATGCATAAATTAACACGTTAATACAAGAGGTAGTAAGCATAAACTATATTCAATTCATATCAAGTAGCCATAAACTTTATCTACTCCCTAGATCTAGAAATTTAGCTATTCATGTAAAATAAAACAATAAAGAGCATAATTTCATTGCATGCACAAATAATGAATCACAAGTAAAGATAAAAATAGAGAAAGTTTAGTCAAGGCGATGAACAAGCTCCCAAATCTTCTATTTCTTCAACAAAATGAGTGGTACAATGAATTATCCAAGTTTTTCTTATAAGTTCCTAACTAGAGAGAATAAAAAAAAGGGTTAATTCCACTTTGTCCCCCCAAACTTTGGACGATAACCCACTTTAGTCCCTAAACTTCAAAGTGGGACACTTAAGTCCCTAAACTTATAAATACCTCCCACTTAAGGAGAATTGTTAACAGAATCCTGAATGCCATTGGTGGTCGAAGTGTCCCATTTTATAAGGGTTTAGGGATTTAAGTATCACATTTTATAAGTTTAGGTCCTTAAGTGGGAGGTATTTATAAGTTTAGGGACTTAAGTGTCCCATTTTAAAGTTTAGGAACTAAAGTGGGTAATCGTCTAAAGCTTGGGGGGACAAAGTGGAATTAACCCTAAAAAAAGACTAAAACTAACCTCTTGAGCTAGCAACTAAGAATAACCCCCTATAATGACTAATCTCTCTTAAGTTCAATGATTCTTGCATATGTAATGTTAGGAGAGTCAAAAAGTGAAAAATGAAATGACATAACGCTCCTTTTTTCTTTCCTAAGGAATCTTAAGCATGTGCAGCCGAAATTCTGAGCTAAAATTGAGCAGGAAAGCAGTGTGAAAACAGAGCAAATTGCAAAAAAACAGGGCACAATAGGCGACCTTAGAATACGTGACCTTCACCCTAGTATTTGAGGTCACGTTTTCTCTTCTGGTTCTGTTTCTTGCTTCGTTTCTGCTTCAATTGATGCAACGGATCTTCAGTTCTACACCCTGTGCCACGTTCTATCGTACTTTTTATTATATTATTATTTCTCTTATATAAACATCATGTTTTAGTTCTTTTTTATTTCCTTAAGATCCCATAACTATTAATTGAGTAATAAATAATGTAAGGATCGAAGACAACCTAAGAGGGGGGTGAATTAGGTAGTTTTAAAAACTGACCAAGTTGTGAGTCACTTTTCGAGTACTTGTCCTCTTTTTCTAAAAGACCATATAATGGAGTAATTAATGAGAAAGTACAAATGCTTGTGAGTAGAAGAGATGAATAATTTATATAGCAAGATAGTAAGTAAAGAGATAGAATATCAAACCAAATACCAAACTCCTATTGAATTTGAATGTCACTTTAGTGAGCAAGCTTCTTCAAGTTGATCAACTTACAACCAATCTTTGTGTACAAAGAAATGATCACTTCCTCCTTGCCCCAAGCCACACTTGGTCAAGCAAGGAAGTTTTACTATCACTCGGATAACCCTCACAAAGCTACACTATTGAAATAATTGAATCACACTAGAAAAGTTTATCAAAATTTACACAACTAACATTACAAATCTTCTTTGAAGAGTATTTTCCTACTAAAATCACTCTTGAACTGATGTAGTCTCAATGTGTAAAAGTTCTTTGAGGTGGTTAACTTTGCTCTATTTATATGAGACCAAAACGTTTCTCAATTAATGCTTCCAACGGATAGAAGGCAGCTGAAGAGTCAACTAGCTGTTGGTAGTGTCGGATGTCCGGTAGACCAATTTCTCACGTCCGAACGTAGGTAGTGAGTTCAAGAAACTTTTTTGAATTATTTTGGGCGTCCAGTACCTTCAATGTATGCGCTCGAGGGTAGGAAATGAAACTGAGAATTCTTCTTCAATTCTTTTCAGACGTCCGGTGCCTCCAAGGCTTTGCGTCCGAAGTGTCGCAATGTTTGTCGGACGTCCGGTGCTCTGATGTTGTGCGTCCGATCGAAGTTAGCGAATTTAGAAGAAATGACTTAACATCTTCGGACGTCAGAGGGTGGAGTTTTTCATGCTTCCGAAGTTGTGCAATAGTTGTCGGACGTCTGATCTAGTGTGACAGACCCACCTCCTCCTAAGGCGAACCAAAGGGTTCGGCGGACCACTCGCCTAGCTCTCGCCGAGACTCACTCACTCATTACAGTTCTCAAATAAATTACAAGCTATATCTCAATAATTACATCAAATTCTCCATGAATTTACATATCATAAGCGAAGCAAATACTAGTTCCCAGGCGAGGAATGTACACATACATTCATTCAATTCCAAACATTCTTACAATCCTAATTATTACACAAGACAAATCTAAAACTCTAACTGTACAGAAGATAATCCATCCAGTTACACGGAGAACTTAATACAAGCGCTTCCTTTGCCTCGAGCCCTGCGGGGAGAAAATATATTTTGGGGTGAGCTAGAAACTCAGCGAGTGACCAATAAAATCAGTAATCAAGTACATTTCATAATAATGCATTGCGATGATATCGTGAAGCAGCGATCAAATATATGTATGTTGCTCTTGTGAGCCAGTGAAGTCATTGTACTTAGAACCTCAACGCTCAAACAGATCTAGTAAGTCAAACAGTATAAGGGTGCCATCGGTGCTCCAAATAACAAGTAAACAGTGGGGAAGACGTTGGTTCTAACACAAGATTTTCCAAGAACTCATTGGAGCCAAATCATGTCATGGCACACAAATGATATGCAATCGAGTAACCAATGCAAGAAATAATTCATAAGTAACTTTGGAAATAATTTGGGGATCACTCACCTATTTAAGCAAAATAACGTCCAACGCATCACCAAATCACATTCAAGTCCCACTTTCACTCACTCAATCTTCAAGAAAATAAACGGACAGCTTTTCCCCTTAAATTCCTCTACTTTCCACCCTACAATCAAACACCAAATCACATTCCAAAACAGTACACACAAATTTTAGACTATAAAAGACACCTTTCGGCACAATAACAACAACTGAAGCTATACTTATCCAATTGAAACGAACCTTATGGCGTTACGAAGCTAAGACATATACCAACATTTGTTATGAAGACCTCCAAAGCCAAATCATACATTTTCATGGTCAAATATTGAAATCTTAGAGAAAAATGGAAATTGGCCGTGAAACAGGGCTTAAGGGCAGTCAAGGGTATTTCGGTCATTTCACATACTACAGTACTCCAATCGATCTGAAATTTTGTAGGCAGATCTAACTCATATATCTACAACTTTCATGTTTTGTCCAACAGTTGGTTCGGTCTAAAACATGGATAAATTTGCAATCCAAATTAAGTCCAGAAACATGGTAAATGAAAATTACACTTCTAACTAACATTTGTATATAACCACAATTACATATACAAAGCAAAAGATATAATACTCGCTCACGATTCGTATACTTGCGATAAATCGCGTGTGGGGTATTTAGGAGTTTATAAATGTAAAACTTGATTAGGATGAGCTTAATTGTATATGTATACTCCGCGCACGTCAATATACCACATATCTAATTAGGCCACAATGCCCCTTCAATATGAGCCAATTGATAGCTCCAAAACCAATCATAATTAAGCCCCAATTCAAAACCCTTACATTGATATTGACCTACACAAGCTGGAATTTCCGAAGGCAAGTGAAACTAGCACATATAACATCAATGTTTCACATAACACAATTATCAAATACTCTCAAAGTTTGGACAGCATTTCTCTTTAATTTCCTTATTTTTCATCCTATAAAAACACCAATACCATCTCAATTCAATCACAATTACACATACAAATCATAAACTATAAAGCACACCTAATTAGGGCCACAATACCTTTAATCTTAACCAATTAAGAGCTCAAAAACCAACCATAAGAAAGTCCCAAAATAAAACCCTAAAACTGGAATTTCCACACAAATTCTGAAATTTTCCGAAAATAACCACAACTAACACACAAAGGCCCCATTTCACACCATATCAAGTTATCATTCCATGACCAACTAACAATAATCATATAAAATCAGAAAATTCCTTAATAAATCAGAAATTGGTCCAACTCTACTTAAAATCATGAAATCATCCAAAAAATCACATATTTAGCTACTATAAGTCACTAATATACCATTATTAGAACACAAAGGGAATTTCCAAGTAAGGTACCTTATAACTCAAGAAAGATAATAGCTTAGAACTTCCTCTTCGAAAATCACTCCACCAAAAGCTTTAAACCTCCTAAGTACACATATGGAGTAGTTTCCAAAACCATCGGTGAAATCTCAAGATTTTGGCAAAGATTGAAGCTAGAAAAATGAAGAACTTTCTCTCTTTTCTCTCTATGATGCACGGCCAAAAAGAAGCAAGAATGGAAGATATTTCAGCCAAGATACAAGACAAGAATGAAGAAAATAGCCAGTCAAACTTGGCTGCCGCCTGTGACAAGTCACAATTCGGCCAGATTCCAGACCGGATTCAAGGTAGTGAAGATTCTATTTTTTTTTTTTCAAAATCCAACCACAATCCGGCCAAGAACTGGCCGGATATGTTGCCGGATTTGGTACAAAATTTTGCCTCCAAGAACTTTTCTTTTTTCCAAATTCAAACGACACGTTCGTCCGTTTTTCCAACCAAGAGACCTACATCCTCACACAATTACACGTAATAGACTCAACACACACTCATATATATATAATGGAGCCCTCATTCTTGCAGGGCATCACAAACTCCCCTCCTTAAAAGAATGTCGCCCTCGACATTCCAACTTGTACTAATCAGATCAAAATAGTCCTCAAAAGTCAGTCAAGTACTAAGAATCACTCCAATCCCACTTATCACTTTGTAACGGCCAACAGATAACTAAACAAATAACCAAAGAGAACAAGCAAAAGGGCTCGGTTCAAACAACTACCCCTGAGTTGGAACTAAAGTCCTAAATATTCGGAAAAATTCAGGACATGGCATAGTCTCAAGTCGAAAATTTTAGCCCCGGCGGTGTTGGACAACACAACAAGCTAGCACAATAGTTATAATTCGCCAAAGAGTCTTAGTTCAAAAATTCCATCCCTGGTGGTGTTGGACAACACAACAAGTTAGCACAACGGCTATACTTTACCAGAGAGGCTCAGGAATTCGTCCCTGGTGATGCTTGAGAACTCAACAAGCTAGCGCAATGGCTATACTTCACCAAAGAGCTTTAGTTCAAAATTGTCATCCCTGGCGGTGCTTGAGAACATAACAGGCATGCCTTGCCAAAAGAATGGTAGTGCTTGAAAACACAACAGGCAATTCCTCACCAGAGAGGTTTAGTTCAAAAAGTTCATCCCTGGCGGTGCTTGAGAACACAACAGGCATGCCTTGTCAGAAGAAAGGCGGTGCTTGAAAACACAACAGGCAATGCCTCACCAGAGAGATTCAATTCAACCGCTACAGAAAAGTAGTAGCCGGTTTACAACCACACGAGTACGAGTAAATTCAAAAGTAAGGTCAAAACAGGGTTCAAACAAATAAGTTCAAAAGCAGAGCCAATTACTTCAGGTTCATGGTGCACGGATACGAATAAGAACTCACTCGGCAAGCCTATGCCCAGCAATTCACATTCTCAAGCAGTCACAGAATTCAAGTCCAGTTACAGGTCGTATACGAATCCAACTACTTGCTCATGCGTACATGAAATACCCTATATTCAGTCAAATCAGGTCCATCAAGTGTACATAAGATCACGCTTGCCTAAACACGTTCAAATCTCAAGTAAGTTCAGCCTAATCGGTTTCAGGCAGTTCAAGTATTTCAAATCCCAACACTTACAAATCGGGTGGTGCAAACTTTAATCAAATAAAAAGACTAGAAAAAGGATGCAAAAATCAGAAGTTTTCTTAACAAATCCGGCCACCACCACAATCTATCAAAACCCTAGCCAAAATCTTATCGGACAAGTTCTAGATAACATTCATCATTTCAATGTCCTCATTCGGTTAAGTCTCAAGTACAATAAGAAATCCTCTGTACTCCAACCTGTGCCATTACAACTTATCTCAAACTCACTTATGGTTCCTATTCACATCATCAAACACTAGACCATGTTCCTTCCAAATTCACAAGTATTTCCTCAGGAAAAGTATCGAGTACTCAAATGCAAGAATCCAAAACTATGAAACTTTACGACACAAGCGTACGCTAGTACCAGAATCGGTTGATATACGCTTGGGAGCAACCAAGTCATATCTTACGCTTACCACTTTCAAACCAGTCCCACAGTCCGGCATCCTAAACTTTAGCCTAGGATACACTACAGAGATCTGAAGCCTAAGCTCTGATACCAACTATGACAGACCCATTTCCCCCTAAGGCGAACCAAAGGGTTCGACAGACCGCTCCCCCAGCTCTCGCTGGGACTCACTCACTCACTACAGTCCTCAAATAAATTACAAGGTACATCTCAATAATTACATCAAATTCTCCATGAATTTACATATCATAAGCGAAGCAAATACTAGTTCCCAGGCAAGGAATGTACACATACATTCATTCAATTCCAAACATTCTTACAATCCTAATTATTACACAAGACAAATCTAAAACTCTAACTGTACAGAAGATAATTCATCCAGTTACATGGAGAACTTAATACAAGCGCTTCCTTTGCCTCGAACCCTATGGGGAGAAAATATATTTTGGGGTGAGTTAGAAGTTCAGCGAGTGACCAGTAAAATCAGTAATCAAATACATTTCATAATAATGCATTGCGATGATATCTTGAAGCAGTGATCAAATATATCTATGTTGCTCTTGTGAGCCAGTGAAGTCATCATACTTAGAACCTCAACGTTCAAACAGATCTAATAAGTTAAACAGCATAAGGGAGCCATCGGTACTCCAAATAACAAGTAAACAGTGGGGAAAACGTTGGATCTAAGCACAAGATTTTCCAAGAACTCATTGGAGCCAAATCATGCCATGGCACACAAATGATATGCAATCGAGTAACCAATGCAAGAAATAGTTCATAAGTAACCTTGGAAATAGTATGGGGATCACTCACCTATTTAAGCAAAATAACGTCCAACGCATCACCAAATCACATTCAAGTCTCACTTTCACTCACTCAATCTTCAAGAAAATAAACGGACAATGTTTCCCCTTAAATTCCTCCACTTTTCACCCTACAATCAAACACCAAATCACATTCCAAAACAGCACACACAAATCTTAGACTGTAAAAGACACCTTTTGGAACAATAAAAACAACTGAAGCTATACTTATCCAATTGAAACAAACCTTATGGCGTTACGAAGCTAAGACATATACCAACATTTCTTATGAAGACCTCCGAAGCCAAATCATACATTTTCATGGTCAAATATCGAAATCTTAGAGAAAAATGAAAACTGGCCGCGAAACAGGGTTTAAGGGCAGTCAAGGGTATTTCGGTCATTTCACATGCTACAGTACTCCAATAGATCTGAAATTTTGCAGGCCGATAGCTAACTCATATATCTACAACTTTTGTGTTTTGTCCAACAGTTAGTTCGGTCTAAAACATGGATAAATTTGCAGTCCAAATTAAGTCCAGAAACATGGTAAATGGAAATTACACTTCTAACTAACATTTGTATATAACCATAATTACACATACAAAGCAAAAGATATACCACATATCTAATTAGGCCACAATGCCCCTTCAATATGAGCCAATTGATAGCTCCAAAACCAATCATAATTAAGCCCCAATTCGAAACCCTTACATTGATATTGACCTACACAAGCTGGAATTTCCGAAGGCAAGTGAAACTAGCACATATAACATCAATGTTTCACATAACACAATTATCAAATACTCTCAAAGTTTGGACAGCATTTCTCTTTAATTTCCTTATTTTTCATCCTATAAAAACACCAATACCATCTCAATTCAATCACAATTACACATACAAATCATAAACTATAAAGCACACCTAATTAGGGCCACAATACCTTTAATCTTAACCAATTAAGAGCTCAAAAACCAACCATAAGAAAGTCCCAAAATAAAACCCTAAAACTGGAATTTCCACACAAATTCTGAAATTTTTCGCAAATAACCACAACTAACACACAAAGTCCCCATTTCACACCATATCAAGCTATCATTCCATGGCCAACTAACAATAATCATATAAAATCAGAAAATTCTCCAATAAATCAGAAATTGGTCCAACTTTATTTAAAATCATTAAATCATCCACAAAACCACATATTTAGCTATTATAAGTCACTAATCTACCATTATTAGAACACAAAGGGAATTTCCAAGTAAGATACCTTATAACTGAAGAAAGATAATAGTTTAGACCTTCCTCTTCAAAAATCACTCCACTAAAAGCTTTAAACCTCCTAAGTACACATTGTATAGAGTAGTTTCCAAAACCATCGGTGAAATCTTAAGATTTTGGCAAAGATTGAAACTAGAAAAATAAAGAACTTTCTCTCTTTTCTCTCATCATGCACGGCCAAGAAGGAGTAAGAATGGAAGATATTTCAGCCAAGATACAAGATAAGAATGAAGAAAACAGCCAGTCAAACTTGGTTGCCGCCTGTGACACGTCATAATCCGGCCGGATTCAAGGCAGTGAAGATTCTATTTTTTTTAAAATCCAACCATAATCTGGCCAACAATTCGGCCAAGAACTGGTCGGATATGCGGCCAGATTTGGTACAAAATTTTGCCTCCAAGAACTTTTCTTTTTTCCAAATTCAAACGACACGCTCATCCGTTTTTCCAACCAAGAGACCTACATCCTCACACAATTACACGTAATAGCCTCAACCCACACTCATATATATAAAATGGAACCCTCATTCTTGCAGGGCGTCACATCCAGTCTTTTGGTGCATCCGACAGCAGTTTCAGCATACTTTGTGCTTAATTTTTGAACATGTTTTGCTTCATTTCTGAAAAGATCTATTGAGAGAATATTAGTAACATCTATTTGTTTTGTAATCATCAAAAGTTACAGACTGAGATTAGCAATCTCCCCCTTTTTGATGATGACAAAATAATGGATGGAGGCACAACTCCCCCTTACTTAATGCATCCAAGGAGTGGATACTCCCCCTCAGAATAATATCCTCTCACATATAGATTACTGGACACTCCCCCTTAGAATGACTTCCCCTCATGTATAGATTACACTTATCCCAGATTGCATATCCATTTCTCCTCTTTTTTATCATCATTGAATCAACCAGAAACCAGAATCCAACACACATCAGCAATATTATGAGCAATACTATTACCAACAAAACCAGAACCCAAAACAACACATCATCAATATTGACAGTCAGTCAATATCAGAAATCAGAGGCCAAACTGAATTAAGAGTAACCAAAGGATAATCCACAAACGCAACATTCATTCAAAACATAAAAGATAACCAAATAGTTTTACAAGCCAGCAGAAGAAAAGAAAAGAAATAAAATCCTTAATACAGAGCAAACAAAAGATGCAAATGATGAACTAAATAGTGAGGTGCAATATGCCTAGAAGTGCCTAAATGGTGATCTTGGATGATCCGAGTCTTCTCCTTGTTAGGCGGTACTGAGCAGGATCCACTTCTTCCTCTTCAGTTTCCTCATCATCCTTTTCAGTTTCCTCTTCAATTATTGGAGTGTTTCCTTTGTCTTGTGGCTGAGAACTAGAAGCATGAGCCTCTAAAATAGTTTCAGTATGAGGAGTTTGCTCAGTTGGCTCAGTTCTTGGCTCTTTCTGATGAACATTCTTATTGTCTTGAGGAATAGGAGGCACAAGCAAGTTCTTTTTGTCAATGAAGGTGGCTTGTTGGTCGGGTGATATGGTCATCATCAGATCATCTTCTAGAAGTAGGATGTGTTGTTTGAGATCCTTTAGCAAAGAAATGACCTCAGAGTTGGATGAAGAGGGCTTAGTGGCTGACCTTCTAGGATGGATAGTAAAAGGTGAAGTAAACATGGACTGATATCGAGGAGTTTTAGGACTGACAGGAGTTTCATGAAAATTCTTCCTTTTAGACTCCAAAACAGTTTCCTGCTAGCACCATTTACCATAAAAAAAACTTCAGATTTTTTCTTTCAAAATATGCCTTTGAAAAGACAGTGGATGTACTTTCTTTTGGTGATTTGCCAGTGAAGAAAATTTTGAAATGAGCAAAGATTGGAGTCAGAAATTTTCCATAAAAAAGTTTTCTACAGCTATCAGTGCTGATTTTGAGTAAGGATTTGCACATAACGAAACCGAAATCAATTCGAATTTTTTCAAAAAAGTAGTAAAACAGGTAAAACTCCATTTTGTTGGCATCAGTCCTATGATCATCTGTAGGAACCAACAAATTTGAGATTACAGAGAAGATGATCAAATTTTGAGAACTGAAATCCTCCAATTTTGCCTCAGCAGGAGTGTTAAAATGAGTTTGAAAATAAGTCATCAGTTTTGCAACATGAAAATGGTGATAGGCAGAAGGAAATTTTTCATATGAAAAGAAGTTTACAATTTTTCCTTTAAAATCACCTTTAATTTTGATTTTCAGAACATTGTTGACAATGTCAGGATTTAACTCTATATCAATAGAATTGACACGTGAAACTAAATCAGTGTGTGATTTATCCTTCCTAAGGTTGGCAAAGAATTGATAAAGAATGTCAGGATAATAGGTGTTGGGAATGATCAAAATTTGAGTCCATTTGTGGAATTCAAAGAGCTTAATAATAGGTTCAAGGTCAAGTTTACGGAATTCATGAGGGATAATTGTCCTTTAGGTGATGAAACTCTTCTGAGAGACCCATTCGAGCCTGCCCCTGGCATCATCATCAATGAACTTTGGAAGTGGGGTGGGTTCCTCTGCAATCTGAGTCTCAGGTTGCTCCCTGGCAGTTCGTTTACTCTTTCCACTTCGTGGAGAATCATGTATATTGGCTTGTCCACCAGACCTTGTTCATGGAGACTTTTTTGTAGAAGTCTCAGTGGCTTGCTGATTCTCAACATTTTGCTCAGCAGTCTGCTGCTCTTCAATTTGCTCAACAGAAGGATCAGCAGTTTGCCTTTCCTCAGTTTGAGCAGTCTCCTTCTTTTTAGCAGACCGTTTCCCTTTTTTTCTTTGAGATTCAGATCCTTTTCTGGGTGATTTTGTGACAGATGTGTCAACATTAGTAGGCTGCTCCGGTTCCTCTTCACTATCACTGACAGGAGGCAATGCAGTGGACTGTTCCTCAGTTTGTTCCTCTGAACGTTTCTTTTGAGCCAAACCTTTTCCTTTTCCACCATGTTTTTTTGTTACTTTCTTTGGAGATTTGGTGGTGGATGGCTCAACAATTTCAATATCTTCATCCCTCAACTTGAACCTTGGGGTGCGTTTGGCATTGATAGACCCTCCTCTAATTCTCACCATGATGCAATGCAAGATGATGTTGTTGCAGAGTATAATGCGAGTGTGTAATAAAATGAACTACTAGTACAGATGAACTACAATAACTGCTTGAATCGTCCACAGAGAGTGAACTTTGAATGGTTAGGGTTTCAGGTGAGAATTGGGATTTATGGGGTAGTTGGCAGTTAGAAAAAGTTATGAGGGGTAATGAACGGGCAATAGGAATGTAATGGTGTTTGGCAACTCAATTTCTTGAAATTTGATCACAAATGAGATGAATTTTGAATGTGAGAGAATATGAAGAGTTGCGTTCAATATAGTGGTTGAGAGTGAAGTAAATGAGGAAGAAAACTGCTTTATAATATTTTTCTTTCTAGTGTCGGATGGCCGAATGAAGTGGGGCATCCGACACAGCCATCCGAACCAGAACTTTCTGGAACAATGATGAAAAACACTATCGGACGTCCATTCTAACACATCGGATGTCCGATAAAAAGTGACTAGAAATTTTTTAAAAATATTTTTCTGAAACGCCCAATTTTGTTTTCAAAGACACAAATTCATCCAGTGATAAGTCTTTTGTGAGAATATCAGCAATTTGATCTTTTGAACAGACATATTGAACACAAATTTCACCCTTATGGACAAGATCACAAATGAAATGATACTTTATGTCCATGTGCTTTGTCCTAAAATGTTGAATGGAATTTTTTTGTCAAATTCATGGCACTAGTATTATCACAATATATAGGCACACAATCATACATTAATCCAAAATCATTCAATGTGTTTTTTATTCACAATAATTGAGCACAACAAGCTCCGGCGGCAACATATTTCGCTTCGATTGTAGACAAAGAAATAGCATTTTATTTTTTGCTAAACCAAGATACTAAACAATTTCCAAGAAAGTTACATATACCCATTGTACTCTTTCTATCTATTCTACAACCATCAAAATCAGCATCTGAGAATCTACATAAAGGAAATTCATGACACTTAGGATACCATAGGCCAAAATTCATAGTTCCTTTTAGGTATATAAAAATTCTTTTTACCGCATTCAAGTGAGATTTTTTTGGACAAGACTGAAAACGAGCACACAAGCATACAACAAACATGATATCAGGTCTACTAGCAATTAAGTAAAGTAAACTACCAATCATACCTTTATATTTCTTTTCATCAACTTTTGTACCTTATTAATCCTTATCAAGCTTGATAGATGTGCACACAGGTGTTCCAACTTGCTTTGAATCTTCCATTCCAAATCTTTTGAGCAGCTCCTTGGTATATTTGGCTTGATTAATAAACGTTTCTTCTCGGGTTTGAACCACTTGGAGTCCAAGAAAGAAATTTAATTCTCTCATCATGCTCATCTCAAACTCTTTTTACATAATTATGAAAAAAATTCTTGCACAAACTCTTATTAGTAGCACCAAATATAATATCATCCACATATATTTACACAATTAAAAGATCACTTGAGCTATGTTTAGTGAAAAGAGTGGTATCAACAATGCCTCTGTTAAAACCATTTTCAACCAAAAAATCACTTAAACGCTCATATCATGCTCTTGGAGTTTGTTTTAATCCATACAAAATTTTTGAGAATTTAAACACATGATTTGGATAAGTCTCATTTTGAAAGTCAGGAGGTTAATCAACATATACTTCTTGATCAATAAAACCATTTAAGAAAATACTTTTAACATCCATTTGAAATAGCTTAAAATTCTTGAAATATGCAAAGGCCAAAAACATCCTAATTGATTCTAACCTAGCTACGGGTGCAAATATTTCATCAAAATCTATTCCTTTTTCTTGAGCATATCCCTTAACTACAAGTTTGACCTTGTTTCTTATTACATCATCTTTGTCATTCAATTTGTTTCTAAACACCCATTTTGTACTAATGACAGGATGATCTTGAGATCTATCAACTAATGTCTAGACCTTGTTCCTTTCAAACTGATTTAATTCCTCTTCCATAGCTACAATCCAGTTTTCATCTTTCAAGGCATCAATGACATTTTTGGGTTCATAAAGTGAGACTAATGCCAAGTTATCCATCAATTGTTTGGTGGAGGAACGAGTTCTGACCTTCTCGGATGGATCACCAATGATGAGCTCCTTAGGATGGTTTTAAACAAATTTTCAAGCTCTTGGAAGATCATTGGGTGTACTAGCATCCCTGTCATTATCTTCCAGTGCTGGACTAACTAGAGAATCATCTTCCTTTGAATCATTTTCTGTTGAAGTAATGTCTTGGTAATTGATTGTGAGATTCTTTAGTTCTTCTTGAACACCTGCATCATCATTTTTAGCACAACTTTTGGAAATATCACCATTAGATTCATCAAAAGTAATATGTATAGCTTCCTCTATAACCAGAGTCCTTCGATTATAGATTCTAAAACCTCTTTTATTTTCACAGTACTCCAAGAAAATTCATTCATCAGATTTTTTATCAAACTTTTCAAGATGTTCCTTGATGTTTAAAATGAAGCATTTGCAACTAAAAATTTTGAAGTAACCAACAATAGGCCTTTTATCAAACATCAACTCATAAGAAGTTTTGTTCAAGATTGGTTTTAAAAGAACTCTATTCATAGTATAGCAAACTGTATTTATAGCTTCTGCTCAGAAATATTTTGGCAAGTTGCATCCACTCAACATGGTTCTAGCAGCCTCTTGAAGTGTTCTGTTCTTTCTTTCAACAACATGATTTTGTTGAGGAACTCTTGCAATAGAAAATTCATGTGTAATTCCATTGTTATCACAAAATTCTGGAAAGTCACAAAAATGAAATTCTGAGCCATTGTCACTTCTGATCTTGATGATTTTCAATCCAATCAGATTTTGAACCTTTGCAAATAATGAAACAAAATTTTTGAAAGCATCATCTTTGTGTGCAAGAAATATCACCCAAGTGTATCTAGAATAATCATCAACAACAACAAAACAATATCTTTTGCCACCTAAGCTAGCAGTTTGTATAGGATCAAATAAATCAAGATGTAGAAATTCCAAAGATTTTGTGGTAAAGACACATTTCTTGGGTTTAAAATAAACTTTGACTTGCTTTCCAAATTGGCAAGTATCACAGATTTTGTCCTTTTCAAACTTAATTTTTGACAAATCTCTAACAAGTTCTTTTTTGAAAATTTCTTTTAGCAAATCCATGTTGAAATGATAAAGTCTTCTATGCCACAACCAAGAGTTTTCATTTGCAACTTTAAGACATTTAAAGCTAGAAGAGTCAACATTTTCAAGAACGACTATGTAAATATCATTAATTCTTTTTCCTTTGAAAATAGGATTAAACTTTGGATCAAGAACAAGACATTCATACTTTTTGAATAACACAAACATATTTCTATTACATAATTGACTAACACTTAACAAGTTATAACTCAAATTGTCAATTAAGAGAGTATTGTGAACAAAAGTTTGACCATCCTTACCAACATCTCCTACTCCAATTGTTTTAACTTTGTTGTCATCTCCAAATGTTACTTTTTCACTTGATTTCGGTTTGAACTTGATGAATTGTGATGGATCACCAGTTATATGCCTTGAACATCCACTATTTATGAACCATTTTGATTTCTTAATAATATTCACCAAGTTCACCTACACAAGAGTTCACAAGATAATATTTGGTATCCTTTACTTTTTAGGTCCTTGAGAGTTAGCATTGTGTCTAACTATCCACATGCATTTCATGCCATTTCTCATATTCTTCCTTACATAATAATTACTTTTCATGTGACCAATTTGACAGCAAAAGCTGCACATAGTCAGTGAATTATTCGCATGCACAGATTTAACAAATCTGATTTGCCTTTTCTTATAAATGGTAAATTCGTTTGTACTAAAATTCAACCTTTTCTCATGAATGTCAAAATGAGATTTTGTATTATTTTTTGAAAACAGTTTTGTTTCTTATGTTGAAGCAATTGATTAAGATCATTCATTCTTCTTTTCAAACTCCCTTGTTCATTTTTGAGCATGTCACAGAAGTTTATTTTTCTATCAAGTTCAGCATGTAAATTATTTTCAATCCTTTTCAGGCTTTCATTTTCATTTTTCAGACTCTTGTTTTGTCGAAAAAGGTTTGCATTGTCTTGAATTAGAAAATTGATCTTTTGTTTTAGTTCCTTGTTTCTAACATATGATTCTTTCAAGCTATTATGCAGTCTTTCCATAAATGAATTGATATCATCATTAGATTCATCATTACTATCAAGTTGAGAGTTACAAGTAGTTACATCATCATCACCAATGGCCATGAAAATCATTTGGGCAGATTCCTCTTCTTCTTCGACTTCACCTTCTGAGTTGTAATCATTCCATGTAATTTGAAAGTTGTTGAATTTTGGTTTTCGTTCAACCTTTCCTTCCTTTTTTTTCTTCATTGGACACTCACTCACGTAATGTCCAAGTTGGTTGCATTTAAAGCATTTATCAGTTTGCTTTTTTATTGAACTCTTGCTTCCCTTTATTTTTTGAGTTGTTGAACTGATTTGGAAATGGATTGCTAGGTCCTTTTTTTTTGAATTTTCTTTTGTTGAGATTTTTTTTGAAGTTTCTTGTGATGAGTGCAATATCACTGTCATCAATTTTCATATCTTCTCCATCCAAGGAAGCTGAGTCATCTTCATCTTGCGAGGCTTTTAGAGTAATACCCTTTCTCACCTTTGCATCTTCTTCCTCTTGCACCTTGGACTTGAGTACTTGAGTTTCACCTTATAAGAGATTAGAAAATTAATAAGAGATTTAATAGGTATGAAATTTAGACCTCTAACTTCTTCAATGGCAGTCACTTTACTCTCTCAATCATTGGATAAAATATTCAGAATTTTTCTATTTTTCTCACCTAGAGAGTATTCCTTTTCCAGCACTTTTAAATCCTTAATGAAATCATTGAATCTACAATACATCTTATCAATATTTTCATGAGATTCCATCTTAAATGATTCATACTTAGTGATTAGTATTGATTTTTTTTGTTCTCTTACATTTTCACTCCCTTCATGGATTTCTTTAAATTTATCCCAAATCTCTTTTGCAGATCTACAGTCTTTGACTCTAATAGATTCATTTGAATATAGAGCACTGTATAACACATGCATAGTTTTGGCATTCAAAGTGAGGTGGGTTCTATTATCACCAGTCAACTCATTTCTAGTTTTTGGTTTTGGTCTGCAAGTGACTTCATCAACTATAGAGGCATCATATGGACCTTCATTGACAATAAACCGCAACTCGATATCAATAAATTGTAAGAAAATAATCATCCTTTCCTTCCAACTCACATAATTTGATCCATTGAACATTGGGGGTCTAGTGACGGATCGTCCTTCAAAAAACATAGCATTGTTGGTTGTTATTTTTACTCCAAAGTTGATTGAGCTTAATCTTTAGAAGACTAAACTCTGATACCAATTGTAAGGATCGAAAACAACCTAAGAGAAGGGGTGAATTAGGTAGTTTTAAAAATTGGTCAAGTTGTGAGTCACTTTTCGAGTACTTGTCCTCTTTTTCTAAAAGACCACACAATGGAGCAATTAATGAGAAAATAGAAGTGCTTGTGAGTAGAAGAGATGAACAATTTATATAGTAAGATAGTAAGTAAAAGAGATAGAATATCAAACCAAATACTAAACTCCTCTTGAGTTTGAATATCACTTTAGTGAGCAAGCTTTTTCAAGTTGATCAACTTACAACCAATCTTTGTATACAAAAGAAGGATCACTTCCTCCTTATCCCAAGCCACACTTGGTCAAGCAAGGAAGCTTTACTATCACTCGGATAACTCTCACAAAATTACACTATTGAAATAATTGAATCACACTAGAAAAGCTTATTAAAATTTACACAATTAAGATTACAAATCTTCTTTGAAGAGCATTTTTCTACTAAAATCACTCTTGATCTGATGTAGTCTCAATGTGCAAAAATTCTTTGAGGTGGTTGACTTTGTTCTATTTATATGAGACGAAAAAGTTTCTCAATTAATGCTTCCAACGGATAGAAGGCAGCTGAAAAGTCAACTAGCCGTTGGTAGTGTCGGACGTCCGGTAGACCAATTTCTTGCGTCCGAACGTAGGTAGTGAGTTCACGAAATTTTCTTGAATTATTTTGGACGTCCGGTTCCTTCAATGTATGCGTTCGAGGGTTGGAAATGAAACTGAGAATTCTTCTTCAATTCTTTTCGGACGTCCGGTGCCTCTAAGGCTTTGCGTCCGAAGTGTCGTAATGTTTATCGGACATCCGGTGCTCTGATGTTGTGCGTCCGATCGAAGTTAGCGAACTTAGAAGAAATGACTTAACAACTTCGGACATCCGAGGGTGCAGTTCTTCATGCGTCCAAAGTTGCATAATGGTTGTCGGACGTCCGATCCAGTCTTTTTGTGCATCAGACAGCAGTTTCAGCATCCTTTGTTCTTAATCTTTGAACCTGTTTTGCTCCATTTTTGAAAAGGTCTATTGAGAGAATATCAGTAACATCCATTTGTTTTGTAATTATCAAAAGTTACAGACTGAGATTAACACGCAAAATTTAACAAACTCAAAAAATCAAAATGCATAAAAATGGGATTTTTATGAATTTTCTGCTGTATTTTTTAATTTTCTATTGTATATTGATTTTTTGAACCTGTTGTATTTATTTTTTAATTCAATTGATAGTTATTGAATCTTAAAGAAACAAAAAAGAACTAAAATATGATGTTTATGTAGGAGAAATAGCAATATAATAAAAAGTGGCACATGTGTAAGACAGAAGATCCGTTACATTCTATTGTCACTAACATCCTGTTCAAGTGTTTTCTCATGCATTTCACCAATAATACTTGCATTTGATACTGTTCTACTTTTCGAATTGCCGTTGAATCAAGCGCTAATGAGTTCGAATTGAATCCACTTCGATCCAACGCTAACAATTCACCTCAATTCCTGCAAATATAACCACTTTGCACATTAAGCTGCTCAAATGAAACTCACAAAATTTAGAAATTTAGGAGCAAGTTATATCTTAAAACATCCTAATTTGTGCAAAAAATAAGCATAAAATGCTACTTAAAAACACTCATAATAAATGCTTATCAAATTTTCTCACACTTAAATCATTGCTTGCTCTCAAGCAATAAGAAAAATGATCCAACACTGAAGAAGTGAAATTGAACATCAATTTCTCCCAACTCGGCAAACTTTCATTATGCAACCATTCATATCATCCTCAATACTTATCATATCATGCAAAAGAAAGATAATTATACCCAATATTATACCTAACAAAGTCAATCTCTATATCTCACCTTGTCTCACAAATAACTAACCTATATAGTCACGTTAGAGTTTCTTCCTTTGATATGAAACGTCAACTTTACAAAACTTAATAGGGACTATTCACTTTATTTCTCTTTTATTCATTCTTAAAAGTGTGAAAGTGTCTTTTTACGTGAAAATCGATATTTTTAGATGAAGATTCTCAAGTGCTCAACACTTTACTTATTTCTCCTTAATTCAAATACCTTTTATGCAAAGTCGACATTTGTAGATGAAACTCCCGGTTGCTCAGTACAAGAATTTATTAGGGCTCTCTTTTTTTTTGATAAACAATTTCCTCAATAATGTAGATATAAGGAAGAAAACACTTTAGCAACTATATAAATCAATTAGATGTAAAAACAAGTAAAATGAGAGATTTCATTTATCATATAAAATTGTAGGCATAATTTTCCTTATTTTACAAGATATACTTTTTCACATGCAATAGCAGTAATCACATAATAATCGCTTTCAAGTCGAGTGAATATTGACTTTTCAAATTACTTACTTCATCTCATTTACATAGCAAAATTTGAAACAAAAAGGGACTTAATCGTCATGCATCTGTGGATTCAAGTGAAGTAGATATGAAAAACTTGGAGCAAATGTTCAAATGTGGACAAGATTTTGAAAATTTTTTTACAAAGTTTTTCCTTAAAACTAGACAAAACTTCTTGCCAACAAACCCAAGAGTCAACAATTTTAAGCACAAAACAAGTTTCCAATAACATGTTCAAACATCTAAACACAAAAGTAACTTCTACTTAGGACATTCCTTCCCCCACACTAAACATACGCATTGTCCGCAATTTGTAGGGAAAGAAACTAAAGAAAATAAGAACAAGTTACTCACCAAATCAATGGTTGAGATCCAGTTCAACCTTGAGTCACAAACCATCAACCAATCTACAATTAAGGTCTACTGAGATTGTCACAAGTCCAAGTGGAAAATGATAAGTGCAAGGTAAACAGTCTACAAAGAAAAAATAAAAAGAAAACTACTAAGAAACATGGAAACAATGCAAGAGGCATTTGATATCAAGAGGATGGCATCTTCAATCATCTGCAGCTACATCATCACAGTGAAATGGAGACATGCCCAAATGCTCTTCAATCCGCCGTATGCAAATGTCCATTGAACCCAACTGATATTCAATCATATCCAATCGACTAAAATGTCTCTGCCAATTGGATTGAGATGGTGAAAGAGGTGGAGTAGAAGTGGAGAGCTTAGATTCTTCTTGGCTATGACGTGCCTTCTGTCATCATTCCTGAGTAGGCGGAGGAATATGCTCTATAGCAGTTCCCATTCTACGAATTGAAGAAACTGATAACTTTATGCTGGGCGAACAGCTACCTGAGTTACTCCATTTAAATTAACTCCCACCTGCTTGAATACTAAAGATAGAAGACAGGAAAATGCAAGCTTGAAAGAAGTAGTGTGCTATCTCGCCGTCGACCTTATATAACTAATGATGATGTTTGGTAGCGGAATGTGAGCGTAGGGAGATTCCCGGTTGTGAAACATATAGTCCAAAAAGTAGATGCTACTTTTGTGGACTTTCCCTTGACCACTCTTCTTTGGGATCACGTTGTGCGCCATCATATAAATAATGAGGCGATGGTGAGTGTCGAAAAAGCTAGCAACCATCATCTCTTTCCTTAAAGAGCGGAAAGGTTGGTACTCGAGATCAAAACGCGCCATAACATATGATGAATCTCATCTCTTATTGGGAGCAACAAACCCCTTCTTTAAATCTACGACTGGACTAGTGTTGTTACAACCAAAAATGCGTGCGATGAGATCACGAATCATGTAGATCCAAGTACCATACACCCAAGAGTCCACCAACTCTCCACTATGACTTGCCTTGTTGACAATGTTGGCATAAAACTCGCGCACCATGTTCGGGTAATAATGAGTTGGTAAAATCAGCATAGGCGTCCAACCAAGTTGGGTAAACGCCTTCGAGATACAATAAACCATCTCAATCTCCGAACTGACATGCTTTTAAATGATGCACTCCAAGTTAGCATGTTTTTTGTGCAGCTCTTGATTCCTCCGAGTTGAGAATGTAGCACTATCATAAACATCGGCCTCAGAGTGGTGAGACGTGCTCCCCCGTCTTGTCATAGGTTGGGGCAAAAGAGACCTCTCTTCTTCACTTTCTTCTATCTCCTTACTCTCGAAAAAGGAGGATGACTCATGAATGATAGCTCTTCGAGTTCATACCATGATGCCTAAAAAAGAATTTTTGATTATGTTCAGATACTCGACTAAAAATTTCACACTTCACACATTATACATAAAATAAATCATATAAAATGTCTAAAAAAAATCTTTCCACTTATAGTAACTGCAAGCATTGTATAGAATTATCATGCAAGTATTGAGAACAAAATTGGTTCAAATAACCACATGTACATATCTTTATGTCATACAAAATCAATTACATGGTCAAACGTATGTTTGATTATGACAATACAAACTGACGTTAAAAGTTGCCAAAAATTATCAAAAACTTCCTAAAAATCACCAATTTATTAAAATAAATAATAATTATGATCAATTTAGTGATTTCAACAATAGTCATGTTCATAGAAAGCACCAATTAGTCACAATAAATAACATTTAGCCATAAACATGAAGATAAGTGACTAATTTAAGCTATTTTTGAATGACATTTTATGTTATTTTTAGTCACTTTGGCAATATTATAGGAAGAAAATAGATTATTTTGGCTATAATTAGTTTAAAATGCTCTTATGTGATTAAATGAGATTTTTGTCCCTTTTACTTGCATTTTGTCCATAATTTTTATAGGAATTGGAAATGTACTTCATTTGGATGAAAAAGGAAGTTGACAGCTTTGATACATTGTCATATTTTGGCTATAACTCGAACTACAATGATCAGATTGAGATGATCCTTGAACCATTTGCAAATAAGAGATAGATCTACAATTCTTGTGAAGATATCAAAATCCAGTTTAAAGGTTTTCTAGGTCAAAAAGCTAAATTACAGTAGCCAATTTCTATGGTCGAAACTGAAACAAGACATTAAGTAGTCAAGGGTATTTTAGTTATTTCTCAGCCTACACAAATCCAAATGAGGTGATTCTTGATGCATTGGAAATCTAACTCAAAGCGCTACAAATTTTATGTTTTGGTCAAGAGTTAATTCAGCTTCTATCATTGAGCAAAGTTCAATTGAAATTGAGGCAAAATTGGAGCAACATTGAAGACTGGATAAAAATTGCAAAGAAAGGCAGGAGAGAAATCTGGCTGGATTCTTAGCTGGATTCTGGTCAGAAATGACTGCTCTCCACTTGCACAACTTGTTTCCTTCTCCAATAATTCATAGCTATTGATGGATGTGTGACAACCACTTAGCAGTTGTAAAAGGGATGTTTGAAGCCTCATTTCTTGACTACATTCATCTATAAATAGCCATGGACTTGTAAGGATCAAAAGAGCTTGGAGAGTGTAAGAAATACCATAAAAATGTAGTTTTTACATGTTCTTAGTGTTAGGTTCGTATAGTATATGATAGTTTAACTAGTAATTCATCCTTCTTGTTTATTATCTAGGCAAAGATGAAGAAGGAGATGAAGATGGAGGAGATGAACTCATATGACAAGGGTTACATTTCTTTCCAACTCTTTATCTTTTGTATTGAATTCTTAAGTTTAGTTAATAGACAAGTTTTGGATTCTATGTTTATTGTGTTTCTAAAGTTTATGCCTTGAGTTTGGTTGAACTTCCTATGATTGTTAGTGTTTATTGTTTGGCTATTCGATGCTATTGTTTTGAGCAAGTTATTTAGCACTTTAGCTCTTTAAATCATTATTAACTTGGTACCATTAATTATAATTATCTAAAGGTGTTGTTTCTTCAATGAAAATTGAGATTTAACACTAGTTCAAGAAGTGCTAAACCTAGGGAGTACACTCACGAGAGTAGAGGTGCACCTTTATAGCTTTAGTGATTCATTTCATATAATTTTATAGAAAAAATGAACTGGTAACCAATTTCATAACCACGAGAGTAGGTATGGATTAGTTATAAGTATAGTTAATTCACTACGGGAGTAGGTTTTACATGCATAAGGAAATTATGCCATAAGTAGCCAAGATAGTAGTACTCAACGATCCAAAAGTAACACTTGCATGAGTAGTTAGGGATATCATAGCCTAAGGAGTTTTTATTTACTATTCTCTTGCACAAGTTTAGCATAGTTTTATTTTTTTTTAATTCATTGATCGTCTAAATAATAGAGAAGCTTTAGTAGTGTCGGTAGTTATCCAATCTTCATCGTGGGATCGATCCGATATATATCCTAAACTACTAGTTGACCTGTACACTTGCAGTAAAACGGTAAATTTCGAAATTAAAATTGTACTTATATTAAAAGCTCGTTCCATGATAAGACAAAAATTATCCCCAAACATCACAAAATTCATTAAAATTACTCTTTATCAACAATGTACATGCTAAAACATTATCAACCAACCACGTCTAGCCATAAACATCCATTCAAAAGGCTCAAACAATAATTTAGGCTATGTTTTTAATTTTATCCAAATATAGCAATTTTAAAATTTAAACAACTAATAAAGCATCAAATTGCTACATTTAAATATTGAAACATTCCTTTTAACCTTAATAAGCATATCGGAGGCTAAAAATATCAATAAACATTATCAAAAATTTGAAATTAGAAGATGTCACAAAACTCAGGAATTTGAAAAATACCAACTTCTAAAATTCAAAGAGTTGATGAACAATCTTATCTCAATCACATAGAATGATGTTTGGAGAATAAAATTATGCAAAAGCCCTATGAAAAACACCCGAATTGACCTCCAATTGATGAATTTAAGAGCTAAGAATCCTAACCTCTAATCTTCCTAAAACTGAATTTTTGGATGTTTTTCTTGGATTTCAATTGGTTAAAGTGACTCTATGAGGGATAAAAGATGTTGGATTGATGATTTTTAACAAAGAAATGGAGTGAAAATGCAAGATTGTGAAACATGTGTATGAGTGTGTGCAATATGTGAGGAGAAGAGAAGAAGAATAAAAATGAAGCAACCTGCGTTTTCTTCTTTTAAAAAAAACATCCCTAGAAAATGCAACCTAAAAGTGTGATTTTAAACTTGCAATTTTAGGTCACGTATTTTGCCTAAAAGTCATAGAAGACAATACGCGGGTGATAGAAAACGGACCTGAGGTCGTGTTTTATAGGCCACGTTTTCAGTGTAAAAGTTATAAATGCAATACGCGGTCACAGAAAATGTGGCCTTAAGTCGCGTATTGAGCCCGTGTTTTCTTTGTTCCACAGTTTTTCTATAGAATTTTCCAACTTTCCAAAAATTATACTCGTTGCCCCAATTGCTCAAAATGCATTCTAAATTATACTTTTGTCAAAATAATCAATGCGCGCACATGTGAAATGATCAAAGCATACATTTTACCCCTCTTTATGGAATCAAAAACAACATTTGCTCAAATCAAGGGGTTGATTTCTTTGATCAAAGTTCGCTTTTGTCACCTCAAATGGTCATCTTTGCTTCCATTTCCAATTGCTACAAATGAAAAATCACAAAATAACTTAAATTCATGATTTAATCATAGAATCACACCAAATTAATATATATCACAAAAACATTGGGTTGCCTCCCAATTAGCGTTTTTGTTTATAGTCGTTTGTTCGACTCAAAAGCATTGGCTTCTTAGGTTGAAGAAAAATTACCTAAAGGACAAATAAGTCCCTTAAGGATGATTTCACCCACTAAATAGGATTTTAATTTTTGTCCATTGACCTTGAACCTCTCATGTCTTGCATTAACTACTTCAATTGTTCCATAAGGAAATACTCGAGTCATTTCAAATGGTTTCGACCATCTAGACTTGAGTTTTTTTGAAAACAATATAAGGCGTGAGTTATATAAATGCACTTTTTGCCTCACCTCAAATTGTTTAGGGATAATATGTTTATCATGGCAATATTTGACATTATCTTTATAAATTTTAGTATTTTCATAAGCATGTAGTCGGTGTTCCTCTAATTCACTTAATTCAAGCAATCTTTTTCCACCTGCAAGATTAAAATCTATGTTCATTGCTTTAATAGCCCAATATGCTTTAAGCTCAATCTCCACAGGTAAATGACAAACTTTTTCATAAACTAAACAATATGGCGACATCCCCAAGTGTGTCTTGAATGCCGTTCGATGAGCCCAAAGTGCATCATTGAATTTTCTCCCCCAATCTTTTCGTAATTTATTTATTGTTTTCTCCATTTTCTTGGGGATAGTATGGAAGTGATGTCTTGTGCCGACAATCATATTTAAACAATAAGGAATCAAGTTGTTTATTATAGAAATGCTTTTCTTTATCACTTACTATAGTTCTAGGTATACCAAATCTACTAAAAATGTTCTTTTTGTGAAATTGAAATACTATCTTAGTGTCATTAGTAAGTGAAGCAATTGCCTCCACTCATTTGGAGACATAATCTACAGCTACTAAGATATACTTATTATTAAAAGAACTAGGAAACGGTCCCATAAAATTCATCCCCCAAATATCAAGTAACTCAACTTCTAAAAAAGTAGTAATGGACATTTCATTTTTTTTCTTGATACATTTCCAATTCTTTGACAAGCATCACAATTTTTAACATATTTTCTAGCATCTCGATACATTGTTGGCCAATAAAATCTCTATTGCTATACTTTTGTTATGGTTTTTGAAGTACTAAAATGACCACCTATTTCTAAATTAAGACAATAATATAAAATATCACATACCTCGCTCTCGAGAATACATCTACGTATCACACATTTTTTTCTTGATTGCATTTTTTCTTTTGAATATTTGGCACTTCATGTCTATTTTAAATCACTTCAAATCATCAACAGTCATTCAAATATCTTCTCAACTCATTCCATTTGATGATTGAATCATTAAACCTACAAAAATATGAAGTTTTCACCAGTAAAATCCATAGAAATAGAAATTTTAACACTTCAATCACAAAATGCAAATCTCATTAGAAACTTAGTTAATTAACTATAAAAATAATTAAAACACTCCAAAACTAATTAATAATATACAATAAAAACACACAAAATATGCACTTATCAATGACTTTTTAGTGGCAATTGAAATTTGAATATGGAAGTTGAAGATTAATACCTAATTACCCCGTGTGCTTTTGAATTAAAAAGATAAGAAATTTGTTTCCACAAATGGCATTTACACAAGGAGGCGTCACCTAATATTTACGCCTTACATCCGGCTACATTATTTCAATTTTACTCTAATAGTATCTTGACTTTTAGAGCAAAACTACAGAAAGTGTCTTTTTTTTGATAAAATATCATCATTCATTAAATCTGTACTAATAGCAGAAATTACATCGACTATACGCAGATACAAATAGAATTGAAGAACAAAACTAGATACTATAAATATGAAAAGTCAAGCGAATATTATATTATGAAATTGACAGGTGTCGAGCCTGTGCAATAATAATTACTAAAAAGTTCTAATTACCACCACAATTAATTATAGAACAAACCCAAGTACTGGAGCAGGGACTCTAGGTGTGCAATGGGTTACTTAATTCACCCTGTTCCTGAAACGTTTGCTTGATCCGATATATCAGAATTATCTATAAAAATATTAAATTTGCATACAACGGCAACTAGGGTCGATTCCACAAGGAATGGATAGAAAGTTGTTCCTTTCCAAGTCAATAGCACAAAAAAAATCACCAATTTTTTTTAGTTCAAAAAGTTCATCCCTGGCGGTGCTTGAGAACACAACAGGCATGCCTTGCCAGAAGAAAGGCGGTGCTTGAAAACACAACAGGCAATGCCTCACCAGAGAGATTCAATTCAACCGCTACAGAAAAGTAGTAGCCGGTTTACAACCACACGAGTACGAGTAAATTCAAAAGTAAGGTCAAAACAGGGTTCAAACAAATAAGTTCAAAAGCAGAGCCAATTACTTCAGGTTCATGGTGCACGGATACGAATAAGAACTCACTCGGCAAGCCTATGCCCAGCAATTCACATTCTCAAGCAGTCACAGAATTCAAGTCCAGTTACAGGTCGTATACGAATCCAACTACTTGCTCATGCGTACATGAAATACCCTATATTCAGTCAAATCAGGTCCATCAAGTGTACATAAGATCACGCTTGCCTAAACACGTTCAAATCTCAAGTAAGTTCAGCCTAATCGGTTTCAGGCAGTTCAAGTATTTCAAATCCCAACACTTACAAATCGGGTGGTGCAAACTTTAATCAAATAAAAAGACTAGAAAAAGGATGCAAAAATCAGAAGTTTTCTTAACAAATCCGGCCACCACCACAATCTATCAAAACCCTAGCCAAAATCTTATCGGACAAGTTCTAGATAACATTCATCATTTCAATGTCCTCATTCGGTTAAGTCTCAAGTACAATAAGAAATCCTCTGTACTTCAACCTGTGCCATTACAACTTATCTCAAACTCACTTATGGTTCCTATTCACATCATCAAACACTAGACCATGTTCCTTCCAAATTCACAAGTATTTCCTCAGGAAAAGTATCGAGTACTCAAATGCAAGAATCCAAAACTATGAAACTTTACGACTCAAGCGTACGCTAGTACCAGAATCGGTTGATATACGCTTGGGAGCAACCAAGTCATATCTTACGCTTACCACTTTCAAACCAGTCCCACAGTCCGGCATCCTAAACTTTAGCCTAGGATACACTACAGAGATCTGAAGCCAAAGCTCTGATACCAACTATGACAGACCCATTTCCCCCTAAGGCGAACCAAAGGGTTCGACAGACCGCTCCCCCAGCTCTCGCTGGGACTCACTCACTCACTACAGTCCTCAAATAAATTACAAGGTACATCTCAATAATTACATCAAATTCTCCATGAATTTACATATCATAAGCGAAGCAAATACTAGTTCCCAGGCAAGGAATGTACACATACATTCATTCAATTCCAAACATTCTTACAATCCTAATTATTACACAAGACAAATCTAAAACTCTAACTGTACAGAAGATAATTCATCCAGTTACATGGAGAACTTAATACAAGCGCTTCCTTTGCCTCGAACCCTATGGGGAGAAAATATATTTTGGGGTGAGTTAGAAGTTCAGCGAGTGACCAGTAAAATCAGTAATCAAATACATTTCATAATAATGCATTGCGATGATATCTTGAAGCAGTGATCAAATATATCTATGTTGCTCTTGTGAGCCAGTGAAGTCATCATACTTAGAACCTCAACGTTCAAACAGATCTAATAAGTTAAACAGCATAAGGGAGCCATCGGTACTCCAAATAACAAGTAAACAGTGGGGAAAACGTTGGATCTAAGCACAAGATTTTCCAAGAACTCATTGGAGCCAAATCATGCCATGGCACACAAATGATATGCAATCGAGTAACCAATGCAAGAAATAGTTCATAAGTAACCTTGGAAATAGTATGGGGATCACTCACCTATTTAAGCAAAATAACGTCCAACGCATCACCAAATCACATTCAAGTCTCACTTTCACTCACTCAATCTTCAAGAAAATAAACGGACAATGTTTCCCCTTAAATTCCTCCACTTTTCACCCTACAATCAAACACCAAATCACATTCCAAAACAGCACACACAAATCTTAGACTGTAAAAGACACCTTTTGGAACAATAAAAACAACTGAAGCTATACTTATCCAATTGAAACAAACCTTATGGCGTTACGAAGCTAAGACATATACCAACATTTCTTATGAAGACCTCCGAAGCCAAATCATACATTTTCATGGTCAAATATCGAAATCTTAGAGAAAAATGAAAACTGGCCGCGAAACAGGGTTTAAGGGCAGTCAAGGGTATTTCGGTCATTTCACATGCTACAGTACTCCAATAGATCTGAAATTTTGCAGGCCGATAGCTAACTCATATATCTACAACTTTTGTGTTTTGTCCAACAGTTAGTTCGGTCTAAAACATGGATAAATTTGCAGTCCAAATTAAGTCCAGAAACATGGTAAATGGAAATTACACTTCTAACTAACATTTGTATATAACCATAATTACACATACAAAGCAAAAGATATACCACATATCTAATTAGGCCACAATGCCCCTTCAATATGAGCCAATTGATAGCTCCAAAACCAATCATAATTAAGCCCCAATTCGAAACCCTTACATTGATATTGACCTACACAAGCTGGAATTTCCGAAGGCAAGTGAAACTAGCACATATAACATCAATGTTTCACATAACACAATTATCAAATACTCTCAAAGTTTGGACAGCATTTCTCTTTAATTTCCTTATTTTTCATCCTATAAAAACACCAATACCATCTCAATTCAATCACAATTACACATACAAATCATAAACTATAAAGCACACCTAATTAGGGCCACAATACCTTTAATCTTAACCAATTAAGAGCTCAAAAACCAACCATAAGAAAGTCCCAAAATAAAACCCTAAAACTGGAATTTCCACACAAATTCTGAAATTTTTCGCAAATAACCACAACTAACACACAAAGTCCCCATTTCACACCATATCAATCTATCATTCCATGGCCAACTAACAATAATCATATAAAATCAGAAAATTCTCCAATAAATCAGAAATTGGTCCAACTTTATTTAAAATCATTAAATCATCCACAAAACCACATATTTAGCTATTATAAGTCACTAATCTACCATTATTAGAACACAAAGGGAATTTCCAAGTAAGATACCTTATAACTGAAGAAAGATAATAGTTTAGACCTTCCTCTTCAAAAATCACTCCACTAAAAGCTTTAAACCTCCTAAGTACACATTGTATAGAGTAGTTTCCAAAACCATCGGTGAAATCTTAAGATTTTGGCAAAGATTGAAACTAGAAAAATAAAGAACTTTCTCTCTTTTCTCTCATCATGCACGGCCAAGAAGGAGTAAGAATGGAAGATATTTCAGCCAAGATACAAGATAAGAATGAAGAAAACAGCCAGTCAAACTTGGTTGCCGCCTGTGACACGTCATAATCCGGCCGGATTCAAGGCAGTGAAGATTCTATTTTTTTTAAAATCCAACCATAATCTGGCCAACAATTCGGCCAAGAACTGGTCGGATATGCGGCCAGATTTGGTACAAAATTTTGCCTCCAAGAACTTTTCTTTTTTCCAAATTCAAACGACACGCTCATCCGTTTTTCCAACCAAGAGACCTACATCCTCACACAATTACACGTAATAGCCTCAACCCACACTCATATATATAAAATGGAACCCTCATTCTTGCAGGGCGTCACATCCAGTCTTTTGGTGCATCCGACAGCAGTTTCAGCATACTTTGTGCTTAATTTTTGAACATGTTTTGCTTCATTTCTGAAAAGATCTATTGAGAGAATATTAGTAACATCTATTTGTTTTGTAATCATCAAAAGTTACAGACTGAGATTAGCAATCTCCCCCTTTTTGATGATGACAAAATAATGGATGGAGGCACAACTCCCCCTTACTTAATGCATCCAAGGAGTGGATACTCCCCCTCAGAATAATATCCTCTCACATATAGATTACTGGACACTCCCCCTTAGAATGACTTCCCCTCATGTATAGATTACACTTATCCCAGATTGCATATCCATTTCTCCTCTTTTTTATCATCATTGAATCAACCAGAAACCAGAATCCAACACACATCAGCAATATTATGAGCAATACTATTACCAACAAAACCAGAACCCAAAACAACACATCATCAATATTGACAGTCAGTCAATATCAGAAATCAGAGGCCAAACTGAATTAAGAGTAACCAAAGGATAATCCACAAACGCAACATTCATTCAAAACATAAAAGATAACCAAATAGTTTTACAAGCCAGCAGAAGAAAAGAAAAGAAATAAAATCCTTAATACAGAGCAAACAAAAGATGCAAATGATGAACTAAATAGTGAGGTGCAATATGCCTAGAAGTGCCTAAATGGTGATCTTGGATGATCCGAGTCTTCTCCTTGTTAGGCGGTACTGAGCAGGATCCACTTCTTCCTCTTCAGTTTCCTCATCATCCTTTTCAGTTTCCTCTTCAATTATTGGAGTGTTTCCTTTGTCTTGTGGCTGAGAACTAGAAGCATGAGCCTCTAAAATAGTTTCAGTATGAGGAGTTTGCTCAGTTGGCTCAGTTCTTGGCTCTTTCTGATGAACATTCTTATTGTCTTGAGGAATAGGAGGCACAAGCAAGTTCTTTTTGTCAATGAAGGTGGCTTGTTGGTCGGGTGATATGGTCATCATCAGATCATCTTCTAGAAGTAGGATGTGTTGTTTGAGATCCTTTAGCAAAGAAATGACCTCAGAGTTGGATGAAGAGGGCTTAGTGGCTGACCTTCTAGGATGGATAGTAAAAGGTGAAGTAAACATGGACTGATATCGAGGAGTTTTAGGACTGACAGGAGTTTCATGAAAATTCTTCCTTTTAGACTCCAAAACAGTTTCCTGCTAGCACCATTTACCATAAAAAAAACTTCAGATTTTTTCTTTCAAAATATGCCTTTGAAAAGACAGTGGATGTACTTTCTTTTGGTGATTTGCCAGTGAAGAAAATTTTGAAATGAGCAAAGATTGGAGTCAGAAATTTTCCATAAAAAAGTTTTCTACAGCTATCAGTGCTGATTTTGAGTAAGGATTTGCACATAACGAAACCGAAATCAATTCGAATTTTTTCAAAAAAGTAGTAAAACAGGTAAAACTCCATTTTGTTGGCATCAGTCCTATGATCATCTGTAGGAACCAACAAATTTGAGATTACAGAGAAGATGATCAAATTTTGAGAACTGAAATCCTCCAATTTTGCCTCAGCAGGAGTGTTAAAATGAGTTTGAAAATAAGTCATCAGTTTTGCAACATGAAAATGGTGATAGGCAGAAGGAAATTTTTCATATGAAAAGAAGTTTACAATTTTTCCTTTAAAATCACCTTTAATTTTGATTTTCAGAACATTGTTGACAATGTCAGGATTTAACTCTATATCAATAGAATTGACACGTGAAACTAAATCAGTGTGTGATTTATCCTTCCTAAGGTTGGCAAAGAATTGATAAAGAATGTCAGGATAATAGGTGTTGGGAATGATCAAAATTTGAGTCCATTTGTGGAATTCAAAGAGCTTAATAATAGGTTCAAGGTCAAGTTTACGGAATTCATGAGGGATAATTGTCCTTTAGGTGATGAAACTCTTCTGAGAGACCCATTCGAGCCTGCCCCTGGCATCATCATCAATGAACTTTGGAAGTGGGGTGGGTTCCTCTGCAATCTGAGTCTCAGGTTGCTCCCTGGCAGTTCGTTTACTCTTTCCACTTCGTGGAGAATCATGTATATTGGCTTGTCCACCAGACCTTGTTCATGGAGACTTTTTTGTAGAAGTCTCAGTGGCTTGCTGATTCTCAACATTTTGCTCAGCAGTCTGCTGCTCTTCAATTTGCTCAACAGAAGGATCAGCAGTTTGCCTTTCCTCAGTTTGAGCAGTCTCCTTCTTTTTAGCAGACCGTTTCCCTTTTTTTCTTTGAGATTCAGATCCTTTTCTGGGTGATTTTGTGACAGATGTGTCAACATTAGTAGGCTGCTCCGGTTCCTCTTCACTATCACTGACAGGAGGCAATGCAGTGGACTGTTCCTCAGTTTGTTCCTCTGAACGTTTCTTTTGAGCCAAACCTTTTCCTTTTCCACCATGTTTTTTTGTTACTTTCTTTGGAGATTTGGTGGTGGATGGCTCAACAATTTCAATATCTTCATCCCTCAACTTGAACCTTGGGGTGCGTTTGGCATTGATAGACCCTCCTCTAATTCTCACCATGATGCAATGCAAGATGATGTTGTTGCAGAGTATAATGCGAGTGTGTAATAAAATGAACTACTAGTACAGATGAACTACAATAACTGCTTGAATCGTCCACAGAGAGTGAACTTTGAATGGTTAGGGTTTCAGGTGAGAATTGGGATTTATGGGGTAGTTGGCAGTTAGAAAAAGTTATGAGGGGTAATGAACGGGCAATAGGAATGTAATGGTGTTTGGCAACTCAATTTCTTGAAATTTGATCACAAATGAGATGAATTTTGAATGTGAGAGAATATGAAGAGTTGCGTTCAATATAGTGGTTGAGAGTGAAGTAAATGAGGAAGAAAACTGCTTTATAATATTTTTCTTTCTAGTGTCGGATGGCCGAATGAAGTGGGGCATCCGACACAGCCATCCGAACCAGAACTTTCTGGAACAATGATGAAAAACACTATCGGACGTCCATTCTAACACATCGGATGTCCGATAAAAAGTGACTAGAAATTTTTTAAAAATATTTTTCTGAAACGCCCAATTTTGTTTTCAAAGACACAAATTCATCCAGTGATAAGTCTTTTGTGAGAATATCAGCAATTTGATCTTTTGAACAGACATATTGAACACAAATTTCACCCTTATGGACAAGATCACAAATGAAATGATACTTTATGTCCATGTGCTTTGTCCTAAAATGTTGAATGGAATTTTTTTGTCAAATTCATGGCACTAGTATTATCACAATATATAGGCACACAATCATACATTAATCCAAAATCATTCAATGTGTTTTTTATTCACAATAATTGAGCACAACAAGCTCCGGCGGCAACATATTTCGCTTCGATTGTAGACAAAGAAATAGCATTTTATTTTTTGCTAAACCAAGATACTAAACAATTTCCAAGAAAGTTACATATACCCATTGTACTCTTTCTATCTATTCTACAACCATCAAAATCAGCATCTGAGAATCTACATAAAGGAAATTCATGACACTTAGGATACCATAGGCCAAAATTCATAGTTCCTTTTAGGTATATAAAAATTCTTTTTACCGCATTCAAGTGAGATTTTTTTGGACAAGACTGAAAACGAGCACACAAGCATACAACAAACATGATATCAGGTCTACTAGCAATTAAGTAAAGTAAACTACCAATCATACCTTTATATTTCTTTTCATCAACTTTTGTACCTTATTAATCCTTATCAAGCTTGATAGATGTGCACACAGGTGTTCCAACTTGCTTTGAATCTTCCATTCCAAATCTTTTGAGCAGCTCCTTGGTATATTTGGCTTGATTAATAAACGTTTCTTCTCGGGTTTGAACCACTTGGAGTCCAAGAAAGAAATTTAATTCTCTCATCATGCTCATCTCAAACTCTTTTTACATAATTATGAAAAAAATTCTTGCACAAACTCTTATTAGTAGCACCAAATATAATATCATCCACATATATTTACACAATTAAAAGATCACTTGAGCTATGTTTAGTGAAAAGAGTGGTATCAACAATGCCTCTGTTAAAACCATTTTCAACCAAAAAATCACTTAAACGCTCATATCATGCTCTTGGAGTTTGTTTTAATCCATACAAAATTTTTGAGAATTTAAACACATGATTTGGATAAGTCTCATTTTGAAAGTCAGGAGGTTAATCAACATATACTTCTTGATCAATAAAACCATTTAAGAAAATACTTTTAACATCCATTTGAAATAGCTTAAAATTCTTGAAATATGCAAAGGCCAAAAACATCCTAATTGATTCTAACCTAGCTACGGGTGCAAATATTTCATCAAAATCTATTCCTTTTTCTTGAGCATATCCCTTAACTACAAGTTTGACCTTGTTTCTTATTACATCATCTTTGTCATTCAATTTGTTTCTAAACACCCATTTTGTACTAATGACAGGATGATCTTGAGATCTATCAACTAATGTCTAGACCTTGTTCCTTTCAAACTGATTTAATTCCTCTTCCATAGCTACAATCCAGTTTTCATCTTTCAAGGCATCAATGACATTTTTGGGTTCATAAAGTGAGACTAATGCCAAGTTATCCATCAATTGTTTGGTGGAGGAACGAGTTCTGACCTTCTCGGATGGATCACCAATGATGAGCTCCTTAGGATGGTTTTAAACAAATTTTCAAGCTCTTGGAAGATCATTGGGTGTACTAGCATCCCTGTCATTATCTTCCAGTGCTGGACTAACTAGAGAATCATCTTCCTTTGAATCATTTTCTGTTGAAGTAATGTCTTGGTAATTGATTGTGAGATTCTTTAGTTCTTCTTGAACACCTGCATCATCATTTTTAGCACAACTTTTGGAAATATCACCATTAGATTCATCAAAAGTAATATGTATAGCTTCCTCTATAACCAGAGTCCTTCGATTATAGATTCTAAAACCTCTTTTATTTTCACAGTACTCCAAGAAAATTCATTCATCAGATTTTTTATCAAACTTTTCAAGATGTTCCTTGATGTTTAAAATGAAGCATTTGCAACTAAAAATTTTGAAGTAACCAACAATAGGCCTTTTATCAAACATCAACTCATAAGAAGTTTTGTTCAAGATTGGTTTTAAAAGAACTCTATTCATAGTATAGCAAACTGTATTTATAGCTTCTGCTCAGAAATATTTTGGCAAGTTGCATCCACTCAACATGGTTCTAGCAGCCTCTTGAAGTGTTCTGTTCTTTCTTTCAACAACATGATTTTGTTGAGGAACTCTTGCAATAGAAAATTCATGTGTAATTCCATTGTTATCACAAAATTCTGGAAAGTCACAAAAATGAAATTCTGAGCCATTGTCACTTCTGATCTTGATGATTTTCAATCCAATCAGATTTTGAACCTTTGCAAATAATGAAACAAAATTTTTGAAAGCATCATCTTTGTGTGCAAGAAATATCACCCAAGTGTATCTAGAATAATCATCAACAACAACAAAACAATATCTTTTGCCACCTAAGCTAGCAGTTTGTATAGGATCAAATAAATCAAGATGTAGAAATTCCAAAGATTTTGTGGTAAAGACACATTTCTTGGGTTTAAAATAAACTTTGACTTGCTTTCCAAATTGGCAAGTATCACAGATTTTGTCCTTTTCAAACTTAATTTTTGACAAATCTCTAACAAGTTCTTTTTTGAAAATTTCTTTTAGCAAATCCATGTTGAAATGATAAAGTCTTCTATGCCACAACCAAGAGTTTTCATTTGCAACTTTAAGACATTTAAAGCTAGAAGAGTCAACATTTTCAAGAACGACTATGTAAATATCATTAATTCTTTTTCCTTTGAAAATAGGATTAAACTTTGGATCAAGAACAAGACATTCATACTTTTTGAATAACACAAACATATTTCTATTACATAATTGACTAACACTTAACAAGTTATAACTCAAATTGTCAATTAAGAGAGTATTGTGAACAAAAGTTTGACCATCCTTACCAACATCTCCTACTCCAATTGTTTTAACTTTGTTGTCATCTCCAAATGTTACTTTTTCACTTGATTTCGGTTTGAACTTGATGAATTGTGATGGATCACCAGTTATATGCCTTGAACATCCACTATTTATGAACCATTTTGATTTCTTAATAATATTCACCAAGTTCACCTACACAAGAGTTCACAAGATAATATTTGGTATCCTTTACTTTTTAGGTCCTTGAGAGTTAGCATTGTGTCTAACTATCCACATGCATTTCATGCCATTTCTCATATTCTTCCTTACATAATAATTACTTTTCATGTGACCAATTTGACAGCAAAAGCTGCACATAGTCAGTGAATTATTCGCATGCACAGATTTAACAAATCTGATTTGCCTTTTCTTATAAATGGTAAATTCGTTTGTACTAAAATTCAACCTTTTCTCATGAATGTCAAAATGAGATTTTGTATTATTTTTTGAAAACAGTTTTGTTTCTTATGTTGAAGCAATTGATTAAGATCATTCATTCTTCTTTTCAAACTCCCTTGTTCATTTTTGAGCATGTCACAGAAGTTTATTTTTCTATCAAGTTCAGCATGTAAATTATTTTCAATCCTTTTCAGGCTTTCATTTTCATTTTTCAGACTCTTGTTTTGTCGAAAAAGGTTTGCATTGTCTTGAATTAGAAAATTGATCTTTTGTTTTAGTTCCTTGTTTCTAACATATGATTCTTTCAAGCTATTATGCAGTCTTTCCATAAATGAATTGATATCATCATTAGATTCATCATTACTATCAAGTTGAGAGTTACAAGTAGTTACATCATCATCACCAATGGCCATGAAAATCATTTGGGCAGATTCCTCTTCTTCTTCGACTTCACCTTCTGAGTTGTAATCATTCCATGTAATTTGAAAGTTGTTGAATTTTGGTTTTCGTTCAACCTTTCCTTCCTTTTTTTTCTTCATTGGACACTCACTCACGTAATGTCCAAGTTGGTTGCATTTAAAGCATTTATCAGTTTGCTTTTTTATTGAACTCTTGCTTCCCTTTATTTTTTGAGTTGTTGAACTGATTTGGAAATGGATTGCTAGGTCCTTTTTTTTTGAATTTTCTTTTGTTGAGATTTTTTTTGAAGTTTCTTGTGATGAGTGCAATATCACTGTCATCAATTTTCATATCTTCTCCATCCAAGGAAGCTGAGTCATCTTCATCTTGCGAGGCTTTTAGAGTAATACCCTTTCTCACCTTTGCATCTTCTTCCTCTTGCACCTTGGACTTGAGTACTTGAGTTTCACCTTATAAGAGATTAGAAAATTAATAAGAGATTTAATAGGTATGAAATTTAGACCTCTAACTTCTTCAATGGCAGTCACTTTACTCTCTCAATCATTGGATAAAATATTCAGAATTTTTCTATTTTTCTCACCTAGAGAGTATTCCTTTTCCAGCACTTTTAAATCCTTAATGAAATCATTGAATCTACAATACATCTTATCAATATTTTCATGAGATTCCATCTTAAATGATTCATACTTAGTGATTAGTATTGATTTTTTTTGTTCTCTTACATTTTCACTCCCTTCATGGATTTCTTTAAATTTATCCCAAATCTCTTTTGCAGATCTACAGTCTTTGACTCTAATAGATTCATTTGAATATAGAGCACTGTATAACACATGCATAGTTTTGGCATTCAAAGTGAGGTGGGTTCTATTATCACCAGTCAACTCATTTCTAGTTTTTGGTTTTGGTCTGCAAGTGACTTCATCAACTATAGAGGCATCATATGGACCTTCATTGACAATAAACCGCAACTCGATATCAATAAATTGTAAGAAAATAATCATCCTTTCCTTCCAACTCACATAATTTGATCCATTGAACATTGGGGGTCTAGTGACGGATCGTCCTTCAAAAAACATAGCATTGTTGGTTGTTATTTTTACTCCAAAGTTGATTGAGCTTAATCTTTAGAAGACTAAACTCTGATACCAATTGTAAGGATCGAAAACAACCTAAGAGAAGGGGTGAATTAGGTAGTTTTAAAAATTGGTCAAGTTGTGAGTCACTTTTCGAGTACTTGTCCTCTTTTTCTAAAAGACCACACAATGGAGCAATTAATGAGAAAATAGAAGTGCTTGTGAGTAGAAGAGATGAACAATTTATATAGTAAGATAGTAAGTAAAAGAGATAGAATATCAAACCAAATACTAAACTCCTCTTGAGTTTGAATATCACTTTAGTGAGCAAGCTTTTTCAAGTTGATCAACTTACAACCAATCTTTGTATACAAAAGAAGGATCACTTCCTCCTTATCCCAAGCCACACTTGGTCAAGCAAGGAAGCTTTACTATCACTCGGATAACTCTCACAAAATTACACTATTGAAATAATTGAATCACACTAGAAAAGCTTATTAAAATTTACACAATTAAGATTACAAATCTTCTTTGAAGAGCATTTTTCTACTAAAATCACTCTTGATCTGATGTAGTCTCAATGTGCAAAAATTCTTTGAGGTGGTTGACTTTGTTCTATTTATATGAGACGAAAAAGTTTCTCAATTAATGCTTCCAACGGATAGAAGGCAGCTGAAAAGTCAACTAGCCGTTGGTAGTGTCGGACGTCCGGTAGACCAATTTCTTGCGTCCGAACGTAGGTAGTGAGTTCACGAAATTTTCTTGAATTATTTTGGACGTCCGGTTCCTTCAATGTATGCGTTCGAGGGTTGGAAATGAAACTGAGAATTCTTCTTCAATTCTTTTCGGACGTCCGGTGCCTCTAAGGCTTTGCGTCCGAAGTGTCGTAATGTTTATCGGACATCCGGTGCTCTGATGTTGTGCGTCCGATCGAAGTTAGCGAACTTAGAAGAAATGACTTAACAACTTCGGACATCCGAGGGTGCAGTTCTTCATGCGTCCAAAGTTGCATAATGGTTGTCGGACGTCCGATCCAGTCTTTTTGTGCATCAGACAGCAGTTTCAGCATCCTTTGTTCTTAATCTTTGAACCTGTTTTGCTCCATTTTTGAAAAGGTCTATTGAGAGAATATCAGTAACATCCATTTGTTTTGTAATTATCAAAAGTTACAGACTGAGATTAACACGCAAAATTTAACAAACTCAAAAAATCAAAATGCATAAAAATGGGATTTTTATGAATTTTCTGCTGTATTTTTTAATTTTCTATTGTATATTGATTTTTTGAACCTGTTGTATTTATTTTTTAATTCAATTGATAGTTATTGAATCTTAAAGAAACAAAAAAGAACTAAAATATGATGTTTATGTAGGAGAAATAGCAATATAATAAAAAGTGGCACATGTGTAAGACAGAAGATCCGTTACATTCTATTGTCACTAACATCCTGTTCAAGTGTTTTCTCATGCATTTCACCAATAATACTTGCATTTGATACTGTTCTACTTTTCGAATTGCCGTTGAATCAAGCGCTAATGAGTTCGAATTGAATCCACTTCGATCCAACGCTAACAATTCACCTCAATTCCTGCAAATATAACCACTTTGCACATTAAGCTGCTCAAATGAAACTCACAAAATTTAGAAATTTAGGAGCAAGTTATATCTTAAAACATCCTAATTTGTGCAAAAAATAAGCATAAAATGCTACTTAAAAACACTCATAATAAATGCTTATCAAATTTTCTCACACTTAAATCATTGCTTGCTCTCAAGCAATAAGAAAAATGATCCAACACTGAAGAAGTGAAATTGAACATCAATTTCTCCCAACTCGGCAAACTTTCATTATGCAACCATTCATATCATCCTCAATACTTATCATATCATGCAAAAGAAAGATAATTATACCCAATATTATACCTAACAAAGTCAATCTCTATATCTCACCTTGTCTCACAAATAACTAACCTATATAGTCACGTTAGAGTTTCTTCCTTTGATATGAAACGTCAACTTTACAAAACTTAATAGGGACTATTCACTTTATTTCTCTTTTATTCATTCTTAAAAGTGTGAAAGTGTCTTTTTACGTGAAAATCGATATTTTTAGATGAAGATTCTCAAGTGCTCAACACTTTACTTATTTCTCCTTAATTCAAATACCTTTTATGCAAAGTCGACATTTGTAGATGAAACTCCCGGTTGCTCAGTACAAGAATTTATTAGGGCTCTCTTTTTTTTTGATAAACAATTTCCTCAATAATGTAGATATAAGGAAGAAAACACTTTAGCAACTATATAAATCAATTAGATGTAAAAACAAGTAAAATGAGAGATTTCATTTATCATATAAAATTGTAGGCATAATTTTCCTTATTTTACAAGATATACTTTTTCACATGCAATAGCAGTAATCACATAATAATCGCTTTCAAGTCGAGTGAATATTGACTTTTCAAATTACTTACTTCATCTCATTTACATAGCAAAATTTGAAACAAAAAGGGACTTAATCGTCATGCATCTGTGGATTCAAGTGAAGTAGATATGAAAAACTTGGAGCAAATGTTCAAATGTGGACAAGATTTTGAAAATTTTTTTACAAAGTTTTTCCTTAAAACTAGACAAAACTTCTTGCCAACAAACCCAAGAGTCAACAATTTTAAGCACAAAACAAGTTTCCAATAACATGTTCAAACATCTAAACACAAAAGTAACTTCTACTTAGGACATTCCTTCCCCCACACTAAACATACGCATTGTCCGCAATTTGTAGGGAAAGAAACTAAAGAAAATAAGAACAAGTTACTCACCAAATCAATGGTTGAGATCCAGTTCAACCTTGAGTCACAAACCATCAACCAATCTACAATTAAGGTCTACTGAGATTGTCACAAGTCCAAGTGGAAAATGATAAGTGCAAGGTAAACAGTCTACAAAGAAAAAATAAAAAGAAAACTACTAAGAAACATGGAAACAATGCAAGAGGCATTTGATATCAAGAGGATGGCATCTTCAATCATCTGCAGCTACATCATCACAGTGAAATGGAGACATGCCCAAATGCTCTTCAATCCGCCGTATGCAAATGTCCATTGAACCCAACTGATATTCAATCATATCCAATCGACTAAAATGTCTCTGCCAATTGGATTGAGATGGTGAAAGAGGTGGAGTAGAAGTGGAGAGCTTAGATTCTTCTTGGCTATGACGTGCCTTCTGTCATCATTCCTGAGTAGGCGGAGGAATATGCTCTATAGCAGTTCCCATTCTACGAATTGAAGAAACTGATAACTTTATGCTGGGCGAACAGCTACCTGAGTTACTCCATTTAAATTAACTCCCACCTGCTTGAATACTAAAGATAGAAGACAGGAAAATGCAAGCTTGAAAGAAGTAGTGTGCTATCTCGCCGTCGACCTTATATAACTAATGATGATGTTTGGTAGCGGAATGTGAGCGTAGGGAGATTCCCGGTTGTGAAACATATAGTCCAAAAAGTAGATGCTACTTTTGTGGACTTTCCCTTGACCACTCTTCTTTGGGATCACGTTGTGCGCCATCATATAAATAATGAGGCGATGGTGAGTGTCGAAAAAGCTAGCAACCATCATCTCTTTCCTTAAAGAGCGGAAAGGTTGGTACTCGAGATCAAAACGCGCCATAACATATGATGAATCTCATCTCTTATTGGGAGCAACAAACCCCTTCTTTAAATCTACGACTGGACTAGTGTTGTTACAACCAAAAATGCGTGCGATGAGATCACGAATCATGTAGATCCAAGTACCATACACCCAAGAGTCCACCAACTCTCCACTATGACTTGCCTTGTTGACAATGTTGGCATAAAACTCGCGCACCATGTTCGGGTAATAATGAGTTGGTAAAATCAGCATAGGCGTCCAACCAAGTTGGGTAAACGCCTTCGAGATACAATAAACCATCTCAATCTCCGAACTGACATGCTTTTAAATGATGCACTCCAAGTTAGCATGTTTTTTGTGCAGCTCTTGATTCCTCCGAGTTGAGAATGTAGCACTATCATAAACATCGGCCTCAGAGTGGTGAGACGTGCTCCCCCGTCTTGTCATAGGTTGGGGCAAAAGAGACCTCTCTTCTTCACTTTCTTCTATCTCCTTACTCTCGAAAAAGGAGGATGACTCATGAATGATAGCTCTTCGAGTTCATACCATGATGCCTAAAAAAGAATTTTTGATTATGTTCAGATACTCGACTAAAAATTTCACACTTCACACATTATACATAAAATAAATCATATAAAATGTCTAAAAAAAATCTTTCCACTTATAGTAACTGCAAGCATTGTATAGAATTATCATGCAAGTATTGAGAACAAAATTGGTTCAAATAACCACATGTACATATCTTTATGTCATACAAAATCAATTACATGGTCAAACGTATGTTTGATTATGACAATACAAACTGACGTTAAAAGTTGCCAAAAATTATCAAAAACTTCCTAAAAATCACCAATTTATTAAAATAAATAATAATTATGATCAATTTAGTGATTTCAACAATAGTCATGTTCATAGAAAGCACCAATTAGTCACAATAAATAACATTTAGCCATAAACATGAAGATAAGTGACTAATTTAAGCTATTTTTGAATGACATTTTATGTTATTTTTAGTCACTTTGGCAATATTATAGGAAGAAAATAGATTATTTTGGCTATAATTAGTTTAAAATGCTCTTATGTGATTAAATGAGATTTTTGTCCCTTTTACTTGCATTTTGTCCATAATTTTTATAGGAATTGGAAATGTACTTCATTTGGATGAAAAAGGAAGTTGACAGCTTTGATACATTGTCATATTTTGGCTATAACTCGAACTACAATGATCAGATTGAGATGATCCTTGAACCATTTGCAAATAAGAGATAGATCTACAATTCTTGTGAAGATATCAAAATCCAGTTTAAAGGTTTTCTAGGTCAAAAAGCTAAATTACAGTAGCCAATTTCTATGGTCGAAACTGAAACAAGACATTAAGTAGTCAAGGGTATTTTAGTTATTTCTCAGCCTACACAAATCCAAATGAGGTGATTCTTGATGCATTGGAAATCTAACTCAAAGCGCTACAAATTTTATGTTTTGGTCAAGAGTTAATTCAGCTTCTATCATTGAGCAAAGTTCAATTGAAATTGAGGCAAAATTGGAGCAACATTGAAGACTGGATAAAAATTGCAAAGAAAGGCAGGAGAGAAATCTGGCTGGATTCTTAGCTGGATTCTGGTCAGAAATGACTGCTCTCCACTTGCACAACTTGTTTCCTTCTCCAATAATTCATAGCTATTGATGGATGTGTGACAACCACTTAGCAGTTGTAAAAGGGATGTTTGAAGCCTCATTTCTTGACTACATTCATCTATAAATAGCCATGGACTTGTAAGGATCAAAAGAGCTTGGAGAGTGTAAGAAATACCATAAAAATGTAGTTTTTACATGTTCTTAGTGTTAGGTTCGTATAGTATATGATAGTTTAACTAGTAATTCATCCTTCTTGTTTATTATCTAGGCAAAGATGAAGAAGGAGATGAAGATGGAGGAGATGAACTCATATGACAAGGGTTACATTTCTTTCCAACTCTTTATCTTTTGTATTGAATTCTTAAGTTTAGTTAATAGACAAGTTTTGGATTCTATGTTTATTGTGTTTCTAAAGTTTATGCCTTGAGTTTGGTTGAACTTCCTATGATTGTTAGTGTTTATTGTTTGGCTATTCGATGCTATTGTTTTGAGCAAGTTATTTAGCACTTTAGCTCTTTAAATCATTATTAACTTGGTACCATTAATTATAATTATCTAAAGGTGTTGTTTCTTCAATGAAAATTGAGATTTAACACTAGTTCAAGAAGTGCTAAACCTAGGGAGTACACTCACGAGAGTAGAGGTGCACCTTTATAGCTTTAGTGATTCATTTCATATAATTTTATAGAAAAAATGAACTGGTAACCAATTTCATAACCACGAGAGTAGGTATGGATTAGTTATAAGTATAGTTAATTCACTACGGGAGTAGGTTTTACATGCATAAGGAAATTATGCCATAAGTAGCCAAGATAGTAGTACTCAACGATCCAAAAGTAACACTTGCATGAGTAGTTAGGGATATCATAGCCTAAGGAGTTTTTATTTACTATTCTCTTGCACAAGTTTAGCATAGTTTTATTTTTTTTTAATTCATTGATCGTCTAAATAATAGAGAAGCTTTAGTAGTGTCGGTAGTTATCCAATCTTCATCGTGGGATCGATCCGATATATATCCTAAACTACTAGTTGACCTGTACACTTGCAGTAAAACGGTAAATTTCGAAATTAAAATTGTACTTATATTAAAAGCTCGTTCCATGATAAGACAAAAATTATCCCCAAACATCACAAAATTCATTAAAATTACTCTTTATCAACAATGTACATGCTAAAACATTATCAACCAACCACGTCTAGCCATAAACATCCATTCAAAAGGCTCAAACAATAATTTAGGCTATGTTTTTAATTTTATCCAAATATAGCAATTTTAAAATTTAAACAACTAATAAAGCATCAAATTGCTACATTTAAATATTGAAACATTCCTTTTAACCTTAATAAGCATATCGGAGGCTAAAAATATCAATAAACATTATCAAAAATTTGAAATTAGAAGATGTCACAAAACTCAGGAATTTGAAAAATACCAACTTCTAAAATTCAAAGAGTTGATGAACAATCTTATCTCAATCACATAGAATGATGTTTGGAGAATAAAATTATGCAAAAGCCCTATGAAAAACACCCGAATTGACCTCCAATTGATGAATTTAAGAGCTAAGAATCCTAACCTCTAATCTTCCTAAAACTGAATTTTTGGATGTTTTTCTTGGATTTCAATTGGTTAAAGTGACTCTATGAGGGATAAAAGATGTTGGATTGATGATTTTTAACAAAGAAATGGAGTGAAAATGCAAGATTGTGAAACATGTGTATGAGTGTGTGCAATATGTGAGGAGAAGAGAAGAAGAATAAAAATGAAGCAACCTGCGTTTTCTTCTTTTAAAAAAAACATCCCTAGAAAATGCAACCTAAAAGTGTGATTTTAAACTTGCAATTTTAGGTCACGTATTTTGCCTAAAAGTCATAGAAGACAATACGCGGGTGATAGAAAACGGACCTGAGGTCGTGTTTTATAGGCCACGTTTTCAGTGTAAAAGTTATAAATGCAATACGCGGTCACAGAAAATGTGGCCTTAAGTCGCGTATTGAGCCCGTGTTTTCTTTGTTCCACAGTTTTTCTATAGAATTTTCCAACTTTCCAAAAATTATACTCGTTGCCCCAATTGCTCAAAATGCATTCTAAATTATACTTTTGTCAAAATAATCAATGCGCGCACATGTGAAATGATCAAAGCATACATTTTACCCCTCTTTATGGAATCAAAAACAACATTTGCTCAAATCAAGGGGTTGATTTCTTTGATCAAAGTTCGCTTTTGTCACCTCAAATGGTCATCTTTGCTTCCATTTCCAATTGCTACAAATGAAAAATCACAAAATAACTTAAATTCATGATTTAATCATAGAATCACACCAAATTAATATATATCACAAAAACATTGGGTTGCCTCCCAATTAGCGTTTTTGTTTATAGTCGTTTGTTCGACTCAAAAGCATTGGCTTCTTAGGTTGAAGAAAAATTACCTAAAGGACAAATAAGTCCCTTAAGGATGATTTCACCCACTAAATAGGATTTTAATTTTTGTCCATTGACCTTGAACCTCTCATGTCTTGCATTAACTACTTCAATTGTTCCATAAGGAAATACTCGAGTCATTTCAAATGGTTTCGACCATCTAGACTTGAGTTTTTTTGAAAACAATATAAGGCGTGAGTTATATAAATGCACTTTTTGCCTCACCTCAAATTGTTTAGGGATAATATGTTTATCATGGCAATATTTGACATTATCTTTATAAATTTTAGTATTTTCATAAGCATGTAGTCGGTGTTCCTCTAATTCACTTAATTCAAGCAATCTTTTTCCACCTGCAAGATTAAAATCTATGTTCATTGCTTTAATAGCCCAATATGCTTTAAGCTCAATCTCCACAGGTAAATGACAAACTTTTTCATAAACTAAACAATATGGCGACATCCCCAAGTGTGTCTTGAATGCCGTTCGATGAGCCCAAAGTGCATCATTGAATTTTCTCCCCCAATCTTTTCGTAATTTATTTATTGTTTTCTCCATTTTCTTGGGGATAGTATGGAAGTGATGTCTTGTGCCGACAATCATATTTAAACAATAAGGAATCAAGTTGTTTATTATAGAAATGCTTTTCTTTATCACTTACTATAGTTCTAGGTATACCAAATCTACTAAAAATGTTCTTTTTGTGAAATTGAAATACTATCTTAGTGTCATTAGTAAGTGAAGCAATTGCCTCCACTCATTTGGAGACATAATCTACAGCTACTAAGATATACTTATTATTAAAAGAACTAGGAAACGGTCCCATAAAATTCATCCCCCAAATATCAAGTAACTCAACTTCTAAAAAAGTAGTAATGGACATTTCATTTTTTTTCTTGATACATTTCCAATTCTTTGACAAGCATCACAATTTTTAACATATTTTCTAGCATCTCGATACATTGTTGGCCAATAAAATCTCTATTGCTATACTTTTGTTATGGTTTTTGAAGTACTAAAATGACCACCTATTTCTAAATTAAGACAATAATATAAAATATCACATACCTCGCTCTCGAGAATACATCTACGTATCACACATTTTTTTCTTGATTGCATTTTTTCTTTTGAATATTTGGCACTTCATGTCTATTTTAAATCACTTCAAATCATCAACAGTCATTCAAATATCTTCTCAACTCATTCCATTTGATGATTGAATCATTAAACCTACAAAAATATGAAGTTTTCACCAGTAAAATCCATAGAAATAGAAATTTTAACACTTCAATCACAAAATGCAAATCTCATTAGAAACTTAGTTAATTAACTATAAAAATAATTAAAACACTCCAAAACTAATTAATAATATACAATAAAAACACACAAAATATGCACTTATCAATGACTTTTTAGTGGCAATTGAAATTTGAATATGGAAGTTGAAGATTAATACCTAATTACCCCGTGTGCTTTTGAATTAAAAAGATAAGAAATTTGTTTCCACAAATGGCATTTACACAAGGAGGCGTCACCTAATATTTACGCCTTACATCCGGCTACATTATTTCAATTTTACTCTAATAGTATCTTGACTTTTAGAGCAAAACTACAGAAAGTGTCTTTTTTTTGATAAAATATCATCATTCATTAAATCTGTACTAATAGCAGAAATTACATCGACTATACGCAGATACAAATAGAATTGAAGAACAAAACTAGATACTATAAATATGAAAAGTCAAGCGAATATTATATTATGAAATTGACAGGTGTCGAGCCTGTGCAATAATAATTACTAAAAAGTTCTAATTACCACCACAATTAATTATAGAACAAACCCAAGTACTGGAGCAGGGACTCTAGGTGTGCAATGGGTTACTTAATTCACCCTGTTCCTGAAACGTTTGCTTGATCCGATATATCAGAATTATCTATAAAAATATTAAATTTGCATACAACGGCAACTAGGGTCGATTCCACAAGGAATGGATAGAAAGTTGTTCCTTTCCAAGTCAATAGCACAAAATTGGGGGATATTTTATGGAATGAAGATGAAAATAAAATAAACAAAATTCAAAAGTTAACTCAACAAGTACAATTTACTAAAAATAGCAATTAATAAAATTCTACCTAAAGGATCAACTTTTCAGGCACGGTGCAAGTAAATGATCATCGATGCAAAGATATTTCATTCATTCGTTACTAGATTGGTTATAGCCATCAACAAGCTCTAACAGCCAGTTTTTCCTTACTTTTTCGACAGCCAAGGTACGACCGTTGACTACTTCTCTAACCAGAAAACAACCATAAATATGACCGTAGGAATTTAATTATCCAATTGCATTAAAGATAGAAAAACTCAACCCTAACCAATAAACACGCTAAGAGGGTTTATTTAAACTAGATCTTACGTTTCCCCAACACAAAGCCAATTATGATGGTTGTCACTAATTGTCAACTAAACGAATAATTACGGATTCAATTTAGTTAATATGATAGTAGGCTATTAGATTAAATTAAATATCCGGTCGTTGATACTCAATTAATAAAATAACCATGAACAGTTAATTCAGGAAACGCATGAATAGTAACGGATTGGGAGAAATAGCGAAAGTTCGATTAGATCTCACAGATGTTATGGACTGTGCTTTCGCGTCGACCTTTGGGTAGAGGAGAAATCTAACCGCTTCTTATCGCATCAATCTCGCGTGATTTGATTGATATCATCCACACAATTGCCAAAGAATTGGGAAAGATGAATTAACGAAGGAACAAACGAAAAGACTTGCTTCTCTTTTTGGATTTTCGTGTTCGTACTGGAGCAAAGTCAAGAAAAGTGAAAGTTTAATGGAAGTCGTACAAAAGCCAAAGCAGTGAGTCAATTCATCTCACAAGGAAAACAAAACTAAAGCTAATCTATTAATCCCACGTGAATCTGACTTTTTGCCAAATTCTCCCAAAGTAGCCGTCGAAAAGAAAGAAAGCGTCAGAGCTCCCTACTTTCTCTAGGATGAGAGTTTTTATCCTCTGCACCCCTGTGGCCCACGAGCCTTTTGATTTCCTAATTTTCTACTTTTCTACCAATCTCGCGGGGTTCGTCTTTTAGTCATCTTTCTACAGATTCTGGCGTGGGCACGCCCTGAAATAAAAAGTCTTCTGAAAATTTGTCCCAAGATATCACTTCTAACACCAACCGCCTACAATTTGCACAAATATCAAATATGAGCAAAATCTCAATATTTAGCACAGTAAGTAGCCAAAATTATGACTAAATAACAGCGCAAAAGGTACCCAATAATTGCTCTATGAAATCCCCCCACACCTAGATAATGCTTGTTCTCAAGCATTTCGAAACTTAGAAGTACAATCAAGATAGCAACGGTTGTGTAGTGATCTATACTAACACAAGCATCCCACATTCCTGACAATGTCGCCAAAGTTAGAACACACCGGACAGGTGATTGTCCAAAAAATATGAACAGTTATACTCGTCATCTTCAAGAAAATGTATAGGTACCAGGAACACTCAAATCAACACCACGGAATAGCATTACCATAGGCTTGCACATTTATCACATCTCCACCACTCAAAAGTGAACTCAATACACAAATAAAAAAAACTTTAATAAGATTGTAATGGGACTTAGGTAAAAGGCAGGATAAGAAGGTAAAGATAGGGTGTAATGTGTCAAGAGAATATTCGATATCCACTTGCCTAACCTCAACGCATTACTGAAGAAATTCCACAAGTAAGGCATTTTCATTTGCTATACCCACTATGCAAGTGTCGAATTTTTTTTTTTTTGCTTTTTTTTTATTTTGAGAGGGCATCTTGCAAGGCGTGGGCACGCCTTGTAAGCCAGAATCCCATGTTCATCGATTTGTAGACATTTTCTCCCTTTTTTTCCCTTTTTTTTTCTTTTTTTTTCCTTTTCTGTTTTTTTTTTCGATCTCAGATGCACAGAACTAGCACCATACAACTTCTATTCTGACAACACTTGCGACCCTAGATTTATTTGTCTTGGGCAAACAATGAAATTCAGACATCTCTTAATGACACAAGATTGAACAAGAAAGTCTAAACAGGTCCTAGGTTATCAAACACGGCTAACAAACAAAGGAAAAGGATAAAAGTTCAAATTGGTTCACTATTGGGAGACAAGATGAAGGCATGATTTGTAGAAAGTTAAAGAAGGTTAAATCCTAAATGCCCTTATCATTTCAGCTGCATCCAGTTCAACAAAATGTGGCCTCGACATGTATAAAATAGCAAGTTCTAAAATGCCAATACCATATGTGATACTCACTCAACAACACAAACGAAGCAAATAAGAATAATGTGCTTGCGCATGACTCAAAAGCTCCCAAAAGTTTCAAGAATGGATCAAATCAAGCTTATTCAACATTCAACAATATTGGCCAAGAAAAACAGAGTACATAGCTAGCATAAATGACACATACACGTGCACCTTGATTGTGCAATCCATCATACCAACATGCTCTAGCAGTTAACAAATGTAGAACTAAAGAAGTTAACTAACTACACTTTTTTTTATGTATTTTTCATTTTTTCCTCTTTTTTTTGTTTTTATTTTTATTTTTTAAGCAAAAAGAAATAATAGAAACCATCCCCCCCACACCTAAAACCTACATTGTTCTCGATATAGCAAAGACAAATAGAGTGTAAGGATAAAGGGGACGAAACTATCCTGACTATCGAGAGGGTGCAACGAGACACTGATGGGGAAGAGGATGAGGCGGCTAGAATCTAATATGAGCAAAGAAAGCTATAGGATGAGGAGCGCGATGGGAGAATGAAGCTGCGACGCGGCGGTGGTGTGGGCTGGAGAGCGGCGGCGAACGAACAGGAAAAGGGAAAAAGTAGAAATTGAAACTAAGACAAAACAATGGAAAGTGAAAAGTAGAAACGAAGACAAAGGAAATTGAAAAGACCAGACAAAACAAGAAGAGAGGAAAGTAGAAAAGTAGGGTTAGAGATGGTCCTGGTTGCGTAGAAAAGTGGGGTTAGAGATGGTTCTGGTTGCGTTTGACTTTCATTGTCGCAAAGGTTGGAAGGCGTGGGCACGCCTTGGAAGGTGAGGTCGTCTGCCTATAATATGCCCAACATGATCTACTGTGTGGCGTGGGCACGCCTTGGAGGACAAGGTCTTCTAATCGCCAAGTTTTACAAATATCCATGCGCTGTGAATACAAGGCGTGGGCACGCCTTATAACATGAAGTCTTCTGTCCACGAATTTGTGCCCTCATCCCAGAATAAAACTGCACAGAAACACCCATGACCTATAATACAGATTGTTTGTCAGTAAGAATCTAAACCCACTGATCTTGAATACACAAATATGAAATAATACACAATTGAAATTCTTGAATTGCCTTCCAAGTAGCATCTTTCTTTAACGTCTTTGGCTAGACGTTAACTACCACTCTTCAGTCTGGATGTAATTCAGTTTTTCTTATAATCGGTAGCCCTCCTCCGGGATCCAAATAGCCATTGAGTACAACCTTTTTCCTTAATTTTTTATATATTTTCACCTCATGAATTGCTTTCATCCCGTGATATTTGTTCGTAGCAACTTTGAATTTACCCCTACAAACAAATTCAGAAAATTCTTGCACAGAAGGATTAGTAGCATGAATAGCAAACACAGAATGAGAGTTAACAGGATATTTTATTATATCAAAATATTAAAGTAGACTATTTCTCCATCAAATTCCATCGCGAGAGTACCCTTACTAACATCAATCTTAGTCTGGGCAGTACTCAAGAATGGCATTCCTAATATAATGGGTGATGGATTTGGGGCATTTCTATCATCTATGTAAAGCACATAAAAATCAGCAGGAAAAATTAATCCATCTACTTGCACTAAAACAACCTGAACTATCCCATCCAGATAAGCAAATGTACAATCAGCCAATTGAATTATTATCCATGTTTCTTTCAAAGGTCCTAAATTTAGGAAATCATAGATTAATTTAGGCATCACATTAATAGAAATCCCTAAATCTAGCATGGCATTTCAATATTAGAACGTCCAATCTTATAAGGGATAGTATACATACCTGGATCTCCGCATTTAGGTGGCTGAAACGTTCTCACCTAGCACAATTTGTTCATCGCCTCTCAATTTCTTCTTGTTGACGCACAAGTTTTTCAAGAATTGAGCGTATTTTAGCACTTGTTTGATCGCGTCCAACAAAGAAATATTGATTGCCACCTTTTGAAACGCCTCTAGAATCTTCTTTTCCTTATTTCGCTTCTTTATCTTTTCCAACCTGTAAGGAAAAGGAGGTAAGTTAGATTTAATGGGTATTAATGGAATAAGAGTTACCTCGGGATCTCCACGAATGCATTCTTCTTCTTCAATCTCCTTTTCGATTTCATCTTCACTCTTGCACTTTAGGTTCGTGGCCTTAGACCCCTCTACTTCCTTTTCACTCCTCAGTGTCATGGTACTTACATTCTTGGGGTTTGTCTCGGGTTGCGATGACAATTTCCCAAAGACTTGGGATTCTAAGCGATTGATTGCAGTTGCCATATGACTTATTTGAGTCTCCAGATTTTTCATATCCGATTTAGTTTTCTGCTGGAACTGAGCAGTGCTTGTGACCAATGATCTAGTTTCTTGTTGGAGCTGAATGGTGCTCGTGGCCAGGCTCTTGACATTAACTTCCAAAGAGTCTCCTGAATTGGATGACGAAGGTTGTGGTTTTGGTTGCCATGGTTGCTGAAATTCTGGTGAACGATTTGAAAATGAATTCTGTGGCCTGTTCCTATAACTGAAGTTGGGGTGGTCTCTCCAACCCGGATTGTACGTGTTTGACTATGGATCTTACTACCTACAAGGCGCGGGTGCGCCTCCAGCCATGTTCACTTGTTCAGCCCCATCCTCGTGCAAAATAGAGTATGAGTCAGTAGGGTGGCCCACGTTTGTGCAAATTTCACAGACTTTTGTTTGATGCACATTCCCTACAGCTAATTGCCGAACAAAAGATATTAACTCTGATAGCTGCTGCTGAATGGATGACGTCTCTTCCTCATTAATGCTACGGGTAGGATTATTCTCACGAAAATTAAATTGTTGAGAGGTTTCTGCCATTACTTCGATAAGCTCACATGCTTCTCCGACGTCTTGTTCGCCAATACTCCTCTACTTGTAGCGTCAATAATGCTTCTGTCAGATGACTGAAACCCCTCATAAAAGTATTGGATTAATAGTTGTTTACTAATTTGATATTGTGGGTATCTAGTGCACAACTTATTGAATTTTTTCCAATAGTCATATAGGGATTCCCCGGGATACTACTTAATGCTGCATATATCTTTTCTCAGACTTGCAGCTCGGGATGTAGGAAAGAATTTTTCCAAAAATTTCTTTTTCATTTGGGCCCATATTGTGATATTACCTGCAGGTAGGTAGTACAACCAATTCTTAGCTGCATCCTTTAGGGAGAAAGGGAATGCTCTAAATTTGATCTGTTCTTCAGTGATCTCTAGAGGTTTCATATTAGAACATACCACATCGAACTCGTGGATGTGTTTATGGGGTTCCTCACCCGAAAGGCCATGAAATGAAGGTAAGAGATAAATTAACCCCGACTTCAGTTCGAAGGAGGTATTCTCAGCTAGAATTGGAAATGTAATGCACAAAGGCTGCTGAGTCAATTCCGGAGCAGCCAACTCTCTTAGTGTTCTTGCATTCGTCATAAGGATATCCTCTTGATTTGGGTCACTTGAATTATCACCACTCGAATCTGTTGATTCAACCTCAGGATCCAGTCTCTGAGATGCAGTGCTAGATTGCTCCTCTCTGAGCTATCTAGTCTCTTTTCTAGTTCGGCGCGTAGTCTTCTCTACTTCCGGGTCGAAAATCAATTCGCCTATACAAGAATAACGAGGCATAAATTAGAAAAATGCTAGACAAATCCAAAGAAAACAACTTAGAAAGAAACAAAATTAACTAAAACACCGTTCCCGGCAACGAAAGCCAAAAATTGACAGGTGTCGAGGTTGTACAATAATAATTACTAAAAAGTCCTAATTACTACCACAATTAATTATACAACAAATCCAAGTATTGGAACAGGGACCCTAGGTGTATAATGGGTTACTTAATTCACCCTATTTTTGAAAAATTTGCTTGATCCGATATACCAGAATTGTCTATAAAAGTATTAAATTTGCATACAATGGCAAGTAGGGTGGATTCCACAGGGAACGGATATGAAGTTGTTCCTTTCCAAGTCAATAGAACAAAATTGGAAGATATTTAATGGAATGAAGATGAAAATAAAATAAACAAAATTCAAAAGCTAACTCAACAAGTACAATTTACTAAAAATAGCAATTAATAAAATTCTATCCAAAGGATCAACTTTTCAGTTACGGTCCAAGTAAATGATCATTGATACAAAGATATTTCATTCATTCGTCACTAGGTTGGTTATAGCCATCAACAAGCTCTGATAGCCAGTTTTTCCTTACTTTTTCGACAGCCAAGGTACGACCGTTGACTGCTTCTCTAACCAGAAAATAACCCTAGATACGACCGTAGGAATTTAATTATCCAGTTGCATTAAAGAAAGAAAATCCAACCCAAACCAATAAACACGCTAAGAGGGTTTATTTAAACTAGATCTTACGTTTCGCCAACACAAAACCAATCATGATGGTTGTTACTAGTTGTCAACTAAATGAACAATTACGGATTCAATTTAGATAATGTGACAGTAGGCTATTAGATTAAATTAAATATCCAGCCGTTGATACTCAATTAATGAAATAATCATGAACAGTTAATTCAGGAAACACACGAATAATAACGGATTGGGAGAAATAGCGAAAGTTCAATTAGATCTCACAGATTTTAGGGACCGCACCTTCGCGTCGACCTTTGCGTAGAGGAGAAACCTAACCGCTCCTCATCGTATCAATCTCGCATGATTTGATTGATATCATCCAAACAATTGCCAAAGAATTGAGAAAGATGAATTAACGAAGGAACAGACGAAAAGACTTGCTTCACTTTTTGGGTTTTCGTGTTCGTACTGGAGCAAAGTCAAGAAAAGCGAAAGTCTAATGGAAGTTGTACAAAAGCCAAAGCAGCGAGTCAATTCGTCTCACAAGGAAAACAAAACTAAAGCTAATCTATTAATCCCACGTGAATCTGGCTTTTTGCCAATTTCTCCCAAAGTAGCCGCCGAAAAGAAAGAAAGCGTCAAAGTTCCCTACTTTCTCTAGGATGAGAGTTTTTATCCTTTGCACCCCCGCTGCCCACGAGCCTTTTGATTTCCTAATTTTTCACTTTTTCTACCAATCCCGCAGGGTCCGTCTTTTAGTCATCTTTCTACAGTCTCTGGCGTGGGCATGCCCTGAAATAAAAAGTTTTCTGGAAATTTGTCCCGAGATACCACTTTTAACACCAATCGCCTGCAATTTGCACAAATATCAAATATGACAAAATCTCAATACTTAGCACAGTAAATAGCCAAATATGACCAAATAACAGCGCAAAAGGTGCCAAATAATTACTCTATCAGAAATTCAAAAAACATTTAAAAGATAAAATGCTTGTAGTTCTATAATCATCTATGTATGCTTCCAATTGCACTGCTTACTTTCTCCTAAATCTGCTAATAAATTGATTCAAAGCCATATGTTAATGTGAGATCTGATGAGATTTTAAGAAATTTTAATTTGATAACCAAATTTGAAAAAATTTAGATCAATAAGAGAAATATAAAACTAACAAAAATCTCACTAAAAATTCTTAGCGGAGGAGAAACTCTCACTAGAAAACTCCAGTGGAGAAAGTGTCTTTTTCTTGTTATAAATGTATCATGCAACTTGATAATTTGACTCTCGTTTATTATATCAGCCTGATGTGTATTGCGTATTGGTGTGGTGTGAACATTACTATGGATGCAAAGTTTTACCATGCAGAGCTAGTACAATGCATGCATGGATGGAAATCAAAAACATTATATTTTTTTATTACCAATAGTCAACTATCCAAACTTATTACCAATTAGCCTACGGGTTAGGTGTAGTTGGCAGGCTACCTCTAATATTATATCGACTGCGACTTTGTCTCCTCAAGATAATCTAAACGGGATCAAATAAAAGTTATTATATCATGGTTAAGGACTATTTCCAATTATTTACCAAACTAGGTTTTCAAGATTACCAGTTATATGACCTATATTATATATCTCTTTTTCTTTTTCTTTTACATTGGGGAGCTAAAATCCATAATCACCTAACCAAACTCTTAGAGTCGGAATCAACTAATTAAAAAAATTCAAAGTCCCAAAAACTCTAATACATGTCAATGTTACACAAGATTTTTTTTCCATTCCTCTCCACACATTTTTTACTCTCAATTGTCAGGTATAATGTTTGAATCCTAAAATGTTTGAATCCTAAACCTGACAGTAGAAAAGATTTTAAAAATCCTTTCCTAAATATTGGGTCAATTCCGGTGATTAAAGTTACACAAGATTAGTACTCCAGGTACCTTTTAACATATAATTTAGACAATTAATAGATTAAATAGATGATCTAAAATTAGTATGTTCATTTTCCTTTTTCTTTGGGATTAAGAAAACAATGAGTACTTAATTTTTAATTTCTTTACAGCAAAAGCCATGAGTTGCTTACGGTTTTCTCTTTCCCGGTAAAAAAAAAATGTACAAAAAGAATTATCTTCTCTAGAATCTCCCCTTTATTAATTCCCAAGGAAGTCAGCAAGAAATTTCCCACATCACTAGAAGACACAACTATTTAAAAATATAATCACAGTAGGTGATGAGCAAAAATCGGGATTACTGCAACCAAAGTAAATTATGGGCTCTAGCACATAATAAATGAAAAATAAATGACCTTTGCTTGGCCCAATGTCTTCAGCAAGACGGTGTGAAACAGCAAAAACTAACATGATAAAGCAAGATTCTGAGTGCGATCAGTAGACTAATCTCACAAACAATCAGTCAAAACAAGATTCGTCAGTGATAAGACTTCAAGTAATTGATGATATAAGCAACCGGATCTCACAAGATCTTTCTCGACAAACAGTTATATATTGACCTTCTTGTAAATCCACAGTTTAATATTTAGTAACAAGTAATGGCATATTTTGCAAACACAAGGCGTTTGAAGAAGGAAAAGATATCGAGCAAACGTAATCACATGGAAAAAATGTTAACCATTCGGAGCTGAAATTAGACAGAAATATGGGATAATCCTTAGCAGGTCACTGACAGTGATTTAGGATACTATGCTGTGAACTGCGAAGGATCTCCAAATTTAGTTCCCCACAAATATTAACTTGGCATATATCTTGCCCCTACCTCTTTTCATAGTCCGTCTGATAGCAAAGATGAATTATCCTCCAAATCAAATCATCAAATATTATAGTATCTTAAACAAAGAGAGGGATCAACTTGTTCCCAAAATTCTTCTCTCTGCCTCTCCTCTTCTCCAACTTCTCTCTACTTCTTATTCTCTTCTCAAAAGGCCTTCTTTTCCGTATTCTATTTTTACCATATTTTTATAATAAAGTCTCACAATTGATATCTTGTTGGGATTCTCTATTTCTCCAAAAAATTCCTGGGGATATTTTTGTGTAGTTCTTTTTCTTATTTTCTTATTAGATCTAAATTTATTTTAAATTTGGTTATCAGATCTGGAATTCTTTTGGATCTTGAGTCTATATCGACAGATCTCATCATCATTATTCAAACTTAGAGTAGTTGATTAGTAGATTTGATGGCTATTGTAGTGATTTATCTTATTAGAAAATATTTTCAAATTTATTGTATTTTTCAGATCTACCATAATTTTTCATTTTAGATCTGATATTTCTTGCATTTTTTTCCTACCGTTTGTGCAAATTTCTGTGATGTAAATTAAATTATGCTGAACAATTTTGTTAATGAAATTCACTTTTGTGCAAAAAAAAAAAAAAGTCCTTGTTCCCAAAAGATCAATCTGAGGCTAACAACAAAATCAATCATTCAAGATATTCATAAATAGAAGTAAACTTACTCAAGTGGAAATCTTGTAAGCATGTGTCTTGGCATATTAGTAGAATTTTTAGGTGCTTTCATCAGTTACAGGTCCAGGGTATTTGCCTAAAAAAAAAGATCATAACTATTTTGTTAGGCGTCTTTAAGTGACCAATTGAGATTGAATGTCTCTATTTAGGACTCGAGGGTCCAAATTGGTTCAGCCCATGTGGTCCTTTAGTTCGACCAATTGATGCTAAGAATCAGCCACTGTATTTTCAAGTTTAGTTGTATGTTCGATAACTCTGTCCCATGCTGCAGCATTAATATTTATGTCATTAAACAAACCAATTGATTATTTAGCACATACACACAACTTTTGTTCTAATACTCAATTCACCTTTTTCAAGTTACTAAATATCTTAGGTGAGCTGACGTGGTTTGTTCATGCATGGATTGATGAAGAAAATGATCTATCAACAACCTCAATACAACTTGATCAGTAATCTATGCAAAGTGTATAGCCCATTTGCTAGAAGATTTCCAGTATTCACGTATATAGTAATCCTCAAATAAATCAATATATCTTATTAAGACGGTAGGAAATTAAGCTGTCTTTTGATCTATTCAAATTTTGTACCGGTCTTAATGCTATTAATTATGTCCTTGGATAAGTGATGTTTGCTGAACTTCTTATCTAGCATCTTATTCTATTCGTACATTTCCTTTTGTTTGATCTTCCACGGATATGAATGATTCAAATTTCAACGTATATCAGATACTTGAAAAGCTCACTATATATGCCCTGCTTTAAATTCTTATCATCCTTGATTTTTTTTATTCCACGCGCTTTGTAAAATTCAAATAATGGACATGGTTAAATCTCAAGAAAACTTAAATGGATCATTGGTAAAAAAAATTCTAATATCTTATATTCAATCTTCCTTTACTAGCTAGTCTTGGTTGTGAGAAAATAAAGCACAAGAATGTGCATCGAAAACATGAGGGATATGGGGTTCAAGTATCCATTGCTGCCGTCCTTTCTGCCTTGTGGCTTCTAAATTCTAAATTGATGTACCAAAAATAAAAATAAAAAAGAAGAAAAAGAGGAAGAAACAGATATCATACCAAACTTTTTCTTGTACAAAATGTGCTTTCATTTAAGCATTATTCTTCTCAAGGCACAGATTTTGAAGGTAGCATGCGTGGTGAGTTTTTGCGTCCATCGATTGTATATGAAAATGATGTAACCGACAATCCAGCAACCAGATGATTTGATACTTTACTTTGTGACATTATGCTAATGGTCATTATCTTTCCTACTAAAAGAGGTTAGAAATTGCCGGACTTAAAAATTTCAAATCTTAACGGTGTTGATACTTTGTTCAAACTCCTTTTGCAAGCTAATTATGACTTAGACTTTGTCTTTATTCTTTGATATTTGTCCCTTTCTCTAACAACTCAGCGACAAGAAGTTTCAAAACAACTACCGATTAGGTTTTGGAAAATTTCACAGTCTCTTGCTATAAATAGGTATCATCATTTACTTGTTTTCTCTCAAATAAAGCTAACATAAGATATCGGAGATGGCTAAATCTCAATTCAGCTGCGCAACCTTCTTTGCCCTGCTCATCTGCTTCCTCCTCCTCGTACCAAATGGTAAGTTGTAGCTAGTCTTAAATGGTGAACACATGCACAGAATGGCATATATTTGCACATTCCCAAAGTTTTAATTATTTGTCTCTACCTCTCTCTTAGTTAGAGAATTTCGAGTATAATAAACAGATATGGTTGTCACTAGCAATGAATTACAATAGTTATACATGCGTATCATGTGCATGTATACTCACAATCAAAATTTTACGAACTAATTTGTGTTACGTATGCTTTTCAATAAATGTTTTCTGCTCTTGAATTTCTCTTCCACATTCTAATTTCTCGTCACATGTAAATCTACTTCAAATATACATGTATAGTGTTGCAAGTAACTTTACATGTGGTGCAAAAATAGAAAATGGAATAAAGATTGACACAAAACAATGACATAGAGGAGCCATAACCTATAATACTAACAAACACTTATCCGCTAGGTGGACAGGCTAGATCCCTCATACATATCATAAACTCTGGACTAACTGTACATAATTTGCTCTTTCTCTTGCTTTGTTTCATGCAGAGATGCCAATAGCTGAAGCTAAATCTTGCCAGAAGCCTAGCAAATTCTGGTCAGGGAAATGTGCCGATAAAGGGTGCCACAATGTTTGCAAGTCTCGAGACCATGCTGACTCCGGATCATGTATGTGGACTGGCCAAGGTCATCAACGTCATTATGCTTGCTACTGTCGCTACAAATGTTGAAAGCCTACTATATGCTACAATTTGCACCGTACTTTGTAATGTGAAATAAAGGCCAACAATTCACTAGAATTGCATATGTGCCGCCAATGGTAGCTGTTCCTATGTCAGTTGCTAATTATGTATGCCTGTATGTGTTATCACTGAAACATCACTGCTCAGTGATAACTTAATCAGTCTATCCAGGTGTGTTTGTTACCATCTGTCTTGTATTCATTTAAATATAAATGGACTACCTCTATCCAAGTATGAGAGTCATTTTTCTGGGAATTCAACTTGTTATGAATACATGTGATTATTATGTTTGGAATTGGAATAGGTGTGATTTTATATGGTGGTTATACTGTTAGATTGCACTTATGCATCAAGTTGATATACACGAACAAACTTTTCGCGTTGAACAAAATTACATGATTGTATATTAAATTATTTAAGAAGTATAATATCCGTACAACCACACGAAAATTTTAACTATACCAGTCTTGGTCCATTAAGTTCTGAAGGGGTGGCATTAGATAAATTTATCTAAGTTTTTGAAATTGCAAAATTGAAACAAAACTGATGTCATGTGTGAATCTCAAAATAGTGACTTCTATTTTATTTTGGGATAGCAAAATAGTTACTTCTATTTCGGAATAGCAAAATAGTGAAAATATTAAATAACAATAAAGTGGAGAGAGTACCTCTACAAGGTACCTTTTATTCTACGGAACTCAATTTATAAATACTTCGTTTCAACACAGAAAGAGAAAAAGTGAAGTTGCTGATCTGCATGAATCAAAAGTGTTTGATACTTTGCTTACATGCGAAAAGCATTTATTCATCTATGACTAGAACAGCATTAGATAAAGGCCATAGCCAACCAGAAAAATGCTACCACATTACCACCACATTAGATCACTTTTATTTTTACCTCTTCTACATTAATTGTATTCATATGGCGTCACTAAGTTAATCTTGCTTCTTCTCTCCATGTTGCGTTAATGAACTTTAGCTTTTATTGAAGCGGGGAAGAACCTAAAGCATCTATTATAATGGTAATTAATTAGAGAATTTTTGTTCCCATATTACCTCCGGATTATGTGTTTGGTCGTCCAAAATAAGTAGCAAATGAACTTTCCAGTACGTTTTTGCTGTTGGCCATCTAGTTCTACGGTCTTATGTGGTGAAATATGTTTTGTAGCAAATTGGAATCCGATTAACACGAAAAAATATCTGCCAAAGAGTTGGATGCGATACTAAAAAACAAGTCTAACGAAAAAAAGAGAAAGTCATAAGCACCGCCAAGGATAATGCTATAGTGTCAATCGTTAACATAACTTGTGAATATTTTACATTAAAATACTGATAAAACAGGTTTGTTTTAAAAAAAAAAAATTAAAATACTGGTACAACCAGTTAATAATGGTCCCCACATCCAAGATTGGTATCTTTAGTGACAATTGCACTACTGTTCATTTAGGTTTCCAAGATTCAAAGTAACATCAGGTGGTAATATGGTAACTTTGGTAACAAAATTGGTAAGTTATAAGTGTGATTGAAATTTACTCTTAAATACCGAACATTACTACTTCTCCAACAAAACATATTACTTTATAATTAGTAAGTTTAATTTAAACAATGGTAAGTTTTACAAATAAAATGGTAAATTGTTCAAACTTACTACATTATTTCACAAACTTAGCATTTTACTTAAGAAAGTTACAACAATTATAATTAGTAAGTTTAAGTGAAATAATGGTAAGTTTTTGTTAAAAATGGTAAGTTTTACAAATAAAATGGTATATTGGTGAATTGTCCAAACTTACTATTTTATTTCACAAACTTACCATTTTACTTAAGAAAGTTATAACAGTTATAATTAGTAATTTTAATTCAAATAATGGTAAGTTTTACAAATAAAATGGAAAATTGGTGAATTGTTCAAACTTACTATTTTATTTCACAAATTTACCATTTTACTTAAGAAAGTTACAACAATATTAGTAAGTTTAATTCAAATAATGGTAAGTTCTTACTGAAAAATGGTAAGTTTTACAAATAAAATGTTAAATTGGTGAATTGTTCAAACTTACTACTTTATTTCACAAACTTATCATTTTACTTAAGAAAGTTATAACAATTATGATTAGTACGTTTAATTCAAATAATGGTAAGTTTTACAAATAAAATGGTAAATTAGTGAATTGTCCAGACTTACTACTTTATTTCACAAACTTACCATTTCACTTAAGAAAGTTACAACAATTATATTTAGTAAGTTTAATTCAAATAATGATTAGTTCTTATTGAAAAATGGTTAATAAGTTTAATTCCAATAATGGTAAGTTTTTGTTGAAAAATGGTAAGTTTTACAAATAAAATGTAAATTGATGAATTATTCAAACTTACTACTTTATTTCATAAACTTACCGTTTTACTTAAGAAAGTTACAACAATTATAAATAGTAAGTTTAATTGAAATAATAGTAAGTTTTTGTTAAAAAATGGTAAGTTTGACAAATAAATTGGTAAATTTGATGAATGATTAAAATTACTAGTTTAGTGAACAAACTTACCATTTTAGTTAAATAACTTACCCAGAATTTATAATCATTATTTTAATGGACTTAGAAAAGATGCTAAAGGACCAAAATTGTTGCTAAAATTGGGTAATTTAGACAACTACTGGTAACTTGAATTATTTAAGTACTTCGTGAGGTGACTTGTCACTGCAGCACGATCCCACAACCAATATTCTCCATGAAAACAAAGTTTAAACAGTAATTGAAATATAAAAATTGGCCATGAAAATCTTGCACTCCCTATGTGCCATAATTTGATATTTTTTTGTTTTAGAAAATCCAACCATTTTAAGAAAAAAGTGTAATTATTAAGCTTGAATGTGGTGATTTTTGATTAACCTTAAATATGGCCCTCACATTTAAATTCTATGAGTGGAGTGGCACGCAAAAAAAAGTAACTGTTTTCAAATGGTAAAATGGAACAGCTTATGAAGTTGTGTTGATTTTGAAAAGATGACTCTAAAAACATGATACTAAAAAAGGATGGAGGGAGGATAAAAGTAATAGTTGCTCAATTATTTTACTATTTTATTTTCCGTTTTATTTTTTATTTTTTAAAAAGTTTCCATTGACTCTGCCTTAGCTTCCTTTCGTTTAGTTAAATAGAAAACCGAAGACCATGCACTTTATTTTTTTGCATTGTTTGATATCAGTAGGGGAACAAGTAATTTTAAAACTAGTGGGACACATTATAAAAATTCATAATTTTTTCAAAGTGTGTTTGTAGGATTTTTTGGTGGCGCACGGGCCCCCACTTTAAATCCACCACTATTAAAGGTTCCCAAGTGTAAATGTTTTTTTTTAAACTGGAAATTGTGAAAATGTAAAGGAATAATAAATATGACTACATGCTAAAGAAATACAAAATTAAAATTAATCAAAGCCATAAATTGGTATAATTATTCTATAATTAACAGATTATATTATCTTTGTCACAGGGGCTGTTCTCATTTACTTTTACATCTAGATTTTAGATTTTTTTTAAAACCAAAAAGGGAAAAATCTAGAATATACGTAGGAGTTAACTTTAATTGCTGATTTTTTTCTCTATAATTGCGTTCTATGATCAACTTTTGCAAAATTTACAACAAACAATAATAGGCTAAAAGAAGAATGAATACCAAAACAATAAAATGCGATAGGAAAAAATTTTTATATTGGGAATAAAAGATGGTTTCATCTTTTATCGGCAGAGGCAAATCAGGGGTTGGAATGGATAGTGGAGCATTGTTATCGTGGGGCAAATCAGGTAGTGGATGCTCTAGCCAAGGTGGGGGCACAGTCAGAGGATATTGTCTTGTATACATCACAGTCATATTTACCAAGATTGGCAAGGGGGGCCTTGGGTTTAAATAGGTAACAGACTCCCGTTATTCGAGTTAGATTTGCTCGTAATTAAGGCTTTGTATTGTTACTTTATGGTCTCTAATAATACAAGGGGGTGGTGTCCCTCCCCGCATAAGGGGTTAGCCTGAAAAAAAAAAAGATGAAACATCTTAATTGACTCCATAAAGTTTTGATTCTAAATTACTCACTAAAAATATGCTTATCTCAAATGAATATCAGCTCATAACAATAGGTAACATTGAAGATGTTCGATTGGTTTCTTTAGAACAAACTCATGTTGATGTTCAATGGATTCATAGAGAATCAAATAAGGTTGCACATACTTTAACAAACTGGGCTAAATCTGCCAATCTAACTGAATCTCTTTGGAATTCCCTCCTAACTTCGTCAAACAAACTGGTGCAATATGATTTCCAACTAACTTATTAATAACATTTATATATATAGAAAGCAATAGGTGTTACTCCTCAATATTCCCCACATATATGTATTCCGTGTAGATATGTAACTTTATGAAATTATTCAAATTGCTATGGCCAGGCTGAATTTCTAATTTGAACCTAAGTTGGTATCATATCCTATCCAATGAACGAAAAAAAATCCTGAAAATGACAATAGCTGACTTATGAATTAATGAAAAGAACACTTGTGAAATTAATTAATCTCCACTAAAATTAATGACGTGAAATCTAAATTAATTCTGTAAAGAATTCAATCTAGTGTTTGTGTATTGAGAAAACAACAATTGCTGACTTATTCGTATGCTGTACGGATCTTCTAGAGTACTTGTTGCTTTAGTGGCCACAAGTCAACATTATTAACAAAATCCCAATGAGTCTTTATACTGAACAAGAAAAGAAATTAAATCCCACTACAAACCGTACCTTCCTCTGTAAAGCTGATCTGTGTTGAATGGGCCAAGTTGGGATGGACAAGGGGCCAGTGACAATGACCAAGTTACCAGCAAACGAAAGAGACACCCTTAATTAATGCCAGACTATGATTGATACTCCAGTTAAGTTCATGGACAGATAAATCTTGTCATTTTTTGAAATTACTCAAGTAGATATTTTGTAAACATGTGTCTTGGCATATTCAAGAGATGGTTGCTGTCTGTTATTAGTAGAACTTTAATTACATTCATCATTTAAAGGTCACATAGCTGGTCAAGTGTCTTTCAGCGACAAATTGAGATTAAATGTCTCCATATAGACTCAAGGCTGCAAAATTGGTTCAGCCAATATTGTCCTTCGATTCAAAATTGCAAATCCTGTAATGGTGTTAATGCTTTTCAATACGTGTTTTTGTTGTATAATGTTAACCAAGCTCCTTGACATTGTCATGAAGGTTTTAACACAACTATCTACCAGGTTCTGAAAAAATGCACCATCTCTTACTATAAGTACCTATCATCCTTTACCTGTTATCTCACAAGTATTGCAACAAAATTAAAGATATTTGTTTTGAAAAATAAAGATATTGTAGATGGCTAAATCTCACTTTAGCTACGCAACCTTCTTTGCCCTCCTGATCTTCTGCTTCCTCCTTCTCGCATCAAATGGTGAGTTGTATGTTAGTCTTTATTCAGATATCTTACACATTTCTAGTCTTAAATGGTGCACATATGCATAAAGGATAGTGCTGTGGTACCGAAATTGTTAAGTGATTTAATATAAAATAATAGCAGTTGACCTGAACATCCGGTTTTCTTTTCTTTTGTGATAGTTTACAGCTTTTTGCATCCCTTTTTTGTGAATTAAATAATGCATCCAAAGATACATATAACTTTTCCAACTAAATCGGTAAGATTAACTTGTAAAATAGTAAGTTTTAAGTGCTTAACAAATTTACTTTTTTAATATTGAATCTTACCATTTATGTAATGAATTTTACTATATTTTTTTTGTCAAACTTACTCGCTTTAGCAATAGGTAAGTTTCTGAGGTAAATTAGTAAGTTTGTCCAACAAAGTACCAAATTTCAAAAGTAACATTTTATTAGTAAAAAATACTATTTATCTAACAAAACTTACTATTATTTTGATTAAACTTACTAATTTAGTTGCATGCAAGTTTTTCAAGTAAAACAATGAGTTTGTGCAATAAAAAAGTAAATTTCAAAAATTACCTTTTTATTAGCCAAATTTACCATTTATCTGACAAAACTTACTCCTAACCTCATTAAACTTACTGATCTAGTTGTATGCAAGTTTTTCAAGTAAAATGGTGAGTTTGGACAACAAAGTAGTAAGTTTTAGTCATCCATATAAGTTACCTTTTTAATGCACAAACTTTCTATTTATCTTCCAAATCTTACTGTAATTGTAAAGAATTTACTAACCTAGCTTTAAGTAAGTTTCACAAATATATTGGTAAGCTTGTGCAATGAAGTAGTAAATTTGTAAAATTTAGCAATTTACCATTTTATTTGTTAAACATGCTATTTTTTAACAAAAACTCACCACTATTTGAATTAAATTTACTAATTATAATTGTTGTAACTTTCTTAAGTAAAATGATAAGTGACAAGTCCTCAACATAAGTATAAGTTTAATCTAAAATATACCCGCTTGACTACAAGTATACAGGTCAAATAGTAGTTTAGAGCATATATCGGGTCAATCCCACGAGGAGCAACTATTACAAGTATTAGGTCCTTTACTTGCTCTATTATTTAAACTATCTATCGAATAAATGCAATAGAAATAATAATACTTACTAACTAGCTATTTTAACTAAATAACATGCAAGAAAACAATGAAGAAATTTCACTAAATAATTGAGTTTAGGGAAATAGAGTCTACTTATGGCATAAAAAATATGAGTGAATAGATTTACCTCTTGTTACTACCTTATTTAACTAGAGATTCATTTCCATATTTGCCAAAACTCACTCTCATGATGTAGCGGGTTAGAATAGTCTAGTTTTCCCTATTTTCATGGTGAATAATTAGATCTACTCTTTTATTCTTCATGAAATGCAAAGTTAGTCCATTTAAGTGTACCTCTATTCTCATGAGTCTGCTTTTTAAACTCCATTTATGCTGTTCCATCACTATTATCAATTTTCATTGAACAATAACAACTAAAAACCTCTTATTGATGATCAAGTAACAACAAGTAATAAGCATGCATAAATTAACACGTTAATACAAGAGGTAGTAAGCATAAACTATATTCAATTCATATCAAGTAGCCATAAACTTTATCTACTCCCTAGATCTAGAAATTTAGCTATTCATGTAAAATAAAACAATAAAGAGCATAATTTCATTGCATGCACAAATAATGAATCACAAGTAAAGATAAAAATAGAGAAAGTTTAGTCAAGGCGATGAACAAGCTCCCAAATCTTCTATTTCTTCAACAAAATGAGTGGTACAATGAATTATCCAAGTTTTTCTTATAAGTTCCTAACTAGAGAGAATAAAAAAAAGGGTTAATTCCACTTTGTCCCCCCAAACTTTGGACGATAACCCACTTTAGTCCCTAAACTTCAAAGTGGGACACTTAAGTCCCTAAACTTATAAATACCTCCCACTTAAGGAGAATTGTTAACAGAATCCTGAATGCCATTGGTGGTCGAAGTGTCCCATTTTATAAGGGTTTAGGGATTTAAGTATCACATTTTATAAGTTTAGGTCCTTAAGTGGGAGGTATTTATAAGTTTAGGGACTTAAGTGTCCCATTTTAAAGTTTAGGAACTAAAGTGGGTAATCGTCTAAAACTTGGGGGGACAAAGTGGAATTAACCCTAAAAAAAGACTAAAACTAACCTCTTGAGCTAGCAACTAAGAATAACCCCCTATAATGACTAATCTCTCTTAAGTTCAATGATTCTTGCATATGTAATGTTAGGAGAGTCAAAAAGTGAAAAATGAAATGACATAACGCTCCTTTTTTCTTTCCTAAGGAATCTTAAGCATGTGCAGCCGAAATTCTGAGCTAAAATTGAGCAGGAAAGCAGTGTGAAAACAGAGCAAATTGCAAAAAAACAGGGCACAATAGGCGACCTTAGAATACGTGACCTTCACCCTAGTATTTGAGGTCACGTTTTCTCTTCTGGTTCTGTTTCTTGCTTCGTTTCTGCTTCAATTGATGCAACGGATCTTCAGTTCTACACCCTGTGCCACGTTCTATCGTACTTTTTATTATATTATTATTTCTCTTATATAAACATCATGTTTTAGTTCTTTTTTATTTCCTTAAGATCCCATAACTATTAATTGAGTAATAAATAATGTAAGGATCGAAGACAACCTAAGAGGGGGGTGAATTAGGTAGTTTTAAAAACTGACCAAGTTGTGAGTCACTTTTCGAGTACTTGTCCTCTTTTTCTAAAAGACCATATAATGGAGTAATTAATGAGAAAGTACAAATGCTTGTGAGTAGAAGAGATGAATAATTTATATAGCAAGATAGTAAGTAAAGAGATAGAATATCAAACCAAATACCAAACTCCTATTGAATTTGAATGTCACTTTAGTGAGCAAGCTTCTTCAAGTTGATCAACTTACAACCAATCTTTGTGTACAAAGAAATGATCACTTCCTCCTTGCCCCAAGCCACACTTGGTCAAGCAAGGAAGTTTTACTATCACTCGGATAACCCTCACAAAGCTACACTATTGAAATAATTGAATCACACTAGAAAAGTTTATCAAAATTTACACAACTAACATTACAAATCTTCTTTGAAGAGTATTTTCCTACTAAAATCACTCTTGAACTGATGTAGTCTCAATGTGTAAAAGTTCTTTGAGGTGGTTGACTTTGCTCTATTTATATGAGACCAAAACGTTTCTCAATTAATGCTTCCAACGGATAGAAGGCAGCTGAAGAGTCAACTAGCTGTTGGTAGTGTCGGATGTCCGGTAGACCAATTTCTCACGTCCGAACGTAGGTAGTGAGTTCAAGAAACTTTTTTGAATTATTTTGGGCGTCCAGTACCTTCAATGTATGCGCTCGAGGGTAGGAAATGAAACTGAGAATTCTTCTTCAATTCTTTTCAGACGTCCGGTGCCTCCAAGGCTTTGCGTCCGAAGTGTCGCAATGTTTGTCGGACGTCCGGTGCTCTGATGTTGTGCGTCCGATCGAAGTTAGCGAATTTAGAAGAAATGACTTAACATCTTCGGACGTCAGAGGGTGGAGTTTTTCATGCTTCCGAAGTTGTGCAATAGTTGTCGGACGTCTGATCTAGTGTGACAGACCCACCTCCTCCTAAGGCGAACCAAAGGGTTCGGCGGACCACTCGCCTAGCTCTCGCCGAGACTCACTCACTCATTACAGTTCTCAAATAAATTACAAGCTATATCTCAATAATTACATCAAATTCTCCATGAATTTACATATCATAAGCGAAGCAAATACTAGTTCCCAGGCGAGGAATGTACACATACATTCATTCAATTCCAAACATTCTTACAATCCTAATTATTACACAAGACAAATCTAAAACTCTAACTGTACAGAAGATAATCCATCCAGTTACACGGAGAACTTAATACAAGCGCTTCCTTTGCCTCGAGCCCTGCGGGGAGAAAATATATTTTGGGGTGAGCTAGAAACTCAGCGAGTGACCAATAAAATCAGTAATCAAGTACATTTCATAATAATGCATTGCGATGATATCGTGAAGCAGCGATCAAATATATGTATGTTGCTCTTGTGAGCCAGTGAAGTCATTGTACTTAGAACCTCAACGCTCAAACAGATCTAGTAAGTCAAACAGTATAAGGGTGCCATCGGTGCTCCAAATAACAAGTAAACAGTGGGGAAGACGTTGGTTCTAACACAAGATTTTCCAAGAACTCATTGGAGCCAAATCATGTCATGGCACACAAATGATATGCAATCGAGTAACCAATGCAAGAAATAATTCATAAGTAACTTTGGAAATAATTTGGGGATCACTCACCTATTTAAGCAAAATAACGTCCAACGCATCACCAAATCACATTCAAGTCCCACTTTCACTCACTCAATCTTCAAGAAAATAAACGGACAGCTTTTCCCCTTAAATTCCTCTACTTTCCACCCTACAATCAAACACCAAATCACATTCCAAAACAGTACACACAAATTTTAGACTATAAAAGACACCTTTCGGCACAATAACAACAACTGAAGCTATACTTATCCAATTGAAACGAACCTTATGGCGTTACGAAGCTAAGACATATACCAACATTTGTTATGAAGACCTCCAAAGCCAAATCATACATTTTCATGGTCAAATATTGAAATCTTAGAGAAAAATGGAAATTGGCCGTGAAACAGGGCTTAAGGGCAGTCAAGGGTATTTCGGTCATTTCACATACTACAGTACTCCAATCGATCTGAAATTTTGTAGGCAGATCTAACTCATATATCTACAACTTTCATGTTTTGTCCAACAGTTGGTTCGGTCTAAAACATGGATAAATTTGCAATCCAAATTAAGTCCAGAAACATGGTAAATGAAAATTACACTTCTAACTAACATTTGTATATAACCACAATTACATATACAAAGCAAAAGATATACCACATATCTAATTAGGCCACAATGCCCCTTCAATATGAGCCAATTGATAGCTCCAAAACCAATCATAATTAAGCCCCAATTCAAAACCCTTACATTGATATTGACCTACACAAGCTGGAATTTCCGAAGGCAAGTGAAACTAGCACATATAACATCAATGTTTCACATAACACAATTATCAAATACTCTCAAAGTTTGGACAGCATTTCTCTTTAATTTCCTTATTTTTCATCCTATAAAAACACCAATACCATCTCAATTCAATCACAATTACACATACAAATCATAAACTATAAAGCACACCTAATTAGGGCCACAATACCTTTAATCTTAACCAATTAAGAGCTCAAAAACCAACCATAAGAAAGTCCCAAAATAAAACCCTAAAACTGGAATTTCCACACAAATTCTGAAATTTTCCGAAAATAACCACAACTAACACACAAAGGCCCCATTTCACACCATATCAAGTTATCATTCCATGACCAACTAACAATAATCATATAAAATCAGAAAATTCCTTAATAAATCAGAAATTGGTCCAACTCTACTTAAAATCATGAAATCATCCAAAAAATCACATATTTAGCTACTATAAGTCACTAATATACCATTATTAGAACACAAAGGGAATTTCCAAGTAAGGTACCTTATAACTCAAGAAAGATAATAGCTTAGAACTTCCTCTTCGAAAATCACTCCACCAAAAGCTTTAAACCTCCTAAGTACACATATGGAGTAGTTTCCAAAACCATCGGTGAAATCTCAAGATTTTGGCAAAGATTGAAGCTAGAAAAATGAAGAACTTTCTCTCTTTTCTCTCTATGATGCACGGCCAAAAAGAAGCAAGAATGGAAGATATTTCAGCCAAGATACAAGACAAGAATGAAGAAAATAGCCAGTCAAACTTGGCTGCCGCCTGTGACAAGTCACAATTCGGCCAGATTCCAGACCGGATTCAAGGTAGTGAAGATTCTATTTTTTTTTTTTCAAAATCCAACCACAATCCGGCCAAGAACTGGCCGGATATGTTGCCGGATTTGGTACAAAATTTTGCCTCCAAGAACTTTTCTTTTTTCCAAATTCAAACGACACGTTCGTCCGTTTTTCCAACCAAGAGACCTACATCCTCACACAATTACACGTAATAGACTCAACACACACTCATATATATATAATGGAGCCCTCATTCTTGCAGGGCATCACAAACTCCCCTCCTTAAAAGAATGTCGCCCTCGACATTCCAACTTGTACTAATCAGATCAAAATAGTCCTCAAAAGTCAGTCAAGTACTAAGAATCACTCCAATCCCACTTATCACTTTGTAACGGCCAACAGATAACTAAACAAATAACCAAAGAGAACAAGCAAAAGGGCTCGGTTCAAACAACTACCCCTGAGTTGGAACTAAAGTCCTAAATATTCGGAAAAATTCAGGACATGGCATAGTCTCAAGTCGAAAATTTTAGCCCCGGCGGTGTTGGACAACACAACAAGCTAGCACAATAGTTATAATTCGCCAAAGAGTCTTAGTTCAAAAATTCCATCCCTGGTGGTGTTGGACAACACAACAAGTTAGCACAACGGCTATACTTTACCAGAGAGGCTCAGGAATTCGTCCCTGGTGATGCTTGAGAACTCAACAAGCTAGCGCAATGGCTATACTTCACCAAAGAGCTTTAGTTCAAAATTGTCATCCCTGGCGGTGCTTGAGAACATAACAGGCATGCCTTGCCAAAAGAATGGTAGTGCTTGAAAACACAACAGGCAATTCCTCACCAGAGAGGTTTAGTTCAAAAAGTTCATCCCTGGCGGTGCTTGAGAACACAACAGGCATGCCTTGCCAGAAGAAAGGCGGTGCTTGAAAACACAACAGGCAATGCCTCACCAGAGAGATTCAATTCAACCGCTACAGAAAAGTAGTAGCCGGTTTACAACCACACGAGTACGAGTAAATTCAAAAGTAAGGTCAAAACAGGGTTCAAACAAATAAGTTCAAAAGCAGAGCCAATTACTTCAGGTTCATGGTGCACGGATACGAATAAGAACTCACTCGGCAAGCCTATGCCCAGCAATTCACATTCTCAAGCAGTCACAGAATTCAAGTCCAGTTACAGGTCGTATACGAATCCAACTACTTGCTCATGCGTACATGAAATACCCTATATTCAGTCAAATCAGGTCCATCAAGTGTACATAAGATCACGCTTGCCTAAACACGTTCAAATCTCAAGTAAGTTCAGCCTAATCGGTTTCAGGCAGTTCAAGTATTTCAAATCCCAACACTTACAAATCGGGTGGTGCAAACTTTAATCAAATAAAAAGACTAGAAAAAGGATGCAAAAATCAGAAGTTTTCTTAACAAATCCGGCCACCACCACAATCTATCAAAACCCTAGCCAAAATCTTATCGGACAAGTTCTAGATAACATTCATCATTTCAATGTCCTCATTCGGTTAAGTCTCAAGTACAATAAGAAATCCTCTGTACTCCAACCTGTGCCATTACAACTTATCTCAAACTCACTTATGGTTCCTATTCACATCATCAAACACTAGACCATGTTCCTTCCAAATTCACAAGTATTTCCTCAGGAAAAGTATCGAGTACTCAAATGCAAGAATCCAAAACTATGAAACTTTACGACTCAAGCGTACGCTAGTACCAGAATCGGTTGATATACGCTTGGGAGCAACCAAGTCATATCTTACGCTTACCACTTTCAAACCAGTCCCACAGTCCGGCATCCTAAACTTTAGCCTAGGATACACTACAGAGATCTGAAGCCTAAGCTCTGATACCAACTATGACAGACCCATTTCCCCCTAAGGCGAACCAAAGGGTTCGACAGACCGCTCCCCCAGCTCTCGCTGGGACTCACTCACTCACTACAGTCCTCAAATAAATTACAAGGTACATCTCAATAATTACATCAAATTCTCCATGAATTTACATATCATAAGCGAAGCAAATACTAGTTCCCAGGCAAGGAATGTACACATACATTCATTCAATTCCAAACATTCTTACAATCCTAATTATTACACAAGACAAATCTAAAACTCTAACTGTACAGAAGATAATTCATCCAGTTACATGGAGAACTTAATACAAGCGCTTCCTTTGCCTCGAACCCTATGGGGAGAAAATATATTTTGGGGTGAGTTAGAAGTTCAGCGAGTGACCAGTAAAATCAGTAATCAAATACATTTCATAATAATGCATTGCGATGATATCTTGAAGCAGTGATCAAATATATCTATGTTGCTCTTGTGAGCCAGTGAAGTCATCATACTTAGAACCTCAACGTTCAAACAGATCTAATAAGTTAAACAGCATAAGGGAGCCATCGGTACTCCAAATAACAAGTAAACAGTGGGGAAAACGTTGGATCTAAGCACAAGATTTTCCAAGAACTCATTGGAGCCAAATCATGCCATGGCACACAAATGATATGCAATCGAGTAACCAATGCAAGAAATAGTTCATAAGTAACCTTGGAAATAGTATGGGGATCACTCACCTATTTAAGCAAAATAACGTCCAACGCATCACCAAATCACATTCAAGTCTCACTTTCACTCACTCAATCTTCAAGAAAATAAACGGACAATGTTTCCCCTTAAATTCCTCCACTTTTCACCCTACAATCAAACACCAAATCACATTCCAAAACAGCACACACAAATCTTAGACTGTAAAAGACACCTTTTGGAACAATAAAAACAACTGAAGCTATACTTATCCAATTGAAACAAACCTTATGGCGTTACGAAGCTAAGACATATACCAACATTTCTTATGAAGACCTCCGAAGCCAAATCATACATTTTCATGGTCAAATATCGAAATCTTAGAGAAAAATGAAAACTGGCCGCGAAACAGGGTTTAAGGGCAGTCAAGGGTATTTCGGTCATTTCACATGCTACAGTACTCCAATAGATCTGAAATTTTGCAGGCCGATAGCTAACTCATATATCTACAACTTTTGTGTTTTGTCCAACAGTTAGTTCGGTCTAAAACATGGATAAATTTGCAGTCCAAATTAAGTCCAGAAACATGGTAAATGGAAATTACACTTCTAACTAACATTTGTATATAACCATAATTACACATACAAAGCAAAAGATATACCACATATCTAATTAGGCCACAATGCCCCTTCAATATGAGCCAATTGATAGCTCCAAAACCAATCATAATTAAGCCCCAATTCGAAACCCTTACATTGATATTGACCTACACAAGCTGGAATTTCCGAAGGCAAGTGAAACTAGCACATATAACATCAATGTTTCACATAACACAATTATCAAATACTCTCAAAGTTTGGACAGCATTTCTCTTTAATTTCCTTATTTTTCATCCTATAAAAACACCAATACCATCTCAATTCAATCACAATTACACATACAAATCATAAACTATAAAGCACACCTAATTAGGGCCACAATACCTTTAATCTTAACCAATTAAGAGCTCAAAAACCAACCATAAGAAAGTCCCAAAATAAAACCCTAAAACTGGAATTTCCACACAAATTCTGAAATTTTTCGCAAATAACCACAACTAACACACAAAGTCCCCATTTCACACCATATCAAGCTATCATTCCATGGCCAACTAACAATAATCATATAAAATCAGAAAATTCTCCAATAAATCAGAAATTGGTCCAACTTTATTTAAAATCATTAAATCATCCACAAAACCACATATTTAGCTATTATAAGTCACTAATCTACCATTATTAGAACACAAAGGGAATTTCCAAGTAAGATACCTTATAACTGAAGAAAGATAATAGTTTAGACCTTCCTCTTCAAAAATCACTCCACTAAAAGCTTTAAACCTCCTAAGTACACATTGTATAGAGTAGTTTCCAAAACCATCGGTGAAATCTTAAGATTTTGGCAAAGATTGAAACTAGAAAAATAAAGAACTTTCTCTCTTTTCTCTCATCATGCACGGCCAAGAAGGAGTAAGAATGGAAGATATTTCAGCCAAGATACAAGATAAGAATGAAGAAAACAGCCAGTCAAACTTGGTTGCCGCCTGTGACACGTCATAATCCGGCCGGATTCAAGGCAGTGAAGATTCTATTTTTTTTAAAATCCAACCATAATCTGGCCAACAATTCGGCCAAGAACTGGTCGGATATGCGGCCAGATTTGGTACAAAATTTTGCCTCCAAGAACTTTTCTTTTTTCCAAATTCAAACGACACGCTCATCCGTTTTTCCAACCAAGAGACCTACATCCTCACACAATTACACGTAATAGCCTCAACCCACACTCATATATATAAAATGGAACCCTCATTCTTGCAGGGCGTCACATCCAGTCTTTTGGTGCATCCGACAGCAGTTTCAGCATACTTTGTGCTTAATTTTTGAACATGTTTTGCTTCATTTCTGAAAAGATCTATTGAGAGAATATTAGTAACATCTATTTGTTTTGTAATCATCAAAAGTTACAGACTGAGATTAGCAATCTCCCCCTTTTTGATGATGACAAAATAATGGATGGAGGCACAACTCCCCCTTACTTAATGCATCCAAGGAGTGGATACTCCCCCTCAGAATAATATCCTCTCACATATAGATTACTGGACACTCCCCCTTAGAATGACTTCCCCTCATGTATAGATTACACTTATCCCAGATTGCATATCCATTTCTCCTCTTTTTTATCATCATTGAATCAACCAGAAACCAGAATCCAACACACATCAGCAATATTATGAGCAATACTATTACCAACAAAACCAGAACCCAAAACAACACATCATCAATATTGACAGTCAGTCAATATCAGAAATCAGAGGCCAAACTGAATTAAGAGTAACCAAAGGATAATCCACAAACGCAACATTCATTCAAAACATAAAAGATAACCAAATAGTTTTACAAGCCAGCAGAAGAAAAGAAAAGAAATAAAATCCTTAATACAGAGCAAACAAAAGATGCAAATGATGAACTAAATAGTGAGGTGCAATATGCCTAGAAGTGCCTAAATGGTGATCTTGGATGATCCGAGTCTTCTCCTTGTTAGGCGGTACTGAGCAGGATCCACTTCTTCCTCTTCAGTTTCCTCATCATCCTTTTCAGTTTCCTCTTCAATTATTGGAGTGTTTCCTTTGTCTTGTGGCTGAGAACTAGAAGCATGAGCCTCTAAAATAGTTTCAGTATGAGGAGTTTGCTCAGTTGGCTCAGTTCTTGGCTCTTTCTGATGAACATTCTTATTGTCTTGAGGAATAGGAGGCACAAGCAAGTTCTTTTTGTCAATGAAGGTGGCTTGTTGGTCGGGTGATATGGTCATCATCAGATCATCTTCTAGAAGTAGGATGTGTTGTTTGAGATCCTTTAGCAAAGAAATGACCTCAGAGTTGGATGAAGAGGGCTTAGTGGCTGACCTTCTAGGATGGATAGTAAAAGGTGAAGTAAACATGGACTGATATCGAGGAGTTTTAGGACTGACAGGAGTTTCATGAAAATTCTTCCTTTTAGACTCCAAAACAGTTTCCTGCTAGCACCATTTACCATAAAAAAAACTTCAGATTTTTTCTTTCAAAATATGCCTTTGAAAAGACAGTGGATGTACTTTCTTTTGGTGATTTGCCAGTGAAGAAAATTTTGAAATGAGCAAAGATTGGAGTCAGAAATTTTCCATAAAAAAGTTTTCTACAGCTATCAGTGCTGATTTTGAGTAAGGATTTGCACATAACGAAACCGAAATCAATTCGAATTTTTTCAAAAAAGTAGTAAAACAGGTAAAACTCCATTTTGTTGGCATCAGTCCTATGATCATCTGTAGGAACCAACAAATTTGAGATTACAGAGAAGATGATCAAATTTTGAGAACTGAAATCCTCCAATTTTGCCTCAGCAGGAGTGTTAAAATGAGTTTGAAAATAAGTCATCAGTTTTGCAACATGAAAATGGTGATAGGCAGAAGGAAATTTTTCATATGAAAAGAAGTTTACAATTTTTCCTTTAAAATCACCTTTAATTTTGATTTTCAGAACATTGTTGACAATGTCAGGATTTAACTCTATATCAATAGAATTGACACGTGAAACTAAATCAGTGTGTGATTTATCCTTCCTAAGGTTGGCAAAGAATTGATAAAGAATGTCAGGATAATAGGTGTTGGGAATGATCAAAATTTGAGTCCATTTGTGGAATTCAAAGAGCTTAATAATAGGTTCAAGGTCAAGTTTACGGAATTCATGAGGGATAATTGTCCTTTAGGTGATGAAACTCTTCTGAGAGACCCATTCGAGCCTGCCCCTGGCATCATCATCAATGAACTTTGGAAGTGGGGTGGGTTCCTCTGCAATCTGAGTCTCAGGTTGCTCCCTGGCAGTTCGTTTACTCTTTCCACTTCGTGGAGAATCATGTATATTGGCTTGTCCACCAGACCTTGTTCATGGAGACTTTTTTGTAGAAGTCTCAGTGGCTTGCTGATTCTCAACATTTTGCTCAGCAGTCTGCTGCTCTTCAATTTGCTCAACAGAAGGATCAGCAGTTTGCCTTTCCTCAGTTTGAGCAGTCTCCTTCTTTTTAGCAGACCGTTTCCCTTTTTTTCTTTGAGATTCAGATCCTTTTCTGGGTGATTTTGTGACAGATGTGTCAACATTAGTAGGCTGCTCCGGTTCCTCTTCACTATCACTGACAGGAGGCAATGCAGTGGACTGTTCCTCAGTTTGTTCCTCTGAACGTTTCTTTTGAGCCAAACCTTTTCCTTTTCCACCATGTTTTTTTGTTACTTTCTTTGGAGATTTGGTGGTGGATGGCTCAACAATTTCAATATCTTCATCCCTCAACTTGAACCTTGGGGTGCGTTTGGCATTGATAGACCCTCCTCTAATTCTCACCATGATGCAATGCAAGATGATGTTGTTGCAGAGTATAATGCGAGTGTGTAATAAAATGAACTACTAGTACAGATGAACTACAATAACTGCTTGAATCGTCCACAGAGAGTGAACTTTGAATGGTTAGGGTTTCAGGTGAGAATTGGGATTTATGGGGTAGTTGGCAGTTAGAAAAAGTTATGAGGGGTAATGAACGGGCAATAGGAATGTAATGGTGTTTGGCAACTCAATTTCTTGAAATTTGATCACAAATGAGATGAATTTTGAATGTGAGAGAATATGAAGAGTTGCGTTCAATATAGTGGTTGAGAGTGAAGTAAATGAGGAAGAAAACTGCTTTATAATATTTTTCTTTCTAGTGTCGGATGGCCGAATGAAGTGGGGCATCCGACACAGCCATCCGAACCAGAACTTTCTGGAACAATGATGAAAAACACTATCGGACGTCCATTCTAACACATCGGATGTCCGATAAAAAGTGACTAGAAATTTTTTAAAAATATTTTTCTGAAACGCCCAATTTTGTTTTCAAAGACACAAATTCATCCAGTGATAAGTCTTTTGTGAGAATATCAGCAATTTGATCTTTTGAACAGACATATTGAACACAAATTTCACCCTTATGGACAAGATCACAAATGAAATGATACTTTATGTCCATGTGCTTTGTCCTAAAATGTTGAATGGAATTTTTTTGTCAAATTCATGGCACTAGTATTATCACAATATATAGGCACACAATCATACATTAATCCAAAATCATTCAATGTGTTTTTTATTCACAATAATTGAGCACAACAAGCTCCGGCGGCAACATATTTCGCTTCGATTGTAGACAAAGAAATAGCATTTTATTTTTTGCTAAACCAAGATACTAAACAATTTCCAAGAAAGTTACATATACCCATTGTACTCTTTCTATCTATTCTACAACCATCAAAATCAGCATCTGAGAATCTACATAAAGGAAATTCATGACACTTAGGATACCATAGGCCAAAATTCATAGTTCCTTTTAGGTATATAAAAATTCTTTTTACCGCATTCAAGTGAGATTTTTTTGGACAAGACTGAAAACGAGCACACAAGCATACAACAAACATGATATCAGGTCTACTAGCAATTAAGTAAAGTAAACTACCAATCATACCTTTATATTTCTTTTCATCAACTTTTGTACCTTATTAATCCTTATCAAGCTTGATAGATGTGCACACAGGTGTTCCAACTTGCTTTGAATCTTCCATTCCAAATCTTTTGAGCAGCTCCTTGGTATATTTGGCTTGATTAATAAACGTTTCTTCTCGGGTTTGAACCACTTGGAGTCCAAGAAAGAAATTTAATTCTCTCATCATGCTCATCTCAAACTCTTTTTACATAATTATGAAAAAAATTCTTGCACAAACTCTTATTAGTAGCACCAAATATAATATCATCCACATATATTTACACAATTAAAAGATCACTTGAGCTATGTTTAGTGAAAAGAGTGGTATCAACAATGCCTCTGTTAAAACCATTTTCAACCAAAAAATCACTTAAACGCTCATATCATGCTCTTGGAGTTTGTTTTAATCCATACAAAATTTTTGAGAATTTAAACACATGATTTGGATAAGTCTCATTTTGAAAGTCAGGAGGTTAATCAACATATACTTCTTGATCAATAAAACCATTTAAGAAAATACTTTTAACATCCATTTGAAATAGCTTAAAATTCTTGAAATATGCAAAGGCCAAAAACATCCTAATTGATTCTAACCTAGCTACGGGTGCAAATATTTCATCAAAATCTATTCCTTTTTCTTGAGCATATCCCTTAACTACAAGTTTGACCTTGTTTCTTATTACATCATCTTTGTCATTCAATTTGTTTCTAAACACCCATTTTGTACTAATGACAGGATGATCTTGAGATCTATCAACTAATGTCTAGACCTTGTTCCTTTCAAACTGATTTAATTCCTCTTCCATAGCTACAATCCAGTTTTCATCTTTCAAGGCATCAATGACATTTTTGGGTTCATAAAGTGAGACTAATGCCAAGTTATCCATCAATTGTTTGGTGGAGGAACGAGTTCTGACCTTCTCGGATGGATCACCAATGATGAGCTCCTTAGGATGGTTTTAAACAAATTTTCAAGCTCTTGGAAGATCATTGGGTGTACTAGCATCCCTGTCATTATCTTCCAGTGCTGGACTAACTAGAGAATCATCTTCCTTTGAATCATTTTCTGTTGAAGTAATGTCTTGGTAATTGATTGTGAGATTCTTTAGTTCTTCTTGAACACCTGCATCATCATTTTTAGCACAACTTTTGGAAATATCACCATTAGATTCATCAAAAGTAATATGTATAGCTTCCTCTATAACCAGAGTCCTTCGATTATAGATTCTAAAACCTCTTTTATTTTCACAGTACTCCAAGAAAATTCATTCATCAGATTTTTTATCAAACTTTTCAAGATGTTCCTTGATGTTTAAAATGAAGCATTTGCAACTAAAAATTTTGAAGTAACCAACAATAGGCCTTTTATCAAACATCAACTCATAAGAAGTTTTGTTCAAGATTGGTTTTAAAAGAACTCTATTCATAGTATAGCAAACTGTATTTATAGCTTCTGCTCAGAAATATTTTGGCAAGTTGCATCCACTCAACATGGTTCTAGCAGCCTCTTGAAGTGTTCTGTTCTTTCTTTCAACAACATGATTTTGTTGAGGAACTCTTGCAATAGAAAATTCATGTGTAATTCCATTGTTATCACAAAATTCTGGAAAGTCACAAAAATGAAATTCTGAGCCATTGTCACTTCTGATCTTGATGATTTTCAATCCAATCAGATTTTGAACCTTTGCAAATAATGAAACAAAATTTTTGAAAGCATCATCTTTGTGTGCAAGAAATATCACCCAAGTGTATCTAGAATAATCATCAACAACAACAAAACAATATCTTTTGCCACCTAAGCTAGCAGTTTGTATAGGATCAAATAAATCAAGATGTAGAAATTCCAAAGATTTTGTGGTAAAGACACATTTCTTGGGTTTAAAATAAACTTTGACTTGCTTTCCAAATTGGCAAGTATCACAGATTTTGTCCTTTTCAAACTTAATTTTTGACAAATCTCTAACAAGTTCTTTTTTGAAAATTTCTTTTAGCAAATCCATGTTGAAATGATAAAGTCTTCTATGCCACAACCAAGAGTTTTCATTTGCAACTTTAAGACATTTAAAGCTAGAAGAGTCAACATTTTCAAGAACGACTATGTAAATATCATTAATTCTTTTTCCTTTGAAAATAGGATTAAACTTTGGATCAAGAACAAGACATTCATACTTTTTGAATAACACAAACATATTTCTATTACATAATTGACTAACACTTAACAAGTTATAACTCAAATTGTCAATTAAGAGAGTATTGTGAACAAAAGTTTGACCATCCTTACCAACATCTCCTACTCCAATTGTTTTAACTTTGTTGTCATCTCCAAATGTTACTTTTTCACTTGATTTCGGTTTGAACTTGATGAATTGTGATGGATCACCAGTTATATGCCTTGAACATCCACTATTTATGAACCATTTTGATTTCTTAATAATATTCACCAAGTTCACCTACACAAGAGTTCACAAGATAATATTTGGTATCCTTTACTTTTTAGGTCCTTGAGAGTTAGCATTGTGTCTAACTATCCACATGCATTTCATGCCATTTCTCATATTCTTCCTTACATAATAATTACTTTTCATGTGACCAATTTGACAGCAAAAGCTGCACATAGTCAGTGAATTATTCGCATGCACAGATTTAACAAATCTGATTTGCCTTTTCTTATAAATGGTAAATTCGTTTGTACTAAAATTCAACCTTTTCTCATGAATGTCAAAATGAGATTTTGTATTATTTTTTGAAAACAGTTTTGTTTCTTATGTTGAAGCAATTGATTAAGATCATTCATTCTTCTTTTCAAACTCCCTTGTTCATTTTTGAGCATGTCACAGAAGTTTATTTTTCTATCAAGTTCAGCATGTAAATTATTTTCAATCCTTTTCAGGCTTTCATTTTCATTTTTCAGACTCTTGTTTTGTCGAAAAAGGTTTGCATTGTCTTGAATTAGAAAATTGATCTTTTGTTTTAGTTCCTTGTTTCTAACATATGATTCTTTCAAGCTATTATGCAGTCTTTCCATAAATGAATTGATATCATCATTAGATTCATCATTACTATCAAGTTGAGAGTTACAAGTAGTTACATCATCATCACCAATGGCCATGAAAATCATTTGGGCAGATTCCTCTTCTTCTTCGACTTCACCTTCTGAGTTGTAATCATTCCATGTAATTTGAAAGTTGTTGAATTTTGGTTTTCGTTCAACCTTTCCTTCCTTTTTTTTCTTCATTGGACACTCACTCACGTAATGTCCAAGTTGGTTGCATTTAAAGCATTTATCAGTTTGCTTTTTTATTGAACTCTTGCTTCCCTTTATTTTTTGAGTTGTTGAACTGATTTGGAAATGGATTGCTAGGTCCTTTTTTTTTGAATTTTCTTTTGTTGAGATTTTTTTTGAAGTTTCTTGTGATGAGTGCAATATCACTGTCATCAATTTTCATATCTTCTCCATCCAAGGAAGCTGAGTCATCTTCATCTTGCGAGGCTTTTAGAGTAATACCCTTTCTCACCTTTGCATCTTCTTCCTCTTGCACCTTGGACTTGAGTACTTGAGTTTCACCTTATAAGAGATTAGAAAATTAATAAGAGATTTAATAGGTATGAAATTTAGACCTCTAACTTCTTCAATGGCAGTCACTTTACTCTCTCAATCATTGGATAAAATATTCAGAATTTTTCTATTTTTCTCACCTAGAGAGTATTCCTTTTCCAGCACTTTTAAATCCTTAATGAAATCATTGAATCTACAATACATCTTATCAATATTTTCATGAGATTCCATCTTAAATGATTCATACTTAGTGATTAGTATTGATTTTTTTTGTTCTCTTACATTTTCACTCCCTTCATGGATTTCTTTAAATTTATCCCAAATCTCTTTTGCAGATCTACAGTCTTTGACTCTAATAGATTCATTTGAATATAGAGCACTGTATAACACATGCATAGTTTTGGCATTCAAAGTGAGGTGGGTTCTATTATCACCAGTCAACTCATTTCTAGTTTTTGGTTTTGGTCTGCAAGTGACTTCATCAACTATAGAGGCATCATATGGACCTTCATTGACAATAAACCGCAACTCGATATCAATAAATTGTAAGAAAATAATCATCCTTTCCTTCCAACTCACATAATTTGATCCATTGAACATTGGGGGTCTAGTGACGGATCGTCCTTCAAAAAACATAGCATTGTTGGTTGTTATTTTTACTCCAAAGTTGATTGAGCTTAATCTTTAGAAGACTAAACTCTGATACCAATTGTAAGGATCGAAAACAACCTAAGAGAAGGGGTGAATTAGGTAGTTTTAAAAATTGGTCAAGTTGTGAGTCACTTTTCGAGTACTTGTCCTCTTTTTCTAAAAGACCACACAATGGAGCAATTAATGAGAAAATAGAAGTGCTTGTGAGTAGAAGAGATGAACAATTTATATAGTAAGATAGTAAGTAAAAGAGATAGAATATCAAACCAAATACTAAACTCCTCTTGAGTTTGAATATCACTTTAGTGAGCAAGCTTTTTCAAGTTGATCAACTTACAACCAATCTTTGTATACAAAAGAAGGATCACTTCCTCCTTATCCCAAGCCACACTTGGTCAAGCAAGGAAGCTTTACTATCACTCGGATAACTCTCACAAAATTACACTATTGAAATAATTGAATCACACTAGAAAAGCTTATTAAAATTTACACAATTAAGATTACAAATCTTCTTTGAAGAGCATTTTTCTACTAAAATCACTCTTGATCTGATGTAGTCTCAATGTGCAAAAATTCTTTGAGGTGGTTGACTTTGTTCTATTTATATGAGACGAAAAAGTTTCTCAATTAATGCTTCCAACGGATAGAAGGCAGCTGAAAAGTCAACTAGCCGTTGGTAGTGTCGGACGTCCGGTAGACCAATTTCTTGCGTCCGAACGTAGGTAGTGAGTTCACGAAATTTTCTTGAATTATTTTGGACGTCCGGTTCCTTCAATGTATGCGTTCGAGGGTTGGAAATGAAACTGAGAATTCTTCTTCAATTCTTTTCGGACGTCCGGTGCCTCTAAGGCTTTGCGTCCGAAGTGTCGTAATGTTTATCGGACATCCGGTGCTCTGATGTTGTGCGTCCGATCGAAGTTAGCGAACTTAGAAGAAATGACTTAACAACTTCGGACATCCGAGGGTGCAGTTCTTCATGCGTCCAAAGTTGCATAATGGTTGTCGGACGTCCGATCCAGTCTTTTTGTGCATCAGACAGCAGTTTCAGCATCCTTTGTTCTTAATCTTTGAACCTGTTTTGCTCCATTTTTGAAAAGGTCTATTGAGAGAATATCAGTAACATCCATTTGTTTTGTAATTATCAAAAGTTACAGACTGAGATTAACACGCAAAATTTAACAAACTCAAAAAATCAAAATGCATAAAAATGGGATTTTTATGAATTTTCTGCTGTATTTTTTAATTTTCTATTGTATATTGATTTTTTGAACCTGTTGTATTTATTTTTTAATTCAATTGATAGTTATTGAATCTTAAAGAAACAAAAAAGAACTAAAATATGATGTTTATGTAGGAGAAATAGCAATATAATAAAAAGTGGCACATGTGTAAGACAGAAGATCCGTTACATTCTATTGTCACTAACATCCTGTTCAAGTGTTTTCTCATGCATTTCACCAATAATACTTGCATTTGATACTGTTCTACTTTTCGAATTGCCGTTGAATCAAGCGCTAATGAGTTCGAATTGAATCCACTTCGATCCAACGCTAACAATTCACCTCAATTCCTGCAAATATAACCACTTTGCACATTAAGCTGCTCAAATGAAACTCACAAAATTTAGAAATTTAGGAGCAAGTTATATCTTAAAACATCCTAATTTGTGCAAAAAATAAGCATAAAATGCTACTTAAAAACACTCATAATAAATGCTTATCAAATTTTCTCACACTTAAATCATTGCTTGCTCTCAAGCAATAAGAAAAATGATCCAACACTGAAGAAGTGAAATTGAACATCAATTTCTCCCAACTCGGCAAACTTTCATTATGCAACCATTCATATCATCCTCAATACTTATCATATCATGCAAAAGAAAGATAATTATACCCAATATTATACCTAACAAAGTCAATCTCTATATCTCACCTTGTCTCACAAATAACTAACCTATATAGTCACGTTAGAGTTTCTTCCTTTGATATGAAACGTCAACTTTACAAAACTTAATAGGGACTATTCACTTTATTTCTCTTTTATTCATTCTTAAAAGTGTGAAAGTGTCTTTTTACGTGAAAATCGATATTTTTAGATGAAGATTCTCAAGTGCTCAACACTTTACTTATTTCTCCTTAATTCAAATACCTTTTATGCAAAGTCGACATTTGTAGATGAAACTCCCGGTTGCTCAGTACAAGAATTTATTAGGGCTCTCTTTTTTTTTGATAAACAATTTCCTCAATAATGTAGATATAAGGAAGAAAACACTTTAGCAACTATATAAATCAATTAGATGTAAAAACAAGTAAAATGAGAGATTTCATTTATCATATAAAATTGTAGGCATAATTTTCCTTATTTTACAAGATATACTTTTTCACATGCAATAGCAGTAATCACATAATAATCGCTTTCAAGTCGAGTGAATATTGACTTTTCAAATTACTTACTTCATCTCATTTACATAGCAAAATTTGAAACAAAAAGGGACTTAATCGTCATGCATCTGTGGATTCAAGTGAAGTAGATATGAAAAACTTGGAGCAAATGTTCAAATGTGGACAAGATTTTGAAAATTTTTTTACAAAGTTTTTCCTTAAAACTAGACAAAACTTCTTGCCAACAAACCCAAGAGTCAACAATTTTAAGCACAAAACAAGTTTCCAATAACATGTTCAAACATCTAAACACAAAAGTAACTTCTACTTAGGACATTCCTTCCCCCACACTAAACATACGCATTGTCCGCAATTTGTAGGGAAAGAAACTAAAGAAAATAAGAACAAGTTACTCACCAAATCAATGGTTGAGATCCAGTTCAACCTTGAGTCACAAACCATCAACCAATCTACAATTAAGGTCTACTGAGATTGTCACAAGTCCAAGTGGAAAATGATAAGTGCAAGGTAAACAGTCTACAAAGAAAAAATAAAAAGAAAACTACTAAGAAACATGGAAACAATGCAAGAGGCATTTGATATCAAGAGGATGGCATCTTCAATCATCTGCAGCTACATCATCACAGTGAAATGGAGACATGCCCAAATGCTCTTCAATCCGCCGTATGCAAATGTCCATTGAACCCAACTGATATTCAATCATATCCAATCGACTAAAATGTCTCTGCCAATTGGATTGAGATGGTGAAAGAGGTGGAGTAGAAGTGGAGAGCTTAGATTCTTCTTGGCTATGACGTGCCTTCTGTCATCATTCCTGAGTAGGCGGAGGAATATGCTCTATAGCAGTTCCCATTCTACGAATTGAAGAAACTGATAACTTTATGCTGGGCGAACAGCTACCTGAGTTACTCCATTTAAATTAACTCCCACCTGCTTGAATACTAAAGATAGAAGACAGGAAAATGCAAGCTTGAAAGAAGTAGTGTGCTATCTCGCCGTCGACCTTATATAACTAATGATGATGTTTGGTAGCGGAATGTGAGCGTAGGGAGATTCCCGGTTGTGAAACATATAGTCCAAAAAGTAGATGCTACTTTTGTGGACTTTCCCTTGACCACTCTTCTTTGGGATCACGTTGTGCGCCATCATATAAATAATGAGGCGATGGTGAGTGTCGAAAAAGCTAGCAACCATCATCTCTTTCCTTAAAGAGCGGAAAGGTTGGTACTCGAGATCAAAACGCGCCATAACATATGATGAATCTCATCTCTTATTGGGAGCAACAAACCCCTTCTTTAAATCTACGACTGGACTAGTGTTGTTACAACCAAAAATGCGTGCGATGAGATCACGAATCATGTAGATCCAAGTACCATACACCCAAGAGTCCACCAACTCTCCACTATGACTTGCCTTGTTGACAATGTTGGCATAAAACTCGCGCACCATGTTCGGGTAATAATGAGTTGGTAAAATCAGCATAGGCGTCCAACCAAGTTGGGTAAACGCCTTCAAGATACAATAAACCATCTCAATCTCCGAACTGACATGCTTTTAAATGATGCACTCCAAGTTAGCATGTTTTTTGTGCAGCTCTTGATTCCTCCGAGTTGAGAATGTAGCACTATCATAAACATCGGCCTCAGAGTGGTGAGACGTGCTCCCCCGTCTCGTCATAGGTTGGGGCAAAAGAGACCTCTCTTCTTCACTTTCTTCTATCTCCTTACTCTCGAAAAAGGAGGATGACTCATGAATGATAGCTCTTCGAGTTCATACCATGAAGCCTAAAAAAGAATTTTTGATTATGTTCAGATACTCGACTAAAAATTTCACACTTCACACATTATACATAAAATAAATCATATAAAATGTCTAAAAAAAATCTTTCCACTTATAGTAACTGCAAGCATTGTATAGAATTATCATGCAAGTATTGAGAACAAAATTGGTTCAAATAACCACATGTACATATCTTTATGTCATACAAATCAATTACATGGTCAAACGTATGTTTGATTATGACAATACAAACTGACGTTAAAAGTTGCCAAAAATTATCAAAAACTTCCTAAAAATCACCAATTTATTAAAATAAATAATAATTATGATCAATTTAGTGATTTCAACAATAGTCATGTTCATAGAAAGCACCAATTAGTCACAATAAATAACATTTAGCCATAAACATGAAGATAAGTGACTAATTTAAGCTATTTTTGAATGACATTTTATGTTATTTTTAGTCACTTTGGCAATATTATAGGAAGAAAATAGATTATTTTGGCTATAATTAGTTTAAAATGCTCTTATGTGATTAAATGAGATTTTTGTCCCTTTTACTTGCATTTTGTCCATAATTTTTATAGGAATTGGAAATGTACTTCATTTGGATGAAAAAGGAAGTTGACAGCTTTGATACATTGTCATATTTTGGCTATAACTCGAACTACAATAATCAGATTGAGATGATCCTTGAACCATTTGCAAATAAGAGATAGATCTACAATTCTTGTGAAGATATCAAAATCCAGTTTAAAGGTTTTCTAGGTCAAAAAGCTAAATTACAGTAGCCAATTTCTATGGTCGAAACTGAAACAAGACATTAAGTAGTCAAGGGTATTTTAGTTATTTCTCAGCCTACACAAATCCAAATGAGGTGATTCTTGATGCATTGGAAATCTAACTCAAAGCGCTACAAGTTTTATGTTTTGGTCAAGAGTTAATTCAGCTTCTATCATTGAGCAAAGTTCAATTGAAATTGAGGCAAAATTGGAGCAACATTGAAGACTGGATAAAAATTGCAAAGAAAGGCAGGAGAGAAATCTGGCTGGATTCTTAGCTGGATTCTGGTCAGAAATGACTGCTCTCCACTTGCACAACTTGTTTCCTTCTCCAATAATTCATAGCTATTGATGGATGTGTGACAACCACTTAGCAGTTGTAAAAGGGATGTTTGAAGCCTCATTTCTTGACTACATTCATCTATAAATAGCCATGGACTTGTAAGGATCAAAAGAGCTTGGAGAGTGTAAGAAATACCATAAAAATGTAGTTTTTACATGTTCTTAGTGTTAGGTTCGTATAGTATATGATAGTTTAACTAGTAATTCATCCTTCTTGTTTATTATCTAGGCAAAGATGAAGAAGGAGATGAAGATGGAGGAGATGAACTCATATGACAAGGGTTACATTTCTTTCCAACTCTTTATCTTTTGTATTGAATTCTTAAGTTTAGTTAATAGACAAGTTTTGGATTCTATGTTTATTGTGTTTCTAAAGTTTATGCCTTGGGTTTGGTTGAACTTCCTATGATTATTAGTGTTTATTGTTTGGCTATTCGATGCTATTGTTTTGAGCAAGTTATTTAGCACTTTAGCTCTTTAAATCATTATTAACTTGGTACCATTAATTATAATTATCTAAAGGTGTTGTTTCTTCAATGAAAATTGAGATTTAACACTAGTTCAAGAAGTGCTAAACCTAGGGAGTACACTCACGAGAGTAGAGGTGCACCTTTATAGCTTTAGTGATTCATTTCATATAATTTTATAGAAAAAATGAACTTGTAACCAATTTCATAACCACGAGAGTAGGTATGGATTAGTTATAAGTATAGTTAATTCACTACGGGAGTAGGTTTTACATGCATAAGGAAATTATGCCATAAGTAGCCAAGATAGTAGTACTCAACGATCCAAAAGTAACACTTACATGAGTAGTTAGGGATATCATAGCCTAAGGAGTTTTTATTTACTATTCTCTTGCACAAGTTTAGCATAGTTTTATTTTTTTTAATTCATTGATCGTCTAAATAATAGAGAAGCTTTAGTAGTGTCGGTAGTTATCCAATCTTCATCGTGGGATCGATCCGATATATATCCTAAACTACTAGTTGACCTGTACACTTGCAGTAAAACGGTAAATTTCGAAATTAAAATTGTACTTATATTAAAAGCTCGTTCCATGATAAGACAAAAATTATCCCCAAACATCACAAAATTCATTAAAATTACTCTTTATCAACAATGTACATGCTAAAACATTATCAACCAACCACGTCTAGCCATAAACATCCATTCAAAAGGCTCAAACAATAATTTAGGCTATGTTTTTAATTTTATCCAAATATAGCAATTTTAAAATTTAAACAACTAATAAAGCATCAAATTGCTACATTTAAATATTGAAACATTCCTTTTAACCTTAATAAGCATATCGGAGGCTAAAAATATCAATAAACATTATCAAAAATTTGAAATTAGAAGATGTCACAAAACTCAGGAATTTGAAAAATACCAACTTCTAAAATTCAAAGAGTTGATGAACAATCTTATCTCAATCACATAGAATGATGTTTGGAGAATAAAATTATGCAAAAGCCCTATGAAAAACACCCGAATTGACCTCCAATTGATGAATTTAAGAGCTAAGAATCCTAACCTCTAATCTTCCTAAAACTGAATTTTTGGATGGTTTTCTTGGATTTCAATTGGTTAAAGTGACTCTATGAGGGATAAAAGATGTTGGATTGATGATTTTTAACAAAGAAATGGAGTGAAAATGCAAGATTGTGAAACATGTGTATGAGTGTGTGCAATATGTGAGGAGAAGAGAAGAAGAATAAAAATGAAGCAACCTGCGTTTTCTTCTTTTAAAAAAAACATCCCTAGAAAATGCAACCTAAAAGTGTGATTTTAAACTTGCAATTTTAGGTCACGTATTTTGCCTAAAAGTCATAGAAGACAATACGCGGGTGATAGAAAACGGACCTGAGGTCGTGTTTTATAGGCCACGTTTTCAGTGTAAAAGTTATAAATGCAATACGCGGTCACAGAAAATGTGGCCTTAAGTCGCGTATTGAGCCCGTGTTTTCTTTGTTCCACAGTTTTTCTATAGAATTTTCCAACTTTCCAAAAATTATACTCGTTGCCCCAATTGCTCAAAATGCATTCTAAATTATACTTTTGTCAAAATAATCAATGCGCGCACATGTGAAATGATCAAAGCATACATTTTACCCCTCTTTATGGAATCAAAAACAACATTTGCTCAAATCAAGGGGTTGATTTCTTTGATCAAAGTTCGCTTTTGTCACCTCAAATGGTCATCTTTGCTTCCATTTCCAATTGCTACAAATGAAAAATCACAAAATAACTTAAATTCATGATTTAATCATAGAATCACACCAAATTAATATATATCACAAAAACATTGGGTTGCCTCCCAATTAGCGTTTTTGTTTATAGTCGTTTGTTCGACTCAAAAGCATTGGCTTCTTAGGTTGAAGAAAAATTACCTAAAGGACAAATAAGTCCCTTAAGGATGATTTCACCCACTAAATAGGATTTTAATTTTTGTCCATTGACCTTGAACCTTGATAAGTGACTAATTTACGTAATAATTGTATGACATTTTATATTATTTTTAGTCACTTTGGTTATATTATTGGAAGAATATGAATCATTTTGGCTATAATTGGTGAATAAATGTTTTTAAGTGATTAAATGAGGTTTTTATCACTTTTTACTTGGATTTTGTGTATTTTGACAGTTTTGACACATTTTCGTATTTCGGCTATAACTTGAGTTACAATGATCGGATTGGGATGATTCTTGAACCCATTTGAAGATAAGAGATAGATCTACAACTTTGGTGAAGACATCTAAATCCAGTTTGAAGGTTTTCCAGGTCAAAATGCCGAATTACAATAGCAAATTTCTACTGGTCGAAGCTGGAACAGGGCAATGAGCAGGCAAGGGTATTTCAGTCATATCTCAGCCTACACAGATCCAAATGAGGTGATTCTTGATGCATTAGAAAGATAACTCAAAAGACTACAACTTTCGTGTTTTAGACATGAGCTGGTTCAGCCTCTAACATCAAGAAAAGATTGGTTGAAGTTGGGCCAAAAACAGAGCAAGTGATCCACACTCGGATCCACTATTCATCCGAACCCTCGGTTGTTTCTGGGTTAGTGGATCCGAGCTCGGATCCATACGGATCCGAGGCACTGTAGCAGCTCGGATCACTGGTCAGAAAAGGCTGCTCTGTACGCGTAAAACTCAATTTCACCTCCACCAACTCACATTGGATGCTAGACATGTGAGAAACATTCCCAGCTGTAAAAGGGAGATGTAATCCTCATTTCTTGACCACCTTTTCATCATAAAAGAGCCAAATTCATTGCAAAAAGGAGATGGGGAGAGATGGGAGTTCATAGCAGAAAATAGAGAGAGACATACGGGAGAAGCTGGAAGTTGCAGAAATGTAGCTCTTTCATCTCCCTAGTGTTAGTTTAGCTTAGTATAGAGTAGTGTAGCTTTTCCATTCTTGTTTATTATCTAGATTAGGATGAAGATGGAGGATGAAGAAGGCAAGGAAGAAAGCTCATGTGACAAGGGTTGTATTCCTTCCAAACTCTTTATCTTTTGTATTTGATTCCAAGTTTAGTTAATATACAAGTTCTGGATTTTGTGTTCATTATGTGTTTCTAAAGTTTATACCTTGGGTTTGGTTGAACTTTCTATAATTGTTAGTGTTTATTATTTGGTTATTTGACTGCTATGATTTGAGCAAGTTATTTAGCACTTTAGCTCTTGAAATCATGATTAATCTGGTACCATTAATTGTGATTATCTAAGGTGTTGTTTCTGCAATGAAAATTGAGATTTAACACTAGTTCAAGAAGTGCTAAACATAGGGAGTACACTCACGAAAGTAGAGGTGCACTTATGTGGTTTGTAGTGATTCATTTCATGTAATTTCATTGAAGAAATGAACTTGTAGCTAATTTCATAACCATGAAAATAGGTATGGATTAGTTATGAGTATAATTGATTCACTACGAAAGTAGGATTCAAATGCATAAGGAAATTACACCATAATTAGCCTAGATGTAGTAATTAATGATCCAAATATAGCACTTGCATGAGTAGTTAGGGATACCACAACCTAAGGAGCTTTTATTTGTTAATTTCTTGTATAAGTGCAGTAGGTTAAATTTCTTATCATTAATTGATAGTCTAAATAATAAAGAAACTTTAGTAATACCGGTAATTGTTCACTCTTCCCTGTGGGATCGACCCGATATATACCCTAAACTACTAGTTGATCTGTATACTTGCAGTGAACGGGTGTAATTCGGTATTTTTTAGCTTGCACGTATGTAAAATACCCGTCAAGTTTTTGGCGCCGTTGCCGGGGAGGATTTGGCAATATCGGTGTGAAGAGTAACTTTATTAGTTTAGACATAATATTAGTTATAATGTGAATGTTATTTTCTGTTATTTTTGTATTTTATGTGTGTATGTGTTTCATTACCTATTTTTCTTATTAATTTTGCTCTTAAGTTGTTTAAAAGCAATTTTAGGTGATGAGAAGGGTAGGACAATTTGGAGGACAATGCTTGAGAAGTGGAAGATTGGAAATGGATGGTTACCAAGTGCAAAGCTCCTTCAATAGAGGTAACCAAGAATTTACTGAATGTATGTCTTTTGAAGATGGTTTAAGGTGCTTAAAGGCAAAATTTGATGTAATTAAGTTACAAGTTCAAATGGACACCATGATGCATGAAATTGAGCAGAGGAGGAATGTTAATGTTTTTAATTCTTATCATGTGATTTGTGACTTGTGTGGAGGTTATCATGCTACTAATACATGTATGCAAGCACAAAATGTGGATCATTATGATGAATTAGAGCATTACAATCCTTGTTTTGATCAATATAGTGCTAATTGGAGCAATTCTCCTGCTTATGGTTGGAATAATCAATGTACTTATAGTGATAATTCATGTTTTTATGATTACCAACCTGAAAGTGTCCAATATGAATCAAAACCATCTTGGGAGTTGGCAATAGAAAGGCTAGCTAATGCATTTTTGCCTTGGGAGTTAGAAAGTGAACCATTAGCTAATGATTCTAATGCATCTTGGGAGCTAGCTGTAGAAAATTTTTCTAATCAATTTGATTTAGCATTAGAAAAGCTAGCAAATGCAACTTTCGACCGTTTTGATAGGATTGAGGAAAGAATAGATGAATTAGCTTCTCACTTTGGTCAAATACATGAGCAATTGAGTGCATTGTGTGAAGTTATTTCCTCTAATAATGTGCAAAATGATCCTAGCATGAATGGTGGGAATGTTGTATGTGAAAATGGGTTGCATTTTGATGAAAATGATGAATCTCAAGAGTGTTTTAATGAGCAAATATCCATTTCACATGATAATATCTTTGGAACTAACTTTGAACCTCAAGAGGTGAGTTTTAATGACTCATTTTTCACCCCTCTTGAGGAGTGCATTGAAAGTATAGGTTCTAAAGGTATTCCTGCTCAAGATACTCTCATGACATTTCCTTTGGTAAGTTCTCAAGTGGTGCATATTCAAGGTAATATCTATGAAACACTTGGAATAGGTAAGCTACTTCCATTTCTCACATCATTAGATCTTGTGGCTTTTGCTATAAAGTCACCTTTTAATGATCCACCACGACCTAAAATGGTGGATTATTCGTTAACTAAACCTCCTTGAAAAATGAGGTGATATAGTCAAGCTAATGACTATAAAGAAGCGCTTGTTGGGAGGCAACCCAACGATTTCTTGTTTTTAGTAAGTTTTGGTTGTTTGATTAATGTTTTTGTGTGTTTTGTAGGTAGCAATGACAAGGAATCATGCGAATTATTTCAAGTGCAAAGGAGTTTATAAGGAGTGGAGACTAATGCGAAAAAGGGAAGCTTAACCTTTATTTTTTGAGTTTTACAATGCTTAATTTTATGTTATGAGGTTAAGTTAGTCATTTGAATGAAGTTGAAGTGCATTCAAGTGTTTAAATGTGTTCATGACCTATTTGCACTCTTTTGAACCATTTGAGCACCATCATGTGCTTTGGAAGTGTCGAGGGGACTATTTGATCCAAGAACTTCAACCCTCAATTTGGATTCTACATGTTTTTGATTTGATTTGAGGTGTTGAGATTCATGTTTAAGTCACTTTCCATGTGTGTAAAGTGTTGAATTGTTCAAAATTTCATTGTAGAGCACGAATTAGAGAGTGTGTTTCAAGTTGGGGCCAAACTAAAAATTGCAGAAATTTCTGCAATAAATGCAGAATCCACGGATCCGAGCTCGGATCCATATGGATCCAAGGCCTCGGATCCACTTCTGCAATCAGAGAAAACTTCGTGCCACGGATCCGAGCTCGGATCCATATGGATCCGAGGCCTCGGATCCACTTCTGCAATCAGAAATTTTTTTTTTTTTTTCCTCTCTTCTTCAACTTACACACGCACTCACACCTAAAACACACACTACTCACTAAACTCACTCTTTTCACCATCCAATCTTCAAACCAAGTATACCAAAACACTCCTTTTTCACTTGAGAGATGATTTCATAGCTAAAAATTCTTCAAAAACAAGTCTAAATTCGGATTTGAGCTTAGCGAGAACAAGGGTTTCAAATTTTTGAACTATCCATTTGAGGCCGAATTGGAGTGAAATTTTTGGGGGTTTCTTCACCATTTGCATCCATAATCATCAACCAACAAGTTTGAGGTAACAAATCTTCACCAAATGTTGTCATTTGAATTTTGCCATTTTTTATTTTTTTTTATTTTTTGGGGCAATTTCGAATTTTTTTCATTTTGTGAAGTTTGGTGCTTTACATTGTGCTTATTGAACTTATTGATGATTATTGGTGATGTTTAACTCATGAGTTTGTAATTATTTGGTGAAATTTTGCTAATTTTATGCTTAATTTGGCTTAGTGATCAAGTTGCATATTAAGTGGCCAATGTAGCATTTTAATTAGTTTTGTGGGAGTTTATGATATTCATGTGAGTAATTTAGATTACCTAATGAATGAAAAGGGGCTTGGTTGAATAATTTCTTGAATTCTTAGGTAATTCTAAAAGAAAAGGTGAATTGAAGATGACCTTAATTGATGAAATTCATAAATGCGCTTATAATCCTTGTGGTTCAATGGTTTCTAGTATTTCATGAATTCTCAAGAAGGTCATTTATATTTTGGCTTGGTGTGTTCGCCTCCATTTTGAGATTGCTTTTGTACTTGCGGGGAATTGATCATTGATGACAAAATGTATAAATGGAACTTATTTTGTTCATGATTGTGGATTTTTTGTGTGAAATTAGCTTCCCTTTGCTTTGGATACTAATGCATATATTTGATTAGCAAAGATTAGCTCATTTCATGTTTTTATCCCTTGAACATTGTATGGTTCCACATGCTTGATCATTTTTCCTTTTTCCTTGAATTGCATGATTTTGTTGATTGCAACCTTTTATTTTTAAGAAATTTATTTGTTTTGATTTTGTCTTTTTCAGGGTGCAATAAGTGAACTCTCCATTCTTTCTCAAATACGGTTGGAAATTCGTCACTTGGCCATGGATTCTGATTACGCAAGTTCAATTGAGCAGTATTTTCTTTTACTCTTTATTTATTTTCCTTTTCTCACATTGAGGACAATGTGAAGTTTAAGTGTGGGGGAGGAAATTATTGAACTTGCATTTTAAGCCTATGTGATGATATTTTGTGGATTTAAATGCTTAGAAATGTTGGAATTGTGTTTGAAATGTTTGCCATGTGGATAATTTGCTTGAAATTGGGTTTGTTGGCAGGGAGTTTTCATCCATTTATAAGGAGAAACTCTGTGAAATTTTTTCTAAAATCTTTTCCAATATTTCACTATGGCCCAAAAGTTCTTCAAATTCTTGCATTTTCATTCAAAAAGGGCTAATTGTTCCAACCTTATTCTTCCAATTGTTGAAATGTTATATGTATTTTGGAAGGTTTAGTCCTCATTTAACTTGGAAATAGTATTATGCAATTAGAATTTTTACATTTTAGAAAGTATATTTGGTAAAGTAAGGAAAATTATGCCTATAATTTTACATGTTTAATGAGATTTCTTCTCTTTACTTAATTTTGCAAGTAAGTGATTGATATAGTCGATAAAGGTTATACTCCTCCTTTGATTATTTCTATAAATATTTTTTTTTCTATGAGGGAAAAATAAAGAAAAAAAAAAAGAGAAAAAAAAAAAGAGAAAAAAGAGAAAGTAAATAAAAATTGTTCTACTCCAATGATTCATGTACCGAGTAACCGGGAGTTGGCATCAACAAATGTTGACATTCGCGTAAAAAGGTACTTGAATTAAGAGTATGCATAGCAACTTGAATAAGTGAAATGTTGAGTAACCGGGGATCTTCACCTAAAAGTGTCGATTTTCGCGTAAAAAGGCATTCTCACTATTTAAGTAAAATTTGTGTGAATAAATCCCTCTTAGTTATAGAATTTTGAGAAAAAGATGATTATAGGAGGAGGAAAGCTATAAATTGACTATGTGATTCGCTTATTTGTAAAATTAAGTTAGGGTAAGAGATTAAGTTTAACTTGTTGAATTTAGGGTATAATTATCTTTCCTTTACTTGATATTATGAGTATTTAGTGTAAATTGAATAATTGTATAATGATTATTTTCCAAGTCTTGAGGAATTAAATTGGACAAAGTGCATATATTGTTTCACCTCTTGAATCATTGCATTTGATTATGTGTGAATTGCTTGAGGACAAGCAATGATTTAAGTGTGGGGGAGTTTGATAAGTGACTAATTTACGTAATAATTGTATGACATTTTATATTATTTTTAGTCACTTTGGTTATATTATTGGAAGAATATGAATCATTTTGGCTATAATTGGTGAATAAATGTTTTTAAGTGATTAAATGAGGTTTTTATCACTTTTTACTTGGATTTTGTGTATTTTGACAGTTTTGACACATTTTCGTATTTCGGCTATAACTTGAGTTACAATGATCGGATTGGGATGATTCTTGAACCCATTTGAAGATAAGAGATAGATCTACAACTTTGGTGAAGAAATCTAAATCCAGTTTGAAGGTTTTCCAGGTCAAAATGCCGAATTACAATAGCAAATTTCTACTGGTCGAAGCTGGAACAGGGCAATGAGCAGGCAAGGGTATTTCAGTCATATCTCAGCCTACACAGATCCAAATGAGGTGATTCTTGATGCATTAGAAAGATAACTCAAAAGACTACAACTTTCGTGTTTTAGACATGAGCTGGTTCAGCCTCTAACATCAAGAAAAGATTGGTTGAAGTTGGGCCAAAAACAGAGCAAGTGATCCACACTCGGATCCACTATTCATCCGAACCCTCGGTTGTTTCTGGGTTAGTGGATCCGAGCTCGGATCCATACGGATCCGAGGCACTGTAGCAGCTCGGATCACTGGTCAGAAAAGGCTGCTCTGTACGCGTAAAACTCAATTTCACCTCCACCAACTCACATTGGATGCTAGACATGTGAGAAACATTCCCAGCTGTAAAAGGGAGATGTAATCCTCATTTCTTGACCACCTTTTCATCATAAAAGAGCCAAATTCATTGCAAAAAGGAGATGGGGAGAGATGGGAGTTCATAGCAGAAAATAGAGAGAGACATACGGGAGAAGCTGGAAGTTGCAGAAATGTAGCTCTTTCATCTCCCTAGTGTTAGTTTAGCTTAGTATAGAGTAGTGTAGCTTTTCCATTCTTGTTTATTATCTAGATTAGGATGAAGATGGAGGATGAAGAAGGCAAGGAAGAAAGCTCATGTGACAAGGGTTGTATTCCTTCCAAACTCTTTATCTTTTGTATTTGATTCCAAGTTTAGTTAATATACAAGTTCTGGATTTTGTGTTCATTATGTGTTTCTAAAGTTTATACCTTGGGTTTGGTTGAACTTTCTATAATTGTTAGTGTTTATTATTTGGTTATTTGACTGCTATGATTTGAGCAAGTTATTTAGCACTTTAGCTCTTGAAATCATGATTAATCTGGTACCATTAATTGTGATTATCTAAGGTGTTGTTTCTGCAATGAAAATTGAGATTTAACACTAGTTCAAGAAGTGCTAAACATAGGGAGTACACTCACGAAAGTAGAGGTGCACTTATGTGGTTTGTAGTGATTCATTTCATGTAATTTCATTGAAAAAATGAACTTGTAGCTAATTTCATAATCATGAAAATAGGTATGGATTAGTTATGAGTATAATTGATTCACTACGAAAGTAGGATTCAAATGCATAAGGAAATTACACCATAATTAGCCTAGATGTAGTAATTAATGATCCAAATATAGCACTTGCATGAGTAGTTAGGGATACCACAACCTAAGGAGCTTTTATTTGTTAATTTCTTGTATAAGTGCAGTAGGTTAAATTTCTTATCATTAATTGATAGTCTAAATAATAAAGAAACTTTAGTAATACCGGTAATTGTTCACTCTTCCCTGTGGGATCGACCCGATATATACCCTAAACTACTAGTTGATCTGTATACTTGCAGTGAACGGGTGTAATTCGGTATTTTTTAGCTTGCACGTATGTAAAATACCCGTCAAACCTCTCATGTCTTGCATTAACTACTTCAATTGTTCCATAAGGAAATACTCGAGTCATTTCAAATGGTTTCGACCATCTAGACTTGAGTTTTTTTGAAAACAATATAAGGCGTGAGTTATATAAATGCACTTTTTGCCTCACCTCAAATTGTTTAGGGATAATATGTTTATCATGGCAATATTTGACATTATCTTTATAAATTTTAGTATTTTCATAAGCATGTAGTCGGTGTTCCTCTAATTCACTTAATTCAAGCAATCTTTTTCCACCTGCAAGATTAAAATCTATGTTCATTGCTTTAATAGCCCAATATGCTTTAAGCTCAATCTCCACAGGTAAATGACAAACTTTTTCATAAACTAAACAATATGGCGACATCCCCAAGTGTGTCTTGAATGCCGTTCGATGAGCCCAAAGTGCATCATTGAATTTTCTCCCCCAATCTTTTCGTAATTTATTTATTGTTTTCTCCATTTTCTTGGGGATAGTATGGAAGTGATGTCTTGTGCCGACAATCATATTTAAACAATAAGGAATCAAGTTGTTTATTATAGAAATGCTTTTCTTTATCACTTACTATAGTTCTAGGTATACCAAATCTACTAAAAATGTTCTTTTTGTGAAATTGAAATACTATCTTAGTGTCATTAGTAAGTGAAGCAATTGCCTCCACTCATTTGGAGACATAATCTACAGCTACTAAGATATACTTATTATTAAAAGAACTAGGAAACGGTCCCATAAAATTCATCCCCCAAATATCAAGTAACTCAACTTCTAAAAAAGTAGTAATGGACATTTCATTTTTTTTCTTGATACATTTCCAATTCTTTGACAAGCATCACAATTTTTAACATATTTTCTAGCATCTCGATACATTGTTGGCCAATAAAATCTCTATTGCTATACTTTTGTTATGGTTTTTGAAGTACTAAAATGACCACCTATTTCTAAATTAAGACAATAATATAAAATATCACATACCTCGCTCTCGAGAATACATCTACGTATCACACATTTTTTTCTTGATTGCATTTTTTCTTTTGAATATTTGGCACTTCATGTCTATTTTAAATCACTTCAAATCATCAACAGTCATTCAAATATCTTCTCAACTCATTCCATTTGATGATTGAATCATTAAACCTACAAAAATATGAAGTTTTCACCAGTAAAATCCATAGAAATAGAAATTTTAACACTTCAATCACAAAATGCAAATCTCATTAGAAACTTAGTTAATTAACTATAAAAATAATTAAAACACTCCAAAACTAATTAATAATATACAATAAAAACACACAAAATATGCACTTATCAATGACTTTTTAGTGGCAATTGAAATTTGAATATGGAAGTTGAAGATTAATACCTAATTACCCCGTGTGCTTTTGAATTAAAAAGATAAGAAATTTGTTTCCACAAATGGCATTTACACAACGAGGCGTCACCTAATATTTACGCCTTACATCCGGCTACATTATTTCAATTTTACTCTAATAGTATCTTGACTTTTAGAGCAAAACTACAGAAAGTGTCTTTTTTTTGATAAAATATCATCATTCATTAAATCTGTACTAATAGCAGAAATTACATCGACTATACGCAGATACAAATAGAATTGAAGAACAAAACTAGATACTATAAATATGAAAAGTCAAGCGAATATTATATTATGAAATTGACAGGTGTCGAGCCTGTGCAATAATAATTACTAAAAAGTTCTAATTACCACCACAATTAATTATAGAACAAACCCAAGTACTGGAGCAGGGACTCTAGGTGTGCAATGGGTTACTTAATTCACCCTGTTCCTGAAACGTTTGCTTGATCCGATATATCAGAATTATCTATAAAAATATTAAATTTGCATACAACGGCAACTAGGGTCGATTCCACAAGGAATGGATAGAAAGTTGTTCCTTTCCAAGTCAATAGCACAAAATTGGGGGATATTTTATGGAATGAAGATGAAAATAAAATAAACAAAATTCAAAAGTTAACTCAACAAGTACAATTTACTAAAAATAGCAATTAATAAAATTCTACCTAAAGGATCAACTTTTCAGGCACGGTGCAAGTAAATGATCATCGATGCAAAGATATTTCATTCATTCGTTACTAGATTGGTTATAGCCATCAACAAGCTCTAACAGCCAGTTTTTCCTTACTTTTTCGACAGCCAAGGTACGACCGTTGACTACTTCTCTAACCAGAAAACAACCATAAATATGACCGTAGGAATTTAATTATCCAATTGCATTAAAGATAGAAAAACTCAACCCTAACCAATAAACACGCTAAGAGGGTTTATTTAAACTAGATCTTACGTTTCCCCAACACAAAGCCAATTATGATGGTTGTCACTAATTGTCAACTAAACGAATAATTACGGATTCAATTTAGTTAATATGATAGTAGGCTATTAGATTAAATTAAATATCCGGTCGTTGATACTCAATTAATAAAATAACCATGAACAGTTAATTCAGGAAACGCATGAATAGTAACGGATTGGGAGAAATAGCGAAAGTTCGATTAGATCTCACAGATGTTATGGACTGTGCTTTCGCGTCGACCTTTGGGTAGAGGAGAAATCTAACCGCTTCTTATCGCATCAATCTCGCGTGATTTGATTGATATCATCCACACAATTGCCAAAGAATTGGGAAAGATGAATTAACGAAGGAACAAACGAAAAGACTTGCTTCTCTTTTTGGATTTTCGTGTTCGTACTGGAGCAAAGTCAAGAAAAGTGAAAGTTTAATGGAAGTCGTACAAAAGCCAAAGCAGTGAGTCAATTCATCTCACAAGGAAAACAAAACTAAAGCTAATCTATTAATCCCATGTGAATCTGACTTTTTGCCAAATTCTCCCAAAGTAGCCGTCGAAAAGAAAGAAAGCGTCAGAGCTCCCTACTTTCGCTAGGATGAGAGTTTTTATCCTCTGCACCCCTGTGGCCCACGAGCCTTTTGATTTCCTAATTTTCTACTTTTCTACCAATCTCGCGGGGTTCGTCTTTTAGTCATCTTTCTACAGATTCTGGCGTGGGCACGCCCTGAAATAAAAAGTCTTCTGAAAATTTGTCCCAAGATACCACTTCTAACACCAACCGCCTACAATTTGCACAAATATCAAATATGAGCAAAATCTCAATATTTAGCACAGTAAGTAGCCAAAATTATGACCAAATAACAGCGCAAAAGGTACCCAATAATTGCTCTATGAAATCCCCCCACACCTAGATAATGCTTGTTCTCAAGCATTTCGAAACTTAGAAGTACAATTAAGATAGCAACGGTTGTGTAGTGATCTACACTAACACAAGCATCCCACATTCCTGACAATGTCGCCAAAGTTAGAACACACCGGACAGGTGATTGTCCAAAAAATATGAACAGTTATACTCGTCACCTTCAAGAAAATGTATAGGTACCAGGAACACTCAAATCAACACCACGGAATAGCATTACCATAGGCTTGCACATTTATCACATCTCCACCACTCAAAAGTGAACTCAATACACAAATAAAAAAAACTTTAATAAGATTGTAATGGGACTTAGGTAAAAGGCAGGATAAGAAGGTAAAGATAGGGTGTAATGTGTCAAGAGAATATTCGATATCCACTTGCCTAACCTCAACGCATTACTGAAGAAATTCCACAAGTAAGGCATTTTCATTTGCTATACCCACTATGCAAGTGTCGAATTTTTTTTTTTTTGCTTTTTTTTTTATTTTGAGAGGGCATCTTGCAAGGCGTGGGCACGCCTTGTAAGCCAGAATCCCATGTTCATCGATTTGTAGACATTTTCTCCCTTTTTTTCCCTTTTTTTTTTCTTTTTTTTTCCTTTTCTGTTTTTTTTTTCGATCTCAGATGCACAGAACTAGCACCATACAACTTCTATTCTGACAACACTTGCGACCCTAGATTTATTTGTCTTGGGCAAACAATGAAATTCAGACATCTCTTAATGACACAAGATTGAACAAGAAAGTCTAAACAGGTCCTAGGTTATCAAACACGGCTAACAAACAAAGGAAAAGGATAAAAGTTCAAATTGGTTCACTATTGGGAGACAAGATGAAGGCATGATTTGTAGAAAGTTAAAGAAGGTTAAATCCTAAATGCCCTTATCATTTCAGCTGCATCCAGTTCAACAAAATGTGGCCTCGACATGTATAAAATAGCAAGTTCTAAAATGCCAATATCATATGTGATACTCACTCAACAACACAAACGAAGCAAATAAGAATAATGTGCTTGCGCATGACTCAAAAGCTCCCAAAAGTTTCAAGAATGGATCAAATCAAGCTTATTCAACATTCAACAATATTGGCCAAGAAAAACAGAGTACATAGCTAGCATAAATGACACATACACGTGCACCTTGATTGTGCAATCCATCATACCAACATGCTCTAGCAGTTAACAAATGTAGAACTAAAGAAGTTAACTAACTACACTTTTTTTTATGTATTTTCATTTTTTCCTCTTTTTTTTGTTTTTATTTTTATTTTTTAAGCAAAAAGAAATAATAGAAACCATCCCCCCCACACCTAAAACCTACATTGTTCTCGATATAGCAAAGACAAATAGAGTGTAAGGATAAAGGGGACGAAACTATCCTGACTATCGAGAGGGTGCAACGAGACACTGAGGGGGAAGAGGATGAGGCGGCTAGAATCTAATATGAGCAAAGAAAGCTATAGGATGAGGAGCGCGATGGGAGAATGAAGCTGCGACGCGGCGGTGGTGCGGGCTGGAGAGCGGCGGCGAACGAACAGGAAAAGGGAAAAAGTAGAAATTGAAACTAAGACAAAACAATGGAAAGTGAAAAGTAGAAACGAAGACAAAGGAAATTGAAAAGACCAGACAAAACAAGAAGAGAGGAAAGTAGAAAAGTAGGGTTAGAGATGGTCCTGGTTGCGTAGAAAAGTGGGGTTAGAGATGGTTCTGGTTGCGTTTGACTTTCATTGTCGCAAAGGTTGGAAGGAGTGGGCACGCCTTGGAAGGTGAGGTCGTCTGCCTATAATATGCCCAACATGATCTACTGTGTGGCGTGGGGACGCCTTGGAGGGCAAGGTCTTCTAATCGCCAAGTTTTACAAATATCCATGCGCTGTGAATACAAGGCGTGGGCACGCCTTATAACATGAAGTCTTCTGTCCACGAATTTGTGCCCTCATCCCAGAATAAAACTGCACAGAAACACCCATGACCTATAATACAGATTGTTTGTCAGTAAGAATCTAAACCCACTGATCTTGAATACACAAATATGAAATAATACACAATTGAAATTCTTGAATTGCCTTCCAAGTAGCATCTTTCTTTAACGTCTTTGGCTAGACGTTAACTACCACTCTTCAGTCTGGATGTAATTCAGTTTTTCTTATAATCGGTGGCCCTCCTCCGGGATCCAAATAGCCATTGAGTACAACCTTTTTCCTTAATTTTTTATATATTTTCACCTCATGAATTGCTTTCATCCCGTGATATTTGTTCGTAGCAACTTTGAATTTACCCCTACAAACAAATTCAGAAAATTCTTGCACAGAAGGATTAGTAGCATGAATAGCAAACACAGAATGAGAGTTAACAGGATATTTTATTATATCAAAATATTAAAGTAGACTATTTCTCCATCAAATTCCATCGCGAGAGTACCCTTACTAACATCAATCTTAGTCTGGGCAGTACTCAAGAATGGCATTCCTAATATAATGGGTGATGGATTTGGGGCATTTCTATCATCTATGTAAAGCACATAAAAATCAGCAGGAAAAATTAATCCATCTACTTGCACTAAAACAACCTGAACTATCCCATCCAGATAAGCAAATGTACAATCAGCCAATTGAATTATTATCCATGTTTCTTTCAAAGGTCCTAAATTTAGGAAATCATAGATTAATTTAGGCATCACATTAATAGAAATCCCTAAATCTAGCATGGCATTTCAATATTAGAACGTCCAATCTTATAAGGGATAGTATACATACCTGGATCTCCGCATTTAGGCGGCTGAAACGTTCTCACCTAGCACAATTTGTTCATCGCCTCTCAATTTCTTCTTGTTGACGCACAAGTTTTTCAAGAATTGAGCGTATTTTAGCACTTGTTTGATCGCGTCCAACAAAGAAATATTGATTGCCACCTTTTGAAACGCCTCTAGAATCTTCTTTTCCTTATTTCGCTTCTTTATCTTTTCCAACCTGTAAGGAAAAGGAGGTAAGTTAGATTTAATGGGTATTAATGGAATAAGAGTTACCTCGGGATCTCCACGAATGCATTCTTCTTCTTCAATCTCCTTTTCGATTTCATCTTCACTCTTGCACTTTAGGTTCGTGGCCTTAGACCCCTCTACTTCCTTTTCACTCCTCAGTGTCATGGTACTTACATTCTTGGGGTTTGTCTCGGGTTGCGATGACAATTTCCCAAAGACTTGGGATTCTAAGCGATTGATTGCAGTTGCCATATGACTTATTTGAGTCTCCAGATTTTTCATATCCGATTTAGTTTTCTGCTGGAACTGAGCAGTGCTTGTGACCAATGATCTAGTTTCTTGTTGGAGCTGAATGGTGCTCGTGGCCAGGCTCTTGACATTAACTTCCAAAGAGTCTCCTGAATTGGATGACGAAGGTTGTGGTTTTGGTTGCCATGGTTGCTGAAATTCTGGTGAACGATTTGAAAATGAATTCTGTGGCCTGTTCCTATAACTGAAGTTGGGGTGGTCTCTCCAACCCGGATTGTACGTGTTTGACTATGGATCTTACTACCTACAAGGCGCGGGTGCGCCTCCAGCCATGTTCACTTGTTCAGCCCCATCCTCGTGCAAAATAGAGTATGAGTCAGTAGGGTGGCCCACGTTTGTGCAAATTTCACAGACTTTTGTTTGATGCACATTCCCTACAGCTAATTGCCGAACAAAAGATATTAACTCTGATAGCTGCTGCTGAATGGATGACGTCTCTTCCTCATTAATGCTACGGGTAGGATTATTCTCACGAAAATTAAATTGTTGAGAGGTTTCTGCCATTACTTCGATAAGCTCACATGCTTCTCCGACGTCTTGTTCGCCAATACTCCTCTACTTGTAGCGTCAATAATGCTTCTGTCAGATGACTGAAACCCCTCATAAAAGTATTGGATTAATAGTTGTTTACTAATTTGATATTGTGGGTATCTAGTGCACAACTTATTGAATTTTTTCCAATAGTCATATAGGGATTCCCCGGGATACTACTTAATGCTGCATATATCTTTTCTCAGACTTGCAGCTCGGGATGTAGGAAAGAATTTTTCCAAAAATTTCTTTTTCATTTGGGCCCATATTGTGATATTACCTGCAGGTAGGTAGTACAACCAATTCTTAGCTGCATCCTTTAGGGAGAAAGGGAATGCTCTAAATTTGATCTGTTCTTCAGTGATCTCTAGAGGTTTCATATTAGAACATACCACATCGAACTCGTGGATGTGTTTATGGGGTTCCTCACCCGAAAGGCCATGAAATGAAGGTAAGAGATAAATTAACCCCGACTTCAGTTCGAAGGAGGTATTCTCAGCTAGAATTGGAAATGTAATGCACAAAGGCTGCTGAGTCAATTCCGGAGCAGCCAACTCTCTTAGTGTTCTTGCATTCGTCATAAGGATATCCTCTTGATTTGGGTCACTTGAATTATCACCACTCGAATCTGTTGATTCAACCTCAGGATCCAGTCTCTGAGATGCAGTGCTAGATTGCTCCTCTCTGAGCTATCTAGTCTCTTTTCTAGTTCGGCGCGTAGTCTTCTCTACTTCCGGGTCGAAAATCAATTCGCCTATACAAGAATAACGAGGCATAAATTAGAAAAATGCTAGACAAATCCAAAGAAAACAACTTAGAAAGAAACAAAATTAACTAAAACACCGTTCCCGGCAACGAAAGCCAAAAATTGACAGGTGTCGAGGTTGTACAATAATAATTACTAAAAAGTCCTAATTACTACCACAATTAATTATACAACAAATCCAAGTATTGGAACAGGGACCCTAGGTGTATAATGGGTTACTTAATTCACCCTATTTTTGAAAAATTTGCTTGATCCGATATACCAGAATTGTCTATAAAAGTATTAAATTTGCATACAATGGCAAGTAGGGTGGATTCCACAGGGAACGGATATGAAGTTGTTCCTTTCCAAGTCAATAGAACAAAATTGGAAGATATTTAATGGAATGAAGATGAAAATAAAATAAACAAAATTCAAAAGCTAACTCAACAAGTACAATTTACTAAAAATAGCAATTAATAAAATTCTATCCAAAGGATCAACTTTTCAGTTACGGTCCAAGTAAATGATCATTGATACAAAGATATTTCATTCATTCGTCACTAGGTTGGTTATAGCCATCAACAAGCTCTGATAGCCAGTTTTTCCTTACTTTTTCGACAGCCAAGGTACGACCGTTGACTGCTTCTCTAACCAGAAAATAACCCTAGGTACGACCGTAGGAATTTAATTATCCAGTTGCATTAAAGAAAGAAAATCCAACCCAAACCAATAAACACGCTAAGAGGGTTTATTTAAACTAGATCTTACGTTTCGCCAACACAAAACCAATCATGATGGTTGTTACTAGTTGTCAACTAAATGAACAATTACGGATTCAATTTAGATAATGTGACAGTAGGCTATTAGATTAAATTAAATATCCAGCCGTTGATACTCAATTAATGAAATAATCATGAACAGTTAATTCAGGAAACACACGAATAATAACGGATTGGGAGAAATAGCGAAAGTTCAATTAGATCTCACAGATTTTAGGGACCGCACCTTCGCGTCGACCTTTGCGTAGAGGAGAAACCTAACCGCTCCTCATCGTATCAATTTCGCATGATTTGATTGATATCATCCAAACAATTGCCAAAGAATTGAGAAAGATGAATTAACGAAGGAACAGACGAAAAGACTTGCTTCACTTTTTGGGTTTTCGTGTTCGTACTGGAGCAAAGTCAAGAAAAGCGAAAGTCTAATGGAAGTTGTACAAAAGCCAAAGCAGCGAGTCAATTCGTCTCACAAGGAAAACAAAACTAAAGCTAATCTATTAATCCCACGTGAATCTGGCTTTTTGCCAATTTCTCCCAAAGTAGCCGCCGAAAAGAAAGAAAGCGTCAAAGTTCCCTACTTTCTCTAGGATGAGAGTTTTTATCCTTTGCACCCCCGCTGCCCACGAGCCCTTTGATTTCCTAATTTTTCACTTTTTCTACCAATCCCGCAGGGTCCGTCTTTTAGTCATCTTTCTACAGTCTCTGGCGTGGGCATGTCCTGAAATAAAAAGTTTTCTGGAAATTTGTCCCGAGATACCACTTTTAACACCAATCGCCTGCAATTTGCACAAATATCAAATATGACAAAATCTCAATACTTAGCACAGTAAATAGCCAAATATGACCAAATAACAGCGCAAAAGGTGCCAAATAATTACTCTATCAGAAATTCAAAAAACATTTAAAAGATAAAATGCTTGTAGTTCTATAATCATCTATGTATGCTTCCAATTGCACTGCTTACTTTCTCCTAAATCTGCTAATAAATTGATTCAAAGCCATATGTTAATGTGAGATCTGATGAGATTTTAAGAAATTTTAATTTGATAACCAAATTTGAAAAAATTTAGATCAATAAGAGAAATATAAAACTAACAAAAATCTCACTAAAAATTCTTAGCGGAGGAGAAACTCTCACTAGAAAACTCCAGTGGAGAAAGTGTCTTTTTCTTGTTATAAATGTATCATGCAACTTGATAATTTGACTCTCGTTTATTATATCAGCCTGATGTGTATTGCGTATTGGTGTGGTGTGAACATTACTATGGATGCAAAGTTTTACCATGCAGAGCTAGTACAATGCATGCATGGATGGAAATCAAAAACATTATATTTTTTTATTACCAATAGTCAACTATCCAAACTTATTACCAATTAGCCTACGGGTTAGGTGTAGTTGGCAGGCTACCTCTAATATTATATCGACTGCGACTTTGTCTCCTCAAGATAATCTAAACGGGATCAAATAAAAGTTATTATATCATGGTTAAGGACTATTTCCAATTATTTACCAAACTAGGTTTTCAAGATTACCAGTTATATGACCTATATTATATATCTCTTTTTCTTTTTCTTTTACATTGGGGAGCTAAAATCCATAATCACCTAACCAAACTCTTAGAGTCGGAATCAACTAATTAAAAAAATTCAAAGTCCCAAAAACTCTAATACATGTCAATGTTACACAAGATTTTTTTTCCATTCCTCTCCACACATTTTTTACTCTCAATTGTCAGGTATAATGTTTGAATCCTAAAATGTTTGAATCCTAAACCTGACAGTAGAAAAGATTTTAAAAATCCTTTCCTAAATATTGGGTCAATTCCGGTGATTAAAGTTACACAAGATTAGTACTCCAGGTACCTTTTAACATATAATTTAGACAATTAATAGATTAAATAGATGATCTAAAATTAGTATGTTCATTTTCCTTTTTCTTTGGGATTAAGAAAACAATGAGTACTTAATTTTTAATTTCTTTACAGCAAAAGCCATGAGTTGCTTACGGTTTTCTCTTTCCCGGTAAAAAAAAAATGTACAAAAAGAATTATCTTCTCTAGAATCTCCCCTTTATTAATTCCCAAGGAAGTCAGCAAGAAATTTCCCACATCACTAGAAGACACAACTATTTAAAAATATAATCACAGTAGGTGATGAGCAAAAATCGGGATTACTGCAACCAAAGTAAATTATGGGCTCTAGCACATAATAAATGAAAAATAAATGACCTTTGCTTGGCCCAATGTCTTCAGCAAGACGGTGTGAAACAGCAAAAACTAACATGATAAAGCAAGATTCTGAGTGCGATCAGTAGACTAATCTCACAAACAATCAGTCAAAACAAGATTCGTCAGTGATAAGACTTCAAGTAATTGATGATATAAGCAACCGGATCTCACAAGATCTTTCTCGACAAACAGTTATATATTGACCTTCTTGTAAATCCACAGTTTAATATTTAGTAACAAGTAATGGCATATTTTGCAAACACAAGGCGTTTGAAGAAGGAAAAGATATCGAGCAAACGTAATCACATGGAAAAAATGTTAACCATTCGGAGCTGAAATTAGACAGAAATATGGGATAATCCTTAGCAGGTCACTGACAGTGATTTAGGATACTATGCTGTGAACTGCGAAGGATCTCCAAATTTAGTTCCCCACAAATATTAACTTGGCATATATCTTGCCCCTACCTCTTTTCATAGTCCGTCTGATAGCAAAGATGAATTATCCTCCAAATCAAATCATCAAATATTATAGTATCTTAAACAAAGAGAGGGATCAACTTGTTCCCAAAATTCTTCTCTCTGCCTCTCCTCTTCTCCAACTTCTCTCTACTTCTTATTCTCTTCTCAAAAGGCCTTCTTTTCCGTATTCTATTTTTACCATATTTTTATAATAAAGTCTCACAATTGATATCTTGTTGGGATTCTCTATTTCTCCAAAAAATTCCTGGGGATATTTTTGTGTAGTTCTTTTTCTTATTTTCTTATTAGATCTAAATTTATTTTAAATTTGGTTATCAGATCTGGAATTCTTTTGGATCTTGAGTCTATATCGACAGATCTCATCATCATTATTCAAACTTAGAGTAGTTGATTAGTAGATTTGATGGCTATTGTAGTGATTTATCTTATTAGAAAATATTTTCAAATTTATTGTATTTTTCAGATCTACCATAATTTTTCATTTTAGATCTGATATTTCTTGCATTTTTTTCCTACCGTTTGTGCAAATTTCTGTGATGTAAATTAAATTATGCTGAACAATTTTGTTAATGAAATTCACTTTTGTGCAAAAAAAAAAAAAAGTCCTTGTTCCCAAAAGATCAATCTGAGGCTAACAACAAAATCAATCATTCAAGATATTCATAAATAGAAGTAAACTTACTCAAGTGGAAATCTTGTAAGCATGTGTCTTGGCATATTAGTAGAATTTTTAGGTGCTTTCATCAGTTACAGGTCCAGGGTATTTGCCTAAAAAAAAAGATCATAACTATTTTGTTAGGCGTCTTTAAGTGACCAATTGAGATTGAATGTCTCTATTTAGGACTCGAGGGTCCAAATTGGTTCAGCCCATGTGGTCCTTTAGTTCGACCAATTGATGCTAAGAATCAGCCACTGTATTTTCAAGTTTAGTTGTATGTTCGATAACTCTGTCCCATGCTGCAGCATTAATATTTATGTCATTAAACAAACCAATTGATTATTTAGCACATACACACAACTTTTGTTCTAATACTCAATTCACCTTTTTCAAGTTACTAAATATCTTAGGTGAGCTGACGTGGTTTGTTCATGCATGGATTGATGAAGAAAATGATCTATCAACAACCTCAATACAACTTGATCAGTAATCTATGCAAAGTGTATAGCCCATTTGCTAGAAGATTTCCAGTATTCACGTATATAGTAATCCTCAAATAAATCAATATATCTTATTAAGACGGTAGGAAATTAAGCTGTCTTTTGATCTATTCAAATTTTGTACCGGTCTTAATGCTATTAATTATGTCCTTGGATAAGTGATGTTTGCTGAACTTCTTATCTAGCATCTTATTCTATTCGTACATTTCCTTTTGTTTGATCTTCCACGGATATGAATGATTCAAATTTCAACGTATATCAGATACTTGAAAAGCTCACTATATATGCCCTGCTTTAAATTCTTATCATCCTTGATTTTTTTTATTCCACGCGCTTTGTAAAATTCAAATAATGGACATGGTTAAATCTCAAGAAAACTTAAATGGATCATTGGTAAAAAAAATTCTAATATCTTATATTCAATCTTCCTTTACTAGCTAGTCTTGGTTGTGAGAAAATAAAGCACAAGAATGTGCATCGAAAACATGAGGGATATGGGGTTCAAGTATCCATTGCTGCCGTCCTTTCTGCCTTGTGGCTTCTAAATTCTAAATTGATGTACCAAAAATAAAAATAAAAAAGAAGAAAAAGAGGAAGAAACAGATATCATACCAAACTTTTTCTTGTACAAAATGTGCTTTCATTTAAGCATTATTCTTCTCAAGGCACAGATTTTGAAGGTAGCATGCGTGGTGAGTTTTTGCGTCCATCGATTGTATATGAAAATGATGTAACCGACAATCCAGCAACCAGATGAATTGATACTTTACTTTGTGACATTATGCTAATGGTCATTATCTTTCCTACTAAAAGAGGTTAGAAATTGCCGGACTTAAAAATTTCAAATCTTAACGGTGTTGATACTTTGTTCAAACTCCTTTTGCAAGCTAATTATGACTTAGACTTTGTCTTTATTCTTTGATATTTGTCCCTTTCTCTAACAACTCAGCGACAAGAAGTTTCAAAACAACTACCGATTAGGTTTTGGAAAATTTCACAGTCTCTTGCTATAAATAGGTATCATCATTTACTTGTTTTCTCTCAAATAAAGCTAACATAAGATATCGGAGATGGCTAAATCTCAATTCAGCTGCGCAACCTTCTTTGCCCTGCTCATCTGCTTCCTCCTCCTCGTACCAAATGGTAAGTTGTAGCTAGTCTTAAATGGTGAACACATGCACAGAATGGCATATATTTGCACATTCCCAAAGTTTTAATTATTTGTCTCTACCTCTCTCTTAGTTAGAGAATTTCGAGTATAATAAACAGATATGGTTGTCACTAGCAATGAATTACAATAGTTATACATGCGTATCATGTGCATGTATACTCACAATCAAAATTTTACGAACTAATTTGTGTTACGTATGCTTTTCAATAAATGTTTTCTGCTCTTGAATTTCTCTTCCACATTCTAATTTCTCGTCACATGTAAATCTACTTCAAATATACATGTATAGTGTTGCAAGTAACTTTACATGTGGTGCAAAAATAGAAAATGGAATAAAGATTGACACAAAACAATGACATAGAGGAGCCATAACCTATAATACTAACAAACACTTATCCGCTAGGTGGACAGGCTAGATCCCTCATACATATCATAAACTCTGGACTAACTGTACATAATTTGCTCTTTCTCTTGCTTTGTTTCATGCAGAGATGCCAATAGCTGAAGCTAAATCTTGCCAGAAGCCTAGCAAATTCTGGTCAGGGAAATGTGCCGATAAAGGGTGCCACAATGTTTGCAAGTCTCGAGACCATGCTGACTCCGGATCATGTATGTGGACTGGCCAAGGTCATCAACGTCATTATGCTTGCTACTGTCGCTACAAATGTTGAAAGCCTACTATATGCTACAATTTGCACCGTACTTTGTAATGTGAAATAAAGGCCAACAATTCACTAGAATTGCATATGTGCCGCCAATGGTAGCTGTTCCTATGTCAGTTGCTAATTATGTATGCCTGTATGTGTTATCACTGAAACATCACTGCTCAGTGATAACTTAATCAGTCTATCCAGGTGTGTTTGTTACCATCTGTCTTGTATTCATTTAAATATAAATGGACTACCTCTATCCAAGTATGAGAGTCATTTTTCTGGGAATTCAACTTGTTATGAATACATGTGATTATTATGTTTGGAATTGGAATAGGTGTGATTTTATATGGTGGTTATACTGTTAGATTGCACTTATGCATCAAGTTGATATACACGAACAAACTTTTCGCGTTGAACAAAATTACATGATTGTATATTAAATTATTTAAGAAGTATAATATCCGTACAACCACACGAAAATTTTAACTATACCAGTCTTGGTCCATTAAGTTCTGAAGGGGTGGCATTAGATAAATTTATCTAAGTTTTTGAAATTGCAAAATTGAAACAAAACTGATGTTATGTGTGAATCTCAAAATAGTGACTTCTATTTTATTTTGGGATAGCAAAATAGTTACTTCTATTTCGGAATAGCAAAATAGTGAAAATATTAAATAACAATAAAGTGGAGAGAGTACCTCTACAAGGTACCTTTTATTCTACGGAACTCAATTTATAAATACTTCGTTTCAACACAGAAAGAGAAAAAGTGAAGTTGCTGATCTGCATGAATCAAAAGTGTTTGATACTTTGCTTACATGCGAAAAGCATTTATTCATCTATGACTAGAACAGCATTAGATAAAGGCCATAGCCAACCAGAAAAATGCTACCACATTACCACCACATTAGATCACTTTTATTTTTATCTCTTCTACATTAATTGTATTCATATGGCGTCACTAAGTTAATCTTGCTTCTTCTCTCCATGTTGCGTTAATGAACTTTAGCTTTTATTGAAGCGGGGAAGAACCTAAAGCATCTATTATAATGGTAATTAATTAGAGAATTTTTGTTCCCATATTACCTCCGGATTATGTGTTTGGTCGTCCAAAATAAGTAGCAAATGAACTTTTCAGTACGTTTTTGCTGTTGGCCATCTAGTTCTACGGTCTTATGTGGTGAAATATGTTTTGTAGCAAATTGGAATCCGATTAACACGAAAAAATATCTGCCAAAGAGTTGGATGCGATACTAAAAAACAAGTCTAACGAAAAAAAGAGAAAGTCATAAGCACCGCCAAGGATAATGCTATAGTGTCAATCGTTAACATAACTTGTGAATATTTTACATTAAAATACTGGTACAACCAGTTAATAATGGTCCCCACATCCAAGATTGGTATCTTTAGTGACAATTACTGTGACGGCCCCACTTCCCCCTAAGGCGAACCAAAGGGTTGGCGGGTCGTCTGCCTAGCTCTCGCCAGGACTCACTCACTCTAGCAACTAATATCACCAAACATAAATTGAAAATAAACCTTACTCTCGAGCATGCTAAGTACTTAAATAAATCATACAATTCAACTTATACAGCCCGAAAATACAATTCCAAGTACCAACGAAAACATCGAGTTTAAAATACTTAATATACAATTTAAAGTTCCTAACTCAGGGCACAGAAGCACCACAGGATTCACATTTTCCCAAAGGCACAAGAAAATCATCCAAAAGATATTAAAGTATCTCCCAAAGTACGATTACAAAAGTGGGCATTCAAAATATAACATTTCTTTTCTAGTTCTCCAAGACTTCATGCATTTCAGAACCTGTCAAGGAAAACAAATTGGAAGGGATGAGCCAATAGCTCAGTGGCGCCTCGAAACATGCAATTCACATAGGGCAATTTAACAAGTACAAATGGACGAGTAAGCAATTAACAATTTAGGAAAAAACGAAGTAACATGGCAAGAAAAGGATACGGGGCTCTCAGGAGCCAAAGTCCTCGCACTTGATCAGGTAATATATAGTAGTTGACACTCCGTCAACTTTCACTACCTAATCTCCATGTAAACATTTTCCCTAATCTACACGTCTCCTAGCAACGACTTTCCCCTTATTTTCGGGCCCGACTCCAACACGAATTTTTGCAAGCACTTTTACCAAGACGGCAGAGAGGTACCTCCCACTCTAATAGAGCGTGGTACGTACATCCGTTTGGTTTATTTAGTCGACGAGACCCCGCTCCAATCGACATTGCAACACTTGTACTTGTGATATTTCACGAAATCACATAGCATATAACATTTCATGATATCTCTAGCAAGTACTTTTAACAAGTAGTTCAACTAGCAGTTAAACACGATTCATGCAAGAGACACTCACCTCAAGTGAAGAGTCTAGAATTGCAAACTTTGATCGAGATTGTGCTCTTCACCAACTCCTAAAATCATACCAATAATTCACATAAATTTCCACTTTTGAGTTGGTGAATTTAACTCGAGTCAACTAGCATTTAATTTCACTCAAAAATCCCAACCTAGCATTAATTGATTTCTCAAAGTGAAATCCACAATTTCGAGTGAAATTAAATTTTAAGGTTTCTTTAAAACCAAAAACTTGCTAAATTCGTCAAATATTCCAATAACCAAGTTCTAGAGTCATATAAGCAATTAACACCACTTTGGTGTCACAAGTTGAGAAGAATCATATTTGACTATTTAGAAGAATTTTCCCCTCTAATTTTCCCCAAAAATATCTTGGGAAATTCCTTTAAGAGGAAATCATATAAACCAAGTAAAACTAGTCGTTGAAATTTCTATAAAATAGAAACTCCTTAAGTTTGCTAAATTCCATTGACCAACTTGGTTCAAGGATTTTCATGAAGGCAAAAACTTGAGTTTTCAAGAAAATTTCCAAATTTGGCATATTTCTCGAAATAGGACATTTGGTCTAATAAAATTCAAGGTTATTGACTCGAAGTGGACCTAGTAACGAAGGTTAATGCTAGAAAACATTTTCGGGACAATTTAGTCCACAGTTAACCAAAACGAAATCCAAACGTCAAAAATCATTTCTAATTTCAAACAAAATTTCTGTTTTGGGTAGCGTCGTGAAGAATAAAATTTTGGTCCACTTTTTGAACGTAAACTCTACTAGATTTTTGTCCCAAATTGAGCTATACACACCCCTTAACTAAACACAAGTCAAATTGGGTTCATGTTAACGTGAAAATTATTTAACATGTCTCATGCAAAGCTGGAAAAATTTCCAAGTGCATTTGGTACAAGAAGTCCATTTCCTCTTCCATTTGTCCAAGATTTTTCAACTACTCAAAGGCTACATTTTTACCCAAACAATACTTCACATATAGGTCAACATATTTACAGCTCAAATGGTTCAAAAACGTGTCAAAACCAAACCCCAAATTCGCCCAAAAATCTGGAAATTTCCAGAATTTTTCGGACAGCTCAAGGGGCATTTTTCTCTTTGGTTTTTCGAGGAAATTTCCCATTGTACCAAAGCTTCATTTTCACCAAAACTACTCTACACATATAGGTGAACGTATATATGATTTAAATAGCTCAATAACTTCACAAAATCCAGCTCAAAAATTCGGGTAAAGAATGGAAGAAAAACAGGCCTGCTGGTTCGGTTTAGCAGAGCAGAATTTTCTCCTCTTTTTGCTCAACCATCTTCAACTTATAACTCATATTTTAAGTCCATAACAATCACAACAAAATAGTCCAACCTCCCAACAAGCAATCCAGTTCATTACCTAAGCAAAAATTGCAAAACATCAACAGGTACAAATCTGGAAAATTTTCCTTTCTCTCGGCAGCACCCCAGCTTCATTCTAAAAAAAATTTTCCAACATTTAACCACCTCAAAACATACATATAGCACATAAAACACCTCTAGCTTCATCAATCATTAGCTTAGAGGATCAGCAACCCAACATGTTTCACCAAGACAAGCTAAAACTTCAAGAACCAAAAGCTGTAACAAATCTGAAATTTTGGCTAAGGGGATGAAGCGGAAGTTTTTGGGTTACCTTTGGTGGTTGTTTACTAGCTAAATGAAGTGCCTAGTTCCCCAAGTTCGCTCCTAGAATCACTGAGGTCAGTCGGCACCCCTTGCACTCTGTTTTTCTCTCGGTCAGACCACCCACAGCAACAACCCAGCAGCAAACGTTGAGGTGAAGAGAAGCTTGGGTCTGGGGTTTTGAGTCAGCTTGGAAGGTTCTGTGGTTGGAGGAAAGAAAAATGGCAGCTGGTTTCTCCTTCTCCCCTGGTCCAACACAACGCTGGCAGCAGCAGCAGCGATCTTCCTCCTCCTTGCTCGGTCGAGACAGCAGCCAAGAATGGAGGTGGAAGCTGGAAATGGAAGGTGAACGTTGGGTTTGGGAATGGTTGAAGATGGAGGGCTGCTGGAAGCTGGGAATGGCCGTGGCTCTTAGCTCTTCTTGCAACAGATGATCGAGCTTGAAGAGAAGAGAAACGGCTGGTAGTTGGTGATAAGATGGGTTGAAAATGAAGGTAAGCTAGCGTATAGGTTTGAAGACTTTTTGGGCATGCCATTAATGGTGACAATTTCGAATTTGAATCGCGTTTAAGCGCGAAATTCTTATCTACTAGTAGAAATTCCTCATCTAGCATTTTCTCAACTGAATTATATATTTTTATAACCTCTACATATCATACAGTTCAACTTAGAGCTATATTGCGTATGGGAGTGCGAAAATCCAACTTAAAGTTTAGCCGAACGCGAACCGTCAAATAAATTTTGAAAATTCATGTAAATTAAAATATAACATTTATATAAGTGAAAACATCATTAATAATATAAATACACATTTTTAAATATAAATTCATAGTATTTAATAATTTTCAAAGTTTAAATAATATTTATTTTAATTTTCAGAAATTAATGAAATTTTGAGACCCTCACAATTGCACTACTGTTCATTTAAGTTTCCAAGATTCAAAGTAACATCAGGTGGTAATATGGTAACTTTGGTAACAAAATTGGTAAGTTATAAGTGTGATTTGAAATTTACTCTTAAATACCGAACATTACTACTTCTCCAACAAAACATTAGTAAGTTTAATTTAAACAATGGTAAGTTTTTGTTTAAAAATGGTAAGTTTTACAAATAAAATGGTAAATTGTTCAAACTTACTTCCGTTTGGATTGAGTGTTTTTGCACCTGTTTTTGAAAAACTGTTTTTCACATTCCAAATGCTACAGTAAATGTGTATTTCAAAAACACCATATCCAAACAATATATCAAAACCAACTCCAAATATATTTCAATTATGTATATTTAATTTGTATATTTTAATAAGTATATTTCAATTTGTATATTTTAATTATGTATTTTAATATGTATATTTCAATTATGTATATTATATATATATATTATATTAGTATAAATATATTTATTTCAATTATGTATAATACTATATCAATTGAAATAAATATTATAAATATATTTATTCATTTTTGTTTTATAATATATATTAATATGTACATTTCAATTATGTATATTATACAAAAATTATATTAATATTAATGTATATTATATATATTATACATTTCTAATATTATATATTTATACATACAAATTATAAATATTTTATTTTATTTATAATATATTTTTATATATTTATAATATATTTACATAAATATTATATGTTATATAAATTATATATAATATAATATATAATATATTATACATTTATATAAATGTACATTTATACATAATATATAAATATTTATGTATATTTATAATATACATTTATATTATGTATAATATATATTATAATACATTTATACACTTATATTAATATACATAATATTAATTTTACATTTATACATAATATTAATACATGTATACATTTCTATTAATTATATTAATACATTTCTACATAATATTAATATATATTTATAATATATTAATTTATACATTTATATAATATTCATTTATAATTTATACATTTTTAATAATATACACTTATACATTTAAATATACATTTATATTATGTATTATATATAATATAATACATTTATACATTTATATTAATATACATAATATTAATTTTAAATTTATACATAATATTAATACATATATACATTTATATTAATTATATAAATTCATTTCTACATAATATTAATATATATTTATAATATATTAATTTATACATTTATAATAATATACACTTATAATTTATAATGTATTTATAATATTCATTTATAATTTATACATTTATAATAATATACACTTATACATTTATAAATATAAATGTATTATAAATGCATAAATGTATGTTTATATAAAAATATAAAATTATAATATTCTAAAAATACTCAAAAATATGTTTCAAAAATACCTCTAAAAATAATCCAAAAAAATCTACAGTAAAAGATTTTCATATAGTTTTTGAAAAACAACCCCAAAAACAACTAATCCAAACGGACTTGTTTTTCAGATTCAAAATGCTATAGTGGTGTTTTTGAAAAACAAACCCAAAAACAGCTAATCCAAACGGAGCTACATTATTTCACAAACTTAGCATTTTACTTAAGAAAGTTACAACAATTATAATTAGTAAGTTTAACTGAAATAATGGTAAGTTTTTGTTAAAAATGGTAAGTTTTACAAATAAAATGGTATATTGGTGAATTGTCCAAACTTACTATTTTATTTCACAAACTTACCATTTTACTTAAGAAAGTTATAATAGTTATAATTAGTAATTTTAATTCAAATAATGGTAAGTTTTACAAATAAAATGGAAAATTGGTGAATTGTTCAAACTTACTATTTTATTTCACAAATTTACCATTTTACTTAAGAAAGTACAACAATATTAGTAAGTTTAATTCAAATAATGGTAAGTTCTTACTGAAAAATGGTAAGTTTTACAAATAAAATGTTAAATTGGTGAATTGTTCAAACTAACTACTTTATTTCACAAACTTATCATTTTACTTAAGAAAGTTATAACAATTATGATTAGTACGTTTAATTCAAATAATGGTAAGTTTTACAAATAAAATGGTAAATTAGTGAATTGTCCAGACTTACTACTTTATTTCACAAACTTACCATTTCACTTAAGAAAGTTACAACAATTATATTTAGTAAGTTTAATTCAAATAATGATTAGTTCTTGTTGAAAAATGGTTAATAAGTTTAATTCCAATAATGGTCAGTTTTGGTTGAAAAATGGTAAGTTTTACAAATAAAATGGTAAATTGATGAATTGTTCAAACTTACTACTTTATTTCATAAACTTACCGTTTTACTTAAGAAAGTTACAACAATTATAAATAGTAAGTTTAATTGAAATAATAGTAAGTTTTTGTTAAAAAATGGTAAGTTTGACAAATAAATTGGTAAATTTGATGAATGACTAAAATTACTAGTTTAGTGAACAAACTTACCATTTTAGTTAAAAAACTTACCCAGAATTTATAATCATTATTTTAATGGACTTAGAAAAGATGCTAAAGGACCAAAATTGTTGCTAAAGTTGGGTAATTTAGACAACTACTGGTAACTTGAATTATTTAAGTACTTCGTGAGGTGACTTGTCACTGCAGCACGATCCCACAACCAATATTCTCCATGAAAACAAAGTTTAAACAGTAATTGAAATATAAAAATTGGCCATGAAAATCTTGCACTCCCTATGTGCCATAATTTGATATTTTTTTGTTTTAGAAAATCCAACCATTTTAAGAAAAAAGTGAAATTATTAAGATTGAATGTGGTGATTTTCGATTAACCTTAAATATGGCCCTCACATTTAAATTCTATGAGTGGAGTGGCACGCAAAAAAAAGTAATTGTTTTCAAATGGTAAAATGGAACAGCTTATGAAGTTGTGTTGATTTTGAAAAGATGACTCTAAAAACATGATACTAAAAAAGGATGGAGGGAGAATAAAAGTAATAGTTGCTCAATTATTTTACTATTTTATTTTCCGTTTTATTTTTTATTTTTTAAAAAGTTTCCATTGACTCTGCCTTAGCTTCCTTTCGTTTAGTTAAATAGAAAACCGAAGACCATGCACTTTATTTTTTTGCATTGTTTGACATCAGTAGGGGAACAAGTAATTTTAAAACTAGTGGGACACATTATAAAAATTCATAATTTTTTCAAAGTGTGTTTGTAGGATTTTTTGGTGGCGCACGGGCCCCCACTTTAAATCCACCACTATTAAAGGTTCCCAAGTGTAAATGTTTTTTTTAAACTGGAAATTGTGAAAATGTAAAGGAATAATAAATATGACTACATGCTAAAGAAATACAAAATTAAAATTAATCAAAGCCATAAATTGGTATAATTATTCTATAATTAACAGATTATATTATCTTTGTCACAGGGGCTGTTCTCATTTACTTTTACATCTAGATTTTAGATTTTTTTTAAAACCAAAAAGGGAAAAATCTAGAATATACGTAGGAGTTAACTTTAATTGCTGATTTTTTTTCTCTATAATTGCATTCTATGATCAACTTTTGCAAAATTTACAACAAACAAGAATAGGCTAAAAGAAGAATGAATACCAAAACAATAAAATGCGATAGGAAAAAATTTTTATATTGGGAATAAAAGATGAAACATCTTTTATCGGCAGAGGCAAATCAGGGGTTGGAATGGACAGTGGAGCATTGTTATCGTGAGGCAAATCAGGTGGCGGATGCTCTAGCCAAGGTGGGGGCGTAGTCAGAGGATATTGTCTTGTATACATCACAGTCAGATTTACCAAGATTGGCAAGGGGGGCCTTGGGTTTAAATAGGTCACAGACTCCCGTTATTCGAGTTAGATTTGCTCGTAATTAAGGCTTTGTATTGTTACTTTATGGTCTCTAATAATACAAGGGGGTGGCGTCCCTCCTCGCATAAGGGGTTAGCCAGAAAAAAAAAAGATGAAACATCTTAATTGACTCCATAAAGTTTTGATTCTAAATTACTCACTAAAAATATGCTTATCTCAAATGAATATCAGCTCATAACAATAGGTAACATTGAAGATGTGCGATTGGTTTCTTTAGAACAAACTCATGTTGATGTTCAATGGATTCATAGAGAATCAAATAAAGTTGCACATACTTTAACAAACTGGGCTAAATCTGCCAATCTAACTGAATCTCTTTGGAATTCCCTCCTAACTTCGTCAAACAAATTGGTGCAATATGATTTCCAACTAACTTATTAATAACATTTATATATATAGAAAGCAATAGGTGTTACTCCTCAATATTCCCCACATATATGTATTCCGTGTAGATATGCAACTTTATGAAATTATTCAAATTGCTATGGCCAGGCTGAATTTCTAATTTGAACCTAAGTTGGTATCATATCCTATCCAATGAACGAAAAAAAATCCTGAAAATGACATAGCTGACTTATGAATTAATGAAAAGAACACTTGTGAAATTAATTAATCTCCACTAAAATTAATGACGTGAAATCTAAATTAATTCTGTAAAGAATTCAATCTAGTGTTTGTGTATTGAGAAAACAACAATTGCTGACTTATTCATATGCTGTACGGATCTTCTAGAGTACTTGTTGCTTTAGTGGCCACAAGTCAACATTATTAACAAAATCCCAATGAGTCTTTAGGCTGAACAAGAAAAGAAATTAAATCCCACTACAAACCGTACCTTCCTCTGTAAAGCTGATCTGTGTTGAATGGGCCAAGTTGGGACGGACAAGGGGTCAGTGACAATGACCAAGTCACCAGCAAACGAAAGAGACACCCTTAATTAATGCCAGACTTTGATTGATACTCCAGTTAAGTTCACGGACAGATAAATCCTGTAATTTTTTGAAATTACTCAAGTAGATATTTTGTAAACATGTGTCTTTGCATATTCAAGAGATGGTTGCTGTTATTGGTAGAACTTTAAGTACATGACAGGGTGTTAATTATTGGTTATTTTATTGTTAATTTCCCATTTATCCTTGCCAAATATTGTTTTAATTATTAATATTTACTTATATTTGGTATTGGACTCAATTTCAGGGAGTGGAGCAGAAAACTACAAAAAGGAGGGACTTTCTAGAGACAATTGAGACTTCAAATAGTTGGGCCCCATATGGTACTACAAGGAAGCCTTCTTCGGTTGCTGATATGTGGACTTTAGTATTAGGTAGATGACTTGTACGAGAGAGTCCTTGACTAGCAATAGGAAACTAAAGGAGGAATTTCGGCAGAGCTCCAATTCTTTGGTTCTTGGACTCCTTATTCGGCAGGGACCACTGGATAGCATGAAGTCAATAGTCTTTTGGCTTTTAAAAGAGACGGACATACGGAGGCTGGTCATGCTTAGTCTTTAGGATAGTTTTAGTTTTCTTTTCTTTTCTTTTCTTTCCCATTGTGAGGCGCACGCCGACTTTCGGCAGTATCATGTTGGGAATTTCCTCAACAATGAAGAACAGAATTCTTATTTTCTAGTCAAGGGGGCAACTGACGATTTGGTTCGACAATTACTGTGAGATCGAATCTGTTTTAATTATTTTCTTCATTTATTGGTATTTATATGTTCCTTGATTTTAATTGCTATGGCCTTGTGTATGATTGATTAGTGCGCAATAATTAATTATTCATATAGGCTATTTTTGCTAAATAGGGGTAATTGAATTCGTAATTGTTCGTTATCTCTACCTCAGTAGCAACTGGCGTAATTGGGTTTATGTCAGGGGAGCATATGATCTAGCTTAAACAAACCCTCGTAGCGTGTTTGTTGGTTAGGATTGGACATTTCTAATTATTAATGCAATCGAGAAATTAAATTCTACGGTCGTACTTAGGGTTATTTTTGGGTTAGAGAAATAGCTAACGGTCGTACCTTAGCTATCGAGAAATTAAGGAAGGGTTGGTTGTTTATCGCGTGCATGACAACTATAACTAATCTATTACTAAATGTTGGAATTATTTCTGCATCAATGATCAGTGCATGAACCATTTCTGAAGTGTACCCTTGGCTAGAGCTTCTCTTAATTATTTCTTTGAATTAATTACTTCCTGCATTTAATTTGTTTAATTGGCATTTAATCTCAAAACCTCCTATACTTTGAACTCTAGAAGAAACAAATTATCCCTAGTCCCTGTGGATTCGACCCTACTTATCACTATCTACAGAAATTATATTTTATTTAAGCAGGTATTTATTATTACACAGGTTTGACACCCTGTCAATTTTTGGCGCCGTTGCCGGGGACTGGTGCCAGATTAATTTGTTTCTTTTTTAGTTCATCTTGTTTTTTTTTTATTTTTATTTATTTTTTTTCATATAGTTTATGACTTCTAACACTCCGTATTCTGGTGATAGACTGGATGTTGTTTCCAGGGAAGGCAATGAGGCTTGTTTTTTTCCTGAGTTTGCATATGCAGAGGCACTAAACTCTATTAGAGAAAGAATGGCTGCTGCAACCTGTAAAATTTGTTATGCCAGGGATCATTCAACCGGTATGTGCCCCGAATATCAAGATAATCTGAGTGTCCCATTCAATAATTATGGAGATTTTTCACCCTGGTCTCAAACATGGTATGGCCCTAATCCAAACGGGTATGATCAAGGATGGTGGGATAATTCCAATTATAATTATACAACGGGGGCAATGAATTTTCAGCCGTATGAGTCTCAAGAATCGTCATCTATGTCAGGTATGTCTCTTGAAGAAATAGTTGAATCAATAGCTACTAATACATACCAATTCCAACAGGAGACACAAATGAGGAATGAGATGATGAAGGATGCAATGAGTTATCTGGCAGATCAACTATGTCTATTGACATCCAGAATAAATCGATTGGCGGCTTCTCAAATTGAAGAATTGCCCTCGAAAACCATTGTTGATTTTGAAGAAAATGAGAGTGCAATTTGCTTGACTAGTGATGAGGAGATGCAAGAGTTTCAAGAAGAGAGATGTACAGATGCAATTGAAAAAGAAGCCGAAAAGAAAGAAATGGAACCCCAACCGCAACCCATTCAAACGAAAGAATCCAGTGAACAATCATCAAATGTGTTGACACCCCCTCCATCCCTTAATCTATATTCTCCTGACTCTTACTCTATAATTTCTGTTAATGAGATTGATTTTGTTATACCGGAAGTTCTTGAGTCTCATGGCAGGAATGAGTTAAGAGTAGCTATGGTCAAATATCTTGAACCGTTGAATGCTCTTGATGGGGGAGTGGATGAAGAATTGCGATCCATGCTTGATTATTTGGCGCCATCAACTAGTCCATGGAAGACCGTAGCTCGTGTGCTCAAAGGTTACTCCATCTATGAGGGTTACCAGGATCACATTGAAGATGAAGCATTGAAGCGAGCTACAAGATTTTATCCTCCGTGAACAAGCATAGCATGTCTAGCCAAAGACATTAAAGAAAGGCGCTTTTTGGGAGGCAACCCAATTGTTGATTTTGTTATTTTTGTGTTCAATTTCTTAAATATGTCGTTTCTCACTTGGGTACTAATCAATCTTGATGTTTCCTTACTATGACCAGAATAGGTAATCTTGGCGTGCCCACGCGGGGAGGGCACGCGTTAAGCGTCTAAATTCAAGTCTCATGGTCAGTGGACGTTTTACAATCTTGGCGTACCCACACGGTGTTTGACGATCCAAAAAAATAAATTTAAAAAAAATTTAAAAGTTCACATTGAAAAAAAAATTCAAAAAAAGAAAAAAAACATTTTTTTTCTTCTTTTTCTTCAAAAAAAAAATTCAGATTTTGAAAATTTAAATTCGGAAAAAAATTTTTGAAAAAAACATTGAAAAAAAAAACCCCCAAAAAATATTTTATTATCTTTTTTTCTTTTCTCTTTCTTTCTTTCCTTTCTTTCTTCTTTCCCTTTTCTTCCTCTTCTTCCCCGCTTCCTTCTTCTTTTTCTTTTCTTTTCTTCTTCAACCGAGACCCGAGCCACACGCCGCTCCGCCGCCGCACTCCCCTTCCTCGCGCGCCACCCTCACCAAGGCACCAGAGCAACACCAGTGCCAACACCAGCCCACGGCCGTCCACCCACAGGGCGCTGAGTTCCTTCGCCGCCGCTGCTCCTCCTGTGCCGCACGATCAGCCTCACGGACGCCGCTGCCTCCATCGGCAACCAGGCTTCCATCTCTCTCGCGCGCCTTTATCAACCACCACCACCTCGCAGCTCTCTCTCTCTCTCCAATCTCCACCTTCAGCTCGCCACGCAGCTCTCCCTTTGCTCTCTCTCCACTCCGCGTGCCTCTGCCATCAACCTCCACCAGCCAGGCCACCTCGCGCGCGCGTCACACCCCTGGCCAAGTCGCGGCTCCAGGCCATCCACAGCTCGTCGAGCCTCCAAGCCTCGCGACAGCCACCAGCTAACAGACGCCACAACCACTCTTCCTCCATCTCCTCTCGCGTCCGCCGCCAGCAACGCACGCCACCTGTCAATTTTTGACAGGTGGAGGTATTGAATTCCTCCCCTGATTAGCATTCTTTCTAGATCTTAAATTGCTACAGTTGTGTCTTCTTCTTGGGTTTCTTGTTGAGCCATCGCAGGAGCTGCTTTATTTGATTTTTCACTTGTGATTTGTTTGGTGCTTCATCTGCATTTTTGGAGTTGATTTGGGGTTTCTTGGCAAATTGTTTACCGTTTTGTTTTCTTCTATTTCTGCTCTGCTTGGTGTTGTTGGATTTATCAGTGTTTTGGGGTGGCCATTTATGTTGCTTCATTATCTGTGGGATGCACCAGTGGTACTGGTTGGGGTATTATAACTACATTTGTTGATACTTGGTTCTAGTTGGTAGGCTACTTGATTGAAAACTGCCAAACATTTTGATTTAGTTGTAGTCCAAATTTTGAACTACTATTGCTGGTTTTGACGGTTTCTTGGCTCATTTGCTAATTTCGGTTGGTTGAATTGTGTAATTTCTTGTCCAATTGGAGCCATTTGGACAGATTTTGGGTGGGCAAGTTTTGTCGCTCTCTGTTGATCTTTGGGAGGCATTTCTGACCGTATTCTACGTATTCAAATTGGTTGAATTCACTACTTTGTTGAGGTTATTTTTGGTATCACTTAAGTTCTACTTTGCTGATTTCTGTCTTGCGTCCCTTGAAGTGCCTTTGGTTGGGTATTTTCTGCATTTGTTTGTTGAATTGGAAGGCTATTGTGCCACTTCCATTGCTTATTGCTGTTGGTGGCATCTAATTGACTTGCTGGGAGTATTTTACCTATTGATTTCAATTGCTAAATCTTTAGAGCATTTGTTGCAATTTTGGACTACATTGTGCCTGCATTTGACCCAATTGGGGCCACCTGTGAGTATTGATTGAAATTGCTGTATTGTTGGGATATTTGTCTAGTCTCCGGGTGCCTGGGTTGTGTATTTTGTTGATTGGGTTGTCTACTAGGGAGGCACCAGTGGCTATTAAATTATTATTGCTTTGAATTTGCTAAGTGGCTTCTCCCACCGATGGCCTCTGATGCTAAGTGGTGCCACTTGCGAGATCAGGTTCACCACGCGGATGAGCAAGTAACGCATATCGCCAGTCAGATGGCTCCAATGTCTAAAAACCTGGCCGCGTACTTCCACCATATCTGCTTCACTCCCCCGTTCCCACCTATCCCGTAGCCGCTCGAGAGGGAAGTTTCGTTTTCCTCTTCGCTTTAAATGCTATATTACCTCCATTGAGGGCAATGTCAAACTTAGGTGTGGGGGGGAACAGCTGTGGTACAGCTAGTATTTCTAATTTTTAGTTTTTACATGTTTTCCTTTATTTTTAGTTAGTTTTTGCCTATCTTTCATTTATTTTCTTTTCTTTTTCTTTCTAGTGATCAGTTTTATATGAATACCAAGTTTTGATACTGGATTGTTGTCTCTAATTCTGCTATTGCCAAGTTTTAGTAATAAAAGGATATCAAGTTGATGTGGTTGAGTTCAGGAACATCTCTTTGGTGAATATCAATACTTGCTTAACTTTTCCAATTTTTGGTTAACTTTTCTAGGCATAGGGAATGATTGTTGGCATTCTTCATGTGAATTGGTCTAATTATTAATTTTAGTTCTCCATGTTTAGAAATTTGAGGCTGGCTGCTGTTATTTTTATGTTATTTTTAGTTATTGTGCTATATGGTGATAAATAAGAGCTGACTGTACTCCGCTAGTGTTACTACTGAGTAACCGGGGATCTTCACCTAAAGTGTCGATTCTCGCGTCAAAAGGTAGTAGTTACTATGAGTGCGTGGTCCCATAGCGATTGGAGCTGAGTAACCGGGCTCTTCCATCTGGCAAATGTTGGAGTTCGCGTCAAAAGGCTCTAAGGGCTATAGACTAAGTCTTTTGTTACTCAAAAAAAAAAATATATATAAAAAAAAAACAAAACAAAAAAGAAAAAAAAAGTAAAGTAAAGAGTGTGTTAGTATGTGAATAAGTCAGCTTGCCGGTTTGTGATCTTAATGTCGAGATTTTGGTTAATAGTTGGACCATTTGCTGATAAATGTGAGCAACCATTCCTTTTTCTTAGATTAGTTTGCTTTAAATAGGAGGAGTTGGTGGTTTAGAGGCTAACCGGGGTGATTTTTCTTGGATCTTGACCTGTGATGCTTGATATTTATTTTTTCTTGGGTACCTTGGCAATACGGTACTTGGAACAATAGCCATTGTCGAATTTTTGGTGTTCAATTGCTGTTCCCATGCTTGAGGGCAAGCATGATTTAGGTGTGGGGGGAATTGATAGGGTGTTAATTGTTGGTTATTTTATTGTTAATTTCCCCCTTTATCCTTGCCAAATATTGTTTTAATTATTAATATTTACTTATATTTGGTATTGGACTCAATTTCAGGGAGTGGAGCAGAAAACTACAAAAAGGAGGGACTTTCTAGAGACAATTGAGACTTCAAATAGTTGGGCCCCATATGGTACTACAAGGAAGCCTTCTTCGGTTGCTGATATGTGGACTTTAGTATTAGGTAGATGACTTGTACGAGAGAGTCCTTGACTAGCAATAGGAAACTAAAGAAGGAGGAATTTCGGCAGAGCTCCAATTCTTTGGTTCTTGGACTCCTTATTCGGCGGGGACCACTGGATAGCATGAAGTCAATAGTCTTTTGGCTTTTAAAAGAGACGGACATACGGAGGCTGGTCATGCTTAGTCTTTAGGATAGTTTTAGTTTTCTTTTCTTTTCTTTTCTTTCCCATTGTGAGGCGCACGCCGACTTTCGGCAGTATCATGTTGGGAATTTCCTCAACAATGAAGAACTGAATTCTTATTTTCTAGTCAAGGGGACAACTGACGATTTGGTTCGACAATTACTGTGAGATCGAATCTGTTTTAATTATTTTCTTCATTTATTGGTATTTATATGTTCCTTGATTTTAATTGCTATGGCCTTGTGTATGATTGATTAGTGCGCAATAATTAATTATTAATATAGGCTATGTTTCCTAAATAGGGGTAATTGAATCCGTAATTGTTCGTTATCTCTACCTCAGTAGCAACTGGCGTAATTGGGTTTGTGTCAGGGGAGCATATGATCTAGTTTAAACAAACCCTCGTAGCGTGTTTGTTGGTTAGGATTGGGCCTTTCTAATTATTAATGCAATCGAGAAATTAAATCCTACGGTCGTACCTAGGGTTATTTTTGGGTTAGAGAAATAGCTAACGGTCGTACCTTAGCTATCGAGAAATTAAGGAAGGGTTGGTTGTTTATCGCATGTATGACAACTATAACTAATCTATTACTAAATGTTGGAATTATTTCTGCATCAATGATCAGTGTATGAACCATTTCTGAAGTGTACCCTTGGCTAGAGCTTCTCTTAATTATTTCTTTGAATTAATTACTTCATGCATTTAATTTGTTTAATTGGCATTTAATCTCAAAACCCCCTATACTTTGAACTCTAGAAGAAACGAATTATCCCCAGTCCCTGTGGATTCGACCTGCTTATCACTATCTACAGAAATTATATTTTATTTAAGCAGGTATTTATTATTGCACAGGTTTGACACCCTGTCAGTACATTCATCAGTTAAAGGTCACATAGCTGGTCAAGTGCCTTTCAGTGACAAATTGAGATTAAATGTCTCCATATAGACTCAAGGCTGCAAAATTGGTTCAGCCAATATTGTCCTTCGATTCAAAATTGCAAATCCTATTCACCCTTTTTGACTTTTTACCATTGAGTTAAATATCTCCAAAAAAAAAAAACTCACTAAAATTCACTCTTTTCTTCTCCTCCATGGCCGGTTCTCTCTTGAGCAAAGAAGAAAGAAACTCTTCAACATTTTAGCTTCCATTTAGCTCAATCTTCCAAAATCAATCACATAAACTAGTTTCTACTCCATAAAATCCCTCCCTTTGGTGCTAGTAAGTGTTTTTGTGGAAGTGTTCAAGGAAGCTAAGGTGTTCTACAACTCCTTTTCTCTTGTTTACTAGGTAAGTGGTGCTTGAACTTCCTCCTACACCTAATGATGCTTAATTTGTGCCTAGTGGTGGCTAAAGTGCTGAAATTTGTGGTTTATTTCTTGGTTTGAGATGAATTGGTGAAGTTTTTATTTTATTGATGAATTTTCTGGTTTAATGTGATCATGATGTTGTGGTTATTTATGATAGTTGGTAATGAGGGGTAATGACTCTAGTAGGTGTAAATGATTGGTAATTGCAACCAATTTTGGGTTTGGAAGGAATTTGAGGAAGTTAGGGTTTCATAACCCCCTTTTCTGTCCGGTTTTGTATCATATGGTTAGAGGCCGAATTGGCCTTTTCTTAAAACATAAAAGTTGTAGGTATTGATGTGTTTGAGGTGCCTGTAAAATTTCAGGTCATTTAGAGTAGTGTAGAGTGAGATATGTCGATTTTACTGTTGCTGTTCTGGGTTGATCAGAATGTGCGAACTGCGCTTGTAATCATCTGTTTTGACTGGAATTGCTTTGGATTTGGATGTTGGTGTCTTCTGATGATATGTAGCTGGATGTCTTGGCTACCGCATTCCTTTGGAATCAATGCATTTGGACCTGTATAGACTGAGTTGGACTAATTACAGCATAGTGTGATTTGTAAACCTGCAATTACGGTTCTGGTTTGGTATTCTGCATTTTTTGTCCTAGTTGTGCTAGGATTTGGACTGAGTGGCCTTCTACATTGTTGTAACCCTGTCTTTTAGCTTCGAGATGGTGGGTCTTACACCCTCATCCGATAAGCATACCGCATTTTGTGCCATTACCGCATAAGGAGGCCAAAACTGTTTTGTTGTTAGGGCTAATATAGTTACATTTCCTGATTTTCTGGTTTGCTATCATGCTTATATATGCATATGAAACCCTATTGGGGTTGTGGTTGGCATGGCTTTATGACTCGTTATCGAGTCTCATGGTATTTGTTTACGTGTTCTAGGGCGTGACGTTAGTGCACGACGTACTTTGGACGGCGGTGCATGAAACCTCACCTACGTGAGTGGTGAGTATACTACTCACTTGGATGTTTATAATGTGGCTTTGCTATATGTTATTGTGATGCCTTGAAGGCTTGTTCGGCTATTGGAAATGATTAGGGTGAGGGTGTACTTGACCGCCCTCATTCCTTTTATTCCTGTGAATGACTGTTTACCGTTTCACTGTATTACTGTACTTGCTATATGAGTTATTGGATTCCATTCATGGGATATTGTTTGGGTGTCGGTTGGACGAGTATCCAACGGCCCTACTGTATTACTGAGCTCGACCCCGTTGGTAGTCACTTGAATCGAGCCAGCGAGGGCTTGGTCGTGAAAATTGACTAGCCACGGGGACTGAAATGGGAATCTTGTGGTAATGAGACCCTTGGTTCCGATGTACTCGAGTATCACCTAAAGTTACTGCTTGGAGTGCGGGCCCGGTTGGGGTATGTTGGGTGGAAGGAATGGAAGTAAAGTGAGGTCTACGGTTTGGTACTTTTAACATTGACGGAGGGTCAATGAGGTTGGATCAAGAATATAAGCGAGGAAATGGGCTCTTGAGAGCCGTCCGTAACCTTTTACCGTTTTGTTTCATCCCTTAATTGTGTACTTTAATTGAAAGGACATGCTATATGCTCTTTGTTGCTTATGTGGTAGTAACTCACTGGGCTTAAGCTCATTCCGTTCCATTTGTTTTCCTTACAGGAAAATGACCACTTTTGGAAAAGGTTGTGTTAGATGGTTGTCAAGTTGAACTCATGTAAATGTATCTTTTGAATAGCTCTTTGAATGAAACCCTAATGTGTATTGGGTTCATTTTCTTTTGATTGGCAAACCGAACATGTATATTCATGATGAGTGGTTTTTGGCATGCCATTTGGTTGTAAATGTTGGATTTCAATGTATATATATGCTTGGTTGATGTTTGGTTGGAATCCGGACTGATCTACATTTCAAATGGAAGAGGAAAAATTTTGGGGGGAATGAACAGGACCGAATCCGGCCAGGAATCCGGCCGGATTGCCGGCCGGATTGGGAAGGTTTTTGGAAAAAAATCTGGCTGCTCTCGGCCTTGTATCCGGCCAGATTCCGGCCGGATTCTGACGTGTCCGTCACTGTTCATCATCGGCGCGAATTTCATTTTTTTTTTATTTTGTGATTTTGACTTGTTTGCGCGCGTTGGTATGTTCCGGGACGTAATAGATCGAAGTAAACTGATCCGTAGTCCGGGCGAGAGCTGGGCAGGCGGTCCGCTAACCCCTTTGGTTCGCCTTAGGGGAAAGTAGGGCTGTCACAGCACACAAATGATATGCAATCAAGTAACCAATGCAAGAAATAGTTCATAAGTAACTTTGGAAATAGTTTGGGGATCACTCACCTATTTAAGCAAAATAACATCCAACGCATTACCAAATCACTTTCAAGTCTCACTTTCACTCACTCAATCTTCAAGAAAATAAACGGACAGCTTTTTCCCTTAAATTCCTCCACTTTCCACCCTACAATCAAACACAAAATCACATTCCAAAACAGCACACACAAATTTGAGACTATAAAAGACACCTTTTGGCACAATAACAACAACTGAAGCTATACTTATCCAATTGAAACGAACCTTATGGCGTTACAAAACTAAGACATATACCAACATTTCTTATGAAGACCTCCAAAGCCAAATCATACATTTTCATGGTCAAATATCGAAATCTTAGAGAAAAATGGAAACTGGCCGCGAAACAGGGCTTAAGGGCAGTCAAGGGTATTTCGATCATTTCACATGCTACAGTACTCCAATCGATCTGAAATTTTGCAAGCAGATCTAACTCATATATCTACAACTTTCATGTTTTGTCCAACAGTTGGTTCGGTCTAAAACATGGATAAATTTGCAGTCCAAATTAAGTCCAAAAACATGGTAAATGGAAATTACACTTCTAACTAACATTTGTATATAACCACAATTACACATATAAAGCAAAAGATATACCACATATCTAATTAGGCCACAATGCCCTTCAATATGAGCCAATTGATAGCTCCAAAACCAATCATAATTAAGCCCCAATTCGAAACCCTTACATTGATATTGACCTACACAAGCTGGAATTTCTGAAGGCAAGTGAAACTAGCACATATAACATCAATGTTTCACATAACACAATTATCAAATACTCTCAAAGATTGGACAGCATTTCTCTTTAATTTTCTTATTTTTCATCCTATAAAAACACCAATACCATCTCAATTCAATCACAATTACACATACAAATCATAGATTATAAAGTACACCTAATTAGGGCCACAATACCTTTAATCTTAACCAATTAAGAGCTCAAGAACCAACCATAAGAAAGTCCCAAAATAAAACCCTAAAACTGGAATTTTCGCACAAATTATGAAATTTTTCGCAAATAACCACAACTAACATACAAAGGCCCTATTTCACACCATATCAAGCTATCATTCCATGACCAACTAACAATAATCATATAAAATCAGAAAATTCCTCAATAAATCAGAAATTGGTCCAACTCTACTTAAAATCATGAAATCATCCAAAAAACCACATATTTAGCTACTATAAGTCACTAATATACCATTATTAGAACACAAAGGGAATTTCCAAGTAAGGTACCTTATAACTCAAGAAAGATAATAGCTTAGAACTTCCTCTTCGAAAATCACTCCACCAAAAGCTTTAAACCTCCTAAGTACACACTTGTATGGAGTAGTTTCCAAAATCATCGGTGAAATCTCAAGATTTTGGCAAAGATTGAAGCTAGAAAAATGAAGAACTTTCTCTCTTTTCTCTCTATGATGCACGGCCAAGAAGAAGCAAGAATGGAAGATATTTCAGCCAAGATACAAGACAAGAATGAAGAAAATAGCCAGTCAAACTTGGCTGCCGCCTGTGACAAATCATAATCCGGCCAGATTCTAGGCCAGATTCAAGGCAGTGAAGATTCTATTTTTTTTTTTCAAAATCCAACCACAATCCGGCCAAGAACTGGCCGGATATGTGGCTGGATTTGGTACAAAATTTTGCCTCCAAGAACTTTTCTTTTTTCCAAATTCAAACGACACGTTCGTCCATTTTTCCAACCAAGAGACCTACATCCTCACACAATTACACGTATTAGACTCAACACACACTCATATATATAAAATGGAACTCTCATTCTTGCGGGGCATCACAAACTCCCCTCCTTAAAAGAATGTCGCCCTCGACATTCCAACTTGTACTAATCAGATAAAAACAGTCCTCAAAAGTCAGTCAAGTACTAAGAATCACTCCAATCCCACTTATCACTTTGTAGCGACCAACAGATAGCTAAACAAATAACCAAAGAGAACAAGCAAAAGGGTTCGGTTCAAACAACTAGCCCTGAGTTGGAACTAAAGTCCCAAATATTCGAAAAAATTCAGGACATGGCTTAGTCTCAAGTCGGAAATTTTAGCCCCGGCGGTGTTGGACAACACAACAAGCTAGCACAATAGCTATACTTCGCCAAAGAGTCTTAGTTCAAAAATTCCATCCCTGGTGGTGTTGGACAACACAACAAGTTAGCACAACGGCTATATTTTACCAGAGAAGCTCAGGAATTCGTCCCTAGTGGTGCTTGAGAACACAACAAGCTAGCGCAATGGCTATACTTCACCAGAGAGCTTTAGTTCAAAATTGTCATCCCTGGTGGTGATTGAGAACACAACAGGCATGCCTCGCCAGAAGAATGGTGGTGCTTGAAAACACAACAGGCAATTCCTCACCAGAGAGATTTAGTTCAAAAAGTTCATCCCTGGCGGTGCTTGAGAACACAACAGGCATGCCTCGCCAGAAGAAAGGCGGTGCTTGAAAACATAACAGGTAATGCCTCACCAGAGAGATTCAGTTCAACCGCTACAGAAGAGTAGTAGTCGGTCTACAACCACACGAGTACGAATAAATTCAAAAGCAAGGTCAAAGCAGGGTTCAAACAAATAAGTTCAAAAGTATAGTCAATTACTTCAGGTTCATGGTGCACAGATACGAATAAGAACTCACTCGGCTAGCCTATGCTCGGCAATTCACATTCTCAAGCAGTCACAGAATTCAAGTCCAGTTACAGGTCATATACGAATCCAACTACTTGCTCATGCGTACATGAAATACCCTATATTCAGTCAAATCAGGTCCATCAAGTGTACATAAGAGCACGCTTGCCTAAACAGGTTCAAATCTCAAGTAAGTTCAGCCTAATCGGTTTCATGCAGTTCAAGTATTTCAAATCCCAACACTTACAAATCGGGTGGTGCAAACTTTAATCAAATAAGAAGACTAGAAAAAGGATGCAAAAATCAGAAGTTTTGTTAACAAATCCGGCCACCACCACAATCTATCAAAACCCTAGCCAAAATCTTATCGGACAAGTTCTAGATAACATTCATCATTTCAATGTCCTCATTCGGTTAAGTCTCAAGTACAATACGAAATCCTCTGTACTCCAACCTGTGCCATTACAACTTATCTCAAACTCACTTATGATTCTTATTCACATCATCAAACACTAAACCATGTTCCTTCCAAATTCACAAGCATTTCCTCAGGAAAAGTATCGAGTACTCAAATACAAGAATCCAAAACTAAGAAACTTTACGACTCAAGCCGTACGCTAGTACCAGAATCGGTTGATATACGCTTGGGAGCAACCAAGTCATATCTTACGCTTACCACTTTCAAACCAGTCCCACAGTCCGATATCCTAAACTTTAGCTTAGGATACACTACAGAGATCCGAAGTTGTGCAATAGTTGTCGGACTTCCGATCTAGTGTGACAGACCCACCTCCCCCTAAGGCGAACCAAAGGGTTCGGCGGATCACCCGCCCAACTCTCGCCGAGACTCACTCACTTACTATAGTCCTCAAATAAATTACAAGGTACATCTCAATAATTACATCAAATTCTCCATGAATTTACATATCATAAGCGAAGCAAATACTAGTTCCCAGGCAGGGAATGTGCACATACATTCATTTAATTCCAAACATTCTTACAATCCTAATTATTACACAAGACAAATCTAAAACTCCAATTGTACAGAAGATAATCCATCCAGTTACACGGAGAACTTAATACAAGCGCTTCCTTTGCCTCGAACCCTGTGGGGAGAAAATATATTTTGGGGTGAGTTAGAAGTTCAGCGAGTGACTAGTAAAATCAGTAATCAAGTACATTTCATAATAATGCATTGCGATGATATCTTGAAGCAGTAATCAAATATATGTATGTTGCTCTTGTGAGCCAATGAAGTCATCGTACTTAAAACCTCAACGCTCAAACAGATCTAGTAAGTCAAACAGTATAAGGGAGCCATCGGTGCTCCAAATAACAAGTAAACAGTGGGGAAGATGTTGGATCTAAGCACGAGATTTCTCAAGAACTCATTGGAGCCAAATCATGTCATGGCACACAAATGATATGAATCGAGTAACCAATGCAAGAAATAGTTCATAAGTAACTTTGAAAATAGTATGGTGATCACTAACCTATTTAAGCAAAATAGCGTCCAACGCATCACCAAATCACATTCAAGTCTCACTTTCACTCACTCAATCTTCAAGAAAATAAACGGACAGTGTTTCCTCTTAAATTCCTCCACTTTCCACCCAACAATCAAACACAAAATCACATTCCAAAATAGCACACACAAATCTTAGACTATAAAAGACACCTTTCGGAACAATAACAACAACTGAAGCTATACTTATCCAATTGAAACGAACCTTATGGCGTTACGAAGCTAAGACATATACCAACATTTCTTATGAAGACCTCCAAAGCCAAATCATACATTTTCATGGTCAAATATCGAAATCTTAGAGAAAAATGGAAACTGGCAGCGAAACAGGGTTTAAGGGCAGTCAAGGGTATTTCGGTCATTTCACATTCTACAGTACTCCAATCGATCTGAAATTTTGCAGGCAGATAGCTAATTCATATATCTACAACTTTCGTGTTTTGTCCAATAGTTAGTTCGGTGTAAAACATGGATAAATTTGCAGTCCAAGTTAAGTCCAGAAACATGGTAAATGAAAATTACACTTCTAACTAACATTTGTATATAACCACAATTACACATACAAAGCAAAAGATATACCACATATCTAATTAGGCCGCAATGCCCCTACAATATGAGCCAATTGATAGATCCAAAACCAATCATAATTAAGCCCCAATTCGAAACCCTAACATTGATATTGACTTACACAAGCTGGAATTTCCGAAGGCAAGTGAAACTAGCACATATAACATCAATGTTTCACATAACACAATTATCAAATATTCTCAAAGATTGGGCAGCATTTCCCTTTAATTTTCTTATTTTTCATCCTATAAATAACACCAATACCATCTCAATTCAATCACAATTACACATACAAATCATAGACTATAAAACACACCTAATTAGGGTCACAATACCCTTAATCTTAACCAATTAAGAGGTCAAGAACCAACTATAAGAAAGCCCAAAATAAAACCCTAACACTGGAATTTCCGCACAAATTCTGAAATTTTCCGTAAATAATCACAACTAACACACAAAGTCCCCATTTCACACCATATCAAGCTATCATTCCATGACCAACTAACAATAATCATATAAAATCAGAAAATTCCCCAATAAATCAGAAATTTGTCCAACTCTATTTAAAATCATGAAATTATCCACAAAGCCACATATTTAGCTACTATAAGTCACTAATCTACCATTATTAGAACACAAAGGGAATTTCCAAGTAAGATACCTTATAACTCAAGAAAGATAATAGCTTAGACCTTCCTCTTCAAAAATCACTCCACTAAAAACTTTAAACCTCCTAAGTACACATTGTATAGAGTAGTTTCCAAAACCATCGGTGAAATCTCAAGATTTTGGCAAAGATTGAAGCTAGAAAAATGAAGAACTTTCTCTCTTTTCTCTCATCATGCACGGCCAAGAAGGAGCAAGAATGGAAGATATTTGAGCCAAGATACAAGATAAGAATGAAGAAAACAGCCAGTCAAACTTGGCTGCCGCCTGTGACAAGTCATAATCCGGCCGGATTTCTGGTCGGATTCAAGGCAGTGAAGATTCTATTTTTTTTTAAAATCCAACCATAATCCGGCCAACAATCCGGCCAAGAACTGGCCGGATATGCAACCGGATTTGGTACAAAATTTTGCCTCCAAGAACTTTTCTTTTTTCCAAATTCAAACGACACGCTCGTCCATTTTTCCAACCAAGAGACCTACATCCTCACACAATTACACGTAATAGACTCAACACACACTCATATATATATAATGGAACCCTTATTCTTGCGGGGCGTCACATCCAATCTTTTGGTGCGTCCGACAGCAGTTTTAGCATCCTTTGTGCTTAATTTTTGAACATGTTTTGCTTCATTTATGAAAAGATCTATTGAGAGAATATTAGTAACATCTATTTGTTTTGTAATCATCAAAAGTTACAGACTGAGATTAACAATCTCCCCCTTTTTGATGATGACAAAATAATGAATGGAGAAAAATAATTGAGGCACAACTTCCCCTTACTTAATGCATCCAAGGAGTGGATACTCCCGCTCAGAATAATATCCTCTCACATATAGATTACTGGACACTCCCCCTTAGAATGACTTTCCCTGATGTATAGATTACACTTATCCCAGATTGCATATCCATTTCTTCCCTTTTTATCATCATTGAATCAACCAGAAACCAGAATCCAACACACATCAACAATATTATGAGCAATACTATTACCAACAAAACCAGAACCCAAAACAACACACCATCAATATTGACAGTCAATATCAGAAATCAAAGGCCAAATTGAATTAAGAGTAACCAAAGGATAATCCACAAACGCAACATTTATTCAAAACATAAAAGATAACTAAATAGTTTTACAAGCCAGCAGAAGAAAAGAAAAGAAATAAAATCCTTAATACAGAGCAAACAAAAGATGCAAATGGTGAACTAAATAGTGAGGTGCAATATGCCTAGAAGTGCCTAAATGGTGATCTTGGATGATCCGGGTCTTCTCCTTGTTAGGCGGTACTGAGTAGGATCCACTTCTTCCTTTTCAGTTTCCTCATCATCCTTTTCAGTTTCCTCTTCAGTTATTGGAGCGTTTCCTTTGTCTTGTGGCTGAGAACTGGAAGCACGAGCCTCTAAAATAGTTTCAATACGAGGAGTTTGCTCAATTGGTTCAGTTCTTGGCTCTTTCTGATGAACATTCTTATTGTCTTGAGGAATAGGAGGCACAAGCAAGTTCCTTTTATCAATGAAGGTGGCTTGTTGGTTGGGTGACATGGTCATCATTAGATCATCTTCTAGAAGTAGGATATGTTGTTTGAGATCCTCTAGCAAAGAAATGACCTCAGAGTTGGATGAAGAGGGCTTAGTGGCTGACCTTCTAGGATGGATAGTAAAAGGTGAAGTAAACATGGACTGATATCGAGGAGTTCTAGGACTGACAAGAGTTTCATGAAAATTCTTCTTCTTAGACTTCGAAACAGTTTCCTTCTAGCACCATTTACCATAAAAAAACTTCAGATTTTTTCTTTCAAAATATGCCTTTGAAAAGACAGTGGATGTACTTTCTTTTGGTGATTTACGAGTGAAGAAAATTTTAAAATGAGCAAAGATTGGGGTCAGAAATTTTCCATAGAAAAGTTTTCTACGGCTATCAGTGCTGATTTTGAGTTAGAATTTGCACATAACGAAGCCGAAATCAATTCGAATTTTTTCAAAAAAGTAGTAAAACAGGTAAAACTCCATTTTGTTGGCATCAGTCCTATGACCATCAGTAGGAACCAACAGATTTGAAAATATAGAGAAGATGATCAAATTTGGAGAATTGAAATCCTCCAATTTTGCCTCAGCAGGAGTGTTAAAATGAGTTTGAAAATAAGTCATCAGTTTTGCAACATGAAAATGGTGATAGGCAGAAGGAAATTTTTCATATGAAAAGAAGTTTACAATTTTTCCTTTAAAATTACCTTCAATTTTGATTTTCAGAACAGTGTTGACAATGTCAGGATTTAACTCTATATCAATAGAATTGACACGTGAAACTAGATCAGTGTATGATTTATCCTTCCTAAGGTTGGCAAAGAATTGATAAAGAATATCAGGATAATAGGTGTTGGGAATGGTCAAAATTTGAGTCCATTTGTGGAATTCAAAGAGCTTAATAATGGTTCAAGGTCAAGTTTACGAAATTCATGAGGGATAATTGTTCTTTGGGTGATGAAACTCTTCTGAGAGACCCATTCGAGCCTGCCCCTGGCATCATCATCAATGAACTTTGGAAGTGGGGTGGGTTCCTCTGCAATCTGAGTCTCAGGTTGCTCCCTGGCAGTTCGTTTACTCTTTCCACTTCGTGGAGTATCATGTACATTGGCTTTTCCACCAGACCTTGTTCTTGGAGACTTTCTGGTAGAAGTCTCAGTGGCTTGCTGATTCTCAACATTTTGCTCAGCAATCTGCTGCTCTTCAATTTGCTCAACAGAAGGATCAGCAGTTTGCCTTTCCTCAGTTTGAGCAGTCCCCTTCATTTTAGCAGACTGTTTCCCTTGTTTTTTCTTTGAGATTCAAATCCTTTTCTGGGTGATTTTGTGACAGATGCATCAACATTAGTAGGCTGTTCCGGTTCCTCTTCACTATCATTGACAGGAGGCAATGCAGTGGGCTGTTCCTCAGTTTGTTCCTCTGAACGTTTCTTTTGAGCCAAACCTTTTCCTTTTCCACCATGTTTTTTTGTTCCTTTCTTTGGAGATTTGGTGGTGGATGGCTCAACAATTTCAATATCTTCATCCCTCAACTTGAACCTTGCGGTGCGTCCGGCACTGACAGACCCTCCTCTAATTCTCACCATGATGCAATGCAAGATGATGTTGTTGCAGAATATAATGCGAGTGTGTAATAAAATGAACTACTAGTACAGATGAACTACAATGACTGCTTGAATCGTCCACAGAGAATGAACTTTGAATGGTTAGGGTTTCAGGTGAGAATTGAGATTTATGGGGTAGTTGGCAGTTAGAAGAAGTTATGAGGGGTAATGAACAAACAATAGGAATGTAATGGTGTTTGGCAACTCAATTGCTTGAAATTTGATCACAAATGAGATGAATTTTGAATGTGGGAGAATATGAAGAGTTGCGTTCAATATAGTGGTTGAGAGTGAAGTAAATGAAGAAGAAAACTGCTTTATAATATTTTTCTTTCTAGTGTCGAATGGCCGAATGAAGTGGGGCATCCGACACAGTCATCCGAACCAGAACTTTCTGGAACAATGATGAAAAACACTGTCGGACGTCCATTCTAACACATTGGATGTCCGATAAAGAGTAACCAGAGATTTTTTAAAAATATTTTTTCTGAAACGCCCAATTTTTTTTTCAAAGACACAAATTCATCCAGTGGTAAGTCTTTTGTGAGAACATCAGCAATTTGATCTTTTGAACAGATATATTGAACACAAATTTCACCCTTATGGACAAGATCGCAAATGAAATGATGCTTTATGTCTATGTGCTTTGTCCTAAAATGTTGAATGGAATTTTTTGGTCAAATTTATGGCACTGGTATTATCACAATATATAGGCACACAATCATACATTAATCCAAAATCATTCAATGTGTTTTTTATTCACAATAATTGAGTACAACAAGCTCCGGCGGCAACATATGTCGCTTCGATTGTAGACAAAGAAATAGCATTTTATTTTTTGCTAAACCAAGATACTAAACAATTTTCAAGAAAGTTACATATACCCATTGTACTCTTTCTATCTATCCTACAACCACCAAAATCAGCATTTGAGAATCTACATAAAGGAAAGGAAATTCATGACACTTAGGATACCATAGGCCAAAATTCATAGTTCCTTTTAGGTATATAAAAATTCTTTTTATCGCATTCAAGTGAGATTCTTTTGGACAAGACTGAAAACGAGCACACAAGCATACAACAAACATGATATCAGGTCTACTAGCAGTTAAGTAAAGCAAACTACCAATCATACCTCTATACTTCTTTTCATCAACTTTTGTACCTTATTAATCCTTGTCAAACTTGGTAGATGTTCACATAGGTGTTCCAACTTGCTTTGAATCTTCCATTCCAAATCTTTTGAGCAGCTCCTTGGTGTATTTGGCTTAATTAATGAACGTTCTTTCTCGGGTTTGAACCACTTGGAGCCCAAGAAAGAAATTTAATTCTCTCATCATGCTCATTTCAAACTCTTTTTACATAATTATGAAAAAATTCTTGCACAAACTCTCATTAGTAGCACCAAATATAATATCATCCACATATATTTGCACAATTAAAAGATTGAACTATGTTTAGTGAAAAGAGTGGTATCAACAATGCCTCTGTTAAAACCATTTTCAACCAAAAAATCACTTAAACGCTCATACCATGCTCTTGGAGTTTGTTTTAATCCATACAAAATTTTTGAGAATTTAAACACATGATTTGGATAAGTCTCATTTTGAAAGCTAGGAGGCTAATCAACATATACTTCTTGATCAATAAAGCCATTTAAGAAAATACTTTTAACATCCATTTGAAATAGCTTAAAATTCTTGAAACATGCAAAGGCAAAAAACATCCTAATTGATTCTAACCTAGCTACGGGTGCAAATATTTCCTCAAAATCTATTTCTTCTTCTTGAACATATCCCTTAACTACAAGTTTGACCTGGTTTCTTATTACATCATCTTTGTCATTCAATTGTTTCTAAACACCCATTTTGTACCAATGACAGGATGATCTTGAGGTCTATCAACTAATGTCTAGACCTTGTTCCTTTCAAACTGATTTAATTCCTCTTCCATAGTTACAATCCAGTTTTCATCTTTCAATGCATCAATGACATTTTTGGGTTCAAAAAGTGAGACTAAGGCCAAGTTATCCATCAATTGTTTGGTGGAGGAACGAGTTTTGATCTTCTCGGATGGATCACCAATGATGAGCTCCTTAGGATGGTTTTAAATAAATTTTCAAACTCTTGGAAGATCATTGGGTGTACTAGCATCCCTGTCATTATCTTCCAGTGCTGGACTAATTAGAGAATCATCTTCTTTTGAATCATTTTCTGTTGAAGTAATGTCTTGGTCATTGATTGTGAGATTCTTTAGTTCTTCTTAAACACCTGCATCATCATTTTCAGCACAACTTTTGGAAATATCACCATTAGATTCATCAAAAGTAATATGTATAGCTTCCTCTATAACCAAAGTCCTTCGATTATAGATTCTAAAACCTCTTTTATTTTCATAGTACCCCAAGAAAATTCATTCATCAGATTTTTTATCAAACTTTTCAAAATGTTCCTTGATGTTTAAATGAAGCATTTGCAACCAAAAATTTTGAAGTAACTAACAATAGGCCTTTTATCAAACATCAACTCATAAGAAGTTTTGTTCAAGATTGGTTTTAAATGAACTCTATTCATAGTATAGCAATCTGTATTTATAGCTTCTGCCCAGAAATATTTTGGCAAGTTGCATCCACTCAACACGGTTCTAGCAGCCTCTTGAAGTGTTCTGTTCTTTCTTTCAACAACATCATTTTGTTGAGGAACTCTTGCAAAAGAAAATTCACGTGTAATTCCATTATTATCACAAAATTCTGAAAAGTCACAAAAATGAAATTCTGAGCCATTGTCACTTCTGATCTTGATGATTTTTAACCCAATCAAATTTTGAACCTTTGCAAATAATGAAACAAAATTTTTGAAAGCATCATCTTTGTGTGCAAGAAACATCACCCAAGTGTATTTAGAATAATCATCAACAACAACAAAACAATATCTTTTGTCACCTAAGCTAGCAGTTTGTGTAGGATCAAATAAATCAAGATGTAGAAATTCCAAAGATTTTGTGGTAAAAACACATTTCTTGGGTTTAAAATAAACTTTGACTTGCTTTCCAAATTGGCAAGCATCACAGATTTTGTCCTTTTCAAACTTAATTTTTGACAAATCTCTAACAAGTTCCTTTTTGAAAATTTCTTTTAACAAATCCAAGTTGAAATGACAAAGCCTTCTATGCCACAACCAAGGGTTTTCATTTGCAACTTTAAGACATTTAAAGCTAGAAGAGTCAACATTTTCAAGAACGACTATGTAAACATCATTAACTCTTTTTCCTTTGAAAATAGGATTAAACTTTGGGTCAAGAACAAGACATTCATACTTTTTGAATAACACAAATAGATTTCTATCATATAATTGACTAACACTTAACAAGTTAAAACTCAGATTGTCAACTAAGAGAATATTGTGAACAAAAGTTTGACCATCCTTACCAACATCTCCTACTCCAATTATTTTAACTTTGTTGTCATCTCCAAATGTTACTTTTTCACTTGATTGCGGCTTGAACTTGATGAATTGTGATGGATCACTAGTTATATGCCTTGAACATCCACTATCTATGAACCATTTTGATTCCTTAATAATATTCACCAAGTTCACCTACACAAGAGTTCACAAGATAATATTTGGTACCCTTTACTTTTTGGATTCTTGAGAGTTAGCATTATGTCTAACGATCCACCTGCATTTCATGCCATTTCTCATATTGTTCCTTACATAATAATTACTTTTCATGTGACCAATTTGACAGCAAAAGCTGCACATAGTCAGTGCACAGATTTAACAAATCTGATTTGCCTTTTCTTATAAATGGTAAATTCGTTTACACTAGAATTCAACCTTTTCTCATGAATGCCAAAATGAGATTTTGTATTATTTTTTTTGAAAACAGTTTTGTTTCTTATGTTGAAGCAATTGATTAAGATCATTCATTCTTCTTTTCAAACTCCCTTGTTCATTTTTGAGTATGTCACAGAAGTTGTTTTTCTATCAAGTTCAGCATGTAAATCATGTTCAATCCTTTTCAGGCTTTCATTTTCATTTTTCAGACTCTTGTTTTGTCGAAAAAGGTTTGCATTGTCTTGAATCAGAAAATTGATCTTTTGTTTTAGTTCTTTGTTTCTAGCATATGATTCTTTCAAGCTATTATGCAGTCTTTCCATAAATGAATTGATATCATCATTAGATTCATCATTACTATCAAGTTGAGAGTTACAAGTAGTTACATCATCATCACCAATGGCCATGAAAATCATTTGGGCAGATTTCTCTTCTTCTTTGATTTCACCTTCTGAGTTGCAATCATTCCATATAATTTGAAAGTTGTTGAATTTTGGTTTTCGTTCAACCTTTCCTTCCTTTTTTTTCTTCATTGGACACTCACTCACGTAATGTCCAAGTTGGTTGCATTCAAAGCATTTATCAGTTTGTTTTTTTATTGAACTCTTGCTTCCCTTTATTTCTTGAGTTGTTGAACTGATTTGGAAATGGATTGCTAGGTCCTCCTTTTTTGAATTTTCTTTTGTTGAGAATTTTTTTGAAGTTTCTTGTGATGAGTGCAATATCACTGTCATCAATTTTCATATCTTCTCCATCCAAGGAAGCTGAGTCATCTTCATCTTGCGAGGCTTTTAGAGTAATATCCTTTCTCACCTTTGCATCTTCTTCCTCTTACACCTTGGACTTGAGTACTTGAGTATCACCTCATAAGAGATTAGAAAATTAATAAGAGATTTAATAGGTATGAAATTTAGATCTCTAGTTTCTTCAATGGCAGTCACTTTACTCTCCCAATCCTTGGATAAAACATTCAGAATTTTTCTATTTTTCTCACCTAGAGAGTATTTCTTTTCCAGCACTTCTAAATCCTTAATGAGATCATTGAATCTACAATACATCTTATCAATATTTTCATGAGATTCCATCTTAAATGATTCATACTTAGTGATTAGTATTGATTTTTTTTGTTCTCTTACATTTTCAGTCCCTTCATGCATTTCTTTAAGTTTATCCCAAATCTCTTTTGCAGATCTACAGTTTTTGACTCTAATAGATTCATTTGAATCTAGACCACTGTATAACACATTCATAGTTTTGGCATTCAAAGTGAGGTGGGTTCTATTATCACCAGTCAACTTATTTCTAGTTTTGGGTTTTGGTCTGCAAGTGACTTCATCAACTATAGAGGCATCATATGGACCTTCATTGACAATAAACCGCAACTCGATATCAATAGATTGTAAGAAAATAATCATCCTTTCCTTCCAACTCACATAATTTGATCCATTGAACATTGGGGCTCTAGTGACGGATCGTCCTTCAAAAAATATAGCATTGTTGGTTGTCATTTTTACTCCAAAGTTGATTGAGCTTAATCTTTAGAAGACCAAATTCTGATACCAATTGTAAGGATCGAAAACAACCTAAGAGAAGGAGTGAATTAGGTAGTTTTAAAAACTGATCAAGTTGTGAGTCACTTTTCGAGTATTTGTCCTCTTTTTCTAAAAGACCACACAATGGAGCAATTAATGAGAAAGTAGAAGTGTTTGTGAATAGAAGAGATGAACAATTTATATAGTAAGATAGTAAGTAAAAGAGATAGAATATCAAACCAAATACCAAACTCCTCTTGAGTTTGAATGTCATTTTAGTGAGCAAGTTTTCTCAAGTTGATTAACTTACAACCAATCTTTGTGTACAAAGGAAGGATCACATCCTCCTTATCCCAAGCCACACTTGGTCAAGCAAGGAAGCTTACTATCACTCGGATAACCCTCACAAAATTACACTATTGAAATAATTGAATCACACTAGAAAAACTTATTAAAATTTACACAACTAAGATTACGAATCTTCTTTGAAGAGTATTTTTCTACTAAAATAACTCTTGATCTGATGTAGTCTCAATGTGCAAAAATTCTTTGAGGTGGTTGAATTTGTTCTATTTATATGAGACCAAAAAGTTTCTCAATTAATGCTTCCAACGGATAGAAGGCAGCTGAACAGTCAACTAGCCGTTGGTAGTGTCGGACGTCCGGTAGACTAATTTCTTGTGTTCGAACATAGGTAGTGAGTTCATGAAATTTTCTTGAATTATTTTGGACGTTCGGTTCCTTCAATGTATGCGTTCGAGGATAGGAAATGAAACTGAGAATTCTTCTTCAATTCTTTTCAGACGTCCGATGCCTCCAAGGCTTTGCGTCCGAAGTGTCGCAATATTTGTCGGACATCCGGTGCTCTGATGTTGTGCGTCCGATCGAAGTTAGCGAACTTAGAAGAAATGACTTAACATCTTCGGACGTCCGAGGGTGCAGTTCTTCATGCGTCCAAAGTTGCGCAATGGTTGTCGGAAGTCCGATCCAGTCTTTTTGTGCATTTGACAGCAGTTTCAGCATCCTTTGTGCTTAATCTTTGAACCTGTTTTGCTCCATTTCTGAAAAGGTCTATTGAGAGAATATTAGTAACATCCATTTGTTTTGTAATTATCAAAAATTACAGACTGAGATTAACACACAAAATTTAACAAAGTCAAAAAATCAAAATGCATAAAAATGGGATTTTTATGAATTTTCTGCTGTATTTTTTAATTTTCTATTGTATATTGATTTTTTGAACCTGTTGTATTTATTTTTTTATTCAATTGATAGTTATTGAATCTTAAAGAAACAAAAAGGAACTAAAATATGATGTTTATGTAGAAAAAATAGCAATATAATAAAAAGTGGTACAGGGTGTGAGACAGAAGATCCGTTACATTCAATTGATCACTAACATCCTGTTCAAGTGTTTTCACATGCATTTCACCAATAATACTTGCATTTGATACTGTTCTACTTTTCGAATTGCCGTTGAATCAAGCGCTAATGAGTTCGAATTCAATCCACTTCGATCCAATGCTAAAAATTCACCTCAATTCATGCAAATATAACCACTTTGCACATTAAGCTGCTCAAATGAAACTCACAAAATTTAGAAATTTAGGAGCAAGTTATATCTTAAAACATCCTAATTTGTGCCAAAAATAAGCATAAAATGCTACTTAAAAACACTCATAATAAAGGCTTATCAAATTTTCTCACACTTAAATCATTGCTTGTTCTCAAGCAATAAGAAAAATGATCCAACACTGAAGAAGTGAAATTGAACATCAATTTCTCCCAACTCGGCAAACTTTCATTATGCAACCATTCATATCACCCTCAATACTTATCATATCATGCAAAAGAAAGATAATTATACCCAATATTAAACCTAACAAAGTCAATCTCTATATCTCACCTTGTCTCACAAATAACTAACCTATATAGTCACGTTAGAGTTTCTTCCTTTGATATGAAACGTCAACTTTACAAAACTTAATAGGGAACTATTCACTTTATTTCTCTTTTATTCATTCTTAAAAGTGTGAAAGTGTCTTTTTACATGAAAATCAATATTTTTAGATGAAGATTCTCAAGTGCTCAACACTTTACTTATTTCTCCTTAATTCAAATATCTTTTTATGCAAAGTCGACATTTGTAGATGAAACTCCCGATTGCTCAGTACAAGAATTTATTAGGGCTCTCTTTTTTTTTGATAAACAATTTCCTCAATAATGTAGATATAAGGAAGAAAACACTTTAGCAACTATATAAATCAATTAGATGTAAAACAAGAAAAATGAGAGATTTCATTTATCATATAAAATTGTAGGCATAATTTTCCTTATTTTACAAGATATACTTTTCACATGCAATAGCAGTAATCACATAATAATTGCTTTCAAGTCGAGTGAATAGTGACTTTTCAAATTACTTACTTCATCTCACTTACATAGCAAAATTTGTAACAAAAAGGGACTTAATCGTCATGCATCTGTGGATTCAAGTGAAGTAGATATGAAAGACTTGGAGCAAATGTTCAAATGTGGACAAGATTTTGAAAATTTTTTTACAGAGTTTTCCCTTAAAACTAGACAAAACTTCTTGCCAACAAACCCAAGAGTCAACAATTTTAAGCACAAAACAAGTTTCCAATAACATGTTCAAACATCTAAACGCAAAAGTAACTTCTACTTAGGACATTCCTTCCCCCACACTAAACATACACATTGTCTGCAATTTGTAGGGAAAGAAAATAAAGAAAATAAGAACAAGTTACTTACCAAATCAATGGTTGAGATCCAGTTCAACCTTGAGTCACAAACCATCAACCAATCTACAATTAAGGTCTACTGAGATTGTCACAAGTCCAAGTGGAAAATGATAAGTGCAAGGTAAACAGTCTACAAAGAAAAAATAAAAAGAAAACTACTAAGAAACATGGAAACAATGCAAGAGGCATTTGATATCAAGAGGATGGCATCTTCAATCATCTGCAGCTACATCATCATAGTGAAATGGAGACATGCCCAAATGCTCTTCAATCCGCCGTATGCAAATGTCCATTGAACCCAACTGATATTCAATCATATCCAATCGACTAAAAAGTCTCTGCCAATTGGATTGAGATAGTGGAGGAGGTGGAGTAGAAGTGGAGAGCTCAGATTCTTCTTGGCTATGACGTGCCTTCTGTCATCGTTCCTGAGTAGGTGGAGGAATATGCTCTATAGCAGTTCCCATTCTACGAATTGAAGAAACTGATAACTTTATGCTGGGCGAACAGCTACCTGAGTTACTCCATTTAAATTAACTCCCACCTGCTTGAATACTAAAGGCAGAAGACGGGAAAATGCAAGCTTGAAAGAAGTAGTGTGCCATCTCGCCGTCGACCTTATATAACTAATAATGATGTTCGGTAGCGGAATGTGAGCATAGGGAGATTCCCGATTGTGAAACATATAGTCCAAAAAGTAGATGCTACTTTTTTAGACCTTTCCTTGACCACTCTTCTTTTGGATCACGTTGTGCGCCATCATATAAATAATGAGGCGATGGTGAGTGTCGAAAAAGCTAGCAACCATCATCTCTTTCCTTAAAGAGCGGAAAGGTTGGTACTCGAGACCAAAATGCGCCATAACATATGATGAATCTCATCTCTTATTGGGAGCAGCAAACCCCTTCTTTAAATCTACGACTGGACTAGTGTTGTTACAACCAAAAATGCATGCGATGAGATCACGAATCATGTAGATCCAAGTACCATACACCCAAGAGTCCACCAACTCTCCACTATGACTTGCCTTGTTGACAATGTTGGCATAAAACTCGCGCACCATGTTCGGGTAATAATGAGTTGGAAAAATCAGCATAGGTGTCCAACCAAGTTGGGTAAACGCCTTCGAGATACAATAAACCGTCTCAATCTCCGAACTGACATGCTTTTAAATGATGCACTCCAAGTTAGCATGTTTTTTGTGCAGCTCTTGATTCCTCTGAGTTGAGAATGTAGCACTATCATAAACATCGGCCTCAGAGTGGTGAGACGTGCTCCCCCGTCTCGTCACAGGTTGGGGCAAAAGAGACCTCTCTTCTTCACTTTCTTCTATCTCCTCACTCTCGAAAAAGAGGGATGACTCATGAATGATAGCTCTTCGAGTTCATACCATGATGCCTAAGAAAGAATTTTTTATTATGTTCAGATACTCGGCTAAAAATTTCGTACTTCACACATTATACATAAAATAAATCATATAAAATGTCTAAAAAAAATCTTTCCACTTATAGTAACTGCAAGCATTGTATAGAATTATCATGCATGTATTGAGAACAAAATTGGTTCAAATAACCACATGTACATATCTTTATGTCATACAAAATCAATTACACGGTCAAACGTATCTTTGATTATGACAATACAAACTGACGTTAAAAGTTGCCAAAAATTATCAAAAACTTCCTAAAAATCACCAATTTATTAAAATAAATAATAATTATGATCAATTTAGTGATTTCAACAATAGTCATGTTCATAGCAAGCACCAATTAGTCACAATAAATAACATTTAGCCATAAACATGAAGATAAGTGACTAATTTAAGCTATTTTTGAATGACATTTTATGTTATTTTTAGTCACTTTGGCAATATTATAGGAAGAAAATGGATTATTTTGGCTATAATTAGTTTAAAATGCTCTTATGTGATTAAATGAGATTTTTGTCCCTTTTACTTGCATTTTGTCCATAATTTTTATAGGAATTGGAAATATACTTCATTTGGATGAAAAAGGAAGTTGACAGCTTTGATATATTGTCATATTTTGGCATAACTCGAACTACAATGATCAGATTGAGATGATCCTTGAACCATTTGCAAATAAGAGATAGATCTACAATTCTTGTGAAGATATCAAAATCCAGTTTAAAGGTTTTCTAAGTCAAAAAGCTAAATTACAGTAGCCAATTTCTATGGTCGAAACTGAAACAAGACATTAAGTAGTCAAGGGTATTTTAGTTATTTATCAGCCTACACAAATCCAAATGAGGTGATTCTTGATGCATTGAAAATCTAACTCAAAGCGCTACAAGTTTTATGTTTTGGTCAAGAGTTAATTCAGCTAAGCAAAGTTCAATTGAAATTGAGGCAAAATTGGAGCAACATTGCAGACTGGATAGAAATTGCAAAGAAAAGCAGGGGAGAAATCCAACTGGATTCTTGGCTCGATTCTGGTCAGAAATGACTGCTCTGTACTTACACAACTTGTTTCCTTCTCCAATAATTCATAGCTATTGATGGACGTGTGACAACCACTTAGCAGTTGTAAAAGGGATGTTTGAAGCCTCATTTCTTGACTACATTCATCTATAAATAGCCATGGACTTGCAAGGATCAAAAGAGCTTGGAGAGTGTAAGAAATACCACAAAAATGTAGTTTTTACATGTTCTTAGTGTTAGGTTAGTATAGTATATGATAGTTTAACTAGTAATTCATCCTTCTTGTTTATTAGCTAGGCAAAGATGAAGAAGGAGATGAAGATGGAGGAGATGAACTCATATGACAAGGGTTACATTTCTTTCCAACTCTTTATCTTTTGTATTGAATTCTTAAGTTTAGTTAATAGACAAGTTTTGGATTCTATGTTTATTGTGTTTCTAAAGTTTATGCCTTGGGTTTGGTTGAATTCCTATGATTGTTAGTGTTTATTGTTTGGCTATTTGATGCTATTGTTTTGAGCAAGTTATTTAGCACTTTAGCTCTTTAAATCATTATTAACTTGGTACCATTAATTATAATTATCTAAAGGTGTTGTTTCTTCAATGAAAATTGAGATTTAACACTTGTTCAAGAAGTGCTAAACCTAGGGAGTACACTCACGAGAGTAGAGGTGCACCTTTATAGCTTTGGTGATTCATTTCATATAATTTTATAGAAGAAATGAATTTGTAACCAATTTCATAACCACGAGAGTAGGTATGGATTAGTTATAAGTATAGTTAATTCACTACGGGAGTAGGTTTCACATGCATAAGGAAATTATGCCATAAGTAGCCAAGATAGTAGTACTCAACGATCCAAAAGTAACACTTGCATGAGTAGTTAGGGATACCATAGCCTAAGGAGTTTTTATTTACTATTCTCTTGCGCAAGTTTAGCATAGTTTTATTTTTTTTAATTCATTGATCGTCTAAATAATAGAGAAGCTTTAGTAGTGTCGGTAGTTATCCAATCTTCATCGTGGGATCGATCCGATATATATCCTAAACTACTAGTTGACCTGTACACTTGCAGTAAAACGGTAAATTTCGAAATTAAAATTGTACTTATATTAAAAGCTCGTTCCATGATAAGACAAAAATTATCCCCAAACATCACAAAATTCATTAAAATTACTCTTTATCAACAATGTACATGCTAAAACATTATCAACCAACCATGTCTAGCCATAAACATCCATTCAAAAGGTTCAAACAATAATTTAGGCTATGTTTTTAATTTTATCCAAATATAGCAATTTTAAAATTTAAACAACTAATAAAGCATCAAATTGCTACATTTAAATATTGAAACATTCCTTTTAACCTTAATAAGCATATCGGAGGCTAAAAATATCAATAAACATTATCAAAAATTTGAAATTAGAAGATGTCACAAAACTCAGGAACTTGAAAAATACCAACTTCTAAAATTCAAAGAGTTGATGAACAATCTTATCTCAATCACGTAGAATGATGTTTAGAGAATAAAATTATGCAAAAGCCCTATGAAAAACACCCGAATTGACCTCCAATTGATGAATTTAAGAGCTAAGAATCCTAACCTCTAATCTTCCTAAAACTGAATGTTTGGATGTTTTTCTTGGATTTCAATTGGTTAAAGTGACTCTATGAGGGATAAAAGATGTTGGATTGATGATTTTTAACAAAGAAATGGAGTGAAAATGTAAGATTGTGAAACATGTGTATGAGTGTGTGCAATATGTGAGGAGAAGAGAAGAAGAATAAAAATGAAGCAACCTGCATTTTCTTCTTTTAAAAAAAACATCCCCTAGAAAATGCAACCTAAAAGCGCAATTTTAAACTTGCAATTTTAGGTCACATATTTTGCCTAAAAGTCATAGAAGACAATACGCGGGTGATAGAAAACGGACCTGAGGTCGTGTTTTATAGGCCACGTTTTCAGTGTAAAAGTTATAAATGCAATACACAGTCACAGAAAATGTGGCCTTAAGTCGCGTATTGAGCCCGCGTTTTCTTTGTTCCACAGTTTTTCTATAGAATTTTCCAACTTTCCAAAAATTATACTCGTTGCCCCAATTGCTCAAAATGCATTCTAAATTATTCTTTTGCCAAAATAATCAATGCGCGCACATGTGAAATGATCAAAGCATACATTTTACCCCTCTTTATGGAATCAAAAACAACATTTGCTCAAATCAAGGGGTTGATTTCTTTGATCAAAGTTCGCATTTTTCACCTCAAATGGTCATCTTTGCTTCCATTTCCAATTCCTACAAATGAAAAATCACAAAATAACTTAAATTCATGATTTAATCATAGAATCACACCAAATTAATATATATCACAATAACATTGGGTTGCCTCCCAATTAGCATTTTTGTTTATAGTCGTTTGTTCGACTCAAAAGCATTGGCTTCTTAGGTTGAAGAAAAATTACCTAAAGGACAAATAAGTCCCTTAAGGATGATTTCACCCACTAAATAGGATTTTAATTTTTGTCCATTGACCTTGAACCTCTCATGTCTTGCATTAACTACTTCAATTGTTCCATAAGGAAACTCGAGTCATTTCAAATGGTTTCGACCATCTTGACTTGAGTTTTTTTGGAAACAATCTAAGGCGTGATTTATATAAAAGCACTTTTTGCCTCACCTCAAATTGTTTAGGGATAATATGTTTATCATGGCAATATTTGACATTATCTTTATAAATTTTAGTATTTTCATAAGCATGTAGTCGGTGTTCCTCTAATTCACTTAATTCAAGCAATCTTTTTCCACCTGCAAGATTAAAATCTATGTTCATTGCTTTAATAGCCCAATATGCTTTATGCTCAATCTCCACAGGTAAATGACAAACTTTTTCGTAAACTAAACAATATGGCGACATCCCCAAGTGTGTCTTGAATGCCGTTTTATAAGCCCAAAGTGCATCATCGAATTTTCTCCCCCAATCTTTTCGTAATTTATTTACTGTTTTCTCCATTTTCTTGGGGATAGTATGGAAGTGATGTCTTGTGCCGACAATCATATTTAAACAATAAGGAATCAAGTTGTTTATTATAGAAATGCTTTCCTTTATCACACTATAGTTCTAGGTATACCAAATCTACTAAAAATGTTCTTTTTGTGAAATTGAAATACTATCTTAGTGTCATTAGTAAGTGAAGCAATTGCCTCCACTCATTTGGAGACATAATCTACAGCTACTAAGTTATACTTATTATTAAAAGAACTAGAAAACGGTCCCATAAAATTCATCCCCCAAATATCAAGTAACTCAACTTCTAAAAAAGTAGTAATGGACATTTCATTTTTTTTCTTGATACATTTCCAATTCTTTGACAAGCATCACAATTTTTAACATATTTTCTAGCATCTCGATACATTGTTGGCCAATAAAATCTCTATTGCTATACTTTTGTTATGGTTTTTGAAGTACTAAAATGACCACCTATTTCTAAATTAAGACAATAATATAAAATATCACATACCCCGCTCTCGAGAATACATCTACGTATCATACATTTTTTTCTTGATTGCATTTTCTCTTTTGAATATTTGACACTTCATGTCTTTTTTAAATCACTTCAAATCATCAACAGTCATTCAAATATCTTCTCAACTCATTCCATTTGATGATTGAATCATTAAACTTACAAAAATATGAAGTTTTCACCATTAAAATCCATAGAAATACAAATTTTAACACTTCAATCACAAAATGCAAATCTCATTAGAAACTTAGTTAATTAACTATTAAAATAATTAAAACACTCCAAAACTAATTAATAAAATACAATAAAAACACACAAAATATGCACTTATCAATGACTTTTTAGTGGCAATTAAAATTTGAATATGGAAGTTGAAGATTAATACCAAATTACCCCATGTGCTTTTGAATTAAAAAGATAAGAAATTTGTTTCCACGAATGGCATTTACACAAGGAAGCGTCACCTAATATTTACGCCTTATGTCCGGCTACATTATTTCAGTTTTACTCTAATAGTATCTTGACTTTTAGAGCAAAACTAGAGAAAGTGTCTTTTTTTTTTTATAAAATATCATCATTCATTAAATCTGTACTAATAGCAGAAATTACACCGACTATACACAGATACAAATAGAATTGAAGAACAAAACTAGATACTATAAATCTGAAAAGTCAAGCGAATATTATATTATGAAATTGACAGGTGTTGAGCCTGTGCAATAATAATTACTAAAAAGTTCTAATTACCACCACAATTAATTATAGAACAAATCCAAGTACTGGAGCAGGGACTCTAGGTGTGTAATGGGTTACTTGATTCACCCTGTTCCTGAAAAGTTTGCTTGATTTGATATATCAGAATTATCTATAAAAGTATTAAATTTGCATACAATGGCAACTAGGCTTGATTCCACAAGAAATGGATAGAAAGTTGTTCCTTTCCAAGTCAATAGAACAAAATTGGGGGATATTTAATGGAATGAAGATGAAAATAAAATAAACAAAATTCAAAAGTTAACTCAACAAGTACAATTTACTAAAAATAGCAATTAATAAATTTCTACCTAAAGGATCAACTTTTCAGGCACGGTGCAAGTAAATGATCATCGATGCAAAGATATTTCATTCATTCGTCACTAGGTTGGTTATAGCCATCAACAAGCTCTAACAGCCAGTTTTTCCTTACTTTTTTGACAGCCAATGTACGACCGTTGACTGCTTCTCTAATCAGAAAACAACCGTAGATACGACTGTAGGAATTTAATTATCCAGTTGCATTAAAGATAGAAAAACCCAACCCTAACCAATAAACACGCTAAGAGGGTTTATTTAAACTAGATCTTACGTTTCTCCAACACAAAGCCAATTATGATGGTTGTTACTAATTGTCAACTAAACGAATAATTACGGATTCAATTTAGTTAATATGATAGTAGGCTATTAGATTAAATTAAATATCTGGCCGTTGATACTCAATTAATAAAATAATCATGAACAGTTAATTCAGAAAATGCATGAATAGTAACGGATTGGGAGAAATAGCGAAAGTTTGATTAGATCTCACACATGTTATGGACTGCGCCTTTGCGTCGACCTTTGGGTAGAGGAGAAACCTAACCGCTTCTCATCGCATCAATCTCACATGATTTGATTGATATCATCCACACAATTGCCAAAGAATTGGGAAAGATGAATTAACGAAGGAATAGACGAAAAGACTTGCTTCTCTTTTTGGATTTTCGTGTTCGTACTGGAGCAAAGTCAAGAAAAGTGAAAGTTTAATGGAAGTCGTACAAAAGCCAAAACAGTGAGTCAATTCATCTCACAAGGAAAACAAAAGTAAAGCTAATCTATTAATCCCACGTGAATCTGGCTTTTTGCCAAATTCTCCTAAAGTAGCCGTCGAAAAGAAAGAAAGCGTCAGAGCTCCCTACTTTCTCTAGGATGAGAGTTTTTATTCTCTGCATCCCCGCGGCCCACGAGCCTTTTGATTTCCTAATTTTCTACTTTTCTACCAATCCCGCAGGGTTCGACTTTTAGTCATCTTTCTACAGATTCTGGCGTGGGCACGCCCTGAAATAAAAAGTTTTCTGAAAATTTGTCCCGAGATACCACTTTTAACACCAACCGTCTGCAATTTGCACAAATATCAAATATGAGCAAAATCTCAATATTTAGCATACTAAGTAGCCAAAATTATGACCAAGTAACAGCACAAAAGGTACCCAATAATTGCTCTATCAAATCCCTCCACACCTAGACAATGCTTGTTCTCAAGCATTTCGAAACTTAGAAGTACAATCAAGATAGGAACGGTTATGTAGTGATCTACACTAACACAAGCATCCCACATTCCTGACAATGTTGCCAAAGTTAGAACACATCGGACAGGTGATTGTCCAAAAAATATGAACAGTTACACTCGTCACCTTCAAGAAAATGTATAGGTACCAGGAACACTTAAATCAACACTACGGAATGGCATTACCATAGGCTTGCACATTTATCACATCTCCACCACTCAAAAGTAAACTCAATACACAAATCAAAAGGACCTTAATAAGGTTGTAATGGGACTTAGGTAAAAGGCAGGATAAGAAGGTAAAGATAGGGTGTAATGTGTCAAGAGAATATCCGATATCCACTTGCCTAACCTCAACGCATTACTGAAGAAATTCCACAAGTAAGGCATTTCCATTTGCTATACCCACTGTGCAAGTGTCGAAATTTTTTTTTTTTTGCTTTTTTATTTTATTTTGAGAAGGCGTCTTGCAAGGCGTGGGCACGCCTTGTAAGCCAGAATCCCATGTTCACCGATTTGTAGACATTTTCTCCCTTTTTTTCCTTTTTTTTTCTTTTTTTTTCCTTTTTTGTTTTTTTTCGATCTCAGATGCACAGAACTAGCACCATACAACTTCTATTCTGACAACACTTGCGACCCTAAATTTATTTATCTTGCGCAAACAATGAAATTCAGACATCTCTTAATGACACAAGGTTGAACAAGAAAGTCTAAGCAGGTCCTAGGTTATCAAACACGGCTAACAAACAAAGGAAAAGGATAAAAGTTCAAATTGGTTCACTATTGGGAGACAAGATGAAGGCATGATTTGTAGAAAGTTAAAGAAGGTTAAATCCTAAATGCCCTTATCATTTCAGCTGCATCCAGTTCAACAAAATGTGGCCTCGACATATATAAAATAGCAAGTTCTAGAATGCCAATACCATGTGTGATACTTACTCAACAACGCAAACGAAGCAAACAAGAATAATGTGCTTGCGCATGACTCAAAAGCTCCCAAAAGTTTCAAGAATTGGTCAAATCAAGCATATTCAACATTCAACAATATTGGCCAAGAAAAACAGAGTACATAGCTAGTATAAATGACACATACACGTGCACCTTGATTGTGCAATCCATCATAGTAACATGCTCTAGCAGTTAACAAATGTAGAACTAAAGAAGTCAACTAACTACACCTTTTTTTATGTATTTTTCATTTTGTCCTCTTTTTTTTGTTATTATTATTATTTTTTAAGCAAAAAGAAATAATAGAAACCATCCCCCACACACCTAAAACCTACATTGTTCTCGATATAGCAAAGAGAAATAGAGTGTAAGGATAAAGGGGGCGAAACCATCCTGACTACCGAGAGGGCGCAACGAGACACTGAGGGGGAGGAGGATGAGGCGGCTAGAATCTAATATGAGCAAAGAAAGCTACAGGTTGAGGCGCGCGATGGGAAAATGAAGCTGCGACGCGGCGGTGGTGCGGGCTAGAGAGCGGCGGCGGACGAACCGGAAGAGGGAAAAAGTAGAAATTGAAACTAAGACAAAACAATGGAAAGTGAAAAGTAGAAACGAAGACAAAGGAAATTGAAAAGATCAGACAAAACAAGAAGAGAGGAAAGTAGAAAAGTGGGGTTAGAGATGGTCCTGGTTGCGTAGAAAAGTGGGGTTAGAGATGGTTCTGGTTGCGTTTGACTTTCATTGTCGCAAAGGTTGGAAGGCGTGGCCACGCCTTGGAAGGTGAGGTCATCTGCCTATAATATGCCCAACATGATCTACTGTGTGGCGTGGGCACGCCTTGGAGGGCGAGGTCTTCTAATCGCCAAGTTTTACAAATATCCATGCGCTGTGAATACAAGGCGCGGGCACACCTTGTAACATGAAGTCTTCTGTCCACGAATCTGTGCCCTCATCCCAGAATAAAACTGCACACAAACACCCATGACCTATAATACAGATTGTTTGTCAGTAGGAACCTAAACCCACTGATCTTGGACACACAAATATGAAATAAAACACAATTGAAATTCTTGAATTGCCTTCCAAGTAGCATCTTTCTTTAACGTTTTTGGCTAGACGTTAAACACCACTCTTCAGTCTGGATGTAATTCAGTTTTTCTTATAATCGGTGGCCCTTCTCCGGGATCCAAATAGCCATTGAGTGCAACCTTTTTCCTTAATTTTCTATCTATTTTCACCTCATGAATTGCTTTCATCTCGTGATATTTGTTCGCAGCAACTTTGAATTTACCCCTACAAGCAAACTCAGAAAATTCTTGCACAGAAGGATTAGTAGCATGAATAGCAAACACAGAATGAGAATTAACAGGATGTTTCATTATATCAAAATATTAAAGTAGACTATTTCTCCACCAAATTCCATCGTGAGAGTACCCTTACTAACATCAATCTTAGTCTGGGCAGTACTCAAGAATGGCATTCCTAATATAATGGGTGATGGATTTGGGGCATTTCTATCATCTATGTAAAGCACATAAAAATCAGCAGGAAAAATTAATCCATCTACTTGCACTAAAACAACCTAAACTATCCCATCTGGATAAGCAAATGTACAATCAGCCAATTGAATTATTATCCATGTTTCTTTTAAAGGTTCTAAATTTAGAAAATCATAGATTGATTTAGGCATCACATTAATAGAAATCCCTAAATCTAGCATGGCATTTTCGATATTAGAACGTCCAATCTTATAGGGGATAGTATACATACCTAGATCTCCGCATTTAGGTGGCTGAAACGTTCTCGCCTACTACAATTTGTTCATTGCCTCTCAATTTCTTCTTGTTGACGCACAAGTTTTTCAAGAATTGAGAGTATTTTGGCACTTATTTGATCGCGTCCAACAAAGAAATATTGATTGCCACCTTTCGAAACACCTCTAGATTCTTCTTTTCCTTATTTCGCTTCTTTATCTTTTCCAACCTGTAAGGAAAAGGAGGTAAGTTAGATTTAATGGGTATTAATGGAGTAAGAGTTACCTCGGGGTCTCCACGAATGCGTTCTTCTTCTTCAATCTCCTTTTTGATCTCATCTTCACTCTTGCTCTTTAGGTTCGTGGCCTTAGGCCCCTCTACTTCCTTACCACTCCTCAGTGTCATGGTACTTACATTCTTGGGGTTTGCTTCGGGTTGCGATGGCAATTTCCCAAAGACTTGGGATTCTAAGCGATTGATTGCAGTTGCCATATGACTTATTTGAGTCTCCAGATTTTTCATACCCGATCTAGTTTTCTGCTGGAACTGAGCAGTGCTTGTGACCAATGATCTAGTTTCTTGCTGGAGCTGAATGGTGCTCATGGCCAGGCTCTTGACAATAACTTCCAAAGAGTCTCCTGAATTGGATGACGAAGGTTGTGGTTTTAGTTGCCATGGTTGTTGAAATCCTGGTGGACGATTTGAAAATGAATTATGTGGCCTGTTCCTATAACTGAAGTTGGGGTGGTCTTTCTAACCTGGATTGTACGTGTTCGACTATGGATCTTACTGCCTACGAGGCGCGGGTGCGCCTCCAGCCATGTTCACTTGTTTAGCCCCATTCTCGTGCAAAATAGGGCATGAGTCAGTAGGGTGGCCCATGTTTATGCAAATTTCACAGACTTTTGCTTGATGCACATTCCCTACAGCTAATTACCGAACAAAAGATATTAACTCTGAGAGCTGCTGCTAAATGGACGATGTCTCTACCTCGTTAACGCTACGGGTAGGATTATTCTCACGAAAATTAATGTATCTTATTAAAACGGTAGGAAATTAAGCTGTCTTTTTATCTATTCAAATTTTGTACCGGTCTTAATGCTATTAATTATGTCCTTGGATAAGTGATGTTTGCTGAACTTTTATCTAGCATCTTATTCTATTCGTACATTTCCTTTTCTTTGATCTTCCATGGATATGAATGATTCAAATTTCAACGTATATCAGATACTTGAAAAGCTCGCTATATATGTCCTGCTTTAAATTCTTATCATCCTTGATTTTTTTTATTCCACGCGCTTTGTAAAATTCAAATAATGGACATGGTTAAATCTCAAGAAAACTTAAATGGATCATTGGTAAAAAAAATTCTAAAATCTTATATTCCATCTTCCTTTACTAGCTAGTCTTGGTTGTGATAAAATAAAGCACGAGAATGTGCATCGAAAACATGATGGATATGGGGTTCAAGTATCCATTGCTGCCGTCCTTTCTGCCTTGTGGCTTCTAAATTCTAAATTGATGTACCAAAAATAATATAAAAAAGAAGAAAAAGAGGAAGAAACAGATATCATACCAAACTTTTTCTTGTACAAAATGTGCTTTCATTTAAGCATTATTCTTCTCAAGGCACAGATTTTGAAGGTAGCATGCATGGTGAGTTTTTTGCGTCCATCGATTGTATATGAAAATGTTGTAACTGACAATCCAGCAACCAGATGATTTTATACTTTACTTTGTGACATTATGCTAATGGTCATTATCTTTCCTACTAAAAGAGGTTAGAAATTGCCGGACTTAAAAATTTCAAATCTTAACGGTGTTGATACTTTGTTCAAACTCCTTTTGTAAGCTAATTATGACTTAGACTTTGTATTAATTCTTTGATATTTATCCCTTTCTCTAACAACTCAGCGATGAGAAGTTTCAACACAACTACCGATTAGGTTTTGGAAAATTTCACTGTCTCTTGCTATAAATAGCCATCATCATTTACTTGTTTTCTCGCAAGCAAAGCTAACATAAGATATTGGAGATGGCTAAATCTCAATTCAGCTTTGCAACCTTCTTTGCCTTGCTCATCTGCTTCCTCCTCCTCGTACCAAATGGTAAGTTGTAGCTAGTCTTAAATGGTGAACACATGCACAGAATGGCGTATATTTGTACATTCCCAAAGTTTTGAATCATTTGTAAATTCTCTCTTAGTTAGAGAATTTCGAGTATAACAAACAGATATGGTTGTCACTAGCAATGAATTAGAATAGTTATACATGTGTATAATGTGCATGTACACTCACAATCAAAATTTTACGAACTAATTTGTATTACGTATGCGCCACATGCTTTTCAATAAATATTTTCTGCTCTTGAATTTTCTCTTCCACTTTCTAATTATTCGTCACATGTAAATATACTTCAAGTATACATGTATAGTGTTGCATGTAACAGTACATGTGGTGTAAAAATAGAAAATGGGATAAAGATTGACACAAAACAATGACATAGAGGAGCCATACTCTATAATACTAACAAACACTTATCCACTAGGTGAACAGGCTAGATGCCTCGTACATATCATAAACTCTGGACTAACTCTACATATTTTGCTCTTTCTCTTGCTTTGTTTCATGCAGAGATGCCAATGGCTGAAGCTAAATTTTGCCAGAGGCCTAGCAAGTCCTGGTCAGGGAAATGTAACCCTCAAGGGTGCCACAATGTTTGCAAGTCTCGAGACCATGCTGACTCCGGATCATGTATGTGGACTGGCCAAGGTCATCAACGTCATTATGCTTGCTACTGTCGCTACAAATGTTGAAAGCCTACTATATGCTACAATTTGCACCGTACTTTGTAATGTGAAATAAAGGCCAACAATTCACTAGAATTGCATATGTGCCGCCAATGGTAGCTGTTCCTATGTCAGTTGCTAATTATGTATGCCTGTATGTGTTATCACTGAAACATCACTGCTCAGTGATAACTTAATCAGTCTATCCATGTGTGTTTGTTACCATCTGTCTTGTATTCATTTAAATATAAATGGACTACCTCTATCCAAGTATGGGACTCATTTTTCTGGGAATTCAACTTGTTATGAATATATGTGATTATTATGTTTGGAATTGGAATAGGTGTGATTTTATACGGTGGTTATACTGTTAGATTGCACTTATGCATCAAGTTGATATACACGAACAAACTTTTCGCGTTGAACAAAATTACATGATTGTTTATTAAATTATGTAAGAAGTATAATATCCGTATAACCACACGAAAATTTTAACTATACCAGTCTTGGTCCATTAAGTTCTGATGGGGTGGCATTAGATAAATTTATCTAAGTTTTTGAAATTGCAAAATTGAAACAAAACTGATGTTGTGTGAATCTCAAAAAAGTGACTTCTATTTTATTTTGGGATAGCAAAATAGTTACTTCTATTTTGGAATAGCAAAATAGTGAAAATATTAAATAACAATAAAGTGGAGAGAGTACCTCTAAAACGTACCTTTTATTCTACGGAACTCATTTTATAAATACTTCGTTTCAACACAGAAAGAGAAAAAGTGAAGTTGCTGATCTGCATGAATCAAAAGTGTTTGATACTTTGCTTACATGCGAAAAGCATTTATTCATCTAAGACTAGAACAGCATTAGATAAAGGCCATAGCCAACCAGAAAAATGCTACCACTTAGATCACTTTTATTTTTATCTCTCCTACATTAATTGTATTCATATGGCGTCACTAAGTTAATTAGTCTTGCTTCTTCGCTCCATGTTGCGTTAATGAACCTTAGCTTTTATTGAAGCGGGGAAGAACTTAAAGCATCAATTATAATGGTAATTAATTAGAGAATTTTTGTTCCCACATTACCTCTGGATTATGTGTTTGGTCGTCGAAAATAAGTAGCAAATGAACTTTTCAGCACGTATTTGCTGTTGGCCATCTAGTTCTACGGTCTTTTGTGGCAAAATATGTTTTTGAAGCAAATTGGACTCTGATAAACACGAAAAAATATCTGCTAAAGAGTTGGATGCGATACTAAAAAACAAGTCTAACGAAAAAAAGAGAAAGTCACAAGCACCGCCAAGGATAATGCTACAGTGTCAATCGTTATCATAACTTGTGAATATTTTACATTAAAATACTGATACAACCAGTTAGTAATGGTCCTCACATCCAAGATTGGTATCTTTAGTGACCATTGCACTACTGTTCATTTAGGTTTCCAAGATTCAATGTAACATCAGGTGATAATATGGTAACTTTGGTAATAAAATTGGTAAGTTATAAGTGTGATATGAAATTTACTCTTAAATACCGAACATTACTACTTCTCCAACAAAACTTATTACTTTATAATTAATAAGTTTAATTTAAAAAATGGCAAGTTTTTTTGTTGAAAAATGGTATAAGTTTTACAAATAAAATGGTAAATTGTTCAAACTTACTACGTTATTTCACAAACTTAGCATTTTACTTAAGAAAGTTACAACAATTATAATTAGTAAGTTTAATTAAAATAACGGTATGCTTTTGTTAAAAAATGGTAAGTTTTACAAATAAAATGGTATATTGGTGAATTGTCCAAACTTACCACTTTTTTTCACAAACTAACCATTTTACTTAAGAAAGTTATAACAATTAAAATAAGTAAGTTTTATTCAAATAATGGTAAGTTTTTGTTGAAAAATGATATGTTTTACAAATAAAATGGTAAATTGGTGAATTGTCCAAACTTACTACTTTATTTCACAAATTTGCCATTTTACTTAAGAAAGTTACAATAATTATAATTAGTAAGTTTAATTCAAATAATGGTAAATTTTACAAATAAAATGGAAAATTGGTGAATTGTTCAAACTTACTACTTTATTTCACAAATTTACCATTTTACTTAAGAAAGTTACAACAATATTAGTAAGTTTAATTCAAATAATGGTAAGTTCTTACTGAAAAATGGTAAGGTTTACAAATAAAATGTTAAATTGGTGAATTGTTCAAACTTACTACTTTATTTCTCAAACTTACCATTTTACTTAAGAAAGTTATAACAATTATAATTAGTAAGTTTAATTCAAATAATGGTAAGTTTTACAAATAAAATGGTAAATTAGTGAATTGTCCAGACTTACTACTTTATTTCACAAACTTACCATTTTACTTAAGAAAGTTACATCAATTATATTTAGTAAGTTTAATTCAAATAATGAGTAGTTCTTGTTGAAAAATGGTTAATAAGTTTAATTCCAATAATGGTAAGTTTTTGTTGAAAAATGGTAAGTTTTACAAATAAAATGGTAAATTGGTGAATTGTTCAAACTTACTACTTTATTTCATAAACATGCCATTTTACTTAAGAAAGTTACAACAATTATAGTTAGTAAATTTAATTGAAAGTTACAACAATTATAATTAGTAAATTTAATTGAAATAATGGTAAGTTTTTGTTAAAAAATGGTAAGTTTTACAAATAAATTGGCAAATTTGATGAATGATTAAAGTTGCTAGTTTAGTGAACAAATTTAGCATTTTAGTTAAAAAACTTACACAGAATTTATAATCATTATTTTAATGGACTTAGAAAAGACGCTAACGAACCAAAATTGTCGCTAAAGTTGGGTAATTTAGACAACTACTGGTAACTTGCATTATTTTAGTATTTCTTGAGGTGATTTGTCACTGTAGCACGTTCCCATAACCAATATTCTCCATGAAAAACAAAAATTGAATAGTAATTGAAATATAAAAATTGGCCATGAAAATCTTGCACTCCTTATGTGCCATAATTTGATATTTTTTGCTTTTGAAAATCCAAACTTTTAAGAAAAAGTGTAATAATTATGCTTGAATGTGGTTTTTTTTAAATAAAATTATGATTTTATTGACTAAAATAAGGAAACATAATACAAATTTCAACTCATGCTTCTCTTACGAAAATTAGGAAAATCTAACCGCTCCATTTGGATCTCACCCCGGACCATACCAGGCAAAGCACGATGACTCCCAAAAATCATCTCTTGCTCCGTGTCTGCTCCTAGGTTAGCTAAATAATCAGTTGGCTTGTTCGCTTCTCTATAGCAATGCGTGATATCCCCGAAGTACCGCTTGTATCTGAGCAAACCATCCACCTCCCGTTGCAATCTCCACGGGCATGCATCTTTCCCTTGCAGAATCTGCACCAAGACGAGCGAATCAACCTTGATATGCAGGTCATGCAAGCTGCGAGCTACACATAATTGCACCCCACATGCCATAGCCTTAAGCTCCGCATGTAAACTCGTCAAGGAGCCAAAGAAGTAGGAATAACTAAAGATGAGCTGCCCTTCCAAATCCCGCACCACACCTCCATCCCCACTAATCCCCAGATTCCTCTAGCACATCCATCTGAATTCAACTTACACCCTACAGTAGGAGCCACCCATCGCACCGGAAGTATCGAAATCCTCCGTCTCATACCCACCAAAGAAGAGTGGAACACCTCCCAAGAGCAGAACGAACATGTTATCTCCAGAAAATGGCAATGAAATAATTTCCGCAGCTGGTGAAAAATCTGATGTACCACCTCAGTACCCACCAGTCTCCTCCCTTCAAAGACTCCCCTATTCCTTGCTTTCCACATCTCCCAATAGGGGATCATAGGGAGCAGCCGATAGACGAATTTGAGGTACACATTTTGCCCCTGGCGCAACCACCACCATATCACCCTGTGCCGTAAAGTGGACACCCTACTTGCTTCCCCTGGATCCTCGAAGCTACTCCAAACCGCCTTGGCTACTTTCCCTGTGCAAAAGGTATGGTTAATCCCCTCCTCGCCTGGTTCAGTGCAACAGTGACACCTAGTTGGGCCCTGAACCCCAAATTTACATAGTTCATCCGTCAGGGGAAGTCGCAACCGTAACAGCCGTAACATGAAAAAAGAGATTTGGAGTGGATACCCCTTGAGCCAAACTTGGGAATTCACCCAAGAGCAATTAGATGTCTGCGCAACAAGGAAGTACGCAGGGGCTACCGAAAAACACCCCATCCTGCGTTAAAGCCCAAACCATCCTATCAGACCCGCGAGGGGAAGGAGGGGGAACCTCAATGACTTGCCTCACCAACCCAGGCTGTAAAACCTGATTGAGGAGCCCCAAGTTCCATTGTGCCTGAGTGACAAAATCTGAAACTATGTTCTCATGAAAAATCTCTACCTGATGACATAAGGCTCATGTACCCAACCAATTGTCATGCCAGAAATCCATCGATCCCGTACCCGGAATCTAGCTGATGTGCTCCTCCGCTAAATGCTGGACCGAACATAATCTCCGCCACATAGAAGACTGTGAAGGGACTCCCTCATCCAGGCATAGATGTAACCCTTTATTGTATATAGCTGTTAAAAATTCTACCCACAGATAGTGTTTCTGCCTAAAGTTCCACCAGAGTTTAATGGAGAAAGCAACATACACCTTCGCCATGCTACGAACGCCGATCCCACCCTCCTCTTTCGAGCGGCACAGATCACCCCAGCTAATCCAATGGAACTTAGGGCCAAGATCCGTCGAGCCCCACAAAAAATCTGCCATCACCTTTTCCAACAAGGCAAAAACTCTCCTTGGCAGCGACGCCGCCGCCAACAAATAGATTGGTATCGAAGATAGCACGCTCCTTAATAGGACTACTTTGCCCTCAGTCGAGAGAATCCGATGCCTCTATGATAAAATTCTAGTGGTAATAGCATTGCAGATCTCCACAAAATAACTCGTTTTGCGTCGTCTAATATATAGAGGGCAGCCAAGGTATTTGCACGGGAATGGTTTGTGTGAGAAACCCGTCACCACTGCAATCATTACCCGGCGTTGCAGGGGCAAAGTTGGGTGCACCAAAAGGCAACTCTTCTGACAATTGAACTTCTGCCCCAACATCTCACAGTATCTATTGACTACCCCTTTGACTAACTTGACAGAAGCCTTGAAGCCACTCATTAAAATCACTACGTCGTCTGCATACGCCAAATGAGTCACCAGAGGGCAACTACTCGGGACTTTGAATGGTCGGAAACTACGATGCCCCGCCAATGCATTCAAAGACCGAGAAAGAACCTCCGCTCTAATCACAAACAAGGTTGGCGAGATTGGATCTCCTTGACGCAACCCTCGCGTGGACCTAAAGAATCCTTGTGGCAAGCCATTCACAATGACGGAAAACCAGACATTAGAGATGCGCCAAACCATATCAATCCAAACTTCGCTAAACCCAAAGCGCCGCAATACTTGTGTCAAGAAAATCCAAGATACCCTGTCATTTGCCTTCATCATGTCCAATTTGAGCATCACATTCCCACCCCGATTGGGCTTTTTAATGTCACTCAACAGCTCTTGAACTAAAAGAAAGTTATCCGCCATCTGCCGTCCAGACACAAAACCATTCTGCTGTAGGGAGACAATACGAGGCAAAACCTTCGCCAAGCAGGAAGATAAAATTTTGGAGATGACCTTGTTGACAAAGTTACACAAACTTATCGGACGGTACTGGATAAAATCCTGTGGACACTGTACCTTGGGGAGTAACACGATGGCAGTAGTAGTGAGTAGTGACACTTCTTGGCAACATCGCTCCACAAAAGAAGCTCATGATGCCCTGTGAACACCCTCAGCCACCACCTCCCACACCGCCATAAAAAACTTCCCCGTGAAGCCATTCGGCCTCGCCGCACTATCCCCATCCATCGAAAAAATGACTTCCTTTACTTCGATTATTGACGGGACCCCAGTCAACACCATATTATCCTGATCAGTGATTAACCTCGAGATGAGCTCCAACATATCACTCGACGGCCTTCCCCCTTCCTTTGTGAACAAGTCTTGAAAGAAAGAGGCGGCCTTAGCACAAATACTTGCTTCGTCGTCCACCTATTACCCATTAGTCTTCCGGATTCTATGAATAACTGACTTCCTCTTCCTCTCAATCACGACAACGTGGAAAAATGCCGTATTCTTGTCCCCATCTGAGAGACATTTAACTTGAGCTTTCTGCTTCCAAAACTTTTCTTCAACCACTACGGCCCATCTCAACTTTGCCCATTCCTCTTGTAACTCCAATAGCAACCCGTCCGAAGGATGGTTATCATGAGCCATCTCAGTTTCCAGCACCTTTTGCTCTGTCGTTCGGCTTGCCACAAAGATGTCACCATACGAGCTCCTAGACTACTACCGAAGTGCGTGCATCACCCTTCTCAACTTATTTGACAAAACTCTAAGAGGCGACCCAGTGGAGGGCGTAGCCCAACTCCCCTTGATCACATCCAGAAAACCAGGGTTTTTTGTCCAGAAACTCAAGAACTGGAAAGGCAAAGGCTTGCCATCCAATCTCATTGCCGCCGATAACAAGAGCGGGGCATGATCAGACGGGTCTCTCCCCAAGTGTTGTACCAGAATAGTATTCTCCGTTACCATAGCTGCCGAATTGATCAAGAGTCGGTCTAGTCGCTTTCATACTCTAGCCATACCCTGCCTATTATTACACTAGGTAAATTTCGACCCCAAGAAGTCAGCATCTCCAACTTCTGCCAATGAGATAAACTGTGCCAACTCAACCCCTTCGGAGTGCCTAAAAGGTAAACCGCCTCGTTTCTCATCTGCATTCAAGATAACATTAAAATCTCCCACCAGAAACCACGGTTTGCCTTCCGACTTCTGGCGTAACAAATCCACCCATAAACCTCCCCTCTCCTGGGCAGTGCACTTCGCATGCACAAACGAAAATATATCTTCTCAGCCAAAAGTTGGGAACCAATGCCTAGCGTGATATGTTGATTTGACTCCCCTAATGTGTGACAAATAAAAGAAGATTTGTAAAGCACCCAAATGCTACCCGACCGATTTGCAATAGCATAATCCATTCCGATTTTCACCCTAACCATGTCCATGTTTGTAGGGGCTGTCTTAGGCTCACAAATCGCTACCAACGAAACAGAGTGCAATTTAACAAGTTTGCGAAGTCTTTTAAGATTAGGGGCTCATGAGACATCTCGAATGTTTCAAAACAGAAATCTAATCATTAGACAAAATGGAGAAAACATTCGTTGACGAAGTTACTCGAGAGCATAACGTACGATCAGACGGGACATAGACCCGAGAACCTTTCTTTCTCGCCTGGGGTACCGCAGTAGACCCATCCTGGTGCACTGATAGAACGCTAATTGAACATTAATTTTGTTATAATTTCCTTTCTTATTGGATTGGATATTGCATTAATGGACATGTTTTGTTTGAATTTTATGTTTAGGGGATGTTTAGCCAATTGGAGAAGGAAAGTGCAGAAATAGCAATTTTTAGAAGATTTTCCTCCAAGTAAGTGTGGATGCGTGAGAAGACATCAATCAAGTCCGGAGTGCACGAGATTCTATGAGGGCGGTATCCTAATCCAAGTGGGAGTCGTCATTATAACTGAAAGATGATATTATCTGCCAAGTTTCTAATTAGTAATTGGGTTGGTTTAGAAGACTTTTTAAGCGCTTGAGTACTTATTTTTTAAGAAGTTAGTTTTCCTATAGTAGGAGATTTTATTTGGAATCAATTACTACGGATTGTGAGGGAGGAAGTTCAATGTGTTTTAGAAAGCTAGAAAATAGGAAGATCAAAAGCCGGATCCCGCGTGATTACTACTTCTTTGGGGAATAAAAGTGTGAGCCGGCAGACCAGTAGGGGAATTCTTCCTTTTCCTCCTTTTTGGCCGCAAGAGACAAGGAGAAAACATTCTCTTCCTCTTCATGGTGGAGAACTAATTTCATACTTCTAGTCTAGGGGACAACTGACGATTTGGTTCGGCAAATACTGTGAGATCTAAATTATTTTAATTGCTTCCTCCATTTATTGATATTTATATGTTTTTTTCTTTTAATTGTTATAGCTTTTGTGTATGATTGAATAGTGCGCAATATTTAATTATTCATATAGGTTATTTTGCTAATTAGGGGTAATTGAATCCGTAATTATTCGAATATCCCTATCTAAGTAGCAACTGGCGTAATTGGGTTTATGTCAGTGAAACGTATGATCTAACTTAAACAAATTCTCGTAGCGTGTTTGTTGGTTAGGATTGGGTCTTTCTAATTATTAATGCAATCTAGAAATTAAATCCTACGGTCGTACCTAGGGTTATTTTTGGGTTAGAAAAATAGCTAACGGTCGTACCTTAGCTATCGATAAATTAAGAAAAGGTTGGTTGTTTATCACGTGCATGACAACTATAACTAATCTATTAATAAATGTTAGAATTATCTGTGAATCGATGATCAGTGCATGAATCATTTCTGAAGTATACCCTTGGCTGGAGTTTTTCTAATTATTTATTTTCTGCATTTAATTTATTTAGTTAGCATTTAATCTCAAAATCCCCCATTAATCTTTACTTGAAAAGAAATAAATTTCTCGCTAGTCCCTGAGGAGACGACCCTGCTTGCCACTGTCTACTAGTTAGTGAATTCAGTTAAATAATTAATTCAGGTATATCGGATTAAGCAAACTCTTCGGGAACAGGGTGAATCAAGTAACCCATTGCACACCTAGAGTCCTTGCTCCAGTACTCGAATTGATTATTGATTGTTTTAGGTGGTAGTTAGGTTTTATTTATTATTATTGCACAAGTTCGGCACCTGTCAATTTTTGGCACCGTTGCCGGGGATTGGTGCCTGATTAATTTGTTTCTTTTTGAGTTCATCTTTTTTTTCATTTTTTTTATTTTTCTCTTATTTTTTTTATATATAGTTTACGGCTACCAACATTCCGTATTTTGGTGATAGACTGGATTTTATTTCTACAAGGGATTATGAGACTCATGTTTTTTCTAATGATCAATGGGCTGTTGCAAATTATGGTGCTTATTTTGCCTCAAATTATTCAAGCAACATATGTCCTGCATTTCGAGATGGTCTAAGTACTCTAATCGATACTTTTGGAGATTTTCCACCTTAATATCAAACGTGGTATGACCCTTATTCATACGGGTATGAACAAGGATGGTGGGATGATTCGAATTTTAATTATGAACAAAGGCCAATAGATTTTCAACAGTTAGAGTCTCAAGAACCGTCATCCATGTCAGGTATGTCTCTTGAAAAAATAGTTGAATTAATAGCTACTAACACATATCAAATTCAACAGGAGACACATCTACCTCAGCAGGTGACAATGAACTTTCATTAGGAGACACAAGCGAGCATGCGTAACCTGGCAGATCAAATGGATCAATTGACATCTAAGATAATGCAATTGATGTCTCGAATGACTGAAGAATTGCCCTCAGCGACTATTATCGACCATGAAGAACATGAGGGTATAATTATCTTGACAAATGACATGAAACTGCAAGAGTCTCATGAAGAAGAATCCAAAGATGCAGTTGAAAAGGGAATTGAAGTACAAGAAAAGAAACCCCAATATCAAATTGTTCAAGTGGATGAATCCAGTGAACAATCTCCAAATGCGGTGACATCTTCTCCATTCCTTAATCAATATTTTCTAACTTTTATTCTTTAATTCCTGTTAGTGAGATTGATTTTATCATACCAGACGATTTTGAGTTTCATGACAGGAATAAGTTAAGAGTTGCGATGGCAAAATATCTCGAACCAGTAAATGCTCATGATGGGGGAGTGAGGGAAAAACTAAGGTCGTTACCTATTTGTTTGGTGCCATCTACTAATCCATGGAAGACCGTAGTTCGTGTGCTCAAGGATTACTCTATTTATGAAGGATACCAGGATTACATAAAAGATGATGCACTAAAACGAGTTACACGGTTTTATCCTCCGTGAATAAACAAGGCAATGTCTAGCCAAAGACATTAAAGAAAGGTGTTGCTTGAGAGGCAACCTAATGTTCCTTATTTTAGTTTCTTTATGTTTTTGGAGTTTTTATTAAGTGTTAGCTGCATTTAATGATTTGTTATTTTTGGGGGCAGGAAGCTGGCAGTTAAACGTGCCCACGCTAAGTGGTCACGTCTAAGGAAGGAAGTTTGGAATTGACGGACAGAAGACTCTCCAGTAGTTAGGCGTGCCCATGCCAGATGGTCACGTTTAAGGGAGGCAATTCTCGTCTACGGTCAGAAGACTCTCTGGTAGTTAGGCGTGCCCACGTCATGTGGTCACGCTTAAAGAACTCCATTTTCGAAAATTGGTCAGAAGACTCTCAAGTAGTTAGGCGTGCCCACGCCAGGTGGTCACGCTTAAGGATCTTTATTTCGGACGGTTGGTCAGAAGACTCGAAGGCAGTTAGGCGTGCCCACGCCTAACACAGGGGTTCCTTTCTTCAAAAAAAAAAAAGAAAAAAGAAAAAAAAGCCCCATGGTTCTTCTTTCTTTCTCTCTTTTCTTCTTCTCTCCCTTTCCCTTTTATTCCTTTCTTTTCTTTTCCAGCCACAAGACCGCAACCAAAGGACCTCAAATTCTACCACCGTTGCGCTGTTCGACGTGGGTCACCAGTTCCTGATTATCGCTGCTCATTGCACGTAATTCTTCCTCATCCATCATGAGCCACCTAACGTCCTTAGCTGCCGATCATAGCCTTCATCGTCATCAGTTTTGCCATCGAGCTCTACATGTCTTTTGCCTCTCACCTACAGCTGTGCCACAACCCCCTTTGATGATCAGAGAAGTTTTGTTGTCCCTTTTTGCTTTAAATTTTATTCTTTATTGCTTACATTGGGGATAATGTAAGGTCTAGGTGTGGGGGGAGTAGTATATTGGTATTTTATTGCAAAAGTCCAAGTGTAGGCATTTTTGTTGGAATTTTTTGTTTGACTTTGTTGAATTTTATCCAATTTTTGCCTATCTTTGTGCATATTTGTGATTATTCCTGATAAATGATGGTTAGATGTCTCAAATTTTTTTACTGCCAAGATTTTATATTCTAAGGTGTTAAGTATGACATGGTTAAGTTTAAGGGTATCTCTTTGGTGAATATTTGAGATTTTGTGACTTTTGCACTTTTTGGTTAACTTTTCTAAGTATTGTAAATATTTGTCTAGCATTTTTTTATGCAAATTGGTTCAACTATTAATCTTAGTTCTCTATGTTTAAGAAATGAAGCGGGTTTGTGTGATTATTAATTTTAATTTGGTGCTTATTCATGAATAGTATTCGGCTATACTCCGCTAGTATCGTTGCCAAGTAACCGGAGGTCTTCACCATAAGTGTCGATTTTCGCGTCAAAAAGCAACGATAACTATGAGTATGTGGTCCTTTAGCGATAAAAGTTGAGTAACCGGACTCCTTCATTTGGCCAATGTCAGAGTGCGCGTCAAAACACTTAAATGGCTAAAGACTAAGCATTCCCCCTGAAGAAAAAAAAATCAATCAAGTGTGGATATTCTAGAAAAAAAAGTGCTAATAGTGAAAAATGTGATTGAATTGTTAGCCTGCTGATCTATGAATTTTAATGTTGAGATTTTGCTTAATAGTCGAACCATTTGTTTATGGATACTGGTTGAATATTTCATATTCTTAGATTAGTTAGTCATAAATTAAAAGAGTCCTTGATCTTGAAAGCTAATTGGAGAGATATTTCTTGCAAATTGCCACTTATACTTGACATATGTTTTGATCGTATATTGGCAGTAGAAGATTTGAGTAATAGCCATTGTTTGAATTTGATTATTTGATTTGTTGTTCTCATACTTGAGGACAAGCATGGTTTAGGTGTGGAGGAAATTGATAGAACGCTAATTGAACATTAATTTTGTTATATTTTCCTTTCTTATTGGATTGGATATTGCATTAATGGACATGTTTTGTTTGAATTTTATGTTTAGGGGATGTTTAGCCAATTGGAGAAGGAAAGTGCAGAAATAGCAATTTTTAGAAGATTTTCCTCCAAGTAAGTGTGGACGCGTGAGAAGACATCAATCAAGTCCGGAGTGCACGGGATTCTATGAGGGCAGTATCCTAATCCAAGTGGGAGTCGTCATCATAACTGGAAGATGATATTATTTGCCAAGTTTCTAATTAGTAATTGGGTTGGTTTAGGAGACTTTTTAAGCGCTTGAGTACCTATTTTTATGAAGTTAGTTTTCCTATAGTAGGAGATTTTATTTGGAATCAATTACTATGGATTGTGAGGGAGGAAGTTCAACGTGTTTTAGAAAGCTAGAAAATAGGAAGATCAAAAGCCGGATCCCGCATGATTACTACTTCTTTGGGGAATAAAAGAGTGAGTCGGCAGACTAGTAGGGGGATTCTTCCTTTTCCTCCTTTTTGGCCGCAAGAGACAAGGAGAAAACATTCTCTTCCTCTCCATGGTGGAGAACTAATTTCATACTTCTAGTTTAGGGGACAACTAACGATTTGGTTCGGCAAATACTGTGAGATCTAAATTATTTTAATTGCTTCATCCATTTATTGATATTTATATGTTTTCTGCTTTTAATTGTTATAGCTTTTGTGTATGATTGAATAGTACGCAATATTTAATTATTCATGTAGGCTATTTTGCTAATTAGGGGTAATTGAATCCGTAATTGTTCGAATACCCTATCTAAGTAGCAACTGGCGTAATTGGGTTTATGTCAGGGAAACGTATGATATAAGTTAAACAAACCCTCGTAGCGTGTTTGTTGGTTAGGATTGAGCCTTTCTAATTATTAATGCAATCTAGAAATTAAATCCTACGGTCGTACCTAAGGTTGTTTTTGGGTTAGAGAAATAGCTAACGGTCGTACCTTAGCTATCGATAAATTAAGAAAAAGTTGGTTGTTTATTGCGTGCATGACAACTATAACTAATCTATTAATAAATGTTGGAATTATCTGTGAATTGATGATCAGTGCATGAACCATTTCTGAAGTGTACCCTTGGCTGGAGTTTCTCTAATTATTTCTTTTAATTAATTATTTTCTGCATTTAATTTATTTAGTTAGCCTTTAATCCCAAAAACCCTCCATTAATCTTTACTTGAAAAGAAATAAATTTCTCGCTAGTCCCTGAGGAGACAACCCTACATGCCACTGTCTACTAGTTAGTGAATTCAGTTAAATAATTAATTCAGGTATATCGGATTAAGCAAACTCTTTGGGAACAGGGTGAATCAAGTAACCCATTGCACACCTAGAGTCTTTGCTCCAGTGCTCGAATTGATTATTGACTGTTTTAGGTGGTAGTTAGGTTTTATTTATTATTATTGCACAGGTTCGGCACCTGTCATGCACCGATGACAGCACATCATGTTCCAGATTCAAAGTCTCCAACGATGACCAATCATCCCCCAACCGTGTGCTTGAATGTGGTGAATTTCGATTAACCTTAAACATGGCCCTCACATTTAAATTCTATGAGGGTAGTGGCATGCAAAAAAAGTAATTGTTTTCAAATGGTAAAATGGAACAGCTTATGAAGTTGTGTTGATTTTGAAAAGATGACTCTAAAAACATGATACTAAACAAGGATGGAGGGAGGACAAAAGTAATAGTTGCTCAATTATTTTACTATTTTATTTTATTTTTTTTTTTATTAAAACATGGTTTTATTGATGAAAGGGATAAGAAGTACATGAGAGGCGTTTACACGTTATTTTCTGGAGGAACACTAGTAGGGGCTCAATACTTGTCCTAGCCTAAGTGATATGAGGCGGCTAATTCGGGAGCACCCGACGAAAATAAGGGTACTGGCATGCATCTAACTTGGCAAGCCCTCTAACTTGCTTTGGCAGGGTGGCGGCCCCATAGGTCTCCGACTGTCGTGTAGTTGCTGCCCGCTTAGCAAGTGCATCTGCCGCTAAGTTGGTCTCCCTATAGCTGTGCTCTAGTATAAAGTCCGCGTGGGCCAATAAATGGTGTATCCGGCGAACATGAGTGTCTAGTTTCCAAGGTGTAGAGGCAGCCCTCAGCACCACCTTGAGAAGCTGTTTCGAGTCCATATGTACAATCACTCTAACCAGGCCAAGGGAGAGGCAATAATGAAGTCCCTCCAGGAGGCCTCTGGTTTCCGCTTCCATATTCGTGCAGTGGCCGTAGTAGGTGGAGAATGCGCCCTGTACCTGGCCATGATAATCTCTGACTATGCCACCTCCACCCGAGTGCCCAGGGTCTCCAATTGACGATCCATCAACATTCAATTTGCTATAGGGGTATGAGGGCAAGGACCAAACCAAGGAAATCCATTTTTGCGGTGGTGGCCGTCTAGTGGATGGGGGTAATCCCAATCGGCTCCAGGCATCGCCCTCCGAAGTTGGTAAGGCAAGGGGGTGGGCCTCTCTAATACCGTTGAGGAGGCAGACAACCTGGCGGCAGATATGGCTCGGCCGTACTATAACACTATCGAAGACCGCCTGATTCCTGGCCTTCCAGAGTTCCCAACAAATCAGGGTTGGTAGGAGATGGGACAAAACTGCCCTCGGTGAGTCCCCCGAAGCGTGGATCCACCACCCTTGCAACTTCTCCACAAGGGAGTCTGCCACACCGAGGATTGCAGATTTCGACTTCGAATCCACTCGAGGAGGGAAAATTCACTGATCTGGGGTCTGACGATGACCATTCCATTCATCTAGCTAATGGCACATTCATAGAGGCTGCATCGGAAGATAAGGCGATGGAGGCTAGCGACTACTCACAGAAAGTTAACGGAATTACGTTTGCTGTGGCAAACGGTTCGTTCTCGAAGATAGACCAAGTTCATGACCCACATGATATAGTGTCAAGTGGAGAACCAACCCTTGTGGGTACAGGTACAAGTACAAGAACAGAAACGAAATCCTCTTTGCCTCAAAATCCAGTGCCACAATTTAAAGATGTGTTCGAAGAGATTAAATGGGAGAAATTACATGGTACGGTTCCCTGACCACATCAAATGCTTTTTATTCATTCAAGTACAACATGCAATGATGAAAAAAATGAAGAAGAAGAAGATGATTCACAACGCCAAAAAGACAAAGATCACGACCAGAATCTAGTTCAAGAGCAATTTACCCAAGTGATTTCAAAGAAATCGAGAAAACAACTTTCAAAAAAAGGTAAAACAATGCAAACACGCAGTCACACAAATGTGGGGCACCCTCATGTGGATGATTTCTTTTGATTGATTTGTTATGTCTTTAGAATTCCTTCGTATGTGCGTTTTATTTATTTATTTTTTGGATCATTACATGTTTCTTTTTCTTTAACAGAGGTCAGGTTTGGCCCCCCTCTAAATCACTGTATTTTTTTTATTATAAATAAATTAAGGGATGGCATCCCTATTAAATTAAAAAAAAGGTAACTTATATGGATGACTAAAACTTACTACTTTATTGTCCAAACTCACCATTTTACTTGAAAAAACTTGCATATAGCTAGATTAGTAAGTATAATGAGGTTAGTAGTAAGTTTTGTCAGATAAATGGTAAATTTGGCTAATAAAAAGGTAATTTTTGAAATTTATTTTTTTATTGCACAAACTTACTGTTTTACTTGAAAAACGTGCATATAACTAAATTAGTAAGTTTAATCAAAATAATAGTAAGTTTTGTTAGATAAATAGTAATTTTTACTAATAAAAATGTAACTTTTGAAATTTGCTACTTTGTTGGACAAACTTACTAATTTACCTCAAAAACTTACTTATTGCTAAAGCAAGTTTGACAAAAAAATATTGTAAAATTCATTACATAAATGGTCCGTTTGGATCCCTTGTTTTTGCCCTTGTTTTTTAAAAACTGTTTTTCACATTCCAAATGCTACAGTAAATGTGTATTTCCAAAATAACTCCAAAAACACCATATCCAAACATTATATCAAAAACAACTCCATATGTATATTTCAATTATGTATATTATATATATATATTATATTAATATAAATTGAAATATACAAATTGAAAATTATATATTTATATATTATAAATTATATAAATATTTATATACATTAACATTATACATAATATAATATGCATAATATGTAATATTGTATACATAAATGTATAAATATTTATATCAAATATATTATGTACATTATATTATAATATATACATTATTAATGTATAATATTATTATGTACATTATTGTATATAATAATGTATAATAATGTTATGTATAATATATAATATAAATAATATGTAATAATGTATAAATGTATATTATGTATATTATATTATATATATACAATATTATGTATATTATACAAATTGAAAATTATATATTATATATTATGTAAATATTTATATAATGAAATATACAATAAATATTACAAATTGAAATATTATATAAACACCATATTTATAATATTATAATATTTATAATTAATATTAATAGATAATATATAATATATTACATATTTATATATTAAATATTTATTTATACATATTATAAATATTTTATTTTATTTAAAAATATTTTTATTTATTTATAATATATTTATATAAATATTATATATTATATAAATTATATGTAATATAATATATATTATACATTTCTATAAATGTACATTTATACATAATATATATATTAATGTATATTTATAATATACATTTATATTATGTATTTTATATAATATAATACATTTATACATTAATATTAATATACATATTATTAATTTTACATTTATACATAATATTAATACATTTATACATTTATATTAAATATATTAATATATTTATACATAATATTAATATTCATTTATATAATATTCATTAATATTCATTTATATAATATTCATTTATAATTTATACATTTATAATAATATACACTTATACATTTATAAATATATTTATATTATGTATTATATTATTATATAATATAATACATTTATATATTTTTATATAAATATATTTATTTATAAATGTATCATAAATGCATAAATGTATATTTATATAAAAATTATAAATTATGATTTATAATTGATACATTTATATTAATATACACTTATACATTTATAAATATATTATATATTATGTATTATATATAATATAATACATTTATATATTTTTATATAAATATATAAATATATTTATTTATGAATGTATTATAAATGTATTATAAATGCATAAATGTATATTTATATAAAAATTATAATTTATAATTTATACATTTATATAATATTCATTTATAATTTATACATTTATAATAATATACATTTATAAATATATTTATATTATGTATTATATAGAATATAATACATTTATATTATTATAAATGTATAAATATAATTTATTTATTCATTTATATATTTTAATAAAATATATAAATATATTTATTTATAAATATTTATAAATGTATTATAAATACAATATTATATATAAATATAAAAACTATAAATTATAAAATACTGAAAAATATGTTTTAAAAATGCCTCTAAAAATAATCCAAAATACATCTACAGTAAAAGTTTTTCATATAGTTTTTGAAAAACAACCCTAAAAACAACTAATCCAAACGGACTTGTATTTCAAAAACGAAATGCTACAGTGCTGTTTTTAAAAAACAACTCCAAAAACAACTAATCCAAACGGAGCCTTACTTATTGCTAAAGCAAGTTTGACAAAAAAATATTGTAAAATTCATTACATAAATGGTAAGATTCAATATTTAAAAAGTAAATTTGTTAAACACTTAAAACTTACTATTTTACAAGACAATCTTACCGATTTAGTTGGAAAAGTTATATGTATCTTTGGATGCATTATTTAATTCACAAAAAAGGGCACACAAAAAGCTGTAAACTGTCACAAAAGGAAAGAAAACCGGATGTTCAGTTCAACTGTTATTATTTTATATTAAATCACTTAACAATATTGGTACCACAACGCTATCCTTTATGCATATGTGCACCATTTAAGACTAGAAATTTGCAAGATATCTGAATAAAGACTAACATACAACTCACCATTTGATGCGAGGAGGGAGCGGAAGATCAGCAGGGCAAAGAAGGTTGCGTAGCTAAAGTGAGATTTAGCCATCTACAATATCTTTATTTTTCAAAACAAATATCTTTAATTTTGTTGCAATACTTGTGAGATAACAGGTAAAGGATGATAGGTACTTATAGTAAGAGATGGTGCATTTTTTCAGAACCTGGTAGATAGTTGTGTTAAACCTTCATGACAATGTCAAGGAGCTTGGTCAACATTATATTACAAAACACGTATTGAAAAGCATTAACACCATTACAGGATTTGCATTTTTGAATCGAAGGACAATATTGGCTGAACCAATTTTGCAGCCTTGAGTCTATATGTAGACATTTAATCCCAATTTGTCACTCAAAGACACTTGACCAGCTATGTGATCTTTAATTGATGAATGTACTTAAAGTTCTACTAATAACCAACAGCAACCATCTCTTCAATATGCCAAGACACATGTTTACAAAATTTCTACTTGAGTAATTTCAAAAAATGACAAGATTTGTTTGTCCGTGAACTTAACTGCAGTATCAATCAAAGTCTGGCATTAATAGAGGGTGTCACTGGCCCCTTGTCCATCCCGAGTTGGCCCATTAAACACAGATCAGCTTTACAGAGGAAGGTACGGTTTGTAGTGGGATTTAATTTCTTTTCTTGTTCAGTCAAAAGACTCATTGGGATTTTATTAATAATGTTGACTTGTTGCCACCAAAGCAACAAGTACTCAAGAAGATCCGTACAGCATATGAATTAGTCAGCAATTGTTGTTTTCTCAATAGACAAACACTAGATTGAATTCTTTACAGAATTAATTTAGATTTCACGTCATTAATTTTAGTGGAGATTAATTAATTTCACAATTGTTCTTTTCATTAATTCATAAGTCAGCTATTGTCATTTTCAGGATATTTTTTTCGTTCATTGGATAGGATATGATACCAAATAGGTTCAAATTAGAAATTCATCCTGGCCATAGCAATTTGAATAATTTCATAAAGTTACATATCTACACGGAATATATATATATATATATATATATATATATATATATCTGTGGGGAATATTGAGGAGTAACACTTATTGTTTTCTATATATAAAAATGTTATTAATAAGTTAATTGGAAATCATATTGCACCAATTTGTTTGACAAAGTTAGGAGGGAATTCCAAAGAGATTTAGTTAGATTGGCAGATTTAGCCCAGTTTGTTAAAGTATGTGCAATCTTATTTGATTCTCTAGGAATCCATTGAACATCAACATGAGTTTGTTCTAACAAAACCAATCGCACATCTTCAATGTTACCTATTGTTATGAGCTGATATTCATTTGAGATAAGCCTATTTTTAGTGAGTAATTTAGAATCAAAACTTTATGGAGTCAATTTAGATATTTCATCTTTTATTCCCAATATAAAAATTTTTTCCGATCGCATTTCATTGTTTTGGTATTCATTCTTCTTTTAGCCTATTCTTGTTTGTTGTAAATTTTGCAAAAGTTGATCATAGAATGCAATTATAGAGAAAAAAAACCAGAATCAATTAAAGTTAACTCCTAGGTATATTCTAGAATTTTCCCTTTTTGGTTTTAAAAAAAATCTAAAATCTAGATGTAAAAGAAAATGAGAACAGGCCCTGTAACAAAGATAATATAATCTGTTAATTATAGAATAATTATACCAATTTATGGCTTTGATTAATTTTAATTTTGTATTTATTTAGCATGTAGTCATAATTATTATTCCTTTACATTTTCACAATTTCTAGTTTAAAAAAAATATTTACACTTGGGAACCTTTAATAGTGGTGGATTTAAAGTGAGGGCCCGTGCCCCACCAAAAAATCCTACAAACACACACTTTGAAAAAATTATGAATTTTTATAATGTGTCCCACTAGTTTTAAAATTACTTGTTCCCCTACTGATATCAAACAATGCAAAACAAATAAAGTGCATGGTCTTCGGTTTTCTATTTAACTAAACGAAAAGAAGCTGAGGCAGAGTCAATGGAAACTTATATGGTGAGTCCGCCATATAAATTACCTTTTTAATGCACAAACTTTCTATTTATCTTTCAAAACTTACTGTAATTGTAAAGAATTTACTAACCTAGCTTTAAGTAAGTTTCAGAAATATATTGGTAAGCTTGTGCAATGAAGTAGTAAATTTGTAAAATTTAGCAATTTACCATTTTATTTGTAAAACTTGCTATTTTTTCACAAAAACTTATCACTATTTGAATTAAATTTACTAATTATAATAGTTGTAACTTTCTTAAGTAAAATGATAAGTGACGGGTACTCAATATAAGTATAAGTTTAATCTAAAATATACTCTTTTGATTGCAAGTATACAGGTCAAATAGTAGTTTAGAACATATATCGAATCAGTCACACGAGGAGCAACTATTACAAGTATTAGGCCCTTTACTTGTTCTATTATTTAGACTATCTATCGAATAAAGGCAATAGAAATAATAATACTTACTAACTAACTATTTTAGCTAAATAACATGCAAGAAAACAAGGGAGAAATTTCACTAAATAATTGAGTTTCGGGAAATAGAGTCCACTTATAGCATATAAAATATGAGTGAATAGATTTACTTCTTGTTACTACGTTGTTTAACTAGAGATTCATTTCCATATTTACCAAAACTCACTCTCTTTTGTTCTTCATGAAATACAAAGTTAATCCACTTAAGTGTACCTCTATTCTCATGAGTCTACTCTTTAAACTCCATTTATGTTGTTCCATTACTAATATCAATTTTCATTGAACAATAAGAACTAAAAACTTACTATTGATGATCAAGCAACAGCAAGTAATAAGCATGCATAAATTAACAAGTTAATACAAGAGGTAATAAGCATAAATCATATTCAACTCATGTCAAATAGCCATAAGATTTATCTACTCCCTCGATCTAGAAATTTCGCTATTCATGTGAAATAAAACAATAAAGAGCATACTTTCATTGCACCCACATATAATGAATCACAAGTAAAGAGAAAGATAGAAAAAACTTAGTCAAGGCGATGAACAAGCTCCCAAATCTTCTAGTTTTTCAACAAAATGAGTGGTTCAATGAATTATCCAAGTTTTTCTTATAAGTTCCTAACTAGAGAGAATAAAAAAAGACTAAAACTAAGCACTTGAGCTAGCAACTAAGAATAACTCCCTCTAATGACTAATCCCTCTTTCTCTTCAATGATTCTTGCATATGTAATGTTAGGAGAATCAAAAAATGAAAAATGATATGACATAAAACCTTTTTCTTTCCTAAGGAATCTTGAGCATGTGCAGCCGAAATTCTGAGCTAAAATTAATCAAGAATGTAGTGTGAAAACAGAGCAAGAATGCAGTGTGAAAACAGAGCAAGTTGCAAAACAAATTGCAAAAAACAGGGCACAATTACGTGACCTTAACCCTAGGATTCGAGGTTACGTTTTCTTGCTTCTTTTCTGCTTCGATTGACGCAATTGATCTTCTATCCCACACCCTATGCCACTTTTTATTATATTGTTGTTTCTCTTATATAAACATCATGTTTTAGTTCTTTTTTATTTTCTTAAGATCCAATAACTATTAATTGAGTAATACACAAAATTTAACAAACTCAAAAAAACAAAATGCATAAAAAATGAAAATTTTATGAATTTTCTACTGTATTTTTTAATTTTCTATTATATATTGCTTTTTTGAACCATTGTATTTATTTTTTATTCAATTAATAGTTATTGAATCTTAAGGAAACAAAAAAGAACTAAAATATGATGTTTATTTAGAAGAAATAGTAATATAATAAAAAGTGGGACAGAGAGTGGTATAAGATGTGAGACAGAAGATCCGTTGCGTTCAATTGATCACTAACATTCTGTTCAAGTGTTTTCTCATACATTTCACCAATAATACTTGCATTTGATACTCTTCTACTTTCTGAATTGCCGTTGAATCAAGCACTAACGAGTTCGAATTGAATCCATCTCGATCCAACATTGGCAGTTCACCTCAATTCTTGCAAATATAACCACTTTGTACATTAAGTTGCTCAAATGAAACTCACAAAATTTAGAAATTTAGGGAGCAAGTTATATCTTAAAACATCCTAATTTGTGCTAAAAATAAGCACATAATGCTACTTAAAAGCACTCATAATAAACACTTATCAAATTTTTGCACACTTAAATTGTTGCTTGTTCTCAAGCAATAAGAAAAATAATCCAACACTGATTTAAGAAGTGAAATGAATCAAGTGAAATAGAACATCAATCTCTCCCAACTCGGCAAACTTTCATTATGCAACCATTCATATCACCCTCAATACTCATCATATCATGCAAAAGAAAGATAATTATACCCAAAATTCAATCTAACAAAATCAAGCTCTCTATCTCACCTAGTCTCACAAATAACTAACCTATATAGTCACGTTAGAGTTTGTTCCTTTGATATCAAATCTTAACTTTACAAACCTTAAGAGGGAACTATTCACTTTATTTCTCTTTTATTCATTCTTAAAAGGGTGAAAGTGTCTTTTTACACAAAAATCGATATTTTTAGATGAAGATTCTCAATTTCTCAACACTTTACTTATTTCTCCTTAATTCAAATACCTTTTTATGCAAAAGTCAACATTTGTAGACGAAGGCTTCCGATTACTCAATACAAGAATTTATTGGAGCTCTTTTTTTTTTTTTTGATAAACAATTCCCTCAATAATATAGATATAAGGAAGAAACGCTTTAGCAACTACATAAATCAATTATATGTAAAAACAAGTAAAATGAGAGATTTCATTTATCATATAAAATTGTAGGCATAATTTTCCTTATTTTACAAGATATACTTTTTCACATGCAATAGCAGTAATCACATAATATTTGCTTTCAAGTCGAGTGAATATTGACTTTTCAAATTACTTACTTCATCTCACTTATATAGCAAAATTTGAAACAAAAAGGGGCTTAATCGTCATGCATTTGTGGATTCAGGTGAAGTAGATATGAAAAACTTGGGGCAAATGTTCAAATGTGGACAAAATTTTGAAAAACTTTTGACAAAGTTTTCCCTTAAAATTGGACAAAACTCCTTGCCAACAAAGCCAAGAGTTAATAATTTTAAGCACAAAACAAGTTTCCAATAACATGTCCAAACATCTAAACGCAAAGATAACTGCTACATAGGACATTCCTTCCCTCACACTAAACATACACATTGTCCTCAATTTGTAGAAAAAGAAAATAAAGAAAATAAGGACAAGTTACTCCTCAAATCAATGGTTGAGATACAGTTCAACCTTGAGTCACAAACCATCAACCAATCTACAATTAAGATCTACTAAGACTGTCACAAGTCCAAGTGGAAAATGATAAGTGCAAGGTAAACAGTCTACAAAGAAAAAATAAAAGAAAACTACTAAGAAACATGGAAACAAAGCAAAAGGTTTTTGATATCAAGAGGATGGGCATCTTCAATCATCTACAGCTTCATCATCACAGTGAAAATGGAGACATGCCCAAATGCTCTTCAATCTGCCGCATGCGAACAACTGATATTCAATCGTATCCAATCGACTAAAAAGTCTCTACCAATTGGATTGAGGTGGTAGAGGAGGTGGAGTAGAAGTGGAGGGCTCAGCTTCTTCTTGGCTATGACGTGCCTTCTATCATCGATCCTGAGTAGGCGGAGGAATATACTCTATAGCAGTTCCCATTCTATGAATTGAAGAAACTGATAACTTTATGATGGGGCGAACAGCTACCTGAGTTACTCCATTTAAATTAACTCCCACCTGCTTGAATACTAAAGACAGAAGACGGGAAAATGCAAGCTTGAAAGAAGTAGTGCGCCATCTTGCTGTCAACCTTATATAACTGATGATGATGTTCGATAGCAGAATGTGAGTGTAGGGAGATTCCCAATTCTGAAACATATAGTCCAAAAAGTGGATGTTACTTTTTCAAACCTTCCCATGACCACTCTTCTTTGGAATCACGTTGTGCGCTATCATATAAATAATGAGGCGATGGTGAGTGTCGAAAACTCTAGCAACCATCATCTCTTTCCTTAAAGAGTGGAAAGGTTGGTACTCGAGACCAAAACACACCATAACATATGATGAATCTCATCTCTTATTGGGAGCAACAAACCCCTTCTTTAAATCTACGACTAGACCAGTGTTGTTACAACCAAAAATGCATGCGATGAGATCACGAGTCAAGTACATCCAAGTACCACATACCCAAGAGTCCACCAACTCTGCACTGTGACATGCCTTGCTGAAAATGTTGGCATAAAACTCGCTCACCATGTCCAGGTAGTAATGAGTTGGCAAAAGCAACATAGGCGCCCAACCAAGTTGGGTAAACACCTTCGAGATACGATAAATCGTCTTAATCTCCGAACTGACGTGCTTTTCAATGATGCACTCCAAGTTAGTATGGCATTGTATGGATTGTTAGTATCCATTTTTTAGTATTAGAAAACAGTAGAAAGTTTTGAATAATTGACTTCCGTTGACCCAAATAATTCTACCGACACTATTATCCAGTTTTTCCATTTTTGAGCTATCTTGTTTTCTGACCGTTGTACTTTCCCGTTCACAAATCAACAAAACACTGCCGACCCATCTTTCTCTCTTTTTTCCCCTTTACTCCCTTACTTTATCACTTCCAACTAGACGCTGCCTCTCCCATTAATTCATACCACATATCCACGACCATTTCATTAGGAATAACAAGCAAATTTTGACAAATAATTGCACGAATAGAACGCGGATCGGAGAAAACACATGAAATTTTTAAGGGTCATAAGGGTTCTGGCCAAGAAAGCTTTGTGCCGTGGATGTTGCCGCTGCCCTTCTTCGTCGACATAGAAATCTCTACTGCTCTCAATTCATCTGCCCAGGTTTGTTTCGTTGGCTTTGTTCAACAAAATCTCTTTCTTTCATTCATTTTTATGGTTCTTCAGTAGAATCTTTGGATTTATGCCAAAAAGCATATGAAATGTCTGCTGCCCGTTGTGAGGACCCGCAAAATTCTCCTTGTTTTATTTTATCTTATTTTATTTTTTCGCGTGCATTTTCCTTACTTTAATTTTATTATATTAATTTTTCAGAGATTTTTATAAGTGAGTATCATTTTTAAATCATATTTCTAGTATAAGTGAGTTCATGATAAATTTGAAGCGTATTATAGACGTGGGACCCGCCAATGCAATAAGTGCGATAAAATTTTGACGACTAAGTGGAGTTTTATACAAAGGGATATTTTTTTTTAGGTGTTAAGGGATAATTAGAGGTTAGATAGATAGTTTAACCATTAGAAGACAAGAGGATGAGATTAAAACCCTAGGATGCCATTTGTTGCGAAACCATTGGATGTTGGACTTGACCAAATCTTTCTTACCTTTCCTAAAACTTCAATTTTGACCAAAATTTCCTCATTTCTTTTCCTTGCTTGGCCTAACTCCTTGAGGGAGAAAAGAGAGAGTAGACTTCATCTTGTACTCCAATTTTTGCTCCAATCTTGAGTTCCAACCATCAAAAGTGCAAATTACTCCATACAAAGTGCTAGCTAGGGAGGATTAGAGGTGTTGGTGGAGTGATTTTTGAGGAGGAAGTACCAAGCTACCATCTTTCTAGTGTTTCTAAGGTAATTTGTCAAGAAATCCCTCTTTGCTCCTAATAATTGCAAATTAGTAGGTTAGAGTTGTTAAATATGCAGTTTGTGAGGATATTTCATGATTTGAGGGGGTGATGTGGAAAATTTCAGTTTTATGGTTAATTTTCTACTCTTATTTGATGCTTGAGCATTAGCCTTGGATTGATAGCTTTGCTATGTGTAATATTGAGCTTGTATATGCTAGTTTTACTTGCCTATGAAGAATTTCAGTTTGTGTGTATCAATTTCAGATTAGGGTTTTCATTTGGGCATGAATCTGCCTTGTTACGGACCTGCATGTTCGTCTATGTTAGAAGCCGAATCAGGCCTAGGTCAAAACATAAAGGTTTTAGGTAATTGAATTAGCTAGCGGCCTGCAAAATTTCAGCTCAATCGGAGTACTGTAGCATGTGAAATGACTAAAATACCCCCGACTGCCAAATGCACTGTTTTGATTTTTCACCTTGAAAATGCAATAACTGGGTGTCAATGTCTTCATAGGAAATGTAGTTCTATGTTTTAGCTTCGAAACGCCATAAGATTCATCTCAATCCGATAAGTGTAGCTTCAGTTGTGATTAAAATGCCAAAAGGTGAGAGGAACTTGATGATTTTAGAATTTCCTTTGCTTGACATGATAATTGTGATTTAGGGCTTGGACTTGAGCAAGGAAACTATTTATGATGGATGAGGAGCTTGATTGTGGTTGGTTTTTGGAATTTTATTTGGTGAGATATGAAGGGCTTTGGGGTTGTTCGTGTTATAGAACCAACTGTTACTTTTTCCAACCCCGAAGCCACACTTTTGCATCTTTGCATTCGTAGTTCATTCGGATAGTCTTGCGACTCGTAGTCGAGCCTCAATTGTGCATTTCGTTTACTGGGTTGTGGATATGGGAACCATAATTGTTTATTTTGGTTACTCTAGGGTTTCTCGGTGATCAAAGCCCTACTTGGGGTGAAAACTTTTGAAGTTATCTTCGCTTGAATTGGTGAGTGTACCACTCCCTTGATTTGTTGCTTAACTGGTTTATTTGTACTTGAAATCTGTGACGTGAATGATTGTGAACTCTATTTATTCACTACAAGAAATTTAGCCTTTTGTGACAATATTCTCCGTGACAACAGAAAACTTGTCACAATTGAGCAAATTTAGTGACGACTTTTGATGTCATCATAGTTGAATGGGGTAGACTTATCAGCAGTGACAACATGGAATTAGTTATCACAATGTAGGTGGAACACAACTGGTTAGTGGGGTGGAAAATCACCATTGTAACGACTTGGAAAAACATTGTCCAGTGACTACTTGCAATATCATCACAATGTGGTTATCGGTTCAGAATTAGTCACAACAATTAATCGTCACTGTGTAAAGTACTTGTTCCTAGCACATTTTCATTAATTTTACTATGTCACCCTAATTTTTTCAATATGGACCCATATGTTGTAAATAAATTTTATTAATTCTATTATTGCACCCTATCTTTTACATTTTACCCATGTATGTGGCAAACTAATTTCATCAACTCTACCATGACACCTTATCTTTTGCAATTTAGCCTCGTATGTGATAAACCAATTTCATTAATTCTATTATGACACCCTATCTTTTACATTTTACCCCTATATGTGGCAAACTAATTTCATCAATTCTACCATGACACCTTATCTTTTGCAATTTAGTCTCATATGTGATAAACCAATTTCATTAATTCTATTATGGCACCCTATCCTTTACAGTTTAGTCTATTTTTCATTAGCAAAATGAGGAAGGTATTATAATAAAACATGTATACATATTTTATAATTGTTTCAAACTTAGATAATAACCTGTTATGAAGGTAAAAAATATCATATATTCGCTATCTAGTTCTCTTAACAACATGTGAAAAATTAGTGATTAGCATAGTGTGAAAATGATGGCAAAGAATAGTAAAATTTAATATGAAATTAAGTAAAATCCTCACAATTGAATGGCTAGAGTTTATTATTAATTGCAATAGTCACATTGTTTATGGTTTATGAATCGATACTTGCACCAAATACATTTAGTGTTTCATTTATGTATTAGCAAATTATTTTGGTTATTTGATCAACTAAATTGATTGTTAGGTCTTGTCAGACCACAATCCGCACATAATTGATAAAATTATTAAATTGGTACAAAAAATATTTGCATTAAAAGATTTTTTTGAATCATAAACATATTTTTAGTAAGATTTTTATTTTTTGAACATTATTTTTCGTAGAGATCCAAAAAAAAATCCTATGTTAGTAAAAAAAAATTATCCAAAAAAACTTAATAAAAAAAACAACTTAGTTACATATAGATGGGGAAAACAAAAAATAAAATTTTAATGCAACTTGTGAGCTAAAACCGTTCAAAATAATAAACAAACTTAGTTACATATAGATAGGGAAAACAAAAAAAGAGATATTAGAGAAGGCATTATTTTTGTAAAGAAAGGTTCAAATAGTTTGTACAGAAGAAATTGAAAGCGTTTTTTTTTACACATACAAAATGGGAGCGGGAACCTGAAAATTGAAGGTGTAGAGAGCGGGTTAACAAAATAAGACAAAAAAGATGTCGTTTTGGCAACTCTTGAACAAAAACAATCACAACACTTAGAAAATTTTCAGACATCACTTCCTTTCCCTCTTGTTGAAAGTTTCATACACCACCCGCATCCTCTCCATCTCTTCTTATACTCCACTATCATCTTGTTGAAATTATCCACAAATCACTTTAAGGATCCATTTTCATCCCTAATTTGAGCCACCCAAAAAATTTGGATAGCTTTATTGACCTCACAGATAGCAAAAATCCCTAGATCGGTGCAGGACTTGCTTGCTGGCAAGAACACAGAAAATTGGCCATGAATTTTGGGGAAAAGCTAGAGTTTGAAGACTGAATCTTAAGGAAAACAAGAGCTAAGGGAGTGAAAGCATAATTTGAGGTAAATAATCTCAATATTTTCTATCTAATTTCGATATTTTGCATCTAATGTAGGTTACGTAGACTGAATCTTGAGTTTATGGGCCCAAATTTCTGCTTAAATCTTTCAATGGTGAGAGATTGAGAGACTTGTGAGAGTGAAACAACATGGAAGGGAGGATCTCCATGTATCTATCCCCCTTTTTTTGTTGAGGTTCGGATTCCCCATCTATTAGTCTCTTAGAGAAGCTTTTCAACTTCTGGAGCCCCAACTCAGACCCTCTTTTCCTTTAAACAGCCAACTCAGTTGATTTGGGGTGACTTGACTAATGGTGAATGTGTTGGGAGCAGGATTTGATGGTTTATTGGTGGCCCTTTTGAGGCAAATTGTTGGTGACGATTTTAGCTATTGAAATTTTGTGGCTGTGTTTTGAGATGGTTAGTCTCTTTAAGAACAAATGGGATTGTCTGTTAGAGGACAAACCTCTAGTTTTGACCAGTGCTTATATGCATTTCTTTGTTTTTTGGCTGATCATTGTAGGTTGCCAAATGACTCAAAACTCGAAACCCTGAAGAGGCCTAAAATTGATTTTTGGCAAGTTACTAAAATGGTTGGTTTAGGTGTCAATTTTTTAAGTGCTGAGCAAATTTGCATGCTTTGTTTAAGCCATTTAGTGCTTTTTTGTTGGTACTCTCTTTTGCTTTCATTTCATCAGCTGTTTTGCTTTCATTTCAGTAATATAGTTTGCATGTTGTTTAGGTATTAAAGTATATATACTTTCTCTATTTCGCTATTCTGCTTTCCAGTTGCTCTATGCCAAGTTTGAAAACTGTTGGTAAGTTGCTCTCTTATTTATTGTTCAGTATTGTTTTCGTTTGCGTTTGTTTATTAATTGTTTTCATTCGGCTATCCATTCCTTTGCTGATATTTGTGCCGCAGTTGTTTCCTTTGCTGCATTTGTCCATTCCTTTGCTGATATTGGCTAATTCGGTTGTTTCCTTTACTACATTTGTTGGTTTTTGTGATGTGGGATGCTTGAAATTGAAGTTGTGTGGTTGTTTTTGGATAGGTTCTGGATGCACTAGCATTGCAAGATGATTTTTATCTGAATCTTGTGGACTGGTCCTCGCATAATGTATTGGTTGTGGGATTAGGAAACTGTGTTTATTTGTGGCATGCTTCTAGCAGCAAGGTGAGTCTTTGATATACGAATTCCCAAGTTGGACTTTGACATGTGATTTATGAAATGCTGCTATTAAACTTGTTGTGGTGTTTCTTTGTGCAGGTAGTGAAGTTGTGTGATTTGGGAATAGATGATAGTGTGCGTTCAGTTGGCTGGGCACAGCGTGGTACATATCTTGCTGTTGGAACTAGCAATGGGAAGCTCTAGGTAATCCAGAATTGCTATATGTTGTTACTAGTGATACACAGTTATTGAAGAATTCTTGTTGGAAGGGACTGAGCTTAAGCATGCTTGGATGTTCTCTCTAATGTAGCATGCCTCTTCATTAAGAGCATTAGAATTCAAATTGGTTTTCATTTTCCCATTAACCTTGAATTGGACTACAAATTTGGATTAGTTTTTAGCGTTCCTGTCTCTTAAGTACTTTTCAATGCATTGTGAGGTGGTAGAAAAAGATAGGCACATGAATGTATGAAACTGAGTGAAAATTGCATTCGTAAGTCCATTAATTAAAACTCATGTTTGCAATCCTTGTTATACGATTACTTTGAATTGCTAGTGAAGCTAGAATTTAGCGTATGGCATGGATTCATCTATTTACTACACCAAGGACCATGATGTACTTAAGAAAACTATGATTCCCCTTTAGACTCTATCTAACACCATAGAACCACACAGACCAAGTTTGAAGTTCTATTTTGTGATTATTTCTTAAGTTTGTCTTGATAAGGATTCTTAATTCCTTCTAGTTGGAAATCACAAGAATGCTAGTACAAATAATGCAATAGCTCGCGGGAAAATGTGCATAGACAATCATTTGAACTCATCATCATAATGCATGCTGTGACAGCCCCACCTTCCCCTAAGGCGAACCAAAGGGTTTGGCGGACCGCCTGTCCAACTCTCGCCGGGACTCAGTCGTTCACTTCGAGAAAAGAAGATAAACCCCAGAATAACAATAAAAAAACAATTTCAAACTTAACGCAAACTTATATACATTTATATCCCAACAGAAAGTACAGATATCGAATGTACAAAAGCTCTCAATTCACCATACAACCAGCCCGTGCCAAGCACCAGGGCGAGAACCTTTACAAAATTCAAAAAAACTCGACTAGACTAGTCGATACAAAGCTCTCGTTCTTGCCACCTTCCCCTGTTAAGGAAAACAAAACTAAAGAGATGAGCTAAAAGTTTAGTGAGGTTTCGAACACATAATCAAATAATCACTCCAATACATTAAACATGGATCATCAATAATTCAAGAAATATTTACCATGGAAAGCGATATTAACACATACATTAAAAGGATACGGGCTCACAAGTAGCCATTTATTCGTTCGTTCATTCGTTCTCCTGACATTTCCCCTTATTCCTGCAATTATCTGAAAATGCATTTTTGTAAATAAAACCCTCGTTCGTTCTTTCATTTCATTCACCCCCTTCCTGGACGTTGGCCAGGCTCCACCAGAATACAAGGTAATACTCGAGTATACCAAATTCACCCAGGGTCACCATATCGCCCGACCGAGTCCGCTTCCGGCTCGAGTCGATCCGTAATGAAGGGCAGGGCCCAGTTCACCCAAAAGGCTTATATCATGCGTAACTAACGTTTCAATCATTAAATTATTGAAAATTTCACATTTATTTAGGTCGAGTGCGATAAAGTACACACTCGCCTAGAAAACTCGTTTTGAAAATCCTTGAAAGCACTTAATACATTATCAAATAATAACACAAGCCATGAAGTCAAGGAAAATATAGCAAACAAGGAACACTCACCTATTTACGCAAAATAATATCCAAAATATCCTTCCGGATAATACCGTCAGTCACCAATGAACTCTAATAGAATCAAAAGAATATATTATGCTTCAACCATCAAAGATTCAAGTGATTCAAAGACAAGCCGAATACGTACTAGTACAAAGTATAAATATGGTTTTGGGTAGTGAAAAGAGTACATTGAAACCAAAGGACCTAAGTAAAATATTTGTAAAACTTAGACTCACTTGTAAAACTTTAAAATTGCTATTTGAGTCAAAGTGGCAAAGAAAATATAAATACCCTGGATGGTTCACATGGTATTCGCTCTCAAGCCTTACTCAAGTCGCAAGTATATCGACCTAGTTCTCGAGCGTAAATTTGGGCAGCACGCCCTTTGTATTTACCTATTTTCCAGCCACTTATGGCTTCATTATTTTCCTCAATCAATCCAAAGTCATACACAATATAGATTCATCACAACAGCCGTTCCATAGGCTCAAAGGCATTCAAGTACAAGATTTAGTTAGGAAAAATGACCGGAAATGAGCTTTAAGCTAAGATACCAAAAAGGCAGATTCACCGCTACTTAGCGTATCGGACATAACCGAAACTACGCTTATTGGATTGAAGTACAAGTTATACCGTTTCGAAGCTAAGACAAATTCGTACAATTTTCATGAAGACCACTCAAACCAGTTCTCACCCTAACTAGGTCGAATTTACCAAAACAACCCTAGATTTTCTAGTTCGAAGTTTACTATGAAATGCAACCAGCAGTCCTGGTTTAATCAATCATATCTCAGCACATACGACTCTAATTCAAGTGATTCCAAATCCATCTGAAAGTTAAGATACTAGGCTATAAATGTTAAGAAGACATCGACAACCAAATCTGTAATATTCCCAGTCAAACTAACCAATTACCAAAGCTGATTATCAGTTTCGGACAGAAACAGGGCAGCAGGGATATTGCAGTCTTTTCACAGGATACGTTGCTCCGATTGGGCTGAAAATTTGTAGGCAACTATAAAACATCATTCTATATAACTTTCATGTTTTAACCTAAACCTGATTCGGCCTCTAACATGCTCAAATAAAACCAGACAGAACAGGGTCATTCAAAACCCTAACCTGGAATTCATGCATTCAAGTGCTAATCTTCCACAAAACAACATCTAAAACAACTAAAAACCACTAATAAACAATTAATTGAAGTAAAGAGGATGTTCTTGGCAAAATACCTTAAAACCACAAGAAAGGTAGGAGTTTAATCTTTCCTCCTCCAAAACAACTCTACCAATACCTTTAACCTTCCCTAATGATCACTTGTATGGTGTAGTTTGTGATTTGGTGGGTTGATCCTCAAGATTTGAGCAGATTTGGAAACTAGAAATTAAAGAGCTCTCTTGGTTTCTCTCTCACTAATTTCGGCCAAAGGAGACAAGAAAATCAATGAATTTTGGTCAAAAATCTGATTTTAGTAAAGTTACCAATCTTGGTCAAAAGTCCAACTTCTAATACCCTAGTGACACTTGGCACCTTTTAGGGTTTTAAGCTTATCCTTTTGTCTACCAATGGTAATTTATCTAGCTAACTTTCAATTGTCTTCTAACACCTTGTAAAATAATAATACTTAGCACAAAAATCACTTAATCACCAAAATTTTATCGCACTAGCGGGTCCCACGTCCATAACGCACTTCAAATTTAACCCGAACTAACTTATACTAGAAAAATGGTTGGAAAAACTATATTCACTTATAAAATGTCCCGAAAATTAATGTAGGAAAATAAAATAAGGAAAATGCATGAAAAGGAATAGAATTAAATGGTATAAATTAAGAAAATTTTACGGGCTCTCACACTCTCTCCCCCTTAAAGAAATTTCGTCCTCGAAATTTTCCTTGTAATGGGATCCATCAAATCTGAAGTAACCAATGGCCTGTACCTTCTACGTCCTCAGAAGAAACGAGGGTCTTCATTCCAGTCCCTTTTCTATTTGACGGTCCAGGGTCGGTCTGGATTGGCTGCTGGGTTTCTTTTTTTCGCGCAATTGAACCGGGCAATTAGCAATCCGATGCTCGGCGCTCCCACAGCGCAGACATCTTCCCCCCTTTTTCCAGCAACCCACTTCAATATGATTGGATTCCCTACAATAGCCACAAAATGGGAAAGGAATTGAGGTTTCATCTCTTCGTGAGATACCTCTCAGTGGTCCTTTTCCACTCGGGTCTCCTCCTGGAGTATCCTTCCTAAGTGTCTCCAAAATTTTCACACCACCCGCTCCACGACCCTTCTTAGCAAATGGCCTACCTCGCTTACCATGTTTTGGCCTTTGACTCTCAAGAGATGCGCTCCTTTTCTTTGCATGGAAGGTCTTCACTTGTGGCCTTGCAATTTCTGTCCTTTGAGTTTTCTCTGGGACCCCCCATAGAAGTAGTGCTTTGTGCCATTGCTAAGGCCTCCTCGGAAATCCCTTCGTATTTCCTTTTTAGCTCTAAGTTCTTGTGCAAGAGCTCAATTTTCTCCGACTACTCGTGCTTCCATCGCCCTTCCCAGTATGCGGCTAGTTTCTTTTGGACTTCTATTTCGTCTCGAAAAACCGCGATTTCCTTATACATCTCAACCCAATGTGCCATCTCACAGAATTGCTGGAACTCAGATGATAGCCTGTCGGGCAAAACAATGGGTCATAATAAATTCTTAAATACAAGTGGCACTCTCGGTCCGTGTTTTTGTTCAGCTGTTGTTTCCCCTTTCTTCTCTTGACTCTTGGCCTTGCTTTGTTCCACGGATATGACCATGCCCGCGACAACGTCTTCCTTCCATATATATATATATATATATATATATATATATATGTTTTTTTTCCTCCATCTTTATTTTCTTTTCAAAAGGTTACTTTAATGAATGAATGCAGTAAATTGACTAAAATAACAAATTCCAACATACCAAATACACAAATAAACATATCCGCACATAACACGCCATATCAAGAAAACAGATAAGCAAATACACAAATACATATGAAGTTAGACAGATAACCATGTACACAAACACACATACTGATGTGAAACCCCGATCTAGACAACCAAAACACCATGGCTTAGGCAGCGGAAATTTGACCCAACTAATCCCTAGAAGTCACGAACAATTTTGATATTATCTCAACCCGTAACTACTCGAATTAACGAACCGAATTGGAGGTAGTAGAACGCCACAATCAAGGAGATACTCGATTGATAAGTTCAGGTGAATAACTTGAGAAGATTCTCAAGTATTCAAAGGAAACTCTCTTGCCAAAGAGAAAGTGAAAACTCACTAATTGTATTTAATAGCCAAAAACTGATCCGAAACAAAGAGGAAGTGGGGCTATTTATAGTCCTTACAAGCATTAACCCTAATCCAAAAGTTGACCAAACTACCCTACATACTTAAGAAAGATTTTGGGCCTTACTTACTAACAAATGGGCCGCAATTAAACTAGCTTAATTAGCTAGACTTTCTAAAGCGAGAAATAACCAAAATCAACGAGGAAAATCAAATAATCCTACTAAACTCAAGCATTCGTGCAATCAACTAGTTTTCACTTGAATCTTCCAATTTCCCATGTGCTTGAATGGGTCTTGGTCTTTATATTCTCATCATTCCCCTCCTCTTAAAGGCGATTTGTCCCCAAATCATGACTCTCTTACAAAACAAAAGTGAGGAGAGCATGTGTATAGTCACCAAGCAGCCTGCATGTCGCCTTCTTAAGCGAAGAATGATCATGACATCCTTGTGTGGAACAAGGACAACTCGTGGTGGTGGTAGATACATGTTGCGGACAGCAAGATTTCCATGACAATGGTCACACAAGCGACGTCTCAACCCTATGGGTGGATCGTGAGCGGACGCCCGGTGAACCAAGGTTTGGTTGGGCTGCGAATTGTACGCATCAAGACATGCAAAAACTGCAGCAAAGGCCAATGAAACTCGACTAGTGTTGGTTGTAATTACTTGACTAGCACTCTCTTCGCAGATCTCTATGGTTTCCGGTATTGCACACTGCAAGATGAAGGATATCTGACCACGAACAACCTACACAAATGAAAACACGTTAAACACCACAAAGGTGGAACGATCAAGCTCCCAGTGCCCGATGTTGTCCTCCGGTTTAGCGAGCATGATCAATGTTCGCCCTTTCCTTTCCTTGCCTTCTAATCGATCCAACTCCCATTCCTTCTATAAAATATTTTGGTCCTCTCGAACTTGTGTAGGTGAGAGTGGAACAAGTATGACCCTTGTCCCTTTATGCATGAACGAGTATTTGTTGGAATGACCTTCATAAGTAACCTCGCGATCAAATTGCCAAGGTCTTCCAAGAATAAGATGGGTAGCTTGCATAGGAACCACGTCACACACCAACTCATCCTCATATCTCCCAATGTTAAACTTCACAGAAACCTGCTTGGACACTCGCACTTCGCCGCAATCACTAAACCATTGAAGCTTATATGGTGTAGGGTGATCTTGGATAGGTAGGTGTAACTTCTTGACAAATAAGGCACTGGCGACATTGGTACAACTTCCCCCGTCGATAATCAAGCTACACACTTTCCCGTTAACTAGACATCGGGTGTAGAAGATGTTGGTACGCTGCTCTTCTTCATTTGTGCGTTGAGCACTCAATGCCAACCTTGTGACAAGGCCTAGTCCAACTGGTTGGTCAGGGGCAATTATCTCTTCTTCCTCAACCAATGGTGGTATGCCTTTATACTCATCTTCCTCATCCGTTAGCACTTCACCACTTGGAAGCATGAGCATGGCCCTTCGGTTTGGGCATTGGGACGCGATGTGACCGAAACCTTGACACTTAAAGCACTTAGTGTCTCGGTTTCTAGGTTTAGATGCCCCTAGATCAGCCTTAAATTCGGCCCTTTGGATCGGTTTTGAAGATGACGAACCAGGCACCCATGCTCCATTCGAAACCCCACTTGCCTTGGCTGACTTTTGCTCGCTCGTGTGGGGAATCTCGCCTTTATACGGTGGAGTTCTCCAATTTCCAGATTGGACGCTGGAGCTTTGGTGGGGAATACCCCTCCGCTTGAGCCTCCTTTCCACCTTCACAGCTTTGTCCAATAATTCATCCATGTCAAGATAATGTTGGAGCTCCACAACATCGGCAATTTCAGCGTGTAGTCCTCTCAAGAAACGTGCCATGGTTGCTTCTATATCTTCCCGAACATCAGCCCGTAGCATGGCCATCTCAATCTCCTTGAAGTAATCCTCAACTGTCAAATTTCCTTGGGTGAGAGTTTGCAATTTATGGTGCAAATCCCTGTGGTAATACGCTGGTATAAAGCGCTTCCTCATGATCTTTTTGAGTTCTTCCCAAGTGCGAATGAGTGGTTCTTCATTTCTCCTTTGTCTGGTGTGAATCTGATCCCACCAAACGGCTGCGTATTCAGTGAACTCAATGGTTGCTAACTTCACTTTTTGGGACTCTGAGTAGTGGTTGCAGTCAAAGAGCATCTTAATCTTCCTCTCCCATTCCAAGTATGCGTCAGGGTCCGACTTGCCTGGGAAGGTAGGAATTTTGAGTTTGATTCCCTGTAGTTCATCATCCCCTTGATTAGGGATACGTTTATAATTCCGGAATCGATTTCCATCTGTTAAGTCCTCCTCATTGTTCGAATCACCTAACTCCTCCACGTATGGTGGTCTCTTGGAGGCATTCTTGCCTAGGGTTGATTGCTCCACCTTATCCTCCAGTGTATCAATTCTCTGAGCCATGCGATCAATGGCGCCTGTTAATGCTTCAAGAACATGTTTCATGTCATAAGGGTCACTTGTCGCATGAGTTTGAGACATGTTTATAGAGTACCTGCAAGGCTCAACAATCAGTTAGTAGAAACTGCCTCACTCACTCCCTTACGTGTTTCACTCACACTCGTGTTTTCACACACTAAACTCTCTAATTATAAGCTTGCCAAATATTCTCAAAGCTTTGATTTCACCTTTGAAGAGGTTAGATTAGCTCAAAAGTTGTTCAATGGCTTACCAAGGGTAAGATTACTTAGCACGCGGGATGAGTTTTAGGGACTTAAAACTGATTTTGGAACTCGACTCAACTAAGACAAATAAAGCAACTTGACTCAATGAGAGACGCAACTTGACTCAAATAAAGCAAGGAAATAATGGCGGAAGTTTTGGATCCTAGATAGGACTTACCCGATCTTGCACTTGGCTAATTTTTTTTTTTTTTTGAAAGGTATAACACACGACTTCTTGGACCTTTTTGGGTAGGAGTTGCGGCAATTAAGGAGAGTATCAACTAGACAGAAACAATACTGTATTCAGCAGCAACTAGACAACAAAACTAATGACAGGAAATTTTTTTTTTTAAAGCAATAAGGTGAAATAATGGTCAGCTAGAGTGTCCTTCGCTTGTGGCTTGGCTGGCCGCTTTTTAAATTGTGTATGGCCGACCAAAGCAGGCAACCAGATTTCATGCAACACAGCTTCAGCTAAGGGAAATATTTATGTATGGCCGACAAAAACAAGTAATCAGATTTCATGCAACTTAGGTTTCACTTGTCAAAGGGCCACTCGGATTTCATGCAATTCAGTTTTCATGCATTACAAGGACAATCAGATTTCATGCACTTACTAATTTACACCAAATACCCTTTGGAATTGTTTCCAAACTCACGACTACCAAGATAGTTTCACTTCCTAATCAAGGGCGAATCCCCTAACAGCCCACGGCTCATGGATGGCAAGGAAAAACAAATTCTGGACAGCCCACAATTCCTAATTTCGGACAAGCACGGAATTAACAAGGTATGGCAGCCGCTTCCCTCTCTCTCTCCCTTTTTTTTTTGTTTGTTCAAGACGCCTCTAGAACAACCCTAATGACTCCCACGGACAACCCTCCAGTTGTGGCAGCCGCACACAAACACAACACGCACGATGGCAGATTCGACTCAAGACAACAAAAGAGAGACGCAAAACAGAAATTTTCACGTAAGGCCAAGAGGAAACAATTGCGGACTGACCATAAACAGATTGTAGCCGCTTTCGGACAGAAAATTTGACTCTCAACCACGACAAACTACATCAAACTTATGCGGACAGATTGAAGTCAAACACGAACCAAATCTGACACCGCCTCAAGAAAGAACAACAACGCAAATAGGAGAGTAACAAAACAGAAAGTTCGACCCCAAAACAAGACCAAAACAAACGCGACAAAGCTTGGACAGATTAGAGACACTTGAACAGATTTTTTTTTTGGAATGAAGGCTCAAAAGGACAGACCTGGACACGACTTCAACAACAAGGTGAGAAGCAAGTGCAGACAGAATTTTGTTCAACAACCCCACGACCAGAAATTTAACAATGACCAGAAAAAAAAAAATTTTTTGACACACGAGATCAGATTTAATAACAAACGAATATGACTCGAAACAAAGCGGAAAGGAAGGATATAACCTGATGGTTGTCATCTAGCTCTGGTACCAACTGATGTGAAACCCCGATCTAGACAACTAAAACACCATGGCTTAGGCAGCGGAAATTTGACCCAACTAATTCCTAGAAGTCACGAACAATTTTGATATTATCTCAACCCGTAACTACTCGAATTAACGAACCGAATTGGAGGTAGTAGAACGTCACAATCAAGGAGATACTCGATTGATAAGTTCAGGTGAATAACTTGAGAAGATTCTCAAGTATTCAAAGGAAACTCTCTTGCCAAAGAGAAAGTGAAAACTCACTAATTGTATTTAATAGCCAAAAACTGATCCGAAACAAAGAGGAAGTGGGGCTATTTATAGCCCTTACAAGCATTAACCCTAATCCAAAAGTTGACCAAACTACCCTACATACTTAAGAAAGATTTTGGGCCTTACTTACTAACAAATGGGCCGCAATTAAACTAGCTTAATTACCTAGACTTTCTAAAGCGAGAAATAACCAAAATCAACTAGGAAAATCAAATAATCCTACTAAACTCAAGCATTCGTGCAATCAACTAGTCTTCACTTGAATCTTCCAATTCCCCATGTGCTTGAATGGGTTTTGGTCTTTATATTCTCATCATTACATACTAACATCATGTGGTAGCAATATACTGGTGAATCAAAAGGAAAAGGTGAAGTCGTCCCAGTCTCAGCCAAGATAACCCCGTCCGGTCTCTCACGTCACTTAATATCCAAACTAGATGTCCATTGACCTCTTGTACTCATTCTAGCCAAACAAAGCCTGTTCATGTTTTTCCAAAGTACAAGTCTCAAGTACTTAGTACCACTTCAACTTTGGAGTACTCAGGCACAAGAATCCGAGATAAGACAATTCACCTCTCGAGCTGGCCAGTCCCAAGAGTAAACTATCTACAATCGAAATTCCTACCTGACATACCTATCTATGATCCTCAGATACCACGGAATAGATTTAAGACCTATAACATTCACAATTCAGAGCTTAGGCTCGAACGAGCACTTAATCCTTCATACCTATTCACCACTCAGTCCAGGCTCACTCCGCACAGAGACCACGCGAAGCAGGCTTTGATACCAACTGTGACAGCCCCACCTTCCCCTAAGGCGAACCAATGGGTTTGGCCGACCGCCTGCCTAGCTCTCGCCGGGACTCAGTCGTTCACTTCAAGAAAAGAAGATAAACCCCAGAATAACAATAAAAAAACAATTTCAAACTTATAAACATTTCTATCCCAACAGAAAGTACAGATATCGAATGTACAAAGGTTCTCAATTCACCATACAACCAGCCCGTGCCAAGCACCAGGGCGAGAACCTTTACAAATTCAAGAAAACTCGACTAGACTAGTCGATACAAAGCTCTCGTCCTTGCCGCCTTCCCCTGTTAAGGAAAACAAAACTAAAGGGACGAGCTAAAAGCTCAGTGAGGTTCCGAACACATAATCAAATAATCACTCCAATACATTAAACATAGATCATCAATAATTCAAGAAACATTTACCATGGAAAGCAATATTAACACATACATTAAAAGGATACGGGCTCACAAGGAGCCATTTATTTGTTCGTTCGTTCGTTCTCCTGACATTTCCTCTTATTCCTCCAATTATTTGAAAATGCATTTTTGTAAATAAAATCCTCGTTCGTTCTTTCATTTCATTCACCCCCTTCCTGGACGTTGGCCAGGCTCCACCAGAATACAAGGTAATACTCGAGTATACCAAATTCACCCAGGGTCACCATATCGCCCGACTGAGTCCGCTTCTGGCTCGAGTCGATCGGTAACGAAGGGCAGGGCCCAGTTCAGCCAAAAGGCTTACATCATGCGCAACTAACGTTTCAATCATTAAATCATTGAAAATTTCACATTTATTTAGGTCGAGTGCGATGAAGTACACACTCGCCTAGAAAACTCGTTTTGAAAATTCTTGAAAGCACTTAATACATTATCAAATAATAACACAAGCCATGAAGTCAAGGAAAATATAGCAAACAAGGAACACTCACCTATTTACGCAAAATAATATCCAAAATATCCTTCCGGATAATACCGTCAGTCACCAATGAACCTTAATAGAATCAAAAGAATACATTATGCTTCATGTGACGCCCCCACTTCTCCCAAGGGCGAACCCAAGGGTATCCGCGGGACGCCTGCCCAGCTCTCGCCAGGACTCAAGACAATTCAAATCAAACTTAACGATACATACCAAATACTACGAGTCAAAATAAAGAAAAGTCGCTTCCTTAACTAAATATTTAAATCTTACATCATGTTCACAAAAGATACATCAAGTTCCAAAATGCAACCATTAAAAGTCGACTACACATTTACAGCCCCGATTCCAATCAAAAGTATAATCTAGTCGGCTTTACCAAAATCTTCCAATCCAACTTGTTAAGGAAAACAAACTAATAGGATGAGCCAATACTCAGTGAGGCCAAGAAAACACACATGCAAACACATAATCCAAGTAGCAACAACAATTACATTGTAGGTAAGGCTATCAAATTCGAATAATTCACATTTCGAATAGGAAAAATAAACAGAAACAATTCAAGGATACTGTAACTCTCAGGAGCTAAATTACACGTAGTCAAGTCGAAGTCTTGATCACATCTCACGTTGACACTCCGTCAACTACATAAGTATCAAATCCGTAGATACACCACTTTTCTTCGAATCCCGTCACCGTTACACCCCCTTACCGGGCCCGCTCATCAAAGTTTTTGATAATACTCGAGTATATCATGGCAATACTGCACGAGTAATGCCGAGCAAGATCTCTCCAATAGATCATGCTCTACGAATATCTCATGGTTTGCTAAGCTTATCGACCAAGCCCATGCTGGCTCGATTCGTAAAGTTAGCCAACGAGTTTTGGGCGTCCCCCGAATATGAATACGAATACGAATATAAGTCGATGAGCAATGCTCAAATCGACGATTCCAAATAGGAATCACAAATACGGTTCACATATACGAATCACAAATACAAATCACATCCACATTACCATGTACAAGTCGGATACGAATTCACATAGTAAAATTCGAATATAATTTCATTTGAAAGAGAACGAGTGCGATAAAGTACACCCTCGTCTCAAAATTTCAAATTTACATAACGGATAAGAAACAGATAACCACTTAACAACAAGTTCATGCACTTGACACTCACAGTGATTCAAGTAGCGAGTTCAAATGATGGTTTAGGCGTCTCCCGTGAGATCCTCTGGAAGGTCCTCTTGAGCGCCTGAACATTTAATAGTGAATTATCATTCACACATCCCAATTATCAAGGAAGATTGTGCACTAGTACAATCTGGGGAAATTTCATGAAAATGAACCTCAATTACTAGTAAATCGAGGTTCAAGTGGAGTTTCTTAATGTACAAGAGCAATCGAGTTTTGTTATCTTGGAAATCAAGCATAAACGTTCAAGTATTATCGAAGGAATAAGGAATACTTGAAAAACTCCATTTCCTTGAAATTCAGAAAATTTCAGTTTTGATACGATATTTTGAAAAATCGTATCTCAGATTCCACATGTCAAAAATTGGAAAACTTGGTACCGTTGGAAACCTCTTCCAAAGTACTAAAAGTTCTTAGAAGACACTTTTCCATGAATCTAAGTGGAAGGTGTTCAAAAATGAGCTTAAAGTTGCTGTTCCAGAATGTTCAGGATTGAGCTGGGGTTGGTTTTTCGCTAACTTTGGAAATTCGGTAGAATTCACTCGTTGCAAACCAGCCCTTGAAATTTATAACTCAATTAGAGGTGCAAGTAAGGTTTAGGACAGAACAAGCGGATCTAGAATCGGAGTTTTGAGCACCAAGATATGGTAGCTCAAAATTGGGAAAAATTCAAGACTGTCGAACAATTTCCAGATTTGGGTTTCCGACTTTGGACCTTTAGTTAAGTGTCGAAACGGACTTGGATTGGTACCAAATTTTGTAGTATAGTACTCCTATATGAAGGGTATCTCTCTATCAAATTTAGTGGAAAAATACCTTCGGAAAGGTGGTTAACCAATCAACCAAAATTTTGAATTTACTAAGGCAAAACTGCCTTTAGTTCCATTTCTCTCCGTTTCCAAACATTCGGCTAAGGAAAACCTCCAAACATGGTTCATTTGTGCAAGAAAAGTCTAAGGAACATACATGATACATTTGGTAGGTGTTTAGCACCAAGGAATTCATTTAGTAAGACCACAACAAGTCCCACATCAAATCTGTCCCAATCCAAGGGTTTTCAAGAACAGGGCAGTCACCGTATTTTGATCATAACTCACTCAATTTATCTCGGAATTGAGCATGGTTGATAGTGTTGGAAAATAAATTCATAGGGCTAAAATTTCACAGAAGAAATCATTTTGAATTTCGGCACACAACTAGCTCGAAATCGAGCTTCAAGTCACAGCTTCTGTATTTCATTCCAGCAGAACAGAGAAACAGAACAGCTGAATTCAGAAGAGTGGTGCGGTTCACACACATGGAACCAGAATGTGAATTTTATACCTTTGAAAATATGGGAATGTCTAGTTTCAAATGCCGCTGACGGCACTTAATTTCGACATCGGAGCACGGAGTTATGGTGGAAATACGAATACTGGTCTGGGCATTACGGGAACAATTTCCAGATTACTAGCTTTGGGAAATAAATTCATTTGACCAACCAAACCTCAATATTTTCAAATGAAAATTTCAACTAATACAACATATGAACATCATATTCAAGCCATGAGATCATCAAAAATTGGCCTTAAAATAACCGAGCAAGGCAGGGGCAAAATCGGAAATTTTTATCCCATGAGTTCTTTGAAGTTTCTACTAATTATACACCATTAATCCACCATTTTAAATACTAAACCAGCATTATATCCAACATCAATCATTTCATCAGCCAACAAGCCAAGGGTGGGAGTTCATAGAGCCCACCATCAAAATTTTTCAACAATACAAGCTACCCATGTGAAGATTCAAGCTCATATATGTAATTTAACCTCCATAGGACAAGTTTAGAGTGTTGGATCATTACCTACTTTGGTGGTTGTTCAAGTCAGAATTTTCAGCCCTTTGAAGCCTGAAGAAAACCGTGGAAATGAAGCTCTTCTCCTTGCCTAAGAGAATCTCCAAGTGGTTTGTGAGTTGGATGCAAATTTTGAGATGAAATGGAGGAAGATTGGTGCAAGAATGAAGAAGCTTTTCTTCCTTTCTTTCCTTTGCTGTTTGGTCGGCTGTTTTGGTGTGAAAATGGGAGTTCTAGCCATGCACTTAAGGTGAGAAAAGAAGGTTTTTGATCTGGTGTGATGGGTCCACTAAAAGCTTAAGAATGTGTGGCCAAAATTGCTCCAAAAGTCAACTAAGGATAGTGCGCAAACGCGCGCGTTTCGTGCTCGTTTCCTCTCGGATTTGTTTCACTTGTGCACTAAACCTCTAATGCACTTCCATTCATACTATTATTATTCACTTTTAATAGTCTAAAATAACGGTCTTAAGTCTCTTAATTGATCGCGCGCGTAAAACGCGTATTTCCAATTTTGCGCGATAACGCTTAACTTTCAAGAAATTCTTATAACGATTATATTACTAACTAATACTTGAGCACTTAAACATAAAAATACCTATTTTGAGATTAATGTACAAGTCTCCAATTTTTCCAAACTTATTGTATCCTCGATTCAATTATTTATTCCAATCACGTATTCACTGTTTTCACTTAACGATTCTTCAGAAATTAAATTTTGAAACGAGTCACTTTAAAAATATAACTAAGCCATAGATCCCTTTAATTAGGTCTAAAAAGGTTAGAAAATGATATTTGGGGCAATTGGCCAAATAAATAATTAAATGAACTAGAATTTGGTGTTTAAAATAGGTAAATTTTGGTGAGTCTTCACATGAGTCGAGTATTAATTCCTCAATGAACCTTTCTTAATCTACCATTGATTATTCTTAACTCTCTAATATTAACACACTCTCGATTCAAATATAGTCTCGAAAAACGTGCACTCGTTGTTCCGAACTAAACGAGTTTTCGAAAAGTGAATTTTTCCAACAAAACGCTTTTAAAAATATAAAAGAGGCGTCATTCCATATAAATGGATTTTAAATGATCGAAATAAATAATTTGGAGAAAAATGAGTAAATAAATATTTAAACAAACTACTAATATTCGATAAAATAAAATAAAAAATTTCGGGTCCTGGCACTTCAACCATCAAAGATTCAAGTGATTCAAAGACAAGTCGAATACGTACTAGTACAAAGTATAAATATGGTTTTGGGTAGTGAAAAGAGTACATTGAAACCAAAGGATCTAAGTAAAATATTTGTAAAACTTAGACTCACTTGTAAAACTTTAAAATTGCTATTTGAGTCAAAGTGGCAAACAAAACGTAAATACCCTAGATGGTTCACATGGTATTCGCTCTCAAGTCTTACTCAAGTCGCAAGTATATCGACATAGTTGTCGAGCGTAAATTTGGGCAGCACGCCCTTTGTATTTACCAATTTTCCAGCCACTTATGGCTTCATTATTTTCCTCAATCAATCCCAAGTCATATACAATATAGATTCATCACAACAGCCGTTTCATAGGTTCAAAGGCATTCAAGTACAAGATTTAGTTAGGAAAAATGACCGGAAATGAGCTTTAAGCTAAGAAACCAAAAAGACAGATTCACCGCTACTTAGCGTATCGGATATAACTGAAACTACGCTTATTGGATTGAAGTGCAAGTTATACCGTTTCGAAGCTAAGACAAAGACCTACAATTTTCATGAAAACCACTCAATCCAGTTCTCAGCCTAACTAGGTCGAATTTACCAAAACAACCCCAGATTTTCTAGTTCGAAGTTTACTATGAAATGCAACCAGCAGTCCTGATTCATTCAATCATATCTCAGCACATACGACTCTAATTCAACTGATTCCAAAGCCATCTGAAAGCTAAGATACTAGGCTATAAATGTTAAGATGACATCGACAACCAAATCAGTAGTATTCCCAGTCAAACTAACCGATTACCAAAGCTGATTATCAGTTTCAGACAGAAACATGGTAGCAGGGGTATTGCAATCTTTTCACAGGATACGTTGCTCCGATTGGGCTGAAAATTTGTAGAAAACTATAAAACATCATTCTATATAACTTTCATGTTTTAACCTAAACCTGATTCGGCCTCTAACATGCTCAAATAAAACCAGACAGAATAGGGTCATTCAAAACCCTAACCTGGAATTCATGCATTCAAGTGCTAATCTTCCACAAAACAACATCTAAACAACTAAAAACCACTAATAAACAATTAATTGAAGTAAAGAGGATGTTCTTGGCAAAATACCTTAAAACCACAAGAAAGGTAGGAGCTTAATCTTTCCTCCTCCAAAACAACTCCACCAATACCTTTAACCTTCCCTAATGATCACTTGTATGGTGTAGTTTGTGATTTGGTGGGTTGAAACTCAAGATTTGAGCAAATTTGGAAGCCAGAAATTGAAGAGCTCTCTTGGTTTCTCTCTCACTAATTTCGGCCAAAGGAGACAAGAAAATGAATGAATTTTGGTCAAAAATCTGATTTTAGTAAAGTTACCAATCTTGGTCAAAAGTCCAGCTTCTAATAGCCTAGTGACACTTGGCACCTTTTAGGGTTTTAAGCTTATCCTTTTGTCTACCAATGGTAATTTATCTAGCTAACTTTCAATTGTCTTCTAGCACCTTGTAAAATAATAATACTTAGCACAAAAATCACTTAATCACCAAAATTTTATCGCACTAGTGGGTCCCACGTCCATAACGCACTTCAAATTTAACTCGAACTAACTTATACTAGAAAAATGGTTGGAAAAACTATATTCACTTATAAAGTGTCCCGAAAATTAATGTAGGAAAATAAAATAAGGAAAATGCATGAAAAGGAATAGGATTAAATGGTATAAATTAAGAAAATTTTACGGGCTCTCACACTCTCTCCCCCTTAAAGAAATTTCGTCCTCGAAATTTTCCTTTTAATGGGATCCATCAAATCTGAAGTAACCAATGGCCTGTACCTTCTACATCCTCAGAACAAATGAGGGTTTTCATTCCAGTCCCTTTTCTATTTGACAGTCCAGGGTCGGTCTGGATTGGCTGCTGGGTTTCTTTTTTTCGCGCAATTGAACCGGGCAATTAGCAATCCGATGCTCGGCGCTCCCACAGCGCAGACATCTTCCCCCCTTTTTCCAGCAACCCACTTCAATATGATTGGATTTCCTACAATAGCCACAAAATAGGAAAGGAATTGAGGTTTCATCTCTTCGTGAGATACCTCTCAGTGGTCCTTTTCCACTCGGGTCTCCTCCTGGAGTATCCTTCCTAAGTGTTTCCAAAATTTGCACACCACCCGCTCCACGACCCTTCTTAGCAAATGGCCTACCTCGCTTACCCTGTTTTGGCCTTTGACTCTCAAGAGATGCGCTCCTTTTCTTTGCATGGAAGGTCTTCACTTGTGGCCTTGCAATTTCTGTCCTTTGAGTTTTCTCTGGGACCCCCATAGAAGTAGTGCTTTGTGCCATTGCTAAGGCCACCTCGGAAATCCTTTCGTATTTCCTTTTTAGCTCTAATTTCTTGTGTAAGAGCTCAATTTTCTCTGAATACTCGTGCTTCCATCGCCCTTCCCAGTATGCGGCTAGTTTCTTTTGGACTTCTATTTCGTCTCGAAGAACCGCGATTTCCTTATACATCTCAACCCAATGTGCCATCTCACAGAATTGCTGGAACTCAGATGATAGCCCGTCGGGCAAAACAATGGGTCATAATAAATTCTTAAATACAAGTGGCACTCTCAGTCCGTGTTTTTGTTCAGCTGTTGTTTCCCCTTTCTTCTCTTGACTGTTGGCCTTGCTTTGTTCCATGGATATGACCATGTCTGCGACTACGTCTTCCTTCCATATATATATATATGTTTTTTTTCCTCCCTCTTTCTTTTCTTTTCAGAAGGGTACTTTAATGAATGAATGTAGTAAATTGACTAAAATAACAAAATCTAACATACCGAATACACAAATAAACATATCCGCACATAACACGCCATATCAGGAAGACAGATAAGCAAATACACAAATACATATGAAGTTGGACAGATAACCATGTACACAAACACACATACTAACATCATGTGGTAGCAATATACTGGCGAATCAAAAGGAAAATGTGAAGTCGTCCCAGTCTCAGCTAAGATAACCTCGTCCGGTCTCTCACGTCACTTACTATCCAAACTAGATGTCTATTGACCTCTTGTACTCATTCTAACCAGACAAAGCCTGTTCATGTTTCCCCAAAGTACGAGTCTCAAGTACTTAGTACCACTTCAACTTTGGAGTACTCAGGCACAAGAATCAGAGATAAGACAATTCACCTCTCGAGCTGGCCAGTCCCAAGAGTAAACTGTCTACAATCGAAATTCCTACCTGACGTACCTATCTATGATCCTCAGATATCACGGAATAGATTTAAGGCCTATAACATTCACAATTCAGAGCTTAGGCTCGAACGAGCATTTAATCCTTCATACCTATTCACCACTCAGTCCAGGCTCACTCCGCACAGAGATCACGCGAAGCAGGCTCTGATACCAACTGTGACAGCCCCACCTTCCCCTAAGGCGAACCAAAGGGTTTGGCAGGCCGCCTGCCCACCTCTCGTCGGGACTCAGTTGTTCACTTCGAGAAAAGAAGATAAACCCCAGAATAACAATAAAAAAATAATTTGAAACTTAACGCAAACTTTTATACATTTATATCCAAACAGAGAGTACAGATATCGAATGTACAAAGGCTCTCAATTCACCATACAACCAACCCGTGCCAAGCACCAGGGCGAGAACCTTTACAAAATTCAAGAAAACTCGACTAGACTAGTCGATACAAAGCTCTCGTCCTTGCCGCCTTCCCTGTTAAGGAAAACAAAACTAAAGGGATGAGCTAAAAGCTCAGTGAGGTTCCGAACACATAATCAAATAATCACTCCAATACATTAAACATAGATCATCAATAATTCAAAAAACATTTACCATGGAAAGCAATATTAACACATACATTAAAAGGATACGGGCTCACAAGGAGCCATTTATTCGTTCGTTCTCCTGACATTTCCCCTTATTTCTCCAATTATTTGAAAATACATTTTTGTAAATAAAACCCTCGTTCGTTCATTCGTTTCATTCACCCCCTTCCTGAACGTTGGCCAGGCTCCACCAGAATACAAGGTAATACTCGAATATACCAAATTCACCCAGTGTCACCATATCACCAGACCGAGTCCGCTTCTGACTCGAGTCGATCGGTAACGAAGGGCAGGGCCCAATTTAGCCAAAAGGCTTATATCATGCGCAACTAACGTTTCAATTATTAAATCATTGAAAATTTCATATTTATTTAGGTCGAGTGCGATAAAGTACACACTCGCCTAGAAAACTCGTTTCAGGAATCCTTGAAAGCACTTAATACATTATCAAATAATAACACAAGCCATGAAGTCAAGGAAAATATAGCAAACAAGGAACACTCACCTATTTACGCAAAATAATATCCAAAATATCCTTCCAGATAATACCGTCAGTCACCAATGAACCCTAATAGAATCAAAAGAATACATTATGCTTCAACCATCAAAGATTCAAGTGATTCAAAGACAAGTCGAATACGTACTAGTACAAAGTATAAATATGGTTTTGGGTAGTGAAAAGAGTACATTGAAACCAAAGGACCTAAATAAAATATTTGTAAAACTTAGACTCACTTGTAAAACTTTAAAATTGCTATTTGAGTCAAAGTGGCAAAGAAAACGTAAACACCCAAGATGGTTCACATGGTATTCGCTCTCAAGCCTTACTCAAGTCGCAAGTATATCGACCTAGTTCTCGAGCGTAAATTTGGGCAGCACGCCCTTTGTATTTACCTATTTTCCTCAATCAATCCCAAGTCATACACAATATAGATTCATCACAACAGCCGTTCCATAGGCTCAAAGGTATTCAAGTACAAGATTTAGTTAGGAAAAATGGCTGGAAATGAGCTTTAAGCTAAGAAACCAAAAAAGCAGATTCACCGCTACTTAGCGTATTGGACATAAGTGAAACTACGCTTATTGGATTGAAGTACAAGTTATACCATTTCGAAGCTAAGACAAAGACCTACAATTTTCATGAAGACCACTCAATACAGTTCTCACCCTAACTAGGTCGAATTTACCAAAACAACCCCAGATTTTCCAGTTCGAAGTTTACTATGAAATGCAACCAGCAGTCCTGATTCATTCAATCATATCTCAGCACATATGACTCTAATTCAAGGGATTTTAAAGCCATCTGAAAGCTACGATACCAGGCTATAAATGTTAAGAAGACATCGACAACCAAATCAGTAGTATTCCCAGTCAAACTAACCGATTACCAAAGCTGATTATCAGTTTCAGACAGAAACAGGGCAGCGGGGGTATTGCAGCCGTTTCACAGGATACATTGCTCTGATTGGACTGAAAATATGCAGGAAACTATAAAACATCATTCTCTACAACTTTCATGTTTTAACCTATGCCTGATTTGCCCTCTAATATGCTCAAATAAAACCGGACAGAACAGGGTCATTCAAACCCTAACCTTGAATTCATGCATTCAAGTGCTAATCTTCCACAAAACAACATCTAAAACAACTAAAAACCACTAATAAACAATTAATTGAAGTAAAGAGGATGTTCTTGGCAAAATATCTTAAAACCACAAGAAAGGTAGGGGCTTAATCTTTCCTCCTCCAAAACAACTCCACCAATACCTTTAACCTTCCCTAATGATCACTTGTATGGTGTAGTTTGTGATTTGGTTGGTTGAAACTCAAGATTTCAGCAAATTTGGAAGCTAGAAATTGAAGAGCTCTCTTGGTTTCTTTCTCACTAATTTCGGCCAAAGGAGGCAAGAAAATGAATGAATTTTGGTCAAAAATCTGATTTTAGTAAAGTTACCAATCTTGGTCAAAAGTCCAACTTCTAATAGTCTAGTGACACTTGGCTCCTTTTAGGGTTTTAAACTTATCCTTTTGTCTACCAATGGTAATTTATCTAGCTAACATTCAATTGTTTCCTAGCACCTTGTAAAATAATAATACTTAGCACAAAAATCACTTAATCACCAAAATTTTATCGCACTAGCGGGTCCTACGTCCATAACGCATTTCAAATTTAACCCGAACTAATTTATACAAGAAAAATGGTTGGAAAAACTATATTCACTTATAAAGTATCCCGAAAATTAATATAGGAAAATAAAATAAGGAAAATGCATGAAAAGAAATGGAATTAAATGGTATAAATTAAGAAAATTTTACGGGCTCACACACTCTCTCCCCCTTAAAGAAATTTCATCTTCGAAATTTTCCTTTTAATGAGATCCATCAAATCTGAAGTAACCAATGGCCTGTACCTTCTATGTCCTCAGAAGAAACGAGGGTGTTCATTCCAGTCCCTTCTCTATTTGACGGTCCAGGGTCGGTCTGGGTTAGCTGCTGGGTTTCTTTTTTTCGCGCAATTGAACCGGGCAATTAGCAATCCGATGCTCGGTGCTCCCACAGCGCAGACATTTTCCCCCATTTTCCAGCAACCCACTTCAATATGATTGGATTTCCTACAATAGCCACAAAATGGGAAAGGAATTGAGGTTTCATCCCTTCGTGAGATACCTCTCAGTGGTCCTTTTCCACTCGGGTCTCCTCCTGGAGTATCCTTCCTAAGTATCTCCAAAATTTTCACACCACCCGTTCCACGACCCTTCTTAGCAAATGACCTACCTCGCTTACCCTGTTCTGGCCTTTGACTTTCAAGAGATGCGCTTCTTTTCTTTGCATAGAAGGTCTTCACTTGTGGCCTTGCAATTTCTGTCCTTTGAGTTTTCTCTGGGACCCCTATAGAAGTAGTGCTTTGTGCCATTGCTAAGGCCTCCTCGGAAATCCCTTCGTATTTCCTTTTTAGCTCTAAGTTGTTATGCAAGAGCTCAATTTTCTCCGAATACTCGTGCTTCCATCGCCCTTCCCAGTATGCGGCTAGTTTCTTTTGGACTTCTATTTCGTCTCGAAGAACCGCGATTTCCTTATACATCTCAATCCAATGTGCCATCTCACAGAATTGCTGGAACTCAGATGATAGCCTGTCGGACAAAACAATGGGTCATAATAAATTCTTAAATACAAGTGGCACTCTCGGTCCGTGTTTTTGTTCAGTTGTTGTTTTCCCTTTCTTCTCTTGACTCTTGGTCTTGCTTTGTTCCACGGATATGACCATGTCCGCGACTACGTCTTCCTTCCATATATATATATTTTTTTTTTCCTCCCTCTTTCTTTTCTTTTCAAAAGGTTACTTTAATGAATGAATGCAGTAAATTGACTAAAATGACAAAATCCAACATACCAAATACACAAATAAACATATCCGCACACAACACGCCATATCAAGAAAACAGATAAGAAAATACACAAATACATATGAAGTTAGACAGATAACCATGTACACCAACACACATACTAACATCATGTGGTAGCAATATACTGGCGAATCAAAAGGAAAAGGTGAAGTCGTCCCAGTCTCAGCTAAGATAACCCCGTCCGTTCTCTCACGTCACTTACTATCCAAACTAGATGTCCATTGACCTCTTGTACTCATTCTAGCCAGACAAAGCCTGTTCATGTTTTTCTAAAGTACAAGTCTCAAGTACTTAGTACCACTTCAACTTTGGAGTACTCAGGCACAAGAATCCGAGATAAGACAATTCACCTCTCGAGCTGGCCAATTCCAAGAGTAAACTATCTACAATCGAAATTCCTACCTGACGTACCTATCTATGATCCTCAGATACCACGGAATAGATTTAAGGCCTATAACATTCACAATTCAGAGCTTAGGCTCGAACGAGCACTTAATCCTTCATACCTATTCACCACTCAGTCCAGGCTCACTCCGCACAGAGACCACGCGAAACAAGCTCTGATACCAACTGTGACAGCCCCACCTTCCCCTAAGGCGAACCAAAGGGTTTGGTGGACCGCCTGCCCAACTCTCGCCGGGACTCAGTCGTTCACTTCGAGAAAAGAAGATAAACCCCAGAATAACAATAAAAAAACAATTTCAAACTTATAAACATTTCTATCCCAACAGAAAGTACAGATATCGAATGTACAAAGGTTCTCAATTCACCATACAACTAGCCCGTGCCAAGCACCAGGGCGAGAACCTTTACAAAATTCAATAAAACTCGACTAGACTAGTCGATACAAAGCTCTCGTCCTTGCCGCCTTCCCCTGTTAAGGAAAACAAAACTAAAGGGATGAGCTAAAAGCTCAGTGAGGTTCCGAACACATAATCAAATAATCACTCCAATACATTAAACATAGATCATCAATAATTCAAGAAACATTTACCATGGAAAGCAATATTAACACATACATTAAAAGGATACGGGCTCACAAGGAGCCATTTATTCGTTCGTTCGTTCGTTCTCCTGACATTTCCCCTTATTCCTTCAATTATTTGAAAATACATTTTTGTAAATAAAACCCTCGTTCGATCTTTCGTTTCATTCACCCCCTTCCTGGACGTTGGCCAGACTCCACCAGAATACAAGGTAATACTCGAGTATACCAAATTCACCTAGGGTCACCATATCGCCCGACCGAGTCCGCTTCTGGCTCGAGTCGATCGGTAACGAAGGGCAGGACCCAGTTCAGCCAAAAGGCTTACATCATGCGCAACTAACATTTCAATCATTAAATCATTAAAAATTTCACATTTATTTAGGTCGAGTGCGATAAAGTATACACTCGCCTAGAAAACTCGTTTTGAAAATCCTTGAAAGCGCTTAATACATTATCAAATAATAACACAAGCCATGAAGTCAAGGAAAATATAGCAAACAAGGAACACTCACCTATTTACGCAAAATAATATCCAAAATATCCTTCCGGATAATACCGTCTGTCACCAATGAACCCTAATAGAATCAAAAGAATACATTATGCTTCAACCATCAAAGATTCAAGTGATTCAAAGACAAGTCGAATACGTACTAGTACAGAGTATAAATATGGTTTTGCGTAGTGAAAAGAGTACATTGAAACCAAAGGACCTAAGTAAAATATTTGTAAAACTTAGACTCACTTGTAAAACTTTAAAATTGCTATTTGAGTCAAAGTGGCAAAGAAAACGTAAATACCCTAGATGGTTCACATGGTATTCGCTCTCAAGCCTTACTCAAGTCGCAAGTATATCGACCTAGTTCTCGAGCGTAAATTTGGGCGGCACGCCCTTTGTATTTACCTATTTTCCAGCCACTTATGGTTTCATTATTTTCCTCAATCAATCCCAAGTCATATACAATATAGATTCATCACAACAGACGTTCCATAGGTTCAAAGGCATTCAAGTACAAGATTTAGTTTGGAAAAATGACCAGAAATGAGTTTTAAGCTAAGAAACCAAAAAGGCAGATTCAGCGCTACTTAGCGTAACGGACATAACCGAAACTACACTTATTGGATTGAAGTACAATTATACCGTTTCGAAGCTAAGACAAAGACCTACAATTTTCATGAAGACCACTCAATCCGGTTCTCAGCCTAACTAGGTCGAATATACCAAAACAACCCCAGATTTTCTAGTTCGAAGTTTACTATGAAATGCAACCAGCAGTCCTGATTCATTCAATCATATCTCAGCACATACGACTCTAATTCAAGTGATTCTAAAGCCATCTGAAAGCTAGGATACCAGGCTACAAATGTTAAGAAGACATTGATAACCAAATCAGTAGTATTCCCAGTCAAACTAACCAATTACCAAAGCTGATTATCAGTTTCGGACAGAAACAGGGCTGCCGGGGTATTTCAGTCTTTGCACAGGATACGTTGCTCTGATTGGGCTGTAATTTTGTAGGCTACTAAAAAACATCTTTCTATACAACGTTTATGTTTTACTCTAAGCCTGATTCGGCCTCTAACATGCTCAAATAAAACTGGACAGGACAGGGTCATTCAAAACCTTAACCTGGAATTCATGCATTCAAGTGCTAATCCTCCACAAAACAACATCTAAAACAACTAAAAACCACTAATAAACAATTAATTGAAGTAAAGAGGATGTTCTTGGGAAAATATCTTAAAACCACAAGAAAGGTAGGGGCTTAATCTTTCCTCCTCCAAAACAACTCCACCAACACCTTTAACCTTCCCTAATGATCACTTGTATGGTGTAGTTTGTGATTTGGTTGGTTGAAACTCAAGATTTGAGCAAATTTGAAAGTTAGAAATTGAAGAGCTCTCTTGGTTTCTCTCTCATTAATTTAGGCCAAAGGAGCCAAGAAATTGAATGAATTTTGGTCAAAAATCTGATTTTAGTAAAGTTACCAATCTTGGTCAAAAGTCCAACTTCTAATAGCCTAGTGACACTTGGCTCCTTTTAGGGTTTTAACCTTATCCTTTTGTCTACCAATGGTAATTTATCTTGCTAACTTTCAATTGTCTCCTAGCACCTTGTAAAATAATAATACTTAGCACAAAAATCACTTAATCACCAAAATTTTATCGCACTAGCGGGTTCCACGTCCATAACGCACTTCAAATTTAACCCGAACTAACTTATACTAGAAATATGGTTGGAAAAACTATATTCACTTATAAAGTGCCCCAAAAATTAATGTAGGAAAATAAAATAAGGAAAATGAATGAAAAGGAATAGAATTAAATGGTATAAATTAAGAAAATTTACGGGCTCTCACACATGCCCTGAGGTAAGAGCCCAAATTGAGTGGCAAATAGCGTTGTATGAAATTCTTGTTCTTAGCTTTAGTTGCTCTAGAAGCTCTTTTTCTAAGAAATCAATCTTTCTTTAGCTTTGCATCTTATAACTGGTTTTGGTTCTGCTTCTCAATTTGAAATGTCTTGGTGAGATGCAAAATTCTGTCTTGGGTTGCTTTAGCTTTGTCAATTGAATTAAATTTTATCTTTGAGCTGCAATTTTTACAATATGAGAGTGATAAAAGTGTCACATTGTTTAGTCTATTCTAATGCATATAATACTTTATTTTCAATGAAGTCCAGCTTGATATATTTTTCATGAGGAAGCTATTGGATATGATAATAGAGATGGTTGAAGTCTAATGTTGGTGCTATAATCTTTGCTTTAGTTTAGAAATCTATTACTCTATTTTTTGGAAAGAATATGTATTGACGATTAGTGCTTGAACTAATTATGTGGGTTTTGAGATTCAATATTTTTCGTTGACTTCTGTTTTGATGAATTTACAGATGTTTATGCCCATATATATAAATTTGTGGTTTCATTCTACGTTAATTTTGCCTATTGTCAAATTGAATGTTCTGTTATAATTTGTTGGAAATGCTATGGCAATGCTATATTTATAATGGTCAATTTCATCTCTTTAAAACAAAGCTCAGTGACAACCTTCGAAGGTTGTCACTGACCTGCAAATTCATTAAGTGACGAATATTGTTGTCATTGAACAATAGGACTGATAGTGACAAGCTCAAATCGTCACTGTAGGTCTCAAATTTGTGACGACTTTTGCTACATTTATGACAAAAACATAGGTGAAACAGTGACAATAAAAGTCTTCACAAAATGATATCCATTAGTGACAACTTTCTCTTCGTCATTGAATAATAAGATTCTGTGACGATCTTCAAAAGATTGTCACTTAGATCCATTTGTGACATAGAATTTATGACAATCATGTGACAATGGAAAAAGTCGTCACTATATCCATATAATGATGACATTTTTGCTTTCAGTGACAACTTTTTATTGTCACAAAAGGCCGATTTTCTTGTAGTGATTCTGAATAAGACGAGAGTATACTTTATCACACTCGTTCTCTTGCCTGTGTGACTGTTCACTGTATAAACTGGAATTTGTTACTATGCCTAATCTGATATCGTTTGGAGGTGTTTCCAACGACCTTCTTGTTAAACATGAGCTCAACCTCATGGAGAATCAATTGAATCGAGCCAGCAAGGGTTTGGTTGAAGAAAATTGACAAACCATGGGGACTATTCCTAGGAAATCTTTGGGTATTGGAGACTCTGGATTTCCGGTATATTCGAGTATTACCACGCACTATTATTGTTGAGGTGTTCGGGCCAGGCAACGGGTATGTTTGGTGGACGAAATTTGGCATAAAGTGGTGCTCTACTGGACTGGTTACTGTACTTGAAAGTTGACGGAGTGTCAACTACTACTTGATCAAGCTTTGGCGAAGAAAAGGGACTTTAGCTCTTGAGAACCACCTGTATCCTTTCTATTTGAAGTGTTTGTTCATTTCTTTAGTTAGTGTGTATATTTGCCTGATTAAAAGTAAAGTTCCATGATTCTTGACTGTTTGTCCTTGTGGTACCTCATTGAGCGTAAGCTCACCCCTTTCCGTTATCTTTGTTTTCCTTACAGGGTTCAAAATATTTAGAACCATGAGTTTGGAAGAAAGAGTAGAACTAGTTATAGCCATTCTTTTGATTAAACTCCTCTGTAACCGAAATCTTAATTTGTGTTTCGTATAAGTATGGATATGATAACTTGTACTTCAAGTTCATTTGTTGAAGACTCAAATGCACATGTACTAGTGTTTTCTCATGTATAATAAGTGTGTTGTTTGAGATTGCATGTTCTATGACTTTGGTGAACCTTACTTGTGTTCGTTGGACCGAGCGAGTGCGAAACTTGAACAAGGCAAGAAAAGAAATCTGGTGGGGAAAACTGCAGGGAATCCGGCCGTATATCCAGCCAGATCTTGACCGGATACTTGGCCGAATTGTCAATGGAAGTTGGAAAATTTTCAGTTGCTCACTGTCTCGAATCCGGCCAGGAATTCAGCCGGAAATCCGGCCAGGAATTCAGCCGGGAATCCGACCAACTTTTGATCGGATTCTGATGTGCCATTTGTCTTTTTCATTTTTTTGGAGCGTTTATTCGAAGTCCTATTGCACTGTATGGTTTGGTAATCGTGTTCAGATCAATTTTCGATGGTTCGTTTTCCTTGGGGTTCTACCGCGTGTTATATAGGGTTTTTGAGTGTTTTGCCTCCGTAGTCCTGGTGAGAGTTGGGCAAGCGGTCTGCTAACGCTTAAAGTACACCCTAAGGAAAGGTGGGGCGGTCACACCCATAGGTCCTGCTTCTAAAAAAATTAGGGTTCAATAATTTATATGGATTTAAATATTTAATTGCTCCTAATTAGTTTAACAAAATTATTGATAGCTAAGGGAGGTACTATGACTATAATTACATTTGAAAGAAGTTAGATATAGGATGTCTAATTTTACGCATTTTTCATCCACCGTTATATAGTGTTTTTGTTTAAATTCCATCATGTTTGCCTTGGTGTCTTTGTTCACTGAATATAATGCACGTAGATCTGATTTTTTATCAGTAATACTACTTACCATTCTGGCGTCCCATTGCAATTGTGGTCATAATTCCTTTTTTTTTGTAGCAACGCAGTCCGGAACTCTAAGGTTCCCCCAATATTAGATTTAAACACGTTTATATGCCACATAAACGCCGTCGAGTCCATAAGAGCAGCAGTAAGACCCTCGTCCATGTAAACCTGCTGGTGTGATTGTCTATACTATTGCAAGGTTGTTGTTATATCTTGCCTTCCATTCTATATAACATTTGTTTTTGATCCAACAATGGTTGTGGACTCCTTAGTTGTGTGTAATTTATCGAACAACTATAACTGGTCATTCATAAAACCTTTCTATTATACACAACTCACAATTTTTCTACACTTTGTAATTCATTTCTATGCAGTCCAGCCAGCATATTTCGAGACCGGTTCAAACGATTTGGTTGCTTGTGCAAGAAACTATTTCCTAAAGGTAGTACTTGCCTATATATGTTTGTAGTAGTGAAGTTTACTGTGAAATTCACTTTTTCTTAAGCAACCTGGTTGTGTACCCTCATTAATATATGGCTTTGTTGCAGTAGATGACTGATGATTCCGAAGTAGCTGATTGGAAGAATCACCCAATACTTGAGTCATCATTTGTTGCCACACTTGTAGAGTGGCATAGGAATGGTGCTTGGGACAAGTTCCAAAAGGGCAAGTCCAACTGGCATCATCTAAGCCTACACATGAACGATAAGTGCCAAGTTAATTTGAAGTGGGAACAATACCGATCCAAATTTTATAGATTGGACTCTGAGTGGAAGTGTTTTGTCCGACTAAATGGGATGTCTGGGTCTATGGCAGAGACAGGATTTGGCTTTAATTCAGAGTTGCTATGCTTTCAGGCCACAAAGGAGAAATGGATCTTACACGGGTAAACTTTAATTGTGTGTTCGTTGATGCCTATGATCAATTGACTGCATTGCTGAAATTTTCCTTAGATTTTGCTTAAGTCCTTTCATATGACAAGCTTAGCAATTTGTATGATGCTTCATCAAATATTCATAATTGTGAAGGATGGGCTATGTGTCTATTATATGTGTGGACAATTGTCAAATTTTTTACGAATTATTTTCCATCTTCTTATAAGGAACAATATCTAGACGGACCTGCACCTTCAACTGTGTGTCCTTTTTATTATTAGTTTCTATATTTACCTTTGTTGCAACAGCCTAGTAGGATTATTCGCGTAATATAAGCTACAGTAGTGTATTAATTGCTTAAGCTATGCCTTAACAGCAAGTTGTCAGATGCACATTGCTCTACATTTATATTAAGCAGATAGTATTGAGTTTCTGGCCAATGTGGGAACGGGTGGTGTGCTTCTTTGAAGTACTAAAATGACCACCTGTTTCTCAATTAAGACAATAATATAAAATATCACATACCTCGCTCTCGAGAATACATCTACGTATCATACCATCGGCACAATGTTTATAAAGTAATGGTTCCTCCCAAAAGTAATTTTTCACATCATGCAAGAATTTCTTTTTTTTTTTTGGTGATAATTAAAACCCTTTGGCATTACTCCACTTACCAAATAATTGACAAAATCTGTATACCATGGAGAATTAACAATTTCTAAAACAAATTCATCCGAAAATTTCTCTTTAATTGGAACTTGATTATTGGTAGGGATGTACGTACTCTAGTCGAGATAGGTGATCCGCCACAAGGTTCTCCAATCCCTTTTTATCTTTTATTTTCACATCAAATTCCTGCAATAAGAGAATCCATCAGATTAGATGAGATTTTGCATCTTTCTTGCGGAGCAAATATTTAAGAGATGAATAGTCCATATAAATGATCACTTTAAATCCTACTAAATAGGATCTAAATTTATTTAAAGCAAGTATCACCGTCAATAACTATTTCTCTATGGTTGCATAATTAAGTTTATTTCACTAAGAAACTTGCTTGTATAGCTGTAAATGAGCTGAATCGAACCGAGTATCTCATGTTTGAGCTCTGTTCGTTAAGCGATTCAAACAACGTTCGTATTCGTTCGTTAATATTCGAACTCTAAACCTGTATTCCTGTTCGGCTCATTAAGCAAAGTTTATGTTCGAATTCAAGTTCGTGTTCGGCTCGTTTAACATAAACGAGCTGTTCGTGAACATGCTCGAAATGCTCGAATCCAAATTATTTTAAGCCTTAAATGTGCCATACAAATCATAAATCATTCTAAAAAATAATTAAAGTACTAAATGACTAAATTCTATTATTCATTAACTATATAACTAACATTAACATAAAAATAACAAATAAAACCCTCCAAATATAAAAGTCTAGCCATAAAATTAACCTTAAAATTTGTCAAATGATAATTATGTCCATGTTTGCGAACGTTCGTTAAAACTCGCGAACATGCTCGTGTTCGCTCGAGTATTAATCGAACAAAAAAATTTGTTCAAACTCGATTCGTTAAAGGTTTCAAACAAGTCTTTCACGAGCACGAACGTGTCGAAATGAACTGAGCTACCGAACAGTTCGGTTCTTTTAACAGCTCTACTTGCTTGTATAATAAATGACATGCAACCTTCCTTCTTTCCTTCCTTTGACCTAAAACAGTTCCAACCGTATAGTCACTTACATCACACATAATTTAAATAGTAGCGACCTATCCGGTGAAGTTACAATATGTACAGAAGTTAACTCCTTTTTCAATCTATCAAAAGCAGTCAAACATTTATCATCAAAATGAAAAGGAGTATATTTACATAATAAATCACACAATGACTTAGTTATCTTTAAAAAAATCTTTAATAAATCGTTTATAAAAGTCAGCGTGTTCAAAAAAACTCTTTATTCCTTTGACATTCTTTGGAGGTGGCATTCGCTCAATATTTTTTATTTTCACCTTGTCCACCTCAATTTCTTTAGAGAGAATTTTGTGCCCTAAGACAATTTCTTTTTGAACCATAAAATGGCATTTCTTCCAATTTAGCATAAGATTTGTCTTCTCCCACCTCTGCAAAATAAAATCTAAATTATGAAAATAATTGTCAAAAGATGAACAAAATATTGAAAAAACGTCCATAAATATCTGTATAATTTTCTTAATGTAATCAGAAAATATGGCCATCATGCAACGTTGGAGCGTTGCATTGGCCAAATGGCATCCTCCTAAAGGCAAAGGTGCCATAGGGGCAAAAAATCTGAAATTCTCTTAATCCTCCGGAGCTATAGCTATTGAGTTATAAGCAGAACAACTATCAAGAAAATATAGAATTCATAACCTACTATCTGCTCCAATAGTTGGTGAAGAAAGCGTAAGGATGACAAGGTTTTTACTTGCGCTCTAATTTTAAATCTAATTCCCTTGTTAATTGTAAGTGTACGGGTAATTTATTGTAGAGCAAAACAAATAGGGTCAAAACTATTAAAATTTTTTGCTCACTTTATTATCTAAACTACTCAAGAATTTTAATTAAGTGAAACCACCAAAAAGCTAAAATAATGTAAGGCGAATTAACAACTTGAAAAAACTCAACTAAAGATAAATGTTTTAGGGTATAGAATCCACTAAATGTACCTAACTATGGATGAAATAGCCAACTATCACTCATGCTCTTGTCTTGCTAACACTGCATTTCACTCAAACCATCGGAATCCACTCTTGCCAACGAATCAAACTTAGTCAACACTATAGTTTTCTCTACTCTTGTGGTGAAATCTAAAGTGAAAACTTAATCTAGCTCTAAAAATGCCCAAAATATCCACCTAAGTGGACCACTACTTTCATGTGCCAACTCCTTAGGTTTCACCTATTCCATTCCATCATTGTCAACTATTCTCATAGATAAACAACAACTATCATGACTTGTAAATGGTAATCAAGCATTTACAAGGATTAAAGCAAAAATAAGTGAACTAGTAAGTACAAGATATAGCAATAATCAATTTAATTCAACCATAATCAAGTGACAAATAGGTTAATCTATCCCTAGAATAAGAAGATTTAGCTAGACATAGTAGATTTAACAATAAAGTTCATGTATTCAATATAACTAAGCATTAATGACACAACAAAGAAAGTAAAGAGAAAGAAATGCTAATTCAAGTGAAGAAACAAGATCTTCAAACTTCATCATTTTCATTGCCACCAAAAATACATTGTACATGAAGAGTTTTTTCAAGTTCTCAAAGAGAAAAAATATGAAAACTAGATCCAAAAACTATCACTAAATCCTCCAAAAGTTGATACAAAATGTCCTTTTGTGTCTTGTACAAGAAAAAGAAAAAAAGAGAAACCATGCAAGTTGGCAAGTTGCAACCACCATGAATCCCTGGATTGAATCCCTCGAGGGATTCTCCTAGAGATTGTCAAGAGCAAATCATTTGCTGCAACATGATTCACTGGCCACAAACTGCGGGAGAAACTGCGAACAGATTCTCCTACATTTTTTCTCTAGTTTTTCTTCTTCATTGTTTCTTTCTTCCAAGTTTCATCCTTTCCTTGTACCATTTCTTTTAGCTATTGTTATGACTCTCAAACGTCTCATTCTCGTTCATTTCACATCTAATTAAACTTAATCATTTTACCTACAGAATTAAAGAAATTTTACAAATAAAATGATAAAATCACAACTAATCCATTAATCACTTAAGGTGCAAATTAGTGACATAACATGGATAATTTATACCAATTAATCTTACAAACGGACTCAAAACCGATGTGAAGCACATTCAAAAAGATTACAAATTTAGCCGTTATCAACTCTCCCACACTTGAATTATTACTTGTCTTTAAGTAATATCAATGACTAATCACTACACAACCAATGATCCAAGTGCTTAGCCAATAACATGCTTTTTCAAATTCAAATCCCATAACTCAGTAATATGTCATTATGCCATCATTCAAATTACACAAAATACTCATAATATCTAGTAATGGAGAGAAAATTATACTCGAATTTAGCCATGTTCAATTCAATCTCTCACTCTAATCTACCTCCACAAATAAGTGATTCATACATTCAAAAGATTATGGCTACTCTCCTACAATCATTTTTTCCTCAAATCTTAAGTTTAAAGAATGAAATATTCACAAAACTTTTTACAACTACATAAGTTACGAGAGTATCTTTGTATGTGAAGATGGACACTTTTAGCTGAAGATCTCCAGTTACTCAACACTCGCATACTCAAGCCACTTAACTACTCCTAATTCAAGTACCTTTTTATGTGAAAGTCGATATTTGTAGATGAAAACTCCCGATTATTTAGTACAAGAATCATTGGAGTAACACTCTTATTTTACACACTTTTCTTTTTTTTTATTCATGTGAAGAAACACAATCCCTCTTAAAGTATTATGTATATAGTACGAAGAATATCACTTAATTGACTGTATCAATCACTTACATGTAGATTTAAATAAAAGAGGGAGAAATCTCATTAAACAAACAAATATAAGCATAATTTGTCTACTTTACCAAATATACTTTCTAAAACGCAAAAATTCTAACCACATAATAACTAATTTCAAGTTAAATGGGAAATGAATCATTGAAAAGTATATTCCAAAATCCAACAAGTAGATGAGTTAACTTCTTGAAAGTCAAATTTTGTTGACATTACTCAAACATTTTGGGCCATAGTGAAATTTTAGAAAAGATTTTAGAAAAATTTTGACAGAATTTTCCCTTATACCTGGGCGAAACTCCCTGCCAGAAAACCTAAATTTTAAAAAATTTTCACAAGGCAATATTTTCAAAATAAATGTCAACACTTTCAACATAAATTCAGTCAACAATCATCACCACAAAGTCACACAAAGTTTAAAACTAATCCCCTAAACCTATTTCTCTCCCTCATACTTAAATTTCACGTTACCCTCAATATGAAGGATAAGAATAAGATAAAAGAGAAAACAATACTCCCCTTGTTTCAAGTAACGATCGATCAAGACCAAGTAACGATGTCCTCCCTAGATCAAGTTTCAAAAAGTCAAGAAGAAGAAGCCATCATGGCCCTAATGCTCATGTCTCTCTACTCACTTCATCTCATTGGTGAGGCTGTATGGCCAGGTGTTGTTCAATGTTCTAAAGGCATTCAGCATTTTGTTGATTGTCCCGAATACTTTGATCAACTTAGCTTTGATACATAGGAGTTTATCCCAAAGCTGCGGCCATGTAGAGCGAGTATCAGCGAGGGGCTATCGAGCAACTTCCTCTTGAGCCGATGTTGTGCGCCACTTGTCCCCTCACCCTAAATGAAAACTCTACCAAAGTCAGTGTTAATCTTTAACTTTCGGCATGTAGTCTTCCCAAAAATATTAGTGGAATCCATCATTGATCAAAGAATATTGGTGAGAGCTACTCTCTTTTTTACCGACGCTAAAGTGAGGTAATGGGCATATGGCAAGGCATGCTGAGAATCATTATTTCAGGCAACTATCTACATATGATTGATAATAATACTCCCCAATGACAAACTCGGGATAGTTCCCAATCCGTGGACTATCTTATCTAAAAAATAAATATCACTCACTCGATCTTCATTAAACCCACTTGACTTTGAAAGGATACTAGAACCACAGATGTAGAGAAAAGGGCGATATTCTTCCTTAAATGATGCAGTGAGAATTGAAGATCATTGAGACGTTCGAGTAGTAGAATACTCACTATCCAATTGAGCAAGTGCTTCAGAAATATTCCATTCATAACCTTGCAATGATTGAAATGCCTTCTTAAATTGAAAATCAGGTCCCTCATTATGCACATTAAGCCAATTGAAAGGATCAGTTCGTATAAGAATTATAGCCTTGCCTCTAACCTAACTTTTAATCGTATCAAGTGCATGAATATGATACTTGGTTTCATCTACTACATTTGCATAAAATTCTTGAACAACATCTCTATAGTAGTAGTTGGGTAAATTGAAGAAACCATCCCATCCAAGCCTTGCAAATTGAACCCTAATATGATAGTGATTCTCAACATTAGATGCAACATCTTTCTCGACTAGTACTTTAGCCTTGAGCCGGTAATTGTACCATACTTCATTCTCAGCAGAAGTGAATCTAATCTCATCATATGGTGGCCTCGTCTCTTGCTCCTCCTCCTCTTGTTGTTATTCCTCTTCTCTGTGAGGACCCGTAAAGTTTTCTTATTTTATATTCTTTTATTTTATTTTCTCTTATGTATTTTCTTCACTCTACCCTATGATATTGACTTTTTAGAGATTTTATAAGTGAATAGAGGTTTTAAATCATTTTCCTGATATAAGTTAGTTCATGTTAAGTTTGGAATGCATTATGGACGTAGGACCCGCTAGTGCGCTAAGTGCGATAAAGTTTTGCCGATTAATTGAAGTTTTGTATAAAGAAATATTACTGTACAAGATGCTAGGAGACAATTAGAGGTTAGTTAGATAAATTACCATTGGTAGACAAAAGGATAGGATTGGAACCCTAAAGGACCACTTGTCACAAAACTATTGGAATTTGGACTTTGACTAACTTTCTTTACCTTTACTAAAACCTCCATTTTGACCCAAAAATCATCTTCATTCCAACCCTCTTGGCCGAACCTCTGAAGGAGAGAAAAGAGAGAAAGCTTCAACATTTATCTTCCATTTCTTGCTTATATATTGAAATCCAACCGATTAAATCTTGAATTTGTCCACAAAAGTGACTTGCTAAGGGAGTTTCAAGGTATTGGTGGAGTTGTTTTGGAGGAGGAACCCCTAAGCTACTATCTTTCTTGAGGTGTCAAGATATTTTGCTTGGAAACTCACTCTTTGTTCCTAATAATGGTAAATTAGTGACTTGTGGTGGCTAAATAGGTTGTTTTATGGAATATTTCATGGATTAAAGTGGAGTTAGATAAATTTCTGTTTTTTTTTTGCGGATTTTTCTGTTTTCATATGATGGTTATGGTTGGCCTTGGATTGATAGCTCTAAATTGTGTTAAATGGAGCCTTTGTGCGGTAATTACGGTTGTTTGTGAAAAATTTCAGAATTTGTGCGGAAATTTCAGGTTTAGGGTTTCAAATCTGCCCTGTTTTGCACTGTACGTTCGTCCTTGAGGAAGGCCGAATCTGTGAGAACCTCGAAAAGAAAAAATATATATATATATAAAATAATAATAATAACAAATATACAGTTACATATTACTTTTGCATGTTAGACTTTTAATAAATCCCCCTTCTATCTTTATCTGTCCTTAAATAAGTATGGAAAAAAAAATAAATAAAATATATATTTTGTACTTGCATTTTAGACTTTTAATAAACTCCATTTTTATTCTTACTTGTTCTTAAATAAGCACGTAAAAATAGTTTTTATGCTACAAACAATTCAATTGTGTAAAATATTGAAATTACTTGATTCTTGCCAAGATAAATTGATATTTCTTGATGTAAATTATTTTATCGCCTTAATATTAATTCCTTGAATTCCGATAGCTAGTTTTAATCGTTAATAATGTTAAGTGTTAATAGGAACCTTAGCAATAAGATGAAGTCGATAAATTTTAGACAAAACCGTTAAAAGTACACTTAGTATACTTAGGACGTTAAAATCTCGATAGTCGAATCTTTGCGAGAATAGTATATTATTAGGCATTCAAATTACAATTGGGGTAAATTTTGGAATTAGATTAAGAATAAGGACTTAAGTGGAAATTCGGAGGAAACGTGAAAAGATTAAAATAGCCTCCACCACCTCGAAAATTACCATGCAACCACCAAGTATCCATTGGCCAACCTTTTAAAATCACAATTCCATTTCTGCCGGATCACATTTCCTTTCTCCTCTCAAACACTCAACCTCCTCCATCCGCGATTCATCTTCATTTCAGCACCCCATCTCCACTCCACTATCACACCTCAAACCACAACAACATTCTCTCTTTGCCTTGTTATTATCGACCGAGAGTGAAGAGCCGAGCTTCCCATTTTTCTTTCTGATCAGAAGCTTGAGCAAGGGAGGAGGTTGCGCAAGTTGCTTTCTTAAACTGTTCGCGAGTGAGTGTGAGAGGAAGATCGCGAGCTGGAATTTTGAACTGTCCGAGAGAGTAAGTTACCTATCTCTGTTTCTGTCCGTGAGCTAGAGGGAAGAAAGAGAGAGACCGTGCGTGAGTTTCATTCTGCACTTTTAACCTCAACCAGCTGCCATCATCTTCCAACCGCAACTCCACAGCTGCAACCATCGCGTGCGTGAGTTGGCCGAGAGGAGAGAGACTTCAGCTTTTCTTGTCGCGTGAACTGACATTCTAGCTGAGGTAAATTCGAGACTTAGATTAGCTGATTACTGGTAGAAGAAGCTGTTTAAGAGCTTGCATGTTGAGTTTGTGCGTTCGGATGATGAAATCGAAACATGAGAAAAATCTGGTTTGATGGACATGGTTCTGCCGAGAACTTGATTAGGAAATGCAACCTTTAATTCACTTACTTGTGATAATCTGAGCTTATAACTATGATTAGCTAGTTAATAACAAGGCGTTTAAGCTTTGCATGCAGCTCATTAGCTCGGTTAAGCAAGAAAAAGAAAATGAAACAAGAATTCTGTCGCATGCAAACTTAGCCGAGAATAGGTGGTCAAATTTTGGAATTTATGGATGATTGTAGTTGTTGATCGAACCTGATTCTGAACTAGATATGTTAATTGGCTAGTTAAGTATTTGCATGTCGAAATCGAGTGCCTAATACCATGTGTTAGCCGAAGAAAAATTTGATTTAAGACTAATAAGCTGCTGGAAAATTTGTTAGTAGCCGAGAGGTTGAGCTGGAAATTTTGCAGTTTGTTTCTGGAAATTTTCTTGGAGTGTAATGGATGGAAATGCCTGAAAAATGTTGTTTTAAGTCTTGTATGACATGCAGTAGTAAACCATTTGAACTGTTGGTAAATTTGGCCAAAATTGTTGACACATAGCTGCTGGAAATGTTTCAATTTATCCGAGGAAGGGAGAAAGCATTTTTACCAGTTTTCTTTAGGAATTTTGGGATTCCAAATTGTTACATTTAAAGTTTGACAAGCTGTAAAATATTCCACACTTGTTGATTTCACTCTAGATCATTTTAAGAGGGTCATGCATGTGAAAGTTGGGGTGACAATTTAATTTTTATGGCCAAAATGTTGAGATGAAAATTCTTAGCTATTTGAGTGAATTGCACAAGCGTTAAATTTTGATGGAATTAACTGCAGGAATTACATGTTATTAGTTTTACTTGGTGGATAAAACCCTTGCGGTTTAGTCAATAGATTTGCCTGGAGGCCTTGAATTTATTTGTTTAATTGTGATCTGATATGAGCCTGTTGGATACCAAGAGCTAATGATTGACGAAGCCTTGGTCATTTGTTTAATTTTAATCAGATATGAATCTGTTGAAACCCAGGGCTAATGATTGACGAAGCCCTAGTGAAATTGCTGGTTGAAATATGATTTTACTATATTGAGCATCCGATTAGTTTTCCTTCGAATTATAGCTGAAACTTTCATACTGGGTGCTTAAGACTATTTTGTGGCTTGCTAGTCACTTTTTGCTTGTTGAATTGAAGTAAAAACTGAAGAAATATTATGGACAAAGCATTATAAGTTAACCGTTTACTGCTGGAGGTAGTATACGGTCGCTAGCCGAATTAGTTAAGGTTTTTCGTGAGATTATTTTCTGGAATGGTGTAACATTTATGTTGGTTGAGATTGGGCAGATTATAAGCTATAAAGACTAAGCATAACACAATAATGCTAAAAATTCAAGTGTCGGTACTTTTAAAACCTGGCTAACCAGCTAGTTCTTTCTTTCGCTTAAACTAGCTTTATTACCTTTAGAAAATGATTGCACTAGTTTTTAAAACCCTAGGTTTTATTTTATTTTCTTTTCTTTCTTTTAAAATTGACCCGGCTAGTTGTTCTAGAGGAAAATTGTCAAAAACACGAGATTTTAATAATAAAAAAAAAAGAGTAAAAAACTTGCTCGGCAAGAAAACTTACTTTAAGTAAATTAGATTTAGCTGCACCTCTAGAAAGAAAAGTATTTTTAAGGAAACTATACGAAATATTTTACTACTTTTAACTTTAAGTGGATTGTCGATTTATTTCAAGAAAATAAACTAGTTATATACTAGATAATCTTTTATATACGTAAACCAAGAACTTGTATAGTAAAACTTATAGTTTTAAAACTTGGTTTTCTAAGGTTTAGCGAGGACGTGGATTTCGATTCCCAGCTTAATCTGTGACTTCGCTCTTGGTGAGTATCCCTGCTTGTTCTATGTTTATTTGATTAAAGCGCTTTCTTGACTTGATATGTGATATTTGGAAAAAAATGGTTTCTGATCCATCGAAATGAGCAGTGTGTACTTTATCACACTAGCCTTTCGAGTGGTGACTTATTTGAAATGTTTTTGTGAATATCTTGCTCGCACTTGCTAAGTACTGAGTAGGGGAATGTACCACACCTGCGGGTGGGAGGGCCTCTTATCCTATCTCAAGTACTAAATCACCAGGCAGGGGAATGTACCACACCTTAGGGTGGGAGGGCCTCTTATCCTGACCTGGTCACTACGTGTTGGACGTAACGTCGTTGGGTGAATCCCTCGACCAGTCCCTAAGGTATACTCGAGTATTACCACTCTCGTGTTTGGCGTTCGGGCCCAGTAAAGGGGTATGATTGGTGGCCGGAGTTAAGAAAAATAAAAAGACCTACATGGACCTTAGGTAGTGAGAGTTGACGGAGGGTCAACTACGGTAAATTTTGATCAAGCGTGGAGAATGGCTCCTGAGAGCCCTGTATCCTATCTTGTGCTGTTATACGCTCTCCTAATTGTTTAATTTGTGAAATTGTTACTCGCTGTTTGATTTACATGATTGCATGTTTTGGGGCACCACTGAGCTTTAACTCACCCCACGTTCATTTGTTTTCCTTGACAGGTCCTGGCACTTGAGCAAGACTTGAAATCTAATTTCACTTTTATGCATGTAGTTTGAGTTAAACATTGTATCTTTTATTTTGGATTGCCGCTTGAAACTGGAAAAGTGTAAACCCTGGAATTGTTATTTGGCTTGTACTAATGTATTTGGATTGTATGTTTTTGTTGCCTGGTTTGTAACGCGTAAGGTATTTAAGAGTCGACGATTGGCTATCGTAAAAATGCTGTTATCTCTGAAGTTAATGTGGTTTTAGTCATCAGCCTATTTGGAAGGAATCGGTGTTGTAATAGTTTAGGTTATTCTTCGGAAGGATTTGGATAGTTTGCTTGTGTGAGTCCTGGCGAGAGTTAGGCTGGCGGCCCGCCAACCCTCTGGTTCGCCTTAGGGGGAAGTGGGGTCGCCACAGAATCAGCCCTTGCCCAAAACATGAAAGTTATTGATAATTGAGTTATCTAGCTACTGGTAAAATTTCAACTCAATTGGAACACTGTAGCCCGTGAAATGACTGAAATATCCTTGACTGCCACAAGCCTTGTTTCACTGACAGTTTTCTATCCTCACTGAAATTTCGATTTTTGACTATGAAAATGCATGATTTGGCTTTAGAGGTCTTCATAAGAAATGTAGGTATATGTCTTAGCTTCAAACCACCATAAGATTCGTTTCAATCCGATAAGTGTAGCTTCAGTTGTGGTTGTTATGCCAAAAAGTGTGTTTATGAGTTGTATGTAAAATTGTGGTTGATTTTAGATGAGTTGGTGTTGGTTGTAGGATGGAAAAGTAAACAACTTTAGGGGAGATGCTGTCCAATTTTCTAGGCCGTTTGGTTCCTTTAAGTTTGAGTTACCTTTGTGGCAGAAATGAAGGGCTTTTGGGTCATTCAAGCCCTAGGTCCTCTCGTTACCTTTTCGTTCCAAAATCACGCTTTTGCACCTTTGCATTCGTAGTTCGTTGGGTTAGGCATACGACTTATAGTTGAGTTTCATTTGTGAATGTCGTTCCCATAGGAACCATAATTATTTTACTTTGATCATTTTAGGACGTGTTGGTGATCCAGGAAGTACTTCGGGGAGGAAAGTTTGAATTTGTTTAACTTGAATTGGTGAGTGTACCACTTTCCTAATTTGTTGCTTATTTGGCTATCCGTGACTTCTGTATACTCTGTATGAAACGAGGGTGTACTTTATCACTCTCTTTTCTCTCGTCTATTTACTTTGTTTCCTGCATACTGTATAAGTCTGTATCTGCTCTCTGTATCTGTTATCTGTATCTGTTCTCTGTATAAGTCTGTGACTTCTGAGCTCAAAACCTGTGGCTAGTTACTCAAGTCAAGCCGGCAAGGGCCAGGTCGATTAGATAACAAACCACGGTAGTCTGTTTCTAGGAATCTTTGGGTATTGAGATTCTTGATTCCGGTATACTCGAGTATTATCACTTCTGTTTCTGTTGAGGTGTTTGGGCCGGGTAAGGGGTAAGTTTGGTGGACGGAATTTGGTGTAAAGTGGGGGTCTACGGACATGGTTGTTGTTCATTCGTTGACGGAGAGTTAACAGGTTTGGATCAAGTACTGCAACCGAAAATTTTGGGCTCCTGAGAGCCACCCGTATCCTTTCTATCTATGGTGTTTGTTCATTTTTTTATTTGATTTGCATATGTGACTAATTGAATATGAAGTTCCATGATTCTTAATTGCTATTATTTTGGTACCTCATTGAGCGTAAGCTCACCCCCTTCCCGTTATCTTTGTTTTCCTTACAGGGAACCACACTTTGAACCGTGATTTTGAGAAAAGGGTTGAGCTGGTGTAAACGTTCTTTTGTTAGCTCTTGTGTAATCAAAACCCTAATTGTCTTTTAATTAAGTATCATGCTTTTAATTGTAAAGTTTTCAAGGTATGTATATGAGTGTTTTATCATGTATATTAAGTGTATTCATTTGAGACGGTACCTTGGCATTTGTTGAGATGCTACTTGTAACCATTGGACGATCGGATGAGCGTGGCATTTGAACAAGGAAAGAAATTTCTGGCGGGAACTGTTCACCAAATCCGGCCATGTATCCGGCCAGTTCTTTGCCGGATATCTGGTCATATTAGCAGGGGTTTTTGAAAAATTTTTGGGTTACTTATTGCCTCATATCCGGCCAGCGATTCGGACGGAAATCCGGCCATATCTTGGCTTGATTGTGATGTGTCCACTTTCCATTTGCATCTTTGTCTTCATTTTCATTTCCGTTGAGGCGTTTAATCGAAGTACCATGGTACCTTACGGTGTAGAACTCATGTTTCTCAACTTAGTAGTCTTCGATTGATTGTTCTCTTGGGGATTCGTTTGTGCGCTATATTGGGTTTGTGTGATTCGACTCCGTAGTGCTGGCGAGAGCTGGGCAAGCGGTCTACCGAATCCTTTGGTTGGCCTTAGGGTGAGGTGAAGCCGTCACAGGTGGTATCAGAGCCGCTTCGCGTGGTTTCTGTGCGAAGTGAGCTTGGGCCAGGTGGTGTTATGGTCCTGATTTCGTGAATGTGTCTAAAGGTATAAGTGCTCTTTTGCGCATAAGCTATGACCGTGCATGTTATAAGTGTACAAAATCGTTATCATGGTACTTGAGAAGATCTATAGGTATGTCGGGTAGGAATCTTTAATATGGATGATTTACTCTTGGGACCGGCCGACTCGAGTTGTGAATTATCTTATTTTAGAGTCTTGGACTTGAGTACCAAAAGGTGGATAGCGCTAGAATAAGGGTCTGTATCTTGATTGAATTCGAGGGAAGTCTTGATGCCCAAGAACAAGGCACGGAAGATCTGTACATTGGACCTAGTAATTAGACTGATCGAGGGGATTGGACCTGGAAGCGTTATCATGGACTAATCTCATACTAGTCTGGCTAAAGTTTTCTAGAGAGTGACTAGATTGTAGGGTACATTGAGGAATTCACACCTAAGACTTGTTTTCTTTTGCTATGACTGTGAGGACTGGATAAGTGTTTATTTGATTTGAGATGGCCTGACTACAATGATCTAGGTCTCTACCTCATTTTGGATATCTGATACCCGTAGCTTGATCCTTGACGAACTACCCTTGCTTATATTTCCTTGATACCTATCCACTAATGTTCTCGTATGAACTTGGCTTGATTATTAGCGTACCGAGATTGAGAGTTTTGGAAATAGGTAGAGAGATTTTGAAAACAAAGATGTGGCATATGTATAGAGAGATATACGAAGTCTGCTTTAAGGTTTCAATATGTATATACGTGATACGTGGTATAGTATTATAAGATATTGTCCTACCTATGTTCTACTTTCCTGCCTAGTTCATTTGAGCATATCTAAGTTTAATCTTTCGTGGTTTAATTGGAAGTAAAGGAACTTAACAGTTATATGGTTAGATTGCCACTTATACCTAGTTACTTATCATGATTCATTAACTTGCCTAGTAAACTATCACTTGAGTTTCAGTGAATCCGCGAGATGGAACACTTAGTTGGTATGTATAAGGAAATCGAGATTCTTCGAAATGGAGTAGAGGTTCAAAAGAGATTAGCCGAGTACTGGGAAGAGCAATGGAAACATGAATACGTGGAGAAAATTGAGCTATTATATGAGAACATAGAACTGAAAAGACAATGCGAAGGGATTTCAACAGAGACTTTAGCAAGGGCACAAATTAATACTTTTACGGAAATTCCAGAGAAAATCCAAAGGACAGAAATTTCAGGTGCACAGGTGAAGGCCTTCCATGCAAAGAAAAGGGGTGCACTTAGTCAAATTCAAAGGCAAAAACAAGGTGATCCAGATAGACCACTCACTAAGGTAGGTAGAGGAACTAGTGGCGTAAGAATTTTGGGGTCACCTAAAGAAGATACTCCGAAAGGGGCCTCACTAGGAGATCAAATCTCAATTCCACGCCTATGTTGTGGCTATTGTGGAAAAATCAATCATACTGAAGTGAATTGTAGGAAAAGAATGGGAAAATGCCTACGTTATGGGGGCGCCAATCATCGGGTTGCTAACTGCCCAGTTGTACTACGTGAAGGGAAAAGAACCCAGCAACCAATCAAAACTAACCCTGGACAGACGAAGGGAAAAGGGACTGGATCGAAAGTACCGGCTCGAGTGAATTCCCTAGAACAACTTCAGGTCTCTTACTTGTCTGAGGACGTAGAAGGTATGATCCGCCGTCTAACACGGATTTTGATAGATTCCGTTGAGAAGGAAATTTCGAGGATGAAATTTCTTTAAGGGAGAGTATGTGAGGACCCGTAAATTTTCCTTATTTTATATTCTTTTATTTTACTTTCTCTTATGCATTTTCTTCACTATACCCTATGATATTGATTTTTTAGAGATTTTATAAATGAATAGAGGTTTTAAATCATTTTCCTGATATAAGTTAGTTCATGTTAAGTTTGGAGTGCATTATGGACGTGAGACCCGCTAGTGCGATAAAGTTTTGCCGATTAATTGAAATTTTGTATAAAGGAATATTACTGTACAAGGTACTAGGAGACAATTAGAGGTTAGCTAGATAAATTACCATTGGTAGACAAAAGGATAGGATTGGAACCCTAAAGGACCACTTGTCACAAAATTATTGGAATTTGGACTTTGACTAACTTTCTTTACCTTTACTAAAACCTCCATTTTGACCCAAAAATCATCTTCATTCCAACCCTCTTGGCTGAACCTCTTAAGGAGAGAAAAGAGAGAAAACTTCAATTTTTATCTTCCATTTCTTGCTTTTATCTTGAAATCCAACCGATTAAATCTTGAATTTATCCACAAAAGTGACTTGCTAAGGGAGTTTCAAGGTATTGGTGAAGTTGTTTTGGAAGAGAAACCCTAAGCTACTACCTTTCTTGAGGTGTCAAGGTATTTTTCTTGGAAACTCACTCTTTGTTCCTAATAATGGTAAATTAGTGACTTGTGGTGGCTAAATAGGTTGTTTTATGGAAGATTTCATGGATTAAAGTGGAGTTAGATAAATTTCTGATTTTTTGGGAATTTTTCTGTTTTCATATGATGGTTATGTTTGGCCTTGGATTGATATCTCTAAATTGTGTTAAATGGAGCCTTTGTACGGTAATTGCGGTTGTTTGCGGAAAATTTCAAAATTTGTGCGGAAATTTCAGGTTTAGGGTTTCAAATCTGCCCTGTTTTGCACTGTACGTTCGTCCTTGAGGAAGGCTGAATCAGCCCTTGCCCAAAACATGAAAGTTGTTGGTAATTGAGTTGAATAGCTACTGGTAAAATTTCAACTCAATTGGAGCACTGTAGCCCATAAAATGATCGAAATACCCTTGACTGCCACAAGCCTTGTTTCACGGACAGTTTTTTGTCCTCACTGAAATTTTGATTTTTGACTATGAAAATCATGATTTGGCTTTGGAGGTTTTCATAAGAAATGTAGGTATATGTCTTAGCTTCGAAACGCCATAAGATGTGTTTATGAGTTATATGTAAAATTGTGGTTGATTTGAGATGAATTGGTGTTGGTTGTAGGATGGAAAAGTAAGCAACTTTAGGGGAGATGCTGTCCAATTTTCTAGACAGTTTGGTTCCTTTAAGTTTGAGTTGCCTTTGTGGTAGAAATGAAGGGCTTTTGGGTCGTTCAAGCCCTAGATCCTCTCATTACCTTTTCGTTCCAAAATCACGCTTTTGCACCCTTGCATTCGTAGTTCGTTGGGTTAGGCATACGACTCATAGTTGAGTTTCATTTGTGAATGTCGTTCCCATAGGAACCATAATTGTTTTTTTTGATCATTTTAGGACGTGCTGGTAATCCAGGAAGTACTTCGGGGAGGAAAGTTTGAATTTGTTTTACTTGAACTGGTGAGTGTACCACTTCCCTAATTTGTTGCTTATTTGGCTATCCATGACTCCTGTATACTCTGTATGAAACGAGGGTGTACTTAATCACTCTCTTTTCTCTCGTCTATTTACTTTGTTTCCTGCATACTGTATAAGTCTGTATCTGCTCTCTGTATCTGTTCTCTGTATAAGTCAGTGACCTTTAAGCTCAAAACCTGTGGCTAGTTACTCGAGTCGAGCCGGCAAGGGCCAGGTTAATTAGATAACAAACCACGGAAGTCTGTTTCTAGGAATCTTTAGGTGTTGAGACTCTTGATTCCGGTATACTCGAGTATTATCACTTCTGTTTCTGTTGAGGTGTTCGGGCCCGGTAAGGGGTAAGTTTGGTAGACGGAATTTGGTGTAAAGTAGGGGTCTACGGACATGGTTGTTCTTGATACGTTGACGGAGAGTTAACGGGTTTGGATCAAGTACTACAACCGAAAATTTTGGGCTCTTGCGAGCCACCCGTATGCTTTCTATCTATGGTGTTTGTTCATTTTTTTATTTGATTTGCATATGTGACTAATTGAATATGAAGTTCCATGATTCTTAATTACTATTATTTTGGTACCTCATTGAGCGTAAGCTCACCTCCTTCCCGTTATCTTTGTTTTCCTTACAGGAAACCACACTTTGAATCGTGATTTTGAGAAAAGGGTTGAGCTGGTATAAACGTTATTTTGTTAGCTCTTGTGTAATCAAAACCCTAATTGTCTTTCAACTAAGTATCACTCCTTTAATTGTAAAGTTTTCAAGGTATGTATATGAGTGTTTTATCATGTACATTAAGTGTATTCATTTGAGATGGTACCTTTGCGTTTGTTGAGATGCTACTTGTAACCATTGGACGATTGGACGAGCGCAGTATTTGAACAAGGAAAGAAATTTCTGGTGGGAACTGTTCACCGAATCCGGCCGTGTATCTGGCCAGTTTTTGGCCGGATTAGCAGGGGTTTTTGAAAAATTTTTGGGTTACTCACTGCCTCATATCCGGCTAGCGATCGGGCCGAAAATCCGGCCATATCTTGGCCGGATTGTGATGTGTCCGCTTTCCATTTGCATATTCGTCTTCATTTTCGTTTCCGTTGAGGCGTTTAATCGAAGTACCATGGTACCTTACGGTGTAGAACTCATGTTTCTCAACTTAGTAGTCTTCGATTGATTGTTCTCTTGGAGATTCGTTTGTGCACTATATCGGGTTTGTGTGATTCGACTCCGTAGTCTTGGCGAGAGTTGGGCAGGCGATCCATCGAACCCTTTGGTTCGCCTTAGGGTGAGGTGGGGCCATCACATTCTCCCTTAGAGGAAGTTGGTTCATCTATAGGCAGTTGTCGCCTTGCTTTCTTTTTAGTCCGAATAACCCGTGTGGTAGAAGTGGAAGCGACATTTGTTCGCTTAGTAGGATTTGACTTACTAGCAGCAATTTTAGGACGAACCATTGACCTATAAAAGTTAGAACATTGTCCAAGAAATTTCAAAAAATTAAGAAAAACACCAAAGGAAATATCCCAAATATCATGAATAATCCTAACACTATGCATTATATTCTCAATGCACATAATGAAGACAACCCATAAGCTCTACAAGTATTCGAGAAGTTGCATGATAGAAATTTCATTTACCATTGTACCACAAGGTCACACTTCTCTATTATCTTCATATATAAAAAACTAAGCACTTATAAGGCCAACAATAAACATAATGAGGCTTAAACAAATTGCTCATAAAAATTGCCTATTTATTAAAGAACTTAAGAAATGGCAGTTTGCTTAATTCCCAAAATTGCACCAATTCCAACCAAAATGAGCAAAGTAACATGCTTATGGAAGTTAAATGAGCTCAACCAAATATCTAAACAGCAACAAACTTAACCAAAATTTACCAAGAATTTTGTCCAAAAATTGAAAAAAAAAATTCAACAACGGAGAAATGTAAATGAACTAAATAAAATAAAGGCAAGAGACTTACTTGGAAATTGTTAAGTGATGAAATGCAAAGCAAATGGTACGAGAAGCCTAAAAAAAATTCACTCCAATCAACTTCCAATTGAAAGAAATGAGATTCTAAAACCCTAAGATTTTTGCCTCAAATCTTCAAACTTTGTTGTTTTTTATGATGATTGTTGCTAGAATGGTGCTCACTAGAGGTTTTTGTGTGATTTGGTGATGAATTGAAGGGTTTTAATGGATGGAAATTGAAGAATAGAAGTGGGTTGATGAATTTGTGAATATGCTCATGAGAAAGGAGGACAATGAAGAAAATTCTGTCATTGAACTTATTAAAGCTACTGTCCATCACGAAACCGTGAGCGAATTCCATAGTTTCTACAGCGGTTTCCGACAAGTAACTTGAAGATGAATTTTTTTTTCTGTTGCCCTGCCAAAACCACATGTAGTTACTTCTGTAGTTGCTTCCACGGTTACTGTCCAATGCATTCGAAGAAGAATTTTTTTTTTGCTGCTCTAGTGAAACCGTAGATTGAATCCCTCGAGGGTTTCTCTGAGGGATTGTGGGCAGTGTCTCGAAAACAGATTCTTTGTCCAACACTAAGAAAAATATCCCCCAAATCAACTTCCTCTTGTTCAAACAAGATAACCTTAACCCTTAACAATACAACACAATTCACTCACCATATTTTTAACTCATGACACACATTTACATGCATTATAAGCTAGAATTAATATCAAATATTCAAAATGCATGCATCCCTAAAATATAAGTATAAACATGAAAACTCCCTCAATGCTTCATCCAAAATAAAAAATGCAATATTGGCCATGTTCGTGACTCCTCTTGACCTTGTAACCTACAAAATAGATAAAACTCACATTACACTATGTAAATATGAAAAACACATAAAATACAAGAAAAATACTAAATCATTTGGTTGCCTTCCAACCAGCGCTTTGTTTAAAGTCAGTAAGTCTGACTTTTTACCATTCATTTTAAATGAATAGATGAGTCCCCTAAGAAGTAAACTACCCCTTTTGGAACTATTTCACCTGTTAAGTAAGTCTTTAATTGCCATCCATTCACCTTAAATGGCTCACTTTTACGATTTGAAATCTCTACTGCTCGATAAGAAAAAATTCTTGTGACCTCAAATGGACCAGACCACCTAGATTTCAGTTTGCTCGAAAACAATCTAAGGCGTGAATTGTAAAGTAGTGCCTTTTGTCCGACCTCAAATTGTTTATGAAGAATTTGTTTGTCATGCCAAAACTTCACCTTTTCTTTGTATATCTTGGCATTCTCATATAAAATCAAATGAAGTTCTTCCAATTCACTCAGTTCCAGTAATCTCTTCTCGTCTGCAAGACAAAAATCCATATTGATAGCCAATATGCCTTATACTCAATCTCCATAGGTAAGTGGCACACTTTTTAAAAAATTAACCGATATGGTGACATCCCTAATGGAGTCTTAAAAGCCATCCTATAAATCCATAAAGTATCATCTAATTTTTTTGTCCAATTCTTCCTTGACTTATTCACCTTTTTTTCTAAAATGAGTTTAAACTCCAAGTTTTCCAACTTCACTTGGCCATTTGCTTGAGGGTGATGAGCAAGTGAAGTTTTATACCTGCAATCATATTTAAGCAACAAAGTGTGAAATTGTTTATTACAAAAATGGTTACCTTCATCACTTATAATGGCTTTTGAAATTCCAAACCTACAAAATATGTTCTTTTCTAAAAACTTAAGTACAACTTTAGCATCATTAGTGGGCAATACAATAGTTTCTACCCATTTAGGCACATAATCAACCACTACAAGTATATACTTATTATTATAAGAACTCGAAAATGACCCCATAAAGTCTATACCCCACACATCAAAAACTTTTACATCCATAGAAATAGTCAAAGACATTTCATTCTTTCTAAAAATATTGTCAGTTCTTTGACATTCATCACAACTTTTGACAAAATTTCTAGTATCTTGGTACATAGTTGGCCAATAAAACCCTGATTGCCATATTTTTGCCACTGTTTTTGATGTACTAAATTGTCCTCTAGTTTCAAGGCTGTGACAATGCAATAAAACACAATGTACCTCTTGTTCAGGTATACACCTTCTTATCATCCAATCGGCATAGTGGTTGTTAAAGAATGGCTCCTCCTAGAAGTAATGCCGTCATGAAGGAATTTCTTTCTTTGGTTATAGTTCATTTCTCTTGGAATTACTCCGTTAACTACATAGTAAATCGATATACCAAGGTGACTTTTTGACTACTAGCAAGAATTCATCTAGGAATTCCTCCTTGATGAGAATTTGATTTTTCTTTGAGACATATTCAAGATGAGAAAGATGGTCTGCCATTAGATTCTCCGATCCTTTTGTATCCTTGATTTCCAAGTCAAATCTTGCAATAGTAAAATCCAATGAATTAATCGTGCTTTTGCACCCTTCTTTCTCAATAAATGCTTCAAAATTGCATGATCTGCATAAATGATAACTTTAGATCCTACTAAGTAAGATTTAAATTTATCTAATGCAAAAATAACTGCCAAGAGCTCCTTTTCTGTAGTTGCATAGTTAAGTTGTGCTTCATTGAGTAGTTGACTTGCATAATAGATCACATGCAACCTTCCTTCTAGCTTTTGTCCAAGACATACTCCTATAGCAAAGTCACTAGCATCACACAACAACTCAAATGGCATTCTCCAATCACGTGATGCCATAATTGGTGTAGCTATCAGTTCATTCTTTAACCTATTAAATGCTAACAAGCATTCATTATTAAAATTGAAAGGGGCATTCTTACTGAGTAAATCACACAAGGTCATAGCTATTTTGGAAAAATCCTTAATAAATCGCCTATAGAACCCAACATGTTCAAGAAAGCTCTGGATTCCCTTAACATTTCTAGGTGGAGGCATCTTCTCAATCACCTCTGATGAGCGCGGGGTATACATATATTAATTAACTCATTCATAGTCAAGTTTTATATTTATGAATTTCTAATACCCCACACGTGATTTTTCACAAGTATACGAGTGGTGATTGTGTATAAGGTATTAAGGATCAAACCCACAAGGAAGATTATCAATTACCGGTGATTTTCGAACTCCTTTATTATTTAGACTACTACAAATGCAGAAAATTAAATATACACTACAAACATGAAATAAAAAAATAAAAATAACAATATAAAGCTCTTAGAGGTATGGAATTCCTAACTACTCTCGCAAATGAAATTATGGTTAAATGAATACTGCTATCTTGGCTAGGTATGGCGTAATTTCCTAATGTATGTGAAACCTATATTCATAGTGAATTAACTATACTTATAATTAAGTCATACCTACCCTCGTAATTATGAAATTAACTGCAAGGTCATTCTTCTATGAAATTATATAAAATAAATCACTAAAGCCACAAAGGTGCTCCTCTACTCTCATGAGAGAAATCCCTAGGTTTATCACTTCCTTGAACTAGTGTTAAATTCAAATTCTCACTACAAACTTAACATCTTAAGATTATCACAATTAATGGTCGGTTAATCATAATAAGAAACTAAAAGTGATAAATAACTTGCTTAAAATAATATCATCAAATAGCAAAGTAAATATCACAAACAAGATATAGAAAGTTCATCTATAACTCTAGGCATAAACTTTAACTAAACATGAAGAACAAAATCTAAACTTATATTATAGCTAAACATGAACTTAAATACAAAAGAGAAAGTGATAGGAGAGAAGTCACCCTTATCACATGAGGTCTAACTGTCCATCTTTGCTCCTCAAATTTTCATCCAAATCTAGCTATACATACAAGATGGAAAAACTACACTAATTATACTAATCTACCCTAACTAATGAACTAAGGAAATTCTAGTGAAAATTACATTTTTGTGGAGTTTCTCTAGCCTTCCAAAGTTATAAAAAATGCTCTTCAAAATCCTCTTTTTATAGAGGAGTTCAAGCAAAAGACAGAGTGTTAAATCATATTAAAATTCCCCTTGAGCCTATAAACACGCTAGATTTGAGTTGTAAAGCTTCTTTGGCTACTGTCCTGGTCTATTTCCACCAAAATTCTTGCAGAAAAATGGGTCAAAAAGCTTGTATGAACAAAGCACAATTTGCAACCAAATTGAAGAATACGTGACCTCGAAAACGTGACCTAAGTTCGCGTATTATATCCCACGTTTTGCTTTTTTGCAAGTTTGCTCAATTTTGGTTAGACTTCATTCTTGTTCTGTTTTTGAACCAACTTTCCTTGATATTTTTTCAATGATGGAGGCTGAACTACCTCTTGTACAAAACATAAAAGTTGTAACCCTTTGATTTAGTTTTCCAATGCATCAAGAATCATCCAATTTGGAACTCTGTAGATGGACTTTGAGGCCTTCAAAACAAATGTAGAATTATGTGTTAGTTTTAAAATGGTACAAGAATCACCTCAATCCACTATGTGTTAGAACTACATATTAGCTTTAAAATGGTACAAGAATCACCTCAATCCAATATTTGTACCTCAAGATATAGTCAAAATACCAACAGGTGTCAAAACTAAAAACTTCATTTCTTTACTATTGATTGCATTTCATCTCTTGCACTTCTTATTATTTTTAAAACCACTTTAAATCATAAACATTCATCCAAATATCTTTTAAACTCACTCCATTTAATGATTGAACCATTAAACCTACAAAAACATGAAATTTTTACCATTAAAATTCATAGAAATGCAACTTTTGATATTTAAACCATAAAATGCATATTTTCACTAAAAATCTAGTTGATTTGTTATTAAAATAATTAAAACACCCCAAAACTAAATAATAAAACACATTTAAAACACTCAAAATATACACTTATCAAATTCTCCCACACTTGAACCATTACTTGTACTCAAGCAATAAAAAATACAAATCAACAATGATCCAAAATTTTGAAAATAAGTATATGTGTGCAATTCAACTTCATTTTCTCTAAACAAGGTAAATAACCATTATGCAATCATTCAATTAAACTCAAGTACTTATAATATCAAATAAAGGAGAGCCAATTATATTTCAAAGTAAAGATAATAATCATTCCCTCAAAAGAATAATCATGAGAAAAGTATTGCACTTATTGACCATATTAATCACGTAACTTATAAAGTCAAGTGAAGAGAAGAAATTTTATCAAACATGCAAAATTTAGACATAATTTTCTCCACTTTTCAAGATATACTTTCCTATAAATGCACAAATTATAATAACATAATAATCATTTTTAAATTAAATGAGAAAAGAAGTTTTCAACTACATATATTTATCTCAAAAGTAGAAGGAAATTGAGTTACTAATGGTATGGAACTTGTCGCTCTTCGATAAAATTGAAAAAATTTGAAACCTTTTGGAGCAATTTTGTAATTTTGAACAAGATTTTGAAAAAATTTTGGTAGAGTCTCCGCTTAAAAATGGACAAAACTCCTTGTCAACAAACCCAAGTTAGAAAATTTTCTAAGCACAAAAACATTTTCAAGTACTAGTCCAATATTTGTATTCAACAAGTCAATCACTTGCATTTCATATAATCACAATTCTCCCCCCCCCCACACTTAACATGCACATTGTCCTCAATGTCTAAAAAAAAAAAACCAAGATAATGAAAGTAATACTCCCCTACTACTACGATTGACGTATCATGAAGTGTCACAAACCATTGTCCGTTTATCTCCAAAACTTCATGAGTTCCATTGGATAACCATTAGTAATTACACCTAAGAATTGAAAATGAAAAACAAAGGTGAAAACAAAGGCATTAATAAATATAAAATGGCAATTCGTAACTCTACGCCTTTGTTTTAGTGATGCACCTATAGAAAATACACAAGAAACTACTCAAGGTACAATAAAATATTTTACTTCACACATTTTGCCCTTCACATATTCAAAAGCTTTCATCCAATCATGCTTTATATGAAGATTAAGCAATAAATTTTCATTTAAATGCATCATTTTCCTTTTAACTAGATAAAGTAGTCATTTTTTAATTACAAACTCAAATTTGCTAAAATGTCACCATATAATGAATGTATACATGTCACATTTTAACAATTTGAACCATCCAATTATACTTAACAACATTCCAAAACCAATTATTACATTTGATCACATAATAGGAATATGCATAAATTAAAATATTGCATAGATCATCGCATTCCCACATTTGATCATCTAAACATGCTTAAAAATGTTAAATAAGCATAATGGATCTTATACATCAATAAATAACATTACAAATTCACCATTCAAAGTATGTCATTAAACTCAAAAGATATTCGAATGGTGAATTAAATTTAAGAAATTTACCTCAAAATGGTAGAGTGATCTTTGGTGATGCAAATGATGTAAAAATCCATATGAAACACGCTTAAATTGACCTCCAATCGCTTGCAATAGAAACTATTAACCCTAATCTTAATCCTCTTTAAAACCAAATTTTGAGTTGTTTTTCTTGAATTTCAATTGGTTAAAAAGGTTCTATGAAGGTCAAATGATGTTTGATTGATGATTTCTTGCAAAGATATGGTGTATAAGAGAAGATTTGTGAAGTGTGTGAGAGACTGTGTGCAAAACGTGAGGTGAAGAGAAGGTGGAAGAAGTGGAACTCATGTTTTGTGCCTTTAATATAAGAAGTGAAAATGCAACCTTGAAAATGTGGTCTGGAGTTCATGTTTTTGAGCTTATGTTTTCTACTTCAAGTTCACATAAGACAAAACATGACTTCAAGAAAATGTGACCTGAGGTCACGTTTTTAAGATTGTATTTTTTGTGAAAAATTGTAGAAGACAAAACCCGACCTAAGGTCGCATTTTGAGCCAGCGTTTTATTTATTCTACAGTTTTTCCTGCAGAAATTTGTAACTTTCTGAAATTATACATGTGACCCAATTGCTCAAAAATGCATTCTAGATCATTTTTTTTTGTCAAAATAATCAATGTATGCACATATAAAATGATCAAAACATGCATTTCTACCCTCTTTAATAAATCAAAAACAACATTTGCTCAAATTGAGGGGTTGAGTTTCTTTATCAAATTTTGCTTTTTTCACCTCATTTGGTCACCTTAGCTTCTATTTCCTAATCCTACAAAACAAAAACAACAAAATAACTTAAACTCCTACTTTAAATATAAAATCACACCAAATTAATATAAATTATCAAAACATTGATTGCTTCCCAATTAGCGCTTTTATATATAGTCGTTGGCTGGACTATATAGCCTCATTTTTCAAGGAGGCTTTGTCAATGAATAATCCACCCTTAAAGGACGAGGTGGATCAAAAAATGGTGATTTAATATCAAAAGTTTTATATTCTAATGATGTGAGAGGTAGAAGTGGCTTACTTATCTTAAGTGATCCACAGATTTTATTTTAAATGTGTGTCACTTGAGTACTCGCCAAAGGAATGTCCATATAACCTTTTTGGGCATTATGACCTTGGAACCTTCATTTGTACCACACTTCTCAAGAGAGGTTATATATATATATATATCATTCATGCTTACTTCTCGAAGTTCAAACTTCATTCCAAAGGCATTATCATGTGAAATGGACATTTTCTCATTGAAACATAGATTATATCATCATTTTTATCAAAATACAATCTATTTTCACATGCAACATGCTCACTATCCATGCTAGGGTCATTTTGTATATGATTAGAAGAAATAACTTCACACAAAACATGTAAATGACCTTGTATTCTACCAAAGTGAAAACCTAATTCATTTACTCTTTTCTCAATGCTATCAAAATGGTCAGAGGTTGTATTTGTAAGGTTTTCTATAACTAATTTACAAGATGACTTAGATTCATATTGGACACACTTGGGTGGGTAATCATGATAACATTGAGAATCACTATAAGTGTGACGCCCCCACTTCTCCCAAGGGCGAACCCAAGGGTATCCGCGGGATGCCTGCCCAACTCTCGCCAGGACTCGATACAAATTCAATTCAAACTTAAGAATAACCAATCGATACTAAAAGTCGAAGATAGAAAGGAATGTCAATTCCTTTATAATCGCTCAAGTCTTACATCACAAGCTACCAAAATATCTTACATTCCCAAAATATACAACTTTCAAAAGTTGTCTATACAAATACATTCAAAAATCCTAATCAAATGAGCCATCAAGTAAGCTTCTTCATAATTCCACCCATTTCAGCTCCTGTTAAGGAAAACAAATCTAACGGAGTGAGCGATTGCTCATGAGGCCAAGAAAACATGCAAGACACGTAATTCAATAATAATGGCACTTACACAATAATGAAAACTATAACATTCAAGTAATTCACAATTTATGATAAACACCCTTGAGTAGGATGCAGGAGTTCTCAGGAACTAAATAATTTTTTTTTTTTTACTTACTTCACCCAAGTTCAATTCAATACCTTCTCGTGACGTCACCCCGTCACCCGGATAGGTAAACGAATTCGTAGAACTGCACGTATTTCATTTATGTTCCTGAAACGACTCGAGAGGTACCTCCCACCCGAATCGGTGTGGCACTTACTATCGTTCAGTTCATAGTTCTAAGACGATTCAAGAGGTACCTCCCACCCAATTGGTGTGGTACTTACTATCGTTCAGAGGTCGATGAGACACCGCTCTAATCGACTTAGAATGCTTTAGGGTTCTGAGACGATTCGAGAGGTACCTCCTACCCGAACCGGTGTAGTACTTACTATCATTCAGAGGTTTAGAGTACTGAGACGATTCGAGAGGTACCTCCCACCCGAACCGGTGTGGTACTTACTATCGTTCAGTTTATAGATCTGACATGATTTGAGAGGTACCTCCCACCCAGATCGGTGTGTTACTTACTATCGTTCAGAGGTCGATGAGACATCGCTCCAATCGACTTATGCAGCCATAGCATATTTTCCAAGTCAAGTCAGGTCAGGTCAAGACAAGTCACGTCAGGTCAAGCATGAGTCATTTATTTCAAATGAGAATGAGTGCGATAAAGTACACACTCGGCTCAGCAAGTTTACATATCATGTATAACACTTGTACAACTAATATCTCAATCACATAAGCATTTAACACATACTTGACACTCACCAAATAAATAAAGAAGAAATGTCACTTGACGTTCAGGCGTCCACCGTGGAATCCTTTTGAAGGTCCTCGTGCGAGCCTGAGCAATTAATAGTGAGCTATCATTTATATACTCCAATTATCACGAATGATTATACGCTTGTACAATCCAAGAAAATCTCACGAAAGCAAGCCTAAATTACTCGCGAATCAAAGCTCAAAAGTGGGGTTTTAAAGCACAAGAGAAATCTAGTTTTCATCTTTGAAATCAAATGTAAAACGTTCAAGTGATATCGAGGGAAAAAGGAGAATTTGAAAAACTCCAATTCCTTAAGTTTCGAAAATTTCAGCTTTGATATGAGATTTTTGAAAAATCGTATCTCACTCATTACAAGCCCAAAATTGGAAAACTTGGTACCATTAGAAACATCTTAGAAAGTACTAAAATTTCCTAGAAGACACCTTTCTAGGATTTCAAATGAAAGGTATCCAAAATTTAGCTCAAAGTTGCTGTTTTGGGGCAATGAAAACAGGTTTAGGTTGGTTTTTGGCCAATTTTGAAAATTCGGCAAAATTTATTTGATTCGAACTAACCCCTGAAATTTGGAACTCTATTAGATTTGCAATCCAAGTTTACAACAAAACAAGCGGAACAAGATTCAGAGTTTTGAGCACCAAGATATGGTAGCTCAAAGTTACTAAGATTTCCTTGTTAAACAAGGGTTTTCCAAAATCAAGTCACGAACTTTGGAAGTTTAGTTGAGCAATGAAACGGCCTCAGAATAACACCAAAATTAGCAGTATAATACTATCATATAAGGGTTGTTCATCTACCAAATTTCATGGAGAAGTAAGCACAGAAAGTGGGTTAACAAAACCGTTGAAATCACAAGAAATTCTAAGGCTAAGCTGCCTTTGAACTTCCGTTTTGCCGTTTCCAAACATTTGGTCAAGGAACATCTCCAACATGGTTCATTCCAGTAGGAAATGTCCAAAATATGTTCAAAGTACATTCGATAGATGATTTACAATAAGAAGCTTTGGATAACAAGTCCCAAACCGTAGTTAGTTTCAAATCTGTCCAAAACACTGTTTTCGTTCACAAAGTCAGTTTTGAATTTCAATCATAAATCACTCAATTCAACTCAGAATTGAGCGTGGTTTGTGGCATTAGAAAATAGACGCATAGGACTATATTTTCTCAGAAGAAATAATTTTCAAAATCTGTCCATAACCTGCTCATACGTGAGCATCAAATCGTAGTTCATAATCTGCCTCCCAGTGACAAATGAAACAGGACAGCAATTTTTAAACGAATGGTTTGGCTCACTCGAGAGGAACCAGAATGTGTATTTTATACCAAATGAAAGATGGGAATGTCTAGTTTCCACTGCCACAAACGGTACTCGATTCCGACATCGGAGCGATGAATTATAGCCAAAACAAGATGACTGTCTGGTAGTGATGGGAATCATTTTCCAGTTTTCTAAACTTTGGAAATCACTTCATTTAACCAACCAAATCATATTATTTTTCCATGAAACTTTTTACACAATCTGTATAACATGTAAACAACATAAACAAGCTATTAGAACCTCAAAATTTTGCACAAAAGTGGTCGAACAAGTCAGGGGTAAAACGGTCACTTTTGCTCCAAGCACCTCCTTTGAGTTTCTACCAACAATACAACATTAATCCACTAATTTAAGCACTAAACCACCATTAATTTCATCATCAATCATTAAATCAGTCTTTCCATCAAAAGTGGGAGTTCATAGAGCCCACACAACAAGAATCCACCATAAACAAGACTACCCACATGCATACAATAGCTTAGATGTGCATTACTACTTCCATAAAACAAGAATTGAAGGGTTGATCGTCACTCACTCGCTTTGATGTTCAAGACAGAAATTTCGGCTCTCCTTGGCTCAAGAAAAATCGCGGACAGCAGCTCCTTTTCTTAACTAGATGTAATCTCCAAGTGTTGAGCTAAGTGTGGTTGAAATTTGAAGTGAAATGGTGATGATTTGGAGCAAGTTTAGGTGAAGAAAATTGAAGAACTTGAGTTGTTCTTCTTTGGGATGGTGGCCGGCTGTCTTGGAGAGGAAAAGAAGAGCTAGTGCTGATAGTAAGCTTCCGTGAGAAGCTTTTAAAATTGTGGCCAAAATTTGCTTCAAAGTCAACTAGGAATAGTGCGCGCACGCGCGCGTTTTGTGTTCGATTCCTCTCGATTTTGTTTCACTAGTGCACTAAACCTTTAATGCATTTATATTCATATAAATATTATTCACTCTTAATTGTCCCAAAATGAGGGTCTAAAGTCTCTCAATTAGATCGCGCGTGTAAAAATGCGTATCTCCAAATTAAGCGCGATAAAGCGAAACTTTCAAGAAATTATTATAACGATAGTACTAATAACTATCACTTGAGTATTTAAACATAAAATACCTATCTTAAGTCCATCCTGCAAGTCTCTAATTTTCCACGCTTATTGTATCATCAAATCGATTATTGACTCCAATCGCGTATTCGCTATTTTCACTTAACGAGTTTCCAAAAATTAAATTTTGAAACGAGTCACTTTAAAAATATAATGAAGCTATAAACTCATGTAATTAGGTCTAAATAGACTAGAAAATAATATTCGGAGTAAATGGGCAATTAAATATTTAAATAAACTCGAAATGGAATTCAAAATAATAAATTTTACGAGTCCTCACATGAGTTGAGTTTTAGCTCCACAAATCTCAAATTAACTTTTCTTAATTTACTATTGATCATTCTTACTTCTCCAAAATTAATATACTCTCGATTCAAATATAGTCTCGAAAAACGTGTACTCGTTGTTCCGAACTAAACGAGTTTTCGAAAAGTAGATTTTCTAACAAAGTGCTTTAAAAACATAAGAGAGGGGTTTTTCCATATAAATGGATTTTAAGTAGTCGAATTAAATAATTCCGAGAAAATGAGTGAATAACTATTTAAATAAACCAGTAATATATGACGAAAATAAGAAAATTTTTTTGGGTCCTCACAATAAATACATTGATTATCCCAACCATAAACATGTAAATTACCCCAATTAGCACCATATTGATCAAAATAAGAATTGCAATACGCAAATTCATCAAAATAATCCATATTTTGTACTTGTCTACATGTTTAAGTAGCATAATAACCTCCAGATAAGTCACAAATCACATGATAAGAATTGAAAGTATGAACATTCCTCTTTTGTTCAAGCATATTTGTAATGGTGTCCAATTGAACTTTTAACATTATAAAAGTAAGTTTAATCTTTAAACTCCTTAAACCGTTTACAAAAGACGTACCTTCGAAACATCATAGTTACCTATATTCAAGGAGCTTTGCACTTGGTAACAATCAATTGCTAATCTTCTACTTCTCAAGCATTGTTTACCCATGTGTTCTACTCTCCTCGAATCCCTAAACATACTTCCAAAGTTGCTCAAAAGCAAGTTTAGTCAAGAAAAAGAAGCGACTCAACACATACAAAAACAAAGCACTAAATACAAAACAAATTATTTGACAAGGCACTACACACAATAATTGCGAATCTAGACATAACGAAAACAAGAAAAACAAATAAAAATATCTAAACTAATAAAGTATATTTTAGCACAAATATTAAGCAAATATTCCCCAAAAATAGCGCCAAAAACTTGGCGAGCGCCGGGTATACATATATCAATTAACTCATCCACAATAAAGTTTTACATTTATAAATTCCTAAATACCTTACATGTGATTTTTCGCAAGTATATGAGTCATGATTGAATATAGGGTATTAAGGGTTGAACCCACAAGGAAGATTATTAATTACTGGTGATATTTGAACTCCTTTATTATTTAGGTTACCACAAATGTAAAAGATTAAATCTACACTACAAACATGAAATAAAAGTAATAAAAATAACAATATAAACCTCCTAGAGGTATGGAATTCCTAATTATTTTCGAAAATGAAATTACCAGTTAAGTGAATGCTATTATCTTGGCTAGTTATGGCATAATTTCCTAATGTATGTGAAACCTACTTTCATAGTAAATCAACTATACTTGTAATTAATCCATACGTACTTTCGTGGTTATGAAATTAACTACAAGTTCATTTTTTCTATTAAATTATATAAAACAAGTCACTAAAGTCACAAAGGTGCCTCTCTACTCTCGTGAGTGAACTCTCTAGGTTTTATCACTTCCTTGAACTAGAGTTAAATTTCAATTCTCATTGCAAACTTAACACCTTAAAATTATCACAATTAATGCCCGGTTAATGATGATTAGAAAAGCAAAAGTGATAAATAACTTGTTCAAAATAATATCATCAAATAACCAAGTAAATATCACAAACAAGATATTAAAATTTCATCAATAATTCTAGGCATAAACTTTAACTAAACATGAAGAACAAGATCCAAAATTGTATTATAGCTAAACATGAAATTAAATACAAAAGAGAAAGTGATAGGAGAAATATCATCCTGTCGCGGCCCATTTTTCAAAATAAAAACTATGTGTATATGTGCAAGTGTGTTTTTGGAAAAATTGATTTTTATAAGTAAAGCGGGCCTAGAATGGGACTAAAAAGTGCAACAATTTTGACCCAAAAATAATAGTTTAAAAAAGATTTTTAATGGAAAATAGGAGTCGCCACTTGGTATTGAATTAAGGTGTACCAAGTCATCTAAAACGAATTTTTAAAGAAAAGTAGGGAAAACCCTTTTTAAACGACTCCAAGTCTGCGAAAATCAAGAGAAAAGGGGTTGGAGTCACATTTGAAGAAAGGGAAGGCAAGGATAAAATCCATGGCACCCTTTCAACCTAACCAAGGTTAGTTGCGTGATTTAGTCAAAAATTTTCTTAATTTAATCTAAAAACTTATCACATTTGGATGTTACTATATGAATGCAAACCTAGATCTAGTGGATATCGGGGGGTCGGAATATCTCTTCAAAACTTAATTGGTGCAAATCACATTAATTGTAATGCCCAAGAGTGACTCTTTGAAAAGGTCACGAATATGCAAAAATATGAGACTCTAAGAAAAGAAAATAATAATATACAAATATACATGACCTAAAGGAAGGCATCATAACGTGTGCGGGGGACTAACACTCGTGACTTCAATTTTCCCTTTAATAGAGGGAATACGAGCGTGCGCCATACTCGTCCATATCCCATATTTAAGGGGTAATTTCCCTAATCTAATCAAGTAAAATGTACTAACCTAGTTCTAATTTTTAAATGGAATACAAGTCTAATATCATGTTTTCACACATAGAGGTAAGGGATATATATATATATATATATATATATATATATATATATATATATAGGGGAAATATGGGATAAGGGACATACATATAAGGGAAATGTCATGCAAAATAATAAAAAACCCTAAAAAGTAGAAAATATGCATGAAAATGTAGTGATTGTCACACAAACATGATCTAGCACGTGGATGGTCCCTAAGAGTCTAGCATCGGACTAACCCATGTCTATAAGTTCTCACTAGCGTTGGACTAGTGAGAAATTAGAAAGGAGGGCCACAATTAGCGTTGGACTAGTGTGAAATCAGAAAAAAGGGGCCACAACTAGCGTTGGACTAGTGTGGTGACGTCATGCATTTATTACAATCAAATAAATCATATAAAATATAATAAAGTAAATAAACACATTAATCACATATAGCACATAGCATATAAGCATGATATCTAGATGCAAGATCCTAAGACAGCGAGTAACACATAAACACACAAGCATGCAAAACACACAAAGCAAATAAATCCCTAACTATTACATTTGGGGGCCCTAACTACAATCTAAAGGGGAAAGGAATAAAATGAAATAAATAAATAGAATAAATACCTAACTATTACATATTCTATCTAAATACATATCTTGAACCCCCCCTAACTATTACAATTTGGCATTTAAATGCCTTTCAAATAATCAAAATTAAATTAAAATAAATACACAAAATTAAAACAAATAAAGTGACTAAATAAATAAATGAAATAAAATAAAAACATTCAAAAAGCATGCAATTACACACATAAAATCACATAGGGGCACATAGGATCAAATAAAACCAAAATAAAGTGTACAGTATACCTCCCTTGAATTGGTGACCTAATGAAATGAAGTTTCTCTCTTATTTACCCTCCAAAATGAAGAAAAAGGTCAAGACATCACTTTAATTAACCAATAATCACAAGAAATGGAAATAAACACGAAATTGAATCAATCAAAGCATTCAAATAAAAGTAAGCAACCCATATTCAACAAATTAAAACAAACAAGGAACCAATTGAAAGAATTTAAAAAGTTTGAGGGGTCAAATTATTATTATTACAAATATTAAGGGTCTCAATTAAAATAAAATAAAATTAATGGCTTAAGATGTGGCCTACCAAAACTAAATGCTAAACTTCACAAAATAAATCAAGATCCTCTTATCAAACCCCCAAAACAAAATATTACCCAAATATTTAATTGTTTCACTAAAAATCCAAATAAAAAGTTATTAAACCTTCAATTCCTCTCCTAAAACTTATGAATAATCTGTCCAAAATCACATTAAAGCATGCCAAAGAAAGTTAACATTTCAAAAGGATAAAATTTGATTGATTTTTCCAATTTTTGGGCCAAAGTAATGTTATGGGGAACTTGAGGGGCTGAAATGCAATTGCTTGGAAATATTTCATGCAGCCTACGAAGAGGCTTTCGTCTTCATTGCTGATTTCTGGGTTTATGCGACTGCAGTTCTCAAACGCAGTCTCAAATCTCAACTAAACACAATTTGAATCCAAGCAACAAGATCACCAAATGTTCTTCTCACTTTTCAACATAAAACTCTTGGATTTAAACCCAAAAAATTCAGAATAAAGGAGCATGCAAATCTGGAAACTTCCTGCAACTTTTCTATGCTACTTATTCCAGCAAAAATCATCAGTAAATTTAAACAAACCCAAGGATCCATTAAGACTTCATCCCAATAAAAAACAACACATCCACATGAAATCAGTGACCCAAAACCCCCCCTTCTTCTCCATTTCCTCTCGGGTTTGCAAACAAAGAGAAAACAGACCATTTTCATCAAGCAAATCATCGAAACATGTCTCAAGTCATGATTCAAACATTGCAGAGATAAGTACAATGACATGGCAGTAATTTAAACACATGATTCAACGCCCCTTTGCAAGATCATGCAACCCAGGTTTCGAACAAGAAGATCAGCAAGCTAACATGGAGGAATCCTCATCTCATTATTGAGGAATAGAAACAGCAAGAGTAAACAACAACAACGAACAAGAAACTCAGGATGACGACCCAACAATGCATGAAGATGAAAGGAACTAAAACATCTATCTAGGGGAGTACCTGATGTAGCTATTTGGATGGAAACCAGGACAAGAAAATGCGTGGAAAGGAAACTGCTGGAATGGCTTCGTTGCGGCTTCGAACCCGCACCAGTGAAGTCAAGATGCGGATTTTGGGACCAAATGCGAAGGCTTTATTGAAGCTTTTTTGGAAACTTCTGAATAAAACTTGCTCTACTGATTCCCTAATTTATGTAGAAATCAAGACCCAATCGAACCAAGCTACCAGGAAAGCAAAAATTGGGTCGCAATGTGACCCAAAAACCAGCCTGCTCTGATGAAGTTTTTGCAGAAAATTTCTGTTTCTGGTTTTCCCCTTTCCTCTCTTTTGCTGTTGTTTTTCCCCTCTTGTTCTTAGCTACTTCCGTCTATATCCCCCCAGATCTTCTCCTCCTCCTTTTTCCTTTTTCCCTTTCTCCTTCTTTCCCACGAAACCCTCTTTTCTCTTTTCTTGCTTGCTCTTCTGTTTTTCCTCGCACCAGCCCCGAAGCTCTTTCTTCCTTTTCTTCCTAGACTCCTCAGCCAGATCCTCTCTTCCTCCCCCTCTCTTGTTTCCAGCTCTTTTTCTTCCCTAGCCGCAGCTTCCTTTTGGCTTTTCTTCCTTTCTCTCCCAGTTTTTCTTTCTTTGATCTCTCCACAGTCTTTCTTGCTCAGTTTTTCTCTCCCCGAAGCTCCTCTCTTGGTTCCCTATTTCCTTCCCTTTCCCCCGCTTTCTCTCTCTTTCTCTTGCTTTTTCCTCTCTGCCCAAGAACCCCTCTTGTTCTTTTTTTCCTCTTGCTTTTTTAGTTTCTTTCTTTCCTTGTTTTTTCACTTTCTACCTCAGCCGTCACCTCTCCCTCAAATCTCCCTCTTTCTCGGTTCTTTTCCTTTCTTCCCCCCTACCTCTCTCTCTGGTTTTCTTGTTCCCCTCCTGCCCGTAACTCTCCCGCAACCTTCCTTGGCTTTTTTTCTCTTTTCTAGTTTTTTCTTCCTTTTCTTGGTTTCCCTTGCCCAAGGCTCTCTCCTCTCTCTGTTGGGAAAATTGGATAATTTTTCACTCAAAAAATACAACTAGTAATTAAAGCGATTCAATAATTCCCAGGAAAGATCATCAAAACAATCTCCTTAGACAGAATTACCATTCCAAGTAAATTCTCAGTAAAGGCTGAAAGGGTCACAAGCGGTCCACTTAAAACCCAATCCCCTAGACAGAATTTACGTGCACGGTGTATTATCACAACTAGACCCGTGTATACATAAATATTACGTACACACGAATAAGAAAATACGCCCAAATGAATCGTATAAAACACTACAAATAAACTCGACAAATATATTGAATACTATCCTACAATATATTGAATTACCATTCCAAGTAAATTCTCAGGAAAGGCTGAAGGGGTCACAAGCGGTCCACTTAAAACCCAATCCCCTAGACAGAATTTACGTGCACGGTGTATTATCACAACTAGACCCGTGTATACATAAATATTACGTACACACGAATAAGAAAATACGCCCAAATGAATCGTATAAAACACTACAAATAAACCCGACAAATATATTGAATACTATCCTACAATAGAAAAGAAACTATTAAATAAATGCGGAATAAATAAAAGAGATAAGGAAAGAATGCACCCGAAAAATTGATAACGGAGTTCGGCTAATTTTGCCTAATCTCCGAGCACCGCTCAAGCGACCCGCTATTATAAATTTTGGGAGAAGAAAGAATTACAAAATCCTTTTTGGTGTAATTCTTTTGTTTGTGTTTGGTACATTTGATTGACAAGAGAGGTTGCTAATTTATAACTAACAACCATTTCTTCTCAAGCCTAATCTCCTGATGTGGGATTTCTAATTGTGCCACAAATCAACAAAGGTGGCTGGGAAAAGTCAACAACATTGGCTAAAAGCAACAAATCTCCACCTTGGCACAATTTCTAATCCCACCCAAAAATAACAAGCGGTACCTCCAAATTTGCGCCCTCAAGCGCCAACTCAAATGTGCAGGATGTTAACCAAGTTTAGACAATGTTCAAACTTAACTCTTGTAACCACCTTGGTCAGCATATCTGCAGGATTCTCCGTAGTCCGAATCTTCTGGAGAAAAATCTCCTCTTCTTCGAGAATTTCCCGCACAAAGTGATAGCGAACATCAATGTGCTTCGTTCTTGCGTGCAAGACCTGGTTCTTTGCTAAGTGAATAGCACTCTAACTGTCACAAAACACGTCAATGTGGTTTTGACCAATTCCCAAGTCTTCAAACAATCCTTGAAGCCAAATTGCCTCCTTCACAGCTTCTGTAATCGCCATATACTCTACCTCCGTTGGAGACAAAGCCACCATTGATTGCAAAGTATACTTCCAACTAACTGGTGCCTCAGCAAATGTGAACAAGTAGCCAGTTGTAGAACGTCGCTTATCCAAATCACCTGCATAGTCAGAATCACAATATCCAAGTACACATTGACCAAGTGATTTATCCTACTCAAATACTAATTCAACATCTACGGTATTTTGGATATACCGTAGAATCCATTTCACAGCTTGCCAATGACTCTTGCCCGGATCATGCATAAACCTACTTACCACATCAACTGCCTGTGAAATGTCGGGTCTCGTACACACCATTGCATACATCAAACTACCAACTGCATTAGCATACGGGACTTTCGCCATGTATGCTCACTCTTCATCCGTCTTTGGAGATAATAGGCTACTAAGTTTCAAATGAGGAGCAAGCAGAGTACTTACAAGTTTTGAATCTTCATTCATACCAAACCGTTGTAGTACCTCGTTCAAATACTGTTTCTATGTCAGACAAAGCTTGCCTCTCGTTCTATCCCTACTTATTTCCATGCCGAGAATCTTCTTGACTTCTCCCAAATCCTTCATCTCGAACTCTTTACTCAACTGAGCCTTCATTTTGTCAATTTCAACTTGGCTCTTTGACGCTATCAGCATATCATCAACATACAAGAGTAATTAGATATAGGAATCATCTTGTAGCTTGTGTAAATACACACAGTGATCGTATTTGTTTCTTGTGTACTTCTGGCCCATCATGAACTGGTAAAATCATTTATACCATTGCCTCAGTGATTGTTTCAATCCGTACAACAATTTGCTCAGCTTACAAACCCAATTCTCTTTACCAGTAACTTTAAATCCATCTGGTTAAGACATATAGATTTCCTCCTTCAAGTCACCGTGAAGGGACGCGGTTTTCACATCAAGTTGAGCTAACTCCAAATTCAACTGTGCTACCAAGGCCAACAAAATTCTAATAGAAGAATGTTTAACAACTGAAAAAAATACCTCATTATAATCAACTCCCTCCTTCTGAGCGTAGCCTTTAGCCACCAATTTTGCATTGTAGCGAACATCATTCTTATTAGGAAACTCTTCTTTCTTTGCAAATACCCATTTGCATCCAATTGCCTTCTTGCCTTTCGGTAGTTGTGTCAACTTCCACGTCTTGTTCTTCTGAAGAGATTGCATCTCTTCTTCCATAGCATCTTTCCATCTACCATTTTCTATACTTCGAACTACTTCAGAAAAGGTGGAAGGAACATCATCAACAACTGAAAGTGCATAAGCCACCATGTCAGCACAACGAGCAGATTTTTTAATTTCTCGTCTTGACCTATTGACGGCAATTGACTCTTGCTACTATTGAGGTTCTTGGGTAGAAGCCTCTTCCTCATTTGACTCTTCTTCTGCCATGGGAGAGTCACTGATGGTGCTATTTGCTGGACTCACCATTATTTGCTCAAGCTCCACTTGTTTCGGCGTACACTCCACCTGTTGCGGAGTACCACTGGTCCCATCTTGTGCTAACTCATTCAACATGGCAGATTTTGTTGATCTTGATCCCTATCTTTTGATATTTACAGCAATGGATAATACTAATATCTTTTCAAGAAATATTTTCAGTTATGAAGCAAATCAGATTCAAAGATCAAGTGCAAATGAAAGGGACAAAGACTGCTGAAAGCTGTCGGACGCTTGGTTCGGACGTCCGATAATCATTGCGCAATTTTGGACGCATGAAGAACTCCACCACCGGATATCCGAAGGAAATAAGATATTCCCCTCTTACTCATTGACCTCGATCAAACGCAAGTATCGGACATCCGATAGGATCGTTCAAATTCGATGAAAGCTGTCGGACGCTCACAAAGACAATATCGGACGTCCGACAGAATTGAGATATTCCTTCTAACTCTTGTCTGCTTTCGGACGTAAGCACCAGACGTCCGATAGAATTGAAGAAGATTTTTCAAACGGACGTCCGATACTCCAATGGCTAGTTGACTCTTCACCTACTTTTTATCCGTTGGAAGCATTAATGAAACACTTTCTTGATCTCCTATAAATAGAACATGTTTCAAATAACTTTTGCACATTGAAAATACAAAAGATCTAGAGTAGTTTTAGTGAGAAAACACTCTCCAAAGAAGATTTGTAGTCTTGGTAGTGTAAAGTTCATTGTAAACTTTTCATTTGTGAGTGAATACTTCAATAGTGTAGTTCTGTGAGGGTTGTTCTGAGGGATAGTAAACTTCCTTACTTAACCGAGTGGAGCTTGGGGTAAGAAGGAAGTGAACCTTTCTTTGTATACAAGATTGGTTGTACTTCATCAACTTGAAGAAGCTTGTTCTATAAATTGATCTACAAGCTCAAGAGGAGTTTGGTAGTCAATTGATTTGCAATTCTTCCCTTCTTATTTACTTATTGTTATATTATGATCTTTAATTGCTTATCTCTTGTACTACCAAGCAATCGTGATTCCTTATTAATTGCTACATTGTGTGGTCACTTAGAAAAGAGAGTAAATTTTATTTTGACCAAAAAGTGCCCATAACTTGATTGACTTTTTAATCAACCTAATTCACCCCCTCTTAGGTTGTTTTCGATCCTTACAATTGGTATCAGAGTTTGGTCTCCTTGAGATTAAGCTCAATCGGCTTAGAAGTAAAAATGACAACCAATAATGTCATATTTTTTGAATGACATTCTATCATTAGACCACCTATATTTAATGGGTCAAATTATGTGAGTTGGAAAGAAAGAATGATTATTTTTGTTGCAATCAGTTGATATTGAATTGTGATTTATTATTAGTGAAGGTGCATATGATGCCTCTCTTATAGATGAAAATACTCATAGATCTAAACTAAAAATAAGAAGTGAAATGACTGCTGTGGATAGATCTCATCTCACCTAAAATGTAAAAGCCATGAATGTGTTATATTGTGCTTTAGACTCAAATGAATCTATTAGAGTGAAGGGTTCCAAGTCAGGTAAAGAAATTTGAGACAAATTGAAAGAAATTCATGAAGATAGTGAGAATGTTAGAAAATAAAAGAAATATATCTTAGTTACTAAATATGAGTCGTTTAAGATGGAGTTTCATGAAAATATTGATCAAATGTATTGTAGATTCAATAATCTCATTAAGGATTTAGAAGTGTTGGAAAAAAAATACTCTCTAGGTGAGAAAAATAGAAAAATCCTAAATGCCTTGTCCAAAGATTGGGAAAGTAAAGTGACTGCTATTGAAGAGGCTAAAGATTTGAATACTATGCCTATTGAATCACTTATTAATTCTCTGATCTCTTATGAGCTGAAACTTAAGACTAAGGTACAAGAGCAATGAGATGCAAATGTAAGAAGGAGCATTGCTCTAAAAGCATTTCAAGATGAAGATGATTCGGCTTCCTTGGATAGAGAAGATGTGGAAGTTGATGACAGTGATCTTGCTCTCATCACAAGAAGTTTCAAGAGGATCCTCAACAAAAGGAGATTTAAAAGAGGAGGATCTAGCAATTCAGATTCTAATCAATTCAACAATACAAGAAACAAAGGAAGATATGAAGCCAACAAAAAGCAAGGTGACAAATGCTATAAATGTGGCCAACTTGGACACTACATGAGTGTCCAATGAAGAAGAGGAAGGGTGAAAGAAAATCAAGATTCAACAACTTCCAGTTCACATGGAATGGATGCAACTTCGATGGTGAAATTGAAAAGGAAGATGAATCTGCTCAATTGGCTTTTATGGCCATTGGAGATGATGAGGTAACAACTTGTAACTTTCATAAACTGATGAAGATCTTGAATCTTTCATTAAAAAGTTGCATGATAATTTGAAAGAATCTTATGTTAGAAACAAGGAATTAAAACACAATTAGTTTTCTTTTTCATAATAATACACGCCTTATTCAAGAAAATAAGATGCTGAAAACGAAAAATGATTTCTTCGAAAAGAATGAGATTAATTTACAAAATAAGTTTGATAGAAAAAAAGGCTTTGTGAAATGTTCAAAAAGAAGCAAGGTGATTTGAAAAGAAGAATGAATAATCTAAATGAGTTGTTCCAACATAAAAAACAAAACTGTTTTCAAGGAAATGAAACAAAAACTCATTTTGGCACTCATGAGAAGAAATTAAATTCTGGTGCAAATAATTTTGTAAGATTTATTAAACCTGATCTTGCAAATAATTCTTTGGTTATGTGTAATTTTTGTTGTCAAAAAGGTCAAATAAAAAGTGATTGCTATATGAGAAAAAACATGAGAAGATGTATGAAATGCATATGGATAGTCAGACATGATACTAAATCTCAAGAATCCCAAAATTAAAAGGTACCAAATATTAGTTCTTGAACTTTTAAGTGGGTGAACCTGATAAACATCATTAAGAAATCAAAATAGTTTGTAGACAGTTGATACTCAAGACACATGACCCGTGATCCATCACATTCATCAAATTCAAGCCAAAATCAAGTGGCAAAATCACATTTGGAGATGACATAAAAGCAAAAATTAGAGTAAGAGATGTTGATAAGAATAATCAATCTTTTGTTCATAACGTTCTTTTGTAATTTTTTTTAATGTTTCTGATATTTTGAACTGAGTTTCTTTTGATGTTTTTAATAATTAATGGATTTCGGTTGATATGAATGTGGGTATAAATGTTGGTTTCATTGATGTTCATTGTCATTTTTTGGTTTCTTTTGATGTGATTTTTCTGTTATTGACTGATGATGGTTGCAACTACTGTTCTTTTTATGGCAATTACTCTCTACTTTTATGATGACAAAAGGGGGGAGAAATTATAAAATAGATGTGGTTTGGGATGCTATTAGTAAGGGGGAGTTCATTTGATGCTGGTTTGGGATGCTATGAGTAAGGGGGAGTTTCTCCTCATTTTTCATCCTTCCATCCATTGTTTTGTCAACATCAAAAAATGGGGAGAATGTTGATCTTGATCCCTATCTTTTGATATTTACAAAACAATGGATAATACTAATATCTTTTCAAGAAATATTTTTGGTTATGAAGCAAATCAGATTCAAAGATCAAGTGCAAATGAGAGGGACAAAGGCTGTTGAAAGCTGTCGGACACTTGGTTCGGACGTCTGATAATCATTGCGCAATTTCGGACGCATGAAAAACTCCACCACTGGACATCCAAAGGAAATAAGACATTTCCCCCTGACTCACTGACTTCAATCGGACGCAAGTATCGGACGTTCGATAGGATCGTTCAAATTCAACGAAAGCTGTCGGACGCTCACAAAGACAATACCGAACGTCCGAGATAGAATTGAGATATTCCGTCTAACTCATTGTCTGCTTTCGGACGCAAGCACCGGACGTCCGATAGAATTGAAGAAGATTTTTCAAACTCACTGCCTGCTGTCGGACACAAGAAACTAGACTACCGGACGTCCGATACTCCAATGGTTAGTTGACTCTTCAGCTACTTTCTATCTGTTGGAAGCATTAATGAAGCACTTTCTTGGTCTCCTATAAATAGAGTTGTGACAGCCCCACCTTTCCCTAAGGTGAACCAAAGGATTTGACGGACCGCCTGCCCAACTCTCGCCAGGATTTGATCGCTCACATCAAGTGAAATAAGATATAACCTCGAGACTAAACAAAAAATAATTCCCAAACTTGAAACATATACTTACATTCATATCCATCTCAGACAGAAATACAATCCTAATTAGAACAAAAGCTTTATGTTCTTACTACATCCAATCTTATCCAAGCACTAGCTCGAGAACAATAAAAAAATAAAATTTCAAAAAAAAACTAGACCAAACTAGTCTGCACAGGACTCACGCCCTCATTCGCATCCCTTGTAAGGAAAACAAAGCTAACGGAATGAGATAAAAGCCCAATGAGGTTCCATACACATAGCCAAATAATTAAATAAGGACATTAATCATGTAATAACAAGTAATCCCGAAAACATTTACAATCTAAAGTAATGATAATACATTCATTAAAAGGATACATGCTCACATGGAGCCCTTCATTCATTCATTCTACTAACCATTTCCTTATTCCTCTAGCATTAAAATTAATTTCATTTGTAAGTGAAAACCCCTCCATTGTTCTTGCCATTCATTCATTCATTTCATTTTCCCCCTACTGGACACTGGCCGGTCTCCACCAAATTTCATGGTCATACTCGAGTATACCAAATATTAACCCAGGGTCACCAATCACCCGAACAAGTCCGCTTCTGGCTCGAGTCGACCGGCAACAAAAGGTAAGGCCCTGTTCAGCCAAAAGTCTTACATTCTTGTACAAGTAGTATTTAAACATTTAATCATTTAATCATTGTAAATTTCACATTCATTTAGGTCGAATACGATAAAGTACACACTCTCACCTAGCAAAATTCATTTTTAGAAATCATTGAAAACATTTAACATTTAATCCAATATTCACAAATAGTCACATAGTCACAACAATCCACATAGTTATTGGAAACATAACATACAAAGAACACTCAATTATTTAAGCAAAATAACGTCCAAAGTTTCTTTCCAGATAATATCCTTAATTACCAAGGAACTCTAATAATAACCAAGAGAAAATATTACAGTTAAACCATCCAAAATTTAGGTGAACCAAAGAAAATCCGAATAACTACTAGTACAAAGTATAAGTATAGTTTTGGAAGTGAAAGAGTACATTTAAACCAAAGGACATGAGTAAAATATTTGTAAAACTTATGCTCGCTCGTAAAACTTTGAAATCTCCATTTGAGTTGAAGAAATGAAAAAAATGTATTTCTATTAGTTGTAAATTTTATTTTTTCAAAGGTACAAGTTTCAGCCAGATTCTAACTTATATATCTCTAAGAAAGAAAACTTGAATATCTTAGATGATTCGAGTTAGTTTCATTCTCAACCCTTACTCAAGTCGCCCTTACTCAAGTCGCGAGTACATCTACCTAGCACTCGAGTGCAAATTTGGACAGCATGCCTTTTGTATTTACTTATTTTCCAGCCATTTATGGTTTTATTATTTTCTTTAATCAGCCCCCTAAATCACACAAAAATAATCTCATTACAATAGCCGTTCAATAGGCCAAAAGTCATTCCATTACAAAATCAAGCTAGAAAAGTGACCGGAAATAAGGTTTAAGGTAAAGAACAAAATGACAGGTTTGACGTCTCTTAGCGTATTGATCACAACCGAAGCTACACTTATAGGATTTGGGGACAATTTATACTGTTTCGAAGCTAAGACAAAGAGCTACAACTTTCATAAAGACAACTCAGCCCGGTTCACAGTTTATCTAGGTCGAATTTACATATTACAGAACCAGATTTCACTATCAGACTGGATAACAGCACTGGGTTCAAATGACAATAACTCAGGCTACATAAGTCTGATTGAGCCATTTTCGGATGCGTTGGAAATCTAAAACATAAGACTACAACTTTTGTGTTTTGGGCAACTGCTGATTTAATACGGATCAAGGTGAAAAATGAAGCTAGAATGATAAAATGTCAAAACTGTCCGCAAAACTCTACCTATGGCAGTCAAGGGTATTTTTGTTATTTCACATGATACAGTGCTCAGATTCAGCTGAAATTTTACAGGAAGCTATAAACCATTATTTCCTACAACTTTAATGTTTTGACCTAAGCCCAATTCGACCTCCATCATGGCCGAATGAAACTGGTCAGAACAGGGTAGTACAAAAACTTAAAACTGGAATTTATGCAAATCAACCAGAAATTTCTTTAGGCAAAGTACACTTGCACCTAAACACAAGATTTTCCATACATCAAATCTAGTAAATCATGGCCAACCATTGCACTTCACATGTGAGCAGAAATTACACCATAAAATTGAAAATTTTCATATCACCACCTCAACTCATGAAATATTGCATAAAACTATCAAAATCTCAACCATAAGCTACTAGTTTTGCACATATTGAAAGTAGGAAAAAGTTGCTAGCCAAAAATACCTTGTAACCTCAAGAAAAATGGTAACTTAGTCTTTCCCCCTCCAAAATAACTCCACCAAAGCCTTTAAACTTTCCTAGTGATCACTTGTATGGAGTAATTTCAAATTTGGTTAGCTAAGACACAAGATCCAAGCTAGCAAGTGAGGTAGAAAATGGAGTTTTCTCTCTTGTTTTTCTCCTCAAAATAGCCGGCCAAGAAGAAGAAAAATGGAGAAAATTTTGGGTCAAAATTTATTTTAGTAAAGTGAAGAAAATTAGGTCAAAATCCAATCTCCAATGATGTAGTGATACTTGGCCTTTCTAGTGTTTTCTCTAATACTTTGTCTTCCAATGGTTACATCATATAACAAATCTCTAATTATCCTCTAGCACCTTGTATAATAGTATCACTTAGTACAAAACTCACTTAGTCACCAAAATTTTATCGCACTAGAAGGTCCCACGTCTATAATGCTCTTCAATTTTAACGTACACTAACTTATGTTAGGAAAATGATTTAAAACTGTACTTACTTATAAAAATGCATAGGAAATTCAATATTTTATAGGCAAGTATAAAAATGCAGGCAAAAATAAAATAATGTCGAGAAAATGTGAAAATTTTTATGTTCTCACACTCTCTCCTCCTTAAGAAATTTCGTTCTCGAAATTTTTACCTTTCGTTGCCTCAAATGACCCCGAAGCTTGTTGCCGGTCTACGTCATATACCTGTGTTGGTACTTTTGTTCGGTTCCCTCTTTTATTAGTTTATTTCGCTTTGGTTCCACCCACTTGTTAAGTACTATTCTCTCGTGGCTGTTTCTTCGGGCAATTGCTAAGTTGATGATTGCTACTCCCACAAATTAAACACTTTCGCCCTTTCCTCCAGCAATCATTCTCAGTGTGATTTGCCTTCCCGCCGTATCCACAAGCCAAGTGAGAAGTCACTTTTTGGCCTTCTCGAGAAATTTTCTCTTGTCCTTTTTGACTTTCTTTTGTAGATCCTTCATCTAGTGCTCCTAATGTTCATGGTGGATGAGGTAAATGGTTTACTTTTTGTACTTTGGAGGGTGTTATCTTTTCTCTAGGTTCCTCAGGTATGCTACTAGATGCACCTCTTTTTCGCATTTGAAAAGCTTTTACTTGTGCTTTCACATCCTCAATTCTCTGCGCTTTCTCGAGAGCTTCCGTAAAAGTATTAACTTGAACCGCCGCTAATGCTTCCTGGATTTTCAAATTCAAGCCTTATATGAATCATCTTACTCTCTTTCGCTCTGTAACCACTAATTCGGAAGCGAAGTTAGACAGATTAGTAAATTTAGTATCATATTCGGCCACACGCTGGGTTCCTTGACGCAACCCAATAAACTCATCCTATCTCCTTTTTTGGACCAAAGGTGGGAGGTACTTCTCGTTAAATTTCCTTATAAAGTTCGTTCAGGTCCATGCAGTCTGTTCTCTCTCTCACTTTGCCCTAATAACATTCCACCATGTTCGGGCTGGTCCTTCGAATTAGAATATAGCAAAGTTCACTTGTCTATGCTCCGTGTAGTTCAAGGCTGCGAAGATATTAATCATTGCCTCTAACTACTGTTCAGCTACATCTGGATCGGACCCTCCAAGAAATTTAGGAGGTACAAATTTTTGAAATCGCTCTAGAGCTCTATCCTCTCCTATCTCGGGATTCTGGGGTTGATTTACTGGCATTTGACCTTATTGATCTACCAATCACGCTAGGATATTTGTCATTTGTTTGATCGCCGTTGCTACTTGGTCTCCTACCTCAACCTTCGGGCCACGATCTTGCTTAGCTGCTGTTTCTCTTTCATTTCTTGGTTCTTGAGCTTGTCTAGTCCCACGGCCCCGACTAGCTCCATGCCCGGGACTACGTCTCCCCTCATACCCTTTTTCTCTCTTTTTTTAAAGGTGATTTAGTATGTAACAAAGCAAATTGACTAAAACAACAAGATATAACACACCAAATTCACAAAGCTACATATCAAGTTGAACAAAAACAAAATCAAGTACGGCAAATACTATACACGTAAGTATTAACATGCCACAAGCCAAATACATACAGTAACAATACAGGGGCAAAACAAGAAAAAATCACGACATGCCGTACCACACTCTGTTAAAATATTTCCCTGTCCGATCTCTCACTTCTCTTACTATCCGAACTAGACGTCCGTTGACCCCTTGCACTTGCTCTCACCAAACATTAGCCCATTCCTGTTCCCCGAAATGAAGATCACAAGTCCTTAGGATTGCCCTCAAGTCCCGCGTACTCGGATACAGGAATCCGAGATAATTCACCACTCGAGTTGGCCAGTCCCAAGAGTAAATTATCTACAATCGAGATTCCTACCTGACGTACATATCTATTATCTTCAAGTATTATGAGAGAGATTTAAGACCTATAACAATTTATGATTCATAACTTATGTTCAAAAGAGCACTTAATCCTTCATACTTATTCACGAAATCAGGACCATAACACCACTTGGCCCAAACTCACTCCACGCAGAGACCACGCAAAGTGGCTCTGATACCACCTGTGACAGCCCCACCTTCCCCTAAGACCAACCAAAGGGTTTGGCGGACCGCCTGCCTAGCTCTCGCCAGGACTCGATCGCTCTCATCAAGTGAAATAAAATATAACCTCGAGACTAAGCAAAAAATAATTCCCAAACTTGAAACATATACTTACATTCATATCTATCTCAAACATAAATACAATCCCAATTAGAACAAAAGTTTTAAGTTCTTACTACATCCAACCTTATCCAAGCACTAGCGCGAGAATAATAAAAAATAAAATTTCAAAAAAAAACTAGACCAAACTAATCTGCACAGGACTCACGCCCTCGCTCGCATCCTCTGTAAGGAAAACAAAGCAAACGGAATGAAGTAAAAGCCCAGTGAGGTTCCATACACAGCCAAATAATTAAACAAAGACATTAATCATGTAATAACAAGTAATCCAGAAAACATTTACAATCTAAAGTACTGATAATACATTCATTAAAATGATACATGCTCACATAGAACCTTCGTTCATTCATTCCACCAACCATTTCCTTATTCCTCCAGCATTAAAAATAATTTCATTTGTAAGTGAAAACCCCTCCATTGTTCTTGCCATTCATTCATTCATTTCATTTTTCCCTTACTGGACACTGGTCAGTCTCCACCAGATTTCGTGATCATACTCGAGTATACCAAACATTAATCCAGGGTCACCAATCGCTCGACCGAATCTGCTTCTGGCTCGAGTCGATCGGCAACGAAGGCCAAGGGTTCAGTTCAGCCAAAAGGCTTACATTCATGTACAAGTAATATTTAAACATTTAATCATTTAATCATTGTAAATATCACATTCATTGAGGTCGAGTGCGATAAAGTACACACTCGCCTAGCAAAATTCATTTTTAGAAATCATTGAAAACATTTAACATTTAATCCAACATTCACAAATAGTCACAACAATTCACATAGTCATTGGAAACATAATGTACAAAGAACACTCACTTATTTAAGCAAAATAACGTCCAAAGTTTCTTTCCGGATAATACCCTCAATCACCAAGGAACCTTAATAATAACCAAGAGAAAATATTACAGTTAAAACATCCAAAGTTGAGGTGAACCAAAGAAAATCTGAATAACTACTAGTGCAAAGTATAAGTATAGTTTTGGAAGTGAAAAGAGTACATTTAAATCAAAGGACATGAGTAAAATATTTGTAAAACTTAAGCTCGCTCGTAAAACTTTGAAATCTCCATTTGAGTTGAAGAAATGAAAAAAATGTATTTCTATTAGTTGTAAATTTTATTTTTTCAAAGGTACAAGTTTCGGCCAGATTCTAACTTATATACCTCTAAGAAAGAATACTTGAATACCTTAGATGATTCAAGTTAGTTTCATCCTCAATCATTACTCAAGTCGCGAGTACATCTATCTAACCCTCGAGTGCAAATTTAGGCAGCACGGCCTTTGTATTTACCTATTTTTCAACTATTTATGGCTTCATTATTTTTCTCAATCAACCCCCAAAATCACACAAAAATAATCTCATTAAATAGCTGTTCAATAGGCTAAAAGCCATTCCATTACAAAATCAAGCTAGAAAAGTGACCGGAAATAGGGTTTAAGGTAAAGAACAAAATGACAGGTTTGACGTCTCTTAGCGTATCTGTCACAACTGAAGCTATGCTTATAGGATTGGGGTATAATTTATACCGTTTCGAAGTTAAGATAAAGGGCTACAACGTTCATCAAGACAACTCAGCCCGGTTCACAGTTTATCTAAGTCGAATTTACAGATTACAGAACCAAAATTTCACTGTCAGGTTGGATAACAGCACTGGGTTCGAATGACAATAACTCAGGCTACACAAGCCCGATTGAGGCATTTTCAGATGCGTTGGTAAGCTAAACCATAAGACTACTACTTTTGTGTTTTGGCAAACTGCTTATTTAATACGGATCAAGGTGAAAAACGAAGCCAGAATGATGAAATGTAAAACTGTCCGCAAAACTCTACCTATGGCAGTCAAGGATATTTTTGTTATTTCACATGTTACAATGCTCGGATTGAGCTAAAATTTTACAAGAAATTATAAAACATCATTTCCTACAACTTTCATGTTTTGACCTAAGTCCAATTCGACCTCCATCATGGCCGAATGAAACTGGTCAGAACAGGGTAGTACAAAAACTTAAAGCTGGAATTTATGCAAATCAACCAGAAATTTCTTTAGGCAAAGTACACTAGCACCTAAACACAAGATTTCCATACATCAAAGCTAGTAAACCATGGCTAACCATTACACTTCACATGTGAGCAGAAATTACACCATAAAATTGAAAATTTTCATATCACCATCTCAACTCATGAAATATTGCATAAAACTATCAAAATCTCAACCATAAGCTACTAGTTTTGCACATATTGAAAGTAGGAAAAAGTTGCTAGCTAAAAATATCTTGTAACCTCAAGAAAAATGGTAGCTTAGTCTTTCCTCCTCCAAAATAACTCCATCAAAGCCTTTAAGCTTCCCTAATGATCACTTGTATGGAGTAGTTTCAAATTTGGTTGGCTAAAATACAGGATCCAAGTTAGCAAGCGAGGTAGAAAATGGAGTTTTCTTTCTTGTTTTTCTCCTCAAAATAGCCAGCCAAGAAGAAGAAAAATGGAGGAAATTTTGGGTCAAAATTTGTTTTAGTAAAGTGAATAAAATTAGGTCAAAGTCCAATCTCCAGTGATGTAGTGACACTTAGCCTTTCTAGTGTTTTCTCTAATCCTTTGTTTTCCAATGGTTATATCATATAACAAATCTCTAATTATTCTCTAGCTCCTTGTATAATAATATCACTTAGCACAAAACTCACTTAGTCACCAAAATTTTATCGCACTAGCGGGTCCCAGGTCTATAATGCTCTTTAATTTTAACGTACACTAATTTATATTAGGAAAATGATTTAAAACTGTACTTACTTATAAAAATGCATATGAAATTCAATATTTTAAAGGCAGGTATAAAAATGTAGGCAAAAATAAATTAATGCCAAGAAAATGTGAAAATTTTCAAGTTCTCACAAGAGTATGGTCAGAAATTTCAAATAACTTTTGCACATTGAAGATACAAAAGATCTAGAGTAATTTTAGTGAGAAAACACTCTCCAAAGAAGATTTGTAGTTTTGGTGGTGTGAAGTTCATTGTAAGCTTTTCATTTGTGAGTGAATACTTCAATAGTGTAGTTCTGTGAGGGTTGTCCTGAAGGATAGTAAAACTTCCTTACTTGACCGAGTGGAGCTTGGGGTAAGGAGGAAGTGAACCTTCCTTTGTATACAAGATTGGTTGTACTTCATCAACTTGAAGAATCTTGTTCTATAAATTGATCTGCAAGCTCAAGAGAAGTTTGGTAGTCAGTTGGTTTGCAATTCTTCTCTTCTTATTTACTTATTGTTATATTGTTATCTTTTAATTGTTTATCTCTTGTACTCCCAAGCAATCGTGCTTTCTTACTAATTGCTACATTGTGTGGTCATTTAGAAAAAAGAGTAAATTTCATTTTGAGCAAAAAGTACCCATAACTTGATTAGCTTTTTAATCAACCTAATTCACCCCCTCTTAGGTTGTTTTCGATCCTTACAGATTCATCAAAGGTAACATCCCTTCTGATAATGATTTTCTTTGCTTCTAGACACCACAACTGGTATCCCTTAACTCCAATATTAAAGCCCATAATGAGAGACTTCTTTGCCGTGGATCCAACTTTGATTCATTTACATGATAATATGTAGTAGAACCAAAAATACGCAAAGAATCATAATCTGTTGCAGGTTTTCTAGACCATACCTCTAATGGAGTCTTGCCACCGATTGCAGATGATGGCAAGCGATTAACGAGATGTTAAGCATATGTCAGAGCCTCAGCCCAAAACTTTCTGCCTAACCCAGCATTAGACAGCATGCAACGTACTTTCTCCACTAGTGTCTTGTTCATACGCTCTGACACCCCATTCTGCTGCGGTATTTTTCTAATTGTGAAGTGCCGAACTATGCCAAATTCTTGGCATATATTCTGGAAGGGATCACTCTTATATTCTCCACCGTTGTCTGTTCGGAGGATCTTGATCATTCTTCCCGTCTGGTTTTCAACCTGAGATTTCCATTTAAGGAAAATCCCTGACACCTCATCCTTGCTCTTCATAATAAACACCCAAATTCTTCTGAAAAAATCATCAATAAAAGTGACAAAATAATACCTGCCACCAAGTGATGGAGTCTTGGCAGGTCCCCATACATCTGAGTGCACATAATCCAAAACACCTTTGGTATTATGGATGCTTGTGCCAAATTTCACTCTTCTTTATTTTTCCAAAACACAATGCTCACAAGATTCTAATTTACAAGCTTTCGTACCTTTCAATAATCCTTACTTAGCAAGATTTTGTAAGAATTTTTGGCCAGCATGTCCCAATCGCATGTGTTACAACTTTGTTGCCTCTGCATCCTTCTTGCTACTGGAAGATGTTGCTGCTGCTGCTGTCCCAACAACTGTACTACCTTGGTAGTAATTCAGATTATTCTTCCTCACACCTTTCAACATCACAAGTGCTCCCGAAATTACTTTAAAAATTCCATCTCGCATCTTCACTTCCAGGCCTTTTGACTGCAAGAGTCCTAAGGAGATGAGATTCCTCTTCAAATTCGGCATGTACCGAACATCCTTCAAGATTCTAGTGGGTTCATTATGATTACGCAGTTTGATTGAATCTATCCTACCTATTTTACATGGATTGTCATTTTTCATGTATACAACTCCATCAAGTTCTTCAAATTCAAAGAACCACTCCCACATGGGAGACATATGGTAGGTACAAACTGAATTCAAAATCTACTCATCTGGATGGGATGTTAAAGGTGATACAGCTAAAGAGAAATCTAATTCCATATTACTTTTGCATTCTGCAGCATTTACGTCTTGCGGAGCTTTTTCTTTCTTCTTTAACTTTGGACAGTCCTTCTTCCAGTGCCCTTTCTCACGACAGAAAGCACACTCATCTTTGGCAACTCTGCTTTTCAATTTGGACCTTCCTCTTCTCTCCTTTGATTGGCTTTGTTGACGACCTCTTGCCACTAATGCTTCATCTGCTGTAGCTATTTTCTTTTTTATTTTATCCTACTTTCTCAATTCATGACTATATAAAGCAGAACATACAACATCTAAAGACCCATTTTCCTTCCCATGAAATAATGTAGTTTTCAAATGTTCAAATTCATCAGGAAGGGATGACAACAACATAAAAGCCAAATCTTCATTTTCAAATTTCACATCTAAATTTAACAGGTCTGCTACTAACTGATTAAACATAGTGATGTATTCATTCATAGTAGTACCTGGTTGGTAATCGAATCGGAACAATTTTTTCTTTATTAGGAGTTTATTCTGACCACTCTTCTTCAGAAATTTCTCCTCCAATTCCCTCCACAATTTCCATGCAAAAGTCTCGTTTTTGAAAGTATATTTTTGCTCTCTGGACAAACACGATCGAATAGTTCCGCATGCCAACCGATTTATGGTACTCTACTCATTCTCTTCTATGTCATCTGGTTTCTTTTTTTCAATGGCAATGTCAAGACCCTGCTAGAAAAGGAAGTCTATGACTTCGCCTTGCCACATGCCGAAATGGCTAGTACCGTCGAATATCTCCACCGCCAGCTTCATACTTGACATTGGAGTCCTCGACCATGTAGACGAGGAAGCCGATGCCTCAGATGTAATTCTTGACGTGAAATCGTCTGATGCCATTACAGACTCAAATAATAGTATTCAATATAAAAATTACAAACAGGCCAAAAGACAAACCTTCGGCTCTGATACCACTTGTTGGGGAAATCGAATAATTTTTCACTCAAAAAATACAACTAGTGATTAAACCGATTCAATAATTTCCATGAAAGATCGTCGAAACAATCTCCTTAAACAGAATTATCATTCCAAGTAAATTCCCAGGAAAGGTTGAAGGGGTCACAAGCGGTCCCACTTAAAACCCAGTTTCCTAGACAGAATTTACGTGCACGGTGTATTATCACAACTAGACCTGTGTATACATAAATATTACGTACACACGAATAAGAAAATGCACCCAAATGAATCGTATAAAACACTACAAATAAACCCGACAAATATATTGAATACTATACTACAATAGCAAAGAAACTACTAAAATAAATGCGAAATAAATAAAAGAAATAAGAAAAGAACGCACCCGAAAAATTGATAACGGAGTTCGGCCAATTTTGCCTAATCTCCGAGCACCGCTCAAGCGACCCGCTATTATAAATTTTGGGAGAAAAAAAATTACAAAATCCTTTTTGGTGTAATTCTTTTATTGGTGTTTGGTACATTTGATTGAGAAGAGGTTGCTAATTTATAACTAACAACCATCTCTTCTCAAGCCTAATCTCCCGATGTGGGATTTCTAATTGTGCCACAAATCAACAAAGGTAGCTTGGAAAAGTCAACAATGTTGGCTAAAAACAACACACACTCTCTCAATTTCTTCTCTTTCTTGTTCCTCAACCCTCTTTTTTAGCTCAGCCGCCACCTTTTTTCTTTCTCTGCTTGGTTTTTTTCCTCAAAACCCTTCTCCCTTGTGCTGAAAAACCCTTTCTCGGCCTCCCTTTCTCTTCCCCTCCTAAACCCTTTTTTTTTCCATTTTTCTTGCCTTTTCCTTTTCTTTGTTTGTTTGTTTTTTTTCTTCAAATTTTCCTAAGCTTCCAAGTGTTTTGCCACCTACCCCTCTCCTTGCATGTGGTGTCTAAAGAAAAAAAGAGACACTTGTCCCTTTTGCATGCATCCCACTTGGCCCTATTGCATGTGTGTCACGCATATTTTTTATTTTATAATTTTCCTTTTCAAAACCAATTGATGATAAATAAAATGCTAATTTCTAATTACCTTACAAAATGTCATTTTATTTAGAAAAAACTGAGTTTGAAAAAGATAAAAATGAATTTTTATTAAGAAATTTCTTTTTCTGAAATTTAATGCAAAAAATGTTTTAAAAAAAGAAAAGAAAATGATGAATCTTAATGTACCAAATTAAAACAAACACCAATTACTATTTTTCAACCTTAAATCAATTAAAATAAAATAATGAAAACAAGAATAAAAAATAATCAAAATCAAAATCAAAATCAAAATCAAAATAACAGAATAACAGAATAAAGCTAAAATTGAATTAAATAAACATTAAAATTTTGGTGTCTACACCCTTGTCACATGAATTCTAACTCTCCATTTTTGCTCCTCAAATTTTCATCCAAATTTAACTATACATACAAGATGGAAAAACTACACTAACTATATTAATCTACCTTATATAATGAACTAAGAAAATTCTAGTAAAAGCTACATTTTCTGGAGTTTCTCTAACCTTTCAAAGTTATAAAAAATGCTCTTCTAAGGCATCTTTTTTTTTAGGGGTGTCCCACAGGGAGTGGACCCCGCAGACTATTCCCCATCCTCCACAACTTACTGGCAGCAAGGTTCGAACCAGGGATCTAAGGCTCCATCTTCACCAACCTCAACCGCCAAACCAAGCCCCGGAGGGCACTCTTCTAAGACCTCTATTTATAGAGGAATTGAAGCAAAATACAAAATCGTAAATCATATTAAGATTCTCCTTGAGCCCATAAACAAGCTAGATTTGAGTTATAAAACTTCTTTGGTAGTTGTTCTGGTCTATTTTTTCTGAAATTCTTGTAGAAAAATGGGTCAAAAAGCTTCAAAGCATAAGTTGCATAACAAGTTGCAAGCAAAATTGAAGAATACGTGACCTAAAAAATGCAACCTAAGGTCGCATATTGTACCCCACATTTTGCCTTTTTCCAGGTTTACTCAAATTTGGTCAGTCTTCATCCTTGCTCTATTTTTGTACCAACTTCCTCTGATATTTTCTCGATGATAAAGGCTGAACTAACTCTTGTACAAAACATGAAAGTTGTAACCCTTTGAATTAGCTTTTCGATGCATAAAAAATTATCCAATTTGGAACTCAGTAGATGGACTTCTAGATCTTCATAGCAAATATAGAGCGATGTGTTAGTTTCAAAATGGTATAAGAATTACCTCGATCCAATACTTATAACTCAAGATATAGTCGAAATACCAATAGGTGTCAAGCTGAAAAACTCTATTTCTTTACTATTGATTGCATTTCATCTATTACACTTCATATTATCTTTAAAACTACTTCAAATAATCAACAATTATCCAATTATTTTCTCAACTCACTCCATTTGATGACTGAATCATTAAACCTACGAAAACATAAAGTTTTCATCATTAAAATCCATAGAAATGCAACTTTTGATACTCAAACTATAAAATGCATATTTTCACTAGAAACCAAATTAATTATTTATAAAAATAATTAAAACGCTTCAAAATAAATAAAAAAAACACATTTAAAACACTCAAAATATACACTTATCAATCTTAACCTTAGCTTTGTCAATCTCAATACTCTTGGGAGAAATTTTGTACCCTAAAATGATCCCTTCTCTAACCATGAAATGGCACTTCTCCCAATTAAGAACAAGATTTGTTCTTTACATCTTTACAAAATTAGATCCAAATTATTAAGACAATTATCAAAAGTAGATCCAAAAGCAGAGAAATCATCCATAAAAATTTTTATAATTTCCTCGTTATAATCTGAGTTTGAGAAAATAAACATCATGCAATGTTGAAATGTAGTGGGGACAGTCCATAACCCAAAAGGCATCCTCCTAAAAATAAATGTGTCATAAGAACAAGTGAATGTAGTCTTTTTTGATCTTCAGGAGCAATGATTATGTGGTTATACCCTAAGAAACCATCAAGAAAATAATAAAATTCATAATTTGCTAATCTTTTCAAAATTTAATCAAGAAAAAGGTAAGGAAAAATGATCTTTTCTAGTAGCAGAGTTAATCTTTCTATAATTTACACACACTCTCCATCCTACCACAAGTCTAAAAGGAATCAATTCATCATTTCTACCACAAATTATAGTGATTCCACCCCTTTTTTCGCACTGCATGTATAGGACTTACCCAAATGCAATCTGAAATAGGAAAAATTATACTTGCGTCCAACCATTTGAGAATTTCTAATATTACCACCTCCTTCATATTTAGATTTAGCCACCTTTGACTCTCAATCATCAGTTTCAAGATTCAGTGCATGCATATCATGGGGCTAATACCCTTAATATCGGAGATAGTCCATCCTATAGCCCTTAAATATTTCTTCAAAACTCTAAGAAACTTCTCAAGTTGCTCCATATTCAACTCAGCATTCACAATTACCGGCAATGTCTCATTCTCTCTAAGGAAGGCATACTTAAGGTGTTTTGGAAATGGCTTGAATTCAAACCTTGGCGCTTGTTCCTCCGATGGTGATGGAAGTTCCTTACTGACTCCTAGGCTCTCATATGAATTGCCTCTCTTGTAAGGTACTTGAACGTCTAAGTACTTGGCCATCTCTTCCACCTCTTTCTCTTGCATACCTATGCCATTTAATCAAAACTCAAGAGAATCATAGTCAAGATTCACTGGAATCATCTCTCTGGTTAGCTTTTCAATAATTCCAATGGAATAAACATGGTTAGCACAAGAAGGATATTTTTTCGTTTGGCTGAAGTGAAATTCTACCTTCTTCCCACCAACTTGGAATTTTAGCTTACCTCACTTAACATCAATGATTGTACTTGCAGTTGCCAAAAATGGTTACCTAAAATAATAGGCATGCTAACATCCTCCTGCATATCTAATATAACAAAGTCAATTGGGATGATAAAATTTTTTATTTTGATAAGTACATTCTTTAGAATACACATTGAATACCTAATAGAATGATCTGCTAGCTGCAATGAAATGTTAGTGTGTTTCAACTCACTTAACCCTAATTGTCTAACCATGGTCAAAGGGATTAAAGAGACATTAGCACCCAAATCACATAAAACTTTAGAAAATTCGACATTACCAATGGTGTAAGGGATGAAGAAGCTTCTCGGATATTTCAATTTAGGTGGCAATTTATTCTGGATGATAGCATTGCACTCCTCAGTCAATGCAATTGTCTCATAATCTTCCAACTTCCTCTTCTTGGTCATAATTTCTTTTAAAATTTTCCATAGGAAGGAATCTGCAAAATTGCATCAACAAAGGGAATGTTAATATGCAAATGTTTAAAAATCTTCAAAAACTTTTCAAATTTCTTATCAACCCTTAATTGCCTCAATTTTTCAGGGGATGGTATCGATGGTGGGATAGGAATAGTTTTGAAATATGAAGGTTCACTCATCAACTCTTTTCCTTTATTTTTGTGCCCTTCACTCCTTATTACCTCCTCACTCATCTCCTTTTCTTTTCTCTCACCTTCTTGTTCTTTTTCTTCCCTAACAACTTGAGGTTCACTCAATTACCTACAGCTATGTAAAGTAGTAGCCTTAACATGCTCTCTTGGATTAACCTCAGTTTTACAACGTAGTTCTCCTTGTCCCCTATTTTTTTTTTTTTAAACTGCCAATCATATCTGGCAGACGGGCAATACGCCCTTTTATTAAGAAACAACCAAAGAACAAGGAGCTAAAGCACAAAAACAAAAAGCCAACAAGCAAAACCTATCTACGAAGCGAGAAACGGAAATTGGGAACCTGCTCCCTATCTAAAACAAAGAAGGACCTAGACAAGCGTGGAAGAGAAGACAAAGTGGGATAATCCAAGTGCCCGCTACAAGCAACGCCCACAGCAGCCAGAGAGTCAGCAACCGTATTCGCCTCCCGGAAACAGTGGGAGAGACGAACCCCCAACGGCAAAATTGCTCGAATCGCTCTAATCAGCGGCCGTACCGCCCACGGAATCGAAAAACTCCCTGCCACCACACGAACCAAAACCTGCGAGTCAGACTCAACTTGGACCATGGAGAAACCCATCTGCTGGCACAGTTGGAGTCCATGAAGCATTGCATACGCCTCCGCCTGCAAAGAGTCCACCAGCGGTAACTTGGCCGCAAACGCTCCAAGGAACGATCCATCGGACCGTCGGAGAATCCCACCAATACCACTAGCACCGGCCGTAGATGAGGAGGACCCGTCAGTATTAAGCTTGACAAACCCATTCTGCGGGAATTCCCAACTAACCAAAGTAGAACTTAAGGGGCGCTGGATCCCCGAGATGGCGGACACAAGTCCCCCAAATTCAGGCGGAAGTGAACGCCCAGGAAACTTGACAGAACAAATAAGCCAAAGCTCATGAGATATAGAGTAACACAAGGTTTGGACATACCACTTAATGCCATCGAAGCGCCATTTATTCGAAGTCTTCCACAAAAACCAAAGAATGATCAATGACAAAATCCTGTACAACCACCAAATCGACATCTTACTCACAGGTTGAGACCACCAGGTCATACATCTAGTCCGATAGCCGCAAGAAGCCATCGGAATCCCCAACCGATACTCAAAAAATGACCAGACAGCCTGGGCCACCAGGCAGGAGGAAAACAAATGATCAGCCGTCTCTTGAGCAGCCAAGCACAACGGGCACTGGGAGGGCCCCGCAAACCGGCACCGAGTACGTAACACATCATCCAAAGGCAACCTACCGGAAAACAAACGCCATGCAAAACAGGAAACCTTAAGTGGAATGGAGGAATCCCACAGCGACCGGAAGACCAGAGACTTCACTCCAGCCCGACGGACCAGCTGGTAAGCCGAGGCCGTGGAGAAAGAGCCCGAGGATGCCAACTGCCAACAAGGCTGATCTGGCAGATCCCCAAAACACATAAAAGTCTCCCCCATCACCTCCAAAATCTCCGTAGGAAGGAAAGACGAGAGACAAACCCAGTCCCAACTCCCCTGAACACAAAAGTCACTAACCTTCTGGTCGGAAGAAAGGTCTGGAAACCGCCAGCCAAGGGGGCCCAAACAGCTCCAATTATCCCACCAGAAATAACAATCTCCCAGAGAAACGTCCCAACGGATCTGTAATTCCATCTGCTCACGAACTTGGAACAACCGCTGACAAATCGCCGAACGCGGCGGACCAACCACCACCTGATTAGGATGACCTCCCCGAAGGTACAAACTAGACAAAAACCTCACCCACAGAGAGTCCTGTTGATGAAAGCGCCACCACAATTTACAAGAGAAGGCCTTAGAAATAGACTGCAAAGATCTAACCCCTAGGCCCCCCTCCTCCACAGGGAAACACACCTTAGACCAACCACACCAGTGAAAATGGTTATCCCCCAAAAAAAACCGCGCAAACATCCTCTCAATCTCCCAAATTGCCCCTCGAGTGGGCTCCAAGACTGCAAGCAAGTGAACTGGAATGGACGTAAGCACATGCCGAATAAGAATCAGCCGCGCCCCCATGGAAAGCCACCGATTCTGCCAGGACAGCAAACGAGCCTGAACTTTATCTATGATCCCAGCAAACAAGGACTTAGATCGCCGACCTTCATACAAGGGGCACCCCAAATACGTGATAGGCAAAGACTTACGAGCAAAACCCGTTTCCTCCGCAACCCTCCGACTGCGAAGACCAGAAACCTTCTTAGAGAGTAAACAACAACTCTTCGAGGCATTAACCAGCTGACCAGACACTCGCTGATAATCAGTTAAAACACCCATGACCTTCCGCACCGAAGCCCGCCCCCCATTGCAAAAGATAATAACGTCGTCCGCATACCCCAGATGCACAGGGGGGGACCCTCCCGAAGGAACCGAATAAGGGATGAAACCACTAGAGAGCGGAAGAGACTCCAGACCGCGGGACAGGAACTCCGCCATAATGATGAAAAGCGCTGGAGACAGCGGATCACCCTGCCGCAAACCCCTAGTGGACCTAAAAAACCCGACCGGACCACCATTGATCAACACTGAAAAATGACAGGAGGAAACCAAATGCCAAACCATGTCCAACCAAACCTCACCAAACCCGAATTTCCGCATAACAGATAGCAGAAACATCCACGATACCCTGTCATAGGCCTTGGCCATGTCCAGTTTCAAAACCACATTAGAACCCCGGACCTTTCTCCCAATCCTAGAAATCATCTCCTGAGCAAGCAGAATGTTATCAGAAATGGCCCTTCCCTTAACAAAACCACTTTGCTGAGGGGAAATGAGTCGGGGTAGAACTTTTTCCAGCCGAGCCGCAAGAATCTTGGAAATAATCTTGTTCGAGAAATTACAGAGACTAATCGGCCTAAAATCGGCGAAGGTCTTAGGGGCCGACTGTTTAGGAATCAAGGCCAACAAAGTGGCCGAAATTCCACACGGGAGATCAGCACCAACAAAGAAATCCGCGACTGCATCTGAGAGGTCCCCTCCTATAATATCCCAGCAAGCCTGATAAAAGGACCCTGGGAACCCGTCCGGGCCTGAGCAACTGTCCCTATCCAAAGAGAAGACCGCCCCTCGAACCTCCTCAGCAGTAGGAAGCCGTTCCAAATCCAGAATATCATCCTCCGACAAAATTGTCGGGATTCGAGACAATTCATCCCCCGTCACCTGATCCAGTGGCCCCTGGGTAAACAAGTCAGAGAAGAAAGTCTCTGCCATCGCATGAATAGAACCTACATCATCAGTCCACGCACCAGAGGAAGTCTGAAGCCGATGAATACGAACCTTTACCCTGCGTTGACGCACATAAGAGTGAAAAAACTTAGAATTGGCATCTCCCTCCTTCAGCCAACGTAACCTCGATTTCTGCCGCCAGAAGATGGCCTGACGCAACAAAGCTTCCTTCAAGACCGACGAAGCCTGCACCAGCCACAAGTCCACTTCCGGGGATGGTCGGGCCGCCGCCTCAGCCTCCAACTGAGCAACCTCCTCCTCGGCCTGTTTTACGGCATCGAACACGTTACCGAAAACATTTTTGTTCCAAACAGTCAAAGCCGCCTTAACCGCCTTCAACTTATGCAAGAAGCGTCGCATCGGTCGGCCAGTGCTACCAGAGAGCCAGGCCTCCTGAACAACGCCCTTAAAACTAGCATGCCGAAGCCAAACATCTTGGAACCGGAAGCTCCTCGGAGATGACGAGCTTGAAATCAAGTAAGAAACCAGCAACGGAGAATGATCAGAAGCAGTGCGCGCCAAGTGATGAACCGAAGGCACCACACCACTACCCAACCAGTCGCGATCAACCAGGACTCGATCCAACCGCTTCCAGACCCGCGCCCTACCCTGACGATTATTACACCACGTAAACTGGTTCCCAGAGAATCCCACATCTGTTAAGTCCAAATCCTGAATGAAAGCATGGAAGTCCTCCGACTAAGCCCTGCGAAAAGGCCGACCTCCTCTCTTCTCCTCCGCATACAAGATTACATTAAAGTCACCATGAAAGAGAAGAGGAAGACCCAACACCTGCAAAGCACGTAAGTCCGCCCAAAGCTCGCGGCGGTCACTGACTGAGCAGGCCGCATGCACAAAGACCCCAACCACCTCAGTACTCATCTGAGAGTGCGTCACGCGGAGGGCCAAATACTGAGAAGATTGACACACAATAGAACAAGAAAATTCACTAGAGTAAAAAACAACAAGGCGGCCATCATTGGTAGGACAACAACCATCAAAGCCCAACCTCTGGCGAATCCAATCAAAACGAGAAGCATCCATTTTGGGTTCACAGACCCCTAACAAGGAAAATTCATGCAATAGACGCAACTTACGTAAACGAGCTATAGTGATGGAGTTATCTAAACCCCGAACATTCCAAAACAATGACTTAAACATCACGTAAAGGAAAAGAAGAAGAGTGAGGGGGAAAACCTGGCGGGGCCGCGACCACCCCAGGCTACCTCTGTTTCAAGTCGCCTCGCCGGCGTTTAAGCGCCTCCATGGCCGCCAAGGGTGGAGCAGCTTTGCGTGGAGAAAGATTCAATTCTAATATTGCAACCTGCTCCTGCTGCATGCGCACCGACGAAGCGGTCTCGTCATCAACCGCCTCCGCAGCCACCTTGTCGGCAAGGTCATCAAAGATCGCCTCTGTAGCCGAGGCAATAGCGTCTTCCACCAGCTGCTCCACCACTGCACCAGGCTCCTGCTGCCCTGCGGTAGCAAGCAGCGACAGAGGGACCGCTGCCTCCTCCACCTCATCCTGGTGTTCGTCATCCGAAGCCTCCTCCACAACTACATCATCCAGGTCTAACGGAGTCCCCTTGTGAGTGGCCTGCATCCCCAGAAGGGCCGAGACTTTTTTTCCCTGCCCATCCCCCGCAGTCGGGGATGCTGCCGCCACTGGCTCAGCAGCCTGGGCACTCGACCCAGGCCCAGGCACCGCATCAGGCCCGAGAACCACCCCCGACACTCTGTGCTTCTCGCCCACAAGCGCAGGCGCAACCAATTCCCCCGTCGCCGCTACCTTCTCACCCGCCACAGCCGCAGCCGGCAGCCGTCCCTTGCGTCGTCCCTGAGGCTGCGCCTCCCCAGTGGGCCGAGCCTGGGCCTTCAACTCCGGATGAAGCATCACGCAGTCATCCTTGCTATGCCCCTGTCGAAAGCACCCAGAACAGTAGGCCGGTAGATGCTCAATATCAAGATTCTGCCAGAACCCCTCCTGTCCGCCATTCCTAATCCAAACCCGGGACACTAACGGCTTCAGGAGATCAACCTCTACGCAAACCCTAGCCACGCTGGGACGGGACAAGGCTGCGGTAGCAGCATCAACGTAGAGCGGCACGCCCAACGTAGCAACAATCTGAAACAAGCACTCTCGATTGAAAAGATGAATGGGAAGTTTGGGCAAAGACACCCACACCGGAACCACAGACGGCTCCCGGTCCACATGAAACGAAGGCGTCCACTTGAACAGCTTCATTGGCCGCCCCTGAACATACCAGACCCCACGAAGCCATAAACGATGATAATCCCTCTCATCTGCAACCCTGATGAAAATGTGACGGGGATCGAGCAGCCCAACAGAGACAGGCTGCTTGAGATCAAGCGTGACGAAAAATTTACGAACCAGCTCCAGCGAAGGTCGACCCCGAGCAAACTTCCCAACCAGCGCATATCGAAAAGGGTCGGACAGCTTGTGTATCACCTCCTGTGAAAAGATCAAAGCAGGCTCTCCACGGTGTGTGGAGGCCGTCGCCTGAACCGAGAAGGCTGGCGCAGTAGGACTCATGAACAGATCCGAAAAGGACTGCTGGATCTTCGCAGGTAGAGGCTGCCCCCCAACACCCGGATGGGGGGCCTCCGAGGAAGCCATGCAAACCCTAAAAAAAAAAACCCTAGTGAGGAGACTAAAGAAGAGAGAGAGATTGCCCACCAGACCCCATTACAAAAACTAAAAAGTCCTTGTCCCCTATTATTTATAGCATTAGTTATTTACCTAATTTGGACTTTCACATTCCTATACATGTTTGTAAGTTGATTCATGCTCTCCTTAATGCTTTCCATTCTTTGTGTGGTAGTACTAGCTAACTTCTCAATTCTATTATTTGTCGCATTAGCTAGTCTCAATTGCTAATTCCCAAGAGCGCTTGGTCTCTTGAGGTGATTGCTTTGGTTGGAAGTCAGGTGGTTTTGTCGGCCTTTGTTGATTTCCTTGCTCCTTCCATCCAAAATTAGGATAGTTTCGCCACCTCGTATTTTAGGTACTAGAATGTGGGTTGTTTTGGAGTTGATGACCATAATTGTTGAGGTATTGTATTTGTTCAATACTAGCACAAGTAGATTCATCATGAGTACCTCCACATAGAGTACAACAAGCAAGAACTATGTTCATATTAGAAGTCAAACTGGAACCAACTTGCCTATTAAGCATTTTCACCACATTATCTATTTTAGCATTCAAGGAAGTCAAACTATCAATTTCAAATATATTTGCGGGTCTCCTCGTGTTACCTCACTAATTGGCCCATTGATAATTATTTACGATAATTTCCTCTATTAGTTGTTGAGTTTCCTTGGCCGACTTACCCATCAAAACTCCACCAGCTACTGCATCTACATGCGTCTTCGATGGATAGGTGAATCCATTGTAGATTGTTTGGACTATGAGCCAATCGGATAAACCATGGCGAGGGCATTTTCATTGTAAATCCTTGTAAATCCTAATAGTGCTCCTAAGTTTCGTACAATATCTCTCCTTCCTGTTGACAAAAATTAGTTATATCCATGCGAAATTTAGCAGTCTTGCCAAGTGAAAAGAATTTATTTCGAAAAACTTTTGATAAATCAGCCTAAATGGTGAATGTATTAGGAGAATGTGATTGTAATCAAACCTTAGCCTTGTCTCTTAATGAGAATGGAAACAATCTAAGTCGAATTGCAGCATCACTAACACCATTAAGTTTAATTGTATCACATATTTTTAGAAATGTAGACAAATGAAAATTCAGGTCTTCGGTAGCATTATCTCCATATTCAGATTGTTGCACCACTTATATAAGAGATGGTTTAATCTCAAAATTATTAGCATTTACCGTAGGTGATACGAAATATGGGCCGCTTATGGGCCATGTTTTGGGCTGCAAGAGATTGAATCTTTTAGTAATAGTTAGTAGTTTATTTTCTAGATTTCTATTTTATTTGCTATGAATAAATTCGGTCCAAGACCTCATGTTGAGTTGGATCCGATTTATAGAGTCTAGGCTCACTATAACTTAAGTTGGTTAATTAGCTTTTATTGGGTTATGTTGGGCCAGCTTAAAGCTTTCATTGGATCGATTATAAGCTGACCATTAGATAGGGATTTGAGTAGTGGAATCGGGCCAAAGGCCTACCCTAGCCGAGTTAGGGTTTTCAAGTCACTTTAGGTTTTCAAGTTGTAAGCCTATATATAGCCTAGGTTTTCATTCATTAAAGGAGAATTCAGATTTTATAAAATATTCGTGAGTTTATTCACTCTCTCTTGCCTCAAGAGAATTTCCTTTGAATACTTGAGAATTAATCTCAAGTTGTTCATCGAACTTATCAATCAAGTAGTCTCCTTGATTGTGGCGTTCTTCTATCCATACTTTTGGTTCACTAAATTTGCTAGTCGTGGGTTAAGGAATCTCCTTAGTTCGTGGCTCGTGATTATAGAAGGGTCAAAGTTCCGCCAATCATCCCAACTTGGTGTTCGTCTAGATCCGTCTCACGTCAGTTGGTATTCAGAGCTAGTCGACGACATCAAGTATATCCCGTTGAGTTTGTTCGTAAGCTTCCTAGTCAATTTTATTTTGCAAATCTGGTCGTGTCTCTCTTTGTGTCAAGTCCGATTGTTATTAAAAAAAAAAAAAAAAAAATACTGTAGCATCGTACTGTTCATCGCTACTGTAGCGACTGTTCACCGCGCCGCACTGTAGCGATACTGTTCATCGCTACTGTAGCGACACTGTTCATCCCGAAAAAAAAAACTTTTGTTCATAACTTGTCTTTCTTTCTGTAGCGACACTGTTCATCCCGAAAAAAAAAACTTTTGTTCATAACTTGTCTTTCTTTCTTATTTTGGTGTCTTGTTATATTGTTCTTGAAGTTTTGTGTTGGTTTAGAGTAAAAAAAAAAAAAAAAAAATCCAGCCGCTAGGGTTTCCTTGGGCGCAAGTTTCTTGCCAAATCTGTCCAAACTTTAGTTTATTCCACCAAGTTGTTTTAATTAATTTCCTAAACTGATTTTGTGGTTGAACTTGTTTGGGGTTGGAATCTTGGAGAGGGACTACCATAATCTAGGGTTTCTTGAGTTTCTTGAAACTAATCTTGAAGTCTTGAAACTTTGATACATGTCTTGATAATTATTGGAGGATTGAAGGAGAACATTGGATTGACATTAAATTCTGGAATTCTACCCAAAAAAAACAGCCGAGTAATTGTGTGTTCTTAGAGTCAAAAAAAAAAAAAAAACAAAAAAACAAAAAAACAAAACAAACAGAAAAAGGAAAAGAGAAAGGCATTCGGGTAGCAAACAACAAAGAAGGAAGGCGCACTTTTATTTGCCAAATTCTGTCTTGTTGCACTTGTTCCAACAAACCAGAAAATTACATCAAGAAAAGACTACTCAAAAGTTTTGACCAACCTCCTCTTGAAAATCTTGCACACCTTGAGCCTTGATCACTTGTATCACCCGTTGAGTTTTTTGAGGATCTTGACCATCTTGATTCTTGAAGATTTGCACCTCCCTACGTATAAACAGTTTCTTGTACGTCCTTGCATCCATACGGGGCTTTCTTGGCTTAGGAGTAAACCTCTTGGGAGTTTCTTGAGCAGGCCGCTTGGGGTATTCTTGGGTGACGTTGCTTGTGTCATCTTGTGAAGCCATTGTTTAGCACCAAGCGTCAAAACTGTCCTTGTGTGGAGCAAAGAGGGGAGGGCCGAATTGTTGTTCTTGAGGGAGAGTAAGGGACGAAAATTTTGAGGGGATTTAAGAAGAGGCAATTCTGGAAAATTTTGGGGTTAGGAAGCTACCAAATCTGGAAAAATTTTTAGGAAATTCCAGCCGACTTTGAGGGGAATTTAAAAAGACAAGAAATCTGGAATTTTTTTCGTGGAAGCTATTCTGATTTGATAAGGTAACAAATCTGGAAATTTTCAGCGGTTAGGAAGCTACCAAATTCTGTTTTGCAGCCGACTTTGGAAGGTTTAAAAGGAGCAGAAATCTGGAAATTTTTTTAGCTACCAAATTCTGATTTGTTATAGCCGACTTTAGGAAGGTTTTTGGAGAGGGAATCTAGAAAAATTTTGGTAATAATTCTGTTTGGTTAGCCGACTTTAAGGAAATTTCCAAATAAGTCCAACACCTAACTTGTTTCCAAAAATCAATTGGGCAATTAAGTAAAGCACTTGGGAACTCCATCATCGTACTTGGACTTTCTTTTTCTTTGTACATCAATTTTTTCCTCTTCCATTCCTTATTCATTACTTGAGCTTTCCATTTCTACTTTTTTGTTTCCTTGTTCCTTTGATACAATTGGGAGCTATATTGATTAAAGTTTGATTGAACTTCCTTGAGAAAATTTCTGATTTCTTCAAAGGAAACAAACAAGTGGTTTGAGAAGTGAATTGGTGAGATCATTAGAGTGTTTTAAACACTTGAGCAAAACACGAGAGTGAGCGAAACACGTAAGGGAGCAAGTGAGGACTGTTCTACTAATTTTTGTTGAGTTTTGCAGGTAATAAAAGTATGAGACAAACGAATGCTCAACTGGAGCTCCACCATCTTGTGCCTAAAGGAGTAAATACTGTGGCATTGCGTGAGATAACTGAGCAATTGGAAATCATCAAAGCTCAAAAAAATGATTGGTTTTATACACGTTGCCATATCAAGGATAAAGTTTGCAGCTTAGCCATTGATAAGGGTTGTGAAGTTAATCTCGCAAGTACTGTCTTGGTTGAGAAATTGAATCTTCCAACCATTGATCATCTTCGCCCTTACAAGTTGCAAAGTGATAGTAGTGATATTTGGATTACTAAGCACACACTTGTTCCTTTTCGTATTGGTCAATACGTGGATGAGGTGTTGTGTGATGTGGTTCCCATTCAAGTGACGCATGTGCTGTTGGGACAATGGTGGATGTTTAATCGAGAAGTCAAATATGATGGATATACTAATAAGTATTCCTTCACATTTAATGGCCGTCGTACCAGGCTTGTGTCGCTTAACTCTAAGCAACTTTGTATTGATCTAGCATACATGAAGAGTGAGCATGAGCGTTATAGTATGAAGAAAGAGCTGGAGGAGAGAATTGTGACTGAAGAGGTAAAATTCAAGGGAGTTGAAAAGGAGAAAGAGGTTGAGAATAATGAGGGAAAAAAGTCAGCTACTGAGCATGAACAAGAGATTAAAAATTCTAAGAGTAAGCTGATTGTGAGAAAGGATGTGAGACCATATGTTTTTTCTAACGATCTTGACTCTACTTTGTTTAGTGTTTCTACTTTTATGCAGGTTAAGCAAGGAAAAATTGAGTTGATCTTGGCATGTTCTATGCCTAAATCCATTGGTGAATATCAAACTTTTCATGGAGTTTGCACCTTAAGTGTTGTCTCTCTTTGTCATCCACTGATGTTCAACGTCAACCATGAGCCTGATTTGCTTGTTGGGAGGAATAATGAAGTTTCAAAGGGAGTTTCTACACTTGAAACTTGTTATAAATTTCCTTCTTATTTTGTTGGTGACAATCCTTTCCTCATTGGTCCAAATTCTGATTCCTTACAACCTGATTTTATTCTTCAATTTGAAGGTTCAGAAGCTGCCTATCTCGATCTTACTCCATTTGTGCAAGATAGGCCATACCAACAACAACTTGCAATGAATTTTGTAACTTTGCAAAATCATGTCCGGGACTTTTCTAACCTGATTGAGCATCACTATGAAGATCCTTATCTTGTGAATGTGAATGGACTGATTAGAGAGCTTTGGAGTGGTTGGAGTCAAGCCTTGAGTTTCCCATGGCAGATTGTGAGCATTTTCAAGCTGACCAAGAGACATGTGCACCGAATTACAATAATCATGACGTATGCAAGTATCATTCATTCTAAGAGAGCCAATATGTGGAGATTTGAAGTTTCATACTGCCAATTCTTGTAGTACTATTCATTTCCAAACATGATTTGAGGACAAATCTTTTTCAAGAGGAGGGGAATGATACGAAATATGGGCCGCTTATGGGCCATGTTTTGGGCTGCAAGAGATTGAATCTTTTAGTAATAGTTAGTAGTTTATTTTCTAGATTTCTATTTTATTTGCTATGAATAAATTCGGTCCAAGACCTCATGTTGAGTTGGATCCGATTTATAGAGTCTAGGCTCACTATAACTTAAGTTGGTTAATTAGCTTTTATTGGGTTATGTTGGGCCAGCTTAAAGCTTTCATTGGATCGATTATAAGCTGACCATTAGATAGGGATTTGAGTAGTGGAATCGGGCCAAAGGCCTAGCCTAGCCGAGTTAGGGTTTTCAAGTCACTTTAGGTTTTCAAGTTGTAAGCCTATATATAGCCTAGGTTTTCATTCATTAAAGGAGAATTCAGATTTTATAAAATATTCGTGAGTTTATTCACTCTCTCTTGCCTCAAGAGAATTTCCTTTGAATACTTGAGAATCAATCTCAAGCTGTTCATTGAACTTATCAATCAAGTAGTCTCCTTGATTGTGGCGTTCTTCTAACTATACTTTTGGTTCACTAAATTTGCTAGTCTTGGGTTAAGGAATCTCCTTAGTTCGTGGCTTGTGATTCTAGAAGGGTCAAAGTTCCGCAAACCCACTCAACTTGGTGTTCGTCTAGATCCGTCTCACATCAGTAGGTCTTACTATACTCGTTTGCAAACCATCACTTCTCAGTAAAGCAAAGTCCCGTATTGCTCTTCTATTCATCTCTTCCGTCGTAGGTTCAATTTGTGGAAGTTCAATTGTTATTTCTCTTTCACCTTGATGCTCTATAGCTTCTTGTAGTGCTTGCCTTCATTGCCTCCTTAGAGTCCTTTCAATTTCAGGATCCAATGGAACAGTGACTCTTAGAACTCTCTACAGACACTATAAGAAACTACGATCAAAAGATTTACCGAAACTAAAATCAAACGTTAAATTACTTCAAACTACTCTAGCTATTAAATCTAAATATATTCACAATCTATACAATGTTTAGACTAATAAAGCTTACTTAACCTTAATATTGCCATGATCCCGGCAAAAACTTGACGAAATTTTTATCTGCGCTTTAATTTTAAACCTAATTCCCTCATTAACCACAAGTGTACGGGTTGTTTATTATAGTGCAAAGGAAATAGGGTCGAATCCCACAAGAATCACTCTCAACTACTAAGGTTTTTTGCTTATTCTATTATCTAAACTACTCAAAAACTTTAATTAAGTGAAACCACCAAAAAGCTAAAATAATGCAAGGTGAATTAACAACTTGAAGAAACTCAACTAAAGACAAATGTTCTAGGATATAGAATCCATTAAATGTACCTAACTATGGATGAAATAGCTAACTATCAGTCATGCTCTTGTCTTGTTAAGGTTGCATTTTACGCAAGTCATCGGAACTTGCTCTCGTCAATGAACCAAACTTAGCCAACACTATAGTTTCCCTACTCTCGTGATGAAATCTAAAGTGAAAACTTAATCTAGATCTAGAGATGCCAAAAATATCCACCTAAGTGTACCAATACCTTCACGTGTCTACTTCTTAGGTTTCATCTATTCCATTCCATCATTGTCAAATATTCTCATAGATTAACAATAACTATCATGACTTGTAAATGGTGATCAAATATTCACAAGGGCTGAAGGACAAATAAACGAACTAGCAAGTACAAGATATAGCAATAACCAACTTAATTCAACCATAATCGAGGCACAAATGGTTTCATCTATCCCTAGAACAAGAAGATTTAGCTAGACATAGTAGATTTAACAACAAATTTCATGTTTTCAATATAATTAAGGATTAATGACACAACAAAGAGAGTAAAGAGAAAGAAATGCTTATTCAAGTGAAGAAACAAAATCTTCAAACTTCATCATCTTTATTACCAGCAAAAATACATTGTACATCAAGAGTTCTTCAAATTCTTGAAGAGAAAAAAAGTGAAAACTCGATTTAAAAACTATTAGTAAGCTAAGCTAGAGAAAAGAGAAGAAAAAGAGCTCTTTTTTTCTCAAGAACTAATCTCTCTCTTCGACAATGTGTTTTTCCTTGTTAAGAGTCAACAAAAGAAGTTTCTAGATCCTCCAAAAGTTGGTACAAAATGTCCTTTTATGTCTTGTCCAAGAAAAAGAAAGAAAGAGAAACCATGCAAGTTGGTAAGTTGTAGCCACTATGAATCCCTAGATCGAATTCCTCGAGAGATTCTCCCAAAGATTGTGCAGAGCAAATGATTTGCTGCGAAATGATTCACGGGCCACAAATCGCTAGAGAAACTGCGGATAGATTCTCCCTTGGTTTCTCTCCAGTTTTTTCTTCTTCTTTGTTTCTTTCTTCCAAGTTTCATCCTTTATTTGCACCATTTCTTTTAGCCATTGTTGCGACCCCTCAAGCTTTTCATCCTCACTCATTTCACATCCAATTAAGTTTAATCATTTACCTACAAAATCAAAGAAATTTTGCAAGTAAAATGATAAAATCACAATTAATCCATTAATCACTTAAGGTGCAAATTAGTGATATAAAATGAACAATTAATACCAATTAATCTTACAAATGGACTCAAAATCAATATGAAACACATTAAAAAAATTCACAAATTTAGCCTTTATTAAAGGGAAAGTGGTCTTTTCTAGTAACAGCATTTAATTTTCGATAATCAATACACACTCTCCACCTAACAATGAGTTGAGATGGAATCATTTCATCATTTTTACCCATAACTATAGTAATTTCACCTTTTATAGGTGTCACGCCCCATTTTTGAAAATAAAGGAAAATTCGTTTGAAATCATAACGTGTACTGTGCATGAAATATGTGAAGTATATGAATGTGAGAAATAAAGGAAAATGCCATAGGACTATTAAATGCGATGATTTGGCCAAAATGATAATCTAAAAAGGTTTTTAAACAGAAAAATAGGAGTCACCACTTGGTATTGAGTTGGGGTGTACCAAGTCACCCAAAAAGTAGTTTTTGAAAAAAATAAAGTAAAACCTTTTTAGATGACTCCTAGTCTACGAAAATCAAAGAGACGAGTTCGGGGGTCACAATTGATAAAAGGGAAGGCAAAGACGAAGTCTAAGGCACCCTTTTACCCTAACTTAAGCTAGTTGCGTGATTTAGTCATAATTTTCCTAATTTCTAACCAAAAGATATATTGTATTTGGATGTGTCTAATATGAATGCAAACCTAAATCCAATGATTGGTTCGAATGGGATAAAATGTCTCTTTTGAGGCTCGATTGGTCCTAATCACATGAATTATGATAGCCAATGGTGAATCCTCAAAGAGGTCACGAATAAATGCAAATGAATGCTCGAGTAATAATGGAAAAAAATGAGAGTGTGCGAAAATGTCTTTGAGTGTAAAAAACGAGTGCTAGGTGCAAGTGTACAAAGTGCAAGTGTGCAAATAGGTGTGTAAAGTGTAGGTGTGTAAGTGAGTGTGTAAAGTATAGGGGTGCAAATGAGTATGAAAAGTACGCGTATATAAGTGAGGAAGAGTATAAGATGCAAGTGTGCAAATGAGTATATAAAGTGTAAAATGTGCAAATATGAGAGAGTGTAAAGTGAGAGTGTGCAAAATGATAGAGTGGATAAAGTGGTAGCGTGAAGAGTTAGAATATGAAAAATGGTAGTGTAAAGTGGAAGTATGTAAAAGGGTAATGTGCTTTAGAAAGGCATGAGTCCTAAGGAATGCAAACAAAACAGGTACGGGGAGACCTTAAATCGTGACTTTTGATTTACCCTTTGGTTAGAAAGAAAACAAGCGTGCTTAGGCTATGTGTAGCTAAACTCATCTGTTTCGCTTACTGGAAGGGTAACTCCCTAACCTAATCAAGTAGATGACTCTAATAACCAGAATGAAATGCAAAATCCTAAAAACCGTGTTTCAAATGCCGGAGAGGGAGTGAAGGGTCATGCAAATATGTAATACTAAAAAGAAAAAAAAATGAATGAAGATGTAGTGAAGGCATGCAAGCATGTACTAGCGAGGGACTGTCCTATTGGATCTAGCATTGGACTAACCCTTCACTAATGCTCTCTCACAAGCATTGGACTTGTGAGTGCGAGTGGAAGATCATGACTAGCATTGGACTAGCCACGGTAACGTGCATTCCATCCATATAATCAGATATAATACCAAAAACTAAATAGACATGCAAAACACATAGTTTCACATAGCATGTAGCACATGAGCATGCTTATCTAGATGCAGGAGCCTAGGAAAGCGATAAACACATAGGCACACACAAGAACATAACACACAAGCCCTATCTATTACATCCGGGGGAAACCTACTACAATCTAAGAGGGGAAACGGAATAAATAAAATAAAATAATAACCTAGCTATTACAACTTTGGCATTCAAGTGCTTTTCAAATGATCAAAATTGAACTAAAAATAAATATACAAACTAAAGCCAACAAAGAAATAAATGAAATAAATAAATAAATAATAATAAAACATTTAAGGGGCATGCAATTAAACACGTAAAATCAATAGGGCACGTAGGGTCAAATAAAGTAAGAAATAAGGGATAGAGTGTACCTCCCTGAAGATGGAGCCCTAATGGAGTGAAATCACTCATTTACCCTCCAAAAACAAAGAAAATGTCAAGGCATCACTTTAATCAAGAAATAATCGCATGTATTGGGAATAAGCATGCAATTGAATCAATCAAAGGTGTTTAAAGGAAGGCGATCAACCCATGTAAAATTGAAACAAGTAATGACTTGATTGCAAAAAACAAAAGAAATTTGAGGGGTCAGTTTGATTGATTTTTTCGATTGTTTGGGCCATAGTGAAATTAGGCAGAAATTAGGGGTTAAATTACAATTTTCAGAAATTTATTCACTCATGCTTCACAGCGGCTTTCTTCTTCAATGCTAATTTCTAGGTTCTACAATTGAAAGCTTATTCAGTGCATAAATCGTGCACAAACCTAAACTAAAACTTGAAAATCTATCAAACCAAACCTTTTAACAAATTCAACTCCCTTTGGTTAACACAACCCAATCATGAATATTAAACTATTGAAGATCAAAAGAACATCAGCTGCCATTTCAACTTTCTTCGCAGACATGACATCAGAATGTTCAACTGGTACTCTCAATCAACAAAAATGAAAATCGCACAAGCTCCTTTTCATGTAATATCATGACATTAATTCGAATTCATGTAAAGGGGAGATTAAACAGAAAAGATGTAAGAAATAGGCACATCAGAACCTTTCCAAAACTCTGTTTTCTTTATATGTAAAAATGCAGACAAATTGTCTCTAGGTAGACCTTTCAAACAAGCATTTTATCAAAAAACAAATGAGCATAAAAAAAAGGTCACTGATTCTCTATTCAATTGAAACTATGATTGGCCAAAAAAAGTTATCAGAAAGGAAAACAATCAGTCCAATCAACCCATAAAATGTTGCAGTCAAACAATTATGAACAAGTCACCGATAAATTGCAAGAAACGAATTCACCGGAGACAAATTTTGGGGTTGGGATTTGCAGCGTTCGCTCTTGAATAAATGAAACAAGAAAAACTGACTGTTGGAAGGATAGGGAAAGAAAATGGCTTACAGTGCTCTCCCTTTCTAATTGAAGGTTCGTCGGTGATAGTGGCAGATTCCGGCGAGATGGTGGTGGCAAATTCCGGTGGCAGTAGCGGCAACAGCAACTCCTTGCCGATAGACGATGCTTGGTTTTTCCTTTGCTCTGAAGCTTTTCGCAGCCTTGCTCCTCTGCTCTTCTCTGCCACCGCGACTTCCTTGCCCTTTTTCACCCAGCCACCACCCGAAGTTCTACCTATGTCTTCTCTAAAACACTCCGTTTCTTATTCTTTTCTTTCCTTCGCTCCTCCAGACGAAAATCTCCCCTCTAATTTCCTAGATTTTCCCCCCTTTTTCTTGCTCTTCCTTCCTCTGCCCAGTTTTCTTTTGCCCTGTTTTTCTTGTTAGCCGAAGCTCTATTCAATCCCTCTCTTCTACTCTCTTAGTTTTCCTCCCTGTTTTTCTTGCTTGGTTTCTCTCCATCCAACAACTTCCTCCCTCTCTCACTCTGTCTCTCTCGTTTCATCCGCCATTCTTCCTTCAAGTTCCTCCCCCAAATTCCAGATTTTCCCTTTTGCTCGTGCCGAAGACTTTTCCTTTTTCTAATTTCTTTTTCCCGCAGCCCTGTTCTTTTTTATTTGTTTTCTTTGCTCTGTTTTTCTTGCCGAAGCTGCCCTTGATTCGCTTACCCAGCCCCTTTCTTTTTCAGATGTTTCTCTCCTCCTAATTTTTCTTTTTTCCTTTCGCCGGTTGCTCCCTTTCCGCTCACTCTATCTCCCCTGTCTTTCTTTTGCCAAAAACCCTAGCCGTCTCTTCCAGATCTCTCCCTTGCATTTTTCTCCTCCGTTTTTCTTTTTTTTCCCCGCTCCAGACCTCTCTCTTGCCTTTTTTCTTTTTTTTTTCTCTTCTTTCGCCGTTGTTCCTTCTTTTCCTTTTTCCTTTGATTTTTGTTCCCCCAAAATTACTTATACCACCAAGTGTTTAGACACCTAAACCCTTAGGTGTTGTGTTGTCCAAAACACAAAGGGACACTTGTCCCAATGCATGCCCCCCACTTGCTATTTTTATTGTTTTTTTCTTTTTTTTCTTTTTTTCCCTTTTTTCTTTTTCTTTTCTTTTCAATGAAATAAGCAAAAAATAAAAATAAAAATCAACTATATATATAAAAAAGAAAAGCCAAAATTTTGGTATCTACAGTTTGCCCCTCTTTGTCTAAGTTTTGGAAGAACTTGAGACAAAGAAGTAGACACCAAAAACTTACCAGTATTATTCGGCTGCAAACCACTCGAACCAACTGACGCTTTTGAAATGAGGACTGACCCCTTTAACAAAAAATTTTAAAATGGGACTGACCCAAACGAAAAATTTAAAACGGAACTAACCCGAACAAGAAATTTAAACATGACGAAAATTCAAACATGGGACTGATCCGAACAGGGAATTTAAAACATGGGACTGACCCGAACGAGAATTTAAACATGGGACTGACCCGAACGAGAATTTAAACATGGGACTAGCCCGAACGAGAAATTTAACATGAGATTGGCCCGAACGAGAATTTAAACATGGGACTGGCCCGAACGAGGAATTTAAACATGGGACTGACCCGAACGAGGAATTTAAACATGGGACTGACTCAAACGAGATATTTGAAAACGGGACTGACCCGAATGCTCACTAGTGGGACTAACCCATGTTTAGTGGCAGTGTTGAATGAAATGCTAGTATGTATGAAGAAACTGTATAAGACTTGTTTGGAAAATTATCCAAAGATTTGTCCCAGTGTGATGAATTGGTCAGTGGAATCGAACCCGAGCCTGCCGTGAGAATTGGTCAGTGGGATTAAATCCGAGCCTGCCATGATAATCGGTCAGTGGGATAACACCCGAGCCTGCCTTGGTTGCACAAAATTCAAGTCCAATGGGATGTTGGTGGCACAAAGTCCAAATCCAACGTGATCTTTGTGATGTTGGTGGCACAAAGTCCAAACCCAACGTGATGTTTGTGATGTTGGTGGCACTAAGTCCAAGTCTAACGGGATGTTGGCGGCACAAAGTCCAGGCCCAACGTGATTTTTGTTATGTTGGCGACACAAAATCCAGGCCCAACGTGATCTTCGTGATATTGGCGGCATAAAATCCAGTCGCAACGTGATGTTTGTGATGTTAGCGGCACAAAATCGAGACCCAACGGGATGTTGGCGGCACAAAGTCCAGGTCCAACGTGATTTTTGTGATGTTGGCGGCACAAAATCCAAACCCAACGTGATGTTGGAGGCACAAAGTCCAGGCCCAACGTGATCTTTGTGATGTTGGCGGCACGAAATCCAAACCCAACGTGATGTTGGCGATGTTGGTGGCACTAAGTCCAAACCCAACGTGATGTTTATGAATGGTTAGTGGGATAAGACCCAATCCTGCCCTTCAATTGGTCAAGAAATTAAGTGTGATTGTCAAGAAAGGGGGGGATAGAAGGGTGCGCGGTAGACGCTGAGACATCGCCAACAAGAATTAAATTTGATTTTTCAAGAAACAAGAAATTGAATTTGATTTTTTTTTTATTTTTTTTTATTTTTTTGATTTTTGAATTTTTTGGGATTTTTTTTGTTTTTTTTATCTTTTGATTTTTTTTTTATTTGATTTTTGATTTTTTTAAGAGAATCTTTTAAAAAATAATTTGCCCCAGTGTCAGGCCCTTTTTCCTCTTTCTTCTTGCTTCTCTTTTTCCAGTATCGGCCTTCCATATCACTAGATGTTTCTTCATTATTTTCAGCCATGAATACCTGCACAGGGGCTTACAATATGCACTTAAATTTCTTATTTTAAAAATTAATGCAACTACTACTCATGAAAAGAGCCACGTGATTGATTCGAAATCCTCAAATGTATTACAAAAAATTTGCTTCGGCGTGGGCTTATTTTGTAAAATCTCACAAATAAAAGAATTTACCCCAGTGTGGGCCCATTTGATTGAAAAAATTTTGTTTGGATGACTCTCCATTTATCAAAGTAAAAAACTGTGTTTCCTAACATATAATGTGAAGAAAACTTGTTTAAATTCATACAAAAAATTTCATGATGAATTTCTCAAAATAATACCAAATCACAAATGATTCCTTCCTTACTTTTGCATTGATACTTAGGGTAATGGGTCACCACTCCTTGTTAACTCATCTTTGAGGACCAATCAAGTGGGTGTTATTTCTACTTTTGAGGCGGCTAAGGAAAATGAGAGGTTAGGATTGATCTTATTCTTGTGCCCAAATTATGTGTAACCCATTCAATATCACATCTTAGTGAAAGCAAATAGTTTGTCACCCTTATTTCTCAAGAAAACTTAGTCAACATATTAACTTGCTAAGCTTGTAACATATGGGTAGAAACGATAGCTAAACATATGGAAACAGGTTATAGGCTTATCATCACAAATGATTGATGGATTCCTTAGAAACATGATCCTTACTTCGAGTTGTCATGAAGGATAAGTCAATGATGGACTTTATGAGCTTGTAATGCGGCTTGAAGACGATAGTTAAAGAAATAAGATTTTCAAGGACATTGCACTGAAGGTCGCATTTTTTCCCAAAATTGCCCCCATTTTTAACTTGAAGATCTTGGATTTGGTGACTTTTATCATCACTCAACGGGGACTTTCAGCATCAAATTTTTTGCATTTTCTTTACATTTATTTTGCTTGCTTTTTCTTTCTTTTCCTTTTCAAAGGTGTCTTTCTGGGTTTTCACATGATGAACAGTGTCAACTTCACACCTCATCAATTCAGAAATACATTTAAAAAATTTCTTGGCATCAGTATAAGAGCATCATTTGCCAATTAATTAGAAAATTTCTTGACAGAGATATTGCAAAGAGCAGAAGTCAGGACTTTCATCTTTTGTAATGGGGTCTGGTGGGGTGTTTAGAAAAGTTAAGGCTTGAAAGTGGATTTTTACAGTGGTTTAAATAATTTGAGATCGCATTATTGTATCAACCCTCTTTTAGGGTTAAACCAAAACCTGCCCCAATTTATTCTCAAATGAGGCTCTTTTTCTCTTTCATTTTGTTCTCTTTTTTTGATTGATTTTTCTTCTTCGACCTTCTGCCATTCCTTTGAAATTTTCAAAATTTGCCCCAATTTATACTTAACCGAGATTCTTTTTTCTTCTTTTGTCTTTTGATTTTGTTGTTTTATCACTTTTCACCTCTTGAGACTTTTCTTTCCTTTTCAACTCAAATTTGCCCCAGTGTGGGGTTTGCGATTCTCAGGGGTTGTCAAACGAAATAATTTATTCTGAAAACTCAAAAGGGATAATTAGTGATAGAATATTTGATTGGAAAAGTAGAGGGCCTGACTTTTATTCCGTTCCTTACATTAACTCTGAAAGAAAACTTTCATTAATGCGAAATTTCTTGCCTGTATCTGAATTGACTGATTGAGGAAGACCCTTGTTCATCCATATCTGTGAAACATAGGTGATCCGTCGGACAAAACTCTTCTTTTTTTCTTTTTTTCTTTCTTTTTTCAAAATTGAAACCAAGATATAATCAAATTTTCCCAATTTGTGGTTCTCTCTCTTCTTTTTTTTTTTTTTTAATTTTAGCATTTTTCTCTTTTCTCTCTTTTCCTTCTTTTGAAAAAAAATTCTCTAATCTCCTTCCCTAATGTGGGGTGAGATCATAAGTGCCTTTTGAAAAGAACCACCCATTTTAGCTCAAATAAGGATGCAAGGGATAAATAGTGTTTAGGTTATAGAAACGATGGCCAAAGCATCATTCTTACGCTTCATGACAACCAAAGTAACGAAATGCTCATTGAGAATCCATTCCCTTTTGATATTTGAAAATTTTTCAATGTAGGGTAGTGATCATCAAGGTGCTTATTTGAAACGAAATTATTCTTTTAAAAGCTCAAATGGGAGAGCAAATGATAAAAGCTGCATGGATAGATAAACGAACGCTTGAAGTATCATTCCAAAATTTCAAAACAAACAAGAATAGTGCACATTTTTGCTTTCACTGAGATGTGGATTGAATCTGATTAGACACAGTGGACATTTTCAAACAAAGATTGTCCCAATTTGCGATTTATCAATCAATGTGACTGATTTTATTTTGGGGCTAATAGAAGTGAGCAAAAATATGAATTGTATAGTGAAGGAAAAAAGGTATCTCATTGGGCCTTTCGAGTGACCTCTTTTAATTTTGAGCACTCTTATTGTACAGTTCGAATCACCAATTTAGTGTACGTAAAGATTTTAGAAAGCATACACTTGTGAATTTTCAGGCTAGAGGTTGAAAAAATCTCAATTTGGTCTTATTTCTTAAAATTCATCATGAAATCTCCAATGAGCAAAAATAAAGAATGAAATGTACATGAATATACACAAAACAACAATTGTCCAAAAACTTTATTGTTGAAAAAGTTTAAAACAAAATTTCTTGTTCAATTATAATACAAATGAGAAGAGAAAAACTTCTAAAGACCTCCACATATATACACTTTTTGTCTCCTTTTCTTTTGGGACAAAAATGTATTAACAAGTCAAATATACAGAATTTTTCTTTGAAAAACAATTATGAAATCTCTTAGAAGCTTTAGCCTAACGCTTCCAGATAGATCCTTTATGTTTTCATTGCAAGGCCTGCCCAAGAATCAAGTAATACTTGTAATTTTCAAATTTTATCCGACATAGAAAAATATTTTCATCTTATTAAAGCATTTTTATGAGTGTAGGGGAGGGGGAAAAACAAAAGAAAAAATACCCTGAGTTAGTAAGTAAAACTATAAAATCGATATGCATGTCCTATGGAGGAATCCTTTTATGCCAAGGGTAGGCCTAGCATGAAAATGCAATCCTCTAGGGTAGGCACCATACAATACTTGATGAATCCGATCAACTGATTGAGTGAAAAATGATTTGAAAAATTTGGCCAATTGGAGTAAGAAGAGACATTTGCCCTAAAAAATGAGGACGAAATCCGAATGGATTACCTGCTTTGATAAACACATAAAATGATGTGTAAAAGAGATTGCAATATCTCGATTAATTTATTCAGTGAACCTTAGACTTAAACCCTAAAGGGGAAAAAGCGGGTCAAATGGATAGGATGAAATTAATGATTTATTCAAAATCGACCGAATTACACTAAAAATAGGTAGACTGATCAACTGAATTGAGTGAAATTGACGATCTCTTCAAAATCGACTCGATTGCCCTAAAAATGGGTAAATTGGCCAAATGAATGAAATGGAGTTAATGATTTATTCAAAAATGATTAGATTGTCCTAAAATTGAATGAATTGACAAAATGGACTGGATGAAATTGATGATTTATTCAAAAGTCGATTGAATTATCTACCCATTGGTAGTTTCAAAAAATCATTGCAATGCATTAGTCTATGAGCCTTCTAAAATCAAGATTTGGCCTTTATATTTATCGTCTCAACAATAAGGAATCATTTGTGAATTTCTTCAAATTAATGTCCTTTACGTAAAGGAATTTTTTACCAATTTTGTTTAAAATGGCCAAAAGATGATTGTTAGATGTCCATATTCTAATGTGCAAAAATTGCTTTGCCGTCTTTGAAAAGATCGGATCCTACCTTATCTTGTGCACTACCCTTTTGGATGGTACAAGAAATACAAACGTACAAGCCTCATTGGATTGTATATCCGAGACACAGGGCGGTTTGTTCCTAACACAGGATTCCCTAAATGGCATTCCCTTCTAAGGTGGATGCATGATGCCAGTTTATCAAAATGACTAAATATGCAGTACACCAATGAAACGTGTCCTAAAGGAACCCCTTTTTGTATGCCAGGGTGAGCCTAAAATGAAATGTATTTATGCTGCCAATGCGAAGCATTGAATTTAAACGTGTCATATCAAATAGGATAGGCTCTTAGAGAGTACCATGCCCGGACTCTTATTTCCTAGGGCTTATGAATGCAATGGAGACAAAATCAAAAAAAGTTAGTTTAATCAAACAAATACACATAACACATTTGTAGCAAGGCAATAAAAAGAGAAAGCAATAAAAGGAATAGAGGGGTAGAATCCATCCCCTCGTGAATAGTGTCCCTAATAGGGTAAAGCAGACTCTATCCTAGGTAAACTACCATGGATGCATGAGGTATTGGCTCACTAATGCAGCTAGACTCGACAGGTTTTAGGTCCTCGCTGTGAGGACTCGCAAAATTTACTAATCTCCTATTTCTATTTAATTATTTATTTGGCCTTTTACTCCGAATATTATTTTCTAAACTCTTGAGACCTAATTACATGGAAATATAGTTTCATTATAATTTTAAAATGACTTGTTTCAAAAATTAATTTCCGGAAACTCGTTTAGTGAAAATAGTGAACACGTCTTTGGAAATCTTGACCGATTGAGAGTACAATAAGTTTGGAATATTTTAGACATATATAATGGAACTAAATTAGGTATTTTAATGTTTAAATACTCAAGTGATAGTTATTAGTATTATCGTTATAGGAATTTCTCGGAAGTTTCACGTTATCGCGCTTAAATTGGAGATACGCGTTTTCACACGCGCGATTTAAATTTAGGAACTTTAGACCCTTATTTTGGGACAATTAAGAGTGAATAATATTTATATGAATATAAGTACATTAGAGATTTAGTGCACTAGTGAAACAAATGCGAGAGGAATCGAGCACGAAACGCCCGCGAGTGCGCGCGGTAGTAGAGTTGACTTATGCACAAATGGGCCATGCACTTGAAGCTTCTCTTGGAAGCTAAAATCTGATCACTCTCTTCTCCCCTCCACTCACCCTTTCAGCCGGCCATCCCTCTCTCTCAAACCACCATTGCTCTCTCAATTTTTACTTCACAAAACCTCACCAAATCTTCACTCAAATCCTACCAAAATTTCACCACACTTAGCTTAACACTTGAGGAGTATTTTGAGCTGCAAAAGGGAGCTGAAAAGCCACGATTTTCTGGAGCAAAGAGTGACTGAAATTCTGCTCTTGAACCTCCAACCAAGTGAGTGATGATCCAACCTTAGAAACTTGCCATTTGGAGGTTATCTTACCTAGTTAAGTTCATTTATGCCATTGGTTAGCTTGTTTATGGTGTAAAATGAAATGGGTGGGCTCTATGAACTCCCACCTTTGTCTTGGGGACTGATCTCATGCTTGATGATGGATTTAATGTTGGTTTAGTGCTCTAAATGGTAGATTAATTGTGCATAACTAGTAGAAACTTCAAGGAGTGCATGGAGTAAAAAGTTCCGATTCTACCCCTGCTTTGAACGTACCTATTTCTGCAGAATTTTGAGGGTTTAATGGCTTGTATATGATTTTTATATGTTGTATAGATGGTGTATAAAATTTCATTGAAAAATATTGAGGTTTGGTTGGTCAAATGAATTATTTTCGTGAAGCTAGTGAACCTGGGAACTGTTCCCGTAATGCTCAGACAGCTTGCTTGTTTCGTTCATAACTCTGTACTCCGATGTCAAAATTGAGTGCCATCGGTGGCATTTGAAACTAGACATTCCCAGCTTTCCATTGGTACCAAATGCACGTTCGGGTTCCACTTGAGTGAGCCACACCATTCGTTTGAAAATCACTGCCCTGTTTCGTTGCTCTCCAGGAGATAGGATAGAAATTACTTCTTGATGCTCAAAAACGAGCTGTTTGTGGATAGAATTTGAAAATGGTTTCTTCTGATAAAATTCAACTTTATGCGAGAGCTTTCCAATTCCATCAACTACGCCCAATTCCAAGTTGAATTGAGTGAGTTGTGGCCAAAGTTTGAAACTGCTACAGTGATAGAATTTTCCACTTGGACAGATTTGTAACTAACAATGATTTGGGACTTGTTTTCCGAAGCTTCTTGGTATAAATCACCTATCAAATGCACCTTGGACATATTTTAGACATTTCCTACTGGAATGGACCATGTTTGAAGTGTGCCCTGGCCAAACGTTTGAAAAATGGCAAAACGGAAGTTCAAAGGCAACATAGCCTTAGAATTTCTTGTGGTTTCATTAACCGACTTCCCGTGCATATTTTTCTATGAAATTTGGTAAAGAAATAACCCTTATATGGTCATATGTACATAACAAATTTGGTGCTATTCAGAGGTCGTTTTGATGTTCAATAAAACTTCCAAAGTTCATGATTTAAGTTTGAAAACCCTTGTTTAACAAGGAAATTTTGGTAACTTTGGGTCACCATATCTTAGTGCTCGAAACTCCGTTTCTCATTCCACTTGTTTTGTTATACTCTTGGATTACAACACTAATTGATTTCCAAATTTCAAAGGTTAGTTCAAAACAAGTGAATTTTACCAAATTTCCAAATTTGGCCAAAAACCAACTTAAATCTGTCTTGGTAATTCAAGTTACCAACTTTGAGCCAAAATTTGAGTGCCTTTCACTTACATTCATGGAAAAGTGTCTTCTAAGAACTTTTAGTACTTTCAAAGAGGTTTCCAATGGTAACAATATTTTCAATTGTTGACATGTAGAATGTGAGATACGATTTTTTAAAGTATACCTGAAAATTTTCCGAATTCCATGGGAAGGAAGTTTTCAAATACTCCTTATTCCTTCGATATTACTTGAACATTTTATACTTGATTTCCAAAATGAAAACTCGATTGCTCATGTACTTTAAGAAACTCTACTTGAATCTCGATTTACGAGTAATTGAGGTTCATTTTCATAAAATTTCCTTAGATTGTACTAGCGTACAATCTTTCTCGATAATTAGAGATTTGTAGTGATTTTGAGTGGTAGTTGATTATTGTTTGCTCAGGCACTCGAGGGGACCTTCAAGAGGATCTCGGAGCGGACACCTAAAACGCTTGTTTGAGGACTACTCGCTTGTTTTGATTAGGTGAGTGTTCCATATAGGAATACGTAATTGAATAAGTCTAGGACATGCTCATTTCATGATTATTAAGTGTTAAGTACTATGTGTTAAGTATTTACCATACTCATACCTATATAAATAATGTATACTTGCAATGCATATCGACATGAATTGGTTAAATGATTAACCATATCAAATGACCATATGAACTCGATACATGCTTAACTTGCTAGATTGCTTGCTTAGCCTACTCGGTTTTGAAAAATAGAGTCGAGTGTGTACTTTATCGCACTCGTTCTCTTTTGAGATGAATAACACATGCTTGGAAATGCTCAAATAACATGACTTGGTATGCTATGGTTGCATACGTCGTTGGAGTGAATCTCCTCGACTCTCACATGGTAAAAATGGGATAACAGCCAATGATGGCCTATTCATATGACAAATGCCTGTCAATTAACCGTCAATACTCAACCGTTAACCGTCAACCGTTAACCATGAACCGTTTACCAACCCACATGACTACCTGATTACTTGACTATTTGCTCACATGATTTTCAATCTACATGACTATTCGATATCCGTGAATTACATGCTCCCATGAAATCAACTTGTATTGCTTACATGCTTACGTGCTAAGTATCCACTTGATTACTTGATTATCATGAATCACATGTTATATGAAGCTGTCCATTATTGTTAGGCGAGTGTGTACTTTACCTCACTCGACCTACTCAAATGATGAATTTTACCTTTTGTCGAATTACTTGGTTACATGTGCATGTTGAAGCTGAACTTGGACCCTGTCCTTGGTTACTGACCTACTCGAGCCAAGACTGGGCTCGGTCGGGTAGGTTGGAACCCTGGGCTACCATTTCGATATACTCGAGTATTACCACTGGAGGGATAAGGTGATGGCCAGTCAAACCGAGGGGATCCGGAAGTCATAAGGTGCAGATGACCGACAGAGTTCCACTGGAACACCGTATCCTACCGTATATATTTACCTTGTATCATGATAATTGTTTCATGCTAAAATGTCAACATGAAATCTTGAGCCATGCCTGTGATATGCTCCCTACCTGTTACCTGTCCAATGTACTCATATCATGATACCTGTTTCCTGTTAATGCTCCATACCTGTAACATGCTTAATTACTCACACCTGTAATAAACTCCAATCACTAATGAACTATACATGCCAATGTCCTGAACCATGATAACTGTCTCATGATAAATGTCTCATACCATGCTACATGTCTCAAATTACCCATACAATGATTATCACCTCATGATAACATGCCATTGTGTAACCTTGAACCATGCATATGATATGCCCAACCTACTTGATTTATTTGAACTGTTAGAGTGTCTTGGAATCTCACTGGGCTGTGTAGCTCATCCCACGTTGTGGTTTTCTTTTACAGGGTTCGAGACCAAGGGTGCTCGTGAGTAGTACTAGATTGTTTTCTTTTGAAAACTTTAAATTATATTATAACGGATGGCTATTGTACCCTTTTCCGTTGGATTGTATTTAAGCTTGAAAGCTACATAATTGTAAGTGTGAGATATTTGAAGTACTTTAATTATGTATTGAAGTTACTTAAAGTATTTTGAGCTTTTGAATGATGGATTGTAGTGAGTCCTGGCGAGAGCTGGGCAGACGTCCCGTGGACACCCTTTGGTTCGTCTTAGGGAGAAGTAGGGGGGTCACACCCGAGCCTTCAAACTTGGAAACCAAGGGTCATCAATCCCAAGCTTCTTTGTCGGTGGCTTGAGCGATTCCCCAAATACCGCTACGCACACATCGTGTCACGGCTACATGTTTGAGTGAATCTATCAAAAATCCTCAACCTTCGACTAAAAGCTAAAAGCTATCAACCCAAAGCTTAAAATGGAAGATTGAGTGACCCCTCGGATCATGCTACGCACACATCGTGTCGCGATCACACGTCCAAGTGGGTCGCCTAATCCTAATAGGGTGGAGTGACGTGACAAGCCACTAAAAGAAAAATAAATGAGGGATAAAAAACTAAAGCGTATGCACGTATGCTAGTGCTCCGTTTGGAGGGGAGGGATTGAGAATCGACGCAAGGCTCTAGGGTAATATCCCCCCACCCAAATGCAATACAAAGCGCAAGATCACATAAATGAAACCATCCGTCCATCAAATCAATCGTACGCTAATGGATGAGGGATGTGAGTTGACACGCGCGAAATGTAAAAATCCTAAAAAAGGAAAAATGCAAGCTTAAAGATCCAAAATACGATACATGAAAAGAGTAGAGGAGGAAAAGAATAACTAAATCAGGTGATCGGACCCACTTAGGAAGTCCCCAGTAGAGTCGCCAAACTGTCGCGCCCCATTTTTGAAAATAAAGGAAAAGTCGTTTGAAATCATAATGTGTATTGTGCATGAAATATGTGAAGTATATGAATGTGAGAAATAAAGGAAAAGGCCATGGGACTTTTAAATGCGACGATTTGGCCAAAATGATAATCTAAAAAGGTTTTTAAACAGAAAAGTAGGAGTCGCCACTTGGCATTGAGTTGGGGTGTACCAAGTCACCCAAAAATTAGTTTTTGAAAAAAAAGAAGTAAAACCTTTTTAGATGACTCCTAGTCTACGAAAATCAAAGAGACGAGTTCGGGGGTCACAGTTGATAAAAGGGAAGGCAAAGACGAAGTCTAAGGCACCCTTTTACCCTAGTTAAAGCTAGTTGCGTGATTTAGTCATAATTTTCCTAATTTCTAACCAAAAGATGTATTGCATTTGGATGTGCCTAATATGAATGCAAGCCTAAATCTAATGATTGGTTCGAATGGGACAAAATGTCTCTTTTGAGGCTCGATTGGTCCTAATCACATGAATTGTGATAGCCAATGGTAAATCCTCAAAGAGGTCACGAATAAATGCAAATGAATACTCGAGTAATAATGGAAAAAAAATGAGAGTGTGCGAAAATATCTTTGAATGTAAAAAACGAGTTCTAGGTGCAAGTGTACAAAGTGCAAGTGTACAAAGTGCAAGTGTGCAAGTAGGTGTGTAAAGTGTAGGTGTGCAAGTGGGTGTGTAAAGTACAGGGGTGCAAATGAGTATGAAAAGTGCGTGTGTACAAGTGAGGGAGAGTATAAGGTGCAAGTGTGCAAATGAGTATATAAAGTGTAAAATGTGCAAATATGAGAGAGTGTAAAGTGAGAGTGTGCAAAATGATAGAGTGGATAAAGTGGTAGCGTGAAGAGTTAGAATATGAAAAATGATAGTGTAAAGTGGAAGTATGTAAAAGGGTAATGTGATTTAGAAAGGCATGAGCCCTAAGGAATGCAAACAAAACGGGTACGGGGAGACCCTAAATCGTGACTTTTGATTTACCCTTTGGTTAGAAAGAAAACAAGCGTGCTAAGGCTATGTGTAGCCAAACTCGTCTGTTTCGCTCGCCAGAAGGGTAACTCCCTAACCTAATCAAGCAAATAACCCTAATAACCAGAATGAAATGTAAAATCCTAAAAATCGTGTTTCAAATGCTGGAGAGGGAGTGAAGGGTCATGCAAAAATATAAAACAAAAAAGAAAAAAAAATGAATGAAGATGTAGTGAAGGCATGCAAGTATATACTAGCGAGGGACGGTCCGATTGGATCTAGCATTGGACTAACCCTTCACTAACGTTCTCTCACAAGCATTGGACTTGTGAGCTTGAGAGGAAGACCATGACTAGCATTAGACTAGCCACGTTAACGTGCATTCCATCCACATAATCAAATATAATACTAAAAAGCAAATAGACATGCAAAACACATAGTTTCACGTAGCACGTAGCACATGAGCATGTTTATCTAGATGCAGGGGTCAAGGAAAGCGATAAACACATAGGCACACACAAGCACATAACACACAAGCCCTATCTATTACATCCGGGAGAAACCTACTACAATCTAAGAGGGGAAACGGAATAAAATAAATAAAATAATAACCTAGATATTACAACTTTGGCATTCAAGTGCCTTTCAAATGATCAAAATTGAACTAAAAATAAATATACAAACTAAAGCCAACAAAGAAAATAAATGAAATAAATAAATAAATAATAATAAAGCATTTAAGAGGCATGCAATTAAACACGTAAAATCACATAGGGCACGTAGGGTCAAATAAAGTAAGAAATAAGGGATAGAGTGTACCTCCCTGGAGATGGAGCCCTAATAGAGTGAAATCACTTATTTACCCTCCAAAAACAAAGAAAATGTCAAGGCATCACTTTAATCAAGAAATAATCGCATGAAATGGGAATAAGCATGCAATTGAATCAATCAAAGGCGTTTAAAGGAAGGCGATCAACCCATGTAAAATTGAAACAAGTAATGACTTGATTGCAAAAAACTAAAGAAATTTGAGGGGTCAGTTTGATTGATTTTTCCGATTGTTTGGGCCATAGTGAATTTAGGCAGAAATTAGGGGTTAAATTACAATTTTCAGAAATGTATTCACTCATGCTTCGCAGCGGCTTTCTTCTTCGATGCTAATTTCTGGGTTCTGCAATTGAAAGCTTATTCAGTGCATAAATCGTGCACAAACCTAAACTAAAACTTGAAAATCTATCAAACCAAACCTTTTAACAAATTCAACTCCCTTTGGTTAACACAACCCAATCATGAATATTAAACTATTGAAGATCAAAAGAACATCAGCTGCCATTTCAACTTTCTTCGCAAACAAGACATCAGAATGTTCAACTGGTACTCTCAATCAACAAAAATGAAAATCGCACAAGCTCCTTTTCATGTAATATCATGACATTAATTCGAATTCATGTAAAGGGGAGATTAAACAGAAAAGATGTAAGAAATAGGCACATCAGAACCTTTCCAAAACTCTATTTTCTTTATATGTAAAAATGCAGGCAAATTGTCTCTTGGTAAACCTTTCAAACAAGCATTTTATCAAACAACAAATGAGCATAAAAAAAGGTCACTGATTCTGTATTCAATTGAAACTGTGATTGGCCAAAAAAAGTTATCAGAAGGGAAAATAATCAGTCCAATCAACCCATAAAATGTTGCAGTGAAACAATTATGAACAAGTCACCGAAAAATTGCAAGAAACGAATTCACTGGAGACAAATTTTGGGGCTGGGATTTCCCGCGTTCGCTCTTGAAAAAATGAAACAAGAAAAACTGAAAGTCGGAAGAATAGGGAAAGAAAATGGCTTACAATGCTCTCCCTTTCTAATTGAAGGTTCGTCGGTGATAGTGGCAGATTCCGGCGAGATGGTGGTGGCAAATTCCGGTGGCAGTAGCGGCAACAGCAACTCCTTGCCAATAGACGATGCTTGGTTTTTCCTTTGCTCTGAAGCTTTTCGCAGCACTGCTCCTCTGCTCTTCTCCACCACCGTAACTTCCTTGCCCTCTTTCACTCAGCTGCCACCCGAAGCTCTACCTTTGTCTTCTCTAAAACCCTCCATTTCTTATTCTTTTCTTTCCTTCGCTCCTCCAGACGAAAAACTCCCTTCTAATTTCCCAGATTTTTCCCCCTTTTTCTTGCTCTTCCTTCCTCTGCCCAGTTTTCTTTTGCCCTGTTTTTCTTGTCAGCCGAAGCTCTATTCAATCCCTCTCTTCTACTCTCTTAGTTTTCCTCCCTGTTTTTCTTGCTTGGTTTCTCTCCATCCAACAACTTTCTCCCTCTCTCACTCTGTCTCTCTCGTTTCATCCGCCATTCTTCCTTCAAGTTCCTCCCCCAAATTCCAGATTTTTTTTTTGCTCTTGTCGAAGATTTTTCCTTTTTTTTGATTTTTTTTCCCGCGGCCCTGTTCTTTTTGATTTGTTTTCTTTGCTCTGATTTTCTTGCCGAAGCTGCCCTTGATTCGCTTACCCAGCCCCTTTCTTTTTCAGATGTTTCTCTCCTCCTGATTTTTCTTTTTTCCTTTCGCCAGTTGCTCCTTTCCGCTCACTCTATCTCCCCTGTCTTTCTTTTGCCAAAAATCCTAGCCGTCTCTTCCAGATCTCTCCCTTGCGTTTTTCTCCTCCGTTTTTCTTTTTTTTCCCTGCTCCAGACCTCTCTCTTGCCTTTTTCTTTTTTTTTTCTCTTCTTTCGCCGTTGTTCCTTCTTTTCTTTTTTCCTTTGATTTTTGTTCCCCCAAAATTCCTTAAACCACCAAGTGTTTAGACACCTAAACCCTTAGGTGTTGTGTTGTCCAAAACACAAAGGGACACTTGTCCCAATGCATGCCCCCCACTTGCTATTTTTATTGTTTTTTTCTTTTTTTTCTTTTTTTTCTTTTTCTTTTCTTTTCAATGAAATAAGCAAAAAATTAAAACAAAAATCAACTATATATATAAAAAAGGAAAGCCAAAATTTTGGTGTCTACATTAGGGACAACATGAATTTGGCTAATCCAAATACTATCAGAGGTAGCAAAGATTATACCTGCGTTGAGCCAGTTGAGAATTTCATTTCTTACCACCTCTTTTATATTTTGATTGAGCCTTCTTTGCATTTCCACCACCAGTTTGTAATTGTCTTCTAATAGAATACAGTGCATACATATAGAAGGACTTATACCTTTGATATCCGAGATTGTCCATCCAATTGTCTTTTTATACTTTTTTAGAACCCTTGGCAACTTCGCACATTGTTCCTCATCTAGGTGAGCACTAACAATTACCGGTAAAGTGCTATTTTTTTCAAGAAACTTGTACTTTAGATGATTTGGAAGTGGTTTGAGCTCTAATTTGAAGGTTCAATCTCCGAGGGTAGTGGAAGCCCTTTTCCTTAGCCAAGATTTTCATAGACATTATGCTATTTATAAGGTGTTTGAAAATTCAAATACTTGGTCAATTCTTCAATTTCTTCACAATCTTCCCCTTGCATCCCTAAACTCATTAAACAAAGTTCAAGAGGGTAGAAGTCAAAATTGACTTGGTTCAATTCTTGGGTTAGCTTATTAATGGAGCCAATATAACAAGTATGATCTGTGACAGCCCCACCTCCCCCTAAGGCGAACCAAAGGGTTCGGCGGACCGCCTGCCCAGCTCTCACTGGGATTCAGTCATTCACTACCGTCCTCAAATAAATTACAAGATATATCTCAAATTTACATCAAATTCTCCAAGAATTACATATCACAAACGCAGCAGAAACTAATTCCCAAGCGTGGAACATACACGTACATCCATTCAAGTCCAAACATTCATACAAACCCAACTATTACACAAGAGAAATCTAAAACTTAAACTATACAAGAGATAACCCATCCGGTCACATGAATAAGTACTACAAGCACTTCCTTCGCCTCGAGCCCTGTGGAGGGGAATAAAATATTTTGGGGTGAGCTAAAAGCTCAGCGAGTAACCAGGAAAATCAGTAATCAAATAAGTATCACAATAGTTCATTTCAATGATGTCATGAATCAGTAATCAAATATACGTTTATTGCTCTTATGAGCCAGTGAAATCATTGTACTTAAACATCCAACACTCAAGTTGATCAGTTAACAGTCAAACAGTGATAGGGAGCCATTTGCTCCAGGTAAACAGTGGTGGAGACGTTGGTTCTAAGCACAAGACTTCCCAAGAACTCATTGAAGCCAAAACATGTCATGAACTCACATGCAAACACACATGATATGCAATCGAGTAAATAATGCAAGAAACAGTTCATAAGTAGCTTTGGAAACAGTTTGGGGTCACTCACCAACCACGGCTCAAGAACTATCCATCATATGTCATTGCCTTGCTCAAGTCCGAGCCCTTCAACTCAAACTCAAAGCAATCAAATGTTTTCAAAGATCAGACAGCATATCCCCTAAATTTCCTTACTTTTCCATCCTACAAGCAACACCAATTCATCTCAAATCAATCACATACACATCATAGACTATCAAATACACCTTTCGACACAATATCCATAACTAAAGCTACACTTATCGGATTGAAACGAATCTTATGGAATTTCGAAGCCAAGACATAACCCTACATTTCTTATGAAGATCTCCAAAGCGAAATCATGCATTTTCATGGTCAAAAATGGAAATTTCCACGAAAATAGAAATCTAGGCGCGAAACAGGGTTCATGGGCAGTCAAGGGTATTTTGGTCATTTCACATGCTACAGTGCTCTGATTGAGCTGAAAGTTTTACAGGTAGCTAGCTAACTCAATTACCAACAACTTTCCTGTTTTGGACAAAGGCTGATTCGGCCTTCATCATAGCCTAACAGGTTCGGACAGAACAGGGTAGGATGAAACCCTAAACTGGAAATTCCGCATAAACTCTGAAATTTTCCGCAACCAAGCATATCCAACATATACCAATCTCCATTTTACACTATAACAGGCCATCAATCCATGACTAAACAATAATTATGATATAAAAATAGAAAAATCACTAATAAATTAAAAATCCATCAAAACTCCACTTTCAAGCATAAAACCTACCACAAATCAACATATTTAGCCACTAGAGCCGCTAATTTGACATTAGCAAGATCAAAGAGAAAGTTTCCAAGCAAGGTACCTTAACACTTCAAGAAAGATGGTAGTTTAGTTCTTCCTCCTCCAAAATAACTCCACCAAAACCTTCAAGCTTTCTTAATGACCACTTGTATGGTGTGGTTTGTGATTTGGTTGGCTAAAACACAAGATTTGAGCAAGAAATGAAGCTAGAAAATGAAGAACTTTCCTCTCTTGTTTTGCTCCTCAAGAAGGTCGACCAAGACAAACAAAAATAGAAGAAAATTGGGTCAAAATTGGTTTTTAGTAAAGGTAAGAAAGTTAGGCAAGTCCACCACCCAATCGTGTCGCGACACGTGGCATTTTAAATGGTTCAAGCTTATCTTCTTTCTTCCAATGGTTAATCTATCTAGTTAATCTCTAATTATCTCCTAGCACCTTATAAAATAATACCCATCAATACTAAACTTCAATTAATTGCCAAAAATTTATCGCACTAGCGGGTCCCACGTCCTTAATACACTTCCAAATTGACCCGAACTAACTTATACTAAAAGAAATGGTTGGAAAACTATATTCATTTATAAAAGTCTCTGGAAAATTTTGATAATAAAATAAAGTAAGAGAAATGCACTCGGAAAATAAAATAAATAAGGAAAATTTTCCCTTTTCTTTTCATTCGAGCGTCACATGATCAATAAAAGAAAGGTATTTTTTTATTTCATCCAAATTAAATTTTACATCTTCTTCACCTATTTGAAACTTTAAGTTTGCTATTTTTAACAGCAGTAATAGTACCTACAATTGTTAAAAATGGTCTACCAAGAATAATTGTTATAGACATATCTTCTTTTATACTTAATACCACAAAATTCACGAAAATGATAAATTTTTACACTTTAATCAACACATTCTCCTCACTCCCAATGAATATCTAATAGACCTATCAGTTAACTACAAAGTAATATTAGTACGTTTAAACTCATGCAAACTTAATTGTCTAGCCACTGTTAAATAAATTAATGATACACTAGTACTAAGGTCACATAATGTTTTACAAAATTCAATATTACCAATAGTGCATGGTATAGAGAAACTTTCGAGATCCTTCAGTTTTGGCAGCAGCTTGTTTTATATGATGACACTGTACTTTTCTATTAATGATATTGTTTCACAATCCTCCAATTTCCTCTTTTGAGTCATGCTCTTCTTGAAAAACTTTTCATATGAAGAAATCTGCAAAATAGTATCAACAAAAAGGATATTAATATGCAATTATTTAAAAATTTTAACAAATTTTTCAAAATCTTTATCAAGTTTATTTGGCTTGAAGATTTGAGGGAATGGAACCGCCAGAGGAATTGGGATGAAATTGGAAGATGAAGGTTGAGCAATATCTTGCTTTGCACTCCTATTATCCCCCACATTTGCCTCTTGGTCCTCCCTCTTGTCTTCATCCTTCTCACCCTCATTTTTCCTCTTACTTTCAACCACCGAAGGATCTTTTAATTGTCTATCACTACGAAAGGTAATGGCTTTAACATACTCTCTCGAATTCACCTCCGTTTAATTAGGTAACTATTCTTGGTTTCTATTGTTGATAGAATTGGCAATTTGACCTATTTGGACCTCCATATTTCTATATGTACCGGTCAATTGATCCAATATCCCCTCTAATCGCTCAAATCATTTTGAAGTGTCGTTGGCCAATTTTTCCACCGCAATCTCCCAATCTAGTTTAGTGTCCATCTATGGTTGCCTTGGTTGGAATCCCAATGGGCTAGTCGGCCTTTGAGGATTGTTTTGATCCTTCCATCCAAAATTTGGATGATTTCTTCACCTCGGATTGTATATGTTTAAGTAACGGTTATTTTGAGTATTACGATTATAGTTATTGACAAATTGAGTCTACTCAAAATCAACACCCTCATTAGTATCATGTTTATCCCCACATGTAGAACAACATGCAACATAAGGATTAGACAAAGAACGTGGACCAACTACAATATGTCTACTTAGCAATTTCACTACATTATTCATTTGAGCACTTAATATATTTAGAGTGTCCATTTCAATCATACATGTTTGCCATCTAGAATTATCTCGTTCATTCATCCATTGGTAGTTGTTTACTGCTTTTTTCTTTGTTAAGATTTGAGTTTCTTGGGGTGATTTACCCATTAACACTCTACCTGCAGCTGCATCAATTGTAACTTTAGTCGAGGAAGATAAATTATTATAGAAGGTTTGGACTATGAGTCAACCGGAAAGTTCATGATGTAGATATTTTCGTAGCAAATCTCTAAACCTATTCCAAGTTTCATACAATGATTCACCCTCTTGTTGACTAAAATTAGTTACGTCTATTCTAAGCTTAGCCATTTTACTCGGTTGAAAGTATTTGTTCAAAAATACTCTAGATAAATCATTCCAAATGATGAAATTATTTGGAGCATGAGAATGCAACCAATTTTAGCCTTAGCTCGCAAAGAAATTGAGAACAACCTTAGTTTTATGGCATCTTCACTAATTCCATTCATTTGAATGATATCACCTATTTCCAAAAATATGGCTAAGTATGCATTTGGATCTTCTATGGTATTACCTTCAAATTGAGATTGTTGAACCAGTTGATTGAGTGATGGTTTAATTTTAAAATTGTCAGGATTTACCATTGGTCATGCTATGCTTGTTTGTGATCTTTGAGTCCGCGGTAGAGCAAAATTTCTAAGAGATCACCTATTTGCTTCGTTTTCTGCCATTTACTTTTCAAAAGGCAACTCTATAGATATTTCCTCTATATTATGTTGTACCTCTTCCTCCTCTTACGGTGTACGCTTTCTTTGTTGCCTTAGTATTCTTTCAATTTTTGAATCAAAAGGTGCAACTACATGCAACGCCCGGTGCATACACTACAAGAAAGAAGAAAAAAATAATGTCATATTTATATCACAAAAATAAATAAAAATTTTAACCTATCTATTGACAAAATTCAACTAACTAATAAAGAAAATGTCTAAATTAATAAATCTTGCTAGGCCATTTTATTGTCGCTCCCTGACAACGGCACTAAAAACTTAATGGGTTCTCAATATAAGTGCAAGTTTAATCCAAAATATATCTATTTGACTGCAAGTATACAGGTCAAAGAGTAGTTTAGGGCATATATCGGGTTGATCCCACGAGAAGCAACTATTACAAGTACTAGGTGTCACAGCCCAAATCGACCACCTGATTCGGAATGCAACTCATTGTGAAACTCAAGGAGTAAACCCTCCCTCAAGTCTCACAAGGCATCTTACTTTACTATTCAACCTTGCAAACAACACCTGGGATAGATGCTTTTGAAAAATCCAATAGAACCATGCTCAACATCAACTAGCATAAGTAGTAAATGTATCATGAAAACAAAAGTCTAACTTGTCCACTTGTGGACTAATACTACGTATTAAAATCCCTCAAGCATGACTAGAAAATAAAAAAAATTCTCCACTTCTAAACTTATAAACTTGACCACTATATCAACATTCAACCATTGACCATCCATTATTCCTCTTCGTCCATGAACACTAACTCATATTTTCCATCGTTGTCTATAAAATCGGGTGAGAGAGGGGTGAGTTTTTGCATGCTCAACAAGTACTACCTACTATCCCTGCCGGATCATACACGTTACATATACATATAATTTGGCACACATACAACACAATTTATGCTTCATATTCATAGTTCCAACTTTTACAAAAGAACCATAGGGTTGTATTCAAATTTGCAAATATAGTTATGCATCAAATTCAAATTCATAACAATCAGCAAATAAAAGCTTGGTCCTACCGAGTATAGCCATGATCATTAATACATGTTATAATAAGAGGTCATAGTTTGAATTCGAATTCATAATCATAATATTTCGGCTTGGTCCTGTCGAGTATAGCCATGATCATGATTATGTGGGTCCATTACATTAGTATCATTTTATTTCATAACACATGTCATAATGAGCATATCACGATAAAAGTTCCATTCAAAATGGCATATATGATCCGAATTTTCATATAATAAAATAACATTCCAATTCACAAAATATTTGCTATCACAACTACAAGGATAGTGTGAAGTACTTACCTCAAATTCGAACTGACTTCTTTTACTCTTCCACCCCTTGAACTAGCTCTTATGTGTGAGACTAATAATATACAAAAGTATCATCCAACTATCCATAAATAAATACTCTTAATTCGTGTGGACTGGATTGGTCTTATTCCTCAATACTTATAGCTTCTACTTAGTCTTAAGAAAAATTTCAGATTTAACCAGTTGCTAGTGTCTCGATCGTAAATTCAGATATATGCATTGTAACTAGAAACTAAAGACACCTCGTAAACTAGACTCAAAACCCTACCACTTCCGTCAAGACTACTTCCCTAAATTCACTTATTTGCCTTGACAAAATTCGCTCATCATCTCTGGTTACTCCACCTGATAGATTTTCTGTTCATAATCTATCCCTGGAAAAATTCCTAATCTTTAAGTTAAACAATTAAAATCTCTGCTTTTTTGCCTGTGATGTTTAAACCAGCCTTTACTGGATATAAGTCTTCCCAAAAGTTAAAATTTTAGTGGTCTTTCCAGGTTCCAAAGCAATAACCCATTAGATTTAACAATCCGATTCTTTTGATAGATTTGAACTCGCCCATTGAAAATGGTCTTTAAGAGCTGGATTTTATATCCACAACATCCAGAATTTTCTTTGACAAGTAATACTCCAAATCTATAGTCAAATCTTGGGTGAAAATTGCCTTAAGTTCGTTGCTTAAACCCATAATAATCAAGTTTCCAAATCTGTTTAGAAACCTGACAATTAGGAAACCAATTTTTTTTCTTCTTCCAACTCAGAGAAAACTCAAGAAACGTTTTCCAAAATTTACCCAAACTTTTATAGTCTGATCTTTTACATGTTATGAGGATTCTGGTTCAAGATTCTTACAAACATTATGATTAAGAAAATATTTTCTTGACATACAACCCAGTCTCCTGCAAACTACCAACGCATGACCAGTTCTGATTCAGAAATCAAAAGACCCTTCTAAACTTCAAATTTTGGTCTGAAATTTTATACACAAACCCTACACATATAGGCCCATAAGATCAAATTTCATCAAAAACCACAGCCTCTAAGGCCACGAACAAATTTCATATTTTTGTGACTATAATCTGTCAAAACTTGATGGCTATTCTTGTTTAGTTTAAACACTCAAACCTTTTCAATTTAACTCCTAATAACCACGTATTAAATCACAAGTCATGATAGCTGGAATGAGACTCATAGTCCACACGTTTTCTTCCTCCGACAAAGTACTCAAATCATGTAACTATTTACTAAGTTCATGAGACAAATATTTTACCTCTTTAGCACACGTGTAACGTCTTGGTATGTGCACCTCTTTTGTTCCCAAGTTTTCTTGAACTCCATCCGTCTCTCTCGCTCCCTTTTCTCTCTGTTGGTTGCTGAAAAAATGCAAGAATGATGGCTCCTCATTACCCTAGATGTACTTATATAAGCAAACCCTAATCACAATTCCCTTTGAACTAGGTTTCCTTCCCTCCCTTTTCTTTTTTTTTTCACAGAATTATTTATATGAAATACTCCCTTTCTACCTATTCCAAATTATCCTATTCATAAATTAATTTCCAAATAGTCACAAGATACCGTAACTAATAAGGTTCGGATTCCTTTCCTGTGAATTTCAAAAGAAATCAGTTGACTCCTGGATTTTATAGTTGATGGACTTTTAATTCAATTAAACAAATTTTTTCCTTAATTTCAAGAATTACTTTATGGAAGGAAAAAAATTATAGGATATTATACCAGGTGATGCAAACATGAAGTATGGTCTAGTTCCCTATTTTAGTCCATAAAGATTTCACATGAAGCCCAAAACAGGTTGTGTCACATGAGCAAATGAACAAACTCAAGAAAATGAAGTGATCCGATTGTGTTTAACTTTTGTGTCATTTTTCTTTAGTTAATTTCCAGCATTACTAGTTGTTAATTAGGAGTTAATTTAAGAGTTAAGTTAGTCATTGAAATTAGGAAATAAAGTCCTGGTCATATTGACCAAGAATATAGCCAATTAGGGTTTAGGAAAGTAGCAATCTATTTCCAAATTTGAGTAGGTTTTTTGTGTCTTATAAGAGGCTATAAATATAGGCTTCATTCACATTATTTTGCAGAATTTTATGAACAAAAGTTTCAGCCAAAAACTTGGAGTTTTTAGCCAATTGTGTTTTTGCAACTTTCTTTTCAAGAGATCTTCACTTGAATACTTCAGATTTATTCTTGAGTGTTTTTCGACTTATCAACCAATAAATCACCATTGGTTGTGGCGTCATCTACCAACAACCTTGGTTCATTTCCTTGTTTAGTTGTGGGTTGAGATTAAGCTCAATAGGTCATCAACTATGCGGGTTAAATGGGTCAAGTATGTCCGCAACTCCAACTTGATTCTTCGTCTAGATTTGGGGTTACGTGGGATACCATTTCATGCCATTAGTACTGGGTTTGTATCAACTTGGCATCAAAGCTAGTTGATGGTATCAAGTATATTTTTTCTTTTGTGTCTTTTCTCATAAGTTTTTTTTCCTTTCTCAAATCTGTTCGTGTGTCTCAAATCTGTCCGTATATGTTCTAGTTGTGTCGCTAGGCTTTTTGTCACGTCTTGGCTATTCGTGTCTTGTTTTATTGTTGTCTACTTCTTGTGTCTTGTTTTAGTCGTGTTTGATCTTGTTTTTGTATCCTCGAATTCGTGTATGTTGGTGTAGAGTAAAAAAAAACGTGGCTGTTACTCATCTTTTCTTGTAGAATTCGTGGCTGCCTTGTGTCTTGAATTCTGGAAAAACAATCTTGCAACTCTGGAAAAACATTGCAGCTCTTGAATTCTGGAAAAACAATCTTGAATTCTTGAGTTTTCATGACTAATTTCTAGAAAAATCTTGAAGATTTTGGGTTGTATTTGGGTTCTTGAAAATCTAAAACATAAACTCTCCAAAATCTTGAACCCTAGTTCAACTTCTTGAAGTTGATAACTTGCGGCTGTTATTGTGTTTTGATTGAGCGAGCTTGAATAAAAGAAAAACAAAGAGAATCTGATCCGTGAAGAAGAGGAAAAAAAAGGAAGAAACAAAAAAAATGAAAAAAGAAGAAGAAAAAGGAAACGGATCAAGAATAGCTCGCAATTGGAAACCTACCAAAACTGGTCAATCATTCCTTGAGCAATCTGGTTTGTGTTAAGCCACATAAACATATATTTAGGAAAGTTGTTGCACCACTTCTTGCGTTCCAAAAGTGAGCACAAGAATTAATTCCAAACAAGTTTTCAAATTCCAGCCACACTTGGTCAGGTAGGAAATTTCTAGGTTTCCAAACTTCTGCCCTTGTGTCTTGAGTCCAGCCGTAATTTTGTTTTTTGTCTAGCCACAAAACACTTGTTTTGGAGTCCTACTTCCAACGTATAATAGTGTCTTGAGAACTGAAATTAGTCCAAATCAGTCTCGGACTACAACCGTCCTTAGTTTCCTAAATTGAGTCCTACTTGTTCAAGTTCGTTGCCTTCCTAATTTTGTGTCTTTCTTGTTCGATCAAAACCTGGAAATTTTCTAGCAAGCTCTGCATATTTGAGTCACTAAAATCTATCAAATTCGAGATCATCTCAATTCAAGTGAACCGCACCATAAAACACCACTTTCCTAAGTGAATTGTTGGTAATAAGTCCTTGAATCACTTGAGAAATTTCTAATTTCTTCAAGTGAGAAGATCGACGACTTAGAGAGTTGTTTGGTGAGATTATTAGAGTGTCTCAACTAATTGAGTGATACATGAGTTCGACTGATTTGTTTATCTTTCTTTCAACTTACCCCAATATGGCATCAGAGATAGTTGACGGTATCTTTTCTTTTGTGTCTTTTGTCATAAGTTCTTTTTTTCTCATGTCTAAAATCTGTCCGTACTATTTTTGCTAGTCGCAAGGGTTTTTGTCGCATCTTGGCTGTTCGTGTGTTGTTTCCTTGCTGTCCGCTTCTTGTGTCGTGTTTGATCTCGTTTTTGTGTCCTTGAATTTGTGTATGTTAGTGTTGTAAGGATCGAAGACAACCTAAATGGGGGTGAATTAGGTTGATTAAAAACCTATTTAAGTTATGGGCATTTTTTGTTCAATATGAAATTTACCCTCTTTTCTAAGTGATCACACAATGAATCAATTAATGAATGAACAAAATTACTTGAGAGAAGTAGAAGAGATAAGTAATGTAAAGATCACAAACGTAACAATAAGTAAATAAAAAGGAAAGAATTGCAAACCAATTAACTACCCAGCTCCTCTTGAGCTTGTAGATTAATTCAAACAAGTTTCTTCAAGTTGATGAATTACAATCACTCTTGTGTACAAAGAAAGGTTCACCTCCTCCTCGCCCCGAACTCCACTCGATCAAATTAGAAAGTTTTACTATCCCTCAGGACAATCCTCACAGAACTACACTCATAAAGCATTCACTCACAAATGAAAAACTTACAATGAACCTCACACTACTAAGACTACATATCTTTCTTGGAGAGTGTTTTCTTACTAAAACTATTCTAGATCCTTTGTATCTTCAGTGTGCAAAAGTTATTTGGAGTTTCTGACCATGCTCTATTTATAAGAAACCAAAAAAGTGCTTCATTAATACTTCTAACGGATAGAAAGTAGTTAAAGAGTCAACTAGCCGTTGGGAGTGTCGGACGTCCGGTACTCCTATTTCTGCATCTGATAGCAGGCAGTGAGTTTGAGAAATTTTCTTCAATTCTATCGGACGTCCGGTATTGTCCTTGTGAGCATTCGACAACTTTCGTTGAATTTGAAGGATCCTATCGGACGTCCGGTACTTCCGTCCGATAGCAAACAAAGAGTTTGAAAGATTCTATCAAACGTCCGATCCTTGCATCCAATCGAAGTCAGTGAGTTAGGGGGAATGTCTTATTTCCTTCGGACATCCGGTGATGGAGTTCTTTATGCGTCCGAAGTTGCGCAATGATTATCGGATGTCCGATCCAAGCGTCCGACAGCTTTCAGTAACCTTTTTCTTCTTTCAATTGCATTTGTTCTTAGAATCAAATTGCTGCATAACTGAAAGTATTTCTTGAAGAGATATTAATATTATCCATTTGTTTTGTAAACATCAAAAGATGGGGACTAAGATTAACAATCTCCTCCTTTTTTATGATGATAAAACAATGGATGGAGGAAGAAATAATTGAGCCAAAAGCTCCCCTCCACTCAACGCATCAAAAAAATTTTTTAAGTGCCAAACGTATAATCTCAGAAAACTCTCCCTTTCACATAGCATCCATTTCTCCCCCTTTTTGTCATCATAAGATGAGAGTAAAAATCAGCAATAATAATCCAGCAACAATAATAGAGACTCCAGTATTCCGGAGAAGTGATATCAGAATTCAACAATCACCAACATACTAACATTTACCAACATATCACAGAGAATTGATATCAAAAGAAGTATCAAACAGAGAAAAAATAATCAAAATAATTATCAAAACAAATCATCATTAGATCAGCATCATTCATTTCTCTCCCTTTGTGTCATCATAAAAATTCAGTAATATTCAAAAATATCAAGGAAAACTCAGTTCAAAACATCAGAAACATCAAAGAAAATTACAAAAGAACATTATGAACAAGAATCTCACCGATCTTACGATATCTCCTACTCCAATTGTTTTAGTTTTCATGTCATCTCCAAATGTCACTTTGCCACTAAACTTTGGCTTGAATTTGATGAAATGTGATGGATCACTGATCATGTATCTTGAGCACCCACTTTGATTCCTTAGTAATATTCACCAGATTCACCTACTCAAGAGTTCAAGAACTAATATTTGGTACCCTTTAATTTTTGGGTCTTTGAGAGTTAGCATCATGTCTAACTATCCACACGCATTTCATGCCTTTTTTCATGTTCATTTTCACATAACAATCACTTTTAATATGACCTTTTTGATAACAAAAATTACACATAATCAAAGAGTTATTTACATGAATAGGTTTAATAAATCTTACTTGTTTTCTCTTATAAATAGCAAAATCATTTGCAACAGAATTTATCTTCTTTTCATAAGTGCCAAAATGAGGTTTTGTTCCATTTTCTTGAAAGCAATTTTGTTTCTTATATTGGAGCAACTCATTTAAATTATCAATTCTTCTTTTCAGATCACCTTGTTCCTCTTTAAACATTTCACAAAACTTTGTTTTTCTATTAAACTTATTTTGTAAATCAATCTCATTCTTTGTCAAGAAATCATTTTCAATTTTTAAATTTTTATTTTCTTGAAAAAGGCGTGTATTGTCTTGAAGAAGAAAACTAATTTTGTGTTTCAATTCCTTGTTTCTAACATAAGATTCTTTCAAACTATCATGCAATTTTTTAATGAAAGATTCAAAATTATCATCGGTTTCATCATCACTATCAGATTAAGAGTTACAAGTTGTTACATCATCATCTCCAATGGCCATGAAAGCCAATTGAGCAGATTCTTCTTCCTCTTCAATTTCATTATCGGAGTTGCACTCATTCCATGTGAATTGAAAATTATTGAATCTTGATTTTTTTTCAACTTTCCTCTTTTTCATTGGACACTCACTCATGTAGTGTCCAAGTTAGCCGTATTCATAGTATTTGTTACCTTGTTTTTTGTTGGCCTCATACTTTTCTTTGTTTTTTGCATTGTTGAATTGATTAGAATCTGAATTGTTAGATCCTCCTCTTCTAAATCTCCTTTCATTAAGGATTCTTTTGAAACTTCTTGTGATGAGAATTAGATCACTATCATCAACTTCCGCATCTTCGCCATCTAGAGAGGCAGAATCATCTTCATCATGAGATGTCTTTAGAGTAATGTTCCTTCTTACTTTCGCATCCTCTTCCTCTTGCACTTTGGACTTAAGTTTCACCTCATAAGAGGTTAGAGAATTAATAAGACATTCAATGGGCAAGGAATTTAGATCTCTAGCTTTTTCAATGGCAGTAACTTTACTCTCCCAATTCTTGGATAAAACATTCAGAATTTTTCTATTTTTCTCACATAGAGAGTATTCCTTTTCCAGCACCTCTAAGTCCTTAATAAGGCGTTGAATCTACAGTACATCTCATCAATATTTTCATGAGGTTCCATCTTGAACGATTCATACTTGGTAACCAGATTAGACTCCTTTTGTTCTCTCACATTCTCACTTCCTTCATGGATTTCTCTAAGTTTGTCCCAGATTTCTTTAGCGGACTTACAACCCTTGACTCTAATAGATTCATTTGAGTCTAAAGTACAATATAACACATTCATGGCTTTTGCATTTAAGGTGAGAGGAGCTCTATCCACTGTAGTCAGTTCATTTCTTGTTTTTGGTCTAGATCTATGAGTATTTTCATTTATAAGAGAGGCATCATATGGACCTTCACTAATAATAAACCACAATTCAATATCAATTGATTGCAAAAAAATAATCATTCTTTCTTTCCAACTCACATAATTTGACCCATTAAACATAGGTGGTCTAATGACAGAATGTCCTTCAAAAAATATGGCATTATTGGTTGTCGTTTTTACTCCTAAGCCGATTGAGTTTAATCTCAAGGAGACCAAGTTCTGATACCAATTGTAAGGATCGAAAACAATCTAAGAGGAGGTGAATTAGGTTGATTAAAAACCTAATTAAGTTATGGGCACTTTTTGTTCAATATGAAATTTACCCTCTTTTCTAAGTGATCACACAATGAATCAATTAATGAATGAACAAAATTACTTGAGAGAAGTAGAAGAGATAAGCAATGTAAAGATCACAAACGTAACAATAAGTAAATAAAAAGGAAAGAATTGCAAACCAATTAACTACCCAACTCCTCTTGAGCTTGTAGATTAATTCAAACAAGTTTCTTCAAGTTGATGAATTACAATCACTCATGTGTACAAAGGAAGATTCACCTCCTTTTTACCCCGAACTCCACTCGGTCAAACTATAAAGTTTTACTATCACTCAGGACAACCCTCACGGAACTACACTCATAAAATATTCACTCACAAATGAAAAACTTACAATGAACCTCACACCACTAAGACTACAAATCTTCCTTAGTTTCTAGCTTTGTGGACTCATTTTATTTTTTTTGTCGACACAGGGGACTCATTGAACAATACACTTTGAAACTTTATGTCGAAATGGTAGTTTCATTTTCCTTTCAATTGAAAAAGATCTTTTTTTCCAATTGAAGGGGAAAAAATGCTTGCATTCTATATTTTTAAAGAAGAGTTGTGTTTAAATTTAAGAAGCATTGATAATTGATATCATCATGCTTTGACTTGCCATGCAGGAGTGGCTACTGGTTTTGCTGCTAGAGACATCCTTGGGAATGTCCTCAGTGGGCTATCTGTACAGATCTCACGTCAAATTTACCACTTAACTGTTGGGGCCTCCACATCGTTGTCCTATACATGTGAAGTAGCTTGCATACAGTCTCATTTTTTGTTTTAAACAAGTACCAAGAATTAAGAAGAGTATTTTTGAATTGCTCTATTGCTTGGTTTCAGATGTCTAAAAATGAATGTTCAGTGCATTTCCAGCAATCTTCAGCTTGTAGTTCTTGTTCATTGAAATTCAAAGCAATGACATTCATCGCAAGAAATTGCTCCTTGCTTTTGCCCGTGTCAAATGGCTTAACCTCAGCTCTCTCTCAAGTTCCTCAACAGGATTAAGAATCCCTCTTAATTAGGTTGTTTTAGTTTAACTCCATTGAGGAGGGTACATACATCCAACCCGGCCTTGGTTAATTTTCTTACTATGGTATACTTTTGAAGGTGGTGCAATACAACTCAACTACCGCATTCCAGTGTACTTTTTTCTTTAATTTTTTTTGTGGTCTTTTATTGAGCAAGCATGTTAGTTCCTTCCAAGTAAGAAATGTCAAAAAAGATATAGATGCAATTTGCGAGTTCCATATTCCAAATCAACCATTATTTTGAATATGAACACAGTTCATTAATTCTTGAATTGTTAGTACAAACACCCTCTACTTGATTACTTTTATATGCCAACAAGCATTTGCTTATCATCACTCTTCACTAAAATATGTGCATATATAGATAGCCCTGTGCATTTCCACTCTCCTCGTTGGACCGCAGAGCATAGAAGAACATATCCACACTAAAGTAATTAGGCAACCAATTCGGAGCAATAATGCCTCTTCTCAAAAACATTCATATGGCTTATCCATATTATTCATATGGATTTATTCCTCTATGATAAATGCCAATGCAAAAACAAAAATGATTGTGAGCTCCTAATTAAAAAAAAAAAAGCAAATTTTGAATATAATTTTCTAGGAATTTACATTTATCGAATGCGAGATCCAAATTATTTAGTCCTCGCACTCAATGAATGCATAAACAATTATTTTTTAAAAAATAAGATTGTACTAGACATTGCATTTAGTAAATGAGATATCTGCAAAATAAATATTTTTTTAATTAAAATATTTAATTTTTTTAATTAAATATTTAGTACTCGAAGAAAACAAATATTTTTTAAATTTTTATTTGAAGGATCTCGCATTTACTAATAAATGCGAGCTCCAAGAAAACAAATTTACTATTACATGCGAGCTATAAAAAAAAAACAAAAATATTTTTTATATTTACTTTTTTTAGGAGCTCGCATTTACTCATAGAAAATAAATATTTTTTAAAGGAGAGCTCTGACAGGACAATATTTTTCATTTCGTGACAGCTCTAACATAAACAAAAAGAAAATGATGTCTTTGTTGATGGATTTCAATTTTCAACAATCAGTGCATTATCATATGAAAATGATGGTTATCTACTGCCTATTTCTTTACATCCTTATTAGCACTGATAAACAAACACTATATTGAGATTCCTTTCCTACGCTATGACAATAAACTGCTCCCTGGGGCAAGATAAATATTCATCTTGCACTTCCTTTGGTCTAAAAGCAAGGTTCGTCAACTGGCTTCAAGTAGACATACTGAAATATTAGCAAATTCTGCCATCTGTGTCTTGAACACTATCTTTGGCTTTACCATTTGCTATGACAGGCAAATTCTTCAGTTCTTCAGAGAGCACGAATGTTCCCTTTCTTGATTTTTTCCTGTTATCTTTTCCATGAACAAGTGATACTAAATTTCTGAATATGGATTTTGTTGTAGATAAACTGTAATTCGTTGTACCTTTCTTATGTTGCTGCAATGGATTCCAGTTACCTGAAAAATGTGTAATCTGATAATTGTACATGTCATTTTGCAGGCACTGGATGCCTTTAATACAGCTGTCGTGTCCCCAGTATATTATGTTATGTTTACATCCCTCGCCATCCTAACTAGCATTATAATGTTTAAGGTACTTTCATTTGGCTTTTATTATTAGCTTTTTCCTTTCGTGTATATATATATATATACATATATATATATTTTAGTGTTGTGGATTGGGAGGAGGAGGGACGAATCAGAGCAACAAAAGGCTGACTTTCAAACTTTTCATGCAGGACTGGGACAGTCAAAATGCATCGCAAATTGTCTCTGAAGTATGTGGCTTTGTGACTATCCTGTCTGGAACATTCCTTCTCCACAAGACCAAGGACATGGGAGGTGTAAGCAGCACTAGTAACACGCCCGTGCCATCTCCTGTATTCCTGGCATCACGCCAGAATTCTGCGGTCTGAGCTTTGAGATGAGATCGCATTCTGCGGTCTGCGGTTTGAGCACAGTGACCTCGCATTTAAGAGATGCGAGGTAACTGACCTCGCATTTAAGAGATGCGAGGTCTGGTTTTCTTTTTTCTTTTTTTTTTTTGGATTTCGTTGGAGGAAAATTCAAGAGACTTCGCATTCAGCAAATGCGAGTTGAGGGAGCTCGCATTTGCTGAATACGAAGATCCCTTGGATGGAATCCCACACTCAAAATGCCCCATTTGTAGAATTTTTTTAAAATTTATCATAATTTTAGAAATTTCTCATCAACTTATACAACTAAATTGATGCACAGTTTATAATTACTTCAAAATTGTACTAAGTTTATACCAGAAGTAATACAAATTATAATAATCAGTTTGAACTCGACGTTTTTCAACTTGTGAGGTCAGATCCCTAACACAGACTGATTTTTTGCTATATATACATGTCATCTTTACTCTTTTCAAACACGAATTGCAAAGAGATTAAAGATTGGAAATGGCTAAATCTCAACTGATCAGCTACAAGACCTTGGTTGCAGTCCTCTTCTGCTTTCTCCTCATTGCTTCAATCAGTTAGTTGTCAAAAACTTCCACTATTTATACCAAACTTTGCAGTGAATCACGCACCTGAAGTCATTCTTTATTCCAATTTCCCAAGTATGTAATGCTCTGGCATGTTGTCATTTATCAATATTACCATTACATAACAAAATTTTAAAAAGAATCAGTATAGTACTTAACTACTAATAATAGTCTTAAGTCCAAGAGAGATTATCAAAGTTGGATATAAAAATGCAACTCTCTTACACTACATAAACTAATGGATTTTTTTTTTATTTTCTGAAATGCGGTCATCAACTTTTTCTTTTCTGTCAACCGGCATTTATAACTTAGCCCCTCACTTGTTCTCGTTCTTTACTTAGGCCTACTATACTTCCTTATGAAAATTAAGAGTTGCATGAAAACCACATATTTACATTAATCTTTAGGGCCCTTTAGAAACTATTAGAAAGGGTAAACTTGATTTAGCTTTACTAAGCATTATGCTCTGATCGCATAAACAAAAACAATTAACATAAAATCTGAAAATTTTTTGATCTGTTTGTTAATGTTATTTCTTGTTATCCTAATATTAGAATATTATGCAAGAATCTTGTATTGAATTTTATTTTCTAATATAAAAGGTCATGTAAAGTCGGCTGCCACAGATGACCATGGCAAGGTGCCAGCGAAAGTGATTGGGAAGACGTCTACCTTGTGGCTGCAGATGGCCGCGGCTGAGCCTCAGGCGGGACCGATACTTACGAACCTTGTTCCTATCAGCACGAAGGATAATGTGGGAGGGCAGTCCAACGAGAGTCTTGATGGGGCAGTTATGCGACCACCCACTATAGATATGCATCCAGATTTTGCTGTGGGGAAGAGTGTCGCGGCTGATAGTCAGGCAATGGCCGCCGTGGAAGAGACAAGCGAAGGGGAGGTGACTGCCTTGCCTGGGACTGGTGAGGGGAGCATCAAATCTAGTGGAAAGGGGATGGCAAAGGAGGCTGGTGGGGTGCAAGCAGAAGGGCGGACAGCAAGGGATTTAGCTGACGCAGGGAGGACTGAGGAACTACAAGAAACTCAGCGACGGGTGGGAAATTTATCCCCTAGGGGCGGATGTCACAGGAATGCTGTTCAAGGGGAGGCGTCGCTGCTGGAAACATTGCATATAGACCCGGTGGTGATCTCTGGCAACCATGAGTAGGAGAAAATGGGACTGAAGGAGATGTCCTTTGCAAAGTCGCGAGGTATTCGTGCAGGTTTCCCTTCTGATAGAACTCTAAGATCCATGGTTAATGCATCAACAAATTCCTTCTCTGTCTTATCTGATGATTAAGTTGCTTTTTTGGAATATAAGGGGAGTGACTTGAGCTCATAATTTAAAAAGACTGAGAAAACTTATCAAACTGTACTCATTACAATTAGTGGTAATTGTTGAACTAAAGACGGGGTTGGAGAATATTACTGATATTAGACTAAAGTTGGGGATGGACTGTTGCATAACCAATCAATGGGGTTCTGTTTGGGTGTTTTACTGGTCTTTGTTTAACTGTCAGAGTATCGGGAAGTCGCCCCAATATTTAACTATTCAAGTACAATCTCACCTATTTCCAGCTTCCATTAGTTTGTCATGTATTCATACTAAACGCACGGACCAAGAAAGGGATTTCAATGTGATTACAAATGAGGGGGAAAAAAGGGGCAGTTTGCCATTCACACCGACGGAAGGATTGGATTTCTTGAATTTCATGTCAGTGGCGGGAGTGAGTGATGCGGGGTACTCTGGGTCGAGGTATACCTGGTGTAATAATCACTCGGGTGCAGCTCGGATTTGGAAGCGCCTTGACATACTACTAATAAGTGAGTTAGCTTTGGAGATGCAGCAACAAGTCATGGTCCAGCATTTGGGGCGTGATCCATCAGATCACTCCCCGTTACTACTCTTAGGGGTTACGAGGTTGGACAATAAACCCAGGCCATTTCGCTTTTTGAATGTTTGGACCACACATAAGGACTTGTTGGGGTGGTTAAAGATTGCTGGTCTTAATCAGTCAGTGGGTGTCCCCTGCATATATTGGCAACGAAGCTTCAGAATGTTAAACAATTTCTCAAACAATGGTTTAAGAATTTGTTTGGTGATATTTTTGAGGTAGCTCGATGCACAAAGCATGAGGTAGTGGATGCCGAGATGAAATACGACCTGAATCCCTTGGATCAATTGCGCTGTGAGCTGCATCATGCTCGAGGGCGGCTACGGCGCGCGCTGACACTCGAGGAGGGTTTTTGGAGGCAGAAAGCACGGGTGAAGTGGCTTTTGGACGGGGACAGGAACTCTAAATTCTTTCACTTAGTGGTAGTAGAAAGGAGACGTTGGGCAGTGATTCATCGGATTAGGAAGGCGGATGGAGAGTGGATCGAGGAGGAGCCACAGATTGGTGATGCGGCGGTATGCTTCTTCCAGGAGCTTTTCAAGGCAGAGGGAGGCTCGACATCCAATGAAATTTTAAAGTTCATTCCGAAACTGGTCACTGCCCAGGACAATTCGCTGTTAACGGAGATTCCTTCTCTTCAAGGCGTCAAGGACAAAATCTTTGCACTGGATGAGGAGAGCGCAGCGGGCCCAGATGGATTCACATGGAAATTCTTCACCTTCGCATGGGAGATGGTAGCCACGGATGTGTACAGGGTGGTAGTGAGATTTTTCTGCGGTGCTGAGCTCCCTCAGAGTATCACAGTTACCTCAATTGTTCTACTGCCAAAGGTGGAAAACCCACAAGACTTTACTCAGTTTCGGCCCATAAGTCTGTGCAATTTTGCTAGCAAAATCATCTCCAAGTTTCTATCGGAGAGATTGGCTAAGATATTACTCCGGATCATATCTCCACAGCAGAGCGGTTTTGTGCAAGGGCGACAAATTGCGGATAATTTTTTGCTAGCTCAGGAGTTATTAACAGATATCAAGAAGACAAATCGAGGTGGTAACGTGGTGATTAAATTAGACATGATGAAAGCATATGATAGAGTCTCATGATATTTTCTTCTGCAAGTGCTTCGTCACTTCGGGTTCAGTGAGACTTAGATAGACATGACATGGCACTTGGTCTCTAATGTCTGGTTTTCGGTATTGGTTAATGGCTCTCCACAAGATTTTTTCAAGTCTTCATGGGGCTTACGACAAGTGGATCCCATATCGCCAGCCTTATTCATTATTGAAGCAGAAGTGTTGTCTCGAGCCCTAAATGCTTTAGTCACACAGTGGCGATTCACCCCTTTTAAACTACCTCCTCATTGCCCTGTAGTATCATACTTGGCGTACGATGATGATGTTATCATATTCTCCAATGGTATGAGATCTTCTCTAAAATTGATTAAAAGGGTACTGGAGGAATATAGTGTTGCATCAAGCCAATGGATCAATCCCCAAAAAAGCTGCTTCTTGACTCATCCGCGGTTTCCGTCACAGAGAGCAGCATTGATTGGATAGGTACTTGGGTTTCCAAAGCGAGCTTTCCCGATACTATACCTAGGATGTCTGTTGTACGTAGGAAGGCGAAAAAAGGTTTACTTTGCAGATATATATAATGCAGTGGCGGCTCATATCCTGTCATGGATGAATCAGGTTTTGTTAGCCAGAGATAGAGTGGTATTGATTAAGACTGTGTTATCCTCAATGCCGAATCATTTGCTCACAGCTTCTTCTCCTCTAAAGGGGATATTCGTGGCATTAGAGAAGTTATTTGCAAATTTCTTATGGGGTCATCTGATTTTGGTACTAAATTCCACTAGATGCGGTTGAAGGATTTGTGTCGGCAGCGAGAAGAGGGGATATTGGTCTACGTGGTATTAGGGAGGTCTACGACTTAATCTCGATTAAACTCTAGTGAAAATTTTGACAATAGCAGTCGCTATGGGCAGAGTTTATGTCAAGAAATTATTGCGTGGGGTTGAATCCTTGTCTAGTTGAGGATAGCCATTGGAGTTCCCATACGTGGAGGAGGATGGTTGCGGTGCAGCAAGTAGGGGAGGACCACATTAGCTGGATCGTACAGCAAGGATCGATGGATTTTTGGCTTGACAACTGGATGGGATCAGGAGTCTTATGCAACAAGGTGGAAATCTTCCATGACCATTTGGTGGCTGATTTTGTCGATCGGGGGGGCTGGAATGTCGCCATGCTTAATCAGTATTTGGATGCCGCTCTAGCAAGGTGAGTTCTGGAGGTTGCACCCCCATCCTCCCATCCTTTTAGGGCAATGATAGAATGGTTTGGACCTTGACAAATTCTGCCACCTTTTCCACATTATCGGCGTACTCACTTGTCGAACGGGTTACTAACAGCTCATGGCTTTCTGCCTTTGTCTGGCAGCAGTCTTCCAATTAAAATCTCTTTCTTTATGCTGCGACAGCTGCAGGGCGGGCTCCCTCTTAAGGACCAATTGAGGAGATTTGGGATAAGCAGCCCCTCTAGGTGTTGGTGTTGCCAGGATCCACGGGAGGAGGACCCGAATCATGTTTTTTGTTCAAGAAAAGGGGCAAGATTGGTTTGGTGTCATTTCGAGATTAATGTTGGTGAAATGAGGGAGGTGAATACGGTGCGACATATGGTATGGTTTTGGTGGTTAAGGAGAGGGGATAACATATATTTGAAGTTTTTGAATAGTGTTCTCCCGTCGGTGATTTGCTGGGAATTATGGAGGACAAAGAATAGGAAGGTTTTTGAAGGACGGAGAATGAGGGTCAGGGAAACTGTGAGTCGGATAGTCCAATTGCTAAGTGACATCTTTCATGTACAGTTCCCGAGGATTTAGTGGTCAGATTCCTCGTGGGAAAAGATGCTTCGAGAGTTGGTTAACCGACAAAAGAGGATGATCATTCAGTCGGTCAGGTGGGTATCCCCGCAGGGGGGGTACAAGTTAAATTCGAATGGATGTTCTCTGGGGAACCCAGGATTGAGTGGAGGAGGTGGTCTAGTGCGTGATTGTCTAGGTAATTTTGTATTTGGTTACTCGGAGCACTTTGGGACAATGACTAGTCTGCATGCGGAGCTTCGGGCGCTGCTACTTGGCGTTAGATACTGTATTACTCGAGGGTACTTGGAGTTACACTTAGAGGCAGATTCTCTTACCCTTATTTGGATCGTTCAAGGGGTTAGTGCTTGCCCATGGCAGTTGCAGAGGGAGCTGGATGAGTTGCTTATGTTTAAACAACATTTTCAAATGATTTCACATTGTTACAGGGAAGCGAATGCTCCTGCTGACCGTCTTGCAAATTTGGGTGCTGATTCTAATGCAGGTCAGGTGTTTAATAGGTTTTCAGATCTATCACGATTGGTCAAGGGGGGATATTGGAATGGATAAGTTAGGGTTTTCATCATTTCGTAGACAAGTAATTGGTTATCTGTGAATGTATTCAGCCAGTGTAAGCATGATTACAACATTAATGGAAAGTTCAATTTTTTTCAAAAAAATAACGGACAAAAGCACTCTTCATGTCCAGTTGGCTATTGTATTGCATGGAGTGAGATGTGATCGTACATGAAGTATCTAAATAATTTTGGGATATGATGTATGTGAAAAAAAACTATTTTTTGGAATATTATTTATATATCAATTATGTTTGGTACTTTTTTCTTTACTCTTTACTTTGTTCCATTTTACATTTTTCTTATTCTTTTCTGTCTTGTATGACTAGTTATTTTAATTTTTTAGTATTATTATTCGTATAGCATTTTTAATGAACTTCAACTTATTCTCTTTTCATCTCTTTTCTATGTTCAATTATTAGTAGTAACAATAATTGCAAAGCATATTTTGTATGGTATTCAAATTATTTAGGTATATCTAAAACAAATGAGCTTATAACAAATCTAATTATTAGTAGTAAAGTGGCAATTAATAAGATTAAAATAAAAACAAAAATATTAGTAGCAGTATATTATTCGTTAACGACACTTTTTTAGAAATTTTTTACTCATTTGAGAAGATAAAATTTTTGTACTTTTTGTTTTCTTTTTGGAAAACAAAATTATTCTAAATAATATTTTGCTTGCACTACAAACACAATTTCCAATCAACTTTTTATTTTTCCAATCATTTTTTTTTACATACATCACATCCCAAAATATACTACAATAGTTATTTCAAATAATTTTCTTCTTGGATTGTGAATAGTCCATGAAGTGCATAGAGGTGCTATTCTTCCACACCTACATCTTGAGCAGAAGTTTGTTGCTTCATATGCATTGCCTGAGCTACAACTGTTAGGATTGTGCTCCATGTGTGTAGAAAACTGTGCAGCATCTGTGAAGAAAAGGAAATAAAGGATGTGATGAAGATGATAATAAATGAGCAGAATGGACAAGTGACGGTAGGTGGAGATAGCCATTTATACTCATTTGGAAGAAAGGCAATTTTGTTAGGAAATTTCAACAGACAGAGCTTGCAAGACACGCGCTTTGTTTGACCATGAAATTTGTGAATGATAGTTTTCTTAGGGTGCAAAGTACCTATAAACATACTTTGGGATGTATTGTGCAATAGTTATAAAAGTTCAAGACAGTTTTTTGCATTTAACCTTTATTTTTATCTTCTGCACAAGAACTATATTGATCAAAACTTTAAAACATGGAGGTTTTTGACTTAATGGGAATTAGGTTGTTTGTTAGAAAGAAGCTGCAAAATGGACTAGAGAAAGGTGGAGGCGGTTTGGGATGTAAAGATTGGTAGTTGATGGAAATTTTGTTTTGAGAAAGCATTGAGGTTGAATTTCTTTGAAATATTAGTGTCTGTTTAGGGTGAGAGTTTTGGGGCAAGGTGAAGAGCCCTGGTTGGGATTTTTTGGCTGCTGGATTGGTTTGATTATATTGGATCAAATTTGGGTTTTCTATATCGGCAGAAGTGTGGGCCTTCCAACCTACTTACTTTAATCCTTAAAGGATTCCCTTGATTGGGAATATATTATAATTAAGATTTAATATTAGCAATTAGGAGTGATCTTTACCTATAACTATCCATTTAATAATAGAAGAAAAGGGCAGCTTCCACACCACATTAAAAAAAAATGCAAGCTTTAGTTGGGGAAGCGCTTGAGCACTTATGAAGCTTGGGTTGACAATTGGATATCCAGCACTGAAAATCGTTTTTACATTGGATGGTTTGGTCTTTTGATGATCTGAAGTTTGTTTGGAACATAAATGGTTCATGGAGTTGAGGAAGGAATTAGGAAACTTTGTTTTCTCCTTTTTTCTTTTCAATTTAAAAAGGGTAATTTAGGATATTTGAAAAAAAATTTAGTTTGACATTAAAAGTCAGGGAGGTTTGTGCAATTTTAAAAATTTGAGACGAGCAATATGAAATTTTTAGAAACCACAAGGAAGGTTCTGAAATTATTCCCTAATAATAAGCTTGTGGTCTGTACTTATTGGTAGGGTGAGAAATTTTATTCAATGTAGTAGGGGGCAGGGTCAGAGCTATTTACATTTGAGGGTGGGTAATTGCTCCCTCAAATTTTTAAAATTTCCTTTTATACCTTACAATTATTGTCAATTGTATTTTTATTTAGTTATAGTTTAATAGTTTGTATCCTCTCAAACTACCGAAATTGTGTATTGCACCCCCACAAACAAAATAATAGTGGGTACTTACTAAAATTTAAATTAATCAAAACCCCATTATAATAAGAAACAAGTGAAGCAAAATCCAAAAAATATGAAATAAGATAATACATGTATAAAAAGTCAAATGATATGATATTAGATTGAAAGAAATATTAAAGGGATAGCCAATTATATTTATTGTATTGAAGAGATAAAAGAGCTAATTATGGGGAAAGAAGAACAAAGAAAAATACACGTAGAATATTTCTACGTTACAAAAGATTTCTCAGAATATTTCTTTGTTTGCTAAATTTGAATTATGCTATACTATTACTTCTTTATTTGGTTGATTTATTAACTCACTCTCTGATGATTTGTAATTGTATAACTTATTTGGGTATTAAATACACTGCAATTTAATACTCACTGATTGTGCATATAATTTTGTAAAACACAAATACTAGTTATTCAACTAACTAATAAAACACGAAGAAATGATAATTCTAATTTTGCTTTTCAAGAAAACATTTCTTAAGATTAGTCGCATTATGCTAACTATCAATTAATAGTACAATATATTACCCATCATATAAGAAATTAGGCGTTTTCGCATCTTGTAGTTGTCCATACCATCAAGATAGTTGTTTTGAGCCTTGACCAATTCCAACTACCATCAATATTGTTGGCTCTCAATTCAATCCTTATATTGACCAACAATAAACAATTGTCCCTCGTGATTTTGGTCATGACTCCACCATTTTGGTCGTGACTCCGCCATGCTTTGTTTCACTTATGAGTTACAAAGGAGGAAACAAAGAAAGGAAATACAAAAAAATTTCTCATCCTTTTGTTTTTTATGCATGCATACGTACAATCGTGCCATTCCTTGGAAATTTGCTCATACCATACTATTGTGCTATTTTCTCTGAAATTTTCAACAATCATGCGAGCAGTAAGAAACTATTTCTAAAGAAATGGCACTATCAAAGATATATTGACTTATATATTATAATCATGCTGAAGCTCCAAGGAAGATTACTTGACAAAGAAACGTTGGGGAAGAATAATTTTATCTGAACGACTTTTTTAGTGGCATATATTATGTCTTGCACACAGGCAATTAAAATTTGAATATGGAAGTTGAAGATTAATACCTAATTACTCCGTGTGCTTTTGAATTAAAAGGATGAAAATTTTGTTTCCAAGAATGGCATTTACACAAGGAGGCGTCACCTAATATTTACATCCGGCTACAATATTTCAGTTTTACTCTAATAGTATCTCGAGGCATCCTTTTAGAGCAAAACTATAGAAAGTGTTTGTTTCTTGTTATAAATGTTTCACGCAACTTGATAATTTGACTCTCATTTATTATAACAGCCTGATGTATGTTGCGTATTGGTGTAGGGTGAACATTACTATGGATGCAAGGTTTGATTTGGTAGAGCTAATATAATACATGCGTGGATCGAAATCAAGGACACTATATTACCATTAGTCAACTATCCAAACTTATTACTAATTAGCGTACAGGTTTGGTGTAGTTGGCAGGCTACCTCTAATATTATATTGTCTGCGACTTTGTCTCCTCAAGATAATCGAGACGGGATCAAATAAAAGTTATTATATCAGGGTTAAGAACTATTTCCAATTATTTACCAAACTAGGTTTTCAAGATTACCAGTGAATACTATTTCTTTTTTCTTTTTCTTTTGCATTGGAGATCTAAAATCCATAATGACGTAACCAAACTCTTAGAGCCAGAATCAACTAATTAAAAAAAAAATATTCAAAGTTCCAAAAACTCTAATACATGTCAAAGTTACACAAAATTTTTTTCCCATCTCTCCACACCTTTTCCACCTCCAATTGGCAGGCATGATATTTGAACCCTGAATCTAACAGTAGAAAAGATTTTGAGTGCAGTGAGTAGACTAATCTCACAAACAATCGATAAAAACAAGATTCTTCAGTGGTAAGCCTTCAAGTAATTGATGAAATAAGCACCAGATCTCACAAGATCTTTCTCAAGAAACAAAATTTTAAAGAGTTTTTCCTGTAGTTTAATTTTTAGTAACAAGTAATGGCATATTTTACGAACACAAGGCGTTTGAAGAAGGGAAAGACATTGAACTAAAGTAATTACGTGCAATAAACCATGAAAATTAGGGGCTGAAATTAGAAAACGATTCTTTCGAAGGAAGACAAAAGTACGCGTTAATCCTTAACAGGACACTGACTGCGATTTAGAATAACACTATGCTGCGAAGGATGTCCAAATTTAGTTCCCCACAATTATTAACTTGGCTCATATTTTGCCCCTACCTCTTTTCATAGTCCCTCTGATAGCAAAGATGAATTATCCTCCAACTCAAATCATCAAATATTATAATGCATCTTGAACAAAAAGAGGGATCAACTTGTTCCAAAATTCTTCTCTCTACCTCTCCTCTTTTCCAACTTCTCTCTACTTCTTATTCTCTTCTCAAAATGCCTTCTTTTCCACATTCCATTTTTACCTTTTTTTTTAAAAAATAAAGTCTCACCTATGATTTCTTATTGAGATTCTCTATTTCTCTAAAAAATTCCTAGTCAGATTTTTCTAGTCCCCTAGGAGTTCTTAGTGAAAGTAGTTCTTTTTCTTTTTTGTTATTAGATTTAAATTTATTTCAAATTTTGTTATCAGATCTGGAATTCATTTGGATCTTGAATCTATATCAATAAATCTCATCATCATTATTCGAACTTATTAAAGCAGTTGATTAGTAGATTTAATGATGATTGCAGTGATTTAACTTATTAGAAAACATTTTCAAATTTCTTGTCTTTTTCAGATCTATTTGTAATTTTTCATTTTAGATCTGTTATTTCTTGCATTTTATCCTACCATGAGTGAAAATTTCTGTGATGTAAAATAAATTATGCTAGACAATTTTCAACAATTTCTTTAATGAAATTCACTTTTTATGCAAAAAAAAATGTTCCCAAAAGATCAATCTGAGGCTAACAACAAAATCAATCATTCAAGATATTCATAAATAGAAGTAAACTTACTCAAGTAGAAATCTTGTAGGCATGTGTCTTGGCATATTAGTAGAATTTTTAGGTGCTTTCATCAGTTACAGGTTCTAGGTATTTACCTAAAATATATATATATATATCATAACTATTTTGTTAGGTGTCTTTAAGTGACAAATTGGGATTGAATGTCTCTATTTAGCTCAAGGGTCCAAATTGGTTCAGCCCATGTGGCCCTCTAGTTCGACCGATTGATGCTAAGAATCAGCCACTGTATTTTCAAGTTTAGTTGTATGTTCCGACAACTCTGTCCCATGCTGCAGCATTAATAATTATGTCATTAAACAAACCAATTGATTTTTTAGCACATACACACAACTTTTGTTCTAATACTCAATTCACCTTTTTCAAGTTATTAAATATCTTAGGTGAGCTGACGTGGTTTCTTCATGCGTGGATTGATGAAGAAAATGATCTATCAACATCCTCACTACAGCTTGATCAGTAATCTATGCAAGTGTATAGCCCACTTGCTAGAAGATTTCAAGTATTCACGTATATAGTAATCCTCAAATAAATCAATGTATCTTATTAAGACGGTAGGAAATTAAGCTATCTTTTGATCTGTTCAAATTTTGTACCGGTCCTAATGCTATTAATTATGTCCTTGGATAAGTGATGTTTGCTGAATGTACCGGTCCTTAGTCTATTCGTACATTTCCTTTTGTTTGATCTTCCACGGATATGAATGATTCAAATTTCAACGTATATCAAGTTGTTGAAAAGCTCGCTATATGTGCCCTGCTATAAATTCTTATCATCCTTGATTTTTTTATTCCACGCGCTTGGTAAAATACAAATAATGGACATGGTTAAATCTCAAGAAAACTTAAATAGATCATAGGTAAAAAGAATTCTAAAAACTTATATTTCATCTTCCTTTACTAGATAGTCTTGGTTGTCAGAAAATAAAGCACAAGAATGTGCATTGAAAACTTGAGGGATATGGGGTTCAAGTTTCAATCCTCAATATAAATTTTGGACAATGTATATATGTATGTATACATTTATATACATGTATATGTGTGTGCAAACTGTATATGTATCATGCATGCAATAGCTCAATTATCAGCATTCCATTGCTGCCGTCCTTTCTGCCTTGTGGCTTCTACATTCGAAATTGATGTACCAAAATTCGGCATGCGTCCATCGATTGTATGTGAAAATGATGTAACCGTCGATCCCGCAACCAGATGAGTTTATACTTAAGCTTTGCGACATTATGCTAATGTTCATTATCTTTTCCACTAAAAGAGGTTAGAAATTGCTGGACTTAAAAATTTCAAATCTTAATGATGTTGATGCTTTGTTTAAACTCCTTTCGTAAGCTAATTCTGACTTAGACTTTGTCTTAATTCTTTGATATTTGTAGCTTTCTCTTAACAACTCAGCGATAAGAAGTTTCAACACAACTACCGATTAGGTTTTGGCAAATTGCACCATCTCTTGCTATAAATAGTTATCATCATTAACTTGTGTTCTCACAAGCATAGCTAACATAAGATATCGGAGATGGCTAAATCTCAATTTAGCTGCGCAACCTTCTTTGCCCTGCTCATCTGCTTCCTCCTCCTCGTACCAAATAGTAAGTTGTAGCTAGTCTTTAGTAAGAGAGTTTACACTTCTATAGTCTTAAATGGTGAACACATGCATAGAATGGCGTATATTTGTACATTCCCAAAGTTTTAATTATTTGTCTCTACCTCTCTCTTAGTTAGAGAACTTCGAGTAGAACAAACAGAAATGGTTGTCACTAGCAATGAATTAGAATAGTTATAAGTGTGTATCATGTATATGTACACTCACAATCAAAATTTTACGAACTAATTTGTATTACATATGCGCCGTATGCTTTTCAATAAATGTTTTTGCTTAAAGTTTAGCCCTGTACTCTGCTTTTGAATTTTCTCTCGCGCTTTCTAATTTCTCGTGACATGTAATTATACTGCAAGTATACATGTATAGTGTTGCGAATAACAATACATGTGGCATAAAAATAGAAAATGGGATAAAGATTGACACAAAAAATGACATAGAGGAACCATGCCCTGTAATACTAACAAACACCTATCCCTTAGGTGGACGGGCTAGATCCCTGATATATACCATACACTTTGGACTAACTCTAATGTTTTGCTCTCTCTTTTGCTTTGTTTCATGCAGAGATGCCAATGGCTGAAGCTTCATTTTGCAAGAGGCTTGCCAAGAACTGGTCCGGGGATTGTTCCTCTGACAGGTGCTACAATTATTGCAAGTATACAGAGCATGTTTACTCCGGAGAATGTAATTGGACTGGCAATGGTCAGCATCGTTATTATGCTTGCTACTGTGTCTACAACTGTTGAAAGCCTACTATTTTCTGCAATTTGCAACGTACTTTGTATTCAAATAAAGGCGAACAATTCACTAGAATTGCATATGTGCCGCCAATAGTTGTTGTTCCTATGTCAGTTGCTAATAACGTACGGTGCTGTCTGTGTTATCATTGAAAAATCACTGCTCAGTGATAACTTAATCAGTCTATCCATGTGTGTCTGTTGCGATCTGTCTTGTATTCATTTAAATATAAATGGACTACCTCTGTCCAAGTATAAGGGTCATCTTCTGTGATTTCAACTTGTTATGAGTACATGTGATTATTATGTTTGGACTCTGATAAACACCAAAAATATCTGCTAAAGAATTGGATGCGAAAAAAAAAAGTCTAATGAAAAAAAAGAAAGAAAGTCATATTTTTTTTTTTTTTGTCAAAAAAGAAAGAAAGTCATATGCACAACCAATATTCTCCATGAAAAACAAAAAATAAACACTGATTGAAATATAAAAATTGGCCTTGAAAATCTTGCACTCCCTATGTGCCATATTTGAGGTTTTTTTTTTTGTTTTTGAAAATCAAACTTTTTAAGAAAAAAAATGTAATTATTAAGTTTGAATGTACTGATTTTGGATGAACCTTAAACATGGCCCTCACATGGAGTGTAGTGGCACGCAAAAGGTAATTTTTTCAAATGGTAAAATGGAAAGTTGTGTTGATTTTGAAAAGATGACCCTTTGTTTGGAATATCCAAAAGGTGAAAACATGACACTAAAAAAGGATGGTTATTTTACCATTTTACTGTTTTACTTTCCTTTTTATTTTTTTTGAAGGTATCCGTTGACTCTGGCTTAGCTTCCTTTAGTTTAGTTGAATAGAAAACCGAAGACCATGTACTTTATTTGTTTTCCATTAATTGACATCAATAGGGTGGGACACATTATAAAAATTCATAATTTTTTCAAAGAGTGAATTTGTAGGAGTTTTTGGTGAGGCACGGGCCCCAAGTGTAATTTTTTTTAAAAACTGGAAGTTGGGAAAATGTAAGGGAATAATAAATATTACTGCATGCTAAAGAAATAGAAAATAAAAATTAATCAAAGCCATAAATAGGTATAATTATTCTATAATTAAAAGATTGTATTGTCTTGGTTATAGGGACTGTTTTCATTTTCTTTTACATCTAGATTTTAAATTTTTTTTTAAACCAAAAAGGTCAAAATCTAGAATATACCTAGGACTTAACTTAATTGATCCTGATTTTTTTCTCCATAATTACATTCTATGATCAACTATTGCAAAATTTACAACAAACAAGAATAGGCTAAAAGAAGCATGAATACCAAAAAAATAAAATGCGGAAAAATTTTCTATATTGGGAATAAAAGTTGAAACATCTTAACTGGCTCCATAAAGTTTTGATTCCAAATTACTCCCTAAAAAGATGCTTATCTTAAGTGAATATCAGCTCATAACAATAGGTAACATTGAAGATGTGCGATTGGTTTTATTAGAACAAATTCATGTTGATGTTCAATGGATTCCTAGAGAAGCAAATAAGGTTACACATACTTTAGCAAACTATGCTAAATTTACCAATCTAACTGAATCTTTTTGGAATTCCCCCTGACTTTGTCAAATAAATTGTGTTGTATGATTTCCGGCTAACTTATTAATAACGTTGGTTTTGCATTTTCTATACACACACACACACACACACACACAATCCTCCCCACATATATATTCCGTGTAGATATGGGTCTTTATGAAATATTGAAATTGTTATGGCCAGGCTGAATTCCTAATTTGAACCTAAGCTGATATCATATCCTATCCAATGAAGGAAAAAAATCCTGAAAATGACAATAGCTGACTTATGAATTAATGAAAAGAACACTTAAGAAATTAATTAATCTCCACAAAAATTAATGACGTTGAATCTATATTAATTTTTGTAAAGAATTCAATCCTGTGTTTTTGTAATGAGAAAGCAACAATAGCTGACTTATTCATATGTTGTACGGATATTCTTGAGAAATACTTGATGCTTTACTGGCCAAAAGTCAATGTTATTAGTAAAATTCCAAAGAGTCTTTTGGCTGAACAAGAAAAGAAATTAAATCCCACTACAAAGCCGTACCACTGTAAAGCTGATCCGTGTTGAATTGCCCAAGCTGGGATGGACGAGCGGCCAATGACAATGACCAAGTCACCGGCAAATGAAAGAGACACCGTCAATTAACGCCAGACTTGATTGATTCTCCAGTTAATTTCACGGACAAATAAATCTTGTCATTTCTTTGAATACTCAAGTAGAAATTTTGTAAGCATGTGTCTTGGCATATCGAAGAGATGGTTGCTGTTGGTTATTAGTAGAATTTCAAGTACTTTCATCTGTTAAAGGTCATATAGCTGCGCAAGTATCTTTGAGTGACAAATTGGGATTTAATGTCTCTATATAGACTCAAGGCTCCAAAATTGGTTCAGCCCAATGTTGTCCTTCGGTTCGATAAATTTATGAGAATTAAGAGTCAAGCCACTTTATTTTCAAGTTTGGCTGTAGGTTCGAAAACTCTCTCACGTTACAGCATTAATATTTCATATTTGTGTCATCAAACAGAGCAATTGATTATTGAATTTTTCATTAGGCACTTGTTAAAACATTTAAATCATACCTAAGTTATTATGTAAATACATACATCATATTTATTAGACCTCTGAATTGGGATACTTTCAGATTGCCAAGGAAAGATACTTTAAAACTCTCCTGTGCACTAGGTCACAAGTTCATACACTGTTTAGTGTATCACACAAGAAGTATAATACTTCTTATTTTCAAAAAATTCAGAGAGTGCAACAGTGTACTTGTCCGGTTTGGTTCTTCACGCTCCTAACTCCCACACATGCCTCTTTAGACTCCCCCCAATAGAGTAGGAGTATGAGTAGGTTAAATATTTTAGCAGATAAAAAAAGAAAAAAAAATTGTAATACTTTTTCAAATTAACTATACTTTTCCAAAAAACTAACACCTGAGCCCCCTTTAATCAATTGCCAATGGGTATCCATTACCCAAACTGTGATGGTCCGGTCTCCTTCTAGGTCATACCCTAGAAGTTAGCGCACCGCCCGCCTGACTCTCGCCAAGACTCATTCACTAACATTAATTTCAGAGATAACAATTCTCATTAATCATCCAAACACCCATTCTTAATACTTCTTAGTAAGACAAAAGCTTTATCCACTACAAATTACAAAAGTGAATCATCCAAACGTTCATTCTTAAGTACATCACTCAAGTACATCACCAACTAGTGTGAAATATAAATCTATCTGTTAAGAGATACAAAAAGCAAGTCTTAACATCAATATATAACATTAGACATCCCAAAACACTCTAACTCTACTTGATCATCCTTTAGACTTCAACCCCTGTAAGGAAAACAAAACTAAACGGCTGAGCTAAAGCTCAGTGAGGTTTGCCGAGCAAGTTACATTTAATAAACACTTAAATTAGTACAATTAAGCAAGTAGTACACATTTCACTGTACAATCACTTTCATTAAGTAATTGAGGAAACACTTCGCTAAACAATCACTTTTAAAAGGATACGGTGCTCGCATTAGAATTACTTCAATGTCATTGAGCATTCATTTCAGTGTCAAGAGACACTCATTTCACTGTCATTGTACATTCATTTCAATATCATTGAACATTCCGCCAATTCACCTCCTTATGTCCTCCAAAACAATAAACAATTCACTACATTCAATAATCAGTTCAATAATCTCCCAACCTCATAGTAATACTCGAGTATACCGAAACATTTACCCAAAGCTGTCGTCCTACCCGACCAAGCCCTTTGCTGGCTCGAATAGTCCGTTGAACAGAAGGTTTTGGGGCCCAATTCAGCCAATGTGATAAAGTACACACACGGCTTACAGTCATGCACACTTACAATATCACTTGATCAATTATCAACCTTCAAACTTAACTAATTCGAGTGCGATAAAGTACACTCTCGACTTAGAAGGCAAGGGACAATTGAGATACATTTTGCAATGAATCACTTAGCAATATTTCATAATAAGCACATTTATTACATAATTTCACTTAAGTAAACATAAACAGTTAAACACATAAATTCGGAAACACTCACCGTAATAAAAAATTACACTTCGATCTCGGAATTGCTTTCTTGCACACCGCTATCTCCTGAGACAAGTTATAATTGCCATAATTATTTAACTACTCATTTGGTGAGGTTCTAAAGTATAATCAACATACGTGTTGTATTCTAGCCTCAAGTCACCATTCCAGCCGAATTCTCAGTTATTGCTTTGTTTAAATGAGACGACTAGTGCATTTCTTACATTCACTCGTCACTTCGACTTTTAATTTTCAAAAGAGAGGAAGTTTAAGTAGCAATTCCAGTATTGTGACTTCATTACTTTTATACTGCTAGATTTATCGTACTAAAACTCAACATTAACCTTTAATAAGATAAATTTAGAAATAACTACCTTTAAGGTACTTTATTGTCCTATAAATCTCTTTTACTTACTTATGATCATGAGTAAAACTAGTTTATTACCTTAACGGTGAACATACAATGCTTATAAAGCCGTTTGAATCATGTTTTATTTGTATATCTTTTCATATAAGTTTTATAGCCTTTTAGATCCCTATAGTTGATATAACAACTTTTCTCATCCATTTATCCATTTATCTTTATGTCCGACTGCTAATCACTCACCAATTTAAGGTTTAAATTACTAGAACTCAAGTCCCTTAGCTTGTCACACAAGATGCAACAATTCCAGCAACCTTCCTCACATTTCTCTTCAAGATTCATCAAATTTATCAACTCAAACAAGGGAAATAGTCATGTATACCAAATTTAAGGTCTTGTAAGGTGTTTAAACTAAGGTTAAACTATTTTCATGCCAAATTTAAAGATTAAGGTTAGTGAACTTTTCATTTCTTTCCTTTTAAGCTAAACCAGATTCTAGTTTGCTTGTTGTTTAAATTTGCTCCAATTCACCAGCTTTTCAAGTGTTAAAATCAATAAGATGTACATGAAAACTAGGACAAGATGTTATAAGATGTTTTACTTAAGATTACAGCCAATTATCATGGAATTTTCGAAATTAACATGAAAGTTTCAGCCTTCACCCTCTCTCGGCCAGCAAAACAGATTTTCCAGCAACATTACTCCAAAATTTTCAACAAGGTTTCCATCCTTTGCTTGCTTTAAACACTAAACACTTAACATACATTCTGTCCAATATGAAATGAATCAAATAACAGGTAATTGCAGCAAATTATTCCACCAAGAAGTCGCCATAAATCTGTCATCAGCTAACATATAATCTTCCAGCAATTTGACAGTTTAAATGTGAAACTTTCTCCACAAATTCTTCATTTTTCCACTCCAGCTCAACATGCAGAGTGTAGTTATCATGCTACGGTGTATCTTGTGCAACAATATGAAATTTACAGCCAAAGATTCAAAGGGAAAGCTGGATAAAATTTTGTTTCCTTCTCTCGGCCATGCTGAAAAATTTCAGCAGCTTTCTTTCAACATTTCAAGCCAAATCTATCAACATTTTTACTAGTTCCATAAATAGATATCCTATAAGATCAGAGATGAACCTATTTCATGCATTCCTAGCATAATTCTCCAAAGGAAATTCTGGTAACAAGCTGCAATTCCAGGTCCACTCTCTCGGCCATCACAGAGTTTTCTTGTAGCTCTTAATCAGTCATTAAACAGAATTTTTCCTCAGCCAAAACTCATTTTTCCTAGCTAAAACTTAACATGCAGCTTAAGTATTCAGTTATACTAGATAATTAAAAGATTGTTGCAGCATTTTACCTGCCTTTTTCTAACAATCGAAGCTGGAAAAGAAGAAACCCGCAGGCAGACTCCTTCCTCCTTCGTTTCCTCATGATGAAAGCTCCAAGTTCCCCTTTTTTCTACCTTACTCTCTAACTCATTCGGTTGACTGGAAGGAAAGAATGGATTCAGAGAGCTCCCTCACTCTCACTCTTTCTCTCGGTTTTGGGTATGGAAAAGGAAGAAAGCTTAGTACTCTGTTATCTCTATTTGTTTGCTCTCGGTTGAAGTCCAAAATGGCAGAGCACTTCCTTTCCCTTGGTCATTACTTAACTCAGCAAATGTTCCACCGCCCAAACTGTCAGACAATTTCTACTCCTTTTCCTTTCCACCGCTTGATCTATTAGAGGCTTGCATTCGGTTCCTATCACAACAAATCTTACTTTCTCTAGGTTTTGTTTCTGAATTCTGATAGTTTGTGTGATGGCTGCATAGTAGTTAGTCTTGAAGTTTGAGGTCGGTTTGGTCTTTTTGTTGTAGTTTATTTGCTCACCAAGGCCTAAAATTTTATAATTTCATGCATGGACTCCTAACTTCGTTTGTATTTTAGTGAATAGTTTTCTTACATTGATTTTGACACATTTAACTTTAAGAAAAACTTATTAGACATGTACTTGTTAAACTTTTAGTGTATGTTACGTGTCTAGTAATATTTGCAAATAACATAATTTACGATATGCACGTCATCTATTTATTTAATTCGTAAAATTTTTCTATACCATTCTAGGATATTTCCTAAATTCTCAATTTTATAAAAATTCAATTAGGCATTTAATTTAACCACTTATTCGTTATATGTTATATTTTCAATATCAAGGTAAATAAAATAAAATAAATGCAAATTACACGTAATTTTTCAAGTTCTCACATTACCTGTGACAGCCCGGTCTCCTCCTAGGGCATACCCTAGAAGTTAGTGGACCGCCCGCCTGACTCTCACCAGGACTTATTCACTAACATTAACTTCAAAAATAACAATTCTCATTAATCATCCAAACATCCATTCTTAATACTTCTTAGTAAGACAAAAGCTTTATCCACTACAAATTACAAAAGTGAATCATCCAAACGTTCATTCTTAAGTACATCACCAACTTCTGTGAAATATAAATCTATCCGTTAAGAGATACAAAATGCAGGTCTTAACATCAATATATAACATTAGACCTCCCAAAACACTCTAACTCTACTTGATCATCCTTCAGACTTCAACCCCTGTAAGGAAAACAAAACTAAAGGGCTGAGCTAAAGCTCAGTGAGGTTCGCCGAGCAAGTTACATTTAATAAACACTTAAATCAGTACAATTAAGCAAGTAGTACACATTTCACTATACAATCACTTTCATTAAATAATTGAGGAAACACTTCACTAAATAATCACTTTTAAAAGGATACGGTGCTTGCATTAGAGCCACTTCAATGTCATTAAGCATTCATTTCTGTGTCAAGAGACACTCATTTCACTGTCATTGTACATTTATTTCAATATCATTGGACATTCCGCCAATTCACCTCCTTATGTCATCTAAAACAATAAACAATCCACTACATTCAATAATCAGTTCAATAATCTCCCAACCTCATGGTAATACTCAAGTATATCGAAACATTTACCCAAAGCTACCGTCCTACCCGACCAAGCCCTTTGCTGGCTTGAATAGTCCGTTGAACAGAGGGTTTTGGGGCCCAGTTCAGCCGATGCGGCGAGGCATACATACGGCTTACATTCATGCACACTTACAGTAACATTCAGTCAATTATCGACCTTCAAGCTCAACTAAATCGAGTGCAATAAAGTACACTCTCGACTTAGAAGGCAAGGGATAATTGAGATACACTTTACAAGGAATCATTTAGTAATAATTCATAATAAGCACATTTGTCACATAATTTCACTGAGATACACATAAACAGTTAAACACATAAATTCGGAAAACACTCCCAAATTATCCAAATAATTTACTCTCCAGTCTCGGGTTTGTTTCCTGACTCGCAGCTACTTCCTGAGATAAATATATAATTCCATGGTAAATTTATAATTTGTAGATGTTCACCAATTATTTAAATCATTCGAATTAGGTTTGAGTTTAAAATATAAAATATAACATATTCAACATTTATTCTACCTTATTGTTTAAACTATTAAAATCAAGTCTGACCTTAAAATACAAAATATACGCAATATTTATTCCCCAATTTATTTCGAGACTTATTGACTTTATTATCTTAAATCAAGAAACATACATACTTTCCAAATTAATTATATATAAAAGGTTTACATTAGGATTAAAACATTTGTCAGGATCAAGCGCTTACCATTGCACCAAAAGCTATAGCTGTTAGTGAAGGCGCAACTTTATTTCCTTAACCACAATGGCAGTGCAAAGCACCGTACCACGCTCGGCCAGCATGAGGGTCTGCACCCCTGGGTGCCACGGGCTGGGCGGTTAGTCCCGTCGAACCGGGATCTGAGGGATGTTGCTGATTAGGCCAACAATCCCTCCCCCAGCAACAGCCAGGGAGATTCGAACCCGCGACCTCGCTCTGATACCACTTGTCAGGATCAAGCGCTTACCATTGCACCAAAAGCTATAGCTGTTAGTGAAGGCGCAACTTTATTTCCTTAACCACAATGGCAGCGCAAAGCACCGTACCACGCTCGGCCAGCATGAGGGTCTGCACCCCTGGGTGCCACGGGTTGGGCGGTTAGTCCCGTCGAACCGGGATCTGAGGGATGTTGCTGATTAGGCCAACAACATTTTCTACTCAAGATTCTAAGTTTAAAACTTAGGAATATTCCATTGGTTCCCTTTTTAAATTAGTTAAACTCTAAGTTATTTGTAAATTAAATTTTATTCCACTACACTCATCCCTCAAATTTATAGGTTTTAACATATGTGTTAAGACAATATTAAGTGATTAGAAGCCAATTTAGGTATATAACTATCATGAGTTTTCTTCTCATTTGCTTTAATTTAACTCTACTCGTGGAACTAGATATAGTCGTTAAATCTCAGAGCAACCTTAGCTATCATTTATGAAAGCTTACAGGGTTGGAAATTAGATGAAATGCTGTTCAAAAATAGGTTTCCTCACTGCCAGCATCAAGTAGAATGCATTCGGAAAAACAAGAGAGAGGCAACGACAAAGGCAACTTTGCCAATCTCTGGTGTTTTGATCATAATTGGAGCTACACTTATGGGTTTGAGGCAAATTTTATAGCGTCAACGTTTCTTATGAAAGCATCGACACCCAGTTCTCACATTTTCAGGGTAAAAAATGGCCGGACAAAAGCACATTCTGCTTCACTCCCTCGGCCAACCAACCTGCACTCATTTCTACTTTAGTATTTAGTTGAGTTTCTACTGGTTCCAATCTTCCTTGTTGAGGTTTAAGGTCCGTATGACATGTTACATTTACTACACAGGTTTAGAAGTTAAAGTTTATAGAGGATCACCAAAGTTTCTTTCTTCTCCCCCCCTCGGTTGCAGCAAATACTTTTTCCAGTAAAACAGTGGCTTATCTTTTGACATTTTCTCGCCTTTACTTCCTCAGTTTCTGGTCTCAATCACTTATGCAGAGGACACTCAATCTACTGCAGGTTATCCTATGCTAAGCAGAGTCGTTCATGACCAAAATTCAGAGGAAAGATGGGCTAAATCCCGTGCCTGAGTTTAGCAGCAAAACCTGATGCATGGCAGCATGCATCAGACTCCATCGAATTCAGTTTTATGTCCCAACTGAACGTATAGAGGGTAATGACTTAGCTAAAAATTATCCTAAAGAAAGGATGACAGTTTATGATCAGAATTCACGAGAATACTGAAGAAATATCTGTTGCATGCACTTCTTAATGTTATCATCCCAAGAAAAATTTGATAACAGTTGCAGGTTCAGGCTTTAATCTCAGTTTTCTGCAATTTCCCTTTTCCTGCAATTTTACAGTTGCTGCCCGACATTTACTTCAGCCACAAGCTCAAATTCATAGCTAAATTCGACATGCAGCTGGTGTTTATCCAATTATACCAACTAAACAGCGAGTTGTTATAAAATCTTACCTGTTCCCCTTAAAGTTCGATGTTGCAGGCTGCTCAAGTTTCGGTTTCAGCTCCTCAATTCCTAGCACTCGATTCTCCCGTTCCTTGCAGTCCCTTCCTCAGCTCTGGCTAATTGATTATGATGCTTACCTAAGTTGTAACTGGTTTCTCTTAACCTTGCTCTCTCTCTCTTTTCTCACTCACTCGAGTCTGTTTTTGAAAGAAAGTAAGAAAGGACGACAGCTTTGGTTTTGCTCTCAGCCACCGCCAATTTTTGTTTCTTTACGCTGTTCTCATTCGGTTCTTGCTTATTCAGCAATTTGGTGATGCATTCCCTCCTGACAGCTGTCTCAATTCACCTCCCAATCTCAGTTAGATCCTAACCTCCCACCGCTTGGATTTAGCAGATAATTGCCTAGCTTCCATTCGGTTCCATTTGTTTTTATGAAATTCTGATAGCTCAAGTGATGGCCGCATGGTAATTAGTCTAGAATTTTAAGGTTAGTTTGGTCTTTTGGTTGTAGTTTAATTACTCTCTAAGTCCTGAAATTTTTATAATTTTATACATGAACTCCTAACTTCATTTGTATTTTCGTGGGAAATTTCTTACATTGATTTTTAACACATTTAGTTTTAAGAAAAACTTATTAGACATGTACTTGTTACACTTCTAGTTTAGGTTACGTGTCTAATAATATTTGAAATTAACACAATTTACGATATGCATGTCATATATTTATTTAATTCGTGAAATTTTCTACACTTCTAGACATGTACTTATTGAATTTATTTTCAAAATTCTCAATTTATAGGGATTCAATTAGACATTTAAGGTAACCGTTTATTCGTTATATATAATTTTTCTCATATCAAAGTAAATAAAATAAAATAATTTTAGGGTATACACATAATTTTCTCGGGTTCTCACATCCGTCCCTCCTTAAAGAAATTTCACCCTCGAAATTCATACATTCCATTATAAAGAGTTCCAAGTATTCTTTTCACATCTTATCTTCTAGTTCCTAGGTTGCTTCCTGTTTCTCTTAAGTGCAACCCTTTATAATTCGTAATGGATAATTTTACCTCTCGTTTCCTAGGTTGATTAACAATCCCAACCCCTTGATCCTGTCGGGGTGCTATACACTCTAAAAGGTCAGTCATCCGATTTAAAGCAGTAGCTACTAGATCACTTATACGGGTTCCTTGATCCTGGTTCTGGCTAACTGTAGATTCCTGCTCTTCCCCTTGCTCTTGGGTTTGCCTGGGTTTACGGCTTCGTCGTCGTGGCCCGACTTCTATATCTCACTACTAATTTATATGTGACGGGCGTAGGGTATACATATAACATTAAACTCATCCTAATCAAGTTTTACATTTATAAACTCCTAAATACCTCACACACGATTTATCGCAAGTATACGAATCGTGAGCGAGTATAGGGTATTAAGGGTCGATCCCACAAGGAAGATTGCAATTACCGGTACTACAAAGCTTCTCTATTATTTAGACTATCAATGAATTATAACAAGTAAAGCCTACTGAACTTATGCAAGAAAATAACAAATGAAATCTCCTTAGGTTGTGGTATCGCTAACTACTCATGCAAGTGGTATATTTGGATCATTGAATACTACTATCTAAGCTAATTATGGTGTAATTTCCTTAAACATGTGAAACCTACTTTCGTAGTGAATCAACTATACTCATAACTAATCCATACCTATTCTCATGGTTATGAAATTAGTTACAAGTTCATTTCTTCAATGAAATTACATGAAATTAATCACTAAAACCACATAGGTGCACATCTACTCTCGTGAGTGTACTCCCTTTGTTTAGCACTTCTTGAACTAGTGTTAAATCTCAATTTTCATTGCAGAAACAACACCTTAAATAATCACAATTAATGGCACTAGATTAATCGTGATTTAAAGGGCCAAAGTGCTAATTAACTTGCTCAAATAATGGCAATCAAATAACCAAATAACAAACACTAACAATCATAGAAAGTTCAACCAAACCCAAGGTATAAACTTTAAAGATACATAATGAACACAAAATCCAGAACTTGCATATTAACTATACTTAAGAATCTGAAACAAAAGCTAAAGAGTTGGAGAAGAGATAACCCATGTCACTTGAGCTTCAATTCCTCCTTCTTCATCTACATCTTCATCCTAATCTAGCCAATATACAAGAATGGATGAACTACACTTCTCTATGCTAAACTAATCTAGCACACAGAAAATGGAAGAGCTACATTTCTGCACTCCAAACTTTCTCCCGTATGTCCCTCTTTTTCCTTCAATCTTGCAAGTTTTGGCTATATAAAGACGAAAGGTGATCAATAAATGAGGCTTACACCTCCCATTTATAGCTGGTAATGTTTCTCACATGTCTAGCATTACATGCGACTTAGTGGAGGTGAAATTGAGTTTTCCGCGTAAAGAGAAGCCTTCTTTGACCACAATCCAGCCAGAAATCTGGCCATAAATCTGGCCAATTTCCGGCCGGATTGCTACAGTGACATTTTGGTGCACTTTTGTTCAATTCCAGCTCTGCTCCGATTTTGCGTCAACTTCAACTGAACTTTTCTTGATGATAAAAGCCGATTTAGCTCTTGACCAAAACATAAAACTTGTATGCGTTGAGTTAGCTTTCCAATGCATCAAGAATCACCTCATTTGGATCTGTGTAGGCTGAGAAATGACCAAAATACTCTGACTGCTCGCTGCCCTGTTTCAGCTTCGACCAATAGAAATTAGCTATTGTAATTCGACTTTTTGACCTAGAAAACCTTCAAACTGGATCAGATGTCTTTACCAAAGTTGTAGATCTATCTCTTATCTTCAAATTGGTTTAAGAATCATCTCAATCCGATCATTGTAGCTCAAGTTATAGCCAAAATACGAAAATGTGTCAAAACTGTCAAAATGCACAAAATCCAAGTAAAAAGTGATAAAAACCTCATTTAATTACTTAAAAGCATTTTTCACCAATTATAGTCAAAATGATTCATTTTCTTCCAGTAATATAACCAAAGTGACTAAAAATAATATAAAATGTCATACAATTAAAACGTAAATTAGTCACTTATCAAACTCCCCCACACTTAAATCATTGCTTGTTCTCAAGCAATTCATACATAATCAACTACAATGATTCAAGAGGTGAAACAATATATGCACTTTTATCAAATTTAATTCCTCAAAACTTGGAAAATAATCATTATACAATTGTTCAAATTACATTAAATACTCATAATATCAAATAAAGGAAAGATAATTATACCCTAATTTAACAAGTTAAACTTAATCTCTCACCCTAACCTAATTTCACAAATAAGCAAATCATATAGTCAATTTATAACATTCCTCCTCCTATAATCATCCTTTTTATTATTATTATTATTTTATAACTAAGAGGGATTTATTCACACTAATTTTACTTAAATAGTGAAAATGCCTTTTGACGCGAAAATCGACACTTTTAGGTAAAGATCTCCGGTTACTCAACATTTCACTTATTCAAGTTGCTATGCATACTCTTAATTCAAATATCTTTTTACACGAATATCGACATTTGTAGATGTCAACCCCCGGTTACTTGGTACGAGTAGAACAATTTTTATTTACTTTCTTTTCTTCTTTTTTTATTTCTCTCTTTTTTTTTATCAGAAAATAAATCGATTTTTCCTCATAGAAAATTAAATCAAAGGAGGAGTATAGCTTTTATTGACTATATCAATCACTTACTTGCAAAATTAAGTAAAGAGAAGAAATCTCATTAAACATGTAAAATTAAAAGCATAATTTTCTTCACTTTACCAAATATACTTTCTAAAATGTAAAAATCCTGATTGCATAATAATCATTTCCAAGTTAAATGAGAACTAAACCTTCCAAAATACACATAAAGTTTCAACAATTGGAAGAATTTAAACATTTAAAGTTGGAACAAATTAGCCCTTTTTGAATGAAAATGCAAAAATTTGAAGAACTTTTAGGCCATAGTGAAATATTGGAAAAGATTTTAGAAAATTTTTTACAGAGTTTCTCCTTATAAATGGATGAAAACTCCCTGCCAATAAACCCAATTTCAACCAAATTATCCACATGGCAAATAATTCAAACACAATTCCAATATTTCTAAGAATTTAAATCCACAAAATATCATCACATCGAAAGTATTTGCAAGTTCAAATATTTCCTCCCCCACACTTAAACTTCACATTGTCCTCAATGTGAGAAAAGGAAAATAAATAAAGAGTAAAAGAAAATAATACTCATATGAACTTGCGTAGTCCAAATCCATGGCCAAGTGATGAATTTCCAACCTTATTTGGGTAAGAATGGAGAGTTTAATTATTGTACCCTGGAAAAGACAAAATCAAAACAAATCAACTTCTTAAAAATAAAAGTTTGCAATCAACAAAAACATGCAATTCAAGGAAAAAGGAAAAATGATCAAGCATGTGGAACCATACAATGTTCAAGGGATAAAAAACATGAAATGAGCTAATCTTTGCTATTCAAATATGTGCATTAGTATCCAAAGCAAAGGGAAGCTAATTTCACACAATAAATCCACCATCACGAACAAAGTAAGTTCCATTTATACATTTTGTCATCAATCATCAAATCCCCTCAAGTACAAAAGTAATCTCAAAATGGAGGCAAACACACCAAATCAAAATATAAATGACCTTCGTGAGAATTCATGAAATACTAAAAACTATTGAACCACAAAAATTGTAAGTGCATTTATGAATTTCATCAATTAAGGTCATCTTCAATTCACCTCTTCTTTTTTAATTACCTAAGAATTCAAGAAATCATTCAATCAAGCACCTTTTCATTCATTAGGTAATCTAAATTACTCACATGAATATCAAAAACTCCCACTAAGCTAATTAAAATGCTACATTTGGCTACTTAATATGCAACTTTGTCACCAAGCCAAATTAAGCATAAAACTATCAAGAATTCACCAAATAAATACAATAAATGCAAATCACAAAATATATTTATCACTAACAATTACCAATAGTATCAATAAGCTCAAATAAATACACATAACTTCACATATTAAAAATTGCCTAAAAATAGAAAATATTCAATCATGGCAAAATTTAAATAACAAAGTTAGGTGAAGATTTGTTACCTCAAAGTGGGTTGGTGATGTTTAGTGATGAATAAGATGTGAAAACCCCCAAGAAACTCACCCCCATTCGGCCTCAATTGAGTGATTCAAGAAGGTACAACCCTAACTAATCATAAGGTTGAAACCACTTTAGAGTTGTTTTTGAAAGAATATGAACTATGAAGTTCACTCTAGAGGATGGGAGAAAGTGATTTGGTGAAGGTTATTTGAAGATTAAATGGTGAAAAGTGGTGTTTTAGTAAGTGGTGTGTGTTTGAGGTGTTAGTGTGTGAGTTGGGTTGAAGAAAAAGGGAGAAAAATTGTGAGGAATCCGTGAAACGGATTCATCTTACGCTGGTTACTGTTCATAAGCCGGCCAGAAATTGGAGGGATTCATGGAGGGATTGCTGGAGGGATTCTGGGTAGATTTTTTTTTTTTTTTTTTTTTTTTTTTTTTTTTTTGCTGTTGCATATCCGGCCAGTTTTTGGCCGGATTCTTGGCCAGATTTGCTACAGTTTTTTTTTCTTTTTTTTTACAATCCGGCCAGTTTTTGGCCGGATTTCTGGCTGGATTCTGGCTAGTGAGCCCGAAAAAAATTTTCTTTCTCCCCTTCAATCCGGCCAATATTTGGCCGAATTTATGGCCGGATTTGCTGCAAAAAAAGCTGTTTTCTGCAGTTTTTCCTCCAAATTTGCTTGGCCAACCTTCCGCATTCCACTTGCTTTCATATTCTTTGAATAAAATCCAAGTTTTACATGATCATGCATGATTATAATTTTAACACGAAACACTTTAAATGCATGAAATGCAGCAATTGAACATGAAAACTTCCTTTTTGCCTCAATATAGACGCTTTTGTCATTGAAATCATTTGCATGAACCCTTGCCATTGCCACCTACAAAACACACAAAAACACTAGTTAAACAACTAAAACTTACTAAAAAAAAAAAGAAATCATTGGGTTGCCTCCCAACTAGCGCTTCTTTATAGTCATTAGCTTGACTATATCACCTCATTATCAAGGAGGTTTAGTTAATGAATAATCCACCATTTTAGGCCTTAGTGGATCATTAAATAGTGACTTTATAGCAAAAGTCACATGATCTAATAATGTGAGAAATGAAAGTGACTTACCTATCCCCAAGTGTTTCATAGATATTACCTTAAATATGCACCACTTGAGAATTCACCAAAGGAAATGCCATGAGAGTATCTTGGGCAGGAATACTTTTAAAACCTGCACTTTTTATACACTCCTCAAGAGGGGTGAAAAATGAGTCATTAAAGCTCACCTCTTGAGATTCAAAATTAGCTCCAAAGATATTATTATGTGAAATGAAAATTTCCTCATTGAAACACAAGTTAGAATCATCATTTTGATCAAAATGCAACCCATTTTCACATACAACATTGCCACCATTCATGGTAGGATCTTTTTGCAAATTATTAGAGGAAATAACTTCACACAATGCATTCAATTGCTCATGTATTCTATCAAAGTGAGAAGCTAATTCATCTATTCTTTCCTCAATCCTATCACAACGGTCGGAAGTTGCATTTGCTAGCTTTTCTATTGCTGAATCAAATTGATTAGAAAAATTTTCTACATCTAGCTCCCAAGATGCATTAGAATCATTAGCTAATAGTTCACTTTCTAATTCCCAAGGTAGAGGTGCATTAGCTAACTTCTCTATTGCCAACTCTCAAGATGGTTTTGATTCATATTGGACACTTTCAGGTTGGTAATCATAAAAATATGGATAATCACTATAAGTACATTGATTATCCCAACCATAAGCAGGAGAATTGCTCCAATTAGCACTATATCGATCAAAACAGGGATTGTAATGCTCTAATTCATCATAATAATCCATATTTTGTGCTTGCATACATGTATTAGTAGCATGATAACTTCCACAGAATTCACAAATCACATGATAAGAATTAAAAGCATTAACATTCCTCCCTTGCTCAATTTCATGCATAATTGTTTCCATCATAACATCAAATTTAGCCTTTAAGCACCTTAAACCATCTTCAAAAGACATACATTCAGTAAATTCTTGGTTATCTCTGTTGAAGGAGCTTTGCACGTGGTAACCATCCATTGCCAATCTTCCATTTCTCAAGCATTGTCCTCCAAATTGACCTACCCTCCTCATTACCTAAAATTACTTTTTAGACAACTTAAGAGCAAAATTAGTAAGAAGAATAGGTGATAAAATACATATACACATATAACACTAAAATAACAGAAAATAACATTCAAACTATAACTAATAAAATGTCTAAACTAATAAAGTTGCTCTTCACACCGATATTGCCAAATCTTCCCCGGCAACGACGTCAAAAACTTGACGGGCGTAAGGTATACATATAACATTAAACTCATCCTAATCAAGTTTTACATTTATAAACTTCTAAATACCCCACACGCGATTTATCGCAAGTATACGAATCGTGAGCGAGTATAGGGTATTAAGGGTCGATCCCACAAGGAAGATTGCAATTACCAGCACTACTAAAGTTTCTCTATTATTTAGACTATTAATGAATTATAACAAGTAAAGCCTACTGAACTTATGCAAGGAAATAACAAATGAAAGCTCCTTAGGTTGTGGTATCGCTAACTACTCATGCAAGTGCTATATTTGGATCATTGAATACTACTACCTAAGCTAATTACGGTGTAATTTCCTTAACATGTGAAACCTACTTTCGTAGTGAATCAACTATACTCATGACTAATCTACACCTATTCTCATGGTTATGAAATTAGTTACAAGTTCATTTCTTCAATAAAATTACATGAAATTAATCACTAAAACCACATAGGTGCACCTCTACTCTCGTGAGTGTACTCCCTTTGTTTAGCACTTCTTGAACTAGTGTTAAATCTCAATTTTCACTGCAGAAATGATAGGTGTCGAGCCTGTACAATAATAAATACCTACTCGAGAAAAATACAAATTTTGCATATAGCGGTGAGTAGTGTCGAATCCACAGGGATTGGGGATAATTCGTTTCTTTTGAGTTCAAGACAAACGGGGGTTTAAGGAGTGAATGCTAAAGAATTATTAACTAAATAAATTAACTGCAGAAAATAATTAATTAAAAGAAATAATTGGGGGAACTCTAGCCAAGGGTACACTTCAGAAATGGTTCATGCACTGATCATCGATTCACAGATAATTCCACATTTATTAATAGATTGGTTATAGTTGTCATACACACGATAAACAACTAACCTTTCCTTACTTTCTCCATAATTAAGGTACGACCGTTAACTATTTCTCTAACCCAAAAACAATCCTAAGTACGACCGTAAGATTTAATTTCTAGATTGCATTAAGAATTAGAAAGGCCCAATCCTAACTAACAAACACACTACGAGGGTTTGTTTAAATTAGATCGTATGTTTCCTTGACATAAACCCAATTACGCCAGTTGCTACTGGGATAGAGATAACGAACAATTACGGATTCAATTACCCCTATTTAGCAAAATAGCCTATATGAATAATTAATTATTGCGCACTAATCAATCATACACAAGAGCTATAACAATTAAAAGTAGGAATCATATAAATACCAATAAATGAGGAAGAGATTAAAATAAATTCGATCTCACAGTAATTACATAACCAAATCTTCAGTTGTCCCGTTGACTAGAATTAAGAAGCTAATTCTCCATTAATGGTTTATGGAGAACCAGCCGTGCAAGAATAAAAATAATAGCCGCCCTTTTCTAATGTTTTTCTCCTCTTTAAAAGTCGGCTCAGGAGGAAACATAAAAGACCTAAGTGCCTGCGAATTTGTTGCTGGCCAAACTCCTAATCAAACGTGAATCCGGCATTTTTTTTCTCCGTCCAAATCCATGCCAGGGAAACAAAAGTAAAAGACCAAGTACAATGCTGTTTTGTTTCTAGTAAAAGAAAGATAAATTGTGTCTGCCAATTTTCCCCACCTTTGACTCCTAATTGAGGTAATACCCACCAACTTCCTGAAAGACAAAAGATTCCTCTTACAACTCAATTTCCTCTAGCTTTTCTTTCTCTTGAGAATAATCCCACAGAATAAGGAAAGTCCTGGCAGCTAACAAATTAAGAAGTTGACTCGGATTGGGAGACTGCCAAATATCAATCCCGACTCTCTGGCGTTGAATGTAGGTCCCGAACGTACCATCACCAAAGTAACTGGAAATTATCACTTTTAATCACGTTTTACTCATTTTCCTACAATTAGCACCATTAACCAAATATAAGTAGAATCAATCAATTAAAATAATATTTAGCTAAAATCAAGGGAAAAATAATTATAAATTTAACAACAAATTATGACCTATCAAGAAACAACACCTTAGATAATCACAATTAATGGTACCAAATTAATCATGATTTAAAGGGCCAAAGTACTAAATAACTTGCTCAAATAATAGACATCAAATAACCAAATAACAAACACTAACAATCATAGAAAGTTCAACCAAACCCAAGGTATAAACTTTAAAGATACATAATGAACACAAAATCCAGAACTTGTATATTAACTATACTTAAGAATCTGATACAAAAGATAAAGAGTTGGAAAAGAGATAACCCATGTCACTTGAGCTTCAATTCCTCCTTCTTCATCTACATCTTCATTCTAATCTAGCCAATATACAAGAATGGACAAACTAAACTCTATACTAAACTAATCTAACACACAGAAAATGGAAGAGCTACATTTCTGCACTCCAAGCTTTCTCCCGTATGTCCCTCTTCCTCCTTCAATCTTACAAGTTTTGATTATATAAAGATGAAAGGTGGTCAATAAATGAGGCTTACACCTCCCTTTTACAGCTGGTAATGTTTCTCACATGTCTAACATTACATGTGACTTGGTGGAGGTAAAATTGAGTTTTTCGCGTAAAGAGCAGCCTTCTTGACCACAATCCAGCCAAAAATCCAGCCAATTTCCGGCCGGATTGCTACAGTGACATTTTGGTGCACTTTTGTTCAATTTCCAGCTCTGCTCCGATTTTGCATCAATTTCAACTGAACTTTCCTTGATGATAAAAGCCGATTTAGCTCTTGACCAAAACATAAAACTTGTAGTTCTTTGAGTTACCTTTCCAATGCATCAAGAATCATCTCATTTGGATCTATGTAGGTTGAGAAATGACCAAAATACCCTTAACTGCTCACTGCCCTATTTCAGCTTCAACCAATAGAAATTAGCTAATGCAATTCGGCTTTTTGACCTGGAAAACCTTCAAATTGGATTCAGATGTCTTCACCAAAGTTAGATCTATCTCTTATCTTCAAATTGGTTTTAGAATCATCTCAATTTGATCATTGTAGCTCAAGTTATAGCCAAAATATGAAAATGTGTCAAAACTGTCAAAATGCACAAAATCCAAGTAAAAAGTGATAAGAACCTCATTTAATTACCTAAAAGCATTTTTCACCAATTATAGCCAAAATGATTCATTTTCTTCCAGTAATATAACCAAAGTAACTAAAAATAATATAAAATGTCATACAATTAAAATGTAAATTAGTCACTTATCAATATACATAATTGACAATTAACTACATATACTTAGGTTAACAAGCAATCTCAATCCAAAAGCTAGCAAATCCATCAAACCAATCCAAAAGCTACATAGACATATCCATCCGTCAAGTTAATTTGGGATTGTTTTTTCCATGGAGTGATTTAGACAAAGTTGAAAGATGAATCAAATTACTCAACACTCGAATCGAAATCCGATTGGTAAAAATTTGTTCGATCTTAGTTTCCCAATTAATCAAGCCAAATTTGAACAGCATTTTATGTTCTACAACAGTCAAATTTGATATAAAACTTGTTCAAACTTGATTTGAAAAATAAACAAACCAAACTCTAAGGATAATAGCCAATATAATTTTGGAATGATAATGGACTCTGATTAAAATCCATCCATCAAGTTAATCTGGGATGTTTCTTTCCATGGAGTGATTTAGGAACTCTAGGATCCAACCGCAAACGCGATATCAAACTTTGAGAGACAAACTTCACTAAACGCAACCAATAATTGAATAAAAAAACAAATGCTTTGGATATATTTAAGAAAAACTTATTAATTAGGATTTCCAGTCACAGAGCTGCAACTATTTACGCCATAACATTAGTGTCTTTCCCTTATATATGATATATTTATTTCATCATTGATTTCAGCATCTATTTCATCTTTGTTTCCTACTTTTCTTTCAAAATATTTTACCATACAAAAATTTCTTTATTCATACTACAAAATCCATCCTAACTTGAACAAAATATTTGAATTAGGGTTCACACTTTGCGAAAACCTAATAAGCAAAAGATAGTGTATGATAGAAATAACGTAGAAGGAGAAAAGATTAAACAAATCAAATCTGTCTTCCAATTAATTTTGCAGCAAATCAATGGGGAACCACCAATTTCAGCACAAAATATAATGATAAACAGAGGGAGAACAGAAGATGAAGTATTTTTTATGATGATTTTGTTACAAACTAAATATTTGTTAATTAAATATTTTGATAATCAATACAGGCTTCAATAAGCTACTCATTTCTAGCAATGAAATGGCACAATATGGTAAGCCATCAATATAAACTCAGTTTATACTGAAAGTATATAGAAGATTTACTCTTTTATCTCATTGCATTTGGTGTCATTTGCTCCGTAAAAGAGTTAAAGTGTTTTAGTGTGAACATGTATGCAATTGAAGCAGTCAATAGTAGTTCTATACTTCTCATAATGGCTCCAACCCTCACCTCCAATATGTTTTCCTTTTCCTTTTCTTTTTGTGCTTTTTATGTGTCTCTATGGCACCCAATTTTTTTAAAAAAAAAACCAAGCACATATTTTAATACTACCAAAAAGAAGGGAAAAAATGCTTGGGTAGAAATAGTTTGTCGACTCATTTGTAGACCATATTGGTATTCAAGAATAATTACTTTTGACATTCGATGACATACAAAAAGTGGTAGTTATCATGTCTGAAGATGCAGGAAAATTAATGTATCTCTTAAAAATGTATATGATTCACAAGTAAACTCATATACCAAGAACCTACTAAAGTGTTTTTCAAAGAGAAAAAAAATGAAAAAATAAGTGTCCTACCAATATAGGACCTAACACTCTACCGACACAACCCCCCCAAAAAAAAGGAGAGATCGAAACTTGATTTGCCAATATGTCCAAAATTGTATCCCTCATTTATGCTTGTGTGAGGAACCAAAAAACATTTATAACAAAGAATGCTGATTGAAAAGGAACTAACAAATAAGATATGGAGCACTTTGACATTCAATCAATAGCAACCATGTCAACTTGTTGCATAATGCGCGCAGTTTTTTGACTTCCAATCCATTGTATTTTGCTTCTTTTGCTCATGACCCTACACACGCGGTACATTGAACAATCTAACTTGCTTAATCTAGCAAGTGGTGCCTGTCCATATGCATCAATGTCTACTACTTGACCTGTACCACTGAGCACCACTCACTGAGTTCATATTATTGATTGATAAAGTTGATCTCAGAAAAATATTAAAAATAAATCATTAATTTAGGGATCGAGACCTCATAAGTTGAATTTCTATCTAGTTTATGTAGTTCAAACTGACTATTATAATTCTTATAATATTTATTGTAAACTCACGTAGTTTAGATGTAAACTTGAATCTATCAACTTATACAACTAAATTGATGCACAGTTTATAATTACTTCAAAATTGAACTAAGTTTATACCAGAAGTTATACAAATTATAATAATCAGTTTGAACTCGACGTATTTTAACTTGTGAGGTCAGATCCCTAACACAGACTGATTTTTTGCTATATATACATGTCATCTTTACTCTTTTCAAACACGAATTGCAAAGAGATTAAAGATTGGAAATGGCTAAATCTCAACTGATCAGCTACAAGACCTTGGTTGCAGTCCTCTTCTGCTTTCTCCTCATTGCTTCAATCGGTTAGTTGTCAAAAACTTCCACTATTTATACCAAACTTTGCAGTGAATCACGCACCTGAAGTCATTCTTTATTCCAATTTCCCAAGTATGTAATGCTCTGGCATGTTGTCATTTATCAATATTACCATTACATAACAAAATTTTAAAAAGAATCAGTATAGTACTTAACTACTAATAATAGTCTTAAGTCCAAGACAGATTATCAAAGTTGGATATAAAATGCAACTCTCTTACACTACATAAACTAATGGATTTTTTTTTATTTTCTGAAATGCGGTCATCAACTTTTTCTTTTCTATCAACCGGCATTTATAACTTAGCCCCTCACTTGTTCTCGTTCTTTACTTAGGCCTACTATACTTCCTTATGAAAATTAAGAGTTGCATGAAAACCACATATTTACATTAATCTTTAGGGCCCTTTAGAAACTATTAGAAAGGGTAAACTTGATTTAGCTTTACTAAGCATCATGCTCTGATCACATAAACAAAAACAATTAACATAAAAACTGAAAATTTTTAGCATGTTCTTGCTTATTGTATACAAAGTTACAGATGGCGGAGGCAGTAGGAAAAATTTGCCCGAAGCGCAGCCAGACATGGACTAGGGTATGCATAAAAACTGAGAATTGCGACAGCTAAAGCAAGAGTTGGGAGGGAGCTCAGCATGTAGCTTGTCACAGAAGCGGTTTGGATTTGCTTGCTTCTGTTATTTTAAATGCTGAGGGAATTCTCCATCTTTGGTTCCATTAAAACTGTCTGTGTTTCCTGTTTCTGGAGTTACAAAAAGCTAGCTGCTGCACATTCCCAAGATTTGCATGTAGAAAATGGGAACAAATGCTATACTAGGCATAACTATTAACGTCCAGAGTAGTTTTACTGTTGCTAAATAAGGATATGGCGTTCCCGTTTGATCTGTTTGTTAATGTTAGTTCTTGTTATCCTAATATTGGAATATTATGCAAGAATCTTGTATTGAATTTTATTTTCTAATATAAAAGGTCATGTAAAGTCGGCTGCCACAGATGACCATGGCAAGGTGCCAACGAAAGTGATTGGGAAGCCGTCTACCTTGCGGCTGCAGATGGCCACGGCTGAGCCTCAGGTGGGACCGATACTTACGAACCTTGTTCCTATCAGCACAAAGGATAATGTGGGAGGACACTCCAACGAGAGTCTTGATGGGGCAATTATGCGACCACCCACTATACATATGCATCCAGATTTTGCTGTGGGGAAGAGTGTCGCGGCTGACAGTCAGGCAATGGCAACCCTGGAAGAGACAAGCGAAGGGGAGGTGACTACCCTGCCTGGGACTGGTGAGGGGAGCATCAAATCTAGTGGAAAGGGGATGGCAAAGGAGGCTGGTGGGGTGCAAGCAGAAGGGCGGACATCAAGGGATTTAGCTGACGCAGGGAAGACTGAGGAACTACAGGAAACTCAGCGACGGGTGGGAAATTTATCCCCTAGGGGCGGATGTCACAGGAATGCTGTTCAAGGGGAGGCATCACTGCTGGAAACATTGCATATAGACCCGGTGGCTATCTCTGGCAGCCATGCGTAGGAGAAAACGGGACTCAAGGAGATGTCCTTTGCAAAGTCGCGAGGTATTCATGCAAGTTTCCCTTCTGATAGAACTCTAAGATCTATGGTTAATTTATCAACAAATTACTTCTCTGTCTTATCTGATGATTAAGTTGCTTTTTTGGAATATAAGGGGAGTGGCTTGAGCTCCTAATTTAAAAAGATTAAGGAAACTTATCAAACTGTACTCATTACAATTGGTGGTAATTGTTGAACTAAAGACGGGGTTGGAGAATATTACTGATATTAGACTAAAGATGGGGATGGACTGTTGCATAACCAATCAATGGGGCTCTGTTTGGGTGTTTTACTGGTCTTTGTTTAACTGTCAAAGTATCGGGAAGTCGCCCCACAATTTAACTATTCAAGTACAAACTCACCTATTTCCAGCTTCCATTAGTTTGTCATGTATTCATACTAAGCGCACGGACCAAGAAAGGGATTTAAATGTGATTACAAATGAGGGGGAAAAAAGGGGCGGTTTGCCATTCACACCGACGGAAGGATTGGATTTCTTGAATTTCATGTCAGTGGCAGGAGTGAGTGATGCGGGGTACTCTGGGTCGAGATATACCTGGTGTAATAATCACACGGGTGCAGCTCGGATTTGGAAGCGCCTTGACAGACTACTAATAAGTGAGTTAGCTTTGGAGATGGAGCAACAAGTCATGGTCCAGCATTTGGGGCGTGATCCATCATATCACTCCCCGTTACTGCTCTCAAGGGTTATAAACCCAAGCCATTTCGCTTTTTGAATGTTTGGACCACACATAAGGACTTGTTGGGGTGGTTAAAGATTGCTGGTCTCAATCGGTCAGTGGGTGTCCCTTGCATATACTGGCAATGAAGCTTCGGAATGTTAAACAATTTCTCAAACAATGGTCTAAGAATTTGTTTGGTGATATTTTTGAGGTAGCTCGATGCACAAAGCACGAGGTAGTGGATGCTGAGATGAAATACGACCTGAATCCCACGGATCAACTGTGCTGTAAGCTGCATCATGCTCGAGGACGATTGCGGCGCGCGCTGACACTCAAGAAGGGTTTTTGGAGGCAGAAAACACGGGTGAAGTGGCTTTTGGACGAGGACAGGAACTCCAAATTCTTTCACTTAGTGGTAGCAGAAAGGAGACGTCGGGCGGTGATTCATCGGATTAGGAAGGCAGATGGAGAGTGGATCGAGGAGGAGCCACAGATTGGTGATGCGGTGGTAAGTTTCTTCCAGGAGCGTTTCACGGCAGAGGGAGGCTTGACATCTAATGAAATTTTGAAGTTCATTCCGAAATTGGTCACTGCCCAAGACAATTCGCTGTTAACGGAGATTCCTTCTCTTCAAGACATCAATGACACAATCTTTGCACTGGATGAGGAGAGCGCAGCGGGCCTAGATGGATTCACAGGAAAATTCTTCACCTTCGCATGGGAGATGGTAGCCACGGATGTGTACAGGGCGGTAGTGAGCTTTTTCTGCGGTGCTGAGCTCCTTCGGAGTATCACAACTACCTCAATTGTTCTACTGCCAAAGGTGGAAAACCCACAAGACTTTACTCAGTTTCGGCCCATAAGTCTGTACAATTTTGCTAACAAAATCATCTCCAAGTTCCTATCGGAGAGATTGGCTAAGATATTACTCCGGATCATATCTCCACAGTATAGCGGTTTTGTGCAAGGGCGACAGATTGCGGATAACTTTTTGCTGGCTCAGGAGTTATTAACAGATATCAAGAAGACAAATCGAGATGGTAACGTGGTGATTAAATTAGACACGATGAAAGCATACAATAGAGTCTCATGGTATTTTCTTCTGCAAGTGCTTCGTCACTTCAGGTTCAGTGAGACCTAGATAGACATGATATGGCACCTGGTCTCTAATGTCTGGTTTTTGGTATTGGTTAATGGCTCTCGACAAGATTTTTTCAAGTCTTCATGGGGCTTATGACAAATGGATCCCATATCGCCAGCCTTATTCGTTATTGGAGCAGAAGTGCTGTCTCGAGCCCTAAATACTTTAGTCACATAGAGGCGATTCACCCCTTTCAAACTACCTCCTCGTTGCCCTGTAGTATTGTACTTGGCGTATGATGATGATGTTATTATATTCTCCAGTGGTATGAGATCTTCTCTAAAATTGATTAAAAGGGTACTGGAGGAATATAGTGTTGCATCAGGCCAATGGATCAATCCCCAAAAAAGCTGCTTCTTGACTCATCCATGGTTTCCGTCACAGAGAGCAGCATTGATTGGACAGGTACTTGGGTTTCCAAAGCAAGCTTTCCCGATACAATACCTAGGATGTCTGTTGTACGTAGGAAGGCGAAAAAAGGTTTACTTTGCAGATATATATAATGCGGTGGCGGCTCATATCCTGTCATGGAAGAATCAGGTTTTATCAGCCGGAGATAAAGTGGTATTGATTAAAACTATGTTATCCTCAATGCCGAATCATTTGCTCACAGCTTCTTCTCCTCAAAAGGGGATATTCGTGGCATTGGAGAAGTTATTTGCAAATTTCTTGTGGGGGTCATCTGATTTTGGTACTAAATTTCACTAGATGCGGTTGGAGGATTTGTGTCGGCCGTAGGAAGAAGGGGGTATTGGTCTATGTGGTAATAGGGAGGTCTACGACTCAATCTCGATTAAACTTTGGTGGAAATTTAGACAACAGCAGTCGCTATGGGCAGAGTTTATGTCAAGAAATTATTGCGCGGGGTTGCATCCTTGTCTACCTGAGGATAGCCATTGGAGTTCCCATACGTGGAGGAGGATGGTTGCGGTGCAGCAAGTAGGGGAGGACCACATTAGCTGGATCGTACAGCAAGGATCGATGGATTTTTGGCATGACAACTGGATGGGATCAGGAGTCTTATGCAACAAGGTGGAGATCTTCCATGACCATTTGATGGCTGATTTTGTCGATCGGGGGGGCTAAAATGTCGCCAAGCTTAATCAATATTTGGATGCGGTTCTGGTAGGGTGAGTTCTGGAGGTTGCACCCCCATCCTTTCCGGGCAATGATAGAATGGTTTGGACCTTGACAAATTCTGGCACCTTTTCCACATCATCGGCCTACTCACTTGTCGAACGGGTTACTAATAGCTCATGGCCTTCTGTCTTTGTCTGGCAGCAGTCTTCCAATTAAAATCTCTTTCTTTATGTTGCGACAGCTGTAGGGCGGCCTCCCTCTTACGGACTAATTGAGGAGATTTGGGATAAGCGGCCCCTCTAGGTGTTGGTGTTACCAGGATCCACGGGAGGAGGACCTAAATCATGTTTTTTGTTCAGGAGAAGGGGCAAGATTGGTTTGGCGTCATTTCGAGATTAATGCTAGTGAAATGAGGGAGGTGAATACGGTGCGACATATGGTATGGTTTTGGTGGTTAAGGAGAGGGGATAACATATATTTGAAGTTTTTGAATAGTGTTCTCCCATCGATGATTTGCTGGGAATTATGGAGGATAAAGAACATGAGGGTTTTTGAAGGACGGAGAATGAGGGTCAGGGAGACTGTGAGTCGGATAGTCCAACTACTAAGTGACATCTTGCATGTACAGTTCCCGAGCATTCAGTGTCAGATTCCTCGTGGGAAGGGATGCTTCGGGAGTTGGTTAACCGACAAAAGAGGATGATCATTCAGTCGGTCAGCTGGGTATCCCCGCAGGGGGGTACAAGTTAAATTCGGATGGATGTTCTCTGGGGAACCCAGGATTGAGTGGAGGAGGTGGTCTAGTGCGTGATTGTCTAGGTAATTTTGTATTTGGTTACTCTGAGCACTTTGGGACAATGACTAGTCTGCATGCGGAGCTTCGGGCGCTGCTAGTTGGCGTTAGATACTGTATTGCTCGAGAGTACTTGGAGTTACACTTAGAGGCGGATTCTCTTACCCTTATTCGGATCGTTCAAGGGGTTAGTGCTTGCCCATGGCAGTTGCAAAGGGAGCTGGATGAGTTGCTTATGTTTAAACAACATTTTCAAATGATTTCACATTGTTACAGGGAAGCGAATGCTCCAGCTGACCATCTTGCAAATTTGGGTGCTGATTCTAAGTCAGGTGTTTAATAGGTTTTCAGATCTACCATGGTTGGTCAAGGGGGATATTAGAATGGATAAGTTAGGGTTTCCATCATTTCATAGACAGGTAATTGGTTATCTGTGAATGTATCCAGCCAGTGTAAGCATGATTACAACATTAATGGAAAGTTCAATTTTTTCAAAAAAAAAAGGGACAAAAGCACTCTTCATGTCCGGTTGGCCATTGTATTGCATGGAGTGAGATGTGATGGTACATGAAGTATCTAAATAATTTTGGGATATGATGTATGTGAAAAAAAACTATTTTTTGGAATATCATTTATATATCAATTATTTTTGGTACTTTTTTCTTTACTCTTTACTTTGTTCCATTTTACATTTTTCTTATTCTTTTCTGTCTTGTATGACTAGTTATTTTAATTTTTTAGTATTATTATTCGTATAGTATTTTTAATGAACTTCAACTTATTCTCTTTTCATCTCTTTTCTATGTTCAATTATTAGTAGTAACAATAATTGCAAAGCATATTTTGTATGGTATTCAAATTATTTAGGTACATCTAAAACAAATGAGCTCATAACAAATCTAATTATTAATAGTAAAGTGGCAATTAATAAGATTAAAATAAAAACAAAAATATTAGTAGCAGTATATTATTCGTTAACGACACTTTTTTAGAAATTTTTTACTCATTTGAGAAGATAAAATTTTTGTACTTTTTGTTTTCTTTTTGGACAACAAAATTATTCTAAATAATATTTTGCTTGCATTACAAACACAATTTGCAATCAACTTTTTATTTTTCCAATCATCTTTTTTTTTTTTTACAGACATCACATCCCAAAAAATACTACAATAGTTATTTCAAATAATTTTCTTCTTGGATTGTGAGTAGTCCATGAAGTGCATAGAGGTGCTATTCTTCCACACCTACATCTTGAGTAGAAGTTTGTTGCTTCATATGCATTTCTTGAGCTACAACTATTAGGATGGTGCTCCATGTGTGTAGAAGACTATGCAGCATCTGTGAAGAAAAGGAAATTAAGGATGTGATGAAGATGATAATAAATGAGCAGAATGGACAAGTGACGGTAGGTGGAGATAGCCATTTATACTCATTTGGAAGGAAGGCAATTTTGTCAGGAAATTTCAACAGACAGAGCTTGCAAGACACGCGCTTTGTTTGACCATGAAATTTGTGAATGATAGTTTTCTTAGGGTTCAAAGTGCCTATAAACATACTTTGGGATGTATTGTGCAATAGTTATAAAAGTTCATGACAGTTTTTTGCATTTAACCTTTATTTTTATCTTCTGCACAAGAACTGTATTGATCAAAACTTTAAAACATGGAGGTTTTTGACTTAATGGGAATTAGGTTGTTTGTTAGAAAGAAGCTGAAAAATGGACTAGAGAAAGGTGGAGGCGGTTTGGGATGTAAAGATTGGTAGTTGATGGAAATTTTGTATTGAGAAAGCATTGAGGTTGAATTTCTTTGAAATATTAGTGTCTGTTTAGGGTGAGAGTTTTGGCGCAAGGGGAAGAGCCCTGGTTGGGATTTTTTGGCTGCTGGATTGGTTTGATTATATTGGATCGAATTTGGGTTTTCTATATCGGCAGAAGTGTGGGCCTTCCAACCTACTTACTTTAATCCTTAAAGGATTCCCTTGATTGGGAATATATTATAATTAAGATTTAATCTTAGCAATTAGGAGTGATCTTTACCTATAACTATCCATTTAATAATAGAAGAAAAGGGCAGCTTCCACACCACATTAAAAAAAAATGCAAGCTTTAGTTGGGGAAGTGCTTGAGCACTTATGAAGCTTGGGTTCACAATTGGATATCCAACACTGAAAACCGTCTTTACATTGGATGGTTTGGTGTTTTGATGATCTGTAGGTTGTTTGGAACATAAATGGTTCAAGGAGTCGAGGCAGGAATTAGGAAACTTTGTTTTCTCCTTTTTTCTTTTCAATTTAAAAAAAGTAATTTAGGATATTTGAAAAAAAATTTAGTCTGACATTAAAAGTCAGGGAGGTTTGTGCAATTTTAAAAATTTGAGACGAGCAACATGAAATTTTTAGAAACCACAAGGAAGGTTCTGAAATTATTCCTTAATAATAAGCTTGTGGTCTGTACTTATTAGTAGGGTGAGAAATTTTATTCAATGTAGTAGGGGGCAGGGTCAGAGCTATTTACATTTGAGGGTGGGTAATTGCTCCCTCAAATTTTTAAAATTTCCTTTTATACCATACAATTATTGTCAATTGTATTTTTATTTAGCTATAGTTTAACAGTTTGGACCCTCTCAAACTACAGAAATTGTGTATTGTGCCCCCACAAACAAAATAATAGTGGGTACTTACTAAAATTTCAATTAATCAAAACCCCATTATAATAAGAAACAAGTGAAGCAAAATCCAAAAAATATGAAATAAGATAATACATGTATAAAAAGTCAAATGAATGATGTTAGATTGAAAGTAATATTAAAGGGATAGCCAATTATATTTATTGTATTGAAGAGATAAAAGAGCTAATTATGGGAAAAGAAGAACAAAGAAAACTACACATAGAATATTTCTACGTTACAAAAGATTTCTCAGAATATTTCTTTCTTTGCTAAATTTGAATTATGTTGTACTATTACTTCTTTATTTGGTTGATTTATTAACTCACTCTCTAATGATTTGTAATTGTATAACTTATTTGGGTATTAAATACACTACAATTTAATACTCACTGATTGTGCATATAATTTTGTAAAACACAAATACTAGTTATTCAACTAACTAATAAAACAAGAAGAAATGCTAATTCTAATTTTGCTTTTCAAGAAAACATTTCTTAAGATTAGTCGCATTATGCTAACTATCAATTAATAGTACAATATATTACCCATTATATAAGAAATTAGGGGTTTTCGCATCTTGTAGTTGTCCATACCATCAAGATAGTTGTTTTGAGCCTTGACCAATTCCAACTACCATCAATATTGTTGGCTCTCAATTCAATCCTTATATTGCCTAACAATAAACAATTGTCCCTCGTGATTTTGGTCATGACTCCACCATTTTGGTCGTGACTCCGCCATGCTTTGTTTCACATACGAGTTACAAAGGAGGAAACAAAGAAAGGAAATACAAAAAATTTCCTCATCCTTTTGTTTTTTATGTATGCATACGTACAATCGTGCCATTCCTAGGAAATTTGCTCATACCATACTATTGTGCTATTTTCTCTGAAATTTTCAACAATCATGCTGACAGGATGTCGAGCCTATGCAATAATAATTTCCTACTCGAGAAAAATACAAATTTTGTATATAGCGGTGAACAGGGTCGAATCCACAGGGATTGGGGATAACTTATTTCTTTCAGAATCCGAAGTATGGGGATTTTTGGAGAATATAAAATTACTAATTAACTAACTAATGAAACAATTAAAAGAAATAAATAGGAAATAATCAATAACCAATACGACTCTAGCCAAAGGTGCAACTTTTCAGACACGGTCCATTCAACTGATCATCGATGCAAAGATAATTCAATTACTCATTAATAGATTGGTTATAGTTGTCATACACGCGATGAACAACCAGCCTTTCCTTAATTTCTCGATAGTTAATGTACGACTGTTAACTATTTCTCTAATCAAGAAATAACCCTAGGTACGACCGTAGGATTTAATTACTCGATTGCATTAATAATTAGAAAAGCCCAATCCTAACCAACAAACATGCTACGAGGGTTTGTTTAAGTTAGATCATACGTTTCCCTAACATGAAACCAATCACGCTAGTCGCCACTGGTATTAATCAATTGAACAATTACGGATTCAATCAATTAATATGGCATTAGATTATCAGGTTAATTCGAATATCGGGCCCTTGACATTCAAATAACATAACAAACATAAGCAATTAAATCAGGAAACGTACAAATACCAATGAATAAAAGAAATAAATAAAATTAATTCGATCTCACAGATATTTGGAACTGCACCTTCAAGTTGGCCTTCGACTAGATGAGAATTTAGCCATGCCTCACGTAATTTAATTGAGGTCCAGACCATCAAAGGAACCAAGAAAGAATAAAACTAAACTATGCTAAAAACTCCCCGTAGCCTTTCTTACGATTGTCCTTATATAGCCAAAAGGAAATGACTAAAGCTATCTATCCAGTGGTCCCCACGAATAAGGAACAAAAACAACCCTTTGCACATTTGTTTCCTTTCATTTAGGGTTGCAAACGAGTCGAGTCGAGTCGAGTTTTGAGCTAATCGAGCCGAGTCTCGACTAAATTTTACCAAGCTCGAGCTCGACGAGCCGGCAATTTTCAAGCTCGAGCTCGAAAAAAATAAAAAATAATTATTTTATTTTTTAAAAAATAAATAAAATAATATTTTTTTTCTTAATAAATAATAAAATATTAAGGATATATACTTAATTTTACTATGAAAATAAAAAATAAAAAAATATATATAATATACGTAATTTTATTATTAAATAAAAATAAAATTATATATATACTCAAACTCGCGAGTCGGCTCGCAAGCTAACGAGCTTAATATTCTGAGCTCGAGTTCGAGCTCGAGCCAGTCGCGAGCGGCTCGATTCGTTTGCAACCCTACTTTCAATTCAAATGACTAATGCCTTTCTTCTCTCCGTGGTCCCCGCACAAATTGAGAGTCCAATTCCCACAAGTAAGCTCCAGCCGAATTTTTCTCTTTTCGTTTCCTCTTGCTCCTCAAAGGCTTCAACTCCTAATCAGCAAAAAGGAAATGCCATCCGTCTGCTTTGTGAAGCTTGTTTGGAGTCTCTCACATGTGTAGCAACTTTCTCCAACAGGTCCCCTTTTTTAGCACTTTCTAATTCCATTTTCTGTAGATAGGTCCAAATACCAAATATAAGTATATATCGACAATTTAAAACACTATTTAAAACACCCCTATCAATTCCCCCCACACCTAAATTATACTTGCCCTCAAGCATGAGAAAAGCAATTGAACACCAAAAATTCGACAATGGCTATTGCTCCAACTACCGTATTGCCAAGATACCCAAGAAAAATAAATATCAAGCATCACAGGTCAAGATCCAAGAAAAATCACCCCGGCTAGCCTCTAAACCACCAACTCCTCCAATTTAAAGCAAACTAATCTAAGAAAACGGAATGGTTGCTCACATTTATCAGCAAACGGTCCAATTATTAACCAAAATCTCGACATTAAGATCACAAACCGGCAAGCTGACTTATTCACATACTAACACAATCTTTACTTTACTTCTCTTTTTTTTTTTTTGAGTATCAAAAGACTTTGTCTCTAGCCCTTAGAGTCTTTTGACGCGAACTCCAACATTTGCCAGATGGAGGAGCCCGGTTACTCAACTCCAATTGCTACGGGACCACGCACTCATAGTAACTACTACCTTTTGACGCGAGAATCAACACTTTAAGTGAAGATCCCCGGTTACTCAGTAGTAACCACTAGCGGAGTACAGTCAACTCTTATTTACAACCATATAACACAATAACTAAAAATAACAGCAGCCAGCCTCAAATTTCCAAACATGAAGAACTAAAATTAATAACTGGACCAATTCACATGAAAAATGCCAACAATCATTCCCTATGCCTAGAAAAGTTAACTAAAAATTGGAAAAGTTAAGCAATTATTGATATTCACCAAAGAGATGTTCCTGAACTCAACCACATCAACTTGATACCCTTTTATTACTAAAACTTGGCAATAGCAGCATTAGGACAACAATCCAGCATCAAAACTTGGTATTCATATAAAACTGATCACTAGAAAGAAAAAGAAAAGAAAATAAATGAAAGATAGGCAAAAACTAACTAAAAATAAAGGAAAAGCCCATAGAAACTAAAAACAAAAATACTAGCACCAGAACGATCCCCCCCCATACCTAATTCACACATTGCCCTCAATGAGATAATATAAAAGCAGAAGGAAGGAGAGGGGCAACGGTACTTCCCTGAAGTCATCAAAATAGGGGCGGTTTAGGTGGAAATTGTGGATCAACTCGCATCTGGAGCTGGTGCCATTCATGGCTTCACCATGGACTCGAGATATCACTCTAAGCAACAAGAGACTACAATTGCCAACAAATAATGGAAGCCGGAAATTCAAAGCAATAACAATTTTAAAGCCAACCCAACGAATAAAATGCACAATTCAACCACCCAGAGGACATACAAATACCCCAACACTTATAGCAATGGCAATCAATAAGCACTTACGGTCCCAATGTAGTCAATTTCAGAATCAATGCAGTCCAAAAGTGCAACAAATGCTCCAAAGATGTAGGACATGAATTTAAGAGGCAGAGTACCCCAACAAGTCAATTAGGCACAATAGATCAGCAATAAGCAAAGGAAGGGACACAGTAGCCTTCCAATTCAATAAATAGACGCAGAAAGTACCCCACAATACCAGAGCACAGCTCCCAACAATGCACCAAAACAACAAGTCTAACGAAATGAGAGTGGTGCCACTAGCTAATCAAAAGAACAAATTTCAGCACCGGGACACAATGCCACCCAAAATCTCAACAACTGTCTCCAATTGGGCAGGCAAACACCCAATGGAACCTACCAAAAGTAGCAAATGACCCAAGAAACCGACACAACCAGCAAAAGTAGTTCAAAATTTGGACTACAACTAGATCAAAATGTTTGGCAGTTTGCAATCAAGTAGCCCACCAATTAGAACCAAGTATCAACAAATGTAGTTATACTACCCCAACCAGTACCACTGGTGCACAACAAAAATTTAATCAGAGCAAAAGTAAATCAGCCACAAAAACCTCTTAGAAAGTGCAACCAATGGTGCACGGAACTAACAAAAGTTAAAACAGCTACTATCGCCAGTACCACTGGTGAATGCACAGGGACAAACTAAATCAAATAGCCAACTCAAATATGATTCCCACTGATGAAAATAGAGGCCTCAAGTAGGCAAAACCAAATGAAAGCTCAACAATGTAATCGATGCCAGAAAAGACCCCAAACGAAGCAGCAAGTAAATGTAATTTCACCCTTAAAATTGAACCCAGAAAATGTCCAATTCAGCTACGAAAAAGAACAAAACCCAACACTTGAAAGTGTAGGGAAAATACCAAAACAAGGGTAGAAAATTAATACCTCCACCTGTCACTTTTGACAGGTGGTAACGCACGGCAAGGAGGTGGCGAACAGCAGCAACGGCGGCCAGCATGCGAAGGAGAGCTGGTGGTGGCGTTCGACTGTCGGCGGCTGTGGACTGCGACTGGTGGAGTGGCGAGGGAGGAAGAGGCGTGCGAGGACGATGGCGCGGCTGGTAGAGGCGCACGAGGGAGATGGAGGCCTAGTTGCCGATGGAGGTGGCGGCGTCCGTGAAGCTGATCGTGCGGCACAGGAGGAGCTGCGGCGGCGGAGGAACTCAGCGCGCTGTGGGTGGACGGCCGTGGGCAGGGGAGCGGCGGCGGCCGCGGCGGTTGGTCGAGAGAGTAGCGAGATGGTGGTGCGGCGAAGTGGAGCTTAGGGGTGGCGGCAGCAGCAACGCGCTAGGGATGTCGGGCGAAGAAGAAAGCAAAAGGGGAGAAAGGGAAAGCAACGGGGAAGAAGGAAGAAAGAAAGAAAGAAAGAAAAGAAGGAAAGAAAGAAGAAAAAAAGAAAAAAAGAAAGAGAAAAATAAAAATAAAATAGATTTTTTTGTCTTTTGTTTTCCCTTTTTTTTTGGTTTTTTTCTTCATGTATATTTCTTTCAAAAATTATTCGAACATAAATTGTCCAAATTTGAAATTTTTTTTTGAATTTAAAATTTTTTGTTCTTTTTATTATAACTTTTTTTTTATTATTATTAAAAGTTTTTGGGTCGCCAAACACCGCGCGGGCACGCCAAAATTGGTAAACGTCCACTGATCTCGAAAGACACAAATACCGCATGGGCATGCCAAGATTGCAAAACCTGGTCACAGTGGAGGAAAATATTAATATTGATACTACCCAACGGGAAAACGACAAAACGAACGAAATCAACAACTAAAAACAATAAAACCAATATTCGGATTGCCTCCCAAAAGAGCGCCTTTCTTTAATGTCTTTGACTAGATATTGTCATGTTTGTTCAGAGAGGATAAAATCTTGTGGCTCGTTTCAGTGCTTCATCCTCTATATAATCCTGATAGCCCTCGTAAATTGAGTAATTCTTGAGTACACAAGCTACGATCTTCCATGGACTAGTAGATGGGGTCAAACAAGTCAACAATGATCTGAATTCTTCACTCACTCCTCCATCACATGCATTTATCGGTTCAAGATATTTTGCCATCGCCACTCTTAATTTATTCCTGTCATGAAATTTAAAATTTTCTGGTATAATAAAGTCAATCTCATTAACAGGAATTGAAAAATAAGAGTCAAGAGAATATTGATTAAGGAATGGAGGAGTTGTCACCGCATTTGGAGATTGTTCATTGGATTCATTTACTTGAACGAGTTGATGTTAGGGTCTCATTTCTTGCACTTCAACTTCCTTTTCAATTGCATCTTTAGATCCATTTTCTTGAGACTCTTGTAGCTCCATATCACTTGTCAGGATAATTGCACTCTTATCTTCTTCAAGGTCGATGTTGGTCTGTGAGGGCAATTTTTCACTCACGTAAGAAGCTAATTGCGTTATCCTGGATGCCAATCGATGCACTTGATCCACCATCCCGAATGTCAATAGTTACACTTGATCCGCCATCGCTTGTGTCTCCTGTTGAAATTGATATGTATTAGTAGCTAGTAATTCAATCATTTCTTCAAGAGACATACCTGATACGGATGATGGTTGTTGAGACTCTTGCTGTTGAAATCCATTGGTCCGGTCGCATAATGAAAATTGAAATTATCCCACCTTCTTTGATCATACCTGTTTGAGTAAGGGTCATACCACGTTTGAAATTGAGGTAAAAAATCTCCAAAAGTATCAATTGAAGCACTTAGATTATCTTGAAATGCGGGGCATGTGTGGGTTGAATAGCTTGAGGCAAAATAAGTTCCACAATTTGCACCAGCCCATTGATCATTAGGAAAAATACGAGTCTCATAACCCCATTCAGGAATAAAGTCCAATCTATCATCAAAATACGGAATATTAGCAATCATAAACTATATTAAAAAAATAAGAAAAAAATAAATAAAAAAATGAAAACAAGATGAACTAAAAAAGAAACAAATTAATCAGGCACAAGTCCCCGGCAACGGCGCCAAAAATTGACAAGATGTCGAGCCTGTGCAATAATAATTACCTATTCGAGAAAAATACAAATTTTGTATATGGCGGTGAGCAGGGTCGAATCCACAGGGACTGGGGATAACTTATTTCTTTCAGAGTTCGAAGTATAGGGGTTTTTGGAGAATATAAAATTACTAATTAACTAACTAACGAAACAACTAAAAGAAATAAATAGGAAATAATCAATAACCAATATGACTCTAACCAAAGGTGCAACTTTTCAGACACGGTCCATTCAACTGATCATCGATGCAAAGATAATTCAATTACTCATTAATAGATTGGTTATAGTTGTCATACACGCGATGAACAACCAGCCTTTCCTTAATTTCTCGATAGTTAATGTACGACCGTAGGATTTAATTACTCGATTGCATTAATAATTAGAAAAGCCCAACCCTAACCAACAAACACGCTACGAGGGTTTGTTTAAGTTAGATCATACGTTTCCCTAACATGAAACCAATCACGCTAGTCGCCACTGGTATTAATCAATTGAACAATTACGGATTCAATCAATTAATATGGCATTAGATTATCAGGTTAATTCGAATATCGGGCCCTTGACATTCAAATAACATAACAAACATAAGCAATTAAATCAGGAAACGTACAAATACCAATGAATAAAAGAAATAAATAAAATTAATTCGATCTCACAGATATTTGGAACTGCACCTTCAAGTTGGCCTTCGACTAGATGAGAATTTAGCCATGCCTCACGTAATTTAATTGAGGTCCAGACCATCAAAGGAACCAAGAAAGAATAAAACTAAACTATGCTAAAAACTCCCCGTAGCCTTTCTTACGATTGTCCTTATATAGTCAAAAGGAAATGACTAAAGCTATCTATCCAGTGGTCCCCACGAATAAGGAACAAAAACAACCCTTTGCACGTTTGTTTCCTTTCAATTCAAATGAACAATGCCTTTCTTCTCTCCGTGGTCCCCGCACAAATTGAGAGTCCAATTCCTACAAGTAAGCTCCAGTCGAATTTTTCTCTTTTCGTTTCCTCTTGCTCCTCAAAGACTTCAACTCCTAATCAGCAAAAAGGAAATGCCATCCGTCTGCTTTGTGAAGCTTGTTTGGAGTCTCTCACATGTGTAGCAACTTTCTCCAACAGGTCCCCTTTTTTAGCACTTTCTCATTCCATTTCCTGTAGATAGGTCCAAATACCAAATATAAGTATATAACAACCATTTAAAACACTATTTGGCAAGGACAAAGGGGAAATTAATAATAAAATAACCAACAATTAATACCCTATCAATTCCCCCCACACCTAAATCATGCTTACCCTCAAACATGAGAAAAGCAATTGAGCCTTGACCAATTCCAACTACCATCAATATTGTTGACTCTCAATTCAATCCTTATATTGCCCAACAATAAACAATTGTCCCTCGTGATTTTGGTCATGACTCCACCATTTTGGTCGTGACTCCGCCATGCTTTGTTTCACTTACGAGTTACAAAGGAGGAAACAAAGAAAGGAAATACAAAAAAATTCCTCATCCTTTTGTTTTTTATGTATGCATACGTACAATCGTGCCATTCCTTGGAAATTTGCTCATACCATACTATTGTGCTATTTTCTCTGAAATTTTCAACAATCATGCGAGCAGTAAGAAACTATTTCTAAAGAAATGGCACTATCAAAGATATATTGACTTATATATTATAATCATGCTGAAGCTACAAGGAAGATTACTTGACAAAGAAACGTTGGGGAAGAATAATTTTATCTGAACGACTTTTTTAGTGGCATATATTATGTCTTGCACACAGGCAATTAAAATTTGAATATGGAAGTTGAAGATTAATACCTAATTACTCCGTGTGCTTTTGAATTAAAAGGATGAAAATTTTGTTTCCAAGAATGGCATTTACACAAGGAGGCGTCACCTAATATTTACATCCGGCTGCAATATTTCAGTTTTACTCTAATAGTATCTCGAGGCATCCTTTTAGAGCAAAACTAGAGAAAGTGTTTTTTTTTTTTATATATAAAATATCATCATTCATTAAATCTGTACTATATAATAGAAATTACATCAACTATACACGAATACAAATATATTTGAAGAACAAAATTAGATACTACAGATGTGAAAAGTCAAGAGAATATTATACTGTGAAATTCAGAAAATCTTTAAAAGATAAAGGGCTTGTAGTCCCATGATCATCTATGTATGCTTCCAATTGCACCACTTACTTTCTCCTAAATCTGCTAATAAACTAATTCAAATCCAATTGTTAATGTGAAATCTGACAAGATTAATTAAGGAATCTCAATTTGACAATAAAATCTGAGAAAAGTTAGATCAATAAGAGAAATATAAACTAACAAAACTCTCATTAGAAATTCTTAGAATAGAAGAGACTTCGTTAGAAAACTCTACGAGAGAAAGTGTCTGTTTCTTGTTATAAATGTTTCACGCAACTTGATAATTTGACTCTCATTTATTATAACAGCCTGATGTGTGTTGCGTATTGGTGTAGTGTGAACATTACTATGGATGCAAAGTTTGATTTGGTAGAGCTAATATAATACATGCGTGGATCGAAATCAAGGACATTATACCATTAGTCAACTATCCAAACTTATTACTAATTAGCGTACAGGTTTGGTGTAGTTGGCAGGCTACCTCTAATATTATATTGTCTGCGACTTTGTCTCCTGAAGATAATCGAGACGGGATCAAATAAAAGTTATTATATCAGGGTTAAGAACTATTTCCAATTATTTACCAAACTAGGTTTTCAAGATTACCAGTGATATGACTTATACTATACTATTTCTTTTTTCTTTTTCTTTTGCATTGGAGAGCTAAAATCCATAATGACGTAACCAAACTCTTAGAGTCAGAATCAGCTAATTAAAAAAAATATTCAAAGTTCCAAAAACTCTAATACATGTCAAAGTTACACAAGATTTTTTTTTCCATCTCTCTCCACACCTTTTCCACCTCCAATTGGCGGGCATGATATTTGAACCCTGAATCTAACAGTAGAAAAGATTTGAGTGCAGTGAGTAGACTAATCTCACAAACAATCGATCAAAACAAGATTCTTCAGTGGTAAGCCTTCAAGTAATTGATGAAATAAGCACCAGATCTTTCTCAAGAAACAAAATTTTAAAGAGTTTTTCCTGTAGTTTAATTTTTAGTAACAAGTAATGGCATATTTTACGAACACAAGGCGTTTGAAGAAGGGAAAGACATTGAACTAAAGTAATTACGTGCAATAAACCATGAAAATTATGGGCTGAAATTAGAAAACGATTCTTTCGAAGGAAGACAAAAGTATGCGTTAATCCTTAACAGGACACTAACAACGATTTAGAATAACACTATGCTGCGAAGGATGTCCAAATTTAGTTCCCCACAATTATTAACTTGGCTCATATTTTGCCCCTACCTCTTTTCATAGTCCCTCTGATAGCAAAGATGAATTATCCTCCAACTCAAATCATCAAATATTAGAATGCATCTTGAACAAAAAGAGGGATCAACTTGTTCCCAAAATTCTTCTCTCTACCTCTCCTCCTCTCCAACTTCTCTCTACTTCTTATTCTCTTCTCAAAATGCCTTCTTTTCCATATTCCATTTTTACCTTTTTTCTAAAAAAATAAAGCCTCACCTATGATTTCTTATTGAGATTCTTTATTTCTTCAAAAAATTCCTAGTGAGATTTTTCTAGTCCCCTAGGAGTTCTTAGTGAAAGTAGTTCTTTTCTTTTTTGTTATTAGATTTAAATTTATTTCAAATTTTGTTATCAAATCTGGAATTCTTTTGGATCTTGAGTCTATATCAATAAATCTCATCATCATTATTTGAACTTATTAAACCAGTTGATTAGTAGATTTGATGATTATTGCAGTGATTTAATTTATTAGAAAAAGTTTTCAAATTTCTTGTCTTTTTCAGATCTATTCGTAATTTTTCATTTTAGATCTGTTATTTCTTGCATTTTATCCTACCATTAGTGCAAATTTCTGTGATGTAAAATAAATTATGCTAGACAATTTTCAACAATTTCTTTAATGAAATTCAATTTTTATGCAAAAAAAAAAAATGTTCCCAAAAGATCAATCTGAGGCTAACAACAAAATCAATCATTCAAGATATTCATAAGTAGAAGTAAACTTACTCAAGTAGAAATCTTGTGGGCATGTGTCTTGGCATATTAGTAGAATTTTTAGGTGCTTTCATCAGTTACAGGTCCTAGGTATTTACCTAAAAAATATATATCATAACTATTTTGTTAGGTGTCTTTAAGTGACAAATTGGGATTGAATGTCTCTATTTAGGACTCAAGGGTCCAAATTGGTTCAGCCCATGTGGTCCTCTAGTTCGACCAATTGATGCTAAGAATCAGCCACTGTACTTTCAAGTTTAGTTGTATGTTCGACAATTCTGTCCCATGCTACAGCATTAATATTTATGTCATTAAACAAACCAATTGATTATTTAGTACATTCACACAACTGTTGTTCCTATACTCAATTCACCTTTTTCAAGTTTACTAAATATCTTAGGTGAGCTGACGTGGTTTCTTCATGCATGGATTGATGAAGAAAATGATCTATCAACATCCTCACTACAACTTGATCAGTAATCCATGCAAAGTGTATAGGCCACTTGCTAGAAGATTTCAAGTCTTCACGTATATAGTAATCCTCAAATAAATCAATGTATCTTATTAAGACGGTAGGAAATTAAGCTGTCTTTTGATCTATTCAAATTTTGTACCGGTCTTAATGCTATTAATTATGTCCTTGGATAAGTGATGTTTGCTGAACTTCTTATCAAGCATCTTATTCAATTCGTATATTTCGTTTTGCTTGATCTTCCACGGATATGAATGATTCAAATTTCAACGTATATCAAGTGGTTGAAAAGCTCGCTATGTATGTCCCGCTTTAAATTCTTATCATCCTTGATTTTTTTTTGTTCCACGCGCTTTGTAAAATTCAAATAATGGACATGGTTAAATCTCAAGAAAAAATTAAGTGGATCATTGGTAAAAGAAAAATTCTAAAAACTTATATTCCATCTTCCTTTACTAGCTAGTCTTGGTTGTGAGAAAATAAAGCACAAGAATGTGCATTGAAAACATGAGGGATATGGGGTTCAAGTATCCATTGCTGCCGTCCTTTCTGCCTTGTGGCTTATAAATTCTAAATTGATGTACCAAAATTTAAAAAAAAAAAAAGGAAGAAGAAGAAGAGGAAGAAAACTCATCATACCAGACTTTTTCTTGTACAAAATGTGCTTTCATTTAAGCATTATTCTTCTCAAGGCACAGATTTTTAGGTAGCATGCATGGTGAGTTTTTGCGTTCATCGATTGTATATGAGAATGATGTAACCAACAATCCAGCAACCAGATGATTTTATATTTTACTTAGTGACATTATGCTAATGGTCATTATCTTTTCTACTAAAAGAGGTCAGAAATTGCTGGACTTAAAAATTTCAAATCTTAATGGTGTTGATGCTTTGTTTAAACTCCTTTCGTAAGCTAATTCTGACTTAGACTTTTTCTTAATTCTTTGATATTTGTCGCTTTCTCTTAACAACTCAGCGATAAGAAGTTTCAACGCAACTAACGATTAGGTTTTGGAAAATTTCACTGTCTCTTGTTATAAATAGCTATCATCATTTACTTGTTTTCTCACAAGCATAGCTAACATAAGATATCGGAGATGGCTAAATCTCAATTTTGCTGCGCAACCTTCTTTGCCCTGCTCATCTGCTTCCTCCTCCTCCTACCAAATGGTAAGTTGTAGCTAGTCTTTAGTAAGAGAGTTTACACTTCTATAGTCTTAAATGGTGAACACATGCATAGAATGGCGTATATTTGTACATTCCCAAAGTTTTAATTATTTGTCTCTACCTCTCTCTTAGTTAGAGAACTTCAAGTATAACAAACAGAAATGGTTGTCACTAGCAATGAATTAGAATAGTTATAAGTGTGTATCATATATATGCACACTCACAATCAAATTTTACGAACTAATTTGTATACATATGCGCCATATGCCCTTTAATAAATGTTTTTACTTAAAGTTTTGCCCTGTATTCTGCTCTTGAATTTTATCTCTCACTTTCTAATTTCTCGTCACATATAATTATACTGCAAGTATACATGTATAGTGTTGCAAGCAACAATACATGTGGCATAAAAATAGAAAATGGGATAAAGATTAACACAAAAAATGACATAGAAGAACCATACCCTATAGTACTAACAAACACCTATCCCTTTGGTGGACGGGCTAGATCCCTGATATATACTATAAACTTTGGACTAACTCTACATGTTTTGCTCTCTCTTTTGCGTTGTTTCATGCAGAGATGCCAATGGCTGAAGCTACATTTTGCAAGAGGCCTGCCAAGTACTTGTCCGGGTATTGTTACCCTGACAGGTGCTACAATTATTGCAAGTATACAGAGCATGCTTACTCCGGAAAATGTATTTGGACTTGGGCTGGCGATCATGATCATCATCATAAGCATCTTGCTTGCTACTGTTTCTACAAATGTTGAAAGCCTACTATTTGCTTCAATTTGCACCGTACTTTGTAATGAAATATAAAGGCCACCAATTCGCTAGAATTGCATATGTGCCGCCAATAACGTACGGTGCTGTCTGTGTTATCATTGAAATATCAGTGTTCAGTGATAACTTAATCAGTCTATCCGTGTGTACCTGTCACCATCTGTCTTGTATTCATTTAACAACCTCTGTCCAAGTATAAGGGTCATTTTCTGAGATTTCAACTTGTTATGTGTACACGTGATTTTTTTTTTTAGTGTAAGTGAAAGTACTCGAATCCGAGATCTCTTGCTTACACTCCCTCCTCCGTACATGTGATTATTATGTTTGAACTCTGATGAACACGAAAAATTATCTGCTAAAGAATTGGATGCTAAAAAACAAGTCCAATGAAAAAAAAATAAAGTCATAAGCACAACCAATATTCTCTATGACAAACAAAAAAAAAAAAGCAGTAATTGAAATATAAAAATTGGCCATGAAAATCTTGCACTCCCTATGTACCATAATTGAGATTTTTTGTTTCTGGAAATTCAACTTTTTAAGAAAAAATGTATTTATTAAGTTTGAATGTGGTGATTTTGGATGAACCTTAAACTTGGCCCTCACATTTAAATTCTCTGAGTCTAGTGGCACGCAAAAAAGTAAGTTTTTCAAATGGTAAAATGGAATAGCTTAAGAAGTTGTGTTGATTTTGAAAAGATGATTCTTTGTTTGGATTATCCAGATGGTGAAAACAGGACACTCGAAAAGGATGGAGGAAGAATAAAAGTACTAGTTGCTCAGTTATTTTACTATTTTATTTACCTCTTTATTTTTTATTTTTTTAAAAGTTTCCATTGACTCTGGCTTAGCTGCCTTTAGTTTTCCAATAGGGCGACAGGTAATTTTAAGACTTGTGGAACACATTATAAAAAGTGAGTTTGTAGAAGTTTTTGGTGGGGCACGGGCCCCCACTTTAAATCCACCACTATTAAAGGTTCCCAAGTCTAATTTTTTTTTTTTAAAAAAAAACTGGACGTTGTGAAAATGTAAAGGAATGATAAATACGACTGCATGCTAAATAAATACAAAAATTAAATTAAAAAAAGCCATAAATAGGTATACTATTCTATAATTAAAAGATTGTATTATCTTGGTTATAGGGACTGTTCTCATTTTCTATTACATCTAGATTTTAGATTTTTTTAAAAAACCAAAAAGGTCAAAATCTAGAATATACCTAAGACTTAACTTAATTGATTCTGATTTTTTTTCTCTATAATTACATTCTTTGATCAACTTTTGCAAAATTTACAACAAACAAGAATAGGCTCAAAGAAGCATGAATACCAAAAAAAATAAAATGCGATCGGAAAAAATTTCTATATTGGGAATAAAAGATGAAACATCTTAACTGACTCCATAAAGTTTTGATTCTAAATTACTCCCTAAAAAGATGCTTATCTCAAGTGAATATTAGCTCATAACAACGGGTAACATTGAAGATGTGCGATTGGTTTTATTAGAACAAATTCATGTTGATGTTCAATGGATTCCTAGAGAAGCAAATAAGGTTACACATACTTTAGCAAACTACGCTAAATCTACCAATCTAACTGAATCTTTTTGGGATTCCCCCCTGACTTTGTCAAATAAATTGTGTTGTATGATTTCCGGCTAACTCATTAATAACTTGCTTGGATAGGAAGATTTGCAAAAAAAAATTCAAATTTTTTTTACTTACATCATAAACATAATTTTCAACTACTTTTTTATCTCACATATATTACATCACAAAAAGTATTATAGTAATTATTTCGAATAAATATTTCAAATAACCTCCTATCCAAACAAACTCATTGGTTTTGCGTTTTCTATATACATATACAGACATATATATATATATATATATATATATATATATATATATATATATATATATATATATATATATATATAATGAAAACAATGGGTATTACTCCTCAATCTTTCCCACATATATATTCCGTGTAGATGTGGGACTTTATGAAATTATTGAAATTGTTATGGCCAAGCTGAATTCCTGATTTGAACCTAAGATGCTATCATATCCTTTCCAATGAAGGAAAAAAATCCAGAAAATGACAATAGCTGGCCTATGAATTAATGAAAAGAACACTTATGAAATTAATTAATCTCCACCAAAATTAATGACGTGAAATCTAAATTAATTTTTGTAAAGAATTCAATCCTGTGTTTGTGTAATGAGAAAACAACAATAGCTGGCTTATTCATTTGTTGTACGGATATTCTTGAGTAGTACTTGTTGCTTGAGTGGCCATAAGTCAATGTTATTAACAAAATCCCAATGAGTCTTTTGACTGAACAAGAAAAGAAATTAAATCCCACTACAAAGCCGTACCTACCTCGGTAAAGCTGATCTATGTTGAGTGGCCCAAGTAGGGATGGACAAGCTGCCAATGACAATGACCAAGTCACCAGCAAATGAAAGATACACCATCAATTAATGCCGGACTTGATTGATTCTCCAGTTAATTTCACGGACAAAAAAATCTTGTCATTTCTTTGAATACTCAAGTAGAAATTTTGTAAGCATGTGTCTTGGCATATCGAAGAGATGGTTTCTGTTCGTTATCAGTAGAGTTATAATTACGTTCATCTTAAAGGTCATGTAGCTGGTCAAGTGTCATTGACTGACAAATCGGGATTAAATGTCTCAATATAGACTCAAAAAAAAAAAAAAAATTTTGTCCAAATAACTCAAAATTGGTTCAGCTAATATTGTCCTTTTTTTTTCCAAACAGCTAATATTGTCCTTCAGTTCGAGAAATTGATGAGAATTAAGACTCAGGCACTTTATTTTCAAGTTTGGCTGCAGGTTCGAGAACCCTGCCTCATGTTACAACATTAATATATCATAGTTGTGTCATCAAACAGAACAATTCATTATTGAATTTCATCAGGCAATTGTTAAAACATTTAAATCATACCTAAGTTATTATGTAAATGCATACACTCATATTTATTATTCCTCTGAATTATGATACTTTTCAATTGTCAGGGAAAGCTTCTTTAAAACTCTCCTATGCACTAAGTCAAAAGTTCAAATCCCGTCTAGGACATCACATAAGAAGTATAGTGATTTTTGATGAGCGCGGGGTATACATGTAACAATTAACTTATCCACAGTTAAGTTTTACATTCATAAAATTCTAAATACCCTACACGCGATTTTGAACAAGTATACAAGTCGTTTATTTAGCACAGACGTATTAAGTGTCGATCCCACAAGAAAGAGTGTCATTTACCGATGTTTTTCGAACTGCTTTATTATTTAGACTATCACAAGTACTAGATATTAAATCTACACTATAAACATGAGATAAAAATAATAAAAATAACAATAGGAAGTTTCTAGAGATATGAAATTTCTTAATACTCTTGCAAATGACATTATCGGTTAAGTGAATGTCATTTTCTTGACTAGTTATGGTGTAATTTTCTAATATACGTGATATCCGCTTTCGCCGATGTGCCAACTATACCAATAGTTAATTCATACTTACTTTCGTGGTTATGAAACTAACTACAAGTTCATTCTTTCTATGAAATTACATAAAACAAGTTACTAAAACTACAAAGGTGCATCTTTACTTTCGTGAGTGTATTCCCTAGATTTATCACTTCCTTAAACTAGTGTTAAATTTCAATTTATTACAAACTTAACACCTTAAGATTGATAAGAGAATATTTAACGTATATTTTGTACAAGTTTGGCATAAACTTTTGGTATTTTTGAGAAGATTAAAGCCATATTTGAACTCTTTTGGTGATAATTGCTTAAATATTGTTTAAGTGTTCAAACCTTGATAAATGAGTGGATTAATGCGTTAATTTTGTGAAATTAAGAAGGATATCGATGTATGAAATTCATGCACAAGCTGAAAGAAGTGTCAGGATTGTCCAGAGGATAAAGTACACAAGAAATTAGGACCAAAAAAAAATTAAGAGAAAGGAGAAGAAGTGAAAAACTGGAAAAACACCAGCACGGATCCAAGCTCGGATCCGTGTGAGTAAAGGGGCGATCCGAGCCCTCGTCTGTACTTCTGGAGCAGTGTATCCGAGTACAAACGATCCGAACTCAGATCCATAAGAGAAAGGGCTCGCAACACAAAGATCCGAGATCAGATACATTTTCACCCTCGGATCCGAGGTTCGGATCTGTCTCTCTCTTCAGCAAGTGGCACAGTTGTTTTTCTTTACCTTTCTCACAACTTTTTCAGCTATTTTGAGAGACAGAAATCAGTGGCACATGCTTCTGTAACAAAAGAGAAGACCAAATGAGTTGTAGACAAAAGGAAACATCATATCTTTGAATTCTTTTTACAAAATCTGAGTGGAGGAATTATGAAATGAGAGGAGTAGACTTTCTACCACTTTTTATGCAGAGACACAAGGAAGAAGCAAAGAGGATACGTAGCTAGTTTTCCTTCTTGTAACAACTTTCTCTCTAGCTAAAGGTTCTTGAAGAAGCATTTGGAGTTTTCACTTGTAATCATCTTGTACAAGAACATAGCAGAATTTGAGGGCTTCACCATCAATTGGCTAAGCTTTCTTTTATCTTTCTTGTACTTGTACTTCAGGATGTTTTGCATTAATAAACTTGTGAATTTGATTATTAAATCATTCATGAGTAGCTAAACTCCTTAATCTAGGGAGTAGATGAAACTTATGGCTAAATAATACTAATTGAATATGATTTACACTTGTTATATATTGTATTAACTTGTCTACTTGTGTAGCTGTGATTACTTGTTATTGATTGATCACCAATAGCATGTTTATAGTTGTTATTATTCAATGAGAATTGGTAGTAACAATGGAAACACATGAGTAGAGCTTAAATTGTATGTTCATGAAAATAGAGATACACTTAAGTGGATTACTTAGCATTTCATGAAAGAAAACAGAGTAGTAGTAGTGTTTCACCATGAAAATAGGGAAAACTGAACTACTCTAGGCCATTTCATCATGAGAATGAGACTTGGTAAATTTGGAAATGAATCTCTAGTTAAACAAGAATAATAACAAGAGGTAAATTCATTCATCTGTGTTGTTTATGCCATAAGAAGAATCTACATCCCTAGATTCAATCTTTAGTGAAATTTCTCCATTTGTTTTTAACATTGATTAAACCAGATTTGTAGACAATAGCATTATAATTTTCTTACTCAGATTTATTGTAAGTCTAAATAATAGAGAGAAATAAGGGTCTAGTACTTGTTTAAATTGCTCCTCGTGGGATCGACCCGATACATACACTATATTACAGTTTCGATCTCTATACTTTCAGCTAACGGGTATAAAAATCGGATTTAAATTTGCATTGATATAAAAATCCCGTCAAGTTTTTAGCGCAGTTGCCGAGGAGCAGCAATATTAGAGCCTAATCATCTTTATTAATTTAGACAGCTTTATTTTTATTAGTTGAGCTGATTATATTTAATCCTACATTGTAATCAAATTTTGACAATTAAAGTTGCATAATATCTCTTATTTCTATTTGTAGTGTATGCACCGGGTGTCTCGAGAAGTTGCACTTTTCGATCCAGAAATTGAGAGGACACTACATAGACAAAAAAGAAGTACACCACAGCAAGAGGAACAAGAGATTTGGTAACCAATAGAGGAAATCTTAATAGAGCTTCCATTTGAAGAAGAAATGGCAGCAAATGAAACAAATAGGTGAGTTCTACGAGATTTTGCTCTACCGGAAACACAAGGATCTCAAACGAGCATAGCAAGGCCTTCGGTAAATGCTAATAATTTTGAGATTAAACCATCACTTATCCAAATGGTTCAACAATCTCAATTTGGAGGTAATGCAGTAGAAGATCCTAATTCACACTTAGCTACATTTTTGGAAATTTGTGATGCAATTAAAATGAATGGAGTTAGTGATGATGCTATAAGGCTAAGATTGTTCTCATTTTCATTGAGAGATAAGACCAAACTTTGGCTACACTCTCATGCTCCTAATACTTTCACCGGATGGGATGATTTATCAAGAGCATTCTTGAATAAGTATTTTCCACCAGGTAAGACAGCTAAACTAAGAATGGATATCACTAGTTTTAGACAATTGGAAGGTGAATCATTATATGAGGCATGGGAAAGGTTTAGAGATTTGCTTCGAAAATGTCCACATCATGGACTGCCGGAGTGGTTAATCATACAAACCTTCTATAATGGTTTAGTTTTTTCTACTAAAACTATGATCGATGCAACTGCAGGTGGAGCTTTAATGGGTAAATCACCCAAAGAAGCTCAGAATTTGATAGAAGAAATGGCAGCAAATAACTACCAATGGACCAATGAGAGAGGTAATACAAGACGTCACGCAGGTATGATAGAAATGGACACTCTCAATATGCTGAGTGCTCAAATGAATAATGTGATGAAATTGTTAAGTAGATAAGGTGGAGTTGGTCCAAGTTCATTTAATGCACATGTAGCGTGTTGTTCTATATGTGGAGGTGAATATGATACTAATGAGTGTGTTGATTCTGAGTAGGTACAATTCGTCAACAATTACAATCGTAATGCTCAAAATAACCCCTACTCAAATACTTACAATCCGGGGTGGATAAATGATCTAAACTTTGGATGGAAGAACCAAGGAAATCAACCAAGGCCAGCCAATCCACCGGGATTTCAATCAAAGCAACAACAAGCTGAAACTAAACCTGGTTGGGAGTTGGCAGTGGAAAAACTTGCAAAAGTTACTTCGGACAGATTTGAGCAAGTAGAAGGAAGATTGGACCAATTCACTACAATGTACAGGAATGTAGAGGTCCAAATTGGTTAAATTGCTAGTTCTTTGAATAATCGAAATCAAGGAGAATTACCTAGCAAAACGGAGGTAAATCCTAAGGAGCATGTCAAAGCAATTACTCTTCGTAGTGGTAAGCAATTAGAAGATCCTCCAGTGGTGGAAGTTGAGAATGATGAGAATGAAAAACAAGAAGAAAAGCAGAGGAACCAAGAGGCGATAGTGGAAGAAAATAGCCGGGAGAAACCAAGAGAAAATCAACCATCATCTTCCGCTACCATTCCAATACCTCCTGCGGTTCCATTTCCACAAAGATTAAAGCAGAATAAGTTTGATAGAGATTTTGAAAAATTTATTAAACTTTTCAAATAATTGCACATTAACATTCTTTTTGCCGATGCTATTTTGCAGATTCCATCTTATGCAAAGTTTCTCAAGGAAATCATGACCAGAAAAAAGAAGTTGGAAGACTGCGAAACAATAGCATTAACGGAGAAGTGTAGTGCAATTATACAAAATAAGTTACCACCGAAATTGAAGGATCCAGGAAGTTTCTCTATACCTTGTACCATAGGTAACATTGATTTTTCTAAAGCATTGTGTGATCTTGGTGCTAGTGTATCATTGATTCCTCTAACAGAGGCAAGACAATGGGGTTTGAATGAGGTTAAACGCACTAATATTACTTTGCAACTAGTGGACAGGTCTATTAGATATCCATTGGGAGTGTTGGAGAATGTATTAATAAAAGTTCAAAAATTTATCATTCCAGTGGATTTTGTGGTGTTAGATATGGAAGAAGATGTATATATGCCAATTATTCTTGGTAGACCATTTTTAGCTACTGCATGTACTATTATTGATGTTAAAAATGGCAAACTGAAGTTTCAAGCAGGTGAAGAAGAGGTAGAGTTTAATTTGCATGAAATGGAAAAATACCCTTCTTTTACAGATCATGTATATTCTATTGGCACAATTGATAAACTAACTCAAGAAATGAGCCAAGTCAATTTTGACTTTGATCCTCTTGAATATTGTTTAATGAGTTTAGGTAAACAAGAAGGTGATTGGGGAGAGATTGAAGAATTGGCCAAGTATTTGAATTTTCAAGTACCTTATAAAAGGGGTAATTTGTATGAAAGTCTTGGCCAAGAAAAGGGGCTCCCACCACCTTCAGAAATTGAACCTCCAAAACTAGAGCTCAAACGACTTCCAACTCATCTAAGGTATGAATTTCTTGGAGAAAATAGTACTTTACCTGTAATTGTTAGTGCTGACCTTGATGATGAGCAGTGTACAAAGTTGCTAAGAGTTCTAAGGAAGCATAATAAGGCAATGGGATGAACAATTGCAGACATTAAAGGTATAAGTCCTTCTATATGCATGCATCGTATTTTATTGGAGGACAATTGCAAACCAGTGGTGGAAACACAAAGAAGACTCAATCCAAACATAAAAGAGGTGGTAAGAAATGAAATTCTTAAGTGGCTTGATGCAGATATAGTCTTTCCTATCTCCGATAGTGTTTGAATTAGTCCAATTCATGTGGTACCAAAGAAAGGTGGAATAACTACAATCGTGGGTAAAAATGGTGAATTGATTCCATCTAGACTTGAGGTAGGGTGGAGAGTGTGTATTGATTATTGTAAGTTAAATACGGTAACAAAAAAAGATCATTTTCCCCTACCATTTCTTGATCAATTATTGGAGCGAATAGCCGGATATGAATTTTACTGTTTTCTTGATGGTTTTTCAGGATATAATCAAATAGCTATAGCTCCAGAGGATCAAGAGAAGACCACATTTACATGTTCTTATGGCACTTTTGCCTTTAGAATGATGCCATTTGGTTTATGCAATGCACCTGCGACTTTTCAACATTGTATAATGGCTATATTTTCAGATTATATTGAGAAAATTATGGAGATATTTATGCATGATTTTTCTGTGTATGGTTCATATTTTGACCATTGTCTTCATAATTTGGAATTGATTTTGCAGAGATGCGAGGAAACAAATCTTGTACTGAATTGGGAGAAATGCCATTTTATGGTAAAAGAAGGAATTGTCTTAGGACACAAGATTTCCTCCATGGGAATTGAGGTGGATAAAGCCAAAATAGAAGTTATCGAAAAATTGCCATCCCCGAGCAATGTCAAGGGGATAAGGAGTTTTTTAGGACATGCTGGCTTTTATAGGCGTTTTATTAAAGATTTTTCTAAAATAGTAATGCGATTATGTGATTTATTATGTAAAGATACCCCTTTTCAATTTGATGACAATTGTTTGGTTGCATTTGAAAGGTTGAAGAAGGAATTGATTTCGATCCCAATCATAACTTCGCCCGATTGGTCACTACCATTTGAATTGATGTGTGATGCAAGTGATTATGTGGTGGGAGCAGTTTTGGGACAAAAGAAAGAAGGACGATTGCACGTCATTTACTATGCTAGCAAGTTGCAAAATCAGGCACAACTCAATTATGCAACGACAAAAAAAGAGCTATAGGCAGTGATATTTGCTTTGGATAAATTTAGATCTTATTTAGTAGGATCTAAAGTTATTATATATACGGACCATGTGGCTCTTAAATATTTGTTACATAAGAAAGATGCAAAACCTAGACTAATTCGGTGGATTCTTTTATTGCAGGAATTTGATGTGGAGATAAAAGATAAAAAGGGAACGGAGAATCTAGAAGCGGATCATCTATCACGCTTAGAATATATTCCAGTCAAGGATCAAGTTCCTATTCAAGAGAATTTTCCGGATGAGTTTGTCCTAACAATTATCAATTCTCCATGGTATGGAGATATTGCTAATTATTTGGTAAGTGGAGAGATTCCGAGAGGATTTAATTATCATCAAAAGAAGAAATTCTTACATGATGTCAAAAGTTACTTTTGGGAGGAACCATTGCTATATAAACATTGTGCCGATGGTATGGTATGTAGATGTATTCCCGAGAATGAGGTACATAATATTTTATATCATTGTCATAACCTTGAAACAGGTAGTCATTTTAGCACTTCAAAGACTATGGCAAAGGTATGGCAATCAGGGTTTTATTGGCCAACTATATATGTACCGAGATGTTCGGCAATATGTTAAAAGTTGTGATGCATGCCAAAGAACTGGAAATATATCTCGCAAGAATGAAATGCCCCTAACTACCTTCTTAAAAGTTGAGTTATTTGATATATGGGGTATAGATTTTATGGGACTATTTTCAAGTTCTTTTAATAATAAGTACATCTTAGTAGCAGTGGATTATGTTTCTAAATGGGTAGAAGCAATTGTTTCACCTACTAATGACTCTAAGGTTGTAATCCGGTTCCTTAAAAAGAATATTTTTTGCAGGTTTGGTATACCAAAGGCCATAGTAAGTGCTGAAGGGAAACATTTTTGTAACAAACAATTGGATTCCTTATTGTTTAAATATGGCTGTAGGCATAAGACATCACTCCCGTACCATCCTCAAGCCAACGGACAAGCGGAGCTAGCTAATCGTGAGATAAAGCTCATTTTGGAGAAAACTGTGAATAAATCACGCAAGGATTGGGCTACAAAGCTAGATGATATACTATGGGCTTACCAAACGGCATTTAAGACTCCCTTAGGAATGTCGCTGTATCGTTTAGTCTATGGAAAAGCTTGTCACTTACCTGTAGAGATTGAACATAAAGCCTATTGGGCCATTAAAGCTATTAATTTTGATTTTAAATCTGCAGGTGAAAAGAAAATGCTCGAGCTAAGCGAGTTGGAGGAATCGAGGTTGACCTCGTATGAGAATGCCAAAATTTACAAAAAAAAAGTGAAATTTTGGCATGGCAAACATATTCTTCCTAAGCATTTTGAAGAAGGGCAAAACGTGTTATTGTTTAACTCAAGACTTAAATTATTTCCTGGAAGCTTAAGTCTCGATGGTTTGGACCATTTGAAGTGGTTAGCATGTTTCCTTATGGAGCAGTGGAAATAAAAGGAGAAAATGGTTCCCCATTCAAAGTAAATGGTCAAAGATTGAAACCCTATTTGACTGGAGAAAAGGTTCCTAAAGGAGTAATTTACTCCTTAGGAAACACAATGGAGAGTTAAAAGAGCTGTAGGAGAGTCGAGCCAACGATTATAAACAAAAGCGCTTGTTGGGAAGCAACCCAATAATAATATTGTATTTGTGTGTTTTTATGTGTTTCTTATATTTTGATGTGATTTAATTGACTAATTAGATGTATTTCACTTGTTTGTAGGAGGTACCGGAGTTTCATCATCATTTTGGAGGTACAATTGAAGAACAAGTGTAAAAAGAGAGGTTTTCTTATCAAATTGTGGTTTAAGTGTTTAGAATCCCCAAGCATACATACAATGTTCCATTTTTAGTATATTCAAGTGAGTTTTGGCGATAACATGGTTATAAATGCTCATGGACTCATTTGATGTGCATTTAATGCCCAAAAGTGCCATTTTGGTGTAAAAATGCAAAAATGATCAAAGAACCTCACCCCTCGATTTGCAATATAGATGTGTTTGATGTATTTTGAAAGATTGGATATTGTGTTTATGGTATATTACATGTGCATGGGAGGTTGGAATTGATAAAAAGTTTGTCCAAAGTGTGTTTTGGAATTGGCTGGAAAAGGGAGAAAAAGTTTGAAAAAATTACAGATTCTGCAATTAGTATAGAGAAAGACAGATTCGAGCTCGGATCCATCTCAACCCAGAAGGATCCGACCACGGATCCATAAGATACGAGCTCAGATCCATCTCAACCCAGATGGATCCGAGGGATCGTCTGTGTTTCTGGTGAGATAGATCCAAGCCTTGTCGGATTCGAGGACTTCCAGAACCGATCCGAGCTCGGATTGGTTCGCGATATGTATGAAACCGAGGGCTCGGTTCCTCATTTTCCAGATTTCCTTTTCCCTCTTCTCACCGAAACCCTAATCCCTTCCTCCAATCTTCCATTTCATCCATAAAACTTCCAATTTTTCACAATAAAAACCTTCCCGAACCTCTTGTGAGTATTAACCCTCAACAATTTCGAATCAAAAACATCAATTTTGAGGATTTTGATCGTCAAAACAATTTCGGGCCGCACCTATTTTTTTTTCAAATTTGAGGTTGAATTTGGGCTTGTTTCTCTTCCATTTTTGCATCATTATCACCTTCCATCATCACTCTACACATTTGAGGTAACTATTTTCAACTTTTTTTGAAATTTTACATTTCTCAATTCTTCAATTTTTGTATTTTTCGATAAATTTGGGAAATGCATATATGTTGGATTTTAATGCTATAATTTTGCTACATTGTGCTAGTATATGTCATTAGAAATGCTTGTTTGCTTAGAATTGAGAAATTTGTTAATATGGCGAAAAATTTTGTATAATTTTTCTCATGAAAGCGCATTCTACTTTTGTTTGCAATTTCCTGTTTCTTTGTACATGTGGCATTTGATTGTTTGAAATGAAATTCATTTTATGTAGAGTGATGATAAATTGTAGTAAGTATAGTGGATTGTTATGCATTGCTTTGAGGGAAATAGACAAAAGCTGAGAATTGTTTGAATTGAGGATGTTTTTCGTAATGCATGAGGAGATGTTGTGTTCAATTGATGATTAAGGCTTAACTTAATAGCACATTGTCTTTGATAGTCCATTTTACTTTCAGATAATATTCTATGCTTGTAATTGGTTTTAAATCTCACACATTTGGATTTATCATGTGAGAGTTAATTTCATTATTGAAAATATATCTTCTCAATGTTAAAAGTGGATTTGAGAATGTGTTAAGCAGAGTATTTGCTTTAATTTGTTGATTGTTGGCAGGGAGTTTCGTCCTTTTACAAGGGGAAACTCTGCCGAAATTTTTTTCAAATTACTTTCCAACAATTTTTGAAATGTATTTTCAAGGAACTTAGATTGCTTTTAATGTGCATTGATCTTGTTCTTGATATAGACACCATGGTTCGCACAAGAAGGGCTATTATTCGTACTCCTTTCCCCTCTTCAAGCGAGAAACGCACTCCCTCACCTGAGGAGTCACCAGTGGAGGAATCCCCTTCACCTGAGTCGCCTCCACGCTCACAGCGTAAGATAGCATCCATTAGCCGTGACGAGCCACTTCCTGACTACGATACCACTCGTTTCACCTTGCTCGAGAATCAACAGTGGTACGAGGCCGATTTGGACAAAGAAATCATTATTGAAAAATATTTGGCACCGGAGGTGGATGACCACTACAAGGTCTCCACGGCATTCAAACGACTTGGATGGGAAACTATCCTTAATTTGCCAAAACATTACTACCCCAATCTGGTCCAGGAGTTCTACGCCAATTTAGAAAACAAACAGAGTCACAGTGGCAACCTTATCGTCTCGTGGGTTCGAGGCAAGAAAGTGGCTCTCAATCGGGATACAATAGTCAAATTTGCCAAACTCAAGGACGATGGAGTTGATGTCAAATTGACCAATGAGTTCAAGGCACGTGACCCTTGGCAGGTGGGAGAAGCAGTAGCACGCTTAAAGGGTCAATACCATCAGCGAGGAAGTTCAAAGAAGCTCACCGTATATGCCGACTCCTTCGAGCCTAGATACCACTTGATATTCTATCTCTTCGCCTTCAATGTGATACCCAAAAAGAGTGGAAAACGGGAGCTCCGCAATAGTGACCTCTATTTCTTGGATAAGATGATGCAAGGGGTGGGTGCGCAGTTGATCGGTATTCCTCTACCCAGCATCATCATCAGCTATATGCATACCACAGCTTGCACGAGGGCCGATGAGACCTGTTTCGGATTTCCTAGACTGCTCTCCCTTCTTTTTGAGAAGCTCAAGATTCCTCTTGGAACCGAGCGGGCCATTGTCACTAGGTCCACCGAGGAGGTCAGTGTCTCGATACTCAAATCCTTGGGTATCCCTACTGATTTTGGAGCTGCTCTGGTTCGAGACACTAGAGAGGCTTCGACTTCTGTTCAGCCTCCGCATCACACTGAACCACAAGCAGAAGCTCAAGATACGGAGGCACAGCAGACTCTTCCCCCTCCCGTTCCATGACCACCACCTCCGCCGCTATCCAAGTGGCAAGAGCACCTCAATGCCATTTGCTGTATGGAGACATGAGTTGTCGAGCGCATTGACCAAACCGAGCGGATGATGACGGAGCGACTCGACAGATATGATCGCTGTCTTCGTGCGATCGAGAATCATTTCCATATCCGCCGGTCACCTACTCCGACGCGTCAACAGGAGGAGGGGCATATTGGTACATCACAGGGTCCTCAAGGAACTGAGGAGGCAGTAGACCCTCGTTCCGAGCAACCATGAAGATATTCATTTTCATTGATTGCTTTATTTTTCTTTTATTGTGTTCAGTTTAAACTTTGAAGTTTTCATATTAGATTCTCTTGCGCTACTTATGGTTTTTGGTACCCTTTTGTTTCATTGTGGACAGAATTTGGATGATCGTGAGGAATTATGGCTTTAAATTGAATCACCACTTATTTTGAGGGAAGTTTTAGTTTCTTTTACCTTCCTCTACAATGAAGACATTGTTAAATTTAAGTGTGGGGGAGGGATTAATTCATCTTATGGATGATTGTGTTTTGAAATGCATGATTTGAGTTGTCTATGGCTTAAAAATGTTGGAATTATATTTGGAAATATTGTCTTGAGGTTAATTGTCTTGAAATTGAGGCTGTTGGCAGGGAGTTTTGTCCAATTATATGGGGAAATTCTGTCAAAATTTTTCTAAAATATTTTCCAATATTTCATTGCAATTCTTTCAATTAAATGGCCAAAATGTTCAAATTTTAAGTGCCTCATTCTTCCATTGGATAAAATGTTATATGTATTTTGGGAAAGTTTAGTCCTTATTTGGCTTAGAATTAGTCATTATGCAATTAGGATTTTTATATTTTAGAAAGTATATTTGGTTAAGTAAGGAAAATTATGCTTAGAATTTTGCATGTTTAATGATATTTTTCATTTTTACTTAATTTTATAAGTAAGTGATTGATATAGTCAAGACAAGGCCAGATTCTTCCTTTGATTATGCTTAGAGGGAAAAGAAGATTGATTATTAAAAAAAAAAAATTCTACTCCAATGATTCACATACTGAGTAACCGGGGGTTGGCATTTACAAATGTCGACATTTGCATAAAAATGTATTAGAATTAAGAGTATGCTTAACAATTTGAATAAGTGAAATATTGAGTAATCGGGAATCTTCACCTAAACGTATCGATTTTCGCGTGAAAAGACATTTCTACTATTTAAGTAAAATGAAGTATGAATAAATCCCTCTTAGTTATGAAAATTTTGATGGTTATGGATGAGGAAGGCCATAGAAATGACTATATGACTTACTTATTTATGGAATTAGGATAAAATGAGAGATTGAGTTAAATTTGTTGAAATTAAGGCATAATTATTTTTATTTAATTGAATATTATGAGTATTTAATATAATTTGAGAAATGGCACAATGATTGGTTTCTAGGTGTTGAGGAATTAAATTTGACAAAAGTATATATATTGTTTTATCTCTTGGATCATTGTGGTAGTTATGTGTGCAATTGCTCGAGGACAAGCAATGATTCAAGTGTGGGGGAATTTGATAAGAGAATATTTAACGTATATTTTGTACAAGTTTGGCATGAACTTTTGGTATGTTTTGAGAAGATTAAAGCCATATTTGAACTCTTCTGGTGATAATTGCTTAAATATTGTTTAAGTGTTCAAAACTTGATAAATGAGTGGATTAATGCGTTAATTTTGTGAAATTATGAAGGATATCGATGTATGAAATTCATGCACAAGCTGAAAGAAGTGTAAGAATTGTCTAGAGGATAAAGTACACAAGAAATTAGGAGCAAAAAAAAATGAAGAGAAAGGAGAAGAAGTGAAAAACTGGAAAAACACCAGCACGGATCCGAGCTCAGATCCGTGTGAGTAAAGGAGCAATTCGAGCCCTCGTCTGTACTTCTGGAGCAGTGTATCCGAGTACAAACGATCTGAACTCGGATCCATAAGAGAAAGGCCTCGGATCTATTTTCACCCTCGAATCCGAGGTTCGGATCTGTCTCTCTCTCTTCAGCAAGTGGCACAGCCGTTTTTCTTTACCTTTCTCACAACTTTTCCAGCTATTTTGAGAGACAAAAATCGGTGGCACATGCTTCTGCAACAAAAGAGAAGACCAAATGAGTTGTAGACAAAAGGAAATATTATATCTTTGACTTCTTTTTACAAAATCTGAGTGGAGGAAATTACGAAGTGAAAGGAGTAGACTTTCTACCACTTTTTATGCAGAAACACAAGGAAGAAGCAAAGAGGATATGTAGCTAGTTTTCCTTCTTGTAACAACTTTCTCTCTAGCTAGGGGTTCTTGAAGAAACATTTGGAGTTTTCACTTGTAATCATCTTGTACAAGAACATAGCAGAATTTGAGGGTTTCACCATCAATTGGCTAAGTTTTCTTTTATCTTTCTTGTACTTGTACTTCATGATGTTTTGCATTAATAAACTTGTGATTTTGATTGTTAAATCATTCATGAGTAGCTAAACTCCTTAATCTAGGGAGTAGATGAAACTTATGGCTAAATAATACTAATTGAATGTGATTTACACTTGTTATATCATGTATTAACTTGTCTACTTGTGTAGCTGTGATTACTTGTTATTGATTGATCACCAATAACATGTTTATAGTTGTTATTATTCAATGAGAATTGGTAGTAACAATGGAAACACATGAGTAGAGCTTAAGTTGTATGTTCATGAAAATAGAGATACACTTAAGTGGATTACTTAACATTTCATGAAAGAAAACAGAGTAGTAGTAGTATTTCACCATGAAAATAGGGAAAACTGAACTAGTCTAGGCCATTTCATCATGAGAATGAGACTTGGTAAATTTGGAAATGAATCTCTGGTTAAACAAGAATAATAACAAGAGGTAAATCCATTTATTTGTGTTATTTATGCCATAAGCGGAATCTACATCCCTAGATTCAATCTTTAGTGAAATTTCTCCATTTGTTTTTAACATTGATTAAACCAGATTTGTAGACAATAGCATTATAATTTTCTTACTCAGATTTATTGTAAGTCTAAATAATAGAGAGAAATAAGGGTCTAGTACTTGTTTAAATTGCTCCTCGTGGGATCAACCCGATACATACCCTACATTACAGTTTCGATCTGTATACTTGCAGCTAACGGGTATAAAAATCGGATTTAAACTTGCATTGATATAAAAATTCCGTCAAAGATTATCACAATTAATGGCCGGTTAATCATGATTAGAAAGCAAAAGTGATAAATAACTTGTTCAACATAATATCATCAAATAACTAAGTAAACATTACTAATAAGATATAGAAAGTTCATCCATAACTCTAGGTATAAACTTAGAAACACATATTGAAACACAAATCCAAAACTTGCATATTAACCATACTTAAAAATCCAATACAAAAGATAAAGAGTTAGAGAACAGATAACTCTTATCACATGAACTTTAACTCCTCTTTCTTCATCTCCATCTTCATCCTAATCTAGCCAATATACAATAGTGGATAAAAACTATACTACTCTATACTAAACTACTAAACTAAACTAATGAACTAAGAAAATTCTAGTGAAGACTACATTTTTGATAAGTTTTTCTAACCTTCCAAAGTTGTGAAAATGTTCTCCAAGACCTCTATTTATAGAGGAATTCGAGCTCAAGGTGAGTTGTTAAAGTTTATGTAAATTGCTCCCTGGAATCACTAAAAGATGCTTCTTGAATTCTCTATACTCGCTTGCTCTGTTCCAGCCGGATTTCTTGCAAATAAATTAGTCAAAAAGTTTGCGTAAACAAAGCACAAAATACCCCTCGGTTCTCATTTTTCTTCAATTTTATCTTCACTGCACATTAGGATCCAAGGCTTGTAACATGGGGATCTGAGCTCGGATCCTCCTCTCGGATGTAGCCTATGATTACAGAAGTTTATTCGAGGTCAGGTTTAGTACAGATCCGAACTCAGATTTACTTGCTCTATTTTTCCCAATTTCCACTGATCTTTTCTTGATGATAGAGGTTGAACTAATTCTTGTGCAAAACATGATAATTGTAGCTTTTTGAGTTAGCTTTCCAATGCATCAAGAATCATCCAATTTGAAACTCTGCAGACTGAGAAATGATAAAAAAAACCCTCACCTGGTCAAAACTCTATTTCAGCTTTCGACAATAGAATTGCACTTCTGTATTTCAACTTTTTGACAATGAAAATGACTGAATTGGACTTCGATGTCTTCATAACAAATGTAAATCTATCACTTACTTCAAAATGTTTCAATAATCATCTCAATCCGATGCTTTTAGCTCAAGATACAGCCAAAATACGAAAAGGTGTCAAAGTTATCTTCACATGCATTTCTTCTTTTGAATATTTTACACTTCATGTCTTCTTTAAATCATTGGAAGTCATCAATAATCATCTAATTATCTTCTCAATTCACTCCAATTGATGATTAAATCATTCAACCTATAAAAACATGAAATTTTCACCATTAGAATTCATAGAAATGCAACTTTTACTACTTTAAACACAAAATACATATTTTCACTAGAAACCTAGTTCAATAGCTATAAACATGACTAAAACACACTAAAACTAAATAATAAACACACTTAAAATACTCAAAAATATGCACTTATCAATTCTTGTTCTTAAAAAATTCAAAGAGTGCAATAGTGCACTTGTTTGGTCTAATGTTTCACCCTCCCAAACCCCCCATAAATTTCTTTAGGCTCTTCCGAATAGAGTAGGAGTAGAAGTAAGTTAAATAATTTTGCTTATAAAAAAAGAAAAAAAAGAATGGTGATACTTTCTCAAATTAACTATACTTTTTCAAAAAAAATTAATGCCTGAACCCCTCTTATCGATTGCCAATGGTACCCATTAGCCAAACTATTTTTTATTTACTATAGAAAAACAACTATTTGTTTAATTCTAAAATGAAAAGTCTTATATTAGTAATTCTGCGATTAAGAAACATTATTCAATAAATAAAGATTTTTGAAAAGGAGGGAAACTCTGTTTTGTTCTCATACCAGCTAGTCATGAGCTAATAGGAATTGACAGAACTTGTTTATATTTACTAGTTGCATGGTGAATTTTTATTCATTTATAAACAAATATCTAATTAATGATCACTTTATATTTCACCGCATCTCTGTTATGTTACTCAATTCTAAAATGCAAAAGCTTTAAGTTAATAATTCAGTGATTAAGAAATATTATCGAAGTAACATTTTTGAAACAAAGGGAAATCATGTTATTTTTTAAAAATAATTGGTTGTATTAATGTAAGTTAATACAAAGCAGTACAATTGATTATATTTATTAGATACACAGAATTTTCGTCGATATATATATTTTCCAAAAAATATATATTTCTGTCGATATATATACTACGCAGAAAATCAATATATATAAAAGGGCACACAAATAGGACGTAAGAATATATAGATTTGTATAGTCCAAAAAATTCATGTCTGCATGAGGAATTGAAAGTTAGTTATAAGGTAATAGAAATTGGCAGAACTTGTCTATATTTATTAGTTGCCCAATGAATTTTTATTCATTTATAGACAAGCATATAATTAATCATCACTTTGCATTCCCTGCATCTATGTTATGTTACTCAATCTTAAAATGCAAAAACTTTAAGTTAATAATTTATTAATTAAGAAATATTATTGAAGTAACATTTTTGAAATAGAGGAAAATTATCCTATATTTTTAAAAGTCACCCTCATTGTAAGTGGTCAATAATCCCCTTTCTTTTCACTAGAGTTTCTTCTTTACTAGGGTTTTCACTACTTTTCTTGGCGGCCATGGCCGCCCTTCAGCCTTCTGTTGAAGGGCACCCAGCAGCCTCGGCGCCGTCTTTCCAAGCAAAGTCATTTTCTTCACTCTTTATGTCTAGGGAGCCGTCAACTCTTCATGTGCATGCTGACAGGACAACGCGCAGGGGGGAACTTGCGGTAGTGTTCTCACTGGCAGATTTGGCCAAGGTTTTAGCGCTGTTCCACTTGGCATTAGTGGGCAAATTTTCCAGAGGGCGGCCGGCTATGGAAGAGATACGAAAATTCATCAACACGTTGGATCTACATGCGGCGTTCTCGGTGGGTCTATTGGATTACCACCATGTGATTATCCGCTTGAATGATGAACATGATTTTCATAGAATATGGGGCCGTCATATCTGGTACGTTCCGGGCTGTCCGATGTGGGTTTTTAAATGGACGACATTTTTCCATATAGACAAGGAGCCTTCCAGCGTCCCTGTGTGGTTCTCTTTACCAAAGCTCCCGTTACATCTATTCCACAAGGAGTGTCTATTCCATATTGTCTCGCCTTTGGGACGGCCGCTCTTTGTGGATGTGGCCACGAGGTCGCTTGCTCGGCCGAGTATTGTGAGGGTCTGCGTGGAAGTTGACCTGATAAAGCCGTTGCCGAGAAGAGTCTGGGTGGGTTTTGGTTCTGGGGAGGAAGATGGGTTTTGGCAGGTGTTGGAGCCGGAAAAGATGCTGCAATATTGCAGGTACTGTTTTCGGCAAGGTCATGAGGAAGCAGAGTGTCGGGTTAAGCACCCGGAGAGCCGAGAAGTAGTGGCAGTGGACAGGGACACAGCTGCTAATGGGCGTGGGCTGAGGATTACGACAACCCGAGAGTTCCGACCAAAGGGGCAGCCAGAGGTGTCGGGAGCAAACAGGGAAGTTCCTGGGAGTTTTGCGGCGCCTTTTGTGAGGACCCGCAAATTTCTTACATTTTTTTCCTCAAAAATGCCTTTTATTTGAAATTATTATTTATTAAAGCCCTGCTACCCAATTGTTCAACAATAAGTGCAGATGAACCTAGAAAATAGGGTTTCACTCTTCGTTTCCCAGATTGGGGCAAATTAGGGTTTTCGCTATTTTTCGCCGGATGAATTTTCGGTATGGAGCAAGGATCAAATTTGGTGATTAAAAGTGACTGTTAAGTGAGAAATAATATGTGATTAGGAGAAATGAGATAAGGTTGGTGAATAGGAAGTAAAAACCCTAGTACGTGTGTTTTTAAGAAAAACGGCTCGAACCGGCGGGTCCCGCGCACTACCGATTGAACGCACCACTTGACCACCACTTTCTTACCATACAAGTTCATTGATATTTGAGCAAAATATCTTCTTAATTGTCAGCTGCCTTTGACCGAAAATTGAGGCTAAAATAACAAGGAAAAGGAAAGAGAAAAATGAAAGGTGGTGGTGGCGACAGTCGCCACCCTAGAGTTTCTTGGCCAAGAGAGCAACTAACCTTCTTATTTCCAATTTTGCACTTTCCTCTTCATTTTTTCTGCTGCTGGCCGACCAAAAGAGAGAGAGAAAGGGAGAGCAAAAGAAAACTTCCTTCTTCTTGAATCTTAGCCAAACCAAGTGAGAAAATCGATTTCCAAACCGATTAAAGTGTTAATTGTGAGTTGGGAAGCTAGAGGAACTAGAAATTTTCAAAGGAGGTGGATTATCACTCATCCAAGCTTGTCTTTGAGGTATTAAATCTGTTCATGGTCCTTGGTCTTTTAAATCTTGCGTTAAGATGTTATTTAGCTTAAGTTTTGGCTTGATTTCAAGATGTGCAAGTGGTTGTGATGATTATTGGATGAAATAAACAAGTTAGGGTTTGATTAATTTCTGTCTACACTTGTTGTATAGTTGCATATGTTGAATATAAGTTCATATAAGGGGCTTTGGTAGTGATTGGAATAAGAAATTTGAGAAAGTTTCATTGAAGACCAAAAAAATTCCAGATTCTGGAAAATTTTCCCCCTTTTTCTGTCCAGTTTTGTAGCCTCATGTTAGAGGCCTATTTGGCCTTAGGTCAAAACATGAAAGTTGTAGAGAATGGTATTTTATAGTTTTCCACAAAATTTTAGCTCAATCGGAGTAACATAGCTTGTGAAAATATGAAAATACCCTCGCTGATCTAGGTCACTTTCCAGAGTTCCGTGTGGACAGTTTAGTCCTTTTTGGTTGAGTTATTCACTATAATCCATTTGGATTTAGTCATTTGTTAAAACATTAAATTTTTAGTGCCCTGTCTTAGCTTTGTAATGCCACCAAGAACGTCTTAAACGGACCTCGGTAGACTGAGATATGGTCATTTGAGTGCAGTGCGGTTGATTAGCCGAATAGTTGAAACCAGGTTATGTGAGTTGGGAATTTGATCCGGTTACACTGAAAATTTGACTGAGTGATCTTCATGAAAACTGTAGGCTTTTGTCTTAGCTTCGAATTGGTATAAGTTGCGCCTCAATCCGACAAGTGTAGCTTCAGATGTGGCCGTTCCGCAAAAACCCGGAAAATCTGTCTTTTGCTGGATTGCCTTTCCGCACTTGTTATCACTTTGATTTTTGTTCTTATGTTGTTTTGAGCCTATGGAATGGCTAATGAACTGACATTATGTTATGGATGACGTTGGGTTGGATTGAGTAAGGATGAAGCCATAAATGGCTGGAAAATTTGGTAAACACAAAGGGCATGCTGCCCAACTTTACGCTCGAGAACTAGAAAACTATACTTGCAACTTGAGTAACAGTTAGAAGTGATTATCGCTTGAACTATCGAGGACCTTTACTACTTTTATCCATCGAGGGTTATACGTTAGAATCTAGCCGAACTTGTACCCTTGAGAAATAAAATAATGATTGCTCGGAGTATGTTTTCCTTCTACTTTTGACTCAAATGACATTTTCAAGTATAATGTTATAAAGTTATATAGTTTGAAAAGCGAGCGAGTGTTTCACGAATATTCTCCAAGTGAATTCCAATTTCTTGATTTTTATTGAACGAAACGTCTAAGTTTCGAATCTTAGTCATGTTTCAAAGTTCTCAAACTGAGTTTTATCGCAGATTTGGACTCCGAACCCGGAGTATAACCTGAAAGTGACCAGTAAAGGCACTATATCTTTTGGTGAGTGCTTTCAAATACCGAATTGAACTTGATACTTGAACTTGATACGTGACCAATATGATTACATGTTAAATACGTGAATTGTTAGGGCAAGAGTGTACTTTATCGCACTTGCCCTTATGTGATATATACTCGTTTATTGTTGCAATTGACTTGATATACTTGTTTATGATGCGCGCACTTCCTGGAATTCCAGAAACCCTGTGGCGAGTTACTTAAGTCGAGCCGGCAAGGGTTTGGTCGATTGGGTAACGAACCCTGGGTCTCTTGTTTTGTCGAGTGGAGTGATATCTCCTCGACTAATCGGTATACTCGAGTATTACCACCCGTGTTCTTGAGGATTTTGGGCCCAGCTGGGGGTTTGAACGGTGGATGGAGAGTCGTTTAAGTGGTGTTCCACTGGATGGGTTACTTACTTGAAAGTTGACGGAGTGTCAACTGTTACTTGATCAAGCTCTGGAGATGCAATGGAAATTTGGCTCCTGAGAGCCTTCTGTATCCTTATACTTGACAATGATTATTGCTTGTCGGATTGTTGTTCCTTTTGAAAACCAAAAGCACTTTATACTTGATCATTTGGAAATTTGCTACTTGAAATATTATTGTCCACTCTTATGAATTTTGATGCCATTAACTTGCTATGCTGATACTCGTACTTTTAAACTGGTCAATTTGTTATTTGGAACCTCACTGGGCTTTTAGCTCATCCCACGCTATTTGTTTTCCTTACAGGGGGTACGAGCGAGGCGTGAGATGTGTAAAGACTAGCGTAGCCTAGTGTTTTTGACTTTTGACTTGTACTCGCGCTATCACTCGAGTAGAATGATTTGTATTTGGATTGTACACACTTTAAACTAGTTTGGGTATATTGAGGCTTTGTATCTTGGTTGTTCATCAATGTAAATTATAAGTTTGAATTGCGATGTTATTTATGGTCCACGGATGTATGCACGTGATACGAGTGAGTGAGTCCTGGCGAGAGTTGGGCAGGCGGTCCGCCGAACCCTTTGGTACGCTTTAGGGTAAGGTGGGGTCGTCACACCTTTGGAGGGTGTTGGTGTAGCTACGGAACAGAGGGGGACTGACGAGGTCTTGACTGAGCAGAACACGAAGCCTCAACAGCAGTACAAAGGGGTAGCACTACCTGTTTGTGCACCTGTGTCGTAGTTGCAGAGCGACAACCAGGATGGGATCCTTGAAGGCAGCAAGGAGCATTTGGCTTTCAAGTGTCAGGGTCTCAGTCAGAAGCTTTGGATAATTTGGAACTTGGCTAGAAGCTGGAAGACGACAACCAAGCCGCCCGTACAGATGTGGAGATGTTGAAGGAAGAGACAATCAAGCATGCTGATATCGACGCGGAGGAGGCTACTAGTCAGATGGGGCACTTTCGAGTGCTGGTGTAGGGGTGTCGACAGGGCCTGCTGCAGGGGCGGTTGACATGCATGGCCAGGAGCTGCAACGAGGGCGCAGTTCTGGTGTTGATCGTCCTGCCCATTGCGCACCAGGTTTGGGGATCAGGTTGGCGTCTCCTCCCCTGACGGACATGGCTGCTGTTCCTGAGGTGGGTGGTGAAGCGTGCGATGAGCTGGGTGCTGTGGTAGGAAAAGATGAGTTGGTGACTGTAGAGCAAAGCGTTGGAAATTTATCTCCACGGGGGGAGATTGGCGCTGTGCCACGGGAGGTAGGCTCTTTGGTGGTAGATATCTTTAACTTAGACCCTATTATACAGCGAGTTCAGGAAAAGTTACAAGGAGATGAGGGAGGTCAAATGATGGCTCAACCCAAGCGCAGAGGTACGCGTGTGCCACTCCCTACTGATCGGTTTTTACGCTCCAAAGTAAAATTGTCCAATAGTTCTGTTGTTGTACTGTCTGATGATTAATTTCTTTTTTTTTGGAATATTCGGGGTTGATAAGGGTTTATTTTACATATTTTTAAGTGCATTTTATTAGTTAATTTTGGTTTGATTATTTAGTTTTATAACTAAAATAACTAAGGTTTTGGTAAAAATCTACATTTTAAGTTAAAGTGGCTAATATTGTATTTCTATTGATTTTAATGGTAAAAACTTCATTTCCATGCAGGATTAATGATTCAATCACCAAAGGATGTCAATTGAGAAGGAAAGTGGATAATTGGTGATGAATTTAAGTGATAAAGAAGAAATGAAGTGAATTGAAAAAATGCAAGTGAAAATAACTTTGACACATTTTCGTATTTTGACTATATCTGGAGCTACACATATTGGATTGAGGTGATATTTATACCATTTTGAAGTTAAACTTGGATTGCGACTCTAATAAAGTTCCTAATTTCAAAGGCTAGTTCCAATCAAGTGAATTTTACCGAATTTTCAAACTTGGCCAAAAACCAACTTAAATCTGCCTTATGAACCAAAACAGCGACTTTGAGCTTATTTTTGAATGTTTTCTATTTGGAATCTTAGAAAAGTGTATTCTAGGAACTTTTAGTACCTTGGAAGAGGTTTCCAACGGTACCAAGTTTTCCAATTTTTGACATGTGGAATGTGAGATACGATTTTTTAAAATATCGTATCAAAACTGAAATTTTTCGAATTTCAAGGAAATGGAGTTTTTCAAGTATTCCTTATTCCTTCGATAGTACTTGAATGTTTTATACTTGATTTCCAAGATGAAAACTAAATTTCTCTTGTACTCTGAAATCCCACTTGAGAGCCATGATTTAGGATAAATAAGACTCGTTTCACGAGACTTTGTAAGATTGTACTATGGTACGATCTTCTTTAATAGTAGGGGTTTGAAAATGATAGTCTATTATTATTTGCTCAAGCGCATGCGAGGACCTTCCAGAGGACCCCACGGTGGACGCTTGAACTTCAATTGAATCTACTTGCTCTTGTTATTTGGTGAGTGTCAAGTGTATGAATACTTGATACATGCTTAATTGTTATAATTGTTTGGAGATTTTAAAAATGAAGGCGAGTGTGCACTTTACCGCACTCGTTCTTATTTGAAATGAATGACCGATGACTAAAATAAAACGAAGAAATTATGATTGATTTAAATGAATGACTGAAATGTATTGAATGAATGAATGAAATGTACTGGTATGCTATGGCTGCATACGTCGCTGGAGTGAATCTCCTCGACTTATAAATGTTAACTGGGGGACGCCCAAACTCATAGGCAAACCTTGGACTCGAGCCGGCATGGGCTTGGTCGGGAATCTTAGCGAGTCATGAGAATTACATGATAAGCTTGATCTATTAGAGAGATCTTGCTTGGCATACTCGTTGAAGTATCGCTTATAAATGACGTTCGGGCCCGGTGGGGGTATGTACGGTGGACGGATGGAAGTAAGTAGTGATCTACGGATTGGAAATACCAACTCGGTTGACGGAGTGTCATTGCGGAAGGTATACGAATGACCATGACAAAGCAAGTGGAACTTAGCTCCTGAGAGCTACCATATCCTTGAATTGTTTCTGTTTACATTTTATTGGAATTATCAATTACTTGTACTTTATCAATTGACCTGTTATTTGGGCTTGTTACTTGGACTATGTGCTTGCATGTGTGTTCTTGGCCTCACGAGCGTTTTGCTCACCCTGTAGATTTGTTTTCCTTAACAGGTTTGGGCTTGGAATGAGATTCGAATGAATTTCTCTTTTGTGTACTCATGTAATAGGGTTCCAACTCCTTTATCTAGACTTTTGGATATTATATATTTTGGGCTGTATTATGGAAACCCGATGTAAGGTTTGGGTGATTGTTATAGATCGTTAAACTTGAACGCTTCCGCATTATTTGTATGTATATTTTCTGGTTGTTGACTTCTAGTATCGCTTTAAGCTTGAATAGTAATTGCTTGAGTCCTGGCGAGAGTTGGGCAGGCGTTCCGCAGATACCCTTTGGTTCACCTTAGGGAGAAGTGGGGGCGTCACACATTAGGATCCGAGGCCTGTAACATAGAGATCCAAGCTCGGATCCTTCCCTCGGATGTAGCCTCTGATTGCAGAAGTTTATCCGAGGTCGGATCCAGTACAGATCCGAACTCGGATTTACATGCTCTATTTTTTATCTAATTTTAACTGATATTTTCTCGATGTTAGAGGCTGAACTAGCTCTTATGTAAAACATGAACGTTGTAGCTCTTTGAGTTAACTTTCCAATGCATCAATAATCATCCAATTTGGAGCTCTGTGGATTAGAAATGACTAAAATACCCTCAACTGGTCAGGGCTCTGTTTCAGCTTTTGACCATGAAAATGTACTTCTGTATTTCGACATTTTAACAATGAAAATGACTGAACCGGATTTCGATGTCTTCATACAAATGTGGATCTATATCTTAGCTTCAAATGGTATAACAATCTCCTCAATTTGATTATTGTAGCTCAAGATATAGCCGAAATATGAAAATGTGTCATAGCAGTGAAAACTTGCTTCCTTTTATTCTTGATTGCATTTCTTCTCTTGCACTTCATATTCTTTTTTTACCACTTTAAACCATCATCAATCATTCAAATATCTTCTCAAATCACTCTATTTGATGATTGAATCATAAAACTACTAAAACATGAAGCTTTTACCATTAAAATCCATAGAAATGCAATTTTTACACTTTAAACCATAAAATGCATATTTTCACTAGAATCTTAGTTAATTCGCTATAAAACTAAATAAAACACACCAAAACTAACTAACAAAAGATACTAAAAACATGTAAACTATGCACTTATCACTTGTGATGAGTTAAAAATTCGTTGTGACCCTAATTTCAAGCACCATTCGCCTTTCTAAAGACATGCGAAATCCCAACTGAAGCTTGAGATATTATTTTCCTGATATGACGCAGTGTATTGCATAGTGGCCATTTGGCAAGAGAATTCGATAGAATCAACTTCACCAACACCACCGAATCGACTTCCATAGCAAAACCAAACATGCCTTTTGTACACACAAAATCAAACCAAATAAAAGGGAAAGGCTCTCTGCCATCAAGACGTTCACGTCACCAAATTCCTTGTAAAAAGCAAAAATCACCAACACCACCGAATCGACTTCCACAGCAAAACCAAACATGCCTTTTGTACACACAAAATCAAACCAAATAAAAGGGAAAGGCTCTCTGCCGTCAAGACGTTCACGTTACCAAATTCCTTGTAAAAAACAAAAATTACCTCCACCTGATGATTCCTAACCAGCCCACCTCTAGCGGCCACATTTTGCACATCACTTGTATCTGTATTAAGCTTTAGAGAACCCGGAGATGGTCTACCTCAAGATACGGCAACATGCCGATGCAAAATTGTAGATGAAGGAGCTAAAGATGGCCATATAATGTCTGTATCTCCTTGGAAAATTTTTTTTTGAATATCTTTGCTGTACCAAGTTGATTTAAGAAAATCTCCACCTCCGAGATGACTTGAGCAGCTAAGTGATTTACCCCTTAAAACCTCGCTGCATTGCATCCTTTCCAAATAAACCAAAGAATTATAATCGGAAGAGCAACTCGTATGTGATTCTCGTTAAGCTTGGGCAACGAAAGAAACCAGAGAAGCAGCAAAGCCGAAACACAAGAGAATTTCAGTTTTTTTGGACCAAAAACGTTGAAAAAATGGTCCCAAATAGCAATGGCTACAGGGCCATCAAGGAAGACATGAAGTGCCGATTCAGTACTTGATTGACAGCGTACATGTTATGACCTGGATTCAATGGAGCTATTAAACAAACTACCAGAAAGAGTCAGCAGGGAAAGTAGCAAGAGAAATAGGGGGCACATGGAGGAATCACGTGGCCAAGTAAGGTCCTAATAGAAGGAAGAAATTGGGCGGGAAAGTTAGTTAATTGCTGGTAATCTATTGCTTGAGTTAGAAGCTAGGATTTGTATAAGAATTACATCTGCAAATGGAGGAATCATCAAATTGATTGTAACAAAATTCTTCTCTCAATAATATCTCAAACTCCCTCATTGTTTTTTCTCTCTTCTTCCTCTGAGTTCTTCCTTATTTCTCCCCCTTTTTCCCTTCCTCTATCTTCCCTCTGCTGATATAGTTCAGTTCCTCGATTTCAATCTTCAACAGTAGTATCAGAGCTTGCGGTCCTTGGATTGCATGTTCACTCCACAGTCCAGCATGGCAGAAGGTACTCGCATGAAAAGCTTTGAAGAGCAGCTCAGGAAATAGGATACCAGAATTCAAGCGGTCCTCGACTCCATGGTAGCAGACAAGCAAGTCATGGAGGAAAAGTTGGAAGTTAATCAAAGGGAGATACGGTCCTTACTGGAAGCCAATAGCACAGAGCTGAAAAACTTTGTGAGTAATCAAATCAGCTCGATTTTGAGAAGTTTGCAAGGTGACAAGGGAATTTTGGGAAATCCTAATGGCTTTGCAGAAAGGACTCCTAACAATTGAAATGCTGGAATTCCAAATACAAGACATGGTGAATTTGGCAGTTCCTCTAGAGGAGAGGGACAACACTAGCCCATGGGGGTCCCCAGGTTAGATTTCCCTAGATTTGATGGCCACAATTCCAAGGAGTGGGTCAGGAAGTGTGAAAAATTCTTCCAACTATTTCGCACTTCTGAGGATCAGCAGATAGACCTTGTGGAACTGCACTTAGAAGGAAAGGCAGATCTCTGGTATCAGAATTTCAAAAAAGATAGAGGAATAGTCCAATGGAAGGATTTTGGATCAGAAGTGTGTAGGAGATTCAACACTATGGGAGAGGCTGATTCAGTGGAAAAGTTCAGCAAACTCAATCAAACCTCCTCTATTTTGGCTCATCAGGAGAAGTTTGAGGAATTGAGGTCTATTGTAATGATCCAGATGCCAGAACTGACTGAATCCTACTACATTGCTAGTTTCTTAAGTGGATTAAGGGGGAAATTAAATCTGCCTTGAAGATGCATAGGCCAGATAGTCTACAATCTGCCTTTGAGATGGCCAGATGGCAGGAACACCACTTGGAGCTGGTCCACAAGTCCAGTAGGCCTATACTCAAGAATGGCTTGCACTCAACCTCATTTGGTCTTAACAGGAAGGGGAATGGAGCTCAGGATTCGGGAGTAAGACAAGCTGGAACATCACCAACAGATCTCAGCGGAAAGTCCAATTCACAGCAAGTTTTCAAGAAAATATCCCCCACTGAATTCCAGTACAGGAATGATCACAACCTATGTTTCAGGTGTGGGGAAAGATTTAGTCCAGAACACAATTGTAAAAGCAAGGGGATCCACATGATGGTAGTAGGAGAGGAGGAAAAAGGCGAGGAAAATCACACAACAGAAGAGGAGGAAGTTATTGAATACATGGGGAACCAGCAAGAGCATGATGTGATGCAAACCTTGCATGCAATGTCAGGGGAATTATCCTCAAGCATCATCAAAATGCAAGGGGAGTATAAGAACCATCACTTGACAATCCTGTTAGATGGGGGAAGTACTAATTGCTTTATCAAGAGGACTGTGGCTCAGCAATACCCAGAAACTGTACAAAACCACAGGCCCTTCAAGGTCAAGATAGCTGATGGCAAGGAGTTGACATGTGACTAGTGGATTCCAGGGATGCAGTGGAACATGCAGGGCCATAGATTTGCACATGATGTATTTGTATTGGACCTGGAGCCTTATGATCTGATCCTTGAAGTCGATTGGATGAAGTCCTACAGTCCCATTACTTTTGATTTCAAGAAGTTGAACCTGTCTTTTGAAAAAGGAGAGGAGCAAGTGGTGCTAAAAGGAGACTCCAACAATGCAAACGTAAGGATGTAGCAAGGTCCCTCAGCTCACAAGTATGTCAGACATAAGATCAGGAAGGCATTGCAGCAATCCTGTATGGTGAAGATTCACAACTCACAGGTAATTTCTGAACCAGATTCTCTTACTGAGTTGTTGGCCAAGTATGATGATGTCTTTACAGAACCAAACACCCTTCCCCCAAACAGATGCCATGATCACCAAATCCCTCTTAAACCAGATGCCCAACCTTTCAAAATTCCCCCCTACAGGCACCCCCATATACAAGAAAATGAGATTGACAGGCAAGTGAAAGATATGTTGAACTCTGACCTTAGACAAGTTAGCCATAGCCCCTTTGCATCGCCTGCTGTTTTAGTGAAAAAGAAAGATGGGAGCTGGAGGCTTTGTATTGACTATAGGCAACTGAACAACCTCACTATTAAAGACAAATTTCCAATCCCTATTATAGATGATTTATTGGATGAGTTACATGGAGCCAGAATCTTTTCTAAAATCGATCTAAGATCAAGCTATCACCAAATCAGAATGAAACCTGATGACATCCATAAAACTACTTTTTGAACTCATTCTGGTCTATATGAGTACCTAGTAATGCCATTTGGTCTAACAAACGCCCCAACTACCTTTCAAGCCCTCATGAACTCAGTCTTTGAGCCTTATATCAGAAAATTTGTCCTTGTATTTTTTGATGACATTTTAATCTATGGTCCATACTACAAGGCTCACCTTCACCACTTAACCATAGTTTTGAACACCCTAAGAAAACACTCCCTGTATGCCAAGATGTAAAAATGCTCTTTTGGTCAAAACCAAGTAAAGTATCTGGGACATATAATTACTAGTGAAGGGATGAAAATTGATCCATCCAAGGTGGGAGCAATGCTGTCCTGGCCAACTCCCACCTGTGTAAAGGCTCTTAGAGGATTCTTGGGTTTGACAGGTTACTAAAGGAGGTTTGTTAAGGGGTATGGGGAGATTGCTAAGCCTCTTACGGAATTGCTAAAAAAGGATCAATTTGCATGGAGTACTGCAGCAGAAATTGCATTTCAACAATTGAAGTTGGCAATAATTGCAACACCAGTGTTGGCATTACCTGACTTCTCAAAGCCATTCCTGTTGGAAACTGATGCCAGTCAGATAGCCATTGGTGCTGTTCTAATGCAACAAGAGAGGCCAATAGCCTACTACAGTCAAGTACTGGGACAGAATAATCAGGCTAGATCTACCTATGAGAAAGAACTTCCATCACTCATCACTGCATTTCAAAAATGGAAACTTTACCTGATGGGACACCATTTCATTATAAAGACAGATCATTAGAGCCTCAAATACTTGTTGGATCAGAAAATTAACACTTATCTTCAACAAAAATGGCTGGTTAAACTTATGGGGATGGACTATGAGATTCAATACAAAAGGGGGAAGGATAATGTGATTGCTGATGCCTTATCAAGGATGGGTGAATTGGAGAATACAGTAGAAATGCCTGTGCATACTATCACTACCATCAAGCCTCAGTGGTTGACAATGGTAGCTGAGAGCTACAATAGTAATGAGATGGCCGAGGAAGTTCTGCTGAAGTTGGCTATGGGAGCTGATGCATTACAGATTACTCTTATAACCAAGGGATTCTAAGATTCAAGGGAAGGGTGTGGCTAGGAGCCGATTCTGGATTAAGGCAAATGATGATCTCTTGTTTTCATGATTCTTGTCTTGGGGGACACTCTGGGAATCATGGTACTTATCAGAGGATTAGGAGTTATCTATACTGGCCTGGAATGAAGAAGGAAATAGAGCAATATGTACAGAGATGTGAGGTCTGCAAGAGGAGTAAAAATGAAAATTGCCCCTATCCAGGTTTACTGCAGCCACGGGCCATACCTGACCAAGCGTGGCAACAAATTTCTATGGATTTCATTGAGGGGTTACCCAAGTCCTTTGGCTGTAATGTGATCTATGTGGTGGTGGACAGATTTACTAAGTATGTCCATTTTATTCCAATGACCTCTCACTACACCGCTAAAAGTGTAGCAAAGGCATTCTTTAATCAAATTTTTAGGTTGCATGGCCTACCAACACATATTGTCTCTGATAGAGACAAGGCCTTTACTAGTTTATTTTGGCAAGAACTCTTCAAAATGCTAGGCATAGAACTAAATCTTTCATCTGCATATCACCCTCAGTCTGATGGGCAGACTGTGAGGGTGAATAGGTGTATGGAAAACTACCTGAGAAGTATATGTATGCATCAACTAGGGAAATGGAGGAAATGGCTCCCTGCAGCAGAGTGGTGGTACAACACTAACCATCATAATAGTTTGCAAATGTCTCCTTTTCAGGCCTTGTATGGTTACAAGCCGATTCAGATGAACCCGAGGCCTGATAGCACATTAGTAGCTGCTGTGGAGGATTGGGCACACGAACGAGTGGGCTGGAACTCCTTGCTCAAGGAGAAACTGTTGAAGGCTCAGAATAGGATGAAACAAATGGCTAATAAAGGGAGGAGTGATAGGGAATTTGAAGTAGGAGAATGGGCTTACTTGAAGCTTTAGCCTTACAGACAAACTTCTGTAGCTGTAAGAAGGAATATAAAACTGGCAGCTAAGTACTATGGACCTTATCAGGTAGAGCACAAGATGGGGACTGTAGCTTATAGGTTGAAGTTACCAGCAGGATCAGCCATACATCCTGTTTTCCATGTCTCCCTGCTCAAAAAGTCACCTAAGGAGATTCAAATCAACACTACCTTGCCTACCCTAAATGATGATGGTGAGTTTGGTGTTGTTCCCTCAGCAGTTCTGGACCAGGGGACAATTTTTAGGGAGGGACAAGAGGTCGAACAGGTGCTGGTGCAATGGGAAAACATGGAACCCGAGGAGGCTACCTGGGAAGATTGGTCATTCATTCATGCTCAATTTCCTACTTTCCAAATTAATCAATCCTAGAGACTAGGATTGTTTTTAAGGGGGAGGCATTGTTATGGCCTGGATTCAATGGAGTTATTAAACAGACTACCTGAAAGAGTCAGCAGGGAAGGTAGCAAGAGAAATGGGGGGCACATGGAGGAATCACGTGGCCAAGCATGGTCCTAACAGAATGAAGAAATTGGGGGGGAAAGTTAGTTAACTACTAGTAATCTGTTACTTGAGTTAGAAGCTAGGACTTGTATAAGAATTACATCTGCAATTGGAGGAATCATCAAATTGATTGTTACAAAATTCTTCTCTCAATAATATCTCAGACTCCCTCATTGTCTTTTCTCTCTTCTTCCTTTGAGTTCTTCTTCACTTCTCCTCCTTTTCCCCTTCTTCTATCTTCCCTGTACTGATATAGTTCAGTTCCTCGATTTCAATCTTCAATAGTGGTATCAGAGCTTGCGGTCCTTGGATTGCAAGTTCACTCCACAGTCCAGCATGGCAGAAGGTACTCGCATGAAAAGCTTTGAGCAGCAGCTCAGGAAACAAGATGCCAGAATTCAATCGGTCATCGACTCCATGGTAGCAGACAAGCAAGTCATAGAGGAAAAGTTGGAAGTTAATCAAAGGGAGATGCGGTCCTTACTGGAAGCCAATAGCGCAGAGCTGATAAACTTTGTGAGTAATCAGATCAGCTCAATTTCGAGAAGTTTGCCAGGTGACAAGAGAATTTTGGGAAATCCTAATGGCTCTGCAGAAAGGACTCCTAACAATCGAAATGCTGGAATTCCGAATTCTAGACATGGTGAATTTGGCAGTTTCTCTAGAGGAGAGGGACAACACTAGCCCATGGGCGTCCCCAGGTTAGATTTCCCTGGATTTGATGGCCACAATTCCAAGGAGTGGGTCAGGAAGTGTGAAAAATTCTTCCAACTATTTCGCACTTATGAGGATCAGCAGATGGACCTTGTGGAACTGTACTTAGAAGGAAAGGCAGATCTCTGGTATCAGAATTTCAAAAAAGATAGAGGAATAGTCTAATGGAAGGATTTTGGATCAGAAGTGTGTAGGAGATTCAACACTATGGGAGAGGCTGATGCAGTTGAAGAGTTCAGCAAACTCATTCAAACCTCCTCTGTTTTGGCTTATCAGGAGAAGTTTGAGGAATTGAGGTCTATTGTAATGATCCAGATGCCAGAGCTGGCTGAATCCTACTACATTACTAGTTTCCGAAGTGGATTAAAGGGGGAAATTAAATCTGCCTTGAAGATGCACAAGCCAGACAGTTTACAATCTGCCTTTGAGATGGCCAGATGGCAGGAACACCACTTAGAGCTGGTCCACAAGTCCAGTAGGCCTATACTCAAGAATGGCTTGCACTCAACCTCATTTGGTCTTAACAGGAGGGGGAATTAAGCTCAGGATTCGGGAGTAAGACAAGCTGGAACATCACCAACAGATCTTAGCAGGAAGTCCAATTCACCGCAAGTTTTCAAGAAAATCTCCCCCACTAAATTCCAGTACAGGAAGGATCACAACCTATGTTTCAGGTGTGGGGAAAGATTTAGTCCAGGACACAATTGTAAAAGCAAGGGGATCCACATGATGATAGTAGGAGAGGAGGAAAAAGGCGAGGAAAATCACACAACAGAAGAGGAGGAAGTTATTGAATACATGGGGAACCAGCATGAGCATGATGTGATGCTAACCTTGCATGCAATGTCAGGGGAATTATCCTCAAGCATCATCAAAATGCAAGGGGAGTATAAGAACCATCACTTGACAATCCTGTTAGATGGGGAAAGTACTAATTGCTTTATCAAGAGAACTGTGGCTCAGCAATACCCAGAAACTGTACAAAACCACAGGCCCTTCAAGGTCAAAATAGCTGATGGCAAGGAGTTGACATGTGACTAGTGGATTCCAGGGATGCAGTGGAACATGCAGGGCCACAAATTTGCATATGATGTATTTGTATTGGACCTGGAGCCTTATGATCTGATCCTTGGAGTCGATTGGATGAAGTCCTACAGTCCATTACTTTTGATTTCAAGAAGTTGAACTTGTCATTTGAAAAAGGAGAGGAGCAAGTGGTGCTAAAAGGAGACTCCAACAATGCAAACGTAAGGATGCTGCAAGGTCCCTCAGCTCACAAGTATGTCAGACATAAGATCTGGAAGGCATTGCAGCAATCCTATATGGTGAAGATTCACAACTCACAGGTAATTTCTGAACCAGATTCTCTTACTGAGTTGTTGGCCAAGTGTGACGTTGTCTTTGCAGAACCAAACACCCTTCCCCCAAATAAATGCCATGATCACCAAATCCCTCTTAAACCAGATGTCCAACCTTTCAAAATTCCTCCCCTACAGGTACCCCATATACAAAAAAATGAGATTGACAGGCAAGTGAAAAATATGTTGAACTCTAGCCTTATACAAGTTAGCCATAGCCCCTTTGCATCACCTGCTGTTTTAGTGAAAAAGAAAGATAGGAGCTGGAGGCTTTGTATTGACTATAGGCAACTGAACAAACTCACTGTTAAAGATAAATTTCCAATCCCTATTATAGATGATTTATTGGATGAGTTACATGGAGCCAGAATCTTTTCTAAAATTGATCTAAGATCAGGCTATCACCAAATCAGAATGAAACCTGATGACATCCAAAAAACTGCTTTTAGAACTCATTCTGGTCTATATGAGTACCTAGTTATGCCATTTGGTCTAACAAACGCCCTAGCTACCTTTTAAGCCCTCATGAACTCAGTCCTTGTGTTTTTTGATGACATTTTAATCTATAGTCCAGACTACAAGGCTCACCTTCACCACTTATCCATAGTTTTGAACGCCCTGAGAAAACACTCCCTATATGCAAAGATGTCAAAATGCTCTTTTGGTCATAACCAAGTAGAGTATCTGGGACACATAATTACTAGTGAAGGGGTGAAAACTGATCCATCCAAGATGGAAGCAATGCTATCTTGGCCAACTCCCACCTGTGTAAAGGCTCTTAAAGGATTCTTGGGCTTGACAGGTTACTATAGGAGGTTTGTTAAGGGGTGTGGGGAGATTGCTAAGCCTCTTACTGAATTGCTAAAAAAGGGTCAATTTGCCTGGAGTACTGCTGCAAAATCTGCATTTCAACAATTGAAGTTGGCAATAAGTGCAGCACTAGTGTTGGCATTACCTGACTTCTCAAATCCATTCCTGTTGGAAACTGATGCCAGTCAGATAGCCATTGGTGCTGTTCTAATGCAACAAGGGAGGCCAATAGCCTACTACAGTCAAGTACTGGGACAGAATAATCAGGCCAGATCTACCTATGAGAAGGAACTTCCATCACTCATCACTGCATTTCACAAATGGAAACATTACTTGATGGGACACCATTTCATTATAAAGACTGATCATGAGAGCCTCAAATACTTGTTGGATCAGAAAATTAACACTTCTCTTCAACAAAAATGGCTGGTTAAACTTATGGGGATGGACTATGAGATTCAATACAAAAGGGGGAAGGATAATATGGTTGCTGATGCCTATCAAGGATGGGTGAATTGGAGAATACAGCAGAAATGCCTGTGCATACTATCACTACCATCAAGCCTCAGTGGTTGACAATGGTTGCTGAGAGCTACAATAGTGATGAGATGGCCAAGGAAGTTCTGCTGAAGTTGGCTATGGGAGCTGATGCATTACAGATTACTTTTATAACCAAGGGATTCTAAGATTCAAGGGAAGGGTGTGGCTAGGAGCCGATTCTGGATTAAGGCAAAGGCTGATCTCCTGTTTTCATGATTCTTGTCTTGGGGGACACTCTGGGAATCATGGTACTTATCAGAGGATTAGGAGTTATCTATACTGGCCTGGAATGAAGAAGGAAATAGAGCAATATGTACAGAGCTGTGAGGTCTGCAAGAGGAGTAAAAATGAAAATTGCCCCTATCCAGGTTTGCTGCAGCCACTGGCCATACCTGACCAAGCGTGGCAACAAATTTCTATGGATTTCATTGAGGGGTTACCCAAGTCCTTTGGCTATAATGTGATCTATGTGGTGGTGGACAGATTTACTAAGTATGCCCATTTTATTCCAATGACCTCTCAATACAACGCTAAAAGTGTAGCAGAGGCATTCTTTGATCAAATTTTGAGGTTGCATGGCCTACCAACACACATTGTCTCTGATAGAGACAAGGCCTTTACTAGTTTGTTCTGGCAAGAACTCTTCAAAATGCTAGGCACAGAACTAAATCTTTCATCTGCATATGTCCCTCAGTCTGATGGGCAGACTGAGAGGGTGAATAGGTGTGTGGAAAACTACCTGAGAAGTATATGTATGTATCAACTAGGGAAATGGAGGAAATGGCTCCCTGCAGCAGAGTGGTGGTAATGATAGGTTGTAATTTTATCAGTTATTTTATTATTAATTCCCCTTATTACCTGATCCGATATGGATTAATTGTTAGATTCTACTCACTTTTTGTATTTTGCATTTATTTCAGGGAGTAGAACGTAAATATGATAACAAGTGCCAATTTAACAAGAAAAGAGTCCAAATAACAGAGCTTTGCCCAGGGGCATTTTTGGAAAAGAAGATGTTACGCCCATTTTGGTAAATTCTGCGAAGGAAGGACGGCTGAAGGGTTCCTTCCTCTTGGGAGGGAAGCCGCCGCACAGAGCCAGGCATGAGAGTAGGCATTAGATAGGAATTGGGTTAACAGAGGATTTTTCCTCCTGGAGCTTAGTTGCTTTCTTTGACTTTTCCTTTTTGTCTTTTAGTACTTTGCTTCCCTCGGATGTTAGGACAAAAGGGAAGCATTGAACTTTCCTCTGTAGTTTTCGTTTTCCTTGATTGGTCAAACGAAGTGAATTTTCCCAATTTCGAAAGACGATGGCCGCTGCTTTCTCTTCACCTTTGTGCGAGTTTTCCGCATCAGGGATGAACTAAATTTTCTTTTCTAGTCAAGAAACAACGGAGGCTTTGGTTCGCCTAAAAATTGTGAGATTGATTTAATTTTATCTTTTTCTTTTATTTATTAGTATTCGCATATTTCTTATTTGCAGTGCTTGTGATTATTTAATTAATTGATTGTCTTGGATCCAGATAATTAGTTGATTGGGTAATCTATTGTTAATTAGGGCATTAAATCCGTAATTGTTTAATTGCTCTAAAATAGTAACAACGGGCATGATTAGGTTTGTGTCAGTAGAATATGCGGGCTAATCTAAAATAACCCTGGTAGTGCGTTATTTGGTTAGAATAGGGCTCCTCTAATACGTAAGGCAATTGGGGAATTAAATTCTACGGGCGTACCTAGGATTATTTCTCAATTAGAGCAGTGATTAACGGGCGTACCTTGATCACCGACACAGTAAGGAGGGGTTGACTGTCATTGCTTGTTTGGTAGTTATAACCTATTTATTGATAAATAATTGGAATTGCCTTTGCTTCAATGATCAATTAGGTGCACCATTGCTGAAGTTATTTCTTGACTAGATCCTTAATTATCACTCATTTGATTTTAGTAATTTTTTATTTAATTTTTAGTAGTTTCTTAGATTTTATTTGAATTTATTTGATTGTCACTTTCTGCACAAAAACACCCCCTTGTTACTGTGAACATGAAAAGAAATAATTACTCCCACTCCCTGTGGATTCGACCCTGCTCACCGCTATCTACAGAAATTATTTTTAGTTTGAGCAGGTATTTATTATTGCACAGGTTTCGACAACCTGTCAATTTTTGGCGCCGCTACCGGGGACTGGTGCCAGATTAATTTGTTTCTTTTTGAGTTCATCTTGTTTTTATTTTTTTATTTATTTTTCTATTATTTTTTTATATAGTATATGGCTTCTAACACTCCGTATTTTGGTGATAGACTGGATTTTGTTTCCAGGGAAGGCAATGAGACTTGTTTTTTTTGCTAAGTTTGCATATTCAGAGGCACTAAACTCTATTAGAGAAAGAATGGCTGCAACCTGTAAAATTTGTTATGCCAGGGATCATTCAACCGGTATGTGCCCCGAATATCAAGATAATCTGAGTGTCCCACTCAATAATTATGGAGATATTTCACCCTGGTCTCAAACGTGGTATAACCCTAATCCAAACGGGTATGATCAAAGATGGTGGGATAACTCTAATTATAATTATACAACGGGGCCAATGAATTTTTAGCAGTATGAGTCTCAAGAATCGTCATCTATGTCAGGTATGTCTCTTGAAGAAATAGTTGAATCAATAGCTACTAATACATACCAATTCCAACAGGAGACACAAATGAGGAATGAGATGATGAAGGATGCAATGAGTAATCTGGCAGATCAACTATGTCTATTGACATCCAGAATAAATCGATTGGCTTCTCAAATGGAAGAATTGCCCTCGAAAGTCATTGTTGATCTAGAAGAAAACGAGAGTGCAATTTGCATGACTAGTGATGAGGAGATGCAAGAGTGTCAAAATGAGAAATCTACAGATGCAGTTGAAAAAGAAGCCGAAAAGGAAGAAATGGAACCCCAACCGCAACCCATTCAAGTGAAAGAATCCAGTGAAGAATCATCAAATGTGGTGACACCACCTCCATTCCCTAACCCGCATTTTCTTAACTCTTACTCCATGATTTCTGTTAATGAGATTGATTTTGTTATACCGGAAGTTTTTGAGTCTCATGGCAGAAATAAGTTAAGAGTAGCTATGGTCAAATATCTTGAACCATTGAGTGCTCTTGATGGAGGAGTGGATGAAGAATTGAGATCACTGCTTGATTATTTGGCGCCATCAACTAATCCATGGAAGACCGTAGCTCGTGTGTTCAAAGATTACTCCATCTATGAGGGTTACCAGGATCACATTGAAGATAAAGCATTGAAGCGAGTCACAAGATTTTATCCTTCATGAGCAAAACATGATAATGTCTAGCCAAAGACATTAAAGAAAGGCGCTCATTGGGAGGCAACCCAATTATTCCTTTTAATTGTTTGTTTTGATTTCATGTGATAGTTTAAATATGTTTTCCTTGAATTTGACTGATTTCGGGTTCCAATTTTCGTTTTTGATGATTTGTAGGTGTCTTTCTGTCATAACGCGCCCGCGTCATGACGTCTGGAGAGCTCCAGATTCCGTGCCTTCATGACGTGCCCACGTCACATTCGCGGGAAAGGTAAGTATTCAAAAAAAAAACTCAAGAACGGCTATTGATTTTCGGTTAATCTCTAATTTTGAATTTCGAAAATAACATTTGCAAAAAAAAAAAATATTAAAAAAAATTTTTTTTAAAACAAAAAAAAAGAAGAAAAAATTTTCAACCGTAGCTAGGTTTCTCAATTTCCAAAAAAAAAATTTCCTTGTTTCACCTTAGCTAGGTAAAAAAAAATTTTTTTTTTTTCCTTGTTTCACCGTAGCTTAGATTTTCAAGATACGAATTTTATATAAGAAAAAAAAACATTTTTTTTTCTTTTTTCTTTTCTTCCTTTTTCTTTCTTTCTTTCTCTCTTTCTTCTTCTTTTTTTTTTCTTTCTTTTTTCTCCCCTGTTTCTTCTTCCTCTCTGTCGACCGAAGCCCTCTGTCCGCCGCCCACTTGCGTCCTCCCCTCCATATCACTGCACACCAGACTTTCGCCCAACGCGCGCCACTCAGCTTGCCGCCACCGCGCGGCTCTATTGCCGCGCGATCTCTTCCCTCCCAGCTACCACCGAAGCTCCGAGCAGCAGCCCCACGCTGTGACCCAGCAGCGCGCCCCTGCCCATCCTCGCCTACTCACGCAGCCGCGACAGCCTAGCGCGTGGCCACCTCTGCCCCAGCTCACCTCCACCTAGCCACGCCAAGCAGCCGCGCGCCGCCGCTGTTGGAGCTCGCGTCTCTTGTACCTTTTCGCTCCTCTGCTCCTCGCATGCCTCACTCCACCTCACCTGCTATCCGCACGGAGACCGCAATCTGCCCTCGCGCCCTCCCTCTCCTCTTCGCAACTCCCACCTCGCCGCTCTCCACCTGTGCGTCGCAAGCTCCTGTCAGCGACCAAGCCGCAGCGCCACCGGCCTTCCCCCTTGCAGCACCATCGCTTCGTGAAGTTGTTAAGGTAGAGGTATTCCTTTCACTCCTGCTCTTTAACGTATCCGAAAACCCTTGTTGGTGACTTTGCAAATTCGAGTGCATGGACAACTTTTGTGATCAAATTCTGACCGTTGTTTTCAATTGTTACTCTCGCTGAGGTTTTTATTGAGATTTCTGTTGAAGTAATTTGGAAATTGCATGTTGAGTTGGGAGACCTGTGCCACATGATTTACTTGCTGCTGTTGCTAGTTTCAAATTGATCTATTGGGGGGCAGTCTGGCTGTCGAGAATTGGGTATTTGTATTTCTTGGTGGGTGAATACTTATTTGGGGATTTTTGCTTTACTACTGCTCTACGCTGCTATAGCAATTTCATTGATTTTGGACTACGTTTTGCCCCCAGTGGTACTGGTGGGAATATTTTCAATTGAATTTGGTACCTCTATTTGGTTGGCTAAGTTATTTTTTTTTCAAATATCTAAGTTGTCATTGTTGAAATTGCTGATTTTAAGTTAAGGCATTAACTGGCCAACTGGAGCCATTTTTTTTGAGATTTTGGGTGGACAGAGTTTTGCATTTGCTGGTTGAATTGAGTTATGATGTCTCAGAACTTGGGTGCGCACTTCCACCACATCGGTTTCCCTCCATTGTTCCCGCCTACCCCGTAGCCACTTGAGAGGGAAGTTTCGTTGTCCTCTTCACTTTAATTGCTTTAATTCCTCCATTGAGGACAATGTAGGATCTAGGTGTGGGGGAAGGGACAGCTGTGCCAGTTTTTAGTTTTCAGATGTCCTTCTTTTATTTCTAGTTTGTTATTTGTCTAGTATTCATTTATTTTTTTATTTTTTTTTATTTTTAATAAATACCAAAGTTTGATGTTGGATTGTTGTCTCTAATTCTGCTATTGCCAAGTTTTAATAATAAAAGGGTATCAAGTTAATGTGGTTGAATCCAAAAACATCTCTTTGGTGAATATCGATGGTTGTTTTACTCTTATAATTTTTGGTTAACTTTTCTAGGCATAGGGAATGATTGTTAGCATTTTCATGTAAATTGGTCTGGTTATTAACCTTAGTTCTTCATATTTGGAAATGAGGCTAGCGGCTGTAAAGTTCTTTTTGATTTTTGTGTTATTTTGAATTTTTGGTATTATTTGGCTGTGAATAAACTTGACTGTACTCCGCTATTAGTTACTACTGAGTAACCGGGGATTTGCACCTAAAAGTGTTGATTCTCGCGTCAAAAGGTAGTAATTCCTATGAGTACGTGGTCGTATAGCGATAGGAGCTGAGTAACCGAGCTCTTTCATCTAACAAATGTTAGAGTTCGCATCAAAAGGCTCTAATGGCTAGCGACTAAGTCTTTTGTTACTATTGAGAAAAACAAAAAAAAAAGAGAATAAAAAAGAGAGAGAAAAGAATAGAAAAATAGAAAAACATGAAAAAAAAGTGAATGTTGTGTTAATGTATAATAAAAGTCAGCTTGCCGATTTATGGATTTAATGTTGAGATTTTGGTTAATAGTTGGACCATTTGGTAATAAATGTTGTGTGTCATTCCTTTTTCTTAGATTAGTTATCATGAAATTAGAGGAGTTTGTGGTTTAGAAGCTAACCGAAGTGGTGTTTCTTGGATCTTGATCACCCATGCTTGATATATATTTTTGTTGGTATTTTGGCAATATGGTAGATGGAGCAATGACCATTGTCAAATATTGGTACTTGTTTGATGTTCTCATGCTTGAGGACAAGCATGATTTAGGTGTGGGGGGAATTGATAGGTTGTAATTTTATCAGTTATTTTATTATTAATTCCCCTTATTACCTGATCCGATGTGGATTAATTGTTAGATTCTACTCACTTTTAGTATTTTGCATTTATTTCAGGGAGTAGAACGAAAATATGATAACAAGTGCCAATTTAACAAGAAAAGAGTCCAAATAACAGAGCTTGGCCCAGGGACATTTTTGGAAAAGAAGATGTTACGCCCATTTTGGTAAATTCTGCGAAGGAAGGACGGCTGAAGGGTTCCTTCCTCTTGGGAGGGAAGCCGCCGCACAGAGCCAGGCATGAGAGTAGGCATTAGATAGGAATTGGGTTAACAGAGGATTTTTCCTCCTGGAGCTTAGTTGCTTTCTTTGACTTTTCCTTTTTGTCTTTTAGTACTTTGCTTCCCTCAGATGTTAGGACAAAGGGGAAGCATTGAACTTTCCTCTGTAGTTTTCGTTTTCCTTGATTGCTCAAACGAAGTGAATTTTCCCAATTTCGAAAGACGATGGCTGCTGCTTTCTCTTCACCTTTGTGCGAGTTTTTCGCATCAGGGATGAACTAAATTTTCTTTTCTAGTCAAGAAACAATGGAGGCTTTGGTTCGCCTAAAAATTGTGAGATCGATTTAATTTTATCTTTTTCTTTTATTTATTAGTATTCGCATATTTCTTATTTGCAGTGCTTGTGATTATTTAATTAATTGATTGTCTTGGATCCAGATAATTAGTTGATTGGGTAATCTATTGTTAATTAGGGCATTAAATCCATAATTGTTTAATTGCTCTAAAATAGTAACAACGGGCATGATTAGGTTTGTGTCAGGAGAATATGCGGGCTAATCTAAAATAACCCTGGTAGTGCATTATTTGGTTAGAATAGGGCTCCTCTAATACGTAAGGCAATTGGGGAATTAAATTCTACGGGCGTACGTAGGATTATTTCTCAATTAGAGCAGTGATTAACGGGCGTACCTTGATCACCGACACAGTAAGGAGGGTTGACTGTCATCGCTTGTTTGGTAGTTATAACCTATTTATTGATAAATAATTGGAATTGCCTTTGCTTCAATGATCAATTAGGTGCACCATTGCTGAAGTTATTTCTTGGCTAGATCCTTAATTATCACTCATTTGATTTTAGTAATTTGTTATTTAATTTTTAGTAGTTTCTTAGATTTTATTTGAATTTATTTGATTGTCACTTTCTGCACAAAAACACCCCCTTGTCATTGTGAACTTGAAAAGAAATAATTACTCCCAGTCCCTGTGGATTCGACCTTGCTCACCGCTATCTACAGAAATTATTTTTAGTTTGAGTAGGTATTTATTATTGCACAGGATTCGACAACCTGTCAGGTACAACACTAACCATCATAATAGTTTGCAAATGTCTCCCTTTCAGGCCTTGTATGGTTACAAGCCTATTCAGATGAACCTGAGGCCTGATAGCACACTAGTAGCTGCTGTGGAGGATTGGGCACAAGAACGAGTGGGCTGGAACTCCTTGCTTAAGGAGAACCTGTTGAAGGCTCAGAACAGGATGAAACAAATGGCTGATAAAGGGAGGAGTGACAGGGAATTTGAAGTAGGAGAATGGGCGTACTTGAAGCTTCAGCCTTACAAACAAACTTCTGTAGCTGTAAGAAGGAATATAAAATTGGCAGCTAAGTACTATGGACCTTATCAGGTAGAGCACAAGATGGGGACTGTAGCTTATAGGTTGAAGTTACCAGCAGGATCAAACATACATCCTGTTTTCCATGTCTCCCTGCTCAAAAAGTCACCTAAGGGGGCTCAAATCAACACTACCTTGCCTACCCTGAATGATGATGGTGAGTTTGGTGTTGTTCCCTCAGCAGTTCTGGACCAGGGGACAATTTTTAGGAAGGGGCAAGAGGTCGAACAGGTGCTGGTGCAATGGAATAACATAGAACCCGAGGAGGCTACCTGGGAAGATTGGTCATTCATTCATGCTCAATTTCCTACTTTCCAAATTAATCAATCCTAGAGACTAGGATTGTTTTTAAGGGGGAGGCATTGTTATGGCCTGGATTCAATGGAGCTATTAAACAGACTACCAGAAAGAGTCAGCAGGGAAGGTAGCAAGAGAAATGGGGGGCACATGGAGGAATCACGTGGCCAAGCATGGTCCTAACAGAATGAAGAAATTGGGCGGGAAAGTTAGTTAACTGCTAGTAATCTGTTACTTGAGTTAGAAGCTAGGATTTGTATAAGAATTACATCTGCAATTGGAGGAATCATCAGATTGATTGTTACAAAATTCTTCTCTCAATAATATCTCAAACTCCCTCATTGTCTTTTCTCTCTTCTTCCTCTGAGTTCTTCCTCATTTCTCCCCCTTTTTCCCCTTCTTCTATCTTCCCTCTACTGATATAGTTCAGTTCCTCGATTTCAATCTTCAACAATACATACCTGGATACTAACATGAATCGATTCTGCTATAAATTCTCATCCGAAGGCAAAAGATTATGAAGCAACCTCCACACAAAGAAAGACAATTTAATAGGGACAATGGTGTTCCAAATCAACCCGGAGACCAGAGAGATATTTTTCCTTTTCCTGACAGTCTCCCAAGCCGTGGAAACGGAAAAAAGCCCATTAGCAGAAGAAGACCATACCATGGAGTCCTTCTTAGACGGATCAAACTGTACCTGCAAAACTTGCAACACTATAGGTTCCAGTAACCAAAGCCTATGTTTTGCCTCATTCCATTTGTCCCCAATAAAGAATTCTGCCACAAGGAATTGAGGAGAGTCCTGCCGACAATAAAGTTGACAAAAAGGATCATCCTGTAACCATCTGTCAACCCAGAAATCTACTAAACCCTCTCCAAAACACCATCGTGTGTATATATATATATATATATGTGTGTGTGTATATGCAAAGTGTATATGTATCATGCATACAATACCTCGATTATCAGCATTCCAGTGCTGCCATCCTTTCTGCCTCGTGGCTTCTACATTCTAAGTTGATGTACCGAAATGAAAAATGGAAAAGAAGACGAAGCAGAAAATTCATCATACAAAACTTTTTCTTGTAGACAATGAACTTTCATTTATGCATTATTCTTCTCAAGGCACAGGTTTTTTTTTAAACTATTAATCCTCGAGGCACAGATTTTGTAGGTGACATAATGGTGAGCTTTTGCATCCGTCGATTGTAGATGGAAAATGATGTAACTAACAATCCAGCAACTAGATGAGTTTATAGTTCTACACTTCTACATAGCATAGCTGCTAAAGACTTTAGCTTCGTGACATTATGCTAATGCTCGTTGCCTTTTCTACTAAAAGAAGTTAGAAATTGCTGGAGTTAAAAATTTCAAATCTTGTAATGGTGTTGATGCTTTTTTTTAACTCCTTCTATAAGCTAATTCTGACTTAGACTTTGTCTTAATTCTTTGTTACTTGTCGCTTTCTCTTAACAATTCAGCGATAAGAAGTTTCAACACAACTACCGATTAGGTTTTGGAAAATTGCACCATCTCTTGCTATAAATAGCTATCATCATTTACTTGTTTTGTCACAAGCATAGCTAACATAAGATATCGGAGATGGCTAAATCTCAATTTAGCTGCGCAACCTTCTTTGCCCTGCTCATCTACTTCCTCCTCCTCGTACCAAATAGTAAGTTGTAGCTAGTCTTTAGTGAGAGAGTTTACACTTCTATAGTCTTAAATGGTGAACACATGCACAGAATGGCGTATATTTGTACATTCCCAAAGTTTTAATTATTTGTCTCTACCTCTCAAACAGAAATGGCTGTCACTGGCAATGAATTAGAATAGTTATACGTATGTATCATGCATATGTACACTCACAATCAAAATTTTGCCAATTAATTTGTATTACATATGCGCCATATGCTTTTCAATAAATGTTTTTGCTCAAAGTTTAGCCCTGTATTCTACTCTTGAATTTTCTCCCGCATTTTTTAATTTCTCGTCACATGTGAATATACTGCAAGTATACATGTGTAGTGTTGCAAGTAACAATACATGTGGCATAAAAATAGAAAATGAGATAGAGATTGACACAAAAAATGACTTCGAGAAACCATACCCTATAATATTAACAAACACTTATCCCCTATATGGACAGGCTCGATCCATCATATATTCGGACTAACTCTACATATTTTGCTTTCTCTTTTGCTTTGTTTCATGCAGAGATGCCAATGGCTGAAGCTAAATTTTGCAAGAGGCCTGCCGAGCACTATTCAGGGACATGTTACCCTAACCGGTGCTACAGTTATTGCAAATCTAAAGAGCATGCTTACTCCGGAGAATGTATTTGGACTGGCAATGGTCATCATCGTCATTATGCTTGCTACTGTGTCTACAATTGTTGAAAGCCTACTATTTGCTACAATTTGCACCGTACTTTGTAATGAAATAAAGGCCAACAATTCACTAGAATTGCATATGTGCCGGCAATAGTTGTTGTTCCTATGTCAGTCAGTTGCCAATAACGTACGGTCATGTCTGTGTTATCATTGAAACATCACTGCTCAGTGATAATTTAATCAGCATTCATGTGTTTCTGTTACCATCTGTCTTGTATTCATTTAAATATAAATGGACTACCTCTGTCGAAGTATGAGGGCCATTCTGGGATTTCAAATTGTTATGAGTACATGTGATTATTATGTTTGGACTCTGATAAACACCAAAAAAATCTGCTAAAGAATTGGATGCTAAAAAAGAAGTCTGATGAAAAAAAAAAGAAAGTCATAAGGACAACCAATATTCTCGATGACAAACAAAAAAAATAAACAGTAATTGAAATATAAAAATTGGCCATGAAAATCTTGCACTCCCTATGTGCCATAATTTGAAATATTTTGTTTTTGGAAGTCCAACCTTTTAAGAAAAAAATGTAATTATTAAATTTGAATGTGGTTATTTTGGACGAACCTTAAATTGGGCCCTCACATTTAAATTCTTTGAGTCTAGTGGCACGCAAAAAAAAAAAGTAATTTTCTCAAATGGTAAAAGGGAATAGATTATGAAGTTGTGTTGATTTTGAAAAGATGACTCTTTCTTTGGAAAATCCAAAAGGTGAAAACATGACACTAATTGTTGCTGAGTTATTTTGTTATTTTACCGTTTTATTTTCCTTTCTATTTTTTAAAAGTTTCCATTGACTCTGGCTTAGCTTCCATTAGTTTAGTTAAATAGAAAACCGAAGACCATGTACTTTATTTGTTTTCCATTGTTTGACAACAATAGGGCAACACGTAATTTTAAAATTAGTGGAACACATTATAAAAATTCATAATTTTTTCAAAGAGTGAGTTTGTAGGAATTTTTGGTGGGGCACGGGCCCCCACTTTAAATCCACCACTATTAAAGGTTCCCAAGTGTAATTTTTTTTAAACTGGAAGTTGTGAAAATGTAAAGGAATAATAAATACGGCTACATGCTAAATAAATACAAAATTAAAATTAATCAAAGCCATAAATAGGTATAATTATTCTGTAATTAAAAGATTGTATTATCTTGGTTATAGGGGCCGTTCTCATTTTCTTTTACATCTAGATTTTAGAATTTTTTAAAAAACCAAAAAAGGTCAAAATCTAGAATATACCTAGGACTTAAATTAATTGATTCTGATTTTTTTCTCTATAATTACATTCTATGATCAACTTTTGCAAAATTTACAACAAACAAGAATAGGCTAAAAGAAGCATGAATACCAAACAAATAAAATGCGATCGGAAAAAATTTCTATATTGGGAATAAAAGATGAAACATCTTAACTGACTCCATAAAGTTTTGATTCTAAATTACACACTAAAAATATGCTTATCTGAAGTGAATATCAGCTCATAACAATAGGTAACATTGAAGATGTGCGATTGGTTTTATTAGAACAAATTCATGTTGATGTTCAATGGATTCCTAGAGAAGCAAATAAGGTTACACATACTTTAGCAAACTGCACTAAATCTATCAATCTAACTGAATCTTTTTGGAATTACCCCTGGAGTTGGTCAAATAAATTGTGCCGTACGATTTCCGTCCAATTTATTAATAATGTTGGTTTTGCATTATATATATATATATATATATATATATACACACACACACGCGCGCGCAATCTTCCCCACATATATATTCCGTGTAGATGTGGGACTTTATGAAATTATTGAAATTGTTATGGCCAGGCTGAAATTATCATATCCCATCCAATGAAGGAAAACAAATCCTGAAAATGACAATAGCAGACTTATGAATTAATGATAAGAACACTTATGAAATTAATTAATCTCCACCAAAATTAATGACGTGTGAAATCTAAATTAATTTTTGTAAAGAATTCAATCCTGTGTTTGTGTAATGAGAAAACAACAATAGCTGGCTTATTCATTTGTTGTACGGATATTCTTGAATTGTACTTGTTGCTTGAGCGGCCATAAGTCAATATTGTTATTAACAAAATCCCAAAGAGTCGTTTGACTGAACAAGAAAAGAAATTAAATCCCACTACAAAGCCGTACCTACCTCTGTAAAGCTGATCTATGTTGAATGGCCCAAGTTGGGAAATTACAAACTTCTCACAACAATTTACTCCATCCAAGAATTGGTACATATGAACAGCATTCCAGCGGGAAAAAAAAGAATAGTATTCCAGCGGGTGGAGAGATTCATAGATATTCTTGAAATTTTACAGTGAAAATTTCATTAATTTTTCAAGTATACGGTGTCTCTTGGTTTTCAGATTGTTATATCTGTGTAAATTTATCCATTAATACAAATTTCATTCATGAACTTTTATGATGTGTTTTAAAATAAGAAAGAAAGACAGAAAGAATCTTTTATTTTTTGGAGAAAGAAAGAATCAACAGATATGCTTCTCAAGAGTCTACAAAACAGAGCTATATTATCAATATTTTATCTTCAATTGCTTAGGATTAGATTCGTAGAGTGCACGCAATAGGTTAGCCGATGAAAGAATTATTAAACAAATGCCGCAGAATGATTCAAATGTCAACGTATCAGGCTATCGTTGGCTTTTTTTTTTTTGAAATTCCAGAAGTTTATGAAATACAAATATTGGACGTGGTAAAGTCTCAACTTAGTTACACAACTTTAATTATTTGCTAGCCTCCTTGGCTTCCTCCTTTTGGCAACAACTGTCTGAGCCGAAACGCAGTCTGTAGTGAATTAAATATGTCTTGCTTCTGATGATGTAAATAGTCAAGGAAATTGAAATAGATCATAGGTATGAGAAAATAATGCTATGAGATGTCAACAATTAGTCGATGAACTCAAAAAAAAAATCTAAAAAATTGTACTCCATCTTCCTTTACAAGCTAGTCTTGGTTGGCAGAAAATAAAGCACAAGAACGTGCATTGAAAACTTGAGGGATATAGGGCTAAAGTATCAGTATCAATCCTGAGCATAAAATTTGGACCATGTGTATATATATATATATATATTTTCAACAAAAACCATCCCCAATTTTATTAAAAAAGGAAGAGAAAAATACAATATTCTAGAGAGGGACCAAACCTTACCTCTAGAAGCAAACGATGAGTATTAAATAAGGAGTACTTACTCCCTTACAACTTGTGTCCTAAAATTGAAAAACGACGTTGAGTCTAAAGCTACAATGGCTTTAACTGAAGATGGAAGTTCTTGTTGACGTGCGCGGGGTATACATATACAGTTTACTCATCCACAATCAAGTTTTACATTTATAAATTCCTAAATACCCCACACGCGATTTATCGCAAGTATATGAATCACGAGCTGAGTATAGGGTATTAAGGGTCAATCCCACAAGAAAAATTGCAATTACCGGCATTTTTCGAACTCCTTTATTATCTAGACTACTATCAATATAAAAGTAATGAAAATAACACTAGAAAGCTCCTAGGGGTATGGAATTCCTTACTATTCTTGCAAATGAAGTTACTGATTAAGTGAATGCTATTATCTTGGCTAGTTATGGCGTAATTTCCTAATGTATATGAAACCTACTCTCGTAGTGAATCAACTATACTTATAACTAAACCATACCTACTCTCGTGGTTATGAAATTAACTACAAGCTCATTTCTTGTATGAAATTACATGAAACAAGTCACTAAAGCCACATGAGTGCACCTCTACTCTCGTGAGTATACTCCCCAGGTTTATCACTTCATTGAACTAGTGTTAACTTCCAATTCTCATTGCAAACTTAACACCTTTAGATAATCACAATTAATGGCCGGTTAATTATAATTAGAAAAGTAAAAGTGATAAATAACTTGCTCAAAATAATATCATCGCATAACCAAATAAACATCACTAACAAGATATAGCAAATTCAACCATAACTCTAGGCATAAACTTTAGAAACACATATAAAAACACAAATCCAAACTTGTACCATAGATAAACATGAACTCAGATACAGAAGAGAAAGTGATAGGAGAGAAATCACCCTTGTCACATGAGCTCTAACTCTCCATCTATGCTCCTCCAATTTTCATCCAAATCTAAACTACAAATACAAGAAGGAAAAACTACACTACCTATACTATACTACTCTTACAATGAACTAAGGAAAATCTAGTAAAAGCTACATTTTTGGTGAGTTTCTCTAGCCTTCCAAAATTCTGAAAATATTCTCCAAGGCTTCTATTAATAGAGGAATTCAAGCTCATAGTGAGTTGTTAAAGTTGATGTAAATTGCTTTTTGGAATCACCAAAAGATGCTTCTTGAATTCTCTATACTAGCTTGCTCAGTTCCAGCCTGATTTCTTGCAGATAAATTGGTCAAAAAGTTTGTATGAATAGAGCACCAGTTGTAGGTCCGAAATTGGTGATCCGAGGGCCAGATCCGAGGTCGGATCGCTCAAAATACCCCTCGGATCTCATTTTTCTTTGTTTTTATCTTCACTGCACATTAGGATCCGAGGCCTGTAACATCGAGATCCGAGCTCAGATCCTCCCCTCGGATGTAGCCTCTGATTGCAAAAGTTTATCCGAGGTCAGATCTAGTACAGATCCGAACTCAGATTTACTTGCTTTGTTTTCTGTCTAATTTCAACTAATATTTTCTCGATTTTAGAGGCTGAACTAGCTCTTGTGTAAAACACGAAAATTGTAGTTCTTTGAGTCAGCTTTCCAATGCATCAAGAATCATCCAATTTGGAGCTCTGTGGATCGAGAAATGAAGAAAATACTCTCGACTGGTCAGTGCTCTATTTCAGCTTTTGACCATGAAAATGTACTTCTGTATTTTGACATTTTGACAATGAAAATGACAGAACTGGATTTCTATGTCTTCATACCAAATGTGGATCTATATCTTAGCTTCAAATGGTATAAGAATCTCCTCAATCTGATTATTGTAGCTCAAGTTATAGTCGAAATACGAAAATGTGTCAAAGCTGTGAAAACTTGCTTCCTTTTATTCTTGATTGCATTTCTTCTCTTGCACTTCATATTCTCTTTTTATCACTTTAAACCATCATCAACCATCCAAATATCTTCTCAAATCACTCCAATTAATGATTGAATCATAATACTACAAAACATGAAGTTTTTACCATTAAAATCCATAAAAATGCAATTTTCACACTTTAAACCATAAAATGCATATTTTCACTAGAATCTTAGTTAATTGGATATAAAACTAAATAAAACACACCAAAACTAACTAACAAAAGATACTAAAAACATGCAAACTATGCACTTATCAAACTCCCCCACACTTGAACCATTGCTTGTCCTCAAGCAATCAACACATCTCCAACAACAATGATTCAAGAGGCGAAACAGTATATGCACTTTTTCGATTTCAATTCTTCATAACTTGGCAAACAACCATTATGCAATTGTTCAATCTATACTAAATACTCATAATATCAAGTAAAGGAAAGATAATTATGCCCTAATTTTAACAAGTTAAACTTAATCTCCCACTCTAACCTAATTTCATAGGCAAGTAAATCACATAGTCAATTTATAGCTTTCCTTTTCCCAAAATCATCTCTTCCTCAATTTTCACGACTAAGAGGGACTTATTCATACTTGATTTTTACTCAAATAGTGAAAATGCCTTTCGACGCGAAAATCGACACTTTTGGGAGAAAATCCCCGGTTACTCAACATTTCACGTATCTAAGTTGCTATGCATACTCTTAATTCAAGTACCTTTTTACGCGAATGTCGACATTTGTAGATGCCAACCCCCCGGTACTCGATACAAGAATCATTGGAGTAGACCAAAACTCTTATTCTTCTTTTTTTCTTTTTCTTTTTCCTTTTTTTTCTTTTTTTCTTCTCTTTTTGTTTTCTTTTAAAGTATAGGACAATAAATAGACATTCTCTCATAACGAATACACAAGAATAACCAAAGGAAAAATATAGACTTTATTGACTATATCAATCACTTGCAAAATTAAGTAAAGAGGAGAAATCTTATTCAACATAAAAAATTATAGGCATAATTCTCCCTACTTTACTGAATATACTTTCTAAAATGCAAAAATCATAATTGCATAATAACCATTTCCAAGTTAAATGAGGACTAAATCTTCCAAAATACATATAAAGTTTCAACAAGTGGAAGAATTAGATACTTAAAGTTGGAACAAATTGGTCCTTTTTAAAACAAAGACAAAAATTGCAAAAAATTTTGGGCCATAGTGAAATATTGAAAAGATTGTAAAAAAATTTTGATAGAGTTTCCCCTTATAACTGGATGAAACTCTCTGCCAACAAACCCAAATTCAAGAAAATTTTCCACATGGCAATTTTTTCAAGTATAATTCCAATATTTCTAAAACATTTAAATCCACAAAATATCATCACATGGCACTAGAATGAAAGTTCAAATATTTCCCTCCTCTACACTTAAACTTCACATTGTCCGCAATGTGAGAAAGGAAAAATAACGAAAGTAAGAGAAAGTAGTACTCCCCTATTGAACTTGCGCTATCCAAATCCATGGCCAAGTGATGAATTTCCAACCTTATTTGCCAAGAAAGGAGAATTCAATTAATGCACCATTTCAAATGACAAAATCAAAATAAAACAATTGAGTACAAACTTGCAATGATCAAGAAGTGAGCATGCAAATCAAGGGAAAAGGGAAAAGTAATTAAGCATGTGGAACCATACAATGTTCAAGGGATAAAAATATGAAATGAGCTAATCTTCGCTAAATAAGTATATGCATTAGTATCCAAAGCAAAAGGAAGCTAATTTCACAAATAAGCCCATCATCATGAACAAAGTAAGTTCCATTCATACATTTTGTCATCAATGATCAAGTACCCTCAAGTACAAAATGAAGGAGAAAGAGGGGGAAGAATAAGGAAAAGTGAACCGAGCCTTCGTTTTTGAATTATTTTTGAAAGGATCCGAGGTCGGATCCTTATGACTGAACTCAGATCAAAAATTTCGAATTGTTCTCTGATTGCAGAAGTAGATTCGAGGCCTTGGATCTGTACGGATCTGAGCTCGGATCCATTGAATTTGCACTTATTGCAGAACTTTCTACAATTTTCAATTTGACCCCAATTCGAAACACACTCTCCAATTCGTGCTCTACAATGAAATTTTCAAAAATTCAACACTTCACGCACATGGAAAGTGACTTAAACATGAATCTCAACATCTCAAAACAAATAAAAAACATGTAGAATACAAATTGAGGGTTGAGGTTCTTGGATCACATAGTCCCCTCGACACTTCTAATGCACATGATAGTGCTCAAATGGTTCAAAAGAGTGCAAATAGGTCATGAACACATTTAAACACTTGAATGCACTTCAACTTCATGCAAATGACTGACTTAACCTCATATCGTGAAATTAAGCATTGTAAACTCAAAAATAAAGGTTAAGCTTCCTTTTTTCACGTCGGTATCCACTCCTTATAATCTCTTTTGCACTTGAAATAATTCACATGACTTTTTGTCATTGCTACATACAAAACGCACAAAAATGCTAATCAAATAACTAAAACCTACTAAAAATCTAGAAACCGTTGGGTTGCCTCCCAACAAGCGCTTCTTTATAGTCATTAGCTTGACTATATCACCTCATCATTTTTTTTCAAGGAGGTTTTGTTAAAGAATAATCCACCATTTTTGGACGTGGTGGATCATTAAATGGCAGCTCAATAGAAAAAGCCACGTATTCTAATGATGTGAGAAATGGAAGTAGCTTATCTATCTCAAATGAGTTGTAGATATTACCTTGAATGCGTGTCACTTGAGTACTTACCAAAGGAATGTCCATTTGCCTTTCTTGGACAATAATACTTTTAAAACGTATATTCTCAATACATTCTTCAAGAGGGGTGAAAAATGAGTCATTAAGGCTCACCTCTTGAGATTCAAGATTAGTTATGAAGGTATTATCTTGTGAAATGGACATTTTCTCATTGAAACACAATTGAAATTCATCATTTTCATCAAAATGCAATCCACTTTCACTTGCAACATGCTCACCATCCAAGTTAGGGTCATAATGCATCTCATAGAAGAAATAACTTCACACAACTCATGCAATTGTTTTTGTATTCTACCGAAGTGAGAAGCTAATTCATCTAACCTTTCCTCAATCCTAGCAAAACGATCGAAGGTCGCGTTAGCTAGCTTTTCTATGGCTAAATCAAAGTGATTAGAACATTTTTCTATAGCTAGCTCCCAAGATGCATTAGAATCATTAACTAATGGTTCACTTTCTAATTCACAAGGTAAAGATGCATTAGCTAATCTTTCTATTGTCAATTCCCAAGATGGTTTTGCTTCATTTTGGACACATTCGAGTTGGTAATCATAAAAACATGAAGAATCACTAGTAGTACATTGATTATCCCAACCATAATCACAAGAATTGCCCCAATTAAGACCATATTGATCAAGATAAGGATTGCAATGCCCAAATTCATCATAATTATCCACATTTTGTACTTGTTTACATGTATAAGTAGCATGATGACCTCTGCACAAGTCACAAATCACATGATACGAATTAAAAGCATTAACATTCCTCTTTTGCTCAATTTCATGCATAATGGTGTCCAATTGAACTTTTAATGCTATACCATCAAGTTTAGCCTTTTAGCACCTCAAATCATCTTCAAAAGACATACCTTTTGTCATTTTTTGGTTACCTTTATTCAAGAAGTTTTGCACGTAGTAACCATCCATTGCCGATCTTCCATTTGTCAAGCATTGCTCCCCCATATATTCTACTCTCCTTGGTCTCCTAAACATGTCTTCAAAGTAGCTCAAAAACACATTTAGTCAAGAAGAATAGGTAACTCTAAACAAACAAAAAACATAAACAAAGACTCACAAAGACACTAAAAACAATACTTGATAAGTGACTAATTTACGTTATATTTGAATGATATTTTATGTTATTTTTAGTCACTTTGGTTATATTATTGGAAGAAAATGAATCATTTTGGCTATAATTGGTGAAAAATGTTCTTAAGTGATTAAATGAGGTTTTTATCACTTTTTACTTGCATTTTGTGCATTTTGACAGTTTTGACACATTTTAGTATTTCAGCTATAACGTGAGCTACAGTGATCGAATTGAAATGATTCTTGAACCAATTTGAAGATAAGAGATAGATCTACAACTTTGGTGAAGACATCGAAATCCAGTTTGAAGGTTTTCCAGGTCAAAAGGTCGAATTATAGTAGCTAATTTCTATTAGTCGAAGGTGAAACAAGGCATTGAGTAGTCAAAAGTATTTCAGTCATTTCTCAGCCTACAATCCAAATGATGTGATTCTTGATGCATTGGAAAGCTAACTCAAAGGGATACAAGTTTCATGTTCTGGTCAAGAGTTAATTCAGCTTCTATCATCAAGAAAAGTTCAGTTGAAATTGAGGCAAAATCGGAGCAGTGGTGAAGTTTGAACAGAAATTGCACAAAAAGGTCACTGTAGCAATCCGGCCGAAACTTGGCCAGATTTCTGGCTAGATTGTGGTCAGAAAAGGCTGCTCTTTACGCGGACAACTTGATTTCACCTCCAATAAGTCACATGTAATGCTAGACATGTGACAAACACTTTGCAGCTGTAAAAGAGAGGTGTAAACCTCATTCCTTGACCACCTTCTACCTTTATATAGCCAAAAAACTTGCAAGATTCAAGGAGAGACATACGGGAGAAGCTTGGAGTCTGCAGAAATGTAACTCTTCCATTTTCTTAGTGTTAGATTAGTTTAGTATAGAGTAGTATAGCTCATCCACTCTTGTATATTGGCTAGATTAGGATGAAGATGGAGATGAAAAAGGAGGAGTTGAATCTCAAGTGACATGGGTTATCTCTTCTCCAACACTTTATCCTTTGTATTGGTTTCTTAAGTATGGTTAATATGCAAGTTCTGGATTTTGTGTTTATTATGCATCTTCAAAGTTTATGCTTTGAGTTTGGTTGAACTTTCTATGGTTCATTATTTGGTTATTTGATGCTATTATTTGAGCAAGTTATTTAACACTTTAGCTCTTTAAATCATGATTAATTTGGTACCATTAAATGTGATTATTTAAGGTGTTGTTTCTGCAATGAAAATTGAGATTTAACACTGGTTCAAGAAGTGCTAAACATAGGGAGTACACTCACGAGAATAGAGGTGCATCTATGTGGTTTAAGTGATTCATTTCATGTCATTTCATTGAAAAAATGAACTTGTAGATAATTTCATAACCATGAGAATAGGTATGGATTAGTTATGAGTATAATTGATTCACTACGAAAGTAGGATTCATATGCATAAGGAAATTACACCATAACTAACCTAGATAGTAGTGCTCAATGATCCAAATATAGCACTTGCATGAGTAGTTAGGAATACCATAACCTAAGGAGCTTTCATTTGTTATTTTCTCGTATAAGTTCAGTAGGTTTTATTTGTTATAATTCATTGATAGTCTAAATAATAAAGAAACTTTAGTAATACCGGTAATTGTTCAATCTTCCTCGTGGGATCGATCCGATATATACCATAAACTACTAGTTGACATGTATACTTGCAGTGAAATGGATGTATTTCGAATTTTTAACTTATACGTATATCAAAAACCCGTCAATACTTAAGATTCTAGACACAACAATAACAACAAAAACAAGTAAAATTGTCTAAATTAATAAAGTTGCTCTTAGCACCGATATTGACAAATCTTCCCTAGTAACGGCACCAAAAACTTGACATGCGCGGGGTATACATATACAATTTGCTCATCTACAATTAAGTTTTACATTTAGAAATTCCTAAACACCCCACACACGATTTATCGCAAGTATATGAATCGTGAACGAGTATAGGGTATTAAGGGTCAATCTGATAGGGAAGATTGCAATTACCGGTGTTTTTCAAACTCCTTTATTATCTAGACTACCATCAATATAAAAGTAATGAAAATAACACTAGAAAGCTCCTAGAGGTATGAAATTTCTTACTACTCTTGCAAATGAAGTTACCAGTTAAGTGAATGCTATTATCTTGGCTAGTTATGGCGTAATTTCCTAATGTATATGAAACCTACTCTCGTAGTGAATCAACTATACTTATAACTAAACCATACCTACTCTCGTGGTTATGAAATTAACTACAAGCTCATTTCTTGTATGAAATTACATGAAACAAGTCACTAAAGCCACATGAGTGCACCTCTACTCTCGTGAGTATACTCCCCAGGTTTATCACTTCATTGAACTAGTGTTAACTTCCAATTCTCATTGCAAACTTAACACCTTTAGATAATCACAATTAATGGCCGGTTAATCATAATTAGAAAAGTAAAAGTGATAAATAACTTGCTCAAAATAATATCATCACATAACCAGATAAACATCACTAACAAGATATAGCAAATTCAACCATAACTCTAGGCATAAACTTTAGAAACACATATAAAAACACAAATCCAAACTTGTACCATAGATAAACATGAACTCAGATACAGAAGAGAAAGTGATAGGAGAGAAATCACCCTTGTCACATGAGCTCTAACTCTCCATCTATGCTCCTCCAATTTTCATCCAAATCTAAACTACAAATACAAGAAGGAAAAACTACACTACCTATACTATACTACTCTTACAATGAACTAAGGAAAATCTAGTAAAAGCTACATTTTTGGTGAGTTTCTCTAGCCTTCCAAAATTCTGAAAATATTCTCCAAGGCTTCTATTAATAGAGGAATTCAAGCTCATAGTGAGTTGTTAAAGTTGATGTAAATTGCTTTTTGGAATCACCAAAAGATGCTTCTTGAATTCTCTATACTAGCTTGCTCAGTTCCAGCCTGATTTCTTGCAGATAAATTGGTCAAAAAGTTTGTATGAATAGAGCACCAGTTGTAGGTCCGAAATTGGTGATCCGAGGGCCAGATCCGAGGTCGGATCGCTCAAAATACCCCTCGGATCTCATTTTTCTTTGTTTTTATCTTCACTGCACATTAGGATCTGAGGCCTGTAACATCGAGATCCGAGCTCAGATCCTCCCCTCGGATGTAGCCTCTGATTGCAAAAGTTTATCCGAGGTCAGATCTAGTACAGATCCGAACTCAGATTTACTTGCTTTGTTTTCTGTCTAATTTCAACTAATATTTTCTCGATTTTAGAGGCTGAACTAGCTCTTGTGTAAAACACGAAAATTGTAGTTCTTTGAGTCAGCTTTCCAATGCATCAAGAATCATCCAATTTGGAGCTCTGTGGATCGAGAAATGAAGAAAATACTCTCGACTGGTCAGTGCTCTATTTCAGCTTTTGACCATGAAAATGTACTTCTGTATTTCGACATTTTGACAATGAAAATGACAGAACTGGATTTCTATGTCTTCATACCAAATGTGGATCTATATCTTAGCTTCAAATGGTATAAGAATCTCCTCAATCTGATTATTGTAGCTCAAGTTATAGTCGAAATACGAAAATATGTCAAAGCTGTGAAAACTTGCTTCCTTTTATTCTTGATTGCATTTCTTCTCTTGCACTTCATATTCTCTTTTTATCACTTTAAACCATCATCAACCATCCAAATATCTTCTCAAATCACTCCAATTAATGATTGAATCATAAAACTACAAAACATGAAGTTTTTACCATTAAAATCCATAAAAATGCAATTTTCACACTTTAAACCATAAAATGCATATTTTCACTAGAATCTTAGTTAATTGGATATAAAACTAAATAAAACACACCAAAACTAACTAACAAAAGATACTAAAAACATGCAAACTATGCACTTATCAAACTCCCCCACACTTGAACCATTGCTTGTCCTCAAGCAATCAACACATCTCCAACAACAATGATTCAAGAGGTGAAACAGTATATGCACTTTTTCGATTTCAATTCTTCATAACTTGGCAAACAACCACTATGCAATTGTTCAATCTATACTAAATACTCATAATATCAAGTAAAGGAAAGATAATTATGCCCTAATTTTAACAAGTTAAACTTAATCTCCCACTCTAACCTAATTTCACAGGCAAGTAAATCACATAGTCAATTTATAGCTTTCCTTTTCCCAAAATCATCTCTTCCTCAATTTTCACGACTAAGAGGGACTTATTCATACTTGATTTTTACTCAAATAGTGAAAATGCCTTTCGACGCGAAAATCGACACTTTTGGGAGAAAATCCCCGGTTACTCAACATTTCACGTATCTAAGTTGCTATGCATACTCTTAATTCAAGTACCTTTTTACGCGAATGTCGACATTTGTAGATGCCAACCCCCCGGTACTCGATACAAGAATCATTGGAGTAGACCAAAACTCTTATTCTTCTTTTTTTCTTTTTCTTTTTCCTTTTTTCTTTTTTTCTTCTCTTTTTGTTTTCTTTTAAAGTATAGGACAATAAATAGACATTCTCTCATAACGAATACACAAGAATAACCAAAGGAAAAATATAGACTTTATTGACTATATCAATCACTTGCAAAATTAAGTAAAGAGGAGAAATCTTATTCAACATAAAAAATTATAGGCATAATTCTCCCTACTTTACTGAATATACTTTCTAAAATGCAAAAATCATAATTGCATAATAACCATTTCCAAGTTAAATGAGGACTAAATCTTCCAAAATACATATAAAGTTTCAACAAGTGGAAGAATTAGATACTTAAAGTTGGAACAAATTGGTCCTTTTTAAAACAAAGACAAAAATTGCAAAAAATTTTGGGCCATAGTGAAATATTGAAAAGATTGTAAAAAAATTTTGATAGAGTTTCCCCTTATAACTGGATGAAACTCTCTGCCAACAAACCCAAATTCAAGAAAATTTTCCACATGGCAATTTTTTCAAGTATAATTCCAATATTTCTAAAACTTTTAAATCCACAAAATATCATCACATGGCACTAGAATGAAAGTTCAAATATTTCCCTCCTCTACACTTAAACTTCACATTGTCCGCAATGTGAGAAAGGAAAAATAACGAAAGTAAGAGAAAGTAGTACTCCCCTATTGAACTTGCGCTATCCAAATCCATGGCCAAGTGATGAATTTCCAACCTTATTTGCCAAGAAAGGAGAATTCAATTAATGCACCATTTCAAATGACAAAATCAAAATAAAACAATTGAGTACAAACTTGCAATGATCAAGAAGTGAGCATGCAAATCAAGGGAAAAGGGAAAAGTAATTAAGCATGTGGAACCATACAATGTTCAAGGGATAAAAATATGAAATGAGCTAATCTTCGCTAAATAAGTATATGCATTAGTATCCAAAGCAAAAGGAAGCTAATTTCACAAATAAGCCCATCATCATGAACAAAGTAAGTTCCATTCATACATTTTGTCATCAATGATCAAGTACCCTCAAGTACAAAATGAAGGAGAAAGAGGGGGAAGAATAAGGAAAAGTGAACCGAGCCTTCGTTTTTGAATTATTTTTGAAAGGATCCGAGGTCGGATCCTTATGACTGAACTCAGATCAAAAATTTCGAATTGTTCTCTGATTGCAGAAGTAGATTCGAGGCCTTGGATCTGTACGGATCTGAGCTCGGATCCATTGAATTTGCACTTATTGCAGAACTTTCTACAATTTTCAATTTGACCCCAATTCGAAACACACTCTCCAATTCGTGCTCTACAATGAAATTTTCAAAAATTCAACACTTCACGCACATGGAAAGTGACTTAAACATGAATCTCAACATCTCAAAACAAATAAAAAACATGTAGAATACAAATTGAGGGTTGAGGTTCTTGGATCAAATAGTCCCCTCGACACTTCTAATGCACATGATAGTGCTCAAATGGTTCAAAATAGTGCAAATAGGTCATGAACACATTTAAACACTTGAATGCACTTCAACTTCATGCAAATGACTGACTTAACCTCATATCGTGAAATTAAGAATTGTAAACTCAAAAATAAAGGTTAAGCTTCCTTTTTTCACGTCGGTATCCACTCCTTATAATCTCTTTTGCACTTGAAATAATTCACATGACTTTTTGTCATTGCTACATACAAAACGCACAAAAATGCTAATCAAATAACTAAAACCTACTAAAAATCTAGAAACCGTTGGGTTGCCTCCCAACAAGCGCTTCTTTATAGTCATTAGCTTGACTATATCACCTCATCATTTTTTTTTAAGGAGGTTTTGTTAAAAAATAATGCACCATTTTTGGATGTGGTGGATCATTAAATGGTAGCTCAATAGCAAAAGCCACGTATTCTAATGATGTGAGAAATGGAAGTAGCTTATCTATCTCAAATGAGTCGTAGATATTACCTTGAATGAATGTCACTTGATGATAGGTTGCGATTTTATCATTTATTTTATTATTAATTTCTCCTATTACCTGACCCAATCTGGATTAATTGTTAGATTCTACTCACTTTTAGTATTTTACATATATTTCAGGGAGTAGAACGAAAATACCATAATAAGTGCCGATTTGACAGTTATCAGGAAAGAGTTCAAGTAGCAGGCATCCAGGGTATTTTTGGAACAAGGAGATACAAGTCCTATTTGGTAATTCACGGAAGACAGTATAAAAAGAAGAAAAAAGGAACGCAGGAGAGGTCTTCTTCCTCCAGGGGGAGCCGCCGCACAGCAGGAGCTGGCTTCCCTCTTAGTTTCTCCATTGTTTAGTTTAGCCTAGCTTTGTTTGACTTTTCCATCTTTTCGTCTTCTAGTAGGAACTTTTCCTCTTTAGCTTTTGATAGTGGAGTTCTCCTGTGCATGTCAGGAGCCTTACGAGGAATTGAACCATTGTTTGTGGTTGCTGGTTTCTCCTTATTCAATCGAATAAATTGATTTCTCATGAACGAGGCCAATGGCCGCTAGTGTCGCTCCAATTTCTCGCGGATTTTGTTCATCAAACATGAGCTAAATTTCTTCACTCTAGTCAAGGGACAATGGATGCTTTGGATTGCCTAAAACTTGTGAGATCGATTTAATTTTATCTTTTTCTCTTATTTATTGGTATTTGCATATTCCCTGATTGCAGTGCTTATGGTTGTTTAATTAATTGATTGTCTTGGATCCGGATAATTAGTTAATTTAATAATCTATTGTCAATTGAGGTGTTAAATCCGTAATTGTTTAATTGTCTCAAAATAGTGATAACTGGCATGATTGAGTTTGTGTCAGGGAAATACGCGGGCTAATCTAAAATAACCCTGGTAGTGCGTTATTTGGTTAGAATAGGGCTCCTCTAATACGTAAGGCAATTGAGGAATTAAATTCTATGGGCGTACCTAGGATTATTTCTCAATTAGAGCAGTGATTAACGGGCGTACCTTAATCATCGACACAGTAAGGAGGGGTTGACTGTCATCGCTTGTTTGGCAGTTATAACCTATTTATTAGTAAATAATTGGAATTGCCTTTGCTTATCGATGATCAATTAGGTGAACCATTGCTGAAGTTATTCCTTGGCTAGATCCTTAATTATCATTCATTTGATTTTAGTAATTTGTTATTTAATTTTTAGTAGTTTCTTAGATTTTATTTGAACTTCTTTTATTGTCACCTTCTGCATAAAAACACCCCCTTGTCACTGTGAATTTGAAAAGGAACAATTACTCCCAGTCCCTGTGGATTCGACCCTACTCACCGCTATCTACTGAAATTACTTTTAGTTTGAGCAGGTTTTATTATTGCACAGGCTGACAACCTGTCACTTGAGTACTTACCAAAGGAATGTCCATTTGCCTTTCTTGGACAATAATACTTTTAAAACGTATATTAAGGCTCACCTCTTGAGATTCAAGATTAGTTATGAAGGTATTATCTTGTAAAATGGACATTTTCTCATTGAAACACAATTGAAATTCATCATTTTCATCAAAATGCAATCCACTTTCACTTGCAACATGCTCACCATCCAAGTTAGGGTCATAATGCATCTCATAGAAGAAATAACTTCACATAACTCATGCAATTGCTTTTGTATTCTACCGAAGTGAGAAGCTAATTCATCTAACCTTTCCTCAATCCTAGCAAAACGATCGAAGGTCGTGTTAGCTAGCTTTTCTATGGCTAAATCAAAGTGATTAGAACATTTTTCTATAGCTAGCTCCTAAGATGCATTAGAATCATTAACTAATGGTTCACTTTCTAATTCACAAGGTAAAGATGCATTAGCTAATCTTTCTATTGTCAATTCCCAAGATGGTTTTGCTTCATTTTGGACACATTCGAGTTGGTAATCATAAAAACATGAAGAATCACTAGTAGTACATTGATTATCCCAACCATAATCACAAGAATTGTCCCAATTAGGACCATATTGATCAAGATAAAGATTGCAATGCCTAAATTCATCATAATTATCCACATTTTGTACTTGTCTACATGTATAAGTAGCATGATGACCTCCACACAAAATCAAACCAAATAAAAGAGAAAGGCAAAAATTACCTCCCCCTGATGATTCCTAACCAGCCCACCCCCAGCGGCCACATTTTGCACGTCACTTGTATCTCTATTAAGCTTTAGAGAACCCGGAGATGGTCCACCCCAAGATACGGCAACATGCCGATGCAAAATTGTTGATGAAGGAGCTAAAGATGGCCATATAACGTCTGTATCTCCTTGGAAAAAAGAATTTTTGAATACCTTTGCTGTACCAAGTCGATTTAAGAAACTCTCCACCTCCCAGATGACTTGAGCAGCTAAGTGATTTACCCCTTAAAACCTCGCTGCATTGCATCCTTTCCAAATAAACCAAAGAATTATAATCAGACAAGCAACTCGTATGTGATTCCTGTTAAGCTTGGGCAACGAAAGAAACCAGAGAAACAGCAAAGCCGAAACACAAGAGAATTTTAGTTTTTTTGGACCAAAAACGTTGAAAAAATGGTCCCAAATAGCAATGGCTACAGGGCCATCAAGGAAGACATGAAGTGCCGATTCAGTACTTGATTGACAGCGTACATGTTATGGCCTGGATTCAATGGAGCTATTAAACAGACTACCAGAAAGAGTCAGCAGGGAAGGTAGCAAGAGAAAGGGGGGCACATGGAGGAATCACGTGGCCAAGCATAGTCCTAACAGAATGAAGAAATTGGGCGGGAAAGTTAGTTAACTGCTAGTAATCTGTTACTTGAGTTAGAAGCTAGGATTTGTATAAGAATTTCATCTGCAATTGGAGGAATCATCAGATTGATTGTTACAAAATTCTTCTCTCAATAATATCTCAGACTCCCTCATTGTCTTTTCTCTCTTCTTCCTCTGAGTTCTTCCTCATTTCTCCCCCTTTTCCCCTTCTTCTATCTTCCCTCTATTGATATAGTTCAGTTCCTCGATTTCAATCTTCAACAGTGGTATCAGAGCTTGCGGTCCTTGGATTGCAAGTTCACTCCACAGTCCAGCATGGCAGAAGGTACTCGCAGGAAAAACTTTGAGGAGCAGCTTAGGAAACAAGATGCCAGAATTCAAGCGGTCCTCAACTCCCTGGTAGCAGACAAGCAAGTCATGGAGAAAAAGTTGGAAGTTAATCAAAGGGAGATGCGGTCCTTACTGGAAGCCAATAGCACAGAGCTGAAAAACTTTGTGAGTAAACAGATCAGCTCGATTTTGAGAAGTTTGCAAGGTGACAAGGGAATTTTGGGAAATCCTAATGGCTCTGTAGAAAAGACTCCTAATAATCGAAATGCTGGAATTCCGAATTCTAGACATGGTGAATTTGGCAGTTTCGAATTTGGCAGTTCCCCAGGTTAGATTTTCCTAGATTTGATGGCTACAATTCCAAGGAGTGGGTCAGGAAGTGTGAAAAAATCTTCCAACTATTTCGCACTTCCGAGGATCAACAGATGGACCTTGTGGAACTACACTTAGAAGGAAAGGCAGATCTCTGGTATCAGAATTTCAAAAAACAAAGAGGAATAGTCCAATGGAAGGATTTTGGATCAGCAGTGTGTAGGAGATTCAACACTATGGAAGAGGCTGATGCAGTGGAAGAGTTCAGCAAACTCAATCAAACCTCCTCTGTTTTGGCATATCAGGAGAAGTTTGAGGAATTGAGGTCTATTGTAATGATCCAGATGCCAGAACTGACTGAATCCTACTACATTGCTAGTTTCCTAAGTGGATTAAAGGGGGAAATTAAATTTGCCTTGAAGATGCACAGGCCAGACAGTCTACAATCTGCCTTTGAGATGGCCAGATGGCAGGAACACCACTTGGAGCTGGTCCACAAGTCCAGTAGGCCTATACTCAAGAATGCCTTGCACTCAACCTCATTTGGTCTTAACAGGAGGGGGAATGGAGCTCAGGATTCGGGAGTAAGACAAGTTGGAACATCACCAATAGATCTTAGCAGGAAGTCCAATTCACAGCAAGTTTTCAAGAAAATTTCCCCCACTGAATTCCAGTACAAGAAGGATCACAACTTATGTTTCAGGTGTGGGGAAAGATTTAGTCCAGGACACAATTGTAAAAGCAAGGGGATCCACATAATGATAGTAGGAGAGGAGGAAAAAGGCGTGGAAAATCACACAGCAGAAGAGAAGGAAGTTATTGAATACATGGGGAACCAACAAGAGCATGATGTGATGCTAACCTTGCATGCAATGTCAGGGGAATTATCCTCAAGCATCATCAAAATGCAAGGGGAGTATAAGAACCATCACTTGACAATCCTGTTAGATGAGGGAAGTACTAATTGCTTTATCAAGAGGACCGTGGCTCAGCAATACCCAGAAACTGTACAAAACCACAGGCCCTTCAAGGTCAAGATAGCTGATGGCAAGGGGTTGACATGTGACCAGTGGATTCCAGGGATGCGGTGGAACATGCAGGGCCACAGATTTGCACATGATGTATTTGTATTGGAGCTGGAGCCTTATGATCTGATCCTTGGAGTCGATTGGATGAAGTCCTACAGTCCCATTACTTTTGATTTCAAGAAGTTGAACCTGTCTTTTGAAAAAGGAGAGGAGCAAGTGGTGCTAAAGGAGACTCCAACAATGCAAACGTAAGGATGCAGCAAGGTCCCTCAGCTCACAAGTATGTCAGACATAAGATCAGGAAGGCATTGCAGCAATCCTGCATGGTGAAGATTCACAACTCACAGTAATTTCTGAACCAGATTCTCTTACTGAGTTGTTGGCCAAGTATGATGATGTCTTTGCAGAACCAAACACCCTTCCCCCAAACAGATGCCATGATCAACAAATCCCTCTTAAACCAGGTGCCCAACCTTTCAAAATTTCTCCCTACAGGTACCCCGATATACAAAAAAATGAGATTGACAGGCAAGTGTAAGATATGTTGAACTCTGGCCTTATACAAGTTAGCCATAGCCCCTTTGCATCACCTGCTGTTTTAGTGAAAAAGAAAGATGGGAGCTGGAGGCTTTGTATTGACTATAGGCAACTGAACAACCTCACTGTTAAAGATAAATTTCCAATCCCTATTATAGATGATTTATTGGATGAGTTACATGGAGCCAGAATCTTTTCTAAAATTGATCTAAGATCAGGCTATCACCAAATCAGAATGAAACCTGATGACATCCATAAAACTGCTTTTAGAACTCATTCTGGTCTATATGAGTACCTAGTAATGCCATTTGGTCTAACAAACGCCCTAGCTACCTTTCAAGCCCTCATGAACTCGGTCTTTGAGCCTTATATCATAAAATTTGTCCTTGTGTTTTTTGATGACATTTTAATCTATAGTCCAGACTACAAGACTCACCTTCACCACTTATCCATAGCTTTGAACACCCAGAGAAAACACTCACTGTATGCAAAGATGTCAAAATGCTCTTTTGGTCAAAACCAAGTAGAGTATCTGGGACATATAATTACTAGTGAAGGGGTGAAAATTGATCCATCCAAGATGGAAGCAATGCTGTCCTGGCCAACTCCCACCTGTGTAAAGGCTCTTAGAGGATTCTTGGGCTTGACAGGTTACTCTAGGAGGTTTGTTAAGGGGTATGGGGAGATTGCTAAGCCTCTTACTGAATTGCTAAAAAAGGATCAAATTGCATGGAGTACTGCTGCAGAATCTGCATTTCAACAATTGAAGCTGGCAATAAGTGCAGCACCAGTGTTGGCATTACCTGACTTCTCAAAGCCATTCCTGTTGGAAACTGATGCCAGTCAGATAGCCATTGGTGTTGTTCTAATGCAACAAGGGAGGCCAATAGCCTACTACAGTCAAGTACTGGGACAGAATAATCAAGCCAGATTTACCTATGAGAAGGAACTCCTATCACTCATCACTGCATTTCACAAATGGAAACATTACTTGATGGGACACCATTTCATTATAAAGACTGATCATGTGAGCCTCAAATACTTGTTGGATCAGAAAATTAACACTTCTCTTCAACAAAAATGGCTGGTTAAACTTATGGGGATGGACTATGAGATTCAATACAAAAGGGGGAAGGATAATGTGGTTGCTGATGCCTTATCAAGGATGGGTGAATTGGAGAATACAGCAGAAATGCCTGTGCATACTATCACTACCATCAAGCCCCAGTGGTTGACAATGGTAGCTGAGAGCTACAATGGTGATGAGATGGCCAATGAAGTTCTGCTGAAGTTGGCTATGGGAGCTGATGATTACTCTTATAACCAAGGGATTCTAAGATTCAAGGGAAGGGTGTGGGTAGGAGCCGATTCTGGATTAAGGCAAAGGCTGATCTCCTGTTTTCATGATTCTTGTCTTGGGGGACACTCTGGGAATCATGGTACTTATCAGAGGATTAGGAGTTATCTATACTGGCCTAGAATGAAGAAGGAAATAGAGCAATATGTACGGAGCTGTGAGGTCTGCAGGAGGAGTAAAAATGAAAATTGCCCCTATCCAGGTTTGCTGCAGCCACTGGTCATACCTGACCAAGCGTGGCAACAAATTTCTATGGATTTCATTGAGGGGTTACCCAAGTCCTTTGGTTGTAATGTGATCTATGTGGTGGTGGACAGATTTACTAAGTATGCCCATTTTATTCCAATGACCTCTCACTACACCGCTAAAAGTGTAACAGAGGCATTCTTTGATCAAATTTTTAGGTTGCATGGCCTACCAACACACATTGTCTATGATAGAGACAAGGCCTTTACTAGTGTGTTCTGGCAAGAACTCTTCAAAATGCTAGGCACAGAACTAAATCTTTCATCTGCATATCACCCTCAGTCTGATGGGTAGACTGAGAGGGTGAATAGGTGTGTGGAAAACTACCTGAGAAGTATATGTATGTATCAACTAGGGAAATGGAGAAAATGGCTCCCTGCAGCAGAGTGGTGGTACAACACTAACCATCATAATAGTTTGCAAATGTCTCCCTTTCAGGCCTTGTATGGTTACAAGCCTATTCAGATGAACCTGAGGCCTGATAGCACATTAGTAGCTGTTGTGGAGGATTGGGCACAAGAACGAGTGGGCTGGAACTCCTTGCTCAAGGAGAACCTGTTGAAGGCTCAGAATAGGATGAAACAAATGGCAGATAAAGGGAGGAGTGACAGGAATTTGAAGTAGGAGAATGGGCTTACTTGAAGCTTCAGCCTTACAGACAAACTTTTGTAGCTGTAAGAAGGAATATAAAACTGGCAGCTAAGTACTATGGACCTTATCAGGTAGAGCACAAGATGGGGACTGTAGCTTATAGGTTGAAGTTACCTGCAGGATCAGCCATACATCTTGTTTTCCATGTCTCCCTGCTCAAAAAGTCACCTAAGGGGGCTCAAATCAACACTACCTTGCCTGCCCTGAATGATGATGGTGAGTTTGGTGTTGTTCCCTCAGCAGTTTTGGACCAGGGGACAATTTTTAGGATGGGACAAGAGGTCGACCAGGTGCTGGTGCAGTGGGAAAACATAGAACCCGAGGAGGCTACCTGGGAAGATTGGTCGTTCATTCATGCTCAATTTCCTACTTTCCAAATTAATCAATCCTAGAGACTAGGATTGTTTTTAAGGGGGAGGCATTGTTATGGCCTGGATTCAATGGAGCTATTAAATAGACTACCAGAAAGAGTCAGCAGGGAAGGTAGCAAGAGAAATGGGGGGCACATGGAGGAATCACGTGGCCAAGCATGGTCCTAACAGAATGAAGAAATTGGGCGGGAAAGTTAGTTAACTGCTAGTAATCTGTTACTTGAGTTAGAAGCTAGGATTTGTATAAGAATTACATCTGCAATTGGAGGAATCATCAGATTGATTGTTACAAAATTCTTCTCTCAATAATATCTCAAACTCCCTCATTGTCTTTTCTCTCATCTTCCTCTGAGTTCTTCCTCGTTTCTCCCCGTTTTTCCCCTTCTTCTATCTTCCCTCTACTGATATAGTTCAGTTCCTCGATTTCAATCTTCAACACTACATACCTGGATACTAACATGAATCGCTTCTGTTGTAAATTCTCCTTCGAAGGCAAAAGATTATGAAGCAACCTCCACACAAAGAAAGACAATTTAATAGGGACAATGGCGTTCCAAATCAACCTGGAGACCAAAGAGATATTTTTCCTTTTCCTGACAGTCTCCCAAGCCGTGGAAATGAAAAAAAGCTCATTAGCAGAAGGAGACCATACCATGGAGTCCTTCTTATACGGATCAAACTGTACCTGCAAAACTTGCAACACTATAGGTTCCAGTAACCAAAGCCTAAGTTTTGCCTCATTCCATTTGTCCCCAGTGAAGAATTCTGCCACAAGGAATTGAGGAGAGTCCTGCCGACAATAAAGTTGACACAAAGGATCATCCTGTAACCATCTGTCAACCCAGAAATCTACTAAACCCTCTCCAAAACACCATCGTGTATATATATATATATATATATATATATATATATATATATATATGCAAAGTGTATATATATCATGCATACAATACCTCGATTACCAGCATTCCATTGTTGCCATCCTTTCTGCCTTGTGGCTTCTACATTCTAAGTTGATGTACCAAAATGAAAAATGGAAAAGAAGAAGAAGAAGAAAATTAATCATACAAAACTTTTTCTTGTAGACAATGAACTTTCATTTATGCATTATTCTTGTCAAGGCACAGTTTTTTTTTAACTATTAATCCTCGAGGCACAGATTTTGTAGGTGACATAATGGTGAGCTTTTGCATCCGCCGATTGTACATGGAAAATGATGTAACTAGCAATCTGCTAAAGAATTGGATGCTAAAAAACAAGTCTGATGAAAAAAAAAGAAAGTCATAAGGACAACCAATATTCTTGATGACAAACAAAAAATAAACAGTAATTGAAATATAAAAATTAACCATGAAAATCTTGCACTCCCTATGTGCCATAGTTTGAGAATTTTTGTTTTTTGGAATTCAAACTTTTTAAGAAAAAAAATGTAATTATTAAGTTTGAATGTGATGATTTTGGATGAACCTTAAACATGGTCCTCACATTTAAATTCTATGAGTCTAGTGGCACGCAAAAAGTAATTTTTTTCAAATGGTAAAATGGAAGCTTGAGAAGTTGTGTTGCTTTTGAAAAGATGATTCTTTGTTTGGATTATCCAAAAGGTGAAAACATGACACTAGAAAAGGATGGAGGGAGGATAAAAGGAATAGTTGCTCAGTTATTTTACTATTTTACTACTATTTTATTTACCTTTTTATTGTATATTTTTCAAAAAGCTTCCTTTTGTTTAGTTAAATAGAAAACCAAAGACCATGTACTTTATTTGTTTTCCATTGTTTGATATCAATAGGGCAACAAGTAATTTTAAAACTAGTGGAACACATTATAAAAATTCATAATTTTTCAAAGAGTGAGTTTGTAGGACTTTTGGGGGGGGGTGGGGGCACGGGCCCCCACTTTAAATCCACCACACAACTATTAAAGTCTCCCAAGCGTAAAATTTTTTATATTGGAAATTGTGAAAATGTAAAAGAATAATAAATACGGCCGGCCACTTGCTAAAGAAATACAAATTAAAATTAATCAAAGCCATAAATAGGTATAATTATTCTATAATTAGAAGGTTATATTAACTTTGTTATAGGGGCTGTTCTCATTTTCTTTTACATCTAGATTTTAGATTTTTTTAAAAAAACAAAAAGGTCAAAATCGTGAATATACCTATGAGTTAACTTTAATTGATTCTGACTTTTTCTCTATAATGACATTCAATGATTAACTTTTGCAAAATTTAATGCAAACAAGTATAGGCTAAAAGAAGCATGAATACCAAAACAGTAAAAGCGGTCAGGAAAAATTTCTATATTGGGAATAAAAGATGAAACATCTTAAATGACCCCATAAAGTTTTGATCCTAAAATTACTCACTAAAAATATGCTAATCACAAGTGAATTTCAGCTCATAACAATAGGTAGCTTTGAAGATGTCCGATTGGTTTTGTTAGAAAAAATTCATAGTGATGTTCAATGGATACCTAGATAAGCAAATAAGGTTGCACATAATTTAGCAAACTACACTAAATCTACCAATCTAACTGAATCTCTTTGGAATTCCTCCCGACTTTGTCAAATAAATTAAATTGTATTGTATGATTTCCAGCTAACTTATTAATAACTTGTTTGGATAGGAATATTTGCAAAAAAAATTTCAAATTTTTTTCTACTTACATCATGAACACAATTTCCAACCACCTTTTTTATCTAACATATATTATATCAAAAAAAATGTTACAGTAATTATTTCAAATAAATATATCAAAGAACCTCCTATTCAAACAAACTCATTGGTTTCACGTTTTCTATATACAAATACATATACATATATATATATATATATATATATATATATATATATATATATATATATATATATATGAATTCAGCCTGGCCATAACAATTTCAATAATTTCATAAAGTCCCACGTCTTGACGTAATATATATGTGGGGAAGATTGAGCAGTAGTATCCATTGTTTTCATTATATATATACGTGGGACTTTATGAAATTATTGAAATTGTTATGGCCAGGCTGAATTCCTAATTTGAACCTAAGCTGATATCATATCCTATCCAATGAAGGAAAGAAAAATCCTGAAAATGACAATAGGTGACTTATGAATTAATGAAAATAACGCTTATGAAATTAATTAATCTCCGCCAAAATTAATGATGTGAAATCTAAACTAATTTTTGTAAAGAATTTAATCCTGTGTCTGTGTAATGAGAAAACAACAATTGCTGACTTTCATATGTTGTACGGATATTCTGGAGTAGTACTTGTTGCTTCAGTGGCCACAACGGATCCCTCAACTCAATGTTATTAACAAAATCCCAACGAGTCCTTTTGACTGAACAAGAAAAGAAATTAAATCCCACTACAAAGCCGTACCTACCTCTGTAAAGCTGATCTACGTTGAATGGCCCAACTTGGGATGGACAAGCTGCCAATGACAATGACCAAGTCACCAACAAATGAAAGAGACGCCATCAATTAATGCCAGACTTGATTGTTTCTCCAGTTAATTTCACGGACAAATAAATCTTGTCATTTCTTTGAATACTCAAGTAGAAATTTTGTAAGATTACACATACTTTAGCAAACTACCCCAAATCTACCAATCTAACTGAATCTTTTTGGAATTCTCCCCTGACTTTGTCAAATAAATTGTGCTGTATGATTTCCGTTTTGCACATTTTCTTTATATATATATATATACACACACGCGCGCCATCTTCCCCACATTTATATTCCGTGTAGATATGGGTCTTTATGAAATTAGTGAAATTGTTATGGCCAGGCTGAAATTTCAACCTAAGCTGATATCATATCCTATCCAATGAAGGAAAAAAAAAAGTCCTGAAATGACAATAGCTGACTTATGAATTAATGAAAAGAACACTTAAGAAATTAATTAATCTCCAACAAAATTAATGACGTGGAATCTAAATTAATTTTTGTAAAGAATTCAATCCCGTGTTTGTGTAATGAGAAAGCAACAATAGCTGACTTATTCATATGTTGTACGGATATTCTTGAGTAGTACTTGTTGCTTGGGTGGCCAAATGTCAATGTTATTAGCGAAATCCCAAAGTGTCTTTTGACTGAACAAATAAATCTTGTCATTTCTTTGAATATTCAAGTAGAAAGTTTGTAAGTATGTGTCTTGGCATGTCGAAGAGATGGTTGCTGTTGGTTACTTTCATCCGTTAAAGGTCATATAGCTGCTCAAGTGTCTTTGAGTGGCAAATTGGGATTTAATGTCTCTATATAGACTCAAGGCTCCAAAATTGGTTCAGCCCAATGTTGTCCTTCGGTTCGATAAATTTATGAGAATTAAGAGTCAACCACTTTATTTTCAAGATTGGGTGTAGGTTCGAAAACTCTCTCATGTTACAGCCTTAATATTTCATAATTGTGCCATCAAACAGAGCAATTGATTATTGAAATTTTCATTTGGCACTCGTTAAAACATTCAAATCATACCTAAGTTATTAAGTAAATGCATACATCATATTTATTATACCTCTGAATTGGGATACTTTCCGATTGTCAGGAAAAGACCCTTTAAAAGTCTCCTATGCACTAGGTCAGGAGCTCAAACCCCGTTTAGTATATCACACAAGAAGTATAGTACTTCTTGTTTTCAAAAAATTCAGAAAGTGCAACAGTGTACTTGTCTAGTTTGGTTCTTCATGCTCCCAACTCCCACACAAATCTCTTTAAACTCCTCATAATAGAGTAGGAGTAGGAGTAGGTTAGATATTTTTGCAGATAAAAAAAAAAGAAAAAAATTGTGATGCTTTTCCAAATTAACTATACTTTTCCAATAAACTAGCACCTGAGCCCGCTTTTATCAATTGCCAATGGGTATCCATTATCCAAACTATTTTTTATTTACTTTACACAAACGAATGTTTGTTTCTGTACTCAACTGACATTCTTCAAGACATAAAATATTTTAGGTGAGATAACTTGGTTTCTTTCATGCATGAATCGAAGAAGAAAATGATTTATCAACATCCTCACTACAATTTGAGGTAACCTATGCCACTGTATAGCCAACTTGCAACAAGATTTCACATATTAACGTATAATAATCCTAAATCAATATATCTTATTAAAACAGTAGGAAAATATGCTGGCTTTTGATCTATTCAAATTTTGTACTGGTGCTAATGTTTTTAATTGTGTCCGTGGATAAGTGATGCTTACTAAACTTCTTATCTAGCATCTTATTCTATTCGTATATTTCCCCTTCTTTGATCTTCCCACATATATATTACGTCAAGACGTGGGACTTTATGAAATTATTGAAATTGTTATGGCCAGGCTGAATTCCTAATTTGAACCTAAGCTGATATCATACCCTATCCACTGAAGGAAAAAAAATCCTGAAAATGACAATAGCTGACTTATGAATTAATGATAAGAACACTTATGAAATTAATTAATCTCCACCAAAATTAATGACGTGTGAAATCTAAATTAATTTTTGTTTTGTGTAATGAGAAAACAACAATAGCTGGCTTATTCAGTTGTTGTACGGATATTCTTGAGTAGTACTCGTTGCTTGAGCGGCCATAAGTCAATGTTATTAACAAAATCCCCTAGAGTCGTTTGACTGAACAAGAAAAGATCTATGTTGAATGGACCACCTCTGTAAAGCTGATCTATGTTGAATGGCCCAAGTTGGGAAATTACAAACTTCTCAGAACAATTTACTCCATCCAAGAATTGGTACATATGAATAGCATTCCAGCGGGAAAAAAAAAAAAAGAATAGCATTCCAGCGGATGGAGATATTCATAGATATTCTTGAAATTTTACAGTGAAAATTTCATTAATTTTTCAAGTGTACGGTGTCTCTTGGTTTTCAGATTGTTATGTCTGATATAAATTTATCAATTAATACAAATTTCATTCATGAAATTTTATGATGTGTTTTAAAATAAGAAAGAAAGAAAGAAAGAATCTTTTATTTTTGGAGAAAGAAAGAATCGACAGATATGCTTCTCAAGAGTCAATAAAACAGAGCTATATTATCAATTTTTTATCTTCAATTGCTTAGGATCAGATTCGTAGAGTGTACGCAATAGGTTAGCCGATGAAAGAATTAGTAAACAAATGCCGCAGAATGATTCAAATGTCAACGTATCAGGTTATGGTTGGCTTTTTTTTAAAAAAAAAAAAAAAACAATTCCAGAAGTTTATGAAATACAAATATTGGACGTGGTAAAATCTCAATTTAGCTACACAGCTTTATTTGCCAGCCTCCTTGGCTTCCTCGTTTTGGCAACAACTGTCTGAGCCGAAACGCAGTCTGTAGTGAATTAAATATGTCTTGCTTCTGATGATGTAAATAGTCAAGGAAACTGAAATAGATCATAGGTATGAGAAAATAATGGTATGAGATGTAAACAATTAGTCGATGAACTCAAAAAAAAATCTAAAAAATTGTACTCCATCTTCCTTTACAAGCTAGTCTTGGATGGCAGAAAATAAAGCACAAGAATGTGCATTGAAAACTTGGGGGATATAGGGCTAAAGTATCAGTATCAATCCTGAGCATAAAATTTGGACCATGTGTGTATATATATATATTTTTTTTTTCCACAAAAACCATCCCCAATTTTATTAAAAAAGGAAGAGAAAAATACAATATTCTAGAGAGGGACCAAACCTTACCTCTAGAAGCAAATGATGAATATTAAATAAGGAGTACTTACTCCCTTACAACTTGTGTCCTAAAATTGAAAAACGACATTGAGTCTAAAGCTGCAATGGCTTTAACTGAAGATGGAAGTTCTTGTTGACGTGTACGGGGTATACATATGCAGTTCGCTCATCAACAATTAATTTTTACATTTATAAATTCCTAAGTACCCCACACACGATTTATCGCAAGTATATGAATCGTGAGCCAGTATAGGGTATTAAGGGTCGATCCCACAGGGAAGATTGCAATTACCGACGTTTTTCGAACTCCTTTATTAGCTAAACTACCATCAATATAAAAGTAATGAAAATAACACTTGAAAGCTCCTAGAGTTATGGAATTCCTTACTACTCTTGCAAATGAAGTTATCGGTTAAGTGAATGCTATTATCTTGGCTAGTTATGGTATAATTTCCTAATGTATATGAAACCTACTCTCGTAGTGAATCCGAGGGCCAGATCCGAGGTCGGATCGCTCAAAATACCTCTCGGATCTCATTTTTCTTCTTTTTATCTTCACTGCACATTAGGATCTGAGGCCAGTAACATAGAGATCCGAGCTCGGTCCTCCCCTCGGATGTAGCCTTTGATTGCAGAAGTTTATCCGAGGTCGGATCTAGTACAGATCCGAACTCGGATTTACTTGCTCTGTTTTTTGTCCAAGTTCAACTGATATTTTCTCGATGTTAGAAGCTGAACTAGCTCTTGTGCAAAACATGACAGTTGTAGTTCTTTGAGTTAGCGTTCCAATACATCAAGAATCATCCAATTTGGAGCTCTGTGTATAGAAAAATGACCAAAATACCCTCGACTAGTCAGGGCTCTGTTTCAGCTTTTGACCGTGAAAATGTACTTCTGTATTTCGACATTTTGACAATGAAAATGACTGAACTGGATTTTGATGTCTTCATACCAAATGTGGATCTATCTCTTAGCTTCAAAATGATATAAGAATCTCCTCAATATGATTATTGTACTTCAAGATATAGCCGAAATACGAAAATGTGTCAAAGCTGTGAAAACTTGCTTGCTTTTATTCTTGATTGCATTTCTTCTCTTGCACTTCATATTCTCTTTTTATCAGTTTAAACCATCATCAATCATCCAAATATCTTCTCAAATCACTCCATTTGATGATTGAATCATAAAACTAAAAAAACATGAAGTTTTTATAATTAAAATCCATAGAAATGCAATTTTCACACTTTAAACCATAAAATGCATATTTTCACTAGAATCTTAGTTAATTAGTTATAAAACTAAATAAAACACACCAAAACTAACTAACAAAAGATACTAAAAACATGTAAACTATGCACTTATCACTTGTGTTGAGTTAAAAATTCGTTGTGACCTCAATTTCAAGCTAGCTAATTTATCCGCTGTACCATTCGCCTCTTTGAAGACATGCGAAATCCCAACTGAAGCCTGAGATATTATTTTCCTGATATGACGCAGCGTATTGCATAGTGGCTATTTGGCCAGAGAATTCGATAGAATCAACTTCACCAACACCGCCGAATCGACTTCCACAACAAAACCAAACATGCCTTTTGTACACACAAAATCAAACCAAATAAAAGGGAAAGGCTCTCTGCTGCCAAGACGTCCATGTCACCAAATTCCTTGTAAAAAGCAAAAACTACCTCCCCCTGACGATTCCTAACCAGCCCACCCCCAGCGGCCACATTTTGCACGACACTTGCATCTATATTAAGCTTTAGAGAATCCGGAGATGGTCTACCCCAAGATACGGCAACATGCCGATGCAAAATTGTAGATGAAGGAGCTAAAGATGGCCATATAACGTCTGTATCTCCTTGGAAAGAAGAATTTTTGAATACCTTTGTTGTACCAAGTCAATTTAAGAAAACCTCCACCTCCCAGATGACTTGAGCAGCTAAGTGATTTACCCCTTAAAACCTCGCTGCATAGCATCCTTTCCAAATAAACCAAAGAATTACAATCCGAAGAGCAACTCGTATGTGATTCCTGTTAAGCTTGGGCAACGAAAGAAACCAGTGAAGCAACAAAGCTGAGAATTTCAGTTTTTTCAGACCAAAAATGTTGAAAAAATGGTCCTAAATAGCAACGGCTACAGGGCCATCAAGGAAGACATGAAGTGCCGATTCAGTACTTGATTGACAGCATACACACCTGGATACTAACATGAATCCCTTCTGCTGTCAATTTTCCTCCAAAGGCAAAAGATTATGAAGCAACCTCCACACAAAGAAAGACAATTTAATAGGGACAATGGCGTTCCAAATCAACCCGGAGACCAGAGAGATATTTTTCCTTTTCCTGACAACCTCCCAAGCAGTGGAAATGGAAAAAAGCCCATAAGCAGAAGAAGACCATACCATGGAGTCCTTCTTAGATGGATCAAACTGTACCTACAAAACTTGCAACACTATAGGTTCCGGTAACCAAAGCCTAAGTTTTGCCTTATTCCATTTGTCCCCAGTAAAGAATTCTGCCACAAGGAATTGAGGAGAGTCCTGCCGACAATAAAGTTGACACAAAGGATCATCCTGTAACCATCTGTCAACCCAGAAATCTACTAAACCCTCTCCAAAACACCATCGTGTGTATATATACATATATATATATGCAAAGTGTATATATATCATGCATACAATACCTCGATTATCAGCATTCCATTGCTGCCATCCTTTCTGCCTTGTGGCTTGTGGCTTCTACATTCTAAGTTGATGTACCAAAATGAAAAATGGAAAAGAAGAAGATGAAGAAAATTAATCATAAAAAACTTTTTCTTATAGGCAATGAACTTTCATTTTTGCATTATTCTTGTCAAGGCACAGTTTTTTTTTTAACTATTAATCCTCGAGGCACAGATTTTGTAGGTGACATAATGGTGAGCTTTTGCATCCGTCGATTGTACATGGAAAATGATGTAACTGACAATCTGCTAAAGATTTGGATGCTAAAAAACAAGTCTGATGAAAAAAAAAAGAAAATCATAAGGACAACCAATATTCTCGATGACAAACAAAAAATAAATAGTAATTGAAATATAAAAATTGACTATGAAAATCTTGCACTCCCTACGTGCCATAATATGAGATTTTTTGTTTTTTGGAATTCAAACTTTTTAAGAAAAAAAATGTAATTATTAAGTTTGAATGTGATGATTTTGGATGAACCTTAAACATGGCCCTCACATTTAAATTCTATGAGTCTAGTGGCACGCAAAAAGTAATTTTTTTCAAATGGTAAAATGGAATAGCTTAAGAAATTGTGTTGATTTTCAAAAGATGATTCTTTGTTTGGATTATCCAAAAGGTGAAAACATGACACTAGAAAAGGATGGAGGGAGGATAAAAGTAATAGTTGCTCAGTTATTTTACTATTTTATTTACCTTTTTATTGTATATTTTTCAAAAAGCTTCCTTTTGTTTAGTTAAATAGAAAACCGAAGACCATGTACTTTATTTGTTTTCCATTGTTTGATATCAATAAGGCAACAAGTAATTTTAAAACTAGTGGAACACATTATAAAAATTCATAATTTTTCAAAGAGTGAGTTTGTAGGAATTTTTTGGGGGAGGGGGGCACGGGCCCCCACTTTAAATCCACCACACCACTATTAAAGTTTCCCAAGCATAAAATTTTTTAAAATTGGAAATTGTGAAAATGTAAAGGAATAATAAATACGACCACATGCTAAAGAAATACAAATTAAAATTAATCAAAGCCATAAATAGGTATTATTATTCTATAATTAAAAGGTTATATTAACTTTGTTATAGGGGCTGTTCTCATTTTCTTTTACATCTCGATTTTAGATTTTTTTTAAAAACCAAAAAGGTCAAAATCGTGAATATACCTACGAGTTAACTTTAATTGATTCTGATTTTTTCTCTATAATGACATTCAATGATTAACTTTTGCAAAATTTAATGCAAACAAGTATAGGCTAAAAGAAGCATGAATACCAAAGCAATAAAATCGGTCAGGAAAAATTTCTATATTGGGAATAAAAGATGAAACATCTTAAATGACCCCATAAAGTTTTGATTCTGGTATGTGGTAGGGTGTCCTATGCGTGTCTTTAAATGGTCCACAAACTTTCAAGTTGACAGGAAATCCTCCTTAGTTCCAGTTTGGTTGAATCTTAATAAGCTACCCGTTCATCTTTTTGAGAAGCAATGTTTGTTCCAAATTGTTTCTTGTTTGGGTCATCCTCTATTCGTCGACTCTGCAACGGCTAACCTCTCCTGACCAAGCGTTGTTAGAGTGTGTGTAGAGGTTGACTTGTTGAAGGCCTTGCCGTCTCGAATTTGGTTACAAATAGACGAGGGAGTGGGCTTCTCGCAGCCACTGAATCATGAGCAATTACGAAGTACTGCTGCCATTGCTATCACCAAGGACATGGGGAAGATGAATGTGACGTTAAGCACCCTGACCTGTGGCCCAAGGTTCTGCCACAGGTTATGGCACGAGTGCAACGGAAGGAATTGATTAAGTTAGATCAGTGTGGGGTGCGAGGCTTGGCTCTTGCTGACCAGGAGGCTGCGCCTGTCATTACTGCAACAAGGCCTGTGTTGGCTTCTAATCCTCTGGAGGATCAATGCGGGCTTGGCTCCATGGTCTCCGCTTCGCCATCGGCTGCTGGACAAGTGCAACAGGTTGCGAAGATGGTGACCGTTGCGAAACCCACAGGCGCGACTGCTGCAGAGGTTGCGTTAGCTAGTTCTTCGGAGTTGTTGGCTTCCTTATCAAGGCCTCCAGGTCAGGAACAGGTCTTGGCAGGCCTTGATTTGATTTCGTCCGAGGCTAAAGCTGGTACTTCTATGGCTACTGTTGCAACTTCATCTGCTGCCTTTATGAGTAAGGGGTTGAGAACGCAGCCGCTTGTAGAACCAGGGATCACTACTGATACAACTGTGGTTGTTACTAACCGGGTTGCGAGCGGGGAAGTAGTGTTTCTTGTGCCTATGAGCTTGCCTTTGTTGGTTGATGATGGTATTCAGGCGGTGGCTACTGGTATCATTCACGACTTAGCTGGTCGGGTAGTAGAGGAAGAATCTTCATCAACAGAAGAGGGGGATGATGAGTCGGAAGGTGAAGATCATGATATTGCGGCCGACTTACCCAGTAGCGCAGGTTGTCTCTCTCCTCGGATCCCAGGGTCACACGTGGGTGTACCTGGTTGCTCCAAATCTTTGCTTGAGCCTATGAATATTGATCAATTAGCAGTGCTTGAGCAGGATATTCAACCAACTAGGAGTCGTGCTATACGGGCTAAGTTCCCTTCGGATAGAGAGCTCAGGTCGGTAAAACAAAAATCTCAAAATTCTTTTCACTGCTTGTCTAATGATTAATGCACTTTTCTGGAACATTCGTGGGATTTCTAAATCCCCAAATTTTCGAAGATTGAGAAAATTAATTGTGATGCATAAGCTGTCGGTGGTTGGAATCTGTGAGCCTAAACTTTCGACACATGACATTGACTCAATTCGTATTCATTTGAATTTTGATCATGTGGTGTCTAACCCATCAGGAGATATGTGGATCTTCTTTAGCTTACCTTTCTCTTCTGTGGCCGTTGGGGATTTGGATCAACACTTATCCATTTCGTTTGGTCATCCACAATGCTCGTGTCCTTTTACTGTCTCCTTCGTTCATGCTAAGTGTACTGTTGTGGAAAGGAGGTGATTATGGCATGCTCTGTTTAGCGACAAGCCTTGTCAAAAGCCGTGGTATATTGTGGGAGATTTCAATCTTATTCTGTCTGCGAATGAGAAAAGGGGTGGCCGGCCTTTCCAGCCATCTCAGGGATTGGAGCTATCCCATTTCATGGATGAGGCTGGTGTGTTTGATGCAGGCTTTTTTGGGTCCAGTTTCACTTGGTGTAATAATAGATCTGAGCGAGCACGAATCTGGAAGCGTCTAGATCGGGTATTAATTAACATGGCCTGCTTAAATGCTTCGGCCTCATTGACTGTTTCCCACTTGGTCCGAGAGCCTTCTGATCATGCCCCGCTCCTCATGTCCTTCTCTACCCGGTTGGACAATAAACCTTGCACTTTTAGATTTCTCAATATGTGGACATCTAACGCAAGCCTACTGGATGTGATTAAGGTGGCTTGGCAAGTCGAAGATAGTGGCTCGCCTTTTTATCGGATATGGATCAAATTGCGCAGGGTCTCCCGAGCCATTCAACTTTGGAACAAGGAAACGTTTGGTGATGTGTTTCTCGCCGTAAGGAGGGCTGAGGCAGCGGTGGCTCATGCCGAGCTTCAGCTGCAATCAGATAGCTCGGATGAGAATGTTGTCGAATTGCAATGGGTAAGAGCCAAGTTGAGGAGGGTACTAGCTCTTGAGGAGCAATTTTGGCAACAAAAGGCCAGGGTTAAGTGGCTTCAGCAGGGGGATAAAAATTCTAAGTTCTTTCACTCGATGGTGAAGTAGCGGAGGTATCATGTAGCTATTCACAAGATTTGAGATTCGCATGGCTTCACAAGATTTGAGATTCGCATGGCACTTGGCTTACAGATGATGACTCCATCGGACTGGAAGCAGTGAGGTATTTTGAAGAGTTGTTCGCGGAGGATTCTAGTTCGGATCCCCGATTGATCCATGTTATTAACAACTTGAGCTCCGAAATTGATAATATTTGTCTAGAAGAGGCCCCGTCTCTAGACGAGGTTAAGAGTGTGATCTTTTCTATGGATGGTGATAGCACAGCAAGACCGGATGGTTTCACTGGAAAATTTTTTACTTTTGCCTGGGAGGTGAAAGGTCTTGATCTCTATCAAGCGATTCTAAGTTTCTTTTGTGGAGCAGAACTTCCTCGATTTATTACGTCCACCTCAATTGTTCTTATTCCAAAGGTCCTGAATCCTCACTCTTTCTCTCAATATCGTCCTATTAGTGTATGTAACTTTTTGAATAAAGTTATTTCTCGAGTTTTGGTATCACGGTTAACTCCGATTCTGCCCCGTATTATCTCTCCTCAGCAAAGTGGGTTTGTGCCGGGTCAAAGTATGTCCGATAATTATCTCCTAGCTCAGGAGTTGATATCAGACATCGGGAAGAAATGCAGGGGTCGGAATGTGGTGCTTAAACTTGACATGGCCAAGGCATATGACAGGATGTCCTGGGTGTTTGTTCTTAAGATATTGCACCAATTTGGATTTGGGGAAAGATTTATTGATATGGTGTGGCGATTGCTATCAAATGGTTGGTTTTTGGTGATTGTTAATGGTGTTTCACATGGTTTTTTTAAGTCCTTCCGGGGACTTCGGCAGGGAGATCCTCTATCATCGGCGCTTTTTATCATTGGAGCTAAAGTTTTGTCTAGAGGATTGAATTTGCTTTCCTCGCAATCAAAATTTGTGGGATACAAAGTGCCCCAACACTGCCCTGCTGTTTCTCACTTGGCTTTTGCAGATGACGTTATAGTGTTTGCCAATGGGTCAGCTTCTTCGCTAAGGAAAATTATGCGAGTGCTAGAATTGTATTAATGTGCATCTGGCCAATTGGTGAATACTAGTAAGAGTGGTTTTTTGATTCATCCCAGCGTGTCACTGGCTCGAAAAAACGTCATTGAACGGATTACTATTTTTCTAAAAGAGAATTTCCGGTCCGTTATTTGGGTTCTCCATTGTTTACTGGTCGGTGCAAGGGAGTGTATTTTGCGGATTTGTGCTAGAAAATTGTTGCTAAGGTGCTCTCCTGGAAGAACCGCCTTTTATCATCTAGTGGTAAGATCATTTTGATCAAGCACGTGCTGTTGAGCATTCCCCTTCATCTGTTGGCGTCAGTGATACTTCCAAAAAGCTCCTTTCGCATGATAGAACGAGTCTGTGCTAATTTCTTGTGGGGAACGACTAAAGACTCAAATAAGTTTCACTGGATTAGGTGGAGAGATTTATACTATCCTCCAGATAAGGGTGGTGTTAGATTTCGGTCGATTTATGACACTTATCGGGCCTTTTCATGGATACTGTGATGGAACTTTAGGAATGGTATCTCGTTATGGGCTTTATTCTTGCGGGCCAAATACTGTCACATTTCTCATCCTTGTCAAGTGTCCATGGTCTCTACTAGTTCTGCAACGTGGCGTCGCATGTTGGATATTAGGGGATTTGCGGAGCTATTCATAACTTGGAGACCTTATAATGGCAATTGTCATTTCTGGTATGATAACTGGATGGGCTCAGGTGCCTTCTACCTTAGAGTGGAGATGCATGAACATTTGTCCTTTCAAAATTTTGTAGCTAATGGTGCATGGAATAGGCGGTTGTTGGCTCAAGTTTTACCATTTGATATAGTCTAGGCTGTGATGAAGGTGCCAGTCCCTTATTCTTCGTCGGTGGGTAGAATGGTTTGGATGGCTTCGTCGTCTGGACGTTTCTCAATATCCTCGGCCTTCCAAGAGTTGAGGGAGGCCAAGCCATCCTCTTTCATGTATAGGTAGGTTTGGCATCCGCACCTCCCTCAACAAATTTCCTTCTTTATGATGCGGTTGTTGCGAGGACGGTTACCGTTGGATGATATTTTAACTAAGCTTTTTCTTCACTTACCATCCAAATGTTTTTGCTGTGTGGAGTCTAGTGTTGAAACCCTAGAGCATGTGTTCATGGATGGTGAGGTAGCAAGGGCGATTTGGAAGTTTTTCGGATCTCTCTGTGGTATTACATTTGGTCATGACCACTTAAGAGTGTATTTGGCGAATTGGTGGTACAAACCTACTAAGTTTGAGAGGTTAAAGTTTGTCTTTCGACTCTTGCCCATTTTTGTGTGTTGGAATTTGTGGAAGGCAAGGAATTCAGCAGTGTTTGAAGGAATTACCAAGGATGCCTGATCTATCTGTGGAGCAGCTTTTCAAAACTTGAAGGATGCCAACTGGTTGCAATTTGGTGAATTTAATCAGCTCACGACTTGGCCTAAGTTCTTGGCATTGGTGGAGCGGCGAGCAGAAGTGTTTAGGATTCGTCTGGTACATTGGCAATCTCCAGTCTTGGGAACGTTTAAGCTTAATATAGATGGGTGTTCTAAAGGAAATCCGAATCTGAGTGGTGGAGGGGGGATCCTTAGGGATGTTTCGGGATCCTTTATCTTTGCCTTCGCAGGATGCTTTGGCTGTGGGACTAGCTTGCAAGCTGAAGCCAAAGCGTTATTACTTGGGTTGCAACTGTGTGTCCAGAGGACGATGGTAAGGGAGCGGTTGTTGAATCGGATTCAAGGTTGTTAATACAGATTCTTATGAATAATTCCCAATGCCTGTGGTCAATTAGTGGTGAGGTCGAGCAGTGCTTCACACTTTCTAAGGGGAGTATACAATTCAAGCATTGTTACCAACAAGCCAATAAGGTGGCAGACATTCTGGCCATTGTCGGGTGTACCTTGTCTGAGTCGATCTGTCTCTATGAACATCTAAGTAGCCTCCCAGGGATAGCTAGGGGCGAATATCGGTTGGATAAATTGGCTTACCCATCTATTCAAAGACGTCGCATTAAATAAGTTTCTTATTTTCGGATTGTATGGATGAGGTCAGGTTTTTGGCCCCCTCAGGAACTGATTTGAAGTAATAAAATTGGGGCTGGCATCCCAACCCCAGCTCTGGGGATTGCCAAAAAAAAAAAAAAATGCCAATCACAAGTGAATTTCAGCTCATAACAATAGGTAGCTTTGAAGATGTCCGATTGGTTTTGGTAGAAAAATTCATATTGATGTTCAATGGATACCTAGATAAGCAAATAAGGTTGCACATAATTTAGCAAACTACGGTAAATGTTCCAATCTAACTGAATCTCTTTGGAATTCCTCCCGACTTTGTCAAATAAATTGTGTTGTATGATTTCCAGCTAACTTATTAATAACTTGTTTGGATAGGAATATTTGCAAAAAAAAGTTCAAATTTTTTTCTCCTTACATCATGAACACAATTTCCAACCACCTTGTTATCTAACATATATTGTGAGAACCCAAAAATTTTCACATTTTCTCAGCATTATTTTATTCCTTTGCCTACATTTTATACTTTCCTTGGAAATATTAAACTTTCTATGCATTTTTACAAGCAAGTATAGTTTTAAATTCATTTTCCTAGTATGAGTTAGTGTACGTTAAATTTGAAACGCATTATTGATGTGAGGACCCGTAAAATTCCTTATATTTTTCTTACAAATACCCTTTTATTTGGAAATTATTACTTTATAATGGCTCTACTACCCAATCACCCCACAATAAGTGCAAATGAATATAGAATTAAGGGTTTTTCCTTTTCGTTTTCAAGTTAGTGCGAATTAGGGGTTTTATGCCTATCCGTGGTGTGACTATCCGGTACGGAGTGTGAATCAAATTTGGTGATTAAGAGTGAGTTTTAGATGATATTAAGTGTGTGATTAGAAGTGGTAATAATAAGTTAGTGAATTATAAGTTAAAACCCTAGTATATGCGATTTAAGGAAAAATGGGTTGAACCGACGGGTACCGTTCACTACCGATTGAACACCCCACTTGACTACCACTTTCTTATCATAAAATAGCCTTGATATTAGTGCAAAATATCAGCCCTTAAACCAGCTCAAGTCAGCCGAAATTGTGGACCAAAATAAGGGAGAAAAGGAAAAAAATTGACTTCCAATCCAAGGGTGACATTTGTCCACTTTGACCCAAATCAATTCCTATCCTTTTAACCTTCTTGAAGCTTCAATTACACTTTATTTCAGCCTCCATTTCTGCCATATGAACCGTAAGAAAGAGAGGGAAAAGCCAAGAGAAAGAAACCATAATCCATCTTGAGGTTGATCCACTTAAGTGAGAAAACAAGAAATCTAAACCGATTAATCAATAGTTTGAGAGCTTGGGAAGTTTAAGGAACAAAAAATTTCAAGGAGTAGTGGAGGATCACTCTTGCAAGGCCTTGTCTTGAGGTATAATGGCTGATCACCCTTTCTTTTCCATTAATCATGATTAAGTTGGGTATTAATGTTAGAATTGTGCTTGTGATGCTTGTTTGAAATGGTTTTGATGATTGGAGGGATGAATTTTGAGATAGGGTTTTGATTTATTCACTTATAATTCTTGTTGGTTAGGTGTTATATGGTGTGTATATATGGTATATAATCTTGTAAAGGAGAAAGTAGTGGTGGTTTTAAGGTAAAAATGTGAATTATAACTTGACGTAGCAAAATTCCAGATTTCTGGAAATTGAAGCTTCAGTTCTGCCCGGTTCTATTTCCATATGTTTGAGGCCGAATTAGGCTTATCACAAAACATGAAAGTTGTAGAGAATGATTTTTTATAGTTTCCTGAAAAATTTCAGCTCAATCGGAGCAATGTATCCTGTGAAAGGACCAAAATACCCCTAACTACCATAGGTTTAGTCCAATGGACAGTTTTGACATTTCATCAATCTAATCGTGTCTTTTCACCTTTATACATACTGAACTAGCATTTATCCAAAACATGAAAGTTTTAGTGCTATGTCCTAGATTTCCAACACCCCTGGAATCACCTCATTTGGACTTCGGTAGCCTGAGTTATGGTTGTTTACGTATAGTGCGGTTAACTAGCCCGAGTGTGAGATTCTGGTTCTGTAATTTGACATTTTGACTTAGATACACTGCAAAATGGACTGAGCGGTCTTCATCAAAGTTGTAGGTATTTGTTTTAGATTCAAAACGGTATAAATTCCACCTCAATCCGATAAGCGTAGCCTCAGTTGTGTCCGTTATGCAAAACAACGTCAAATCTGCCTTTTGTTTCTTGACTTAAACTTCATTTCCGCACATGCTCCTAGCTTGATTTTGTACCTGTATGACTTGGAGCCTATGAAATGGCTAGTGAAACGAGATGATTCTGTATATGACTTTGGGTTTGATTGAAGAAAAGAATGAAGCCATAAATGGCTGGAAAATAGGTAAATACAAAGGGCGTGCTGCCCAAATTTACGCTCGAGAACTAGGTCGATATACTTATGACTTGAGTAAGGCTTGAGAGCGAATACCACGTGAACCATCTAGGGTATTTACGTTTTCTTTGCCACTTCGACTCAAATAGCGATTTTAAAGTTTTACAAGTGAGTCTAAGTTTTACAAATATTTTACTTATGTCATTTGGTTTCAATGTACTCTTTTCACTACCAAAACCATATTTATACTTTGTACTAGTACATATGCGACTTTTCTTTGACTCACTTATATCTTTGATAGTTGAAGCATAATGTGTTCGTTTGATTATATTAGGATACCTTGGTGATTGAGGGTGTATCCGGAAGGAAACTTTGGACGTTATTTTGCGTAAATAGGTGAGTGTTCCTTGTTTGTTATATTTTCATTGCCTATGTGGCTTGTTCTTACTTATATGACTTGTTATGAACGAATGATAATATGTTAAATGTTTTCAATGATTGCTTAAAATGAGTTTGTTAGGCGAGTGTGTACTTTATCGCACTCGACCTAAATGAAATGTGAAATTTTCAATGTTTAAGTGATTAAATGCTAGTTGGGCATGAATGTAAGCCTCTTGGCTGAACTGGGCCCTGCCCTTCGTTACTGATCGACTCGAGCCAGAAGCGGACTCGGTCGGGCGATTTAGTGACCCTGAATGAACGTTTGGTATACTCGAGTATTACCTTGAAGTCTGGTGGAACCTGGCCAATGTCCGGGAAGGGGGTGAATGAAATGAATGAACGAATGTCAACGCAAATGAGGGGTTTTACTTATCAAATGTATTTTCAAATGATTGGAGGAATAAGGGGAAATGACAGGAGAATAAATGAACGAATGAATGAATGGCTCCTTATGAGCACGTATCCTTTTAATGAATGTGTTCTTATCGCTTTCCATTGTAATGTTTCTTAAGTTATTGATTGTTTATGGTAACTGCATTGAACTTATCGCTTGATTATATGTTCGGAACCTCACTGAACTTTTAGCTCATCCCTTTAGTTTTGTTTTCCTTAACAGAGGAAGGCGAGCAAGGACGAGAGCTCGGTGTAGACTAGCTTGGTCTAGTTCTTTCATTTCTTTTGTAATGGTTCTCGCCCTAGCGCTTGGCATGGGCTGGATGTATGAAGAATTGAGAATCTTTGTATATTCAATGGTTGAACTCCCTTTTGAGATAGAAATATAGATAAGTTTCGTTTTAAGTTTTGGATTTTGTTATACAAATTCTTGTGGTTTTATTCCGGTTTTGATTGAGGTCTAAAGTGAACGACTGAGTCCCGGCGAGAGCTGGACAGGCGGTCCGCCGAACCCTTTGGTTCGCTTTAGGGTGAGGTGGGACTGTCACATATATTATATCAGAAAAAGTGTTACAGTAATTATTTCAAATAAACATATCAAAGAACCTCCTATCCAAACAAACTCATTGGTTTTACTTTTTCTATATACAAATACATATACATGTACATATATATATATATATATGAATTCAGTCTGGCCATAACAATTTCAATAATTTCATCAAGTCCCACGTATATATATATAATGAAAACAATGGATATTACTGCTCAATCTTCCCCACATATATATTACGTCAAGACAATGGATATTACTGCTCAATCTTCCCCACATATATATTACGTCAAGACGTGGGACTTTATGAAATTATTGAAATTGTTATGGCCAGGCTGAATTCCTAATTTGAACCTAAACTGATATCATATCCTATCCAATGAAGGAAAGAAAAATCCTGAAAATGACAATAGGTAACTTATGAATTAATGAAAATAACACTTATGAAATTAATTAATCTCCACCAAAATTAATGATGTGAAATCTAAACTATTTTTTGCAAAGAATTCAATCCTGTGTCTGTGTAATGAGAAAACAACAATTGCTGACTTTCATATGTTGTACGGATATTCTGGAGCAGTACTTGTTGCTTCAGTGGCCACAACTCAATGTTATTAACAAAATCCCAATGAGTCTTTTGACTGAACAAGAAAAGAAATTAAATCCCACTACAAAGCCGTACCTACCACTGTAAAGCTGATCTACGTTGAATGGCCCAACTTGGGATGGACAAGGTGCCAATGACAATGACCAAGTCACCAACAAATGAAAGAGACGCCTTGATTCTCCAGTTAATTTCACGGACAAATAAATCTTGTCATTTCTTTGAATACTCAAGTAGAAATTTTGTAAGATTACACATCCATTAGCAAACTACGCTAAATCTACCAATCTAACTGAATCTTTTTGGAACTCTCCCCTGACTTTGTCAAATAGATTGTGCTGTATGATTTCCGGCTACCTTATTAATAACGTTGGTTTTTCATTTTCTTTATATATATACATATATATATATATATATATATATATATATATATATATATACATATAGACACACACACACAATCATCCCCCACATTTATATTCCGTGTAGATATGGGTCTTTATGAAATTATTGAAATTGTTATGGCCAGGCTGAATTCCTAATTTCAAACCTAAGCTGATATCATATCCTATCCAATGAAGGAAAAAAAAAAGTCCTGAAATGACAATAGCTGACTTATGAATTAATGAAAAGAACACCTAAGAAATTAATTAATCTCCACCAAAATTAATGACGTGGAATCTAAATTAATTTTTGTAAAGAATTCAATCCTGTGTTTGTGTAATGAGAAAGCAACAATAGCTGACTTATTCATGCGTTGTACGAATATTCTTGAGTAGTACTTGTTGCTTTAGAGGCCAAATGTCAATGTTATTAGCAAAATCCCAAAGGGTCTTTTGACTGAACAAGAAAAGAAATTAAATCCCACTACAAAGCCGTACCTACCTCTGTAAAGCTGATCCGTGTGGAATTGCCCGCGTTGGGATGGACAAGCGGCCAACGACAATGACCAAGTCACCAGCAAATGAAAGAGACACCATTAATTAATGCCGGACTTGATTGATTCTCCAGTTAATTTCACGGACAAATAAATCTTCTCATTTCTTGAAATTACTCGAGTAGAAATTTTGTAAGGATGTGTCTTGGCATATCGAAGAGATGGTTATTAGTAGAATTTTGAGTACTTTCATCTGTTAAAAGGTCATATAGCTGCTCAAGTGTCTTTGAGTGACAAATTGAGATTTAATGTCTCTATGTAGACTCAAGGCTCCAAAATTGGTTCAGCCCCATGTTGTCCTTCGGTTCGACAAATTAATGGGAATTAAGAGCCAGCCACTTTATTTTCAAGTTTGGCTGTTTGTTCGAAAACTCTCTCATGTTACAGCATTAATATTTCATATTTGTGTCATCAAACAGAGCAATTGATTATTGAATTTTTCATTAGGCACTCGTTAAAACATTTAAATCATACCTAAATTATTATGTAAATACATACACTCATATTTATTACACCTCTGAATTGTGATACTTTTCAATTGCTAGGACAAGACTCTTTAAAACTCTCTTGTGCACTAAGTCGGGAGTTCAAACTCTATTTACTGTATCACACAAGAAGTATAGCATTTCTTGTCTTTAAAAAATTCGGAAAGTGCAAGGTGTACTTGTCTGATTTGATTCTTCACGCACGTAACTCCCACACAAGTCTCTTTAGATATTTTTGCAGATAAAAAAAGAAAAAAATTGCGATACTTTCCCAAACTAACTATACTTTTCCAAAAAAACTAACACCTGAGCCCCCTTTTATCAATTGCCAATGGATATCCATTATCCAAACTGTTTTTTATTTACTTTAGAAAAACTAATGTTTGTTTCTGTACTCAACTGACATTCTACAAGACATAAAATATTTTAGGTGAGATAACTTGATTTCTTTCATGCATGAATTGAAGAAGAAAATGATTTATCAACATCCTCACTCCAACTTGAGGTAACCTATGCCACTGTATAGCCAACTTGCAACAAGATTTCACATATTAACGTATAATAATCTTAAATCAATATATCTTATTAAAACAGTAGGAAAATATGCTGGCTTTTGATCTATTCAAATTTCGTACTGGTGCTAATGTTTTTAATTGTGTCCGTGGATAAGTGATGCTTACTAAACTTCTTATCTAGCATCTTATTCTATTCGTATATTTCCCCTTCTTTGATCTTCCACGACAAGAATGGTTCAAATTATTTGAACAGCTCGCTATATATCTTCTGCTATAAATGGTTATCGTTCGCTTTTTTTTTTTAATTCCACAAGTTTGTGAAATACAAATATTGGACGTGGTAAAATCTCAATTTAGCTACACAACTTTCTTTGCCATCCTCCTTGGCTTCCTCCTTTTGGCAACAACTGTCTGAGTCGAAAAGCAGTCTGTAGTGAATTAAATATGTCTTGCTTCTGATGATGTAAATAGTCCAGGAAACTGAAATAGATCATAGGTATGAGAAAATAATGCTATGAGATGTAAACAATTACTCGATGAACTCAAAAAAACAAATCTAAAAACTTGTACTCCATCTTCCTTTACAAGCTAGTCTTGGTTGGCAGAAAATAAAGCATAAGAATGTGCATTGAAAACTTGAGGGATATAGGGCTAAAGTATCAGTATCAATCCTGAGCATAAAATTTGGACCATGTATATATATATATATATATATATATATGCAAAGTGTATATGTATCATGCATACAATACCTCGATTATCAGCATTCCATTGCTGCCATCCTTTCTGCCTTGTGGCTTCTACATTCTAAGTTGATGTACCGAAATGAAAAATGGAAAAGAAGAAGAAGCAGAAAATTCATCATACAAAACTTTTTCTTGTAGACAATGAGCTTTCATTTATGCATTATTCTTCTCAAGGCACAGGTTTTTTTTTTTTTTTTTAACTATTAATCCTCAAGGCACAGATTTTGTAGGTGACATAATGGTGAGCTTTTGCATCCGTCGATTGTACATGGAAAATGATGTAACTAACAATCCAGCAACTAGATGAGTTTATAGTTCTACACTTCTACATAGCATAGCTGCTAAAGACTTTAGCTTCGTGACATTATGCTAATGCTCGTTACCTTTTCTAGTAAAAGAAGTTAGAAATTGCTGGACTTAAAAATTTCAAATCTTGTAATAGTGTTGATGCTTTTTTTAAACTCCTTCTGTAAGCTAATTCTGACTTAGACTTTGTCTTAATTCTTTGATATTTGTCGCTTTCTCTTAACAATTCAGCGATAAGAAGTTTCAACACAACTACCGATTAGGTTTTGGAAAATTGCACCATCTCTTGCTATAAATAGCTATCATCATTTACTTGTTTTGTCACAAGCATAGCTAACATAAGATATCGGAGATGGCTAATTCTCAATTTAGCTGCGCAACCTTCTTTGCCCTGCTCATCTGCTTCCTCCTCCTCGTACCAAATAGTAAGTTGTAGCTAGTCTTTAGTGAGAGAGTTTACACTTCTATAGTCTTAAATGGTGAACACATGCACAGAATGGCGTATATTTTTACATTCCCAAAGTTTTAATTATTTGTCTCTACCTCTCAAACAGAAATGGCTGTCACTAGCAATGAATTAGAATAGTTATACGTATGTATCATGCATATGTACGCTCACAATCAAAATTTTACCAATTAATTTGTATTACATATGCGCCATATGCTTTTCAATAAATGTTTTTGCTCAGAGTTTAGCCCTGTATTCTACTCTTGAATTTTCTCCCGCATTTTTTAATTTCTCGTCACATGTGAATATACTGCAAGTATACATGTGTAGTGTTGCAAGTAACAATACATGTGGCATAAAAATAGAAAATGAGATAGAGATTGATACAAAAAATGACATAGAGAAACCATGCCCCCATACCCTATAATATTAACAAACACTTATCCCCTATATGGACCGGCTCGATCCATCATATATTTGGACTAACTCTACATATTTTGCTTTCTCTTTTGCTTTGTTTCATGCAGAGATGCCAATGGCTGAAGCTAAATTTTGCAAGAGGCCTGCCGAGCACTATTCAGGGACATGTTACCCTAACCGGTGCTACAGTTATTGCAAATCTAAAGAACATGCTTTCTCCGGAGAATGTATTTGGACTGGCCAGGGTCATCAACGTCATTATGCTTGCTACTGTGTCTACAATTGTTGAAAGCCTACTATTTGCTACAATTTGCACCGTACTTTGTAATGAAATAAAGGCCAACAATTCACTAGAATTGTGTATGTGCCGCCAATAGTTGTTGTTCCTATGTCATCAGTTGCCAATAACGTACGGTCATGTCTGTGTTATCATTGAAACATCACTGCTCAGTGATTATTTAATCAGTCTATTCATGTGTGTCTGTTACCATCTGTCTTGTATTCATTTAAATATAAATGGACTACCTCTGTCGAAGTATGAGGGCCATTCTGGGATTTCAAATTGTTATGAGTACATGTGATTATTATGTTTGGACTCTGATAAACACCAAAAAAATCATCTAAAGAATTGGATGCTGAAAAACAAGTCTGATGAAAAAAAAAAGTCATAAGGACAACCAATATTCTCGATGACAAACAAAAAATAAACAGTAATTGAAATATAAAAATTGGCCATGAAAATCTTGCACTCCCTATGTGCCATAATTCGAGATTTTTTGTTTTTGGAAAACCAACTTTTTAAGAAAAAAAATGTAATTATTAAATTTGAATGTGATGATTTTGGGTGAACCTTAAACATGGCCCTCACATTTAAATTCTATGAGTCTAATGGCACGCAAAAAATAATTTTTTTCAAATGGTAAAGTGGAACAGCTTAAGAAGTTGTGTTGATTTTGCATAGATGATTATTTGTTTGGATTATCCAAAAGGTGAAAACATGGCACTAGAAAAGGATGGAGGGAGGATAAAAGTAATAGTTGCTCAATTATTTTACTATTGTACTACTATTTTATTTACCTCTTTATTTTTTATTTTTTAAAAAGTTTCCATTGACTCTGGCTTAGCTTCCTTTAGTTTAGGTAAATAGAAAACCGAAGACCATGTACTTTATTTGTTTTGCATTGTTTGATATCAATAGGGCAACAGGTAATTTTAAAACTAGTTGAACACATTATAAAAATTCAAAATTTTTCCAAGAGTGAGTTTGTAGGAGTTTTTGGTGGGGCTCGGGCCCCCACTTTAAATCCACCACACCACTATTCAAGTTACCCAAGTGTAAAATTTTTTAAAATTGGATTTTGTGAAAATGTAAAGGAATAATAAATACGGCCACATGCTAAAGAAATACAAATTAAAATTAATCAAAGCCATAAATAGGTATAATTATTCTATAATTAAAACATTATATTATCTTTATTTTTTTTAACAAAAGGGGTCCCCCCGGTGATTTTATTAATAGTGAAGAAATGACAGAATACAAGGAGGAAGGCTGCTGAAGATTATATTATCTTTGTTATAGGGGCTGTTCTCATTTTCTTCTACATCTAGATTTTAGATTTTTTTTTTAAAAAAAAAAAACCAAAAAGGTCAAAATCTTGAATATACCTAGGAGTTAACTTTAATTGATTCTTATTTTTTCTCTATAATTACAGTCTATGATCAACTTTGCAAAATTTAATACAAACAAGTGTAGGCTAAAAGAAGCATTAATACCAAAACAATAAAATGCTGTCGGAAAAATTTTCTATATTGGGAATAAAAGATGAAACATCTTAACTGACCCCATAAAGTTTTGATACTAAATACTCACTAAAAATATGCTAATCACAAGTAAATATCAGCTCATAACAATAGGTAGCATTGAGGATGTACAATTGGTTTTGTTAGAACAAATTCATATTGATGTTCAATGGATTCCTAGATAAGCAAATAAGGTTGCACATAATTTAGCAAACTAGGCTAAATCTACCAATCTAATTGAATCTCTTTGGAATTCCTCTTGACATTGTCAAATAAATTGTGTTGTATGATTTCCAGCTAACTTATTAATAACTTGTTTGGATAGGAAGATTTGAAAAAACTATTTCAAAATTTTTTCTACTTACATCATAAACACAATTTTCAACCACATTTTATCTCACATACATTACATCACAAAAAGTGTTACAGTAATTATTTCAAATAACTTCCTATCCAAACAAACTCATTGGTTTTGCATTTTCTATATACATATATATATATATAATGAAAACAATGGGTATTACTCCTCAATCTTGTCCACATATATATTCCGATATTCCGTGTAGATGTGGGACTTTATGAAATTATTGAAATTGTTATGGCCAGGCTGAATTCCTCATTTGAACCTAAGCTGATATCATATCCTATCCAATGAAGGAAAAAAAATCCTGAAAATGACAATAGCTGACTTTTGAATTAATGAAAAGAACACTTATGAAATTAATTAATCTCCACCAAAATCAATGACGTGAAATCTAAATTAATTTTGTAAAGAATTCAATCCTGTGTTTGTGTAATGAGAAAACAACAATAGCTGACTTATTCATAGGTTGTACGGATATTCTTGAGTTGTACTTGCTGCTTGGGTGGCCATAAGTCAATGTTATTAACAAAATCCCAATGAGTCTTTTGACTGAACAAGAAAAGAAATTAAATTCCACTACAAAGCCCACTATACATGGTGCCATAGTCGGATATTTCCAAATACAATTAAAGCAAGACTTGATCGCGGTTGTGCAACTCAAGATTTTCTGGACTTATTCCCTGAGTCAAAAATCAATCATGTGCACTCTAAAAATAATAATAATAATAATAATAATCCCACTACAAAGCCGTACCTACCTCTGTAAAGCTGATCCGTGTTGAATTTGCCCAAGTTGGGACGGACGAGCGGCCAATGACAATGACCAAGTCACCAGCAAATGAAAGAGACCCCATCAATTGACGCTGGACTTGATTGATTCTCCAGTTACTTACACGGACAAATAAATCTTGTCATTTCTTGAAATTACTCGAGTAGAAATTTTGTAAGCATGTGTCTTGGCATATCGAAGAGATGGTTGCTGTTGGTTATTAGTGGAATTATAAGTCCGTTCATCTGTTAAAGGTCATATAGCTGGTCAAGCGTCATCGAGCGACAAATCGGGATTAAATGTCGCCATATAGACTCAAAAAAAAAAAAATTTTGTCCAAATATACAGGCTCAAAATTGGTGATAGATTGCAATTTTATTGTTTATTTTATTATTAATTTTTCCTATTACCTGACTCGATGTGGACTAATTGTTGGATTCTACTCACTTTTCATAATTTACAATTATTTCAGGGAGTAGAATAAAAATATGATAACAAGTGCCAATTTGACAGAAAAGGAATGCAAGTAACAGTGCTTATCCGAGGGGCAGTTTTGGAAAAGAAGAAAACTTTGGCCCTTTCTTTTGGCAACGGCTGAATCGAAGATGCGGGGGTTCTGTTCCCCTGGGAGCCGCCGCAAGGGGAGAGCGATTTTTAAATAGCAATTAGATAGGCATTAGAAATAGCGAAGGGTTTTCTCTCCTTTACCTTTAGTTTATAGCTTTGACTTTTCTTTTGGTTCTTAGTAGCTTACCTCTCGTATGTCAGAGGCAAATAAGAGTAATTGAATGATTCCTTGTAGTTTTTTACTTTTGACTTTTCCTTGTGGTCTGTGGTGGATTCCTCCTGCCGCATGATGGCCGCGACTATTGCTTCAGCTTTACATGGGTTTTTTGCATCGAACATGAACTAATTTTCTCACTCTAGTCAAGGGATAACGGAGGCTTTGATTCGCCTAAAAATTGTGAGATCGATTTAATTTTACCTTTTTCTTTTATTTATTGATATTCGCATATTCCTTGATTGCAGTACTTATGATTATTAAATTAATTGATTGTCTTGGATCCGGATAATTAGTTAACTTGATAATCTATTGTCAATTAGGGCATTAAATCCGTAATTGTTTAATTGCCTTGATTTAGTGACAACTGGCATAATTAGATTTGTGTCAGGGGGATACGCGGGCTAATCTGAAATAACCCTGGTAGTGTGTTATTTGATTAGAATATGGCTCCTTTAATACGTAAGGCAATTGGGAAATTAAATCTTACGGGCGTACCTAGAATTATTTTTCAATTAGAGCAGTGATTAACGGGCGTACCTTAATCACCGACACAGTAAGGAGGGGTTGACTGCCATCGCTTGTTTGGTAGTTATAACCTATTTATTGATAAATAATTGGAATTGTCTTTGTTTTAATGATCGATTAGGTGCACCATTGCTAAAGTTATTTCTTGGCTAGATCCTTAATTATCACCCATTTGATTTTAGTAATTTGTTATTTAGTTTTTAGTAGCTTCTTAGATTTTATTTGAATTTCTTTGATTGTCACCTTTTGCAACAAAATTCCCCCTTTGTTACTGTGAATTTGAAAAGAAACAGTTACGCCCAGTCCCTGTGGATTCGACCCTGCTTACCACTATCTACAGAAATTAACTTTAGTTTGAGCAGGTTTTTATTATTGCACAAGCTCGACACTTGTCAATTTTTGGCGCCGTTGCCGGGGACTAGTGCCAGATTCATTTGTTTCTTTTTGAGTTCATCTTGTTTTTATTTTTTATTTATTTTGCTCTTATTTTTTTATATAGTTTATGGCTGCTAACATTCCGTATTTTGATGATAGACTAGACTTTATTCCTGATTGGGGTTATGAGACTCGTGTTTTTCCTAATGATCAATTAGCTGCTGCAAATTGTGAACCAAATTGTGAAACTTATTTTGTCTCAGGTTATTCAACCGACACATGCCTCGTATTTCAAGATAACCTAAGTGTTCCAACAGATACTTTTGGAGATTTTTCACCTCGATTTCAAACGTGGTATGACCCTTATTCAAACAGGTATGATCAAGGATGGTGGGATAATTTCAATTTTAATTATGCGACCGAGCCAATGGATTTTCAACAGCAAGAGTCTCAATAACCATCATCTGTGTCAGGTATGTCTCTTGAAGAAATGATTGAATTACTAGCTGCTAATACATATCGAACTCAGCAGGAGACACAAGCGATGGCGGATCAAGTGCAACTATTGATATTCGGGATGGCAGATCAAATACATCTATTGACATCCAGGATAATGCGATTAGCTTCTCACCTTGAAGAATTGCCCTCACAAACCAATATCAACCTTGAAAAAGATGAGAGTGCAATTATCCGGCCAAATGACATGGAACTGCAAGAGTTTCAAGGAAACGGATTTAAAGATGTAGTTGAAAAGGGAGCTGAAGTGCAAGAAATGAGGCCCCAGTATCAACTCGTCCAGGTGAAAAAATCCAATGAACAATCTCCAAATGCGGTGACATCTCCTCTAGTCCTTAATCAATATTCTCTTGATTCTTATTCTTTAATTCCTATTAATGAAATTGACTTTATTATACCAGAAAATTTTGAATTTCATGACAGGAATAAATTAAGAGTAGCGATGACAAGATATCTTGGACCAATAAATGCACATGAGGGGGGAGTGAATGGAGAATGCGAATTATTGTTGACTTGTTTAGCGCCATTTACTAGTCCATGGAAGCCCATAACTCGTGTGCCAAAGGATTACTCTATTTACGAGGGCTATCCGGACTATATAGAGGATGAAGCATTAAGACGAGGCACAAGATTTTATCCTCCATGAACAAAACATGATAATGTCTAGCCAAAGACATTAAAGAAAGACGCTCATTGGGAGGCAACCCAATTTCTTTTAGTTATTTGTTCATTTTTGTTCGTTAGTTTAAATATATTTTTCCTTGGATTTAACCAATTTTTTTATTTGAATTTTCGTTTTTGATGATTTACAGGTATCTCTCTGACATGATGCGCCCGCGTCAAGTCGTATAGAGCGCTCACGGTCAGAAGAGCTCATGGTTAGAAGGGTTCTTGCCTTCTTGACGTGCCTGCGTCATGTTCACGGGAAAGGTAAGTATTAAAAAAAAAACTCAAGAACGGTTATTGATTTTCTGTTAATTTCTACTTTTGAATTTCGGAAATAAAATTTTTTTTTCAGAATAATAAGATAAAATAAAAAAATATTTCAAAAAAAAAGGAAAAAAAAGTAAAGAGAACAAAACAAAGTCTTTCCGTTGAAAAAAAAAAGCAAGTCTTCAAGAAAAAAAAAAAAACAACAACAACAACAACAAAAACTATTTTTCTTTTTTTTCTTTTCTTTCTTTCTTTTTCTTCGTTTTCTTTCTTTTTCTTTCTTTCCTTCTTCTTCTTTCTTTCTTCTCCCCTGTTCTCCTCTGTGTCACCCGAAGCCTTGACTGCTCGCCGCCAGCAGCGGCCACCGCCTCCTCCATCCATACTCCACCCAAGCCACCAGCTCTCTCTCTCTCTCTCCTCTCTCGATCTCCAACCTAGCGCGCAACCCAGCTCCGTTGACCACCGCTGCCCACGCGCAATGACGGCCGCCGCCACTCGATGCCTTTCTCTCCGGCTCTCCCTCTCTGACGCGTGCCATCAAGCCTGCTGTCGCTGCTCGCTCACCATGCACATCACATCGCTGCCGCTGCTAGCTGCTCCATCATCGTGCTTCAGATACCCATTTGGTATTTCCACCCCTCAACTCTTACCTGGGTAGTGAGCATCCCTTACAAGGACTATTTGTTGGGCTACTTAAGTTTCATCTGTTGCATTATTGTGAAGTTGATTGTTGCCATCGATTTAGTTGCCCTCGATTGGTAATTGTCCTACTGCCTTGTTGCTTGATTTGCACCATTAATTGAACTGTTGGGACACATTTGCCTTGTTGTTTGCCTTGTTAATTTCTTTGGAGCATTTGTGACGTATTTGGGATCGGCCGTTTGAGATTTTGAAACAGCTGTGTGGCACTGTCTTGTTGTTTGCCTTGTTAATTTCTTTGGAGCATTTGTGACGTATTTGGGATCGGCCGTTTGAGATTTTGAAACAGCTGTGTGGCACACCAATGGTACTGGTTGGGGTAATTTGCCCTGATTTTGTTGCTCCTAGTGGGTTGGTTGCCTAACTGATAGTTGTGAGTTTGTAATTGAGTTTGTTACTGTCCAATTTCTACACTGCTATTGCTGGTTTTAACTTAGGACATTAACTGGCCAACTGGAGCCATGTTGTTGAGATTTTGGGTGGGCTGAAACACTACAATTGTTTATTGAAATTTGGGTGATTTGCTTTTGCAACTGCCTGTTGCATTGGACAACCTGGTCGCTTGATTTACTTGTTGAGATGGGTAGTATTCGGTTGATTTGTTGGGGACATTCTAACTATTGAGTTGAATTGCTGATTTGGAGGGGCATTGTCTGTAATTGTGGTATACTCAATTGTGCAAATTACTGCCTCATTTACAGACTTGTTTATTTCTTGGGTTGTTTATTGACTTCGGTGGACTGGATTCCCCCTCGGGTTCCTCTGCTTGCCTTAATCACTGTAATTTAGTCCTCTGTTGACTTTCTTTGGAGATTTGGATTTTTTTTATTATTGAATCAATATTTGGAGGCTTGGATGATTAACATCGACAACAATGTGGCTGCCATGGCACAAAAATTTGGCGGCATTCATGCAGCACACAGGTTTTCCACCCAAGTCCCGCCTCGCCCACCACTTTGATCTGATCTCAGGGGAGTTTTGTTGCCCTCTCTCTTACTTTTGGTGTTTATTTGCTACATTGGGGGCAATGTATCGTTTAGGTGTGGGGGGGGATCAGTTGTGGTTCTAGTTTTTAGTAGTTTTTAGTTTTTAGGTGTTTTTCCTTTATTTCTAGTTTGTTATTTATCTATCTTTCGTTCATTTTCTTTCTTTCTTTTTGGTGCTTAGCTCTCATGTGAATACCAAGGTTTGATGTTGGGTTATTGACTCTAATTCTACTCTTGCCAAGTTTTAATAATAAAAGTGTATCGAGTTAATGTGGTGGAATCCCAAAAATCTCTTTGGTGAATATCGGTGATTGCTTGACTCTTTTAATTTCTTTGTTAACTTTTCTAGACCGAGGGAATGATTGTTGGCATTTTCATGTCAATTGGTCCAATATTGACTCTAATACTCCATGTTGGGCAATAATGAGGCTAGCTGCTCCTATTCTTATTTTTAACGGTGTTATTTTGCATTATTGTGTCATTTGGCTGTGAATAAACTTGACTGTACTCCGCTATTAGTTACTACTGAGTAACCGGGGATCTGCACCTAAAAGTGTCGATTCTCGTGTCAAAAAGTAGTACTTTCTATAAGTACGTGGTCGTATAGCGATAGGAGCTGAGTAACCGGGGCCCTTCATCTGAAAAATGTCGGAGTTCGCGTCAAAAGGTTTCAATGGCTAGAGACTAAGTCTTTTGTGCTATTACTAAAAAAAAAAAACCAAAAGAAAAAAAGAATAAATAGTAGGAGACGTGAGAAAAAAAAAGAGTGCAGGTTGTGTTAGTGTGTGTCAGAGGTCAGCTTGCCGATTTATGGATTTAATATGGAGATTTTGGTTGATATTTGGACCATTTGCTGATAAATGTTGTGCGCCATTCCTTCTTCTTAGATTAGTTAACGTGGAATTGAAGGAATTTGTGGTTGAGATGCTAACCGGGGTGATGTTTCTCTGATTTCTATCGCCGATGCTTGATTTATGATTTTCTTGGTATCTTGGCAATTTGGTAGATAGAGCAATAGCCATTGTCAAATATTGGTGTTTGTTCAATTGCTATTCCTATGCTTGAGGGCAAGCATGGTTTAGATGTAGGGGGAATTGATAGGTTGCAATTTTATTGTATATTTTATTATTAATTTTCCCTATTACCTGACTCGATGTGGACTAATTGTTGGATTCTACTCACTTTTCGTAATTTACAATTATTTCAGGGAGTAGAATAAAAATATGATAACAAGTGCTAATTTGATAGAAAAGGAATGCAAGTAGCAGTGCTTATCCGAGGGGCAGTTTTGGAAAAGAAGAAAACTTTGGCCCTGTCTTTTGGCAACGGCTGAACCGAAGATGCGGGTGTTTTGTTCCCCTGGGAGCCGCCGCAAGGGGAGAGCGATTTTTAAATAGCAATTAGATAGGCATTAGAAATAGCGAAGGGTTTTCTCTCCTTTACCTTTAGTTTATAGCTTTGACTTTTCTTTTGGTTCTTAGTAGCTTACCTCTCGTATGTCAGAGGCAAATAAGAGCAATTGAATGATTTCTTGTAGTTTTTTACTTTTGACTTTTCCTTGTGGTCTGTGGTGGATTCCTCCTGCCGCATGATGGCCGTGACTATTGCTTCAGCTTTACATGGGTTTTTTGCATCGAACATGAACTAATTTTCTCACTCAAGTTAAGGGACAATGGAGGCTTTGATTCGCCTAAAAATTGTGAGATTGATTTAATTTTACCTTTTTCTTTTATTTATAGGTATTCGCATATTCCTTGATTGCAGTACTTATGATTATTAAATTAATTGATTGTCTTAGATCCGGATAATTAGTTAACTTGATAATCTATTGTCAATTATGGCATTAAATCCGTAATTGTTTAATTGCCTTGATTTAGTGACAACTGGCATAACTAGATTTGTGTCAGGGGGATACGCGGGCTAATCTGAAATAACCCTGGTAGTGTGTTATTTGATTAGAATAGGGCTCCTTTAATACGTAAGGCAATTGGGAAATTAAATCTTACGGGCGTACCTAGGATTATTTTTCAATTAGAGCAGTGATTAACGGGCGTACTTTAATCACCGATACAGTAAGGAGGAGTTAACTGACATCCCTTGTTTGGTAGTTATAACCTATTTATTGATAAATAATTGGAATTGCCTTTGTTTCGATGATCGATTAGGTGCACCATTGCTGAAGTTATTTCTTGGTTAGATCCTTAATTATCACCCATTTGATTTTAGTAATTTGTTATTTAGTTTTTAGTAGCTTCTTAGATTTTATTTGAATTTCTTTGAATGTCACCTTCTGCACAAAAATACCCCCTTTGATACTGTGAATTTGAAAAGAAATAGTTACACCCAGTCTCTGTGGATTCGACCCTGCTTACCACTATCTACAGAAATTAACTTTAGTTTGAGCAGGTTTTTATTATTGCACAAGCTCGACACCTGTCAATTGGTTCAGCGAATATTGTCCTTCAGTTCGAGAAAATTGATGAGAATAAAGAGTCAGCCACTTTATTTTCAAGTTTGGCTGTAGGTTCTAGAACTCTGTCTCATGTTACAACATTAATATCTCATATTTGTGTCATCAAACAGAATAATTGATTATTGAATTTTCATTAGGCAATAATTAAAACATTTAAATCACACTTAAGTTTTTATGTCAATGCATACACTCATTGTTATTGTACCTCTGAATTGTGATACTTTTCAATTGTCAGGGAAAGCCTCTTTAAAATTCTCTCGTGCACTACATCGGAAGCTCAAACCCCGTCTAGGACGTCACATAAGAAGTATAGTGATTCTTGTTCTTAAAAAATTCAGAGAGTGCAATAGTGCACTTGTTTGGTCTAGTGTTTCACCCTTCCAACCCCCACATAAATCTCTTTATGCTCCCCCTAATAGAGCAGGAGTAGAAGTAGGTTAAATAATTTTGCGGATAAAAAAAGAAGAAGAATGGTGATACTTTTTCAAATTAACTATATTTTTCCGAAAAAAAAAGAATGCCTGAACCCTTCTTAAAGATTGCCAATGGTATCCATTAGCCAAACTGTTAAAAACAACTATTTGTTTCTACACTCAATGGACATTCTACTAGACGCAAAATATTTTAGGTGAGATTATTTGGTTTCTTTCACGCATGAATTGAAGAAGAAAATGATTTATCAACATCGTCACTACAACTTGAGGTAACCTATGCTCGTGTATAGCCCACTTGCTAGAAGATTTCACATATTCAGTAATCCTCAAATAAATCAATATATCTTATTAAAACAGTAGGAAAATATGTTGGCTTTTGATCTACTAGGCTTGGTGCCTGCGGTTTCCGTGGGGTGTCCATTATTGACTATTTTAGGGTAATTTAAGATTTATTTAATAATGTAGGCTTAGAGTGCTTTGTATGATAATGGAGTTGGAATAGTGGATAGATGACCGATATATTGGATTGATTTATTTATAAATAGACATAGTAAAATTGATGTGATTTGTTGCAATAGTGGATAGAGGAGTAATATATTGGATTGATTTATTTATAAATAGATATAGTAAAATTGATGTGATTTGTATTGTGTTTTTCAAAATTAATATGATCTAAAGATTTAACGGATAATATTGGTTTCAAAAAAATTTGTCTTTTTTTATTATAATTTAGTGATAAGTAAATATTATTTAAATTAAAGGAATATATATTAATTTTTTAAAGTTGATAGGATGCAAAATTAGGTTGAGAATTAGTTTGTGTGGAGGTTGATTTGCTTAAGTCGTTTCCAGGTAGAATATGGATTGGCAATGGGGATTATGGGGGTTTTTGGCAACTGTTAGTTCCAGAAAATATCCCCAGGTATTGTTCCCATTGCTTTCGGCAAGGCCATGATCAGGGGGATTGTCGTTTGCTCCACCCAGTGTCTCGGCCAGATAAGGGGCAACTGAAGGAGACTACTGAAGCGCAAGGGCCTAGGATGAAGGACGTGCCTGCTGAAGTGCAAGGGCATGCTCCTGCTATGGAGCTTACTGATGCACAGGCGCAGCCGTGGGTGAGGAATTGATGACTTCAATGGTGAAGCAGGGAAGTGAGGAGGCAGCTAGGCTTTCAGGGCAGAGCTTGGGCGCAACTCTAGGGGAGTCGTCAGGGTCTGCTGCTACAATGGCTGGCCTGCGCAGTCAGGAGTTGCAGCAGGGGTATGGCGCTGATGGCGTCACTCTTCCTGCCTGCTGCGCATCAGGATTGGTCAGCTTGCCGTCTTCTCCCTTGAAGGACATGACTGCTGCGCATGAGGTCAGAGGAGAGGCGTATGAAATCACAGCGGGGCTTGGTGCAGCAGTGGGGGAGGAAGAGGTTGCTACTGCGGAACAAAGCGCTGGAAATCTATCTCCCGGGGGTGACGTGGGAGCTGTGCCGAGGGAGGTTGGATCCTTGGTGGTGGATATATTTAACTTGGATCCTATTATACAACAAGTTCAGGAAAAGGTGCAAGGGGAGGAGGGAGGCAAAATGATTGCTCATTCCAAGCGTAGAGGTATGCGTGTACCACTCCCTACTGATCGATCTTTACGCTCTAAAGCGAAATTGTCCAATAACTCTTTTGCTGCATTGTCTGATGATTAATTTCCTTTTTTGGAATATTCGGGGTATCTCGCGTGCCCCAAATTTTCGTAGATTAAAAAGTTTAATTGCTAAGTCTTCAATTCAGTTAGTTGCTATATGTGAACCTAAGATGTCTATGGGGGAAATTCATTGGATACGATTAAAGTTGAGGATGGATAAATGCATTACCAATAGTGAGGGCTCTATTTGGGTTTTCTATCAAAATTCATTTTCATGTGATCACCTGGGTGAGTCGAGTCAACATTTGTCACTTAAAATACAGTCACCACTAGTAGATGGCCCTATGGTTTTTTCGTTGGTGCACGCAAAGTGTAATGAGCAGGAAAGGAGATCGCTTTGGTCTTTGCTCCTGCTTGATAATCTGGTTGATGCACCGTGGTTTCTGGTTGGGGACTTCAATGTCATAGTCAGTGAGGAGGAAAAGCGGGGAGGGAGGGGAGGGTTTGCCTTTTCGCCTGGGGGAGAGTTTGGATTTTATCTGCTTCATGGCGACGGCTAGAATACGAGATGCTAGGTTTTCGGGCTCAAAGTTCACATGGTGTAATAATAGAGGGGGAAGCGCGCGTATTTGGAAGAGGCTAGATAGATTATTATACAATCAGCATGCGTCTTCTTTAGATTACAATTTTACGGTGCAACATTTGGGGCGGGACCTCTCGGATCACGCTCCCTTGCTCTTGACGGCAAGGACTAGGCTAGATAATAAGCCAAGGTCCTTTCATTTCCTGAATGTGTGGACGACTAAACCGGAGTTATTGGGAGTTATTCGACGATGTTGGGGTGGTTCATTTTTGGGCCCGCCCTTGTAGAGACTGGCTGTCAAGTTACAGGAGGTAAAACGGCAGTTACAATTGTGGTCTAGAGAATCGTTTGGGGATATTTTTGAGAGGGTAAGGAAGGCGGGAGGAGAGGTGCTAAGGCTGGAGGATCTTTTTGATAGGGATCCCTCGGAGCCAAATCTTCTTGCACTTCAAGAGGCGTGGACGGGATTGAGGAATTCGCTAATGATAGAGGAAGGATTTTGGAGGCAAAAGGCAAGGGTTAAATGGATTTGGGAGGGGGATAAGAATTCAAAATATTTCCACTCTTTAGTTGCGGAGCGTAGGGCGAAGACGGTTATTCATCGGATCAAAGGTGCAGTTGGGGATTGGATAGCAGAGGATAATCGGATTGCATCTGAGGCAGTTGAGTATTTTAAAGCTTTATTTTCGGCTGAGCCTTCTTCAGGGTCATGGGATACATTGGACGTGATTCCCCACATGATCTCTCACACACAGAATGAGGACCTAATGAGAGTTCTAGAGATGGAGGAGATAAGAGAGGTGGTGTTTGGGATGGATGGGGAGAGTGCAGCGGGCCTAGATGATTTCACTGGGAAATTTTTTACCTTTGCATGGGAGGTGGTGGCGGAGGATGTATGTGAGGCAGTGGTTAGTTTTTTCTGTGGGCAGGAGTTGCCCAAGAGTTTCATGGCAACATGGGTGGTACTTATTCCCAAGGTCAGCTCTCCTCAAGAGTTTAGTCAATTCAGACCAATCAGCCTGTGCAATTTTCTTAATAAAATGATCTCCAAAATTTTAGCGAATCGCTTGGCCAAGGTGTTACCGAACATTATATCACCTCAGCAAAGTGGCTTTGTGCAGGGGAGACAGATTTTTGATAATGTGTTGTTGGCCCAGGAGCTCATAGCAGGTATTCGGAAAGCTAGCAGAGAGGGTAATGTGGTGTTGAAAATTGACATGGCCAAAGCCTATGACAGGGTTTCATGGCCATTCTTGATTCAGGTGCTGAGGCGGTTTGGCTTTTGTGAAGTTTGGATTGAAATGATTTGGAGGCTGATTTCGAATGTGTGGTTCTCAGTTGTTGTTAATGGGGCACCCCAAGGTTTTTTCAAGTCTAGTCGTGGGATTCGTCAAGAGGATCCACTTTCCCCAGGCCTTTTTGTTTTGCGTGCTGAGGTTCTTTCCCGTCATCTTAATTCCTTGAGTGGGCGGCAGGGGTTCATCCCTTTCAGGGTCCCGATGGGGTGCCCGATTATCACGCACTTGGCTTATGCAAACGATATCATTATCTTTTCGAGCGGCATGAAGAAATCGCTTCAGTTGGTGATGCAGGTATTGGAGAACTATACATCGATTTCGGGACAAAAGGTGAACCATCAGAAGAGTGGTTTTCTATCCCATGCTAGCCTGTCGGATTTGCGGAAGCGTATTGTAGCACAAGTCACGGGGTTTCGCTTCCAGTCCTTCCCGGTGACGTATTTAGGTTGCCCGCTATATTCGGGAAGACGGAGGAAGAGTTATTTTTCGGCGATTTGTACATCAGTGGCAAGTAGGGTTTTGTCGTGGAAGGAGAGACTCTTGTCATCGGGTGGGAAGTTGGTGCTGGTATGGAGCATCCTGGCATCCATGCCGATCCATATCCTTGCTGCTTCCAACCCTCCTAGAGGGGTATTTGTCATGTTGGAGCAAATTTTTGCTGATTTCTTGTGGGGTTCTTCTGAGGTTGGTCCGCAGTTTCACTGGATTAAGTGGAGTCAGCTATGTAAGCCTTATGAGGAGGGAGGTGTGGGCATTCGGTCTCTGCAACATGTGTTTGATGCCTTTTCTTTGAAATTATGGTGGAATTTTAGGCTGCGACGATCTTTATGGGCTGAGTTCATGCACTTGAAGTATTGCCCGGAGGTGCATCCTTGCTTTTCGAATTTCTTGCCAGGGCACTCACACACTTGGAAGCGGATGGTACACACCCAAGTGGTAGCGGAGAAGCACATATGTTGGTCACTGGGCAGTGGGTCTTCAAGCTTTTGGCATGATAATTGGTTGGGGACGGGGCCTCTGTGTAGGCAGGTGGAATCTTTTCAGGAGCATTCGGTTGCAGACTTTGTCATGGAAGGCAGGTGGGATTTGCAAAGTCTAAGCAGGGTATTATCGCCGGGATGGGTGCAACAGGTATTGGGGGTGGCTCCCCCTACTACGGCGAAGGCGGATGAAATGATTTGGGCTCCCACTAATTCGGGTGAGTTTACCATTTCGTCGGCATATCAGATAGTGCGTAACGAAGGTAATGTTTCCAACATGTTTATTTCCTTATGGCATCGGGCTTTGTCATCAAAAATTTCCTTCTTTATGTTGTGATTGATGTATGGTAGGTTGCCGTTGATGGATGTGTTACACAAGATTGGGTTTTTGGGCCCTTCTAGATGCTTTTGTTGTAGTCTGAACCCGTTCCCAGAATCTATTAACCACACTTTTTGTACAGGGGGAGGTGGCAAGGCAGGTTTGGGGTTGCTTTGAGGATCTCATTGGCGGGTTTAGTGGGGTTTTCACGGTGAGACATAGGGTGATGAGTTGGTGGGCTAAACCTACTATTAATTCATACCTTGGTTTTGTTCTCTGCACGTTGCCGTCCTTAATTTGCTGGAATTTATGGAAGATGCGAAATAGATGGATTTTCAAGGGTAAACTAGATTCGGTGATGCATGTTTGTGATCGGATTTTCTTGGAGTTGAGAGAATGCTTTTGTGTTCAGTTTCGGGAGATATCACTGCCTTGTACTTCACGAATTGGTTTTTTTGAAACGATAGCTAGGTTGCGAAGCAATGTTATCATAAGGGAGGTCTGTTGGGTATGCCTGACTCAATCGTTGGTGAAACTGAATGCTGACGGGTGCTCAAGAGGTAATCCGGGGAGGAATGGAGGTGGGGGATTGTTCAGGGATTGTGATGGGAGGTTCCTGCTTGGGTTTTCGTGTTATTTTGGGGAGGCTACAAGCCTTCAAGCGGAGATGAAAGCCCTTTTTTTTGGGGTTCGATTAGGGGTATCCCGTGGCTTAGGTAAGTTGCATCTGGAGTCTAATTCACTGGTTTTGGTCCGTATTATTCAGGGGACGGTTAGGTGTCCGTGGAGGTTGCAGAGGGAGTTACTCGAGCTGCAGCAATATAGACGGTATTTTGAAGCCGTGTCGCATTGTTTTCTGGAGGCAAACAAGCTGGCGGACAGGTTGTCTAATGTTGGGGTGGAGGCTAGGTGTACCACAATTTATGAGGCCTATAATGCGTTACCTAGGTTGGTGAGGGGAGATATTACCTTAGATGCGTCTGGTTTTCCAAGTTTTCGTAGATACAGGCGGTAGGGGTTGGCTGGAGGTGATCAATGTTTTTGAGCTTGTGCTCCTGGGGATGGGGTGATCCTGAGCTTTGTATTTTTACTGGTTGCATCAATAATATTTTTATTTAGTTAAACAAAAAAAAACATTGATAGATTGGGAAAATGTATATTTATTGATTGAGTAATCCTCTTTTAATTCAACAAATGTTAGATTGATTCATTCATAAACAAATGTCACTGAAACAAATGATATTTGAATTATTTTTTTAAAAATTAACAAGATTTGAAGATTTAAACATAACATACTCTTGGATAGTTTGCTTGTTCATTGATAAGATAAATTAATAATGTTTAATAATTCAATGTTATACACTACTAAAATACTTATTTATCGATCAAACAACTCTTTTTTAAGTCAACTAATATCACACCGATTCATTTATAAGGGAATGTTTATATTATGATCGCTTCATATCAATAACACTTATGTCATATTGTTTAATTTTAAAATGAAAAAGTCCTATATTAGTAATTCTGCGATTAAGAAACATTATTCAATAAATAAAGATTTTTGAATGGAGGGAAACTCTGTTTTGTTCTCAAACCAGTTAGTCATGAGCTAATAGAAATTGGTAGAACTTGTTTATATTTATTAGTTGCACAGTGAATTTTTATTCATTTATAAACAAACATCAAGTTGATGATCACTTTGTATTCTGCCGCATCTATGTTATGTTACTCAATCTTAAAATGCAAAAGCTTAAAGTTAATAATTCAGTGATTAAGAAATATTACCGAAGTAACATTTTTAAAACAAAGGGAAATTATGTTATAATTTTAAGATCTTCAAATGGTCTCCAGCCTTTCACATAGACAAAGAACCCTCTGTTGTTCCGGTTTGGTTCCAACTACCCAAGTTGCCGCTACACTACTTCCACAAAGAAGCAATCTTCCAGATTGTTTCGGTCCTAGGTGTTCCTCTTTTCGTTGATGCTGCAACACTGACTACCCCCAGACCATGTCTTGTAAGAGTTTGTGTTGAAATAGACTTGCTCCAGTCCAGGGCATCTCGGGTGTGGGTTGGTAATGGAAAGTATGAAGGCTTCTGGCAGAGCTTTATACCTGAGAACACTCCCAAATATTGTTTCCACTGTTATTGGCAGGGGGATGACATTGAGGGTTATCATGTTCTGAAACTAGAGCTTCGCCTTTCGAGGGCGGAGAAGCCCCATCAGCGGGTTAAAGATGCGAGCCAGGTTTTGGAGATAGCAGGGATGCAGGGTGCGGAGAGTTGGCAGCCTCTGAGTGGGGCTCGAGAGGGGATGCCTTCAACAATTGCTGAGCAGGGGGCGACAGCAGAGGCGGACGGTGTTGGTGGGAAACAACCTGCTGGCGGGCTAAGAGAGAGGGAAACACTTGTGCATGGGGAGTGCAAGCTGGGAGCATAGCGCTGCCTGTAGCGGGCAATGAGGAGGAGCATCGGAGCGGTAGCGGGCTGGTGGCCGACGACGGGGAAGGGGGGCAACTGATGCACTCGTTGCACGCAGCGGTGGTGGTTATGGAGGGCACAGGCTGTGCCAACGGGGTGACTGCGAGGGACTTGCAGCAGCAGCAGTAGCAGCTTGGTCCTGGGGCTGATATGGAGATGATTGTGGATCTACGTGATATTCAGGAGCGGTTTGGAAGTTTATCTCCTCGTGGTACTTCAGAATTCAAAGCCCAGAGGGATAGTGCGTCGATCTTCGGCACACTTCATTTGGATTCGGTTGCCGAAACGACAGTTGCATTGCTGCATTCATCTCCGGGCGACGGACCTCTGGGCGCAGCTCAGTCGAAACAACGAGGCATCCGCGCTCGTTTCCCGTCCGATCGTACTTTGCGCTCCAGTAAGTCATCTTCATCTAATTCCTTTGCTAGTCTATCCCATGATTAAACTGCTATTTTTGAATATAAGGGGCGTTACTCGCATGCCCAACTTGAGAAGGTTAAAAAAACTGGTTCAGTTACACTCTTTACAATTGGCGGCAATTTGTGAGCCGAAAGTGGCCGGGAAACACTATTCCTAGTTAACTTTGAATAGCTTTCACTTTATTTTCCCTCCAATCTTCCTCAAGAAGCCACACAACTCATTACACACTCTCTCTCCTTACTCCATAGCCGGACACCCTCAAGGAAGAGGAAGCAGAAATCCAACTTCACCTTGCACCATTTTTGCTCCAATCTTGCACCCAAAAGCACCATCCAACTTCTAACAACTTGGAGATTCACCTTGGCTTGGTGGAGGACATCTTTCTCACAGTTTTCTTGGGTTTTAGAGGTGCAAAATTTCGGATTTCACTCAAAGGAGTAGGAGGTAATCATCCAACCATTTAATCTTGGCTTTAATAGGTTGATCTTTTCTAGGAAGCTTGTAGCTTCATTATTATTGTTGTTGTTAGATTTAAATGGTTGGAGTGGACTCTATGAAATCCCACCTTGATGATATAGGACTGATATGATGATAATAAATGTTGTTTGTATTAGTTAAGTGATGAACAAGATGATATTTGTTGGAAAATTGAAAGGAAAACCAAAGGAAGTTGAGGAGTGAACTGACTGAAATCTACCCTGTCCTTGCCGTACCTTTAGCTCAAATTTTTGATGCTCAATTGACCTTGAATCTGATGTAGATATGTTGTGTAGGACGTGTGGAAAGTTTCCACCAAAAATCATGTGAATTGGTTGAGTAAAAGTTGGAATTTCGAAATTGTAGAAATTTGGAAAACTATGTCCAGGTGTTTTGGACAGAGCATCTTTGAACGATCATAACTCTCTGCTCAGACGTCAAAATCAAGTTCCATTTATGGCATTTGAAACTAGACATTCGTAGTTTTCTAACGGTATATCAGGCACCTTCTAATTTGAAGTGAGTCATCTGTAGTGACTGATCAAATTCGGTTACCCTGTTCTGTCAGTCCAACCGAGAGGAAGTTAGAAACTGCAACTTGTGGCTCTATTTTCTCTCATTTGAAAATTCAATTTTAAAATTATTTATTCTAATGAAATGTAGCGTTTTGAATGCAGTTTCCAACGCCACCAACTATACTCAATTTCAAGTTGTATTGAGTGAGATATAGTCCAATTCCCAAACCGTAGCAAATCTGGAAAACCCTAATTTTGGCTAGCCGAATGGCCTAACTTGATTTGGGACATGTTGTTTTGAAAATTTTGGTATCAATTACCTACCAAATATATATTAAATGTTTCTTGGGTCTTGCTTTCACAAATGAGTCAGATTGGAGTTGATTTCTTGGGTAAAAAAGTTTGAAAAAGGAAAAGGAAGCAAAGAGACAGATTTGCCTTGGAAATTTCTTGAAATTTGGTGGTCTTGTTAACTACCTTCCCGTATGAATTTTCAAATGAAATTTTATAGATGAATAGCACTTATATGGAAGTTTTATTGTACAAATTGTGGTGTCATTCTAAGATCATTTTGATATGCAAATGATGTGCCAAAATTGTTCTTCCAAATCTGAAAAATGTTCAATTAGTCCTCTTTTTTAGCTAACTTTGAGCTGCTATATCTTGATGCTCAAAACTCTGATTTGGACCTACAGAGTGTAAGATATGATTTTTCAAAGATTGCTCCTTAAAACTAAAAATTTTAAATTTGAAGGGAATTGAGTTTTTAGAAACTCTTCACTACCCTTCGATATTGAAAGACTGTTTTAGACTTGATTTCTTGAAGGAAAACAATTTTTCCTTGCATCATTAAACCTCACTTTTGAGTCTCGATTTATGAGTAATTAAGTCTCTCTTTCATGATATTTTTTTGGATTGTACAAGTGTACAATCTCCCTTGTTAAGTAGGGATTTTTAAGCGATGGTGTGTGATAGTCAATTATTATTTGCTCAGGCACTCAAGGGGACATTCAAGAGGATATCATAGGGGATGCCTAAACACTTGATTGAGCACTACTCCCTTATTTTGATTGGTGAGTGTCAAGTACATGACTAGTTGAAAATTATGTGATTTGCTCATTATGAAATGGATGGCTTATAACTGCTGAGTCGAGTGTGTATTTTATCGCATTCGTTCTCATTTAAATGAATTGGAATTGAATTGCCTGAATTGAATTTAATTACCTGAACTGAATTGAACTGAATTATATGCTATGGTTGCATATGTCATTTGAATGAATCTCCTCGACCCATAACTGAACTGTATACATGTCGTTGGAGTGAATCTTCTCGACATACAGTTGAATTGGGGGACGCCCAAACTCATTGGCCGACCTTGAACTCGAGCCGGCATGGGCCTGGTCGGGAACCTTGGTGAGTCATGAGATAAACTGTAAACTTGATCTATTGAGGGATCTTGCTTGGTCTACTCGTGTAGTAGCGCCTTTATTGCTGTTCGGTCCCGGTGCGGTGTATGGTGGACGGAACTGTGAAGTAAGTGGAGTTCTATGGACTTAAAATGCTGACTCGGTTGATGGAGTGTCATCGCGGGAAAGTATTTGATCGAGGTCTGGCGAAGCACGTGGAACTTAGCTCCTGAGAGTTACAATATCTTTGAATTGTTTCTGTTTATTTTTCTCACTCAAATTGTTGTTTACTTGAATACTACTATTTTACTTGCTAAATGGGATTGTTATTTGGTCTATGTGCTTGCATGTGTGTTCTTTGCCTCACGAGCAATCGCTCACCCCGTAGATTTGTTTTCCTTAACACTCTTAGTAGTCTAGTATTAATTTCTTAAATCTCCACTTAGCCGTTCCGGCTCGATTTACGCGAACTTCCAATTTGCGCGTGATAAAGCGAAACTTAAAAGAAATTCTTGTAACGATAATATAAGTAACTAGTACTAGGGCTATTTGTGACACCCCGCAAATTAGGAGGTTGTTTGTAAAGAAAATACTAAAGTGTATTTCTTTGGGTTTGATTTAAAACCTTATTTTGTTTTAAAAGACTAGAAACCCTAAAAAACTTTTAATCAAAAACCCTAATTTACTTGTGACTAACCGGTTTTCTTAAATCACTCATATTTTAATTGAAACCCTAATTTTAATCACTGGAATTGTAAAATTCCTCATGTTTTTCTTAAAAATACCTTTTATTTGGAATTATTCATTTATTATGGCCCTAATACCCAATCATTCCTCAATAGGTGCAAATGAACCTAGGAAGTAGGGTTTCACTTTTCGTTTCCAAGTTAAGAGCAAATTAGGGTTTCACGTTTTCCCGTAGTATGATTATTCGGTATGGAGTGAGGATCAAATTTGATAGGTAAAAGTGACTTTTGGATGAGGGAATACTATATGACTAGAAGTGATAATAATAAGTTAGTGATTATAAGCTAAAAACCCTAGTATACGCGATTTAAGAGAAATCGCGTCAAACCGATGGGTATCGATCACTACCGATTGAACCCACCACTTGACCACCACTTTCTTACCACCACATACCCTTGATATTTTTGCAAAATATCCCCCCCTCATACTCATCCATATGGCCGAAATTTGTGGCCAAAAATGCAAGGGAAAGAGAGAGAAATTTGCATGGCTTTGGTGGTGACAAGTGACACCACCCTATGGCTCTTTGATTAATTTTTTTTCTTGTTCTTTTATCCTTCATTTCAGCTTATTTTCCTTCATTCTTTCTGTTTTTTGACCGAGCAAGGGAGAGAGAGAGAGCAAGAGAGAAAAACCTTCAATCCATCTTGAATCCAACCATTTGAGTGCAACCAAGGAAAACTAAATCGATTATTCACTAGGTGGAAGCTTGGGAAGCTTGAGGAACCAAAAATTTCAAGGAGAGGTGAAGGATCATCCTTGCAAGCTTGTATCTTGAGGTATAAAGGCTGATCAACCATTCTTTTTCCATTAATCATGATTAAGTTGAGTATTAATGTTAGTATTGTGCTTGTGAAGCTTGTTTCAAGTGATTGTGATGATTGGATGGATGATTTTGAGTTAGGGTTTCTTGTGGGTTAGGTGTTTTATGATGTATATATATGGTATATGATCTTGTGAAGGTGAAAGTAGTGGTAGTTTCAAGGTGAAAACATGAATTATAGCTTGAAATAACAAAAATTCCAGATTTCTGGAAAATTGTGGTTCAGTTCTGCCTGATTCTATTTCAGTATGTTAGAGGCCGAATTTGGCTTAGAACAAAACATAAAAGTTGTATAGAATGATGTGTTATGATTTCCTACAAAATTTCAGCCGAATCGGAGTAACGTAGCCTGTAAAAAGACCAAAATACCCTCACTGCCCTAGGATGCATCCAGTGATCCGTTTTAGACAGTTCATCCAATTGACCGTGTCTATTCACTATGATCCGTGCTCATTTACCCATTTACCAAAACATTAAAGTTTTATTACTTTGTCTTAGCTTTTCAACACCTCCAAGAACGCCTTAAACGGACTTTGGTAACTTGAGATATGGCCATTTGAAGGCAGTACGGTTAACTGACCGGTTAGTTGGAATTTGGTTCTGTGATTGGGGAATTTGACTGGGTTACACTGGAATTTGGACTAAGTGGTCTTCATAAAAATTGTAGGCCTTTGTGTTAGCTTCGAAACAGTATAAGTTTCATCCCAATTCGATAAGCGTAACTTCGGTTGTGACCGTTACGCAAAAACACGTCAAATCTGTCTTTTGTTAGATCTCATTTCCGCACATGTTGTTAATTTGATTTTGTACTCATATGACTTTGAGCCTATTGAATGGCTATTGTGATGAATTTATATTGTGTATAACTTTGGGATTGGCTGAGGAAAATAATGAAGCCATAAATGGCTGAAAAAATTAGGTAAACACAAAGGGCGTGCTGCCCAAATTTACGCTTGAGAACTAGAGAACTATACTTGCAACTTGAGTAAGGGTTAAGAGTGAATATCACTTGAACTATCTAGAATATTTGCATCTTCTTTTACCGAGGTATATAAGTAAGGATTTGGCCGAACTTATACCCTTGAGAAATAAAATAATGACTGCTCGGAGTACGTTTTCTTTGTCACTTCGACTTAAATGGAGATTTCAAAGTTTTACGAGCAAGCATAAGTTTTACAAATATTTTACTCATAGCCTTTGGTTTAAATGTACTCTTTTCACTTCCAAAACTATACTTATACTTTGTACTAGTACTTATTCGGATTTTCTTTGGTTCACTTAAACTTTGGAGGGGTTTAACTGTAATATTTTCTCTTGGCTATTATTAGGGTTTCTTGGTGATTGAGAGTGTTATCCGGGAGGATATATTGGACATTATTTTGCTTAAATAGGTGAGTGTTCTATATACGTTTTGTTTCTATGACTATGTAGATTGTTGTGACTATGTGATTATTTGTGAATATTTGATTAAATGTTAATTGTTTTCTATGATTTCTCAAATGAACTTTTGCTAGGTGAGTGTGTACTTTATCGCACTCTGTGATACCCCAACTTTTAGGATACTATTGTTGTTTCGTTTCAAAAGAAAAAAAATATTATGCTTCCTTTAGTTTATTTTTATTTTAAGATATTGTTTTGTTTTAAAGACTAGAAACCCTAAATTCTAGAAATAAAGTCTAATCAAAACCCTAGTTTCATTTGTGAATGACCGTTTTCTCAAATTTCTCATATTTTAACCGAAACCCTAAATTCAATTTATGGAATTATAAAACCCCTCATGTTTTCTTAAAAATGCCCTTTTTATTGGAAATTATGATTTTATAATAGCCCTACCACCCAATCACCCCACAATAAGTGCAAATGAACATGAAAGTAAAGGTTTTCGCTTTTCGTTTTCAAGTTGGAACAAGTTAGGGTTTTCACGTTTTTTCGTAGGGTGATTCTTCAGTATGGAGTAAGGATCAAATTTGGTACTTAATAGTGACTTTTAGGTGAGAAATAATATGTGATTAGAAGGAATGATAAAAATTTAGTGAATAGGAAGTAAAAACCCTAGTACGTGTGATTTAAAAAAAAACGGTGCGAACCGACGTGTACCGTGCACTACCGATTGAACGCACCACTTGACCACCACTTTCTTACCATACAAAATCATTATTGTTAGAGCAAAATATCTCCTTATTTCCAGCTGTCTTTGACCGAAATTTAGGGCTAAAAATGCAAGGAAAGAAAAAGAAATTTTGGTTGGCTTTGGTGGTGACAAGTGTCACTCACCTATGGCCACTTGACCAAGCCAAAAGTCCAACCTTCTTATCCTCCATTTTGCTCCATTCCCCTTCATTTTTCTGCTGGTTGGCCGAGACAAGAGAGGAGAAAGAGAGAGCAAGAAACAACCTTCGTTCATCTTGAGTTTGAGCCATCCAAGTGAGGAAACAAAATTCTAAACCGATTAATTTGTGAGTTGTGACCTTGGGAAGCTAGGGGAAACAAAAATTTCAAGAGGAGGTGAAGTATTACTCTTGCAAGCTTCTTTTATTGAGGTATAAGGTCTAACCATGGCTTTGGTCCTTTTATTTTTGCTTAAGTTGTTATATAACTCATATTTTGGTTAGATTAGTAGTTATCCAAGTTGTTGGGATGAATTTGAGGTGATGAATGTAAGTTAGGGTTTGATGATTTTCTGCCTAAACTTGTTTTATGGATAATATATGTTGTATCTAAGCTTATATAAGAGGTTGTGGTGATGATTGGAGCAAGAAATGAAGAAAGTTTCCATTGAAAATGAAAAATTCCAGATTTCTGGAAAAATGTAGCCCTGTTCTGTCTGGTTCCAGTTCATGATGTTAGAGGCCGAATTAGGCTTATCATAAAACATGAAAGTTGTATAGAATAATGTTTTATAGTTTCCTACAAAATTTCAGCTCAATCAGAGGAACTTATCCTATGAAAAGACCAAAATACCCTCGCTGCCCTAGGATGTTTCTAGTGATCCGTTTTAGACAGTTCATCTAGTTGACCGTGTCTATTCACTATGATACGTGCTGATTTAGCCATTTTCCAAAACATGAAAGTTTTAGTACTCTGTCTTAGATTTTTAACTCCACAAAGAACTCCTTAAACGGACTTTGGTAGCCTGAGATATGGCCATTTAAATGTAGTACTGTTAACTAGCTAGTTAGTTGGAAGTCGGTTCTGTGAATTGGGAATTTGACTGGGTTACACTGGAAATTTGACTAAGTGATCTTCATGAAAGTTGTAGACCTTCGTCTTAGCTTCGAAATGGTATAACTTTCACCCCAATCCGATAAGCGTAGCTTAGGTTGTGTCCGTTACGGAAAACTCTATCAAATCTGTCTTTTACTAAAGCTCATTTTTGCACTTGTTATTAGTTTGATTTTTGTCCTTGTATTGTATTGAGCCTATGGAATGGCTATTGAAATTAGATTGTTGTGTGTGTACCTTTGGGTTTGAATGAGGAAAAAAATGAAGCCATAAATGGCTGGAAATAGGAAAATACAAAGGGCATGCTGCCCAAATTTACGCTCGAGGACTAGAGAAATATACTTGCGACTTGAGTAAGGGTTAAGAGTGATTACTACTTGAACTATCTAGGATACTTGCATCTTCTTGTTCCGAGCTATATAAGTAAGGACTTGGCCGAACTTGTACCCTTGGAAAATCAAATAATGACTGCTCGAAGTATGTTTTCCTTGTACTTTCGACTCAAATGGCATTTCCAAGTATAAATGTTACAGAGTTATATAGTTTGAAAAGCGAGCGAGTGTTTCACGAATATTCTCCAAGTGAATTTCCATTTCTTGATTCTTATTGAACGAAACGTCTAAGTTTCGAATCTTAGTCATGTTTCAAAGTTCTCAAATTGAGTTTTATCACAAATTTGGACTCCGAACCCGGAGTATAAACCAGACGTGATTACTAGGGGCACTTCATTTTGGTGAGTGCTTTCAAATACCGAATTGAACTTGATACTTGTATTTGATACGTGACCAATGTGATTACATGTTGTATACGTGAATTGTTAGGGCGAGAGTGTACTTTATCGCACTTGCCCTTATTTGATATATACTTGTTTATTGTTGAAATTGAATTGATATACTTGTTTATGTTGTGCGCACTTCCTGGAATTCCAGAAACCCTACAGCAAGTTACTCGGGTCGAGCCGGCAAGGGCTTGGTCGATTGGGTAACGAACCCTGGGTCTCTTGATTTTCGAGTAGAGTGATATTTCCTCGACTAATCGGTATACTCGAGTATTACCACCCGTGTTTATTGAGGATTTTGGGCCCAGTAGGGGGTTTGAATGGTGGATGGAGAGTAGTGTAAGTGGTGTTCTACTGGATTGGTTAATTACTTGAAAGTTGATGGAGTGTCAACTATTACGTGATCAAGCTCCTGATAATGAATGGAAGTTGGCTCCTGAGAGCCATCCGTATCCTTATGCTTTGGAATGATTATTGCTTGTTGGATTATTGTTTATTTTGAAAAACTTTTACACTCGCTCATTTTGAGATTGCTACTTGACGTGTTATTGCTCCCTTTTATGAACTCTTCATGCTCGTTACTTTGCTATATCGAAAACTTGTACTTATAAATAATGGTCAATTTGCTATTTGGAACCTCACTGGGCTTTTAGCTCATTCCACTCTATTTGTTTTCCTTTCAGGGGTACGAGCGAGGCGTGAGATATGTAAAGACTAGCGTAGACTAGTTGTTTTTAACTTTTGACTTGTACTCGCACTATTACTCGAATAGAATGTTTTGTATCTGGATTGTATACACTTTGAACCAGTTTGGGTATATTGAGGTTTTGTATCTTGATTGTGCATCAATGTAAATTATAAGCTTGAATTGCGATGTTATTTATTGTCGACGGTTGTATGCACGTGGTACGAGGGAGTGAGTCCTGGCGAGAGATGGGCAGGCGGTCCGCTAAACCCTAGGGTACGCCCAGGGGGAGGTGGGGCCGTCACAAAAAGTGGATCCAGCCAAAGTTGAAGCTGTTTCAAAATGGAAACGACCGGAAAATCCTACTAAGGTTCGAAGTTTTATAGGGTTAGCAGGGTATTACCGGAGATTTATCCAGGATTTTTCTAGAATTGCTGGACCCATGACTGAGTTGACCAAGAAAAGTAGAAAGTTCATATGGAGTCCTAAGTGTGAAGAGAGTTTCCAAGAGTTAAAAAGACGTTTGACGAGAGCACCTGTGTTAGCTCTACTGAATGGGAAAGATAGCTTTGTGGTCTACACAGATGCTTCCAAGGAAGGCTTGGGATGTGTTTTAATGCAAAATGAGAAAGTGATAGCGTATGCCTCTAGAAAGTTCAAACCTCATGAAAGAAACTACCCGACTCATGATTTGGAGTTAGCGGCGGTAGTGTTTGCTTTAAAGAAATGAAGGCATTACCTGTATGGAGTAACATTTGAGCTTTTTATTGATCACAATAGCCTTAAGTACTTATTTTCTCAAAAGGAGCTGAATTTAAGGCAACCTAGGTGGATGAAATTTTGGGAAGATTATGATTGCACGATAAAGTACCATCCAGGAAAGGCCAATGTAGTGGTCGATGCTCTAAGTCACCAAGTGCAAGTGGCCGGATTGATGATTAAGAAATTACACCTGTTAGAAGAAGTTAGTTACTGGAATCCCAGACTTGAGCTGAGAAAAGTGATTCTTGGGAATATTGTAGTGAATTCCACTTTGATGGAACGTATTAAAGAGACTCAGGAAAAGGACCCTGAAGTGCAAAAGTGGGTGGGGAAAGTCAAAAAGGGAGAGAAGTTGGATTTTAACTTGGGATCAAATGGTATTTTGAAGTTTCGGAATCGGATACTGGTGCCAAAAGATGAGGGACTTAAGAAGGAGATTTTGGGAGAGGCACACCGATCGAAGTTCACGGTACACCCTGGAGGGAATAAAATGTATCAAGACTTAAAAAGTTTGTTTTGGTGGGAGATCATGAAAAGGGAAATTGTCCATTTTATCCAGACCTGTTTAATTTGTCAACGGGTTAAGGCTGAACATCAGAAACCGTCAGGACTTTTGCAACCTTTGGAGATACCTGAGTGGAAATGGGAGAACATCACTATGGATTTTGTATCAGGGTTACCCAGGACACAAAGAGGCCATGATGCTATTTGGGTAACAGTGGATCGACTGATCAAATCAGCTCATTTTCTGTCGATTAATATGAAGTACCCATTGGAGAAGTTGGCTAAGTTGTATTTGGATGAGATTATCAGGTTACATGGAATACCTGTAAGTATCGTGTCCGATAGAGACTCAAGATTTGTTTCCTTAGGTTTTGGCAAAAGATGCAGGAAGTGTTGGGGACTAAATTGAATTTTAGTACTACTTACCATCCCCAGACCGATGGACAGTCTGAGAGAACGATTCAAACCCTTGAGAACATGTTGAGGACTTGTGTATTGAATTTTTGAGAGAGTTGGAGTAAATTTTTAACACTGGTGGAATTTGCCTATAACAATAGCTTTCACTCTTCTATTCAAATGGCTCCGTATGAAGCACTTTATGGTCGGAAGTGTGGATCCCCGATTTGTTGGGACGAAGTAGGTGAACACAAAATCTTAGACCTGACTACAGTGCCTTGGATTAAAGAAGCAAATGAAAAAGTGAAATTAGTACGCCAGAGGATTCAGACCGCACAAAGTCGTCAAAAGAGTTATGCAGATAATCGGAGGAAGGACTTAGAATTTGCGGTTGGAGATCTAGTGTTTCTTTAGATTACATCTCTGAAAGCAAGTTTAATGTCTGGAAAAGGAAAGAAGTTACAACCGAGATTCGTAGGGTCGTACAAGATTATCCAGCGTGTAGGAAACGTGGCCTATAAGTTGGAATTACCACCGAGTTTGTCTCAGATTCATAATGTTTTCCACGTATCCATGCTTAAGACATATCATCCAGACCCTTCTCACATTTTTTAACCGAAAAGTATTGAAATTGATGAGACATTGACCTATGAGGAGAAACCGGTAAAGCTTCTGGATCGTAAGATGAAAGAATTGAGAAATAAGCGGATACCATTGGTAAAAGTTTTTTGGAGGAACCACGGGCTAGAGGAAGCGACCTGGGAAGTTGAAGAAACAATTCGAGAAAAATATCCAAACTTGTTCACAAATCAAGGTATAATTTCGAGGACAAAATTCTCTTATGGGGAAGAGGATGTGAGGGCTCGCAAATTTTCTTATTTTAAATTCCTATTGAGCTTATTTAAATATTTAATTGGCCGTTTACTCCAAATATTTTATTTCAACCTATTTAGACCTAATTACATGGAACTATGACCTACGAGTATTTTACAAATGCCTTGATTCGAAAATTTATTTTTGAAAGCTCGTTTAGAGTGAATAGTGGATGCACGTTTGAAGACAGTAATCGAATCGAGGACACAATAAACTTGGAAAATTGGAGACTTGTGCATTAGTCTTGAAATAGGTATTCTTATGTTTAAGTGTTCAATTATTAGTTAGTGATACTATCGTTATAAGAATTTCTTGGAAATTCCACTTTATCGCGCACAAATCGAAAATACGCGTTTTCGCGTGCGCGATTAATTGAGGGACTTTAGACCTTTATTTGTTGACCATTAAGAGTGAATAATAATAGTATGAATGGAAGTGCATTAGAGATTTAGTGCACAAGTGAAACAAAACCGAGAGGAATCGGGCACGAAACGCGCACGAACACGCATTATAACTGTGACGCCCCGAAAAGAATGAGTGTGAGAACCCGGAAATTTTCTAATTTTCTAGTGTTTATTTTATTTAATCGCCCGCCTTTTCTACATTTTTTTTATTAAAAAAAATTCCCCAGATAAAGTTTATGAGCAAAGATAGTTTTAAAATGATTTTTCTAGTATCGGTTAGTTTTTGAGAAATTAAGAGCGTATTTTGAACGTGGGACCCACAAGTGCGGTAAATGCATTATATTTTTGACAACTTGTTGGAATTTTGTATTAAGTGATATTATTTTATAAGGTGTTAAGATATTTGTATTGGAGAGACAAAAAGATAAGTTTTAAACCAAAAGGTGACATGTGTCACCTTCTTATTTAAAGTTGGACTTTGACTAATTTGCATCACCTTTACTAAACCTCAAAAATTGACCAATTTCTCTCCATTTTAAGCTTGTCTTGGCCGAACCTCTTGGAGCAAAAATACAAGAAGAAAGCCTTCAACTCCAACTCCATTTCTTGCTCAATCTTGTTGGTATCAGAGCTTGGTCTCCTTGAGATTAAGCTCTAACGGCTTGGAGTAAAGATGACAACCAGTCATGCTATGTTTGTTGAGGGGCAATCTGTTACTAGGCCTCCCATGTTCAGTGGCTCCAACTATGTTAGCTGGAAAGAACGGATGATTATTTTTTTGCAATCTATTGATATTGAACTGTGGTTTATTGTGAGTGAAGGACCGCATGAAGCTAACTTTCTTGATGCAGATACAGGGCTGCTTCGGCAAAAAATGAGAGTTGAAATGAATGCTCAAGACAGGACTAACCTCACATTGAATGCCAAGGCCATGAATGTTCTTTATAGTGCCTTAGATTCAAATGAATCAATTAGAGTGAAAGGCTGTAAATCAGCCAAAGAAATGTGGGATAAGTTAAGAGAAATCCATGAGGGTGGTGACAATGTGAGAGAACAGAGAAAGGCCATCTTGGTCACAAAGTATGAATCTTTTAAGATTGAACCTCTTGAGGATATTGACAAAATGTTTTGCAGGTTCACTGACTTGATCAAAGATCTCGAGGTGTTGGGCAAAGAGTACACCTTGGGAGAGAAGAACAGAAAAATTCTCAATGCATTGGGCAAAGAATGGGAAAATAAAGTGACTGCAATAGAGGAGGCTAAGGATTTAAGTTCTGTGCCTATTGAATCTATCATTAACTCACTAACCTCTTATGAGTTAAAACTGAAATCTAAAGTGCAGGAGGAAGAGGATGCTAGAGCAAAAAGAAATATTGCTCTAAAGACTACTCCAAGTGAAGATGATCCAGCTCACTTGGATGATGAAGATTCGGATGGTGATGATAATGATCTTGCTCTCATCACAAGAGGCTTCAAAAGAATCTTGAATAAAAGGAAGTTCAGAAAGGGAGGACCTAGCAATCAATTCCAAAATTATTCATCAAATGCAAGGAACAAAGGAAAACAAGAATTCAACAAGAAGCAAGTGGACAAATGCTATGAATGTGGACAGCCTGGACACTATGCAAACGAATGCCCCATGAAGAAAATGAAAGATGGAAAAGCTGATCGAAAGCCAAGATTCAACAACTTCCAGATTACTTGGAATGAATGCAACTCTGAAGGGGAAGTTGAAGAAGAGGAAGAATCAGCTCAAATGGCCTTCATGGCTATTGGAGATAATGAGGTAACTTCCATACACTCTCAATCTGAAAGTGATGATGAAGAAGATGATGATCTTGAATCCTTTGTTGAAAAACTGCATAATGCTTTGAAGGAATCTTATGATAAGAACAAGCAGCTAAAACAGAAAATTGCTTTTCTCATTCATGAAAATGCATGTCTACATCTTATTTCTATGCCAAATGTCTACTATCCTGATATGTTGCATCAATTTTTTGCCAATCTAAGGAAAGGTTCTGACCCAACTGAAATATTTTCCAGGGTTAATGGGGTAGACTTAATCATTGACTCTGAAATTGTGAACTCCATTTTAAATACTACCATTGAACGTTTATGCAAAGATAAGATTGCTAATTTCTTTTCCTATGAAGAGCTCCCGACTGTGGCAAATCATTTTGATGGGACAAAAATGTTAACCTATTTCAAAAGAAGTTTTTCCTCACCTGCTGATGCTAAATTGAATGATCTGGCCCCTGTGAATTTAATTGCTTTTTCTATCATTTCAAACCTGCTTGTGCCTACTGATGGCCATAGAACTGATGCAAACAAAATGGAGTTGTACCTCTTTTATTGTTTTCAAGAAAAAATTCGTATTGATTTTGGTTTTGTCATGTGCAAGTTCTTACTTCGCTATGCCACTGATTCTCGCAAAAAATTATCTTATGGAAAGTTTCTTCAAAAGATTTTTGAGTTTAACAAAGTCCCTATTCTAGGTGTTTGTCCTAAAGAAGCATCTTCTTATGCCTTTACAAAAGGGTATTTTGAAAGGAAAAATCTTGTTTTCAAAGATAATCTGTGGGCTTATAAGGGTGCATCTTCTAGTGAACTTAGGTCTAAGGCTGCACATGATCCTTCATCTATTCCACTCACTCCCATTCATCCTAGGAAATCTGCCTCTAAGGCATCTTCCTCTTCCAGTGATGAAGTAATTGAGCTCCTTCGTGAACTCAAACAGCATGTTCTTCTTCTAGAACATGGTCTAATGCTCACTATGTCCTCTGAGCAACAAACTGCCTTCCTAGACAAAAAGAACCTCCTGTTTCCCTCCCCTGTAGTTGAGGAAGTTTCCCATGACAAAGAGTCACACCCCACTGATCCAAGTTCATCAATTCCGGATCCTGGTTCTTCAACCCCTGTGACTCCTCATGGCACCTCTACATCAGATAAAGGCAAGGCACCAGTTGAAGAGGCTGCTGAAGATGATGAAGAAACTGAAGAGGAGGATCTTGATCAATATCAGCTCTCTCGGAGGACACCTGGATCCACTTAGTTCATCATTTAGGACATTTGCATTTTGTTTGTCTCTTTTATGTTTTCGTGGTATTCAACAATGAATATGTAATGTAATGGATATTTTAAGTTTCGTTTTGGATGTCTAAGTACTGTTTTGATGGATGTCTGAATATTTTGATGAATGATTGTCTATTCTGCTTATGTGAATGTAATGAATTTGTGGATTGTCTATTCTGATTGATGGTCTAAGTTTTGATGTGTGAACTTGTCTAAATTTGTGAATTTGTGGATGTGGTGATGTGATTGGTTGCCCGTTTGTGATGACAAAAAGGGGGAGATGATTGATGATTGGTGATGTTGGCATGATTGATGATTGGTGATGTTAGGATATGTTGGATTGATTGTTTAAATTTGGATTGTCTGATATGCTTAATTGATTAACTCGGATGGGCAGCCTTGTGAGGGGGAGTTTTCCAAAATTTTCAAATTTTGTGATTCACTAAGACAGGGGGAGTTCTTGTCTATTTTGAAAGGGGGAGTTTTCATTGCAATCATAAAATTTCATTTCAAACCTTTGTTTTGTCATCATCAAAAAGGGGGAGAATGTTATTCTTGGTTTTGATGATCACAAAGTAATTTGAAATGTTTATACTAACCAAGAAAGTGAACACTTTGATCAGGTCTGATGGAACAAAGAAAGCATATGTTCGTTTATCTCCTGACTACGTTGCTTTGGATGTGGCAAACAAGATTGGAATAAAATGAATGAATTTAGTCATTGTTTTGTTCCAATCAAAGATACTGTCCTTTAAGTATGACAATTTTGCTATTCTTGGTATTTTGAAATGTATCTAACCTTCTTCGATTATAAGTGTCTTTACATATCAAAGAATCAGGTATGAATAGGTCATGAAATGCATTTCAACCAAAAGAATAAGCAAAAACAGGATACTCACGTCGGACGGCCGAAAGGAATCTGTCGGACGTCCAAAAGGATAAAGAGCATCAAGAAGGAAGCTCTGTCGGACGCTCGTGAGGAAGCATCGGACGTCCGGAAGGATCGGACGCTTGCCATCGGACGCTCATCAACCGCATCGGACGTCCGAAAAATTCCAAGCTGACTTGCCAACTCTCTGCCTACGATCGGACGCTGCGGTGTCGGACGATCAAGACGCATCGGACGTCCGAACGTCAACTTGGATGCCATCGGACGATTGGTTCGGACGATGATTTGATCGTCGGACGTCCGACAGCCCCAACGGCTAGTTGACTCTTCAGCTGCCTTCTATCCGTTGGAAGCATTGATGAAGCCCATTTCTGGTTCCCTTTAAAATCAAACTGGTCTGAACGAAGTAGGGACTTTTGCACACTTTGTTTACAAGATCTCAAGAGATATTTTAGCTAGAAAATAGTCTCCAAAGCTAGATTTGTTTTAAAGTGGTGTGAATTTCTGGTGAGCATTTCTTTTGTGATTGAAAGGATCTTTAGTGTAGCTTTGTTGAGGGTTTTCTGAGTGATTGTAAAACTTCTTAGCTTGACTAAGTGAGGCTTGGGGCAAGGAGGAAGTGCTCCCTCCATTGTACATCTAGTTGATCGTCTTCCATCAAAGAGAAGTTGCTCTTCCTAGTGTGTGGTCTTCAAGTTTGAGGATAGCTTGGTAGACACTTGGTTTGATTCCCCAAATTTACTTTTCTGTTTAATAAAATTCTCATTGCTTGTTTATACTTGTGTTTCTGATCAATATAGCTCTTGTCTTCTAATCTACTTGGCTGATCATTACTAGAAAAGAAGGAAATTTTCATTTAGCAAAAATTGTCTAAATCTGATTAAGATTTTGAATAACCCAATTCACCCCCCCCTCTTGGTTGTCTTTGGGACTTACAAAGAATTTGCCTGTAAACCCATCTGGGCCCACGGCACTCTCTCCATCCATCGAAAAAACCACTTTCTTTACTTCAGCCATGGTGGGGGGCTCCATGAGCCGGGTATTATCATCAACCGTAACTAGCTTAGGAATAGTGTCCAAGAACTCAAAAGAGGAGGCGCACGGCTCAGTCGTAAACAACATCTAGAAAAAGGAAATGGCCTCCCTACTGATGTGCTCCTCATCCTCTATCCAATCGCCACTGGAATCACGGATCCTGTGCATGATCACGTTGCTCCTCCTCTCAGCCACCACCGCATGGAAGTACTTTGAATTTCTATCTCCATCCTTCAACCACCTGCCCTAGCCTTTTGTCGCCAAAAACCCTCCTCAATAGCCAACGTACTCCTAAGCCGCTCGCGAGCTTCATTTAAATCATGTAAAATAGGGTCAGATGAGTCCTGCTCCTGGGCTACTTCCACCTCCAACATTGCCCGTTCCGCTTCTTTAACAGCCCGGAATATGTTGCCAAAAGACTCCTTAGACCAACCCTTCAGTACTTGCTTAATTGTACGAAGCTTGGCTTCCAAAACACATAAGGGTTGTCTGCTCACTGGACACGACCAGCTATCGCGTATGACATCCAGCAGCCCTGCTTTTGTGGTCCAAACATTTAAGAACCGGAAGGGCTTCGATTTATTGTCCAACCGAGTAGAGGTCGTCATCAAGAACGGGGCATGGTCCGATGGATCTCTCGCCAAGTGCTGCACCAGAAAGCTAGAGCCCATCTTCAAAGCCTCCAAGTTTAGAAGCACTCTATCGAGGCGCTTTCATACTTGAGCCCGCCCTTGCCTATTATTGCACCAAGTGTAATTTGAGACAGAGAAACCCGCGTCAGATACCCTGGCCTCCATCATGAACTGTAAAAATTCTAACCCTTCACTCAGGCAAAATGGCAACCCCCCACGCTTCTCCTCCTTATTAACAATCACATTAAAATCTCCAGCTAAACACCAAGGGAACCCAGACGGCCTGTCCAATAACAATTCTGCCCATAGCGTCTCCCGCTTTTGCATAGTGCACTTGGCATAAACAAAGGAGAGACAAACGGTAGTCGGGAGTGTGACACCCCCACTTCTTCCTAAGGTGAACCAAAGAGTATCTGCGGGACGCCTGCCCAACTATTGCCAGGACTCAAGACAATTCAATTCAAATTTAACGATACATACTAAAATATACAAGTCTAAAATGAAGAAAAGTCGCTTCCTTAACTGTATATCCAAATCTTACATCATGTTCTCAAAGATACATCAAGTCCTAAAATACAACCATTAAAAGTCGACTAAACATTTACAACCCAGATTCCAATCAAAAGTATAACCTAGCCAGCTTTTCCAAAATCTTTCAAATTAGCTCCTATTAAGGAAAACAAATCTACGGGGTGAGCGATTGCTCGTGAGGCAAAGAACACACATGCAAGCACATAGACCAAATAACAATCCCATTTAGCAAGTAAAATAGTAGTATTCAAGTAAACAACAATTTGAGTGAGAAAAATAAACAGAAACAATTCAAAGATATTGTAACTCTCAGGAGCTAAGTTCCACGTGCTTCGCCAGACCTCGATCAAATACTTTCCCGCGATGACACTCCATCAACCGAGTCAGCATTTTAAGTCCATAGAACTCCACTTACTTCACAGTTCCGTCCACCATACACCGCACCGGGACCGAACAGCAATAAAGGCGCTACTACACGAGTAGACCAAGCAAGATCCCTCAATAGATCAAGTTTACAGTTTATCTCATGACTCACCAAGGTTCCCGACCAGGCCCATGCCGGCTCGAGTTCAAGGTCGGCCAATGAGTTTGGGCGTCCCCCAATTCAACTGTATGTCGAGAAGATTCACTCCAACGACATGTATACAGTTCAGTTATGGGTCGAGGAGATTCATTCAAATGACATATGCAACCATAGCATATAATTCAGTTCAATTCAGTTCAGGTAATTAAATTCAATTCAGGCAATTCAATTCCAATTCATTTAAATGAGAACGAATGCGATAAAATACACACTCGACTCAGCAGTTATAAGCCATCCATTTCATAATGAGCAAATCACATAATTTTCAACTAGTCATGTACTTGACACTCACCAATCAAAATAAGGGAGTAGTGCTCAATCAAGTGTTTAGGCATCCCCTATGATATCCTCTTGAATGTCCCCTTGAGTGCCTGAGCAAATAATAATTGACTATCACACACCATCGCTTAAAAATCCCTACTTAACAAGGGAGATTGTACACTTGTACAATCCAAAAAAATATCATGAAAGAGAGACTTAATTACTCATAAATCGAGACTCAAAAGTGAGGTTTAATGATGCAAGGAAAAATTGTTTTCCTTCAAGAAATCAAGTCTAAAACAGTCTTTCAATATCGAAGGGTAGTGAAGAGTTTCTAAAAACTCAATTCCCTTCAAATTTAAAATTTTTAGTTTTAAGGAGCAATCTTTGAAAAATCATATCTTACACTCTGTAGGTCCAAAATTGGAAAACTTGGCACCGTTGGAAACTAGTTTCAAAGTACAAAGTTCCTAGAAGACACTTTTCCAAGATTCTAAATAAAAAAACACTCAAATTTCAGTTTAAAGTGGCTTATTCACGCTACAAGACAGTTTAAATCTTGGTTTTCGACAAATTTTGGAAATTCGGCAAAATTCATAGAAAGTGAATTAGCCTCTAAAATTCACAAAACTATTAGAGTTCCAATCAAAGTTTTAAACACAGGAAACAGAACTAGAATCAGAGTTTTGAGCATCAAGATATAGCAGCTCAAAGTTAGCTAAAAAAGAGGACTAATTGAACATTTTTCAGATTTGGAAGAACAATTTTGGCACATCATTTGCATATCAAAATGATCTTAGAATGACACCACAATTTGTACAATAAAACTTCCATATAAGTGCTATTCATCTATAAAATTTCATTTGAAAATTCATACGGGAAGGTAGTTAACAAGACCACCAAATTTCAAGAAATTTCCAAGGCAAATCTGTCTCTTTGCTTCCTTTTCCTTTTTCAAACTTTTTTACCCAAGAAATCAACTCCAATCTGACTCATTTGTGAAAGCAAGACCCAAGAAACATTTAATATATATTTGGTAGGTAATTGATACCAAAATTTTCAAAACAACATGTCCCAAATCAAGTTAGGCCATTCGGCTAGCCAAAATTAGGGTTTTCCAGATTTGCTACGGTTTGGGAATTGGACTATATCTCACTCAATACAACTTGAAATTGAGTATAGTTGGTGGCGTTGGAAACTGCATTCAAAACGCTACATTTCATTAGAATAAATAATTTTAAAATTGAATTTTCAAATGAGAGAAAATAGAGCCACAAGTTGCAGTTTCTAACTTCCTCTCGGTTGGACTGACAGAACAGGGTAACCGAATTTGATCAGTCACTACAGATGACTCACTTCAAATTAGAAGGTGCCTGATATACCGTTAGAAAACTACGAATGTCTAGTTTCAAATGCCATAAATGGAACTTGATTTTGACGTCTGAGCAGAGAGTTATGATCGTTCAAAGATGCTCTGTCCAAAACACCTGGACATAGTTTTCCAAATTTCTACAATTTCGAAATTCCAACTTTTACTCAACCAATTCACATGATTTTTGGTGGAAACTTTCCACACGTCCTACACAACATATCTACATCAGATTCAAGGTCAATTGAGCATCAAAAATTTGAGCTAAAGGTACGGCAAGGACAGGGTAGATTTCAGTCAGTTCACTCCTCAACTTCCTTTGGTTTTCCTTTCAATTTTCCAACAAATATCATCTTGTTCATCACTTAACTAATACAAACAACATTTATTATCATCATATCAGTCCTATATCATCAAGGTGGGATTTCATAGAGTCCACTCCAACCATTTAAATCTAACAACAACAATAATAATGAAGCTACAAGCTTCCTAGAAAAGATCAACCTATTAAAGCCAAGATTAAATGGTTGGATGATTACCTCCTACTCCTTTGAGTGAAATCCGAAATTTTGCACCTCTAAAACCCAAGAAAACTGTGAGAAAGATGTCCTCCACCAAGCCAAGGTGAATCTCCAAGTTGTTAGAAGTTGGATGGTGCTTTTGGGTGCAAGATTGGAGCAAAAATGGTGCAAGGTGAAGTTGGATTTCTGCTTCCTCTTCCTTGAGGGTGTCCGGCTATGGAGTAAGGAGAGAGAGTGTGTAATGAGTTGTGTGGCTTCTTGAGGAAGATTGGAGGGAAAATAAAGTGAAAGCTATTCAAAGTTAACTAGGAATAGTGTTTCCCGGCCACTTTCGGCTCACAAATTGCCGCCAATTGTAAAGAGTGTAACTGAACCAGTTTTTTTAACCTTCTCAAGTTGGGCATGCGAGTAACGCCCCTTATATTCAAAAATAGCAGTTTAATCATGGGATAGACTAGCAAAGGAATTAGATGAAGATGACTTACTGGAGCGCAAAGTACGATCGGACGGGAAACGAGCGCGGATGCCTCGTTGTTTCGACTGAGCTGCGCCCAGAGGTCCGTCGCCCGGAGATGAATGCAGCAATGCAACTGTCGTTTCGGCAACCGAATCCAAATGAAGTGTGCCGAAGATCGACGCACTATCCCTCTGGGCTTTGAATTCTGAAGTACCACGAGGAGATAAACTTCCAAACCGCTCCTGAATATCACGTAGATCCACAATCATCTCCATATCAGCCCCAGGACCAAGCTGCTACTGCTGCTGCTGCAAGTCCCTCGCAGTCACCCCGTTGGCACAGCCTGTGCCCTCCATAACCACCACCGCTGCGTGCAACGAGTGCATCAGTTGCCCCCCTTCCCCGTCGTCGGCCACCAGCCCGCTACCGCTCCGATGCTCCTCCTCATTGCCCGCTACAGGCAGCGCTATGCTCCCAGCTTGCACTCCCCATGCACAAGTGTTTCCCTCTCTCTTAGCCCGCCAGCAGGTTGTTTCCCACCAACACCGTCCGCCTCTGCTGTCGCCCCCTGCTCAGCAATTGTTGAAGGCATCCCCTCTCGAGCCCCACTCAGAGGCTGCCAACTCTCCGCACCCTGCATCCCTGCTATCTCCAAAACCTGGCTCGCATCTTTAACCCGCTGATGGGGCTTCTCCGCCCTCGAAAGGCGAAGCTCTAGTTTCAGAACATGATAACCCTCAATGTCATCCCCCTGCCAATAACAGTGGAAACAATATTTGGGAGTGTTCTCAGGTATAAAGCTCTGCCAGAAGCCTTCATACTTTCCATTACCAACCCACACCCGAGATGCCCTGGACTGGAGCAAGTCTATTTCAACACAAACTCTTACAAGACATGGTCTGGGGGTAGTCAGTGTTGCAGCATCAACGAAAAGAGGAACACCTAGGACCGAAACAATCTGGAAGATTGCTTCTTTGTGGAAGTAGTGTAGCGGCAACTTGGGTAGTTGGAACCAAACCGGAACAACAGAGGGTTCTTTGTCTATGTGAAAGGCTGGAGACCATTTGAAGATCCTTATTGGGAAACCCGCCACATACCAAATTCCACGAGCCCAGATGCGAAGGTACCTTTTAGAGGTATGCTCCCGCTATATTGCTATATAATATTTTCACTATTTTGCTATTCCGAAATTGAAGTAACTATTTTCCAATCCCAAAATAGAAGTCACTATTTTGAGATTCACACGTAACAAATCTATATATTCTTACGTCCTATTTGTGTGCCCTTTTATATATATTGATTTTCTGCATAATATATATATCAACAGAATATTGATTTGTTGGAAAATATATATCGACAAAAATTCTGTGTATCTAATAAATATAACCAATTTTACTGCTTTGTATTAACTTACATTAATACAACTGATTATTTTAAAATTATAACATAATTTCCCTTTGTTTTAAAAATGTTACTTCGGTAATATTTCTTAATCACTGAATTATTAACTTTAAGCTTTTGCATTTTAAGATTGAGTAACATAACATAGATGCGGCAGAATACAAAGTGATCATCAACTTGATGTTTGTTTATAAATGAATAAAAATTCACTGTGCAACTAATAAATATAAACAAGTTCTACCAATTTCTATTAGCTCATGACTAACTGGTTTGAGAACAAAACAGAGTTTCCCTCCATTCAAAAATCTTTATTTATTGAATAATGTTTCTTAATCGCAGAATTACTAATATAGGACTTTTTCATTTTAAAATTAAACAATATGACATAAGTGTTATTGATATGAAGCGATCATAATATAAACATTCCCTTATAAATGAATCGGTGTGATATTAGTTGACTTAAAAAAGAGTTGTTTGATCGATAAATAAGTATTTTAGTAGTGTATAACATTGAATTATTAAACATTATTAATTTATCTTATCAATGAACAAGCAAACTATCCAAGAGTATGTTATGTTTAAATCTTCAAATCTTGTTAATTTTTAAAAAAATAATTCAAATATCATTTGTTTCAGTGACATTTGTTTATGAATGAATCAATCTAACATTTGTTGAATTAAAAGAGGATTACTCAATCAATAAATATACATTTTCCCAATCTATCAATGTTTTTTTTTGTTTAACTAAATAAAAATATTATTGATGCAACCAGTAAAAATACAAAGCTCAGGATCACCCCATCCCCAGGAGCACAAGCTCAAAAACATTGATCACCTCCAGCCAACCCCTACCGCCTGTATCTACGAAAACTTGGAAAACCAGACGCATCTAAGGTAATATCTCCCCTCACCAACCTAGGTAACGCATTATAGGCCTCATAAATTGTGGTACACCTAGCCTCCACCCCAACATTAGACAACCTGTCCGCCAGCTTGTTTGCCTCCAGAAAACAATGCGACACGGCTTCAAAATACCGTCTATATTGCTGCAGCTCGAGTAACTCCCTCTGCAACCTCCACGGACACCTAACCGTCCCCTGAATAATACGGACCAAAACCAGTGAATTAGACTCCAGATGCAACTTACCTAAGCCACGGGATACCCCTAATCGAACCCCAAAAAAAAGGGCTTTCATCTCCGCTTGAAGGCTTGTAGCCTCCCCAAAATAACACGAAAACCCAAGCAGGAACCTCCCATCACAATCCCTGAACAATCCCCCACCTCCATTCCTCCCCGGATTACCTCTTGAGCACCCGTCAGCATTCAGTTTCACCAACGATTGAGTCAGGCATACCCAACAGACCTCCCTTATGATAACATTGCTTCGCAACCTAGCTATCGTTTCAAAAAAACCAATTCGTGAAGTACAAGGCAGTGATATCTCCCGAAACTGAACACAAAAGCATTCTCTCAACTCCAAGAAAATCCGATCACAAACATGCATCACCGAATCTAGTTTACCCTTGAAAATCCATCTATTTCGCATCTTCCATAAATTCCAGCAAATTAAGGACGGCAACGTGCAGAGAACAAAACCAAGGTATGAATTAATAGTAGGTTTAGCCCACCAACTCATCACCCTATGTCTCACCGTGAAAACCCCACTAAACCCGCCAATGAGATCCTCAAAGCAACCCCAAACCTGCCTTGCCACCTCCCCCTGTACAAAAAGTGTGGTTAATAGATTCTGGGAACGGGTTCAGACTACAACAAAAGCATCTAGAAGGGCCCAAAAACCCAATCTTGTGTAACACATCCATCAACGGCAACCTACCATACATCAATCACAACATAAAGAAGGAAATTTTTGATGACAAAGCCCGATGCCATAAGGAAATAAACATGTTGGAAACATTACCTTCGTTACGCACTATCTGATATGCCGACGAAATGGTAAACTCACCCGAATTAGTGGGAGCCCAAATCATTTCATCCGCCTTCGCCGTAGTAGGGGGAGCCACCCCCAATACCTGTTGCACCCATCCCGGCGATAATACCCTGCTTAGACTTTGCAAATCCCACCTGCCTTCCATGACAAAGTCTGCAACCGAATGCTCCTGAAAAGATTCCACCTGCCTACACAGAGGCCCCGTCCCCAACCAATTATCATGCCAAAAGCTTGAAGACCCACTGCCCAGTGACCAACATATGTGCTTCTCCGCTACCACTTGGGTGTGTACCATTCGCTTCCAAGTGTGTGAGTGCCCTGGCAAGAAATTCGAAAAGCAAGGATGCACCTCCGGGCAATACTTCAAGTGCATGAACTCAGCCCATAAAGATCGTCGCAGCCTAAAATTCCACCATAATTTCAAAGAAAAGGCATCAAACACATGTTGCAGAGACCGAATGCCCACACCTCCCTCCTCATAAGGCTTACATAGCTGACTCCACTTAATCCAGTGAAACTGCGGACCAACCTCAGAAGAACCCCACAAGAAATCAGCAAAAATTTGCTCCAACATGACAAATACCCCTCTAGGAGGGTTGGAAGCAGCAAGGATATGGATCGGCATGGATGCCAGGATGCTCCATACCAGCACCAACTTCCCACCCGATGACAAGAGTCTCTCCTTCCACGACAAAACCCTACTTGCCACTGATGTACAAATCGCCGAAAAATAACTCTTCCTCCGTCTTCCCGAATATAGCGGGCAACCTAAATACGTCACCGGGAAGGACTGGAAGCGAAACCCCGTGACTTGTGCTACAATACGCTTCCGCAAATCCGACAGGCTAGCATGGGATAGAAAACCACTCTTCTGATGGTTCACCTTTTGTCCCGAAATCGATGTATAGTTCTCCAATACCTGCATCACCAACTGAAGCGATTTCTTCATGCCGCTCGAAAAGATAATGATATCGTTTGCATAAGCCAAGTGCGTGATAATCGGGCACCCCATCGGGACCCTGAAAGGGATGAACCCCTGCCGCCCACTCAAGGAATTAAGATGACGGGAAAGAACCTCAGCACGCAAAACAAAAAGGCCTGGGGAAAGTGGATCCTCTTGACGAATCCCACGACTAGACTTGAAAAAACCTTGGGGTGCCCCATTAACAACAACTGAGAACCACACATTCGAAATCAGCCTCCAAATCATTTCAATCCAAACTTCACAAAAGCCAAACCGCCTCAGCACCTGAATCAAGAATGGCCATGAAACCCTGTCATAGGCTTTGGCCATGTCAATTTTCAACACCACATTACCCTCTCTGCTAGCTTTCCGAATACCTGCTATGAGCTCCTGGGCCAACAACACATTATCAAAAATCTGTCTCCCCTGCACAAAGCCACTTTGCTGAGGTGATATAATGTTCGGTAACACCTTGGCCAAGCGATTCGCTAAAATTTTGGAGATCATTTTATTAAGAAAATTGCACAGGCTGATTGGTCTGAATTGACTAAACTCTTGAGGAGAGCTGACCTTGGGAATAAGTACCACCCATGTTGCCATGAAACTCTTGGGCAACTCCTGCCCACAGAAAAAACTAACCACTGCCTCACATACATCCTCCGCCACCACCTCCCATGCAAAGGTAAAAAATTTCCCAGTGAAATCATCTAGGCCCGCTGCACTCTCCCCATCCATCCCAAACACCACCTCTCTTATCTCCTCCATCTCTAGAACTCTCATTAGGTCCTCATTCTGTGTGTGAGAGATCATGTGGGGAATCACGTCCAATGTATCCCATGACCCTGAAGAAGGCTCAGCCGAAAATAAAGCTTTAAAATACTCAACTGCCTCAGATGCAATCCGATTATCCTCTGCTATCCAATCCCCAACTGCACCTTTGATCCGATGAATAACCGTCTTCGCCCTACGCTCCGCAACTAAAGAGTGGAAATATTTTGAATTCTTATCCCCCTCCCAAATCCATTTAACCCTTGCCTTTTGCCTCCAAAATCCTTCCTCTATCATTAGCGAATTCCTCAATCCCGTCCACGCCTCTTGAAGTGCAAGAAGATTTGGCTCCGAGGGATCCCTATCAAAAAGATCCTCCAGCCTTAGCACCTCTCCTCCCGCCTTCCTTACCCTCTCAAAAATATCCCCAAACGATTCTCTAGACCACAATTGTAACTGCCGTTTTACCTCCTGTAACTTGACAGCCAGTCTCTACAAGGGCGGGCCCAAAAATGAACCACCCCAACATCGTCGAATAACTCCCAATAACTCCGGTTTAGTCGTCCACACATTCAGGAAATGAAAGGACCTTGGCTTATTATCTAGCCTAGTCCTTGCCGTCAAGAGCAAGGGAGCGTGATCCGAGAGGTCCCGCCCCAAATGTTGCACCGTAAAATTGTAATCTAAAGAAGACGCATGCTGATTGTATAATAATCTATCTAGCCTCTTCCAAATACGCGCGCTTCCCCCTCTATTATTACACCATGTGAACTTTGAGCCCGAAAACCTAGCATCTCGTATTCTAGCCGTCGCCATGAAGCAGATAAAATCCAAACCTCCCCCAGGCGAAAAGGCAAACCCTCCCCTCCCTCCCCGCTTTTCCTCCTCACTGACTATGACATTGAAGTCCCCAACCAGAAACCACGGTGCATCAACCAGATTATCAAGCAGGAGCAAAGACCAAAGCGATCTCCTTTCCTGCTCATTACACTTTGCGTGCACCAACGAAAAAACCATAGGGCCATCTACTAGTGGTGACTGTATTTTAAGTGACAAATGTTGACTCGACTCACCCAGGTGATCACATGAAAATGAATTTTGATAGAAAACCCAAATAGAGCCCTCACTATTGGTAATGCATTTATCCATCCTCAACTTTAATCGTATCCAATGAATTTCCCCCATAGACATCTTAGGTTCACATATAGCAACTAACTGAATTGAAGACTTAGCAATTAAACTTTTTAATCTACGAAAATTTGGGGCACGCGAGATACCCCGAATATTCCAAAAAAGGAAATTAATCATCAGACAATGCAGCAAAAGAGTTATTGGACAATTTCGCTTTAGAGCGTAAAGATCGATCAGTAGGGAGTGGTACACGCATACCTCTACGCTTGGAATGAGCAATCATTTTGCCTCCCTCCTCCCCTTGCACCTTTTCCTGAACTTGTTGTATAATAGGATCCAAGTTAAATATATCCACCACCAAGGATCCAACCTCCCTCGGCACAGCTCCCACGTCACCCCCGGGAGATAGATTTCCAGCGCTTTGTTCCGCAGTAGCAACCTCTTCCTCCCCCACTGCTGCACCAAGCCCCGCTGTGATTTCATACGCCTCTCCTCTGACCTCATGCGCAGCAGTCATGTCCTTCAAGGGAGAAGACGGCAAGCTGACCAATCCTGATGCGCAGCAGGCAGGAAGAGTGACGCCATCAGCGCCATACCCCTGCTGCAACTCCTGACTATGCAGGCCAGCCATTGTAGCAGCAGACCCTGACGACTCCCCTAGAGTTGCGCCCAAGCTCTGCCCTGAAAGCCTAGCTGCCTCCTCACTTCCCTGCTTCACCATTGAAGTCATCAATTCCTCACCCACGGCTGCGCCTGTGCATCAGTAAGCTCCATAGCAGGAGCATGCCCTTGCACTTCAGCAGGCACGTCCTTCATCCTAGGCCCTTGCGCTTCAGTAGTCTCCTTCAGTTGCCCCTTATCTGGCCGAGACACTGGGTGGAGCAAACGACAATCCCCCTGATCATGGCCTTGCCGAAAGCAATGGGAACAATACCTGGGGATATTTTCTGGAACTAACAGTTGCCAAAAACCCCCATAATCCCCATTGCCAATCCATATTCTACCTGGAAACGACTTAAGCAAATCAACCTCCACACAAACTAATTCTCAACCTAATTTTGCATCCTATCAACTTTAAAAAATTAATATATATTCCTTTAATTTAAATAATATTTACTTATCACTAAATTATAATAAAAAAAGACAAATTTTTTTGAAACCAATATTATCCGTTAAATCTTTAGATCATATTAATTTTGAAAAACACAATACAAATCACATCAATTTTACTATATCTATTTATAAATAAATCAATCCAATATATTACTCCTCTATCCACTATTGCAACAAATCACATCAATTTTACTATGTCTATTTATAAATAAATCAATCCAATATATCGGTCATCTATCCACTATTCCAACTCCATTATCATACAAAGCACTCTAAGCCTACATTATTAAATAAATCTTAAATTACCCTAAAATAGTCAATAATGGACACCCCACGGAAACCGCAGGCACCAAGCCTAGTAGATCAAAAGCCAACATATTTTCCTACTGTTTTAATAAGATATATTGATTTATTTGAGGATTACTGAATATGTGAAATCTTCTAGCAAGTGGGCTATACACGAGCATAGGTTACCTCAAGTTGTAGTGACGATGTTGATAAATCATTTTCTTCTTCAATTCATGCGTGAAAGAAACCAAATAATCTCACCTAAAATATTTTGCGTCTAGTAGAATGTCCATTGAGTGTAGAAACAAATAGTTGTTTTTAACAGTTTGGCTAATGGATACCATTGGCAATCTTTAAGAAGGGTTCAGGCATTCTTTTTTTTTCGGAAAAATATAGTTAATTTGAAAAAGTATCACCATTCTTCTTCTTTTTTTATCCGCAAAATTATTTAACCTACTTCTACTCCTGCTCTATTAGGGGGAGCATAAAGAGATTTATGTGGGGGTTGGAAGGGTGAAACACTAGACCAAACAAGTGCACTATTGCACTCTCTGAATTTTTTAAGAACAAGAATCACTATACTTCTTATGTGACGTCCTAGACGGGGTTTGAGCTTCCGATGTAGTGCACGAGAGAATTTTAAAGAGGCTTTCCCTGACAATTGAAAAGTATCACAATTCAGAGGTACAATAACAATGAGTGTATGCATTGACATAAAAACTTAAGTGTGATTTAAATGTTTTAATTATTGCCTAATGAAAATTCAATAATCAATTATTCTGTTTGATGACACAAATATGAGATATTAATGTTGTAACATGAGACAGAGTTCTAGAACCTACAGCCAAACTTGAAAATAAAGTGGCTGACTCTTTATTCTCATCAATTTTCTCGAACTGAAGGACAATATTCGCTGAACCAATTGACAGGTGTCGAGCTTGTGCAATAATAAAAACCTGCTCAAACTAAAGTTAATTTCTGTAGATAGTGGTAAGCAGGGTCGAATCCACAGAGACTGGGTGTAACTATTTCTTTTCAAATTCACAGTATCAAAGGGGGTATTTTTGTGCAGAAGGTGACATTCAAAGAAATTCAAATAAAATCTAAGAAGCTACTAAAAACTAAATAACAAATTACTAAAATCAAATGGGTGATAATTAAGGATCTAACCAAGAAATAACTTCAGCAATGGTGCACCTAATCGATCATCGAAACAAAGGCAATTCCAATTATTTATCAATAAATAGGTTATAACTACCAAACAAGGGATGTCAGTTAACTCCTCCTTACTGTATCGGTGATTAAAGTACGCCCGTTAATCACTGCTCTAATTGAAAAATAATCCTAGGTACGCCCGTAAGATTTAATTTCCCAATTGCCTTACGTATTAAAGGAGCCCTATTCTAATCAAATAACACACTACCAGGGTTATTTCAGATTAGCCCGCGTATCCCCCTGACACAAATCTAGTTATGCCAGTTGTCACTAAATCAAGGCAATTAAACAATTACGGATTTAATGCCATAATTGACAATAGATTATCAAGTTAACTAATTATCCGGATCTAAGACAATCAATTAATTTAATAATCATAAGTACTGCAATCAAGGAATATGCGAATACCTAATAAATAAAAGAAAAAGGTAAAATTAAATCAATCTCACAATTTTTAGGCGAATCAAAGCCTCCATTGTCCCTTAACTTGAGTGAGAAAATTAGTTCATGTTCGATGCAAAAAACCCATGTAAAGCTGAAGCAATAGTCACGGCCATCATGCGGCAGGAGGAATCCACCACAGACCACAAGGAAAAGTCAAAAGTAAAAAACTACAAGAAATCATTCAATTGCTCTTATTTGCCTCTGACATACGAGAGGTAAGCTACTAAGAACCAAAAGAAAAGTCAAAGCTATAAACTAAAGGTAAAGGAGAGAAAACCCTTCGCTATTTCTAATGCCTATCTAATTGCTATTTAAAAATCGCTCTCCCCTTGCGGCGGCTCCCAGGGGAACAAAACACCCGCATCTTCGGTTCAGCCGTTGCCAAAAGACAGGGCCAAAGTTTTCTTCTTTTAACAAAACTGCCCCTCGGATAAGCACTGCTACTTGCATTCCTTTTCTATCAAATTAGCACTTGTTATCATATTTTTATTCTACTCCCTGAAATAATTGTAAATTACGAAAAGTGAGTAGAATCCAACAATTAGTCCACATCGAGTCAGGTAATAGGGAAAATTAATAATAAAATAAACAATAAAATTGCAACCTATCAATTCCCCCCACATCTAAACCATGCTTGCCCTCAAGCATAGGAATAGCAATTGAACAAACACCAATATTTGACAATGGCTATTGCTCTATCTACCAAATTGCCAAGATACCAAGAAAATCATAAATCAAGCATCGGCGATAGAAATCAGAGAAACATCACCCCGGTTAGCATCTCAACCACAAATTCCTTCAATTCCACGTTAACTAATCTAAGAAGAAGGAATGGCGCACAACATTTATCAGCAAATGGTCCAAATATCAACCAAAATCTCCATATTAAATCCATAAATCGGCAAGCTGACCTCTGACACACACTAACACAACCTGCACTCTTTTTTTTTCTCACGTCTCCTACTATTTATTCTTTTTTTCTTTTGGTTTTTTTTTTTTAGTAATAGCACAAAAGACTTAGTCTCTAGCCATTGAAACCTTTTGACGCGAACTCCGACATTTTTCAGATGAAGGGCCCCGGTTACTCAGCTCCTATCGCTATACGACCACGTACTTATAGAAAGTACTACTTTTTGACACGAGAATCGACACTTTTAGGTGCAGATCCCCGGTTACTCAGTAGTAACTAATAGCGGAGTACAGTCAAGTTTATTCACAGCCAAATGACACAATAATGCAAAATAACACCGTTAAAAATAAGAATAGGAGCAGCTAGCCTCATTATTGCCCAACATGGAGTATTAGAGTCAATATTGGACCAATTGACATGAAAATGCCAACAATCATTCCCTCGGTCTAGAAAAGTTAACAAAGAAATTAAAAGAGTCAAGCAATCACCGATATTCACCAAAGAGATTTTTGGGATTCCACCACATTAACTCGATACACTTTTATTATTAAAACTTGGCAAGAGTAGAATTAGAGTCAATAACCCAACATCAAACCTTGGTATTCACATGAGAGCTAAGCACCAAAAAGAAAGAAAGAAAATGAACGAAAGATAGATAAATAACAAACTAGAAATAAAGGAAAAACACCTAAAAACTAAAAACTACTAAAAACTAGAACCACAACTGATCCCCCCCCACACCTAAACGATACATTGCCCCCAATGTAGCAAATAAACACCAAAAGTAAGAGAGAGGGCAACAAAACTCCCCTGAGATCAGATCAAAGTGGTGGGCGAGGCGGGACTTGGGTGGAAAACCTGTGTGCTGCATGAATGCCGCCAAATTTTTGTGCCATGGCAGCCACATTGTTGTCGATGTTAATCATCCAAGCCTCCAAATATTGATTCAATAATAAAAAAAATCCAAATCTCCAAAGAAAGTCAACAGAGGACTAAATTACAGTGATTAAGGCAAGCAGAGGAACCCGAGGGGGAATCCAGTCCACCGAAGTCAATAAACAACCCAAGAAATAAACAAGTCTGTAAATGAGGCAGTAATTTGCACAATTGAGTATACCACAATTACAGACAATGCCCCTCCAAATCAGCAATTCAACTCAATAGTTAGAATGTCCCCAACAAATCAACCGAATACTACCCATCTCAACAAGTAAATCAAGCGACCAGGTTGTCCAATGCAACAGGCAGTTGCAAAAGCAAATCACCCAAATTTCAATAAACAATTGTAGTGTTTCAGCCCACCCAAAATCTCAACAACATGGCTCCAGTTGGCCAGTTAATGTCCTAAGTTAAAACCAGCAATAGCAGTGTAGAAATTGGACAGTAACAAACTCAATTACAAACTCACAACTATCAGTTAGGCAACCAACCCACTAGGAGCAACAAAATCAGGGCAAATTACCCCAACCAGTACCATTGGTGTGCCACACAGCTGTTTCAAAATCTCAAACGGCCGATCCCAAATACGTCACAAATGCTCCAAAGAAATTAACAAGGCAAACAACAAGACAGTGCCACACAGCTGTTTCAAAATCTCAAACGGCCGATCCCAAATACGTCACAAATGCTCCAAAGAAATTAACAAGGCAAACAACAAGGCAAATGTGTCCCAACAGTTCAATTAATGGTGCAAATCAAGCAACAAGGCAGTAGGACAATTACCAATCGAGGGCAACTAAATCGATGGCAACAATCAACTTCACAATAATGCAACAGATGAAACTTAAGTAGCCCAACAAATAGTCCTTGTAAGGGATGCTCACTACCCAGGTAAGAGTTGAGGGGTGGAAATACCAAATGGGTATCTGAAGCACGATGATGGAGCAGCTAGCAGCGGCAGCGATGTGATGTGCATGGTGAGCGAGCAGCGACAGCAGGCTTGATGGCACGCGATCAGAGAGGGAGAGCCGGAGAGAAAGGCATCGAGTGGCGGCGGCCGTCATTGCGCGTGGGCAGCGGTGGTCAACGGAGCTGGGTTGCGCGCTAGGTTGGAGATCGAGAGAGGAGAGAGAAAGAGAGCTGGTGGCTTGGGTGGAGTATGGATGGAGGAGGCGGTGGCCGCTGCTGGCGGCGAGCAGTCAAGGCTTCGGGTGACACAGAGGAGAACAGGGGAGAAGAAAGAAAGAAGAAGAAGGAAAGAAAGAAAAAGAAAGAAAACGAAGAAAAAGAAAGAAAGAAAAGAAAAAAAAGAAAAATAGTTTTTGTTGTTGTTGTTGTTGTTTTTTTTTTTTTCTTGAAGACTTGCTTTTTTTTTTCAACGGAAAGACTTTGTTTTGTTCTCTTTACTTTTTTTTCCTTTTTTTTTGAAATATTTTTTTATTTTATCTTATTATTCTGGAAAAAAAAATTTTATTTCCGAAATTCAAAAGTAGAAATTAACAAAAAATCAATAACCGTTCTTGAGTTTTTTTTTTAATACTTACCTTTCCCGTGAACATGACGCAGGCACGTCAAGAAGGCAAGAACCCTTCTAACCATGAGCTCTTCTGACCGTGAGCGCTCTATACGACTTGACGCGGGCGCATCATGTCAGAGAGATACCTGTAAATCATCAAAAACGAAAATTCAAATAAAAAAATTGGTTAAATCCAAGGAAAAATATATTTAAACTAACGAACAAAAATGAACAAATAACTAAAAGAAATTGGGTTGCCTCCCAATGAGCGTCTTTCTTTAATGTCTTTGGCTAGACATTATCATGTTTTGTTCATGGAGGATAAAATCTTGTGCCTCGTCTTAATGCTTCATCCTCTATATAGTCCGGATAGCCCTCGTAAATAGAGTAATCCTTTGGCACACGAGTTATGGGCTTCCATGGACTAGTAAATGGCGCTAAACAAGTCAACAATAATTCGCATTCTCCATTCACTCCCCCCTCATGTGCATTTATTGGTCCAAGATATCTTGTCATCGCTACTCTTAATTTATTCCTGTCATGAAATTCAAAATTTTCTGGTATAATAAAGTCAATTTCATTAATAGGAATTAAAGAATAAGAATCAAGAGAATATTGATTAAGGACTAGAGGAGATGTCACCGCATTTGGAGATTGTTCATTGGATTTTTTCACCTGGACGAGTTGATACTGGGGCCTCATTTCTTGCACTTCAGCTCCCTTTTCAACTACATCTTTAAATCCGTTTCCTTGAAACTCTTGCAGTTCCATGTCATTTGGCCGGATAATTGCACTCTCATCTTTTTCAAGGTTGATATTGGTTTGTGAGGGCAATTCTTCAAGGTGAGAAGCTAATCGCATTATCCTGGATGTCAATAGATGTATTTGATCTGCCATCCCGAATATCAATAGTTGCACTTGATCCGCCATCGCTTGTGTCTCCTGCTGAGTTCGATATGTATTAGCAGCTAGTAATTCAATCATTTCTTCAAGAGACATACCTGACACAGATGATGGTTATTGAGACTCTTGCTGTTGAAAATCCATTGGCTCGGTCGCATAATTAAAATTGAAATTATCCCACCATCCTTGATCATACCTGTTTGAATAAGGGTCATACCACGTTTGAAATCGAGGTGAAAAATCTCCAAAAGTATCTGTTGGAACACTTAGGTTATCTTGAAATACGAGGCATGTGTCGGTTGAATAACCTGAGACAAAATAAGTTTCACAATTTGGTTCACAATTTGCAGCAGCTAATTGATCATTAGGAAAAACACGAGTCTCATAACCCCAATCAGGAATAAAGTCTAGTCTATCATCAAAATACGGAATGTTAGCAGCCATAAACTATATAAAAAAATAAGAGCAAAATAAATAAAAAATAAAAACAAGATGAACTCAAAAAGAAACAAATGAATCTGGCACTAGTCCCCGGCAACGGCGCCAAAAATTGACAAGTGTCGAGCTTGTGCAATAATAAAAACCTGCTCAAACTAAAGTTAATTTCTGTAGATAGTGGTAAGCAGGGTCGAATCCACAGGGACTGGGCGTAACTGTTTCTTTTCAAATTCACAGTAACAAAGGGGGAATTTTGTTGCAAAAGGTGACAATCAAAGAAATTCAAATAAAATCTAAGAAGCTACTAAAAACTAAATAACAAATTACTAAAATCAAATGGGTGATAATTAAGGATCTAGCCAAGAAATAACTTTAGCAATGGTGCACCTAATCGATCATTAAAACAAAGACAATTCCAATTATTTATCAATAAATAGGTTATAACTACCAAACAAGCGATGGCAGTCAACCCCTCCTTACTGTGTCGGTGATTAAGGTACGCCCGTTAATCACTGCTCTAATTGAAAAATAATCTTAGGTACGCCCGTAAGATTTAATTTCCCAATTGCCTTACGTATTAAAGGAGCCATATTCTAATCAAATAACACACTACCAGGGTTATTTCAGATTAGCCCGCGTATCCCCCTGACACAAATCTAATTATGCCAGTTGTCACTAAATCAAGGCAATTAAACAATTACGGATTTAATGCCCTAATTGACAATAGATTATCAAGTTAACTAATTATCCGGATCCAAGACAATCAATTAATTTAATAATCATAAGTACTGCAATCAAGGAATATGCGAATACAATAAATAAAAGAAAAAGGTAAAATTAAATCGATCTCACAATTTTTAGGCGAATCAAAGCCTCCGTTATCCCTTGACTAGAGTGAGAAAATTAGTTCATGTTCGATGCAAAAAACCCATGTAAAGCTGAAGCAATAGTCGCGGCCATCATGCGGCAGGAGGAATCCACCACAGACCACAAGGAAAAGTCAAAAGTAAAAAACTACAAGGAATCATTCAATTACTCTTATTTGCCTCTGACATACGAGAGGTAAGCTACTAAGAACCAAAAGAAAAGTCAAAGCTATAAACTAAAGGTAAAGGAGAGAAAACCCTTCGCTATTTCTAATGCCTATCTAATTGCTATTTAAAAATCGCTCTCCCCTTGCGGCGGCTCCCAGGGGAACAGAACCCCCGCATCTTCGATTCAGCCGTTGCCAAAAGAAAGGGCCAAAGTTTTCTTCTTTTCCAAAACTGCCCCTCGGATAAGCACTGTTACTTGCATTCCTTTTCTGTCAAATTGGCACTTGTTATCATATTTTTATTCTACTCCCTGAAATAATTGTAAATTATGAAAAGTGAGTAGAATCCAACAATTAGTCCACATCGAGTCAGGTAATAGGAAAAATTAATAATAAAATAAACAATAAAATTGCAATCTATCACCAATTTTGAGCCTGTATATTTGGACAAAAAATTTTTTTTTTTTTGAGTCTATATGGCGACATTTAATCCCGATTTGTCGCTCGATGACGCTTGACCAGCTATATGACCTTTAACAGATGAACGGACTTATAATTCCACTAATAACCAACAGCAACCATCTCTTCGATATGCCAAGACACATGCTTACAAAATTTCTACTCGAGTAATTTCAAGAAATGACAAGATTTATTTGTCCGTGTAAGTAACTGGAGAATCAATCAAGTCCAGCGTCAATTGATGGGGTCTCTTTCATTTGCTGGTGACTTGGTCATTGTCATTGGCCGCTCGTCCGTCCCAACTTGGGCAAATTCAACACGGATCAGCTTTACAGAGGTAGGTACGGCTTTGTAGTGGGATTATTATTATTATTATTATTATTTTTAGAGTGCACATGATTGATTTTTGACTCAGGGAATAAGTCCAGAAAATCTTGAGTTGCACAACCGCGATCAAGTCTTGCTTTAATTGTATTTGGAAATATCCGACTATGGCACCATGTATAGTGGGCTTTGTAGTGGAATTTAATTTCTTTTCTTGTTCAGTCAAAAGACTCATTGGGATTTTGTTAATAACATTGACTTATGGCCACCCAAGCAGCAAGTACAACTCAAGAATATCCGTACAACCTATGAATAAGTCAGCTATTGTTGTTTTCTCATTACACAAACACAGGATTGAATTCTTTACAAAATTAATTTAGATTTCACGTCATTGATTTTGGTGGAGATTAATTAATTTCATAAGTGTTCTTTTCATTAATTCAAAAGTCAGCTATTGTCATTTTCAGGATTTTTTTTCCTTCATTGGATAGGATATGATATCAGCTTAGGTTCAAATGAGGAATTCAGCCTGGCCATAACAATTTCAATAATTTCATAAAGTCCCACATCTACACGGAATATCGGAATATATATGTGGACAAGATTGAGGAGTAATACCCATTGTTTTCATTATATATATATATATGTATATAGAAAATGCAAAACCAATGAGTTTGTTTGGATAGGAAGTTATTTGAAATAATTACTGTAACACTTTTTGTGATGTAATGTATGTGAGATAAAATGTGGTTGAAAATTGTGTTTATGATGTAAGTAGAAAAAATTTTGAAATAGTTTTTTCAAATCTTCCTATCCAAACAAGTTATTAATAAGTTAGCTGGAAATCATACAACACAATTTATTTGACAATGTCAAGAGGAATTCCAAAGAGATTCAATTAGATTGGTAGATTTAGCCTAGTTTGCTAAATTATGTGCAACCTTATTTGCTTATCTAGGAATCCATTGAACATCAATATGAATTTGTTCTAACAAAACCAATTGTACATCCTCAATGCTACCTATTGTTATGAGCTGATATTTACTTGTGATTAGCATATTTTTAGTGAGTATTTAGTATCAAAACTTTATGGGGTCAGTTAAGATGTTTCATCTTTTATTCCCAATATAGAAAATTTTTCCGACAGCATTTTATTGTTTTGGTATTAATGCTTCTTTTAGCCTACACTTGTTTGTATTAAATTTTGCAAAGTTGATCATAGACTGTAATTATAGAGAAAAAATAAGAATCAATTAAAGTTAACTCCTAGGTATATTCAAGATTTTGACCTTTTTGGTTTTTTTTTTTTAAAAAAAATCTAAAATCTAGATGTAGAAGAAAATGAGAACAGCCCCTATAACAAAGATAATATAATCTTCAGCAGCCTTCCTCCTTGTATTCTGTCATTTCTTCACTATTAATAAAATCACCGGGGGGACCCCTTTTGTTAAAAAAAATAAAGATAATATAATGTTTTAATTATAGAATAATTATACCTATTTATGGCTTTGATTAATTTTAATTTGTATTTCTTTAGCATGTGGCCGTATTTATTATTCCTTTACATTTTCACAAAATCCAATTTTAAAAAATTTTACACTTGGGTAACTTGAATAGTGGTGTGGTGGATTTAAAGTGGGGGCCCGAGCCCCACCAAAAACTCCTACAAACTCACTCTTGGAAAAATTTTGAATTTTTATAATGTGTTCAACTAGTTTTAAAATTACCTGTTGCCCTATTGATATCAAACAATGCAAAACAAATAAAGTACATGGTCTTCGGTTTTCTATTTACCTAAACTAAAGGAAGCTAAGCCAGAGTCAATGGAAACTTTTTAAAAAATAAAAAATAAAGAGGTAAATAAAATAGTAGTACAATAGTAAAATAATTGAGCAACTATTACTTTTATCCTCCCTCCATCCTTTTCTAGTGCCATGTTTTCACCTTTTGGATAATCCAAACAAATAATCATCTATGCAAAATCAACACAACTTCTTAAGCTGTTCCACTTTACCATTTGAAAAAAATTATTTTTTGCGTGCCATTAGACTCATAGAATTTAAATGTGAGGGCCATGTTTAAGGTTCACCCAAAATCATCACATTCAAATTTAATAATTACATTTTTTTTCTTAAAAAGTTGGTTTTCCAAAAACAAAAAATCTCGAATTATGGCACATAGGGAGTGCAAGATTTTCATGGCCAATTTTTATATTTCAATTACTGTTTATTTTTTGTTTGTCATCGAGAATATTGGTTGTCCTTATGACTTTTTTTTTTCATCAGACTTGTTTTTCAGCATCCAATTCTTTAGATGATTTTTTTGGTGTTTATCAGAGTCCAAACATAATAATCACATGTACTCATAACAATTTGAAATCCCAGAATGGCCCTCATACTTCGACAGAGGTAGTCCATTTATATTTAAATGAATACAAGACAGATGGTAACAGACACACATGAATAGACTGATTAAATAATCACTGAGCAGTGATGTTTCAATGATAACACAGACATGACCGTACGTTATTGGCAACTGATGACATAGGAACAACAACTATTGGCGGCACATACACAATTCTAGTGAATTGTTGGCCTTTATTTCATTACAAAGTACGGTGCAAATTGTAGCAAATAGTAGGCTTTCAACAATTGTAGACACAGTAGCAAGCATAATGACGTTGATGACCCTGGCCAGTCCAAATACATTCTCCGGAGAAAGCATGTTCTTTAGATTTGCAATAACTGTAGCACCGGTTAGGGTAACATGTCCCTGAATAGTGCTCGGCAGGCCTCTTGCAAAATTTAGCTTCAGCCATTGGCATCTCTGCATGAAACAAAGCAAAAGAGAAAGCAAAATATGTAGAGTTAGTCCAAATATATGATGGATCGAGCCGGTCCATATAGGGGATAAGTGTTTGTTAATATTATAGGGTATGGGGGCATGGTTTCTCTATGTCATTTTTTGTATCAATCTCTATCTCATTTTCTATTTTTATGCCACATGTATTGTTACTTGCAACACTACACATGTATACTTGCAGTATATTCACATGTGACGAGAAATTAAAAAATGCGGGAGAAAATTCAAGAGTAGAATACAGGGCTAAACTTTGAGCAAAAACATTTATTGAAAAGCATATGGCGCATATGTAATACAAATTAATTGGTAAAATTTTGATTGTGAGCGTACATATGCATGATACATACGTATAACTATTCTAATTCATTGCTAGTGACAGCCATTTCTGTTTGAGAGGTAGAGACAAATAATTAAAACTTTGGGAATGTAAAAATATACGCCATTCTGTGCATGTGTTCACCATTTAAGACTATAGAAGTGTAAACTCTCTCACTAAAGACTAGCTACAACTTACTATTTGGTACGAGGAGGAGGAAGCAGATGAGCAGGGCAAAGAAGGTTGCGCAGCTAAATTGAGAATTAGCCATCTCCGATATCTTATGTTAGCTATGCTTGTGACAAAACAAGTAAATGATGATAGCTATTTATAGCAAGAGATGGTGCAATTTTCCAAAACCTAATCGGTAGTTGTGTTGAAACTTCTTATCGCTGAATTGTTAAGAGAAAGCGACAAATATCAAAGAATTAAGACAAAGTCTAAGTCAGAATTAGCTTACAGAAGGAGTTTAAAAAAAGCATCAACACTATTACAAGATTTGAAATTTTTAAGTCCAGCAATTTCTAACTTCTTTTACTAGAAAAGGTAACGAGCATTAGCATAATGTCACGAAGCTAAAGTCTTTAGCAGCTATGCTATGTAGAAGTGTAGAACTATAAACTCATCTAGTTGCTGGATTGTTAGTTACATCATTTTCCATGTACAATCGACGGATGCAAAAGCTCACCATTATGTCACCTACAAAATCTGTGCCTTGAGGATTAATAGTTAAAAAAAAAAAAAAAAACCTGTGCCTTGAGAAGAATAATGCATAAATGAAAGCTCATTGTCTACAAGAAAAAGTTTTGTATGATGAATTTTCTGCTTCTTCTTCTTTTCCATTTTTCATTTCGGTACATCAACTTAGAATGTAGAAGCCACAAGGCAGAAAGGATGGCAGCAATGGAATGCTGATAATCGAGGTATTGTATGCATGATACATATACACTTTGCATATATATATATATATATATATATATACATGGTCCAAATTTTATGCTCAGGATTGATACTGATACTTTAGCCCTATATCCCTCAAGTTTTCAATGCACATTCTTATGCTTTATTTTCTGCCAACCAAGACTAGCTTGTAAAGGAAGATGGAGTACAAGTTTTTAGATTTGTTTTTTTGAGTTCATCGAGTAATTGTTTACATCTCATAGCATTATTTTCTCATACCTATGATCTATTTCAGTTTCCTGGACTATTTACATCATCAGAAGCAAGACATATTTAATTCACTTCAGGTGTTAGTTTTTTTGGAAAAGTATAGTTAGTTTGGGAAAGTATCGCAATTTTTTTCTTTTTTTATCTGCAAAAATATCTAAAGAGACTTGTGTGGGAGTTACGTGCGTGAAGAATCAAATCAGACAAGTACACCTTGCACTTTCCGAATTTTTTAAAGACAAGAAATGCTATACTTCTTGTGTGATACAGTAAATAGAGTTTGAACTCCCGACTTAGTGCACAAGAGAGTTTTAAAGAGTCTTGTCCTAGCAATTGAAAAGTATCACAATTCAGAGGTGTAATAAATATGAGTGTATGTATTTACATAATAATTTAGGTATGATTTAAATGTTTTAACGAGTGCCTAATGAAAAATTCAATAATCAATTGCTCTGTTTGATGACACAAATATGAAATATTAATGCTGTAACATGAGAGAGTTTTCGAACAAACAGCCAAACTTGAAAATAAAGTGGCTGGCTCTTAATTCCCATTAATTTGTCGAACCGAAGGACAACATGGGGCTGAACCAATTTTGGAGCCTTGAGTCTACATAGAGACATTAAATCTCAATTTGTCACTCAAAGACACTTGAGCAGCTATATGACCTTTTAACAGATGAAAGTACTCAAAATTCTACTAATAACCATCTCTTCGATATGCCAAGACACATCCTTACAAAATTTCTACTCGAGTAATTTCAAGAAATGAGAAGATTTATTTGTCCGTGAAATTAACTGGAGAATCAATCAAGTCCGGCATTAATTAATGGTGTCTCTTTCATTTGCTGGTGACTTGGTCATTGTCGTTGGCCGCTTGTCCATCCCAACGCGGGCAATTCCACACGGATCAGCTTTACAGAGGTAGGTACGGCTTTGTAGTGGGATTTAATTTCTTTTCTTGTTCAGTCAAAAGACCCTTTGGGATTTTGCTAATAACATTGACATTTGGCCTCTAAAGCAACAAGTACTACTCAAGAATATTCGTACAACGCATGAATAAGTCAGCTATTGTTGCTTTCTCATTACACAAACACAGGATTGAATTCTTTACAAAAATTAATTTAGATTCCACGTCATTAATTTTGGTGGAGATTAATTAATTTCTTAGGTGTTCTTTTCATTAATTCATAAGTCAGCTATTGTCATTTCAGGACTTTTTTTTTTCCTTCATTGGATACAACATTTGGGCGGGACCTCTCGGATCACGCTCCCTTGCTCTTGACGGCAAGGACTAGGCTAGATAATAAGCCAAGGTCCTTTCATTTCCTGAATGTGTGGACGACTAAACCGGAGTTATTGGGAGTTATTCGACGATGTTGGGGTGGTTCATTTTTGGGCCCGCCCTTGTAGAGACTGGCTGTCAAGTTACAGGAGGTAAAACGGCAGTTACAATTGTGGTCTAGAGAATCGTTTGGGGATATTTTTGAGAGGGTAAGGAAGGCGGGAGGAGAGGTGCTAAGGCTGGAGGATCTTTTTGATAGGGATCCCTCGGAGCCAAATCTTCTTGCACTTCAAGAGGCGTGGACGGGATTGAGGAATTTGCTAATGATAGAGGAAGGATTTTGGAGGCAAAAGGCAAGGGTTAAATGGATTTGGGAGGGGGATAAGAATTCAAAATATTTCCACTCTTTAGTTGCGGAGCGTAGGGCGAAGACGGTTATTCATCGGATCAAAGGTGCAGTTGGGGATTGGATAGCAGAGGATAATCGGATTGCATCTGAGGCAGTTGAGTATTTTAAAGCTTTATTTTCGGCTAAGCCTTCTTCAGGGTCATGGGATACATTGGACGTGATTCCCCACATGATCTCTCACACACAGAATGAGGACCTAATGAGAGTTCTAGAGATGGAGGAGATAAGAGAGGTGGTGTTTGGGATGGATGGGGAGAGTGCAGCGGGCCTAGATGATTTCACTGGGAAATTTTTTACCTTTGCATGGGAGGTGGTAGCGGAGGATGTATGTGAGGCAGTGGTTAGTTTTTTCTGTGGGCAGGAGTTGCCCAAAAGTTTCATGGCAACATGGGTGGTACTTATTCCCAAGGTCAGCTCTCCTCAAGAGTTTAGTCAATTCAGACCAATCAGCCTGTGCAATTTTCTTAATAAAATGATCTCCAAAATTTTAGCGAATCGCTTGGCCAAGGTGTTACCGAACATTATATCACCTCAGCAAAGTGGCTTTGTGCAGGGGAGACAGATTTTTGATAATGTGTTGTTGGCCCAGGAGCTCATAGCAGGTATTCGGAAAGCTAGCAGAGAGGGTAATGTGGTGTTGAAAATTGACATGGCCAAAGCCTATGACAGGGTTTCATGGCCATTCTTGATTCAGGTGCTGAGGCGGTTTGGCTTTTGTGAAGTTTGGATTGAAATTATTTGGAGGCTGATTTCGAATGTGTGGTTCTCAGTTGTTGTTAATGGGGCACCCCAAGGTTTTTTCAAGTCTAGTCGTGGGATTCGTCAAGAGGATCCACTTTCCCTAGGCCTTTTTGTTTTGCGTGCTGAGGTTCTTTCCCGTCATCTTAATTCCTTGAGTGGGCGGCAGGGGTTCATCCCTTTCAGGGTCCCGATGGGGTGCCCGATTATCACGCACTTGGCTTATGCAAACGATATCATTATCTTTTCGAGCGGCATGAAGAAATCGCTTCAGTTGGTGATGCAGGTATTGGAGAACTATACATCGATTTCGGGACAAAAGGTGAACCATCAGAAGAGTGGTTTTCTATCCCATGCTAGCCTGTCGGATTTGCGGAAGCGTATTATAGCACAAGTCACGGGGTTTTGCTTCCAGTCCTTCCCGGTGACGTATTTAGGTTGCCCGCTATATTCGGGAAGATGGAGGAAGAGTTATTTTTCGGCGATTTGTACATCAGTGGCAAGTAGGGTTTTGTCGTGGAAGGAGAGACTCTTGTCATCGGGTGGGAAGTTGGTGCTGGTATGGAGCATCCTGGCATCCATGCCGATCCATATCCTTGCTGCTTCCAACCCTCCTAGAGGGGTATTTGTCATGTTGGAGCAAATTTTTGCTGATTTCTTGTGGGGTTCTTCTGAGGTTGGTCCGCAGTTTCACTGGATTAAGTGGAGTCAGCTATGTAAGCCTTATGAGGAGGGAGGTGTGGGCATTCGGTCTCTGCAACATGTGTTTGATGCCTTTTCTTTGAAATTATGGTGAAATTTTAGGCTGCGACGATCTTTATGGGCTGAGTTCATGCACTTGAAGTATTGCCCGGAGGTGCATCCTTGCTTTTCGAATTTCTTGCCAGGGCACTCACACACTTGGAAGCGAATGGTACACACCCAAGTGGTAGCGGAGAAGCACATATGTTGGTCACTGGGCAGTGGGTCTTCAAGCTTTTGGCATGATAATTGGTTGGGGACGGGGCCTCTGTGTAGGCAGGTGGAATCTTTTCAGGAGCATTCGGTTGCAGACTTTGTCATGGAAGGCAGGTGGGATTTGCAAAGTCTAAGCAGGGTATTATCGCCGGGATGGGTGCAACAGGTATTGGGGGTGGCTCCCCCTACTACGGCGAAGGCGGATGAAATGATTTGGGCTCCCACTAATTCGGGTGAGTTTACCATTTCGTCGGCATATCAGATAGTGCGTAACGAAGGTAATGTTTCCAACATGTTTATTTCCTTATGGCATCGGGCTTTGTCATCAAAAATTTCCTTCTTTATGTTGTGATTGATGTATGGTAGGTTGCCGTTGATGGATGTGTTACACAAGATTGGGTTTTTGGGCCCTTCTAGATGCTTTTGTTGTAGTCTGAACCCGTTCCCAGAATCTATTAACCACACTTTTTGTACAGGGGGAGGTGGCAAGGCAGGTTTGGGGTTGCTTTGAGGATCTCATTGGCGGGTTTAGTGGGGTTTTCACGGTGAGACATAGGGTGATGAGTTGGTGGGCTAAACCTACTATTAATTCATACCTTGGTTTTGTTCTCTGCACGTTGCCGTCCTTAATTTGCTGGAATTTATGGAAGATGCGAAATAGATGGATTTTCAAGGGTAAACTAGATTCGGTGATGCATGTTTGTGATCGGATTTTCTTGGAGTTGAGAGAATGCTTTTGTGTTCAGTTTCGGGAGATATCACTGCCTTGTACTTCACGAATTGGTTTTTTTGAAACGATAGCTAGGTTGCGAAGCAATGTTATCATAAGGGAGGTCTGTTGGGTATGCCTGACTCAATCGTTGGTGAAACTGAATGCTGACGGGTGCTCAAGAGGTAATCCGGGGAGGAATGGAGGTGGGGGATTGTTCAGGGATTGTGATGGGAGGTTCCTGCTTGGGTTTTCGTGTTATTTTGGGGAGGCTACAAGCCTTCAAGCGGAGATGAAAGCCCTTTTTTTTGGGGTTCGATTAGGGGTATCCCGTGGCTTAGGTAAGTTGCATCTGGAGTCTAATTCACTGGTTTTGGTCCGTATTATTCAGGGGACGGTTAGGTGTCCGTGGAGGTTGCAGAGGGAGTTACTCGAGCTGCAGCAATATAGACGGTATTTTGAAGCCGTGTCGCATTGTTTTCTGGAGGCAAACAAGCTGGCGGACAGGTTGTCTAATGTTGGGGTGGAGGCTAGGTGTACCACAATTTATGAGGCCTATAATGCGTTACCTAGGTTGGTGAGGGGAGATATTACCTTAGATGCGTCTGGTTTTCCAAGTTTTCGTAGATACAGGCGGTAGGGGTTGGCTGGAGGTGATCAATGTTTTTGAGCTTGTGCTCCTGGGGATGGGGTGATCCTGAGCTTTGTATTTTTACTGGTTGCATCAATAATATTTTTATTTAGTTAAACAAAAAAAAACATTGATAGATTGGGAAAATGTATATTTATTGATTGAGTAATCCTCTTTTAATTCAACAAATGTTAGATTGATTCATTCATAAACAAATGTCACTGAAACAAATGATATTTGAATTATTTTTTTAAAAATTAACAAGATTTGAAGATTTAAACATAACATACTCTTGGATAGTTTGCTTGTTCATTGATAAGATAAATTAATAATGTTTAATAATTCAATGTTATACACTACTAAAATACTTATTTATCGATCAAACAACTCTTTTTTAAGTCAACTAATATCACACCGATTCATTTATAAGGGAATGTTTATATTATGATCGCTTCATATCAATAACACTTATGTCATATTGTTTAATTTTAAAATGAAAAAGTCCTATATTAGTAATTCTGCGATTAAGAAACATTATTCAATAAATAAAGATTTTTGAATGGAGGGAAACTCTGTTTTGTTCTCAAACCAGTTAGTCATGAGCTAATAGAAATTGGTAGAACTTGTTTATATTTATTAGTTGCACAGTGAATTTTTATTCATTTATAAACAAACATCAAGTTGATGATCACTTTGTATTCTGCCGCATCTATGTTATGTTACTCAATCTTAAAATGCAAAAGCTTAAAGTTAATAATTCAGTGATTAAGAAATATTACCGAAGTAACATTTTTAAAACAAAGGGAAATTATGTTATAATTTTAAAATAATCAGTTGTATTAATGTAAGTTAATACAAAGCAGTAAAATTGGTTATATTTATTAGATACACAGAATTTTTGTCGATATATATTTTCCAACAAATCAATATTCTGTTGATATATATATTATGCAGAAAATCAATATATATAAAAGGGCACACAAATAGGACGTAAGAATATATAGATTTGTTACGTGTGAATCTCAAAATAGTGACTTCTATTTTGGGATTGGAAAATAGTTACTTCAATTTCGGAATAGCAAAATAGTGAAAATATTATATAGCAATATAGCGGGAGCATACCTCTAAAAGGTACCTTCGCATCTGGGCTCGTGGAATTTGGTATGTGGCGGGTTTCCCAATAAGGATCTTCAAATGGTCTCCAGCCTTTCACATAGACAAAGAACCCTCTGTTGTTCCGGTTTGGTTCCAACTACCCAAGTTGCCGCTACACTACTTCCACAAAGAAGCAATCTTCCAGATTGTTTCGGTCCTAGGTGTTCCTCTTTTCGTTGATGCTGCAACACTGACTACCCCCAGACCATGTCTTGTAAGAGTTTGTGTTGAAATAGACTTGCTCCAGTCCAGGGCATCTCGGGTGTGGGTTGGTAATGGAAAGTATGAAGGCTTCTGGCAGAGCTTTATACCTGAGAACACTCCCAAATATTGTTTCCACTGTTATTGGCAGGGGGATGACATTGAGGGTTATCATGTTCTGAAACTAGAGCTTCGCCTTTCGAGGGCGGAGAAGCCCCATCAGCGGGTTAAAGATGCGAGCCAGGTTTTGGAGATAGCAGGGATGCAGGGTGCGGAGAGTTGGCAGCCTCTGAGTGGGGCTCGAGAGGGGATGCCTTCAACAATTGCTGAGCAGGGGGCGACAGCAGAGGCGGACGGTGTTGGTGGGAAACAACCTGCTGGCGGGCTAAGAGAGAGGGAAACACTTGTGCATGGGGAGTGCAAGCTGGGAGCATAGCGCTGCCTGTAGCGGGCAATGAGGAGGAGCATCGGAGCGGTAGCGGGCTGGTGGCCGACGACGGGGAAGGGGGGCAACTGATGCACTCGTTGCACGCAGCGGTGGTGGTTATGGAGGGCACAGGCTGTGCCAACGGGGTGACTGCGAGGGACTTGCAGCAGCAGCAGTAGCAGCTTGGTCCTGGGGCTGATATGGAGATGATTGTGGATCTACGTGATATTCAGGAGCGGTTTGGAAGTTTATCTCCTCGTGGTACTTCAGAATTCAAAGCCCAGAGGGATAGTGCGTCGATCTTCGGCACACTTCATTTGGATTCGGTTGCCGAAACGACAGTTGCATTGCTGCATTCATCTCCGGGCGACGGACCTCTGGGCGCAGCTCAGTCGAAACAACGAGGCATCCGCGCTCGTTTCCCGTCCGATCGTACTTTGCGCTCCAGTAAGTCATCTTCATCTAATTCCTTTGCTAGTCTATCCCATGATTAAACTGCTATTTTTGAATATAAGGGGCGTTACTCGCATGCCCAACTTGAGAAGGTTAAAAAAACTGGTTCAGTTACACTCTTTACAATTGGCGGCAATTTGTGAGCCGAAAGTGGCCGGGAAACACTATTCCTAGTTAACTTTGAATAGCTTTCACTTTATTTTCCCTCCAATCTTCCTCAAGAAGCCACACAACTCATTACACACTCTCTCTCCTTACTCCATAGCCGGACACCCTCAAGGAAGAGGAAGCAGAAATCCAACTTCACCTTGCACCATTTTTGCTCCAATCTTGCACCCAAAAGCACCATCCAACTTCTAACAACTTGGAGATTCACCTTGGCTTGGTGGAGGACATCTTTCTCACAGTTTTCTTGGGTTTTAGAGGTGCAAAATTTCGGATTTCACTCAAAGGAGTAGGAGGTAATCATCCAACCATTTAATCTTGGCTTTAATAGGTTGATCTTTTCTAGGAAGCTTGTAGCTTCATTATTATTGTTGTTGTTAGATTTAAATGGTTGGAGTGGACTCTATGAAATCCCACCTTGATGATATAGGACTGATATGATGATAATAAATGTTGTTTGTATTAGTTAAGTGATGAACAAGATGATATTTGTTGGAAAATTGAAAGGAAAACCAAAGGAAGTTGAGGAGTGAACTGACTGAAATCTACCCTGTCCTTGCCGTACCTTTAGCTCAAATTTTTGATGCTCAATTGACCTTGAATCTGATGTAGATATGTTGTGTAGGACGTGTGGAAAGTTTCCACCAAAAATCATGTGAATTGGTTGAGTAAAAGTTGGAATTTCGAAATTGTAGAAATTTGGAAAACTATGTCCAGGTGTTTTGGACAGAGCATCTTTGAACGATCATAACTCTCTGCTCAGACGTCAAAATCAAGTTCCATTTATGGCATTTGAAACTAGACATTCGTAGTTTTCTAACGGTATATCAGGCACCTTCTAATTTGAAGTGAGTCATCTGTAGTGACTGATCAAATTCGGTTACCCTGTTCTGTCAGTCCAACCGAGAGGAAGTTAGAAACTGCAACTTGTGGCTCTATTTTCTCTCATTTGAAAATTCAATTTTAAAATTATTTATTCTAATGAAATGTAGCGTTTTGAATGCAGTTTCCAACGCCACCAACTATACTCAATTTCAAGTTGTATTGAGTGAGATATAGTCCAATTCCCAAACCGTAGCAAATCTGGAAAACCCTAATTTTGGCTAGCCGAATGGCCTAACTTGATTTGGGACATGTTGTTTTGAAAATTTTGGTATCAATTACCTACCAAATATATATTAAATGTTTCTTGGGTCTTGCTTTCACAAATGAGTCAGATTGGAGTTGATTTCTTGGGTAAAAAAGTTTGAAAAAGGAAAAGGAAGCAAAGAGACAGATTTGCCTTGGAAATTTCTTGAAATTTGGTGGTCTTGTTAACTACCTTCCCGTATGAATTTTCAAATGAAATTTTATAGATGAATAGCACTTATATGGAAGTTTTATTGTACAAATTGTGGTGTCATTCTAAGATCATTTTGATATGCAAATGATGTGCCAAAATTGTTCTTCCAAATCTGAAAAATGTTCAATTAGTCCTCTTTTTTAGCTAACTTTGAGCTGCTATATCTTGATGCTCAAAACTCTGATTCTAGTTCTGTTTCCTGTGTTTAAAACTTTGATTGGAACTCTAATAGTTTTGTGAATTTTAGAGGCTAATTCACTTTCTATGAATTTTGCCGAATTTCCAAAATTTGTCGAAAACCAAGATTTAAACTGTCTTGTAGCGTGAATAAGCCACTTTAAACTGAAATTTGAGTGTTTTTTTATTTAGAATCTTGGAAAAGTGTCTTCTAGGAACTTTGTACTTTGAAACTAGTTTCCAACGGTGCCAAGTTTTCCAATTTTGGACCTACAGAGTGTAAGATATGATTTTTCAAAGATTGCTCCTTAAAACTAAAAATTTTAAATTTGAAGGGAATTGAGTTTTTAGAAACTCTTCACTACCCTTCGATATTGAAAGACTGTTTTAGACTTGATTTCTTGAAGGAAAACAATTTTTCCTTGCATCATTAAACCTCACTTTTGAGTCTCGATTTATGAGTAATTAAGTCTCTCTTTCATGATATTTTTTTGGATTGTACAAGTGTACAATCTCCCTTGTTAAGTAGGGATTTTTAAGCGATGGTGTGTGATAGTCAATTATTATTTGCTCAGGCACTCAAGGGGACATTCAAGAGGATATCATAGGGGATGCCTAAACACTTGATTGAGCACTACTCCCTTATTTTGATTGGTGAGTGTCAAGTACATGACTAGTTGAAAATTATGTGATTTGCTCATTATGAAATGGATGGCTTATAACTGCTGAGTCGAGTGTGTATTTTATCGCATTCGTTCTCATTTAAATGAATTGGAATTGAATTGCCTGAATTGAATTTAATTACCTGAACTGAATTGAACTGAATTATATGCTATGGTTGCATATGTCATTTGAATGAATCTCCTCGACCCATAACTGAACTGTATACATGTCGTTGGAGTGAATCTTCTCGACATACAGTTGAATTGGGGGACGCCCAAACTCATTGGCCGACCTTGAACTCGAGCCGGCATGGGCCTGGTCGGGAACCTTGGTGAGTCATGAGATAAACTGTAAACTTGATCTATTGAGGGATCTTGCTTGGTCTACTCGTGTAGTAGCGCCTTTATTGCTGTTCGGTCCCGGTGCGGTGTATGGTGGACGGAACTGTGAAGTAAGTGGAGTTCTATGGACTTAAAATGCTGACTCGGTTGATGGAGTGTCATCGCGGGAAAGTATTTGATCGAGGTCTGGCGAAGCACGTGGAACTTAGCTCCTGAGAGTTACAATATCTTTGAATTGTTTCTGTTTATTTTTCTCACTCAAATTGTTGTTTACTTGAATACTACTATTTTACTTGCTAAATGGGATTGTTATTTGGTCTATGTGCTTGCATGTGTGTTCTTTGCCTCACGAGCAATCGCTCACCCCGTAGATTTGTTTTCCTTAATAGGAGCTAATTTGAAAGATTTTGGAAAAGCTGGCTAGGTTATACTTTTGATTGGAATCTGGGTTGTAAATGTTTAGTCGACTTTTAATGGTTGTATTTTAGGACTTGATGTATCTTTGAGAACATGATGTAAGATTTGGATATACAGTTAAGGAAGCGACTTTTCTTCATTTTAGACTTGTATATTTTAGTATGTAATTCCGGGCTGTTAAAGAAGCGGAACGGGCAATGTTGGAGGTGGAAGTAGCCCAGGAGCAGGACTCATCTGACCCTATTTTACATGATTTAAATGAAGCTCGCGAGCGGCTTAGGAGTACGTTGGCTATTGAGGAGGGTTTTTGGCGACAAAAGGCTAGGGCAGGTGGTTGAAGGATGGAGATAGAAATTCAAAGTACTTCCATGCGGTGGTGGCTGAGAGGAGGAGCAACGTGATCATGCACAGGATCCGTGATTCCAGTGGCGATTGGATAGAGGATGAGGAGCACATCAGTAGGGAGGCCATTTCCTTTTTCTAGATGTTGTTTACGACTGAGCCGTGCGCCTCCTCTTTTGAGTTCTTGGACACTATTCCTAAGCTAGTTACGGTTGATGATAATACCCGGCTCATGGAGCCCCCCACCATGGCTGAAGTAAAGAAAGTGGTTTTTTCGATGGATGGAGAGAGTGCCGTGGGCCCAGATGGGTTTACAGGCAAATTCTTTGTAAGTCCCAAAGACAACCAAGAGGGGGGGGTGAATTGGGTTATTCAAAATCTTAATCAGATTTAGACAATTTTTGCTAAATGAAAATTTCCTTCTTTTCTAGTAATGATCAGCCAAGTAGATTAGAAGACAAGAGCTATATTGATCAGAAACACAAGTATAAACAAGCAATGAGAATTTTATTAAACAGAAAAGTAAATTTGGGGAATCAAACCAAGTGTCTACCAAGCTATCCTCAAACTTGAAGACCACACACTAGGAAGAGCAACTTCTCTTTGATGGAAGACGATCAACTAGATGTACAATGGAGGGAGCACTTCCTCCTTGCCCCAAGCCTCACTTAGTCAAGCTAAGAAGTTTTACAATCACTCAGAAAACCCTCAACAAAGCTACACTAAAGATCCTTTCAATCACAAAAGAAATGCTCACCAGAAATTCACACCACTTTAAAACAAATCTAGCTTTGGAGACTATTTTCTAGCTAAAATATCTCTTGAGATCTTGTAAACAAAGTGTGCAAAAGTCCCTACTTCGTTCAGACCAGTTTGATTTTAAAGGGAACCAGAAATGGGCTTCATCAATGCTTCCAACGGATAGAAGGCAGCTGAAGAGTCAACTAGCCGTTGGGGCTGTCGGACGTCCGACGATCAAATCATCGTCCGAACCAATCGTCCGATGGCATCCAAGTTGACGTTCGGACGTCCGATGCGTCTTGATCGTCCGACACCGCAGCGTCCGATCGTAGGCAGAGAGTTGGCAAGTCAGCTTGGAATTTTTCGGACGTCCGATGCGGTTGATGAGCGTCCGATGGCAAGCGTCCGATCCTTCCGGACGTCCGATGCTTCCTCACGAGCGTCCGACAGAGCTTCCTTCTTGATGCTCTTTATCCTTTTGGACGTCCGACAGATTCCTTTCGGCCGTCCGACGTGAGTATCCTGTTTTTGCTTATTCTTTTGGTTGAAATGCATTTCATGACCTATTCATACCTGATTCTTTGATATGTAAAGACACTTATAATCGAAGAAGGTTAGATACATTTCAAAATACCAAGAATAGCAAAATTGTCATACTTAAAGGACAGTATCTTTGATTGGAACAAAACAATGACTAAATTCATTCATTTTATTCCAATCTTGTTTGCCACATCCAAAGCAACGTAGTCAGGAGATAAACGAACATATGCTTTCTTTGTTCCATCAGACCTGATCAAAGTGTTCACTTTCTTGGTTAGTATAAACATTTCAAATTACTTTGTGATCATCAAAACCAAGAATAACATTCTCCCCCTTTTTGATGATGACAAAACAAAGGTTTGAAATGAAATTTTATGATTGCAATGAAAACTCCCCCTTTCAAAATAGACAAGAACTCCCCCTGTCTTAGTGAATCACAAAATTTGAAAATTTTGGAAAACTCCCCCTCACAAGGCTGCCCATCCGAGTTAATCAATTAAGCATATCAGACAATCCAAATTTAAACAATCAATCCAACATATCCTAACATCACCAATCATCAATCATGCCAACATCACCAATCATCAATCATCTCCCCCTTTTTGTCATCACAAACGGGCAACCAATCACATCACCACATCCACAAATTCACAAATTTAGACAAGTTCACACATCAAAACTTAGACCATCAATCAGAATAGACAATCCACAAATTCATTACATTCACATAAGCAGAATAGACAATCATTCATCAAAATATTCAGACATCCATCAAAACAGTACTTAGACATCCAAAACGAAAATTAAAATATCCATTACATTACACATTCATTGTTGAATACTACAAAAACATAAAAGAGACAAACAACATGCAAATGTCCTAAATGATGAACTAAGTGGATCCAGGTGTCCTCCGAGAGAGCTGATATTGATCAAGATCCTCCTCTTCAGTTTCTTCATCATCTTCAGCAGCCTCTTCAACTGGTGCCTTGCCTTTATCTGATGTAGAGGTGCCATGAGGAGTCACAGGGGTTGAAGAACCAGGATCCGGAATTGATGAACTTGGATCAGTGGGGTGTGACTCTTTGTCATGGAAAACTTCCTCAACAACAGGGGGGGAAACAGGAGGTTCTTTTTGTCTAGGAAGGCAGTTTGTTGCTCAGAGGACATAGTGAGCATTAGACCATGTTCTAGAAGAAGAACATGCTGTTTGAGTTCACGAAGGAGCTCAATTACTTCATCACTGGAAGAGGAAGATGCTTTAGTGGCAGACTTCCTAGGGTGAATGGGAGTGAGTGAAATGGGTGAAGGATCATGTGCAGTCTTAGACCTAAGTTCACTAGAAGATGCACCCTTATAAGCCCACAGATTATCTTTGAAAACAAGATTTTTCCTTTCAAAATACCCTTTTGTAAAGGCATAAGAAGATGCTTCTTTAGGACAAACACCTAGAATAGGGACTTTGTTAAACTCAAAAATCTTTTGAAGAAACTTTCCATAAGATAATTTTCTGCGAGAATCAGTGGCATAGCGAAGTAAGAACTTGCACATGACAAAACCAAAATCAATACGAATTTTTTCTTGAAAACAATAAAAGAGGTACAACTCCATTTTGTTTGCATCAGTTCTGTGCCCATCAGTGGGCACAAGCAGGTTTGAAATGATAGAAAAAGCAATTAAATTCACAGGAGCCAGATCATTCAATTTAGCATCAGCAGGTGAGGAAAAACTTCTTTTGAAATAGGTTAACATTTTTGTCCCATCAAAATGATTTGCAGCAGTAGGAAGCTCTTCATAAGAAAAGAAATTAGCAATCTTATCTTTGCATAAACGTTCAATGGTAGTATTTAAAATGGAGTTCACAATTTCAGAGTAAATGATTAAGTCTACCCCATTAACCCTGGAAAATATTTCAGTTGGGTCAGAACCTTTCCTTAGATTGGCAAAAAATTGATGCAACATATCAGGATAGTAGACATTTGGCATAGAAATAAGATGTGACCATTTCTGGAAAGCAAATAGACTCAGAATGGATTCTAAACCTATGGAGCGAAATTCAGAGGGGTTTACAGTTCTTTGAGGGATGACACCCTTCTGGGATATCCAGGAGAATTTGTCTTTCGCAGCATCATCAAAGAATGTAGGAGGAGGGGCTGATTTTGGAGGCGGTTGAGAAGATGTCCCCTGTCCAGATTCAGGCTGAGAGGAGGGTTGTGGTGTAGGCCGTGACATTTGACCCTTGATAGCTCCTCTTTTGAAGCGTTTGGATGTCCGTTTGACAGTGGGAAGACTCTCATCCTCATCCCTGAGTGGATGCTTGCGTCCGGCAGTAACTTTTCCTCCCCTTAGATTCACCATTGTGCGAAATGTGTGGAATGAGGGATGCAAATGATGCACACAGCAGTAGGGAAGTGAATCGCACAGAAATTTTGGGACACAAAGTCCTTGAACAAGATTTGACAGAGCAGTTATGAGAAAGTAGGGTTTTGAGGGAAATTTGGGAATTTACGAAATGTTTTGCGATTCGATGAAATAATTAGGAGAAATGAATCGCAATCAATCAGGAAAAGTTTTGTTTGAGTCAATTTGGGAATGAGAGCTTCAGAATGGTATGAATTTGAGAGTGAGAAATGAGAGGGTTTTCGTCCGAGAGGAAATAGAAAAAAAAATTTGAAGCAAATGAGGGAGAAAGTTGATTTAAAAAGTGAGCCGTTGCACTGTCGGACGGCCGAACGAAGTTTTGCGTCCGACAGTTGCGTCCGAACAGGCGCAATTCTGGAAAATGGCTGAAGAACATCATCGGACGTCCGTTCATCTTCTTTCGGACGTCCGAAGACTTTGAGAAATTTTAGGATGATTTTTCGATTATTCCTAATTTTGATCTTAGATGAATGAACTGATCTAATGGCAGAGCTTTGGTAAAAATATCAGCAAATTGATCTTTAGAACAAACATAATTTACACATATGTCACCTTTTTGAACAAGATCACGAATAAAGTGATGCTTTATATCTATGTGCTTTGTCCTAGAATGATGAATAGGATTTTTGGTCAAATTTATAGCACTAGTATTATCACAAAATACAGGCATGCAGTCATACAACAATCCAAAATCATTCAAAGTGTGCTTCATCCATAAAAGTTGAGCACAACATGCACTAGCGGCAATATATTCCGCTTCGGTTGTAGACAAAGATATTGCATTTTGCTTTTTGCTAAACCAAGAGACTAAACAATTTCCAAGAAAATGACAAGTTCCACTAGTACTCTTTCTATCCACACGACAACCTCCAAAATCAGCATCCGAATAACCATATAGTGCAAACTCATTAGATCTAGCATACCAAAGACCATAGTCTAATGTACCTTTCAAATACCTAAAAATTCTTTTTACAGCATTCAAATGTGATTCTTTTGGACAAGATTGAAATCTAGCACACAAGCAAACAGCAAACATAATATCAGGTCTACTTGCGGTTAAATAGAGTAGACTTCCGATCATACCTCTATATTGCTTTTCATCCACATGATTACCTTCTTCATCTTTGTCAAGCTTTGTAGAAGTGCACATTGGAGTTCCAACTTGCTTTGAGTCCTCCATGCCAAACCTTTTCAGCAACTCCTTGGTATATTTTGCTTGATTTATAAAAATTCTCTCAAGAGCTTGATGTATTTGAAGTCCAAGGAAGAAATTTAATTCTCCCATCATACTCATTTCAAATTCACTTTGCATAGTGGTGGAAAAATCCTTGCATAGATACTCATTAGTAGCACCGAAAATAATATCATCAACATATATTTGCACAATAAGAAGGTCATTCAACACTTGCTTAGTAAAAAGTGTGGTGTCCACAACACCCCTTTTGAAACCATTTTCAATCAAAAAACCACTTAGTCTTTCATACCAAGCTCTTGGAGCTTGTTTTAGACCATATAAAGCTTTAGATAGTTTAAACACATGACTTGGAAATTTTGTATTTTCAAAACCGGGGGGTTGATCCACATATACTTCTTGATCAATAAAACCATTTAAAAAGGCACTTTTAACATCCATTTGAAACAATTTGAAGCCTTTAAAGCATGCAAAAGCAAGAAGCATTCTAATAGATTCTAATCTTGCTACGGGAGCAAATGTTTCATCAAAATCAATTCCTTCTTCTTGTGCATATCCTTTAGCAACTAATCTGGCTTTATTTCTTACAACAATACCTTTATCATCTAACTTATTTCTAAAAATCCACTTTGTGCCAATGATAGGTTTATTTTGAGGTCTATCAACAAGTGTCCAAACTTCATTCCTCTCAAATTGATTAAGTTCCTCTTGCATTGCCAAAATCCAGTTTTCATCCTTTAAAGCATCATTGACATTTTTGGGTTCAAAAAGAGACACTAAAGCAAAATTGTCAATCAATTTTCTAGATGAGGAACGAGTGTTTACCTTCTCGGATGGATCACCAATTATAAGCTCTTTTGGATGATTTTGGCTGAATTTCCAAGCCTTGGGAAGATCTTTGAGTGGATCATCATTTTTGTCTTCATCTTCCTCTTCTTGATCATTATGAACTTCATTTTCCATTTCAGTTGCTGCTGGTTTAGAACTTCCTTCATTTCCAATTGACAGCTTTTCCATTCCTGCTCGAACACCTACATCATCATCCTCACACGGACTTTTGGAATTATCATCATTGGTTTCATCAAATGTTATATGTATAGCTTCTTCAATCACAAGAGTCCTTCTATTAAAAACTCTATATCCTCTTTTATTCTCACAATACCCCAAAAATATTCCTTCATCAGATTTTTTATCAAACTTACCAAGATGTTCCTTTAGATTCAAAATAAAACATTTACAACCAAATACTTTGAAATAACCAACTGTAGGTTTCTTATCAAAAATCAGCTCATAAGGAGTTTTCTTTAAGATAGGTCTCAAGAGAATTCTATTCATCACATAACATGCAGTGTTTACCGCTTCAACCCAAAGATATTTAGGCAACCTACATTCATTTAACATAGTTCTAGCAGCCTCTTGGAGAGTCCTGTTTTTCCTTTCTACAACACCATTTTGTTGTGGAGTTCTTGCAATAGAAAACTCATGAGTTATGCCATTATGATCACAAAATTCTGGAAAACCACAATACTTGAATTCTGTTCCATTATCACTTCTAATTCTAACAATTTTTAATCCAAGCAGATTTTGCACTTTAGCAAATAATGAAGTGAAATTCTTGAATGCATCATCCTTATGAGTAAGAAATATTACCCAAGTGTATCTAGAATAATCATCTACAATCACAAAACAGTATTTCTTACCACCCAAGCTAGAGATTTGAGTAGGGCCAAATAAGTCAAGATGCAAGAGTTCTAAAGGTTTGGAAGTAGATACACACTTCTTTGGTTTAAAAGAAACTTTTGTTTGCTTTCCAAATTGACATGCATCACATATTTTATCCTTTTCAAAACTGATTTTTGGCAAGCCTCTAACTAGCTCCTTTTTCGAAATTTCCTTTAGTAACTCCATGTTAAAATGACAAAGTCTTCTATGCCACAACCAAGGATCTTCATTTGAAGCTTTAAGACATGTTAAGCTAGAAGAATCAATTTTATCAAGAACCACAATATAAATGTCGTTGAACCTCTTACCTTTGAACACAACATTGTATTTGGAATCAAGTACAATGCATTCATGCTTTCTAAACAACACATTCAAGTCTTTATCACACAATTGACTAACACTAAGCAAATTATAACCCAAGTTATCAACTAAGAGCACATTATGAACAAAAGTTTCACCATCCTTACCAACATCACCTATTCCAATTGTTTTAGCTTTCACATCATCACCAAATGTCACTTTTCCACTTGATCTTGATTTCAGCTTTATGAACAAAGAGGGATCACCGGTCATATGCCTTGAACAACCGCTATCAATGAACCATTTGGACTTGTGTGAGCATTTTTCCTGAAAAGAGAAAGTGTTTGGTACCCATTTTAATTTTTGGGTCCATAATAGTTAGCATTATATCTAACTAACCACATGCATTTCATCCCTTTGTTCAGATTTCTTTTCACATAGCAATCACTTTTCAAATGCCCTCTTTGACAACAAAAACCACACATAATGGAAGAGTCCTTAACATGTACTGGTTTGACATATCTTAATCCACCTTTTCTATATGTTGTGAAACCATGTGTATTTTTGTTGTGTGCAAATGTTCTTTGAAAAATAGTAGGATGTGTAGGTGACATGTTCCTTTTGATAAACTCCTGCTTTCTTGCTTTCAACGTCTCATCCAATTTGTCCATTCTCCTTTTTAAATCACCATGTCTTTCCTTCAGCAATTTACAAATATTTGTTTTTCTATCAAGCTCATTCTGAACATCAAATCCGGCTCTTACAAGACATTCATTGTCAGTTTTTAGTTGTTTATTTTGTTGAAGGAGACATCCATTTTCATGAATGAGAAAAGCAATTTTCTGTTTTAGCTGCTTGTTCTTATCATAAGATTCCTTCAAAGCATTATGCAGTTTTTCAACAAATGATTCAAGATCATCATCTTCTTCATCATCACTTTCAGATTGAGAGTGTATGGAAGTTACCTCATTATCTCCAATAGCCATGAAGGCCATTTGAGCTGATTCTTCCTCTTCTTCAACTTCCCCTTCAGAGTTGCATTCATTCCAAGTAATCTGGAAGTTGTTGAATCTTGGCTTTCGATCAGCTTTTCCATCTTTCATTTTCTTCATGGGGCATTCGTTTGCATAGTGTCCAGGCTGTCCACATTCATAGCATTTGTCCACTTGCTTCTTGTTGAATTCTTGTTTTCCTTTGTTCCTTGCATTTGATGAATAATTTTGGAATTGATTGCTAGGTCCTCCCTTTCTGAACTTCCTTTTATTCAAGATTCTTTTGAAGCCTCTTGTGATGAGAGCAAGATCATTATCATCACCATCCGAATCTTCATCATCCAAGTGAGCTGGATCATCTTCACTTTGAGTAATCTTTAGAGCAATATTTCTTTTTGCTCTAGCATCCTCTTCCTCCTGCACTTTAGATTTCAGTTTTAACTCATAAGAGGTTAGTGAGTTAATGATAGATTCAATAGGCACAGAACTTAAATCCTTAGCCTCCTCTATTGCAGTCACTTTATTTTCCCATTCTTTGCCCAATGCATTGAGAATTTTTCTGTTCTTTTCTCCCAAGGTGTACTCTTTGCCCAACACCTCGAGATCTTTGATCAAGTCAGTGAACCTGCAAAACATTTTGTCAATATCCTCAAGAGGTTCAATCTTAAAAGATTCATACTTTGTGACCAAGATGGCCTTTCTCTGTTCTCTCACATTGTCACCACCCTCATGGATTTCTCTTAACTTATCCCACATTTCTTTGGCTGATTTATAGCCTTTCACTCTAATTGATTCATTTGAATCTAAGGCACTATAAAGAACATTCATGGCCTTGGCATTCAATGTGAGGTTAGTCCTGTCTTGAGCATTCATTTCAGCTCTCATTTTTGGCCGAAGCAGCCCTGTATCTGCATCAAGAAAGTTAGCTTCATGCGGTCCTTCACTCACAATAAACCATAGTTCAATATCAATAGATTGTAAAAAGATAATCATCCGTTCTTTCCAGCTAACATAGTTAGAGCCACTGAACATGGGAGGCCTAGTAACAGATTGCCCCTCAACAAACATAGCATGACTGGTTGTCATCTTTACTCCAAGCCGTTAGAGCTTAATCTCAAGGAGACCAAGCTCTGATACCAATTGTAAGTCCCAAAGACAACCAAGAGGGGGGGGTGAATTGGGTTATTCAAAATCTTAATCAGATTTAGACAATTTTTGCTAAATGAAAATTTCCTTCTTTTCTAGTAATGATCAACCAAGTAGATTAGAAGACAAGAGCTATATTGATCAGAAACACAAGTATAAACAAGCAATGAGAATTTTATTAAACAGAAAAGTAAATTTGGGGAATCAAACCAAGTGTCTACCAAGCTATCCTCAAACTTGAAGACCACACACTAGGAAGAGCAACTTCTCTTTGATGGAAGACGATCAACTAGATGTACAATGGAGGGAGCACTTCCTCCTTGCCCCAAGCCTCACTTAGTCAAGCTAAGAAGTTTTACAATCACTCAGAAAACCCTCAACAAAGCTACACTAAAGATCCTTTCAATCACAAAAGAAATGCTCACCAGAAATTCACACCACTTTAAAACAAATCTAGCTTTGGAGACTATTTTCTAGCTAAAATATCTCTTGAGATCTTGTAAACAAAGTGTGCAAAAGTCCCTACTTCGTTCAGACCAGTTTGATTTTAAAGGGAACCAGAAATGGGCTTCATCAATGCTTCCAACGGATAGAAGGCAGCTGAAGAGTCAACTAGCCGTTGGGGCTGTCGGACGTCCGACGATCAAATCATCGTCCGAACCAATCGTCCGATGGCATCCAAGTTGACGTTCGGACGTCCGATGCGTCTTGATCGTCCGACACCGCAGCGTCCGATCATAGGCAGAGAGTTGGCAAGTCAGCTTGGAATTTTTCGGACGTCCGATGCGGTTGATGAGCGTCCGATGGCAAGCGTCCGATCCTTCCGGACGTCCGATGCTTCCTCACGAGCGTCCGACAGAGCTTCCTTCTTGATGCTCTTTATCCTTTCGGACGTCCGACAGATTCCTTTCGGCCGTCCGACGTGAGTATCCTGTTTTTGCTTCTTCTTTTGGTTGAAATGCATTTCATGACCTATTCATACCTGATTCTTTGATATGTAAAGACACTTATAATCGAAGAAGGTTAGATACATTTCAAAATACCAAGAATAGCAAAATTGTCATACTTAAAGGACAGTATCTTTGATTGGAACAAAACAATGACTAAATTCATTCATTTTATTCCAATCTTGTTTGCCACATCCAAAGCAACGTAGTCAGGAGATAAACGAACATATGCTTTCTTTGTTCCATCAGACCTGATCAAAGTGTTCACTTTCTTGGTTAGTATAAACATTTCAAATTACTTTGTGATCATCAAAACCAAGAATAACATTCTTTACTTTTGCTTGGGAGGTGGTTGCGGAGGATGTGTATAAGGCTGTCTTAAGTTTCTTCTGCGAGGCAAAGTTGCCACGCAGCATTACTGCCACCACTATTGTTTTGATTCCTAACGTTCAGTGCCCCTAGGATTTCAAACAATAACGTCCAATAAGCCTGTGTAATTTTATTAATAAAGTGATTTCATGCATTCTTTCGGATCGGTTGGCGCAGATTTTACCCAGGCTCATATCTGCCCAATAGAGTGGCTTTGTTAAAGGGCGACAGATCTCAGACAACTTCTTGTTGGTGCAAAAACTCGTGTTGGATATCGGGAAGCCGAATCGCGGTGGAAATGTTGTGATCAAACTAGACATGATGGAAGCTTATGACCGGGTGTCATGGTGCTTTCTTTTACATGTTTTGCGGCGATTCGGGTTTTTTGAGACATGGATAGATGCCATTTGGCTGCTGGTCTCCAACATATGGTTCTCGGTCCTAATCAATGGGGTGCCACAAGGTTTTTTCCGATCCACATGTGTTTTGAGGCAGGGTGACCCATTGTCTCCTGCCCTGTTTGTCATTGGTGGTGAGGCCCTCTCTAGGTACTTGAACGCCTTAATACATCAGTGCCAATTCCACCCGTATAAGGTTTCGATTGGTTGCCCAATTGTCACATATGGCTTTTGCAGATGATGTGGTCATTTTCACTAGCGGGTTGAAGTCTACTTTGCGCGTCTTGGGGAGGGTCCTACAGGAGTATTGTGCAGTCTCGGGTCAGAAGGTTAATGAGTAAAAGAGCTGTTTCCTGGTGCACCCCCGCCTCACCCCGCATCGTTGCAGGATTATCAGACAACTAACGGGATTTTAAAGGAGGGAGTTCCCGGTCAGGTACCTGGGATGCCTGCTATTCGTAGGCCGATGTAGAAAGGAATACTTTGGGGACATTTGCAAGGGCATTGTCAACAAAATTTTATCGTGCAAGCAGCGGATTCTATCGTCTGGGGGAAGAGTGGTGCTGCTCAAGTATGTTCTATCCTCGTTGCCGATTCATTTGCTGGCGGCAGTGTCGCCTCTCAAGGGAGTCTTGCGGGAGTTGGAGAGAGTTATGGCTGGTTTTATATGGGGTGCGTCTGACCTTGGACCGTAGTTTGGATGAAATGAGCAGACCTGTGTCGGCCATATTGCGAAGAGGGGTTAGGCATCCGATGGCCAATTGAGGTTTTTCAAGCATTTTCCATAAAGCTATGGTGGAATTTCAGATATGGTCGTTCTCTATGGGCTTCCTTTATGGCATCCAAGCATTGTAGAGGGAGGAACCCTTGCCTTGTGGAGGAGAGGACAGGGAGTTCCTACACTTGGAGACGGATGAGTTCGGTTCAGGGTATCGTGGAGGACAACATCGGTTGGATTGTTCGGTCAGGGTCAATGGATTTCTAGCATGATAACTGGCTAGGGTCCGACCCACTGTGTCACCGAGTGGAGATTTTCCAGACCCAACGGGTGGTGGACTTTGTTACTGGAGGGGAATGGGATGTCCGATTGCTCTCGCAGGTCTTGCAGCTGAAGCTGGCGCGGCTGGTGCTGCAGACATCGCCTCCGACGCTCCAGGGGAAGGACAGGATGGTTTGGATGCCAACCCATGATGGGGAGTTCTCGGTGACCTCAGCTCTGTCACTTGTTCGCACTCATTCTAATGGGTCGCTTGGTGTCGCTTGTATTTGGCACAGGGCCTTGCCAATAACAATCTCTTTTTTCATGCTTCGCCTACTTTCTTAGAGGTTAACCTTACTTGAGCAGTTACGACATTTGGGAATTCAAGGTCCTTCTAGATGCTGCTGCTGCTCCGCTCCCCAGGAGGAATGATGGGATCATGTCTTTTGCACTGGTGAAGTTGCCTGTAGGTTTGGACGGCGTTTGAAATTCAGGAGGCGACGACGTCTCGTATTAGCTCGGCTTGTCATATGGTTTTCTCGTGGTGGGTGCGAGCTACTTCGAATCGGTATTTGGCCTTTGTCTTTCGTATCCTTCCCTCTCTAATATGTTGGGAATTGTCGCGAGCGAGAAATGGTGCATTAATGCAAGGGGGACGATCAGAGGGGGGAGTGGTGGTGGCCCAAATCTTGACTCGGATTAGGGAGTTTTTGCATTTACAATTTCCTCTGCTTCATGGCCCCATGGCCCTTGGGAGAGCTTGTACACGGCCTTGGCGGCTTGGTCACAACAGAGGCACGTTTGGCCGGTGAAATGGGTGGCCCCGACTACAGGTTATAATCTTAATACTAATGGGTGTTCGCTTGGCAACCCAGGTGTCAGTGGAGGAGGAGGGCTATTGCGTGACTTCCAGGGGGCAGTGCTCCTTGGCTTTTCATGTTTCTTTGGTGTCACCACTAGCCTGGATGCGGAGTTAAGGCCTTGGTGTTTGGGGTGAAACAGTGTGCCGATCGGGGGTATATGGAGCTGCACTTGGAGCTAGATTCCTTAACCCTGGTTCGGATCATATTAGGAGATCATGCGTGTCCCTGGTGATTGCAGGTGCAACTAGACAATCTGCCGCGGTTTCAGAGTCTATTCCAGTCCGTAACGCACTGCTATAGAGAGGCAAATAAACCCTCAGGCAGGCTGGCTAAGATGGGTGCGAATCGCGGAAGTGATACTTTGTCTGAGTCATTTGGAGCGTTGCCCCCTTTGGTGCGCGATGATATACGGATGGATAGGTTAGGTTTCCCTAGCTTTCGGAGAAGGTGCTTGTAGCTCGACACTTGTTGATGTAATTGTTTTCAATGACTGAATAAAGAGGTTTTTTCTGTTGGGAAAAAAAGGGACCTTTTATTCTACAGTACTCTAGTTATAAATAGTTCGTTTCAACACAAAAAGGGCAAAAGTGAAATTGGTGATCTGCATGAAACAAAAGTGTTTGATACTTTGATTAGCATTTATTCATCTAAGACTATATCAGTATTAGATAAATGCCATATCCAACCAGAAAAATACTATTTCCACTTAAATCGCTTTTATTTTTATCTCTTCTACATTAATTGTATTCATATGGCGTCACTAAGTTAGTTAATCTTGGTTCTTCTCTGCATGTTGCATTATGAACTTTAGCTTTTGTTGAAGAGAGCAGAACTTAAAGTACGTATCTATTATGATGGTGATTAATTAGAGAATTTTTGTTCCCACAGTACCACCGGATTACGTGTTTGGTTGTCCAAAATAAGTAGCAAACGAACTTTTCAGTAAGTATTTGCTGTTGGCCGTCTAGTTCTACGGTATTTTGTGGCGAAATATGTTTTGTAGCAAATTGGACTCTGATAAACACAAATAAATATCTGCTAAAGAATTGGATGCTAAAAAACAAGTCTAATGAAAAATGAAAGAAATTCATAAGCACAACCAATATTCTCCATGAAAAACAAAAAATAAACACTAATTGAAATATAAAAATTGGCCTTGAAAATCTCGCACTCCCTATGTGCCATAATTTGAGGTTTTTTGTTTTTTGAAAATCAAACTTTTTAAGAAAAAAATGTAATTATTAAGTTTGAATGTGGTGATTTTGGATGAACCTTAAACATGCTCCTCACATGGAGTGTAGTGGCACGCAAAAAGTGATTTTTTCAAATGGTAAAATGGAACAGCTTATGAAGTTGTGTTGATTTTGAAAAGATGACCCTTTGTTTGGAAAATCCAAAAGGTGAAAACATGACACTAAAAAAGGATGGTTATTTTACCATTTTACTGTTTTATTTTCCTTTTTATTTTTTTAAAAAGTTTCCGTTGACTCTAGCTTTGCTTCCTTTAGTTTAGTTGAATAGAAAACCAAAGACCATGTACTTTATTTGTTTTCCATTAATTGACATCAATAGGGTGGGCCACATTATAAAATTCATAATTTTTTCAAAGAGTGAGTTTGTAGTAGTTTTTTGGGTTTCCAGTTGGGCCTAGTAGCAGGGTTTGTGGAGGCTTTGTCCCTCATCGGAGTTTGGGGGGGATTGGGATGGGTTTATTAGTTCCCTGTGAGACCAAAAGATACCACGGGATTTAGGGTTAGTAAAACTATTGCCAAAAAGTTCCCGGGCCCCCAAGTGTAAATTTTTTTTTTAAACTGGAAGTTGTGAAAATGTAAGGGAATAATAAATACGACTGCGTGCTAAACAAATACAAAATTAAAATAAATCAAAGCCATAAATAGGTATAATTATTCTATAATTAAAAGATTGTATTATCTTGGTTATAGGGACTGTTTTCATTTTCTTTTACATCTAGATTTTAGATTTTTTTTTTAAACTGAAAAGGTCAAAATCTAGAATATACCTAGGACTTAACGTAATTGATTCTGATTTTATTTCTCTATGATTACATTCTGTAATCAGTTTTTGCAAAATTTACTACAATCAAGAATAGGCTAAAAGATGCATGAATACCAAAAAAAATAAAATGCGATCGGAAAAAATTTCTATATTGGGAATAAAAGATGAACATCCTAACTGACTCCATAAAGTTTTGATTCTAAATTACTCACTAAAAAGATGCTTATCTCAAGTGAATATCAGCTCATAACAATAGGTAACATTGAAGACGTGCGATTGGTTTTATTAGAACAAATTCATGTTGATGTTCAATGGATTCCTAGAGAAGCAAATAAGGATACTTTAGCAACTACGCAAAATCTACCAATCTAACTGAATCATTTTGGGATTCCCCCTGACTTTGTCAAATAAATTGTGCTGTATGATTTCTGAGAAACTTATTAATAATGTTGGTTTTCCATTTTCTATATATATACACACACACACACGCAATCTTCCCCACATATATATTCCGTGTAGATATGGGTCTTTATGAAATTATTGAAATTGTTATGGCGAGCTTGAATTCCTAATTTGAACCTAAGCTGACATCATATCCTATCCAATGAAGGAAAAAAAATCCTGAAAATGACAATAGCTGACTTATGCACTAATGAAAAGAACACTTATGAAATTAATTAATCTCCACCAAAATTAATGACGTGGAATCTAAATTAATTTTTGTAAAGAATTCAATCCTGTGTTTGTGTAATGAGAAAGCAACAATAGCTGACTTATTCATGCGTTGTACGAATATTCTTGAGTAGTACTTGTTGCTTTAGAGGCCAAATGTCAATGTTATTAGCAAAATCCCAAAGGGTCTTTTGACTGAACAAGAAAAGAAATTAAATCCCACTACAAAGCCGTACCTACCTCTGTAAAGCTGATCCGTGTGGAATTGCCCGCGTTGGGATGGACAAGCGGCCAACGACAATGACCAAGTCACCAGCAAATGAAAGAGACACCATTAATTAATGCCGGACTTGATTGATTCTCCAGTTAATTTCACGGACAAATAAATCTTCTCATTTCTTGAAATTACTCGAGTAGAAATTTTGTAAGGATGTGTCTTGGCATATCGAAGAGATGGTTATTAGTAGAATTTTGAGTACTTTCATCTGTTAAAAGGTCATATAGCTGCTCAAGTGTCTTTGAGTGACAAATTGAGATTTAATGTCTCTATGTAGACTCAAGGCTCCAAAATTGGTTCAGCCCCATGTTGTCCTTCGGTTCGACAAATTAATGGGAATTAAGAGCCAGCCACTTTATTTTCAAGTTTGGCTGTATGTTCGAAAACTCTCTCATGTTACAGCATTAATATTTCATATTTGTGTCATCAAACAGAGCAATTGATTATTGAATTTTTCATTAGGCACTCGTTAAAACATTTAAATCATACCTAAATTATTATGTAAATACATACACTCATATTTATTACACCTCTGAATTGTGATACTTTTCAATTGCTAGGACAAGACTCTTTAAAACTCTCTTGTGCACTAAGTCGGGAGTTCAAACTCTATTTACTGTATCACACAAGAAGTATAGCATTTCTTGTCTTTAAAAAATTCGGAAAGTGCAAGGTGTACTTGTCTGATTTGATTCTTCACGCACGTAACTCCCACACAAGTCTCTTTAGATATTTTTGCAGATAAAAAAAGAAAAAAATTGCGATACTTTCCCAAACTAACTATACTTTTCCAAAAAAACTAACACCTGAGCCCCCTTTTATCAATTGCCAATGGATATCCATTATCCAAACTGTTTTTTATTTACTTTAGAAAAACTAATGTTTGTTTCTGTACTCAACTGACATTCTACAAGACATAAAATATTTTAGGTGAGATAACTTGATTTCTTTCATGCATGAATTGAAGAAGAAAATGATTTATCAACATCCTCACTCCAACTTGAGGTAACCTATGCCACTGTATAGCCAACTTGCAACAAGATTTCACATATTAACGTATAATAATCTTAAATCAATATATCTTATTAAAACAGTAGGAAAATATGCTGGCTTTTGATCTATTCAAATTTCGTACTGGTGCTAATGTTTTTAATTGTGTCCGTGGATAAGTGATGCTTACTAAACTTCTTATCTAGCATCTTATTCTATTCGTATATTTCCCCTTCTTTGATCTTCCACGACAAGAATGGTTCAAATTATTTGAACAGCTCGCTATATATCTTCTGCTATAAATGGTTATCGTTCGCTTTTTTTTTTTAATTCCACAAGTTTGTGAAATACAAATATTGGACGTGGTAAAATCTCAATTTAGCTACACAACTTTCTTTGCCATCCTCCTTGGCTTCCTCCTTTTGGCAACAACTGTCTGAGTCGAAAAGCAGTCTGTAGTGAATTAAATATGTCTTGCTTCTGATGATGTAAATAGTCCAGGAAACTGAAATAGATCATAGGTATGAGAAAATAATGCTATGAGATGTAAACAATTACTCGATGAACTCAAAAAAACAAATCTAAAAACTTGTACTCCATCTTCCTTTACAAGCTAGTCTTGGTTGGCAGAAAATAAAGCATAAGAATGTGCATTGAAAACTTGAGGGATATAGGGCTAAAGTATCAGTATCAATCCTGAGCATAAAATTTGGACCATGTATATATATATATATATATATATATGCAAAGTGTATATGTATCATGCATACAATACCTCGATTATCAGCATTCCATTGCTGCCATCCTTTCTGCCTTGTGGCTTCTACATTCTAAGTTGATGTACCGAAATGAAAAATGGAAAAGAAGAAGAAGCAGAAAATTCATCATACAAAACTTTTTCTTGTAGACAATGAGCTTTCATTTATGCATTATTCTTCTCAAGGCACAGGTTTTTTTTTTTTTTTTTTTACTATTAATCCTCAAGGCACAGATTTTGTAGGTGACATAATGGTGAGCTTTTGCATCCGTCGATTGTACATGGAAAATGATGTAACTAACAATCCAGCAACTAGATGAGTTTATAGTTCTACACTTCTACATAGCATAGCTGCTAAAGACTTTAGCTTCGTGACATTATGCTAATGCTCGTTACCTTTTCTAGTAAAAGAAGTTAGAAATTGCTGGACTTAAAAATTTCAAATCTTGTAATAGTGTTGATGCTTTTTTTAAACTCCTTCTGTAAGCTAATTCTGACTTAGACTTTGTCTTAATTCTTTGATATTTGTCGCTTTCTCTTAACAATTCAGCGATAAGAAGTTTCAACACAACTACCGATTAGGTTTTGGAAAATTGCACCATCTCTTGCTATAAATAGCTATCATCATTTACTTGTTTTGTCACAAGCATAGCTAACATAAGATATCGGAGATGGCTAATTCTCAATTTAGCTGCGCAACCTTCTTTGCCCTGCTCATCTGCTTCCTCCTCCTCGTACCAAATAGTAAGTTGTAGCTAGTCTTTAGTGAGAGAGTTTACACTTCTATAGTCTTAAATGGTGAACACATGCACAGAATGGCGTATATTTTTACATTCCCAAAGTTTTAATTATTTGTCTCTACCTCTCAAACAGAAATGGCTGTCACTAGCAATGAATTAGAATAGTTATACGTATGTATCATGCATATGTACGCTCACAATCAAAATTTTACCAATTAATTTGTATTACATATGCGCCATATGCTTTTCAATAAATGTTTTTGCTCAAAGTTTAGCCCTGTATTCTACTCTTGAATTTTCTCCCGCATTTTTTAATTTCTCGTCACATGTGAATATACTGCAAGTATACATGTGTAGTGTTGCAAGTAACAATACATGTGGCATAAAAATAGAAAATGAGATAGAGATTGATACAAAAAATGACATAGAGAAACCATGCCCCCATACCCTATAATATTAACAAACACTTATCCCCTATATGGACCGGCTCGATCCATCATATATTTGGACTAACTCTACATATTTTGCTTTCTCTTTTGCTTTGTTTCATGCAGAGATGCCAATGGCTGAAGCTAAATTTTGCAAGAGGCCTGCCGAGCACTATTCAGGGACATGTTACCCTAACCGGTGCTACAGTTATTGCAAATCTAAAGAACATGCTTTCTCCGGAGAATGTATTTGGACTGGCCAGGGTCATCAACGTCATTATGCTTGCTACTGTGTCTACAATTGTTGAAAGCCTACTATTTGCTACAATTTGCACCGTACTTTGTAATGAAATAAAGGCCAACAATTCACTAGAATTGTGTATGTGCCGCCAATAGTTGTTGTTCCTATGTCATCAGTTGCCAATAACGTACGGTCATGTCTGTGTTATCATTGAAACATCACTGCTCAGTGATTATTTAATCAGTCTATTCATGTGTGTCTGTTACCATCTGTCTTGTATTCATTTAAATATAAATGGACTACCTCTGTCGAAGTATGAGGGCCATTCTGGGATTTCAAATTGTTATGAGTACATGTGATTATTATGTTTGGACTCTGATAAACACCAAAAAAATCATCTAAAGAATTGGATGCTGAAAAACAAGTCTGATGAAAAAAAAAAGTCATAAGGACAACCAATATTCTCGATGACAAACAAAAAATAAACAGTAATTGAAATATAAAAATTGGCCATGAAAATCTTGCACTCCCTATGTGCCATAATTCGAGATTTTTTGTTTTTGGAAAACCAACTTTTTAAGAAAAAAAATGTAATTATTAAATTTGAATGTGATGATTTTGGGTGAACCTTAAACATGGCCCTCACATTTAAATTCTATGAGTCTAATGGCACGCAAAAAATAATTTTTTTCAAATGGTAAAGTGGAACAGCTTAAGAAGTTGTGTTGATTTTGCATAGATGATTATTTGTTTGGATTATCCAAAAGGTGAAAACATGGCACTAGAAAAGGATGGAGGGAGGATAAAAGTAATAGTTGCTCAATTATTTTACTATTGTACTACTATTTTATTTACCTCTTTATTTTTTATTTTTTAAAAAGTTTCCATTGACTCTGGCTTAGCTTCCTTTAGTTTAGGTAAATAGAAAACCGAAGACCATGTACTTTATTTGTTTTGCATTGTTTGATATCAATAGGGCAACAGGTAATTTTAAAACTAGTTGAACACATTATAAAAATTCAAAATTTTTCCAAGAGTGAGTTTGTAGGAGTTTTTGGTGGGGCTCGGGCCCCCACTTTAAATCCACCACACCACTATTCAAGTTACCCAAGTGTAAAATTTTTTAAAATTGGATTTTGTGAAAATGTAAAGGAATAATAAATACGGCCACATGCTAAAGAAATACAAATTAAAATTAATCAAAGCCATAAATAGGTATAATTATTCTATAATTAAAACATTATATTATCTTTATTTTTTTTAACAAAAGGGGTCCCCCCGGTGATTTTATTAATAGTGAAGAAATGACAGAATACAAGGAGGAAGGCTGCTGAAGATTATATTATCTTTGTTATAGGGGCTGTTCTCATTTTCTTCTACATCTAGATTTTAGATTTTTTTTTTAAAAAAAAAAAAACCAAAAAGGTCAAAATCTTGAATATACCTAGGAGTTAACTTTAATTGATTCTTATTTTTTCTCTATAATTACAGTCTATGATCAACTTTGCAAAATTTAATACAAACAAGTGTAGGCTAAAAGAAGCATTAATACCAAAACAATAAAATGCTGTCGGAAAAATTTTCTATATTGGGAATAAAAGATGAAACATCTTAACTGACCCCATAAAGTTTTGATACTAAATACTCACTAAAAATATGCTAATCACAAGTAAATATCAGCTCATAACAATAGGTAGCATTGAGGATGTACAATTGGTTTTGTTAGAACAAATTCATATTGATGTTCAATGGATTCCTAGATAAGCAAATAAGGTTGCACATAATTTAGCAAACTAGGCTAAATCTACCAATCTAATTGAATCTCTTTGGAATTCCTCTTGACATTGTCAAATAAATTGTGTTGTATGATTTCCAGCTAACTTATTAATAACTTGTTTGGATAGGAAGATTTGAAAAAACTATTTCAAAATTTTTTCTACTTACATCATAAACACAATTTTCAACCACATTTTATCTCACATACATTACATCACAAAAAGTGTTACAGTAATTATTTCAAATAACTTCCTATCCAAACAAACTCATTGGTTTTGCATTTTCTATATACATATATATATATATAATGAAAACAATGGGTATTACTCCTCAATCTTGTCCACATATATATTCCGATATTCCGTGTAGATGTGGGACTTTATGAAATTATTGAAATTGTTATGGCCAGGCTGAATTCCTCATTTGAACCTAAGCTGATATCATATCCTATCCAATGAAGGAAAAAAAATCCTGAAAATGACAATAGCTGACTTTTGAATTAATGAAAAGAACACTTATGAAATTAATTAATCTCCACCAAAATCAATGACGTGAAATCTAAATTAATTTTGTAAAGAATTCAATCCTGTGTTTGTGTAATGAGAAAACAACAATAGCTGACTTATTCATAGGTTGTACGGATATTCTTGAGTTGTACTTGCTGCTTGGGTGGCCATAAGTCAATGTTATTAACAAAATCCCAATGAGTCTTTTGACTGAACAAGAAAAGAAATTAAATTCCACTACAAAGCCCACTATACATGGTGCCATAGTCGGATATTTCCAAATACAATTAAAGCAAGACTTGATCGCGGTTGTGCAACTCAAGATTTTCTGGACTTATTCCCTGAGTCAAAAATCAATCATGTGCACTCTAAAAATAATAATAATAATAATAATAATCCCACTACAAAGCCGTACCTACCTCTGTAAAGCTGATCCGTGTTGAATTTGCCCAAGTTGGGACGGACGAGCGGCCAATGACAATGACCAAGTCACCAGCAAATGAAAGAGACCCCATCAATTGACGCTGGACTTGATTGATTCTCCAGTTACTTACACGGACAAATAAATCTTGTCATTTCTTGAAATTACTCGAGTAGAAATTTTGTAAGCATGTGTCTTGGCATATCGAAGAGATGGTTGCTGTTGGTTATTAGTGGAATTATAAGTCCGTTCATCTGTTAAAGGTCATATAGCTGGTCAAGCGTCATCGAGCGACAAATCGGGATTAAATGTCGCCATATAGACTCAAAAAAAAAAAAATTTTTTGTCCAAATATACAGGCTCAAAATTGGTGATAGATTGCAATTTTATTGTTTATTTTATTATTAATTTTTCCCTATTACCTGACTCGATGTGGACTAATTGTTGGATTCTACTCACTTTTCATAATTTACAATTATTTCAGGGAGTAGAATAAAAATATGATAACAAGTGCCAATTTGACAGAAAAGGAATGCAAGTAACAGTGCTTATCCGAGGGGCAGTTTTGGAAAAGAAGAAAACTTTGGCCCTTTCTTTTGGCAACGGCTGAATCGAAGATGCGGGGGTTCTGTTCCCCTGGGAGCCGCCGCAAGCGGAGAGCGATTTTTAAATAGCAATTAGATAGGCATTAGAAATAGCGATGGGTTTTCTCTCCTTTACCTTTAGTTTATAGCTTTGACTTTTCTTTTGGTTCTTAGTAGCTTACCTCTCGTATGTCAGAGGCAAATAAGAGTAATTGAATGATTCCTTGTAGTTTTTTACTTTTGACTTTTCCTTGTGGTCTGTGGTGGATTCCTCCTGCCGCATGATGGCCGCGACTATTGCTTCAGCTTTACATGGGTTTTTTGCATCGAACATGAACTAATTTTCTCACTCTAGTCAAGGGATAACGGAGGCTTTGATTCGCCTAAAAATTGTGAGATCGATTTAATTTTACCTTTTTCTTTTATTTATTGGTATTCGCATACTCCTTGATTACAGTACTTATGATTATTAAATTAATTGATTGTCTTGGATCCGGATAATTAGTTAACTTGATAATCTATTATCAATTAGGGCATTAAATCCGAAATTGTTTAATTGCCTTGATTTAGTGAGAACTGGCATAATTAGATTTGTGTCAGGGGGATACGCGGGCTAATCTGAAATAACCCTGGTAGTGTGTTATTTGATTAGAATATGGCTCCTTTAATACGTAAGGCAATTGGAAAATTAAATCTTACGGGCGTAACTAGAATTATTTTTCAATTAGAGCAGTGATTAACGGGCGTACCTTAATCACCGACACAGTAAGGAGGGGTTGACTACCATCGCTTGTTTGGTAGTTATAACCTATTTATTGATAAATAATTGGAATTGTCTTTGTTTCAATGATCGATTAGGTGCACCATTGCTAAAGTTATTTCTTGGCTAGATCCTTAATTATCACCCATTTGATTTTAGTAATTTGTTATTTAGTTTTTAGTAGCTTCTTAGGTTTTATTTGAATTTCTTTGATTGTCACCTTTTGCAACAAAATTCCCCCTTTGTTACTGTGAATTTGAAAAGAAACAGTTACGCCCAGTCCCTGTGGATTCGACCCTACTTACCACTATCTACAGAAATTAACTTTAGTTTGAGCAGGTTTTTATTATTGCACAGGCTCGACACTTGTCAATTTTTTGCGCCGTTGCCGGGGACTAGTGCCAGATTCATTTGTTTCTTTTTGAGTTCATCTTATTTTTATTTTTTATTTATTTTTCTCTTATTTTTTTATATAGTTTATGGCTGCTAACATTCCGTATTTTGATGATAGACTGGACTTTATTTCTGATTGGAGTTATGAGACTCGTGTTTTTCCTAATGATCAATTAGCTGCTGCAAACTGTGAACCAAATTGTGAAACTTATTTTGTCTCAAGTTATTCAACCGACACATGCCTCGTATTTCAAGATAACCTAAGTGTTCCAACAGATACTTTTGGAGATTTTTCACCTCGATTTCAAACGTGGTATGACCTTTATTCAAACAGGTATGATTAAGGATGGTGGGATAATTTCAATTTTAATTATGCGACCGAGCCAATGGATTTTCAACAGCAAGAGTCTCAATAACCATCATCTGTGTCAGGTATGTCTCTTGAAGAAATGATTGAATTACTAGCTGCTAATACATATCGAACTCAGCAGGAGACACAAGCGATGGCGGATCAAGTGCAACTATTGATATTCGGGATGGCAGATCAAATACATCTATTGACATCCAGGATAACGCGATTAGCTTCTCACCTTGAAGAATTGCCCTCACAAACCAATATCAACCTTGAAGAAGATGAGAGTGCAATTATCCGGCCAAATGACATGGAACTGCAAGAGTTTCAAGGAAACGGATCTAAAGATGTAGTTGAAAAGGGAGCTGAAGTGCAAGAAATGAGGCCCCAGTATCAACTCGTCCAGGTGAAAAAATCCAATGAACAATCTTCAAATGCGGTGACATCTCCTCTAGTCCTTAATCAATATTCTCTTGATTCTTATTCTTTAATTCCTATTAATGAAATTGACTTTATTATACCAGAAAATTTTGAATTTCATAACAGGAATAAATTAAGAGTAGCGATGACAAGATATCTTGGACCAATAAATGCACATGAGGGGGGAGTGAATGGAGAATGCGAATTATTGTTGACTTGTTTGGCGCCATTTACTAGTCCATGGAAGCCCATAACTCGTGTGCCAAAGGATTACTCTATTTACGAGGGCTATCCGGACTATATAGAGGATGAAACATTAAGACGAGGCACAAGATTTTATCCTCCATGAACAAAACATGATAATGTCTAACCAATGACATTAAAGAAAGACGCTCATTGGGAGGCAACCCAATTTCTTTTAGTTATTTGTTCATTTTTGTTTGTTTTTTTAAATATATTTTTCCTTGGATTTAACCAATTTTTTTATTTGAATTTTCGTTTTTGATGATTTACAGGTATCTCTCTGACATGATGCGCCCGCGTCAAGTCGTATGGAGCGCTCACGGTCAGAAGAGCTCATGGTTAGAAGGGCTCTTGCCTTCTTGACTTGCCTGCGTCATGTTCATGGGAAAGGTAAGTATTAAAAAAAAGAACTCAAGAACGGTTATTAATTTTTTGTTAATTTCTACTTTTGAATTTCGGAAATAAAATTTTTTTTCCAGAATAATAAGATAAAATAAAAAAAAATATTTCAAAAAAAAAAGGAAAAAAAAAGTAAAGAGAACAAAACAAAGTCTTTCCGTTGAAAAAAAAAGGCAAGTCTTCAAGAAAAAAAAAACAACAACAACAACAAAAACTATTTTTCTTTTTTTTTTTTTCTTTCTTTCTTTTTCTTCGTTTTCTTTCTTTTTCTTTCTTTCCTTCTTCTTCTTTCTTTCTTCTCCCCTGTTTTCCTCTGTGTCACCCGAAGCCTTGACTGCTCGCCGCCAGCAGCGGCCACCGCCTCCTCCATCCATACTCCACCCAAGCCACCAGCTCTCTCTCTCTCCTCTCTCGATCTCCAACCTAGCGCGCAACCCAGCTCCGTTGACCACCGCTGCCCACGCGCAATGACGGCCGCCGCCACTCGATGCCTTTCTCTCCGGCTCTCCCTCTCTATCACGTGCCATCAAGCCTGCTGTCGCTGCTCGCTCACCATGCACATCATATCGCTGCCGTTGCTAGCTGCTCCATCATCGTGCTTCAGATACCCATTTGGTATTTCCACCCCTCAACTCTTACCTGGGTAGTGAGCATCCCTTACAAGGACTATTTGTTGGGCTACTTAAGTTTCATCTGTTGCATTATTGTGAAGTTGATTGTTGCCATCGATTTAGTTGCCCTCGATTGGTAATTGTCCTGCTGCCTTGTTGCTTGATTTGCACCATTAATTGAACTGTTGCGACACATTTGCCTTGTTGTTTGCCTTGTTAATTTCTTTGGAGCATTTGTGACGTATTTGGGCTCGGCCGTTTGAGATTTTGAAACAGCTGTGTGGCACACCAGTGGTACTGGTTGGGGTAATTTGCCCTGATTTTGTTGCTTCTATTGGGTTGGTTGCCTGACTGATAGTTGAGAGTTTGTAATTGAGTTGTTACTGTCCAATTTCTACACTGCTATTGCTGGTTTTAACTTAGGACATTAACTGGCCAACTAGAGCCATGTTGTTGAGATTTTGGGTAGGCTGAAACACTACAATTGTTTATTGAAATTTGGGTGATTTGCTTTTGCAACTGCCTGTTGCATTGGACAACCTGGTCGCTTGATTTACTTGCTGAGATGGGTAGTATTCGGTTGATTTGTTGGGGACATTCTAGCTATTGAGTTGAATTGCTGATTTGGAGGGGCATTGTCTGTAATTGTGGTATACTCAATTGTGCAAATTACTGCCTCATTTACGGACTTGTTTATTTCCTGGGTTGTTTATTGACTTCGGTGGACTGGATTCCCCCCTGGGGTTCCTCTGCTTGCCTTAATCACTGTAATTTAGTCCTCTGTTGACTTTCTTTGGAGATTTGGATTTTTTTTATTATTGAATCAATATTTGGAGGCTTGGATGATTAACATCGACAACAATGTGGCTGCCATGGCACAAAAATTTGGCGGCATTCATGCAGCACACAGGTTTTCCACCCAAGTCCCGCCTCGTCCACCATTTTGATCTGATCTCAGGGGAGTTTTGTTGCCCTCTCTCTTACTTTTGGTGTTTATTTGCTACATTGGGGGCAATTTATCATTTAGGTGTGGGGGGGGGTCAGTTGTGGTTCTAGTTTTTAGTAGTTTTTAGTTTTTAGGCGTTTTTCCTTTATTTCTAGTTTGTTATTTGTCTATCTTTCGTTCATTTTCTTTCTTTCTTTTTGGTGCTTAGCTCTCATGTGAATACCAAGGTTTGATGTTGGGTTATTAACTCTAATTCTACTCTTGCCAAGTTTTAATAATAAAAGTGTATCGAGTTAATGTGGTGGAATCCCAAAACATCTCTTTGGTGAATATCGATGATTGTTTGACTCTTTTAATTTCTTTGTTAACTTTTCTAGACAGAGGGAATGATTGTTGGCATTTTCATGTCAATTGGTCCAATATTGACTCTAATACTCCATGTTGGGCAATAATGAGGCTAGCTGCTCCTATTCTTATTTTTAACGGTGTTATTTTGCATTATCGTGTCATTTGGCTGTGAATAAACTTGACTGTACTCCGCTATTAGTTACTACTGAGTAACCGGAGATCTGCACCTAAAAGTGTCGATTCTCGCGTCAAAAAGTAGTACTTTCTATAAGTACGTGGTCGTATAGCGATAGGAGCTGAGTAACCGAGGCCCTTCATCTGAAAAATGTCGGAGTTCGCGTCAAAAGGTTTCAATGGCTAGAGACTAAGTCTTTTGTGCTATTACTAAAAAAAAAACCAAAAGAAAAAAAAGAATAAATAGTAGGAGACGTGAGAAAAAAAAAAGAGTGCAGGTTGTGTTAGTGTGTGTCAGAGGTCAGCTTGCCGATTTATGGATTTAATATGGAGATTTTGGTTGATATTTGGACCATTTGCTGATAAATGTTGTGCGCCATTCCTTCTTCTTAGATTAGTTAACGTGGAATTGAAGGAATTTGTGGTTGAGATGCTAACCGGGGTGATGTTTCTCTGATTTCTATCGTCGATGCTTGATTTATGATTTTCTTGGTATCTTGGCAATTTGGTAGATAGAGCAATAGCCATTGTCAAATATTGGTGTTTGTTCAATTGCTATTCCTATGCTTGAGGGCAAGCATGGTTTAGATGTGGGGGGAATTGATAGGTTGCAATTTTATTGTTTATTTTATTATTAATTTTCCCTATTACCTGACTCGATGTGGACTAATTGTTGGATTCTACTCACTTTTCGTAATTTACAATTATTTCAGGGAATAGAATAAAAATATGATAACAAGTGCTAATTTGATAGAAAAGGAATGCAAGTAGCAGTGCTTATCCGAGGGGCAGTTTTGGAAAAGAAGAAAACTTTGGCCCTGTCTTTTGGCAACGGCTAAACCGAAGATGCGGGTGTTTTGTTCCCCTGGGAGCCACCGCAAGGGGAAAGCGATTTTTAAATAGCAATTAGATAGGCATTAGAAATAGCGAAGGGTTTTCTCTCCTTTACCTTTAGTTTATAGCTTTGACTTTTCTTTTGGTTCTTAGTAGCTTACCTCTCGTATGTCAGAGGCAAATAAGAGCAATTGAATGATTTCTTGTAGTTTTTTACTTTTGACTTTTCCTTGTGGTCTGTGGTGGATTCCTCCTGCCGCATGATGGCCGCGACTATTGCTTCAGCTTTACATGGGTTTTTTGCATCGAACATGAGCTAATTTTCTCACTCAAGTTAAGGGACAATGGAGGCTTTGATTCGCCTAAAAATTGTGAGATCGATTTAATTTTACCTTTTTCTTTTATTTATTGGTATTCGCATATTCCTTGATTGCAGTACTTATGATTATTAAATTAATTGATTGTCTTAGATCCGGATAATTAGTTAACTTGATAATCTATTGTCAATTATGGCATTAAATCCGTAATTGTTTAATTGCCTTGATTTAGTGACAACTGGCATAACTAGATTTGTGTCAGGGGGATACGCGGGTTAATCTAAAATAACCCTGGTAGTGTGTAATTTGATTAGAATAGAGCTCCTTTAATACGTAAGGCAATTGGAAAATTAAATCTTACGGGCGTACCTAGGATTATTTTTCAATTAGAGTAGTGATTAACGGGCGTACTTTAATCACCGACACAGTAAGGAGGAGTTAACTGACATCCCTTGTTTGGTAGTTATAACCTATTTATTGATAAATAATTGGAATTGCCTTTGTTTCGATGATCGATTAGGTGCACCATTGCTGAAGTTATTTCTTTGTTAGATCCTTAATTATCACCCATTTGATTTTAGTAATTTGTTATTTAGTTTTTAGTAACTTCTTAGATTTTATTTGAATTTCTTTGAATGTCATCTTCTGCACAAAAATACCCCCTTTGATACTGTGAATTTGAAAAGAAATAGTTACACCCAGTCTCTGTGGATTCGACCCTGCTTACCACTATCTACAGAAATTAACTTTAGTTTGAGCAGGTTTTTATTATTGCACAGGCTCGACACCTGTCAATTGGTTCAGCGAATATTGTCATTCAGTTCGAGAAAATTGATGAGAATAAAGAGTTAGCCACTTTATTTTCAAGTTTGGCTGTAGGTTCTAGAACTCTGTCTCATGTTACAACATTAATATCTCATATTTGTGTCATCAAACAGAATAATTGATTATTGAATTTTCATTAGGCAATAATTAAAACATTTAAATCAAACTTAAGTTTTTATGTCAATGCATACACTCATCGTTATTGTACCTCTGAATTGTGATACTTTTCAATTGTCAGGGAAAGCCTCTTTAAAATTCTCTCGTGCACTACATCGGAAGCTCAAACCCCGTCTAGGACGTCACATAAGAAGTATAGTGATTCTTGTTCTTAAAAAATTCAGAGAGTGCAATAGTGCACTTGTTTGGTCTAGTGTTTCACCCTTCCAACCCCCACATAAATCTCTTTATGCTCCCCCTAATAGAGCAGGAGTAGAAGTAGGTTAAATAATTTTGCTGATAAAAAAAAAGAAGAAGAATGGTGATACTTTTCAAATTAACTATATTTTTCCGAAAAAAAGAATGCCTGAACCCTTCTTAAAGATTGCCAATGGTATCCATTAGCCAAACTGTTAAAAACAACTATTTGTTTCTACACTCAATGGACATTCTACTAGACGCAAAATATTTTAGGTGAGATTATTTGGTTTCTTTCACGCATGAATTGAAGAAGAAAATGATTTATCAACATCGTCACTACAACTTCAGGTAACCTATGCTCGTGTATAGCCCACTTGCTAGAAGATTTCACATATTCAGTAATCCTTAAATAAATCAATATATCTTATTAAAACAGTAGGAAAATATGTTGGCTTTTGATCTACTAGGCTTGGTGCCTGCGGTTTCCGTGGGGTGTCCATTATTGACTATTTTAGGGTAATTTAAGATTTATTTAATAATGTAGGCTTAGAGTGCTTTGTATGATAATGGAGTTGGAATAGTGGATAGATGACCGATATATTGGATTGATTTATTTATAAATAGACATAGTAAAATTGATGTGATTTGTTGCAATAGTGGATAGAGGAGTAATATATTGGATTGATTTATTTATAAATAGATATAGTAAAATTGATGTGATTTGTATTGTGTTTTTCAAAATTAATATGATCTAAAGATTTAACGGATAATATTGGTTTCAAAAAAATTTGTCTTTTTTTATTATAATTTAGTGATAAGTAAATATTATTTAAATTAAAGGAATATATATTAATTTTTTAAAGTTGATAGGATGCAAAATTAGGTTGAGAATTAGTTTGTGCGGAGGCTGATTTGCTTAAGTCGTTTCTAGGTAGAATATGGATTGGCAATGGGGATTATGGGGGTTTTTGGCAGCTGTTAGTTCCAGAAAATATCCCCAGGTATTGTTCCCATTGCTTTCGGCAAGGCCATGATCAGGGGGATTGTCGTTTGCTCCACCCAGTGTCTCGGCTAGATAAGGGGCAACTGAAGGAGACTACTGAAGCGCAAGGGCCTAGGATGAAGGACGTGCCTGCTGAAGCGCAAGGGCATGCTCCTGCTATGGAGCTTACTGATGCACAGGCGCAGCCGTGGGTGAGGAATTGATGACTTCAATGGTGAAGTAGGGAAGTGAGGAGGCAGCTAGGCTTTCAGGGCAGAGCTTGGGCGCAACTCTAGGGGAGTCGTCAAGGTCTGCTGCTACAATGGCTGGCCTGCGCAGTCAGGAGTTGCAGCAGGGGTATGGCGCTGATGGCGTCACTCTTCCTGCCTGCTGTGCATTAGGATTGGTCAGCTTGCCGTCTTCTCCATTGAAGGACATGACTGTTGTGCATGAGGTCAGAGGAGAGGCGTACGAAATCACAGCGGGGCTTGGTGCAGCAGTGGGGGAGGAAGAGGTTGCTACTGCGGAACAAAGCGCTGGAAATCTATCTCCCCGGGGTGACGTGGGAGCTGTGCCGAGGGAGGTTGGATCCTTGGTGGTGGATATATTTAACTTGGATCCTATTATACAACAAGTTCAGGAAAAGGTGCAAGGGGAGGAGGGAGGCAAAGTGATTGCTCATTCCAAGCGTAGAGGTATGCGTGTACCACTCCCTACTGATCGATCTTTACGTTCTAAAGCGAAATTGTCCAATAACTCTTTTGCTGCATTGTCTGATGATTAATTTCCTTTTTTGGAATATTCGGGGTATCTCGCGTGCCCCAAATTTTCGTAGATTAAAAAGCTTAATTGCTAAGTCTTCAATTCAGTTAGTTGCTATATGTGAACCTAAGATGTCTATGGGGGAAATTCATTGGATACGATTAAAGTTGAGGATGGATAAATGCATTACCAATAGTGAGGGCTCTATTTGGGTTTTCTATCAAAATTCATTTTCATGTGATCACCTGGGTGAGTCGAGTCAACATTTGTCACTTAAAATACAGTCACCACTAGTAGATGGCCCTATGGTTTTTTCGTTGGTGCACGCAAAGTGTAATGAGCAGGAAAGGAGATCGCTTTGGTCTTTGCTCCTGCTTGATAATCTGGTTGATGCACCGTGGTTTCTGGTTGGGGACTTCAATGTCATAGTCAGTGAGGAGGAAAAGCGGGGAGGGAGGGGAGGGTTTACCTTTTCGCCTGGGGGAGGGTTTGGATTTTATCTACTTCATGGCGATGGCTAGAATATGAGATGCTAGGTTTTCGGGCTCAAAGTTCACATGGTGTAATAATAGAGGGGGAAGCGCGTGTATTTGGAAGAGGCTAGATTGATTATTATACAATCAGCATGCGTCTTCTTTAGATTACAATTTTACGGTGCAACATTTGGGGCGGGACCTCTCGGATCACGCTCCCTTGCTCTTGACGGCAAGGACTAGGCTAGATAATAAGCCAAGGTCCTTTCATTTCCTGAATGTGTGGATGACTAAACCGGAGTTATTGGGAGTTATTCGACGATGTTGGGGTGGTTCATTTTTTGGCCCGCCCTTGCAGAGACTGGCTGTCAAGTTACAGGAGGTAAAACGGTAGTTACAATTGTGGTCTAGAGAATCGTTTGGGGATATTTTTGAGAGGGTAAGGAAGGCGGGAGGAGAGGTGCTAAGGCTGGAGGATCTTTTTGATAGGGATCCCTCGGAGCCAAATCTTCTTGCACTTCAAGAGGCGTGGACGGGATTGAGGAATTCGCTAATGATAGAGGAAGGATTTTGGTGGCAAAAGGCAAGGGTTAAATGGATTTGGGAGGGGGATAAGAATTCAAAATATTTCCACTCTTTAGTTGCGGAGCGTAGGGCGAAGACGGTTATTCATCGGATCAAAGGTGCAGTTGGGGATTGGATAGCAGAGGATAATCAGATTGCATCTGAGGCAGTTGAGTATTTTAAAGCTTTATTTTCGACTGAGGCTTCTTCAGGGTCGTGGGATACATTGGACGTGATTCCCCACATGATCTCTCACACACAGAATGAGGACCTAGTGAGAGTTCTAGAGATGGAGGAGATAAGAGAGGTGGTGTTTGGGATGGATGGGGAGAGTGCAGCGGGCCTAGATGATTTCACTTGGAAATTTTTTACCTTTGCATGGGAGGTGGTGGCGGAGGATGTATGTGAGGCAGTGGTTAGTTTTTTCTGTGGGCAGGAGTTGCCCAAGAGTTTCACGGCAACATGGGTGGTACTTATTCCCAAGATTAGCTCTCCTCAAGAGTTTAGTCAATTCAGACCAATCAGCCTGTGCAATTTTCTTAATAAAATGATCTCCAAAATTTTAGCGAATCGCTTGGCCAAGGTGTTACCGAACATTATATCACCTCAGCAAAGTGGCTTTGTGCAGGGGAGACAGATTTTTGATAATGTGTTGTTGGCCCAGGAGCTCATAGCAGGTATTCGGAAAGCTAGCAGAGAGGGTAATGTGGTGTTGAAAATTGACATGGCCAAAGCCTATGACAGGGTTTCATGGCCATTCTTGATTCAGGTGCTGAGGCGGTTTGGCTTTTGTGAAGTTTGGATTGATATGATTTGGAGGCTGATTTCGATTGTGTGGTTCTCAGTTGTTGTTAATGGGGCACCCCAAGGTTTTTTCAAGTCTAGTCGTGGGATTCGTCAAGAGGATCCACTTTCCCCAGGCCTTTTTGTTTTGTGTGCTGAGGTTCTTTCCCGTCATCTTAATTCCTTGAGTGGGCGGCAGGGGTTCATCCCTTTCAGGGTCCCGATGCGGTGCCCGATTATCCGCACTTGGCTTATGCAAACGATATCATTATCTTTTCGAGCGGCATGAAGAAATCGCTTCAGTTGGTGATGCAGGTATTGGAGAACTATACATCGATTTCGGGACAAAAGGTGAACCATCAGAAGAGTGGTTTTCTATCCCATGCTAGCCTGTCGGATTTGCGGAAGCGTATTGTAGCACAAATCACGGGGTTTCGCTTCCAGTCCTTCCCGGTGACGTATTTAGGTTGTTCGCTATATTCGGGAAGACGGAGGAAGAGTTATTTTTTAGCGATTTGTACATCAGTGGCAAGTAGGGTTTTGTCATGGAAGGAGAGACTCTTGTCATCGGGTGGGAAATTGGTGCTGATATGGAGCATCCTGGCATCCATGCCGATCCATATCCTTGTTGCTTCCAACCCTCCTAGAGGGGTATTTGTCATGTTGGAGCAAATTTTTGCTGATTTCTTGTGGGGTTCTTCTGAGGTTGGTCCGCAGTTTCACTGGATTAAGTGGAGTCAGCTATGTAAGCCTTATGAGGAGGGAGGTGTGGGCATTCGGTCTCTGCAACATGTGTTTGATGCCTTTTCTTTGAAATTATGGTGGAATTTTAGGCTGCGACGATCTTTATGGGCTGAGTTCATGCACTTGAAGTATTGCCCGGAGGTGCATCCTTGCTTTTCGAATTTCTTGCCAGGGCACTCACACACTTGGAAGCGGATGGTACACGCCCAAGTGGTAGCGGAGAAGCACATATGTTGGTCACTAGGCAGTGGGTCTTCAAGCTTTTGGCATGATAATTGGTTGAGGACGGGGCCTCTGTGTAGGCAGGTGGAATCTTTTCAGGAGCATTCGGTTGCAGACTTTGTCATGGAAGGCAGGTGGGATTTGCAGAGTCTTAGTAGGGTATTATCGCCGGGATGGGTGCAACAGGTACTGGGGGTGGCTCCCCTTACTACGGCGAAGGCGGATGAAATGATTTGGGCTCCCACTAATTCGGGTGAGTTTACCATTTCGTCGGCATATCAGATAGTGCGTAACGAAGGTAATGTTTCCAGCCTGTTTACTTCCTTATGGCATCGGGCTTTGTCATCAAAATTTTCCTTCTTTATGTTGTGATTAATGTATGGTAGGTTGCCGTGGATGGATGTGTTACACAAGATTGGGTTTTTGGGCCCTTCTAGATGCTTTTGTTGTAGTCTGAACCCGTTCCCAAAATCTATTAACCACACTTTTTGTACGGGGGGAGGTGGCAAGGCAAGTTTGGGGTTGCTTTGAGGATCTCATTGGCGGGTTTAGTGGGGTTTTCACGGTGAGACATAGGGTGATGAGTTGGTGGGCTAAACCTACTATTAATTCATACATTGGTTTTGTTCTCCGCACGTTGCCGTCCTTAATTTGCTAAAATTTATGGAAGATGCGAAATAGATGGATTTTCAAGGGTAAACTAGATTCGGTGATGCATGTTTGTGATCGGATTTTCTTGGAGTTGAGAGAATGCTTTTGTGTTCAGTTTCGGGAGATATCACTGCCTTGTACTTCACGAATTGGTTTTTTTGATACGATAGCTAGGTTGCGAAGCAAGGTTATCATAAGGGAGGTCTGTTGGGGATGCCTGACTCAATCGATGGTGAAACTGAATGCTGACGGGTGCTCAAGAGGTAATCCGGGGAGGAATGGAGGTGGGGGATTGTGATGGGAGGTTCCTGCTTGGGTTTTCGTGTTATTTTGGGGAGGCTACAAGCCTTCAGGCGGAGATGAAAGCCCTTTTTTTTGGGATTCGATTAGGGGTATCCCGTGGCTTAGGTAAGTTGCATCTGGAGTCTAATTCACTGGTTTTGGTCCGTATTATTCAGGGGACGATTAGGTGTCCGTGGAGGTTGCAGAGGGAGTTACTCGAGCTGCAGCAATATAGACGGTATTTTGAAGCCGTGTCACATTGCTTTCGGGAGGCAAACAAGCTGGAGGACAGGTTGTCTAATGTTGGGGTGGAGGCTAGGTGTACCACAATTTATGAGGCCTATAATGCATTACCTAGGTTGGTGAGGGGAGATATTACCTTAGATGCGTCTGGTTTTCCAAGTTTTCGTAGATACAGGCGGTAGGGGTTGGCTGGAGGTGATCAATGTTTTTGAGCTTGTGCTCCTGGGGATAGGGTGATCCTGAGCTTTGTATTTTTACTGGTTGCATCAATAATATTTTTATTTAGTTAAACAAAAAAAACATTGATAGATTGGGAAAATGTATATTTATTGATTGAGTAATCCTCTTTTAATTCAACAAATGTTAGATTGATTCATTCATAAACAAATGTCACTAAAACTAATGATATTTGAATTCTTTTTTTTAAAATTAACAAGATTTGAAGATTTAAACATAACATACTCTTGGATAGTTTGCTTGTTCATTGATAAGATAAATTAATAATGTTTAATAATTTAATGTTATACACTACTAAAATACTTATTTATCGATCAAACAATTCTTTTTTAAGTCAACTAATATCACATCGATTCATTTATAAGGGAACGTTTATATTATGATCGCTTCATATCAATGATAGAACAGTTATTTGGCACATTTTGCAGTGTTATTTTGGCCTAATTTTGGCTATTTACTGTGCTAAGTACTGAGGTTTAACTCATATCTCACATTCGTATGAATTATAGGTGATCGGCATTAAAAATGATCTCGCGGGGTAAATTTCCAGAGGACTTGTCGTCCCAGGGTGTGGCCACGCCTTGGAAGGTGGACGAAACCGAAAGTCGGACCGTGGCCCATGTGGACCAGGCGCATGGAATCAAAACTCCAGAGGAAAATAGCTTTTGTTGGAGGCATTGGGTCAGACGTGAAAAAGGCTCCTGCGGCGGCTATATAAAGAAAGGGAAAGCAAGATTCAAGAACTACTTTTAGCCTAGGTTCTCTTTTTCTACTTTTTGTCAAGATTTGTCGGGCGCTTTTGTTTTCCTTTTGTTTTCTTCTGCGGCTCTGGGTCAGACATTGAAGACTTTCTCCTTTGCTGTAGCTTTTGCTTTCGGCTTCTGTACAATTTTTCCTATTCGACTTTTGCTTCTACTTTCGCTCCAGGGGTTCGAACACGAAACCCAACAAAAGGGAAGCGAAGGTTTTTCAGCCGTTCCTTCGTTAGTTCATCTTTTCCAATTCTTCGGCAATTAATTGAATAAATTCAATTAAATCACGCGGGATTGACACGATGAGGAGCGGCTAATTTTCTCCTCTACCCAAAGGTTGACGCGAAGGCGCGGTCCATAATATCTGTGAGATCTAACCGAATCTTCATTATTTCCTCCATTTAATTGCTATTCGTACGTTTCCTGAATTAATTGTTCATTGGTATTTTATTAATTGAATATCAACGGCCGGGTATTTGATTTAATTTAATAGCCTACTGCCACGTTAATTAAATAGAATCCGTAATTGTTCATTTAGTTAACACCTCGTGGCAACCACCATAATTGGTTTTATGATGGGGAAACGCAAGATCTAGCTTAAATAAACCTTCTTAACGTGTTTATTGGTTAGGGTTGGGTTCTTCTAGCTTTAATGCAATTGGGTAATTAAATTCCTACGGTCGTACCTAGGGTTGTTATCTAGTTAGGGAAGCAGTCAATGGTCGTACCTTGACTGTCGAAAAGGTAAGGAAGAACTGGTTGTCAGAGCTTATTGATAACTATAACCAACCTAGTGATGAATGGGTGAAGTATCTTTGCATCGATGATCATTTAATTGGACCGTGCCTGAGCAGTTGATCATTTGGGTAGAACTTTTATTAATTGCTATTTTTAGTAAATTGTGCTTTGTGAGTTAGTTTTGAATTTTGTTTGTTTTATTTTTATTTTTATTTTCCTCCCATCAAAAACCCCCCATACTCTGAACTCTAGAAGAAACGAATTATCCCCAGTCCCTGTGGATTCGACCCTACTTACCGCTATATACAAAAATCTGTATTTTTCTCGAGTAGGTATTTATTATTGCACAGGTTCGGCACCTGTCAATCAATAACACTTATGTCATATTGTTTAATTTTAAAATGAAAAAGGCCTATATTAGTAATTCTGCGATTAAGAAACATTATTCAATAAATAAAAATTTTTGAATGGAGGGAAACTCTGTTTTGTTCTCAAACCAGTTAGTCATGAGCTAATAGAAATTGGTAGAACTTGTTTATATTTATTAGTTGCACAGTGAATTTTTATTCATTTATAAACAAACATCAAGTTGATGATCACTTTGTATTCCGCCGCATCTATGTTATGTTACTCAATCTTAAAATGCAAAAGCTTAAAGTTAATAATTCAGTGATTAAGAAATATTACCGAAGTAACATTTTTAAAACAAAGGGAAATTATGTTATAATTTTAAAATAACCAGTTGTATTAATGTAAGTTAATACAAAGCAGTAAAATTGGTTATATTTATTAGATACACAGAATTTTTGTCGATATATATTTTCCAACAAATCAATATTCTGCTGATATATATATTATGCAGAAAATCAATATATATAAAAAGGCACACAAATAGGACGTAAGAATATATAGATTTGTTACGTGTGAATCTCAAAATAGTGACTTCTATTTTGGGATTGGAAAATAGTTACTTCAATTTCGTAATAGCAAAATAGTGAAAATATTATATAGCAATATAGCGGGAGCGTACCTCTAAAAGGTACCTTCGCATCTGGGCTCGTGGAATTTGGTATGTGGCGAGTTTCCCAATAAGGATCTTCAAATGGTCTCTAGCCTTTCACATAGACAAAGAACACTCTGTTGTTCCGATTTGGTTCCAACTACCCAAGTTGCCGCTACACTACTTCCACAAAGAAGCAATCTTCCAGATTGTTTCGGTCCTAGGTGTTCCTCTTTTGTTGATGCTGCAACACTGACTACCCCCGGACCATGTCTTGCAAGAGTTTGTGTTGAAATAGACTTGCTCCAGTCCAGGGCATCTCGGGTGTGGGTTGGTAATGGAAAGTATGAAGGCTTAGCTTTATACCTGAGAACACTCCCAAATATTGTTTCCACTGTTATTGGCACAGGGATGACATTGAGGGTTATCATGTTCTGAAACTAGAGCTTCGCCTTTCGAGGGCGGAGAAGCCCCATCAGCGGGTTAAAGATGCGAGCCAGGTTTTGGAGATAGCAGGGATGCAGGGTACGGAGAGTTGGCAGCCTCTGAGTGGGGCTCGAGAGGGGATGCCTTCAACAATTGCTGAGCGGGGGGCGACAGCAGCGGTGGACGGTGTTGGTGGGGAACAACCTGCTGGCGGGCTAGGAGAGAGGGAAACACTTGTGCATGGGGAGTGCAAGCTGGGAGCGTAGCGCTGCCTGTAGCGGGCAATGAGGAGGAGCATCGAAGCGGTAGCGGGCTGGTGGCCGACAACGGGGAAGGGGGGCAGCAGGTGCACTCGTTGCCCACAGCGGTGGTGGTTATGGAGGGCACAGGCGGTGCCAATGGGGTGACTGCGAGGGACTTGCAGTAGCAGCAGCAGCTTGGTCCTGGGGCTGATATGGAGTTGATTGTGGATCTACGTGATATTCAGGAGCGGTTTGGAAGTTTATCTCCTCGCGGAACTTCGGAATTCAAAGCCCAGAGGGATAGTGCGTCGATCTTCGGCACACTTCATTTGGATTCGGTTGCCGAAACGACAGTTGCATTGCTGCATTCATCTCCGGGCGACGGACCTCTGGGCGCGGCTCAGTCGAAACAACGAGGCATCCACGCTCGTTTCCCGTCCGATCGTACTTTGCGCTCCAGTAAGTCATCTTCATCTAATTCCTTTGCTAGTCTATCCCATGATTAAACTGCTATTTTTGAATATTAGGGGCGTTACTCGCATGCCCAACTTGAGAAGGTTAAAAAAACTGGTTCAGTTACACTCTTTACAATTGGCGGCAATTTGTGAGCCGAAAGTGGCCTTAGGAAACATTAATAGTGTGTGTCTAAAATTGGGCATGGATTTTAGTATCTCCAATCGGTAGGGTACTATTTGGGTTTTTTTTATAAATCGGTTCTCTCTTGCTCTGTTGTTGGAGAGTCCTGTCAACATGTCTCGCTCTATGTTGAATCCCCTATACTCCCTGTGAGGACTCATATTTTTATTTTTATTTTATTTTAAATTGCTTATTTTATCGATTTATTTATTGGTTTATTCTAAAATAGCTATTTTTATGCTTAATTACCCTAGTATTAGTTAGTTATATTATTGTTACAAGAATATCTTAGAAATTATGCTTTATCTCGCGCGAGTCGGAAGTTCACGTTTTCACGCACGTGACTAATTGAAGGACTTTAGAAATTTATTTTAGACTACTAAGAGTGAATAATTATAGTATTAAAGGAATTACATTTGGAGGTTTGGTGCATAAGTGAAATAAACCCGAGAGGAAACGAACACGAAACGCGCGCGCGGGAAACACTATTCCTAGTTAACTTTGAATAGCTTTCACTTTATTTTCCCTCCAATCTTCCTCAAGAAGCCACACAACTCATTACACACTCTCTCTCCTTATTCCATAGCCGGCCACCCTCAAGGAAGAGGAAGCAGAAATCCAACTTCACCTTGCACCATTTTTGCTCCAATCTTGCACCCAAAAGCACCATCCAACTTCTAACAACTTGGAGATTCACCTTGGCTTGGTGGAGGACATCTTTCTCACAGTTTTCTTGGGTTTTAGAGGTGCAAAATTTCTGATTTCACTCAAAGGAGTAGGAGGTAATCATCCAACCATTTAATCTTGGCTTTAATAGGTTGATCTTTTCTAGGAAGCTTGTAGCTTCATTATTATTGTTGTTGTTAGATTTAAATGGTTGGAGTGGACTCTATGAAATCCCACCTTGATGATATAGGACTGATATGATGATAATAAGTGTTGTTTGTATTAGTTAAGTGATGAACAAGATGATATTTGTTGGAAAATTGAAAGGAAAACCAAAGGAAGTTGAGGGGTGAACTGACTGAAATCTGCCCTGTCCTTGCCGTACCTTTAGCTCAAATTTTTGATACTCAATTGACCTTGAATCTGATGTAGATATGTTTTGTAGGACGTGTGGAAAGTTTCCACCAAAAATCATGTGAATTGGTTGAGTAAAAGTTGGAATTTCGAAATTGTAGAAATATGGAAAACTGTGTCTAGGTGTTCTGGACAGAGCATCTTTGAACGATCATAACTCTCTGCTCAGACGTCAAAATCAAGTTCCATTTATGGCATTTGAAACTACACATTCGTAGTTTTCTAACGGTATATCATGCACCTTCTAATTTGAAGTGAGTCATCTGTAGTGACTGATCAAATTCGGTTACCCTGTTCTGTCAGTCCAACCGAGAGGAAGTTAGAAACTGCAACTTGTGGCTCTATTTTCTCTCATTTGAAAATTGAATTTTAAAATGATTTATTCTAATGAAATGTAGCGTTTTGAATGTAGTTTCCAACGCCACCAACCATGCTCAATTTCAAGTTGTATTGAGTGAGATATAGTCCAATTCCCAAACTGTAGCAAATCTGGAAAACCCTAATTTTGGCTAGCCGAATGGCCTAACTTGATTTGGGACATGTTGTTTTGAAAATTTTGCTATCAATTACCTACCAAATGTATATTAAATGTTTCTTGGGTCTTTCTTTCACAAATGAGTCAGATTGGAGTTGATTTCTTGGGTCAAAATGTTTGAAAAAGGAAAAGGAAGCAATGAGACAGATTTGCCTTGAAAATTTCTTGAAATTTGGTGGTCTTGTTAACTACCTTCCCGTATGAATTTTCAAATAAAATTTTATATATGAATAGCACTTATATGGAAGTTTTATTGTACCAATTTTGGTGTCATTCTAAGATCATTTTGACATGCAAATGATGTGCCAAAATTGTTCTTCCAAATCTGAAAAATGTTCAATTAGTCCTCATTTTTAGCTAACTTTGAGTTGCTATATCTTGACGCTCAAAACTCTGATTCTAGTTCCGTTTCCTGTGTTTAAAACTTTGATTGGAACTCTAATAGTTTTGTGAATTTTAGAGGCTAATTCACTTTCTATGAATTTTGCCGAATTTCCAAAGTTTGTCGAAAACCAAGATTTAAACTGTCTTGTAGTGTGAATAAGCCACTTTAAACTGAAATTTGACAGGTGCCGAACCTGTGCAATAATAATTACTAAAACGTCCTAATTACCACCACAATTAATTATAAAAACAAATCCAAGTACTGGAGCAGGGACCCTAGGTGTGCAATAGGTTACTTGATTCACCCTGTTCCCGAAGAGTTTGCTTGATCCGATATACCAGATTTGTCTATAAAAATATTGAATTTGCGTACAATGGCAAGTAGGGTCGATTCCACAAGGAGCGGGTAGGAAATTATTTCTTTCCAAATTAGTAGAACGAAATTGGGGGATTTTCAATGGGAGGCAAATAAAAATGAAATAAAACAAACAAAATTCAAAACTAACTCACAAAACACAATTCACTAAAAATAGCAATTAATAAAAGTTCTACCCAAAAGATCAACTGCTCAGGCACGGTCCAATTAAATGATCATCGATGCAAAGATATTTCATCCATTCGTCACTAGATTGGTTATAGTTATCAATAAGCTCTGACAACCAGTTCTTCCTTACTTTTTCGACAGTCAAGGTACGACCATTGACTGCTTCCCTAACCAGATAACAACCCTAGATATGACCGTAGGAATTTAATTATCCAATTGCATTAAAGCTAGAAGAACCCAACCCTAACCAATAAACACGCTAAGAGGGTTTATTTAAGCTAGATCTTACGTTTTCCCAACATAAAGCCAATTATGATGGTCGCCACTAGGTATCAACTAAACGAACAATTACGGATTCAATTTAGTTAATATAACAGTAGGCTATTAAATTAAATCAAATACCCGGCCGTTGATATTCAATTAATAAAATACCCATGAACAATTAATTCAGGAAACGCACGAATAGCAATAAATTGGAAGAAATAATGAAGATTCGATTAGATCTCACAGATATTATGGACCGCGCCCTCGCGTCAACCTTTGGGTAGAGGAGAAAATTAGCCGCTCCTCATCGTGTCAATCATGCGTGATTTAATTGAATTCATTCAATTAATTGCCGAACAATTGGAAAGGGGAAACAACGAAGGAACAGTTTTTCATATTTTGCGTCTACGCTGGAGCCGCGAGCACAAGAAAAATCTCATGAAATATTATCCGTAGCAAGAATTGAAGCAAAAACGTCTCAGTCGTACCAGGCCAAAAGCCAACAAGAAAAGTCTCCAATGTCTGACCGCTAGGAAAAAGGGAAACGAAAAGCTAATCTAATTGTGGCCGAAGAAAACAAAAGCAAAGAAAAAGCGTCTGACCAAAAAAGTAGAAAGAGAAAACTAAAGCTAAGGTCTTGATGATGTATTGAATCTCGCTTCCTTTCTTCTTTTTATAGCCGCCGCCCAAGAAAAGTAAAAGAGACGTCTGGAGCAAAGCTTTGTCTCAAGAGTTCTGATCCCATGCTTCGGGTTCACGTGGACCGGGGTCCGTCTTTCGATAGCGTCTACCTTTTCTGGTGTGGTCACGCCCTGAGATGAAAGGTCTTCTAAAAATTTACCTCGAGAGATCATTTTTAATGCCGACCACCTACAATTCACACAAATATCGAATATGAGTGAAATTCCAATTCTTAGCACCGTGAATAGCCAAAATTAGGACGAAATAACAGTGAAAAATGTGCTAAATAACTGTTCTATCAAATCCCCCCACACCTAGACAATACTTGCCCTCAAGCATTTTGGAGCTCAGAAGTACAACCAAGAGAGCAGAGTTCATGTAGTAGTCTATACTAACACAAGCATTTCAGATCCCTGACAATATCACCAAAATTAGAACACACCGGACAGGTTGTAACTCAAAGAAAATACATGAATACTGGGAACGCTCAAATCAACATCACGGAATGCTATTACCATAGACTTGCACATTTATCACATCTCCACCACTGAAAAGTGAGCTAAATACACAAATCAAAGGGACTTTGATAGGGTTGTAATGGGGCTTAGGTAAAAGGCGGGATAGGAAGGTATAGAGAGGGGGTAATGTGTCAAGAGACTATCCGAAACTCACCATATAACCACAGTGCTTTACCGAATGAGTTTCACAAACAGGGCAGTTTTCATTTGCTGTACACACTGTGCAAGTGCCCCTTTCTTCTTTTTTTTTTTTTTTCTCACAAGGAAGCATATCTTACAAGGCGTGGGCACGCCCTGCAAGCCAAAGTCGCCTGGTCACTCCCTTCGTTTTTTTTTTTTTAGGGAATGTCTTGCAAGGCGTGGGCACGCCCTGTAAGACAGAGTCTTCTGATCAATGGCCTTTTGTCAATTTCTCCCCCTTTCACAAGGGTACCATCATACAGATCCTACTCTAACAACCCTTGCACCCCCAGATTCGTTTGCTTTGCACAAATGATGGAATTCAGGCATCCCTTGACAACACAGGGGTAAACAAGAAAGTCTAAAGAGGTCTCGGGTTAACAAACACGGCTAACAACCAAAAGCGAAGGATAAAAGCTCAAATTGGTTCACTATTGGGAAACAAGGTGTATGCATGATTTTCTTTCGAAAGCTAAAGGAGGTCGAATCCTAAATGCCCTTATCATTTCAAATGCATCCAGTTCAACAGAATGTGGTCTTGACATGTACAAAATAGCAAGTTCTAAAATGTTCATACCATGTGCGATACCCATTCAATCAAACAAAAAAAATAGAGCAAACAAGAATAATATACTCAAGCAAGGCCCAAAAGCTCCCAAAAGTTTCAAGAATGGGTCAAGTCCAATGTATTCAATACTCAACAACACCGCCAAGGGAAAACCAAATGCATAGATAGTGTATTTACCTACATACTCATGCTCCTTGGTTGTGTCATTCATCACAGCAACATGCCTCAGCATTAACAAGCATAGAAATAAACAAAAAGCTGACTAACTACAATGTTTTCATTTTTGTTTCAATTCTCCCTTTTTTTTTTTTTAGTAACAAAGCAACAAGAAATAATGGAAGCCACTCCCCCACACCTAAAATCTACATTGTCCTCAATGTAATCTAAACAAATAAAGTGCAAGGACAAGAGGGGCGAAACTTCCCTGACTGCTGAGGACGTGCGCCGAGATCCTAAGGAGGCGGAGGATATGGCGGCTGGAATCCAATGTGGGCAAAGAAAGCTACTTGAATACCGGCGAAAACCTATACCGCCTCAAGACGGCCATCCAATCTCGACACTTGGGTGCTTAGCTCATCAAAAGAATCTTGGAGGCTCTGGTAACGAGGGTCCCAAGCAGGAGGAGTATGAGATGAGAACAGACCCGCCTGATCCGGATGGGGTGGAGAGTCAGAGGAGGGTGCAGTTGGAGGCACCCGGGGCCGTGGCCCGCCCTCACCAGGGGGCGTAAACTGATAGACATCTCCTACTTTGAAAATAACCCCCATCTGCTCCAAACTGCGTAAATCCAGTAGCTCAATTTCCCGAGCTAGAGCGAAGTTGCGCTCTTTGTCGAGGTCTAGCAAACCCAATCGAATGGCCAAGTGGGTAATGAGTGAGTCCAGAATGATCGATTTATTGCTCTTTTGGATGACCGATTGCATTTGAGTGGCTACCCAACATCCAAAATTAACCTGAACTTTGTTGCGCATGCACCAAAGGAAATAAAATTCTGCCTTGGTAAGAGTGTCGGAAGAATCCTTCCGCCCCGAGAAATTGTGAGCCAAAAACCTGTTGATGACCTTCAAGACCGGATCCTTCAGTTGAGAGGCCTTGGACTGACTCGGATTGTAAAGTTGTCGATCCGTGGACCACTCCCTCCAAATGTCAATATACTCAGTAGAAAACGGTTTGGTGTAGTCACAAGCACTGCTAATATATGCTCCAGTTGCAAGGGTATCCTCACTGACAAACCCCAAAGTCAGATTAAACTCATTAATGGACATACTAAACTGGGTGTCTCCTAATCTGAATCGAATAATCTCCAGCTCATCCAAAGTGATGAATTCATTTCTGGTAAACTCGAAGGTAGAGTAGAATTCACAACATAGCTCCTCAAACGTAGGGTAGTCAATGATTAGATACTTTTGCTAACCTATTGCCGAGAACAACTATTCAACTTCTCGTGCAATTCGCAGCTGGTCCAAGGTTGGGGCATGAAAGCACTTATAAGGAGCAAAATGACGGTGCACCAACCTATTAAACCGGTCCTGTTGGGCCCGTGTAAGATTAGTGACCGGTTTCCCCCATTCCCCAGGAGACATGGTGCTCTTATTCAGGCCCAAACAGGACCGAATGGTGGGTTGAACCGGGGCTCGTCTCTTACGAGGTTGGGAGCCAGATGGCCCAGCAGTTGTCCCCTGTTTCGGAGGCATTTGGTGACCGCAGGAAGAGTGTAAACAGGCACAAAGGCAATCAATCAACCACCCAAAAGCAGATATGGGACCACAAGTAACAATTAATATGCAATCGTCAGTCGTCCACTAGCAAAGAGGGAACACAATTACCCCAACAACCGACGACAAGCCAACAAACACAAGAGTTCTCCACTAGCGTCACGTGGCAGACAACAATAAAGAAAACAGCACCAACACCTTAAAATTGGCAATAGCAGTCAATAAGAGTCAACAATCGGCGAGCTACTGACCACTTGTACCAAATTATTAGTTCACCAGAACCCACAGATGTCCCAAAATAGATAATGAATGAAAGGCAGATATGAGGGTTCTCACTTTCAGACAGCAACCAAATGGTCCCCCAACCAAAACCAACAAGTATGCCAACCCGACAGGAGGCAAAAGTTCAGCAATTAAAATTTCCAATCGAAGTCACCAAATCAATAAGAGAGGCAAATAGGGGTACCACTTTTACTCTTGGTCCACGCTGGAGAGGAAAATGGCGGAGAAAGAGAGCTGGTGGCTGGTCGGGTGCGCGGGCTGAGGCGTGGAGCAGGCGCGGTGGTAGTACGCAGGCAGGGGGTCACGCGCGAGGGAGGATGCGCACCGCTGAGGCTACGCGCTGAGGAGAGTAGGGTTCGCGCACAGGCAGCTGCGCAGGATGGACTGATGCTAGGCGTGCGTGCAGACGCTGGGCGCAGCGGTGTCGGTCGCTTGGCTGTCGCGCGGGCGGGTGTGCGGGAGGAGGTCCGCGCGCTGCTGGTCAGCTGCTGGGATTGCGCGCGCCTGCTGCTGGGACTGCGCGCGATGGAGGTGCTAGAGCGCAGAAGAGCGGGTCGCGCGATGGTCTCGCGCGCGGGCTGTCGCGCGCCTTGTTGGGCCTGGGTAAGCTGGGGCTGCGCGAGGCCGCGTGCCTAGCTGACGCGGTGACCTGGGGAGCTGTGCACAGGCGAGGTCTGGAGGGAGGGCCGTGCGCCTGGCAGAGGGGGTCGTGCGCGCTGCTTGGCCGTGGGTGACCAGATCTGGTGGGTCACGCGAGGAGGAGGGAGCTGCGGCGGCACGCGGGGGCAATGGCGGTGTGAGATGGGCGGCGTGCTATGGGCAGTGGCGGCGGACAGACCAACAAGAAAAAAAGGAAGAAGAAAATGAATCGCAGACAAAAGAAATTTGGTAGGAGACTGGACTAGACCAGTCAGGGAAGGAAATAGAAAAGTAGGGTCTTGGTCAAAGGTTTTTTTTTTTTTTTTTTTACTTTTCGTTATCAGAAGGGTTGGAAGGCGTGGGCACGCCTTGGAGGACATGGTCTTCTGACCACGGCATCTAAATGATGTCCAAACGAATTTTCGTCAAGGCGTGGGCACGCCTTGGGACTGCTAGTCTCCAATTTGCTCAGGGCACCTGGCGCACCCTTTTCAAGGCATGGACACGCCTAGAAACCCCTATTCTTCTGTCCATCACCACAAAAACAATTAAAACATCAAAATAAAACTGAAAAATTGCAGAGTAATGAAGAATGATCACAACTAATACTGTAATCCTTGGATTGCCTCCCAAACAGCGCCTTTCTTTAACGTCTTTGGCTAGACATGGATTTCAATTGTTTAGACCCCACCACTTGGATCATCAAGAAATATAACCTTCACTTGCTCACTATTAAACCCTTCATAATAAGGCTTTAGACGGTGACCATTGACTACGAACCTTTTCTCTGTCTTAAGACTTTGGATTTCCACTGCACCATAATAAAAAATATTAAAAACGACAAATGGACCAATCCAACGGGAACGCAACTTACCAGGAAAAAGCTTAAGTCTCGAGTGATAAAGTAGGACTTTTTGCCCAACGATAAATGACTTTCTTGAGACGTGTTGGTCATGAAAAATTTTACTCTTCTCTTTATAAATCGCGGCGTTCTCATAGGCTTCATTCCTTAGCTCCTCCAACTCTTGTAATTGGAGCTTTCTATGTCCTCCGGCCTCTATAAGGTCCATGTTACACCGCTTGAGCGCCCAAAATGCTCTGTGTTCAAATTCCACCGGGAGGTGGCAAGGCTTCCCAAAAACTAACCTGTATGGGGACATCCCAATCGGTGTTTTGTATGCAGTGCGGTACGCCCAGAGAGCATCTTCCAATTTCAGACTCCAGTCTTTCCTATCAGGTCGCACCATCTTCTCCAGAATTGACTTGACCTCCCTATTCGACACTTCGGCCTGACCATTCGTCTACGGATGGTAGGAGGTGGATATTTTGTGGAGCACGCCATACTTCCGAAACAATGCCGTGATCGTCTTATTGCAGAAATGGATGCCCCTGTCACTCACTATGGCTCTTGGCATTCCAAAGCGGACAAAAATGTTAGACTTTATAAATTCTGCAACCACTCTCGAATCGTTAGTCCAGGTGGCTTTTGCCTCCACCCATTTGGAAACATAGTCAACAGCCAGTATAATGTACAAGAAATCAAAAGACGAGAGGAAGGGACCCATAAAATCTATACCCCAAACATCGAAAATTTCAACAAATAACATGGGAGTTTGACCCATTTGGTCTCTACGAGAGATATTCCCCACCCTTTGACATTTGTCACACGATTTACAAAACAAGTATGCATCCTTAAACAGAGTAGGTCAATAAAAACCACTTTCTAACACTTTACGAGCTGTCCTCTTTGGACCAAAATGTCCTCCACATGCAAACGAATGACAGAAAGTTAAAATAGAATGAAACTCACCGGCACTTACACACCGTCTAAGTACTTGATCTGAACATTGCCTCCACAGGTACGGGTCATCCCAAAGATAATGTTTGGCATCATTCTTTAGCTTATCTCTTTTAGCTTTGGACCAACCTGCAGGTAATTGATTCGTTACCAAAAAATTGGCAATGTCAGCATACCAAGGTACCGACGAATCAATGGCTAGCAGTTGCTCCTCAGGGAATGATTCTCTCAACGGTAGATCCTCTTGATTTGTGAGCAACCGGCTCAAATGATCAGCCACCAAGTTCTCGGCTCCACTCTTATCCCTGATATCTAAGTCGAACTCCTGCAGGAGCAGGATCCATCTAATGAGCCGCGGTTTGGCATCCTTCTTCGCCAACAGGTACCGCAAGGCTGTATGGTCAGAGAAAACAATTACTTTTGCACCCAATAAATATGGCCTAAATTTTTCTAGTGCAAAAACAATAGCTAGTAATTCTTTCTCCGTCGTGGAGTAATTAAGTTGGGCTTCACTTAATGCTCTCGACGTGTAGCAGATCGTGTGTGCCGCCTTTCCTATCCTTTGCTATCCTTTGCTCCCACGGCATAATCTCTCGCGTCACACATGATTTCAAACGGAAGGCTCCAATCTGGGGGTTGAATGACAGGCGGCGATGTCAACGACTCCTTTAGTTTATCAAAAGCCACATTGCATTCATTAGTGAACTCAAATATCACATCCTTTTGCAGCAACTTGAATAGGAGTGCTCCAATCTTTGAGAAATCCTTTATGAACCTCCTGTAAAATCCTGCATGGCCTAAAAAGGAACGTACTTCCCGTACACATATGGGGTAAGGCAGAGCAGAAATAAGATCTATTTTAGCTTTGTCTACCTCTATCCCCTTAGCCGACACAACGTGCCCTAAGACAATGCCATGTTCTACCATAAAGTGACACTTCTCCCAGTTAAGAACCAAATTCGTTTCTATGCACCTTTTCAGAATTAAAGCTAGATTATCAAGGCATTCCTCAAAACTATCACCATATACACTAAAATCATCAATGAACACCTGAATAATCTTTTCCACATACTCGGAGAAGATACTTACCATACATCTTTGAAAGGTTACAGGGGCATTGCAGAGATCGAAAGGCATCCGACGGTAGGCGAATGCACCAAATGGGCATGTGAATGTGGTCTTTTCCTGATCCTCTGGCGCTAGCGTGATCTGAAAGTAACCTGAAAAGTCATCCAAGAAACAATAGTAAACACGACCCGCTAATCGTTCTACCATCTGATCAATAAAAGGGAGGGGAAAATGGTCCTTTTTAGTCACAGAATTTAGCCTCCGGTAGTCGATGCACTGACGCCAGCCAGTAGCTTTTCTAACCGGGACCATATCACCCTTCTGGTTCTCCTCTACGGTCACTCCTGCATTTTTCGGGACCACTGGGACAGGACTCACCCACGGACTATCCGAGATAGCGAAAATGATCCCTACCTCTAGGAGTTTAATTATCTCCTTTTTCACAATTTTCATCATCAGGGGGTTCAGCCTCAGTTGCGCCTGTCTTACTTGCTTCGCATCTTTTTCGAGCCGAATTCGGTGCATGCATAAGGATGGACTTATTCTCTTGATATCTGTTATACTCCACCCAATTGCCTCCTTATGCTCCCTAAGGATTCGCACCAGTCTGTCCTCTTGACTTGGAGATAGATGTGCAGAGATGATCACCGGCAGTATCTCCTCGTCTCTTAGGAATGCGTACTTTAGATGCTTCGGGAGAGGTTTTAGTTCTAACTCCGGTGCCTGCACAACTGAAGGAAGAAATTTTGTCTGAGTCTCTGGCACAAAAAGAGAAGTAAGCTCATACCTTGGAGATACGGTGGGTAGTGAGTGTAAGGCTCCAACAGCATGGAGCAACTCTTCCCTTAGGTCCACATCAAGAGTTACACCCAGCTCCAGATGCTTGATTAGAGCCACTTCCAATGCGTCTTTGCCATCTAATTCGAAAGTTTCCTGTACAAAAGGCTCAATAACGCTCAAAGCAAAGACTGAGTTAGATTTCTCTGGATATTTCATCGCCTGAAAAATATTAAAATTTACAGTTTCATCATCAAATTCCATTGATAAAGTACCCTCATTCACATCTATCTTAGTCCTGGCAGTGCTAAGAAACGGTCTACCTAACAAGATAGGTGACAGGTTTAATGATTTCTCATCTCCCATGTCTAGGATATAAAAATCCGCAGGAAATACTAATTCATTTACCTGGACTAAAACATCCTCAACTAGCCCCTCTGGATAAGCATTTGTGCGATCAGCTAGTTGGATTATGATGGCTGTTTCTTTAAGTGGACCAAGATTTAGAGAAGCAAAAATGGTCTTTGGCATCACATTGATTGACGCCCTTAAATCTAACATTGCTTTTCTAATTGGTGTATTTCCTATTTTGTATGGGATCGTGAACATACCTGGATCTCCGCACTTGGGTGAGAACTTTCTTTGGAGCATGGCTGACATATTTTCTCCCACCGCTACTCTTTCGTCCCCTCTCAATTTCCTCTTATGGGTGCATAAATCCTTGAGAAATTTCGCATACTTCGGCACTCGCTTAATTGCTTCCAACAAGGGGATATTAATCTCCACTTTTTTGAACACGTCCAGGATCTCTTTTTCCTTCTCTGCCTTCTTCGTCTTCGCCAACCTGCAAGGAAAAGGGGGTAAATTAGATTTAACGGGTATTGATGGTGTAAGAGTTATCTCAGGACCTCCACGAATGTGTCCTTCTTCCTCTATCTCCTTCTCAATCTCGTCTTCACTTTTACTCTTCAAGTTCGTGACCTTTGGCCCCTCCACTTCCTTGCCATTTCTTAATGTCATGACACTTACATTTTTGGGGTTTGCTTCAGGCTGCGAAGGTAATTTCCCATAGACATGGGACTCCAGGCAATTAATGGTAGTTGCCATTTGACTCATTCGAGCCTCCATGTCTTTCATGCCCGCTCTGGTGTCCTGTTGAAACTGAATAGAGCTTGCGACCAAGGACCTAGTCTCTTGCTGGAGTTGAGCAGTGGTCGTGACTAGGGTTCTAGTCTCTTGCTGGAGCTGAGTGGTGGTTGTTGCCAAACTCTTGACAATTTCCTCCAAAAAACTTCCTAAATTGGAGGACGAGGGTTGGGACTTCTGTTTCCAAGGTTGCTGGAATCCTGGTGGACGACTGGAGAATGCATTTTATGGCCTATTACCATAGCTAAAATTGGGGTGATCTCTCCAACCCGGATTGTACGTGTTGGAGTAGGGATCGTACTGCCTACGAGACGCGGGCACGCCTCCAGCCATGTTCACTTGTTCAGCCCCATTCTCTTGCAATATAGGGCATGAGTCAGTAGGGTGGCCCATATTTGTGCAGATTCCACAGGCCTTTACTTGGGGCACATTCCCCACAGCTAATTGTCGAACAATGGATGTGAGTTCCGACAACTGTTGCTGAATAGATGTCGACTCCACCTCATTAACCCTGCGGGTAGGGTTACTCTCACGGAAGCCAAACTGTTGAGAGTTCTCTGCCATATCTTCAATAAGCTCCCACGCTTCCTTAGGTGTCTTGTTTGCCAGTGCTCCCCCACTCGCAGCGTCAATGATACTCCTATCAGTTGATTGGAGTCCTTCATAGAAGTATTGGATTAACAGTTGTTCACTAATTTGATGCTGCAGGCATCTAGTGCACAACTTGTTAAATCTTTCCCAATATTCATACAAGGACTCCCCGGGATACTGTTTAATGTTGCAGATTTCCTTTCTCAAACTCGCAGCCTGGGATGCAGGGACGAATTTTTCCAAAAACTTCTTTTTCAACTGTGCCCATATAGTAATACTACCTGCTGGTAGGTAATACAGCCAATCTTTAGCTGCATCCTTGAGAGAGAACGGAAAGATTCTCAATCTAATTTGCTCTTCAGTGACCCCAGGAGGTTTCATACTAGAGCAAACCATCTCGAACTCCTTAACGTGCTTGTGGGGTTCTTCGCCAGAGAGACCATGGAAAGAAGGTAAGAGGTAAATCAACCCCGACTTCAGTTTGAAAACAGTATTCTCAGCCAAAGTGGGGAATGTGATGCATAAGGACTGGTGAGTCAGCTCCGGGACAGCCAGCTCCCTTAATATTTGGGTGTTGACCATGCTTACTTCGTCTTCTACTAACTCGGTTGCAATAAATAAGTGCCCTTCTTTTCGTCTCTTGGTCTCTTGCCTCTGCCTACGCGCTGCCTTCTCTACCTCAGGGTCGTATACCAATTCACCTGTGCGCGAAGAACGGGGCATAAACTAGCAAAAATATCAAGAAGAATAGAAAAATAAATACTGAATTTGAAAAGAAACAAATAATCCACACGCCAACTCCCCGACAACGGCGCCAAAAATTGACAGGTGTCGAACCTGTGCAATAATAATTACTAAAAAGTCCTAATTACCACCACAATTAATTATAAAAACAAATTCAAGTACTGGAGCAGGGACCCTAGGCGTGCAATGGGTTACTTGATTCACCTTGTTCCCGAAGAGTTTGCTTGATCCGATATAGCAGATTTGTCTATAAAAATATTGAATTTGCGTACAATGGCAAGTAGGGTCGATTCCACAGGAAGCGGGTAGGAAATTATTTCTTTCCAAATTAGCAGAACGAAATTGGGGGATTTTCAATGGGAGGCAAATAAAAATGAAATAAAACAAATAAAATTCAAAACTAACTCACAAAGCACAATTCACTAAAAATAGCAATTAATAAAAGTTCTACCCAAAAGATCAACTGCTCAGGTACGGTCCAATTGAATGATCATGGATGCAAAGATATTTCATCTATTCGTCATTAGATTGGTTATAGTTATCAATAAACTCTGACAACCAGTTCTTCTTTACTTTTTCGACAGTCAAGGTACGACCATTGACTGCTTCCCTAACCAGATAACAACCCTAGATATGACCGTAGGAATTTAATTACCCAATTGCATTAAAACTAGAAGAACCCAACCCTAACCAATAAACACGCTAAGAGGGTTTATTTAAGTTAGATCTTACGTTTTCCCAACATAAAGCCAATTATGATGGTCGCCACTAGGTATGAACTAAACGAACAATTACGGATTCAATTTAGTTAATATAACAGTAGGGTATTAAATTAAATCAAATACCGGGCCGTTGATATTCAATTAATAAAATACCCATGAATAATTAATTCAGGAAACGCACGAATAGCAATAAATTGGAAGAAATAATGAAGATTCGATTAGATCTCACAGATATTATGGACAGCGCCCTCGCGTCAACCTTTGGGTAGAGGAGAAAATTAGCCGCTCCTCATCGTGTCAATCCCGCGTGATTTAATTGAATTCATTCAATTAATTGCCGAAGAATTGGAAAGGGGAAACAACGAAGGAACAATTTTTCTTATTTTGCGTCTACGCTGGAGCCGCGAGCACAAGAAAAATCTCATGAAATATTATCCGTAGCAAGAGTAGAAGCAAAAACGTCTCAGTCGTACCAGGCCAAAAGCCAACAAGAAAAGTCTCCAATGTCTGACCGCTAGGAAAAGGGAGACGAAAAGCTAATCTAATTGCGGCCGAAGAAAACAAAAGCAAAGAAAAAGCGTATGACAAAAAAAGTAGAAAGAGAAAACTAAAGCTAAGGTTTTGATGATGTATTGAATCTCGCTTCCTTTCTTTTTTTTATAGCCGCCGCCCAAGAAAAGTAAAAGAGATGTCTGGAGCAAAGCTTTGTTTCAAGAGTTCTGATCCCATGCTTCGGGTTCACGTGGACCGGGGTCCGTCTTTCTGTAGCGTCTACCTTTTCTGGCGTGGCCACGCCCTGAGATGAAAGGTCTTCTGGAAATTTACCTCGAGAGATCATTTTTAATGCCGACCGCCTACAATTCACACAAATATCGAATATGAGTGAAATTCCAATTCTTTGCACCGTGAATAGCCAAAATTAGGACGAAATAACAGTGAAGAATGTGCTAAATAACTGCTCTATCAAAATTTGAGTGTTTTTTATTTAGAATCTTGGAAAAGTGTCTTCTAGGAACTTTGTACTTTGAAACTAGTTTCCAACGGTGCCAAGTTTTCCAATTTTGGACCTACAGAGTGTAAAATATGATTTTTCAAAGATTGCTCCTTAAAACTAAAAATTTTAAATTTGAAGAGAATTGAGTTTTTAGAACTCTTCACTACCATTCGATATTGAAAGACTGTTTTAGACTTGATTTCTCGAAGGAAAACAGTTTTTCCTTGCATCATTAAACCTCACTTTTGAGTCTTGATTTATGAGTAATTAAGTCTCTCTTTCATGATATTTTCTTAGATTGTACAAGTGTACAATCTCCCTTGTTAAGTAGGGATTTTTAAGCGATGGTGTGTGATAGTCAATTATTATTTGCTCAGGCACTCAAGGGGACATTCAAGAGGATATCATAGGGGATGCCTAAACACTTGATTGAGCACTACTCCCTTATTTTGATTGGTGAGTGTCAAGTGCATGACTAGTTGAAAATTATGTGATTTGCTCATTATGAAATGGATGGCTTATAACTGATGAGTCGAGTGTGTACTTTATCGCATTCGTTCTCATTTAAATGAATTGGAATTGAATTGCCTGAATTGAATTGAATTACCTGAACTGAATTGAACTGAATTATATGCTATGGTTGCATATGTCATTGGAATGAATCTTCTCGACCCATAACTGAACTGTATACATGTCGTTGGAGTGAATCTTCTTGACATACAGCTGAATTGGGGGACGCCCAAACTCATTGGCCGATCTTGGACTCGAGCCGGCATGGGCTTGGTCAGGAACCTTGGTGAGTCATGAGATAAACTGTAAACTTGATCTATTGAGAGATCTTGCTTGGTCTACTCACGTAGTAGCGCCTTTATTGCTGTTCGGGCCCGGTGCGGTGTATGGTGGACGGAACTGTGAAGTAAGTGGAGTTCTATGGACTTAAAATGCTGACTCGGTTGACGGAGTGTCATCGCGGGAAAGTATTTGATCGAGATCTGGCGAAGCACGTAGAACTTAGCTCCTGAGAGTTACAATATCTTTGAATTGTTTCTGTTTATTTTTCTCACTCAAATTGTTGTTTACTTGAATACTACTATTTTACTTGCTAAATGGGATTGTTATTTGGTCTACGTGCTTGCATGTGTGTTCTTGGCCTCACGAGCAATCGCTCACCCCGTAGATTTGTTTTCCTTAACAGGAGCAGATTTGAAAGATTTTGGAAAAACTTGCTAGGTTATACTTTTGATTGGAATTTGGGTTGTAAATGTTTAGTCGACTTTTAATGGTTGTATTTTGGGACTTGATGTATCTTTTGAGAACATGATGTAAGATTTGGATATACAGTTAAGGAAGCGACTTTTCTTCATTTTAGACTTGTATATTTTAGTATGTATCGTTAAGTTTGAATTGAATTGTCTTGAGTCCTAGCAATAGTTGGGCAGGCGTCCCGCAGATACCCTTTGGTTCACCTTAGGAAGAAGTGGGGGTGTCACACTCCCGACTACCGTTTGTCTCTCCTTTGTTCATGCCAAGTGCACTATGTAAAAGCGGGAGATGCTATGGGTAGAATTGTTATTGGACAGGCCGTCTGGGTTCCCTTGGTGTTTAGCTGGAGATTTTAATGTGATTGTTAATGAGGAGGAGAAGCGTGGGGGGTTGCCATTTCGCCTGAGTGAAGGGTTAGAATTTTTACAGTTCATGATGGAGGCCAGGGTATCTGACGCGGGTTTCTCTGTCTCAAATTACACTTGGTGCAATAATAGGCAAGGGCGGGCTCAAGTATGAAAGCGCCTCGATAGAGTGCTTCTAAACTTGGAGGCTTTGAAGATGGGCTCTAGCTTTCTGGTGCAGCACTTGGCGAGAGATCCATCAAACCATGCCCCGCTCTTGATGACGACCTCTACTCGGTTGGACAATAAATCGAAGCCCTTCCGATTCTTAAATGTTTGGACCACAAAAGCAGGGCTGCTGGATGTCATACGCGATAGCTGGTCGTGTCCAGTGAGCAGACAACCCTTATGTGTTTCGGAAGCCAAGCTTCGTACAATTAAGCAAGTACTGAAGGGTTGGTCTAAGGAGTCTTTTGGCAACATATTCCGGGCTGTTAAAGAAGCGGAACGGGCAATGTTGGAGGCGGAAGTAGCCCAGGAGCAGGACTCATCTGACCCTATTTTACATTATTTAAATGAAGCCCGCAAGCGGCTTAGGAGTACATTGGCTATTGAGGAGGGTTTTTGGTGACAAAAGGCCAGGGCAGGTGGTTGAAGGATGGAGATAGAAATTCAAAGTACTTCCATGCGGTGGTGGCTAAGAGGAGGAGCAACGTGATCATCCACAGGATCCGTGATTCCAGTGGCGGTTGGATAGAGGATGAGGAGCACATCAGTAGGGAGGCCATTTCCTTTTTCTAGAGGTTGTTTACGACTGAGCCGTGCGCCTCCTCTTTTGAGTTCTTGGACACTATTCCTAAGCTAGTTACGGTTGATGATAATACCCAGCTCATGGAGCCCCCCACCATGGCTGAAGTAAAGAAAGTGGTTTTTTCGATGGATCGAGAGAGTGCCGTGGGCCCAGATGGGTTTACAGGCAAATTCTTTACTTTTGCTTGGGAGGTGGTTGTGGAGGATGTGTATAAGGCTGTCGTAAGTTTCTTCTGCGAGGCAAAGTTGCCACGCAGCATTACTGCCACCACTATTGTCTTGATTCCTAAGGTTCAGTGCCCCTAGGATTTCACACAATATCGTCCAATAAGCCTGTGTAATTTTATTAATAAAGTGATTTCATGCATTCTTTCGGATTGGTTGGCACAGATTTTACCTAGGCTCATATCTGCCCAATAGAGTGGCTTTGTAAAAGGGCGACAGATCTCAGACAACTTCTTGTTGGTGCAAAAACTCGTGTTGGATATCGGGAAGCCGAATCGCGGTGGAAATGTTGCGATCAAACTGGACATGATGAAAGCTTATGACCGGGTGTCATGGTGCTTTCTTTTACATGTTTTACGGCGATTCGGGTTTTTTGAGACATGGATAGATGCCATTTGGCTACTGGTCTCCAACATATGGTTCTCGGTCCTGATTAATGGGGTGCCACAAGGTTTTTTCCGATCCACACGTGGTTTGAGGCAGGGTGACCCATTGTCTCCTGCCCTGTTTGTCATTGGTGCTGAGGCCCTCTCTAGGTACTTGAACGCCTTAATACATCAGTGCCAATTCCACCCGTATAAGGTTTCGATTGGTTGCCCAATTGTCACACATATGGCTTTTGCAGATGATGTGGTCATTTTCACTAGCGGGTTGAAGTCTACTTTGCGCGTCTTGGGAAGGGTCCTACAGGAGTATTGTGCAGTCTCGGGTCAGAAGGTTAATGAGTAAAATAGCTGTTTCCTGGTGCACCCCCGCCTCGCCCCGCATCGTTGCAGGATTATCAGACAACTAACGAGATTTTAAAGGAGGGAGTTCCCGATCAGGTACCTGGGATGCCTACTATTCATAGGCCGACGTAGAAAGGAATACTTTGGGGACATTTGCAAGGGCATTGTCAACAAGACTTTATCATGGAAGCAGCGGATTCTATCGTCTGGGGGAAAAGTGGTGCTGCTTAAGCATGTTCTATCCTCGTTGCCGATTCATTTGCTGGCGGCAGTGTCGCCTCTCAAGGGAGTCTTGCGGGAGTTGGAGAGAGTTATGGCTGGTTTTATATGGGGTGCGTCTGACCTTGGACCGCAGTTTCATTGTATGAAATGAGCAGACCTGTGTCGGCCATATTGCGTAGAGGGGTTAGGCATCCGATGGCCAATTGAGGTTTTTCAAACATTTTTTATAAAGCTATGGTGGAATTTCAGTTATGGTCGTTCTCTATGGGCTTCCTTTATGGCGTCCAAGCATTGTAGAGGGAGGAATCCTTGCCTTGCGGAGGAGAGGACAGGGAGTTCCTACACTTGGACACGGATGAGTTCGGTTCAGGGTATCGTGGAGGACAACATCGGTTGGATTGTTCGGTCAGGGTCAATGGATTTCTGGCATGATAATTGGCTAGGGTCCGACCCACTGTGTCACCGAGTGGAGATTTTCCAGACCCAACGGGTGGTGGACTTTGTTACTGGAGGGGAATGGGATATCCGATTGCTCTCGCAGGTCTTGCAGCTGAAGCTGGTGCGGCTGGTGCTGCAGACATCGCCTCCGACGCTCCAGGGGAAGGACAGGATGGTTTGGATGCCAACCCATGATGGGGAGTTCTCGGTGACCTCAGCTCTGTCACTTGTTCGCACTCATTCTAATGGGTCGCTCGGTGTCGCTTGTATTTGGCACAGGGCCTTGCCAATAACAATCTCTTTTTTCATGCTTCGCCTATTTTCTTAGAGGTTAACCTTACTTGAGCAGTTACGACATTTGGGAATTCAAGGTCCTTCTAGATGTTGCTGCTGCTCCGCTTCCCAGGAGGAATGATGGGATCATGTCTTTTGCACTGGTGAAGTTGCCTGCAGGTTTGGACGGCGTTTGAAATTCAGGAGGCGACGACGTCTCGTATTAGCTCGGCTTGTCATATGGTTTTCTCGTGGTGGGTGCGAGCTACTCCGAATCGGTATTTGGCCTTTGTCTTTCGTATCCTTCCCTCTCTAATATGTTAGAAATTGTCACGAGCGAGAAATGGTGCATTAATGCAAGGGGGACGATCAGAGGGGGGAGTGGTGGTGGCCCAAATCTTGACTCGGATTAGGGAGTTTTTGCATATACAATTTCCTTTGCTTCATGGCCCCATGGCCCTTGGGAGAGCTTGTACACGGCCTTGGCGGCTTGGTCACAACAGAGGCGCGTTTGGCCGGTGAAATGGGTGGCCCCGACTGCAGGTTATAATCTTAATACTAATGGGTGTTCGCTTGGCAACCCAGGTGTCAGTGGAGGAGGAGGGCTATTGCGTGACTTACAGGGGGCAGTGCTCCTTGGCTTTTCATGTTTCTTTGGTGTCACCACTAGCCTGGATGCGGAGTTAAGGCCTTGGTGTTTGGGGTGAAACAGTGTGCCGATCGGGGGTATATGGAGCTGCACTTGGAGCTAGATTCCTTAACCCTGGTTCAGATCATATTAGGAGATCATGCGTGTCCCTGGCGATTGCAGGTGCAACTAGACGATCTGCCGCGGTTTCAGAGTCTATTCCAGTCCGTAACGCACTGCTATAGAGAGGCAAATAAACCCTCAGACAGGCTGGCTAAGATGGGTGCGAATCGCGGAAGTGATACTTTGTCTGAGTCATTTGGAGCGTTGCCCCCTTTGGTGCGCAATGATATACGGATGGATAGGTTAGGTTTCCCTAGCTTTCAGAGAAGGTGCTTGTAGCTCGACACTTGTTGATGTAATTGTTTTCTATGACTGAATAAAGCGGTTTTTTCTGTTGGAAAAAAAAGGGACCTTTTATTCTACAGTACTCTAGTTATAAATAGTTCGTTTCAACACAAAAAGGGCAAAAGTGAAATTGGTGATCTGCATGAAACAAAAGTGTTTGATACTTTGATTAGCATTTATTCATCTAAGACTATATCAGTATTAGATAAATGCCATATCCAACCAGAAAAATACTATTTCCACTTAAATCGCTTTTATTTTTATCTCTTCTACATTAATTGTATTCATATGGCGTCACTAAGTTAGTTAATCTTGGTTCTTCTCTGCATGTTGCATTATGAACTTTAGCTTTTGTTGAAGAGAGCAGAACTTAAAGTACGTATCTATTATGATGGTGATTAATTAGAGAATTTTTGTTCCCACAGTACCACCGGATTACGTGTTTGGTTGTCCAAAATAAGTAGCAAACGAACTTTTCAGTAAGTATTTGCTGTTGGCCGTCTAGTTCTACGGTATTTTGTGGCGAAATATGTTTTGTAGCAAATTGGACTCTGATAAACACGAATAAATATCTGCTAAAGAATTGGATGCTAAAAAACAAGTCTAATGAAAAATGAAAGAAATTCATAAGCACAACCAATATTCTCCATGAAAAACAAAAAATAAACACTAATTGAAATATAAAAATTGGCCTTGAAAATCTCGCACTCCCTATGTGCCATAATTTGAGGTTTTTTGTTTTTTGAAAATCAAACTTTTTAAGAAAAAAATGTAATTATTAAGTTTGAATGTGGTGATTTTGGATGAACCTTAAACATGCTCCTCACATGGAGTGTAGTGGCACGCAAAAAGTGATTTTTTCAAATGGTAAAATGGAACAGCTTATGAAGTTGTGTTGATTTTGAAAAGATGACCCTTTGTTTGGAAAATCCAAAAGGTGAAAACATGACACTAAAAAAGGATGGTTATTTTACCATTTTACTGTTTTATTTTCCTTTTTATTTTTTTAAAAAGTTTCCGTTGACTCTAGCTTTGCTTCCTTTAGTTTAGTTGAATAGAAAACCAAAGACCATGTACTTTATTTGTTTTCCATTAATTGACATCAATAGGGTGGGCCACATTATAAAATTCATAATTTTTTCAAAGAGTGAGTTTGTAGTAGTTTTTGGTGGGGCACGGGCCCCCACTTTAAATCCACCACCATTAAAGGTTCCCAAGTGTAAATTTTTTTTTTAAACTGGAAGTTGTGAAAATGTAAGGGAATAATAAATACGACTGCGTGCTAAACAAATACAAAATTAAAATAAATCAAAGCCATAAATAGGTATAATTATTCTATAATTAAAAGATTGTATTATCTTGGTTATAGGGACTGTTTTCATTTTCTTTTACATCTAGATTTTAGATTTTTTTTTTAAACTGAAAAGGTCAAAATCTAGAATATACCTAGGACTTAACGTAATTGATTCTGATTTTATTTCTCTATGATTACATTCTGTAATCAGTTTTTGCAAAATTTACTACAATCAAGAATAGGCTAAAAGATGCATGAATACCAAAAAAAATAAAATGCGATCGGAAAAAATTTCTATATTGGGAATAAAAGATGAACATCCTAACTGACTCCATAAAGTTTTGATTCTAAATTACTCACTAAAAAGATGCTTATCTCAAGTGAATATCAGCTCATAACAATAGGTAACATTGAAGACGTGCGATTGGTTTTATTAGAACAAATTCATGTTGATGTTCAATGGATTCCTAGAGAAGCAAATAAGGATACTTTAGCAACTACGCAAAATCTACCAATCTAACTGAATCATTTTGGGATTCCCCCTGACTTTGTCAAATAAATTGTGCTGTATGATTTCTGAGAAACTTATTAATAATGTTGGTTTTCCATTTTCTATATATATACACACACACACACGCAATCTTCCCCACATATATATTCCGTGTAGATATGGGTCTTTATGAAATTATTGAAATTGTTATGGCGAGCTTGAATTCCTAATTTGAACCTAAGCTGACATCATATCCTATCCAATGAAGGAAAAAAAATCCTGAAAATGACAATAGCTGACTTATGCACTAATGAAAAGAACACTTATGAAATTAATTAATCTCCACCAAAATTAATGACGTGGAATCTAAATTAATTTTTGTAAAGAATTCAATCCTGTGTTTGTGTAATGAGAAAGCAACAATAGCTGACTTATTCATGCGTTGTACGAATATTCTTGAGTAGTACTTGTTGCTTTAGAGGCCAAATGTCAATGTTATTAGCAAAATCCCAAAGGGTCTTTTGACTGAACAAGAAAAGAAATTAAATCCCACTACAAAGCCGTACCTACCTCTGTAAAGCTGATCCGTGTGGAATTGCCCGCGTTGGGATGGACAAGCGGCCAACGACAATGACCAAGTCACCAGCAAATGAAAGAGACACCATTAATTAATGCCGGACTTGATTGATTCTCCAGTTAATTTCACGGACAAATAAATCTTCTCATTTCTTGAAATTACTCGAGTAGAAATTTTGTAAGGATGTGTCTTGGCATATCGAAGAGATGGTTATTAGTAGAATTTTGAGTACTTTCATCTGTTAAAAGGTCATATAGCTGCTCAAGTGTCTTTGAGTGACAAATTGAGATTTAATGTCTCTATGTAGACTCAAGGCTCCAAAATTGGTTCAGCCCCATGTTGTCCTTCGGTTCGACAAATTAATGGGAATTAAGAGCCAGCCACTTTATTTTCAAGTTTGGCTGTATGTTCGAAAACTCTCTCATGTTACAGCATTAATATTTCATATTTGTGTCATCAAACAGAGCAATTGATTATTGAATTTTTCATTAGGCACTCGTTAAAACATTTAAATCATACCTAAATTATTATGTAAATACATACACTCATATTTATTACACCTCTGAATTGTGATACTTTTCAATTGCTAGGACAAGACTCTTTAAAACTCTCTTGTGCACTAAGTCGGGAGTTCAAACTCTATTTACTGTATCACACAAGAAGTATAGCATTTCTTGTCTTTAAAAAATTCGGAAAGTGCAAGGTGTACTTGTCTGATTTGATTCTTCACGCACGTAACTCCCACACAAGTCTCTTTAGATATTTTTGCAGATAAAAAAAGAAAAAAATTGCGATACTTTCCCAAACTAACTATACTTTTCCAAAAAAACTAACACATGAGCCCCCTTTTATCAATTGCCAATGGATATCCATTATCCAAACTGTTTTTTATTTACTTTAGAAAAACTAATGTTTGTTTCTGTACTCAACTGACATTCTACAAGACATAAAATATTTTAGGTGAGATAACTTGATTTCTTTCATGCATGAATTGAAGAAGAAAATGATTTATCAACATCCTCACTCCAACTTGAGGTAACCTATGCCACTGTATAGCCAACTTGCAACAAGATTTCACATATTAACGTATAATAATCTTAAATCAATATATCTTATTAAAACAGTAGGAAAATATGCTGGCTTTTGATCTATTCAAATTTCGTACTGGTGCTAATGTTTTTAATTGTGTCCGTGGATAAGTGATGCTTACTAAACTTCTTATCTAGCATCTTATTCTATTCGTATATTTCCCCTTCTTTGATCTTCCACGACAAGAATGGTTCAAATTATTTGAACAGCTCGCTATATATCTTCTGCTATAAATGGTTATCGTTCGCTTTTTTTTTTTTAATTCCACAAGTTTGTGAAATACAAATATTGGACGTGGTAAAATCTCAATTTAGCTACACAACTTTCTTTGCCATCCTCCTTGGCTTCCTCCTTTTGGCAACAACTGTCTGAGTCGAAAAGCAGTCTGTAGTGAATTAAATATGTCTTGCTTCTGATGATGTAAATAGTCCAGGAAACTGAAATAGATCATAGGTATGAGAAAATAATGCTATGAGATGTAAACAATTACTCGATGAACTCAAAAAAACAAATCTAAAAACTTGTACTCCATCTTCCTTTACAAGCTAGTCTTGGTTGGCAGAAAATAAAGCATAAGAATGTGCATTGAAAACTTGAGGGATATAGGGCTAAAGTATCAGTATCAATCCTGAGCATAAAATTTGGACCATGTATATATATATATATATATATATGCAAAGTGTATATGTATCATGCATACAATACCTCGATTATCAGCATTCCATTGCTGCCATCCTTTCTGCCTTGTGGCTTCTACATTCTAAGTTGATGTACCGAAATGAAAAATGGAAAAGAAGAAGAAGCAGAAAATTCATCATACAAAACTTTTTCTTGTAGACAATGAGCTTTCATTTATGCATTATTCTTCTCAAGGCACAGGTTTTTTTTTTTTTTTTTAACTATTAATCCTCAAGGCACAGATTTTGTAGGTGACATAATGGTGAGCTTTTGCATCCGTCGATTGTACATGGAAAATGATGTAACTAACAATCCAGCAACTAGATGAGTTTATAGTTCTACACTTCTACATAGCATAGCTGCTAAAGACTTTAGCTTCGTGACATTATGCTAATGCTCGTTACCTTTTCTAGTAAAAGAAGTTAGAAATTGCTGGACTTAAAAATTTCAAATCTTGTAATAGTGTTGATGCTTTTTTTAAACTCCTTCTGTAAGCTAATTCTGACTTAGACTTTGTCTTAATTCTTTGATATTTGTCGCTTTCTCTTAACAATTCAGCGATAAGAAGTTTCAACACAACTACCGATTAGGTTTTGGAAAATTGCACCATCTCTTGCTATAAATAGCTATCATCATTTACTTGTTTTGTCACAAGCATAGCTAACATAAGATATCGGAGATGGCTAATTCTCAATTTAGCTGCGCAACCTTCTTTGCCCTGCTCATCTGCTTCCTCCTCCTCGTACCAAATAGTAAGTTGTAGCTAGTCTTTAGTGAGAGAGTTTACACTTCTATAGTCTTAAATGGTGAACACATGCATAGAATGGCGTATATTTGTACATTCCCAAAGTTTTAATTATTTGTCTCTGCCTCTCAAATAGAAATAGCTGTCACTAGCAATGAATTAGAATAGTTATATGTATGTATCATGCATATGTACGCTCACAATCAAAATTTTACCAATTAATTTGTATTACATATGCGCCATATGCTTTTCAATAAATGTTTTTGCTCAAAGTTTAACCCTATATTCTACTCCTGAATTTTCTCTCCCATTTTTTAATTTCTCACCACATGTGTAGTGTTGCAAGTTACAATACATGTGGCATAAAAATAGAAAAGGAGATAGAAATTGACATAAAAAATGACATAGAGGAACCATATCCTATAATATTAACAAACACTTATCCCCTATATGGACGGGCTCGATCCATCATATATTTGGACTAACTCTACATATTTTGCTCTCTCTTTTGCTTTATTTCATGCAGAGATGCCAATGGCTGAAGCTAAATTTTGCAAGAGGCCTGCCGAGCACTATTCAGGGACATGTTACCCTAACCGGTGCTACAGTTATTGCAAATATAAAGAACATGCTTACTCCGGAGAATATATTTGGACTGGCCAGGGTCATCAACGTCATTATGCTTGCTACTGTGTCTACAATTGTTGAAAGCCTACTATTTGCTACAATTTGCACCGTACTTTGTAATGAAATAAAGGCCAACAATTCACTAGAATTGCGTATGTGCCGCCAATAGTTGTGTTGTTCCTATGTCAGTCAGTTGCCAATAACGTACGGTCATGTCTGTGTTATCATTGAAACATCACTGCTCAGTGATTATTTAATCAGTATTCATGTGTTTCTGTTACCATCTGTCTTGTATTCATTTAAATATAAATGGACTACCTCTGTCGAAGTATGAGGGCCATTCTGGGATTTTAAATTGTTTTGAGTACATGTGATTATTATGTTTGGACTCTGATAAACACCAAAAAAATCTGCTAAAGAATTGGATGCTAAAATACAAGTCTGATGAAAAAAAAAAAAAAGAAAGTCATAAGGACAACCAATATTCTCGATGACAAACAAAAAAATAAACAGTAATTGAAATATAAAAATTGGCCGTGAAAATCTTGCACTCCCTATGTGCCATAATTTGAAATTTTTTGTTTTTGGAAATCCAACTTTTTAAGAAAAAAAAATGTAATTATTAAATTTGAATGTGGTGATTTTGGACGAACCTTAATTTGGGCCCTAACATTTAAATTCTTTGAGTCTAGTGGCACGCAAAAAAAAAAGTAATTTTCTCAAATGGTAAAATGGAATAGCTTATGAAGTTGTGTTGATTTCGAAAAGATGACACTTTCTTTGGAACATCCAAAAGGTGAAAACATGACACTAAAAAGGATGGAGGGTGGATAAAAGTAATAGTTGCTCAGTTATTTTGCTATTTTACCGTTTTATTTTCCTTTCTATTTTTTTAAAAGTTTCCATTGACTCTGGCTTAGCTTCCTTTAGTTTAGTTAAATAGAAAACCGAAGACCATGTACTTTATTTGTTTTCCATTGTTTGATATCAATAGGGCAACAAGTAATTTTAAAACTAGTGGAACACATTATAAAAATTCATAATTTTTTCAAAGAGTGAGTTTGTAGGAGTTTTTGGTGGGGCCCCCACTTTATATCCACCACTATTAAAGGTTCCCAAGTGTAATTTTCTTTTAAACTGGAAGTTGTGAAAATGTAAAGGAATAATAAATACGACAACATGCTAAATAAATACAAAATTAAAATTAATCAAAGCCAAAAATAGGTATAATTATTCTGTAATTAAAAGATTGTATTATCTTGGTTATGGGGGCTGTTCTCATTTTCTTTTACATCTAGATTTTAGATTTTTTTTAAAACCAAAAAAGGTCAAAATCTAGAATATACCTAGGACTTAACTTAATTGATTCTGATTTTTTTTTCTCTACAATTACATTCTATGATCAACTTTTGCAAAATTTACAATAAACAAGAATAGGCTAAAAGAAGCATGAATACCAAACAAATAAAATGCGATCGGAAAAAATTTCTATATTGGGAATAAAAGATGAAACATCTTAACTAACTCCATAAAGTTTTGATTCTAAATTAGTCACTAAAAATACGCTTATCTCAAGTAAATATCAGCTCATAAAATTTGGTAACAGCTCATAAAATTTGGTAACATTTTTTTTAAATAAAGGGTTACTTTATTTGATAAAATATAAGGAGGACATACATGGAAAGCAAAACTAGAAAAGCACAAGCGCTATCTTAACCTACGCTCTAACTCTAAACAAACTTGGAACACCCATCTGATCAAAAGCGAAATCACCTCTCACCAAGCGAGGCAAATCACGAAATGAGCCATACGTTAAAGTTTTTCATGAGTCCGCTCCAATGTTTGCAAGGCAGTCAGCCGGTTTATTCGCTTCCCGAAAGCAGTGTGATACCTCTCTAAAGAACCTTCTAACTTTTAGCAGTTCCTGTAAGTCCCCTCGCAACCGCCATGGACACCGAGTTTTCCCTTGAATGATCTAAACCAGAACCAAAGAGTCAGATTCTAAGTGTAAATCAGAATACCCACGAGCAATAGCCAACCCAACACCGAAAATCAACCTTTTCAATTCAGCTTGCAAACTGGTAACATTGAAAATATTGGTTTTATTAGAACAAATTCATGTTGATGTTCAATGGATTTCTAGAGAAGCAAATAATGTTACACATACGTTAATAACTACGCTAAATCTACCAATCTAACTGAATCTTTTTGGATTTCCCGCCTGACTTTGCCAAATAAATTGTGCTATATGATTTCCGGCTAACTTATTAATAACGTTGGTTTTGCATTTTCTATACACACACACATACAATCTTCCCCACATATATATTCTGTGTAGTTATGGGTCTTTATGAAATTAGTGAAATAGTTATGGCCAGGCTGAATTCCTAATTTGAAGGAAAAGAAATCCTGAAAATGACAATAGCTGACTTATGAATTAATGAAAAGAACACTTATGAAATTAATTAATCTCCACCAAAATTAATGACGTGAAATCTAAATTAATTTTTGTCAAGAATTCAATCCTGTGTTTGTTTAATGAGAAAGCAACAAAAGCTGACTTTTTGATATACTGTACGGATATTCTTGAGTAGTACTTGTTGCTTGAGTGGCCATAAGTCAATGTTATTAACAAAATCCCAAAGAGTCGTTTGGAAAAAAATAAAATAAAATCCCAAAGAGTCGTTTGACTGAACAAGAAAAGAAATTAAATCCCACTACAAAGCCGTACCCACCTCTGTAAAGTTTATCTATGTTGAACGGCCCAAGTTGGGAAATTACAAACTTCTCACAACAATTTACTCCATCCAAGAATTGGTACATATGAATAGCATTCCAGCGGGGAAGAAAAAAATTAATAGCATTCCAGCCGGTGGAGAGATTCATAGATATTCTTGAAACTTTACAGTGAAAATTTCTGCTAGGGGTAGTGCAAGCTTTTGGCATGTTATTTGGTTGGGGACGGGCCCATTATGTCGTCATGTGGATACTTTTCAGGAGTGTGCAGTTTCTGATTTTGTTGAACAGGGTTGCTGGAATGTACAACGGTTAAGCATGGTAGTGCCTAGTAGATGGGTGGGGAGGATTTTGGGAGTCATGCCTCCTTCACTGGACGAAGCGGATACCATGGTTTGGGCTCTTAGTACCTCCGGTGCCTTCTCATTAGCATCAGCCTACCGGATCACTCGAGAGGGTGGAAACAGCTCTTGGCTCTACTCACTGCTCTGGCTTCAAGGGCTGCCGATAAAGATTTCCTTTTTCATGTTAAGATTAATAGAATCCCGTTTACCGGTGATGGACAGGTTGCATAAACTTGATATACTCGGCCCCTCTCGTTGTTTTTGTTGTCTACATTCTTGTCAAGAGTCTACTGATCGTATTTTCTGTACCGGGGTGGCGGCAAAGAGGATTTGGGGCTACTTCGAAGGGGTGATTGGAGGGTTTCGAGATTCCTCTACGGTACGCCACAAGTTGGTTAGCTGGTGGTTGAAGCCTACTCGGAACCCGTATCTCCAGTATCTGTTCCGTTTATTGTCGTCTTTAATCTGTTGGAACTTGTCGAAGATGCGGAACTCATTTGTCTGTGATGGCCATCTGCAGCCCGTGGCTCATGTTTGTGCGGCAATTTTTGGGGATCTCAAGGACATTTTCCTCCTTAAGTTTAAAGGCCTCATTACCTCTGGTCAGGATTGGCCGGGTTTTTACGGTATGGTGGTTGGTCAGCACAGGGTTTCCAGGACCTTGGTGGTTCGGTGGAGCTGCCCAGGCCACCAAGTGGTCAAGCTGAACTCGGATGGCTGCTCTCGGGGAAACCTGGGAGTGAGTGGAGGTGCGGGGGGGGTGCTTCGGTGCTCGAAAGGAAGGTTTCTTTTGGGGTACTCGTGCTTCTTTGGGGAGATGACGAGTTTGCAGGCTGAATTGAAGGCGTTGATCTTTGTTGTTGGGCTGGCTATTGCTCGTGGGTATTCTGATTTACACTTGGAATCTGACTCTTTGGTTTTGATTCAGATCATTCAAGGGAAGACTCGGTGTCCATGGTGGTCGCGAGGGGACTTGCAGGACCTGTTAAAAGTCAGAGGGTTCGTTAGAGAGGTGTCTCATTGCTTTCGAGAAGTGAATAAACCAGCTAACCGTCTTGCAAATATTAGAGCAGACTCAAGGAAAACTCTAACGTATGGCTCATTGCGTGATTTGCCTCGGTTGGTGAGAGGTGACGTCGCTCTTGATCAGATGGGTGTTCCAAGTTTGCCTAGAGTTAGGGCGTAGGTTAAGATAGTGCTAGTGCTTTTCTGACTTTGCTTTCCATGTATGCCCTCCGTATTTTTATCAAATAAAAAAAAGGTAAGTTTTCCATAAAAAAAAATGTAGATTTTGAGTGCCTACAGTTAGTTGCCAAAATTTGTCAGTTTACCTTGCAATTAAATAAAAAAAATACAGTGAAAATTTCATTAATTTTTCAAGTATACGGTGTCTCTTGGTTTTCAGATTGTTATATCTGTCTATGTCTGATATAAATTTATCCATTAATACAAATTTCATTCATGAAATTTTATGATGTGTTTTAAAATAAGAAAGAAAGAAAGAAAGAATCTTTTATTTTTGGAGAAAGAAAGAATCAACAGATATGCGTCACAAGAGTCTATAAAACAGAGCTATATGATCAATATTTTATCTTCAATTGCTTAGGATTAGATTTGTAGAGTGCACGCAATAGGTTAGCCGACGAAAGAATTAGTAAACAAATGCCTCAGAATGATTCAAATGTCAACGTTTCAGGTTTATCATTGACTTTTTTTAAAAAAAAAATTCCAGAAGTTTATGAAATACAAATATTGGACGTGGTAAAATCTCAATTTAGCTACACAACTTTATTTGCCAGCCTCCTTGGCTTCCTCCTTTTGGCAACAACTGTCTGAGCCGAAATGCGGTCTGTAGTGAATTAAATATGTCTTGCTTCTGATGATGTAAATAGTCAAGGAAACTGAAATAGATCATAGGTATGAGAAAATAATGCTATGAGATGTAAATAATTACTCGATGAACTCAAAAAAAAATCTAAAAAATTGTACTCCATCTTCCTTTACAAGCTAGTCTTGGTTGGCAGAAAATAAAGCACAAGAACGTGCATTGAAAACTTGAGGGATGACGTGCGCGGAGTATACATATACAATTAGCTCATTCACAATCAAGTTTTACATTTATAATTTCTAAATACCCCACACGCGATTTATCGTAAGTATACGAATCGTAAGCGAGTATAGAGTATTAAGGGTCGATCCCACAGGGAAGATTGCAATTATCGGTGATTTTCGAACTTCTTTATTATCTAGACTACCATAAATATAAAAGTAATGAAAATAACACTAGAAAGCTCCTAGAGATATGGAATTCCTCACTACTCTTGCAGTGAAGTTACCAGTTAAGTGAATGCTATTATCTTGACTAATTATGGCGTAATTTCCTAATGTATGTGAAACCTACTCTCGTAGTGAATCAACTATACTTGTAATTAAGCCAAACCTACTCTCGTGGTTATGAAATTAACTACAAGTTCATTTCTTCTATGAAATTACATGAAACAAGTCACTTAAACCACATAGGTGCACCTCTATTCTCGTGAGTGAACTCCCCATGTTTATCACTTCTTTGAACTACTGTTAAATTTCAATTCTCATTGCAAATTTAACACCTTTAGATAATCACAATTAAGGACCAGTTAATTATGATTACAAAATCAAAAGTGATAAATAACTTGCTCAAAATAATATCACCAAATAACCAAATAAACATCACTAACAAAATATAGAAATTTCATCCATACTCTGGGCATAAACTTTAGAAACACATAAATAACATAAAATCCAGACTTGTATATTAACCAACAATAGAATCAAGTACAAAAGATAAAGAGTTTGAAAGGAATGTAATCCTTGTCACATGAGTTCATCTCCTTGCCTTCTTCATCCTCCATCTTCTTCTTCATGTAGCTAACATACAAGAAAGATGAACTAACTAGCTGAAACTATCTTGCACTAAGGAAATGGAAGAACTACACTTCTGCAAACTCCAAGCTTCTCCCATATGATAATCTCAGACCTTCCAAATGTCTCTGCATATAAACTGATGAAAAGCCCCTCTCCTCACCAGTCTAAATTTTCTGCTATGATTCTCCAAATCTCCTTTTGTTAAGATAGTCAAAACAAAGGTTTTTGACTTGAAAATAAGTCATATTGTCTGCCCTTTTGTCTTCTGAAGCATGTGCACCGAATTCCCTTGCAACTTATAGCTGGAAAGTAGTCTGAACACAAGAGAAATGGCTGAGCAAATTGCAGAATTTCAGCTACAAAACGCGGCTTGGAGTCGAGTTTTGTCAACTCGCGTTTTCAATTCTGTAAAATTGGCCTCGCTTCAACTGCAATTTTCTCTATGATGGAGGCTGAACTAACCTTTGTGCAAAACACAAAAGTTGTAGCCATTTGAATTATCTTTAAAATGCTTCAAGAATCATCCAAATCATCTTTAATATGATTGAAATACTATCACCTGGTCAAACCCCTGTTTCAATCTCGTCCATAGAATACAGCTTCTGTATTTCGACTTTTTGTCCATGAAAACAGCAGAATTGGATTTCGATGTCGTCATACCAAATATAGATCTATCTCTTAACTTGAAAATAATATAAAGATCACCTCAATCCGATATGTGTAGCTTCAAATATAGTCGAAATACGAAAACGTGTCAGAGTTGTTTTCACTTGCATTTCTTCAATTCACTTCATTTCTTCTTTATCACTTAAATTCATCACCATTATCCACTTTTCATCTCAGTTGACATTCTTTGGTGATTGAATTGAATCATTAATTCTACATGAAAATGAAGTTTTTACCATTAAAATCAATAGAAATGCAATGTTAGCCACTTTAACTTAAAATGTAGATTTTTACCAAAACCTTAGTTATTTTAGTTATAAAACTAAATAATCAAACCAAAATTAACTAATAAAATGCACTTAAAAATACGTAAAATAAACCCTTATCAAGGGATATAGGGCTAAAGTATCAGTATCAATCATGAGCATAAAATTTGGACCATGTATATATATATATATATATATATATATATGCAAAGCGTATATGTATCATGTATACAATACCCCGATTATCAGCATTCCATTGCTGCCATCCTTTCTGCCTTGTGGTTTCTACATTCTAAGTTGATGTACCAAAATGAAAAATGGAAAAGAAGAAGAAGAAGAAAATTAAACATACAAAACTTTTTCTTGTAGACAATGAACTTTCATTTATGCATTATTCTTCTCAAGGCACAGATTTTTTTTTAACTATTAATCCTCGAGGTACATATTTTGCAGGTGACATAATGGTGATTTTTTGCATCCGTCGATTGTACACGGAAAATGATGAAACTGACAATCCAGCAACTAGATGAGTTTATAGTTCTACACTTCTACTTAGCATAGCTGCTAAAGACTCAAGCTTTGTGACATTATGCTAATGCTCGTTACCTTTTCTACTAAAAGAAGTTAGATATTGCGGGACTTAAAAATTTCAAATCTTGCAATGGTGGTGTTGATGCATTTTTTAAACTCATTTTGTAAGCTAATTCTGACTTAGACTTTGTCTTAATTCTTTGATATTTGTCGCTTTCTCTTAACAATTCAGCGATAAGAAGTTTCAACACAACTACCGATTAGGTTTTGGAAAATTGCACCATCTCTTGCTATAAATAGCTATCATCATTTACTTGTTTTCTCACAAACATAGCTAACATAAGATATCGGAGATGGCTAAATCTCAATTTAGCTGCGCAACCTTCTTTGCCCTGCTCATCTGCTTCCTCCTCCTCGTACCAAATAGTAAGTTGTAGCTAGTCTTTAGTGGAGAGAGTTTACACTTCTATAGTCTTAAATGGTGAACACATGCACAGAATGGCGTAGTTTTGTACATTCTCAAAGTTTTAATTATTTGTCTCTACCTCTCAAACAGAAATGGTTGTCGCTAGCAATGAATTAGAATAGTTGTACGTATGTATCATGTATATGTGCACTCACAATCAAAATTTTACCAATTAATTTGTATTACATATGCGCCATATGCTTTTCAATAAATGTTTTTGCTCAAAGTTTAGCCCCATATTCTACTCTTGAATTTTCTCTCCCATTTTTTAATTTCCCGTCACATGTGAATATATTGCAAATATACATGTGTAGTGTTGCAAGTAACAATACATGTGGCATAAAAATAGCAAATGGGATAAAGATTGACACAAAAAATGATATAGAGGAACCATACCCTATAATATTAACAAACACTTATCCCCTATATGGACGGGCTCGATCCATCATATATTTGGACTAACTCTACATATTGTGCTCTCTATTTTGCTTTGTTTCATGCAGAGATGCCAATGGCTGAAGCTAAATTTTGCAAGAGGCCTGCCGAGCACTATTCAGGGACATGTTACCCTAACCGGTGCTACAGTTATTGCAAATCTAAAGAACATGCTTACTCCGGAGAATGTATTTGGACTGGCCAGGGTCATCAACGTCATTATGCTTGCTACTGTGTCTACAATTGTTGAAAGCCTACTATTTGCTACAATTTGCACCGTACTTTGTAATGAAATAAAGGTCACCAATTCACTAGAATTGTATATGTGCCGCCAATAGTTGTAGTTCCTATGTCAGTCTGTTGCTAAAAACGTACGGTGCTGTCTGTGTTATCATTGAAATATCACTGTTCAGTGATAAATTAATCAGCCTACCCATGTTGTTACCATCTGTCTTGTTTTCAGTTAAATAATACATGGACAACCTCCGTCCATGTATAAGGGTCATTTTCTGAGATTTCGACTTGTTATGAGTACATGTGATTATTATGTTTGGACTCTGATAAACACGAAAAATTATCTGCTAAAAAACAAGTCCAATGAAAAAAATAAAGTCATAATAACAACCAATATTCTCTATGACAAACAAAAAAAATAGCAGTAATTGAAATATAGAAATTGGCCATGAAAATCTTGCACTCCCTATGTACCATAATTGAGATTTTTTGTTTCTGGAAAATCAACTTTTAAAAAAAAAATGTAATTATTAAGTTTGAATGTGGTGATTTTGGATGAACCTTAAACATGGCCCTCACATTTAAATTCTCTGAGTCTAGTGGCACGCAAAAAATTAAGTTTTTCAAATGGTAAAATGGAATAGCTTAAGAAGTTGTGTTGATTTTGAAAAGATGATTCTTTGTTTGGATTATCCAGATGGTGAAAACAGGACACTCGAATAGGATGGAGGAAGAGTAAAAGTAATAGTTGCTCAGTTATTTTACTATTTTATTTACCTCTTTATTTTTTATTATTTTAAAAGTTTCCATTGACTCTGGATTAGCTTCCTTTAGTTTAGTTAAATAGAAAACCGAACACCATGTATTTTATTTGTTTTCCATTGTTTGAGATCAATAGGGCAACAGGTAATTTTAAGACTTGTGGAACACATTATAAAAAGTGAGTTTGTAGAAGTTTTTGGTGGGGCACGGGCCCCCACTTTAAATCCACTTTAGGTAGCATTGAAGATGTCCAATTGGTTTTGTTAGAACAAATTCATATTGATGTTCAATGGATTCCTAGATAAGAAAATAAGGTTGCACATAATTTAGCAAACTAGGCTAAATCTACCAATCTAACTAGTCTCTTTGGAATTCCTCCTGACTTTGTCAAATAAATTGCGTTGTATGATTTCCAGCAAACTTATTAATAACTTGTTTGGATAGGAAGATTTGCAAAAAAATTTCAAATTTTTTTCTACTTATATTATAAACGCAATTTCAAACCATCTTTTTATCTCACATATATTACATCATAAAAAGTGTTACAATAATTATTTCAAATAACCTCCTATGCAAACAAACTCATTGGTTGGTTTTGCATTTTCTATATACATATACATACATATATATATATATATATATATATATATATATAATGAAAACAATGGGTATTACTCCTTAATCTTCCCCACATATATATTCCGTGTAGACGTGGGACTTTACGAAATTATTGAAATTGTTATGGCCAGGCTGAATTCCTAATTTGAACCTAGCTGATATCATATCCTATCCAATGAAGGAAAAAAAATCCTGCAAATGACAATAGCTGACTTATGAAAAAAAGAAAAGAACACTTATGAAATTAATTAATCTCCACCAAAATTAATGATGTGAGATCTGAACTAATTTTTGTAAAGAATTGAATCCTGTGTTTGTGCAATGAGAAAACAACAATAGCTGACTTTCGTATGTTGTACGGATATTCTTGAGTAGTGCTTGTTGCTTCATAAGTCAACGTTATTAACAAAATCCCATGAGTCTTTTGAATGAACAAGAAAAGAAATTAAATCCCACTACAAAGCCGCACCTACCTGTGTAAAGCTGATCTATGTTGAATGACCCAAGTTGGGATGGACAAGCTGCCAATGACAATGACCAAGTCGCCAGCAAATGAAAGAGACGCCATCAATTAATGCCAGACTTGATTGATTCTCCGGTCAATTTCACGGACAAATAAATTTTATCATTTCGGAAATTTTGTCAAATTGGTCTCTAACATTTACCAAAAACACTTTTTTAGTCCCTAACATATAAAATTAGCCAAAATGATCCTTCACATTTAAATTGTGAGCCAATTTGGTTATATTGCTCGTTTTTGCTCATTTCTCTGGCTAAAAATAGCACGCTCCCCTCACGTGGTCATATTTTTAGGGGTAAAATCGGAAAACACATTTCATTACCGGTTGAAAGAAGCCATCTTTCCTTCGTCTAATCGCCTCACTAACCCATTGAAATTGAAGAGGTAAAACATAGTAGCAAGAAATTGGAAGCTGACCTTTGAAGAGTAAAATGGATTTGTGGAAAGGAACCCATCATTGTGACTTCTTGGAAACCTGCAAATCCGGGGAGAAGATTCTATAGTTGTCCAAATTATGGAGTAAGTTTTCTTGAAATTTCAGGTCAGTTTGGGTTTGGGATGTGGGGTTAAAATTTGATCTTGATATTTGATGTTCTTCATGCATTTTAGGTAACTCGTGTTTGTGGCTACTTCAAGTGGTATGACCCACCAATGTGTAGTAGATCTGTGTCAACAATACCTGGTCTATTAAGATCAATCAACCGGCTACAAGCTGATCAAGAACAGAGAATCTGAAGAGAGAAATTGCTTTGGGCTGCTTTGGTTGCCTCTTGGATCTGCACTTTGCTGTTGTTAATAAGCTGGAATTAAACAAAAATTGGAAGATAGGTATTGGTGGGTCTAACATGTTGTTTTAATTCTGTCTGGCTTTATCGAAGGATGTGAATCCGAGAGCATGTAGCAGCATCCAAAATATGAGGAGGCTTTTTGTACCTGTTGCACTTTTGTTAATGGTTGTGTAATAGTAATAGCAGCACTTTTGGTAATTATTGTGTAATAGGAAAGGCTCATGTTTGTACCATTTACAATTATGAATGCAAAGCTGCTTTTTGGTCAATTGATTGTCGGAAAGGGAAATTTGCTAATGTAAAAGTGAAAAATGATGAATGGCCATGTCTCTTAACATTGAATTTGAAGACAATAAGCTGCAGATACACTCAAATTTAAACATCAACAATTGATAAGAATGGATGGATTCACACAACAGCAAAAGTAAATGGCAATGAAAGGTTACATCTTTTCTGTGAATGCAGTTTTATCAAAAAATAACAAATGATAAGCTTGTCCTGCGAGCATGTTGCTCATGACTAACCATTTCACAGGAACAAATATAAAATCCCAAAAACTGAAAATTCAAACCTACAAGATATTGTTAATGGAAACTTTACATCCAAATGTATGTTTACTAAACTAAGATAAAAGTATCAATATGATCCAAATAAAATTGTTACAGTTGGTCAAATCTTAAAAAGCTACATGGTTATCGATCATTTCTGCTGCTGGTCCAGTCCTAACAACAAAGAAAAATGTACTATCAACTTCTGAAGGACCCCATTTTGGCAGCAATAGTGCAAATATCTAGATACTGCAGCAACATGCATGAAAGTTCTCTTGCCAACTGTTTCAGGTGATCCCATGAATGTATCATATCAACTAGATATCGGAACCGCATAATAGTACAAACATCAAAAATAAGATCAGATACAGCAGGATGGTAACATCTTGTCCATCTCCTTGATCTATGGAGCCAGGCTTGTTGAACCTAATACAGTATGCAAAATTTTTCAAAACATCAGAGGCTAAGGAGGCACCAAAATTGATCTCTCATATCATGCACATAGAAATTATTTACTTGCTTTAGACTAGCCAAGAACAGAATTATACCCGTCCAAAATACTTAATAGAGGGAAAAGAAACTTGGCCAAACTCAGTTCCACAAAGGATAAGAAGCCAAGATGCTTTTTACAGCAGTGCCAAAAACTAACAGCAAAATATTTACAGCAAAAACTAACAGCCAAGATGCTCTTTACAGCAGTGCTAAAGTCTTAGCTCAAGTCGTAATACATGAACTATAATATCCCAAAAGCAAAATGCAACATAAAAGTTGTAGCTAAAGCCACCAAAAGATGCTTAAACAAGCCACCAGCACTTCAATTTTTCTTTTGCTTTTCAATGATCTTTGAAGATTCATGTGCCTGCCTTCGAGAAAGCTCTGCAACAATGGAAGTGCACCTGCCTTTGGTGTGTCCATATTGGTGGCAGATAGAGCACTTGTACTTCCCAATATTCTCCACCTTGACAATTTTAACGAAGGCTTGTTAGACAACATAAAAGTAAAATATGAGTATTTGACAAGCAAAAGGTATTTATGATACTCACTGGAATAGTTGCAGCAGTAGAATAGTTTGATGTAGATTGTTGACTTCCCAATGGTGCATCTACCATGAGATCCTCAAACATCTGAGTATTTGACTTACGAACTGGAGGTGTAGGTCTAACAAATCCATGTGAATTAGTCTCAGCAGAGGCATTTTGTGTCTGGCTTGGACACTTCCTACTATTATGGCCAGTCTTGTTACATTTTCGACACTTATACACCATCTGCCCAGTTCTAGACAGTTTTTGCTGCTGCTTATTTTGCTTTTTACCTGATGCTGGTTCATCTGGCTCCCTTCATCTAGCCTTTCGTGGTCTACCAGGAAGTTTTATGTTCTCAGGAGGTAGCACGGGCGGCATGTCAGAATTTTTCCACATGTGCTCAGCATTCATTGGGCTTATCATGGGTTCATATGCCCTCATGTAAGCTTCTTTGGAGTAGCAATTATGCACAAACTTCTCGGGTTCTTCTCAAGTGTCACAAATTGCAGCAATGGCATGTGCACAAGGAATGCCATTAAGGTCCCAGTTTCTACAACTACAACATCTACTAATAAGGTCCACAGTATACCTATCACCATACTTGCACCTAACTTCAAATTTTCAGTCCTTGGAGTGGCTGGGAATGCAATCATTTGCAGCAAGCTTATTTTTCTCTAACTTTTTCAGAATTTTAGGACATATCTCCCCAGTGTATTTCTTTATCCATTCCCTCTTTTTTTCTATCCTAACCATTAAGTAAAATCTAATGGTCTCCAACATGTCAAGAATTGGTTTCTGCCTAGCATCAAGGATTGTGGAGTTAAAACTTTCACACAGATTATTCAGCAAAATATCACATTTTACACTTGTTCTAAAATGTGATCTTGTCCACTCCTTTGGATAAATATGACTTACCAACCAATTGTAAGCACCTTCATCAACCTCTTTTAGTGACTCCATCAATCCAGCAAATCTGTCCCTATAAGAAGCTCGTGCTGCAACCCATATCCTTTCCTTGAGAGCTAGGCCTGGATGTTGTTTTTTGAAATTATTATACATGTGCCACACACACACATGCAATGCTCAACCCCTAGCAGTACCTCTTGAATAGCTTGAACTAGCCCCTGTATAAATGAAATAAAAATCAAACCTATATTACTGTCACTAAGTATTATCATAACAACAAGGCTGATAAAATTAGTTATATATTACCTTTTGCTCGTCGGTTATAAATGTCCAAATGCTTTCATCAATAATTTCAAGGTCACCCTTTAGCTTTTCTACAAACCATTTCCAAGAGTTCTTATTTTCAGTCTCAACTATAGCATATACTATTGGAAATAGTTGATCATTTGGATCAATACCAACGGCTGTGAGAAGAACTCCCTTGTGATGACAGCCTCTTAAGTGACATCCATCAAGACCTACAACATATCTACAACCCTGCAAGAACCCTCTTTTACAACCATCTAGACACGGATAGAATCTCTGAAACTCATCTTCACCCTCATTATTCTCAGTTGTAGTTATAAACACATTAGAGTCAGGATTTGCCTTTCGAAGTTCTTCACAGTAGCTCCAAAGTTTGCTGTACTGGGACATTACATCACCATGTATCATCTCTTTAGCTTTTGCCCTTACCTTATGCCCCATATTAGGTGTGATACTAACTCCCAAGTCCTTGTGGACCTTTATCATAAAATCACCTACATTAAAATTTGGGTTCAGCCTAATGTCCTCCAAATACTTGTTGGCCAAATATGTTACACTTGCCAGGCCATGATAAGTTGTCCTACCACAAGTGTGAGTCAGCAGCATGCTTTTGATTTGGAATGTCACTTTATCACTCCTAACTGAGCAATATATGTTCCACATGCATCTCTTGCCTCTACATATGGCTTTGCATCTATTTGAATCATTTTTCTTAAACCTGATTTTCCTTCCATACTTCACTCCATGTGATTTTACAACATTGATAAACTCAGTCTTACACTTAAATAACAATCCAAGTTCAAACTTTGGGTCATCCATCTTTGTTGCAGGATTGAATACCTTAAACTTCTTCTTGTCCACATCCTTACTCCTTCCTTCATCTTCAGAACTCTCATTGCTGTGCAGCCCATCATGTGATGAATTATCTGACTCCTCCATGCTGCACTCATTATTTTCTTCATTAACAGCAGTTTCCTGTACCTTTTCTTTATCTTTTTTTGCTATCTTGAACTGTTTAACAACATTAGCCCAATCTGGAGGTATTTCACTAATAGATTTCATTAACTCTTCCTCATCACTTATAGCATATTCACTATCATACAAATTCTCGGGATCACTTGAGACAATATCCTCTATGATCTGCTCCTTATTTTTTTTGAATGACTTTTTACCTTTAGCTTTTCTATTTTATGTCTTTCTTGACTTAGTTGGTGCTCTTCTTCCTTGTCTGCTTCTGCCATGTCTTGCATTTTCATTACCATCAATTTCTGTAGCTCCATCAGTTGCATGTTCACCTACATCAGTTTCTACAGCCTCAGCAGTCTCATATTCAGCAGCATCAGGAGTTTCATGATCAACAGCATGACTTTCTGTAGTTCCTCCACTCTCATGTTCAGCAGCATAAGATGCACTTTGGTATGATCCACTCCTACCACTAACACTACTCTGAGCAGCAACATCTTGATGGCCAACATCCTTTCTCCTCTGCTGCATTTTCAATCTTTTTGCAGGTGAAGTTCTCTTCTTCGCAACTGTTTCATCCTCTTACCAGTATGTGAAAGAGTTCCTCCATCCATGTTAGCGTCTTGAAAACCACCATCAGTAGCTGGTGCTAGTGTGGCCACATGTACAGATTCTTCTTGAACATTCTCTGGTGTGGCCACACGTACAGATTCTTCATTATTTCTATTACTATCATGCCTTCTTCCTTCTTCATCAACAGCAAAATGAGGCAAATTATATATTCTTTGATGAATGAAGAACACATCAACTAACCCATACATACTCCCTAATTTAGCGAATTCAGCAGCATCATCCTCTTGCAACATATACACTAATCCATCTGCCATATTCCTACCAGGAATCAAGTAGTAGTAACCCAATGTATAAGGCTCAAATCCAAGTTTATTAGCTACTTCGTCTAACTTACACAGAGACCATTTTTCTGGATTACAACCATCGATTATGTCAACCGAACCCCTTACATAGTCTCTATTTCATGTATCTCTAATTTCACCTCCAAAGTGTATACGAATAGAAAAATGCATCTCATTGGCCTCTATCAGTCATTAAAACGACAATTACTTTGGGACTATGACAGAAAGGTGGAGCCTTTCATAATAAAAATTGGGGACCACAGCAAAACTAAATAAAAATTAGGGACCACAGCAAAACTAAGTAAAATAATGAACAATCTTCAATTAATTAACATAAAATACAGTCCTAAGCAAGATTCGTCAACAATTGCTAACCACATTGGTAAAAAAATAAATTTACCGTAACCCATTGTGAAGTCCCATTTTCCCGATTAGTTCTACATTTTTTCGAAGATTTTCTTCATGATTTTCTGGCCAAACCTTCGATCATTTCTCAATCACACCCTACAAGTTTGTCGTCGTCATCATCGGCAGTACATTTCCAAGTTATGCTTGTTAATTCGGGAATGCAATTAGGGTTTCTTGAAACTGTAATTATTTGGCAAAGGTGAAATGTGTATTTTGGTGGTGGTCCCCTATCCTTTTACTTTCAACTGGTAATGAAATGTGTTTTTCGGTTTTGCCCCTAAAAATATAACCACGTGAGGGAGGCGTGCTATTTTTAGCTAGAGAAATGAGCAAAAACGAGCAATAGGACCAAATTGGCTCACAATTTAAATGTGAAGGATCATTTTGGCTGATTTTATATGTTAGGGACTAAAAAAGTGTTTTTGGTAAATGTTAGAGACCAATTTAGCAAATTTCCTTTTCTTTGAATACTCAAGTAGAAATTTTGTAGCCCAACCCGGGGTAGCTTGTGTAGTGTGTTGCTCCTCTTTTCTTTAGGATATGGCCACCAAGGATCTAGTCCCGGGGTTAACGTCTTCGAGAGGAATGGGCCTCTTTTCTCGAGTCGCAGGGAATTAGTCGGGCCAAAAGTTCAAATACCCCTGTGTCAAAAAAAAAAGTAGAAATTTTGAAAGCTACCAGGCCTTTAGGCTGGTGGTCATCACCAAAGACTTAAGTCTTGATGGTATGGGAGGTAAAGAGTTCAACCCGTGCCTCCAACAAAATTGCCACTATATATGACGGATTTAATTGGTTTTCTTCGATTGAGTTTCTACTTACATCGAGTCCCTCTCCCCCTTCCCCTTAGATTAGACTAGATTAGATTATAAAAATCTTATCGTTACGACAAAAAAAAAAGTAGAAATTTTGTAAGCATGTGTCTTGGCATATCGAAGAGATGGTTGCTGTTGGTTATTAGTAGAATTATAAGTACGTTCATTTGTTAAAGGTCATATAGCTGGTCAAGTGTCATTGAGTGACAAATCGGGATTAAATGTCTATATATAGACTCAAAAAAAAAATTTTTTGTCCAAGTATATAGACTCAAAATTAGTTCAGCTAATATTGTCCTTCGGTTCGAGAAATTGATGAGAATTAAGAGTCAGCCACTTTATTTTCAATTTTGGCTGTAGGTTGGAGAACTCTGTCTCATGTTACAACATTAATATCTCATATTTGTGTCATCAAACAGAACAATTGATTATTGAATTTTCATTAGTCAATTGTTAAAACATTTAAAACATACTTGAGTTATTATGTAAATGCATACACTCATATTCATTATACCTCTGAATTGTGACACTTTTCAATTGTTAGGGAAAACCTCTTTAAATCTCTCCCATGCACTTGGCCAGAATTTCAAATCCCATCTAGGACATCACATAAGAAGTATGATAAGGAGAAACAACTCGAGAAAATCCACCGAAGAGTCCAATATGTAAGTGAGAAATTCAACTCAGATCCAAAAGCAACCATTAGGTCTTGATCCCTTACTTAAATATTAACCTCTCTTTCTATCTTTCAAATCAATGTGGGATATAATCCTTTACTCATGAACCTATCAAATCTTATCCTTCATGAGTAACCTCTTATATTAAACTCAAATTTACAAACCCTTCTTCAAACCCACTTTAATATTCAACGCAAACCTGCCTTATCATCTAAGTCATCTCTTCATTCAAACATGAACCCACTTTTCTTCAACATTTAAACTGCATTCTGGACCCCTGCCAACAAGAAGAGAATTTTCACTGATCCAATTCTTAGAAGAATCCACTTGTCCATGAGTAGCTCAGTCTCGTAACTTGAAACTCTTATACCAATTTGATAGGGAGAAACACCTCTAAAGAGTCTACCAAAGAGTCCAATATGTAAGTGAGGAACTCAACTCTGACCCAAAAGTTTAAACCATTAGGTTTCAGGTCATTACTTACATATTAACCGCTCTTTCTTTATCTCTTGAATCAAGGTGAGACATAATCTTTTACTCATAAATCTAACAAAGTATAGTGTTCTTGTTTTTAAAAAATTCAGAGAGTGCAATAGTGCACTTGTTTGGTTTGGTGTTTCACCCTCCCAACCCCCACATAAATCTCTTTAGGCTCTCCCAATAATGTAGGAGTAGAAGTAGGTTAAATAATTTTACGGATAAAAAAAGAAAAAAAAGAATCGTGATATTTTCTCAAATTAACTATACTTTTCCAAAAAAAATTAATGCCTGAACCCCTATTATCGATTGCCAATGGTATCCATTAGCCAACTTTTTTTTTTTTTTTTTTACTATAGACAAACAACTATTTGTTTCTATACTCAATGGACATTCTACTAGATGCAAAATATTTTAGCTGAGATAACTTGGTTTCTTTCACCCATGAATTGAAGAAGAAAATGATTTATCAACATCCTCACTACAACTTGAGGTAACCTATGCTAGTGTATATGCCACTTGCGAGAAGATTTCACATATTCAGTAATCCTTAAATAAATCAATATATCTTATTAAAACAGTAGGAAAATATACTGGCTTGTGATCTACTATGCTTGGTGCCCCACGGCTTCCATGGGGTGTCCATAATTGACTGTTTTAGGATAATGTAAGATTTATTTAATAACGTAGGCTTAGAGTATTTTGTATGATAATGGAGTTGGAATAGTGGATAGATGAGCGATATATTGGATTGGTTTATTTATAAATAGATATAGTAAAATTGATGTGATTTGTATTTTGTTTTTTAAAATTAATATGATCTAAAGATTTTATAGATAATATTGGTTTCAAAAAATTTTGTTTTTTATTTTAATTTAGTGATAAGTAAATATTATTTAAATTAATGGAATATATGTTATTTTTTTAAAGTTGATAGGATGCAAAATTAGGTGGAGAATTACATTTATAGATTGGGAAAATATATATATTTATTGATTGAATAATCCTTTTTTAAATCAAAAAGTGTCGGATTTATTCATTCATAAACAAATGTCATTGAAACTAATGATATTTGAATTATTTTTTTTAAATTAATTGGATTTGAAGATTTAAACATAACATACTCTGGAATAGTTTGCTTGTTCATTGATAAGATAAATTAATAATGTTTAATAATTCAATGTTATACACTACTATAATACTTATTTATCGATCAAACAGCTCTTTTTTAAGTCAACTAATATCATATAGATTCATTTATAAGGAAACGTTTATATTATGATCGCTTCATATCAATAACACTTATGTTATATTGTTTAATTCTAAAATGAAAAAGTCTTATATTAGTAATTCTGTGATTAAGAAACATTATTCAATAGATAAAGATTTTTGAAATGGAGGGAAACTCGAATTTGTTCTCATACCAATTAGTCATGATCTAATAGAAATTGGTAGAACTTGTTTATATTTATTAGTTGCACAGTGAATTTTTATTCATTTATAAACAAATATCTAATTAATGATCACTTTGTATTCCACCGCATCTATGTTATGTTAATCAATCTTAAAATGCAAAAGCATTAAGTTAATAATTCAATGATTAAGAAACACTATCGAAGTAACATTTTTGAAACAAAGGGAAATTATAATATATTTTTAAAATAATTAGTTGTATTAATCTAAGTCAATACAAAGCAGTACAATTGATTATATTTATTAGAGACACACAAAATTTTTGTCGATATATATATACTTTCCAAAAAATCAATAATTCTGTCGATATATATACTGTGCAGAAAATCAACATATATAAAAGGACACACAAATAGGACGTAAGAATATATAGATTTGTATAGCCCAAAAAATTTGTGTCTGCATCAAGGAATTGAAAGTTAGTCATAAGGTAATACAAATTGGCAAACTCGTCTATATTTATTAGTTGCACAATGAATTTTTATTCATTTACAGACAAGCATATAATTAATCATCACTTTGCCAAGGGTTCAGTCGTAGCAAGTGTTAGGAAATTTGCTTAATTTCTTTTAGGTAGAAATCTTGTTTTTTGTGGAAGTAACTAGTTTTCTAATTGGTTTTAGTTACTTGAAGTAGTAGCCAAGGAATATTCTATTTAATTTAGGATTAGAAGTTATTTCCTATTCTATACAAGTCTAGGAATTAGAATTGGTTTCCTATTGTTATTTGGGTTTGGCCAAATAATGTTATCTATTAATAGGTAGGTTGGCATATTACACAGGAGACACAAGGGCATCATGTAACTTTATACATGAGGTATGAGAGAGGGTTTTTGAGAGATGCAAGATGGTATACAAGGGTTGGATTTGGGTTCAAATTGTATTCTTGTATAAGGTTTTCCTCTCATAATAAAAAACGGGTTTCTCTCCGTGGATGTAGGCTCAATGGTGGAGCCGAACCACGATAAATATTATGTGTCATTTATTTTTCATGTTTGTGGCTTGTGCCTCATTAAATTGTTGTGTACTTGATATTTCAATAGTTGTTTATTCTGTGCTTGGATCTTAACAAGTGGTATTAGAGCCTGGTTGCAAGACTAGGCAATAGAGCAAAGTTCGTGGTTGGATCTTAGTTAATTATTAAGTTCAAGTGGATTGGTAGCTGTTACTAATTGAATAATTTAATGAATGATATCCTTGTTTCAATGACTTGGAAAAAAGCATTGATGGTGAAGGATAGGAAGTCGAAAAGCATGAAGATACTTGACGGTGAATCTAGGCAAGTGATTGAAGGGTCAAGGAAAAATGTGGAGTCCAATGTTGATTTTGGACGTGAACCGTTGGAGACTTTTTCACACCTCCAACAGTTGATATTTTATCCCGGTCATTTTTAGATTTTGGTTATATATTTTTTTTGGTGGTATGGCACGTGTCCCAAAGAAACAAGGAGATCTAATTTCCATACGCCAGAAGACTCTGACAGTTATGAGTTTTTCGTTTTAGATGAAGTTTTGGAAACCACACATGGCGAGACAGTCCTGAGAATGAGAAGAAGTATGGTGATTTTACCACTTGATTACCTCAATGGTTACGGTTAGAGTTCACAAAAGAGAATCCCAGATTGCAAGTGATGGTGACAAGAAATCCTGCAAAGGGAGATGGTAAATTGAAACACCTTTTCACGAGTCAACTGGAGGTTGGACTCGAGGTAACTACACATATTCATTTGCCGATTGAATCAATTTAGTGTCAGGACTGTATTGATTTGGGTGTGTAATTCGGTACCATATTATTTGGTAGTTGAAGGCAAATGGTTACTAAAAGAAATTTTCGCCAAGGTGGAGATTTGTTAGGAAATTGGCTTAATTTCTTTTAGGTAGAATTCTTGTTTTGTGTGGAAGTAACTAGTTTCCTAATTGGTTTTAGTTACTTGAAGTAGTAGTCAAGAAATATTCTATTTAATTTAGGATTAGAAGTTATTTCCTATTCTATACAAGTTTAGGAATTAGAATTGGTTTCCTATTGTTATTTGGGTTTGACCAAATAATTTTATCTATAAATAGGTGGGTTAGCATACTACACAGGAGACACAAGGGCATCATGTAGCCTTATACATGGGGTGCGAGAGAGGATTTTTGAAAGATGAGAGATGGTATACAAGGTTGGATTTTGGTTCAAATTGTATTCTTGTATAAGATTTTCCTCTCATAATAAAGAACGGGTTTCTCTCCATGGATGTAGGTTTAACGGTGGAGTTCAACCACGTTAAATATTATGTGTTGTTTATCTTTCATGTTTGTGGCTTGTGCCTCATTAAATTGTTGTGTACTTGATATTTCAATAGTTTTTTATTCTGCGTTTGGATCTTAACAGCAAGTTCTGGTCAGGGAAATGTTACTCTGAAGGATGCCACAAATATTGCAAGTTTAGAGAGCATGCTTACTCCGGATAATGTATTTGGACTGGCCGTCATCATCATCGTTATCTTGCTTTCTACTGTAGCTACAAATGTTGAAAGCCTACTGTTTGCTACAATTTGCACCGTACTTTGTAATGAAATAAAGGCTAACAATTCACTAGAATTGTATAACCACGGAGCTTAGCTCAGTAGCCATCATGGAGGGACTTAAGTCCCTTCTTGAACTATAGGTGAGGGTTCAAATCCCACTTGTAGTGCGAAAAAAATTTAAAAATGGTGTCAAATCACCCATTTGGTCTAGCAATGTTTGTACACCTAATAACCCTTAATAAAAATCTCTTTAGGCTCCCTCTTCCCAATAAACTAGGATAGAATAGCGTACGTATGGTGCTGTTGTTATACTTCTTCCAACATTACAAGTCAAGTTATACTTATATAAAAGTTCATATATTCTATGATTGTATATTAAATTATTTAAGAAGTATAATATCCATACAACCACACAAAAGTCTTAACTATACCTGTCTTAGTCCATTATTTTTGAATGAGGTGGCATTAGATAAATTTATTTAAGTTTTTGAAAATGCAAAATTGAAACAAAACAGATGTTACATGTCTATTTTGAGATTGTTACTTCAATTTCGGAATTGCAAAATAGTGAAAATATTATATGGCAAGAAAGCGGGGAGAGTACCTCTAAAAGGTACCTTTTATTCTACAGTACTCTAGTTATAAATAGTTCGTTTCAACACAAAAAGGGAAAAAGTGAAATTGGTCATTTGCATGAATAAAAAATGTTTGATACTTTGATTACATGTGTGACAACCCCAACTCACCCTAAGGCGAACCAAAGGGTTCGGCGGACCGCTTGCCCAACTCTCGCCGGGACTACGGATCGGAAACAAACGTAAACCCTACCAACCGCTCAAAGGAACTTCGAGAAGATAAACATTTAGAACCCAGTTGAGCCGAACTAAGAGATATAATCAATCTTTGGTACAACGGTCCCACAAAAAAATCAAAACGAAATGGAAGTGCCGCCAGGACTACTAAGCTAATCACATCCTGAAAAACTTGTTCCAAAAGATAATACAGTGCTCGAGCGCTACAACGACCGTTAAATGAAACGAAACGAAGAACGAAAACAAGCCGCGGATGAACAGTGACTACCACGTTACAATCCGGCCAGACCCCAATCGAATACGGATAACATTATATAACTCTAGAGAATAACATTTTCAAACCAAAAAAAATGCATGAACATGATTAAACAGTTTTATATACATACGTTTGTAATTTACAAATCAAAAGGGAAAAATTTGGATCAAGGTACATTTAGGGTTTTCCAACTCCCGAGGAGCTATACAAAAGAGTATTTATACTAGCTCAACTCATTCTTCAAAACATCGAAGTTCCAAAAGATTGCTCCCTGTAAGGAAAACAAGGATAACGGAACGGGATGAGTTAGAAGCTCAATGAGGTACCAAAAGTATAAACAATAGAAATCATAAGAAATCACTTTTAGAGCACGTATACACGTCAAATAATAGAAATGAATGAACACCACAAATTAAAGGATACAGGTGGCTCTCAGGAGCCAAATTCCCGTTGCAATACTTAATCCAACCTCGTTGACCCTCCGTCAACATTTAATGAAACACACATGTCCGTAGACCCCGCTTACGCCAAAATCCCCATCACCAAACATACCCCTTACCGGGCCCGAACGCCAAACAAGACCAGGAATGGTAATACTCGAGTATACCGGAAATCCAGAGTCTCCAACACCCATACATTCCCCAGGAACAGGCACCCATGGATTGTCAATTTCCTTAACCAAGCCCTTGCTGGTTCGATTCAATTCACTCCCCATGAGGTTGAGCTCAAATTTAACAGGAAGATCGTTGGATACACTTCCAAACGACATTATAACAGGCACAGGTAACAGAGTCAAGTATATACAGGAAACAGGCCACACAGGCCAGAGAACGAGTGTGATAAAGTACACACTCGTTTCATAGAAAATAAACAGTCGGGAAAGACATTCAAATAGCAATTTACCAGTACAGATAACCAGTTTAGCAATAATTCAGGGGAGTGGTACACTCACCAGTTAAAGCAAGGATAAAAGTTTCAACCAAAGTAGGGCTCTAATGACCAAGAAACCCTAGAATAACCAAGGTAAACAATTATGGTTCCACATCCACAAATCTAGTAAATAAAATGCACAAATGAGCCTCGACTACAAGTCGTAGACCTCACCAAATAATTACTCATGCAAGTGTGCAAAACATGATTTTGGGATGAAAAGGTAACATGAAGACCGAGGGCTCGAACAACCCCAAAAGCCTTCTTATATATATCCCAAACCAAACCAAACTCGAAGAAATCCAACACTCCCAAAATTTGGACAGTATATCCCCTACATTTCCTTACTTTTCCATCCTACAAGCAACGCCAATTCATCTCAAATCAACCTCATACACATCATAGACTATAAAATACACCTTTCGGCACAATAAGCACAACTGAAACTACACTTATCGGATTGAAATGAATCTTATGGGGTTTCGAAACCAAAACATATACCTACATTTCTTATGAAGACCTCCAAAGCCAAATCATTCATTTTCATGGTCAAAAATGGAAATCCCCACGAAAATAGAAATCTGTCTGCGAAATAGGGTTCATGGGCAGTCAAGGGTATTTCAGTCATTTCACATGCTACAGTGCTCGGAGTGAGCTGAAATTTTGTAGGCAGATAGTTAACACCATTTTCTACAACTTTCATGTTTTAACCTAAGCCTGATTCAGCCTCTAATATGCACGAATAAAGCCGGTCAGAACAGGGCAGATTGGAACCCTAAAACTGAAATTTCCACACAAAACTGAAATTTTCTGCAAGCAACCACAACTAACATATAAATACTTCATTTTACACCATATCAAGCCATCATTCATGGCCAACCAATAACTATCATATAAAATCAGAAAAATCACCAATAAAATCTGAAATTTAACTAACTCTACCTCAAACCACAAAATCTTCCATAAAATAGCATATTTAGCCACCCAAAAACCACTAATTTGACATTAGCATGAAGAAAGAGGAAGTTTGTAAGCAAAGTACCTTGACACCTCAAGAAAGATGATAACTTAGGGTTTTCCTTTCACAAATCCCTCCACTAGAAGCTTTAATCCTCATTAGTAAGCAACTTTGATGGAGTAATCTACAATTTCAATGGTTGGAAATCAAGATTGAAGCAAGGGATTGAAGTTGAGGTTGAAAAGTTTCTCTTGTTTCTTCCTCTTAGAGGTTCGGCCAGCTCAAGCAAAAAATGAAGATGATCTTGGTCAAATTTTGTATTTAGTAAAGGTGAAAAAAAGTTGGTCAAGTCTACATCCAATCAGGTCACGACACATGGCACTTTTAATGGTTCAAGCTTATCCTCTTTCTTCCAATGGTTAATCTATCTAGCTAACCTCTAATTGTTTCCTAGCACCTTGTAAAATAATATCTCTTAATACAAAAATTCAATTAATCGCCAAAAATTTTATTGTACTAAGCGCACTAGCGGGTCCCACGCTATTAATACACTTCAAATTTAACGTACACTAACTTATATCAGAAAAATGATTTAAAACTGTACTTACTTATAAAATATATAGAAAATGTAATATTTTAAAGGAAAGTAATAAAAATGTAGGCAAAAAAATAAAATAATGCCTGTAAAATGTGAAAATTTTCAAGTTCTCACAACATGTGAACTGCATTTATTCATCTAAGACTGTATCAGTATTAGATAAAGGCCTTATCCAACCAGAAAAATACTATTTGCACTTAAATCACTTTTATTTTTATCTCTTCTACATTAATTGTATTCATATGGTGTCACTAAGTTAATTAATCTTGCAGTGAAATATGTTTTGCAGCAAATTGGACTCTGATAAACACCAAAAAATATCTGGTAAAGAAGTGGAAGCTAAAAAACAAGTCGAATGAAAAAAGAAAGAAATTCATAAGCACAACCAATATTTTCCATGAAAAACAAAAAATAATCACTAATTGAAATATAAAAATTGACCTTGAAAATCTTGCACTCCCTATGTGCCATATTTGAGGTTTTTTGTTTTTTGAAACATCTTAACTGACTCCATAAAGTTTTGATTCTAAATTACTCACTAAAAATACGCTTATCTCAAGTGAATATCAGCTCGTAACAATAGGTAACATTGAAGATGTGCGATTGGTTTTATTAGAACAAATTCATGTTGATGTTCAATGGATTCCTAGAGAAGCAAATAAGGTTACACATACTTTAGCAAACTGCACTAAATCTACCAATCTAACTGAATCTTTTTGTAATTACCCTGGACTTGGTCAAATAAATTGTGCTGTATGATTTCCATCTAATTTATTAATAATGTTGGTTTTGCATTATATATATACACACACACACACGCAATCTTCCCCACATATATATTCCGTGTAGATGTGGGACTTTATGAAATTATTGAAATTGTTATGGCCAGGCTGAATTCCTATTTTGAACCTACCCTGATATCATATCCTATCCAATGAAGGAAAACAAATCCTGAAAATGACAATAGCAGACTTATGAATTAATGATAAGAACACTTATGAAATTAATTAATCTCCACCAAAATTAATGACGTGTGAAATCTAAATTAATTTTTGTAAAGAATTCAATCATGTGTTTGTGTAATGAGAAAACAACAATAGCTGGCTTATTCATTTGTTGTACGGATATTCTTGAATAGTACTTGTTGCTTGAGCGGCCATAAGTCAATATTGTTATTAACAAAATCCCAAAGAGTCGTTTGACTGAACAAGAAAAGAAATTAAATCCCACTACAAAGCCGTACCTACCTCTGTAAAGCTGATCTATGTTGAATGGCCCAAGTTGGGAAATTACAAACTTCTCACAACAATTTACTCCATCCAAGAATTGGTACATATGAACAGCATTCCAGTGAAAATTTTAGAGCGGGTGGAGAGATTCATAGATATTATTAAAATTTTACAGTGAAAATTTCATTAATTTTTCAAGTATACGGTGTCTCTTGGTTTTCAGATTGTTATATCTGTGTAAATTTATCCATTAATACAAATTTCATTCACGAAATTTTATGATGTGTTTTAAAATAAGAAAGAAAGGCAGAAAGAATCTTTTATTTTTGGAGAAAGAAAGAATCAACAGATATGCTTCTCAATATTTTATCTTCAATTGCTTAGGAATAGATTCGTAGAGTGCACGCAATAGGTTAGCCGATGAAAGAATTATTAAACAAATGCCGCAGAATGATTCAAATGTCAACGTATCAGGTTATCGTTGGCTTTTTTTTTTTTTTGAAATTCCAGAATTTTATGAAATACAAATATTGGACGTGGTAAAATCTCAACTTAGCTACACAACTTTATTTGCTAGCCTCCTTGGCTTCCTCCTTTTGGCAACAACTGTCTGAGCCGAAACGCAGTCTGTAGTGAATTAAATATGCCTTGCTTCTGATGATGTAAATAGTCAAGGAAACTGAAATAGATCATGGGTATGAGAAAATAATGCTATGAGATGTCAACAATTAGTTGATGAACTCAGAAAAAAAAAATCTAAAAAATTGTACTCCATCTTCCTTTACAAGCTGGTCTTGGTTGGCAGAAAATAAAGCACAAGAACGTGCATTGAAAACTTGAGGGATATAGGGCTAAAGTATCAGTATCAATCCTGAGCATAAAATTTGGACCATGTGTGTGTATATATATATATATATTATATATATTTTTTTCCACAAAAACCATCCCCAATTTTATTAAAAAAGGAAGAGAAAAATACAATATTCCAGAGAGGGACCAAACCTTACCTCAAGAAGCAAACGATGAATATTAAATAAGGAGTACTTACTCCCTTACAAATTGTGTCCTAAAATTGAAAAATGACATTGAGTCTAAAGCTACAATGGCTTTAACTGAAGATGGAAGTTCTTGTTGACGTGCGTGGGGTATACATATACAGTTTACTCATCCACAATCAAGTTTTATATTTATAAATTCCTAAATACCCCACACGCGATTTATCGCAAGTATATAAATCTTGAGCGAGTATAGGGTATTAAGGGTCGATCACACAAGGAAGATTGCAATTACCGGCATTTTTCGAACTCCTTTATTATCTAGACTACTATCAATATAAAAGTAATGAAAATAACACTAGAAAGCTCATAGAGGTATGGAATTCCTTACTACTTTTGCAAATGAAATTACCGGTTAAGTGAATGCTATTATCTTGGCTAGTTATGGCATAATTTCCTAATGTATATGAAACCTACTCTCGTAGTGATCCACTATACTTATAACTAAATCATACCTACTCTCGTGGTTATGAAATTAACTACAAGCTCATTTCTTGTATTAAATTACATGAAATAAGTCACTAAAGCCACATAGGTGCACCTCTACTCTCGTGAGTGTACTCCCTAGATTTATCACTTCCTTGAACTAGTGTTAAATTCCAATTCTCATTGCAAACTTAACACCTTTAGATAATCACAATTAATGGCCGGTTAATCATGATTAGAAAAGCAAAAGTGATAAATAACTTGCTCAAAATAATATCATCACATAACTAAATAAACATCACTAACAAGATATAGCAAGTTCAACCATAACTCTAGGCATAAACTTTAGAAACACATATAAAAACATAAATCCAAACTTGTACTATAGATAAATATGAACTCAAATACAAAAGAGAAAGTGATAAGAGAGAAGTCACCCTTGTCACATGAGCTCTAACTCTCCATCTTTGCTCTCCCAATCTTCATCCAAATTTAGTTACAAATACAAGAAGGAAAAACTACACTACCTATACTATACTACTCTTACTAATGAACTAAGGAAAATCTAGTAAAAGCTACATTTTTGGTGAGTTTCTCTAGCCTTCCAAAATTCTGAAAATGTTCTCCAAGGCTTCTATTTATAGAGGAATTCAAGCTCATAGTGAGTTGTTAAAGTTGATGTAAATTGCCTTTTGGAATCATCAAAAGATGCTTCTTAAATTCTCTATACTTGCTTGCTCAGTTTCAGCCGGATTTCTTGCAGATAAATTGGTCAAAAAGCTTGTGTGAATAGAGCACAAGTTGCAGGGCCGAAATTGGTGATCCGAGGCCCAGATCGCTCAAAATACCCCTCGGATCTCATTTTTCTTCGTTTTCATCTTCACTGAACATTAGGATCCGAGGCCTGTAACATAGAGATCCGAGCTCGGATCCTCCCCTCGGATGTAGCCTCTGATTGCAGAAGTTTATCCGAGGTCGGATCTAGTACAGATTTGAACTTGGATTTACTTGCTCTATTTTTTATCCAATTTCAACTGATATTTTCTCGATGTTAGAGGCTGAACTAGCTCCATGAACGTTATAGATCTTTGAGTTAGCTTTCCAATGCATCAAGAATCATCCAATTTGGAGCTCTGTGGATTGAGAAATAACCAAAATACCCTCAACTAGTCAGGGCTTTGTTTCAGCTTTTGACCATGAAAATGAACTTCTGTATTTCGACATTTTGACAATGAAAATGACTGAACTGGATTTCGATGTCTTCATACCAAATGTGGATCTATATCTTAGCTTCAAATGGTATAACAATCTCCTCAATTTGATTATTGTAACTCAAGATATAGCCGAAATATGAAAATATGTCATAGTTGTGAAAACTTGCTTCCTTTTATTCTTGATTGCATTTTTTCTGTGTGACCCCAATTTCAAGCACTATTCGCCTTTCCAAAGACATGCGAAATCCCAACTGAAGCTTGAGATATTATTTTCCTGATATGATGCAGTGTATTGCGTAGTGGCCATTTGGCCCGAGAATTCGATAGAATCAACTTCACCAACACCGCCGAATCGACTTCCACAGCAAAACCAAACATGCCTTTTGTACACACAAAATCAAACCAAATAAAAGGGAAAGACTCTCTGCCGTCAAGACGTTCACGCCACCAAATTCCTTGTAAAAAGTAAAAGTTACCTCCCCTTGATGATTCCTAACCAGCCCACCCGCAACGGCCACATTTTGCACAACACTTGCATCTGTATTAAGCTTTAGAGAACCCGGAGATGGTCTACCCCAAGATACGGCAACATGCTGATGCAAAATTGTAGATGAATGAGCTAAAGATGTCCATATAATGTCTGTATCTCCTTGGAAAGAAGAATTTTTGAATACCTCTGCTGTACCAAGTCGATTTAAGAAAATCTCTATCTCCAGATGACTTGAGCAGCTAAGTGATTTACCCCTTAAAACCTCGCTGCATTGCGTCCTTTCCAAATAAACGAAAGAATTATAATCGGAAGAGCAACTCGTATGTGATTCCTGTTAAGCTTGGGCAACGAAAGAAACCAGTGAAGCAGCAAAGCCGAAACACAAGAGAATTTCAGTTTTTTCGGACCAAAAATGTTGAAAAAATGGTCCCAAATAGCAATGGCTACAGGGCCATCAAGGAAGACATGAAGTGCTGATTTAGTACTTGATTGACAGCATACATGTTATGGCCTGGATTCAATAGAGCTATTAAACAAACTACCAGAAAGAGTCAGCAGGGAAGGTAGCAAGAGAAATGGGGGGCACATGGAGGAATCACGTGGCCAAGCATGGTCCTAACAGAATGAAGAAATTGGGCGAGAAAGTTTGTTAACTACTAGTAATCTGTTACTTGAGTTAGAAGCTAGGATTTGTATAAGAATTACATCTGCAATAGGAGGAATCATCAGATTGATTGTTACAAAATTCTTCTCTCAATAATATCTCAGACTCCCTCATTGTCTTTTCTCTCTTCTTCCTCTGAGTTCTCCTCATTTCTCCCCCTTTTCCCCTTCTTCTATCTTCCCTCTACTAATATAGTTCAGTTTCTCGATTCAATCTTCAACAGTGGTATCAGATCTTGCGGTCCTTGGATTGCAAGTTCACTCCACAGTCCAGCATGGTAGAAAGAACTCGCATGAAAAGCTTTAAGGAGCAGCCCAGTAAACAAGATGCCAAAATTCAAGCGGTCCTCGACTCCATGGTAGCAGACAAGCAAGCCATGGAGGAAAAACTGGAAGTTAATCAAAGTGAGATGCGGTCCTTACTGGAAGCCAATAGCACAGAGCTGAAAAATTTTGTGAGTAATCAGATCAGCTCGATCTTGAGAAGTTTGCAAGGTGACAAGGGAATTTTGGGAAATCCTAATGGCTCTGCAGAAAGGACTCCTAACAATCGAAATACTGGAATTCCGAATACTAGACATGGTGAATTTGGTAGTTCCTCTAGAGGAGAGGGACAACACTAGGCCATGGGGGTTCCTAGGTTAGATTTCCCCAGATTTGATGGCCACAATTCCAGGGAGTAGGTCAGGAAGTGTGAAAAATTCTTCCAATTATTTCGCACTTCTAAGGATCAGCAGATAGACCTTGTGGAACTGCACTTAGAAGGAAAGGCAGATCTCTGGTATCAGAATTTCAAAAAAGATAGAGGAATAGTCCAATGGAAGGATTTTGGATCAGAAGTGTGTGGGAGATTCAGCACTATGGGAGAGGCTGATGCAGTGGAAGAGTTCAGCAAACTAAATCAAACCTCCTCTGTTTTGGCTTATCAGGAGAAGTTTGAGGAATTGAGGTCTATTGTAATGATCCAGATGCCAGAAGTGATTGAATCCTACTACATTGCTAGTTTCCTAAGTGGGTTAAAGGGGGAAATTAAATCTGCCTTGAAGATGCACAGGCCAGACAGTCTACAATCTGCCTTTGAGATGGCCAGATGGCAGGAACACCACTTGGAGCTGGTCCACAAGTCCAGTAGGCCTATACTCAAGAATACCTTGCACTCAACCTCATTTGGTCTTAACAGGAAGGGGAATGGAGCTCAGGATTCGGGAGTAAGACAAGCTGGAATATCACCAATAGATCTCAGCAGGAAGTCCAATTCACAGCAAGTTTTCAAGAAAATCTCTCCCACTGAATTCCAGTACAGGAAGGATCACAACCTATGTTTCAGGTGTAGGGAAAGATTTAGTCTAGGACACAATTGTAAAAGCAAGGGGATCCACATGATGATAGTAGGAGAGGAGGAAAAAGGCGAGGAAAATCACACAGCAAAAGAGGAGGAAGTTATTGAATACATGGGGAACCGGCAAGAGCATGATGTGATGCTAACCTTGCATGCAATGTCAGGGGAATTATCCTCAAGCATCATCAAAATGCAAGGGGAGTATAAGAACCATCACTTGACAATCCTGTTCGATGGGGGAAGTATTAATTGTTTTATCAAGAGGACTGTGGCTCAGCAATACCCAGAAACTGTATAGAACCACAGGCCCTTCAAGGTCAAGATAGCTAATGGCAAGGAGTTGACATGTGACTAGTGGATTCCAGGGATGCAGTGGAACATGCAGGGCCATAGATTTGCATATGATGTATTTGTATTGGACCTAGAGCCTTATGATCTGATCCTTGGAGTCGATTGGATGAAGTCCTATAGTCCCATTACTTTTGATTTCAAGAAGTTGAACCTGTCTTTTGAAAAAGGAGGGGAGCAAGTGGTGCTAAAAGGAGACTCCAACAATTCAAACGTAAGGATGCAGCAAGGTCCCTTAGCTCACAAGTATGTCAGACATAAGATCAGGAAGGCATTGCAGCAATCCTGTATGGTGAAGATTCACAACTCACAGGTAATTTCTGAACCAGATTCTCTTACTGAGCTGTTGGCCAAGTATGATGATGTCATTGCAAACCCAAACACCCTCCCCCTAAACAGATGCCATGATCACCAAATCCCTCTTAAATCGGATCCCCAACCTTTCAAAATTCCTCCCTACAGGTACCCCCATATACAAAAAAATGAGATTGACAGGCAAGTGAAAGATATGTTGAACTCTGGCTTATACAAGTTAGCCATAGCCCCTTTGCATCACCTGCTCTTTTAGTGAAAAAGAAAGATGGGAGCTGGAGGCTTTGTATTGACTATAGGCAATTGAACAACCTCACTGTTAAAGATAAATTTCCAATCCCTATTATAGATGATTTATCGGATGAGATACATGGAGCCAGAATCTTTTCTAAAATTGATCTAAGATCAGGCTATCACCAAATCAGAATGAAACCTGATGACATCCATAAAACTGCTTTTAGAACTCATTCTGGTCTATATGAGTACCTAGTAATGCCATTTGGTCTAACAAACGCCCCAGCTACCTTTCAAGCCCTCATGAACTCAGTCTTTGAGCCTTATATCAGAAAATTTGTTCTCGTGTTTTTTTATGACATTTTAATCTATAGTCTAGACTACAAGACTCATCTTTACCACTCATCCATAGTTTTGAACACCCTGAGAAAACACTCCCTATATGCAAAGATGTCAAAATGCTCTTTTGGTCAAAACCAAGTAGAATATCTGGGACATATAATTACTAGTGAAGGGCTAAAAACTGATCCATCCAAGATGGAAGCAATGCTGTACTGGCCAACTCCCACCTATGTAAAGGCTCTTAGAGGATTCTTGGGCTTGACAGGTTACTATAGGAGGTTTGTTAAGGGGTATGGGGAGATTGCTAAGCCTCTTACTGAATTGCTAAAAAGGATCAATTTGCATGGAGTACTGCTGCAGAATCTACATTTCAACAATTGAAGCTGGCAATAAGTGCAGCACTAGTGTTGGCATTACCTGACTTCTCAAAGCCATTCCTGTTGGAAACTGATGCCAGTCAGATAGCCATTGGTGCTGTTCTAATGCAACAAGAGAGGCCAATAGCCTACTACAGTCAAGTACTGGGACAGAATAATTAGGCCAGATCTACCTATGAGAAGGAACTTCTATCACTCATCACTGCATTTCACAAATGGAAACATTACTTGATGGGACACTATTTCATTATAAAGACTGATCATGAAAGCCTCAAATACTTGTTGGATCAAAAAATTAACACTTCTCTTCAACAAAAATGGCTGGTTAAACTTATAGGGATGGACTATGAGATTCAATACAAAAGGGGGAAGGATAATGTGGTTGCTGATGCCTTATCAAGAAGGGGTGAATTGGAGAATACAGCAAAAACGTCTGTGCATACTATCACTACCATCAAGCCTCAGTGGTTGACAATGGTAGCTGAGAGCTACAATGGTGATGAGATGGCCACGGAAGTTCTGCTGAAGTTGGCTATGGGAGCTGATGCATTACCAAATTACTCTTATAACCAAGGGATTCTAAGATTCAAGGGAAGGGTGTGGGTAGGAGTCAATTCTAGATTAAGGCAAAGGCTGATCTTCTGTTTTCAAGATTGTTGTCTTAGGGGACACTCTGGGAATCATGGTACTTATCAGAGGATTAGGAGTTATCTATACTGGCCTGGAATGAAGAAGGAAATAGAGCAATATGTATAGAGCTGTAAGGTCTGCAAGAGGAGTAAAAATGAAAATTGCCCCTATCCAAGTTTGCTGCAGCCACTGGCCATACCTGACCAAGCGTGGCAACAAATTTCTATGGATTTCATTGAGGGGTTACCCAAGTCCTTTGGCTGTAATGTGATCTATGTGGTGGTGGACAGATTTACTAAGTATGCCCATTTTATTCCAATGACCTCTCACTACACTGCTAAAAGTGTAGCAAAGGCATTCTTTGATCAAATTTTTAGGTTGCATGGCCTACCAACACACATTGAGTTTGTTTGGACAACAAGAATTTGGAATAAAAATTTCAGATTTTGTTTTGCTTGTATCATACACACAATTCCCAATCACCTTTTTATCTCACATACATCACATCACAAAAAGTGCTACAGTAACTGGATCAAATAAATCATCCAAATAAATTCTTATCCAAACAAAGTCATTGTCTCTGATTGAGATAAGGCCTTTACTAGTTTGTTCTGGCAAGAACTCTTCAAAATGCTAGGCAGAGAACTAAATCTTTCATCTGCATATCACCCTTAGTCTGATGGGCAAATTGAAAGGGTGAATAGGTGTGTGGAAAACTACCTGAGAAGTATATATATGTATCAACCAGGGAAATGGAGGAAATGGCTCCCTGCAGCAGAGTGGTGGTACAACACTAACCATCATAATAGTTTGCAAATGTCTCCCTTTCAGGCCTTGTATGGTTACAAGCCTATTCAGATGAACCTGAGGCCTGATAGCACATTAATAGCTGCTGTGGAGGATTGGGCACAAGAACGAGTGGGCTGGAACTCCTTGCTCAAGGAGAACCTGTTGAAGGCTCAGAATAGGATGAAACAAATGGTAGATAAAGGGAGGAGTGACAGGGAATTTGAAGTAGGAGAATGGGCTTACTTGAAGCTTCAGCCTTACAGACAAACTTCTGTGGCTGTAAGAAGGAATATAAAACTAGCAAGCTAAGTACTATGGGCCTTATCAGGTAGAGCAAAAGATGGGGACTGTAGCTTATAGGTTGAAGTTACCAGCAGGATCAGCCATACATCCTGTTTTCCATGTCTCCCTGCTCAAAAAGTCACCTAAGGGGGCTCAAATCAACACTACCTTGCCTACCCTGAATGATGATGGTGAGTTTGGTCTTGTTCCCTCAGCAGTTCTGGACTAGAGGACAATTTTTAGGAAGGGACAAGAGGTCGAACAGGTGCTGGTGTAGTGGGAAAACATGGAACCCGAGGAGGCAACCTGGGAAGATTGGTCATTCATTCATGCTCAATTTCCTACTTTCCAAATTAATCAATCCTAGAGACTAGGATTGTGTTTAAGGGGGAGGCATTGTTATGGCCTGGATTCAATGGAGCTATTAAACAAACTACCAGAAAGAGTCAGCAGGGAAGGTAGCAAGAGAAATGGGGGGCACATGGAGGAATCACGTGGCCAAGCATGGTCCGAACAGAATGAAGAAATTGGGCGGGAAAGTTAGTTAACTGCTAGTAATCTGTTACTTGAGTTAGAAGCTAGGATTTGTATAAGAATTACATCTGCAATCGGAGGAATCATCAGATTGATTGTTACAAAATTCTTCTCTCAATAATATCTCAGACTCCCTCATTGTCTTTTCTCTCTTCTTCCTCTGAGTTCTTCCTTATTTCTCCCTCTTTTTCCCCTTCTTCTATCTTCCCTCTACTGACTTGAATCGCTTTTGCTGTAAATTCTCCTCTAAAGGCAAAAGATTATGAAGCAACCTCCACACAAAGAAAGACAATTTAATAGGGACAATGGCGTTCCAAATCAACCCGGAGACCAGAGAGATATTTTTCCTTTTCCTGACAGTCTCCCAAGCAGTGGAAACGGAAAAAAGCCCATTAGCAGAAGGAGACCATACCATGGAGTCCTTCTTAGACGGATCAAACTGTACCTGTAAAACTTGCAACACTATAGGTTGCAATAATCAAAGCCTAAGTTTTGCCTCATTCCATTTGTCCCCAATAAAGAATTCTGCCACAAGGAATTGAGGAGAGTCCTGCCGACAATAAAGTTGACACAAAGGATCATCTTGTAACCATCTGTCAACCCAGAAATCTACTGAACCCTCTCCAAAACACCATCGTTTATATATATATATATATATGCAAAGTGTATATATATCATGCATACAATACCTCGATTATCAGCATTCCATTGTTGCCATCCTTTCTGCCTTGTGGCTTCTACATTCTAAGTTGATGTACCAAAATGAAAAATGGAAAAGAAGAAGAAGAAGAAAATTAATCATACAAAACTTTTTCTTGTAGACAATGAACTTTCATTTATGCATTATTCTTGTCAAGGCACAATTTTTTTTTAACTATTAATCCTCGAGGCACAGATTTTGCAGGTGACATAATGGTGAGCTTTTGCATCCGCCGATAGTACATGGAAAATGATGTAACTGGCAATCTGCTAAAGAATTGGATGCTAAAAAACAAGTCTGATGAAAAAAAAAGAAAGTCATAAGGACAACCAATATTCTTGATGACAAACAAAAAATAAACAGTAATTGAAATATAAAAATTGGCCATGAAAATCTTGCACTCCCTATGTGCCATAATTTGAGATTTTTTGTTTTTTGGAATTCAAACTTTTTAAGAAAAAAAATGTAATTATTAAGTTTGAATGTGATGATTTTGGATGAACCTTAAACATGGTCCTCACATTTAAATTCTATGAGTCTAGTGGCACGCAAAAAGTATTTTTTTTTTCAAATGGTAAAATGGAAGCTTGAGAAGTTGTGTTGATTTTGAAAAGATGATTCTTTGTTTGGATTATCCAAAAGGTGAAAACATGACACTAGAAAAGGATGGAGGGAGGATAAAAGTAATAGTTGCTCAGTTATTTTACTAGTTTACTACTATTTTATTTACCTTTTTATTGTATATTTTTCAAAAAGCTTCCTTTTGTTTAGTTAAATAGAAAACCGAAGACCATGTACTTTATTTGTTTTCCATTGTTTGATATCAATAGGGCAACAAGTAATTTTAAAACTAGTGGAACACATTATAAAAATTCATAATTTTTCAAAGAGTGAGTTTGTAGGACTTTTTGGGGGGGGGGGGGGGGTGGGGGGCATGGGCCCCCACTTTAAATCCACCACACAACTATTAAAGTCTCCCAAGCGTAAAATTTTTTTAAATTGGAAATTGTGAAAATGTAAAGGAATAATAATTATGGCCACATGCTATACAAATTAAAATTAATCAAAGCCATAAATAGGTATAATTATTCTATAATTAGAAGGTTATATTAACTTTGTTATAGGGGCTGTTCTCATTTTCTTTTACATCTAGATTTTAGATTTTTTTTTTTTAAAAAGGTCAAAATCGTGAATATACCTATGAGTTAACTTTAATTGATTCTGATTTTTTTTCTCTATAATGACATTCAATGATTAACTTTTGCAAAATTTAATGCAAACAAGCATAGGCTAAAAGAAGCATGAATGCTAAAACAGTAAAAGCGGTCAGGAAAAATTTCTATATTGGGAATAAAAGATGAAACATCTTAAATGACCCCATAAAGTTTTGATTCTAAAATTACTCACTAAAAATATGCTAATCACAAGTGAATTTCAGCTCATAACAATAGGTAGCTTTGAAGGTGTCCGATTGGTTTTGTTAGAAAAAATTCATATTGATGTTCAATGGATACCTACATAAGCAAATAAGGTTGCAAACTACGCTAAATCTACCAATCTAACTGAATCTCTTTGGAATTCCTCCCGGCTTTGTCAAATAAATTAAATTGTGTTGTATGATTCCCAGCTAACTTATTAATAACTTGTTTGGATAGGAATATTTGCAAAAAAAATTTCAAATTTTTTTCTACTTACATCATGAACACAATTTCCAACCCACCTTTTTATCTAACATATATTATATCAGAAAAAGTGTTACAGTAATTATTTTAAAAAAATATATCAAAGAACCTCCTATTCAAACAAACTCATTGGTTTCACGTTTTCTATATACAAATACATATACATGTACATGTATATATATATATATATATGAATTCAGCCTGGCCATAAAAATTTCAATAATTTCATAAAGTCCCATGTCTTGACGTAATATATATGTGGGTAAGATTGAGCAGTAATATCCATTGTTTTCATTATATATATACGTGGGACTTTATGAAATTATTGAAATTGTTATGGCCAGGCTGAATTCCTAATTTGAACCTAAGCTGATATCATATCCTATCCAATGAAGGAAAGAAAAATCCTGAAAATGACAATAGGAGACTTATGAATTAATGAAAATAACGCTTATGAAATTAATTAATCTCCGCCAAAATTAAAGATGTGAAATCTAAACTAATTTTTGTAAAGAATTTAATCCTGTGTCTGTGTAACGAGAAAACAACAATTGCTGACTTTCATATGTTGTACGGATATTCTGGAGTAGTACTTGTTGCTTCAGTGGCCACAACGGATCCCTCAACTCAATGTTATTAACAAAATCCCAATGAGTCTTTTGACTGAACAAGAAAAGAAATTAAATCCCACTACAAAGCCGTACCTACCTCTGCAAAGCTGATCTACGTTGAATGGCCCAACTTGGGAAGGACAAGCTGCCAATGACAATGACCAAGTCACCAACAAATGAAAGAGACGCCATCAATTAATGCCAGACTTGATTGTTTCTCCAGTTAATTTCACGGACAAATAAATCTTGTCATTTCTTTGAATACTCAAGTAGAAATTTTGTAAGATTACACATACTTTAGCAAACTACGCTAAATCTACCAATCTAACTGAATCTTTTTGGAATTCTCCCCTGACTTTGTCAAATAAATTGTGCTGTATGATTTCCGGCTAACTTCTTAATAACGTTGGTTTTGCATTTTCTATATATATATATATATAGACACACACACGCAATCTTCCCCACATTTATATTCCGTGTAGATATGGGTCTTTATGAAATTATTGAAATTGTTATGGCCAGGCTGAATTCCTTATTTCAACCTAAGCTGATATCATATTCTATCCAATGAAGGAAAAAAAAAAAGTCCTGAAATGACAATAGCTGACTTATGAATTAATGAAAAGAACACTTAAGAAATTAATTAATCTCCACCAAAATTAATGACGTGGAATCTAAATTAATTTTTGTAAAGAATTCAATCCCGTGTTTGTGTAATGAGAAAGCAACAATAGCTGACTTATTCATATGTTGTACGGATATTCTTGAGTAGTACTTGTTGCTTGAGTGGCCAAATGTCAATGTTTATTTGGATTTTAGCGAAACTTTTTGTGATGTGATGTATGTGAGATAAAAAGGTGATTGGGAATTGTGTGTATGATGCAAGCCAAAATCTGAAATAAATCTTGCAAATTTTCTTTGTCCAAACAAACCTTAGCGAAATCCCAAAGAGTCTTTTAACTGAACAAATAAATCTTGTCATTTCTTTGAATATTCAAGTAGAAAGTTTGTAAGTATGTGTCTTGGCATGTCGAAGAGATGGTTGCTGTTGGTTATTAGTAGAACTTTAAGTACTTTCATCCGTTAAAGGTCATATAGCTGCTCAAGTGTCTTTGAGTGACAAATTGGGATTTAATGTCTCTATATAGACTCAAGGCTCCAAAATTGGTTCAGCCCAATGTTGTCCTTCGGTTCGATAAATTTATGAGAATTAAGAGTCAGCCACTTTATTTTCAAGTTTGGGTGTAGGTTCGAAAACTCTCTCATGTTACAGCCTTAATATTTCATAATTTTGTCATCAAACAGAGCAATTGATTATTGAATTTTTCATTCGGCACTCGTTAAAGCATTCAAATCATACCTGAGTTATTAAGTAAATGCATACATCATATTTATTATACCTCTGAATTGGGATACTTTCCGATTGTCAGGAAAAGACCCTTTAAAAGTCTCCTATGCACTAGGTTAGGAGCTCAAACCCCGTTTAGTATATCACACAAGAAGTATAGTACTTCTTGTTTTCAAAAAATTCAGAAAGTGCAACAGTGTACTTGTCTAGTTTGGTTCTTCACGCTCCTAACTCCCACACAAATCTCTTTAAACTCCTCATAATAGAGTAGGAGTAGGAGTAGGAGTAGGAGTAGGTTAGATATTTTTGCAGATAAAAAAAGAAAAAAATTGTGATGCTTTTCCAAATTAACTATACTTTTCCAATAAACTAGCACCTGAGCCCGCTTTTATCAATTGCCAATGGGTATCCATTATCCAAACTATTTTTTATTTACTTTACACAAACGAATGTTTGTTTCTGTACTCAACTGACATTCTACAAGACATAACATATTTTAGGTGAGATAACTTGGTTTCCTTCATGCATGAATCGAAGAAGAAAATGATTTATCAACATCCTCACTACAATTTGAGGTAACTATGCCACTGTATAGCCAACTTGCAACAAGATTTCACATATTAACGTATAATAATCCTAAATCAATATATCTTATTAAAACAGTAGGAAAATATGCTGGCTTTTGATCTATTCAAATTTTGTACTGGTGGTAATGTTACTAATTGTGTCCGTGGATAAGTGATGCTTACTAAACTTCTTATCTAGCATCTTATTCTATTCGTATATTTCCCCTTCTTTGATCTTCCACGACAAGAATGGTTCAAATTATTTGAACAGCTCGCTATATATCTTCTGCTATAAATGGTTATCGTTGGCTTTTTTTTCTTAATTCCACAAGTTTGTGAAATACAAATATTGGACGTGGTAAAATCTCAATTTAGCTACACAACTTTCTTTGCCATCCTCCTTGGCTTCCTCCTTTTGGCAACAACTGTCTGAGTCGAAAAGCAGTTTGTAGTGAATTAAATATGTCTTGCTTCTGATGATGTAAATAGTCCAGGAAACTGAAATAGATCATAGGTATGAGAAAATAATGCTATGAGATGTAAACAATTACTCGATGAACTCAAAAAAAAATCCAAAAAATTGAACGCCATCGTCCTTTACTAGCTAATCTTTGGTTGGCAGAAAATAAAGCACAAGAACGTGCATTGAAAACTTGAGGGATATAGGGCTAAAGTATCAGTATCAATCCTGAGCATAAAATTTGGACCATGTGTGTGTGTGTGTATATATACATATATATATATATATATATATATATATATATATATGCAAAGTGTATATGTATCATGCATACAATACCTCGATTATCAGCATTCCATTGCTGCCATCCTTTCTGCCTCGTGGCTTCTACATTCTAAGTTGATGTACCGAAATGAAAAATGGAAAAGAAGATGAAGCAGAAAATTCATCATACAGAACTTTTTCTTGTAGACAATGAGTTTTCATTTATGCATTATTCTTCTCAAGGCACAGGTTTTTTTTTTTTTTTAACTATTAATCCTCGAGGCACAGATTTTGTAGGTGACATAATGGTGAGCTTTTGCATCCGTCGATTGTACATGGAAAATGATGTAACTAACAATCCAGCAACTAGATGAGTTTATAGTTCTACACTTCTACATAGCATAGCTGCTAAAGACTTTAGCTTCGTGACATTACGCTAATGCTCGTTACCTTTTCTACTAAAAGAAGTTAGAAATTGCTGGACTTAAAATTTTCAAATCTTGTAATGTTGTTGATGCTTTTTTTAAACTCCTTCTGTAAGCTAATTCTGACTTAGACTTTGTCTTAATTCTTTGAGACTTGTCGCTTTCTCTTAACAATTCAGCGATAAGAAGTTTCAACACAACTACCGATTAGGTTTTGGAAAATTGCACCATCTCTTGCTATAAATAGCTATCATCATTTACTTGTTTTGTCACAAGCATAGCTAACATAAGATATCGGAGATGGCTAAATCTCAATTTAGCTGCGCAACCTTCTTTGCCCTGCTCATCTGCTTCCTCCTCCTCGTACCCAATAGTAAGTTGTAGCTAATCTTTAGTGAGAGAGTTTACACTTCTATAGTCTTAAATGGTGAACACATGCACAGAATGGCGTATATTTGTACATTCCCAAAGTTTTAATTATTTGTCTCTACCTCTCAAATAGAAATGGCTGTCACTAGCAATGAATTAGAAAAGTTATACGTATGTATCATGCATATGTACACTCACAATCAAAATTTTACCAATTAATTTGTATTACATATGCGCTATATGCTTTTCAATAAATGTTTTTGCTCAAAGTTTAGCCCTGTATTCTACTCTTGAATTTTCTCCCGCATTTTTTAATTTCTCGTCACATGTGAATAGACTGCAAATATACATGTGTAGTGTTGCAAGTAACAATACATGTGGCATAAAAGTAGAAAATGAGATAGAGATTGACACAAAAAATGACATAGAGAATCCATACCCTATAATATTAACAAACACTTATCCCCTATATGGACGAGCTCGATCCATCATATATTTGGACTAACTCTACATATTTTGCTTTCTCTTTTGCTTTGTTTCATGCAGAGATGCCAATGGCTGAAGCTAAATTTTGCAAGAGGCCTGCCGAGCACTATTCAGGGACATGTTACCCTAACCGGTGCTACAGTTATTGCAAATCTAAAGAACATGCTTACTCCGGAGAATGTATTTGGACTGGCCAGGGTCATCAACGTCATTATGCTTGCTACTGTGTCTACAATTGTTGAAAGCCTACTATTTGCTACAATTTGCACCGTACTTTGTAATGAAATAAAGGCCAACAATTCACTAGAATTGCGTATGTGCCGCCAATAGTTGTTGTTCCTATGTCAGTCAGTTGCCAATAACGTACGGTCATGTCTGTGTTATCATTGAAACATCACTGCTCAGTGATTATTTAATCAGTATTCATGTGTTTCTGTTACCATCTGTCTTGTATTCATTTAAATATAAATGGACTACCTCTGTCGAAGTATGAGGGCCATTCTGGGATTTCAAATTGTTATGAGTACATGTGATTATTGGACTCTGATAAACACCAAAAAAATCTGCTAAAGAATTGGATGCTAAAATACAAGTCTGATGAAAAAAAAAAAAGAAAGTCATAAGGACAACCAATATTCCTTCTCTCTATTCTTATTCTCTCTAATTTCTTAACTAGTTCATGGCTGCCCTTCAGCCGTCGGCTGAGGGGCAAGGATTATCACCTACCAAAAAAAAATCTTTCTCTCAATTATTTTCTCAGCCGGCAATATCTCCTATCCACATTCAGCAGGCTTCTGTCTACAAGGGAGAAGCTGCGGTAGTTTTTTCTAAAGCAGATGCAGACAAACTTGCAGCGCCGTTTCAATGGGCTTTGGTGGGAAAATTTTCACACGGCCGACCTTCTTTGGAAGATATTCGAAAGTTTTTTGCTTCTTTAAACCTGAAGGATCATGTTTCTATTGGATTGATGGATTATAGGCATGTTCTCATTAAGTGCATGGCTGAAGCTGACTTCAACAGAATTTGGATGCGAGGGATTTGGCAACTGGGTAAATATCCGATGCGTGTGTTTAGATGGACAAGGGAGTTTCATGTGCTTAGGGAATCTTCTCTGGCTCCGGTTTGGGTAGTTCTTCCAGCTCTGCCTATTCATTATTTCGACAAACATTCATTATTCTCCATACTTTCTCCAGTAGGAAGACCACTCTTCCTAGATTCGGCAACCGCAGCTGGGACTCGACCAAGTTTGGCCAGGGTATGTGTGGAACTCGATGTAGCGAAATCTTTTACACAAAGAGTTTGGGTGGCTGTTGAAGGTGAGTCTGGATTCTGGCAACGTATTGTGCCAGAGAATATGCCATTATATTGTTCATCTTGTTCACGTTTGGGTCATTCCCAAGAGCAATGCAAGAAGAATGTAACTGAGGTTGGGTCTCGGTATCTATATAACCAAAACATGAAGCTGCAGAGGGATCTACCATTAGAAGTTAATAATATTCAAGTGTCAAATTTAGACCTTGTAAACAACCCAGATGCTAACTTGAACAAAACAACAGATGCCGTGACTGATTCCGACGAAGTGCAGCATCCTGAGATGGGCAATTATGCTGAAAAACTCAAAGGTGCAGTGGTGGAGGAAGTCTGTACTGCCACAAAGGTTCAGGAAGTTAGTCAGCCTGATGATCACCTTAGTAAGCTTGGAGTATCTAAGTTGTCGTCCAATGCTGAATTTGAACAACCACACAATGATCTTGCATTGGAGCTGCCGATACGTGAGGATCGAAGGGAAATGGAAAACCAGCTGGACAAGGCCCACGGGAATGAATACCAAGGGACCCGTTCTGAAACTAATATAATTCCCACAGACAAACTTCTTTGTAAGGCTGACAGAAATTCTCTTCATCATCTATCTGATCACCAAGTGGTGATAGTTGCTGCATCCAAGCCGACAACATCTGATGTGCAAGGGAATTTTAATACGACTCATATGAGGGAGCAAACACTTGTTGGGGAACAATTGACTATGCAAAAGCAGTTAGAACAGGTCCACGAAAATGATGAAGGGACCCAAGCTACATCGTCTGAAGCATCAAAAGTGAAACTTCAGTCCACTGCCGACAATAACTCCTTGGAGCATCTCTATGTTGAGTTGCGAGGAGTGGAGAATTACGGTCCTACAGAGCATGGGATAGTGGAGGTTAATTCACCAACTGTTGCAGGAAATTTGTCTCCCAGACCGGGTGTCCCACAAGAAAATTTGCCGGAATCATCAGGTCCTTCTTTAACTATTCATCAATCAGGGGTGGCTGACCGTAATCCCAAACAAAAAAGGACAAAAGGTTTGAGGGCTAATTTGCAAACCGACAGAATTTTGCGCTCACGGTCAGAGACATCTTCCAACAACTCATTCCAGGTTCTTTCTCATGATTAATGGCATTTTTTGGAATATTAGAGGAGTAGCTAAAGCACCTAATCTACGAAGATTAATCAATTTAGTACGGACACATCATTTCCAATTTGTTGTGATTTGTGAGCCAAAGTTAGACGTATCTAAAATACAGACCATTCGTCTACGTCTATTATTTGATTACGTGCTTGTTAATTGTTCAAGTGATATTTGGGTGTTCTACAATAATCCTTTCCTTTGCTCGATTGTTGGTAATTCTGATCAGCATATTTCTCTACATGTACAAAGTCCCCTAATTCCTTCTCCAATAATTATGTCCTTTGTCCATGCTAAATGCTCAGTTGACGAGCGGCGTGACTTATGGTCCTCATTGTTAGCTGATAAGCCTAGTTTTCTTCCTTGGTGTATTGGGGGTGATTTTAATGTTATTGTGGCACCTCATGAAAAAAGGGGAGGTCGTCCATTTGCTATAACAGAAGGAGTGGAATTTCTGTCTTTCATGGAGGAGGCTGGAGTATTTGATGTTGGCTTCTCAGGACCCAATTTTACATGGTCAAACAATCGACGAAGTAGAGCTCGGATTTCAAAGAGGTTAGACAGGTTCTTAGTCAACGGGGCATGTCTGGATCTTTCTTATAACATTTCTGTCCTTCACTTGGCTAGACATCCATCTGACCATTCACCGTTAAAGCTCTCATTTGTTGCTCAATCAGATGCTAAGCCGCGTCCATTTCGATTTTTGAATGTGTGGACGACTAAACCACAACTCTTGGAGGTGATAAGCCAGGCTTGGAATCAAGATGTCAATGGATCTCCGATGCGTGCTCTATGTTCTAAATTATTAGCAACAAGAAAAGCTATTCAGACATGGAACAAAGAACACTTTGGAAACGTGATCGATAATATGCGATCTGCGGAAATGGCGGTGCAACGGGCAGAAGAAGTAGTAGATCAAGATGATTCCGAGGAGTGCCAGATTGAACTCAAAAAGGCTCAGGCGGAGCTGAGACATGCATTATCAATTGAAGAACAATTTTGGAGGCAAAAGGCCAGGGTGAAATGGCTTCGACAGGGAGATACCAATTCAAAGTATTTTCATGCGATAGTAAGACAAAGACGGGCTCAAGCTATGATTTATCGTATCAAAAAAGCCAATGGTGTTTGGGTGGACAATGAAGCTGATATAGCAAGTGAAGCAACCACCTATTTCTCTAAACTTTTCTCGGATTCTTTGGGATCATCTGCAGATATGCTACACCTAATTCCACCTATGATTTCGGGAGAGGATAATGTGAAGTTGGAAGAAATCCCTTCAATTGAAGAGGTTTTTAGAGTCCTGAAGGCAATGGATGAAGAAAGTGCTGCTGGCCCAGATGGATTCACGGGAAAATTTTTTACTTTTGCATGGCCAGTCATCGCCCAAGATGTCTACAAGGCGGTACTCAGTTTTTTCTGTGGAGCAGAACTTCCTCGTTTCATCACCTCTACTTCAATTGTTCTAATTCCAAAGGTGCCAAATCCTCAAGATTTTTCTCAATTTAGACCCATCAGCCTATGTAACTTCTTCAACAAGCTATTATCAAGGATCTTGGCAGACAGAGTGGCGGAAATATTGCCAAAAATTATTTCTCCCCAGCAGACAGGATTTGTGAAGGGTCGTAATATAACCGAAAACTTCCTACTTGCACAGGAGGTGATATCGGGTATGGCGAAAAAGAATAGAGGTGGTAATGTGGTTATGAAACTAGACATGTCTAAGGCATATGACAGAGTGGCATGGGGTCATATTATCAATTTTCTGAGAAGGTTCGGTTTTGGTGAGAGATTCATTGATATGGTTTGGCGACTGATTTCTAATGTCTGGTTTTCCGTCATTATAAATGGATCCTTATATGGTTTTTTCAAATCTTCGAGAGGACTCCGTCAGGGTGACCCATTATCACCAGCATTATTTATTATAGGGGCAGAGGTGTTATCTAGAGCACTGAATAATCTTGTCATGCAACCAAGATTTGTGGGTTTCAAAGTTCCATATGGATGCCCGTCTATTACTCACTTGGCATTTGCGGATGATGTTCTTATTTTTGCAAATGGATCCTCATTTTCCCTGAAGGCTATCATGAAAGTGTTAGATGATTATCAAAGATGTTCGGGCCAATTAATAAATGTACAAAAAAGCTGTTATCTAGTTCATCCATCTGTATCAATGGCAAGACGACGGCTGCTTGATCGCATTTCTAGGTTTGCCCGCAAGTCATTTCCAGTACGCTATTTAGGGTTTCCGCTCTACATTGGAAGATGCAAATCATCTTATTTTGGAGAAGTTTGTCACGCAATACTAGCAAGGATTCTGTCTTGGAAATCAAGGTTACTTTCCTTTGGAGGAAAAATTATTCTAATCAAGCATGTATTATCATCAATACCAGTTCACCTAATGTCAGCTGCAGTTATTCCCAGTTCGGTGTTAAAAACTATAGAAAAGGCATGCTCGGCATTCCTGTGGGGATCCTCACCCGAGGAGTCGAAGCTTCATTGGATAAGTTGGCCTCAATTGTGCTATCCAGTTGAGGAAGGGGGAATTGGATTTCGGAGATTATGTGACGTCTACATAGCCTTTTCCTCCAAGTTATGGTGGAAATTCCGAACAGAATCATCACTGTGGTCAACCTTCATGAAAGCAAAGTATTGTAAATGTCTGCATCCTTGTCAGGTAGAACTCAGGCCAACGGATTCGGCAATTTGGCGAAGGATGATCAATGTGAGCAGACAAGTGGAACTCTCAATATTATGGGTGGCCAAATATGGGGCGTGTCATTTTTGGTACGATAACTGGTTGGGGAGTGGTGCATTGTTTCTAAAGGTTCCGGTTATCCCAAATTTGACGTTCCGAAACTTCGTAAGCAACGGCCATTGGGATTTGAACCTTCTTTACCATACATTGCCAAAGGAAATTGCTTATTCCATTTCAGAACAAATGGCCCCAGAAGAAGGAAGTATAGCTGAAGTCATTTGGATGCCCACAACAACTGGAAATTTCTCTCTACACTCAGCTTTTGGGGATATTAGGCAGGCCCGACCCACGTCTATGGTATTTGCTTCCATTTGGCACCCTCGGATACCTGTGAAAGTTTCATTTTTCATGATGAGACTTCTTCTGAGGAGAATACCGACACCGGATAAGCTTCGTAAATTTGGTTTCCATTTGCCGTCAAAGTGCTTTTGCTGCACTGAGGCTTCTGAGGAGTCTATTGAGCATTTATTCTCCAATGGACACATTGCGTCATTACTTTGGAATTATTTTGGAGGGTTATGTGGAATAAAATTCTCAGGATCTTTTCTACGAGCACGCATAGTAGATTGGTGGTTGTTTTCACAGGATTCTGAGTTACGAAGGCTTATTTGTCGTATTCTTCCTAGTGTAATTTGCTGGCAGATTTGGAAGGCAAGGAACAAAGCAATGTTTGAGGGTGTCCAGATGCAATCATCAGCCATTCGCCAAGCCATCTTCTCATAAGTCCAATCCATGGTAGGAATACATTTTAAACAACTGATAAGACTACAATCTTTTTGTCAATTGTATGATTGGTCAAATGCACCTGGAGGTACAGTTGTATATCAAGGTATCCGCTGGGAAACCAAAGAGACAGGGAGGTATACTCTTAACACGGATGGATGTGCTAAGGGTAATCCAGGAATAGGTGGAGGTGGGGGCATACTCCGGGATTCCACTGGATTGCCAATGATTGGTTTTTCGGCATATCTGGGAGAAACTACATGTCTCCGTGCAGAGGCTTGTGCTCTTCTTATTGGTCTTCAGATCTGTATACATAAGGGTTTTGGAAACATATGTGTACAATCAGATTCATTGGTTTTAATTGGGATCATTCAACGTCGTACTCAATGTCCGTGGAAAATTCGAAGATACGTCAACCAGATTTGGCAGTTATTAGATGATCCATCTAGATTCACGCACTGCTATCAGGAGGCTAACACAGTTGCTGATGCTTTATCTAATGTGGGTATATCTCATCCAGATAAACAAATTGAGATTTATGACACCTTCAGTACATTCCCAAGGTTGCCTCGTGGGGCAATCCGTTTGGACAGAATAGGGATACCTTCAATTAGAAAAATGAGGATTATGTAAGAGGAATATTTTGTTATATTTTCCATGAATAAATAAATAAAAAAAAAATTTGATAAAAAAAAAAAAAACCAATATTCTCGATGACAAACAAAAAAATAAACAGTAATTGAAATATAAAAATTGGCCATGAAAATCTTGCACTCCCTATGTGCCATAATTTGAAATTTTTTGTTTTTGGAAATCCAACTTTTTAAGAAAAAAATGTAATTATTAAATTTGAATGTGGTGATTTTGGACGAACCTTAATTTGGGCCCTAACATTTAAATTCTTTGAGTCTAGTGGCACGCAAAAAAAAAAAAAGTAATTTTCTCAAATGGTAAAATGGAATAGCTTATGAAGTTGTGTTGATTTCGAAAAGATGACTCTTTCTTTGGAATATCCAAAAGGTGAAAACATGACACTAAAAAGGATGGAGGGTGGATAAAAGTAATAGTTGCTAAGTTATTTTGCTATTTTACCGTTTTATTTTCCTTTCTATTATTTTTAAAAGTTCCGATTGACTCTGGCTTAGCTTCCTTTAGTTTAGTTAAATAGAAAACCGAAGACCATGTACTTTATTTGCTTTCCATTGTTTGACAACAATAGGGCAACAAGTAATTTTAAAACTAGTGGAACACATTATAAAAATTCATAATTTTTTCAAAGAGTGAGTTTGTAGGAGTTTTTGGTGGGGCATGGGCCCCCACTTTAAATCCACCACTATTAAAGGTTCCCAGGTGTAATTTTTTTTAAACTGGAAGTTGTGAAAATGTAAAGGAATAATAAATACGACTACATGGTAAATAAATACAAAATTAAAATTAATCAAAGCCATAAATAGGTATAATTATTCTGTAATTAAAAGATTGTATTATCTTGGTTATAGGGGCCGTTCTCATTTTCTTTTACATCTAGACTTTAGAATTTTTTAAAAAACCAAAAAAGGTCAAAATCTAGAATATACCTAGGACTTAAATTAATTGATTCTGAATTTTTTCTCTATAATTACATTCTATGATCAACTTTTGCAAAATTTACAACAAACAAGAATAGGCTAAAAGAAGCATGAATACCAAACAAATAAAATGCGATCGGAAAAAATTTCTATATTGGGAATAAAAGATGAAACATCTTAACTGACTCCATAAAGTTTCGATTCTAAATTACTCACTAAAAATATGCTTATCTCAAGTGAATATCAGCTCGTAACAATAGATAACATTGAAGATGTGCGATTGGTTTTATTAGAACAAATTCAGGTTGATGTTCAATGGATTCCTAGAGAAGCAAATATGGTTGCACATACTTTACCAAACTGCACTAAATCTACCAATCTAACTGAATCTTTTTGGAATTACCCCTGGACTTGGTCAAATAAATTGTGTTGTATAATTTCCGTCTAACTTATTAATAATGTTGGTTTTGCATTTTCTATATATATATATATATATATATATATATATATATATATATACTATCCAATGAGCGAAAAAAAATCCTGAAAATGACAATAGCTGACTTATGAATTAACGATAAGAACACTTATGAAATTAATTAATCTCCACCAAAATTAATGACGTGTGAAATCTAAATTAATTTTTGTAAAGAATTCAATCCTGTGTCTGTGTAATGAGAAAGGAACAATAACTGACTTATTCATATGTTTGAGTAGTACTTGTTGCTTTAGTGGCCAAAAGTCAACATTATTAACAAAATCCCAAAGAGTCTTTTGACTAAACAAGAAAAGAAATTAAATCCCACTATAAAGCCGTACCTACCTCTGTAAAGCTGATCCCTGTTGAATGGCCCAAGTTGGGATAGACAAGCCGAGAATGACAATGACCAAGTCAAGCAGCAAATGAAAGAGACACCATCAATTAATACCAGACTTTCACGGACAAATAAATCTTGTCATTTCTTGAAATACTCAAGTAGAAATTTTGTAAGCATGTGACTTGGCATATCGAAGAGATGGTTGCTGTTGGTTATTAGTCGAATTATAAGTGCGTTCATCTGTTAAAGGTCATGTAGCTGGTCAAGTGTCTTTGAGTGACAAATCGGGATTAAATGTCTCTATATAGACTCAAAAACAAAAAATTTTATCCAAATATATAGACTCAAAATTTGTTCCGCTAATATTGTCCTTCGGTTCAAGAAATTGATGAAAATTAAGAGTCAGCCATTGATAGGGTTGACGGGCTTTTGATATAAGTGCAAGTTTAATTCCGATTTATATCCATTTAACTACAAGTATACAGGTCAAATTGATAGTTTAGGGCATGTATCGAGTCGATCCCTCGAGAAGCAACTTAAACAAGTACTAGGTACTTTACTTTCTCTATTATTTAGACTAACTAATAATTGAAATAAGAGAATTTATAACTACTACTACCTACAAATCTTAACTAGACAATTGTAAGATAACAAATGGAAAAAATTCACTAAATACTTGAGTTTAGGGATATAGATTCCACTTATGGTATAAACAATACAAATGAATAGATTTACCTCTTGTTACAGCCCTTGTTTAACTAAAAATTCATTTTCAATATTATGACGACCCCACCTCCCCCTAGGGCTTACCCCAGGGTTTAGCGGACCGTCTGCCCAATTCTTGCCAAGACTCACTCACTCATTTCAAAAAAATGGGTTATAATTTCGAAAGAAAAAAAAAAACAATAGTTCCAAACTTAAAACGTACATTGATGCTTAAGTTAAGTTCCAGGAATCATACAATCCCAAATATCTCAAAATATTTAACATCCCAAATACATTCAACCCTAATCGAGCACTAGCGCGAGTACAGTAGTAAAAATTCAAAAGCTAGACAATGCTAGTCTGTACCAGTCTCACGCCCTCGCTCATATCCCCTGTAAGGAAAACAAATTTAACAGAATAGAGTGAGCCAAAACTCAGTGAGGTTACAAAACTTCATGCAAACCCAAGTAGCAAGTTGGCCACATGTAAAACTTGAAATCTCAAAATGAGCGAGTGTGAAAGTTCATAAAAAGAAACAATAACACTACAAGTAACACGCATTTCCAAGTATAAGGATACAGATGTGTGATGCCCCCACTTCTCCCTAAAGCGAACCAGAGGGTATCCGCGGGATGTCTGCCCAACTCTCGCCAGGACTCAAACAGTTCCCATTCAAGGTTAAAGCAAAACCATTCAACAACACTGGATAAGTAAGAGAGTGTGGAAAACTCCCAAACGTAACAATATATATATCGCTTATCCAATCATTACATTAAATTCCCAAAAGGTACATCAATACCCAAAATATACTACATCGGGGTACATCAAATATCCAAACCACACATTAGGTTTCCAAAGTACAACCAATAAAAGGTCTAGCCCAAAATATATTAGAAATCCTGAGCCAAAAGTGCATCGAAAGAGTTCCTCCAAGTATCATTCCGTGCCAAATTCTGTTAAAGAAAACAAATCTATAGGGTGAGCAAAACGCTCGTGAGGCCAAGGACACACATGCAATCACATAGTCCAAGTAACAAGCCCAATTAACAGGTCAAATAAGAAGGTATAAATAATTGCCAATTCCAATGAAATGTAAATAGAAACAATTCAAGGATATGGTAGCTCTCAGGAGCTAAGTTTCACTTGCATTGTCAGGGTCATTCGTATACCTTCCCGCGATGACTCTCCGTCAACCGGGTTGGTATTTCCAATCCGTAGATCTCCACTTACTTCCCTCCATCCATCATTTCACCCTCTCAGATCCGTAACCAACAGGCATGTAAAGGCGATACTATACAAGTATGCCAAGCAAGATCTCAAAAGATCAAGCTTCAGGTCCCAAGATTTACCAAGTTCTCCCGACCAAGACCTCACGATTGGCTGCGAGATTACGAGGAATAACCATTGGATTTTGGGCGTCCCCACAGGTCAGGTTTTCAGAAACAAATCAAGTTTTAGCCAATGCGATTTCTCTGCATTCGACTTTAGGTCATGTACATGTAAAATCCAGCAATTTCATGTAATTCATGTAGCAAGTCATGTATTGATCCAAGTAAAGGAGATAAAGCGCGGTAAAGTACACACTTTTCCTAACAAGTACAATTCAAGTAACAACAGGTTCAAGTAGAGCTCATGTAGGCAACAGATCTCAAACGAAGTGCAAGTAAACATGCACTTGACACTCACCAAATCAATCAAGGAGAAATGTTACTTGAAGTTCAAGCGTTTACCGTAGGATCCTCTTGAAGGTCCTCGTGCGAGCCTGAGCAATTAATAGTGAACAATCACTTATAAACCCCAATTATCAAGAAAGTTTGCACCCTGGTGCAATCCTAGAAAATTTTACTAAAAATGAGCCTAAATTACTCACAAATTAAGGCTCAAAAGTGGAGTTTTAAAGTGCAAGAGAAATCAAGTTTTCATCTTTGAAATCAGGTATAAAACGTTCATGTAATATCGAAGGAATAAGGAATACTTTAAAAACTCCATTTCCTTGGAATTCGAAAAATTTCAGTTTTGATATGATACATTAGAAAAATCGTATCTCACGTTTTACAAATCGAAAATTGGAAAACTTGGTACCGTTGGAAATCTCTTCCAAGGTACTAAAAGTTTCTAGAATACACTTTTCTAAGATTCCAAATGGAAAGCATTCAAAAATAAGCTCAAAGTCTCTGTTTTGGTCCCTAAGGCAGATTTAGGTTGGTTTTTGGTCAACTTTGAAAATTCGGCAAAATTCACTTGATTGGAACTAGCTTTTGAAATTTGGAACTCTTTTAGAGTCGCAATCCAAGTTTACAGCAAAACAAGCGGAATGATCATTACTTACTTTCTTAGAGAGCCAAGACAGAGATTTTTGGTCACTTTGAGCTGGAGAAAAACCGTGAGAGGTAGCTCTTTTCCTAACTTATCTTGATCACCAAGTGATTTGAGGGTTGCATGTAAAATTTGGAGGGAATTGAGTAAGAAATTGAGGAGAGAGGGTGGAGGAATTTTCTGGTCTTGCTCTCCCTTTGCTGCTCGGCTGTTTGTGCGTAGAGAGAAAGGAAATGCTGATGGTATGAGCTTCTAATGGTAAGCTTAAAACGTGTGGCTCACTTGTACTCAAAGCTGTCCACTAAAGTAGTGCACGTGCGCGTGCGTTTCGGGCTCGATTCCTCGCGAGTTTATTGCACTTTTACACTAAACCTGTAATGCACTTGCATTCATATTATTATTATTCACTCTTAATAGTCCCAAAATAATAGCCTAAGGTTCCTCAATTACTCGCGTACGTGAAAAAAATGCGTATTTCCAATTTAAGCGCGAGATAGTGGAATTTCTAAGAATTTCCTTATGACGGTAATATAACTAACTAACCTTTGACACTTAAATATAAAATACCTATTTTGAGATTAATGTACAAGTCTCCAATTTTCCAAACTTATTGTACTCTCGAATCGATTATTTACTCCAGTCGCGTATTTACTATTTTCACTTAACGAGCCTTCAGAAATTAAATTTCGAAACGAGGCACTTTAAAAATATAACTAAGCTATGGATCCATTTAATTAGGTCTAAAAAGGTTAGAAAATAATAATTGGAGCATTTGGCCAAGTAAATAATTAAATAAACTAGAATTTGGAGTTTAAATTAAAGAATTTTTTTTTTGTGAGTCTTTACATTCTCTTCCCCTTAAGAAAATTTCGTTCTCGAAATTTACCTTGATCTGCGAACAGGTCTGGATATTTTTCTCGGATTGCCTCTTCAACTTCCCAGGTCGCTTCCTCTAACTCGTGGTTCCTCCAGAGAACTTTTACTAAAGGTATCTGCTTATTTTTCAATTCTTTCATCTTTCTATCCAGAAGTTTCACCGGTTTCTCCTCATAGGTCAAAGTCTCATTAATCTCAATATTTTCCGGTTGCAAAATGTGAGTAGGGTTTGGATGGTACTTCTTAAGCATGGATACATGGAAAATATTATGGATCCGAGATAAACTCGGTGGCAATTCCAACTTGTAGGCTACACTCCCCACACGCTGGATAATCTTATAAGGCCCTACGAATCTTGGTTGTAGTTTCTTCCCCTTTCCAGACATCAAGCTCGCTTTCAGAAGTGTGATCTTGAGAAACACTAGATCTCCAACCACAAATTCCAAATCCTTCCTCCAGTTATCTGCGTAACTCTTTTGACGACTTTGTGTGGTTTGAATTCTCTGATGTATTAACTTTACTTTCTCATTGGCTTCCTCAATCCATGGCACTGTAGTCGGGTCTAAGATCTTTCGTTCACCTATTTCGTCCCAACAAGTCGGAAACCTACACTTTCGACCATAAAGTGCTTCATACGGGGCCATTTGAATGGAAGAGTGATAACTATTGTTATAAGCAAATTCTACCACAGTTAAATACTTATTCCAACTCTCCCCAAAATCCAACACATAAGTCCTCAACATATCCTCAAGGGTTTGAATCATCCGCTCGGACTGTCCATCGGTCTAGGGATGATAAGTAGTACTGAAACTCAATTTAGTCCCTAACACCTCTTGCATCTTTTGCCAAAACCTCGAAACAAATCTTGGATCTCTATCCGACACGATACTGACAGGGATTCCATGTAATCTAATGATCTCATCCAAATACAACTTGGCCAACTTCTCCAATGGGTACCTCATGTTAATCGGTAGAAAATGAGCTGATTTGGTCAATCTATCCACTATTACCCAGATAGCATCATGGCATTTTTGTGTCCTCGGTAATCCTGATACAAAGTCCATAGTGATGTTTTCCTATTTCCACTCAGGTATTTCCAAAGATTGCAAAAGTCCTGATGGTTTCTGATGTTCGGCTTTAACCTGTTGACAAATTAAACAGGTTTGGACAAATTGGGCAATTTCCTTTTTCATGCTCTCCCATCAGTACAATCTCTTCAAATCTTGATACATTTTATTCCCTCCAGGGTATACCGTAAATTTCGATCGACGTGCCTCCTCTAAAATTTTCTTCTTAAGTCCTTCATCTTTTGGCACCACTAACCGATTCTGAAACTTCAAAATACCATTTGATCCCAAATCAAAATCCGACTTTTTTCCCTTTTTGACACTTTCCACCCACTTTTGCACTTCAGGGTCCTTTTCCCGAGACTCTTTAATACGTCCCATCAAGGTGGAATTTACTACAATAGTCCCAAGGACTATTTTCCTCGGCTCCAATCGAGAATTCCAATAACTAATTTCTTCTAACAAGTGAAGGTCCTTAATCATCAATCTGGCCACTTGTACTTGACGGATTAGAGTATCAGCCACTACATTGGCTTTTCCTGGATGATACTTTATCTTGCAATCATAGTCTTCTAGAAATTCTATCCATCTACGTTGCCTTAAATTCAGCTCCTTCTGAGAAAATAAGTACTTAAGCCTTTTGTGATCAGTGAGAACCTCAAATATCACCCCGTATAGGTAATGCCTCCATTTCTTTAAAGCAAATACCACAGTCGCTAACTCTAAGTCATGGGTCGGGTAATTTCCTTCATGTGGTTTTAATTTCCTAGAGGCATAGGCTATCACTTTGTCATTTTGCATTAAAATACAGCCTAATCCTTCCTTGGAAGCATCTGTATAGACCACAAAGCTATCTTTTCCGTTCGGTAAAGCCAACACAGGCGCCCTAGTCAAACGTCTTTTCAATTCCTGGAAGCTCTCTTCGCATTTAGGATTCCAAATAAATTTTTCACTTTTCTTGGTCAACTCAGTCATGGGTCCAACAATTCTAGAAAATCCTGGATAACTCTCCGGTAATACCTTACCAATCCTATAAAACTTCGAATCTCAGTAGGATTTTCCGGTCGTTTCCATTTTGAAACAGCTTCAACTTTAGCTGGATCCACTTTAATCCCATCCTTAGAAATTATGTGTCCCAAGAAAATCACTTCTTTTAATCAAAACTCACACTTGCTAAACTTAGCATACAATTGGTGCTCCCTTAGAGTTTGCAAAACAATCCTCAAGTGCTTCTCATTATCCTCCATATTCTTAGAATACACCAAAATATCATCAATAATGACCACGATAAATTGGTCCAAATAAGGTTTAAAAACCCTATGCATCAAATCCATGAAAGCAGCAGGTGCATTCGTTAACCCAAACGGCATTACGGCAAACTCAAAGTGCCCGTATTTCGTGTTAAAAGCAGTCTTGGGAATATCCTTCTCCAAAATCCTCAATTGATAGTAACCCTGTCTCAAATCCAACTTCGAGAATACTGTCACCCCTTGCAATTGGTCAAACAACTCATCAATGTGGGGCAGTGGGTACTTATTCTTAACTGTAACATTATTTAAGCCTCGGTAATCTATGCATAGTCTCAAACTCCCATCCTTCTTCTTAACAAATAAAATCGGGGCTTCCCACGGTGAATCACTTTCCCTTATAAAACCTCGTTCCAACAAATCCTGTAGTTGTAATTTTAATTCTTTCAATTCGGCTGGAGCTATTCGATATGGCGTCTTAGAGATAGGTGTTACTCCCGGGGTCAAATCAATCTTAAAATTTATATCCCGTTCCGGGGGCAAAGACTCTAACTCTTCAGGAAAAATATCTAGAAAATCTTTTACTACAGGCATGTCCTCCAAATTCACCTTATCACTAGGGGTATTAATAAGGAAGGCCAAATATCCTTGAGCTCCTCTACTTAATAATCTTCTAACCCGAATTCTTGAAATGAGTGCAGACAAAACCAACTTACCCCTCACATCCAGCTTCAGGGTTGCCTTCCCTGGAATACCCAATTCTACAATCTTTGTCCTATAATTCAACTGGGCATTATAACGGGCTAGCCAATCTATCTCTAAAATCACATCATACCCCTTAATTGCCAAACCTATCAAATCGGCCAACAATTTTTGTTCCCCAACGCAAATTTCACAATCCCTATACACCAGGTTAGCGATTAAACGTTTGTCTCCAGTAGGCATTTTAACTTCCAAGTCATAAGATAACTTAATTGGTTTCAAGTCTATTCCATTCATGAAATTAGGGTTTACAAAAGAATGAGTCGCACCCGGATCAATCAAAATCTTAGCTAAACGGTGGAAGACAGGAACCGTACCTTCAACCACCTCAGTTGCATCTGGTAACTGCTGATGATCCAGCGCATAAACCCTAGCCGGTACCTTAGGTCGACTTCTTCCAGCACTGGTCTGTTTGGAGGTTGACTTTTCTGGCCTCTGAGTGTTACCTCCAATCTTCGTTTTACTTGGACAGTTCCCAAGTTGGTGCTCCATGCTACCACAAGCCAAACACTTCCCAGACCTCATCCAGCATTCATTCTTAGAGTGGTTGGGTTTTTCACAGTATCCACAAGTGACTTGAGGGGTCACAGCTGAACCACTAGAAAGCGCTCCCCTAGTATGAACTGGTCTACTACGTTCTCCTCTGGATGAAGCTCCCTTAGAAGGTCCAGTAGTTCTTATTCCTCCCATTCCTTTTCCAACTTTAGAAGGCTGTGAGCTCTTACTAGTCTGTCCAGAAGTACGACTAGAAAAGTTCCTCTTCCTATTGTGAAAGTTTTTAACTTGCATTCTTGCAGTTTCCACTCGTTGCGCTTTCTCTAAAGTCTCAGTAAAGGTGGAGATTTGGGCTGCAGCCAAGCCCTCCTGAATCTCTACGTTAAGTCCCTGTACAAACCGCCTTATCCTCTTCCTTTCATTAGTTACCAATTCAGGGGCATACTTAGAAAGTTTAGTAAATTTCCCTTCGTACTCAGCTACACTAAGGGTCCCCTGTTTCAACTTGATAAATTTATCTTCCCTCTTTTCTTGAATCAGAGGTGGAAGAAATTTTTCATTAAACTCCCGCGTGAAATTCTCCCAAGTCCAAGGGGTTTGAATTCTCTCCCATTTTCCTTTTATCATGTCCCACCAAGCACGAGCTACTCCCTCAAATTGAAAAGCAGCAAAATTCACTTGCCTATCCTCAGTATAGTCTAAGGCGGTGAATATACTGGTCATTCTTTCCAACCAATTCTCCGCTACCTCAGGATCGGGTTCACCAATGAATTTAGGCGGATTAAACTTCAAAAATCTTTCTAAGGCTCGGTCTTCTCCTCCTCCCCGTTCCCCAGGTTGGTTAAGTGGTCCAGGACCTTGCCTATCAGCTAAGCGTTCTAGGATGTCAGTCATCCTATTGATGGCAGTAGCCACTTGATTTTCCTCAATATTTTCCTGGCCTTGGGTCGGTCCAGTTGCCGATCCCTGGTCATCCCCCTGAGATTGGGCCTGTCTAGTCCCTCGCCCACGGCCTCGACCATTTCTTAGTCCTTCCATAATTTAGGCGTGCCTAGTGCAAGAAATGAATCAATTGCGCGAGAAAATGCTTAAAACAAGAACCAATCATGAGAGCATTGAAATAACAGTAATTTACATTCATGATCACTTCAAGTTCATACAATTAGCAAGTCATGGGGAAATTACAAAAATATAGCACGCAAGGGCTACAAAAGTACTTTTAGTCATAGAAGACTATAGTAAAAGTAAGTGCCACAAAATTGACCACACAGTCATGCAAAATACAATGGCCTCAGCACTTAGCATCACCCCTGCTAACCCTATCTACACCCGTCAAAAGGGTCAAAAGAGTCGATCACTAGGAACCTAGTCCACAGCAGGACTATCAGGCGGAATCTCCTCCTCAGGATCCTCCTCCTGGTCCTCCTCAGGGTCCTCCTCCTGGACCGGGCTCTGAACTATATCCGCCACTCTCTCTATCATCTCAGGCATCAACCATGATCCCGGAAGCCTGATCACGGACCTCCTCTCCTAATCTAGTGAGTCGAGCCCTAGTACTCTGGAGTTCTTCACGAACAACTGCAACTGTAACCACCTCGCCCTGTACTACCTCCTCAAACTCAGCGATCCTCTCGCCCTGAACACTAACCATCTGCTTAAGCTTGTCCACCTCTGCCTGTAGGTTTAAGTTGGCAGTCACCAACTGACGACGCTCGTCGTCCAATACTACTACAATGTGGTTCGGGTAGGCAAATGTCACCCTACATGGGCAACGAGGATATCTATCATAAGGCGTATATCACACACGAGCTCCTCCCCTAATACCTCGGTAGTAAATGGCCTAGGAGGCTCTACATAACCATTAGTATGGCCATTCCCGTTAGCTGTCGGGGCTCCGTTTTCATTTTCCATCCCTGCAAAACAATTACACTTTTTGGGTTAGAACCTTAATCGCTAACTCGCACGAATGTCACTTAGCGTATGTCTAACTCAGTCGCTATTTCGTCCAAATATTACTTAAGGTATGACTAAGTCGTCCGGTCTCAGATCTTAAGGGTAGAGTATCTAGTATGTCACCCATATAGATCTCTAACCTAGTGCTCTGATACCAACTATGACGCCCCCACTTCTCTCTAAGGCGAACCAAAGGGTATCCGCGGGACGTCTGCCCAACTCTTTCCAGGATTCAAGCAGTTCCCATTCAAGTTTAAAGCAAAACCATTCAACAATACTGAATAAGTAAGAAAGTGCGGAAAACTCCCAAATGTAACAATATATATATCGCTTATCCAATCATTACATTAAATTTCCAAAAGGTACATCAATACCCAAAATATACTACATCCGAGTACATCAAATATTCAAACCACACATTAGGTTTCCAAAGTACAACTAATAAAAGGTCTAGCCCAAAATATATTAGAAATCCTGAGCCAAAAGTGCATCAAAAGAGTTCCTCCAAGTATCATTCCATGCCAAATTCTATTAAAGAAAACAAATCTATAGGGTGAGCAAAACGCTCGTGAGGCCAAGGACACACATGCAATCACATAGTCCAAGTAACAAGTCCAATTAACAGGTCAAATAAGAATGTACAAATAATTGCCAATTCCAATGAAATGTAAACAGAAAAAATTCAAGGATATGGTAGCTCTCAGGAACTAAATTCCACTTGCATTGCCAGGGTCATTTGTATACCTTCCCGCGATGACTCTCCGTCAACCGGGTTGGTATTTCCAATCCGTAGATCTCCACTTACTTCCCTCCATCCATCATTTCACCCTCTCAGATCCGTAACCAACAGGCATGTAAAGGCGATACTATACAAGTATGCCAAGCAAGATCTCAAAAGATCAAGTTTCAGGTCCCAAGATTTACCAAGACCTCACGATTGGCTGCGAGATTACGAGGAATAACCATTGGATTTTTGGCGTCCCCACAGGTCAGGTTTTCAGAAACAAATCAAGTTTTAGCCAATGCGATTTCTCTGCATTCGACTTTAGGTCATGTACATGTAAAATCCAGCAATTTCATGTAATTCATGTAGCAAGTCATGTATTGATCCAAGTAAAGGAGATAAAGCGCGGTAAAGTACACACTTTTCCTAACAAGTACAATTCAAGTAACAACAGGTTCAAGTAGAGCTCATGTAGGCAACAGATCTCAAACGAAGTGCAAGTAAACATGCACTTGACACTCACCAAATCAATCAAGGAGAAATGTTACTTGAAGTTCAAGCGTTTACCGTAGGATCCTCTTGAAGGTCCTCGTGCGAGCCTGAGCAATTAATAGTGAACAATCACTTATAAACCCCAATTATCAAGAAAGTTTGCACCCTGGTGCAATCCTAGAAAATTTTACTAAAAATGAGCCTAAATTACTCACAAATTAAGGCTCAAAAGTGGAGTTTTAAAGTGCAAGAGAAATCAAGTTTTCATCTTTGAAATCAAGTATAAAACGTTCAGGTAATATCGAAGGAATAAGGAGTACTTTAAAAACTCCATTTCCTTGGAATTCGGAAAATTTCAGTTTTGATACGATACATTAGAAAAATCGTATCTCACGTTTTACAAGTCAAAAATTGGAAAACTTGGTACAGTTGGAAATCTCTTCCAAGGTACTAAAAGTTCCTAGAATACACTTTTCTAAGATTCCAAATGGAAAGCATTCAAAAATAAGCTCAAAGTCTCTGTTTTGGTTCCTAAGGCATATTTAGGTTGGTTTTTGGCCAACTTTGAAAATCTGGAAAAATTCACTTGATTGGAACTAGCTTTTAAAATTTGGAACTCTTTTAGAGTTGCAATCCAAGTTTACAGCAAAATAAGCGGAATGAGAAACGGAGGTTTGATTACTAAGATATGGAAACTCAAAGTTACCAAAATTCCCTTGTGAAACATGGGTTTTCCAAACTCGAGTCATGAACTTTGGTAATTTATTTGACCCATGAAACGGCCTCGAAATAACACCATAATTAGTAGTATAATACTACCGTATAAGGGTTGTCCCTCTACCAAATTTCATGGAGAAATAACTTCGGAAAGGTGGTCAACCAAACAACCCAAGTTTCGAAAATCCTAAGGCAAAACTGTCTTGAGTTTTTTTTTGTTTTCCATTCCAAACATTTGGCCAAGGAAAATCCTTCAAACATGGTTCATTTGTATAGGAAAAGCCTAAGGAACATTCATGGTATATTAGGTAGGTGTTTTAACTCCAAGAAACTCAATTGGCAAGTCCATACCAAGTCTAACATCAATTCTGCCCAAAATTTAGGGTTTTCAAGGACAGAGCAGGTTTCGTATTTTGATCACAAATCACTCAATTCAACTCGGAATTGAGTATGGTTGGTGGCGTTGGAAAAAAAATTCATAAAACTATAATTTCATAGAAGAAATTGTTTTGAAATTCAGCACAAAACTAGCTCAAATGCCAGCCTCAAGTTGTAGCTTCTGAACTTCATTCCAGGAAAATAGAGAAACAGGACAGTCATCTTTAAACGGTTGGTACGGGGTACTCGGGTGGAATTAGGGGTTACATTTTATACCAAATGAAAGCTGGGAATATCTAGTTTCCAGTGCCTCAAACAACACTCGATTCCGACATCGGAGCGATGAATTATAGCCGAAACAATCTGGCTGTCTAGTAGTGACGGGAATCATTTCCCAGTTTTGGCAGATTTTCTAAAACTCAACATGCACTCACCCAAATCACTTAAAATTTTGAGGAAACTTTAAACACAACCTATATTTCACATTTGTATCAGAAACAAGTCAATTGGACTTCAATAAAGTACATTAAAATGCACGAAAATAGCAGGGCACAATCGGCATCATCACATGCAGCTCCTCATTTGACTTCCTTTTCATTTTTGCCACTTAACTCTACTAAATTAGCACTTAATCAACACAATCAGCATCCAATCCTATCAAATCAGATCATCAAAGTCATTGTGGGATTTCATAGAGCTCACTCACAAATTTTCCAACAATTTAAAGCTGCCCATGAGAATCCAAGAGCTCATGAGTGTAATCTATCTTCCATAAACCAAGAATTAAGTGGTTGATCATTACTTACTTTCTTAGAGAGCCAAGACAGAGATTTTTGGTCACTTTGAGCTGGAGAAAAACCGTAAGAGGTAACTCTTTTCCTAACTTATCTTGATCACCAAGTGATTTGAGGGTTGCATGTAAAATTTGGAGGGAATTGAGCAGGGAATTGAGGAGAGAGGGTGGAGGAATTTTCTGGTCTTGCTCTCCCTTTTCTGCTCGGTTGTTTGTGCGTAGGAGAGGAAGGAAATGCTAATGGTAAGCTTAAAACGTGTGGCTCACTTGTACTCAAAGCTGTCCACTAAAGTAGTGCGCGTGCGTTTCGGGCTCGATTCCTCGCGAGTTTATTGCACTAGTGCACTAAACCTCTAATGTACTTGCATTCATATTATTATTATTCACTCTTAATAGTCCCAAAATAATGGCCTAAGGTTCCTCAATTACTCGCGTACGTAAAAAAAATGCGTATTTCCAATTTAAGCCCGAGATAGTGAAATTTCTAAGAATTTCCTTATGACGGTAATATAACTAACTAACCTTTGACACTTAAATATAAAATACCTATTTTGAGACTAATGTACAAGTCTCCAATTTTTCAAACTTATTGTATTCTCGAATCGATTATTTACTCAAGTCGCGTATTTACTATTTTCACTTAACGAGCCTTCAGAAATTAAATTTCAAAACGAGGCACTTTAAAAATATAACTAAGCTATGGATCCATTTAATTAGGTCTAAAGAGGTTAGAAAATAATAATTGGATCATTTGGCCAAATAAATAATTAAATAAGCTAGAATTTGGAGTTTAAATTAAAGAATTTTTTTTTTGGTGAGTCTTTACAAGATGGATCTCAAAAGCTAAATTTTCGCTGCATTACTTGATCCGAACCCATTGACACTCCGTCAACATTTGAAGAAGCAAACCATGACCGTAGATCTCCATTTTACACCAATTTTCATCCACCAATTAATCCCCTACCCGGCCCGAAATCCAAAATAAGAGTGGTGGTAATATTCGAGTATACCGAATCCAGTGGATCAAATCCAAAGGATTATACAATAAACAATAAACAGTAGTACCTATGGTTCGCCAGTCTCTTCGACCAAGCCCTTACTGGCTCGATTCGACTAATTAACCAATAGGGTGTGGATCCAAGAAGTGAGACGGGATGAGAGGCACCTCCTACTCGGATTGAGTGTGGTACATGCTACTGCTCAGTACTTACAAGTCATGTACAAGATCTCATGTAGTATTCAAGCTGTAAACATGTATATCAAGTTAATAATAACTAGTAAACAGTAAGGAATCACATTAAAGTAAGTGCGATAAAGTACACCTTACCCGTTCAAAGAAGTCAAGAATTTCTTTCAAATATCAAGTTCAATCATGCACTTGGAAACACTCACCAACAATTTATTTTAAAGAAAAGCAAATAAATGAAACTTGTTGAAGTAGTATTCATTTCACTTATCAAACTTTAGAAAATTCATGCTCGCTCTTTTGATTTCGATAAAGAAGCGATTAACACTTTTGAATTTGCACTTGGTATGAAAGATTGAGAAAATCGTAGTTATAAGGGTCGCTACTTTCACCTTTTAAAGGATACGAGTTTTGGCAAAATTTCAGCTTATATACCTCTACTAATGGAAACTTGAATATCATAAACAATCCAAATTCACTTCGATCTCAAATCGTCGCTCAAGTTTTAAGTTCACTCACTTATCCTTCGAGCGAAAATTTGGGCAGTATTTCCCATATTTTCTTACTTTTTCCATCCAAGTAACAAACCTCCAATCCGACCACAAGTGATAACTAACAACATACATCTATTCAAGGCCTCAAAACCAACGAAACAAACCAAATAATAAACTTATCACCATGGATATCAAAGCTGGAAACCAATTTAAATAAGAAATTATAAATGACAGATTTACCATCCTTCGGTGTTTTGGTCATAACTGTAACTAAGTATATCAGATCGAGGTAAATTTGATGGCGTTTCGAAACTAAGATATAGGCCTACAACTTTGTTGAAGGCATCAAATCCCAGTTCAAACATTATCAGTGTTGAAATTGGCAAAAACAGAGACATAAAAATTCTGTCGGAGCTAAAACAGGATAACTGAACAGTTTTGGTAAAATGGCTATAACTTGGTGTAGAAAAATCAAAATTGAGCTCCGTCAGCGGCGTTTAAAACTAGATTCATAGAGGTTTCCAACGGTATAAAAATTAGGTTTTAGTTCATCTCCTACAACTATCGGCAAGCTCAGGAAATTGACTGAAATTCACCACCAAATGCTGAAAATCTCATTACCAAAGTTGAAAATTTCATTTCACCACTCAAATCAACTAACAAGTCATGAAAACCACCATAATCAAACCTAAAAATCACTTATAAACATGTGTCTAAGGTAAATATAGCTTCTTGAAACCCACACCTTGATCACCTTCTTGAAGATAGCAAATCCTAGCTTAACACTCCAAAATCTCTTTACCAAGACCTTCAATCTTCCTTGACTACCACTTTTTATGGAGTAGATTGTCAGTTTATGGTACAACTTCAAGATCCAAGCAAAATTGAAGTAGAAAATGAAGCTTTTCTCTCTTCTTTTCTTTCTCTCACATTCGGCCAACCATGGAGGAAAATGGAAGAAATGAAGACAAAACAAAGGCTTAAGAGATAAGCTTAGGTTGGTCTAGTCAAAATCTTTGGTCAAAGTCTTAAACAAGACTTAATACTACGGTGACAAGTGGCATCATCTAAGCTAATATATATCCTTAGCACATCATAAATAATGTCCCTTAGCACAACACTTCCATCATACTTTGAAAATTTAACACACATAACACCTTAGTGGGTCCCACCACCTTAATGCACTTCAAACTTATCATGTACTAACTTATACAAGAAAATTGTTTTAAAAACTTGATTCACTTATAAAAATATCTAAGTAATTAAAGCAATGAGTTAAAGTAAAGAAAATGTATTCGGAGAAACAAAATACAAAATACAAAAATACAATAAATTTATACAAATGTAAAAATCATTTCAAATCATTAATTAATCAAACAAATGAGGTGCAACTATGTTAAAATAAAATAAAAATAGCAAGAATTTAGGTCGTCACATTCTCTTCCTCTTACACAAAAAAATCTGGGGCATCACAAATATTACCAAATCTCATTCTCATGATGAAATGGCCTAGATATAGTCTAGTTTTCCCTATTCTCGTAGTGAATAACTAGATCTACTCTTGTTTCCTTCATGAAATGCAATTTTAATCCACTTAAGTGTACCTCTATTCTTATGAGTCTACTACTTAAGCTCTACTCATGTTGTTCCATCATTATTACCAATTTTCACTGACTAATAATAACTAAGAGCTTGTTATTGATGATCGAGCAACAACAAGTTATAAGCATACACGAGTAAACAAGTTAATACAATATGTAACAAGTGTAACTCATATTCATTTCATGTCAAGTAGCCATAAGTTTCATCTACTCTCTAGATTTAAAAATTTAGCTACTCATATAAGATATAACAAGAAAACACACAGTTTCATTGCATGAACACATCATGAATCACAAGTAAAAGAGAGATTAAAGAAAGCTTAGCCAAGGTTAATGAAGAAACTCCCAATGATCTTCAATTTCTTCAACAAAATGGTGTACAATAAAGTTTCCAATTGTTCTCCACAAAAAGTCCTAGTTAAAGAGAACAAGGCAAGACTATCTTCTAAATTCTAATACTCAAATCTGATATGAACTCCTTCTACTATGTTCTACTCTTCTCTAATAATGTCTTTTCCTCCATTCCTTTCCAAATTTGCCCCTCCTTGAAATCTTCACATCTTGCTTCTTCAAGTGTACAATAGGCCTGCCAGCTTCCAGCCAAAATTTTGTGTGAAACATGAGTCAAAAAGTAAATGTGAAATGAGCACAAGCTGTTCTGCAAATTGCAGAGGACAAAGGAAAATCCGAGGCTCGGATCTGAGGGGTGAAAGTGTGATCCGAGCTCGGATCAGTTTCCTCAGCATTTTCTTCACAAGTTCTTCCTGTAGTATCCGAGGCCTTCTTCAGAGCGATCCGAGCTCGGATCACCTGGCCTCGGATCCACTTCTCCAGAAGATCAGACGAGGGCTCGGATCACAGGGGATGAGAATGGATCCGAGCTCGGATCACTCTCCCCTGTTACCATCTTCAAATTCTTTCCTCTTTCGCTCCATTTTGCTCATTGTTTCACTTGCACGTTATCTTCCAACTAGCACTTTGCCTATTCTTTATCTTATGTACATGTCTCATGCACCAACAACCTACAAAATATAACATATTTATGCATTAATCTACTCATTTTTCAAGTTTCGATCACTAAACAACACTTGAAGCAATTTGCTCCAAAAAGAGATTAAATATGGCTATGATCTTCTAAAAATATAACAAGAGCTAGTGCAAAACCATATAAAATATATTAGAAATATTCACTTATCAAAGGTGTAAATTGTAGTGCATTTATAGGTATAAGTTGCTTATTAACCATGTTATTTGATCTTTATCTTGAGTAGAAACTACTTAATTTTGCTCTTATATTATTGTAATAAGTGAAAATATCAATTGGAGAGAAAATGGATAAAAAACGTGGCGTGAAGATGCAATGAAAGAAGAAGAAGTCAAGAAAAAGAGATTTCACAGGAACAACATATTTTAGTATTTTGATGATAACTTGAGCTACACAAATCGGATTGAGATGATTCTTAATTCACTTTGAACTAAGAGAATGTTCTACAACTTTTATGAGGCATCAAAGTCCAGTTCTTATGTTTTCATAGTCAAAAATCCAAATTACTGAATTATAGTTGCGCTGTGATGCTGTTACAACTAGGTCTCAGTATTTTAGCCATATCTTAGCGTCCAGACATCCAAATGACTTGATTCTTATGGCATTGGAAAAATTATTCAAAGGGCTACAACTTTAAAATTTTGAGAAAGAACTGATTTGGCGTCGTTGATGGTGTCTTTGGGCTCCAAAGGTGATCTGTGCACGAATGCGTACCGATCCGTGAATGAATCCATGACCAGCTTCGGACATCGCAATGAACTTCGTGCCAGACATCTCCAGATTCTTTGGCTTAGTCCAATAACTGGTGCTAGACATTGGGCCGGTCTTCATCTGAAAAATGGGCAAAAACGTAATTTTTGTCACTCTAATAATGCATATTCCTACCCTGTTTAGGATATATTTTCAAGAAACTATAAACAGATGTTCTTTAGGTCGTTTTTAGGGGGAAAAATATTATTATAGCTTAGTTTTAACATTTTTTCATAGTTTTTTCTTGAGAAATCAAGATCGAATGAAAGCGAATCAAGGAGCGCGCAAGGAAAAGATTGGAGCAAGCATATGAGAAGTTTTCTTACTCTTTTTCTTATCTTTGTAGCAACTCTTTGAATTCATGATTATAATTTTCAAATCATGTTGAACTAAATTGTTTCTAGTGTTAGAGTTTGTATGAAGGAATTTGATTAATTTTTCTAGTTTAATTTCTTGTCGTTTGCTATGATTTATTTATCTTAATTTAATTATGACGAGTGTGGGGTATACATAAAACAATTAGCTCATCCACAATTATGTTTTATATTATTAAATTTCTAAATACCCCACATACAATTTCTCGCAAGTATATGAGTCGTATATAAGGGTATTAGATGCCAATCCCATAGGAAAGATTGTCAATTACTGCTGGTTTTCAAATTCCTTTATTATTTAGACTATCACAAGTGCAAAATATTAAATCTACACTATAAAAGTAATAAAAATATAATAGAAAACTCTTAGAGGTATGGAATTCCTTACTACTCTTGCAAACGACATTGCCGATTAAGTGAATGCTGTTATCTTGGCTAATTATGACGTAATTTCCTAATGTATGTGAAATCTACTCTTGTAGTGGATCAACTATACATATAACTAATCCATACCTATTGTCGTGGTTATGAAATTAGCTATAAGTTCATTTCTTCTATGAAATTACATGAAATGAATCACTAAAATCACAAAGATGCACATCTACTTGACAAGAGTATATTTTACGTGTTTTTAAGTGTATTTTATTAGTTAATTTTGGTGTGTTTTAAGTAGTTTTGTAACTAATTAACTAGGGTTTTAGTAAAAATATACATTTTGTGGTTTAAATAGTAAACATTGCATTTCTATGGCTTTTAATGGTAAGAACTTCATGTTATGTAGGTTTAACGATTCAATCATCAAAGGATGTGAATTGAGAAGAGAATTGGATGATTGATGATAATTTGAAGTGCTTAAAAAAGACTTGAAGTGCAAAACATTCAAATGAAGAAATGCAAGTGAAGACAGTTTTGACACATTTTTGTATTTTGGCAATATCTTGAGCTACACACATCGGATCGAGGTGATTTTTGCACCATTTCGAAGCTAAGTGATAGATCTGCATTTGATATGAGGATATCAAAATCCAATTCAGTTGTTTTACTAGTCAAAAAGTGGAAACACAGAAGTTTATTTGTATGGTCGAGAACTGAAATAGGGGATTGACCAATCAATGGTATTTCTATCATATCTCAGTCCACAGTGCTGCAAATTGGATGATTCTTAAAGCATTAAAAATATAACTCAAGGGGCTACAACTTTCATGTTTTTCACAAAAGTTAGTTCGGCCTCTATGATAGAGAAAATAGCAGTTGAAGGGAGGCTAAATTCACAAAAGTGAATATGCGACTTGAGAAAACGTGGGTGAAGTCGCATATTGTAGCCTGATTTCAGCAACTTGCTTAGCCACTTGCTTTGTTTTCACACTACTTTTCAGCTATAGTGGGAGAGAGAATTTCGGCTGCACATGCTTCTGATGCAAAAAGGAAGAGGAAAGGAGCTTTATGTCTTGTCAAAAACCACCTTTTTGACTCTCTTAACAATTAGATATTAGAATCATTAGAAGAAAAGAGTAGAACATATTAGAAGTAGTTCATATCAGATTTTAGGAGAGGAGCTTAGTTTTTAGTTTTGTTTTGTTCTCTCTAACTAGAACTTTTGTGAGAACAATTGGAGACTCATTGTACACCAGTTTTGTTGAATAAATTGAAGATCATTGGGAACTTCTTCATTACTTTGGCTAAACTTTCTTTATGTATCTTTTACTTGTGATTCATGATGTGTTCTTGCAATGAAGCTATGATTTTTCTTTATTATATCTTATATGAGTAGCTAAATTTCTAAATCTAGGGAGTAGATAAAACTTATGGCTACATGATATGAAGTAAATATGATTTACACTTGTTACACATTGTATTAACTAGTCTAATCACTTGTTGTTGCTTGATCACCAATAGCAAGTTTATAGTTGTTATTATTCAATAAAAGTTGGTAATAATGATGGAACTACATAAATAGATATTTCATATTTTTTGATGATTAACAAAACAAACGGATGTTACTAATAATCTTTGAAGAGACTCCTTTCAGAAATGGCACTAAATAGGTATGAGGCCTTAGAGCAAAAAGAAGATCAAAAAGGTGAAAAGTACTGAGGAAGATGTCGGACGCACAAAAGGAGAGTATCGGACGTCCGACATCCATTGAGTATCTTCGGACGTATGAAGAACTCAGACTCGGACGTCCGAAGAAGGCAAGCCAGGGCTTCTACAATTACTGATCACGATCGGATGCTCAACACCTGAGCACCGGACGTCCGACAAGCATTGCTGCACTTCGGACGCAACACCTTGGATGTATCGGCCGTCCGAAGGAATTAAAGAGGAACCTCCAAGTCTGCATCTTACCCTCAGACGCATGGCGAGAAGGGATCGGACGTCCTAAGTGGGTCAAGAAAATCTCTCGAACTCACTGACCTCACTCGGACGCATAAAATCTGACTATCGGACGTTCGACAGCACCAACGGCTAGTTGACTCTTCAGATGCCTTCTACCCATTAACAGCATTAATTGAAGAATTTTCTGGTTTCCTATAAAAAGAACAAAGTCAACCACCTCAGGATAACTTTACACATTAAGTCTACATTAGATCTTGAGTGATTCAAGTGTGTGAATACTCCAAAAAGAAGATTTGTACTCTTAGTTGTGCAATCTCCTTTTAGCTTTTCAAGTGTGATCTAATTTCATCAATAGTGTAGCTTTGTGAGGGTTATCCGTGTGATTGTAAAACTTATTTGCTTGATCGAGTGAGACTTGAGACAAGAAGGAAGTGATCCTTCATTTGTACACAAGAGATTGGTTGAAAGTTGATCAGCTGTGAAGAAGCTTGATACATATATAAAGTGTTATTCAAACTTAGTCAAGTTTGAAATTTGGTTTGCAAATTCCATCCCTTCACTTACTGTCTTGATATAAATTGTTTACTTGTTCTACTCACAAACTATTTGTACTAATCCATCAACTGGTTTTCAGTAAGGTTCCTTTGAAAAAGAAATCTAGGTCAAAGAAAAGAGGAAGGTGACTCATACTTGGCTTGATTTTTTAGATAACCTAATTCACCCCCCTCTTAGGTTGTCTTCGATCCTTACAATTGGTATCAGAGTTTGGTCTCCTTGAGGCTAAGCTCAATCAGTTTGGGAGTAAAAAATAACAACCAACAACGCCATGTTCTTTGAGGGACAATCTGTCACCAGACCTCCTATGTTCAATGGGTCAAACTATGTGAGTTGGAAGGAGAGGATGATCATCTTCTTACAATCTATTGATATTGAGCTATGGTTCATTGTCAATGAAGGACCGTTTGATGCTTCTACCATTGATGCAGAGACGAATAGGCCGAGACCAAAAACAAGAAGGGAACTAACTGCTGAAGATAGAACTCATCTTACTCTAAATGCCAAGGCGATGAATATTCTGTACAGTGCTTTAGACTCAAATGAATCTGTTACAGTCAAGGGCTGCAAATCTGCAAAAGAAATCTGGGATAAACTTCGAGAAATACATGAAGGGAGTGAAAATGTGAGAGAACAGAAGAAATCCATTCTGGTCACGAATTATGAATCCTTCAAAATGGAACCTCACGAAAACATCGACAAGATGTATTGCAGATTCAATGATCTTATTAAGGATCTAGAAGTTCTTGAGAAAGATTACTCTCTAGGTGAGAAAAACAGAAAAATTCTGAATGCTCTGTCAAAGGATTGGGAGAGCAAAGTGACTGCATTGAGGAAGTCAAAGATCTGAACACTTTATCTATTGAATCCCTTATAAATTCATTAACCTCTTATGAGTTAAAACTCAAGTCCAAGGTGCAAGAAGAAGAAGACACAAAAGTTAGAAAAAGCATAGCTCTGAAGACCTCACAAGAAGAAGATGATACAATCTCACTTGATGAAAATGACATGGAAGGTGATGACAGTGACATTGCACTCATCACACGAGGCTTCAAAAGAATACTCAACAAGAGGAGATTCAGAAAAGGAGCACATAGCAATTCCTTTCCAAATCATTCCAACAATTTCAGAAATAAAGGAAAGCTGGAATTCAACAAAAAGCAAACTGACAAGTGTTTTGAATGTGGCCAACTAGGACACTATGCAAATGAGTGTCCAATGAAGAAAAAGAAGGAAAACAAGGTTGAACGAAAACCAAAGTTCAACAATTTCCAGATCACCTGGAATGATTGCAACTCAGAAGGTGAAGTTGAGGAAGAAGAGGAATCTGCTCAAGTGGCTTTCATGGCCATTGGAGATGAAGAGGTAACTCAATACAACTCTAAAACTGATAGTGATAGTGAATCTGATGAAGATGTTAATTCTTTTCTAGAAAAAATGCATAACAGCTTAAAAGAATTCTATGTTAGAAACAAGGAACTAAAACAGAAAGTTAGCTTTCTATTACAAGATAATGCAAATTTTTTTCGATAAAACAAGGGTCTTAAGCATGAAAATGAGAACCTGAAGAGGATTGAAACTGATGTGCTTGCTGAACTTAACTAAAGGACAAAACTCTGTAACATACTCAGAGGTGAACAATGCAGTCTAAAAAGGAGGATGGATGATTTATGTCAATTTTTGCAACACATAAAACAGAACCGCCTTCAAAAGAATGACACTGAACCTTATCTTAACACTCATCAGACAAGATTGAATTATAGTAAAAATGAGTTTAATATCTACAGGAGAAGGCAAGTCAGATTTATTAAACCTGTTCATTTGATTGATCCAATAACTGTATGCAATTTTTGTTGTCAATTTGGTCACATGAGTAGCAACTGCTATGTTAAGAAAAACATGAGAAATGGAATGAGATGCATGTGGATTGTTAGACATAATGCTAACCATGAAGGACCCAAGAAGTAATGGGTACCAAACATTATATTGTGGACTTCTGTATAGGTAAAACTGGTGAACATTGTTAAAGAATCAAAATGGTCCATAGATAGTGGTTGCTCAAGACATATGACTGGTGATGCATCCCAGTTCATCAAGCTCAAGCCAAAAACAAGTGAAAATGTTACTTTTGGGGACGATAATAAAGCCAAAACCATTGGAATTGGTGATGTTGGTAAGAATGGTCAGACTTTTGTTCATAATGTTCTTTTAGTTGACAACTTGGGTTACAATCTGCTAAGTGTTAGCCAACTATGTGATAGGAACCTGCTTGTGTTATTTAAGAAACATGAATGCCTTGTTCTTGACTCAAAGTTTAACATTGTTTTCAAGGGAAAAAGAGTTAATGATATTTATGTGGTGTTTCTTGAAAAAGTTGATGCTTCCAGCCTTAGTTGTCTCAAAGTTGCAAATGAGGATCCCTGGTTGTGGCACAGAAGGCTTTGTCATTTCAATATGGATTTGCTGAAAGAGATTTCCAAAAAGGACCTGGTTAGAGGGCTACCAAAACTCAATTTTTGTAAAGATCGCATCTGTGATGCTTGCCAATTTGGAAAACAAGTCAAGATATCTTTTAAACCAAAAAAATGTATTTCTACCTCTAAGCCCTTAGAACTTCTTCATCTTGATTTTTTTGGCCCAACTTAAACCTCAAGCCTTGGTGGGAAGAGATTCTGTTTTGTTATTGTTGATAATTATTCTAGATACACTTGGGTGATGTTTCTTGCACATAAAGATGATGCTTTCAAGAACTTTGTTTCCCTGTTTGCCAAGGTTCAAAATCTGATTGGTTTAAAAATCATAAAAATAAGAAGTGACAATGGCACAAAATTTCGTTTCTGTGGTTTTCCTGAATTTTGTGACATCAATGGTATTACACATGAGTTTTCTATTGCAAGAGTACCTCAGCAAAATGGAGTGGTTGAGAGGAAAAATAGAACTCTTCAAGAAGCTGTTAGAACCATACTCAATGAATGCAATTTGCTAAAGTACTTTTGGGCTGAAGCCATAAACACAGCCTGTTATACCATGAACAGAGTTCTCTTAAGACTAATTTTGAACAAAACTTCCTATGAGGTCATGTTTGACAAAAAGCCTGTTGTTAGTTACTTTAAAGTCTTTGGTTGTAAATGTTTTATCTTGAACATCAAGGAACATCTTGGAAAGTTTGACAAGAAGAAATCTGATGAGAAAATTTTCTTGGGATATTGTGAACACAAGAGAGGCTTTAGAGTTTATAATCGTAGAACTCTGGTTATAGAAGAAGACATACATATCACTTTTGATGAATCTAATGGTGATACTTCCATGAGTTGTGGTGAAGATGATGATACAGGTGTTCGAGATGAACTAAAGAAGTTAACGATCAGCAATCAAGGCACAGCTCCATCAGAAAATGATTTAAAGGATGATGAAAATCAAGACAGTCCTGCTAGAAAAGACAATGACAGTGACACTGGAAGTCCTAATGATCTTCCAAGAGTCTGGAAATTCGTCCAAAATCACCCCAAGGAACTTATCATTGGGGATCCATCTGAAAATGTCAGAACACGTTCCTCTTCTAGACAATTAATAGATAACTTTGCATTGGTCTCACATTTTGAGCCCAAAAATGTTGTTGATGCATTCAAAGATGAGAACTGGATTTTAGCCATGGAAGAGGAGTTAAATCAATTTGAAAGAAACAAGGTCTGGACATTAGTTGCTAGACCACAAAATCACTCTATTATTGGCACTAAGTGGGTTTTTAGAAACAAAATGAATGACAAAGGTGAGGTAGTTAGAAATAAGGCCAGATTGGTAGCTAAGGGATACACTCAAGAAGAAGGAATAGATTTTGATGAATCTTTTGCACCCGTAGCTAGGCTAGAATCTATTAGAATGTTCTTAGCTTTTGCATGTTTCAAGAACTTTAAGTTATTTCAAATGGATGTTAAAAGTGCCTTCTTAAATGGTTTTATTGATCAAGAAGTTTATGTTGATCAACCTCCTGATTTTGAAAACGAAAATTATCCAAATCATGTTTTCAAACTCTCAAAAGCTCTATATGGCTTAAAACAAACTCCAAGAGCATGGTATGAACGTTTGAGTGGTTTTTGGATTGAAAATGGTTTCAAAAGAGGTATAGTGGATACTACCCTTTTCACTAAACAAAGTTTGCATGATCTTCTAATTGTTCAAATTTATGTTGATGATATCATATTTGGTGCTACTAATGAGAGATTGTGCAAGGATTTCTCCAAAATCATGCAAAAAGAGTTTGAAATGAGCATGATGGGAGAACTAAATTTGTTCCTTGGACTCCAAGTGACACAAATCCAAGAAGGAACATTCACCAATCAAACCAAATACACCAAGGATCTACTGAAAAGATTTGGGATGGAGGACTCAAAGCAAGTTGGAACACCCATGTGCACATCTGTCAAGCTTGACAAAGATGAAGAAGGTACAAAAGTTGATGAAAAGAAGTATAGAGGTATGATTGGTAGCCTGCTTTATTTAACTGTGAGTAGACCTGATATCATGTTTGTTGTGTGCTTGTGTGCTCGCTTTCAATCTTGTCCAAAGGAATCACATTTAACTGCTGTAAAAAGAATCTTTAGATATTTAAAAGGAACTGTGAATTTTGGCCTTTGGTATGCTAAATGTCATGAACTTCCCTTGTGTGGATTCTCTGATACTGATTTTGGTGGCTGTAGAGTAGATAGAAAAAGTACAACTGGTATATGTAATTTTCTTGGAAATTGCTTAGTGTCCTGGTTCAGCAAGAAACATAATGCCATTTCATTATCTACCACCGAAGCAGAATATATTGCTGCCGGTGCCTGTTGTGCTCAATTATTGTGGATGAAAAATACATTGAATGATTTCGGGTTAGTATATAATTCTGTACCTATGTTTTGTGACAACACTAGTGCCATCAATTTGACAAAAAATCACATTCAACATTCTAGAACAAAGCATATAGACATTAAGCATCATTTCATTTGTGATCTTGTCCACAAGGGTGAAATTTGTATTCAATACGTCTGTTCCAAAGATCAAATTGCTGATATTCTCACAAAAGCCCTTCCACTGGATCATTTTGTATATCTGAGAACAAAACTGGGCATCTCAAAAAAAATCCTCTAAGTTTCTCTTTGGTTACTTCTTATCGGACGTCTGATACATTCAAAACGGACGTCCGACAGTGTTCTTCATTCTTTTCTGGAAAGACACTGGTTCGGACGGTTGTGTCGGACGCTTCATTTCGTTCGGACGTCCGACACTCAAAAATTGAGCCTTATAAGGCAGTTACCCACATCACTCAGTTCATTTTCCTCCACGGTCTCGAACGCAACCTTTCAGTCTCCTCTCAAATTTAAAATTCAAATTCCTCTCTCTTCAAATCAAGTTTCAAGAAATTGACTCAACCAACGCCATTACACCTCTGTTGCCCGTTAACCACCCATAAAAATCACTCCTAACCCCCAACTACCCCATTGTTTGTTCCCAATTCACATCCGAAACCCTAACTTCTTATAATTCTCTCCTTGCGGCATTTCAGTGCATTCTCATTTTTGCTCATACTGCATTCTTCCTCTGTACAACACGTTCTGCATCAAAAACACATCCACATTGCATCATGGTTAGAATCAGAGAAGGATCTACTAGTGCCGGACGATCCTTTAGATTTAGAGATGAGGACATTGAAATTGTGGAACCGTCTACCAAAGCACCTAAAAGGAAGATTGTGACCCGTGGTGGTAAAGTGAAGCAAACCGCCCAAAGAAAGAGAGTTTCTCCAACTGCTGAACCATCTGATGAGCAGATGGAAGAGCAGAATTTTGATAGAAACACAGTTGGTGGAAATGAGGAACCAGAACAAGCTACCCAGAATGATGAAACTGTCACAAGGTCATCTGGTAAAAGGAAAAGAACAGCAAAGAAGAAAAGCACTCCCCAATCCAAGAAAAAGCAATCTGCTGATCCCTCTGATGATCAGCAGAATGAAGGAAACATTGCTGAGATTCAGCAAACACCTGAACCCTCCACCAGGAAATTTCTAAGGACAAGGACTGAGGCTTAAAATGTTGGGTCATCTGCCACACAAACCTCGAATAGGAAACATTCTGGGAAGGTTTCTGTTTCTCAGCCCGTAGAAGAACCCACTCCTCTTCCAAAATTCATTGATGATGAAGCCAGAGACAGATTTGAGTTAATCTCTCAAAAAAGATTCATCACCCAAAGGTTTATCCTTCCCTATGAATTTCGTAAGCTTGATCGTGAACCTGTTATTAAACTGTTTGAATTCCAGAAATGGACTCATCTTCTGACCATTCTTAATGTCTTTTACCCTGACATGCTTTATCAATTCTTTGCTAATTTTAGAAAGGGTAAATCACACACTGAACTCATCTCTAGGGTCAACCCTGTAGACATCACGTTAACACCTGACATTGTGAATTCCATTCTGAAAACTAGTATTGAATCTGGTTTCAAAGGAAAAATTGTAAATTTCTTTTCGTATGAGGAATTTCCTTCTACCTACCATCATTTTTACAATGCTAAACTCATGACCTATTTTCAAACCCACTTCAATACTCCTGCTGAGGCAAGATTAGATGATCTCAGTCCTCAGAATCTGATCATCTTCACCATCATTTCGAATCTGTTGGTGCCAACTGATAGCCACAGAACAGATGCAAACAAAATGGAACTCTATCTTTTCTACTGCTTTGTTGATAAAATCCGCATTGACTTTGGATTTGTAATGTGCAAGTTTCTGCTCAAAATTAGCACTGACAGTCGTAGGAAGCTCTCTTATGACATATTTCTGACCCCTATCTTTGCCCATTTTGAAATACCTTTTTCTGGAAAATCTCCCAAAGACAGTGTTTCATCAGTTTTCTCAAAAGCTTACTTTGAAAGAAAGAACTTAAGATTTGTTGATGGCCATTGGTGTTATAAGGAGACTGTGGCTGAGTCTAGAAGGAAAAACTTTCATGAAATCTTTGTCACTCCTAGGACTCCTCGTGATCAGTTAGACTGTCTCTCCTTTCACCATTCATCCTAGAAAGTCTACCAGCAAGTCCTTTGCATCCAATTCTGAGGTCATCTACTTGCTTGAAGACCTAAAACAGCATGTTATGCTTATTGAAGATGGTCTCATGATGACTATGACCCCTACCCAACAATCTTCCTTCATGAAAAAAAGGAACCTTCTTGTACCTCCAATACCTGAAAATAATGAAAATGCTCATCAGAAAGAGCCAAGACCTGAACCCACAGGGCCAACTACTGGTACTAAGGCCACACCAGCTTCTAGCTCTCAGCCCAAGGATAAAGGCAAGGCTCCAGCTACTGAGGAGGCATATGAAGAAGACGATGAAGAAACTGAGGAAGAAGAGGATCCTGAACAGTTTTGTCTGGCCAGAAGGAGGCCTGGATCATCTAAGATCACTATCTAGGCACTGCTAGGTCACTGCACTTTATTTTAGGACATTCATCTTTTGCACTACAAAATTTTTCGTATGTTATGTACTAAGAGTTGTATTTCTGGTCTGTACAACTAGATGTTTTCTACTGTTTCTGCTGTTATCTGCTGTGAATGGATGTGTTTCTGTGTTTGTTATGATTGAATGTCTCTGAGCATGAATGGACTTTTCTGATATTATCTGATCTTTGTTGTCAAATGGTTATTGCTAATGGATCACTGATGTTATCTGATGTTGCTGGTATCAAAATTGATTAGACATGGCAAACCTGCTTTTGTGATGACAAAAAGGGGGAGAAATGGATTAGCACTAATGGTATAAAGAAATTAGGTAGGGGGTGTCAGTTTTAGGGGGAGTTGCGTTTCTTTTCTTATACTCATTGCACTTCGTTAGGGGGAGCTGTTATCCCAGCTCGCATTTCTTTTTGCTCTATCCATATGTTTTGTCATCATCAAAAAGGGGAAGATTGTTTCATATCTTTTGATGATTAACAAAACAAACGGATGTTACTAATAATCTTTGAAGAGACTCCTTTTAGAAATGGCACAAAACAAGTCTGACGTCTTAAAGCAAAAAGAAGATCAAAAAGGTGAAAAGTACTAAGGAAGATGTTGGACGCACAAAAGGAGAGTATCGGATGTCCGACATCCATTGAGCATCTTCGGACGTATGAAGAACTCAGACTCGGACGTCCGAAGAAGGCAAGCCAGGGCTTCTACAATTACTGATCACGATCGGACGCTCAACACCTGAGCATCGGACGTCTGACAGAAGAAAAAAGAACCTCGGTTGAGCATAAACTGGGGCAAATTTTGAAATTTCAAAGGAATGGCAGAAGGCCGAAAAGAAAAATCAATCAAAAAGAGAAAGTTGAAAGAGAAAAGAGCCTCAATTGAGAATAAACTGGAGCAAATTCTGATTTAACCCTAAAATAGGGTTGGCGCAATAATGCGGTCTCAGGTCATTCAAACCGCGTTTGAAAATCTGCTTTCAAACCTTAACCTTTCTAAGCACCCCACCTGACCCCATTACAAAAGCCGAAAGCCTTGACTTCTATTCTTTGTAATATCTCTGCCAAGAAATTTCTAATTGGCAAGTGATGCCCATATACTGATGCCGAGAATTTTTTTAGATGTATTTCTGAATTGATTAGATGAGGTTGACACTGCTCATCATGTGAAAATCCGCAAGAGCACCTTGGGAAAAGAAAAGAAAAGACAAGCAAAATAAATGCAAATGGAAAAAAATGCAAAAGGATTCGATGCTGAAAGTCCCCGTTAAGTAATGATACAAGTCAAACGAAGTCCTGGATTTTCGAATTCAAAATAGGGGCAATTTTGGAAAAATGCGATCTTCAGTGCAATGTCCTTAAAATCTTATCTCTTTAACTATCGCTTTTAAGCCACATTATAAGCTCATAAAGTCCATCGTTGACTTATCCTTCGTGACAACTCGAAGTGAAGATTATGCTTCTGAGGAATCCATCAATCATCTGTGATTTTAAGGCTATAACCTGTTTTCACATGTTTTAGCTATCGTTTCTACCCATACGTCACAAACCTAAAAAGCTTATATGTGACTAAATTTTCTTAAGAAATAAGGGTGACAAACTACTTGCTTTCACTAAGATGTGATGTTGAATGAATTACATACCATTGGGCACAAAAATAAGACAGATCTTAACATCTCATTTTTCCTTAGCCTTCTCAAAAGCAGAAATAATGCCTACTTGATTGGTCTTGAAAGAGGAGCTAACAAGAAGTGGTGACCCTTTACCCAAAGCATCAATGCTAAAGGGAGGAAGGAATCATTTGAAATTGGGTATTATTTTGAGAAATTCATCATGAAATTTTCTGTTAGGGAACATAGTTTCTTACTTTATTCAAATAAATGGAGAGTCATCCAAACAAATTTTTGCAACTAAATGGGCCCACACTGCGACAAATTTTCATTTGAGAGATTTTGCAAAATAGGCCCACACTGGGCAAATTTTTTTTATTTGTGAGATTTCGCAAAATAAGCCCATACGGGGGCAAATATTTTTATAGTCCATTTGAGGATTTCATCAAAGAATCAAATAATACATTTTTCAAATCAATCACGCTGCTCTTTTCATGAAATTTAAGTGCATGTCATACTTTGATAAGCCCCATGTGCAGATATTCATGGCTGAAATTGACGAAAGAGCATCTGGTGATGTGGAAGGCCAATGTCGAAGAAAGAGAAGAAAGAAGGGAAAAGGGACCTACACTGGGGCAAATTATTTTTGAAAAGGTTCCCTCGAAAAGTTCAAAAATCAGAAACCCCACAAACATCACGTTGGGCCTGGATTTCGTGCAGCCAACATCACAAACATCACGTTGGGCCTGAATTTTGTGCCGCCAACCCCACAAACATCACGTTGGGCCTGGATTTCGTGCCGCCAACATCACAATATCACGTTGAGCCTGGACTTTGTACCGCCAACATCCCAAAGATCCCGTTGGGCCTGGATTTTGTGCCGCCAACATCCCAAACATTCACAATATCACGTTGGGCTTGGACTTTGTGCCGCCAACATCCCAAACATTCCAAATATCAAGTTGGGCCTGGATTTCGTGCCGCCAACATCACAAACATCACGTTGGGCCTGGATTTCGTGCCGCCAACATTCCAACATCACGTTGGGCCTGGATTTTGTGCCGCTAACATCTCAAACATTCCAAATATCAAGTTGGGCCTGGATTTCGTGCCGCCAACATCCCAAACACCACAATATCACGTTGGGCCTGGATTTCGTACCGCCAACATCACAAAGATCACGTTGGGCCTGGATTTTATGCCGCCAACATCCCAAAGATTCCGTTGGGCCTGGATTTTGTGCCGCCAACGTCCCGATTGGGCCTGGATTCTGTGCAGTCGAGGCTGGCTCGAGTTTAATCCTACTAACCAATTCATCATATTGGGGCAAATTATTTTTGGAAAGTTTTTCAAAAAATCAAAAAAAATCAAATCAAAAAAAAATTCAAAAAAATTAAAAAAAAAATTCAAAAAATCAAAAAATCATCAAAATCAAAAAATCGAATCAGGTTTTATCACGGCAGGCTCGGGTTTGGTCCCACGAACCGATTGTCAGAACATTTTTCACTTGCACTGCCACTAGCCGTGGGTCAGTCCCACTAGTGAGCATTTTTCATTTGCATTGCCACTTGCCACGGGTCAGTCCCGTTTAAATTCCTGTTCGGGTCAGTCCCGTTTAAATTCCTGTTCTGGTCAGTCCCGTTTAAATTTCTGTTTGGGTCAGTCCCGTTTAAATTCTTGTTCGGGTCAGTCCCGTTTAAATTCCTGTTCGGGACTAATTCCTGTTCGGGTCAGTCCCGTTTAAATTCCTGTTCGGGTCAGTCCCGTTTAAATTCTTGTTCGGGTCAGTCCCGTTTTAAATTCCTGTCCCATTTCAACATTTTGATAAAGAGATCAGTCCTCGTTTCAAGGGCGGCAATCGTTGGAATCATTCGCAGCCGAATAATGCAGGTAAATATTTGGTGTCTACTTCTTTGTCTCAAGTTTTTCCAAAACTTAGACAAAGAGGGGCAAACTGTAGACACCAAATTTTTAGCCTTTCTTTTTATTTATTTATTTATTTATTCTAGGTGATTTTTGTTTGTTTATTTATTTATTTTACTATTATTTCTTTGTTTAATTTATCTCATTCTCATTTTTGTTAAGAAAATTATTTTTGTTAATTAATCCACTGAAAAAAAAAGAAGATCATCAATCGAACAAAAATTAGCAATTTTGTTTTATTTTTTAGTATTTGTCTATTCATTCAATTTTACTTAATTTGTTATTTTTCGTCATTGTGTTTATTAATTAACTGGTTCATCTGGAAATAAAAAGAAAAAGGGAAAAGAGAAACAACAAAAATCAAATCAGGCTTGTTTCAAGTGAAAAGAAAAAAAAAACTAATTAAGGAACGCGCGCTATTTCTTCATTTTACAAGTTTCGGACAACACAGAAAAATTACAGAGGCCATTTTTGACCTCCCTTTTCAACTCATTTTTGGGGTGGTTTTCTTTTTTTTTCCTCGGGTCCTCAAGAGGAGGATAGTACAAAGGCTCATCCGATGGTTTACAATTCACCATCGAGGTTCAATTCAGCGGCACCATTAGATGTTAGGTTTAGGAATCTGGGTAGCTATAAAAAAGCAAAAACAGCCGCAGCGAAGAAGGGGGGGCTAAGAGCGGAAGTCTGAGGATAGTTGACGGCTAGGAGCAAAAAGGTCTTGAGGGCTGAGAGAAGGGGTAGGTTCTTTACGGCTGGAAGAGAAAACAGAGGGAAGGTCGGCTGTGGGAAAAAGGCTAGGGTTTTGAGAGAGGTAAAAGCTGAGGAAAAATGGAGAGCTGGGAGGAACCTGTTGACGGCTGAGTGAAAAAAGGCTGAGGGAGAGATCGAGTGAGAGGAAGGAACCAGAAAACCGAGGGAGAGAGCAACGGAAAGAGAGCTGGGGGAGGTGACGGAAAAAGGAAAAAACCAGCAAGGGGAAGAAAAGAAAAGGGGCAGCGGCTGAACAAGAAGAAACTTTTGTTTCTGCCTTCATACGGTGCTCTGGAAATCTCTTCACCAAAAAGTTTGTATCTTTGAAGTCGGCGTCTAGACGCAATCTCTTCGATTCTTCTTTGTTCACTGGACTCCATAAGGTGCTAAAGGTAATCCCTTTGGCCTCATATCTTCAAGCAAGCCCAGCAGATTGTATATTTCTTCTTTTTTCATCAGACTTGCATGATCTTTAATTTGTTCTTTGTTGTTATCATTTGTCCGGATTCTCCTCGAGTGTATCTGCTAAAGATAAGCCGTTGTGTTTGGGTTATGTTAAAACTGATGACTTGAGGGTTATATGGGTTTGGGGCTAATGAAAAGAAGGTTTTATCAGAGTTTTTGTACGAAAATATATGCATGAGATGAACCGCAAGCCCACAGTAGAAAGTTGCAGCAGGTTTGACATGTTTTTGATACGATGTGCTTATCTTGTTTTGATGCTCTGGGTTTTGCTTTCTGGAAGTTTGAACTGAAATTTTAGAGGTGGGTTTTCGGAAAATTAGATTTGTTTGGGTGTTATTTGATCATGCACATTTTGTCTGGTATTCTATTCTTTCATGGCTGTTTTGACAATAAAGTTGCCGAGAAGGAATGGAATTTCTGGAATTGAAATTTGCAAGTTGGAGTGTTGAATGCTGTGTTTCTTTGCTTGATCGAAGTTTGATGTTTGGTAGAATGTTAGTTGTGTTGGGATGGAAATTTACATGGAACTAGACATAGCCATGGTAAAGAACTGAACCTGGAAAGTTGCAGCAGAAATGGTTGCTGGAAAATGGATATCAGCCTGCCGAAAGTCTTTGTTAGGATGCATGCTGCGTTCGATAGTCTTGTTCTATCTGTTTTTTTTTTCTTTTTCCTTTTCGGCTAAGCTCCAGTACTTTCTGTTTTAGTTAGCAACTCAGTCAGTTCTTCTTGGTCTGTTCGCGTGAGTGCATCTAAAATGGATAGAGAAATTGCATAAGAATGGTTTTGGAGTTGCGAAAGTTGTTTGCATTGAATTTGCATGATTTCTCTCTAAGTTTTCGTGTCAGTTGGGATGTCGAAGTTATGGGTTGTATTGCTTACTTTAAAGCTGGGATGTTGAAGCCTTGGTTGAGTTTCTTTGATTGTCAATGAGCTGCGAAATTGCAAAAAGAAGAAATCAGCAGAAACAAAGAAAGTTCCGTTGCATGCATGAAATGGTTTTCTAAAAATTGCACTTTGACTCCCTAAGTATTCCTTTATCTCACTATGGCTTGAATAATTGGAACGACTAATCAAGATTGATCCCTCAAACTTTCTTTTTCCTTCCAATTGGGCCCTTATCTAGTGAATATGGACAGTTTTAGTCATTTAAATGTTTTTTTATGATTCCATTTCGTACTTATGTCATTATTTGAGATGCCTTGACATTTCTTTGTTTTTGGAGGTTTAAAGTAATTTCGCTTCACTCGACTACCATTGCAAAAAAGGGGTAATCTCTATCTCCTTGATTTTATTTTTCCTACGTGCTCCTATATGTTTTGTGTGAATATGCATGCTTTAATTCGCTTTTCAATTTTATAGTTTAATTGCTGGTTTCGCTTTCTTTAATTAAGCAAGACATTTGAGGGTATTCGAGCCCCAAATTGTAATAGTTAGTCTTTGGCATTTTCTTTTCCAAGCTTTTCCCCCTTTTAGATTGTAGTAGGCCCCCCCTCAAGTGTAATAGCTAGGGTTTTATTCGCTTTCTTAATCGCCTTATGTGTTTTGCATGCTTAGGTGCTATGTGTTTAATCGCTTTCTTAGGTTTTGGCCTCTAGATATGCATGCTTATGTGTTAAGTGAATTACGTACTCACATGTCTACTTGCTTTAATTATGTACATTACTTATATATGTGTATGATGGATGCAAATGCACATAACCGTGGCTAGTCCAATGCTAGTCATGGTTGTTCTCTCGAGCTCTTACAAGTCCAATGCTTGTGAGAGAGCGTAGATGTGGGCTAGTCCAATGCTAGACCCAATAGGGCCTCCTCTCGCTAGTGCATTTTCTTGCATGTCTCACTACATTCCATGCATTTTTCTTAGTTTTCTAACATTTGGCATGCTCCTCCAAACCTTTCCCCTTCATTTTAGGTTTTTGCATTTTCATGCTAGTTATAGAGTACATTTGCTTGAGAGTCTCCTTTCGATAAGGGAAACGAGCGAGTGTGGCTACAAAATAGCCTTAGCATGCTAGTCCTTCCTTCTAATCAAAGGGAAAATTAAAGTTGTGAAATTAGGAGTCATTCCCGTACCCGACTTGATGCATTCCTCTAGGTTCATACACTCATTTTTATCATATCACTTCCTTACCTTTTTTATCCACATTCTCTCACTACTTATATTTTTCTCAATTCACATGCAAGTTGCACTTATATGCATTTACTACCATTATACTATATTTTCATCCACTTGCACACAAACACCTTTATTTTCTCAATTGGCACACATGCACTTTTCTTACATTTGCACACTTACACTCATACTTGAGTCTTCATTTGCATTATTCATGACCTCTATGAGGGCTTTCCTTACTGGCCATCACAATTCATGTGGTTGGGACCAAAAAGCCTCATAAGAGACATTTTAGATTTAGGATTGCATCTTTTTCATATCCATTAGTTACATCCAACATGCAACGCATATTTTGGGTAGAAGAATTAGGAAAAGTGGGGCTAAGTCACGCAACTAGCTTTGGCTAGGGTAAGGGAGTGCCTTAGGCTTTGCCTTTGCCTTCTCCCTTATCAAATGTGACCCCCGATCCCTTTTCTTTGATTACGTAGACCTAAAAATTCTTTAAAGGGTTTGTTCACTTTTCTTTTCCAAAAAAATCACTTTTTGGGTGACTTGGTACACCCTAACTCTATACCAAGTGGCGACTCCTTTTCTATCTAAAACCCTTTGTTTGGCCAAACCGTCGCATTTCACAATCCCACGGCCATTTATTTTCACTTTCACACACGTTCACATACATTTCCTACACACTACTTTCACACCTTTCAAAAAGTGGGGCGCGACAACTTGGCGACTCCACTGGGGACCTCCTAAGTGGGTCCAAGCATTTGATTTAGCCATTCTTTTCCGTTTTCTACCCTTGTTATGCGTAGCATTTGGATATTAGGGTTGCATTTTGCATTTTAGGGCCTTTTGCCTCGCGCGCGTATCAAACTACTCCCTCACTCATGTATGTATGATTGGTTGATTGGATGTATGTTTTACTTGTTTTATCTCGCGCTTTGCATTGCATTTGGGGGGGTGTGTGTCACCCTAGAGCCTCGCGTTGGTTCTTGATCCCTCCCCTCCAAAAAGGAGCACTAGCATACGCGCATACGCTTTATTATTTATCCCTCCTTTATTTTTCTTTTAGTTGCTTGTCACGCCACTCCACCCTATTAGGATTAGGCGACCCACTTGGACGTGTGATCACGACACGATGTGTGTGTAGCATGATCCGATGGGTCACTCGATCTTCCGCTTTAAGCTTTGGGTTGATAGCCTTTAGCTTTTAGTCGAAGGTTGAGGATTTTTGATAGATTCACTCAAACACGTAGCCGTGACACGATGTGTGCGTAGCGGTGTTTGGGGAATCGCTCGAGCCACCGACAAAGAACCTTGGGATTGATGACCCTTGGTTTCCAAGTCTGAAGGCTCGGGGACCTATGACCTATCGAGTCTAGATGCATGAGTGAGCCAAACCTCATGCATCCATTTTTGAATTGCCTAGGGTAGAGTCGACCTTACCCTAAATTAGGAACACTATTCACGAGGGGAGGGGTCCTACCCCTCTTTCCTTATTCTTTGTTGCTTTTTATATCATCTAATTGTCCAACGTGTTATGTGATTATGTGTTGAACTAACGTTTCCTTGTTTCTTATCTTTTGCATTCACAAACGTTAGGAAATAAGAGGTCTGGCATGATCCTCTTTTAGGACCTACCCTTATAAATAGGCTATTGCACGTTTAGAAATTTCGCTCGTAAATTAATAATGCCATACCATTTTAGGCCTACCCTGGCAAATAAAGGGTTCCTTAGGTCACGTTTCATTTCGAATTGCATATTTTACCGCTTTAATAAACTGGCATCATGCATCCACCCTAGAAGGGAATGCCATTTAGGGGATCCCGTGCTAGGATTAAACCGCCCTGTGTCTCGAATATATAATCCAATGAGACGTGCACGTTTATATTTTTGTATTATCTGAAGGGGTAGTGCACAAGGTAAGGTAGAACCCGATCTTTTCGAAGACGGCAAAGCAATTTTTGCGCATTGGAATATGAGCATCTAACAATCATCTTTTGGCCATTTTTAACATAGTTGGTAAAAATCCCTTGCTTAAAGGACATTGAGTTAAAGAAATTCACAAATGAGTCCTTATTCTTGAGACGATAAATGTATTGAGGCCAAATTTTGATTTTTAAGAGGCTCATAGACTAATGCATCACAATGAATTTTTGAAAATTACCAATGGGTGGACAATTCAACCCATTTTTGAATAAACCATAAATTTTATTCAATTCATTTGACTAATTTACCCTTTTTGGGTGATTTGGTCGATTTTTGAATAAATTATTAATTTCATTCAATTCATTTGACCAATTTACCCTTTTTAGGGTGATCTGGTCGATTTTTGAACAAATAATCAAATTTCATTCAATGCATTTGACCACTTTACCCTTTTTAGGGTGATCTTGTCAATTTTAAATAAATCATCCGATACATTTGACCAGTTTACCTATTTTTAGGGCAATTCGGTCGATTTTGAATAAATCATCATTTCGCTTAATCAATTGATTTCATTCATTTGATTAGTTTAATTCATTTTTAGGGTTATTCATTCAATTTTCAATAAATTTTCAAATTTCATTCAATGAATTTCACCATTTTAGCCCTTTTGGCACATTATGCGTCGACCAACGCAAGCAATCCATTCGGATTTTGTCCTCATTTTTTTAAGACAAATGTCTCTTATCACTCCAATTGGCCAATTTTTCAAATCATTTTTTTCACTCAATCAGTTGATCGGATTCGTCAGGTATGGTATGGTGCCTACCCTAAAGGATTGCATTTTCATGCTAGGCCTACCCTTGGCATAAAAAGGCTCCCCCATAAGACATGCATACCGATTTTGTAGTCTTACCTACTAACTCAGGGTATTTTTTTCTTTTGTTTCCCCCTCTCCTGCATTCATAAAAATGCTTTAATAAGGTGAAAATATTTTTCTATGTCTGCTAAAATTTGAGAACTACAAGTATTATCTGATTCTTGGGCAGACCATACAATGAAAACATGGAAGATCCATCTGAAGGCTCTAGGCTAAAGTCTGAGAGATTTTGCAATTATTTTCCAAAGGAAAATTCTGTTTATTTGATTTTGTTAATACCTTTTTGGCCCAAAAGAAATTGTATTATGTGGAGCTCTTTAGAAGTTTTTTTTTCTTCTCATTTGTATTATAATTAAACGAGAAATTTTGTTCTAAACTTTTTCAGTAATAAAGCTTTAGACAATTATTGTTTTGTATATAATCATGTACATTTCATTCTTTCTTTTGCTCATTGGAGATTTCATGATGAATTTTAAGAAATAAGACCAAGTTGAGATTTCCTCAACCTCCAGCCTGAAATTTCACGAGTGTATGCTTTCTAAAATCTTTACGTACACTTAATTGGTTATCCGAGCTATACAATAAGAGTGAAAAAAAAAAAGAGGGTGAACGGTCACTTAAAGGCCCAATGAAATACCTTTTCTCCTTCACTTAACCCCAAAATAAAATCAGTCACATTGATTGATAAATTACAAATTGGGGTAATCTTTGCTTGAAAAATGTCCATTGTGTCTAATTATATTCAATTCACATCTAAGTGAGAGCAAAAATATGCATTATCCTTGTTTATTTTGAAAATTTGGAATGAGACTTCGAGCGTTCGTTTCTATACCCATACAGATTTTATCATTTGCTCTCCCATTTGAGCCTTTGAAAGAATAATTTCGTTTCAAATAAGAGCCTTAATGATCACTACCCTACATTGGAAAATTTTCAAATATCAAAAGGAAATGGATTTTCAATGAGCAATTCGTTACTTTGGTTGTCATGAAGCGTAAGAATGATGCTTTGGCCATCGTTTCTACAACCTAAACACTGTTTTACCCTTGCATCCTCATTTGAGCTAAAATCGGTGGTTCTTTTCAAAGCACCTATGATCGCACCCCACATTGGGGAAGGAGATTGAAGAATTTTCCAAAAAGAAAAGGGAAAGGTAAAAATGTTGAACCAAAAGAGAGAACCCCAAATGGGAAAATTTGATTCTACCTGAGCTTCAATTTTAAAAAAAAAAAAAAAAGAGAAAAGAAAAGAGAGAAAGAGAAAAGAAAGAAGAGTTGTCCGGCGGATTCTCTATGTTTCACGGATATGGACAAACGGAAGTCATCCTCGGTTAATTGATTCAGATGCATGCAAAAAATTTTCGCAAAATTTTCCTTTCAGAGTTAATGTAAGGAACGGATTAAAAGTCAAGCCCTCTTCTTTTCCAATCAAACATTCTATCCCTAGTTATCCCTTTTGAGCATTCAGAATAAATTATTTTCGTTTGGCAACCCCTGAGGATCGTAAACCCCACACTGGGGCAAGTTTGAGTTGAAAAAGAAAAGAAAAGTCCCAAGAGGTGAAAAGTGATAAAATAATAAAGAAAAAAAAAAGAGAGAAGAAAAAAGAACCTCAGTTGAGCATAAACTGGGGCAAATTTTGAAATTTCAATGGAATGGCAGAAGGCCGAAAAGAAAAATCAATCAAAAAGAGAAAGTTGAAAGAGAAAAGAGCCTCAATTGAGAATAAACTGGAGCAAATTCTGATTTAACCCTAAAATAGGGTTGGCGCAATAATGCGGTCTCAGGTCATTCAAACCGCGTTTGAAAATCTGCTTTCAAACCTTAACCTTTCTAAGCACCCCACCTGACCCCATTACAAAAGCCGAAAGCCCTGACTTCTATTCTTTGCAATATCTCTGCCAAGAAATTTCTAATTGGCAAGTGATGCCCATATACTGATGCCGAGAATTTTTTTAGATGTATTTCTGAATTGATTAGATGAGGTTGACACTGCTCATCATGTGAAAATCCGCAAGAGAACCTTTGGAAAAGAAAAGAAAAGACAAGCAAAATAAATGCAAATGGAAAAAAATGCAAAAGGATTCGATGCTGAAAGTCCCCGTTAAGTAATGATACAAGTCAAACGAAGTCCTGGATTTTCGAGTTCAAAATAGGGGCAATTTTGGAAAAATGCGATCTTCAGTGCAATGTCCTTAAAATCTTATCTCTTTAACTATCGCTTTTAAGCCACATTATAAGCTCATAAAGTCCATCGTTGACTTATCCTTCGTGACAACTCGAAGTGAAGATTATGCTTCTGAGGAATCCATCAATCATCTGTGATTTTAAGGCTATAACCTGTTTTCACATGTTTTAGCTATCGTTTCTACCCATACGTCACAAACCTAAAAAGCTTATATGTGACTAAATTTTCTTAAGAAATAAGGGTGACAAACTACTTGCTTTCACTAAGATGTGATGTTGAATGAATTACATACCATTGGGCACAAAAACAAGACAGATCTTAACCTCTCATTTTTCCTTAGCCTTCTCAAAAGCAGAAATAATGCCTACTTGATTGGTCTTGAAAGAGGAGCTAACAAGAAGTGGTGACCCTTTACCCAAAGCATCAATGCTAAAGGGAGGAAGGAATCATTTGAAATTGGGTATTATTTTGAGAAATTCATCATGAAATTTTCTGTTAGGGAACATAGTTTCTTACTTTATTCAAATAAATGGAGAGTCATCCAAACAAATTTTTGCAACTAAATGGGCCCACACTGCGGCAAATTTTCATTTGAGAGATTTTACAAAATAGGCCCACACTGGGCAAATTTTTTTTATTTGTGAGATTTCGCAAAATAAGCCCATATGGGGGCAAATATTTTTATAGTCCATTTGAGGATTTCATCAAAGAATCAAATAATACATTTTTCAAATCAATCACGCTGCTCTTTTCCTGAAATTTAAGTGCATGTCATACTTTGATAAGCCCCCTGTGCAGATATTCAAGGCTGAAATTGACGAAAAAGCATCTGGTGATGTGGAAGGCCAATGCCGAAGAAAGAGAAGAAAGAAGGGAAAAGGGACCTACACTGGGGCAAATTATTTTTGAAAAGGTTCCCTCGAAAAGTTCAAAAATCAGAAACCCCACAAACATCACGTTGGGCCTGGATTTCGTGCCGCCAACATCACAAACATCACGTTAGGCCTGAATTTTGTGCCGCCAACCCCACAAACATCACGTTGGGCCTGGATTTCGTGCCGCCAACATCACAATATCACGTTGGGCCTGGACTTTGTACCGCCAACATCCCAAAGATCCCGTTGGGCCTGGACTTTGTGCCGCCAACATCCCAAACATTCACAATATCACGTTGGGCTTGGACTTTGTGCCGCCAACATCCCAAACATTCCAAATATCAAGTTGGGCCTGGACTTCGTGCCGCCAACATCACAAACATCACGTTGGTCCTGGATTTCGTGCCGCCAACACTCCAACATCACGTTGGGCCTGGATTTTGTGCCGCCAACATCCCAAACATTCCAAATATCAAGTTGGGCCTGGATTTCGTGCCGCCAACATCCCAAAGATCCCGTTGGGCCTGGATTTTGTGCCTCCCACGTCCCGATTAGGCCTGGATTCTGTGCAGTCGAGGCTGGCTCGAGTTTAATCCTACTAACCAATTCATCATATTGGGGCAAATTATTTTTGGAAAGTTTTTCAAAAAATCAAAAAAAATCAAATCAAAAAAAAAAAATCAATAAAAATCAAAAAATCATCAAAATCAAAAAATCGAATCAGGTTTTATCACGGCAAGCTCGGGTTTGGTCCCACGAACCTATTGTCAGAACATTTTTCACTTGCACTGCCACTAGCCGTGGGTCAGTCCCACTAGTGAGCATTTTTCATTTGCATTGCCATTTGCCACGGGTCAGTCCCGTTTAAATTTCTGTTCGGGTCAGTCCCGTTTAAATTCTTGTTCGGGTCAGTCCCGTTTAAATTCCTGTTCGGGTCAGTCCCGTTTTAAATTCCTGTTCGGGTCAGTCCCATTTCAACATTTTGATAAAGAGATCAGTCCTCGTTTCAAGGGCGGCAATCGTTGGAATCATTCGCAGCCGAATAATGCAGGTAAATATTTGGTGTCTACTTATTTGTCTCAAGTTTTTCCAAAACTCAGACAAAGAGGGGCAAACTGTAGACACCAAATTTTTAGCCTTTCTTTTTATTTATTTATTTCTTTATTCTAGGTGATTTTTGTTTGTTCATTTATTTATTTTACTATTATTTCTTTGTTTAATTTATCTCATTCTCATTTTTGTTAAGAAAATTATTTTTGTTAATTAATCCACTGAAAAAAAAAAAGATCATCAATCGAACAAAAATTAGCAATTTTGTTTTATTTTTTAGTATTTGTCTATTTCATTCAATTTTACTTAATTTGTTATTTTTCGTCATTGTGTTTATTAATTAACTGGTTCATCTGGAAATAAAAAGAAAAAGGGAAAAGAAAAACAACAAAAATCAAATCAGGCTTGTTTCAAGTGAAAAGAAAAAAAAAGAAAAAAAAACTAACTAAGGAACGCGCGCTATTTCTTCATTTTACAAGTTTCGGACAACACAGAAAAATTACAGAGGCCATTTTTGACCTCCCTTTTCAACTCATTTTTGGGGTGGTTTTCTTTTTTTTTTCCTCGGGTCCTCAAGAGGAGGATAGTACAAAGGCTCATCCGATGGTTTACAATTCACCATCGAGGTTCAATTCAGCGGCACCATTAGATGTTAGGTTTAGGAATCTGGGTAGCTATAAAAAAGCAAAAACAGCCGCAGCGAAGAAGGGGGGGCTAAGAGCGGAAGTCTGAGGATAGTTGACGGCTAGGAGCAAAAAGGTCTTGAGGGCTGAGAGAAGGGGTAGGTTCTTTACGGCTGGAAGAGAAAACAGAGGGAAGGTCGGCTGTGGGAAAAAGGCTAGGGTTTTGAGAGAGGTAAAAGCTGAGGAAAAATGGAGAGCTGGGAGGAACCTGTTGACGGCTGAGTGAAAAAAGGCTGAGGGAGAGATCGAGTGAGAGGAAGGAACCAGAAAACCGAGGGAGAGAGCAACGGAAAGAGAGCTGGGGGAGGTGACGGAAAAAGGAAAAAACCAGCAAGGGGAAGAAAAGAAAAGGGGCAGCGGCTGAACAAGAAGAAACTTTTGTTTCTGCCTTCATACGGTGCTCTGGAAATCTCTTCACCAAAAAGTTTGTATCTTTGAAGTCGGCGTCTAGACGCAATCTCTTCGATTCTTCTTTGTTCACTGGACTCCATAAGGTGCTAAAGGTAATCCCTTTGGCCTCATATCTTCAAGCAAGCCCTGCAGATTGTATATTTCTTCTTTTTTCATCAGACTTGCATGATCTTTAATTTGTTCTTTGTTGTTATCATTTGTCCGGATTCTCCTCGAGTGTATCTGCTAAAGATAAGCCGTTGTGTTTGGGTTATGTTAAAACTGATGACTTGAGGGTTATATGGGTTTGGGGCTAATGAAAAGAAGGTTTTATCAGAGTTTTTGTACGAAAATATATGCATGAGATGAACCGCAAGCCCACAGTAGAAAGTTGCAGCAGGTTTGACATGTTTTTGATACGATGTGCTTATCTTGTTTTGATGCTCTGGGTTTTGCTTTCTGGAAGTTTGAACTGAAATTTTAGAGGTGGGTTTTCGGAAAATTAGATTTGTTTGGGTGTTATTTGATCATGCACATTTTGTCTGGTATTCTATTCTTTCATGGCTGTTTTGACAATAAAGTTGCCGAGAAGGAATGGAATTTCTGGAATTGAAATTTGCAAGTTGGAGTGTTGAATGCTGTGTTTCTTTGCTTGATCGAAGTTTGATGTTTGGTAGAATGTTAGTTGTGTTGGGATGGAAATTTACATGGAACTAGACATAGCCATGGTAAAGAACTGAACCTGGAAAGTTGCAGCAGAAATGGTTGCTGGAAAATGGATATCAGCCTGCCGAAAGTCTTTGTTAGGATGCATGCTGCGTTCGATAGTCTTGTTCTATCTGTTTTTTTTTTCTTTTTCCTTTTCGGCTAAGCTCCAGTACTTTCTGTTTTAGTTAGCAACTCAGTCAGTTCTTCTTGGTCTGTTCGCGTGAGTGCATCTAAAATGGATAGAGAAATTGCATAAGAATGGTTTTGAAGTTGCGAAAGTTGTTTGCATTGAATTTGCATGATTTCTCTCTAACGGGCGTACCTTAATCACCGACACAGTAAGGAGGGGTTGACTGCCATCGTTTGTTTGGTAGTTATAACCTATTTATTGGTAAATAATTGGGATTGCCTTTGCATCGATGATCAATTAGGTGAACCATTGCTGAAGTTATTTCTTGGCTAGATCTTTAATTAATATTACCTTGATTTTAGTGAATTGCCATTTGACTTTTAGTTGCCTACTTTACTTTATTTTTAATTGTTTTCTTGTTTTAATTGATTTAAACCTTTAATTATTGTTACTCTAGGCTTAGTGAATTGTTGTTTAATTCCTAGTTAGTTGTTTATTTTTATTTTCTTATTTGAATTTATTTAATTGTCGTCGTTCCTACAAAATTACCCACTGCGTTACTTTGGATTTCTTAAGAGACAAATATACCTAGTCCCTAAGAATACGACCCTACTTGCCCTGTTTACAAATTCATAATTATTTGTGAAAAAAAACCATCCCATTCGAGTATATCGGATCAAACAAACTCTTCGGGAACAGGGTGAATCAAGTAACCCATTGCACACCTAGAATCCCTGCTCCAGTACTTGGAATTGGGTTTTGGTCATTTTAATTGGTAATTAGGTTTAATTTTATTATTGTACAGGTTTCGACACCCTGTCAATTTTTGGCGCCGTTGCCGGGGACTGGCGTTATTATTTGTTTCTTTTTAAATTCATTTTTTGTTGCTCTAATTTCTGGTATTTTTATAGTGTATGTCTCGGTCTTCTCGTACAGGTGATTTGATTTTTGATCCTGAAGTAGAGAAGACCGCGCGTAGAACGAGAAAAGAAACCAGACAGCTCAGAGAGGAGCAGTCCAGCGTTGCATCTCAGAGACCTGAGCCAGGAGTTGAACCAACGGATTCGTTTGGTGACACTTCGAGTGACTCTGATCAAGAGGAAATTGCCATGGCTAATGCACGAACATTAAGGGAGTTGGCTGCTCCCAACTTAAACCAACAGCCTTTGCGCATTACTTTCCCAAGTTTAGATGATAGCTCTTCATTTGAACTAAAATCTGGTCTGATTCATCTTTTACCCTCTTTTCATGATTTACTAGGTGAAGAATCGTATAAGCATCTGCAGGAGTTTGATGTCGTGTGCAACAATATGAAGCTCCCGGGCATTACAGAAGAGCAAATAAAAATGAGGGTATTCCCCTTTTCCTTGAAAGATTCTGCAAAGGATTAGCTGTACTACCTGCCACTAGGTAACATCACCACGTGGGACCAATTAAGAAAAAATTTTTAAATAAATATTTTCTTGCGTTCAGGGCTACAAGTCTAAGGAAAGAAATTTACGGGATCAAGCAGCACCCAGGGGAGTCACTCTATGAGTATTGGGAGCGGTTCAAGAAGTTGTGCATCAAGTGCCCCCAGCACCAGATAAGTGAGCAGTTGCTCATACAGTATTTTTATGAGGGGCTCATTTTCAGGGACAGGAGCATAATTGATGCTGCAAGTGGAGGGGCATTGGTGAACAAAACCCTTCGGGAAGCATGGGAATTAATTGAGAGAGTGACAGAGAATTCACAGCAATTCGGTACGAGAGAGGATGTCCCAATACGCAAGGTGAATGAGGTAGAGACATCCTCTATCCAGCAGCAGCTAACTGAGTTGACTTCTTTTGCTAGGCAACTGGCTGTAGGAAATGCATCTCAGGCCAAGGTGTGTGGGATTTGCACTGGTATGGGTCATTCTACAGACATGTGTCCAATGATGCAAGAGGAGGGTGCAGAGCAAGTGAACATGGCAGGTCACGCGCTCGCGCCAAGAAGGCCCTATGACCCCTATTCAAGTACCTACAACCCTGGTTGGAGGGACCACCCTAACCTCAATTATGGAGGGAACAGACAGACTAATTTCATGTCAAATAAGCAACCAGGGTACCAGCAGCAGTACCAACCCTGACCACCTCATCCTCCGAGCTCTGGTCCATCTTTGGAGGAAATGATGAATCAACTACTTGCTAATCAACAAAAGTCGGACTCCGAGAGGTAGGACATAAGAAATCAGATGAATCAAATGGCCAAAACAATTAACCGCTTGGAATTCCAAGTGCAAGGTAAATTGTCGTTTCAGCCTGAATTGAACCCGAATAATATAAGCGCGATGACCCTAAGGAGCGGGAAGGAAATTCTGGGGCCTGAGCCTGTAATCCCTAAGGACAAGGATGAGGAAAAGATTGAAAATAAACTTGAGAGGGAGGACGGCAATAGTGCAAATCCAAAGGTACTTCCAAACCCAATAATCACAGTTAAAACTAACCCGCCTCCTTTCCCTAACAGGTTGGAAAAATCGAAGAAACAGGATAAGGAGAAGGAAATCTTGGAGGTGTTTCGCAAAGTAGAGATTAATATCCCCCTCTTAGACGCAATCAAACAAGTACCGAAATATGCCAAGTTCTTAAGGGACTTGTGTGTCAATCAAAGGCGGTTGAGGGGAGATGAAAGGGTCATTGTAGGGGAGAATGTGCCAGCGGTCCTGCAGAGAAATCTTCCACCAAAGTGTGGGGACCCAAGTATGTTTACTATTCCCTGTAGAATACGCAACACTATGATTAGAAGGGCCATGTTGGATCTGGGAGTATCAATTAATGTCATGCCTAAATCTATCTATGATTCTCTAAAACTAGGTCCATTAAAACAAACTGAGATAATCATTCAATTAGCTGACTGAACTAATGCATATCCTGATGGGTTGGTTGAAGATGTGTTGGTAAAAGTTAATGATTTGGTATTTTCAACTGATTTTTATGTGCTTGATATGGATGATGATCACTCACCCGATCCCTCACCTTTGTTATTGGGTATACCCTTTATGAGCACAGCACAAACAAAAATTGATGTTAATAAAGGTACCTTGTCCATGGAGTTTGATGGAGAAATTGTACATTTTAATATCTTTGATACTATGAAATATCCCTCAAACTCTAACTTTAGCTCTATTTTTTCTGTGAGTGCTATTGACCCTGCAGTGCAGGAAGTGTTTGAAACTGTTGGCAGCGATGAATTGGAAGTTGTTTTGACCAAGCACCTCGAGTTGGAGACGACTCTTGAGGTGGAGTGGAGTAAAGATTTAAAATGCACGATAGGGGCATTGCACTCATTGCCGACCTCCCCAAAAAGGTGTAGACACCAAATTTTTAGCCTTTCTTTTTATTTATTTATTTATTTATTCTAGGTGATTTTTGTTTGTTTATTTATTTATCTTACTATTATTTCTTTGTTTAATTTATCTCATTCTCATTTTTGTTAAGAAAATTATTTTTGTTAATTAATCCACTGAAAAAAAAGAAGATCATCAATCGAACAAAAATTAGCAATTTTGTTTTATTTTTTAGTATTTGTCTATTTCATTCAATTTTACTTAATTTGTTATTTTTCGTCATTGTGTTTATTAATTAACTGGTTCATCTGGAAATAAAAAGAAAAAGGGAAAAGAAAAACAACAAAAATCAAATCAGGCTTGTTTCAAGTGAAAAGAAAAAAAAAGAAAAAAAAACTAACTAAGGAACGCGCGCTATTTCTTCATTTTACAAGTTTCGGACAACACAGAAAAATTACAGAGGCCATTTTTGACCTCCCTTTTCAACTCATTTTTGAGGTGGTTTTCTTTTTTTTTTCCTCAGGTCCTCAAGAGGAGGATAGTACAAAGGCTCATCCGATGGTTTACAATTCACCATCGAGGTTCAATTCAGCGGCACCATTAGATGTTAGGTTTAGGAATCTGGGTAGCTATAAAAAAGCAAAAACAGCCGCAGCGAAGAAGGGGGGGCTAAGAGCGGAAGTCTGAGGATAGTTGACGGCTAGGAGCAAAAAGGTCTTGAGGGCTGAGAGAAGGGGTAGGTTCTTTACGGCTGGAAGAGAAAACAGAGGGAAGGTCGGCTGTGGGAAAAAGGCTAGGGTTTTGAGAGAGGTAAAAGCTGAGGAAAAATGGAGAGCTGGGAGGAACCTGTTGACGGCTGAGTGAAAAAAGGCTGAGGGAGAGATCGAGTGAGAGGAAGGAACCAGAAAACCGAGGGAGAGAGCAACGGAAAGAGAGCTGGGGGAGGTGACGGAAAAAGGAAAAAACCAGCAAGGGGAAGAAAAGAAAAGGGGCAGCGGCTGAACAAGAAGAAACTTTTGTTTCTGCCTTCATACGGTGCTCTGGAAATCTCTTCACCAAAAAGTTTGTATCTTTGAAGTCGGCGTCTAGACGCAATCTCTTCGATTCTTCTTTGTTCACTGGACTCCATAAGGTGCTAAAGGTAATCCCTTTGGCCTCATATCTTCAAGCAAGCCCAGCAGATTGTATATTTCTTCTTTTTTCATCAGACTTGCATGATCTTTAATTTGTTCTTTGTTGTTATCATTTGTCCGGATTCTCCTCGAGTGTATCTGCTAAAGATAAGCCGTTGTGTTTGGGTTATGTTAAAACTGATGACTTGAGGGTTATATGGGTTTGGGGCTAATGAAAAGAAGGTTTTATCAGAGTTTTTGTACGAAAATATATGCATGAGATGAACCGCAAGCCCACAGTAGAAAGTTGCAGCAGGTTTGACATGTTTTTGATACGATGTGCTTATCTTGTTTTGATGCTCTGGGTTTTGCTTTCTGGAAGTTTGAACTGAAATTTTAGAGGTGGGTTTTCGGAAAATTAGATTTGTTTGGGTGTTATTTGATCATGCACATTTTGTCTGGTATTCTATTCTTTCATGGCTGTTTTGACAATAAAGTTGCCGAGAAGGAATGGAATTTCTGGAATTGAAATTTGCAAGTTGGAGTGTTGAATGCTGTGTTTCTTTGCTTGATCGAAGTTTGATGTTTGGTAGAATGTTAGTTGTGTTGGGATGGAAATTTACATGGAACTAGACATAGCCATGGTAAAGAACTGAACCTGGAAAGTTGCAGCAGAAATGGTTGCTGGAAAATGGATATCAGCCTGCCGAAAGTCTTTGTTAGGATGCATGCTGCGTTCGATAGTCTTGTTCTATCTGTTTTTTTTTTCTTTTTCCTTTTCGGCTAAGCTCCAGTACTTTCTGTTTTAGTTAGCAACTCAGTCAGTTCTTCTTGGTCTGTTCGCGTGAGTGCATCTAAAATGGATAGAGAAATTGCATAAGAATGGTTTTGGAGTTGCGAAAGTTGTTTGCATTGAATTTGCATGATTTCTCTCTAAGTTTTCGTGTCAGTTGGGATGTCGAAGTTATGGGTTGTATTGCTTACTTTAAAGCTGGGATGTTGAAGCCTTGGTTGAGTTTCTTTGATTGTCAATGAGCTGCGAAATTGCAAAAAGAAGAAATCAGCAGAAACAAAGAAAGTTCCGTTGCATGCATGAAATGGTTTTCTAAAAATTGCACTTTGACTCCCTAAGTATTCCTTTATCTCACTATGGCTTGAATAATTGGAACGACTAATCAAGATTGATCCCTCAAACTTTCTTTTTCCTTCCAATTGGGCCCTTATCTAGTGAATATGGACAGTTTTAGTCATTTAAATGTTTTTTTATGATTCCATTTCGTACTTATGTCATTATTTGAGATGCCTTGACATTTCTTTGTTTTTGGAGGTTTAAAGTAATTTCGCTTCACTCGACTACCATTGCAAAAAAGGGGTAATCTCTATCTCCTTGATTTTATTTTTCCTACGTGCTCCTATATGTTTTGTGTGAATATGCATGCTTTAATTCGCTTTTCAATTTTATAGTTTAATTGCTGGTTTCGCTTTCTTTAATTAAGCAAGACATTTGAGGGTATTCGAGCCCCAAATTGTAATAGTTAGTCTTTGGCATTTTCTTTTCCAAGCTTTTCCCCCTTTTAGATTGTAGTAGGCCCCCCCTCAAGTGTAATAGCTAGGGTTTTATTCGCTTTCTTAATCGCCTTATGTGTTTTGCATGCTTAGGTGCTATGTGTTTAATCGCTTTCTTAGGTTTTGGCCTCTAGATATGCATGCTTATGTGTTAAGTGAATTACGTACTCACATGTCTACTTGCTTTAATTATGTACATTACTTATATATGTGTATGATGGATGCAAATGCACATAACCGTGGCTAGTCCAATGCTAGTCATGGTTGTTCTCTCGAGCTCTTACAAGTCCAATGCTTGTGAGAGAGCGTAGATGTGGGCTAGTCCAATGCTAGACCCAATAGGGCCTCCTCTCGCTAGTGCATTTTCTTGCATGTCTCACTACATTCCATGCATTTTTCTTAGTTTTCTAACATTTGGCATGCTCCTCCAAACCTTTCCCCTTCATTTTAGGTTTTTGCATTTTCATGCTAGTTATAGAGTACATTTGCTTGAGAGTCCCCTTTCGATAAGGGAAACGAGCGAGTGTGGCTACAAAATAGCCTTAACATGCTAGTCCTTCCTTCTAATCAAAGGGAAAATTAAAGTCGTGAAATTAGGAGTCATTCCCGTACCCGACTTGATGCATTCCTCTAGGTTCATACACTCATTTTTATCATATCACTTCCTTACCTTTTTTATCCACATTCTCTCACTACTTATATTTTTCTCAATTCACATGCAAGTTGCACTTATATGCATTTACTACCATTATACTATATTTTCATTCACTTGCACACAAACACCTTTATTTTCTCAATTGGCACACATGCACTTTTCTTACATTTGCACACATGCACTTTTCTTACATTTGCACACTTACACTCATACTTGAGTCTTCATTTGCATTATTCATGACCTCTATGAGGGCTTTCCTTACTGGCCATCACAATTCATGTGGTTGGGACCAAAAAGCCTCATAAGAGACATTTTAGATTTAGGATTGCATCTTTTTCATATCCATTAGTTACATCCAACATGCAACGCATATTTTGGGTAGAAGAATTAGGAAAAGTGGGGCTAAGTCACGCAACTAGCTTTGGCTAGGGTAAGGGAGTGCCTTAGGCTTTGCCTTTGCCTTCTCCCTTATCAAATGTGACCCCCGATCCCTTTTCTTTGGTTACGTAGACCTAAAAATTCTTTAAAGGGTTTGTTCACTTTTCTTTTCCAAAAAAATCACTTTTTGGGTGACTTGGTACACCCTAACTCTATACCAAGTGGCGACTCCTTTTCTATCTAAAACCCTTTGTTTGGCCAAACCGTCGCATTTCACAATCCCACGGCCATTTATTTTCACTTTCACACACGTTCACATACATATCCTACACACTACTTTCATACCTTTCAAAAAGTGGGGCGCGACAAAAGGTACGAAATTTCACCTATATTCATTCCCGAACCTCACCAAAAGGTATTACCATCGGTGGTGCAAGCACCCGTATTGGAGTTGAAATCTCTGCCGAAGCATTTGAAATATGCGTATCTGGGCGACAATGAAACACTTCCGGTAATTATCTTAGATTCACTCTCGAAAACTCAGGAGGAGAAGTTGATCCGAGTCCTTAGAGAGCATAAAGAGGCGATAGGTTGGACCATCACAGACATCAAGGGAATCAGCCCCTCCATCTGTATGCACCGGATTAGACTCGAAGAGGATGCTAAACCTGTACGGCAGGCTCAAAGGAGGCTCAATCCCCTCATGATGGAAGTGGTGAAGAAAGAAATTTTGAAACTGTTAGATATGGGGATCATCTTTGCGATATCAGATTGCCCTTGGGTGAGCCCGATCCAGGTAGTCCCAAAGAAGGCAGGAGTGACGGTAGAAGCCAACCAAACGGGTGAGTTCGTGCGAGTGCGCAAACCCACTGGATGGAGGCAGTGTATTGACTACTGTAGGCTAAACGCCATCACAAAAAATGACCATTTCCCTCTCCCTTTCATTGACCAAATGATTGAACGTTTGGCTTGTAGAGTTTATTATTGCTTTTTGGATGAATTTTCAGGATATTTTCAGATGGCAATTGCATCAGAGGACCAAGAGAAGACGACCTTCACGTGTCGCGTACAGACGGATGCCATTCGGGTTGTGCAATGCACCTGCAACATTCCAGAGGTGTATGGTGAGTATTTTTTCTGAATATATGGAAAAAATTATTGAAGTTTTCATGGACGATTTCAGTATGTATGGTGATAGTTTTGATACATGTCTAGATAACCTGAAATTGATTTTATTAAGATGTATTGAAACTAATCTCGTGTTTAACTGGGAAAAATATCATTTTATGGTTGAGCACGGGATAGTCTTGGGTCATATTGTATCTTCTAAGGGCATCGAAATTGACAGGGCGAAAATAGATATTATATCTGCTTTATCTTACCCCGCGAGTGTGCGTGAGATGCACTCTTTTCTTGGACATGCAGGTTTTTATCGAAGGTTCATCAAGAATTTTTCAAAAATTGGAGTCCCGTTGGTCCAACTCTTACAAAAAGATGTGACCTTCGAATTTGATGACAAATGTGAGAGAGCCTTCGATAAGTTGAAGGAACTATTAACCTCGCCATCGATCATTCAACCCTGTGACTGGAGTTTACCATTTAAGATTATGTGCGATGCCAGTGATCATGCTGTAGGGGCTGTATTGAGACAAAGAGTAGGAAAGGCAGCTCACGTCATCTACTATGTATCCCGAACCCTGAATGGGGCCTAATTGAATTACTTCACTATAGAGAAGGAGTTTCTTGCGGTTATTTTTGCTTTAGAAAAATTCAGGTCACATTTGCTAGGTGATAAAGTGATTGTATTTTCTGATCATGCAGCATTAAGGTATCTAATGACCAAAAAAGATGCAAAACCGAGGCTCATCAGGTGGATATTGTTACTATAGGAATTTGACCTGGAGCTAAGGGATAAAAAAGGCTCAGAGAACCTAGTAGCCGACCATTTAAGTCGCATACCAGTTGGGGAGAAGAACGAGCTATTGAAGGATGCATTCCCTGAAGAGCATCTATTTTCTTTAAAGTCTCAATTGCCTTGGTATGCAGATTTAGTCAATTATTTGGTAACGAGTAATTTCCCTGCAGGTTGGCCGAAATCGAAGAGGGATAAATTGAAGAGTGACGCCAAGTATTTCATCTGGGATGACCCGTACTTATGGAAGAGATGTACTGATCAGGTGATGAGGCGATGTGTAAGTGAAACTGAATTTCAACCAATTCTAACTTTTTGTCATACTTTTGCCTGTGGAGGTCATTTTGAACCCAAGAGAACTGCTCATAAGGTATTGGAAAGTGGATTTTATTGGCTTTCATTGTTTAAAGATGCTTATGTGTTTTGTAAGTCGTGTGATCGCTGTCAAAAGGTAGGTAATATAGCCCGTAGAGATTAGATGCCCCAAGTCCCGTTAATTTTTGTTGAAATTTTTTATGTATGGGGTATCGATTTCATAGGGTCTTTTCCTACCTCATTTGGTTTTGTGTATATTTTGTTGGTAGTCAATTACGTGTCTAAATGGGTGGAGGCCAAGGCCATCCGGACTGATGATTCGAAAGTAGTTGCAGATTTTATCAGGTCTAATATTTTTGTGCGATTTGGAATGCCAAGAGCTATTGTCAGTGATAGGGGAACACACTTCTGCAACAAAACCATAGCTGCGTTGTTTCACAAGTATGGTGTACTCCACAAGGTCTAACGTCATACCACCCTCAGACCAATGGTCAAGCGGAGGTATCGAATCAGGAGATTAAAACCATTTTGGAGAAAATGGTGCGCCCCGATAGGAAAGATTGGAGTCAACGGTTGGAAGATGCATTCTGAGCCTATCGGACGGCGTACAAGACCCCCATAGAGATGTCACCGTACAGATTGATATTTGGGAAGCCGTGTCACCTTCCAGTGGAGTTCGAGTACAAAGCTTTCTGGACGATAAAACAATGCAACATGAATGTAGAAGAGACCGGTGCCTAACGAAAGTTGGATTTGCAAGAATTGGAGGAGATTCGGAACGAAGCCTACGAAAATGCACTGATTTATAAGGAGAGAAGTCGGGCATTTCATGACCAACAAACCTCTAGAAAAACCTTTGAAGTTGGTCTGAAGGTCCTCCTGTACCAATCCAGGCTTAAGCTCTTCCCAGGTAAGCTACGTTCCCGTTGGATTGGACCTTTTATTGTTACTCACGTGTTTCTATATGGTGCAGTTGAAATCTAGAGTTCTAAGACAGACAACAAGTTTGTGGTGAATGGACACCGTCTCAAACATTATTACGAAAGTTTTTCAAATGGAGACGATGAGTATAGATGCACCACCGTGTCCCACTTTGTAGCACTTTGCTATGTTTAGCCAAAGACGTTAAAGAAAGGCGCTCATTGGGAGTCAATCCAATTGTTGCTTTTAATTATTTGTTTGATTTCGTGCGATAGTTTAGATATGTTTTCCTTAAATTCGAATGATTTCGAGTTTCAATTTTTGTTTTGATGATTTGTAGGTGTCCCTCTATCATCACGCGCCCGCGTCATGACGTATAGAGAGCTCATGATCAGAATCGCCAGAAAGGATTCCTGCCCTTATGACGTGCCCGCGTCATGACGTATGAAGAGCTCAAGGTCAGAGAGGTTCCCTGCCTTCTTGACGTGCCCGCGTCATGTTCGCAGGAAAGGTGAGGATTCAAAAAAAAAAAAGAGGAAAAAAAAGACAAAAATTATTATTGGTTAAAAAAATAATTATTATAAAATTTAAAATTAAAATAATTTAAAATAATAATAATTAAAAAAACCCTTCCCGTAAAGACAAAAGCAAAAAAAAAAGGGAAAAAAACACAAAAAAAAATCATTTTGTTTTCATTTTCTCATTTTCTTTTTTTTCTTTTCTTTTTTTCTCCTTCCTTTCCTTTCTTTTTCTTTCTTTTCTTTCTTTCTTGTTCCTTGTTCCTTCCTCCTACCAGTCGCCGCTCGCTCTTGCCGCTCGCTGCTGCGCACCGCCACTGGAGACCGCACGCCAAGCGACAGCCGCGCGCAGCTAGCCCCACCTCCAGCGCCGCTTCCTCCTTCCGCTTCGCACGCCACCACCACCAGCGCCGCTGCTCCTCCCCTCAATCCGCCGTGTCTCTCTCGCTGCGTACCGCCCGCGCTCCACCGCCATCAGCTCCTTCTTCCACCACTGCCATGCAAGGTAGTCGCGCGCCACCGCTGTGGCAGCTCGCATCTCTCCTTGCACGCTGTCCACTGCGTTTCTCCCTTGCTCTCTCTCTCTGTCCGCAGCCTCTCACCATTGCCACGTGAAACGCGTGCCACCGCCCTTTTTCCTCGCCGCATCTTCACTCCCGGTGGTCCTCAAGGTGGAGGTATTCGTCTAACTCCTGTCCTGTTTTGTGTCCATCAATCGGTGTTGGTAATTTTGCAATTTCAAATGCATCGGGCAATCTTGGAGTCAATTGGGATTTATTTTACCGCTTTAGTTATTGCGTAAATTGAAGTGAATCGTTGGACTACCACTGAGTGCTGTTTTGCTTGGGTTTTTGTTGAAACTTTCTTAACTGGATTGTGCATTTAGTTACTTTTCCTGGCTCCCCTTCTTCACATATTCAGTGATGTTTTGGGCCTCTGTAAAATCTTTGTGGGGATTGGCATTTCCATTGAAAATTTTGCTGATTGGGTTTGCTATTTGAGACTTTTCATTTACTGGAGTGTGCCCCAAGTGGTACTGGTGGGAGTATTTTTACTTGACTTTGTTCACTCTATTTGGTTGGATACCTGATTGTCTGCCAAGGGCTTGTGATTGTGTTGCTCTTGTTGCATTTCTGAACTACTATTGCTGGATTTAGCATATTACTGGGATACTTGTTGAAATTTTAGTTGGACCGTGGTACCTTTGACTGTGAGTTGGGGTTTTCATTACTTTGGGTCAGTCGTTGGAATTGTTTCCTCAACTCTGTGGGCATTTTGACTCAACTGGATTAATTCTACTCTATTGAAAAAATTGATTGGAAGTTGGAAGCTTGAGATTTAGTTGTTACTGTCGGATTTCTGCACTATTATTGCTTAAATTGTTGACCCCTTAGGCTCTTGCTATGGGATAGTGCTGGGGACATTTGTTCAACTTTTTGGGGGGGGGGAATTGTTGAGTTCTTGGGTGGGCTGGAATTTTGCACTGTCTATTGATATTTGGGTGACTTGTTTCTACAATTCCCTGTTGAAGTCGGTAACCTGGTCGTTTGGTTTACTTGTTGAGATTGGTGGTATTCGGTCGATTTGTTGGGGACATTCTAGCAATTGCGTTGAATTGCTACTTCTATTCACTGTAATTTTGTCCTCTGTTGACTCTCTGTTGCAACATTGGGTATTCCTATTCTCTGGTGGTTAAATATGTATTTGGGGACTGTCGCCTTTGCTAGTTGCTCACGGGGTGACAATTCGGTATTTTGTTAATTGAGCTGCCTATTGGGAGACATGGTGAAACCAAGGTCATCCTCTAGGTCTAGAGCCTCTCAATCTCAGCCCTCACCCCAAGCCTTCATTCCTGTGAATACATCTACCAACCTACCCTCCTCTTCTAGTGTCCGAACCCGCTTGGGTAGAGGTAGAGGTGCTCAGGTGAATACCCCGGCTCACTTTGGGGGGCATTTGACCTTCACTAGACCCGCCGATCAGCAGAGATACGCTAAGGTCTGTGAGAGGCATATCATATCCTGTAAATCTTGTGACAAACTGGCTATGATTGGCCTAGGCATACGAGAGGAGGTTGAGCAGATGTTTACAGCCATAGGGTGGCGCCCATATCTTGATATCTTCTGTCCCGCCTTTGTCGAGCTGATTCGGGAGTTTTACTCCACCTTTGAGTTTGAGTTACCGACGAGATACACCGTTGAGACACCAAATGTCATTCATTTCCGTCTGATGGGTCGGGAGTTTAATTTCTCCATTACCCAATTTAATCTGGTATTTGGGTTCATTACTCGAGAGTATGCTGAGACTAGGGAATATGCTGAGAATGCCTGTGATTATATCGAACCATTTCTCTCCCGCTACCACGACGTGTGGGAGGACATGTCCACCGATGGGCACCGCTACGAACCTTCTAGGTCTAGGAGCTCCTTTATTAAGGACCCTAGTGCCCGATACGTTCAGCGATTCTTAGCCTACAGCTACTTCGGTCGCAAAGACAGCTCCAATATTCTCTCTCAACCCGAGTTCTTCTTCATCTGGAGTATGAAGAATAACATCAAGGTCAACTTGGGGTGTTGGTTGGCGGCACAGTTCAAGACTGTCTTAGCCAAAAAGAACAAACCCCTGATCCTTGGGTCCTATATCACCCACTTGGCGATACAGTTGGGAGTTCTTAACCTGGAGGACCATGACTTACATTTGGCATTTGAGATGGAGCTCCTGGACGTGGACTACTTAGAGAAGATGGGAGTCATCGTGCGTCTGCCCGATGGTTCTTACCAGTTTACCCCTCTGGGACCAGTTCGAGCTGCAGGTGCACACCTTTCGACACAAGTAGAGCCCTCTTCATTTCCTGGGTCAGCCGAGGACACTGCTGGGCCTTCCTTTTCTGCGCCACCTCCACCACTTGGGACTTCTGAATGGCAACAACTCCGGGAGCAGGTTTAGAATTTGGAGGCCCGGATGCTCAACATCGATGCCAATGTAGCCGGCATGGCGCAGAATTTGGCACAATTTCTGGTTTATACGGGTTTCGCTCCTCCATTTCCACCTCGTCCACCACTTCGACCCGACTTCATGGAAGTTTAGTTGCCCTTTCTCCTACTTTTGCTGTTTATTTGTCACATTGGGGGCAATGTGCCCTCTAGGTGTGGGGGGGATCTAATGGGGTGCCTGTGTTTTTCTTTTAGTTTTTTTTAGTTTCTTGTAGTTTTAAGTTTTATTTTTAGTTCGTGACTTTTCTATCTTTCATTCATTTTCATTCTTTCTTGTTGGTGTTTAGCTCTCATGTGAATACCAGGATTTGGTGTTGGGGTATTGCCTCTAATTCTACTTTTGCCAAGTTTTTAAAATAAAAGTGTATCGAGTTAATGTGGTTGAGTCCAAAACATCTCTTTGGTGAATATCGGACTGCTTGACTCTTTTGGTTTCTTTGTTAACTTTTCTAGGTATAGGAAATGATTGTTGGCTTTTTAATGTGAATTGATCCAATATTGACTCTAGCTCTCCATGTTTGGCAATAATGAGGCGAGCTGCTCCTATTTTTGGTTTTTAGTGTTGTTATTTTGCGTTTTTGCGTTGTTTGGCTGTGAATAAGCTTGACTGTACTCCGCTATTAGTTACTACTGAGTAACCGGGGATCTGCACCTAAAAGTGTTGATTCTCGCGTCAAAAAGTTGTACTTTCTATGAGTACGCGGTCGTATAGTGGTTGGAGCTGAGTAACCGGGCTCCTTTATCTAAAAATGTTGGAGTTCGCGTCAAAAGGCTCCAATGGCTAGAGACTAAGTCTTTTTGTGTTATTATTATAAAAAAAGGGAATGCAAAAATAATAATAAAAAAAAGAGAAAAGTGCAGGTTGTGTTAATGCGTGTTAGAGGTCAGATTGCCGATTCATGGACTTAATATGGAGATTTTGGTTAATATTTGGATTGTTTGCTGATAAATGTTATGCGCCATTCCTTTTTCTTAGATTAGCTAATTTGGAAATTGAAGGAGTTTATGGTTTAGAGGCTAACTGGGGGGATGCTTCTCGGATTTTAATCACTAGTGCTCGATATATGATTTTTCTTGATATCTTGGCAATTTGGTAGATAGAACAATGACCATTATCAAATTTTGGTGTCTGTGTACTTTTCTTACGCTTGAGGGCAAGCATGGTTTAGGTGTGGTGGGGATTGATAAGTTGCAATTTTATCATTTATTTTATTACTAATTTCCCCTATTACCTGACTTGATGTGGATTTATTATTGGATTCTACTCACTTTTCATAATTTACAGTTATTTCAGGGAGTAGATCGAAAACACCACAATCAATGCCAATTTGACAGTCATCAGGAAAGAATTCAAATAGAAGGCTTGTAGGGGCATTTTTGGAACAAGGAGACGCAAGCCCTTTTTGGTCATTTGGCCGAAGTCTTCTTTTCCCTGGGAGCCGCCGCACAAAGGAAGACCATTAGATAGGAATTGGATTGAGTAGCGAGGGATGATTATCTCCTTTAGCTTAGTGTTTCTTGATTTTTCTTTTCTTCTTGCTCACGAATGTCAGGGCTTAGTAAATTAGCTTGACTTTTCTTCCTTAGCTTGTGGTAGTGGGATTCATCTACGGATGTCAGGAGCAAAATTAGGAAAACCTTGACTTTTCTTCATCTGAATTATTGGCAATTGCTTTTGCTTTTTCGTATGTCATCCGAAGTGAAACAGAGGGCTACCTCTTGTAACTTTGCTATCTTTTCTTGATTGGAGCGAATTGAATTTTCCCACTTTCTATGACAATGGCCGCGACTCTTGTTTCAACTTCCTGCGGATTCAATTCATCAGATATGAACTAATTTCCTCACACTAGTCAAGAAACAACGGATGCTTTGGGTTGCCTAAAAATTGTGAGATCGATTTAATTATATCTTTCTCTTTTATTTATTGGTATTCGCATATTCCTCGATTGCTATGCTTATGGTTATTTAATTAATTGATTATCTTGGATCTGGATAATTAGTTAATTTGGTAATCTATTGTCAATTAGGGCATTTAAATCCGTAATTGTTTAATTGCCTTGAATTAGTGACAACTGGCACGATTGGATTTGTGTCAGGGGGATACGCGGGCTAATCTGAAATAACCCTGGTAGCGCGTTATTTGGTTAGAATAGGGCCCCTCTAATACGTAAGGTAATTGGGAAATTAAATCTTATGGGCGTACCTATGATTATTTCCTAATTAGAGCAGTGATTAACGAGCGTACCTTAATCACCGACACAATAAGGAGAGGTTGACTGCCATCGCTTGTTTGGTAGTTATAACCTATTTATTGGTAAATAATTGGGATTGCCTTTGCATCGATGATCAATTAAGTGAACCATTGCTGAAGTTATTTCTTGGCTAGATCTTTAATTAATATTATCTTGATTTTAGTGAATTGCCATTTGACTTTGAGTTGCCTACTTTATTTTATTTTTAATTGTTTTCTTGTTTTAATTGATTTAGGCCTTTAATTATTGTTATGCTAAGTTCAGTGAATTGTTGTTTAATTCCTAGTTAGTTATTTATTTTTATTTTCTTATTTGAATTTGTTTGATTGTCGTCGTTCCTACAAAATCACCCCCTGCGTTACTTTGGATTTCTTAAGAGACAAATAGACCCAGTCCCTGAGGATACGACCCTACTTGCCCTGTTTACAAATTCATAATTATTTGTGAAAAAAAACCATCCCATTCGGGTATATCGGATCAAGCAAATTTTTCGGGAACATGGTGAATCAAGTAACCCATTGCACACCTAGAGTCCCTGCTCCAGTACTTGGAATTGGGTTTTGGTCATTTTAACTGGCAATTAGGTTTAATTTTATTATTGTACAGGCTTCGACACCCTGTCAATGATTTTGTTACAAACTAAATATTTGTTAATTAAATCTTTTGATAATCAATACAGGCTTCAATAACTTGCTCATTTCTAACAATGAAATGGCAGAATATGGTAAGCCATCAATATAAACTCAGTTTATACTGAAAGTATATAGAAGATTTACTCTTTTAGCTCATTGCATTTGGTGTCATTTGCTCCGTAAAAGAGTTAAAGAGTTTTATTGCGAACGTGTATGCAATTGAAGCAGTCGATGGTAGTTGTATACTTCTCATAATGGCTCCAACACTCACATCCAATGTTTTTTCCTTTTCTTTTTGTGCTTTTTATGTGTCTCTATGGCACCCAATTAAAAAAAAACCAAACACATATTTTAATTAACATATCTAGTCTATTGGGGAATGCCATCGTTTTCAATTGGGTTGTGATTGCTGACGTGGCGTGCTGCTATTGGTTGATTGGTGGTCGTCCGCCCGTGCGAATTTCCAATTAATGGTTGTTCGTTCTCACGCGTGAATTCTTTTGTTTGCTTGCTCAGGCGTTTAGCAATCCTTTTGTTTCCTTTTGTGCGGGTCTTTGACCACCAAGTAAACTGGTAAGGGAGAGGTCTCCCTCAATTCTTGGCTTTTGCAACAAAGCTATTGGCTGAAGAGTGGCAGAGCTGGTCAATCCACATCAATCACCTCAATTCGTTAATCCGTTGTACTAGAAGCTTCTTTCTCATGGTTTCCTCCTGTTCTTCTCTCTTGAGTTTTCATCTTCCTCTCAAGTCCACCATTTCTCCATATTTGTTCTGTATACATTTTTCCCCCCTTGATTAAATTTTCTCTCATTCTCTGATAAGTTTCATATTTTTTGTCACAGGTTGAGAGGTCAGACTATCAACTAAACCATGAAGAAATGTGGAGATTGTTCTCTAAAGGTGAACACTTTCTCTGTGATTTTCTTTTTGCTTTTTTTTTTTTGACATTTTCTCTGGATTTTTTCCCTTATATCTCCGTAATAAATCTTTTCTGGCCAAGGTATTTGTTGGATAAATAAGAAAGGAAAAAAGGATGCAATCTTTCTGTGTTCGATGGCTGTTTTCTTTCCCGAGATTTGTTATCAACAGATCTGATTTTCTTAGATCTTCAAAAAATCACGTCTAATTATTTTTCTTTTGTGATGTTGCGATGTTGCAAGTATGAAATTTGGAGATTTTCTCCATCGTCGTCATGCTATTTTGTAAGCTTTTTCCCCCTTTTGAAGTCCCTTTTCCTCTCTTATCCTTCGTTTTCTCTGATTGACAACAACAAAACCAAAGATCTGGTTGGAATTTTTTGCTTCAATTCAAAATCTCCTTCGTTTTCTGTTTTTTTTTCATTTTTCTGATATTTCTATTTTCTTGGCTAAAAGTAGAAAATCTCTTTTTCCCATCTCCTTCGTGTCCTTTTGTGAAACAATGAGGAAGGGAAAGGTCAATATTTCATCTCCACTATCTGATGTGAATTTCTAGAATGCATATATGGTACTTTTCTTCCCCTTTCATCTCTGTTTCATTTCTGTTTTATCATTGATTTTTAATTTTTAATTAGAAGAAAAACTTTTAATATCGTATGAGATGATGAATAATTGAAGATTAGCTAGCTTTTAGATATTTATTTACTTAATTGTTTATACCTCTTTGGTGTTTTGTTCTTCCATTTTTGCCTTTCTTGGAGGAAAAATGGCCACCCATGAAAAACAACTGGTAAGGGAAAACATAAGTTTTGTTGTATCATTCTGATTTAATTTTTTTCCCTTCCACTCCCAGTTTAGGATTTGATGGACGATTTTTTTTTCTCTCTTTTTTTTGTTCTTTTGGTGTTACTTTTCTGAGTATATTATTGGTTGTTGTTACAGGAAGGAATATGAAGATTTGAAGTTGACATCTCGAAGAAGTAGTTAAAGCTGGTAATATTTATTTGTGTTATACTATTTATACTATAAACCATAGTCTTTTTCTATAAACAGTTTCTCTCACCTAATTTAGCCTATTTTTGTTTATTGAGATTTTTGTCAGAGAAAGGATAAAGGTAAAAGTGATTGGAAGAATGAGTAACTTTCTTCCAGTGTTTTGTGTTTTGGGTTTTATTGTGTTTGTCAAAGTAAATTAGATACGAGTATCTTTTTCTTCTCTATATTCATTTTTCCCCTTGGCTGGTGAACATGATGAATTTGTTATTTAAACTACTTGGTATTCTTGGTAATGTCAAGATTTGGGAAACTGTATGATGAAATCTTTATTTCATAGTCGATTTTTCTGGTTTTGTGGTTTTGACTTGCAAAGTGAAATCATTATTATGACTGACTTCCTTGAAGATGTTTTCATTAGTTCATGATTCATGAGATACATAGTTATATGAATTAGACAAATGGAGTTTCAAAAGCAAAATCCATGTTATCTACTATGAAGATACCATCTTTCCTCTTTTAAATTACTAAAGAAACTTGGCAAGATCTTTGGCTGGAAAAAAATATGTTCAGAAAATAGTATGCCTATGCTTCACAACTTTGACCTTTGATGTTGGACCCAATTTTACATTTTTAGAAAAAAAGAAAAATTGGAAAATAATGCATAGAAACTTCTCTAGAATTTGCTTCCACATATATATACAGTATTTTGTTCCCTTTGGGGAAATTTCATCGGTGACATTATTTTATTGTTTGATTTATGTTGGTAAGACTTGTTTTTATGCTCTCTCAATAGATTTCTCCTCTTGTTTCTGTTGTCGCCATTTTTTTTTTGTGAAATCTTCTTTCTTCTAAGCAACTTTAAAGGTTCTTTTCTTTATATGAATATGTTATTATTGGAGTACATCTAATCCTGATCCTACTTTTGTAGCAGGAAATGACCATACTTTGGGTTTTGTTACTAGTGGATCTGCTCTATTGCATGGTGCTACTCAGACAAGTGCCTCACCCTGGTCTTCAGCATCAATGATATTTCCTCCAGCCCTAGGCATGCCTTTAAATGCTGAATGGAATGGGTATCAGATAGTTTGTTTCTGACATCACTTCTCTATTGTACACTGCATTTGTCTACTTGATGACATTTATTGTAACATTCATGTGTTGAATGTTCATCTGATGTTCAAATTGTGGGTGGTATTTGACAGATGGTGTTATCTTTGCTTGCTGAATACCGTATATGAATTTCATCTGATACATTTGAAAATCTGTCACTGTTTCCAATTTGTGCTTGTTAATGTGTAAGGTTTAATGTATGAGGTAATAGTGTAGTGAACAAGTACTTTCTTAGTTATAATTGAGATGAAGAAACTAATTCTTATCTTTTTGTGCCATGGTAGACTATCTTTTTACTCACCTTTACTGTGATCAAGATCTTCAGAGGCTGTGTTTCTTTTTTTTCAAGACTTTGAAGTTAATTGAAGTTAATAATGATTGTTGTACTCTGCATCTCCTTTGAAAATTGACAATAGGCTTGCTTTGCTATTTCATAGGTAATTTTCTTCTATACGTATTTCATAGGTATTTTGTAGGTAATTTTCTTTTATTTTTTTTGGATTTGGATTAATATCGTTTGATTAAAGTCTGAAATGTCATTCTTGCTTTGCTAAGCATGCTATCTATAGAACTTATTCAAATACTTGGCTTAAAACCTCAGGCTGTTAACAGTTGAACTAGTTAATTTCAAACCATGTGAAATGTGTGAAGTATGTCCCAATTAACAATGATTAACAAACTAATGCTGACTGTAACAATCAGGGAATAGTGAACTTGATGAATCTGCTTTGAAACCTGTGTTCTTAATAATATTGAGATTAGCAAAACTTTATGACCAACGTTGGACTAATTTTGAGATTTTACAAAAAATGAAAAATTGGAGAGCAACTCATAGAAACTTTTTTGTTATTTGCCTTCCCTATATATTTAGAGTTTTGTGTTCCATTTTAGGGGTTTTTAATAGTCACATGTGCTTGTGTCTTCTTTCTATGGGAGTAGAATAGATATCAAAAGTTTGATTAAATAAGTTGTTGCAAAAACTCAACAATCCATGTAAACCCTGCGAATATTCAATAGGAGCAACCCTGAAACATAATTGAATACCAATTTTTTAGATGAATATTGCCTTCACTATTTTTCTTTACACCTGAAAATTTTTATAGATTCTTGATGCTAGAGTAATATGAACTTTATTGGGAATAAAAGCTGAATTACATGACATTATTTAGAGTTGCATATATTTTGGCTTTTGGATTGGAGTATGTCATTAGAATATAAAGATATCATCTCTGGAGAAGTTTCTGCTTCATTTTTTCATTTTAGGATCTTCTTGGCCTATTTGTTTACATGATTTTATTTCCTTTTTCACCTTAATCTTCCATTGGCATTCTGTGTAAATTGCGCAGCTGCATGATCAAGTTGTGGAAAAGTTTACTTGCATACCATCTCCAAGGATCTGGCACATCTAATAGTTTCACTTTGGTGAGAACTCAAGTTACCAAGCAAGACACTTTAGGTTACCTATAAGAATTTTTTCATTTCTTGACTTTGACAACTACTGTACCAAAAAAAAAGAAAAAAGAAAAGTTTCTTGCTTGTGAAATGGGTTAAAAAATACAAGGGGTAACAAATTTTTTATGAGAGTATTAGTAACCAAAAGTGCAAATGTTTGTTGAATTTGTCCTGTACTTGTTGGCATTATTCAAGTCCCTTGATTTATTTTTAACTTGGTTTTACAGCAGTAAACTAATTTCGATGGATTATATCTTACTTTCTTTTTTGTTATAATACATGGCAGGTTCTTCAGCAGTTTCTTTCGAAATTGCTCATTACACTTCTGGGGTGAGTACGAACTACAGAAAATTTTTGTTTTTGGTTAAGTTAAAATATGTATTTATCGGAATCATGGAAGTTCAAGTTCAAGTTTCAAGATTCTACAAGACTAATTTTATTGTTTTATCTATTTATTATGATTTCCTTGACTATGAACAATCTATATTTATTGCGTATATTATTGTACTTTTCAATGACATAGTTTCCCATTTTTTGATCCTTAGTTGCGTTGCAGACATTTTGTAAATAGGGCATAACTGGGCACATAAATTTTAGAACTGTCCACCGTGCATTTGCGCGGTGATCTCCTCCTAGTACGACCAAAAAGAAGGGGAAAATGCTTGGGTAGAAATAGTTTGTTGACTCATTTGTAGAACATATTGGTATTCAAGAATAATTACTTTTGACATACGATGACATATGAAAAGTGGTAGTTATCATGTATGATGATGCAAGAAAATTAATGTATATGATTTACAAGTAAACTCATATACCAAGAACCTACTAAAGTATTTTTCAAAGAGGAAAAAATGAAAAAAAATATCCTGCCAATATAGGACCTAAAACTCTACCGACACAGCCCAACAAAAAATGGGAGAGATTGAAGCTTGATTTGCCAATATATCCAAAATTGTATCCCTCATTTATGCTTGTGTGAGGAACCGAAAAACATTCATAACAACGAATGCTGATTGAAAAGGAACTAGCAAACAAGATATGGATCACTTTGGCATTCAATCAATAGCAACCATGTCAACTTGTTGCATAATGCGCGCAGTTTTTTGACTTCCAATCCATTGTATTTTGCTTCTTTTGCTCACGACCCTACACACGTGGTACATTGAACGAATCTGACTTGCTTAATCTAGCAAGTGGTGCCTGTCCTTATGCATCAATGTCTACTACTTGACCTGTACCACTAAGCACCACTCACTGAGTTCATATTATTGATTGATAAAGTTGATCTCAGAAAAATATTAAAAATAAATCATTAATTTAGGGATCGGAGACATCACAAGTTTAGTTTCTATCTAGTTTATCTAGTTCAAACTGACCATTATAATTCTTATAATTTTTAGTATAAATTCATATAGTTTAGATGTAAACTTGAATTTGTCAACTCATACAACTAAGTTGATGCACAATTCACAATTACTTCAAAATTGTACTAAGTTTATACTAGAGGTTGTAAAAGTTCCAGTAATTTGTGTAAACTTGACATATTTCAACTTGTGAGGTCTGGATCCCTGACTCAGACTGATTTTTTGCTATATATAGATGCCATCTTTACTCTTTTCAAACAACTCTTTTGAAACACGAATTGCAAAGAGATTGAAGATTGGAGATGGCTAAATCTCGACTGATCAGCTACAATACCTTGGTTGCAGTCCTCTTCTGCTTTCTCCTCATTGCTTCAATCGGTTAGTTGTCAAAAACTTTCACTATTTATACCGAACTTTGCAGTGAATCACGCACCTGAAGTCATTCTTTATTCCAATTTCCCAAGTATGTAATGCTCTGGCATGTTGTCATTTATCAATATTAACATTACATAACAAAATTTTAAAAAGAATCAGTATAGTACTTAACTACAAATAATAGTCTTAAGTCCAAGAGAGATTATCAAAGTTGGATATAAAAATGCACCTCTCTTACACTACATAAACTAATGGTTTTTTTTTTTTCTGAAATGCGGTCATCAACTTTTTTTTCTGTCAACCGACATTTACAACTTAGCCCCTCACTTGTTCTCGTTCTTTACTTAGGCCTACTATACTGCCTTATGAAAATTAAGAGTTGCATGAAAATCACATATTTACATTAATCTTTAGGGCCCTTTAGAAACTATTAGAAAGGGTAAACTTGATTTAGCTTTACTAGGCATCATGCTCTGATCACATAAACAAGAACAATTAACATAAAAACTGAAAAATTTTTAACATGTTCTTGCTTATTGTGTACAGAGTTACAGATGGCGGAGGCCGTAGGAAAAATTTGCTCGAAGCGCAGCCAGACATGGACTGGGATATGCATCAAAACTGAGAATTGCGACAGCCAATGCAAGAGTTGGGAGGGAGCTCAGCATGGAGCTTGTCACAGAAGTGGCTTTGGATTTGCTTGCTTCTGTTATTTTAAATGTTGAGGGAAAACTCCATCTTTGGTTCCATTAAAACTGTCTGTGTTTGCTGTTTCTGGAGTTACAAAAAGCTAGCTGCTGCAAATTCCCAAGATTTGCAGGCAGAAAATGGGAACAAATGCTGTACTAGGTACAACCATGAACGTCCAGAGTAGTTTTATTGTTGCTAAATAAGGGTATGGTGTTCCCGTTTGATCTGTTTGTTAATGTTATTTCTTGTTATCCTAATATTGGAATATTATGCAAGAATCTTATATTGAATTTTATTTTCTAATTAATATAAAAGGTCATGTAAATCTGTTGGAGAGTATTCTCATCAATTCTTATCAAGTAGATGCAGATATTAATATATGAACAAAAAAATCCGATAGAAAATATTTCCATTGGAAAATCATCAAAAATTTATCTTGAAAAAAGGGCTGGGACAGGATCAATACTAAGAGTAATAAAAGTACTGAGATTGGTACTTATTCTGGTCAGGACAAAAGGGGAGAAGGCTGAGCTTGAATTGGACAATTTTAAGAGCAGTCTTGTTGACACCATCTCTTATGGCGATGTGCTTAATCTTTGTCCAAATGACTCTTACCAAAAACTAAAACCAGAACTCCCAACAAGCTCTTAATACCATAAGTTGCAGAGAAGCCACAATTGCATCAAATATGAAACAAGATTTCGACTGAATCGAGTCATCTACCAGGTGATACTGATTCATCAAGTGGTACAAAGCTATTGATTGATTGAGTTATACGAGTTACCAATACCAGCAAAGTAAACGACTGGGACAGGTCAATCCTAGAGAACCGAATAAAAGTTTGCCTACCAAGTTGAAAGAAAGAGCTGGCAGCATCTTTTCTATCATTTGTGAACCAAATTTCGTCAAGAATAGTACATCATTTATTTGTCATTACACAAGAATATTTCCAAAATTTTAATCAAAACAAAGGTAGAGATCAGGAAATATGCTTGCTAAAATTACATGCTGCAACTTGCAACTACCTAAATCTAAGGTCAAAAAATCATTCTCAATGGAGAAAAAACATTTCATTTACTCATAATCCAAGCCATCATCACCATCCTCAAACTCTACTTCAGCATCATTAGACCCACCAAGAAGGGAGATAAAGACCAATACTGCAACAAGTTGGGTTACCAAAAAATATTTTGCTCTCCTCTTGAATTTCTTCTCTTCCTCTGTCTTTTCCCTCTTAGGTTTACTCTTAGGATTCGATTCTACATTTTTTCAACAAAAGCAGCATCAATAAAAGGTCAACAGTTTAAATCATAATGAACATGTGGTCAACGTATTTTCAGCACATACAGCAGCCAACAAGAAGGCCAAAACATTAAATACCAAGGAGAATACAAATTCCAATTAAACGGTCCACGACTGCTGATTTCATGTTACTGGACATCGATATGACCATTATCTAACTAGGATACTATGATACACTGAAAATAGCACTTAGCAGTCAACAGTGTCAATATCTTCGCTAAATGTTCATAGCAAACTCATGCACTAATGTCCAGACTTCCAGGAGCTATATTAAATATGATATTCGCCTATGGCCATTGTTCTGATGTATACCAAAAGCAACAAGGAAAAATAGCCTTCCAGTCATATCGAAATTATGTAGCAATGTGCTGGCTTATAAGATTGTTAGCATATCTGACAGCAGACAAAGGATATGGAGGTTGGCCTCCTCATTTTAAAGGCATTAATCCATTACTTCTAAAGCCCTAATTGACATAAAAGGCAAGCGTCTCACTACATCAAATGAAATCCATATGCAGAGAAAAACGAAAAAAAAAAAAATTTTGAGCATCTAGACATTTTGCCCAAAAGGAGACAAGAAATGAGGCTCAATTACCCTGCTATTACTGCACCATCACATTGAAATCGGAAGGACTCACCTTCGCATTAAGCAAAATTCCCCGGTTAAATCTAATTTTTACATAGTTCTTACCAGCTGCATTTGATTTTGCTCAGTGAGATTGCAACTAAATAGAAATACATAAACCATCCACAATGAAATTAAGCTATGCTGGTACACGCACGTTCAAGATAAAAACTTCTAATACTTTGAGGTTCTTGAATGAATTACGTTCTTGGAAAACAAGTTTTAGCATAGCAAATTAAAGCAGAATTGTGGAAAAAGAAGACAAGAAAGTCCAATGTGGTGCATAGCAAGAATAAACTATTCCAATCTCTGGACAAACATTGATGTAATGCTTTGAGCCTTTCATTGTTTATGCTAAACGGTAACAAGAAAGTCAAACGTGTATGAACTTCTTTAAACTGTGGACAAAAGGATGATGTAACACATTTCAGACTTATCTTGTTCTACTATGATCACTAACTTACGATGCTTCCCATTACACAAATTCAATTACACTAAGTGAGAAGAAAATCGTGAGTGATCTAACAAAACATAAAGTTTTACAAGCCTTGTTTGAATTATCAGACTTATAAGCCAAACAATTGTTAAACGTCAAAGTTCAGCTAGTCTGGGCTGAAAGATAATGTCATCCACCCCTTGGCTCTCCCTACCAACCAAAAAAAAAAAAAAAGGAATATCTCCAGAACACAGAATTTAAGTGAAGGATAAAATTTGTGGTGTCTTTATACCGTTGCTTCCATGGCAGAATATTATAACAATCCAACAAATAGCACACAGAATCCAATTAATGATTTATCTGTCTACAAAGTACCCATGAGCACCTAACTTAACATATACCTCCATCGCACATAATCACTACGGTTTAGAGAAATTCAGTTCATTATGAGTATCAGTTTCTTGTTTCCAAAAGAACATTAAAATGAGCCAATCAAAATAAATCAGAACTTACCATGATACTAATTACGAATAAAATCATCTCAAGGATAAAAGGGAAAGTAGAACACACTCAACAACGGCTAAAAACAAATAGTAATCTACAATTAGTTGTAGTTTAAGCTTTCTTCTAGAGGTATTGATTGCAGCAGCTGGATCAATAAGAAGTTTCCAGGGATCATTAGCAGCATGGACTAATTAAAAACATATGCCTAGTAAGATGTAAGGTGTTACCATTGCAGATAAACCAAGGAAAAACTACACACAAGCAAGAGACCTAAGACTTACTCCAATTTGAAGGACCTCTCTTAGGCATTGAGGAGGAGGGATCAGACCGAGATGGCGAGACAGAAGATGAAGAAGAATCAGCATCTACAAACTCCGCTTTAAGATTTTCTGCATATCTAACAAGATTAGCATGATCCAAAAGCTTACTTCGCAGTACTGACGTCTCCTGTTTGCATGCAAGTAAAGCTAGGTGAGATTAGAAAGTCAGAAAACAAATCATCAAGACTTCTAATTGGAATTCATGCCTGAATCGTATTCCTCACTTGATCAATCTCACATGCCACTAATCGTCTTTCATTTTTCTTTGAAGCTATTTCACATCAATTTGCAGAATAGTGACCAAAAAATGTGATCAGAGCAGAGGAAATACTAGTCCAATAAATGGTTTCACAGTTCTTTGAAGAAGCAAATAAGACACTTTTACCCTATCCTCTTGAACATGAAGCGAAACAAGCATAGAAAAAGGAAAGGAATATATTTCGCCTAAAATGTAAAAGTTCACCATCTCTTTACTTTGACATTCAATGCAGGGCATGAAGGAGCAATTTCTAGAAGAAAAAGTTACATGCTAACTCTACATTCATAATAAAAATAGATATCACTACGGAATCAGGCACGTCTAATCATTCGAAGAAATGTCCAGCCACTTCATCAAGAAGAATACCAAGTTCATATGATATGATTTGCCAATATTCAACAAAATAAATGAAAATAAGAAATCGCTTGACAAGGATGCCCCAGAGCAACAGAAGATCAAGCTAGGTATAGAAATCCCCTTTTTCTCCCTGCTAAATGCAACCAAATGCATTTATACTGGAAGTCAACATCAGATGACTTTCACTCTCCTCAATATACAACTGTCCAATTTATTGATGCATTTGTTCAAAGATGTGTTCACGTGTTATTTGCTAGTCGTGCTTCAGCAACTACATTTTCAAAGGCTGTCACGAAATTACCATTTAACAGCATTAATTACATTTAAACTACTTCATTAATTTCCGTTGTATTGAAGGTCCTATTCACAAGCAACTGATATACAAATTTTCAAGTTATTTAATAGAAACCAAAATTTGTTCTCTTCGTATTGGTTCTTTGCCTAAACAAGAACCAAAAAATCGTCTATAGATTGGAAGAACTTGCCCTTCTGCGGAATTAATTGTGTTTTGGTTTTAATCATAGTTTTGTTTCCAAATTGCAGAGCCAATTTTAGGTTATGTCATCAAAAAGAGGTGCTGAGACTTGATTATGTGTAACAGAATATCTCTGGAAACTGACTATGATTCAAAAGCAATTCATAAGCATTTTATTCCCTTGAACACTGTATGATGTAAGTTTTTTAAAGTCTAGCCTCAAATGGTTGATATACGTCACAACCAACTTCCACTTTAAATTTTTCAATCTAAATGATTTCCAGGCTAAACAGAGCATGTTATTTTGGACAGAATACCTCGTCAAACGTCAAGGCTTGAATGTTTTTGGAGGGTTTCATATTAGGAAAATAAATTCAGAATTGTGCGAACTCAGTAAGAGATACATGAAAATTATGCTCTAATTTCTAACATCCTGAGTACTCAACTAAATTCAAATCCAAACCCTGGGGTAAGAACCTACCTCCTAATCCCAATCAAAAGACGTATGCGACGGGGTTGTGCCCAGGAAAGGCAATCAAAATGTGTTATGGCCTCGAAATCTTGAAAAATGTGGTGCTTAAGCTAGGTAAACAAGTGGATATTCACTAGTTTATTTATACAGAACTCTAACAACCATTGTTCAACTGAACAAAAAACTAGCTTTCTACGTGACTTAGTACAAATGCAAACCTCAAGAAATCATTCACCTTATGCCAGAATGATCAAAGAAAACAACACGAACACTAAAAAAACCCTAGCTTATTACAATATTAATTAGATTCCCACTGGCCACTCAGAAAATTTTGCATCCAGGTGCAAAGTTTATTCAGACTCCTAGAGTAGCTATCCATTCATTTCAGTAATAGCCAGAGTCACCTGATAGTAACAGCTATGTTTGAAACTTGCGAGGATCAGTTTTGAGTTAAAAATCATATACGACATATTCCAAAGCCATTAATCTTCACTCAAAAGCTTAACGTCCTATGGTATATACTAAGAAAAGAGGGGAAAACAGCACTTTCTGACAGAAGTTGCATATGGGTCAGGCCTATCTACAGGACAATGCACTAATCCAGGGTCCACTTCAATCAAACCATGAAACAAACTATATTCAAGATTTATGCAACCATTAAATTTTGCATGAATATCAAAATCTCTTTTGCCCTTTTCAATTTTTTCTTTAATTTCTTTTTTCTTTTTAAAAGAATGTGTGTGATATAATTCCCAAGGAGGAAAAAAGTCCATAGTTGTTGGAATGGGTAAATACAGATAAAACCTTAGAGACCAAAAAGCAAGTCCAATTTTTTGGTGGTACTGATCATTCAACGAAAAGAGAAAACGGCATGCCACAGATTTAATGCTGCAGCAAATTAAAGTGAGCTTGAAAATAGATCAGCATGTAATAAGTTGCAAGGAGGCCTTAGTCTAATGGCTAAGGGTTGAGATCTCGGGTCCTAGAGATTCTAGGTTCAAATCCCCTTTCCCCCTCCCCACTTCTTAAATCCCACCCCTCCCATGCTGGAAAATTTTTTTTTTCATTGTAATAAGTTGCAAAATTACTCACAGGTAACGCATGAAGTGTGAAAAGCGCATGACCAAGAAATATGGCATCCAGACTTGTAGGCCTACATTAGAGAAGAAACTTAAGATCTCAAATGAAAACGAATATCAGATAGTAAACAGCAAGAGAATTTATTATATCTGACAAATTCCAGATCAACAAAAGATAAAACTATGTGATCTTAAGAAATTACCTGTTCTCAAAGAAAAAAGATTGTTCACCTAACCTAGTTGACAAAGCATTATAAGCAGTCGCAGCTCTCCTATAGATCTGGCCAGGGAAAAAATCACAATAAACTTCTAATTTTGAACAAGTTTAAATATCGGATTCTAGCATTGTTGAATCCAACAAAAGAAAAAAGGGAAAGTCATTCACCTCCTCTTCCCTTCTCTCAGCATTCCCTTTAGTTATTCCGAGTAGTTGTTTCACCATATGAATTTGCTTAAAGTATAAACACTTTCCTATAGGCCACGGGAGATCAGAATAATATATCTTCTGTGCTGAACTTCCATCAGACCCGACCCAAAGCTCATACATGACAGCTTCAGCAAGCCATGATTCCACCATTGCTTTTGTTGATACCCATTCAGGGATACCAGAGACATCGGAGTCCAAATCAACAGTTTGCTCATCCTTTAAACTCTGGATAACTCCACCTTTTTCATTGTTATAGACCACGTGACTACCGAATTCAACGTAAGGTATTTGATCTGCAAATATTAACCAACTTACCATGTTGTAATAGCCATAGAAATATCAGGATTTGTTCACAAAAGCTATTACAAAAGAAGATAAACCAACTCAAGCTGAAACAATACACCAACAAATGAAGGTAACTTATATTCTCCTCAAGCTAACCCTTCCTTCCCCTCATTTTTCCAGAATACCTTCATGCCTATTCTGGGCTTTCCCTAATTGCATAGGAAAAGACAGATGATGAGGACACAAATGATAAATAAATGTGTTAAATGTCTACTACAAATAAGACCAGGCAGAAGCCATCAAATCCTCTGTTTTCTAAATTATGCTTCACATTCCAAATTATGCTTCATATAAGGCCAATCCAAGGTTGACCAACAGCAGATGTTTTCAGACATGTAAACCCAGTTTTTACATATCTAAAGAGGTTTCCTACTAAAAATGCATCAAAACAATATCAGAACTATTCAAAACCCCCGACTTGAACGACAAAATTCAGCACAATTATCCCATCACAACCACGAACTCTACTAAACGGAACCCATTCGATATGGGGGAAAAAACTGCCGCAGACAAAAAGTGCATATTGGGAAAACAGAATACTTTAATCAATTGCAAGCCACCACCAAAAACGCAATTTACCAAAACATACAAATACACTAAGCAATGTACTTATCAACATTGAGTAGCACCTTATTCTTAGAATGTACCACCAAGGCCACCAACTAATGAAAAATTACAAGAAAAGCATGAAACTTGCAGCTATCCAACAAAATTACAAAATCAACTAATACCTTATGCTGCAAAAGTTGTACGTTGCCTCCCAAAAAAATTCTACACACCCAATCTAACTCTAATAAGAAGGAAAAAAAACCAGAAACCCAGAAACCAACCGTAAAAAGGGGCAAAAAGCTACAACAAACAGCTAACTTTCACCAAAATATACAATCTATCGTAGAAAATCACCTGCCTCTATTGAGTAGCACCTTAGGCTTAAAATCTCGCTCCTAATACCACAAACTAAATTCAACTAAATAGCACATTTATCAGCACAATACCGAGAAGAACAAAACTTGCAGCTATTACATAATAAGACAACCACAAAAGCAGTACTTTAAGCAATAAAAGTGGTACTTTTAGACCAATAAAGAAAATATTTATCAATTCAGATAGATACAGTACCAGAATCAGGATAGATGAGATTGTATTCAACATCAAAAGGGAGTTGAGCGAATCTGAGATAAATATAAACGGGTAAACAAGTCGGGCATGCGGTGGGTAGTCCGAAACAGGGCTTCCGTGTCACTAGCGTTAGCTTTTCTCCGTTCTTCACTTCTTCCATTGTCAATTAGAACTAGGACGCAATAGATATATTTACAGAAAGCAAGAAAGAGGGATTGAATTGAGTTTTGAATTTGGAGGAGAAAGAAGGCGGAAGGAGATGGCTGACTGTAAAACCCTAGGGGTTTTGCTGGAGCCACCGGTGACTGTGAGTAAATGTAGGCCTGCCCGGCCCAGATTCGCTAATTTTTTCCAAATATGAGTTTAAATATAATTTCGTTTACCTGACTCGAATCGGGATTCGTTTTTTCTAATAAAAAAGCAGGTCAAATATGAAATATTGAATTCTAACTCGTATTTGACTCAAACTATTTAAATAAATTAATAATTATAAAATATATATATAATTATTAATACAATAATACTTATTATTATAATAATATATACTTATTATTATACAATAATATTATAATAATATATACACTTACTAATACAATAAGAGTAAATTTTATATATACTGTCAATGTATACAGAATCACGGTTGGAAGGGTGACACATGAGCAAATTTTAAATTTCAAATTTTATACATGTGTCATATATCTAATGGTAATAATGTATACACTAATAGTGTATATAAGATTAATCCATACAATAATACTTATTATATAATAAATTAATAATTATCAAATATATATACTTATTATAAAATTCGATTCATATACGACCCATCTTGTATCCAGGACCCATACAGTCCGGATTTGGAAGATCAAGTGTAAGACCTGTTGGGTATACGGTTGAATCCGAAACATGTCTATTAAAACTAGTTTAGGTCTGAAATGTTCAATTTCGATTCGTACCCAACCCATTAATAAGTCTAGGTAAATGAGTGGGGAAGATTTTGGAACAGGTTGGAGACTTTAAAAGAGCGGTGATGATATGAGAATTCATTCAATAAAAAAATAATAAGGAAAAAGAAGCCCAAATTCAAAAGTTTCACAAATATAACTTTGTTTTGATTATTGTTTGACCAAATTACCTAGGGTTAAATATTGTACACAAAAGCCCCAAATTTGGTTTAGCCAAAATTCAGGAAAGTCTCAATAGGTCAGTACAAGTTGGTTCAATTGGTAAGAACCGGTCACTTCTTCACAAAAGGTCTTGTGTTCAAATTCTATTGTCGATGTGAGAGTTGTATTGGTGAACAATTAGTAAGAAGGTCCGTAGATGACCGATGGTTTCGGAGAGATACCCTGACTCGTGGTGGTGATTGGAATTGACCCCACCCAAACTATTTCCTACCAAAGAAAAAGGGAAAGCCCCAGCAATTCAAAAACCCTCCAAAGAACCCCTAAGACTAAATTAAAATATATGAAAAGCACCCAAATTATCAAATAAAGGTAGAAATATCTATTATGTTGCAGTGCCGCTCCTTATGTTTTTATTTCTTGTTTGTTTTATTTCTATTTTTTATTTTTTTTAGGCCAAAAAATAATATTTTATTGATAATAAGGAAACACAACATACATATAATGAGAAAATCTCAAAACTAAACAAAACTAGCCAAAAACTAATAACCAATGAACATTATACAAGTCACTGATATAATGGGTTTATCAAAAGTTTGGCAGGTTAACACAAGATTTCTAAAACTACTTGTAAGTTTAACAAAAACTTTGTAGGTCAAAGCAAAATTTATAAAATTTGCCTTATTCATGAACCGGCAGTGGGAGTGGATTGGGCCGCATAGTCGCAAGCTATCATTGTTGGTGGCAAAATTTAGGGAAATTTGCACCTGAAAACTACCAATTTGTTGGATAGATCATAACTTTCATGTCTAATTTAGCAAAAAAAAACTACAAATTTGCACAACTTTTTTGTTATTTCCCTTGCATCCACACACTGACCAAGTGTTCTGGACACAATCACCCTAGGCTAAAATTAAAATTTGCCATAAATATTAGAGTAAATCTTATATACACTGTCAGTGTATACACTATCATGGTTGAATGAATGACACATGGGCAAAATTTTGATTCCAAATTCAAATTTTGCACATGTGTCATATATCTAACGGTGTTTGTATATACATTGATAGTGTATATAAGATTAATCCTAAATATTAAAGATAGAAAATGACTATTGAATGGATTAGTCAAACATTTTCAACAGTCATTATCATCCTCTTGAATGGATTAGCCAATTTCTAACCTTGTAACTAGGGATGCTGTTGAGTCGAGCTCGAGCTCGAGCTTGAGCTCGAACACGCCCCTGACTCCAACTTGAACTCTCACTGTAGCTGTAAAAAACTCGAGCTCGACTTGTATAATATTCGAGCTCGAGTACTCAACTTGAGTTCGAAAAATGAGCTCGAAAACCTGTGTTATCCAGATCATAATTCAGCAAAAACTGAGTGCGAAAAACATGTGCTTTCCTTCAGCAAAATAGCAACTCATATTAAAACATGCATTTTGTTTCATTTCAACACGAATGCCAACCATGTGATTCTAGCACTTTAAAATCCACAATGACTAGTTAACATGATAGTTTTTCAATAGCCAAAATAGCCATGCAAGCAAAAGAATTAGAGAACTTGATCTTAATAGAATTTAGGCATAACACGCTGAATGTACAGATTTGAGATCAAGTTCTCTATACAACATTCTATCAAAATAACTCATGTATAGATTTTAGTCAAATACAAGTTGGCAGCAGCTATACAATTTCACTTGAGCGAAAAAAAGAAGTCACCAGATTCAGCAAAAACTATACAGATTTGAAACAAGTCATTTGAGATGTTAACTGCATAGAGTCCAGACTCCAAAATTCCAAGTTTCTAACACCCATTGCCAACCAAAAATTAAAGTCCCATCAAATATCACCAAAGACAAAAAATAAATCAAATTAAGGTACAAAGTTATTGAGAACTATAAATAACCACAATGCCAAACTTGATTCAAAATGAGCCCTTTGCAATAAACCTTCAAACCTTGGGCAATTCAATTTCTTTGATTATTTTAGCTTGCTATATTTGCAATAAAAACCACCCAAGGCAAATAATTTAGAAATAAAAGAAGTCGTAACTTGTCGAACTTGGCCACAAAAATTGAATGATAAAACAATAAAACTTACTTTCACTTTCTTTGAGATTCCGTGAAACTTTCTACACTAGTCCCCTGCACACAATGACACCTAAACTATATCTGGATGAAGGGAAGCACGATAGCTATCACTAACTCAAGTTTTGGCACTAAATGTGGCCCCAGATGTCACTATAGTTACCGGAATAGCCAAGATGTCAACCGCCATTTCGGATAATATTGGACACGCAATCCTATTGCTTTTCCACCATTCCAAGCAATCATCAGCAGCTGGGTTGGAACCTATTTTTAGTCAAGCCTTTTCTAAATAATCCACCAATTCAGATTTCTGTGGCTCAGTAGTCTCCATTTCATCACAGTACTTAACAAATTCAATTCATTTAGAACAAGATGCTGTATTTTTTGTGGCTCTTCTGAAGCACAAGTTTGGACTGCATTTTCTTTTCCAACTGCATTCAAATCTACATACTCATATAAAGCTCAAATAAGGCTTTCTTCACATTGGAAATATGTTCTTGTGCCTGAAAAGATGGAAACATTTGAGGGAAGGCGAACTCTACAACTCATTTTCGGCCTTGGATCTAAAATGGCAGCAATAACCATTAACAAATTGCATTCGCCCCAATATTTTTCAAACTTGGCCTTCATCTTTTCAACCATAGCTCGGATGAAGCCATCTTCATCATTCACTCGAGAATCTAAGAATTTCTTAATTTTCACAACCTCTTGGAGGAACAAATTGCTCGTAGGATATTCACTCCTAGTTATTACATGCGTGCTACCCAAAATTTCTCTAACACAAAGCACACTTTTTTTGCTTTTTCCCAATCCTCATGAGCTGGACAGGAATCATAGGGTGGCTCTCTATCTTGAAAACGAGGAAAAACATCTTTGAATTTCATAGCATAGCTTAGCATTTCAAAGGTGGCATTCCATCTTGTGCGACAATCATAAAGCAACTTTTTCCCCAATATTTGAAGTTGTTGTGCAATATCAGTGAACGACAATAATATGGTCTCTGAGCGATTCACAAAATCAATGTTGTCCCTAATTTTGTTTACAATATCCACGATCTCAGAAAAGGCCAACTCAAACAATAAGATTCAAGATATGTGCATAGCATCGAACATGGAATAACTTGCCTCCACCTAATAGCTTCTTCGATCTACTAAAATCATCCCGCAAAACTCTAATAACCACATCATCAGGCATAGTATTGTCAACTGAAATTCTGTGTATCTTCTGCTCGATACCCCAATTCTTCACACACTTGAAGAGTGAAGCAGTAATCTCAACCCCTCGTCTAGGAGGTGGTATGTGAACAAAGTTGAGCACTCTTTTTTGTAGCTTCCAATCCGAATCAATCGAATGGCTGGTGATAACCATATACTCATCTTTTAATTTTTGGATTTCCAAAAATCGGTTATGAGGCTCATTTTTTTCACATTTCTCAACTTGGTTTTTAGCTTCTTTTTCTCAAGTTCATAGATTGCCACACAATCATTTTTTGCTACTCCTGTAGTGATCCTCTGCCACTCGGGCATGCCACACTTTAGGAAAATATTCAAACCTTCTTCTTCTAGTATGGTGAAGGGATGTTCGTGCATCAAAATCCAATGTGCAATTGCTTCTTTCATTTTCTCCATATCAAATTTCTCGGTATGCAAAGGTGGTACAGTAGAAAATGCCTCATCAGCAGGCTAAAAGTTTAGTTTCGTTTGTTGTGCAGCTTGTCTTAAACTTGCTTTTTCTAGTTGGACATGAATTCCGGTGCTGCCACATGCTAGATGTTTGCTTTGATTTACTGCTAGATAGCTTTTTATTGCAGTAACCGCAAATGGTATAGTAATTGCCATTTTCTTCATATTCCTTGAAGTCCTCCCAAGCTTTAGAAGTTATATTTCGTTTTGGAATATGGAATTCATCATCTTCATCTAATTTATCTTTTTCTCCTTCTATATTGTTATCCTCAGCAACCATAGCTTGTTGTCTTTCTTGTATATTACCCAAAGGAGTACTTTGTGTAATCCGATTAGTCATCATGTTTGTTGGATTCATCGTTGACTCATTGGAGGCATACATTGTGAGCCCAAAAATTATTTTTGTCATCCATGATTTCATCTAGAATTTGAATGTGTTGCAATTTGCATGATATGATTTACTTTCCATGTTTGCTTGTTTCATGTGATTAGATGACTTGAATGCACCCTCAATTAATGTAAGATATCTTGCTTAACCACAAAACATTTTGTCTAGAAATGGCAACATTTTTTTTGACTAGAAATTTTCTTTAGTCTAGTTCCTTGCCTCCATTTTTTATCAAGAGAAAATTTGTCCAAAATGGCTTACAAAAGTTGACCAAGTCAAACTTCATTCCTTCTTGTTTCTTCCTTTTAACTTAACCGAGAGAGAGAGAGTAGAGAGAAACCTTCATTCTTTTGTCCCCACTAACAGCCGAGAGAGAGAGTTAGAAAGAAACCCATTTCCTTCTCCTCCTTTGCTTTCTAAAAACCAATGGAAAACCACAAGATTTAACCATGGGCTTTCTTCATTTTTCAACCATTAACATCAGCCAAGAAACAAAGAAAATTAGCCAAAGTCTTCCTCTTGTTTTGCTCCACTTTAGCCGAGAGAGAGAGAAGAGAGTTAAGAGCAAGAAAACTCCATCTTCTTCTTCCTATCATCAGCCGAGAACCAAGGCTGATTCAGCCATAGAAATTTCACAAAAATTCCCCTATTTCTTCAAGCTTAAACCGTGAGTGAGAGAGTCAAGAGAGTAGAAAGGATCCAGCTATGTTGGAGGGGAGAAAACAGAGGAAAGCCGGTGCATTTCACCCTTGAGGAACCGAAGGAGAAGCAAGTAAGCCGTCTGCATTTTTTCTTCAGCTTTGATTTGTGAGGAAAAAGGGAGGTAACAATTGCTATAAAACCTCTCATTTTCTATTACTCTTGAGTACTCTAGTTGTATGTTAAATTTAAGCCAAAAGGTAGGAGTTTATTGGAAGAAAAATGTACTTTTCTAAGCTATAGGTTACTGGAATTTTAATTTAGTGACATGTGCTGATAGTTTTGATTTCCAGTTTTGTATTTGGAACTTTGATGGGTTCCCTTGCTAAGAACTCAGGTCATATGTCTCATCTTATGTTAAAAATGATATATGGTGTATTTGCCATGGAAATGAGTGAGAAGTTAGTGGCTTGGATGAAAGAAATTTTGAAGGAACCTAGTTGGGAAAAAAATCCGTGGGCTGACCGATTGCATAAAGCTACGATTTCATGTTTTATATCATGACAACCATGTATATAGAAGTTGGTATGTTTATATGGTTGAATCATAGTTTCATTGATTTCGCTGAAAATTTGTCTAAGAAAGCTTGAAATTTCGGGTGACAGTCACCCCTAGACAGTTTTAGTAAAATGATCATAATTTAGTGTGAAAAAATCAAAATTGAGTGCTGTCAATTGCGTTTGAAACTAGACTCAGAGAGCTTTCTAACGGTATAAAATTTGAGCTGTGGTTCATTTTATATACACACCAGAAAATCAGCAAATTTGACTGAAAATTCTTCTCTGCACAAGTAAAAAACTGGAATGTTGTAGTAGCTTGTGGCTCAATTTGGACCAATTTGTGAACTGAATCTCTTTAAGGTGTCTTCTGAGGATTGTTAGTACTTGGAGTCTAATTTTTAACGGGACAAGTTATATGATTTTTTGATAATTATAACTCAAGTTATGATTTTTCAAAGGAGTGATGCTTGCTGGAAATTTTGTTATAGTCTAGGGCAGGAAAGAGTTTTTTTTTTCTTTGCAGTTTTCCTCCTTAAATCTTGGCTGCAAAATTTCACATTGAGATTCAATATACTTCATAACACCATAGTCATCATATGCCTGCTGAATTAGAGTGAAAATAAAGCATTTTTTATGGGAAAATTTCATTTCTTCGTGTTACCAATGTGCTCGAATTTTCCAGCTTGGACCAAGAGAGAAAGATGATGAGATTTTTCAACTTTTCCATAACTTTTGGCTGTAAAATTTCATGTGTGCTATTAATCTCCCTTTATAATACAATAATATTGACATGTATGTGGGTTCTAAGGAGAAACTTGAGTTTTAAGGTTGTTATTTTTGTTGGAATTCCTCTAGTTTTGGTCAAGAGAGTAAGAAATGCAAGTGCAGCTCTTGTTTGCAAATTTTGGTTGAGACATGCTTTATTTCTGCTCATATGATACCTATTATATGTTCACCATTGAATCTAATGGAAATTTGATAACTTGGCTAGAGAAAAACTTGAAGAATTTGCTGGAAATTTACTTCTACTGGAAACATGAAATTTACTTATACTTAGAACTTGTTGCTTGATTGACATGTAATCTTGACGAGCTTGTTGACTACTTGAAATGCTAAGCTGCTACTTGAAATGTAATATTGACTACTTGATTGATTGGTTACCTGCTAGTGACGTGTTAAGCTTGTCTGACTTGCTTTTGGCTGGACAAGTGTGTACTTTATCGCACTTGCCCTAATTTGACACTGTTTACAAGTGAAATGATGTTCATGTGCATGACTTGAAGTCGTTTGGGTATATTACCAGTAATGATTGAATATTGGATGAATAATAAAGGTTAAATACCTAGTTGACTGATACATGTTGGATTATTGCCATTGAATTCCTGACGGAGCTAAGTGCTACGTCCGAAATGGACGGGAGCTACCTCTAGAGTTCGAATATGGATTATTGCCATTGATTTCCTGACGAAGCTAAATGCTATGTTCAAGATGGACGGGAGCCACCTCTAGAGTCCGAATATGGATGATTGACCTTGAATAACTGAGTAGAGCTAAGTGTTGTGTGGGGCTAAGTGCCACTTGCGACGGGGGCCACCTCTAGAGCCTACGGGACCAAGTGCCACGTCAGACAGGAAGGCCACATCTAGAGCCCGTATGAGTCATTTCTAGAGTCCGTATCAGTCCCGTATCCTTTGAAATTGATGGTATTATGTGTTATTACTTGGTTGTTCATGCTTGCTCCATGAAATATGTGACTGAACCACTGTTAAATGATATCACCAGATATTTCTTATTACATGACAAATGTGATCATATCTTAATGCAACTTTTAGGATGCCTGTTAGTTAGCTTGCATGTTTTCTTGGAGCCTCACTGGGCGAAAGCTCAACCCTTTAGTTTGTTTTCCTTAATGGGGTTTGGCAACGTGGAATCGGGAAAAATAGACAGCTCAAGAGTTAACGTCTTGCTTTAAGTAACTTGCCATCTTAGTTATACTTAGTGATTTGATTAAGCGACTTAGATAGTTATCCATTTAGTTGTATATATATGTCTGGACGATTTGAAATTTTGGATAGTGTATAATATATAATCATGGAGTTTTTATGTTTATTTTGGGGTTCATGTTATTAAAGTTGGGAATTGTTTTTTTTTTTTTTTTTCTGAGATTCATGAGTGAGTCCTGGCGAGAGTTGGGCAGGCGGTCCACCAAACCCTTTGATTCGCCTTAAGGGGAATGTGGGTCCTCACATACATTCGGCTGTCCAACATAAATGGAGTACATGAATCAATATTGGAAACTAGTGGGATAAAAGAAATCTCGGGTTGACTGTCCTTGTCTCAGGTTGGCATCAATCCATAAACACCATGCAATCCAAGCTAAAGAAAGACAATGAATTTTCACATCAAGCCAAGGGAATGGGTTATGAATTGATGTGTTTTTTTGATTGACTGCTAATTAACATACTTATATTCAAGACACGGATGGACTCATAAGTAGTCATAACCAAAGGCATATGCATTCAACTAAGTTTACTATCGAACACATATCAAATAAAATTGATCAAATTAGAAGAGAATCGGTAAAAGAAACATGCATACATATACCATTAACCAAAAAAAAAAAAACTAAAGGGGAAACAAAGGGAAAGAAATTAGTATCATCTGCACATCATAAGGAGGACAACTCAAGGCTCAAATGTGATGAAACCACGGTGAAGTTGACGAAACTGCAACTAATGCCTAATAATGTGCTCAAGGTAGAGCCCATTTTATTGTTTCCCAAAATAATTTTGAATTAGCATTTCCAAATTACAATTTAGGGTTTATAATTAGGGATACTCGATGATTGGGGCTAAAAACTCTACCATCAAATCAATAGCAATAAAAGGAAGTTGAGCTTATTTCATATTCGTACCTGAGTTCTTTTTCACCCTTGACAGCTTCCCACGAGCTCAAGCTAAGGTGGTGCTCAAGAGCTCCAAGTTCATGGGCGACAGATGGGGCAACGAGCTAGTGACGGTCTTTGCAGTTCACCCTTGACTCTCTTTGCTACTAAGCTGCAACAAGCCAGCGACGGTCTTTGCCGGTGAAATTTCACACAGAAGTTGCAATGAGTCAACGACGGGCCGGGGAGGCACAACTCCAGAGTTGGAAAGAGGAAGAAAGGCTCGATGGGGAGGTCTCTCTCTAGTCTCTAGTGAAAGAATTTAGATCTTTTCCTTCTTAATGTTTTCAAATTAAGTTGTCTAAAAAACAAGAAATAAGAATTATGATTTATGGAGTCCTAGCTTTGCCCACACAAATAAATAAAGGTGGTAGAATGGTTCATTGTAAATTTCATAAGTTGTTTACTTGCATTAGTAATTTCAAATTATATATATATATTTAAATTTTTTATGAGATACTCGATAGAGCTTGACGAGCTTTCGAGTATCCAATTACAAGGTTCGAGCCCGACTCACTGCTATCATCGAGTAGCTCGAACCAAGCTACTGGCCGAGTAGTTCACAAGTTTGAGTCGAGCTACTCGAGTCAGCTCCACCCTTACTTTTAACAAATTCACAGCCTGCTGTGCTACTATTACCTTCACAATTGATAGCTTAATTTCGTCATCTCTTTAACATCCTTAGCTATAGACACAAACAAAAGCAACAATGATTTAATCTTTTCCTTTGTTCTCTTTTATAAAATCTGGATCTAAGCTAATGTTAAATGGCGATTCATGAGTTACAAATTTAATTTTCATACCAATTATTCACTGAAATTGGGATTTACTTGAACTTGATAGAGATGGTGGTGTTAGATCTAAAGAATAAAGAGGAGAAAAAAAAAGAAAAAGAAAAAGAAAATGAGGGATAAGAAGAGGCTTATGCATATTTGTAGTTGTCTATAAAAGAAGAAGAAAACCTAGGAAGAATAAGAAAAGAAAAGGAAGGGCGAAAGAAAAAAAGACATGACAAAATGTAAAGAAAATCCAAGAAGGAAAAGGAAAGGAAAGGAAAAGGAAAGAAAAGGAAAGGAATAGAAAAGGAAAAAAAAGAAAGACAAACGAAAAAGGATTATGAAGTTATCAAATTAGTGTTCATAAGGTCATTTTATACTTGTCTATTAGACGAATGCACTTAGTATCTCCAATAATATGGATGGTTTCCATGTTCTAATTTATTTTAAAGTACAGGTGAATTCTTTGAGGGTTTCTGAATGTCATGGGATGTTTTTTTGACTTTTGCTAAAACTACATGAGGGTTTTTATACTTGATCATGGGGATTAGATATCCTTTGACAAATTTGCTACTTGGATAATCAATCAAACCATTTCCATTCACATCATAACACAAGGTAATTTTTTGAACAAATTTTTTACTTGAACAATCAATCAAACCGTTTCCATTCATATCACAACATAGGGTAATTTCTTGGAAGTGTGTGGCTCTTCGGTAGGGAGGTTGTGTCAGCTGACAAGAATATATTTTACGTATTTTTTAGTGTGTTTTATTAGTTAATTTTGGTTTGATTATTTAGTTTAATAACTAAAATAACTAAGGTTTTGGTAAAAATCTACATTTTATGTTAAAGTGGCTAACATTGCATTTCTATTGATTTTTATGGGAAAAACTTCATATTTTGTAGGTTTAATGATTCAATCATCAAATGAAGTGCATTGAGAAGATATTTGGATGATTGATGATGGATTAAAGTGGTGAAAAATAAATATGAAGTGTAAAAGGAAGAAATGCAATTTGAGGACAAAAATCAAGAAAAGTCAGCTTTGACAATTCAAACACATTTTCGTATTTTGACTATATCAGGAGGTACAATGATCGGATCAAGGTGATCTTGGTACCATTTTGAAGCTAAGAGATATATCTACATTTGGTATGAAGACATCAAAGTCCAATTCAGCCGTTTTCTTGGTCAAAAGGTCGAAACACAGAAACTTATCTGGATGGTCGAAAGCTGAAGCCCAGAATTGACCAGTCTATGGTATTTTGACCATATCTCCGTCCACCGATCTCCAAATTAGATGATTCTTGAAGCATTGGAACGCTAATTCAAAGGGCTACAACTTTTGTGTTTTCCACAAAAGCCAGTTCAGCCTTTATGATAGAGAAAATCGCAGTTGAAGTAAGAACAAAGTGAATACGCGAGTACACAAAACGTGACTTGTAACCGCGTTTTGTGTAGCCGCGTTTTCTGGCCGCAATTCTGCAATTTGCTCAGTCAATTCTCTTATGTTCAAACTACTTTCCAGCTACAATCTGCAAGAGAATTCGGTGCACATGCTTCAGAAGACAAAAGGGTAGACAAGGTGGCTTATTTTCAAGTCAAAAACATTTGTTATTGACTATCCTAACAAAGTTGAGATTTGGGAATCAAAAGGTGGAATTTGACTTGGAAAAATGGAGCTCTTGAGCAGCTTATATGCAGAGACATTTGGGAGATCTGAGGACATTCATTATCATACGGGAGAAGCTTGAAGAGTGCAGAAATGTAGTTCTTCCATTTCCTTAGTGTAGGATAGTGTAGTAAGTGTAGTTCATCCATTCTTGTATAATGGCTAGATTAGGATGAAAATGGAGATGAAGAAAGAGAAGTTGAAGCTCAAGTGACATGGGTTATCTCTTCTCCAACTCTTTATCTTTTGTATTGGATTCTTAAATATAGTTAATATGCAATTTCTGGATTTTATATTTAATATGTGTCTTTAAAGTTTATACCTTGGGTTTGGTTGAACTTTCTATGATTGTTAGTGTTTATCATTTGGCTATTTAACTGCTATGATTTGAGCAAGTTATTTAGCACTTTAACTCTTTAAATCATGATTAATATGGTATCATTAATTGTGATTATCTAAGGTGTTATTTCTACAATGAAAATTGAGATTTAACATTAGTTCAAGAAGTGCTAAACATAGGGAGTACACTCACGAAAGTAGAGGTGCACCTATGTGGTTTTTAGTGATTCATTTCATGTAATTTCACTGAAGAAATGAACTTGTAGCTAATTTCATAACCATGAGAATAGGTATGGATTAGTTATAAGTATAATTGATTCACTACGAAAGTAGGATTCAAATGCATAAGGAAATTACACCATAATTAGCCTAGATGTAGTAATTAATGATCCAAATATAGCACTTGCATGAGTAGTTAGGGATACCACAACCTAAGGAGCTTTTATTTGTTATTTTGTATAATTTCAGTAGGATAAATTTGTTATAATTCATTGATAGTCTAAATAATAGAGAAGTTTTAGTAATACCGGTAATTGTTCACTCTTCCTTGTGGGATCGACCCGATATATACCCTAAACTACTAGTTGATCTGTATACTTGCAGTGAACGGGTGTAATTCGGTATTTTTTAGCTTGCACGTATGTAAAATACCCGTCACCAGCCGCCAGGGAGGCATTTCAATCTTCGAAAACGTAGAAGTTTTCTAGAGTTAACCCGGTCCGGCAACTAAGTGATTGAAGAAGATAGAGCTATATACCCTATCCTTCAATTGCTACATTGCTAGGTCAAAGTATCTCATTTGAAATCAGAGATAGAAGTATGGCTATGTTGAAGTATTTCATTTGGAATCGAGGATAAGAGCAGGTACCATGTTGAATCTAGTATCTCATTTGGAATTGAATCCATTTTTGACAGATTGTTAGCTGCGTTGTACTAAGGAATTTAAGTCAGGCCAAACACTATCCCTTACTGAATTTAAGCCAACCCAAACAAACTATCCCTTGATGAGAAGGCAGCACCATGCATCCAAGGTATGATCTCGATTTTAACAACCTTGAATACATCAACTAAGCAATGTAATAGACTAAAAACAACTAAAGCAATACAATTAGCCAAATGACTATCTAAATAGGATCCGGATGTTAAAATTTTTAGATAACCATGCAATACAATCAATGAATCAAATAGGACCCGATTTTAACCACTATGATAAGCCAACTAATGAATACAACTAGCGGTAGAATCGAATTTTAAAAACCTACCAACTAAGCAAATATAACAACCTAATTTGGAACTCGCACACTATCCCTTGCTAAGATGGCAGCACCACACACTACCCCTTACTGAATTTAAGTTAGTCTAAACACATTATCCCTTACTGAGATGGCAACACCCCTGCGTATATGTGTAATATTTTTTTTCTTCAGTAAGTTAGTCTTAACACACTATCCCTTACTGAGATGGAAGAACCCTTGCATATATGTGCAATAATTTTTTTTGGTAAATTGGAGGGTTGGAACCTGTTAACTACTTACAAGGCTGAGGGTGGCTAGCCAATCAAATCTTCATACAAAAGACCTCTTATCCCATCAGGTCGTTCTACAAAATCTTCGATCGAAACTCAGTCGTTAGCCCCACCTTAGCAAGTTTGTTTGCTACTCTGTTACCTTCTCTCCAAGAGCAAACTAGCCCGTACTCCCAAATTTTGTTTAAGTACTATTTCACTTTCCATATTGCATTTGCATAAGGGCTGTTGGTGCCATCCTTTATAGCCAATAGTGTGCTAATTACGGAATCTATTTCTATCACCAATTTCCTATAGCCTTTATCGCAAGCTAGTTCTATTGCATGGACTAGGCTCCAAAGCTTAGCTACGTTATTGCTTGCTAAATCCCCTCAGCCAATTACCATTGTCATATCTTCATATGTATAATATATGAAAGAATATGTGATATATGAAAGTAAACATTACAATGATGATATGTGTAATATATGAAAGAAAAGATTATGTATTTGTACATTTGGATTGTTAGGTTGACAATTGAAGAGTAAAATTGCTGGCCAAAGGACATGAAATGTGAAATTATTTGGCAATGGAGTTTTTCAACAATGGACCTTGGTTGCTGAACAGTAACCTGAGGCCACTGGTCAACCATGCAATTATTAGTATTCATAAGAAGCATTTAACTAGGTAAGTGAAAACAAGAAGAAGATGGAGAAGATGCCTATGGGAACAAAAGCATTAGGGTCCACATTCCTCATGATCAAAGCAGAGTACACCTAATAATCCATTCGAGGTCTCTTCTTATACTAGCATGCTCAGCATCTTTTTGAGAGAGTATTTGAAAGAGGTAAAGAAGAGAGAGAATACAGGTGGCGAATGCAAAGGATAGTTCTCAAAGTTAGGATGGAGTTAGTGATGGTCAATGTAAAGGGTACTTCTCAAAAAATTAGGGTGGAATTAGTTAGTGAGTAGGCAGATAAATGGATATAACCAATGGCACCTTAGGCTGCTGGCCACCAAAAAAAACTTAGGTCTTTGTGAGGTAGGAGGTTAAGGGTTCAAACCTTGCGTCCTATCATTTTGCCACTAACACGACTTCTCCAAATCTATGCGGTGCATAGTGTGTACCCATATGGTTCGATGTGGTTAAATCCCATCAATTCCCCAATTGTCTATTTGGGCCCTTCCCCCCCTCAGAATAGGCTAGTATAGGAGTAGGAATAGAGTGGGATATGGCTAGTTCTTTTGCCGCAATCTTCTTTTTCCTTCACTCACCCTCCTTCTTTCTTCTCCATCTCCATCTTTGTCGTCAAGAAAACTAAACTCTTATGATTACGTTAAGTGTTGGAGTATGGTACATGAGTGGATCTCTATCTCTGTTGTCAAGAAAACTAAACTATTATGATTAAGTGTTGGAGTGTGATATACAAGTAAAAAGTAGGTATGATTGATAAGTTTCTAGAAAACTCTATTTTGGCAGCAATACAAATTATCAAACACAAAGTTATTTTGGTTTGACGATTTGGGTAAAGACAATTGGAACCAAGACGGAAGAAATATGGCACTATTTTAAAATTAGAATTAGAATATATGGGGTATAATATTGGATTTGGATGGGATAGAGTTTCCGTTTTATTATAAATCTAATTATTAAGGAACCATTCATTTATTTTAGTGTCTACTAAGTATCTTTATCTTTGATGAGATAGAGTTCTAATTCCTCAAGAAACCATGTATATGTGTATGTGTGTGTGTGTATATTGTAAATATTTATATTTTGACCCATGTTGTGTAAGGGTTTATATTTTGACTAAGAGATTACCATAGTTTTGTAAAAATTTATTTGAAAAGAATTTTAAAAAGCTCAAAGTGGTGCTAATTTTAGAGCCAATTTCTACCTTAAATGTGTTAAATAAAAGCAAGAAAAAACATCTCCACAAATGAAAGGTTGGCAATGGCCGCACTCATCAACATAAAAAAAACTATGAAATTGTTTGGAAAATTGTGTTTAAACACACACACACACACCTATATACACATATATTAAAATAACGTTGCACTCTTATACTTATTCAATTTCAGTTTTCTTTCCTATATGGCTGCTTGACAAAGTGAGTTTCTTATACATGCTCTTTCAAGACCTCACCGTTATTATCTCTCTTTTTTTTTTTATCCTTTTCAATGTTGGATAATCTTTTCTCAACAAATTTCTCTCTCACCACTCCCTAGATGCATTTTCATCTTAAACAACTGTGTAAATATCTTATCTTTTATCAATCAGAATCTTTTTCAAGTTAAATTTTAAATATAAAGTTATCCTTATCATCTAAGTTCTATTCTTGATTGTACCATCAGCCCTTTTATTTGTAAGGATTGTACTTGTAGGTACATCAGGAAGGTCTCAACTATCATTTTCTTCATTTTTTCTCCAAACTCTTTGGACTTAGTAATGGTTCCTTTTTTAATACATATCGAACTAGTATGACTACCCGTGCTACGCACGGTGTTGACATTATTGAAAGAAATTAAAAGAGAGAATGAATTAAAAAAAGTAAAAAAAAAATTGTACCAACATAATTAAAATCTAAAATTTGTCCAACAATAGTTCAAAATATGATAAAATGTGCACATCATTCAAGAACTGCATTTTTGCGGAAGATGGACCTTGAAATAATAATAGAAATTTATATTAGAAAATGAATGATATATGGATCGAAATTAATGTAATCAGATGTTTCATTTGATTTCAAAATGAAATACTTACAAATATTATGCATTCAATTTGATAATCTTATACGAATATGCAAATATTTTTCACACCAATAAACCTTTAGTACAAAAGTCAATATTAGTAATTTAATTGACTCTGTTAAATTTTGTAGAATTCGTACTACAAAAGAATGTTCAGTAAGACTTGTCTTTTTTGGAAGTGAATTACTGAATCTTTTGAAATATTTCAATGGGATCATTGCAGTATAGATTTCGCTTTGTGATTAGTTGTTTTCTCCCTTGTAATCTTGCAAGTTTGTAACTGATGTGCCATTCAAATTAATGATAGAGCCAAGAGAGATTGATAGGGGCCATGGCCCTATTAAGTTTTAAAAATTTAATTCATATAGTATGTGTGTGTCTATATATATATATATATATATATATATATATATATATATATATATAGATTAATCTTTCCTACACTAACAGTGTATACATTATCAGCGTTGGATGAATGATAACTATGTAAAATTTGATTATAAAATTCAACTTTTGCACACATGTCATAAATCAAAAGGTAATAGTATATACACTGTCAGTGTATATAAGATTTACTATATATATATGAATTAACCACATTTAAATTAATTTTTTCTTCAAAAAAAGTTTATTTATTTTTTACATACCTTTATAATTAAAGTTAATATTTGATATTTTTAGATGTCATATATTTAAATAGATAGAAATTATTTTGATCATAGCATCTTAAAATAATTTTGTTAGGAAAAATTTTGGCCCCCTATGATAAAAATCTTGACTCTTTCACTAATTGAAATGCTTGTAGGTGGGATTCATCTATGGTGAGAGTATGATACATAGTCTTTGTTTTTTTCTCATTGTATTAGTTTATGTGGATGACAAATGAAAATGGGTTAGTCATCATCAGTTTTATGAATAATTGTAAGAGTAAAATACATTATGATAATAACATACGTGGAATTGTGGGAAAAATAATTCAAATGGGTTCCGAAGTTTTGGATATGTGATTTTCGTAGTGATGAGTTTCTTAAATTATCAATTAGTTATTATTATCAGTGGTATGATAAGCATCAAACTTGATTTGGGATTTGCATATGTGATTTTGCAGGAGTAGTTATTATTTGTTAGTTAAAATTTTGGAGTTTTGATTTTGTGAATTAGTGGATCACGTAAATTGGCAAGTAGGAAGAGTTAAGGAGAAGCGATAAAGATTACTGAATTAGAATTAAAATAAATATAAATTGTAGTAACAAGGGATTCAATTTCTGACGTTTGTGGAGACTCCTCATAAAAAACCTGCTCTCTAATGCATATAGATATAGATTGTTAGTTATTAATATTGTAGGTTTTAGAAAGTTTTAGTTATACAAATATAGAAATCATTGCAGTTGATTTATGCATATGAAGCAAATGAAATTATGAGAACATAATTTTCTGAGCACTCAATCCAAGCGACCATCTGTTTCTAGGGAAGACAATTGAGAACTGCATGCATAGTGTCTATTTTTATCACACCTTATTATTGTAAGAATTAACAATGTTAAGGTGTTTGTGATACTAATAAAAATTAGAGAGAATTGCAGTTTTTATCCCAAAAATTTGGGACATGAGTACTTCTAATCCATAAAGTTTGGAAGAAAGTAAATATAGTTCCAAATATTTCAATTTTTAAGCACATTTAGTCCTATTAACTTGATTTTTACCAATTGCTATTGGAATCTGGTCACGTGTTGTTACACACCGGCAATTAATTTTTTTTAAAAAAGAATTAAAAAACTTGAAATAAATATTGTTAACCATAATTTGTAGTAAAAGAGGACTAATTACGATCATATGAGTAATTAATCTTCAGTCCAAAAATACAAAAATTTGGTTGACAAAAAAATTTAGGTAAAAGACTAATTACTCATGTATCTAGCATATCAATAATTATTCATCTTATATTACAAATCATGGCTAGCAATATTTTATTAATTCTTTTTCAAAAATTAGTTGCTAGTACATGACCTGATTTCGATAATAAATGGTAAATATCGGTCATTAGGACTAAATGTGTATAAAAACTGAAACATCTGGGACTACATTTGCTTTCATCCAAATTTTAGAGAGTAAAACACTCATATCCCAAATATTTGAGGTCAAAACTGCAATTCTCTCTACTGGAAAATCCTGAACTCTTTTAGCTTTCTTCTCTAGTGTTTTCCAAGTAGAGGGGTAAGCAGTTAGGCTGCTTCAATTCTTCAACTAAGTGTGCCTAAACTGTCCAAGGAAAAATTTCTGAAGATGTAGTTTCCTTTCAACCATGAAATGAACCAGCTTTTTAGGTCACGAATGGAGTAACTAGTATGGTTTATTTTTAAAAGTTTGCTTAATATAATCAAGATCAAACTACTAAATTAGATATTTGCCTGAGTATGTGGTACAATCAACTCGACGGTGCCATGGCTTGTAGTCAACTAGCAGAATGAACCGGAATTTGGGAAAATACTATTATATTAGGCATACTTGTATGGTTTGTATGGTTGCTGTACTTGTATTTATTCGGTGTATACTTACATTATCTTGTTGTGTATTTGTCTTTTTCTTTGGGTGCAAATAATGTAAATTTGTTTGTGTACACCGAATATTTTGAGAAGTACAATAATTTAGATAGGTGCAAACTAAATATTATAAGAAAAACAAGAATTGGACACAATTATACCAAACCATAATTCCACCTATCTCGTATCTGAATAAACGATCCCTGCTAAGTTTTATTACAAAAGTCAGTTCCATCATGAAAATTAGAATTTTATTGTCTTCAGATCAACAGAAGCATTAAAAGAAACAAAAAAAAAAAAATCGCGCTGTTAATAACACTCTACAAATTTGTTCTCAATAATTACTAATACTAAAATATGACCTCAAAATTAGAAGCTTATAAGTAACCTAACAATTAGGACTATTAATGTAGCTAGGCCAGCCTGAACTCAGCCTAAAAAATAAGGGGCCAAGCTTTGAGTGTTATTGGATCGAGTAGAGTTTGGATCTAAATATGAAGCGGATTTGATTGTGAGTCGAGATTTGATTTACTACGGTTCAGTCTGATTAAAGTTTGGCTCTTCCAATTATTTTTATAGACACATTTATTATATACCTAATAGTGTCATAATTCAATAATTATGTATGATAACATATATAATGTATCATTTACATATAATTGGGTAATAAAATATGAAATTACAGACATTAATTTAGGGAGTATCTATATCTATATGTATTGCAGAGAGGGTTTTGGATAAGGAGCTTCCAAAATTGTCAAAAGTTTGAATGCTATTTTAATAGAATTTTAGATTTTTATAATTAAGAAATGCTTATCTCTTAACTAATCCCATAACTGCTCCTGCAATTCCTATAATCATACTCACGTTTTCCCCGCTAACCCATAAAATTAAAACTCCTAAATTTTAACTAACAGATAATAACCACTGATGTAAAATGATATCTGCAAATTCCAATTCACATCTCACATTTACTATTGACACTTACCACATTACTGATGGTAATAACTAACTATTAATTTAAGAAATTCGCAACTACGAAAGTCACATATCCAAAATTTAGGAGCCTATTTAAATTGCAATTTTCACAATTCATCGTATCCTATTGTCATAATATATTTTACTCACATAATCATTCACAAAACTGATGATTACTAATCCAATTTACCCATTCCATTTGTCATCATATAAATTAAATACAGTGAAAAAAAATTATGTATCATACTTTCACCATAGATAAATTTCACTTACAAGCATTTCAATCAGTGACGAAGCCAAGATTTTTTTTTCTAGAGGGGCTAAAATTTTTCCTAACATAATTATTTTTATGTGTTATGTTTAAAATAATTTTCATCTATTTAAATATATGACATCTAAAATATCAAATTTTAATTTTAATTATAAAGGGATGTAAAAAATAAGTAAAAAATTAATTCAAAGGTAGTTAATTCACACACACATGCACACATGTATACATATATATATATATATATATATATATATATATATATATATATATATATATATTCTCATAATATAAACTAAAATTTTAAAAAATTAGGAAGGCTAACTTTGTTTTACACAAATATTTACACAATATAAATTAAAATTTTTAAAACTTGGGGGAGAGGGGAGCTATGGCCCCCATTAGCCCTTATTGGTTCCATCATTGATTTCAATGGCGTCTTAATTCCAAATCTCCAAGATTACAAAGGAGAAAACAACTAATTACAAAACGAATTTTACACTATGGTGATCCCACTCAAATATTTTAAGAAGGTTCAACAAGTTCACTTCTAAGAAATATAGGCCTCACTGAACACTTTTTTGTAGTATCACGAAATTATTTTTATGTGTTATGTTCAAAATAATTTTCATTTATTTAAATATATGGCATTTAAAAAAATCAAATATTAATTTTAATTATAAAGGGATGTAAAAAATAAATAACTTTTTAAGAAAAAATTAATTCAAAAGTAATTAATTCACACACACACGCACACATATATACTTATATATATATATTCTCATAATATAAACTAAAATTGTAAAAAATTAGGAGAACTAACTTTTGTTTTACATAAATATTTACACAATATGAATTAAAATTTTTAAAATTTGGGAGAGGGGTGAGCTATGGCCCCCATTAGCTCCCATTGGTTCCATCATTGATTTCAATGCATCTTAATTTCAAACCTGCAAGATTACAAAGGAGAAAAGAACTGATCACAAAACGAATGTTACACAATGGTGATTCCACTGAAATCCTTTAAAAAAGTTCAGCAAGTTCACTTCTAAAAAATACAGGTCTCACTGAATATTTTTTTATAATATTAACTCCACAAAATTCAACAAAGTTAATTAAACCACCAATATTGATTTTCATACTAAAAGTTAATTGATGTAAAAAATGTTCGCATCTTTGTACAAAATTATCAAACCGAATGCATAATATTTGTAAGTATTTCATTTTGAAATAATTTTCATCTATTTAAATAAATGACATCTAAAAATATCAATTATTAACTTTAATTATAAAGGGATGTAAAAAATAAATAACTTTTTTAAGTAAAAAAATTAATTTAAATGTAGTTAATTCACACACACACACGCACACATATATACATATATATATTCTCATAATATAAACTAAAATTGTAAAAAATTAGGAGGGCCACCTTTATTTTACACAAATATTTACATAATATGAATTAAAATTTTTAAAACTTGGGGAGGAGGGTTATGGCCCCCATTAGCCCCCATTGGTTCCATTATTGATTTCAATGGCGCCTTAATTCCAAACCTGCAAGATTACAAAGGAAAAAACAACTGATCACAAAATGAATCTCACACCATAGTGATCCTAATGAAATATTTTAAAAAAGTTCAACAAGTTCACTTCCAAGAAATACAAGTTTCGTTGAACATTTTTTTGTAGTACGAACTCTACAAAATTCAATAGAATTAATTAAACCACCAATATTAATTTTCATACTAAAAGTTGATTGGTGTAAAAAATGTTCGCAATGACATTTATTTCTATCCATATATCATTCATTTTCTAATATAAATTATTATTATTATTTTAAGATCCATCTTCCGCAGAAACGCAATCCTTGAATGATCTACAAATTTTGTCATACTTTGAACTAGGGTAAAATACAGAAAACCTCCTTGTGGTTTGGCTATTTGACACGCTACGTCCTCATTATTTAAAAACACCCATATAGCCCCCTCGTGCTTTAGACTAAAGTGAAATTTAACCGGTAACCTATATGCTACCTAAAAGTGATGTATTATTATTTTTTAAATATTTTTTATTTTATTGTTATTTTTTCTTTCAATTTTGGTGCTTTGACTTAACTATCATAGGTATCTTTACAAATTTTATAGGAGAAATCTTGCTCCTTCCTTTTTTTTCCTTCAGTTTTCATTTTTTCTATTTTGCTTTTCCCTTCCATTTTCCTTTCCTTTTCTTCCTTTACTCGATCCAAAATATTCATCGCCAAAATCTACCATAGCACCTCACAGAATCTAGGTGGACCTTGCTGCCCAAAGAATCCCAAAAATCTGGGCACTTCCACTGTCAATTTAGTCTGGCTTGATTTGATAAATCAATTCATCTTCATCCAATTTTATCAGGGGTTCGTAAACCTTGATCTCCATCATTCACGCAACTCTCTAGCATTGTTGAATTCGGAACTTCGTTGCAATGGCTAACAAAGTGGCAGCGGCAATGGCAGCAATAGCGGCGAAAGGAAAAAGAAGAAAAGAATTACGCAGCGCGGCAATAGCAGACCCCATTACCCGAATTATGCAGATTAAGGTCGTAGGACATACTCTCAGAAGTTGGGTCAGACGGGCCAGATTCAACAACTTCAAATTGGAGCATCGGTTGCTCTTGAGCATCAGATTGGAGTGGGAGCTCGAGGTTCTTCATCTTCTTAGTCGACCTCCATTTGTTAGGCTTAGGAGGAATTACCCGATTATCCCTATTTTTTGCGGTTGGGGCCTTGGAGGAGTCGAATTCGGTAACGAATTCTTTTGACTCTCCGTCGTCGGTGGCTACGGCAGAGGGTTTCTCGAGGGTCGAATTTTGGGGCTTTGAGGAGAGGGAGAAAGAGAGCTTCATCTTAGCAAAGAATTGAAAGAAGATTCTAAACTAAAATCTCCGATCCCCCAAAAACCTGCAAATAAAGGCGAGGACTACCTGCCAATGACTCTCCAATGCAATTGATGCAGCAATTTTGCCTGCAGTTATATAGGGCCAGCAAGAACCCAACCCCAAGGCTAGCAAGAAGCCAAAGAAGAGGTCGCCGCCTCCCGGGTGTCACCAAGAACCGTTGTTGGATCGACTGAGAGGAGCCGATCTGTGAGAACCAAAAAATTTTCACATTTTCTCAGCATTATTTTATTTCTTTGCCTACATTTTATACTTTCCTTGGCAATATTAAATTTTCTATGCATTTTTATAAGTACAATTTTAAAATCATATGAGTTAGTGTACGTTAATTTGAAGTGCGTTATAGATGTGGGACCCGCTAGTGCGATATAATTTTGGTGACTTAGTGATTTTTGTGCTAAGTGTTATTATTTTACAAGGTGTTAGAAAATGATTAGAGGTTAGCTAGATACATGAATCATTGGAAGTGAGAAGATAAGTTTAAAACATTCAAGGTGCCACGTGTCGCAAACCGGTTAGAGGATGGCTTTTGACTTACTATTCATTACCTTTACTAAAACCAATTTTTGACCAATTTTCTCTCATATTTCCTTGTCTTGGCCGGCTGCTCTTGAGGAGAAAACAAAAGGAAGAGCTCTTCAATTTTAGCTTCCAAACTTGCTCAAATCTTGTGATCTAGCCAACCAAACTTGAATCTATTCCATACAAGTGCTCAACTAGGAAGCTTGATGGTTTTGGTGGAGTTTTTTTGGAAAAGGAAAGACTAAACCACTACCTTCTTGTGGTTTTAAGGTATCTTGCCAAAAAATCTCTCTTTACTTTTAATACTAGATTTGTTGTTAGCTTATTTGTGGTTCAAGGGTGCTTGTAATGCTTATATCAAATGATTTTGGATGGTTGGGGGTGATGAATTTGAGTTAGGGTTTGAATGAGTCACTTATCATACTTATTGTGTGGATGGTATATGATGTGTATAAGCTTGTATATGAGGTGGTAGTGATGGTTTTAAGCTAGAAATGTGACTTATACCTTGATTCTAGCAAATTTCCAGAATTGAAGTTAGTATGCTCCCTGTTCTGCCTGGTTCTAGTTCACCATGTTAGAGGCCAAATTAGGCTTAGTATAAAACATGAAAGTTGTAGAGAATAATGTTTTATAGGTTTCTGTAAATTTTCAGCTCAATCGGAGCAACGTAGTCTATGAAAAGACTGAAATACCCTGACTGCCCTAGGTGAATCCAGTGATCAGTTTTGAATATTTCACCAATCTGGTGGTGTCTTTTCCACCATGATATGTACTGAACTAGTATTTAGCCAAAACATGAAAGTCGTAGTACTATGTCTTAGCTTTCCAACGCCCCTGAGAACGCCTTAATCGGACTTTGGTAGTTTGAGTTATGGCCATTTGAATGTACTGCAGTTAACTAGCCTGTTGGTAGGAATCCGGTTCTGTAAATTGGGAATATGACTTGGATACACTAGAAACTGGACTAAGTAGTTTTCATCAAAATTGTAGCCCTCTGTCTTAGCTTCGAAACGGTATAAATTGCACATCAATCCAATAAGCGTAGCTTCGGTTGTGTCCGTTACACAAAACAACATCAAATCTGTCTTTCATTTCCGTACATGTCCTTAGCTTGATTTTGTACTTGTATGACTTGAGCCTATTGAATGGCTATTGAAATGAGATTATTTTGTGTGTGACTTTGGGATTGATTGAGGAAAAGAATGAAGCCATAAATTATTGGAAAATAGGTAAATACAAAGGGCGTGCTGCCCAAATTTACGCTCGAGGGCTAGGTAGATATACTTGCGACTTGAGCAAGATTTGAGAGCGAATACCACTTGAACCATCTAGGATATTGGCGTCTTCTTTTATCGAGGTATATAAGTTAGAACTTAGCCGAAACTTGTACCCTTGGAAAAAAATGAAATTTACGACTAATAGAAATACATTTTCTTTGTCACTTCGACTCAAATGGAGATTTTAAAGTTTTACGAGTGAGTATAAGTTTTACAAATATTTTACTTATGTCCTTTGGTTTCACTGTACTCTTCTCACTACCAAAACCATATTTATATTTTGTACTAGTACGTATTCGAATTCTCTTTGAATCACTTAAATCTTTGATAGTTGAAGCATAATGTGTTCTTTTGATTATATTAGGGTTCCTTGGTGATTAAGGGTAATACCTGGAAGAACACTTTGGACGTTATTTTGCGTAAATAGGTGAGTGTTCCTTGTTCGTTATAATTTCATTGACTATGTGGCTTGTTCTTGATTATATGACTTGTTATGAATGAATGGTAACATGTTAGATGTTTTCAATGATTGCTGAAAAAGAGTTTTCTAGGCGAGTGTGTACTTTATCGCACTCGACCTAAGTGAATGTGAAATTTACAATGATTGAATGATTATATGTGCATGAATGTAAGCCTGATGGCTGAACTGGGCCCTGCCCTTCGTTACCGATCGACTCGAGCCAGAAGCGGATTCGGTCGGGCGATTTGGTAACCCTGGGTGAATGATTGGTATACTCGAGTATTACCTTGTAGTCTGGTGGAGCCTGGCCAACGTCCAGGAGGGGGTGAATGAAATGAATGAACGATTGTCAATGCAAATGAAGGGTTTACTTATCAAAATGCATTTTCAAACGAATGGAGGAATAAGGAAATGAAAGGAGAATGAATGGCTACATGTGAGCACGTATCCTTTTAATGAATGTTATTATTGCTTTATATGGTCATGTTTCTGGAATTACTTGCTATCTATGGTTAATGTATTGAACTCATTGTTTGTTTATGTGTCTGGAACCTCACTGGGCTTTTAGCTCATTCCGTTAGTTTTGTTTTCCTTACAGGGGATGCGAGCAAGGGCGAGAGACTTGTATAGAATAGCATAGCCTAGTCCTTTTGAAGTTATCTTTTGCAATTATACTCGCTCTAGTGCAGGGTTGGAAGTATTGGGAACCTAAAGCTTTTGTACATTTGGGATTGTATTACTTTTGAGATAGAAATGAATGTAAGTAAGCGTTTCAAGTTTGGGAATTGGTTTTGTTTTACTTTTCCTCGAGGTTTTGTCTTATTTTATCTGAATAGAATGATCGAGTCTTGCCAAGAGCTGGGCAAGCGGTCCGCCGAACCCTTTGGTTCGCCTTAGGGGAAGGTGGGGTTGTCACATGATCCAACGGCGGCGGATCCCGTTATCACACTGGTAGGGTGTCTCCGGCGATAGAGCCACCGTCTCTGAAGGTTTCGGCATGTGGGATTTGCACTTGCAGTGCTTTTGGGAAACCACCACCTGAAAAGACTCGTCGGAGACCTCCCAAGCATGCTTCGATATTGTGAGTTGTGGAGAATGTGAAATGGAGGAAGAAGGAGAGGAAGAATAGAAAAGAAAAGACAAAAAAAGGAAAGGAAAGGAAAATAAAAGAAAAAAAGAAAAAAATTAGTAATAGATAGACTATCGGTTCACAGCAGGTCAAAAAGCGTAATTCCACTCTAATCCAAAGCACGAGGGGGTATTGTGGGCGTTTTTAAATAATGAGGAAGTAGCGTGTCAATTAGTCAAACTACAAGGAGGTTTTCTATATTTTACCTTTTGAACTATTGTTAGACAAATCTTAAATTTTAATTATGTTGGTATAATTTTTTAATTTCAAATTATGTTGGTATAATCTTTAATTTATTTCAATAACGTAAGTACCGTGCGTAGTACGGGTATTCACACTAGTTACTTATGGATTGGGGTTGAACGTGAAATGAGCTTCAATTCTAATATATTTATGCGTCGGATATAAACCTCATTAGATGAGCCTGAACCTTAAAGTCTAAAAGCCCAATTCTTTAACTTTTTTTTTGGTGAGTTTAGTTTGAACTTGTCAAAATCCAGGTCATAAAGTTCAATTGACATCGTCGCTAATAACAACAAAAAAGGCAACTCATTAGAAAACCCTAAACTGGGTGCACATATTCCCTTTGCGCCCATGCTTTAATATGAGAGACTTTACACCTCAAATTCTTTAATCCATTGCACTTTGATCCAATTATTAATGATTACAGAAAACTAACATCCTGTGGATCACAAATAACGGGACCACAGTGGAAGAAGTCAAAGAGTTTACGGCGCAAAAGTACTCTAAATTCATTAAATTTGAGGAACAAAGTGACAAGTGAGAAAGTTTAAAAGTGCAAAGTAGAATTTCCATTAAACTGCAATGATGCATTTGTGCTAAGAAAACATGAAATTTACTGCAAAGCCCACAATCAATTGGACCAAGACGCCTACTGCAATTCTACTAAAAAGGATGTCCAAATCACAAAAGTAACAGTACCGCCCATTTAATTTATTATCGTGTTAAATGTTTGTTTCTGTGTTAATGGAATCCAAAGAAACTTTTAGGTGTAGATTGTCCATTGGGCCATTGTGCATCATGTCAATTCTGGGGATTTTTGTTGTCATGGTGCACAGGCCCAACTTAATGGACACACCCCGTTTTGTGTATTCTTGTAAAGCCCAAGAGTGTTCCTTGAATAGAAGAAAGAAAAGGGTTTCATTTGGCTAAATTTCCATTTTCCAACAGTGTTTTTCTTCGATATTTGGATGCCAGTAGAAACGGCAAATGATATTAAAAGCCAAACCGGAATTTGAGTAATGAAATCCCCTTAAAAAAAGAGTAAAAAAAAAGTTTCTTAGTATTACTAAATCTGGTAAAGGTACACTACAAATTCGTGTGCTCGTAAGTGTAGGGAGCATATGTGTCACCAAGTACATGTATCCTTATTCTTCTTCTCCTAATCAGGTAATAGATGAGAAGAACGTAGCAATCTAAAATTTATTCACTCAAAGTAAGAAGTTACATGAATAAGCTACTAAGACTAATGTTATTAAAAAATGACCATGCTTTGGTACTTGGCACTCGATTCCTTAAACTCTAATGAAAATTAATTAGTCTGCCTAATATATATACATAAAATGATTTTTATTGACATAAAGAATCAAATGCTTTACAATAGAGTCAGCGGATTCTAAATGCGTAATAAAGACACCTAGTATAATTGGCTCGAGAAAACCGAAAAGAAAAAATATTGATAAAAAAGTTGTAAGGATGTTGTAGATCAAGTACATGCAACAAGAAAATCATGCACCAGATAGATCCTGATTCCAGTTTGTGGAGCAATATTCCAATACAGTATCCGTCTTAAAAATATTCAATTCATATCATAAACATTAAGGTACATTAATATGATCAATTCTCAGATTCAACACTTCTGCTACACGTTCTTTCTGCATAAATTCCTGACTTTTCCTACTGCTTCATTCCACTCTTCTTCTCCTTCTTCTCTCAAGTTGTTACTCATTTCTCTGGCGAGAAAATTCCAATTTTGTGATGAATTTTAAAAAAATTCTACAAAAGGGGTGATTTTGGTGGGATATTCCGTAGGGGGTCTTCGCATTCCGTGAATGCGAGCTCAGCTCTATTGAGCTCGCATTCCCGGAATGCGAGCTCTACTTATTGAGCACAGCTCTATTGAGCTCGCATTCGCGGAATGCGAGCTCTACGCGAATGCGAGCTCTATAAGTAGAGCTCGCATTCCGCGAATGCGAGCTTAAGTATAATTTAAATTTTTTTGCTTTTTTTTTTGCGAGTTAGAGAATTTTTTCCAAAAAATAGTAAGAGCTAAATGCGAGCTCCTAAATGTTTTTTTTTTAAATTCTTCAAATAGCTTGCATTTGATAAATTTGACCTCCAAAAATGGTATTTAATTTTTTTGTTAGATTTCGCATTTATAAGTATGACTTTCAGAAAATTAAATTCAAACTTGCTAGAAAAAAAAATTTAAAATGAAATTTACGAGCTCCCAAAAAAATGTAAAATTAACTGTAAATGTTGTTTGTTTTGTAGAATTTGCCTTTACTAAAATGCTATCGGTAGTAAAATCTTATTTTAAAAGCTCTACTAAAATCTTATATTTCGGAGAAATGTTATTTAAAAATCTGTAATTAGCAGAGGAATAAATTTTTTTTATTTTAAAACTTGCACGTGCCTAAAGTCATCAAATATGTGCTCTAAAAAAAATCATATTTCTTTTATATTAAAAAAAATTGGTAATTGTACAGTTATTATAATACATTTAAATGGTGGAAAAAGTACACATGCATAGTTCTTTCTATCTATTTCATATATCAATGTAAAAATAGAATGAAATTGTTAACATGTAAGGTGTTGACTATATTTTATGAAAAAAATACTAACTTATTTTCCTTTTTTATGAAATAAATTTTTTTTATCAAATTCTAATTTTCCTTTGTTATTAATGAATCGTATTTATTTGTTGACACCGATGAATATTAGTTATAAGAATGTAATAGTTAATAGTCATTAATATCTGTTACAATTTCAACTGTAATTTTAGAAATTTCATAACGCGATGTTATTTTAAAAAATTATATAAGTTATTTTTATGAAGTGCATGTTATTTGTTTGGTAGTTGAAAAGGAAAAGAAAAAGAAATTTCACGGAAAGCTCACTGCAGTGACTTCGCATTCCTGGAGTGAGCTCGCATTCGCGGAATACGAACACCCCATTTGTAGAAAAACCTGCAAAAATCGCCCCAGTTATAGAATGACTTTTTTTTTTCATCATAAACTAAGAATTCACCCTTTCTCTGGCTTTTTGCGTCAATAATTCTCCTGCTTTTGTCTTCTCCACAACCACCATGTTTATGACTTTAGCGACCTCTTCTCTCTTTATCTGCCCATCTTCATCCCTCAAAATCTCAATACCAAAGCCAACGTCCACCACAAGTCTAGCATTAAGAGGTTGATCATGCTGCATGGGCAACGCTAACAATGGCACCCCATCGTAAATGCTTTCCATCACAGAGCCCCATCCACAATGACTCAAAAAACCACCAGTATTTGAATGCTGAAGAATTTTTGCCTGAGGTGCCCATCCATCCACCACTATTCCTCTCTCTTTCACCCTATGAAGAAACCCTTCCGGTAATGCTTCTTGAAGGGCAACGGCATGTCCCATGGGAAATCTAACTAGCCATATGAAGTTAGCATTACTCAGCTCCAGCCCATATGCTATCTCTTCCCTTTCTTCTTTTGACAAGAAGTATTCACTTCCAAAAGAAACATAAACCACTGATGATTCATCTTTACTATTCAGAAATTTGATGATATGGGAATTATCCTCCTGCTCCTCCTCCTCCTTGGTATCATCATCTTGGTTATTAAGAGGACCAACAGATACCACCTTCTTCCCGGAACATAAAGATAAGTGATCAATATATCTCCCCTCAATTTCTGTCCAGCTTTTCACCAAAACAATATCAGAAGACAGTTCAAAACATTTGAAAACTTCAGCTTCTTCAGATTCAAGTTTTGTCAGTTCTTGGTACGTGGCTATAATCTTCTTCATTTCATAGTCCCTGAAGAATATTTCTGAGAAAGGGTAAGTCTCATTAGTACCGGAGACTCGACAATTAGTGCCATGATAGAAGAAAGAAATGTTTGCTGCTCCTATGATTAAGAAAAGAACTGAAGGGATACTATTAAAAGCAGCCAGCTCTGCTGCCCATGATTGGAGAACATCGTAGATTAGCAAATCAGGTTTCAAAGTGTTGAGGATGTTGCTGAAGCTGGGTTTTGACATACGAAAAGCAAGCTTGAGGGTTGAGGTGAGATGGGGTGGGAGGTTTTTGGTGGTGTGATAGTGTGGAGGGAGTTCGGGGAAATCTGGCAAATCAAGTCGTACTAATTCAATTGAATGATCAGAGGAGTTCTCATCAAAGCTTTTACTTTCCTTGATGAAGTTCAGGTTGATCTCAGTTGAACAGAAGTATATTTTGAATTTGTTTTTGGCTAGTCTCTTTGATAGTTCTATGAAAGGAGAGATGTGGCCGTGAGCCAGCCATGGGAACATCAAAATTCTAAACGTATTAGATTCTTTCATTGTCTCCCCCATAGATAACTGAAATCTGGAAATCTCACGGTTTCATCTTTTTCTTGAAAATAGGATATCTAAACCTACCGTAGATTGAGTACACTGCGAAGACTAAGCTGAATGGATCAACTAAATAGGAGCTAAGAAAAGAGCAGCTAGCCAACTACTTTGTCCTATACTATAAGATTTATGCAACACGTGAATCTGCAATGCCATGAAGCCTCAAAAGATATGGTTTTGCAACCTTGAACACTATTGCCTAATTGAACCGAAGAATTTTGGGGTAAATTATTCATAGCTTTCTTGTGCGTTTGCATAATTACCATATGACCCCTTAAGGTTCTAAAAATATTGATGTAACACCCCTGTAGTTTTATACAAAGCAGAAATTTGATAAAAAAAAAGTTTTTATAACGTTGTTAGTTGAAATATTAGTAAGCACTAAATTGAATAAGGATACAAATACTTTGCATGAAATCATTGATAGATTATATGGATAGATGCAAATTCATGGAGGGTTAAATGGATATTATAATTTATCACACGCACTTTTGGAGTGCATCTCAATCAATTACCTACTCTAAGTGTAAATGCTTTCTATCCATCTTTAACTTTACATAAAATTACAAAGGATTATTTAAATATTTTGAAACTTAAGGGGTCATGTGGTATTATGCAGAAGCATAAGGGGATTAGGAGTAATTTATCTAAAATTTTGTCTAATTGGCTTCCAAGAAAAAATTGAAGCTAAATTTCACTTTAGATCCTTAAATTATAGATGCACTTCCACTTCAGTCCTAAACTTCATTTTTAGACATTTTACACTTTAAAGTAAGAAATCCATCTTATTTAGTCCTCAAACTTCACCTTTGGAAACTTCACTATCTAAATATGAAATCTATCCTACTACAGTCTTTAAAGTTTGAGCATCACATGGTTACCCTTTCATTAGTTTTGACAATTTCATGAGATGAATATTATAATTTAGGGATAAAAAATCCAAAGTTCAAATTTAAGAACTAAAGTGGATGAATTTCACACTTTAGAATATAAATTATATAGAAATGAAGTTTAATGATTAAAATAGGGTTGTGTCTGTTTGGGGTGCTAAAAAAGAACTGAAAAAATGGGTGTTCGAGAAAGTTGAATTGGTTCAAACCGAAAAATAGGGTAACCAACTTATAATTTTTAAAAAAGGGTAATCGAACCTAATTGAAAATTATGTTAGGGTATGTGATACAAACCCCATCGGTGTTATGAAACTCGCGACAAATAAGCCCCAAACCTTGGTGATTGACACAATTTTGATAGCAGAATTCCTATACAGACTCCTCTAACCCCTTAGTTGTAAATGTTGATATGATTTTGACTCACAATTAAACGAACGAGTGAACCCTAGGAAGATAGTTGGTGCTGCAATCAAAAGTGATTTCTTGATTGATAAGCTGTAATGAACGCTAAAGGAAATTTTAAAGTGTTCAAGAGTGCTCGAAAAGCCAAGAGAACGTTTCTCTCAAGTTAATTTGCTGGAAAATTATGTCGTACCTTTCATTCCCAACAAACAAAGCTTTTGTATGTCTTTGACACACAGAAATCCTAACTAAACTTGGACTAACAATAACCAGCGTATTTGGACCTCAAATCCGGCCCATTAAGATACTACAAGTAGCGGATCCAAGCAAGACCAAAGCTGGTCCGTTTCTTATGTACTAATTAACCAAAATAATGACAAATTAACTAAGTTATAAGCTGGAAAATTTCGGACTTCACGCTCCTCCGACATCCGCAACTTGAATGAGATTGACCAAAGGCAAATTCCCATCGAAAGCCTTTTTGATACACGCTACGCACTCCAATTGAGTCTTGAACAGCTTGAATCACTGGTTGGAGTTTCTTGGTACGAGCACACGTTATTGGATCCACTGGGATGTGCACGGGATTGACTTGAGCACCTTGAGTAGGTTAGACAGCTTGCGCGACTCCATCAGTGTGGTTTTCAATTTTTCAAAAGTCGCAGTTATCTGATCCTACTCACATATGCAAGGTTGGTTAAGATAACCAATATCCAAATCTCAATCCATAATTATTTAATTATTTACTAATAATTTAAGTTGTGAGCTCCATGCCATCATACATTTTGTTTTCACAACTTATAAATTTGTATATTTAACCCTATCTTCCATTTACTTTGTCCGTTTCCTGTTATCGTTGCCACTAATTTCATTTATTCTACTACTTTTTCCTCTTTCGTCAAAATTCTTTTTTCTTTCTTATAAATTCTATCCACTTCACCACACTATTTATTTTGTGTTCAATTTTAGAGCTTACATTTTTTTGTTGTAAAGCAATCTGTCATCCATAATAAAAAATGAACTAATAGTTTTCAAGAAGTAGCAAAAACAAAATAAATGTTTGGAATATTTTATACTTTAATTATCTATTGTGTTTTGATTTTCTATCTTGTTGGTGGTATTTTTAGAGTTGTAGGGCTAAATATTTTATTAATTTAGACAACTCTTTTATTGTGATTTTCTTCATTAATCTAATTATGTTTTACTTTTTTTTCTACACGTATAAGAGGATTAGCTTATCCTGTATATTGGACCTTATCTTGTAGGTTAAACAGTAAGCGATTAAGCAATTGAATAGGGTTAGGATATGGAATACGATTTTGCTGAACTGCTACCTGCGATTAGGGTCAGCGAAATTGTAAATGGATTGGTTATCCGATTCATGAACACCCCTAGTATTTGAATTGTTTAAGGGTCTAAAATGTAATTTAGCTAAGGATTGAAGTATGAACTTTAGCTGATTATTATATTAGATAACGTTTAAAAGAGGTCTACCATCCCAAAACGTCAAATGCATAAACAAGTTAAGACAGCTTATTAGCAATGCCTTACTGCCTTTCGAAGGAAAATTTACCAAAGAAAAAAAAAGTTAGCTTGTTACCTCAGACGAATTTGTTGGTGGCTCTCCTAGCAAGTACTCCTTCCGCAGATTCAGGGGAAAAAAATAATATTCGTCTGACAATTTTCACTAATATAAGCATGGTCCTCAAACTCAAAAATCGCGCGACAAAATTTTTGAGGTTTTGCAAATTGAAAGGTTTGTACCATTATCTTTTACAGAACAAAATTTGTGTAACTATTCGGACTTAATGCATAATATGCAGGCATAGGCATTTTGCTTTCCTTGACCATTCCACTGTTAGACATGGAAATGCTTTGCACTCCCTTTGTTTTTTAGTATAAGTGGAAGGTTTCGAATCCAAGATTTCTCATTTATATTTTCTCCCTCCATACCACCCAACCCATTCTTCCCTGCTCCTCTGCCCCTCCCTCCCAAAAAAAATGCTTTGCACTCACTATTGAGCATGGACATTTTCTAACTTTTCAAAGGTTTTCTTGAATTATTGACTACACTTAGTGGAAACATATCTTTATGCAAGCAAATGTGAATACATGATACATATGGTCCATTTAAGATCCTGTTTGGTAAATAAGTTTTTTGAGTGTTTATTTAAAACTTTAATGTAACTTATTGTAGAAATTATAAGAAAATTTTTTGAAGTGTACATGTGTAAATATTTGGATATTTTGAAGTGTATAGTTTAAAATTTTTGAAGTTTTTTGAGGTTATTGTAGTTAAAGTTGATAAAGAACTTATAATAGACAAACTTGGCCAAAAATTTGTTTGCCAAACAAGCCCTAAATTTATAATTCTACTTTTGTGCATACAGTGTGCATCCAAATCCACTCATGTAAAAAAGACTTTGCGCTAATGATGTACGGAAGATTAATTCATAATCCTAACTTAAATATCAAGACTTGGTTGTTGAGAGAAATTATATGTCTGGTCAATATATAATTTAAAGACTTGGTTGTTGTGACAAATGATATTTGTCTTGTAAGACAACCGCGTCTTGCTTGTCAGAGTGAGTTGTATTTTACTACCATATTTTATACTAATCGGTTGATTTAAGTACTTGAAGATATTTGAACTATATCTGTAGTATGATACTAATCTTTATTGGTCTTGTTATTATTTAATTCTGGGGTTGCGCAGCAGTAAACATCAATCTTGGTTCTTAATGAACAGGACAATACTAAGAGAAAAGGTTGGTCCTGAGATGCAACGCTTAAAATACCTCCTTTCTGAACCCTAATATTCTAATTCCCTTGACACTAGTATTAATCCAACAGTATCTATAGCATAAATCAGAGCATCTTGAGTCAGATGAAATTTACTGCAATCTGAAGCCTAAAAGTCCTTTTACATGCCATGAGCCGAGCAGGAAATTGGTTATTATTATTGGTCCTTTTACGGTGTTTGTTGCGAGAGTAAATATATGAGGAAGGGAGGACATGAAAGCAATTGTTAGTAAAAAATTTGGTGAGTTAAAACAAAGAGTTAGTAATGTGTTGGCATTCCTTTCTTTAAATGAAAAAAAAAAAAGAAGGAAAACTGGTTGTGACATGGGGAAATCTTGACTAGTCAATTTGTTATAACCATATAACAAGCGCACAATAAGAAAAGATTTTGACCCAGGTGGCATTTCCTTCTGAGAGAGCAAATTTATTTTGGCAGTATAGGAATCACTCTGCCAATAATTGTAGCTATTTTGTTGAACATTGTCAACAAAAATATGGAAATAATACTGTGGCTATTTTGTAAAATGAATTTATTTTCCATGCTTTAATTCAATGAACAAATATACTTTTTCTAGTTCAATTGGATCTACTAAAATTTAGTACGATCCAAGTATATCAATGCTTAATTATTGATGGATCTAAGAATTGGAAATACATATAAATTCAGACCTGATTAAACTAATTTGGATTAATGAAATAGGTCCAAATGGAACCTTTAATAATCCTACATTTTGGGGCACTGCGCATTAAACTTATTTCAATATGAAATGGGATCTATACCTGGTATCATACATTGTGTGAAGTCAGCAAAAGGGTAACTATATTAGTCAAGCAGGTTACTAGTTGGCATGTGCAAATGTTGCCAAAATCCTGCTTAACCACAATGTTGGTATAATCATATCAACAAAGAAGGTGACATTCCACTTCCCAATTGAGTTCGATCTAATCCTGCTTAACAACATGCAATATTTCTTTAGTTCCCTCACTAATGCATGCATTCCCACTCTATATGTCTTTATCTTCTGAGGAATCTGTACATATCATTTGATTCAAAACCACAAGCAAATCATTCAAAAAGTGAACAAGACACTTATCATGCGTTAGAGATGTGACTAGTACGTACTTAGGGCATCCACAACGCGGGTGTAATGGCTCCCCATTACACCGCTCCATGACACGGTCTCCCATTGGAGCCGTGTCATGGAGATTATGATGCGTGTAATCCATGATGCTGTGGGACCCATAATCATTTTATTGTAATCCCATTGTTATTATTTGTATTTTATTTGATTTAAATTATGTAATATTATGTTATGGAGTTCAACTAATTACATTTCAAATTATTAATTAAGTATGGATTATTATGATATCTTCGCATTTGAGGTATCAAATATTTGTTTAATTTTCTGCATAATTATTTTTGAAAAAAATAACAATATATTATTTTTGAGAGATAGAAAAAGATATATTATTCAAACTTAAAAATTAATAATATCATTTTTAGAAAATAAAAAATTCAAAAGGTAAAAAATTTAATGAAAGTTAGTACTTTATTTTTTAAAAGTAACAAAAGTATTTTTAAAAATTACTTTTTTATTTATGGGATATGAGTTAGGCATTATTAAAATAAATATTTGATTTAATTGTGGACTCATGCTATTACACCTTATGGAGTGTAATCCATTGTGAGTGAAAGTGTAATAAAAGAGGAGAAAGTGTAATGCTGACGTGGCATGTGGATTACACTCCATAAGGTGTAATAGCATTGTGGATGCCCTTAGTAGTTGTACCTTTTTTCTTTGTTCTGTTTTCTTTTCACCCTCCTACACCATCCCAACTGTCATATCCAAGTTTTGAGCCCTAGACACCCCTGATTATGGTTAAATTGTACTAATTGGTCTAACTATGCTTGCACCTTCCACTATTTTCAAAGCCACACTCAGTGCATCCAAACATAAAATAAGATAATCATGATGGTTGTCCTTAATAGTAGAACATAGTTGAATAGAAATGGTTGTACATATCATGATCTTCAAGATGCAAAAATAGAAAATTAGCAATTTTAACACCACTTTTTGGGAGGGTTAGGTTGGCTGATAAGGAGGGAAGAGTTGTAAATAAGAGATCTTGGCTTCAAGTCCTCTCATTTAGAACAAAAAAAAAAAAACAAAGAAATGACTTTTTAAAGCACAAAAACGTAGTTTATATCTCTTATTGCAAATTTCTGTGCTTGATTATGTTTTGATACTTTTCCCCCTTAACTCATTTTTGGATTGGATCAAGGACCACTGCAATTGCTAACAGTAATTGCATTGCATCATCTAATATCAGTACTGGTACAATAGAGATAAATACTAATAGCATAAAAAAAAACATTTTTATGGAGATACTAATACAAGGTTTACATCTGGATGTCTTAATATCTATATTTACCATATTATTTTTCTATTTGTTGTGTTACTCCATGCGTTGTATAATGTAATTGTCACAGATAATTCCAAAAATGCCCAACCTTGTACCGAGTAAGTAGTATCCTGTGTATGATTGATATTTGGCATTTCCGAATTTGACTACCTCGGAGCTCAAGTATTTTGGCAAAATGACAACTGGAAATGACGGTCCCATATTTGAAACAGAAAAGTTCCACAAGCATTGCAGACCAGAAGAATAAATAATTGACAATTTCCAATCGAATTAATGGGACAAAAAGAGATTTAAAGTATGACCTTTTCTATTCGACATATATGAAGTTCCTTCTCCAATTCTGATAGTACATTACAAATCAGGCCTTCAAAGAATCAAAGGTATATATATTGCTGGATTTGGGGGCCTGAAGAAATACCTAAGAATTGCAACAAGCAAGATGATGGGCAACATAGAGGTGACATCAATTGAGTTGATCAAGCCATCATCTCCAACACCCCGTGCCAGTAGAGACCATAAACTGTCTTTCCTGGATCAACTTTCACCTTCTACTCTAATTCCTTCTGTTTTATTCTATCAAAACTCCTCCCCATGCTTCGATCAAGCCGAAATATCGCAGCATCTAAAACATTCTTTATCAGAGATCTTGACAAAACTCTACCCTTTAGCAGGAAAGATCAATGGAAATCTTTCTGTTGATTGTGATGACTTAGGAGCTTTATTTATAGAAGCTCGAGTCGTGCTCATCTCTCACAGGCAATCCAAACAACAGAGGATCCAAACCAATTTCTCCCCTTAGAGCCTTATGAACCTTTGGGCAAAAATGACTTGCCATTAGCTATCAAAATCAGCTTCTTTGAATGCGGAGGAATAGCTATTGGGGTATGCATGTCACATAAGATAGCTGACGTTTTGTCCTGTGCGACATTCATGAATGCTTGGGCTGCCACATGCTGTGGCAAAGGTGATGAAATTGTGCAACTGATTTTGAATTAGGATGCCGTCTTTTTCCTCCAAGAAACTCCCAATATCTAGTATCGATTTTGTATCAGGGGAAAAGAAAGAAACTCTTCTGACCAAAAGGTTTGTGTTCGACAAGAAAAGTTGGCAGCAGGCAAGAAATTTGCCTCCTCAGTCGCCTCCACAGGTTCGGTGAAGGATCCTACTCTGGTTGAAGCCATTACCGCTTTTATATTGAAGCATTTCATCCTCGTTACCCAGGCCAAGGAAAATCGTAAAACAAATTTTCTTGCATTCCAAGCCGTGAAAATGAGACCTAGAATGAACTTGCCCTCTGACCGGCTTGCATTTGGCAACTTCTCAATTGCTACTCCTGCTTTAATGACAGTTTCTGATACAGATGATAATGATAAAGAATACTGTGATGATCTAGTTGGGCACCTGAGGAATGCAACTAGAATAATCAACAATGATTATATAAAGATTCTTCAAAGTGGAGTGCCTTTTTTAGATATCTTAAAAGCTGCAGGGGAACAGCTTGGTAAGGAGCCAATGGCATATTGTTTTTTCACCAATTTGTGCAGTTTTCCGGAATATGGAGTGGACTATGGTTTTGGCAAACCTATTTCAGTGAGGATTAAAGCTCCCCCTATCAAGAATAGTGTAATCTTGATGAGTACAAATTCAGGTGATGGGATCGAAGCATGGATTACCATGGTGGAGGATGAAATGGCTATGCTCCCGGACGAGCTTCTTTCACTAGCAACTATTGATGTTGCTTCATTTCAAGCCAAACTCTAATCAATTTTCTCCATGTCATGAAAAATCTGTTTCAAGCACTGAAAATGTCTAGATCAAGACAAATCTTTTGCTTTCGAGTTTTATCTGAAAAAGTATTTGGCAAATTAACGGTTGAAGACTAACTGTCGAAGGTTTTTAATTGCTTGTTTGTCAGTTTACTGTGCTTGTTGTTATATACTACACATCTATGGAAAATTCAGGGAAAGGACCATTATTATGGGTAATAAGTGACTAATTTGAGCTATTTTTGAATGACATTTTATGTTAGTTTTAGTCACTTTGGCAATATTATAGGAAGAAAATGGATCATTTTGGCTATAATTGGTGTAAAATGCTCTTAAGTGATTAAATGAGATTTTTGTCACTTTTACTTGCATTTTGTCCATAATTTGTATAGGAGTTGGAAATATACTTCATTTGGATGAAAAGCAAGTTGACAGTTTTGACACATCTTTGTATTTCGGTTATGATCGGATTGTGATGATTCTTGAACCATTTTGAAGATAAGAAATAGATCTACAATTCATGTGAGACATCGAAATTCAGTTTGAAGGTTTTCTAGGTCAAAAAGCCAAATTATAATAGCCAATTTCTACGGTCGAAGCTGAAAGAAGGCATTGAGCAATGAAGGGTATTTCAGTAATTTCTCAGCCTACACAAATCCAAATGAAATGATTCTTAATGAATTGGAAAGTTAACTCAAAGGGATACAAGTTTTATGTTTTGGTCAAGAATTAATTCAGCTTCTATCATCAAGAAAAGTTCAGTTGAAGTTGATGCAAAATTAGAATGCCTTGAAGACTGAACAGAAATTCCAAAGAAAGACAGGGGAGCAATCCGGCCGGATTCTGGTCAGAAATGGCTGCTCTCCACTTGCACAACTTGTTTCCTTCTCCAAAAATTCACAGCTATTGATGGGCATGTGACAACCACTTAGCAACTATAAAAGGGATGTTTGAAGCCTCATTTCTTAACTACATTTATCTATAAATAGCCATGGACTTGCAAGGATCAAGAGAGCTTGGAGAATGCAAGAAATACCACAAAAATGTAGTTCTTACATTTTCTTAGTATTAGGTTAGTATAATATAGGATAGTTTAACTAGTAGTTCATCCTTCTTGTTTATTAGTTAGGCAAAGATGAAGAAGAAGATGAAGATGGAGGAGATGAATACATGTGACAAGGGTTACATTTCTTTCCAAACTCTTTATCTTTTGTGCTTGATTCTAAGTTTAGTTAATATACAAGTTATGGATTTATATGTTATTATGTGTTTCTAAAGTTTATGCCTTGGGTTTAGTTGAACTTTCTATGATTGTTAGTGTTTATTATTTAGCTATTTGAAGCTATTATTTTGAACAAGTTATTTAGCACTTTAGCTCTCTAAATCATGATTAATTGGTACCATTAATTGTGATTATTTAAAGGTGTTGTGTCTTCAATGAAAATTGAGATCTAACACTAGTTCAAGAAGTGTTAAACCTAGGGAGTACACTCACGAGAGTAGTGGTGCACTTTTGTGGTTTTAGTGATTCATTTCATGTAATTTCATAGAGGTAATTAACTTGTAGCTTTCATATCCACGAGAGTAGGTATAGATTAGTTATAAGTATAGTTGATTTACTACGAGAGTAGGTTTCACATGCATAAGAAAATTATGCCATAGCTAGCCAAGATAGTAGTAATCAATAATCCAAAAATAGCATTTGCATGAGTAGTTAGGAATACCATAACCTAAGGAGTTTTCATTTGTTATTATCTTGCATAAGTTTAGCATAGTTTTATTTCTTTTAATTCATTGATCGTCTAAATAATAGAGAAACTTTAGTAGTGCAGGTAATTGTTCAATTTTCCTCGTGGGATCGACCTGATATTTGCCCTAAACTATTAATTTGACCTGTATATTTGCAGTCAAAATGGGTATATTTCGAATTAAACTTGTACTTATATAAAAAACCTGTCAATGGGCTTGTTCTTATTTGCTCTAGATTTTGCAAAAGCTAATTATGGAAAATAATTATAGAAAATAATTAGAATCAAGAAAAACTACAGTTTAGTAAATTCTGGATTTTAGCTTTTTTGTGGCCACTAAAAAAATTTATAATCTAAAACCAAAAGCAAACATGAACATAAAAAATTTGATTTTCAAAATTAGGATCTATAATTAATTAAAATAATCAACTGAGGGCAATCTTAGTTGTAGTTCAATTTGCCGTGCATATTATGAATTTTTCCCAGTGAAAATGACATACTTCTAACATAGTTTCATTGGCTTGTCTCTGCTGCAATTAAGTAAAGCAGAAACAATATTCTTTGCTAATTTTAGAGTCTGACAATCTAAAAGTCGATAGTATATATAGACCTAGGGCTGTCAATAAATTGGGTCGGACCACGGATCCAGCTGAAATTCACAAAACTGCTTAGACCCGTTTATCCAATCGGACCCGGATTTGATATATCTACATTCTAAACAAGTCGGACATGGCAATATATGTTCCAACCCAATTCAGACTCGTTGTACCATGAATTTTATGAAAAAAAAAATTTGTGCCAGACGAAATTATCAAGTTATCTAAATTTTATCATTGAATTGCTTTTATGGACCACTGTATCCGGTTCGAATCCATATCCAACCAGACTTGGAATTACATATTGGGTCCTATTGGGTGAACGAATCTGGATCCAAAATTAATCCAATCCAAGGTTCAGAGTTACCAATTCCGATTAGGACCGACTCGTTTACAACCCAATATCAACCACATATTTTTCTAGAGCACACTGTTTTTAAGAATGTATGGCTAATTTATATGTCCAAACACAAGAATTGGATTATGGAGGAGGCCCAAATCTAAAATAAAAACGAGGTTGTGGTGATAAATTAAATCATTAAAACAAAAAAGCGTTGTAGACCATAGGCGAGAGGGAAAAAATCATGAGATTATAGGATTCAACCACTTTGAAAAATGCAAGTCAACAAGAAATGCAAATGAGACATTTTACTTGTTATTAATATTAAATTACAAAATTTTAAGATTTTCTCTAATGCCATAGAAAAACGGGAAATTTGTCAAATTGGTCCCTAACATTTTCACAAAACACTTTTTTAATCCCTAACATTTAAAATCAGTCAGAATAATTCCTAACATATAAATTATGAGCTAGTTTGATCCTAATGCTCGTATTTACTCTTTTTTCCGACTAAAAATAGTACACCGGCATAATTTCAAGAGCAAAATCGAAAAAATTCGTTAATCCATAATGTTGCAGCCCTCAAACTCTTGCACCACTTCTTCAATTGATTCTCTCCCTTTTGCTGAAGCTTTCCAAAGGCTTTGTGGGTTTAAGAAGGTGCAGAGAATTATTTGCCAAATAAGAAGATAAAAATGAGTTCTTTGTTGAAATTGATATCGAATTCAGAGATTTCCAAACTGAAAAGGGTCTTCTTCTCAATAACCATAGCTGCCTGAGAGAACCCATGTTGCTGATTCCTTGGTTAAGAGGAGCAAGGACGGATGATTTTACGAAGTCAGAAGCAGAAGAAGAGATTGGGTCAATGGCTGAATAGAGACGGAGGAATATGGGCTCCGTTCAAGCAAAGATAGCCTGTGGACTTGCCAAAATGATCCAACAGCTTTCTTACCAAATTTGAGCAATCAATATGAGGGAACTGCAGATATTGGTACAGAGTATTGTGGAAGAAGATGATTATGCATTGGAAGCCGCTGATTGTGACAGATGCAGGCTCTGTCTTGTTTGAAAGAATTGAAGCTGAAGCTTTCCAACCCACAAAGCCTTTTGCTTAATTTTCCACCTCCGGAATTTAGATGTCCTCTTTCTGGACAACTCATGATTGACCCTGTTGTCATAGCCTCTAGCCAGGTTAGTAGATTTCCCATTAATCTTCTGTTCGAGATTGAAACTTTTTCTTGATGGTTTTGATATTTCTTGAAACTTCTTTTTGGTGTCTTTGATATTTCTGTCTTTTCATTCAATTTTTCTTGTTAATTCTCCATCCTAGTAGCAGTAGGTTGAGAATCAATTGAAGAGTTTGAGGGCTGCAAAATTATGGATTAACGAATTTTTCCGATTTTGCCCTTGAAATTACGCCGGTGTACTATTTTTAGCCGGAAAAAAGAGCAAATACGAGCATTATGACCAAACTGGCTCATAATTTATATGTTAGGAACTATTCTGACTGATTTTAAATGTTAGGGACTAAAAAAGTGTTTTGTGAAAATGTTAGGGACTAATTTGGTAAATTTCCCTAGAAAAAATTTGAATATTCAATATGATAAAGGTCAAAGTATTTTTTTTCTCTAAGGTGCAAAGTAAAGAATAACAGGAAAATGTAACGGAAGCAATACAAAAGGTAAAGAATCTAAAAAATTCAGGGGCTGCAAGTGTGAGGTAATATAATAATGTTAAGAATTTTTTACTAGCCAAAATGTCTACTTTTCCAAAGTTAATGGAGGGCAATTGCCCAACTACGGAGCACTGGAAAATGTTTTACAAGGTTAGCAAACAAAAAAAATTGAAAAAGAAAATGAAATTCAAAACATTTTTGTTGGAAATGATTTTTGAAGAATTCTAAACAAATAGACACTCTATTAAAAAAAATTAATTTTACTATAGCACTTTAATGCTTTTTGTGATTTGATATATGTAAAATAAAAAGAAAAAGAAAAAATGTTTATCTTGCAAACAAAATAGCATAGTATTTACAGATAATGGACCATCCAAACACGCCAACTATTAGATGTGCACGTCCATTTTCTCAGCCAATCGAAAGACTAATGTTGAAAACATGGCCTCATTCTGGACGTCCACTTTATTAATCGGTGAATCCCTTTCACCTTTCGTGAAAGTCATGGTTTTCTTTCTAATTTGCTAGTTTAAAATCTTGGCTACTCGATTCTTGTGAGTTCAGAGTTTGATTAAAATATTGTGGAATAGTTTACGTGTCTTACAATACGAATTGACAATTTTCAGTTATTAAAGCATGGTGATAGCCGATAGGTCATGGCTACATAATTGGGGATGATGTGTAATTGGATGCCTGAAGTGAGAAAAGGCTCGGAAGAATATGAGAGGTCACCTAATGCTACATTTTTAATATGAGATGTGTCATGGCTCTATATAGTTTATAAGCTTTAGGGCACAACACACTTTACCTGCCTATAGTTTAGTAATTTTTTACATAATCCTCTATAGTTTAAAAAATTATATGTAATTCTTTCATAATTTGAATTAAAGTGTCAAAATGATGGAAATGATAATTTGTAACGAAACCCATAAAAATGCTGAAATTACTCTTATTTAAAAACTAAAATGACTGAAATAACCAAAATATATAAACATAATACACATAACACTCTAAATCTGTATGATTTTATATTTTACTATATAACTCCCTCATGGTTTTTAAAATTTATATATAGCCCCTCTGTGGTTAATAAATAATTTTTAATTTTATATAGGGATACTTTTGACATTTTAGTTGGTTTCGTTATGCAAAATTTCGTCATTTTGACACTTTAATCCAAATTATGAGGTGGTTCTGTATAATTTTTTAAATCATAGAAAAATTGTGTGAAAAAGCACAAAATCACAAGGGGTTAAAGTGTATTTTGCCCTAAGTTTTAATGAAATAATTTTGTTGGATGATATAGATTGAAAGAAGGAAATGCTATGATGATTATATAGTTTAATACACACATTTAAATCTAGTTTAGTTGGTTCACTAGTCCGTGAAGCTATATAATAGTCTACAAAAGCACCGACGGACATGAGACTTGGAGCAAGTAGATTCATTAAAATTCTAAGAGCGCCAATATGTCCACAACTGCATCCTTAGTTCCTTGCTCAACAGATCAAAAACAAGAGGAACTAATGCAAGAATACTGCAAGAACCTGTTGTCAACCCTCCCTAGAGAGAGATGGTTTGGTTCTTCTTATCTGTACAAGTACAATGGCTTTTGGCTCGGTCCTAAAGGGTTGCCGGGGCTCATTGCATGCCAAAACCATTTCCAAGCTCGGGACACTGATGTCTTACTAATTACCACTCCCAAATCAGGCACCACATGGTTGAAGGCCCTGATGTTCACCTTAGCCAACCGAAAGATTTATCCAATCAACCAAAACCATCCTTTGCTCAAGCAAAATCCTCACTCTCTGGTGCCATTCATGGAATTTTTTTTTTCTCGCCAGAAAAAATGAACGCTGACTTTTCTTGTCCATTGGGAAGACTATATTCGACTCACTATCCACTTGCCCTACTGCCCGAGTCGGTGCTGAATTCAGGTTGCAAGATTGTCTACCTATGCAGAAATATTAAGGATACTTTCGTCTCATATTGGCACTTCTCCAAGAAGTTAGGGGCTGAAGCTTCACTAGAAGAGTTTTTCGACATGTTTTGTGAGGGAGTGAGCCTTTCTGGACCAGTTTGGGATCATGTTTTAGGCTACTGGAGAGAAAGCTTGGAGGAGCCTGAAAAGGTCCTGTTTTTGAAGTATGAAGCGCTGCAGGAAAAGCCAAGTTTTCATCTGAAACTTTTAGCTGAGTTCATGGGGTGTCCGATTTCACCCGAGGAAGAGACATGTGGTTTTGTTGATGAGGTTTTGGAGCTTTGTAGCTTTGATAACTTGAGCAATTTGGAGGTGAACAAGAGCGGGACCCGGCCTACTGCTAGGAATGAAATGTTTTTTCGGAAAGGAAAGGTTGGAGATTGGAAAAATTATCTGATAGGTGAGATGGGAGAACGCATTGATCATATCACTGCCCAAAAGTTCTTCGGATCTGGATTGAGCCTATAGGGTTGTGTAAAAGATTCAAAAACCTATTCGTTTGGATCTGGATTGAGTCTCTAGGTGTTGGTATTCCTTAACCCATGCATGTGGTTGTGTTGTTCCAAACTTACATGTGTATGTTGTTGTTATCACGTCTTGTATTGTAAATTACAAATATTATAAAAAATTAATACTTGTTATTGATTTAAAAAAAAAAAATCTAGTTTAGTTCAACCTAGTAAAATTCATTGTGGATCTATTTTCTTTTGTTTTTTTGAATGGTTAAACAGATCTAAGAAATAAAGGGTTAATTCCACTTTGTCCCCCCAAACTTTGGACGATTACCCACTTCAGTCCCTAAACTTCAAAATGGGACACTTAAATCCCTAAACTTATAAATACCTCCCACTTAATTCCCTAAACTTATAAAATGAGACACTTAAATCCCTAAACCCTTATAAAATGGGACACTTCGATCACCAACGGCATTCAGGATTTGTTAACAATTTTCCTTAAATGGGAGGTATTTATAAATTTAGGGACTTAAGTGTCCCATTTTGAAGTTTAGGGACTGAAGTGGGTAATCGTCCAAAGTTTGGGGGGATAATGTGGTATTAACCCATATATAACTGCGTATTTCAAACCAACTAAGTCTAATTCGAATTGAAACAGATTTTGGAACCTTGAGTATGAATTTTACTTTTAATCTTATGATTTGAGTATTAACATAATTAACTCATTGAGAAAATAACACCCATTCTGATTCCAAAACAAACGAGTAAATGTGAATGACGAAAATTCATATGCATAATCGGCATTATAACACCGATTTTGATTTCGATTCTGCCTCTGGAATGTGAATCAACCACCACTGTAAATACTGTCTGTGGATTAATTTGTTGAATAAATATACTTCTTATGCATTAATGCACGAGTTAAAATCTAATTTAATAGAATCTTGTCAAATTCATCACCAATCTATTGATCTCAATGCTTAAATGAATCTAAGAATTGAAGCAAAGTATAAAGTCAGACCCTTCAAAACTAAATCGACTTTACATTGATTCTAAACTAGGCTTTTAACAACCCTACCATCTTGGGATCCTGACTATTGAAAATAGTTTCAATATTACAGACTTGCAGTGTGTGAGTTCACCATAAGGAAGTCAGTGTAACAGCATTTCTTAAGTGGCATAATGTTGCCAAAATGTTGCTTAACCATCGTATGAATAGCAAAGGATCCTTTGTTACAATTTTTCTTGTTACAGTTTTGTTACACTATTTATATGAATGATACATGTTCCATGTAACAATAAATAACAATCCAAATTTTAAAATCTCTCTCTTCATAGGATATTTGTGACTTTTAAAAGTTTATAACAAATTGTAATGTAGAAAAGTGTAATATAAACAGAGAACCTCAAGCTTGAATATGAATCGAGGAGGTAACTAATCTGCGTGCGAATTGAGTTGGCCCTCAATCATGCGTAATAACAATAATAGGTTAAAAATTGTGTTTACCGCGTGAAATATTTCTTTAGCTTCGTCACTGATGCATGCGTTCCTACTCTATGCGTCTTTATTTCATCTTTTGATAAACTGTGTGCCCCATTTTATTCAAAACCTTACGTAAATCATTTAGAAAACAGAGTAAGGTAATCATCATGCATTACGGATGTAATTAATATTTAGTAATTGTACTTTTCATGATCTTCAAACCCTCACGAAAATCATTACAAAATAAAAAAAAAGACAATCATAATGCATGTATACAATAGTTGTACTTTGTTAACACGGAATGGTTGCACCTACCATGATCTTCAAGATGCAAAAGCAAGACATTAGCAGTTTTATCACCCTCAGCTCCCAAAAGCACATTTTTAAGTACAAAAATAGGAGATGAAAATCTAAGCTAATTTGCATAATGCCTACTATATAGGGATTTAAACTTTTCATGTCAAAGATTGAAATCCATGATAACAGTTTTTCATTCACACAATATGCAAGAATCAGTACAATTGTCCAACAACTTGTATATCATTAGGATTATGACTAGGACATCATTTCTAGTTTGACCTACGACTTCACAAGTTACAATTTGCATTTTGGTATTGGTTTGTCATTATAAGAATTACGTGACTACTCTAAATAATCATGGACAATCAAAATGGGTTGTAGCTCCGATTAGAAGTCACCACGCATAAGAATTAGTAAGAAGAAATGATTAACCAGAGATGACTTCACAGCTTCCTAGTGGGGGCTAAATGCGAGGTTGAGTACTCATCACCAATGATGGCATGATCTCCTTTACAAAAAAAATGTTTGATGAGTACAAGTTGCAAGTTTGTTAACAACTTAACATGTGATAATTTTAAAGATCACTTAGTATATATTATCGTGTGAACATTACAGAAGAACAACAACACTTCAAGGAAGAGAAATTAGAGGAGAAAATAATGGAGTTCTCTAGGAGCCATAGCTCATCCTTGTTAGCCTTGTTTTTCATTTGTCTATCAATTTTAAGCAATCTTTTTACCTCTGCAGAAGCTGATTTGATCAGTGATGTTTGCACTGCATCAAAAAACCCTCAATTTTGCGCCAATTCTTTGAGATCAGACCCTCGTTCTCGCAGGGCAGATCTTAAAGGTCTCGGTCAAATTGCTATAGATTTGGCAACAAAAAGCGCCAAGTCAACCAAAACCCTTGTCGATTCCCTCAAGCAAAATGCAACTGACACCAGATTGAAGGGAATATATGATTCTTGTTCGGAAAACTATGGTGATTCCATTGATGATCTCGGCGAGGCCACAAGTCTATTGAAATCTGGTGATTATCTAGGCGTAAATCTTAGAGCATCAGCTGCACTGGACGACGCTGATACTTGTGATGACAATTTCAAGGATGCAAAACTAGGAACCACGAAATCTTGCAGATGCTAGTCAGAACGTGCAAAATCTCTGTGACATTATTTTGGTTATAGCAAATCGCTTGAGAGGGAACATATGAAGTGTGAGCTTTATTAATGCAATCTTCTTATGCAAATCAATATATGGATTCATATATGAATGCTGATTAATTCTATTAAAAAAAAAAAAATATCGTGTGAACATTTATTGTTATTCAAGCTTTCCAAGTGATGACTGCTTTCAAAGGTCATGTAAACATTTGCAACGAACTTGCATGATTTGACAAAGGTGACTTAGCCAAATAGATGCAAATTAGGGGAAAGAAAAATAAGAAAAATAAAAAGAAAAATAAGAAAATCCGGGCTTTGTTTCGAATGCTCAACTATTGGGGCGTCTGTTAAAGTTCAGACAAAATTGATGATTGCAACTCATGCAAAATATTTGTAGGTGCAACCATTCCTAATCCATACGTTATGTTTATTTTATTTCGTTTTTTAGGGCTTTGCGTGAGGTCTTAAAATCACGGAATGTGCAACTATGAATTAGACCAATAAATAGAACTACTAAGTACTAATTCCTTTTGAAATGTGAAGTGCGCGGGGTATACATACACAATTAGCTCATCCGCAATCAAGTTTTACATTTATAACTCCTAAATGCCCCACACGCGATTTATCGCAGGTATACGAATCGTGAGCGAGTATAGGGTATTAAGGGTCGATCCCACAGGGAAGATTGCAATTACCGGTGTTTTTCGAACTCCTTTATTATCTAGACTACCATAAATATGAAAGTAATGAAAATAACACTAGAAAGCTCCTAGAAATATGGAATTCCTCACTACTCTTGCAAATGAGATTACCGGTTAAGTAAATGCTATTATCTTGACTAGTTATGGCGTAATTTCCTAATGCATGTGAAACCTACTCTCGTAGTGAATCAACTATACTTGTAATTAAGCCATACCTACTCTCGTGGTTATGAAATTAACTACAAGTTCATTTCTTCTATGAAATTACATGAAACAAGTCACTTAAACCACATAGGTGCACCTCTACTTTCGTGAGTGAACTCCTTATGTTTATCACTTCCTTGAACTAGTGTTAAATTCCAATTCTCATTGCAAATTTAACACCTTAGATAATCACAACTAATGGCCGGTTAATTATGATTAGAATATCAAAAGTGATAAATAACTTGCTCAAAATAATATCACCAAATAACCAAGTAAAGATCATAAACAAGATGTAGAAAGTTCATCCATACTTAGGCATAAACTTTAACTAAACATGATAAAAACAAACACCAAACTAGTATTATAGTTAAACATGAATTCAAATACAAAAGAGAAAGTGATAGGAAAGAAGTCACCCTTGTCACATGAGTTTCAAACTCTCCATCTTTGCTCCTCCAATCTTCCTCCAATTCTAACTACAAATACAAGAAGGATAAACTACTCTACCTATACTATATTAATGAACTAAGAAAAACTAGTGAAGACTACATTTTTGGTGAGTTTTCCTAGCCTTGCCAAGTTATTTTGAATCTTGCAAGTCCATGGCTATATATAGGTGAATGCAATCAGGAAATGAGGCTTGAAACATCCTTTTTACAGATGCTAATTGGTTGTCATATGTTCATCCATAGTTGTAAATTATTGAAGGAGAAAACAGGTTGTACCAGTGGAGATCAGCTATTTCTGACCAGAATCTGGCTACTTCAACTACTATTTTCTCTATGATTGCAGCTGAATTAGCTCTTGTGAAAAACATAGAAGTTGTAGTCCATTGAAATAGCTGTCCAATTCCTCAAGAATCATTCAATTTGGAGCTGTCTAGACCGAGATATGACCAAAATACCAAAGACCGGTCAATTCCGCATTTTCAGCTCTCAGCAGCAGACTTTTACTTCTATATTTTGACATTTTGACCAGGAAAACAGCCGAATTGGACTTTGATGTCTTCATACCAAATGTAGCTCTGTCTCTTAGCTTCAAAACTGGTTCAAAAATCATCTCAATCCAATGTATGTAACTCAAGATATATCCAAAATACCAACAGATGCCAAAGCTGACTTTTGTTTGATTCTTTTGTTCTCAAATTGCATTTCTCAGCTGAGTTGAATTTCGGTATTTCAACTTTTGGACTATGAAAACGGCTGAATTGGACTTTGATGTCTTCATACCAAATGTAGATACGTCTCTTAGCTTCAAAATGGTATAAAGATCACCTCAATCTAATCTGTGTAGCTCCAGATATAGTTAAAATACCAAAACATGTCAGAGTTGTCAAAGCTGACTTTTCTTGATCCAAATTGCATTTCTCCTTTTACACTTCATATTTTATTTTCACCACTTTAATCCATTTTCAATCATCCAAATGTCTTCTCAATACACTTCATTTGATGATTGAATCATTAAACCTACAAAATATGAAGTTTTTACCATAAAAATCAATAGAAATGCAATTTTCACACTTTAACCACAAAATGCATATTTTCACTAGAATCTTAGTTAATTATTTATAAAATAAATAAAACACACTAAAACTAATTAATAAAGCACACTAAAAATACGTAAAATATACTCTTATCAAAATGACTTGAGTGTGGATATGAATGAAATGATGTATATTCTTTGCCAGAGACAAAGACGTGTATAGTGGAATTCCCTGCCTCAGAGAATAGGGCTAGAGCTGAAGATATAATACTATTTTTAGTTTTCCCTCTGTCTTGTGCACTAGTTACCTCGTGATTCATATGGCATTTTTTCTTCTTAATTTCTTTTGTTTTCCGATCATGAGGGAAATTTCCAAAGGGACTAGCTACTAGACTTTGGATTAGTCATTTGTCGCTATACCCTAGTTAGATAAAATTCATATGATTTCACTAACGGATCACGGGCCTCACATGCTCTATTTCAAACTAATTAAGGGTAGTACAGTTATTTTTAATATTTTTTACACTATAATCCTACCCATTTACACCCTACCTAGATTTATTTACACCGGACTTTTTTTTTCTTAACCGGACCTTGTTTATACTCAAGAGACGCGAGAGCAAACTGATTAAAAATTGAACTTGTTTATGGATGACACTGTTCACGTGTGAACTAATCAACTGCTTGGCCAATATTTTAATGCTAGTTTTACCCTTAAGCTGATTTCATTCTATAGCAAGTGAAGGTTCCATATAAGATTATTGACAGATTTTCAATACAATTGCAAGGTTAAATCCAAAATATATTCGTTGACTGTAAGTATACAGATCAAAATAGTACTTTAGAACATATGTCGGATTGATCCCATAAGGAGCGAGGAGCAAATATTGCAAGTATTAGATCCTTACTCTATTATTTAGATTAATTATCAATAAAAGCAAAAGAAATCACAATTACTTACTAACTAACTAACTTACTCAACTAGATAACTTGCAAGAAAACAATGGAAAAAATTTACTAAATACTTGAGTTTAAGGTGTAGAATTCACTTATGGCACAAAAGATACAAGCAAATAGATTTACCTCTTATTTAACTAGGGATTCATTTTCATAATTATCAAACTCTCTCTCATAATGTAGTGGCATTGACTAAACTAGTTTTCCCTATTCTCATGCATGGTAAATAACTAGAACTACCCTTTTTGTTTTTCATGAAATGCAAAGACAATCCACTTAAATGCATCTCTATTCTCATTAGTCTACTCCTTAAGCTCCATTTATGTTTTGCCATCATTATTACCAATTATCATTATGTAACAACAACTAAGAACTTGTTATTGGTGATCAAGCAACAATAAATGATAAGCATGCATAAATGGACAAATTAATACAAGAGGTAACAAGTGTAAATCATGTTCAACCCATATCAAGTAATCACAAGTTTCATCTACTTACTAAATCTAGAAATTTAGCTACGTATGTGATATAAGATAAGAAAGTACATTGCTTCATTGCATGAACACATATTGAATCACAAGTAAAGAGATAGATAAAGAAAGTTTAGCCAAGATGATGAACAAGCTCCCAAAATCTTCTATTCCTTCAACAAATGAGTTGTACAATAAAATCTCCAAGTGTTCCTTACAAGTTTCTAGTTAGAAAGAATAAGAACAAGCTATAACTAAGCTCTTGAGCTGACAACTAAGAAAACTCTCTCCTCTCTTTTTTCAATGATTCTTACATTATATATTTGTTAAGAGAATCAAAAAGTGCTTAATGAAATAACATAAAGCTTCCTATGCACTTCCCTAGAGTTTCTTGAGTAGTTATAGCCGAAACTATTTGTTGGAATGACCTGGAAAGTGATGTGAAGCCATGGCAAGTTACAGGGCAAATTGTAGAAAACAAGGGAGAATATGTGAGCTGGAGCTCACATTTTCAGAGATCACATATTCACTTCAGTGAATTTTTCTTGATTCTTTTCTGCTCCAATTCAACACTAAGATCAAGAGCAAGGTGTCCATATTTTTGTTCATGCATTGTACCAATAATACTTGCATTTGATGCCCTATTACTTCTCCAAATCATCGTCAAATCATGCACTGGAGTTAAATAAATTCTTCTCGATCCCATGTTTATAACACCCCTTAAATCCTGCAAATGTAATCAAATGAAACTTGCAAAATTTAGAAATTTAGAGAGCAAGTTATACCACTAAAACCCTAATTTATACCAAAAGTAAACACCTAATGCTACTTAGAAACATATAATAAACACTTACCAATTACAGTGAACTAGTGCTTCGCTATGCATTAGTGCGGAATATTTTTATTGTGATTCATCATGAACTGATGCAAAGCATAATTAATTCATCATCATTTTACATATTATTCATAATTACATCAGATATTATTTTATTCCAAACATTTAACTACCATATTAGTCTTTAAAAACTTTTATATGTAAATTTCTTACAATGTGACAATATTCATTACATATTATACATAAAGGCAAATTACACTTTACCCCCTTGTGGTTAAGTGTTTTTTTAACATAATCTCCCTATGATTTCAAAAGCTATAGATAACCCTCTCATGGTTTGAATTAAAACGTCAATGTGACGGAATTTGCATTTTACAACGGAGTCAACTAAGATGTCAAAAATACCCCTATATAAAGTTGAAAATTATTTATTAACTACAGGGGGATTATGTATATATTTTGAAAATCATAAGAGAGTTATATGGTTAAACATTAAATTATAAGAGGGTTATATGGTAAAATGTAAAACCATACAAGGTTAAAGTATCATGGATATTATGTTTATATATTTTAGTTACTTCAGCCATTTTAATTTTTAAATAAGGGTAATTTCAATATTTTTATAGATTCTGTTACGAATGATCATTTTCATTACTTTGACATTTTAATTCAAACTATGAGGGAGTTATATATAGCTTTTAAAACTATAAGGGTGTTATTTAAAAAAATAGCTATACCATAAGGGGGTAAAGTGTATTTGGCGGTATACATAATGCTTGAAAAGGTAATAGGTAATCTAAGAGATAGTAATTCAATTTTCTTATGAATATGATTATACACCTACTCATATTCATTTTCAGTTCAACAGAAAAAAATGTAGCCAACTGTTTTTACATGAATGATTTATTTTATCAAGTTAACAAATTTACCAATGTAACAACTAAATTCAGACAAAGCAAAGTTATAACATATGGATAAAAAGAATAATTTAAATTTATTAAAAGAGATAGAAGTTGTTGAAAGGCAGAGAAATTATAAATAAAATTAATTGAATGAGAATTAGAAGCAAAAATGGATAAAACCCAAATGTCCATTGAGTCATTAACTCTCTTCAATTAGATATACTATATAGAAGGAAAAAAATGGTTAATTGAGAGAGACATTCCATGCCCAAGATCCAAGAAGTGTACGGTTGTTAACTCACTTCAATTAGATATACTATCTAGGAGGAAAAAAATGGTTAATTGACAGACAGATTCCACACCCAAGATCCAAGAAGTGTAGGATTTTTAAATGCCCATGTTAGAAGCAATTTTTTGATCCGTTAAAGCATTGAAACAAATAGTTGCAATATTTGGTTAAACTATAGTTTCTCACCCCCGCAATAATGCACAGAAAGCGCATACAAGGAAAATATACTTATTTAAGTAATTAGTAATAGCAATTTTTGCATGCTTTTGGTTATCGATATTGTGAAAATTTTATACAGGGGCTTACCTTTTTAGTTATACAGGGGCTTACCTTTTTAGTTGTCCATTCAGAATGGTTTTTATTTGCTACCTTGCTTTGAACAGTAGGTGACTCAAACAGGGTGTGGTCGAACCTTTATGCTTAACCTGCTATGAAAAACAAGGCTCTTCTTAGATCACTTGGCAAGCTGGAGGGAGGGGATTGATCAGTAGTGGCGGTCATTCCCTAACTTTTGAGAAATTTACAGTTTTATCTGTAATATTTTATAAAATTTTCTTTCAACTCTTCATTTCGCTACCCGTTCCTTCCTTCTGCGCTCACCCAAAGTTTTCGTTTAACTCTCTTACCCTCCCTTCTCCACCTGACTTTTTCCTAAAAATGATACTCTTCTTCCTTTCAAATTTATCTTTGATTCATTTTTTTCATAGTTTTTCTTATGCTTAATTTTTTAATGAAAGATTAATTTCTTGTTTTAGTAATATGCAACACCATCCATGCAATTTTTATACTTCCATATGTTGCATTGTACCCTTACTATAATTTTTGTAGCTTGTCTCTTTATGCCTAGAAATTATTTTATTTAATTCAATTTTGTTTGGATGCATGAATCTAATTTGTTGCATCTAGGCTGCATTTACGTACACATATAGTCTGTTGATTAATTTTGATGCTCTTGACTAATCAGTGTGGGATAGCTATCGCTCACACCACCTTTCACAAGTTCCTCGTGATAAATAAACAAGGGAAAATGCCAGTTCTCATTCCAAACTTTGATCCATGGACACATTTCATTTTCAAACTTTTTAGTGTAACATACTTATTATCTGAACTATCAATTTTTGACCAATTTCATTCTCAAATGAGATACTAATAAATTCGAACGGAAATTGGACTCCTAATGAGCATGAGACTGTTCAGTAAAAGGTCTTGTGTGATTTAAAATCAGCAAAATAGAATGGCTATCTTCACTCTTCCAACCCCAATAGCTTTCTTCCCAAATCCAATTTCCATTCAAATTGATTAGTTTTCCACTTAAGGATGAAATTTGTCAAAAATTGATAGTTTAGATGCTAAATGTGTTATGTCAGAAAGTTTGAGGAAGAAATGTATGCATGCCCAAAGTTTAGGAATGAAAGTTGGCAATTTCCCAATAAACAAAGTTGATAGGAATTGACAAGATATAGTCAATAAGCCAACAAGAAGTCTAGCGAACTAGAGTATTATCATGGCAGAAAGCAAAAAAATCTGAACCCAACGTGCAAAACAGACTAATAAGTTTAATGCGTAAGAGTTCAAATCATGTGCGAAGAAGGGAAGAGTCAAGGCTAACTCTCATGTCATTTTAAAGAATTTAAACTTCCATTTGAAAAATCATAAACCCTAAATATTTGTCCTATGTGCATTTTTTCTCATGTAATGCAACAACTGCATACATTAAATATCTAGATTGACACATGTAACAAATATTTTACGCACTGATAATGTATAAGAATAACCAATTTTTGAAAGCAAGTAGGTGGGAAATATATATATATCTATATGAGTCCTAGTTTGGGGTTCAAGTCCCACCACAGGATTCCCTATCTAATCCAAATTGGTCAAAATCCTTATATGGTCCTAAGACATATCCATGTCAAACAAAAAGATGATGGAATAAACCAGATTCACTTAATTTATTAGGGTTAATTGAAGAATTTCCATGTCAAAATAAATAGATAAATAAATAAAGAAGATAGTTTACAGAAGATTCACTTAATTTAATATGAAATGCACACATTCTATTACATATCCATGTTCTATGCCATAAATCAGACCATACAACGTACCCAACAAGAATATCATTTCAACTAAGTAGTAGCATTAATTACTATGAAGCCGAAGACATAACAAAGAAAGAAAATCAAGAAAAAAGAAAGCAGTAAAAGCAAAGCCACGCATTGCATTATAGAAGGCACACACAATACTGGATTATTCTTGTTTGGACAGAAACTAATGAAGAAGACTTAGTAGGCATTTGGGTAGGCAGAGAGGTAAGCATCAAGAGCCTCGAACAAGATTCCAGCAGCAATTTCTTTCCCAGACTTGATAATTTCTTGGACATCTTCAGTTATCTCGGCATCACCCTTGGTGTAGTATGTGCTGTTTATGCTGATAATGGATCCACCATCAGCAGTGACGGGTATTTTACATACATGCAAGCTAAAAAATACCGAATTACACCCGTTCACTGCAAGTATACAGATCAACTAGTAGTTTAGGGTATATATCGGGTCGATCCCACAAGGAAGAGTGAACAATTACCGGTATTACTAAAGCTTCTCTATTATTTAGACTATCAATGAATGATAAGAAATTTAACCTACTGCACTTATACAAGAAATTAACAAATAAAAGCTCCTTAGGTTGTGGTATCCCTAACTACTCATGCAAGTGTTATATTTGGATCATTGAATACTACATCTAGGCTAATTATGGTGTAATTTCCTTATGCATTTGAATCCTACTTTCGTAGTGAATCAATTATACTTATAACTAATCCATACCTATTCTCATGGTTATGAAATTAGTTACAAGTTTATTTCTTCAGTGAAATTACATGAAATGAATCACTAAAAACCACATAGGTGCACCTCTACTTTCGTGAGTGTACTCCCTATGTTTAGCACTTCTTGAACTAATGTTAAATCTCAATTTTCATTGCAGAAATAACACCTTAGATAATCAGAATTAATGGTACCAGATTAATCATGATTTCAAGAGCCAAAGTGCTAAATAACTTGCTCAAATACTAGCAATCAAATAGCCAAATAATAAACACTAACAATCATAGGAAGTTCAACCAAACCCAAGGTATAAACTTTAAAAACACATATTAAATATAAAATCCAGAACTTGTATATTAGCTAAACTTGGAATCAAATACAAAAGATAAAGAGTTGGAAAGGAATGTAACCCATGTCACTTGAGCTCATCACCTTGCCTTCTTCATCTCCATTTTCATCCTAATCTAGATAATGTACAAGAGTGGATGAACTAACTAGCTAAACTATACTACACTAATCTAATACTAAGAGAATGGAAAAACTACATTTCTGCACTTCCAAGCTTCTCCCGTATGATAATCTTCCCAAATGTCTCTGCATATAAGCTGATGAAAAATCCTTCCCTTACCAGTCAAAACTTTCTGCTATGATTCTCCAAATCTCCTTTTGTTAAGATAGTCAAAAACCATTGTTTTTGACTTGAAAATAAGCCACCTTGTCTGCCCTTTTGTCTTCTGAAGCATGTGCACCGAATTCTCTTGCAGGTTGTAGCTGGAAAGTAGTCAGAGCACAAGAGAATTGACTGAGCAAAATTGCAGAATTGCGGCCGGAAAACGCGCCTACACAAAACGCGGTTACAAGTCACGTTTTGTGTACTCGCGTATTCACTTTGTCCTTACTTCAGCTGCGATTTTCTCTATCATAAAGGCTGAACTGGATTTTTTGTAAAACACCAAAGTTGTAGCCCTTTGAGTTAGCTTTCCAATGCTTCAAGAATCATCCAAATCTGAGCTTTGTAGCCTGAGATATGATCGAAATACTAAACACTGGTCAGAGCTCTGTTTTCCACTTTGGACAGCTGAGTTGAATTTCGGTATTTCAACTTTTGGACTATGAAAACGGCTGAACTGGACTTTGATGTCTTCATACCAAATGTAGATATATCTCTTAGCTTCAAAATGGTACCAAGATCACCTTGATCCGATCTGTGTAGCTCCAGATATAGTCAAAATACCAAAACGTGTCAGAGTTGTCAAAACCTGACTTTTCTTGATTCAAATTGCATTTTTCCTTTTTACACTTCATATTTTATTTTCACCACTTTAATCCATCTTCAATCATCCAAATATCTTCTCAATGCACTTCATTTGATGATTGAATCATTAAACCTACAAAATATGAAGTTTTTACCATAAAAATCCATAAAATGCAATGTTTAGCCATTTTAACATAAAATGTAGTTTTTTACCAAAACATTAGTTATTTTAGTTATAATACTAAATAATCAAACCAAAATTAACTAATAAAACACACTAAAAATACGTAAAATAAACTCTTATCAAATACCCCCACACTTGAACCATTGCTTGTCCTCAAGCAATAAAAATACAAACCAACAATGATCCAAAATTTGAAAATAAATATATGTAGCATTTCAACTTCATTTCCTCAAAACAGAGTAAATAACCATTATGCAATTATTCAATTAAGTTCAAGTACTCATAATATCAAGTAAAGGAGAGCCAATTATACCGCAATTATAACAAGTTTAATTCAATTTCTCATTCTTACTTAATTTCATACGCAAGTAACTCATATGGTCAATCATTTGCTTCCTAAACCCATGATCATCTTCTTATTTAACTTAAAGAGGGATTTATTTATATAATATAGCTAAATATTACTTAAGTTGTGAAAGTATCTTTTTACGCGAGGATCGACATTTTTAGATGAAGATCACCGGTTACTCAACACTTCACATACTCAAGTTGCTTTGCATACTCTTAATTCAAGTACCGTTTTACGCGAAAGTCGACATTTTTAGATGAAGACACCCGGTTACTAAGTACGAGAATCATTGGAGTAGAATAAATCTTATTTTCTCTTTTTTTCACTTTTTTTTTCTTTTTACAGCAAAGATAATAATAAATTCCTCAAAAGAATAATCATGAAAAGAGTATTGCACTTATTGAACATATTTATCACTTAACGTATAAAATCCAATAAAGAGAAGAAATTTCATCAAATATGCAAAAAAAATATGGGCATAATTTTCTCCACTTTAAAAGATATACTTTCCTACAAATGCAAAAATTATAATCACATAATAGTCATTTTCAAGTTAAATGAGAAAAGAAGTGCTTAAACCACATATATTTATCTCAAATGTAGAAGGAATTTGAACTACTAATGGTATGGAACTTTGTTACCCATTTGGATGAAATTTAAAATTTAAAATTTTTGGGGCAAATTTGCAATTTTGGACAAGATGTTAGAAAAATTTTGAATTTTAACACAAGTCCAATATTTGCAACTAATAAGTCAATCACATACAATATATATAATCTCAATTCTCCCCCCACACTTAACATGCACATTGTCCTCAATGTGTAAAAAGGAAAATCAAGATAAAGAAGGTAATACTCCCCTATGATGTGATTGAATATGAAGCTTCAAAATCCATTGTCCGTGTAACTCCAACGCTTCATAAGTTCCATTGAATAACCATTAGTAATAATAATCGAAACATAGAAAATAAGAAACAAAAGTGATAACAAAGGCTTAATAAAACAAAACGGCGATCCGTAATTTCAAACCTTTGTTTTGGTGATGTACCTATATAAAATACACAATAAGCAACTCAAGGTACAAGAAAATTTATGAGGAAAAGAAGAAAAAAGAGAATCAAGGAAGCTGCATTTTTTTTTTTTTAAAAAAAAAAAAGGTGCTCAAAAAACGCGGCTCAAGAAAACGCGCCTCAAGGTGCGTTTTGTGAAGTCGCGTTTCTTCACAAAACTTGCAGCATTGAAAACGCGACTACGTGAGAAAACGCGACTTTAAGTCGCGTATTTGAAGGCGCGTTTTTGGTTTCTGAACAGGATGGAAAACGCGACTTTGTAGAAAACGCGACTTCCTGTCGCGTTTTGAAGGCGCGTTTTCTTCATTATAGGCACAGAATTGAAAACGCGATTCTATGAAAACGCGATTCAGTGGCGCGTTTCATTGAAAAACCCGTTTTCTGCTGCGAAATTTAGCAGAAATTTAACTTTTGAATAATTACAAATGATACCCCAATTTCCCAAAATGCATCATAGATCATTTGTTTGCTAATATACTCAATGCATGCACATGTAAAATGATCAAAACATGCATTTTAACCCCTTGTAACGAATCAAAAACAACAATTACTCAAATCGAGGGGTTGAGTTCCTTGATCAAATTTCGCCTTTTTTACCTCATTTGGTCACTTTTGCTTCCATTTCCAATACCTACAAATGAAAAATAACAAAATAACTCAAACACATACTTTAAACATAAAATCACCCCAAAATAACATAAACTTAAACAAACATTGGGTTGCCTCCCAATAAGCGCTTCTTTATAGTCAATAGCTTGACTAGTTCACCTTATTTTTCAAGGAGGTTTAGTTAACGAATAATCCACCATTTTAGGTCGTGGTGGATCATTAAAAGGTGGCTTTATCGCAAAAGTCACATGATCTAATGATGTGAGAAATGGAATTGACTTACCTATCCCAAGTGTTTCATAAATATTACCTTGAATATGCACCACTTGAGAATTCACCAAAGAAAATGTCATGAGAGTATCTTGGACAGCAATACCTTTAAAACATATACTTTCACTGCACTCCTCAAGAGGGGTGAAAAATGAGTCATTAAAACTCATCTCTTGAGGCTCAAAGTTAGTTCCAAAGATATTATCTTGTGAAATGGATATTTGCTCATTAAAACACACTTGAAATTCATCATTTTCATCAAACTGCAACCCATTTTCACATACAACATTCCCACCATTCATGCTAGGATCATTTTGCAAATTATTAGAGGAAATAACTTCACACAATACATGTAATTGATCTTGTATTCTACCAAAGTGAGAAGCCAATTCATCTATCCTTTCCTCAATCCTATCAAAACGGTCGGAAGTCACATTAGCTAATTTTTCTATAGCTAACTCCCAAGATGGCTTAGAATCATTAGCTACCATTTCAATTGCCAACTCCCAAGATGGTTTTGATTCATATTGGACACATTCAGGTTGGTAATTATAAAAATATGAAGAATCACTATAAGTACCATGATTATCCCAACCATAAGCATTAGCACTATATCGATCAAAACAAGGATTGTAATGCTCTAATTCATCATAATAATCCACATTTTGTGCTTGCATACATGTATTAGTATCATGATAACCTCCACACAAGTCACAAATCACATGATAAGAATTAAAAACATTAACATTCCTCCCTTGCTCAATTTCATGTATCATGGTGTCCATTTGAACTTGTAACTTAATTACATCAAATTTTGCCTTTAAGCACCTTAAACCATCTTCAAAAGATATACATTCAGTAAATTCTTGGTTACCTCTATTGAAGGAGCTTTGCACTTGGTAACCATCCGTTGCCAATCTTCCACTTCTCAAGCATTGTCCTCCAAATTGACCTACTCTTCTCATCACCTAAAATTGCTTTTAAACAACTTAAGAGCAAAATTAGTAAGAAGAATAGGTTATAAAACACATACACATAAAAACACTAAAATAACAGAAAATAACATTCACACTATAACTAATATTATGTCTAAACTAATAAAGTTGCTCTTCACACCGATATTGCCAAATCTTCCCCGGCAACGGCGCCAAAAACTTGACGGGTATTTTACATACATGCAAGCTAAAAAATACCGAATTACACCCGTTCACTGCAAGTATACAGATCAACTAGTAGTTTAGGGTATATATCGGGTCGATCCCACAAGGAAGAGTGAACAATTACCGGTATTACTAAAGCTTCTCTATTATTTAGACTATCAATGAATGATAAGAAATTTAACCTACTGCACTTATACAAGAAATTAACAAATAAAAGCTCCTTAGGTTGTGGTATCCCTAACTACTCATGCAAGTGTTATATTTGGATCATTGAATACTACATCTAGGCTAATTATGGTATAATTTCCTTATGCATTTGAATCCTACTTTCGTAGTGAATCAATTATACTTATAACTAATCCATACCTATTCTCATGGTTATGAAATTAGCTACAAGTTTATTTCTTCAGTGAAATTACATGAAATGAATCACTAAAAACCACATAGGTGCACCTCTACTTTCGTGAGTGTACTCCCTATGTTTAGCACTTCTTGAACTAATGTTAAATATCAATTTTCATTGCAGAAATAACACCTTAGATAATCACAATTAATGGTGACGGGTTCTTTTTGTATCAATGCAAGTTTAATTCCGATTTTACACCCGTTGGACTGCAAGTATACAGGTCGAAATTTTAGTACAAGATGTGTATCGGGTCGATCCCACGAGGAGCAATTTAAACAATTACTAAGCCCCTGTTCTCTCTATTATTTAGACTTACCATTAATTTTGAGCAGAGAAAATCTAATGCTGTAATCTACAAATCTGATATACAAATCTAGTTTAACAAATGCTGAATGCAAATAGAGAAATTTCACTTAATGAAGATTCTAGGGATGTAGATTCCACTTATGGCATAAACTACACAAATAAATGGATTTACTTCTTGCTATTATTCTTGCTTAACCAGAGATTTATTTCCAAGATTACCAAGTCTCATTTCCATGATGAAATGGCTTAGAGCAATATAGATTTCCCTATTTCCATGGTGAAATACTACTACAACTCTGTTTTAATTCATGAAATACTAAGTAATCCACTTAAGTGTATTTCTATTTTCATGAACATACAACTCAAGCTCTACTCATGTGTTTCCATTGTTATTACCAATTCTCATTGAACAATAACAACTGTAAACAAGTTATTGGTGATCAAACAATAACAAGAAATCACAGCTACACAAGTAGACAAGTTAACTCAAGATATAACAAGTGTAAATCACATTCAATTAGTATTATTTAGCCATAAGTTTCATCTACTCCCTAGATGAAGGAGTTTAGCTACTCATGAATGATTTAACAATCAAATTCACAAGTTTATTAATGCAAAACATCATAAAATACAAGTATAAGAAAGATAAAAGAAAGCTTAGCCAATTGAAGGTGAAGCTCTCCAATTCCTGCTATGTTCTTGCACAATATGATTACAAGTGAAAACTCTCCAAAAAAAATGTTTCTCCAAGTACTCCTATCTAGAGAGAAAACTTGTTGCAAGAAGGAAAACTAGCTACGTATGGTTCCCTTTGCTTCTCCCTTGTGTTTCTGCATAAAAGGTGGTAGAAATTCCATTCCTCTCACTTCATAATTTCCTCCACTTAGATTTTGTAAAAAGAAGTCAAAGATATGATGTTCCTTTTGTCCACACTCATTTGGTCTTCTCTTTTATTGCAGAAGCATGTGCCACCGATTTCTGTCCCTCAAAATAGCTGTAAAAGTTGTGAGAAAGGTAAAGAAAAACGGCTGTGCCACTTGCTGAGGAGAGAGACAGATCCGAGCCTCGGATCCGAGGAGTGATAATGGATCCGAGCTCGGATTATAGGATCCGAGGCCTTCCCATGATGGATCCGAGGTCGGATCGTCCTGACCTCGGATATACTCCGCCAGAAGTACAGACGAGGGGTCGGATCCCTCTTGTACACACGGATCCGAGCTCGGATCCGTGTTTGAACATTTTTCCAGTTTTTCACTTCTTCCCTTTTTCTACATTTTTGCTCCCACTTTCTTGTGTACTTTGTCCTCTGGATGACCCTGACATTTCTTTCAACTTGTGCATGAATTTCATACATCAATTACCTTCACAATTTCACAAAATTACGCATTAATCACTCATTTATCAATTTCTTAACTCTTAAACAATATTTAAGCAATTATCACCAAAAGAGTTTAAATATGGCTTTAATCTTCTCAAAACATACCAAAAATTCATGCCAAATTCATACAAAATGTACGTTAAATATTCACTTATCAAATTCCCCCACACTTGAATCATTGCTTGTCCTCAAGCAATTTTACACAAAACTTACTTCAAATATTCAATAGAGAAAACAGTATGCGTACTCTTGTCAAATTTAATTCCTCAAAAACCTAGAAACCAATTATTATGCCATTTCTCAGATTACACTAAATACTCATAATATTCAATTAAATAAAAATAATTATGCCTAAATTTTGACAAATTCAAATCAATTCTCTCATTCTATCCTAATTCCACAAATAAGTAAATCACATAGTCAATTTTATGGCCTTCCTCATCCCAAAACTTAACAATTTAGAGGGATTTATTCACAATTCATTTTATTTAAATAGTGAAAACGTCTTTTTACGCGAAAATCAACACTTTTAGGTGAAAATTCCCGGTTACTCAACATTTCACTCATTTAAATTGCCAATCATACTCTTAATTCCAATACTTTTTTACGCGAATGTCGACATTTGTAAATGCCAACCCCCGGTTACTCAGTATGTGAATCATTGGAGTAGAAAATTACTAATAATATTTTTCTCTTTTTTTTCTTTTTTTTTTTTTTTTTAACAATCAAATTCAATTTCTTTTTTCCTCTAAGTATAATTAAAGGAAGAATTTGGCCTTTCTTTGACTATATCAATCACTTACTTATAAAATTAAGTAAAAATGATAAATATCATTAATCTTGCAAAACTCTAAGCATAACCTTTCTTATTTAAGCAAATATATACTTTCTAAAATGTAAAAATATTACTTGCATAATAATTCATTTCAAGCCAAATAAGAATTAAACTTTTCCAAAATACACATAGCTTGTTATCCAAATGGAAGATATTTTAGAAAAATTTTGACAGAATTTCCCCATAAAAATGGATGAAACTCCCTGCCAACAACCTCATTTTCACAAAAAATTATCCTCATGACAATATCTCCAAATATAATTCCAACATTTTTAAGCTCTAAACAACTAAAGTCATGCATTTCAAGACACAATCACCCATACGATAAAGTGATCCCTCCCCCACACTTAAAATCTACGATGTCCTCATTGTAGAGGAAGGTAAAAGAACTGAAACTTCCCTCAAATAGGTGGTGATGCAATTTGAAACCCTTAATCATCACGATCATCCAAATTCTGCCCAAATTGAGACAACAAGGGTACCAAACACCATAAGTAGCACAAGATGATTCAAATAAAAGAAAACTGAAATCACAAAGTTTGTTTTAACAAAAGAAAAGAAAAATAAAGAAATAAAAGATCTAATCCGCTAAAAAGTATCATGGTTGCTCGGAACGAGGGTCTACTGCCTCCTCGGCTCCATGATAACCCTGTGAAGTACCAATATGGCCCTCCTCCTGATGAGGTGTCGGAGTAGGAGACCGTCGGATATGAAAATGATCCTCGATCGCACGAAGGCGGCGATCATGTCGGTCGAGGCGCTCAGTCATCATCCGCTCCGTCTGGTCAATGCGCTCGACGACTCGCGTCTCCATACAACAAATAGCATTGAGAAGCTCTTGCCACTTGGAGCGCGGTTGAGGAGGTGGTCGCGGAATCGGAGGAGGAAGAGTCTGCTGTGCCTCCGTCTCTTGGGTTGCCGCTTGTGGTTCAGTGTGAGGCGGAGGCTGAGTGGAAGTCGATGCTTCTCCTGTGTCCCGGACCAAAGCAGCTCCAAAATCAGTAGAAATACCCAAAGCGTTGAGTATAGAAGCATTTACCTCCTCGACAGACCTAGTTACCACCGCTCTCTCGGTTCCACGAGGAACCTTGAGCTTCTCAAACACGAGGGATAGCAGTCGAGGGAATCCGAAGCAAGTCTCGCCGGCCCTCATGCGAGCTGTGGTCCGCATATAGCTGATGATAATGCTGGGTAGAGGAATGCCAGTCAACTGCCTACCCAATCCATGTATCATCTTATCCAGAAAATAGAGATCGCTATTTCGGATCTCCCGTTTACCACTCTTTTTCGGCACCACATTAAATGCAAAAAGATAGAAGATCAGGTGGTATCGATGCTCAAAGGAGTCGGCATATACCGTGAGTTTTTTCGAAGTTCCTCGCTCACGGTACTGACCCTTTAGACGCTCCACGGCTTCTCCCACTTGCCAAGGGTCTCGAGCCTTGAATTCCTTAGTCAGTTTGACATCTTCGCCTTCGTCTATGAGTTGAACGAAACGTCGCAGTGCCTCTCGATTGAGAACCACTTTCCTGCCTCGAACCCACGAGACGATGAGGTTGCCACTGTGGCTCTGCTTGTTCTCCACATTGGCGTAGAACTCCCGGACCAAGTTGGGGTAGTAGTACTTGGGCAATTGAAGGATGTTCTCCCATCCAAGTCGCTTGAATGCTGTCGAAATATGGTAGTGCGCATCCACCTCTGGAGCCAAGTGTTTCTCAATGATGATCTCCTTGGCTAGGCCGGCTTCATACCACTCTTGGTTTTCGAGCGATGTGAATCGTGTGGTATCGTAATCTGGCGGTGGCTCATCACGGCTAGTGGATGCAGTCTTCCGGCGAGATCGAGGTGGTGACTCAGGCGAAGGAGATTCTTCCTCAGGCGACTCCTCATGCACAGAAGGTGTATGTTCTTCACTTGACGATGGTGTAGGAGTACGAATACGAGCCCTCCTTGTACGAGCCATAGCACCTATAAACAAGATGAGTATGTATTAGAAAAGATAGAAACTCGCTCATTCATATTAAAATAGGAATTTAAGAAAATTTCGGCAGAGTTTCCCTTTGAAAAAGGGCTAAACTCCCTGCCAAAATGTCCCCAAATTTAAACAAATAAGCTTCCTAACACTTCTCAAATCCAATTCCTACACTTAGAAAGGATATTAGCAGTAAAGAAATTATTTCATGCATATTAAGTGCAAACAATTTTAAATTATATCTATTTGCAAAAATAAACATTCAAACACTTGAGAATATCATCAATCCAATTCATAACACTCGTTAACACTCAAGTTAACTACACATGACTCCCAAGTTATCCTAATATTAATTATTTCAAGTAAAAGTGGTTCAATGTGCTTAACTTGATCGGGAACACACACTTTTACCCAATGGGCTATTGCTCTAATGATAGCATATCATTTTCAATTATAACATTGATTTATACTTCTCGGAACAGTTCATATATTCACTGAAAGCAAAATTCACAAATTTAAACCACTAAAATGCTCAAGCCCAAAAATTGAGAAGGAAATCTCAAAACTATCACCAAATTCATAATTTTTACACAAATAAGCATGAAAATAATTATTACAGCTGATTTGAGCACAATGTAGCACAATTATATCACGAATTTGCAACAATTAAGCAAAATGTATTGAAAAACTAAAAATATACAAAAATGAGAGATATAAAATGTCACAGAAATTCGAAATTTGTTACCTCAAATAGATGGAGTGATGATGGAGGATGATAATGATGCAAAAATGGAATAGAAACAAGCCCAAATTCGACCTCAAATTGCTAGATTTCAGTTTGGCCCTATTTCGCGTCTTGAAGATCAAAACCCCTCAATTTGATGTTTTTGATTCTAAATTGTTGAGGGTTAATGCTCTCAAGAGGTTAGGGAAGGTTTTATTGTGAAAAATTGGGAATTTTATGGATGAAATGGAAGATTGGAGGAAAGGGGATAGGGTTTCGAAGAGAGAGAGAAGAGAAATCTGGAAAAAATGAGGAACCGAGGCCTCGTTTCCTTTCTTATCGCGAAGAGATCCGAGGTCGGATCCTTTCTGGAAGGCCTCGGATCCTACATGGCTCGGATCAACCTCAACAGAAACACAGACGAGCCCTCGGATCTATCTGGGTTGGAAAAGATCCGAGCTCGGATCTATGGATCCGCGGTCGGATCTGTCTGGGATTTTAGGATCCGAGCTCGGATCCTGACTTCTCTGCACTAATTGCAGAAACTGCAATTTTTCAAACTTTTTCTCCCTTTTCCGGCCAATTCCAAAACACACATTGGACAAACTTTTATCAATTCTAACCTCCCACGCACATGCAATATACCTTAAACACAATATCCATCCTCTCAAAACACAACAAACACATTTACATTGAAAATCGAGGGGTGAGGTTCTTTGATCATTTTTGCATTTTTACATCAAAATGGCATTTCTGAGCATTAAATACACATCAAATGAATCCATGAACCTTTATAACCATGATATCACCAAAACTCACTTGAAATGCACAATGTATGTATAGGCATAGAAATTTTAAACACTTAAAACACAATTTGGTAAGAAAACTCCCTGCCAACATGATCTTCAAGTGCACCTCCAAGATGGATGATAAAACTCCCGTATCTCCTATAAACAAGTGAAATACATCTAATTAGTCAATTAACTTACACCAAAATGTAAGAAACACATAAAAACACACAAATACACTATTATTATTAGGTTGCCTCCCAACAAGCGCTTTTGTTTATAGTCGTTGGCTCGACTTTCCTATAACTTCTTTAATTCTCCATTGCATTTCCTAAGGAGTAATTTACTCCTTTAGGAACCTTTTCTCCGGCCAAATAGGGCTTCAATCTTTGCCCATTTACTTTAAATGGAGAATCATTTTCTCCTTTTATTTCCACTGCTCCATAAGGAAATACTTGAGTTACTTCAAATGGTCCCGACCACCTTGACTTCAATTTTCCTGGAAATAACCTCAGGCGTGAATTGAACAAGAGTACCTTTTGCCCTACCAGAAATTTTTTAGGAATAATATGCTTGTCATGCCAATATTTGATCTTTTCTTTATAAATTTTGGCATTTTCATATGCATGTAGTCGGTGTTCCTCCAATTCACTTAGCTCAAGTAATCGCTTTTCTCCTGCAAAATTACAATCCATGTTAATAGATTTAATTGCCCAATAAGCTTTGTGCTCAATCTCCACAGGTAGGTGACAAGCTTTCCCATAGACTAAACGATACGGTGACATCCCTAGGGGTGTCTTAAATGCCGTTCGGTAAGCCCATAGTGTATCATCTAGCTTTGTAGCCCAATTCTTGCGTGATTTATTCACAGTTTTCTCCAAAATGAGCTTTATCTCTCTATTAGCTAGCTCTGCTTGTCCATTGGCTTGAGGATGATATGGAAGTGATGTCTTGTGCCTACAACCATATTTTAACAATAAGGAATCCAATTGTCTGTTACAAAAATGTTTCCCTTCATCACTTACTATGGCCTTGGGTATACCAAATCTACTGAAAATATTCTTTTTAAGGAATCTAAGTACAATTTTAGAGTCATTAGTAGGTGAAGCGATTGCTTCAACCCATTTAGAAACATAATCCACTGCTACTAAGATGTACTTATTATTAAAAGAACTAGGAAATGGTCCCATAAAATCAATACCCCATACATCGAATAACTCAACTTCCAAGAACGTAGTCAGGGGCATTTCATTCTTTCGAGATATATTTCCAGTTCTTTGGCATGCATCACAATTTTTAACATATTCCCTAGTATCTTGGTACATAGTTGGCCAATAAAATCCTGATTGCCATACCTTTGCCACAGTCTTTGAAGTACTGAAATGACCACCTGTTTCAAGGTTATGACAATGATATAAAACATTATGTACCTCATCTTCAGGAATACATCTACGTATCATACCATCGGCACAATGTCTGTATAGCAATGGTTCCTCCCAAAAGTAACTTTTTACGTCATGTAAGAATTTCTTCTTTTGATGATAATTAAATCCCTTTTGAATCTCTCCACTGACCAAGTAGTTAGCAAAATCTGCATACCATGGAGAATTTCTAAGTGCTAGGACAAACTCATCCGGAAAATTCTCTTGAATTGGAACCTGATCTTTGATTGGGATATATTCCAAACGTGATAAATGATCTGCAACTAGATTCTCCGATCCCTTTTTGTCTTTTATCTCCACATCAAATTCCTGCAATAAAAGAATCCACCGAATTAGTCTAGGTTTTGCATCCTTCTTATGCAGCAAATATTTAAGAGCTGAATGGTCCGTATATATAATGACTTTAGATCCTACTAAATAGGATCTAAATTTGTCCAAAGCAAATATCACTGCCAATAGCTCTTTTTCTGTCGTTGCATAATTGAGTTGAGCCTCATTTAGCAACTTGCTAGCATAGTAAATGACGTGCAATCGTCCTTCTTTCTTTTGTCCCAAAACTGCTCCAACTGCATAATCACTTGCATCACACATCAATTCAAATGGTATTGACCAATCGGGTGAAGTTATAATTGGGGCCAAAATCAATTCCTTCTTCAACCTTTCAAATGCAACCAAACAATTGTCATCAAATTGAAAAGGAGAATCTTTACATAATAAATCACATAATGGCTTTACTATTTTAGAAAAATCTTTAATAAAACGTCTATAAAAGCCAGCATGTCCTAAAAAACTCCTTATCCCCTTGACCTTGCTTGGGGGTGGCAATTTTTCGATGACTTCTATTTTGGCTTGATCCACCTCAATTCCCTTGGAGGAAATCTTGTGTCCTAAGACAATTCCTTCTTTTACCATAAAATGACATTTCTCCCAATTCAGTACAAGATTTGTTTCCTCGCATCTCTGCAAAATTAATTCCAAATTATGAAGACACTGATCAAAAGATGAACCATACACAGAAAAATCATCCATAAATATCTCCATAATTTTCTCAATATAATCAGAAAAAATAGCCATCATGCATCGTTGAAAAGTTGCAGGAGCATTGCATAAACCAAATGGCATTCTTCTAAAGGCAAAAGTGCCATAAGGACATGTAAATGTGGTCTTTTCTTGATCCTCTGGAGCTATAGCTATTTGATTATATCCTGAAAAACCATCAAGAAAACAGTAAAATTCATATCCAGCTATTCGCTCCAATAATTGATCAAGAAATGGTAGGGGAAAATGATCTTTTCTTGTTACCGTATTTAACTTACGATAATCAATACACACTCTCCACCCTACCACAAGTCTAGATAGAATTAATTCATCATTTTTACCCACGATTGTAGTCATTCCACCCTTCTTTGGTACCACATGAATTGGACTAATCCAAACACTATCGGAGATAGGAAAAATTATACCTGCGTCAAGCCATTTAAGAATTTCATTTCTTACCACCTCTTTCATGTTTGGATTGAGTCTTCTTTGTGTTTCCACCACTGGTTTGCAATTGTCCTCCAATAAAATTCGATGCATGCATATAGAAGGACTTATACCTTTAATGTCTGAAATTGTCCATCCAATTGCCTTCTTACACCTTCTTAGAACTCTTAGCAACTTTGCACACTGTTCATCATCAAGGTCAGCACTAACAATTACAGGTAAAGTTTTATTTTCTCCAAGAAATTCATACCTTAGATGAGTCGGAAGTGGCTTGAGCTCTAACCTCGGAGGTTCAATTTCTGAAGGTTGTGAAAACCCTTTTCCTTGGCCAAGACTTTCATACAAATTACCCCTTTTATAAGGTGCTTGAAAATCCAAGTACTTGGCCAATTCTTCAATTTCTTTACAAACATCTTCTTGCTTACCTAAACTCATTAAACAATACTCAAGAGGATCTAAGTCAAGGTTGACTTGACTCATCTCTTGGGTTAGTTTATCAATTGTGCCAATAGAATAAGCATGATCGGTAAAAGAAGGGTATTTTTCCATTTCATTCAAATTAAATTCTACTTCTTCTTCACCTACTTGAAACTTAAGCTTGCCATTTTTTACATCAATAATAGTACCTGCAGTAGTTAGAAATGGTCTACCTAGAATAATTGGCATAGATATATCTTCTTCCATATCTAATACCACAAAATCCACTGGAATGATAAATTTTTGAACTTTTATCAATACATTCTCCAACACTCCCACTGGATATCTAATAGACCGATCCGCTAGTTGCAAAGTAATATTTGTGCGTTTAAGCTCATGCAAACCCAATTGTCTAGCCACCGTTAAAGGTATTAATGATACACTAGCACCAAGATCACACAATGCTTTAGAAAAATCAACGTTACCTATGGTGCAAGGTATAGAAAAACTCCCTGGATCCTTCAACTTCGGTGGTAGCTTATTTTGAATAATTGCACTACATTCCTCCGTTAATGCTATTGTTTCGCAGTCTTCCAACTTTCTTTTTCTAGTCATGATTTCCTTGAGAAATTTCGCATAAGACGGAATCTGCAAAATAGCATCGGCAAAAGGAATGTTAATGTGCAATTGTTTGAAAAGTTTAACAAATTTTTCAAAATCTTTATCAAACTTATTTTGCTTTAATCTTTGTGGAAATGGAACCGCAGGGGGTATTGGAATGGTAGTGGAAGATGATGGTTGCTTTTCTCTTGGATTCTCCCGACTATTTTCCTCCACAATCGCCTCTTGGTTCCTCTGCTTTTCTTCTTGTTTTTCATTCTCATCCTTCTCAACTTCCTTCACTGGAGGATCTTCTAATTGTCTACCACTACGAAGAGTAATGGCTTTCACATGCTCCTTAGGATTGACCTCTGTTTTGCTAGGTAATTCTCCTTGATTTCGATTATTCAAAGAACTAGCAATTTGACCAATTTGGACCTCTACATTCCTGTACATTGTAGTGAGTTGGTCCAACCTTCCTTCTACTCGCTCAAATCTGTCCGAGGTAACTTTTGCAAGCTTTTCCACTGCCATCTCCCAACCAGATTTAGTTTCAGCTTGTTGTTGCCTTGATTGAAATCCCGGTGGATTGGTTGGCCTTGGTTGATTTCCTTGATCCTTCCATCCAAAGTTTGGATGATTTCTCCACCCCGGATTGTAAGTATTCGAGTAGGGGTTATTTTGAGCATTACGATTGTAATTATTGACGAATTGTACCTGTTCAGAATCAACACACTCATTAGTATCATGTTTACCTCCACATACAGAACAGCATGCTACATGTGCATTAGATGAGCTTGGACCTTGTCTACTTAGCAATTTCATCACATTATTCATTTGAGCACTCAGCATATTAAGAGTGTCCATTTCTATCATACCTGCGTGACGTCTTGCATTACCTCTCTCATTGGCCCATTGGTAGTTATTTGCTGCCATTTCTTCTATCAAATTATGAGCTTCTTGGGGTGTTTTACCCATTAAAGCTCCACCTGCAGCTGCATCGATCATAGTTTTAGTAGAAAAAACTAAACCATTATAGAAGGTTTGTATGATTAACCACTCCGGCAATCCATGATGTGGACATTTCCGAAGCAGATCTCTAAACCTTTCCCATGCCTCATATAATGATTCACCTTCTAATTGGCTAAAACTAGTGATATCCATTCTAAGCTTAGCAGTCTTACCTGGTGGAAAATACTTATTTAAGAATGCTCTTGATAATTCATCCCATCCAGTGAAAGTATTGGGAGCATGAGAGTGTAGCCAAAGTTTGGCCTTATCTCTCAATGAAAATGGGAACAATCTTAGCCTTATAGCATCATCACTAACTCCATTCATTTTAATTGTATCACAAATTTCCAAGAATGTAGCTAAGTGTGTATTAGGATCTTCTACTGCATTACCTCCAAATTGAGATTGTTGAACCATTTGGATAAGTGATGGTTTAATCTCAAAGTTGTTAGCATTTACCGCAGGCCTTGCTATGCTCGTTTGTGAACCTTGTGTTCCCGGTATAGTAAAATCTCGCAGAACTCGCCTATTTAGGTCATTTTCCGCCATTTCTTCTTCAAATGGTAATTCTATCAAGATATCTTCTATTGGCTGCCAAACCTCTTGTTCCTCTTGATGCAGTGTATTCCTCCTTTGTCTCCGCAATGTTCTTTCAATTTCAGGATCAAAATGTCCAACTTCTCTATTTGATCGGTGCATGCACTACAAATAAAAATAAGAGAAATTTTTGTAGTTTTAATTCAACAACTTGGATAAAAACAATGAAAATGTCTAAATTAATAGAGATGACTAGGCCCTAATATTGCCGCTCCCCGGCAACGGCGCCAAAAACTTGACGGGTTCTTTTTGTATCAATGCAAGTTTAATTCCGATTTTACACCCGTTGGACTGCAAGTATACAGGTCGAAATTTTAGTACAAGATGTGTATCGGGTCGATCCCACGAGGAGCAATTTAAACAATTACTAAGCCCCTGTTCTCTCTATTATTTAGACTTACCATTAATTTTGAGCAGAGAAAATCTAATGCTGTAATCTACAAATCTGATATACAAATCTAGTTTAACAAATGCTGAATGCAAATAGAGAAATTTCACTTAATGAAGATTCTAGGGATGTAGATTCCACTTATGGCATAAACTACACAAATAAATGGATTTACTTCTTGCTATTATTCTTGCTTAACCAGAGATTTATTTCCAAGATTACCAAGTCTCATTTCCATGATGAAATGGCTTAGAGCAATATAGATTTCCCTATTTCCATGGTGAAATACTACTACAACTCTGTTTTAATTCATGAAATACTAAGTAATCCACTTAAGTGTATTTCTATTTTCATGAACATACAACTCAAGCTCTACTCATGTGTTTCCATTGTTATTACCAATTCTCATTGAACAATAACAACTGTAAACAAGTTATTGGTGATCAAACAATAACAAGAAATCACAGCTACACAAGTAGACAAGTTAACTCAAGATATAACAAGTGTAAATCACATTCAATTAGTATTATTTAGCCATAAGTTTCATCTACTCCCTAGATGAAGGAGTTTAGCTACTCATGAATAATTTAACAATCAAATTCACAAGTTTATTAATGCAAAACATCATAAAGTACAAGTATAAGAAAGATAAAAGAAAGCTTAGCCAATTGAAGGTGAAGCTCTCCAATTCCTGCTATGTTCTTGCACAATATGATTACAAGTGAAAACTCTCCAAAAAAAATGCTTCTCCAAGTACTCCTATCTAGAGAGAAAACTTGTTGCAAGAAGGAAAACTAGCTACGTATGGTTCCCTTTGCTTCTCCCTTGTGTTTCTGCATAAAAGGTGGTAGAAATTCCATTCCTCTCACTTCATAATTTCCTCCACTTAGATTTTGTAAAAAGAAGTCAAAGATATGATGTTCCTTTTGTCCACACTCATTTGGTCTTCTCTTTTATTGCAGAAGCATGTGCCACCGATTTCTGTCCCTCAAAATAGCTGTAAAAGTTGTGAGAAAGGTAAAGAAAAACGGCTATGCCACTTGCTGAGGAGAGAGACAGATCCGAGCCTCGAATCCGAGGAGTGATAATGGATCCGAGCTCGGATTATAGGATCCGAGGCCTTCCCATGATGGATCCGAGGTCGGATCGTCCTGACCTCGGATATACTCCGCCAGAAGTACAGACGAGGGGTCGGATCCCTCTTGTACACACGGATCCGAGCTCGGATCCGTGTTTGAACATTTTTCCAGTTTTTCACTTCTTCCCTTTTTCTACATTTTTGCTCCCACTTTCTTGTGTACTTTGTCCTCTGGATGACCCTGACATTTCTTTCAACTTGTGCATGAATTTCATACATCAATTACCTTCACAATTTCACAAAATTACGCATTAATCACTCATTTATCAATTTCTTAACTCTTAAACAATATTTAAGCAATTATCACCAAAAGAGTTTAAATATGGCTTTAATCTTCTCAAAACATACCAAAAATTCATGCCAAATTCATACAAAATGTACGTTAAATATTCACTTATCAAATGGTACCAGATTAATCATGATTTAAAAAGCCAAAGTGCTAAATAACTTGCTCAAATCATAGCAATCAAATAGCCAAATAATAAACACTAACAATCATAGGAAGTTCAACCAAACCCAAGGTATAAACTTTAAAAACACATATTAAATATAAAATCCAGAACTTGTATATTAGCTAAACTTGGAATCAAATACAAAAGATAAAGAGTTGGAAAGGAATGTAACCCATGTCACTTGAGCTCATCACCTTGCCTTCTTCATCTCCATTTTCATCCTAATCTAGATAATGTACAAGAGTGGATGAACTAACTAGCTAAACTATACTACACTAATCTAATACTAAGAGAATGGAAAAACTACATTTCTGCACTTCCAAGCTTCTCCCGTATGATAATCTTCCCAAATGTCTCTGCATATAAGCTGATGAAAAATCCTTCCCTTACCAGTCAAAACTTTCTGCTATGATTCTCCAAATCTCCTTTTGTTAAGATAGTCAAAAACCATTGTTTTTGACTTGAAAATAAGCCACCTTGTCTGCCCTTTTGTCTTCTGAAGCATGTGCACCGAATTCTCTTGCAGGTTGTAGCTGGAAAGTAGTCAGAGCACAAGAGAATTGACTGAGCAAAATTGCAGAATTGCGGCCGGAAAACGCGCCTACACAAAACGCGGTTACAAGTCACGTTTTGTGTACTCGCGTATTCACTTTGTCCTTACTTCAGCTGCGATTTTCTCTATCATAAAGGCTGAACTGGATTTTTTGTAAAACACCAAAGTTGTAGCCCTTTGAGTTAGCTTTCCAATGCTTCAAGAATCATCCAAATCTGAGCTTTGTAGCCTGAGATATGATCGAAATACTAAACACTGGTCAGAGCTCTGTTTTCCACTTTGGACAGCTGAGTTGAATTTCGGTATTTCAACTTTTGGACTATGAAAACGGCTGAACTGGACTTTGATGTCTTCATACCAAATGTAGATATATCTCTTAGCTTCAAAATGGTACCAAGATCACCTTGATCCGATCTGTGTAGCTCCAGATATAGTCAAAATACCAAAACGTGTCAGAGTTGTCAAAACCTGACTTTTCTTGATTCAAATTGCATTTTTCCTTTTTACACTTCATATTTTATTTTCACCACTTTAATCCATCTTCAATCATCCAAATATCTTCTCAATGCACTTCATTTGATGATTGAATCATTAAACCTACAAAATATGAAGTTTTTACCATAAAAATCCATAAAATGCAATGTTTAGCCATTTTAACATAAAATGTAGTTTTTTACCAAAACATTAGTTATTTTAGTTATAATACTAAATAATCAAACCAAAATTAACTAATAAAACACACTAAAAATACGTAAAATAAACTCTTATCAAGCAGATCCATCATCAGTAGTGGGTAGGATTTGAACCTCGAAAGCGATTTTTTCAATCACATCCTGCAGAGCATCTCCCTCAATCACGGTGCATTTGTAGATGAAGTTCTCCTCGTCTACCTCATCAACATGGATCTTCACACTATTGTGTGGGCTTCCTGTATTATTTAGTTGTTGGTCACAACTTGCCACTTTTTAACTTACACCAAAAACACATAAAAGTAAATTATTATTTATCCCTCTGTAGTTTCACATTTTGCCGGACCATCCACCTATTCTTCAATATTATCCACTTAAAAACTCCTATCATTTACAATAAAATGAAAAATAGACTGAAAACATCTCCAAGTTCCATTCTTAGTTGAAATACTAGTTGACCTTTCACTTAAGTTATAAAATGAATAAGGCCCTAATCTTTTTTTTTTTTCCAAAAAAAAGGCCCTAATCACTTTACATAAAATCATAGGTGTTTATATGGTCATGGTAACCACCTATTGTTCTATGTTATCCACTTAATCCTTATGTGACTATCTATAAAATGGAAAATAGATTGTAAGTACCTAAAATTACACTATCAGCTAAAATGCTAGTTACGTTCTCACTTAAGTTACAAAATTAAATAAGGTCCTAATCACTTTACAAAAAATTATAAGGAGATTATATGGTCAAATACAAGACCATAGCAGGATTGAGTAATTTTCATATTCCAAATTTCATATTTATCACGTATTTTAAGGACACATCTCGATCAACCTCCATAACCGGAAGCGCTTACTATCTAATTTCCACTTTACATGCAACCATAAGAAATTTAAGTGGATAATATCAAACAATACAGGATGGTGTCGTGAAATATAAAACCACACTGGGTAAAAAGTAATTTACCCAAGAAATAAGCACCAGAGGCTCCATAGCCATGCTAGGTGCTGATATAAGCTCGATCTTGAAACAAATGGTTATGCGTTGACAAGTTTGTATCAATATTTGTACGGATATTAGTGATAAGGGTGTGTACCTTGACCAAACTGCGCTGCATAGATGGTTCCAGTCTGATGACCATCGCCTTGGAGGATATCGACACTCTTTACGGCCTGAGGCAAGATTCTGGGAATGAGTTTATCAGCATCAAGGATGATGTTGAAGAGCTTTGCTGGTGGGATCGGGGAGGTGTGATCGTAAGTGATGGCTTCCATGATATCTTTGAGAAATTGAAGAACAAAAGGACTCGAGAAGAAGAGATCAAATTTAGCTTTAATATGTGGAAAGATGTATTGGTGCAAGATGGTTTGGGGAGCTTAGGCTAGTATTTATAGAGTGAAAAACCTAAACGTTTCCGGACTAAAATAGTGCCCAAGTCTTCCTTAATTATTAATTCATATGCAAAAAGCTTGAGATGAACTAGTGATTCATTAGTTGAAATTTGCAAAGTAATCAACTGGTTTATTAATCATTGCACAACTTGCTACAACGACATCACACTATTTTGGCGTACTAAGGGCTTATCAGAAGTAGACAAGGCTCTTAGTGAAATTTATCTACTTTAGCCTTCCTAATAAAAGTTTTCCAGCATTTCTGATGTCCAAGAAAATTCTCTGAGTCCTTACAAATTAGTTTTATGAATGGATCATAAAAAAAAAAACAACTGGACTATTGGCTTTTTTTTATATAGATTTTGTGGATGCAAACAAAGGTAGATAGGTAAATTAGACGTAACCTTCATCATTTTGAAAAGGACTCCAAAAACCATTTTCAAATATGGGAGAATTAATTTTTAGTTTTCTTTTAAGGAATATGTCAAGTAGACGTTTTAAAAAGGTCTTTCGTGTATATCTGAGTTAATTTGACTGTTTACTATCAAATGACTCGAAGTGATATTAAAATGCGATTAGTACTCATGAAAACTTAATGGACAGCATAAATATTTGGGCATTCATCATCTAAGGTTACAAGTTTTATGAATATTCAACAGGCATAAATAGGTTTTTCCCTGCTATTCATCATTCTTCGCTGTTGTCAAATTTATAAAATTACTTTTTCTATTTATTTGTACTTCTATATTTACAAAATAATAATGGACCACAAAAGTCTGAGTTACCTGTGTCTCAGAGAGGAACTGTGCATATGTTTAATTTAAGGTATTATTCTTTTGGACAAGCTAGTTTAGGTGTTTTTGAATTTGAGGGGAGAATAAATTTGTTCATCAATCTCACAATTACTAGTGAATAAATGAAGTATATACTTTTAGTAGTGTTTCAAGCAGGCAAGAATTTCCATGTTTTATTCCAAGAATATACAAGTTTTGGTTAATTGTACGTCCAATCATTTCTTATTGTATATTTTTTTTGGGAACAATGGAGGGCCACAGGTCCATTACATCCTAAGAGAATAAAAGTGCGAATGGGCTTAGGAACAGTACAATTGGTCCCCTATTGATACCATTAGTAGGTTTCCTTTTTAATCATTTCATACTTTTTGGCGGGACTGCTGGGCTTTGCTGGAGCTGAACTATGCTCACCATGCCAGCAAATTATGTGGTGCTTCTCATATGCTTTTGCCACATGGATTTTCCGATCCCACACTCTGAAATGTTACAGTCTGAATTGTCTTCTCCATATAACAACAGAAGGAAACAAAAAAATAAAAAAATTTGTGGGTGCAACCCAAACATCTGACAGTAAGTGATGACTGACTGCCGTCTACAATCTTGTTACCAATGTCACTTCCCAAATAGAACCTCCTCCGCTATCACAGACTTTTATGATTTATTTTTTAAATTTTCTTTATTTTCCCATCTATTGTTGAACTGAATATTCAAAAGAAGATGAATTATGATTTCATGATTTTTGTCTTTTTTCCTTATAAAAAGTTCGATTTGTATGGATTTTTTTCCCTTATAAAAAATTCCTCACTCTCTTTGTGTAATTTTTCATGTATTAGCTCAACGATAATAACAAATATCATGAAGAACTATGATGATTAATGCTGTTGAATCATAAAGTATTAATGTGGAAGCATCTATGGAAAGACTCTTATGTACGTAAATATAACAGTTTACTATTAGTTTGGATAATCACTATTTCTTTTTAAATTTAATGTGCTTGCTGCAGCAATACTGTGTTTTTAATTTATCATGACCCTTTTGAGCACTTACCAATTGTCATATTTGGGCAACCTCGTGCCTCGCGCGAGACCCAAATTAACTAGTATTACCTAAATGAGGAATTGACACTCCGCATACTTTTTTTTTCCTGAAACGATAGAATTTTATTATAATAAGGAAGTAAAATTACATAGGTTGAGCAAGGGCTCAAATTGGTCTTTACAAAAGTGGACTAGGCCACTGATGAACTGAAATTTCATCCTCAAAGTATAATCATAGCTAATCTACTCAGTTTAGTACTGAGTCTATCCATAGCAACAGGCAAACTATCAAATGAGCATTTCCTAAACATTGAGCAAAAGTCTTTTATGTCGTCCAAGTGAGTTGCCAGCCATAAGTTACCAAAACCTTGATAGCGTATCATATTAAGAACCTGACTGCATGGAGTTCGAATATTGACATGCTGCCAACCTTTGTCCTTGAGCTTTTGGGACACTCCGCATACATCTTGGCCCAAAAGCTCTTTTAGAATGTTTGGAGGATATTGTACACTGCCAAACCATAGCTAAAATTTTTCCAAATTTCACTTGATTTTTTTGGGATGATTTCAGAAACCTCCCCAAAGGTTTCTAATAATTTTACTAGCCTCTCATGAGATTTGTAAAATTACACTAAACTCTCCTAAGATTAAGGTTTTGGTAATAAAATTAGTATAAGTCATAAAAAGTAATACTAAAAAAGTACTTTAAGGAAAGAAATGAAACTTTTATTCTATAAATATCCCTTATACATGTGTATAAGTTATATTAATAAAGGAATGACAACAATTAAAAGTTATAAATAATTAACATACAAATTTCACTACTTAAAAATTCACATTTAATACATTAGATAACACAATAAGTAACAAAACTACATTAGTAATCACAAGATTTAATAAAACAGACAAGTCGTCTATCATAATGTGAGATTTGTTATGATTTTGAACAAATTTTTTTTTTTTTGAATTTTGCCTTTTTTCCCCTCCTTTCTCCTTTAGTTCCACGAAATTACTTTACAAGAGTTTCAAAGAAAATTTTCTCACAAACACTGTTCTTTTGTCTTGTCTCTTTTTTTCTACCAGAGCCCTTCTTCTTATGTTATTGTGTATAATTGATTTCTAGTCATTGTCATGTTCGATCAATTACAAAATGGTGCCATTTGATATATCAATTGGCGTTATTTTGTATTTCAAGTTACCGTTCATCATTATAGAAATTTTCAATGGTTATTTTCATTAATTAGTCACTAATAGTTAATTAGCACTTTAACTACTCAATCGTTAAATATTATTTTCTAATAAGACATAATGTCATAGGGTATATGAGTAATTTCTCTCCATGTGATGTAAATAACTGGGCCCACAATTTTGCCAAGTGAGGTAAATCTAATTTCGCAAATTTTAGGGGAGACTAGTGAAATTGTTAGAAATCTCAGGGGAGGTTTCTGAAATTATTCCTTTTTTCACCCTCTCCCCTCCTCATGCTCTTTCTATCCCTAACTGGTAAATTCAAGATTAGAACCTTGATAGTAGAAAAAATTATAAGAACTCTTCTTTGACCACTTGATTGTGTCAACTCCAGTGGTTTTTGCTAGATGAGCTGCACATACATTTCCTTCATGCCAAGCATGTTCCAATCAGTGTTGTTAGACCTAGATCGGACCGGCTAGTTCAACCGATTCGACCGTGAACCGGCCTTCTTTCCGAACTAGTTTGTAATAGAAAATCGCTTTGGTAAAAAATCAGTCAAAACCATCAAAAACCGGCTAAACCAATGATCTGATTTGACTGGTTGACCCAGTTCTCAAACTTTTCCTTTTTTTTTTCCAAAACATAATTTGAGTTACCTAAATTGCAATATTTTTATTTATTAATAGGAATAATAAAACGTCACCCATTTAGTGTAAATATCAAAATCACTCGTTTTCCTAAATGATCTCTAAATCAAGATATTTTCATCTCTATGATCTCATTAATTTAGCATTAGTGATTCAAACTAGCATTAATTTGTTTTAATTTAGTTTTTCAAGTAATTTGGGAGAATAGACATATTTTAACCATGAATTTACATTTTTATATATAATTATTAGGTGTATATTTGATTGCAAGTCTAATATTTTTGAAACATTTTTTATGATTGGTCAAATATAACCAAGAACTTAATTTCAATATTTCTAAAATTTATAAAAATATAAATAATGATAACATATGCTGACGTCAACGAATTTTTGAAAACGGTCTGACCGATCTGACCAGTTAACCCCTGACCCAGTAGTTTAGCCAAGTCGCTATTCCGGTCCGAGTTTAACAACATTGGTTCCAATCTGTACTTCCAGTCAAACTTCGGCATGTCCTTTGTCTCTGCAATCAAATTCCGATACTGGCTGTCTTCTGAGGCTACTCTGATCAGGGAGATGGCAAACTGCAAATCAGTCTCAATAACCAATTCCTTGTGACCTGAACTCTTGGTAATCTTGAGCCCAAGTAAGGTTGCAACATTGGTTGCCTTACCTAAGTTCGCATTGAATCCATCTAGCCGGCATCCTTGATCATTTCCAATTAATCCTTCAGCACTGGCACCTCCAAGGTTGTTCCTTGATGCTCCATCAACATTCATTTTAATCCAGCCCTGCGGTGGTTTCTCACAGTTGAGGTATCTCATTTCCTTCTCTCTCACCAGGCCCTTGTTGGTATTTAACTCCTGTCCTACAAGTCCTTTTGTCAAATACTCATTTTGGTGTCAAATACTCATTTTGTTGTCAAATACTCCTACAAGTCCCCTGTCCCACCCTGGATATTCATTTTGGTGTCTTGTTGTATTTCACATCCATAATGTTATCATCAATCAGAGATTCATCGGATCTCACCATCGTCAAATTTATAAAATTACTTCGGTGGATTTTTATAATTTTATGTTACAGAAATACTATTACTTAAACCACCAAAGGGTAAGTGGCATATGTCTTCTTGAGGGATAATGCATGGTTTTCATTTAGGTGTTATTTTTTGTTGGGTAAACTAGTTTAGAAGTTAATAAAAGTAAGGCACAATAAATTTGATTATCAATCTCGTAGTTACTAGCGAATAAACCGACTTTAGTCACTATTAATAGTTTAACATATATGCCACTGTAGTAGTGTTTCGATTAGTGTACGATGTCTATATTCTAATCCTAGTAATATACAATTTGGTAAATAATTTCACTTTCATTCATTGTCATTGTAGGCTTAATCATATTGTCATATGTATTTGCATATATATACACACGCACAAGCAAAAGTATACGCACAAAAAAAGCATAACACACACACACACACACAGAGCCATCTAATACATAATTTTGTAAGTTTGATGGCGTTGATTGGGCCGAATACTAGATGAAAATCTGCCTCAGAGGCTATTGCACATTTCAAGAATCTGTAACAACTCATTGAGACAAAATTAATACGTGAAATGTGGTCAAATTCTTCATATTGGGGGCGCAAAGTGGAAAGAATCTCTCCAAAGTATTCTCATCAATTTAGTTTGATGGACCCCTGTTAATCAAGTGCAAAAATTTCATTAATTTTCTTAAACATTTTTGGTAATTGGACAAAAATAAATGTGCCTAAAATTACAATTTGAGGTGCAAAGTGGGAAAGAGTCACAATTAAGTTTCAGGTGTAAACTGGCTTGGTCCCTTAAAAAAGTGCGTTTCAAACAGAGACTTTATATATGTGGAATGAGTTTTTTTTTTTTTTTTTTTTTCGTTTTTGGTGTGGAATAAGTTTATCCATTTCAAACAATTTTATAGAATGGGCTTACAAATTGGCTCTTAGTCAGCTTTAGTATCTATAGAAAGATGGTAGTGTTTTGGATAATCTTGTTTTGCACCAGAAAGGTTCATTTTGGACCTTTGTTCTGAAAATAAGCCAAAGGAGTTCCAAAAAACACCAAGTTAACAGCGATTTTAGATGTTTCTAAAATGATAATTTGCATCTTAAAGATCACGTTAGGTACAACAATTCCTAGTCAACTAAGTACTACTAGTAAAGTATCCATTATGATTATCCCTTTTTTTTTTAGTACTTCGTGTGAGGTTTTGCATATCAATGAAGATGCAACCATGAAATAAATCAATAATTACAAGTAGTAAGTACTGATCACGTCTGTAATGCTTGACATTGTCTTTTTTATTTTTTCAATAATTTGCGTGTGGTTTTGAATCAAATGATGTAGACAGTTCACCAGAAAAGAAATTTCAAGTTGTAATGCAAGCATTAGTGATAGACCTAAAGAAATATTGCAGGTGGTAACCCTATTTTCGTCCTTCCATGATTGTTAAGCAGGATTAGGGCCATCTCAATTTGCATGTGGACTGTCCACCTCCTTGATTCATGAATTCACTAAAGAAATACCCAAAAAGAAAAAATTTTACTGACATTATTTGAAGATAGCTGAAACTTGCTCCATTTTTGTGCATCTAGTCCAGGAAAAATTAAAATTTTGGAAAGCCTAAAATAATTATTGAAACTCCTAAATTCTATCGTATTACCTTAGAATGAATAAAATTACTGTTAGTGCCTTGAAAGCACCTCAAATTCAGTTTAAAAAGAAAGTTTTTTTTAATAGTTAAAATCTTAAGCAAAACAATTATGAAATACGCTTAAAATATAAGGTTTGAGATGTCTAAACTCGTTTTATGAGTTCTAAGTACTAGTGAGGAGATTGGGGATTTTCTAAGTGGTTTTGTGTTTTTGCATGATATTTTAACTAGTCAAAGCATATATATATATATATATATATATATATATATATATATATATATATATGTTTTTTAATTTAATTTCTTTTTTTGTTCAAAATTTGTTTTAAGCAAGCTTCTAAGCAGGTTTAGTCTCCATATTCGTAGGTCTTGATTGAAAATCTTGTGGATTTTGGGCCTTTGTTAGTTTGCTTGGTCCTTCCATCCGAAATTAGATTATTTTTCCGCTCCAAATTGTATGTGTTTGGGTCAAGATTGTTTTGTGGAAATCAATTATAGTTGCTAACAAATTGCACCTGTTTATTTGCACAAATTGTTGAATTGTTGAACATTTCATTGTAGAGCACAAATTGGAGACTGTGTTTCGAATTGGGGACAAATTGAAAATTGCAAAAAATGCTCCAATAAGTGCAGATTCAATGGATCCGAACTTGAATTTATATAGATCCAAAACCTCAGATCTACTTTTGCAATCAGAGAACAATTCGAGTTTTTTTATCCAAGTTCAGTCATCACGATCCGACCTCGGATCCTTTCAGAAATAATTCAAAAACGAAGGCTCGGTTCACTTTTCCTCATTCTTCCCTCTCTTCCTCCTTCAACTCCACACACACTCTCACACCCAAAACACAGACTACTCACTAAATTACTCTTTTCACTATCTAATCTTCAAACAAACTTCACCACATTACTCCCTACACCATCTAGAGTGGTTTCATGGTTTAATTCTTTTAAAAACATCTCCAAATTTGAATTTAAGATTCAAGTAGGCTAGGGTTTCATCTTCTCATATTTTGCAATTGTGGCCAAATTGGAATGAGTTTCTTGGGGGTTTTCACATCATTTTCATCTCTAATCATCACCAAACCATTTTGAGGTAACAAATCTTCACCTAACTTTATCATTTGAATTTTGCCATGGTTGAATATTTTCTAATTTTAGGCACTGTTGAATTTCATTGATAAGTGAAGTTTGGTGTATTTATTTGAGCTTATTGATGCTATTGGTGATTGTTAGTGATAAATAAATCTTAATGGTTGTGTTTATTGTATTCATTTGGTGAATTTTAGCTAATTTTATGCTTAATTTGGCTTGGTAATAAAGTTGCATATTAAGTGGCCAATGTAACATTTTAATTAGTTTTGTGGGAGTTTATGATATTCATGTGAGTAGTCTAGATTGCCTGATGACTGAAGATGTGCTTGGTTGAATGATTTCTAGAAAGTGTGGTGAATTGAAAAATGACCTTTAATGGATGAAATCATGAATGGACTTATGATATTTATGGATTCAATGGATTTTAGCATTTCATGAATATTCAAAAAGGTCATTTATTATTTTGATTTGGTGTGTTGCCTTCATTTTGACATTACTTTTGGAAGAATTCTACACTTGTTGAAACTTTGGGGACCTTGATCATTGTTGAAAATGTATAAATGGAACTTACTTTGTTCATGATTATAGGCTTATTTTGTAAAATGAGCTTACCTTTGCTATGGAAACTAATGTGTGTACCTGTTTAGTGAAGATTAGCTCATTTCATGTTTTTATCCTTTGAACGTTGATTATGGTTCCACATGCTTGATCCTTTTCCCTTTTCCCTTGATTTGCATGTTTTCTTCTTGTTGGTTGCAAGCTTTTATTCTTAAGAAGTTGTTTTATTTTGATTTTATCTTTTTCGGGGTGCATTAATTGAACTTTCCATTCTTTCTCAAATAAGGTTGGAGATTCATCAGATGGTCATGGATTTGGATCACGCAAGTCATAAAGGGAGTATTTTTTCTTACTCTTTATTTATTGTTCATTTCTCACATTGAGGACAATGTGAAGTTTAAGTGTGGGGGAGGGGGAATAATTGACTTGCTATTTTATGCCATGTGATGATAATTTGTGGCTTTAAATGTCTTAGAAATGTTGGAATTGAGTTTGGAAAAATTTCCATGTGGAAAATTTTCTTCAAATTGGGTTTATTGGCAGGAGTTTCATTCAGTTATAAGGGGAAACTCATGTGAAAAATTTTCTTCAAATTGGGTTTATTGGCAGGAGTTTCATTCAGTTATAAGGGGAAATTCTGTCAAAATTTTTTCAAAATCTTTTCCAATATTTCACTATGGCCCAAAAAATTTTGCAAATTTTGTCTTTTTTTTTTTTTAAAAAAGGGCCAATTTGTTCCAACCTTAAGCATTGTGATTCTTCCATTTGTTGAAACGTTATATGTATTTTGGAAAATTTAGTTCTCATTTGACTTGGAAATGGTTATTATGCAATTAGGGTTTTTCGCATTTTAGAAAGTATGTCCTGTAAAGTAAGGAGAATTATGCCAATAATTTTGCATGGTTGATGAGATTTCTCCTCTTTATTTAATTTTACAAGTAAGTGATTGATATAGTCAATAAAAGTTATAATCTTCTTTTGATTATTCTTGTGTATTTGCTAAGAGGGAATGTCTACTTATTGTCTTTTACTTTTGAAAAAGAAAAAAAAAAGAAGAAAAGAAGAGAAAAAAAGAAAAGAAAAAAAAAAGAGAGAATAAGAGTTTTTCTTCTACTCCAATGATTCTTGTACTGAATAACCGGGGGTTGACATCTACAAATGTTGACACTCGCGTAAAAAGGTACCTGAATTAAGAGTATGTATAACAATTTGAATAAATGAAATGTTGAGTAACCAGGGATCTTCACTGAAAAATGTTGATTTTCGTGTCAAAAGACATTTTCACTATTTGAGTAATATTTTTTTTATAAATAAAGTCCCTCTCAGTTAAAAAATTTTGAGAAAAAGATGATTATAGGAGGAGGAAAGCTATGAAGTGACTGTGTGATTTGCTTGCTTGTGAAATTAGCTTAGAGTGAGAGATTAAATTTAATTTGTTGAATTTAGGGCATAATTATCTTTCCTTTACTTGATATTATGAGTATTTAGTGTAAATTGAACAATTATATAATGATTGTTTGCCAAGTTATGAGGAATTAAATTAGAAAAAGTGCATATATTATTTCACCTCTTGAATCATTGTAGTTGATTATGTGTGAATTGCTTGAAGATAAACAATGGTTCAAGTGTGGGAGAGTTTGATAAGTGCATATTTTGAGTGTTTTAAGTGTATTTTATTAGTTAGTTTTAGTGTGTTTTATTTAGTTTTATAGCTAATTAGTTAAGTTTCTAGTGAAAATATACATTTTGTGATTTAAATGGTAAAAATTGCATTTCTATGAATTTTAATGGTGAAAACTTCATGTTTTTGTAGATTTAATGATTCAATCATCAAATGGAGTGCATTGAGTAGATATTTAGATGATTGACGATGGTTTCGAAGTGATAAAAAGAGAATATGAAGTGCAAGAGATGAAATGCAACTTAGTATACAAGAAAGGAGTTAGACAACTTTGACACCTTATAATATTCCGGCTCTATCTTGAGCTACAAGCATTGGATTGAAATGATTCTTAAACCATTTTAAATTTAAGAGTTAGGTCTACATTTGGTGTGAGAAATTGGAGCCCAGTTTAGTCGTTTTCCTAGTCAAAAAGTTGAAATACAGAAGTGAATTTTCATGATCGAAAGTTGAGATAGAGTTCTGACCAGTCAAGGGTATTTTGGTCATATCTCGGTCCACAGAGATTCAAATTGGATGATTCTTGATGCATTGGAAAGCTAACTCAAAGATCTACAACTTTCATGCTTAGCACAAGAACTAGTTCAGCTTCCATTATCAAGAAAAGATCAGTGGAAATTGGCAAAAATAGAACAAGTAAATCCGAGTTCGAATCTATACTAAACCTGACCTCGGATGAACTTCTGTAATCAGAGGCTACATCCGAGAGGAGGATTCGAGCTCGGATCCCCATATTACAGGCCTCGGATCCTAATGAGCAGTGAAGATAAAAATGAAGAAAAATGAGATCCGAGAAGTATTTTGAGCGATCCGACCTCGGATCCCCAATTGCGGCTCTACAACTTGCTCTGCAACTTATGCTCAGTTCACACAAGCTTTTTGACCAATTTATTTGCAAGAAATCTGGTTGGAATTGAGCAAGCAAGTATAGAGAATTCAAAAAGCATCTTTTGATGATTCCAAGGAGCAATTTACATCAACTTTAACAACTCATCTTGAGCTTGAATTCCTCTATAAATAGAGGCCTTGGAGAACATTTTCACAACTTTGGAAGGTTAGAGAAACTTACCAAAAATGTAGTCTTTACTAGAGTTTTCTTAGTTCATTTGTTAGAGTAGATTAGTATAGTTAGTATTGTTTTTCCTTCTTGTATTTATAGTTAGATTTGGATAAAGATTAAGGAGCAAGATGGAAAGGTTGATGTCATGTAACATGGGTGATATTTCTTCTACTACTTTCTCTTTTTTGTTTGATTTCATGTTAGCTATAATACAAGTTTAGATCTTATTCTTTATGTTTAGTTAAAGTTTATGCCTAGAGTATGGATGAATTTTCTATATCTTGTTAGTGATATTTACTTGGTTATTTGATGATATTATTTTGAGCAAGTTATTTGTCACTTTTGCTTTTCTAATCATGATTAGCTGACCATTAATTGTGATAATCTTAAGGTGTTAAGTTTGCAATGAGAATTAGTATTTAACACTAGTTCAAGGAAGTGATAAACCTAGGAAATACACTCACGAAAGTAGAGGTGCACCTTTGTGGCTTTAGTGACTTGTTTCATGTAATTTCATGGAAGAATAAACTTGTAGGTAGTTTCATAACCACGAAAGTAGGTATGAATTAACTATAAGTATAGTTGGTACACCGGCGAAAGCGGGTATCACGTATATTAGGAAATTACGTCATAACTAGTCAAGATAATAGCATTCACTTAACTGGTAATGTCATTTGCAAGAGTAGTAAGGAATTCCACATCTTTAGGACATTTCTATTGTTATTTTTATATTTTTATCTCATGTTTATAGTTTCGATTTAATATCTAGTACTTGCGATAGTCTAAATAATAAAAGAGTTCAAAAAATATCGGCAATTGACAATCTTCCATGTGGGATCGACAATTAATACTCCTATACTCAATAAACGACTCGTATACTTGCGAAAAATCGCGTGTGGGGTATTTAAGATTTATAAATGTAAAACTTGACTGTGGAATAAATTTATCGTTATATGTATACCCCGCGCTCGTCAAGCAATCTGCCTTTGTCCCTGGTCGAGAATATCTGAGAATGTTCTTCTCGTGCAAGAGATGGTAGCATTAATTAACAGGAGAGCACGGGGACACAATTGCATCTTTAAATTAGACATTATGAAGGCATTCGATAGAGTGTCATGGCTATTCTTGCGGCTATTGCTCTAGGAGTTTGGTTTTGATTATAGATTTATTATGCTTATCTTGAATAACCTCTCACAAAGTTGGTTCTCTGTATTGGTGAATGGTAGGTCAACGGGCTTTTTCTATGCATCACGGGGTATTAAGCAAGGAGATCCTTTGTCGCCTATTCTTTTCATCCTTGCATCCAAAGCTATAAGCAGGGGGTATTTAAGATTTATAAATGTAAAACTTGACTGTGGAATAAGTTTATTGTTATATGTATACCCTGCGCTCCGTGTGCCCCGTCTTCTTTGGAATGACATTGTGAGCCATCATATAAATGATAAGACGATGATGAGGTTCGAAGACATTCGCCACTATGGTCTCCTTCCTTGTAGAGCGAAATGGTTGGTACTTGAAACCAAACCGAGCCATGGCCAGCGAGGGATCCCACCTCCTATTCGGGGGAACAAACTCCTTCTTCAAATCTATTGGACGTCCGTCATCTATACACCCCAAAATAGCGGCCAAATCTTGACGTGACAAAACGATTCGTCTTCTACGCACCCAGGACTCAACCATTTCTCCACTATGGCACGCCTTACTCTCAATGTTGGCGTAGAATTCTCGCACCAAGTCAGGGTAGTAATGGTTTGGAAGGGTGAGAATCGGAGCCCATCCAAACTGAACAAAAGCATCTGAGATGTTGTACATCATATCAATTGGTGGACTGACGTGCATCTCAAACAAAAACTCCAAATTAGCATGGTTCTCATGCCACTCCTGATTCCTGCGAGTGTTGAACTTAGCACTGTCAAATACCAATTTTCCCGCTCCACGAGAGGTGCCCTCACCAGGTTGTCGGCTAACTGGTGGAGGAGAAGGTGACGTTTTGTCCTCAGTCACCTCCATTTCCTCATTCACCTCCCTCTCATCACTATTAGAGGATGAAAGTATCGCTCTTTTTCCCCTTGGCATAGTACCTAAAAAAAATATTTCAATTATCCACATGTACTACAATTCATTATTTGGCAACAAAAATTCAGAATTAATCCAAATAACCTCAAATACATTTTCTCAAGTTCTAATCATTCAATGATCGTACAAAAAGAGACATATTTTCTGCCTAAAGTTGCCCCAAAATCACCAAATTAAACAAGATATGTATCAATTATAATTCAATCAGTGAAAATAGCATCAATCATGGTTATAGCCATCTATAATTAACAATAATAATGCGCAATTAGCTATAACCAAGGTTAGGCAAAAATAAAACTAATTAACTCACAAAATCAACCAAATTGTTCACTATACACAATGCACATACTCAAACATCATCAACTAACCATTCTTAACCATAATTAATAATCACCAATGGCTCAAAAAATCCTAAATTCATTTTTCAATTTCCTCCAAATATAGCAATTGTGAATTTTCAAAACAATAATGACCAACAAATTGCTACATTTAAACATATAAACATGTTTAAACAATCTTAATAAGTATGAATAAATTAAAAAATAGTCATATACATCATCAAATTTTTGAAATTAAAAGATGTCAGAAAGCTCAGGATAAAAAATATGAACTTCTAAAATCAAAAGATTTGATGAAGAAACTTACCTCAATCACGTAGAAGGATGTTTGGTGATGCTAAAAATGCAAAAAATCCTATGAAACAACCTCCAATTGACCTCTAATTGAAGAAATTAGAGTTGAAGAACCCTAATCTTCAATCCTTCAAAAACCGAATTTGAGGTGTTTTTCTTGGATTTTAATCGGTTAAAAAGGTTGTATGAAATTCAAAAGGTGTTGGGTTGATGTTTTCTAGCAAGATTATGGAACAAAATTGAAGATTTGTGAGTTGGGTAGAAGAGAAAAGAGAAAACGTGCCTGAAAGTTCAAGAGAGGAAGGAAAAAAAATGAACTGAAATCGCATTTTTGGAAGCTATATTCGGCCACATAAAACGCGACTCAAAATGTGCCTTCAACTAGCGTTTTTGAAGTCGCGTTTCCTTCACAAATGTTGCAACAATTAAAACGCGACTATGTTGAAAAACGCGACTTTGAGTCGCGTTTCTTAAGTCGCGTTTTTTAATTTTGATCAGGCTTGAAAACGCGATTTCCATCAAAACGCGACATTGAGTCACGTTTTTAAGGCGCGTTTTCTGTTCTGTAGGTGCAGAATTGAAAACGCGATTCTGTACAAACGCGACTCCGAAGCGTGTTTTTGTGAAAAACGCGTTTTCTACTGCGAATTTTAGCAGAAATTCAACTTTTACAAAATTACAAATGGTACCCCAATCACTCAAAATGCATCATAGATCATTCGTTTGCCAAGATACTCAATACATGCACATGTAAAATGATCAAAATATGCATTTTAACCCCTTCTAACGAATCAAAAACAACAATTACTCAAATCGAGGGGTTGAGTTCCTTTATCAAACTTCGTCTTTTTCACCTCATTGGTCACTTTTGCTTTCACTTTCAATACCTATAAATGAAAAATAATGAAATAACTCAAATATATAATTTAAACATAAAATCACACCAAAATAACGTAAAGTATTAAAACATTGGGTTGCCTCCCAACAAGAGCTTTTGTTTATAGTCGTTGACTTGACTATTGAACCTCATTTTTCAAGGAGGCTTTGTTAATGAATAATCCACCATTTTATACCTTGGTGGATCATTAAATGGTGACTTTATAGCAAAAGTCACATGATCTAATAATGTAAGAAATGAAAGTGACTTACCTATCCCAAGTGTTTCATAGATATTATCTTGAATATGCACCACTCGAGAATTCACCAAAGGAAATGCCATGAGAGTATCTTGGGCAGGAATACCTTTAAAACCTGTACTTTTTATACACTCCTCAAGAAGGGTGAAAAATGAGTCATTAAAGCTCATCTCTTGAGATTCAAAGTTAGCTCCAAAGATATTATTATATGAAATGGACATTTTCTCATTAAAACACATTTGAAATTCATCATTTTCATCAAAATGCAACCCATTTTCACATACAACATTCCCACTATTCATGCTAGGATCATTTTGCAAATTATTAGAGAAAGTAACTTCACACAATGCATTCAATTGCTCATGTATTCTACCAAAGTGAGAAGCTAATTCATCTATTCTTTCCTCAATCTTATCAAAACGGTTGGAAGTTGCATTTGCTAGCTTTTCTATTACTGAATCAAATTGATTAGAAAAATTTTCTACAGCTAGCTCCCAAGATGCATTAGAATTATTAGCTAATGGTTCACTTTCTAACTCCCAAGGTAGAGGTGCATTAGCTAACTTCTCTATTGTCAACTCTCAAGATGGTTTTAATTCATATTGGACACTTTCAGGTTGGTAATCATAAAAATATGGATAATCACTATAAGTGCATTAATTATCCTAACCATATGCAGGAGAATTGCTCCAATTAGCACTATATCGATCAAAACAGGGATTGTAATACTCTAATTCATCATAATAATTCACATTTTGTACTTGCGTACATGTATTAGTAGCATGATAACCTCCACACAAGTCACAAATCACATGATAAGAATTAAAAGAATTAACATTCCTCCCTTGCTCAATTTCATGCATAATTGTGTCCATTTGAACTTGTAACATCATAACATCAAATTTAGTCTTTAAGCACCTTAAACCTTCTTCAAAAGACATACATTCAGTAAATTCTTGGTTACCTCTGTTGAAGGAGCTTTGCACTTGGTAACCATCCATTTCTCAAGCATTGTTCTCCAAATTGACCTACCCTCCTCATTACCTAAAATTACTTTTAAAAAATTTAAGAGCAAAATTAGTAAGAAAAATAGGTGATAAAACACATACACTCATAAAACACTAAAATAACAGAAAATATCATTCACATTATAACTAATAAAATGTCTAAACTAATAAAGTTACTCTTGACACCGATATTGCCAAATCTTCCCCGATAACGGCGCCAAAAACTTGACGGGTATTTTACATACGTACAAGTTAAAAAAAAAATCGAATTACACCCATTCACTGCAAGTATACAGATCAACTAGTAGTTTAGGGTATATATCGGGTCGATCCCACAGGGAAGAGTGAACAATTACCGATATTACTAAAGCTTCTCTATTATTTAGACTATCAATGAATTATAACAAATTTAACCTATTGAAATTATACAAAATAACAAATAAAAGCTCTTTAAGTTGTAGTATCCCTAACTACTTATGCAAGTGCCATATTTGGATCATTGAGTACTACATCTAGGCTAGTTATGGTGTAATTTCCTTAAACATGTGAAACCTACTTTCGTAGTGAATCAACTATATTTATAACTAATCCATACCTATTCTCATGGTTATGAAATTAGTTACAAGTTCATTTCTTCAATGAAATTACATGAAATGAATCACTAAAAACCACATAGGTGCACCTCTACTTTCGTGAGTGTACTCCCTATGTTTAGCACTTCTTGAACTAGTGTTAAATCTCAATTTTTATTGCAGAAACAACACCTTAGATAATCACAATCAATGGTACCAGATTAGTCATGATTTAAAGAGCCAAAGTGCTAAATAACTTGCTCAAATCATAGCAATCAAATAGCCAAATAATAAACACTAACAGTCATAGAAAGTTCAACCAAACCCAAGGCATAAACTTTAAAGACACATATTGAACACAAAATCCAGAACATGCATATCAACTAAACTTAAGAATTTGATACAAAAGATAAAGAGTTAGAGAAGAGATAACCTATGTCACTTGAGCTTGAACTCCTCCTTCTTCATCTCCATCTTCATCCTAATCTAGCTAACATACATGAATGGATGAACTATATTAGTCTACACTAATGCTAACCTAACACTCAGAAGATGAAAGAGCTACATTTCTGCACTCTCCAAGTTCTCCCGTATGTCTCTATTCTTTATATTTGCTAGCTAAAGAGAATTTGCTATCAGAAAATCTGGCTACGTATGGATGTCCAGACCTCTCCCAATGTCTCTGCATAAAAACTGCTCAAGAGCTCCATTTTTCCAAGTCAAATTCCACATTTTGATTCCCAAATCTGAACTTTGTTAGGATAGTCAATAACCAATGTTTTTGACCTGAAAATAAGCCACCTTGTCTGCCCTTTTGTCTTCTGAAGCATGTGCACCGAATTCCCTTGCAACTTATGGTTGGAAAGTGGTATGAACACAAGAGAAATGGCTGAGCAAATTGCAGAATTTCGGCTACAAAACGCTCCTACACAAAACGCGGCTTCAACTCGCGTTTTCAACTTGGCCTTGCTTCAACTGTGATTTTCTTTATGATGAAGGCCGAACTAGCTTTTGTACAAAACACAAAAGTTGCAATGCTTCAAGAATCATCTAAATCGGAGCTTTGTAGACTGAGATATGATCAAAATACTATCACCTGGTCAAACCCGTGTTTCAATTTTTGACCACAAAATGCAGCTTTTGTATTCTGACTTTTTGTCCATGAAAACAGCAGAATTGGATTTCAATGTCTTCATAACAATTGTAGATATCTTTCTTAGCTTTAACATGGTATAAAGATCACCTCAATCCGATAAGTGTAGGTCCAGATATAGTCGAAATACCGAAGAGTGTCAAAACTGTCTTGAATTGCATTTCCTCACTTTGAATGTTTTTCACTTCATTTCTCTTTCAACCACTTGAATTCATCACCAATTATCTATTTTTCACCTCACTTGACATCCTTTGGTGATTGATTCATTAAACCTGCATAAAAATGAAGTTTTTATCACTAAAATAAATAGAAATGCTCTAATAGCCACTTTTACCAAACAATGTATATTTTTACCAAAACCTATTTATTTTAGTTATAAAACTAAATAATCAAACAAAATTAACTAATAAAATGTACTTAAAAATACGTAAAATAAACTCTTATCAATAATAGCATTCACTTAACTGATAATGTCATTTGCAAGAGTAGTAAGGAATTTCACATCTCTAGGACATTTCTATTGTTATTTTTATATTTTTATCTCATGTTTATAGTTTCGCTTTAATATCTAGTACTTGCGATAGTCTAAATAATAAAGGAGTTCAAAAAATATCGACAATTGACAATCTTCCATGTGGGATCGACAATTAATACTCCTATACTCAATAAACGACTCGTATACTTGCGAAAAATCGCGTGTGGGGTATTTAAGATTTATAAATGTAAAACTTGACTGTGGAATGAATTTATTGTTATATGTATACCCCGCGCTCGTCAAGCAATCTGCCTTTGTCCCAGGTCGAGAATATCTGAGAATGTTCTTCTTGTGCAAGAGATGGTAGCATTAATTAACAAGAGAGCACGGGGACACAATTGCATCTTTAAATTAGACATTATAAAGGCATTCGATAGAGTGTCATGGCTATTCTTGCGGCTATTGCTCCAGGAGTTTGGTTTTGATTATAAATTTATTATGCTTATCTTGTATAACCTCTCACAAAGTTGGTTCTCTGTATTGGTGAATGGTAGGTCAAGGGGCTTTTTCTATGCATCATGGGGTATTAAGCAAGGAGATGCTTTGTCGTCTATTCTTTTCATCCTTGCATCCAAAGCTATAAGCAGGGGGTATTTAAGATTTATAAATATAAAACTTGATTGTGGAATGAGTTTATTGTTATATATATATCCCGCGCTCATCAAGTAATTTGCCTTTGTCCCAGGTCGAGAATATCTGAGAATGTTCTTCTTGTGCAAGAGATGGTAGCATTAATTAACAGGAGAACACGGGGACACAATTGCATCTTTAAATTAGACATTATGAAGGCATTCGATAGAGTGTCATGGCTATTCTTGCGGCTATTGCTCCAGGAGTTTGGTTTTGATTATAGATTTATTATGCTTATCTTGAATAACCTCTCACAAAGTTGGTTCTCTGTATTGGTGAATGGTAGGTCAAGGGGCTTTTTCTATGTAGCACGGGGTATTAAGCAAGGAGATCCTTTGTCGCCTATTCTTTTCATCCTTGCATCCAAAGCTATAAGCAGGAGGCTGAATAAGAAGGTATCAGATGGCAGTGTGACTCATTATGCAATGCCAAGAGATTGTTTACGTGTCACACACTTATTGTTTGTTGACGACATTGTGATCTTTGCGAGAGGAGATAGGAGGTCTGTGGGCAATTTGATGAGTTTCTTAGAACTCTACTAGAATGGATTAGGTTAGAGCTCCACTAGAATGGATTAGGGCCAAAGGTCAACAAACAAAAGAGTTTTTTTATAGCATTGAAGAGGTGTGGAACTGGCCAGTTACATTTCATACAACACTTGACATGTTTTAGACATGGATCTTTCCCTTTCTTTTATTTGGGATGCAATCTATATAATGGAAGTCAAAGGAAGGATTTCTTTCAATTTTGGGTTAAGAAGTTTGTTGTTAGGATGGCGGGATGGAAGAAGCAATTCCTCTCACAAGGTGGTCGACTACTTTTAATTAAACATGTTCTGTCTTCCATCCCTCTGCATGTGATGGCAGCCATGGATCCTCCTGAGGTTGTGTTAAAGTGGTTAGAACGAATCATGGCAGAATTCTTTTGGGAGCAGTCTGATTTGGGTCCCAAACATCACTAGTGCATCTGGAGAGATTTGTGTTACCCCACGGTTGAGGATGGACTAGTGTTGAGGGGATTTGAAGACATGCAGCGAGCTTTGAGCTGTAAGTTTTGGTGGCAATATTGCACTTCATCATCACTATGGGCCAGTTTTATGCAATTCATGTATGGTTTCAATAATGGTGCTCTGAACAAGACTTCCAGAGTATGGCGACACATGCTTCCCACCTGAGATATGGTGGACCAATTCACAGAAATCTTAGATGTGGTAGGAAAACGACAGCCGGCCTAGACTCTTACATCATTACGAGTTTTTACTATTTCCTCAGCTTGGGACGAGCTGCGTGCTAAACGAACGCGTATGGGATCAAGGAGATGTATATTGAATCGTAGAATCCCTTGCAAAGTATTGGTTTTTATGTGGAAATTGCTCAACCATTACCTGTTTTTTCCTAAAGTTTTGAATGCTTTCGAATTTCATCTTCTTTCTAAATGCCAATTCTATCTAAATAGGGAATCTCAAGATCACGTTTTGTCAAATTGCTCTTTTACAGCCGCAGTGTGGGATTTCTGTTCCAGGCAATGACGGAGCTAAGGGGGGGCTGATGGGGGCTATGGCCCTCCTAAATTTTGAAATTTTAATTTATAGTGTGTAAATATATATGTAAAACAAAGTTGGCCCCCCATAATTTTTTACAATTTTAGTTTTTATTATGAGAGTTTATATATATATTTATAATTAAAGTTAATATTTGATTTTTTAGATGTCATATATTTAAATGAATGGAAATCATTTTGAACATAGCATATTAAGAAAATTTTGGCCCCTCTAGTTCCTCAAATGGTATTCTCAGCAGATTATAGCATTGGTGGTATCATAGCCCGACTAGTTCAGCAAGAGGAGAATTGTGTATGGTATTGCCGTCAATTATTTGTTAGGAGTAGTGGAAGGTTAGGAATATATCAATGTGTGAGGGTGATAATGTAATGCCTATGCAGGTTTGCCGAAACATACAATCCATGATGTTAGTATTTCTCAGGCCATCCCTTTTGTTCAAGTGACCAAAGAAGACAAAATTTTGTTGCAATCGGGACTACTGACTAAACTACGCAAGAGGAAGCCTAAAGTTCTATGCTCAATCTTTGGACCATGCCGGCAACTGGTTATGTAAAGCTAAATGTGGATAGATCATTCTTAGGGAATCCTAGTTACTCAGGCGCGGGAGAGGTGTTTCGAGATTTGTATGGCAACATCTTATGTGGATTTGCTAGATTTCTGGGAATGATGACCAATATGGAAGCCGAGTCTTTGGCATTGTTTGAGGGCATGCAGCTATCCTTGGAGAATGGCTTTCACCATGTGAAAATTGAAATGGATTCTCAAGCATTGTTGAATATGTTAATTGGCAAAGGGCAGGTACCTTGGAAGTTATGGAAAGCCATATCACGCATCAAATCCCTAGCACTTGGTAAACGCTTCATCTTTACTTATATATTTAGAGAGGCAAATGCTATCGCAAATGCTCTTGCAAATCTTGCCAGTTTCTCGCATTGTCATAACAGATTTTTTGCATCTCAGCTTTCGGAGAATATCCAACGTTTAGCTCGCCTGGACAGGATGCAAATGCCTTATGTAAGATTGTGTTAGTTTTTTCTCTGTAAGGGAGTAGTACTCCTCATTTATAGTTTTTAGTTTCTATTCTCCAACTTAATAAAAGAGGGCTAGCGCTTGTTTTTGAAAAAAAAAGTGTGTTTTATTATTTAGTTTTGGTGTGTTTTAATTGTTTTTATAGCTAATGAACTAAGTTTCTAGTGAAGATACACATTTTATGGTTAAGTGTGAACAATTGCATTTCTATGGATTAAAGTGGTGAAAACTTCATGGTTTTGTGGGTTTAATGATTCAATCATCCAATGGAGTTAAGTAAGAATATATTTGCATGACTGTTGATAATTTGAAGTGATTTAAAGAAGACATGAAGTGCAAATATTCAAAGAATGAAATGCAAGTTAAGACAGCTTTGATACCTGTTAGTATTTCGGCTATATCTTGAGTTACACTCATTGAATTGAGGTGATTTTTGAGCCATTTTGAAGCTAACACATAGCTATACATTTATCATGAAGATCTTGAAGTCCATTTTAGTCATTTTCATTGTCAAAATGTTAAAATATAGAAGTGAAATTTTGTTGTCAAAAGCAGAAACATGGGATTGACTAGTCAAGGGTATTTTGGTCATTTCTTAGTATATAGAGCTCCAAATTGTATGATTCTTGATGTATTGGAAAGCTAACTCAAAGAATATAGATTTCATGTTTTGTATAAGAGGTAGTTCAGTCTCCAACATCAAGAAAATATCAGTTGAAGTTGGTGCAAACATAGAGCAAGGAAAAAGATTGACCAGAATTGAGCAAACCCACAAAAAGACAAAACGTGGGGTCAATACGTGATCTCAGGTCATGTTTTCGAGGTCACATATTCTCTATTCACACAAGCGGCTACAACTTGTTCTCTATTCACCAAGCTTTTTGACGAATTTTTCTGCAAGAAATCTGGTTAGATATAAGCAAGCGAGGAAACTTGTAGAAACAACTTTTGGGAGTTTCAAGAGCCAAAATTGACAACTGGAAACAACTCAATTGTGGCTTGAATCTCTCTATAAATAGAGGCCTTGGAGAACACTTTGACAGCTTTGGAAGGCTACAGAAACTCCACAAAAATGTAGTCTTCACTAGAATTCCTCAGTTCATTGTTTAGGGTAGATTAGTATAGTTAATCCTTCTTGTATTTGTAGTTGGATTTGGATGAAGAATTGAGGAGTAAAGATGGAAAGATGGATCTCGTGTGACAAGGGTGACTTCTCTCCTATCACTTTCTCATTTGTATTTAAGTTCATGTTTAGCTATAATACAAGGTTGGATCTTGTTCTTCATGTTTAGTTACAGTTTATGTTTAGAGTTATGGATGAACTTTCTATGTCTTGTTAGTGATATTTACTTGGTAATTTGGTGATATTATTTTGAACAAGTTATTTATCACTTTGGCTTATCTAATCATGATTAACCGGCCATTAATTGTGATGATTTTAAGGTGTTAAGTTTGCAATGAGAATCAGGCTTTAATACTGGTTCAAGGAAGCGATAAATTTAGGGAGTATACTCACGAGAGTAGAGGTGCACCTATGTAGTTTTAGTGACTTATTTCATGTAATTTCATAAAAGAAATGAACTTGTAATTAATTTCATAACCACGAGAATAAGTATGACTTAGTTACAAGTATAGTTGATTCATTACGAGAGTAGGTTTCACATATATTAAGCAATTACGCCATAGCTACTTAAGATAACAATATACAAGTAACCAGAAATTTCATTTGCAAGAGTAGTAAGAAATTTCTATACCTCTAGGAGTTTTTTATTGTTATTTGTATTACTTTTATCTTATGTTTATAGTGTACATTTAATATCTAGCACTTGTGATAGTCTAAATAATAAAAGAGTTTGAAAATCATCGGTAATTGACAATCTTCCTTGTGGATTCGACCTTTAATACCCTACACTCAATCACGACTCGTATACTTCCAGAAAATCGCATGTGGGGTATTTAGAAATTTAGAAATATAAAATTTAACTATAGATAAACTAATTGTTATGTGTATCCCGTGCTCGTCAATTGCTATGCAAACTACATCAATGGTGAAGGGCTTAATTTTGAACTTAAGCCTTAATTTTACCATCCATCAAATTTGTAATAAAGCCATGGAGAGCTATGGAATTTTGGGATCCTTTCAATGGTTTCTAGAAATTTCTTGAGTTACAAAAAGATATATATGTCTCAACAAAATCCTCCATGTGTCTTTTACTTTTTGCCTTTCATTCTCCAACTAATCGATTATACTCATTAATTAATGCTGATCAAATTCGTACTTATTCTTTGCTAATAGAGTTATTGTAGTTAGAAGCATATATATTGGCACATAAGAGGTGAAAATAGCGAAATGCTTCGATCGGAAATTATCTAAATCCTACAGTAATTAACTATAACTATTTTCCTTTTTTTATCCAGATACACACATGAAGACCAATGATTTTCGCATACATTAAATGTTATGAATACCCTCGACTCCCTTATATTCACCAAATGACTAAATACCTTAGTTTACAACTTTTCTTAGTATAAGATCCTCATCGATTCTAAACATGGAGCATGTTATTGGTTCTTCTTGAATTTGATACAGAAAATTAACAAATGTTTTGGATAGAAAAGCTTGATTATGCTGTTTATATAAGTAGGAATTGTGTCAAAGAAAGGATAAAAATTGCATTTGCTGGATCACGGGATCACAAGATTAAATTCATTGGGTCATAGTTCAACCGTTACGCTCATATAGTCGAGGTATTGAAGTTTCAGGTAGAAGATATTGCAACTTAATTAAATTCTTACTTGTTAAAATACAATGGACCATATAATTTGCTAACTCTAGTAATGGTACTACGCCTAACTTAAAATTCTTAAATGCCCCTACCAAGAATATATGCCCAACATATTGCAATAATGTGTTGGTTCTGAAAATAATTGTTTATACTCCACCCGAGTCTGCATATACTGGATTGCCTCAAAGTCTTCAAATTATATTTGTATTAAGAATAGCAACATTAGTATGGGTTATTATGGAATCACACTCAAGAGCGGTAGGGATAAATATAGAGTTTCATGGAAAGCCTACCACAAATGTCTATCTGTATTGATAAGATCAACTACAAGATTGGGTGCTGTTTTTGGAGGTGAGATGCTTGGACATACTAGTGAAACATCTTGATATACAAGACTTGTTTTTTGGGTTTGAGATGAAAACTAGGCATATATCAAAAAGATTCAAATACCACCAATGTAGTAAAAAGAAATGTCCAAATAGAATTGAAGCAATAGGACAATGTGATTCACATCTCAATATAAATTTGATTACCATGCCTTACCAATTATTAGTGGGATCACTTTAATGACCAGTAGGCACAAACATGTTGAAGTTTTAGTGGCATAATTTAATCTCTTTACTTCATTATATCTTTAAAGCATCTCTTTTGTGGTTACATATGATCCTTCTATATCATGGATATGCTTTAAGGAATTCTTCCATCAAACACATTTCCCCTCATTAGCATGCTAGAATCGCCTCATAATGTCATACCTGAATGCATAGACTTTCAGCCTTTCCAGGTGTACAAGGGCTAGAACCTATAGTATCTCGTTCCTTTCTAAATTGATGAAAGTTCTTCTGACAGAAGTTTTCCATTTTGCTTCCCCAACCTTCTATTTTTCAACACATTCCACCCACCACTGCCATCTTAATTTGTTGTTGCAAACATTTGAGATATGTAATAGGTGACGCACGCGGGGTATACATATACAATTTAACTCATCCACAATCAATTTTTACATTTATAATTCCTAAATACCCCACACGCAATTTATCGCAAGTATACGAATCGTGAGCAAGTATAGGATATTAAGGGATGATCCCACAGGGAAGATTGCGATTATCGGTGTTTTTCGAACTCCTTTATTATCTAAACTACCATAAACATATAAAAGTAATGAAAATTACACTAGAAAGCTCCTAGAGATATGGAATTCTTTACTACTCTTGCAAATGATATTATTGGTTACTTGTATGTTATTATCTTGGCTAATTATGGCGTAATTTCCTAATGTTTGTGAAGCCTACTCTCGTAGTGAATCAACTATACTTGTAGATAAGTCATACCTACTCTCGTGGTTATGAAATTAACTACAAGTTCATTTCTTTTATGAAATTACATGAAACAAGTCACTAAAGCCACAAAGGTGCACCTCTACTTTCGTGAGTGAACTCCCTAAGTTTATCACTTCCTTGAACTAGTGTTAAATTCCAATTCTCATTGCAAACTTAACACCTTTAGATAATCACAACTAATGGCTGGTTAATCATGATTAAAAAGCAAAAGTGATAAATAACTTCCTCAAAATAATATCATCAAATAACCAAGTAAAAATCATTAACAAGATATAGCAAGTTCAACCATAATTCTAGACATAAACTTTAACTAAACATGATAAACAATATCCAAACTTGTATTATAACTAAGCATAAGATGCAATACAAGAAATAAAGTGATAGGAGAAATGTCACCCATGTCACTTGAGCTCTATGCTCTCCATCTTCATCCTCAACTTCATCTAAGTCTAGCTACAAATACAAGAAGGAAACACTACTCTACCTACATAGGAGAGAAGTCACCCTTGTCACATGAGCTCTAACTCTCCATCTTTACTCCTCCAATCTTCATCCAAATCAAACTACAAATACAAGAAGGAAACACTACACTAATTACTCTATACTACTCTAACTAATGAATCAAGGAAACTCTAGTGAAGACTACATTTTTAGTGAGTTTCTCTAGCCTTCCAAAGTTTTGTAAATGTTCTTCAAAGGCCTCTATTTGTAGAGAATTCAAGCTCAAGATGAGTTGTTTCTAGTTGGCAAAATTGACTCTTGAAACTCTCTTGAGTTGTTTCTCCAACTTTCCAGTCTTTTCTTGGTCAGATATAGCCGAAATTGCTAGTTGGAATTGAGTTGGAAAAGTTGTGTGAAAGCAAGGCAAGTTGATGACCAAGTTACAGAAAACAAGTGATAATACGCAACTTGAGCCACGTATTCATGAGTCGTGTTTTCACTTCTGCACTATTTCAATTGTTATTTTGGGGATGATGAAGGTCGAACCAGCTCTTGTGCAAAACATAAACGTTGTAGCCCTTTGAGTTAGATTTCTCATTCATCAAGAATCATCCAATTTGGAGCTCTGTGGACCGAGATATGATCAAAATACCAAAGACTGGTCAGAACTATGTTCCAGCTTACGACCACAGAATTTGCGCTTCTGTATTCTGACTTTTTGACAATGAAAACGGCTGAACTGGACTTCAATGTCTTCATACCAAATGTAGATCTATCTCTTAGCTTCAAAGTGGTGTAAGAATCACCTCCATCCAATGCTTGTAGCTCACGATATAGCTGAAATACGAAAATGTGTCAAAGCTGTGAAGCTTGTTTCCTTTGTTCTTGATTGCATTTCCTCTTTTGCACTTCATATTCTCTTTTTATCACTTTAAACCATCATCAATCATCCAAATATGTTCTCAAATCATGCATTTGATGATTGAATCCTTAAACCTATAAAAGCATGAAGTTTTCACCATTAAAATCCATAAAAATGCAATTTTTACCCTTTAAACCACAAAATGTATATTTTCACTAGAAACTTAGTTTATTAGCTATAAAAGTAGTTAAAACACACCAAAACTAAATAATAAAACACACTAAAAATACGTAAAATATCTACTTGTCAATAGGCATACACATCATTCTATGGTATTTAATATGCCCAATGTCATCAAATGGTGGAAATTATGTGTATATATTCCTACAATGAATCATGCATTATTTCTCATAGAGACATATGTAACTCACCATCTGGTAGTTTAATTAATGTTTCTATACTATAAATGCATACAAGAGTGAAGTGCTAAGTCTACCAAAGTAAAAACCTATATATACCTATTCCATATTGGCAAGATATGTAACAAAAGATTATGAAAACCCAAATGTCGATATTGTGTAATCCAACTTTTGTCGATATTGTAACAAAAGTTTTAATGAATAGATAGCTATAATTGCCTATTATTATTGGTTAGAGTAGTTTGAAATTGAAGACTCAAACTAACTCATCTATACACAATAGACTTGTTTTTAGAACATCCATTTGACAAATCAGTAAAGCAACAAAAAAGCAATTCTCTTAAATTTATAGATGACATTTTCAGTCATCTTTGGCATTGGTTTTGGTTTTGGCTCTCGATAGTTGTATGATCATGAATGGCACGATTGAATAGATTTGGGAACTGGAAATTTTGGATAGCTCTTTAGTCTAGCTTGTTGGAGTTCTAATAAGTGTATATTTTATGTGTTTTAAATGCATTTTATTACTTAGTTTTTAGTCTATTTTATTCACTTTTAAAGCTAAATAACTATGTTTTTAGTGGTTTTATATTTTGTGATTTAAATATGAAAAATTACATTTTTATGGATTAAAGTGGTTTAAACTTCATGTTTTTATAGGTTTTAATGATTCAATCATTAGCTAAAGTGAAGTTAAAAGACATTTGAATTATTTTTGATGATTTGAAATAATTTAAAATGAACATGAAGTGCAAAAATATTCATAGTGTGAATTCGAATCAAGCTCAAAGAACAAAAGTTTGGCAACTTTGATACCTTTTGGTATTTTGACTATAATTTGAACTACAGGCATTGGATTGAGATTATTGTTGAATAAATTTGAAGGTAAAACATAGATCTACATTTCTTATGAGACGTCGAAATCTAGTTCATGTGTTTTCATGGTCAAAACACCGAAATACAGAATTGCATTTGTGTTGCCAGAATTTGAAATTGGGTTCTAACCAGTCGAGGGTATTTCTAGCATTTCTTAGTTTACAGAGCTCTAAATGACATGATTCTTAACGTATTGGAAACTAACTCAAAAGATAATAACTTTCATGTTTTGTGCAAAAGTTAGTTAAGCTTCGATCATATAGAATTTACAGCTCAACTTAGTGCAAAAAATAGAGCAAATTCCAGAATCATCAGAAAAGTGCCAACCCTACAACAAAGTGAAATGCGACTCGTTATGTGAGTTGCAGGTCCCGTTTCCACATTGCATTTCCCGAATTTCAGCCATCAACTTCTCTACAACTTTCACTCTATTTACACAACCTTTTTGAACTATTTTTTTGATCAAATTTCAGTGGGAACTACCAAAGAAATTTATGGAGGCTTGTAGAATCAACTTTTGTTGATTTCAAGAAACAATTTGCATCAACTTTAACAAATGCATTTGGAGCTTGAATTCATCAATAAATAGGGGATTTGAAAACATATTTTCATAACTTTATAACCTAGAGGAACTACCACAAAAATGTAGCTTTCACTAGTTCACCTTAGTTCATAAGCTTAGTGTAGTTAGTGTAGTTTACCCATCTTGTATTGTAGTTAAACAAAGATGAAGTTGAGGATGAAAACAGAGAGTTTGGAACACAAATGGCATGGGTAATATCTCTTCTATCACTTTATTTCTTGTATCGATTCTCATGTTTAATGAATATATAAGTTTGGCTCTTATTTGTGTTTCTTTTGTTTCTTGGTAGTTTGTATATCTAGGGACTGGACGAACTTTTATGATTGTTAAGTGAAACTGTCATGGTTATTTGCACTTATTTCTTGAGCAATTTATTTAGCATTTTTGCTATAACAATCATGATTAATTGGCACCATTAGTTATGATAATCTAAAGGTGTCATTTTATCAATAACCATTGTGACTCAATACTAATTCATGGAAGTATTAAACCTAGGGATTTAACTCACTAATGTAAGGTTGAACCTTTGTGGTCTTGGTGTTTATTTCATGTAATTTCATAGAAGTCAATGAATCTATAACTAGTTTGATATCACATTAGTAGGTATGGAATAGTTATATGTATGGTTGGTATATTTGCGAAAACATATATCACATATATTTGAAAATTAAGTTGTAACTAACTAAGGTAATAACACTCATTTAACCTGCAATTTTCACTTGTAAAAATAGTTTGGAATTCCATGGTCCTAAAAACTCTCTATTAGTTTCACTACTTGTATTTTATGTTTGCAGTGTAGGTTTAATTTGTAATACTTGTGATATTCTAAATAATAAAAGAGTTCAAAAATCACTTGTAATTGACAATTTTTCCAGTGGAATCGACGTACACCTTATATCTCCTACGTTTGATAAACGATACATACACTTGTAAAAAATGGAGTATTTAGGTTTTTTAAAATTTGATATGAAATAAAAACCTTGTCAAGTTACTTTGGTCTTATAAGATGTAAGATGAAAGCTAGGGTCCTTAGTTAAAATTGGAATCTGCTGCTTTGCGGTTACTATTGCTATACGCTAGCAGTCCGTAATTTTCCCACGCAAATTACATTTTCCAAGATTTTCCAATGCCTTGCTGAATCATGCCGGAAAATGTGTGGCACAAGATTTTTTTCCGATCGGGTAAAGTAGTTTGGGTGGCTTGAGGATTTCTGCCCTATCAAAGTACGATTAGTAACTCACATCTCAAGAGTTGAAAAACATCGTACACACTTGATAAGGGTGAAACGTGCCACATATCATCAAGCTATCTATTTTTGGTTGCGTAGATTATTTTCATAGTTCCTCACCTTTTGTTCACCATTCTATTTAGTTCCTCAACTTTCAAAAGTCTCTATTACATCGCTCAACTTACGTTTGGTTCTAAATTGTCCATCCAAACCAATCTAAGTATAGTAATTCTTAGTTAATCCCACGAGGTTTCATTTCATGTCTATTTTCCTCCCTTAAATTTAAAAATAAGGCATGTTAGCTCTTTTTGATAGTCTTGGTTAATTATTTAATAGTTGACTAATTTTACTACCAGAAAACAATAACATTATTCTTGTAACAATTTATATAAACCAAAAAAATTGAAAGATTATCTTTTAACAAATACCAATTTTGGTATCACCTTATGCTTACAAAATTTGGTAACTTTATTTATTATTCATTTGTTATTGCTATTAGCGTCATCACTGTTATTTGATTTATACTCTAATAAACTAAAAGAATATATATAAATTTTACTATAATCCAACATGAATATTTAAGCACCCAACAGCTGAAACTTTGGTAACTCTAAATGCATTAAGTGCTGCCTCAGTAATGCATACATACATACATATATGCACATATACATACCCATACATACACACATACATATACATATACAGGTATATAGCTCGCTTAATAATGCATGCATTCCTACAATTTAGGTCTTTTATCTTTTGAGAAATACTATTCATTATTTGATTCAAAGCCACAAGCAAATCGCTTTAAAAAGAAAATGAGATATTCATCACGCATTAGAGATGTGACTAATACTTGTACTTATTAGTTTAATTGTGGTTGCGTCTTCCATTATTTTCGAAGCTTCACGCAAAGCATTAAATAATAAAATAAGATAATGATGATGGTTGTACCTAATAGTAGTACATAGTTGAATAGGAATCATTGTATCTATCATAATTTTCAAGACGCAAAAGTAAGAAATTATCAGTTTTAAAGCCATCTCAAAGTTCAGACTCATAGTTTATATAACACATTATTGTTTATTTTGTGTATTAATTTTGTATGGTACATTTCCATATCCAACAAATATTTTCATTTCATTAAAGAACATTTTTCAATTAAAAATGCAGTACAAAAAAACCTTTCTTTTTTATTTTGCAAAAGTGATTCCTTTTTCTTTACACCTATGGTTTTCTAGGCCATTCAAGCATAACTTTTGCAAAAGTTCTTCCATTTATTCTGCTTTTCCAATTCCAATTTTTTTTCTTGAATCATTTATTTTCACAATTTTGAAGATGAGTTTTACTTCAATTTACAGAAAGACTGTTTCGACTCATTCTCAACCATCTAGCTCCGGGCCCTGCCGTAAATGGGCTTCAAAATCAGTGGTCAAAATCACCAATCTATCCCATGTCTGGCTGGATTCAGGACCACTCCATTTTCTATTGATAATTGCAGACACAATATAAGAATGAACGCAAACAGATGTAGCTACTAAAACAGATTCAGGACCACTCCATTTGTTATTTTGAGTTATCGTGTTATCTGGCTGTGAAATAAGGTTGACTGTACTCCGTTATTTGTTACTACTGAGTAACCGGGGATCCTCACCTAAAGTGTCGATTTTCGCGTCAAAAGGTAGTAATTTCTATGAGTACGTGGTCGTATAGCGAGAGGAGCTGAGTAACCGGGCTCCTTCATCTAGCAAATGTTGGAATTCGCGTCAAAAGGCTCCACTGGTTAGAAACTAAGTCTTTTGTGCTATTAAAAAAAAAAGAAAACAATTAGAAAACATGAAAAACAAAAAGTGAAGGTTGTATTAGTGTGTGATAAAAGTCAGCTTGCCGATTTATGCATTAAATGTTGAGATTTTGGTTAATAGTTGGATCATTTGCTGATAAATGTTATGCGCCATTCCTTTTTCTTAGATTAGTTAACCTGGAATTGAAGGAGTTTGTGATTTAGAACCTAATCGGGGTGATGTTTTTTGGATTTTGATCACTGATACTTGATATATATATTTTTTGGTATCTTGGCAATTTGATAGATGGAACAACGGCCATTATCAAATATTGGTGTTTGTTTGCTATTCTCATACTTGAGAACGAGCATGGTTTAGGTGTGGGGGGAATTGATAGGTTACAATTTTATCATTTATTTTATTATTAATTTTCCCTATTATCTGACCTGATGTGGATTAATTATTAGATTATATTCACTTTTGACAATTTACATTTATTTCAGGGAGTGGATATAAAATACCATAACAAGTGCCAATTTGACAATCATCAGGAAGGAGCTCAAGTAGAAAGCATCCAGGGGCATTTTTGGAACAGAAGGTGCGGCCCTTTTTGGTAATTGGCTGAAGACAGCAAGAAAAAAAAAACAAACCCAAAAGGCCGAAGTCTTCTTCGGGCAAGGGGAGCCGCCGCACAGGAGATAAGCTTTAGAGTAGCTAGGTATTAGATAGAAAAAAAAGCGCAGAGAATTAGCACTACTTTGATTGCTTAGCCTTTGACTTTTCTTTTTTGTTTAGCTCTTAGTAGTTTTCTTTTCATTCCTCGGATGTTAGGAGCAATTAGGAGATTCAATCATTCTCTGTAACTTTCGGTTTCCTTTCATTTGTTCAGAGTCAATGGCTGCGACTGATGCTTCACTTTTGTGTGGGGTTTTCGCATCAAAAATGAACTAATTTCTTCACTCTAGTCAAGGAACAACGGAGGCTTTGATTTGCTTAAAAATTGTGAGATCGATTTAATTTTATCTTTTTCTTTTATTTATTAGTATTCGCATATCCCTTGATTACAGTATTTATGATTATTTAATTAATTAATCGTTTTGGATCCGGATAATTAGTTAACCTGATAATCTATTGTCAATTAGGGCATTAAATCCGTAATTGTTTAATTGCCTTGAATTGGTGACAATTAGCATGATTAGGTTTGTGTCAGGGAGATAAGCGGACTAATCTGAAATAACCCTATTAATGTGTTATTTGGTTAAAATAGGGCTCCTCTAATAAGTAAGGCAATTGGGGAATTAAATCTTACGGACGTATCTGAAATTATTTCTCAATTAGAGTAGTGATTAACGGGCGTACCTTGATCACCGACGCAGTAAGGAAGAGTTGACTGCCCTCGCTTGTTTGGCAATTATAACATATTTATTAATAAATAATTGGAATTGCCTTTGTATCGATGATCAATTATGTGAACCATTGTTGAAGTTATTTCTTGGCTAGAACCTTAGTTATCATCCATTCGATTTTAGTGAATTGTTATTTAGTTTTTATTAGCTTCTTGGATTTTATTTGAACTTATTTGATTGTCACTTTCTACACAAAAATACCCTCTGGTTACTGTGGATTTGAAAAGAAATAGTTACACCCAATCCCTATGGATTCGACCCTGCTTACCACTATTGTAAAAATTAACTTTAGTTGAGCAGGTTTTTATTATTGCACAGGCTCGACAATCTGTCAGGAATGAGAGGGGAGGAGGAAGAGAGAAGGAGAAGAGGGGAGGAGGAAAGAGAGGGAGAAGGAAGAGGGAAGAAAAGGGAGGGGGAGGAGAAAGGAGGAGGGAGGAAGTGATGGTAGTAAGTGGTAATTGTAGATGGTAGTGTTAATTTTTAAAAAGTATTCTAAAAAATTTTTAATTTTGAAAAGTATCCTAACATATATTTCAAAAACCTCTTAAAAAACACCACAAAAAATTCTATAGTAAAAGTTTTTTATATACACTGCTATAATAAAATATTTTAAAAACACCCCAAAAATAGTTAATCCAAACGGTGTTATTAGCTGTTTAGAATTTGGATCAGTCATCACTTTTCTTTGGTCATTTACCTCCTATTATATGAGGATCTGGAGCAAGTATGGTTTAGGTTTTAGTTCAATTACACATTTGTTGTATATTTTATCTAATTTGGTATTTATTAATATTACTTTATTATATGCGTAAATTTTGTTCATTTACACCAACTTAATATGTGAGGACTCGCAAAAAAATTTACTTATTTAATCTCCTATTTCTAACTTATTTAATTATTTATTTGGCCTTTTACTCCGAATATTATTTTCTAAGCTCTTGAGACCTAATTACATGGAAATATAGTTTCATTATATTTTTAAAGTGACTTGTTTCAAAAATTAATTTCCGGAAGCTCGTTTAGTGAAAATAGTAAACACGTCTTTGGAAATTGATAAGAGTTTATTTTACGTATTTTTAAGTGCATTTTATTAGTTAATTTTGAGTTGATTATTTAGTTTTATAATTAAAATAAAGAGGTTTTTGGTAAAATTATATATTTTTGGTAAAAGTGGATAATATTGCATTTCTATTGATTTTAATAGTAAAAACTTCATTTTTATGCAGGAATAATGAATCAATCACCAAAGGAGGTCAATTGAGGTGAAAAATAGAGATTTGGTGATGAATTTAAGTGGCAACAAGAAGAATGAAGTGAAAAACGTTCAAGTGAGGAAATGCAATACAAGTCAGTTTTGACACTTTTCAGTATTTTGACCATATCTGGAGCTACACATATCGGATTGAGGTGATCTTTATACCATTTTAAAGCTAAGAAAGAGACCTACAATTCGTATGAAGACATCGAAATCCATTTCTGCCATCTTCATGGACAAAAAGCTGGAATACAGAAGCTGCACCCTGTGGTCGGAAGTTAAAACAGAGGTTTGAACAGGTGACAGTATTTCGATCATATCTCAGGCTACAAAGCTCCGATTTGGATGATTCTTGAAGCATTGAAAAGCTAACTCAAAGGGCTACAACTTTTGTGTTTTGCACAAAAGCTAGTTCGGCCTTTATGATAGAGAAAATCGCAGATGAAGTAAGGCCAAAGTGAATACGCGAGTACACAAAACGTGACTTGTAACCGCGTTTTGTGTAGGCGCGTTTTATAGCCGAAATTCTGCAATTTGACTCAGCCAATTCTCTTGTGTTCATACCACTTTCCAGCTATAAGATGCAAGGGAATTCGGTGCACATGCTTCAGAAGACAAAAGGGCAAGAAAAGTGGCTTATTTTCAAGTCAAAAATATTGGTTTTTGACTATGCTAACAAAGTGGAGATTTGGGAATCAAAGGATAGAATTTGACTTGGAAAAATGGAGCATTTGAGTGTTTTTTTATGCAGAGATATGGGGAGAGATCTGGGAACCATTCGTAGCTTAGTTTCTGACAGAAAAACATAGTCTCTCTAGCTAGGTACTTGCAAGGGACAATTGAGGTTTCATCTTGTAATCATCTAAGTTCAAGACAAGGAGATTTTTGGAAGGCTTCACCATATCTTGGCTAAGACTTTCTTTACTCTTTTTGTATTTGTAAATTTATGATGATTTGCATTAATGAAGTTATGAGTGTTTCATCATTCATGAGTAGCTAATTTCCTTTATCTAGGGAGTAGATGAAGCTTATGGCCAAATGATATGAAGTGATTGTGATTTATGCTTGTTATGTCTTGTATTAACTTATCTACTTGTGTATGTTGGATTACTTGTTGTTGCTTGATCACCAATGGCAGGTTTATAGTTGTTTTTACTCATTGAGAAATGGTAAAAATAATGGAATGACACAAGTAGAACTTGAGTTGTATATTCATGAGAATAGAAATACATTCAAGTGGATGAAATCTGCATTTCATGTGTAAATAAGAACATATTTAGTATTTACCAAGAGATTAGGAAAAACTAATCTGTTTTAACCCATTATCATCATGAGAATGTGATTTTGGTATTTCTGGAAATGAATTCTTGGTTAAACAAGAGCAGTAACAAGTGTTGAATTAATTCATTTTAGATCTTTTGAATCATAAGTGGAATCTACATCCCTAGATCTTAATATTTAGTGAATTCTATTCCTTTTGTGAAATTGCATTTATCTAGTTAAGAATTTTTGTAGTTGAATTACATTCTGAAATTTCTGCTCAAATTAATTGTAAGTCTAAATAATAGAGTAAATTAGTATCTAATAATTGTTTTAATTGCTCCTCGTGGGATCGACCCGATACACATCTTGTACTACAATTACGACCTGTATACTTGCAGTCCAACGGGTGTAAAATCGGAATTAAACTTGCATTGATAAAAAAAATCCCGTCAAGTTTTTGGCGCCGTTGCCGGGGAGCGGCAATATTAGAGCCTAATCATCTTTATTAATTTAGACAGCTTTATTTTATATTGTAATCAGTTTTTTTTTACCATTGAAGTTGCATAATATCCCTTATTTCTGTTTGTAGTGTATGCACCGGGAGTCTCGAGAAGTCGCACCTTTCGATTCAGAAATTGAGAGGACACTACGTAGACAAAGGAGGCATCCACCACAGCAAGAGGAACAAGAGATTTGGCAACCTATAGAGGAAATTTTGATAGAACTACCATTTGAAGAAGAAATGGCTGAAAATGAATCAAATAGGCGAGTTCTACGAGATTTTGCTCTACCAGGAACACAAGGATCTCAAACGAGCATAGCAAGGCCTACGGTAAATGCTAACAACTTTGAGATTAAACCATCACTTATCCAAATGGTTCAACAGTCTCAATTTGGAGGTAATGCAGCAGAAGATCCTAATACACACTTAGCTACATTCTTAGAAATATGTGATACAATTAAAATGAATGGAGTTAGTGATGATGCTATAAGGTTAAGATTGTTCCCATTTTCATTGAGAGATAAGGCCAAACTTTGGCTACACTCTCATGCTCCTAATACTTTCACTGGATGGGATGAACTATCAAGAGCATTTTTGAATAAGTATTTTCCACCTGGTAAGACTGCTAAGCTAAGAATGGATATCACTGGTTTTAGTCAAATGGAAGGAGAATCATTATATGAAGCATGGGAAAGGTTTAGAGATTTGTTACGGAAATGTCCACACCATGGACTACCCGAATGGCTGATTATACAAACCTTTTATAATGGTTTATCTTTCTCCACTAAAACTATTATTGATGCAGCCGCAGGTGGAGCTTTAATGGGTAAATCACCCCAAGAAGCTCAAAATTTGATAGAAGAAATGGCCGCAAATAACTACCAATGGGCCAATGAAAGAGGTAATACGAGACGTCACGCAGGTATGATCGAAATGGACACTCTCAATATGTTGAGTGCCCAAATGAATAACGTGATGAAGTTATTGAGTAGACAAGGTGGAGTTAGCCCAAGTTCATCTAATGCTCACGTAGCTTGTTGTTCTTTCTGTGGAGGTGAACATGATATTAATGAGTGTGTTGATTCTGAGCAGGTACAATTTGTCAATAATTACAACCGAAATGCTCCAAATAATCCCTACTCGAATACTTACAATCCGGGGTGGAGAAATCATCCAAACTTTGGATGGAAAGATCAAGGCAATCAACAAAGGCCAACCAATCCGCCGGGATTTCAACCAAGGCAACCACAGGCTGAAACTAAACCAAGTTGGGAGATCGCGGTGGAAAAACTTGCTAAGGTGACTTCGGACAGATTTGAACGAGTAGAAGGGAGACTGGATCAACTCACTACAATGTACAGGAATGTGGAGGTTCAAATTGGTCAAATTGCCAATGTGATTAACAATAGAAACCCTGGTGAATTACCAAGTAAAACCGAAGTGAATCCGAGAGAGCATGTCAATGCAATCATTCTTAGAAGCGGTAAAACGGTTGAGGGATTCGATTTTGAAAATTCAGGTGGTGAAAAAGACAAGAAGCAAGCAATTGAAGGGGAGCAAGAAAGTCAAAATGATCATGTTATCATTGATATTGATGCACTTCATCCCAAATTAAATTCTCATTTAAATTCTAATGTGATACCTTTTCCTCACAGGTTGAAGAAAGATGGACAGGATCGGGAGTTTGAAAAGTTCTTCAAAATGTTTAAACAATTGCACATTAACATTTCTTTCATTGATGCTATAACACAGATTCCCTCTTATGCACGTTTCTTGAAAGACATCATGTCAAAGAAGAGGAAAATTGTAGATAATGAGATGATAGCATTAACGGAAGAGTGTAGTGCATTGATTAAGAATAAACTCCCTCCTAAATTGAAAGATCCGGGAAGTTTTTCTATTCCTTGCACTATTGGTCAATTGCATTTTTCTAATGCTTTATGTGATTTAGGTGCAAGTGTGTCACTTATGCCATTATCGGTTGCCCGGAGATTGGGACTTCAAGAGCTAAAAGCTACCAATATTACATTGCAATTGGCGGATCGGTCAATCACACGTCCCACGGGTATTTTGGAAAATGTGCTCATAAAGGTAAGACAATCTATAATACCTGTGGATTTTGTTGTCTTAGATATTGAAGAAGATGTGAGAATGCCAATTATTCTAGGACGACCGTTTTTAGCCACTGCACGAACTATGATTGATGTAGAAAAAGGTAAGCTTATATTACGGGTTAATGGTGAGGAATTGGAATTCAATTTGGAAAATAAAGAAGGGAATATAGAGCCTACTGCTCTTGTTTCTAATATGCCATATGATGAAAAGGTCAACCAAGAAAGGACCGAAGAAGTTAAATTTATAAATGTCCTTGGTACTAACTTTCATGGTGTAGGAACAAAGGAGGAGAAGATAAGGATGGAAGTTGGCTTAATAAATTCTCCATTCCATGAAGAAAATGGTGAAAAGTTGAGCCAATTCAGAAAAGACAAGCAAAATCCACTCCAAGGTGAAGTTGAGCCTCTCTATGACAAGTCTAATATTCCTCCTTGGCATTTGAGGAAATTGGACTATGAAGATCAATGCATGGTTCACCACATGGTGGATTGGTTCGGGAGTTTCGACCCATGGGGAGAAAATCTCTCTCTAATGCTCTAAAGTGATTCAACTTTTTCAGTCGAGCCAACGACTATAAACAAAAGCGCTAATTGGGAGGCAACCCAATATTTAGGTTATATTTGTTAACTTGGTGTGATTTTGCGGTTTGAATCAATGTTTTAGCTAAATTGTTGTTTTTGTAATGTAGGGTTGGCAATTGAAGGCAAGGAAGACCAATTGAGTACAAAAAAGGCGAACTTTGATCAAACAACTCAACCCCTCGATTTGCGTTAAAGGTGTTTTTGATTCATTATAAAGGGGTAAAATGCATGTTTTTAATGTTTTACATTTGTTCCAGCCATTAAAATTGGCAAACAAATGATCTATGATGCATTTTGAGTCATTGGGGTACCTTTTGTAATTTTTCAAAAGTTGAAATTCTGCTAAAAATCGAAGCAGAAAACGCGTTTTCAAAGCAAACGCGACTACAAGTCGCGTTTCTAGGAATCGCGTTTTCAATTCTGCACCTGCAGAAAAGAAAACGCGACCCAAAGTCGCGTTTTAATGGAATTCGCGTTTTCAAGCCTGGATCAAGACTCAAAAACGCGACTTCAGAAACGCGACTCGAAGTCGCGTTTTCCATCACAGTCGCGTTTTCATTCCTGCAAGATTTGTGCAGGAAACGCGACTTCAAAAACGCGAGTTGAAGGCGCGTTTTTAGTCGCGTTTTCCGTATCTGAATATAGCCTTCAGAAACGCGATTTCAGCCTTTCTTCTTCACTTCTCCAATTTTTCCAGCCGCGTTTTTCCCTCTTCCTTCTACCCAACTCACAAATTTTCATTTATACTCCATAATCTTGCTAGAAATCATCACCCCAACACCTTTTGAGCTTCATACAACCTTTTTAACCGATTAAAATCCAAGAAAAACACCTAAAATCAGGTTTTTGAGGGATTGAAGGTTAGGGTTCTTAAACTCTAATTTCTTCAATTGGAGGTCAATTGGAGGTTGTTTCATAGGGCTTTTTGCATTTTTAGCATCACCAAACATCCTTCTACGTGATTGAGGTAAGTTTCTTCATCAAATCTTTTGATTTTAGAAGTTCATATTTTTTATCCTGAGCTATCTGACATCTTTTAATTTCAAAAATTTGATGAGATTCATGGCTATTTTTGATTTTATTCATGATTATTATGATTGTTTAAGCATGTTTAAATGTTTAAATGTAGCAATTTATTGGTTTTCAAGTACTTTAAAATTCACAATTGTTATATTTAAATGAAATTGGAAAAAGGAACTAGGATGTTTTTGTGCCATTGGTGATGTTAAATTATGGTTAAAAAGGGTTAGTTGATGATGTTTAAGCATGTGCATTGTGTATAGTGAGTAATTTGGTTGATTTGGTGAGTTAGTTAGTTTAATTTTTGCCTAAACATGAGTATAGCTAAAAGCATATTATTATTGTTAATTCTAAATAGTTATAATCATAATTGCTCCTATTTTCACTAATTGAATTATAATTGATACATATCTTGTGTAATTTGGTGATTTTGGGCAACTTTAGGCAGAAAATATGTCTTGTACGATCATTGAATGATTAGAACTTGAGCAATTGTATTTGAGGTTATTTGGATTAATGCTGAACTTTTGTTGCCAAAAAAATGAGTTGTAGTACATGTGAATAATTGAAATATTTTTTAGGTACTATGCCAAGAGGAAGAAGAGCGGTACTTTCATCCTCTAGTAGTGAGGAGAGGGAGGTTAATGAAGAGATGGAGGTGACTGAAGAGGAGAATTCACCTTCTCCTCCACCAATTAACCGTCGACCTGGTGAGGGCACCTCCCGTGGAGCGGGAAGATCGGTATTTGACAGTGCTAGGTTCAACACTCGCAGGAATCAGGAGTGGCATGAGGCGCGTGCTAATTTGGAGTTTTTGTTTGAGATGCACGTCAGTCCACCAGTTGAGATGATGTACAACATCTCAGAAGCTTTTGCTCAGCTAGGATGGGCTCCGATTCTCACCCTTCCAAACCATTACTACCCAGAGTTGGTGCGCGAGTTTTACGCCAACATTGAAAGTAAGGCGCGCCATAGTGGAGAAATAGTTGAGTCCTGGGTGCGTGGAAGACGAATCACCTTGTCACGGCAAGATTTGGCTGCTATTTTGGGGTGTATGGATGACGGACGTCCAGTAGACTTGAAGAAGGAGTTTGTTCCCCCGAATAGGAGGTGGGATCCATCATTGGCCATGGCTAGGTTTGGTCTCGAGTACCAACCTTTTCGCTCTACCAGAAAGGAGACTATATTGGCAAATGTATTCGAACCTCGTCATCGGCTTATCATTTACATGATGGCTCACAATGTCATCCCAAAGAAGACGGGGCACACGGAGGTTCGGAAGAGCGATATTTACTTCCTTGATTACATGTTCCACAACCGAACTTCCCCGTATGCTCGAATTTCATTGCCGAACATCATCATCAGCCACATTAGGTCTACGGCGAGGCGTAAGACAACTTCTTTCAAACTTTCATTTCCTCGTCTACTGACTTTAATCTTCCCCCGTTTTGAAGTTCCCTTGGAAGGCATGCGGCGGGAGTATGTTCCACCACGTGCTGAGATGACTATCACTACTCTTCGCCGCCTTGGTATTGGCACGGGAGACATTCCACGCCCTGTTCAGGAGCGGAGACAAAAGGCTAGACATGGTCGCGATGGAGCTGGACCATCTACTGCAGCACCACCTCCTCCTCCGCCACAGACCAACTGGCAGCGGCTTTTCGGTCGCTTGGACGACATCGACCATCATTTAGCCAGAATGGATACTCGCCTGGACCGAATTGAAGATCATTTAGGCACACGCCCACCTCCCATCGATAATGATGAAGATGACGATGAAGAGGATGATTGAGGCTGCCCTTTGGCTGGCTTTTCTTTTGTTTGCTTGTTATTTTTATCTTTTGTTTGAAAAATGTTAACTTACATTCCTTATTTTGAATATTGGAACTTGTGGCAGTAACTAGTAGATCGTTGACTGTGGATGGTTGAGCGGTCGATGACTCATGATTCAAGGCTTCACTGGACTGCAGTCATCTCACTTGGGGAGTCACTTGTTCCTTTCTTTTGTTTCTTTTCTTTTCTTTCCCTACACATTGAGGACAATGTGTATTCTAAGTGTGGGGGAAGAAATGTGTGGTACTTGTGATTTTAGTTGTGTTTGATATAATTCTTGTGCTTAAATGGTGTTTCTTGTGGTTGCTGGCAGGGAGATTTAGTCCACTTTTAAGGGGAGACTCTGTCAAAATTTTTCCAAAACCTTATACACATATATGTTATTAACTATAATAAATAAATAAAATGTTGTCACTTATCCTTTTGAAATAAATATATGCGGTTTTGATACTTCTTTTCTTATGAAATTTGGAAATGATTTTTATGTGATTATAATTTTTACATTTATAGGAAAGTATATCTAGTAAAGTGGAGAAAATTATGCCTACATTTTGTATATTTGATGAAAATTCTTCTTTTTATCTAATTTTATAAGATAAGAAATTAATATGGTTAATAAGTGTCATACTCTTCTCATGATTACTCTTAGAGGGAATTTTATTATATATATACATCAAAAAAAAAAAAAAAAAAAGGGTTATTCTACTCCAATGATTCTCGTACCGAGTAACCGGGGGTTGGCATCTACAAATGTCGACATTCGCGTAAAAAGGTACTTGAATTAAGAGTATGCAAAGCAACTTGAGTATGTGAAATGTTGAGTAACCGGGGATCTGCATCTAAAAATGTTGATCTTCGCGTCAAAAGGCATTTTTCACAACTTAAGTAATATTTAATCCTTAATATATATATATATATATATATATATAAAAGAGAAAAAAAAAAAAAGAAGAAGTAAATTAAATCCCTCTTTAAGAAAAATAAGAAGTTGATCATGAGATTAGTTAGCATCTTTATTGACTATAGGAGTTGCTTGCTTGCGAAATTGGATAAAAATAAGAAGTTGAGTTGAATTGGTAAAATTATGGTATACTTGGCTCTTCTTTGCTTGATATTATGAGTACTTGAACTTAATGGAAAGATCACATAAGGGTTATTTACCTTGATTCAAGGAAATGGAGTTGAAATACTACATATGTTTATTTTAAATTTTTGGATCATTGATGGTTGGAATTTTATATTGCTTGAGAACAAGCAATGATTCAAGTGTGGGGGTATTTGATAAGAGTTTATTTTACATATTTTTAAGTGCATTTTATTAGTTAATTTTGAGTTGATTATTTAGTTTTATAATTAAAATAAAGAGGTTTTTGGTAAAATTATATATTTTTGGTAAAAGTGGATAATATTGCATTTCTATTGATTTTAATAGTAAAAACTTCATTTTTATGCAGGAATAATGAATCAATCACCAAAGGAGGTCAATTGAGGTGAAAAATAGAGATTTGGTGATGAATTTAAGTGGCAACAAGAAGAATGAAGTGAAAAACGTTCAAGTGAGGAAATGCAATACAAGTCAGTTTTGACACTTTTCAGTATTTTGACCATATCTGGAGCTACACATATCGGATTGAGGTGATCTTTATACCATTTTAAAGCTAAGAAAGAGACCTACAATTCGTATGAAGACATCGAAATCCATTTCTGCCATCTTCATGGACAAAAAGCTGGAATACAGAAGCTGCACCCTGTGGTCGGAAGTTAAAACAGAGGTTTGAACAGGTGACAGTATTTCGATCATATCTCAGGCTACAAAGCTCCGATTTGGATGATTCTTGAAGCATTGAAAAGCTAACTCAAAGGGCTACAACTTTTGTGTCTTGCACAAAAGCTAGTTCGGCCTTTATGATAGAGAAAATCGCAGATGAAGTAAGGCCAAAGTGAATACGCGAGTACACAAAACGTGACTTGTAACCGCGTTTTGTGTAGGCGCGTTTTATAGCCGAAATTCTGCAATTTGACTCAGCCAATTCTCTTGTGTTCATACCACTTTCCAGCTATAAGATGCAAGGGAATTCGGTGCACATGCTTCAGAAGACAAAAGGGCAAGAAAAGTGGCTTATTTTCAAGTCAAAAATATTGGTTTTTGACTATGCTAACAAAGTGGAGATTTGGGAATCAAAGGATAGAATTTGACTTGGAAAAATGGAGCATTTGAGTGTTTTTTTATGCAGAGATATGGGGAGAGATCTGGGAACCATTCGTAGCTTAGTTTCTGACAGAAAAACATAGTCTCTCTAGCTAGGTACTTGCAAGGGACAATTGAGGTTTCATCTTGTAATCATCTAAGTTCAAGACAAGGAGATTTTTGGAAGGCTTCACCATATCTTGGCTAAGACTTTCTTTATTCTTTTTGTATTTGTAAATTTATGATGATTTGCATTAATGAAGTTATGAGTGTTTCATCATTCATGAGTAGCTAATTTCCTTTATCTAGGGAGTAGATGAAGCTTATGGCCAAATGATATGAAGTGATTGTGATTTATGCTTGTTATGTCTTGTATTAACTTATCTACTTGTGTATGTTGGATTACTTGTTGTTGCTTGATCACCAATGGCAGGTTTATAGTTGTTTTTACTCATTGAGAAATGGTAAAAATAATGGAATGACACAAGTAGAACTTGAGTTGTATATTCATGAGAATAGAAATACATTCAAGTGGATGAAATCTGCATTTCATGTGTAAATAAGAACATATTTAGTATTTACCAAGAGATTAGGAAAAACTAATCTGTTTTAACCCATTATCATCATGAGAATGTGATTTTGGTATTTCTGGAAATGAATTCTTGGTTAAACAAGAGCAGTAACAAGTGTTGAATTAATTCATTTTAGATCTTTTGAATCATAAGTGGAATCTACATCCCTAGATCTTAATATTTAGTGAATTCTATTCCTTTTGTGAAATTGCATTTATCTAGTTAAGAATTTTTGTAGTTGAATTACATTCTGAAATTTCTGCTCAAATTAATTGTAAGTCTAAATAATAGAGTAAATTAGTATCTAATAATTGTTTTAATTGCTCCTCATGGGATCGACCCGATACACATCTTGTACTACAATTACGACCTGTATACTTGCAGTCCAACGGGTGTAAAATCGGAATTAAACTTGCATTGATAAAAAAAATCCCGTCAGAAATCTTGACCGATTGAGAGTACAATAAGTTTGAAATATTGGAGACATGTACAATGGATCTAAATTAGGTATTTTAATGTTTAACTACTCAAGTGATAGTTATTAGTACTGTCGTTATAAGAATTTCTCGGAAGTTTCGCGTTATCGCGCCTAAATTGGAAATACGCATTTTCACACGCGCGATTTAATTTAGGAACTTTAGACCCTTATTTTGGGACAATTGAGAGTGAATAATATTTATATGAATATAAGTGCATTAGAGGTTTAGTGCACTAGTGAAACAAATTCGAGAGGAATCGAACACGAAACGCGCGGGAAAAAGAGTTGACCTTTGAATCAATGAGAGCCACACATTTTAGTTTCACATGGGTGCATCACACTAGATTAAAACTCTCCACATACTTACCTCAATTGCTGACTCTTTTGCTTCCATTCCATCCGTGCACCTCAAGAGAGAAAAGAAACAAGTTTCTTCTTCAATTTCTTCTTCAAATCTTCACTAATCCTCCACCAAATCACCTCAAACTTTGAACACACGTTGCTAAGCACTTGGTGATCATCTTAAGCTAGAAGAAGGACATCATCTCACGGTTTTTCTTGGAGTTTTTGGTGACCAAAATTTCTGGTTTTATCATCTAAAAAGGTAATAGACGATCAACCTCTTGAATCTTAGTTTATGGAAGTAGTATTGCACTTATAAGCTTGTATTTTCATGCGGGTAGCTTTATTTATATTGGATTTTGATGTGTGGGCTCTATGAACTCCCACAATGACTTGAGGACTGATTTGATGATTGATGATAAAATTAATAGTGGTTTAGTGTTTAAATTAGTGGATTAATGTTGTATTGTTGGTAGAAAATCATAGGAGGTGCTTGGAGCAAAAGTGACCATTTTACCCCTGCCTTGTCCGACCATTTTTGTGCAAAATTTTGAGATTCTAATGACTTGATTATGTTGATTACATGTTATTGTGAGTGTGTACAAAATTTCATTGAAAAATAACATGATTTGGTTGGTCAAATGAGTTGATTTCCAAAGTTAGCAAAACTGGAAAATGAATCCCGTATTGCCCAGGCAGTCATTTTGTATCGGCCATAACTCTTTGCTCCGATGTCGAAATCAAGTGCCGTTTGTGGCATTGGAAACTAGAATTCCCAGCTTTCCATTGGTACCAATTTCAGATTCTGTTTCCACTTGAGTGAGTCACACCATTCGATTGAAAATCACTGTCTTGTTTCGTTTCTCTCCAGGAGACAGGACAGGACTTGTATCTTGATGCTCAAAAACGAGCTGTTTGTGGATAGAATTTGAAAATGGTTTCTTCTGATAAAATTCAGCTTTATGAGAGAGATTTCCAACGCCATCAACCACACCCAATTCCAAGTTGAATTGAGTGAGTTGTGGCCAAATTTTGAAACTACTACAGTGATAGAAATTTCCACTTGGACAGATTTGTAACTAACAATGATTTGGGACTTGTTGTTTTGGAAACTTTGATGTCCAACATCTACCAAACTTTATATTAGATGTTCCTTGGACTTTGTTTCACAAATAAACTAGATTTGGGTTGGTTGCTTTGGACAAAATGTTTAAAAAGGAAAGAAGAGCTAGAAGACAGTTTACCTTGGAAAATTTCTTGAACTTTGATGGTTTAGTTAACTACCTTTCCGTGTGAATTTTCAAATAAAATTTGATAGAAGAGTAATCCTCATATGGAGGCTTAATTCTGCAAAATTTGGTAATATTCTAAGACTATTTTGATATACAAATGATGTCACAAAATTCGCTCATCGAATCTGGAAAACTTTCGTTTTCTCTTAGCCAAATGGTCAAATCTGATTTGGAGAGTTTTATTTCGAAAATTTGGATGTCAATGGTCTTTAAATTGCTCAGTGGGTGTTTATGAACTCTTGGTTTCAATAATGGAGAGATTTGGAACTGATTTCATGGTACAAAAAGTTTGTAAACAAAAGAAAAGTGAGAAGGTAGTTTAGCCTTGAAACTCTTCATAAACTTTGGTTATTTAATTGACTACCTTACCGTGAGAGTTTTTGTATGAAACTTGGTAGAAATATTGTTCACACATGGAAGATTTAGTGTACCAAGTTTGATGTATTTCCAATGCCAACTCGGTGACCAAATGATACTTCGAATCTAGTTTTTAAACCTGGAAAATAGCCCAACAGTTTTAACTTTTTCAGCAACTTGGAGCTACTATATCTTGGTGCTCAAAACTCAGTTTCTTGTTCCGCTTGTTTTGTTATACTCTTGGATTGCAACATTAATTTATTTACAAATTTCAAAGGTTAGTTCAAAACAAGTGCATTTTGCCGAATTTCCAAAGTTGGCCAAAAACCAACTTAAATCTGTCTTGGTAATTCAAGTTACCAACTTTGAGCCAATTTTTGAATGTCTTCCACTCGGATTCATTGAAAAGTGTCTTCTAAGAACTTTTAGTACTTTCAAAGAGATTTCCAATGGTACCAAGTTTTCCAATTTTGGACTTTCAGAGAATGAGTTATGATTTTTCCAACAATGCCCCTAAATCCGATAATTCTTAGCTTTTTTGAAAATATTTGCGCGGGAAACATTTTCATAGAAATCCGACCGGATATCCGGCCAGTTCTTGGCCGGATGGTGACGTGTCGCATCTTCATCCAACTTCGGTCATTCGTTTGGAAAATGATTTTCTTGATTTCGTACCTACTTGCTTCCATCCAATGATTTTGGGGATAAAAATCGGATTATTCTTGAGTTTTTGAACTCCACTCTTGGGCCTTGATTTTTCGAGGAAATTTAGGCTCATCATTGCGATATTTTCTAGATTGTACTAGTGTGTGACCCTTCGTGATAATTGGGGATTTTAAACGATAGTGTGTAATAGACAACGATTGTTTGCTCAGGCACTCGAGGGGACCTTCAAGAGGATCTCAGAGCGGACACCTAAAACGCTTGTTTGAGAACTACTCACTTGTTTTGATTAGGTGAGTGTTCCATATAGGAATACGTATTTGAATAAGTTTAGGACATGTTTATTTCATGATTATTAAGTGTTAAGTACTATATGTTAAGTATTTACCATACTCATGCCTATTTAAGGAATGTATACTTGCATTACATATCTACATGAATTGGTTAAATGATTAACCATATCAAATGACCATATGAACTCGATACATGCTTAACTTGCTAGATTGCTTGCTTAGCCTACTCGGTTTTTTTTTAAAAATGGAGTCGAGTGTGTACTTTATCGCACTCGTTCTCTTTTGAGATGAATAACTCATGCTTGGAAATACTCGAATAACATAACTTGGTATGTTAAGGTTGCATACGTCGTTGGAGTGAATCTCCTCGACTCTCACGTGGTAAAAATGGGATAATGGCTAATGATGACCTATTAATATGACAAATGCCTGTCAATTAACCATCACTACTCAACCGTTAACCGTCAACCGTGAACCGTGAACCGTTAACCGTTAACCGTTAACCGTGAACCGTTTACCAACCCACATGACTACCTGATTACCTGACTATTTGCTCACATGAATTCCAATCTACATGACTATTCGATATCCGTGAATTACATGCTCCCATGAAATCAACTTGTATTGCTTACGTGCTTACGTGCTAAGTATCCACTTGATTACTTGATTATCATGAATCACATGTTATATGAAGCTGTCCATTATTGTTAGGCGAGTGTGTACTTTACCTCACTCGACCTACTCAAATGTGAAGTTTACCTTTTGCCGAATTACTTGGCTACCTGTGCATGTTGTAAGCTCTAAGCTGAACTTGGGCCCTGCCCTTGGTTACTGACCTACTCGAGCCAGGACTGGGCTCGGTCGGGTAGGTTGGAATCCTGGGCCACCGTTTCGGTATACTCGAGTATTACCACTGGAGGGATAAGGTGATGGCCAGTCAAACCAAGGGGATCCGGAAGTCATAAGGTGCAGATGACCGACAGAGTTCCACTGGAACACCGTATCCTACAGTATATGTTTATTTTGTATCATGATAATTGTTTCATGCTAAAATGCCAACATGAAATCCTGAGCCATGCCTGTGTTATGCTCCATGCCTGTTACCTGTCCAATGTACTCATATCATGATACTTGTTTCATGTTAATGCTCCATACCTGTAACATGCTTAATTACTCGCACCTGTAATAAGCTCCAATCACTCGTGAACTATACATGCCAATGTCTTGAACTATGATAACTGTCTCATGATAAATGTCTCATATCATGATACATGTCTCAAATTACCCGTGCAATGATTATCACCTCATGATAACATGCCATTGTGTAACCTTGAACCATGCATATGATATGCCCAACTTACTTGATTTATTTGAACTTTTAGAGTGTCTTGGAACCTCACTGGGCTGTGTAGCTCATCCCACGTTGTGGTTTTCTTTTACAGGGTTCGAGACCAAGGGTACTCATGAGTAGTACTAGATTGTTTTCTTTTGAAGATTTTAAGTTATATTATAACGGATGGTTATTGTACCCCTTTTCCGTTGGGTTGTATTTAAACTTGGAAAGCTACATAATTGTAAGTGTGAGATATTTGAAGTACTTTAATTATGTATTGAAATTACTTAAAGTATTTCGGGCTTTTGAATGATGGATTGTAGTGAGTCCTGGTGAGAGCTGGGCAGGCGTCCCGCGGATACCCTTTGGTTCGCCTTAGGGAGAAGTGGGGGCGTCACAGTTGGTATCAGAGCTTAGGTTTCAGATCTTTATAGTGTATCCTAGGCTTAAATGTTTAGGATGCCGGACTGTGGGACTGGTTTAAAAGTTAAATGATTGCTTGCAGCGATGAAATTTAGAGCCACTTCGCGTGGTCTCTACAAATGAGCAAGATAGGGCCAAGTGGTGTTATGGTCCTTACTGTGTGATTGAGTAAAGGCTTAAGTGCCCTTCTAGAAATGTAAGTTGTGAATCATGAATGTTATAAGTTGTAAAACCTTTATCTTGATAATTGGAGGGAATTTGATATGTATGTTGGGTAGGAATCTCGAATGTGGTGATTTACTCTTGGGACCGGCCGGCTCGAGTTGTGAATTACCTTATTTCGGATTCTTGTACCCGAGTACTTGAGGGTGGAAAACAACCCTAAGGGGCTTGATATCTCCATTTGTGGGGAATATGAATGAATTAATATTTCATGAGAATGGTTATAGGAAACTACTAATTGTTTGGTTGGGATGGCATAATGATTAAGAACGAGAGATGGAAAATATCGTAACCCAAAAGATCCTTGTGGTGAGATGGAAATCGAGCATGTTAGAGGACGAGAATCATCTAGTTCCAATTAATCTAGTGGGTTCCTACTTGTGATTTTTCATAGTGAGACGATGGGAGTAGAACTTAAAAGTTTGCGCCTTGGAGATGAATGTACCTGTGATAATCACTTGTTTATTTTTGTTATTGACTTTGACTTGGCATGAACTTTGCTTGGCCATAACTTGTTTTATGATTTAATGAACTTTAGTTTGTGTTTACTTGCATAGTGATAATGATATTTGTATATGTGATTTCTTTTCTTTTAAAGGTTGTTACTGGCATATGTGTGTAGTTCGACTATGGTTTAGTGTGAGATTTATACTTATGTGTATGGATTAGTTGTGAACATGGAAACTAGAGAACAACGAAAGGGACGTCAACCTAGACAACCCCGAAATGAAAGAGTAGATAATGGATCTTATATTGACCAAAATGCTGAGCTAAGTGCTGGGAGAGGAAATGACCAAATGGGACAAGTTTTAACTCGCATGACGGATATCCTAGAGCTCTTAGTAGCTCAACAAGGTTAAGGTGTTGGACAAGGAAACCAACGTGGAAACCAAGAAATAGGGGAGGATCGAGCTTTAGAGCGGTTTCAGAAATTTTTCCCGCCCAAGTTTGCTGGAGGACCTGATCCAGAGGTGGCTGAGAATTGGTTAGAGAATATGAAAAATATATTCGATGCCTTGGATTACACAGAGGAGAGACAAGTCACCTTTGCTGTATTTCAACTTGAAGGAGCAGCCCGAGCCTGGTGGAATGTTATAAGAAATAAGTGGGAAAAAGATCAAACTCCGAGAACTTGGATAAACTTTGTGCATGAGTTTAATGAGAAATTTCTCCCTCCACTTGTCCAAGAAAAGAGAGAAGATGATTTCATAAAGCTTCGTCAAAGAACTTTAAGTGTAGCTGAGTATGAAACACGTTTTACGAAATTATCTGTATATGCCCCAGAATTGGTGGCTACTGAACGGAAGAGAATAAGACGGTTTATCCAAGAATTAGATTTGGAAATTCAAGATGCCCTGGCCGCAGCTGATAAGAGTTTATTTTACGTATTTTTAAGTGCATTTTATTAGTTAATTTTCAGTTGATTATTTAGTTTTATAAATAAAATAAAGAGGTTTTTGGTAAAATTATATATTTTTGGTAAAAGTGGATAATATTGCATTTCTATTGATTTTAATAGTAAAAACTTCATTTTTATGCAGGAATGATGATTCAATCACCAAAGGATGTCAAATGAGGTAAAAAATAGAGATTTGGTGATGAATTCAAGTGGCAACAAGAAGAATGAAGTGAAAAACGTTCAAGTGAGGAAATGCAATACAAGTCAGTTTTGACACTCTTCAGTATTTTGACCATATCTGGAGCTACACTTATCGGATTGAGGTGATCTTTATACCATTTTAAAGCTAAGAAAGAGACCTACAATTCGTATGAAGACATCGAAATCCATTTCTGCCATATTCATGGACAAAACATTGGAATACAGAAGCTGCATTCTGTGGTCGGAAGTTAAAACAGAGGTTTGAACAGGTGACAGTATTTCGATCATAGCTCAGGCTACAAAACTCCGATTTGGATGATTCTTGAAGCATTGGAAAGCTAACTCAAAGGGCTACAACTTTTGTGTTTTTCACAAAAGCTAGTTCGGCCTTTATGATAGAGAAAATCGCAGATGAAGTAAGGCCAAAGTGAATATGCGAGTACACAAAACGTGACTTGTAACCGCGTTTTGTGTAGGCGCGTTTTATAGCCGAAATTCTGCAATTTGACTCAGCCAATTCTCTTGTGTTCATACCACTTTCCAGCTATAAGATGCAAGGGAATTCGGTGCACATGCTTCAAAAGACAAAAGAGCAAGAAAAGTGGCTTATTTTCAAGTCAAAAATATTGGTTTTTGACTATGCTAACAAAGTGGAGATTTGGGAATCAAAGGATAGAATTTGACTTGGAAAAATGGAGCTTTTGAGTAGTTTTTATGCAGAGATAGAGGGAGAGGTCTGAACATCCATTCGTAGCTTAGCTTCTTACAGAAAAACATAGTCTCTCTAGCGAGGTACTTGCAAGGGACAATTGAGGTTTCATCTTGTAATCATTTAAGTTCAAGACAAGGAGATTTTTGGAAGGCTTCACCATATCTTGGCTAAGACTTTCTTTACTCTGTTTGTATTTGTAATTCATGATGATTTACATTAATGAAGTTATGAGTGTTTTATCATTCATGAGTAGCTAATTTCCTTTATCTAGGGAGTAGATGAAGCTTATGGCCAAATGATATGAAGTGATTGTTATTCATTCTTGTTATGTCTTGTATTAACTTATCTACTTGTGTATGTTGGATTACTTGTTGTTGCTTGATCACCAATAGCAGGTTTATAGTTATTTTTATTCATTGAGAAATGGTAAAAATAATGGAATGACACAAGTGGAGCTTGAGTTGTATATTCATGAGAATAGAAATACATTCAAGTGGATGAAATCTGCATTTCATGTGTGAATAAGAACAGATTTAGTATTTACCAAGAGATTAGGACAAACTAATCTGTTTTAACCCATTATTATCATGAGAATGTGATTTTGGTATTTCTGGAAATGAATCCTTGGTTAAACAAGAGCAGTAACAAGTGTTGAATTAATTCATTTTAGATCTTTTGTGTCATAAGTGGAATCTACATCCCTAGATCTTAATATTTAGTGAATTCTACTCCTATTGTGAAATTGCATTTATCTATTTAAGAATTTTTGTAGTTGAATTAAAATCTGAAGTTTCTGCTCAAATTAATTGTAAGTCTAAATAATAGAGTAAATTAGTATCTAATAATTGTTTTAAATTGCTCCTCGTGGGATCGACCCGATACACATCTCGTACTACAATTGCGACCTGTATACTTGCAGTCCAACGGGTGTAAATTCGGAATTAAACTTGCACTTAAAGTAAAAACCCGTCAAGTTTTTGGCGCCGTTGCCGGGGAGCGGCAATATTAGAGCCTAATCATCTTTATTAATTTAGACAGCTTTATTTTTTTTAGATTATATTTAATCTTATATTGTAATCAGTTTTTGACAATTGAAATTGCATAATATCTCTTATTTCTGTTTGTAGTGTATGCACCGGGCGTCTCGGGAAGTTACACCTTTCGATCCAGAAATTGAGAGGACACTACGTAGACAAAGGAGGCATCCACCACAGCAAGAGGAACAAGAGATTTGGCAACCTATAGAGGAAATCTCAATAGATCTACCATTTGAGGAAGAGATGGCCGAAAATGACCCAAATAGGCGAGTTCTACGAGATTATACTCTACCGGGAACACAAGGATCTCAAACAAGCATAGTAAGGCCTACGGTAAATGCTAACAATTTTGAGATTAAACCATCACTTATCCAAATGGTTCAACAATCTCAATTTGGAGGTAATGCAGTAGAAGATCCTAATACACACTTAGCTACATTCTTGGAAATTTGTGATACAATTAAAATGAATGGAGTTAGTGATGATGCTATAAGGCTAAGATTGTTCCCATTTTCATTGAGAGATAAGGCCAAACTTTGGCTACACTCTCATGCTCCTAATACTTTCACCGGATGGGATGATTTATCAAGAGCATTCTTAAATAAGTATTTTCCACCAGGAAAGACTGCTAAGCTTAGAATGGATATCACTAGTTTTAGTCAATTGGAGGGAGAATCATTATATGAGGCATGGGAAAGGTTTAGAGATTTGCTTCGGAAATGTCCACATCATGGACTGCCTGAATGGTTAATCATACAAACCTTTTATAATGGTTTATCTTTCTCCACTAAAACTATTATTGATGCAGCCGCAGGTGGAGCTTTAATGGGTAAATCACCCCAAGAAGCTCAGAATTTGATAGAAGAAATGGCCGCAAATAACTACCAATGGGCCAATGAAAGAGGTAATACGAGACATCACGCAGGTATGATCGAAATGGACACTCTCAATATGCTGAGTGCTCAAATGAATAATGTGATGAAATTGCTAAGTAGACAAGGTGGAGTTGGTCCAAGTTCATCTAATGCTCACGTAGCTTGTTGCTCTTTCTGTGGAGGTGAACATGATATTAATGAGTGTGTTGATTCTGAGCAGGTACAATTTGTCAATAATTACAACCGAAATGCTCCAAATAATCCCTACTCGAATACTTACAATCCGGGGTGGAGAAATCATCCAAACTTTGGATGGAAAGATCAAGGCAATCAACAAAGGCCAACCAATCCGCCGGGATTTCAACCAAGGCAACCACAGGCTGAAACTAAACCAAGTTGGGAGATCGCGGTGGAAAAACTTGCTAAGGTGACTTCGGACAGATTTGAACGAGTAGAAGGGAGACTGGATCAACTCACTACAATGTACAGGAATGTGGAGGTTCAAATTGGTCAAATTGCCAATGTGATTAACAATAGAAACCCTGGTGAATTACCAAGTAAAACCGAAGTGAATCCGAGAGAGCATGTCAATGCAATCATTCTTAGAAGCGGTAAAACGGTTGAGGGATTCGATTTTGAAAATTCAGGTGGTGAAAAAGACAAGAAGCAAGCAATTGAAGGGGAGCAAGAAAGTCAAAATGATCATGTTATCATTGATATTGATGCACTTCATCCCAAATTAAATTCTAATGTGATACCTTTTCCTCACAGGTTGAAGAAAGATGGACAGGATCGGGAGTTTGAAAAGTTCTTCAAAATGTTTAAACAATTGCACATTAACATTCCTTTCATTGATGCTATAACACAGATTCCCTCTTATGCACGTTTCTTGAAAGACATCATGTCAAAGAAGAGGAAAATTGTAGATAATGAGATGATAGCATTAACGGAAGAGTGTAGTGCATTGATTAAGAATAAACTCCCTCCTAAATTGAAAGATCCGGGAAGTTTTTCTATTCCTTGCACTATTGGTCAATTGCATTTTTCTAATGCTTTATGTGATTTAGGTGCAAGTGTGTCACTTATGGCGTTATCGGTTGCCCGGAGATTGAGACTTCAAGAACTAAAAGCTACCAATATTACATTGCAATTGGCGGATTGGTCAATCACACGTCCCATGGGTATTTTGAAAAATGTGCTCATAAAAGTAAGACAATCTATAATACCTGTGGATTTTGTTATCTTAGATATTGAAGAAGATGTGAGAATGCCAATTATTCTAGGACGACCGTTTTTAGCCACTGCACGAACTATAATTGATGTAGAAAAAGGTAGGCTTATATTACGGGTTAATGGTGAGGAATTGGAATTCAATTTGGATAATAAAGAAAGGAATATAGAGCCTACTGCTCTTGTTTCTAATATGCCATATGATGAAAAGGTTAACCAAGAAAGGACCGAAGAAGTTAAATTTATAAATGTCCTTGGTACTAACTTTCATGGTGTAGGAACAAAGGAGGAGAAGATAAGGATGGAAGTTGGCTTAATAAATTCTCCATTCCATGAAGAAAATGGTGAAAAGTTGAGCCAATTCAGAAAAGACAAGCAAAATCCACTCCAAGGTGAAGTTGAGCCTCTCTATGACAAGTCTAATATTCCTCCTTGGCATTTGAGGAAATTGGACTATGAAGATCAATGCATGGTTCACCACATGGTGGATTGGTTCGGGAGTTTCGACCCATGGGGAGAAAATCTCTCTCTAATGCTCTAAAGTGATTCAACTTTTTCAGTCGAGCCAACGACTATAAACAAAAGCGCTAATTGGGAGGCAACCCAATATTTAGGTTATATTTGTTAACTTGGTGTGATTTTGTGGTTTGAATCAATGTTTTAGCTAAATTGTTGTTTTTGTAATGTAGGGTTGGCAATTGAAGGCAAGGATGACCAATTGAGTACAAAAAAGGCGAACTTTGATCAAACAACTCAACCCCTCGATTTGTGTTAAAGGTGTTTTTGATTCATTATAAAGGGGTAAAATGCATGTTTTTAATGTTTTACATTTATTCCAGTCATTAAAATTGGCAAACAAATGATCTATGATGCATTCTGAGTCATTGGGGTACCTTTTGTAATTTTTCAAAAGTTGAAATTCTGCTAAAAATCGAAGCAGAAAACGCGTTTTCCAAAGAAAACGCGACTAAAAGTCGCGTTTCTCAGAATCGCGTTTTCAATTCTGCGCCTGCAGAAAAGAAAACGCGCCTTCAAAACACGACCTAAAGTCGCGTTTTAATGGAAGTCGCGTTTTCAAGCCTGGATCAAGACTCAAAAACGCGACCTCTGAAACGCGACGCGAAGTCGCGTTTTCCAACACAGTCGCGTTTTCAGTCCTGCAAGATTTGTGCAGGAAACGCGACTTAAAAAACGCGAGTTGAAGGCGCGTTTTTAGTCGCGGTTTCTGTGTCTGAATATAGCCTTCAGAAACGCGATTTCAGCATCATTTTTTTTCCTCTCTTCTTAATTTTTCAGGCGCGTTTTTCTTCTTCTCTTCTACCCAACTCACAAATCTTCCATTTTGTTCCATAATCTTGCTAGAAATCATCACCCCAACACCTTTTGAGCTTCATATACCCTTTTTAACCGATTAAAATCCAAGAAAAACACCTAAAATCAGGTTTTTGACGGATTAAAGGTTAGGGTTCTTAAACTCTAATTTCTTCTATTTGAGGTCAATTGGTGGTTGTTTCATAGGGCTTTTGACATTTTTAGCATCACCAAACATCCTTCTACGTAATTGAGGTAAGTTTCTTCATCAAATCTTTTGATTTTAGAAAGTCATATTTTTTTATCCTGAGCTATCTGACATCTTTTAATGTCGAAAATTTGATGATGTATTTGACCATTTTTGAATTTATTCATGCTTATTAAGATTGTTTAAGTATGTTTACATGTTTAAATGTAGCAAGTTGTTGGTCATTATTGCTTTAAAAATTCACAATTGCTATATTTGGAGGAAATTGGAAAATGGATTTAGGATGTTTTTGAGCCATTGGTGATGATTAATTATGGTTAAGGATGGTTAGTTGATGATGTTTGGGCATATGCATTGTATATATTGAGTAATTTGGTTGATTTAGTGAGTTAATTGGTTAATTTTTGCTTAAACATGATTATAGTTAAAGGCATGTTATTATTGTTAATTCTCAGTAGTTATAATCATAATTGTTGCTAATTTCACTGATTGGGTTATAATTACTGCATATCTTGTTTCAATTGGTGATTTTGAGTAATTTTTGGGCATAAATTATGGCTCTTCTTGTTTGGTCCTATACATTAGTTATTGGACGTGTTGTCACTTGAAGGGATAAATTGGAGGTTATTTGGATCATTTTAGAACATTCATTGCCAAATTGTGCATTGTGTCTACATATATGTGGTTAATTGCAACACTTTCTTTTAGGTACTATGCCAAGGGGAAGAAGAGCGGTATTTTCATCCTCTAGTAGTGAGGAGAGAGAGGTTAATGAAGAGATGGACGTGTCTGAGGAGGAGAGTTCACCTTCTCCGCCACCGGTTAGTCGACAGCCTGGTGAGGGCAGCTCTCGTGGACCGGGAAGATCTGTGTTTGACAGTGCAAGATTCACTAATCGAAGGAATCAAGAATGGCATGAGGAGCATGCTAACTTGGAGTTCCTATTTGAGATGCACGTGAACCAAACGGTGGAGATGATGTATAACATCTCGGAGGCTTTTGCTCAGCTTGGATGGGCTCCGATTCTCACCCTTCCAAACCATTACTACCCAGACTTGGTGCGCGAGTTTTACGCCAATATTGAAAGTAAGGCGCGCCATAGTGGAGAAATAGTTGAGTCCTGGGTGTGTGGAAGACGAATCACCTTGTCACGGCAAGATTTGGCTGCTATTTTGGGGTGTATGGATGACGGACGTCCAGTAGACTTGAAGAAGGAGTTTGTTCCCCCGAATAGGAGGTGGGATCCCTCGTTGGCCATGGCTAGGTTTGGTCTCGAGTACCAACCTTTTCGCTCTACCAGAAAGGAGACCATATTGGCGAATGTATTCGAACCTCGTCATCGTCTTATCATTTACATGATGGCTCACAATGTCATCCCAAAGAAGACGGGGCACACGGAGGTCCGCAAGAGCGATATCTACTTCTTGGATTACATGTTCCATAACCGGACATCTCCATATGCTCGGATTTCATTGCCTAACATCATCATCAGCCACATTAGGTCTACGGCGAGGCGTAAGACAACTTCCTTCAAACTTTCATTTCCTCGTCTACTGACTTTAATCTTCCCCCGTTTTGAGGTTCCCTTGGAAGGCATGCGGCGGGAGTATGTTCCACCACGTGCTGAGATGACTATCACTACTCTTCGCCGCCTTGGTATTGGCACGGGAGACATTCCACGCCCTGTTCAGGAGCGGAGACAAAAGGCTAGACATGGTCGGGATGAAGCTGGACCTTCTACTGCAGCACCACCTCCTCCTCCACCACAAACTAATTGGCAGCGACTTTTTGATCATATGGAGGACTTTGCATTCCAGTTCGCTGACGTTAGGAATCGTCTAAGCCGAATTGAAGATCATTTGGGCATTCATCCACCGCCCAATCGTGATGCAGAGGATGACGATGATGCCGAGGGGGATGACTGACTTGGCACACTGCAGAAGCTATCTTTAGTTGATGAACTTGCTTGCCTAATTATCTTAACTTGTGGAACTTAAGATGTTAACTTCATTTTATTTTTCTGTTTTCTATGTGGTAGGTACTTGTATTTTGACAGTGGTTCGTGATTAGTGGCTGATAAGGATCTCAGCCATTGACTTGGGGAGTACTTCTTTCTTTTCTTTTCTTCTTTTGTTTCATTTCTTCCCTACACGTTGAGGACAATGTGTAATTTAAGTGTGGGGGGCAGAAATATGTGTGATACTTGTGGTTTTAGTTGTGTTTGATATAATTCTTGTGCTTAAATGGTGTTTCTTGTGGTTGCTGGCAGGGAGTTTTAGTCCACTTTTAAGGGGAGACTCTGTCAAAATTTTTCCAAAACCTTAAATAAAATTTTGTCACTTATCCTTTTAAAATAAATATATGCGGTTTTGATACTTCTTTTCTCATGAAATTTGGAAATGATTTTTATGTGATTATAATTTTTACATCTATAGGAAAGTATATCTAGTAAAGTGGAGAAAATTATGCCTACATTTTGTATATTTGATGAAAATTCTTCTTTTTATCTAATTTTATAAGATAAGAAATTAATATGGTTAATAAGTGTCATACTCTTCTCATGATTACTCTTAGAGGGAATTTTATTTTATATATATATATTGAAAAAAAAAATAAAAAAAAATGGGTTATTCTACTCCAATGATTCTCATACCGAGTAACCGGGGGTTGGCATCTACAAATGTCGACATTCGCGTAAAAATGTACTTGAATTAAGAGTATGCAAAGCAACTTGAGTATGTGAAATGTTGAGTAACCGGGGATCTGCATCTAAAAATGTTGATCTTCGCGTCAAAAGGCATTTTTCACAACTTAAGTAATATTTAACCCTTAAAATATATATATATAAAAAATAAATAAAAAAATAAATAAAAAGTAAATTAAATCCCTCTTTAAGAAAAATAAGAAGTTGATCATGAGATTAGTTAGCATCTTTATTGACTATAGGAGTTGCTTGCTTGCGAAATTGGATAAAAATAAGAAGTTGAGTTGAATTGGTAAAATTATGGTATACTTGGCTCTTCTTTGCTTGATATTATGAGTACTTGAACTTAATGGAAAGATCACATAAGGGTTATTTACCTTGATTCAAGGAAATGGAGTTGAAATACTACATATGTTTATTTTCAATTTTTGGATCATTGATGGTTGGAATTTTATATTGCTTGAGGACAAGCAATGATTCAAGTGTGGGGGTATTTGATAAGAGTTTATTTTACGTATTTTTAAGTGCATTTTATTAGTTAATTTTGAGTTGATTATTTAGTTTTATAATTAAAATAAAGAGGTTTTTGGTAAAATTATATATTTTTGGTAAAAGTGGATAATATTGCATTTCTATTGATTTTAATAGTAAAAACTTCATTTTTATGCAGGAATGATGATTCATTCACCAAAGGATGTCAAATGAGGTAAAAAATAGAGATTTGGTGATGAATTCAAGTGGCAACAAGAAGAATGAAGTGAAAAACGTTCAAGTGAGGAAATGCAATACAAGTCAGTTTTGACACTCTTCAGTATTTTGACCATATCTGGAGCTACACTTATCGGATTGAGGTGATCTTTATACCATTTTAAAGCTAAGAAAGAGACCTACAATTCGTATGAAGACATCGAAATCCATTTCTGCCATATTCATGGACAAAACATTGGAATACAGAAGCTGCATTCTGTGGTCGGAAGTTAAAACAGAGGTTTGAACAGGTGACAGTATTTCGATCATAGCTCAGGCTACAAAACTCCGATTTGGATGATTCTTGAAGCATTGGAAAGCTAACTCAAAGGGCTACAACTTTTGTGTTTTTCACAAAAGCTAGTTCGGCCTTTATGATAGAGAAAATCGCAGATGAAGTAAGGCCAAAGTGAATACGCGAGTACACAAAACGTGACTTGTAACCGCGTTTTGTGTAGGCGCGTTTTATAGCCGAAATTCTGCAATTTGACTCAGCCAATTCTCTTGTGTTCATACCACTTTCCAGCTATAAGATGCAAGGGAATTCGGTGCACATGCTTCAGAAGACAAAAGGGCAAGAAAAGTGGCTTATTTTCAAGTCAAAAATATTGGTTTTTGACTATGCTAACAAAGTGGAGATTTGGGAATCAAAGGATAGAATTTGACTTGGAAAAATGGAGCATTTGAGTGTTTTTTTATGCAGAGATATGGGGAGAGATCTGGGAACCATTCGTAGCTTAGTTTCTGACAGAAAAACATAGTCTCTCTAGCTAGGTACTTGCAAGGGACAATTGAGGTTTCATCTTGTAATCATCTAAGTTCAAGACAAGGAGATTTTTGGAAGGCTTCACCATATCTTGGCTAAGACTTTCTTTATTCTTTTTGTATTTGTAAATTTATGATGATTTGCATTAATGAAGTTATGAGTGTTTCATCATTCATGAGTAGCTAATTTCCTTTATCTAGGGAGTAGATGAAGCTTATGGCCAAATGATATGAAGTGATTGTGATTTATGCTTGTTATGTCTTGTATTAACTTATCTACTTGTGTATGTTGGATTACTTGTTGTTGCTTGATCACCAATGGCAGGTTTATAGTTGTTTTTACTCATTGAGAAATGGTAAAAATAATGGAATGACACAAGTAGAACTTGAGTTGTATATTCATGAGAATAGAAATACATTCAAGTGGATGAAATCTGCATTTCATGTGTGAATAAGAACAGATTTAGTATTTACCAAGAGATTAGGACAAACTAATCTGTTTTAACCCATTATTATCATGAGAATGTGATTTTGGTATTTCTGGAAATGAATCCTTGGTTAAACAAGAGTAGTAACAAGTGTTGAATTAATTCATTTTAGATCTTTTGTGTCATAAGTGGAATCTACATCCCTAGATCTTAATATTTAGTGAATTCTACTCCTATTGTGAAATTGCATTTATCTATTTAAGAATTTTTGTAGTTGAATTAAAATCTGAAGTTTCTGCTCAAATTAATTGTAAGTCTAAATAATAGAGTAAATTAGTATCTAATAATTGTTTTAAATTGCTCCTCGTGGGATCGACCCGATACACATCTCGTACTACAATTGCGACCTGTATACTTGCAGTCCAACGGGTGTAAATTCGGAATTAAACTTGCACTTAAAGTAAAAACCCGTCAGCAGCACAGGTTGAAACATTTAGTGACACTTTCGAAAAAGCGCAAAGGGTAGAAAGCACAAAATCTCAACTGAGAGCTTTTCAAGCCAGGAAAAGAGATGCATCTGACAGTACACTAGGAGAAAATGGACCACCACCCAAAGTTAGAAGAGAAGTGGATGGAGTAGGACTGTTACTTCCTGCACCACTCATGATAAAGGAACCAAAAGGAACTATGTCGCGAGGAATTTCAGTAGGACAGACACGTTCAAAGAAAACCTCACAAGCAAGTCAGGTCACAACACCTCGTCCGACTTGTGGATATTGTGGAAGGACGAATCACACTGAAGAAAATTGTTGGCTAAAGGGACGAAAGTGTATGGGATGTGGGAGTACGAATCATAAAGTTCATGACTGTCCAAGGAGGTATCCACGAGAAACCACTGCTCAACAGGGAAATGGAACTGTCCCTCGACAAGTCAATGGAAGGAGAAACCGATCAGTGGCGTCTGAAAGAACGCATGACAGGAACACACCACACGGTTCAGAGCTGTTTGAGATTACAGAAGGTATGAATTTCGAGAACGAAATTCTTTTAAGGAGGGGAGGTTGTGAGAACTCGCAAAAAAATTTACTTATTTAATCTCCTATTTCTAACTTATTTAATTATTTATTTGGCCTTTTACTCCGAATATTATTTTCTAAGCTCTTGAGACCTAATTACATGGAAATATAGTTTCATTATATTTTTAAAGTGACTTGTTTCAAAAATTAATTTCCGGAAGCTCGTTTAGTGAAAATAGTAAACACGTCTTTGGAAATCTTGACCGATTGAGAGTACAATAAGTTTGAAATATTGGAGACATGTACAATGGATCTAAATTAGGTATTTTAATGTTTAAATACTCAAGTGATAGTTATTAGTACTGTCGTTATAAGAATTTCTCGGAAGTTTCGCGTTATCGCGCCTAAATTGGAAATACGCATTTTCACACGCGCGATTTAATTTAGGAACTTTAGACCCTTATTTTGGGACAATTGAGAGTGAATAATATTTATATGAATATAAGTGCATTAGAGGTTTAGTGCACTAGTGAAACAAATTCGAGAGGAATCGAACACGAAACGCGCGGGAAAAAGAGTTGACCTTTGAATCAATGAGAGCCACACATTTTAGTTTCACATGGGTGCATCACACTAGATTAAAACTCTCCACATACTTACCTCAATTGCTGACTCTTTTGCTTCCATTCCATCCGTGCACCTCAAGAGAGAAAAGAAACAAGTTTCTTCTTCAATTTCTTCTTCAAATCTTCACTAATCCTCCACCAAATCACCTCAAACTTTGAACACACGTTGCTAAGCACTTGGTGATCATCTTAAGCTAGAAGAAGGACATCATCTCACGGTTTTTCTTGGAGTTTTTGGTGACTAAAATTTCTGGTTTTATCATCTAAAAAGGTAATAGACGATCAACCTCTTGAATCTTAGTTTATGGAAGTAGTATTGCACTTATAAGCTTGTATTTTCATGCGGGTAGCTTTATTTATATTGGATTTTGATGTGTGGGCTCTATGAACTCCCACAATGACTTGAGGACTGATTTGATGATTGATGATGAAATTAATGGTGGTTTAGTGTTTAAATTAGTGGATTAATGTTGTATTGTTGGTAGAAAATCATAGGAGGTGCTTGGAGCAAAAGTGACCATTTTACCCCTGCCTTGTCCGACCATTTTTGTGTAAAATTTTGAGATTCTAATGACTTGATTATGTTGATTACATGTTATTGTGAGTGTGTACAAAATTTCATTGAAAAATAACATGATTTGGTTGGTCAAATGAGTTGATTTCCAAAGTTAGCAAAACTGGAAAATGAATCCCGTATTGCCCAGGCAGTCATTTTGTATCGGCCATAACTCTTCGCTCCGATGTCGAAATCAAGTGCCGTTTGTGGCATTGGAAACTAGACATTCCCAAATTTCCATTGGTACCAATTTTACATTCTGTTTCCACTTGAGTGAGTCACACCATTCGATTGAAAATCACTGTCTTGTTTCGTTTCTCTCCAGGAGACAGGACAGGACTTGTATCTTGATGCTCAAAAACGAGCTGTTTGTGGATAGAATTTGAAAATGGTTTCTTCTGATAAAATTCAGCTATATGTTAAGTATTTACCATACTCATGCCTATTTAAGGAATGTATACTTGCATTACATATCTACATGAATTGGTTAAATGATTAACCATATCAAATGACCATATGAACTCGATACATGCTTAACTTGCTAGATTGCTTGCTTAGCCTACTCGGTTTTTTTTTAAAAATGGAGTCGAGTGTGTACTTTATCGCACTCGTTCTCTTTTGAGATGAATAACTCATGCTTGGAAATACTCGAATAACATAACTTGGTATGTTAAGGTTGCATACGTCGTTGGAGTGAATCTCCTCGACTCTCACGTGGTAAAAATGGGATAATGGCTAATGATGACCTATTAATATGACAAATGCCTGTCAATTAACCATCACTACTCAACCGTTAACCGTCAACCGTGAACCGTGAACCGTTAACCGTTAACCGTTAACCGTTAACCGTGAACCGTTTACCAACCCACATGACTACCTGATTACCTGACTATTTGCTCACATGAATTCCAATCTACATGACTATTCGATATCCGTGAATTACATGCTCCCATGAAATCAACTTGTATTGCTTACGTGCTTACGTGCTAAGTATCCACTTGATTACTTGATTATCATGAATCACATGTTATATGAAGCTGTCCATTATTGTTAGGCGAGTGTGTACTTTACCTCACTCGACCTACTCAAATGTGAAGTTTACCTTTTGCCGAATTACTTGGCTACCTGTGCATGTTGTAAGCTCTAAGCTGAACTTGGGCCCTGCCCTTGGTTACTGACTTACTCGAGCCAGGACTGGGCTCGGTCGGGTAGGTTGGAATCCTGGGCCACCGTTTCGGTATACTCGAGTATTACCACTGGAGGGATAAGGTGATGGCCAGTCAAACCGAGGGGATCCGGAAGTCATAAGGTGCAGATGACCGACAGAGTTCCACTGGAACACCGTATCCTACAGTATATGTTTATTTTGTATCATGATAATTGTTTCATGCTAAAATGCCAACATGAAATCCTGAGCCATGCCTGTGTTATGCTCCATGCCTGTTACCTGTCCAATGTACTCATATCATGATACTTGTTTCATGTTAATGCTCCATACCTGTAACATGCTTAATTACTCGCACCTGTAATAAGCTCCAATCACTCGTGAACTATACATGCCAATGTCTTGAACTATGATAACTGTCTCATGATAAATGTCTCATATCATGATACATGTCTCAAATTACCCGTGCAATGATTATCACCTCATGATAACATGCCATTGTGTAACCTTGAACCATGCATATGATATGCCCAACTTACTTGATTTATTTGAACTGTTAGAGTGTCTTGGAACCTCACTGGGCTGTGTAGCTCATCCCACGTTGTGGTTTTCTTTTACAGGGTTCGAGACCAAGGGTACTCGTGAGTAGTACTAGATTGTTTTCTTTTGAAGATTTTAAGTTATATTATAACGGATGGTTATTGTACCCCTTTTCCGTTGGGTTGTATTTAAGCTTGGAAAGCTACATAATTGTAAGTGTGAGATATTTGAAGTATTTTAATTATGTATTGAAGTTACTTAAAGTATTTCGGGCTTTTGAATGATGGATTGTAATGAGTCCTGGCGAGAGCTGGGCAGGCGTCCCGCGGATACCCTTTGGTTCGCCTTAGGGAGAAGTGGGGGCGTCACATAATACCTATTCCAAACTTATTATATGATACCAAACGTGGCATTGATGACTCGAGATAAAATTGTCTGATACGGAAGCATATTCAAACAAGAGATATAGGGAATTCTTTCTATAGAACCAAACTTATGTTAAGTTCATGAGTAAAGGATTATATCTCACATTGGTCCGAGAAATGGAAAAAAAGCTGTTAATATGTAAGTAAGAGTCCGAAACCTAATAGTTTAACCTTTTAAGTCAAAATTGGATTTTTGACTTACATATTGGCCTCTTTATAGACTCTCTTGAGGTGTTTCTCCCCTAACAAGTGGTATCAGAGTTTTACATTGCAAGACTGGACTACTCATGGACAAATAAATTCTTTTTGGAGTTGGACCAGTAAAAATTCTCTTCTTGGTGGTGGACCGAAAGTGTCGAGGAGTTTGGCTGGTGTTGGACAAGTGCGCCATGGGTTTGGCAAAAGGTTCAGTTGGTTGTAGATCAAAGAGTCAAGGGCTGATAGGGGTTGGGAATCCAGATGGACTTGGATGTTGAAGAAGAGTGAGTCCATGATTGGGAGAAGATGTGACCTTAGGTGTTAAGGTGGGATTGTGTTGAATATTAAAAGTGGGTTTGAAAAAGAGTTTGTAAATTTGGATTTAATGTGAGGGGTTACTTATAAAGGGGGAGATTTGTTAAGTTCATGAGTAAGGGATTATGTCTCACATTGATCCTAGTGATAGAGAAAGAGAGCGTTTAATATGTAAGTGTCTGAGACTGAATAATTTAAATTTTTTGGTCAGATTTGGATTCCTAACTTACATATTGGATTTTTTAATGGATTTTTTCGAGATGTTTCTCCCCTAACAAGTTATATGATCAACCTTCAAAGCAAGATTCAAAGTATCTTATAGAACCTTGACTGCATTTAAGAAAATATGGATAAATCAACCAACACAAAGTGTTCAATATTACATTTATTTGTCAAAAATTGATAAGAATGTTACAATATCTCTAAACTAAGCTTATTTATATACAAACAGCTAGTAGAAAAGCCGAAAATAAAAGAAAATAAAAAAATAAAAAACCACCTAGAAACACGAAACAACTAGAAACTTCCAATTGGAAAAGGAAAAGAAACAACGAGAAAACTGCTAATAATTCATGGTACCATCCGACGTGGATTTAACCTGTGATCCACGATTGGAGAATTTAAATTGGTGCCGTCTACCTATGAAAAATAATGCCTTTCCTTCCTCAAGCTTCTTCTTCTCAAAGATTAACTGTCGTTACAATAATTGTTGACATAATCCCATGGATCTTATTTTTATTCTCATAGATCCGGTCTTTATTCTCATATATCTGATACCTATTAGGGTACCGGTATCTTGTAGTAGCCTTGTAATTCAAGCCTTTGCAGCAGCTTATGAAGTGGAAGTTTGCGTCGTTGCGATGGAAGCTATTGTGAATTACTTGAATCACAGGACAACCCCTAACTCCATCAATCAGGTTAGGCACACCCTTACGCTACACCATCCTACAAGAAACCTGTTCTAGTACCAACTGACACGTATTCAAAAAAGAGATCAATTATCTTCTTGTTAAATAACCAAAAGATATGCGCGATCAACATTCAAAATAGGATTCAGGAAATCTTACAAAACCTTCAGCACAAACTATTGATAATCAACCAACACAAAATCCAATGTCATAAATGTATCAAAAATTGATAAGAATGTTACAATAGGCCTAAATCAAGACAACGTATAGTAGAGCTGTCAATCAGACCTAATGAGTCGGGATTTGACAAGTTTAAATTTGGCTTACAAAAGAAACAAGACTTTTAGCTTTTCAGATTTCAGGCTTGGGTTCACAAGGCTCATACCCAACTCACAAAATTATTAAGTTTCAAACTTAAACCGGGGTTAGACTAAGCTCACAATTTAATTCATAATTATACATAATATAAGTTTAATATTCTTGTATTATTATAAGATTATCCAAGAACTATTAATTTTTTAAGTTACAATTAGGGATGGCAACGGGGCGGGGTTGGGGCGGGGGACCCCTCCCCCATCCCCCGCCCCGCTGCCTACAAACTCCCTCCGACCCGCCCCATCACCCATCCCCCGCTCCCCCCGCCCCGCCCGGCTTCCCCCGCGGGGCTAATAAAAATTTGTTATATATTTTATTATGGTTAAATTTTAGTAAATAATCAAGTACTAAAATATTAACACATCATCAAATTATTATTCATTATAATTTTATGATTGAAACTTATAAAAACAATCAAACAAAAATTATTTTAATACAATCCAATATGATGAAATAAATATATCTAAAGTAGTCAAGTTTTCACTTTTGGCACAAATACAATCACTAATTTATTATTGTGCTTGTGCTTTTTTTAAGAAAAAAATGTTATTATATTAAGTGTGATTAGGAATTTAGTATAAATGTATTAGTAAATTTAGTATAACCAATTAATAATTTGTATTAGTACACATATATAATTAATAATATCAATTTTATTATATATACTAATAGACATTATTTAATACATATAACTAATAATATCATTATCATAAGTTTGTAACTAATTAAATTATATATTATATATAATTATATACATATATATTTTTTATATATTTATTTTTTTAAAGCGGGTGGCGGGGCGGGGGTACACTTCCCCGCCCCATTAGCATTGCCATCCCTAGTTACAATATGTATTGTTATAAAGTGCATATATTATGTGCATCCAATTGTTGGGGCCAAGTTTTAATCAAGCTGAGCTTTAATTAAGTTCAGACTCAACTCATATTTAATTTGACCATAATATTTAGCTCCAATGTTCGCACAACTTAGTTAAAGATAAGGCTCAGTCTATTAACATTGCCAATTTTTGGGCACACAGCAGTAACATGAAATAATAAAATTAAGAAATTAATTATTAATACGAGACAACTAAAAACTTTCATACAAGAACGGAAATTAATGAGAGAAATGGCGTTTGACATGGATCCGGCTTTGAGGGCCTTGAGATTCAGCGGACTGGTCAGTGGCACATGTGCTCGTAAATTGTTTCACCAACCCAATTTTCGCGCATTCACTCGTTGAAACGAATATAACTAGAAAATAATAACATTAAACAAAAATATTTAAAAAATACGTACTAAGGAAAACTAAGATTACTACCCAAATTTCAAATCATTTTGGATCCTGTGTTACATCTATGGTTGTTACACCCCTATTGTATTGTTTGATTGGTGTAAATCTTGCAATATTTGATGTACCTTCAATTCCTAGTTTTGGTGTTACATCATTCTTTCAAATTGTACCGTAGAAACTTTAAATTTAGATGCGGGGACGAGTGTTTATATATATATGTAATATTGTATTGTTTGATTGGTGTAAATCTTGCAATATTTGACGCACCTTCAATTCCTAGTTTTGGTGTTACATCCCATGTTAGATCATACTTTCAAATTGTACCGTAGAGACTTTAAATTTAGATGCGGGGACGAGTGTTTATATATATATATATATATATATATATATATATATATATATATATATATAATAAAAAATTTGGGCGGATTTGTAGGGATCATAAATCGTTTATAGAGATTATTACAGATCTTTGGTAAAGAAGTAATTTTTTCTTATCAATTGAGCCAACTTGCTTTAACATAATTACCTTATTTTATTTTCTAATTCTTAGCGTTCGGTTTTAAGATCATGACAGGTAGAATGATGAGGACCAATAACCAGAACGACTAAGTGCTAAAAACATCTCTACTGTAAGATGATTATTAATTATCATATTCCTTTTTAATGATTTGCGTGAGGTTTTGAATCAAATAATGGATGCGATTTATCAAAAGTACAGACATATTGAGAACAAATGCATGCATTAGTGATGGAGATATAAAAATATTACTTGTTGTATGCATTGTGCTCTTAACATGATTTTGGTGACATTGAGCGCATCCATGCGAATTAATTACCTATCATTTTTTTTGAGTGAAAGGTTTTGAATTTAGAATCTCAAACTTACAATCTTTCGCACCTAATCACCTAACTCAATCCATCCTACCTAGCTTGATTACTATAATTACAATAATTTGTCCTTGTGCTGACAGCAGATATGGTTTTTTCATTAGTGCATCCATTCTTGTAATCTTAGTTTTATTATCTTAAGGATTAATCTTTCCTATACTGACAGTGTATATACTATCAGCGTTAGATGAATGATAACTATGCAAAATTTGAATTTGAAATTTAACTTTTACATAAATGTCATGAATCAAACGGTGATAGTGTATACACTTTCAGTGTATATAAAATTTACTCTTATCTTAATGCTTTGAATGAGGTTTTGAAGATCATCACAAGGTGCAAGAATGCACTAGACCAATAATTGCAACTACTACATGCTAATCACATCTACAATACACGATGATTCTCTTGTTTTATATTTAATGACGGCTTCCATAGTTCGTATACATTTATTTTCCGCATTCATCGAGAATCAAAATGATAAACTCCTGGCAACTACTTATTGTGGATGTCTCTATGTTTATTGTTGAAGTCCTTTCGCGGAAGTCATGGTTTTCTTTATATTAATTCATGATCCTGACTATTTAATTTCCTTGAGTTGAAATTTTGGCTGAAAAATTGTTGAATACTTTACGTGTCTAATACGACAACTAGCCTTCACATTAGAAATTGGTAATGTTAAAATAGTTGACAAGTTAATGTAACTGGGCAAAATGTCTAATTGGATGTTTGGATGTGAGGAAAAGGCTGGAAAGACCATAAGAGATCACCTAATGCTATATTTGCGCTTTATATTATTCACCTGAAATGAACTAAAGTGTCTTAACTAATTAAATTTGGTTGTAGGGGCAATTGAATATCAACACATCAACTAATTCAAGTTAAGGTTTTCGTTACCAGAGGTAGTGTTTTTGAGTTCTTCTCAAGCTACTTGAATTCTAAGGTAAGGATTTTTCCACAGTATAGTTTTCATAGGTGAAAGTCGTGTGTAATATGTACAAGTGCATATTCATTTCTAGGCATGGCTGGTTCTTCCAAGAATTTTGAAGACGAAAATGTAGTTTTCTAGAGATATTTCTTTTGCTAAGGATGGAGATATAATAGTTGACTAGTCAACAAAGATTTTCTTCAATGATGATTGCTGCGCACTTCTGGTCATCATTTGGTTAAGACTATAGTTGATAATATCCAGAAGGTAAAGTAGCCTATATGTTGTCCTCAAAATAGTGATATCAATTATTAAAAGTCCAAAATTTTCAATTAGTAGGTTTTTTTTAAATCAAAATTACCGGGAACTAGTGAGGGGTTAGGCATATGTCCAACCTGTTTATTAAAAAATTTCAAAGAGAAAATGAAAAGGAGGATATACCGCCTAATTGTGACTAACTAAGAACTTTACAAACTTCAAATGATCTCAGCATACTCCACAATAATTCGGCAGAGTATTTGACTTGAAATCTTGTCGTGTTGCTATTGTTTTGCTAGTTTTTGAATACTCCTTTCATTTCTTGGCCTTCTTTGAGATCACTAGGCTAAACGAATCGTCATTAAAATCTTGGTCTCTATCACTTTATGTGTGATCTTATTCACCATTATTATCGGTGGCACTTTGTAGAACACTTCAACAATTACCTCCAAAAAGTGGTTTGTTTAGTTTTAGTTGCAAACATGTAATATTGTAACTGAGTTTGTAATTGTGCACAATTTATGAGATTGAACACACTGATCAGAACATTCTTTCTGTTCATGCCTTTTTTCCTTTTGAAAATTAAACTTTTACCAACCAGAATAACATCTTTTTTTCTTTAATCGCCATATTCAACAATTTGATTGTTCTCTTCTTCCAGTTTCCCATTTTAAGGATGCAAGGCTATGTTCTTAATGCATAGATCTTTGATCATCTTATAAGAATCTTTTATGAAGCAACAAATTCATCGTATGTAGGCAATTCATTGATTTCACATTCAAGTTTACATTATCCTTCAACCATCGCTGCAAACATCCCTCACATTCAAATTCATGGTCTGTGAATTCATCTGCATGGGGTGATCTCGTTTTGATCTCTCAAGGACAAACTTTCTTCGCAGGACGAAAGCTCCTTCTAGGTCAACAGTCTTAGTGTTTGCTTAGGCTATGAATCACGATCACTGTTTCATGTTTCCGAGATTATCAAAAAGAAAATTTGTTTTTGGAAATTGAGTTTTTTTCAGGGTTTCTGTTTTGTAATTTTGACAAATGCCATTTTGGCCAATGTTCATTCTTGGGACAAACACTAAGAGTTTCCATTCCAACGGTGAAGTCATATTGTTGATTAATAATGTTCTTGAGAACACATTCCAAGAAATTTAGGCTTTGATCACTTGTCAAATTGTTGTAAGTTACAAAAACTTTCTTTTTATGACAAAAAACTAATATAGTAAAAAAAAACAATAAGTATGATTTTATGTCACAAGGAGGTATAGTCTTACGTCATAAAAATTTAGTTTTAAATATTGATCTTGTGATCCCCACTTACAAATCACACAAGGGTGACCTTCATTCTTTTGACTCCCTTGTAACTTGTAAATGAGGGTCACTATTTACGTAATTACAAGATCAACTGTGACTTGTAGATAAATGTTACGCTACTATTTGTGGCTTTTTTTAAAAAAAAAATTTATTTTTTACTTAAAACCACACAACAATTTAACAAGTCACCAAGGCTTAAATTTTTTATAATGGCACAGCGATCGCAGCGTTTGTCAGGGGCATGACAAGAGATGATCGGTTGCAAGTGAAAGGATCTCTTCAGGAAGAATAGCAATTTCATCCTCCAGCATGTTAATCCATGCTTCTATTCCATCACCACATCTTGTACTCATCAAAATTACCACATTATTCATTGGAACAGCTGAAGTGCAGACCACAACAGGCTTACCCCATCCATAGTCCACTTCATAAACTGGGAATCCACACCAACTGGAGAAACAACAAGAGCCCATATCTTCTTCAAAAAGTGGTTTCATTTCATTACTCAAGGTATTTAGATATGGCATCCCACTCTGAACATTCTTAATGAATTCATCATTGACTTTTGTAAATGCTGTCCTCAAGTGCCATACCAGATCATGAAGTTCTTGATTTTTGTCAGACACTAATAGGGCAGATGTGGTGACAAAAAGGTTTCCAAAGGCACACAGATGATCAAAAGCCGGCAAGCTCATTCTGGTTCTCAAATTGACAGTATGGTATGCGGCAAAAGTTTGTTTAGTATTATCAGCTTTAGCCTTTGTCAATCCAATAAAATGCTTCCAAATAAAAGCAGAAACAGCTTCCACCGAGTGGGATCCCTCACCAGCGAACCCATGGCAGCAGAGGAAGTAAGTTCTTTAAGTGCTGCCAACTTTTCTTTGTTGAACACTAACCGCTTTGTCACCATCTTTTCATTCTTTACCAGTTGAAGAGAACTAGCAATCTTGAAGTTTAGCTGAGGAAAACGATGGCCTGCTAAGTCAAAACTGGGTGGCAGAGTTCCCTCAGCTTCGCAGCGATTTGTGGCAGCCGATGATAAGTGAATATTTAACGTACATTTTGTACAAATTTGGCATGAATTTTTGGTATGTTTTGAGAAGATTAAAGCCATATTTGAACTCTTTTGGTGATAATTGCTTAAATATTGTTTAAGTGTTCAAAACTTGATAAATGAGTGGATTAATGCGTTAATTTTGTGAAATTGTGAAGGTTATTGATGTATGAAATTCATGCACGAGCTGAAAAAAATGTAAGGATCGTCTAGAGGACAAAGTACAAAAGAAATTGGGAACAAAAATGTAGAAAAAGGAAAGAAGTGAAAAACTGGAAAAAAATTGATCAACACGGATCCGAGCTCGGATCCGTGTAAACAAGTGGGATCCGAGCCCTCGTCTATACTTCTGGAGGAGTGTATCCGAGGTCAGAACGATCCGACCTCGGATCCATCATGGAAAGTTCTCGGATCCACAAATTCGAGCCCGGATCCATTATCACCCCTCAGATCTGGGGCTCGGATCTGCCTCTCTCCTCAGCAAGTGGCACAGCCATTTTTCTTTACATTTTTCATAACCTTTCCAGCTATTTTGAGGGACAGAAATCGGTGGCACATGTTTCTGCAACAAAAGAGAAGACCAAATGAGTGTAGACAAAAAGAAACATCATATCTTTGACTTCTTTTTACAAAATCTGAGTGGAGGAAATTATGAAGGAAAAGAGAGACTTTCTACCACTTTTTATGCAGAAACACAGGAGAGAGGTGAGGGGATTACCATACATAGCTAGTTTTTCATCTTGTAACATTTTTCTCTCTAGATAGGAGTTTTTGGAGAAGCATTTTTTTGGAGTGTTTCACTTGTAATCATATTGTGCAAGAGTATAGCAGGAATTGGAGAGCTTCACCTTCAATTGGCTAAGCTTTCTTTTATCTTTCTTATACTTGTACTTTATGATGTTTTGCATTAATAAACTTGTGAGTTTGATTGTTAAATCATTCATGAGTAGCTAATTTTTTTTATCTAGGGAGTAGATGAAACTTATGGCTAAATAATATGAATTGAATGTAATTTACACTTGTTATATCTTGTATTAACTTGTCTACTTGTGTAGCTGTGATTACTTGTTATTGATTGATCACCAATAGCTTGTTTATAGTTGTTATTGTTCAATGAGAATTGATAATAACAATGGAAACATATGAGTAGAGCTTGAGTTGTATGTTCATGAAAATAGAGATACATTTAGGTGGATTTGTAGACTACAGCATTATACTTTCTCTGCTCAAATTAATTGTAAGTCTAAATAATAGAGAAAACAAGGGCTTAATAATTGTTTAAATTGCTCCTCGTGGGATCGACCCGATACACATCTTGTACTACAATTGCGACCTGTATACTTGCAGTCCAACGGGTGTAAAATCGGAATTAAACTTGCATTGATATAAAAATTCCGTCAATTTTTTGGCGCCGTTGCCGGGGAGCGGCAATATTAGGGCCTAATCATCTCTATTAATTTAGATATTTTCATTATTTTTATCCAAGTTGTTGAATTAAAACTGCAAAATTTCTCTTGTTTTTATTTGTAGTGTATGCACCGATCAAATCGCGAAGTTGCACATTTCGATCCTGAAATTGAAAGAACATTAAAAAGACGGAGGAGGAATACATCACATCAAGAGAAACAAGAGGTTTGGCAGCCAATAGAAGATATCTTGATAGAATTACAATTTGAGGAAGAAATGGCAGAAAATGAATCAAATAGGAGAATTCTGCAAGATTTTGCTTTATCGGGAGCACAAGGTTCTCAAACTAGCATTGTAAGGCCAACGGTAAACGCTAATAATTTTGAGATAAAACCATCACTGATTCAAATGGTTCAACAATCTCAATATGGAAGTAATGCTACCAAGGATCCAAATTCTCACTTGTCAACATTTCTTGAAATTTGTGATACAATTAAGTTTAATGGTGTTAGTGAAGATGCAATTAAACTTCGATCGTTTCCATTTTCACTAAGGGACAAGGCCAAGGTTTGGCTACAATCTCATCCTCCAAATACTTTTGAATGAATTAGCTAAGGCTTTGCTTAATAAATTCTTTCCACCTGAAAAAATTGCTAAATTGAGAATGGATATAACTAGTTTCTCTCAACAGGAAGGAGAGACATTGTATGAAGCTTGGAAGCGTTATAGAGAATTACAACGAAGATGCCCTCATCATGGTCTACCCGATTGGCTAGTAGTCCAAACATTTTACAATGGTCTCACCTATCCAACAAAGATGCATGTAGATGCTGTAACGGGAGGAGCTTTGATGGGAAAGACAGTTGAGGAAGCTCAGCAATTGATCGAAGAAATGGCTGCTAACAACTACCAATGGGCAAACGAACGAGGTAATTCAAGGAGAACCGCAGGTATGCTCAAAGTAGACACCTTGAATATGTTAAGTGCAAAAATGGATAATGTGGTTAAGATGCTTAATAGGCAAGTTGGTTCTAGTTCTAATCAAGGAGTAGTTGTTGCATGTTGTACCACTTGCGGCGGAGATCATGATGATTTTATGTGTTCTAACAGTGAACAGGTTCAATATCTCAACAATTACAACCGTCCACCCCAAAACAATCCATACTCCAATACTTATAATCTAGGATGGCGTAATCACCCGAATTTTGGATGAAAAGATCAAGGGAACCAACAAAAACCAGTTAATCCACCGGGTTTTCAACAAAAGCAACCACTGCATGAGTCCAAACCAACTTGGGAATTGGCAATTGAAAAGCTAGCCAATGTATCAAATGATAAAATTGAAAAGTTAGCTAGTGCCACTACTCAACGGTTTGAAAGAATTGAGGGAAGAATGGACCAACTCACCAATATGTACAGGAATGTTGAGGTCCAATTAGGCCAAATTGCTAATGCGGTTAATAATCGCAACCAAGGGGATTTACCTAGCAAGACTGAGGTGAACCCAAGGGAGCATGTGAAGGCTATAACCCTCTGTAGTGGTAAAGAATTAGTTGAGCCGCCGGTAATTGGAAGTGGAAGAGAGATTGAAAGAAGAGAAAATAAGAAATTGAATGAGTTAGGAGAGGAAAGCAAGGAAGTAAAAGGGAAAGAAAAGATGGAGGAAAATGAACTACAAATGGAAGATGCAACACCAATTCCTCCACCGGTGCCATTCCCTCAAAGATTGAAGCCTTCAAGAAATGACAAAGAATTTGAGAAATTTGTCAACATTTTTAAACAATTACATATTAACATTCCTTTTGTGGATGCTATTTTGCAGATTCCTTCATACGCAAAATTTCTCAAGGAGATAATGACCAAGAAAAGGAAGTTGGTAGATAGTGAGACAATTGCATTAATGGAAGAATGTAGTGCAATTATACAAAACAAATTGCCACCCAAGTTGAAAGATCCAGGGAGTTTCACAGTTCCTTGCACTATCGGTAATGTAGAATTTTCTAAAGCACTTTGTGACCTTGGTGCAAGTATGTCATTGATCCCTTTAACTGTGACTAGGCAATTGGGGTTGAAAGAATTGAAACGTACTAACATTTCCTTGCAATTGGCTGACAGGTCTATTAGACATCCAATGGGTATATTGGAGAATGTGCTCATTAAAGTGCAGAAATTCATTATTCCTGTCGATTTTGTTGTTTTAGATATGGAGGAAGATGTTAATGTACCTATTATACTTGGTAGACTATTTCTGGCCACTGCAGGTACAATAATAGATGTCAAACGAGGTAAGTTTAAGTTTCAAATCGGTGAAGAGGAAGTGGAATTTGATTTGAGTAAAGTGGAGAAATATCCCTCTTTTACCGACCATGTTTATTCAGTCGACATATGTGATGAATTGGCATTAGAAATGAGTCAAGTAAATCTTGATAATGATTCTCTTGAACTTTGTCTTAATGGTATAAGTATACAAGAGGAACAGATTGAAGAAATGACTGAATTTTTGCAGACATAGGTTCCTTATAAAAGGAGAAATGCATATGAGGAGTTAGGACTGAGCAAAGGGCTACCTCCACCATCATGTGAGCAAGCACCGCAGCTTGAACTTAAGCCGCTGCCTAAGCACCTCAAATATGCATTTCTTGGAGAAAAAGAGACACTGCCTGTGATTGTAAATTCAACATTAGATGAGGAACAATTAGACAAGCTTTTACGTGTTTTGAGGAAGCATTTAAAGGCTATAGGATGGACAATTTCTGATATCAAAGGAATTAGTCCAACTATTTGTATGCACAGGATTTTATTGGAAGAGAATTCTAAACCAGTGGTTGAGACTCCAAGAAGGTTAAATCCAAACATGAAGGAAGTGGTAAGCGTAGAAATCTTTAAATAGTTGGATGCAGGTATAATTTTTCCAATTTCTAATAGTGTGTGGATTTCTCCTATTCATATAGTGCCAAAGAAAGGGGGGATAACCATAGTATATGGTAAAAATGATGAAATGTCCCTCTAGAGTTGTGGTTGGTTGGCGAGTCTGTATTGATTACAGAAAACTGAATGCAGCTACTAGAAAGGATCATTTCCCTCTTCCTTTTCTTGATCAAATGGTAGAAAGATTGGCCGGATATGAATTTTATTGTTTCTTGGATGATTTTTCAGGATACAATCAAATAGTCATTGCATCGGAAGATCAAGAGAAAACTACATTCACTTGTCCTTACGGTACTTTTGCATTTCGAAGGATGCTTTTTGAACTGTGCAATGCACCGGCCACCTTCCAACGATGCATGATGGTAATTTTCTCTGATTTTAATGAGAAAATTATGGAAATCTTCATGGATGATTTTTCTGTATTTGGATCTACTTATGATGATTGTCTTAACAATTTAGATCTAATTTTACAGAGATGTGAAGAAACAAACCTTGTACTCAATTGAAAAAAATGTCACTTCATGGTTTGTGAAGGTATTGTACTAGGCCACAAAATTTCCTCAGAAGGTATTGAGGTTGATCAAGCCAAAATAGAGGTTATTGAGAGAATGCCTCCACCGACCAATGTGAAAGGCATTCGCAACTTTCTTGGACATGTGGGATTTTATCGACGGTTTATTAAGGATTTCTCAAAGATTGCTAAATCTTTATGTGAATTACTTGCAAAAGATGTTCCTTTTCACTTTAATGATGAGTGTTTACTTGCTTTTAATAGGTTGAAGAAGGAACTTGTCTCCGCACCCATAATAGCATCACCGGATTGGAGCATGCCATTCGAATTGATGTGTGATGCAAGTGATTTTGCAGTTGGGGCTGTTCTTGGGCAAAAACGTGATAAACGACTTCATGTCATTTATTATGCAAGTAAAATGTTAAATGAAGCCCAAGTCAACTATGCAACAACAGAGAAAGAGTTGCTAGCAGTGATTTTTGCATTGGATAAATTTAGATCGTACTTAGTAGGATCTAAAGTTATCATTTATACCGACCATGCAGTACTCAAGTATTTGTTAAATAAGAAAGATGCAAAACCGCGACTAATTCGATGGATTTTATTATTGTAGGAATTTGATTTGGAGATCAAAGATAAAAAAGGATCCGAGAATTTAGTTGCTGATCATCTTTCTAGACTGGAGAACATGCCGCAAGAAGACCATTCTTCCATTAAAGAAGAATTTCCAGATGAGTTTTTAATGGCAATTTATAAGTCACCATGGTATGCTGATCTAGTTAACTTTATAGCTAGTGGAGTGATACCAAATGATTTGAATTCTCATCAAAGGAAAAAATTCTTAAATGATGCTAAACATTACTTTTGGGAGGGACCATTCTTTTACAAACATTGTGTAGATGGAATAATTAGAAGATGTGTTCCGGAGGAGGAGGTACATAGCATTTTAATGCATTGTCATACTCTTGAAACGGGAGGTCATTTTAGTACTACTAAGACCGTAGCAAAGATATGGCAATCCGGATTTTATTGGCCTACTATGTACCGAGATACTAGAAATTAGGTTAAAAGTTGTGATCAATGCCAAAGAACAGATAATATCTCAAGAAAGAATGAAATGCCTTTGACTACATACTTGAAAGTTGAATTATTTGATGTTTGGGGCATTGATTTTATGGGACCATTTCCTAGTTCATATAATAATAAGTACATCCTTTTAGCAGTTGATTATGTTTCTAAATGGGTGGAGGCCATTCCTTCACAAACTAATGATGCTAAAATTGTGCTTAAGTTCCTGAAACGGAACATATTTTGTAGGTTTGGAGTCCCAAAGGCAATAATAAGCGACGAAGGTAAACATTTTTGTAATAAAGTTATTGAGACTTTGTTGTTTAAATATGGATGCAGGCATAAAAAGTCACTCCCCTATCATCCTCAAGCTAATGGACAAGCGGAGTTGGCCAACCGGGAAATTAAAATTATTTTGGAGAAAACGATAAACCGATCAAGAAAGGATTGGTCGAACAAGCTTGAAGATGCTTTATGGGCGTATAGAACGGCATTTAAAATGCCGTTGGGAATGTCTCCATATAAGCTTGTTTATGGGAAAGCGTGTCATTTACCTGTGGAAATAAAACATAAAGCTTATTGGACTGTTAAAGCTATTAATTTTAATTTTAAATCTGCAGGTGAAAAGAGAATGCTTGAGTTAAGCGAATTGGAGGAATTGCGGTTGACTTCGTATGAGAATGTCAAGATATACAAAGAAAAAGTGAAATTTTGGCATGATAAACACATTCTTCCTAAGCATTTTGAAGAAGGGCAAAAGGTTTTGTTGTTTAACTCAAGACTTAAATTATTTTCTGGAAAACTTAAGTCTCGATGGTCCGGTCCATTTGAAGTGGTTCGCATGTTTCCTTATGGAGCAGTGGAAATAAAAGGAGAAAATGGTGCTCCATTCAAAGTAAATGGCCAAAGATTGAAACTCTATTTGGCCGGAGAAAAAGTTCCTAAAGGAGTAATTTACTCCTTAGGAAATACAATGGAGAGTTAAAGAAGTTATAAGAGAGTCGAGCCAACGACTATAAACAAAAGCGCTTGTTGGGAGGCAACCCAATAATAATAGTGTATTTGTGTGTTTTTATGTGTTTCTTACATTTTAGTGTAATTTAATTGACTAATTAGATGTATTTCACTTGTTTGTAGGAGGTACGGGAGTTTTATCATCCATCTTGGACGTGCACTTGAAGAACATGTGTGAAAAGGGAGTTTTTCAACCAAATTGTGTTTTAAGTGCATAAAATTCCCATGCATATATATATACATTATGCATTTCAAGTATATTTAAGTGAGTTTTGGTGATGACATGGTTATAAATGCTCATGGACTCATTTGATGTAAAAGTGCCTAAAAATGCCATTTTGGTGTAAAAGTGCAAAAATGATCAAAGAACCTCACATCTCGATTTTCAATGCAAATATGTTTGATGTGTTTAGGTTGGATATTGTGTTTATGGTATATTACATGTGCGTGGGAAGTTAGAATTGATAAAAAGTTTGTCCAATGTGTGATTTGGAATTGGCCGGAAAAAGGAGAAAAAGTTTAAAAAATTGCAGTTTCTGCAATTAGTGCAGAGAAATACGGATCCGAGCTCGGATCCGAAAAGCCCAGACAAATTCTACCGCGGATCCACTGATCCGAGCACGGATCCATTCCAACCCAGAAAGATCCGAGGGCTCGTCTGTGTTTCTGTTGGGACTGATCCGAGTCCTATCGGATCCGAGGCCTCCAGAACCGATCCGAGCTCGGATCGGTTCGCGGATATAGCAGAAACGAGGCTTCGTTTCTGCACTTTTCAAATATTTCTTCCCTCTTCTCACCGAAACCCTACCCCATTTCCTCCAATCTTCCATTTCATCCATCAAATCTCCAATCTTTCACCATAAACACCTCCCTAACCCTTGTATGATCAGAAACCCTAAGCTTTTTTACCACAAAACATCATCAAAAGTGGTTTTTGATTTTCAAAAGGGGATTTCGGGCCGCACGGAAATTCTTCGATTTCTGGGTGAAATTAGACTTGTTTCTTCCTCATTTTTCATCATTATCATCCTCTAGCATCCTCCTATACATTTGAGGTAACAATTTGCAATTTCTTTTGCGATTTTATAATTCCTATTTTTGCAATTTTTTTTTTTAGTTTTTGAGTATATGTGCTAAAAGCTTATTTGTTGAAATTTCTTGATACAATTGTACTACATTGTTATAACAATTTTTACGCTTATTTTTGAGGAAATCATAGATTTGATATTATTTTGTCAAATTTTTCTAGGTAAATGCACATGAATTTGGAAATGCATATATTTTGGATTTTAATGCTACAATTGTGCTACATTGTGATAATATATATCATTAGTAATGGTTGTTTGCTTAGAATTAAGAAATTTGTTAATACGGTGATAAATTTTATAATTTTTTTTTTTTGAATGGAGGATGTTTTTCATAAGGCAATGGGGAGATGTTAGAGCACATTGTCATTGATAGTCTACTTTACTTTCAAATTTTATACCATTTTTACAAATGGTTTTAATTCTCAAAGTATTGGAAGTATTTTGCATATCCTGACAACCTTGTTGGTAATATTCATTCTCAATATGAGAATTGGATTTGTGAGGTGTTAGGAAGAATATTTGCTTGAATTTTGAGGTTGTTGGCAGGTAGTTTAGCCCTTTTTCAAGGAGAAACTCTGCCAAAATTTTCTTAAATTCTTATTTATTATTTGGGAGCAAGTTTAAAATGTTTCTAATGCATATTCATCTTGTTTGTGTGTAGGTATTATGACTCGCACAAGGAGGGCTCGCATTCGTACTCATACTCCTTCCTCAAGTGAGGAACACACACCCTCTTTGCATGAGGAGTCACCTGAAGAAGAATCTCTTTCGCCGGAGCCGCCACCACGCTCTCGCCGGAAGACCGCATCTACTAGCCGTAACGAGCCACCTCCAGACTACGATACCACACGATTCACATCGTTTGAAAACCAACAGTGGTATGAAGCTGGACTGGACAAGGAGATCATAATTGAGAAGCACTTGGCACTGGAGGTGGACGTGCACTATCACATTTCTACAGCATTCAAGAGACTTGGATGGGAGAGCATCCTTCAGTTGTCCAAGCACCACTACCCCAATCTGGTCCGGGAGTTCTACGTTAATGTAGAAAACAAACAGAGCCACAGTGGTAACCTCATTGTCTCATGGGTTCGAGGCAGGAGAGTAGCTCTCAATTGAGATACACTGAGACGCTTCGTCCAACTCAAAGACGAAGGCGAAGATGTCAAATTGACTAAGGAGTTCAAGGCTCGAGACCCTTGGTAGGTGGGAGAGGCGGTTGGACGCCTCAAGGGCCAGTATCGAGAGAGAGGAACTACGAAGAAGCTTACAGTTTACGCCGATTCCTTCGAGCATAGGTATCACTTGATTTTCTACCTCTTTGCCTTCAATGTGGTACCAAAAAGAAGTGGAAAACGGGAGCTCCGCAACAGTGATCTCTACTTCTTGGACAAGATGATGCATGGTGTGGGTGAGCAGTTGACCGGTATTCCTCTACCCAGCATTATCATCAGTTATATGCGGACCACGGCTTGCATGAGGGCCGGCGAGACTTGCTTCGGATTTCCTCGACTGCTATCCCTCATTTTTGAGAAGCTCAAAGTTCCTCTTGGAACCGAGAGAGCTGTGGTAACTAGGTCGGCCGAGGAGGTAAATTCTTCGATACTCAAATCCTTAGGTATTTCTACGCATTTTGGAGCTGCTCTGGTCTGGGACACAGGAGAAGCATCGACTTCCACTCAACCTCCGCCTTACACTGAACCACAAGCGGAAACTCAAGAGACGTCGGAGGCACAGCAGACTCTTTCTCCTCCTGTTCCGCGACCACCTCCTCCACCGAGCTCCAAGTGGCAAGAGCTCCTCAATGCCATTTGTTGTATGGAGGCAAGAGTCGTCGAGCGTATTGACCAGACCGAGCGGATGATGACAGAGCGACTCGACAGACATGATTGCCGTCTTCGTGCGATCGAGAATCATTTTCATATCCACCGGTCCCCTACTACGACACCTCAGCAGGAGGAGGGCCATATTGGTACCTCACAGGGTCCTCATGGAGCCGAGGAGGCAGTAGACCCTCGTTCCGAGCAGCCATGATGCTTCTTAGCGGATTGGATCCTTTATTTCTTTATTTTTCTTTTCTTTTGTTAAGACAAACTGTGTAGATTTTATTTTTCTTTTATTTGAATCATCTTGTGCTACTTATGGTGTTTGATACCCTTGTTGTCTCATTTTAGACAGAATTTGGATGATCGTGATGATTAAGGGCTTCAAATTGCATCACCACCTATTTGAGGGAAGTTTCAGTTTCTTTTACCTTCCTTTACAATGAGGACATTGTAGATTTTAAGTGTGGGGGAGGGATTACTTTATTTTATGGATAATTGTGTCTTAAAATGCATGATTTTAGTGTTTATGGCTTAAAAATGTTGGAATTATATTTGGAAATATGGTCATAAGGATAATTTTTGTGAAATTGAGGTTGTTGGCAGGGAGTTTTGTCCATTTTTATGGGGAAACTCTGTCAAAATATTTCTAAAATATTTTCCAATATTTCATTGCAATTCTTTCAATTAAATGGCCAAAATGTTAAAATTTTAAGTGTCTAATTCTTCCATTAGATAAAATGCTATATGTATTTTGGAAAAATTTAGTCCTTATTTGGCTTGGAATGAATTATTATGCAATTAGGATTTTTACATTTTAGAAAGTATATTTAGTTAAATAAGAAAAATTATGCTTAGAATTTTGCATGATTAATGATATTTCTCATTTTTACTTAATTTTATAAGTAAGTGATTGATATAGTCAAGACAAGGCCAAATGCTTCCTTTAATTATGCTTAGAGGGAAAAAGAAATTATATGGTGTTGAAAAAAAAAGAGAATAATATTATTAATTTTCTATTCCAATGATTCACATACTGAGTAATCGGGGGTTAGCATTTACAAATGTCGACATTCGTGTAAAAAGGTATTGGAATTAAGAGTATGCTTAGCAATTTGAATAAGTGAAATGTTGAGTAACCGGAAATTTTCACCTAAAAGTGTTGATTTTCGCGTAAAAAGACATTTTCACTATTTAAATAAGATGAAATGTGAATAAATCCCTCTAAATTGTTAAGTTTTGGGATGAGGAAGGCCATAAAATTGACTATATGATTTACTTATTGGTGGAATTAGAATAGAATGAGAGATTGATTTGAATTTGTTGAAATTAAGGCATAATTATTTTTATTTAATTGAATATTATGAGTATTTAGTGTAATATGAGAAATGACATAATGATTGGTTTCTAGATTTTTGAGGAATTAAATTTGACAAAAGTACGAATATTGTTTTATCTATTGAATCATTGTAGTAAGTACTTTTGTGTAAAATTGCTTGAGGACAAGCAATGATTCAAGTGTGGGGGAATTTGATAAGTGGATATTTAACGTACATTTTGTACAAATTTGGCATGAATTTTTGGTATGTTTTGAGAAGATTAAAGCCATATTTGAACTCTTTTGGTGATAATTGCTTAAATATTGTTTAAGTGTTCAAAACTTGATAAATGAGTGGATTAATGCGTTAATTTTGTGAAATTGTGAAGGTTATTAATGTATGAAATTCATGCATGAGTTGAAAGAAATGTAAGGATCGTCTAGAGGACAAAGTACAAAAGAAATTGGGAGCAAAAATGTAGAAAAAGGAAAGAAGTGAAAAACTGGAAAAATTGATCAACACGGATCCGAGCTCAGATCCGTGTAAACAAGAGGGATCCGAGCTCTCGTCTGTACTTCGGGAGGAGTGTATCCGAGATCAGAACGATCCGACCTCGGATCCATCATGGAAAGTCCTCGGATCCACAAATCCGAGCCCGAATCCATTATCACCCCTCGGATCTGGGGCTCGGATCTGCCTCTCTCCTCAGCAAGTGGCACAGCCGTTTTTCTTTACCTTTTTCACAACTTTTCCAGCTATTTTGAGGGACAGAAATCGGTGGCACATGCTTCTGCAACAAAAGAGAAGACCAAATGAGTGTAGACAAAAAGAAACATCATATCTTTGACTTCTTTTTACAAAATCTGAGTGGAGGAAATTATGAAGGAAAAGAGAGACTTTCTACCACTTTTTATGCAGAAACACAGGGGAGAGGTGAGGGGATTACCATACGTAGCTAGTTTTTCATCTTGTAACATTTTTCTCTCTAGATAGGAGTTTTTGGAGAAGCATTTTTTTGGAGTGTTTCACTTGTAATCATATTGTGCAAGAGTATAGCAGGAATTGGAGAGCTTCACCTTCAATTGGCTAAATTTTCTTTTATCTTTCTTATACTTGTACTTTATGATGTTTTACATTAATAAACTTGTGAATTTGATTGTTAAATCATTCATGAGTAGCTAATTTTTTTTATCTAGGGAGTAGATGAAACTTATGGCTAAATAATATGAATTGAATGTAATTTACACTTGTTATATCTTGTATTAACTTGTCTACTTGTGTAGCTGTGATTACTTGTTATTGATTGATCACCAATAGCTTGTTTATAGTTGTTATTGTTCAATGAGAATTGGTAATAACAATGGAAACATATGAGTAGAGCTTGAGTTGTATGTTCATGAAAATAGAGATACACTTAGGTGGATTATTTAGCATTTCATGAAATAAAACAAAGTAGTAGTAGTATTTCACCATGAAAATAGGGAAATCTATATTGCTTTAGGCCATTTCATCATGAAAATGGGACTTGGAAACTTTGGAAATGAATCTCTGGTTAAACAAGAATAATAGCAAGAAGTAAGTCCATTCATTTGTGTTGTTTATGCCATAAGTGGAATCTACATCCCTAGAATCTTTCTTAAGTGAAATTTCTCTATTTGCTTTCAGCATTTGTTAAACCAGATTTGTATATCAGATTTGTAGACTACAGCATTATACTTTCTCTACTCAAATTAATTATAAGTCTAAATAATAGAGAAAACAAGGGCTTAGTAATTGTTTAAATTGCTCCTCGTGGGATCGACCCGATACACATCTTGTACTACAATTGCGATCTGTATACTTGCAGTCCAACAGGTGTAAAATTGGAATTAAACTTGCATTGATATAAAAATCCCGTCAGCCCATGTAGTCATAAATGTCACAAACGACATTGCATCAGCTACCTTATGTGAAATGCAAACTCCAATTGCCATGCCTCCACATTCAAAGAAACTGATTTGAATAGCTAATGGTATGTTATCGGCATCATGGGCATAGAGCTCTAAGGGGAGATATTGGTTTAGCTCCTCTATGGCTGTACTTTGGGATAACTTTTCTGATAGTTGAGCGTGAACTTGAGCTTCAATAAAAAGAGCTCCGGAGTCATCACAATCAATGAAGCAAAGATTGGAGTCATTGATCCTTCCGGCTAATGGGTAAAATCTTGTTAATGACTCTGATAAAGACTGTTTTAGATGCTGGCATCTTTGGGAATTATCAACATTCGAGGACTCATGTTTTTGATAGAAGAAAATTAGAGGGACAAAATTGGGCGGTGCAATTTGATCTAGAAAGGATAGTTTCACGTCTTTTTACTATCCATGGTTGTTGGAGATGATGGCTTTATGAACTCCTTCGATATTATCTCCATTTTAGCCAGCATTTTTCGTACAAATAGTCTGCTAAGTTTTATCGTTTATGAACCCTCATAAGTTTTCTGCTCCCTAAATAGAAAAATGTAAGGACTTGGACCCGTTCATGGCAACTTACTTGATGCTACCAATTGCAGTTTTAATTAATTAATGGCAATGATTGCCAGCAACTTTGCTAAGCAAGCTGGCCAAGTTTCCTCTTTTCCACTGTAAGATTAACGAGCTTTCTTGCATCTGTGACAAATCTAAGAGTCTTTGTTTCTTGCCCGCAACCAAGTGCACTAGAAATCATTGTAATCATGTGTTTTTGCTTGCTCATTTGAACAGTTAATCATTCGCATGATTAAGTGGAAGTGGCATGAATAGCGCACTCCTTTAAGCCTAGAGATAATTAGATCTCATATTTAGGAGGGTAAAATGTCCAAAACTAAATTTTGAGGATTGAAGTGGGATGAATGTCACATTTTAAAGGGTAAAGTATCAAAAATGAAGTTCAAAAACTAAAGTGGAAATGCAGCTATTTTATGGGTCCAAAGTGGAATTTAGCCTAATACGTATATATATACATAAAAGCTCTTAATTCAATTATCCATTTTCTCTCTCTTAAGTGGCATGTCTGGTTGAAAAAAATTATTAAATTGTTAAATATTTGAATTTTACCCATTTTTTTATCCAACTATTTTCTAATAAATTCAAGACCGGGTTCAATTGTTGGAGCAGCTATTGCAGCTTCCTTGAGTGTTCCAGCAGAAACAGTTCGCAGTGTCACATTTTCACTGGTATGGGACTGTCCTGAAGTGAACTTCTTAGGTGGAAGGACTTACCACAGGCCAGTAGTGAATGACACGTTTCTAATATTTTTGTTTTCACAAGCTAGCTTCTGTAGTTCTCATAACTCAGATGCGTACATACAGGCGGTATACAAAATATTATGGAGCTTCTGGAAATGCAGCATCTGCAATTGCACGTGATGCTATTATTGGTAATTTTCCAACTGATGCTGAAGGCTTTGTGACATTTTAGTTTTGTAAAACATACAAAAATATTTATATGGAAAAGACAGATGAAAATAGAATTAGCATGTATGCCCTTCTCATTCTCAATAGTACTTATTAAATTACTAAGTTTGTTACTTTGCCCTTGAGTTATGAATCTTAGTCTTAGAGCATGAAAATTGGGAGTCGCAAATAGAAGCTTGGCAAAGGCCCATTCTTGAAGACGAAATCCTTCCTGAATGGTAAGCTTTCATATCTTTGTTGCCTGTGTGTATCATGAAGCTCACTTTCAAGATGGTTCATTTCAGGTATCGTATCACTCTTTTCAATGAACTCTATTACCTTAATACAGGAGGATCAATTTGGACAGGTACATGGGGATAACAAATCTTTATGGTCTAGCGCTAAATTGATTTGGCTGAATGCTCTTAAATATATTTTGTTATACAGATGGATTACCAGCTGTGCATAGTTTATCTGCCACACAGGACAAAAGGTTTTCACTCGGTAGATCATTTTCAGCTCTCAAAAACACCATCAGTCATTCCAATCAAAGTGACACTGCTACAAACATCCTAGCAAGAATGTGTTCAACATTTGAGGAGATTCATTCTCCTATGTCGTTGAATTCTGCCTCTGGAAAAAATCTGCTTCAAAGCGGGGAGGAAAACGTTGGGGTGAATTCTTAGTTTATGATGAAAAAAAAAAGGAATTCTACAACTGGGGCCTTTTTTGGAGACTATTCTGCAAATAGGGTCTTCGCATTCCGCGAATGCGAGCTCAATAAGCTTAAATTTGGGAGAGCTTGCATTTCTATGACTTTAAGCTGTCCCGGGGAAACAAAATTTTGTGAGCTCCAGCTCTTTCCCCTGCTCAGCTACTCGGAGAGCTACTCGGAGAACTAAAATCTGCTATCAGAGTTCTTTTCACAAATTCAGAAAAGAAATCTGGGCAACCATACCAAGTGACGGATAATTCTCGTAGGCATCTCATTGTTAGTACTGTTAAAGTATTCAGTGTGATCCCAGTTCAGCAGCAGATAACTGCCAGAAGTTGCACATCTGACTATTCAGGCAAGTAAAACCAGTACATAGACCATCATATTGACAGCATTTACAACACTTTCTCAATGCCAATGCAGGTGTCATTTGGGATAGCGTAAATGCCCAAAGCTTAAATTTGGGAGAGCTCGCATTCCGCGAATGCGAGCTCTATTGCCCTTCAAAAAAAAAATTGCGAAAAATTCTGCTGAGCTCGCATTCCTGGAATGCGAGCTCTGGTGAGCTCGCATTCATGGAATGCGGAGATCCCCCTTACGGAATACCTCACCAAAATCACCCCTTTTGTAGAATTTTTTTAAATTTCATCACAAACTTGGAAATTTCTCGAAAACGTTGGCCAGTTCCTCTATCTTGAAGGAATTGAGTATCACATGTGTAATGCCTATGATGTTCACTTTTATGCGTCATTTCCCTTACTTATGCTCTTCCCAAAACTTGAACTTAGCATCCAAAGAGACTTTGCTGCTGCAGTTTTGATGCATGACCCCAGTGATAAGAGACTTTTGCATGATGGAAGCTTGGTTTCAAGAAAAGTTCTTGGTGCTGTTCCTCATGATATTGGAATGAATGATCCATGGTTTGAAGTAAATGTCTTCAGCCTTCACAACACTGATAGGTGGAAAGATTTGAACCCAAAGTTTGTTCTGCGAGTTTATAGGGATGTGGTCGCAACTTGTGATGAAAAATTTGCCGAAGCTGTTTGGCGGTCAGCTATGTTGCAATGGCTTATATGGATCAATTTGACAAGGATGGGGATGGGATGATTGAAAATGAAGGGTTTCCTGATCAGACATATGATACATGGTCTATGTCTGGAGTGAGTGCATACTGTGGTGGGCTATGGGTTGCTGCCCTGCAAGCTGCTTCAGCACTGGCTGGTGAAGTTGGTGACAAGGGTTCTGAGGACTACTTTTGGTTCAAATTTCAGAAGGCAAAGAGAGTGTATGGAAAATTATGGAATGGATCGTACTTTGACTATGACAATAGTGGTTGCAGTGCCGGTTCTTCAATTCAAGCGGATCAGTTGGCTGGACAGTGGTAGGTTTCGTACATAAATTTTCTTCACATATTCTATATGCTGTGATTGATTGTCAAATGAATGTGTTTGGTTGTCGAGTGAAGAAGAGTTATGAAACAAGTATACTACTGTAATCTAGTGAAGGTTGTGAAGGGCATGAACACATAGTGTAAAATGTAAATTTTCATTTTGTATGTTAGTTCAAGATGAAGAAACTGCTTCTTTCATGAACAATCAACACCTAATTTGAGAAAAATTTTGGTAGGTATGCTCGTGCTTGTGGTCTATTACCCATAGTTGATGAAGAGAAAGCAAAAATTGCCCTAGAGACCATTTACAATTTCAATGTCTTAAGGGTAAAAGATGGAAGGATTGGAGCTCTTAACGGGATGCTGCCTAGTGGAGAACCAGACGTGTCTCACCACCAATCAAGGGAAATATGGAGTGGAGTTACATATGCTGTTGCTGCAGCCATGATGCAGGAAGATCTAATCGAGATGGCATTTAAAACAGCAGGTGGAGTCCATGAAGTTGCTTGGGCAAAAGAAGGTTTTGGGTATGTTAACACCGTCATTTCTTCTCCCTTAATGATGAAAGTTCCTAGAATTTAGAAACTTCTGACTCTGTTTGTCTTCGTTTTTTTTTTTGACCTCAAAATTGTCTTTCTTTCCAGTTCTGTACCCTGTCTCTAGCTTAAGCAAACTCTGACTTTTGTTTTTGAGAATACAACATTTTTCGTTGCCTTACAACCTCAATTGAAAAAACATTTCTGGGCAGCCTCAAAAGGCTTTTTTTACTTTTTTTCTTGGCAGGTTTTTATACTTGTTATTGGCATTGACATTTCATAAAATATTGGGCTTATTAGTTGTTTGGATTAGCTGTTTTTGGGGTGTTTTTGAAAAATTTTACTGTAGCAGAGTTTTTAGAGTATATTTTGGGATATTTTTAGAAAATATTTTGAAAAATTTAAGAGTAGTAGAGTTTTTAAAATATATTTCGGGATATTTTTTAAACATTAAAAAAAATTTAGACTATTTTTTGGAGTACCTTTTAGAGTAATTTTTAAAAATTTTTATAGTATTTGAAAAACTAGTTTTTTAAAAACAGAAGAGATTACAGAGGTGGTTTGAAGATGAACTATCTTTTGATGGAGGCATAACAATCTTGTTACTCTTCCAATGCTCACATTGTTTCTCAGAATGATATGTATCCTATATGCACCACAAACTTTACATACCACAGTGTGACATTCTCAACTTCAGGCAGATGCCTCAAATTTTGTGCATATTTGCCTTTATTTCTTGATGATGGCTTGGATAGATATTCCTTACCTAAGCTGCATTTAAGTATGTTAAGACATCACTTACAGAAGAAGGGTATACAGATATGGAAAATCTGTTTTGTTTGTTTCTGGATCTAGTACTTCTGATCCCTATATCTGTTTTTCATGTTTCTAGATCTAGTACTTCTGATCCCTATCTAAATTTTGTCAAGCTTTATGTTGAAACTTCACCATTTACATAGACGATGTTGGGACTGTGCTTGTCAATATATATTTCTCATGTACCATTTGAGTTGGAGTTTGTATACAAAAATCACAGAAGTACTGCATAAACAAAAAATCTGTTGTAGGCGATTAGTCGATTGTAAGCATTTCTAGGTAACTTCCGTTGTATGGTAGGTCCAAATGTGTTTTTTTTTTTTTTCTTTTTGAGCAGTCCAAATGCGTTATCTCCATAAGTCTCTCTCTAGCTTTACTCCACAAATACTGAGGTGGAACTTCTTTTGGCTCATGTGTGATGTTGTTTGTGCTCCTCGGCAGCTTCTCTTTTCAAACACCAGAGGCTTGGAGCATAGATGGCAAGTACAGATCCCTGGGTTACATGCGGCCTCTGGCAATATGGGCAATGCAATGGGCATTGGAGCAGCCAAGACTTCCCAAAAAGGAGATGAAGCTAGAGGTTACGGAAGCTAGCTTGTTAAAGGAGCATGATGGTTTTTCACGAGTTGCACATGTTCTCAAGTTAGCAGAAGAGCAGGATAATAGAAGTCTTTTACAGATCATTTTCGATTATGTATGTAAAAGAATGTTAGCAAAACTATAAAAATGTAGAATGATGAATGGATCGTCCTGTCTAGGTGAGATTTATTGATGATACGATATTTGTATATATGCTTGTCCAATGTTCAGCATACAATTTCCAGAGTTTCAATTCTGTGTGTGAGCAAATTATTTACTAGGAACCAAAGAGAAAGGTCCCTCAAGCACTACTGGTGATAGAAATTTACTGATACGAGGCTCATAATGCTCAACATAGTTCAACACTTAAACAGAGGATGACAGAAAACATGTAAGAATCTTTATATTCCAGAAACATACTCACTGCTATGCTGTTATGAGGAAATTTCACAGGAAATGGTATTGCAGTTAAGGTAAAGATTTTCCAGAGTGTACTCTGCAATAGGGGAGAACTCTTAAGCCTACCAAATAAGGGAGAACTCTAAGAATTGTTGACTAAAGTACCAGCAGGTTTCTAAAGTTTTAAGAACTTGTTACGTCCCATGTTAAGTTTTTGGACCAATGTTGATAACTTTAGTTTCTGTTGATTTGATTTAAGTAGTTGAGGTTCTATTATTGTTGAGAAACTTGTAAGTTTTAATTTTGAGTGAATTTTATAAGTCACAATAAAGATGTATTGTATTGATGCAAGTAAGGTCTCATGCTTGACTCCAAACCTATCGATTACGGGTTTGGGCGTGACATTATACTAGCTATCTCGGATGCATGACGTATATGTAAAACTTAGAATTCAAATTAAAAGTAAGATTAGTCGTCATTATCTATAGTACACACAGTTATCTCTCGTTTGGTACGCAAGAATCGCCTAGAATAGAAAGGTCTTTTCGACTCATTCATTCCATTTTCCTATTTGGTATAGATTTTTTGAGTTGGAATTCCTGGAAAACTCATCCCAACTTTTTCATGAAAATTTCATTCGTCATAAAATTCTAAGAAAAGCTCTTTCCTCCTTTATCCTAGAATGTCCAAAATTATTGTAGTCAAATTTATCCTCATAGATCTCTTTGTTTTATTAACAATTAGTAGGCTTTTTGTTAGTTTAATTAATAATTGACCATAATTACAAACTATTCCAGTTATTTTTAAAATATTTTTTCTTTGCTAATTTTAAGATATTATTCTTTAAACTTCTGGGCAAATATGTAAGGATTCCTTTTTGGCACTTCACATAAATGGTAAAAACTAATAAATAGAGAATATGAATGTTTAACTTCACGTAATTTAATTTTTTGTAAGCTAGTGATTACATTGTTAATTAAAATCCAAAAATGATATAATATTATAATCAAATGATTTCAATAAGCACATAAGCCATCATAATGTACAAAAAAAAAAAAAAAGAGTCAAAGTTCCTCATATAAAGTAACAAATGGTATAGCACGAATAAACAAAATATACAAAAATATGTAATGCTCAATAAAAGATTTCAGGGTAATTAAGTCAATTTTATACATATTTATTCCAGTTTGACCTCTAAAAATTGATTGTACCAGATACTGGAAATGGGATGAACATTTGATTCTAACATGCATACCAGACATTAGAATGAAAATTTTTTTTTCCATATCGTTCTAACTAGAAAAGCATTTTGAGTGGAAAGACTTTTCCATTCTGGGCATTCCGTAATCCGGATACGAAACATGGGTAAGAAAAGATTGATCCATTAAAAATCAATCATGCGGTAAGGAGATTAGATAACGATAGATTTGAAAAAATTAATGGCTGCGACTGGTATGTAATTGTGAAAATCACAACATCTACCAAATCCTTATATTCCAGTTCACAATTTTACAATGTCAGTTTCTTGATGGGTAATAACTAAATCCTATCTTTATACTTTTTAGGGTTAAAGCTACATGCAGCAAATTAAAGCTCAACTTTGCATTTTTTTTTTCTTTTTCTTTTGCTACACGAATTTTGATATTCAGTACTTATTTGAGACACACACATGTAGAGTGTGCGTTAAGCAAGAATAAAGTTTGTATAAATATATCAGTCCTTTTTCGAGATTCTGTAGATGTAATTGCTTGGATCCACAATTTCTCCGTTTTATCATTGAAAGATCTAAAATTTTCTTTGGAGTCAAACCAATTTTTAATAAGATTTGATTGCTGGAAGACTCGTACAAACCTGTTGGACTATAATGATTCATTTGAATGAAAAATATGTTGAACATAAATATTATCTTTATTTTCTATTGATTTTTCAGATCTGTTAATTTCAAATCTGCATGTACTTGTCTCATATTTGATTTGATATATTCTCTCCATTCCTATGTATGCATTCTCGCCCAATATGTCCTTGTCTTCAGATAATATAGACATACACCATTTGATTCAAAACCCCACGCAATTCATTATTTTACCCAAACATAAAAACATAATCAATTTGCATTAGAGGTGTGATTATTACGCAGTAGTTCGACTTTATTGGTCTAATTCATTGATGCATCTTCCATGATCTTCACAATTTCACGCAAAGCATTATAAGATAAATTTGGCTAATAATAATGGACATGCTTAGTAACACCTGACTAATTATTTGTATCAAAATACCGAATTTGCTTTCAATTATAGAATAAATATACTTTCCGATGCATTAATGTACGCGTTAGAATCTAATCGAATCAAATCTAATAAATTCATCGCTCAATCGATTAATTTTGATCTTAATGGATCCAAAAAATGGAACTCCCAACGGATTCAGACAAAACTATGTTTGGATTAAACAGGTCGAAATTGGTTCTCGAAAATGCAATGTACTTTTTCCATCTTAATTGGGATTTTTAGCTGGCATAATAGTGTGTGAAGTCAACATCAAGATAAAGTTAACTATGTTCTTAACCACCATTTTGGTTCATCGATATCAACCAAGGAGTTGATTAGTCAACATGCAAATATAATTGGATCTAATCCTACTTAATTATCTTTCAACTTCAAGGAGAAGATTGGTATCTACGCAAGCAAATATATATATATTTCTTTAGCTCCATCGGTAATGCTTGTATTTCTTTAGACATGAGGGAATCATTACAGATTCAATATTCAAGCAGAAGGTAGACATTAGTACTACATACTGATCAAGCTGAAGCCAAAGACCGGTCCCTTTTTGATGGTTTGTTAAGCAGCAGATTCCTATTGTGATGAGATTCAAAGGAGCGGTAACAAAGCAGAAAATAGAAAAGGTTGATGAAACTCAAGATGGCAAGCAGTCAAGGTGACCTTCATTCAGGTTGTTGGCCAACCAGCTTGCTTTACCACCGGAACCAGTAATGCTATTGACAATATTCACCGGAAGACTCCCAAACAGGTTAGCCAGAGCCGATCCAAATGTATAAATTGCTACTCCAATACTGGACATGCTCTTAGGGAACTCCATGTAAAAGAATTGCAACTGTCCAATTGCATTCAGAGCTTCGGCCAATCCGAGAAATACAATCTGTGGCAGTAGCAGCATTGCAGACATGTCCACGACGGCATCTGGCTCGCCCTGAACCCCCTCATCAACTGCTTTTTTCAGCCTTATGCTCTCCACAATAGCTGCTAATACCATGGATATACATGACATTATCAATCCCATCCCCATCCGTACTATAGGACTTAGTCCTTGTGGATTACCAGTATATCTTGCCAAAAAGGGTGCTAGTAGACGATCGTAAAATGCAATCCAAATTGCCATGGTAATCACCATGAACAAAGTAAAGGATCCAGCTGGAACTTCAAAATTCAATATGTGCCTATCCATTGAACTCAGTTGAAGTGTTAGAAAAGAAGTCTGATCAATGATAACTAAGAATATTAGGCCTGTGGACCACATGGGAACAACTCCAAGGAGAACTTTAAGTGATTCAACTTGTTCCACACTGCAGAGGGTCCATTGATCTAAAGCTGTTCCATCTGAAGTTAATTCTGTGTCTGGATCTTGAATAATACAAGCCTTATTTAGACACCTGTATATATAGATATAAACTATCAACTAAAATAACTAACGTTCCTGCTTGAAATGGTTTCAAAGTGATTTTCTTGTAAACTTATATTGATCATGCAGAAAGTGTTTCTCCTATCTTGCCCTGAGTGGAGCAAAATGGAGACAGCACCTCCTAATTTTGATTACTACTTTTTTAGTGAAGATTAAGATTTTTTTTAAGATTTTAATAACTACAAAATTTTCTCTAGAAAAGTCATTAGTTGGCAGTGGCAGAAGATGCAAAAATCAGCATAACCAAAAGTTGCCAGAGTTTAAGGAACTTATGTGATGGCAATTGATACTGTGGCAGCTATACCTGAACTGCTCAGTGGGTGCTAGAAGCTCTGGCTTCCTGGTCTTATGGTAGCACTTGTAATTGTCTTTCGAAGGGCAATCAATTTTTCTCTTTCTGAATGCTGCCACGAGAACTTGGAAAAATCCGATTAACAAGCTTTCACTAGGTTTTGATTTGATGTAAAGAGAGGAGCCAACTAAGAACATCAGAGCAGAGATAAACATTAAGATGGCAGGGATTCCAATCCAACTGACCAGCCCAAACGATCCTGGGTATAAACAATTACAGTCATGGCAACAACAGTTGAGATTGTGGCAGAAGCATAATACCAGTTGAAATAACTTTGTATAACCCTCTCATTGTTGGGATTCTTTTTGTTGTCGAATTGGCCTGCACCAAAAGCAATAGAACAAGGCCTAATACAACCAGCTCCTACAGAAATTAGCAAAAATGAAGACAATAAGGAAACAATTTGAGCTCCATTTGGTGCACTGCAATTGTGCAACTGGTCACAAGGTAAAGGCTTCAACGGCGGAACCATAGAATGATAGAAGTCAGCCACAGAATAACCATTCCCTGCAGAAACAGACCATATTTTGATTTCTGAACAACCAAAAGGGGGACTAAGAATTAGATAAAAAATTCTTATTTTAGTTACCCAATTTTTATCATATATAAGTGGCAGGAAAAAGGAAAAATGTCCAACCACGCAGAGCAATACTAGATATGACAGAAGCTCAGATCATCATGGTGTGTTTGTTCGTTATTACACAAACGTCCAATAGCAACCATTCCTATCATACTTCTATTGGTAAATTTTGGCCATGAATGGGCATTTTACAGTCCCAAGTCTTAAGCAGAGCTTTTTCTACATTTTTCATTCATCAAATGGTTTATCAAGACCTGTTTCATAATCTGTTCAAGATCAATAAAACTTTTCCACAGCTCTAAACTTTCTTGTTGCTGGACTTTATAGTCCAATAAGTAAAGGCACCTGATGCATAATAATTAGATTCTGATGCATAATATTTAGATTCAATTGTCCCTGGCATTGACCCCGTTTCAGCTATACTTAGATAAGCTACAACAAATTTAACATTTCTGATCTTCAAATTAAGTACTATATTTGTTACTGATCATTCAAATTAAGTATTATATTTGTTAGTCGTAAATTTTCTATATTTGTTACTGTTGATTATCTCAAGAAACAGCAACAGAATGACTTTAAACTGTAATTGCATACAAAACTTGCAAATATTGGTCCAAAACTTAGTACAGATGAGCAATTCCAGAATTTTATGTGGGGAAAAGAAACAAAAAGCAATATGTTAAATTACACAATAAGTAAAAGAGACTCACAAGAAGGCTGGACATTGATCCAAGAGCAATGACCCGGAACCCACCAAAATAAGAATCAGCCAAGAAAGCACCAAAAAGGGCCAAACCATCGGATAGAGCAGACCAGATAAAGAGTATAGTGGATGCAGTGGCAGTTTCAAAATGGTAAACTTTTGTTAAGTAGAGTATCATGTTTGGCAATAGCCCCTGACTTGCCAACCTCTCAAATGCTTCATTCACTGACCAAGAGGGAGAGAGAGAGAGAGAGTGAGAGAGAGAGATCAAAACTTTTGTCCAATATGACAGAATGCAGAGCCATACAACATTTCCATGCATACCTAGGATGAAAGGCATGGTCTTGAGACCACCCTTCGTTCTTCTTGGTTCTGGTGAACGATCAAGCAAACTCTCATCTTCTGGATTATTGTCCATCTTCACTTCTTCCATCAACAGCTTTACTGGATTTTAGATTTAATTTTATGTTAGTTGAAATGAAAGTCTTCAATCAAACAAGATACTTCATCAAGGAGGAGTTTTAGTTCGTCTCTATGTTTTTATTGTCTTAGAATTCAAATATATATACTCCAATTTTTGCACTCCTAATCAGAATATTAACCAACCGTACGACTTGGCTTCATTTTTAAAGATTGTAATGCTTTTTCCAGGAAAATGCATCTATTAGAGTAGACAATAGATTGATACAATTACAGCAAATGATAATAATTTCTATACATTTTTAAGTGTTCTATTCGTCAAGCACGCCATCATTTGGGCCCTCATTGCAAGACAAAAACTGCGGGAAAGCCTTAGGTGAGAAGCTATATAATCATTGTGACTGAAATCTAGCTACTTCAGTAACGTGAAAACTGGAAAGTTGATTATATTAATGAATCAAGAATTAATCTTTCATACACAATCAAATCTAGATGCACGATGATTAATTTTAATTTGATTTTGAAATTAAAATTTTACACGTGTATCATGTATTTAATCATGATAATGTATATATACTGTCAGTATATGTAATAAAATATAGATCCAAAAAAGATTTTAGAAATAAGTACATGAAACAAGTACAAAAAAAAAAGGATTTTCAAAACAGCAAGATTTTAGAGAAAGATTTTATCACCTGTCAGAGGAAAAGCAAGATCCAAGAGAGCTAACCATGGATTGTTTTGTGCAATGTCTAATGTCACTCACAAGTCACAAGATGTACGGCATGGACAGTGAAAACTAATATTTAGGGATGACAATGGGCGCGGGCACCGGCCCCGCGGGGGGCGGCTAATGGGGAGGGCATGGGGGGAATTTTTTTTCCCCCGCTTAGAAACGGGGCGGGGGGCTGGGGAGTGTACCCCCGCCTCACCACCCGCTTTAAAAAAATAAATATATAAAATATATATGTATATAATTATATATAATATATAATTTAATTAGTTACAAACTTATGATAATGATATTATTAGTTATATGTATTATATAATGTCTATTAGTATATATAATATAATTGATATTATTAATTATACTAATAATTATATATGTGTACTAATACAAATTATTAATTGGTTATACTAAATTTACTAATACATTTATACTAAATCCCTAATTACACTTAATACAATAACATTTTTTTCTTAAAAAAAGTATAAGCACAATAATAAATTAGTGATTGTATTTGTGCCAAAAGTAAAAACTTGACTACTTTAGTTATATTTATTTCATCATGTTGGATTGTATTCAAATAATTTTTATTTGATTGTTTTTATAAGTTTCAATTGTAAAATTATAATGAATAATAATTTGATGATGTGTTGATATTTTAGTATTTGATTATTTGCTAAAATTTAACCATAATAAAATTATATAACAATTTTTTATTAGCCCCCGCGGGGGGACGGGGGGAGCAGGGAGGGGCAGGGATGGGGCGGGGGCGGGGGGAGGTTGTAGGCAACTCCCCCATCCCCCGCCCCGTTGCCATCCCTACTAATACTCACTCCGTCCTACTTTGATAGTTCTGTTTTCCTTTTTTGTCTGTTCCAAATTATAGTCCACTTTCCAATTGAAAAATGTAGTTATATTTAAATTTTTCTAAAATACCCTTATTCAATGTAATTTGTTGTTACTATAAACCTACCTCATTTAATGAGAGTTGATTCTTTTTTGACCATCAATTCAAGTTCCCATAAAGTTGTACTCTAATTAATGTGAGGGTATTTCAGGAAAATAGCTACCTAAATTGATTGTTCCAACAAAGTTAACTACTTTTTCTTAAACTGTGTGAAAAAAAAACCAGTATTATCAAAGTGGGACGGAGGTAGTAGTACAATAGAGTGGAAACTCTGAGCACTGAGTATCACATGAAACTAAATTATTGAACTCTGAGCACTAAGTATCAATTTTATGCAATTTTGAGCCAAAGTGGCCAACCGCCCAAAACCATTAAAAGACGCAAGAGTTATTGTCCCTTCTTGTTGGGTTGATAGGGCAAATTAATACACGAATTAGTGCATTAATGCACGTATTCTAGTTGACAGTCAAAGTGGCGTTTCCATATCTTTGTTGAACTCAAGACTGTAAATTGTATATCCGCTAGGATGATAACTAGTGCAGACCAGATAACGAGGTCTTGGCTTCAAATTTGGCTGAAATGTGCAAATAATTTATAGGTACTTAAATCCATTGAAAATGGCTTTTATCTACCTGCTTTGATTTGAATAGTAAGTTAACTAAATAATTACGTAGTAGTACTTTTTTTGGGTAACGTCTTAGACCCACAAGAAAATCTAAAAAATGCTATGCTATAAATTTAGGGATTAATGTTCTCTATTGTCAGTATATACATTGTACGTTTTAAATAAATAACAACAATATGAAATTTAAATTTGAAATTTAACTTTTACCTATGTATTATGGATCCAATAATGATAACGTATACACTGTCAGTATATATAAAATTTGCTTTAAATTCAATCATACCAACTGATAAAAAGTCATGCCAAGATAAAAACTTCCAAATCAACCCAGACAGTAAGAAATCTGGAAAACATGTCTAATCCAACTAAAAAACACGCATACAGAATGCAAATGATTACGCAAATCCAGTCCTGAAGTAATAAAATTAGATTCAGGCACCAGCTTGCCCAAGCTGGTGTAGTATGTTGGTGTAGTATATTCCTATTGCCCACAACTGCTTTGAAAACAAGCTTGGAAAGATGTGTATACCTTTAAAAACTGCCGGTTTGGGAGTTAAAAGTCTGGTCAAATGGAATCAAGCTTTGTTACATAAACTAATTTAGAACATCTGTGCTAAGAAAGATCATTTATGGATTGTTTGGGTGCAAAGGCTTTTACTAAAAGACAAGTGGTTTTGGATGATTTCTGTTCGTATGGGCTGTAGTTGGGCTTGGCACAAAATATTGCAGTTCAGGCGTTTGATTAGGCCATTTATTTGAATAGAATAGGCAATAGGGCCACCACATCTTTGTGGTTTGACAATTGGCATCTCAAAAGGGTCCTTTCTGGTAATTAACTTTGATCCTTTCTGTAATTTACTTTCTGGTAATTTACAAAAGGGTCCTTTCTTTTTGGTAATTTACTTTGATCCTTGGGGTGTAATAAGTTAAATGTAGTGTCTCAAATAATGAGTGAGAGAAGTTAATTTTATTTTTCATCTTTTAATTATACCTAAATTTTCACTTTGATACCTAAATTTCAAAGCATGACATTTTATTATTTGAAGCACCTATTCTATCCTACGTAAGTAAGATCTGTCTCACTTTAGTCCTTAAAATATAATGGGTCAGCCGAAGTCAACCAAATGGGTTTGAAAAATTTAGAGTTGGGCATTGTATATTATTGGATTAGGATGACCTTGGACTTCAATTGAAGTTCGCCCAAAAATTTAAGTATATAAAGTTTATGTTTTATATACTTTCATTTATAATTATGTATATTATTGAATAACTATGTGTGTGTATATATATGTATTATAATTTTCATAATTGTAAAATATTAAATGCATCTATCAACCATATTGGGAAATCTTGTTCTCATTCTACATCATGCACTAACTTTACATCTTGTGCTAAGTCTATGGCTGATTTCGTTTTCTATTCTAGTTACAAAAAAGAAATGACAGTTTTCAAAATCTGCTTTTAGTTCTTGAACGTCTTTCAAAATAGTTGCAATGTTGTATTCATAGTCATTGCAGCTATTAATCTGATCTACAACTGACTTGCAATCTGTGTGAACTACTATTTTAGTCCACCCTGCATTTTGGCCATCACCATTGCATTTCTTACTGCAACAGTTTCTTCCTTGCTTGCATCTCCCTTTCTTTGGTTCACTATCCCTTTTGCCTTCACAATCCTTCCCCTCCAGTTTCTTGCAATTATCCCTTGGCCTGTTCTAATCATTCTTGCAGAGATTGTAGCATCCGGATACAGGTATATCACATTTTTCTTTGATGGCTCTCTTCTGACTTGTGTCTTATTGTTAACATGTAGTGTAGTGTTTTCTTGTTCTGCTTCTCTTGCCTATTCGTACTCGATCCAATCACCTTGAGCTTTCTGTATTGTTCTGCTTGGATCCGGATTAGAGTCTTCAAACATTTTTTTGTTCCTACCTTTCCAAATTTGCCAGAAGATGTTAATGGTGAGGTTTATTTGATCCTGACCTTGTTCCTTTAAGATTGTTTGCATGGTCGTTTCCCACTAGAGCCACAAGTTATGCTGTTTGTCTTTCAATCCATCCCATCTCACTACAACCAGTTTCTAGACCAGTGCTGCATTTGTACAAAAAAAGAACAAATGTTCTATGGTTTCGACATCCTCCCCACAACAGTCATATCTTCTCTCCTCTTTTCCTAACCTTTTGAATGTAATCTCGCTTACTGGTATGCAGTTTTGCAGGCATTTCCACATAAAATGTTTCAATTGACCTTTACATTCAATTACCGTAACTTTTTCCAAACACTATGTTTTCTTATCTCCCAACTAGTTTCAGCATTGATTCTTTCTTTGGCTCAGTGTTGATCACATTCCTATTTTGACACTGCATATCCAGTCTTTACTATGTATGTTCCAGTTTTGGAGAATTTCCAGAATACTTTGTCCTTTCTTCAATGTATACTAATGGGAATGCTCTCAATCAGTTCAGCATCTTTTCTGCAAAACCATTGTTGCAGAGTTTCTTTTTTTCATTTCTCCCCTTCTATCAGCTCACTAACCCTTTCCAACTAGCAATCCTCAAGTTTTTCAAAGGTCACTTTCACCTTTCTCTGATCCGATTATCCATTTGTCCTTCCATATGTTTACTCTACTTCCATCTCTAACTCTCTTCCATAAGCCAGCAAACAGCAGTGTTCTGGCATTGTGTATGCTCTTCTAGCTCCATGATGCTAAGTTTGGGGGTTCTTTCTCTATCCAGTTAGGGTCCTTCATGTATTTTGCTTCACTGCCTTGCTTACTAGCAAATTTGGAGCAGTTAAGAATCTCCAAATTTGCTTTGCAAGCAAGGCAATATTAAAGGCCTCTTAAGTCCCTGAAGCCAATTCCCTCTCTTCCCTTTATTTCTGAGAGTTTCTTCCAGCTTGCCCAATGCACACAAGTCTCTTTCTCCCCATTTCCCCACCAGAACCTTGCAATCCTTGATGTGATCTCTCTGCACAATCCTTTAAGAAGTCTAAAGCATGCCATTACATATGTTGGCATGGCCATTATGACTAATTTGATAAGTACCTCCTTTCCTTGTTGGCGTAGTAGCCTCTGTTTCCATCCTTGTAACTTGTTACTAATTTTACTCTTTACAAAGGCAAACACCTGCTTTTTTATCTTTCAATGGCCATAGGTAGCCCCAAGTATGTCCCTTTTGCTGCCTCTCTCATGCTGTCCAATCCTTCACTCACCTCCTATTTTGTTTGATTAGTGGTGTTTCTACTATAGCAATTACTGACTTGTCAAAGTTCACCACTTGTCTAGAGCCTTTGCCATACTTTGTCAAGATATCTTTCACTGTCAACACCTCTTCTTTGGTTGTTTGCAACACAGTAAGGAGTCATCTGCAAAGAGCAAACGTGAAATAGGAGGGCTATCTCTGCAAATTTTGATTCCTGTTAGCTCATATTTTGTCACTACTTTTTTGAGTAGGCTGGACAATCCTTCAATGCAGATAATGAAAAGATAAGGTGATAAGGGGTCCCCTTGTCTAATTCCTCTATTTAGTCTAATGTGTCCTACTTTTTGGCCATTTAAGTTGAAGTAGTAAGAAACAGTAGACAAACAGACCATGATCCATTTAACAAAAATTGGACAAAAATCCATTTTTAGCATCAATCTTCCCAAAAACTTCCATTCTACTCTATCATAAGCTTTGGACATGTCAAACTTAATAGTCAGGAATCCTATTTTTCCTTTTTTTTATTTTTTTCAAAAAAATGGAGAATTTCATGGGCTATCACTACATTGTCAAGGATTTGTCTACCAAGGATAAAAACAAATAGAGAACAACTGATGCAATGCTTATGAACCCTTTTGGGCCTATTTCCTATGATTTTAGAAATGATTTTATAAAGTGCAGTACATAAACTGATAGACCTATAGTTCACAACAGACACTGGTGCTTCAGTTTTTGGGATCAAAGAAATGATGGTTTCATTCACAGCTTTGAGCAAGTAACTAGCATGGAAAAAGCTATTTTTAGCAGACACAATGTCCCTTTTTATGATATGCCAATAATGTTGGAAAAAATGTGGAGACATACCATCAATTCTTGGGGCTTTGTTAGGATACACTGAAAGAAAAGCTTGTCTGATTTCTTTTTCTTCCACAGGCTTAATCAACTATTCATTCATTTGACCAGAAATAGTGCTTGGGACCTTTGCTAATATATCCTCAAAATTGTTAGGGTTGGTAGTGGTGAAAAGGTCCTTGTAGTACTTACTAAGCTCCTTTTCAATTTCCTGTTCAGTCTTACACTAGGTTCCATCTTGTTTCTACAGAGTACTGATCTTGTTTCTTTTCCTTCTTGTCATCACACTTGTATTGAAGAAGTCTGTATTTCTATCACATTCTTTGAGCCATCTACTTCTTGATTTCTGACTCCAAAACAATTCTTCCCCCTTATATGCTTTGCTCAGTTGAGTTTTTATCTCTGCGATCTAGCCTCTCTCGCCTGGTTCATTTCCTGTTTTCACCTTATTGAGTTGCTTTTTCAGTTCCCTGATCCTTACTTTTGAATTCCCTTGCACTCTTTTATTCCATTCTAGAATGGCTATCTTGTACTCCTTTATTTTTCCTGGTCACTTTGCACATTTTGGAACCTGTGTGTACTTTATCCCATGCTCCTTTGATCACATTCTTTGATTTTGGATTTTTAGTCCATCATTGATCAACATAAAACCTCATTCTTCTTTTTTGTCTATCTAGATTAGTATCCAGGATCAGGATGAAGAGGTTTGGGGCTTCATTTTCTACATATGTACAAGAGGCCTCATCAAACTTCTGCATCCATTCAGCATTGCTTAAGCACTTGTCCAATCTCTCCTTCATTTCCCCATCCCCATCCCCCTCCCAACAATTGCTCCACATCCATGGCACCCCTTGGTATCCTATATCTATAGGATCATTACCTATGATGAAGCAGTTGAAATCCCTTAGACTTCTTTCAGCTCTCTATCTCTCTCTCTCTCTCTCTCTCTCTCTCTCTCTCTCCCCCAATTTCTCCCCATTCGGTCTTATATCATTGAAATCCTCCACCAGCATCCAAGGCTCTCCCCATTCCTTTTTCCTATTTTCAAGATTTTTTTCACTATTCTTTTCTGATATTGCTATCAATACTCACATATAGGCATACTAGTTGCCAATGGCAATTAGTTTCCCTGTTTTCTATTTTTGCTGCTATATACCAGCTAGTGCTGTTCACTTCGTCTATCTTCACATCATTGTTCCAAAACTAGGCCAGTCCCCCTACTTTACCTATAAAGTTGACAATGTATCCATTTTCAAATTTGATTTTCTTTTGTACTTTTTTCATAAATTTTTCCTAGTTTTTTGTTTCACAAAAGAACACAATATTAGGAGAGTAGAGATTTAAAACCTCCTTCAACTGGAAAATTGTCAAAGGCCCTCCTGCACCTCGACAATTCCAGACCATAACCTTCATTTACACCTTGGAGGCATAAAGGGGTTAGCCTCCAATTCCCCAGTTGATAGTGTGTTGATTGTTTCCTTTTTCATTACTTTCACCTTTGGGTTATCTGCAGTATCTTCATCCATTGGTTCTATCTCTTGTTGTAATGACTCCATTTTTCTTTTTCCTCCCAATTGCCCTAGCCGTTCCTTATTTGCAATCTTCTTCAAAGAGGTTCTAGTTGTTCTCAACACTCTCTTGAATTACCTTCATTCTTCTTTTCTGCTTCCATCCCTCAAGTTTTCTCCTGTCTATCTTTCCTTTTTCTCCTCAAAACCTTCCATTACCTTTGCCAGTACCAATGTGTTTTCTGATTGGCCCCCATTGTGCTCCACCTCCATATTCTCCTGTCTTATGCCTTGATTCTCATTACTCATTTCTGTAGATTCCTCTACTTCATTTCCAGCTTCCTTTTTCTTCCTTTCAATGCTGAACATATTCTTCCTTTCTTCCTATTGGATCTTCTTTGGCTATGTGGTTGGATATTGTAAATATTCTGTCATCTTATCCTCGTATACCTTTCTCCTCATGGATCCTTGGTCTTTTCCATCCTTTTTTTCGCATCCCTGTTGTATTTCCACTATCAGCTTTTTCCTTGTCCTTCATTCTGAGTCCAACTACTAAAGCATTGCTTCTGTCAGCTTTCTCTACTTTCTTTCTTTCTATCTCTTTTGGTGGTTCATTCCATCCTTTTAATAGGGACATCGTGATGTTTCTTGCTCTCATCCATGCTCCATATTGCTTTTCTCTCTGCATCATCCTTCTCAAATATGGCTGCATACTCAAAGTGAATATGCAGCTTGTATTTGGTCAAGAATACAACAATGCTGCTTGCAATATGACATACTATTCCAATGCCATTTCTGGTAATGAACTAATCTGAACATGATACAATTTAATTATGATAAAGAACCAAGCAGAGCCTTGAGCAATTCTTTTCTTTCTTCTTCCCCTTTTCAATTATTAATTATCTTTCTTACAGTCTTTTTTCATTTAGCTCTATTACATAAGATCCTAGTTAAGAATTCTAATGAAGAGGTTGTACTTTTGTATTCTCTATACCAGTATTAGAACTAGATGGGAATTGGAATAGTGTTTTAAAGATATGTTGATTCATTTTAGTAGGATACAATTCTGCTTCTAATAAACAACAAGCATTACTTATTTTTTTTATTGACTGCTTCTAATAAACAACAAGCATTACTTTTTTTTTTTATTGAGCATTATTTGGAACTAGAATTTTTTTTACAATTCCTTGAACACGTTTTTCAAATGACATTTTTATTATTTTCAATCACCTTTTTACCTGTTATACATCATCTGGTGAAAAGGTCTATGAGATTGTTATTAACAATAATTTTCTAAATAATCTTCGAATTGAAAGCATGTAGTTTCCAATCTCAAAACTTCAATAATGTTATTTTCTTTCCAAAAACCATTGCAGAATTTATTCTTTGCTGGGTCAGACACTTTAGGTGGCACGATAATTTGGGCTATGACGGCACTTATCAAGAACCCCTACAGCAATGAAAAAGCACAAACTGAGATTCGAGAAGTGCATGGAGAGAGGAAAATGATAGATGAAGATGATCCTCAAAAGCTTCCCTATCTCACAGCTATCATCAAGGAGACTATGAGATTGTACACAATTGTTCCTAATTTAGTCCCAAGATACTTAATGGAAAGTTGCATCCTTGGCGGATATGAAATTCAGCCCCAAACTGAAGTTTACATAAATGGTTGGGCAATTGGAAAGGGATCTTGAGTATTGGGAAAATCTACGAGTTCTTGCCTGAGAGATTCTTGAATAGTACTATAGATATGAAAGGGGAACACTTTTAGCTACTCCCATCGGGGGTAGGCAGAAGATGATGCCCTATATACTCCCTAGGGCTAGCATCTATGGAGATCGCACTTGCTAATATTTTGAATTCATTCAACCAAGAATTGCCTTCTAGAGTGAAGAAAGAAGACATTGATACTCATTGCTTACGTGGTGCCTTGCGACTTGTAGCAAGAAACATCTGCCTTCTTAGCAAGGAAAAACAAATGACAACTTGGGAGGGAGGGGATGGGTTGGTTGGTTAGGAAGGGAGAGATTCTACATGAGAGGTCACGGATGAAAGCCTTAGCAATTACACTAAAAAAAAAACAAATGTCAACATAGTTGTTGTGAATAGGGTTACAAACGAATTGAATCGAGTCGAATCGAATTTTGACCTAATTGAGTTGAGTCTCGACTTAATTTTATCAAGTTTGAATTCGAGCTCAAACTCAATGACTGCTCAGTGTAAAGCTCTCGAGTTGAGCTCGAGTTTAAAAAAATAAAAAAATAAATTTAATTTTTAAAAAAATTGATAAAATAATATTTTTCTTAATAAATAATAAAATATTAGGGATATATATGTAATTTTACTATTAAAATAATATATATGTATAAAATTGAACTCGTGAGTTAACGTGTAGAATATTTTTGAGCTTGAGTTTGACTTGGTTTGCTCGAACTCGACTCGAACTTGATATTGACCGAACTCGAGTCGAGTTTTGAATCGAGTTGCTCGCGATCAACTTGACTCGTGTACAACCCTAGTTGTGAAATTGTGTAAGGTATGAATAATTCAAGAAAGAAATATTAACAATACTCTTATGTATTTATTGCAGAATATTATTGTACTCTAAACATTCAACTAACATATTAAATACTCTTACGCAATTTAAATATATTGTAATGTTATAATATCCATCAACTATTGCAGTGCATCAAAAAAATTATTAAGTATTCTTTGAGATATTTATTAAAATTTTACAACGATTAGATATCAAGAACTATGTATATTTTTATTAATGAAATACAAAAGATACAACAATTCAAAATATTTAGTTCTAATAAAATTCATAAATTTCCCAATATAACAATTAAATTGCACCAATAAAAGTGTGGATAAAAAATAATTCAAATATATTAAAAAGATAGAAGTTGTTAGAAGAAAGGAAAACCATAAGAAAAACCCAATGAGATTTATCTTCAATTATATAAAAAGTTAAAAGCATGATTAGTTAGATGGTTCAAATGAAAGCGACAGTGCCTTGAAATATGATAGTGAGTGATTAGATTAGCAAGAAAGTGAGAGATGGGCTCTATTTATATATATATATATATATATAGGTTTTGGGTTCAAAAATTATGCCCCAAATTAAAATGACCAAGTTTTGGCAACACTTTGCTAAGCTTAGTATAACCTTGACTGATAAATATCAAATGTAATATTGTATATTAATGTACTCAAAGAAATTATGAGATCTCTAATTCGACTTTTAACCTTTACTTTTCTTCCTTCTCTCTTGCAATAGTTGGAGTTTGTTGAACAAAAGAAAAGTATTAAATATTGTTTGTTTTATTTAAAGAATCACCACACCTATCAAGAAATTTATGAAAAATTCTCGTGTTAAGAATCTAAATTTTTATTTTTTACTCACAATATTATTTTTTTTTTTAAAAAAAGTGTATTTTTTTAGAGAACAAAAAGTCTGAATGCTTGAAAAAAAAAGTGTGAAAGCTTGAGTTGGGGTCAATTAGATTGGAGATAGGAGCCTAACAAACCAAAAGGGCCGAGTATTGCAAACAATCTTTAAGCCTGAAGGATTCTCCTTAAGCTATAGAATTAGGTTTTTTAAGTTAAGCATGTCTTTGGGTTTGCAGCAGAGCCCAAGCTAGAAGCCCCAATTGAAAAGCCTACTAACAATAAAGATGCAGAGGTTAGCACAGGTCTCTGCCGGATTTTCATATGGAACCACCCGCGGTGCTTTTAAATACTCCTATAGGATACACTGATTGATGTAATCCCTTACAAACATTATAGGTGTGTTTACACAAGTGGACTGAGTTGATAATAATAAGTCATTCTCTTACAAAATATCGTGTGCTCAAGTTTCGTTGTCGATGTAAGAAATGTATTGGTGTAATTTTTTTTTTTGACGAAACGATAGGAATATATATTGCTTGAGCCAAAAGTATTTACGCCCGAGCAAAGGCTCGATACATACACTGTGCATCTAGCACAATAGACTGGGATTAACCCATTCTACATCTTGATAACTGCTCAAAGCTTGAGCACTAAATTGAACACCAAGATCATTACTAATGCCTATGTCTAGGTAAAAGGAACATTTGTAAAACATGAAACTCAGCTCACGGACATCTTGTATCACAGTTGCTATTCTTTCAGCCATTGGTTTTGTCCGCTGGATTTACTGTAGCAGATTTTTGTCAAGAACTTCTATGTTAATCAGTCGCCATCCTTGTTCGGCTGCCTTAGTTTGGGCCAGTTTGACACCTTCAGCCAGGTGTTGGAGATGGTTGTCCACTGCCCTTTCTCTCAAAGCCCAAGCCATTAGTTCCTGTTGTCTTCCATCACACGCTACAATGCCATACCCTACAGCTTTGTCCTCTTTGCTCCATTACACTGCAATTCTCATACTTGTGCCTGGGGATGTGGGGTGCTCTTGCTGCTCTTCCTCTTGTTCCCTGTGTTGCTAAGCTACTACTGGTTTCCCAATGCTCCAATTCCTTGCTTTCCCTGCTGCATTTTCAAATTCGCACCATGCATTGCATGCTTTGTTTACAATTGTAGCTGGATCCATATCTTTGTTGTTGAAATCCTTGTTGTTCCTACTTTTCCAGATCTGCCACAAGATATATGCCGTGAGGCCTATATGAGCTTTCCTTTGAATCCTACTTCTCGCTTCAGAAACTGCTGCCCACCAATCTTTGAATTTAACCGACCTGTGCTCGATACCATCCCAATGGATAGGAGCTAGTTTCCAGATGTCTTTGACTTTGCTACATTTAAGTAACATATGTTCCAGTGTTTCCACTTCTTCTCCACACATTGTGCATATTGGATCTCCCACTTTGACTCTTCTCCATGTCAGTTCCTTGACTGGTATTGCATCCGAGAGACCTTTCCATATGAACATCTTGACTTGGTGGCTGATGTTTAAGCTCCACAGTACCTTCCACACTTGCTGGCTTAGTGAGCTGCAGCTCGATTCTGCTCCCTCACCTTCTTTCCTAGTCTCTTCCTTCCTCCTGTCCATTGCCATTTTGTATCCCGACTGCACAGTGTACTCCCCATTTGGGTTCCCTATCCAGAAAGTATTATCATCTCTCCCCATAATGCTGATAGGAATTTTCAAAATATTATCTGCATCCTCTTTGCAAAAAGTCTTAAAGATGAGAGATTTATTCCACCTGTAGTGACTGATCAAGTTAGCAACTTTGTTAAGCATGCATTCTTGTGGTTTGGCAGTGACTGGTTTCCCTTTGAAGTTGTTTGGAATCCATTGGTCGTTCCAAATGCTGGTTTTCTTTCCATTTCCTATTCGTCTTCTCCCTTTCCACCAAAGGGTCTCTCTGCTACTCATTATGCTTTGCCCAAACCATGATTCATTCTTAGCCACTATGCACTCCTGGATGCAGCTCTTAGGAAAATACTTCACCTTTAGCACCTTGCTAGATAACAGGTTTGGATTTCTTATGATCCTCCAAATCTGTTTGGCTAGCAAGGCTCTATTAAAGCTTTGTAAATCCTTAAAGCCTAGGCCTCCTTTTTTCTTCTCCTTGGTCATCTTCTCCCATGCCACCTAATGTATTTTGTTCTTGCTGTCTTGCTCTCCCCACCAGAATTTTGAGAGTAGAGAGCATATATCTTTACATACCCTACATGGCAATTTGAAACAATTTGAAACAAGACATAGTGTAAGTAGGCATAGCCATTGAGACTGCTTTGATCAAGATTTCTTTCCCAACTGAGCTTAGCAATTTGGATTTCCAGCTTTGCATTCTGTGTTCAATGTTGTCCTTGATGAATCCGAACATTTGCTTCTTTGTTTTGGTGATCACCATTGGGAGTCCCAAGTATTTCCCTTGAGATACTTGTTGAATTCCTTCCAGCTGGCTGCATACTTCCTCCCTTGTTTCCTAGTTGACATTTTTGCTAAAGAAGGCACTGGATTTGTCAAGATTTATCATTTGTCCTAAAGCTTGTTCGTATCTCTTCAGGATTTTTGTCAACTCCTGTGCCTCTTGACATGAAGCCTTGCAAAAGATTAGCGAGTCATCAGCAAAGAAAACATGTGTCACTGAAGGGCCTTGTCTACTTATCTTGATTCCACTTATTCTCCCGTCTTGAGCTGCATTTTTTAGAAGGTTAGAAAAGCCTTCTGAACAGATGAGAAAGAGGTAAGGTGACAAGGGATCTCCCTGTCTAATCCCTCATTGAGGTGTAATATATTCTTTACAATCTCCATTTATATTGAAAGAAAAAGAGACTGTTCTGATACAGTTCATGATCCAATTAATCCACCTCTCACAAAACCCCATTTTGCTCATAATTGATTGTAAGAAATCCCATTCAACTCTGTTGTATGCTTTTAACATATCCAACTTCACAGCCATATAACCATCCTTTCCATGCATTTTATTTTTAAGGTAATGCAAATATTCATGAGAGATGATTATGTTATTAATAATGTGCCTCCCAAGTATAAAGGCAGATTGATTGATGCTAATGCAGTGCTTAAGAACAGGCTTTAGTCTATTAACAATGATTTTGGTTATAGCTTTATACACGACATTGCACAGACTAATAGGTCTATATTGCTTGATGTTAGTAGGACAAGGAACTTTGGGAATGAGGGAAATGATTGTGTGGTTAATGGCTTTTAACATAAGACCAGAATGGAAGAAACTTTGAATAGCATTTACCAGGTCTCCTTTGATAATTTTCCAAAATTTTTGGAAAAATAAAGGTGTCATATCATCCGAGCCAGGAGCCTTATTGCAATCCATAGTGAAGAAGGCATTTTTTATCTCTTCTTCTGTCACTTCCTTGGTTAGTTCCATGTTCATTTCTGCCGTGATAGAAGCTGGAATCCCCTCTAATACCTCCTGAGCATTACTAGTTGAGGACTTGGCGAAGAGCTTCCTGTAATAGTCTTCAATTTCTTTCCCAATTTCTTCTTCTGATTCGGTCCAACCACCATCTTCCTTTTGAATTCTTTGTAATATATTCTGTTTATTTCTGCCATTTACCGGTGCATGGAAGTATTGAGTATTTCGGTCCCCTTCTTGCAACCATTTGAGTCTAGATTTTTGGCTCCAGAAGATTTCCTCATCATTGTACTCCTCTTTCAACTGTGACTTCAAACCAGCCATCTGTTTTCTCTTATTGTATTTTGAAGACTCTCTAGTCTGATCCAGTTGCTTTTTGAGGCTATCAATTCTGTCCTTAGAATTTTTGTTGATGCTATTACTCCACTTAAGCATAGCCACTCTACAGTTCCTCACTTTTGATTGCACTGGTACATCCGAGATCTTTCAACACTTCCCTCCTATACTTCTTTAACAACCTCAGATATTTCCTCATGTTGGAGCCATCTCTTATCAAAGAAGAACCTTCTTTTTTTCTTTTCCATAGTAGGCTTGGTGTCTATCATTAAGGCACAATGATCTGAAGTGTAAGCTTTAATGTGAGAGCACTTCGCATTCTCAAACGTCTGATTCCAATCTGCACTGCTCATGGCTCTATCTAACCCTTGCTTAATTTCTCCTTCATTCCCCCAGTTGTTGCACCAGGTCCACGGCTGCCCCTCATACCCCAGGTCCACCAGTTGGTTGGCACTTATAAAATCCCTAAAGTCATTGAAGCTCCGTTCGGCTCTACATCTCCCTCCCCGCTTTTCAGAATTTGAAGTAATATCATTGAAATCCTCAACCAACAGCCATTTGTTTCCCCATAGCTGTCTTCTTCTGTTCACTACTGTCCATTGCACTTTCCTTATGGCATCATTACAATTGGCGTAAATGCCAATCATCCACCACAAACACTTACTTTCTTGATCCTCAATCTGAGCTTCCACGGTGAAGGAAGTGTGTTGCACTTGCAATATTTTAACATCAGAGTTCCAGTACAGTGCCATTCCTCCTACTTTATTCATTGCTTCCACCACATAGTAGCAGTCATGGTTAAGGATTTTTTGTATTTTTTCCATATACTTTGATCTATTTTTTATCTCACTTAAAAATAAAAGTTTTGGGGAGAGGAGTTTTTTATACTCCTTCAGATGGGGAATTGTCAAGGGGCTCCCAGCACCTTGGCAATTCCACACCATCACTCTCATTGACAATTGGAGACCCAGTTAAGGCTGGTTCCCATCCCTCTTCTTGTCTCTCACTCCTCCCTCCGGGACTATCAGTTTTGTTCCTCTTTGGCACTTGCCCCATATTATCCACTTCTGGCATTTCCTCATCAATCAGACTTAACTTCCGTTTGCTCAGAACAGGTTGAGCCATACTATTCCCATCTAGCTGTTTTAGTGCTCTCCTACCTCTTCCTCTTGGTGTTCTTATAGTCCTTCTACCCTTCAAGTCCTGAGGCTGTCCTGTTCCTTGTTGGCTACTTCCCATGCTCTTATCAAATATCCTAATCTGTAATATTTCCTTGATACTCTTCTGTTTTTCTCTCACCTGGTTGCAATCCGTTGTTGTCTGTTCTTTCCCTGATGACTGTGGATCCATCATTTCCAAATCCTCCTTATGAGGATCAGGTTCCCCACTCCTCTCAGTTCTCTCTACCTCCATGGTCATTACCTGGTTTTTACTTTTTCCATTACCTTTCTCTTGCTTCTCTTCTATTGACTCCACCATTGGTGTGCTACCTTGCTTGTTACCTGTCTCTAGTATCTTGCTGGTGGGTGTTGGTGGTACCTGGGTCATCCCTTCCTTATTGGATTGCAGAAACTTTGTAACCTCTTCTTTGAAGGCAGCCACCACATTTCTCTCCCTAACTTCCTCGGTTCCCATTTGTTCCTTTGGGTGATTAACCTCCACCACCTGACTTTGCTCCTTACGAACTAGTTCCCCATTTTCCAAACCCTAGTGCATTCTGTTGGAAGGGGTTTTGTACCCGTTATTGTCCTTTTGTGGAGAACCTTTGCCATAATTTACTCTCAACCAAGGCCCATACTGGTTCTCTTATTGCCCCTTCCCCACTGATGCACCTGATGCGCAACCCTTCTCACTATGGCCAATGATTCTGCAAGCATAGCAGAAATCTGGGCATCTCTAGTACCTAAACTTAATCCACTTCAGAGAATCATTCATCTTGACTGTAGTACCCCTAGGTAATGGCCGATATGTATCAATCACAATGTGCACCTTCAAGTGCCTGCCTTCCTTCCCACCTGCTTGAGGGATAATAGCTTTTTTCACTCCTCTAAACACTGTTTTACCAATCTTCTTCCCCACTTCTTTTGACAACCAATGAACTGGCAAGTTTCACATTTGCACCCACAATGGGGTCATTCTGAAGGCGTCTGGGTCATCCTCAATCCCTTCATACCAGTTGCTCAACACAATCAGTTGGTTGTCCAAGATCCAAGGGCCTCCATTCACAATCCTCTCTCAGGTTTCCTCTTCAGGAATAAAGAATTGGTACAGGTTTGGACCTAGCTCTGTAACCTTCGGATCTTTTGGGTAACCCCAAGCCGTACTAACAAAGTTTTTTAGACCAGTGAAATTTACCATTTTCTCACCTCGGATCTTACCCAACAAACTTAGCTGGCATTCTTGTCTACTGATACTAGAATCACCAAAGTCCAGGTCAGTTATGGTGCACTCTTGGGAATTTAAGGCAAATTTCTGCATAATCTCCGACAATTCTTCCGCCCTAGTAATGGACTGAGCTATAGAGGGGATACCAGTTCTACTCTGACAGTGAAGTAGAACTAACCAAGCTAGTGCAGATCAAAAGTAAAACTGCTTACTTCAGCTAGGTAAATGCTTACCTGGGTGATAACGAAAATAGAGGACAAACAGTAGAAACAAGAAAATGAAAGGCAGTAAAATGAAGAAAGCTGGAAAAGGAAAAGAAAAAAAAGGAAAGCAAGCCTTGAAATGGAAGATTTTATGCTTGTGAAGTACTGGCCCACAATCGCATTTGCAACTCCCTTCCCCTGCGTACTTGTAGTGCCTCTTCAGCTGCTGCTCTTTTTGGAGTTAATGCAGACAACATAGTGGATACTTCTACACCGACTAACACATATTTAATTTGTCCGATCTAGAAAGCTGTGGGAATCATGTAGAGATTTGTTGGTGGAATTGGTTCTTTGTGCTTTTTGCCTGGATTTGAACTTTGGGATTTGAAAATTTTTGAGCTCCCACCAAGGAGGGAAAAGTTCTCTCATAGAGCGAGAAAGTGCTCTCATAGAGAGAGAAAGTTTATTGAATTCCCAATCTCAACAACCACAAAAATTGAATAGTTGTATTGGTGTACAATCTATAAAAATTCATGTAAGTGATCTATGGTTCCAAATGTGAGAATTATGTTGGAACGTAATTCGTAAGAACCTATAGTCCCAAATGTGAGAACTGTGTTGATTGGCGATATGCAAGAACTCTTACAAGTAACCTATTGAATGTGAAAATTGTATTGGTGGTTGATTTGTAATTGAAACCGACCTATGGTAATAATCAGAGTCAAACCCACCCAAATTTTTGCTTACCAAGAAAAAAGAGAACATTATAGGTGTCTAATTGTTTTACATGGTCTTGGATTCCAATTTTGAAAATTAGTCTTTTTGATCTTCACATTTGCTTTCATAGTTAGATTTTGAAATAGGTAACCCAATAATAGCTTTTAGTATTTCTGAATAATTAGTCTTTTACAAAAATTGTAGCGAGAACAGCACCACGCTGTTATTTCATTTAAATCTTGTAGCTCCCCGCGGGGGGAATCTTGCAGTTGTTTATTGCTTTGAGCAATTTGGCTTTCTTTTTTGGTTAATTTCTCACTTGACATATGGCCAAATTACTAGTTTGTCCAAACTACAACAACAGGTCCATTTGGTTAGCATGATTTGCCAAAAAAAAAAAAATTCTCAAATATTATTTAGTTTGTATCATAAACACAATTTCCAATCGTTCTTTTATTTGACATACATTATATCATAAAAAATATTACTGTATTATTTCAATTTTTTTTCCAAATAATCTCTTATCCAAACGCATCTATGTTAAATTCAACTAGTAGATGCAATAAGACGACATATTGGCCATCCATCTCTTCTTAAATTACATACCCCGTCAATTCTTGAAAAGTTTGAAAATATTAGTTATGAGATTAACCATTCAATATTATATGAATCATCATTCCATTGCACTCATATGAGAATCAAAGCAAGTACTTCGTTTTTTTTTTAAATTTGGTTAAAACAAGAAAGGAAATGAAAAAGCTAGCACGAAGGAGGAACAAGAATGGACCTCAGAACGGCTGGCATAGCAATTCCCAAAACCCTCATATTTAGAGTCCATTCTTCATAAAGCTTATATTATAAATTTGATCTGATAAAAGTCATGGGTCCATCAATAATCACCTGCTTGGTAAAAGACCATTTGGTTTTGTCAAGCATCTAAACTGACTAATTTAAATTGAACATAAATGATCAACAACTAAAATGAAGAAAAATATAAGTTGAGGGACTGAGTAAGGACATTTGAGGAAATTTACCTCACTTCCGTGTGGAAAAATCGTTAAAAAAAAAAACCTATAAATATTTCTGTTTCCAAGACTAAGCTATAAATACGTAAGTTCGAAGGTCAATTTAACATGTTGAAACAAAAGGTTTATGCAAACTATATGATATCAAATCTTTGACTTTTGCTGTAAATGAAGTCATGAAAGATACTCGTATGCAATTATTGTGATTCGAAATCATCTCTGACAAGCATTAGGTCAAGGCTGTAGAATTTATTTCCAAACAAGTAGTTTTATATAAACCCTGGGACCATGTGTTGGGATTCTTAACAATAAACACAATAAACAACTCAAGGGCATTTTTTTTGACCTCCCATCTTTCCCCGTTACTTTTCCACTCCCTTGCTATTAGGCCCAGAATTCAAATATGAACCTGACAGCAGAGATAGTTTTTAAAACCCTCCACTGACCATTAGACTAATCCCAGGAGATTAACTAAAGGGCATGTATTGGTTCGTACTTCTAAATATTTTGCACGCTTCTCTCTATGGGTGGTGGTCACAAGTGAGTTCACGATCATGACACATTCGGCTTTAAAATTCAGCAGTCAACCCTCAACACGAAAAACATCCAACAATATTCTACGGATTATTCTTCTTCGATCATTAGTTTTAACCCCCAAGGGTCGGTATTTTGTGGATTCAGATCTCCTACGGTTGCAAGGACCGCATTATGACGGTCCAAGATTGGATTAGAGTGTCACAGCTTGATATCCGCCATCTATTTCAAGATTCACTAGTTTTGAAATGGATGATTGAGATCGAGTAGGGCCACTTCGATTCAATCTCAAACCATCAATTATATAGTCCGGTTTCTCTTGCAACTGTAGAGGAGCTAAATCTGTATTTTTCAAACATGATGTACTAATTTTCTGGTAAATTTTCAAAAATAAGTTCTAGCTATACATGAAAATCAATTTTAAGATTTATTTAGTTTCTTACGGACAAATAATACAATAATCCTACAAAAGTTTTGTAATATCCACCAACTAATAGTTAATAATGCCTCGGGAATCATGGATACTAAATTTTAGACTAATCAAATACTCATATTCACTAACACAAGCTATTGAAATATACCAATACACATTATTTTAAGGGATAACCCCCTTAGGTTTCTAACAATTTCATCTAGCTTCCCTCTAATTTGAGAAATTATATTGACCTCTCTTGACATAATGAGTTACCAAAAATGACCTTCACTTTCTCACTATTTTACACGGAAAAAAACCTATATTCTTAAAAGAGAAAAAAATCCAAAAAACTTGTTCGAAAAATTTTTGTGATATTTCAAAATTCTTGGATTTGGGCCATGGTAGTTTTTTTCCCTACACACTAGAAAAGAAAAGATTAAAAAAATCAAGCAACTTGAAGCTCAACAAAGACTATTTAAAACCAACTTCTATGGCCATTTTCCAGCCACCTCAAGAAAATCTTCCTCCTGAAGTGATGGAGATAGTATTGATCATTGCTTTACTTTCAGCTCTTCCCATAATTTTCCTGATTCTTCTTCAGAAAAACAGCAGGAAATATTCAACAAAATCTCATCCTCCTCTCCCTGGTCCTCCTGGGATTCCAATCATTGGAAACATGCATCAATTTGATCCCTCAGCCCCACATGTCTATCTCGGGGAGCTTTCCAGAAAGTATGGCCCTCTCATGTCCCTCAAGCTTGGATCCATGCCAGTACTTGTGGTTTCTTCAGCAAGAATGGCAGAAGAAGTTATGAAAAATCATGACTTAATTTTCTGTAGCCGGCCACCTATGCTTGGCCAGCGAAAATTGTCCTACAATGGCCTGGACATCGCGTTCGCACTGTACAATGAGCAATGGAGAGAATTGAGAAAGATTTGTGTTCTTCATCTCTTGAGCTCCAAGAGAGTTCAATCATTTCGTCCTATACGCGAAGATGAGGTCTACCGAATGATTCAAAAGATATACCGGGAATCTGCTTCATCACAAGTAACTGACTTGACTCACACTTTATTGTCTCTCACAAGTACAATGATTTGCCGAATTGGATTTGGAAAAAGGTATGACGAGGAAGGCCAAGAAAGAAAAAGATTCCACTTTCTCTTGCAAGAAGCTCAGGCAATGTTTGTTGCATTCTATTTCTCTGATTATTTTCCTACAATTGGTTGGTTGGATAAATACACTGGGATGCTATCTCGACTGGAGAAAGTTTTCAACAAGCTTGATTTGTTCTACCAAGAACTCATTGATGAGCACCTGGATCCAAATAGGCCAACGTCAATGGATGGAGACATTATTGATCTCTTGATTCAATTACAGAAGGACAGATCAACTCCGTTTGATCTGACTGTGGATCACATCAAGGCCACGCTTATGGTAATAAACTAACTCTTTAACATACTATTCCAGTACAGAGTGTGATATACAGGTTCTGTTAGTTCTTTTCTACTTGAAATTGCAATCATATCTTATGAAAAATAATGCTGCTTAATATGAATACTATACAATTTAATTCTGACACAAAGCCAAACACAGCGTTATTTATTTGTTTTTCTATTTACATCCTTAAGTTAATTGGCACTATTACATACCAACTCCAAGTTCAAATTCTGATAGAGAGGTTGTGTTTTGGGTCTCCACCAGAATTGGATAGGATGAGAGTCATAATTTTGTCTTACACAAATGTTGATTTATTTCAATTCGATACAATTGGTCTTGATGAACAAGAAGCATTGGACTCAGCCCTTTTTCAGAAAAAAAGAATTTGTAATATTTCCTAAACATAATGTTTATCCATCTCTTTATCGCTCATACATCACATTCCAAAAATTTTACATTTTTACTGTCTGAAAAAAATTTCTAAATGATCTTCAACCCAAACACATGAAAAGTTTTAGGCTTAGGAAATTCATTGATGATTATCTTTTTTGTTTTTCAATAAACAACTGCAGAACGTATTTTTTGCCGGGTCAGAAACTTCAGCAGGCACAGTAATCTGGGCAATGACAGCACTTATCAAGAACCCTACGGCACTGGAAAAAGCTCAAAACGAAATCCAAGAGGTGCTTGGAGAGAAAAAAATGATAGATGAAGATGATATTCAAAAGCTTCCCTATCTCAAAGCAATCATCAAGGAGACTATGAGATTGTACCCAGTTGCTCCTCTTTTAGTCCCAAGATACACAATGGAAAGTTGCATCCTAGACGGGTATGAGATCCTGACAGGTGCCGAACCTGTGCAATAATAATAAATAAATCCTAACTACCACCTGCAACAGCTAGTAATCAATTCGAGTACTGGAGCAGGGACTCTAGGTGTGCAATGGGTTACTTGATTCACCCTATTCCCGAAGAGTTTGCTTAATCCGATATACCTGAATCAATTATTTAACTGAGTTCTCTAACTAGTAGATAGTGGTAAGCAGGGTCGTCTCCTCAGGGACTGGAGAGATATTTGTTTCTTTTCAAATCAAGATTAATGGGGGGTTTTGGTATCAAATGCCAACTAAACAAATTAACTGCAGAAAATAATTAATTAAAAGAAATAAATGAGAGAAACTCTAGCCAAGGGTATACTTCAGAAATGGTTCATGCACTGATCATTGATTCAAAGGTAATTCCAACATTTATTAATAGATTGGTTCTAGTTGTCTCGCACGCGCTAAACAACCAACCCTTCCTTAATTTATCGATAGCCAAGGTACGACCGTTAGCTATTTCTCTAACCCAAAAACAACCCTAGGTACGACCGTAGGATTCAATTTCCAGATTGCATTAATAATTAGAAAGGCCCAATCCTAACCAATAAACACGCTACGAGGGTTTATTTAAGCTAGATCATATATTCCCCTGACATAAACCCAATTATACCAGTTGCTACTGGGATAGAGGTAACGAACAATTACGGATTCAATTACCTCTATTTAGCAAAATAGCCTATATGAATAATTAATTATTGCGCACTAATCAATCATACACAAGAGCTATAACAGTTAAAAGCAAAGAACATATAAATACCAATAAACGGAGGAAATAATTAAAAGCGGTTTAGATCTCACAGCATTAATTGAACCAATTCATCAGCTGTCCCTTGACTAGAATTAGAGAATTAGCCCTCCATTAATGGAGGACAAACCGCGCGTGGAAAACTGAGAAAGGTTTGCACTTCGATTATCCCGCTTCGGTCCACCACAGGAGGAGAAAGCTCAAATTTGTATTGCTCTCGATTGTTAAGTGGAAACATACGAGAGATTGCTTTTGTTCTCCAATTCGATTCGCACAAGGTAGGACAGCCCAAGAGCAAAGTCAACAATGGCGGCTCCTTTAAGCTTTCTTCCTTTTTCCAATTGAAGTCAAGATACACGAGAGTGAAAGTTTCTCAATTGCTTGATTTCTCAAGTTGTCAAGTCCAAACATGAAGAATTCGTTTCTCACAAGTCAACAATGATGGCTTCTGTCCGTTGCCTTTTTCCCCTCCAGGCTGCGGCTCTCTCCTCTCATTCAAAAACCAAAAACGAAGACTCCTCTCTAACCTAAGCCGCGCCAGAGATAAATTACAAATTGTTACTTCTCAAAATTGCAGCAAGACTCCCTAGAAATATATATTAAAATAAAATCTATTACAATTAGGTTTTTTCCGCTTCTCAAACGGGCCCCACTCCGATGAATCTTCTAAAAGTTGAATTTAAGCGCTTTTCAGCAACCATTCCTGCAATTAGCACCAAAACAAAATATCAGTAGAATCCACCCAATTAACGAAAATATTTAGTCAATTAATTATGCAATAATGCCCAAAATACCCACTAAAATGGAACCTATCAATCTCCCCCACACCTGAACTATGCTTGCCCTCAAGCATAATTACTCAGAAATACAATCGAGATACGAAGCTAATCACAGCAGTTCATACCAAAAACGGCATCCCAATCTCCCCACTAACCTCATCGAAATCAGAATATACCAAATCAACAATGCTCACAGTTCCAAATGCACTCGTTCACTCCAAAGTGTATATGAAATGTATATAAGATGGCTCTCAAATCAACACAATAGAATGACACTACCATAAGCTTGCTCATATATCATATCTCCACCACCTACTCATGAATTTAAATGCAGCAATCAAGGGACTTTGCAAGGTTGTAGTGGGGCTAGGGTGAGAAGGTAGGATAAAAAGGAGTCAAAAGGGTGCAAAAGTATAAAGAAAGTGCCCAGAAATTCATTACATAGATTCTTGCACATTTGAAATTTAAAGGCACCTCAACCAAAATTTAGACCATACTTGCTAGGTGCAAAAGTAATAGTTTTTTCTGACCATGCAGCCTTGAGATATCTGATGACGAAGAAAGATGCTAAACCAAGGCTTATCAGATGGATCCTGCTCCTCCAAGAGTTCAATTTGGAGATTAAAGATAAGAGTGGGGCAGAAAACCTAGTCGCTGATCATTTGAGCCGCTTGCTTGCTCATAAGGAAGAGCTACCATTGAGGGAGGCATTTCCAGAGGAGCAACTACTTGCCATTAACTCGTCTACACCCTGGTATGCTGATATAGTAAATTTCTTGGTGACTAATCAATTGCCTGCAGGGTGGCCCAAGGCTAAGAGAGACAAGTTGAAAAGTGATGCCAAATATTACATTTGGGACGACCCGTACCTTTGGAGACAATGTTCGGATCAAGTGCTCAGGAGGTGTGTAAGTGCAGGTGAATTTCACTCCATTTTAAATTTCTGTCATTCGTTTGCATGTGGAGGGCACTTTGGGCCCAAACGAACAGCTCGAAAGGTGTTAGAGAGTGGTTTTTACTGGGCCACCCTGTTCAAAGATGCTTATTTATTCTGTAAATCCTGTGATAGGTGTCAAAGGGTGGGGAATATTTTTCGCAGGGACCAAATGCTTCAAACCCCCATGTTGTTTGTTGAAATTTTTGATGTTTGGGGGATAGATTTTATGGGTCCTTTTCCCTCATCTTTAGGTTTCCTATACATTTTACTTGCTGTGGATTATGTTTCTAAATGGGTGGAAGCCAAAGCCACCCGTACTAATGATTCTAGAGTGGTTGCAGAGTTCTTAAAGTCTAATATCTTTGTCCGTTTTGGGATGCCAAGAGCTGTGGTTAGTGATAGAGGGACACATTTCTGCAACAAGACTATCACGGCCTTGTTTCGAAAATACGGTGTACTGCACAAGGTATCCACACCGTATCACCCGCAGGCGAACGGTCAAGCCGAAGTGTCGAACAGGGAAGTCAAGTCGATCTTGGAGAAGATGGTGCGCCCGGACAGGAAGGATTGGAGTTTAAAGTTAGAGGACGCACTATGGGCGTACAGAACCGCGTATAAGACGCCAATTGGGATGTCTCCCTATAGACTTGTTTTCGGTAAGGCTTGCCATCTCCCCGTGGAGTTCGAACACAAGGCGTTTTGGGCAGTGAAGCAATGTAACATGGGATTTGACGAAGCAGGGGTCCAAAGGAAATTGCAACTACAGGAGTTAGAGGAGATAAGAAATGAAGCTTATGAGAATGCCACGATCTATAAGCAAAAGAGTAAAATCTTTCATGATCAACAGGTTTCTAGGAAAACTTTTGTAGTGGGGCAAAAAGTCCTCTTGTATCACTCAAGGCTTAAACTTTTTCCCGGTAAGTTGCGTTCTCGTTGGATTGGTCCATTTGTCGTTTCTAATGTGTTCCATTATGGTGCAGTGGAGATCCAGAGTTTAAACACGGAGAAAAAGTTCGTGGTGAATGGCCATCGTCTCAAACCTTATTATGAGGGTTTCTATGTTGAAGAAGTAGAGGTTGAACACCTCCACGATCCACTTTCTCATGCTTGAGGGTTTTGGCCATGTCTAGCCAAAGACATTAAAGAAAGGCGCTACTTGGGAGGCAACCCAAGAATATTTGTGGCAGTTTTCATGCATTTTTGAAGTTTTAGTTATGTATTAGTGTCAATTGATGGTTTAATGTTTTGTGGCAGGAGATTAGTGGTTAGGCGTGCCCACGCCGGGTGATCACGCCTGAGGAAAAGGAATTTTCGCTCAGGTTCTGCGAACTCCATAGTAGTTGGACGTGCCCACGCCAGATGGTCACGCCTGACGGAGGAAATTTTCGTTCAGATTCTGCGAACTCCATAGTAGTTAGACGTGCCCACGCCAGATGGTCACGCCTGACGGAGGAAATTTTCGTTCAGAATCTGCGGGCTACATAGCAGTTAGACGTGCCCACGCCAGATGGTCACGCCTGACGGAGGAAATTTTCGTTCAGAATCTGCGGGCTACATGGCAGTTAGGCGTGCCCACGCTAGGTGGTCACGTTAAAAAAAAAAAAAAAAAAAAAAAAAAAAAAAAACTTCCCTAGCCCTACTTCTTCTTTTCTTCCTTTTTCTTTCTTTCTTCTTTCTTCTCCCTTTTCTTTCTTTTCTTCTTTTCCTTCTTTTGCTTGGTCCGCCGCCGCACCACACGCCGTCCATCGCGGTCGCTGCACAGCCGCGTCTCCCAGCAGCGCGAGACCGCGCGCGCCTGCCGCCAGCCCATCGCGCCGCCGCCTGCCTCGCCCAGCCTCGCCTGCCGCGCGCTAGCGCGCAGCCAGAATCAGACCGCGCGCGTCCTCCTGCGCTGGTCCAGATCCACCCAGCAGCAGCCGCAGTCTGGACCACAGCCCGCGCGCGCAGACCAGAAGCCTTCGGCCCCCTCCAGTGCACGCGACTCCAGCGCAGTCCGTGCGCCGCCATCAGCTCGAGCAGCCGCGCCCAGGCCGCGCGCTTCCTCCGCGCGTACAGAGCGCGCCACTCCAGCACAGCATCCACCCAGCAGCAGCCTCGCTCGCGCGCTCGGGTCGTTAGCAGCCTCCTCGCGCGAGCCCCTCTCGCAGGCAGCCCAAACGCACGCGAGCTCTGTCCAGGCGCCCCTCACCACCAGCAGAGCTCCAGCTGGGCACCTGTCAATTTTTGGCGCCGTTGCCGGGGACTGGCGTCTGAATTAGTTGTTTCTTTTTGAATTCAGTTTTTATTTTGTTTTATTTTTCTTTTTCTTGGTACTTTTGCTAGTTTATGCCCCGTTCTTCTCGCACAGGTGACTTGGTATACGATCCTGAGGTTGAGAAGGCAGCACGTAGGCGAAGGCAAGAGACCAAGAGACAAAAAGAAGGGTACTCATTTTCTGAAAACGAGTCAATAGAAGACGAATTGAGCATGGCCAACACCCAGACATTACGGGAGCTGGCTACCCCAGAACTGACTCATCAGCCCTTGTGCATCACGTTCCCAACTCTGGCTGAGAATACCTCATTCGAGTTGAAATCGGGGTTGATTCAACTCCTACCTTCGTTCCATGGCCTTTCTGGTGAGGAACCCCACAAACATATCAAGGAATTCGAAGTGGTTTGCTCTAGCATGAAACCCCCAGCGGTCACCGAAGAGCAAATACGACTCAGGGCTTTCCCTTTCTCTCTCAAGGATGCAGCGAAGGATTGGCAATACTACCTACCTGCAGGTAGTATCATCACGTGGGCACAGTTGAAAAAGAAATTTCTGGAAAAATTTTTTCCCGCATCCCGGGTTGCGAGTTTGAGAAAGGAAATATGCAGTATCAAGCAGTACTCCGGGGAATCATTGTACGATTATTGGGAAAGGTTCAACAAGTTGTGCAAGGGATGCCCACAGCATCAGATTAGCGAACAACTGTTGATCCAGTACTTCTATGAAGGGCTCCAGTCAACTGACAGGGGTATTATTGACGCTGCGAGTGGAGGAGCCCTGGCGAACAAAACACCGAGGGAAGCATGGGACCTTATTGAAGCCATGGCAGAAAACTCTCAGCAGTTCGGCTTCCGTGAGAGCAATCCTACCCGTAGGGTAAATGAGGCAGAGACGTCATCCATCCAGCAGCAACTGTCAGAGTTGACGTCTGCAGTCAGGCAGTTGGCCATGAGAGACACACCGCGAGCAAAGGTGTGTGGAATCTGTACTAGCATGGACCACTGCACGGATTCGTGCCCCATTCTGCAAGAGGACGGGGCGGAACAGGTAAACATGGCCGGAGGCGTGCCCGCGCCCCGCAGGCAATATGACCCGTATTCCAACACATACAACCCCGGTTGGAGAGACCACCCCAATCTCAGTTACGGGAACAGGCAACAAGGTTCATTCCCGAATCGTCCACCAGGATTCCACCAGCCTTGGCAACCAAAATCTCAACCCTCATCCTCCAATACAGGAAGCTCTTTGGAGGACCTAGTCAAGAACCTGGCCACGACTACTACCAACCTGGCCACGACTACTACACAGCTTCAACAGGAGATCAGATCCTTGGCCGCGAAAACCGAGCAGCTCCAGCAGGACACCAAAGCTGACAAGAAAGACCAAGATGTTCGAATAAGTCAACTGGCAACTGCCATCAACCGCTTGGAATCTCACGTTTATGGGAAACTGCCATCGCAACCCGAGGTAAATCCCAGGAATGTAAGTGCCATGACGCTGAGGAGTGGCAAGGAGCTGGAAGAACCTAAAGTGAAAAATTCAAAAAGCAAAAGCGAGGAGGGGATAGAAAAGGAAATTGAGGAGGAAGGACGTGTTCGTGAAGATCCTAAGGTATCCTCCACCTCTCCACTCACTATCAGCTCTAACTTACCCCCTTTTCCTTGCAGGTTGGAAAAGACAAGGAAAGTAGAGAGGGAAAAGGAACTTTTGGATGTATTCAGAAAAGTAGAGATTAACATCCCCCTACTGGATGCAATCAAGCAAATACCGAAATATGCCAAATTTCTGAAGGACCTGTGCACCCACAAGAGGAAGCTAAGGGGAGATGAACGAGTGGCGGTGGGAGAAAACGTGTCAGCTATACTCCAGAGGAAGCTCCCACCAAAATGTGGAGACCCAGGTATGTTCACCATTCCCTGCAAGATAGGAGGTACTCCAATTAGGAAAGTAATGTTGGATTTGGGGGCGTCAATTAATGTTATGCCCAAGACAATCTATGCATCTCTAAATCTTGGCCCGTTAAAAGGCACAGGCATTATAATCCAACTTGCAGACCGTACCAATGCTTACCCGGAAGGGTTAGTTGAAGATGTTTTGGTACAGGTCAATGAGTTAGTTTTTCCTGCAGATTTCTATGTCCTAGACATGGGGGATGAAAGGGCACTAAATCCGTCTCCTATTCTGTTAGGTAGGCCATTTTTAAGCACTGCTAGGACTAAAATAGATGTAAATGAGGGTACCTTGTCGATGGAGTTTGATGGGAAAATTGTAAATTTTAATATTTTTGAGGCGATGAAGTACCCAGATGAGACTAACTCTGTTTATGCTTTAAGTGTTGTTGAGCCCCTTGTACAGGAAATATTTGAATTGGATGGGGTTGATGCACTGGCAGTGGCATTGACCAAACATCTTGAGTTGGGAGCAACTCTTGATGTAGAAATAAATGATGAGCTATACCACGCTGTTGGAGCACTGCATTCGCTCCCACCAATTTCCCCAAGGTATGAGCTTACTTCTGTTTTTGTACCAGAAACTCAGGCAAAATTGTTGCCTTCTATTGTGCAGGCGCCTGAGTTGGAGCTCAAACCTCTCCCAAAGCATTTGAAGTATGCTTTTCTCGGGGACAATGAGACACTGCCAGTCATCATATCGGCACACCTGTCACCAAGGCAAGAAGATAGACTAATTCGTCTTCTCCGAGATCATAAGGAGGCGATTGGGTGGAGTGTAGCAGATATCAAAAGAATTAGCCCCTCCTTATGCATGCATCGAATCCGGCTTGAGGATGATGCAAAGCCAGTTAGACAAGGGCAACGGAGATTGAACCCACTAATGATGGAAGTGGTCAAGAAGGAGATACTTAAACTCCTAGAAGTTGGAATAATTTTCGCCATCTCAGATAGTCCCTGGGTGAGTCCCGTGCAAGTAGTCCCGAAAAAGGCGGGAGTAACAGTTGAGGAGAACCAAGAGGGTGAGATGGTCCCGGTGAGGAAACCCACAGGATGGCGCCAGTGCATTGACTATCGGCGTCTGAATGCTGTGACGAAGAAGGACCACTTCCCTCTGCCTTTTATTGATCAGATGATAGAAAGGTTAGCGGGCCGTGTCTATTACTGTTTTCTTGATGGTTTCTCTGGTTATTTTCAGATCGTAATAGCACCAGAGGATCAGGAGAAGACTACCTTCACCTGTCCCTTTGGTACATTTGCCTACCGGAGGATGCCTTTCGGCCTCTGCAACGCCCCAGCAACTTTTCAGCGGTGTATGGTAAGTATATTTTCTGAATATGTAGAAAAAATTATTGAGGTGTTTATGGATGATTTTAGTGTGTATGGAGATAGTTTTGATGAATGCCTTGATAATTTAGCTTTAATTTTGAAAAGATGCATTGAGACAAATTTGGTTCTAAATTGGGAAAAATGTCATTTCATGGTGGATCATGGTATTGTTTTAGGGTATGTAGTGTCGTCCAGAGGTATAGAGGTAGACAAGGCAAAAGTCGATATTATTTCCGCTTTACCTTACCCCGCAAGTGTGCGGGAGGTGCGCTCCTTTTTGGGTCATGCAGGGTTCTACAGGAGATTCATAAAAGGCTTCTCGAAAATTGGAGCGCCCCTGTTCAAGCTGTTGCAAAAAGATGTAGCATATGACTTCACCGAGGAGTGCAAGGTGGCATTTGACAGATTGAGGGAGTCATTGACATCACCACCTGTTATCCAACCTCCAGACTGGAGCCTCCCATTTGAGATAATGTGTGACGCGAGTGATTATGCAGTGGGAGCAGTGTTGGGGCAACGGATTGGTAGGGCGGCTCATGCAATCTATTATGCATCAAAGGCGTTGAATGGAGCTCAACTCAATTATTCTACAACAGAGAAAGAATTACTTGCTGTGATTTTTGCACTAGAAAAATTTAGACCATACTTGCTAGGTGCAAAAGTAATAGTTTTTTCTGACCATGCAGCCTTGAGATATCTGATGACGAAGAAAGATGCTAAACCAAGGCTTATCAGATGGATCCTGCTCCTCCAAGAGTTCAATTTGGAGATTAAAGATAAGAGTGGGGCAGAAAACCTAGTCGCTGATCATTTGAGCCGCTTGCTTGCTCATAAGGAAGAGCTACCATTGAGGGAGGCATTTCCAGAGGAGCAACTACTTGCCATTAACTCGTCTACACCCTGGTATGCTGATATAGTAAATTTCTTGGTGACTAATCAATTGCCTGCAGGGTGGCCCAAGGCTAAGAGAGACAAGTTGAAAAGTGATGCCAAATATTACATTTGGGACGACCCGTACCTTTGGAGACAATGTTCGGATCAAGTGCTCAGGAGGTGTGTAAGTGCAGGTGAATTTCACTCCATTTTAAATTTCTGTCATTCGTTTGCATGTGGAGGGCACTTTGGGCCCAAACGAACAGCTCGAAAGGTGTTAGAGAGTGGTTTTTACTGGGCCACCCTGTTCAAAGATGCTTATTTATTCTGTAAATCCTGTGATAGGTGTCAAAGGGTGGGGAATATTTTTCGCAGGGACCAAATGCTTCAAACCCCCATGTTGTTTGTTGAAATTTTTGATGTTTGGGGGATAGATTTTATGGGTCCTTTTCCCTCATCTTTAGGTTTCCTATACATTTTACTTGCTGTGGATTATGTTTCTAAATGGGTGGAAGCCAAAGCCACCCGTACTAATGATTCTAGAGTGGTTGCAGAGTTCTTAAAGTCTAATATCTTTGTCCGTTTTGGGATGCCAAGAGCTGTGGTTAGTGATAGAGGGACACATTTCTGCAACAAGACTATCACGGCCTTGTTTCGAAAATACGGTGTACTGCACAAGGTATCCACACCGTATCACCCGCAGGCGAACGGTCAAGCCGAAGTGTCGAACAGGGAAGTCAAGTCGATCTTGGAGAAGATGGTGCGCCCGGACAGGAAGGATTGGAGTTTAAAGTTAGAGGACGCACTATGGGCGTACAGAACCGCGTATAAGACGCCAATTGGGATGTCTCCCTATAGACTTGTTTTCGGTAAGGCTTGCCATCTCCCCGTGGAGTTCGAACACAAGGCGTTTTGGGCAGTGAAGCAATGTAACATGGGATTTGACGAAGCAGGGGTCCAAAGGAAATTGCAACTACAGGAGTTAGAGGAGATAAGAAATGAAGCTTATGAGAATGCCACGATCTATAAGCAAAAGAGTAAAATCTTTCATGATCAACAGGTTTCTAGGAAAACTTTTGTAGTGGGGCAAAAAGTCCTCTTGTATCACTCAAGGCTTAAACTTTTTCCCGGTAAGTTGCGTTCTCGTTGGATTGGTCCATTTGTCGTTTCTAATGTGTTCCATTATGGTGCAGTGGAGATCCAGAGTTTAAACACGGAGAAAAAGTTCGTGGTGAATGGCCATCGTCTCAAACCTTATTATGAGGGTTTCTATGTTGAAGAAGTAGAGGTTGAACACCTCCACGATCCACTTTCTCATGCTTGAGGGTTTTGGCCATGTCTAGCCAAAGACATTAAAGAAAGGCGCTACTTGGGAGGCAACCCAAGAATATTTGTGGCAGTTTTCATGCATTTTTGAAGTTTTAGTTATGTATTAGTGTCAATTGATGGTTTAATGTTTTGTGGCAGGAGATTAGTGGTTAGGCGTGCCCACGCCGGGTGATCACGCCTGAGGAAAAGGAATTTTCGCTCAGGTTCTGCGAACTCCATAGTAGTTGGACGTGCCCACGCCAGATGGTCACGCCTGACGGAGGAAATTTTCGTTCAGATTCTGCGAACTCCATAGTAGTTAGACGTGCCCACGCCAGATGGTCACGCCTGACGGAGGAAATTTTCGTTCAGAATCTGCGGGCTACATAGCAGTTAGACGTGCCCACGCCAGATGGTCACGCCTGACGGAGGAAATTTTCGTTCAGAATCTGCGGGCTACATGGCAGTTAGGCGTGCCCACGCTAGGTGGTCACGTTAAAAAAAAAAAAAAAAAAAAAAAAAAAAAAAAACTTCCCTAGCCCTACTTCTTCTTTTCTTCCTTTTTCTTTCTTTCTTCTTTCTTCTCCCTTTTCTTTCTTTTCTTCTTTTCCTTCTTTTGCTTGGTCCGCCGCCGCACCACACGCCGTCCATCGCGGTCGCTGCACAGCCGCGTCTCCCAGCAGCGCGAGACCGCGCGCGCCTGCCGCCAGCCCATCGCGCCGCCGCCTGCCTCGCCCAGCCTCGCCTGCCGCGCGCTAGCGCGCAGCCAGAATCAGACCGCGCGCGTCCTCCTGCGCTGGTCCAGATCCACCCAGCAGCAGCCGCAGTCTGGACCACAGCCCGCGCGCGCAGACCAGAAGCCTTCGGCCCCCTCCAGTGCACGCGACTCCAGCGCAGTCCGTGCGCCGCCATCAGCTCGAGCAGCCGCGCCCAGGCCGCGCGCTTCCTCCGCGCGTACAGAGCGCGCCACTCCAGCACAGCATCCACCCAGCAGCAGCCTCGCTCGCGCGCTCGGGTCGTTAGCAGCCTCCTCGCGCGAGCCCCTCTCGCAGGCAGCCCAAACGCACGCGAGCTCTGTCCAGGCGCCCCTCACCACCAGCAGAGCTCCAGCTGGGCACCTGTCAATTTTTGGCGCCGTTGCCGGGGACTGGCGTCTGAATTAGTTGTTTCTTTTTGAATTCAGTTTTTATTTTGTTTTATTTTTCTTTTTCTTGGTACTTTTGCTAGTTTATGCCCCGTTCTTCTCGCACAGGTGACTTGGTATACGATCCTGAGGTTGAGAAGGCAGCACGTAGGCGAAGGCAAGAGACCAAGAGACAAAAAGAAGGGTACTCATTTTCTGAAAACGAGTCAATAGAAGACGAATTGAGCATGGCCAACACCCAGACATTACGGGAGCTGGCTACCCCAGAACTGACTCATCAGCCCTTGTGCATCACGTTCCCAACTCTGGCTGAGAATACCTCATTCGAGTTGAAATCGGGGTTGATTCAACTCCTACCTTCGTTCCATGGCCTTTCTGGTGAGGAACCCCACAAACATATCAAGGAATTCGAAGTGGTTTGCTCTAGCATGAAACCCCCAGCGGTCACCGAAGAGCAAATACGACTCAGGGCTTTCCCTTTCTCTCTCAAGGATGCAGCGAAGGATTGGCAATACTACCTACCTGCAGGTAGTATCATCACGTGGGCACAGTTGAAAAAGAAATTTCTGGAAAAATTTTTTCCCGCATCCCGGGTTGCGAGTTTGAGAAAGGAAATATGCAGTATCAAGCAGTACTCCGGGGAATCATTGTACGATTATTGGGAAAGGTTCAACAAGTTGTGCAAGGGATGCCCACAGCATCAGATTAGCGAACAACTGTTGATCCAGTACTTCTATGAAGGGCTCCAGTCAACTGACAGGGGTATTATTGACGCTGCGAGTGGAGGAGCCCTGGCGAACAAAACACCGAGGGAAGCATGGGACCTTATTGAAGCCATGGCAGAAAACTCTCAGCAGTTCGGCTTCCGTGAGAGCAATCCTACCCGTAGGGTAAATGAGGCAGAGACGTCATCCATCCAGCAGCAACTGTCAGAGTTGACGTCTGCAGTCAGGCAGTTGGCCATGAGAGACACACCGCGAGCAAAGGTGTGTGGAATCTGTACTAGCATGGACCACTGCACGGATTCGTGCCCCATTCTGCAAGAGGACGGGGCGGAACAGGTAAACATGGCCGGAGGCGTGCCCGCGCCCCGCAGGCAATATGACCCGTATTCCAACACATACAACCCCGGTTGGAGAGACCACCCCAATCTCAGTTACGGGAACAGGCAACAAGGTTCATTCCCGAATCGTCCACCAGGATTCCACCAGCCTTGGCAACCAAAATCTCAACCCTCATCCTCCAATACAGGAAGCTCTTTGGAGGACCTAGTCAAGAACCTGGCCACGACTACTACCAACCTGGCCACGACTACTACACAGCTTCAACAGGAGATCAGATCCTTGGCCGCGAAAACCGAGCAGCTCCAGCAGGACACCAAAGCTGACAAGAAAGACCAAGATGTTCGAATAAGTCAACTGGCAACTGCCATCAACCGCTTGGAATCTCACGTTTATGGGAAACTGCCATCGCAACCCGAGGTAAATCCCAGGAATGTAAGTGCCATGACGCTGAGGAGTGGCAAGGAGCTGGAAGAACCTAAAGTGAAAAATTCAAAAAGCAAAAGCGAGGAGGGGATAGAAAAGGAAATTGAGGAGGAAGGACGTGTTCGTGAAGATCCTAAGGTATCCTCCACCTCTCCACTCACTATCAGCTCTAACTTACCCCCTTTTCCTTGCAGGTTGGAAAAGACAAGGAAAGTAGAGAGGGAAAAGGAACTTTTGGATGTATTCAGAAAAGTAGAGATTAACATCCCCCTACTGGATGCAATCAAGCAAATACCGAAATATGCCAAATTTCTGAAGGACCTGTGCACCCACAAGAGGAAGCTAAGGGGAGATGAACGAGTGGCGGTGGGAGAAAACGTGTCAGCTATACTCCAGAGGAAGCTCCCACCAAAATGTGGAGACCCAGGTATGTTCACCATTCCCTGCAAGATAGGAGGTACTCCAATTAGGAAAGTAATGTTGGATTTGGGGGCGTCAATTAATGTTATGCCCAAGACAATCTATGCATCTCTAAATCTTGGCCCGTTAAAAGGCACAGGCATTATAATCCAACTTGCAGACCGTACCAATGCTTACCCGGAAGGGTTAGTTGAAGATGTTTTGGTACAGGTCAATGAGTTAGTTTTTCCTGCAGATTTCTATGTCCTAGACATGGGGGATGAAAGGGCACTAAATCCGTCTCCTATTCTGTTAGGTAGGCCATTTTTAAGCACTGCTAGGACTAAAATAGATGTAAATGAGGGTACCTTGTCGATGGAGTTTGATGGGAAAATTGTAAATTTTAATATTTTTGAGGCGATGAAGTACCCAGATGAGACTAACTCTGTTTATGCTTTAAGTGTTGTTGAGCCCCTTGTACAGGAAATATTTGAATTGGATGGGGTTGATGCACTGGCAGTGGCATTGACCAAACATCTTGAGTTGGGAGCAACTCTTGATGTAGAAATAAATGATGAGCTATACCACGCTGTTGGAGCACTGCATTCGCTCCCACCAATTTCCCCAAGGTATGAGCTTACTTCTGTTTTTGTACCAGAAACTCAGGCAAAATTGTTGCCTTCTATTGTGCAGGCGCCTGAGTTGGAGCTCAAACCTCTCCCAAAGCATTTGAAGTATGCTTTTCTCGGGGACAATGAGACACTGCCAGTCATCATATCGGCACACCTGTCACCAAGGCAAGAAGATAGACTAATTCGTCTTCTCCGAGATCATAAGGAGGCGATTGGGTGGAGTGTAGCAGATATCAAAAGAATTAGCCCCTCCTTATGCATGCATCGAATCCGGCTTGAGGATGATGCAAAGCCAGTTAGACAAGGGCAACGGAGATTGAACCCACTAATGATGGAAGTGGTCAAGAAGGAGATACTTAAACTCCTAGAAGTTGGAATAATTTTCGCCATCTCAGATAGTCCCTGGGTGAGTCCCGTGCAAGTAGTCCCGAAAAAGGCGGGAGTAACAGTTGAGGAGAACCAAGAGGGTGAGATGGTCCCGGTGAGGAAACCCACAGGATGGCGCCAGTGCATTGACTATCGGCGTCTGAATGCTGTGACGAAGAAGGACCACTTCCCTCTGCCTTTTATTGATCAGATGATAGAAAGGTTAGCGGGCCGTGTCTATTACTGTTTTCTTGATGGTTTCTCTGGTTATTTTCAGATCGTAATAGCACCAGAGGATCAGGAGAAGACTACCTTCACCTGTCCCTTTGGTACATTTGCCTACCGGAGGATGCCTTTCGGCCTCTGCAACGCCCCAGCAACTTTTCAGCGGTGTATGGTAAGTATATTTTCTGAATATGTAGAAAAAATTATTGAGGTGTTTATGGATGATTTTAGTGTGTATGGAGATAGTTTTGATGAATGCCTTGATAATTTAGCTTTAATTTTGAAAAGATGCATTGAGACAAATTTGGTTCTAAATTGGGAAAAATGTCATTTCATGGTGGATCATGGTATTGTTTTAGGGTATGTAGTGTCGTCCAGAGGTATAGAGGTAGACAAGGCAAAAGTCGATATTATTTCCGCTTTACCTTACCCCGCAAGTGTGCGGGAGGTGCGCTCCTTTTTGGGTCATGCAGGGTTCTACAGGAGATTCATAAAAGGCTTCTCGAAAATTGGAGCGCCCCTGTTCAAGCTGTTGCAAAAAGATGTAGCATATGACTTCACCGAGGAGTGCAAGGTGGCATTTGACAGATTGAGGGAGTCATTGACATCACCACCTGTTATCCAACCTCCAGACTGGAGCCTCCCATTTGAGATAATGTGTGACGCGAGTGATTATGCAGTGGGAGCAGTGTTGGGGCAACGGATTGGTAGGGCGGCTCATGCAATCTATTATGCATCAAAGGCGTTGAATGGAGCTCAACTCAATTATTCTACAACAGAGAAAGAATTACTTGCTGTGATTTTTGCACTAGAAAAATTTAGACCATACTTGCTAGGTGCAAAAGTAATAGTTTTTTCTGACCATGCAGCCTTGAGATATCTGATGACGAAGAAAGATGCTAAACCAAGGCTTATCAGATGGATCCTGCTCCTCCAAGAGTTCAATTTGGAGATTAAAGATAAGAGTGGGGCAGAAAACCTAGTCGCTGATCATTTGAGCCGCTTGCTTGCTCATAAGGAAGAGCTACCATTGAGGGAGGCATTTCCAGAGGAGCAACTACTTGCCATTAACTCGTCTACACCCTGGTATGCTGATATAGTAAATTTCTTGGTGACTAATCAATTGCCTGCAGGGTGGCCCAAGGCTAAGAGAGACAAGTTGAAAAGTGATGCCAAATATTACATTTGGGACGACCCGTACCTTTGGAGACAATGTTCGGATCAAGTGCTCAGGAGGTGTGTAAGTGCAGGTGAATTTCACTCCATTTTAAATTTCTGTCATTCGTTTGCATGTGGAGGGCACTTTGGGCCCAAACGAACAGCTCGAAAGGTGTTAGAGAGTGGTTTTTACTGGGCCACCCTGTTCAAAGATGCTTATTTATTCTGTAAATCCTGTGATAGGTGTCAAAGGGTGGGGAATATTTTTCGCAGGGACCAAATGCTTCAAACCCCCATGTTGTTTGTTGAAATTTTTGATGTTTGGGGGATAGATTTTATGGGTCCTTTTCCCTCATCTTTAGGTTTCCTATACATTTTACTTGCTGTGGATTATGTTTCTAAATGGGTGGAAGCCAAAGCCACCCGTACTAATGATTCTAGAGTGGTTGCAGAGTTCTTAAAGTCTAATATCTTTGTCCGTTTTGGGATGCCAAGAGCTGTGGTTAGTGATAGAGGGACACATTTCTGCAACAAGACTATCACGGCCTTGTTTCGAAAATACGGTGTACTGCACAAGGTATCCACACCGTATCACCCGCAGGCGAACGGTCAAGCCGAAGTGTCGAACAGGGAAGTCAAGTCGATCTTGGAGAAGATGGTGCGCCCGGACAGGAAGGATTGGAGTTTAAAGTTAGAGGACGCACTATGGGCGTACAGAACCGCGTATAAGACGCCAATTGGGATGTCTCCCTATAGACTTGTTTTCGGTAAGGCTTGCCATCTCCCCGTGGAGTTCGAACACAAGGCGTTTTGGGCAGTGAAGCAATGTAACATGGGATTTGACGAAGCAGGGGTCCAAAGGAAATTGCAACTACAGGAGTTAGAGGAGATAAGAAATGAAGCTTATGAGAATGCCACGATCTATAAGCAAAAGAGTAAAATCTTTCATGATCAACAGGTTTCTAGGAAAACTTTTGTAGTGGGGCAAAAAGTCCTCTTGTATCACTCAAGGCTTAAACTTTTTCCCGGTAAGTTGCGTTCTCGTTGGATTGGTCCATTTGTCGTTTCTAATGTGTTCCATTATGGTGCAGTGGAGATCCAGAGTTTAAACACGGAGAAAAAGTTCGTGGTGAATGGCCATCGTCTCAAACCTTATTATGAGGGTTTCTATGTTGAAGAAGTAGAGGTTGAACACCTCCACGATCCACTTTCTCATGCTTGAGGGTTTTGGCCATGTCTAGCCAAAGACATTAAAGAAAGGCGCTACTTGGGAGGCAACCCAAGAATATTTGTGGCAGTTTTCATGCATTTTTGAAGTTTTAGTTATGTATTAGTGTCAATTGATGGTTTAATGTTTTGTGGCAGGAGATTAGTGGTTAGGCGTGCCCACGCCGGGTGATCACGCCTGAGGAAAAGGAATTTTCGCTCAGGTTCTGCGAACTCCATAGTAGTTGGACGTGCCCACGCCAGATGGTCACGCCTGACGGAGGAAATTTTCGTTCAGATTCTGCGAACTCCATAGTAGTTAGACGTGCCCACGCCAGATGGTCACGCCTGACGGAGGAAATTTTCGTTCAGAATCTGCGGGCTACATAGCAGTTAGACGTGCCCACGCCAGATGGTCACGCCTGACGGAGGAAATTTTCGTTCAGAATCTGCGGGCTACATGGCAGTTAGGCGTGCCCACGCTAGGTGGTCACGTTAAAAAAAAAAAAAAAAAAAAAAAAAAAAAAAAACTTCCCTAGCCCTACTTCTTCTTTTCTTCCTTTTTCTTTCTTTCTTCTTTCTTCTCCCTTTTCTTTCTTTTCTTCTTTTCCTTCTTTTGCTTGGTCCGCCGCCGCACCACACGCCGTCCATCGCGGTCGCTGCACAGCCGCGTCTCCCAGCAGCGCGAGACCGCGCGCGCCTGCCGCCAGCCCATCGCGCCGCCGCCTGCCTCGCCCAGCCTCGCCTGCCGCGCGCTAGCGCGCAGCCAGAATCAGACCGCGCGCGTCCTCCTGCGCTGGTCCAGATCCACCCAGCAGCAGCCGCAGTCTGGACCACAGCCCGCGCGCGCAGACCAGAAGCCTTCGGCCCCCTCCAGTGCACGCGACTCCAGCGCAGTCCGTGCGCCGCCATCAGCTCGAGCAGCCGCGCCCAGGCCGCGCGCTTCCTCCGCGCGTACAGAGCGCGCCACTCCAGCACAGCATCCACCCAGCAGCAGCCTCGCTCGCGCGCTCGGGTCGTTAGCAGCCTCCTCGCGCGAGCCCCTCTCGCAGGCAGCCCAAACGCACGCGAGCTCTGTCCAGGCGCCCCTCACCACCAGCAGAGCTCCAGCTGGGCACCTGTCAATTTTTGGCGCCGTTGCCGGGGACTGGCGTCTGAATTAGTTGTTTCTTTTTGAATTCAGTTTTTATTTTGTTTTATTTTTCTTTTTCTTGGTACTTTTGCTAGTTTATGCCCCGTTCTTCTCGCACAGGTGACTTGGTATACGATCCTGAGGTTGAGAAGGCAGCACGTAGGCGAAGGCAAGAGACCAAGAGACAAAAAGAAGGGTACTCATTTTCTGAAAACGAGTCAATAGAAGACGAATTGAGCATGGCCAACACCCAGACATTACGGGAGCTGGCTACCCCAGAACTGACTCATCAGCCCTTGTGCATCACGTTCCCAACTCTGGCTGAGAATACCTCATTCGAGTTGAAATCGGGGTTGATTCAACTCCTACCTTCGTTCCATGGCCTTTCTGGTGAGGAACCCCACAAACATATCAAGGAATTCGAAGTGGTTTGCTCTAGCATGAAACCCCCAGCGGTCACCGAAGAGCAAATACGACTCAGGGCTTTCCCTTTCTCTCTCAAGGATGCAGCGAAGGATTGGCAATACTACCTACCTGCAGGTAGTATCATCACGTGGGCACAGTTGAAAAAGAAATTTCTGGAAAAATTTTTTCCCGCATCCCGGGTTGCGAGTTTGAGAAAGGAAATATGCAGTATCAAGCAGTACTCCGGGGAATCATTGTACGATTATTGGGAAAGGTTCAACAAGTTGTGCAAGGGATGCCCACAGCATCAGATTAGCGAACAACTGTTGATCCAGTACTTCTATGAAGGGCTCCAGTCAACTGACAGGGGTATTATTGACGCTGCGAGTGGAGGAGCCCTGGCGAACAAAACACCGAGGGAAGCATGGGACCTTATTGAAGCCATGGCAGAAAACTCTCAGCAGTTCGGCTTCCGTGAGAGCAATCCTACCCGTAGGGTAAATGAGGCAGAGACGTCATCCATCCAGCAGCAACTGTCAGAGTTGACGTCTGCAGTCAGGCAGTTGGCCATGAGAGACACACCGCGAGCAAAGGTGTGTGGAATCTGTACTAGCATGGACCACTGCACGGATTCGTGCCCCATTCTGCAAGAGGACGGGGCGGAACAGGTAAACATGGCCGGAGGCGTGCCCGCGCCCCGCAGGCAATATGACCCGTATTCCAACACATACAACCCCGGTTGGAGAGACCACCCCAATCTCAGTTACGGGAACAGGCAACAAGGTTCATTCCCGAATCGTCCACCAGGATTCCACCAGCCTTGGCAACCAAAATCTCAACCCTCATCCTCCAATACAGGAAGCTCTTTGGAGGACCTAGTCAAGAACCTGGCCACGACTACTACCAACCTGGCCACGACTACTACACAGCTTCAACAGGAGATCAGATCCTTGGCCGCGAAAACCGAGCAGCTCCAGCAGGACACCAAAGCTGACAAGAAAGACCAAGATGTTCGAATAAGTCAACTGGCAACTGCCATCAACCGCTTGGAATCTCACGTTTATGGGAAACTGCCATCGCAACCCGAGGTAAATCCCAGGAATGTAAGTGCCATGACGCTGAGGAGTGGCAAGGAGCTGGAAGAACCTAAAGTGAAAAATTCAAAAAGCAAAAGCGAGGAGGGGATAGAAAAGGAAATTGAGGAGGAAGGACGTGTTCGTGAAGATCCTAAGGTATCCTCCACCTCTCCACTCACTATCAGCTCTAACTTACCCCCTTTTCCTTGCAGGTTGGAAAAGACAAGGAAAGTAGAGAGGGAAAAGGAACTTTTGGATGTATTCAGAAAAGTAGAGATTAACATCCCCCTACTGGATGCAATCAAGCAAATACCGAAATATGCCAAATTTCTGAAGGACCTGTGCACCCACAAGAGGAAGCTAAGGGGAGATGAACGAGTGGCGGTGGGAGAAAACGTGTCAGCTATACTCCAGAGGAAGCTCCCACCAAAATGTGGAGACCCAGGTATGTTCACCATTCCCTGCAAGATAGGAGGTACTCCAATTAGGAAAGTAATGTTGGATTTGGGGGCGTCAATTAATGTTATGCCCAAGACAATCTATGCATCTCTAAATCTTGGCCCGTTAAAAGGCACAGGCATTATAATCCAACTTGCAGACCGTACCAATGCTTACCCGGAAGGGTTAGTTGAAGATGTTTTGGTACAGGTCAATGAGTTAGTTTTTCCTGCAGATTTCTATGTCCTAGACATGGGGGATGAAAGGGCACTAAATCCGTCTCCTATTCTGTTAGGTAGGCCATTTTTAAGCACTGCTAGGACTAAAATAGATGTAAATGAGGGTACCTTGTCGATGGAGTTTGATGGGAAAATTGTAAATTTTAATATTTTTGAGGCGATGAAGTACCCAGATGAGACTAACTCTGTTTATGCTTTAAGTGTTGTTGAGCCCCTTGTACAGGAAATATTTGAATTGGATGGGGTTGATGCACTGGCAGTGGCATTGACCAAACATCTTGAGTTGGGAGCAACTCTTGATGTAGAAATAAATGATGAGCTATACCACGCTGTTGGAGCACTGCATTCGCTCCCACCAATTTCCCCAAGGTATGAGCTTACTTCTGTTTTTGTACCAGAAACTCAGGCAAAATTGTTGCCTTCTATTGTGCAGGCGCCTGAGTTGGAGCTCAAACCTCTCCCAAAGCATTTGAAGTATGCTTTTCTCGGGGACAATGAGACACTGCCAGTCATCATATCGGCACACCTGTCACCAAGGCAAGAAGATAGACTAATTCGTCTTCTCCGAGATCATAAGGAGGCGATTGGGTGGAGTGTAGCAGATATCAAAAGAATTAGCCCCTCCTTATGCATGCATCGAATCCGGCTTGAGGATGATGCAAAGCCAGTTAGACAAGGGCAACGGAGATTGAACCCACTAATGATGGAAGTGGTCAAGAAGGAGATACTTAAACTCCTAGAAGTTGGAATAATTTTCGCCATCTCAGATAGTCCCTGGGTGAGTCCCGTGCAAGTAGTCCCGAAAAAGGCGGGAGTAACAGTTGAGGAGAACCAAGAGGGTGAGATGGTCCCGGTGAGGAAACCCACAGGATGGCGCCAGTGCATTGACTATCGGCGTCTGAATGCTGTGACGAAGAAGGACCACTTCCCTCTGCCTTTTATTGATCAGATGATAGAAAGGTTAGCGGGCCGTGTCTATTACTGTTTTCTTGATGGTTTCTCTGGTTATTTTCAGATCGTAATAGCACCAGAGGATCAGGAGAAGACTACCTTCACCTGTCCCTTTGGTACATTTGCCTACCGGAGGATGCCTTTCGGCCTCTGCAACGCCCCAGCAACTTTTCAGCGGTGTATGGTAAGTATATTTTCTGAATATGTAGAAAAAATTATTGAGGTGTTTATGGATGATTTTAGTGTGTATGGAGATAGTTTTGATGAATGCCTTGATAATTTAGCTTTAATTTTGAAAAGATGCATTGAGACAAATTTGGTTCTAAATTGGGAAAAATGTCATTTCATGGTGGATCATGGTATTGTTTTAGGGTATGTAGTGTCGTCCAGAGGTATAGAGGTAGACAAGGCAAAAGTCGATATTATTTCCGCTTTACCTTACCCCGCAAGTGTGCGGGAGGTGCGCTCCTTTTTGGGTCATGCAGGGTTCTACAGGAGATTCATAAAAGGCTTCTCGAAAATTGGAGCGCCCCTGTTCAAGCTGTTGCAAAAAGATGTAGCATATGACTTCACCGAGGAGTGCAAGGTGGCATTTGACAGATTGAGGGAGTCATTGACATCACCACCTGTTATCCAACCTCCAGACTGGAGCCTCCCATTTGAGATAATGTGTGACGCGAGTGATTATGCAGTGGGAGCAGTGTTGGGGCAACGGATTGGTAGGGCGGCTCATGCAATCTATTATGCATCAAAGGCGTTGAATGGAGCTCAACTCAATTATTCTACAACAGAGAAAGAATTACTTGCTGTGATTTTTGCACTAGAAAAATTTAGACCATACTTGCTAGGTGCAAAAGTAATAGTTTTTTCTGACCATGCAGCCTTGAGATATCTGATGACGAAGAAAGATGCTAAACCAAGGCTTATCAGATGGATCCTGCTCCTCCAAGAGTTCAATTTGGAGATTAAAGATAAGAGTGGGGCAGAAAACCTAGTCGCTGATCATTTGAGCCGCTTGCTTGCTCATAAGGAAGAGCTACCATTGAGGGAGGCATTTCCAGAGGAGCAACTACTTGCCATTAACTCGTCTACACCCTGGTATGCTGATATAGTAAATTTCTTGGTGACTAATCAATTGCCTGCAGGGTGGCCCAAGGCTAAGAGAGACAAGTTGAAAAGTGATGCCAAATATTACATTTGGGACGACCCGTACCTTTGGAGACAATGTTCGGATCAAGTGCTCAGGAGGTGTGTAAGTGCAGGTGAATTTCACTCCATTTTAAATTTCTGTCATTCGTTTGCATGTGGAGGGCACTTTGGGCCCAAACGAACAGCTCGAAAGGTGTTAGAGAGTGGTTTTTACTGGGCCACCCTGTTCAAAGATGCTTATTTATTCTGTAAATCCTGTGATAGGTGTCAAAGGGTGGGGAATATTTTTCGCAGGGACCAAATGCTTCAAACCCCCATGTTGTTTGTTGAAATTTTTGATGTTTGGGGGATAGATTTTATGGGTCCTTTTCCCTCATCTTTAGGTTTCCTATACATTTTACTTGCTGTGGATTATGTTTCTAAATGGGTGGAAGCCAAAGCCACCCGTACTAATGATTCTAGAGTGGTTGCAGAGTTCTTAAAGTCTAATATCTTTGTCCGTTTTGGGATGCCAAGAGCTGTGGTTAGTGATAGAGGGACACATTTCTGCAACAAGACTATCACGGCCTTGTTTCGAAAATACGGTGTACTGCACAAGGTATCCACACCGTATCACCCGCAGGCGAACGGTCAAGCCGAAGTGTCGAACAGGGAAGTCAAGTCGATCTTGGAGAAGATGGTGCGCCCGGACAGGAAGGATTGGAGTTTAAAGTTAGAGGACGCACTATGGGCGTACAGAACCGCGTATAAGACGCCAATTGGGATGTCTCCCTATAGACTTGTTTTCGGTAAGGCTTGCCATCTCCCCGTGGAGTTCGAACACAAGGCGTTTTGGGCAGTGAAGCAATGTAACATGGGATTTGACGAAGCAGGGGTCCAAAGGAAATTGCAACTACAGGAGTTAGAGGAGATAAGAAATGAAGCTTATGAGAATGCCACGATCTATAAGCAAAAGAGTAAAATCTTTCATGATCAACAGGTTTCTAGGAAAACTTTTGTAGTGGGGCAAAAAGTCCTCTTGTATCACTCAAGGCTTAAACTTTTTCCCGGTAAGTTGCGTTCTCGTTGGATTGGTCCATTTGTCGTTTCTAATGTGTTCCATTATGGTGCAGTGGAGATCCAGAGTTTAAACACGGAGAAAAAGTTCGTGGTGAATGGCCATCGTCTCAAACCTTATTATGAGGGTTTCTATGTTGAAGAAGTAGAGGTTGAACACCTCCACGATCCACTTTCTCATGCTTGAGGGTTTTGGCCATGTCTAGCCAAAGACATTAAAGAAAGGCGCTACTTGGGAGGCAACCCAAGAATATTTGTGGCAGTTTTCATGCATTTTTGAAGTTTTAGTTATGTATTAGTGTCAATTGATGGTTTAATGTTTTGTGGCAGGAGATTAGTGGTTAGGCGTGCCCACGCCGGGTGATCACGCCTGAGGAAAAGGAATTTTCGCTCAGGTTCTGCGAACTCCATAGTAGTTGGACGTGCCCACGCCAGATGGTCACGCCTGACGGAGGAAATTTTCGTTCAGATTCTGCGAACTCCATAGTAGTTAGACGTGCCCACGCCAGATGGTCACGCCTGACGGAGGAAATTTTCGTTCAGAATCTGCGGGCTACATAGCAGTTAGACGTGCCCACGCCAGATGGTCACGCCTGACGGAGGAAATTTTCGTTCAGAATCTGCGGGCTACATGGCAGTTAGGCGTGCCCACGCTAGGTGGTCACGTTAAAAAAAAAAAAAAAAAAAAAAAAAAAAAAAAACTTCCCTAGCCCTACTTCTTCTTTTCTTCCTTTTTCTTTCTTTCTTCTTTCTTCTCCCTTTTCTTTCTTTTCTTCTTTTCCTTCTTTTGCTTGGTCCGCCGCCGCACCACACGCCGTCCATCGCGGTCGCTGCACAGCCGCGTCTCCCAGCAGCGCGAGACCGCGCGCGCCTGCCGCCAGCCCATCGCGCCGCCGCCTGCCTCGCCCAGCCTCGCCTGCCGCGCGCTAGCGCGCAGCCAGAATCAGACCGCGCGCGTCCTCCTGCGCTGGTCCAGATCCACCCAGCAGCAGCCGCAGTCTGGACCACAGCCCGCGCGCGCAGACCAGAAGCCTTCGGCCCCCTCCAGTGCACGCGACTCCAGCGCAGTCCGTGCGCCGCCATCAGCTCGAGCAGCCGCGCCCAGGCCGCGCGCTTCCTCCGCGCGTACAGAGCGCGCCACTCCAGCACAGCATCCACCCAGCAGCAGCCTCGCTCGCGCGCTCGGGTCGTTAGCAGCCTCCTCGCGCGAGCCCCTCTCGCAGGCAGCCCAAACGCACGCGAGCTCTGTCCAGGCGCCCCTCACCACCAGCAGAGCTCCAGCTGGGCACCTGTCAATTTTTGGCGCCGTTGCCGGGGACTGGCGTCTGAATTAGTTGTTTCTTTTTGAATTCAGTTTTTATTTTGTTTTATTTTTCTTTTTCTTGGTACTTTTGCTAGTTTATGCCCCGTTCTTCTCGCACAGGTGACTTGGTATACGATCCTGAGGTTGAGAAGGCAGCACGTAGGCGAAGGCAAGAGACCAAGAGACAAAAAGAAGGGTACTCATTTTCTGAAAACGAGTCAATAGAAGACGAATTGAGCATGGCCAACACCCAGACATTACGGGAGCTGGCTACCCCAGAACTGACTCATCAGCCCTTGTGCATCACGTTCCCAACTCTGGCTGAGAATACCTCATTCGAGTTGAAATCGGGGTTGATTCAACTCCTACCTTCGTTCCATGGCCTTTCTGGTGAGGAACCCCACAAACATATCAAGGAATTCGAAGTGGTTTGCTCTAGCATGAAACCCCCAGCGGTCACCGAAGAGCAAATACGACTCAGGGCTTTCCCTTTCTCTCTCAAGGATGCAGCGAAGGATTGGCAATACTACCTACCTGCAGGTAGTATCATCACGTGGGCACAGTTGAAAAAGAAATTTCTGGAAAAATTTTTTCCCGCATCCCGGGTTGCGAGTTTGAGAAAGGAAATATGCAGTATCAAGCAGTACTCCGGGGAATCATTGTACGATTATTGGGAAAGGTTCAACAAGTTGTGCAAGGGATGCCCACAGCATCAGATTAGCGAACAACTGTTGATCCAGTACTTCTATGAAGGGCTCCAGTCAACTGACAGGGGTATTATTGACGCTGCGAGTGGAGGAGCCCTGGCGAACAAAACACCGAGGGAAGCATGGGACCTTATTGAAGCCATGGCAGAAAACTCTCAGCAGTTCGGCTTCCGTGAGAGCAATCCTACCCGTAGGGTAAATGAGGCAGAGACGTCATCCATCCAGCAGCAACTGTCAGAGTTGACGTCTGCAGTCAGGCAGTTGGCCATGAGAGACACACCGCGAGCAAAGGTGTGTGGAATCTGTACTAGCATGGACCACTGCACGGATTCGTGCCCCATTCTGCAAGAGGACGGGGCGGAACAGGTAAACATGGCCGGAGGCGTGCCCGCGCCCCGCAGGCAATATGACCCGTATTCCAACACATACAACCCCGGTTGGAGAGACCACCCCAATCTCAGTTACGGGAACAGGCAACAAGGTTCATTCCCGAATCGTCCACCAGGATTCCACCAGCCTTGGCAACCAAAATCTCAACCCTCATCCTCCAATACAGGAAGCTCTTTGGAGGACCTAGTCAAGAACCTGGCCACGACTACTACCAACCTGGCCACGACTACTACACAGCTTCAACAGGAGATCAGATCCTTGGCCGCGAAAACCGAGCAGCTCCAGCAGGACACCAAAGCTGACAAGAAAGACCAAGATGTTCGAATAAGTCAACTGGCAACTGCCATCAACCGCTTGGAATCTCACGTTTATGGGAAACTGCCATCGCAACCCGAGGTAAATCCCAGGAATGTAAGTGCCATGACGCTGAGGAGTGGCAAGGAGCTGGAAGAACCTAAAGTGAAAAATTCAAAAAGCAAAAGCGAGGAGGGGATAGAAAAGGAAATTGAGGAGGAAGGACGTGTTCGTGAAGATCCTAAGGTATCCTCCACCTCTCCACTCACTATCAGCTCTAACTTACCCCCTTTTCCTTGCAGGTTGGAAAAGACAAGGAAAGTAGAGAGGGAAAAGGAACTTTTGGATGTATTCAGAAAAGTAGAGATTAACATCCCCCTACTGGATGCAATCAAGCAAATACCGAAATATGCCAAATTTCTGAAGGACCTGTGCACCCACAAGAGGAAGCTAAGGGGAGATGAACGAGTGGCGGTGGGAGAAAACGTGTCAGCTATACTCCAGAGGAAGCTCCCACCAAAATGTGGAGACCCAGGTATGTTCACCATTCCCTGCAAGATAGGAGGTACTCCAATTAGGAAAGTAATGTTGGATTTGGGGGCGTCAATTAATGTTATGCCCAAGACAATCTATGCATCTCTAAATCTTGGCCCGTTAAAAGGCACAGGCATTATAATCCAACTTGCAGACCGTACCAATGCTTACCCGGAAGGGTTAGTTGAAGATGTTTTGGTACAGGTCAATGAGTTAGTTTTTCCTGCAGATTTCTATGTCCTAGACATGGGGGATGAAAGGGCACTAAATCCGTCTCCTATTCTGTTAGGTAGGCCATTTTTAAGCACTGCTAGGACTAAAATAGATGTAAATGAGGGTACCTTGTCGATGGAGTTTGATGGGAAAATTGTAAATTTTAATATTTTTGAGGCGATGAAGTACCCAGATGAGACTAACTCTGTTTATGCTTTAAGTGTTGTTGAGCCCCTTGTACAGGAAATATTTGAATTGGATGGGGTTGATGCACTGGCAGTGGCATTGACCAAACATCTTGAGTTGGGAGCAACTCTTGATGTAGAAATAAATGATGAGCTATACCACGCTGTTGGAGCACTGCATTCGCTCCCACCAATTTCCCCAAGGTATGAGCTTACTTCTGTTTTTGTACCAGAAACTCAGGCAAAATTGTTGCCTTCTATTGTGCAGGCGCCTGAGTTGGAGCTCAAACCTCTCCCAAAGCATTTGAAGTATGCTTTTCTCGGGGACAATGAGACACTGCCAGTCATCATATCGGCACACCTGTCACCAAGGCAAGAAGATAGACTAATTCGTCTTCTCCGAGATCATAAGGAGGCGATTGGGTGGAGTGTAGCAGATATCAAAAGAATTAGCCCCTCCTTATGCATGCATCGAATCCGGCTTGAGGATGATGCAAAGCCAGTTAGACAAGGGCAACGGAGATTGAACCCACTAATGATGGAAGTGGTCAAGAAGGAGATACTTAAACTCCTAGAAGTTGGAATAATTTTCGCCATCTCAGATAGTCCCTGGGTGAGTCCCGTGCAAGTAGTCCCGAAAAAGGCGGGAGTAACAGTTGAGGAGAACCAAGAGGGTGAGATGGTCCCGGTGAGGAAACCCACAGGATGGCGCCAGTGCATTGACTATCGGCGTCTGAATGCTGTGACGAAGAAGGACCACTTCCCTCTGCCTTTTATTGATCAGATGATAGAAAGGTTAGCGGGCCGTGTCTATTACTGTTTTCTTGATGGTTTCTCTGGTTATTTTCAGATCGTAATAGCACCAGAGGATCAGGAGAAGACTACCTTCACCTGTCCCTTTGGTACATTTGCCTACCGGAGGATGCCTTTCGGCCTCTGCAACGCCCCAGCAACTTTTCAGCGGTGTATGGTAAGTATATTTTCTGAATATGTAGAAAAAATTATTGAGGTGTTTATGGATGATTTTAGTGTGTATGGAGATAGTTTTGATGAATGCCTTGATAATTTAGCTTTAATTTTGAAAAGATGCATTGAGACAAATTTGGTTCTAAATTGGGAAAAATGTCATTTCATGGTGGATCATGGTATTGTTTTAGGGTATGTAGTGTCGTCCAGAGGTATAGAGGTAGACAAGGCAAAAGTCGATATTATTTCCGCTTTACCTTACCCCGCAAGTGTGCGGGAGGTGCGCTCCTTTTTGGGTCATGCAGGGTTCTACAGGAGATTCATAAAAGGCTTCTCGAAAATTGGAGCGCCCCTGTTCAAGCTGTTGCAAAAAGATGTAGCATATGACTTCACCGAGGAGTGCAAGGTGGCATTTGACAGATTGAGGGAGTCATTGACATCACCACCTGTTATCCAACCTCCAGACTGGAGCCTCCCATTTGAGATAATGTGTGACGCGAGTGATTATGCAGTGGGAGCAGTGTTGGGGCAACGGATTGGTAGGGCGGCTCATGCAATCTATTATGCATCAAAGGCGTTGAATGGAGCTCAACTCAATTATTCTACAACAGAGAAAGAATTACTTGCTGTGATTTTTGCACTAGAAAAATTTAGACCATACTTGCTAGGTGCAAAAGTAATAGTTTTTTCTGACCATGCAGCCTTGAGATATCTGATGACGAAGAAAGATGCTAAACCAAGGCTTATCAGATGGATCCTGCTCCTCCAAGAGTTCAATTTGGAGATTAAAGATAAGAGTGGGGCAGAAAACCTAGTCGCTGATCATTTGAGCCGCTTGCTTGCTCATAAGGAAGAGCTACCATTGAGGGAGGCATTTCCAGAGGAGCAACTACTTGCCATTAACTCGTCTACACCCTGGTATGCTGATATAGTAAATTTCTTGGTGACTAATCAATTGCCTGCAGGGTGGCCCAAGGCTAAGAGAGACAAGTTGAAAAGTGATGCCAAATATTACATTTGGGACGACCCGTACCTTTGGAGACAATGTTCGGATCAAGTGCTCAGGAGGTGTGTAAGTGCAGGTGAATTTCACTCCATTTTAAATTTCTGTCATTCGTTTGCATGTGGAGGGCACTTTGGGCCCAAACGAACAGCTCGAAAGGTGTTAGAGAGTGGTTTTTACTGGGCCACCCTGTTCAAAGATGCTTATTTATTCTGTAAATCCTGTGATAGGTGTCAAAGGGTGGGGAATATTTTTCGCAGGGACCAAATGCTTCAAACCCCCATGTTGTTTGTTGAAATTTTTGATGTTTGGGGGATAGATTTTATGGGTCCTTTTCCCTCATCTTTAGGTTTCCTATACATTTTACTTGCTGTGGATTATGTTTCTAAATGGGTGGAAGCCAAAGCCACCCGTACTAATGATTCTAGAGTGGTTGCAGAGTTCTTAAAGTCTAATATCTTTGTCCGTTTTGGGATGCCAAGAGCTGTGGTTAGTGATAGAGGGACACATTTCTGCAACAAGACTATCACGGCCTTGTTTCGAAAATACGGTGTACTGCACAAGGTATCCACACCGTATCACCCGCAGGCGAACGGTCAAGCCGAAGTGTCGAACAGGGAAGTCAAGTCGATCTTGGAGAAGATGGTGCGCCCGGACAGGAAGGATTGGAGTTTAAAGTTAGAGGACGCACTATGGGCGTACAGAACCGCGTATAAGACGCCAATTGGGATGTCTCCCTATAGACTTGTTTTCGGTAAGGCTTGCCATCTCCCCGTGGAGTTCGAACACAAGGCGTTTTGGGCAGTGAAGCAATGTAACATGGGATTTGACGAAGCAGGGGTCCAAAGGAAATTGCAACTACAGGAGTTAGAGGAGATAAGAAATGAAGCTTATGAGAATGCCACGATCTATAAGCAAAAGAGTAAAATCTTTCATGATCAACAGGTTTCTAGGAAAACTTTTGTAGTGGGGCAAAAAGTCCTCTTGTATCACTCAAGGCTTAAACTTTTTCCCGGTAAGTTGCGTTCTCGTTGGATTGGTCCATTTGTCGTTTCTAATGTGTTCCATTATGGTGCAGTGGAGATCCAGAGTTTAAACACGGAGAAAAAGTTCGTGGTGAATGGCCATCGTCTCAAACCTTATTATGAGGGTTTCTATGTTGAAGAAGTAGAGGTTGAACACCTCCACGATCCACTTTCTCATGCTTGAGGGTTTTGGCCATGTCTAGCCAAAGACATTAAAGAAAGGCGCTACTTGGGAGGCAACCCAAGAATATTTGTGGCAGTTTTCATGCATTTTTGAAGTTTTAGTTATGTATTAGTGTCAATTGATGGTTTAATGTTTTGTGGCAGGAGATTAGTGGTTAGGCGTGCCCACGCCGGGTGATCACGCCTGAGGAAAAGGAATTTTCGCTCAGGTTCTGCGAACTCCATAGTAGTTGGACGTGCCCACGCCAGATGGTCACGCCTGACGGAGGAAATTTTCGTTCAGATTCTGCGAACTCCATAGTAGTTAGACGTGCCCACGCCAGATGGTCACGCCTGACGGAGGAAATTTTCGTTCAGAATCTGCGGGCTACATAGCAGTTAGACGTGCCCACGCCAGATGGTCACGCCTGACGGAGGAAATTTTCGTTCAGAATCTGCGGGCTACATGGCAGTTAGGCGTGCCCACGCTAGGTGGTCACGTTAAAAAAAAAAAAAAAAAAAAAAAAAAAAAAAAACTTCCCTAGCCCTACTTCTTCTTTTCTTCCTTTTTCTTTCTTTCTTCTTTCTTCTCCCTTTTCTTTCTTTTCTTCTTTTCCTTCTTTTGCTTGGTCCGCCGCCGCACCACACGCCGTCCATCGCGGTCGCTGCACAGCCGCGTCTCCCAGCAGCGCGAGACCGCGCGCGCCTGCCGCCAGCCCATCGCGCCGCCGCCTGCCTCGCCCAGCCTCGCCTGCCGCGCGCTAGCGCGCAGCCAGAATCAGACCGCGCGCGTCCTCCTGCGCTGGTCCAGATCCACCCAGCAGCAGCCGCAGTCTGGACCACAGCCCGCGCGCGCAGACCAGAAGCCTTCGGCCCCCTCCAGTGCACGCGACTCCAGCGCAGTCCGTGCGCCGCCATCAGCTCGAGCAGCCGCGCCCAGGCCGCGCGCTTCCTCCGCGCGTACAGAGCGCGCCACTCCAGCACAGCATCCACCCAGCAGCAGCCTCGCTCGCGCGCTCGGGTCGTTAGCAGCCTCCTCGCGCGAGCCCCTCTCGCAGGCAGCCCAAACGCACGCGAGCTCTGTCCAGGCGCCCCTCACCACCAGCAGAGCTCCAGCTGGGCACCTGTCAATTTTTGGCGCCGTTGCCGGGGACTGGCGTCTGAATTAGTTGTTTCTTTTTGAATTCAGTTTTTATTTTGTTTTATTTTTCTTTTTCTTGGTACTTTTGCTAGTTTATGCCCCGTTCTTCTCGCACAGGTGACTTGGTATACGATCCTGAGGTTGAGAAGGCAGCACGTAGGCGAAGGCAAGAGACCAAGAGACAAAAAGAAGGGTACTCATTTTCTGAAAACGAGTCAATAGAAGACGAATTGAGCATGGCCAACACCCAGACATTACGGGAGCTGGCTACCCCAGAACTGACTCATCAGCCCTTGTGCATCACGTTCCCAACTCTGGCTGAGAATACCTCATTCGAGTTGAAATCGGGGTTGATTCAACTCCTACCTTCGTTCCATGGCCTTTCTGGTGAGGAACCCCACAAACATATCAAGGAATTCGAAGTGGTTTGCTCTAGCATGAAACCCCCAGCGGTCACCGAAGAGCAAATACGACTCAGGGCTTTCCCTTTCTCTCTCAAGGATGCAGCGAAGGATTGGCAATACTACCTACCTGCAGGTAGTATCATCACGTGGGCACAGTTGAAAAAGAAATTTCTGGAAAAATTTTTTCCCGCATCCCGGGTTGCGAGTTTGAGAAAGGAAATATGCAGTATCAAGCAGTACTCCGGGGAATCATTGTACGATTATTGGGAAAGGTTCAACAAGTTGTGCAAGGGATGCCCACAGCATCAGATTAGCGAACAACTGTTGATCCAGTACTTCTATGAAGGGCTCCAGTCAACTGACAGGGGTATTATTGACGCTGCGAGTGGAGGAGCCCTGGCGAACAAAACACCGAGGGAAGCATGGGACCTTATTGAAGCCATGGCAGAAAACTCTCAGCAGTTCGGCTTCCGTGAGAGCAATCCTACCCGTAGGGTAAATGAGGCAGAGACGTCATCCATCCAGCAGCAACTGTCAGAGTTGACGTCTGCAGTCAGGCAGTTGGCCATGAGAGACACACCGCGAGCAAAGGTGTGTGGAATCTGTACTAGCATGGACCACTGCACGGATTCGTGCCCCATTCTGCAAGAGGACGGGGCGGAACAGGTAAACATGGCCGGAGGCGTGCCCGCGCCCCGCAGGCAATATGACCCGTATTCCAACACATACAACCCCGGTTGGAGAGACCACCCCAATCTCAGTTACGGGAACAGGCAACAAGGTTCATTCCCGAATCGTCCACCAGGATTCCACCAGCCTTGGCAACCAAAATCTCAACCCTCATCCTCCAATACAGGAAGCTCTTTGGAGGACCTAGTCAAGAACCTGGCCACGACTACTACCAACCTGGCCACGACTACTACACAGCTTCAACAGGAGATCAGATCCTTGGCCGCGAAAACCGAGCAGCTCCAGCAGGACACCAAAGCTGACAAGAAAGACCAAGATGTTCGAATAAGTCAACTGGCAACTGCCATCAACCGCTTGGAATCTCACGTTTATGGGAAACTGCCATCGCAACCCGAGGTAAATCCCAGGAATGTAAGTGCCATGACGCTGAGGAGTGGCAAGGAGCTGGAAGAACCTAAAGTGAAAAATTCAAAAAGCAAAAGCGAGGAGGGGATAGAAAAGGAAATTGAGGAGGAAGGACGTGTTCGTGAAGATCCTAAGGTATCCTCCACCTCTCCACTCACTATCAGCTCTAACTTACCCCCTTTTCCTTGCAGGTTGGAAAAGACAAGGAAAGTAGAGAGGGAAAAGGAACTTTTGGATGTATTCAGAAAAGTAGAGATTAACATCCCCCTACTGGATGCAATCAAGCAAATACCGAAATATGCCAAATTTCTGAAGGACCTGTGCACCCACAAGAGGAAGCTAAGGGGAGATGAACGAGTGGCGGTGGGAGAAAACGTGTCAGCTATACTCCAGAGGAAGCTCCCACCAAAATGTGGAGACCCAGGTATGTTCACCATTCCCTGCAAGATAGGAGGTACTCCAATTAGGAAAGTAATGTTGGATTTGGGGGCGTCAATTAATGTTATGCCCAAGACAATCTATGCATCTCTAAATCTTGGCCCGTTAAAAGGCACAGGCATTATAATCCAACTTGCAGACCGTACCAATGCTTACCCGGAAGGGTTAGTTGAAGATGTTTTGGTACAGGTCAATGAGTTAGTTTTTCCTGCAGATTTCTATGTCCTAGACATGGGGGATGAAAGGGCACTAAATCCGTCTCCTATTCTGTTAGGTAGGCCATTTTTAAGCACTGCTAGGACTAAAATAGATGTAAATGAGGGTACCTTGTCGATGGAGTTTGATGGGAAAATTGTAAATTTTAATATTTTTGAGGCGATGAAGTACCCAGATGAGACTAACTCTGTTTATGCTTTAAGTGTTGTTGAGCCCCTTGTACAGGAAATATTTGAATTGGATGGGGTTGATGCACTGGCAGTGGCATTGACCAAACATCTTGAGTTGGGAGCAACTCTTGATGTAGAAATAAATGATGAGCTATACCACGCTGTTGGAGCACTGCATTCGCTCCCACCAATTTCCCCAAGGTATGAGCTTACTTCTGTTTTTGTACCAGAAACTCAGGCAAAATTGTTGCCTTCTATTGTGCAGGCGCCTGAGTTGGAGCTCAAACCTCTCCCAAAGCATTTGAAGTATGCTTTTCTCGGGGACAATGAGACACTGCCAGTCATCATATCGGCACACCTGTCACCAAGGCAAGAAGATAGACTAATTCGTCTTCTCCGAGATCATAAGGAGGCGATTGGGTGGAGTGTAGCAGATATCAAAAGAATTAGCCCCTCCTTATGCATGCATCGAATCCGGCTTGAGGATGATGCAAAGCCAGTTAGACAAGGGCAACGGAGATTGAACCCACTAATGATGGAAGTGGTCAAGAAGGAGATACTTAAACTCCTAGAAGTTGGAATAATTTTCGCCATCTCAGATAGTCCCTGGGTGAGTCCCGTGCAAGTAGTCCCGAAAAAGGCGGGAGTAACAGTTGAGGAGAACCAAGAGGGTGAGATGGTCCCGGTGAGGAAACCCACAGGATGGCGCCAGTGCATTGACTATCGGCGTCTGAATGCTGTGACGAAGAAGGACCACTTCCCTCTGCCTTTTATTGATCAGATGATAGAAAGGTTAGCGGGCCGTGTCTATTACTGTTTTCTTGATGGTTTCTCTGGTTATTTTCAGATCGTAATAGCACCAGAGGATCAGGAGAAGACTACCTTCACCTGTCCCTTTGGTACATTTGCCTACCGGAGGATGCCTTTCGGCCTCTGCAACGCCCCAGCAACTTTTCAGCGGTGTATGGTAAGTATATTTTCTGAATATGTAGAAAAAATTATTGAGGTGTTTATGGATGATTTTAGTGTGTATGGAGATAGTTTTGATGAATGCCTTGATAATTTAGCTTTAATTTTGAAAAGATGCATTGAGACAAATTTGGTTCTAAATTGGGAAAAATGTCATTTCATGGTGGATCATGGTATTGTTTTAGGGTATGTAGTGTCGTCCAGAGGTATAGAGGTAGACAAGGCAAAAGTCGATATTATTTCCGCTTTACCTTACCCCGCAAGTGTGCGGGAGGTGCGCTCCTTTTTGGGTCATGCAGGGTTCTACAGGAGATTCATAAAAGGCTTCTCGAAAATTGGAGCGCCCCTGTTCAAGCTGTTGCAAAAAGATGTAGCATATGACTTCACCGAGGAGTGCAAGGTGGCATTTGACAGATTGAGGGAGTCATTGACATCACCACCTGTTATCCAACCTCCAGACTGGAGCCTCCCATTTGAGATAATGTGTGACGCGAGTGATTATGCAGTGGGAGCAGTGTTGGGGCAACGGATTGGTAGGGCGGCTCATGCAATCTATTATGCATCAAAGGCGTTGAATGGAGCTCAACTCAATTATTCTACAACAGAGAAAGAATTACTTGCTGTGATTTTTGCACTAGAAAAATTTAGACCATACTTGCTAGGTGCAAAAGTAATAGTTTTTTCTGACCATGCAGCCTTGAGATATCTGATGACGAAGAAAGATGCTAAACCAAGGCTTATCAGATGGATCCTGCTCCTCCAAGAGTTCAATTTGGAGATTAAAGATAAGAGTGGGGCAGAAAACCTAGTCGCTGATCATTTGAGCCGCTTGCTTGCTCATAAGGAAGAGCTACCATTGAGGGAGGCATTTCCAGAGGAGCAACTACTTGCCATTAACTCGTCTACACCCTGGTATGCTGATATAGTAAATTTCTTGGTGACTAATCAATTGCCTGCAGGGTGGCCCAAGGCTAAGAGAGACAAGTTGAAAAGTGATGCCAAATATTACATTTGGGACGACCCGTACCTTTGGAGACAATGTTCGGATCAAGTGCTCAGGAGGTGTGTAAGTGCAGGTGAATTTCACTCCATTTTAAATTTCTGTCATTCGTTTGCATGTGGAGGGCACTTTGGGCCCAAACGAACAGCTCGAAAGGTGTTAGAGAGTGGTTTTTACTGGGCCACCCTGTTCAAAGATGCTTATTTATTCTGTAAATCCTGTGATAGGTGTCAAAGGGTGGGGAATATTTTTCGCAGGGACCAAATGCTTCAAACCCCCATGTTGTTTGTTGAAATTTTTGATGTTTGGGGGATAGATTTTATGGGTCCTTTTCCCTCATCTTTAGGTTTCCTATACATTTTACTTGCTGTGGATTATGTTTCTAAATGGGTGGAAGCCAAAGCCACCCGTACTAATGATTCTAGAGTGGTTGCAGAGTTCTTAAAGTCTAATATCTTTGTCCGTTTTGGGATGCCAAGAGCTGTGGTTAGTGATAGAGGGACACATTTCTGCAACAAGACTATCACGGCCTTGTTTCGAAAATACGGTGTACTGCACAAGGTATCCACACCGTATCACCCGCAGGCGAACGGTCAAGCCGAAGTGTCGAACAGGGAAGTCAAGTCGATCTTGGAGAAGATGGTGCGCCCGGACAGGAAGGATTGGAGTTTAAAGTTAGAGGACGCACTATGGGCGTACAGAACCGCGTATAAGACGCCAATTGGGATGTCTCCCTATAGACTTGTTTTCGGTAAGGCTTGCCATCTCCCCGTGGAGTTCGAACACAAGGCGTTTTGGGCAGTGAAGCAATGTAACATGGGATTTGACGAAGCAGGGGTCCAAAGGAAATTGCAACTACAGGAGTTAGAGGAGATAAGAAATGAAGCTTATGAGAATGCCACGATCTATAAGCAAAAGAGTAAAATCTTTCATGATCAACAGGTTTCTAGGAAAACTTTTGTAGTGGGGCAAAAAGTCCTCTTGTATCACTCAAGGCTTAAACTTTTTCCCGGTAAGTTGCGTTCTCGTTGGATTGGTCCATTTGTCGTTTCTAATGTGTTCCATTATGGTGCAGTGGAGATCCAGAGTTTAAACACGGAGAAAAAGTTCGTGGTGAATGGCCATCGTCTCAAACCTTATTATGAGGGTTTCTATGTTGAAGAAGTAGAGGTTGAACACCTCCACGATCCACTTTCTCATGCTTGAGGGTTTTGGCCATGTCTAGCCAAAGACATTAAAGAAAGGCGCTACTTGGGAGGCAACCCAAGAATATTTGTGGCAGTTTTCATGCATTTTTGAAGTTTTAGTTATGTATTAGTGTCAATTGATGGTTTAATGTTTTGTGGCAGGAGATTAGTGGTTAGGCGTGCCCACGCCGGGTGATCACGCCTGAGGAAAAGGAATTTTCGCTCAGGTTCTGCGAACTCCATAGTAGTTGGACGTGCCCACGCCAGATGGTCACGCCTGACGGAGGAAATTTTCGTTCAGATTCTGCGAACTCCATAGTAGTTAGACGTGCCCACGCCAGATGGTCACGCCTGACGGAGGAAATTTTCGTTCAGAATCTGCGGGCTACATAGCAGTTAGACGTGCCCACGCCAGATGGTCACGCCTGACGGAGGAAATTTTCGTTCAGAATCTGCGGGCTACATGGCAGTTAGGCGTGCCCACGCTAGGTGGTCACGTTAAAAAAAAAAAAAAAAAAAAAAAAAAAAAAAAACTTCCCTAGCCCTACTTCTTCTTTTCTTCCTTTTTCTTTCTTTCTTCTTTCTTCTCCCTTTTCTTTCTTTTCTTCTTTTCCTTCTTTTGCTTGGTCCGCCGCCGCACCACACGCCGTCCATCGCGGTCGCTGCACAGCCGCGTCTCCCAGCAGCGCGAGACCGCGCGCGCCTGCCGCCAGCCCATCGCGCCGCCGCCTGCCTCGCCCAGCCTCGCCTGCCGCGCGCTAGCGCGCAGCCAGAATCAGACCGCGCGCGTCCTCCTGCGCTGGTCCAGATCCACCCAGCAGCAGCCGCAGTCTGGACCACAGCCCGCGCGCGCAGACCAGAAGCCTTCGGCCCCCTCCAGTGCACGCGACTCCAGCGCAGTCCGTGCGCCGCCATCAGCTCGAGCAGCCGCGCCCAGGCCGCGCGCTTCCTCCGCGCGTACAGAGCGCGCCACTCCAGCACAGCATCCACCCAGCAGCAGCCTCGCTCGCGCGCTCGGGTCGTTAGCAGCCTCCTCGCGCGAGCCCCTCTCGCAGGCAGCCCAAACGCACGCGAGCTCTGTCCAGGCGCCCCTCACCACCAGCAGAGCTCCAGCTGGGCACCTGTCAATTTTTGGCGCCGTTGCCGGGGACTGGCGTCTGAATTAGTTGTTTCTTTTTGAATTCAGTTTTTATTTTGTTTTATTTTTCTTTTTCTTGGTACTTTTGCTAGTTTATGCCCCGTTCTTCTCGCACAGGTGACTTGGTATACGATCCTGAGGTTGAGAAGGCAGCACGTAGGCGAAGGCAAGAGACCAAGAGACAAAAAGAAGGGTACTCATTTTCTGAAAACGAGTCAATAGAAGACGAATTGAGCATGGCCAACACCCAGACATTACGGGAGCTGGCTACCCCAGAACTGACTCATCAGCCCTTGTGCATCACGTTCCCAACTCTGGCTGAGAATACCTCATTCGAGTTGAAATCGGGGTTGATTCAACTCCTACCTTCGTTCCATGGCCTTTCTGGTGAGGAACCCCACAAACATATCAAGGAATTCGAAGTGGTTTGCTCTAGCATGAAACCCCCAGCGGTCACCGAAGAGCAAATACGACTCAGGGCTTTCCCTTTCTCTCTCAAGGATGCAGCGAAGGATTGGCAATACTACCTACCTGCAGGTAGTATCATCACGTGGGCACAGTTGAAAAAGAAATTTCTGGAAAAATTTTTTCCCGCATCCCGGGTTGCGAGTTTGAGAAAGGAAATATGCAGTATCAAGCAGTACTCCGGGGAATCATTGTACGATTATTGGGAAAGGTTCAACAAGTTGTGCAAGGGATGCCCACAGCATCAGATTAGCGAACAACTGTTGATCCAGTACTTCTATGAAGGGCTCCAGTCAACTGACAGGGGTATTATTGACGCTGCGAGTGGAGGAGCCCTGGCGAACAAAACACCGAGGGAAGCATGGGACCTTATTGAAGCCATGGCAGAAAACTCTCAGCAGTTCGGCTTCCGTGAGAGCAATCCTACCCGTAGGGTAAATGAGGCAGAGACGTCATCCATCCAGCAGCAACTGTCAGAGTTGACGTCTGCAGTCAGGCAGTTGGCCATGAGAGACACACCGCGAGCAAAGGTGTGTGGAATCTGTACTAGCATGGACCACTGCACGGATTCGTGCCCCATTCTGCAAGAGGACGGGGCGGAACAGGTAAACATGGCCGGAGGCGTGCCCGCGCCCCGCAGGCAATATGACCCGTATTCCAACACATACAACCCCGGTTGGAGAGACCACCCCAATCTCAGTTACGGGAACAGGCAACAAGGTTCATTCCCGAATCGTCCACCAGGATTCCACCAGCCTTGGCAACCAAAATCTCAACCCTCATCCTCCAATACAGGAAGCTCTTTGGAGGACCTAGTCAAGAACCTGGCCACGACTACTACCAACCTGGCCACGACTACTACACAGCTTCAACAGGAGATCAGATCCTTGGCCGCGAAAACCGAGCAGCTCCAGCAGGACACCAAAGCTGACAAGAAAGACCAAGATGTTCGAATAAGTCAACTGGCAACTGCCATCAACCGCTTGGAATCTCACGTTTATGGGAAACTGCCATCGCAACCCGAGGTAAATCCCAGGAATGTAAGTGCCATGACGCTGAGGAGTGGCAAGGAGCTGGAAGAACCTAAAGTGAAAAATTCAAAAAGCAAAAGCGAGGAGGGGATAGAAAAGGAAATTGAGGAGGAAGGACGTGTTCGTGAAGATCCTAAGGTATCCTCCACCTCTCCACTCACTATCAGCTCTAACTTACCCCCTTTTCCTTGCAGGTTGGAAAAGACAAGGAAAGTAGAGAGGGAAAAGGAACTTTTGGATGTATTCAGAAAAGTAGAGATTAACATCCCCCTACTGGATGCAATCAAGCAAATACCGAAATATGCCAAATTTCTGAAGGACCTGTGCACCCACAAGAGGAAGCTAAGGGGAGATGAACGAGTGGCGGTGGGAGAAAACGTGTCAGCTATACTCCAGAGGAAGCTCCCACCAAAATGTGGAGACCCAGGTATGTTCACCATTCCCTGCAAGATAGGAGGTACTCCAATTAGGAAAGTAATGTTGGATTTGGGGGCGTCAATTAATGTTATGCCCAAGACAATCTATGCATCTCTAAATCTTGGCCCGTTAAAAGGCACAGGCATTATAATCCAACTTGCAGACCGTACCAATGCTTACCCGGAAGGGTTAGTTGAAGATGTTTTGGTACAGGTCAATGAGTTAGTTTTTCCTGCAGATTTCTATGTCCTAGACATGGGGGATGAAAGGGCACTAAATCCGTCTCCTATTCTGTTAGGTAGGCCATTTTTAAGCACTGCTAGGACTAAAATAGATGTAAATGAGGGTACCTTGTCGATGGAGTTTGATGGGAAAATTGTAAATTTTAATATTTTTGAGGCGATGAAGTACCCAGATGAGACTAACTCTGTTTATGCTTTAAGTGTTGTTGAGCCCCTTGTACAGGAAATATTTGAATTGGATGGGGTTGATGCACTGGCAGTGGCATTGACCAAACATCTTGAGTTGGGAGCAACTCTTGATGTAGAAATAAATGATGAGCTATACCACGCTGTTGGAGCACTGCATTCGCTCCCACCAATTTCCCCAAGGTATGAGCTTACTTCTGTTTTTGTACCAGAAACTCAGGCAAAATTGTTGCCTTCTATTGTGCAGGCGCCTGAGTTGGAGCTCAAACCTCTCCCAAAGCATTTGAAGTATGCTTTTCTCGGGGACAATGAGACACTGCCAGTCATCATATCGGCACACCTGTCACCAAGGCAAGAAGATAGACTAATTCGTCTTCTCCGAGATCATAAGGAGGCGATTGGGTGGAGTGTAGCAGATATCAAAAGAATTAGCCCCTCCTTATGCATGCATCGAATCCGGCTTGAGGATGATGCAAAGCCAGTTAGACAAGGGCAACGGAGATTGAACCCACTAATGATGGAAGTGGTCAAGAAGGAGATACTTAAACTCCTAGAAGTTGGAATAATTTTCGCCATCTCAGATAGTCCCTGGGTGAGTCCCGTGCAAGTAGTCCCGAAAAAGGCGGGAGTAACAGTTGAGGAGAACCAAGAGGGTGAGATGGTCCCGGTGAGGAAACCCACAGGATGGCGCCAGTGCATTGACTATCGGCGTCTGAATGCTGTGACGAAGAAGGACCACTTCCCTCTGCCTTTTATTGATCAGATGATAGAAAGGTTAGCGGGCCGTGTCTATTACTGTTTTCTTGATGGTTTCTCTGGTTATTTTCAGATCGTAATAGCACCAGAGGATCAGGAGAAGACTACCTTCACCTGTCCCTTTGGTACATTTGCCTACCGGAGGATGCCTTTCGGCCTCTGCAACGCCCCAGCAACTTTTCAGCGGTGTATGGTAAGTATATTTTCTGAATATGTAGAAAAAATTATTGAGGTGTTTATGGATGATTTTAGTGTGTATGGAGATAGTTTTGATGAATGCCTTGATAATTTAGCTTTAATTTTGAAAAGATGCATTGAGACAAATTTGGTTCTAAATTGGGAAAAATGTCATTTCATGGTGGATCATGGTATTGTTTTAGGGTATGTAGTGTCGTCCAGAGGTATAGAGGTAGACAAGGCAAAAGTCGATATTATTTCCGCTTTACCTTACCCCGCAAGTGTGCGGGAGGTGCGCTCCTTTTTGGGTCATGCAGGGTTCTACAGGAGATTCATAAAAGGCTTCTCGAAAATTGGAGCGCCCCTGTTCAAGCTGTTGCAAAAAGATGTAGCATATGACTTCACCGAGGAGTGCAAGGTGGCATTTGACAGATTGAGGGAGTCATTGACATCACCACCTGTTATCCAACCTCCAGACTGGAGCCTCCCATTTGAGATAATGTGTGACGCGAGTGATTATGCAGTGGGAGCAGTGTTGGGGCAACGGATTGGTAGGGCGGCTCATGCAATCTATTATGCATCAAAGGCGTTGAATGGAGCTCAACTCAATTATTCTACAACAGAGAAAGAATTACTTGCTGTGATTTTTGCACTAGAAAAATTTAGACCATACTTGCTAGGTGCAAAAGTAATAGTTTTTTCTGACCATGCAGCCTTGAGATATCTGATGACGAAGAAAGATGCTAAACCAAGGCTTATCAGATGGATCCTGCTCCTCCAAGAGTTCAATTTGGAGATTAAAGATAAGAGTGGGGCAGAAAACCTAGTCGCTGATCATTTGAGCCGCTTGCTTGCTCATAAGGAAGAGCTACCATTGAGGGAGGCATTTCCAGAGGAGCAACTACTTGCCATTAACTCGTCTACACCCTGGTATGCTGATATAGTAAATTTCTTGGTGACTAATCAATTGCCTGCAGGGTGGCCCAAGGCTAAGAGAGACAAGTTGAAAAGTGATGCCAAATATTACATTTGGGACGACCCGTACCTTTGGAGACAATGTTCGGATCAAGTGCTCAGGAGGTGTGTAAGTGCAGGTGAATTTCACTCCATTTTAAATTTCTGTCATTCGTTTGCATGTGGAGGGCACTTTGGGCCCAAACGAACAGCTCGAAAGGTGTTAGAGAGTGGTTTTTACTGGGCCACCCTGTTCAAAGATGCTTATTTATTCTGTAAATCCTGTGATAGGTGTCAAAGGGTGGGGAATATTTTTCGCAGGGACCAAATGCTTCAAACCCCCATGTTGTTTGTTGAAATTTTTGATGTTTGGGGGATAGATTTTATGGGTCCTTTTCCCTCATCTTTAGGTTTCCTATACATTTTACTTGCTGTGGATTATGTTTCTAAATGGGTGGAAGCCAAAGCCACCCGTACTAATGATTCTAGAGTGGTTGCAGAGTTCTTAAAGTCTAATATCTTTGTCCGTTTTGGGATGCCAAGAGCTGTGGTTAGTGATAGAGGGACACATTTCTGCAACAAGACTATCACGGCCTTGTTTCGAAAATACGGTGTACTGCACAAGGTATCCACACCGTATCACCCGCAGGCGAACGGTCAAGCCGAAGTGTCGAACAGGGAAGTCAAGTCGATCTTGGAGAAGATGGTGCGCCCGGACAGGAAGGATTGGAGTTTAAAGTTAGAGGACGCACTATGGGCGTACAGAACCGCGTATAAGACGCCAATTGGGATGTCTCCCTATAGACTTGTTTTCGGTAAGGCTTGCCATCTCCCCGTGGAGTTCGAACACAAGGCGTTTTGGGCAGTGAAGCAATGTAACATGGGATTTGACGAAGCAGGGGTCCAAAGGAAATTGCAACTACAGGAGTTAGAGGAGATAAGAAATGAAGCTTATGAGAATGCCACGATCTATAAGCAAAAGAGTAAAATCTTTCATGATCAACAGGTTTCTAGGAAAACTTTTGTAGTGGGGCAAAAAGTCCTCTTGTATCACTCAAGGCTTAAACTTTTTCCCGGTAAGTTGCGTTCTCGTTGGATTGGTCCATTTGTCGTTTCTAATGTGTTCCATTATGGTGCAGTGGAGATCCAGAGTTTAAACACGGAGAAAAAGTTCGTGGTGAATGGCCATCGTCTCAAACCTTATTATGAGGGTTTCTATGTTGAAGAAGTAGAGGTTGAACACCTCCACGATCCACTTTCTCATGCTTGAGGGTTTTGGCCATGTCTAGCCAAAGACATTAAAGAAAGGCGCTACTTGGGAGGCAACCCAAGAATATTTGTGGCAGTTTTCATGCATTTTTGAAGTTTTAGTTATGTATTAGTGTCAATTGATGGTTTAATGTTTTGTGGCAGGAGATTAGTGGTTAGGCGTGCCCACGCCGGGTGATCACGCCTGAGGAAAAGGAATTTTCGCTCAGGTTCTGCGAACTCCATAGTAGTTGGACGTGCCCACGCCAGATGGTCACGCCTGACGGAGGAAATTTTCGTTCAGATTCTGCGAACTCCATAGTAGTTAGACGTGCCCACGCCAGATGGTCACGCCTGACGGAGGAAATTTTCGTTCAGAATCTGCGGGCTACATAGCAGTTAGACGTGCCCACGCCAGATGGTCACGCCTGACGGAGGAAATTTTCGTTCAGAATCTGCGGGCTACATGGCAGTTAGGCGTGCCCACGCTAGGTGGTCACGTTAAAAAAAAAAAAAAAAAAAAAAAAAAAAAAAAACTTCCCTAGCCCTACTTCTTCTTTTCTTCCTTTTTCTTTCTTTCTTCTTTCTTCTCCCTTTTCTTTCTTTTCTTCTTTTCCTTCTTTTGCTTGGTCCGCCGCCGCACCACACGCCGTCCATCGCGGTCGCTGCACAGCCGCGTCTCCCAGCAGCGCGAGACCGCGCGCGCCTGCCGCCAGCCCATCGCGCCGCCGCCTGCCTCGCCCAGCCTCGCCTGCCGCGCGCTAGCGCGCAGCCAGAATCAGACCGCGCGCGTCCTCCTGCGCTGGTCCAGATCCACCCAGCAGCAGCCGCAGTCTGGACCACAGCCCGCGCGCGCAGACCAGAAGCCTTCGGCCCCCTCCAGTGCACGCGACTCCAGCGCAGTCCGTGCGCCGCCATCAGCTCGAGCAGCCGCGCCCAGGCCGCGCGCTTCCTCCGCGCGTACAGAGCGCGCCACTCCAGCACAGCATCCACCCAGCAGCAGCCTCGCTCGCGCGCTCGGGTCGTTAGCAGCCTCCTCGCGCGAGCCCCTCTCGCAGGCAGCCCAAACGCACGCGAGCTCTGTCCAGGCGCCCCTCACCACCAGCAGAGCTCCAGCTGGGCACCTGTCAATTTTTGGCGCCGTTGCCGGGGACTGGCGTCTGAATTAGTTGTTTCTTTTTGAATTCAGTTTTTATTTTGTTTTATTTTTCTTTTTCTTGGTACTTTTGCTAGTTTATGCCCCGTTCTTCTCGCACAGGTGACTTGGTATACGATCCTGAGGTTGAGAAGGCAGCACGTAGGCGAAGGCAAGAGACCAAGAGACAAAAAGAAGGGTACTCATTTTCTGAAAACGAGTCAATAGAAGACGAATTGAGCATGGCCAACACCCAGACATTACGGGAGCTGGCTACCCCAGAACTGACTCATCAGCCCTTGTGCATCACGTTCCCAACTCTGGCTGAGAATACCTCATTCGAGTTGAAATCGGGGTTGATTCAACTCCTACCTTCGTTCCATGGCCTTTCTGGTGAGGAACCCCACAAACATATCAAGGAATTCGAAGTGGTTTGCTCTAGCATGAAACCCCCAGCGGTCACCGAAGAGCAAATACGACTCAGGGCTTTCCCTTTCTCTCTCAAGGATGCAGCGAAGGATTGGCAATACTACCTACCTGCAGGTAGTATCATCACGTGGGCACAGTTGAAAAAGAAATTTCTGGAAAAATTTTTTCCCGCATCCCGGGTTGCGAGTTTGAGAAAGGAAATATGCAGTATCAAGCAGTACTCCGGGGAATCATTGTACGATTATTGGGAAAGGTTCAACAAGTTGTGCAAGGGATGCCCACAGCATCAGATTAGCGAACAACTGTTGATCCAGTACTTCTATGAAGGGCTCCAGTCAACTGACAGGGGTATTATTGACGCTGCGAGTGGAGGAGCCCTGGCGAACAAAACACCGAGGGAAGCATGGGACCTTATTGAAGCCATGGCAGAAAACTCTCAGCAGTTCGGCTTCCGTGAGAGCAATCCTACCCGTAGGGTAAATGAGGCAGAGACGTCATCCATCCAGCAGCAACTGTCAGAGTTGACGTCTGCAGTCAGGCAGTTGGCCATGAGAGACACACCGCGAGCAAAGGTGTGTGGAATCTGTACTAGCATGGACCACTGCACGGATTCGTGCCCCATTCTGCAAGAGGACGGGGCGGAACAGGTAAACATGGCCGGAGGCGTGCCCGCGCCCCGCAGGCAATATGACCCGTATTCCAACACATACAACCCCGGTTGGAGAGACCACCCCAATCTCAGTTACGGGAACAGGCAACAAGGTTCATTCCCGAATCGTCCACCAGGATTCCACCAGCCTTGGCAACCAAAATCTCAACCCTCATCCTCCAATACAGGAAGCTCTTTGGAGGACCTAGTCAAGAACCTGGCCACGACTACTACCAACCTGGCCACGACTACTACACAGCTTCAACAGGAGATCAGATCCTTGGCCGCGAAAACCGAGCAGCTCCAGCAGGACACCAAAGCTGACAAGAAAGACCAAGATGTTCGAATAAGTCAACTGGCAACTGCCATCAACCGCTTGGAATCTCACGTTTATGGGAAACTGCCATCGCAACCCGAGGTAAATCCCAGGAATGTAAGTGCCATGACGCTGAGGAGTGGCAAGGAGCTGGAAGAACCTAAAGTGAAAAATTCAAAAAGCAAAAGCGAGGAGGGGATAGAAAAGGAAATTGAGGAGGAAGGACGTGTTCGTGAAGATCCTAAGGTATCCTCCACCTCTCCACTCACTATCAGCTCTAACTTACCCCCTTTTCCTTGCAGGTTGGAAAAGACAAGGAAAGTAGAGAGGGAAAAGGAACTTTTGGATGTATTCAGAAAAGTAGAGATTAACATCCCCCTACTGGATGCAATCAAGCAAATACCGAAATATGCCAAATTTCTGAAGGACCTGTGCACCCACAAGAGGAAGCTAAGGGGAGATGAACGAGTGGCGGTGGGAGAAAACGTGTCAGCTATACTCCAGAGGAAGCTCCCACCAAAATGTGGAGACCCAGGTATGTTCACCATTCCCTGCAAGATAGGAGGTACTCCAATTAGGAAAGTAATGTTGGATTTGGGGGCGTCAATTAATGTTATGCCCAAGACAATCTATGCATCTCTAAATCTTGGCCCGTTAAAAGGCACAGGCATTATAATCCAACTTGCAGACCGTACCAATGCTTACCCGGAAGGGTTAGTTGAAGATGTTTTGGTACAGGTCAATGAGTTAGTTTTTCCTGCAGATTTCTATGTCCTAGACATGGGGGATGAAAGGGCACTAAATCCGTCTCCTATTCTGTTAGGTAGGCCATTTTTAAGCACTGCTAGGACTAAAATAGATGTAAATGAGGGTACCTTGTCGATGGAGTTTGATGGGAAAATTGTAAATTTTAATATTTTTGAGGCGATGAAGTACCCATATGAGACTAACTCTGTTTATGCTTTAAGTGTTGTTGAGCCCCTTGTACAGGAAATATTTGAATTGGATGGGGTTGATGCACTGGCAGTGGCATTGACCAAACATCTTGAGTTGGGAGCAACTCTTGATGTAGAAATAAATGATGAGCTATACCACGCTGTTGGAGCACTGCATTCGCTCCCACCAATTTCCCCAAGGTATGAGCTTACTTCTGTTTTTGTACCAGAAACTCAGGCAAAATTGTTGCCTTCTATTGTGCAGGCGCCTGAGTTGGAGCTCAAACCTCTCCCAAAGCATTTGAAGTATGCTTTTCTCGGGGACAATGAGACACTGCCAGTCATCATATCGGCACACCTGTCACCAAGGCAAGAAGATAGACTAATTCGTCTTCTCCGAGATCATAAGGAGGCGATTGGGTGGAGTGTAGCAGATATCAAAAGAATTAGCCCCTCCTTATGCATGCATCGAATCCGGCTTGAGGATGATGCAAAGCCAGTTAGACAAGGGCAACGGAGATTGAACCCACTAATGATGGAAGTGGTCAAGAAGGAGATACTTAAACTCCTAGAAGTTGGAATAATTTTCGCCATCTCAGATAGTCCCTGGGTGAGTCCCGTGCAAGTAGTCCCGAAAAAGGCGGGAGTAACAGTTGAGGAGAACCAAGAGGGTGAGATGGTCCCGGTGAGGAAACCCACAGGATGGCGCCAGTGCATTGACTATCGGCGTCTGAATGCTGTGACGAAGAAGGACCACTTCCCTCTGCCTTTTATTGATCAGATGATAGAAAGGTTAGCGGGCCGTGTCTATTACTGTTTTCTTGATGGTTTCTCTGGTTATTTTCAGATCGTAATAGCACCAGAGGATCAGGAGAAGACTACCTTCACCTGTCCCTTTGGTACATTTGCCTACCGGAGGATGCCTTTCGGCCTCTGCAACGCCCCAGCAACTTTTCAGCGGTGTATGGTAAGTATATTTTCTGAATATGTAGAAAAAATTATTGAGGTGTTTATGGATGATTTTAGTGTGTATGGAGATAGTTTTGATGAATGCCTTGATAATTTAGCTTTAATTTTGAAAAGATGCATTGAGACAAATTTGGTTCTAAATTGGGAAAAATGTCATTTCATGGTGGATCATGGTATTGTTTTAGGGTATGTAGTGTCGTCCAGAGGTATAGAGGTAGACAAGGCAAAAGTCGATATTATTTCCGCTTTACCTTACCCCGCAAGTGTGCGGGAGGTGCGCTCCTTTTTGGGTCATGCAGGGTTCTACAGGAGATTCATAAAAGGCTTCTCGAAAATTGGAGCGCCCCTGTTCAAGCTGTTGCAAAAAGATGTAGCATATGACTTCACCGAGGAGTGCAAGGTGGCATTTGACAGATTGAGGGAGTCATTGACATCACCACCTGTTATCCAACCTCCAGACTGGAGCCTCCCATTTGAGATAATGTGTGACGCGAGTGATTATGCAGTGGGAGCAGTGTTGGGGCAACGGATTGGTAGGGCGGCTCATGCAATCTATTATGCATCAAAGGCGTTGAATGGAGCTCAACTCAATTATTCTACAACAGAGAAAGAATTACTTGCTGTGATTTTTGCACTAGAAAAATTTAGACCATACTTGCTAGGTGCAAAAGTAATAGTTTTTTCTGACCATGCAGCCTTGAGATATCTGATGACGAAGAAAGATGCTAAACCAAGGCTTATCAGATGGATCCTGCTCCTCCAAGAGTTCAATTTGGAGATTAAAGATAAGAGTGGGGCAGAAAACCTAGTCGCTGATCATTTGAGCCGCTTGCTTGCTCATAAGGAAGAGCTACCATTGAGGGAGGCATTTCCAGAGGAGCAACTACTTGCCATTAACTCGTCTACACCCTGGTATGCTGATATAGTAAATTTCTTGGTGACTAATCAATTGCCTGCAGGGTGGCCCAAGGCTAAGAGAGACAAGTTGAAAAGTGATGCCAAATATTACATTTGGGACGACCCGTACCTTTGGAGACAATGTTCGGATCAAGTGCTCAGGAGGTGTGTAAGTGCAGGTGAATTTCACTCCATTTTAAATTTCTGTCATTCGTTTGCATGTGGAGGGCACTTTGGGCCCAAACGAACAGCTCGAAAGGTGTTAGAGAGTGGTTTTTACTGGGCCACCCTGTTCAAAGATGCTTATTTATTCTGTAAATCCTGTGATAGGTGTCAAAGGGTGGGGAATATTTTTCGCAGGGACCAAATGCTTCAAACCCCCATGTTGTTTGTTGAAATTTTTGATGTTTGGGGGATAGATTTTATGGGTCCTTTTCCCTCATCTTTTGGTTTCCTATACATTTTACTTGTTGTGGATTATGTTTCTAAATGGGTGGAAGCCAAAGCCACCCGTACTAATGATTCTAGAGTGGTTGCAGAGTTCTTAAAGTCTAATATCTTTGTCCGTTTTGGGATGCCAAGAGCTGTGGTTAGTGATAGAGGGACACATTTCTGCAACAAGACTATCACGGCCTTGTTTCGAAAATACGGTGTACTGCACAAGGTATCCACACCGTATCACCCGCAGGCGAACGGTCAAGCCGAAGTGTCGAACAGGGAAGTCAAGTCGATCTTGGAGAAGATGGTGCGCCCGGACAGGAAGGATTGGAGTTTAAAGTTAGAGGACGCACTATGGGCGTACAGAACCGCGTATAAGACGCCAATTGGGATGTCTCCCTATAGACTTGTTTTCGGTAAGGCTTGCCATCTCCCCGTGGAGTTCGAACACAAGGCGTTTTGGGCAGTGAAGCAATGTAACATGGGATTTGACGAAGCAGGGGTCCAAAGGAAATTGCAACTACAGGAGTTAGAGGAGATAAGAAATGAAGCTTATGAGAATGCCACGATCTATAAGCAAAAGAGTAAAATCTTTCATGATCAACAGGTTTCTAGGAAAACTTTTGTAGTGGGGCAAAAAGTCCTCTTGTATCACTCAAGGCTTAAACTTTTTCCCGGTAAGTTGCGTTCTCGTTGGATTGGTCCATTTGTCGTTTCTAATGTGTTCCATTATGGTGCAGTGGAGATCCAGAGTTTAAACACGGAGAAAAAGTTCGTGGTGAATGGCCATCGTCTCAAACCTTATTATGAGGGTTTCTATGTTGAAGAAGTAGAGGTTGAACACCTCCACGATCCACTTTCTCATGCTTGAGGGTTTTGGCCATGTCTAGCCAAAGACATTAAAGAAAGGCGCTACTTGGGAGGCAACCCAAGAATATTTGTGGCAGTTTTCATGCATTTTTGAAGTTTTAGTTATGTATTAGTGTCAATTGATGGTTTAATGTTTTGTGGCAGGAGATTAGTGTAGTAAGAAAAAACATGTCAAATGGGATCAGAATGTGTAGTTCCTATACAATGTACGGCCATTTGAAATGAAAGAGTTTCATACGTTTGTATTGGAAGCTCAAACCCGTAAGCCGACGAAGCTTAGAGGGAAGTTTGTATAGATAACATCGCTTTTCCATTAACCTAAGATTGCTTTGGAAAATCATCCTTCCAGCATTTGCTATAATAACTAGTCACTTTGGTTTAATGGAATGATTGCTGTGGGGGTCTCACATCAAATGTTAGCAGAATTGAACTTCGCACTCATTTTCGATCTGCTGATGTCGAGCACTGGAGCATATATACTCTACAAAATGGGCTGTTACCTGCGAATTATGATGCAAGTATGGAAGAAACAAATACATTAACAATAGAACGGAAAGAAGGAGTACTTACTTGTATGGCAAATCATTGAAATAAACCTTCACATATTAATTTATTTCTAGTGTTAAGTCTAACTGAGGCAGCAAGTACGAAGGTAAATTTAATATGTTGAAACAAATCTTTTAATTTAAGCAAACTGTGCTATGAAATCTTTGACTTTTTTTCGTAAATGAAGTCATGGAAGATGCTTGAATGCAGTTAGATCCTCAACTATTGGGACGTAGGAACAGTTTAGAAAACCAAACAATGTGATCCGGAATCATTTCTGATAAGCATTACGTAAAGAATGCAGAAATTATTTGCAAAGAAAATGTATTCTATAAACTCAAGGACCATGCGCGCAACACGTAGGATTGTTGTTAATTTTTGTATTTAAATTATTCATATTTGTATAAATTCACAATAAATTAAAAAAAAAAAAGACTGTGCTAAGGTACGGACAAAATTCTACTTATGTAATAAGTAAGAAGAATAATCAATTGCAACGTAAGAAGTGTTTCATTTCAAGGGTTGACTAGTGAACTTTTTAAAATCAATTGTCCCATGATCATGGTCTAACCACCTCCTTGAATTTTGGTGATTAACCCTAATTTTGAACTTGTACTACTTACCTATTTATTATTAAGAATCCCAACCGCATACTCCTTGGATTTTTATACAATAGTTTGATTGGAAATAATTTGTACAGCACTGACGTAATGCAAGTTGGAATTGCTTGGTTTTATAACCCCAATAATTGCATCTTCCATGACTTCGCCTATCGTAAGTCAAAGGTTTTGCATCACATTTTGCTTAAACAATTTATCTAAAACATATCAAATTGGCCTTCGAATTGAGGACGTTAGACTAAACCATAGAGATAAGGTGAAGGAATTTTTTTTTTTTTTTTGCGACTTTCTTTACAGGAATAGGGTGAATTTGCTCATATGCCCTTCAATATTTATGAACATTTTGATTGTTTTCAACTTATACTTTCTTCATTTTCGATCTCGAGTATTGATTTTCAATTTAGTTTTGGCAAGTTAGTATCTTGACAAATCGACATGTATTGACCCATGAGTTTCATAAAATTATCAAACTTATGATGTATAAGCTCTGTGAAGAATGGACGGTATTACATGATTACATCACCAGTAATTGAATGGGATATATACAGTCTAGTGGTCAAGGGACTATGTTTTTGAAGGCACTGAAGATGATTCAATTTGAAATTTTGCCACATCACTTTGGCTAATTCATTTGATTTTTTTAGTTACTTATAGTTGTCAACTTGTCATTCTGTAAAAGAAATATATTTCCAAAATATAATATGGTAAATAGAAACCAAGTTTCAGACACTTAATACAACAATTATCGTAATTAGCATCACAGTTTCTTAATTAACATAGCCACTTTTTAATAAGAAGTGAATTTTTTTTTTCCAATGGAAATTTTAAACTTCACAAGAAGAAGAAAGAGGAGGAAATGATTGACAACAAACAAAGATCTTGCAATTGACCAGTTTTTTTTATTTTTTATTTTTTAAATTTAACTAGTAAGTGGTAGTATATAACATGGCTGAACTGTCTTGTCGGGAAAATACGAGACTGAACATATTCAGCATTATCCAAGTACGGCCCATTTTAACTTGGGCTTAATTTTTTGTACCCATATCAAACTAAGCCAATCTATGTAGAAGGCTTGGACCTAGTTACATATATTAAAAGGCCTGTCTCTTACTATGGGCCTGTTTGGAACCTTAGTTTTTTGGGAGTTTGTCTAAAACTTTACTGTAGTGCACTGTAGAAGTTTTTCAAAAAATTTTGTAGAAGTTTTTTGTAAGGAAAAAAATTTTGTAGAAGTTTTTGTAGGGTTAAAAACTTTTTTTTCTTTTCTTTTTTTTTTTTTCTTTCTCTTTCTTTTTCTTTCTTTCCTTTCTCTTTTCTTTCTTCTTCTTCTTCTTCTTCTTCTTCCCCCTTCCCCGTTACCTCTGCCTCCAGCAGTGCCACCTCCCGCCACCCCCTGCTTTGCTTCTCCCCCTCTGCCCCGCCACCCCCTCTGCCCGCCTTCCCCCTCCCCCCGCCATCCCCTCACCCCGCTTCCCCCTGCTTTCCACCATCCCCTATTCCCCCGCCACCCCCCTCCCCCTGTTTTGCTTCTCCCCCTCTGCCCCGCCTTCCCCCTGCTTTGCTTCTCCCCCTCTGCCCGCCTTCCCCCTCCCCCCACCACCCCCTCATCCCGCTTCCCTTTGCCCTCCCCTCTGCCTTTCCTCCGCCACCCCTTCCCCCCGCAACTTCCAAACAGGCCCACCTTCCCCCTCTACCCCGCCACCCTCACTGCCCCGCCACCCCCTCGCCACCTTCCCCCTCCCCCCGTCACCCTCTTGGCCCCTTCCCGTTTACCACCCCCGAATCCCGCCACCCGTCAATTTTTTTTTTTTGGGCAAATCCCCCATTTCCCTCTGTCCTCCCCTTTCCCCGCCACCCTCACCCTCCCTTGGTGCGATCTGGTCTCGCGACCAGGTCGGCCAGAGGGGAAGGGGAAGGGGAAGGGTGGTGGGGGAGGAGGGGGGGAGACGCAGAGAGAAAAAAAAACTTGCAGGGGAAGAGGGAAAAAGGAAAAAAAAAATCGGCACCGGAAAAGGTGATCGGCGCCGGAACCGGCGGCGGAGGTGGTGGCCAGTGACGAAGCAATTGACAGAGGTAGTGGTGGGGGAGGAAGAAGAAGAAAAGGGGAAGGGAGTTTTTTTTTTTTTTGTTTTGGATATTTTAAGTGTGTAGGTTAAAAAACTTTGATAAGTTTTTGGGGTTCCTGTAGCACAAGTTGTTAAAAAACTAGTATAATAAAAACTTGGTAAAAACTTGGACTTCCAAACAAGCCCTATATGTAGAGGACAAATTACTTGTTACCCGCATGCGGTTTTACATAATGTCAAATGAACTTTTTAGAGTTTTAAAATGTTCATATAACTCCTATGCTTTTATATAAATTTTAAGGTAGAAAAAAACGGAATGCACGGCCAATTATGGCATTTATACCAAATGTATTTTAAGAGAGCGTGTGATAAAATTTTAATATTTATGTAACACCCTTATGATTTGTATAAATATTCACGTTACTGCTTGTAATTTTTACATTTATCTACATAATCTCCTTATGTTTTTATACAAGGTTTCAGGGGAGGGGGGAGAGGAAAGGGGAAGGAGAGGAGGAAGAGGAAAGGAGGAGGAGGAAAGAGGGAGAAAAGAAAGAAAGGGGAAAAAAAAAGAGTCACCAGCCCCGATGCCCGCACCGGTGGAGTGGCGGCCGGTGGCAGCCGTTGGTGGAGGTGGTGGTAGATTGAGTTGTGGGGAGGAAGAAGAAAAAAGACAAGAAAAAAATTTTTGTTTGTGTTTGGGCATTTGAGCTATGCATTTTAAAAAATTTGGGGAGTTTGAAATTATCGTAATTAAAGTTGTTAAAAATCTTGTAGAAAAAAAAACTAGGCAAAAAACTTGGTTCCAAACAGACAATAGAATATAAGTATACGACTAGGAGCAAGTCACAAAACAAACTAAACACAAGGAGGGAAGAAAAAAAAGAGGAAATTCCACAACCAAAGAATACATGGTCCCAAGTATTTAGATGCCAGCACTTGACATTTGCTACGCATACACATTTTTTGCCGGAAGTGGCAGATCATTTTTCTTAGGCATTGTAAGACCTGGTAAAACTTGAGTATCAATGTCGTCTTTCTTGATCCCAAAAGGCAATTCCCAGTCAAAAGAGTACAGAAGATTGGCAAGTCCAACTTCCACCATTGCTAGTACCAGAGAATATCCAGGGCAGCCCCTTCGGCCAGCTCCAAATGGTATCAATTGAAAGTCTTTCCCTTTCATATCTACACTACTATTCAAGCATCTCTCAGGCAAAAACTCATTTGGATTTTCCCAATACTCGGGATCTCTTCCAATCCCCCAGACATTTGTGTAAACTATAGAATTGGACTGGATTTCGTGACCATTTATAATGCAATTTGCTAGTGTCTGTCTTGGAACTGAAAGTGGAGCTGAAGGATACAATCTGAAGGTCTCCTTGACAATTGCCTTGAGACAAGGGAGCTTTTGAATATCATCTTCGTTTACTATATCTTTATTTCCAACTGCACCTCTAATCTCTGCTTGTGCCTTCTTCAATATTGCTTCAGGGCTCTTCATCAAGCCATTGCCCAGATTATCGTACCTGCAACAGTATCCGACCCTGCACTAAATGCATCCTATAATGTGTTGGGAAAGGAGTACCAGTACAGGCACACAATATCAGAGTTAGCCCAGGACAAATTTCTCTTTTTCCAAGTACCAGTTAAAATAGGAACAAATCAAATCACCAAGTAATAATGCTAGCAGTGATAATAAAATGCAAGAAAAATAGAAAGCATAGGACACCAAGATTTTTACGTGAAAAACCCAATTGGGAAAAATCATGGGACCTAGTCCAATCAAAATCTCCACTATCATAATAATGGAAATACACAGGTCTATGATGCATGTGTTTGGTTATTCCATATTTTGCGCAGGATATGGCAAAGGAAATGCAGCTGAAGTTTGTTAGCTAAAGTTAGTTATGGCCATGCAGGCCATGCACACGTTAGTTATGGCCATACAGCAGGGTTTGTTAGCCAATTTGTTAGTAGGAATCTAGTGATGTCAGCCGAGGTCAGCTGGTTAAGCATTAGCCTGACAGCCGACTTATATGACTATAAATAGGAATCTAGGCTATGAAATAAGGCAGCCTTTTTGATATTCATTCTGTAATAGCTTTACATTTCTCCTTTCTTGTATCCTCTCGGTTACTCACATAATAACAATTCCTTTCATCTGTCGGTCTTCGAAGTTACCTCTCCGCCAATTCTGTAGCTTCTAGATCGCAGATTACAGGCCTCCACTGACCTCTGCATCAGTGGTATCAGAGCTGGGTTGAACCAGCTAAGTCACCAATGGCAGAGGGCACTAGGTCTCAAGACGTCAGGAAGATGGAAGAGCACGTTCGCTCCATGCTGAGGGAACAACAGGAACAGTTTGAAAAAGAAATAGCAGCTCTAAGAAACCTGGTGGTTGAACTACACACGCAGAAAGGTCCGGCCGAAGGAAACGGCTCCCCTCATAATTCGGATTCTTCAAACAGCAATAGAGGGAATTACCACGTTCCCTCTCGCTTGTCGCGGATTGACTTTCCAAAATTCAATGGGGAGGATTTTAGAGGATGGTTGTACAAGTGTGAGCAGTTCTTTGAAGTGGATGAGACGCCAAGCTCAGTAAAGGTCAAAGTAGCTGCCATGAATTTGGAGGGGAAGGCTCTTCAGTGGCACCAAATCTTCATGAGATCCAGACTTACGCGAGAGATTCCGGCCTGGGAGGAGTATGTAAGGGAATTATCCTCCAGGTTTGGAGACTCCTTGTATGACGATCCCATGGGAGAGCTTAAGAGCTTGAAGCAATCTGGGTCAGTACAGGAGTACCACGACCTGTTCGAGGAGCTTCTCAATAGGGTGGATCTCCCCGAGGACTACGCCACAAGTTGTTTTGTGAGTGGGTTGAAACCAGAGATCCAACTGACCGTAAGAATGTTCATGTCTAGGAACGTGCAGCATGCCAGAACCCTGGCCAAAATTGAAGAAGCTAAGGTGTTTGTGCAGCAGAAAGGGAGGGGGTTAGCCAAACCTTACACAAGTTGTCCAGATCCTAACCGCACTTTCGCACCTACCCAAACAAACTCAGCTGGTTACAAATGGAAGATAGATTCTAAGCCACTCTTGGATCTCCCTACTTTTCCAGCCCTACCTAGTAATGAGAAGCAGAAAGAGTTAATAGCCAAAAGACCCTTCAGGAGGTTGAGTAGAGTAGAAATGGATGAGAAAAGAGCTAGGGGGTTGTGTTTTTGGTGTGACGAAAGATTCACAGCTGGGCACCGATGTGGTAATAAACAATTCCACAGGTTGGAGGTTTGGGATGACATGCCAGAGGAGGAGGAGAAAGGGTCATGAAGTGAAGAAGAAGACGCACTGGATGAAGGTCAACTGGCACATATTTCTCTTAATGCCATGACTACCATGAGTGTTCCTAATTTTAAAACTATGAGGGTCACGGGTCATGTGGGACGACAATCTGTGAACATTTTCATAGATTGTGGTAGCTCCCATAATTTCGTTCACCCTAAAGTTGTACAGAAGTTGGGTTTAACTACACACAGGGTTGATCCCCTAGTGATAGAGGTGGCAGATGGAAATAAGTTGACCACGCAGGACCTTTGTAAGGACTTCATTTGGAAAATGCACGGACAGGAATTCAAGGCTGACCTACTCATATTACCAGTGGGTGGGTGTGAGCTCGTTCTTGGCATACAATGGTTAACTACCCTTGGGGATGTGAAATGGAACTTTGGGGAGCTTAGGATGGAGTTTAAGGTAGTTTTAAGGGGAATGAAGCGACAAGGGCTGCAACTGGTTAAGCAGAAAAAAATGCAGAAAATACTTCAAAAACCTGAGCAAATCGCTGAGGCGCAACTATGCCTAATCAGAGTAGTGCAGGACCCCACAGCAGACACCTTACCTCTCTGTACCATTACTGCGGACACTGAGGATCAGCAGGTGAGCAATCCAGTAGAACTTGAATACTTACTGAATGATTATGAGGATTTGTTTCAGGAACCTAAGGGGTTGCCACCAAAAAGGCTCCATGACCATAAAATTGTTCTGAAGGAGGGGACGGAACCCATCAACGTGCGACCTTATAGATATTCGGCCTTCCAAAAGGGTGAGATTGAAAGGTTGGTGGCTGAAATGCTGGCTTGTGGCATCATCAGGTCTAGTTCTAGTACTTTTTCTTCTCCAGTAGTGTTGGTAAAGAAAAAGGATGGGTCCTGGAGAATGTGTGTTGATTACAGGCAGTTGAACAATGCCACTATAAAGAATAAATTCCCTATACCTTTGATAGAGGAACTACTGGATGAGCTATTTGGAGCAAGGTTCTTCACCAAACTGGATCTGAGATCTGGGTATCACCAGGTCAGAATGAAGGCAGAGGATGTGGAAAAGACAGCTTTCAGGACTCATGACGGCCACTATGAATTTTTGGTTATGCCCTTTGGGCTGACTAATGCGCCTTCAACTTTTCAAGGTTTGATGAATGACATTTTCAAGCCATTCTTAAGGAAATTTATTCTGGTTTTCTTCGATGATATTTTGATATACAGCTGTGATTGGGAGGAACATCTACAACATCTTAGGATGGTGTTCGAATTATTAAGGCAGCATACCTTGAAGGCAAAAAGAAGCAAATGTACCTTTGCACAGCAACAAATTGATTATCTAGGCCATGTCATCAATATTGAGGGAGTTCAAGCAGACCCTCAGAAGATTTCGGCAATCGTGAGTTGGCCTCTTCCTCGGACAGTCAAGGAGCTAAGGGGGTTTTTGGGGCTCACTGGCTACTACAGGAGGTTCATATAGGATTATGGGAAAATTGCCAAACCATTGACAGAATTACTTAAGAAAAACCAGTTCCAATGGCATGATGCAGCTAGTCAGGCCTTCAAGAACTTACAGGAAGCCATGAGCAGTCCACCTGTTTTGGCTTTACCAGATTTTACTCAGGAGTTCGTTGTAGAAACTGATGCATCTGGGAATGGAATTGGGGCAGTACTGATGCAGCATAAGCGACCTCTGGCCTTTTTCAGCAAGGCATTGGGTCCTAAACATCAAGCTCTGTCTGTATACGAAAGGGAAATGTTGGCTATAGTGACTGCAGTGTTGAGATGGAGAGCTTATCTGGTGGGAAGGCATTTTACTATTAAAACTGATCATCAGAGCCTGAAGTATATAATTGAGCAGAGGGTACACACACCTTTACAACAGAAGTGGATAGCCAAGTTAATGGGGTTTGATTATGAGGTGCAATACAAAAAGGGATGTGATAGTATTGTAGCAGATGCCTTGTCCCGACGGCCACTGGAGGGGGGTTCAAACTACACTCTAGTCACAGTCACATCTTCATTACTCAGGGATATTCAACAAAGTTGGCAGCAGGACATACACATCCAGGAGCTAATCCAAAAATTGACACGCAATAACCAGTACTCCAACACTTACTCTTGGCAACAAGGGGTATTAAAACGAAGAGGTAAGTTGGTGGTTGGCAAGGATCAACCCTTGAGGGACAGGTTGATTTCCTTGTGGCATTCTAGCTCGCAAGGGGGACACTCAGGAGTGGATGTGACCTACAGGAGGCTCAAACAGGTTGTATATTGGCAGCACATGTTTAGAGATGTGGCTCAGTACGTAGCCTCCTGTGACATTTGCCAAAGGCATAAATCAGATAATGCACCCTACCCTGGACTCCTACAACCTTTGCCTATACCCCACAGGATCTGGACATACATCTCCATGGATTTTATTGAAGGATTACCACCCTCTCATGGAAAGAAAGTGATCTTAGTGGTGGTTGATCGCCTCAGCAAGTACGCCCACTTTATACCAGTAGCTCACCCCTACACAGCCATCTCCATCGCTCAGTTGTTCATGGATCAAATTTACAGGCTCCATGGGTTACCTCAAACAATCGTCAGTGATAGGGATCCTACTTTCTTGAGTTCATTTTGGCAGGAGCTATTCAGGTTACAGCATGTTCAGTTGAATATGTCCACTGCTTACCATCCTCAGAGTGATGGACAAACGGAGGTGGTTAACAGGTGCTTAGAGAATTACCTGAGGTGTATGGCTAGTGATCACCCTAAGGAGTGGAGTTTGTGGCTACCATTAGCAGAATATTGGTATAACACGAATCACCACTCTTCTGCTAAATTTACTCTCTATGAAATAGTCTATGGACAGCCTCCCTCTATTCATATTCCTTACTTACCGGAAGCTACAACGGTCGAATCTGTGGATAGAAGCTTACATGCAAGGGAGAAAGTCATCCACTCCCTGCGACATAATTTGACTAAGGCGCAGCACCGGATGAAGCAGTTGGCAGATAAACATAGATCAAAAAGGGAGTTCAGCGTTGGTGACTGGGTCTATGTCAAGCTTCAACCATATCGGCAACATTCGTTAAGGACTCATCACTGTCAAAAATTATCTCCTCGCTACTTTGGCCCATTTCAAGTACTGGCAAGGGTGGGTGCAGTGGCTTACAAGTTGGCACTTCCTTCGCATGTTCACATTCACAACACCTTCCATGTTTCGGTGCTCAAGAAAAAAATGGGCACAGGGGTCACTCATACTCACATTCCAGCTGGAGTCTCACGCCAGGGTCAGCTATTGTTGGAACCCATTGCCATATTAGACAGGCGTTTGGTCAAGCGTGGTAGGGTGGCAGCTACTCAGGTATTAGTCCAGTGGAGTAACAGCTTCCCAGAGGATGCTACGTGGGATTACCTGCAGGACTTAAAGCTGCAATTTCCCAACTTCAGTCCTTGAGGACAAGGACTCTGCGAGGGGAGGGTATTGATGCATGTGTTTGGTTATTCCATATTTTGCGCAGGATATGGCAAAGGAAATGCAGCTGAAGTTTGTTAGCTAAAGTTAGTTATGGCCATGCAGGCCATGCACACGTTAGTTATGGCCATACAGCTGGGTTTGTTAGCCAATTTGTTAGTAGGAATCTAGTGATGTCAGCCGAGGTCAGCAGGTTAAGCATTAGCTTGACAGCCGACTTATATGACTATAAATAGGAATCTAGGCTATGAAATAAGGCAGCCTTTTTGATATTCATTCTGTAATAGCTTTACATTTCTCCTTTCTTGTATCCTCTCGGTTACTCACATAATAACAATTCCTTTCATCTATCGGTCTTCGAAGTTACCTCTCCGCCAATTCTGTAGCTTCTAGATCGCAGATTGCAGGCCTCCACTGACCTCTGCATCAGTCTATCCGAAATATTCAGACGGCAATAATATCACCACCACCAACCAAGTGAAATTGCTACAAAATCACCCCCAAAAATGACAACTGTTAAAGAAGTGAATTTGGAAATGTGTTACCAAACGAAGAGAAAATCTGAAATCTGAACCGGTAGATGAATAGAGCTTGACAAGAGGATCGCGTGTGTAAAATTTCGTCTCAATCGGGTTTCAAATCACCCTCCAATTAAGACCTTGAAGTTTCTCTCTCTCTAGCTCTTTTTCTCTCTTTGTTTTTCTCTCAACCAGCAAAAGATGGCGGCTGTTCTTTTTCACTCTCACATGAGGACTGAAGAATTGAAATTACCTCATGCGGCTGCCGCTTGTAATTAAACTTGAGAAGCCCTCAAGTGTTGTTTACTTGCACAAATGGGTTGGCCCACATCCAACAACAATGATATGTTGAAACAGATTAGCAAAATGGGATTGATCCAAATTCTTAAAAGGAAAAACAAAAAGGAAAAATCGTTCAAAACGTTTCCACGATTCGTTAAATGAATTTCTTCATCCATCACTTTAAAATATTAATTTTACGTTCCTTACAAATTCAAATTAATAATATTTGATCCTTACCTAAATTTTTGACCACTTTTTAATCCAAAATCACTGTGTGACCACATGCAACTATTTTTTATATACAAGAAGGCTAGATTCCACTTTTTTAATGGAAAAAATGAATATAGATTAAATCAAATCCTACTTTTTTAGATGCAAAAGTGAATATGGATCAAGTTATTTATTTAACTATAAATGAGATCTAACCTTTTTGCTCCGGAAAAAAAAAATGTGTGGGTCACATAATTGATTCAAGGTAAAAATGATAAAAAATCTAGGTTGGGACTAAATTTTATCAAATTAATTTTGTAAGGGGACAAAAATTTATAATTTCAAAAGTAAAGGACGAAAAAATTTATTTGTTGAACTATGAAGGACGTTTTGAACCAAAACAAAAAAGGAGTAGGTCCTTTGAATAGGTAATTAATCACCATGAGCATTGCTTTGATGTGATCTTGCGTTAGATCAAAGGAAGTTGATTGTTCTTGCCGTAATTGAAGCATGATGCCAACAATATCACCGTTCATGGACTCTGGCCTATTTGGATTTAAGTGTTCGTCGATGAGTTCTTGAAGAAATGAATCTAACTTGCTGCAAGTCCTCTCAAGTCTAGAACGCATCCCATTGAGGCTATCAAGCCAACCAATTGAAGGCATATAGTCTGAGAAAAAGATGTGGCCTACATTTCTTGGAGGAGATCTTGGAATCGTCTTCTTTGTTGATCTTCCTCATCATACCTGTTGGCACGAAAAATCCCCGTGCACGCAGCGGAAGCAATTCTAACACATATAAAAAATATGTGGGAAGAGAAGGAGAACAAACACTCAATAATTTATTTAACTCAAAACAAATATTAAGTCGTAGTCTTTCGCTCACGATAACTCACAAATCTCAACTATGAGATTTTCTCTCAAGTCTAATCTCTAAACTCAACTCAACTCTCTACTTCACTTCTCTTCACCAAATAACCTACTAGACTAGTAGTATTTATAGGTGGTAAAACTTCCTAAAATAAATATAATTGTAAACCAAAACTTATTTGGAAATTGACTTGAGATTTCCTAATCTAATATGAAAACTAAACAAATAAGATACCAAAAGGAATTAGGAAACTAACTACTAAAATAGTTTGGTTTAATTTCCTTCATTGCCTCTCTTAAACCAAGCTCTTGATATTGTTATCTCCAATGCCATCTCTAACTTGAATCTCCATGAAAAATTCAGTTGTTGTATAGATGATATGGAATTTCAACTTGTAGTTGATCTCTAATTTCATCTTTACACGCGATGGTGGACTTGTAGTTCTCAAACAATTTCTTCTCTTGATCGCTCTTGTAAAAAAATTCAAATATATCCACCAATTCTTTATTAGATACTCCATAATTCAATTCATCCATATCACCAATAAAGTCTCCAAAGATCAAAAAATCATAATTTTTGCCAATAAGGTTTTCAACATCACCATATTTTTCCTTTAGTTTTTTAGCACTAACAACTGCATCAACTTTTGCAGTATCACAACTTTCAATTAATTTGTCCACCTCACAATTGATTTCAACCAATCTCATCACTTGATTTTTCTCTTCAAAATATTCATCAATCTCAATAAACACTACAAGAAATTTGGTCATCAGTGACAACAATATGTCATCACAAGACATAGAAATGTTGTCACTAATGACTTTTATTGACGACTTTTGAGTCGTCACAGAGTCGTCACTATATCTCCGTTGGTAAAAGTATATAGTGACAACATAAAAATTCGTCAGTGAATGGTTGTCATTAGTGACAACAGTATGAAAGAGTTTTATTGACGACTTAGCATGTTGTCAGAGATGTATTGATCAAGGTTGTCACTGAAGAGTGTCAGAAGTTGTCACTTATATGATATACTTATTGACAACATTTCTTGTCACAATTGAAGTTTGGAGTTAGTGACAAGCTTTGTTGTCACAAAGAGTTTTTTATTCTTGTTATGCAACAGCTCTTTTTTGTCATTAGTGATCTTTAACATTGTCAGCTCCATTTCAATAAACTCACAATTTAGCATGGTAAATTATTTATCTAAAATAAATAGAAAGAAGTAATCTAAACAATCGATAATCAAAGTAGTTGTTGCATTAGGCTACATGCCAATATAGCATATTCAGTACTCAAATGTCATATTGAGGTGCACATTACCCAACAAAGGTCTATAAAAGTAACATTGTGCCCAAATATCACATATTCATAAGGCACGTTTACAAAAGGAATTAGGTTCAAGAAACCAAAGAACATCCAAGCGAACCCTTTAATGAGAAATTGCGACTTTGTCTTCAACGTCCTTCAGTCATTGCTATAGACCGCTCCCAAAATTTTGTTTAAAAAGCATTTATCTGTAATAAAGTAGTAAAACAAGTAGATAATGGGAGGATTAAAACACTGAAGGAGAAGTAACAATACTTAGGTTGCTTAGCTAAAATATGCAATCCAATAAGAACCTCAATAATTAAAGCTGTACATTCAAAATCAACCCCAAATAAAACCAAAATCAGCCCCAGAAAATGAAAATCAGCCCCGAACTATTGCACAAGATCAGCTCAAGAAATAAGTACTACTATTAAACTTCAGCTTCAAAGGAATAATATAACAAGTTGATAATGCAACAAGCACTGCTATAAGTACTGCTATGAACAATATAACCAATTGATAAGACTACAAGCACAACACTAAAGGAAAAGCAACTTTGATTCGCTTGCTTAGCTAAACATTCAAATAAACTAAACTGAACTAAACCAAAACAATCCAAAGTAATGCATAGCAGAGGATACAACGTGTCCAGTATGATAACCAAAGTAATGTGAATCACGATACAAGGTGTCGAGCTATCCATTCATATAGGAGAAACTGAGGCAATGTGTACCTCATTTATATAAGAGAAACTGATGCAATGGGTATCGTGAGAAAGATGTCTATGGGTTGCTTAATCTTTACAACCCATTTCTCCAAACCACTAGAGGATGAATACATGGAGTGGTACTGCATCAACAATATTAACATTATCAAAATCCATATACCCAAATTACTCAAATCACAAAAACAACTAAAATCTACTGAAAAACATTGGCATTGCCGTGTAAATGCTTGTTAAAGCAGTAAATACTGTAAATTGCAAGACTTAATAGCTACCATCCAAGGTCAGAACTCATCACTATCCTAGCTTGTGCTCAAACACATTACCTCAATAACACCATCATATCATACAAAAACTCAAATCACTTCAATATTTCAAAACAACATATGCTAAGCTTAGAGAGCAAAAATTTCTGTAATGAAAGATCCAAAGTTCAAAACTTTCAAAGTCAAATAAGAGAACTTTAAAAGCAGCAAATTAAAGAAAAACAATTAAGTCACCTCTTCGATAATCTTCGTTGCCACTCTATCTTTAACACTCCCTCCTAGCTTCAAGAATTCAGTATTGCTTCAAATCTAACAAAGTAAATACTCGTCATCAATTCAAGTAAATAATAAGCTGAACATAACTATGAAAAATAATATGTTTGTTGAGAAAAAAATTACCTCATAGCCAGTGGCATCGGATAGGCTATTGATTTATCAGGTACATTTATTTTTCAAGAAAGAAAAACAAACACCCTGTCCTCTTCACCATATCCTATTTTATGCCCTAAGGTAGAATACTCTGAAAACCATTTCAAATTACACTTCAAATCACAAACTACTCCTAAGTATAAACTACTTTGCCATACTTAAGTAACCAAAACTGAATTGCATGGAGAAATAAAAGATAATTAAGGTAAGAATATAGATGATAATTGGAACCAAAAAGCACAGGAATTACCCATCCACAATGGCATAACATATGTATAAACTACTTCACCATACTTAAGTAACCAAAGTTGAATTGCACGGATCACATACAAAAGTTGAACTAATCTTTCTCTATTTTCTGTGGGCATTCTCCTATAGATTTGTACAAGTAGGAACGCGAGGGAAAAATTTGACTATGGTAATAGAAGAAATCAGAGCATTATTGTTCCTCACTGCTTCTTTGCTAACATTTTTATGAGCCCCTTGATAATTTTACCAAACCACATCAAATTCATGATAGAAAGAGTGCAAGGCACAACAAATACTAGAAAATAACCAACTGAATGCATCTGGATGACCTGACTATAGTGAATGTAAACATGGTGAAACATGCAAACAAACAACAAAATCCTTGCCATCAGCCAGCCAAAAAAAATAAAGACACCGTTAATTAGGTAGACATTGGACCTTTTCAATCCAGAAATATCAAGATGCCATCTCATGTTGATTTCTGGGGTAGTCATTTCTGATATGAGGACCATGAATGTATAAAGCTGTGTGAGGACTCGCAAATTTCTTGTATTTTTCTCAAAAATACCCTTTTATTTGAAAATTATTATTTATCAAAGCCCACTACCCAATTATTTCACAATAAGTGTAAGTAAACCTAGAAAATAGGGTTTTACGCTTCGGTTTCAAGTTTGGAGCAAAATTAGGGTTTTCGCGATTTTTTCGCCGGATGAATTTTCGGTACAGAGTAAGGATTCAATTTGGTGATTAAAAGTGACTTTTAAGTGAGAAATAATATGTGATTAGAAGCAATGAATAAAAGTTAGTGAAAAGAAATTAAAAACCCTAGTACGTGTGTTTTTAAGAAAAACGGCGCGAACCGGCGGGTCCCGCGCACTACCGATTGAACGCACCACTTGACCACCATTTCCTTACCAAACAAATTTATTGAACTTGAGCAAAATATCTTCTCTCTTGGCAGCAAGCTTGACCGAATTTGAGGCTAGGAAATAACAAGAAAGAAAGAGAAAAAAAGAAAGGTGGTGGTGGCGACACTTGTCGCCACCTCAAGGCTTCTTGACCCAAGACCAAGACCATCCATTTAACTCCAAAACTTAGCATTTTTCCTCTTCATTTTGTTGCTGCTGGCCGAGAGAGAGAAGAGGGAAAACACCAAAGGAAAACATTTCATTTCATCTTCAATCCAACAACTTAGTGAGGAATCAAACAAAATAAACCGATTAAACTTGTTCTTGAGTGACTAGTTAGTGAGTTGTGGTGAGTTTTTTGAAGGAGAAAGCTTGGGCTACTCTTAGTGACCTCTAGACAAGGTAAGAAAGCTTATCTCTCTAAGTTTTACTTTTAATCTTGTTAAATTAAGCTTAGCAACTTGATTTAGTGGTGGAATCATGGATGATTATCATGTTTTAGTAGTTTTCCCCTTTTTATTTCATGAACTAGGGTTTGGGGAAATTCTGCCTAATTTGTTGCATGATTCTTATATGTTGCAATTGAGGTTTTATAAGGTGTTTTGGTAGTGATTGGAGTGAGAAATTAAGGAAAGTTCCACTAAAAACTAGAAATTCCAAAATCTGGAAATTTTCCCCAACATTCTGTCCGAATTTATATCTGTATGTTATAGGCCGATTTGGCCTTAGGTCAAAGAAGGAAAGTTGTAGCGAATGGTATTTTATAGGTGCCTACAAAATTTCAGCTCAATCGGAGCAACGTAGGACGTGAAAAGTCCAAAATACCCTTCCTATTTTAAGTATTTCCCCAGCAGTCCGTTTCATCAGTTTGTCCAGTTTATCACGTTTTTTCACTAGGACCCATTCGGATTTAGCTTTTTTCCAAAACATGAACGTTTTAGTGTTCTGTCTTAGCTTTCAAATGCCTCTAAGAACACCTGAATTGGACTTTTGTACACTGAGTTATGACCATTACAGTGTCTGCGTTTAAACAGCCGACGAATTGGTTTCTGGTTTAGTAATTTGAGAATTTGACCAAGTTACATTAGAAACTGGACTAAGTGACCTTCATGAACATTATAACCCTGTGTCTTAGCTTCGAAACGGCATAGGTTGCGTCTTAATCCGATAAGCGTAGCCTCGGATATGTTATTTCCGCATTCGCACGTCAAATCTGTCTTTTGCTAAATTGAATTTCTGCACTTGTTATTACTGTATTTCTTATTCTTATGATATTGTGAGCCTATGGAACGGCTCTTGACTTGAATTGCTTATGTGTGATGTTGGGTTGTGGTTGAGGAAAAATAATGAAGCCAAAATGGCTGGAAAATTAGGTAAACACAAAGGGCGTGCTGCCCAAATTTTCGCCCGAGGGCTAGGTTTCTATTTGAACTTGTATACTTTTGTTTGGCCAATACCATGACCGGTTTTCCATTTTAAAACATGATTTTTCATCCGTGGGTTCAAACAACCCTCTTCTTACTTGAAAATTATCTTTACACGTTTTACTCCTAATTAGTCGGGTTTCTTTGTTTCCCTTAAATGTTTTGCTCGATAAACTGTAATATGTTCTCTTGTTCAACCTTAGGTTTCATTGGTGATTAAGGGTAATATCCGGAAGGATATTTTGCACGATATTTTGCATTTCTAGGTGAGTGTTCCTTATTTGATTCTATGGCTTGTTGTTATCATTTGCTAATGTGTTAAGCGCTTTTAATGATTTTCAAAACGAGCTTCCTAGGCGAGTGTGTACTTTATCGCACTCGACCTAAATAACTGTGCAATTTTCAAGGATTTAATGATTGAAATGCTACATGCGCATGAATGTAAGCCTCTTGGGCTGAACTGGCCATTGCCCCTTGTTACCGGTCGTCTCGAGCCAGAAGCGGACTCGGTCGGGCGATTAGGGACTTGGGTGAACGTTTGGTATACTCGAGTATTACCCTGTAGGTTGGTGGAGACTGGCCAACGGCCAGGACGGGGGTGAATGAATGAACGAACGATCGAACGAGGGTTATTGATAAACGAAAAATGCAGTTTCAAATGATTGGAGGAACAAGGGGAAATGTCAGGAGAACGAATGAATGAAATAACGAATTGCTCCTTGTGAGCCGTATCCTTTTAATGAATGTGTTACTATCGCTTTCCATTGTAAATGTTTCTTGAATTATTGATACTCCATGTTTAATGTATTGGATTGATTATCTGATTATGTGTTCGGAACCTCACTGGGCTTTTATCTCATCCCTTTAGTTTTGTTTTCCTTACAGGGGAAGGCGAGCGAGGACGTGAGCTTGAGATAGACTAGCCAATCTAGTTTTGTTTCTTTTGTTTCTTTTGTAGTGGTTCTCGCCTAGTGCTTGGCACGGGCTGGATGTATGAAGGATTGAGAACCCTTATATATTTGATGTTTATATTCTCTTTTGGGTTGGCAATGTATATAAGTTCCGCTTTAAGTTTGGATCAATGCCCTATTTATTCTTGTGATTTATTTCAATTTTTAATTGAGGACTGTAGCGAACGACTGAGTCCCGGCGAGAGCTGGGCAGGCGGCCCGCCGAACCCTCTGGTACGCCTTAGGGGGAGGTGGGGTCGTTACAAGCTGCCCCTCCCCAGTAAATACAAAATATGCTACAGAAACTTCGGAAAGACTGTGATGGACAAGAAAATTTCTGATATTCCATCTTTTCTTAAGCAAGAAAATTTGAGATTTCCAGTTGTGTGAACTTCAACAAGTGTCTTCAAATAAAGAAAAAGGCTCTCTGGGTGAGAGTGTAACTGAGAAATTACCATCAAAGTTTGCGCAAAATTACCTATCTAATTTGACCAGATCACCAATCCTTGAAAAGACTGCTGCTTGGAAGGCTTCTGAATCAATCTCACTCAGTCGCCGCAACATATCATGGATAAAAGAAAAGGCATGAATGGATTCATCTACAGCTTTTATATAACTATCCAATGCAGCAATGTACTGACATCTGTTTGAATGAATTAAGCCGTAGATCTGAACAAGGTCATAAAAACATTACAATCGACTTATTCGATATCCATGGATTTGCCTAACAATGGATATTATTTTCATCAGCATGTGAAATACCTGGTGAAACTGACATCTTTCACACAAATGCAACAGGTAAGGAGCATCCCAATCTGTGTCAGGTACAACCTCTAAAAGTGTAAGCAATTGCTTCTCTCTTCTTTTGTGGATCTCAATATTTTGCCTAGAGACACTAGGTGAAAAGCTAATTTCTGATGTCAAATACTCCAAATTTTGACTTAAAATATCACTGCTAGTAGAACCACCCTTTTGGAAGTAGCTTGCTTCAAGGATAAGAGACAGAACATCTACTAATTTCTTTAACTCGTCAACTAACCATTAGCCAATCTTGGCATAACAACATAGCAATAGGATTGGCAGCAACCAACCCCTTCCCCTGCAACTTTTTTGTGGGATCAAGACACACAACAGAAGGATTTTAAAACCTACAATTTTCTAAATAAGAATAAAGCAATAAATATTTTGAGGTAAATGAGTATGCTATTATGCCTCATCTAAAGCTTGTCTAATTGCCTCATCTAATTTGGTCATTATTATTCAATTCTCCCCCTACCAAGTCCAGCCGTAGTTGATTTTGTACAAAAAATCGTTAGGAAGCAGCAAGTCCTTCCCAAGTGGGCCAAAAAGCAGAGGATACATTAATCTACGGGATTCACGATAACTAGGCAAAAAATTTTCCTTAATTTTTTCCCTAAGTTAAAATTTAATTTCAGGGGATGAAAAGTTTAATCATGTAAATAACCATAAAATTACACCCTCAATATAGGTTCAACAAGAATGCAGGTAGAAATTTTCAGAAAAAAAAAAAAACAAGCGTAGGGCCAAAATATTTGCAAACTATCTTAGAGACAAAGAAGAGAGGGAAAGAACTAACCTTTGCTGCAGAGACTTGGAGAATTACTTGGTCTTCAATGCCAAAAAGCCACGGTACTTCACTGGTCTTCAATTGTCGAAGAGATCGAGAGTGTGGTAGAGGTGGAGGTGGAGGTGAAAATGGAAGTGGAAGTGGAGGTGGAGCCGTGGAGATAGAGGTAAGTGTGGGCTGACGGGCTGAGTAAAAGTGAGGTGATTTGTGAGAGTTTGAGAGAGAGTTCAACACTTAGAAAAGTTATTGTTTTGCATCTACGTAGTACAAGAGACTTGGACAAATTTACGCCTCTTTTTTTTGCCTTGAATTTTAAAATTGCGCCACTTTGTTTTTGTCTTGAATTTTAACTAGATTTGGACATCATAATTCCCCTTTTTTACACAAGAAAAATTGGTGCAATTTTGTCTTTTATAATTGTATTTGAAATATAGATTTCATTTTTATTCATTATTTTTGTGTCACAATTTTAAAAATTTTAGTATGAGTGGCAAACCTTTTTAAATTCATATAAATGGAAAAGCATTTTAATAAAATTTAACTAGTTCTTATAGGTGCTAAAACTTTATATCAATTATAACTACTATTTATAAAACTTCACTATTAATCCATTATCTTCAAATAAGAAAAAAATGCACAATTCAACTAATACATAAAGTGTATTAGTTAATTAACTATGGAGTTTAGGATTTATCCACTTCGATAATCGGTTCAATTTGAAAACTCTTATTTATTCATATCAAATTAACTAATAATCATTCTAAGTTAAGTAGTCACAAGTTTATTTACACTAATGAATTTTTTTATTTTTTAATTATTTTTTATTCTAATGAAGTTATTACATATACAAGAAAATTAAACTAATAAGGAGGCTCATAAGTATACAACAGTTAAAAATCATTAGAGAACACATAATGATTACAAAAAATTAGGATTAATAGTTGCAAAAAGCAATAAATATTTTAAATCAAACAGTGATAAGACCAGGTTGTCACTGAGTCACTAACGGTTATATAATGTTATCAGTGACAACAATAGCAAAGTTGTCAAAGAAAGTGCTATTAATACTGACGACTTTTAGAAAGTTGTCACTATTGCAGTTCCCACTCTCTCCGTGACTCTTAGCGGGAATCGAATTGTGACAACAATGCAAGGTCGTCACTGATGTGTTGGCTTCCTTGACTCAATTGTGACAACTTGCCGTATTGTGGTTAAATGACCCCATTCTGTGACGATTTTTTTTCATCACTGAGAAATGTTGTCACTAATAACCAAATTTCTTGTAGTGAAAGTCAACAATTTCTCTATCATCATGATCTTCAATAACGTCTTTAATTTGATCAATGATTTCACTTTCTTTCTCAACTACTTGTGAAATTTCTTCTTCAATCACAATTTCTTCATTTTCATGTGTATCCACAATTGTTACAATTTCTTCTTTCTTTGCCTCATCAAAAACTTCTTTTTCTTCTTCCTCGTCACAAATTCCTTCTTCACCATGACCATAGGAATTTGTTAAAAATTTCCAAGCCTCCTTCGCTGTCTTTACATGTATGAATTTTTTGGCTACATATAACTAGACTTGGGTATGGAGATAGTATAATGCCTTATAGTTCAACTGTCTATTCCTCTCTAATTGTTCAACTACATCCCTTGATATTTCTGTGCCTTCTATAGGTTCCATGAAGCCCTTTTGGACAATATTCAAAACTCTAATATTTTTGAAAAAACTCTTCATCATCGACCTCCAAATCTCAAAATCAATTTTACCATCAAAGATAAATACACCACAACGTGGTAAATAATGCGGATCCATATTTTAATTTCACAAACAAGCTCCAAGCCCTAGGATCAAAGCCTAGGGCTCTGATACCACTTGTTGGCACGAAGAATCCCCGTGCACACAGCGGAAGCAATTCTAACACATATAAAAATATGTGGGGGAGGAGGAAAACAAACACTCAATAATTTATTTAACTCAAAACAAATATTAAGTCGTAGCCTTTCGCTCACGACAACTCACAAATCTCAACTATGAGATTTTCTCTCAAGTCTAATCTCTAGACTCAACTCAATTCTCCACTTCACTTCTCTTCACCAAATAACCTACTAGACTAGTAGTATTTATAGGTTCTAAAGCTTCCTAAAATAAATATAATTGTAAACCAAAACTTATTTGGAAATTGACTTGAGATTTCCTAATCTAATATGGAAACTAAACAAATAAGATACCAAAAGGAATTAGGAAACTAAATACTAAAATAGCTTGGTTTAATTTCCTTCAATACCTCTTTCCGAAAGCAATTCTACAGATAAGCGTACTAGTAAGTGATAGTAAAGTCTTACTCAAATTAACATTTCTGATCATTCAAACTAAGTACTATATTTGTTACTGATCATTCAAATTAAGTATTATATTTGTTAGTCATAAATTTTCTAATCCTCTGGTAAACCATAAAGAAGATTATCTCAGGAAACAGCAACAGAATGACTTTAAACTGTAATTGCATACAAAACTTGCAAATATTGGTCCAAAACTTAGTACAGATGAGCAATTCCAGAATTTTATGTGGGGAAAAGAAACAAAAAGCAATGTGTTAAATTACACAATAAGTAAAAGAGACTCACAAGAAGGCTGGACATGGATCCAAGAGCAATGACCTGGAACCCACCAAAATAAGAATCAGCCAAGAAAGCACCAAAAAGGGCCAAACCATCGGATAGAGCAGCCCAGATAAAGAGTATAGTGGATGCAGTGGCAGTTTCAAAATGGCAAACTTTTGTTAAGTAGAGTATCATGTTTGGCATTAGCCCCTGACTTGCCAACCTCTCAAATGCTTCATTCACTGACCAAGAGGGAGAGAGATAGAGAGAGTGAGAGAGAGAGATCAAAACTTCTGTCCAATATGACAGAATGCAGAGCCATACAACATTTCCATGCATACCTAGGATGAAAGGCATGGTCTTGAGACAACCCTTTGTTCTTCTTGGTTTTGGTGAACGATCAAGCAAACTCTCTTCTTCTGGATTATTGTCCATCTTCACTTCTTCCATCAACAGCTTTACCGGATTTTAGATTTAATTTTATGTTAGTCGAAATGAAAGTCTTCAATCAAACAAGATACTTCATCAAGGAGGAGTTTTAGTTAGTCTCTATATTTTTATTGTCTTAGAATTCAAATATATATCCTCCAACTTTTGCACTCCTAATCAGAATATTTACCAACTGTATGACTTGGCTTCATTTTTAAAGATTGTAACCGCTTTTTCCAGGAAATGCATCTATTAGAGTAGACAATAGATTGATGCAATTACAGCACATGATAATAACTTTTATACTTTTGTAAGTGTTCTATTCGTCAAGCACGCCATCATTTGGGCCCTCATTGCAAAACAAAAACTGCGGGAAAGCCTTAGGTGAGAAGCTATATAATCATTGTGACTGAAATCTAGCTACTTCAGTAACGTGAAAAGTGGAAAGTTGATTATATTAATGAATCAAGAATTAATCTTCCATACATTATCAAATCTAGATGCATGATGATTAATTTTAATTTGATTTTGAAATTAAAATTTTACACGTGTATCATATATTTAATCATGATAATGTACATATACTGTCAGTATATATATACAATAAAATATAGACCCAAAAAAAGATATTAGAAATAGGTACATGAAACAGGTAAAAAAAAAAGATTTTCGAAACAGCAAGATTTTAGAGAAAGATTTTATCACCTGTCAGAGGAAAAGCAAAATCCAGGAAAGCTAACCATGGATTGTTTTGTGCAATGTCTAATGTCACTCACAAGTATACCTGGCAATTGGGCGGGTTAATATTGGGTTTTCACTTAAATGGGTTATATCCAACCCGTCCAACTTTAGACTGGGTTGATTTTGGGTTGGGTCATATTGGGTTGTCTCAAACCCATTACCCAAATATGACCCAACAGATTAATTATTACATTTTAATACATAAACTTTTTCACATACATTTTAACACACAAAAAAAAAAATTTCACACAAGTTTATCCAATGCTTTATATAATTATTATAAAGCATCGAAGAAAATGCTTTTGGACTACGTATGTGAAACGGTGTTCTAGTACTAGTATTAGGTATTCTCTTTATTTGTGTCCTGTTCAACATATAGAGTCCATATGCCTTGTAATAAGTAAATACTCGTGTTCTAGAATGATTGTATTAATCACGACTTATAAATCAGTTTTAAGAGTTAAATGCCTTTTAACAAATTGTCAATTTAGTACTTTAAATTTATGTTAGAATTTGTTTCACTACCTGCGGATCAATTGTAATTTTTTGTTAAACAGCAATCAAAAAGTATTGTGGATTTTTTAAAAAAAAAAAATTATCAGGGGAGAAAAAGAAGAGAGGGAAAGAACTGAATAATTATCTTCAGACCAATAAATCGGGTGGAGACATGATTTAAAAGAAAATAAAGATGGTGGCTGTCAAGTGTCATCTTGGTCATCTTGGGCATCTTTTTTCTTTTAAATAAAAGTTAAAAAAATTGATTGAAAAAATATATATGAGAATTTTGAATACAAATTAATCAATGCATTATTAACACATGTCCAAACACAAATAGTTGAGCATATGTGTATTGAATATTGTATTTATTATTTTGAATTACTTTTAAACAAGTTGGGTATTGGGTACCCAAATAAAAAACCCAACCCGTCCAATGAATAAGTTGGGTTGTTCTTACCTAACCCAACAAAACCCATAACCCAATTGACCCAACTCATCCTTTAAAATTAATGGGCGGGTTGTTGGGTGTTGGGCTTTTTTGCCAGCTCTACTCACAAGTCACAAGATGTACGGCATGGACGACACCTTGTGAAAACTAATAGTACAATAGAGTGGAAACTCTGAGCACTAAGTATCACATGAAACCAAATTATTGAACTCTAAGCACTAAGTATCAATTTTATGCAATTTTGAGCCAAAGTGGCCAACCGCCCAAAACCATTAAAAGATGCAAGAGTTATTGTCCCTTCTTGTTGGGTTGATAGGGCAAATTAATACACGAATTAGTGCATTAATGCGCGTATTCTAGTTGACAGTCAAAGTGGCGTTTCCATATCTTTGTTGAACTCAAGACTGTAAATTGTATATCCGCTAGGATGATAACTAGTGCAGACCAGATAACAAGGTCTTGGCTTCAAATTTGGCTGAAATGTGCAAATAATTTATAGGTACTTAAATCCATTGAAAAGGGCTTTTATCTACCTGCTTTGATTTGAATAGTAAGTTAACTAAATAATTACGTAGTAGGACTTTTTTTGGGTAACGTGTTAGACCCACAAGAAAATCTAAAAAATGCTATGCTATAAATTTAAGGATTAATGTTCTCTATAGTGTCAGTGTATACATTGTACGTTTTAAATAAATAACAACAATATGAAATTAAATTTGAAATTTAACTTTTACACATGTATCATGGATCCAACAATGATAACGTATACACTGTCAGTATACATAAAATTTGCTTTAAATTCAATCATACCGATTGATAAAAAGTCATGCCAAGACAAAAACTTCCAAATCAACCCAGACGGTAAAAAATCTGGAAAACATGTCTAATCCAACGAAAAAACACGCATACATAATGCAAATGATTACGCAAATCCAGTCCTGAAGCAATAAAATTAGATTCAGGCACCAGCTTGCCCAAGCTGGTGTAGTATGTTGGTGTGGTATATTCCTATTGCCCACAACTGCTTTGAAGACAAGCTTGGAAAGATGTGTATACCTTTAAAAACTGGCGGTTTGGGAGTTAAAAATCTGGTCAAATGGAATCAAGCTTTGTTGCATAAACTAATTTAGAATATCTGTGCTAAGAAAGATCATTTATGGATTGTTTGGGTGCAAAGGTTTTTACTAAAAGACAAGTGGTTTTGGATGATTTCTGTTCCTATGGTTTGTAGTTGGGCTAGGCTCAAAGCAGTTCAGGCCTTTGATTAGGCCATTTATTGGAATAGAATAGGCAATAGGGCCACCACATCTTTGTGGTTTTGAAAATTGGCGTCTCAAAAGGGTCCTTTCTGGTAATTAACTTTGATCCTTTCTTAATTTACTTTCTGGTAATTTACAAAAGAGTCCTTTCTTTTTGGTAATTTACTTTGATCCTTGGGGTGTAATAAGTTAAATGTAGTGTCTCAAATGATGAGTCAGAGAAGTTGATTTTATTTTACATCTTTTAATTATACTTAAATTTTCACTTTGATACCTAAATTGCAAAGTATGACATTTTAGTATTTGAAGCACCTATTCTATCCTAGGTAAGTAAGATCTGCCTCACTTTAGTCCTTAAAATATAATGGGCCAGCCGTAGTCAACCAAATGGGCTTGAAAAATTTAGAGCTGGGCATTGTGTATTATTGGATTAGGATGACCTTGGACTTCAATTGAAGCTCGCCCAAAATTTTAAGTATATAAAGTTTATGTTTTATATACTTTCATTTATAATTATGTATATTATTGAATAACTATGTGTGTATATATATATATATATATATTATTGTTAACAGGTATTTTGGGAGGAAAACATCTAGTCACTGTATTATGAGTGACCAACTAATATTTATAGGAGTACAAACCTAACAAACTATTTACGAGAATACCCTTACTAATTTATTATCTACAAGAATACTTATATTCTCTTAACACTCCCCCTCAAGTTGGAGCATATATATCATAAGCACCTAACTTGTTACAAATGTATATCACCCTAGAGCCCCCTAAACTCTTGGTAAACACATCAACCAATTGATCTACAGACGGTAGATGAGATGTCTTGATGACTCCGTCAAGCAATTTCTCTCGAATGAAATGACAATCAACTTCAATATGTTTTGTCCTTTCATGAAACACTGGATTAGACGCAATATGAACAGCTGCCTGATTATCACACACTAAATTCATAGGCTGTTTATGATCAAACCCAATTTCAAGTAACATACTCTTCAACCAAACCAACTCACACACAGTGTGAGTCATAGCGCGGTATTCAGATTCTGCACATGATCTGGAGACAACTGTTTGCTTCTTACTCTTCCACGACACTAAATTATCACCAACAAATACACAATATCTTGTGGTCGATTTTCGATCTGAGGCAGAATCAACCCAATCTGCATCACTATATCCTTCAATATCAGTGTGTCCATGATTTTGATACAGCAACCCTTTTCCAGGAGCACTCTTAAGATACCTGAGAATCCGTATAACAGCATTCCAATGACTAGTACGAGGGGTATCAAGAAATTGACTCACAACACTCACTGCAAACAAAATATCAGGTCTCGTTACAGTAAGATAATTTAATTTACCCACAAGTCTTCGATATTGCCTAGGATCACTAGTAATGTACCTTGATCTCCTACTAATTTCACATTAGGATCCATAGGAGTATCCACAGGTCGGCAACCTAACATCCCAGCTTCACTCAGTATATCGAGTACATATTTTCTTTGACATAAATAAATTCCATATTTAGACCGAGCTATCTCAATACCCAGAAAATACTGTAGATGATCTAAATCCTTTGTCTGAAAGTTTGCCTGCAAATTGGATTTAAGTTTCTGTATCCCCACAACATCATCACCTGTAATCACAATATCATCCACATAAACAACTAATAAAATTTTATCAGCATTAGAATGCCGATAAAATACAGAATGATCTACTCCACATCTTGTCAAACCGAATTCCATGACAACACTACTAAACCGGCCAAACCAGGCCCTCGGAGACTGTTTCAATCCATATAAGGATTTTTTTCAAACGACAAATCAATCGTAAATTCTCCCCCTGAACAACAAATCCAGGAGGTTGTTCCATATATACCTCTTCTTCCAAATCTCCATGCAGAAATGCATTTTTCACATCCAACTGATGCAATGGCCAATTGTAAGTTGCTGCCAAAGAGATAAGAAGACGAACCGAGGTAATCTTTGCAACAGAAAAAAATATTTCTAAGTAGTCTACTCCATACACCTGAGTAAATCCTCTAACTACTAGACGAGCCTTCAATCTATCAATAGAACCATTAGGCTGCACTTTTATAGTGTACACCCATTTACAACCAACAATAGGCTTACCTGAAGGACGAGGGACAAGATCCCAAGTACCATTTTGTTCCAAAGCAGATATCTCTTCTTGCATAGCTAATCTCCAACCAGGATGATTAAGAGTATAGGTAATAGACTTAGGAATGGAGATAGAATCAAGGAAAGCAAAAAAAGAAGAATATGACATAGAGAGACGAGAATAAGAAATAAAATTAGAAATAAGATGGGAAGTACAATATCTCTTACCTTTGCGTAAAATAATAGGAAGATCTAAATCAGAGGAGGGCGTCATACCTGGATTTGAAGATTGATAGTTAATTGGTGAAGTGCGTGGCATATCAGGAACTTTCTCAACCATAGAACGACGAGTAAACTTGAAGATGAAGACGAGATAATCGAGCTATGAAATCTGGTGGACTAGATAACTCATGTAATAAAGGGGAAGGGACTGGTAAAACAAGAGAAGAGAAAGAGGGACACTGGTCTAACTCACAAGACATACTGTGTTTCATAAAATATGGAGTGGATTCAAAGAAAGTAACATCAGCACAAGTAAAAAATCGATTTAAAATTGGACTGTAACATCTATACCTTTTTTGCGCTCGTGCGTATCCTAAGAAAATACATTTAATAGCACGAGAATCTAATTTATCCACCCCGGGAGTAAACTGATGAACAAAGCACACACATCCAAATATACGATGAGGTAATTTAAACACAGGTTCATGAGGAAAAAGAATGGAGTGAGGTAATTGACCACCAAGAATATTAGATGGCATGCGATTAATTAAATAACATGCAGTTAGAATTGCATCACTCCAAAATTGTTTGGGCACATTCATGTGCAACAACAGTGTTCGAGCAATTTCGATTAAATGTCTAATTTTTCTTTCAGCAACTCCATTCTGTTGTGGAGTGTGAAGACAAGAGGACTGATGAATAATACCAGACTTACTCATAAAGGTATTAAAAGGAGTGGAAAAATATTCTTTCGCATTATCACTGCGAAGTATACGTACCGGCACACCAAATTGATTCTTTATTTCTGCAACAAATACACAAAAAATGGAATATAGTTCTGAACGATCTTTCATTAAATAAAGCCATGTAACTCTTGAAAAATCATCAACAAAGATTACAAAATATTTAAAACCTAACTTTGAAGTGACTCGACTAGGACCCCAAACATCAGAATGAACCAACAAAAAGGGTTCAGAAACCCTTTTATTGACTCTAGGAGCAAAAGAAACACGATGATGCTTTCCTAACTGACAAGACTCACATTTTAACGAAGATAATTGACTCAAAGTATGAACCAACTTTTTCAAATTTTGTAAAGATGGATGACCTAAACGAAAGTGAATTTCAAGAGGAGAAACAGTAGCAGGACATGCTATCGGACCATTGAAGTTGATAAAGTAAAGACCATTATGCTCATGCCCTCCACCAATCGTCCTCTTTGTCTTCAAATCCTGAATGACAACAGAATCAGGAGAAAAAGTAACTGTATACTGTAGAAATTTAGTGAGCTTACTAAGAGACATTAGATTAAAGGGCAAATTGAGTACGTAAAGAACAGAAGACAGTGGAAGTGATGGATTAATTTCTACAGTGCCTAATCCTTTAATTTTATTGGTAGATCCATCAGCTAAAGTAACATGAGGAAAGGGAGTAGACTCTTGAAAATTAGAAAAAATTTTAGAGGTACCTGACATATGATCAGTAGCCCCGGAGTCAATAATCCATGAGTCATTACCTTTTTGTGCTAAAGAAGCAGAGGGAAGAGATGCGTGATTTGTAACTTGGTACTGTAGAAATTTAACATAATCTTCCTCAGATATAGTAACAGTCTTCTGGGACCCATGTGCTGAAAAATTTGATTCAATTTGGTCAGTGGTAACCGCATTAACAAACCTTTCAACCATGGCGAATAGCACGTCAAACCAAAGAAAGGGTCACAACTCGAGATGACAGTGACGTGTGAACAGTATGCGTGAACAGTGCCACGATGAACAGTGCGGGTGAACAGTACTTTTGACTAGATGTTTAACCCTAACCCTAGGACTTTTGCTCTGATACCATGTTAACAGGTATTTTGGGAGGAAAAACATCTAGTCACTGTATTATGAGTGACCAACTAGTATTTATAGGAGTACAAACCTAACAAACTATTTACGAGAATACCCTTACTAATTTATTATCTACAAGAATACTTATATTCTCTTAACAATTATAATTTTCATAATCGTAAAATATTATATGCACATTATGGGTTTGTTCTCATTAATTATTTTAGGTGGTTATATTTTTTTTCCAACAAACGTTAATAGTTTCATATATAAGTATTAACACTTGATATTACAAGAGTTAATTACAAAAAGGGGGCCACCTCCTTTTGTGCTAAGTCTATCAACCATATTGGGAAATCTTGTTCCCATTCTACATCATGCACTAACTTTACATCTTGTGCTAAGTCTATGGCTGATTTCATTTTCTAATCTAGTTACAAAAAAGAAATGACAGTTTTCAAAATCTGCTTTTAGTTCCTGAACGTCTTCCAAAATAGTTGCAATGTTGTATTCATAGTCATTGCAGCTATTAATCTGATCTACAACTGACTTGTAATCTGTGAACTACTATTTTAGTCCACCTTGCATTTTGGGGCGAATTTCTCGAAATAATGTTAAAATAAAAAATTATCACAAAAGTGGTGTTAGTTGAGGGGTGTGTCTGATTGAAGGGTTGCCGCAAATAAGAAGTCAGGCTTCATAAACAAATTGTTTTAATTTTCAATTTTTTTTGCCAATAAAGTTAATGGAGCGGATTTTTTTTTTAGAAAAGTTTCGCCACTCGAGAAATGAGAGGCGAAGAATATTATATTAAAAAAGAATCACCGCAAAGCTCAGGTGCAGCAATTCCTTTGTTATGCCGTTAAAAATTCGTTAAGGTTACAATTGAAAATACAAAACTAATCAAAAATGAAATTTGGCCAAATCATCCATTTTTTAATACTTTGGTTTTATCACTTCGTCATTAAATGCAACGTAAATTTCAGACTTTCGGGTTGATCCTCAAGCAAAGAACAAAGATCTTCGCTGAGGCGACGTAAGTATTCGATTTAGAAAGGTAGACCACGTTGATTCTGAGAATTACAAAAGGAAAAAAATGAAAAATAAAAGGTAGCTAGTGAAAAGATAAAGGATAGCAACTGCTAATCCATGGAAAATTAGTGGAGAGAAGCGTGGATGTTGGAGGACTTTCAGCAGAAGCATGATTTAGGAGGGCCTCCATGCAGATGCAATGAGCAAGCACAGGTCCCCCCACCCAAGCTTAAGGGTGCCGTTGTCCTCAACTAAGGTGTACCCATCTAAAGGAAACATTCCAAGCAAAAGGGTGGCCTGGGCTGCAGCCAAAGTGATACCCTTTAAGCCTAACTGCTGAAGCTTCTCCTCCAATTGTTGAACTTGATGTCGCTGCTTCTTGACGGACCACCAACAGCTAGCACATTCCGTATCTCCCTCGACAGGAGTTGCTGCACCACTACTTGCCTTTCTTCACTCTCCTCCCCGTAGCAGGCACCCAGCGAATCGAACAATGGCCAGTAATAGTGTATTGCCTCCACGAATTTTCCCAAGTATATTGCTGTGTTTTTAAACTTGGACCGGACCGGCCGGTCCGACCAGTCGAACCGGAAACCGGTCAAATGTCCGGTCCGAGTTACTCTAAAAAATCGGATGTTTAAAACTCAGTCAAATCCGGTCAAAAACCAAATTTGACAGGGTTTGACCGGCAAACCGGATGAACCGGCTTGATACAAAGCCTTCTCTTTTTTGTTCTTCTTTCTTACGAACCAGCGATGGGATCTTGGTGGGCCCGATGGAAAGATATAATGGGGCCTTCTTAATTGAAGCAGGGATCTGACATGACATGCGCAGCAGAGTTGGAGACCTCAGCCTCTAAGTCCTGCCGCCCAAAATTTTTTTTTTTAAAGGTCAAAGCAATTTGAATATTATGTTTTGGCTCCTAAGTTATTAAAAATTATTAATATACCTCAAATATTTCATACTTTATAAATATTGTCCTAAAGTTTGGTGTTATTTTTCAATCAAATTCATAATTTTAATTATAAACTTGTTAATGTTCGTTGAGTAATATAAATTGCTACTTGATCATTCTAATTTTTTGTGTTTTCTTGTTAAATATAGTTGAAGTATCAAATATATATGAATATACATGTATTAATATTAATATGTTCTTAAGTATTTTACATATAATATTTTAATTTTTAAATAATTTTTATTTATGACGTCATCCGATTAAACCCCGATCGAACCCATTGACCCCTGACCAATATAGTTGAAGTATCAAATATATATGAATATACATGTATTAATATTAATATGTTCTTAAGTATTTTACATATAATATTTTAATTTTTAAATAATTTTTATTTATGGCGTCATCCGATTAAACCCCGATCGAACCCATTGACCCCTGACCCCTGACCCCTGAGGACGACCGAGTCGATGCCCGGTCCGAGTCTGAAAACATAGGTATATTGCCGAGTAATAGTTGTATCTTCCCAAGTAATAGTGTGTTGCCGAGTAATAGTTGTATGGTTTGACCAGTCAAAAAACTTTTCTCTATCGCCGCAAATTCCGTACATCGGATGTGCGGTTAAAGAAAAACTTTTTCAAACAGCCGCAAATCAAATGTGCGGTTAAGGAAAAAATATTTTAATTCGTTAGCAACAAATTAGTATTGGGGCAAAAGATTTAAAAAAACATTTTTTCCTACTTCTTCAAATCACAACTAAAATCTTAACTTCAAAAATTAAAAAATGTAACAGAAAATCTTAACTTCAAAAATTCTTAAGCTGTGAGAAAAAAAATGAAAAAATAAATCGAACAACCTTTAAGCTGATATTGTGACTTGCGGCGACTCTTATGATAGAAACACTTCCTACGAAACACTACTTTTGTGATAATATTTTATTTTAACATTATTCTGAGAAATTCACCTGCATTTTGACCATTACCATTACATTTCTTACTGCAAGAGTTTCTTCCTTTCTTGCATCTTCTTTTCTTTGGTTCGCTATCCCTTTTGCCTTCACAATCCTTCCCCTCCAGTTTCTTGCAATTATCCCTTGGCCTGTTCTAATCATTCTTACAGAGATTGTAGCATTTGGATACAAGTATATCACATTTTTCTTTGGTGGCTCTCTTCTGACTTGTGTCTTACTATTAACATGTAGTGCAGTGTTTTCTTGTTCTGTTTCTCTTGCCTATTCATACTCGATCCAATCACCTTGTGCTTTTTGTATTTTCCTGCTAGGATCCGAATTAGGGTCTTCAAACATTTTTTTGTTCCTAGCTTTCCAAATTTGCCAGAAGATGTTAATGGTGAGGTTTATTTGATCCTAACCTTATTCCTTTAAGATTGTTTGCATGGCCGTTTCCCACCAGAGCCACAAGTTATGCTGTTTGTCTTTCAATCCATCCCATCTCACTAGAGCCAGTTTCTAGACCAGTGCTGCATTTGTACAAAAGAAGAACAAATGTTCTATGGTTTCAACATCCTCCCCACAACAGTCATATCTTCTCTCCTCTTGTCCTAACCTTTTGAATGTAATCTCGTTTACTGGTGCGCAGTTTTGCAGGCATTTCCACATAAAATGTTCCAAATTGGCCTTTACATTCAATTACCATAACTTTTTCCAAACACTATGTTTTCTTATCTCCTAACTAGTTTTAGCATTGATTCTTTCTTTGGCTCAGTGCTGATCACATTCCTATTTTGACACTGCATATCCAGTCTTTACTGTGTATGTTCCAGTTATGGAGAATTTCCAAAATACTTTGTCCTTTCTTTGATGTATACTATAGGAATGCTCTCAATCAGTTCAGCATCTTTTCTGCAAAACCATTGTTGCAGAGTTTCTTTTTTCCATTTCTCCCCTTCTATCAGCTCACTTACCCATTCCAACTAGCAATCCTCAAGTTTTTCAAAGGTCACTTTCACCTTTCTCTGATCCGATTATCCATTTGTCCTTCCATATGTTTACTATACTTCTATCTCTAACTCTCTTCCATAAGGCAGCAAACAGTAGTGTTCTGGCACTGTGTATGCTCTTCCAACTCCATGATGCTGAGTTGGGGGTTCTTTCTCTATCCAGTTAGGGTCCTTCATGTATTTTGCTTCATTACCTTGCTTACTAGCAAATTTGGAGTAGTTAAGAATCTCCAAATTTGCTTTGCAAGCAAGGCAATATTAAAGGCCTCTAAGTCCTCGAAGTCAATTCCCTCTCTTCCCTTTACTTCTGAGAGTTTCTTCCAACTTGCCCAATGCACACAAGTCTCCTTCTCCTCATTTCCCCACCAGAACCTTGCAATCCTTGATGTGATCTCTCTGCACAATCCTTTAAGGAGTCTAAAGCATGCCATTACATATGTTGGCATGGCCATTATGACTAATTTGATAAGTACCTCCTTTCCTCCTTGGTGTAGTAGCCTCTGTTTCCATCCTTGCAACTTGTTACTGATTTTACTCTTTACAAAGGCAAACACCTGCTTTTTTGATCTTCCAATGGCCATAGGTAGCCCCAAGTATGTCCCTTTTGTTGCCTCTCTCATGCTGTCCAATCCTTCACTCACCTCCTATTTTGTCTGATTAGTGGTGTTTCTACTGTAGAAATTGCTAACTTGTCAAAGTTCACCACTTGTCTAGAGCCTTTGCCATATTTTGTCAGCATATCTTTCACTTTCAACACCTCTTCTTTGTTTGTTTGCAACACAGTAAGGAGTCATCTGCAAAGAGCAAATGTGAAATAGGAGGGCAATCTCTGCAAATTTGATACCTGTTAGCTCAAAAAAGTAGTGACAAGGGGACCTTTGCTAATATATCCTCAAACTTGTTAGGGTTGGTAGTGGTGAAAAGGTTCTTGTAGTACTTACTAAGCTCCTTTTCAATTTCCTGTTCAGTCTTACACTAGGTTCCATCTTGTTTCTACAGAGTACTGATCTTGTTTCTTTTCCTTCTTGTCATCACACTTGTATGGAAGAAGGCTGTATTTCTGTCACATTCTTTGAGCCATCTACTTCTTGATTTCTAACTCCAAAACAATTCTTCCCCCTTATATGCTTTGCTCAGTTGAGTTTTTATCTCTGCAATTTATGTAGACACCAAATTTTTGTTAATTTTTAATGTTTTCTTGAATTTTTATCTATTTGATAAGTTATTTATTTTTTTACATTTTAATGCGTAATTTTCTCATTTTTGCAGGTTTGTTTTAGGAAAAGAAAAAAATGAAAAAAAAGAAGAAAATCAAGAAATCAAAATCATTCTAATCATTTTGTTTTACCAAAATCACTATTAACCCATTTCTACACTCCATCCTCATTAACATTTCTTCTCATTTTTGATAAAAAAATTCATCATTTTAGCCCATGCACCTTTCTTTTCATTAGGTGGAGAAAATCATCATTTTGATAAACCTAACACACAAAATCCACTTTTTGGCTCAAAATACATCCCTTGGCTCTCTCCTTCACAGGTCAGACACAACACAAAAAAAAAAGAGATGCAAAGCACTCTTCCTCCTCCCAAGTCACTCTCGGCCCTTTCTTTGGTTACCAACAGACAAGCCACAAAAAGGAAAAAAATCTTCATCTAGCTCTCGCCCCTTCTCTCCTCAAGAAAAGAAAAATTTTCAGCACACTTCCAACACACAAACTCTCACTCTCACTCTCGGCTCTCTCCCTCAAAAGGCAAGAAAAGAAGACAAAAAAAAAAAGAACCACTCCAACTCCCAACTCCCAACTCCCCTCTCGATTCCCTTTCTTTTCTCCCAACACACCCACACACAATATCAAAAAAGGGGCAGCAACTGGTTGGATTGAAGCTGAAAATTGCATCTAAAACTTCAACTGAAGGATTGCCATATTTATTGAGGTATATTTTCAGTTTTTTTTATCATATTAAATCCATGCTTCATTGCTTAATCTTCTCTTGCTTTTGGTGTTTTCTTTTGTTGAATGGGTTGCTGAAATTTGGGATAAGCCATGAATAAAAATTAAGAAAAGAGAAATGGCCTTGCAAATGCCTTGTTTGTGTTTGATAAAATGCCACAATGAAAATATGAGTTAAGTTAATGAATCTTTTGTGCATTTTCCCGTCAAAATAGATGATTGTAGCTGGCACAAGGTCCGAAAATGTTTGATTATCCAAAACTTTTGGAGTTTTTGAGCCTTAAAAGCATTGAAGGTTTTTTTTTTATTTTTTGCTTTAATTTTGCTACATTGTTATTGCTTTTCATTGATTTCAGCTCACAGTTGCATTATAGAATTCATAAGGAGTGTTGTAGTGTAAATTTTGAGATTTTAGTAGTGATTATAGTGGTTTAAAAGAAATAAAAACTGGGCTGTTTTTTGCCCATTTCGCCACTTTTGGTTCATTTTTTGTAAAAACTAAACTCAAAAATGAAATTTACGCGAAAAATCGAATTGGGTTATGTATTTTGATAATTTTTTATGATCGAAAAAAATTTGCCGACGACTGGCGCCGACAGCCGCCATGGCCACCAGCTGAAGCTTCTTTAGCTGGCCGAAGAAGAAGAAAAAGAAACGGATGGGAAGTGGAGGAAGAAGAAAGAAAAGAGAAGAAGAAAAAGAAAAGAAAGGAAAGAAAAGAAAAAAAGGAAGGTGGGTTGGACTAATTTTTATTTTTTTTTGTGGGCTTGTTTCTTATTTTCCGTTGGACTAGAAGGTCAGACCTATGCTTTATTTTGGTTAGGTTTGAGTGATAAAAGATGGGCTGGCCTGTGTGTTTTGTCTTGGACTTTCGGCTGGGCTTGGGTAATGTTCGGCCCAAAGAAATAAAATGATGGCCCGATGGCCTTTTCTTACCCAAGGCAGAAACCGAAATTTTCACTTTAGCCCCTGATCTTTGGAGTAGTTGTAGTTTGGCCCAGAACATTTTTAATTTCTTTCACTTAGATCCTTAAATTAATTATATTTTGGTCCCTACACTTTATCTTTTATTTAATTTTGGCTCCTAAACTTTGAAAAATTACATTTTTAGCCTCAAAAATTTTTCAATTTTTGCAATTCAGTCCCTAGTGAATTTTGACTCTCTTTATTATAATTGTTTCTTTTCTTTAATAGCTAATTATGTTACTTTTGAGTATATTTAACTTGTAATTTTAGATGTTCTTAAATTTCTTTACATTTGACATGTTAAGGTGAATTTAGTATTTTTATCATTATTATTATTTTCAATTAAATTGGTGTCATGATTCTTTTGTTCATTTTGAGTATAAATAAGGTAATTTAACTTCCATTTAGTCACCACTTCAAAAGGGAGGTACCCCTATTATTATTTAAATGTCAATTACCTGCTCTTATGTGCTCCTACGTGTTCCTATGTGTTTATATATTTTTATACGCTTTATTTATTTGATTTAAATGTTCATTCAAATTTTCTTATATTTGTTTAGTTAATTTTTATAATTATTTGAGAGGCATTTAAATACCTCAAAAATGTAATAGATAGGATAATTAGATTTGTTTTATTTTATTTTCTCATTTTAGACTGTAGTTAGATTCCCCACAGTAATAGATAGGTTTTTGCGTGTTTATGTGGCTTATGTATTATGTGCTTTATCCGCTTTTCTTAGGATTTTTGCATCTAGATATTTTGTTTATGCGTTATGTGCTACGTGCTCTTACATGTTTATTTGTTTCAATTTATGCCTATTTGTCTTACTATATATTAAGAATGCATGACGTCATCACACTAGTCCAACGCTAGTAAGGATTTTTGGAAATGGGTTAATCCAGCGCTAGACTCTTAGATTATTCACGCATTAGATTCATCTTTGGGTGATATTCATTACATTTTCATGCATATTTTCATTTTTATGATCTTTTCTTATTTGGATGATATTCCCTATTATATTATCCCCTATCCTCTATATGTGTTCATCATATCATTTAGAATTGCATCTCGTTTAAGAAATTGTAGAATAAGTTAGTTCATTTGCTTGTTCATATTAGGAGAATTATTCTTTGAACATGAGAAATGAGTGATTATAACTCTTTAGTTTAAATACCTCATCAATCCCTGTATAAAAAAATTATGCCACGAGTTTTGCCTCCCATACCCATTATGTTGCATTCCCTATTCTTTGGCCACTTATATCTATATATAATTTAATTTAATTTTCTTTTTAATTTCATCATTCGCATACTCGTGACCCCTTCAAGGAATTATTTTGGCCTTCGTAATCAATGCGATTGGTATCAATTAAACCCTTGAATGGATATTTTGTCCCTTTCGATATTTTATAAATTTAGATTTGCATCCATGTAGGAAACATTCAAACGTGATAAATTTAAGAGTTAGATTAAGAAAATTTTTTTACTAAACCTCGCAACTAGCTTAGACTAGGTTGAAAGGGTGCCTTAGATTTGAGTTAATCGAACCTTTGCCTTCCTTTTTTTCAACCATGACTCCTGAACTCATTTTCTCTTGTTTTTCAAAGACTTGGAGTTGTCGAAAAAGGTTTTATTTTATTTTATTTTTATCAAAAATATTTTTTGGTGACTTGGTACACTCGAATTCAATGCCAAGTGGCGACTCCTATTTTTCTTAAAAACACTTTTTGACTAATTTGGACCCCAATTGTCACATTTTTTAAAGTCCCATTTTAGGTCTTTTTTCACTTATTTTAAATAAATCACATCTTTTCTAAATATTTATTTTCATCGCGAAAAAATAGGGTGTGACAATCTGGCTTCTCTTGCCTGGTTCATTTCCTGTTTTCACCTTATTGAGTTGCTTTTTCAGTTCCCTGATCTTCACTTTTGAATTCCCTTGCATTCTTTTATTCCATTCTAGAATGGCTATCTTGTTCTCCTTTATTTTTCCTGGTTACTTTGTACATTTTGGAACCTGTGTGTACTTTATCCCATGCTCCTTTGATCACATTCTTTGATTCTGGATTTTTAGTCCATCATTGATCAAAATAAAACCTCATTCTTCTTTTTTGTCTATCTAGATTAGTATCTAGGATCAGGATGAGGTGGTTTGGGGCTTCATTTTCTACATGTGTACAAGAGGCCTTATCAAACTTCTGCATCTATTCAGCATTGCTTAAGCACTTGTCCAATCTCTCCTTCACTTCCCCATTCCCCTCCCAACAATTGCTCCACATCCATGGCACCCCTTGGTATCCTATATCTATAGGATCATTAGCTGTGATAAAGCAGTTGAAATACCTTAGACTTCCTTCAGCTCTCTCTCTCTCTGCCCCCCTCCCTCAATTTCTCCCCATTCGGTCTTATATCATTGAAATCCTCCACCAGCATCCAAGGTTTTCCCCATTCCTTTTTCCTGTTTTCAAGATTTTTTCCACTATTTTTTTCTGATATTGCTATCAATACTCGCATATAGGCAGACTAGCTGCCAATGGCAATTAGTTTCCCTGTCTTTTATTTTTGCTGCTATATACCAGCTAGTGCTGTTCACTTCGTCTCTCTTCACATCATTGTTCCAAAACAAGGCCAATCTCCCTGCTCTACCTATAGAGTTTACAATGTATCCATTTTCAAATTTGATTTTCTTTTGCACTTTTTTCATAAAGTTTTCCTAGTTTTTTGTTTTACTAGTTTTTTGTTTTACAAAAGAACACAATATTAGGAGAGTGGAGATTTAAAACCTCCTTCAATTGAAAATTTGTCAAGGGCCCTCCTGCACCTCGATAATTCCACACCACAACCTTCTTTACTCTTTGGAGGCATAAAGGGGTAAGCCTTCAATTCCCCAGTTGATAGTGTGTTGATTGTTTCCTTTTTCATTGCTTTCACCTTTGGGTTATCTGCAGCATCTTCATCTATTGGTTCTATCTCTTGTTGTAATGACTTCATTTTTCTTTTTCCTCCCAATTGCCCTAGCCGTTCCTTATTTATAATCTTCTTCATGGAGGTTCTAGTTGTTCTGAACACTCTCTTGAATTACCTTCATTCTTCTAGGTTGAAAGGGTGCCTTAGGTTTGAGTTAATTGAACCTTTGCCTTCCCTTTCTTCAACCGTGACTCCCAAACTCATTTTCTCTTGTTTTTCAAAGATCTGGAGTTGTCGAAAAGGGTTTTATTTTATTTTATTTTTATCAAAAATATTTTTTTGGTGACTTGGTACTCCCGAACTCAATATCAAGTGGCGACTCCTATTTTTCTTAAAAGCTCTTTTTGACTAATTTGGATCCAAATTGTCGCATTTTTTAAAGTTCCATTTTAGATTCTTTTTCACTTATTTTAAATAAATCACATATTTTCTAAATATTTATTTTTAATCGCGAAAAAATGGGGCGCGACAACTTGGCGACTCCACTGGGGACGTTAGAGAGTCCAAGCACTTGGTTTAGTTGTCTTTTCTCTTTCTAACTCTTTCACTTATCATATTTGGATGTTTAGGTTGCATATTTCTTTTACTTTTTCTTTTTCCTCATTTTTAGGATGTTTTGCATTTCACATTCGTATTTGTTTGTCATTTTTCGTGTATGTGATGAATGGTTTATTTATTTACTTTTGTTTATTTATCGCGTTTTGCATTTTGAGTGGGGGGAAATATCACTCTAGAGCCTTCAAGCATATTTAATGGTATTACTCCCTCCTCTCAAAGGAGCACTTCATACGTGCATACGTTATTTCTTTTAACCCTTTATATTATTTTCTTTTTTGTGGTTGTCACACCACTCCTCCCTGTTAGGATTAGGATCGATCCACTTGGACATGTGGCCGTGGCACGACGTGCACGTAGGAATATCTGGGGGATTACTCGAGCCACCGACTAAGGGCTTTGGAATTGAGGACCCTTCGCCCTTTTGTCTGAAGGCTTGGAAACCTGAAACTTTATCGAGTTTAGATGCATTAGTAAGGCAAACCTCATGCATCCATATTAGAAATTACCTAAGATAGAGTCGACCTTACCCAACTAGGAACATTAGACACGAGAGGAGGGATTCTACCCCTCATTCTTTACTTTATATTTTTGTATCATTAATTGCTCCAATGTGTTATGTGTTATTTGTTGTACTAACCTCTTTTTGTTTTCTTTTTTTGTGCATTCACCAACTTTAGATAATAAGAGTTATGATATGGTATTCTTTTTAGAATCCACCTTTGTAGATAGATTCGCACACGTTTAAATTATAAGTTCTTGCATTTCATTTTTAGGCCTACCCTGGCATATAAAAGGGTTCATTTAGATCACGTTTAATTCCTATTATCACATATTTACTTGCTTTAATAAACTGGTATCATGCATCAACCTTAGAGGGAATGCCGCATAGGAAATCCCACGTTAGGAATAAGCCACCTTGTGTCTCGAATATGTAATCCAATGAGACTTGCACGTTTACATTTTATTACCATCCAAAAAGGTAGTGCACAAGGTAAGGTATGATCTGGTCCTTTCCACGATGACGACATTGAGAATGATGAAACAGTTTTTGCGCATTAGAATATGAGCCTTTAATAATCATTTTTTGGCTATTTTGTCAATGCTGGTAAAATCCCTTGCATAAAGGACATTAAATTGAAAAAATTCACAAATAATTCCTCATTGTTGAGATGATAAATATATTGAGGTCAAATCTTGATTTTAGAAGGCTCATAGACTAATGCATTGCAACAAATTTTGTAAGTTTTGGAACTACAAATGGGGGAGCAATCTAGTCGATTTTTGAATAAACCGCCAATTCTATCCAATCCATTTGACCAATTTATTCATTTTTGGGACAATACAATCAATTTTGAATAAATCATCAATTCCATCCAATTCATTATTCATTTAGTCAATTTTTTTAAATCCTCAATTTCATCCAATCCATTTGATTAGTTTTATTCACTTTTAGGATAATCCAGTCAATTTTTAAACTAACCATCAATTTCATTCGATCCATTTAACCCGTTTATTCTCTTTTAAAGTTTCGATCTATGGTTCACCAAAGAAACTAGTTAAGACATTTCAATCCTTTCAAAAATAAGTTTTTCACACTAAATTGATTTTTAATATCACTTTATGTGTTAATCAAAGCAATCAATCCATTCGAACTTTGTTCTCATTTTGTTAGGACAAATTGTCTCTTGTCATTTCAATTAGCCAAATTTTTCAAAATTGCCTTTTATTCGAATCTCAATAAGTCGATCGGATGCATCAGGTATTGTATGGTGCCTACCTCAGAGGATTTCATTTTTTATGCTAGGTCAACCCTTGGCATAAAAGGGCTCCCCTATAGGACATGCATACTGATTTTACAGTTTTGCTTATTAATTCTGGGTATTTTTCTTTTATTTTTTCCCATCTTTCATATTTATAAAAGATGTTTCAATAGAGTAAAAAGTGTTTTTTTCTATATCTGATAAATTTTGAAAATTACAAGTATTACTTGATTTTTGGACAGATCCTACAATGAAAAAAAAAATGAAAAAATCCATCTGAAAATGCCAGTCTAAAGTATTTCAAAAATCTCTTGATTCATTATTTCTAATACATTTTGTCTCAACAGATAGAAAGAAAGTGTATATATATATATATATATGTATTCTTTAGAGATTTTTCTTTTCTCATATGTATTATATTTGAGTACAAAAAAAAAATTTTCACACATTGGAATAATAAATTTTTTATTTAAATAATTATTTTTTGTATATATTCATTCTTTATTTGCTCATTGAGAGATTTCATGATAAATTCTAAGAAATAAGACTGAATTGAGATTTTTCGACCTCTTGTTTAAAAATTCATGAGTGTATGTCCAATTTCTAAAATTCTTTGTATACACTAAATTTGTGGTCTAAACTATTCAATGAGAGTAGTCGAAAACAAAAGGGGTCACACAAATTTGATAGTTTGTCATAAAAGATCAACCAAGACACTTTTCTTTTTCATTTTTTTTGTCCACTTCTATTGAACCTCAAAAGTCAGTCGCATTGGTTGAGTAGCTTCAAAGTGAGACAATTTTTACCGTGAAAATGTCCAGTGTGTCTAACCAAATTCAATCCACATCTGAGTGAAAGCAAAAAATGTACATTACTTCTTATTTGTTTTGAAAATTTGGATGATACTTTAGGCTTTCGTTTCTCTATCTATACAGATTTTATCATTTATTTTCCCATTTGAGACTTTAAAAAAATAGAATTTCGTTTCAAATAAAAGTCTCAATGATCATGACCCTATATGGAAAAATTTTCAAATGTCAAAAGGAAATGGATTTTCCCAACCGGCTATTCTTTACTTTGGTTGTCATGAGAAATAAAAATGATGCGCTGGCCATCGTTTCTACCATCTAAACACTTTTTATCCTTTGTATCCTTATTTGAGCTTAAATTGGTGGTTCATTTCAAAAATATTATGATCGCACCCTCACATTGGGGAAGGAGATTTGAAAAAAAAAATAAAGAAGAAAAGAGAGAAACTACAAGTTGGGGGAATTTGACTTTACCATTGATATTTGGTCTTCAATATCGAAAAGAAAGAGGGGCCATCTATACTCCAAAATTAGGGAGTTTTCAATTCTATCATTGACATTTGGGATATCAGTATTGTAAAAAAAAAAAAAAAAAGGAGAGAGAGATAGAAACAAAGAAAAATGTGAAAAAAAAATGATGAAATGAAAGGAAAAATGCAAAGACATCCAATGCTAAATTCCCTCTAGAGATTGATTAAAAAAAAGGAGTCAAAATGGGGTCCCGTGTTTTGAGTCCAAAACTGGGACAATTTTTTGGAAGGAATGCGATTTTAAGTACGTTGTCCTTGAAAATTTTATTTCTTTTAGCTATCGTTGTTAAGCCACATTACAAGCTCATAAAATCCATTGCTGACTTATCTTTCATGACAATTTGAAGTGAAAATCTTGCCTCTGAGGAGCCTACCATTCACTCATGATCATAAGACCATAACTTGTTTCCATATGTTTAGTTATCGTTTCTACCCATACATTACAAGTCTATAGAGTTTATATGTTGACTGAGTTTTCTCAAGAAATAAGAGTGATAAACTATTTGCTTTCACCGAGATGTGATATTGAATGGGTTAGACACAATTTGGGCACAAAAAAAAGAGACAGATCCTGACATACTATTTCCCTGAGCCACCTCAAAATCATGAATAATATCCATTTGATTGGTTCTAAAAGATAAGCTAACAAGAAAAGGATCCTATTTCCTCAACACCGATCCCAAAATGAGGAAGAGATCTTTTGCAATTTGATTTTGTTTTGAGAGATTTATCATAGAGTTTTCTACATGACATTTAAAGTTTTTTTTAGTGAAAAAATGCATTTTCTATTGTACATCAACTCACATTGCATGTTAGTTTTCTAAATTTTGAAAAAAAAAACAGTTTTCTTGTTTTGTCCAAATAAATGGAGAATCACTCGAATAAAATTTTATAATAGGCCCAAATTGGGACAAATTTTTTGTAATATATTTGTGAGATTTTGTCAAATAGATTTAAATTGAGATAAAATTTTATAATACATTTGTAGGGTATGTCCAAGGTCAAGTATATTTTTCAAATTTTGATAAGTCAACACTTTGCATGAACCTTAATTGTTACATCATTGCTCAAAAAAAAAGGGAAAAGAAAAGAAAAAGAATTCTGAAAAATTCAAGCGTTTTGAAAAATCCTTCCTTGTGCAGGTGTTTATGGTTAAAATCGAGAAAAAAGACGCAAGTCAAAATCTTGCAAATTTGGAAGGTAATAACGAATGAAAACGGGGGCAATAATACTACATTGGAAAGTGGAGAAGTTTCTTTTTATTTAGAAGGAGTATATAATTCAGCAACAAAAAAAAAGTGAAAAAAAAGAGAGTTCTTCCTTCAATTTTGCTAATTTTTGCTATTGAACTTTGGAAGCATTTCACTTGGAGATTACATTTCTAAGTTGGGGCAGCACCTTATGCTTCGAATGGAAGTGATAATACCTGCCAAAATTGAGATCCCGTCCTTGCACATTTTGACGAAAACTCAGGTAAAAGAAATTAAATGGATCAAGAAGCACAATGAGTTGCTGTCTTTGATGGATAAAAAAAAAAGGTTGAATGTTACCTGCCATGGACAATGCCTGTCAACAAAGGATGGTTCGTTGGTTATGACAACAAAGACAAATCTTGCTTATTTGAAATAAGGGATAAAATTTTAAAGTGAATTATTCTGATTCAAGAGGAGGTTAAATGAAAGTTTGATCCAACTTGGCAAGGACCATTTATTGTTCAAAGAATGCTATCTGGAGAAGCGCTTATTCTCATGGAGATGGATGAGCCAATTTTCTCTTGACCAATCAACTCAAACATGTGCAAAAAAATTTTCATCTGATTATGAAAATTTTCTTCTAAAATTACTGCAAGAGATGGGGTTAAGCCTCTCAAGATCGTAAGCCCCACACTAGGGCAATTTTTTGGTCTTCGTTTTAAAAAAAAAAAGGAAATAAAGCAAGAAAAGAGACATGCAAAAAAAAAGGAAAAAACGAAGAGAAGAAAAGAGAAGCCCAATTAGAGTTAAATTGGGGCAAATTTTTAGTTCTTATTAGGCCTATATTGGGGCAAGTTTTGGAAGGTTGCAATCTTAGGATCATTTTCAACCTATTTCATGATGGATCTTTAACATTTAACCTTTTCTTCACACTCCATCGGAGTTCATTACAAAAGCAAAACATTACCGGCCTCCACTTTTTGTAGTTTTTTTTAAGGAAAATTTTTTTTAATCATTCGGCAAATGAGATGGACGACATCAAAAGGGGTCAAATGTGACATCTTTCTTTTTCAAGGGCCATTCATTCAAATCTGGTCATTAGAAACAGATGTTTTGTGATACATAGTGGAGTATAGCTGACTGATTATAGAAAATTGAGAAGATTCAACATAAGTTGCAGCACAACTCTTGAGGAGTAGTTTTGACATCGAAAGATCATGCTTACATGGTTCTCAAGGCCAAAGAGATCACATGGTGGTGGTATTTTGTGATCACTCTTTTTGCCTTCCCGAAAACATGAGAAATGTGGCCTTTGTTAAACATGATTTATACTGGGGCAAATATCAAAAGGAGTAAGCTCCAATTTTGGTAATGCATTCCAAATCAGCTTTGAAAAAAAAAGAGTAAAAAAAAAGGAGCCCTACACCGAGGCAAATTTTGAAAAATTGCGATTTCAAAAGTTATTTCAAGACTGTTTTTTATTTCGTTGGGGTTGGATTTTATCCCACCAACCTTGGCAGGCTCGGGTTTTATCCCACTGATCATTTTTATTTCATTGGACTTGAATTTTATACCACAAACATCGGCAGGCTCGAATTTTATCCCACTAACCGTTTTTATTTTTGTTGGGGTTGGATTTTATCTCACCAACATCGGCAGGCTCGGGTTTTTTCCCACTGATCGTTTTTATTTTTGTTGGGTTTGGATTTTATCCCACCCTCGGCAGGCTCGAATTTTATCCAACTGACCGTTTTTAATTTGTTGGGTTTGAATTTTATCCCACCAACCCCACAAATCTCGGCAGGCTCGAATTTTATCCCAGTGACTGTTTTTATTTCGTTGGATTTGGATTTGAATTTTATCCCACCAACCCCACAAACCTCGGCAGGCTCGAATTTTATCCCAGTGACTGTTTTTATTTCGTTGGATTTGGATTTTATCCCACCAATCTCGACAGGTTTGGGTTTTATCCCACTGACCATTTTATTTTATTGGGTTTGAATTTTATCCCACCAAACTCGGCAGGTTCGGGTTTTATCCCACTGACCGTTTTTATCCCACCAACCTTGGCAAGTTTGGGTTTTATCCCACCAATCTCGGCAGGTTCGGATTTTATCCCATTGACCGTTTTTATTTCGTTGGGCTCGGGTTGTATCCCACCAACTTTGGCAGGCTCGGGTTTTATCTCACTGACTGTTTTTATTTCGTTGGGTTTGGGTTTTATCCCACCAATCTCGGCAGACTTGGGTTTTATCCCACTGACCGTTTTATTTTATTGGGTTTGAATTTTATCTCATCAAACTCGACAGGCTCGAATTTTATCCCACTGACCGTTTTTATTTCGTTGGGTTTGGGTTTTATCCCAACAATCTCTACAGGTTCGGATTTTATCCCACCGACCGTTTTATGTCGTTGGATTTGGATTTTATCCCACCAATCTCGGCAGGTTTGGGTTTCATCCCACTGACCGTTTTATTTTATTGGACTCGGATCTTATCTCACCTATCTGTTATTTCCTGACAATCAAACTTAATTTCCTGTTGGAGAGTCTCAGCGTCCGTTGCGCACCCTTCTATCCCCATTCTTGGAGCGTAACTGTGTCTCTCCGCGCATCTTTTTCTAAATCATGACAACCCACTTTCTTTGACTATTTTGATTAATAATTGTGCTTTATCATACATTTTGTATTTCATGTTCAGAAGTTCTGAGAGCTTAGACTTCTTCGATTTTGCAAAGATCACACATGGTCAATGTATTTGTTTCATTGTGGTTCACTTGTATTCGAACTACGTTTGACCTGATTCCCCATGGTGGGATACTATATGAGTTCGATCATGTCTTTTGCAACATTATTGCATCATTTTTGTCCAAATAATTTTAGCCAAATATTGGCTTGATATTTTAGCTCAGGTACAGTTGGAAGAAACAGGTAAACAATTTGGCATCTACGTCTTTGTCTTGAATTTTTTCGAAACTCTAGACAAAGAGGGGCAAGCTGTAGACACCAAATTTTTGTCAATTTTTAATATTTTCTTGAATTTTTATCTATTTGATAAGTTATTTATTTTTTTTACATTTTAATGCGTAATTTTCTCATTTTTGCAGGTTTGTTTTAGGAAAAGAAAAAAATGAAAAAAGAAGAAAATCAAGAAATCAAAATCATTTTGTTTTACCAAAATCACTATTAACCCATTTCTACACTCCATCCTCATTAACATTTCTTCTCATTTTTGGTAAAAAATTCATCATTTTAGCCCATGCACCTTTCTTTTCATTACGTGGAGAAAATCATCATTTTGGTGAACCTAACACACAAAGTCCACTTTTTGGCTCAAAATACATCCCTCGACTCTCTCCCTCACAAGTCAGACACAACACAAAAAAAAAAAAAAGAGAAGCAAAGCACTCTTTCTCCTCCCAAGTCACTTTCGGCCCTTTCTTTGGTTCCCAACAGACAAGCCACAAAAAGAAAAAAATCTTCATCTAACTCTCAGCCCTTCTCTCCTCAAGAAAAGAAAATTTTTCAGCACACTTCCAACACACAAACTCTCATTCTCACTCTCGGCTCTCTCCCTCAAAAGGCAAGAAAAGAAGACAAAAAAAAAAGAACCACTCCAACTCCCAACTCCCCTCTCGGTTCCCTCCCTTTTCTCCCAACACATCCACACACAATATCAAAAAAGGGGCAGCAACCGGTTGGATTGAAGTTGAAAATTGCATCTAAAACTTCAACCGAAGGATTGCCATATTTATTGAGGTATATTTTCAGTTTTTTTTATCATATTAAATCCATGCTTCATTGCTTAATCTTCTCTTGCTTTTCGTGTTTTCTTTTGTTGAACGGGTTGCTGAAATTTGGGATAAGCCATGAATAAAAATTAAGAAAAGAGAAATGGCCTTGCAAATGCCTTGTTTGTGTTTGATAAAATGCCACAATGAAAATATGAGTTAAGTTAATGAATCTTTTGTGCATTTTCCCATCAAAATAGATGATTGTAGCTGGCACAAGGTCCGAAAATGTTTGATTATCCAAAATTTTTGGAGTTTTTGAGCCTTAAAAGCATTGAAGGATTTTTTTTTATTTTTGGAATGTTTTTGCTTTAATTTTACTACATTGTTGTTGCTTTTCAGTGATTTCGGCTCATAGTTACATTATAGAATTCATAAGGAGTGTTGTAGTGTAAATTTTTTTATTTTAGTAGTGATTATAGTGGTTTAAAAAAATAAAAACTGGGCTGTTTTTTGGCCATTTTGCCACTTTTAATTCATTTTTTGTAAAAACTAAGCCCAAAAATGGAATCTACGCGAAAAATCGAGTTGGGGTGTGGATTTTGATAATTTTTTTTGAACGGAAAGAAGAAAAAGGAACGGATGGGAAGTGGAGGAAGAAGAAAGAAAAGAGAAGAAGAAAAAGAAAAGAAAGGAAAGAAAAGAAAAAAGGAATGTGGGTTGGGCTAATTTGTATTTTTTTTGGTGGGCTTGTTTCTTATTTTCGGTTGGGCTAGAAGGTCAGACCCATGCTTTATTTTGGTTGGATTTGAGTGATAAAAGACGGGCTGGCCTGTGTGTTTTGTCTTGGACTTTCGGTTGGGTTTGGGTAATGTTCGGCCCAAAGAAATAAAATGATGGCCCGATGGCATTTTCTTACCCAAGGCAAAAACTAGGCATGTCAATGGGTAGGGTTTGGGTTGGATCTTTTTTATCCAGATCCAGACCCATTTAATGTAGTTAGATCCAGACCCAAATTCAGATCCTTTTGGGTTTGAAAAAGTAAGTCCATACCCAAACCCTTATGGATCTGGGTATCCAATGGGTATCCATAAGTATTTTCTGAACATACTAAAGTAAAAATGTATTTAAAATATATAGAGTTCATAAATAATATAAATATCCTCCAATTTTTGTTTTCAAATAATAAAATTAACATTCAACACGTTGAATGCAATAGTGTGAATTCAAAGAAAGAATTATTATTGACTACTTCTATTTTCAAAGATTAAACTGCATCCATATCCAATATTTCATTTGTTTGCCTTTACTTTTTCTCCTTTTCTTGAAAAAGTTTGAATCAATTACAATGATAACTAGGACTAGTTTTTACAAAAAGAAAACAACCATAACATATATAAATATTTAGTCTTATTAAAAAAATGTAATTTTGTACATTTTTTTCTTATTTAAACTTCAATGTTGGTAGATGTCTCGCAATTCAGCACTAAAATAATAAATGAGATAAAAGTCATTTGACTAAGGATAAATGGAAAATAAATAATAGAATAAGAAAATTTATAAACACTTACTCATTTTTTTTGATTCAATTCAATCATCAGTAATCACTAATGTTTCAACCATATCTAGAAACAATTTGGCACGAGTCTCATTAATCACCCAACCACCAAATGCCATAAAATCTTACTGTATTCGATCCAATAGTCATAAAATATTATATTATTTTATAAATTTACTAATATATATATTATTTAATTAAATAAATATGGATCTGGGTAAGATCTAGTATGGATATGAATTTGGATATTGGATTCTAGAAAACCACCAGACCCTACCCAGACCCACAACTCTTTCACAGGGTCTGGGTCTGGGTTTGAGAAATTAAATCCAAACCCTACCCAAATATATTGGATCTAGGTTGGATCTGGATAAGACCCAACCCATTGACATGCCTAGCAGAAATAGAAATTTTCACTTTAACCCCTGATCTTTGGAGTAGTTTTACTTTGGCCCAGAACATTTTAAATTTCTTTCACTTAGATCCTTAAATTAATTATATTTTGGTCCCTGAACTTTATCTTTTATTTAATTTTGGCCCCTAAACTTTTAAAAATTATATTTTTAACCCAAAAGTTTTTCAATTTTTGCAATTCAGTCCCTAGTGAATTTTGACCCTCTTTATTATAATTGCTTCTTTTTTTTAATAGCTAATTATGTTACTTTTGAGTATATTTAACTTATAATTTTAGATGTTCTTAAATTTCTTTACATTTGACATGTTAAGGTGAATTTAGTATTTTTTTTATCATTATTATTATTTTCAATTAAATTGGTGTCACGATTCTTTTGTTCATTTTGAGTATAAATAGGGTAATTTAACTTCCATTTAGTCACCACTTCAAAAGGGAGGTACCCCTATTATTATTTAAATGTCAATTACGTGCTCTTATGTGCTCCTACGTGTTCCTATGTGTTTATATATTTTTATACGCTTTATTTATTTGATTTAAATGTTCATTCAAATTTTCTTATATTTGTTTAGTTAATTTTTATAATTATTTGAGAGGCATTTAAATACCTCAAAAATGTAATAGATAGGATAATTAGATTTGTTTTGTTTTATTTTCCTATTTTAGACTGTAGTTAGATTCCCCACTGTAATAGATAGGTTTTTGTGTGTTTATGTGGCTTATGTGTTATGTACTTTATCCGCTTTTCTTAGGATTTTTGCATTTAGATATTATGTTTATGTGTTATGTGCTACGTGCTCTTACATGTTTATTTGTTTTAATTTATACCTATTTGTCTTACTGTATATTAAGAATGCATGACGTCACCACACTAGTCCAACGCTAGTTGTGGCTTCTCCCTCTGCTTACTTGTTAGTCCAACGCTAGTAAGGATTTTTAGAAATGTGTTAGTCCAACGCTAAATCCTTAGATTATTCATACATTAGATTCATCTTTGGGTGATATTCATTACAAGTTCATGCATATTTTCATTTTTAGGATCTTTTCTCATTTACATGATATTCCCTATTATATTATCCCCTATCCTCTATATGTGTTCATCATATCATTTAGAATTGCATCTCATTTAAGAAATTGTAGAATAAGTTAGTTCATTTGCTTGTTTATATTAGGAGAATTATTCTTTGAACATGGGAAATGGGTGATTATAACTCTTTAGTTTAAATACCCCATCGATCTCTGTATAAAAAAATTATGTCACGGGTTTTGCCTCCCATACCCATTATGTTGCATTCCCTATTCTTTGGCCACTTATATCTATATATAATTTAATTTTCTTTTCTTTTTAATTTCATCATTCGCATACTCGTGACACATTCAAGGAATTATTTTGGCATTCGCAATCAATGCGATTGGTATCAATTAAACCCTTGAATGGATATTTTGTCCCTTTCGATATTTTATAAATTTAGATTTGCATCTATGTAGGAAACATTCAAACGTGATAAATTTAAGATTTAGATTAAGAAATTTTTTTTACTAAACCTCGCAACTAGCTTAGACTAGGTTGAAAGGGTGCTTTAGATTTGAATTAATCGAACCTTTGCCTTTCTTTTCTTCAACCGTGACTCCCGAACTCATTTTCTCTTGCTTTTCAAAGACCTGAAGTTGTCCAAAAAAGGTTTTATTTTATTTTATTTTTATCAAAAATATTTTTTAGTGACTTGGTACACTCGAATTCAATGCCAAGTGGCGACTCCTATTTTTCTTAAAAACCCTTTTTGACTAATTTGGACCCAAATTGTCACATTTTTTAAAGTCCCATTTTAGGTCCTTTTTGACTTATTTTAAATAAATCACATCTTTTCTAAATATTTATTTTCATCGCGAAAAAATGGGGCGCGACAATCTAGCTTCTCTCACCTGGTTCATTTCCTGTTTTCTCCTTATTGAGTTGCTTTTTCAGTTCCCTGATCCTCACTTTTGAATTCCCTTGCATTCTTTTATTCCATTCTAGAATGGCTATCTTGTACTCCTTTATTTTTCCTGGTCACTTTGTACATTTTGGAACCTGCGTGTACTTTATCCCATGCTCCTTTGATCACATTCTTTGATTCTGGATTTTTAGTCCATCATTGATCAAAATAAAACCTCATTCTTCTTTTTTGTCTATCTAGATTAGTATCTAGGATCAGGATGAGGTGGTTTGGGGCTTCATTTTCTACATGTGTACAAGAGGCCTTATCAAACTTCTACATCCATTCAGCATTGCTTAAGCACTTGTCCAATCTCTCCTTCACTTCCCCATCCCCCTCCCAACAATTGCTCCACATCCATGGCACCCCTTCGTATCCTATTTCTATAGGATCATTAGCTATGATGAAGCTGTTGAAATCCCTTAGACTTCCTTCAGCTCTCTCTCTCTCTGCCCCCCTTCCTCAATTTCTCCCCATTCGGTCTTATATCACTGAAATCCTCCACCAGCATCCAAGGCTTTCCCTATTCCTTTTTCCTGTTTTCAAGATTTTTTCCACTATTTTTTTCTGATATTGCTATCAATACTCGCATATAGGCATACTAGCTGCCCATGGCAATTAGTTTCCCTATCTTTTATTTTTGCTACTATATACCAACTAGTGCTGTTCACTTCGTCTCTCTTCACATCATTGTTCCAAAACAAGGCCAGTCTCCCTGCTCTACCTATAGAGTTTACAATGTATCCATTTTCAAATTTGATTGTCTTTTGCACTTTTTTCATGAAGTTTTCCTAGTTTTTTGTTTTACAAAAGAACACAATATTAGGAGAGTGGAGATTTAAAACCTCCTTCAATCGGAAATTTGTCAAGGGCCCTCCTGCACCTCGATAATTCCACACCACAACCTTCATTTACACTTTGGAGGCATAAAGGGGTTAGCCTCCAATTCCCTAGTTGATAGTGTGTTGATTGTTTCCTTTTTCATTGCTTTCACCTTTGGGTTATCTGCAGCATCTTCATCCATTGGTTCTATCTCTTGTTGTAATGACTTCATTTTTCTTTTTCCTCCCAATTGCCCTAGCCGTTCCTTATTTATAATCTTCTTCAGAGAGGTTCTAGTTGTTCTCAACACTCTCTTGAATTACCTTCATTCTTCTTTTTCGCTTCCATCCCTCAAGTCTTCTACTGTCTATCTTTCCTTTTTCTCCTCAAAACCTTCCATTACCTTTGCCATTATCAATGCGTTTTCTGATTGGCCCCCATTGTGCTCCGCCTCCATATTCTCCTGTCTTATGCCTTGATTCTCATTACTCATTTCTGTAGATTCCTCTACTTCGTTTCCAACTTCCTCTTTCTTCCTTTCAATGCTGAACATATTCTTCCTTTCTTCCTATTGGATCTCCTTTGGCTATGTAGTTGGATCTTGTAAATATTCTGTCATCTTATCCTTGTATACCTTTCTCCTCATGGATCCTTGGTCTTTTCCATCCTTTTTTTTTTGCATCCCTATTGTATTTTACTTTCTTTCTATCTCTTTTGGTGGTTCATTCCATCCTTTTAATAGGGATATCATGATGTTTCTTGCTCTCATCCATGCTCCATATTGCTTTTCTCTCTGCATCACCCCTTCTCAAATATGGCTGCATAAAAACGAATATGCAGCTTGTATTTGGTCAAGAATACAGCAATGCTGCTTGCAATATGGCATACTATTCCAATGCCATTTCTGGTAATGAACTAATCTGAACATGATGCAATTTAATTATGATAAAGAACCAAGCAGAGCCTTGAGTAGTTCTTTTCTTTCTTCTTCCCCTTTTTAATTATTAATTATCTTTCTTACAGTCTTTTTTCATTTAGCTCTATTACACAAGATCCTACTTAAGAATTCTGATGAAGAGGTTATACTTTCGTATTCTCTATACCAGTATTAGAACTAGATGGGAATTGGAATAGTGTTTTAAAGATATGTTGATTCATTTTAGTAGGATACAATTCTGCTTCTAATAAACAACAAGCATTACTTATTTTTTGTATTGAGCATTATTTTGAACTAGAAATTTTTTTACAATTCCTTCAACACATTTTTCAAATGATATTTTTATTATTTTTGTTGAAAATCTAGAATATTTTTTCTGTACAGCTATAAATTCTGTATATCCTATGATTTTTGCTCTATTTTATGATAGAATAATTTACTCCTAATGTATTTTAAAATAGAATAAATTAGCTCCTAATTTTTAGGAGATTACAGATTTCATGGAATTGACAAAAGTCAAATTCCACTTGTATAAATGTTGTATAGAGCCTAGAACAAAACAAAAAGAAAAAACATAACAATTCAGTTTTCTTTTTGTTCATGGTATCAGAGCTTTTGCTCTTGGAACCTCTTATTGTCAACCTTCATTGCTGAGTGCTTTCTTCTTTTCAAGTCTTTATTGCCAAGTGCAAATTCTAGCCTTTATTGCTAATTTTTTCATTAGGCCTTCATTGCCAATTTTTCTTTGAAACCTCCAACATGTCTGAAACTGAAACATCAGAAATCAACTCCAATACCAAATCAGAAGAGACCTCAAATATTCCACAAACAAGGGATTTGCAGAGTATCCAGGTAGCCTACAGGCTCAACGGAAAAAAACTATTTGAAATGGTCACAATTTGTTCAAACATTTCTCAAAGGAAAGGGAGAAATCAGCCACTTGCTTGGAACTGGACCGAAAAAGGGAGATCCTAAATTCGCTACTTGGGATGAAGAGGATTCTATGGTCTTGTCATGGCTGTGGAACTCCATGTTATATGAAATAGGTGATACTTGCATGTTCCTACCAACAGCTAAAGATATATAGACTACTATTCAACAGTCCTATTCAAAGACAGGAGATGCTGCCCTAATCTATGAGATCAAAACAAAGATCTCAGCCACTAAACAAGGCAACCTTTCTGTTACTCAATATGCCAATCTTCTGCAAAATCTGTGGCAGGAACTGGACCAATATCAGTGTGTTCAGATGTTATGTAGTGAAGATGCAGCCACCTTGAAAAACTTTATCGAAAAGGATAGAGTTTATGACTTCCTTGCAGGTCTGAATGTGGAATTTGATCAGGTCAGAGTCTATATATTGGGGAAGAAAAGATTATCATTTCTGAATGAGACAATATCATTGATCCGAGCTGCAAAGAATAGGCGAGAAGTCATGTTGGAGCCTAAAATATTAGAAGGCTCGGCAATGATTTCTACAAAATCAAACAATAAGGAAACAAAGATAGGTAATGGGCGTACAGAGTCAAATAAAGACATAATTTGGTGCACATACTGCAAAAAAACACGTCATACACGAAATGATTGCTTCAAACTCCATGGGAAGGAAAAGTCCTTAGTCGTAAAGGAGGATTCAAAGGCGGAAAAGCCCACTTAACTAATGGAGTAGACCAAACACAAGAAAAATCCAACCAGGTTGGTATAGGAGAATTCAATAAAGAAGAAATCGAAAAGCTAAGAAACCTCCTAAATTTCCTTGAAAAGTCCTCTAGTACGTGTTCATTGGCTCAATCAGGTAAGTACCTTAACTCTTATGCGCTAAGTGCCTCAAGCATGTCTTCTCTAGACTCTTGGGTCATCGACTCAGGAGCTACTGACCATATGACTCACAACCCAATCAGATTTAGAACATACAACCCATGTCCTGAAAATAGAAGAATTACTGTTGCGGATGGATCTTCTATAACTGTTGCAGGCCAAGGGACAATAAATCTATCAAATTCTTTGTCCCTAAATAATGTGTTGCATGTCCCAAAATTGTCCTCCAATCGCATATCCATCCATCAAATTACCAAAGATCTGAACTATAAAGTAATTTTCTATTCTACTCACTATGCTTTTTAGGATTTGGTTACGGGGAGGACGATTGGACTTGCTAAGGTGAATGATGGGCTTTATTACCTTGAGGAAATGAGTGGCAACAAGAAGAACAATAATCAGTTATCCCTCACCTGCTCCTCAAATAATAAATATGAAATTTGGCTTCATCATTTCCGCCTTGATCATCCATCTTTATTTTACTTAAAAGCATATTTCCTTCACTTTTTTAAGAATGAAGATGTTAGTAGTTTTCATTGTGATAAATGTCAAATTGCTAAACATCATAGACTATCATTTTCATTGAGTAATACAAGATCTACTAGACCTTTCTCTTTGATACATACTGATATTTGGGGGCCTTGTAGAGTTTCTAGTATTTCTGGAGCAAAATAGTTTGTCACATTCATTAATAATTGTACTAGAACTACTTGGTTATGTCTTATGAAAAAAAATCAGAAGTAAGCAATATTTTTCCAATGTTTTGTAAAATGATTTGTACATAATTTGGAAGTTTGATTAAAAGAGTAAGATCTGATAATGCAAGAGACTATTTTAATCAAATTCTCTCATCTTTTTTTCCAAAAAGAGGGTATAATACATGAGTCATCTTATGTAGACACACCCCAACAAAATGGGATTGCTGAACAGAAAAATAGACATTTACTCAATGTGACTCGAGCAATTTTGTTTCAACATAAAGTTCCAAAAACCTTTTGGGGGGAGGCTGTTTTAACTGCTGCACATTTGATAAATAGAGTACCTTCCAAAGTGCTAAATAATCAGTGTCTCATTGCTACTCTTTCTGTTTTTTACCCTTATTTTAATGTCTCTTGCACATTGTCACCAAAAGTGTTTGGTTGTGTTGCTTTTGTATATGTTCATGCACACCAAAGAGGGAAACTTGATCCAAGAGATTTAAAATGTATTTTTGTGGGATACTCAAACACAAAGAAAGGATACAAGTGTTATCATCCACCTTCAAAAAAATTTTTTACATCCATGGATGTCACATTTGTTGAAAATGAACCTTACTCTCAAAGTAACAATCCTCATCTCCAGGGGGAGAGTTCTTGGGAAGATAAGGAATCTCTCCTTGATCTTCAAAGTCCTACACTAAACTTGAAGTCTTTTAAACCTGACCATACACCAAATTCCAAAGGAGAATATGCTAGCAGTGAACCTGAACTTGAATTTGAAGTTGAACATGCCAGTAAAGAAATTGAACCTGATCTTGGAGTTGAGAGAAAAACTGGTTTAAATCCAAATACACCACTCAAGGTCTACTTAAGGAAGAAAGTTCATATTTTTGAACCTGTACAAACCCAAGAATCTGAACCACGATCAGGTACTGAAAATTCTGTTCCTTTGTGTGTTCAATCTGACTTTGCTCATTGTGAATTTAATGATTTAGACCTGCCTATTGCTATTCGAAAAAGAACACGAGAATACACTAAGTATCCAATCTCAAATTTCATGTCTTTCCATAGACTCTCTCCACAACATAAAACTTTTCTTACCACCATCAACTCCATTTCAATCCCACAAACACTAAAAGAGGCACGTAGAAATAAGAATTGGTTACAAGCTATGAAAGAGAAGATGAATGCCCTAGAGAGAAATAAGACTTGGGAAATTATAAACCTACTTAAAGGAAAGAAAATAGTGGGATGTAAATGGGTGTTTACTTTGAAATATAGAGCTGATGGTTCATTAGAAAGGTATAAAGTTCGGTTGGTCGCAAAAGGATATACACAGACATATGGGATAGAATACCAAGGGATCTTTGCACCCGTTGCAAAAATGAATATCGTGCGTGTTCTTTTGTCTTTAGCCGCTAACTTTGGTTGGTGTTTACAACAATTTGATATTAGGAATGCATTCTTACATGGGGATTTAGAAGAAAAGGTGTACATGGAACCTCTACCAGGTTTCAATGAAATGTTTTTTGAAAAGAAAGTGTGCAGGTTAAAGAAAGCTTTATATGGATTAAAACAATCGCCAAGGGCTTGGTTCCAAACAAACAAAGTCAAGGAGATCATACCTTGTTCATAAAACATTCAAAAGGAGGTGTTACAGCTCTACTTGTATATGTAGATGACATCATCATCATCGGGAATGATCCAATTGAAAGAGAAACACTCAAAAAGTGTTTAGCAAAGGAGTTTGAAATTAAAGAACTAGGGAGGTTGAAGTATTTTTTAGGCATTGAGGTAGCATACTTAAGTAAAGGCATCTTTGTTTCTCAACAAAAGTATGTCTTAGACTTGCTTAAAGAAACAGGCAATCTTGGATGCAAGGCAGCAAGCACATCCATTGAGCCTAACTTGAGATTGATTGAAGAGAAGGATGATAGCACAGTAGATAAGGGAAGATATCAGCGGTTGGTTGGGAAACTGATATACTTGTCCCATACAAGGCCGGACATAGCATTTGTCGTAAGTGTAGTAAGCCAATTTATGCATGATCCAAGAGAGAAACACTTGCAGGCTGTCAACAGAATTCTATCCTACCTTAAAGGGGCACCGGGTAGAGGAATTTTGTTCAAGAAAAATGAAAGATTGCTCATAGAGGCATATACTGATGTTGATTATGCAGGTTCTGTTGTAGATCATAGATCAACTTCAGGATATAGTACATTTCTTAGTGGGAACCTAGTGACATGAAGGAGTAAGAAGCAATCGGTTGTTGCAAGATGAAGTGCTGAAGCAGAGTTTAGAGCTATGGCTCATGGAGTTTGTGAATTGTTATGGCTCAAAATAACACTTGATGACCTTAAAATCAAGTGGGAAGGACCTATGAAACTCTATTGCGACAACAAGTCTGCCATCAACATTGCACATAATCCAGTGCAACATGATCGCACAAAGCACATCGAAATAGATAGACATTTTATTAAGAAAAGCTGGACAGCGGCATGATTTGCACTCCATATGTAACATCAAATAATCAATTGGCAGATATCTTAACTGAGGGAATGCCAACTTCCAACTTTGAAGACATTACATGCAAGATGGGAATAGAAAATATCTATTCACCATCTTGAGGGGGAGTGTTGAAAATCTAGAATATCTTTTTTGTAAAACTATAAATTCTATGTATATCCCACGATTTCTGCTCTATTTTAGGATAGAATAATTTACTCCTAATGTATTTTAGAATAGAATAAATTAGCTCCTAATTTTTAGGAGATTACAAATTTCATGGAATTGACAAAAGTCAAATTTCATTTGTATAAATGTTGTACAGAGCCTAGAACAAAAAAAAAATAGAACAATTCAGTTTTCTTTTTGTTCAATTTTCAATCACCTTTTTACCTGTTATATATCATCCGGTGAAAAGGTTTATGAGATTGTTATTAACAATAATTTTCTAAATAATCTTCGAATTGAAAGCATGTAGTTTCCAGTCTCAAAAATTCAATAATGTTATTTTCTTTCCAAAAACCATTGCAGAATTTATTCTTTGCTGGATCAGACACTTCAGGTGGCACGATAATTTGGGCTACGACGGCACTTATCAAAAACCTCTACAGCAATGAAAAAGCACAAACTGAAATTCGAGAAGTGCATGGAGAGAGGAAAATGATAGATGAAGATGATCCTCAAAAGCTTCCCTATCTCATATCTATCATCAAGGAGACTATGAGATTGTACACAATTGTTCCTAATTTAGTCCCAAGATACTCAATGGAAAGTTGCATCCTTGGCGGATATGAAATTCAGCCCCGGACTATAGTTTACATAAATGGTTGGGCAATTGGAAAGGGATCTTGAGTATTGGAAAAATCTACGAGTTCTTGCCTGAGAGATTCTTGAATAGTACTATAGATATGAAAGGGGTGTAATTTCAATTGCTCCCATCGGGGGTAGGCAGAAGATGATGCCCTAGATACTCCCTAGGGCTAGCATGTATGGAGATCACACTTGCTAATATTTTGAATTCATTCAGCCAGGAATTGCCTTCTAGAGTGAAGAAAGAAGACATTGATACTCATTGTTTACGTGGTGCCCTGCGACTTGTGGCAAGAAACATCTGCCTTCTTAGCAAGGAAAAACAAATGACAACTTGGGAGGGAGGGGATAGGTTGGTTGGTTAGGAAGGGAGAGATTCTACATGAGAGGTCATGGATGCAAGCCTTAGCAATTACACTAAAAAAAAAAACACAAATGTCAACATAGTAGTTGTGAATAGGGTTACAAACAAATTGAATCGAGTCGAATCGAGTTGAGTCTCGACTTAATTTTATCAAGTTCGAACTAGAACTCAAACTCAATGACCGCTTAGTGTAAAGCTCTCGAGTCGAGCTGGAGTTTAAAAAAATAAAAAAATAATTTTAATTTTAAAAAAAATTGATAAAATAATATTTTTCTTAATAAATAATAAAATATTAGGGATATATATGTAATTTTACTATTAAAATAATATATATATATGTATAAAATTGAACTCGTGAGTTAACGTGTTGAATATTTTTGAATTCGAGTTTGACTTGGTTTGCTCGAACTCCACTTGAACTTGATATTGACCGAAGTCGAGTCGAGTTTTGAATCGAGTTGCTCGCGATCAACTTGACTCGTGTACAACTCTAGTTGTGAAGTTGTGTAAGGTATGAATAATTCAAGAAAGAAATATTAACAATACTCTTACGTATTTATTGTAGAATATTATTGTACTCTAAACATTCAACTAACGTATTAAATACTCTTACGCAGTTTAAATATATTGTAATGTTATAATATCTATCAACTATTGCAGTGCATCAAAAAAACTTGTTAACTATTCTTTGAGATATTTATTAAAATTTTACAACGATTAGATATCAAGAACTATGTATATTTTTATTAATGAAATACAAAAGATACAACAATTCAAAATATTTAGTTTCTAATAAAATTCATAAATTTACCAATATAACAATTAAATCGCACCAATAAAAGTGTGGATAAAAAAATTCAAATATATTAAAAAGATAGAAGTTGTTAGAAGAAAGGAAAACCATAAGAAAAACCCAATGAGATTTATCTTCAATTATATAAAAAGTTAAAAGTTAAAAGTATGATTTGTTAGATGATTCAGACGAAAGCGACAGTGCCTTCAAATATGATAGTGAGTGATTAGATTAGCAAGAAAGTGAGGAATGGGCTATATATATATAGGTTTTGGGTCCAAAAATTATGCCCCAAATTAAAATGACCAAGTTTTGGCAACACTTTGCTAAGCTTAGTATAACCTTGACTGATAAATATCAAATGTAATATTGTATATTAATGTACTCAAAGAAATTATGAGATCTCTAATTCGACTTTTAACCTTTACTTTTCTTCCTTCTCTCATGCAATAGTTGGAGTTTGTTGAACAAAAGAAAAGTATTATATATTGTTTGTTTTATTTAAAGAATCACCACACCTATCAAGAAATTTATGAAAAATTCTCGTGTTAAGAATCTAAATTTTTATTTTTTACTCACAATATTATTATTTTTTTTAAAAAGTGTATTTTTTTTAGAGAACAAAAAAGTCTGAACACCTGAAAAAAAAAGTGTGAAAGCTTGAGTTTGGGTCAATTAGATTGGGGCTAGAAGCCTAACAAACCAAAAGTGCCGAGTATTGCAAACAATCTTTAAGCCTGAAGGATTCTCCTTAAGCTATCGAATCAGGTTTTTTTAGTTAAGCACGTCTTTGGGTTTGTAGCAGAGCCCAGGCCAGAAGCCCCAATTGAAAAGCCTGCTAACAGTAAAGAACTAAAGATGGAGAGGTTAGCACAGGTCGTCTGCCGGATTTTCAAATGGAACCACCCGCGGTGCTTTTAAATACTCCTATAGGATACACTGATTGATGAAATCCCTTACAAACATTATAGGTATGTTTACACAAGTCGACTTAGTTGATAATAATAAGTCATTCTTTTACAAAAGATCATGTGCTCAAGTTTCGTTGTCAATGTAAAGAATGTATTAATGTACAATCTATAAAAATTCATGTAAGTGATCTATGGTTCCAAATATAAAAATTATGTTGGTACGCAATTCATAAGAACCTATAGTCCCAAATGTGAAAACTGTGTTGATTGACGATATGTAAGAACTCTTACAAGTAACCTATCGAATGTGAAAATTATATTGGTGGTTGATCCGTAATTGAAGCCGACCTATGGTAATAATCAGAGTCAAACCCATCCAAATTTTTAATTAGCAAGAAAAAAGAAAACAGTATGGGTGTCTGATTATTTTACTTGGTTTTGGATTCCAATTTTGAAAATTAGTCTTTTTGATGTTCACATTTGCTTTCATAGTTAGATTTTGTAAAAAATAACCCAATAATAGCTTTTAGTATTTCTGATTATTTAGTCTTTTACAAAAATTGTAGCGAGAACAGCACCACGCTGTTATTTCATTTAAATCTTGTAGCTCCCCGCCGCCCGGGGGGAGGGGGGGATCTTGCAGTTGTTTATTGCTTTAAGCAATTTGGCTTTCTTTTTTGGTCACTTGAGATATGGCCAAATTACTAGTTTGTCCAAACTATAACAACAGGTCCGTTTGGTTAGCATGATTTGCCAAAAAAAAAAAATTTCAAATATTATTTAGTTTGTATCTTAAACACAATTTCCAATCATTCTTTTATTTGGCATACATTACATCACAAAAAAAATTTTTGTACTATTTCAAATATTTTTTTTTCCAAATAATCTCTTATCCAAACACATCTATGTTAAATCAACTAGTAGATGCAATAAGACGACATATTGGCCATCCATCTCTTCTTAAATTACATACCCCCGTCAATTTTTGAAAAGTTTGAAAATATTAGTTATGAGATTAACCATTCAATATTATATGAATCATCATTCCATTGCACTCATATGAGAATCAAAGCAAGTACTTCGTTTTTTTTTAATTTGGTTAAAACAAGAAAGGAAATGAAAAAGCTGGCACGAAGGAGGAACAAGAATGAACCTCAGAACGGCTGGCATAGCAATTCCCAAAACCCTCATATTTAGAGTCCATTCTTCATCAAGCTTATATTATAAATTTGATCTGATAAAAGTCATGGGTCCATCAATAATCACCTGCTTGGTAAAAGACCATTTTGTTTTGTCAAGCATCTAAACTGACTAATTTAAATTGAACATAAATGATCAACAACTAAAATGAAGAAAAATATAAGTTGAGGGACTGAGTAAGGACATTTGAGGAAATTTACCTCACTTCCGTGTGGAAAAATCGTTAAAAAAAACTATAAATATTTCTGTTTCTAAGACTAAGCTATAAATACGTAAGTTCGAAGGTCAATTTAACATGTTGAAACAAAAGTTTTATGCAAACTATATGATATCAAATCTTTGACTTTTGCTGTAAATGAAGTCATGAAAGATACTCGTATGCAATTATTGTGATTCGAAATCATCTCTGACGAGCATTAGGTCAAGGCTGTAGAATTTATTTCTAAACAAATAGTATAATATAAACCCAGGGACCATGTGTTGGGATTCTTAACAATAAACACAATAAACAACTCAAGGGCATTTTTTTTGACCTCCCATCTTTCCCCGTTACTTTTCCACTCCCTTGCTATTAGGCCCAGAATTCAAATATGAACCTGACAGCAGAGATAGTTTTTAAAACCCTCCACTGACCATTAGACTAATCCCAGGAGATTAACTAAAGGGCATGTATTGGTTCGTACTTCTAAATATTTTGCACGCTTCTCTCTATGGGTGGTGGTCACAAGTGAGTTCACGATCATGACACATTCGGCTTTAAAATTCAGCAGTCAACCCTCAACACGAAAAACATCCAACAATATTCTACGGATTATTCTTCTTCGATCATTAGTTTTAACCCCCAAGGGTCGGTATTTTGTGGATTCAGATCTCCTACGGTTGCAAGGACCGCATTATGACGGTCCAAGATTGGATTAGAGTGTCACAGCTTGATATCCGCCATCTATTTCAAGATTCACTAGTTTTGAAATGGATGATTGAGATCGAGTAGGGCCACTTCGATTCAATCTCAAACCATCAATTGTATAGTCCGGTTTCTCTTGCAACTGTAGAGGAGCTAAATCTGTATTTTTCAAACATGATGTACTAATTTTCTGGTAAATTTTCAAAAATAAGTTCTAGCTATACATGAAAATCAATTTTAAGATTTATTTAGTTTCTTACGGACAAATAATACAATAATCCTGCAAAAGTTTTGTAATATCCACCAACTAATAGTTAATAATGCCTCGGGAATTATTAAATTTTAGACTAATCAAATACTCATATTCACTAACACAAGCTATTGAAATATACCAATACGCATTATTTTAAGGGATAACCCCCTTAGGTTTCTAACAATTTCATCTAGCTTCCCTCTAATTTGAGAAATTATATTGACCTCTCTTGACATAATGAGTTACCAAAAATGACCTTCACTTTCTCACTATTTTACACGGAAAAGAACCGATATTCTTAAAAGAGAAAAAAATCCAAAAAACTTGTTCGAAAAATTTTTGTGATATTTCAAAACAATTGTCAATTGACAAAACTTATTTGAGTAGATGCTTTGATTGTGCATTTTATTGAAATTAATTAATATAAAAGTGAATGTAAAAATCACAGTATACACAGAGACGTGACTTTTTTTCAGGCTAGTACCCTCCGGGTTTTGGATTGCTAGAGCATCTCCTTATTTTTTTCCCTGACAAAATGTGCCTTAGGATTATGATAGTAGTAACATAGATGGAATTGTTAGTGATAGTGTGGATCTAGTGGTAGAAAGAAAAGAATGTTACAAAGTTGTCTAGTTGGTAGCCTGTGACAGTGATAATGGAGATGGGCTTGGTAGTAATTGTTGACGTAGAATGTAGAAAGATGGTAATATTCTTGGATTTGGGCCATGGTAGTTTTTTTCCCTACACACTAGAAAAGAAAAGATTAAAAAAATCAAGCAACTTGAAGCTCAACAAAGACTATTTAAAACCAACTTCTATGGCCATTTTCCAGCCACCTCAAGAAAATCTTCCTCCTGAAGTTATGGAGATAGTATTGATCATTGCTTTACTTTCAGCTCTTCCCATAATTTTCCTGATTCTTCTTCAGAAAAACAGCAGGAAATCATCAACAAAATCTCATCCACCTCTCCCTGGTCCTCCTGGCATTCCAATCATTGGAAACATGCATCAGTTTGATCCCTCAGCCCCACATATCTATCTCGGGGAGCTTTCCAGAAAGTATGGCCCTCTCATGTCCCTCAAGCTCGGATCCTTGCCAGTACTTGTGGTTTCTTCAGCAAGAATGGCAGAAGAGGTTATGAAAAATCATGACTTAATTTTCTGTAGCCGACCACCTATGCTTGGCCAGCGAAAATTGTCCTACAATGGCCTGGACATCGCGTTCGCACTGTACAATGAGCAATGGAGAGAATTGAGAAAGATTTGTGTTCTTCATCTCTTGAGCTCCAAGAGAGTTCAATTATTTCGTCCTATACGCGAAGATGAGGTCTACCGAATGATTCAAAAGATATCCCGTGAATCTGCTTCATCACAAGTAACTGACTTGACTCACACTTTATTGTCTCTCACAAGTACAATGATTTGCCGAATTGGATTTGGAAAAAGATATGACGAGGAAGGCCAAGAAAGAAAAAGATTCCACTTTCTCTTGCAAGAAGCTCAGGCAATGTTTGTTGCATTCTATTTCTCTGATTATTTTCCTACAATTGGTTGGTTGGATAAATACACTGGGATGCTATCTCGACTGGAGAAAGTTTTCAACAAGCTTGATTTGTTCTACCAAGAACTCATTGATGAGCACCTGGATCCAAATAGGCCAACGTCAATGGATGGAGACATTATTGATCTCTTGATTCAATTACAGAAGGACAGATCAACTCCGTTTGATCTGACTGTGGATCACATCAAGGCCACGCTTATGGTAATAAACTAACTCTTTAACATACTATTCCAGTACAGAGTGTGATGTACAGGTTCTGTTAGTTCTTTTCTACTTGAAATTGCAATCATATCTTATGAAAAATAATGCTGCTTAATATGAATACTATACAATTTAATTCTGACACAAAGCCAAACACAGCGTTATTTATTTGTTTTTCTATTTACATCCTTAAGTTAATTGGCAGTATTACATACCAACTCCAAGTTCAAATTCTGATAGAGATGTTGTGTTTAGGGTCTCCACCAGAATTGGATCGGATGAGAGTCATTATTTTGTCTTACACAAACGTTGATTCATTTCAATTGGATACAATTGGTATTGATGAACAACAAGCATTTGAATCACCCCTTTTTTAGAAAAAAGAATTTGTAATATTTCCTAAACATAATGTTTACCTACCTCTTTATCGCCCACACATCACATTCCAAAAATTTTTCATTTTTACTGTCCGAAAATATTTCTAAATGATCTTCAACCCGAAAACATGAAAAGTTTTAGGCTTAGGAAATTCATTGATGATTATCTTTTTGTTTTTCAATAAACAACTGCAGAATGTATTTTTTGCCGGGACAGAAACTTCAGCAGGCACAGTAATCTGGGCAATGACAGCACTTATCAAGAACCCTACGGCACTGGAAAAAGCTCAAAACGAAATCCAAGAGGTGCTTGGAGAGAAAAAAATGATAGATGAAGATGATATTCAAAAGCTTCCCTATCTCAAAGCAATCATCAAGGAGACTATGAGATTGTACCCAGTTGCTCCTCTTTTAGTCCCAAGATACACAATGGAAAGTTGCATCCTAGACGGGTATGAGATCCAGCCCAAGACTACCGTTTACGTGAACGCTTGGGCAATTGGAAGAGATCCTGAGTACTGGGAAAATCCACATGAGTTCTTGCCTGAGAGATTCTTGAATAGTACTATAGATGCAACAGGGAAACACTTTCAATTGATCCCGTTTGGGGCAGGCAGAAGAGGCTGCCCGGGATACTCCCTGGGAATAGCAGCTGTGGAGCTTGCACTTGCTAATCTTTTGAACTCATTCAATTGGGGATTGCCTTCTGGAGTGAAGAAAGAGGACATTGATACTGATGTTTTACCTGGTCTTGCTATGCTTAAGAAAAATGCCCTGCGACTTGTGGCAAAGAAACGTGTGTCTTCGTAGTAAGAAAAAACATGTCAAATGGGATCAGAATGTGTAGTTCATATACAATGTACGGCCATTTGAGGGATTCTTGCTGTTTTGTTCCTCAATTTGGTATCATCAGATTTGAAATGAAAGAGTTTCATACGTTTGTATTGGAAGCTCAAACCCGTAAGCCTACGAAGCTTAGAGGGAAGTTTGTATAGATAACGTCGCTTTTCCATTAACCTAAGATTGCTTTTGAAAATCATTCTTCCAGCATTTGCCATAATTAGTCACTTTGGTTTAATGGAATGATTGCTGTGGGGGTCTCACATCAAATGTTAGCAGAATTGAACTTCGCACTGATTTTCGAGCTGCTGAAGTCGAGCACTGGAGCATATATTACCTGCGAATTATGATGCAAGGATGGAGGAAACAAATACATTAACAATAGAACGGAAAGAAGGAGTACTTGTATGGCAAATCATTGAAATAAACCTTCACATATTAATTTATTTCTAGTGTTAAGTCTAACTGAGGCAGCAAGTACGAAGGTAAATTTAATATGTTGAAACAAATCTTTTGATTTAAGCAAACTGTGCTATGAAATCTTTGACTTTTTTTCGTAAATGAAGTCATGGAAGATGCTTGAATGCAGTTAGATCCTCAACTATTGGGACGTAGGAACAGTTTAGAAAACCAAACAATGTGATCCGGAATCATTTCTGATAAGCATTACGTAAAGAATGCAGAAATTATTTGCAAAGAAAATGTATTCTACAAACTCAAGGACCATGCATGGGCGCGGTTGGGATTCTTGATGATAAATAGGTCAGGACATGTGAGCGGCGGGTTCATACTTCAATGCGAAAATCATTTACTTCCTCGTCACAGTGAGCAGTGGTCAGATCACGATCACGTTATGTGGTTTTAAAATTGACAAGTCAACCCTCAAAATGAATGCCATCCAACAATAATATATCATTCGGTAATTTCTGTAGTGCATTCACAAAGTTGGAAGATACGTGTGGAAAGCAGATAATATGGCAAAGAAGCCTCCACGTTGCAACCTGACAAGTACGGACCCGAAAGGGAATAATTCCAGAAAAGGAAGTGATGACCTATAACCGCGGTTTGGACATTGGAAATATAGCGTACTGCACAAGCTGGAAATGCATTGGGGGTGAAACGGAATTAACATAAATATAATGGGCTAAGGAGTAAAAATAAACCCGTAACTTTATTAAAACAACCCCAATTTTCAACTCTTTCGTCCATAATAACAACGGAATAACCCATTTTCGTTGAATACAAATGTTAGTGATTGCACAATATCATATTTAAATGCATTTTTGAATAAAGAGCCAACTCTTTATGGCTTTCCTAGACTACAACTAAAGATTAAATCCATTTTGAGGACCATTATTATATTCAAACGTGTGTCTCAGTTCAAAAGTTTCAGCTCCCCTTGGCTTTTTTCCATTACAACAACATAATACCCAAGGTGCCATAAAGACAGACTGATTTATCGGATAAAATGCAATTAAACCCGTTGGTGAGTAAAAGACCAGCTCTTTGTGCCTTTCAACCATTACAATGACAGAGTACCCAACGTGCCTTAAATACAAATGTCGGGTTATGGGATAAAATTTAGTTAAAACGGTTGTCTTATAAACGACCAGCTCTTTACGGCTTTCGTCCATCAGACAGTTAGGAGAACCCAATTTCCTTGAAAAAAAAATAATTTATCGGAAAGCATAAAAATTAACACGCCGGTGTCGGTTCTGTTGTATAAAACACCGAAGACGAAGCGTAAGCGGTACTAAACAAAGCCATGGTGGGGCCATCGAAGAGGAAGCGTATTAGGTACTAAACACAGAGCCATGTTGGGGCCCGCGGTGATGCGTGTGTTTGAAGACAGGTGGCGAGGTCGGAATGGAAGGCAAAAATTTGGTAAAGAGGTGGTGTCTACTGGCGTAAATTCAGGCGCAGGCGGTGACGGTAGATATATCTGAGGAAGGCCCTTCCGAAGCTATGGTGACAGACTGCAGCGGCGTGGAACAGAAGCAGAGAAATCAAAGGTGAGTACTTTTGTCCATAACTTTGAAAAATGGATTAGAATAACGAGTAAAGTACGTCTAGTAGGGTGATTTCTACAGTTCTTGTAAGAGGCAATGATAGAGGAATAAGGAATACGAAATACGAGGTGTAAGACCCTGCGTCTTCGAACAAAGATGAAACGAAACCGGGATATTATCGTAGTTTGTTTGTGCACCGAGCTTTGTGTACGTACGTAAGAAATGTTGGTCCTCTAATTTGTATTAAATTGTGTAAAGGAAATTAAGCAGAAATGAGTGAAGACGTGAAGAAGACGTTGTAACAGGACTAAAGTCTTAAAACAGAGTGATTTGGATGGCCGTGTGGACATGGATAATGGCCCCCATACTGCATTGCGAATGCTTATGTGAAAAGAATTAAAGAAACACACAGTAGAGGTTGAGTTTGTGGGTGTTAATGAAAATGCATGTCGATAGTGGTATTTTATGCTAAAGGTTGATATAATTGCATCAGCCACACTTATAAAAACTGTGTATATGAATGTTAGAGTAATGTTTATCGGTTGCATTTTGTGAAAGTTGTGAGGTAAAGTATGGTTTGTTAACTGAAATGATCGTGTATATATGTTTTGTTCCATTAGTAGACGAGCAGTATTTATGTTACAAACGAAAGCATATGGGGAGGCTGAAAAAAAAATGTTAAGCGACCATGGTTAGAAAAAACATTGAACAACCACACAGGGGTTGTAACTATGGGGCAGGATGGGGCGCTTAAAACTCATGACATGGTGCAGGAAACAGAGAACGGATAAATGGGGTTGGATGTTTGCGGCAGGTTAAGGTCATTTGACCTTAACCAAGAACCTGAGTGTGACCGAGACACATTCATTGAAAAAAGCGGTGGTTCAATAGGAGGACACGAAGATGAGGAGGCAGATGAATTGGTGGGCGCAATAGGCGTGGATGACGTAATGAAATTAACATTTGACACGGAAGAAGAAGCTGGGGAATTCTATAATTTGTATGCGAAACTAAGCGGATTTGGGATTCGTAAAAGTAATGCCAAACGAGATGCAGATGGCATTTCAAGATTTAGAAAATGGGTATGTTGCTGTGAAGGTTATAGGAATGAAAAGTGGTTTAATTATGAAGACCGGAAAAGAGAAGCAAAACCAATCACAAGAACCGGGTGTGGGGCTTGCTTTCGCGTGAAATATGACATAGAATCGGTAAAGTATGTGGTGACACGTTTCATTATGGAGCACAATCACCCGCTGGCATCAGAGGCAAGTGTGCAACACATTAGGTCGTATAGAAAAGTGAGCGATGCAGAATATGCACAGGCAAAAAGTCTAAAGTTGGTTGGGGCCAGAATATGCCAGATAATGAAACATTTTGTTATCAAAGCCGGAGGGTATAGTAACGTGGGATTTTGCATTAAGGATTTGTATAACCGAATGGACGAGGAACGTAGAAAAGATATTTTTAATGGCGATGCAGAAGGGGCACTTGGGTTCTTGGCAGCGAAAAAGGATGCCGATGACATGTTCTTTTATAAATATCATGTAGATAACGAAGGAAGATTGGCAAGGTTGTTTTGGGCAGATTCTAAATCTCGTGCGGACTTCAGTGTATTTGGAGATGTATTGGTGTTTGATACAACATACAAAACAAATAAATACCGCAAGCCACTAGTTGTACTTGCAGGGGTAAACAACCATTTGAACAGTACTGTTTTTGGCTGTGCACTGCTATCAGATGAGAGGATTGAAACATATGAATGGGTGCTAAGTACATTTGTGGAGGCTATGAAAGGTAGAAAGCCAGTAGCAGTGATGACAGATGGGGACAGTGCAATGAGAAGAGCCATAAAGAATCTTCTCCCGGATGCTTGTCACAGGCTATGTTCGTGGCACTTGCATAGAAATGCACGGAGTAATATTCGCTGCGAGGAGTTTAATAACAGGTTCTATAACCTGATGGCGAGAAAGTGTAGCACTCTTGAGTTTGAGGATCGGTGGGCTAGGTTGGTTAATGAATGTGGGGTGGTAGAGAATGAGTGGGTGAAGAAGTTGTACCGTAGGAGAAGGTTATGGGCAGAGGCCTATTTACGCGGTCATTTTTTTGCAGGTATGAGAAGTACTCAAAGGTGTGAGAAAATGAATGCTTTTTTGAATGAGTACTTGAATGAAAAAATGCGACTATATGAATTCGTTAGAAGTTTTGATTTGGCAATAGCATGGCTTCGACATACTGAGAGCAAAGCAGTTCACACAAGCGAAAACACAAAACCAGTCTTAACCACAATCCTGCCCGAATTAGAGGGGAGCGCAGCGGAGGTGTTTACAAGGAATGTGTTCTTCATGGTGAGGAAGCATTTGAACAGGCAAGGACTTCTAATTTCTGAGGGCTGGAGCGAGGATGGAGGGAGTCGTACATATTATTACTCGAAATATGGTGGACACGAAAGAAGTTGGAGGGTGGATTATGATAGGTCAACGGAGAAGCTAATCTGCACTTGCATGAAATTCGAGTCAAAGGGGATTCCTTGTGCTCACATGTTTCGCGTGATGGTGGTAGAAGGAATGAACAGGATCCCAGAAGCATGCATTTCGAAGCGGTGGACAAAGGGAGTTCACTGTACTAATAATGGAATGAAAGCATTTGTTGCAGACGAACAGCTGACACAAATGGCCAGATATGGCACTTTAAAGTCCAGCTGTAATACTATGTGTTACTATGCCTCCTACATGGATGATGCGTTTAATGACCTGCAACAGATGTTTGACAAGCATTCTGTGGACCTAAAGGAGAAGTGGATTGATAGGGGATATGGGGGAGATGGATTTGCAATGGATTCAAGAGTGAGGAACGATAGAAGTAGAAGAACATTCGGGCTGTTAGATCCCAGGGTTTCCCGGTCTAAAGGTGATCACAAGCATGCAGAAGCAAAGAAGAAAAGAAAGTGTGGTCATTGCAGGTACTATCGGAATTGCATACGTAGTTATACAGTAGTTAATTGATAAAATACATGAAGTGGACAGTGAAGGTAATAATGAAGAAGCGGGTATTTTTCGTTCTTATTAACAACAGTAGTAAATAAACACATAATTAAAAGTGCATACAAAGTATACAAAGTTATTGGCAATGCAAGAAAGTTGAAGTGGTGTAATGTTAGCATTGTGCTCAGTTAACGTGATTACTTGCAGTCACAAATGATTTGACATGTGATATATGGGTTGAAAATTGCAGGCAGGCCACAACCAACGAACATGCCCATACAAAAATAATTCGCACAACACAGCAGTTCATGATGATTATATGGAAAACTGTTTGGATGACTCGCTGGAAAAATCATTTGAAATTGGTACGGGCTGGAGCGACTCAGGCGAATGGAGAGGACAAGCATTTGTACCACAACCATTCGGTGTAGATGGGTAAGTCATTGTAGTTCCACCGAAGGGGTCATGCACAAAAGGATCACCAGATGCATGACTGTCAAGGTTGCGTCGTAAGCACTGCTGTAGCAAATACCGCTACTGCACTGGTTAATAGGAGAGTAAGTAGTTGACAAATTGTTTATTAGACGAGCCAAACTTGTTCCTGTTTTTGTAAATACGAAATTAAGTGGAAGCGTATGTTGCGCAAAATCTCTTCGTGGGATAGACGTTTTCCGAAGTGGCTACTTGGGAATCAGCTTCAGTTGCCCAGCTTTTGTAGACTGGTGCCGTACACTGCTGCTATAAACTGCTTTTACGATTGGGCTGTTTGTTCCTCGCCTTGCTATCCTAACCAACGACCGTAAGGCCCAACGCCTTTTCTTTTGCCCATCGTTCCATTAATGTGTAGGAACAGTAACTTATGTTTCTCCCCATCTATTTTCATTGCTCACAATGCTTATGCGTCTCTTCAGTGCACCAATAACAATGGTATTATTACTTATATGTATTATATATGTACATTAATTTATGTAATATAATTAATATTATGAATTATACTACTAATTATACATATTTACTAATAGAAATTATTAATTAGTTCGAGTAACTTTACTAATACATTTGTACTAATATATTTAATTAGCCAATAACTATCAATTACAATATGGTTTGTAATATATTTATTAGGGATAATTTAAGAAACCTCCCCTGAGATTTCTGACACTTTCACTGGCACCCCCTGAAGTTGTCAAAATTTGACTGACCTCCCTTGCCTTTGAGTTATTGGGTCCCTTAGCTGACATCATGAAGGCCAAAATTACAAATATATGGTATGAAGTTGGGATTAATTACTGATGTTGGGGTTTATTATTACCGTTTAGTCGGAGCAAAGGGAATGTACAGTGAATAATGAAGCCTAACAACAATAACACAAACTGTGAGAGTAATACATGAAGTAAAGCTGGATGAGGGAGTAAGGCACCTTTTTTGTGCCATTATTGTGGGTGCTGTTTCAGTTAGAAATGTTTTTGAAATGCCATTCAAAAAATGGTACAGTAATTTCTTTTGAAAAAAAAATGGTAGGTTATCTACGTAATATATGTAAAAAATAGTTTAAAAAGGAAATATCCCATAAAGTACCAACTCTTTATGGCTTTTCTGTATTGCATGAATGAAGTACCACGTTTTGTATGAAGCTTTTATTATAAATCATTTAATTTTCATAAAAATTTGCAAATAAAATTCAAAAGCCGTTACAGAGACATCTTTACGAAAGGAAAACTAGCATTTTTTGAATTATTTAATATAAATGAAATATTTTAAAGTAAACAAAAAAAATTGTTTGCTATAATATACCAGTTCTTTACGGGTTTGTTCCATTATATGAATTAAGTAGTAGCTGTTTAAGAGTAGTTGACTTCGAAATAGAAGCGCAACTTTGAAATACGCTATTTTAATTTTAGTAAATAATGTTTATATATGAAAAATTGGTTAACTAGCGCAGTGAATTCAAAGCCTCCTTATGTATCGGGTAAAAAAAGTACTCCAGGTCTGCACTAAAACACCAGCTCTTTATGCCTTTTCTCCATAAATCATCCGTTTTCCCATTTTTCCACAAGCTAATTCAGGGGATGTTTCTGAAATTAGCCCTTACAATATATATGTGTATGTAAGATTAATAATTTATATAATAATAAATATGTTTATTATTATGCATATAAGGTTGCAAAATGATTTAACTTAATATCTTATATACGTTATAACTGTGTAAAATATTAGTTATTTAGTATTTATATATATTATGTAATTATAGATACATATTTATAATTTCTTTGAGGGGGTTTACTCTCGGAAAAATGTGCAGTAGGAGCTTAGTCTCGGAAATCTGCTGAGGAAGTTGTTGAAGCGAAAGAAAAAGGGAAATGTGTGTTGTGCACAAAGTAACGAAACAGAGCTGAAAACGATTAAATTTTTTTACACCATTTGTACATTTCCAATGGAGTACAATATTTCACGTAACTAGTTTGCACAAACTTGAACTCATATTCTTGTGTTGGAGTTGCATTCATACAAAAGGCTTTTCTGTCATGATATAAATAAGTTCGAAAAATGTAATGCATTAAATGTGATAGATTTATAATAACAACAACTTCCATTTAAATTGTTTTGTTGTAAATATTTAATTTCACTGCAAACTTCAATTGTAGGTGAAGAACAATCTGGGACAGACGAAAAATAAGAACAGGACTATAAATTAGTTGTGGGAATTATCTGTCAACTGTTAACATTTTCCGTGTTCAAGTTTAAAATTGTATCAGAATTACGCAACACACGTGGCGATTGCTCACAGCTTAGCTTTGTTGGTGGGCACTACCAACAAGTTTGCATACTCATTCGTCCGGCTACACAACCTTGTTTGCGGTTTGGGGCCATGGGTGCTCAGTCTTTGGCATTATGAATTCCCTGACATTCGTGAGCTTTGGGTCTACCAAGCTCATCCGTAAATGTCTGCGTCCCGGCACTTGTGTTCGGACGCTTACAAACACAGGATTTCCGGCCACCAAGTTCACCGCGAAGGCAGCGTTTCGCTGTCCCCTTTTGGAGCTTCAATGCACTTTCCAAAATTACCTGTATTTGATGTAGCCTTTGGTCCACCACTTGTGAGTTGTCCGACACATTGGATGCCAAACGAAATATTTCTGCACTTTTTTCTAAGACTTTCTTTCTCAGGCCCATGCACTGAACAAGCAGGTCCTCGTACCAGTGTCTAGGCACCTAAGCGGAAACAACACAGATGGCTGTATTAATTTTACACAAATTGCGCAAATTTATTGGCGGGTGAAGTACAGGGCGAAGAATGGCATACCACATCACCAACAGCACATGGAAGAGGCAACCCTATTACATCGCCACCAACTCTGTGAATGCCCTCTTGCTCCAGTGATCCATCAGTTTGTATGCACAACACAGACCAGGGAGGGTAATTAATTGGATGTTTCAGTGACGGTGTTGTGGCCTCACTTAGTGGCAACTGGTCACATATATGAATTACGCACTCCTTCCCACTGGGTGCCAACGTGGAGGAAGTCATTGGTTTCATTAGCCTGCTGCGCACAAACTCGTCATACGTAGCATATGGAGGGGGATCTGGGTATAGGCCTGCAATGGGCAGTCCACGAAGCACATCATGTAGCCTGTTTCCCGAAATTGTATCAGTGCTGTACATATCTGATGGCCGATGGGGAGGTTGCTTTGCACATACACCTGCATACACCTGCCTAATAACCCTCTCGCCCAGGTAGTAAAATCTTCCCATGGGGCCATCCAAAAGCAATCTCGTTGCAGTTAGTTCCTTGGATTTTAGATACCGACTCGGCAATGCCATTGCAGGGAAGGGCAGCCAGTTCACCTATGACACACAATTAACAAGCGATGTAACATTGGTTTGTTCGACAGGCGGAACAAATTCATAACAACTGTTAACACTTAGGCGGTAGAAACTATTGGATGTTCTAAGTAGGGGAACTAACGTTTTCCGGGTTAATGGTGTCAATTGCGCGGCGAAAATGTTCGACCGTAGACGGTGATAGTCGGTTGGCTCTATTACACGAGCGCCATCGCCACATTGTGGGCAATACGTCCCTCTCGTCCTGTTTCAGTTTATACGGACTTAACTGAAGAATTTCGTAAGCCCACACCTACACGTGGTCGTACAAATTATGTCCACCGTTCGAGATGAACACTAACTGCTAGAAAAGTTTATGTAACGGAACATGGAAATGTCGAATTGACACAAAGTGAAGGCAAATCTGGACTTACCTCCCAAACGAAGCTGTAGCCGCCTAGGCTTTTCGTCAGGCGTCGGGAGACGGCGGACATAAATCTGTACAAGGTTGCCATCCCCGCCCCTCCCCAGTTATAATCCCCTATACGATCTACGTCCTCCAGCGCTGGCAGACAGCACAGGTGAATTGTTTCGGCCGTGTTGCTAAGTAAAGTGCGGCCAAGCATGTATAGAAAGAAAGCTCTAGTCAGATGTGCCAGCTGGACGTCGTCGTTCTCGTCAATCGCCTTGTCTTTGTAGAATGACAATATATCGGTAACTCTGATGGCACCGGCAGAAGCAAAAGCTGGCACCCAACCCAATTGCTCCTTGATGTAATTGGCATTTTCCCTAACATTGTAATCCCACGGAATGGGCAAGCCGCCCACTGCAACACCGGTTATACAGGTGAAGTCCAAGGGTGTCAGTGTCATCTCTCCGAAAGGCAAATGGAAGGAGTTTGTTGAGTCCCACCATCGCTCCGCAAGTGCGACAGGCAACTTCCTATCTCTATCGGCCACGGGCAAGTGGCTCAGAAAATCCCCAAACCCAGCACTAACAACTTTCGCGGCCACCTTACGAGGCAGCCTCTTCCACCACTCCATAATTTCGACTGACGACCCTCTAGGATAAATTGAATAGACTTCCTGTGCATTAATGTAGAACCAATTCAGCCATTTTTATATATGTATAAACGAAATGAGGACTTAGGGCAAAATAAGCACAAGTAATTGTCGACATTGATTCTGCAACATTTACCCCCTGTGCAAGGAAAATGTGTGATATGTGGCTTTTCCGATCAACCAGCAGTTCTTGCGAGTGTTCTTCATCACGCGGAGGCCGGTAGCGATGGAGCCTGCCCATCGCACGGCTGTTGGAGTTGGATTTTGGACGAATATTGTGACGGCGCAGCCTATCACAAAATCCCTGTCGCCCCACCCGCGATTATGAACAGCTTTGCCGTTAAGTGTTGCGGCCTTGTATGTGCGTAGGCGTCTTTCTTCGCTCAGAAATTTGAATACTTAGACATTTTGGACGGCTGTGGCCAGGTTGGGCGTGCAATGCCCTTGTACCTTCTAAGTAGGGTTGCAAATTGGGAAATTTTAGCTGTTACAGTGACGGTCGGCGCGTGTAAAATATCGTGTTTTCATTGGCCTTTACATACATACCCTTTTCAGTTTTACTTGGACGACTACGGAAACAGTATTGTGGCCAACCTGCGCGTCCTAAGCAATTAAATGTCTCCGAACGTTTCATTATAGCAAGGGGGGAAATTGGATTAGAAAAGATGCAAAATTTTGAATTTAAAAACACAAACCGCAATTTCGGGACATTAACAGCTAAAATTGAAAAGCAACTTGGCATGGATGGTCCGGACGATAAACGAATACGGGTTGCCACAACTCCAATGACACTACTATGTTGACACGGGTTAATATTTCAAAAAAAAAATAACATTCCACATATATTCATACTAGAGGCCAAAACCACCAGCTCTTGGGCTGGTGGCCAGCACCGAGCCCTTGAGGCTTTGGTGGGGTGGGAGGTTTGCCTCCCACAAAAAATGTGTGTTAGTGGCTCTGCTTCAAAGGGATAATTTCAGAAACTAACCTCTCCTGTGGTTTGACCAATTACACTGATCTCATTCCATTTGTTACTAATCCTTTACAAATTCAGTCCAAACGATTAAAACATTGTTTTAGAGAGTGAAATTAGGATTTTGTACCTGATTTGTCCTTTGTGCTACATGTCCAAAGAATGACAAAGTATTTCAAAATAATTAACAATTAATAAACTTTAAAAAGCGTAGTTTATAGGCAAATATGTATTATTTATTTAAAGTACCAACTCTTTACGGGTATTTTACTTTCAAACATTTACTTTATTACAAATATTTATTCTCAAATACAGATTTGTATTTACCCTCAAATATTTAATTTTTGTTAAATACAAAACCTACCAGTTTTTCTTCCATAGAAATATGAATATAACACTTTTTCAATTTGCTGTGAAAATAAATTTCTGGCTTATAAAAAGTTAACCCCAATTTATTGTACAATGGAAAAAGAATTTTTAACCACTATTATGTGCACGTAATGATACCAAAAAAGAAAAGAAAGCACATCCATTATGAGTGCATTATCGGTTTAATAGCAGCATAGTTTTAGTTGTAATTAAATAAAGAGTAGTGATAATGTTTCTAAAATTTTAATAATTAGAAAAAATATAGAAAGCCACAAAAAATTAACTGTCACTATCTGCAACATCAATAAAAAAAAATACAGACTTGCATATTTTTCTTTCTTTTTTTGAGAGAAATAGCAAGTTAAGCTATCCATTTAAATCATGTCTAATAGCATTACAAATAGATGAAAACATTTCTGGCTGAACTTGTTATAGAATATGTATTGCAAGTTTAAATAAAAACATGAATTGCCATATTTGTAAATCTACATATGCAAATTAAAATCCAACAATTTGTAATATTGCAAAAATGTCTTCTTAATCAAAATAGAATTTTGTAATAATATTTTGTAGAGTGACACTCTAAGCTAAAAGCCTGAATAATAACTTCCACCACCAAATGCATTCCTTTGAAAACTGCAATTGTTTTAGCTAGTCAAATGAACAAATTATTATTAACTTCTTTAGCCAAATAGTAATGACATGTCCATTTCTATGCCTAACAATCAGCTGAAACTCTAATTACATTATCTATCATTATGGGCAATAGAAAAGGATAAGAGTAAGTCATATACAACCAGTTTCAGTAAAAGATTATGAAATCTAATTTTGCATTTCTTTTATTTCCAAGCTATCATTTGCTAAAATTAAAACCATGAAAATTAACTACCTATCATGGATACAAGCTAGTCATCTTCACATTCTAAATTGCTAGCCCCAACATTTATTTTACACGTCATCCACCTTATCCATTTTCTGAGCATTTTTCACAATTAATAAACTTTATATAAATTAAAATATAATTACCTATCCATAAATGAAGAGATTCTGATTAATTTTTAATTTAATAAGCATCATATTTTTGTTCCTGATCATCGTTTACCTTCGATTTTCATTTATTAGATTTTTTTGTCCTCTATTGTAGTACTATCACCTCTAGTGCAAGTTTAGATTTTTAATACTGCCATGTTTGTTGATCTTTTAAATGCATGACATTATTTCCCTTTTATTTGCTAGTTAAACTCGCACTCTTATAAAGGTATGTCTATTTCATAAATATGTAGCATAGTTATAACTAAAATTAAGATAAGAAATAACATTTGATTAAATATCTTATAACATCACAAACCACTTAAGTTGCACATTATGAGAAGATGCTCCAATATGTTACCTGTGCAAAAACAAAAAGACGGAGCTGTAATATAAATATAATTATTTTCAATTAAAAAAAGATAAAAGTTATGTTAATATACCTTGAAATTTCATCCTCTATTATTAAAAATAAATTGAGTTTTACGTTCTTTCATAGAACTAAATTCATCTCTAATTGAATCAATGCTAAATTTTCGAACAACTTCCTTTTTTTATGTACATTGTTAGGCAATCATTCAAGAAATGATCTTTTGTCTTGTTTTGGAGCTTTATTTTGATTATTTTCATAATTGAAAATGTCCATTCTATAGACTATAAAACGGAGCCAGGATTTTTTCCTTGGGAGGGGGCCAAAATTTTTCTGAACAAGATTATCTTAATATGTTATGTTCAAAATAATTTTCATCTATTTAAATATATGATATCTTAAAATATCAAATTTTAATTTTAATTATAAAGGTATGTCTATTACATAAATATGCAGCATAGTCATAACAAAAATTAGGACAAAAAATAACCTTTGATTAAATATCTTATAACATAACAAACTACCCAAATTGTACATTATGAGAAGATGCTTCAATATGTCATTTGTGCAAAAATAAAAATATAACTATACAATATAATATAACTATTTTCAATTAATAAAAGATAAAAGTTATGTTAGCATACCTTGAAATTTCAACCTCTTTTTTTAAAAGTAAATTGAGTTTTACATTCTTTCATAGAACTAAATTCATCTATAATTGAATCAGTGTTAAATTTTGATCATGCTTTTTTTTATATACATTGTTAGACAATCATTCAAGAAATTATCTTTTATCTTGATTTAGAGTTTTGTTTTGATTATATTCACAATTGAAAATGTACATTCTATAGTTGCAATTGATACAGAAAGAGTGAGAACAAATATCATCAATCTGCCAATAACAGGATATATCACTCAATTTCTTGTTTTCACCAAGCCTTCAAGTAATTTGTGCTATATATTTGTATATGAGTCAACAAGAGGATAGATCACTAATTTTAAATTTTTTTATCAATTAGGCTAAGGTGTATATTTGTATATGGACCAATAAAGTAATTATTTTTATTGTAGCCCATTGATAATTATGAATTAAGTCTTTTATTATAATACATCAAATTGGGTAAATATGATACGATGGATCATCAAATTATATAATTTTTTGAATGTTAAATAATTAGTACAATAAAAAATAAATAACTTTTTTTTGAAGAAAAAATTATATCAAAAGGTGGTAATTCACACACACACACACAGATATATATACATATATATATATATATAAACTCTCATAATATAAAGTAAAATTGTAAAAAATTAGGGGGGGCCAACTTTGACTTATACATATATTTACATATTATGAATTAAATTTTTCAAAACTTAGGGGGGGGGGCCATGGCCCCCCTCTGCCCCCTTGGCTCCATCATTGCAAACAAATAAAATGAACAACCCATTTGCTGAACCCAACTCTTTAATTCTTTCGCTAATCTTCACAAGCCGCGAATTGTGAATTAGTAACACTTAAGTTTATCAAATGTAAAGAAAACTGTGAATTTTGCTGATTTGTCATGAATGATATCGGCTGCTACTGTTCCGCCTATGGCCTGCAAAGATTGGATTAATTTTTTGGGCGGGAACATGGTCTCGTATCCTTCGCCATACGGGATTGGGAGCCGCCAGTGTTGCGCCCCAAAGCATATGTGAAGGGCCATGGTGCAGTAGTCAATCAAAAGCTTCACAGTAGTGAAATCTCACATTGGAATTCACACAAGCAAAGGTGGGCTCCCCTCCACGCACGACCGTTCATTATCTGGCAACCGTACAACTCTTGCATCTTCTCCTGTAAGAAAGACTGGCGCCAGTCTTGTCCGCACCAGATTTACACCCCAACCGAGCTAATGGAGACTCCTCTAACATAAGGTCCCTGTAAAAAAAAAAAAAAAAAAAAACACTGTTATCTCCCTGTAAGCCATGTGAGTCGTATGATTAAGAGAGCCAAATTTTCTGCTGGCTTAAAAAAAAGCCAGTGTTGTGCCTTACACCAACCTCTCTACCTAGTTGGGTAGTATTAAGCGCTTCAAAAATGTTTTTTATTTATATTTTATCCCTTAAATTAAGTTGTGTATGGAACAATGTGTACTCTTTTGTTGTAATGGAGGAATGTCTAACAGCTGCAATTTTCTACGAAAACGGTTGCATTGTTATTCAGGGGACAACTAAATGTATTTGTAGAAGGGAAACTGAGTACCCATTTTTTCATAAATAAAATTTTTTATCGGGTAAAAAAAATATAAAATCGATTTACGTTAAATTTTTTTTTTTTTACGTTAATTGACCAGCTCTTTATGGTTTTCCGCCATTATAAGAACAGAGTACCCATTTAAGGAGCATAAATAAATTTTTTATCGGGTAAAAAACTTCCTTATTTATCGATTTACGTTAATTGACCTGCGCTTTATGGCTTTCCGCCATTATAAGAACAGAGTACCCATTAAGGAGCATAAATAAAATTTTTATCGGGAAAAAAAATTATAAAATCAATTTTCCCAGTAATTGACCAGCTCTTTATGGCTTTCCTCCATTATAGAAACAGAGTACCCATTTTTCCATAAATAAAATTTTTCATCGGGTGTCAAAAAAATTACAATCCATTTACGTCAATTGACCAGTTCTTTATGGCTTTCCTCCATTATAAGAATAGAGTACGCATTTTTCCATAAAAAAAATTTTTTATCGGGTACAAATAAAATTAAAATCGATTTACGTCAATTGACCAGCTCTTTATGGCAATTTTTCCATTATAACAACAGAGTACCCATCGTACCCTTATCTCCTCCTATAAAAGCTTCACACAACTAAACTTCTTCCTTGCATGCCCATTCACCCCGGCGTTGGTTTCGCACAACAGAGAACCCTATTGCATGCCGCTTGAGCTTCATACAACCCCGTTGTATCAGTTTCGCATCTTCCTTTTACCACCCGTAACATGTAAGTACTGGTATATTCTCTTCGTTCTGTATGTTTTTTTCCTGAACCGACCCTTCATTCCTCGTAACATAATCGATTTTCAGACTGACTCATGGCAGGGTATGGACGACTTCCTGAAATGCATGTCCTCAACAACGGAGGCATGGTCGCCTACTTTCAACATGAGCTCTTACCACTTCACCACATTGCCGTGAAGTGGATAGTTGAGGAGGCGCTGGTGCGGTTAGATAGGTTTCCGGGACCGGACTTTCCGCAGTCGATGCTGGTGTCATGCATACCGGTTCGCAACCCCATTGCGAACGAGGAAGTATTCCGTTCGCTGGTCAAGTGGCGCCGTCGTCCACTCCCCCTTATGCAGAACCTGAAGGCGTTTTACATCATGACCTACAATGCCTGGTTTGTGGGCAAGGAGGAATTTGTTGCACATTTCCTCGGTCAAAAACCACTGCTCCATACCGACGTGTGGATCCTCTTCGGCGCCAACTTTGAAGACTGGTCTGTAACACGGTTTCTGGCTGAACAGGGGTATGCCGCCAGTATGACACGCAACGTTGCCATTGCGGACAACCTTCACACCGCAACCATTTGCTGGAATCCATCAGCTGTAGAGATCACGTTTGAAGACAGAGATGCTATTGACAGCCTTCTCCTCACTGTGCGGCGCAAGAAATACCGCAGCTTTCTCAGGGTAGCTACCACGGTTGCCTCCTTAAACCCTATGTTTGGTCTTATTGTGGAGCGTTTCGAGTGAACGTTCGCAGTTACAGCGGTGTGCTTTTAATTTTTTTTGTTGAACATCATATTTGGAGGTTGGGCGGTTTTTTGTTCATGGCCCTTGCTGTTGTTGGGCGTACCATGCATGGTTTTTATTGTAAGCGTATGAAGGGTAGGGGTTAGGGGATGATATTATGCAAGGCCTGAAAATGTAAGCCGTGCACCCTATTGTCGGATATGTAAGCAGTAAGCGGATGTACTTAAATCCAAATATATATGAGAAGAACTTGTTTTCGTCGTTCAACTCCACAAATTTCGCATTGGTAAACCTAACAATGCTGTGCCACATCCCAATTGGTTGTACGTAAGCTTCAGCTTGTTCAGTTGGCTGGCTAAGCTGAAGTTCATATTTAACAACGCAGCGGTTGCCATCGCAGTGACTAATGACGTTCATCGATCCATCTACGATCCGTAGTACCTCATCCGCACACACATTGCGGGGGACAAAGGGAACAGGCATTTCGGAAAACCACATCATGCACAATGTAAACAAAAACCAAATACGGAAACCTAGTATGTTATATAACGGAAAATCTTAAATTACACAGTAACACTCCGCCGGTTGGGCCAACTCAGTCGCATATGCGGCAACCACCGGTTGACAACGGATGGACAAAAGGCAATGCCACAGCAGTAGCAACCACAAAAATACAAGAGGCTGTAAACGAGCCTAAATTGCCATTCTATCCTTATTGGGACCATAGAAACAGTACTGCAACCGGGGGGGGGTTGGAGGGGATGCAATCAACGGCAACACATTCATTCACGGTTTCAGAACCAGAACAAGGACTACCGCCACCACAGCTACCACAGCAATGTTAAGGATCGTCACGTTCCTTTGCATGCTTCTCAGTTCAGCTATGATGGCAGACACCTCCGCCGCGGGTCTATTGCTGACGGGGGCGGTACTTGACGGGGCGGGATCGGGAACTTCAAACCCCGTTGCTCGAGCAAACTCATCACACCAGCCAATGAACGTTCGACAGGGCCTCTGCAATACAACTACGTTAGCAATCTGAAATATTTGTTCGGAACAGTTCTGCCGTGGAACTTACCAGGGCGTTAGCGCAGCGATAGTAGTGGCGCCCCCTGTTTGCTTCAGACTTCCAGACAACACGAACTGCACAGCTTCGACCACAATTGCAATATAATGTAGGCCAGACCGTGCTATTGGCCGACCCGGCTGAAGACGAAGAAGCCATTCGCAAACGTTAATCTCCTCCGGTACACCGCCTAACGAACAAGAATTTGGGGGTTGGAAGGAAGGAATAGGTTTTACTCTAAAGTAGTCAACACATTTGTTTGCTTGTTTAGTTGACGTTTTGGAACGAATACAATAAATATGAATAATCTCACAAATTTGTCCCTGAGGTTTCTGACACTTTCACTGGCATCCCCCGACCTTCTCAAAATTTCACTGACCTCCCTTAATTTTCAGTTTTTTGTAACAATGCAGTCCAAATCTGATTACAATATTATTTTCATCTGTGAGAAGGTATTTTTATATATTTTGTATGCCCTGTTTGGTCCTTGTATTGGTAGAAGATTGAAAGAAGAATAAATTATTGGAATGATTACTAAAGTTGAGGGGTTATAAGTACAATACAAAAAATTGTAAGCACCCGATGTGGCAGGAAAAATGCCGAATTTCATCAATTTTAAGTCAACTTGTAGGTTATCTATTTAACATAAAATAAGTAACTAATTAGACTAATTAAATGGTAGAAACTCGTAATAGTGGAAACCTATACAAAACGGATATATTACTGGGCAATCACTTTTTTTTTTTACTTTCACGTATTTAAATCATGTTAAATACAAAACCTATTACTTTTCCTTTCGTAAAAATATTAGTATGCACCTTTTAAATTTTACTTACGCTAAGTAATTGCCAAATGTATCTGGTGGTTGGTAATTACATTTAACTAGAATAACAGAAATTTAATATCTAATGAAGGTGATTAAAAAATTATTACTCGTAGGCGGCAATAGAAGAAGTAATTTGGCGCCAATTTGTGAAAGTTAAATTTATGTATTTAACATACCAGCTCTTTATGGGAAATTGACAGTTTTTTATCTGTAAAATACCGGCTTTTTATGGGAAACATACCAGCTCTTTATAGGAAAAATTTGGTTTCATAGCGGCCAAAGGAAAACTAGTATGTTTTGTACCAACTTTTTATGGGCAACATACTACCTCTTTATAGCAGCAAATACTGGCCAAGACAGAACTAGTATGGTTTTTATTAGGAAAAATTGAACATATTATTTATACTATACCAGCACTGAATGGGAAACTGGCATGTTTTGTAGTACGTTTTGTCTCCGCTTTTTTGCTGCAAACATACCAGCTCTTTATAGGGAAAATGGGTTTAATAGCGGCCAAAAGGAAACCCGACGTCTGTTTTGTTCTGTGTAACATAGATCAAATATGTGAAAGTTACATAAAATAAAAAATGTTATGAAACAACAATTTGTGAGTAGAGGTCCCTATGTATTCCCAAGAGGATTAATTCATGAAATATTGCTATATTATGTATAGAAGTTACAATCCATTATAGGTAAAATCCTGTACTCATTTTCTCTCATAATTGAATTGAATTATAGTATTTCATGAATTTTAGTTTATAACAAAAAATAATACATAATCATATTATAATAGAGTACCCAGGTTTACAGAGGATAAACACCAGCTCTTTATTACTTTTAACCCACTTGGCGAATAAACACCGGCTCTTTATGCCTCTTCTCAATTAATGGGTGACAGACTGAACGGAACATCCGTGGCAGCATACGAGGAGTCAGTCTTGCGGGAGTATATGCATCGGACGCGACCTTTTGGTTGCCATTTAACCCGCCGGACCTCTCTGCCAAATCTGTGCTAGCGACCATTAACCTGAATTGCTGGTTGACGACCCATTACAGGTACGAACTAAGACTCCCTGTTTATCACTGTGGAAACTATCCTTTGCTCTGCGATGAACGTCGGCCAATTAACGATGTACGTGTAGAGCGTGACTGTTCATGTTCCCTTGCTATCGGTGTTTTGTTACGGTTCGTATGAAATAACCGTATTGACAGATACGTTGGTCGGTTTGTAAAATTGTTTCGGATGACTGTTTTTTGACGACAGAATGTTGCGTCCTTTGCAGGAGAAGTCGCCACTTTCCCATTTCTGTTCGTTTATCGCTAAATTAGTCGGTCTCCCACAAACTCCGTATATATTACACCTTATCAATCATTATTGGATTTTATAAGGAAGTAGGTGTTGTTTGAAGTTTACTCCATTCTTGGGCGTTTGACGGATTCACTCAACTGTGGCCAGTAAAAGGAGTTAACCGGACATGGCCAACGAACAAAAAAGGAGTTCAACAACCTCCATCCTCTCCCTTCCGACCGAGGTGCTATCCGAGGTGCTTGCACGTGTCGCATCTTGTTCATGCGCTGATCTTTTTCGGGCAAAACTATGGTTCGTTCTGCTATTGGTGATACAAACAGGACAGAGGCGTTTTCTTGTTTGACATGTTACAATCGTTTGCGTTTAATGGATCATTTATCTTATTTTGCAGCTGTAAGTTGTTTTACGAAGTTTCGGACGCAGACAACATTTACCACCGGGTGTCACTGGACAAGTTTGAAATCGTTCCGTGGTCAAAAAACGACCAAGTGTCGAGGTTCTTGAAGAAGTGTAGAGAAAGCAAAAATCCAGAAGCCTTGTATCGAAAAGGAGTGGTAAGCATCGGGCCGATGTCCCGTTTGCTCGAAATTTTGTAGACTAAGCTGACGTCATCTATTTCATTTGAACTTAATTATGATTTTGGTATGCACACTTTACCCCAAAAGATATATACAACAGGTTACTGCAGCTTTCTGCCCCGCCGCCACTGTTCCGCCTGGACATTTTTTATTTTTTCGTTACTATTTCATGACTTTTACGGAAGAGTGTAATATCAACCTTGCGCTGTTTAGGTTGATTATTTTACGGACAAGCATGAGGGCTCAGCATTGCAATGCCTGGAAGAAGCTGCCAATTCAGGCCATGCCGATGCGGCATATGCGTTGGGAATAATTTACATCTTTGTTGGTGGGGACGAGTTAAAGCGCAAAGGTATGCGACTGCTGAGCGGGTTGAAGAAATCCAGAATTCTGAAAGCCAGAAATCAACGTTGTCGTGACAATTTGCGAGCGCTGCTGAGGATGATATGGGTCAAGAACCCCTTCTTTCTAAACCCAACGCCCATTTGTTGTGCCATGACACACGAGAGGAAAACATCTTCATGGCCTATGGATGCCGATGACGTGGAGGAGAGTACATGTGAAGGCTGCGCTTGCGATGAAGAAATTGGAGCAATTTGTGCTGCCCTACCTTATCGTTAGTGTATAAGATTGAATGTTGACAACTCCTTTTGATGCACAAATTTGTCACCATGGTGTACAAATTAATTATGTTTTTTCAGTAAATTGACCGCTACTTCTTACTCTGTTAATATTACTGGTATGAAAAGCTAAATAGCTTATCTTCACCCTTGTATGTTCTGTAAAGTATCACTTTACGTCAATTGACCAGCTCTTTATGGCTTTCCTCCATTATAAGAACAGAGTATCCATTTTGCCATAAATAAAGTTTTTTATCGGCGAAAAAAAAATAAAATCGATTTACGTTAATTGACCAGCTCTTTATGGCTTTACTTCATTATAAGAACAGAGTACCCAGTTTTTCGTAAATCCAATTTTTTATTGGGTAAAATAAAAATTCTAAGCGATTTACGTTAATTGACCAGTTCTTTATTTCTTTCCTCCATTATAAGAACAGAGTACCCATTTTTCCATAAATAAAATCCAAACATCGGGTAAAAAAAATAAAAAATGATTTATGTTAATTGACCAGCTCTTTATGGCTTTCCTCCATTATAAGAACAGAGTACCCATTTTTAGATAAATAAAATTTTTTATCGGGTAAAAATAAAATAAAATGGATTTACGTTAATTGACCAGCTCTTTATGGCTTTCCTCCATTATAAGAACAGAGTACCCATTTTTCCATAAATAAATTGTTCACTCCGATGAAATAAAAATTTAATCGATTTACGTTGATGTTTCTGAACTCTTTATGGCTTTCCTCCATTATGAGAACAGAGTACCCTCTCGGACATAACTAAATTTATTTATCGGATAAATAAAAAATAAACTCGATTTACAATAAAAGACGGAGCTTTTTATGGCTTTCCTTTACAATAAAGTCGATTTACGTAAACAAATTTATTTATGGGATTAAATGAAAATAAACAAGTTCCTGAATAAAACACGAGCTCTTTTTGGCTATCGTCCATAAATTATCCGTTTTCTGATTTTTGCATAAGCTAATTCAGGGGAGGTTTGTGAAAGTATCCCTTATAATATATGTGTATATCATATATTTAAATTATATAAATACATAATTACATTTGTTATTAAGAATAGATTGTAATATAACCCCTTGTGATTTGGCTTCCGCATAACCCGCTTCGGAATACACGCTGGAATACCGAATCGGGTTGATCTTGATTTGAAGAAATCGGGTTTGCCTCCCCTCCACGCCCGTCCCCGCCTGATCAATTATCCCACAAAAAGCTCGTCTTTGTTGAACTTCTCATCGTTTCTCCTGTTTAGCCCATTAAAAGCTCCGTTGTTGTGGTGTAAACACACTTGAAAAGCTTCGGTTTAAACTTTCCCCCCCTTCTGAAATTTGGAGCAGTTCGAAGCGTTTTAGGCGGCAAGGTCCAAATAAATCGGATTTATCGCGTTCGGTTCCTCTGTTGCTCAACGTACTCAACAATTGAACCGCATCCCGAAGCAAGCATAGGCAGTAAAATGGAGGCCTGTATGAGTCTTCCAGTGTATGCAGGCATGTGGGTCGACGTACAAGCTCTCGCTGGTGAGTGTATCGATATCACGGAATATCTTAATGCCCAAAATTTGTTAAATTTGCTGGGAAATAATGACAAGTGCTATGATGCAATGGTTAGGGAATTCTATGCTAACTGTAGGGCAAATAAGCAGAAGTCTGTTCTGCGTTCAGTGGTTAGGAAGGTACACATGGAATTGTCTGCTGAGGTTTTGTGTTCAGAGTTTGGGTTGGTTGACAGTGGATACACTGTTGACTATAAACGGATTAGCGCAAAGAATGTAGATAAGGTTGCTGTGAAGGGGTACAATGACCTAGAATTTCTTGGAGAGATTCGGCAAAATGGTTACAGAGTTATGAAATTGGGCAAAAAGAATAAGTTTTATGCGCCGTATATGAAAGTGTTGCCACGGCTGTTACATCTGATAATAACGCATAGCATTGTTCCTAAAGCCGGAAGTATCACTTCCGTTAGTGCATTAGAAAGAGTTATATTGTGGCATATGTTACACAAACAACCAGTAAACATAGGCAATTTGATCATTGCAACTATGCTCAACAGGATTAGGAAGATTAAGAGCAGGGAGAATAAGAGAACACATCTCCCTTTTGGTATGTTGCTGACCAGGCTGTTTAGGCGCTTTGATGTGCCATTCTTGGCTGACCATGTTGACAAAGGATTTTACGGCCAAAAAATGGGGGTATCGTACTTCAAAAGACTGGCATTCAAAGGTGAAGATGGTGGTTGGATGTGGAAGAAATCCTATACCTCTGATGCTGTCATTGGTCAGACTGGGGACGCGAATAGAAAACTTGTAGAAATAAAAGAGATGGATAAGGGGGGGAAGTGTGCTGGGGTCGAGGTGCGGCCGGTTGTGGGGGAAAAACCACACCTTGAAGAAGTTGTCCTACTATATGAACAGACCAGAAAAGGGGCAACTGTATGTGACATTGTTATTTTACTCCTTGTTTCTTCTTCTCGATGGCAACACAGGAGGATAACCCAATATTTGTATGACTAGGTTGTGGATAAAGTGAAACAAATTTTACAAGGGGTTGGTGCCATCAAAGTGAAGGACTGCGGATTTGAGACATTGCCATTTCTACGAGATGTAAGACATGCTCTTGCGCTTTTTAAATAATCCCCTTTATATATGCTAATACCTTTATTGTCCAGTGTCTACCACAAGCTTCCGGCGTACCACCTGATGAATTGAAAGAAGCCGTATGCTTTCATGTCAGAGAACTCGTCCCGCAGATGTATGTTAAACTATCGGTACTGTCAATGGCTAACAATGGTCTCGCTTTCATCTCTTTATTGTAATCATGTCAATCATTGTTCACAGCTGTGTCAGTACACTAGATAGGCAGCATCTCTTTGATATTACTAGAGAAGAACTGGAGCAAGTGATGCTTCAGGAGACATGTCTCAGTGACAAAGTAAGTTTTTTATGCGATTGCACAGGCCTACCTTGTTCACTGATCTCGCTTTGTATTTCCACTCTTATTGAATGTTTGAATTTGTTCCATTCTGTGAAGGTTGTGACCCAGTACCTTCACTTACTCCAGAAACAATATAAGCAATTTGTTTTCTTCAATCCTATGTTTTGGGTACGTAACGAAAATTATTGTATGTGCTGTTGTGCCTTGCAAAATGTGGAACTAATACTTGCTTCTCAATCGCTTCGTTGTAGCTGAAATGTGTGTTAGACTATCCATGCATATCTCCCGCAACCAAAAAGCCATTCGTTGATCAAAGCAATGACGACTCCATGACAAATCCTGAAAAGGTAAACATTAGCTATCATTCTCGCCTTAACATTCTTATACAATATGAGTAGCAGCTGCATGTTAGTGGAATTGGATTCAGCCTAATATGCCTTAGCTTTTAACACATTCGACATTGCTTGTATGTGATTGCAGATTTTTTTCCCAATCATTTATTCAAATCATTGGTTGCTCATGATTGCACATGTCAAGGACAAAGAAGTGTACATTGTTGATTCTATGGACAATTACAAAACCTTCTACCAAGGTTTGATGCAATCTGTGGTGAGTAAACATCGAAATCGTACCTTAGCTTCATTTCCGAAGAAGGTAACATATTTCTAACATTCGAGCGTCTGCTGTATTTATTTCCTTTTTAGGAATGGATTTTGATGGAAATTTTCCACGAAAATCAACCCTGGACATTTATTCTTGTAAAACACAAACTAAAACAGACAGACGCGGCAAGTTGCGGGGTTTTCACCTTGAAGTTTGCGCAATGTTGGGCAAAGGGGTGTCGGCCACTATTTGTAAGTGCACAAATATACAATCCCTTGTGGCAAGCTCACTTTATTGCGTCTGACATCATTTCTGAATGTATGTACAGCTTGATGCTGTCATTGATAGAAAATTTATTGCCTGGGAGATCGCTTTGGGGAAACTTGCGGACCCGTTCGCTTATGCTGCGTTCCTGATAGAAAATAAACAGGCACATGAGGCTGTAACCAGAGGAGATTTGCAAAATGATGCTACCAACGATGTGGGGCATCAGGAAACAGGGAACGGTACATTATGTCTCGCCTTTACTGTAATTGGTTCGTTGCATATGAAGGCAATATTAAATTTTAAATTCTTTAGGGCATTTGCAAATTATTGGTACGAAATTAATCTTGTATAAAGGAAACCATTAAAAGTGTACGTACCTCTGTTCCGATGCATCTCCCCGTGACCATCGCATTCACAAATTGCTTTTCTACTCCCGCTATTCCATTATTGCAGGGCTGCTGCTCACGACATTGTAATAAATTCTCGACCCCAGATCTTTGCTTTACACTTTCCAATTCCTCTTGTTTGATTTCGCATTATGACATTCAAATTGGATCTCACATGCAAAATCCATGTGCTGAAATGCTGTATGCCTTCAATTTTTCCCCAGTCGAAGGTACAAGGGTAACAAAAAGCCCGCCAGAACTTGCGTCCGCCAATGATTCAAAGAAGAAGCTTCTTATTCTTGATTTGAATGGAGTGGTTCTGGGCAGTGCATTTCGCCATTCGACCAGAAATCGGGACTTTAACTTCAGGCCACATTGCTTTGAATTTTTGAAGGTCTGTCTGTCATATTTTGAGGTGGCTGTTTGGTCATCGAAGCTAAGGTATCCGCGAACCTATATTTGAATTACTTCATTAACTGGAACTTCAATACAAGTTTTTGTGTTATCATTCGAATTGAAGACATTTGTGTTTTCTGCAGCCACAATATTCAACCAGTGTTGGACAGTCTATCCAAAAAAATTAATGAACGTTTGGAGCAGAGACTGTTATTTGTTTGGGTGAGATGTAATTCACAAATTACTTCGATTGTGTGTAGTCAGTCCGTGTGCAAGACTTCTGATAAAGGAAAGTCGGGAACAATCAATATTGTGCAGGATCAGTCGCGGTGCACTATGACACAAACCAGCCTTAGGGAAAATCCAGACAAAACGGTGATGTTTAAGGACCTGAAACATGTGTGGGGAGAATATAAGTCGTACAACAGCTCTAACACGATATTAGTCGATGATTCTCCGTATAAATCATTCCTTAATTCTGTAAGTGCACCATACCCACTGATCGTTATGATGTATATGTTCCGGTATGCACAAATAACATGATCAGGGCTAACTGTTTCCATATTACTCATTCTTCAGCCGTACAATGCCATCTTCCCCACCTCTTATACATGTTACACTGTAGAAGACAATTATTTGGGTAAAACGCGGTTCGCGATGCTTTGAAATGTGGCTTTTGCTACGGTAAGCACAGCGTGTTCAGCTAGCCTGACACAAAACATATTTGCAGATCCTGAAGGAGATTTTGTACGACACCTGAAGAAATTGGCCAGTGCTGATAATGTACAAGATTTCATTAAGCGAAACCGTTTTGGACAATCACCTGTAACAGAAGGCAGTGTGGATTGGCACTTTTATGTTAATGTTGTCAGCAAGCTTGGACTGCATAACACAACAAAGCAAGTGACGCGCAAACGGGAAGCCCCAAACAGATATTCTCCGGAGGTATCCATTGCATTCATGTTCAGGAATATGTTCACAATAGTTCAACACCTCGTTATGATAGCTAAAATTGCGTCTGATCATATGCACAGAGCAAGAAAAAAAGGAAAATTTGAAAGCATGAGGAAGATCAGTTTATGGACCGTTCACCGTACGGAGCCTTCTCCAAACCATTGGAAGGAGAGAACCTCTCTTCTGATGGGACACATTAGGTGCCTGTTGTGCTTTAGTGAGACACTGGGCCTGTCTAATTCATATATGTTGGTACTACTTTCTTCCCCTACTTCTGTTTTTGTTTGCAAAGGATACAAGCTGAGTTTTTTTATGCAAATTCTAAAAATGTCGCAGTTGGAAATCACCCTATTGTCTGCAGGTTCCCGAATGCACATCAGGAAAAATTATCAGATAATGGCTGTAATTGCTGTCAAATGCAGGATGCGTCAGCCATATACTCCTGCTACAAACGTTGGCATGTAGTAACTTTAGCCTGTTTTCATTCTAATTGTTTGTTGGCAACTTCTCGTGTAAACATTAAGGATCTAAATGTCACACACTAAATCTGTCCGTCTGGTTAACCTCTCGGATACGTGCAATACTAACAGTTGGTCAGGGAGCAATGGTTCACATTAATTGAGCTAGGCTCCTTGCTTTGCGTCTGTACCAAAATAAACTCCAGCAATGGAATCTGTTAACCAACACGAAGTCTGTATGAGTTGGAGAGATGTGGAAAAACAGAATTTTATGAGAATGCAACTTTACATATTTGCCCTTTCAATTTTTAAATCAAAGTCCAAAGATTAGTTTTCTTGTTCCAATAAATAGAATATTTGAGCAAGACAAATTTCTAAAACGATTGCATATGCATTCCTACAAGGTGAATAATAATAAGTTGCGTTTCCAAATAATAAGTTGCTATTTTTTTCTTGCATCTTGACCTATTTGCCCAATTTTACTCAAAATGTTAACCTTCAGCTCATTGACATTCCACATATATATTTATAAATGTATATTATATGTGCATATATTTATAATATATATGTGTATGTGGTAATAATATATTATATAATTATACTTATATTTGTTATTATAAATATACTAATATATACTAAAAATTATACTAATTAATATATAATATTCTCTATAATTATTAAAAATATTAGTACAATTACATAATCTATTATATAAATATATATTATAATTATTTAAATAAATAAATTAACTAATTCTAAATATTTTGGGATAATTTCATAAACCAAATCGCGCTCACTTCCGTAATGTATCACTTTCCCATAAAAGACCAGCTCTTTATGACCTTCCTCCATTATAAGAACAAAGCACCCCTTTTTCCATTAATAGATTTATTTATCGGATAAAATATATTAAAACTCGTTTTCCAATAAAACCCCAGCTCTTTATGGCTTTTGTCCATTATAAGAACACAGTACCCTTTTCCATAAAAGAATTTATTTATTGAATAAAAATAAATCAGTTGTCTAATAAAACACCAGCTCTTTATGGCTTTCGTTCATAAATTATCCAGTTTCCCATTTTTCCATACGCTAATTCAGGGGAGGTTTGTGAAATTATCCCGTAGAATATATATGTGTATATAATATTAATAAATTATATAATTATAATTATATAAAATATTAGTTATGGGTGAAGAACGGAACAAGAGAATTACGGGTGAATTATAGGTGAAGAACGTTAAAATTTTAGTTATTGGTGAATTATGGGTGACGAACGGAACAAAGCCCAGTTTTCTGATTCCTCGACTTGCTGGAAGTTGAGAAAGTACATGACACAGTGACAGGGCCACCGAGAAAGCTTTGCAGTGCATTTAGAAATTTATTTTAGGATATAGTGGGAAATTTAGGAAATTTCCGAATTTATTAAAGGCGTTGTGTTATAAGAGTCAACCTCTTTATGCCTTTCTTCCTTCATACACTCACCTAATTACCCAAGTTCCTCAGCTACAAATTCATTTATCGAAAAGCAAAAAAATAGACCCGTTGTTCATTAAAGAGTAGCTCTTTAAGGCTTTCTTCCGTTAAACTGACACAGTCCCCGACGTGCATCAAATACAAATGTATTTATCGGACGAAATTGCTGTTAAACCCGTTGTTGAAAAGTGTCGATCAGCTCTTTATGGCTTGCGACCCTGTTACACTGACAAAGTAGTATCCAGGTGCCTTAAACACAAATGTATTTACCGGATGAAATATAGTTAAAGCCGTTGTTGAATAAAGATCAGCTCTTTGTAAAAGAGCAGCTCTTTATGGCTTTCTCCGTACTAGGTAACCATTTTCCGTTAAAAAAAATATTCATTTATCGGCTAAATGTAAATTAAACCCCTTTTCCAATAAGCTCTTTATGGATTTCCTCCGCTATGACAACAGAGTACCAATATCCCATACTTACAATTTCACTTATCGGATAAACTTTAATTCAACACGGTTTGCAATAAAACACCAGCTATGTATGGCTAATTTATTTGTTCGATAAAATCGGATCGATATTATACTTGAGTGCCATTTACCCGTTAGCATAGAATGCAAAGCAAGAAACTAACCTATTGCAGGTTTAAACTCCGTTTGAAGACAAATTGTTTCGGATACGTCAACACACCTAATTCATAAACTCTCGCGAAACATAAATTTAAACGCGTTAATTATTAATTACCACAAATCAAATATTTCAATCTTTTTTCATTTCTTTCTAATGAGTGCATACCATGGATCACGAATCTTCTCTTAACTCTCCACCACATGAACATTGTGGTACTCGTTATCCCCATTGCAGGGTCTCCCCACACCACCGCCGGCGAGTTTGCTCGGTTGCACTTTGCTTTCCCTTCCTCTAATGAAACTCATAGATACACACCAACCGCTTGCCTTACTATGGCAGCTTTTGCACTCTGTCTCCGTCTTCTACATTTTGGGCTACGACGACGTGCATCCGAGTATGACAGCCCCTATTACATGCCCCTTTCCACAAAATGCCGCTACTTTGTCTCTCTATCTTGCCACCTTCATCCAACCTCAACTTTATTCATCTCCAACCTCCTGTGCATGTTCGCTTTCCGCATAATTTGATGACGGACAACGTTGGCATCATCCAGAACCAAAGACAGTGCTACTTTGCGCCGCTCCTGCTCCGAATTGTACTGCACCGATAAATTTGTTACTATCTCCATCGTTCGCAACCAAAGCAAGCAAACACTACTGTTACACCACACGGCGCCATTCCTTTTTGCTTACCTCATTCCATTTCCAGCTTCCAATTCCACTTGATAACATATCCATGTACTTCAGCATGAATAACCCACAATCCCACCTGCATTACAAACCATAACCACAAATTTAGACACAACCGTTGCTGAACCATGGAAAAAACTTCCAAACCTATGCACGTGCAACTTACGCATTCCGTTGCTGTGGACATGTGGCTGCAGCTTTTATTTTGTACAGCCAAAGGCATGACGAATACTGCCCCTCCAAACCATAAGTCAGCGCTGCTTCCAACCTTTCAATCTGAGGGCCATACAAGAAAAACATATGCGATTTTAAGTTTACTGCCACCAATTGTAAAGGTGATGGTCGTGTTCATGAAATGTTTGACAAACCAACTTAGTTTACCATTGTCTCCACGGAGCTGCGCCTATTCATATCCGTTTGCTCGTGTCCTCTCATTGAATCATAAATTAATACTTCTTCGCTTGCCATGTCCACCACACACATATACCAATGCTCATTGTGCCACATTGGCACGAATATCTGAAGCATAGCAGCGGTTAGTTGGTCATCATCATGGGAATCTGTATCTATTCCATTATGCTACATAACAGGGCAGCTTCTCGTACCTTCTCACACTTTTTTATATTACCTCCTACTTTACATTCCTGTAGATACGTACAGTAGAGCTCGTCTGCTGATTTGTTGAACTCCAAAATCTCTTGCTACAACACGACAGTAAAATATGACATTTTAATATGAATGTACGTACTCACACCCCCCAACTTTGGCCGAACACTTGTACCTGAAACCAAGTTGGCATGAACCACCATCGAATAGACTGATCTACAGCACGCCTTTGCTGCCTTGCTGTTTTCATCGCACAATAGCAATTTATTATCTGCACCAAACTCAAGTCACATCACTTCGTCCTCCATGAAACAGTCCACATAACACCACCCAATTTCAATCCCTCGATTTACTCACATCGCATGCCATGGGTTTTTCAGGAAGCAAGGACCCCATTGCATCCCGGCTTGCTGTCTGCCCCTTAATTGACACCAGTACTTCCCTGTCATTACAACAGGGTACATTAATCTTTTCCCTATGTGTATTACGGTTTCATAATCTACAAACTTGATATCATCATTTTCAATGATGAGAGTTAAAACGGCCAGAGTAGGTTCGCTCTTCCTCACTAATACAACCAGCAATCACGGTTTCAATGACTCAATCAGTCCTTAGGGTCATTGAGTTAGCCTAAGGCGGTTATGTACTAACCATAAGGGTCATTGAGTTATCATTGTAGTTCCATTCTCAAACTTCTTGAATACTCACCTTTTTTTCTATATGCAAGCATGTTACCTACCCTTGCTTTTTATATAAGCAGGCATGATTGACAGCACACAAATTGTAAGTTTTATGCTCACTTGTAAACCAATTTTAACTGCTTCCAACATTTTCGTTGCTATGCCCTCTCCCCTATGGGGATAATCATACTACATATTTAGTCAACCTTATAATTGCAAATACTTTTCTGTCCCCTTTGCCATTGCAATTTCAAATAAAGGATAAAACAAAATAGAACTGTTGATTTAACAAATCCATGATCCAGTACATACCCTTGCGACAGCTGAGTGTCAAACAAGAACTTCAGTATTTTTGCTCGTCCCTCACTCAATTTTTCGCCGATAGATGCCAGCCTCGTTTCCTGCTACCACAAAAATATGTCATCTTTCATTGTCTATATTTTCCCATACTTTAGTAATTCTGGAACGTTGGAATACTCACCTTTGCCAATAAAGCAACCATCTTCGTTTGAGGCTCGTTCATCCCACTGCTATCCATCTGTACATAAAACTACAATTTATACTTTACTTTTCTAATGCTACGAAATACCTTGCCACAAACCGATGCATACCTTTATTCTTTTACCTTGCCTTCTGTTTTGTTTGTCTTCCCACACAGGCTTCTCCGTATTGTCCATCCTTAGTCTCTTTCTACTCCTCCACTTTGTAATTTTTGATGCACTCTTTTCACCCATTACAGTACTATTCGTAGTTACTCTATCATTTTCACTCCTGCTTTTGGACCTAACATCTTGCGTTGTAGGACTAATTTTATGTAACTCACTCCCTCTTTTAACATTACCACGCCAATCGTCCTTCTGCCCACCCTCCACACCAAGTGACCGGTTTGTTTTGCACACCCTTCCACTTTCATACATGCTCCTCAGCCTTTCAAAACGACATTCAATCATTGCTTCCATTCTACCAATACTATCCTTCACATCTTTATTACCACATTCAATTTCAATCAGTCTTCTATCAATGTCTTCTCTACAGCTTATGTTATTGTAAAACTGCACATTGCCCTGTCACTACAAGCCTTCAGTTTTGTACTACTAGTAACGTCACAAAATGCAGCTTGCAATTTCAACAACAATTCACACGAAAGGATTTTACATTACCTGTTCCCCCTCAAATATGTGATTCCTCCTCAATATTCGCACGCTTTCATTAATCTCGTACCTTCCCCAAAACCTTAGCCTCGGCCCTCTCGGCTGGAACTTGCGAAACTCGTCCTCACCCTCGATATAGAATCGTTCCAGATAGTAAATCTGCATGGACAAACACGCCTACCATCATTTACAGGTCCTTTATATCAAACTTTAATTTCATTATTCCAGCAATTCCTGTCTCTAATACAAAATGGTGCGTATTTCTTATACCATCAAGAAAAGTGCACATCCCGCTATTCCGTTGCCGTCTCTATCACGGATGCTCTTCACCAAATTGTCTAGTATGAATTTCGACCAGTTCAAATTTTCCATATTCTCCTCTGTAGCCACTACAGCCACCAGATCCCGGCTCACTGTGTCATCCAAACTTGGTGCTAACAACCTACCAACAACAAACAGTACGAACTTCACTTTGAATTCTAAGCTTTCGTTATGCAAACTACATATACTGTGCCTCAATTCCTCCACTACAATTTCACCGCTATTTATTCTGATATTCAATTCTCTTTCCAACTCTGTATCCATCTCTTGCCTTCGCTTTTCGCTTTCAATATCTTTCCCACTGCTGCTCAAGCCAAGTACACATTCCACATCCTCGGCTGTCACCTGTAGACAGTACCCATGAACGTTCAGTGTCCTCCGATCTACATCAAAGTTATCCACCAGCCAGTTCAACATCTCTTCGTCAACCTCTACTCCCTTCACATTCAAAATTGGAGCGAATCCAAAGTCTCTGACAGCCTGCCGCTGCTCATCCGAGAGCCAATCCACCATATTCTTCACGGAATGAGTTGAGTGGCTTACCATTGTTTCCGCCGTCCGACGAATGCCCTTCCTTTCACTGCTGCAACTTTTATAATTCGAAGGTGTTCCACTCTCATGCATCAGCGATACTACATTTTCGCTTTCTCCTTCGCTATCCCACTGCATATCCGAAGCATCTATTTCGGCCGCCAGCTCCATAACAAATCCCTATCTTCTGCTATTCCTCCTGCTCCGGTTTTGGCGCTTCTTCCTTTCTAATACGCCTACACTGTTTAGCTTATCCAGTAAGCTTCGCGCCTTCTTTCCCTCCCGTACTTTCGCTTACAAACCCTCACTTTTCCAGTTGCTTAATTTCGCCCCCTCCACATTTCACGTGCGCACATGGAGTCCCCTTCAACGCCCAATAGCTCTTCCGGTTACAAGTGACAAAAGCCCTTTCCACGTGCCCAGCCAACACACTTCCCCTACCGTTTGTGGCCACAAATGCTTGAATGTCTTTTCTCTTAACTTTCCACACCTCTGTTTTGACATCTAAAGATACTGCGAACGAACTTTATCACCAAACCAAATCAGTATCACTAAATACGCACTAACACCTAAATCAATTCCAGAACTAACGACATGTATATCAAAAGAATTTAAAAGATTCAGCAGAAAGGATAAACTTTTGGTTACCTTATTCCAAATGTTCCCTGCAAAACTTTTCCTCACACACATGAGGCTGACATTGTTAATGCATTAGTATTACCTAATTAAATATATTAACATGTGCACAAAAAGCAGTTATACATGTATCATAGCTTATTTGCAAATTATGACAAATTTCAATGTAAAAAATACAGTTTCAACATACCTTGGCTTGGGGATTCTAATTAGGAGATGTAACACACTTCCAATGAATCCTGTTCCTACCACAAATACAAGTAAAGCAAAAAAAAAATTCAAAAAGCTAAGTCAATTGATTGTTATGATTTGTCTTCAAATGGATGAAAGATGGTTCCAGACAATAATACCTTTGTTGAGCAAACCCAAAAACTAAGAAAAGGGGATGAATTGATGGCTAACACTTGATGCTATAAGTTTTTTAATAATTAGCATTAATTTTGTCTTAACCATCCTGGTTCTAGAATGGTTGGGAGTGGTAAAGATAGCTAAAAAGACAATCTTTTAAATTAGACCTTAAACCAAAATACATGAAGTTGAAGCAGCAGAATTTGAATAGTAACACCTATCTAGCCAACTTCATGCAATTATCCCTAATAATTGTGTCTAATAAATCATTTGTAGTAAACCTTTGCAGTGAATGGAATTTAGCCAGCCGAGAAGTCTAGAAGTCTAATCAGTTACATCAAATCAATGTTCTCCAACCTTTAATTTGCAACTCACTAAAAAGACCAGTACAACAAACTCACATTCCTAAAATACCCTTCTCTCATTAATTTCTTTCACTAATTACCTACTAAACCACATTCTCTCCAATTTAATTAGAGACTAAGGACGTTTAAATAATTACAACCACACAAAAGCTATTATCACTTATACCCACAACTAAAAAGACAACCAAAATAATCATACATTTCCAAAATACCCATAAAAAGACACAACCCCATTTCTGGAGATGTATGACAAAAGAATTCACCATAAGTTGTATTTTGTGTTGTACCTACCATATAAACTTTAAATGTACAAATATGAGGATATCTCTGTAAACATACCCAAACACATGCTGCTATGAGTTGTACCAAAAGCTTTAAAAAAGCTACATATTATTTCATATTTCCAAAATGCCCCTACCCATACGGTTGAAATTCAAAGCCCTCTTTGACTAAAACTCATTCTTATATAGTATAAGGAATTGGTAGCTAAGAGATATTCCGGTAATTACACCAGCACACAAGCATACATGGATTGTACAAAATGTAAAAACAATTGCACACTCGTAACACATTCCATCAATACCTAGGTGGCTCATCAATGACAACTTTAAATGTATTAAAATGGAAAATTATTGGTAGTTAAGGGATATTTCAGTAATTACACCAACACACAAGCATATGTAGGTTGTACAACATACAAAAACGGTTGCACACTCATAACACATTCCATCAATACCCAGATGGATCATCAATGAGAACTTTAAATGTATTAAATGGGGTCATTTCAGTAAACATATCCAAATACAAGTTTCGTTAAGTTGTACATAAAGCTTTTAAGCTAATGCATAATATTAAGGATTCCCAAAATAACCCCACCCTTGCGGTTGAAATCTTTGCCCTAAACTCATTCTTATATAGTATAAGGATTTTATTATTATGGAATTAAAAGAGTTTTGGCTAATGGTTTAAAGGAAATGTTAGTTCAGTTTTTCTGAGAAATGCTCAGTCGAAAAAGTTCAATGAGAATATGATTGGCAAACAAGCCAACAACTTGATACAATCGTCATCCGGGAATACCAAGCCTTCTATACTAAAACCAATATAAATATATATATATATATATATATATATATATATATATATATATGAGAGCAGTTATTTTAATCAGAATTGTTTCTCACTCCTACGTGGCATGCTTAATTGAACAGAATTAATGGGTAATAGGTCATTTGGATTTTACCTATATTGAATCCTATTTGGATTGTATTATATATTTAAAAATTATCTCTAATTTTAAAATAACTTTAAAAATTAACTGATTTTATCTTAATAATACTTGCTTTTATTAAATTATTACATAGAACTATATTAAATCTTTTCTAAATCACAATTATTGAAAATTTACATATCTCATAAATTACTTTCTTTCACCACCATATCGTTGATTAATATTCAAATTATTCATCATCTTTTCCCTTATTGTTATTATCTTGTAAAATACAAAATTTTAATTATCTAAAAAATATTTTTAAAAAAAGAATATCCACCAAGTTTTTAATATGGGGTACATTATTTGATGTATACTATTATATTACAATAAAAGTACGTAAACAAATTTTTAAAAATTAGTAAATAATTGAACATTTAGAATACATTAAGTTTTTAAAGTTAATATGAGTGAACACGTGGGATTGTTGTTAATTTTTGCATTTAAATTATTCATATTTGTATAAATTCACAATAAATAAAAAAAAGACTGTGCTAAGGTACGGACAAAATTCTAGTTATGTAATAAGTAAGAAGAATAATCAATTGCAAAGTAAGAACTGTTTCATTTCAAGGGTTGACTAGTGAACTTTTTAAAATCAATTGTCCCATGATCATGGTCTAACCACCTCCTTGAATTTTGGTGATTAACCCTAATTTTGAACTTGTACTACTTACCTATTTATTATTAAGAATCCCAACCGCATACTCCTTGGATTTTTATACAATAGTTTGATTGGAAATAATTTGTACAGTACTGACCTAATGCAAGTTGGAATTGCTTGGTTTTATAACCCCAATAATTGCATCGTCCATGACTTCGCCTATCGTAAGTCAAAGGTTTTGCATCACATTTTGCTTAAACAATTTATCTAAAACATATCAAATTGGCCTTCGAATTGAGGATGTTAGACTAAACCATAGAGATAAGGTGAAGGTTTTTTTTTTTTTTTTGCGACTTTCTTTACAGGAATAGGGTGAATTTGCTCATATGCCCTTCAATATTTATGAACATTTTGATTGTTTTCAACTTATACTTTCTTCATTTTCGATCTCGAGTATTGATTTTCAATTTAGTTTTGGCAGGTTAGTACCTTGACAAATCAACATGTATTGACCCATGAGTTTCATAAAATTATCAAACTTATGATGTATAAGCTCTGTGAAGAATGGACGGTATTACATGATTACATCACCAGTAATTGAATGGGATATATACAGTCTAGTGGTCAAGGGACTATGTTTTTGAAGGCATTGACTTTTGCCACATCACTTTGGCTAATTCATTTGATTTTTTTAGTTACTTATAGTTGTCAACTTGTCATTCTGTAAAAGAAATATATTTCCAAAATATAATATGGTAAATAGAAACCAAGTTTCAGATACTTAATACAACAATTATCGTAATTAGCATCACAGTTTCTTAATTAACATAGCCACTTTTTAATAAGAAGTGAAATTTTTTTCTCCAATGGAAATTTTAAACCTCACAAGAAGAAGAAAGAGGAGGAAATGATTGACAACAAACAAAGATCTTGCAATTGACCAGTTTTTTTTATTTTTTATTTTTTAAATTTAACTAGTAAGTAGTAGTATATAACATGGTTGAACTGTCTGGTCGGGAAAATACGAGACTGAACATATTCAGCATTATCCAAGTACGGCCCATTTTAACTTGGGCTTAATTTTTTGTACCCATATCAAACTAAGCCAATCTATGTAGAAGGCTTGGACCTAGTTACATATATTAAAAGGCCTGTCTCTTACTATATGTAGAGGACAAATTACTTGTTACCCGCATGCGGTTTTACATAATGTCAAATGAACTTTTTAGAGTTTTAAAATGTTCATATAACTCCTATGGTTTTATATAAATTTTAAGGTAGAAAAAAACGGAATGCACGGCCAATTATGGCATTTATACCAAACGTATTTTAAGAGAGCGTGTGATAAAGTTTTAATATTTATGTAACACCCTTATGATTTGTATAAATATTCACGTTACTTCTTGTAATTTTTACATTTATCTACATAATCTCCTTATGTTTTTTTTCCCTTTCTTTCTTTTCTCCCTCTCTCTCTTTCTCTCCTCCCTCTTTCCTCCTCCTCCCTTCCTCTTCCTCCTCTCCTTCCCCTTTCCTCTCCCCCCTCCCCTGAACCGGTGGAGTGGCGACCGGTGGCAGCCGTTGGTGGAGGTGGTGGTAGATTGAGTTGTGGGGAGGAAGAAGAAAAAAGACAAGAAAAAAATTTTTGTTTGTGTTTGGGCATTTGAGCTATGCATTTAAAAAAATTTGGGGAGTTTGAAATTATCGTAATTAAAGTTGTTAAAAATCTTGTAGAAAAAAAAAACTAGGCAAAAAACTTGGTTCCAAACAGACAATAGAATATAAGTATACGACTAGGAGAAAGTCACAAAACAAACTAAACACAAGGAGGGAAGAAAAAAAAGAGGAAATTCCACAACCAAAGAATACATGGTCCCAAGTATTTAGATGCCAGCACTTGACATTTGCTACGCATACACATTTTTTGCCGGAAGTGGCAGATCATTTTTGTTAGGCATTGTAAGACCTGGTAAAACTTGAGTATCAATGTCGTCTTTCTTGATCCCAAAACGCAATTCCCAGTCAAAAGAGTACAGAAGATTGGCAAGTCCAACTTCCACCATTGCTAGTACCAGAGAATATCCAGGGCAGCCCCTTCGGCCAGCTCCAAATGGTATCAATTGAAAGTCTTTCCCTTTCATATCTACACTACTATTCAAGCATCTCTCAGGCAAAAACTCATTTGGATTTTCCCAATACTCGGGATCTCTTCCAATCCCCCAGACATTTGTGTAAACTATAGAATTGGACTGGATTTCGTGACCATTTATAATGCAATTTGCTAGTGTCTGTCTTGGAACTGAAAGTGGAGCTGAAGGATACAATCTGAAGGTCTCCTTGACAATTGCCTTGAGACAAGGGAGCTTTTGAATATCATCTTCGTTTACTATATCTTTATTTCCAACTGCACCTCTAATCTCTGCTTGTGCCTACTTCAATATTGCTTCAGGGCTCTTCATCAGGCCATTGCCCAGATTATCGTACCTGCAACAGTATCCGACCCTGCACTAAATACATCCTATAATGTGTTGGGAAAGGAGTACCAGTACAGGCACACAATATCAGAGTTAGCCCAGGACAAATTTCTCTTTTTCCAAGTACCAGTTAAAATAGGAACAAATCAAATCACCAAGTAATAATGCCAACAGTGATAATAAAATGCAAGAAAAATAGAAGGCATAGGACACCAAGATTTTTACGTGAAAAATCCAATTGGGAAAAATCACGGGACCTAGTCCAATCAAAATCTCCACTATCACAATAATGGGAATACACAGGTCTATCCGAAATATTCAAACGGCAATAATATCACCACCACCAACCAAGTGAAATTGCTACAAAATCACCCCCAAAAACTACAACTGTCAAAGAAGTGAATTTGGAAATATGTTACCAAATGAAGAGAAAATCTGAAATCTGAACCGGTAGATGAGTAGAGCTTAACAAGAGGATCGCGTGTGTAAAATTTCGTCTCAATCGAGTTTCAGATCACCCTCCAATTAAGACCTTGAAGTTTCTCTCTCTCTAGCTCTTTCTCTCTCGTTGTTTTTCTCTCAACCAGCAAAAGATGGCGGCTGTCCTTTTTCACTCTCACACGAGGACCGAAGAATTGAAATTACCTCATGCGGCTGACGCTTGTAATTAAACTTGAGAAGCCCTCAAGCGTTGTTTACTTGCACAAATGGGTTGGCCCACATCCAACAACAATGATATGTTGAAACAGATTAGCAAAATGGGATTGATCCAAATTCTTAAAAGGAAAAACAAAAAGGAAAAATCGTTCAAAACGTTTCCACGTTTCGTTAAATGAATTTCTTCATCCATCACTTTAAAATATTAATTTTATGTTCCTTACAAATTCAAATTAATAATATTTGATCCTTACCTAAATTTTTGACCACTTTTTAATCCAAAATCACTATGTGACCACATGCAACTATTTTTTATATACAAGAAGACTAGATTCCACTTTTTTAATGGAAAAAATGAATATAGATTAAATCAGATCCTACTTTTTTAGATGCAAAAGTGAATATGGATCAAGTTATTTATTTAACTATAAATGAGATCTAACCTTTTTGCTCCGGAAAAAAAAAAGTGTGGGTCACATAATTGATTCAAGGTAAAAATGATTAAAAAATCTAGGTTGGGACTAAATTTTATCAAATTAATTTTGTAAGGAACATAAATTTATAATTTCAAAAGTAATGGACGAAAAAATTTATTTGTTGAACTATGAAGGACGTTTTGAACCAAAACAAAAAAGGAGTAGGTCCTTTGAATAGGTAATTAATCACCATGAGCATTGCTTTGATGTGATCTTGCGTTAGATCAAAGGAAGTTGATTGTTCTTGCCGTAATTGAAGCATGATGCCAACAATATCACCGTTCATGGACTCTGGCCTATTTGGATTTAAGTGTTCGTCGATGAGTTCTTGAAGAAATGAATCTAACTTGCTACAAGTCCTCTCAAGTCTAGAACGCATCCCATTGAGGCTATCAAGCCAACCAATTGAAGGCATATAGTCTGAGAAAAAGATGTGGCCTACATTTCTTGGAGGAGATCTTGGAATCGTCTTCTTTGTTGATCTTCCTCATCATACCTGTTGGCATGAAAAATCCCCGTGCACGCAGCGGAAGCAATTCTAACACATATAAAAAATATGTGAGAAGAGAAGGAGAACAAACACTCAATAATTTATTTAACTCAAAACAAATATTAAGTCGTAGTCTTTCGCTCACGATAACTCACAAATCTCAACTATGAGATTTTCTCTCAAGTCTAATCTCTAAACTCAACTCAACTCTCTACTTCACTTCTCTTCACCAAATAACCTACTAGACTAGTAGTATTTATAGGTGGTAAAACTTCCTAAAATAAATATAATTGTAAACCAAAACTTATTTGGAAATTGACTTGAGATTTCCTAATCTAATATGGAAACTAAACAAATAAGATACCAAAAGGAATTAGGAAACTAACTACTAAAATAGTTTGGTTTAATTTCCTTCATTGCCTCCCTTAAACCAAGCTCTTGATGTTGTTATCTGCAATGCCATCTCTAACTTGAATCTCCATGAAAAATTCAGTTGCTGTATAGATGATATGGAATTTCAACTTGTAGTTGATCTCTAATTTCATCTTTACACGCGATGGTGGACGAAACTTGTAGTTCTCAAACAATTTCTTCTCTTGATCGCTCTTGTAAAAAAATTCAAATATATCCACCAATTCTTTATTAGATACTCCACAATTCAATTCATCCATATCACCAATAAAGTCTCCAAAGATCAAAAAATCATAATTTTTGCCAATAAGGTTTTCAACATCACCATATTCTTCCTTTAGTTTTTTAGCACTAACAACTGCATCAACTTTTGCAGTGTCACAACTTTCAATTAATTTGTCCACCTCACAATTGATTTCAACCAATCTCATCACTTGATTTTTCTCTTCAAAAGATTCATCAATCTCAATAAAGTCAACAATTTCTCTATCATCATGATCTTCAATAACATCTTTAATTTGATCAATGATTTCACTTTCTTTCTCAACTACTTGTGAAATTTCTTCTTCAATCACAATTTCTTCATTTTCATGTGTATCCACAATTGTTACAACTTCTTCTTTCTTTGCCTCATCAAAAACTTCTTTTTCTTCTTCCTCGTCACATATTTCTTCTTCACCATGACCATAGGAATTTGTTAAAAATTTCCAAGCCTCCTTCGCTGTCTTTACATGTATGAATTTTTTGGCTACATATAACTAGACTTGGGTTTGGAGATAGTATAATGCCTTATAGTTCAACTGTCTATTCCTCTCTAATTGTTCAACTACATCCCTTGATATTTCTGTGCCTTCTATAGGTTCCATGAAGCCCTTTTGGACAATATTCAAAACTCTAATATTTTTTAAAAAACTCTTCATCATCGACTTCCAAATATCAAAATCAATTTTACCATCAAAGATAAATACACCACGACGTGGTAAATAATGCGAATCCATATTTTAATTTCACAAACAAGCTCCAAGCCCTAGGATCAAAGCCTAGGGCTCTGATCCCACTTGTTGGCATGAAGAATCCCCGTGCACACAGCGGAAGCAATTCTAACACATATAAAAATATGTGGGAGGAGGAGGAAAACAAACACTCAATAATTTATTTAACTCAAAACAAATATTAAGTCGTAGCCTTTCGCTCACGACAACTCACAAATCTCAACTATGAGATTTTCTCTCAAGTCTAATCTCTAGACTCAACTCAATTCTCCACTTCACTTCTCTTCACCAAATAACCTACTAGACTAGTAGTATTTATAGGTTCTAAAACTTCCTAAAATAAATATAATTGTAAACCAAAACTTATTTGGAAATTGACTTGAGATTTCCTAATCTAATATGGAAACTAAACAAATAAGATACCAAAAGGAATCAGGAAACTAAATACTAAAATAGCTTGGTTTAATTTCCTTCAATACCTCTTTCCGAAAGCAATTCTACAGATAAGCGTACTAGTAAGTGATAGTAAAGTCTTACTCAAATTAACATTTCTGATCATTCAAACTAAGTACTATATTTGTTACTGATCATTCAAATTAAGTATTATATTTGTTAGTCATAAATTTTCTAATCCTCTGGTAAACCATAAAGAAGATTATCTCAAGAAACAGCAACAGAATGACTTTAAACTGTAATTGCATACAAAACTTGCAAATATTGGTCCAAAACTTAGTACAGATGAGCAATTCCAGAATTTTGTGTGGGGAAAAGAAACAAAAAGCAATGTGTTAAATTACACAATAAGTAAAAGAGACTCACAAGAAGGCTGGACATGGATCCAAGAGCAATGACCCGGAACCCACCAAAATAAGAATCAGCCAAGAAAGCACCAGAAAGGGCCAAACCATCGGATAGAGCAGCCCAGATAAAGAGTATAGTGGATGCAGTGGCAGTTTCAAAATGGTAAACTTTTGTTAAGTAGAGTATCATGTTTGGCATTAGCCCCTGACTTGCCAACCTCTCAAATGCTTCATTCACGGACCAAGAGGGAGAGAGATAGAGAGAGTGAGAGAGAGAGATCAAAACTTCTGTCCAATATGACAGAATGCAGAGCCATACAACATTTCCATGCATACCTAGGATGAAAGGCATGGTCTTGAGACAACCCTTTGTTCTTCTTGGTTTTGGTGAACGATCAAGCAAACTCTCTTCTTCTGGATTATTGTCCATCTTCACTTCTTCCATCAACAGCTTTACTGGATTTTAGATTTAATTTTATGTTAGTTGAAATGAAAGTCTTCAATCAAACAAGATACTTCATCAAGGAGGAGTTTTAGTTAGTCTCTATATTTTTATTGTCTTAGAATTCAAATATATATCCTCCAACTTTTGCACTCCTAATCAGAATATTTACCAACTGTATGACTTGGCTTCATTTTTAAAGATTGTAACCGCTTTTTCCAGGAAATGCATCTATTAGAGTAGACAATAGATTGATGCAATTACAGCACATGATAATAACTTCTATACATTTGTAAGTGTTCTATTCGTCAAGCACGCCATCATTTGGGCCCTCATTGCAAAACAAAAACTGCGGGAAAGCCTTAGGTGAGAAGCTATATAATCATTGTGACTGAAATCTAGCTACTTCAGTAACGTGAAAAGTGGAAAGTTGATTATATTAATGAATCAAGAATTAATCTTCCATACACTATCAAATCTAGATGCATGATGATTGATTTTAATTTGATTTTGAAATTAAAATTTTACACGTGTATCATATATTTAATCATGATAATGTACATATACTGTCAGTATATATATACAATAAAATATAGACCCAAAAAAAGATATTAGAAACAGGTACATGAAACAGGTAAAAAAAAAAAGATTTTCGAAACAGCAAGATTTTAGAGAAAGATTTTATCACCTGTCAGAGGAAAAGCAAGATCCAGGAAAGCTAACCATGGATTGTTTTGTGCAATGTCTAATGTCACTCACAAGTATACCTGGCAATTGGGCGGGTTAATATTGAGTTTTCACTTAAATGGGTTATACCCAACCCGTCCAACTTTAAACTGGGTTGATTTTGGGTTGGGTCATATTGGGTTGTCTCAAACCCATTACCCAAATATGACCCAACAGATTAATTAATACATTTTAATACATAAACTTTTTCACATACATTTTAACACACAAAAAAAAAAAAAATTCACACAAGTTTATCCAATGCTTTATAATTATTATAAAGCATCGAAGAAAATGCTTTTGGACTACGTATGTGAAACGGTGTTCTAGTATTAGTATTAGGTATTCTCTTTATTTGTGTCCTGTTCAACATATAGAGTCCATATGCCTTGTAATAAGTAAATACTCGTGTTCTAGAATGATTGTATTAATCACGACTTATAAATCAGTTTTAAGAGTTAAATGCCTTTTAACAAATTGTCAATTTAGTACTTTAAATTTATGTTAGAATTTGTTTCACTACCTGCGGATCAATTGTAATTTTTTGTTAAACAGCAATCAAAAAGTATTGTGGATTTTTTAAAAAAAAAAAATTTATCAGGGGAGAAAAAGAAGAGAGGGAAAGAACTGAATAATTATCTTCAGACCAATAAATCGGGTGGAGACATGATTTAAAAGAAAATAAAGATGGTGGCTGTCAAGTGTCATCTTGGTCATCTTGGGCATCTTTTTTCTTTTAAATACAAGTTAAAAAAATTGATTGAAAAATATATATATATATATATATATATATGAGAATTTTGAATACAAATTAATCAATGCATTATTAACACATGTCCAAACACAAATAGTTGAGCATATGTGTATTGAATATTGTATTTATTATTTTGAATTACTTTTAAACAAGTTGGGTATTGGGTACCCAAATAAAAAATCCAACCCGTCCAATGAATAAGTTGGGTTGTTCTTACCTAATCCAACAAAATTCATAACCCAATTGACCCAACCCATCCTTTAAAATTAATGGGCGGATTGTTGGGTGTTGGGCTTTTTTGCCAGCTCTACTCACAAGTCACAAGATGTACGGCATGGACGACACCTTGTGAAAACTAAAAGTACAATAGAGTGGAAACTCTGAGCACTAAGTATCACATGAAACTAAATTATTGAACTCTGAGCACTAAGTATCAATTTTATGCAATTTTGAGCCAAAGTGGCCAACCGCCCAAAACCATTAAAAGATGCAAGAGTTATTGTTCCTTCTTGTTGGGTTGATAGGGCAAATTAATACACGAATTAGTGCATTAATGCGCGTATTCTAGTTGACAGTCAAAGTGGCGTTTCCATATCTTTGTTGAACTCAAGACTGTAAATTGTATATCCGCTAGGATGATAACTAGTGCAGACCAGATAACAAGGTCTTGGCTTCAAATTTGGCTGAAATGTGCAAATAATTTATAGGTACTTAAATCCATTGAAAAGGGCTTTTATGTACCTGCCTTGATTTGAATAGTAAGTTAACTAAATAATTACGTAGTAGTACTTTTTTTGGGTAACGTGTTAGACCCACAAGAAAATCTAAAAAATGCTATGCTATAAATTTAAGGATTAATGTTCTCTACACTGTCAGTGTATATATTGTACGTTTTAAATAAATAACAACGATATGAAATTTAAATTTGAAATTTAACTTTTATACATGTGTCATGGATCCAACAATAATAACGTATACACTATCAGTATATATAAAATTTACTTTAAATTCAATCATAGCGAATGATAAAAGTCATGCCAAGATAAAAAAACTTCCAAATCAACCCAGACGGTAAGAAATCTGGAAAACATAGTAACTGTCCCTGCTTCAATAGCGGCTGAATCCAACTAAAAACACGCATACAGAATGCTAATGATTACGCAAATCCAGTCCTGAAGCAATAAAATTAGACTCAGGCACCAGCTTGCCCAAGCTGGTGTAGTATATTCCTATTGCCCACAACTGCTTTGAAATCAAGCTTGGAAAGATGTGTATACCTTCAAAAAATGGCGGTTTGGGAGTTAAAAATCTGGTCAAATGGAATCAAGCTTTGTTACATAAACTAATTTAGAATATCTGTGCTAAGAAAGATCATTTACGGATTGTTTGGGTGCAAAGGTTTTTACTAAAAGACAAGTGGTTTTGGATGATTTCTGTTCCTATGGATTGTTGTTGGGCTTGGCTCAAAAATTGCAGTTCAGGCCTTTGATTAGGCCATTTATTTGAATAGAATAGGCAATAGGGCCACCACATCTTTGTGGTTTGACAATTGGCGTCTCAAAAGGGTCCTTTCTAGTAATTTACTTTCTGGTAATTTACAAAAGGTCCTTTCTTTTTGGTAATTTACTTTGATCCTTGGGGTGTAATAAGTTAAATGTAGTGTCTCAAATGATGAGTAAGAGAAGTTAATTTTATTTTGCATCTTTTAATTATACCTAAATTTTCACTTTGATACCTAAATTTCAAAGCACGACATTTAGTTTTTGAAGCACCTATTTTATCCTATGTAAGTAAGATCTGCTTCACTTTAGTCCTTAAAATATAATGGGCCAGCCAAGTCAACCAAATGGGCTTGAAAAATTTAGAGCTCGGCATTGTATATTATTGGATTAGGATGACCTTGGACTTCAATTGAAGTTCGCCCAAAAATTTAAGTGTATAAAGTTTATGTTTTATATACTTTCATTTGTAATTATGTATATTATTGAATAACTATGTGTGTATATATATATATATTATAATTTTCATAATCGTAAAATATTATATGCACATTATTGGCTTGTTCTCATTGATTATTTTAGGTGGTTATATTTTTTTTTTCCAACAAACGTTAACAGTTTCATATATAAGTATTAACACTTGATATTGCAAGAGTTAATTACAAAAAAGGGCCACTACCCTAATTTCCTTCTGTGCTAAGTCTATCAACCATATTAGGAAATTTTGTTCCCATTCTACATCATGCACTAACTTTACATCTTGTGCTAAGTCTATGGCTGATTTCGTTTTCTAATCTAGTTACAAAAAAGAACTGACAATTTTCAAAATCTGCTTTTAGTTCTTGAACGTCTTCCAAAATAGTTGCAATGTTGTATTCACAGTCATTGCAGCTATTAATCTGGTCTACAACTGACTTGCAATCTGTGTGAACTACTATTTTAGTCCACCCTGCATTTTGGCCATCACCATTGCATTTCTTACTGCAAGAGTTTCTTCCTTGCTTGCGTCTCCCTTTCTTTGGTTCACTATCCCTTTTGCCTTCACAATCCTTCCCCTCTAGTTTCTTGCAATTATCCCTTGGCCTGTTCTAATCATTCTTGCAGAGATTGTAGCATCTGGATACATGTATATCACATTTTTCTTTGGTGGCTCTCTTCTGACTTGTGTCTTACTGTTAACATGTAGTGTAGTGTTTTCTTGTTCTGCTTCTCTTGTCTATTCATACTTGATCCAATCACCTTGTGCTTTCTGTATTGTTCTGCTTGGATCCGGATTAGAGTCTTCAAACATTTTTTTGTTCCTAGCTTTCTAAATTTGCCAAAAGATGTTAATGGTAAGGTTTATTTGATCTTGACCTTGTTCCTTTAAGATTGTTTGCATGGCCGTTTCCCACCAGAGCCACAAGTTATGCTGTTTTTCTTTCAATCCATCCCATCTCACTAGAGCCAATTTCTAGACCAGTGCTGCATTTGTACAAAAGAAGAACAAATGTTCTATGGTTTCAACATCCTCCCCACAACAGTCATATCTTCTCTCCTCTTTTCCTAACCTTTTGAATGTAATCTCATTTACTGGTATGCAGTTCTGTAGGCATTTCCACATAAAATGTTTCAATTTGGTCTTTACATTCAATTACCATAACTTTTTCCAAATACTATGTTTTATTATCTCCCAACTAGTTTCAACATTGATTCTTTCTTTGGCACAGTGCTGATCACATTCCTATTTTGACACTACATATCCAGTCTTTACTGTGTATGTTCCAGTTTTAGAGAATTTTCAGAATACTTTGTCCTTTCTTTGATGTATACTAATAGGAATGCTCTCAATCAGTTCAGCACCTTTTTTGCAAAACCATTGTTGCAGAGTCTCTTTTTTCCATTTCTCCCCTTCTATCAGCTCACTTACCCATTCCAACTAGCAATCCTCAAGTTTTTCAAAGGTCACTTTAACCTTTCTCTGATCCGATTATCCATTTGTCCTTCCATATGTTTACTCTACTTCAATCTCTAACTCTCTTCCATAAGCCAGCAAACAGTAGTGTTCTGGCACTGTGTATGCTCTTCCAGCTCCATGATGCTGAGTTTGGGGGTTCTTTCTCTATCCAATTAGGGTCCTTCATGTATTTTGCTTCATTACCTTGCTTACTAGCAAATTTGGAGTAGTTAAGAATCTCCAAATTTGCTTTGCAAGCAAGGCAATATTAAATGCCTCTAAGTCCCTGAAGCCAATTCCCCCTCTTCCCTTTACTTCTGAGAGTTTCGTCCAGCTTGCCCAATGCACACAAGTCTCTTTCTCCCCATTTCCCTACCAGAACCTTGCAATCCTTGATGTGATCTCTCTGCACAATCCTTTAAGGAGTCTAAAGCATGTCATTACATATGTTGGCATGGCCATTATGACTAACTTGATAAGTACCTCCTTTCCTCCTTGGCTTATTAGCCTCTGTTTCCACCCTTGTAACTTGTAACTAATTTTACTCTTTACAAAGGCAAACACCTACTTTTTTTACCTTCCAATGGCCATAGGTAGCCCCAAGTATGTCCCTTTTGTTGCCTCTCTCATGCTGTCCAATCCTTCACTTACCTCCTGTTTTGTCTGATTAGTGGTGTTTCTATTGTAGAAAATTGCTAACTTGTCAAAGTTCACCACTTGTCTAGAGCCTTTGCCATATTTTGTCAGGATATCTTTCACTTTCAACACCTCTTCTTTGTTTGTTTGCAACACAGTAAGGAGTCATCTACAAAGAGTAAATGTGAAATAGGAGGGCTATCTCTGCAAATTTTGATACCTATTAACTCATTTTTTGTCACTACTTTTTTGAGTAGGCTGGACAATCCTAGAACGCAGATAATGAAAAGATAAGGTGATAAGGGGTCCCCTTGTCTAATTCCTCTATTTGGTCTAATGTGTCCTACTTTTTGGCCATTCAAGTTGAAGGAGTAAGAAATAGTAGACAAACATACCATGATCCATTTAACAAAAAGTGGACAAAAATCCATTTTTAGCATCAATCTTTCCAAAAACTTCCATTCTACTCTATCATAAGCTTTGGACATGTCAAACTTAATGGTCAAGATTCCTGTTTTTCCTTTTCTTTTATTTTTTTTAAAAAAAAATGGAGAATTTCGTGGGCTATCACTACATTGTCAAGGATTTGTCTACCAAGGATAAAAACAAACTGAGAACAACTGATGCAATGCCTAAGAACCCTTTTGGGCCTATTTGCTATGATTTTAGAAATGATTTTATAAAGTACAGTACATAAATTGACAGGCCTATAGTTCACAACAGACACTGGTGCTTCAGTTTTTGGGATCAAAGAAATGATGGTTTCATTCACAGCTTTGAGCAAGTAATTAGTATTGAAAAAGCTATTTATAGCAGACACAATGTCCTTTATAATGATATGCCAATAATGTTGGAAAAAATGTGAAGACATACCATCAGTTCCTGGGGCTTTGTTAGGATACATTGAAAGAAGAGCTTGTCTGATTTCTTTTTCTTCCACAAGCTTAATCAACTATTCATTCATTTGACCAGAAATAGTGCTTGGGACCTCTGCTAATATATCCTCAAAATTGTTAGGGTTGGTAGTGGTGAAAAGGTCCTTGTAGTACTTACTAAGTTTCTTTTCAATTTCCTGCTCAGTCTTACACTAGGTTCCATCTTGTTTCTACAGAGTACTGATTTTGTTTCTTTTCCTTCCTGTCATCACACTTGTATGGAAGAAGGCTGTATTTCTGTCACATTCTTTGAGCCATCTACTTCTTGATTTATGACTCCAAAACAATTCTTCCTCCTTATATGCTTTGCTCAGTTGAGTTTTTATCTTTGCAATCTAGCCTCTCTCACCTGGTTCATTTCCTGTTTTCACTTCATTGAGTTGCTTTTTTAGTTCCCTAATCCTTACTTTTGAATTCTCTTGCACTCTTTTATTCCATTCCAAAATGGCTATCCTGCACTCCTTTATTTTCCTGGTCACTTTGTACATTACGGAACCTGTGTGTACTTTTCCCATGCTCCTTTGATCACATTCTTTGATTCTGGATTTTTAGTCCATCATTGATCAAAATAAAACCTTATTCTTCTTTTTTGTCTATCTAGATTAGTATCCAGGACCAGGATGAGGTGGTTTGGGGCTTCATTTTCTACATGTGTACAAGAGGCCTTATCAAACTTTGGCATCTATTCAATATTGCTTAAGCACTTGTCCAATCTCTCATTCACTTCCCCATCCCCCTCCCAACAATTGCTCTACATCCATGGCACCCTTTGGTATCCTATATCTATAGGATCATTACCTATGATGAAGCAATTGAAATCCCTTAGACTTTCTTCAGCTCTTTCTCTCTCTCTCTCTTTCTCTCTCTCTCTCTCCCCCTCCCCAATTTCTCCCCATTCGGTCTTATATCATTGAAATCCTCCACCAGCATCCAAGGCTCTCCCCATTCCTTTTTCCTATTTTCAAGATGTTTCCACTGTTCTTTTTTGATATTGCTATCCACACTCACATATAGGCATACTAGCTACCAATGGCAATTAGTTTCCCTGTCTTCTATTTTTGTTGCTATATACCAGCTAGTGCTGTTCACTTCATCTATCTTCACATCATTATTCGAAAACAAGGCTAGTCCCCCTGCTCTACCTATAGAGTTTACAATGTATCCATTTTCAAATTTGATTTTCTTTTGCACTTTTTTCATAAAGTTTTCCTAGTTTTTTGTTTCACAAAAGAACACAATATTAAGAGAGTGGAGATTTAAAACCTCATTCAATTGGAAAATTGTCAAGGGGCCTCCTGCACCTCGACAATTCCACACCACAACCTTCATTTACACCTTAGAGGTATAAAGGGGTTAGCCTCCAATTCCCCAGCTGATAGTGTGTTGGTTGTTTCCTTTTTCATTGCTTTCACCTTTAGGTTATCTACAGCATCTTCATCCATTGGTTCTATCTCTTGTTGTAATGACTCTATTTTTCTTTTTCCTCCCAATTCCCCTAGCCGTTCCTTATTTGTAATCTTCTTCAGAGGGGTTCTAGTTGTTCTCAACACTCTCTTGAATTACCTTTATTCTTCTTTTCTGCTTCCATCCCCCAAGTTTTCTACTGTCTGTCTTTCCTTTTTCTCCTTAAAACCTTCCATTACCTTTGCCATTATCAATTTGTTTTTTGATTGGCACCCATTGTGCTCCACCTCCATATTCTCCTGTCTCATGCCTTGATTCTCATTACTCATTCTGTAGAATCCTCTACTTCATTTCCAGCTTCCTCTTTCTTCCTTTCAATGATGAACATATTCTTCCTTTCTTCCTATTGGCTCTCCTTTGGCTATGTGGTTAGATCTTGTGAATATTCTGTCATCTTATCCTCGTATACCTTTCTCCTCATGGATCCTTGGTATTTTCCACCCTTTTTTTGCATCCCTGCTGTATTCCCACTATCAGCTTTTTCCTTGTCCTTCATTTTGAGTCCAACTACTAAAGCATTGCTTCTGTTAGCTTTCTCCAGTTTCTTTCTTTCTATCTCTTTTGGTGGTTCATTCCATCCTTTTAATAGGGATATCATGATGTTTCTTTCTCTTATCCATGCTCTATATTGCTTTTCTCTCTACATCACTCCTTCTCTTCCCCCCTTATTACAGGATTTCTCACTGTGTTTTATTACCCCACAGTTATAGCAAAAGTCTGGGCAACGTTCGTACCTAAACTCAACCCATACTGCCTGATCTTTGAGTTTAGTCTTTGTTCCTTTGATCAACAGTTGTGTCACATCAATTTCTGCCGTTATTTTCATGTGACTTTCCTTTTTCCCACCAGTTGCTGGGATTATTACATCTCTTACAGATTTAAAATCTAGCCTAGCTTGAAGCCTACTGCTTTGCTCATCCAGTGAACTAGAAGATTAATTGGACCTATTTCAAAGCATGTTGAAGTATGTTATATCTCTTTCACATCCCTCTAACCATTCCTTAACAATTAACACCTAATTATCCATTATCCATGGACCACCTATTAGTATCCTTCTTCTATCTTTCTTTTTTTCTAGATGGAACTGAAACAAGTTGGGGCCCAGCTCTATTATCATCATCTTCCTAGGGTAGCCCCAAGCATGGTTGGTGAAATTCTTAATCGTTGTGAAGTTTGCAATTTTTTCACCTATCAATTTTCCCGCTAAGCTGCCATTGCAACCTTGTATGCCTTCTTCTATGTCTTCACCACTCAGATCTACACCCTCTATTGCTTTTTTCGATAGCTCAAACTTTTGGAATGTTCTTGCTAGAGATTCTTTCATCATTAAGGAGTGTATTATAGTGAGCACAAGCACTACTTCTTGGTCACTGAACTTCCTAGCTGGTTAAACCTGCTAAAGAAAGCAAGCAAATTAGACGTGGAACTAAAAGCCGATAGTGTACTATTAAGAACTTCAAAAGCTTGAACGTAAGATTCAGTGGAGCCGATAGGCCCTAAAAGCATAAACTTCAGAAAATTCAAGAGGAATAAAAGTAAATGTAGGTAAGGTTTCAACAAGATTAAATATTCCACATCTTTGTTTAATGGATCATGTTTTGTCTTAGCATTTTATTCCAACAATTAATGGTTGTGATCTAACTACAGCACTAATCTAACAGGGGTGTGTTTTTGGATTTTATGGTGAAATCTGGGTTGACTCTAAGATTGTGCAGTGTTAGGATTTTGAAAATTTGAACTTTTCAAGACTCCTACACTTAGGGGAGGAGCTCTAAAGTTAGAGATAGAAGTACTCAAGAAGAGAGAGACTCAGTGTCCTTTTTCCTAATTATTTTAGGTGGTTATAGATTTTGATCTTAGATAGTTAGTTTTTTTTTCTAATTTTTTCATTTACTTTTGTATTTAGATTATAGATTTTTTTAATAGCTAAAAATATTATATTAAAAATTTATCAAAGAGCAGCTTTTTGTTGATTTTGATTAAATATTACAGCACTCCTAATAATCAGATTTTGCAAAGTTTAAAACAAATGAGAACAAGACATACATATAACTATATAAATTAGTCGTGAGCTTAGGTCAAATGCGAATTAGGCTCGAAGTCCTTATATCTTTGTGATCCGAGTATGAGCCTCACATTGTGTGACCAAAGTACAAAAGCAAGAATATTTTACAATAGCTCATTCCAACACGAACATCCTTTAGCACTCTGCATACACTAGTTTCAGCATTAGAGGTTTTCTATTGGAACACCCTATAATTCCTCTTTTTCCATATATGATATACAATTGCTCCTAGTGCCAGCTTCTTTAATATGTTTACAAAGCATTCCTTCTTCCAATGGCAATTGAGCCATTCAACTTCAGTGTTCCACTCATAATTCCCTCGATATTGCAAGCAACATTGTTGTATTCTTGATCAAATATGGCTGCATACTCAAAGTGAATATGCAGCTTGTATTTGGTCAAGAATACAGCAATGCTGCTTGCAATATGACATACTATTCCAATGCCATTTCTGGTAATGAACTAATCTGAACATGATACAATTTGATTATGATAAAGAACCAAGCGGAGCCTTGAGTAGTTCTTTTCTTTCTTCTTTCCCTTTTTAATTATTATTTATCTTTCTTACAGTCTTTTTTCATTTAGCTTTATTACACAAGATCCTAGTTAAGAATTCTGATGAAGAGGTTGTACTTTCGTATTCTCTATACCAGTAGTAGAACTAGATGGGAATTGGAATAGTGTTTTAAGGATATGTTGATTCATTTTAGTAGGATACAATTCTGCTTCTAATAAACAACAAGCATTACTTATTTTTTTAATGAGCATTATTTTGAACTGGAAATTTTTTTACAATTCCTTGAACACGTTTTTCAAATGACATTTTTATTATTTTCAATCACCTTTTTACCTGTTATACATCATCTGGTGAAAAGGTCTATGAGATTGTTATTAACAATAATTTTCTAAATAATCTTCGATTTGAAAGCATGTAGTTTCCAGTCTCAAAAATTCAATAATGTTATTTTCTTTCCAAAAACCATTGCAGAATTTATTCCTTGCTGGGTCAGACACTTTAGGTGGCATGATAATTTGGGCTATGACGGCACTTATCAAGAACCCCTACAGCAATGACAAAGCACAAACTGAAATTCGAGAAGTGCATGGAGAGAGGAAATGATAGATGAAGATGATCCTCAAAAGCTTCCCTATCTCACAGCTATCATCAAGGAGATTATGAGATTGTACACAATTGTTCCTAATTTAGTCCCAAGATACTTAATGGAAAGTTGCATCCTTGGCGGATATGAAATTCAGCCCCAGACTATAGTTTACATAAATAGTTGGGCAATTGGAATGGGATACTGAGTATTGGGAAAATCTACGAGTTCTTGCCTAAGAGATTCATGAATAGTACTATAGATATGAAAGGGGAGCACTTTCAGTTGCTCCCATCTGGGGTAGGCAAAAGATGATGCCCTATATACTCCCTAGGGCTAGCATCTATGGAGATCGCACTTGCTAATATTTGAATTCATTCAACCAGGAATTGCCTTCTAGAGTGAAGAAAGTAGACATTGATACTCATTGTTTACGTGGTGCCTTGTGACTTGTAGCAAGAAACATCTGCCTTCTCAGCAAGGAAAAACAAATGACAACTTAGGAAGGAGGGGATGGGTTGGTTGGTTAGGAAGGGAGAGATTCTAAGTGAGAGGTCCCAGATGCAAGCCTTAGCAATTACACTAAAAAAAAAATGTCAACATAGTAGTTGAGAATAGAGTTACAAACGAATCAAATCGAGTCGAATCGAGTTTTGACCTAATCGAGTTGAGTATCGACTTAATTTTATCAAGTTCGAACTCGAGCTCAAACTCGATGACCGCTCAGTGTAAAGCTCTCGAGTCGAGCTCGAGCTTAAAACAATAAAAAAATTATTTTAATTTTTAAAAAATTGATAAAATAATATTTTTCTTAATAAATAATAAAATATTAGGGATATATATGTAATTTTATTATTAAAATAATATATATGTATAAAATTGAACTCGTGAGTTAACATGTTGAATATTATTGAACTCGAGTTTGACTTGGTTTGCTCGAACTCAACTCAAACTTGATATTGACTGAACTCGAATCGAGTTGCTTGCGATCAACTTGACTCATGTACAACCCTAGTTGTAAAGTTGTGTAAGGTATGAATAATCCAAGAAAGAAATATTAACAATACTCTTACGTATTTATTGCACAATATTATTGTATTATAAACATTCAACTAACATATTAAATACTCTTACGCAGTTTAAATATATTGTAATGTTATAATATCCATCAACTATTGCAGTGCATCAAAAAAATTATTAAGTATTCTTTGAGATATTTATTAAAGTTTTAGAATGATTAGATATCAAGAACTATGTATATTTTTATTAATGAAATACAAAAGATACAACAATTCAAAATATTTAGTTTCTAATAAAATTCATAAATTTACCAATATAACATTTAAATCGCACCAATAAAAGTGTGGATAAAAAGATAATTCAAATATATTAAAAAGATAGAAGTTGTTAGAAGAAAGGAAAACCATAAGAAAAACCCAATGAGATTTATCTTCAATTATATAAAAAGTTAAAAGTTAAAAGTACGACTAGTTAGATGATTCTGACGAAAGCGACAGTGCCTTCAAATACGATAGTGAGTGATTAGATTAGCAAGAAAGTGAGGAATGGGCTATATATATATATATACATATATATATAGGTTTTGGGTCCAAAAATTATGCCCCAAATAAAAATGACCAAGTTTTGGCAACACTTTGCTAAGCTTAGTATAACCTTGACTGATAAATATCAAATGCCATATTGTATATTAATGTACTCAAAGAAATTATGAGATCTCTAATTCGACTTTTAACCTTTCCTTTTCTTCCTTCTCTCCTGCAATAGTTGGAGTTTGTTGAACAAAAGAAAAGTATTATATATTGTTTGTTTTATTTAAAGAATCACCACACCTTTCAAGAAATTTATGAAAAATTCTCGTGTTAAGAATCTAAATTTTTATTTTTTACTCACAATATTATTTTTTTAAAAAAAAGTATATTTTTTTAGAGAACAAAAAAGTGTGAAAGCTTGAAAAAAAAGTGTGAAAGCTTGAGTTTGGGTCAATTAGATTGGAGCTAGAAGCCTAACAAACCAAAAGGGCCGAGTGTTGCAAACAATCTTTAAGCCTGAAGGATTCTCCTCAAGCTATAAAATCAGGTCAGGTATATTTAGTTAAGCACGTCTTTGGGTTTGTAGCAGAGCCCAGGCCAGAAGCCCCAATTGAAAAGCCTGCTAACAGTAAAGATGGCGAGGTTAGCACCGGTCAACTGCCGGATTTTCGAATGGAACCACCTGCGGTGCTTTCAAATACTCCTATAGGATACACTGATTGATGTAATCCCTTACAAACATTATAGGTATGTTTACACAAGTTGACTTAGTTGATAATAATGAATCATTCTCTTACAAAAGATCATGTGCTCAAGGTTCGTTGTCGATGTAAAGAATGTATTGGTGTACAATTTATAAAAATTCATGCAAGTGATCTATGGTTCCAAATGTGAGAATTATGTTGGTATGCAATTCGTAAGAATCTATAGTCCCATATGTGAGAATTGTGTTGATTGACGATATGTAAGAACTCTTACAAGTAACCTACGAATGTGAAAGTTATATTAGTGGTTGATCCGTAATTGAAGCCGACCTATGGTAATAATCAGAGTCAAACCCACCCAAATTTTTATTTACCAAGAAAAAAGAAAACATTATAGGTGTCTGATTATTTTACTTGGTTTTGGATTCCAATTTTGAAAATTAGTCTTTTTGATCTTCACATTTGCTTTCATAGTTAGATTTTGAAATAGGTAACCCAATAATAGATTTTAGTATTTCTGATTAATTAGTCTTTTACAAAAATTGTAGCATGAACAGCACCACGCTGTTATTTCATTTAAATCTTGTAACTCCTCCATCCCCCGGGGGGGGGATCTTGCAGTTGTTTATTGCTTTGAGCAATTTGGCTTTCTTTTTTGGTTAATTTCTCACTTGACATATGGCCAAATTACTAGTTTGTCCAAACTACAACAACAGGTCCATTTGATTAGCATGATTTGCAAAAAAAAAAATTTCTCAAATATTATTTAGTTTGTATCATAAACACAATTTCCAATCGTTATTTTATTTGACATACATTATATCATAAAAAATATTACTGTATTATTTCAATTTTTTTTCCAAATAATCTCTTATCCAAATGCATCTATGTTAAATTCAACTAGTAGATGCAATAAGACGACATATTGGCCATCCATCTCCTCTTAAATTACATACCTCGTCAATTCTTGAAAAGTTTGAAAATATTAGTTATGAGATTTCCATTGCACTCATATGAGAATCAAAGCAAGTACTTCATTTTTTTATTAATTTGGTTAAAACAAGAAAGGAAATGAAAAAGTTAGCACGAAGGAGGATAGGTTGAGCAAGTATTAAAAAAGTTATCTAAAACAAGAATGAACCTCTAAACGGTTGGCATGGCAATTCCCAAAACCCTCATATTTAGAGTCCATTCTTCATGAAGCTTATATTATAAATTTGATCTGATAAAAGTCATGGGTCCATCAATAATCACCTGCTTGGTAAAAGACCATTTTGTTTTGTCAAGCATCTAAACTGACTAATTTAAATTGGACACAAATGATCAACAACCAAAATGAAGAAAAATATAAGTTGAGGGACTGAGTAAGGACATTTGAGGAAATTTACCTCACTTCCGTGTGGAAAAATCGTTAAAAAAAACTATAAATATTTCTGTTTCTAAGACTAAGCTATAAATACGTAAGTTCGAAGGTCAATTTAACATGTTGAAACAAAAGTTTTATGCAAACTATATGATATCAAATCTTTGACTTTTGCTGTAAACGAAGTCATGAAAGATACTCGTATGCAATTATTGTGATTCGAAATCATCTCTGACGAGCATTAGGTCAAGGCTGTAGAATTTATTTCTAAACAAATAGTATAATATAAACCCAGGGACCATGTGTTGGGATTCTTAACAATAAACACAATAAACAACTCAAGGGCATTTTTTTTGACCTCCCATCTTTCCCCGTTACTTTTCCACTCCCTTGCTATTAGGCCCAGAATTCAAATATGAACCTGACAGCAGAGATAGTTTTTAAAACCCTCCACTGACCATTAGACTAATCCCAGGAGATTAACTAAAGGGCATGTGTTGGTTCGTACTTCAAAATATTTTGCACGCTTCTCTCTATGGGTGGTGGTCATAGGTCAGGGGTGGGCAAAAAAACCCGTTGATCCGAAAACCCGATGAACCCGATCTGATCCGATCCGAAAAATAGGATATCCGATCCAATTTTTCTTAGCGGGGCAGATAAGGATCGGATACCCGCAAAAATCGGGTACAGATACGGATCAGAAAAATAAAAACCCGCAGGCACCCGACCCACAGGGTATATTTTATAAATATTAAAAAATTAGGGATCATTTTATAACTTTGTAATTTTTAATTCTAAGTGCAAGTGAAGTGACTCACAGCCTCATATTCTAATCCTATATGATCCACCTCTCTTCATCTTGTTTGAAGAAAGCGAATATTCTTGGTAAAACATGAACCAAATGAACAAAATGAAAAAAAAATTTGTGAAACTCTGTAATAAAAATTGTTCATCCCTTTCATCCTTTTTATTTTTATTCTACCTCCATCGATCTTTCCTGCAAATTTTGCATCAATTCAATGAAAGATTTGTGTTTGGAGTTTCAATTTTCTGTTAGCTAGATAATTTAAACATTTGTGTCTTTCACTTATTTATTTATTTGATTTATTTTATTGCAATTATGTCTCTTAAATTTGTCTCTTTTATTTAGTGTAAGAAATTATTTTTCTTTTTCATCACCTTTTACCATAAGGTCTATTCCAAAGATGTAAAGAAGTTGGGGAAGATTTTTTAAGGTTATTTTTTGTTATATTTTTTCCAAAATAAATTAGTTCTATTCAATTCTTTTCTGAATTTGATTTCACAATCGACTTATTTGGGATGCAGTCTTGTACCATAACATCCTTAAGGAAGTTGGGGAAGTTGCCAAATACTTATTATCCTTGTGTTTGTTGTGTTGTATAAGGATGAAATGTGTGAAAATGGTGATGTATTTAAAATTATTATGAAATTTCGTTTTGTTCATTGGCTATTATAATTCTAATATGTACAAAATTTATGAGATCGATTTGATTGTTGGATGAACTGTGTGAGAATGGTGATGTATGGACTTTAATTACAATATCTCTACCAATATTAATTGGAAAATCATGTTTTTTTATTGAAAAACATGTTGATATTAAGTGGAAAATAATTTTTTTATTGAAAAATAGTTCTTTTTTTAGGGGTGGGTACCCTATGATCCGCCCCTTTTTTCGGGTACCCGAAGACATTAGGAGCGGGTTAGAGTCACAAAATGACTGATCCAATTTATCAAGGTCGGATCAGTCAAATCATGTTAGGGACGGGTATCCGACCCGTGCCCACCCCTAGGTCAGTTCACGATCATGGCACATTCGGCTTTAAAATTCAGCAGTCAACCCTCAACACGAAAGATATCCGACAATATTCTACTGATTATTCTTCTTCCATCATTAGTTTTAACCCCCAAGGGTCGGTATTTTCTGGATTCAGATCTCCTACGATTGCAAGGACCGCATTATGACGTTCTAAGATTGGATCAGAGTGTCACAGCTTGACACCCGTCGTCTATTTCAAGATTCACTAGTTTTGAAATGGATGATTGAGATCGAGTAGGGCCACTTCGTTTCAATCTCAAACCATCAATTATATAGTCCGGTTTCTCTTGCAACTGTAGAGGAGCTAAATCTGTATTTTTCAAACATGATGTACTAATTTTTTGGTAAATTTTCAAAAATAAGTTCTAGCTATACATGAAAATCAATTTTAAGATATATTTAGTTTCGTATGGACAAATAATACAATAATCCTACAAAAGTTTTGTAATATCCACCAACTAATAGTTAATAATGCCTCGGGAATCATGGATACTAAATTTTAGACTAATCAAATACTCATATTCACTAACAATAGCTATTGAAATATGCCAATACGCATTATTTTAAGGGATAATTTCATAAATCCCCTTAGGTTTCTAACAATTTCACCTAACTTCCCTCTAATTTTAAAAACTATATTGACCTCTCCTGACATAATGAGTTACCAAAAATGGCCTTCACTTTCTCACTATTTTACATGGAAAGAAACCTATATTCTTAAAAGAGAAAAAAATCCAAAAAACTTGTTTGAAAAATTTTTGTGATGTTTCAAAACAATTGTCAATTGAAAAAACTTATTTGAGTAGATGCTTTGATTGTGCATTTTATTGAAATTAATTAATATAAAAGTGAATGTAAAAATCACAGTATACAGAAGGATGTGACTTTTTTCAGGCTAGTACCCTCCGGGTTTTGGATCGCTAGAGCATCTCCTTATTTTTTTCCCTGACAAAATGTGCCTTAGTATTATGATAGTAGTAACATAGATGAAATTGTTAGTGATAGTGTGGATCTAGTGGTAGAAAGAAAAGAATGTTACAAAGTTTTCTATTGCTCTTTTTTATCCCGTCTAGTTGGTAGCCTGTGGTATTGATAATGGAGATGGACTTGGTAGTAATTGTTGACGTAGAAAGATGGTAGTGTTCTTGATTTGGGCGATGGTAGTTTTTTTCCCTGCACGCTAGAAAAGAAAAGATTAAAAAAATCATGCAACTTGAAGCTCAACAAAGACTATTTAAAACCAACTTCTATGGCCATTTTCCAGCCACCTCAAGAAAATCTTCCTCCTGAAGTGATGGAGATAGTATTGATCATTGCTTTACTTTCAGCTCTTCCCATAATTTTCCTGATTCTTCTTCAGAAAAACAGCAGGAAATATTCAACAAAATCTCATCCTCCTCTCCCTGGTCCTCCTGGGATTCCAATCATTGGAAACATGCATCAATTTGATCCCTCAGCCCCACATGTCTATCTCGGGGAGCTTTCCAGAAAGTATGGCCCTCTCATGTCCCTCAAGCTTGGATCCATGCCAGTACTTGTGGTTTCTTCAGCAAGAATGGCAGAAGAAGTTATGAAAAATCATGACTTAATTTTCTGTAGCCGGCCACCTATGCTTGGCCAGCGAAAATTGTCCTACAATGGCCTGGACATCGCGTTCGCACTGTACAATGAGCAATGGAGAGAATTGAGAAAGATTTGTGTTCTTCATCTCTTGAGCTCCAAGAGAGTTCAATCATTTCGTCCTATACGCGAAGATGAGGTCTACCGAATGATTCAAAAGATATCCCAGGAATCTGCTTCATCAAAAGTAACTGACTTGACTCACACTTTATTGTCTCTCACAAGTACAATGATTTGCCGAATTGGATTTGGAAAAAGGTATGACGAGGAAGGCCAAGAAAGAAAAAGATTCCACTTTCTCTTGCAAGAAGCTCAGGCAATGTTTGTTGCATTCTATTTCTCTGATTATTTTCCTACAATTGGTTGGTTGGATAAATACACTGGGATGCTATCTCGACTGGAGAAAGTTTTCAACAAGCTTGATTTGTTCTACCAAGAACTCATTGATGAGCACCTGGATCCAAATAGGCCAACGTCAATGGATGGAGACATTATTGATCTCTTGATTCAATTACAGAAGGACAGATCAACTCCGTTTGATCTGACTGTGGATCACATCAAGGCCACACTTATGGTAATAAACTAACTCTTTAACATACTATTCCAATACAGAGTGTGATATACAGGTTCTGTTTAGTTCTTTTCTACTTGAAATTGCAATCATATCTTATGAAAAATAATGGTACTTAATATGAATACTATACAATTTAATACTGACACAAAGACAAACACAGCGTTATTTATTTGTTTTTCTATTTACATCCTTAAGTTAATTGGCACTATTACATACCAACTCCAAGTTCAAATTCTGATAGAGAGGTTGTGTTTAGGGTCTCCACCAGAATTGGATCGGATGAGAGTCATTATTTTGTCTTACACAAACGTTGATTCATTTCAATTGGATACAATTGGTCTTGATGAACAACAAGCGTTTGAATCAGCCCTTTTTTAGAAAAAAAATTTTGTAATATTTCCTAAACATAATGTTTACCTACCTCTTTATCGCCCACACATCACATTCCAAAAATTTTTCATTTTTACTGTCCGAAAATATTTCTAAATGATCTTCAACCCGAAAACAGGAAAAGTTTTAGGCTTAGGAAACTCATTGATGATTATCTTTTTTGTTTTTCAATAAACAACTGCAGAATGTATTTTTTGCCGGGACAGAAACTTCAGCAGGCATAATCTGGGCAATGACAGCACTTATCAAGAACCCTACGGCACTGGAAAAAGCTCAAAACGAAATCCAAGAGGTGCTTGGAGAGAAAAAAAATGATAGATGAAGATGATATTCAAAAGCTTCCCTATCTCAAAGCAATCATCAAGGAGACTATGAGATTGTACCCAGTTGCTCCTCTTTTAGTCCCAAGATACACAATGGAAAGTTGCATCCTAGACGGGTATGAGATCCAGCCCAAGACTACCGTTTACGTGAACGCTTGGGCAATTGGAAGAGATCCTGAGTATTGGGAAAATCCACATGAGTTCTTGCCTGAGAGATTCTTGAATAGTACTATAGATGCAACAGGGAAACACTTTCAATTGATCCCGTTTGGCTCAGGCAGAAGAGGCTGCCCGGGATACTCCCTGGGAATAGCAGCTGTGGAGCTTGCACTTGCTAATCTTTTGAACTCATTCAATTGGGGATTGCCTTCTGGAGTGAAGAAAGAGGACATTGATACTGATGTTTTACCTGGTCTTGCTATGCTTAAGAAAAATGCCCTGCGACTTGTGGCAAAGAAACGTGTGTCTTCGTAGTAAGAAAAAACATGTCAAATGGGATCAGAATGTGTAGTTCATATACAATGTACGGCCATTTGAGGGATTCTTGCTGTTTTGTTCCTCAATTTGGTATCATCATATTTGAAATGAAAGAGTTTCATACGTTTGTATTGGAAGCTCAAACCCGTAAGCCGACGAAGCTTAGAGGGAAGTTTGTATAGATAACGTCGCTTTTCCATTAACCTAAGATTGCTTTGGAAAATCATCCTTCCAGCATTTGCTATAATAACTAGTCACTTTGGTTTAATGGAATGATTGCTGTGGGGGTCTCACATCAAATGTTAGCAGAATTGAACTTCGCACTCATTTTCGATCTGCTGAAGTCGAGCACTGGAGCATATATACTTTACAAAATGGGGTGTTACCTGCGAATTATGATGCAAGTATGGAAGAAACAAATACATTAACAATAGAACGGAAAAAGGGAGTACTTACTCGTATGGCAAATCATTGAAATAAACCTTCACATATTAATTTATTTCTAGTGTTAAGTCTAACTGAGGCAGCAAGTACGAAGGTAAATTTAATATGTTGAAACAAATCTTTTGATTTAAGCAAACTGTGCTATGAAATCTTTGACTTTTTTTCGTAAATGAAGTCATGGAAGATGCTTGAATGCAGTTAGATCCTCAACTATTGGGACGTAGGAACAGTTTAGAAAACCAAACAATGTGATCCGGAATCATTTCTGATAAGCATTACGTAAAGAATGCAGAAATTATTTGCAAAGAAAATGTATTCTACAAACTCAAGGACCATGCATGGGTCAGGACATGTGAGCGGTGGGTTCATACTTCAATGCAAAAATCATTTACTTCCTCGTCACAGTGAGCAGTGGTCAGATCACGATCACGTTATGAGGTTTTAAAATTCACAAGTCAACCCTCAAAATGAATGCCATCCAACAATAATATATCATTCTCGGCAATTGATTATTCTTCTCAAATCAGTATTTTATAAATCATCATTTTATTATTATGGAATTAAAAGAGTTTTGGCCAATGGTTTAAAGGAAATGTTAGTTCAGTTTTTCTGAGAAATGCTCAGTCGAAAAAGTTGAATGAGAATATGTAGGTTTGCAAACATAGTTGCTGCTTTAGAAAGTTTGGCAAACAAGCCAACAACTTGATACAATCGTCATCCGGGAATACCAAGCCTTCTATACTAAAACCAATATAAATATATATATATATGAGAGCAGTTATTTTAATCAGAGTTGTTTTTCACTCCTACGTGGCATGCTTAATTGAACAGAACTAATGGGTAATAGGTCATTTGGATTTTACCTATATTGAATCCTATTTGGATTGTATTATATAATTAAAAATTATCACTAATTTTAAAATAACTTTAAAAAAAATTGATTTTTGACGTGCGCGGAGTATACATATACAATTAAGCTCATCCTAATCAAGTTTTACATTTATAAACTCCTAAATACCCCACACGCGATTTATCGCAAGTATACGAATCGTGAGCGAGTATAGGGTATTAAGGGTCGATCCCACAAGGAAGATTGCAATTACCGGTACTACTAAAGCTTCTCTATTATTTAGACTATCAATGAATTATAACAAATTAAAACCTACTGAAATTATGCAAGAAAATAGCAAATGAAAGCTCCTTAGGTTGTGGTATCCCTAACTACTCATGCAAGTGTTATAATTGGATCATTGAATACTACATCTATGCTAATTATGGTGTAATTTTTTTATGCATTTGAATCCTACTTTCGTAGTGAATCAATTATACTTATAACTAATCCATACCTATTCTCATGGTTATGAAAATTAGCTACAAGTTCATTTCTTCAATGAAATTACATGAAATGAATCACTAAAACTACATAAGTGCACCTCTACTTTCGTGAGTGTACTCCCTATGTTTAGCACTTCTTGAACCAGTGTTAAATCTCAATTTTCATTGTAGAAACAACACCTTAGATAATCACAATTGATGGTACCAGATTAATCATGATTTAAAGAGCCAAAGTGCTAAATAACTTGCTCAAATCGTAGCAATCAAATAACCAAACAATTAACACTAACAATCATAGAAAGTTCAACCAAACCCAAGGTATAAACTTTAGAACCACATAATGAACACAAAATCCAGAACTTGTATATTAACTAAACTTGGAATCAAATACAAAAGATAAAGAGTTTGGAAGGAATACAACCCTTGTCACATGAGCTTTCTTCCTTGCCTTCTTCATCCTCCATCTTCATCCTAATCTAGATAATAAACAAGAATGAAAAAGCTACACTACTCTATACTAAGCTAAACTAACACTAGGGAGATGAAAGAGCTACATTTCTGCAACTTCAAGCTTCTCCCGTATCTCTCTCTATTCTATTGTTGGATCCCCCCATCCATACCTTCTCTTGCAATGAATTTGGCTATTTAATGATGAATATTGGTCAAGAAATGAAGCTTTACACTTTCTCCTTACAGCTGGTAATGTTTCTCACCTGTCTAGCAACGCATGTGAGTTCGTGGAGGTAAAATTGAGTTTTACGCGTACAAAGCAGCCTTTTCTGACCACAATCCGGCCAGGAATCCGGCCACAATTCCAGCCAAATTCCGGCCGGATTGCTACAGTGACCATTTGGTCACTTCTGGTTCAATTTCCAGCTCTGCTCCGATTTTGCATCAACTTCCACTGAACTTTTCTTCATGATAAAAGCTGATTTAGCTCTTGACCAAAACATGAAACTTGTCGCCCTTTGAGTTAGCTTTTCAATGCATCAAGAATCATCTCATTTGGATCTGTGTAGGCTGATAAATGACCGAAATACCCTTGACTGCTCATTGCCCTGTTTCAACTTCGACCAAATGAAATTGGTTACTGTACTTCGGCTTTTTGACTTGGAAAACCTTCAAACTGGATTTAGATGTCTTCACCAAAGTTATATATCTATCTCTTATCTTCAAATTGGTTCAAGAATCATCTTAATCCGATCACTGTAGCTCAAGTTATAGCCGAAATACGAAAATGTGTCAAAACTGTCAAAATACACAAAATCCCACTAAAAAGTGATAAAAACCTCATTTAATCATTTAAAAGCATTTTTCACCAATTATAGCCAAAATGATTCATTTTCTTCCACTAATATAACTAAAGTGACTAAAAATAATATAAAATATCATACAATTATTACGTAAATTAGTCACTTATCAAACTCCCCCACACTTAAATCGTTGCTTGTCCTCAAGCAATCCACAAATAATCAATTACAATGATTCAAGAGGTGAAACAATATATGCACTTTGTCCAATTTAATTCCTCAAGACTTGGAAAATAATTATTATACAATTATTCAATTTACACTAAATACTCATAATATCAAGTAAAGGAAAGATAATTATACCCTAAATTCAACAAGTTAAACTTAATCTCTTACCCTAACTTAATTTTACAAATAAGCAAATCACATAGTCAATTTATAGCCTTCCTCCTCCTATAATCATCTTTTTCTCAAAATTCTATAACTAAGAGGGATTTATTCATACTAATTTTTACTTAAATAGTGAGAATGCCTTTTTACGCAAAAATCGACACTTTTAGGTGAAGATCCCCGGTTACTCAACATTTCACCTATTCAAGTTGCTATGCATACTCTTAATTCAAGTACCTTTTTACGTGAATGTCGACATTTGTAGATGCCAACCCCCGGTTACTCGGTACGAGAATCATTGGAGTAGAACAATTTTTATTTACTTTCTTTTCTTTTCTTTTTTCTCTTTTTTTTTTTTATTTTTTTTTATTTTTCCCTCATAGAAAAATATATAAAAATAATCACAGGAGGAGTATAACCTTTATCGACTGTATCAATCACTTACTTGCAAAATTAAGTAAAGAGAAGAAATCTCATTAAACATGTAAAATTATAGGCATAATTTTCCTCACTTTACCAAATATACTTTCTAAAATGTAAATATCCTAATTGCATAATAATCATTTTCAAGTTAAATGAGGACTAAACCTTCCAAAATGCACATAGAGTTTCAACACTTGGAAGAATTTAAACATTTAAAGTTGGAATACTTTAGCCCTTTTTGAATAAAAATGCAAAAATTTGAAGAACTTTTGGGCCATAGTGAAATATTGGAAAAGATTTTAGAAAAATTTTGACAGAGTTTCTCCTTATAAATGGATGAAAACTTCCTGCCAACGAACCCAATTTCAAGCAATTATCCACATGGCAAATAATTCAAATACAATTCCAACATTTCTAAGGATTTAAATCCACAAAATATCATCACCTAGCAAGTAAATGCAAGTTCAATATTTTCCTCCCCCACACTTAAACTTCACATTGTCCTCAATGTGAGAAAAGGAAAATAAATCAAGAGTAAAAGAAAATACTGCTCAATTGAACTTGCGCAATCCGAATCCATGTCCAAGTGATGAATTTCCAACTTTTAGTAGTCCGAATCACTATCACCACAATAGAGATAAAGATCACTTGGATTAGTTCACACAAAAGAAATAAAGAAAATCACTAAAAAGGTAAACATCACAAGTACTACGGAAAATAAAAGAAAAACTAGTGGCAATGTCACGAGGTGACGAGCACTCCCTCAAGTAGTCGCTTGGTCAGGTGACGATGGTGGAGTCGGAGGAGCTTCAATACCCAACTTGGTCTCGATGCGACGAAGACGCTCGGAGTTCCGTTTGTTCTCTTGGCGGCTCTTCTTCACCTCAGCCTCGACGCAAAGCAGTTTATCCATTATTTTCTTCAAAAACGACCGAGTGTCCTGAGGTGAGGATGGACGACGGGAGGAAGACGGCTCAGCTGAGACCGGTGGGGTGGTTGTTTCAACCCCTTGAGTTTCTTCAATTCGTTCAATTTCAGCTTCTTCCTGCTGCCGGATGTCTCCTTGAGCACCTCCTTGAGTCGAGGGACCACCTATGTCTTTACTCTTCAAAATAAACCTGCAAAAATCCAGTGTAAAGACATCCTTCTTCTTGAGACCCGTAGGGATAGCGTTAGAAAAATCCACTCCAGCCCTTTGAAACTTCAAGGTCAAAAACCGAGGATATGGGAAGGCATGTTTGATGTCGTTACTGCGAACCACAGCCCACATGTGGTTGGTGATAATGCTTCCCAATGGAATGCCTTGGATGTTTCCTAAGCCATGCTCCATTTTATCCAAGAAATAGATGTCGCTTGTGTGCGCCTCATTGGTTCCACTCGCCCTCGGAATAATGTTGGAGGAAAATAGATAAATAAGAAGACGTTGCGACTCCGGAAATGACGAAGTCAATACGGAATATCGCCCAGTCGTCCTAGTAGCTTTATACTCAACCCCCAAGCGTACAAGTGCCTCTAGCATGTTCCAAGAGTCCAAATCGTTGGGTTTGAAGGCTTTCTTCAAATCTACCTTGTACCCCACATCAGAAACATGAAGATAGCTTTCCAAATCAGCTCTATGGACTTGAACTTTTCTCCCTCGCACTGTACTAGTAATCACCTCCGTGTTGTATTGAAACATCTTTTTGTCCTCCACATTCGCATAGAATTCTCGGACAAGCTCCTCATAATAGAAATTTGGGATGTTAAAGAAGTTTTCCCATCCCAATTTGGCAAAGGAAGCCTTGAGATGGTAGACCTCCTCAACATCCGGAGTGACATCTTTCTCCACCAATACCTTAGCTCCCCTCCTAACATTGTACCAAGCTTCATTTTTGACAGAGGTGAAGCGTGACTTATCATATGGGACTTCCTCCTCTTGTTCCCCTTGCGCCTCTTGTTCCACTTGTTGTTGAGTCTCCTCTCCGGATGATGGCTCGTCTTGAAGCGCAAGGCGTCTACTCGCTTTTCTTTTCAAGCGCGGTCGGGAAAATACGAGACTGAACATATTCAGCATTATCCAAGTACGGCCCATTTTAACTTGGGCTTAATTTTTTGTACCCATATCAAACTAAGCCAATCTATGTAGAAGGCTTGGACCTAGTTACATATATTAAAAGGCCTGTCTCTTACTATATGTAGAGGACAAATTACTTGTTACCTGCATGCGGTTTTACATAATGTCAAATGAACTTTTTAGAGTTTTAAAATGTTCATATAACTCCTATGATTTTATATAAATTTTAAGGTAGAAAAAAACGGAATGCACGGCCAATTATGGCATTTATACCAAACGTATTTTAAGAGAGCGTGTGATAAAGTTTTAATATTTATGTAACACCCTTATGATTTGTATAAATATTCACGTTACTTCTTGTAATTTTTATATTTATCTACATAATCTCCTTATGTTTTTATACAAGGTTTCAGGGGAGGGGGGAGAGGAAAGGGGAAGGAGAGGAGGAAGAGGAAGGGAGGAGGAGGAAAGAGGGAGGAGAGAAAGAGAGAGAGGGAGAAAAGAAAGAAAGGGGAAAAAAAAAAGAGTCACCGGCCCCAATGCCCGCACCGGTGGAGTGGCGGCCGGTGGCAGCCGTTGGTGGAGGTGGTGGTAGATTGAGTTGTGGAGAGGAAGAAGATAAAAGACAAGAAAAAAAATTTTGTTTGTGTTTGGGCATTTGAGCTATGCATTTTAAAAAATTTGGGGAGTTTGAAATTATTGTAATTAAAGTTGTTAAAAATCTTGTAGAAAAAAAAGCTAGGCAAAAAACTTGGTTCCAAACAGACAATAGAATATAAGTATACGACTAGGAGCAAGTCACAAAACAAACTAAACACAAGGAGGGAAGAAAAAAAAGAGGAAATTCCACAACCAAAGAATACATGGTCCCAAGTATTTAGATGCTAGCACTTGACATTTGCTACGCATACACATTTTTTGCCGGAAGTGGCAGATCATTTTTGTTAGGCATTGTAAGACCTAGTAAAACTTGAGTATCAATGTCGTCTTTCTTGATCCCAAAAGGCAATTCCCAGTCAAAAGAGTACAGAAGATTGGCAAGTCCAACTTCCACCATTGCTAGTACCAGAGAATATCCAGGGCAGCCCCTTCGGCCAGCTCCAAATGGTATCAATTGAAAGTCTTTCCCTTTCATATCTACACTACTATTCAAGCATCTCTCAGGCAAAAACTCATTTGGATTTTCCCAATACTCGGGATCTCTTCCATTCCCCCAGACATTTGTGTAAACTATAGAATTGGACTGGATTTCGTGACCATTTATAATGCAATTTGCTAGTGTCTGTCTTGGAACTGAAAGTGGAGCTGAAGGATACAATCTGAAGGTCTCCCTGACAATTGCCTTGAGACAAGAGAGCTTTTGAATATCATCTTCGTTTACTATATCTTTATTTCCAACTGCACCTCTAATCTCTGCTTGTGCCTTCTTCAATATTGCTTTAGGGCTCTTCATCAGGCCATTGCCCAGATTATCGTACCTGCAACAATATCCGACCCTGCACTAAATACATCCTATAATGTGTTGGGAAAGGAATACCAGTACAGGCACACAATATCAGAGTTAACCCAGGACAAATTTCTTTTTTCCCAAGTACCAGTTAAAACAGGAACAAATCAAATCACCAAGTAATAATGCCAGCAGTGATAATAAAATGCAAGAAAAATAGAAGGCACAGGACACCAAGATTTTTATGTGAAAAATCCAATTGAAAAAAATCACGAGACCTAGTCCAATCAAAATCTCCACTATCACAATAATGGGAATACACAGGTCTATCCGAAATATTCAGACGGCAATAATATCACCACCACCAATCAAGTGAAATTGCTACAAAATCACCCCCAAAAATTACAACTGTCAAAGAAGTTAGTTTGGAAATGTGTTACCAAACAAAGAGAAAATCTGAAATCTGAATCGGTAGATGAGTAGAACTTGACAAGAGGATCGTGTGTGCAAAATTTCGTCTCAATCGGGTTTCAGATCACCCTCCAATTAAGATCTTGAAGTTTCTCTCTCTCTAGCTCTTTCTCTCTCTTTGTTTTACTCTTAACTAGCAAAAGATGGCGGCTGTCCTTTTTCTCTCTCACATGAGGACCGAAGAATTGAAATTACCTCATGCTGCTGCCGCTTGTAGTTAAACTTGAGAAGCCCTAAAGTGTTGTTTACTTGCACAAATGGGTTGGCCAACACCCAATAATCTCTCTTTCCAATTCATTTGGTGGGTTCCACCAACCCTGCTTCTTATCTGCAAAATAAAAGTTTCTCCTTAGGCAATGCCTTGGTAAACATGTCAGCACTATTATCATTTGTATGCACATTCTCAAGTGTCAATAACTTGGAATCCAATACTTCCCGAATCCAATGATATCTCACATCAATATGTTTGGATCGAGAATGAAATGTAGAATTCTTACACGAATGAATAGCACTCTGACTGTCACAATAAAGACTATACTTCTCTTGTTTCATACCCAACTCCTGAAGGAATTTTTGCAACCAAAGAGTCTCCTTGCATGTTTCAGTGGTTGCAATGTACTCCGCCTCCGTACTAGAAAGGGCGATACACTTCTGTAACTTACTTTGCTATGACACTGCTCCTCCTGCAAAGATCATCAAGTACCCAGATGTGGATTTCCTATTATCAAGATCACCTGCCATATCTGCATCAGTGTATCCATCTAACATAGTTTTACCATTGTCAAAACATAGACATAATCTAGAAGTTCCCTTGAAATACCTGAGAATCCATTTGACAGCATTCCAATGCTCCTTACCAGGATTAGAGAGATACCGACTGGCTATTCCAACTGCATGAGCAATATTTGGCCTGGTGCAAACCATAGCATACATCAAGCTACTAATAGTCGAAGCATAAGGAATCTTCTTCATGTTTTCTTTATCTTTCTCACTTGTAGGATACTACTTGATATTCAGTTTAAAGTGACCTGCAAGTGGAGTTGAGACTTCCTTAGCCTTGCTCTTGTTAAACCTGTTGAATACTTTCTCAATATATTTTTCTTGAGACAACCAGAGCTTTCCATTTTGCCTGTCACATGAGATTTTCATCCCCAGTATCTGTCTAGCCGGACCCAAATCCTTCATTGTAAAGGATTTATTTAACTCCTTTTTTAACCTGTCAATTTTTATAGTATCACGGCCAACAATCAACATGTCATCAACATATAGCAAGAGAATAACAAAATCACCATCTGAAACATTTTTCACATAAACACAGTGATCAGATATAGTCCTGTGGTACCAATGGTCTGTCATGAAGGAGTCAAATTTCTTATACCACTGTCGCGATGCCTGTTTCAACCCATACAAACTCTTCTTGAGACGACATACAAGATTTTCCTTGCCACTTTCTTTGAACCCCTCCGGTTGCTCCATGTAGATCTCTTCTTCCAAGTCGCCATGTAGGAAGGTTGTCTTCACATCAAGTTGTTCAATCTCCAAATCAAGCTGGTTGCAATACTAAAAACAACTCGAATTGATGGCATTTTTACCACAGGAGAGAAGATTTCTTCAAAATCTATACCCTTCTTTTGACTAAATCCCTTCACAACCAATCTTGCTTTGTACTTTGGTTGTGAGCTGTGCTCCTGAGTCTTCAACCTGTAAACCCATTTATTCTTTAGAGCTCTTTTGCCCTTAGGCAGTTTCACTAACTCATAAGTGTGATTCTCATGCAGGGGTACCATCTTCTCTTGCATGGCTCGCAACCAATTTTCTTTGTTCTCATGCTCTAAAGCCTCACAGTAAGACTTTGGCTCTTCTCCATCTGTTAACAACAAATATTCATGAGGATTATATTTGCTAGAAGGTCTCCTCTCTCTGGTAGATCTCCTAATCTCATCCAGTGGTGGTGGTGGTGGAGTAGTCGATGATGCCTCATGCTCAGGTTCATCAGCAGTAGGATTATCACCATCATTAACATCCTCTCTCTGCTCTGTCTCAGCTCCCCCTTGATTAAAATCAACAGGTACTGGAATTGAATCTGGATCTAAATTTGAGCTAGCAGGAATGTCATCTGAAGATTTTGAATTATCACCTTTATCAATGTCTTCAATGGTTTGATTTTCAAAGAAGACAACATCTCTGCTCCTGATCACCTTCTTCTCAATAGGATCATACAACCTGTAACCAAAATTTTCATGTTCATAACCCAAGAAAATGCATTGTTTTGATTTTACATCAAGTTTTGACCTCTCATCTTTGGGAATATGAACAAATACCCGACAACCAAAAACTCTCAAGTGCTTAAAGGACGCATCTTTTCCCATCCATACCTTCTTTGGGATATCACCATCTAGAGGAACTGATGGAGAAAGATTAATCAAATCGATTACAGTCCTCATTGCCTCACCCCAAAAGGATTTTGGCAACTTAGCATTAGAGAGCATACATCTGATCCGTTCAGTGATGGATCTATTCATCCTCTCTGCTACTCCATTTTCTTGAGGAGTTTTTGGTACAGTTTTCTCCAATTTGATCCCACGGGACTTGCAATAGATTTCAAATGGTCCTCTATACTCACCACCATTATCAGCACGTACACACTTTAATTGCTTACCAGTTTCTCTTTCAACTTTGTTATGAAAGTCTTTAAACACATCCAAAACCTGATTTTTGGATTTCAAAGTAAAACACCAAACCTTTCTAGTAAAGTCATCAATAAAAGTTACAAAATAGACAGCACCACCAAGAGACTTATCTTTCATATAACAAACATCAGTGTGCACCAATTCTAATGGATTCAATTTTTTAGATGGAGAAAAATTTTGAAATGCAACTCTGTGTTGTTTCCCATAAATACAGTCAACACAGGGTTTAAGTGCATTACCTCTAAGTTCAGGTGGGAGTTGTTTGCGAACAAGTGTCTGAATCCCGTTTTCACCCATGTGTCCAAGTCGCCTATGCCAAAGGTCAATTGAGGAATCACAAACTGCATTCACTTCTCCCTTCCTCAACTTAGCTTGCATCACGCAGAGGGTACTATGCTTCTTTCCTCTGGCAACAATGAGATTTCCTTTGTTGAGTTTTCATTTGCCTCCATCTTGCGAGTTACAGTAGCCCTCATCGTCAAAGTTTCCTGTAGAGATAAGATTAAGGCGAATATCAGGGACATGTCGAACATTTCTCAATATCAGCTGGCACTCGGTATCTGTGTCCAAGTATATGTCTCTCATGCCAACAACTTTGCATGAGACCTTATTTCCCATTCTAACATATCTAAAATTTTCTTCGGTATAGGTTGAGAAGAAATGCCTGTGAGGAATAATATGGTAGGATGTATCCGAATCAACTACCCAATCACTGTCATAATGAATAATATTCACCTGACCATAATCACAGAATACAAACATGTCATCATGAGCTGCCACAATTGCTGTAGTCTCTTCATCACCTTTTTCCTTCGCCTTACCCTTTTTCTCAGCTTGTTCCCATTTTAGGATTCTGCATTCTTTCATATAATGCACATTCTTCTTACAATAATAGCATGCAATATTTTTCCGCGACTCAGACCTGCTTCTGGATTTGTCATTCCTGTTGTGGGGTCATCTACTTTTGCTTCTCCCTCTTCTTTCTTTCTTTCTTTTTTGTCACCAGGGCCTGGGACTCATGGACAATTCCTTGTTCCTTCATCCTGAACTCTTCATTCATTACGGTCTCTTTTACAATAGTCATGGTCAACATACCATTGGGAGCTGAATTGCTGACGGAGACCACCATAGTTTTTCAACTATCCAGTAGTGAACTGAATAATAATAAAGCCTATACTTCATCATCCAAATTCAAATTTAATGTAGTTGCCTAGTTTATCAATCCCTGAAAATTACTCAGGTGTTCAGTCATATTTTTCCCATTTTTATATCTCATCCGAGTAATCTGCTTCAGACAACTAGCCTTGTTCAAACCGGTCTTCCGTTCATACATACTTTCAAGTTTTTTCCATAATACATCAGCTCTGGTGTCATTAGCAAAATGTTGAAAAATACTTTGACCAATCCATTTTCTAATATTACAACAATTTTTCTGTGCATAACAGTCCATTTTTCATCACTCATATCACTTGGTCTACCTTTATCCCGTAGAACAGGTTCAAACAAATCTCTACAATACAAGTAGTCTTCCATTCTAGACTTCCAAATCGAATAATTAGTAGCATTCAATTTTATCATGCAACCACTATCCGAATCATCCATTTTTAACTAGTACAACTGAGCAGTCCAACCTGACTGCTTTGATACCACTTGTTGGGAAAGGGGTACCAGTACAGGCACACAATATCAGAGTTAGCCCAGGACAAATTTCTCTTTCCCCAAATACCAGTTAAAACAGGAACAAATCAAATTACCAAGTAATAATGCCAGCAGTGAAAATAAAATGCAAGAAAAATTGAAGGCACATGACGCCAAGATTTTTACGTGAAAAATCCAATTAAAAAAACCGCGGGACCTAGTCCAATCAAAATCTCCACTATCACAATAATGAGAATACACAGGTCTATTCGAAATATTCGGACAACAAGAATATCACCACTACCAACCAAATGAAATTGCTACAAAATCACCCCCAAAAACTACAACTGTCAAAGAAGTGAGTTTGGAAAGGTGTTACCAAACAAAGAGAAAATCTGAAATCTGAACCGGTAGATGAGTAGAGCTTGACAAAAGGATCGCGTGAGTAAAATTTTGTCTCAATCGGGTTTCAGATCACCCTCCAATTAAGATCTTGAAGTTTCTCTCTCTCCAGCTCTTTCTCTCTCTTCATTTTTCTCTCAACCAGCAAAAGATGGCAGCTGTCCTTTTTCTCTCTCACACGAGGACCGAAGAATTGAAATTACCTCATGCGGCTGCCGCTTGTAGTTAAACTTGAGAAGCCCTCAAGTGTTGTTTACTTGCACAAATGGGTTGGCCCACATCCAACAACAATGATATGTTGAAACAGATTAGCAAAATGGGATTGATCCAAATTCTTAAAAAGAAAAACAAAAAGGAAAAATCGTTCAAAACGTTTCCACGTTTCGTTAAATGAATTTCTTCATCCATCACTTTAAAATATTAATTTTACGTTCCTTACAAATTCAAATTAATAATATTTGATCCTTACCTAAATTTTTGACCACTTTTTAATCCAAAATCACTATGTGACCACATGCAACTATTTTTTATATACAAGAAGGCTAGATTCCACTTTTTTAATGGAAAAATGAATATAGATTAAATCAGATCCTACTTTTTTAGATGCAAAAGTGAATATGGATCAAGTTATTTATTTAACTATAAATGAGATCTAACCTTTTTGCTCCGGAAAAAAAAATGTGTGGGTCACATAATTGATTCAAGGTAAAAATGATAAAAAATCTAGGTTGGGACTAAATTTTATCAAATTAATTTTGTAAGGAACATAAATTTATAATTTCAAAAGTAAAGGACGAAAAAATTTATTTGTTGAACTATGAAGGACGTTTTGAACCAAAACAAAAAAGGAGTAGGTCCTTTGAATAGGTAATTAATCACCATGAGCATTGCTTTGATGTGATCTTGCGTTAGATCAAAGGAAGTTGATTGTTCTTGCCATAATTGAAGCATGATGCCAACAATATCACCGTTCATGGACTCTGGCCTATTTGGATTTAAGTGTTCGTCGATGAGTTCTTGAAGAAATGAATCTAACTTGCTGCAAGTCCTCTCAAGTCTAGAACGCATCCCATTGAGGCTATCAAGCCAACCAATTGAAGGCATATAGTCTGAGAAAAAGATGTGGCCTACATTTCTTGGAGGAGATCATGGAATCGTCTTCTTTGTTGATCTTCCTCATCATACCTGTTGGCACGAAAAATCCCCGTGCAAGCAGCGGAAGCAATTCTAACACATATAAAAAATATATGGGAAGAGAAGGAGAACAAACACTCAATAATTTATTTAACTCAAAACAAATATTAAGTTGTAGTCTTTCGCTCACGATAACTCACAAATCTCAACTATGAGATTTTCTCTCAAGTCTAATCTCTAAACTCAACTCAACTCTCTACTTCACTTCTCTTCACCAAATAACCTACTAGACTAGTAGTATTTATAGGTGGTAAAACTTCCTAAAATAAATATAATTGTAAACCAAAACTTATTTGGAAATTGACTTGAGATTTCCTAATCTAATATGGAAACTAAACAAATAAGATACCAAAAAGAATTAGGAAACTAACTACTAAAATAGTTTGGTTTAATTTCCTTCATTGTCTCCCTTAAACCAAGCTCTTGATGTTGTTATCTCCAATGCCATCTCTAACTTGAATCTCCATGAAAAATTCAGTTGCTGTATAGATGATATGGAATTTCAACTTGTAGTTGATCTCTAATTTCATCTTTGCACGCAATGGTGGACGAAACTTGTACTTCTCAAACAATTTCTTCTCTTGATCGCTCTTGTAAAAAAATTCAAATATATCCACCAATTCTTTATTAGATACTCCACAATTCAATTCATCCATATCATCAATAAAGTCTCCAAAGATCAAAAAATCATAATTTTTGCCAATAAGGTTTTCAACATCACCATATTTTTCCTTTAGTTTTTTAGCACTAACAACTGCATCAACTTTTGCAGTATCACAACTTTCAATTAATTTGTCCACCTCACAATTGATTTCAACCAATCTCATCACTTGATTTTTCTCTTCAAAAGATTCATCAATCTCAATAAAGTCAACAATTTCTCTATCATCATGATCTTCAATAACATCTTTAATTTGATCAATGATTTCACTTTCTTTCTCAACTACTTGTGAAATTTCTTCTTCAATCACAATTTCTTCATTTTCATGTGTATCCACAATTGTTACAATTTCTTCTTTCTTTGCCTCATCAAAAACTTCTTTTTCTTCTTCCACGTCACAAAATTCTTCTTCACCATGACCATAGGAATTTGTTAAAAATTTCCAAGCCTCCTTCACTGTCTTTACATGTATGAATTTTTTGGCTACATATAACTAGACTTGGGTATGGAGATAGTATAATGCCTTATAGTTCAACTATCTATTCCTCTCTAACTGTTCAACTGCATCTCTTGATATTTTTGTGCCTTCTATAGGTTCCATGAAGCCCTTTTGGACAATATTCAAAACTCTAATATTTTTGAAAAAACTGTTCATCATCGACCTCCAAATCTCAAAATCAGTTTTACCATCAAAGATAAATACACCACAACGTGGTAAATAATGCGGATCCATATTTTAATTTCACAAACAAGCTCCAAGCCCTAGGATCAAAGCCTAGGGCTCTGATACCACTTGTTGGCACGAAGAATCCCCGTGCACACAGCAGAAGCAATTCTAACACATATAAAAATATGTGGGAGGAGGAGGAGAACAAACACTCAATAATTTATTTAACTCAAAACAAATATTAAGTTGTAGCCTTTCGCTCACGACAACTCACAAATCTCAACTATGAGATTTTCTCTCAAGTCTAATCTCTAGACTCAACTCAATTCTCCACTTCACTTCTCTTCACCAAATAACCTACTAGACTAGTAGTATTTATAGGTTCTAAAACTTCCTAAAATAAATATAATTGTAAACCAAAACTTATTTGGAAATTGACTTGAGATTTCCTAATCTAATATGGAAACTAAACAAATAAGATACCAAAAGGAATTAGGAAACTAAATACTAAAATAGCTTGGTTTAATTTCCTTCAATACCTCTTTCCGAAAGCAATTCTACAGATAAGCGTACTAGTAAGTGATAGTAAAGTCTTACTCAAATTAACATTTCTGATCATTCAAATTAAGTACTATATTTGTAACTGATCATTCAAATTAAGTATTATATTTGTTAGTCATAAATTTTCTAATCCTCTGGTAAACCATAAAGAAGATTATCTCAAGAAACAGCAACAGAATGACTTTAAACTGTAATTGCATACAAAACTTGCAAATATTGGTCCAAAACTTAGTACAGATGAGCAATTCCAGAATTTTATGTGGAGAAAAGAAACAAAAAGCAATGTGTTAAATTACACAATAAGTAAAAGAGACTCACAAGAAGGCTGGACATGGATCCAAGAGCAATGACCTGGAACCCACCAAAATAAGAATCAGCCAAGAAAGCACCAAAAAGGGCCAAACCATCGGATAGAGCAGCCCAGATAAAGAGTATAGTGGATGCAGTGGCAGTTTCAAAATGGTAAACTTTTGTTAAGTAGAGTATCATGTTTGGCATTAGCCCCTGACTTGCCAACCTCTCAAATGCTTCATTCACTGACCAAGAGGGAGAGAGATAGAGAGAGTGAGAGAGAGAGATCAAAACTTCTGTCCAATATGACAGAATGCAGAGCCATACAACATTTCCATGCATACCTAGGATGAAAGGCATGGTCTTGAGACAACCCTTTGTTCTTCTTGGTTTTGGTGAACGATCAAGCAAACTCTCTTCTTCTGGATTATTGTCCATCTACACTTCTTCCATCAACAGCTTTACTGGATTTTAGATTTAATTTTATGTTAGTTGAAATGAAAGTCTTCAATCAAACAAGATACTTCATCAAGGAGGAGTTTTAGTTAGTCTCTATATTTTTATTGTCTTAGAATTCAAATATATATACTCCAACTTTTGCACTCCTAGTCAGAATATTTACCAACTGTATGACTTGGCTTCATTTTTAAAGATTGTAACCGCTTTTTCCAGGAAATGCATCTATTAGAGTAGACAATAGATTGATGCAATTACAGCACATGATAATAACTTCTATACATTTTTAAGTGTTCTATTCGTCAAGCACGCCATCATTTGGGCCCTCATTGCAAAACAAAAACTGCGGGAAAGCCTTAGGTGAGAAGCTATATAATCATTGTGACAGAAATCTAGCTACTTCAGTAACGTGAAAAGTGGAAAGTTGATCATATTAATGAATCAAGAATTAATCTTCCATACACTATCAAATCTAGATGCATGATGATTGATTTTAATTTGATTTTGAAATTAAAATTTTACACGTGTATCATATATTTAATCATGATAATGTACATATACTGTCAGTATATATATACAATAAAATATAGACCCAAAAAAAGATATTAGAAACAGGTACATGAAACAGGTAAAAAAAAAAAAGATTTTCGAAACAGCAAGATTTTAGAGAAAGATTTTATCACCTGTAAGAGGAAAAGCAAGATCCAGGAAAGCTAACCATGGATTGTTTTGTGCAATGTCTAATGTCACTCACAAGTATACCTGGCAATTGGACGATTTAATATTGGGTTTTCACTTAAATGGGTTATACTCAACCCGCCCAACTTTAGACTGGGTTGATTTTGGATTGGGTCATATGGGGTTGTCTCAAACCCATGACCCAAATATGACCAAACAGATTAATTAATACATTTTAATACATAAACTTTTTCACATATATTTTAACACACAAAAAAAAAATTTCACACAAGTTTATCCAATGCTTTATAATTATTATAAAGCATCGAAGAAAATGCTTTTGGACTACGTATGTGAAACGGTGTTCTAGTATTAGTATTAGGTATTCTCTTTATTTGTGTCCTGTTCAACATATAGAGTCCATATGCCTTGTAATAAGTAAATACTCGTGTTCTAGAATGATTGTATTAATCACGACTTATAAATCAGTTTTAAGAGTTAAATGCCTTTTAACAAATTGTCAATTTAGTACTTTAAATTTATGTTAGAATTTGTTTCACTACCTGCGGATCAATTGTAATTTTTTGTTAAACAGCAATCAAAAAGTATTGTGGATTTTTTTAAAAAAAAAATTTATCAGGGGAGAAAAAGAAGAGAGGGAAAGAACTGAATAATTATCTTCAGACCAATAAATCGGGTGGAGACATGATTTAAAAGAAAATAAAGATGGTGGCTGTCAAGTGTCATCTTGGTCATCTTGGGCATCTTTTTTCTTTTAAATAAAAGTTAAAAAAATTGATTGAAAATATATATATATATATGAGAATTTTGAATACAAATTAATCAATGCATTATTAACACATGTCCAAACACAAATAGTTGAGCATATGTGTATTGAATATTGTATTTATTATTTTGAATTACTTTTAAACAAGTTGGGTATTGGGTACTCAAATAAAAAACCCAACCCGCCCAATGAATAAGTTGGATTGTTCTTACCCAACCCAACAAAACCCATAACCCAATTGACACAACCCATCCTTTAAAATTAATGGGCGGGTTGTTGGGTGTTGGGCTTTTTTGCCAGCTCTACTCACAAGTCACAAGATGTACGGCATGGACGACACCTTGTGAAAACTAATAGTACAATAGAGTGGAAACTCTGAGCACTAAGTATCACATGAAACTAAATTATTGAACTCTGAGCACTAAGTATCAATTTTATGCAATTTTGAGCCAAAGTGGCCAACCGCCCAAAACCATTAAAAGATGCAAGAGTTATTGTCCCTTCTTGTTGGGTTGATAGGGCAAATTAATACACGAATTAGTGCATTAATGCGCATATTCTAGTTGACAGTCAAAGTGGCGTTTCCATATCTTTGTTGAACTCAAGACTGTAAATTTTATATCCGCTAGGATGATAACTAGTGCAGACCAGATAACAAGGTCTTGGCTTCAAATTTGGCTGAAATGTGCAAATAATTTATAGGTACTTAAATCCATTGAAAAGGGCTTTTATCTACCTGCTTTGATTTGAATAGTAAGTTAACTAAATAATTACGTAGTAGGACTTTTTTTGGGTAACGCGTTAGACCCACAAGAAAATCTAAAAAATGCTATGCTATAAATTTAAGGATTAATGTTCTCTATAGTGTCAGTGTATACATTGTACGTTTTAAATAAATAACAACAATATGAAATTAAATTTAAAATTTAACTTTTACACATGTATCATGGATCCAACAATGATAACGTAGACACTGTCAGTATACATAAAATTTGCTTTAAATTCAATCATACCAATTGATAAAAAGTCATGCCAAGATAAAAACTTCCAAATCAACCCAGACGGTAAAAAATCTGGAAAACATATCTAATCCAACGAAAAAACACGCATACAGAATGCAAATGATTACGCAAATCCAGTCCTGAAGCAATAAAATTAGATTCAGGCACCAGCTTGCCCAAGCTGGTGTGGTATGTTGGTGTGGTATATTCCTATTGCCCACAACTGCTTTGAAGACAAGCCTGGAAAGATGTGTATACCTTTAAAAACTGGCGGTTTGGGAGTTAAAAATCTGGTCAAATGGAATCAAGCTTTGTTGCATAAACTAATTTAGAATATCTGTGCTAAGAAAGATCATTTATGGATTGTTTGCGTGCAAAGGTTTTTACTAAAAGACAAGTGGTTTTGGATGATTTCTGTTCCTATCGTATGTAGCTGGGCTTGGCTCAAAGCAGTTCAGGCCTTTGATTAGGCCATTTATTGGAATAGAATAGGCAATAGGGCCACCACATCTTAGTGGTTTGAACATTGGCGTCTCAAAAGGGTCCTTTCTGGTAATTAACTTTGATCCTTTCTTAATTTACTTTCTGGTAATTTACAAAAGAGTCCTTTCTTTTTGGTAATTTACTTTGATCCTTGGGGTGTAATAAGTTAAATGTAGTGTCTCAAATGATGAGTAAGAGAAGTTAATTTTATTTTTCATCTTTTAATTATACCTAAATTTTCACTTTGATACCTAAATTTCAAAGCATGACATTTTAGTATTTGAAGCACCTATTCTATCCTACGTAAGTAAGATCTGTCTCACTTTAGTCCTTAAAATATAATGGGTCAGCCGAAGTCAACCAAATGGGCTTGAAAAATTTAGAGCTGGGCATTGTATATTATTGGATTAGGATGACCTTGGACTTCAATTGAAGCTCACCCAAAATTTTAAGTATATAAAGTTTATGTTTTATATACTTTCATTTATAATTATGTATATTATTGAATAACTATGTGTGTGTATATATATATATTATAATTTTCATAATCGTAAAATATTATATGCACATTATGGGTTTGTTCTCATTGATTATTTTAAGTGGTTATATTTTTTTTCCAACAAACGTTAATAGTTTCATATATAAGTATTAACACTTGATATTACAAGAGTTAATTACAAAAAGGGGCCACCTCCTTTTGTGCTAAGTCTATCAACCATATTGGGAAATCTTGTTCCCATTCTACATCATGCACTAACTTTACATCTTGTGCTAAGTCTATGGCTGATTTCATTTTCTAATCTAGTTACAAAAAAGAAATGACAGTTTTCAAAATCTGCTTTTAGTTCCTGAACGTCTTCCAAAATAGTTGCAATGTTGTATTCATAGTCATTGCAGCTATTAATCTGATCTACAACTGACTTGCAATCTGTGTGAACTACTATTTTAGTCCACCTTGCATTTTGGGGCGAATTTCTCAAAATAATGTTAAAATAAAAAATTATCACAAAAGTGGTGTTAGTTGAGGGGTGTGTTTGATTGAAGGGTTGCCGCAAATAAGAAGTGAGGCTTCATAAACAAATTGCTTTAATTTTCAATTTTTTTTGCCAATAAAGTTAATGGAGCAGATTTTTTTTTTTAGAAAAGTTTCGCCACTCGTGAAATGAGAGGCGAAGAATATTATATTAAAAAAGAATCGCCGCAAAGCTCAGGTGCAGCAATTCCTTTGTTATGCCGTTAAAAATTCGTTAAGGTTACAATTGAAAATACAAAACTAATCAAAAATGAAATTTGGCCAAATCATCCATTTTTTAATACTTTGGTTTTATCACTTCGTCATTAAATGCAACGTAAATTTCAGACTTTCGGGTTGATCCTCAAGCAAAGAACAAAGATCTTCGCTGAGGCGACGTAAGTATTCGATTTAGAAAGGTAGACCACGTTGATTCTGAGAATTACAAAAGGAAAAAAATGAAAAATAAAAGGTAGCTAGTGAAAAGATGAAGGATAGCAACTGCTAATCCATGGAAAATTAGTGGAGAGAAGCGTGGATGTTGGAGGACTTTCAGCAGAAGCATGATTTAGGAGGGCCTCCATGCAGATGCAGTGAGCAAGCACAGGTCCCCCCACCCAAGCTTGAGGGTGCCGTTGTCCTCAACTAAGGTGTACCCATCTAAAGGAAACATTCCAAGCAAAGGGTGGCCTGGGCTGCAGCCAAAGTGATACCCTTGAAGCCTGACTGCTGAAGCTTCTGCCTCCAATTGTTGAACTTGACGTCGCTGCTTCTTGACGGACCACCAACAGCTAGCACATTCCGTAGCTACCTCGACAGGAGTTGCTGCACCACTACTTGCCTTTCTTCACTCTCCTCCCCGTAGCAGGCACCCAGCGAATCGAACAATGGCCAGTAATAGTGTATTGCCTCCACGAATTTTCCCAAGTATATTGCTGTGTTTTTAAACTCGGACTGGATCGGCCGGTCCGACCAGTCGAACCGGGAACCGGTCAAGTGTCCGGTCCGAGTTATTCTAAAAAACCGGATGTTTAAAATTAGGCCAAATCCGGTCAAAAACCAAATTTGACAGGGTTTGACCGGTAAACCGGATGAACCGGTTTGATACAAAGCCTGCTCTTTTTTGTTCTTCTTTCTTACAAACCAGCGGTGGGATCTTGGTGGGCCCGATGGAAAGATATAATGGGGCCTTCTTAATTGAAGCAGGGATCTGACATGACATACGCAGCAGAGTTGGAGACCTCAGCCTCTAAGTCCTGCCGCCCAAAATTTTTTTTTTTAAAGGTCAAAGCAATATGAATATTATGTTTTGGCTCCTAAGTTGTTAAAAATTATTAATATACCTCAAATATTTCATACTTTATAAATATTGTCCTAAAGTTTGGTGTTATTTTTCAATCAAATTCATAATTTTAATTATAAACTTGTTAATGTTCATTGAGTAATATAAATTGCTACTTGATCATTCTAATTTTTTTGTGTTTTCTTGTTAAATATAGTTGAAGCATCAAATATATATGAATATACATGTATTAATATTAATATGTTCTTAAGTATTTTACATACAATATTTTAATTTTTAAATAATTTTTATTTATGACGTCATCCGATTAAACCCCGATCGAACCCATTGACCCCTGACCCCTAAGGACGACCGAGTCGATGCCTGGTCCGAGTCTGAAAACATAGGTATATTGCCGAGTAATAGTTGTATCTTCCCAAGTAATAGTGTGTTGCCGAGTAATAGTTGTATCGTTTGACCAGTCAAAAAACTTTTCTCTATCGCCGCAAATTCCGCACATCAGATGTGCGGTTAAAGAAAAACTTTTTCAAACCGCCGCAAATCAAATGTGCGGTTAAGGAAAAAAATATTTTAATTCGTTAGCAACAAATTAGTATTGGGGCAAAAGATTTAAAAAAACATTTTTTCCTACTTCTTCAAATCACAACTAAAATCTTAACTTCAAAAAATAAAAAATGTAACAGAAAATCTTAACTTCAAAAATTCTTAAGCTGTGAAAAAAAATGAAAAACTAAATCGGACAACCTTTAAGCTGATATTGTGACTTGCGGCAACTCTTATGATAGAAACACTTCCTACGAAACACTACTTTTGTGATAATATTTTATTTTAACATTATTCTGAGAAATTCACCTGCATTTTGACCATCACCATTGCATTTCTTACTGCAAGAGTTTCTTCCTTTCTTGCATCTCCTTTTCTTTGGTTCGCTATCCCTTTTGCCTTCACAATCCTTCCCCTCCAGTTTCTTGCAATTATCCCTTGGCCTGTTCTAATCATTCTTACAGAGATTGTAGCATTTGGATACAGGTATATCACATTTTTCTTTGGTGGCTCTCTTCTGACTTGTGTCTTACTATTAACATGTAGTGCAGTGTTTTCTTGTTCTGCTTCTCTTGCCTATTCATACTCGATCCAATCACCTTGTGCTTTCTGTATTTTCCTGCTTGGATCCGCATTAGAGTCTTCAAACATTTTTTTGTTCCTAGCTTTCCAAATTTGCCAGAAGATGTTAATGGTGAGGTTTATTTGATCCTAACCTTGTTCCTTTAAGATTGTTTGCATGGCCGTTTCCCACCAGAGCCACAAGTTATGTTGTTTGTCTTTCAATCCATCCCATCTCACTAGAGCCAGTTTCTAGACCAGTGCTGCATTTGTACAAAAGAAGAACAAATGTTCTATGGTTTCAACATCCTCCCCACAACAGTCATATCTTCTCTCCTCTTGTCCTAACCTTTTGAATGTAATCTCGTTTACTGGTATGCAGTTTTGCAGGCATTTCCACATAAAATGTTCCAAATTGGCCTTTACATTCAATTACCATAACTTTTTCCAAACACTATGTTTTCTTATCTCCCAACTAGTTTTAGCATTGATTCTTTCTTTGGCTCAGTGCTGATCACATTCCTATTTTGACACTGCATATCCAGTCTTTACTGTGTATGTTCCAGTTATGGAGAATTTCCAAAATACTTTGTCCTTTCTTTGATGTATACTATAGGAATGCTCTCAATCAGTTCAGCATCTTTTTTGCAAAACCATTGTTGCAGAGTTTCTTTTTTCCACTTCTCCCCTTCTATCAGCTCACTTACCCATTCCAACTAGCAATCCTCAAGTTTTTCAAAGGTCACTTTCACCTTTCTCTAATCCGATTATCCATTTGTCCTTCCATATGTTTACTCTACTTCTATCTCTAACTCTCTTCCATAAGGCAGCAAACAGTAGTGTTCTGGCACTGTGTATGCTCTTCCAACTCCATGATGCTGAGTTGGGGGTTCTTTCTCTATCCAGTTAGGGTCCTTCATGTATTTTGCTTCATTACCTTGCTTACTAGCAAATTTGGAGTAGTTAAGAATCTCCAAATTTTCTTTGCAAGCAAGGCAATATTAAAGGCCTCTAAGTCCTCGAAGCCAATTCCCTCTCTTCCCTTTACTTCTGAGAGTTTCTTCCAACTTGCCCAATGCACACAAGTCTCTTTCTCCTCATTTCCCCACCAGAACCTTGCAATCCTTGATGTGATCTCTCTGCACAATCCTTTAAGGAGTCTAAAGCATGCCATTACATATGTTAGCATGGCCATTATGACTAATTTGATAAGTACCTCCTTTCCTCCTTGGCGTAGTAGCCTCTGTTTCCATCCTTGTAACTTGTTACTGATTTTACTCTTTACAAAGGCAAACACCTGCTTTTTTGATCTTCCAATGTCCATAGGTAGCCCCAAGTATATCCCTTTTGTTGCCTCTCTCATGCTGTCCAATCCTTCACTCACCTCCTGTTTTGTCTGATTAGTGGTGTTTCTACTGTAGAAATTGCTGACTTGTCAAAGTTCACCACTTGTCTAGAGCCTTTGCCATATTTTGTCAGCATATCTTTCACTTTCAACACCTCTTCTTTGTTTGTTTGCAACACAGTAAGGAGTCATTTGCAAAGAGCAAATGTGAAATAGGAGGGCAATCTCTGCAAATTTGATACCTGTTAGCTCAAAAAAGTAGTGACAAGGGGACCTTTGCTAATATATCCTCAAACTTGTTAGGGTTGGTGGTGGTGAAAAGGTCCTTGTAGTACTTACTAAGCTCCTTTTCAATTTCCTGTTCAGTCTTACACTAGGTTCAATCTTGTTTCTACAGAGTACTGATCTTGTTTCTTTTCCTTCTTGTCATCACACTTGTATGGAAGAAGGCTGTATTTCTGTCACATTCTTTGAGCCATCTACTTCTTGATTTCTAACTCCAAAACAATTCTTCCCCCTTATATGCTTTGCTCAGTTGAGTTTTTATCTCTGCAATTTATGTAGACACCAAATTTTTGATAATTTTTAATGTTTTCTTGAATTTTTATCTATTTGATAAGTTATTTTTTTTTTACATTTTAATGCGTAATTTTCTCATTTTTGCAGGTTTGTTTTAGGAAAAGAAAAAAATGAAAAAAAAGAAGAAAATCAAGAAATCAAAATCATTCTAATCATTTTGTTTTACCAAAATCACTATTAACCCATTTCTACACTCCATCCTCATTAACATTTCTTCTCATTTTTGATAAAAAATTCATCATTTTAGCCCATGCACCTTTCTTTTCATTAGGTGGAGAAAATCATCATTTTGATGAACCTAACACACAAAATCCACTTTTTGGCTCAAAATACATCCCTTGGCTCTCTCCCTCACAGGTCAGACACAACACAAAAAAAAAAGAGATGCAAAGCACTCTTCCTCCTCCCAAGTCACTCTCGGCCCTTTCTTTGGTTACCAACAGACAAGCCACAAAAAGGAAAAAAATCTTCATCTAGCTCTCGCCCCTTCTCTCCTCAAGAAAATAAAAATTTTCAGCACACTTCCAACACACAAACTCTCACTCTCACTCTCACTCTCGGCTCTCTCCCTCAAAAGGCAAGAAAAGAAGACAAAAAAAAAAAAAAAGAACCACTCCAACTCCCAACTCCCCCTCTCGATTCCCTCCCTTTTCTCCCAACACATCCACACACAATATCAAAAAAAGGGCAGCAACTGGTTGGATTGAAGTTGAAAATTGCATCTAAAACTTCAACTGAAGAATTGCCATATTTATTGAGGTATATTTTCAGTTTTTTTTATCATATTAAATCCAAGCTTTATTGCTTAATCTTCTCTTGCTTTTGGTGTTTTCTTTTGTTGAATGGGTTGCTGAAATTTGGGATAAGCCATGAATAAAAATTAAGAAAAGAGAAATGGCCTTGCAAATGCCTTGTTTGTGTTTGATAAAATGCCACAATGAAAATATGAGTTAAGTTAATGAATCTTTTGTGCATTTTCCCGTCAAAATAGATGATTGTAGCAGGCACAAGGTCCGAAAATGTTTGATTATCCAAAATTTTTGGAGTTTTTGAGCCTTAAAAGCATTGAAGGTTTTTTTTTTTATTTTTTGGACTTTTTTGCTTTAATTTTGCTACATTGTTGTTGTTTTTCATTGATTTCAGCTCATAGTTGCATTATAGAATTCATAAGGAGTGTTGTAGTGTAAATTTTGAGATTTTAGTAGTGATTATAGTGGTTTTAAAAAAATAAAAACTGGGCTGTTTTTTGGCCATTTCGCCACTTTTGGTTCATTTTTAGAAAAAACTAAACTCAAAAATGGAATTTACGCGAAAAATCGAGTTGGGTTATGTATTTTGATAATTTTTTATGATCGGAAAAAATTCGCCGACGACTGGCGGCGACGGCACCGACAGCCGCCATGGCCACCAGCTGAAGCTTCTTTAGCTGGCCGAAGAAGAAGAAAAAGAAACGGATTGGAAGTGGAGGAAGAAAAGAAAAGAGAAGAAGAAAAGGAAAAGAAAGGAAAAAAAAGAAAAAAAGGAAAGTGGGTTGGACTAATTTTTTTGTTTTTTGGGTGGGTTTGTTTCTTATTTTCCGTTGGGCTAGAAGGTTAGACCTATGCTTTATTTTGGTTGAGTTTGAGTGATAAAAGACGGGCTGGCCTGTGTGTTTTGTCTTGGACTTTCGGCTGGGCTTGGGTAATGTTCGGCCCAAAGAAATAAAATGATGGCCCGATAGCATTTTGTTACCCAAGGCAAAAATCGAAATTTTCACTTTAGCCCCTGATCTTTGGAGTAGTTTTAGTTTGGCCTAGAACATTTTAAATTTCTTTCACTTAGATCCTTAAATTAATTATATTTTGGTCCCTACACTTTATCTTTTATTTAATTTTGGCCCCTAAACTTTGAAAAAATTACATTTTTATCCCTAAAAGTTTTTCAATTTTTGCAATTCAATCCCTAGTGAATTTTGACTCTCTTTATTATAATTGTTTCTTTTCTTTAATAGCTGATTATGTTACTTTTGAGTATATTTAACTTGTAATTTTAGATGTTCTTAAATTTCTTTACATTTGACATGTTAAGGTGAATTTAGTATTTTTTTTATCATTATTATTATTTTCGATTAAATTGGTGTCATGATTCTTTTGTTCATTTTGAGTATAAATAAGGTAATTTAACTTCCATTTAGTCACCACTTCAAAAGGGAGGTACCCCTATTATTATTTAAATGTCAATTACGTGCTCTTATGTGCTCCTACGTGTTCCTATGTGTTTATATATTTTTATACGCTTTATTTATTTGATTTAAATATTCATTCAAATTTTCTTATATTTGTTTAGTTAATTTTTATAATTATTTGAGAGGCATTTAAATACCTCAAAATTGTAATAGATAGGATAATTAGATTTGTTTTATTTTATTTTCTCATTTTAGACTGTAGTTAGATTCCCCACAGTAATAGATAGGTTTTTTGCGTGTTTATGTGGCTTATGTATTATGTGTTTTATTCGCTTTTCTTAGGATTTTTGCATCTAGATATTTTGTTTATGCGTTATGTGCTACGTGCTCTTACATGTTTATTTGTTTTAATTTATGCATATTTGTCTTACTATATATTAAGAATGCATGACGTCATCACACTAGTCCAACGCTAGTTATGGCTTCTCCCTTCGCTTATTTGCTAGTCCAACGCTAGTAAGGATTTTTAGAAATTGGCTAATCCAACGCTAGACTCTTAGATTATTCACGCATTAGATTCATCTTTGGGTGATATTCATTACATTTTCATGCATATTTTCATTTTTAGGATCTTTTCTCATTTGCATGATATTCCCTATTATATTATCCCCTATCCTCTATATGTGTTCATCATATCATTTAGAATTGCATCTCGTTTAAGAAATTGTAGAATAAGTTAGTTCATTTGCTTGTTCATATTAGGAGAATTATTCTTTGAACATGAGAAATGGGTGATTATAACTCTTTAGTTTAAATGCCCCATCGATCCCTGTATAAAAAAATTATGCCACGAGTTTTGCCTCCCATACCCATTATGTTGCATTCCCTATTCTTTGGCCACTTATATCTATATATAATTTAATTTTCTTTTCTTTTTAATTTCATCATTCGCATACTCGTGACCCCTTCAAGGAATTATTTTGGCCTTCGCAATCAATGCAATTGGTATCAATTAAACCCTTGAATGGATATTTTGTCCCTTTCGATATTTTATAAATTTAGATTTGCATCCATGTAGGAAACATTCAAACGTGATAAATTTAAGATTTAGATTAAGAAAATTTTTTTACTAAACCTCGCAACTAACTTAGACTAGGTTGAAAGGGTGCTTTAGGTTTGAATTAATCGAACCTTTGCCTTTCTTTTCTTCAACCGTAACTCCCGAACTCATTTTCTCTTGCTTTTCAAAGACCTGGAGTTGTCCAAAAATGTTTTATTTTATTTTATTTTTATCAAAAATATTTTTTGGTGACTTGGTACACTCAAATTCAATGCTAAGTGGCGACTACTATTTTTCTTAAAAACCCTTTTTGACTAATTTGGACCCAAATTGTCACATTTTTTAAAGTTCCATTTTAGGTCCTTTTTCACTTATTTTAAATAAATCACATCTTTTCTAAATATTTATTTTCATCGCGAAAAAATGGGGCGCGACAATCTAGCTTCTCTCGCCTGGTTCATTTCCTGTTTTCTCCTTATTGAGTTGCTTTTTCAGTTCCCTGATCCTCACTTTTGAATTCCCTTGCATTCTTTTATTCCATTTTAGAATGGCTATCTTGTACTCCTTTATTTTTCCTGGTCACTTTGTACATTTTGGAACCTGCGTGTACTTTATCCCATGCTCCTTTGATCACATTCTTTGATTCTGGATTTTCAGTCCATCATTGATCAAAATAAAACCTCATTCTTCTTTTTTGTCTATCTAGATTAGTATCTAGGATCAGGATGAGGTGGTTTGGGGCTTCATTTTCTACATGTGTACAAGAGGCCTTATCAAACTTCTGCATCCATTCAGCATTGCTTAAGCACTTGTCCAATCTCTCCTTCACTTCCCCATCCCCCTCCCAACAATTGCTCCACATCCATGGCACCCCCTGGTATCCTATATCTATAGGATCTTTAGCTATGATGAAGCAGTTGAAATCCCTTAGACTTCCTTCAGCTCTCTCTCTCTCTCTGCCCCCCTCCCTCAATTTCTCCCCATTCGGTCTTATATCATTGAAATCCTCCACCAGCATCCAAGGCTTTCCCCATTCCTTTTTCCTGTTTTCAAGATTTTTTCCACTATTTTTTTCTGATATTGCTATCAATACTCGCATATAGGCATACTAGCTGCCCATGGCAATTAGTTTCCCTGTCTTTTATTTTTGCTGCTATATACCAGCTAATGCTGTTCACTTCGTCTCTCTTCACATCATTGTTCCAAAACAAGGCCAGTCTCCCTGCTCTACCTATAGAGTTTACAATGTATCCATTTTCAAATTTGATTGTCTTTTGCACTTTTTTCATAAAGTTTTCCTAGTTTTTTGTTTTACAAAAGAACACAATATTAGGAGAGTGGAGATTTAAAACCTCCTTCGATTGGAAATTTGTCAAGGGTCCTCCTGCACCTTGATAATTCCACACCACAACCTTCATTTACACTTTAGAGGCATAAAGGGGTTAGCCTCCAATTCCCCAGTTGATTGTTTCCTTTTTCATTGCTTTCACCTTTGGGTTATCTGCAGCATCTTCATCCATTGGTTCTATCTCTTGTTGTAATGACTTCATTTTTCTTTTTCTTCCCAATTGCCCTAGCCGTTCCTTATTTACAATCTTCTTCAGAGAGGTTCTAGTTGTTCTCAACACTCTCTTGAATTACCTTCATTCTTCTTTTTTGCTTCCATCCCTCAAGTCTTCTACTGTCTATCTTTCCTTTTTCTCCTCAAAACCTTCCATTACCTTTGCCATTATCAATGTGTTTTCTGATTGGCCCCCATTGTGCTCTGCCTCCATATTCTCCTGTCTTATGCCTTGATTCTCATTACTCATTTTTGTAGATTCCTCTACTTCGTTTCCAGCTTCCTCTTTCTTTCTTTCAATGCTGAACATATTCTTCCTTTCTTCCTATTGGATCTCCTTTGGCTATGTAGTTGGATCTTGTAAATATTCTGTCATCTTATCCTTGTATACCTTTCTCCTCATGGATCCTTGGTCTTTTCCATCCTTTTTTTGTGCATCCTTATTGTATTTCCACTATCAGCTTTTTCCCTGTCCTTTATTCGGAGTCCAACTACTAAAGCATTGCTTCTGTCAGCTTTCTCTAGTTACTTTCTTTCTATCTCTTTTGGTGGTTCATTCCATCCTTTTAATAGGGATATCATGATGTTTCTTGCTCTCATCCATGCTCCATATTGCTTTTCTCTCTGCATCACCCCTTCTCAAATATGGCTGCATAAAAACGAATATGCAGCTTGTATTTGGTCAAGAATACAACAATGCTGCTTGCAATATGACATACTATTCCAATGCCATTTCTGGTAATGAACTAATCTGAACATGATGCAATTTAATTATGATAAAGAACCAAGCAGAGCCTTGAGTAGTTCTTTTCTTTCTTCTTCCCCTTTTTAATTATTAATTATCTTTCTTACAGTCTTTTTTCATTTAGCTCTATTACACAAGATCCTACTTAAGAATTCTGATGAAGAGGTTATACTTTCGTATTCTCTATACCAGTATTAGAACTAGATGGGAATTGGAATAGTGTTTTAAAGATATGTTGATTCATTTTAGTAGGATACAATTCTGCTTCTAATAAACAACAAGCATTACTTATTTTTTGTATTGAGCATTATTTTGAACTAGAAATTTTTTTACAATTCCTTCAACATGTTTTTCAAATGATATTTTTATTATTTTTGTTGAAAATCTAGAATATTTTTTCTATACAGCTATAAATTCTATGTATATCCTATGATTTTTGCTCTATTTTAGGATTGAATAATTTACTCCTAATGTATTTTAAATAGAATAAATTAGCTCCTAATTTTTAGGAGATTACAGATTTCATGGAATTGACAAAAGTCAAATTCAATTTGTATAAATGTTGTATAGAGCCTAGAACAAAACAAAAAAAAAAACAGAACAATTCAGTTTTCTTTTTGTTCATGGTATCAGAGCTTTTGCTCTTGGAACCTCTTCTTGTCAACCTTCATTGCTGAGTGCTTTCTTCTTTTCAAGTCTTTATTGCCAAGTGCAATTTCTAGCCTTTATTGCTAATTTTTTCATTAGGCCTTCATTGCCAATTTTTCTTTGAAACCTCCAACATGTCTGAAACTGAAACATCAGAAATCAACTCTAATACCAAATCAGAAGAGACCTCAAATATTCCACAAACAAGGGATTTGCAGAGTATCCAGGTAGCCTACAGGCTCAACGGAAAAAACTATTTGAAATGGTCACAATTTGTTCAAACATTTCTCAAAGGAAAGGGAGAAATCAGCCACTTGCTTGGAACTGGACCGAAAAAGGGAGATCCTAAATTCGCTGCTTGGGATGAAGAGGATTCTATGGTCATGTCATGGCTGTGGAACTCCATGTTATATGAAATAGGCGATACTTGCATGTTCCTACCAACAGCTAAAGATAGGAGATGCTGCCCTAATCTATGAGATCAAAACAAAGATCTCAGCCACTAAACAAGGCAACCTTTCCGTTACTCAATATGCCAATCTTCTGCAAAATCTGTGGTAGGAACTGGACCAATATCGGTGTGTTCAGATGTTATGTAGTGAAGATGCAGCCACCTTGAAAAACTTTATCGAACAGGATAGAGTTTATGACTTCCTTGCAGGTCTGAATGTGGAATTCGATCAGGTCAGAGTCCATATATTGGGGAAGAAAAGATTATCATCTCTGAATGAGACAATATCATTGATCCGAGCTGCAAAGAATAGGCGAGAAGTCATGTTGGAGCCTAAAACATTAGAAGGCTCGGCAATGATTTCTACAAAGTCAAACAATAAGGAAGCAAAGATAGGTAATGGGCGTACAGAGTCAAATAAAGACACAATTTGGTGCACATACTGCAAAAAACCACGTCATACGCGAAATGATTGCTTCAAACTCCATGGGAAGGAAAAGTCCTTAGTCGTAAAGGAGGATTCAAAGGAGGAAAAGCCCACTTAACTAATGGAGTAGACCAAACACAAGAAAAATCCAACCAGGTTGGTATAGGAGAATTCAAGAAAGAAGAAATCGAAAAGCTAAGAAACCTCCTAAATTTCCTTAAAAAGTCCTCTAGTACGTGTTCATTGGCTCAATCAGGTAAGTACCTTAACTCTTATGCGTTAAGTGCCTCAAGCATGTCTTCTCTAGACTCTTGGGTCATCGACTCAGGAGCTACAGACCATATGACTCACAGCCTAATCAGATTTAGAACATACAACCCATGTCCTGAAAATAGAAAAATTACTGTTGCGGATGGATCTTCTATAACTGTTGCAGGCCAAGGGACAATAAATCTATCAAATTCTTTGTCCCTAAATAATGTGTTGCATGTCCCAAAATTGTCCTCCAATCGCATATCCATCCATCAAATTACCAAAGATCTGAACTGTAAAGTAATTTTCTATTCTACTCACTATGCTTTTTAGGATTTGGTTACGGGGAGGACGATTGGACTTGCTAAGGTGAATGATGGGCTTTATTACCTTGTGGAAATGAGTGGCAACAAGAAGAATAATAATCAGTTATCCCTCACCTGCTTCTCAAATAATAAATCTGAAATTTGGCTTCATCATTTCCGCCTTGATCATCCATCTTTTATTTTACTTAAAAGCATGTTTCCTTCACTTTTTAAGAATGAAGATGTTAGTAGTTTTCGTTGTGATAAATGTCAAATTGCTAAACATCATAGACTATCATTTTCATTGAGTAATACAAGATCTACTAGACCTTTCTCTTTGATACATACTGATATTTGGGGGCCTTGTAGAGTTTCTAGTATTTCTGGAGCAAAATAGTTTGTCACATTCATTAATAATTGTACTAGAACTACTTGGTTATGTCTTATGAAAAAAAAATCAGAAGTAAGCAGTATTTTTCCAATGTTTCGTAAAATGATTTGTACATAATTTGGAAGTTTGATTAAAAGAGTAAGATCTGATAATGCAAGAGACTATTTTAATCAAATTCTTTCATCTCTTTTCCAAAAAGAGGGTATAATACATGAGTCATCTTATGTAGACACACCCCAACAAAATGGGATTGCTGAACGAAAAAATAGACATTTACTCAATGTGACTCGAGCAATTTTGTTTCAACATAAAATTCCAAAAACCTTTTGGGGGGAGGCTGTTTTAACTGTTTCACATTTGATAAATAGAGTACCTTCCAAAGTGCTAAATAATCAGAGTCTCATTGCTACTATTTCTGTTTTTTACCCTTATTTTAATGTCTCTTGCACATTGTCACCAAAAGTGTTTGGTTGTGTTGCTTTTGTATATGTTCATGCACACCAAAGAGGGAAACTTGATCCAAGAGCTTTAAAATGTATTTTTGTGGGATACTCAAACACAAAGAAAGGATACAAGTGTTATCATCTATCTTCAAAAAATTTTTTTACCTCTATGGATGTCACATTTGTTGAAAATGAACCTTACTCTCAAAGTAACAATCCTCATCTCCAGGGGGAGAGTTCTTGGGAAGATAAGGAATTTCTCCTTGATCTTCAAAATCCTACACTAAACTTGAAGTCTTTTAAACCTGACCATACATCAAATTCCAAAGGAGAACATGCTAGCAGTGAACCTGAACTTGAATTTGAAGTTGAACATGCCAGTAAAGAAATTGAACCTGATCTTGGAGTTGAGAGAAAAATTGGTTTAAATCCAAATACACCACTCAAGGTCTACTTAAGGAAGAAAGTTCATATTTTTGAACCTGTACAAATCCAAGAATCTGAACCACAATCAGGTACTGAAAATTCTGTTCCTTTGTGTGTTCAATCTGACTTTGCTCAATGTGAATTTAATGATTTAGACCTGCCTATTGCTATTCGAAAAAGAACACGAGAATACACTAAGTATCCAATCTCAAATTTCGTGTCTTTCCATAGACTCTCTCTACAACATAAAACTTTTCTTACCACCATCAACTCCATTTCAATCCCACAAACACTACAAGAGGCACTTAGAAATAAGAATTGGTTACAAGCCATGAAAGAGAAGATGAATGCCCTAGAGAGAAATAAGACTTGGGAAATTGTAAACCTACTTAAAGGAAAGAAAACAGTGGGATGTAAATGTGTGTTTACTTTGAAATATAGAGCTGATGGTTCATTAGAAAGGTATAAAGTTCGGTTGGTCGCAAAAGGATATACACAGACATATGGGATAGAATACCAAGGGACCTTTGCACCCGTTGCAAAAATGAATATCGTGCGTGTTCTTTTGTCTTTAGCCGCTAACTTTGGTTGGTGTTTACAACAATTTGATGTTAGGAATGCGTTCTTACATGGGGATTTAGAAGAAAAGGTGTACATGGAACCTCTACCAGGTTTCAATGAAATGTTTTTTGAAAAGAAAGTGTGCAGGTTAAAGAAAGCTTTATATGGATTAAAACAATCGCCAAGGGCTTGGTTCCAAACAAACAAAGTCAAGGAGATCATACCTTGTTCATAAAACATTCAAAAGGAGGTGTTACAGCTCTACTTGTATATGTAGATGACATCATCATCATCGGGAATGATCCAATTGAAAGAGAAACACTCAAAAAGTGTTTAGCAAAGGAGTTTGAAATTAAAGAACTAGGGAGGTTGAAGTATTTTTTAGGCATTAAGGTGGCATACTTAAGTAAAGGCATCTTTGTTTCTCAACAAAAGTATGTCTTAGACTTGCTTAAAGAAACATGCAATCTTGGATGCAAGGCAGCAAGCACATCCATTGAGCCTAACTTGAGATTGATTGAAGAGAAGGATGATAGCACAGTCGATAAGGGAAGATATCAGCGGTTGGTTGGGAAACTGATATACTTGTCCCATACAAGGCTGGACATAGCATTTGTCGTAAGTGTAGTAAGCCAATTTATGCATGATCCAAGAGAGAAACACTTGCAGGCTATCAACAGAATTCTATCCTACCTCAAAGGGGCACTGGGTAGAGGAATTTTGTTCAAGAAAAATGAAAGATTGCTCATAGAGGCATATACTGATGTTGATTATGCAGGTTCTGTTGTAGATCATAGATCAACTTCAGGATATAGTACATTTCTTAGTGGGAACCTAGTGACATGAAGGAGTAAGAAGCAATCGGTTGTTGCAAGATCAAGTGCTGAAGCAGAGTTTAGAGCCATGGCTCATGGAGTTTGTGAATTGCTATGGCTCAAAATAATACCTGATGACCTTAAAATCAAGTGGGAAGGACCTATGAAACTCTATTGCGACAACAAGTCTGCCATCAACATTGCACACAATCCAGTGCAACATGATCGCACAAAGCACATCGAAATAGATAGACATTTTATTAAAGAAAAGCTGGACAGCGGCATGATTTGCACTCCATATGTAACATCAAATAATCAATTGGCAGATGTCTTAACTGAGGGAATGCCAACTTCCAACTTTGAAGACATTACATGCAAGATGGGAATAGAAAATATCTATTCACCATCTTGAGGGGGAGTGTTGAAAATCTAGAATATCTTTTCTGTACAACTATAAATTCTATGTATATCCCATGATTTCTGCTCTATTTTAGGATAGAATAATTTACTCCTAATGTATTTTATAATAGAATAAATTAGCTCCTAATTTTTAGGAGATTACAAATTTCATGGAATTGACAAAAGTCAAATTCCATTTGTATAAATGTTGTACAGAGCCTAGAACAAAAAAAAAAATAGAACAATTCAGTTTTCTTTTTGTTCAATTTTCAATCACCTTTTTACCTATTATATATCATCCGGTGAAAAGGTTTATGAGATTGTTATTAACAATAATTTTCTAAATAATCTTCGAATTGAAAGCATGTAGTTTCCAGTCTCAAAAATTCAATAATGTTATTTTCTTTCCAAAAACCATTGCAGAATTTATTCTTTGCTGGATCAGACACTTCAGGTGGCACGATAATTTGGGCTATGACGGCACTTATCAAGAACCTCTACAGCAATGAAAAAGCACAAACTGAAATTCGAGAAGTGCATGGAGAGAGGAAAATGATAGATGAAGATGATCCTCAAAAGCTTCCCTATCTCATATCTATCATCAAGGAGACTATGAGATTGTACACAATTGTTCCTAATTTAGTCCCAAGATACTCAATGGAAAGTTGCATCCTTGGCGGATATGAAATTCAGCCCCAGACTATAGTTTACATAAATGGTTGGGCAATTGGAAAGGGATCTTGAGTATTGGGAAAATCTAAGAGTTCTTGCCTGAGAGATTCTTGAATAGTACTATAGATATGAAAGGGGTGCAATTTCAATTGCTCCCATCAGGGGTAGGCAGAAGATGATACCCTAGATACTCCCTAGGGCTAGCATGTATGGAGATCACACTTGCTAATATTTTGAATTCATTCAGCCAGGAATTGCCTTCTAGAGTGAAGAAAGAAGACATTGATACTCATTGTTTACGTGGTGTCCTGCGACTTGTGGCAAGAAACATCTGCCTTCTTAGCAAGGAAAAACAAATGACAACTTGGGAGGGAGGGGATGGGTTGGTTGGTTAGGAAGGGAGAGATTCTACATGAGAGGTCATGGATGCAAGCCTTAGCAATTACACTAAAAAAAAAAAAAACAAATGTCAACATAGTAGTTGTGAATAGGGTTACAAACGAATTGAATCGAGTCGAATCGAGTTGAGTCTCGACTTAATTTTATCAAGTTCGAACTCGAACTCAAACTCAATGACCGCTTAGTGTAAAGCTCTCGAGTCGAGCTCGAGTTTAAAAAAATAAAAAAAATTATTTTAATTTTAAAAAAATTGATAAAATAATCTTTTTCTTAATAAATGATAAAATATTAGGGATATATATGTAATTTTACTATTAAAATAATATATATATATATGTATAAAATTGAACTCGTGAGTTAACGTATTGAATATTTTTGAACTCGAGTTTGACTTGGTTTGCTCGAGCTCGACTTGAACTTGATATTGACCGAAGTCGAGTCGAGTTTTGAATCGAGTTGCTCGCGATCAACTCGACTCGTGTACAACTCTAGTTGTGAAGTTGTGTAAGGTATGAATAATTCAAGAAAGAAATATTAACAATACTCTTACGTATTTATTGTAGAATATTATTGTACTCTAAACATTCAACTAACATATTAAATACTCTTACGCAGTTTAAATATATTGTAATGTTATAATATCCATCAACTATTGCAATGCATCAAAAAAAATTGTTAAGTATTCTTTGAGATATTTATTAAAATTTTACAACGATTAGATATCAAGAACTATGTATATTTTTATTAATGAAATACAAAAGATACAACAATTCAAAATATTTAGTTTCTAATAAAATTCATAAATTTACCAATATAACAATTAAATCGCACCAATAAAAGTGTGGATAAAAAAAATTCAAATATATTAAAAAGATAGAAGTTGTTAGAAGAAAGGAAAACCATAAGAAAACCCCAATGAGATTTATCTTCAATTATATAAAAAGTTAAAGTTAAAAGTATGATTAGTTAGATGATTCAGACGAAAGCGACAGTGCCTTCAAATATGATAGTGAGTGATTAGATTAGCAAGAAAGTGAGCAATGGGCTATATATATATATATAGGTTTTGGGTCCAAAAATTATGCCCCAAATTAAAATGACCAAGTTTTGGCAACACTTTGCTAAGCTTAGTATAACCTTGACTGATAAATATCAAATGTAATATTGTATATTAATGTACTCAAAGAAATTATGAGATCTCTAATTCGACTTTTAACCTTTACTTTTCTTCCTTCTCTCATGCAATAGTTGGAGTTTGTTGAATAAAAGAAAAGTATTATATATTGTTTGTTTTATTTAAAGAATCACCACACCTATCAAGAAATTTAGAAAAAATTCTCGTGTTAAGAATCTAAATTTTTATTTTTTACTCACAATATTATTTTTTTTTTTTAAAAAAAGTGTATTTTTTTAGAGAACAAAAAAGTCTGAACACTTGAAAAAAAAAAGTGTGAAAGCTTGAGTTTGGGTCAATTAGATTGGGGCTAGAAGCCTAACAAACCAAAAGTGCCGAGTATTGCAAACAATCTTTAAGCCTGAAGGATTCTCCTTAAGCTATCGAATCAGGTTTTTTCTGTTAAGCACGTCTTTGGGTTTGTAGCAGAGCCCAGGCCAGAAGCCCCAATTGAAAAGCCTGCTAACAGTAAAGAACTAAAGATGGAGAGGTTAGCACAGGTCGTCTGCCGGATTTTCAAATGGAACCACCCACGGTGCTTTTAAATACTCCTATAGGATACACTGATTGATGTAATCCCTTACAAACATTATAGGTATGTTTACACAAGTCGACTTAGTTGATAATAATAAGTCATTCTCTTACAAAAGATCATGTGCTCAGGTTTCGTTGTCGATGTAAAGAATGTATTGATGTACAATCTATAAAAATACATGTAAGTGATCTATGGTTCCAAATGTAAAAATTATGTTGGTAAGCAATTCGTAAGAACCTATAGTCCCAAATGTGAAAACTGTGTTGACTGACGATATGTAAGAACTCTTACAAGTAACCTATCGAATGTGAAAATTGTATTGGTGGTTGATCCGTAATTGAAGCCGACCTATGGTAATAATCAGAGTCAAACCCATCCAAATTTTTATTTAGCAAGAAAAAAGAAAACAATATAGGTGTCTGATTATTTTACTTGGTTTTGGATTCCAATTTTGAAAATTAGTCTTTTTGATGTTCACATTTGCTTTCATAGTTAGATTTTGTAAAAAGTAACCCAATAATAGCTTTTAGTATTTCTGATTATTTAGTCTTTTACAAAAATTGTAGCGAGAACAGCACCACGCTGTTATTTCATTTAAATCTTGTAGCTCCCCGCCGCCCGGGGGGAGGGGGGAATCTTGCAGTTGTTTATTGCTTTAAGCAATTTGGCTTTCTTTTTTGGTTAATTTCTCACTTGAGATATGGCCAAATTACTAGTTTGTCCAAACTATAACAACAGGTCCGTTTGGTTAGCATGATTTGCCAAAAAAAAAAAAAATTTCAAATATTATTTAGTTTGTATCTTAAACACAATTTCCAATCATTCTTTTATTTGACATACATTACATCACAAAAAAAATTATTGTAATATTTCAAATATTTTTTTTCCAAATAATCTCTTATCCAAACACATCTATGTTAAATTCAACTAGTAGATGCAATAAGACGACATATTGGCCATCCATCTCTTCTTAAATTACATACCCCGTCAATTCTTGAAAAGTTTGAAAATATTAGTTATGAGATTAACCATTCAATATTATATGAATCATCATTCCATTGCACTCATATGAGAATCAAAGCAAGTACTTCGTTTTTTTTTTAATTTGGTTAAAACAAGAAAGGAAATGAAAAAGCTGGCACGAAGGAGGAACAAGCTTATATTATAAATTTGATCTGATAAAAGTCATGGGTCCATCAATAATCACCTGCTTGGTAAAAGACCATTTGGTTTTGTCAAGCATCTAAACTGACTAATTTAAATTGAACATAAATGATCAACAACTAAAATGAAGAAAAATATAAGTTGAGGGACTGAGTAAGGACATTTGAGGAAATTTACCTCACTTCCGTGTGGAAAAATCGTTAAAAAAAAAAACCTATAAATATTTCTGTTTCCAAGACTAAGCTATAAATACGTAAGTTCGAAGGTCAATTTAACATGTTGAAACAAAAGGTTTATGCAAACTATATGATATCAAATCTTTGACTTTTGCTGTAAATGAAGTCATGAAAGATACTCGTATGCAATTATTGTGATTCGAAATCATCTCTGACAAGCATTAGGTCAAGGCTGTAGAATTTATTTCCAAACAAGTAGTTTTATATAAACCCTGGGACCATGTGTTGGGATTCTTAACAATAAACACAATAAACAACTCAAGGGCATTTTTTTTGACCTCCCATCTTTCCCCGTTACTTTTCCACTCCCTTGCTATTAGGCCCAGAATTCAAATATGAACCTGACAGCAGAGATAGTTTTTAAAACCCTCCACTGACCATTAGACTAATCCCAGGAGATTAACTAAAGGGCATGTATTGGTTCGTACTTCTAAATATTTTGCACGCTTCTCTCTATGGGTGGTGGTCACAAGTGAGTTCACGATCATGACACATTCGGCTTTAAAATTCAGCAGTCAACCCTCAACACGAAAAACATCCAACAATATTCTACGGATTATTCTTCTTCGATCATTAGTTTTAACCCCCAAGGGTCGGTATTTTGTGGATTCAGATCTCCTACGGTTGCAAGGACCGCATTATGACGGTCCAAGATTGGATTAGAGTGTCACAGCTTGATATCCGCCATCTATTTCAAGATTCACTAGTTTTGAAATGGATGATTGAGATCGAGTAGGGCCACTTCGATTCAATCTCAAACCATCAATTATATAGTCCGGTTTCTCTTGCAACTGTAGAGGAGCTAAATCTGTATTTTTCAAACATGATGTACTAATTTTCTGGTAAATTTTCAAAAATAAGTTCTAGCTATACATGAAAATCAATTTTAAGATTTATTTAGTTTCTTACGGACAAATAATACAATAATCCTACAAAAGTTTTGTAATATCCACCAACTAATAGTTAATAATGCCTCGGGAATCATGGATACTAAATTTTAGACTAATCAAATACTCATATTCACTAACACAAGCTATTGAAATATACCAATACACATTATTTTAAGGGATAACCCCCTTAGGTTTCTAACAATTTCATCTAGCTTCCCTCTAATTTGAGAAATTATATTGACCTCTCTTGACATAATGAGTTACCAAAAATGACCTTCACTTTCTCACTATTTTACACGGAAAAAAACCTATATTCTTAAAAGAGAAAAAAATCCAAAAAACTTGTTCGAAAAATTTTTGTGATATTTCAAAATTCTTGGATTTGGGCCATGGTAGTTTTTTTCCCTACACACTAGAAAAGAAAAGATTAAAAAAATCAAGCAACTTGAAGCTCAACAAAGACTATTTAAAACCAACTTCTATGGCCATTTTCCAGCCACCTCAAGAAAATCTTCCTCCTGAAGTGATGGAGATAGTATTGATCATTGCTTTACTTTCAGCTCTTCCCATAATTTTCCTGATTCTTCTTCAGAAAAACAGCAGGAAATATTCAACAAAATCTCATCCTCCTCTCCCTGGTCCTCCTGGGATTCCAATCATTGGAAACATGCATCAATTTGATCCCTCAGCCCCACATGTCTATCTCGGGGAGCTTTCCAGAAAGTATGGCCCTCTCATGTCCCTCAAGCTTGGATCCATGCCAGTACTTGTGGTTTCTTCAGCAAGAATGGCAGAAGAAGTTATGAAAAATCATGACTTAATTTTCTGTAGCCGGCCACCTATGCTTGGCCAGCGAAAATTGTCCTACAATGGCCTGGACATCGCGTTCGCACTGTACAATGAGCAATGGAGAGAATTGAGAAAGATTTGTGTTCTTCATCTCTTGAGCTCCAAGAGAGTTCAATCATTTCGTCCTATACGCGAAGATGAGGTCTACCGAATGATTCAAAAGATACACCGGGAATCTGCTTCATCACAAGTAACTGACTTGACTCACACTTTATTGTCTCTCACAAGTACAATGATTTGCCGAATTGGATTTGGAAAAAGGTATGACGAGGAAGGCCAAGAAAGAAAAAGATTCCACTTTCTCTTGCAAGAAGCTCAGGCAATGTTTGTTGCATTCTATTTCTCTGATTATTTTCCTACAATTGGTTGGTTGGATAAATACACTGGGATGCTATCTCGACTGGAGAAAGTTTTCAACAAGCTTGATTTGTTCTACCAAGAACTCATTGATGAGCACCTGGATCCAAATAGGCCAACGTCAATGGATGGAGACATTATTGATCTCTTGATTCAATTACAGAAGGACAGATCAACTCCGTTTGATCTGACTGTGGATCACATCAAGGCCACGCTTATGGTAATAAACTAACTCTTTAACATACTATTCCAGTACAGAGTGTGATATACAGGTTCTGTTAGTTCTTTTCTACTTGAAATTGCAATCATATCTTATGAAAAATAATGCTGCTTAATATGAATACTATACAATTTAATTCTGACACAAAGCCAAACACAGCGTTATTTATTTGTTTTTCTATTTACATCCTTAAGTTAATTGGCACTATTACATACCAACTCCAAGTTCAAATTCTGATAGAGAGGTTGTGTTTTGGGTCTCCACCAGAATTGGATAGGATGAGAGTCATAATTTTGTCTTACACAAATGTTGATTTATTTCAATTGGATACAATTGGTCTTGATGAACAAGAAGCATTGGACTCAGCCCTTTTTCAGAAAAAAAGAATTTGTAATATTTCCTAAACATAATGTTTATCCATCTCTTTATCGCTCATACATCACATTCCAAAAATTTTACATTTTTACTGTCTGAAAAAAATTTCTAAATGATCTTCAACCCAAACACATGAAAAGTTTTAGGCTTAGGAAATTCATTGATGATTATCTTTTTTGTTTTTCAATAAACAACTGCAGAACGTATTTTTTGCCGGGTCAGAAACTTCAGCAGGCACAGTAATCTGGGCAATGACAGCACTTATCAAGAACCCTACGGCACTGGAAAAAGCTCAAAACGAAATCCAAGAGGTGCTTGGAGAGAAAAAAATGATAGATGAAGATGATATTCAAAAGCTTCCCTATCTCAAAGCAATCATCAAGGAGACTATGAGATTGTACCCAGTTGCTCCTCTTTTAGTCCCAAGATACACAATGGAAAGTTGCATCCTAGACGGGTATGAGATCCAGCCCAAGACTACCGTTTACGTGAACGCTTGGGCAATTGGAAGAGATCCTGAGTATTGGGAAAATCCACATGAGTTCTTGCCTGAGAGATTCTTGAATAGTACTATAGATGCAACAGGGAAACACTTTCAATTGATCCCGTTTGGGGCAGGCAGAAGAGGCTGCCCGGGATACTCCCTGGGAATAGCAGCTGTGGAGCTTGCACTTGCTAATCTTTTGAACTCATTCAATTGGGGATTGCCTTCTGGAGTGAAGAAAGAGGACATTGATACTGATGTTTTACCTGGTCTTGCTATGCTTAAGAAAAATGCCCTGCGACTTGTGGCAAAGAAACGTGTGTCTTCGTAGTAAGAAAAAACATGTCAAATGGGATCAGAATGTGTAGTTCCTATACAATGTACGGCCATTTGAAATGAAAGAGTTTCATACGTTTGTATTGGAAGCTCAAACCCGTAAGCCGACGAAGCTTAGAGGGAAGTTTGTATAGATAACATCGCTTTTCCATTAACCTAAGATTGCTTTGGAAAATCATCCTTCCAGCATTTGCTATAATAACTAGTCACTTTGGTTTAATGGAATGATTGCTGTGGGGGTCTCACATCAAATGTTAGCAGAATTGAACTTCGCACTCATTTTCGATCTGCTGATGTCGAGCACTGGAGCATATATACTCTACAAAATGGGCTGTTACCTGCGAATTATGATGCAAGTATGGAAGAAACAAATACATTAACAATAGAACGGAAAGAAGGAGTACTTACTTGTATGGCAAATCATTGAAATAAACCTTCACATATTAATTTATTTCTAGTGTTAAGTCTAACTGAGGCAGCAAGTACGAAGGTAAATTTAATATGTTGAAACAAATCTTTTAATTTAAGCAAACTGTGCTATGAAATCTTTGACTTTTTTTCGTAAATGAAGTCATGGAAGATGCTTGAATGCAGTTAGATCCTCAACTATTGGGACGTAGGAACAGTTTAGAAAACCAAACAATGTGATCCGGAATCATTTCTGATAAGCATTACGTAAAGAATGCAGAAATTATTTGCAAAGAAAATGTATTCTATAAACTCAAGGACCATGCGCGCAACACGTAGGATTGTTGTTAATTTTTGTATTTAAATTATTCATATTTGTATAAATTCACAATAAATTAAAAAAAAAGACTGTGCTAAGGTACGGACAAAATTCTACTTATGTAATAAGTAAGAAGAATAATCAATTGCAACGTAAGAAGTGTTTCATTTCAAGGGTTGACTAGTGAACTTTTTAAAATCAATTGTCCCATGATCATGGTCTAACCACCTCCTTGAATTTTGGTGATTAACCCTAATTTTGAACTTGTACTACTTACCTATTTATTATTAAGAATCCCAACCGCATACTCCTTGGATTTTTATACAATAGTTTGATTGGAAATAATTTGTACAGCACTGACGTAATGCAAGTTGGAATTGCTTGGTTTTATAACCCCAATAATTGCATCTTCCATGACTTCGCCTATCGTAAGTCAAAGGTTTTGCATCACATTTTGCTTAAACAATTTATCTAAAACATATCAAATTGGCCTTCGAATTGAGGACGTTAGACTAAACCATAGAGATAAGGTGAAGGAATTTTTTTTTTTTTTTTGCGACTTTCTTTACAGGAATAGGGTGAATTTGCTCATATGCCCTTCAATATTTATGAACATTTTGATTGTTTTCAACTTATACTTTCTTCATTTTCGATCTCGAGTATTGATTTTCAATTTAGTTTTGGCAAGTTAGTATCTTGACAAATCGACATGTATTGACCCATGAGTTTCATAAAATTATCAAACTTATGATGTATAAGCTCTGTGAAGAATGGACGGTATTACATGATTACATCACCAGTAATTGAATGGGATATATACAGTCTAGTGGTCAAGGGACTATGTTTTTGAAGGCACTGAAGATGATTCAATTTGAAATTTTGCCACATCACTTTGGCTAATTCATTTGATTTTTTTAGTTACTTATACTTGTCAACTTGTCATTCTGTAAAAGAAATATATTTCCAAAATATAATATGGTAAATAGAAACCAAGTTTCAGACACTTAATACAACAATTATCGTAATTAGCATCACAGTTTCTTAATTAACATAGCCACTTTTTAATAAGAAGTGAATTTTTTTTTTCCAATGGAAATTTTAAACTTCACAAGAAGAAGAAAGAGGAGGAAATGATTGACAACAAACAAAGATCTTGCAATTGACCAGTTTTTTTTATTTTTTATTTTTTAAATTTAACTAGTAAGTGGTAGTATATAACATGGCTGAACTGTCTGGTCGGGAAAATACGATACTGAACATATTCAGCATTATCCAAGTACGGCCCATTTTAACTTGGGCTTAATTTTTTGTACCCATATCAAACTAAGCCAATCTATGTAGAAGGCTTGGACCTAGTTGCATATATTAAAAGGCCTGTCTCTTACTATATGTAGAGGACAAATTACTTGTTACCCGCATGCGGTTTTACATAATGTCAAATGAACTTTTTAGAGTTTTAAAATAGTCATATAACTCCTATGGTTTTATATAAATTTTAAGGTAGAAAAAAACGGAATGCACGGCCAATTATGGCATTTATACCAAACGTATTTTAAGAGAGCGTGTGATAAAGTTTTAATATTTATATAACACCCTTATAATTTGTATAAATATTCACGTTACTTTCTTGTAATTTTTACATTTATCTACATAATCTCCTTATGTTTTTATACAAGGTTTCAGGGGAGGGGGGAGAGGAAAGGGGAAGGAGAGGAGGAAGAGGAAGGGAGGAGGAGGAAAGAAGGAGGAGAGAAAGAGAGAGAGAGAGGGAGAAAAGAAAGAAAGGAAAAAAAAAAAGAAAGAGTCACCGGCCCCGATGCCGGCACCAGTGGAGTGGCGGCCGGTGGCGGCTGTTGGTGGAGGTGGTGATAGATTGAGTTGTGGGGAGGAAGAAGAAGAAAGACAGAAAAAATTTTTTGTATGTGTTTGGGCATTTGAGGCATGCATTTTAAAATATTTAGGGAGTTGTTTGAAATTATTGTAATTAAAGTTATTAAAAAAACTTGTAGAAAAAAAAAACTAGACAAAAAACTTGGGTTCCAAACCGACAGTAGAATATAAGTATACGACTAGGAGCAAGTCATAAAACAAACTAAACACAAGGAGGGAAGAAAAAAAAGAGGAAATTCCACAACCAAAGAATACATGGTCCCAAGTATTTAGATGCCAGAACTTGACACTTGCTACGCACACACATTTTTTGCCGAAAGTAGCAGATCATTTTTCTTAAGCATTGTAAGACCTGGTAAAACTTGAGTATCAATGTCATCTTTCTTGATCCCAGAAGGTAATTCCCAGTCAAAAGAGTACAGAAGATTGGCAAGTCCAACTTCCACCATTGCGAGTACCAGAGAATATCCAGGGCAGCCCCTTCGGCCAGCTCCAAATGGTATCAGTTGAAAGTCTTTCTGTTTCATATCTACACTGCTATTCAAGCATCTCTCAGGCAAAAACTCATTTGGATTTTCCCAATACTCGGGATCTCTTCCAATCGCCCAGACATTTGTGTAAACTATAGAATTGGACTGGATATCGTAACCATTTATAATGCAATTTGCTAGCGTCTGTCTTGGAACTGAAAGTAGAGCTGGAGGATACAATCTGAAGGTCTCCTTGACAATTGCCTTGAGATAAGGGAGCTTTTGAATATCATCTTCGTTTACTATATCTTTATTTCCAACTGCACCTCTAATCTCTGCTTGTGCCTTCTTCAATATTGCTTCAAGGCTCTTCATCAGTGCTGCCATTGCCCAGATTATCGTAGCTGCAATAGTATCCGACCCTGCACTAAATACATCCTACAATGATATATTGAAACAGATTAGCAAAATGGGATTGATCCAAATTCTTAAAAGGAAAAACAAAAATGAAAAATCGTTCAAAACGTTCCCACGTTTCATTAAATGAATTTCTTCATCCCTCACCTTTAAAATATTAATTTTACGTTCCTTACAAATTCAAATTAATAATATTTGATCCTTACCTAAATTTTTGACCACTTTTTAATCCAAAATCACTATGTGACCACATGCAATTATTTTTTATATACAAGAAGGCTAGATTCCACTTTTTAATGGCAAAAATGAATATAGATTAAATCAAATCCTACTTTTTTAGATGCAAAAGTGAATATGGATCAAGTCATTTATTTAACTATAAATGAGATCTAACATTTTTGCTCCAAAAAAAAAATAACAATATGTGGGTCACATAATGGATTCAAGATAAAAATGATCGAAAACCTAGGTTGGAACTAAATTTTATCAAATTAATTTTGTAAGGGACATAAATTTATAATTTTAAAAATGAAGGACGAAAAAATTTATTTGTTAAAATGTAAAGGGCGTTTTGAACCCAAACAAAAAAGTAGGCCCTTTGAACAGGTAATTAATCACCATGAGCATTGCTTTTGATGTGATCTTGCGTTAGATCAAAGGAAGTTGATTGTTCTTGAAGTAATTGAAGCATGATGTCAATGATATCACCGTTCATGGACTCTGGCCTATTTGGATTTAAGTGTTCGTCGATGAGTTCTTGAAGAAATGAATCTAACTTCCTGCAAGTCCGCTCAAGTCGAGGACGCATCCCATTGAGGCTATCAAGCCAACCAATTGAAGGAATATAGTCTGAGAAAAAGAACCCCACGAATGCGGCCTGCATTTCTTGGAGGAGATCATGGAATCGTCTTCTTTGTTGATCTTCCTCATCATACTTCTTTCCGAAAGCAATTCTACAGATAAGCGTACTTGAAAGTGATAGTAAAGTCTTACTCAAATTCGTCACTTGAGATGAAGATGCTTCCTTGGATATCTTTCTGATCATCCGGGAGACTTCATCTTCACGAATACCACGAAATGACTGCACCCTTCTGTTGCTGAAGAGATGAAGAACAGAAATCTTTCTCAGCTCTCCATTGCTCGCTGTATGGAGAGAAGGCGATATCCAAGCCGTTGTAAGAAAGCATTCGGGAACCTAGGAACAGTGGGCGACTGAAAATGTCGAGTCATGGTTTTTCACAACTTCTTCAGCCATTCTTGCGGATGAAACCACAAGCAGTGGAAAGGATCCAAGCTTAAGAGACATGAGAGGTCCATATATTTTGGAAAGTTGCCAAAGGTATACATGAGGGGCTGAGGTATCAAACTGAAGCAAGCTTCGAATGACTGGAATCCCCGAGGACCTGGTGGTGGAGGATTTTTTGTTCTTGATGATCTCATCCTGTTCTTTTGAAGAACGCTTAGGACGACAACTAGAAGTGTTGAGATTAAAGCAATCAATATCTCCATCATCTGGCTGGAAGTAAGATATGATGGCCTTTGTAGGATGCAAATTTGGTCAGAAAGAAGTGAACTCGAATATGACTTTGTTGAGCTTGAATACGAGCTTGAGTTTGAGTTGCGTTGTGGATTTGAACAAAAATTGGGCTCTTTTTTTGGATAATAATTGATGAGAATACCCAGATGTGAGTAGCGGGATACGGATTGAGAAGGCGAATTTGCTTGTATCATAAATATGTTTTTTAATTATTTTTTTTATTTCACACATATTAATATAAGTACTATAGTATTTTTTTTAAATATTTCAAATAATTTACAATCCAAACACAGTTATTGTACCCTTAAAATGATTGAAATGACGAAAACTATGAATGTTACAAGCTCCTAATTTATTTTATGGCAGCAATAGCACCGTCCATATCAGAATTTCACATCGAGAAGATCTTTCTTATCTTTGGTAGAATTAAAACCTATGGCGTGTAGGCAGCATTATATCCTTAAAATCATGAAAAATAAAAATTTACAAACTCTATGACTTTAAAAGTTACATGAAACTGTTGGCCACTAACTTAATCAAATTTATTATTATTCTATTTTCTTATCTCTAAATTTTAGGTACTGTTGGCCACTGAGTTTTAACACTTGCAAATTTTTAAAATCCTAAGCGATGAGAAGTAATGATCGAGAAACTTTTGTGTATGTTTGTAACTCCATATGATAGTACTAAATCCTAAATGCTTTAAACATTTTTCGTATTCTAGTTTTCAATTTTTTAAAGTTATTTCATATCCAAATAGTATTTAACTATCTTGTAATGCTTTACTAGTTCTCTAAACTTGAAAATTTTGAGTTGGAAGAGCTAGCAATGGCTTATAAGGACTCCCCTCGAATACACTCTTCCGAGCTCTACTTCATTATCTACGTGGCAGTATAATATTCATTGAGGGGTTTCACTTGGCATGCCACTAGTTTTAGTTGCCAATGTTTTTACTTTTCCCCAGCATTATGGATGATTGGCGAGAAGGAACAATTGGAAGCAGATATCTGCCTTTTTTTTTTTTTTTTCCCATTTTGTCTCAAGCAAGAAATGACCCATCAATCCTTTGGATGAGCTGGTCGCCGAAGTTCTACAAGATTAAGTGGAATTCGACGACTTCTTGTGCATCAACCAATAGGGTAGTAGTCGCCTCCTCCTCGGGACCGTTAGGTCCTGGGGTCGAACCTCCGCAGCAACATCAGTTCGCCGTGTATTTAACGTGCTAGATCTGGTTGGGACGCTGGGCCGGGCCGGAGTGGGGATTAGTCGGGCCGCCTTTACGGACTTGACCCGGACACCCCACTCCGTCGACAAAAAAAAAAAAAAAAAAAAAAAAAAAAAAAAAAAAAAAAAACCAAGAGGGTAGTAGTAGTAGTAGTACTACAACTTGCTGCTACTATTGTCCAAGAAAAGATCGGCCTGCAAATATGGTGGCTATTAGCAGGTTGATGTATTTCAACTTTATCACAATTGTCGTTTTAATTATCCAAGTCCGGTTGTTCTTGTTTGAATACAAGGCTTGACAATTATTTGATTAGGACATGAGAGAATTATTCCAAGTTTTTTACCAAGTAAGACACAGATTTGCTAAGACACTCAAGCCAATGGACTAAATCCAGTTTGTACCTCTAAACTCGTGACGTATTCTCTCACTTCATACCGCAATTTCAATTTTGGCCACTTTCTGCCATAAGCATTTACAATTGTCCCCAATTCAAACCTTCTGTTTATTACCATAAAAGATTTGGATATTACACGGATACACATAGGCATGTCAATATGTCAGATCTTATCCAAATCTAATTTAGATCCAATATACTTGAGTAGGGTTTGGATTTAATTTGTCAAATTCAAACTCTACTTGGACCCAGACTCTGTAAAAGAGTTATGGGTCTTGATAGAATTTAATTTTCTATAATCCAAACTCAAACACACACACACACACACATATATATATATATAGTAGATTTATAAAAGAGTAAAAGCAAATAAATGAAAGATTGAATGAAAATGCTGATGAACCTTTGAAAATAATTAGCTTTAGTTAATAATAGTTCTTTCTTTGAGTACATAATATTGCATTCAACATCTTGAATGTTAATTTTATTATTTGAAAATAAAAATTGGATGATATTTATGTTATTTTTAAACTATTTAAAACATTTTTACTTTAATTCTTTATTGTGTGTTTAGAAAAGTATCCATGGGCACCTGCTGAATACTCAAACCCATGAGTGTCGGATTTGGATTATTTTTTTTTAGACCCATAAGAGTCTGGATTTAACTAAAGTTTGGATGTGAATAAAAAAAATTCAATCCGAATCCTACCCATTGACATGACTAACTACACACCATGCACCATTATTGAATGGGTGAAAAATCATTCCCCCCCCCACCCCCCTTTTACTACCCTTTTATGGATTTTTTAGATGTGGAATACGCATAAATAGGGTTTTATTTGGCATTTTACACCCCTCTAATAAATTCAAATGTCTGGACAGATTGTAATCTATTATTATGGATTTTTTAGATGTGGAATACGCATAAATAGGGTTTTATTTGGCATTTTACACCCCTCATAATGATTTCTTATAAATTGTTTCTTTAATTTCTTACAATTTTTCAACCGCGGAATATCACTTAAGTTATAAAAGGGTTTTTTTTTAGGGAAAATCATAAAAGGTTAAGGTACAAATTTCTAAATGAATAATAGGACTTGGTTACAACTTTAGGTGTTAATGAAAGTAAAGGAAAATAAACTTGTTCGTAAAATAATTTTTTTAAATCCCAAGCTGCAATACAACGCCAGACAACTCCCGAAGACCCCCAACTAGCAAGTATTATAATTTGCTTTCCCCCTAAAATAAAATTCACTTAATATTCCCCTGACCCATGAGCGCAGGTACCAAATAATGTATTAAATTGGTAAGAACAGTTACTACACAATTTGTTCCAACAAATGAACCAATACTTCATGAGTAAATTTTATATGCACTGACGATGTATATATTATCACCGTTGGATTCATAATGCATGTACAAAATTTGAATTTCAAATTTAAATTTTATATAGTTATTATTCATTCAAAATTGATGGTGTATATAATATCACTGTATAGAAGATTAATCCATACTTTGTACTGTTCATACTTGGGGAGAGATTTAACATTATATGGGACAAATATAATGAGAGATATTGCACATTTGTATATCATATGAATTTTTTTAAAACACAATTAAAAGTTCATCGTAAAAATATGAGTTTGAAAAGGTTATGCATACAAATTTGTATGTAAACAGTGAGGACATATTTGATAGTTATGAAAGAAAGAAAAGATAAATTACCTGTCAAAATAGTAGTTGGATTTTTTGCGATATTTTAAAAAGATTGTTACAATAAAATAAGATCTTTGTGAAACAAATAAATATATAGGTGAATTTTACTAATTCTTAAAATTAACTTCCTCCAATGATATCACAGGTAAGAGAAACTTCTGGAGATAACACGTTCATTGGATTAAAGCTTTTTTTTATTAGTTAAGGGCCTCGTTATGCCCTTTTCTCAGTGACGATCTGTTTGAATGTACGGAACTTAGTTATATATGTGATAGCCGGAAATTTCTCAGGGCCTATGTGATATACGTGTGTGCCTCATATATGTGATATACATTTTTATTGATACAGAGCTTCCATGCAACTTAGAGCTCAATAAAGTCAATTTAAAACCAACTTCTATGTCCATTTTCCAGCCGCCACAAGAAAAAACTTCCTCCTGAAGTGATGGAGATAGTCCTGATCATCGCTTTACTTTCAGCTCTTCCCATAATTTTCCTGATTCTTCTTCAGAAAAACAGCAGGAAATCATAAACAAAATCTCATCAACAAAATTTTCCTGGCAAAGGGAGGACTTCTAAACAATTCGCTACTGGTGGAAGAATTCAAGTAGTACTTTTTTTCGTCTGAACCAGAAAGAAAAGAAAGGAGAAATAAAGAAACGGGAAACAGAGAGAGAGAAAGGAAGAAGAAAACAAAAGATGATGGGTTAAAATAAAGCAGAAAGGGAGTGTTTTGTTTTGCTACCACGTGGGTCAATTTCCATTTTTTTTTTTGACTTTTTGACTTCTTCTCTTTCACGACAGAGACAAATATTTGTCTGGGAAAAGAGGGAAAGAGACGGGAAAGACTGGGAAAGAAAGCAAAAGACTATTTACAAAAAGTCAAAAATAGTCCTCGATAGTTAGTTACTGTTTTAGGGGTAGTTATTTATCTCTGTCCAAGATAGTAATTTCATGTAAAAGACAAAAATGACCTCAATAGTGATATACTATTATGAGAAGTAGTAAACATTCCCATGGCATAAAAGGAAGAAAAATTTTCTCCCTCCCCTAACGCCGCCATGTGACTTAATGTGGGAGTAGAAATCTTAACTCTTTCTATATATGTAAGATAAGATATATATATATATATATATATATTATGTAAAACACATTTTATTGATATAGAACTTCCATGCAACTTGAAGCACAACGAAGTCTATTTAAAACCAACTTCTATGTCCATTTTCCAGCCACCTCAAGAAAACCTTCCTCCTGAAATAATGGAGATAGTATTGATCATCGCTTTACTTTCAGCTCTTCCCATAATTTACCTGATTCTTCTTCAGAAAAACGGCAAGAAATCATCAACAAAATCTCATCCTCCTCTCCCTGGTCCTCCTGGGATTCCAGTCATTGGAAACATGCATCAGTTTGATTCTTCAGCCCCACATATCTATCTCTGGGAGCTTTCCAGAAAGTATGGCCCTCTCATGTCCCTCAAGCATGGATCCTTGCCAGTACTTGTGGTTTCTTCAGCAAGAATGGCAGAAGAGGTTATGAAAAATCATGACTTAATTTTCTGTAGCCGACCACCTATGCTTGGCCAGCGAAAATTGTCCTACAATGGCCTGGACATCGGGTTGGCACCGTACGCTGAGCAATGGAGAGAATTGAGAAAGATTTGTGTTCTTCATCTCCTGAGCTCCAAGAGAGTTCAATCGTTTCGTCCTATACGCGAAGATGAGGTCTACCGAATGATTCGAAAGATATCCCAGGAATCGGCTTCATCACAAGTAACTGACTTGACTCACACTTTATTGTCTCTCACATGTACTATGATTTGCCGAATTGGTTTTGGAAAAAGGTATGACGAGGAAGGCCAAGAAAGAAAAAGATTCCACTTTCTCATGCACGAAGCTCAGGCAGTGTTGGTTGCCTTCTATTTCTCTGATTATTTTCCTACAATTGGTTGGCTGGATAAATACACTGGGATGCTATCTCGACTGGAGAAAGTTTTCAACAAGCTTGATTTGTTCTACCAAGAACTCATTGATGAGCACCTGGATCCAAATAGGCCAACGTCAATGGATGGAGACATTATTGATCTCTTGCTTCAATTACAGAATGACAGATCAACTCCGTTTGATCTGACTGTGGATCACATCAAGGCCATGCTTATGGTAATAAACTAACTCTTTAACGTACATTCCAATACAGAGTGTGATATACAGGTTCTGTTTAGTTTTTTTCTACTTGAAATTGCAATCATTTCTTGTGAAAAATAATGCTACTTAACAATAGGATACAATTTAATTTTGACAAAAAGCCAAACACAGCGCTATTTATTTGTTTTTCTATTTACATCCTTAAGTTAATTGGCACTATCCTTAAGTAAATTTGCTTCCTAGCCTCCGTGATACGCGAATCATCAGCATCTATCTCTTCCTTAACTACTACTTTCCCCCAAAATCATCATCACCATATTATCAGCATCCCTTTATTACTTCCTCTCTCTTTCCTCCCCAAAAGTTGTAACCAGTTTATTCCTCCTTTTTGCCTTCATCGGTACCTACTTCTGAGATCCATCTCCACCGAAACCATCACCACTCTCCTTCTTTGTGGTTTCTTTCCCTCTTTCATTTCCTTAGATGCTTTGGGGTTTTTTTTTTGGGTGAAGCTCATAATTATTTAAGGAAAACCGAAAATAAAGCCAAAATAACAAACCAAATCCAATCAGAAATTTTCCTAAAACGAAAACTGAAGGCATGGGGCGGGGGTTTTCGGAAATTTTACAAGGCTGAGATGGAGTTTGGCAGGAAAGCAAAAAGAAACCTGACCTGAAAAATTGTTGCTATTAGATTTTGATGTGTACTTGTATGTATTTCAAAAGAGGAATTTTAAAAAATTGAGAGAGAGAGAGAGAGCGAGAGAGAGAGAGAGAGACGGTAGTGCAGAGCAGTAAAGTCAAACAAGGTGATAGACGGAAGCTGATCCCCAGCTTGAGTACATGAGCTTGCAGCTAGTTAATGCTGAGGAATACATTGAGGGGCAGTTTACTGGAAATCTTGGACAGATTCTTGATCAGATGTAACAATATTCTAGCATGTAGAGATTCTTGATCAGATGTATATTGACGGATGTTTCTAGTGAGTTGTGATGATGTGGCAATTTCACCGTCACTCGGTCTATAGTGGGCCCGTAGACCGGGTCTACACAAGTTTTTGCCACTGTTACGTAACAACTCCAATTTCAAATTCTGATAGAGAGGTTGTGTTTTGGGTCTCCACTAGAATTGGATCGGATGGGAATCTTCATTTTGTCTTACACAAATGTTGATTCATTTCAATTGGATACAATTGGTCTTGATGAACAACAACCATTTGAATCAGCCTTTTTTTAGGAAAAAAAAACAAAATTGTAATATTTCCTAAACATAATGTTTACCCATCTCTTTATCACATATACATCACATTCCAAAAATTTTACAGCTTTACTGTCCGAAAAAATTTCTGAATGATCTTCAACCGAAGCACATGAAAATTTTTAGGCTTAGGAAATTCATTGATGATTATCTTTTTGTCTTCGAAAAACAACTGCAGAACGTATTTTTGGCCGGGTCAGAAACTTCGGCAGGCACAGTAATCTGGGCAATGACAGCCCTTATCAAGAACTCTGCGGCACTGGAAAAAGCTCAAAACGAAATCCAAGAGGTGCTTGGAGAGAAAAAAATGATAGATGAAGATGATATTCAAAAGCTTCCCTATCTCAAAGCAATCGTCAAGGAGACTATGAGACTGTACCCCATTGCTCCTCTTTTACTCCCACGATACACAACGGAAAGTTGCATCCTAGACGGGTATGAGATCCAGCCCAAGACTACGGTTTACGTGAATGCTTGGGCAATTGGAAGAGATCCTGAGTATTGGGAAAATCCACATGAGTTCTTGCCTGAGAGATTCTTGAATATTACTATAGATGCAACAGGGAAACACTTTCAATTGATCCCGTTTGGGGCAGGCAGAAGAGGCTGCCCGGGATACTCCCTGGGACTAGCAACTGTGGAGCTTGCACTTGCTAATCTTTTGAACTCATTCAATTGGGGATTGCCTTCTGGAGTGAAGAAAGAGGACATTGACACTGATGTTTTACCGGGTCTTGCTATGCTTAAGAAAAATGCCCTGCGACTTGTGGCAAAGAAACGTGTGCCTTCGTAGTAAGAAAAAACATGTCAAATGGGATCAGAATGTGTAGTTCATATACAATGTACGGCCATTTGAGGAATTCTTGCTGTTTTGGTCTTCAATTTGGTATCATCAGATTTGAAATAAAAGAGTTTCATACGTTTGTATTGGAAGCTCAAACCCGTAAGCCCACGAAGCTTAGAGGGAAGTATGTATAGATAACGTCGCTTTTCCATTAACCTAAGATTGCTTCTGAAAATCATCCTTCCAGCTTTGCCCTCATGTGTTATAATAACTAGCAAACACTCGGATAGAGTTGATCTATGTAGATCTTGTGGTTCAAATTTTATCACACCATTTTACCAACTCAAGAATTGATGTTGTGGCAATATTTAGACCACATGATCTATAAAATCAGGTCTACCCAATCTTTTGCCATAATAGTTACTTTGGTTTAATGGAATGATTGATGTGGGGTCTCACATCAAATGTTAGCAGAATTGAACTTCGCACTCATTTTCGAGCTGCCGAAGTCGAGCACTGGAGCATACTCTACAAAATGGGTTGTTACCTGCAAATTATGATGCAAGTATGGAAGAAGCAAATTCATTAACAATAGAACGAAAAGAAGGAGTACTTACTTGTATGGCAAATCATTGAAATAAACCTTCACATATTAATTTATTTCTAGTGCTAAGTCTAACCGAGGCACTAAGTACGAAGGTCAATTTAATATGTTGAAACAAATCTTTTATTTTAAGCAAACTGTGCTATGAAATCTTTGACTTTTTTCGTAAATGAAGTCATGGAAGATGCTTGAATGCAGTTAGATCCTCAACTATTGGGACGTAGGAACAATTTAGAAAACCAAACAATGTGATCCGGAATCATTTCTGATAAGCATTACGTAAAGAATGCAGAAATTATTTGCAAAGAAAATGTATTCTATAAACTCAAGGACCATGCGCGCAGTTGGAATTCTTGATGATAAATAGGTCAGGACATGTGTGTTTCATAATTCAAATGTCAAAATCATTTACTTCCTCGTCGCTGTGAGCAGTGGTCAGATCATGATCACGTTATATGAGTGATGCGATATCTAGTTGGCTTTGAAGCTTATCTAGTTTGTTTGCGTCAATTTGAGTCTTAAGTGAATGGTCTTGTTATTAGTTTATAGCTGTCCTTTGTTTTATTCAATTTTTCCAGCCGATTGTTGAGGTTGGATTGATTAATGTTGGTTTCATGTTAGTGAGTTGTTGCTTTCAGCGGAATAATTGGCTAAGGTCATGTTGATCATGGTTGGAGCTGAGTTTAAGTTAGTTGCTTTAGTTAGTAGCCGAATTAGAGTATTTTCTTAGTAGTTAATGTTTAGTTAAGTTCGTTCTAATTTGATTAAGAGTAGGGTCATGTAAAGGCTATAAATATGCCTTAGTTTTATCATTTTTGGTAGTGAATAATATTTTGAGAAAATTTTCAGATTTTCTTTCTTGAGAGAGGGTTTCTTACTATAGTCAACATGACCTTTTAGTCATTTATTCCACTAATTAACGACAAAACTTGATAAATTAAAGCTGCTGGAATTAATCTAAGCAAATGGCACAAAGAAATTCAAACCAATTCACTTGTATTCAAGAGGAAAGGATCGTCAAAGTGATGTGAAGTATATTCCATGAAGTCAAACTCCTCATGCTTGAATAAGCTCGCAAGATACACAAACTGATTTGGTGAAGTTGGAAATTCTGAGAAGGCTCAGTCGAAAAAGTTGAATGAGAGAACATGGTCCAGTTTTCACCTTATTTTACTCCAGTGACATGTTTACTATGCACCAATAGAGGACCTTTAGTCATATAGGATTTCATTTAAACCATTTAAGTAGAAAATGTCTCCAAACTTATAGTTCTTGAAATTGTCGTTGTTGAACAAGTGTCATTTTGCTCCCAGAAAATTGAAAATTTTGTTCCATTTGGGCTCTCCAACTTCTCATTAGTTCCCTAGGTATTGGAATTTCTTCTTGATAACTCAATTCAGGTACTACTTTTTCATTCTTTTAATTCTGCATGGTTGATATCAAAATCTAGAGAAGGGTCGGCTGTGATGTACACAAATCGATTTGAATTGGACAAAATTGGATTTGTGAGGCCCTGATCCTTTTCTTAAGTAGACACACGATTAAATTTTTTTTTATTCCACTCGCTGGTAAATTTCTAATTCTTTTATTTCCCGAACACTAAAAAACAAGAAATGGACGGAATGGCCAGAAAAGGGAAATTCTGAAAGATGAAGGCAGCACAAATGTACTAACATACTCAGGGCTGCACGGATTTACGTTTAATATAATTATAATAGTAAATGAATTATTTATATTAGTTACATGAAAAAAGGTTTAAAAAATTAAAAGAGTGCTATTTTAGTGTCTAATTTATATTGTATTTATGTACTTTATTTAAAACCTTAACGTATGTTAAAAAACATGAACAATGGCCACAAAAATATCTAAAAAATTACTAAAAGCACAGCAACCACAAATTGTTAACTCTCCCTTCCATGTTTTCATTTTCTGCGCCACTTCCTGTTAACATTTCCCTACTTTTCATTATCCTCTTCCTCGCCTTACTAATCCAAACTTCCCACATCCCTGCAACTCTTCTGTCTCTCACAAATTCTACCTTTTCTTCACCCTACCCTACTTTTATCGAATTATGCAATCTCTTACCCAATTTTACAACCTATTTACCTTCTGTCTTGTTACTCTCCATATATAGTTGTAAATAATGACCAAATTTTCAATTTGTTCTTTAACAAATGAGTATGGATATACAATTTTATTAACTTCAATTGGGTAACCCAATTAAAATTCATTAATAAGTGGCTATTAAATAGATAGATTGGGACTACCTATTTCGATTTAATTAAATTAGACGTAGATTCAAATTCAATAGTAAGTAAATTTAAATCACTAATTATATTCTACCTTTTGCAAAGGCATATTTAACATTATTTTCTTATTCTTTATTTTTTTTAATTTTTGTTAAATTTTATCCTACCTTCTCCCTCCCTTCCATCAAAGTTTTAATTAGCTCATTAAGTGTTAATTGATTCCTTCCATTCACACCTAAATTATTTTGAGATTCTTATAGAGCGACAAAATTGAAACTCCTTATGATCACCACTATTGGTTCTTCGATGTAACTTTTTTTAAAATTTTTTAGGTAAAAATTTATTTATTAATGCAATGTGTTCTTATTTTTGTTGATTACAATGATATCTTATTTTGTTATTCAAAGAATATGGGAGAAAAAATTAATAAAATTTTGTAGTGGATTGTAAATGGATAAGATAACCACAATCATGTAAAACTATATCTATTTGATCCACATAAATAACCTATTTTGATAATTTCCTCCCAACTCACCACTATAGCTCCCTTGACTTTACCTTCCCCAATCCTATACTCCTATCTTTATGCTCCTTTTACTATTTAGGATTCAATACCTTTCTTTTACCCTTTCCAACACTATACTCCAATCTTTCTGTTCCTTTTATTATTTAGGATTCAATATCCCACTTTTCAAGTGTTTTTTTTTTCAAATAACGAGTTAGAATTATAGTCATCAAGGAAAAGTAATTGGGTGTAACTTTGGTGAAATACTACTATTTTTTGTGATGATCATCCAGGATAATTGTTTTATGAAATACTTGTTTTAAAATTTTTGATAAACATTCCAAAAAATAGCCACCTAAATGCCCCTTTTATTAATTTAAAATTCATATAAGAATTTTGTTTTATGTGCACTTTCTGATGTACACGTTATATGCAAAATTATCCAGATGAAGTTTTGAGCATGTCAAAAATTATCTAGATGACATTGTATGTCAGAATGTTTATTTCATTAGTTGGAATAATCGTTTAATAGGATAAGTTTAAGGCTATAAAAATTAATTTAGTTGCAATAGATAAAATGGTTGAAGAATGGTTATAAATGGATATGTTATTTGAATATTTGACAAATCTATGTATATACCTGGAAGGAAAGTGCTAAAAATGTTACTAAATAAATGATTAAAAATGGACTAATCAGATTATTCCTTATATTTGACAAATCAATATTTATTAATCAAGGAATAAAATGAGCTAAAGTGATAAAATTGTAATGGGGTGAATGATTTTAATATGGGACTAATCAAATTATCCAAATTTATTTTCTTTACTTATGGAAGGAAAAAGTGGTCAAAATCTAAAAACAAACTATAAATGATTTATTAAGCACTCATTTGAAGTGGGAAAGAAAGTTTTAAATTTTAAATTTGAATTATCATAGGAGTAGTTGTAAATCACAGTATTTCAAACTTTTGAATTGAATTTATGTATTAAAATAAATCAAAAATCTAGAAAAAAAAGTATGGGAGATTTGGAAGCCATCCAAGAGGCCTCCACTAAAGCCTCCCCTGCAATACATATAGATATAGATGACCTTTTAGCCATTCATTCCACTAATTAACGACAAAACTTGATAAACTAAAGCTGCTGGAATTAATCTAAGCCAACGGCACAAAGAAACTCAAACCAATTCACTTGTATTCAAGAGGTAAGGATCGTCAAAGTGATGTGAAGTATATCCCATGAAGTCAAACTCCTCATGCTTGAATAAGCTCGCAAGATACGCAAACTGATTTGGTGAAGTTTGAAATTCTGAGAAGGCTCAGTCGAAAAAGTTGAATGAGAGAACATGGTCCAGTTTTCACCTTATTTTACTCCAATGACATGTTTACTATGCACCAATAGAGGACCTTTAGTCATATAGGATTTCATTTAAACCATTTATGTAGAAAATTCTCCAAACTTATAGTTCTTGAAATTGTCGTTGTCAAGTGTCATTTTGCTCCCAGAAAATTGAAAATTTTGTTCCATTTGGGCTCTTCAACTTCTCATTAGTTCGCTAGGTATTGGAATTGCTTCTTGATAACTCAATTCAGGTACTACTTTTTCATTCTTTTAATTCGGCATGGTTGATATCTAAATCTAGAGAAGGGTCGGCTGTGATGTACACAAATCGATTTGAATTGGACAAAATTGGATTTGTGAGGCCCTGATCCTTTTCTTAAGTAGACACACGTTAATTTTTTTTTAATTCCACTCGCTGGTAAATTTCTAATTCTTTTATTTCCCGAAGACTAAAAAACAAGAAATGGATGGAATGGCCAGAAAAGGGAAATTCTGAAAGATGAAGGCAGCACAAATGTACTAACATACTCAGGGCTTGCACGGAATTACGTTTAATATAATTATAATAGTAAATGAATTATTTATATTAGTTACATGAAAAAAGGTTTAAAAAATTAAAAGAGTGCTATTTTAGTGTCTAATTTATATTGTATTTATGTACTTTATTTAAAACCTTAACGTATGTTAAAAAACATGAACAATGGCCACAAAAATATCTAAAAAATTACTAAAAGCACAGCAACCACAAATTGTTAACTCTCCCTTCCATGTTTTCATTTTCTACGCCACTTCCTGTTAACATTTCCCTACTTTTCATTATCCTCTTCCTCGCCTTACTAATCCAAACTTCCCACATCCCTGCAACTCTTCTATCTCTCACAAATTCTACCTTTTCTTCACTCTACCCTACTTCTATCGATTTATGCGATCTCTTACCCAATTTTACAACCTATTTACCTTCTGTCTTGTTACTCTCCATATATAGTTGTAAATAATGACCAAATTTTCAATTTGTTCTTTAACAAATGAGTATGGATATACAATTTTATTAACTTCAATTGGGTAACCCAATTAAAATTCATTAATAAGTGGCTATTAAATAGATAGATTGGGATTACCTATTTTGACTTAATTAAATTAGACGTAGATTCAAATTCATTAGTAAGTAAATTTAAATCACTAATTATATTCTACCTTTTGCAAAGGCACATTTAACATTATTTTCTTATTCTTTATTTTTTAAAATTTTTGTTAAATTTTATCCTATTTTCTCCCTCCCTTCCATCAAAGTTTTAATTAACTCATTAAGTGTTAATTGATTCCTTGCATTCACACCTAAATTATTTTGAGATTCTTATAGAGCGACAAAATTGAAACTCCTTATGATCACCACTATTGGTTCTTCTATGTAACTTTTTTTTTTAATTTTTAGGTAAAAATTTATTTATTAATGCAATGTGTTCTTATTTTTGTTGATTACAATGATATCTTATTTTGTTATTCAAAGGATATGAGAGAAAAATAAATAAAATTGTGTAGTGGATTGTAAATGGATAAGATAACCACAATCATGTAAAACTATATCTATTTGATCCACATAAATAACCTATTTTGATAATTTGATCCCAACTCACCACTATAGCTCCCTTGACTTTACCCTCCCCAATCCTATACTTCTATCTTTATGCTTCTTTTACTATTTAGGATTCAATACCTTTCTTATACCCTTTCCAACACTATACTCCAATCTTTCTGTTCATTTTATTATTTAGGATTCATTATCTCACTTTTCTTTTTCAGTGTTTTTTTTTCAAATAACGAGTTAGAATTATAGTCATCAAGGAAAAGTAATTGGGTGTAACTTTGGTGAAATACTACTATTTTTTGTGATGATCATACAGGATAATTGTTTTAAAATTTTTGATAAACATTCCAAAAAATAACCATCTAAATGCCCACTATTATTAATTTAAAATTCATATAAAAATTTTGTTTTATGTGCACGTTATATGTAAAATTATCCAGATAAAGTTTTGAGCATGTCAAAAATTATCTAGATGACATTGTATGTTAGAATGTTTATTTCATTAGTTGGAATAATCGTTTAATAGGATAAGTTTAAGGCTAAAAAAAATTAATTTAGTTGCAATAGATAAAATGGTTGAAGAATGGTTATAATTGGATATGTTATTTGAATATTTGACAAATCTATGTTTATACCTGGAAAGAAAGTGCTAAAAATGTTACTATATAATGATTAAAAAATGGGACTAATTAGATTATTCCTTTTGACAAATAAATATTTATTAATCAAGGAATAAAATGGGCTAAAGTGATAAAATTGTAATGGGGTGAGTGATTTTAATATGGGACTAATCAAATTATCCAAATTTATTTTCTTTACTTATGGAAGGAAAAAGTGGTCAAAATCTAAAAACAAACTATAAATGATTTATTAAGCACTCATTTGAAGTGGGAAAGAAAGTTTTAAATTTTAAATTTGAATTATCATAGGAGTAGTTGTAAATCACAGTATTTCAAACTTTTTAATTGAATTTATGTATTAAAATAAATAAAAAATCTAGAAAAAAAAAGTATGGGAGATTTGGAAGCCATACAAGAGGCCTTCACTAAAGCCTCCCCTGCAATATATATAGATATAGATGACCTTTTAGCCATTTATTCCACTAATTAACGACAAAACTTGATAAACTAAAGCTGCTGGAATTAATCTAAGCAAACGGCACAAAGAAACTCAAACCAATTCACTTGTATTCAAGAGGTAAGGATCGTCAAGAGGTAAGGATCGTCAAAATGATGTGATGTATATCCCATGAAGTCAAACTGATTTGGTGAAGTTGGAAATTCTGACAAGGCTCAGTCGAAAAAGTTTTTTTTTTTTTTGGTAGTACTCAGTCGAAAAAGTTGAGTGAGAGAACAGGGTCCAGTTTTCAGCTTATTTTACTACAATGACATGTTTACTATTCACCAATAGGGGACCTTTAGTCATACAGGATTTCTTTTTTTTTTTTTTTTTTTCGACACAGGGGTGTCCGGGTCAATCCTTACGGGGCCCGACTAATCCCCTGCGGCCCGGGCCCGGCGCCCCAACCCGGCCCGAACACGTTAAGTGCGCGGAGGAATCCAGCGTAGCGGAGACTCGAACTTGTGACCTCAAGGGTCACTGGTGAGAGGCGCTGCCGCTGGACCATTCACGCGGGGGCAGTCATACAGGATTTCATTTAAACTATTTATGTAGAAAATGTCTCAAAACTTATAGTTCTTGAAATTGTCGTTGATGAACAAGTGTAATTTTGATCCCAGAAAATTGAAAATTTTGTACCATTTGGGCTCTCCAGCTTCTCATTAGTTCCCTAGGTATTGGAATTGCTTTTTGATAACTCAATTCAGGTACTATTTTTCATTCTTTTAATTCTGCATGGTTGATATCAAAATCTAGAGAAGGGTCGGCTGTGATGTACACAAATTGATTTCGATTGGACAAAATTGGGCTTGTGAGGCCCTGATCCTTTTCTTAAGTAGACACACGTTAATTTTTTTGTTAATTCGATGACAGGTTGTCGATGCCTGTGCAATAATAAAATAAACCTAATTGCCAGTTAAAGTAATCAAAACCCGATTTCAAGTACTGGAGCAGGGATTTTATGTGTGCAATGGGTTACTTGATTCACCCTATTCCCGAAGAGTTTGTTTGATCCGATATACCCGAATGGGATGGCTTTTTTTCACAAATAATTATGAATTTGTAGACAGGGCAAGTAGGGTCGTATCTTCAGGGACTGGGGATATTTGTTCTCTTAAGAAATCCAAAGTAACACAGGGGAGTGTTTTTGTATAAACGATAACAATTAAAACAATTCAACTAAGAGTAAAATAGCCAACTAAAAATTAAATGACAATTCACCAAAATCAAAGTAATAAAAATTAAAGGTCTAGCCAAGAAATAATTTCAGCAATGGTTCACCTAATTGATCGTCAATGCACAAGCATTTCCAATTATTTATTTATAAATAGGTTATAACTACCAAACAAATGATGACAGTCAACCCCTCCTTACTGTGCCGGTGATTAAGGTACGCCCGTTAATCACTGCTCTAATTGAGAAATAATCCTAGGTACACCCGTAAGATTTAATTCTCCAATTGCATTACGTATTAGAGGAACCCTATTCTAATCAAATAACGCACTATCAGGGTTATTTCATATTAGCCCGCGTATTCTCCTGACACAAACCCAATCATGCCAGTTGTCACTATTTCAGAGCAATTAAACAATTACGGATTTAATGTCCTAATTGACAATAGATTACCCAATCAACTAATTATCCAGATCCAAGACAATCAATTAATCGAACAATCATAAGCACTGTAATTAGAGAATATGCGAATACTAATAAATAAAAAGAAAAGGTAAAATTAAATCGATCTCACAATTTTTAAGCAAAGTAAAACATCCGTTGTTCCTTGACTAGAAAAAGAAATTTAGCTCATCCCCAATGCGAAAGACCCACACGAACTCGAAGAGAAAGCAGCAGCCATTGATTGGAAAACGGGCAAATTCAATTCAATCGAAGGAATAAAGAAAAGCAAAGTTACAGAGATGATTTAATGTCTTCCCTTCATCTCACCATACGAAGGAAGAAAAAGATACTAGAAGCCGAAAAGAAAAGTCAAAGGTCTCCAATGTTCTCCTGACATGCGTGAATTGAAGCTACCCCTAAGCTAAAAAAAGAAAAGTCAAAGAGCAAAAGCTCTCCCCCCTAAGATGGTGCTCGTTCTCTGCTATTTCTATTTCCTATCTAAGTAGCCTACTGCTACTGTGCGGCGGCCCAGCCTGCAAACCGAAGACTCCAGCTTCCTCTTTTTTTCTCTTGCTGTCTTCGCCCAAATTATCAAAAAGGGCTTACGTCCCCTGTTCCAAAAATGCCCCTAAATGCCTGCTATTTGAACTTTTTTTCGATGACTGTCAAATTAGCATTGATTGTGGTATTTTCGTTCTACTCCCTGAAATAAATGTAAATTACAAAAAATGAGTAGAATCTAATAATTAATCCACATCGGGTCAGGTAATAGGGGAAATTAATAATAAAATAAATGATAAGATCGCAACCTATCATTCGACTTGCTGGTAAATTTCTAATTCTTTTATTTCCCAAACACTAAAAAACAAGAAATGGATGGAATGACCAGAAAAGGGAAATTCTGAAAGATGAAGGCAGCACAAATGTACTAACATACTCGGCTTGATTCAAACAGATTCACCGTCTAATTCTTTTTTTTTTTTTTGGCAAAAGAGAAAATAAAAAATTCAAACAGATTCTGGCTGGCAGAAGTTTTAATACATGTTTCCTATAATTGGTACCTCACCAATTACACTTGTCAAAAATTTCTCTAATTTTACCTTTGTAGAGATATTAGTAAGTCAACCATGCAGCTTGTATCATGTTGGAGAGAAAGATTTTAGAGTTATATATATTTGTGTCATGTTTGTTTGATGTAATTTTTGTAATTAGTACAGATTTATTGAATAAAATTATTTGTTCTATCCAAAAAAATTACGTAGTAATTTGACTTTATTGGTCTAATTCAATAATGCATATTCCATGATCTTCACAATCTCACGCAAAGCATGATAAGATAAATTTGGCTAATAATAATAATAGATGTGCTTAATAACACCTGGCTATTTATTTGCATTAATATGCTGAACTTGCATTCAATCATAGAATAAATATAATTTCTAATACGTTAATGTACGTGTTAAAATCTAGTTGATTGAGTACAATAAATTCATCAATCAATCGATTAGTTTCGATCTTAACGCATCCAAGAATTGGAACTACCAATGGATTCAGACAAAACTATGTCTAGATTAAATAGATTGAAATAGGCAAATTGCAACAACAACGCGAAAGCCAAGATATATCATTTTCAGCTTTTCATTTTTTGAAGGGCAAATCGCAACTATATCCGTAAAGTACTTCACATTTCATCTTAGTTCCCAGAGATCAAAATAATACATCTTTGTGTTCAAGTCTTTAAAAGTGTACCGAAGTAGTCCTATAGTATTCCTCAAGCTTTTCTTCTGATTTTCAAGCAAAGATTTACTTGCCATACCTGCTCTCAAGAGTATAACTTATGCAAAATCAAACTAAAAATCATAACCATCCAACAAAAAGTGAAGTAGTTTGTCTTCTCAATTGTTTTTTGTCCATTGTAGAAGAGATTATAAACTTACAAAGGGCAAAGAATTAAACAGTAAAAGGGAAGGCATAAAAATCCAATTAAAGGCTTCATTTTCTTTGTCAATGTTGCTACGATTTGAGTTGGATTTTTAAAATGTTTGTCTTCTAAAATTTCATTCCTAGCGATATCTCAATCATTGTTTGTTGATCCTTTAAGACTCTATAACTTAATATAAAGAACAAACGACGGGCTATATAAAACAAACAAAGCAGTGTACAGTTGAGGAAATCATTACAGATACAATATTCAAGCAGAAGGTAGACATTAATACTACATACTGATCAAGCTGAAGCCAAAGACCAGTCTCTTTTTGATGGTTTGTTAAACAGCAGATTCCTATTGTGATGAGATTCATAGGAGCGGTAGCAACGCAGAAAATAGAAAAGGTTGATGAAACCTAAGATGGCAAGCAGCCAGTAGTAGTAGTCAAGGTGACCTTCATTCAGGTTGTTTGCCAACCAGCTTGCTTTACCACCAGAACCAGTAATGCTATTGACAATAATCACCAGAAGACTCCGAAACAGGTTAGCCAGAGCCGATCCAAATGTGAAAATTGCTACTCCAATACTGGACATGCTCTTAGGGAACTCCAAGTAAAAGAATTTCAAAGTATGACACTTTAGTACTTGAAGCACAAATCCTATCCCACGTGAGTAAGACTTCCTTTACTTTAGTCCTTAAAATATAAGACTGGGCCAGCTGGAGTCAACCGAATAGGTGACAGGTGTTGAACCCGTGCAATAATAATAATAATCCTAAGTGCCAACAAAGCAACTTTGTGTCAATTGTAGTACTGGAGCAGGGACTCTGAATGTGCAATGGGTTACTAGATTCACCCTGACTCCGAAGAGTTTGCTAGATCCGATATACCAGAATTTATTCACGAGAACTTGTTAATTTGTATATAGGGTAAATAGGGTCGTATCCTCAGGGATTAGGGATAATTTACTCCTTTTCAAGTCAGGGATAAATGGGAGTTTTGAGAATTAAAAGCTAATGAAGTATTAACTAAACTAATCGACTGTGAAAAATAAGTAAGAGAGAGATAATGAGAAAACTCTAGCCAAAGATACACTTCAAAGATGTTTTATGCAACTGATCATCGATTCACAAATAAATCCAATATTCATTAATAAGTAAGTTTTTAACTGCCAATACGATCTGACAGTCAGTCTCTTCTTACTGTTTCGATAGTCAATATACGACCATTGACTATTTCCCTAATTTAGGAATAACCCTAGGTACGACCATAGGATTTAATTCTTCAATTGCATTAGAAACTAGAGAAACCCTACTCTAATCAATAAACATGCTACGAGGGTTTATTTAAATTAGATTATACGTTTCCTTAACACAAATCCAATTATGCCAGTTGCTACCGGGATACGAGTAACCAAACAATTACGGATTCAACTACCCCCAATTAGCAAATAAACTACGTGAATAATTAAATATTGCGCAACTATTCAATCATACACAATAGTCATAACCACTGAAAGCAGAAAACATAAAAATACCAATGAATGAAAGAAGTAATTAAAATAATTTAGATCTCACAGTTATTGTTGAACCAAATCTCCAGTTGCCCCCTTGACTAGAAGTATGAAATTAGTTCTCCATTAATGGAGAACAAGCCATGCAAAAATCTGTTCGAAGCTTTCAAATTGTTTCTCCTCAAAATCGGCCAAAAAAGAAAAGTCAAGACAAAAGTACAATGCAATCCCGTTTCTTAGCCAAAAAAAAGATGATAAATTGGCGTTTGCCTCAATCCCTATTTTCTAGGAATAAATTAACTGATTTGAAGGGATGGTTTCCTATTACAAGTCAACTTCTTCAAACTCTCCTTTTTTTGAGGATGACGTGGACTGCCCAAAAGGTAGGAAATTCCCATCAGCAATCAATTGTTTTGGAATTTGATTTGGATTAGGAAACTGCCTAAACTCTTTCCCGATTTTCTGGCCCACGTGCAAATCATCAAAAAATCTTCATTTAAGCACTTTTCGCTCCAACAACCTATAATTGATATGAAACACCAAATATAAGTAGAATCTATCAATTAATACAATATTTAGCTAAAATTAAGGGAAAAATAATTATAAATTTAGCAATAAATTATGACTTATCAATTTTCCTCACACCTAAACCATGCTTATCCTCAAACATGAGAACACAAATCTAGCAATCAAATTTAAACAATGGCTATTACTCGAATCACCTATTGCCAAGTTATAATTAAAACATATGTCAAGTATTAGTGGCAATTTTCAAGGAATATCCCTCCAGTTAGCTTTCAATATCAAGGACTCTTTCAATTTATGACTAACTAATTTAAGAATATAAAATATTCAGCCAGCATCTATAAGTAAATGGTTCGACTATTAAGCAAAATCTCAACATTAAAATTCATAGATCAGCGGGCTAACAATTCATTCAAACACTTTCACATTTTTCACTATTAACACATCTTTTTCTAAAATATCCCCACACTTGATTGATTTTTTTTTCAAAGGGAATGTTTAGTCTTTAGCCATTTAAGCGTTTTGACGCGAATTCCGACATTGGCCAAATGAAGGAGCCCGATTACTCAGCCATCATCACTTAAAAACCACATAATCATAGCTATCATTGCTTTTTGATGCAAAAATTGACACTTGTGGTGAAAACCTTCGGTTACTAGGCAACGATACTAGTGGAGTATAGCCGAATACTATTCATAAATAAGCAAAAAATTAAAATTAACAATGACACAAACCCGTTTCATTTCTTAAACATAGAAAACTAAGATTAATAGTTGAACCAATTTGCATAAAAAAAATACTAGACAAATATTTACAATACCTAGAGAAGTTAACCACAAAGCGCAAAACTCACAAAATTTCAAATATTCACCAAAAAGATACTCTTAGATTTAATCATGTCATACTTAACACCTTAGAGTGTAAAATCTTAGTAATAGAAAAATTTGAGACATCTAATTATCGTTTATCAGGAACAATCACAAATATGCACAAACATAGGCAAAAATTGGATAAAATTTGACAAAGTCAAACAAAAAATTCCAACAAAAATGCCTACACTTGCACTTTTCCAATATATTATCAATATACTACTCCCCCCACACCTAAATCTTACACTGTCCCCAATGTAAGAGATAAAGAATACAATATGAAACAAAAGGGACAACGAAACTTTTCTGAGCACGTAATGGAGGGTCTCGAGCATTTATGGCATAAGTGAGAATAGTGGTGTGAAGCTAATATGGTGGACCTTCACTGCCCCCAAACCAAAATCGAAAATACCAACAGATAGCGAAAACGGAAATGGTCATGGGTGGTGGCTAGCGGCAGCGGCATACTGTGGTAGCGATAGTGACGAGCAGAAATGAAGCAAGCAGCGACGATGGTGTACGAGCGGTGATTGGCAGCCGCGTACATCCGTGGAGAGGGGAGAGATAGCAGCGGTAGCAGGAAAGGAAGAAAAGGGGAGGGAGAAGAGAAAGAAAAAGAAAGACAGAAAAAGAATAGGGCACCATTGGTTTTTTTTTTTAACCGCTGCGTTAGACGTGGGCACGCTTAACTGCCATCGAGTCTTCTAACCAACTTTTAAAAATTAAATTCTTTAAGCGTGACCACCTGACGTGGGCACGTCTAACTCATACCGAGTTTTCTGCCGAAACGACGAAAATTCATGCCTTAGGCGTGATCACCTGGCGTGGGCACTTCTAACTAGTGAAGAGTCTTCTACCAGTCAAATTAAAAATTCCTTCCTTCGGCGTGGTCACTAGACGCGGGCACACCCAACTACTAGCTTCCTGCCACAAAAGCAACTAACACTTAACAAAACTCCAGAAACATAAGAAAACTAGAAACAAAGGGCCTTGGGTTGCCTCCCAAGCAATGCCTTTCTTTAACGTCTTTGACTAGATATTGCCATATTTATTTACGGAGGATAAAATCGTGTAGCTCGTTTTAGTGCTTCATCTTCTATATATTCCTGATATCTCTCATAAATAGAGCAATCATTGACCACACGAGGTATGATCTTCCATGGATTAGTAGATGGCGCCAAACAAACAAGTAACGATCTTAATTCTTCCCTCACTCCTCCATCACGAGCACTTACTTGTTCGAGATATTTTGCCATCACAACTCTTAATTTATTCCTGTCATGAAATTTAAAATCTTCTGGTATAATAAAGTTAATCTCACTAACAGGAATTAAAGAATAAAGGTTAAGAGAATATTGATTAAGGAATGGAGGAGATGTCACCGCATTTGAAAATTGGTCACTGGATTCATCCACTTGAACAATTTGATATTGGGATTTCATTTCTTGCATTTCAACTTCCTTTTCAACTGCATCTTTAGATTCATTTTCTTGAGACTCTTGCAGCTCCATGTCACTTGTTAGAATAATTGCATTCTCATCTTCTTTAAGGTCGATGTTGGTACGTGAGGGCAATTCTTCATAAATTGGAGAAATCAATTGCGTTATCCTAGATGTCAATTGATTCACTTGATCTGCCAGGTTACGAATGCTCGCTTGTATCTCCTGATGAAATCGATATATGTTAGTAACTAGTGATTCAATCATTTCTTCAAGAGACATACCTGACATAGATGATGATTATTGAGACTCTTGCTGTTGAAAGCTTATTGGCCTTTGTTCATAATTAAGATTGGAATTATCATACCATCCTTGATCATACCCATTTGAATAAGGGTCATACCACATTTGATATTGAGGTGAAAAATCTCCAAAAGTATCGATTGGAGCACTTAGGCCATCTTGAAATACGGGATATATGTCGGTTGAATGATCCGAGGTAAAATAACTTCCATAATTTGCGACAGCCAATTGATCATTATAAAAAGCATGAGTCTCATAACCCCTTATAGAAATAAAATCCAGTTTATCATCAAAATATGGAATGCTAGCAGTCATAAACTATATAAAAAAATATAAGAGAAAAAAAGAAAGAAAACAAGATGAAATAAAAAAGAAACAAATTAATCAGGCATCAGTCCCCGGCAACGGTGCCAAAAATTGACAGGTGTCGAGCCTATGCAACAATAATAATAATCATAAGTGCCAACAAAGCAACTTTGTGTCAATTCTAGTACTGGAGCAGGGACTCTAGATGTGAAATGGGTTACTAGATTCACCCTGACTCCGAAGAGTTTACTAGATCTGATATACCAGAATTTATTCATGAGAACTTGTTAATTTGTATATAGGGCAAGTAGAGTCGTATCCTCAGAGATTGAGGATAATTTGCTCCTTTTCAAGTCAGGGATAAATAGGGGTTTTGAGAATTAAAAGCTAATAAAGTATTAACTAAACTAATCGACTGCGAAAAATAAGTAAAAGAGAGAGATAATGAGAAAACTCTAACCAAGGATACACTTTAGAGATGGTTCATGCAACTGATCATTGATTCACAAATAAATCCAACATTCATTAATAAGTAAGTTTTTAAATGCCGATACGATCTGACAGTCAGTCTCTCCTTACTGTTTCGATAGTCAAGGTACGACCATTGATTATTTCCCTAATTTAGGAATAACCTTAGGTACGACCATATGATTTAATTCCCCAATTGCATTAGAAACTAGAGAAACCCTACTCTAATCAATAACCACACTACGATGGTTTATTTAAATTAGATTGTGTATTTTCCTGACACAAATTCAATTATGACAGCTGCTACTGGGATGCGAGTAATCAAACAATTATGGATTCAACTACCCCCAATTAGCAAATAAATCACGTGAATAATTAAATATTGCGCAACTATTCAATCATACACAATAGTCATAACTACTAAAAGTAGAAAACATACAAATACCAATGAATGAAAGAAGCAATTAAAATAATTTAGATCTCACAGTTATTGTTGTACCAAATCTCCAGTTGCCCCCTTGACTAGAAATATGAAATTAGTTTTCCATTAATGGAGAACAAGCCATGCAAAAATCTGTTCGAAACTTTCAAATTGTTTCTCCCCAAAATCGGCCAAAAAAGAAAAGTCAAGACAAAAGTACAATGCAATCCCGTTTCCTAGCCAAAAAAAAGATGATAAACTGATGTCTGCCTCAATCCCTATTTTCTAGGAATAAATTAACTGATTTGAAGGGATGGTTTCCTATTACAAGTCAACTTCTTCAAACTCTCCTTTTTCTTGAGGATGACGTGGGCTGCCCAAAAGGTAGGAAATCCCCATCAACAGTCAATTGTTTTGGAATTTGACTTGGATTAGGAAACTGCCTAAACTCTTTCCCGATTTTCTGGCACACGTGCAAATCATCAAAAAATCTTCATTTAAGCACTTTTCGCTCCAATACCCTATAATTGATATGAAACACCAAATATAAGTAGAATCTATCAATTAATATAATATTTGGCTAAAATTAAAGAAAAAATAATTATAAATTTAGCAACAAATTATGACCTATCAATAGGCCTGAAAAATTTAGAGTTGAACATTGTAGATTATTGGATTGGAATTAACTTGGACTTCAATATAAGACCTGATTTAATTATGAATTGAACTTGAACTTAATTAGGCTCAATTCATTTGAAGTTCACCCAAAAATTAAGTATATAAAATATATGTTTTATATATTTTTATTTGGGCTTATGTATATTATTGTATAACTATGACTATTATAATCTATATTTTTGTAATCTTAAAATATTATATGAACATTGTGGGCTTGTTCTTGTTGATTATTTTAGCTGGTTATAGATTTTGATTTTAGATAGTTACTTTTTTATTTTTGTTTGCATTTATATTTAGTTTATATATTTTGAATAGCTAAAAATATTATATTCAATATGTATCAAAGAGTAGCTTTTTGTTGATTTTCATTAAACATTATAATAGTTCTCATAATCAGATTTTACAAAATCTAAAACAAATGACAACAAAACATATGCATAACTATAAATTCATCATGAACTTAGTTTGAGCACGAATTAGGCCTGAAGTCCTAATATCTTTGTGATCCGCGTATGAGCCTCACATTGTGAGTTTAAAGTCCAAAAGCAAGAAATTTTACCTTTTAGTGAGTTCAGTTTGGGCTTGTGGAAACTTAACTCACATGTCTAGCACAACCCTACTAAAGTATAAAAACGATCTCTTTTTACATATTTTTAGTGCAGTTTAAGGTTTTAGATAAAATACACAAATACATAAATTAGATAATCAAATACTAGTGTTTGTTTGGATTGAGCATTATTTACCCAGTTTTATTTGCTTACATCATTATTACAATTTCCAATACACTTTTTTATCTTCCCAATTACCTTTTTATCTCACATACATCACATCACAAAAAGTGTTACAGTAAAAATATCCCAAATAATCCCAAATAACTTACAATCCAAACAATACTAGTACTTTTTTGAGTTTTTAACCATTTTTTCATATAATTATTATAAATAATTCATTTATTATTATTATTTTATATTAGATTCCTGTGCATAGCATTGGTCAAAATACAAGTAATAGTACTATTAATAGTAATAGTGATGGTAATATTAGTCTTTTCTAATAATAATGATGCTAAAAAAACATATAAAATGGTTCCCTTATGGGCACCCACGAGGGAAGTAGGGTGGAATGAGGCAGGGGAAAGGAGTTATATTACAGCAGAGCAGGTGACGGGATTTTAATATAAGTACAAGTTTAAATCCAATTTATACCCGTTTGATTGCAAGTATACGGGTCAAATTAATAGTTTAAGGCATATATCGGGTCGATCCCACGAGTAAGATTGGATAATTACCGGCACTACTAAACCTTCTCTATTATTTAGACGATCAATGAATTAAAAGAAATAAAACTATGCTAAACTTATACAAGATAATAACAAATGAAAACTCCTTAGGTTATGATATTTCTAACTACTCATGCAGATGCTATTTTTGGATCATTTATTACTACTATCTTGGCTAGCTATGGCATAATTTCTTTATGCTTGTGAAACCAACTCTCGTAATGAATCAGCTATACTTATAACTAATCCATACCTACTCTCGTGGTTATAAAATTAGCTACAAGTTAATTACCTCTATGAAATTACATGAAATAAATCAACAAAGCCACAAAGGTGCACCTCTACTCTCCTGAGTGTACTCGCTAGGTTTACCACTTCTTGAACTATTGTTAAATCTCAATTTTCATTGAAGAAAAAACACCTTTAGATAATTACAATTAATGGTACCAAGTTAATCATGATTTAAAGTGTTAAAGTACTAAATAACTTGCTCAAAATAATAGCATCAAATAATCAAATAATAAACACTAACAATTATAGAAAGTTCAATCAAACTCAAGGCATAAACTTTAGAAACATATAATAACATATAAATCAATAACTTGTATATTAACTAAACTTAGAATCAAGTACAAAAGATAAAGAGTTAGAAAGGAAATGTAACCCTTGTCACATGAGTTCATCTCCTCCATCTTCATCTCCTTCTTCATCTTTGCCTCGCTAATAAACAAGAAGGATGAATTACTAGTTAAACTATTCTATACTATACTAACCTAACACTAAGAAAATGTAAGAAATACATTTTTGGGGTATTTCTTGCACTCTCCAAGCTCTTATTGTCCTTGCAAGTTCATGGCTATTAATAGATGATTTAGTCAAGAAATGAGGCTTCAAACATCACTTTTACAGCTGTAAAGTTGTTGTCACACGTCCATCAATAACTGTGAATTATTGGAGGAGGAAACAAGTTGTGTAAGTGGAGAGCAGCCATTTCTGACCAGAATCCGGCCATAATCCGGCCGGATTGCTCCCCTGCCATTCTTAGCAATTTCCGTCCAGTCTTCAATGTTGCTTCAATTCTGCCTCAACTTCAACTAAACGTTTCTTGATGATAGAAGCTGAATTAACTCTTGACCAAAATATGAAACTTGTAGCCCTTTGAGTTATCTTTCCAATGCAACAAGAATCACCTTATTTGGATTTGTGTAGGTGGAGAAATGACAGAAATACCCTTGACTGCTCACTGCCTTATTTCAGCTTCGACCAATAGACATTTGCAACAGTAATTTGGCTTTTTGACAGGGAAAACCTTCCAACTGGATTTTGATGTGTTCAGAAGATTTGTAGATCTATCTCTTATCTTCAAAATGGTTTAAGAATCATCTCAATCCAATCATTGTAGTTCAAGTTATAGCCGAAATACGAAGATATGTCAAAGCTGTCAACTTTCTCTTCATCCAAACGAAGTATATTTTCAACTCCTATACAAATTATGGACAAAATGCAAGTAAAAAGTGACAAAAATCTCATTTAATTACTTAAGAGCATTTTACACCAATTATAGCTAAAATGATCCATTTTTTTCCTATAATATTGTCAAAGTGACTAAAATAGTATAAAATATCATTCAAATATAGCGTAAATTAGTCACTTGTCAATTCCCCCACACTTGAATCATTATTTATCCTCAAACAATTCACATATAATCAACTACAACGATTCAAGAGGTAAAACAATATATGCATTTTTTCAAATTTAATTACTCATGACTTGGTAAGCAATCATTATACAATTGTTCAAATTACACTAAATACTCATAATATCAAGTAAAGGAAAGATAATTATATCCTAATTTTAACAAGTTAAATTTAATCTCTCATCCTACCCTAATTTCACAAATAAGCAAATCACATAGTCAATTTATAGCTTTCCTCCTCCCAAAATCATCTCTTTTCGCAAAATTTTTAACTAAGAGGGATTTATTCATACTTGATTTTTACTCAAATAGTGAAAATGCCTTTTGACGCAAAAATCGACACTTTTAGATGAAAATCCTCAGTTACTCAACATTTCACGTAGTCAAGTTGCTATGCATACTCTTAATTCAAGCATCTTTTTACACGAATGTCGACATTTGTAAATGGCAACCCTCGGTTACTCGGTACATGAATCATTGGAATAGAACAAAAAACTCTTATTATTCTTTTTTTCTCTTTTTTCTTTTTAAAGTATAAGACAATAAATAGGCATTCTCTCGAAGCAAATATATAAGAATAATCAAAGAAAAAGTATAGTTTTTATTGACTATATCAATCACTTATTTGCAAATTTAAGTAAAGAGGAGAAATCTCATTAAACATGCAAAATTATAAGTATAATTTTTCCTACTTTACTAGATATATTTTCTAAAATGCAAAAATTATAATTGCATAATAACCATTTCCAAGTCAAATAAGGACTAAATCTTCCCAAAATACATATAAAGTTTCAACAAGTGGAAGAATTAGACACTTAAAGTTGGAACAATTTGGCCCTTTTTTAAATAAAAGTACAAAAATTTGAAGAACTTTTGGACCATAGTGAAATATTGGAAAAGATTTTAGGAAAATTTTGACAGAGTTTTTCCTTGTAACTAGATGAAACCCCTTGCCAACAAACCCAATTTCAAGAAAATTATCCACATTGCAATATTTCCAAGCACAATTCCAATATTTCTAATGCATTTAAGTCCTCAAAATATCATCACATGGCATAAAATAGCAAGCCAATTATTCCCCCCCCCCCCACACTTAAACTTCACATTGTCCTCAATGTGAGAAAGGAAAAATAACGAAAGTAAGAGAAAGTAGTACTCCCCTAATTAACTTGCGCTATCCAAATCCATGGTCAAGTGATGAATTTTCAACTTTAAAAAGTCTTGAAACACTTAACCACAACATAAGTGAAGATCACTTGGATGAGTTCATACAAAAGAAAAAAGAAAAACCACTAAAATGTAAACATCAAAAGCACTAAGGAAAACCACCAAAATAAAAAAAAAACTAGCGGCAATGCTAAATTAAACATGCAAGGTTGGGAAAATGAATGGTGGTGATGGTGACGAGCACTCCCTCAAGTAGCCACTTGGTCAGGTGAAGAAGGTGGAGTCAGTGGAGCTTCAATGCCAAGTTTAGCCTCAATGCGACGAAGACGCTCGGAATTCTGTTTATTCTCTTGTCTACTCTTCTTCACTTCGGCCTCAATACAACATAGTTTATCCATCATCTTTTTGAGAAAAGACCGATTGTCTTGAGGTGATGATGGACGACGTGAGGAGGACGGATCAGTTGAGACCGAGTGGGGAGTTGTCTCAACCCCTCGAGCTTCTTCAATACGTGCAATTTCAGCTTCTTCCTCTTGCCGAATGTCACTTTGAGCATCTCCTTGAGTTGAAAGACCACCCACGTCTTTGATCTTCAAAAGAAATTTGCAAAAATCCAATGTAAAGATGCCCTTCTTCTTGAGGCATATAAGGATAGCATTAGAGAAATCAACTCCATCCCTTTGAAACACCAAGGTCAAAAAGCGAGCGTAAGGGAATGCATGTTTGACATCATTACTTCGAACTACAACCCACATGTGGTTGGTGATAATGCTTCCCAATGGAATGCCTTGGATGTTGCTTAAGTCATGCTCCATTTTGTCCAAGAAATAGATGTCGCTTGTGCGCGCTTCATTGGTACCACTTGCTCTTGAAATTATATTGGAGGCAAACAAATAGATGAGAAAACGATGAGACTCCGGAAATGAGAAAGTCAACACAGAATATCTTCCCGTTTTACGAGTAGACTTGTACTCAACTCTCAAATGTACAAGTGCCTCTAGCATGTTCCAAGAGTCCTGGTGGCTGTCAAACTACCAAAGATAAAATTTATAATGATACCTACTCCCAAAACTGAATGAGTATAGTAGTGAGTAGGGTCGTCTCCACAGGGAACTGATAGATTTATCACACACAGATAATTGGGGGATTTTTGGAAGAGAGAGAGATAAATGAAACAAATTAAAGACTTAATATTACTAAATGAACAATCACAATAAATGCAATAACTCAAGAATGAAATAAATAATTTATTGACACAACCTAGTCAAGGAGATAATCTCGGCACCGATTCTCACAATTGATCATAGATACCAGGGATACTTCACACGTTCACAAATAAATTGGTTCTAACAATTTAGCAACCGCCAAACTCCCAATCTCTCCTTAATTATATGGTAGTCCAGAGACGCTCGTAAACTACCCTCTTGTAAAATAGATAACCCCAGAGATGCTCGAAAGATTTAATCTAATCACACATTTAGGAATTAGAGAGACCCAATTCTAGTTAACAAACACACATGCGGGTTCATTTAAACTGGATTAATTATTCCTACGACCCAGATTAGACTGCTTGTGAGGCATTAAAATTGGTACCGTTTGCCACTAATTTAAGACATTCAAGTGATACGCACCCCTGTCCTAATTGGAGGCATATTATTTAGACAACTGAACAACTGGCCACATTAATTCAATATATCTAAACAATAACAAGCAATTCAAACAAAGAATAATTAAATACCTACAAACGTAGAACTTAGAATAATAAAAACGATCTCACAATTGTTTGTGTTCCAACCCCTGATTACTCCTCAACTAGATAAAAGAACTTAGCCTAATCTCATGATGTTCATGCGATTCACAGTTTTCACGGAGTTTCGTTAATTGAAGAAGGAGTAAAAAGATTCGGCCGCCGACTTACAACTTGCGTTCAAGAGGAAAAAGAAAAAAAAAACAAAGAGAAAAGTCCAAGACAGATGATAAGATCCCTAGTCTATTGCAATCCTCCTATTTGTAGTGTTGCTGCCGTCCTTTTTGCTAGCCGAAATAAGAGGTTGTTTCTCAAACGAATTGTTTCCTTAATTCCCTCCTTTGATTGTTGCCAAAAGTCATCTTTGACTTGAATCAATTCCACGCTCGTTCAGAATTTGTTTCCAAAGAAAGGTGGTAATTCCAGGGATAGGACCCGCGGTCCCTTTTTTTCACGAAACTCTACCTTGTCTGGCGTGGGATATATTACCATATGCTTGCTAATATATCACATCTCCACCACTTAAGCCAAATTTAATACAAAAATCAAAGGGTCTTGATGCGGGTTGTAATGGAGTTTAGGCACGGGTTGGATCAAATAGGTAGTTTAGGCTCATTGTGTCAAAGGAAATACCACTGATCCCACTGCACGAATTCTAATTTCCTTCTTCATTCGAATGATCTTTCTAAAGCGTACTCATAAATATCTCAAAAGATAACAAGTGCAAGCACACCTAAGGATTTCACCCAATTACCTCAACACAACGCACCTGGACAAAAGCACTCTTACATATTTTATTTCATTTTATTTTCTTTTTCCTTCTTTCTCTCTTTTTTTTTTGATTTTTCTCTTGCAATGGTTGGAAGGCGTGGGCACGCCTTAGAACCCATAGTTTTCTTTTCTTTTTTTTTTTAAAACGCACAACTACATATAAACACACTTGCTAACTTCAATTGTCTCCTTTCAACCCAATTCGAAATCATCATGCATTGAAATCAAGGCATTCCTTTGACACGGGGTGGAAACAAAGAGGGTTTGAACGCGAGAGGTTTAGGGGTGACAAAATGAGTTTGTAAACAAAGAAAAAAAAATCCAGGCTCAACAATGGTTAACTAGGGAAGATCTGACTAGGATTGATTTTTAGAAAGTTAAAAATGGCGAACCTAAGTGCCTTTATCATTTTAATGTATCAAACTCCGGGATATGATCTCGACATGCACAACAAAGCAAGTTCTAGAACAATCAAATCATGTGTGATAGCACTCAAAGAAAGAAAATCGAGCATTTATCAATACAGTGTTCAATAGCTCAACAGCTCACAACAAGGTATTAACAATCAAATCTTGCAAATTTCTTCATTTAATTCCATTATCAAGAAAATAAGACATTTAACCACATAATAACACTGCTCATGCTTTTAGAGTAATTGCAATCATCATCATAGCATCAAGTTCTAGGCATTTTCAACTGAATCCACACCTATTCTTTTTGTTCTCTTTTCTGATTTTTTTTTTAAATAACAAACCTAAAGAGTTAAAACTATCTATCAGACCTAAAAGGCCAAAGCTAAAACTACTCCCCCCCACACCAGAATTTTACATTGTCCTCAATGGAGCAAGAAAAAAAAAGATAACAAGAAAGGGACAGGGGCTTCCCTGAGGGCCACGAAGGCACGAGAGCACTATGGAGGAGGAGGGTGGGGAGGCTGAAAGCCAATGTAGGCGTAGAAGGCTGCCTGATTCTCCGTCTGGATACGGGCGAAAACCTACAGGGCTGCGAGACGGCCATCCAGGTGCTCTACCCGGGCACCCAAGTCAGTAACTGAGTCCTGTAGGTGACGGAACTGGGTGTCCCAAGACGACGGAGCAGCGGAGGAGGAAGGACCCGCCTGGGCTTCCTCTGGTGCCGTGGAAGGAACTCGTGGCTGGGGAATACCCTCCCCAGGAGATGTGAACTGATAAACGTTCCCCACTTTGCCAATGACCCCCATCCGCTCAAGGCTACGCAGGTCCAAAGGCTCAAGCTCGCGAGCCAAGGTAAGCTTATGCTCCTTATCGAGATCGAGGACTCCCAAGCGAATGGCCAAATAAGTGATGAGAGAGCCCATAATCAAGGGCTTATGGCGATTACTAAGAACGGACTGTAATTGAGAAGCCATCCAGCACCCAAAATTTACTTGAACCTTATTATGCATGCACCAGAGGAAATAGAACTCCGCCTTGGCCAGAGTGCCGGAAGAATCCTTCCGACCCGAGAAGTTATAGGCCAGAAACCGGTGAATGACCTTCAGCACCGAATCCTTAAGATACGAGGCCTTTGACTGACTCGGGTCGTAGAGTTGCCTGTCAGTAGACTACTCCCGCCAAATCTCAATGTAATTATTGGCAAAATGTTAGGTGTAGTCGCAAGCGCTGTTGATATAAGCGCTAGAGGCGATGGTGACCTCACTCACAAAGCCCAACATCAAATTGAATTCATTGATCGAGTGGGCCTGTGGGGCGCCCCTCAGCCGATACTTGATGACCCCCGATGAATCCAAGGCGAGATCAGCGGACCTCTCAAACTCGAAGGTGGCGTAGAACTCATAGCAGAGCTCCTCATACGCTGGGCAGTCAATAACCAGAAACTTACCCCATCCGATGGCAGTAAACAACTGCTCCACCTCCCGAGCAATATTCTACCGGTCAAGAGTTGGAGGGTGGAAGCACTTGCATGGGGCGAATGGCCGGATCACCAATGAGTTCACGCGCTGCAGGAGACAAAGTATTCCTGGACAGTCCCAAACGGGACCTAGTAGGGGGTTGGACCGGGGCCCACCTCTTACGAGGATTGGAGCTCGATGCCCCAGATATAGCAGCTTTCTTTGGAGCCATGGGGGTAAATTTGGCAATCCCAAAGACACAAATTGATAAAGAAATACCAAATGGAGACAGGAGACCACAAACACACTACCCATAGTCAACAGTTAACAAATAAAGCACTGATAGACACCAGAGCGCCCACTAGCGTGCCTGTGACAAATAAAAGTAAGGAAAGGCAGTCGAGAAATCCCAAAATAGCAGTCAACAGGCAACTATCCCCAACCAATGGATGAGTCACCAACCCACAAGTATCAAATATTAGATCCACCAGACCCACAAGTGACACCAAGACAGATATAACCAATGGAAAAAAATAGATACGAGGTCCCCCAAATCGTGGTCAGCAATCAAATGTTACCCAATAAACCAACCGTTATGTCAACCCATAAAATGGAAAAATTTAGCCAGAAAAAAATCCCAGATCTGAGTCACAAAACGGCAACAAGAGAGAGGAAGTGGGGTACCACTGAAGAACACTGGGGTGAATGGGCACGGCGAGTGACGACCGTGCGCTAGAAGGCAAGTCGGTCGCGATGGTGGCCCTCAGTTGGTGGGGTACGTTGAGGCGGCGTGGGCGGTTGGGTCGCGACGGCGGCGTGCGCGAAGGGGCAGGTGAGCAGGGCGGCAGTGCGGTGCGCGAGTGGTGATCGCGTTGAGGATGACGGCGCGCCGAGCGAAAATGAGAGAGAGAGAGGGGACAGCAGCAGTGGAGACCGTGGGTAGCGCGATCTGGACGGGCGGCGCAGTGGTGGTTGTCGGCTGCGGCGGGGTGTGCGATGGCAGCGGGCGTTGGTTGGAAGTTGGGTGGCGGCGATATGGAGCGTGGGTCAATGTCTGGGGTAGACTAAGGAAGACCAAAAAAAGAAAAGACAAGGAAAAGAATAAGAAAAGTGAGAAAAGGAAAAGGGAAATAGGGACCATTGTTGGCATTCGTTGGGCATGGTTAGGATAGCGTGGGCACGCCTTGTAGTGGAGAGTCGTCTGACCAATGTCTGGGAGCATGACCAACTCGAGATGCTGTGTGGCGTGGGCATACTGTGGAAACGAAAGTCATCTAGTCATCAATTGCTTGGAAGTGGTCAACTGGCGCGTACCTGTAGAGCGTGGGCACGCCTTGAAAGTATAAGTCCTTTATTCACCAGCTGATCCAAATGTCAATACAAGGCACGGGCACGCTATGTAACATCAAGTCATCTGCTCCCGAATTTGTGCTCCCAACCTAATGCAAAACTGTACCGAGCACACCCAAAGCCTACAATACAGGTCGTTCATCAATAGGAATCCTAATAACTTGATTTAAAACACACAAATAAGGAATAAAAACTCAAAAGATGACTAAAAGATGAAACTCTTGGGTTGCCTCCCAAGCAGCGCCTCTATTTAACGTCTGTGGCCAGACGATGGGGAGATCAACACTTAATTAGAACTGGGGTCAAGCAGATAGACCTCCTCCACAATACCAATTTCTGAAATATCCAAAAATGGCTTGAGACGATGGCCATTCATCTTAAAACTCTTGTCAGTCTCTAGGCTTCTAATCTCAACCGCACCATTGGGAAACACATTGACAACAACATACGGTCCAATCCACCGGGACCGCAACTTACCTGACATGAATTTCAACCGTAAGTTAAATAGAAGCACCTTCTGCCCCATAGAGAAATGCTTAGTGCGCACTAGTCGATCATGGAAAGATTTTGTGCGCTCTTTGTACAGTCGGGCATTGTCGTAGGCGTCCAAACGGATTTCCTCCAACTCCTGAAGTTGGACTCTCCTTTCCTTTCCATCTCTATCCACGTTCAAATTGCACTGCTTAACTGCCCAGAATGCCCGATGTCCAATAGCCACAGGTAGATAACATATTTTACCAAAACCAGCCTATACGGAGACATTCCGATTGGTGTCTTATATGCTGTGTGGTACGCCCATAGTGCATCATCCAATCGGGTACTCCAATCCTTATGACTTGGGTTGACCATTTTCTCCAGGATACTCTTGACCTCTCGATTAGAGATCTCAGCTTGCCCGTTAGTTTGCGGGTGGTAGGTTGTACTAACTCGATGGTGAACTCCATACTTACGCATCAATGCTTCAATGGTGCGATTGCAGAAGTGAGTTCCCTGGTCACTAATGATTGCTCTTGGTACTCCATACCTACTAAAAATATGGGATTTGAGAAATCTTGCAACAACTCGTGAATCATTAGTCCAGGTAGCCTTTGCTTCTACCCATTTTGACACATAGTCGACAGCTAAAAGGATATAAAGACAACCAAAAGAACTAGAAAACGGTCCCATGAAATCCATACCCCAGACATAAAAAATTTCACAGAATAACATAGGAACCTGGGGCATTTCATCCTGGTGAGATAAATTCCCGAACTTTTGGCAGTTTTTACATCTTTTACAAAATAAGTAAGCATCACGAAACAAGATTTGCCAATAAAATTCACAGTCAAGTACTTTCCTAGCAGTTCTCTTAGGGCCAAAGTGCCTTCCACAAGCATAACTATGGCAATGAGTGAGTATAGAGGAAATTTCCTCTTATGAGACACATCGCCGAATAATTTGGCCGGAACCTATTTTCCATAAATCGGGCTCATCCCAAATATAATATCGAGAATCTTGGATAATTTTATCCTTCTTACTCTTACTCATACCACTTGAAAATTTATGACTGACCAAAAAGTTGACAATATCAGCATACCAGGGTTCCTCACCTCTAAGTTGAAACAAATGTTCATTTGGAAATACCTCAGATATGGGCACTCCTTCTTCGTCTCTAATCAATCGACTTAAATAGTCTGCTACTGAGTTATCCACCCCCTTCCGATCTTTGATCTCCTAGTCAAACTCCTGCAGAAGGAGTACCCAACGAATAAGCCTTGGTTTGGACTCTTTCTTTGCCAAAAGGTATTTCAAAACTGTATGGTCAGAGAAAATCGTTACTTTTGATCCCAACAAATATGATCTAAATTTCTTAAAAGCAAAAACAATGGCTAAAAGCTCCTTCTCAGTGGTAGTGTAGTTATATTGTGCTGACGACAGCGTTTTTGAAGTATTGTAGATGACGTGACTACACTTCCCACGAAGTCCTTTATGAAACGTCTGTAGAACCCTGCATGACCAAGAAAACTACGAATCTCTTTGACATTAGTAGGGTAAGGCAAGTTAGTAATCAAATCGATTTTTGCCTTGTCGACCTCAATACCCCGAGATGAGACAACATGGCCCAAAACAATACCCTCCTTGACCATAAAATGACACTTTTCATAATTGAGGATCAAATTCGTTTCAATGTACCGCTGTAAAACTTTGGTTAGATGATGCAAGCATTGATCAAAAGAATCACCATAAACTGTGAAGTCATCCATGAATATTTCAATGCAATTTTCAATCATATCAGAGAAAATACTCATCATGCATCTTTGAAAGGTCCCTGGAGCATTACACAATCCAAAAGGCATACGACGGTAGGCAAAAGTGCCAAAAGGGCAAATGAAAGTTGTTTTGTGTTGGTCTTCTTGGGTAACCGTGATCTGATAGTACCCAGAGTTGCCATCTAGAAAACAAAAGTAACACTTACCTGCCAACCTTTCAAGCATCTCATCTATGAATGGTAATGGGAAGTGATCTTTCCTTGTTGTCGCATTCAATTTTCTTAAGTCGATACACATTCTCCATCCATTTTGGAGTCTCATTGGCACCAACTCGTTCTTCTCATTCCTCACAAGGGTGATGCCGGTCTTCTTAGGGACGACATGAACTGGACTCACCCATTCACTATCGGAGATAGGAAAAATTATTCCTAACTCTAAAAGCTTGAGAATCTCTTTCATCACCACCTCCTTCATGGCCGGATTGAGCTTTCTATGTCGTTCCCTCACCGATTGTGCCTCTGGTTCAAGGAGAATATGATGCATGCACACGGATGGATTGATACCTTTAATATCTGCCAACGTCCATCCGATCGCTGATTTATACTCCCGCAAAACCCTTAGGAGTTTATCCTCTTGTACCGCGGTCAAATAATTTGCGATGATAACCAGCAGGGTGTCGTGATCTCCAAGGTAGGCATACTTCAAATGCTTCGGCAACTCCTTCAATTCCAACTCGGGTACCTGTTCCACAGAAGGTAAAATTCTTTCATTAGAAGTAGGCAATGGTAGGAATGAGTCTACTGACCTGTCGGGAAGCGCGGGAAGCGAGTGCAGTGACATAATGGCTTCTATAGTGTCCTCCTCATCCTCACTTTTCACGTCTGCATTCGTCTTGCTTTGCTGTAGCACGAATTCCAGCCTGTCCTCCATAAAATTCTGCTCAAGGTGATCTTGGACAATGGAATTAGTTATACCAACATAGTTAACAGACTCAGTATCATTCGGGTACTTCATTGTATCAAAAATATTAAATGTAATTGTTTCCCCGTCAAACTCTACAGACAGGGTGCCCTCATGCACATCTATCTTGGTTCTAGCCGTACTCATAAATGATCTGCCCAGAAGGAGTACAGCCGAGTTAACAGAGGTTTCATCATTCATGTCAACAATGTAAAAATCAGCAGGGAAGATAAACTCATTAACTTTCACCAAGACATCTTCAACTACACCCTCGGAGTAAACATTGGATCTATCCGCTAGTTGAATCACCACTCTTGTATCTTTTAGAGGTCCTAAGTTCAAAGTTTTAAATATAGACAAGGGCATAATATTAATAGAGGCACCTAGGTCAAGCATACCCTTCTCTATCTTTTTTTGGCCTATGATACATGGTATAGTGAACATACCTGGATCCTTGCACTTTTGTGGCAACTTCCTTTGGAGGACTACCGACACGTTCTCACCTACCCTTACCTTGTCTTGGAGATTCAGCTTGTTCCGGTTAGTGCACAACCCTTTCAGAAACCTTGCATACTTCGGCAATTGCTTAATTACTTCTAGCAGTGGGATGTTGATTTTCACTTTTCGGAAGGTGTCCAAAATCTCCTTCTCCGACTCCTATTTCTTCGCCTTAGCGAACCTGCCAGGAAAATGAGGGTTTATGTCAAAAGTCTTAGGAACGGGCGGCGTGGTGTTTACCTCCTCTTTCTCAGGTTTCTCGGGCACTTGTCCACCTCCATCTCCTATTGCCTCCAATTTGGAGGATTGCACCTCCTTCCCACTTCGTAAAAACATTGCGCTTGCATTCTCCTTTGGATTGAAAATTACTTGAGACGGTAGCTTCCCTTTACCATTTTCGAAGCTGCTCAATGAAGATGCCAATTGTGACATTTGTGCCTCCAAGGTCCTAATGCTTGCGCGTGTCTCTTGTTAAAACCTCTAGTGATCTTGTTGCATTCTGTGTTGGTCCTGCTGAAATTTTTGTTGCTCCTGCTGAAATCTCTGTTGGTCCTGCCGCATTTGACAAGTGCTGTTAGCCAGTGATTTAACCATGTCTTTCAGGGACATACTCGAATCAGATGTGGGTGGTTGTTGGACAGGTTGTCTTTGCTGGAATGGTTGTTGGAAACCTGAAGGTTTCTGAGCATAGCTAAAATTGGGGTGGTTCCGTCACCCTGGGTTGTATGTGGGCACATAGGGATCATTTCTCCTTTGAGAAGATCCAGACATACCCCCCATGGCACTAGCTTGCTCGTATGGGTCTTCTTGAAGGGTCGGGCACATGTCGATCGCATGTTCAGACGCAGCACATATCCCATATACTTTCACTGCCTGTACTTGCCCTACTGTCATCTGACGAACCAGAGCCGTAAGTTCAGTCAACTTATTTGCCAAGTTAGAATGATTCACCTCGTTGACTCTCCTAGTCATGTCCTCAGATCGGACTCCAAATTGTTGAGAATTTTCAGCCATGTTCGATATCAGTAGTTTCGCTTCATCTGTCGTCTTGTTCGCTAGGGCTCCTCCACTAGCTGCATCGATCATGCTCCTATCCATGGGTAGAAGTCCCTCGTAGAAATATTGGATCAACAGTTGGTCAGGAATTTGATGGTGTGGGCAACTGGCACACAATTGTTTGAACCGCTCTCAATATTCGTAAAGAGTCTCTCCATTTGCTTGCCTCACTCAACATATCTCCTTCCTGATATTGGCGGCCCTGGGGGCTGGGAAGAACTTTTCCAAAAATTATCGTTTTAATGCTTCCCATGTAGTGATGGACCCCGATGGCAAGTAGAACAACCAGTCCTTAGCCATATTCGCTAAGGAAAACGGGAAGGCACACAACTTGATTTGTTCCTCGGTGACCCCCTGAGGTCTCATGGTCGAACACACCACATGAAATTCTTTCAAGTGCTTGTGTGGGTCCTCACCTGCAATACCACGAAAGGTAGGTAACAAGTGAATTAAACCAGATTTCAGCTCAAAAGCCTCCTCTGTGTCAGTGTATGTGATGCACAGAGGCTGTTGGTTAACATTAGGGGTCGCAAGCTCCCTCAAGGTTCTTTGGGCTGCCATTGTTTTGTTGGATCCAAGCAAATTTGTTTTCAGTTGGACTGGTGAATCACCAAAGTGAAAGTTTTGCTCAAGTTCAGATGGTTGTGCCGTTGAGGCTTGTTGCTTTTGCAACTTTGTCTCCTTTGTCAACCTCCTGGCGATTTTCTCGATTTCTGGGTCAAACTCGAGTCTTCCTATACGAGAAGATCGAGGCATAAAACAAGGCTACACTAGCCTGTGCAATAAATCACTTCAAGCACCAGGTCCCCGGCAACGGCGCCAAAATTTGGTGGCTGTCAAACTATCAAAGATAAAATTTATAATGATACCTACTCCCAAAACTGAATGAGTATAGTAGTGAGTAGGGTCGTCTCCACAGGGAATTGGTAGATTTATCACACACAGATAATTGGGGGATTGTTGGAAAAGAGAGAGATAAATGAAACAAATTAAAGACTTAAAATGACTAAATGAACAATCACAATAAATACAATAACTCAAGAATGAAATAAACAATTTATTGACACAACCTAGTTAAGGAGATAATCTCGGCACCGGTTCACACAATTGATCATAGATACAAGGGATATTTCGCACGTTCACAAATAAATTGGTTCTAGCAATTTAGCAACCACCAAACTCCCAATCTCTCCTTAATTATATGGTAGTCCAGAGACGCTCGTAAACTACCCTCTTGTAAAATAGATAACCCCAGAAACGCTCGAAAGATTTAATCTAATTACAGCTTTAGGAATTAGAGAGACCCAATTCTAGTTAACAAATACACATGTGGGTTCATTTAAATTAGATTAATTATTCCTACGGCCCAGATTAGACTGCTTGCAAGGCAGTGAAATTAGTACCGTTTGCCACTAATTTAAGACATTCAAGTGATACGCACCCTTGTCCTAATTAGCGGTATATTATTTAGACAATTGAACAACTGGCCACATTAATTCAATACATCTAAACAATAACAAACAATTCAAACAAAGAATAATTAAATACCCACAAACGTAGAACTTAGAATAATAAAAACGATCTCACAATTGTTTGTGTTCCGACCCTTGATTACTTCTCAACTAGATAAAAGAACTTAGCCTGATCTCATGCTGTTCATGCGATTCACAGTTTCCATGGAGTTTCGTTAATTGAAGAAGGAGTAAAAAGATTCGGCCGCCGACTTACAACTTGCGTTCAAGAGGAAAAAGAAAAAAAAAACAAAGAGAAAAGTCCAAGACAGATGATAAGATCCCTAGTCTATTGCAATCCTCCTATTTGTAGTGTTGCCGCCGTCCTTTTTGCTAGCCGAAATAAGAGGTTGTTTCTCAAATGAATTGTTTCCTTAATTCCCTCATTGGATTGTTGGCAAAAGTTATCTTTGACTTGAATCAATTCCACGCATGTTCAGAATTTGTTTCCAAAGAAAGGTGGTAATTCCAGGGATAGGACCCGCGGTCTGTCTTTTTCACGCAGCTCTATCTTGTCTAGCGTAGGTACGCCAGAGAATGCCTAATCTTCTGGAATTTGCCTCTTCTTTTCACTTTTTAACACCACTCGCCTGCAAACCACACAAATACCAAATTTGAGCAGAAATCCAGTGTTTTGCACAATAAATGACCAAAATTAAGACCAAATACCAATGAATAAACATTCAATTATTGCCCTATCAACTCCAAATCGCGAGGTTTAAATGCTTTCTTCAAATCAACCTTAAATCCAATGTCAAAAACTTGAAGAAAGCTTTGCAAATGAGCTCTATTGATTCGGACTTTGGTTCCTCGCACCATACTTGTAATTACTTCCATGTCAAAGTGAAAAGATTGCTTGCCCTCCACATTTGTATAAAATTCACGGACAATCTCTTCATAATAAATGTTTGGAAGATTGAAGAAATTCTCCCATCCCAATTTAGCAAAGTAGGCCTTGAGATGGTAGACCTCCTCAACATCCGGAGTGACATCCTTCTCCACCAACACCTTAGCTCCCCTCCTAGAATTATGCTAAGCCATGTCCCCGGCAACGGCGCCAAAAACTTGACCGGTATTTTACATATGTACAAGTAAAAAAAAAACTGAATTACACCCGTTCACTGCAAGTATACAGGTCAACTAGTAGTTTAGGGTATATATCGGGTCGATCCCACAACGAAGAGTGAACAATTACCGATATTACTAAAACTTCTCTATTATTTAGACTATCAATGAATTATAACAAATTTAACCTACTGAAATTATACAAAATAACAAATAAAAGCTCCTTAGGTTGTGGTATCCCTAACTACTCATGCAAGTGCTATATTTGGATCATTGAGTACTACATCTAGGCTAGTTATGGTGTAATTTCCTTATGCATTTGAATCCTACTTTCGTAGTGAATCAATTATACTTATAACTAATCCATACCTATTCTCATAGTTATGAAATTAGTTACAAGTTCATTTCTTCAATGAAATTACATGAAATGAATCACTAAAACCACATAGGTGCACCTCTACTCTCGTGAGTGTACTCCCTATGTTTAGCACTTCTTAAACCAGTGTTAAATCTCAATTTTCATTGCAGAAACAACATCTTAGATAATCACAATCAATGGTACCAAATTAATCATGATTTAAAGAGCTAAAGTGCTAAATAACTTGCTCAAATAATAGCAATCAAATAGCCAAATAATAAACACTAACAATCATAAAAAGTTCAACCAAACCCAAGGCATAAACTTTAGAGATACATATTGAACATAAAATCCAGAACTTGCATATCAACTAAACTTAGAATCCAATACAAAAGATAAAGAGTTGAAAAAGAGATAACCCTTATCACATAAGTTTCAACTTCTCTTTCTTCATCTCCATTTTCATCCTAATCTATCTAATATACAAGAATGGAAGAGCTACACTATTCTAAACTAAACTATCATACTACTCAGAAAGTGCAAGAGCTACATCTCTGCACTCCAAGTTTCTCCCGTATGTCTCTCTATTCTAAATATTTGCTAGCTAGAGAGAATTTGCTATCAGAAAATTTGGCTACATATGGATGTCCAGACATCTCCCAATGTCTCTGCATAAAAACTGCTCAAGAGCTCGATTTTTCCAAGTCAAATTCCACCTTTTGATTCCCAAATCTTAGATTTGTTAAGATAGTTAATAACCAAGATTTTTGACTTGAAAATAAGCCATATTGTTTGCCCTTTTGTCTTCTGAAGCATGTGTACCGAATTCCCTTGAAACTTATAGCTGGAAAGTAGTCTGAACACAAGAGAAATAGCTGAACAAATTGCAGAATTTCGGCTACAAAACGCGCCTACACAAAATGCGGCTTCAACCCAAGTTTTGTCAACTCGCGTTTTTAACTCTGTAAAATTGCCCTCACTTCAACTGCTATTTTCTCTATGATGGAGGCCGAATTAGCTTTTGTGTAAAACACAAAAGTTGTAGCCCTTTGAGTTAGTTTTACAATGCTTTAAGAATCATCCAAATTGGAGCTTTGTAGTCTGAGATATTATCAAAATACTATCACCTGGTCAAACCCCTGTTTCGATTTTCGACCACAAAATGCAGTTTCTGTATTCCTACTTTTTGTCCATGAAAACAGTAGAATTGGATTTCGATGTTTTCGACCAATTGTCGGTCTCTTTCTTAGCTTTAAAATGGTATAAAGATCATCTCAATCCGATAAATGTAGCTCCAGATATAGTCGAAATACCAAAGAGTGTCAAAACTGTCTTGAACCACACTTCTTCATTTAAACGTTTTTCACTTCATTTCTCTTTTTTACCACTTGAATTCATCACCAATTATCTACTTTTTACCTCATTTGACATCCTTTGGTGATTGGATCATTAACCTGCAAGAAAATGAAGTTTTTACCATTAAAATCAATAGAAATGACATATTAGCCACTTTTACAAAAGTTGTATATTTTTACCAAAACCTAGTTATTTTAGTTATAAAACTGAATAATCAAACCAAAATTAACTAATAAAATGTACTTAAAAATACGTAAAATAAACTCTTATCAGTGATAATACTTCCCAATGGAATGCCTTGGATGTTGCCTAAGCCATGCTCCATTTTGTCCAAAAAATAGATATTGCTTGTGCGCTCTTCATTGGTACCACTTGCTCTTGGAATTATATTGGAGGCAAACAAGTAGATGAGAAACGATGAGACTCTGGAAATGAGGAAATCAACACGGAATATCTTCCCATTTTATGAGTAGACTTGTACTTAACTCCCAAATGTACAAGTGCCTCTAGCATGTTCCAAGAGTCCAAATCGCGAGATTTAAATGCTTTCTTCAAATCAACCTTATATCCAACATCAAAAACTTGAAGAAAGTTTTGCAAATGAGCTCTATTGATTCGGACTTTGGTTCCTCGCACCATACTTGTAATTACTTCCATGTCAAAGTGAAAAGATTGCTTGCCCTCCATATTTGTATAAAATTCACGGACAAGCTCTTCATAATAAATGTTTGGGAGGTTGAAGAAATTCTCTCATCCCAATTTAGCAAAGTAGGCCTTGAGATGGTAGACCTCCTCAACATCCGGAGTGACATCGTTCTCCACCAACACCTTAGCTCCCCTCCTAGAATTATACCAAGCTTCATTTTCGGCGAAAGTGAAGTGCGACCTATCATATGGGATTTGCTTCTCTTGTTCCTCTTCTTGCTCTACTTGTTGTTGAGTCTTCTCCTCGGATAATAGTTTGTCTTCAAGCACAAGTCGTCTACTTGCTTTTCTTTTCATACGCGGTGGTCTAGAAGTAGACATAGAGGCTTCTCCTTTTCTCTTGGGAGGTGAAAATTTCACCCCCACTTTCTTAGTGCGAGCCATTGTAACTAAATAAAATTATTAAACATTAATTTCAATTAATAGGTACATTATTAAATAAAGGATAACGAACACTTGGTTGCATTTACCTTTATCTTTAAAGAGACAAACTCATTAATTTACTTACATAATAAGTAGCAATCAACACCATAAGTAAGTATCAAAATCGATTATCAACAACAAGTGTTCTTATAATTTCCCAAAATGAAACATTTAAGCATATAATGTCCAAATAATTAGAGGAGGCAATTAAGCAAATACACAACTCACTCCCATCTTAATGACCTAAGCATAATTAAATACTAAATAGCACTTTAACCATGAGTTTTAGACTTTAAAAGGTCATTAATTCACCTTTCGCCAAAAATTCTAGAATAAACATGCCAAAAATCAAGAGATAAGTCAAATTAAGCCTAAACTTAGCATGTAAATATTCTAGAGCAATCCATCTATCTCATAAAATTTTCTTCAATCCAATTAACTTAAGAAATTAGCTAATAATTAACAAGTCTCATTAATCCTCAAAATTAGCTAAAAATTGCTAAATTCACCAAATAATCACAATCCCATGAGTTAACCATCATCAATAATTATCAATAACCTTAATAAACACAATGGGAAGCACCAAACTTCACAAAATGAAGAAATTCGAAATTGCCCAAAAATTAGAAAAAAGTGAAAAATGGCAAAATTCAAATGACGAAATTTGGTGAAGATTTGTTATCTCAAACTTGTTGGTTGATGATTATGGATGCAAAAGGTGAAGAAACCCCTAAAAATCTCACTCTAATTCGCCCTCAAATGGAAAGTTCAAAAATTTGAAACCTTTGTTCTTGCCAAACTCAAATCTGAATTAAATCTTGTTTTTGAAGAAGTTTAAGCTATGAAATCATCTTTAGAGGTAAAGGGAAGTGTTTTGGTGAAGTTAGTTTGAAAATTAGATGGTGAAAAAAGTGATTTTAGTGAGTAGTGTGTGTTTTAGGTGTGAGTGTGTGTGTAGGTTGAAGACGGAAGGAAAGAAGAAATGAGCTCTTGAAGCTGACGAGCTGCCAGAATCCGGCCGGATTCAAGGCAGTGAGCAAAATTTTTTTTGTTTCGCCTCCCCTGTCAATCCAGCCGTTAATCTGGCCAATATTTGGCCAGATTTGTGGCCGGATTTGCTGCAAAAATTTCTGATTTTTGTAGTTTTTCAACCAGTTTTCTGCTTGATCAAGTTTCCGCACTCACTTGATTTTCAACTGATTTCATGTTCTTTAAGAAAAATTCACTTTAAACCATAAAAATGTACTTTTCTCAACCAAATGCACTTAGAAACATGAAATCATGCATCAATATAACTTTAGCATAAATCACTTTAAATGCATCAAATGCATCAAATGAACATGAAAACTCCCTTTTTGCTTCATTCTGTGCTCTTGTGCACTTGAAACAATTTGCATGAACCCTTGCCATTGCCACCTATAAAACACACAAAAACACTAGTTAAACAACTAAAACCTACTAAAAACAAAAAATCATTGGGTTGCCTCCCAACAAGCGCTTCTTTATAGTCATTAGCTTGACTATATAACCTCAATATCAAGGAGGTTTAGTTAACGAATAATCTACCATTTTAGGTCGTGGTGGATCATTAAAAGGTGGTTTAATAACTAGAGCCACGTGTTCTAATGATATGAGAGGTGGAAGAAATTTACCTAACTCAAGTGAGTCATAGATATTATCTTGGATGTGCATCACTTGAGTACTCACCAAAGGAGATGCCATGAGGGGTTCTTGGGCAATAATACTTTTAGAACCTATATCTTCAACACAATCCTCAAGAGGGGTTATCAATGTGCCGTTAAGGCTCACCGCTTGAGGTTCAAGGTTAGCTCCAAATATACTGTCATGTGAAACGAATATTTCTTCATTGAAACTCAAATTAGATTCATCATTTTGATCAAAATATAATCCGTTGTCACATGCAACATTCCCACCATTCATGCTAGGGTCATTTTGTATTTTATTAGAAGAAATAGCTTCACACAATACATGTAATTGTTCTTGTATTCTACAAAAGTGAGCGGTTAATTCATCTAATCTTTCCTCAACCCTATCAAAACGATCGGGAATCGCATTAGCTAGCTTTTCTATGGCTAAATCAAATTGATTAGAAGAATTTTCTACAGCTAGCTTCCAAGATGTATTAGAATCATTAGTTAATGGTTCACTTTCTAATTCCCGAGGTAAAGGTGCATTAGCCAACCTTTCTATTTCTAATTTTCAAGATGGTTTTAATTCATAGTGGACACATTCGGATTGGTAATCATAAAAACATGGAGAATCACTATATGCACATTGATTATTCCAACCATAAGCACAAGAATTGCCCCAATTAGGACTATATTGATCAAGATAAGGATTGCAATGCCCAAATTCATTATAATAATCCATATTTTGCGCTTGCCTATATGTATAAATAGCATGATAACTTCCACACAAGTCACAAATAATATGGTTATTATTCCACAATGTAGCATGATAACTTCCACACAAGTCACAAATAATATGGTTAGAATTAACAATGTTAACATTCTTCTTTTGCTCAATCTCATGCTTAATGGTGTTCCATTGAATTTATAACGTGATGACATCAAGTTTTGCCCTTAAGCAGCTCAAACCATCTTCAAATGACATACCTTCGGTATTTTCTTGGTTACCTCTATTTAAGGAGTTTTGCACGTAGTAACCATCCATTGCCGATCTTCCGCTTCTGAAGCATTGTTTTTCATATTGACCTACCCTCCTCATTACCTAAAATTACTTTTAAACAACTTAAGAGTAAGATTAGTAAGAAGAATAGGTGATAAAACACATACACACAATAAACACTAAAATAAAAGAAAAATAACATTCAAGACTAACTCGACAAACACACAACAAACTAAACTTAATTAACACACTAGAAAACTAATAAAATGTCCAAACTAATAAAGTTGTTCTTCACGCCGATATTGCCATAAATCTTCCCCTGCAACGGCGCCAAAAACTTGACGGGATTTTAATATAAGCACAAGTTTAAATCCAATTTATACCCGTATGACTGCAAGTATACAGGTCGAATTAATAGTTTAGGGCATATATCGGGTCGATCTCACGAGGAAGATTGGACAATTATCGAAACTACTAAAGCTTCTCTATTATTTAGACGATCAATGAATTAAAAGAAATAAAACTATGCTAAACTTATGCAAGATAATAACAAATGAAAACTCCTTAGATTATGGTATTCCTAACTACTCATGCAAATGCTATTTTTGGATCATTGATTGCTACTATCTTCGCTAACTATGGCGTAATTTCCTTATGCATGTGAAACCTACTCTCGTAGTGAATCAACTATACTTATAACTAATCCATACCTACTCTCGTGGTTATGAATTAGCTACAAGTTAATTACCTCTATGAAATTACATGAAATAAATCACCAAAGCCACAAAGGTGCACCTCTACTCTCGTGAGTGTACTCCCTAGATTTCGTACTTCTTGAACTATTGTTAAATCTCAATTTTTATTGAAGAAACAACACCTTTAGATAATCACAATTAATGGTACCAAGTTAATCATGATTTAAAGAGCTAAAGTGCTAAATAATTTGCTCAAAATAATGGCATCAAATAGCCAAATAATAAACATTAACAATTATAGAAAGTTCAACCAAACCAAGGCATAAACTTTAGAAACACATAATAACATATAAATCCATAACTTGTATATTAACTAAACTTAGAATCAAGTACAAAAGATAAAGAGTTAGAAAGGAAATGTAACCCTTGTCACATGAGTTCATCTCCTCCATCTTCATCTCCTTCTTCATCTTTGCCTAGCTAATAAATAAGAAGAATGAATTACTAGTTAAACTATTCTATACTATACTAATCTAACACTAAGAAAATATAATAACTACATTTTTGTGATATTTCTTGCACTCTCCAAGCTCTCATTGTCCTTGCAAGTCCATGGCTATTTATAGATGATTTAGTCAAGAAATGAGGCTTCAAACATCACTTTTACAGCTGCAAAGTTGTTGTCACACGTCCATCAATAGCTGTGAATTATTAGAGGAGGAAACAAGTTATACAAGTGGAGAGCAGCCATTTCTGACCAGAATCCGGCCGGATTTCTCCCCTACCATTCTTAGCAATTTCCGTCTAGTCTTCAATGTTGCTCCAATTCTGCCTCAACTTCAATTAAACTGTTCTTGATGATAGAAGCTGAATTAACTCTTGACCAAAACATGAAACTTATAGCACTTTGAGTTAGCTTTCCAATGCATCAAGAATCACCTCATTTCGATTTGTGTAGGTGAAAAAATGACAGAAATACCCTTGACTGCTCATAGCCTTGTTTCAGCTTCGACCAATAGAAATTGGCTACTGTAATTCGGTTTTTTGACAAGGAAAACCTTCAAACTGGATTTCGATGTCTTCACAAGATTTGTATAGCTATCTCTTATCTTCAAAATGATTCAAGAATCATATCAATCCAATCATTGTAGCTCAAGTTATAGCCGAAATATGAAGATGTGTCAAAGCTATCAACTTCCTCTTCATCCAAACGAAGTATATTTCCAACTTCTATACAAATTATGGACAAAATGCAAGTAAAAAGTGACAAAAACCTCATTTAATCACTTAAGAGTATTTTACACCAATTATAGCTCAAATGATCCATTTTCTTCCTATAATATTGTCAAAATGACTAAAATAGCATAAAATATCATTCAAATATAGCGTAAATTAGTCACTTGTCAGTAGGCTTTGAAACGCATCCGGTTGCCATCCTAAAATGTAGGTTTGCAAACATAGTTGCTGCTTTAGAAAGTTTGGCAACAAGCCAACAACTTGATAGTTTGATTGTTGTTTAGTTCTCCATCAGAGGTTTGCTCCCAATTATAGTATCCGTCAAATAAACAGCTGCTTTTTTTTTTTTTCGAAACGGTAGATGATTGTATTACTAGACAAAAGCTGTACAAGTGCGAGCAAAGGCTCGATTGAACTTTACAAGTAGCAAAGCTACCACTAAGGAAACCAATGTTCCTCATCAAAAATAATGCCCAAGGCATGAATGCTAAGCTTGGAGCTTAGTTGAGTCTTATCCTTTTTAATTAAACAAAAGGAGCACAAAGGAAACAGCTCTCTCAAATGAACAATGTCATCCACAACAGTAGCTAATCTAATGTCACCAACGCTGTTTGTGCGAATTTGGCTGAGAAGTTGTGGGTTTTGCACTTGGAACTGCACTTCGCTGATGTGTGTCCGGACTGGCATAGAGCCAATCTTACACATGGCCAGCTTAAGTGCATTAGCATCATCCAGCAGTGATGAACCAGAACTTCTTGCTCGAAGTGCCCACCCTCTGTGTAATCTTTGATCAGGCTGCTTAATAACAATTCCAATACCCATGTTGTGATTGTTCATGGTCGAAGTTGCCCCTACCGTCACTTCCAGTGTCCCAAATGCTGAATGTAACTGCGGTATGGGTGCATGGAGGGTTGCTGTTTCGTTTGTACTCATTCCACATTCCTTTGTATCAAGTTCTACCAATTCTAACCATTCCTGATGTGCCCTCTGTACTATCTTCGAAGGCTGTTTTTCCTTACCATTGAATTCCATTTCATTCCTAGCTTTCCAAATTTGCCAAAGAATATTGACAGACAAAGAAATACGTAACCAACCTTCTGTTTTGTGCTTGGCTTCCAAGATTGATAACCACCATCTACGGAAACTCCCATGGTGTTCCAAAATTCCATTCCAGTGGACAGGGGCTAACTTCCAAATCATTTTAGATTCGCGGCAGTTCAAAAGCATATGTTCGATAGTTTCCCTATCCTCTCCACATCTATTGCAAATGGGATCCCCAACTTTAAGTCTACCGTATATCAGATCTTTCACTGGGAGTGCATCATTTAGGCATTTCCAAAGGAAGACCTTCAGTTTGTGTTTCACCTTTAGTCTCCACAAATCCTTCCATGTCTTCTGGGTTTGGTCCTCCCAGCTTGTCGAACCCTCTGTGTTGTTTCCATTGAGACTAACTTCTGCACAGTTAACCAGTAATTTATACCCCGATTTTACCGAATAGTTTCCATCAGTCCCATAAATCCAAAAGTGACTATCTTCCTTCCCTGCTAGACTTATAGGAATATTCAGGATCCTTTCAGCCTCTAGGGTATTGAAATGCTTGAAAACCAGATTAGAATTCCATGATTTATGGTGTATCAGCTCGTGAACTTTCTGGAGGCCATTGTCTCTAGCTGTTCTGGTAGTCACTCTGCCGTCTCTATTCCCTGGAATCCAGCCATCATCCCAAATGTTGGTAGTGTTGCCATTTCCAATCCTTCTTCTTGTTCCTTGTTCCACCAAACCTCTGGCTCCCATAAGACTCCTCCATAGCCAAGAAGCATTGTTAGGGACTTTGCATCGAAAAATAGACATCCTTGGGAAATATTTAGCCCTCATAACTTGACTGATTAATAAATTAGGTTGGGTTATCAATCTCCAAACCTGTTTGCCGAGAAGAGCTACATTGAAAGCCATCAAATCTTTGAAGCCTAGTCCTCCCTTATTCTTGCTTAGCGTAAGCTTCCTCCAGGAGCACCAATGAACCTTATTCTTCCCGTTAGACTCTCCCCACCAGAAATTTGACAATAATGAGCTCAGTTCCTTACATAATCTGGATGGGAGCTTAAAGCAGGACATGGTGTACGTTGGCATAGCTAGAGCTATAGATTTAAGTAAGATTTCCTTACCTGCTGTACTCAGTAACCTATTTGTCCACCTACTCATTCTTTGTTGTACATTAGACTTGACATAGCCAAATAGCTGCTGTTTTGATCTTGATACTACCATTGGTAGGCCAAGATATTTCCCTTGGGTAACACTTTGCATGTTCCCCATAGCTTGACAAATCTCTTGCTTCAGCTGTATCCTTACATTCTTACTAAAAAGAATGGACGACTTTTCCAGATTGATCACTTGACCAGACCCCAATGCATATTCCTGCAACACCCTCATCAGTTCCATTGCTTGATCCTTAGTTGCTTTGCAAAAGATTAAGGAGTCGTCTGCGAAGAAGAGGTGTGTAATACTTGGACCATTTCTACTTATCTTTAAACCAGAAATTTTCCTGGAAGCTGCTGCCTGCCGAATGAGGTTGGAAAATCCTTCGGAGCAAAGAAGAAACAAGTAAGGAGAAAGAGGGTCCCCTTGTCTAATACCTCTGGTAGGTGTCACATACTCCTTGACCTCACCATTAATATTGAATGAAAAGGAAACCGTTCTCACACACTCCATAATCCAGTTGCACCATTTATGATGAAATCCCATCTTCTGCATAATGGACTCTAGAAACCTCCATTCCACACGGTCGTAGGCTTTAGACATGTCCAACTTCACTGCCATAAACAGCTGCTTGTTTGTTTCTTTTATGGATGGTATGATGATGAGTCTCCTCCACCTGCCATGTTTCTGCAAAATAGAATTAGTTAGTTTATCTTTAATTTTTTTGGAAAAGGGTAGGAGGGCATTAGGATCAAGAAGTTGGGGTATTATACCCTCAGTGGTGGTTATGCAAGGAACTAGTTGGTTGATAAAGGATACTCTTAAAATGACATTATTGGTTAATTTTTTGGCTAGGAAAAAGGTGTCTGTGATAGATAAGGAAGAGAATTGGATATATATATATATTAGATTAGTTATTTTAATCAGAATTGTTTCTTACTTCTATGTGGCGTACTTAATTAAGAAAATTAATGAGTTAAAGGTCACTTGAATTTTACCTATATTGAATCTTATTTGGATTGTATTATATGTTTAAAAATTATCTCTAATTTTAAAATAACTTTAAAAAATAACTAAACTTATCTTAATAATGTTTTGCTTTTATCAAATTATTACATAGAACTATAGTAAAATCTTTTGCAAATCACAATTATTGAAAATTTACATACTACCTTGCACCACCATATCATTGATTAGTATTCAAATCATTTATCATCTTTTCCCTCATTGTTATTACCTTATAAAATACAAAATTTTATTATCTAAAAAATATTTATAGAATAAAGAATATCCACCAAGTTTTTAATATGGGGTACATTATTTGATGTATACTATTATATTACGATGAAAGTATGTAAACAAATTTTTAAAAATTAGTAAATAATTGAACATTTAGAATACATTAATTTTTAATGTTAATATGAATGAATATGTAGGATTGTTGTTAATTTTTGTATTAAAATATTTATATTTGTATAAATTCACAATAAATATAAAAAAAAGACCGTGCTAAGACATGGACAAAATTCTAGTTATGTAATAAGTAAGAAGAATAATCAATTGCAAAGTACGATGTGTTTCATTTCGGTCTAACCACCTCCCTGAATTTTGGTGATTAACCCTAATTTTAAACATGTACTACTTTCCTATTTATTATTAAGAATCCCAACTGCATACTCCTTGGATTTTTATACAATAGTTTGATTGGAAATAATTTGTACAGCACTGACCTAATGCATGTTGGAATTGCCTGGTTTTATAACCCCAATAATTGCACGCATGCATCTTCCATGACTTCACCTATCGAAAGTCGAAGGTTTTGCATCACATTTTGCTTAAACAATTTATCTAAAACATATCAAATTGGCCTTCGAATTGAGGACGTTAGACTAAACCATAGAGATAAGGTGAAGGAATTTTTTTTTTTTTTTGTGATTTTCCTTACAGGAGTAGGGTGAATTTGCTCATATGTCCTCCAGCTTTTATGAACATTTTGCTTTGTTTTCAACTTATACTTTCTTCAATTTCGATCTTGAGTAATGATTTTCAATTTTTGGCAGGTTAGTTTCTTGACAAATCAACCATGTATTGAGCCATGAGTTTCATAAAATTATCAAACTTATAATGTATAAGCTCTGTGAAGAATGGACGGTATTACATGATTACATCACCAGTAATTGAATGGGATATATACAGTCTAGTGGTCAAGGGACTATGTTTTTGAAGGCACTGAAGATGATTCAATTTGAAATTTTGCCACATCAATTTGGCTAATTCATTTGATTTTTTTTAGTTACTTATAGTTGTCAACTTGTCATTCTGTAAAAGAAATATATTTCCAAAATATAATATGGTAAATAGAAACCAAGTTTCAGATACTTAATACAACAATTATCGTAATTAGCCTCACAGTTTGTTAATTAACATAGCCACTTTTTAATAAGAAGTGATTTTTTTATTTTTTATTTTTTTCCAATGGAAATTTTAAACCTCACAAGAAAAAGAAAGAGGAGGAAATGATTGACAACAAACAAAGATCTTGCAATTGACCAGTTTTTTATTTTTTATTTTTTAAATTTAACTAGTAAGTAGTAGTATATAACATGGCTGAACTGTCTAGGTCGAGAAAATACGAGACTGAACATATTCAGCATTATCCAAGTACGGCCCATTTTAACTTGGGCTTAATATTTTGTACCCATATCAAACTAAGCCAATCTATGTAGAAGGCTTGGACCTAGTTACATATATTAAAAGGCCTATCTCTTACAAAATAGAGGACAAATTACTTGTGACCCGCATGGGGTTTTACATAATGTCAAATGAACTTTTTAGAGTTTTAAAATGTTCATATAACTCCTATGGTTTTATGTAAATTTTAAGGTAGAAAAAAACGGAATGCACAACAAATTATGGCGTTTATACCAAACGTATTTTAAAGGAGCGTGTGATAAAGTTTTAATATTTATGTAACACGCTTATGATTTGTATAAATATTCACGTTACTTTCTTGTGATTTTTACATTTATCTACATAATTTTCTTATGTTTTTATACAAGGTTTCAGGGGAGGGGGAGAGGAAAGGGGAAGAGGAGGAGGAAGAGGGAGGGAGGAAGGGAGGAGGAGGGAAGAGGGAGGAGAGAAAGAGAGAGAAGGAGAAAAGAAAGAAAGGAAAAAAAAAAAAAGAGTCACCGGCTGACAGGTGCCGAACCTGTGCAATAATAATAAATAAAACCTAACTACCACCTGAAGCAGTCAATAATCAATTCTAGTACTGGAGCAAGGACTCTAGGTGTGCAATGGGTTACTTGATTCACCCTGTTTCCGAAGAGTTTGCTTAATCCGATATACTTGAATTAATTATTTAACTGAATTTACTAACTAGTAGACAGTGGTAAGCAGGGTCGTCTCCTCAGGGACTGGCGAGAAATTTGTTTCTTTTCAAGTCAAGATTAATAGGGGGTTTTGGGATTAAATGCCAACTAAATAAATTAAATGCAGAAAATAATTAATTAAAAGAAATACTTAGAGAAACTCTAGCCAAGGGTACACTTCAGAAATGGTTCATGCACTGATCATCGATTCACAGATAATTCCATCACTTATTAATAGATTAGTTATAGTTGTCATGCACGCGATAAACAACCAACTTTTTCTTAATTTCTCGATAGTTAAGGTACGACCGTTAACTATTTCTCTAACCCGGAAACAACCCTAGGTACGACCGTATGATTTAATTTCTAGATTGCATTAATAATTAGAAAGACCCAACCCTAACTAACAAACACGCTACGAGGGTTTGTTTAAGTTAGATCATATGTTCCCCTGACATAAACCCAATTACGCCAGTTGCTACTGAGATAGAGATAATGAACAATTACGGATTCAATTACCCCTATTTAGCAAAATAACCTACGTGAATAATTAATTATTGCGCACTAATCAATCATACACAAGGGCTATAACAATTAAAAGCAGGAAACATATAAATACCAATAAATGAAGGAAATAATTAAAATAATTTAGATCTCACAGTAATTGCTGAACCAAATCTTCAGTTGTCCCCTTGACTAGCAGTGTAAAATTAGTTCTCCATTAATGGAGAACAAGCCATGCAAATCATTGTTCTCAACTTTCTCCTCCAAATTCGATGAAAGAAAACTCGATGGAATTAAGAACTATCTATCCAACCACCAAGCCAAAGGGATAATTAAATGTTCCATGCTATGGCCTTTGCGGCCCACATGATAGATACCTAATAGGAGAAGAAAACTACTAAGACCCCAAAACAAGTCTCCTCCAAAACTTACGAGAGAATGTTTCTTTTTGTTTCCTATCTTCGGTCAACCAAAGATGAAAAGTCATTTCCAAGGTCAACAATTGTGGCCTCTTTGTCTGCTTACAAAGCATATCAAAGCCAAACGAAATACATGCCAAGCCAAGCAGACCTACTAGGAGTCTAATACTTCCCTCCTTTTTCCTTTTGGTAGCCACGAAATTGAAGGAATTGATTTTCCTTTTCCATCCGCCAGGCCCCACCAAAGAGTCACTCACGCTGCTGACTCCTTCGAGTATTAATCACATTTTTATCTCTTTTTGCTCCATCTTTCTACAATTAGTACCAAATACCAAATATAAGTAGAATCTATCAATTAATATAATATTTGATATAATAGGAGAGGAAAATAATCATAGAATTAATGACAAAAATACAACCTATCACCGGCCCCGATGCCGGCACCAGTGGAATGGCGGCCGGTGGCGGCCGTTGGTGGAGGTGGTGGTTGATTGAGTTGTGGGAAGGAAGAAGAAAAAAGACAAGAAAAAATTTTTGTTTGTGTTTGGGCATTTGAGGTATGCATTTTAAAAAATTTGGGGAGTTGTTTGAAATTATTGTAATTGAAATTGTTAAAAATCTTGTAGAAAAAAAAGCTAGGCAAAAAACTTGGGTCCCAACCAGACAATAGAATATAAGTATACGACTAGGAGCAAGTCACAAAACAAACTAAACACAAGGAGGGAAGTAAAAAAAGAGGAAATTCCTCAACCAAAGAATACATGGTCCCACGTATTTAGATGCCAGCACTTGACACTTGCTACGCATACACATTTTTTGCCGGAAGTAGCAGATCATTTTTCTTAGGCATTGTAAGACCTGGTAAAACTTGATTATCAATGTCGTCTTTCTTGATCCCAAAAGGCAATTCCCAGTCAAAAGAGTACAGAAGATTGGCAAGAACAACTTCCACCATTGCTATTACCAGAGAATATCCAGGGCAGCCCCTTCGGCCAGCTCCAAATGGTATCAGTTGAAAGTCTTTCCCTTTCATATCTACACTACTATTCAAGCATCTCTCAGGCAAAAACTCATTTGGATTTTCCCAATATTCGGGATCTCTTCCAATCGCCCAGACATTTGTGTAAACTTAGAATTGGACTGGATTTCGTGACCATTTATAGTGCAATTTGCTAGTGTGTGTCTTGGAACTGAAAGTGGAGCTGAATGATACAATCTGAAGGTCTCCTTGACAATTGCCTTGAGATAAGGGAGCTTTTGAATATCATCTTCGTTTATTATATCTTTATTTCCAACTGCACCTCTAATCTCTGGTTGTGCCTTCTTCAATATTGCTTCAGGGCTCTTCATCAGGCCATTGCCTAGATTATCGTAGCTGCAACAGTATCCGATCCAGCACTAAATACATCCTACAATGATATGTTGAAACAGATTAGCAAAATGGGATTGATCCAAATTCTTAAAAGGAAAAATCATTTAAAACGTTTTCACTTTTCGTTAAATGAATTTCTTCATCCATTACATTTAAAATATTAATTTTATGTTCCTTATAAATTCAAATTAATAATATTTGATCCTTACCTAAAATTTTGACCACTTTTTAATCCAAAATCACTATGTGACCACATGCAACTATTTTTTATATACAAGAAGGCTAGATTCCACTTTTTTAATGGAAAAAATCAATATAGATTAAATTAGATCCTACTTTTTTAGATGCAAAAGTGAATATGGATCAAGTCATTTATTTAACTATAAATGAGATCTAACATTTTTGCTCCGAAAAAAAAAATGTGTGGGTCACATAATTGATTCAAGGTAAAATGATCAAAAATCTAGGTTGGGACTAAATTTTATCAAATTAATTTTATAAGGGACATAAATTTATAATTTCAAAAGTAAAAGACGAAAAAATTTATTTGTTGAACTATGAAGGACGTTGGCAGGTTGTCGATGCCTGTGCAATAATAAAAGTAGACCTAGTTGCCAATTAAAGTAATCAAAACCCGATTCTAAGTACTGGAGTAGGGACTCTAGGTGTGCAATGGATTACTTAATTCATCCTGTTCCCGAAAAGTTTGCTTAATTCGATATACCAGAATGAGATTGCTTACTCACGAGGATTTATTGATTTGTATAAAGGGCAAGTAGGGTCGTCTCCTCAGAGACTGGGGGTATTTGTCTCTTTTGAAATTCAAAGTAACAAGGGGGTGATTTTGTATAAAAGAAGCCAATTAAAACAGTTTGAATAAAAACAAATAGCTAACTAAGAATTAAACGACAATTCACTAAAATCAGAGTAATAATAACTAAAGGTCTAGTAAAAAAATAACTCCAGCAATGGTTCACCTAATTGATCATCGATGCAAAGGCAATTCCAATTATTTACTAATAAATAGGTTATAACTGTCAAACAAGCCCTGACAGTCAACCCCTCCTTACTGTGTCGGTGATTAAAGTAAGCCCGCTAATCACTGCTCTAATTGAGAAATAATTATAGGTACGCCCGTAAGATTTAATTTCCCAATTGCCTTACGTATTAGAGGAGCCCTATTCTAACCAAATAACGCACTACCAGGCTTATTTTAGATTAGCCCGCGTATTCCCCTGACACAAACCCAATCATATCAGTTGTCACTATTTCAGAGCAATTAAACAATTACAGATTTAACGCTCTAATTGACAATAGGTTACTAAATCAATTCATTAATCGGATCCAAGACAATCAATTAATTAAAAAACCATAAGCACTGCAATAAGAGAATATGCAAATACCAATAATTAAGAGGAAAAGAAAAAATTAATTCGATCTCATAATTTTTAAATGAACCAAAGCCTCCGTCGTTCCTTGATTAGAAAAAGAGATTTAGTTTATCTCTGGGGAGAAAAATCCACACAAAATTGCGGAAACAGTTGTGGCCATTGTCACCGAAATTGAGAGGAGGAAAAACAATAAAGTAAGTACAATCTAAAAACTACTGAGTCCAAAAAGATAACTCTCTGTTTCCTACCCTAGTGTCCAACATACGTGGACTCCTAGCCACGAAAGGATGAAATTGTCCAAAGCCAAAGAGAGGTCAAAATTGACGGCTCCTATTCTCACAAAATTCCTATATAATCTGCACTTCCTATTCGGCTAACAAAAGGGAGTAAAAGGAAGACTCCCAATTCCCTTTTGACTTCTTCCGTGGCTGGCTCTCAAAAAGCTGCCAAAAAGATAGGAGTCCTGATCTCAATTTGACTCCTTTTCGTTGCACTCCTTAGTGAGAGCCGGAGCCACACGTCTTTCCTGAACCTTCTGGACATGTTAAGACCTAGGTTGACATGATCACGTCAGGCAGTATTTACAGTACGATATTCGCACTCTTTTGCTACATTTTGCCCCAACTTCCTACGATAAGCACAAATGACAAAAATGAATGAAACCTGATAACTAATTCATATTTGGTGAGATAATTAAGGAAAATTAATTATAAAATAAATGATAAAATTGTAACATATCAGAAGTTTTGAACCCAAACAAAAAATGAGTAGGTCCTTTGAATAGGTAATTAATCACCATGAGCATTGCTTTGATGTGATCTTGCTTTAGATCAAAGGAAGTTGATTGTTCTTGCCGTAATTGAAGCATGATGCCAATGATATCACCGTTCATGGATTCTGGCCTATTTGGATTTAACTTTTCATTGATGAGTTCTTGAAGAAATGAATCTAACTTGCTGCAAGTCCTCTCAAGTCGAGAACGCATCCCATTGAGGCTATCAAGCCAACCAATTGAAGGAATATAGTCTGAGAAAAAGAACCCCACGAATGTGGCCTACATTTCTTGGAGGAGATCACGGAATCGTCTTCTTTGTTGATCTTCCTCATCATACCTCTTTCCGAAAGCAATTCTACAGATAAGCGTACTAGTAAGTGATAGTAAAGTCTTACTCAAATTCGTCACTTGAGATGAAGATGCTTCCTTGGATATCGTTCTGATCATCCGGGAGACTTCATCTTCATGCATACCACGAAATGATTACACCTTCTGTTGCTGAAGAGATGAAGAACAGAAATCTTTCTCAGCTCTCTCCATTGCTCACGGTATGGAGACAAAGCGATATCCAAGCCGTTGTAAGAAAGCATTCGGGAACCTAGGAACAGTGGGTGACTAGAAAATGTCGAGTCATGGTTTTTCACAACTTCTTCAGCCATTCTTGCGGATGAAACTGCAAGCAGTACTGGAAAGGATCCAAGCTTAAGAGACATGAGAGGACCATATATTTTGGAAAGTTGCCAAAGGTATCCATGAGGGGCTGAGGTATCAAACTCAAGCAAGCTTCCAATGACTGGAATCCCCGACGACCTGGTGGTGGAGGATTTTTTGTTCTTGATGATCTCGTCCTGTTTTTTTGAAGAACGCTTAGGACGATAATTAGAAGTGCTGAGATTATAGCAATCAGTATCTCCATCATCTAGCTGGAAGTAAGATATGATGGTCTTTGTAGGATGGAAATTTGATCAGAAAGAAGTGAACTCGAATATTTAGACTTCGTTGAGCTTGAATATGAGCTTGAGTTTGAGTTGCGTTGTGGATTTGAACAAAAAGGCAAATTTCTCACAATATTGTCAAAATTAGAAATCGTCACAAAATTGGTTGTGATTTGAGGGGGAGTGCTGAATTATTATTATTATTATTATTATTATTTTTTTGTCGACACAGGGGTGTTCGGGTCAATCCTTACGGGGTCCGACTAATCTCCTGCGGCCCGGGCCCGTCGCCCCAACCCGGGAGTGCTGAATTAAGGGTAGCCGCAATTACCAATGTAGGCTTCTAATAAAAATTATTTTAATTTCTATTTTTTTTCGACAACATCGGCTTTAAGTTTTTTTTTTTTTTTTTTTTGAAAAGCCTTTGCCGCTCATCTGATGAGCGGCAAAGGTAATTCGTTTTTTTTAAGGCAAGCCTTTTTTTTTTTTACTGAAATGTAACACGAACTAAGCTTATTCCTTTTTTTTTTAATAAAACATAACCGAGCGACAAAGTTTTTTTTTCATAAAAGGTAATCCTAATATACCTAATCTAAAACCCTAATTCCCAATCCTCAACAGTGTAACCCTAATATAAACATAAATCCTCTAACCCTAATCCTAAAACCAAAATCCCTAAACCCTATCACTAAAATCCTATTACTAAAGCTCTATTATAAACCGTAACCGTAGAATTGTCAAAAATATAATATACGATATTAGAATTGTGTTAATTTTATAAATGATGATTAAGTATGCTATTAAATACTATTAAAATTTGCCCAAGTCATATTTTTTTAAATTTTTTGATGTTAATGTTAATTTAAATAATGATAAATAGTGCAGCATTGAACAATACAATGGATTTAATAATTAGCATATGAACTTAAATGATAATAAAACGAGAGGATCGACAAGAAAATTTCAAAAAATCTAAATATCACCCATCAACGCGTCTCTTGCCCTTATCATGCGGAGTGGTGGAGCAGCCACAGTTCCAATAGATCCTTCCGTGTGATAGATCTCATCCTAATTGTAGCCGTTCAGATCTTCGAGGTGGTGCATGAACTTGTTCAGATGTTTGGTCCTCGTCATCATCAATGGAGGGGTCGAACATCGGAGTTTGACCGCATTTGAGACAAGAACCATGTATGGACATCTGGGAAGGAGCACTAATAGGAACCTTGTCATCATCCATATGTAAAACATGTGAAAAGCCAGCCGAGGTCCCTAGGAAGTGGTACATTTGGTCAAGATTATCTTGAAACTTAATTTCTGGACATGTCGCTGTATCAAGCATAGTAGACGATGGTGCAGCAGTAGGCGTATAGCCAAGTACGAGTATGGGAGTAGGTATGAGGTGTGAAGAAAGCTTCAGTTGAGAAAAGTGTGTGCCAATAGGTGAATCGTATTCGGATAGTGATGAAGTTTGCTTTATGTTTTTTTCTGTTACATCAATAGCATGTGTGGAGGTGCTCCCTCTGCGACATCTAACTACTTGTTTCCTACCATGGACCTCCCTAGGTAGATACTTAACAAACATCTGAAAAAGGGCAGCAGAAGAGGCAAATGGGCCAATATCTTGACGGTCAAATGGACCAACTACCATTTTATGCCCTAGATTCAAATACTATAATGCCCCAAATGCCTCTTCATGAGTGGCTGTTAGTCCTGGATGAACACACTGCGTTGGATTTGCGGGATCGGGATACATCCCACAGATCGAACAGATCAGAGACAGAGAATCAATCTAAAAAAAGAGAAATTTGTGCATTGTAGTCATTTTGTATGTTAATAAACAAACATATAATAGCATATGATTACATAAAAAAGATAATTTTTTAATAATTTACCAAGTAGTCGAACTGTTCCCTATTGGCCTGATGAGCATCATCTACTGCTTGCTGTGAAATAGGAGGTGTTATATAGTGAACAGTAATATTTTGGTACCAGACAATGGATCACTGCGATATCCACTAACAATTGATTGAGCACGATGTTTCCAGTATTGCACCCAATGACTATGGTACTGGGCCCAATCCTTCCCGGAACGACCTGATCGACCTAAAGAATGTAATTTCTTGTCTGTGTCTGTGTCAACGAAGGCAAGTATCGGCTGAAATATCCCAAACTGTCGTAGTACCCGTTCTGGAAGGTGAAATTTCACAACCTCCCAGTATCGCCATATGTGTTGTCTGTCTGAGCAATAGGCAGTGCAATAAAGTCGGCAGGATATGGCTCCCAAATAAACTATGACAATAATAATGTGGAGTTAAGTGCGATTGTAAATACATATTGACAGTAAGATAGCAAAATTGTACATCAATTGAATACCTTGTCGGCCCCCATCTTGGTGAGTGCATCACGAAATAATGACACGACATGCAATGGTACGTATTTAGTCGTACATTCTCCTACCCAACTGATGCGAAATGGAAAATTAGCAACACCCTTCATGTGTCAATCAAAGCTCAAAACTGATTTTGAAGCTTTAATGTGCTCTAATCCGAGTCTTTGATTCAAGTGAAGAAGTTTGAGAGCCAGTTCGAGTTCTTGAAGTTCAAAGTTAATTGGTTTAATTGTTTAGCAAGTTAGGTGGTTTATTTGGTGTTATTTAAGCAAGGGTTTTAATGTTAATTACCTTGCTAATTTAGTTATTTATTTGCTTTAATTAATTCGGTCAGATTTTGTCTCAAAATGGGCCGACTTTTTATTATTAATTTTAGGAAATAAGTGGTTCCAAATCACATTAGATTTTGAGTCTATGTAAGGTTATAAATAGCCAAACACTTCTATCATTCATTAGTTTTTGGATATATCAGAATTTTGTGTGTTAAACACCTTTTCTCTTGTCTAAGAGAGTTTCTTTTGAATACTTGAGAGTATTCAATGAATTTATCAATCAAGTATACACCTTGGTTGTGGCGTTCTTCCACCTTTAACATTGGTTCACTAAATCATTTGATTGTGGGTTGAGATTCAATTCAAGGTTCGTAATCTTAGGATTTAGAAGGGTCAAGTGTTATTCCGCAATCAACTTGATTTCTTTGTCTAGATCCGGGCCGTGTGGGATACAAGTTTACACCTTCGGGTGGGCGATCATCTCTAGGAAAATCATTTCCCTGTAAAGCACGAAATAGTATTATTCAAACTGTTAGATAACGTTATCAAACAAATAGTATTATCAAACTATTAGAGTAATGGTTATTCTTTACTATTAATCATAGTTACTATTAAACTATGATTGTATAATGTAAATTAGTGTAACTTATTTTTTTAAAAAATATTAGTATTATTTACTATTAACTATTCATATTAATATTACTTACCAATAAATAGTACTGGCACTATTAATTATCAGTTACTATCTCACATTGTATTATTGTTATTATTATTATTTAATTTTTACCACTTACTTTTTATTTTTACTATTTACCATTTATTATTTACCATTTACCATTTATCATTTACCATTTATCATTTACTATTTACCATTTACTATTTACTATTTACCATTCACCATTTACCATTTATCATTTACTATTTACCATTTACTATTTATCATTTACTGATTATTATTCATCATTCACCTTTTACCATTTACCTTATATTTACTACTTACCTTTCACCATAATGCTTACTATTCACCATTTACTATTTACTATTTACTGTTTATTCATTATTAATATTCACTAGTTTTAAAAAATTAATCATCTACTGAATTACGACTACTGCCTATCAATTTTATCTATAAAATTAATTCTAAAAATCAAACAACAAATAATCTTCAAAAATGTAAATTATCAGGAAACAAACAAACACTTGTCACATTATCAAAAAATCAAATAGATTAAATAATCTTTCAAAATATAAATTACACATTTAATCTTAAAAACAAACCATAAATAAACATCTATTAAGACTACTGACTATTAAATTGAATAAATAAAAAGCAGCATAATATCTATAACTTAAAATAACTGCAAATATTATAAAATAATTACTAATAAAACTTTTAAATAAACTAACCTTGTCACCAATAGGAACAATTCTTTAAAGAAAAATTTTCAATCCACCACTCTTTTAGTCAATCAAACAACAATGCTGCTTTTTTCAATCCAAGTCGTCTCAATCCACCACCTACCGAAAATTCAAGAGATAATGATATATCTATAATCTTTCTGGGAAACAGACAGAAGATAAAGATATGGAAGAAGAAGATGAGGGAGTCCACATGAGAAAGAGAAAAGAGCAAAGTTGAGAAAGTTGGGGTTCTCTCAAATGAGTATTGTAAACATGAGGAATTGTTGGCAAGATAAATAATGGATTACATTGCTACTTTGACTGGAAATTTTTTTGACTAAATCGGTACCATTTGATTTCTTTTATCAATGATGTAGAACTCCTGCATTTTGCTGCAAATTCAATTTGAGGCAATGAAAATCCCTACTAACCATTGATCAAGGTTGATCAATGATCCAAAAACTAAGGCCGCAAATCTCATTTGCAGCGTTAGTTTAAAAAAATAAAAATAAAAAAAACCAAGACCATTCTTCTGTAGCTGTCAGTTTTTTAATAAAAAAATAACAAGAGGCTAAACTACGACCGTTAATCATGTGGGGATGGACGGTCTCCACAAATGAGCATTGCAGTTTCAGTTAAAAAAAAAATTCGCCAACACCTATCGCTGCAATTGACCTTTGCGGTTTCACTTTAAAAAAAATCTGGCTGCAAACTGCATCCGTCAACGGTGATCAACGATCAGTAACTAATGCCGCAAATTTGATTTGTGGCGTCCAGCAAATTTGTGGTTCCACTTCAAAAAAAAAATTGGCATTGGCCGCAAAACTGTTGTAGACATCAAAATTTTACAATTTTTTTATTTTTTAAGTTATTGTTTGTTCCATTTCTATTTCTTGAAAAAAAATCATTTGTAGAAAAATCGAAAAAAAAAGAAGAAAAAAAATACAAAAGAGGAAAGATGCAGTTTAAAAAAAAAAAAAAAAGGGTAGCCCATCGTGCACGCGCGCTGGGCTTCTCTTCTTCGTACGAAAAAGAAGAGCATGAATAGTAAACAGATTTTGCAGCTGCATTTTTTATCCGATTCCACTCATTTTTTGTTGTTTTCCTTTTCTCCAAAACACAGGCCACCTCATCCCAATCTTTAGCAACGAAAGTTCCGGAAGAAAGAGCCATCCAATGACTCTAGATTTCTGAAGAAAAACCCAACTCTCATAGAGGCGGTGGCCAAAGGAAAAAGAAAGAAAAAACAGCAAAAAAAAGAGAAAAGAGCAGAGAGGAAGAGCAAGAAAATTCTGCAAAAAATTTTCGGACCAAGGCTGACTTTTAAATCATGTTACGACCAAGATTTCTCTCTCAATATAGCTTCTTTTGAGAAGTTTTCAATTTCTTTAAACTCTCTGGAGTCAAGAGAACAACTTTAATTCAGAAATCTCGTGGAAATATTGACTTTAAAACCACCAAATTTGGCCACAAAAACGCTGATCTGCCTCCACTGCATCAGTCCCAGCTTCACGCAAAAGAAAAAAAAATGCTGCAAGATTCATTCTTGTTCTTGTTTGTTGACCCCAACTTCGCTCAAGATCATCGTTAGGTACTCTCCTATACTAATTCCTTAGACTTTCCTTCTTTTTGTTTGCTGTTTTATTCCCATTTATGCTCCTCTTTGTTTTCTCGTTTGGATTCCTATTGCACTTTTCTTGTTTTGGTTTTCTTTCTTATGCTTTTGATTCCTTTAGATGTCCGATAATGAAAATAAAGGGCATGAGTATAGGGTCTTTTTTGCTTGGAATTTGTTCGTGTAGTTTCCGGGTTTGAGTTACAGAAGAAAGCTGCAAGAAAGCTTCGGGCAGGATGCATGATAATCTCTGAAATTTTCATTTTAGCCCCCAAACATTTGCCTAATTTCACTACGGCTCTAAATCTGGAGAAATCGAACTAATTTTGCCCTTTTTTAGTTTTAATCATCTTTTTTATATTTTAAGTGGTCCTTTGGGTAGATTAATTCTGGATTTTAGGAAATAATTAAGGTTAAATGTCTTTTAGTTGATTTTATCTTGTTGGGTTTTGTAAGAAAGTTTAGTTTTGAGTTGTGGTTTGTTTGTTTGGGTTTTTGATAGAAAAGCTTGGTTTATTTGATTGGGTTATGGCTTGGGTTTGGGGGTTGAAGTCCATGCATTATGTTTGGGACTGTTTGATAAATCTGATAACAAACTTTGCACTCTTGCCCCTAAACATTTAAGTAATTCTACTATGGCCTCGAAAACTTTGTTTTCTTTCCATTTAGGTCCCTAATCTAATTGCAATTTGTCTCTAAACTTTATTTCTCTTTCATTTGGACCCATAAATTTTGTAATAATTATAATTTGACCCCTAAACTTTTAAATTTTTGTAATTAGGCCCATGATAGTTTTGATTTCTTAAATATTAGTTACTTTTCTTCTTTAATTGTTAATTATGCTTCATTTAAGTGGTTTGATTGGTAGATTTCATGATTATTTCCACTTCTTTATAATTAAATTGATGCCTTGATCATTTTATTCATTTTGGAGCATAAGTTGGGTAAATTTCACCCCATTTAATCACCACTTCAGCCCCCCGGGGCTAGACCATCTGGTCTTGGGCTTCTTCCGGAACTCCAAGGTCAAGTGGTCGAATCCCACTTAACTCCCGGTGCGCTTGGGGTGGCGGTGTACTTGGGCGCAGGGGATTAGTCGGGCCGCTTTCGGGTCTTGACCCGGACACCCCTGTGTTGACAAAAAAAAAAAAAAAAAAATTCACCACTTCAAGGGAGGTAACCTCTTTTATTATTTTAAACTCTTTTATGTGCTCCAATGTGTTTTTATGTGTAATTACATGTTTTGAGTGCTTTTTCTTTAATTAGTCATTCTTATTCATTTTAAGTTTCATTTGTTTTATTTAATTTTGGTGATTATTTGAAAGACATTTAAATGCCAAATTGTAATCGATAGGTGTTCAACATATGTATTTAACTAGACTATGTAATAGATAGGTTTTAATTTTGCCAAAAATGTAATTAGTTAGATAAATGTAATAGTTAGGTTATTATTTTTTTAATTTCCCTTTAGATTGTAGTTAGGATCCTGAATGTAATCGTTAGGCTTTTATTTGCATTTATTTACTTGTGTGCTTACGTGTTTATTCACTTTCTTAGGAGATTTGCATTTAGATATTATGCTTACGTGCTATGTGCTTAACACTACTTGTTTTAATTATGTTTATATGATTTCTTATGTTATAATAAATGTATGATGTCACCACACTAATTCAACGCTTGTTGTGGCCTATTTTCTCGATTTCTCGCTAGTCCAACGCTAGTGAGAACTTATAGACATGAGCTAGTACAATACTAGACCCTTAGGGACCGTCCACGCGCTAGATCATGTTTGCGTGACAATCACTACATTTCATGCATATTTTCTAGTTTTTAGGATCTTTACCATTTTGTATGATATTTCCTCTTTATGTAAATCTCTTATCCCTATGTGCGAAACATGACATTTAGACTTGCATTTCATTTCAAAAAAATTAGAAATAGGTAAGTACATTTGCTTGATTAGGTTAGAGAGCACCCTTCAAATATGGGAAATGGACGAGTATAGCTTCTTAGCTTTAGCACGCTTGTGTCACCTTTATAAAAAGGAAAATTGAGTCACAAATCTTAGTCCCCCATACCTGTTATGTTGCATTCCTCTTTTTAGGTCACGTATATTTATATATTATAATTCTTCTTTTTCTTTGAGTCTCATTTTTGCATATTCGTGACCTCTTCTAAGAATCATTCTTGGACATCACAATTAATGTGATTTGCACCAATTAAACTTTGAAGAAATATTTCGACCCTCCCAATATCCATTAGGTCTAGGTTTGCATCCATATAATAACATCCAAATGTGATAAGCTTCATAGGTTAAATTAAGAAATTTTTTGACTAAATCATGCAACTAATCTTAACTAGGTTGAAAGGGTGCCTTAGATCAAATCTTTGTCTTCCCTTTCTTCAACCGTGACTCCCGAACTCTTTTCTCTTGTTTTTCGAAGATCTGGAGTCATCTAAAAAGGGTTTTGTTTATTTTTTATTGAAAAACATATTTTTGGGTGGCTTGGTACACCTTAGTTCAATACCAAATGACGATTCTTATTTTTCCTAAAAGCCCTTTTTAGACTATTATTTTGGGCCAAAATTGTCGCACTTTTTAAGTCCCATTTTAGGCCATTTTTCTTTATTTTTCAAAAACTCATTTTCGCTCAAAAAATTAATCAAAAATTTATTTTTATAACTCGTAATGTTATTTTTCGAAAAAAATGGGGCGCGACCACTGTGATTTGCGGAGATGAACGGCGAAGGCTTTGCAAAAAAAAAAAAAAATATAGCCAACCAAAATAAATAGAAATTAAAACTATGTTTATTGGAAGCCTCATATGGGAATTGCGGTGACCCCTAATAGAGAACAACCCCTCAAATCACACCAATTTTATGACAATTTCTGATATTAACAATATTGTGAGAAATTCACTAAACAAAAATTGGGTTCTTTTTTGGATAATAATTGATGAGAATACCAAGATGTGAGTAGTGGGATACGGATTGAGAAGGCGAATTTGCTTTTATCATAAATATGTTTTCTAACTATTTTTTTATTTCACACAAGTCATATCAATATAAGTGCTATAGTATTTTTTTTAAAATATTTCAAATAATTTACCATCCAAACACACTTATTGTACCCTTAAAATGACTGAAATGATGAAAACTATGAATGGTAAAAACTCCTAATTTATTCTATGGCAGCAATAGCACCGTCCATATCAGAATTTCACATCGAGAAGATCTATTTTAAGGACTTATCTTTGGTAGATTTAAAACCTATGGCGAGTAGGCAACATTGTATCCTTAAAATCACGAAAAATAAAAATTTACCAATTCTATGACTTTAAAAGTTACAGGACAGTGTTGGCCACTAATTTAATCAAATTTATTATTATTCTATTTTCTTATCTCTATATTTTAGATACTTCTACCACTGAGTTTTAACACTTTTGCAAAATTTTAAAATCCTAAGCGATGCGAAGTAATGATTGAGAAACTTTTGTATATGTTTGTAACTTCCATATGATAGTACTAAATCCTAAATTCTTTAAACATTTTTCGTATTGAGTTTTCTAGTTTTCCATTTTTTAAAGTTATTTCATATCCAAGTAGTATTTGACTATCTTGTAATGCTTTACTAGTTCTCCAAACTTGAAAATTTTGAGTTGGAAGAGCTAGCAATGGCTTATAAGGAAGGACTCCCCTTGAATATACTCTTCCCAGCTCTACTTAATTATCTATGTGGCAGTATAATATTCATGGAGGGATTTCACTTGGTATGCCACTAGTTTTAGTTGCCAATGTTTTTATTTTTCCCCAGCATTATGGATGATTGGCGAGATGGAACAATTGGAAGCAGACATCTGTTTTTTTTTTCCCATTTTTGTCTGAAGCAAGAAATGATCCACCAATCCTTTGGATGAGCTAGTCGCAGAAGTTCTACAAGATTAAGTGGAATTCAACTTCTTGTTCATCAACCAATAGGGTAGTGGTAGTACTACTACAACTTGCTGCTACTATTGTCCAAGAAAAGATTGGCCTGCAGACAGTGACGGAGCCAGGATTTTTTTTTTGGGGGGGCCAAAATTGAAATTCCATTCAAAGATGACTAATTCATATATATATATATATATATATATATATATATATATATATATATATATATATATCAACTCTCATAATATAAACTAAAATTGAAAAAATTTAGGGGGGGCCAATTTTATTTTACACACATATTTACATATTATGAATTAAAATTCTCAAAACTTAGGGGGGGCCATGGCCCCCCTCTGCCCCCCTTGGCTCCGTCATTGCCTGCAGATTACCGTGGCTTTACACCATACAGGTATACATCAGTTGAGACAAATATTGGTGGCTATTAGCAGGTTGATGTATCTCAACTTTATTACAATTGTCGTTTTAATGATCCAAGTCCGGTTGTTCTTGTTTGAATACAAGGCCTGACAATTATTTGATTAGGACCTGAGAGAATTATTCCAAGTTTTCGATCAAATAAGACACATATTTGCTAAGAGACTCAAGCCAATGGACTAAATCCATTTTGTACCTCTAAACTTGTGACGTATCCTCTCACTTCATACCGCAATTTCAATGTTGGCCACTTCATGCCATAAGCGTTTACAATTGTCCCCAATTCAAACCTTCTGTTTATTACCATAAAAAATGTGGATATTACATGGGTAAACATAGGCATGTCAATGTGATACCCCAACTTTTCGGAGAATGTTTTGTTTAGTCTCAAAGAGGATATTACGGTTTCTTTATTTTATTTTTATTTTAAGACATTGTTTTGTTTTAAAGACTCGAAACACTACTTGAACTCAAAACCCTAGTTTTACTTTTTTCTTAAATCCCTCATATTTTACTCAAAACCCTAATTTTAAGCTATGGAATTGTAAAATCCCTCAAATTCTCTTTTATTTGGAATCCATTACCTTATAATAGTTATACTACTCATTTACATCCCCAATGGTAGGAATAAAGAATAGAATTAAGAGTTTTCCCTTTTCATTCATCGTTAGGGTAAACTAAGGTTTTTACGTCTTTTCGTAGTGTGAGTAATCGGTACGGAATGTGTATTAAATTTGATGATTAAGAGTGAGTTTTGGATAAAAAAATGTGTGTGATTAGAAGTAATAATAATAAGTTAGTGAATTATAAGTTAAAACCCCAGTACGTGCGAAATAAGGAAAATCGGGTTGAACTGATGTGTACCGTTTGTTACCGACCGAATACACTACTTGACCACCACTTTATTACCTTAATATTCTTGTTATTATTACACAAATATCAGCCCTACATCAGCCTCAAGAGGCCCAAAAATATTGACTAGGAAAAAGGGGGGAAAAGAAAAAAATTGAGATTGAATCCTACGGTGACACTTGGCGGTAATCCACTTAACTTTGATCCAAACTAATTACTATCTTCTTAACCTTCTTGAAGCTTCATTTTCTCCTCATTTTCATCAGCTTGGCTGAGCTTAAGGGAGAGAAAACAACCAAGTGAGCAAACTCCAAGTTTCACCTTGAATCATCTTCCTTTGAGTGAAAATCCAAAATCCAAATCAATTAAACTTTCATTTTATTGCTTAGATAGTTGTGTGTGGTAAAAGTTTGGGAAGAAAGTGTTTGGTTTCACACCTACAAGGAGCTTTTGGAAGGTACCATGGCTACCTATCCCTTTTACTCTTCCTTAATCTTGTTTAAGTTTGGATAGAAACTCATATTCTTGTCTTATGACGGTTAATCGGTTAGTTTTGATTGATTTGTTGGACTATGGAGTTAGGGTTTACATTTTCAGTTTTGATTATAGTTATCTACCTCTTAATTGATGTTATTGAGCTAGTAGTTGATGGTTTTGATGATAGAGTACTTGTTAGATATGAATTTCTAGAGAAAAAGTTCAAATTCCAGAATTTGGAAACCAATTTGTCCTGTTCTGACCAGTTTCATTCGGCCATGATGGAGGCCGAATTGGGCTTAGCTTAAAACATGAAAGTTGTAGGAAATGATGATTTATAGCTGCCTGTAAAACTTCAGTTCAATCGGAGCACTGTTACACAAGAAATGATAAAAATATCCTTGACTGCCAAATGTACTGTTTTGCGGACAGTTTCTGTTTTCCTTTGAGATGTCACATTTTGACCTTGAAAATGGATGAAATGGTTGTTGATATCTCATGAGACTTGTAGTTCTCTGTCTTAGCTTCGAAACGGTATAAAGTTTATCCCAAACCGATAGGCGTAGATTTAGTTATGGCCGAAATGCCAAGAGACGTCAAATCTGCCATTTAGTTATTTGCCTTTAAACTTGATTTTCGGTTGCCTTGTTAAGACTTGCGTTGTAATTGGATTATTTTGAATCTAGTTGAAGGGTTATTGTGGTAACATTGCCTATGTGTGACATTGGGGCTGATTTGAGGAAAATGATGAGGCCATAAATGGCTGAAAAATAGGTAAACACAAGGGGCATGCCGCCCAAATTTTTACTAAAGGTATAAACCAGCCTTTGGAATTCTGATTCTGTAATCTGCAAATTCGACCTAGATCCACTGAAAACTGGGTTAAGTTGTCTTCATAAAAGTTGTAACCCTTTGTCTTAATTTCGAGACGCTACCTAGTACACCTTTATCCGATAATTGCAGCTCTAGTTATGGTCAAAAAAGTGTAACCCATTTTCATACCATTTTCATTTCCGTGCACGCGATCATGCATTTCTTGGCCGTTTTTGCCGTTTTGGCCGTTTTAGTCCTTATTTCCATTTGTGATGGTTGTTTGGCTGATGGTTGAGTATAATCTTCTGTCACAGGCAGTGACGAACCGGACGGAGTCGGTGGACTTGTATAAGGTGCCTTGATTTGCATGCTAACTATTTTGAGTGAGTAATTGGGTCTATTTATGTGATAAATTGTCAAGGTGACTTATACATGTTAAATGGGTACTTAGGCGAGAGTGTATTTTATCTCACTCGACCTAAACCCATCTTTTGTTCTTGATTTAATATGTGAGAATACATACTTTGTGTTGAGTATCACCCTTTTGCTATGTGCTGTTGGGGTGATTACATTATTTGAGTTGTACCCCTTGTGCTGTGTGCTGTTGGGGTGAGTACTTTGTTGAGTATTTTGTTGAGAGATATCATCTATTGAGAGATTGGATATCTCAGGGTTTGGTTCCAACCCGGTTCCAAGGGTAGACGGACTACTCGAGCCAGTCGGGATTTGGTCGAAATTAGTCCCATGCTAACCTTGGAATTTCATTTTTTGTTAAAGTTTTGATGAAAGTTAAGTGATTTTGTTTCGCTCAAGCTACTGTGTGCTGTTGACTGGCCAACGGGGATTGATAAGATGAACGGGGAAAGTAAGTGGAATCTACGGACCATGAATATTTTGGTTGACGGAGTGTCAACAGGCGATCAAGCTCGGGGAAATGAACTGACTTTGAAGTCACCCGTATCCTACCATTGTGATGTTACATTTCTGTCTATTGATATGAAATATCTTGGGTTACATGTTTATTTGGATGTGATTTTATGTTTTTACCACCGATTATTCATAAGCATATTGCTTACCCCATTTCATTTATTTTCCTTAACAGGGGCCAACGCGGGGATATCTCAGGAAGGTGTATAGACTTTTGGTTTAAAGAATAACTGATGTTGCCCTAGTACTTGTTATAAGTGGACTAGTAAGATGTATATATTTGTTGTGGTGGTTATAGTTATCAGCTTTTCTAGGGTTTACTTTCTGGTACTAGTGGTATGTATGGCTTGATGTAATAGTTTATATAACTTTTGAAAATGTAATAGTGTATATAGAACTTTCTTTTAGCGTGAAATTTATTTATCGTTTTGGAATTGGGTCCTGGCGCGAGTTAGGCAGGCGATCTGCTAAACCCTTTGGTACGCCTCTGAGTACGGTGGGGTCGTCACAGGTGGTATCAGAGCGCCTAGGTTAGAGGATTTGGGCAATTGGGAAGCATTTAGGTTAGAGTACTTGGACAGTTGGAAAATATGTTATAGGACACATAAGTATTTGATTGTCTTTAAGTTGAATCGTATCTATTAAGATGAAATGCCGGAGAACTGATTAAGTGATGTTTATTGTGTAGGTATGGGGGCTGGTGGATCTAGCGGTGCCGGAGTACGAGCTACAAGTGTAGATAGGCCGGTGAATCGGGTGGTGCGCCGACGAGTTCTTATATGTCAGAAGAGGGTCGGGGAACCCTATAGGCTATATTCTCCCTTCGGTCAGATGAGTCGATCGTGTGAGTGTCGACATACGTATGGATACCCTGACGAGGTAGTTATGGCTATAGATGACGAACGTTGTTACCTAGGTAAGACGATTGACACTCTGAGGGCACAGTTGGAGGAGGCCAGAAGAGTGAGCCATGAACAGGCCGTGTGCCTGCGTGACCTCGAGGAGGGGTTACGAGCTGGGGAGGAGCGGACATATACTCTTGGTCATCAGCTTGAGAAGACCCACCACCACCTCTTCACTTTGAAGGGGCAGCTGAGAAAGAGAACCCGTGGTATTATGCTAGATATGAGGTTCTCTTGGATGTGGCTGCAGAGGCGCCACCTAGGGCTGGCGGAGCGGGGCCGATGGATGCGATAGATTCTATAGGCTCTGTAGGGGATTTCCGCTAGAGCCGTTATTCTGAGTTGTTTTGTTGACTTTTTGGAGCCGGTGTGCTCATGAACTAACATGTTTTGTATTAATTGAATGATGGCTAGCTGTGAACTGATATGTGTATATTTTTGGCGTGAATTGTATATACATGTATATAGTTTTGTGTATCATATTTTGGTATCTTGGTTATTTCGTGCATTTTATAATTTTCAATACTTTGAACTCGTACCATATTTTGTTCCAATTATAGAAGTTATAAAACAATCAAATGGAGATCCGTGGTCGAGATGGGGGTAGAGGTCGAGGACAAGGAACCGAAGGGGTAACCAATGAAACTGTAAATAGACAAGCTGAGACCCAAGTAGCTATGACCATACAGCGAATGACTGATTTGTTAGAATAAATGGTCAACCAATAGGGTCAAAACCAGGTACAGCATCCCGGAAATCATGAGGGAGAGGACCGTGCCTTAGAACGGTTCCAGAAGTTTCTATCACCAAAATTTTTGGGTGGACCTATCCCTAATATAGCAGAGAGTTGGTTGGATCGAATGTTAGATATTTTCGCTGCGTTAGGATACCCGGAGGAACGGCAGATAGCTTTTGCCGTTTTTCAATTTGAGGGGGCGGCTCGTGCCTTGTGGAATGTGATCCGAGCCAAATGGGATAGAGGGCAAACCCCCTGGACATGGGTTAATTTCACTCGTGAGTTTAATGAGAAGTACTTACCGCCACTTGTTCAAGAAAGGTGAGAGGATAAGTTCATACGACTACGTCAAGGGACTATGAGTGTGGCGGAGTACGAGATGCAGTTTACCAAACTCTCGTTTTGCTCCAGAGTTAGTGCTGACAGACCGGAAGAGAATTCGTCGGTTTGTCTAGGATTTGAACGTAGAGATTTAAGAGGCACTGACAGCTGCTCAATTGGAGTCATATAGTCAAGCTATTGAAAAGGCACAAAGAATTGAAAGTACTAAGAGTCAAGTAAAGGCTTTTTATGATAAGAAAAGAAGACAATCGGATACAAGTAGTTATATTGAGGGATAGAACTCAAGGAGCGAGCCATCATCTAAGATGGGTTGAGGAGTAGGTGGTTCACGATCAATAGGGACCCCGAATCAAGGAAATTTTGAGAAAGGTCAGGCAGGGAGGGAGACCCAAAGGGGTACCTCACGTGGAGGTCCGACATCAGGACCTAGAATGACATGTGGATTTTGTGGGGCTGCTAACCACATGGAAGATAATTGTTGGAAGAAATGGCAAGTTCGGAAATGCTACCGATGTGATAGTGCTGAGCACCTGATTGCTCGCCCTCACCTGCCAAAAGAAGGAAATTTGTCAAGGACAGAAGGGAACACTTCTAAGCCGACCAATGCAATGGGTAATCGACCGAAAGTACCGGCAAGGACCTATGCAATGGGACATCAAGAAGTGACAGACCCATTAGCAATCATCGAAGGTACCCTCCCTATCTTCTATCGTATTGAGGTTTCCTTCTATTCGCTCTAAAAGATTAAGACCGAGTACAGCGAAATTATTATGTTGTTAAGATTTTATGGAATTCGATCTATGAGACGTTCAGCGTTCATTAAGAATACGCAAAGACCATTGAGACCTTGAGCTAAGGATTACACCGTTGGTTCTTGGATTGGAATACATAGAGGGACAAACTTTTGAGGTGAATGTTATTGTCAATGATGAACTCGTTAATGAGGTATTAGAGTATTCCAACCCTTAGCTCGTGAAAAGATTAAGAAGATTTGGCTTATAGGTTGCAATTTCGAGGACGAAATTCTTTTAAGGAGGAGAGATTGTGATACCCCGACTTTTAGGAGAATGTTTTGTTTAGTCTCAAAGAGAATATTACGGTTTCTTTATTTTATTTTTATTTTAAAACATTGTTTTGTTTTAAAGACTCGAAACACTACTTGAACTCAAAACCCTAGTTTTATTTTTTTCTTAAATCCTTCATATTTTACTAAAAACCCTAATTTTAAGTTATGAAATTGTAAAATCCCTCATATTTTCTTCAAATTCCCTTTTATTTGGAATCCATTACCTTATAATAGCTATACTACTCATTTACATCCCCAATGGTTGGAATAAAAAATAGAATTAAGAGTTTTCCCTTTTCATTCATCGTTAAGGTAAACTAAGATTTTTACGTCTTTTCGTAGTGTGAGTAATCGGTACGGAATGTGTATTAAATTTGATGATTAAGAGTGAGTTTTGGATAAGAAAATGTGTGTGATTAGAAGTAATAATAATAAGTTAGTGAATTATAAGTTAAAACCCTAGTACGTGCGAAATAAGGAAAATCGGGTTGAACCGATGTGTACCGTTTGTTACCGACCGAATACACTACTTGATCACCACTTTATTACCTTAATATTCTTGTCATTATTACACAAATATCAGCCCTACATCAGCCTCAAGAGGCCCGAAAATATTGACTAGTAAAAAGGGGGGAAAAGAAAAAAATTGAGATTGAATCCTACGGTGACACTTGGCGGTAATCCACTTAATTTTGACCCAAACTAATTACTATCTTCTTAACCTTATTGAAACTTCATTTTCTCCTCTTTTTTATCAGTTTGGCTGAGCTTAAGGGAGAGAAAACAACCAAGTGAGCAAACTCCAAGTTTCACCTTGAATCATCTTTCTTTGAGTGAAAATCCAAAATTCAAACCGATTAAACTTTCACTTTAGTGCTTAGATAGTTGTGTGTGGTAAAATTTTGGGAAGAAAGTGTTTGGTTTCACACCTACAAGGAGCTTTTGGAAGGTACCATGGCTGCCTATCCCTTTTACTCTTCCTTAATCTTGTTTAAGTTTGGATAGAAACTCATATTCTTGCCTTATGACGGTTATACGGTTAGTTTTGATTGATTTGTTGGAATATGGAGTTAGGGTTTACATTTTCAGCTTTGATTATAGTTATCTACCTCTTAATTGATGTTATTGAGCTAGTAGTTGATGATTTTGATGATAGAGTACTTGTTAGATATGAATTTCTAGAGGAAAAGTTCAAATTCCAGAATTTGGAAACCAATTTGTCCTGTTCTGACCAGTTTCATTTGGCCATGATGGAGGCCGAATTGGGCTTAGTTTAAAACATTAAAATTGTAGGAAATGATGATTTATAACTGGTTGTAAAATGTCAGCTCAATCGGAGCACTGTAGCACATCAAATGACAAAAATACCCTTGACTGCCAAATGTACTATTTTGCGGACAGTTTCTGTTTTCCTCTGAGATGTCACATTTTGACCTTGAAAATGGACGAAATGGTTGTTGATGTTTTCATGAGACTTATAGTTCTCTATTTTTGCTTCGAAATGGTATAAAGTTTACCCCAAACTGATAGGCGTAACTTTAGTTATGGCCGAAATGCCAAGAGACATCAAATCTGCCATTTAGCTATTTGCCTTTAAACTTGATTTCCGGTTGCCTTGTTAAGACTTGTATTGTAATTGGATTATTTTGAGCCTAGTTGAAGGGCTATTGTGGTAACATTGCCTATGTGTGACATTGGGACTGATTTGAGGAAAATGATGAGGCCATAAATGGCTGGAAAATAGGTAAACACAAGGGGCATGCCGCCCAAATTTTTACTAGAGGTATAAACCAACCTTTGGAATTCTGGTTTTGTAATCTGCAAATTTGACCTAGATCCACTGAAAACTGGGTTAAGTTGTCTTCATAAAAGTTGTAACCCTTTGTCTTAATTTCGAGACGCTACCTAGTACACATTTATCCGATAATTGCAGCTCCAGTTATGGTCAAAACCGTGTAACCCGTTTTGGTCAAAACCGTGTAACCCGTTTTCATACCATTTTCATTTTCGCGCACGCGCACATGGATTTCTTGGCCGTTTTGGCCGTTTTAGTCCTTATTTCCATTTGTGATGGTTGTTTGACTGATAGTTGAGTATAATCTTCTGTCACAGGCAGTGACGAACCGGACGGAGTTGGTGGACTCGTATAAAGTGCCTTGATTTGCGTGCTAACTATTTTGAATGAGTAATTGGGTTTATTTATGTGATAAATTGTCAAGGTGACTTATATATGTTAAATGGGTACTTAGACTAGAGTGTACTTTATCTCGCTCGACCTAAACCCATCCTTTGTTCTTGATTTAATATGTGAGAATACATACTTTGTGTTGAGTATCACCCTTTTACTATGTGCTGTTGGGGTGATTACATGACTTGAGTTGAACCCCTTGTGCTGTATGCTGTTGGGGTGAGTACTTTGTTGAGAGATATCATCTATTGAGAGATTGGATATCGCAAGGCTTGGTTCCAGCTCGATTCCAAGGGTAGACGGATTATTCGAACCAGCCGGGGCTTGGTCGAAGTTAGTCTCATGCTAATCTTGGAATTTCGTTCTTTGTTAAAGCTTTGATGAAAGCTAAGTGATTTTATTTCGCTCGAGCTGCTATGTGCTGTTGACTGGCCAACAGGGGTTGATAAGGTAAACGGGAAAAGTAAATGGAGTCTACGGACCATGAGTGTTTTGATTGACGGAGTGTCAACAGGCGTTCAAGCTCGGGGAAATGAACTGGTTTTGAAGCCACCCGTATCCTACCATTGTGATGTTACATTTCTATCTATTGATGTGAAATATCTAGGGTTACAAGTTTATTTGGATGTGATTTTACGTTTTTACCCCCGATTATTCACTAAGCATATAACTTACCCCATTTCATTTGTTTTCCTTAGCAGGGGCCAACGCGGGGATCTCTCGGGAAGGTGTATAGACTTTTGGTTTAAAGAATAACTGATGTTATCCTAGTACTTGTTATAAGTGGACTAGTAAGATGTATATATTTGTTGTGGTGGTTATAGTTATCAGCTTTTTTAGGGTTTACTTTTTGGTACTAATGGTATGTATGGTTTGATGTAATAGTTTATATAACTTTTGAAGATGTAATAGTGTATATAGAACTTTCTTTTAGCGTGAAATTTATTTATCGTTTTGAAATTGAGTCATGGCACGAGTTAGGCAGGCGATCCACTAAACCCTTTGGTACGCCTCTGGGTACGGTGGGGTCGTCACAGTCAATAAGTCAGATCTTATCCAAATTCAATTCAGATCCAATATACATAAGTAGGGTTTGGATTTAATTTGTCAAATCCAAACTCTATTCAAACCCACACCCTGTAAGAGAGTCATGAGTCTTAATAGGGTCTAATTTTCTGTAATCCAAACTCAAACACACACACACACACACACGCATTTATAGTAGATTTATAAAAGAGCAAAAGCAAATAAATGAAAGATTGAATGAAGATGCTGATGAAACTTTGAAAATAATTAGCTTTAGTTAATAATAGTTCTTTCTTTGAGTACATAATATTGCATTCAACATCTTGAATGTTAAATTTATTATTTGAAAATAAAAATTGGATGATATTTATGTTATTTTTTTAACTATTTAAAACATTTTTACTTTAATTCTTTATTGTGTGTTCAGAAAAATATCCATGGGCACCCGTTGAATACTCAAACCCATGGGTTTTCTTTTTTAGACCCATAAGAGTTTGAATTTAACTAAATTTAATGAGTTTGGATGTGAATCAAAAGAATCTAATCCGAATCTTATCCATTGACATGTCTAAGTACACACCATGTACCATTATTGAATGCATCAAATATCATCCCCCCCCTATTACCCTTGTTTACTTAAGACCCTAATAAATTCAAATGTTTTGACAGATTGTAATATATTATTATGGATTTTTTAGATGCAGAATATGCATAAATAGAGTTTTATTTGGCATTTTACAACCCTCATTATCATTTCTTATAAAATTGTTTCTTTAATTTTTACAATTTTTCAACCGCAGAATATCACTTAAGTCATAAAAGGGTTTTTTTTAAAAGGAAAATCATAAAAGGTTAAGGTACAAATTTCTAAATGAATAATAGGACATGGTTACAACTTTAGGTGTCAATAAAAGTAAAGGAAAATAAACTTGTTCGTAAAATAATTTTTTAAAATTGGGGTGCAGCGGGCTCAAGCTGCAATACAACGCCTAGACAACTCTCGAAGACCCCACCTAGCAAGCTATAATAATTTGCTTTCCCCCTAAAATAAAATTCACTTAATATTGCCTTGACCCCTGAGCCCAGGTACCAAATAATATATTAAACTGGTAAGAGCAATTACTACACAGTTTGTTCCAACAAATGAACCAATACTTCATGAATAAATTTTATATACAGTGATGATATATACGTTATCACCGTTAGATCCATGATACATGTATAATATTTGAATTTCAAATTTAAATTTTATATAATTGTTATTCATCCAAAATTGATGGTGTATATACTATTATTGTACAAAAGATTAATCCATATTTTGTACTGTTCATATATACTTAGGGAGAGATTTAAGATTATATGGGACAAATATAATATGAGATATTATACGTTTGTATATCATATGAATTTTTTAAAAACACAAGTAAAAGTTCAGCTTTAAAATATGAGTTTGAAAAAGTTATGCATATAAATTCGTATGTGAACAGTGAGGACATATTTCATAGTTATGAAAGAAAGAAAAGATAAATTACTTGTCAAAATAGTAGTTAGATTTTTTGCGATATTTTAAAAAGATTGTTACAATAAAATAAGATCTTTGTGAAACAAATAAATATAAAGGTGAATTTTACTAATTCTTAAAATTAACTAATATAAAGGTGGTTTTGGAAAAAGGTATGACGAGGAAGGCCAAGAAAGAAAAAGATTCCACTTTCTCTTGCAAGAAGCTCAGGCAATGTTTGTTGCATTCTATTTCTCTGATTATTTTCCTACAATTGGTTGGTTGTATAAATACACTGGGATGCTATCTCGACTGGAAAAAGTTTTCAACAAGCTTGATTTGTTCTACCAAGAACTCATTGATGAGCACCTGGATCCAAATAGGCCAACGTCAATGGATGGAGACATTATTGATCTCTTGATTCAATTACAGAAGGACAGATCAACTCCGTTTGATCTGACTCTGGATCACATCAAGGCCACACTTATGGTAATAAACTAACTCTTTAACATACTATTCCAATACACAGTGTGATGTACAGGTTCTGTCTAGTTCTTTTCTACTTGAAATTGCAATCATATCTTATGAAAAATAATGCTACTTAATATGAATACTATACAATTTAATACTGACACAAAGACAAACACAGCGTTATTTATTTGTTTTTCTATTTACATCCTTAAGTTAATTGGCACTATTACGGGCAAAAACTTGCATAGACTTGATTTACAGGCCCACATGTAGACCGAGTGGTGCCAGTTATGCCACGCCACTACGTGCCAATCTCCCCCTTAATCCCAAATTTGCTTCCTAGCCTCCGTCATTCCCCAATCATCAGCGTCTATCTCTTCCTTAACTACTACTTTCCCCCAAAATCACCGGTTCCTTCCTACCCTAGTCATCATCACCATATTATCAGCATCCTTTCATTACTTCCTCTCTCTTTCCTCCCCAAAAGTTGTAACCAGTTTATTCCTCCTTTTTGCCTTCATCGGTACCATCTCCACCGAAACCATTACCATTCTCCTTCTTTGTGGTTTCTTTCCCTCTTTCATTTCCTGAGATGCTTAGGGTTTTTTTTTTCGGTGAATTCATAATTATTTAAGGAAAACCAAAAATAAAGCCAAAATAACAAACCAAATCCAATCAGAAATTTACCGAAAAAGAAATCTGAAGGCATGGGGCGGGGGTTTTTGGAAATTTTACAAGGCTGAGATGGAGTTTGGCAGGAAAGCAAAAAGAAACCTGACCTGAAAAATTTTTGCTATTAGATTTTGATGTGTACTTGTATATTGTTCAAAAGAGGAATTTTAAAAAATTGAGAGAGACGGTAGTGCAGAGCCTTGAAGTCAAACAAGGTGACAGATGGAAGGTAAAACTCAAGTGAGGAATGGAGTACATGAACTTGCAGCTAGTTAATGCTGAGGAACATATTGAGGGACAGTTTACTGGAAATCTTGGAGAGATTCTTGATCAGATGTAACAATATTCTCTACATGCTTTGAAATAGCCAATGTTTTCAGAACCGGACCGGACCGGCCGGTTCGACCGGTTGGACCGCGAACCGGCCATGTCACCGGTCCGGTCTAATGTTAAAGCCGGAAGTTCATGGAGAACCGTTGAAACCCGGACGAACCGGACGAACCGTGCGAACCGTTAAGAACCGTGAACCGGCGGTTTTTTAAATTCTTCAACAAAATATCAAGAATGGTGTAGCTAAGATTCGAACCTGGGTCTTCAAGTTTAAATATGACAATCTTACCGCTAGACTGTACTTAAGTTTGTTGAGAATTCTACTTGACTAAAAAATATATTAAAACATCAAGTTCTTCTCTTATTTTTTTTTTTCAATTTTTTCTTCTTAACCATTTTTAACCCAAATATCCACAACAAGATTTTCTCAAGTCTTCACCATTATTATCAGGTTATTATCTTTAGCAGATTGTAAACAAGTTGAAAATTTCAACTTTTCTTGTTTTTCAACATTTTAGTAAGTTTAATTTTTTTCTTTTCAAGGTTTTTTTCTATATTATTATCTTTAGTTGATTTTTTGCATTTTCTTCTTTTTCCCCTCAATTTTCATATGTTTCCCTCATTTTTGTTTTATTTTTATTCGATTAATTAAGGATGAAATTTTTGCAAAAGTAGTGCACATCCGTGTAGGAATTGGGTAGGAATTACAAATAATAACATTGGGTTGGTCAAAAATATGGTAGTTGGCACATAATCGAAGCTATTGATAATTGAATTTAAAATAATTAATGGTATAGGATCATTGAATTTAATATAACATGTTAATTAGTAATGTTTAGTAGCAATTAATTTTTTATGTGTTTAACTGTATATTTGTTTTTCAAAAATTTTTAGTTTTTTTTAGTTTGAGCAATTAGATTTATATTTTTATAATAAAATTTTAACTTTTTCAGCTTAAGTTGATGAAATTGTGAAGGTGGTGTGGTTGCTTATCATGCCACTGATAAAAGTTTGCTATTCAAATAGTTTGTCTTAACTTGAACTCTTTTATGGATTTTTTTAAGGGTTGTAAAAGAATTTCAATATTTAATTTATTTATTTTTTGTGTTTTTATTTGTGATAATTGGTGCACATTTGGATTGTATCTATTTATGTTTATAATGAATTTATGAAAACTTGTGGTGAATTATGATATTTTAATTATATTTATCATTCCATGTTTTGTGTATAACTTTTAGAAAATTTATTATTATCATAACTTAAATTAAGTTATGTTGGTAAAGTTCAAGTGTAGAATGAAACCTGCTTAGTACTTAACACTTTAAAAAAAAAAAAAAAAAAAAAAAAAAAAAAAAAAAACAGTGAACCTTTGAACCGACCGGTTGGACCGGTCGGACCGGTCGAACCGCGAACCGGCCACCTCTCCGGTTCACTGACCGGTCCGAGTTTAAAAACATTGGAAATAGCATGTAGAGATTCTTGATCAGATGTACATTGAGGGATGTTTCTAGTGAGTTGTGATGATGTGGCAATTTCACCATTAATCGGTCCACAAGTGGGCCTGTAGACCGCGTCTACACAAGTTTTTGCCACTATTACATGACAACTCCAAGTTCAAATTCTGATAGAGAGGTTGTGTTTTGGGTCTCCACTAGAACTGGATCGGATGGGAATCTTAATTTTGTCTTACACAAATGTTGATTCATTTCAATTGGATACATTGGTCTTGATGACAACAAGCATTTGAATCCGCCTTTTTTTATATATATAAAAAAGAAATTGTAATATTTCCTAAACATAATGTTTACCATCTCTTTATCGCTTATACATCACATTCCAAAAATTTTACAGCTTTAATGTTCGAAAATTTTTTTGAATAATCTTCAACGGAAGCACATGAAAATATTTTGGCTTAGGAAATTCATTGATGATTATCTTTTCTGTTTTTTCAAAAAACAACTGCAGAACGTATTTTTGGCCGGGTCAGAAATCTCAGCAGGTGCAGTAATCTGGGCAATGACAGCCATTATCAAGACCCTACGGCACTGGAAAAAGCTCAAAACGAAATCCAAGAGGTGCTTGGAGAGAAAAAAATGATAGAGGAAGATGATACTCAAAAGCTTCCCTATCTCAAAGCAATCATTAAGGAGACCATGAGATTGTACCCAGTTGCTCCTCTTTTAGTCCCAAAATACACAATGGAAAGTTGCATCCTAGACGGGTATGAGATCCAGCCCAAGACTGCCGTTTACGTGAATGCTTGGGCAATTGGAAGAGATCCTGAGTACTGGGAAAATCCACATGAGTTCTTGCCTGAGAGATTCTTGAATAGTACTATAGATGCAACAGGGAAACACTTTCAATTCATACCGTTTGGGGCAGGCAGAAGAAGCTGCCCAGGATACTACCTGGGACTAGCAACTGTGGAGCTTGCACTTGCTAATCTTTTGAACTCATTCAATTGGGGTTTGCCTTCTGGAGTGAAGAAAGAGGACATTGATACTGATGTTTTACCTGGTCTTGCTATGCTTAAGAAAAATGCCCTGCGACTTGTGGCAAAGAAACGTGTGCCTTTGTAGTGAAAAAAAAAACATGTTAAATGGGATCAGAATGTGTGGTTCATATACAATGTACGGCCATTTGAGGAATTCTTGCTGTTTTGGTCTTCAATTTGGTATCATCAGATTTGAAATGAAAGAGTTTAATATGTTGAAACAAATTTTTAAGCAAACTGTGGTATGAAATCTTTGACCCTTTTTTGTAAATGAATTCATGGAAGATGCTTGAATGCAATTAGGTCCTCAATTATTGGGCCTTGGGGAGCAGTTTAGAAAACCAAACAATGTGATCCAGAATCATCTCTGATAAGCATTACGTAAAGAATGCACAAATTATTTGCAAAGAAAGTGTATTCTATAAACTCAAGGACCATGCGCGCAGTTGGGATTCTTGATGATAAATAGCTCAGGACATGTACGGTTCATGTTATCACTAATTAGTCAATATCAGTGATGATTACTGATATGGTTTTAGTGATGACATTGATAAACATTTGTGACAAAAAACAAAGCCGTCACTAACTCTCTGTCTGTCATTGACAAAATATTTCATCAATAAATATTGATGTTCATTGACGACTTTCAAAGTTGTCCCTGTACACTTTTATCGATGGACATTCAGTGATGACCTTGAAGTTGTCAGCAAATTTCATCAGTGACCACTTTTCCTTTTGTCTGACAAGAATTGAGTGACAGGTCATTAGTAACAACTTTTTCTTTTTCTGTGGCAAAAATTGATTGTTACTAATGACCAACATTTTGAAATGCGTATTTAGGGCGAGCTAGGGGGCGAGGCGTTCCCAAATTGCCCCTGGGCAGTCAAATGGGGCATTAGTGTCATAGGGCGTTCTGGTGAGTTTTTTTTTTTGAGGCGTAAAAAATGTATGTCTTTAAAATTCCAGCACTTTTTCCCTTTTTTAAATTCTAGAAGAACATCTAAACAGGATTTTCTCTTCACATGCTTAAGGAAGTTGAGACCCTCAAGCTAAATTGCAAGTTCTGAAAACTTTTCTTATGTTAGCTTACAAATTTAAGTTGGCAACCATGGATGTTAATTTGGAATTTAATGATGCAAAGGAGGTGAAACTTCAAAACTTTATGCTTCACAATGAGGATACTCTAAAGAAATAGGGGAAGGACACTTGCTTTGATAGTCAAACCTCACAAATATCATTTGCTAGTATCCTCAAAAGGAGTTTTCGCAACTGTAATACACACACACACACACATACATACATACATACATATATATATATAATAATATTTTTGTTTTTTTTTTTTTTTAAAATATTTAAAAATAAAAATTGTGGGGCTTATGTCCCATGCCCTGGGGCTTTTGCCCTATTTGAACGAACATAGAACGCCCTGCCCAACGCTTTCACCTTTTAAAATACTACTAATGACCAATTTTGTTGTTGTGACAAGCTTGATTTGTTCTATCAAGAATTCATTGATGAGCACCTGGATGCAAATAGGCCGATGTCAATGATGCAGACATTATTGATCTCTTGCTTCAATTACGGAAGAACATATCAACTCCGTTTGATTTGACTAGCACTGTAAACGAATCGAGTCTCGAGTCTAAGCTTGGTCAACATCGAGTTCGAGTCGAACTCGAGCTCACAAATAATAAGCTCGTTAGTTTGCGAGCCAGCTCGAGTTCGATTATATATATATATATATTTATTTTTTATTGTAATAGTAAAATTACATATATCCCTAATATTTAATTATTTGTTAAGAAAAATTATTATTTTATTCATTTTAAAAATAAAATAATTATTTTTTTTATTTTTTTTAAGCTTGAACTTGACATTTTGAGCTTGTCAAACTCGAGTTCGAGTTCGAATTTCATAAAATTAAATTGAGGTTCGACTTGATTAACCCGAAACTCAACTCGACTCGACTCATTTGCACCCTTAGATCTGACTATAGATCACGTTAAGGCTATCCTCACGGTAATAAACTAGCTCTTTAACATACTATTCGAATACAGGGTGTGATTTACAGGTTGTATTTAGTTTTTTTCTCTTACTTGAAATTGGAATTGTGTCTTATGAAAAATAATGCTACTTAACATGAATAAGATACAATTTAATTCTGATAAAAAGGCAACACAGCCTTATTTATTTGTTTTTCTTTTCACATCCTTACGTTAACTAGTACTAGGTCACGTGCTTTGCACGTGATTATAATATCATAAAATATAATATTTCGTATATATTAAAATTTTTTTGTGAAATTTTTTTTTAAATTTTTCTTTTTTCTTTTTAATTTTTGTTTTTAATTTTTTTAATAAGTAGGAGGTCTTGAATCTAGGACCCTCTACTTATAATCCCTTCCATCTTACCATCCAACCCAACTCTCTCCCTATGTTCTTTTTTAATAAAATTTTCATCTTCTTTAATTAATTGTCCTTAAAACCATTATTTTAAAAGGAAAAAAAGGTTCACTAAATGTTGTATCAATTCATACAAAATCTCTAGAGAATTTTTAACAAATGAGGATACATTCGGTCTCTTTCAATTTATAATAACGGTTTTAAGGAAAATTAATTAAAGAAGATGAAAAATTAACATTTAAGAAAATAAAGATTTGACCAAATATGAAATGATTTGACAAAGGTATCAATATTTTGAATGGTATATGTACAATATTGATAATAATAATTATTTCTTGTGGTTTTTCTTTTTTCCAAGACAAATAAATTATGATAAGATAACTAATTTTTTTAATTTTTAATCAAATATATGAACAATTGTTTTTTTTTGTTTGGAGTTAGGATGACCTGAATTTGCATGCTAACCAAACGTTAATTGTTTGCCAACCATTGGGGTTAACCCAAAGATCAGAAAAGACTTCTTAGAGTTCTCTCAGATGTTAGGTTCAGGATTCGAATCTTATACCTAACAATTAGGGATGAAAAGAGCGTAAGGAGGGATGGGAAGGTAAAAATGAAATAAAATAAAATAAAAATAATTGTTCACAAAAATATCAGTTGCATGCATTATGATTATTATTTTTCATGTTACATAAGTTGAATTTGTCAATTGCTTGATGAAATTCGTCAATATGAAATCATATGCACTATTTTTTGAAAATTGAAGAGATATATATTCTTTGAAGTTGAACTCTTTGTATTATTTTGTGTACTATTTCTGTTAATAATGGAGTATAAATGATCCACCACATATCAATTTTTTCTGTCTAATTGTTCATTTCATGAGAATTAAAATATTATTGGTCGAGATAATTGAGTTTTTCTTTTTTTTTTTTGAATTTTTTTGGACAAAATCCAACATAAAGTACAAATGACAAAGATTCTATTATTGTAAGAGCACCTTGTTTTGGTATCAATTGTAATATTTTTGAAGATTTGAAAATTTAATTAGGCCGTGACTAATCAAGAATTTTTAATGGAAATGAAAAGGTGAAAATAGAATGCAAAGAGACACATTAGTTTGGAGTGTTATATTTTTTTTATTATCTTCATAATTCAACTTTAATCAAGGTTACAATCTTTTTTTGTAACTACGATAGTTATAGCTATTGATAAGTGCATATTTTACATGTTTTTAAGTGTGTTTTATTAGTTAGTTTTAGTGTGTTTTAACTACTTTTATAGCCAATTAGCTAGGATTCTAGTGAAAATATGCATTTTTTGGTTTATGTAGTAAAAATTGCATTTCTATGGATTTTTATGGTGAAAACTTCATGTTTTTTTAGGTTTAATGATTCAATCATCAATTGAAGTGATTTGAGAAGATAATTGGATGATTGGTGATGGTTTGAAGTGATAAAAAGAGAATATGAAGTGCAAAAAAGGATATGCAATCAAGACTAAAATGAATCAAGTTTCACAGTTTTGACACCTTGTGGTATTTCGATAATATCTTGAGCTAAAAGCATCGGATTGAGGTGATTCGTGAACCATGTTGAAGCTAAGAGATAGATCTACATTTGGTATGAAACATCGAAGTCCAGTTCAGTCGTTTTCCTTGTTAGAAAGTCGAAATACAGAAGTGCATTTTCGTGGCCGAAAACTGAAATAGAGTTCTGACCAATTGAGGGTATTTTGGTCATTTATCAGTCCACAGAGCTCCAAATTAGATGATTCTTCATGCATTGGAATCTAATTCAAAGGGCTACAACTTTCATGTTTTGTACAAGAGTTAGTTCAGCCTCCATCATCAAGAAAAGATCAGTGGAAGTTGGGAAATATAGAGCACGTAAATCTGAGTTATAATACATGGGCAGACAATGCTTGAGAAATGGAAGATCGGCTATCGATTATCATCAAGTGCAAAGTTCCTAGAATAGACGTAACCAAGAAATTACCAAAGGTATGTCTTTCAAAGATGGTTTGAGGTGCTTAAAGGCTAAATGCAATGTTATAACGTTAAAAGTTCAATTGAACACTATTACGAATATGCTTAAACAAAAGAGGAATGCTAATGTTTTCAATTCTTATCATGTAATTTGTGACTTGTGTGGAGGTTATCATGATACTCATACATGTATCCAAGCACAAAATGTGGATTATTATGATGAATTTGGGCATTATAATTCTTATTTTGATCAATGCAACCCTAATTGAGACAGTTCTTATGCTTACGGTTGGAATAATCAATGTGCATATAGTGATTCTTCATGTTTTTATGATTACCAACCCGAATGTGTCCAATATGAATCAAAACCATCTTGAGAATTGGCAATAGAAAAATTAGCTAATGCATATTTACCTTGGGAATTAGAAGTGAACTATTAGCTAATAATTCTAATGCATCTTGGGAGTTAGCTATAGAAAAATTTTCTAATTAATTTGATTTAGTTATAGAAAAGCTAGATAATGCGACCTCCGATCATTTTGCTAGAATTGAGGAAATGTTAGATGAATTAGTTTCTCACTTTGGTAGAATACAAGAGCAATTGTATAAGTTGTGTGAAGTTATTTTTTCTACCTATATAGTAAAAGCACGAATGAGTTTTGGCAAAAGAGTGGTCGTCTGCTGATGTGTCAAGCTGTCATTGGTTAAAATGTGGTCGTCCTCCTCATGCCAAAATCACGTGCCCAACTAGGGAAATATTGGAGGGTTTTCTTTCTTTCTGACGTATTCTGCCGAGGATGGGACTAGCGCATGGCTCGATACATCACAATTTAGAAGGGTACTCTTTCTCCCTTGTTCATCGCTGTTCTCCTCTCTCTCTCTCTCTCTCGTCTGATTGGGTTTTAGTCCCTTGGTTTACCCCTCCGATTTTTCATTTACACGAACTCTCTTTTCTACATGTGTTTGTTCTTTATCCACTGGATCCAATCTAAGACGTGCAGTAGCAGAGAAAATCACATAAATTGAAGGTTGGTTAGTGGCTCGAGGATTATTACCCATCAAATTCTTATCTTTTTCCTCCTCTGATTTCTGTACGATTGGGACTAGGGCTTGGTAAACACTCTCCGTCCCTATCACTTACTTTCTTCTCTTATCAAACTCACCGGCGGACCAACATTTCTTCCATACCTCTGCGATTTTCTCCGTATTGTTGTCTCTAAAAATTAAGGTCAACAACAACCACAGATGACCTTCAATTTTTTGGCTTTTGTTTCTGATCTTTTTAGATGAGATGAGCTACAAATAACTTGTAGATTTACTCAACTTTTCTCCGTTCTTCCAATGGTCTTTATTAGCTTAATAATTAATAAATCTTGGTTTAATATCTCTGTTACTCAATTATTTTCTTAACGATAAGAACTTTGATCTTCTAATCTTTATATCTTAAGATTTTTTATTTTATTTTATGTCTCTTATGTTTTATTTATCCAATTTTCTAATTTTTATAGTATTATCTTTGCAGGAAAAAGATGAAAACTTTTATGGAATGCAAATGCAAGTACTTGTGGATATATTCCATCCTTTTCTGTCCTCTAAAGGTCTGTTTTGCTTTATTTATCTATTGATTTATTTGTTTATTTATTTTTTGCCGATAAAAACTTTGTCCTTTTAATTTCGGTCTCTACTCTCAAATCACTTGAAGTTTTTATTTTGTCTTTTATTTTATTGGATTATACTATTATTTTTATAGAAAGGAAGATGAATTTATTAGGTTTTAGCTAAAAAATAAGCATGAACATCAATGTTTTCCTCTATAAACATTTTTTCTGGTGCTGTTTGACAGAAAGTATGAGTTATAGTGGTTTCTTAAAGTATTCTAGAAGCATTTAATCCCTAAAACACCTATGCATTCTAGAGCCCCTGTTATAGAAACACCATTGATTTATTTATTTCTTTTCTTGGTGCACATTCATCTGTGATTTTTCCCATCTTTTTTCTTCGTTTATACTCTCATATTACAATTTGCATTTTTACAGAGTGAGGAAGAAAAGGAAGAGCAACCTCTATGGTAAGAAACTTTTTAGCCCACAAGTTTTTTGCTCTGGTTTGTTTCCCTTTTCAATTTGTGACCTTTCCCTCTTTCCCTCTATGACAGAGGTTTGTGGAGGATGGCAAAAAATTGTGGTAAAACTCCTGCTCCTATTTTTTTCACGGTACTTTGGGCCTTTTTTTTTCAGATTTTAATATTCTTCTTTTAAATACTAGCTTTGAGTGAATCCTTTTACCTGTCAAAATGAAATCTGCCAAAATTATATCAAGTGCATTTGTTAAATTAGAAGTTAGATGATAAATAACATTAACTAATATGGAACAAAAGGGTCGAGGTTAAGACTTTTCACTTTCACTTTTGCAGAGAACTTTAAAGATTTTCCAAAGAAACCTCTAAGCTGGTTCAGGAATCATTTTTTTCTCAGTTAAAAGTTGAATCCTTTTGTTCTTTTCTTATTTTTTCACTAAATATGGGACCTGGTCTTCATGCAATTTCTGTCTCTGCATCTTTTAGGACAAGTCAATATTTCTAAAGTAGTATATGTTTGAGAGTAAGACTAGAGAGATGATTGTCTACACAACTGAAGGTACTTTGCCATTGCAATTTCTCAGGGATAAATTTTTCCCCATCAGATGTTTATCTCTGACCTTTTTTTTCTTCTTTCTTTTTTTTTTGGTATCCACTACAGGAGGAAGCAATCTTTATTTGTGGTCCAGGAATAAACAAATGGTGAAGATAGCCTTTAAGTAGGTGTTTTTTCACCTTTTATTGTTGTTTTTCCTTTTCTGGGTTTTAATGATAGTATAAGTTCTAATTAATCGAGTCTCTGTTTAATTGATAGGTGAGAATATCTTAAACTAGGTGACTTGGTTGAGCAGATATTGTGCACATCCATAATTGGAACTCTATAGCATGTCAGGTTCCTTATTTGGTTATCTGGATAGACTATTTTGTAGTGTGAAATGTCATCTTCTTTTGATGGGCTTTTGAATAACGAATCATTAGTTTCTTTTCATTGATTAATTTTATAGATTGATTACACTTTTGTTGTTAGAGTAAGTTTTACTTGGTAATAAATTTGTATATTTCATCTTTAACCTTTTGGGTTCATTTCTTGAACTTCAATATTTATCTACCTATATAGTAAAAGCATGAATGGGTTTGTTAAGATGGTGGTTGTTGTGCTGATGTGGCTGTGTTATATTGGTTGGAGGATGGTCGTCATTCATGCGTTTCTCACGTGCCAAAAATTTTGTTTTAGGGCTTCCTTGTTTTTTTTCCCCTCATTCATCTCTGCCGCTTCGTTGCTCTCCAGAGCTCCTCTCCTCTCACCTTCCATTTTTCTTTTCTTTTCTTTGTTCCTTCTCTGTTTTTCCTTCCCGTTTCCCCCTTCCCCCCTTTTCCTTTTGTTCTCTTTCCTTTTTTCGATTTTATGATTCTAACTGATTTTTTTCCCTTGTTAGAATTGGTCTGGATATGAAGCTACTAAACGCATGAGACACTGAAATCATCTTAATTGGTAAGTTCCAATATTTCCCTAAAGTTTTACAGTTTCCTTTATTTAAAAAAGAAAGACATTTTTCCTGCTAAGATTTGTTAATCCTTCGATTAATAACCCAGAGTTCTGAAATACTATTCTTCCATCTCCTTCTTTGAGCAAACAAAGAAAGCCGTAGTAAAATCTTCATCCAAAAGCAGCGAAAATTGGAAGTATTTATAAACCCTGAGATCTGCTACTTTTTATTTTCTTGTTAAGTGTGCTTCTGAGTTTGTGTTTTGCTTTCTCTTTTTCTTGGGCTTAGATCTTGCAGGTGAAATATTAGAAATCTGCTTCAGCACCTTAATTAGATTTTGTAAGTTTTCCTTGATTCTTCACTCCTTGTTCGTACAATTCTACAAAGGTCACTTGTTCTCCCGCTTTTCTGTGAGTGTAGCTGTGGCGATGGCCTCGGGATTTTCTCTCGTAGGTATTTCAAAAAATTTTCCCCCTTATTTTCTCTTCAACTCTCCAGTCTTATTCTACACCACTATCTTCCTAAATCTTTATTCCTCTCATCATTTGAATCATCAGTAAGTTGGATCATCCACCATTATAAAAGAAAAAAAATGTGGAGATCGTTTTTCCTTTAGACTTTTCCTCATCTCCTCAGAAATTGTCATCTTCATTGGTGATTTTTGTGGGTTTTTTTCCCAATGCTTGATTATACTTTCTATGGTGTTGTAGGTGGAAAGGTTGAATATTTACTTCGACTCCAGATTCAAGGTAAGTGTTTTCCATGACTTTCCCTTATCTTTACCTCAATTCATTTTCTCATATGCTTTTACTCTCATCTCTAAGGTTTTTTTTTTATTTTTTTCGTATTGCTTTAAGAAGGAATAATTTGACTTCCCTGTAATGTATTGTGCTCTTTATGATGTTTTGGTGAGATAAATTTTTTTTGTTTTCATTTTGGGTTTTTTTTGCTGTTACTGTAATTTAGGAACTTTTTTATAGAGAGTAGTGAAGGAAGGGATGATAATGTTTTGGATGGTTTAGGAAATCAAAAAGTTTGATTTTTTTCATACCCTTTTCTAAATAATCAAGAACATTATAATTGTACTTTTTTGGATTGAAATATCATATATTTCATAACATTTTGCCGAAGGATTAATAAGGAATGGCTTTGGAAATATGCTTTCAACAATAAATCATATGCATGTAGAAAAATTACTCCATTTCTTTTGTTTGGTTTGAAAAATGAAGTAGTGTATTTTTTGGGTAATACAGGAAGTGTATCTATGATATATTTTTGGAGAATATGGTAATTGTTACTAATATTTAACTGTATGAAGTGGATTTTTGCAGCACCACTCAAGAATGCTTCTGCCATTTGATTAACAAAACTACGTGTTTATTTATGTGGGAAGCAGAATCGGCCACCCTTGAATCTTTATCAAGATCAAAGCCTGGATGTGTATGACCCTGGATACTAGATTTTGCACTGATTGTAGCTATTTGATCTTTGCATTACCTGCTGTATATGTATATCAGCTCTTGATGCATTATATCTCACGTGGATGGTGTTATCATAATATTTTTGTTTGGTTTAAAATCTTGTGTAACTGGATGAGTTATTTTGTGCCAAGAGTTTGACCATCCCTTTTGCTACTGATGTACTGAGAGGATAAGAATTATGGCCTATATTAATAATCCTCCTCCTTTTTTGGTCAAATGCAATTTATCCCACTAAGGTTGATATGTAAGCACAGTTTCTTTTCATTGGATTTCTTGAAGTTACAGGCTAATGAAAACCATTTTAGTTATTGTACTACAAAGTAATGCGTTTTTTGGTATTTGGGTTATTTTGAAGTGTATGATTCTAATAACAAGGAAAAGGCTTGATGCAATACTACATTGTGCATTTCTTTTTTCTTCTTTTTCTTATATTCCTTTTTGTGCTGGGACAGCTTTGATATGTAATGAGAACCTCCGGAATGCAGTCTACTGGTCGTAAGTTTCATAAATGTAGCCTTTTACATTATCTCATGTACTTGTCTTTCCTTTTACGGGATTCTAGCTGTTGACATGCATCAAATGATCAAGGGCAGAATTGCATTGAGGCTTGTGAAACTTCCTTGTTTCTTGTTTTGTGTGTGTTAAGTAGTTGACCATCCCCTATGTGATGTAGTGAGAAGATACACCTGCATTAGTAATGCTCCTCCATTTTGGTCAAATGCAGTTTATTTCACTATGGTTGATATGTAACACAATTTCTTTTCCTTTCTGTAGATTTCTTGAAGTTACAAGCTAATGAAGCCATTTTGGTTATTGTACTACAAAGTAACGGGTCCTTCTTTGCGGTCTTTGGGTTAATTTGATGCAATTACGAAAATAGTGGATTGGTTGTATCAGAGTATAAAAATAAGGCCAAGCCTTGCTGCAATACTACACTGCTCTTTTTTTTTTTTTTTTGAATTAGAAAGTCACAGATTTTAGTGTACATAAAAAATATAAGGCAGCATTACACAGTGATATATTATTTTCAAACTAATGACTTTGCCATTGTTGTCCAATTAGTCAGCATAACAAAAATGACTGTCATTTAGCAACCAGACTGAAATTGTGGCTCTCTTCATTGCTTAATAAAATTACAAAAAATAATCACAAAGATTTGGGTGCACCTTCATGTAACTCTTTATATTGAATATCCCAATTTGAATAATTGAACATTTTTTGGCAAAATTGAAAATTACACCGCGCATCGCGCGGTGTTTCCCTCCTAGTCTAATGATATGCACTATGACTCTAGCATGAATGGTGACCATGTTGCAAGTGAAAGTGGATTGCATTTTGATGAAAATGATGAATCTCAATTTCGTTTCAATGAGAAAATGTCCATTTCAGATGATAATACCTTCGGAGCTAACCTTGAACCTCAAGAAGTGAGCCTTAACAACTCATTTTTAACCCCTCTTAAGGAATGTATTGTGAATATAGGTTTTAAAGGTATTATTGCCCAAGACAGCCATGCGGATGTTCCTTTGGTGAGTACTTAAGTGATGTACGTTTAAGGTAATATCTATGAAACACTTGAGATAGGTAAGCCACTTCCATATCTCATATCATTAGAACACATGGCTTTTGTTGTTAAGCCACCTTCTAATGATCCACCATGACCTATAATGGTAGATGATTCGTTAACAAAGCCTCCTTGAAAAGTGAGGTAAAATAGTTGATAGGGTGTTAATTGTTATTAATTTTATTGCTATTTTCCCCCTTTGTCCTTGCCAAATATATTTTTAATTGTTAACATATACTTATTTTTGGTATTTGGACCTATCTACAGGAAGTGGAACTGACAAATGCTAAAAAGGGGATTTTATTGAGAAAAATCCTCCACATGCTAGAGCCTCCAGCGGATATACAAGTTGGGCCCACATGGTGCTACAAAAACTCCATTTTGGTTGCTGATTAGGAGTTGAAGTCTTTGAGGAGCAAGAGGAAACGAAGAGAGCAAAATTCGGCGGAGCTTACTTTTGGGAATTGGACTCTCAATTCGTGCGAGGACCATGGAGATAAGAGGCACTAGTCATTGTTTTAAGAAGAAAGAACGTACAGAGGGTCCTGAGCAATAGATTTAGTTTCTTTTCTTCTACTTGGCATGCGTGCCTTCTGTTCGATGTAATTCCCGATTGGAAGACAACTTTTATTTCTTGCTTTTTAACGAAAACATGATGGCCTTGACTTCAATTAAATTGCATAGAGATTTATTTATGTGGCGTGGCTAAGCCTTTCACCTAGTCAAGGATCAATTCGACGGCGCAGTCCCAAATATCTGTGAGATCTAATTAGTTTTCACGCGTTTCTTAATTTGTTAGTATTTGCACGTTGTCTATTTGAATTTCTATGGAATTATTTTGTTAATTGGATATCAAGGGTCCGATGTTCAATGTGACTTATTAATCTCCTGCCAAATTAGTCAATTAAATCTGTAATTGTTTGATTGATTGATATTAGTGGTAACTGGCGTGTTTACCCACTAAGGGAACGTGCAATCTAATTTAAATAACCCTCGTAGCGTGTTATTGATTGGGGTTAGGCTTTTCTAGTTATTAATGGAATTGGAAAATTAATTCCTACGGTCGTACCTAGGAGTATTTTCTGGTTAGGGGTAATCAATGGTCGTACCTTGGTTATCAATAAATTAAGGAAAAATTGGTCGTTAGAGTTCGTCGGCAACTATAACTAGCCTATTAATAAATTAAGTGAACCTCTCTTGCATCAATGATCGGGTAAGTAGACTGTGTCTGAATAGTTGTATCCTTGGCTAGAATTTATCTACTCTTGATTTAATTCCTGTCTACATTCGTGCTAGTTAATTATTTATTTTTAGTTGAATTGCTTAATTATTTTTAGTTTTATTCCGATAAAATCCCCCTTTACCAATTAGAATCTCAAAGAGACAAATATCCCCAGTCCCTGAGGAGACGACCCACCTTACCACTGTCTACTATTTAGTAAGTTTGTCAACTAATTAATTCTGGTATATCGGATTAAGCAAACTCTTCGGGAATAGGGTGAATCAAGTAACCCATTGCACACCTAGAGTCCCTGCTCCAGTACCTAGGATTAATTATTGATTGCTTTTAGTGATATTTAGGTTATTATTATTATTATTGCACAGGCTCGACAACCTGTCAATAGTCAAGCTAATAACTATAAAGAATCGCTTGTTGGGAGGCAACCCAACGATTTCTAGTTTCTTTACTAGGTTTTAGTTATTTGATTAGTATTTTTGTGTGTTTTGTAGGTAGCAATGACAAGAAGTCATGCAAATTATTTCAAGTGCAAAAGGGCTTATAAGAAGTGGAGACTGAAGTGAAAAAGGGGAGCTTACCCTTTATTTTTGAGTTTACAATGTTTAATTTTATGATATGAGGTTAAGTTAGTCATTTGCATGTAGTTGAAGTGCATTTAAGTGATTAAGTATGCTCATGATCTATTTGCGCTATTTTGAACCATTTGAACACCATCATATGCATTGGAAGTGTCAAGGGGACTATTTGATCCAAGAACCTCAACCCTCAATTTGCATTCTACATGTTTTTGATTTGTTTTGAGGTGTTGAGGTTCATGTTTAAGTCACTTTCCATGTGCGTAAAGTGTTGACTTGTTGAACATTTCGTTGTAGAACACAAATTAGAGAGTGTGTTTCGAATTGGGGTCAAATTGAAAATTGTAGAAAATTTTGCAATAAGTGCAGATTCTATTATTATTATTATTTTATATTAGATTCCTGTGCATAGCACTGGTCAAAATACAACTAATAGCACTATTAATAGTAATAGTGATGGTAATATTAGTCTTTTCTAATAATAATGATGTTAAAAAAACATATAAAAAGGTTCCCTTATGGGCACCCACAAGGGAAGCAGGGTGGAGTGAGGCAGGGGGAGGGAGTTATATGACAGCAGAGCAGGCTTTGAAAAGCATCCGGTTGCCATCCTAAAATGTAGGTTTGCAAACATAGTGGCTGCTTTAGAAAGTTTGGCAACAAGCCAACAACTTGATAGTTTGATTGTTGTTTAGTTCTCCATCAGAGGTTTGCTCCCAATTATAGCGTCTATCAAATAAACAGCTGCTTGTTTGTTTCTTTCCTGGATGGTATGATGATGAGTTTCCTCCATCTGCCATGTTTCTGCAAAATAGAATTAGTTAGTCTATCTTTAATTTTTTAGAAAAAGGTAGGAGGGCATTAGGATCAAGAAGTTGGGGGTATTATACCCTCAGTGGTGGTTATGTAAGGAACTAGTTGGTTGATAAAAGATACTCCTAAAATGACATTATTGGTTAATTTTTTGGCTACGAAAAAGGTGTCTGTGATAGATAAAGAAGAGAATTGGATATATATACATATATATATGAGTAGTTATTTTAATTAGAATTGTTTCTCACTCCTATGTGGCGTACTTAATTAAGAAAATTAATGAGTTATAGGTCACTTGAATTTTACCTATATTGAATCCTATTTGGATTGTATTATATGTTTAAAAATTATCTCTAATTTTAAAATAACTTTAAAAAACAACTAATCTTATCTTAATAATTTCTGCTTTTATCAAATTATTACATAGAACTATAGTAAAATCTTTTGCAAATCACAATTATTGAAAATTTACGTACTATCTTTCACCACCATATCATTGATTAGTATTCAAATCATTTATCATCTTTTCCTTACTGTTATTACCTTATAAAATACAAAATTTTATTATCTAAAAAATATTTATAAAATAAAGAATGGATTAATCTTTCCTACACTGACAGTGTATACACTATCAGCGTTGGATGAATGACAACTATGCAAAATTTGAATTTGAAATTCAACTTTTGCACATATGTCATGAATCCAACGCTGATAGTGTATACACCGTCAGTGTAGGAAAGATTTACTCATAAAGAATATCCACGAAGTTTTAATATGGGGTACATTGTTTGATGTATACTATTATATTACGATGAAAGTATGTAAACAAATTTTTAAAAATTAGTAAATAATTGAACATTTAGAATACATTAATTTTTAAAGTTAATATGAATGAATATGTAGGATTCTGGTTAATTTTTGTATTTAAATTATTCATATTTGTATAAATTCACAATAAATATATAAAAAAAAGACCGAGCTAAGACACAGACAAAATTCTAGTTATGTAATAAGTACGATGTGTTTCATTTCAAAGTACGATGTGTTTCATTTCGGTCTAACCACCTCCCTGAATTTTGGTGATTAACCCTAATTTTAAACATGTACTACTTTCCTATTTATTATTAAGAATCCCAACTGCATACTCTTTGGATTTTTATACAATAGTTTGATTGGAAATAATTTGTACAGCACTGACCTAATGCATGTTCCCCAATAATTGCACGCATGCATCTTCCATGACTTCACCTATCGAAAGTCGAAGGTTTTGCATCACATTTTGCTTAAACAATTTATCTAAAACATATCCTTCGAATTGAGGACGTTAGACGAAAGTGTTGCTGAAATTTTCGCAGGGCCCCTTGAGCAGTTTTGGGAAATTTACTATATCTTGTTATAAGAATATCGGAATTGAGTTCCGTTTATTGTGTTTTAAACTAGATTCATAGTGCTATTAACCGTGTAAATTTCAGACTCTGGTTTGGTCTGGGTGATTTATGGTGATTTTTCAAAGTTAACTGAAATTGTATACCTGTTCTGTCTTTTACTGGATAAAACAACAATTTGAGGCTTGAATTTGACTGGCTTGTGATCTGAATCTTATAAATGTGTCTTCTGAGAAATTGTACCTCTTTGAGTCTACTTTCCGATGATATAAATTTTATCAATTTTGGACTTAGGAATCATGAGATATGATTTTTCAAATGGAGGTACGCAAACCTGGAAAATCCTGTTTTTCTTAGGACCACCCATTACTTTTTTCTCTAAAAAGGCGCTTTATCTCCTTGTACTAGTAGTTAACTCGGAGAGGTATACGACTTGTAGTCGAGCCTCATTTATGCATTCCGTTTACTGGGTTCGTGACTGTGGGAACTATAATTGCTTTCCCTTGGTTATTCTAGGGTTTCTCGGTGATTAAAGTCCTACTTTGGGTGAAAACTTTTGAAGTATCTGTACTTGAACTGATGAGTGTACTACTCCCCTGAATTATTGTTAAACTGGTTATCTGTACTTGTACCTTGTTACTTGAATGTCTACTTATCTTGTACGAGACGAGGGTGTATTTTATCATACTCGTTCTCTAGCTTGTGTGACTTGTTACCTCTGTATACTTGAACCTGTTACCTGTGCCTACTGTGATGTCGTTTGGAAGTGTATCCAATGACCTTCTTGATAAATTTGAGCTCAACCTCATGGGGAGTCAAATGAATTGAGCCAGCAAGGGCTTGGTCAAGGAAAATTGACAATCCATGGGTGCCGGTTCCTGGGAAATTTTAGGGTATTGGAGACTCTAGATTTCCGGTATACTCGAGTGTTACCATTCATGTTCTTGTTTGGCGTTCGGGCCCGGTGAGGGGGTATGATTGGTGGACAGGATTTGGCGTTAAAGTGGTGTTCTACTGGACTGGTTTCTTTATTTGAAAGTTGACGGAGGGTCAACGTAGTTGGATCAAGTACTGCAATGGGGATTCGGCTCCCAAGAGCCGCCTGTATCCTTTGATTCGTGGTGTTCATTCATTTCCTTTATTTGACGTATATATGTGCCTTAAAAGAGAAATCTTATGATTTATGACTATTTACACTTTTGGTACCTCACTGAGCTTTTAACTCACCCCGTTCCCATTATTTGTTTTCCTTACAAGAACAACTTTTGGAACCATGTTTTGAGAAGCGAGTAGAGCTAGTTAGACATTCATTTGTTCTTTTGTATAGCTCCTCGGAAGTTGAAAACCCTAAATGTATTTTGATTCCAAGTTTTCCCCTTTTGATTTATAAAGTTTATGAACGTGGAGTTATAAAAGTGTTTTCTCTTATATATGTGAACTATTTTCTTTAGTAATGTATTTTCATAAGTGTTGGATAAAGTGTACATGTATCGGTTGTGGTTTGGTTGTGTACGAAAGTTGGACGTGAGGAAAAAAAAAAGAAATTTTAGAGGTTATTGTTCACTGAATCCGGCCAAATTCCGGCCGGATAGTGATGTGGCAGTCACTGTTCATCCGCAGCTCGTTTTCATTTTTTTTTTCGTTTTCGCGACCGTTGAAGCATTCGAGCGCTGAAATTTCATTTAGAATGGGTATCTTGAGTGTGATTAGCTTCGTAGCCCTGGCGAGAGTTGGGCAGGCAGTCCGCTAAACCCTTTGGTTCGCCCTAGGGGAAAGTGGGGCTGCCACATCAGGGAGGGTGAGTGCAACTATCAAAAACCTCAGGGGAGGTTTCTGCAATTATCCCTTATGTAAATCAAGTGAAAGTTTAGATTGGGTTAGTCGCTAGCCTAAATATTCAAAGCCAATGAGGCATGTTCTAGTTTATGAACTTTTGACATGTTATAAGTTTTCTTGTATGATTACATGATCATGGATATAATTATGGGAACGTTCATCTTAAATCATATGTTATATATATATATATATACATATACATATACATATGTTCATGCATATGATATGTTCAAGGTCATTATAATCTAAAAGTATACTTATGCGTACAGAAGGTTTTATACTCATGAAATGAAACTACTGCAAAAGGATGGTGGGCAAAAGTCATTTTGAAAGAAATATATGTGTGTATTATTTGTATGATCCAATGGAGGAAGTAAAAGCTGCTTTGCTGAGCGTGTGTTGCTCAAGCCATAATATTAATACGTTTCTTGCATGTACTAAGTAAATTCCTCTTTCTGTCAAAACTACCAAGGGTTGGGTTGATAGGCATGAAGGACAAGACCAGATTTTGCATAATTCTGGGTGTCATAGGTTCCAAGCCAAGGCAATTATATATCGGATGATGGAAATAAGTTGCATAATTGGACTATAAATGCTGTCAATTATTTAAGTCATCAAAAGGAAGAAAAATGTTTCTATGCATTTTAAGGAGTTAAAACTTTTCATTGTCAATTATAGCAACTAGGTGGTAGCCAAATCCATTAATGCAATTGGCAACTAGTAGCTCCAAGAATCACACGCCCTGCACTATACAGTGCTTAAAAAGTAATATTTTGTGTTTCTTGTTTAGAAATTGACATCAATGTAACTTGACTCCAAATCTAATTATATTATATTCCGAACTCTCTTCCTAAAATAATGCCTCAAATTCCATATTACACCAATACCATCAATAATGTTACAATAATATTCAAATTCGGAGTCATAAAACAACCTTAATATACTATGTTCAGGGTATTGCTGAAAAGAATCTAAATCACTAAAAGTCCAAAATAAACTTGCTATTTGTTCCTTTTCTTCTTTTTTCATTTTCTGATTTAGGTTCAATGAAGACTCAAAGCCTCATAAGAAGAAAAGGGGAAAAATGGCAGCTTGAAAGTTGAACCAATAATCTCACAAATATTTAACCAATGTCTTTACCAATTAAACTCGATCTTGAAAACAAACTTTCTGTTTAACATAAATATAGATATAGATATAGATGTGATATGACTAATTGCTGTTTAACATAAATATGGATATGGATATAGATGTGATATGACTAATACGTTGCTCCACAAATAACCATTCGACACAGGAAATTTGTGATCGGAATAAGGGAAACCATGTTCCATGAAATCAAAATGATAAACGCAACTCTATAAGAATATGGTTTTGTTATCCCAGTTTTCTTCTATTGAAGATTGCATACGATATTTGGTTTCGCAATCATGATGCGTATGTGCTTGTCAAAGTATATTATTGGTAGTTGAAGCCTACTTTTTGAAATCCACATTTTTGAAATCAAGTATTAACCTCTAAGGTTTCCACAATATGTTCGGACCACATTTGTGGTTTTGATTAGCTCATTTATTTCAAGAGTTACAACACCAGAGCTGTTTAGAATCACACGCCCTACACTATACCGTGCTTAAAAAGTAATATTGTCATAAATTCATTCAAAATCATTCTATTTGTGGAATTTATTTTTTGTGTTTCTTGTTTAGAAATTGACATCAATGTAACTTGACTCCAAATCTAATTATATTATATTCCGAACTCTCTTCCTAAAATAATGCCTCAAATTCCATATTACACCAATACCATCAATAATGTTACAATAATATTCAAATTCGGAGTCATAAAACAGCCTTAATATACTATGTTCAGGGTATTGCTGAAAAGAATCTAGATCACTAAAAGTCCAAAATAAACTTGCTATTTGTTCCTTTTCTTCTTTTTTCATTTTGTGATTTAGGTTCAATGAAGACTCAAAGCCTCCTAAGAAGAAAAGGGGAAAAATGGCAGCTTGAAAGTTGAACCAATAATCTCACAAATATTTAACCAATGTCTTTACCAATTAAACTCGATCTTGAAAACAAACTTTCTGTTTAACATAAATATAGATATAGATATAGATGTGATATGACTAATTGTGACGCCCCCACTTCTCCTTAAGGCGAACCAAAGGGTATCCGCGGGACGCCTGCATAACTCTCGCTAGGACTCAAGCAATAAACGTTCAAACTTAAAGCGATACTAGATACCACAATCAAATTAGTACAAATACATATAGTGCGGAAGCGTTCATGCTTAACACTATCCATCCATTATCCAACCCGCACGTCGGGTGTTCATAATACAACTTAAATTCCAAAATATACATCACATATATCCGAATGATACATTAAACTTCCAAAAGTACAATCATAAAGGGATCAAGCCAAAATACACTTGAAACCCTAAAACAAAATATATCCAAAAGGAGATTTCTCCGCGTTTACTCCATTCCAGTCCTGTTAAGGAAAACAAATCTACAGGGTGAGCAAAACGCTCGTGAGGCCAAGAACACACATGCAGGCACATAGCTCAGGTAACAAGCCCAAGTGGCAATTCAAGTAATAAATTGAAAGTAATTAATAATGCCAACAAAATGTAACAAAAAAAAACAATTCAAGGATATGGTAGCTCTCAGGAGCTAAGTTCCACATTTTGCCGATGTCATTCGTATATCTCCCCGCGATGACTCTCCGTCAACCGGGTTGATATTTCATATCTGTAGTTCACCACTTACTTCTCATCCGTCCACCCCACACCGCTTCGGGCCCGCACGACATTTAGAAGGCTATACTCTACGAGTATGCCAAGCAAGATCTCTCAAATAGATCAAGCTTATCATATGAATCTCATGACTCACCGAGGTTCCCGACCAAACCCATGCCGGTTCGAGTTCCAAGGTCGGCCTATGAGTTTGGGCGTCCCCCATGTATCATGTAAGTGTCGAGGAGATTCACTCCAACGACGTATGCAATCATAGCATACCATGTCATGTATTCAAGCATTTGACAGGTTTAAGCATGTACTCCACGTCATGTAAATCAGGCAAATCATGTTAAGCATGAGTCATTTGTTTCAAATGAGAACGAGTGCGATAAAGTACACACTCGACTCCATTTTCAAAACCAAGTAGGCTAAGCATGTAATCAAGTCCATAGAGTTCAAGTAGTCAAACACTTGATACTCACCGAGATATGCAAGCAAGTAGGTTGGATTGAGAGTTCAAACTTCCACGGTAGGGTCCTCTTGGAGGTCCTCGTGCGTGCCTGAACATCGAATAGTAGACAATTTCTATAAGTCCCCAAGTGGCGAGAAAGATTGAACACGAGTAGGGTTCGGAAATATTTTGGAAATTTCGTTTGGGTTTGTCTTTGAAGTTGGATTCGCAGAAAGGTGCAAGACTCGAGTAAAATCGGATTATTATCCATAGAATCATTGGTTGGAAACGAGTACGAGCGAGACGATTGCAAAACGAACGATAAAAATCGGAAGTGGGCTGGCCACGTCACAATCCGGCCGGAACCTGGCCGGATATCCGGTCGGATTTATGGCCGGATTGGAGGCAGTGGCTAACCTCCCTTTTTTTTCAAATCTCACCACCAATCCGGCCGATAATCCGGCCAGTTTCTGGCCGGATTCAAGGCCGGATTCTGGTAGAATAGTTCCCGCGCGGATTTCCTTTGAAATTCCAGAATTTTTGATTTTTGGTCAAATTTTTGAAAAATCATAACTTCTTTTCTACTAGTCGAAACTTGATAAATTTGATACCGTTGGAATTGTCTTCCAAAGTACTAAAAATTCTTAGAAGACACTGTTCCATGAATCTAAATGGAAGGTATTAAAAAATGAGCTTAAAGTTGCTATTCCTGATCACCCAGAATTGAGCCGGGGTTGGTTTTTTGCTAATTTTGGAAATTCGGTAGAATTCACTCGTTGCAAACCAGCCCTTGAAATTTATAGATCAATTAGAGGTGCAAGTAAGGTTTAGGACAGAACAAGCGGATCGAGAATCGGAGTTTCGAGCACCAAGATATGGTAGCTCAAAGTTGGGAAAAATTCAAGACTGGAGAAGAATTTCCAGATTTGAACTTCCAACATTGGAAGTTTAGTTAGGTATCGAAACGAATTTGGATTGGTACCAAAATTGGCAGTATTTTACTCTTATATGAAGGGTATCTCTCTATCAAGTTTCACAGAAAAATACCTTCGGGGAGGCAGTCAACGAACCAACTGAAGTTTGGAAAAATTCTTAAGGCAATCTGCCTTTAATCCTTTTCTTTCCAAATCCAATCGTCTGGCTAAGAAAATCCTCCAATCATGATTCATATGTGAAAGGAAAGTCTAAGGGACATTCATGGTACATTTGGTAGGTGTTTAACACCAAGAATTTCATTTAGTAAGACCACAACAAGTCTCATCTCAAATCTGTCCAAAACTAAGTTTTTCCAAAACAGAGCAGTGTTCTTGTTTTGATCACAAATCAGTCGAATTAACTCGGAATTGAGCATTGTTTATAGCGTTGGAAAATACATTCATAGGGCTAAAAATTATCAGAAGAAAACGTTTTGAAATTTGGCGAACAACCAGCTCAAAATTGAGCCTCAAGTTGCTGCCTCTACAAATCATTCCAACAGAATGGAGAAACAGGACAGCTATCTTAAAACGAATGGTTCGGCTCCTACACATGGAATCAGAAGGTTCATTTTATACCGTTGGAAAGGTATGGATGTCTAGTTTTAAATGCCACCAACGGTACTTGATTTCGACGTCGGAGGACAAAGTTATGGTCGAAATGCTACCGCTGGACAGGGTTATCCGAAAACAGTTTTCTAGCTTGACTAGTTCACAAATAAATTCATTTGCCCAACCAAACATTAATGTTTTCCAATGAAAATTTTTACACATCAACTACAACATATAAACATCAGGTTCAAGCCATTAGATCATCAAAAATTGGCCTTATCATGGCCGAACAAAACAGGGGCAGTTTCGGAAATTTTTGTCATGGCCTCAACTTTTGAGTTTCCAACAATAATACTCCATAAATCTATCATTTTAACCACTAATCTACTACTATAAACAGCATCAATCACCATATCAGCCATCAAGACAGAGGTGGAAGTTCATAGAGCCCACCTTCCATTTTTTCAACAACAACAACAACCCATATGCAAATTCAAGCTCATAAGTGTAATCCTACTCTTATAAACTAAGTTTAGAGTGTTAGATCACTATATACCTCCTTGGTGCTTAAGACCAAAATTTCGGCCCTCCTTGTAGCTCCAAGAAACCGTGAAAGCTCCTCCCTTTTGAAGCTCAAAGTGTTGTCCAAGTGTAGAGCTAAGTGTATGTGAAGTTTGGTGTGAATCTATGAAGGTTTGGTGGTGATTTGAGTGAGTTTTTGTAGAGGAAATGTTGAAAGTTTTCGGTTGCTCCCTTGCTGACTGCTAGCCGTCCATGGAGCTTGAAGAAATGGTATGTTTTGCTGATTCTATTGCGTACCAGGAACGCTGATCGTCTAATTTTAAGTACGTAAAAATCAATTGCAACTAGTGCGCCTACGCGCGCATTTTGTGTCCGATTTCTCTTAAGTTTATTGCACTAGTGCACTAAACCTCTAGGGCACCTATATTCATATAAATATTATTCATTCATAATTGTCCCAAAATAATGGTCCAAGGTCCCTCAATTAAGCGCGCACGTGAAAACACGTATATCCAATTTAGGCGCGATAAAAATGAAACCTTCGAGAAATTCTTATAACGATCGTACCACTAACTATCACTTGAGTACTTAAACCTAAATTTACCTATTTTAAGACTATTGTACATGTCTCCAATTTTTCGAGCTTATTGTACTCCCAATTGGCTAAAGTTTTCAGACACGTTTTCACTTTTTCACTAAACAAGCTTCTAAGAAAATAATTTTTGAAACGAGATACTTTAAAAATATAACGAAGCTATAAAACCATGTACTTAGGTCTAATAAGGCTAGAAAATAATATTCGGGGCAAAAATCCAAATAGATAATTAATTGAGCCAAAATTAGGGGTTTAAAAATAATACTTTTACGAGTCCTCACGTGAATTGAGTATTAATTCCTCAATTAACCTTTCTTAATCTATTATTGATCGTTCTTAATTCTCCAATATTAATACACTCCCGATTCAAGTATAGCCTAGAAAAACGTGCATCTGTCGTTCCGGACTAAACAATTTTTCGAAAAGCGAATTTTCATACAAAACGCTTTAAAAATATAAAGAGGCATCGTTCCATATAAATGGATTTAAAATGGTCGAAATAAATAATTCGGAGAAAATGAGTGAATAATCATTTAAATATTCCAGTAATATTCTATAAAAATAAGAAAATTTTCGGGTCCTCACACTAATTGTTGTTTAACATAAATATGGATATGGATATAGATGTGATATGACTAATACGTTGCTCCACAAATAACCATTCGACACAGGAAATTTGTGATCGGAATAAGGGAAACCATGTTCCATGAAATCAAAATGATAAACGCAACTCTATAAGAATATGGTTTTGTTATCCCAGTTTTCTTCTATTGAAGATTGCATACGATATTTGGTTTCGCAATCATGATGCGTATGTGCTTGTCAAAGTGTATTATTGGTAGTTGAAGCCTACTTTTCGAAATCCACACTTTTGAAATCAAGTATTAACCTCTAAGGTTTCCACAATATGTTCGGACCACATTTGTGGTTTTGATTAGCTCATTTATTTCAAGAGTTACAACACCAGAGCTGTTTAGAATCACACGCCCTACACTATACCGTGCTTAAAATGTAATATTGTCATAAATTCATTCAAAATCATTCTATTTGTGGAATTTATTTTTTGTGTTTCTTGTTTAGAAATTGAATCAATGTAACTTCACTCCAAATCTAATTATATTATATTCCGAACTCTCTTCCTAAAATAACTAGAATTTTGCCTGTGCTTTAGCACTGTCTTTTATTTTTATTTATGGTGAATTTATACAAATATAAATAATTTAAATATAAAAATTAACAACATTTCTATATGTTCATTCATATTAATTTTAAAAAATTAATGTATTTTCAATTTTCAATTATTTACTAATTTTTAAAAACTTTTATTTATTGTGAATTTATACAAATGCCAATAATTTAAATATAAAAATTAACAATAGTTCTACATGTTCATTCATATTAATTTTAAAAAATTAATGTATATTAAATGTTCAATTATTTTACTAATTTTTAAAAATCTATTCACATACTTTTACTATAATTTGATGGTATATATCAAATAATGTATCCCATATCAAAAACTTGGTAGATATTCTTTTTTTTATAAATATTCTTTTAGATAATTTAAATTTTTATAATGATCATAAACTTAGAACTATATATTCATATTTAATTAAGTAGAAAAAGATCTAGCAATCCATTTTTCTTCATCAATAAATATTCAATTTCCAATAATATTAATAAATCTATCAGTGTAATAGTTAATTGTTTTTTTTTACGCTAAGTTAATTCAAAATTAAGAGAAAAGATGATGAATAATTTGAATACTAATCAATGATATAATGGTGAAAGGAAATAATTTATGGAATATGTAAGATTTCAATAATTGTGATTTAAAAAGACTTTATTATACTTCTACGTAATAATTTGGTAAAAAGCGGATATCATTAATATAAGATTATGGTGGTGAAAGAAAGTAATATATGGAAATGTAAGATTTCAATAATTGTGATTTAAAAAGGTTTTACTATACTTGTATGTAATAATTTGGTAGAAAACAAATATTATTAAGATAAGATTAGTTATTTTTTAAAACTATTTTAAAATTAAAGATAACTTTTAAACATATAGTATCATCATTGTAATAATTTCCTAGAAAGCAGCTATCATTAAGATAAGATTAGTTAGTCTAATTTTTAAACACATAATATAATCCAAATAGGATTAGTATGGGTAAAACTTAAATGACGCATAACTCATTAATTCTCTTCAATTAGGCATGTCATATAGGAGTGAGAAACACTGTGATTAAAATAACTACTATATATATATATATATGCCTCAAATTCCATATTGCACCAATACCATCAACAAAGTTATAATAATGTTAAAATTTTGAGTCATAGAACAGCCTTAATATATTATGTTCAGGATATTGCTGCAAAGAATCTAAATCACTAAAAGTCCAAAATAAACTTGCTATTTGTTCCTGTTCTTCTTTTCCTTTTTCTGGTTTAGGTTCAATGAAGACTCAAAGCCTCATAAGGAGAAAAGGGGAAAAGTAGCAGCTTGAAAGTTGAACCAATAATCTCACAATAATTTAACTAATGTCTTTACTAATTAAACTGGATCTTGAAAACAAACTTTCTGTTTAACATAAAATATAGATATAGATATAGATGTGATATGACTAATTGCTGTTTAACATAAATATAAATGTAGATATAGATGTGATATGGCTAATACGTTGCTCCACAAATAACCATTCGACACAGAAAATTTGTGATCAGAGTATGGGAAACCATATTCCATGAATCAAAATGACATACGTGACTCTATAAGAATATGGATTTGTTATCCCAGTTTTCCACTATTGAAGATTGCATACGATTTTTGGTTTCGCAATCATGATGCGTATGTGCTTGTCAAAGTATTTTATTGGTAGTTGAAGCCTACTTTTCGAAATTGACATTTTTGAAATTAAGTTTTAAGCTCTAGTTTCCACAATATGTTTGGACCACATTTGTGGTTTTGATTAGCTCATTTATTTCAAGAGTTACATCACCAGGGTTGTTCCTTGACTCAACCCTAATTCATTTTCTTACTCAAAAATGTCTCGCGCATCTGACATGATAATTCAATGGGAACAACAAACCATCATGGCACTTTCACTGAGAAAGTCTCATCTCGAAAAAAAAGGAAACATCTTAATTTAGTAATTTGGCAATTAACCAAACTAATTGTAGGAGAATCTAGTTCCTCTGCGATTGTGGGAAGAATCGAACCATCTTGTAGCCAGTCTAAGATTGAGGTCAATACATGTTAGTAAAAATTAGGCTGGTACAATATAGGAAAGAATAAATATAAACTGAAAAAGGATGGAGATAGAAAATAACAATCCGAGGCTTGTGAGCACAATTTCCTTAAAACAGATTCGCCTCCTACAGGTAGAGTGCTCGAGGTTAAGTAGGTGTCTGTCTCCCAGAATACAACGGATTAAAGGTGAATATGTTATCACCAAACTTCTTCACCACAGCGAACTCGAACTAGAGCAATATGGAACACTATAAAAGATGAAGATGCAAAAGAATAAAAAAAAAATTGGAGAGAGAGCTCTGTTTTTAAAACAAAATAAAAAGAGAGTTATTTATAGATCCTGGCCAAGGGTGATTGTAGAAATTGGAAACAAATGTTAAATTCCATTTAATTATCTTCACATTTATCAAAGTACCACATTCACGTACATACATGTATTCTCGATAAGAAAACTCCAAATTCATGTATTAACAATTACGTACATAAATACTTAATTCCTAAGTACATGAATCCTAGGTACATGAATCTTCAGGTACATGAATGATAGATAATTATCCTTGGATTCTATCAAGAGTGCCATTATAAGAACGATTTTCTCATTCACTCTATAATGAATTTTTCCATTTTTCCAACAATCCCCCACATGAATGAAAAAATTGTTTCGAATTTGACTCTACAGTAGTGTCCCACAACTGAAACCTGCATAAGATAGGTTGGTGTTACCCTTTGAACCTTCTCTCGTGAAATACACTTACTTTACTGGCAATCCAGTAGACATGATGTCTTTGAACTGTCCCGCTTTTCAGTGTAAATAAACCATATATTTCACACAGGAATCATGCTCCATTTGCTCAGTTCTCATAGTTATGTTCGTTTTGGCCATGAACATCAGCCTGGTTCAACAAGAGTTTTTAGAATTGAGCCCTAAACAATTCTCTTTTGAAGCGGCTCCACTTCACTCTCACATAGGTGATTTCTTAAGTCTCTAGTAATTAATTACTGCACTTAAGAATCATTAAAGCACACCATTGTGCTATCCTCAATTCTTCTTTGCGTCATTGTTTCATTATGGAATGGGTCTAAGGATATCCCCCCCACAATGACTATGCTAAGTCCTTATAATTAGGTTGTCCCTTTGAACCTAGATATTGGGATCTCCAGTCAGCTAGGTTGGGTTTCCTTTATAACACTTAGCCTTCCATGGGCTTTAGTCCCATTCCCTTTGCCATTTTTTCAACCAACTCTCTATTCAATCCTTTGGTTAGCGGATCCGCTATGTTATCCTTTGATTTCACATAATCAATAGAGATAACTCCTATTGAGAGTAGTTGTTTAATGGTATTGTGCCTACGACGTATATGTCTAGACTTACCATTATATATGTGATTCTGTGCTCTTCCAATTGCTGATTGACTATCACAATGAATACATATTGGTGGCACAGGTTTTTCCCATTTTGGAATGTCCTCAAGGAAATGGTGTAGCTATTCAGCTTCTTCTCCACATTTATCCAAGGCAATGAATTCAGATTCCATTGTAGACCTAGCTACAATAGTTTGTTTAGAAGACTTCCAGGATACTGCCCCACCGGCAAGTGTGAACACATATCCACTTGTAGATTTTGAATCTTTTATATCAGATATCCAATTTGCATCAGCGTACCCTTCTAGAACAGCAGGGTATCTAGTGTAATGCAGTCCATAGTTCCGAGTGTACCGTAGGTATTTAAGTACCCTTGAAATTGCTTTCCAATGATTAGCACTCGGATTGCTTGTAAATCTACTCAATTTGCTCACTGCATATGCAATGTCAGGTCTAGTGCAACTCATTAAATACATTAGACTTCCAATGATTTGTGAGTATTCTACTTGAGAAATACTCTCTCCTCTATTCTTAGATAGATGGAAACTATTGTCTAATGGAGTTCTTGCAATTCCAGAATCATTCTTATTGAATTTTTCTAGAATCTTGTCCACATAATGAGTTTGGCTCAAGACCAAGCCGTCTGATATTCTTGTAATTTTAACTCCTAAAATTACATCAACAAGCCCCATATCTTTCATGTTAAATTTTGAATTCAACATGTCTTTGGTAGACTTGACCATTTTGTCATTACTACCAACAATAAGTATGTCATCTACATAAAGACATAAGATGACATAGCCATGTTCTGTTTCTTTAGTGTAGACACATTTGTCACACTCATTTATTTTGTATCCATTAGTTATCATTGCATTGTCGAACTTTTCATGCCATTTTTTTGGCGCTTGTTTTAGTCCATACAATGATTTTACCAATTTACAGACTTTATTTCCTGTTCCCGGAGTTATGAAACCCTCAGGTTGCTTCATGTAGATTTCTTCATCTAAATCACCATTTAAGGAAGCCGTCTTTACATCCATTTGATGTATCTCTAGATTTCTCAATGCAGCAGTAGCAAGAATCATTCTGATAGAATTTATTCTCGTAACAGGAGAATAAGTATCAAAATAATCCAAACCTTCTTGTTGCTTGTATCCTTTGATTACAAGTCTGGCTTTGTACTTATCGATAGAGCCATCAGGTTTCATTTTCCTTTTAAAGATCCATTTGGATCCTAAAGGTTTACAACCAGGAGGAAGATCCACTAACTCCCATGTGTGATTCTGTAAAATAGAATCAACCTCACTTTTTATTGTTTCTTTCCACAAAAATCCTTCAGAAGAACTTACAGCTTCTGTATAGGTTTGTGGTTCCTTTTCTAATAGAAAAGTTGTAAAATAATCTCCAAATGATTTTTCCACTCTAGCCCTTTTGCTACGTCTCGGTTCATCTTGTTGAATCAAGTTATGATCATGTTTTTCTTGATTCATGACTTCATGTATTCGTTTTGATGAACTTGATGCACCATTTGATTTACAAGGAAACACATCTTCAAAGAATGAAGCATTCCTTGATTCCATTTTGTGTATATCCGAAATTTCTGAATTATACACAAGAAACCGATAAGCAGCACTATTATGTGCATAGCCTATAAAGATACAATCCACAGTTCTAGGACCTATATTTATTCTCTTTGGTGTTGGAATAGCCACTTTTGCAAGACACCCCCACACTTTCAAGTATTTGTAGGATGGTCTCCTACCTTTCCATAACTCATAAGGAGTTTTATCTTGTTTTTTTCGGGGTACCCTATTTAAAAGGTAATTGCTTGACAAAATAGCTTGACCCCACATATTTTGAGGTAATCGTGAACTTAGTAACATCGCATTCATCATTTCCTTTAATGTGCGATTTTTCCGTTCAACAACACCATTTGATTGTGGTGAGTAAGGTGCAGTTACTTCATGAACAATTTCATATTTTGCACAATAATCACCAATAGGTGTTTCATATTCACCACCTCTATCACTTCTTAACCTTTTAATTCTCCGGTTAAGTTGATTTTCAACTTCATTCTTGTAGAGAATGAATTTTTTCAAGGCTTCATCTTTACTTTTGAGCAAAAACACATAACAGTATTTTGCGCAATCATCAATGAAAGTGATAAAATATTTATTACCACCTCTTGTTTGAACAAATTTCAAATCACAGACATCTGTGTGAATCAATTCAAGGGGTTCGGTGTTTCTTTCAATTGTTTGAAAAGATGACCTTGTTAATTTTGCTTCTACGCAAATCTCGCATTTATGGTTTGAATTGATTTGAAAGGAAGGAATATGATCCAAGTTAATTAGTCTACGCAAAATATCATAATTAACATGACCTAGTCTACCATGCCATAAATTGGAAGACTCAAGCAAATAAGCAAAAGACTTATTCTTATTATCCACAATAGTCATTACATTCAATTTGAACAACCCATCGGTTGTATATCCTTTCCCTACATACATTCCAGATTTGGATAATATAACTTTATCCGATTCAAAAACCATGCGAAAGCCATGCTTGTTCAGCAATGATCCAGAAACAAGGTTCTTGCGGATTTCTGGCACATATAGAATATCGTTTAAAGTCAATGTTTTGCCGGAAGTCATCTTTAGCAGCACCTTACCTTGACCTTCAATAGCAGATGAGACAGAGTTCCCTATGAACATTTTTTCACCTTCAATTTTTTCAAAGGTAGTGAACAGGTCTTTGTTTGTGCAAACATGTCTTGTAGCTCCAGTGTCAATCCACCATTCTTTCGGATTTGACCCCATCATATTCACTTCAGAAACCACAGCAGTCAGGTTCATGTTTTCCATGTCTCCCTCGATTCTATCAAGCAAGTTCGCTTCATGCTTCTTCTTCTTTGGAAGCTTACATTCAGAGGACTTGTGACCTTTTTTGTCACAGTTGAAGCACTTCCCTTGGAATTTCTGCTTAGAGATTTTCCCTTTTGCCCCAAAATTTCGATTTGGCTTTTTGCCTTTGGAGTTTTGCTCTTGCTTATACTCCACAATATTTGTTTTAGCATCAAAAGAATTTAATGCCTTGCAATCGGAACCCCTGTTGTCTTCTTCAATTCGAAGTCTAACAATAAGGACCTCCATACTTATCTCTTTGCGCTTGTGCTTGAGATAGTTCTTGAAATCCTTCCACCCAGGAGGTAACTTTTCAATAACAGCAGCTACTTGAAAAGTTTCACTCAAAATCATGCCTTCAACTAGAATCTCATGCAAGATAATCTGAATTTCTTGCACCTGACTGATAAGAGTCTTGGAATCCACCATTTTATAGTCTAGAAATTTTCCGACGACAAATTTCTTTGCCCTGGCATCTTTGGTTTTATATTTCCGATCCAAGTATTCCCACAATGCCTTCGCCGTCTTGTGTACTTGATACACGTTATACAGCGAGTCATGCAAGCAGTTCATGATATAATTTCGACAAAGGAAATCGGAGTGCTTCCAAGCATCAATAGCACTGACAGCTTGTGCATCAGTTAATCCCTTAGGCAGTTTTGGAGCATTCTCACTTAAGAATCTCGAGAGATTCAATGTTGTCAAATAGAACAGCATCTTTTGTTGCCATGTCTTGAAGTTCAGGCCATGGAACTTCTCAGGTTTCTCACTATGGTTGGTAGAAACCATAGGAGTAATCATTCCTTCAGGTCGTTTCACAATAGTGCCAGACGCAGAGGCATCAAAAGTAGAAATGTTGGTTTCTCTTCCTGTATTGTCAGCCATTGAGAATAGAAACTGTTTTAAGACTGTTAGTAAAAATTAGGCTGGTACAATATAGGAAAGAATAAATATAAACTGAAAAAGGGTAGAGATAGAAAATAACAATCCGAGACTTGTGAGCACAATTTCCTTAAAACAGATTCGCCCCCTACAGGTAGAGTGCTCGAGGTTAAGTAGGTGTCTGTCTCCCAGGATACAACGGATTAAAGGTGAATATGTTATTACCAAACTTCTTCACCACAGCGAACTCGAACTAGAGCAATATGGAGCACTATAAAAGATGAAGATGCAAAAGAATAAAAAAAAAATTGGAGAGAGAGCTCTGTTTTTAAAACAAAATAAAAAGAGAGTTATTTATAGATGCTGGCCAAGGGTGATTGTGGAAATTGGAAACAAATGTTAAATTCCATTTAATTATCTTCACATTTATCAAAGTACCACATTCACGTACATACATGTATTCTCGATAAGAAAATTCCAAATTTATGTATTAACAATTACGTACATAAATACTTAATTCCTAAGTACAAGAATCCTAGGTACATGAATCTTCAGGTACATGAATGATAGATAATTATCCTTGAATTCTATCAAGAGTGCCATTATGAGAACGATTTTCTCATTCACTCTACAATGGATTTTTCCATTTTTCCAACAATACAACCCAACTCAATCTCAACTATTCATTTCAAAATTTATTGATTTAAAAAAAATGATCGAGATCGAGTTGAGCTATACTATCCCGATTTCATACCAATGGGTACTCTTGCCAATTGCCAACAACAGGAGAGATCCGCATCCTTGTGATGGGTACTGAGAATTTGGAACTATCATGGAAGTGACACTGAGTCACTTGACAAGTTAGCCCCCCAAAGTTGAACAGTGATCTTGTGTGAATGAGCCACAAGAACTGGTGGAAGATTTTGTTTTGTACCAGAAGTTTTGGTAGATTGCTCCAAAAAATGATTGGTTGAGGCGTGACGACCCAACTGCAATGAAGAAACAAAACTGGAAAGTTATGGTTATAAATCAGCCAAGCTTCAATACAACACATCACAATTCTACTTGGTTTCCCATTTCCCTCCCATATTGTCATATTATTGGTGCTCTAAAAGCTTGATTAATTTGCTTGTCCAGTAATGTTGACTTGTGCCCCTTATGGTTGGATGAGAATAAACTATCAGTACAATAAACCGACTAAGACTGGGCATACCTAGATTAACGGCTGTGAGCTAGTTTCGTTACTTCTTTAGGGTACGAAATAAACACTGGGGTCACGGTTTTATATAGCCGTGTTTTTCCCGTGCAAATTAAATTGTCGGCCCAAAAGGAGGAAAAACATAAGGAATCATTTGTGTGTTTTTTCCTATAAACACACAATGATGCACTTGTAATCACTGGAGATTAAATAGGATTATGCTCTCAAATCTCAGTAATTCAAACTGTGCAGATAGTTTTGTCTCTCAAAAATTGTTCATCTTCTGATAACCATTTTGATTTTTCATACTTGCAATCAATCAAAATACACTAATCATGCTCCAAACTTTACAAAAGTCAACTCATTATTTATCCTTCGACATCGTCCTACATTTCTGGAACCAGTTTTTTTTGGCTGCATGTTTTGGACTCATTCTACAGCACAGATGCTCCATGAGATTCATTATTGCTTCTTTTAGCATCATGAACAAGGAGTAAATGATTATGGACTATGTGAGCTCTAGAAAAATCAGGCTGATCCGTTTTTATTCAATGATGACTTTGAGATATAGTCCTACAAACATCGAGGGATGGAACACAAACCAGTTAACCACCCATAAACGGGAGTTGAATATGGTGTCAAGTAATTTTTTGATAAGTTTAAAGACTTGATTCACTGGGTTGCGAGTGATGGGGTTAGCCGTTACATTTCCAACAGTGATAGTCTCATTTAGAATCCTATTGCATCAGGTGCGTGCTCGTTCTTCTAGAACCAAATCACTTTCAAGTCCCACGATTCATGCCAAGTCTTCTTCCTTAGTTTGATTCCTTGCTAATTTGACCTGAATGCTTTAGTGACCAGGAATTCCATTTACATTTTATAATGTAGTCCTACCAAAATGTATTGCATATTAGACTAAAACTATAAACTTTTGTTTCCTAAATGGACTTGGTATGAATCAGTATTTCTCTAACGTGATTCATAACTATAAATTTGCAATTTTGTGACAAGTGGTTAAAAATATGAAAAATGATAGTATTCAAGGCTATGTAAATCTGATCTTAAACCTACATGTTTCCAAGCTAATAGAGACATTAGTCAAGTAACGTGAGATTCCTGATTCAACTTGTAAATTCTCCTTAATTTCAAGGTTTAGAATCTCCATTTAAACCAATGTATTATATATTTTACATACATATGTATGTATGGGTCTAGGGTGGAAATGGGGCTTTTCATATATTTTACATATATAATTTCAAGGTTTAGAATCTCCATAAATTTTACTATAGATATATGTATATATGTATATGTATATATAAGTATATGTACGTATAAAGTTATGATAGGTTTAGGTTGGTTGGAAATGGGGCTCTACAATTGACTTCTACTCCATTTCAATCTAATTAATATATGATACAAACTCCTACAATTTTGGGTACGAGTTGATGAATTTCATGATTACACTAAAATTATATAAGTTTCCACCAAATGTGGTAATAATTATATCAACTGGACAGAATTGGGTAGAATTGAATTGGAGAAACACGAATCAAGGTTGGTTTCCACAAACAGGCACCTAGTGATATTCTAATTACCTTTCAGCGCCTTTAAATACTGAGCCCTTGAGCCTATCTCACTTCACCGCTATCCTTCAATTAAAGATGACAATGCTTTTTCTCTTATTGCTCCTTTTTTCAATCCTTATATCCATAGGTAAAAAGCACAAGAAACTCAGAAATATCCGTCAACCACCAGGTCCTCCAGGGCTCCCATTCATTGGGAACTTGCACCAATTCGACAGTGAAAAGGCTCATGAATTCCTAAGCCAACTCTCCAAGAAATATGGCCCCCTCATGTCATTACAGCTTGGTTCAGTTCCAGTACTAGTAATTTCTTCAGCAAGAATGGCAAAACAGGCCCTGACAACCCATGATCTTGTGTTCTCCGGCCGGCCAGCTTCTGTTGGGCGGCAAAAGCTGTCATACAATCGAAGGGATATTGCATTCTCACCTTACAGTGACTACTGGAGGGAAATGAGGAAGATTTGTGTCCTCCAACTCTTTAGCCTTAAAAGAGTACAATCTTTTCGTCCCATTCGTGAAGATGAAATTTCGAGCATGATTCAAAAGATCGTAAATCTCTCATCTTCATCACAACTAGTTGATTTAAGGACCATAATAATGTCCTTGACGAGCACTATAATATGTAGAGTTGCCTTTGGAAAGAGGTACGATGAGGAAGGGCACCAGAGAAAGCGATTCGATAAACTTTTACAAGAATCCCAGGCCATGATTGGGGGTTTCTTCATCTCAGATTATTTTCCTTCATTCAGTTGGGTAGATAAATTTTCTGGGATTATTGAACGTCTTGAGAAGAATTTCAATGAGCTGGATTTATTCTACCAAGAGTTGATACAGGAGCATCTCAATCCAAACAGACCACAAAGCATGAAGGATGATTTGCTCGATCTCTTAATTCAGCTAAAAGAAGAACAATCATCAATTATAGGCCTATCTTGGGATCACATAAAGGCAATTCTCATGGTAGTATATCCCTATTTTCAAGATAATCAATTGTTGAATTTCCTCTTCTTTCTTTCTTTTTTCATCTTCTTTAACAAGCATATTGGTACATGGTTTTCTCAACATAAATCAAGTAAACTGAAAGTTTTTTTTTTTTTTTGCGTTAAAATAGTTGATATGGTCCTTAATAATAATCGTTTACCCTTTTATCACAGGATATATTTATTGCTGGGACGGATACAGCTGCAGCAACAATTATTTGGGCAATGACAGCCCTGATGAAGAGCCCTTCTGCACTAAAGAAAATACAAGCAGAAGTGAGAAAATTGGTCAGAGAAAAAGGAAGAGTAGATGAAGAAGATATTCAGGAGCTTCCTTATCTAAAAGCAGTGATAAAAGAAACTCTAAGATTATACCCTCCAGCTCCACTTCTAGGGCCAAGAGAAACTACACAAGAATGCACAATCGAAGGCTATGAAATTAAGTACAAAACATTAGTTTTCATTAATGCATGGACTATTGGAAGAGATCCTGAATGTTGGAAAAGTCCAGATGATTTTATGCCAGAAAGATTTTTGAATAGTATTGTACGCGATAAAATTTCAAGTCTGCAAAACGACACGAAAATACATGACAAATGTATGATATATAAATTTAGAAAAATATGTAGGTACAATCTCTGGGGTTTTCTCGAACTTGTGGAGAGTTTCCCTCGATTCTTCTCCTCGAACACCAATCCAAGGGCTTCGCAGCTTGTTCTTGGATCCACCACCGATTCTTTCAAATCTTGATATGGAAGATTTGAAGAACTGGAAAATATTTGAAAGCTCAAGCCTTGATATGCGGAAGACTTGAGGAGCTTAGAGACCCAGACCTTAGTAGTTTGGAACTTCACCACTTGAGTGTATGAGATGCCTCCTGGTGTGTGCCTCTGTATCTGTGTCCTTGATTTGGTTGAGAGGCCCCTATTTATAGCTGTAGCAAGAAGTAGAGGTTGAGAACCTGTGTACCACTTTACTTGTCTTGCAAGACGTGCAGTCATATTAGGACTGTACCAGTCAAATATTATCTCTTCATTTTATATTTATTGATAAAGAGATAAGAAATTTATCGATTGGCCAAACTCGTGGGGACACGTGACATGGCGCCGTTTGACCGGCCAAGCTATTGCAGTATATAAGAGATATACTTGGATTAAATAACTCTAAATATTATCCCTTTAATACGAAATAAATATTTAGATATTTATCCAATGGACATGTGACATGATATGATCTGGTTGGTGGAGATATCCCTGCAATTTGAATTGATGTGGAACACCTCGCCTTGACACGTGGCAAAATATAATTGGTCATTTAATAACCAATTTTTCCAAGTGTACGTGCCATATGGCAATATCCGATTGGACAAAAATATTTAATAGACCAATGGTAATTTTTAGAATTTAATTAAAATTCCATTATCTACAAATGCCCCCTCGAAACTTGTTTGCGAAGAGTAAAACTTGAATGGACAAGTTTCGACATTCTTCATTTTTTTTTTTTCATTTTGATTTGAATACCGCAAGGCTGAAATTTAAGTGTCAAAATAGCCACGGGTCTTGATTAATTCGCACAACACGCCTGCCAGATTCCAAGTAGTATTTGAACTCCAAATAGTATTCGATGCTGATGATGATTAGGAGAACCCCCAGGCCGAATTACTCTCTATTGGAATCAAAAGTCCGTGAATGGACTTAAAGGCTTCACAATTTCACAGCTCTTGGATTGGTCATAATATGACCATGCGGGGGCCACCAATCCATGTGCTATCAACCCCAAGTCAAAGCATATTATGCCAAAGCTTCAAATTCACCGTGCATCATCCAACCAGCTTTGGTGGTCAACTTCCAATAAGACTCTCTCTCGTGGCCCACTAAGCCTTTTCCTATACTGACTATGTTTGCTCACTTTCAAATTGAATTAGAGTTCTTTGACTGTAGCGAATTCTTGGCCGGCAGCTCCTGACAAGTCCTTTTAGGCTCAGCAAAGTCATTCCAACAAGGAATTGACTTCCTTCTCAAATTCTTACGGAAGAAGACTTTCTCTCTCGGCCCGGGTTCGCATCAAATCTCCCCTATAAATAGCCGTGCCTAGCTTTACCCATTGCCGCATCATCAAATTGCCGCTGCGCCAGAGTCAGCCGTTATCTGTTGCACGGGATAGCCATCATCGGCTGCTTATACTCCAATAAGCACTTTCTGTTTGTCAGGTACTTCAAGTTTTTTTTTTATTCACCTTGAACACGGTCAGCCCTTGGAATTTATTTGTCTTCCTGACATGTGCTTTTGACTTATATCCCCAACATATTACAATTTGCAAAGCAACTTAATCCTTCGGTTTATCTACTTAAAATAACGCCAAGCATAGCATTTGAGCTATTTCTCATGGCTGAAAATTTAGTCTCAATTTTTTTTGTACCCCCTTTTTGTTTTGTTTTTATTTTTTATTATCTTTTTTATTATTGTCTCTTTTTTGTTGTTCTTATCTTTTTTTTTTTGTTTTGTTTTGTTTTTTTTGTTTTTTTTTTTTGCTCATTTACTAGGGTAATACCAAATATGATATTTGAACCCCCCCTTTTTCTTAACACTAAATATGATATTTGAAAATTTTTTTTTTTTTTTTTGTCAATCTATTAGGACAATACCAAATATGATATTTGAAACTTTTTTTTTTTTTTTTGCTTATCTATTGGGACAGTATCAAATATGATATTTGAGCAAGAATTTTCCCCTTCTTTTTGCTAGAACTCGGACCTTAAAATTTTTATTTTTTTTGCCCCCCAAATATTCCTACTATACATGATTTTGATCTAAACTTTGTCAACTTGCCTCTTTGTAGACAACTCAAGCTGCGCTTGAAGAGGGGTTCGAAACAATTCCGGAGATTTGAGAAGAGGCAACCAATTAGGTAATTTAATTACCAAACTTCTTGCACGAAGCTCCTGCATCCTCTAATGTTTTCTTTTACAAAATTCCAGCAATCATGCAAATTAAGGACTACGCCGTGCCAGTGCCGCATATTTCACTGACGGATGAACGGGGAGGAACTCAATCAAAGAGCTTGTCACTACATGTTTACAAACCAGCAATCGGCCCGCTCGCTGAATCCTTCATACCCCTTGAAGGATGCTTTCATCTCGAAGATTGGACTAGCAAGTGGACCAAGGAAGTGGTGGCACCGTCGACATTCTCCACTACATCGAGGGAAGAAGAAGTGGTCGTATTAAACTCGTCACTTCACAATGGAGATCCAGAAATAGCCAAATTCACTCTTCCGTTCGTGGGATTCAATGTTGACAAAGCTACATGGAAAACCCCTTCATCCTTCTTCGGTGAGGCGTGCTTCACCTCCTATTATTGGGAGTGGGTTGAGGATATGTTTGGAAGGTATAAAGACATACTCACACGCGCTGGCATATTTGAAGCCGTCTACGCGTCGAGATACTCCTACGACCGCTGTGAAAATATCTTGCGGGCCTTCTTCAAATATTGGTGTCCCTCGACGAACACGCTCCATACGCCCGTTGGGGAGTTGTCCATCACACTTTGGGACCTTTATCGACTCGGTGGCCTTTCGATCGACGGCACATTTTTCGATGAAGTTGTTCCTTCGGCGCTGGAGCTCCTCACTCGTGACAAAGAAGGGAAACCACTTCTCCCCGAGAGTTGCAGGCATCTTTTTTCGGTTTACTACCACCTCTGGACGAATGACCAAGGGGTATGGATGAAGGACTGGATTCGCTTCTGGTTCAAAGGAGAGGCTAGGTATAGGGCTCCTCCGAATAGAGTGAATAGAAGGAAGACCACATCTAAACCAAAAATGACTTACAACCCTTCTGGAAGCGTGGAGCCTTACGACCTTGCCGATACGAATGACTTCAATGTCCCTTTTGACACCCTGGGTATCCCAGGGTCTCTAAGAAAGGAAACCTGTATTGCGGCATTCATAGCGTGTTGGATTTGCAAGTTCCTTTTGCCAAGCAAAAAGGTTGACCGTATTCGCCCAAGTGTCTTCAAGGTTGCATGCTTAATGGCTACAGGGAAAAGATTTTGTCTTGCAATTCCCGTCCTTGCGAGCATATATCATGGGTTGAGGGAGATTGCCCACGCCCCTAACCTTGGAGAATGTGGGGTAACTTTTCCAATCCATTACGTCTATGCTTGGATTGGCCAATACTTTGACGTATATTATGAGAACAATCAAGTGAGTAGCCACCACGCGCGCATGACGAGATTTAGTGGCGAGAAAATGGCAATATTCCATGGTAAATCAGAAGCTGAGGAACTCTTCAAAGAAGTGAACCCTCTGATGCTTCCCAAACTGTGTTGGACCAAGAATGAAGAAAAAGTGCTGATCGATGATGGATCCTTATCATCAAGACTCACGAGTTACTTCATTAGTCAACGCTCCTGCCATTTAACTTTACGTAAGGACAATACTTTCATTATTGAAAAATATAATCCTTGCAGGTTTAGCAGACAATTTGGCTTCTGTCAGGACATCCCGAATAATTTGAAAGAGATCACTCACACTTATACTTTGGGTGAGGCCATTCAACTATGGGATTCCTCAGTTCGCACGCAAACGCGATCTCGGGTGACTATACCTATGCACAGGAAACATCCGTTGATCACAAAAGACTACGACGCCTGGTGGTCGACTCGATCAAATAGCGTCTCTTCAACTTGTTTTAAATTCACCGTTAAGATCCCTCAGCAGTCATCGAAGAAGGGTAAGATTACCCCCGCCAATGAGCCAGTGCATCATGATGGAGCTATAGAGATCGTAACGGGTCTTACCTCATCCACCTTACCAAAGAACAAAATTACTAGTAGTCCCTCACAAAACATTGTCACAAAGAACAAGTCTTCAAAGGACTCTCGACAGGCCATCAAAAAGACGCAACCGGTGATTCCAGCAAAGAAGACGCCGCCCAAAGCTTCAAAATCCTTATCGGTGACTCACACAGAAGAAGATGTCGAGATTGAAACGATGGACAATCGTGATTCTATCGAGACTATAGAACAGGAAGGGACTCAAGCTCAGGGCATTGAACCTATCCAAAGAGGAACTCATTCGTTGGTGAGTGGCAGTAGTAGCCAAGACCATCATTGGAACCGATCGAAGAAGAGGACATCTTCTGATTTGGAGGAAGTTTCATTTTCACCACCGTCGGTTGGAGTGTCGCCACTTAAGGTAATCATATTTTCCTCTTTTTTTTTTTTTAAACCCTCATAACATTTTTTTTTCCAGCCCCCACTTCTTGAATTCCACCAAGAAGATGTTGGTACCAACTCACCACTTGAACTTGAGACTGATGCTATAATTTCAAACAAGAAAGGTGACGAAGTCGTTATCAGCACCCCAAAACAACTTTCCCCCAGTGGAGGTGCCTTGTCAAAGAAGGAGCTGACTAATTTGCATGAAATCCGAAAAAGACCTAAGGTAGCATTGGTTTCAGAATTTCATGGTCAAAAATTGATCCAGGCGCATCGAAGGAAGTACTTGCAGAGTTTGTGGATGGATTTTCGTGGACAGATTCTTGACACTCCAACTGAGCAGATCTCTTCTTTAAAAGAGTGTGCAAAGGAAATCATTGCGGAAATAACAAGAACGGATCCTACCAATGGTCTCCCTTTAAAAGATCACTTGATGGAATTGTTTGCCAAGGCGGAGGCATATGATGTTCTGGCATCCTCATCGTGGGAAAGGATGAGCAAAGAAACACATGCAGAACTCCTTTCCAACGCGACCGTCCAACTCGAGAGAGTTAAGGCAAAGGAAGAAGGACTAACTTGTCACTTGCAAAGTCTTGAAGAAAAGTTGCAGTCCATTGAAGACAGGAAGAAGGTTTTGCAACAGGAACTCATCAGTTTGGAGAAACAAGACCTGGAAATCAGTTCGACCATCGATCAAAAGCATGAGACCTTCAAGGAGATCCAAACTGAAATAACCCAAGCGCATGATGAGCTATCTTCCATTGAAAATACTAGCATCATGACTGATGACGCAATGAAGGAACTTGAAGACATGAAGTCTGCACTTGAATCATATAAAGTAGCTGTAGTGGAATACAAATTTGATATTTAGACTTTCCACCATGTTCTTCTTTTCCTTGAATTATTTTATCACTCAATTTTTCCATGTAATGAGTTTTTCTTTTGAATAATAAAATGCTTTTCATTTCTTATCTCTTGTTGTTTTTTTTTTTTTAAGAGAAAAGAACTTTTAAATTTAGCATTTTATCTCAAAGAAAAAGAGAGGTTCTTTTTTTTCCTTTTTTTTTTTTGCAAGGAACAAGGATTTGATTTGGAGTGGTGTAACTGAACTTAGAAGTTGCCCTCTAAACTGCCTACGTATCCCAACAAGGGAATCAAGTCACACGTAGTTCCTGCCGTTCACATTTTAACCTCATGCGGGCCAGGAGTATCTATTTGTTTACCACCTTAGATTTGGTGGAGTGTTTCAGCAGTTTTATCACATACTACACCATTGGTGGTTGCCATCCACAGTTTTAGCTCATGCGGGCCAGGAGCATGGTGCGGTTCCGATTACGCATAGTACCTTTTTAGGTACTTGCCATTGATGGGGCCAACCCTTAATCCATCTTCAGCAACCAACTTGTATGAGCCATTTGTATATACTTCTCGGACGACATATGGACCATTCCATTTAGGAGTAAACTTTCTTTGTCCGCCATGAGTGAGAATGATTGGTTTCCGAACGGCGAGTACTAACTCTCCAATTTGGAAAGAGCGGGGTCGAACGTGCTTATTGAATGCCTTTGAAAGGCGAGCCAGATAGCACTCAATCCGTTGCTGAGCTTCCAATCTCTTTTCGTCGAGTGCTTCTAATTCCTCAAGGCGAAGACGAACATTATCTTCTCCACTGAGCCCTTCTTGAATTGCAATTCTTAGCAAAGGTATTTGACACTCAAGTGGAAGAACAGCTTCAACACCGTAAACAAGTGCATATGGGGTTGCTTGTGTGGGAGTTCGAAAAGTGGTTCGGTATGCCCAAAGCGCTTCTCCAATCCGAAGATGCCAATCCCTTTTCGATTTATCCACGATTTTCTTCAACAGATTACATAAGGTCTTGTTGAATGCTTCAGCGAGTCCGTTTGCAGCAGCGTAGTACATGGACGAATTGTATTGTTTGAAATGAAACTTTTCGCAAAGTTTGTTCATTGCTACATTACAAAAAGGCTTACCATTATCGGTGATGATATACCGCGGGACACCATACCGATAAATGATGTGCAAGCGAATGAAATCTACTACATTCTCCTTTCTGACCTCTCTTAGAGGAACCGCTTCAGCCCATTTTGAAAAATAATCTGTTGCCGCCAAAATGAAAATGTGCCCTCCAGAAGATTTTGGAAGCGGTCCAACTATATCCAAATCCCAAGCATCGAACGGCCAAGAAGCTACAGTTGGATGCAATGGTTCAGGAGGTTGACGGATGAAATTGCCATGGAATTGACAAGCTTGACATCTTCTAGCAAAATCAATAAAGTCCTTCACCATTGTTGGCCAATAGTATCCCATTCTTTTAATGCGAAAGTGTAATTTCGGGCCAAATTGGTGAGCACCACATATCCCAGAGTGAGCCTCCTCCATTGCTTGCATGGCCTCATCTTCTCCAAGACATCGTAGAAACATCCCATCGAATGACCTTCGGTAAAGCGTCCCTTTGTAGTAAATGAAACGTGGCGCTCGACGACGTATATCAACCCTTTTCTTGGGATCTTCTGGTAACTTCCCATGATTAAGGTAATCTACTATGAGATGACGCCAATCCTCCTTTTCGATCTCATGGACAAAAATATGATAAGTATTTTCTTCCTCACCATCAAACATCGGAGGTATGACCCAATTTTGACATATTAAAATCTGATTTCGATGAGAAGGTAGAGTGATCATGGACGCCACCCTTGCCAAAGAATCAACTTGTTGGTTGAAATTTCTAGGGATATGTTCTATAGTGACATCGCCCAGATATCCCATGAGTTGTCTTGCATACTTATAATATGGGATCAATTCGGGTTTCTTGACATCATAAACACCAAGAAGTTGATTTACCATTAATTTTGAATCACCGTAGACTCTAAGATGTAACTGCTTCATGTCTACAGCCGTTTCAAGACCGAGAATCAACGCCTGATATTCAACCACATTGTTGGAACACCGGCGTGTTAAAGTGAAAGAGTATGGCAATATATCTGCTTCAGGAGTATAAAAGATAACTCCTGCACCAGCTCCGTCACGGTGCGCGGCTCCATCGAAATACATCGACCACGGAGATTCGACCATAAACACTTCTTCATCGGAAAGTTCATCAGTCAACTCCCACTCGGCAGGTAGGGGATGATCGGCTAAAAAGTCTGCCAATATTTGTCCTTTGACAGCCTTCGCAGGTACGTAAATAATTTCAAACTGTTGAAACTGGAGGTACCATCTCGCGAGTCGATCAGACAGTACAGGTTTTGCCATGACATATTTAATGGGATTAGACTTAGATATGAGTCGAATAGTGTGTGCTTGAAAGTAATGTTTCAACTTCTGAATGACAAAGATAAGTGCCAAACACAACTTCTCGATGGGCGAGTAATTCAACTCATTAGATGTCATCATCCGGCTCAAGTAATACAGTGCATTCTCCTTACCTTCATCATTTTCTTGAGCAAGTAAGGCCCCAACCGACCGTTCTTGAGCGGAAATATAGAGAATCAATGGTTTTCCTGGAATGGGCGCAGCCAGCACTGGGCGATTCATGAGATACGCCTTGATGCTTGTAAAAGCATTCCTACACGATTCATCCCACTCGAAGGGTATCCCTTTCTTCATCAGTCTACTAAATGGTTGGCATCGCCCGGCCAAATTAGAGATAAACCTCCGAATATATGCCAACTTCCCTTGAAGACTCTTCAATTCATGAATATTTCGCGGTTCAGGCATGTTCACAATGGCATCAATTTTAGATCGATCGACTTCTATTCCCCGTTGATGAACGATGAAACCAAGAAACTTGCCAGAAGTGACTCCGAATGCGCACTTCAAAGGATTCATCTTTAATTGGTATCTCCGAAGGCGTTGGAAAACTCTTCGAAGGTCTTGAATATGATCCTCTCACTTCTTTGATTTCACCACAAGGTCATCAACGTAGCACTCCACATTTCTATGGAGCATATCATCAAATATTCTTTGCATTGCCCTTTGATATGTCACTCCAGCATTTTTCAAGCCAAACGGCATTACTTTATAGCAATAAATTCCCTTGGGGGTGCGGAAGGCAGTTAACTCCACATTCTCGGGCGCCATGCGTATTTGATTGTAGGCAGACGATCCATCGAGAAAAGATAGTGCTTCATGCCCGGTTGTAGCATCTACCGTTAATTCTGTGATGGGGAGAGGGAAATCATCTTTGGGGCAAGCCTCGTTTAAATCTCGAAAGTCAACACAAACTCGAATTTGCCCATTCTTCTTCCTAACAGGGACGATGCTTGAAATTCATGTTGGATAATTTACTTCTCGTATGAATCCGGCTTCAATCAATCGATTTATCTCATTTTCTATCAGAGGAATCAATTCGGGCCGAAAGCGCCTTTGAGTTTGCTTGACAGGTTTTGTTCCTCGCTTGACAGAAAAATTATGAACGGCGACCCTTAGATCCAAACCAGGCATTTCTGAGTAATTCCAGACAAAGACGTCCCTGAACTCGAGCAGCAAATCAACATACTCTTTTTCTTCTTCAGGAGTCATACAAGAGCTTATGTAAATTGGGCGAGGATCGTCGCTTGTGCCAAGGTTAATCTCTTTTAGTTCATCGACTGTATTTTTTACCCCTTGTTCAAGTTCAGGGGGAGCGTCATCTGCATTTTCTTCTTCTTCTTCGGGATCACTGATCGTAATATGGTGACAGGAAGCCATACTTTCTTGATCTTGTTCTTCAAAAATGGTTTCAATTCTTACATTGAATAAGTCTCCATAGTGCATGAAGAAATTGGAGACTCGCTTTCTTGGTCCGTTCTTCTTCATTGGAGTAAGATTTTCTTCCCTGGCAACTTGGTACTCTTGTTTTTTACTGCCTAATCTCTCATAGACAGGCAACTTCAGATTTTTCGGCTGCGGACCAAGTCTGTCGAACACAGAAGTACGTTTTGACTTATTTCCCAATCGGTCGAACACAGATCTCTTTCGGCTTGTGACCTCCATTTCTTCGTTCACATAGTTACAACTCGCTCTTTTAATCATTATACGAACAGGAGAGGGCGGTTGATAACCAAGACCCATCGATGAACTTTCAACATTATAGCCCCTTTCTTTCAACATTTTCTGCGTAGGTGTCAATCCGTGAGTCTTCTCGCCAGTCACTTCAGGAGGGAGTTTGCCCAATGTATTCTTCTCATTTGGGTTATAACCCGCCTTAGCAAGAAGTCTATAGGCGTTTGGATCAAAACTTTCTTGAGTCCAATTAGTTGGTAGCGAGTAATGTTCCACTGCCGGTTCTTCTTTGGGACGGACAAACCCTTGCAAGCTCACCTTCTCAATTTTAACAGGCTCTATCTTGGTGAGCGGAACATTTAATGTGTCATTTCTGATAAAAGAAGACTGATCTTCTTCTCTCTTTGATTTTGGAGTATACCGCAAAATGGGTACTTTGGAATCTTGACTTTCTTCCTTTACCGATTCCTTTCTTTTTGCTTCTTTGTGAAGATAAAATTTGGCGTCGGCAAAGTGAGTTTCGGCTTCCGTAAAAAGTTTGTCATCGGCAGTAACTTTCTTAACAATACCGTCTCGACAATATTTGAAACATTAATGCAGAGTAGATGGTATAATTTCATTCTCGTGAATCCAGGGCCTTCCCAAGAGCATGTTATAAGAGGTTTTGGCTTCAATGATATGAAATAATGCACTTGAAGACAACTCACCAATGAGCAATTCAAGCCTTATGAGGTCAATTGCTCTTTGCCCCCCTTGGTTAAATCCTTGGATCATGAGGCGGCTCTGGGAGAGTTCATCACTTGAGATTCCTAACTCTTTCATAGCACGTACGGACATGATATTGACGGCAGATCCCCCATCAATGAGTATCCGATTCATCTTTTGTTCTCGAACATATGCACTAACAAACAAAGGTCGATTGTGGGTCTTGAATTCAACAGTTAAATCGTCATCATCAAAAACGATGGTCGTCGCACAATCCACCTGTGATTTATCATCGATTTTGAGTTTTTTCTCAAATTCAGCGCCAATTTGTGTGGCTTGAGGATTTTCAACTTTGACGACATTACAAGAAGTGAAATTATCAGTATCGTCACTTAAATACCCCTTGGGTATAAATTCTCTCAATGTCACGGGCTGTCGAACCTCTTGAAGAAGCTGAAAATCTGACGAAATTGGTGTTGTGGCGACTCCCTTTTGTTTTTTTGTTGCATTTTGTCGTTTCACTATTACTTTAGCCTTTGTCGAGCGCATGCTTTTCGGAAAGATGTACTTCTTTGTCTTTGGCTTGCAGGTCCTTTTTCGAGTGACTAAAGTCCATCCTTCATTCTCATCTTCGACAATATTTTCAATTGACGATTTTTCAAACTCCGTTTGCACAGACAGAGCACTGCTTGATGTGGGTAGAACTTCTATCGGGCAACATACAGATCCAAACATTATTGTTGTTTGGTTCGCCGATACTTTATCCTCCTCAAGAAGGATTTTTCCTTGGCGGGCTAATTCCATAATTTTGTCCTTAAAGACAAAGCATTTAGTGAGAGGGTGACCAATCAAGCGGTGATAACAGCAATAATTCGGATCATTGACTTGACCGGCTTCCTCCAGTCGCTTCATGTCGGGAAGTTCAAGGAGCTTCTCCTTGAAAAGATCATCAAACATTCCTTGTAAGTCAGACTCAAGGAAAGGGTACTCCTTTTCTTGCATCTCTTTTAAAGTGGGTCTTCTTATTGACCTATTTTGAGATGGATCCAACTTCTCAGTGACCTTTCGGCTCACTTTGGTAGCAATTTTCATGGGAGCTGTATTTATTGCCATGGACTCCTTATTACTGAGTTTTGAAGGAGGCTTGCCCCCTTTTTTATTTTCTTGCCTGTCATTGCTTTGACGAGATGGCTGCACTCGCGGAGCTTGAGTAGGAAACCCATCGGTTGCATTGGCCGTGATGCTTAATTCCATGTCATGAGCACGAGTAGCTAATTCTTCAAACGTGTTTGGACGTATACCCTGTAGAATGTAGCTTTGGCTCCAATGCATTCCTCGGATGCACATTTCTATGGCAGAGGGTTCAGCCAGTCTGTCCTTGCAGTTGAGACTCAGACTTCTCCATCTATCAATATAGTTGACCACAGGTTCATCATTCCATTGACGAGTGTTAGTCAATTCCAGCATACTAACGGTTCTTCTAGTGCTGTAGAAGCGATTCAAGAATTCTTGCTCCAGCTGTCCCCAACTGTCGATGGACCGCGGCGTGAGATCAGTGTACCAATCACATGCGTTGCCCTTCAAGGATCGAACAAACTGTTTGACTAGCAGGTCACCATAAGTTCCAGCGTTATTGCAGGTTTCAACAAAATGAGCCACATGTTGTTTTGGACTACCTTTCCCATCGAACTGTTGAAACTTAGGCGGTTGATATCCAGCAGGCATTGCTAGATTGTCAATTCTAGCAGTGTAAGGTTTGGAGTAGGTAAAACTCGATCTTGAACTACCCCCATTTTTGTCTTTGATCACGCCTTCAACAAGTTCCTTCAATTGTTCTACGGGGATAGTTCCCTCGGCGGTCACGTATACTTCCTTCGCCTTATCTTTACCTTTAGATGAGGGATTTTCACGCTCTTGGTTCTCCTTAGAATCCATATGGCTTCCTTCAGGAGCGTGGTCCTTTTGGGTGAGCAGTTGAGCGATAAGAGCATCTTGATCCTTGATGTGTTTCATCATAGTCTCCATCATCTTGGACATGTTCGAAACTTGTTTTTCAAGACTTAAAGCATTTGTCATCATAGCAGGCATTGCAGTAGAAGAAGCAGCATAATCTTCCATAGAAAATTTTGATTGAAGGGTTTCATGTGAAGAAGCTGATCCCGTGCTTGATGAATCATCATCATGCTCAGAAAATTTGGATTCGGATCCAAATTCGAGCATGGCGAGAGCCTTCTCAATTGAGGCAGGGACGTCTTGGATCCCCGTCGCGGAAGAATAGCTCATTGATGATGTTGAACCGAAGACGGGAGTTGGTGCCGATGGAGCTTCCATGCTACTTTGGGTGGAAGTTCTCGTCATACTCCTTGTCATAGGACCAATAGCGCGGGTATTGGTGGCAACATGTGCAGCTTCCTGAACAGGCTTAGCATCAGTAGCCTTGGAACGTGCAATCATGATTTTGTTGCTCTTTGGTGCCATTGGTGTTATACGTAGTTGAATATTCGAGGAGAGGAGATGGAAGGCAGAGAGGTCCCACTGGGCGTGCCAAAAATTTGTACGCGATAAAATTTCAAGTCTGCAAAACGACACGAAAAATACACGACAAATGTTTGATATATAAATTTAGAAAAATATGTAGGTACAATCTCTGGGGTTTTCTCGAACTTGTGGAGAGTTTCCCTCGATTCTTCTCCTCGAACACCAATCCAAGGGCTTCGCAGCTTGTTCTTGGATCCACCACCGATTCTTTCAAATCTTGATATGGAAGATTTGAAGAACTGAAAAATATTTGAAGGCTCAAGCCTTGATATGCGGAAGACTTGAGGAGCTTAGAGACCCAGACCTTAGTAGTTTGGAACTTCACCACTTGAGTGTATGAGATGCCTCCTGGTGTGTGCCTCTGTATCTGTGTCCTTGATTTGGTTGAGAGGCCCCTATTTATAGCTGTAGCAAGAAGTAGAGGTTGAGAACCTGTGTACCACTTTACTTGTCTTGCAAGACGTGCAGTCATATTAGGACTGTACCAGTCAAATATTATCTCTTCATTTTATATTTATTGATAAAGAGATAAGAAATTTATCGATTGGCCAAACTCGTGGGGACACGTGACATGGCGCCGTTTGACCGGCCAAGCTATTGCAGTATATAAGAGATATACTTGGATTAAATAACTCTAAATATTATCCCTTTAATACGAAATAAATATTTAGATATTTAACCAATGGACATGTGACATGATATGATCTGGTTGGTGGAGATATCCCTGCAATTTGAATTTATCTGGAACACCTCGCCTTGACACGTGGCAAAATATAATTGGTCATTTAATAACCAATTTTTCCAAGTGTACGTGCCATATGGCAATATCCGATTGGATGAAAATATTTAATAGACCAATGGTAATTTTTAGAATTTAATTAAAATTCCATTGTCTACAAGTAATATTGATTTTCGTGGACAAGATTTTGAAATGATCCCATTTGGAGCTGGACGTAGGGGCTGCCCTGGATTTTCTCTAGGACTCGCAACAGTGGAACTTGCACTGGCAAATCTTCTGTATCATTTTGATTGGAAATTGCCTTTTGGGATGAAAGCAGAAGACGTAGATACTGAAGTTATGCCGGGACTAACCATGCACCCGAAAAATGGTCTTTCCCTCTTTGCCAAGAAATATGGTTAAAAATAAATAGTGATATGGAAAAATAAATAACTAGCGCAACGGATATTCTGTCCCACACTCTGTGCCACTCTCTGTGCCACTTTTCATTATACTGCTATTTCTCCTTCATAAACATCATGTTTTAATTCTTTTTTATTTTCTTAAGATCCAATAACTATTAATTGAGTAATACACAAAATTTAACAAACTCAAAAAATCAAAATGCATAAAAAATGAGATTTTTTATGAATTTTCTGCTGTATTTTTTAATTTCTATTATATATTGCTTTTTTGAAGCTATTATTTGCAAGAGTAGTTAGGAATTCCATACCTTTAGGAGGTTTCTATTATTATTTTTATTACTTTTATTTGATTTTTATAGTGTAGATTTAATTTCTAACATTTATGATAGTCTAAATAATAAAAGATTTCGAAAATCATCGGTAATTGACAATCTTCCCTGTGGGAAAGACACCTAATACACCTATGTTCAATAAACGATTCGTATACCTGCGAAAAATTGCGTATGGGGTATTTAGGATATTATAAATGTAAAACTTGACTGTAGAATGAGTTAATTGATATATGTATACCCTGCACTCATCAGCTAATATTGAAATGCAATAAATCTAATTATGAGGAAGAAAGGTGTTTTGGGCAAATAGAAAATAAAAACCAGATCCTGTTTAGTCTCTAATGCTTAACATTTTATCTTGTCATCAACCATTATTTTCCATTAAATCAATAGCTATGACATAATGAATTTTAATCATCATAATAAATTAAAAATTAAAAATGCATAATATAAAACTTCAATCATCAATTAATAAAGGCATAATTGGATTAATAAAAATTAGATCACAATAATGCTTACACTTACAGTCCAAAGTACCAAATTCATGTTACATTTTATATAGTAATAATAATAATAATGAACCATTATTTTCTCATAAATCAATAGATGTTATATAATGAATTTTAATCATTATAATAAATTTGAAAGAGCATAATATGAAACTTCAATCATCAATTAATAAGGGCATAATTGAAATAACAAAAACTAAGATCACAATAATGCTTACATTTACACTCTAAAGTACCAAGACTCGTAATACTTTTTATATAGTAATGCTTCCTCAATATGAAGTTATATGCACCATTTTTTGAAAAAATGAAGATATATATATATATATATATATATATATATATATATATATAGCCTTTGAAGTTGAACTCTTTGTATTATTTTGTGTGGTATTTCTATTAACAATGGAGTATAAATCATCCACCACATATTAATTTTTTCTATCTAACTGTTCATTTTTTGAGAATTGAAATTTTATTGGTAGAGATAATAGAGTTTTTCTTTTTTTTTCTTTTGTTTTTTCATCTTTTAATTTTTTGGACAAAATTTGACAAAAAGCATAAATGACGAAGATTCTGTTATCCTAAGAGCACCTTCTTTTGATATCAATAGTAATATTTTTGAAGATTTAAAAATTTAATTAGGCTGTGACTAGTCAAGAATTTTTAATGAAAATAAAAAATTGAAAATTGAATGCAAAAAGACACATTGATTTGGAATATTATATTTTTTTATTGTCTTTATAATTCAAATTTAATTAAGGTTACGGTTTTTTCGTAACTGCTACAGTTATTGCTATTATTGAAATGCAATAAATCTAATTATTAGGAAGAATAGTATTTTAGACGAATAGAAAACTAAGACCCGATCCTGCGTAGTCTCTCTTAACATTTTGTCTTGTCATCAACCATTATTTTCGTTTAAATCAGTAGCTATGATGTAATGAATTTAAATCATCATAATAAAGTAAAAACTAAAAAGAGCAAAATATGAAACATTAATCATCAATTAATAAGGGCATAATTATATTAATAAAAACTAAGATCACAACAATCATCATAAAAAATTAAAGAGAGTATAATATGAAGCTTCAATCATCAATTAATAAGTTTATAATTGGAACAACAAAAACTAAGATAACTTACCCATACAGTCCAAACTCATGGTACCTTTTATATAATATATATAGTATGAAGAGATGTATATTTTTTAAAAGGGTTATTATCACTTTACCCCCTTAAACTATATCACTACTATCAGTTTACCCCTTAACGTTATCTTTTAGTCACTTCACCCTCATAAATATTTCAACTCAACATGTTAAGAAGTTTTGGATAAAAATACCCTTTTATTCTATAGCATTACTACACTGTTATTATTACTTTATTCCTTTAAATTATAGTGATATAATTGATTTAATTCCTAACATTATTTTTTTTTGCATTTTACTTCATCATTAATTTAACTATTATGGTCAAAAAATTTTAAATATATTTACCCTTATATATATATAATTAAAAATAAAAATTTAGAATAATTATTCTTTTTTTTCACTTTAAGAGATCCAAAAATATAAAAATAAAAGGGTTTTCTCAACTTTCCTTTTTCACACTTATTAATACTATGAAAAGAAAAATAGATAGGAAAGAAGGAGACAAAAAATTAGATATTGCAAAGAAAAAAAATCTAACATTATCATATTAATTTAAGATTGTTGGGATTAGGATTATAATCTGGTGGTAAACAGTAAGGTGAAACAATTTTAAAATAATAAAAGTATTTAATTCTTTCCTCTTTATATTTTCTGAAAAAAGAATTGATCTCTCTCTCTCTCTCTCTCTCAATCTTTCTCTCCCCTCTCCCTCCCCCTTCCGATCTTTCTATTTTTTTAATATTAATAAGATTGCCAAAAAGAAAAAAATTAATATTTTGACTTTTTTTTGTGATACTAAAGAGGAGAAAATCAACTTTAAATTTTTTATTGTTTTTATTATACGAAGAGGAGGGTACTTTCTTCTAAAGTTTTTTAACTTGCTAAATTGGTTTAATGGTGGGATAAATTGCCTAAAAAATAACTCTATGGGAAAAATTGATAATGAGACTATAGTTTATGGGGATAAAATGATAATAATTTTAGGGCTAAACTTGTCTTTTTACTTTAATTAACAAACTCCATTAAGTTTGACCGTTAGTCTTGGGGGTAAAGTGACTAAAAGATAACGTTAAGGGGGAAAACTGATAGTAGCACCGAACGTTAAGGGGGAAAACTGATAGTAGCACCGAACGTTAAGGGAGTAAAGTGATAATAACCCTTTTTAAAATTGAACTTTTTGTATTATTTTGTGTGTTATTTCTATATCATTTAGCAGTCTTCGGTCAAGAAATATTGATGAATTAATGGTTGGTCTAATTGCCTTGTCTCTTGGGCACTTGGGTTGTCGTCCGGTTGTAGATTCAGGCAAAACATATGGATACGAGTTCAGAATTACTAAGAAATGAAGTAACATATTTTTTAACATTAAACACATATAATTTTCTGAGACATTTTTTCTTTTCCCTTTGAACGACCATATATTGTCACTAACATCCCCTTCATTCTCTAAAGTTCAAAAGAATCATTTTTACAACTTTATCAGGAACTCTATACTGCAAATTTGTAGTTTCTGGTTACTCAAGATCGGTGCCAACATGTTTTAATACCGACAAATTCATTATTTCAGCATTACATGCCCCTAAACTCTCAACAAATCCACTGGCATATTTATTGATATTTTCCACTACAACTACCCCACCATGATGGACTACTTTTACCTGTCATTGGAGATGTACAATCTAGGACCACGAAAGCAACAAGGCCAAACAATTGGTAAACAAACAGTCAGATGCCGTGGACCACAAATAATAATTCATATTTAAGTCAATGAAGGGCTACTTTTACCTGTTACAAACATTAGACATGTACAATCTAGGACCAATTTGTCTTAGAAAATAGGACCATGAAAACAACATCAAGGCTAAACAATTAAACAAATAGTCACATGCCGTGGACCACGAATAATAATTCATATTCAACTCAACTTTTGACCCACATCATGCCGGGACCAATAATCATAAAAATTGCACCAAACCTAATATAAATTAACACAACCTTGTCATACTAAAAGTTAAACATATTGATATTTCTAGTTACTTCTTTTGTTTTTTCTTTTTTTATGACAAATAAATTATGATAATGCCACTGAAATTATTTGATTTTTAATTAGATATATGAACAATTTTTTATTTTTTTCGAGTTGGATGAGCTAAATTTGCTCGGTAAGCAAAAATTAATTATTTGCTAACCATTGGAGTTGGCCCAGGGGCCACAAGAAACCTATTCATGGTACTTGTTATATAATAATAATGATGATGAATTGTTATTTTCTTCTAATATAATGAATTTTAATCATCATAATAAATTAAAAAGAGCATAATATGAAATTTCAATCATCAATTAACAAGGGTATAATTGAAAAAACAAAAACTAAGATCACAATGATGCTTACACTTACACCCCTGTTGTCTTCTTCAATTCGAAGTCTAACAATAAGGACCTCCATACTTATCTCTTTGCGCTTGTGCTTGAGATAGTTCTTGAAATCCTTCCACCCAGGAGGTAGCTTTTCAATAACAGCAGCTACTTGAAAAGTTTCACTCAAAATCATGCCTTCAGCTAGAATCTCATGCAAGATAATCTGAATTTCTTGCACCTGACTGATAAGAATCTTGGAATCCACCATTTTATAGTCTAGAAATTTTCCGACGACAAATTTCTTTGCCCTAGCATCTTTGGTTTTATATTTCCGATCCAAGTATTCCCACAATGCCTTCGCCGTCTTGTGTACTTGATACACGTTATACAGCGAGTCATGCAAGCAGTTCATGATATAATTTCGATAAAGGAAATCGGAGTGCTTCCAAGCATCAATAGCACTGACAGCTTGTGCATCAGTTAATCCATCAGGCAGTTTTGGAGCATCCTCACTTAAGAATCTCGAGAGATTCAATGTTGTCAAATAGAACAGCATCTTTTGTTGCCATGTCTTGAAGTTCAGGCCATGGAACTTCTCAGGTTTCTCACTATAGTTGGTAGAAACCATAGGAGTAATCATTCCTTCAGGTCGTTTCACAATAGTGCCAGACGCAGAGGCATCAAAAGTAGAAATGTTGGTTTCTCTACCTGTATTGTCAGCCATTGAGAATAGAATCTGTTTTAAGACTGTTAGTAAAAATTAGGCTGGTACAATATAGGAAAGAATAAATATAAACTGAAAAAGGGTAGAGATAGAAAATAACAATCCGAGGCTTGTGAGCATAATTTTCTTAAATCAGATTCGCCCCCTACAGGTAGAGTGCTCGAGGTTAAGTAGGTGTCTGTCTCCCAGGATACAACGGATTAAAGGTGAATATGTTATTACCAAACTTCTTCACCACAGCGAACTCGAACTAGAGCAATATGGAACACTATAAAAGATGAAGATGCAAAAGAATAAAAAAAAAATTGGAGAGAGAGTTCTGTTTTTAAAACAAAATAAAAAGAGAGTTATTTATAGATGCTGGCCAAGGGTGATTGTGGAAATTGGAAACAAATGTTAAATTCCATTTAATTATCTTCACATTTATCAAAGTACCACATTCACGTACATACATGTATTCTCGATAAGAAAATTCCAAATTTATGTATTAACAATTACGTACATAAATACTTAATTCCTAAGTACAAGAATCCTAGGTACATGAATCTTCAGGTACATGAATGATTGATAATTATTCTTGGATTCTATCAGGAGTGCCATTATGAGAACGATTTTCTCATTCACTCTACAATGGATTTTTCCATTTTTCCAACAATACAACCCAACTCAATCTCAACTATTCATTTCAAAATTTATTGATTTAAAAAAAATGATCGAGATCGAGTTGAGCTATACTATCCCGATTTCATACCAATGGGTAATCTTGCCAATTGCCAACAACAGGAGAGATCCGCATCCTGGTGATGGGTACTGAGAATTTGGAACTATCATGGAAGTGACACTGAGTCACTTGACAAGTTAGTCCCCCAAAGTTGAACAGTGATCTTGTGTGAATGAGCCACAAGAACTGGTGGAAGATTTTGTTTTGTACCAGAAGTTTTGGTAGATTGCTCCAACAAACGATTGGTTGAGGCGTGACGACCCAACTGCAATGAAGAAACAAAACTGGAAAGTTATGGTTATAAATCAGCCAAGCTTCAATACAACACATCACAATTCTACTTGGTTTCCCATTTCCCTCCCATATTGTCATATTATTGGTGCTCTAAAAGCTTGATTAATTTGCTTGTCCAGTAATGTTGACTTGTGCCCCTTATGGTTGGATGAGAATAAACTATCAGTACAATAAACCGACTAAGACTGGGCATACCTAGCTTAACGGCTGTGAGCTAGTTTCGTTACTTCTTTAGGGTACGAAATAAACACTGGGGTCACGGTTTTATATAGCCGTGTTTTTCCCGTGCAAATTAAATTGTCGGCCCAAAAGGAGGAAAAACATAAGGAATCATTTGTGTGTTTTTTCCTATAAACACACAATGATGCACTTGTAATCACTGGAGATTAAATAGGATTATGCTCCCAAATCTCAGTAATTCAAACTGTGCAGATAGTTTTGTCTCTCAAAAATTGTTCATCTTCTGGTAACCATTTTGATTTTTCATACTTGCAATCAATCAAAACACACTAATCATGCTCCAAACTTTACAAAAGTCAACTCATTATTTATCCTTCGACATCGTCCTACATTTCTGGAACCAGTTTTTTTTGGCTGCATGTTTGGACTCATTCTACAGCACAGATGCTCCATGAGATTCATTATTGCTTCTTTTAGCATCATGAACAAGGAGTAAATGATTATGGACTATGTGAGCTCTAGAAAAATCAGGCTGACCCGTTTTTATTCAATGATGAATTTGAGATATAGTCCTACAAACATCGAGGGATGGAACACAAACCAGTTAACCACCCATAAACGGGAGTTGAATATGGTGTCAAGTAATTTTTTGATAAGTTTAAAGACTTGATTCGCTGGGTTGCGAGTGATGGGGTTAGCCGTTACATTTCCAACAGTGATAGTCTCATTTAGAATCCTATTGCATCAGGTGCGTGCTCGTTCTTCTGGAACCAAATCACTTTCAAGTCCCACGATTCATGACAAGTCTTCTTCCTTAGTTTGATTCCTTGCAAATTTGACCTGAATGCTTTAGTGACCAGGAATTCCATTTACATTTTATAGTGTAGTCCTACCAAAATGTATTGCATATTAGACTAAAACTATAAACTTTTGTTTCCTAAATGGACTTGGTATGAATCAGTATTTCTCTAACGTGATTCATAACTATAAATTTGCAATTTTGTGACAAGTGGTTAAAAATATGAAAAAATGATAGTATTCAAGGCTATGTAAATCTGATCTTAAACCTACATGTTTCCAAGCTAATAGAGACATTAGTCAAGTAACGTGAGATTCCTGATTCAACTTGTAAATTCTCCTTAATTTCAAGGTTTAGAATCTCCATTTAAACCAATTTATTATATATTTTACATACATATGTATGTATGGGTCTAGGGTGGAAATGGGGCTTTTCATATATTTTACATATATAATTTCAAGGTTTAGAATCTCCATAAATTTTACTATAGATATATGTATATATGTATATGTATATATAAGTATATGTACGTATAAAGTTATGATAGGTTTAGGTTGGTTGGAAATGGGGCTCTACAATTGACTTCTACTCCATTTCAATCTATTTAATATATGATACAAACTCCTACAATTTTGGGTACGAGTTGATGAATTTCATGATTACACTAAAATTATATAAGTTTCCACCAAATGTGGTAATAATTATATCAACTGGACAGAATTGGGTAGAATTGAATTGGAGAAACACGAATCAAGGTTGGTTTCCACAAACAGGCTCCTAGTGATATTCTAATTACCTTTCAGCGCCTTTAAATACTGAGCCCTTGAGCCTATCTCACTTCACCGCTATCCTTCAATTAAAGATGACAATGCTTTTTCTCTTATTGCTCCTTTTGTCAATCCTTATATCCATAGGTAAAAAGCACAAGAAACTCAGAAATATCCGTCAACCACCGGGTCCTCCAGGGCTCCCATTCATTGGGAACTTGCACCAATTCGACAGTGAAAAGGCTCATGAATTCCTAAGCCAACTCTCCAAGAAATATGGCCCCCTCATGTCATTACAGCTTGGTTCAGTTCCAGTACTAGTTATTTCTTCAGCAAGAATGGCAAAACAGGCCCTGACAACCCATGATCTTGTGTTCTCCGGCCGGCCAGCTTCTGTTGGGCGGCAAAAGCTGTCATACAATCGAAGGGATATTGCATTCTCACCTTACAGTGACTACTGGAGGGAAATGAGGAAGATTTGTGTCCTCCAACTCTTTAGCCTTAAAAGAGTACAATCTTTTCGTCCCATTCGTGAAGATGAAATTTCGAGCATGATTCAAAAGATCGTAAATCTCTCATCTTCATCACAACTAGTTGATTTAAGGACCATAATAATGTCCTTGACGAGCACTATAATATGTAGAGTTGCCTTTGGAAAGAGGTACGATGAGGAAGGGCACCAGAGAAAGCGATTCGATAAACTTTTACAAGAATCCCAGGCCATGATTGGGGGTTTCTTCATCTCAGATTATTTTCCTTCATTCAGTTGGGTAGATAAATTTTCTGGGATTATTGAACGTCTTGAGAAGAATTTCAATGAGCTGGATTTATTCTACCAAGAGTTGATACAGGAGCATCTCAATCCAAACAGACCACAAAGCATGAAGGATGATTTGCTCGATCTCTTAATTCAGCTAAAAGAAGAACAATCATCAATTATAGGCCTATCTTGGGATCACATAAAGGCAATTCTCATGGTAGTATATCCCTATTTTCAAGATAATCAATTGTTGAATTTCCTCTTCTTTCTTTTTTCATCTTCTTTAACAAGCATATTGGTACATGGTTTTCTCAACATAAATCAAGTAAACTGAAAGTTTTTTTTTTTTTTTTTTTTGCGTTAAAATAGTTGATATGGTCCTTAATAATAATCGTTTACCCTTTTATCACAGGATATATTTATTGCTGGGACGGATACAGCTGCAGCAGCAATTATTTGGGCAATGACAGCCCTGATGAAGAGCCCTTCTGCACTAAAGAAAATACAAGCAGAAGTGAGAAAATTGGTCAGAGAAAAAGGAAGAGTAGATGAAGAAGATATTCAGGAGCTTCCTTATCTAAAAGCAGTGATAAAAGAAACTCTAAGATTATACCCTCCAGCTCCACTTCTAGGGCCAAGAGAAACTACACAAGAATGCACAATCGAAGGCTATGAAATTAAGTACAAAACATTAGTTTTCATTAATGCATGGACTATTGGAAGAGATCCTGAATGTTGGAAAAGTCCAGATGATTTTATGCCAGAAAGATTTTTGAATAGTAATATTGATTTTCGTGGACAAGATTTTGAAATGATCCCATTTGGAGCTGGACGTAGGGGCTGCCCTGGATTTTCTCTAGGACTCGCAACAGTGGAACTTGCACTGGCAAATCTTCTGTATCATTTTGATTGGAAATTGCCTTTTGGGATGAAAGCAGAAGACGTAGATACTGAAGTTATGCCGGGACTAACCATGCACCCGAAAAATGGTCTTTCCCTCTTTGCCAAGAAATATGGGTAAAAATAAATAGTGATATGGAAAAATAAATAACTAGCGCAACGGATATTCTGTCCTACACCCTGTGCCACTCTCTGTCCCACTTTTCATTATACTGCTATTTCTCCTTCATAAACATCATGTTTTAATTCTTTTTTATTTTCTTAAGATCCAATAACTATTAATTGAGTAATACACAAAATTTAACAAACTCAAAAAATCAAAATGCATAAAAAATGAGATTTTTTATGAATTTTCTGCTGTATTTTTTAATTTTCTATTATATATTGCTTTTTTGAAGCTGTTATTTGCAAGAGTAGTTAGGAATTCCATACCTTTAGGAGGTTTCTATTATTATTTTTATTACTTTTATTTGATTTTTATAGTGTAGATTTAATTTCTAACATTTATGATAGTCTAAATAATAAAAGATTTCGAAAATCATCGGCAATTGACAATCTTCCCTATGGGAAAGACACCTAATACACCTATGCTCAATAAAAGATTCGTATACCTGTGAAAAATTGCTTATGGGTTATTTAGGATATTATAAATGTAAAACTTGACTGTAGAATGAGTTAATTGATATATGTATACCCTGCACTCATCAGCTAATATTGAAATGCAATAAATCTAATTATGAGGAAGAAAGGTGTTTTGGGCAAATAGAAAATAAAAACCAGATCCTGTTTAGTCTCTAATGCTTAACATTTTATCTTGTCATCAACCATTATTTTCCATTAAATCAATAGCTATGACATAATGAATTTTAATCATCAGAATAAATTAAAAACTAAAAATGCATAATATAAAACTTCAATCATCAATTAATAAAGGCATAATTGGATTAATAAAAATTAGATCACAATAATGCTTACACTTACAGTCCAAAGTACCAAATTCATGTTACATTTTATATAGTAATAATAATAATGAACCATTATTTTCTCCTAAATCAATAGATGTTATATCATGAATTTTAATCATTATAATAAATTTAAAAGAGCATAATATGAAACTTCAATCATCAATTAATAAGGGCATAATTGAAATAACAAAAACTAAGATCACAATAATGCTTACATTTACACTCTAAAGTACCAAGACTCGTAATACTTTTTATGTAGTAATGCTTCCTCAATATGAAGTTATATGCACCATTTTTTGAAAAAATGATGATATATATATATAGCCTTTGAAGTTGAACTCTTTGTATTATTTTGTGTGGTATTTCTATTAACAATGGAGTATAAATCATCCACCACATATTAATTTTTTCTATCTAACTGTTCATTTTTTGAGAATTGAAATTTTATTGGTAGAGATAATAGAGTTTTTTTTTCTTTTGTTTTTTCATCTTTTAATTGTTTGGACAAAATTTGACAAAAAGCATAAATGACGAAGATTCTGTTATCCTAAGAGCACCTTCTTTTGATAGCAATAGTAATATTTTTGAAGATTTAAAAATTTAATTAGGCTGTGACTAGTCAAGAATTTTTAATGAAAATAAAAAATTGAAAATTGAATGCAAAAAGACACATTGATTTGGAATATTATATTTTTTATTGTCTTTATAATTCAAATTTAATTAAGGTTACGGTTTTTTCGTAACTGCTACAGTTATTGCTATTATTGAAATGCAATAAATCTAATTATTAGGAAGAATAGTATTTTGGACGAATAGAAAACAAAGACCCGATCTTGCGTAGTCTCTCTTAACATTTTGTCTCGTCATCAACCATTATTTTCGTTTAAATCAATGATGTAATGAATTTAAATCATCATAATAAAGTAAAAACTAAAAAGAGCAAACTATGAAACATCAATCATCAATTAATAAGGGCATAATTATATTAATAAAAACTAATATCACAACAATCATCATAAAAAATTAAAGAGAGTATAATATGAAGCTTCAATCATCAATTAATAAGGTTATAATTGGAGCAACAAAAACTAAGATAACTTACCCATACAGTCCAAACTCATGGTACCTTTTATATAATATATAGTATGAAGAGATGTATATTTTTTAAAAGGATTATTATCACTTTACCCCCTTAAACTATATCACTACTATCAGTTTACCCCCTAACGTTATCTTTTAGTCACTTCACCCTCATAAGTATTTCAACTCAACATGTTAAGAAGTTTTGGACAAAAATACCCTTTTATTCTATAGCATTACTACACTGTTATTATTACTTTATTCTTTTAAATTATAGTGATATAATTGATTTAATTCCTAACATTATTTTTTTTGCACTTTACTTCATCATTAATTTAACTATTATGGTCAAAAAATTTTAAATATATTTACCCTTATATATATAATTAAAAATAAAAATTTAGAATAATTATTCTTTCTTTTCACTTTAAGAGATGCAAAAATATAAAAATAAAAGGGTTTTCTCAACTTTCTTTTTTCACACTTATTAATACTATGAAAAGAAAAATAGATAGGAAAGAAGGAGACAGAAAATTAGATATTGCAAAGAAAAAAAATCTAACATTATCATATTAATTTAAGATTGTTGGGATTAGGATTAAAATCTGGTGGTAAACAGTAAAGTGAAATAATTTTAAAATAATAAAAGTATTTAATTCTTTCCTCTTTATATTTTCTGAAAAAAGAATTGATCTCTCTCTCTCTCTCTCAACCTTTCTCTTCCCTCTCCGTCCCTCTTCCGATCTTTCTATTTTTTTAATATTAATAAGATTGCCAAAAAGAAAAAAAATTAATATTTTGACTTTTTTTTGTGATACTAAAGAGGAGAAAATCAACTTTAAATTTTTTATTGTTTTTATTATACGAAGAGGAGGGTACTTTCTTCTAAAGTTTTTTAACTTGCTAAATTGGTTTAATGGTGGGATAAATTGCCTAAAAAATAACTCTATGGGAAAAATTGATAACGAGACTATAGTTTATGGGGATAAAATGATAATAATTTTAGGGCTAAACTTGTCTTTTTACTTTAATTAACAAACTCCATTAAGTTTGACCGTTAGTCTTGGGGGTAAAGTGATTAAAAGATAACGTTAAGAGAGAAAACTGATAGTAGCACCGAACGTTTGACGGGATTTTTTTTATCAATGCAAGTTTAATTCCGATTTTACACCCGTTGGACTGCAAGTATACAGGTCGTAATTGTAGTACAAGATGTGTATCGGGTCGATCCCACGAGGAGCAATTAAAACAATTATTAGATACTAATTTACTCTATTATTTAGACTTACAATTAATTTGAGCAGAAATTTCAGAATGTAATTCAACTACAAAAATTCTTAACTAGATAAATGCAATTTCACAAAAGGAATAGAATTCACTAAATATTAAGATCTAGGGATGTAGATTCCACTTATGATTCAAAAGATCTAAAATGAATTAATTCAACACTTGTTACTGCTCTTGTTTAACCAAGAATTCATTTCCAGAAATACCAAAATCACATTCTCATGATGATAATGGGTTAAAACAGATTAGTTTTTCCTAATCTCTTGGTAAATACTAAATATGTTCTTATTTACACATGAAATGCAGATTTCATCCACTTGAATGTATTTCTATTCTCATGAATATACAACTCAAGTTCTACTTGTGTCATTCCATTATTTTTACCATTTCTCAATGAGTAAAAACAACTATAAACCTGCCATTGGTGATCAAGCAACAACAAGTAATCCAACATACACAAGTAGATAAGTTAATACAAGACATAACAAGCATAAATCACAATCACTTCATATCATTTGGCCATAAGCTTCATCTACTCCCTAGATAAAGGAAATTAGCTACTCATGAATGATGAAACACTCATAACTTCATTAATGCAAATCATCATAAATTTACAAATACAAAAAAAGTAAAGAAAGTCTTAGCCAAGATATGGTGAATCCTTCCAAAAATCTCCTTGTCTTGAACTTAGATGATTACAAGATGAAACCTCAATTGTCCCTTGCAAGTACCTAGCTAGAGAGACTATGTTTTTCTGTCAGAAACTAAGCTACGAATGGTGTTTTTTTTTTATCTCTCCCCATATCTCTGCATAAAAAACACTCAAATGCTCCATTTTTCCAAGTCAAATTCTATCCTTTGATTCCCAAATCTCCACTTTGTTAGCATAGTCAAAAACCAATATTTTTGACTTGAAAATAAGCCACTTTTCTTGCCCTTTTGTCTTCTGAAGCATGTGCACCGAATTCCCTTGCATCTTATAGCTGGAAAGTGGTATGAACACAAGAGAATTGGCTGAGTCAAATTGCAGAATTTCGGCTATAAAACGCGCCTACACAAAACGCGGTTACAAGTCACGTTTTGTGTACTCGCGTATTCACTTTGGCCTTACTTCATCTGCGATTTTCTCTATCATAAAGGCCGAACTAGCTTTTGTGCAAAACACAAAAGTTGTAGCCCTTTGAGTTAGCTTTCCAATGCTTCAAGAATCATCCAAATCGGAGCTTTGTAGCCTGAGATATGATCGAAATACTGTCACCTGTTCAAACCTCTGTTTTAACTTCCGACCACAGGGTGCAGCTTCTGTATTCCAACGTTTTGCCCATGAAGATGGCAGAAATGGATTTCGATGTCTTCATACGAATTGTAGGTCTCTTTCTTAGCTTTAAAATGGTATAAACATCACCTCAATCCGATAAGTGTAGCTCCAGATATGGTCAAAATACTGAAAAGTGTCAAAACTGACTTGTATTGCATTTCCTCACTTGAACGTTTTTCACTTCATTCTTCTTGTTGCCACTTAAATTCATCACCAAATCTCTATTTTTCACCTCAATTGACCTCCTTTGGTGATTGATTCATTATTCCTGCATAAAAATGAAGTTTTTACTATTAAAATCAATAGAAATGCAATATTATCCACTTTTACCAAAAATATATAATTTTACCAAAAACCTCTTTATTTTAATTATAAAACTAAATAATCAACTCAAAATTAACTAATAAAATGCACTTAAAAATACGTAAAATAAACTCTTATCAAATACCCCCACACTTGAATCATTGCTTGTCCTCAAGCAATATAAAATTCCAACCATCAATGATCCAAAAATTTAAAATAAACATATGTAGTATTTCAACTCCATTTCCTTGAATCAAGGTAAATAACCCTTATGTGATCTTTCCATTAAGTTCAAGTACTCATAATATCAAGCAAAGAAGAGCCAAGTATACCATAATTTTACCAATTCAACTCAACTTCTTATTTTTATCCAATTTCGCAAGCAAGCAACTCCTATAGTCAATAAAGATACTAACTAATCTCATGATCAACTTCTTATTTTTCTTAAAGAGGGATTTAATTTACTTCTTTTTTTTTTTTATATATATATATATATATATATATATTTTAAGGATTAAATATTACTTAAGTTGTGAAAAATGCCTTTTGACGCGAAGATCAACATTTTTAGATGCAGATCCCCGGTTACTCAACATTTCACATACTCAAGTTGCTTTGCATACTCTTAATTCAAGTACCTTTTTACGCGAATGTCGACATTTGTAGATGCCAACCCCCGGTTACTCGGTACGAGAATCATTGGAGTAGAATAACCATTTTTTTTTTTTTTTTTTAACAATATATAATAAAATTCCCTCTAAGAGTAATCATGAGAAGAGTATGACACTTATTAACCATATTAATTTCTTATCTTATAAAATTAGATAAAAAGAAGAATTTTCATCAAATATACAAAATGTAGGCATAATTTTCTCCACTTTACTAGATATACTTTCCTATAGATGTAAAAATTATAATCACATAAAAATCATTTCCAAATTTCATGAGAAAAGAAGTATCAAAACCGCATATATTTATTTCAAAAGGATAAGTGACAAAATTTTATTTATTTATTATAGTTAATAACATATATATGTATAAGGTTTTGGAAAAATTTTGACAGAGTCTCCCCTTAAAAGTGGACTAAATCTCCCTGCCAGCAACCACAAGAAACACCATTTAAGCACAAGAATTATATCAAACACAACTAAAATCACAAGTACCACACATTTCTTCCCCCACACTTAGAATACACATTGTCCTCAATGTGTAGGGAAAGAAAAGAAAAGAAACAAAAGAAAGGAACAAGTGACTCCCCAAGTGAGATGACTGCAGTCCAGTGAAGCCTTGAATCATGAGTCATCGACCGCTCAACCATCCACAGTCAACGATCTACTAGTTACTGCCACAAGTTCCAATATTCAAAATAAGGAATGTAAGTTAACATTTTTCAAACAAAAGATAAAAATAACAAGCAAACAAAAGAAAAGCCAGCCAAAGGGCAGCCTCAATCATCCTCTTCATCGTCATCTTCATCATCATCGATGGGAGGTGGGCGTGTGCCTAAATGATCTTCAATTCGGTCCAGGCGAGTATCCATTCTGGCTAAATGATGGTCGATGTCGTCCAAGCGACCGAAAAGCCGCTGCCAGTTGGTCTGTGGCGGAGGAGGAGGTGGTGCTGCAGTAGATGGTCCAGCTCCATCGCGACCATGTCTAGCCTTTTGTCTCCGCTCCTGAACAGGGCGTGGAATGTCTCCCGTGCCAATACCAAGGCGGCGAAGAGTAGTGATAGTCATCTCAGCACGTGGTGGAACATACTCCCGCCGCATGCCTTCCAAGGGAACTTCAAAACGGGGGAAGATTAAAGTCAGTAGACGAGGAAATGAAAGTTTGAAAGAAGTTGTCTTACGCCTCGCCGTAGACCTAATGTGGCTGATGATGATGTTCGGCAATGAAATTCGAGCATACGGGGAAGTTCGGTTGTGGAACATGTAATCAAGGAAGTAAATATCGCTCTTGCGAACCTCCGTGTGCCCCGTCTTCTTTGGGATGACATTGTGAGCCATCATGTAAATGATAAGCCGATGACGAGGTTCGAATACATTTGCCAATATAGTCTCCTTTCTGGTAGAGCGAAAAGGTTGGTACTCGAGACCAAACCTAGCCATGGCCAATGATGGATCCCACCTCCTATTCGGGGGAACAAACTCCTTCTTCAAGTCTACTGGACGTCCGTCATCCATACACCCCAAAATAGCAGCCAAATCTTGCCGTGACAAGGTGATTCGTCTTCCACGCACCCAGGACTCAATTATTTCTCCACTATGGCGCGCCTTACTTTCAATGTTGGCGTAAAACTCGCGCACCAGGTCTGGGTAGTAATGGTTTGGAAGGGTGAGAATCGGAGCCCATCCTAGCTGAGCAAAAGCTTCTGAGATGTTGTACATCATCTCAACTGGTGGACTGACGTGCATCTCAAATAAAAACTCCAAATTAGCACGCGCCTCATGCCACTCCTGATTCCTGCGAGTGTTGAACCTAGCACTGTCAAATACCGATCTTCCCGCTCCACGGGAGGTGCCCTCACCAGGTCGACGGTTAATTGGTGGAGGAGAAGGTGAATTCTCCTCTTCAGTCACCTCCATCTCTTCATTAACCTCCCTCTCCTCACTACTAGAGGATGAAAGTACCGCTCTTCTTCCTCTTGGCATAGTACCTAAAAAATATTTCAATTATTCACATGTACTACAACTCATTTTTTTGGCAACAAAAGTTCAGCATTAATCCAAATAACCTCAAATACAATTGCTTAAGTTCTAATCATTCAATGATCGTACAAGACATATTTTCTGCCTAAAGTTGCCCAAAATCACCAAATTACACAAGATATGTATCAATTATAATTCAATTAGTGAAAATAGGAGCAATTATGATTATAACTATTTAGAATTAACAATAATAATATGCTTTTAGCTATAATCATGTTTAGGCAAAAATTAAACTAACTAACTCACCAAATCAACCAAATTACTCACTATACACAATGCACATGCTTAAACATCATCAACTAACCCTTTTTAACCATAATTTAACATCACCAATGGCTCAAAAACATCCTAGTTCCTTTTTCCAATTTCATCTAAATATAGCAATTGTGAATTTGAAAGTACTTGAAAACCAATAAATTGCTACATTTAAACATTTAAACATGCTTAAACAATCATAATAATCATGAATAAAATCAAAAATAGCCATGAACCTCATCAAATTTTCGAAATTAAAAGATGTCAGATAGCTCAGGATAAAAAATATGAACTTCTAAAATCAAAAGATTTGATGAAGAAACTTACCTCAATCACGTAGAAGGATGTTTGGTGATGCTAAAAATGCAAAAAGCCCTATGAAACAACCTCCAATTGACCTCCAATTGAAGAAATTGGAGTTTAAGAACCCTAACCTTCAATGCTTCAAAAACCTGATTTTAAGTGTTTTTCTTGAATTTTAATCGGTTAAAAAGGTTGTATGAAGCTCAAAAGGTGTTGGGGTGATGATTTCTAGCAAGATTATGGAGTAAAAATGAAGATTTGTGAGGTGGGTAGAAGAGAAGAAGGAAAAACGCGGCTGAAAAATTAAAAAGAGAGGGAAAAAATGAAGCTGAAATCGCGTTTCTGAAGGCTATATTCAGACACACAAAACGCGACTCAAAACGCGCCTTCAACTCGCGTTTCTAAAATCGCGTTTTCTTCCCAAATCTTGCAGCACTTAAAACGCGACTGTGTTTGAAAACGCGACTTAGAGTCGCGTTTCATAAGTCGCGTTTTTGAGTCTTGATCCAGGCTTGAAAACGCGATTTCCATTAAAACGCGACTTTGGGTCGCGTTTTGAAGGCGCGTTTTCTTTTCTGCAGTTGCAGAATTGAAAACGCGATTCTGAGAAACGCGACTTGTAGTCGCGTTTTCTTTGAAAACGCGTTTTCTGCTTCGATTTTTAGCAGAATTTCAACTTTTGAAAAATTACAAAAGGTACCCCAATGACTCAAAATGCACCATAGATCATTTGTTTGCCAATTTTAATGACTGGAACAAATGTAAAACATTAAAAACATGCATTTTACCCCTTTATAATGAATCAAAAACACCTTTAATGCAAATCGAGGGGTTGAGTTGCTTGATCAAAGTTTGCCCTTTTCACCTCAAATGGTCATTCTTGCTTCCATTTGCCAACCCTATCACACAAAAACAACAAATTAACTAAAACACTTATTCAAACCACAAAATCACACCAATTTAACACATATAACATAAACATTGGGTTGCCTCCCAATTAGCGCTTTTATTTATAGTCGTTGGCTCGACTCACACATTCAGTTTCTTAATTTGAAGAAGAGTCGCCCAAAAGACATATGAGTCCTTTGGGTACGATTTCACCTGCCAAGTAGGGTTTCACTCGTTGTCCATTGACCTTAAACCTTTCATTTCTTGAATTTGCCAATTCAACCGCTCCATAGGGAAATACTTGAGTGACTTCAAAAGGTCCAGACCACCTTGACTTTAATTTTCCTGGAAATAACCTCAGGCGTGAATTGAATAAAAGCACTTTTTGCCCTACCTGAAATTGTTTAGGAATAATGTGCTTGTCATGCCAATATTTGATCTTTTCTTTGTAAATTTTGGCATTTTCATATGCATGTAACCGGTGTTCCTCCAATTCACTCAGCTCAAGTAATCTCCTTCCACCTGCAAGATTAAAATCTATATTAATTGCTTTAATAGCCCAATAAGCTTTATGTTCAATCTCTACAGGTAAGTGACAAGCTTTTCCATAGACTAAACGATACGGCGACATCCCTAAAGGAGTCTTAAATGCCGTTCGGTAAGCCCATAGTGTGTCATCTAGCTTTGTAGCCCAATCCTTGCGTGATTTATTCACAGTTTTTTCCAAAATGAGCTTTATCTCACGATTAGCTAGCTCCGCTTGTCCATTGGCTTGAGGATGGTACGGGAGTGATGTCTTGTGCCTACAGCCATATTTAAACAATAAGGAATCCAGTTGTTTGTTACAAAAATGTTTTCCTTCATCACTTATTATGGCCTTAGGTATACCAAACCTGCAAAAAATGTTCTTTTTAAGAAACCTAAGTACAACCTTAGAGTCATTAGTGGGTGAAGCGACTGCTTCTACCCATTTAGAAACATAATCCACTGCTACTAAGATGTACTTATTATTAAAAGAACTTGGAAATGGTCCCATAAAGTCTATACCCCATATATCAAATAATTCAACTTCTAAAAAGGTAGTTAGGGGCATTTCATTCTTTCGAGATATATTTCCAGTTCTTTGGCATGCATCACAATTTTTAACATATTCCCGAACGTCTCGATACATGGTTGGCCAATAAAACCCTGATTGCCATACCTTTGCTGCAGTCTTTGAAGTGCTAAAATGACCACCTGTTTCAAGATTATGACAATGATATAAAATATTACGTACCTCATTTTCTGGAATACATCTTCGTACCATACCATCGGCACAATGTTTGTACAGCAATGGTTCCTCCCAAAAGTAACTCTTCACATCATGCAAAAATTTCTTCCTTTGATGATAATTAAGCCCTTTTTGAATTTCCCCACTTACCAAATAATTAGCGAAATCTGCATACCATGGAGAGTTGCTAAGTGCTAGGACAAACTCATCCGGAAAATTCTCTTGGATCGGAACTTGATCTTTGACTGGGATATATTCCAAACGTGATAGATGATCTGCAACTAAATTCTCCGATCCCTTTTTGTCTTTTATCTCCACATCAAATTCCTGCAATAAAAGAATCCACCGAATTAGTCTTGGTTTTGCATCTTTTTTACGTAACAAATATTTAAGAGCCGCATGGTCCGTATATATAATAACTTTAGATCCTACTAAATAAGATCTAAATTTATCCAAAGCAAATATCACTGCCAATAGCTCTTTTTCTGTAGTTGCGTAATTGAGTTGTGCCTCGTTTAGCAACTTGCTAGCATAGTAAATGACGTGCAACCGTCCTTCTTTCTTTTGTCCCAAAACTGCTCCAACCGCATAATCACTTGCATCACACATCAATTCAAATGGTAGTGACCAATCGGGCGAAGTTATAATTGGGGCTGAAATCAATTCCTTCTTCAACCTTTCAAATGCAACCAAACAATTGTCATCAAATTGAAAAGGGGTATCTTTACATAATAAATCACATAATGGTTTTACTATTCTAGAAAAATCTTTAATAAAACGTCTATAAAAACCAGCATGTCCTAAAAAACTTCTTATCCCCTTGACATTGCTTGGGGGTGGCAATTTTTCGATGACTTCTATTTTGGCTTGATCCACCTCAATTCCCTTGGAGGAAATCTTGTGTCCTAAGACAATTCCTTCTTTTACCATAAAATGGCATTTCTCCCAATTCAGTACAAGATTTGTTTCCTCGCATCTCTGCAAAATCAATTCCAAATTATGAAGACAATGGTCAAAAGATGAACCATACACAGAAAAATCATCCATAAATATCTCCATAATTTTTTCAATATAATCCGAAAAAATAGCCATCATGCATCGTTGAAAAGTTGCAGGAGCATTGCATAAACCAAATGGCATTCTTCTAAAGGCAAAAGTGCCATAAGGACATGTAAATGTGGTCTTTTCTTGATCCTCTGGAGCTATAGCTATTTGGTTATATCCTGAAAAACCATCAAGAAAACAGTAAAATTCATATCCAGCTATTCGCTCCAATAATTGATCAAGAAATGGTAAGGGAAAATGATCTTTTCTTGTTACCGTATTTAACTTACGATAATCAATACACACTCTCCACCCTACCACAAGTCTAGATGGAATTAATTCATCATTTTTACCCATGATTGTAGTCATTCCACCTTTCTTTGGTACCACATGAATTGGACTAATCCAAACACTATCTGAGATAGGAAAAACTATACCTGCGTCAAGCCACTTAAGAATTTCATTTCTTACCACCTCTTTCATATTTGGATTGAGTCTTCTTTGTGTTTCCACCACTGGTTTGCAATCATTCTCCAATAAAATTCGATGCATGCATATAGAAGGACTTATACCTTTAATGTCTGAAATTGTCCATCCAATTGCCTTCTTACGCCTCCTTAGAACTCTTAGCAATTTAGTACACTGCTCATCATCAAGGTCAGCACTAACAATTACAGGTAAAGTGCTATTCTCTCCAAGAAATTCATACCTTAGATGAGTTGGAAGTGGCTTAAGCTCTAACCTTGGAGGTTCAATTTCTGAAGGTTGTGAAAACCCTTTTCCTTGGCCAAGACTCTCGTATACATTACCCCGTTTATAAGGTGCTTGAAAATTCAAATACTTGACCAATTCTTCAATTTCTTCAGAATCTCCATCTTGCATACCTGAACTCATTAAACAATACTCAAGAGGATCGAAGTCAAAATTGACTTGGCTCAGCTCTTGAGTTAGTTTTTCAATTGTGCCGATAGAATATGCATGATCGGTAAAAGAAGGGTATTTTTCCATTTCATGCAAATTAAACTCTACCTCTTCTTCACCTATTTGAAACTTGAGTTTGCCATTTTTAACATCAATAATAGTACCTGCAGTAGCTAAAAACGGTCTACCAAGAATAATTGGCATAGATACATCCTCTTCCATATCTAACACCACAAAATCCACTGGAATGATAAATTTTTGAACTTTTATCAATACATTTTCCAACACTCCTAATGGATGTCTAATAGACCTGTCCGCTAACTGCAAGGTAATATTAGTTCGTTTAAGTTCATGCAAACCTAGTTGTCTAGCCACCGTTAAAGGAATCAATGATACACTAGCACCAAGATCACATAATGCTTTAGAAAAATTAATACTACCTATGGTGCAAGGTATAGAGAAACTTCCTGGATCCTTCAATTTCGGTGGTAGTTTATTTTGTATAATTGCACTACACTCCTCCGTTAATGCTATTGTCTCGCAGTCTTCCAACTTCCTCTTTCGTGTCATGATTTCTTTGAGAAATTTCGCATAAGATGGAATCTGCAATATAGCATCAGCAAAAGGAATGTTAATGTGCAATTGTTTGAACATTTTAACAAATTTTTCAAAATCTTTATCAAACTTATTCTGTTTTAATCTTTGAGGAAATGGAACCGCAGGAGGTATTGGAATGTTAGTGGAAGATGATGGCTGTGTTTCTCTTGGATTCTGCCGACTATTTCCCTCCATAGTTGCCTCTTGGTTCCTCTGTTTTTCAGCATTTTCTTCACTCTCATCCTTCTTACCTCCGCTCACTGGAGGATCTTCCAATTGTTTACCACTACGAAGAGTAATGGCCTTAACATGTTCTTTAGGATTGACCTCAGTTTTGCTAGGTAATTCCCCTTGATTTCGATTATTCAAGGAACTAGCAATTTGGCCAATTTGAACCTCTACATTTCTGTACATGGTAGTGAGTTGATCCAATCTCCCTTCTACTCGTTCAAATCTGTCCGAGGTAACTTTAGCCAGTTTTTCCACCGCAATCTCCCAACCAGGTTTAGTTTCGGCTTGTGGTTGCCTTGATTGGAACCCTGGTGGGTTTGCTGGTCTGGATTGATTTCCTTGGTCCTTCCATCCAAAGTTTGGATGATTTCTCCACCCCGGATTGTAAGTATTCGAGTAGGGATTATTTTGAGCATTTCTGTTGTAATTATTGACAAATTGTACCTGCTCAGAATCAACGCACTCATTAGTATCATGTTCACCTCCACATAAAGAGCAACAAGCTATATGAGCATTAGATGCACTAGGGCCAACTCCACCTTGTCTACTTAATAGCTTCATCACATTATTCATTTGAGCACTCAGCATATTGAGAGTGTCCATTTCTATCATACCTGCATGACGTCTTGTATTACCTCTCTCATTGGCCCATTGGTAGTTATTTGCTGCCATTTCTTCTATCAAATTATGAGCTTCTTGGGGTGATTTACCCATTAAAGCTCCACCTGCGGCTGCATCAATCATAGTTTTAGTGGAGAAAGATAAACCATTATAAAAGGTTTGTATAATCAGCCATTCGGGTAGTCCATGGTGTGGACATTTCCGTAACAAATCTCTAAACCTTTCCCATGTTTCATATAATGATTCTCCTTCCATTTGACTAAAACCAGTGATATCCATTCTTAGCTTAGCAGTCTTACCGGGTGGAAAATACTTATTCAAAAATGCCCTTGATAAATCATCCCATGTGGTAAAAGTGTTAGGAGCATGAGAATGTAGCCAAAGTTTGGCCTTATCTCTCAATGAAAATGGGAACAATCTTAGCCGTATAGCCTCATCACTAACTCCATTCATTTTAATTGTATCACAAATTTCCAAAAAATGTAGTTAAGTGTGAATTAGGATCTTCTACTGCATTACCTGCAAATTGAGATTGTTGAACCATTTGGATCAGTGATGGTTTAATCTCAAAGTTGTTAGCATTTACAGTAGGCCTTACTATACTTGTTTGAGATCCTTGTGTTCCCGGTAGAGCAAAATCTCGTAGAACTCGCCTATTTGCTTCATTTTCGGCCATCTCTTCTTCAAATGGTAGTTCTATCAAAATTTCCTCTATCGGTTGCCAAATCTCTTGTTCCTCTTGCTGTTGTGTGTGCCTCCTTTGTCTACGTAGTGTCCTCTCAATTTCTGGATCGACAGGTACGACTTCTCGAGACTCCCGGTGCATACACTACAAACAGAAATAAGGGATATTATGCAACTTCAATTGTCAAAAACTGATTACAAAATAAGATTAAATATAAAAAAAATAATACTGTCTAAATTAATAAAGATGATTAGGCTCTAATATTGCCGCTCCCCGGCAACGGCGCCAAAAACTTGACGGGATTTTTTTTATCAATGCAAGTTTAATTCCGATTTTACACCCGTTGGACTGCAAGTATACAGGTCGTAATTGTAGTACAAGATGTGTATCGGGTCGATCCCACGAGGAGCAATTAAAACAATTATTAGATACTAATTTACTCTATTATTTAGACTTACAATTAATTTGAGCAGAAATTTCAGAATGTAATTCAACTACAAAAATTCTTAACTAGATAAATGCAATTTCACAAAAGGAATAGAATTCACTAAATATTAAGATCTAGGGATGTAGATTCCACTTATGATTCAAAAGATCTAAAATGAATTAATTCAACACTTGTTACTGCTCTTGTTTAACCAAGAATTCATTTCCAGAAATACCAAAATCACATTCTCATGATGATAATGGGTTAAAACAGATTAGTTTTTCCTAATCTCTTGGTAAATACTAAATATGTTCTTATTTACACATGAAATGCAGATTTCATCCACTTGAATGTATTTCTATTCTCATGAATATACAACTCAAGTTTTACTTGTGTCATTCCATTATTTTTACCATTTCTCAATGAGTAAAAACAACTATAAACCTGCCATTGGTGATCAAGCAACAACAAGTAATCCAACATACACAAGTAGATAAGTTAATACAAGACATAACAAGCATAAATCACAATCACTTCATATCATTTGGCCATAAGCTTCATCTACTCCCTAGATAAAGGAAATTAGCTACTCATGAATGATGAAACACTCATAACTTCATTAATGCAAATCATCATAAATTTACAAATACAAAAAAAGTAAAGAAAGTCTTAGCCAAGATATGGTGAAGCCTTCCAAAAATCTCCTTGTCTTGAACTTAGATGATTACAAGATGAAACCTCAATTGTCCCTTGCAAGTACCTAGCTAGAGAGACTATGTTTTTCTGTCAGAAACTAAGCTACGAATGGTGTTTTTTTTTATCTCTCCCCATATCTCTGCATAAAAAACACTCAAATGCTCCATTTTTCCAAGTCAAATTCTATCCTTTGATTCCCAAATCTCCACTTTGTTAGCATAGTCAAAAACCAATATTTTTGACTTGAAAATAAGCCACTTTTCTTGCCCTTTTGTCTTCTGAAGCATGTGCACCGAATTCCCTTGCATCTTATAGCTGGAAAGTGGTATGAACACAAGAGAATTGGCTGAGTCAAATTGCAGAATTTCGGCTATAAAACGCGCCTACACAAAACGCGGTTACAAGTCACGTTTTGTGTACTCGCGTATTCACTTTGGCCTTACTTCATCTGCGATTTTCTCTATCATAAAGGCCGAACTAGCTTTTGTGCAAAACACAAAAGTTGTAGCCCTTTGAGTTAGCTTTCCAATGCTTCAAGAATCATCCAAATCGGAGCTTTGTAGCCTGAGATATGATCGAAATACTGTCACCTGTTCAAACCTCTGTTTTAACTTCCGACCACAGGGTGCAGCTTCTGTATTCCAACGTTTTGCCCATGAAGATGGCAGAAATGGATTTCGATGTCTTCATACGAATTGTAGGTCTCTTTCTTAGCTTTAAAATGGTATAAACATCACCTCAATCCGATAAGTGTAGCTCCAGATATGGTCAAAATACTGAAAAGTGTCAAAACTGACTTGTATTGCATTTCCTCACTTGAACGTTTTTCACTTCATTCTTCTTGTTGCCACTTAAATTCATCACCAAATCTCTATTTTTCACCTCAATTGACCTCCTTTGGTGATTGATTCATTATTCCTGCATAAAAATGAAGTTTTTACTATTAAAATCAATAGAAATGCAATATTATCCACTTTTACCAAAAATATATAATTTTACCAAAAACCTCTTTATTTTAATTATAAAACTAAATAATCAACTCAAAATTAACTAATAAAATGCACTTAAAAATACGTAAAATAAACTCTTATCAATCATTTACAATGAAACTTATGAAAATATAAAAATTACCCTTATTTAAAAATTAAAATAGTTGAAGTGATCAAAATATATAAACATAATATTATAACAGTCTAACATTGTATGGTTTTAAACTTTTCCATATAACCCCTTTATGATTTAGTACTTTACCATATACCCCCTTGTGATTTTCAAAATATAAACATAACCCCTCTGTGGTTAATAAATTATTTTCAACTTTATATAAGAGTATTTTTGACATTTTAGTTGACTCTATTATATAATATAAATTCTGTTATTTTAACACTTTAATCCAAACTATGAAGCAGTTATCTATAGTTTTTGAAATCATAGGGGGGTTATGTAAAAAAGTACTAAACTACAGGGGGTAAAGTGTAATTTGCCCTATAAGAACCAACGACAAGCTATGTAAAACAAACAAAGCAGTGTACAGTTGAGGTAATCATTACAGATACAATAATCAAGCAGAGGGTATTACATACTGATCAAGCTGACGCTAAAGACCATTCTATTTTGATGGTTTGTTAAACAGCAGATTCCTATTGTGATGAGATTCATAGGAGCGGTAGCAAAGCAGAAAATAGAAAAGGTTGATGAAACCTAAGATGGCAAGCAGCCAGTAGTAGTAGTCAAGGTGACCTTCATTCAGGTTGTTGGCCAACCAGCATGCTTTACCCCCAGAACCAGTAATGCTATTGACAAAATTCATCAGAAGACTCCCAAACAGGTTAGCCAGAGCCGATCCAAATGTGTAAATTGCTACTCCAATACTGGACATGCTCTTAGGGAACTCCATGCAAAAGAATTTCAAAGTATGACACTTTAGTACTTGAAGCACAAATTCTGTCCCACGTGAGTAAGACTTGCTTCACTTTAGTCCTTAAAATATAAGACTGGGCCAGCTGGAGTCAACCGAATAGGCCTCCAAAATTTAGAGTTGAGCATTGTAGATTATTGGATTGGAATTAACTTGGACTCCAATATAAGACCAAATTTAATTACGAATCGAGCTTGAACTTAATTAGGCTCAATTCAATTGAAGTTCACCCAAAAATTTAGTATATAAAATATATGTTTTATATATTTTTATTTGTAATTATGTATATTATTGTATAACTATGACTATTATAATCTATATATATATTATAATTTTTGTAATCTTAAAATATTATATGAACATTATGGGCTTGTTCTTGTTGATTATTTTAGCTGGTTATAGACTTTGATTTTAGATAGTTAGTTTTTTATTTTTTGTTTGCATTTATATTTAGTTTATATATTTTGAATAGCTAAAAATATTATATTCAATATGTATCAAAGAGTAGCTTTTTGTTGATTTTCATTAAACATTATAATAGTTCTCATAATCAGATTTTACAAAATCTAAAACAAATGACAACAAAACATATGCATAACTATAAATTCATCGTGAACTTAGGTTGAGCACGAATTAGGCCTAAAGTCCTAATATCTTTGTAATCTGCGTATGAGCCTCACATTGTGAGTTTAAAGTCCAAAAGCAAGAAATTTTACCTTTTTGTGAGTTCAGTTTGGGCTTGTTGAAACTTGACTCACATGTCTAGCACAACCCTACTAAAGTATAAAAAGGGTCTCTTTTTACATATTTTTTAGTATAGTTTAAGGTTTTAGATAAAATACACAAATACACAATAAATTAGATAATCAAATACTACTTTTTTGAGTTTTTAACCATTTTTTCATATAATTATTATAAATAATTCATTTATTATTTTTTATATTAGATTCCTGTGCATAGCATTGGTCAAAATACAAGTAATAGTACTATTAATAGTAATAGTGACGGAAATATTAGTCTTTTCTAACAATAATGATGCTAAAAAAACATATATAAAGGTTCCCTTATGGGCACCCACGAAGGAAGTAGGGTGGACTGAGGTAGGGGGAGGGAGTTCTATGACAACAGAGCAGGCTTTGAAACGCGTCCGTTGCCATCCTAAATGTAGGTTTGCAAACATAGTTGCTGCTTTAGAAAGTTTGGCAACAAGCCAACAACTTGATAGTTTGATTGTTGTTTAGTTCTCCATCACAGGTTTGCTCCCAATTATAGTATCGGTCAAATAAACAACTACTTGTTTGTTTCGTTTCTGGATGGTATGATGATGAGTTTCCTCCATCTGCCATGTTTCTGCAAAAAGAATTAGTTAGTTTATCTTTAATTTTTTAGAAAAGGGTAGGAGGCCATTAGGATCAAGAAATTGGGGTATTATACCCTCAGTGACGGTTATGTAAGGAACAAGTTGGTTGATAAAGGATACTCGTAAAATGACAGTATTGATTAGGTCACTTGAATTTTACCTATATTGAATCCTATTTCGATTGTATTATATGTTTAAAAATTATCTCTAATTTTAAATAACTTTAAAAAACAACTAATCTTATCTTAATAATTTCTGCTTTTATCAAATTATTACATAGAACTATAGTAAAATCTTTTGCAAATCACAATTATTGAAAATTTACATATTCCATAAATTACTACCTTTCACCACCATATCATTGATTAGTATTCAAATCATTCATCATCTTTTCCCTTCTTGTTATTATCTTCTAAAATACAAACTTTTATTATCTAAAAAAATATTTATACAATAAAGAATATCCACCAAGTTTTTAATATGGGGTACATTATTTGATGTATACTATTATATTACGATGAAAGTATGTAAAGAAATTTTTAAAAATTAGTAAATAATTGAACATTAAGAATACATTAAGTTTTTAAAGTTAATATGAATGAACATGTAGGATTGTTGTTAATTTTTGTATTTAAATTATTCATATTTGTATAAATTCACAATAAATATAAAAAAACAGACTGTGCTAAGACACAAACAAAATTCTAGTTATGTAATAAGTAAGAAGAATAATCAATTGCAAAGTACGATGTGTTTCATCTCGGTCTAACCACCTCCCTGAATTTTGGTGATTAACCCTAATTTTAAACATGTACTACTTTCCTATTTATTATTAAGAATCCCAATTGCATACTCCTTGGTTTTTTTATACAAAAGTTTGATTGGAAATAATTTGTACAGCACTGACCTAGCTAATGCATGTTGGAATTGCTTGGTTTTATAACCCCAATAATTGCACGCTTGCATCTTCCATGACTTCACCTATCGAAAGTCGAAGGTTTTGCATCACATTTTGCTTAAACAATTTATCTAAAACATATCAAATTGGCCTTCGAATTGAGGACGTTAGACTAAACCATAGAGATAAGGTGAAGGATTTTTTTTTTTGCGATTTTCCTTACCGGAATAGGGTGAATTTGCTCATATGTCCTTCAGCTTTTATGAACATTTTGCTTTGTTCTCAACTTATATCAAAGGACGGTATTACCAAAATAGAAACCAAGTTTCAGATACTAAATACAACAATTATCATAATTAGCATCACAGTTTCTTAATTAATATAGCCACTATTTAATAAGAAGTGCTTTTTTTATTTTTTATTTTTTTCCCAATGGAGATTTTAAACCTCACAAGAAGAAGAAAGAGGAGGAAATGATTGACAATCAATCAAAGATCTTGCAATTGACTCGTTTGTTTGAAAAAAAAATTAACTAGTAAGTAGTAGCATATAACATGGCTGAATTGTCTGGGTCGGGAAAAGACAAGGCTGAACATATCCACCATTATCCAAGTGCAGCCCATTTTAACTTGGGCTTAGTTTTTTGGACCCCCATATCAAACAAAGCCAATCTATGTAGATGGCTTGGACCTAGTCACGGATATTAAAAGGCCCATCTCTTATGAAATATAGGATAAATTACTTATTACCCTCAATGCAGATTTACATAATACTAGATAAACCTCTTAAAGTTTTAAAATAGTCATATAACCCTCGTGGTTTTATGTAAATTGTAAAGTAGAAAATAAACGGAATGTACAACCAATTACAGCATTTATACCAAACACATTTTAAAAGAACATGTGATAAAGTCTTAATATCCATATAACACCCTTATAATTTGTATAAATATTCACTTTAATCTCTTGTGATTTTTATATTTATCCACATAATTTTCCTATACTATTATACAAGGTTTTAGGGGAGGGGGGAGGAAGGAGAGGAGGAAGATGGAGGAGAGAAAGAGAGAGGGGGAGAAAGGAAAGAAAGGGGAAAAAAAAAGAGAAGAGTCATCGGGCCTTGATGCTAGCGCCGGTGGAGTGGCGGTCGGTGGCGGCTATTGGTGGAGGTAGTGGTAGAATGAGTTGTGGGGAGGTAGAAGAAGAAAGAAGGGAAAAAATTTTTGTATGTGTTTGGGCATTTGTGGTATGCATTTTTAAAAAATTTGTAGAGTTTTTTGAGATAATTGTAATTAAAATTTTTAAAAAAACTCGTAATCAAAAAACTTATGTTCCAAACAGACCCTTGAATATAATTATATGACTAGAAGCAAGTCACAAAAGAAACTAAACATAAGAAGGGAAGAAAAAAAAAGGAAGTTCCACAGCAAAGAATACATGGTCCCAAGTATTTAGATGCCAGAACTTGACACTTGCTGCGCACACACATTTTTTGCGACAAGTAGCAGATCATTTTTCTTAAGCATTGTAAGACCCGGTAAAACTTCAGTATCAATGTCTTCTTTCTTGATCCCAGAAGGCAATTCCCAGTCAAAAGAATACAGAAGATTGGCAAGTCCAACTTCCACCATTGCTAGTCCCAGAGAATATCCAGGGCAGCCCCTTCGCCCAGCCCCAAATGGTATCAGTTGAAAGTCTTTCCCTTTCATATCTACACTACTATTCAAGAATCTCTCAGGCAAAAACTCATTTGGATTTTCCCAATTATCGGGATCTCTTCCAATCGCCCAGACATTCGTGTAAACTATAGAATTGGACCGGATTTCGTGACCATTTATTATGCAATTTGCTAGTGTCTGTCTTGGAACTAAAAGTGGAGCTGGAGGATACAATCTGAAGGTCTCCTTGACAATTGCCTTGAGATAAGGGAGCTTTTGAATATCATCTTCGTTTACTTTATCTTTATTTCCAAGTGCACCTCTAATCTCTGCTTGTGCCTTCTTCAATATTGCTTCAGGGCTCTTCATCAGTGCTGCCATTGCCCAGATTATTGTAGCTGCAACAGTATCCGACCCTGCACTAAAAACATCCTACAATGATATATTGAATCAGATTAGCAAAATGGGATTGATCCAAATTCTTAAAAGGAAAAACAAAAATGAAAAATCGTTCAAAACGTTCCCACGTTTCATTAAATGAATTTCTTCATCTCTCACCTTTAAAATATTAATTTTACGTTCCTTACAAATTCAAATTAATAATATTTGATCCTTACCTAAATTTTTGACCACTTTTTAATCCAAAATCACTATGTGACCACATGCAATTATTTTTTATATACAAGAAGGCTAGATTCCACTTTTTAATGGCAAAAATGAATATAGATTAAATCAAATCCTACTTTTTTAGATGCAAAAGTGAATATGGATCAAGTCATTTATTTAACTATAAATGAGATCTAACATTTTTGCTCCAAAAAAAAAATAACAATATGTGGGTCACATAATGGATTCAAGATAAAAATGATCGAAAACCTAAGTTGAGACTAAATTTTATCAAATTAATTTTGTAAGGAACGTAAATTTATAATTTCAAAAGTGAAGGACGAAAAAATTTATTTGTTGAAATGTGAAAGACGTTTTGAACGATATTACCAAACAAAAAATGAGTAGGTCCTTTGAACAGGTAATTAATCACCATGAGCATCGCTTTGATGTGATCTTGCGTTAGATCAAAGGAAGTTGATTGTTCTTGCCGTAATTGAAGCATGATGTCAATGATATCACCATTCATGGACTCTGGCCTATTTGGATTTAAGTGTTCGTCGATGAGTTCTTGAAGAAATGAATCTAACTTACTGCAAGTCCGCTCAAGTCGAGAACGCATCCCATTGAGGCTATCAAGCCAACCAATTGAAGGAATATAGTCTGAGAAAAAGAACCCCGCGAATGCAGCCTGCATTTCTTGGAGGAGATCATGGAATCGTCTTCTTTGTTGATCTTCCTCATCATACCTCTTTCCGAAAGCAATTCTACAGATAAACGTACTTGAAAGTGATATTAAAGTCTTACTCAAATTCGTCACTTGAGATGAAGATGCTTCCTTGGATATCGTTCTGATCATCCGGGAGACTTCATCTTCACGAATACCACGAAATGACTGCACCCTTCTGTTGCTGAAGAGATGAAGAACAGAAATCTTTCTCAGCTCTCTCCACTGCTCGCTGTATGGAGAAAAGGCGATATCCAAGCCGTTGTAAGAAAGCATTCGGGAACCTAGGAGGAGTGGGCGACTAGAAAATGTCGAGTCATGGTTTTTCACAACTTCTTCAGCCATTCTTGCGGATGAAACCACAAGCAGTGGAAAGGATCCAAGCTTAAGAGACATGAGAGGACCATATATTTTGGAAAGTTGCCAAAGGTATACATGAGGGGCTGAGGTATCAAACTGAAGCAAGTTTCCAATGACTGGAATCCCCGGAGGACCTGGTGGTGGAGGATTTTTTGGTCTTGATGATCTCCTCCTGTTCGTTTGGAGAACGCTTAGGACGATAATTAGAAGTGCTGAGATTAAAGCAATCAGTATCTCCATCTTCTGGCTGGAAGTAAGATATGATGGTCTTTGTCTGATGGAAATTTGATCAGAAAGAAGTGAACTCGAATATTTAGACTTCGTTGAGCTTGAATATGAGCTTGAGTTTGAGTTGCGTGGTGGATTTGAACAAAACTTGGGTTCTTTTCTGGATAATAATTGATGAGAATACCAAGATGTGAGCAGTGGGATATGACCTTATCATAAATATATTTTCTATTTTTTTATTTCACGTCACATCAATAAAAGTGTTATAGTATTTTTATAATTATTTCAAATAATTTATTATCTAAACACAATTATTGTACCTTAAATGATCGAAATGATGAAAACTAAGAATGTTACAAACTCCTAATTTATTCTATGGCAGCAATAGCACCGTCCATTTTCAGAATTTCACATCGAGAAGATCTCTATCTTAAGAACTTAGCTTTGGTAGAATCAAAACCTATAGCGAGTAGGCAACATTGTATCCTTAAAATCATGAAAAATAAAAATTTACAAACTGACTATGACTTTAAAAGTTACAGGACACTTTTTGCCACTAATTTAATCAAATTTTTTATTATTCTATTTTCTTATCTCTATATTTAAGATACTTCCTACCGCTGAGTTTTAACACTTTGCAAATTTTTAAAATCCTAAGCGATGCGAAGTAATGATTGAGAAACTTTTGCATGTGTTTGTAACTTTCATATGATAGTGCTAATCCTAAATTGATATCATTATACAAAGAGAAATTTCATTTTGAGTTTTCTAGTTTTCATTTTTTTAAAGTTGTTTCATATTCAAGTAGTAATTAACTTTGAGTATAAATAGTTCTAAAGCAATTGCTCAGTAGGAGGGATGTATAAAAATTTAAAAAAAATGGTTATTTATAAGACAGTGTGATGGAAGACTAAGTCCGTTTGGAGTAGTTATTTTTTGGGGTATTTTTGAAAAATTTTACTGTAGCAGAGTTTTTATAGTATATTTTGGGATATTTTTAGAAAATATTTTAAGATATTTAAGAGTAGAAGAGTTTTTAGAATATATTTTGGAATATTTTTTAAACATTACAAAAAATTTAGACTACTTTTTAGAGTACTTTTTAAAAATTTTAATAATATTTAAAAAATTAATTTTTAAAAACTCTCGAATTCAAACAGAGTCATACATAACCCCCTTATTAATAAATAATTTTCAACTTTACATGAGATTATTCACAATATTTGAAGAGGGTGGTTGGGAGAGGACAATTGAGTGATTGGCGAGACGGAAACAATTGGAAGCAGGAATTGTATGACTTGAGTGTTTTTGGGTTTTCTTTTTCTTTTTTTTGTCTGAAGCAAGAGATAATCCATCAATTCTTTTGACAAGCTAGTCCCAGAAGTTGTACAAGATTCCGTGGAATTCGCCTTCTTGTGCAACTTGCCGCTATTGTTATCCCAAGAAAATATCGGCCTGCAGATTACTGTCGATACATCAGCTGAGACAAATAGTGGTGGCTATTGGCATGTTACGTGCACTTCAGCTTTATCACAATTGTCGTTTTAATGAGCCAAGTATGGCTGTTCTTGTTTGAACACTAAGGCCTGTCAATTATTTGATTAGGAGTTAGGACCTGAGAGAATTATTCCAAGTTTTCGGTCAAGTAGGACACAGATTTGCTTAGACACTCGAGCCAATGGAGTACTCGTGATGTATTCTACCACTTTATACTGCACTTTCAATTTTGGCCAATTGCGTGGGGATTTAGACCCTATAACTATGTTTTCAGAACCGGACCGGGTATCGACTCGTTCAAGTTCAGGGGTCAGGGGTCAATGGGTTCAACCGGGTTCGATCGGGATTGAACCGGATGATGTCATAAATAAAAATTATTTAAAAATTAAAATATTATATGTAAAATACCTAATAACATGTTAATATTAACAAAGATATATTCATATATATTTGATGTTTCAAATATATTTAACAAGAAAATACAAAGAAATTAGAACAGTCAAATACCAATTTATATTATTTAATGAGTATTAACAAGTTTAGAATTAAAATTATGGATTTAATTAAAAAATAATACCAAATTTTAAGATAATATTTATAAAGTATGAAATATTTGAGATATATTAATAATTTTTAATAATCTAAGGATCAAAATATAATATTAAAAATATTTTGACCTTCAAAAAAAAAAGAATCTACATACATGCATGGAGAGGGGGCAACAAGAAGATATGGATGTTGTATGAACACGTGCGAGCGAGTTGTGGCCAGGATGTAGCAGCACTGCAGCAGTAATCAACTGTATATGCATGTCCCATTGCAAAAATGGTTGCGTTTTGGGATTTTGGGCTGGGCACATGGAGCCAAGGAGATGCGAGTCTGTGAGAACCCTGAAAATATATACAAATATCATTTCGTATTTCACTTGCATTTTTAATTCATTAGTAATTTTAGCATTACTTTCACTTGTTTGCAGATAAGTACTTAAAAACACTTTTCATGTGGGAACTAATATAATTTTTCTAAGTTATGAAATTTCTTGGTTTTGCTTAAATATATTAATACATTTGGAATTAGAATAATTTTATCGCCTTAACATAAAACGTTAGAACCTTAGTCTCCATGACGCTAAATCAACGTTACTTGAGCCGATTAATCTTACTACCTTAAAATAAATTATTTAAAGTCCAATAATAGATTTTAATTAGTGAATAACGTTAAAACTATAAAGCCGACAAATTTTAGATAAGAATAATACAAGTATACTAATTACGCGTGGGACGTAAATATTTCGATAAGTGAAGCCTTGCAAGATTAGTACATCATTAGGAATTTAATTTACGTTCGGAATAATTTTTGGAGTTAAATTGGAATTGGGGTCTTAAGTGGTCATTGGTAGGACAATGTGAATTGCCCAAATTACCCCTATAATGTCACAAAACTACCATGCAAACCCCAAAACATCTCCGGTCATCATGATAACCAACCGCACCCTTCGGCCAATACACTTCTTTCACCACCTTCACACTCCACCCTCTTGCACACTCAACCCCTTAACCGCGCCTATTTCTTCACCTCAACCTCGCACAACTAGTTCCATTTTCCTCACACCGTGAGCATTGATCAAGAGTGAGAGAGGGAGAGCTTCACCTCGTGAGTATCGACTGAGAGAGAGTGTGAGAGGCCGAGCTACACCATACAACCGAGAGCAAGGAAAGAAACCGCGAGCTGCAATTCTTTTCCTGCTTTGTCCGTGAGCTAAGGAGAAGGAAGGAGAGCAGCACTGCGTGAGCTTCATTCCCTGTCGCACCTTCAACCAGCTTCAATCCACCTCCAACTACACCATCCACCTCAACACCCCGCAGCTGCAACATCACCAGGACCAACCATCCAGCCTCAAGCGAGCCGAGAGGAGAGAAAATTTTAGTTTCTCTATCGTGTGAGTGAGCTTCGGTCTGAGGTAATTTTCTGGGCTGAGATGTGTTGATCAGAGGTAGATTAAATTGTTTATGGCCATGCAGGTGAAGGTTAGGCGTTCGGATGATGAATTGAATAAGAGAAAAATCTGATGTGAGCTGAATGTGGGTTGGCCGAGAATGATTAAGAAACGATGTGCTTAATTTGCTTAATTTTGACAATCTGTGGTTATAATCCTAACTATCCAAGTGAAGATAAAATGTTTAAGGACATGCATGTTGAGTTACACGATTGGACGATGAATTAGGAACTTGGAAAATTCTGGTTTTGTGAATTGGAATTCATGTGAACCGAAAATCTAAAATGCAGTTGTAATCTATTTAAATTTGATAATCTGAGCCTGTATTGTGGATTACACGACTAATCACTAGTTGATTTACCTGGCTATGGCTTTGTATGTTAATTTTGTGCATCCGGATGATGAATTAAGGAGCATAAGAAATTCTGTTTTGATGAAATGGAACTACCGTGAGCCTAAATTGGAAAGGTAGTTCTTAATCTTCTACATTATGAGGATCTGAGTTGATACCTATGTTTATCTAGCTAACAACATGATGATTGAGGCTTGCATGAGGCTAGGTATCTCGGCTAACCAAGGAAATAAAATGAAAACAGAAAATTTATGCATGCAACTTCATCCATGACTAGCTGGACAAATTTCTGGATTTTTGGGATGGAGGTAGTTGTTATTCGAAGTTGATTTTGAACCAGAAATGTAATTAGCTAGCTAAATACAAGATAATTAAGCCCTGCATGTGGTTAATTGGTGGGTTTAGATCAGAAAAATAAAATGAAACCGAATCTGCTACATGCATGTTTCATCCGAGACTTGTTGGAAAATTCTGGAATTTCGGATGACTTTCGTCGTTAATCGAACTTAACTTCTGAACTAGAAATGTTAATCACGTGGTTAAGCAGTTGCATGTTGAATTTGAGTCCCCAAAATACTAATTTAGCCAAGGAAAAAGCTAGATTAAGAACATACAATTTCTGGAAAATTCTTATGAACTACCGTGAGTTCAAAACCGGAAATTTTGAGGATTATAACAGTTGTTTAAACTTAATTTCGAGCTGGAAATGTTAACGGACTAGCCAAGTAATTGCATGATGAAGTTGAGAGTGTAATGGCATGTCTTAGCCAAGGAAATATTGAATTCATGAACAACGTAGTGCTGGAAATTTGAATGACTAAATGATTGAACCAAATGTTGGAATATAAATGCTGGAAATTTGTTTCGTGGTATCCGAAGGTTGAGTTGGAGTTTTAGCTCGGTTGTGAAATTATTCTTTGAAGCATAATGATTGGAAATGCCTGGAATATGCTGTTTTAAAGTTTTATAAGACATGCAGATGCGAAACACTCGAATTATGGGTGAATTGCCAATTGATGACTGTCATACTTAGCTGATGACAGATTAGCATATATATGATTTCTTGGCTGAACCATTTGCTGGAATTTCTTGAAGGCCTTACCTTCATTTTTGTTTTAATTAAGATGTGATATGAGCTTGCCAAAACCAAGTGCTAATGATTGACGAATCCTTGGTTATTCGTTTTATTCTTGATCAGAATTGAATCTGTTGAAACCTAGGGCTAATGATTGACGAAGCCCTAGTGAGATTTCTATTTGAAATGTGAGTTGGTTATATTGACAAATCTGAAATATTATGTGCTTGTAAATCGAAATCGTAAGGAATCCGTTTTGGTCTTGTGCACTTGAGGAAGTTTTAAGCAAGCTAGTTAAATATATCTTCACTCTAGTATGGTTCGATAAAACTTAGCACTGTATGTTAAAGTTAGAAATTTTGTATAGGGATTTTCTAAACCTTGCCAACTCGATATCTCTCCTTTAAGCGTAAACTAGCCTTATTACTTTTAGAAAATGATTTCACTAGTTTTAAAACCCTAAGTCTTGATCTATTTTCTTTTCTTCCTTAAAATTGTCCCTGGCTAATTGTCTAGAGGAAAATTTCCAAAATACAAGATTTTAGTGGCTTTAACTAAAAATAGCTGAAAACTTCCTCGACAAGAAAACTTATTCTAAATAAAATAGTACTAGCCGCACTCGTATAGAGAAAAATATTTTTAAGTAAAGCCATATAAAACATTTCCTACTTTTACTAAATTTCAATCCTAAGTGGATGGTCGAATTGTTTCAAGAAAATAATACTAGTTACCCTTTTCTAAGGAAAAATATCTCAAGGAAAACTATAAGAAACATTTCTACTACTTTTGTCAAGCTTCAACCTAAGTAGATTCTTGAATTTACTATGGGAAAGTAAACTAGTAATATATTAGATAAACCTCGATGTGTATAAGCTTGAAAACTGAATAGAAACTTATAGTTTCAAAATTTGGTATTCTAGGATATTGCGAGGACGCTGAATTCGATTCCCAACTTGATATCTGAACTTCACTCTTGGTGAGTGTCCCTGCCTGTTCTATGCTTACTTGGTTAAAGTGCTTTCTTGACTCGATATGTGATAATTTGCAAAACCAATTTTTGATCCATCGAAGTGAGCAGTGTGTACTTTATCGCACTAGCCGTTCGAGTGGTGACTTGCGTGAATCATTTTTCTCATGAATCCTTGAATCTAAATGTAGTTACGTCGTTAGGTGAATCCCTCGACGCGTGAATCTAACTACGATAACGTCGTTGGGTGAATCCCTCGACCAATTATCTACGGGTATACGCAAGTATACTGCGTCCAATTATCTACGGATATATCTCGAGTATACTGCGTCCTTAGTCGACGTTCGGGCCCGGGACCGGGGTATGAATGGTGACGGGTTAGGATTAAAATGAGTGGATATACATGGACTATAAGTAGTGAGAGTTGACGGAGGGTCAACTACGATGAATGGTGATCAAGCGAGGAAAATGGCTCCTGAGAGCCCCTGTATCCTACCTTATGCTGTTATACGCTTTCCTAACTGTTCAATTTGGTTAAGTTATTACTCGCTGTTTGATTTACGTGACTGCATGTTTTGGGGCACCACTGAGCTTTAGCTCACCCCACGTTTATTTATTTTCCTTGACAGGTTCTGGAAACTGAAAGTCTTGAACTTACTTATGTTTCTTTTCTTTTGGATGTAATGGATATTACGGCTATTGTGTGGGTTGTATTATGCTTCAACTTGAATTATGTACTTTTGTTTTAGATTGCCACTTGAAGCTGGAAAAGTGTAAGACCTAATTTCGATATCTGGTTTGTATGAATTTTATTTGTATATCCGAATTGTACGACCCTATTCCCTGGTTGAAACGCATGGGATGTTTAGGAGCCGTTGACTAGCTGTTTTAAATTACTGCTATCTCTGAAGTTAATGTGGTTTAGTGATTGACTTTTTTTGAGGGAAGCGATATTGTAATAGTTTAGGTTATTCTTCGGAAGGATTCGGGTTGGAATGCTTGCGTGAGTCCTGGCGAGAGTTGGGCAGACGGCCCGCCAACCCTTTGGTTCGCCTTAGGGGGAAGTGGGGTCGCCACAGGTGGTATCAGAGCTCTTATCGAGCTCAAACCAGGAAAAGGTTCTCGGACTGTGGGGATTAGCTTGTTAAGTGTGGAACAAAAGTCTATAGTTGGGGATATTAGATATGTATGTTGGGTAGGAATCTCAAATGTAGGTAAGTTACTCTTGGGGCTGGCCAGCCTGAGATGTGAATTATCCCATTGCCGGATTCTTGTACCCGAATACCAGATATTTCATTCAATGGTGTATTTGCAAATTGTGAAGAATTTAGTATACCGCATTATGATGGGACTAGAAAGCATGATTAAATTTGGCAAAGTAGAATCGAAAGGACCAAGTCTAGCTTTCGAAAGTTTAAGGTGAAGAACCAATAGTGAGCCCTTGAAGATTAGTGCCAATTCTGCTTTTGAGATGAAAAAAAAAAAAAAAATTTTGCTAGTCATTTGATGGTAAAGGGAATATATGCCATCTCTTACCTTAAATATTCGTTTAGACATAGAATTGAGTGAAATAGCAGTTTAAATAAAAACTATGCAGTTGTGAATGGTTTTAAACCCGGAGGAGAGATAAGTTTGATAAATTTGCCACATGATTAGTATGCTATCATTTGCAAATAATTAAAGGTGAGCTCTAGATGACATTGTGGTCTTTGAATTGTATTGAAGGATTATTCGGGGCTAATATCCAATGGGATAAAGATACCTAGCTGTTAGGTTATTAGAAAACTTGATGAATGAAATGTTTGAGTTCATTTAGAATACTTAAGAGCCACTGATGTACTTAAGTAATGATCATACTATTTGATTCGATATTAGATGTAATAGATCTACAATTCACTAGGGAAATTCGATTAGTGTTACTAAGGGAATCCCGTGGGATTGTCCGGGACTAAACTAATGAAGGTTAAGTTGAATCTAAACTAAGGGTTGAGCTACTAGCTATGTGGTTATGATAATTTGTGTATTGTTGTATTGTTTCCTTTCATGCTTATAAAGATTGAAGTTTGAGTTATGTATGAAGATATTGAATGTATTCGTGAATTTTCTAGCTTTTGAAGTTGTATGAATTTGGTATGCAATGTGACATATATTGTGAGTATATAATTTGATGATTACGTGTTTAATTTTTGTAACGCTGTAATATTTATTAGTCCCGGGAATTAAATAATTACTAACCTGAGTGAATTTCGGTAACCAAAGTGGTGTATAGAACTTTGAGATTAAAAAAAATAAAAAATAAATAAAAATAAAAAATAAAAATAAATAATATATGGAGTAGGTAGTGACTATTAGGGCAATCATGTCTTGGTAAAATCGTTGCAGTTTATGAGTTAAAGAAATAGTTATCGTACCATGTATACAAGTTGTTGATGTAACCAGTATTAATAACCAGAAATAGGAAAGGGTAAGAACATGAATAAAATTTAAAAGTTAGTAAACTCGATCTATTTATCAGCTCATACCTTTAGAAGAAAGGTTAGACCAACGTTGAAGCAATGACTTGATAGACCCAGTGAATGGGAAAAAAAATAATAATGAAATAAACTGAACTTTTGTGAATAAAGGGAGGAATTTCAAGGATTAACCAACTCTATTACGGATAGAAATCAATAGGATGGGATGTTGGAGTCGGAACTTTGCCATGTTTGGATATTGAATGCAATTAAAAAGAGATTTGTTTGATTTCTGATTAGAGTGTACTTGAGCTTGATATATGTTGTAATTGACTTTGTTCTGTGATGTAATTAAATTGATCATGAATTTGCTTGGTATTAATGATATATATGGAGTGAAATTAACCGCAATCGTATATATGCATAATTGGTTATTACTTATTTTAAATCAACTCGTTGTGAGAAATATAGAGCCTAGGGAGCGATAATGTCAGAGTGATAATGCTATCTTGGGTGAAAATTTTTAATTGAGTATGACGCGCAGATAAATTGTAAATTCAAGCAGTTGAACTTTTATATACTTTGGGAAGCAGTCGATTCGACACTTAAATTATTGAAAAACACTAAGGGTGCGTTTGGTTCAACAGAATTGGAATTGAATTGGAATTGAAATTCTATAGAATTAGAATTCTATGAATTGGAATTCCAAAATATTGAAATTCTTTTGTTTGGGAAATACATAGAATTGATATAGAATTCATTTGGAATTCCAAATTCTTTGTTTGGATGGGAGAAGAATTTATTAAGAATTAGAATTGTTTCCAACTAACATTTCCTTACATAAAAAAATTCTTCTTTTTTACTATATAATAATTTTTTAACATTTAGCTAATTGTTACTAAAGCTTTAAGGAAAAAGCCAATTAGTGCCTTTAATAATTTATTTTTTTTCTTGCATTTAACTAATTGTTACTAATGCTTTAGAGAAAAAAAAAACAAATTAGTTCCTTTTCTACAAAAAAAAAAAAAAATTGATCAGAAAGCCAGCAAATCAGCAATAAACAGCCAATCTAGCACTAATCAATATTCAGAGTGCCAATTTCTTATCGCACAGGTACAAATATACCAATATGATTGTGCTGGTAGTAAGATTTCCATAATAACCAAAAAGGACTGGGCAAGTACATGATCCAAACAACAGGCATCATTTGGTTTAGGTAGCTTTATACCTTGTGAAACTGAAAACCATGAACTGAGCCAATTCCAGTCTGGAGAGTGAACGTCAATGAGCAATACAAAGAGACCTCCTAATTCCTTTCCCACCTAATATGCTTCCAAACCCAAACACAAACCCACCCCCCCAAACAACAACAAAAAAAAAAACCCACACCACTTCCCACCCAATGCACGACATCCATCTGACCTTGTTTGGCCATGCTGAGATGCATAAAGAACAGTAGAATTTTAAAACTTCCACCCCCTGCATGCTAGTCAAAAGGCCCCTCTAATACCATCCAGGCTCTCTACTAAAGATACTCTGCCAAAAAAAGAAACAAACTTCTGATAAACAGCAGCAACATTGCTATGAATAGACAAAATATCCAATGTTCCATTCTTATAATCTCAAAAATCAGATAGAAAATAGCTGAAATACTCCCTAGAATCTTTCTATAATCTTGTTTTGATCCATTACATAAAAAACAAAGAACTCATCAGAATTTAAAAAGTCATGGATACACGATGGAGTAGTAACAACTTCTACTTTCTCTACTTGGGCGTCCAGCAATCAGCTCAACTTCTTCTACAAAAACAACTTCAACTGAAGCTTACCAAAAAAAAAAAAAAAATCAATTACCAATGTGCATCAATAGCCAATCCTTTTTTAAGTCATCTCCGAGACCAGAAAAAGTGTCATACTTTGTCCTGTCATTCATAAGTAAGTCAATACCCTTCAACAATTGAAATCTATCCAATTCAATTTTAGATAACTCATCTTCCACCATTTTTGTTGTAACTTTTGAGCATTCTGAATTTAAGTACTTATCCAGTGAATCTGCCATTCGTCCCAACACTTTGTAAAGTACTTGAGAGCTCGTTAGTTTTCTCTTTGTGCCACGATCATTTGTTGAAGATGAAGCTTTTGATTTTGACCGTTGTCGAGCTAGCAGTGCATTCATAACTTCATCTTCTAAAGATCGTGAATCAGTCTCAAATGATTCCTCTACATTAGCAGACTCTTCAACTTCAGTTTCAACATTAGCCTCAAAAACAGTTTGGGCACCCTCTCCATTTGCACGATCTTGTGAAAACAGTGTACAGATATCCTCCCAATTTTCGACCACAATTTTTTTTCTATAAGGAAGAATTTTTGGATTCTCACTTACTCGAGCATTCCATACATCCTCATCACGAACATCAATTCTACCTCTAGAGTAGTCCCATATTATCGCAGACCCAGAGTTACATGACTGGAGCAGTGGGTATAGGATGTCATAGTGTTTCTCCCATGTCTTGAAACGAGATAAAATATTAGCCTTTGTCACAGATATATTGAGCTTATCGAATAAAGCATTCATTACTACGGTGTAGGCTGCTGTCTTCCATGCACATTTACCATCCAATTTGTTTCCTTGGTTCATTTGGTCAATAAAACAGGTGCCCATTACACGATCCATTTCAGGAGTCCAAGTGAAATACCCTTTGCCTTTCCCTTTTGACTGAGATGTTGCTTCAGATGCCATATCTAAGGCAAATATGCACCAGAAAAACATCACAATGTCATGTTCTTAAGAATAGATTCAACAGCCACTGCATTATAGAACTAAAAGTGAGAGGCAAATATGCACCAGAAAAATCCATACATATGTTAAATGAAGAACTTATGATGACTTATTTGGACGGAACCTTTTTGCAAAAGCAATTTGGAGATGTTGCTAAGATCATCACTTATGTGCACAAAATAGTTTGGAGATGTCCTAAACTTATTCTGGTGACTTAAAGCTTCTACTGGTAAGGATTTTCCAGCACACTGCAACAAAAGAAAGAAACAGAAAAGTCCCGACAAAGTTTTCTTTCTAGAAACAAGACTAACTGGCTACGAGAAACATCAGAATCCTTCTAAAGCCTTCTATGAGTCTTCAAACCAAGAATTTAGTGTACTTCAAACCAAGAAGAATTAAACAAGAACAAGTTTCCGTAAATCATATGAGACATTAATCTTATCTAGATGATGGAGAAATAATATACATTGCAGAATATTGATAATTTACTAGAACACTGCTTGCACAAAATACAGGATATGAAGCACAAAAAAAGGGTGTAATCTGCATTCTCTGTGTTTATGATCTCAGTGTCTTGAAGGAGGATACTTTAGCTTCGGATTCAGCATTTCATCCATCATCAGTCTTAAACATGTGGATATGATTCACGAAGTCAGGTTCTTAGCCAAGGCCACTTCCTGATGTTTAGAGGTCGAATCATTATAATGCAGTGAAATTTTAAACTTGTAGCAGTAATTTTTTGCAGACAAAACGTTTTTGAATGAGATAATTTTTCTGCCTGTAATGTGAATGTAGATCCTATAAATTATCTCTTGAATATTCAATCTACAAAGAACCATGAACAATGTATTACAAAGCCACAAACAAAAGGGGGAAAAAAACTGGATACTAGTAGTGTTTTTTTTTATGTCAAATTCAAGAAATGTTATGTAAATACAGCATCAGGAGCAAGCTTAAAAGTTCAAATACAGAGGCAAATAACTACTTTAATCATTCAGAGCCCCCTGTATGCAGAATGTCTGTAAATAATGCAATCCAGGATCAGAATCATCAGAATCCCAAAACACTCACTTTTTGCAATTGAAAGCAAGAGAAGCCTTCGCAAGCTTCTGTTTCTACCGTGAGAGTAAGCGGTAAGCCACTCACTCAATCCTCATCAACTCATCCTTCAAAAAGCCTCTACTATTCCATTTGCTATTATTATTATTTAATTAATTTCACGAATATTAGGGGAGCAAATGCGATTCATAAGTAGCAGCAGTAAATTTATTTTTTCTTTAAATAAAAAAACAAATATCGATCATAATCCAAATCCCACAACACAATTCAAATCGTCGGATGTCCAGAACCATCATGTGACTCTGTCTGCTCACCAGCCGCCGAAAACTGACTCTTAAAACATATCCAATCCTCTTACTTCACTCACCCTGTTGCCCCTGAAAATCCCCTAAGATGTCCAATTCCCTATTAATTAACCAAACTCTCTTGAAGAAAGACATCAAATCACTCTCTTGTACAAAGATTTTGCCAGTCAAAGAAATTCAGAATTCAATATTCAATGCTGCAAAGTTAAAAATCGAAGGCAAAGGAGAGCTTTTAGTTGTTACCTTCCGGACTGAAGAACCCAGTTCGGAGCAGTCTTGCGATTGCTGAAGTGATGGGTAGATGCGTGGCAGAGCGATGCCGGAGACGGTGGTGGAAGAGACAAAATGTTAGGGTGGCGGTGAAGGGGATGACGCACAGAAGAAGCACTTGCAGTTGAGGAAAAGTGACTAATTAGATCGCGAGAGAGGCTGCTCACATAGTTGACCCGATTTTAATTTTTTACCCATTAGGATCCGCGTACTAACCCGAATAGGAGGTGAAATTATGGAATTGGAATTGTAATTCTTAGGTCTTACCAAAGAATTGAATTTGTGGAATTGATGGCTCGTAGAATTCAAATTGAATTCTAATTCTCTGGCATTGCGGGTGTCCAAACTGAAGAATTGGAATTGGGACCCCAATTCCAATTCTAAACCCCAATTCTATGGGGAACCAAACGAACCCTAAGACCAAATTCCTTTAGTTAAGGTTTCGTGGAAAACATGAATGATTAGACGAAGTGATGTGGAAATGGAAGATAAAATACGGAAAAGATACCCGGAAATCTCTACGATTAAAAGTGTGAAATTTTGACTATCAAGATCAGAACCAATTTCTTTTCTTTTCGTCCTCCATTCGAATAACCATTTTATTTATATATGTATATAGACCACAATTTTTCCAAATGTGTATTTAATATCCTGTTATTAGTCACGAAAGGTACATAAAATTTTGAAAGTTGAGCCTTTAATGATGTTATAATTGTTGCAAGAGCTAATGGTAAACAGACTTCGACAAAGGTGCCATCAATGGGAATCTAGAAGGAACCCACTCACGCAGTTACCCCTATTGACCATATGACTGATACCTTAGAACGGTTGGTGGAGTACCAAAGCTTTAACTCAATCAACTAACCTAGGAACCAAAAGAGTTGCGAAAATGGAGTGACTCTTGAAATTCGTCTACCTAGGTTTCATTGGGGAATCTGATCTCAAAATAGTAAGATTGAATCGAAGGAATATAATAAGGCCCTAGTGAGAATAAGAAGTACGACTATTGTTTCAAACAACTTTGAAGGTAAGTATTGAATAGTGCACTAAGACATGAAAATTTTCTTTGGGATAAGGTTTCCTTATTCTGTCGTGATAGTGATTAACGATGGTAATCTCGGTAACACTTAAGAACTCGCTGGATTAGGCAGAAAGTAGCAAGGTTTATATTTTGGAGTAACCATCAGTAAAAGGATGAAAGAGTATTACGGCTCAAGCTTTCAATATGAATAGTTGCTTATTTTGATCCTATGGTTTGTCTGGCAGGCTAGCTATTTGACTTAAGCCAACTAGTAAGATGACAACTTTGGAAGACATGCGTAAGGAAATGGACATTCTCCGAAATGAGGTAGAATTCCAAAGGAAATTGGCTGATTACTGGGAAGAACGATGGAAACAAGAATATGCAGAGAAAGTTGAGCTGCTACGCCAAAATGTAGAACTGGAGAAGGAAAATAAAGAAAACTCTCGAAATAGCCAGGCCGCCACTTTTCAAGCAAATTGTGGGTATTGTAGGATAACTGGCCATACTGAGGACGGATTTTGGAGGAAACAGGGAAAGTGCTTGAGGTGCGGTAGTACCAAGCACAAGATTTCGGGATTCCCTAGAGCATTTACAAAGAGGAAGTACTCAGCAGATAATTAAGTCCGTTACAGATCGACCAAGTGCCAGATGGAAGTAATTCGTGCTAATGGCCATGAACGGGGTCCTAGTAGTGAATGTTTCACAAATCAAGAGGGTTTGACCTCACTCGAGGAATAGAGGTTATAGTTACCCTAAACTAGACTAGCACTTTTGGAGGTTGTGATCTTTCGCTATGAATTATATGTACGCTACGAATATCCTTTATTTTAATTACTTTGCTATTAGAACTATTATAACAAATCAATGGTTAAATTAAGTGCCTAATTGAATTTATATACATATATATATATATATTTACCCCGACCTATCTCTTGAGAAAGTAAGAATTTTGAGGACAAAATTCATTTTAAGGAGGGGAGGATGTGAGAACCCTGAAAATATATACAAATATCATTTCGTATTTCACTTGCATTTTTAATTCATTAGTAATTTTAGCATTACTTTCACTTGTTTGCAGATAAGTACTTAAAAACACTTTTCATGTGGGAACTAATATAATTTTTCTAAGTTATGAAATTTCTTGGTTTTGCTTAAATATATTAATACATTTGGAATTAGAATAATTTTATCGCCTTAACATAAAACGTTAGAACCTTAGTCTCCATGACGCTAAATCAACGTTACTTGAGCCGATTAATCTTACTACCTTAAAATAAATTATTTAAAGTCCAATAATAGATTTTAATTAGTGAATAACGTTAAAACTATAAAGCCGACAAATTTTAGATAAGAATAATACAAGTATACTAATTACGCGTGGGACGTAAATATTTCGATAAGTGAAGCCTTGCAAGATTAGTACATCATTAGGAATTTAATTTACGTTCGGAATAATTTTTGGAGTTAAATTGGAATTGGGGTCTTAAGTGGTCATTGGTAGGACAATGTGAATTGCCCAAATTACCCCTATAATGTCACAAAACTACCATGCAAACCCCAAAACATCTCCGGTCATCATGATAACCAACCGCACCCTTCGGCCAATACACTTCTTTCACCACCTTCACACTCCACCCTCTTGCACACTCAACCCCTTAACCGCGCCTATTTCTTCACCTCAACCTCGCACAACTAGTTCCATTTTCCTCACACCGTGAGCATTGATCAAGAGTGAGAGAGGGAGAGCTTCACCTCGTGAGTATCGACTGAGAGAGAGTGTGAGAGGCCGAGCTACACCATACAACCGAGAGCAAGGAAAGAAACCGCGAGCTGCAATTCTTTTCCTGCTTTGTCCGTGAGCTAAGGAGAAGGAAGGAGAGCAGCACTGCGTGAGCTTCATTCCCTGTCGCACCTTCAACCAGCTTCAATCCACCTCCAACTACACCATCCACCTCAACACCCCGCAGCTGCAACATCACCAGGACCAACCATCCAGCCTCAAGCGAGCCGAGAGGAGAGAAAATTTTAGTTTCTCTATCGTGTGAGTGAGCTTCGGTCTGAGGTAATTTTCTGGGCTGAGATGTGTTGATCAGAGGTAGATTAAATTGTTTATGGCCATGCAGGTGAAGGTTAGGCGTTCGGATGATGAATTGAATAAGAGAAAAATCTGATGTGAGCTGAATGTGGGTTGGCCGAGAATGATTAAGAAACGATGTGCTTAATTTGCTTAATTTTGACAATCTGTGGTTATAATCCTAACTATCCAAGTGAAGATAAAATGTTTAAGGACATGCATGTTGAGTTACACGATTGGACGATGAATTAGGAACTTGGAAAATTCTGGTTTTGTGAATTGGAATTCATGTGAACCGAAAATCTAAAATGCAGTTGTAATCTATTTAAATTTGATAATCTGAGCCTGTATTGTGGATTACACGACTAATCACTAGTTGATTTACCTGGCTATGGCTTTGTATGTTAATTTTGTGCATCCGGATGATGAATTAAGGAGCATAAGAAATTCTGTTTTGATGAAATGGAACTACCGTGAGCCTAAATTGGAAAGGTAGTTCTTAATCTTCTACATTATGAGGATCTGAGTTGATACCTATGTTTATCTAGCTAACAACATGATGATTGAGGCTTGCATGAGGCTAGGTAGCTCGGCTAACCAAGGAAATAAAATGAAAACAGAAAATTTATGCATGCAACTTCATCCATGACTAGCTGGACAAATTTCTGGATTTTTGGGATGGAGGTAGTTGTTATTCGAAGTTGATTTTGAACCAGAAATGTAATTAGCTAGCTAAATACAAGATAATTAAGCCCTGCATGTGGTTAATTGGTGGGTTTAGATCAGAAAAATAAAATGAAACCGAATCTGCTACATGCATGTTTCATCCGAGACTTGTTGGAAAATTCTGGAATTTCGGATGACTTTCGTCGTTAATCGAACTTAACTTCTGAACTAGAAATGTTAATCACGTGGTTAAGCAGTTGCATGTTGAATTTGAGTCCCCAAAATACTAATTTAGCCAAGGAAAAAGCTAGATTAAGAACATACAATTTCTGGAAAATTCTTATGAACTACCGTGAGTTCAAAACCGGAAATTTTGAGGATTATAACAGTTGTTTAAACTTAATTTCGAGCTGGAAATGTTAACGGACTAGCCAAGTAATTGCATGATGAAGTTGAGAGTGTAATGGCATGTCTTAGCCAAGGAAATATTGAATTCATGAACAACGTAGTGCTGGAAATTTGAATGACTAAATGATTGAACCAAATGTTGGAATATAAATGCTGGAAATTTGTTTCGTGGTATCCGAAGGTTGAGTTGGAGTTTTAGCTCGGTTGTGAAATTATTCTTTGAAGCATAATGATTGGAAATGCCTGGAATATGCTGTTTTAAAGTTTTATAAGACATGCAGATGCGAAACACTCGAATTATGGGTGAATTGCCAATTGATGACTGTCATACTTAGCTGATGACAGATTAGCATATATATGATTTCTTGGCTGAACCATTTGCTGGAATTTCTTGAAGGCCTTACCTTCATTTTTGTTTTAATTAAGATGTGATATGAGCTTGCCAAAACCAAGTGCTAATGATTGACGAAGCCTTGGTTATTCGTTTTATTCTTGATCAGAATTGAATCTGTTGAAACCTAGGGCTAATGATTGACGAAACCCTAGTGAGATTTCTATTTGAAATGTGAGTTGGTTATATTGACAAATCTGAAATATTATGTGCTTGTAAATCGAAATCGTAAGGAATCCGTTTTGGTCTTGTGCACTTGAGGAAGTTTTAAGCAAGCTAGTTAAATATATCTTCACTCTAGTATGGTTCGATAAAACTTAGCACTGTATGTTAAAGTTAGAAATTTTGTATAGGGATTTTCTAAACCTTGCCAACTCGATATCTCTCCTTTAAGCGTAAACTAGCCTTATTACTTTTAGAAAATGATTTCACTAGTTTTAAAACCCTAAGTCTTGATCTATTTTCTTTTCTTCCTTAAAATTGTCTCTGGCTAATTGTCTAGAGGAAAATTTCCAAAATACAAGATTTTAGTGGCTTTAACTAAAAATAGCTGAAAACTTCCTCGGCAAGAAAACTTATTCTAAATAAAATAGTACTAGCCGCACTCGTATAGAGAAAAATATTTTTAAGGAAAGCCATATAAAACATTTCCTACTTTTACTAAATTTCAATCCTAAGTGGATGGTCGAATTGTTTCAAGAAAATAATACTAGTTACCCTTTTCTAAGGAAAAATATCTCAAGGAAAACTATAAGAAACATTTCTACTACTTTTGTCAAGCTTCAACCTAAGTAGATTCTTGAATTTACTATGGGAAAGTAAACTAGTAATATATTAGATAAACCTCGATGTGTATAAGCTTGAAAACTGAATAGAAACTTATAGTTTCAAAATTTGGTATTCTAGGATATTGCGAGGACGCGGAATTCGATTCCCAACTTGATATCTGAACTTCACTCTTGGTGAGTGTCCCTGCCTGTTCTATGCTTACTTGGTTAAAGTGCTTTCTTGACTCGATATGTGATAATTTGCAAAACCAGTTTTTGATCCATCGAAGTGAGCAGTGTGTACTTTATCGCACTAGCCGTTCGAGTGGTGACTTGCGTGAATCATTTTTCTCATGAATCCTTGAATCTAAATGTAGTTACGTCGTTGGGTGAATCCCTCGACGCGTGAATCTAACTACGATAACGTCGTTGGGTGAATCCCTCGACCAATTATCTGCGGGTATACGCAAGTATACTGCGTCCAATTATCTACGGGTATATCTCGAGTATACTGCGTCCTTAGTCAACGTTCGGGCCCGGGACCGGGGTATGAATGGTGACGGGTTAGGATTAAAATGAGTGGATCTACATGGACTATAAGTAGTGAGAGTTGACGGAGGGTCAACTACGATGAATGGTGATCAAGCGAGGAAAATGGCTCCTGAGAGCCCCTGTATCCTACCTTGTGCTGTTATACGCTTTCCTAACTGTTCAATTTGTTTAAGTTATTACTCGCTGTTTGATTTACGTGACTGCATGTTTTGGGGCACCACTGAGCTTTAGCTCACCCCACGTTTATTTGTTTTCCTTGACAGGTTCTGGAAACTGAAAGCCTTGAACTTACTTATGTTTCTTTTCTTTTGGATGTAATGGATATTACGGCTTTTGTGTGGGTTGTATTATGCTTCAACTTGAATTATGTACTTTTGTTTTAGATTGCCACTTGAAGCTGGAAAAGTGTAAGACCTAATTTCGATATCTGGTTTGTATGAATTTTATTTGTATATCCGAATTGTACGACCCTATTACCTGGTTGTAACGCATGGGATGTTTAGGAGCCGTTGACTAGCTGTTTTAAATTACTGCTATCTCTGAAGTTAATGTGGTTTAGTGATTGACTTTTTTTGAGGGAAGCGATATTGTAATAGTTTAGGTTATTCTTCGGAAGGATTCGGGTTGGAATGCTTGCGTGAGTCCTGGCGAGAGTTGGGCAGACGGCCCGCCAACCCTTTGGTTCGCCTTAGGGGAAAGTGGGGTCGCCACAGGGTCCCTCTCTTTCCTTCCCTTGCGTGAGATCTGAGATGCATGGTGGAACCCGGTTCTTATTTTTTCCGGTCAAACCGGGTCAAACCCGGGTTTTGACCTGGTTTGACCGAACTTTTAATTTCCCGGTTTTTAAAGTTAGCTCGGACCGGACAATTGGCCGGTTCCCGGTTTGACCGGTCAGACCGGCCGGTCCGGTCCGAGTTTGAAAACAGAGCCCTATAAGAGTCACAAATCTTGATATATATATATATATATATATTATAAAATAATAAAAGCAAATAAATGAAAGATTGACTGAAAGATGCAGATGAAACTTTGAAAATAATTATCTTTAGTTAATAATAGTTCTTTTTTTGAGTACATAATATTGCATTCAACATCTTAAATGCTAATTTTATTATTTGAAAATAAAAATTAGATGGTATCTATGTTAGTTTTTAACTCTATATATTTTTAAAATATTTTTACTTTAATTTTTTATTGTATGTTCAGAAAAATATTCATGGACACCCATTGAATTCTCAAACCCATGAGTGTCGGATTTGAATTTACATTTTTAGACCCATAAGAATCTGGATTTAATTAAATTTAATAAATTTGGATCTAAATCAAAAGAATCCAAACTAGACCCTAACCATTGATATGCTTAGGTGCACACCATGCACCATTATTCAACGGGTCAAATATCATTTCACCCCTCGCCCCACCACCACCCCCCTTTTATTATCTTTTTTGACTTTAGACCCTAATAAATTCAAATGTTTGGACCGATTGCACCCAACAATTGGGTTGTAATCTATTATTATGGATTTTTTGGATCTGGAATACGCATAAATAGAGTTTTATTTGGCATTTTACAGCCCTCATTATCATTTCTTATAAATTGTTTCTTTAGTTTCTTACTACAATTTTCAATCGCAAGGAAAATCATAAAAGCTTAAGGTACAAATGCCTATATGAATAATAGGACATGGTTACAACTTCAGGTGTTACAACTCTCGAAAACCCCCAACTAGCAAGCTATTATAATTGGCTTTCCCCCTAAAACAAAATTCACTTAATATTGAGCAGATTACTAGAAGCAGATTACATGACTGAGCAGATTACTAGAAGCAATGAATATGAATACATGACTGCAACGATATTAGAAGACGTACAGGAACTTAGTCTAGGCTTTGAAAGCTGTTCTTTTGTGTTTATACCTAGAACTGAAAATCAAATCAGCCATGCATTAGCACAATATGCAGTAAAGCTAGTACATGATATTGAATGGGAGCACGATTTCCCAATATGGCTGATTGACTTGGTTAAGATGGATATGAGGGTAGTATCCCCTTTTTGTAACTAATCCTTGTAAGGTCAAGTATTCATATCTACACAATGGTATCGTTTGTTGAAAAAAAAAAATGCCTTGACCCAGGAGCCCAGGTACCAAATAATTTATTAAACTGGTAAGAATAGTTACTACACAATTTGTTCCAACAAATGAACCAATATTTCACGAGTAAACTTTATATAAACTGACAATGTATACATTATCACCGTTGGATTTATGACACATGTACAAAAGTTGAATTTTAAATTTAAATTTTATGTAGTTGTTATTCATCCAAAATTGATGCTACATACACTGTCAGTGTATAGAAAATTAATTCATATTTTGTACTATTCATACTTAGGGAGAGATTTAGTATTATATGGGACAAATATATTACGAGATATTATACGTTTGTATATCATATGAATTTTTTAAAAATACAATTAAAAGTTCAGCATAAAAATATGAGTTTGAAAAAGTTATGCATATAAATTCGTATGTGAACAGTGAGAATATATTTGATGGTTATGAAAGAAAGAAAAGATAAATTACCTGTCAAAATCATAGTTGAATTTTTTGAATTATTTTAAAAAGATTGCTACAATAAAATAAGATCTTTGTGAAACAAATAAATATATTGGTGAAATTTACTAATTCTTAAAATTAACTTCATCCAATGATATCACAGATAAGAGAAACTTCTGGAGATAACGTGTTCATTGGATTAAAGCTTCATTTACTAGTTAAGGGACTAGTTATGCACTTTTCTCAGTGCCGATCTGTTTGAAGGTACGGAACTTAGTTATATATGTGATAGCCGGAAATTTTTGTAAGACGATGTTGCAAGAAACAAATAATGAGAACAATAAAGAACGATGATAACAACTGATATAAACTTAGCAGTTATTTTCCTATTATTTTGATATCTTGTAGCTATAAATTTAACCATTGGAATCAACTAATTAATCAGCAGAGAGTTCTTAAAGTTTTCTTCGTTGTTTGTTTTAGCATTCGAATCCTGTACTTGACATTTGAGGGTAGAAAAATGAAAATTATTTAATAAGAAGAGATGTAGATAATATCATTTACTTTTTTTTTTTTTTTTGTCGAAACAATAGGATTGTATTGATTGAACCCAAAAATACATACAAGCGAGCACTTGCTCGATGCTGTAGATAATACCATTTACTTGGGTAGCTGTATGTTAGTTATTGCAAGATGGCTATAACTAGATCATGAATAACCATATATTAGTCGTGGAGATTATATAGGTGTAATCTTACAAGTAGTGGAGAATACATAGAAGAGTAAATAAGGAGCCACGTAAAATTAACTCCTACTTTACCTAGTAACAAGAAGGATTCTAACGTTATGCCAGCCTATGAAGCTATTAGCAGGGATATACCTGTGTAGAGCAGGCTCTCTACATTCAAGCCGTCCTTCGTGCTTAACCTATTCTTCAAAAGCAGCCACAGGATAAATGAGTACTTTGGAATGCACTTTTTGAACCAAACAAGGTGGTGCCAGTGAACTTCAACATATTGAGGGTCTAACAATTCAACTGCAGATTTAATAGAAAAGGTACCATTCTTACTAGCCAGCCATCTTGCCGAGTCTTGGATGTTAACATTCAAGGATTGTCCAGATGGGAGGAGCTGTACAAATCCTAAATATCAGCTGTTCTCCTTCTACCCGTGGGAATCTTCCAATCGCTATTTTCTATAATAGTAGAGTCTCTAGCTTGCAGCTCGCTTCCAAACTGTCTTATTATATCAGGACCATAGGCTGTCAACAAGGTCCTCTAGGGTGCCAGTTATTATCATACCAGAGAAAGGTGTTCTCACCATTATTGATCTTTGAAATAATATAAGGATGCACTAGAGCCCTAAGTCGAAGTAACTTTCGCCAAAACCAGGAACACGACTGAGGAATAGGAATAGCCCAGAAACATTTTATGATGTTTGAGCTTCACACTATGAATCCAAGTGATCCAAAGTGATTCTTTCCTGCATACTACGTCCCAAATATCTTTCAATAGCAATGCTTTATTCCAACTGGCCAAATCAGGTACACTCCTAATCCACCTTGTTGAGCGGATTTGCTTATTTCCTCCCACCATGCTTTAACTCCATGTTTAGCAGAGGTTTCACCTTTCCACAAGAATGCAGTGAGCATGGCTTCAATCTTCTGTATGACAGCTTGAGGTAATAAGAATACACTACTCCAGTATAGTTGCATACTCAGCAGTACTGACTTTACCAACTGAAGCATACCAGCAGAAGTCAAAGCTTTTGAGCTCCACCACATAATTTTCTTTTTTTATCTTCTCAATAATAGGAAAGCAGTCTTTCAATGAAAGCTTTGTGCTTAGCAAAGGTACTCCCAAATATTTGATTGGTAAATATCCTCTCTTCATCGCCAGAATCTTGTACAATTCCATTCCTTCCTCGTCACTAACCCCTAATAAGAGAATCTCACTTTTATGTAGATTTGGTGATAAGCTAGACAAAGCAGTAAATTCCAAAAGAACTGAATTCATTACATTCATAGATCTCGATTTCGCAGTTGATAGAAGAAATAAATCATCTGCAAATATGAGATGAGAAACTTCAAGGGCTTGACATTTAGGATGAAACTGGAATTCAGGTATCCTAGTGGCCTCATCAAACAAGAGAGAAAAGACTTCCATTGCTAAAAGAAAGAGATATGGAGAAATGGGGTCTCCGTCTCAAACCTCTAGTACTAGAAAAATAGCCAGCAAGAGCCCCATTCATGTTTAATGAAAATCTAGCTATGCATACACCTTTCCTCACCCATTGAATGTATTTTTCAGGGAAATTCATACACTCCATAACAGCAAACAAGAAATCCCACCTTACAGTGTCATAAGCCTTCATCATGTCTACTTTCACAGCACATTTAGCTTGTCCATTTTTCTTATGATAGCCAATAACAATGTCCTGCATTAATAGGATATTATCAGAGATCATCCTTCCTTTGAGAAAATATTTTGCCTATTACTGATTAATTCTGGTAGTATTCTTTTCATCCTCTCTGTCAAAATCTTAGAGTAGACCTTATAAACAGTATTGCAACAAGATATAGGTCTATACTCATGCATAGTAGATGGATTAGGAACCTTTGGAATGAGAGAAATAATTGTACTATTCAGACGAGTATGTAGACTATCATTTCCAAAGCAATGTTTCACAGCTTTAATAAAGTCAGCCTGCACTACACCCCAATTCTTCACAAAAAATTCCACAGGAAAACCATCTGGTCTAGGTGCCTTGCCTTGTTGCATTGAGAATAGTGCTAACTGCACTTCAACATCAGAAACATCTTTTTGAAGTTCATGAATTTGATCACTAGTTAGCTTGTTAACAACAATGTGCTGTAGTCTTGGCATATATTAGTGTGGTTTAAGGGTTTTATTCCGCAGTTTGCTTATGTATTCTGGTTACTTTGTAAGGGTAGATTATCTATTGTAGCTAGATTCAAGAGGGGACTGGCAGTTGATGGTGTTTGTACTTTGTGGTCAGGCTCGTGAATCTGCTGATCTCCTTCCCCTTTTTTTTTTTTGACCAAAATGAGCACTTTTATTGATCATGAAAGTAAGCTTTACAGTGGAAAAATCCTACTACTTCAATGAAAGTAAGCAGTCCTGTGGTAATCCCCACTCCATCACCAGCTGCCAATTCTCCCGAGTACGTGGAGCTTTCGGCCAAGACACCGCACAGTTCTGAATAACTTTGCCAATGACATGAAGCACTCTACCAGTGCTTTCAAGTTGCAATAGTATGTTGAAATACTCTCCTATTTTTCTCTTGCCAGATGCCACATAATGACAGCTAGCATCAATCTTCTGAGTTTTGCACCAAAAGATTTCCCACCCAAATTATTGCACTACTGTTCCATTTCTTGACTCATGGTAAAAAAAACCTCTGTATGAGAAGCACCGTATCTGATACACATCTAGGAAATGCACATTCAAAGAATAAATATCCCAAGCTTTCATCTACCAAATCACACAATACACATCTAGATGAGATATTTGCAATACCACAACTCAGCAACCTATCTTTCATCATCAGCTTTTTTTCTGCACCATTAATCACATTATAAACGCATACTTAGGAATGCATCCTGCACCCCACACCGGCTGAAACCATTTCACTTTGTTCCCTTGTTGATAAATTTTCTTGCATGTCTGACTTCCCAGAGAGGGCATTCCATTTAACATGGTTTGACATATATACTTGTTGCAGCATACTTTCTGGAGTGACTTGTTGAAATTCAAACACCAAAAATTAATTCTTCTAATTTGGGCCAAGCAAAGCATCCATTATTCACGATTTTATAACTTTAGAGCAAGGACATAGGCATGGGCGTATTTCAAATACAAAGGACCTTGTGTATGCCAATTATCACACCAGAAAAAGGTGCTGCTTGTACCTGCAATTGATGCTTCAACAGCTGAGCTAGTGGCCTAAGATACAGAAGTTTCCTCCAACACCACGAAAATCCGCTAATCACTTGTTCTTTCGATGTCACTTATCTTGTCGAATGTAGAGGCAAGTTCAGTCCTGATTGCTATGTAGAGGTCCTTAAGCTTCGTGGCAGGATCAGAGCTGGACTGGTGGTGTGATCATTACAGCAGTAATTCCTTCTGTGATCTCTTTTGCAAGCTATCTTTATCCGCTGACACTTGCTACATTTGGTTAGCTAGGAACCAGATGCCTTTTTAGCATAACTGCTGCCCTTGTAATGTTGTTCTACAAAGAAACATCCAGGATGCGAGATCGATCTTCAATGGTTGACTGGCACCGAGTTGAAAGAACCAAGAGGAACTGGGAGATTAGCCTTAGTTGGGATCTAGACCAAAGAATTTTTACTTAAATGTAGTTGAATCTGGTTTTCTTATGTTACTATATTTCTGGTTAGATTTGTTTAGTTGCAGTCTTGTACTGGATTTGAACTTTGTACTGGGTGGATTTCCCTTGTTTACTTTCGAATGAATATGATTTGGGATAGCAAAAAAAAGGAAAAAATTCGCTGGAACTGTATCTGGATTTGGAATAATATCAAATGTATGCACAAGGGTTTTGATATGTGTATGAGGTTGATCAATTGCTGAAGTTCAACATTTCACCAAGAAGGAAACAAATTGAAATCTTGACTACTCTTATGAGATTTACGAACTTATACCTGTATATATTGAATTTTCTCATTAACGTGATATAAATACTACTATTACTGGTAATAGGGTATCATTTGTTAGTAATTTTATTATTAATTTTCCCCTTTTTCCCTGTCAAATGTTGTGTTAATTGTTGATATCTGCTTATGTTTGATATCTAGACTTAATTTCCAGAAATGGAGCAGAAAATTACTAAAAAAAGGGGACTTTCTAGAAAAAATGGAGACTTCTAAGGCTTCACAAACTGGCCCGCATGGTGCTAAGAAGGAGACGAATTTCCTTCTTGCTATCTGACTTCCAATTCCTTTTTGGCTGACTAGGAGTCCTCCACACAAGCACTTCGGCAGAAAGCTCCAATTCTTGGGCCCTTGGATCGGCGGGGACCACGAAACTAGCGAAAGGCATTTGATCATTTGGGCTCTTAAAAGAAAGAAACGTACAGAGGCTTGAAACAAGAAGAATTCGGCAGAGCTCCAATTCTTTTGGCTCTTTGACTCCTTATTCATGGGGACCACCGGAGAGAGCATTAGTCATCTTTCTTTTGGCCTTTTAAGGGGACACTCGTACAGGAGTTCGGGAGGAAGAGTTTAGCATAGTTTTAGTTTGAGTTTCTTTTCTTTCTCTTTTAACGGATTCCAGGTGTTCGATAAAATTTTCCAATGGAAAAAATACCTTTTACTCTTGCCTTCTAGTGAAAAACGGAATACCTTTGCACTCAATTAATTCGCGTGGTGATTTAATTATGCGGTGTGGCTAAACTCTTCATCTAATCAAGGATCAACTCGACGGCGCAATCCCAAATATCTGTGAGATCTAATTAGTTTTCACGCGTTCCTTAATTTGTTAATATTTGCACGTTATCTATTTGAATTGTTGTGGGATTATTTTGTTAATTGGATGTCAAGGGCCCGATGTTCAATGCAACTTATTAATCTCTTGCCAAATTAGTCAATTAAATTCGTAATTGTTTGATTGATTAATATTAGTGACAACTGGAGTGTTTACACACTAGGAGAACGTGCAATCTAATTTAAATAACCCTCGTAGCGTGTTATTGATTGGGGTTAGGTTTTTCTAGTTATTAATGCAATTGGAAAATTAATTCCTACGGTCGTACCTAAAAGTATTTTCTGATTAGGGGTAATCAATGGTCGTACTTTGGTTGTCAATAAATTAAGGAAAAATTGGTCGTTAGAGTTCGTCAGCGGGTATAACTAGCCTATTAATAAATTAAATGAACCTCCCTTGCATCAATGATCGGGTAAGTGAACTATGTATGAGTAGTTGTATCCTTGGCTAGGATTTATCTATTCCTGGTTTAATTCTTGCTATATTTGTGCTAGTTAATTATTTATTTGTAGTTGAATTGCTTAATTGTTTGTAGTTTCACTCTGACAAAATCCCCCTTTACCAATTGGAATTTTAAAGAGACAAATAGCCTCACTTCCTGAGGAGACGACCCTACTTGCCACTGTCTACTATTTAGAAGATTTTGTCAACTAATTAATTCTAGTATATCGGATTAAGCAAACTCTTCGGGAACAAGGTGAATCAAGTAACTCATTGCACACTTAGAGTCCCTGCTCCAGTACCTGGGATTAATTATTGCCTGCATTTAGTGGTAGTTAGGTTTTTATTATTATTGCACAGATTCGACACCTGTCAACTAGTGCCATATGTACATGTTGGAAGCTCAAGGCTTTTGAGATCTGTGTATATTTATAAAACAAACCGGTCATGCCTTGTTAAACATCTTCTTCGAAAGTGAAATTTTTTTTGAACATTGTCACGAACTGAATTTTCTATTCTTCCTCCGTTTATATTGCTCATTGAAAATTGGATTTAGACAAAAAGACAAAGAAAGAATTATAGACCCCTTCTTTACTCTTTGGCTATGTCTTGAATAAAAAATATTGGAAAAATTGTTCAAAATGACTTTCACATTTTGCCAAATGAATTTTTTCATCTTTCATTTTTAAAATAATAAATTTGTGTCCCTTACAAAATCAAGTCAATAAAATTAATTTGGTCTCAACTTAGATTTTCGACAATTTTTTACCTTGAATTTATCATTTGACCCACACATGATCTTTTTTTTCTGAGGGGCAAAAAGGTAAGATCTCATTTATAGTTAACAAAAAAATGATCGATATTCACTTTTATCCCTAAAAAAGTAAGAGCTGACTTGAACCTTATTTATTTTTTCTTCTAAAAAAGTGGGATCTAACATAATTTATATACATTTTTGCCACTAAAAAAGTGGGCTCTAATCTTTTGTATCCTAAAAATAACTACATGTGAGTCATATGATAATTTCAAACTAAAAAGTAGTTGAAAACTTAGGTTGGGATCAAATTTTATTAATTTAAATTTGTAAGGAATATAAAATTAACATTTTAAAAATGGGAGATGAAAAAAAGGTTTTTCTAACGGGTGTTCTCGTTGACACACTTAGCATTCACCTAATCTACCCTATATTTACGAATACTAATAATTATTATTCCCTCTTGTATGTATATAGTTTTTCTATTTAATCTTTTATATCCTCCCTTATATTTATTTACTTTTTCGAATTAATTTTATATTTTTAAAAATATAACACCTAAAATATATATTAATGAGTGCTCTATCGGCACTCGTTAAATAAACTGATGAAAAATATTCACTTGACGAAATGTGAGAGACGTTTTGAATAATATTTCTACTTTTTTTTCGAGTTTTCTTCCTTGGATTTCGACAAGCATATGTGGCTATGTTTTGAACTTTTACGACGGACAAAGAATAATTTGAGCGCTGTAAACATCAGAAATCTTGTCACATGAGATCATTCTAAATAAGCCACGGCTTTTGGAACAAAAGAAACCAACAAAGGCATGCTTATGAACTGTATGCCTTAGAGGTGGATTTTCTCATTTGTTTGGATTGCACATTATTTACACCTTATTTATACATATTGACTTACTTGCATCATTTACACATTTTTTAATTATCTTTTTATTTCACATATATTACATCAAAAAAATGTTACAGTATTATTTAAAAAAAATTATTCCAAATAATCTCCTATCCTATGCATCAGTCCTTCGATTTGACAATAATTGTTTGGGGGCCCAAGGGATATTGTTTCTTGGCCAATGGTCGAATTGCCTCATTTGCACAAGTCTAGTGATCATTGTGCTTATAAGCCCCAATACGTCGTGATTGTGGATTGGTTTGTTAAAAAAATTTCTAGCTATGTTTTATGCCTACTTGTTTGTGTAACAGCCCCTTCAAGTAATTTGACTAAATTAAACAGCTTCACGCCCAATCAGCCATGGTCGAACAATAAGTTGTTTACTACTTAATCATAGTACATAAGGCCCAACCCAACTCTTTGTATGGTTAAGTTGCAGTCCGAATTTTGTGCCAAATTTCTCAGAAAATGGCTATTTTTAGAAAGTCCAAAGTTATAAGAAATATGTCCAATCTAGAAAAAGTTTATAAATAATTAAACCCAAATGCAAGTCGGGCCGAAATTGCATAGACCCACTTGGTAATTCTTTAGAATCTATCTAACTAATTAGAAAACTTTCCAAATTAGCGTACCAGCCAAATTGAGAAGCTTTCCAAATAGGGAAATTTTCTAATTCAAATTTTTTTTTATAAATCCTTTTATCACAGTCCAAACATGTACTGGGGAGTGTAGGAGTCGATTTATACAGTTTACAGACTGTCAAGGAAATGACATATATATTTCATGGTATGTATTTTTTAGGTTTAAAAGAATTTGATCGAAACACACTGCATAAGATCTGAGTGATTATTAATCCTCTGTGATTTTTTTAATTGGGTTTATAACAACTATTTTGCCTTACTATACATCAATCATACAAATTTAGATCGTGTATGATAATATTGATGTTCGAAGCATTATGATAATTTTTTTCGAGTGACATGTTTTATGATGAATTAATCGATTTTATGTCTAATGTGTGTGGCTGTGTTTTTTGATGATTTAATCAATGTTATGCATAATGTGTGTGGATAAATGTTCACAACCACACTAGATTTCTTGTTTATGTAAAGGGATAATTGCAGAAACCACACCTGAGGTTTCTAACAGTTGCACTTACTTCCCTTAAGGTTCCAAAAATAACACTAACCTCCCCTAGCATGAATTTGGGCTTATAGTTGACATAAAATAGAATGAATTTACTTCTATACCCTAAGAGTTTAAGGTTGTTAGTAAACAAATTTGGGGGAAAAATTAGGGCAATAAACAAGTCTAAAATAACTAATTAAATAAGATTAACAGTTATTTTTTGCTTTATTAGGCACTATAAGTTCACTTACAAAATGGTGCCATTTTGATGCTCCAACATGGTGCCATTTTGTGATTGACAACACTTGAGAAGACAATGCAAATCATATATTTATTACATAGAAGAGAAGCAGAAGCAAGAAAAATATAGGAGAAAGAAACCTCCAAGCAAGCTTCATAAAAGAATAAGTTTTGATGGTTTTGGTTGAACTTATTTCATCTTATGCATTCATGAAACAAAAGGAGAAAGAAAGTAGAAATCAAGGCAAAATCTAAGGATTTTTCTATTAAAAATCTATGACAATTAGAAGATGATAGGTAAGCAATACTTTATTATCTCAACTTAATACACAAAGTTGTGGTGTCAGTTATAGTATGATGAAATTATTGTGTTGATCATGAGAGAATATAGCTATATATGAAATATGGTAAATAGTGTGAGATCGATATACAATAAAGTATGACAATAAGAAACTCTCTTGTATTGATCAAATGTGAATTTTCTTGCTTGATCAACAACCTCATTATATGCTTTAGAACTTCAGATTTCTAAACATATGTTTGTTGTTTATTACAAATTTTAGTGTTGCCCTTGTTCTCTTTGTACATATATCATTTGAGCTTCACTAATAGTTTTTCATCTCTTAATGTTTTTCACTTTTTTAATACTACAACCTCACAAGAGAAAGGGTACAAATGGAATAAAATTATTATTTCACTTCTCAAAAGACTTTTCTAATGACACTTTCTCTAACATGGGCTGAAGTTGCTATCAAAATCTTAAGTTTAGGGGAGATTAGTACTATTTTTCAAATCTCAGGGGAAGTGAGTGCAACTATTAGAAACCTCAGGGGAGGTTTCTGCAATTATCCCTAATGTAAATCAAGTGAAAGTTTAGATTGGGTTAGTCGCCAGCCTGAATATTCAAAGCCAATTAGACATGTTCTACTTTATGAACTTTTGACATGTTATAAGTTTTCTTGTATGATTACATGATCATGGATATAATTATGTGAACATTCATCCTAAATCATATGTGATATATATATATATATATTTGATCATGTATATGATATGTTAAAGCTCCTTATAATCTACATGTATACTTGTGCCTACAGAAGGTTTGATACTCATGAAATGAAACTACTGCAAAAGGATGGTGGGCAAAAGTCATTTTGAAAGCAATATATGTATTTATTATTTGTATGATCCAATGGAGGAAGTAAAAGCTGCATTGCCGAGCGTGTGTTGCTCAAGCCATAACATTAATACTTTTCTTGCATATACTAAGTATAATCCTCTTTCCGTCAAAACTACCAAGAGTTGGATTGATAGGCATGAAGGACAAGAGCAGTTTTGCATAATTGTAGGTGTCATAGGTTCCAAGGCAATATATATCAGACGATGGAAATAAGTTACATAATAGGACTATAAATGATGTCAATGATTTAAGTCATCAAAAGGAAAAAAAATGTTTCTATGCATTTTAAGGAGTTAAAACTTTTCATTGTCAATTATAGCAACTAGGTGGTAGCCAAATCCATTAATGCAATTGGCAACTAATAGCTCCAAGAATCACACGCCCTACACTATACAGTGCTTAAAAAGTACTCCCTCCGTCCCATTGATAGTGTCATACTTTCCTTTTTTATCCGTCCCAAACTAATTGTCACTTACTAAAATTGGCAATGAAAGTTTTCACACATTTCCGCTCCATACCCTTCAATGTGACAACCTTTTCTTACCTTTTAGTGGGCCCAATGTGACACATTTCTGTTCACTTACCAAGTACCAACACTACACTCAATAGTTCGTGACTCTCACGTGAAATGGTAATAGCAATCGTGCATGACACTTTCCTTCAAAGTAGTGTGGAGACATTTAAATCTTTTGGGTCCCGCATGTCATATCACAACTTATGCCCCTTTTATCATTCACCCACGTTATGAATATATTGAAAGTCAAGGGGCATTGCCGGAACTTAAATGCAAATCATTTAAAAGTCTTGCACTGTTGATAATAATTACAATTCCCGAAATGCGACACACTTTCTGGGACGGAGGGAGTAATATTTTGTGTTTCTTGTTTAGAAATTGACATCAATGTAACTTCACTCCAAATCTAATTATATTATATTCCAAACTCTCTTCCTAAAATAATGCCTCAAATTCCATATTACACCAATACCATCAATAATGTTATAATAATATTCAAATTCGGAGTCATAAAACAGCCTTAATATATTATGTTCGGGGTATTGCTGAAAAGAATCTAAATCACTAAAAGTCCAAAATAAACTTGCTATTTGTTCCTTTTCTTCTTTTCCTTTTACTGATTTAGGTTCAATGAAGACTCAAAGCCTCATAAGAAGAAAAGGGGAAAAATGGCAGCTTGAAAGTTGAACCAATAATCTCACAAATATTTAACCAACTAGTTTTGTACTCGTTCGTTGAATGGGAATCTTCGAAAAATAATAAATTATTTAATCAATTTTATAAAAATGTCGATATGAAATACAAACTTGATGTATATTTTACTATATCCTTTCTTAAGTATATTACTATATGCGCATTGTAATATAAAGTATTCTTATAATATAAATTTGAACATCTAATTCAATAAATAATAATTTAAAAATGGAAAAAATAACATTCGACAATACCATAACTTTCAAAAACTTGAAAATAAATAAAAAGTGCAGTAAATAGTATCAAATAATATTCTACTCTTCAGAAACTTGTTTTTGTTTTTCTTCTGTTTTAACATTCTCCTCGATTTGTCCGTGCAAATAAGCATTTATTGATTTTCCATTATCACTGCATGATAGAAAAGCAGGATAACTAAGTATAAAAAAATAAATGATTTATCGCATTCAAGATTGTGTATAACAACACGTAAAGATTATAATTTAAGAAAATAAAATAGTATATTAAATCTACCTTCTCATGCAAATCTTTTTATCAGGATTTCCTTCCTCTGTGGTTTTTGTTGAACCTTCTGATGAATGATTCATATGAAGTGTATTGAAGTGTTGTTGATTAGAATCATCTGTTATACTAATTGAGATCTGGGAAGAAGATACTTCAAGTTGGTATTGGTTGTCGGTTCCACCAATCTGATAATAATTTATCAAAATTAAAGGCAAAAATATTATGTGAGATATAATATGTGAAATATAAGAGAAATTTATTACTAATTCAAGATATATTACTAATCCTATGTGTTCATAAAAAAACAAACAGAAAATAAAAACAAAAAAAAAAACAAAATTCAAGACATATTACTAAACTTTTACAATTGAAGATCAACATGCCTTTTTTAAAAAAAATATGTATTGAAAGAAGATGTACCTGATAATCAAGAGGAATGGAAACCCAAAATCGATATTTTAATGTGCCAACCGCTTGCACTGAAAATACCTAACCATAAATTTGATGCTTGAAATCAATATATTAGAGACTATATGTAGTGTAGGCATAAGAAATAAGAATTGATAAGAATATAAAAAGATATTGATAAGAACATTACATGTAGGTTTATCTTGATTTAAGTCGTTTAAAGTACGTAACTTTGGGTAAGAAATAAGAATTCTATAATATTAAGAATTCTTATAGGAAATAAAAATGCGTTCTCAAGACAGATTTTACCTACTTTGAAAGACTACCTCAACTATATCGAATCCTTTAAGCGCATGGACTCCTATGGTGTGGGCCCACACACTAAATACTCCCCACCATCTGAGCAGAGATGTATTGTGAATCCTATAACCTAACAATGAGTACAACCTGCATGTTTTGATTAACAACGAACGGGTTTATAGGAATTTACAAACCCGTGCTCAAATAGGAATTTATATTTAACCGTACAGGTCAAATACATTTAGTTAATTGGATTCAATTAACTTTTTCTTTTCCAAAAATTTTGTGCTATGCACTATGTCTTGATAACGCACTTAATAATAAAATTTATTAAGAATCTTATTTCCAACATCATATATTGGCTTCTGTTATTAATGGTTCCTTTTGGAATTAGTTACTTTTCTACTTCTTCTAGTGATAACAATTCTTATTTACTTCGGTTTCCTATGCAGTACACAAATTATTGGCATGAATTTGGAGATATATCTAATAGAGATATTTATGTCTCTTTTATTTATATCGCATTACTTTTTAGTTCCATTTTTGGGTAGGAAATAAGAATCATATAATATTAAGAATTCTTATAGGAAATAAGAATTGATATATATCTAAACAAAAAAGGAGCAAGCCACGTAGGAAACTACTTGCCGTCTCGTTAAGCCACGTAGGAAAGAGAAAACATGAAGGGATAAGAATAAGGATACGACTGTATTATATATATATATATATATATATATATATATATACATATGATGTCTTTACCAATTAAACTCGATCTTGAAAACAAACTTTCTGTTTAACATAAATATAGATATAGATATAGATGTGATATGACTAATTGCTGTTCAACATAAATATAGATGTAGATATAGATGTGATATGGCTAATATGTTGCTCCACAAATAACCATTCGACACAGAAAATTTGTGATCAGAGTAAGGGAAACCATATTCCATGAAATCAAAATGACAAACGTGACTCTATAAGAATATGGATTTGTTATCCCAGTTTTCCACTATTGAAGATTACGATTTTTGGTTTCGCAATCATGATGCGTATGTGCTTGTCAAAGTATTTTATTGGTAGTTGAAGCCTACTTTTCGAAATCGACACTTTTGAAATCAAGTATTAACCTCTAAGGTTTCCACAATATGTTCGGACCACATTTGTGGTTTTGATTAGCTCATTTATTTCAAGAGTTACAACACCAGAGCTGTTTAGAATCACACGCCTTACACTATACCGTGCTTAAAAAGTAATATTGTCATAAATTCATTCAAAATCATTATATTTGTGGAATTTATCTTTTGTGACTCTTGTTTAGAATTGAATCAATGTAACTTCACTCCAAATCTAATTATATTATATTCCGAACCCTCTTCCTAAAATAACTAGAATTTTGCGCGTGTCTTAGCATGGTCTTTTCTTTTTATTTATTGTGAATTTATACAAATATAAATAATTTAAATATAAAAATTAACAACATTTCTACACGTTCATTCATATTAATTTTAAAAAATTAATGTATTTTAAATTTTCAATTATTTACTAATTTTTAAACATTTGTTTACATACTTTTACTATAATATGATAGTATACATCAAACAATGTGCTCCATATCAAAAACTTGGTAGATATTCTTTTTTTTATATATAAATATTCTTTTAGATAATTTAAATTTTTATAATGACCATAAACTTAGAACTATATATTCATATTTAATTAAGTAGAAAAAGATCTAGCAATCCATTTTTCTTCATCAATAAATATTTAGTTTTCAATAATATTGATAAATCTATTAGTGTAATAGTTAATTATTTTTTACACTAAGTTAATTCAAAATTAAGAGAAAATATGATGAATAATTTGAATACTAATCAATGATATAGTGGTGAAAGGAAGTAATTTATGAGATATGTAAGATTTCAATTATTGTGATTTAAAAAAGTTTTACTGTACTTCTATGTAATAATTTGGTAGAAAGCATATATCATTAAGATAAGATTATGGTGGTGAAAGAAAGTAATTCATGGGAATGTAAGATTTTAATAATTGTGATTTAAAAAGGTTTTACTATAATTGTATATAATAATTTGGTAGAAAACAGATATTATTAAGATTGTTTTCTAAAGTTATATTAAAATTACATATAATTTTTAAACACATAATATAATCCAAATAGGATTAGTATGGGTAAAACTCAAACCCCATAACTCATTAATTTTCTTCAATTAGGCATGCCATGTAGGAGTGAAGACACTATGATTAAAATAGCTACTTATATATATATATATATATATGTGTGTGTGTGTGTGTGTGTGTGTGTGTATATATATATATATCAAATTCCATATTACACCAATACCATCGACAGTGTTATAATAATGTTCTAATTTTGAGTCATAAAACAGCCTTAATATATTATGTTCAGGGTATTGCTGAAAAGAATCTAAATCACTAAAAGTCCAAAATAAACTTGCTATTTGTTCCTTTTCTTCTTTTCCTTTTCTGATTTAGGTTCAATGAAGACTCAAAGCCTCATAAGAAGTAAAGGGGAAAAGTGGCAGCTTGAAAGTGGAACCAATAATCTCACAATAATTTAACTAATGTCTTTACTAGTTAAACTGGATCTTGAAAACAAACTTTCTATTTAACATAAATATAGATATAGATATAGATGTGATATGACTAATTGCTGTTTAACATAAATATAGATATACATATAGATGTGATATGACTAATACGTTGCTCCACAAATAACCATTCGACACAGGAAATTTGTGATCGGAGTAAGAAACCATGTTCCATGAAACCAAAATGATAAACGTGAATCTATAAGAATTTGGAACTATCATGCAAGTGACACTGAGTCACTTGACAAGTTAGTCCCCCAAAGTTGAACAGTGATTTTGTGTGAATGGGTCACAAAAACTGGTGGAAGATTTTGATTTGTACCAGCCGAGCTTCAATACAACACATCACAATTCTACTTGGTTTCCCATTTCCCTCCCATGTTGTCATATTATTGGTGCTCTAAAAGCTTGATTAATTTGCTTGTCCAGTCATGTTGACTTGTGCCCTTTATGGTTGGATGAGGATAAACCTAGATTTATATAGCCGTGTTTTTCCCGTGCAAATTAAAGTGTCGGCCCAAAAGCTTTTGGTCCTGAATCCTGCCGCGCATACCTCGTGCAATCGTGTCTTATGTAATTTTAAGACGAAAAAAGAATGGCTGCACAATCTATTCAATTATTTCTCTCATCGACATCCACTCATTCTCTTATTTTCTCTTCTTTGTTATCGACTTTTTTTTTGTTATCCTTAGTTGCTCTTTTTTTTTCTTTGTTATCCTTATTTGTTTGTGGTTTTCGTGGAAAAGAATTAGAGTTTTGTGTAGCACATTAATTCGTGTATTTTTATGACAAAAAATGGACTTTTATCAAAATGTGAGAAAACAAAATTTGGCTGCACACTCTATTCCTATTTTTCCCTCATCAATAAATACAGCCTGAAGTTTTCTTCTCCTCTCTTCTTATGCATCTTCATTTATTTGTTGGTTTTGTGACATGTCGTGTGTCTCTTTATGCATATTTTGCGAAAGGCCGAAAATCTCAAGGGAAAAAGGATAGGGTTCTTCATGGGTTTGAGAGCAAACAAAAGAAAAAAAAAAAAACCCAAACGTGATTTGCTTAATTTTCTTCCCCATATTTATTCACGTAATGTATTAGTGTTTTTTTAAGACAAAAAGTGGACTTTACCAAGTTGGAAATAAGTTACATAATAGGACTATAAATGATGTCAATTATTTAAGTCATCTAAAGGAAAAAAAATGTTTCTATGCATTTTTAGGTTGGGTGTGCCGTCCGTGAGGAGAATCAGGGTTAGGGGTACATAGACTGTACCTACAGGGCTTTGTTTCCTGATCTTTGTACTCGTTTTTGGTCTTAATAAAGCATTTGATATTCCAAACCGATGGAATGCATAAACTAATTAAAACTAGTGTATTTTGTGTGGACAAATTTTAATCAAAAACAAAAAAAGGAGTTAAAACTTTTCATTGTCAATTATAGCAACTAGGTGGTAGCCAAATCCATTAATGCAATTGGCAACTAATAGCTCCAAGAATCACACGCCCTACACTATACAGTGCTTAAAAAGTAATATTTTGTGTTTCTTGTTTAGAAATTGACATCAATGTAACTTCACTCCAAATCTAATTATATTATATTCCAAACTCTCTTCCTAAAATAACTAGAATTTTGCCCGTGCTTTAGCACGGTCTTTTCTTTTTATTTATGGTGAATTTATACAAATATAAATAATTTAAATATAAAAATTAACAACATTTCTATATGTTCATTCATATTAATTTTTAAAAATTAATGTATTTTAAATTTTCAATTATTTACTAATTTTTAAAAAAAAATTATTTATTGTGAATTTATACAAATGCCAATAATTTAAATATAAAAATTAACAATAGTTCTACATGTTCATTCATATTAATTTTAAAAATATTAAATGTTTAATTATTTTACTAATTTTTAAAAATCTATTCACATACTTTTACTATAATTTGATGGTATATATCAAATAATGTATCCCATATCAAAAACTTGGTAGATATTCTTTTTTTTTAATAAATATTCTTTTAGATAATTCAAATTTTTATAATGATCATAAACTTAGAACTATATATTCATATTTAATTAAGTAGAAAAAGATCTAGCAATCCATTTTTCTTCATCAATAAATATTCAATTTCCAATAATATTAATAAATCTATCAGTGTAATAGTTAATTCTTTTTTTTCACTAAGTTAATTCAAAATTAAGAGAAAAGATGATGAATAATTTGAATACTAATCAATGATATAATGGTGAAATGGAGTAGTTTATGGAATATGTAAGATTTCAATAATTGTGATTTAAAAAGGTTTTACTATTATTGTATGTAATAATTTGGTGGAAAGCAAATATCATTAAGATAAAATTAAAGATAACTTTTAAACATATAATATCATCATTGTAATAATTTGACAGAAAGCAGCTATCATTAAGATAAGATTAGTTAAGATTAGTTGTTTTTTAAAATTATTTTAAAATTAGAAATATTTTTTAAACACATAATATAATCCAAATAGGATTAGTATGGGTAAAACTTAAATGACCCATAACCCGTTAATTCTCTTCAATTAGGCATGCTATATAAGAGTGAGAAACACTGTGATTAAAATAACTACTATATATATATTAAAATAGCTACTATATATATATATATATATATATATATATATATATATATATATATATATATATATATAGATGCCTCAAATTCCATATTACACCAATACCATCAACAATGTTATAATAATGTTCGAATTTTGAGTCATAAAACAGCCTTAATATATTATGTTCAGGATATTTCTGAAAAGAATCTAAATCACTCAAAGTCCAAAATACACTTGCTATTTGTTCCTTTTCTTCTTTTCCTTTTTCTGGTTTAGGTTCAATGAAGACTCAAAACCTCACAAGAAGAAAAAGGGAAAAGTAGCAGCTTGAAAGTTGAACCAATAATCTCACAATAATTTAACCAATGTCTTTACCAATTAACTCGATCTTGAAAACAAACTTTCTGTTTAACATAAATAGAGATATAGATAGAGCTGTAAACGAGCTGAATCGAACCGAATATCTCATGTTTGTTCTCTGTTTGTTAAGTGATTCGAACAACGTTCGTATCCGTTCGTTAATTTTCGAACTCCAAACCTGTGTTCGTGTTTGGCTCGTTAAGCGAAGTTCATGTTCGAGTTCGAATTCATGTTCGGCTTGTTTAACATAAACGAGTCGTTCGCGAACATATTCGAAATGCTCGAATCCAAATTATTTTAAGCCTTAAATATGCCATACAAATCATTAATCATTCTAAAAAATAATTAAAGTACTAAGTGACTAAATTCTATTATTCATTAACTATATAGCTAACATTAACATAAAAATAACAAATAAAACCCTCCAAATATAAAAGTCTAGCCATAAAATTAACCCTAAAATTTGTCAAATGATAATTATGTTCATATTCACGAACGTCTGTTAAAACTCGTGAACATGCTCGTATTCGCTCGATTATTAATCGAACAAAAAAATTCGTTCGAACTCGGTTCGTTTAAGATTTCGAACGAGTCTTTCACGAACACGAACGTGTCGAAACGAACCGAGCTACCGAACAGTTCGGTTCGTTTAACAGCTCTAGATATAGATATAGATGTGATGTGACTAATACGTTGCTCCACAAATAACCATTCGACACAGGAAATTTGTGATCGGAGTAAGGGAAACCATGTTCCATGAAATCAAAATGATAAACGTGACTCTATAAGAATATGGTTTTGTTATCCCAGTTTTCTTCTATTGAAGATTGCATAAGATATTTGGTTTCGCAATCATGATGCGTATGTGCTTGTCAAAGTATGTTATTGGTAGTTGAAGCCTACATTTTGAAATCGACACTTGAAATTAAGTTTTAAGCTCTAAAGTTTCCACAATATGTTCGGACCACATTTGGGGTTTTGATTAGCTCATTTATTTCAAGAGTTACTTCACCAAGGTTGTTCCTTGACTCAACCCTAATTCATTTTCTAACTCAACAAATATATCGCGCATCTGACATGATAATTCAATGGGAACAACAAACCATCATGGCTCTTTCACTGAGAAAGTCTCATCTCGTAAAAAAAAGGAAACATCTTAATTTAGTAATTTGGCAATTAACCAAACTAATTGCAAGAGAATCTAGTTCCTCTGTGATTGTGGGAAGAATCGAACCATCTTGTAACCAGTCTAAGATTGGGGTCAATACAGTCCAACTCAATCTCAACTATTCATTTTAAAATTTATTGATTTAAAAAAAATGATCGAAATCGAGTCAAGCTATACTATCCCGGTTTCCCGGTTTCAGACCGATGCGGTACTCTTGCCAATTGCCAACAACAGGAGAGATCCCCATCCTGGTGATGGGTACTGAGAATTTGGAACTATCATGGAAGTGACACTGAGTCACTTGACAAGTTAGTCCCCCAAAGTTGAACAGTGATCTTGTGTGAATGAGTCACAAGAACTGGTGGAAGATTTTATTTTGTACCAGAAGTTTTGGTACTAGCCTGCTAGGTAGATTACTCCAACAAACGCTTGGTTGATGCGTGACGACACAACTGCAATGAAGAAACAAAACTGGAAAGTTGTGGTTATGAATCAGCCAAGCTTCAATACAACACATCACAATTCTACTTCTTGGTTTCCCATTTCCCTCCCATATTGTCATATTATTGGTGCTCTAAAAGCTTGATTAATTTGCTTGTCCAGTCATGTTAGACTTGTGCCCTTTATGGTTGGATGAGAATAAACTATCAGTACCATAAACCGGCTAAGACTGGGCATACCTAGATTGATGGCTGTGAGCTATTTCGTTACTTCGTTAGGGTACGAAATAAAAACTCGGGTCACGGTTTTATATAGCCGTGTTTTTCCCGTGCAAATTAAAGTGTCGGCCCAAAAGCTTTTGGTCCTGAATCCTGCTGCACTTACCTCGTACAATCGTGTCTTATGTAATTTTAAGACGAAAGAAGAATGGCTGCACATTCTATTCAATTATTTTTCTCATCGACATCCACTCATTCTCTTATTTTCTCTTCTTTGTTGTCCACTTATTTTTTTTTTGTTATCCTTAATTGTCGAAAAGAATTAGGGTTTGTCGAAAAGAATTAGGGTTTTGTGTGGCGCATTAATTCGTGTATTTTTATGACAAAAAATGGACTTTTATCAAAATGCGACAAAACAAAATTTGGCTGCACACCCTATTCCTATTTTTCCCTCATCAATAAATACAGCCTGAAGTTTTCTTCTCCTCTCTTCTTATGCATCTTCATTTATTTGTTGGTTTTGTGACATGTCGTGTGTCTCTTTATGCATATTTTGCGAAAGGCCAATAAGGGAAAATCTCAAGGGAAAAAGGTTAGGATTCTTCATGGGTTTGAGAGCAAACAAATGAAAAAAAAAAAAAAAAAACCAAACGTGATTTGCTTATTTTCCTTCCCCATATTCATTCACGTAATGTATTAGTGTTTTTTAAGACAAAAAGTGGACTTTACCAAGTGGAATTCCATTTACATTTTATATATTATAGTGTGGTCCTACCAAAATGTATTGCATATTAGACTAAAACTATAAACTTTTGTTTCCTAAATGGACTTGGTATGAATCAGTATTTCTCTAACGTGATTCATAACTATAAATTTGCAATTTTGCAACAAGTGTTTAAAAATATGAAAAAGGATAGTATTCAAGGCTATGTAAATCTGATCTTAAACCTACGTGTCTCTAAACTAGTAGAGACATTAGTCAAGTAATGTGAGATTCTTGATTCAACTTGTAAATTCTCCTTAATTTCAAGGTTTAGAATCTCCATTTAAACCAATGTATTATATATTTTACATACATATGTATGTATGGGTCTAGGGTGGAAATGGGGCTTTTCATATATTTTACATATATAATTTCAAGGTTTAGAATCTCCATATATTTTACATGTATATATATATATGTATATATGTCTATGTATATATAAGTATATGTACGTATAAAGTTATGATAGGTTTAGGTTGGTTGGAAATGGGGCTCTACAATTGACTTCTAGTCCAGTTCAATCTAATTAATATATGATATAAACTCCTACAATTTTTGGTACAAGTTGATGAATTTCATGATTACACTAAAATTATATAAGTTTACACCAAATATGGTAATAATTATATCAACTGGACAGAATTGGGTAGAATTCAATTGGAAAAACCCGAATCCAGGTTGGTTTCCACAAACAGGCTCCTAGTGACATTCTAATTACCTTTCAGCGCCTTTAAATACTGAGCCCTTGAACCTATCTCACTTCACTGCTATCCTTCGATTAAAGATGACAATGCTTTTTCTCTTATTGCTCCTTTTTTCAATCCTCATATCCATAGGTAAAAAGCACAAGCAACTCAGAAATATCCGTCAACCACCAGGTCCTCCAGGGCTCCCATTCATTGGGAACTTGCACCAATTCGACAGTGAAAAGGCTCATGAATTCCTAAGCCAACTCTCCAAGAAATATGGCCCCCTCATGTCATTACAGCTTGGTTCAGTACCAGTACTAGTTATTTCTTCAGCAAGAATGGCAAAACAGGCCCTGACAACCCATGATCTTGTGTTCTCCGGCCGGCCAGCTTCTGTTGGGCGGCAAAAACTGTCATACAATCGAAGGGATATTGCATTCTCACCTTACAGTGACTACTGGAGGGAAATGAGGAAGATTTGTGTCCTCCAACTCTTTAGCCTTAAAAGAGTACAATCTTTTCGTCCCATTCGTGAAGATGAAATTTCGAGCATGATTCAAAAGATCGTAAATCTCTCATCTTCATCACAACTAGTTGATTTAAGGACCATAATAATGTCCTTGACGAGCACTATAATATGTAGAGTTGCCTTTGGAAAGAGGTACGATGAGGAAGGGCACCAGAGAAAGCGATTCGATAAACTTTTACAAAAATCCCAGGCCATGATTGGGGGTTTCTTCATCTCAGATTATTTTCCTTCATTCAGTTGGGTAGATAAATTTTCTGGGATTATTGAACGTCTTGAGAAGAATTTCAATGAGCTGGATTTATTCTACCAAGAGTTGATACAGGAGCATCTCAATCCAAACAGACCACAAAGCATGAAGGATGATTTGCTCGATCTCTTAATTCAGCTAAAAGAAGAACAATCATCAATTATAGGCCTATCTTGGGATCACATAAAGGCAATTCTCATGGTAGTATATCCCTATTTTCAAGATAATCAATTGTTGAATTTCCTCTTCTTTCTTTTTTCATCTTCTTTAACAAGCATATTGGTACATGGTTTTCTCAACATAAATCAAGTAAACTGAAAGTTTTTTTTTTTTTTGCGTTAAAATAGTTGATATGGTCCTTAATAATAATCGTTTACCCTTTTATCACAGGATATATTTATTGCTGGGACGGATACAGCTGCAGCAGCAATTATTTGGGCAATGACAGCCCTGATGAAGAGCCCTTCTGCACTAAAGAAAATACAAGCAGAAGTGAGAAAATTGGTCAGAGAAAAAGGAAGAGTAGATGAAGAAGATATTCAGGAGCTTCCTTATCTAAAAGCAGTGATAAAAGAAACTCTAAGATTATACCCTCCAGCTCCACTTCTCGGGCCAAGAGAAACTACACAAGAATGCACAATCGAAGGCTATGAAATTAAGTACAAAACATTAGTTTTCATTAATGCATGGACTATTGGAAGAGATCCTGAATGTTGGAAAAGTCCAGATGATTTTATGCCAGAAAGATTTTTGAATAGTAATATTGATTTTCGTGGACAAGATTTTGAAATGATCCCATTTGGAGCTGGACGTAGGGGCTGCCCTGGATTTTCTCTAGGACTCGCAACAGTGGAACTTGCACTGGCAAATCTTCTGTATCATTTTGATTGGAAATTGCCTTTTGGGATGAAAGCAGAAGACGTAGATACTGAAGTTATGCCGGGACTAACCATGCACCCGAAAAATGGTCTTTCCCTCTTTGCCAAGAAATATGGTTAAAAATAAATAGTGATATGGAAAAATAAATAACTAGCGCAATGGATATTCTGTCCCACACCCTGTGCCACTCTCTGTCCCACTTTTCATTATACTGCTATTTCTCCTTCATAAACATCATGTTTTAATTCTTTTTTATTTTCTTAAGATCCAATAACTATTAATTGAGTAATACACAAAATTTAACAAACTCAAAAAATCAAAATGCATAAAAAATGAGATTTTTTATAAATTTTCTGCTGTATTTTTTAATTTCTATTATATATTGCTTTTTTGAAGCTATTATTTGCAAGAGTAGTTAGGAATTCCATACCTTTAGGAGGTTTCTATTATTATTTTTATTACTTTTATTTGATTTTTATAGTGTAGATTTAATTTCTAACATTTATGATAGTCTAAATAATAAAAGATTTCGAAAATCATCGGTAATTGACAATCTTCCCTGTGGGAAAGACACCTAATACACCTATGCTCAATAAACGATTCGTATACCTGCGAAAAATTGCGTATGGGGTATTTAGAATATTATAAATGTAAAACTTGACTGTAGAATGAGTTAATTGATATATGTATACCCTGCACTCATCAGCTAATATTGAAATGCAATAAATCTAATTATGAGGAAGAAAGATGTTTTGGGCAAATAGAAAATAAAAACCAGATCCTGTTTAGTCTCTAATGCTTAACATTTTATCTTGTCATCAACCATTATTTTCCATTAAATCAATAGCTATGACATAATGAATTTTAATCATCATAATAAATTAAAAACTAAAAATGCATAATATAAAACTTCAATCATCAATTAATAAAGGCATAATTGGATTAATAAAAATTAGATCACAATAATGCTTACACTTACAGTCCAAAGTACCAAATTCATGTTACATTTTATATAGTAATAATAATAATAATGAACCATTATTTTCTCCTAAATCAATAGATGTTATATAATGAATTTTAATCATTATAATAAATTTAAAAGAGCATAATATGAAACTTCAATCATCAATTAATAAGGGCATAATTGAAATAACAAAAACTAAGATCACAATAATGCTTACATTTACACTCTAAAGTACCAAGACTCGTAATACTTTTTATATAGTAATGCTTCCTCAATATGAAGTTATATGCACCATTTTTTGAAAAAATAAAGATATATATATATATATATATATATATATAGCCTTTGAAGTTGAACTCTTTGTATTATTTTGTGTGGTATTTCTATTAACAATGGAGTATAAATCATCCACCACATATTAATTTTTTCTATCTAACTGTTCATTTTTTGAGAATTGAAATTTTATTGGTAGAGATAATAGAGTTTTTCTTTTTTTTCTTTTGTTTTTTCATCTTTTAATTTTTTGGACAAAATTTGACAAAAAGCATAAATGACGAAGATTCTGTTATCCTAAGAGCACGTTCTTTTGATATCAATAGTAATATTTTTGAAGATTTAAAAATTTAATTAGGCTGTGACTAGTCAAGAATTTTTAATGAAAATAAAAAATTGAAAATTGAATGCAAAAAGACACATTGATTTGGAATATTATATTTTTTATTGTCTTTATAATTCAAATTTAATTAAGGTTACGGTTTTTCGTAACTGCTACAGTTATTGCTATTATTGAAATGCAATAAATCTAATTATTAGGAAGAATAGTATTTTGGACGAATAGAAAACAAAGACCCGATCTTGCATAGTCTCTCTTAACATTTTGTCTCGTCATCAACCATTATTTTCGTTTAAATCAATGATGTAATGAATTTAAATCATCATAATAAAGTAAAAACTAAAAAGAGCAAAATATGAAACATCAATCATCAATTAATAAGGGCATAATTATATTAATAAAAACTAATATCACAACAATCATCATAAAAAATTAAAGAGAGTATAATATGAAGCTTCAATCATCAATTAATAAGGTTATAATTGAAGCAACAAAAACTAAGATAACTTACCCATACAGTCCAAACTCATGGTACCTTTTATATAATATATATAGTATGAAGAGATGTATATTTTTTAAAAGGGTTATTATCACTTTACCCCTTTAAACTATATCACTACTATCAGTTTACCCCCTAACGTTATCTTTTAGTCACTTCACCCTCATAAGTATTTCAACTCAACATATTAAGAAGTTTTGGATAAAAATACCCTTTTATTCTATAGCATTACTACACTGTTATTATTACTTTATTCTTTTAAATTATAGTGATATAATTGATTTAATTCCTAACATTATTTTTTTTTTGCACTTTACTTCATCATTAATTTAAGGGTTAATCACATTTTATTCCCTTAAAGAATAAGTCATTTCTCAGTTTACCCCCTAACCTTTAATTTTGCTCACTTAATCCCCTTTAGGACAATATTGCCCTTGCATTATTTTGACTTTTCATTTACCTTGTTTTCCTTTCTTTTATTTCTTTTTCTCTTTCTTCTTTATTTAATTCTTCTTCTTTCCCATAAAAATCTTCACCTTAATGATTGAAATTAAAAAAGAGGAATTGCAGAGATCTATCTTCTCCTTAAATAATTAAAAAAATATTCAAATCACTTTCCTAAAATACAAATTTTTTAATCTTTCAATTCTTTTAATTTTGGATTTTCCTCTTTCCTTTCTAGTTTCTCATTTTATTCTCAAGAAAATATCATAAAATGAAATTGTTTTCCTTTCTTTTATTTCTTTTTCTATTTATTCTTTCTTTCATCCTTCCCAATAGAAATTTCATTTCAACGAAATTTTTTGTTTTGAGTTTGTAATTGCATATTTTTTGGTGAAGGTTTAAAAGGCATCAAAAACTAATTTTGATTTTTTGTATGATGCCACGTGTCACAAATTTCAATTGATGATTATTAATCAAGCCATAATTTCATCTTAAGATATTTTCTTGGGAATAAAATGAGAAACTATAAAGGAAAGAGGAAATCCCAAAATTAAAAGAATTGAAAGGCTAAAAATTTGTATTTTAGGAAAGTGATTTGAATATTTTTCTAATCATTTAAGGAGAAGATAGATCTCTGCAATTTCTCTTTTTTAATTTCAATCATTAAGGTGAAGATTTTTGTGGGAAAGAGAAAGAATTAAATAAAAAAAAAGAGAAAAAGAAATAAAAGAAAAGAAAACAAGGTAAATGAAAAGTCAAAATAATGCAAGGGCAATTTTGTCTTAAAGGGGGTTAAGTGATCAAAATTAAAGGTTAGGGGATAAATTGAGAAATAGGGTATTCTTTAAGGGGATAAAATGTGATTAACCCTTAATTTAACTATTATGGTCAAAAAATTTTAAATATATTTACCCTTATATATATAATTAAAAATAAAAATTTAGAATAATTATTCTTTTTTTTCATTTTAAGAGATCCAAAAATATAAAAATAAAAGGGTTTTCTCAACTTTCTTTTTTCACACTTATTAATACTATGAAAAGAAAAATAGATAGGAAAGAAGGAGACAGAAAATTAGATATTGCAAAGAAAAAAAATCTAACATTATCATATTAATTTAAGATTGTTGGGATTAGGATTAAAATCTGGTGGTAAACAGTAAAGTGAAATAATTTTAAAATAATAAAAGTATTTAATTCTTTCCTCTTTATATTTTCTGAAAAAAGAATTGATCTCTCTCTCTCTCTCTCTCTCAATCTTTCTCTCCCCTCTCCCTCCCCCTTCCGATCTTTCTATTTTTTTAATATTAATAAGATTGCCAAAAAGAAAAAAATTAATATTTTGACTTTTTTTTGTGATACTAAAGAGGAGAAAATCAACTTTAAATTTTTTATTGTTTTTATTATACGAAGAGGAGGGTACTTTCTTCTAAAGTTTTTAACTTGCTAAATTGGTTTAATGGTGGGATAAATTGTCTAAAAATAACTCTATGGGAAAAATTGATAACGAGACTATATTTTATGGGGATAAAATGATAATAATTTTAGAGCTAAACTTGTCTTTTTACTTTAATTAACAAACTCCATTAAGTTTGACCGTTAGTCTTGGGGGTAAAGTGAATAAAAGATAACGTTAAGGGGGAAAACTGATAGTAGCACCGAACGTTAAGGGAGTAAAGTGATAATAACCCTTTTTAAAATTGAACTTTTTGTATTATTTTGTGTGTTATTTCTATATCATTTAGCAGTCTTCGGTCAAGAAATATTGATGAATTAATGGTTGGTCTAATTGCTTTGTCTCTTGGGCACTTGGGTTGTCGTCCGGTTGTAGATTCAGGCAAAACATATGGATACGAGTTCAGAATTACTAAGAAATGAAGTAACATATTTTTTAACATTAAACACATATAATTTTCTGAGACATTTTTTCTTTCCCCTTTGAACAACCATATATTGTCACTAACATCCCCTTCATTCTCTAAAGTTCAAAGAATCATTTTTACAACTTTATCAGGAACTCTATACTGCAAATTTGTAGTTTCTGGTTACTCAAGATCGGTGCCAACATGTTTTAATACCGACAAATTCATTATTTCAGCATTACATGCCCCTAAACTCCCAACAAATCCACTGGCATATTTATTGATATTTTCCACTACAACTACCCCACCATGATGGACTACTTTTACCTGTCATTGGAGATGTACAATCTAGGACCAAGAAAGCAACAAGGCCAAACAATTGGTAAACAAACAGTCACATGCCGTGGACCACAAATAATAATTCATATTTAAGTCAATGAAGGGCTACTTTTACCTGTTACAAACATTAGACATGTACAATTTAGGACCAATTTGTCTTAGAAAATAGGACCATGAAAACAACATCAAGGCTAAACAATTAAACAAATAGACCGCCTCTCCTGGTGGGATGGGAAGTCAGGGGTTCAACCCTTGCCTCCCACCAAATTGTCTGCCCCTCATGGGTAACTCGGTTGGTCTCAACAAGCCTCCTTAAGAGCTGATGTCCAGTGCCCGCAATGGTCCGAGTCCCGTGGTTATCGTGTTCGGGGGATGGGGCCTTTCCTCCCAGGCCGGAGTGGGATTAGTCGGGCCCCGCAAGAATTGACCCGGACACCCACTCCGTCAGCAAAAAAAAAAAAAAAAAAAAAACAAATAGTCACATGCCGTGGACCACAAATAATAATTCATATTCGACTCAACTTTTGACCCACATCATGCCCGGACCAATAATCATAAAAATTGCACCAAACCTAATATAAATTAACACAACCTTGTCATACTAAAAGTTAAACATATTGATATTTCTAGTTACTTCTTTTGTTTTTTCTTTTTTATCACAAATAAATTATGATAATGCCACTGAAATTATTTGATTTTTAATTAGATATATGAACAATTTTTTATTTTTTTTCGAGTTGGATGAGCTAAATTTGCTCGGTAAGCAAAAATTAATTATTTGCTAACCATTGGAGTTGGCCCAGTGGCCAAAAGAAACCTATTCATGGTACTTGTTATATAATAATAATGATGATGAATTGTTATTTTCTTCTAAATCAATAGATATGATATAATGAATTTTAATCATCATAATAAATTAAAAAGAGCATAATATGAAATTTCAATCATCAATTAACAAGGGTATAATTGAAAAAACAAAAACTAAGATCACAATGATGCTTACACTTACACTCCAAAGTATCAAGACTCATGCTACTTTTTATATGGTAATGATTGGCACCATTACATTACAACTCCAAGTTCAAATTCTGATAGAGAGATTCTATTTTGGGTCTCCACCAGATTTGGATTGGATAGGAATATTAATTTTGTCTCACGCAAATGTTGATTCATTTCAATTGGGATACGATTGTGGTCTTGATGAACAACAAGCATTGAAATTCCATCATCTTCACAATCTCACGCAAAGCATTATAAGATAAATTTGGCTACTAATAATAGATGTGCTTAATAACACCTGACTACTTATTTGCATCAATATGCTGAACTTGCATTCAATCATAGAATAATATACTTTCTGATACGGTAATGTACTTGTTAAAATCTAGTTGTATTGAGTATACTAAATTCATCACTCAATCGATTAGTTTCGATCTTAATGCATCCAAGAATTGGAACTACCAATGGATTCAGACAAAACTATGTCTGGATTAAATAGATTGAAATAGGTTCTCGAAAACGAAATCTACTTTTTCATCTTATATGGGATTTTTAGCTGGCAAAATAGTGCGTGAAGTTAGCATCAAATAAAGTTAAGTTGACCATGTTCTTAACCACCATTTTGGTTCAACGATCTGAATCAAGGAGTTGATTAGTCAACATATTGTAAATGCATCCAACCCAGTGAACAGGCAAATTTAATTGGCATTAATCATACTTAACTATCATTTAAGGAGAAGATTGGCTTCTACCACATGCAATATATAGTATATCTTTAGCTCCATCTGTAATGCTTGCATCCCCACTCAATACGTCTTTGTCTTTTGATAAATTATATCAATTTCATTTTGATTAAAAACCTCACACAAACCATAAGCAAAAGAAGGAAAAAGGATAATCATCATGCTTTAGGTATCTCATTAGTACTCAATCGTTGTAATTATTGGTCTAATTCTTGGTCGTAATTCAATTACTTTAGGAAAGGGGAAATTGCAACGACAACGCGAAATAACTTAGCGAAGATATATCATTTTCAGCTTTTCATTTTTTGACGGGCAAATTGCAAATATATCCCTGAAGTACTTCACATTTCATTTTAGCTCCCAGAGATCAAAATAATACATCTTTGTGTTCAAGTCTTTATAAGTTTACCGAAGTAGTCCTACAGTATTCCTCAAGCTTTTCTTCAGATTTTCAAGCACAAACATTTACTTGTCATACCTGCACTCAAGAGTGACATATGCAAAATCAAACTAAAAATCATATCTATCCAACAAAAAGTAACGTAGTTTGTCTTCTCAATTGTTTTTTGTCCATTTTAGAAGAGATTATAAACTTACAAAGGGCAAGGAATTAAACAGTAAAAGGGAAGACATAAAAATCGAATTAAAGGCCTCATTTTCTTTGGTCAATGTTGCTACCAATTGAGTTGGATTTTTAAAATGTTTGTCTTCTAAAGTTTGATTCCTATCGATATCTCAATCTTTGTATGTTGATCATTTATGACTTTGTAACTTAATATGAAAAAGGGCAAAATACACTTTATTCCCCTGTGGTACAACTATTTTTTTCCATAAGCCTTCCTATAGTTTTGAAAGTTATATATAATTCCCTCATGGTTTGGATTAAAGTATCAAAGTAACGGAAATGATCATTTACAATGAAACTTATGAAAATATAAAAATTACCCTTATTTAAAAATTAAAATAGTTGAAGTGATCAAAATATATAAATATAATATTATAACACTCTAACCTTGTATGGTTTTATACTTTTCCTATCACGCCCCATTTTTTGAAATAAAAAATTACGAGTTATAAAAATGAATTTTTGATTAATTTTGAGTGAAAATGAGTTTTTGATTTTTAGAAAATAAATTAAAAAAGGGCCTAAAATGGGACCTAAGAAGTGCGACGGTTTTGACCCAAAATAATAGTCTAAAAAGGGCTTTTAGGAAAAATAGGAGTCGCCACTTAGTATTGAATTAAGGTGTACCAAGTCATCCAAAAATATGTTATTTAATAGTAATAAAAAAATAAAAATAAATAAACAAAACCTCTTTTTCGATGACTTCAGGTCTTTGGAAATAAAAGAAAGGATTCGGGAGTCACAGTTGAAGAAAGAAAAGACAAGCATAAAATTCAAGACACCCTTTTGACCTAACTAAAGTTAGTTGCGAGATTTAGTCGAAAAGTTTTCCTAATCTAACCTATAGACTTATCACATTGGGATGTTTCTACATGGATGCACACCTAGACCTAATGGATATCAGGAGGGTCGAAATATCTCTTCAAAGATTAATTGGTGCGAATAACATTAATTGTGATGCTCAAAATGATTTTTAGAAAAGATCACGAATATGTAAAGAATGAGACTCGAAAAAAAGAAAAATTATAATATATAAGTATGCATACCCTAAAAAGAAGAATACAACATAACGGGTACGGGGGACAAAGATTCGTGACTCAATTTTTCTTTTTATAAAGGAGATACTAGCATGCTAAATCTAAGAAGCCTTACTCGTCCATTTCCCATATTAGAAGGGTGCTCCCTAGCCTAATCAAGCAAATGCACTAACCTATTTCTAATTTTTCTTAAATGGAATGCAAGTCTAAAATGTCATGTTTCGCAAGAGGGATAAGGGATATACATATAGAGGAAATATCTTGCAGAGTGGTAAAGATCCTAAAAGTAGAAAATATGCATGAAATGTAGTGATTGTTATGCAAACATGTGATTCTAGCGCGTGGACGGAACAAAGGGTCTAGCATTGGACTCGTGAGAAATCGAGGAAATAGACCACAATTAGTGTTGGACTAGTGTGGTGACGCCATGCATTTATTACAACTAAATAAATCATATAAAATATAATTAAAGCTAATAAACACATAGAGCACATAACACGTAGGCATGATATCTAGATGCAAAGATCCTAAGAAATCAAGTAAACATATAAGCACACAAGCATCCAAGCATCCAAGCAAATAAAAGTCTAACTATTACATTTGGGGCCCTAATTACAATCTAAGGAGGAATTTAAAAAATAATAACCTAATTATTATATTTATCTAACTAAATACATTTTTAACAAAAATTAAAACCTATCTATTACATAGGCTAACTAAATACATATCTTGAGCACCTATCTATTACAATTTGGCATTTTAATGCCTCTCAAATAATTACCAAAAAATAAATAAAATAAATGAAACCTAAAATGAATAATAATGAATAAAAAGAAAAAACACTTAAAACATGCAATTGCACATAAAACACATTGGAGCACATAAAAGAATTGAAAATAATAAAAGAAGTTACCTCCCTTGAAGTTGTGGTTAAATGGGGTGAAATTTGCCCTACTTATGCTCCAAAATCAACAAAATGATCAATGCACCAATTTAATTATAAAGAAATGGAAATAATCATAAAATCTACCAATTAAATCATTTAAATGAAGTATAATTAACAATTAAAGAAGAAAAGTAACTTGTATTTAAGAAATCAAAACTATTAGGGATTTAATTGAAAAATTATAAAGTTTTTGGGGTCCAATTGTAATTATTACAAATGTAGGGGTCAAAATTAAAGAAAAATAAAGTTTAGGGACCTATTTGAAATGAAATTAGAGACCTAATTGAAAAATGTTAAAAGTTTATGGGGTATAGTATCATTACTCAAAGGTCTAGAGACTGATTTGCAATTTCATAACTAGATTTCTTGAGTAAATAGGCCTCTGGGCCATTTCTGTTATTTTTCGGGCCAAAACCTTCAAAGCCCAGCAAAAAGTTCTAGGAAAATGCACAGGCCAATCCATAATCTTACCCAAACAAAACCAACCAAAAGGGATGGGCTTTTACCTCCTAAGCCCAAGCCAAAACCCAAAAAATGAACCAGACTTTTCTACCAAAACCCAACCCAATCAAACCATAACCCAAATCACTAACTATTTTACCAAATTCCAATAAGATAACAAATCAACTAAAACAAATTAAGGTTTAATTATACCCCAAATCACAGAAATAACATGCTTAGACATGCACTTAAAATATTAAAATGAGTATTAAAACTCAATAGGGACAAGATTGGTTCAATTACAGAGACTTTTGGCCACAGTGTAATTACTTAGAAAGTCAGGGGTTAAAATGAAATTTTTAAAAGTTTTGCATGCAAAGCTTCGAAGAAGCTTTCTTCTGCAACCAAAAGCTTTCTTTCTGCAACTCCCGAAACTTATTCAACCTAAGAAGACAGCCACAACATTCATGCCAAATTCACAGAATCATCAACTAAACCCAATAAGAACCACATCCCCACAAACAAACCACAGAACAACATGGGATTAATTGCTCAAAATCTCCCACTTCAGATTTGCAGATAGAAAGGAAAACATACCACTTTCACTCATTGATTCCGAACAAAACCCCGAAGCACAGGGGCGATTTAAAGTGGGGGCACTGGGGGCACGGGCCCCACTGCCCCCTTAAATTCCTATAATACATCTACAATTTTGACATAATTTTAAAGGTATCTCCAGAATTTTTTTTAGAAAAAATGTGAAAGAATGGGTCACAAAATTTATATCATTCACTTTCCTCCTCTAGTTCCCATTTTCCCACCAACAGGGCCAAGTACCAATTATATCAGTCATTCATTTTGGTCCCCACTCCCCAAGTTCTCTTTACTCCTGTGGTCCCCCATTTCCCTTTACAACCGGCTTCTCTTCTTCCACACCCAAGCCAACTACTTTTTCTTTTTATCACTTCATCCAATTATCATTTACTTCCTTTGTCCCCACTCCCCAATTTCCCTTTCCTCATCTGGCTCTCAGTTGTCCCCACTCTCCAACATACATACGGAGAGCCATTTTTTTTCCACAACCAAAGCTTGTTACTCTTTTTTTTTATCACTTTATCCTATTTAGAGATTGCACCAGAATCAATTGATCTTCTAGGACTTGGATCCGCCACATTTTGCAGCTCTTTTCACCAACTTTAGAAGACCATCAAAATCAGGTTCTAAACAATTACTTCTTATTATTATTATTTTAAATTTGTTTTGTAAGGACCCGCAAATTTCTTACATTTTTTTTTTCTTCAAAAATGCCTTTTATTTGAAAATTATTATTTATTAAAGCCCTACTACCCAAATGTTCCACAATAAGTGCATATGAACCTAAAAAGTAGGGTTTTACTCTTCGTTTCCAAGGTTGGGGCAAATTAGGGTTTTCGCGATTTTTCGCCGGATGAAATTTCAGTATGGAGCAAGGATCAAATTTGGTGATTAAAAGTGACTTTTAAGTGAGAAATAATATGTGATTAGGAGCAATGAGATAAGGTTGGTGAATAGGAAGTAAAAACCCTAGTACGTGTGTTTTTAAGAAAAACGGCGCGAACCGGCGGGTCCCGCGCACTACCGGTTGAACGCACCACTTGACCACCACTTTCTTACCATACAAGATTATTGATATTTGAGCAAAATATCTCCTAAATTCCAGCTAAGCTTGACCGAAATTAGAGGCTGAAAATACAAGAAAAGAAAAGGAAATTTTTACTTGGTAAGGCTTGTGACAAGTGTCACACCATTAGAGGCCATTGACCAAGACATTGTCCAACCTTCTTATCCCCAAAATTGCACCATTCTTCCTCATTATTTCTGCTGAAGAGCCGAGAGAGAGAGAGAGCAAAAACAAGAGAAAAGCTTCTCCATTTCTTCTTGAATCAAGTCACAAAGTGAGGAAACAAAGGAACTAAACCGATTAAAGGCACCCTTGAGTGTTTATTGAATGAGCTATTGGTTAAATTTTGACTAGGTTGCATTGGAAACAGGACTAAGTGACCTTCATGAACATTGTAGCCCTGTGTCTTAGCTTCGAAACGGTATAAGTTGCGCCTCAATCCGATAAGCGTAGCCTCAAATGTGTTATTTCCGTAACCACACGTCAAATCTGTCTTTTGCTAGATTGTATTCCCGCACTTGTTATTACTCTGATTCTTATTTTTATGATGTTATGAGCCTATGGAACGGCTATTGACTTGCATTTACGATATATATGACTTTGGGATTGGCTGTGGAAAAATAATGAAGCCTAAATGGCTGGAAAATTAGGTAAACACAAAGGGCGTGCTGCCCAAATTTCGCTCGAGGGCTAGGTTTTCTATTTGAACTTGTATACTTTTGTTTGGCCAATACCATGACCGGCTTTCCATTTTAAAACATGATTTTTCATCCTTGGGGGTTCAAACAACTCTCTTCTTACTTGAAAGTCATCTTTACACGTTTTACTCCTAATTAGTCGGATTTCTTTGTTTCCCTTAAATGTTTTGCTCGATAAACTGTAATATGTTCTCTTGTTCAACCTTAGGTTTCATTGGTGACTAAGGGTAATATCCGGAAGGATATTTTGCACGTTATTTTGCATAACTAGGTGAGTGTTCCTTATTTGACTTTATGGCTTGTTGTTATCGTTTGCTAATGTGTTAAGTACTTTTAATGATTTCCAGAACGAGCTTTCTAGGCGAGTGTGTACTTTATCGCACTCGACCTAAATAACTGTGCAATTTTCAAGGATTTAATGAGTAAAATGTTACTTGCGCGTGAATGTAAGCCTTTTTGGGCTGAACTGGCCATTGCCCCTTGTTACCGGTCGTCTCGAGCCAGAAGCGGACTCGGTCGGGCGATTAGAGACTTGGGTGAACGTTTGGTATACTCGAGTATTACCCTGTAGGTTGGTGGAGACTGGCCAACGGCCAGGACGGGGGTGAATGAATGAATGAACGAACGGACAAACGAACGAGGGTTTATTGATAAACGAAAAATGCATTTTCGAATGATTGGAGGAACAAGGGAAAATGTCAGGAGAACGAATGAATGAACGAACGAATTGCTCCTTGTGAGCCGTATCCTTTTAATGAATGTTACTATTGCTTTCCATTGTAAATGTTTCTTGAATTATTGATCCTCCATGTTTAATGTATTGAATTGATTGTTTGATTATCTGTTCGGAACCTCACTGGGCTTTTAGCTCACCCCTTTAGTTTTGTTTTCCTTAACAGGGGACGGCGAGCAGGATGAGAGCATAGACTAGCCTAGTCTAGGTCTTTTGTTTCTTTTGTAATGGTTCTCGCCCTAGTGCTTGGCACGGGCTAGTTGTATGGTGAAGTGAGAACCTTTGTACATTTGATGGCTGTACTTCCTTTTGAGATAGCAATGTATATAAGTTCCGCTTTAAGTTTGGATTGCTGCCCTATTTATTCTTGTGATTTATTCCGATTTTAATTGAGGACTGTAGTGAATGACTGAGTCCCGGCGAGAGTTGGGCAGGCGACCCGCCGAACCCTGGGGTACGCCCTAGGGGGAGGTGGGGCCGTCACAGGTGGTATCAGAGCTTAGGCTTCAGATCTCTGTTGTGTATCCTAGATTAAAGATTAGGATACCGGACTGTGGGATTTGATTGGACTTGAAAGTTAAGCGATTGAGGGATAAAACTTATAGCTGCTTCGCGTGGTTTCTACGTGGAGTGACCCTGGACTAAGTGGTGAATAAGTATGAGGGACTAAGTGCTCGTTCGAGCATAAGCTATGAATTGCGAATGTTATAGGCCTTAAATCTTTCTTATGGTATCTGAGGACTATAGATAGGTACGTCAGGTAGGAATTTCGATTGTAGATGGTTTACTCCTGGGACTGCAGCTCGAGATGTGAACTATCTTATTTCGGATTCTCGTGCCTGAGTACTCTATAGTTGAGGTGCTGCTAAATACTTGAGACTTGCATTTTGGGAACATGAACGGGTTTTGTCTGGCTAGAATAAGTATAAGAGATCAACAGACATCGAGTCGGATAGAAAGTGACGTGAGAAATCGGACGGGGTTATTCTAGTTGGGTGTGGGATGATATACCCCTTTTCTTTTGATTCGCCCGTATATTGTCACTACATGCCGTCAGTTGTGTACTTGTGTATTGAATATCCGCTTGACTTGAGACGTATTTGTGTATTTGATTATTTGTTTCTTTGATATGTTTATGTGGTGTGTTATGTGGCTATATGTTTATTTGAGTATAGGGTGCTCTCAATTTTAGTTACTTTAGTCACCTTATCGTGTTTATTTACTAAATTACCTTTTGGGGAAAAAGAAAAGAGAGGGAAAACATATATATGGACGGAAGACGTAGCCGTGGACGTGGACGTGGCCGTGGGAATGAACGAGCTTAAGAGCCAAGAGAGGAAAGAGAAACAACAGCTGCACAAGAGCAAGGAACGAGGGTTGAAGCCGAAGACCAAATGGCAACGGTAATGCAACAAATGACAGATATCTTGGCAAGACTGGTGGATCAACAGGGCCAAATGGCCGTGAATCAACCCGGAACCCTGAAATCGGAGAAGATAAGGCTCTTGAGAGGTTTCAGAAGTTTACTCCTCCGAAATTCCTTGGAGGATCTGATCCGGATATAGCCGAACAATGGTTAGAGGCCATGATTAATATTTTCACCGTCTTGAACTACACCGAGCAAAGACAAGTAAACTTTGCGGTGTTCCAATTTGAAGGATCGGCCCGAGCGTGGTGGAACGTTATTAAAGCAAAATGGGAGAGAGAACAGACCGTATGGACATGGACGAATTTCATAAGGGAATTTAACGAGAAATACCTCCCTCCTTTAGTTCAAAAGAGGAGAGAGGAAGAGTTTATTGGACTACGCCAGGGAACGCTAAGTGTGGCCGAATATGAAACGAAATTTACGAAACTATCAAAGTTTGCTTCTGAATTGGTGGCCACAGAGCGGCGAAGAGTAAGACGGTTTATACGGGGATTAAATTTGGAACTCCAAGAAGCATTAGCGGCAGTACAAGTGAATACGTTTACAGAGGCCCTTGAGAAAGCTCAAAGAATCGAGACTGCAAAGGCACAGATAAAAGCTTCCCAAACCCAGAAAAGGAGTGCATCGAGTAGTGTAGTGGAGGAATTTAGTGAAGCGAGAGTCCCTTCCAAAGTGCAAAAAGTGAACTTTTTGTCCCACCCACCATGGACATTAGGGGCGATAGGTGAAGGATCTACAAAAGAAAGCCAAATCAGATTTGGGAAAAGTTTTCAAGAAAGCCAAAAGATGGCTTCTCACGTGGTCTGTGGGTACTGTGGGAAGGCAAATCATGTCGAAAGCGATTGTTGGAGAAATGGGCGAAAATGTTTAATCTGCGGAAGTGGCGATCATCAAGTTAGCAACTGTCCGAGGAGACAGTCATGTGAAAGCAATATTCTGCAACTGGATGAAGCTAAATCACAAGTGAATGAAGGAGGGAAACAAACTAGCGGACCGGCAAAGGTTTATGCTTTAGACAACCGACAAGTTCCGGACTCGTCTGAGGCAACTGAAGGTAAAATTTCGAGGACGAAATTGTTTTAAGGGGGAGAGAGTGTAAGGACCCGCAAATTTCTTACATTTTTTTTTCTTTTCTTCAAAAATGCCTTTTATTTGAAAATTATTATTTATTAAAGCCCTACTACCCAAATGTTCCACAATAAGTGCATATGAACCTAGAAAGTAGGGTTTTACTCTTCGTTTCCAAGGTTGGGGCAAATTAGGGTTTTCGCGATTTTTCGCCGGATGAAATTTCGGTATGGAGCAAGGATCAAATTTGGTGATTAAAAGTGACTTTTAAGTGAGAAATAATATGTGATTAGGAGCAATGAGATAAGGTTGGTGAATAGGAAGTAAAAACCCTAGTACGTGTGTTTTTAAGAAAAACGGCGCGAATCGGCGGGTCCCGCGCACTAACGGTTGAACGCACCACTTGACCACCACTTTCTTACCATACAAGCTTATTGATATTTGAGCAAAATATCTCCTAAATTCCAGCTAAGCTTGACCGAAATTAGAGGTTGAAAATACAAGAAAAGAAAAGGAAATTTTTACTTGGTATGGGTTGTGACAAGTGTCACACCATTAAAGGCCATTGACCAAGACATTGTCCAACCTTCTTATCCCCAAAATTGCACCATTCTTCCTCATTATTTCTGCTGAAGAGCCGAGAGAGAGAGAGAGCAAAAACAAGAGAAAAGCTTCTCCATTTCTTCTTGAATCAAGTCACAAAGTGAGGAAACAAAGGAACTAAACCGATTAAAGGCACCCTTGAGTGTTTATTGAGTGAGCTATTGGTGAAATTTTGAAGGGGAAGGCTAGGGTTGCTCTTGGTAGACACTAAGCAAGGTAAGGATGATGATTTCCCCAACTTTTACTCTTAATCTTGTTTAAATTAGCTTAGCATCTCAAGATTGTGATGAATTACGGTTGTTATCATGTTTTGGGTAATTTTTCCTTTTGTTACATGAGTTAGGGTTTCATAAATTTCTGCCTAAACTTGATGTACGATGAATATATGTTGTATCCAAGGTTATATAGGGGGTTTTGGTAGCAAGTGGAGTAAGAAATTAAGAAAGTTATCATTGAAACCAAAAGATTTCAGATTTCTGGAAAATTGTCACTAGGTTCTGCCCGTTTTTATTGCCCTATGTTAGAGGCCGAATTGGGCTTTGTATAAAACATGAAAGTTGTAGAGAATGGTATTTTATAGGTTCCTACAAAATTTCAGCTCAATCGGAGCAACGTAACCCATGAAAAGACCAAAATACCCTCACTATTTTAGGAAATTTCCAGTGTTCCGTTTTGGTCAGTTTATCCAGTTTATCACGTTTATTCACTCGGATTCGTACTGATTTATCTTTTTGCCAAAACATGAAAGTTTTAGTATTATGTCTTAGCTTTCAAACGCCTCCAAGAACACCTTAATCGGACCTTGGTAACCTGAGATATGACCATTCCAGTGCAGAGCAGTTAAATAGCCGACGAGTTAGATTTTGGTTCTGTAAATTGAGAATTGGACTAGGTTGCATTGGAAACAGGACTAAGTGACCTTCATGAACATTGTAGCCCAGTGTCTTAGCTTCGAAACGGTATAAGTTGCGCCTCAATCCGATAAGCGTAGCCTCAAATGTGTTATTTCCGTAACCACACGTCAAATCTGTCTTTTGCTAGATTGTATTCCCGCACTTGTTATTACTCTGATTCTTATTTTTATGATGTTATGAGCCTATGGAACGGCTATTGACTTGCATTTACGATATATATGACTTTGGGATTGGCTGTGGAAAAATAATGAAGCCTAAATGGCTGGAAAATTAGGTAAACACAAAGGGCGTGCTGCCCAAATTTCGCTCGAGGGCTAGGTTTTCTATTTGAACTTGTATACTTTTGTTTGGCCAATACCATGACCGGCTTTCCATTTTAAAACATGATTTTTCATCCTTGGGGGTTCAAACAACTCTCTTCTTACTTGAAAGTCATCTTTACACGTTTTACTCCTAATTAGTCGGATTTCTTTGTTTCCCTTAAATGTTTTGCTCGATAAACTGTAATATGTTCTCTTGTTCAACCTTAGGTTTCATTGGTGACTAAGGGTAATATCCGGAAGGATATTTTGCACGTTATTTTGCATAACTAGGTGAGTGTTCCTTATTTGACTTTATGGCTTGTTGTTATCGTTTGCTAATGTGTTAAGTACTTTTAATGATTTCCAGAACGAGCTTTCTAGGCGAGTGTGTACTTTATCGCACTCGACCTAAATAACTGTGTAATTTTCAAGGATTTAATGAGTAAAATGTTACTTGCGCGTGAATGTAAGCCTTTTTGGGCTGAACTGGCCATTGCCCCTTGTTACCGGTCGTCTCGAGCCAGAAGCGGACTCGGTCGGGCGATTAGAGACTTGGGTGAACGTTTGGTATACTCGAGTATTACCCTGTAGGTTGGTGGAGACTGGCCAACGGCCAGGACGGGGGTGAATGAATGAATGAACGAACGGACAAACGAACGAGGGTTTATTGATAAACGAAAAATGCATTTTCGAATGATTGGAGGAACAAGGGAAAATGTCAGGAGAACGAATGAATGAACGAACGAATTGCTCCTTGTGAGCCGTATCCTTTTAATGAATGTTACTATTGCTTTCCATTGTAAATGTTTCTTGAATTATTGATCCTCCATGTTTAATGTATTGAATTGATTGTTTGATTATCTGTTCGGAACCTCACTGGGCTTTTAGCTCACCCCTTTAGTTTTGTTTTCCTTAACAGGGGACGGCGAGCAGGATGAGAGCATAGACTAGCCTAGTCTAGGTCTTTTGTTTCTTTTGTAATGGTTCTCGCCCTAGTGCTTGGCACGGGCTAGTTGTATGGTGAAGTGAGAACCTTTGTACATTTGATGGCTGTACTTCCTTTTGAGATAGCAATGTATATAAGTTCCGCTTTAAGTTTGGATTGCTGCCCTATTTATTCTTGTGATTTATTCCGATTTTAATTGAGGACTGTAGTGAATGACTGAGTCCCGGCGAGAGTTGGGCAGGCGACCCGCCGAACCCTGGGGTACGCCCTAGGGGGAGGTGGGGCCGTCACAGGTGGTATCAGAGCTTAGGCTTCAGATCTCTGTTGTGTATCCTAGATTAAAGATTAGGATACCGGACTGTGGGATTTGATTGGACTTGAAAGTTAAGCGATTGAGGGATAAAACTTATAGCTGCTTCGCGTGGTTTCTACGTGGAGTGACCCTGGACTAAGTGGTGAATAAGTATGAGGGACTAAGTGCTCGTTCGAGCATAAGCTATGAATTGCGAATGTTATAGGCCTTAAATCTTTCTTATGGTATCTGAGGACTATAGATAGGTACGTCAGGTAGGAATTTCGATTGTAGATGGTTTACTCCTGGGACTGCAGCTCGAGATGTGAACTATCTTATTTCGGATTCTCGTGCCTGAGTACTCTATAGTTGAGGTGCTGCTAAATACTTGAAACTTGCATTTTGGGAACATGAACGGGTTTTGTCTGGCTAGAATAAGTATAAGAGATCAACAGACATCGAGTCGGATAGAAAGTGACGTGAGAAATCGGACGGGGTTATTCTAGTTGGGTGTGGGATGATATACCCCTTTTCTTTTGATTCGCCCGTATATTGTCACTACATGCCGTCAGTTGTGTACTTGTGTATTGAATATCCGCTTGACTTGAGACGTATTTGTGTATTTGATTATTTGTTTCTTTGATATGTTTATGTGGTGTGTTATGTGGCTATATGTTTATTTGAGTATAGGGTGCTCTCAATTTTAGTTACTTTAGTCACCTTATCGTGTTTATTTACTAAATTACCTTTTGGGGAAAAAGAAAAGAGAGGGAAAACATATATATGGACGGAAGACGTAGCCGTGGACGTGGACGTGGCCGTGGGAATGAACGAGCTTAAGAGCCAAGAGAGGAAAGAGAAACAACAGCTGCACAAGAGCAAGGAACGAGGGTTGAAGCCGAAGACCAAATGGCAACGGTAATGCAACAAATGACAGATATCTTGGCAAGACTGGTGGATCAACAGGGCCAAATGGCCGTGAATCAACCCGGAACCCTGAAATCGGAGAAGATAAGGCTCTTGAGAGGTTTCAGAAGTTTACTCCTCCGAAATTCCTTGGAGGATCTGATCCGGATATAGCCGAACAATGGTTAGAGGCCATGATTAATATTTTCACCGTCTTGAACTACACCGAGCAAAGACAAGTAAACTTTGCGGTGTTCCAATTTGAAGGATCGGCCCGAGCGTGGTGGAACGTTATTAAAGCAAAATGGGAGAGAGAACAGACCGTATGGACATGGACGAATTTCATAAGGGAATTTAACGAGAAATACCTCCCTCCTTTAGTTCAAAAGAGGAGAGAGGAAGAGTTTATTGGACTACGCCAGGGAACGCTAAGTGTGGCCGAATATGAAACGAAATTTACGAAACTATCAAAGTTTGCTTCTGAATTGGTGGCCACAGAGCGGCGAAGAGTAAGACGGTTTATACGGGGATTAAATTTGGAACTCCAAGAAGCATTAGCGGCAGTACAAGTGAATACGTTTACAGAGGCCCTTGAGAAAGCTCAAAGAATCGAGACTGCAAAGGCACAGATAAAAGCTTCCCAAACCCAGAAAAGGAGTGCATCGAGTAGTGTAGTGGAGGAATTTAGTGAAGCGAGAGTCCCTTCCAAAGTGCAAAAAGTGAACTTTTTGTCCCACCCACCATGGACATTAGGGGCGATAGGTGAAGGATCTACAAAAGAAAGCCAAATCAGATTTGGGAAAAGTTTTCAAGAAAGCCAAAAGATGGCTTCTCACGTGGTCTGTGGGTACTGTGGGAAGGCAAATCATGTCGAAAGCGATTGTTGGAGAAATGGGCGAAAATGTTTAATCTGCGGAAGTGGCGATCATCAAGTTAGCAACTGTCCGAGGAGACAGTCATGTGAAAGCAATATTCTGCAACTGGATGAAGCTAAATCACAAGTGAATGAAGGAGGGAAACAAACTAGCGGACCGGCAAAGGTTTATGCTTTAGACAACCGACAAGTTCCGGACTCGTCTGAGGCAACTGAAGGTAAAATTTCGAGGACGAAATTGTTTTAAGGGGGAGAGAGTGTAAGGACCCGCAAATTTCTTACATTTTTTTTTCTTTTCTTCAAAAATGCCTTTTATTTGAAAATTATTATTTATTAAAGCCCTACTACCCAAATGTTCCACAATAAGTGCATATGAACCTAGAAAGTAGGGTTTTACTCTTCGTTTCCAAGGTTGGGGCAAATTAGGGTTTTCGCGATTTTTCGCCGGATGAAATTTCGGTATGGAGCAAGGATCAAATTTGGTGATTAAAAGTGACTTTTAAGTGAGAAATAATATGTGATTAGGAGCAATGAGATAAGGTTGGTGAATAGGAAGTAAAAACCCTAGTACGTGTGTTTTTAAGAAAAACGGCGCGAATCGGCGGGTCCCGCGCACTAACGGTTGAACGCACCACTTGACCACCACTTTCTTACCATACAAGCTTATTGATATTTGAGCAAAATATCTCCTAAATTCCAGCTAAGCTTGACCGAAATTAGAGGTTGAAAATACAAGAAAAGAAAAGGAAATTTTTACTTGGTATGGGTTGTGACAAGTGTCACACCATTAAAGGCCATTGACCAAGACATTGTCCAACCTTCTTATCCCCAAAATTGCACCATTCTTCCTCATTATTTCTGCTGAAGAGCCGAGAGAGAGAGAGAGCAAAAACAAGAGAAAAGCTTCTCCATTTCTTCTTGAATCAAGTCACAAAGTGAGGAAACAAAGGAACTAAACCGATTAAAGGCACCCTTGAGTGTTTATTGAGTGAGCTATTGGTGAAATTTTGAAGGGGAAGGCTAGGGTTGCTCTTGGTAGACACTAAGCAAGGTAAGGATGATGATTTCCCCAATTTTTACTCTTAATCTTGTTTAAATTAGCTTAGCATCTCAAGATTGTGATGAATTACGGTTGTTATCATGTTTTGGGTAATTTTTCCTTTTGTTACATGAGTTAGGGTTTCATAAATTTCTGCCTAAACTTGATGTATGATGAATATATGTTGTATCCAAGGTTATATAGGGGGTTTTGGTAGCAAGTGGAGTAAGAAATTAAGAAAGTTATCATTGAAACCAAAAGATTTCAGATTTCTGGAAAATTGTCACTAGGTTCTGCCCGTTTTTATTGCCCTATGTTAGAGGCCGAATTGGGCTTTGTATAAAACATGAAAGTTGTAGAGAATGGTATTTTATAGGTTCCTACAAAATTTCAGCTCAATCGGAGCAACGTAACCCATGAAAAGACCAAAATACCCTCACTATTTTAGGAAATTTCCAGTGTTCCGTTTTGGTCAGTTTATCCAGTTTATCACGTTTATTCACTCGGATTCGTACTGATTTATCTTTTTGCCAAAACATGAAAGTTTTAGTATTATGTCTTAGCTTTCAAACGCCTCCAAGAACACCTTAATCGGACCTTGGTAACCTGAGATATGACCATTCCAGTGCAGAGCAGTTAAATAGCCGACGAGTTAGATTTTGGTTCTGTAAATTGAGAATTGGACTAGGTTGCATTGGAAACAGGACTAAGTGACCTTCATGAACATTGTAGCCCAGTGTCTTAGCTTCGAAACGGTATAAGTTGCGCCTCAATCCGATAAGCGTAGCCTCAAATGTGTTATTTCCGTAACCACACGTCAAATCTGTCTTTTGCTAGATTGTATTCCCGCACTTGTTATTACTCTGATTCTTATTTTTATGATGTTATGAGCCTATGGAACGGCTATTGACTTGCATTTACGATATATATGACTTTGGGATTGGCTGTGGAAAAATAATGAAGCCTAAATGGCTGGAAAATTAGGTAAACACAAAGGGCGTGCTGCCCAAATTTCGCTCGAGGGCTAGGTTTTCTATTTGAACTTGTATACTTTTGTTTGGCCAATACCATGACCGGCTTTCCATTTTAAAACATGATTTTTCATCCTTGGGGGTTCAAACAACTCTCTTCTTACTTGAAAGTCATCTTTACACGTTTTACTCCTAATTAGTCGGATTTCTTTGTTTCCCTTAAATGTTTTGCTCGATAAACTGTAATATGTTCTCTTGTTCAACCTTAGGTTTCATTGGTGACTAAGGGTAATATCCGGAAGGATATTTTGCACGTTATTTTGCATAACTAGGTGAGTGTTCCTTATTTGACTTTATGGCTTGTTGTTATCGTTTGCTAATGTGTTAAGTACTTTTAATGATTTCCAGAACGAGCTTTCTAGGCGAGTGTGTACTTTATCGCACTCGACCTAAATAACTGTGTAATTTTCAAGGATTTAATGAGTAAAATGTTACTTGCGCGTGAATGTAAGCCTTTTTGGGCTGAACTGGCCATTGCCCCTTGTTACCGGTCGTCTCGAGCCAGAAGCGGACTCGGTCGGGCGATTAGAGACTTGGGTGAACGTTTGGTATACTCGAGTATTACCCTGTAGGTTGGTGGAGACTGGCCAACGGCCAGGACGGGGGTGAATGAATGAATGAACGAACGGACAAACGAACGAGGGTTTATTGATAAACGAAAAATGCATTTTCGAATGATTGGAGGAACAAGGGAAAATGTCAGGAGAACGAATGAATGAACGAACGAATTGCTCCTTGTGAGCCGTATCCTTTTAATGAATGTTACTATTGCTTTCCATTGTAAATGTTTCTTGAATTATTGATCCTCCATGTTTAATGTATTGAATTGATTGTTTGATTATCTGTTCGGAACCTCACTGGGCTTTTAGCTCACCCCTTTAGTTTTGTTTTCCTTAACAGGGGACGGCGAGCAGGATGAGAGCATAGACTAGCCTAGTCTAGGTCTTTTGTTTCTTTTGTAATGGTTCTCGCCCTAGTGCTTGGCACGGGCTAGTTGTATGGTGAAGTGAGAACCTTTGTACATTTGATGGCTGTACTTCCTTTTGAGATAGCAATGTATATAAGTTCCGCTTTAAGTTTGGATTGCTGCCCTATTTATTCTTGTGATTTATTCCGATTTTAATTGAGGACTGTAGTGAATGACTGAGTCCCGGCGAGAGTTGGGCAGGCGACCCGCCGAACCCTGGGGTACGCCCTAGGGGGAGGTGGGGCCGTCACAGGTGGTATCAGAGCTTAGGCTTCAGATCTCTGTTGTGTATCCTAGATTAAAGATTAGGATACCGGACTGTGGGATTTGATTGGACTTGAAAGTTAAGCGATTGAGGGATAAAACTTATAGCTGCTTCGCGTGGTTTCTACGTGGAGTGACCCTGGACTAAGTGGTGAATAAGTATGAGGGACTAAGTGCTCGTTCGAGCATAAGCTATGAATTGCGAATGTTATAGGCCTTAAATCTTTCTTATGGTATCTGAGGACTATAGATAGGTACGTCAGGTAGGAATTTCGATTGTAGATGGTTTACTCCTGGGACTGCAGCTCGAGATGTGAACTATCTTATTTCGGATTCTCGTGCCTGAGTACTCTATAGTTGAGGTGCTGCTAAATACTTGAAACTTGCATTTTGGGAACATGAACGGGTTTTGTCTGGCTAGAATAAGTATAAGAGATCAACAGACATCGAGTCGGATAGAAAGTGACGTGAGAAATCGGACGGGGTTATTCTAGTTGGGTGTGGGATGATATACCCCTTTTCTTTTGATTCGCCCGTATATTGTCACTACATGCCGTCAGTTGTGTACTTGTGTATTGAATATCCGCTTGACTTGAGACGTATTTGTGTATTTGATTATTTGTTTCTTTGATATGTTTATGTGGTGTGTTATGTGGCTATATGTTTATTTGAGTATAGGGTGCTCTCAATTTTAGTTACTTTAGTCACCTTATCGTGTTTATTTACTAAATTACCTTTTGGGGAAAAAGAAAAGAGAGGGAAAACATATATATGGACGGAAGACGTAGCCGTGGACGTGGACGTGGCCGTGGGAATGAACGAGCTTAAGAGCCAAGAGAGGAAAGAGAAACAACAGCTGCACAAGAGCAAGGAACGAGGGTTGAAGCCGAAGACCAAATGGCAACGGTAATGCAACAAATGACAGATATCTTGGCAAGACTGGTGGATCAACAGGGCCAAATGGCCGTGAATCAACCCGGAACCCTGAAATCGGAGAAGATAAGGCTCTTGAGAGGTTTCAGAAGTTTACTCCTCCGAAATTCCTTGGAGGATCTGATCCGGATATAGCCGAACAATGGTTAGAGGCCATGATTAATATTTTCACCGTCTTGAACTACACCGAGCAAAGACAAGTAAACTTTGCGGTGTTCCAATTTGAAGGATCGGCCCGAGCGTGGTGGAACGTTATTAAAGCAAAATGGGAGAGAGAACAGACCGTATGGACATGGACGAATTTCATAAGGGAATTTAACGAGAAATACCTCCCTCCTTTAGTTCAAAAGAGGAGAGAGGAAGAGTTTATTGGACTACGCCAGGGAACGCTAAGTGTGGCCGAATATGAAACGAAATTTACGAAACTATCAAAGTTTGCTTCTGAATTGGTGGCCACAGAGCGGCGAAGAGTAAGACGGTTTATACGGGGATTAAATTTGGAACTCCAAGAAGCATTAGCGGCAGTACAAGTGAATACGTTTACAGAGGCCCTTGAGAAAGCTCAAAGAATCGAGACTGCAAAGGCACAGATAAAAGCTTCCCAAACCCAGAAAAGGAGTGCATCGAGTAGTGTAGTGGAGGAATTTAGTGAAGCGAGAGTCCCTTCCAAAGTGCAAAAAGTGAACTTTTTGTCCCACCCACCATGGACATTAGGGGCGATAGGTGAAGGATCTACAAAAGAAAGCCAAATCAGATTTGGGAAAAGTTTTCAAGAAAGCCAAAAGATGGCTTCTCACGTGGTCTGTGGGTACTGTGGGAAGGCAAATCATGTCGAAAGCGATTGTTGGAGAAATGGGCGAAAATGTTTAATCTGCGGAAGTGGCGATCATCAAGTTAGCAACTGTCCGAGGAGACAGTCATGTGAAAGCAATATTCTGCAACTGGATGAAGCTAAATCACAAGTGAATGAAGGAGGGAAACAAACTAGCGGACCGGCAAAGGTTTATGCTTTAGACAACCGACAAGTTCCGGACTCGTCTGAGGCAACTGAAGGTAAAATTTCGAGGACGAAATTGTTTTAAGGGGGAGAGAGTGTAAGGACCCGCAAATTTCTTACATTTTTTTTTCTTTTCTTCAAAAATGCCTTTTATTTGAAAATTATTATTTATTAAAGCCCTACTACCCAAATGTTCCACAATAAGTGCATATGAACCTAGAAAGTAGGGTTTTACTCTTCGTTTCCAAGGTTGGGGCAAATTAGGGTTTTCGCGATTTTTCGCCGGATGAAATTTCGGTATGGAGCAAGGATCAAATTTGGTGATTAAAAGTGACTTTTAAGTGAGAAATAATATGTGATTAGGAGCAATGAGATAAGGTTGGTGAATAGGAAGTAAAAACCCTAGTACGTGTGTTTTTAAGAAAAACGGCGCGAATCGGCGGGTCCCGCGCACTAACGGTTGAACGCACCACTTGACCACCACTTTCTTACCATACAAGCTTATTGATATTTGAGCAAAATATCTCCTAAATTCCAGCTAAGCTTGACCGAAATTAGAGGTTGAAAATACAAGAAAAGAAAAGGAAATTTTTACTTGGTATGGGTTGTGACAAGTGTCACACCATTAAAGGCCATTGACCAAGACATTGTCCAACCTTCTTATCCCCAAAATTGCACCATTCTTCCTCATTATTTCTGCTGAAGAGCCGAGAGAGAGAGAGAGCAAAAACAAGAGAAAAGCTTCTCCATTTCTTCTTGAATCAAGTCACAAAGTGAGGAAACAAAGGAACTAAACCGATTAAAGGCACCCTTGAGTGTTTATTGAGTGAGCTATTGGTGAAATTTTGAAGGGGAAGGCTAGGGTTGCTCTTGGTAGACACTAAGCAAGGTAAGGATGATGATTTCCCCAACTTTTACTCTTAATCTTGTTTAAATTAGCTTAGCATCTCAAGATTGTGATGAATTACGGTTGTTATCATGTTTTGGGTAATTTTTCCTTTTGTTACATGAGTTAGGGTTTCATAAATTTCTGCCTAAACTTGATGTATGATGAATATATGTTGTATCCAAGGTTATATAGGGGGTTTTGGTAGCAAGTGGAGTAAGAAATTAAGAAAGTTATCATTGAAACCAAAAGATTTCAGATTTCTGGAAAATTGTCACTAGGTTCTGCCCGTTTTTATTGCCCTATGTTAGAGGCCGAATTGGGCTTGGAATAAAACATGAAAGTTGTAGAGAATGGTATTTTATAGGTTCCTACAAAATTTCAGCTCAATCGGAGCAACGTAACCCGTGAAAAGACCAAAATACCCTCACTATTTTAGGAAATTTCCAGTGTTCCGTTTTGGTCAGTTTATCCAGTTTATCACGTTTATTCACTAGGATTCGTACTGATTTAGCTTTTTTCCAAAACATGAAAGTTTTAGTATTATGTCTTAGCTTTCAAACGCCTCCAAGAACACCTTAATCGGACCTTGGTAACCTGAGATATGACCATTCCAGTGCAGAGCAGTTAAATAGCCGACGAGTTAGATTTTGGTTCTGTAAATTGAGAATTGGACTAGGTTGCATTGGAAACAGGACTAAGTGACCTTCATGAACATTGTAGCCCTGTGTCTTAGCTTCGAAACGGTATAAGTTGCGCCTCAATCCGATAAGCGTAGCCTCAAATGTGTTATTTCCGTAACCACACGTCAAATCTGTCTTTTGCTAGATTGTATTCCCGCACTTGTTATTACTCTGATTCTTATTTTTATGATGTTATGAGCCTATGGAACGGCTATTGACTTGCATTTACGATATATATGACTTTGGGATTGGCTGTGGAAAAATAATGAAGCCTAAATGGCTGGAAAATTAGGTAAACACAAAGGGCGTGCTGCCCAAATTTCGCTCGAGGGCTAGGTTTTCTATTTGAACTTGTATACTTTTGTTTGGCCAATACCATGACCGGCTTTCCATTTTAAAACATGATTTTTCATCCTTGGGGGTTCAAACAACTCTCTTCTTACTTGAAAGTCATCTTTACACGTTTTACTCCTAATTAGTCGGATTTCTTTGTTTCCCTTAAATGTTTTGCTCGATAAACTGTAATATGTTCTCTTGTTCAACCTTAGGTTTCATTGGTGACTAAGGGTAATATCCGGAAGGATATTTTGCACGTTATTTTGCATAACTAGGTGAGTGTTCCTTATTTGACTTTATGGCTTGTTGTTATCGTTTGCTAATGTGTTAAGTACTTTTAATGATTTCCAGAACGAGCTTTCTAGGCGAGTGTGTACTTTATCGCACTCGACCTAAATAACTGTGCAATTTTCAAGGATTTAATGAGTAAAATGTTACTTGCGCGTGAATGTAAGCCTTTTTGGGCTGAACTGGCCATTGCCCCTTGTTACCGGTCGTCTCGAGCCAGAAGCGGACTCGGTCGGGCGATTAGAGACTTGGGTGAACGTTTGGTATACTCGAGTATTACCCTGTAGGTTGGTGGAGACTGGCCAACGGCCAGGACGGGGGTGAATGAATGAATGAACGAACGAACAAACGAACGAGGGTTTATTGATAAACGAAAAATGCATTTTCGAATGATTGGAGGAATAAGGGAAAATGTCAGGAGAACGAATGAATGAACGAACGAATTGCTCCTTGTGAGCCGTATCCTTTTAATGAATGTTACTATTGCTTTCCATTGTAAATGTTTCTTGAATTATTGATCCTCCATGTTTAATGTATTGAATTGATTGTTTGATTATCTGTTCGGAACCTCACTGGGCTTTTAGCTCACCCCTTTAGTTTTGTTTTCCTTAACAGGGGACGGCGAGCAGGATGAGAGCATAGACTAGCCTAGTCTAGGTCTTTTGTTTCTTTTGTAATGGTTCTCGCCCTAGTGCTTGGCACGGGCTAGTTGTATGGTGAAGTGAGAACCTTTGTACATTTGATGGCTGTACTTCCTTTTGAGATAGCAATGTATATAAGTTCCGCTTTAAGTTTGGATTGCTGCCCTATTTATTCTTGTGATTTATTCCGATTTTAATTGAGGACTGTAGTGAATGACTGAGTCCCGGCGAGAGTTGGGCAGGCGACCCGCCGAACCCTGGGGTACGCCCTAGGGGGAGGTGGGGCCGTCACAGGTGGTATCAGAGCTTAGGCTTCAGATCTCTGTTGTGTATCCTAGATTAAAGATTAGGATACCGGACTGTGGGATTTGATTGGACTTGAAAGTTAAGCGATTGAGGGATAAAACTTATAGCTGCTTCGCGTGGTTTCTACGTGGAGTGACCCTGGACTAAGTGGTGAATAAGTATGAGGGACTAAGTGCTCGTTCGAGCATAAGCTATGAATTGCGAATGTTATAGGCCTTAAATCTTTCTTATGGTATCTGAGGACTATAGATAGGTACGTCAGGTAGGAATTTCGATTGTAGATGGTTTACTCCTGGGACTGCAGCTCGAGATGTGAACTATCTTATTTCGGATTCTCGTGCCTGAGTACTCTATAGTTGAGGTGCTGCTAAATACTTGAAACTTGCATTTTGGGAACATGAACGGGTTTTGTCTGGCTAGAATAAGTATAAGAGATCAACAGACATCGAGTCGGATAGAAAGTGACGTGAGAAATCGGACGGGGTTATTCTAGTTGGGTGTGGGATGATATACCCCTTTTCTTTTGATTCGCCCGTATATTGTCACTACATGCCGTCAGTTGTGTACTTGTGTATTGAATATCCGCTTGACTTGAGACGTATTTGTGTATTTGATTATTTGTTTCTTTGATATGTTTATGTGGTGTGTTATGTGGCTATATGTTTATTTGAGTATAGGGTGCTCTCAATTTTAGTTACTTTAGTCACCTTATCGTGTTTATTTACTAAATTACCTTTTGGGGAAAAAGAAAAGAGAGGGAAAACATATATATGGACGGAAGACGTAGCCGTGGACGTGGACGTGGCCGTGGGAATGAACGAGCTTAAGAGCCAAGAGAGGAAAGAGAAACAACAGCTGCACAAGAGCAAGGAACGAGGGTTGAAGCCGAAGACCAAATGGCAACGGTAATGCAACAAATGACAGATATCTTGGCAAGACTGGTGGATCAACAGGGCCAAATGGCCGTGAATCAACCCGGAACCCTGAAATCGGAGAAGATAAGGCTCTTGAGAGGTTTCAGAAGTTTACTCCTCCGAAATTCCTTGGAGGATCTGATCCGGATATAGCCGAACAATGGTTAGAGGCCATGATTAATATTTTCACCGTCTTGAACTACACCGAGCAAAGACAAGTAAACTTTGCGGTGTTCCAATTTGAAGGATCGGCCCGAGCGTGGTGGAACGTTATTAAAGCAAAATGGGAGAGAGAACAGACCGTATGGACATGGACGAATTTCATAAGGGAATTTAACGAGAAATACCTCCCTCCTTTAGTTCAAAAGAGGAGAGAGGAAGAGTTTATTGGACTACGCCAGGGAACGCTAAGTGTGGCCGAATATGAAACGAAATTTACGAAACTATCAAAGTTTGCTTCTGAATTGGTGGCCACAGAGCGGCGAAGAGTAAGACGGTTTATACGGGGATTAAATTTGGAACTCCAAGAAGCATTAGCGGCAGTACAAGTGAATACGTTTACAGAGGCCCTTGAGAAAGCTCAAAGAATCGAGACTGCAAAGGCACAGATAAAAGCTTCCCAGACCCAGAAAAGGAGTGCATCGAGTAGTGTAGTGGAGGAATTTAGTGAAGCGAGAGTCCCTTCCAAAGTGCAAAAAGTGAACTTTTTGTCCCACCCACCATGGACATTAGGGGCGATAGGTGAAGGATCTACAAAAGAAAGCCAAATCAGATTTGGGAAAAGTTTTCAAGAAAGCCAAAAGATGGCTTCTCACGTGGTCTGTGGGTACTGTGGGAAGGCAAATCATGTCGAAAGCGATTGTTGCAGAAATGGGCGAAAATGTTTAATCTGCGGAAGTGGCGATCATCAAGTTAGCAACTGTCCGAGGAGACAGTCATGTGAAAGCAATATTCTGCAACTGGATGAAGCTAAATCACAAGTGAATGAAGGAGGGAAACAAACTAGCGGACCGGCAAAGGTTTATGCTTTAGACAACCGACAAGTTCCGGACTCGTCTGAGGCAACTGAAGGTAAAATTTCGAGGACGAAATTGTTTTAAGGGGGAGAGAGTGTAAGGACCCGCAAATTTCTTACATTTTTTTTTCTTTTCTTCAAAAATGCCTTTTATTTGAAAATTATTATTTATTAAAGCCCTACTACCCAAATGTTCCACAATAAGTGCATATGAACCTAGAAAGTGGGGTTTTACTCTTCGTTTCCAAGGTTGGGGCAAATTAGGGTTTTCGCGATTTTTCGCCGGATGAAATTTCGGTATGGAGCAAGGATCAAATTTGGTGATTAAAAGTGACTTTTAAGTGAGAAATAATATGCGATTAGGAGCAATGAGATAAGGTTGGTGAATAGGAAGTAAAAACCCTAATACGTGTGTTTTTAAGAAAAACGGCGCGAATCGGCGGGTCCCGCGCACTAACGGTTGAACGCACCACTTGACCACCACTTTCTTACCATACAAGCTTATTGATATTTGAGCAAAATATCTCCTAAATTCCAGCTAAGCTTGACCGAAATTAGAGGTTGAAAATACAAGAAAAGAAAAGGAAATTTTTACTTGGTATGGGTTGTGACAAGTGTCACACCATTAAAGGCCATTGACCAAGACATTGTCCAACCTTCTTATCCCCAAAATTGCACCATTCTTCCTCATTATTTCTGCTGAAGAGCCGAGAGAGAGAGAGAGCAAAAACAAGAGAAAAGCTTCTCCATTTCTTCTTGAATCAAGTCACAAAGTGAGGAAACAAAGGAACTAAACCGATTAAAGGCACCCTTGAGTGTTTATTGAGTGAGCTATTGGTGAAATTTTGAAGGGGAAGGCTAGGGTTGCTCTTGGTAGACACTAAGCAAGGTAAGGATGATGATTTCCCCAACTTTTACTCTTAATCTTGTTTAAATTAGCTTAGCATCTCAAGATTGTGATGAATTACGGTTGTTATCATGTTTTGGGTAATTTTTCCTTTTGTTACATGAGTTAGGGTTTCATAAATTTCTGCCTAAACTTGATGTATGATGAATATATGTTGTATCCAAGGTTATATAGGGGGTTTTGGTAGCAAGTGGAGTAAGAAATTAAGAAAGTTATCATTGAAACCAAAAGATTTCAGATTTCTGGAAAATTGTCACTAGGTTCTGCCCGTTTTTATTGCCCTATGTTAGAGGCCGAATTGGGCATGGCATAAAACATGAAAGTTGTATAGAATGGTATTTTATAGGTTCCTACAAAATTTCAGCTCAATCGGAGTAACGTAACCCGTGAAAAGACCAAAATACCCTCACTATTTTATGAAATTTCCAGTGTTCCGTTTTGGTTAGTTTATCCAGTTTATCACGTTTATTCACTAGGATTCGTACTGATTTAGCTTTTGCCAAAACATGAAAGTTTTAGTATTATGTCTTAGCTTTCAAACGCCTCCAAGAACACCTTAATCGGACCTTGGTAACCTGAGATATGACCATTCCAGTGCAGAGCAGTTAAATAGCCGACGAGTTAGATTTTGGTTCTGTAAATTGAGAATTGGACTAGGTTGCAATGGAAACAGGACTAAGTGATCTTCATGAACATTGTAGCCCTGTGTCTTAGCTTCGAAACGGTATAAGTTGCGCCTCAATCCGATAAGCGTAGCCTCAAATGTGTTCTTTCCGCAACCACACGTCAAATCTGTCTTTTGCTAGATTGTATTCCCGCACTTGTTATTACTTTGATTCTTATTTTTATGATGTTATGAGCCTATGGAACGGCTATTGACTTGCATTTACGATATATATGACTTTGGGATTGGCTGAGAAAAAATAATGAAGCCTAAATGGCTGGAAAATTAGGTAAACACAAAGGGCGTGCTGCCCAAATTTTCGCTCGAGGGCTAGGTTTTCTATTTGAACTTGTATACTTTTGTTTGGCCAATACCATGACCGGCTTTCCATTTTAAAACATGATTTTTCATCCTTAGGGGTTCAAACAACCCTCTCCTTACTTGAAAGTCATCTTTACGCGTTTTACTCCTAATTAGTCGGGTTTCTTTGTTTCCCTTAAATGTTTTGCTCGATAAACTGTAATATGTTCTCTTGTTCAACCTTAGGTTTCATTGGTGACTAAGGGTAATATCCGGAAGGATATTTTGCACGTTATTTTGCATAACTAGGTGAGTGTTCCTTATTTGACTTTATGGCTTGTTGTTATCGTTTGCTAATGTGTTAAGTGTTTTTAATGATTTTCAGAACGAGCTTTCTAGGCGAGTGTGTACTTTATCGCACTCGACCTAAATAACTGTGCAATTTTCAAGGATTTAATGAGTAAAATGTTACTTGCGCATGAATGTAAGCCTTTTTGGGCTGAACTGGCCATTGCCCCTTGTTACCGGTCATCTCGAGCCAGAAGCGGACTCGGTCGGGCGATTAGGGACTTGGGTGAACGTTTGGTATACTCGAGTATTACCCTGTAGGTTGGTGGAGACTGGCCAACGGCCAGGACGGGGGTGAATGAATGAATGAACGAACGAACAAACGAACGAGGGTTTATTGATAAACGAAAAATGCATTTTCGAATGATTGGAGGAATAAGGGAAAATGTCAGGAGAACGAATGAATGAACGAACGAATTGCTCCTTGTGAGCCGTATCCTTTTAATGAATGTTACTATTGCTTTCCATTGTAAATGTTTCTTGAATTATTGATCCTCCATGTTTAATGTATTGAATTGATTGTTTGATTATCTGTTCGGAACCTCACTGGGCTTTAAGCTCACCCCTTTAGTTTTGTTTTCCTTAACAGGGGACGGCGAGCAGGATGAGAGCATAGACTAGCCTAGTCTAGGTCTTTTCTTTCTTTTGTAATGGTTCTCGCCCTAGTGCTTGGCACGGGCTAGTTGTATGGTGAAGTGAGAACCTTTGTACATTTGATGGCTGTACTTCCTTTTGAGATAGCAATGTATATAAGTTCCGCTTTAAGTTTGGATTGCTGCCCTATTTATTCTTGTGATTTATTCCGATTTTAATTGAGGACTGTAGTGAATGACTGAGTCCCGGCGAGAGTTGGGCAGGCGACCCGCCAAACCTTGGGGTACGCCCTACGGGGAGGTGGGGCCGTCACAGGTGGTATCAGAGCTTAGGCTTTAGATCTCTGTTGTGTATCCTAGATTAAAGATTAGGATACCGGACTGTGGGATTTGATTGGACTTGAAAGTTAAGCGATTGAGGGATAAAACTTATAGCTGCTTCGCGTGGTTTCTACGTGGAGTGACCCTGGACTAAGTGGTGAATAAGTATGAGGGACTAAGTGCTCGTTCGAGCATAAGCTATGAATTGCGAATGTTATAGGCCTTAAATCTTTCTTATGGTATCTGAGGACTATAGATAGGTACGTCAGGTAGGAATTTCGATTGTAGATGGTTTACTCTTGGGACTGCAGCTCGAGATGTGAACTATCTTATTTCGGATTCTCGTGCCTGAGTACTCTATAGTTGATGTGCTGCTAAATACTTGAGACTTGCATTTTGGGAACATGAACGGGTTTTGTCTGGCTAGAATAAGTATAAGAGATCAACAGACATCGAGTCGGATAGAAAGTGACGTGAGAAATCGGACGGGGTTATTCTAGTTGGGTGTGGGACGATATACCCATTTTCTTTTGATTCGCCCGTATATTGTCACTACATGCCGTCAGTTGTGTATTTGTGTATTGAATATCCGCTTGACTTGAGACGTATTTGTGTATTTGATTATTTGTTTCTTTGATATGTTTATGTGGTGTGTTATGTGGCTATATGTTTATTTGAGTATTTGGTGCCCTCAATTTTAGTTACTTTATTCACCTTATCGTGTTTATTTACTAAATTACCTTTTGGGGAAAAAGAAAAGAGAGGGAAAACATATATATGGACGGAAGACGTGGACGTGGACTTGGACGTGGCCGTGGGAATGAACGAGCTCAAGAGCCAAGAGAGGAAAGAGAAACAACAGCTGCACAAAAGCAAGGAACGAGGGTTGAAGCCGAAGACCAAATGGCAACGGTAATGCAACAAATGACAGATATCTTGGCAAGACTGGTGAATCAACCCCGGAACCCTGAAATCGGAGAAGATAAGGCTCTTGAGAGGTTTCAGAAGTTTACTCCTCCGAAATTCCTTGGAGGATCTGATTCGGATGTAGCCGAACAATGGTTAGAGGCCATGATTAATATTTTCACCGTCTTGAACTACACCGAGCAAAGACAAGTAAACTTTGCGGTGTTCCAATTTGAAGGATCGGCCCGAGCGTGGTGGAACGTTATTAAAGTAAAATGGGAGAGAGAACAGACCGTATGGACATGGACGAATTCCATAAGGGAATTTAACGAGAAATACCTCCCTTCTTTAGTTCAAGAGAGGAGAGAGGAAGAGTTTATTGGACTACGCCAGGGAACGCTAAGTGTGGCCGAATATGAAACGAAATTTACGAAACTATACAAGTTTGCTTCTGAATTGGTGGCCACAGAGAGGCGAAGAGTAAGACGGTTTATACGGGGATTAAATTTGGAACTCCAAGAAGCATTAGCGGCAGTACAAGTGAATACGTTTACAGAGGCCCTTGAGAAAGCTCAAAGAATCGAGACTGCAAAGGCACAGATAAAAGCTTCCCAGACCCAGAAAAGGAGTGCATCGAGTAGTGTAGTGGACGAATTTAGTGAAGCGAGAGTCCCTTCCAAAGTGCAAAAAGTGAACTTTTTGTCCCACCCACCATGGACATTAGGGGCGATAGGTGAAGGATCTACAAAAGAAAGCCAAATCAGATTTGGGAAAAGTTTTCAAGAAAGCCAAAAGATGGCTTCTCACGTGGTCTGTGGGTAGTGTGGAAAGGCAAATCATGTCGAAAGCGATTGTTGGAGAAAGGGGCGGAAATGTTTAATCTGCGGAAGTGGCGATCATCAAGTTAGCAACTGTCCGAGGAGACAGTCATGTGAAAGCAATATTCTGCAACTGGATGGAGCTAAATCACAAGTGAATGAAGGAGGGAAACAAACTAGCGGACCGGCAATGGTTTATGCTTTAGACAACCGACAAGTTCCGGACTCGTCTGAGGCAACTGAAGGTAAAATTTCGAGGACGAAATTGTTTTAAGGGGGAGAGAGTGTAAGGACCCGCAAATTTCTTACATTTTTTTTTTCTTTTCTTCAAAAATGCCTTTTATTTGAAAATTATTATTTATTAAAGCCCTACTACCCAAATGTTCCACAATAAGTGCATATGAACCTAGAAAGTAGGGTTTGACTCTTCGTTTCCAAGGTTGGGGCAAATTAGGGTTTTCGCGATTTTTCGCCGGATGAAATTTCGGTATGGAGCAAGGATCAAATTTGGTGATTAAAAGTGACTTTTAAGTGAGAAATAATATGTGATTAGGAGCAATGAGATAAGGTTGGTGAATAGGAAGTAAAAACCCTAGTACGTGTGTTTTTAAGAAAAACGGCACGAACCGGCGGGTCCCGCGCACTACCGGTTGAACGCACCACTTGACCACCACTTTCTTACCATACAAGCTTATTGATATTTGAGCAAAATATCTCCTAAATTCCAGCTAAACTTGACCGAAATTAGAGGCTGAAAATACAAGAAAAGAAAAGGAAATTTTTACTTGGTAAGGGTTGTGACAAGTGACACACCATCAGAGGCCATTGACCAAGACATTGTCCAACCTTCTTATCCCCAAAATTGCACCATTCTTCCTCATTATTTCTGCTGAAGAGCCGAGAGAGAGAGAGAGCAAAAACAAGAGAAAAGCTTCTCCATTTCTTCTTGAATCAAGTCACAAAGTGAGGAAACAAAGGAACTAAACCGATTAAAGGCACCCTTGAGTGTTTATTGAGTGAGCTATTGGTGAAATTTTGAAGGGGAAGGCTAGGGTTGCTCTTGGTAGACACTAAGCAAGGTAAGGATGATGATTTCCCCAATTTTTACTCTTAATCTTGTTTAAATTAGCTTAGCATCTCAAGATTGTGATGAATTACGGTTGTTATCATGTTTTGGGTAATTTTTCCTTTTGTTACATGAGTTAGGGTTTCATAAATTTCTGCCTAAACTTGATGTACGATGAATATATGTTGTATCCAAGGTTATATAGGGGGTTTTGGTAGCAAGTGGAGTAAGAAATTAAGAAAGTTATCATTGAAACCAAAAGATTTCAGATTTCTGGAAAATTGTCACTAGGTTCTGCCCGTTTTTATTGCCCTATGTTAGAGGCCGAATTGGGCTTTGTATAAAACATGAAAGTTGTAGAGAATGGTATTTTATAGGTTCCTACAAAATTTCAGCTCAATCGGAGCAACTTAACCCATGAAAAGACCAAAATACCCTCACTATTTTAGGAAATTTCCAGTGTTCCGTTTTGGTCAGTTTATCCAGTTTATCACGTTTATTCACTCGGATTCGCACTGATTTATCTTTTTGCCAAAACATGAAAGTTTTAGTATTATGTCTTAGCTTTCAAACGCCTCCAAGAACACCTTAATCGGACCTTGGTAACCTGAGATATGACCATTCCAGTGCAGAGCAGTTAAATAGCCGACGAGTTAGATTTTGGTTCTGTAAATTGAGAATTGGACTAGGTTGCATTGGAAACAGGACTAAGTGACCTTCATGAACATTGTAGCCCAGTGTCTTAGCTTCGAAACGGTATAAGTTGCGCCTCAATCCGATAAGCGTAGCCTCAAATCTGTCTTTTGCTAGATTGTATTCCCGCACTTGTTATTATTCTGATTCTTATTTTTATGATGTTATGAGCCTATGGAACGGCTATTGACTTGCATTTACGATATATATGACTTTGGGATTGGCTGTGGAAAAATAATGAAGCCTAAATGGCTGGAAAATTAGGTAAACACAAAGGGCGTGCTGCCCAAATTTCGCTCGAGGGCTAGGTTTTCTATTTGAACTTGTATACTTTTGTTTGGCCAATACCATGACCGGCTTTCCATTTTAAAACATGATTTTTCATCCTTGGGGGTTCAAACAACTCTCTTCTTACTTGAAAGTCATCTTTACACGTTTTACTCCTAATTAGTCGGATTTCTTTGTTTCCCTTAAATGTTTTGCTCGATAAACTGTAATATGTTCTCTTGTTCAACCTTAGGTTTCATTGGTGACTAAGGGTAATATCCGGAAGGATATTTTGCACGTTATTTTGCATAACTAGGTGAGTGTTCCTTATTTGACTTTATGGCTTGTTGTTATCGTTTGCTAATGTGTTAAGTACTTTTAATGATTTCCAGAACGAGCTTTCTAGGCGAGTGTGTACTTTATCGCACTCGACCTAAATAACTGTGTAATTTTCAAGGATTTAATGAGTAAAATGTTACTTGCGCGTGAATGTAAGCCTTTTTGGCCTGAACTGGCCATTGCCCCTTGTTACCGGTCGTCTCGAGCCAGAAGCGGACTCGGTCGGGCGATTAGAGACTTGGGTGAACGTTTGGTATACTCGAGTATTACCCTGTAGGTTGGTGGAGACTGGCCAACGGCCAGGACGGGGGTGAATGAATGAATGAACGAACGGACAAACGAACGAGGGTTTATTGATAAACGAAAAATGCATTTTCGAATGATTGGAGGAACAAGGGAAAATGTCAGGAGAACGAATGAATGAACGAACGAATTGCTCCTTGTGAGCCGTATCCTTTTAATGAATGTTACTATTGCTTTCCATTGTAAATGTTTCTTGAATTATTGATCCTCCATGTTTAATGTATTGAATTGATTGTTTGATTATCTGTTCGGAACCTCACTGGGCTTTTAGCTCACCCCTTTAGTTTTGTTTTCCTTAACAGGGGACGGCGAGCAGGATGAGAGCATAGACTAGCTAGTCTAGGTCTTTTGTTTCTTTTGTAATGGTTCTCGCCCTAGTGCTTGGCACGGGCTAGTTGTATGGTGAAGTGAGAACCTTTGTACATTTGATGGCTGTACTTCCTTTTGAGATAGCAATGTATATAAGTTCCGCTTTAAGTTTGGATTGCTGCCCTATTTATTCTTGTGATTTATTCCGATTTTAATTGAGGACTGTAGTGAATGACTGAGTCCCGGCGAGAGTTGGGCAGGCGACCCGCCGAACCCTGGGGTACGCCCTAGGGGGAGGTGGGGCCGTCACAGGTGGTATCAGAGCTTAGGCTTCAGATCTCTGTTGTGTATCCTAGATTAAAGATTAGGATACCGGACTGTGGGATTTGATTGGACTTGAAAGTTAAGCGATTGAGGGATAAAACTTATAGCTGCTTCGCGTGGTTTCTACGTGGAGTGACCCTGGACTAAGTGGTGAATAAGTATGAGGGACTAAGTGCTCGTTCGAGCATAAGCTATGAATTGCGAATGTTATAGGCCTTAAATCTTTCTTATGGTATCTGAGGACTATAGATAGGTACGTCAGGTAGGAATTTCGATTGTAGATGGTTTACTCCTGGGACTGCAGCTCGAGATGTGAACTATCTTATTTCGGATTCTCGTGCCTGAGTACTCTATAGTTGAGGTGCTGCTAAATACTTGAAACTTGCATTTTGGGAACATGAACGGGTTTTGTCTGGCTAGAATAAGTATAAGAGATCAACAGACATCGAGTCGGATAGAAAGTGACGTGAGAAATCGGACGGGGTTATTCTAGTTGGGTGTGGGATGATATACCCCTTTTCTTTTGATTCGCCCGTATATTGTCACTACATGCCGTCAGTTGTGTACTTGTGTATTGAATATCCGCTTGACTTGAGACGTATTTGTGTATTTGATTATTTGTTTCTTTGATATGTTTATGTGGTGTGTTATGTGGCTATATGTTTATTTGAGTATAGGGTGCTCTCAATTTTAGTTACTTTAGTCACCTTATCGTGTTTATTTACTAAATTACCTTTTGGGGAAAAAGAAAAGAGAGGGAAAACATATATATGGACGGAAGACGTAGCCGTGGACGTGGACGTGGCCGTGGGAATGAACGAGCTTAAGAGCCAAGAGAGGAAAGAGAAACAACAGCTGCACAAGAGCAAGGAACGAGGGTTGAAGCCGAAGACCAAATGGCAACGGTAATGCAACAAATGACAGATATCTTGGCAAGACTGGTGGATCAACAGGGCCAAATGGCCGTGAATCAACCCGGAACCCTGAAATCGGAGAAGATAAGGCTCTTGAGAGGTTTCAGAAGTTTACTTCTCCGAAATTCCTTGGAGGATCTGATCCGGATATAGCCGAACAATGGTTAGAGGCCATGATTAATATTTTCACCGTCTTGAACTACACCGAGCAAAGACAAGTAAACTTTGCGGTGTTCCAATTTGAAGGATCGGCCCGAGCGTGGTGGAACGTTATTAAAGCAAAATGGGAGAGAGAACAGACCGTATGGACATGGACGAATTTCATAAGGGAATTTAACGAGAAATACCTCCCTCCTTTAGTTCAAAAGAGGAGAGAGGAAGAGTTTATTGGACTACGCCAGGGAACGCTAAGTGTGGCCGAATATGAAACGAAATTTACGAAACTATCAAAGTTTGCTTCTGAATTGGTGGCCACAGAGCGGCGAAGAGTAAGACGGTTTATACGGGGATTAAATTTGGAACTCCAAGAAGCATTAGCGGCAGTACAAGTGAATACGTTTACAGAGGCCCTTGAGAAAGCTCAAAGAATCGAGACTGCAAAGGCACAGATAAAAGCTTCCCAAACCCAGAAAAGGAGTGCATCGAGTAGTGTAGTGGAGGAATTTAGTGAAGCGAGAGTCCCTTCCAAAGTGCAAAAAGTGAACTTTTTGTCCCACCCACCATGGACATTAGGGGCGATAGGTGAAGGATCTACAAAAGAAAGCCAAATCAGATTTGGGAAAAGTTTTCAAGAAAGCCAAAAGATGGCTTCTCACGTGGTCTGTGGGTACTGTGGGAAGGCAAATCATGTCGAAAGCGATTGTTGGAGAAATGGGCGAAAATGTTTAATCTGCGGAAGTGGCGATCATCAAGTTAGCAACTGTCCGAGGAGACAGTCATGTGAAAGCAATATTCTGCAACTGGATGAAGCTAAATCACAAGTGAATGAAGGAGGGAAACAAACTAGCGGACCGGCAAAGGTTTATGCTTTAGACAACCGACAAGTTCCGGACTCGTCTGAGGCAACTGAAGGTAAAATTTCGAGGACGAAATTGTTTTAAGGGGGAGAGAGTGTAAGGACCCGCAAATTTCTTACATTTTTTTTTCTTTTCTTCAAAAATGCCTTTTATTTGAAAATTATTATTTATTAAAGCCCTACTACCCAAATGTTCCACAATAAGTGCATATGAACCTAGAAAGTAGGGTTTTACTCTTCGTTTCCAAGGTTGGGGCAAATTAGGGTTTTCGCGATTTTTCGCCGGATGAAATTTCGGTATGGAGCAAGGATCAAATTTGGTGATTAAAAGTGACTTTTAAGTGAGAAATAATATGTGATTAGGAGCAATGAGATAAGGTTGGTGAATAGGAAGTAAAAACCCTAGTACGTGTGTTTTTAAGAAAAACGGCGCGAATCGGCGGGTCCCGCGCACTAACGGTTGAACGCACCACTTGACCACCACTTTCTTACCATACAAGCTTATTGATATTTGAGCAAAATATCTCCTAAATTCCAGCTAAGCTTGACCGAAATTAGAGGTTGAAAATACAAGAAAAGAAAAGGAAATTTTTACTTGGTATGGGTTGTGACAAGTGTCACACCATTAAAGGCCATTGACCAAGACATTGTCCAACCTTCTTATCCCCAAAATTGCACCATTCTTCCTCATTATTTCTGCTGAAGAGCCGAGAGAGAGAGAGAGCAAAAACAAGAGAAAAGCTTCTCCATTTCTTCTTGAATCAAGTCACAAAGTGAGGAAACAAAGGAACTAAACCGATTAAAGGCACCCTTGAGTGTTTATTGAGTGAGCTATTGGTGAAATTTTGAAGGGGAAGGCTAGGGTTGCTCTTGGTAGACACTAAGCAAGGTAAGGATGATGATTTCCCCAATTTTTACTCTTAATCTTGTTTAAATTAGCTTAGCATCTCAAGATTGTGATGAATTACGGTTGTTATCATGTTTTGGGTAATTTTTCCTTTTGTTACATGAGTTAGGGTTTAATAAATTTCTGGCTAAACTTGATGTATGATGAATATATGTTGTATCCAAGGTTATATAGGGGGTTTTGGTAGCAAGTGGAGTAAGAAATTTAGAAAGTTATCATTGAAACCAAAAGATTTCAGATTTCTGGAAAATTGTCACTAGGTTCTGCCCGTTTTTATTGCCCTATGTTAGAGGCCGAATTGGGCATGGCATAAAACATGAAAGTTGTATAGAATGGTATTTTATAGGTTCCTACAAAATTTCAGCTCAATCGGAGTAACGTAACCCGTGAAAAGACCAAAATACCCTCACTATTTTATGAAATTTCCAGTGTTCCGTTTTGGTTAGTTTATCCAGTTTATCACGTTTATTCACTAGGATTCGTACTGATTTAGCTTTTGCCAAAACATGAAAGTTTTAGTATTATGTCTTAGCTTTCAAACGCCTCCAAGAACACCTTAATCGGACCTTGGTAACCTGAGATATGACCATTCCAGTGCAGAGCAGTTAAATAGCCGACGAGTTAGATTTTGGTTCTGTAAATTGAGAATTGGACTAGGTTGCAATGGAAACAGGACTAAGTGATCTTCATGAACATTGTAGCCCTGTGTCTTAGCTTCGAAACGGTATAAGTTGCGCCTCAATCCGATAAGCGTAGCCTCAAATGTGTTCTTTCCGCAACCACACGTCAAATCTGTCTTTTGCTAGATTGTATTCCCGCACTTGTTATTACTTTGATTCTTATTTTTATGATGTTATGAGCCTATGGAACGGCTATTGACTTGCATTTACGATATATATGACTTTGGGATTGGCTGAGAAAAAATAATGAAGCCTAAATGGCTGGAAAATTAGGTAAACACAAAGGGCGTGCTGCCCAAATTTTCGCTCGAGGGCTAGGTTTTCTATTTGAACTTGTATACTTTTGTTTGGCCAATACCATGACCGGCTTTCCATTTTAAAACATGATTTTTCATCCTTAGGGGTTCAAACAACCCTCTCCTTACTTGAAAGTCATCTTTACGCGTTTTACTCCTAATTAGTCGGGTTTCTTTGTTTCCCTTAAATGTTTTGCTCGATAAACTGTAATATGTTCTCTTGTTCAACCTTAGGTTTCATTGGTGACTAAGGGTAATATCCGGAAGGATATTTTGCACGTTATTTTGCATAACTAGGTGAGTGTTCCTTATTTGACTTTATGGCTTGTTGTTATCGTTTGCTAATGTGTTAAGTGTTTTTAATGATTTTCAGAACGAGCTTTCTAGGCGAGTGTGTACTTTATCGCACTCGACCTAAATAACTGTGCAATTTTCAAGGATTTAATGAGTAAAATGTTACTTGCGCATGAATGTAAGCCTTTTTGGGCTGAACTGGCCATTGCCCCTTGTTACCGGTCATCTCGAGCCAGAAGCGGACTCGGTCGGGCGATTAGGGACTTGGGTGAACGTTTGGTATACTCGAGTATTACCCTGTAGGTTGGTGGAGACTGGCCAACGGCCAGGACGGGGGTGAATGAATGAATGAACGAACGAACAAACGAACGAGGGTTTATTGATAAACGAAAAATGCATTTTCGAATGATTGGAGGAATAAGGGAAAATGTCAGGAGAACGAATGAATGAACGAACGAATTGCTCCTTGTGAGCCGTATCCTTTTAATGAATGTTACTATTGCTTTCCATTGTAAATGTTTCTTGAATTATTGATCCTCCATGTTTAATGTATTGAATTGATTGTTTGATTATCTGTTCGGAACCTCACTGGGCTTTTAGCTCACCCCTTTAGTTTTGTTTTCCTTAACAGGGGACGGCGAGCAGGATGAGAGCATAGACTAGCCTAGTCTAGGTCTTTTGTTTCTTTTGTAATGGTTCTCGCCCTAGTGCTTGGCACGGGCTAGTTGTATGGTGAAGTGAGAACCTTTGTACATTTGATGGCTGTACTTCCTTTTGAGATAGCAATGTATATAAGTTCCGCTTTAAGTTTGGATTGCTGCCCTATTTATTCTTGTGATTTATTCCGATTTTAATTGAGGACTGTAGTGAATGACTGAGTCCCGGCGAGAGTTGGGCAGGCGACCCGCCGAACCCTGGGGTACGCCCTAGGGGGAGGTGGGGCCGTCACAGGTGGTATCAGAGCTTAGGCTTCAGATCTCTGTTGTGTATCCTAGATTAAAGATTAGGATACCGGACTGTGGGATTTGATTGGACTTGAAAGTTAAGCGATTGAGGGATAAAACTTATAGCTGCTTCGCGTGGTTTCTACGTGGAGTGACCCTGGACTAAGTGGTGAATAAGTATGAGGGACTAAGTGCTCGTTCGAGCATAAGCTATGAATTGCGAATGTTATAGGCCTTAAATCTTTCTTATGGTATCTGAGGACTATAGATAGGTACGTCAGGTAGGAATTTCGATTGTAGATGGTTTACTCCTGGGACTGCAGCTCGAGATGTGAACTATCTTATTTCGGATTCTCGTGCCTGAGTACTCTATAGTTGAGGTGCTGCTAAATACTTGAAACTTGCATTTTGGGAACATGAACGGGTTTTGTCTGGCTAGAATAAGTATAAGAGATCAACAGACATCGAGTCGGATAGAAAGTGACGTGAGAAATCGGACGGGGTTATTCTAGTTGGGTGTGGGATGATATACCCCTTTTCTTTTGATTCGCCCGTATATTGTCACTACATGCCGTCAGTTGTGTACTTGTGTATTGAATATCCGCTTGACTTGAGACGTATTTGTGTATTTGATTATTTGTTTCTTTGATATGTTTATGTGGTGTGTTATGTGGCTATATGTTTATTTGAGTATAGGGTGCTCTCAATTTTAGTTACTTTAGTCACCTTATCGTGTTTATTTACTAAATTACCTTTTGGGGAAAAAGAAAAGAGAGGGAAAACATATATATGGACGGAAGACGTAGCCGTGGACGTGGACGTGGCCGTGGGAATGAACGAGCTTAAGAGCCAAGAGAGGAAAGAGAAACAACAGCTGCACAAGAGCAAGGAACGAGGGTTGAAGCCGAAGACCAAATGGCAACGGTAATGCAACAAATGACAGATATCTTGGCAAGACTGGTGGATCAACAGGGCCAAATGGCCGTGAATCAACCCGGAACCCTGAAATCGGAGAAGATAAGGCTCTTGAGAGGTTTCAGAAGTTTACTCCTCCGAAATTCCTTGGAGGATCTGATCCGGATATAGCCGAACAATGGTTAGAGGCCATGATTAATATTTTCACCGTCTTGAACTACACCGAGCAAAGACAAGTAAACTTTGCGGTGTTCCAATTTGAAGGATCGGCCCGAGCGTGGTGGAACGTTATTAAAGCAAAATGGGAGAGAGAACAGACCGTATGGACATGGACGAATTTCATAAGGGAATTTAACGAGAAATACCTCCCTCCTTTAGTTCAAAAGAGGAGAGAGGAAGAGTTTATTGGACTACGCCAGGGAACGCTAAGTGTGGCCGAATATGAAACGAAATTTACGAAACTATCAAAGTTTGCTTCTGAATTGGTGGCCACAGAGCGGCGAAGAGTAAGACGGTTTATACGGGGATTAAATTTGGAACTCCAAGAAGCATTAGCGGCAGTACAAGTGAATACGTTTACAGAGGCCCTTGAGAAAGCTCAAAGAATCGAGACTGCAAAGGCACAGATAAAAGCTTCCCAGACCCAGAAAAGGAGTGCATCGAGTAGTGTAGTGGAGGAATTTAGTGAAGCGAGAGTCCCTTCCAAAGTGCAAAAAGTGAACTTTTTGTCCCACCCACCATGGACATTAGGGGCGATAGGTGAAGGATCTACAAAAGAAAGCCAAATCAGATTTGGGAAAAGTTTTCAAGAAAGCCAAAAGATGGCTTCTCACGTGGTCTGTGGGTACTGTGGGAAGGCAAATCATGTCGAAAGCGATTGTTGCAGAAATGGGCGAAAATGTTTAATCTGCGGAAGTGGCGATCATCAAGTTAGCAACTGTCCGAGGAGACAGTCATGTGAAAGCAATATTCTGCAACTGGATGAAGCTAAATCACAAGTGAATGAAGGAGGGAAACAAACTAGCGGACCGGCAAAGGTTTATGCTTTAGACAACCGACAAGTTCCGGACTCGTCTGAGGCAACTGAAGGTAAAATTTCGAGGACGAAATTGTTTTAAGGGGGAGAGAGTGTAAGGACCCGCAAATTTCTTACATTTTTTTTTCTTTTCTTCAAAAATGCCTTTTATTTGAAAATTATTATTTATTAAAGCCCTACTACCCAAATGTTCCACAATAAGTGCATATGAACCTAGAAAGTGGGGTTTTACTCTTCGTTTCCAAGGTTGGGGCAAATTAGGGTTTTCGCGATTTTTCGCCCGATCAAATTTCGGTATGGAGCAAGGATCAAATTTGGTGATTAAAAGTGACTTTTAAGTGAGAAATAATATGCGATTAGGAGCAATGAGATAAGGTTGGTGAATAGGAAGTAAAAACCCTAATACGTGTGTTTTTAAGAAAAACGGCGCGAATCGGCGGGTCCCGCGCACTAACGGTTGAACGCACCACTTGACCACCACTTTCTTACCATACAAGCTTATTGATATTTGAGCAAAATATCTCCTAAATTCCAGTTAAGCTTGACCGAAATTAGAGGTTGAAAATACAAGAAAAGAAAAGGAAATTTTTACTTGGTATGGGTTGTGACAAGTGTCACACCATTAAAGGCCATTGACCAAGACATTGTCCAACCTTCTTATCCCCAAAATTGCACCATTCTTCCTCATTATTTCTGCTGAAGAGCCGAGAGAGAGAGAGAGCAAAAACAAGAGAAAAGCTTCTCCATTTCTTCTTGAATCAAGTCACAAAGTGAGGAAACAAAGGAACTAAACCGATTAAAGGCACCCTTGAGTGTTTATTGAGTGAGCTATTGGTGAAATTTTGAAGGGGAAGGCTAGGGTTGCTCTTGGTAGACACTAAGCAAGGTAAGGATGATGATTTCCCCAACTTTTACTCTTAATCTTGTTTAAATTAGCTTAGCATCTCAAGATTGTGATGAATTACGGTTGTTATCATGTTTTGGGTAATTTTTCCTTTTGTTACATGAGTTAGGGTTTCATAAATTTCTGCCTAAACTTGATGTATGATGAATATATGTTGTATCCAAGGTTATATAGGGGGTTTTGGTAGCAAGTGGAGTAAGAAATTAAGAAAGTTATCATTGAAACCAAAAGATTTCAGATTTCTGGAAAATTGTCACTAGGTTCTGCCCGTTTTTATTGCCCTATGTTAGAGGCCGAATTGGGCTTGGAATAAAACATGAAAGTTGTAGAGAATGGTATTTTATATGTTCCTACAAAATTTCAGCTCAATCGGAGCAACGTAACCCGTGAAAAGACCAAAATACCCTCACTATTTTAGAAAATTTCCAATGTTCCGTTTTGGTCAGTTTATCCAGTTTTTCACGTTTATTCACTAGGATTCGTACTGATTTAGCTTTTTTCCAAAACATGAAAGTTTTAGTATTATGTCTTAGCTTTCAAACGCCTCTAAGAACACCTTAATCGGACCTTGGTAACCTGAGATATGACCATTCCAGTACAGAGCAGTTAAATAGCCGACGAGTTAGATTTTGGTTCTGTAACTTGAGAATTGGACTAGGTTGCATTGGAAACAAGACTAAGTGACCTTCATGAACATTGTAGCCCTGTGTCTTAGCTTCGAAACGGTATAAGTTGCGCCTCAATCCGATAAGCGTAGCCTCAAATGTGTTATTTCCGTAACCACACGTCAAATCTGTCTTTTGCTAGATTGTATTCCCGCACTTGTTATTACTCTGATTCTTATTTTTATGATGTTATGAGCCTATGGAACGGCTATTGACTTGCATTTACGATATATATGACTTTGGGATTGGCTGTGGAAAAATAATGAAGCCTAAATGGCTGGAAAATTAGGTAAACACAAAGGGCGTGCTGCCCAAATTTCGCTCGAGGGCTAGGTTTTCTATTTGAACTTGTATACTTTTGTTTGGCCAATACCATGACCGGCTTTCCATTTTAAAACATGATTTTTCATCCTTGGGGGTTCAAACAACTCTCTTCTTACTTGAAAGTCATCTTTACACGTTTTACTCCTAATTAGTCGGATTTCTTTGTTTCCCTTAAATGTTTTGCTCGATAAACTGTAATATGTTCTCTTGTTCAACCTTAGGTTTCATTGGTGACTAAGGGTAATATTCGGAAGGATATTTTGCACGTTATTTTGCATAACTAGGTGAGTGTTCCTTATTTGACTTTATGGCTTGTTGTTATCGTTTGCTAATGTGTTAAGTACTTTTAATGATTTCCAGAACGAGATTTCTAGGCGAGTGTGTACTTTATCGCACTCGACCTAAATAACTGTGCAATTTTCAAGGATTTAATGAGTAAAATGTTACTTGCGCGTGAATGTAAGCCTTTTTGGGCTGAACTGGCCATTGCCCCTTGTTACCGGTCGTCTCGAGCCAGAAGCGGACTCGGTCGGGCGATTAGAAACTTGGGTGAACGTTTGGTATACTCGAGTATTACCCTGTAGGTTGGTGGAGACTGGCCAACGGCCAGGACGGGGGTGAATGAATGAATGAACGAACGAACAAACGAACGAGGGTTTATTGATAAACGAAAAATGCATTTTCGAATGATTGGAGGAATAAGGGAAAATGTCAGGAGAACGAATGAATGAACGAACGAATTGCTCCTTGTGAGCCGTATCCTTTTAATGAATGTTACTATTGCTTTCCATTGTAAATGTTTCTTGAATTATTGATCCTCCATGTTTAATGTATTGAATTGATTGTTTGATTATCTGTTCGGAACCTCACTGGGCTTTTAGCTCACCCCTTTAGTTTTGTTTTCCTTAACAGGGGACGGCGAGCAGGATGAGAGCATAGACTAGCATAGTCTAGGTCTTTTGTTTCTTTTGTAATGGTTCTCGCCCTAGTGCTTGGCACGGGCTAGTTGTATGGTGAAGTGAGAACCTTTGTACATTTGATGGCTGTACTTCCTTTTGAGATAGCAATGTATATAAGTTCCGCTTTAAGTTTGGATTGCTGCCCTATTTATTCTTGTGATTTATTCCGATTTTAATTGAGGACTGTAGTGAATGACTGATTCCCGGCGAGAGTTGGGCAGGCGACCCGCCGAACCCTGGGGTACGCCCTACGGGGAGGTGGGGCCGTCACAGGTGGTATCAGAGCTTAGGCTTCAGATCTCTGTTGTGTATCCTAGATTAAAGATTAGGATACCGGACTGTGGGATTTGATTGGACTTGAAAGTTAAGCGATTGAGGGATAAAACTTATAGCTGCTTCGCGTGGTTTCTACGTGGAGTGACCCTGGACTAAGTGGTGAATAAGTATGAGGGACTAAGTGCTCGTTCGAGCATAAGCTATGAATTGCGAATGTTATAGGCCTTAAATCTTTCTTATGGTATCTGAGGACTATAGATAGGTACGTCAGGTAGGAATTTCGATTGTAGATGGTTTACTCCTGGGACTGCAGCTCGAGATGTGAACTATCTTATTTCGGATTCTCGTGCCTGAGTACTCTATAGTTGAGGTGCTGCTAAATACTTGAAACTTGCATTTTGGGAACATGAACGGGTTTTGTCTGGCTAGAATAAGTATAAGAGATCAACAGACATCGAGTCGGATAGAAAGTGACGTGAGAAATCGGACGGGGTTATTCTAGTTGGGTGTGGGATGATATACCCCTTTTCTTTTGATTCGCCCGTATATTGTCACTACATGCCGTCAGTTGTGTACTTGTGTATTGAATATCCGCTTGACTTGAGACGTATTTGTGTATTTGATTATTTGTTTCTTTGATATGTTTATGTGGTGTGTTATGTGGCTATATGTTTATTTGAGTATAGGGTGCTCTCAATTTTAGTTACTTTAGTCACCTTATCGTGTTTATTTACTAAATTACCTTTTGGGGAAAAAGAAAAGAGAGGGAAAACATATATATGGACGGAAGACGTAGCCGTGGACGTGGACGTGGCCGTGGGAATGAACGAGCTTAAGAGCCAAGAGAGGAAAGAGAAACAACAGCTGCACAAGAGCAAGGAACGAGGGTTGAAGCCGAAGACCAAATGGCAACGGTAATGCAACAAATGACAGATATCTTGGCAAGACTGGTGGATCAACAGGGCCAAATGGCCGTGAATCAACCCGGAACCCTGAAATCGGAGAAGATAAGGCTCTTGAGAGGTTTCAGAAGTTTACTCCTCCGAAATTCCTTGGAGGATCTGATCCGGATATAGCCGAACAATGGTTAGAGGCCATGATTAATATTTTCACCGTCTTGAACTACACCGAGCAAAGACAAGTAAACTTTGCGGTGTTCCAATTTGAAGGATCGGCCCGAGCGTGGTGGAACGTTATTAAAGCAAAATGGGAGAGAGAACAGACCGTATGGACATGGACGAATTTCATAAGGGAATTTAACAAGAAATACCTCCCTCCTTTAGTTCAAAAGAGGAGAGAGGAAGAGTTTATTGGACTACGCCAGGGAACGCTAAGTGTGGCCGAATATGAAACGAAATTTACGAAACTATCAAAGTTTGCTTCTGAATTGGTGGCCACAGAGCGGCGAAGAGTAAGACGGTTTATACGGGGATTAAATTTGGAACTCCAAGAAGCATTAGCGGCAGTACAAGTGAATACGTTTACAGAGGCCCTTGAGAAAGCTCAAAGAATCGAGACTGCAAAGGCACAGATAAAAGCTTCCCAGACCCAGAAAAGGAGTGCATCGAGTAGTGTAGTGGAGGAATTTAGTGAAGCGAGAGTCCCTTCCAAAGTGCAAAAAGTGAACTTTTTGTCCCACCCACCATGGACATTAGGGGCGATAGGTGAAGGATCTACAAAAGAAAGCCAAATCAGATTTGGGAAAAGTTTTCAAGAAAGCCAAAAGATGGCTTCTCACGTGGTCTGTGGGTACTGTGGGAAGGCAAATCATGTCGAAAGCGATTGTTGCAGAAATGGGCGAAAATGTTTAATCTGCGGAAGTGGCGATCATCAAGTTAGCAACTGTCCGAGGAGACAGTCATGTGAAAGCAATATTCTGCAACTGGATGAAGCTAAATCACAAGTGAATGAAGGAGGGAAACAAACTAGCGGACCGGCAAAGGTTTATGCTTTAGACAACCGACAAGTTCCGGACTCGTCTGAGGCAACTGAAGGTAAAATTTCGAGGACGAAATTGTTTTAAGGGGGAGAGAGTGTAAGGACCCGCAAATTTCTTACATTTTTTTTTCTTTTCTTCAAAAATGCCTTTTATTTGAAAATTATTATTTATTAAAGCCCTACTACCCAAATGTTCCACAATAAGTGCATATGAACCTAGAAAGTGGGGTTTTACTCTTCGTTTCCAAGGTTGGGGCAAATTAGGGTTTTCGCGATTTTTCGCCGGATGAAATTTCGGTATGGAGCAAGGATCAAATTTGGTGATTAAAAGTGACTTTTAAGTGAGAAATAATATGCGATTAGGAGCAATGAGATAAGGTTGGTGAATAGGAAGTAAAAACCCTAATACGTGTGTTTTTAAGAAAAACGGCGCGAATCGGCGGGTCCCGCGCACTAACGGTTGAACGCACCACTTGACCACCACTTTCTTACCATACAAGCTTATTGATATTTGAGCAAAATATCTCCTAAATTCCAGCTAAGCTTGACCGAAATTAGAGGTTGAAAATACAAGAAAAGAAAAGGAAATTTTTACTTGGTATGGGTTGTGACAAGTGTCACACCATTAAAGGCCATTGACCAAGACATTGTCCAACCTTCTTATCCCCAAAATTGCACCATTCTTCCTCATTATTTCTGCTGAAGAGCCGAGAGAGAGAGAGAGCAAAAACAAGAGAAAAGCTTCTCCATTTCTTCTTGAATCAAGTCACAAAGTGAGGAAACAAAGGAACTAAACCGATTAAAGGCACCCTTGAGTGTTTATTGAGTGAGCTATTGGTGAAATTTTGAAGGGGAAGGCTAGGGTTGCTCTTGGTAGACACTAAGCAAGGTAAGGATGATGATTTCCCCAACTTTTACTCTTAATCTTGTTTAAATTAGCTTAGCATCTCAAGATTGTGATGAATTACGGTTGTTATCATGTTTTGGGTAATTTTTCCTTTTATTACATGAGTTAGGGTTTCATAAATTTCTGCCTAAACTTGATGTAGGATGAATATATGTTGTATCCAAGGTTATATAGGGGGTTTTGGTAGCAAGTGGAGTAAGAAATTAAGAAAGTTATCATTGAAACCAAAAGATTTCAGATTTCTGGAAAATTGTCACTAGGTTCTGCCCGTTTTTATTGCCCTATGTTAGAGGCCGAATTGGGCATGGCATAAAACATGAAAGTTGTATAGAATGGTATTTTATAGGTTCCTACAAAATTTCAGCTCAATCGGAGTAACGTAACCCGTGAAAAGACCAAAATACCCTCACTATTTTATGAAATTTCCAGTGTTCCGTTTTGGTTAGTTTATCCAGTTTATCACGTTTATTCACTAGGATTCGTACTGATTTAGCTTTTGCCAAAACATGAAAGTTTTAGTATTATGTCTTAGCTTTCAAACGCCTCCAAGAACACCTTAATCGGACCTTGGTAACCTGAGATATGACCATTCCAGTGCAGAGCAGTTAAATAGCCGACGAGTTAGATTTTGGTTCTGTAAATTGAGAATTGGACTAGGTTGCAATGGAAACAGGACTAAGTGATCTTCATGAACATTGTAGCCCTGTGTCTTAGCTTCGAAACGGTATAAGTTGCGCCTCAATCCGATAAGCGTAGCCTCAAATGTGTTCTTTCCGCAACCACACGTCAAATCTGTCTTTTGCTAGATTGTATTCCCGCACTTGTTATTACTTTGATTCTTATTTTTATGATGTTATGAGCCTATGGAACGGCTATTGACTTGCATTTACGATATATATGACTTTGGGATTGGCTGAGAAAAAATAATGAAGCCTAAATGGCTGGAAAATTAGGTAAACACAAAGGGCGTGCTGCCCAAATTTTCGCTCGAGGGCTAGGTTTTCTATTTGAACTTGTATACTTTTGTTTGGCCAATACCATGACCGGCTTTCCATTTTAAAACATGATTTTTCATCCTTAGGGGTTCAAACAACCCTCTCCTTACTTGAAAGTCATCTTTACGCGTTTTACTCCTAATTAGTCGGGTTTCTTTGTTTCCCTTAAATGTTTTGCTCGATAAACTGTAATATGTTCTCTTGTTCAACCTTAGGTTTCATTGGTGACTAAGGGTAATATCCGGAAGGATATTTTGCACGTTATTTTGCATAACTAGGTGAGTGTTCCTTATTTGACTTTATGGCTTGTTGTTATCGTTTGCTAATGTGTTAAGTGTTTTTAATGATTTTCAGAACGAGCTTTCTAGGCGAGTGTGTACTTTATCGCACTCGACCTAAATAACTGTGCAATTTTCAAGGATTTAATGAGTAAAATGTTACTTGCGCATGAATGTAAGCCTTTTTGGGCTGAACTGGCCATTGCCCCTTGTTACCGGTCATCTCGAGCCAGAAGCGGACTCGGTCGGGCGATTAGGGACTTGGGTGAACGTTTGGTATACTCGAGTATTACCCTGTAGGTTGGTGGAGACTGGCCAACGGCCAGGATGGGGGTGAATGAATGAATGAACGAACGAACAAACGAACGAGGGTTTATTGATAAACGAAAAATGCATTTTCGAATGATTGGAGGAATAAGGGAAAATGTCAGGAGAACGAATGAATGAACGAACGAATTGCTCCTTGTGAGCCGTATCCTTTTAATGAATGTTACTATTGCTTTCCATTGTAAATGTTTCTTGAATTATTGATCCTCCATGTTTAATGTATTGAATTGATTGTTTGATTATCTGTTCGGAACCTCACTGGGCTTTAAGCTCACCCCTTTAGTTTTGTTTTCCTTAACAGGGGACGGCGAGCAGGATGAGAGCATAGACTAGCCTAGTCTAGGTCTTTTCTTTCTTTTGTAATGGTTCTCGCCCTAGTGCTTGGCACGGGCTAGTTGTATGGTGAAGTGAGAACCTTTGTACATTTGATGGCTGTACTTCCTTTTGAGATAGCAATGTATATAAGTTCCGCTTTAAGTTTGGATTGCTGCCCTATTTATTCTTGTGATTTATTCCGATTTTAATTGAGGACTGTAGTGAATGACTGAGTCCCGGCGAGAGTTGGGCAGGCGACCCGCCAAACCTTGGGGTACGCCCTACGGGGAGGTGGGGCCGTCACAGGTGGTATCAGAGCTTAGGCTTTAGATCTCTGTTGTGTATCCTAGATTAAAGATTAGGATACCGGACTGTGGGATTTGATTGGACTTGAAAGTTAAGCGATTGAGGGATAAAACTTATAGCTGCTTCGCGTGGTTTCTACGTGGAGTGACCCTGGACTAAGTGGTGAATAAGTATGAGGGACTAAGTGCTCGTTCGAGCATAAGCTATGAATTGCGAATGTTATAGGCCTTAAATCTTTCTTATGGTATCTGAGGACTATAGATAGGTACGTCAGGTAGGAATTTCGATTGTAGATGGTTTACTCTTGGGACTGCAGCTCGAGATGTGAACTATCTTATTTCGGATTCTCGTGCCTGAGTACTCTATAGTTGATGTGCTGCTAAATACTTGAGACTTGCATTTTGGGAACATGAACGGGTTTTGTCTGGCTAGAATAAGTATAAGAGATCAACAGACATCGAGTCGGATAGAAAGTGACGTGAGAAATCGGACGGGGTTATTCTAGTTGGGTGTGGGACGATATACCCATTTTCTTTTGATTCGCCCGTATATTGTCACTACATGCCGTCAGTTGTGTATTTGTGTATTGAATATCCGCTTGACTTGAGACGTATTTGTGTATTTGATTATTTGTTTCTTTGATATGTTTATGTGGTGTGTTATGTGGCTATATGTTTATTTGAGTATTTGGTGCCCTCAATTTTAGTTACTTTATTCACCTTATCGTGTTTATTTACTAAATTACCTTTTGGGGAAAAAGAAAAGAGAGGGAAAACATATATATGGACGGAAGACGTGGACGTGGACTTGGACGTGGCCGTGGGAATGAACGAGCTCAAGAGCCAAGAGAGGAAAGAGAAACAACAGCTGCACAAAAGCAAGGAACGAGGGTTGAAGCCGAAGACCAAATGGCAACGGTAATGCAACAAATGACAGATATCTTGGCAAGACTGGTGAATCAACCCCGGAACCCTGAAATCGGAGAAGATAAGGCTCTTGAGAGGTTTCAGAAGTTTACTCCTCCGAAATTCCTTGGAGGATCTGATTCGGATGTAGCCGAACAATGGTTAGAGGCCATGATTAATATTTTCACCGTCTTGAACTACACCGAGCAAAGACAAGTAAACTTTGCGGTGTTCCAATTTGAAGGATCGGCCCGAGCGTGGTGGAACGTTATTAAAGTAAAATGGGAGAGAGAACAGACCGTATGGACATGGACGAATTCCATAAGGGAATTTAACGAGAAATACCTCCCTTCTTTAGTTCAAGAGAGGAGAGAGGAAGAGTTTATTGGACTACGCCAGGGAACGCTAAGTGTGGCCGAATATGAAACGAAATTTACGAAACTATACAAGTTTGCTTCTGAATTGGTGGCCACAGAGCGGCGAAGAGTAAGACGGTTTATACGGGGATTAAATTTGGAACTCCAAGAAGCATTAGCGGCAGTACAAGTGAATACGTTTACAGAGGCCCTTGAGAAAGCTCAAAGAATCGAGACTGCAAAGGCACAGATAAAAGCTTCCCAGACCCAGAAAAGGAGTGCATCGAGTAGTGTAGTGGAGGAATTTAGTGAAGCGAGAGTCCCTTCCAAAGTGCAAAAAGTGAACTTTTTGTCCCACCCACCATGGACATTAGGGGCGATAGGTGAAGGATCTACAAAAGAAAGCCAAATCAGATTTGGGAAAAGTTTTCAAGAAAGCCAAAAGATGGCTTCTCACGTGGTCTGTGGGTAGTGTGGAAAGGCAAATCATGTCGAAAGCGATTGTTGGAGAAAGGGGCGGAAATGTTTAATCTGCGGAAGTGGCGATCATCAAGTTAGCAACTGTCCGAGGAGACAGTCATGTGAAAGCAATATTCTGCAACTGGATGGAGCTAAATCACAAGTGAATGAAGGAGGGAAACAAACTAGCGGACCGGCAAAGGTTTATGCTTTAGACAACCGACAAGTTCCGGACTCGTCTGAGGCAACTGAAGGTAAAATTTCGAGGACGAAATTGTTTTAAGGGGGAGAGAGTGTAAGGACCCGCAAATTTCTTACATTTTTTTTTCTTTTCTTCAAAAATGCCTTTTATTTGAAAATTATTATTTATTAAAGCCCTACTACCCAAATGTTCCACAATAAGTGCATATGAACCTAGAAAGTAGGGTTTTACTCTTCGTTTCCAAGGTTGGGGCAAATTAGGGTTTTCGCGATTTTTCGCCGGATGAAATTTCGGTATGGAGCAAGGATCAAATTTGGTGATTAAAAGTGACTTTTAAGTGAGAAATAATATGTGATTAGGAGCAATGAGATAAGGTTGGTGAATAGGAAGTAAAAACCCTAGTACGTGTGTTTTTAAGAAAAACGGCGCGAATCGGCGGGTCCCGCGCACTAACGGTTGAACGCACCACTTGACCACCACTTTCTTACCATACAAGCTTATTGATATTTGAGCAAAATATCTCCTAAATTCCAGCTAAGCTTGACCGAAATTAGAGGTTGAAAATACAAGAAAAGAAAAGGAAATTTTTACTTGGTATGGGTTGTGACAAGTGTCACACCATTAAAGGCCATTGACCAAGACATTGTCCAACCTTCTTATCCCCAAAATTGCACCATTCTTCCTCATTATTTCTGCTGAAGAGCCGAGAGAGAGAGAGAGCAAAAACAAGAGAAAAGCTTCTCCATTTCTTCTTGAATCAAGTCACAAAGTGAGGAAACAAAGGAACTAAACCGATTAAAGGCACCCTTGAGTGTTTATTGAGTGAGCTATTGGTGAAATTTTGAAGGGGAAGGCTAGGGTTGCTCTTGGTAGACACTAAGCAAGGTAAGGATGATGATTTCCCCAATTTTTACTCTTAATCTTGTTTAAATTAGCTTAGCATCTCAAGATTGTGATGAATTACGGTTGTTATCATGTTTTGGGTAATTTTTCCTTTTGTTACATGAGTTAGGGTTTCATAAATTTCTGCCTAAACTTGATGTACGATGAATATATGTTGTATCCAAGGTTATATAGGGGGTTTTGGTAGCAAGTGGAGTAAGAAATTAAGAAAGTTATCATTGAAACCAAAAGATTTCAGATTTCTGGAAAATTGTCACTAGGTTCTGCCCGTTTTTATTGCCCTATGTTAGAGGCCGAATTGGGCTTTGTATAAAACATGAAAGTTGTAGAGAATGGTATTTTATAGGTTCCTACAAAATTTCAGCTCAATCGGAGCAACGTAACCCATGAAAAGACCAAAATACCCTCACTATTTTAGGAAATTTCCAGTGTTCCGTTTTGGTCAGTTTATCCAGTTTATCACGTTTATTCACTCGGATTCGTACTGATTTATCTTTTTGCCAAAACATGAAAGTTTTAGTATTATGTCTTAGCTTTCAAACGCCTCCAAGAACACCTTAATCGGACCTTGGTAACCTGAGATATGACCATTCCAGTGCAGAGCAGTTAAATAGCCGACGAGTTAGATTTTGGTTCTGTAAATTGAGAATTGGACTAGGTTGCATTGGAAACAGGACTAAGTGACCTTCATGAACATTGTAGCCCAGTGTCTTAGCTTCGAAACGGTATAAGTTGCGCCTCAATCCGATAAGCGTAGCCTCAAATGTGTTATTTCCGTAACCACACGTCAAATCTGTCTTTTGCTAGATTGTATTCCCGCACTTGTTATTACTCTGATTCTTATTTTTATGATGTTATGAGCCTATGGAACGGCTATTGACTTGCATTTACGATATATATGACTTTGGGATTGGCTGTGGAAAAATAATGAAGCCTAAATGGCTGGAAAATTAGGTAAACACAAAGGGCGTGCTGCCCAAATTTCGCTCGAGGGCTAGGTTTTCTATTTGAACTTGTATACTTTTGTTTGGCCAATACCATGACCGGCTTTCCATTTTAAAACATGATTTTTCATCCTTGGGGGTTCAAACAACTCTCTTCTTACTTGAAAGTCATCTTTACACGTTTTACTCCTAATTAGTCGGATTTCTTTGTTTCCCTTAAATGTTTTGCTCGATAAACTGTAATATGTTCTCTTGTTCAACCTTAGGTTTCATTGGTGACTAAGGGTAATATCCGGAAGGATATTTTGCACGTTATTTTGCATAACTAGGTGAGTGTTCCTTATTTGACTTTATGGCTTGTTGTTATCGTTTGCTAATGTGTTAAGTACTTTTAATGATTTCCAGAACGAGCTTTCTAGGCGAGTGTGTACTTTATCGCACTCGACCTAAATAACTGTGTAATTTTCAAGGATTTAATGAGTAAAATGTTACTTGCGCGTGAATGTAAGCCTTTTTGGCCTGAACTGGCCATTGCCCCTTGTTACCGGTCGTCTCGAGCCAGAAGCGGACTCGGTCGGGCGATTAGAGACTTGGGTGAACGTTTGGTATACTCGAGTATTACCCTGTAGGTTGGTGGAGACTGGCCAACGGCCAGGACGGGGGTGAATGAATGAATGAACGAACGGACAAACGAACGAGGGTTTATTGATAAACGAAAAATGCATTTTCGAATGATTGGAGGAACAAGGGAAAATGTCAGGAGAACGAATGAATGAACGAACGAATTGCTCCTTGTGAGCCGTATCCTTTTAATGAATGTTACTATTGCTTTCCATTGTAAATGTTTCTTGAATTATTGATCCTCCATGTTTAATGTATTGAATTGATTGTTTGATTATCTGTTCGGAACCTCACTGGGCTTTTAGCTCACCCCTTTAGTTTTGTTTTCCTTAACAGGGGACGGCGAGCAGGATGAGAGCATAGACTAGCCTAGTCTAGGTCTTTTGTTTCTTTTGTAATGGTTCTCGCCCTAGTGCTTGGCACGGGCTAGTTGTATGGTGAAGTGAGAACCTTTGTACATTTGATGGCTGTACTTCCTTTTGAGATAGCAATGTATATAAGTTCCGCTTTAAGTTTGGATTGCTGCCCTATTTATTCTTGTGATTTATTCCGATTTTAATTGAGGACTGTAGTGAATGACTGAGTCCCGGCGAGAGTTGGGCAGGCGACCCGCCGAACCCTGGGGTACGCCCTAGGGGGAGGTGGGGCCGTCACAGGTGGTATCAGAGCTTAGGCTTCAGATCTCTGTTGTGTATCCTAGATTAAAGATTAGGATACCGGACTGTGGGATTTGATTGGACTTGAAAGTTAAGCGATTGAGGGATAAAACTTATAGCTGCTTCGCGTGGTTTCTACGTGGAGTGACCCTGGACTAAGTGGTGAATAAGTATGAGGGACTAAGTGCTCGTTCGAGCATAAGCTATGAATTGCGAATGTTATAGGCCTTAAATCTTTCTTATGGTATCTGAGGACTATAGATAGGTACGTCAGGTAGGAATTTCGATTGTAGATGGTTTACTCCTGGGACTGCAGCTCGAGATGTGAACTATCTTATTTCGGATTCTCGTGCCTGAGTACTCTATAGTTGAGGTGCTGCTAAATACTTGAAACTTGCATTTTGGGAACATGAACGGGTTTTGTCTGGCTAGAATAAGTATAAGAGATCAACAGACATCGAGTCGGATAGAAAGTGACGTGAGAAATCGGACGGGGTTATTCTAGTTGGGTGTGGGATGATATACCCCTTTTCTTTTGATTCGCCCGTATATTGTCACTACATGCCGTCAGTTGTGTACTTGTGTATTGAATATCCGCTTGACTTGAGACGTATTTGTGTATTTGATTATTTGTTTCTTTGATATGTTTATGTGGTGTGTTATGTGGCTATATGTTTATTTGAGTATAGGGTGCTCTCAATTTTAGTTACTTTAGTCACCTTATCGTGTTTATTTACTAAATTACCTTTTGGGGAAAAAGAAAAGAGAGGGAAAACATATATATGGACGGAAGACGTAGCCGTGGACGTGGACGTGGCCGTGGGAATGAACGAGCTTAAGAGCCAAGAGAGGAAAGAGAAACAACAGCTGCACAAGAGCAAGGAACGAGGGTTGAAGCCGAAGACCAAATGGCAACGGTAATGCAACAAATGACAGATATCTTGGCAAGACTGGTGGATCAACAGGGCCAAATGGCCGTGAATCAACCCGGAACCCTGAAATCGGAGAAGATAAGGCTCTTGAGAGGTTTCAGAAGTTTACTCCTCCGAAATTCCTTGGAGGATCTGATCCGGATATAGCCGAACAATGGTTAGAGGCCATGATTAATATTTTCACCGTCTTGAACTACACCGAGCAAAGACAAGTAAACTTTGCGGTGTTCCAATTTGAAGGATCGGCCCGAGCGTGGTGGAACGTTATTAAAGCAAAATGGGAGAGAGAACAGACCGTATGGACATGGACGAATTTCATAAGGGAATTTAACGAGAAATACCTCCCTCCTTTAGTTCAAAAGAGGAGAGAGGAAGAGTTTATTGGACTACGCCAGGGAACGCTAAGTGTGGCCGAATATGAAACGAAATTTACGAAACTATCAAAGTTTGCTTCTGAATTGGTGGCCACAGAGCGGCGAAGAGTAAGACGGTTTATACGGGGATTAAATTTGGAACTCCAAGAAGCATTAGCGGCAGTACAAGTGAATACGTTTACAGAGGCCCTTGAGAAAGCTCAAAGAATCGAGACTGCAAAGGCACAGATAAAAGCTTCCCAAACCCAGAAAAGGAGTGCATCGAGTAGTGTAGTGGAGGAATTTAGTGAAGCGAGAGTCCCTTCCAAAGTGCAAAAAGTGAACTTTTTGTCCCACCCACCATGGACATTAGGGGCGATAGGTGAAGGATCTACAAAAGAAAGCCAAATCAGATTTGGGAAAAGTTTTCAAGAAAGCCAAAAGATGGCTTCTCACGTGGTCTGTGGGTACTGTGGGAAGGCAAATCATGTCGAAAGCGATTGTTGGAGAAATGGGCGAAAATGTTTAATCTGCGGAAGTGGCGATCATCAAGTTAGCAACTGTCCGAGGAGACAGTCATGTGAAAGCAATATTCTGCAACTGGATGAAGCTAAATCACAAGTGAATGAAGGAGGGAAACAAACTAGCGGACCGGCAAAGGTTTATGCTTTAGACAACCGACAAGTTCCGGACTCGTCTGAGGCAACTGAAGGTAAAATTTCGAGGACGAAATTGTTTTAAGGGGGAGAGAGTGTAAGGACCCGCAAATTTCTTACATTTTTTTTTCTTTTCTTCAAAAATGCCTTTTATTTGAAAATTATTATTTATTAAAGCCCTACTACCCAAATGTTCCACAATAAGTGCATATGAACCTAGAAAGTAGGGTTTTACTCTTCGTTTCCAAGGTTGGGGCAAATTAGGGTTTTCGCGATTTTTCGCCGGATGAAATTTCGGTATGGAGCAAGGATCAAATTTGGTGATTAAAAGTGACTTTTAAGTGAGAAATAATATGTGATTAGGAGCAATGAGATAAGGTTGGTGAATAGGAAGTAAAAACCCTAGTACGTGTGTTTTTAAGAAAAACGGCGCGAATCGGCGGGTCCCGCGCACTAACGGTTGAACGCACCACTTGACCACCACTTTCTTACCATACAAGCTTATTGATATTTGAGCAAAATATCTCCTAAATTCCAGCTAAGCTTGACCGAAATTAGAGGTTGAAAATACAAGAAAAGAAAAGGAAATTTTTACTTGGTATGGGTTGTGACAAGTGTCACACCATTAAAGGCCATTGACCAAGACATTGTCCAACCTTCTTATCCCCAAAATTGCACCATTCTTCCTCATTATTTCTGCTGAAGAGCCGAGAGAGAGAGAGAGCAAAAACAAGAGAAAAGCTTCTCCATTTCTTCTTGAATCAAGTCACAAAGTGAGGAAACAAAGGAACTAAACCGATTAAAGGCACCCTTGAGTGTTTATTGAGTGAGCTATTGGTGAAATTTTGAAGGGGAAGGCTAGGGTTGCTCTTGGTAGACACTAAGCAAGGTAAGGATGATGATTTCCCCAATTTTTACTCTTAATCTTGTTTAAATTAGCTTAGCATCTCAAGATTGTGATGAATTACGGTTGTTATCATGTTTTGGGTAATTTTTCCTTTTGTTACATGAGTTAGGGTTTCATAAATTTCTGCCTAAACTTGATGTATGATGAATATATGTTGTATCCAAGGTTATATAGGGGGTTTTGGTAGCAAGTGGAGTAAGAAATTAAGAAAGTTATCATTGAAACCAAAAGATTTCAGATTTCTGGAAAATTGTCACTAGGTTCTGCCCGTTTTTATTGCCCTATGTTAGAGGCCGAATTGGGCATGGCATAAAACATGAAAGTTGTATAGAATGGTATTTTATAGGTTCCTACAAAATTTCAGCTCAATCGGAGTAACGTAACCCGTGAAAAGACCAAAATACCCTCACTATTTTATGAAATTTCCAGTGTTCCGTTTTGGTTAGTTTATCCAGTTTATCACGTTTATTCACTAGGATTCGTACTGATTTAGCTTTTGCCAAAACATGAAAGTTTTAGTATTATGTCTTAGCTTTCAAACGCCTCCAAGAACACCTTAATCGGACCTTGGTAACCTGAGATATGACCATTCCAGTGCAGAGCAGTTAAATAGCCGACGAGTTAGATTTTGGTTCTGTAAATTGAGAATTGGACTAGGTTGCATTGGAAACAGGACTAAGTGATCTTCATGAACATTGTAGCCCTGTGTCTTAGCTTCGAAACGGTATAAGTTGCGCCTCAATCCGATAAGCGTAGCCTCAAATGTGTTCTTTCCGCAACCACACGTCAAATCTGTCTTTTGCTAGATTGTATTCCCGCACTTGTTATTACTTTGATTCTTATTTTTATGATGTTATGAGCCTATGGAACGGCTATTGACTTGCATTTACGATATATATGACTTTGGGATTGGCTGAGAAAAAATAATGAAGCCTAAATGGCTGGAAAATTAGGTAAACACAAAGGGCGTGCTGCCCAAATTTTCGCTCGAGGGCTAGGTTTTCTATTTGAACTTGTATACTTTTGTTTGGCCAATACCATGACCGGCTTTCCATTTTAAAACATGATTTTTCATCCTTAGGGGTTCAAACAACCCTCTCCTTACTTGAAAGTCATCTTTACGCGTTTTACTCCTAATTAGTCGGGTTTCTTTGTTTCCCTTAAATGTTTTGCTCGATAAACTGTAATATGTTCTCTTGTTCAACCTTAGGTTTCATTGGTGACTAAGGGTAATATCCGGAAGGATATTTTGCACGTTATTTTGCATAACTAGGTGAGTGTTCCTTATTTGACTTTATGGCTTGTTGTTATCGTTTGCTAATGTGTTAAGTGTTTTTAATGATTTTCAGAACGAGCTTTCTAGGCGAGTGTGTACTTTATCGCACTCGACCTAAATAACTGTGCAATTTTCAAGGATTTAATGAGTAAAATGTTACTTGCGCATGAATGTAAGCCTTTTTGGGCTGAACTGGCCATTGCCCCTTGTTACCGGTCGTCTCGAGCCAGAAGCGGACTCGGTCGGGCGATTAGGGACTTGGGTGAACGTTTGGTATACTCGAGTATTACCCTGTAGGTTGGTGGAGACTGGCCAACGGCCAGGACGGGGGTGAATGAATGAATGAACGAACGAACAAACGAACGAGGGTTTATTGATAAACGAAAAATGCATTTTCGAATGATTGGAGGAATAAGGGAAAATGTCAGGAGAACGAATGAATGAACGAACGAATTGCTCCTTGTGAGCCGTATCCTTTTAATGAATGTTACTATTGCTTTCCATTGTAAATGTTTCTTGAATTATTGATCCTCCATGTTTAATGTATTGAATTGATTGTTTGATTATCTGTTCGGAACCTCACTGGGCTTTTAGCTCACCCCTTTAGTTTTGTTTTCCTTAACAGGGGACGGCGAGCAGGATGAGAGCATAGACTAGCCTAGTCTAGGTCTTTTGTTTCTTTTGTAATGGTTCTCGCCCTAGTGCTTGGCACGGGCTAGTTGTATGGTGAAGTGAGAACCTTTGTACATTTGATGGCTGTACTTCCTTTTGAGATAGCAATGTATATAAGTTCCGCTTTAAGTTTGGATTGCTGCCCTATTTATTCTTGTGATTTATTCCGATTTTAATTGAGGACTGTAGTGAATGACTGAGTCCCGGCGAGAGTTGGGCAGGCGACCCGCCGAACCCTGGGGTACGCCCTAGGGGGAGGTGGGGCCGTCACAGGTGGTATCAGAGCTTAGGCTTCAGATCTCTGTTGTGTATCCTAGATTAAAGATTAGGATACCGGACTGTGGGATTTGATTGGACTTGAAAGTTAAGCGATTGAGGGATAAAACTTATAGCTGCTTCGCGTGGTTTCTACGTGGAGTGACCCTGGACTAAGTGGTGAATAAGTATGAGGGACTAAGTGCTCGTTCGAGCATAAGCTATGAATTGCGAATGTTATAGGCCTTAAATCTTTCTTATGGTATCTGAGGACTATAGATAGGTACGTCAGGTAGGAATTTCGATTGTAGATGGTTTACTCCTGGGACTGCAGCTCGAGATGTGAACTATCTTATTTCGGATTCTCGTGCCTGAGTACTCTATAGTTGAGGTGCTGCTAAATACTTGAAACTTGCATTTTGGGAACATGAACGGGTTTTGTCTGGCTAGAATAAGTATAAGAGATCAACAGACATCGAGTCGGATAGAAAGTGACGTGAGAAATCGGACGGGGTTATTCTAGTTGGGTGTGGGATGATATACCCCTTTTCTTTTGATTCGCCCGTATATTGTCACTACATGCCGTCAGTTGTGTACTTGTGTATTGAATATCCGCTTGACTTGAGACGTATTTGTGTATTTGATTATTTGTTTCTTTGATATGTTTATGTGGTGTGTTATGTGGCTATATGTTTATTTGAGTATAGGGTGCTCTCAATTTTAGTTACTTTAGTCACCTTATCGTGTTTATTTACTAAATTACCTTTTGGGGAAAAAGAAAAGAGAGGGAAAACATATATATGGACGGAAGACGTAGCCGTGGACGTGGACGTGGCCGTGGGAATGAACGAGCTTAAGAGCCAAGAGAGGAAAGAGAAACAACAGCTGCACAAGAGCAAGGAACGAGGGTTGAAGCCGAAGACCAAATGGCAACGGTAATGCAACAAATGACAGATATCTTGGCAAGACTGGTGGATCAACAGGGCCAAATGGCCGTGAATCAACCCGGAACCCTGAAATCGGAGAAGATAAGGCTCTTGAGAGGTTTCAGAAGTTTACTCCTCCGAAATTCCTTGGAGGATCTGATCCGGATATAGCCGAACAATGGTTAGAGGCCATGATTAATATTTTCACCGTCTTGAACTACACCGAGCAAAGACAAGTAAACTTTGCGGTGTTCCAATTTGAAGGATCGGCCCGAGCGTGGTGGAACGTTATTAAAGCAAAATGGGAGAGAGAACAGACCGTATGGACATGGACGAATTTCATAAGGGAATTTAACGAGAAATACCTCCCTCCTTTAGTTCAAAAGAGGAGAGAGGAAGAGTTTATTGGACTACGCCAGGGAACGCTAAGTGTGGCCGAATATGAAACGAAATTTACGAAACTATCAAAGTTTGCTTCTGAATTGGTGGCCACAGAGCGGCGAAGAGTAAGACGGTTTATACGGGGATTAAATTTGGAACTCCAAGAAGCATTAGCGGCAGTACAAGTGAATACGTTTACAGAGGCCCTTGAGAAAGCTCAAAGAATCGAGACTGCAAAGGCACAGATAAAAGCTTCCCAGACCCAGAAAAGGAGTGCATCGAGTAGTGTAGTGGAGGAATTTAGTGAAGCGAGAGTCCCTTCCAAAGTGCAAAAAGTGAACTTTTTGTCCCACCCACCATGGACATTAGGGGCGATAGGTGAAGGATCTACAAAAGAAAGCCAAATCAGATTTGGGAAAAGTTTTCAAGAAAGCCAAAAGATGGCTTCTCACGTGGTCTGTGGGTACTGTGGGAAGGCAAATCATGTCGAAAGCGATTGTTGCAGAAATGGGCGAAAATGTTTAATCTGCGGAAGTGGCGATCATCAAGTTAGCAACTGTCCGAGGAGACAGTCATGTGAAAGCAATATTCTGCAACTGGATGAAGCTAAATCACAAGTGAATGAAGGAGGGAAACAAACTAGCGGACCGGCAAAGGTTTATGCTTTAGACAACCGACAAGTTCCGGACTCGTCTGAGGCAACTGAAGGTAAAATTTCGAGGACGAAATTGTTTTAAGGGGGAGAGAGTGTAAGGACCCGCAAATTTCTTACATTTTTTTTTCTTTTCTTCAAAAATGCCTTTTATTTGAAAATTATTATTTATTAAAGCCCTACTACCCAAATGTTCCACAATAAGTGCATATGAACCTAGAAAGTGGGGTTTTACTCTTCGTTTCCAAGGTTGGGGCAAATTAGGGTTTTCGCGATTTTTCGCCGGATGAAATTTCGGTATGGAGCAAGGATCAAATTTGGTGATTAAAAGTGACTTTTAAGTGAGAAATAATATGCGATTAGGAGCAATGAGATAAGGTTGGTGAATAGGAAGTAAAAACCCTAATACGTGTGTTTTTAAGAAAAACGGCGCGAATCGGCGGGTCCCGCGCACTAACGGTTGAACGCACCACTTGACCACCACTTTCTTACCATACAAGCTTATTGATATTTGAGCAAAATATCTCCTAAATTCCAGCTAAGCTTGACCGAAATTAGAGGTTGAAAATACAAGAAAAGAAAAGGAAATTTTTACTTGGTATGGGTTGTGACAAGTGTCACACCATTAAAGGCCATTGACCAAGACATTGTCCAACCTTCTTATCCCCAAAATTGCACCATTCTTCCTCATTATTTCTGCTGAAGAGCCGAGAGAGAGAGAGAGCAAAAACAAGAGAAAAGCTTCTCCATTTCTTCTTGAATCAAGTCACAAAGTGAGGAAACAAAGGAACTAAACCGATTAAAGGCACCCTTGAGTGTTTATTGAGTGAGCTATTGGTGAAATTTTGAAGGGGAAGGCTAGGGTTGCTCTTGGTAGACACTAAGCAAGGTAAGGATGATGATTTCCCCAATTTTTACTCTTAATCTTGTTTAAATTAGCTTAGCATCTCAAGATTGTGATGAATTACGGTTGTTATCATGTTTTGGGTAATTTTTCCTTTTGTTACATGAGTTAGGGTTTCATAAATTTCTGCCTAAACTTGATGTATGATGAATATATGTTGTATCCAAGGTTATATAGGGGGTTTTGGTAGCAAGTGGAGTAAGAAATTAAGAAAGTTATCATTGAAACCAAAAGATTTCAGATTTCTGGAAAATTGTCACTAGGTTCTGCCCGTTTTTATTGCCCTATGTTAGAGGCCGAATTGGGCATGGCATAAAACATGAAAGTTGTATAGAATGGTATTTTATAGGTTCCTACAAAATTTCAGCTCAATCGGAGTAACGTAACCCGTGAAAAGACCAAAATACCCTCACTATTTTATGAAATTTCCAGTGTTCCGTTTTGGTTAGTTTATCCAGTTTATCACGTTTATTCACTAGGATTCGTACTGATTTAGCTTTTGCCAAAACATGAAAGTTTTAGTATTATGTCTTAGCTTTCAAACGCCTCCAAGAACACCTTAATCGGACCTTGGTAACCTGAGATATGACCATTCCAGTGCAGAGCAGTTAAATAGCCGACGAGTTAGATTTTGGTTCTGTAAATTGAGAATTGGACTAGGTTGCATTGGAAACAGGACTAAGTGATCTTCATGAACATTGTAGCCCTGTGTCTTAGCTTCGAAACGGTATAAGTTGCGCCTCAATCCGATAAGCGTAGCCTCAAATGTGTTCTTTCCGCAACCACACGTCAAATCTGTCTTTTGCTAGATTGTATTCCCGCACTTGTTATTACTTTGATTCTTATTTTTATGATGTTATGAGCCTATGGAACGGCTATTGACTTGCATTTACGATATATATGACTTTGGGATTGGCTGAGAAAAAATAATGAAGCCTAAATGGCTGGAAAATTAGGTAAACACAAAGGGCGTGCTGCCCAAATTTTCGCTCGAGGGCTAGGTTTTCTATTTGAACTTGTATACTTTTGTTTGGCCAATACCATGACCGGCTTTCCATTTTAAAACATGATTTTTCATCCTTAGGGGTTCAAACAACCCTCTCCTTACTTGAAAGTCATCTTTACGCGTTTTACTCCTAATTAGTCGGGTTTCTTTGTTTCCCTTAAATGTTTTGCTCGATAAACTGTAATATGTTCTCTTGTTCAACCTTAGGTTTCATTGGTGACTAAGGGTAATATCCGGAAGGATATTTTGCACGTTATTTTGCATAACTAGGTGAGTGTTCCTTATTTGACTTTATGGCTTGTTGTTATCGTTTGCTAATGTGTTAAGTGTTTTTAATGATTTTCAGAACGAGCTTTCTAGGCGAGTGTGTACTTTATCGCACTCGACCTAAATAACTGTGCAATTTTCAAGGATTTAATGAGTAAAATGTTACTTGCGCATGAATGTAAGCCTTTTTGGGCTGAACTGGCCATTGCCCCTTGTTACCGGTCATCTCGAGCCAGAAGCGGACTCGGTCGGGCGATTAGGGACTTGGGTGAACGTTTGGTATACTCGAGTATTACCCTGTAGGTTGGTGGAGACTGGCCAACGGCCAGGACGGGGGTGAATGAATGAATGAACGAACGAACAAACGAACGAGGGTTTATTGATAAACGAAAAATGCATTTTCGAATGATTGGAGGAATAAGGGAAAATGTCAGGAGAACGAATGAATGAACGAACGAATTGCTCCTTGTGAGCCGTATCCTTTTAATGAATGTTACTATTGCTTTCCATTGTAAATGTTTCTTGAATTATTGATCCTCCATGTTTAATGTATTGAATTGATTGTTTGATTATCTGTTCGGAACCTCACTGGGCTTTTAGCTCACCCCTTTAGTTTTGTTTTCCTTAACAGGGGACGGCGAGCAGGATGAGAGCATAGACTAGCCTAGTCTAGGTCTTTTGTTTCTTTTGTAATGGTTCTCGCCCTAGTGCTTGGCACGGGCTAGTTGTATGGTGAAGTGAGAACCTTTGTACATTTGATGGCTGTACTTCCTTTTGAGATAGCAATGTATATAAGTTCCGCTTTAAGTTTGGATTGCTGCCCTATTTATTCTTGTGATTTATTCCGATTTTAATTGAGGACTGTAGTGAATGACTGAGTCCCGGCGAGAGTTGGGCAGGCGACCCGCCGAACCCTGGGGTACGCCCTACGGGGAGGTGGGGCCGTCACAGGTGGTATCAGAGCTTAGGCTTTCAGATCTCTGTTGTGTATCCTAGATTAAAGATTAGGATACCGGACTGTGGGATTTGATTGGACTTGAAAGTTAAGCGATTGAGGGATAAAACTTATAGCTGCTTCGCGTGGTTTCTACGTGGAGTGACCCTGGACTAAGTGGTGAATAAGTATGAGGGACTAAGTGCTCGTTCGAGCATAAGCTATGAATTGCGAATGTTATAGGCCTTAAATCTTTCTTATGGTATCTGAGGACTATAGATAGGTACGTCAGGTAGGAATTTCGATTGTAGATGGTTTACTCCTGGGACTGCAGCTCGAGATGTGAACTATCTTATTTCGGATTCTCGTGCCTGAGTACTCTATAGTTGAGGTGCTGCTAAATACTTGAGACTTGCATTTTGGGAACATGAACGGGTTTTGTCTGGCTAGAATAAGTATAAGAGATCAACAGACATCGAGTCGGATAGAAAGTGACGTGAGAAATCGGACGGGGTTATTCTAGTTGGGTGTGGGACGATATACCCATTTTCTTTTGATTCGCCCGTATATTGTCACTACATGCCGTCAGTTGTGTACTTGTGTATTGAATATCCGCTTGACTTGAGACGTATTTGTGTATTTGATTATTTGTTTCTTTGATATGTTTATGTGGTGTGTTATGTGGCTATATGTTTATTTGAGTATTTGGTGCCCTCAATTTTAGTTACTTTAGTCACCTTATCGTGTTTATTTACTAAATTACCTTTTGGGGAAAAAGAAAAGAGAGGGAAAACATATATATGGACGGAAGACGTAGCCGTGGACGTGGACGTGGCCGTGGGAATGAACGAGCTCAAGAGCCAAGAGAGGAAAGAGAAACAACAGCTGCACAAGAGCAAGGAACGAGGGTTGAAGCCGAAGACCAAATGGCAACGGTAATGCAACAAATGACAGATATCTTGGCAAGACTGGTGGATCAACAGGGCCAAATGGCCGTGAATCAACCCGGAACCCTGAAATCGGAGAAGATAAGGCTCTTGAGAGGTTTCAGAAGTTTACTCCTCCGAAATTCCTTGGAGGATCTGATCCGGATATAGCCGAACAATGGTTAGAGGCCATGATTAATATTTTCACCGTCTTGAACTACACCGAGCAAAGACAAGTAAACTTTGCGGTGTTCCAATTTGAAGGATCGGCCCGAGCGTGGTGGAACGTTATTAAAGTAAAATGGGAGAGAGAACAGACCGTATGGACATGGACGAATTTCATAAGGGAATTTAACGAGAAATACCTCCCTCCTTTAGTTCAAGAGAGGAGAGAGGAAGAGTTTATTGGACTACGCCAGGGAACGCTAAGTGTGGCCGAATATGAAACGAAATTTACGAAACTATCAAAGTTTGCTTCTGAATTGGTGGCCACAGAGCGGCGAAGAGTAAGACGGTTTATACGGGGATTAAATTTGGAACTCCAAGAAGCATTAGCGGCAGTACAAGTGAATACGTTTACAGAGGCCCTTGAGAAAGCTCAAAGAATCGAGACTGCAAAGGCACAGATAAAAGCTTCCCAGACCCAGAAAAGGAGTGCATCGAGTAGTGTAGTGGAGGAATTTAGTGAAGCGAGAGTCCCTTCCAAAGTGCAAAAAGTGAACTTTTTGTCCCACCCACCATGGACATTAGGGGCGATAGGTGAAGGATCTACAAAAGAAAGCCAAATCAGATTTGGGAAAAGTTTTCAAGAAAGCCAAAAGATGGCTTCTCACGTGGTCTGTGGGTAGTGTGGAAAGGCAAATCATGTCGAAAGCGATTGTTGGAGAAAGGGGCGGAAATGTTTAATCTGCGGAAGTGGCGATCATCAAGTTAGCAACTGTCCGAGGAGACAGTCATGTGAAAGCAATATTCTGCAACTGGATGGAGCTAAATCACAAGTGAATGAAGGAGGGAAACAAACTAGCGGACCGGCAAAGGTTTATGCTTTAGACAACCGACAAGTTCCGGACTCGTCTGAGGCAACTGAAGGTAAAATTTCGAGGACGAAATTGTTTTAAGGGGGAGAGAGTGTAAGGACCCGCAAATTTCTTACATTTTTTTTTCTTTTCTTCAAAAATGCCTTTTATTTGAAAATTATTATTTATTAAAGCCCTACTACCCAAATGTTCCACAATAAGTGCATATGAACCTAGAAAGTAGGGTTTTACTCTTCGTTTCCAAGGTTGGGGCAAATTAGGGTTTTCGCGATTTTTCGCCGGATGAAATTTCGGTATGGAGCAAGGATCAAATTTGGTGATTAAAAGTGACTTTTAAGTGAGAAATAATATGTGATTAGGAGCAATGAGATAAGGTTGGTGAATAGGAAGTAAAAACCCTAGTACGTGTGTTTTTAAGAAAAACGGCGCGAACCGGCGGGTCCCGCGCACTACCGGTTGAACGCACCACTTGACCACCACTTTCTTACCATACAAGCTTATTGATATTTGAGCAAAATATCTCCTAAATTCCAGCTAAACTTGACCGAAATTAGAGGCTGAAAATACAAGAAAAGAAAAGGAAATTTTTACTTGGTAAGGGTTGTGACAAGTGTCACACCATTAGAGGCCATTGACCAAGACATTGTCCAACCTTCTTATCCCCAAAATTGCACCATTCTTCCTCATTATTTCTGCTGAAGAGCCGAGAGAGAGAGAGAGCAAAAACAAGAGAAAAGCTTCTCCATTTCTTCTTGAATCAAGTCACAAAGTGAGGAAACAAAGGAACTAAACCGATTAAAGGCACCCTTGAGTGTTTATTGAGTGAGCTATTGGTGAAATTTTGAAGGGGAAGGCTAGGGTTGCTCTTGGTAGACACTAAGCAAGGTAAGGATGATGATTTCCCCAATTTTTACTCTTAATCTTGTTTAAATTAGCTTAGCATCTCAAGATTGTGATGAATTACGGTTGTTATCATGTTTTGGGTAATTTTTCCTTTTGTTACATGAGTTAGGGTTTCATAAATTTCTGCCTAAACTTGATGTATGATGAATATATGTTGTATCCAAGGTTATATAGGGGGTTTTGGTAGCAAGTGGAGTAAGAAATTAAGAAAGTTATCATTGAAACCAAAAGATTTCAGATTTCTGGAAAATTGTCACTAGGTTCTGCCCGTTTTTATTGCCCTATGTTAGAGGCCGAATTGGGCTTATGGCATAAAACATGAAAGTTGTATAGAATGGTATTTTATAGGTTCCTACAAAATTTCAGCTCAATCGGAGTAACGTAACCCGTGAAAAGACCAAAATACCCTCACTATTTTAGGAAATTTCCAGTGTTCCGTTTTGGTCAGTTTATCCAGTTTATCACGTTTATTCACTAGGATTCGTACTGATTTATCTTTTGCCAAAACATGAAAGTTTTAGTATTATGTCTTAGCTTTCAAACGCCTCCAAGAACACCTTAATCGGACCTTGGTAACCTGAGATATGACCATTCCAGTGCAGAGCAGTTAAATAGCCGACGAGTTAGATTTTGGTTCTGTAAATTGAGAATTGGACTAGGTTGCATTGGAAACAGGACTAAGTGATCTTCATGAACATTGTAGCCCTGTGTCTTAGCTTCGAAACGGTATAAGTTGCGCCTCAATCCGATAAGCGTAGCCTCAAATGTGTTATTTCCGCAACCACACGTCAAATCTGTCTTTTGCTAGATTGTATTCCCGCACTTGTTATTACTTTGATTCTTATTTTTATGATGTTATGAGCCTATGGAACGGCTATTGACTTGCATTTACGATATATATGACTTTGGGATTGGCTGAGGAAAAATAATGAAGCCTAAATGGCTGGAAAATTAGGTAAACACAAAGGGCGTGCTGCCCAAATTTTCGCTCGAGGGCTAGGTTTTCTATTTGAACTTGTATACTTTTGTTTGGCCAATACCATGACCGGCTTTCCATTTTAAAACATGATTTTTCATCCTTAGGGGTTCAAACAACCCTCTTCTTACTTGAAAGTCATCTTTACACGTTTTACTCCTAATTAGTCGGGTTTCTTTGTTTCCCTTAAATGTTTTGCTCGATAAACTGTAATATGTTCTCTTGTTCAACCTTAGGTTTCATTGGTGACTAAGGGTAATATCCGGAAGGATATTTTGCACGTTATTTTGCATAACTAGGTGAGTGTTCCTTATTTGACTTTATGGCTTGTTGTTATCGTTTGCTAATGTGTTAAGTGTTTTTAATGATTTTCAGAACGAGCTTTCTAGGCGAGTGTGTACTTTATCGCACTCGACCTAAATAACTGTGCAATTTTCAAGGATTTAATGAGTAAAATGTTACTTGCGCATGAATGTAAGCCTTTTTGGGCTGAACTGGCCATTGCCCCTTGTTACCGGTCGTCTCGAGCCAGAAGCGGACTCGGTCGGGCGATTAGGGACTTGGGTGAACGTTTGGTATACTCGAGTATTACCCTGTAGGTTGGTGGAGACTGGCCAACGGCCAGGACGGGGGTGAATGAATGAATGAACGAACGAACAAACGAACGAGGGTTTATTGATAAACGAAAAATGCATTTTCGAATGATTGGAGGAATAAGGGAAAATGTCAGGAGAACGAATGAATGAACGAACGAATTGCTCCTTGTGAGCCGTATCCTTTTAATGAATGTTACTATTGCTTTCCATTGTAAATGTTTCTTGAATTATTGATCCTCCATGTTTAATGTATTGAATTGATTGTTTGATTATCTGTTCGGAACCTCACTGGGCTTTTAGCTCACCCCTTTAGTTTTGTTTTCCTTAACAGGGGACGGCGAGCAGGATGAGAGCATAGACTAGCCTAGTCTAGGTCTTTTGTTTCTTTTGTAATGGTTCTCGCCCTAGTGCTTGGCACGGGCTAGTTGTATGGTGAAGTGAGAACCTTTGTACATTTGATGGCTGTACTTCCTTTTGAGATAGCAATGTATATAAGTTCCGCTTTAAGTTTGGATTGCTGCCCTATTTATTCTTGTGATTTATTCCGATTTTAATTGAGGACTGTAGTGAATGACTGAGTCCCGGCGAGAGTTGGGCAGGCGACCCGCCGAACCCTGGGGTACGCCCTAGGGGGAGGTGGGGCCGTCACAGGTGGTATCAGAGCTTAGGCTTCAGATCTCTGTTGTGTATCCTAGATTAAAGATTAGGATACCGGACTGTGGGATTTGATTGGACTTGAAAGTTAAGCGATTGAGGGATAAAACTTATAGCTGCTTCGCGTGGTTTCTACGTGGAGTGACCCTGGACTAAGTGGTGAATAAGTATGAGGGACTAAGTGCTCGTTCGAGCATAAGCTATGAATTGCGAATGTTATAGGCCTTAAATCTTTCTTATGGTATCTGAGGACTATAGATAGGTACGTCAGGTAGGAATTTCGATTGTAGATGGTTTACTCCTGGGACTGCAGCTCGAGATGTGAACTATCTTATTTCGGATTCTCGTGCCTGAGTACTCTATAGTTGAGGTGCTGCTAAATACTTGAGACTTGCATTTTGGGAACATGAACGGGTTTTGTCTGGCTAGAATAAGTATAAGAGATCAACAGACATCGAGTCGGATAGAAAGTGACGTGAGAAATCGGACGGGGTTATTCTAGTTGGGTGTGGGACGATATACCCATTTTCTTTTGATTCGCCCGTATATTGTCACTACATGCCGTCAGTTGTGTACTTGTGTATTGAATATCCGCTTGACTTGAGACGTATTTGTGTATTTGATTATTTGTTTCTTTGATATGTTTATGTGGTGTGTTATGTGGCTATATGTTTATTTGAGTATTTGGTGCCCTCAATTTTAGTTACTTTAGTCACCTTATCGTGTTTATTTACTAAATTACCTTTTGGGGAAAAAGAAAAGAGAGGGAAAACATATATATGGACGGAAGACGTAGCCGTGGACGTGGACGTGGCCGTGGGAATGAACGAGCTTAAGAGCCAAGAGAGGAAAGAGAAACAACAGCTGCACAAGAGCAAGGAACGAGGGTTGAAGCCGAAGACCAAATGGCAACGGTAATGCAACAAATGACAGATATCTTGGCAAGACTGGTGGATCAACAGGGCCAAATGGCCGTGAATCAACCCGGAACCCTGAAATCGGAGAAGATAAGGCTCTTGAGAGGTTTCAGAAGTTTACTCCTCCGAAATTCCTTGGAGGATCTGATCCGGATATAGCCGAACAATGGTTAGAGGCCATGATTAATATTTTCACCGTCTTGAACTACACCGAGCAAAGACAAGTAAACTTTGCGGTGTTCCAATTTGAAGGATCGGCCCGAGCGTGGTGGAACGTTATTAAAGCAAAATGGGAGAGAGAACAGACCGTATGGACATGGACGAATTTCATAAGGGAATTTAACGAGAAATACCTCCCTCCTTTAGTTCAAAAGAGGAGAGAGGAAGAGTTTATTGGACTACGCCAGGGAACGCTAAGTGTGGCCGAATATGAAACGAAATTTACGAAACTATCAAAGTTTGCTTCTGAATTGGTGGCCACAGAGCGGCGAAGAGTAAGACGGTTTATACGGGGATTAAATTTGGAACTCCAAGAAGCATTAGCGGCAGTACAAGTGAATACGTTTACAGAGGCCCTTGAGAAAGCTCAAAGAATCGAGACTGCAAAGGCACAGATAAAAGCTTCCCAAACCCAGAAAAGGAGTGCATCGAGTAGTGTAGTGGAGGAATTTAGTGAAGCGAGAGTCCCTTCCAAAGTGCAAAAAGTGAACTTTTTGTCCCACCCACCATGGACATTAGGGGCGATAGGTGAAGGATCTACAAAAGAAAGCCAAATCAGATTTGGGAAAAGTTTTCAAGAAAGCCAAAAGATGGCTTCTCACGTGGTCTGTGGGTACTGTGGGAAGGCAAATCATGTCGAAAGCGATTGTTGGAGAAATGGGCGAAAATGTTTAATCTGCGGAAGTGGCGATCATCAAGTTAGCAACTGTCCGAGGAGACAGTCATGTGAAAGCAATATTCTGCAACTGGATGAAGCTAAATCACAAGTGAATGAAGGAGGGAAACAAACTAGCGGACCGGCAAAGGTTTATGCTTTAGACAACCGACAAGTTCCGGACTCGTCTGAGGCAACTGAAGGTAAAATTTCGAGGACGAAATTGTTTTAAGGGGGAGAGAGTGTAAGGACCCGCAAATTTCTTACATTTTTTTTTCTTTTCTTCAAAAATGCCTTTTATTTGAAAATTATTATTTATTAAAGCCCTACTACCCAAATGTTCCACAATAAGTGCATATGAACCTAGAAAGTAGGGTTTTACTCTTCGTTTCCAAGGTTGGGGCAAATTAGGGTTTTCGCGATTTTTCGCCGGATGAAATTTCGGTATGGAGCAAGGATCAAATTTGGTGATTAAAAGTGACTTTTAAGTGAGAAATAATATGTGATTAGGAGCAATGAGATAAGGTTGGTGAATAGGAAGTAAAAACCCTAGTACGTGTGTTTTTAAGAAAAACGGCGCGAATCGGCGGGTCCCGCGCACTAACGGTTGAACGCACCACTTGACCACCACTTTCTTACCATACAAGCTTATTGATATTTGAGCAAAATATCTCCTAAATTCCAGCTAAGCTTGACCGAAATTAGAGGTTGAAAATACAAGAAAAGAAAAGGAAATTTTTACTTGGTATGGGTTGTGACAAGTGTCACACCATTAAAGGCCATTGACCAAGACATTGTCCAACCTTCTTATCCCCAAAATTGCACCATTCTTCCTCATTATTTCTGCTGAAGAGCCGAGAGAGAGAGAGAGCAAAAACAAGAGAAAAGCTTCTCCATTTCTTCTTGAATCAAGTCACAAAGTGAGGAAACAAAGGAACTAAACCGATTAAAGGCACCCTTGAGTGTTTATTGAGTGAGCTATTGGTGAAATTTTGAAGGGGAAGGCTAGGGTTGCTCTTGGTAGACACTAAGCAAGGTAAGGATGATGATTTCCCCAATTTTTACTCTTAATCTTGTTTAAATTAGCTTAGCATCTCAAGATTGTGATGAATTACGGTTGTTATCATGTTTTGGGTAATTTTTCCTTTTGTTACATGAGTTAGGGTTTCATAAATTTCTGCCTAAACTTGATGTATGATGAATATATGTTGTATCCAAGGTTATATAGGGGGTTTTGGTAGCAAGTGGAGTAAGAAATTAAGAAAGTTATCATTGAAACCAAAAGATTTCAGATTTCTGGAAAATTGTCACTAGGTTCTGCCCGTTTTTATTGCCCTATGTTAGAGGCCGAATTGGGCTTGGTATAAAACATGAAAGTTGTAGAGAATGGTATTTTATAGGTTCCTACAAAATTTCAGCTCAATCGGAGCAACGTAACCCATGAAAAGACCAAAATACCCTCACTATTTTAGGAAATTTCCAGTGTTCCGTTTTGGTCAGTTTATCCAGTTTATCACGTTTATTCACTCGGATTCGTACTGATTTATCTTTTTGCCAAAACATGAAAGTTTTAGTATTATGTCTTAGCTTTCAAACGCCTCCAAGAACACCTTAATCGGACCTTGGTAACCTGAGATATGACCATTCCAGTGCAGAGCAGTTAAATAGCCGACGAGTTAGATTTTGGTTCTGTAAATTGAGAATTGGACTAGGTTGCATTGGAAACAGGACTAAGTGACCTTCATGAACATTGTAGCCCAGTGTCTTAGCTTCGAAACGGTATAAGTTGCGCCTCAATCCGATAAGCGTAGCCTCAAATGTGTTATTTCCGTAACCACACGTCAAATCTGTCTTTTGCTAGATTGTATTCCCGCACTTGTTATTACTCTGATTCTTATTTTTATGATGTTATGAGCCTATGGAACGGCTATTGACTTGCATTTACGATATATATGACTTTGGGATTGGCTGTGGAAAAATAATGAAGCCTAAATGGCTGGAAAATTAGGTAAACACAAAGGGCGTGCTGCCCAAATTTCGCTCGAGGGCTAGGTTTTCTATTTGAACTTGTATACTTTTGTTTGGCCAATACCATGACCGGCTTTCCATTTTAAAACATGATTTTTCATCCTTGGGGGTTCAAACAACTCTCTTCTTACTTGAAAGTCATCTTTACACGTTTTACTCCTAATTAGTCGGATTTCTTTGTTTCCCTTAAATGTTTTGCTCGATAAACTGTAATATGTTCTCTTGTTCAACCTTAGGTTTCATTGGTGACTAAGGGTAATATCCGGAAGGATATTTTGCACGTTATTTTGCATAACTAGGTGAGTGTTCCTTATTTGACTTTATGGCTTGTTGTTATCGTTTGCTAATGTGTTAAGTACTTTTAATGATTTCCAGAACGAGCTTTCTAGGCGAGTGTGTACTTTATCGCACTCGACCTAAATAACTGTGTAATTTTCAAGGATTTAATGAGTAAAATGTTACTTGCGCGTGAATGTAAGCCTTTTTGGGCTGAACTGGCCATTGCCCCTTGTTACCGGTCGTCTCGAGCCAGAAGCGGACTCGGTCGGGCGATTAGAGACTTGGGTGAACGTTTGGTATACTCGAGTATTACCCTGTAGGTTGGTGGAGACTGGCCAACGGCCAGGACGGGGGTGAATGAATGAATGAACGAACGGACAAACGAACGAGGGTTTATTGATAAACGAAAAATGCATTTTCGAATGATTGGAGGAACAAGGGAAAATGTCAGGAGAACGAATGAATGAACGAACGAATTGCTCCTTGTGAGCCGTATCCTTTTAATGAATGTTACTATTGCTTTCCATTGTAAATGTTTCTTGAATTATTGATCCTCCATGTTTAATGTATTGAATTGATTGTTTGATTATCTGTTCGGAACCTCACTGGGCTTTTAGCTCACCCCTTTAGTTTTGTTTTCCTTAACAGGGGACGGCGAGCAGGATGAGAGCATAGACTAGCCTAGTCTAGGTCTTTTGTTTCTTTTGTAATGGTTCTCGCCCTAGTGCTTGGCACGGGCTAGTTGTATGGTGAAGTGAGAACCTTTGTACATTTGATGGCTGTACTTCCTTTTGAGATAGCAATGTATATAAGTTCCGCTTTAAGTTTGGATTGCTGCCCTATTTATTCTTGTGATTTATTCCGATTTTAATTGAGGACTGTAGTGAATGACTGAGTCCCGGCGAGAGTTGGGCAGGCGACCCGCCGAACCCTGGGGTACGCCCTAGGGGGAGGTGGGGCCGTCACAGGTGGTATCAGAGCTTAGGCTTCAGATCTCTGTTGTGTATCCTAGATTAAAGATTAGGATACCGGACTGTGGGATTTGATTGGACTTGAAAGTTAAGCGATTGAGGGATAAAACTTATAGCTGCTTCGCGTGGTTTCTACGTGGAGTGACCCTGGACTAAGTGGTGAATAAGTATGAGGGACTAAGTGCTCGTTCGAGCATAAGCTATGAATTGCGAATGTTATAGGCCTTAAATCTTTCTTATGGTATCTGAGGACTATAGATAGGTACGTCAGGTAGGAATTTCGATTGTAGATGGTTTACTCCTGGGACTGCAGCTCGAGATGTGAACTATCTTATTTCGGATTCTCGTGCCTGAGTACTCTATAGTTGAGGTGCTGCTAAATACTTGAAACTTGCATTTTGGGAACATGAACGGGTTTTGTCTGGCTAGAATAAGTATAAGAGATCAACAGACATCGAGTCGGATAGAAAGTGACGTGAGAAATCGGACGGGGTTATTCTAGTTGGGTGTGGGATGATATACCCCTTTTCTTTTGATTCGCCCGTATATTGTCACTACATGCCGTCAGTTGTGTACTTGTGTATTGAATATCCGCTTGACTTGAGACGTATTTGTGTATTTGATTATTTGTTTCTTTGATATGTTTATGTGGTGTGTTATGTGGCTATATGTTTATTTGAGTATAGGGTGCTCTCAATTTTAGTTACTTTAGTCACCTTATCGTGTTTATTTACTAAATTACCTTTTGGGGAAAAAGAAAAGAGAGGGAAAACATATATATGGACGGAAGACGTAGCCGTGGACGTGGACGTGGCCGTGGGAATGAACGAGCTTAAGAGCCAAGAGAGGAAAGAGAAACAACAGCTGCACAAGAGCAAGGAACGAGGGTTGAAGCCGAAGACCAAATGGCAACGGTAATGCAACAAATGACAGATATCTTGGCAAGACTGGTGGATCAACAGGGCCAAATGGCCGTGAATCAACCCGGAACCCTGAAATCGGAGAAGATAAGGCTCTTGAGAGGTTTCAGAAGTTTACTCCTCCGAAATTCCTTGGAGGATCTGATCCGGATATAGCCGAACAATGGTTAGAGGCCATGATTAATATTTTCACCGTCTTGAACTACACCGAGCAAAGACAAGTAAACTTTGCGGTGTTCCAATTTGAAGGATCGGCCCGAGCGTGGTGGAACGTTATTAAAGCAAAATGGGAGAGAGAACAGACCGTATGGACATGGACGAATTTCATAAGGGAATTTAACGAGAAATACCTCCCTCCTTTAGTTCAAAAGAGGAGAGAGGAAGAGTTTATTGGACTACGCCAGGGAACGCTAAGTGTGGCCGAATATGAAACGAAATTTACGAAACTATCAAAGTTTGCTTCTGAATTGGTGGCCACAGAGCGGCGAAGAGTAAGACGGTTTATACGGGGATTAAATTTGGAACTCCAAGAAGCATTAGCGGCAGTACAAGTGAATACGTTTACAGAGGCCCTTGAGAAAGCTCAAAGAATCGAGACTGCAAAGGCACAGATAAAAGCTTCCCAAACCCAGAAAAGGAGTGCATCGAGTAGTGTAGTGGAGGAATTTAGTGAAGCGAGAGTCCCTTCCAAAGTGCAAAAAGTGAACTTTTTGTCCCACCCACCATGGACATTAGGGGCGATAGGTGAAGGATCTACAAAAGAAAGCCAAATCAGATTTGGGAAAAGTTTTCAAGAAAGCCAAAAGATGGCTTCTCACGTGGTCTGTGGGTACTGTGGGAAGGCAAATCATGTCGAAAGCGATTGTTGGAGAAATGGGCGAAAATGTTTAATCTGCGGAAGTGGCGATCATCAAGTTAGCAACTGTCCGAGGAGACAGTCATGTGAAAGCAATATTCTGCAACTGGATGAAGCTAAATCACAAGTGAATGAAGGAGGGAAACAAACTAGCGGACCGGCAAAGGTTTATGCTTTAGACAACCGACAAGTTCCGGACTCGTCTGAGGCAACTGAAGGTAAAATTTCGAGGACGAAATTGTTTTAAGGGGGAGAGAGTGTAAGGACCCGCAAATTTCTTACATTTTTTTTTCTTTTCTTCAAAAATGCCTTTTATTTGAAAATTATTATTTATTAAAGCCCTACTACCCAAATGTTCCACAATAAGTGCATATGAACCTAGAAAGTAGGGTTTTACTCTTCGTTTCCAAGGTTGGGGCAAATTAGGGTTTTCGCGATTTTTCGCCGGATGAAATTTCGGTATGGAGCAAGGATCAAATTTGGTGATTAAAAGTGACTTTTAAGTGAGAAATAATATGTGATTAGGAGCAATGAGATAAGGTTGGTGAATAGGAAGTAAAAACCCTAGTACGTGTGTTTTTAAGAAAAACGGCGCGAATCGGCGGGTCCCGCGCACTAACGGTTGAACGCACCACTTGACCACCACTTTCTTACCATACAAGCTTATTGATATTTGAGCAAAATATCTCCTAAATTCCAGCTAAGCTTGACCGAAATTAGAGGTTGAAAATACAAGAAAAGAAAAGGAAATTTTTACTTGGTATGGGTTGTGACAAGTGTCACACCATTAAAGGCCATTGACCAAGACATTGTCCAACCTTCTTATCCCCAAAATTGCACCATTCTTCCTCATTATTTCTGCTGAAGAGCCGAGAGAGAGAGAGAGCAAAAACAAGAGAAAAGCTTCTCCATTTCTTCTTGAATCAAGTCACAAAGTGAGGAAACAAAGGAACTAAACCGATTAAAGGCACCCTTGAGTGTTTATTGAGTGAGCTATTGGTGAAATTTTGAAGGGGAAGGCTAGGGTTGCTCTTGGTAGACACTAAGCAAGGTAAGGATGATGATTTCCCCAATTTTTACTCTTAATCTTGTTTAAATTAGCTTAGCATCTCAAGATTGTGATGAATTACGGTTGTTATCATGTTTTGGGTAATTTTTCCTTTTGTTACATGAGTTAGGGTTTAATAAATTTCTGGCTAAACTTGATGTATGATGAATATATGTTGTATCCAAGGTTATATAGGGGGTTTTGGTAGCAAGTGGAGTAAGAAATTTAGAAAGTTATCATTGAAACCAAAAGATTTCAGATTTCTGGAAAATTGTCACTAGGTTCTGCCCGTTTTTATTGCCCTATGTTAGAGGCCGAATTGGGCATGGCATAAAACATGAAAGTTGTATAGAATGGTATTTTATAGGTTCCTACAAAATTTCAGCTCAATCGGAGTAACGTAACCCGTGAAAAGACCAAAATACCCTCACTATTTTATGAAATTTCCAGTGTTCCGTTTTGGTTAGTTTATCCAGTTTATCACGTTTATTCACTAGGATTCGTACTGATTTAGCTTTTGCCAAAACATGAAAGTTTTAGTATTATGTCTTAGCTTTCAAACGCCTCCAAGAACACCTTAATCGGACCTTGGTAACCTGAGATATGACCATTCCAGTGCAGAGCAGTTAAATAGCCGACGAGTTAGATTTTGGTTCTGTAAATTGAGAATTGGACTAGGTTGCAATGGAAACAGGACTAAGTGATCTTCATGAACATTGTAGCCCTGTGTCTTAGCTTCGAAACGGTATAAGTTGCGCCTCAATCCGATAAGCGTAGCCTCAAATGTGTTCTTTCCGCAACCACACGTCAAATCTGTCTTTTGCTAGATTGTATTCCCGCACTTGTTATTACTTTGATTCTTATTTTTATGATGTTATGAGCCTATGGAACGGCTATTGACTTGCATTTACGATATATATGACTTTGGGATTGGCTGAGAAAAAATAATGAAGCCTAAATGGCTGGAAAATTAGGTAAACACAAAGGGCGTGCTGCCCAAATTTTCGCTCGAGGGCTAGGTTTTCTATTTGAACTTGTATACTTTTGTTTGGCCAATACCATGACCGGCTTTCCATTTTAAAACATGATTTTTCATCCTTAGGGGTTCAAACAACCCTCTCCTTACTTGAAAGTCATCTTTACGCGTTTTACTCCTAATTAGTCGGGTTTCTTTGTTTCCCTTAAATGTTTTGCTCGATAAACTGTAATATGTTCTCTTGTTCAACCTTAGGTTTCATTGGTGACTAAGGGTAATATCCGGAAGGATATTTTGCACGTTATTTTGCATAACTAGGTGAGTGTTCCTTATTTGACTTTATGGCTTGTTGTTATCGTTTGCTAATGTGTTAAGTGTTTTTAATGATTTTCAGAACGAGCTTTCTAGGCGAGTGTGTACTTTATCGCACTCGACCTAAATAACTGTGCAATTTTCAAGGATTTAATGAGTAAAATGTTACTTGCGCATGAATGTAAGCCTTTTTGGGCTGAACTGGCCATTGCCCCTTGTTACCGGTCATCTCGAGCCAGAAGCGGACTCGGTCGGGCGATTAGGGACTTGGGTGAACGTTTGGTATACTCGAGTATTACCCTGTAGGTTGGTGGAGACTGGCCAACGGCCAGGACGGGGGTGAATGAATGAATGAACGAACGAACAAACGAACGAGGGTTTATTGATAAACGAAAAATGCATTTTCGAATGATTGGAGGAATAAGGGAAAATGTCAGGAGAACGAATGAATGAACGAACGAATTGCTCCTTGTGAGCCGTATCCTTTTAATGAATGTTACTATTGCTTTCCATTGTAAATGTTTCTTGAATTATTGATCCTCCATGTTTAATGTATTGAATTGATTGTTTGATTATCTGTTCGGAACCTCACTGGGCTTTTAGCTCACCCCTTTAGTTTTGTTTTCCTTAACAGGGGACGGCGAGCAGGATGAGAGCATAGACTAGCCTAGTCTAGGTCTTTTGTTTCTTTTGTAATGGTTCTCGCCCTAGTGCTTGGCACGGGCTAGTTGTATGGTGAAGTGAGAACCTTTGTACATTTGATGGCTGTACTTCCTTTTGAGATAGCAATGTATATAAGTTCCGCTTTAAGTTTGGATTGCTGCCCTATTTATTCTTGTGATTTATTCCGATTTTAATTGAGGACTGTAGTGAATGACTGAGTCCCGGCGAGAGTTGGGCAGGCGACCCGCCGAACCCTGGGGTACGCCCTAAGGGGAGGTGGGGCCGTCACAGGTGGTATCAGAGCTTAGGCTTCAGATCTCTGTTGTGTATCCTAGATTAAAGATTAGGATACCGGACTGTGGGATTTGATTGGACTTGAAAGTTAAGCGATTGAGGGATAAAACTTATAGCTGCTTCGCGTGGTTTCTACGTGGAGTGACCCTGGACTAAGTGGTGAATAAGTATGAGGGACTAAGTGCTCGTTCGAGCATAAGCTATGAATTGCGAATGTTATAGGCCTTAAATCTTTCTTATGGTATCTGAGGACTATAGATAGGTACGTCAGGTAGGAATTTCGATTGTAGATGGTTTACTCCTGGGACTGCAGCTCGAGATGTGAACTATCTTATTTCGGATTCTCGTGCCTGAGTACTCTATAGTTGAGGTGCTGCTAAATACTTGAGACTTGCATTTTGGGAACATGAACGGGTTTTGTCTGGCTAGAATAAGTATAAGAGATCAACAGACATCGAGTCGGATAGAAAGTGACGTGAGAAATCGGACGGGGTTATTCTAGTTGGGTGTGGGACGATATACCCATTTTCTTTTGATTCGCCCGTATATTGTCACTACATGCCGTCAGTTGTGTACTTGTGTATTGAATATCCGCTTGACTTGAGACGTATTTGTGTATTTGATTATTTGTTTCTTTGATATGTTTATGTGGTGTGTTATGTGGCTATATGTTTATTTGAGTATTTGGTGCCCTCAATTTTAGTTACTTTAGTCACCTTATCGTGTTTATTTACTAAATTACCTTTTGGGGAAAAAGAAAAGAGAGGGAAAACATATATATGGACGGAAGACGTAGCCGTGGACGTGGACGTGGCCGTGGGAATGAACGAGCTCAAGAGCCAAGAGAGGAAAGAGAAACAACAGCTGCACAAGAGCAAGGAACGAGGGTTGAAGCCGAAGACCAAATGGCAACGGTAATGCAACAAATGACAGATATCTTGGCAAGACTGGTGGATCAACAAGGCCAAATGGCCGTGAATCAACCCGGAACCCTGAAATCGGAGAAGATAAGGCTCTTGAGAGGTTTCAGAAGTTTACTCCTCCGAAATTCCTTGGAGGATCTGATCCGGATATAGCCGAACAATGGTTAGAGGCCATGATTAATATTTTCACCGTCTTGAACTACACCGAGCAAAGACAAGTAAACTTTGCGGTGTTCCAATTTGAAGGATCGGCCCGAGCGTGGTGGAACGTTATTAAAGTAAAATGGGAGAGAGAACAGACCGTATGGACATGGACGAATTTCATAAGGGAATTTAACGAGAAATACCTCCCTCCTTTAGTTCAAGAGAGGAGAGAGGAAGAGTTTATTGGACTACGCCAGGGAACGCTAAGTGTGGCCGAATATGAAACGAAATTTACGAAACTATCCAAGTTTGCTTCTGAATTGGTGGCCACAGAGCGGCGAAGAGTAAGACGGTTTATACGGGGATTAAATTTGGAACTCCAAGAAGCATTAGCGGCAGTACAAGTGAATACGTTTACAGAGGCCCTTGAGAAAGCTCAAAGAATCGAGACTGCAAAGGCACAGATAAAAGCTTCCCAGACCCAGAAAAGGAGTGCATCGAGTAGTGTAGTGGAGGAATTTAGTGAAGCGAGAGTCCCTTCCAAAGTGCAAAAAGTGAACTTTTTGTCCCACCCACCATGGACATTAGGGGCGATAGGTGAAGGATCTACAAAAGAAAGCCAAATCAGATTTGGGAAAAGTTTTCAAGAAAGCCAAAAGATGGCTTCTCACGTGGTCTGTGGGTAGTGTGGAAAGGCAAATCATGTCGAAAGCGATTGTTGGAGAAAGGGACGGAAATGTTTAATCTGCGGAAGTGGCGATCATCAAGTTAGCAACTGTCCGAGGAGACAGTCATGTGAAAGCAATATTCTGCAACTGGATGGAGCTAAATCACAAGTGAATGAAGGAGGGAAACAAACTAGCGGACCGGCAAAGGTTTATGCTTTAGACAACCGACAAGTTCCGGACTCGTCTGAGGCAACTGAAGGTAAAATTTCGAGGACGAAATTGTTTTAAGGGGGAGAGAGTGTAAGGACCCGCAAATTTCTTACATTTTTTTTTCTTTTCTTCAAAAATGCCTTTTATTTGAAAATTATTATTTATTAAAGCCCTACTACCCAAATGTTCCACAATAAGTGCATATGAACCTAGAAAGTAGGGTTTTACTCTTCGTTTCCAAGGTTGGGGCAAATTAGGGTTTTCGCGATTTTTCGCCGGATGAAATTTCGGTATGGAGCAAGGATCAAATTTGGTGATTAAAAGTGACTTTTAAGTGAGAAATAATATGTGATTAGGAGCAATGAGATAAGGTTGGTGAATAGGAAGTAAAAACCCTAGTACGTGTGTTTTTAAGAAAAACGGCGCGAACCGGCGGGTCCCGCGCACTACCGGTTGAACGCACCACTTGACCACCACTTTCTTACCATACAAGCTTATTGATATTTGAGCAAAATATCTCCTAAATTCCAGCTAAACTTGACCGAAATTAGAGGCTGAAAATACAAGAAAAGAAAAGGAAATTTTTACTTGGTAAGGGTTGTGACAAGTGTCACACCATTAGAGGCCATTGACCAAGACATTGTCCAACCTTCTTATCCCCAAAATTGCACCATTCTTCCTCATTATTTCTGCTGAAGAGCCGAGAGAGAGAGAGAGCAAAAACAAGAGAAAAGCTTCTCCATTTCTTCTTGAATCAAGTCACAAAGTGAGGAAACAAAGGAACTAAACCGATTAAAGGCACCCTTGAGTGTTTATTGAGTGAGCTATTGGTGAAATTTTGAAGGGGAAGGCTAGGGTTGCTCTTGGTAGACACTAAGCAAGGTAAGGATGATGATTTCCCCAATTTTTACTCTTAATCTTGTTTAAATTAGCTTAGCATCTCAAGATTGTGATGAATTACGGTTGTTATCATGTTTTGGGTAATTTTTCCTTTTGTTACATGAGTTAGGGTTTAATAAATTTCTGGCTAAACTTGATGTATGATGAATATATGTTGTATCCAAGGTTATATAGGGGGTTTTGGTAGCAAGTGGAGTAAGAAATTTAGAAAGTTATCATTGAAACCAAAAGATTTCAGATTTCTGGAAAATTGTCACTAGGTTCTGCCCGTTTTTATTGCCCTATGTTAGAGGCCGAATTGGGCTTAGCATAAAACATGAAAGTTGTATAGAATGGTATTTTATAGGTTCCTACAAAATTTCAGCTCAATCGGAGTAACGTAACCCGTGAAAAGACCAAAATACCCTCACTATTTTAGGAAATTTCCAGTGTTCCGTTTTGGTCAGTTTATCTAGTTTATCACGTTTATTCACTAGGATTCGTACTGATTTAGCTTTTGCCAAAACATGAAAGTTTTAGTATTATGTCTTAGCTTTCAAACGCCTCCAAGAACACCTTAATCGGACCTTGGTAACCTGAGATATGACCATTCCAGTGCAGAGCAGTTAAATAGCCGACGAGTTAGATTTTGGTTCTGTAAATTGAGAATTGGACTAGGTTGCATTGGAAACAGGACTAAGTGATCTTCATGAACATTGTAGCCCTGTGTCTTAGCTTCGAAACGGTATAAGTTGCGCCTCAATCCGATAAGCGTAACCTCAAATGTGTTATTTCCGCAACCACACGTCAAATCTGTCTTTTGCTAGATTGTATTCCCGCACTTGTTATTACTTTGATTCTTATTTTTATGATGTTATGAGCCTATGGAACGGCTATTGACTTGCATTTACGATATATATGACTTTGGGATTGGCTGAGGAAAAATAATGAAGCCTAAATGGCTGGAAAATTAGGTAAACACAAAGGGCGTGCTGCCCAAATTTTCGCTCGAGGGCTAGGTTTTCTATTTGAACTTGTATACTTTTGTTTGGCCAATACCATGACCGGCTTTCCATTTTAAAACATGATTTTTCATCCTTAGGGGTTCAAACAACCCTCTTCTTACTTGAAAGTCATCTTTACACGTTTTACTCCTAATTAGTCGGGTTTCTTTGTTTCCCTTAAATGTTTTGCTCGATAAACTGTAATATGTTCTCTTGTTCAACCTTAGGTTTCATTGGTGACTAAGGGTAATATCCGGAAGGATATTTTGCACGTTATTTTGCATAACTAGGTGAGTGTTCCTTATTTGACTTTATGGCTTGTTGTTATCGTTTGCTAATGTGTTAAGTGTTTTTAATGATTTTCAGAACGAGCTTTCTAGGCGAGTGTGTACTTTATCGCACTCGACCTAAATAACTGTGCAATTTTCAAGGATTTAATGAGTAAAATGTTACTTGCGCATGAATGTAAGCCTTTTTGGGCTGAACTGGCCATTGCCCCTTGTTACCGGTCGTCTCGAGCCAGAAGCGGACTCGGTCGGGCGATTAGGGACTTGGGTGAACGTTTGGTATACTCGAGTATTACCCTGTAGGTTGGTGGAGACTGGCCAACGGCCAGGACGGGGGTGAATGAATGAATGAACGAACGAACAAACGAACGAGGGTTTATTGATAAACGAAAAATGCATTTTCGAATGATTGGAGGAATAAGGGAAAATGTCAGGAGAACGAATGAATGAACGAACGAATTGCTCCTTGTGAGCCGTATCCTTTTAATGAATGTTACTATTGCTTTCCATTGTAAATGTTTCTTGAATTATTGATCCTCCATGTTTAATGTATTGAATTGATTGTTTGATTATCTGTTCGGAACCTCACTGGGCTTTTAGCTCACCCCTTTAGTTTTGTTTTCCTTAACAGGGGACGGCGAGCAGGATGAGAGCATAGACTAGCCTAGTCTAGGTCTTTTGTTTCTTTTGTAATGGTTCTCGCCCTAGTGCTTGGCACGGGCTAGTTGTATGGTGAAGTGAGAACCTTTGTACATTTGATGGCTGTACTTCCTTTTGAGATAGCAATGTATATAAGTTCCGCTTTAAGTTTGGATTGCTGCCCTATTTATTCTTGTGATTTATTCCGATTTTAATTGAGGACTGTAGTGAATGACTGAGTCCCGGCGAGAGTTGGGCAGGCGACCCGCCGAACCCTGGGGTACGCCCTAAGGGGAGGTGGGGCCGTCACAGGTGGTATCAGAGCTTAGGTTTCAGATCTCTGTTGTGTATCCTAGATTAAAGATTAGGATACCGGACTGTGGGATTTGATTGGACTTGAAAGTTAAGCGATTGAGGGATAAAACTTACAGCTGCTTCGCGTGGTTTCTACGTGGAGTGACCCTGGACTAAGTGGTGAATAAGTATGAGGGACTAAGTGCTCGTTCGAGCATAAGCTATGAATTGCGAATGTTATAGGCCTTAAATCTTTCTTATGGTATCTGAGGACTATAGATAGGTACGTCAGGTAGGAATTTCGATTGTAGATGGTTTACTCCTGGGACTGCAGCTCGAGATGTGAACTATCTTATTTCGGATTGTCGTGCCTGAGTACTCTATAGTTGAGGTGCTGCTAAATACTTGAGACTTGCATTTTGGGAACATGAACGGGTTTTGTCTGGCTAGAATAAGTATAAGAGATCAACAGACATCGAGTCGGATAGAAAGTGACGTGAGAAATCGGACGGGGTTATTCTAGTTGGGTGTGGGACGATATACCCATTTTCTTTTGATTCGCCCGTATATTGTCACTACATGCCGTCAGTTGTGTACTTGTGTATTGAATATCCGCTTGACTTGAGACGTATTTGTGTATTTGATTATTTGTTTCTTTGATATGTTTATGTGGTGTGTTATGTGGCTATATGTTTATTTGAGTATTTGGTGCCCTCAATTTTAGTTACTTTAGTCACCTTATCGTGTTTATTTACTAAATTACCTTTTGGGAAAAAAGAAAAGAGAGGGAAAGCATATATATGGACGGAAGACGTAGCCGTGGACGTGGACGTGGCCGTGGGAATGAACGAGCTCAAGAGCCAAGAGAGGAAAGAGAAACAACAGCTGCACAAGTGCAAGGAACGAGGGTTGAAGCCGAAGACCAAATGGCAACGGTAATGCAACAAATGACAGATATCTTGGCAAGACTGGTGGATCAACAAGGCCAAATGGCCGTGAATCAACCCCGGAACCCTGAAATCGGAGAAGATAAGGCTCTTGAGAGGTTTCAGAAGTTTACTCCTCCGAAATTCCTTGGAGGATCTGATCCGGATATAGCCGAACAATGGTTAGAGGCCATGATTAATATTTTCACCGTCTTGAACTACACCGAGCAAAGACAAGTAAACTTTGCGGTGTTCCAATTTGAAGGATCGGCCCGAGCGTGGTGGAACGTTATTAAAGTAAAATGGGAAGGAGAACAGACCGTATGGACATGGATGAATTTCATAAGGGAATTTAACGAGAAATACCTCCCTCCTTTAGTTGAAGAGAGGAGAGAGGAAGAGTTTATTGGACTACGCCAGGGAACGCTAAGTGTGGCCGAATATGAAACGAAATTTACGAAACTATCCAAGTTTGCTTCTGAATTGGTGGCCACAGAGCGGCGAAGAGTAAGACGGTTTATACGGGGATTAAATTTGGAACTCCAAGAAGCATTAGCGGCAGTACAAGTGAATACGTTTACAGAGGCCCTTGAGAAAGCTCAAAGAATCGAGACTACAAAGGCACAGATAAAAGCTTCCCAGACCCAGAAAAGGAGTGCATCGAGTAGTGTAGTGGAGGAATTTAGTGAAGCGAGAGTCCCTTCCAAAGTGCAAAAAGTGAACTTTTTGTCCCACCCACCATGGACATTAGGGGCGATAGGTGAAGGATCTACAAAAGAAAGCCAAATCAGATTTGGGAAAAGTTTTCAAGAAAGCCAAAAGATGGCTTCTCACGTGGTCTGTGGGTAGTGTGGAAAGGCAAATCATGTCGAAAGCGATTGTTGGAGAAAGGGACGGAAATGTTTAATCTGCGGAAGTGGCGATCATCAAGTTAGCAACTGTCCGAGGAGACAGTCATGTGAAAGCAATATTCTGCAACTGGATGGAGCTAAATCACAAGTGAATGAAGGAGGGAAACAAACTAGCGGACCGGCAAAGGTTTATGCTTTAGACAACCGACAAGTTCCGGACTCGTCTGAGGCAACTGAAGGTAAAATTTCGAGGACGAAATTGTTTTAAGGGGGAGAGAGTGTAAGGACCCGCAAATTTCTTACATTTTTTTTTCTTTTCTTAAAAAATGCCTTTTATTTGAAAATTATTATTTATTAAAGCCCTACTACCCAAATGTTCCACAATAAGTGCATATGAACTTAGAAAGTAGGGTTTTACTCTTCGTTTCCAAGGTTGGGGCAAATTAGGGTTTTCGCGATTTTTCGCCGGATGAAATTTCGGTATGGAGCGAGGATCAAATTTGGTGATTAAAAGTGACTTTTAAGTGAGAAATAATATGTGATTAGGAGCAATGAGATAAGGTTGGTGAATAGGAAGTAAAAACCCTAGTACGTGTGTTTTTAAGAAAAACGGCGCGAACCGGCGGGTCCCGCGCACTACCGGTTGAACGCACCACTTGACCACCACTTTCTCACCATACAAGCTTATTGATATTTGAGCAAAATATCTCCTAAATTCCAGCTAAACTTGACCGAAATTAGAGGCTGAAAATACAAGAAAAGAAAAGGAAATTTTTACTTGGTAAGGGTTGTGACAAGTGTCACACCATTAGAGGCCATTGACCAAGACATTGTCCAACCTTCTTATCCCCAAAATTGCACCATTCTTCCACATTATTTCTGCTGAAGAGCCGAGAGAGAGAGAGAGAGAGCAAAAACAAGAGAAAAGCTTCTCCAATTCTTCTTGAATCAAGTCACAAAGTGAGGAAACAAAGGAACTAAACCGATTAAAGGCACCCTTGAGTGTTTATTGAATGAGCTATTGGTGAAATTTTGAAGGGGAAGGCTAGGGTTTCTCTTGGTAGACACTAAGCAAGGTAAGGATGATGATTTCCCCAATTTTTACTCTTAATCTTGTTTAAATTAGCTTAGCATCTCAAGATTGTGATGAATTACGGTTGTTATCATGTTTTGGGTAATTTTTCCTTTTGTTACATGAGTTAGGGTTTAATAAATTTCTGGCTAAACTTGATGTATGATGAATATATGTTGTATCCAAGGTTATATAGGGGGTTTTGGTAACAAGTGGAGTAAGAAATTTAGAAAGTTATCATTGAAACCAAAAGATTTCAGATTTCTGGAAAATTGTCACTAGGTTCTGCCCGTTTTTATTGCCCTATGTTAGAGGCCGAATTGGGCTTAGCATAAAACATGAAAGTTGTATAGAATGGTATTTTATAGGTTCCTACAAAATTTCAGCTCAATCGGAGTAACGTAACCCGTGAAAAGACCAAAATACCCTCACTATTTTAGGAAATTTCCAGTGTTCCGTTTTGGTCAGTTTATCTAGTTTATCACGTTTATTCACTAGGATTCGTACTGATTTAGCTTTTGCCAAAACATGAAAGTTTTAGTATTATGTCTTAGCTTTCAAACGCCTCCAAGAACACCTTAATCGGACCTTGGTAACCTGAGATATGACCATTCCAGTGCAGAGCAGTTAAATAGCCGACGAGTTAGATTTTGGTTCTGTAAATTGAGAATTGGACTAGGTTGCATTGGAAACAGGACTAAGTGATCTTCATGAACATTGTAGCCCTGTGTCTTAGCTTCGAAACGGTATAAGTTGCGCCTCAATCCGATAAGCGTAACCTCAAATGTGTTATTTCCGCAACCACACGTCAAATCTGTCTTTTGCTAGATTGTATTCCCGCACTTGTTATTACTTTGATTCTTATTTTTATGATGTTATGAGCCTATGGAACGGCTATTGACTTGCATTTACGATATATATGACTTTGGGATTGGCTGAGGAAAAATAATGAAGCCTAAATGGCTGGAAAATTAGGTAAACACAAAGGGCGTGCTGCCCAAATTTTCGCTCGAGGGCTAGGTTTTCTATTTGAACTTGTATACTTTTGTTTGGCCAATACCATGACCGGCTTTCCATTTTAAAACATGATTTTTCATCCTTAGGGGTTCAAACAACCCTCTTCTTACTTGAAAGTCATCTTTACACGTTTTACTCCTAATTAGTCGGGTTTCTTTGTTTCCCTTAAATGTTTTGCTCGATAAACTGTAATATGTTCTCTTGTTCAACCTTAGGTTTCATTGGTGACTAAGGGTAATATCCGGAAGGATATTTTGCACGTTATTTTGCATAACTAGGTGAGTGTTCCTTATTTGACTTTATGGCTTGTTGTTATCGTTTGCTAATGTGTTAAGTGTTTTTAATGATTTTCAGAACGAGCTTTCTAGGCGAGTGTGTACTTTATCGCACTCGACCTAAATAACTGTGCAATTTTCAAGGATTTAATGAGTAAAATGTTACTTGCGCATGAATGTAAGCCTTTTTGGGCTGAACTGGCCATTGCCCCTTGTTACCGGTCGTCTCGAGCCAGAAGCGGACTCGGTCGGGCGATTAGGGACTTGGGTGAACGTTTGGTATACTCGAGTATTACCCTGTAGGTTGGTGGAGACTGGCCAACGGCCAGGACGGGGGTGAATGAATGAATGAACGAACGAACAAACGAACGAGGGTTTATTGATAAACGAAAAATGCATTTTCGAATGATTGGAGGAATAAGGGAAAATGTCAGGAGAACGAATGAATGAACGAACGAATTGATCCTTGTGAGCCGTATCCTTTTAATGAATGTTACTATTGCTTTCCATTGTAAATGTTTCTTGAATTATTGATCCTCCATGTTTAATGTATTGAATTGATTGTTTGATTATCTGTTCGGAACCTCACTGGGCTTTTAGCTCACCCCTTTAGTTTTGTTTTCCTTAACAGGGGACGGCGAGCAGGATGAGAGCATAGACTAGCCTAGTCTAGGTCTTTTGTTTCTTTTGTAATGGTTCTCGCCCTAGTGCTTGGCACGGGCTAGTTGTATGGTGAAGTGAGAACCTTTGTACATTTGATGGCTGTACTTCCTTTTGAGATAGCAATGTATATAAGTTCCGCTTTAAGTTTGGATTGCTGCCCTATTTATTCTTGTGATTTATTCCGATTTTAATTGAGGACTGTAGTGAATGACTGAGTCCCGGCGAGAGTTGGGCAGGCGACCCGCCGAACCCTGGGGTACGCCCTAAGGGGAGGTGGGGCCGTCACAGGTGGTATCAGAGCTTAGGTTTCAGATCTCTGTTGTGTATCCTAGATTAAAGATTAGGATACCGGACTGTGGGATTTGATTGGACTTGAAAGTTAAGCGATTGAGGGATAAAACTTACAGCTGCTTCGCGTGGTTTCTACGTGGAGTGACCCTGGACTAAGTGGTGAATAAGTATGAGGGACTAAGTGCTCGTTCGAGCATAAGCTATGAATTGCGAATGTTATAGGCCTTAAATCTTTCTTATGGTATCTGAGGACTATAGATAGGTACGTCAGGTAGGAATTTCGATTGTAGATGGTTTACTCCTGGGACTGCAGCTCGAGATGTGAACTATCTTATTTCGGATTGTCGTGCCTGAGTACTCTATAGTTGAGGTGCTGCTAAATACTTGAGACTTGCATTTTGGGAACATGAACGGGTTTTGTCTGGCTAGAATAAGTATAAGAGATCAACAGACATCGAGTCGGATAGAAAGTGACGTGAGAAATCGGACGGGGTTATTCTAGTTGGGTGTGGGACGATATACCCATTTTCTTTTGATTCGCCCGTATATTGTCACTACATGCCGTCAGTTGTGTACTTGTGTATTGAATATCCGCTTGACTTGAGACGTATTTGTGTATTTGATTATTTGTTTCTTTGATATGTTTATGTGGTGTGTTATGTGGCTATATGTTTATTTGAGTATTTGGTGCCCTCAATTTTAGTTACTTTAGTCACCTTATCGTGTTTATTTACTAAATTACCTTTTGGGAAAAAAGAAAAGAGAGGGAAAGCATATATATGGACGGAAGACGTAGCCGTGGACGTGGACGTGGCCGTGGGAATGAACGAGCTCAAGAGCCAAGAGAGGAAAGAGAAACAACAGCTGCACAAGTGCAAGGAACGAGGGTTGAAGCCGAAGACCAAATGGCAACGGTAATGCAACAAATGACAGATATCTTGGCAAGACTGGTGGATCAACAAGGCCAAATGGCCGTGAATCAACCCCGGAACCCTGAAATCGGAGAAGATAAGGCTCTTGAGAGGTTTCAGAAGTTTACTCCTCCGAAATTCCTTGGAGGATCTGATCCGGATATAGCCGAACAATGGTTAGAGGCCATGATTAATATTTTCACCGTCTTGAACTACACCGAGCAAAGACAAGTAAACTTTGCGGTGTTCCAATTTGAAGGATCGGCCCGAGCGTGGTGGAACGTTATTAAAGTAAAATGGGAAGGAGAACAGACCGTATGGACATGGATGAATTTCATAAGGGAATTTAACGAGAAATACCTCCCTCCTTTAGTTGAAGAGAGGAGAGAGGAAGAGTTTATTGGACTACGCCAGGGAACGCTAAGTGTGGCCGAATATGAAACGAAATTTACGAAACTATCCAAGTTTGCTTCTGAATTGGTGGCCACAGAGCGGCGAAGAGTAAGACGGTTTATACGGGGATTAAATTTGGAACTCCAAGAAGCATTAGCGGCAGTACAAGTGAATACGTTTACAGAGGCCCTTGAGAAAGCTCAAAGAATCGAGACTACAAAGGCACAGATAAAAGCTTCCCAGACCCAGAAAAGGAGTGCATCGAGTAGTGTAGTGGAGGAATTTAGTGAAGCGAGAGTCCCTTCCAAAGTGCAAAAAGTGAACTTTTTGTCCCACCCACCATGGACATTAGGGGCGATAGGTGAAGGATCTACAAAAGAAAGCCAAATCAGATTTGGGAAAAGTTTTCAAGAAAGCCAAAAGATGGCTTCTCACGTGGTCTGTGGGTAGTGTGGAAAGGCAAATCATGTCGAAAGCGATTGTTGGAGAAAGGGACGGAAATGTTTAATCTGCGGAAGTGGCGATCATCAAGTTAGCAACTGTCCGAGGAGACAGTCATGTGAAAGCAATATTCTGCAACTGGATGGAGCTAAATCACAAGTGAATGAAGGAGGGAAACAAACTAGCGGACCGGCAAAGGTTTATGCTTTAGACAACCGACAAGTTCCGGACTCGTCTGAGGCAACTGAAGGTAAAATTTCGAGGACGAAATTGTTTTAAGGGGGAGAGAGTGTAAGGACCCGCAAATTTCTTACATTTTTTTTTCTTTTCTTAAAAAATGCCTTTTATTTGAAAATTATTATTTATTAAAGCCCTACTACCCAAATGTTCCACAATAAGTGCATATGAACTTAGAAAGTAGGGTTTTACTCTTCGTTTCCAAGGTTGGGGCAAATTAGGGTTTTCGCGATTTTTCGCCGGATGAAATTTCGGTATGGAGCGAGGATCAAATTTGGTGATTAAAAGTGACTTTTAAGTGAGAAATAATATGTGATTAGGAGCAATGAGATAAGGTTGGTGAATAGGAAGTAAAAACCCTAGTACGTGTGTTTTTAAGGAAAACGGCGCGAACCGGCGGGTCCCGCGCACTACCGGTTGAACGCACCACTTGACCACCACTTTCTCACCATACAAGCTTATTGATATTTGAGCAAAATATCTCCTAAATTCCAGCTAAACTTGACCGAAATTAGAGGCTGAAAATACAAGAAAAGAAAAGGAAATTTTTACTTGGTAAGGGTTGTGACAAGTGTCACACCATTAGAGGCCATTGACCAAGACATTGTCCAACCTTCTTATCCCCAAAATTGCACCATTCTTCCACATTATTTCTGCTGAAGAGCCGAGAGAGAGAGAGAGAGAGCAAAAACAAGAGAAAAGCTTCTCCAATTCTTCTTGAATCAAGTCACAAAGTGAGGAAACAAAGGAACTAAACCGATTAAAGGCACCCTTGAGTGTTTATTGAATGAGCTATTGGTGAAATTTTGAAGGGGAAGGCTAGGGTTTCTCTTGGTAGACACTAAGCAAGGTAAGGATGATGATTTCCCCAATTTTTACTCTTAATCTTGTTTAAATTAGCTTAGCATCTCAAGATTGTGATGAATTACGGTTGTTATCATGTTTTGGGTAATTTTTCCTTTTGTTACATGAGTTAGGGTTTAATAAATTTCTGGCTAAACTTGATGTATGATGAATATATGTTGTATCCAAGGTTATATAGGGGGTTTTGGTAACAAGTGGAGTAAGAAATTTAGAAAGTTATCATTGAAACCAAAAGATTTCAGATTTCTGGAAAATTGTCACTAGGTTCTGCCCGTTTTTATTGCCCTATGTTAGAGGCCGAATTGGGCTTAGCATAAAACATGAAAGTTGTATAGAATGGTATTTTATAGGTTCCTACAAAATTTCAGCTCAATCGGAGTAACGTAACCCGTGAAAAGACCAAAATACCCTCACTATTTTAGGAAATTTCCAGTGTTCCGTTTTGGTCAGTTTATCTAGTTTATCACGTTTATTCACTAGGATTCGTACTGATTTAGCTTTTGCCAAAACATGAAAGTTTTAGTATTATGTCTTAGCTTTCAAACGCCTCCAAGAACACCTTAATCGGACCTTGGTAACCTGAGATATGACCATTCCAGTGCAGAGCAGTTAAATAGCCGACGAGTTAGATTTTGGTTCTGTAAATTGAGAATTGGACTAGGTTGCATTGGAAACAGGACTAAGTGATCTTCATGAACATTGTAGCCCTGTGTCTTAGCTTCGAAACGGTATAAGTTGCGCCTCAATCCGATAAGCGTAACCTCAAATGTGTTATTTCCGCAACCACACGTCAAATCTGTCTTTTGCTAGATTGTATTCCCGCACTTGTTATTACTTTGATTCTTATTTTTATGATGTTATGAGCCTATGGAACGGCTATTGACTTGCATTTACGATATATATGACTTTGGGATTGGCTGAGGAAAAATAATGAAGCCTAAATGGCTGGAAAATTAGGTAAACACAAAGGGCGTGCTGCCCAAATTTTCGCTCGAGGGCTAGGTTTTCTATTTGAACTTGTATACTTTTGTTTGGCCAATACCATGACCGGCTTTCCATTTTAAAACATGATTTTTCATCCTTAGGGGTTCAAACAACCCTCTTCTTACTTGAAAGTCATCTTTACACGTTTTACTCCTAATTAGTCGGGTTTCTTTGTTTCCCTTAAATGTTTTGCTCGATAAACTGTAATATGTTCTCTTGTTCAACCTTAGGTTTCATTGGTGACTAAGGGTAATATCCGGAAGGATATTTTGCACGTTATTTTGCATAACTAGGTGAGTGTTCCTTATTTGACTTTATGGCTTGTTGTTATCGTTTGCTAATGTGTTAAGTGTTTTTAATGATTTTCAGAACGAGCTTTCTAGGCGAGTGTGTACTTTATCGCACTCGACCTAAATAACTGTGCAATTTTCAAGGATTTAATGAGTAAAATGTTACTTGCGCATGAATGTAAGCCTTTTTGGGCTGAACTGGCCATTGCCCCTTGTTACCGGTCGTCTCGAGCCAGAAGCGGACTCGGTCGGGCGATTAGGGACTTGGGTGAACGTTTGGTATACTCGAGTATTACCCTGTAGGTTGGTGGAGACTGGCCAACGGCCAGGACGGGGGTGAATGAATGAATGAACGAACGAACAAACGAACGAGGGTTTATTGATAAACGAAAAATGCATTTTCGAATGATTGGAGGAATAAGGGAAAATGTCAGGAGAACGAATGAATGAACGAACGAATTGATCCTTGTGAGCCGTATCCTTTTAATGAATGTTACTATTGCTTTCCATTGTAAATGTTTCTTGAATTATTGATCCTCCATGTTTAATGTATTGAATTGATTGTTTGATTATCTGTTCGGAACCTCACTGGGCTTTTAGCTCACCCCTTTAGTTTTGTTTTCCTTAACAGGGGACGGCGAGCAGGATGAGAGCATAGACTAGCCTAGTCTAGGTCTTTTGTTTCTTTTGTAATGGTTCTCGCCCTAGTGCTTGGCACGGGCTAGTTGTATGGTGAAGTGAGAACCTTTGTACATTTGATGGCTGTACTTCCTTTTGAGATAGCAATGTATATAAGTTCCGCTTTAAGTTTGGATTGCTGCCCTATTTATTCTTGTGATTTATTCCGATTTTAATTGAGGACTGTAGTGAATGACTGAGTCCCGGCGAGAGTTGGGCAGGCGACCCGCCGAACCCTGGGGTACGCCCTAAGGGGAGGTGGGGCCGTCACAGGTGGTATCAGAGCTTAGGTTTCAGATCTCTGTTGTGTATCCTAGATTAAAGATTAGGATACCGGACTGTGGGATTTGATTGGACTTGAAAGTTAAGCGATTGAGGGATAAAACTTACAGCTGCTTCGCGTGGTTTCTACGTGGAGTGACCCTGGACTAAGTGGTGAATAAGTATGAGGGACTAAGTGCTCGTTCGAGCATAAGCTATGAATTGCGAATGTTATAGGCCTTAAATCTTTCTTATGGTATCTGAGGACTATAGATAGGTACGTCAGGTAGGAATTTCGATTGTAGATGGTTTACTCCTGGGACTGCAGCTCGAGATGTGAACTATCTTATTTCGGATTGTCGTGCCTGAGTACTCTATAGTTGAGGTGCTGCTAAATACTTGAGACTTGCATTTTGGGAACATGAACGGGTTTTGTCTGGCTAGAATAAGTATAAGAGATCAACAGACATCGAGTCGGATAGAAAGTGACGTGAGAAATCGGACGGGGTTATTCTAGTTGGGTGTGGGACGATATACCCATTTTCTTTTGATTCGCCCGTATATTGTCACTACATGCCGTCAGTTGTGTACTTGTGTATTGAATATCCGCTTGACTTGAGACGTATTTGTGTATTTGATTATTTGTTTCTTTGATATGTTTATGTGGTGTGTTATGTGGCTATATGTTTATTTGAGTATTTGGTGCCCTCAATTTTAGTTACTTTAGTCACCTTATCGTGTTTATTTACTAAATTACCTTTTGGGAAAAAAGAAAAGAGAGGGAAAGCATATATATGGACGGAAGACGTAGCCGTGGACGTGGACGTGGCCGTGGGAATGAACGAGCTCAAGAGCCAAGAGAGGAAAGAGAAACAACAGCTGCACAAGTGCAAGGAACGAGGGTTGAAGCCGAAGACCAAATGGCAACGGTAATGCAACAAATGACAGATATCTTGGCAAGACTGGTGGATCAACAAGGCCAAATGGCCGTGAATCAACCCCGGAACCCTGAAATCGGAGAAGATAAGGCTCTTGAGAGGTTTCAGAAGTTTACTCCTCCGAAATTCCTTGGAGGATCTGATCCGGATATAGCCGAACAATGGTTAGAGGCCATGATTAATATTTTCACCGTCTTGAACTACACCGAGCAAAGACAAGTAAACTTTGCGGTGTTCCAATTTGAAGGATCGGCCCGAGCGTGGTGGAACGTTATTAAAGTAAAATGGGAAGGAGAACAGACCGTATGGACATGGATGAATTTCATAAGGGAATTTAACGAGAAATACCTCCCTCCTTTAGTTGAAGAGAGGAGAGAGGAAGAGTTTATTGGACTACGCCAGGGAACGCTAAGTGTGGCCGAATATGAAACGAAATTTACGAAACTATCCAAGTTTGCTTCTGAATTGGTGGCCACAGAGCGGCGAAGAGTAAGACGGTTTATACGGGGATTAAATTTGGAACTCCAAGAAGCATTAGCGGCAGTACAAGTGAATACGTTTACAGAGGCCCTTGAGAAAGCTCAAAGAATCGAGACTACAAAGGCACAGATAAAAGCTTCCCAGACCCAGAAAAGGAGTGCATCGAGTAGTGTAGTGGAGGAATTTAGTGAAGCGAGAGTCCCTTCCAAAGTGCAAAAAGTGAACTTTTTGTCCCACCCACCATGGACATTAGGGGCGATAGGTGAAGGATCTACAAAAGAAAGCCAAATCAGATTTGGGAAAAGTTTTCAAGAAAGCCAAAAGATGGCTTCTCACGTGGTCTGTGGGTAGTGTGGAAAGGCAAATCATGTCGAAAGCGATTGTTGGAGAAAGGGACGGAAATGTTTAATCTGCGGAAGTGGCGATCATCAAGTTAGCAACTGTCCGAGGAGACAGTCATGTGAAAGCAATATTCTGCAACTGGATGGAGCTAAATCACAAGTGAATGAAGGAGGGAAACAAACTAGCGGACCGGCAAAGGTTTATGCTTTAGACAACCGACAAGTTCCGGACTCGTCTGAGGCAACTGAAGGTAAAATTTCGAGGACGAAATTGTTTTAAGGGGGAGAGAGTGTAAGGACCCGCAAATTTCTTACATTTTTTTTTCTTTTCTTAAAAAATGCCTTTTATTTGAAAATTATTATTTATTAAAGCCCTACTACCCAAATGTTCCACAATAAGTGCATATGAACTTAGAAAGTAGGGTTTTACTCTTCGTTTCCAAGGTTGGGGCAAATTAGGGTTTTCGCGATTTTTCGCCGGATGAAATTTCGGTATGGAGCGAGGATCAAATTTGGTGATTAAAAGTGACTTTTAAGTGAGAAATAATATGTGATTAGGAGCAATGAGATAAGGTTGGTGAATAGGAAGTAAAAACCCTAGTACGTGTGTTTTTAAGGAAAACGGCGCGAACCGGCGGGTCCCGCGCACTACCGGTTGAACGCACCACTTGACCACCACTTTCTCACCATACAAGCTTATTGATATTTGAGCAAAATATCTCCTAAATTCCAGCTAAACTTGACCGAAATTAGAGGCTGAAAATACAAGAAAAGAAAAGGAAATTTTTACTTGGTAAGGGTTGTGACAAGTGTCACACCATTAGAGGCCATTGACCAAGACATTGTCCAACCTTCTTATCCCCAAAATTGCACCATTCTTCCACATTATTTCTGCTGAAGAGCCGAGAGAGAGAGAGAGAGAGCAAAAACAAGAGAAAAGCTTCTCCAATTCTTCTTGAATCAAGTCACAAAGTGAGGAAACAAAGGAACTAAACCGATTAAAGGCACCCTTGAGTGTTTATTGAATGAGCTATTGGTGAAATTTTGAAGGGGAAGGCTAGGGTTTCTCTTGGTAGACACTAAGCAAGGTAAGGATGATGATTTCCCCAATTTTTACTCTTAATCTTGTTTAAATTAGCTTAGCATCTCAAGATTGTGATGAATTACGGTTGTTATCATGTTTTGGGTAATTTTTCCTTTTGTTACATGAGTTAGGGTTTAATAAATTTCTGGCTAAACTTGATGTATGATGAATATATGTTGTATCCAAGGTTATATAGGGGGTTTTGGTAGCAAGTGGAGTAAGAAATTTAGAAAGTTATCATTGAAACCAAAAGATTTCAGATTTCTGGAAAATTGTCACTAGGTTCTGCCCGTTTTTATTGCCCTATGTTAGAGGCCGAATTGGGCTTAGCATAAAACATGAAAGTTGTATAGAATGGTATTTTATAGGTTCCTACAAAATTTCAGCTCAATCGGAGTAACGTAACCCGTGAAAAGACCAAAATACCCTCACTATTTTAGGAAATTTCCAGTGTTCCGTTTTGGTCAGTTTATCTAGTTTATCACGTTTATTCACTAGGATTCGTACTGATTTAGCTTTTGCCAAAACATGAAAGTTTTAGTATTATGTCTTAGCTTTCAAACGCCTCCAAGAACACCTTAATCGGACCTTGGTAACCTGAGATATGACCATTCCAGTGCAGAGCAGTTAAATAGCCGACGAGTTAGATTTTGGTTCTGTAAATTGAGAATTGGACTAGGTTGCATTGGAAACAGGACTAAGTGATCTTCATGAACATTGTAGCCCTGTGTCTTAGCTTCGAAACGGTATAAGTTGCGCCTCAATCCGATAAGCGTAACCTCAAATGTGTTATTTCCGCAACCACACGTCAAATCTGTCTTTTGCTAGATTGTATTCCCGCACTTGTTATTACTTTGATTCTTATTTTTATGATGTTATGAGCCTATGGAACGGCTATTGACTTGCATTTACGATATATATGACTTTGGGATTGGCTGAGGAAAAATAATGAAGCCTAAATGGCTGGAAAATTAGGTAAACACAAAGGGCGTGCTGCCCAAATTTTCGCTCGAGGGCTAGGTTTTCTATTTGAACTTGTATACTTTTGTTTGGCCAATACCATGACCGGCTTTCCATTTTAAAACATGATTTTTCATCCTTAGGGGTTCAAACAACCCTCTTCTTACTTGAAAGTCATCTTTACACGTTTTACTCCTAATTAGTCGGGTTTCTTTGTTTCCCTTAAATGTTTTGCTCGATAAACTGTAATATGTTCTCTTGTTCAACCTTAGGTTTCATTGGTGACTAAGGGTAATATCCGGAAGGATATTTTGCACGTTATTTTGCATAACTAGGTGAGTGTTCCTTATTTGACTTTATGGCTTGTTGTTATCGTTTGCTAATGTGTTAAGTGTTTTTAATGATTTTCAGAACGAGCTTTCTAGGCGAGTGTGTACTTTATCGCACTCGACCTAAATAACTGTGCAATTTTCAAGGATTTAATGAGTAAAATGTTACTTGCGCATGAATGTAAGCCTTTTTGGGCTGAACTGGCCATTGCCCCTTGTTACCGGTCGTCTCGAGCCAGAAGCGGACTCGGTCGGGCGATTAGGGACTTGGGTGAACGTTTGGTATACTCGAGTATTACCCTGTAGGTTGGTGGAGACTGGCCAACGGCCAGGACGGGGGTGAATGAATGAATGAACGAACGAACAAACGAACGAGGGTTTATTGATAAACGAAAAATGCATTTTCGAATGATTGGAGGAATAAGGGAAAATGTCAGGAGAACGAATGAATGAACGAACGAATTGATCCTTGTGAGCCGTATCCTTTTAATGAATGTTACTATTGCTTTCCATTGTAAATGTTTCTTGAATTATTGATCCTCCATGTTTAATGTATTGAATTGATTGTTTGATTATCTGTTCGGAACCTCACTGGGCTTTTAGCTCACCCCTTTAGTTTTGTTTTCCTTAACAGGGGACGGCGAGCAGGATGAGAGCATAGACTAGCCTAGTCTAGGTCTTTTGTTTCTTTTGTAATGGTTCTCGCCCTAGTGCTTGGCACGGGCTAGTTGTATGGTGAAGTGAGAACCTTTGTACATTTGATGGCTGTACTTCCTTTTGAGATAGCAATGTATATAAGTTCCGCTTTAAGTTTGGATTGCTGCCCTATTTATTCTTGTGATTTATTCCGATTTTAATTGAGGACTGTAGTGAATGACTGAGTCCCGGCGAGAGTTGGGCAGGCGACCCGCCGAACCCTGGGGTACGCCCTAAGGGGAGGTGGGGCCGTCACAGGTGGTATCAGAGCTTAGGTTTCAGATCTCTGTTGTGTATCCTAGATTAAAGATTAGGATACCGGACTGTGGGATTTGATTGGACTTGAAAGTTAAGCGATTGAGGGATAAAACTTACAGCTGCTTCGCGTGGTTTCTACGTGGAGTGACCCTGGACTAAGTGGTGAATAAGTATGAGGGACTAAGTGCTCGTTCGAGCATAAGCTATGAATTGCGAATGTTATAGGCCTTAAATCTTTCTTATGGTATCTGAGGACTATAGATAGGTACGTCAGGTAGGAATTTCGATTGTAGATGGTTTACTCCTGGGACTGCAGCTCGAGATGTGAACTATCTTATTTCGGATTGTCGTGCCTGAGTACTCTATAGTTGAGGTGCTGCTAAATACTTGAGACTTGCATTTTGGGAACATGAACGGGTTTTGTCTGGCTAGAATAAGTATAAGAGATCAACAGACATCGAGTCGGATAGAAAGTGACGTGAGAAATCGGACGGGGTTATTCTAGTTGGGTGTGGGACGATATACCCATTTTCTTTTGATTCGCCCGTATATTGTCACTACATGCCGTCAGTTGTGTACTTGTGTATTGAATATCCGCTTGACTTGAGACGTATTTGTGTATTTGATTATTTGTTTCTTTGATATGTTTATGTGGTGTGTTATGTGGCTATATGTTTATTTGAGTATTTGGTGCCCTCAATTTTAGTTACTTTAGTCACCTTATCGTGTTTATTTACTAAATTACCTTTTGGGAAAAAAGAAAAGAGAGGGAAAGCATATATATGGACGGAAGACGTAGCCGTGGACGTGGACGTGGCCGTGGGAATGAACGAGCTCAAGAGCCAAGAGAGGAAAGAGAAACAACAGCTGCACAAGTGCAAGGAACGAGGGTTGAAGCCGAAGACCAAATGGCAACGGTAATGCAACAAATGACAGATATCTTGGCAAGACTGGTGGATCAACAAGGCCAAATGGCCGTGAATCAACCCCGGAACCCTGAAATCGGAGAAGATAAGGCTCTTGAGAGGTTTCAGAAGTTTACTCCTCCGAAATTCCTTGGAGGATCTGATCCGGATATAGCCGAACAATGGTTAGAGGCCATGATTAATATTTTCACCGTCTTGAACTACACCGAGCAAAGACAAGTAAACTTTGCGGTGTTCCAATTTGAAGGATCGGCCCGAGCGTGGTGGAACGTTATTAAAGTAAAATGGGAAGGAGAACAGACCGTATGGACATGGATGAATTTCATAAGGGAATTTAACGAGAAATACCTCCCTCCTTTAGTTGAAGAGAGGAGAGAGGAAGAGTTTATTGGACTACGCCAGGGAACGCTAAGTGTGGCCGAATATGAAACGAAATTTACGAAACTATCCAAGTTTGCTTCTGAATTGGTGGCCACAGAGCGGCGAAGAGTAAGACGGTTTATACGGGGATTAAATTTGGAACTCCAAGAAGCATTAGCGGCAGTACAAGTGAATACGTTTACAGAGGCCCTTGAGAAAGCTCAAAGAATCGAGACTACAAAGGCACAGATAAAAGCTTCCCAGACCCAGAAAAGGAGTGCATCGAGTAGTGTAGTGGAGGAATTTAGTGAAGCGAGAGTCCCTTCCAAAGTGCAAAAAGTGAACTTTTTGTCCCACCCACCATGGACATTAGGGGCGATAGGTGAAGGATCTACAAAAGAAAGCCAAATCAGATTTGGGAAAAGTTTTCAAGAAAGCCAAAAGATGGCTTCTCACGTGGTCTGTGGGTAGTGTGGAAAGGCAAATCATGTCGAAAGCGATTGTTGGAGAAAGGGACGGAAATGTTTAATCTGCGGAAGTGGCGATCATCAAGTTAGCAACTGTCCGAGGAGACAGTCATGTGAAAGCAATATTCTGCAACTGGATGGAGCTAAATCACAAGTGAATGAAGGAGGGAAACAAACTAGCGGACCGGCAAAGGTTTATGCTTTAGACAACCGACAAGTTCCGGACTCGTCTGAGGCAACTGAAGGTAAAATTTCGAGGACGAAATTGTTTTAAGGGGGAGAGAGTGTAAGGACCCGCAAATTTCTTACATTTTTTTTTCTTTTCTTAAAAAATGCCTTTTATTTGAAAATTATTATTTATTAAAGCCCTACTACCCAAATGTTCCACAATAAGTGCATATGAACTTAGAAAGTAGGGTTTTACTCTTCGTTTCCAAGGTTGGGGCAAATTAGGGTTTTCGCGATTTTTCGCCGGATGAAATTTCGGTATGGAGCGAGGATCAAATTTGGTGATTAAAAGTGACTTTTAAGTGAGAAATAATATGTGATTAGGAGCAATGAGATAAGGTTGGTGAATAGGAAGTAAAAACCCTAGTACGTGTGTTTTTAAGGAAAACGGCGCGAACCGGCGGGTCCCGCGCACTACCGGTTGAACGCACCACTTGACCACCACTTTCTCACCATACAAGCTTATTGATATTTGAGCAAAATATCTCCTAAATTCCAGCTAAACTTGACCGAAATTAGAGGCTGAAAATACAAGAAAAGAAAAGGAAATTTTTACTTGGTAAGGGTTGTGACAAGTGTCACACCATTAGAGGCCATTGACCAAGACATTGTCCAACCTTCTTATCCCCAAAATTGCACCATTCTTCCACATTATTTCTGCTGAAGAGCCGAGAGAGAGAGAGAGAGAGCAAAAACAAGAGAAAAGCTTCTCCAATTCTTCTTGAATCAAGTCACAAAGTGAGGAAACAAAGGAACTAAACCGATTAAAGGCACCCTTGAGTGTTTATTGAATGAGCTATTGGTGAAATTTTGAAGGGGAAGGCTAGGGTTTCTCTTGGTAGACACTAAGCAAGGTAAGGATGATGATTTCCCCAATTTTTACTCTTAATCTTGTTTAAATTAGCTTAGCATCTCAAGATTGTGATGAATTACGGTTGTTATCATGTTTTGGGTAATTTTTCCTTTTGTTACATGAGTTAGGGTTTAATAAATTTCTGGCTAAACTTGATGTATGATGAATATATGTTGTATCCAAGGTTATATAGGGGGTTTTGGTAACAAGTGGAGTAAGAAATTTAGAAAGTTATCATTGAAACCAAAAGATTTCAGATTTCTGGAAAATTGTCACTAGGTTCTGCCCGTTTTTATTGCCCTATGTTAGAGGCCGAATTGGGCTTAGCATAAAACATGAAAGTTGTATAGAATGGTATTTTATAGGTTCCTACAAAATTTCAGCTCAATCGGAGTAACGTAACCCGTGAAAAGACCAAAATACCCTCACTATTTTAGGAAATTTCCAGTGTTCCGTTTTGGTCAGTTTATCTAGTTTATCACGTTTATTCACTAGGATTCGTACTGATTTAGCTTTTGCCAAAACATGAAAGTTTTAGTATTATGTCTTAGCTTTCAAACGCCTCCAAGAACACCTTAATCGGACCTTGGTAACCTGAGATATGACCATTCCAGTGCAGAGCAGTTAAATAGCCGACGAGTTAGATTTTGGTTCTGTAAATTGAGAATTGGACTAGGTTGCATTGGAAACAGGACTAAGTGATCTTCATGAACATTGTAGCCCTGTGTCTTAGCTTCGAAACGGTATAAGTTGCGCCTCAATCCGATAAGCGTAACCTCAAATGTGTTATTTCCGCAACCACACGTCAAATCTGTCTTTTGCTAGATTGTATTCCCGCACTTGTTATTACTTTGATTCTTATTTTTATGATGTTATGAGCCTATGGAACGGCTATTGACTTGCATTTACGATATATATGACTTTGGGATTGGCTGAGGAAAAATAATGAAGCCTAAATGGCTGGAAAATTAGGTAAACACAAAGGGCGTGCTGCCCAAATTTTCGCTCGAGGGCTAGGTTTTCTATTTGAACTTGTATACTTTTGTTTGGCCAATACCATGACCGGCTTTCCATTTTAAAACATGATTTTTCATCCTTAGGGGTTCAAACAACCCTCTTCTTACTTGAAAGTCATCTTTACACGTTTTACTCCTAATTAGTCGGGTTTCTTTGTTTCCCTTAAATGTTTTGCTCGATAAACTGTAATATGTTCTCTTGTTCAACCTTAGGTTTCATTGGTGACTAAGGGTAATATCCGGAAGGATATTTTGCACGTTATTTTGCATAACTAGGTGAGTGTTCCTTATTTGACTTTATGGCTTGTTGTTATCGTTTGCTAATGTGTTAAGTGTTTTTAATGATTTTCAGAACGAGCTTTCTAGGCGAGTGTGTACTTTATCGCACTCGACCTAAATAACTGTGCAATTTTCAAGGATTTAATGAGTAAAATGTTACTTGCGCATGAATGTAAGCCTTTTTGGGCTGAACTGGCCATTGCCCCTTGTTACCGGTCGTCTCGAGCCAGAAGCGGACTCGGTCGGGCGATTAGGGACTTGGGTGAACGTTTGGTATACTCGAGTATTACCCTGTAGGTTGGTGGAGACTGGCCAACGGCCAGGACGGGGGTGAATGAATGAATGAACGAACGAACAAACGAACGAGGGTTTATTGATAAACGAAAAATGCATTTTCGAATGATTGGAGGAATAAGGGAAAATGTCAGGAGAACGAATGAATGAACGAACGAATTGATCCTTGTGAGCCGTATCCTTTTAATGAATGTTACTATTGCTTTCCATTGTAAATGTTTCTTGAATTATTGATCCTCCATGTTTAATGTATTGAATTGATTGTTTGATTATCTGTTCGGAACCTCACTGGGCTTTTAGCTCACCCCTTTAGTTTTGTTTTCCTTAACAGGGGACGGCGAGCAGGATGAGAGCATAGACTAGCCTAGTCTAGGTCTTTTGTTTCTTTTGTAATGGTTCTCGCCCTAGTGCTTGGCACGGGCTAGTTGTATGGTGAAGTGAGAACCTTTGTACATTTGATGGCTGTACTTCCTTTTGAGATAGCAATGTATATAAGTTCCGCTTTAAGTTTGGATTGCTGCCCTATTTATTCTTGTGATTTATTCCGATTTTAATTGAGGACTGTAGTGAATGACTGAGTCCCGGCGAGAGTTGGGCAGGCGACCCGCCGAACCCTGGGGTACGCCCTAAGGGGAGGTGGGGCCGTCACAGGTGGTATCAGAGCTTAGGTTTCAGATCTCTGTTGTGTATCCTAGATTAAAGATTAGGATACCGGACTGTGGGATTTGATTGGACTTGAAAGTTAAGCGATTGAGGGATAAAACTTACAGCTGCTTCGCGTGGTTTCTACGTGGAGTGACCCTGGACTAAGTGGTGAATAAGTATGAGGGACTAAGTGCTCGTTCGAGCATAAGCTATGAATTGCGAATGTTATAGGCCTTAAATCTTTCTTATGGTATCTGAGGACTATAGATAGGTACGTCAGGTAGGAATTTCGATTGTAGATGGTTTACTCCTGGGACTGCAGCTCGAGATGTGAACTATCTTATTTCGGATTGTCGTGCCTGAGTACTCTATAGTTGAGGTGCTGCTAAATACTTGAGACTTGCATTTTGGGAACATGAACGGGTTTTGTCTGGCTAGAATAAGTATAAGAGATCAACAGACATCGAGTCGGATAGAAAGTGACGTGAGAAATCGGACGGGGTTATTCTAGTTGGGTGTGGGACGATATACCCATTTTCTTTTGATTCGCCCGTATATTGTCACTACATGCCGTCAGTTGTGTACTTGTGTATTGAATATCCGCTTGACTTGAGACGTATTTGTGTATTTGATTATTTGTTTCTTTGATATGTTTATGTGGTGTGTTATGTGGCTATATGTTTATTTGAGTATTTGGTGCCCTCAATTTTAGTTACTTTAGTCACCTTATCGTGTTTATTTACTAAATTACCTTTTGGGAAAAAAGAAAAGAGAGGGAAAGCATATATATGGACGGAAGACGTAGCCGTGGACGTGGACGTGGCCGTGGGAATGAACGAGCTCAAGAGCCAAGAGAGGAAAGAGAAACAACAGCTGCACAAGTGCAAGGAACGAGGGTTGAAGCCGAAGACCAAATGGCAACGGTAATGCAACAAATGACAGATATCTTGGCAAGACTGGTGGATCAACAAGGCCAAATGGCCGTGAATCAACCCCGGAACCCTGAAATCGGAGAAGATAAGGCTCTTGAGAGGTTTCAGAAGTTTACTCCTCCGAAATTCCTTGGAGGATCTGATCCGGATATAGCCGAACAATGGTTAGAGGCCATGATTAATATTTTCACCGTCTTGAACTACACCGAGCAAAGACAAGTAAACTTTGCGGTGTTCCAATTTGAAGGATCGGCCCGAGCGTGGTGGAACGTTATTAAAGTAAAATGGGAAGGAGAACAGACCGTATGGACATGGATGAATTTCATAAGGGAATTTAACGAGAAATACCTCCCTCCTTTAGTTGAAGAGAGGAGAGAGGAAGAGTTTATTGGACTACGCCAGGGAACGCTAAGTGTGGCCGAATATGAAACGAAATTTACGAAACTATCCAAGTTTGCTTCTGAATTGGTGGCCACAGAGCGGCGAAGAGTAAGACGGTTTATACGGGGATTAAATTTGGAACTCCAAGAAGCATTAGCGGCAGTACAAGTGAATACGTTTACAGAGGCCCTTGAGAAAGCTCAAAGAATCGAGACTACAAAGGCACAGATAAAAGCTTCCCAGACCCAGAAAAGGAGTGCATCGAGTAGTGTAGTGGAGGAATTTAGTGAAGCGAGAGTCCCTTCCAAAGTGCAAAAAGTGAACTTTTTGTCCCACCCACCATGGACATTAGGGGCGATAGGTGAAGGATCTACAAAAGAAAGCCAAATCAGATTTGGGAAAAGTTTTCAAGAAAGCCAAAAGATGGCTTCTCACGTGGTCTGTGGGTAGTGTGGAAAGGCAAATCATGTCGAAAGCGATTGTTGGAGAAAGGGACGGAAATGTTTAATCTGCGGAAGTGGCGATCATCAAGTTAGCAACTGTCCGAGGAGACAGTCATGTGAAAGCAATATTCTGCAACTGGATGGAGCTAAATCACAAGTGAATGAAGGAGGGAAACAAACTAGCGGACCGGCAAAGGTTTATGCTTTAGACAACCGACAAGTTCCGGACTCGTCTGAGGCAACTGAAGGTAAAATTTCGAGGACGAAATTGTTTTAAGGGGGAGAGAGTGTAAGGACCCGCAAATTTCTTACATTTTTTTTTCTTTTCTTAAAAAATGCCTTTTATTTGAAAATTATTATTTATTAAAGCCCTACTACCCAAATGTTCCACAATAAGTGCATATGAACTTAGAAAGTAGGGTTTTACTCTTCGTTTCCAAGGTTGGGGCAAATTAGGGTTTTCGCGATTTTTCGCCGGATGAAATTTCGGTATGGAGCGAGGATCAAATTTGGTGATTAAAAGTGACTTTTAAGTGAGAAATAATATGTGATTAGGAGCAATGAGATAAGGTTGGTGAATAGGAAGTAAAAACCCTAGTACGTGTGTTTTTAAGGAAAACGGCGCGAACCGGCGGGTCCCGCGCACTACCGGTTGAACGCACCACTTGACCACCACTTTCTCACCATACAAGCTTATTGATATTTGAGCAAAATATCTCCTAAATTCCAGCTAAACTTGACCGAAATTAGAGGCTGAAAATACAAGAAAAGAAAAGGAAATTTTTACTTGGTAAGGGTTGTGACAAGTGTCACACCATTAGAGGCCATTGACCAAGACATTGTCCAACCTTCTTATCCCCAAAATTGCACCATTCTTCCACATTATTTCTGCTGAAGAGCCGAGAGAGAGAGAGAGAGAGCAAAAACAAGAGAAAAGCTTCTCCAATTCTTCTTGAATCAAGTCACAAAGTGAGGAAACAAAGGAACTAAACCGATTAAAGGCACCCTTGAGTGTTTATTGAATGAGCTATTGGTGAAATTTTGAAGGGGAAGGCTAGGGTTTCTCTTGGTAGACACTAAGCAAGGTAAGGATGATGATTTCCCCAATTTTTACTCTTAATCTTGTTTAAATTAGCTTAGCATCTCAAGATTGTGATGAATTACGGTTGTTATCATGTTTTGGGTAATTTTTCCTTTTGTTACATGAGTTAGGGTTTAATAAATTTCTGGCTAAACTTGATGTATGATGAATATATGTTGTATCCAAGGTTATATAGGGGGTTTTGGTAACAAGTGGAGTAAGAAATTTAGAAAGTTATCATTGAAACCAAAAGATTTCAGATTTCTGGAAAATTGTCACTAGGTTCTGCCCGTTTTTATTGCCCTATGTTAGAGGCCGAATTGGGCTTAGCATAAAACATGAAAGTTGTATAGAATGGTATTTTATAGGTTCCTACAAAATTTCAGCTCAATCGGAGTAACGTAACCCGTGAAAAGACCAAAATACCCTCACTATTTTAGGAAATTTCCAGTGTTCCGTTTTGGTCAGTTTATCTAGTTTATCACGTTTATTCACTAGGATTCGTACTGATTTAGCTTTTGCCAAAACATGAAAGTTTTAGTATTATGTCTTAGCTTTCAAACGCCTCCAAGAACACCTTAATCGGACCTTGGTAACCTGAGATATGACCATTCCAGTGCAGAGCAGTTAAATAGCCGACGAGTTAGATTTTGGTTCTGTAAATTGAGAATTGGACTAGGTTGCATTGGAAACAGGACTAAGTGATCTTCATGAACATTGTAGCCCTGTGTCTTAGCTTCGAAACGGTATAAGTTGCGCCTCAATCCGATAAGCGTAACCTCAAATGTGTTATTTCCGCAACCACACGTCAAATCTGTCTTTTGCTAGATTGTATTCCCGCACTTGTTATTACTTTGATTCTTATTTTTATGATGTTATGAGCCTATGGAACGGCTATTGACTTGCATTTACGATATATATGACTTTGGGATTGGCTGAGGAAAAATAATGAAGCCTAAATGGCTGGAAAATTAGGTAAACACAAAGGGCGTGCTGCCCAAATTTTCGCTCGAGGGCTAGGTTTTCTATTTGAACTTGTATACTTTTGTTTGGCCAATACCATGACCGGCTTTCCATTTTAAAACATGATTTTTCATCCTTAGGGGTTCAAACAACCCTCTTCTTACTTGAAAGTCATCTTTACACGTTTTACTCCTAATTAGTCGGGTTTCTTTGTTTCCCTTAAATGTTTTGCTCGATAAACTGTAATATGTTCTCTTGTTCAACCTTAGGTTTCATTGGTGACTAAGGGTAATATCCGGAAGGATATTTTGCACGTTATTTTGCATAACTAGGTGAGTGTTCCTTATTTGACTTTATGGCTTGTTGTTATCGTTTGCTAATGTGTTAAGTGTTTTTAATGATTTTCAGAACGAGCTTTCTAGGCGAGTGTGTACTTTATCGCACTCGACCTAAATAACTGTGCAATTTTCAAGGATTTAATGAGTAAAATGTTACTTGCGCATGAATGTAAGCCTTTTTGGGCTGAACTGGCCATTGCCCCTTGTTACCGGTCGTCTCGAGCCAGAAGCGGACTCGGTCGGGCGATTAGGGACTTGGGTGAACGTTTGGTATACTCGAGTATTACCCTGTAGGTTGGTGGAGACTGGCCAACGGCCAGGACGGGGGTGAATGAATGAATGAACGAACGAACAAACGAACGAGGGTTTATTGATAAACGAAAAATGCATTTTCGAATGATTGGAGGAATAAGGGAAAATGTCAGGAGAACGAATGAATGAACGAACGAATTGATCCTTGTGAGCCGTATCCTTTTAATGAATGTTACTATTGCTTTCCATTGTAAATGTTTCTTGAATTATTGATCCTCCATGTTTAATGTATTGAATTGATTGTTTGATTATCTGTTCGGAACCTCACTGGGCTTTTAGCTCACCCCTTTAGTTTTGTTTTCCTTAACAGGGGACGGCGAGCAGGATGAGAGCATAGACTAGCCTAGTCTAGGTCTTTTGTTTCTTTTGTAATGGTTCTCGCCCTAGTGCTTGGCACGGGCTAGTTGTATGGTGAAGTGAGAACCTTTGTACATTTGATGGCTGTACTTCCTTTTGAGATAGCAATGTATATAAGTTCCGCTTTAAGTTTGGATTGCTGCCCTATTTATTCTTGTGATTTATTCCGATTTTAATTGAGGACTGTAGTGAATGACTGAGTCCCGGCGAGAGTTGGGCAGGCGACCCGCCGAACCCTGGGGTACGCCCTAAGGGGAGGTGGGGCCGTCACAGGTGGTATCAGAGCTTAGGTTTCAGATCTCTGTTGTGTATCCTAGATTAAAGATTAGGATACCGGACTGTGGGATTTGATTGGACTTGAAAGTTAAGCGATTGAGGGATAAAACTTACAGCTGCTTCGCGTGGTTTCTACGTGGAGTGACCCTGGACTAAGTGGTGAATAAGTATGAGGGACTAAGTGCTCGTTCGAGCATAAGCTATGAATTGCGAATGTTATAGGCCTTAAATCTTTCTTATGGTATCTGAGGACTATAGATAGGTACGTCAGGTAGGAATTTCGATTGTAGATGGTTTACTCCTGGGACTGCAGCTCGAGATGTGAACTATCTTATTTCGGATTGTCGTGCCTGAGTACTCTATAGTTGAGGTGCTGCTAAATACTTGAGACTTGCATTTTGGGAACATGAACGGGTTTTGTCTGGCTAGAATAAGTATAAGAGATCAACAGACATCGAGTCGGATAGAAAGTGACGTGAGAAATCGGACGGGGTTATTCTAGTTGGGTGTGGGACGATATACCCATTTTCTTTTGATTCGCCCGTATATTGTCACTACATGCCGTCAGTTGTGTACTTGTGTATTGAATATCCGCTTGACTTGAGACGTATTTGTGTATTTGATTATTTGTTTCTTTGATATGTTTATGTGGTGTGTTATGTGGCTATATGTTTATTTGAGTATTTGGTGCCCTCAATTTTAGTTACTTTAGTCACCTTATCGTGTTTATTTACTAAATTACCTTTTGGGAAAAAAGAAAAGAGAGGGAAAGCATATATATGGACGGAAGACGTAGCCGTGGACGTGGACGTGGCCGTGGGAATGAACGAGCTCAAGAGCCAAGAGAGGAAAGAGAAACAACAGCTGCACAAGTGCAAGGAACGAGGGTTGAAGCCGAAGACCAAATGGCAACGGTAATGCAACAAATGACAGATATCTTGGCAAGACTGGTGGATCAACAAGGCCAAATGGCCGTGAATCAACCCCGGAACCCTGAAATCGGAGAAGATAAGGCTCTTGAGAGGTTTCAGAAGTTTACTCCTCCGAAATTCCTTGGAGGATCTGATCCGGATATAGCCGAACAATGGTTAGAGGCCATGATTAATATTTTCACCGTCTTGAACTACACCGAGCAAAGACAAGTAAACTTTGCGGTGTTCCAATTTGAAGGATCGGCCCGAGCGTGGTGGAACGTTATTAAAGTAAAATGGGAAGGAGAACAGACCGTATGGACATGGATGAATTTCATAAGGGAATTTAACGAGAAATACCTCCCTCCTTTAGTTGAAGAGAGGAGAGAGGAAGAGTTTATTGGACTACGCCAGGGAACGCTAAGTGTGGCCGAATATGAAACGAAATTTACGAAACTATCCAAGTTTGCTTCTGAATTGGTGGCCACAGAGCGGCGAAGAGTAAGACGGTTTATACGGGGATTAAATTTGGAACTCCAAGAAGCATTAGCGGCAGTACAAGTGAATACGTTTACAGAGGCCCTTGAGAAAGCTCAAAGAATCGAGACTACAAAGGCACAGATAAAAGCTTCCCAGACCCAGAAAAGGAGTGCATCGAGTAGTGTAGTGGAGGAATTTAGTGAAGCGAGAGTCCCTTCCAAAGTGCAAAAAGTGAACTTTTTGTCCCACCCACCATGGACATTAGGGGCGATAGGTGAAGGATCTACAAAAGAAAGCCAAATCAGATTTGGGAAAAGTTTTCAAGAAAGCCAAAAGATGGCTTCTCACGTGGTCTGTGGGTAGTGTGGAAAGGCAAATCATGTCGAAAGCGATTGTTGGAGAAAGGGACGGAAATGTTTAATCTGCGGAAGTGGCGATCATCAAGTTAGCAACTGTCCGAGGAGACAGTCATGTGAAAGCAATATTCTGCAACTGGATGGAGCTAAATCACAAGTGAATGAAGGAGGGAAACAAACTAGCGGACCGGCAAAGGTTTATGCTTTAGACAACCGACAAGTTCCGGACTCGTCTGAGGCAACTGAAGGTAAAATTTCGAGGACGAAATTGTTTTAAGGGGGAGAGAGTGTAAGGACCCGCAAATTTCTTACATTTTTTTTTCTTTTCTTAAAAAATGCCTTTTATTTGAAAATTATTATTTATTAAAGCCCTACTACCCAAATGTTCCACAATAAGTGCATATGAACTTAGAAAGTAGGGTTTTACTCTTCGTTTCCAAGGTTGGGGCAAATTAGGGTTTTCGCGATTTTTCGCCGGATGAAATTTCGGTATGGAGCGAGGATCAAATTTGGTGATTAAAAGTGACTTTTAAGTGAGAAATAATATGTGATTAGGAGCAATGAGATAAGGTTGGTGAATAGGAAGTAAAAACCCTAGTACGTGTGTTTTTAAGGAAAACGGCGCGAACCGGCGGGTCCCGCGCACTACCGGTTGAACGCACCACTTGACCACCACTTTCTCACCATACAAGCTTATTGATATTTGAGCAAAATATCTCCTAAATTCCAGCTAAACTTGACCGAAATTAGAGGCTGAAAATACAAGAAAAGAAAAGGAAATTTTTACTTGGTAAGGGTTGTGACAAGTGTCACACCATTAGAGGCCATTGACCAAGACATTGTCCAACCTTCTTATCCCCAAAATTGCACCATTCTTCCACATTATTTCTGCTGAAGAGCCGAGAGAGAGAGAGAGAGAGCAAAAACAAGAGAAAAGCTTCTCCAATTCTTCTTGAATCAAGTCACAAAGTGAGGAAACAAAGGAACTAAACCGATTAAAGGCACCCTTGAGTGTTTATTGAATGAGCTATTGGTGAAATTTTGAAGGGGAAGGCTAGGGTTTCTCTTGGTAGACACTAAGCAAGGTAAGGATGATGATTTCCCCAATTTTTACTCTTAATCTTGTTTAAATTAGCTTAGCATCTCAAGATTGTGATGAATTACGGTTGTTATCATGTTTTGGGTAATTTTTCCTTTTGTTACATGAGTTAGGGTTTAATAAATTTCTGGCTAAACTTGATGTATGATGAATATATGTTGTATCCAAGGTTATATAGGGGGTTTTGGTAACAAGTGGAGTAAGAAATTTAGAAAGTTATCATTGAAACCAAAAGATTTCAGATTTCTGGAAAATTGTCACTAGGTTCTGCCCGTTTTTATTGCCCTATGTTAGAGGCCGAATTGGGCTTAGCATAAAACATGAAAGTTGTATAGAATGGTATTTTATAGGTTCCTACAAAATTTCAGCTCAATCGGAGTAACGTAACCCGTGAAAAGACCAAAATACCCTCACTATTTTAGGAAATTTCCAGTGTTCCGTTTTGGTCAGTTTATCTAGTTTATCACGTTTATTCACTAGGATTCGTACTGATTTAGCTTTTGCCAAAACATGAAAGTTTTAGTATTATGTCTTAGCTTTCAAACGCCTCCAAGAACACCTTAATCGGACCTTGGTAACCTGAGATATGACCATTCCAGTGCAGAGCAGTTAAATAGCCGACGAGTTAGATTTTGGTTCTGTAAATTGAGAATTGGACTAGGTTGCATTGGAAACAGGACTAAGTGATCTTCATGAACATTGTAGCCCTGTGTCTTAGCTTCGAAACGGTATAAGTTGCGCCTCAATCCGATAAGCGTAACCTCAAATGTGTTATTTCCGCAACCACACGTCAAATCTGTCTTTTGCTAGATTGTATTCCCGCACTTGTTATTACTTTGATTCTTATTTTTATGATGTTATGAGCCTATGGAACGGCTATTGACTTGCATTTACGATATATATGACTTTGGGATTGGCTGAGGAAAAATAATGAAGCCTAAATGGCTGGAAAATTAGGTAAACACAAAGGGCGTGCTGCCCAAATTTTCGCTCGAGGGCTAGGTTTTCTATTTGAACTTGTATACTTTTGTTTGGCCAATACCATGACCGGCTTTCCATTTTAAAACATGATTTTTCATCCTTAGGGGTTCAAACAACCCTCTTCTTACTTGAAAGTCATCTTTACACGTTTTACTCCTAATTAGTCGGGTTTCTTTGTTTCCCTTAAATGTTTTGCTCGATAAACTGTAATATGTTCTCTTGTTCAACCTTAGGTTTCATTGGTGACTAAGGGTAATATCCGGAAGGATATTTTGCACGTTATTTTGCATAACTAGGTGAGTGTTCCTTATTTGACTTTATGGCTTGTTGTTATCGTTTGCTAATGTGTTAAGTGTTTTTAATGATTTTCAGAACGAGCTTTCTAGGCGAGTGTGTACTTTATCGCACTCGACCTAAATAACTGTGCAATTTTCAAGGATTTAATGAGTAAAATGTTACTTGCGCATGAATGTAAGCCTTTTTGGGCTGAACTGGCCATTGCCCCTTGTTACCGGTCGTCTCGAGCCAGAAGCGGACTCGGTCGGGCGATTAGGGACTTGGGTGAACGTTTGGTATACTCGAGTATTACCCTGTAGGTTGGTGGAGACTGGCCAACGGCCAGGACGGGGGTGAATGAATGAATGAACGAACGAACAAACGAACGAGGGTTTATTGATAAACGAAAAATGCATTTTCGAATGATTGGAGGAATAAGGGAAAATGTCAGGAGAACGAATGAATGAACGAACGAATTGATCCTTGTGAGCCGTATCCTTTTAATGAATGTTACTATTGCTTTCCATTGTAAATGTTTCTTGAATTATTGATCCTCCATGTTTAATGTATTGAATTGATTGTTTGATTATCTGTTCGGAACCTCACTGGGCTTTTAGCTCACCCCTTTAGTTTTGTTTTCCTTAACAGGGGACGGCGAGCAGGATGAGAGCATAGACTAGCCTAGTCTAGGTCTTTTGTTTCTTTTGTAATGGTTCTCGCCCTAGTGCTTGGCACGGGCTAGTTGTATGGTGAAGTGAGAACCTTTGTACATTTGATGGCTGTACTTCCTTTTGAGATAGCAATGTATATAAGTTCCGCTTTAAGTTTGGATTGCTGCCCTATTTATTCTTGTGATTTATTCCGATTTTAATTGAGGACTGTAGTGAATGACTGAGTCCCGGCGAGAGTTGGGCAGGCGACCCGCCGAACCCTGGGGTACGCCCTAAGGGGAGGTGGGGCCGTCACAGGTGGTATCAGAGCTTAGGTTTCAGATCTCTGTTGTGTATCCTAGATTAAAGATTAGGATACCGGACTGTGGGATTTGATTGGACTTGAAAGTTAAGCGATTGAGGGATAAAACTTACAGCTGCTTCGCGTGGTTTCTACGTGGAGTGACCCTGGACTAAGTGGTGAATAAGTATGAGGGACTAAGTGCTCGTTCGAGCATAAGCTATGAATTGCGAATGTTATAGGCCTTAAATCTTTCTTATGGTATCTGAGGACTATAGATAGGTACGTCAGGTAGGAATTTCGATTGTAGATGGTTTACTCCTGGGACTGCAGCTCGAGATGTGAACTATCTTATTTCGGATTGTCGTGCCTGAGTACTCTATAGTTGAGGTGCTGCTAAATACTTGAGACTTGCATTTTGGGAACATGAACGGGTTTTGTCTGGCTAGAATAAGTATAAGAGATCAACAGACATCGAGTCGGATAGAAAGTGACGTGAGAAATCGGACGGGGTTATTCTAGTTGGGTGTGGGACGATATACCCATTTTCTTTTGATTCGCCCGTATATTGTCACTACATGCCGTCAGTTGTGTACTTGTGTATTGAATATCCGCTTGACTTGAGACGTATTTGTGTATTTGATTATTTGTTTCTTTGATATGTTTATGTGGTGTGTTATGTGGCTATATGTTTATTTGAGTATTTGGTGCCCTCAATTTTAGTTACTTTAGTCACCTTATCGTGTTTATTTACTAAATTACCTTTTGGGAAAAAAGAAAAGAGAGGGAAAACATATATATGGACGGAAGACGTAGCCGTGGACGTGGACGTGGCCGTGGGAATGAACGAGCTCAAGAGCCAAGAGAGGAAAGAGAAACAACAGCTGCACAAGAGCAAGGAACGAGGGTTGAAGCCGAAGACCAAATGGCAACGGTAATGCAACAAATGACAGATATCTTGGCAAGACTGGTGGATCAACAAGGCCAAATGGCCGTGAATCAACCCCGGAACCCTGAAATCGGAGAAGATAAGGCTCTTGAGAGGTTTCAGAAGTTTACTCCTCCGAAATTCCTTGGAGGATCTGATCCGGATATAGCCGAACAATGGTTAGAGGCCATGATTAATATTTTCACCGTCTTGAACTACACCGAGCAAAGACAAGTAAACTTTGCGGTGTTCCAATTTGAAGGATCGGCCCGAGCGTGGTGGAACGTTATTAAAGTAAAATGGGAAGGAGAACAGACCGTATGGACATGGATGAATTTCATAAGGGAATTTAACGAGAAATACCTCCCTCCTTTAGTTCAAGAGAGGAGAGAGGAAGAGTTTATTGGACTACGCCAGGGAACGCTAAGTGTGGCCGAATATGAAACGAAATTTACGAAACTATCCAAGTTTGCTTCTGAATTGGTGGCCACAGAGCGGCGAAGAGTAAGACGGTTTATACGGGGATTAAATTTGGAACTCCAAGAAGCATTAGCGGCACTACAAGTGAATACGTTTACAGAGGCCCTTGAGAAAGCTCAAAGAATCGAGACTACAAAGGCACAGATAAAAGCTTCCCAGACCCAGAAAAGGAGTGCATCGAGTAGTGTAGTGGAGGAATTTAGTGAAGCGAGAGTCCCTTCCAAAGTGCAAAAAGTGAACTTTTTGTCCCACCCACCATGGACATTAGGGGCGATAGGTGAAGGATCTACAAAAGAAAGCCAAATCAGATTTGGGAAAAGTTTTCAAGAAAGCCAAAAGATGGCTTCTCACGTGGTCTGTGGGTAGTGTGGAAAGGCAAATCATGTCGAAAGCGATTGTTGGAGAAAGGGACGGAAATGTTTAATCTGCGGAAGTGGCGATCATCAAGTTAGCAACTGTCCGAGGAGACAGTCATGTGAAAGCAATATTCTGCAACTGGATGGAGCTAAATCACAAGTGAATGAAGGAGGGAAACAAACTAGCGGACCGGCAAAGGTTTATGCTTTAGACAACCGACAAGTTCCGGACTCGTCTGAGGCAACTGAAGGTAAAATTTCGAGGACGAAATTGTTTTAAGGGGGAGAGAGTGTAAGGACCCGCAAATTTCTTACATTTTTTTTTCTTTTCTTAAAAAATGCCTTTTATTTGAAAATTATTATTTATTAAAGCCCTACTACCCAAATGTTCCACAATAAGTGCATATGAACTTAGAAAGTAGGGTTTTACTCTTCGTTTCCAAGGTTGGGGCAAATTAGGGTTTTCGCGATTTTTCGCCGGATGAAATTTCGGTATGGAGCGAGGATCAAATTTGGTGATTAAAAGTGACTTTTAAGTGAGAAATAATATGTGATTAGGAGCAATGAGATAAGGTTGGTGAATAGGAAGTAAAAACCCTAGTACGTGTGTTTTTAAGAAAAACGGCGCGAACCGGCGGGTCCCGCGCACTACCGGTTGAACGCACCACTTGACCACCACTTTCTCACCATACAAGTTTATTGATATTTGAGCAAAATATCTCCTAAATTCCAGCTAAACTTGACCGAAATTAGAGGCTGAAAATACAAGAAAAGAAAAGGAAATTTTTACTTGGTAAGGGTTGTGACAAGTGTCACACCATTAGAGGCCATTGACCAAGACATTGTCCAACCTTCTTATCCCCAAAATTGCACCATTCTTCCACATTATTTCTGCTGAAGAGCCGAGAGAGAGAGAGAGAGAGCAAAAACAAGAGAAAAGCTTCTCCAATTCTTCTTGAATCAAGTCACAAAGTGAGGAAACAAAGGAACTAAACCGATTAAAGGCACCCTTGAGTGTTTATTGAATGAGCTATTGGTGAAATTTTGAAGGGGAAGGCTAGGGTTTCTCTTGGTAGACACTAAGCAAGGTAAGGATGATGATTTCCCCAATTTTTACTCTTAATCTTGTTTAAATTAGCTTAGCATCTCAAGATTGTGATGAATTACGGTTGTTATCATGTTTTGGGTAATTTTTCCTTTTGTTACATGAGTTAGGGTTTAATAAATTTCTGGCTAAACTTGATGTATGATGAATATATGTTGTATCCAAGGTTATATAGGGGGTTTTGGTAGCAAGTGGAGTAAGAAATTTAGAAAGTTATCATTGAAACCAAAAGATTTCAGATTTCTGGAAAATTGTCACTAGGTTCTGCCCGTTTTTATTGCCCTATGTTAGAGGCCGAATTGGGCTTAGCATAAAACATGAAAGTTGTATAGAATGGTATTTTATAGGTTCCTACAAAATTTCAGCTCAATCGGAGTAACGTAACCCGTGAAAAGACCAAAATACCCTCACTATTTTAGGAAATTTCCAGTGTTCCGTTTTGGTCAGTTTATCTAGTTTATCACGTTTATTCACTAGGATTCGTACTGATTTAGCTTTTGCCAAAACATGAAAGTTTTAGTATTATGTCTTAGCTTTCAAACGCCTCCAAGAACACCTTAATCGGACCTTGGTAACCTGAGATATGACCATTCCAGTGCAGAGCAGTTAAATAGCCGACGAGTTAGATTTTGGTTCTGTAAATTGAGAATTGGACTAGGTTGCATTGGAAACAGGACTAAGTGATCTTCATGAACATTGTAGCCCTGTGTCTTAGCTTCGAAACGGTATAAGTTGCGCCTCAATCCGATAAGCGTAACCTCAAATGTGTTATTTCCGCAACCACACGTCAAATCTGTCTTTTGCTAGATTGTATTCCCGCACTTGTTATTACTTTGATTCTTATTTTTATGATGTTATGAGCCTATGGAACGGCTATTGACTTGCATTTACGATATATATGACTTTGGGATTGGCTGAGGAAAAATAATGAAGCCTAAATGGCTGGAAAATTAGGTAAACACAAAGGGCGTGCTGCCCAAATTTTCGCTCGAGGGCTAGGTTTTCTATTTGAACTTGTATACTTTTGTTTGGCCAATACCATGACCGGCTTTCCATTTTAAAACATGATTTTTCATCCTTAGGGGTTCAAACAACCCTCTTCTTACTTGAAAGTCATCTTTACACGTTTTACTCCTAATTAGTCGGGTTTCTTTGTTTCCCTTAAATGTTTTGCTCGATAAACTGTAATATGTTCTCTTGTTCAACCTTAGGTTTCATTGGTGACTAAGGGTAATATCCGGAAGGATATTTTGCACGTTATTTTGCATAACTAGGTGAGTGTTCCTTATTTGACTTTATGGCTTGTTGTTATCGTTTGCTAATGTGTTAAGTGTTTTTAATGATTTTCAGAACGAGCTTTCTAGGCGAGTGTGTACTTTATCGCACTCGACCTAAATAACTGTGCAATTTTCAAGGATTTAATGAGTAAAATGTTACTTGCGCATGAATGTAAGCCTTTTTGGGCTGAACTGGCCATTGCCCCTTGTTACCGGTCGTCTCGAGCCAGAAGCGGACTCGGTCGGGCGATTAGGGACTTGGGTGAACGTTTGGTATACTCGAGTATTACCCTGTAGGTTGGTGGAGACTGGCCAACGGCCAGGACGGGGGTGAATGAATGAATGAACGAACGAACAAACGAACGAGGGTTTATTGATAAACGAAAAATGCATTTTCGAATGATTGGAGGAATAAGGGAAAATGTCAGGAGAACGAATGAATGAACGAACGAATTGATCCTTGTGAGCCGTATCCTTTTAATGAATGTTACTATTGCTTTCCATTGTAAATGTTTCTTGAATTATTGATCCTCCATGTTTAATGTATTGAATTGATTGTTTGATTATCTGTTCGGAACCTCACTGGGCTTTTAGCTCACCCCTTTAGTTTTGTTTTCCTTAACAGGGGACGGCGAGCAGGATGAGAGCATAGACTAGCCTAGTCTAGGTCTTTTGTTTCTTTTGTAATGGTTCTCGCCCTAGTGCTTGGCACGGGCTAGTTGTATGGTGAAGTGAGAACCTTTGTACATTTGATGGCTGTACTTCCTTTTGAGATAGCAATGTATATAAGTTCCGCTTTAAGTTTGGATTGCTGCCCTATTTATTCTTGTGATTTATTCCGATTTTAATTGAGGACTGTAGTGAATGACTGAGTCCCGGCGAGAGTTGGGCAGGCGACCCGCCGAACCCTGGGGTACGCCCTAAGGGGAGGTGGGGCCGTCACAGGTGGTATCAGAGCTTAGGTTTCAGATCTCTGTTGTGTATCCTAGATTAAAGATTAGGATACCGGACTGTGGGATTTGATTGGACTTGAAAGTTAAGCGATTGAGGGATAAAACTTACAGCTGCTTCGCGTGGTTTCTACGTGGAGTGACCCTGGACTAAGTGGTGAATAAGTATGAGGGACTAAGTGCTCGTTCGAGCATAAGCTATGAATTGCGAATGTTATAGGCCTTAAATCTTTCTTATGGTATCTGAGGACTATAGATAGGTACGTCAGGTAGGAATTTCGATTGTAGATGGTTTACTCCTGGGACTGCAGCTCGAGATGTGAACTATCTTATTTCGGATTCTCGTGCCTGAGTACTCTATAGTTGAGGTGCTGCTAAATACTTGAGACTTGCATTTTGGGAACATGAACGGGTTTTGTCTGGCTAGAATAAGTATAAGAGATCAACAGACATCGAGTCGGATAGAAAGTGACGTGAGAAATCGGACGGGGTTATTCTAGTTGGGTGTGGGACGATATACCCATTTTCTTTTGATTCGCCCGTATATTGTCACTACATGCCGTCAGTTGTGTACTTGTGTATTGAATATCCGCTTGACTTGAGACGTATTTGTGTATTTGATTATTTGTTTCTTTGATATGTTTATGTGGTGTGTTATGTGGCTATATGTTTATTTGAGTATTTGGTGCCCTCAATTTTAGTTACTTTAGTCACCTTATCGTGTTTATTTACTAAATTACCTTTTGGGAAAAAAGAAAAGAGAGGGAAAACATATATATGGACGGAAGACGTAGCCGTGGACGTGGACGTGGCCGTGGGAATGAACGAGCTCAAGAGCCAAGAGAGGAAAGAGAAACAACAGCTGCACAAGAGCAAGGAACGAGGGTTGAAGCCGAAGACCAAATGGCAACGGTAATGCAACAAATGACAGATATCTTGGCAAGACTGGTGGATCAACAAGGCCAAATGGCCGTGAATCAACCCCGGAACCCTGAAATCGGAGAAGATAAGGCTCTTGAGAGGTTTCAGAAGTTTACTCCTCCGAAATTCCTTGGAGGATCTGATCCGGATATAGCCGAACAATGGTTAGAGGCCATGATTAATATTTTCACCGTCTTGAACTACACCGAGCAAAGACAAGTAAACTTTGCGGTGTTCCAATTTGAAGGATCGGCCCGAGCGTGGTGGAACGTTATTAAAGTAAAATGGGAAGGAGAACAGACCGTATGGACATGGATGAATTTCATAAGGGAATTTAACGAGAAATACCTCCCTCCTTTAGTTCAAGAGAGGAGAGAGGAAGAGTTTATTGGACTACGCCAGGGAACGCTAAGTGTGGCCGAATATGAAACGAAATTTACGAAACTATCCAAGTTTGCTTCTGAATTGGTGGCCACAGAGCGGCGAAGAGTAAGACGGTTTATACGGGGATTAAATTTGGAACTCCAAGAAGCATTAGCGGCACTACAAGTGAATACGTTTACAGAGGCCCTTGAGAAAGCTCAAAGAATCGAGACTACAAAGGCACAGATAAAAGCTTCCCAGACCCAGAAAAGGAGTGCATCGAGTAGTGTAGTGGAGGAATTTAGTGAAGCGAGAGTCCCTTCCAAAGTGCAAAAAGTGAACTTTTTGTCCCACCCACCATGGACATTAGGGGCGATAGGTGAAGGATCTACAAAAGAAAGCCAAATCAGATTTGGGAAAAGTTTTCAAGAAAGCCAAAAGATGGCTTCTCACGTGGTCTGTGGGTAGTGTGGAAAGGCAAATCATGTCGAAAGCGATTGTTGGAGAAAGGGACGGAAATGTTTAATCTGCGGAAGTGGCGATCATCAAGTTAGCAACTGTCCGAGGAGACAGTCATGTGAAAGCAATATTCTGCAACTGGATGGAGCTAAATCACAAGTGAATGAAGGAGGGAAACAAACTAGCGGACCGGCAAAGGTTTATGCTTTAGACAACCGACAAGTTCCGGACTCGTCTGAGGCAACTGAAGGTAAAATTTCGAGGACGAAATTGTTTTAAGGGGGAGAGAGTGTAAGGACCCGCAAATTTCTTACATTTTTTTTCTTTTCTTCAAAAATGCCTTTTATTTGAAAATTATTATTTATTAAAGCCCTACTACCCAAATGTTCCACAATAAGTGCATATGAACCTAGAAAGTAGGGTTTTACTCTTCGTTTCCAAGGTTGGGGCAAATTAGGGTTTTCGCGATTTTTCGCCGGATGAAATTTCGGTATGGAGCAAGGATCAAATTTGGTGATTAAAAGTGACTTTTAAGTGAGAAATAATATGTGATTAGGAGCAATGAGATAAGGTTGGTGAATAGGAAGTAAAAACCCTAGTACGTGTGTTTTTAAGAAAAACGGCGCGAACCGGCGGGTCCCGCGCACTACCGGTTGAACGCACCACTTGACCACCACTTTCTCACCATACAAGTTTATTGATATTTGAGCAAAATATCTCCTAAATTCCAGCTAAACTTGACCGAAATTAGAGGCTGAAAATACAAGAAAAGAAAAGGAAATTTTTACTTGGTAAGGGTTGTGACAAGTGTCACACCATTAGAGGCCATTGACCAAGACATTGTCCAACCTTCTTATCCCCAAAATTGCACCATTCTTCCACATTATTTCTGCTGAAGAGCCGAGAGAGAGAGAGAGAGAGCAAAAACAAGAGAAAAGCTTCTCCAATTCTTCTTGAATCAAGTCACAAAGTGAGGAAACAAAGGAACTAAACCGATTAAAGGCACCCTTGAGTGTTTATTGAATGAGCTATTGGTGAAATTTTGAAGGGGAAGGCTAGGGTTTCTCTTGGTAGACACTAAGCAAGGTAAGGATGATGATTTCCCCAATTTTTACTCTTAATCTTGTTTAAATTAGCTTAGCATCTCAAGATTGTGATGAATTACGGTTGTTATCATGTTTTGGGTAATTTTTCCTTTTGTTACATGAGTTAGGGTTTAATAAATTTCTGGCTAAACTTGATGTATGATGAATATATGTTGTATCCAAGGTTATATAGGGGGTTTTGGTAGCAAGTGGAGTAAGAAATTTAGAAAGTTATCATTGAAACCAAAAGATTTCAGATTTCTGGAAAATTGTCACTAGGTTCTGCCCGTTTTTATTGCCCTATGTTAGAGGCCGAATTGGGCTTAGCATAAAACATGAAAGTTGTATAGAATGGTATTTTATAGGTTCCTACAAAATTTCAGCTCAATCGGAGTAACGTAACCCGTGAAAAGACCAAAATACCCTCACTATTTTAGGAAATTTCCAGTGTTCCGTTTTGGTCAGTTTATCCAGTTTATCACGTTTATTCACTAGGATTCGTACTGATTTAGCTTTTGCCAAAACATGAAAGTTTTAGTATTATGTCTTAGCTTTCAAACGCCTCCAAGAACACCTTAATCGGACCTTGGTAACCTGAGATATGACCATTCCAGTGCAGAGCAGTTAAATAGCCGACGAGTTAGATTTTGGTTCTGTAAATTGAGAATTGGACTAGGTTGCATTGGAAACAGGACTAAGTGATCTTCATGAACATTGTAGCCCTGTGTCTTAGCTTCGAAACGGTATAAGTTGCGCCTCAATCCGATAAGCGTAACCTCAAATGTGTTATTTCCGCAACCACACGTCAAATCTGTCTTTTGCTAGATTGTATTCCCGCACTTGTTATTACTTTGATTCTTATTTTTATGATGTTATGAGCCTATGGAACGGCTATTGACTTGCATTTACGATATATATGACTTTGGGATTGGCTGAGGAAAAATAATGAAGCCTAAATGGCTGGAAAATTAGGTAAACACAAAGGGCGTGCTGCCCAAATTTCCCCTCGAGGGCTTGGTTTTCTATTTGAACTTGTATACTTTTGTTTGGCCAATACCATGACCGGCTTTCCATTTTAAAACATGATTTTTCATCCTTAGGGGTTCAAACAACCCTCTTCTTACTTGAAAGTCATCTTTACACGTTTTACTCCTAATTAGTCGGGTTTCTTTGTTTCCCTTAAATGTTTTGCTCGATAAACTGTAATATGTTCTCTTGTTCAACCTTAGGTTTCATTGGTGACTAAGGGTAATATCCGGAAGGATATTTTGCACGTTATTTTGCATAACTAGGTGAGTGTTCCTTATTTGACTTTATGGCTTGTTGTTATCGTTTGCTAATGTGTTAAGTGTTTTTAATGATTTTCAGAACGAGCTTTCTAGGCGAGTGTGTACTTTATCGCACTCGACCTAAATAACTGTGCAATTTTCAAGGATTTAATGAGTAAAATGTTACTTGCGCATGAATGTAAGCCTTTTTGGGCTGAACTGGCCATTGCCCCTTGTTACCGGTCGTCTCGAGCCAGAAGCGGACTCGGTCGGGCGATTAGGGACTTGGGTGAACGTTTGGTATACTCGAGTATTACCCTGTAGGTTGGTGGAGACTGGCCAACGGCCAGGACGGGGGTGAATGAATGAATGAACGAACGAACAAACGAACGAGGGTTTATTGATAAACGAAAAATGCATTTTCGAATGATTGGAGGAATAAGGGAAAATGTCAGGAGAACGAATGAATGAACGAACGAATTGATCCTTGTGAGCCGTATCCTTTTAATGAATGTTACTATTGCTTTCCATTGTAAATGTTTCTTGAATTATTGATCCTCCATGTTTAATGTATTGAATTGATTGTTTGATTATCTGTTCGGAACCTCACTGGGCTTTTAGCTCACCCCTTTAGTTTTGTTTTCCTTAACAGGGGACGGCGAGCAGGATGAGAGCATAGACTAGCCTAGTCTAGGTCTTTTGTTTCTTTTGTAATGGTTCTCGCCCTAGTGCTTGGCACGGGCTAGTTGTATGGTGAAGTGAGAACCTTTGTACATTTGATGGCTGTACTTCCTTTTGAGATAGCAATGTATATAAGTTCCGCTTTAAGTTTGGATTGCTGCCCTATTTATTCTTGTGATTTATTCCGATTTTAATTGAGGACTGTAGTGAATGACTGAGTCCCGGCGAGAGTTGGGCAGGCGACCCGCCGAACCCTGGGGTACGCCCTAAGGGGAGGTGGGGCCGTCACAGGTGGTATCAGAGCTTAGGTTTCAGATCTCTGTTGTGTATCCTAGATTAAAGATTAGGATACCGGACTGTGGGATTTGATTGGACTTGAAAGTTAAGCGATTGAGGGATAAAACTTACAGCTGCTTCGCGTGGTTTCTACGTGGAGTGACCCTGGACTAAGTGGTGAATAAGTATGAGGGACTAAGTGCTCGTTCGAGCATAAGCTATGAATTGCGAATGTTATAGGCCTTAAATCTTTCTTATGGTATCTGAGGACTATAGATAGGTACGTCAGGTAGGAATTTCGATTGTAGATGGTTTACTCCTGGGACTGCAGCTCGAGATGTGAACTATCTTATTTCGGATTCTCGTGCCTGAGTACTCTATAGTTGAGGTGCTGCTAAATACTTGAGACTTGCATTTTGGGAACATGAACGGGTTTTGTCTGGCTAGAATAAGTATAAGAGATCAACAGACATCGAGTCGGATAGAAAGTGACGTGAGAAATCGGACGGGGTTATTCTAGTTGGGTGTGGGACGATATACCCATTTTCTTTTGATTCGCCCGTATATTGTCACTACATGCCGTCAGTTGTGTACTTGTGTATTGAATATCCGCTTGACTTGAGACGTATTTGTGTATTTGATTATTTGTTTCTTTGATATGTTTATGTGGTGTGTTATGTGGCTATATGTTTATTTGAGTATTTGGTGCCCTCAATTTTAGTTACTTTAGTCACCTTATCGTGTTTATTTACTAAATTACCTTTTGGGAAAAAAGAAAAGAGAGGGAAAACATATATATGGACGGAAGACGTAGCCGTGGACGTGGACGTGGCCGTGGGAATGAACGAGCTCAAGAGCCAAGAGAGGAAAGAGAAACAACAGCTGCACAAGAGCAAGGAACGAGGGTTGAAGCCGAAGACCAAATGGCAACGGTAATGCAACAAATGACAGATATCTTGGCAAGACTGGTGGATCAACAAGGCCAAATGGCCGTGAATCAACCCCGGAACCCTGAAATCGGAGAAGATAAGGCTCTTGAGAGGTTTCAGAAGTTTACTCCTCCGAAATTCCTTGGAGGATCTGATCCGGATATAGCCGAACAATGGTTAGAGGCCATGATTAATATTTTCACCGTCTTGAACTACACCGAGCAAAGACAAGTAAACTTTGCGGTGTTCCAATTTGAAGGATCGGCCCGAGCGTGGTGGAACGTTATTAAAGTAAAATGGGAAGGAGAACAGACCGTATGGACATGGATGAATTTCATAAGGGAATTTAACGAGAAATACCTCCCTCCTTTAGTTCAAGAGAGGAGAGAGGAAGAGTTTATTGGACTACGCCAGGGAACGCTAAGTGTGGCCGAATATGAAACGAAATTTACGAAACTATCCAAGTTTGCTTCTGAATTGGTGGCCACAGAGCGGCGAAGAGTAAGACGGTTTATACGGGGATTAAATTTGGAACTCCAAGAAGCATTAGCGGCAGTACAAGTGAATACGTTTACAGAGGCCCTTGAGAAAGCTCAAAGAATCGAGACTACAAAGGCACAGATAAAAGCTTCCCAGACCCAGAAAAGGAGTGCATCGAGTAGTGTAGTGGAGGAATTTAGTGAAGCGAGAGTCCCTTCCAAAGTGCAAAAAGTGAACTTTTTGTCCCACCCACCATGGACATTAGGGGCGATAGGTGAAGGATCTACAAAAGAAAGCCAAATCAGATTTGGGAAAAGTTTTCAAGAAAGCCAAAAGATGGCTTCTCACGTGGTCTGTGGGTAGTGTGGAAAGGCAAATCATGTCGAAAGCGATTGTTGGAGAAAGGGACGGAAATGTTTAATCTGCGGAAGTGGCGATCATCAAGTTAGCAACTGTCCGAGGAGACAGTCATGTGAAAGCAATATTCTGCAACTGGATGGAGCTAAATCACAAGTGAATGAAGGAGGGAAACAAACTAGCGGACCGGCAAAGGTTTATGCTTTAGACAACCGACAAGTTCCGGACTCGTCTGAGGCAACTGAAGGTAAAATTTCGAGGACGAAATTGTTTTAAGGGGGAGAGAGTGTAAGGACCCGCAAATTTCTTACATTTTTTTTCTTTTCTTCAAAAATGCCTTTTATTTGAAAATTATTATTTATTAAAGCCCTACTACCCAAATGTTCCACAATAAGTGCATATGAACCTAGAAAGTAGGGTTTTACTCTTCGTTTCCAAGGTTGGGGCAAATTAGGGTTTTCGCGATTTTTCGCCGGATGAAATTTCGGTATGGAGCAAGGATCAAATTTGGTGATTAAAAGTGACTTTTAAGTGAGAAATAATATGTGATTAGGAGCAATGAGATAAGGTTGGTGAATAGGAAGTAAAAACCCTAGTACGTGTGTTTTTAAGAAAAACGGCGCGAACCGGCGGGTCCCGCGCACTACCGGTTGAACGCACCACTTGACCACCACTTTCTCACCATACAAGCTTATTGATATTTGAGCAAAATATCTCCTAAATTCCAGCTAAACTTGACCGAAATTAGAGGCTGAAAATACAAGAAAAGAAAAGGAAATTTTTACTTGGTAAGGGTTGTGACAAGTGTCACACCATTAGAGGCCATTGACCAAGACATTGTCCAACCTTCTTATCCCCAAAATTGCACCATTCTTCCACATTATTTCTGCTGAAGAGCCGAGAGAGAGAGAGAGAGAGCAAAAACAAGAGAAAAGCTTCTCCAATTCTTCTTGAATCAAGTCACAAAGTGAGGAAACAAAGGAACTAAACCGATTAAAGGCACCCTTGAGTGTTTATTGAATGAGCTATTGGTGAAATTTTGAAGGGGAAGGCTAGGGTTTCTCTTGGTAGACACTAAGCAAGGTAAGGATGATGATTTCCCCAATTTTTACTCTTAATCTTGTTTAAATTAGCTTAGCATCTCAAGATTGTGATGAATTACGGTTGTTATCATGTTTTGGGTAATTTTTCCTTTTGTTACATGAGTTAGGGTTTAATAAATTTCTGGCTAAACTTGATGTATGATGAATATATGTTGTATCCAAGGTTATATAGGGGGTTTTGGTAGCAAGTGGAGTAAGAAATTTAGAAAGTTATCATTGAAACCAAAAGATTTCAGATTTCTGGAAAATTGTCACTAGGTTCTGCCCGTTTTTATTGCCCTATGTTAGAGGCCGAATTGGGCTTAGCATAAAACATGAAAGTTGTATAGAATGGTATTTTATAGGTTCCTACAAAATTTCAGCTCAATCGGAGTAACGTAACCCGTGAAAAGACCAAAATACCCTCACTATTTTAGGAAATTTCCAGTGTTCCGTTTTGGTCAGTTTATCCAGTTTATCACGTTTATTCACTAGGATTCGTACTGATTTAGCTTTTGCCAAAACATGAAAGTTTTAGTATTATGTCTTAGCTTTCAAACGCCTCCAAGAACACCTTAATCGGACCTTGGTAACCTGAGATATGACCATTCCAGTGCAGAGCAGTTAAATAGCCGACGAGTTAGATTTTGGTTCTGTAAATTGAGAATTGGACTAGGTTGCATTGGAAACAGGACTAAGTGATCTTCATGAACATTGTAGCCCTGTGTCTTAGCTTCGAAACGGTATAAGTTGCGCCTCAATCCGATAAGCGTAACCTCAAATGTGTTATTTCCGCAACCACACGTCAAATCTGTCTTTTGCTAGATTGTATTCCCGCACTTGTTATTACTTTGATTCTTATTTTTATGATGTTATGAGCCTATGGAACGGCTATTGACTTGCATTTACGATATATATGACTTTGGGATTGGCTGAGGAAAAATAATGAAGCCTAAATGGCTGGAAAATTAGGTAAACACAAAGGGCGTGCTGCCCAAATTTTCGCTCGAGGGCTTGGTTTTCTATTTGAACTTGTATACTTTTGTTTGGCCAATACCATGACCGGCTTTCCATTTTAAAACATGATTTTTCATCCTTAGGGGTTCAAACAACCCTCTTCTTACTTGAAAGTCATCTTTACACGTTTTACTCCTAATTAGTCGGGTTTCTTTGTTTCCCTTAAATGTTTTGCTCGATAAACTGTAATATGTTCTCTTGTTCAACCTTAGGTTTCATTGGTGACTAAGGGTAATATCCGGAAGGATATTTTGCACGTTATTTTGCATAACTAGGTGAGTGTTCCTTATTTGACTTTATGGCTTGTTGTTATCGTTTGCTAATGTGTTAAGTGTTTTTAATGATTTTCAGAACGAGCTTTCTAGGCGAGTGTGTACTTTATCGCACTCGACCTAAATAACTGTGCAATTTTCAAGGATTTAATGAGTAAAATGTTACTTGCGCATGAATGTAAGCCTTTTTGGGCTGAACTGGCCATTGCCCCTTGTTACCGGTCGTCTCGAGCCAGAAGCGGACTCGGTCGGGCGATTAGGGACTTGGGTGAACGTTTGGTATACTCGAGTATTACCCTGTAGGTTGGTGGAGACTGGCCAACGGCCAGGACGGGGGTGAATGAATGAATGAACGAACGAACAAACGAACGAGGGTTTATTGATAAACGAAAAATGCATTTTCGAATGATTGGAGGAATAAGGGAAAATGTCAGGAGAACGAATGAATGAACGAACGAATTGATCCTTGTGAGCCGTATCCTTTTAATGAATGTTACTATTGCTTTCCATTGTAAATGTTTCTTGAATTATTGATCCTCCATGTTTAATGTATTGAATTGATTGTTTGATTATCTGTTCGGAACCTCACTGGGCTTTTAGCTCACCCCTTTAGTTTTGTTTTCCTTAACAGGGGACGGCGAGCAGGATGAGAGCATAGACTAGCCTAGTCTAGGTCTTTTGTTTCTTTTGTAATGGTTCTCGCCCTAGTGCTTGGCACGGGCTAGTTGTATGGTGAAGTGAGAACCTTTGTACATTTGATGGCTGTACTTCCTTTTGAGATAGCAATGTATATAAGTTCCGCTTTAAGTTTGGATTGCTGCCCTATTTATTCTTGTGATTTATTCCGATTTTAATTGAGGACTGTAGTGAATGACTGAGTCCCGGCGAGAGTTGGGCAGGCGACCCGCCGAACCCTGGGGTACGCCCTAAGGGGAGGTGGGGCCGTCACAGGTGGTATCAGAGCTTAGGTTTCAGATCTCTGTTGTGTATCCTAGATTAAAGATTAGGATACCGGACTGTGGGATTTGATTGGACTTGAAAGTTAAGCGATTGAGGGATAAAACTTACAGCTGCTTCGCGTGGTTTCTACGTGGAGTGACCCTGGACTAAGTGGTGAATAAGTATGAGGGACTAAGTGCTCGTTCGAGCATAAGCTATGAATTGCGAATGTTATAGGCCTTAAATCTTTCTTATGGTATCTGAGGACTATAGATAGGTACGTCAGGTAGGAATTTCGATTGTAGATGGTTTACTCCTGGGACTGCAGCTCGAGATGTGAACTATCTTATTTCGGATTCTCGTGCCTGAGTACTCTATAGTTGAGGTGCTGCTAAATACTTGAGACTTGCATTTTGGGAACATGAACGGGTTTTGTCTGGCTAGAATAAGTATAAGAGATCAACAGACATCGAGTCGGATAGAAAGTGACGTGAGAAATCGGACGGGGTTATTCTAGTTGGGTGTGGGACGATATACCCATTTTCTTTTGATTCGCCCGTATATTGTCACTACATGCCGTCAGTTGTGTACTTGTGTATTGAATATCCGCTTGACTTGAGACGTATTTGTGTATTTGATTATTTGTTTCTTTGATATGTTTATGTGGTGTGTTATGTGGCTATATGTTTATTTGAGTATTTGGTGCCCTCAATTTTAGTTACTTTAGTCACCTTATCGTGTTTATTTACTAAATTACCTTTTGGGAAAAAAGAAAAGAGAGGGAAAACATATATATGGACGGAAGACGTAGCCGTGGACGTGGACGTGGCCGTGGGAATGAACGAGCTCAAGAGCCAAGAGAGGAAAGAGAAACAACAGCTGCACAAGAGCAAGGAACGAGGGTTGAAGCCGAAGACCAAATGGCAACGGTAATGCAACAAATGACAGATATCTTGGCAAGACTGGTGGATCAACAAGGCCAAATGGCCGTGAATCAACCCCGGAACCCTGAAATCGGAGAAGATAAGGCTCTTGAGAGGTTTCAGAAGTTTACTCCTCCGAAATTCCTTGGAGGATCTGATCCGGATATAGCCGAACAATGGTTAGAGGCCATGATTAATATTTTCACCGTCTTGAACTACACCGAGCAAAGACAAGTAAACTTTGCGGTGTTCCAATTTGAAGGATCGGCCCGAGCGTGGTGGAACGTTATTAAAGTAAAATGGGAAGGAGAACAGACCGTATGGACATGGATGAATTTCATAAGGGAATTTAACGAGAAATACCTCCCTCCTTTAGTTCAAGAGAGGAGAGAGGAAGAGTTTATTGGACTACGCCAGGGAACGCTAAGTGTGGCCGAATATGAAACGAAATTTACGAAACTATCCAAGTTTGCTTCTGAATTGGTGGCCACAGAGCGGCGAAGAGTAAGACGGTTTATACGGGGATTAAATTTGGAACTCCAAGAAGCATTAGCGGCAGTACAAGTGAATACGTTTACAGAGGCCCTTGAGAAAGCTCAAAGAATCGAGACTACAAAGGCACAGATAAAAGCTTCCCAGACCCAGAAAAGGAGTGCATCGAGTAGTGTAGTGGAGGAATTTAGTGAAGCGAGAGTCCCTTCCAAAGTGCAAAAAGTGAACTTTTTGTCCCACCCACCATGGACATTAGGGGCGATAGGTGAAGGATCTACAAAAGAAAGCCAAATCAGATTTGGGAAAAGTTTTCAAGAAAGCCAAAAGATGGCTTCTCACGTGGTCTGTGGGTAGTGTGGAAAGGCAAATCATGTCGAAAGCGATTGTTGGAGAAAGGGACGGAAATGTTTAATCTGCGGAAGTGGCGATCATCAAGTTAGCAACTGTCCGAGGAGACAGTCATGTGAAAGCAATATTCTGCAACTGGATGGAGCTAAATCACAAGTGAATGAAGGAGGGAAACAAACTAGCGGACCGGCAAAGGTTTATGCTTTAGACAACCGACAAGTTCCGGACTCGTCTGAGGCAACTGAAGGTAAAATTTCGAGGACGAAATTGTTTTAAGGGGGAGAGAGTGTAAGGACCCGCAAATTTCTTACATTTTTTTTCTTTTCTTCAAAAATGCCTTTTATTTGAAAATTATTATTTATTAAAGCCCTACTACCCAAATGTTCCACAATAAGTGCATATGAACCTAGAAAGTAGGGTTTTACTCTTCGTTTCCAAGGTTGGGGCAAATTAGGGTTTTCGCGATTTTTCGCCGGATGAAATTTCGGTATGGAGCAAGGATCAAATTTGGTGATTAAAAGTGACTTTTAAGTGAGAAATAATATGTGATTAGGAGCAATGAGATAAGGTTGGTGAATAGGAAGTAAAAACCCTAGTACGTGTGTTTTTAAGAAAAACGGCGCGAACCGGCGGGTCCCGCGCACTACCGGTTGAACGCACCACTTGACCACCACTTTCTCACCATACAAGCTTATTGATATTTGAGCAAAATATCTCCTAAATTCCAGCTAAACTTGACCGAAATTAGAGGCTGAAAATACAAGAAAAGAAAAGGAAATTTTTACTTGGTAAGGGTTGTGACAAGTGTCACACCATTAGAGGCCATTGACCAAGACATTGTCCAACCTTCTTATCCCCAAAATTGCACCATTCTTCCACATTATTTCTGCTGAAGAGCCGAGAGAGAGAGAGAGAGAGCAAAAACAAGAGAAAAGCTTCTCCAATTCTTCTTGAATCAAGTCACAAAGTGAGGAAACAAAGGAACTAAACCGATTAAAGGCACCCTTGAGTGTTTATTGAATGAGCTATTGGTGAAATTTTGAAGGGGAAGGCTAGGGTTTCTCTTGGTAGACACTAAGCAAGGTAAGGATGATGATTTCCCCAATTTTTACTCTTAATCTTGTTTAAATTAGCTTAGCATCTCAAGATTGTGATGAATTACGGTTGTTATCATGTTTTGGGTAATTTTTCCTTTTGTTACATGAGTTAGGGTTTAATAAATTTCTGGCTAAACTTGATGTATGATGAATATATGTTGTATCCAAGGTTATATAGGGGGTTTTGGTAGCAAGTGGAGTAAGAAATTTAGAAAGTTATCATTGAAACCAAAAGATTTCAGATTTCTGGAAAATTGTCACTAGGTTCTGCCCGTTTTTATTGCCCTATGTTAGAGGCCGAATTGGGCTTAGCATAAAACATGAAAGTTGTATAGAATGGTATTTTATAGGTTCCTACAAAATTTCAGCTCAATCGGAGTAACGTAACCCGTGAAAAGACCAAAATACCCTCACTATTTTAGGAAATTTCCAGTGTTCCGTTTTGGTCAGTTTATCCAGTTTATCACGTTTATTCACTAGGATTCGTACTGATTTAGCTTTTGCCAAAACATGAAAGTTTTAGTATTATGTCTTAGCTTTCAAACGCCTCCAAGAACACCTTAATCGGACCTTGGTAACCTGAGATATGACCATTCCAGTGCAGAGCAGTTAAATAGCCGACGAGTTAGATTTTGGTTCTGTAAATTGAGAATTGGACTAGGTTGCATTGGAAACAGGACTAAGTGATCTTCATGAACATTGTAGCCCTGTGTCTTAGCTTCGAAACGGTATAAGTTGCGCCTCAATCCGATAAGCGTAACCTCAAATGTGTTATTTCCGCAACCACACGTCAAATCTGTCTTTTGCTAGATTGTATTCCCGCACTTGTTATTACTTTGATTCTTATTTTTATGATGTTATGAGCCTATGGAACGGCTATTGACTTGCATTTACGATATATATGACTTTGGGATTGGCTGAGGAAAAATAATGAAGCCTAAATGGCTGGAAAATTAGGTAAACACAAAGGGCGTGCTGCCCAAATTTTCGCTCGAGGGCTTGGTTTTCTATTTGAACTTGTATACTTTTGTTTGGCCAATACCATGACCGGCTTTCCATTTTAAAACATGATTTTTCATCCTTAGGGGTTCAAACAACCCTCTTCTTACTTGAAAGTCATCTTTACACGTTTTACTCCTAATTAGTCGGGTTTCTTTGTTTCCCTTAAATGTTTTGCTCGATAAACTGTAATATGTTCTCTTGTTCAACCTTAGGTTTCATTGGTGACTAAGGGTAATATCCGGAAGGATATTTTGCACGTTATTTTGCATAACTAGGTGAGTGTTCCTTATTTGACTTTATGGCTTGTTGTTATCGTTTGCTAATGTGTTAAGTGTTTTTAATGATTTTCAGAACGAGCTTTCTAGGCGAGTGTGTACTTTATCGCACTCGACCTAAATAACTGTGCAATTTTCAAGGATTTAATGAGTAAAATGTTACTTGCGCATGAATGTAAGCCTTTTTGGGCTGAACTGGCCATTGCCCCTTGTTACCGGTCGTCTCGAGCCAGAAGCGGACTCGGTCGGGCGATTAGGGACTTGGGTGAACGTTTGGTATACTCGAGTATTACCCTGTAGGTTGGTGGAGACTGGCCAACGGCCAGGACGGGGGTGAATGAATGAATGAACGAACGAACAAACGAACGAGGGTTTATTGATAAACGAAAAATGCATTTTCGAATGATTGGAGGAATAAGGGAAAATGTCAGGAGAACGAATGAATGAACGAACGAATTGATCCTTGTGAGCCGTATCCTTTTAATGAATGTTACTATTGCTTTCCATTGTAAATGTTTCTTGAATTATTGATCCTCCATGTTTAATGTATTGAATTGATTGTTTGATTATCTGTTCGGAACCTCACTGGGCTTTTAGCTCACCCCTTTAGTTTTGTTTTCCTTAACAGGGGACGGCGAGCAGGATGAGAGCATAGACTAGCCTAGTCTAGGTCTTTTGTTTCTTTTGTAATGGTTCTCGCCCTAGTGCTTGGCACGGGCTAGTTGTATGGTGAAGTGAGAACCTTTGTACATTTGATGGCTGTACTTCCTTTTGAGATAGCAATGTATATAAGTTCCGCTTTAAGTTTGGATTGCTGCCCTATTTATTCTTGTGATTTATTCCGATTTTAATTGAGGACTGTAGTGAATGACTGAGTCCCGGCGAGAGTTGGGCAGGCGACCCGCCGAACCCTGGGGTACGCCCTAAGGGGAGGTGGGGCCGTCACAGGTGGTATCAGAGCTTAGGTTTCAGATCTCTGTTGTGTATCCTAGATTAAAGATTAGGATACCGGACTGTGGGATTTGATTGGACTTGAAAGTTAAGCGATTGAGGGATAAAACTTACAGCTGCTTCGCGTGGTTTCTACGTGGAGTGACCCTGGACTAAGTGGTGAATAAGTATGAGGGACTAAGTGCTCGTTCGAGCATAAGCTATGAATTGCGAATGTTATAGGCCTTAAATCTTTCTTATGGTATCTGAGGACTATAGATAGGTACGTCAGGTAGGAATTTCGATTGTAGATGGTTTACTCCTGGGACTGCAGCTCGAGATGTGAACTATCTTATTTCGGATTCTCGTGCCTGAGTACTCTATAGTTGAGGTGCTGCTAAATACTTGAGACTTGCATTTTGGGAACATGAACGGGTTTTGTCTGGCTAGAATAAGTATAAGAGATCAACAGACATCGAGTCGGATAGAAAGTGACGTGAGAAATCGGACGGGGTTATTCTAGTTGGGTGTGGGACGATATACCCATTTTCTTTTGATTCGCCCGTATATTGTCACTACATGCCGTCAGTTGTGTACTTGTGTATTGAATATCCGCTTGACTTGAGACGTATTTGTGTATTTGATTATTTGTTTCTTTGATATGTTTATGTGGTGTGTTATGTGGCTATATGTTTATTTGAGTATTTGGTGCCCTCAATTTTAGTTACTTTAGTCACCTTATCGTGTTTATTTACTAAATTACCTTTTGGGAAAAAAGAAAAGAGAGGGAAAACATATATATGGACGGAAGACGTAGCCGTGGACGTGGACGTGGCCGTGGGAATGAACGAGCTCAAGAGCCAAGAGAGGAAAGAGAAACAACAGCTGCACAAGAGCAAGGAACGAGGGTTGAAGCCGAAGACCAAATGGCAACGGTAATGCAACAAATGACAGATATCTTGGCAAGACTGGTGGATCAACAAGGCCAAATGGCCGTGAATCAACCCCGGAACCCTGAAATCGGAGAAGATAAGGCTCTTGAGAGGTTTCAGAAGTTTACTCCTCCGAAATTCCTTGGAGGATCTGATCCGGATATAGCCGAACAATGGTTAGAGGCCATGATTAATATTTTCACCGTCTTGAACTACACCGAGCAAAGACAAGTAAACTTTGCGGTGTTCCAATTTGAAGGATCGGCCCGAGCGTGGTGGAACGTTATTAAAGTAAAATGGGAAGGAGAACAGACCGTATGGACATGGATGAATTTCATAAGGGAATTTAACGAGAAATACCTCCCTCCTTTAGTTCAAGAGAGGAGAGAGGAAGAGTTTATTGGACTACGCCAGGGAACGCTAAGTGTGGCCGAATATGAAACGAAATTTACGAAACTATCCAAGTTTGCTTCTGAATTGGTGGCCACAGAGCGGCGAAGAGTAAGACGGTTTATACGGGGATTAAATTTGGAACTCCAAGAAGCATTAGCGGCAGTACAAGTGAATACGTTTACAGAGGCCCTTGAGAAAGCTCAAAGAATCGAGACTACAAAGGCACAGATAAAAGCTTCCCAGACCCAGAAAAGGAGTGCATCGAGTAGTGTAGTGGAGGAATTTAGTGAAGCGAGAGTCCCTTCCAAAGTGCAAAAAGTGAACTTTTTGTCCCACCCACCATGGACATTAGGGGCGATAGGTGAAGGATCTACAAAAGAAAGCCAAATCAGATTTGGGAAAAGTTTTCAAGAAAGCCAAAAGATGGCTTCTCACGTGGTCTGTGGGTAGTGTGGAAAGGCAAATCATGTCGAAAGCGATTGTTGGAGAAAGGGACGGAAATGTTTAATCTGCGGAAGTGGCGATCATCAAGTTAGCAACTGTCCGAGGAGACAGTCATGTGAAAGCAATATTCTGCAACTGGATGGAGCTAAATCACAAGTGAATGAAGGAGGGAAACAAACTAGCGGACCGGCAAAGGTTTATGCTTTAGACAACCGACAAGTTCCGGACTCGTCTGAGGCAACTGAAGGTAAAATTTCGAGGACGAAATTGTTTTAAGGGGGAGAGAGTGTAAGGACCCGCAAATTTCTTACATTTTTTTTCTTTTCTTCAAAAATGCCTTTTATTTGAAAATTATTATTTATTAAAGCCCTACTACCCAAATGTTCCACAATAAGTGCATATGAACCTAGAAAGTAGGGTTTTACTCTTCGTTTCCAAGGTTGGGGCAAATTAGGGTTTTCGCGATTTTTCGCCGGATGAAATTTCGGTATGGAGCAAGGATCAAATTTGGTGATTAAAAGTGACTTTTAAGTGAGAAATAATATGTGATTAGGAGCAATGAGATAAGGTTGGTGAATAGGAAGTAAAAACCCTAGTACGTGTGTTTTTAAGAAAAACGGCGCGAACCGGCGGGTCCCGCGCACTACCGGTTGAACGCACCACTTGACCACCACTTTCTCACCATACAAGCTTATTGATATTTGAGCAAAATATCTCCTAAATTCCAGCTAAACTTGACCGAAATTAGAGGCTGAAAATACAAGAAAAGAAAAGGAAATTTTTACTTGGTAAGGGTTGTGACAAGTGTCACACCATTAGAGGCCATTGACCAAGACATTGTCCAACCTTCTTATCCCCAAAATTGCACCATTCTTCCACATTATTTCTGCTGAAGAGCCGAGAGAGAGAGAGAGAGAGCAAAAACAAGAGAAAAGCTTCTCCAATTCTTCTTGAATCAAGTCACAAAGTGAGGAAACAAAGGAACTAAACCGATTAAAGGCACCCTTGAGTGTTTATTGAATGAGCTATTGGTGAAATTTTGAAGGGGAAGGCTAGGGTTTCTCTTGGTAGACACTAAGCAAGGTAAGGATGATGATTTCCCCAATTTTTACTCTTAATCTTGTTTAAATTAGCTTAGCATCTCAAGATTGTGATGAATTACGGTTGTTATCATGTTTTGGGTAATTTTTCCTTTTGTTACATGAGTTAGGGTTTAATAAATTTCTGGCTAAACTTGATGTATGATGAATATATGTTGTATCCAAGGTTATATAGGGGGTTTTGGTAGCAAGTGGAGTAAGAAATTTAGAAAGTTATCATTGAAACCAAAAGATTTCAGATTTCTGGAAAATTGTCACTAGGTTCTGCCCGTTTTTATTGCCCTATGTTAGAGGCCGAATTGGGCTTAGCATAAAACATGAAAGTTGTATAGAATGGTATTTTATAGGTTCCTACAAAATTTCAGCTCAATCGGAGTAACGTAACCCGTGAAAAGACCAAAATACCCTCACTATTTTAGGAAATTTCCAGTGTTCCGTTTTGGTCAGTTTATCCAGTTTATCACGTTTATTCACTAGGATTCGTACTGATTTAGCTTTTGCCAAAACATGAAAGTTTTAGTATTATGTCTTAGCTTTCAAACGCCTCCAAGAACACCTTAATCGGACCTTGGTAACCTGAGATATGACCATTCCAGTGCAGAGCAGTTAAATAGCCGACGAGTTAGATTTTGGTTCTGTAAATTGAGAATTGGACTAGGTTGCATTGGAAACAGGACTAAGTGATCTTCATGAACATTGTAGCCCTGTGTCTTAGCTTCGAAACGGTATAAGTTGCGCCTCAATCCGATAAGCGTAACCTCAAATGTGTTATTTCCGCAACCACACGTCAAATCTGTCTTTTGCTAGATTGTATTCCCGCACTTGTTATTACTTTGATTCTTATTTTTATGATGTTATGAGCCTATGGAACGGCTATTGACTTGCATTTACGATATATATGACTTTGGGATTGGCTGAGGAAAAATAATGAAGCCTAAATGGCTGGAAAATTAGGTAAACACAAAGGGCGTGCTGCCCAAATTTTCGCTCGAGGGCTTGGTTTTCTATTTGAACTTGTATACTTTTGTTTGGCCAATACCATGACCGGCTTTCCATTTTAAAACATGATTTTTCATCCTTAGGGGTTCAAACAACCCTCTTCTTACTTGAAAGTCATCTTTACACGTTTTACTCCTAATTAGTCGGGTTTCTTTGTTTCCCTTAAATGTTTTGCTCGATAAACTGTAATATGTTCTCTTGTTCAACCTTAGGTTTCATTGGTGACTAAGGGTAATATCCGGAAGGATATTTTGCACGTTATTTTGCATAACTAGGTGAGTGTTCCTTATTTGACTTTATGGCTTGTTGTTATCGTTTGCTAATGTGTTAAGTGTTTTTAATGATTTTCAGAACGAGCTTTCTAGGCGAGTGTGTACTTTATCGCACTCGACCTAAATAACTGTGCAATTTTCAAGGATTTAATGAGTAAAATGTTACTTGCGCATGAATGTAAGCCTTTTTGGGCTGAACTGGCCATTGCCCCTTGTTACCGGTCGTCTCGAGCCAGAAGCGGACTCGGTCGGGCGATTAGGGACTTGGGTGAACGTTTGGTATACTCGAGTATTACCCTGTAGGTTGGTGGAGACTGGCCAACGGCCAGGACGGGGGTGAATGAATGAATGAACGAACGAACAAACGAACGAGGGTTTATTGATAAACGAAAAATGCATTTTCGAATGATTGGAGGAATAAGGGAAAATGTCAGGAGAACGAATGAATGAACGAACGAATTGATCCTTGTGAGCCGTATCCTTTTAATGAATGTTACTATTGCTTTCCATTGTAAATGTTTCTTGAATTATTGATCCTCCATGTTTAATGTATTGAATTGATTGTTTGATTATCTGTTCGGAACCTCACTGGGCTTTTAGCTCACCCCTTTAGTTTTGTTTTCCTTAACAGGGGACGGCGAGCAGGATGAGAGCATAGACTAGCCTAGTCTAGGTCTTTTGTTTCTTTTGTAATGGTTCTCGCCCTAGTGCTTGGCACGGGCTAGTTGTATGGTGAAGTGAGAACCTTTGTACATTTGATGGCTGTACTTCCTTTTGAGATAGCAATGTATATAAGTTCCGCTTTAAGTTTGGATTGCTGCCCTATTTATTCTTGTGATTTATTCCGATTTTAATTGAGGACTGTAGTGAATGACTGAGTCCCGGCGAGAGTTGGGCAGGCGACCCGCCGAACCCTGGGGTACGCCCTAAGGGGAGGTGGGGCCGTCACAGGTGGTATCAGAGCTTAGGTTTCAGATCTCTGTTGTGTATCCTAGATTAAAGATTAGGATACCGGACTGTGGGATTTGATTGGACTTGAAAGTTAAGCGATTGAGGGATAAAACTTACAGCTGCTTCGCGTGGTTTCTACGTGGAGTGACCCTGGACTAAGTGGTGAATAAGTATGAGGGACTAAGTGCTCGTTCGAGCATAAGCTATGAATTGCGAATGTTATAGGCCTTAAATCTTTCTTATGGTATCTGAGGACTATAGATAGGTACGTCAGGTAGGAATTTCGATTGTAGATGGTTTACTCCTGGGACTGCAGCTCGAGATGTGAACTATCTTATTTCGGATTCTCGTGCCTGAGTACTCTATAGTTGAGGTGCTGCTAAATACTTGAGACTTGCATTTTGGGAACATGAACGGGTTTTGTCTGGCTAGAATAAGTATAAGAGATCAACAGACATCGAGTCGGATAGAAAGTGACGTGAGAAATCGGACGGGGTTATTCTAGTTGGGTGTGGGACGATATACCCATTTTCTTTTGATTCGCCCGTATATTGTCACTACATGCCGTCAGTTGTGTACTTGTGTATTGAATATCCGCTTGACTTGAGACGTATTTGTGTATTTGATTATTTGTTTCTTTGATATGTTTATGTGGTGTGTTATGTGGCTATATGTTTATTTGAGTATTTGGTGCCCTCAATTTTAGTTACTTTAGTCACCTTATCGTGTTTATTTACTAAATTACCTTTTGGGAAAAAAGAAAAGAGAGGGAAAACATATATATGGACGGAAGACGTAGCCGTGGACGTGGACGTGGCCGTGGGAATGAACGAGCTCAAGAGCCAAGAGAGGAAAGAGAAACAACAGCTGCACAAGAGCAAGGAACGAGGGTTGAAGCCGAAGACCAAATGGCAACGGTAATGCAACAAATGACAGATATCTTGGCAAGACTGGTGGATCAACAAGGCCAAATGGCCGTGAATCAACCCCGGAACCCTGAAATCGGAGAAGATAAGGCTCTTGAGAGGTTTCAGAAGTTTACTCCTCCGAAATTCCTTGGAGGATCTGATCCGGATATAGCCGAACAATGGTTAGAGGCCATGATTAATATTTTCACCGTCTTGAACTACACCGAGCAAAGACAAGTAAACTTTGCGGTGTTCCAATTTGAAGGATCGGCCCGAGCGTGGTGGAACGTTATTAAAGTAAAATGGGAAGGAGAACAGACCGTATGGACATGGATGAATTTCATAAGGGAATTTAACGAGAAATACCTCCCTCCTTTAGTTCAAGAGAGGAGAGAGGAAGAGTTTATTGGACTACGCCAGGGAACGCTAAGTGTGGCCGAATATGAAACGAAATTTACGAAACTATCCAAGTTTGCTTCTGAATTGGTGGCCACAGAGCGGCGAAGAGTAAGACGGTTTATACGGGGATTAAATTTGGAACTCCAAGAAGCATTAGCGGCAGTACAAGTGAATACGTTTACAGAGGCCCTTGAGAAAGCTCAAAGAATCGAGACTACAAAGGCACAGATAAAAGCTTCCCAGACCCAGAAAAGGAGTGCATCGAGTAGTGTAGTGGAGGAATTTAGTGAAGCGAGAGTCCCTTCCAAAGTGCAAAAAGTGAACTTTTTGTCCCACCCACCATGGACATTAGGGGCGATAGGTGAAGGATCTACAAAAGAAAGCCAAATCAGATTTGGGAAAAGTTTTCAAGAAAGCCAAAAGATGGCTTCTCACGTGGTCTGTGGGTAGTGTGGAAAGGCAAATCATGTCGAAAGCGATTGTTGGAGAAAGGGACGGAAATGTTTAATCTGCGGAAGTGGCGATCATCAAGTTAGCAACTGTCCGAGGAGACAGTCATGTGAAAGCAATATTCTGCAACTGGATGGAGCTAAATCACAAGTGAATGAAGGAGGGAAACAAACTAGCGGACCGGCAAAGGTTTATGCTTTAGACAACCGACAAGTTCCGGACTCGTCTGAGGCAACTGAAGGTAAAATTTCGAGGACGAAATTGTTTTAAGGGGGAGAGAGTGTAAGGACCCGCAAATTTCTTACATTTTTTTTCTTTTCTTCAAAAATGCCTTTTATTTGAAAATTATTATTTATTAAAGCCCTACTACCCAAATGTTCCACAATAAGTGCATATGAACCTAGAAAGTAGGGTTTTACTCTTCGTTTCCAAGGTTGGGGCAAATTAGGGTTTTCGCGATTTTTCGCCGGATGAAATTTCGGTATGGAGCAAGGATCAAATTTGGTGATTAAAAGTGACTTTTAAGTGAGAAATAATATGTGATTAGGAGCAATGAGATAAGGTTGGTGAATAGGAAGTAAAAACCCTAGTACGTGTGTTTTTAAGAAAAACGGCGCGAACCGGCGGGTCCCGCGCACTACCGGTTGAACGCACCACTTGACCACCACTTTCTCACCATACAAGCTTATTGATATTTGAGCAAAATATCTCCTAAATTCCAGCTAAACTTGACCGAAATTAGAGGCTGAAAATACAAGAAAAGAAAAGGAAATTTTTACTTGGTAAGGGTTGTGACAAGTGTCACACCATTAGAGGCCATTGACCAAGACATTGTCCAACCTTCTTATCCCCAAAATTGCACCATTCTTCCACATTATTTCTGCTGAAGAGCCGAGAGAGAGAGAGAGAGAGCAAAAACAAGAGAAAAGCTTCTCCAATTCTTCTTGAATCAAGTCACAAAGTGAGGAAACAAAGGAACTAAACCGATTAAAGGCACCCTTGAGTGTTTATTGAATGAGCTATTGGTGAAATTTTGAAGGGGAAGGCTAGGGTTTCTCTTGGTAGACACTAAGCAAGGTAAGGATGATGATTTCCCCAATTTTTACTCTTAATCTTGTTTAAATTAGCTTAGCATCTCAAGATTGTGATGAATTACGGTTGTTATCATGTTTTGGGTAATTTTTCCTTTTGTTACATGAGTTAGGGTTTAATAAATTTCTGGCTAAACTTGATGTATGATGAATATATGTTGTATCCAAGGTTATATAGGGGGTTTTGGTAGCAAGTGGAGTAAGAAATTTAGAAAGTTATCATTGAAACCAAAAGATTTCAGATTTCTGGAAAATTGTCACTAGGTTCTGCCCGTTTTTATTGCCCTATGTTAGAGGCCGAATTGGGCTTAGCATAAAACATGAAAGTTGTATAGAATGGTATTTTATAGGTTCCTACAAAATTTCAGCTCAATCGGAGTAACGTAACCCGTGAAAAGACCAAAATACCCTCACTATTTTAGGAAATTTCCAGTGTTCCGTTTTGGTCAGTTTATCCAGTTTATCACGTTTATTCACTAGGATTCGTACTGATTTAGCTTTTGCCAAAACATGAAAGTTTTAGTATTATGTCTTAGCTTTCAAACGCCTCCAAGAACACCTTAATCGGACCTTGGTAACCTGAGATATGACCATTCCAGTGCAGAGCAGTTAAATAGCCGACGAGTTAGATTTTGGTTCTGTAAATTGAGAATTGGACTAGGTTGCATTGGAAACAGGACTAAGTGATCTTCATGAACATTGTAGCCCTGTGTCTTAGCTTCGAAACGGTATAAGTTGCGCCTCAATCCGATAAGCGTAACCTCAAATGTGTTATTTCCGCAACCACACGTCAAATCTGTCTTTTGCTAGATTGTATTCCCGCACTTGTTATTACTTTGATTCTTATTTTTATGATGTTATGAGCCTATGGAACGGCTATTGACTTGCATTTACGATATATATGACTTTGGGATTGGCTGAGGAAAAATAATGAAGCCTAAATGGCTGGAAAATTAGGTAAACACAAAGGGCGTGCTGCCCAAATTTTCGCTCGAGGGCTTGGTTTTCTATTTGAACTTGTATACTTTTGTTTGGCCAATACCATGACCGGCTTTCCATTTTAAAACATGATTTTTCATCCTTAGGGGTTCAAACAACCCTCTTCTTACTTGAAAGTCATCTTTACACGTTTTACTCCTAATTAGTCGGGTTTCTTTGTTTCCCTTAAATGTTTTGCTCGATAAACTGTAATATGTTCTCTTGTTCAACCTTAGGTTTCATTGGTGACTAAGGGTAATATCCGGAAGGATATTTTGCACGTTATTTTGCATAACTAGGTGAGTGTTCCTTATTTGACTTTATGGCTTGTTGTTATCGTTTGCTAATGTGTTAAGTGTTTTTAATGATTTTCAGAACGAGCTTTCTAGGCGAGTGTGTACTTTATCGCACTCGACCTAAATAACTGTGCAATTTTCAAGGATTTAATGAGTAAAATGTTACTTGCGCATGAATGTAAGCCTTTTTGGGCTGAACTGGCCATTGCCCCTTGTTACCGGTCGTCTCGAGCCAGAAGCGGACTCGGTCGGGCGATTAGGGACTTGGGTGAACGTTTGGTATACTCGAGTATTACCCTGTAGGTTGGTGGAGACTGGCCAACGGCCAGGACGGGGGTGAATGAATGAATGAACGAACGAACAAACGAACGAGGGTTTATTGATAAACGAAAAATGCATTTTCGAATGATTGGAGGAATAAGGGAAAATGTCAGGAGAACGAATGAATGAACGAACGAATTGATCCTTGTGAGCCGTATCCTTTTAATGAATGTTACTATTGCTTTCCATTGTAAATGTTTCTTGAATTATTGATCCTCCATGTTTAATGTATTGAATTGATTGTTTGATTATCTGTTCGGAACCTCACTGGGCTTTTAGCTCACCCCTTTAGTTTTGTTTTCCTTAACAGGGGACGGCGAGCAGGATGAGAGCATAGACTAGCCTAGTCTAGGTCTTTTGTTTCTTTTGTAATGGTTCTCGCCCTAGTGCTTGGCACGGGCTAGTTGTATGGTGAAGTGAGAACCTTTGTACATTTGATGGCTGTACTTCCTTTTGAGATAGCAATGTATATAAGTTCCGCTTTAAGTTTGGATTGCTGCCCTATTTATTCTTGTGATTTATTCCGATTTTAATTGAGGACTGTAGTGAATGACTGAGTCCCGGCGAGAGTTGGGCAGGCGACCCGCCGAACCCTGGGGTACGCCCTAAGGGGAGGTGGGGCCGTCACAGGTGGTATCAGAGCTTAGGTTTCAGATCTCTGTTGTGTATCCTAGATTAAAGATTAGGATACCGGACTGTGGGATTTGATTGGACTTGAAAGTTAAGCGATTGAGGGATAAAACTTACAGCTGCTTCGCGTGGTTTCTACGTGGAGTGACCCTGGACTAAGTGGTGAATAAGTATGAGGGACTAAGTGCTCGTTCGAGCATAAGCTATGAATTGCGAATGTTATAGGCCTTAAATCTTTCTTATGGTATCTGAGGACTATAGATAGGTACGTCAGGTAGGAATTTCGATTGTAGATGGTTTACTCCTGGGACTGCAGCTCGAGATGTGAACTATCTTATTTCGGATTCTCGTGCCTGAGTACTCTATAGTTGAGGTGCTGCTAAATACTTGAGACTTGCATTTTGGGAACATGAACGGGTTTTGTCTGGCTAGAATAAGTATAAGAGATCAACAGACATCGAGTCGGATAGAAAGTGACGTGAGAAATCGGACGGGGTTATTCTAGTTGGGTGTGGGACGATATACCCATTTTCTTTTGATTCGCCCGTATATTGTCACTACATGCCGTCAGTTGTGTACTTGTGTATTGAATATCCGCTTGACTTGAGACGTATTTGTGTATTTGATTATTTGTTTCTTTGATATGTTTATGTGGTGTGTTATGTGGCTATATGTTTATTTGAGTATTTGGTGCCCTCAATTTTAGTTACTTTAGTCACCTTATCGTGTTTATTTACTAAATTACCTTTTGGGAAAAAAGAAAAGAGAGGGAAAACATATATATGGACGGAAGACGTAGCCGTGGACGTGGACGTGGCCGTGGGAATGAACGAGCTCAAGAGCCAAGAGAGGAAAGAGAAACAACAGCTGCACAAGAGCAAGGAACGAGGGTTGAAGCCGAAGACCAAATGGCAACGGTAATGCAACAAATGACAGATATCTTGGCAAGACTGGTGGATCAACAAGGCCAAATGGCCGTGAATCAACCCCGGAACCCTGAAATCGGAGAAGATAAGGCTCTTGAGAGGTTTCAGAAGTTTACTCCTCCGAAATTCCTTGGAGGATCTGATCCGGATATAGCCGAACAATGGTTAGAGGCCATGATTAATATTTTCACCGTCTTGAACTACACCGAGCAAAGACAAGTAAACTTTGCGGTGTTCCAATTTGAAGGATCGGCCCGAGCGTGGTGGAACGTTATTAAAGTAAAATGGGAAGGAGAACAGACCGTATGGACATGGATGAATTTCATAAGGGAATTTAACGAGAAATACCTCCCTCCTTTAGTTCAAGAGAGGAGAGAGGAAGAGTTTATTGGACTACGCCAGGGAACGCTAAGTGTGGCCGAATATGAAACGAAATTTACGAAACTATCCAAGTTTGCTTCTGAATTGGTGGCCACAGAGCGGCGAAGAGTAAGACGGTTTATACGGGGATTAAATTTGGAACTCCAAGAAGCATTAGCGGCAGTACAAGTGAATACGTTTACAGAGGCCCTTGAGAAAGCTCAAAGAATCGAGACTACAAAGGCACAGATAAAAGCTTCCCAGACCCAGAAAAGGAGTGCATCGAGTAGTGTAGTGGAGGAATTTAGTGAAGCGAGAGTCCCTTCCAAAGTGCAAAAAGTGAACTTTTTGTCCCACCCACCATGGACATTAGGGGCGATAGGTGAAGGATCTACAAAAGAAAGCCAAATCAGATTTGGGAAAAGTTTTCAAGAAAGCCAAAAGATGGCTTCTCACGTGGTCTGTGGGTAGTGTGGAAAGGCAAATCATGTCGAAAGCGATTGTTGGAGAAAGGGACGGAAATGTTTAATCTGCGGAAGTGGCGATCATCAAGTTAGCAACTGTCCGAGGAGACAGTCATGTGAAAGCAATATTCTGCAACTGGATGGAGCTAAATCACAAGTGAATGAAGGAGGGAAACAAACTAGCGGACCGGCAAAGGTTTATGCTTTAGACAACCGACAAGTTCCGGACTCGTCTGAGGCAACTGAAGGTAAAATTTCGAGGACGAAATTGTTTTAAGGGGGAGAGAGTGTAAGGACCCGCAAATTTCTTACATTTTTTTTCTTTTCTTCAAAAATGCCTTTTATTTGAAAATTATTATTTATTAAAGCCCTACTACCCAAATGTTCCACAATAAGTGCATATGAACCTAGAAAGTAGGGTTTTACTCTTCGTTTCCAAGGTTGGGGCAAATTAGGGTTTTCGCGATTTTTCGCCGGATGAAATTTCGGTATGGAGCAAGGATCAAATTTGGTGATTAAAAGTGACTTTTAAGTGAGAAATAATATGTGATTAGGAGCAATGAGATAAGGTTGGTGAATAGGAAGTAAAAACCCTAGTACGTGTGTTTTTAAGAAAAACGGCGCGAACCGGCGGGTCCCGCGCACTACCGGTTGAACGCACCACTTGACCACCACTTTCTCACCATACAAGCTTATTGATATTTGAGCAAAATATCTCCTAAATTCCAGCTAAACTTGACCGAAATTAGAGGCTGAAAATACAAGAAAAGAAAAGGAAATTTTTACTTGGTAAGGGTTGTGACAAGTGTCACACCATTAGAGGCCATTGACCAAGACATTGTCCAACCTTCTTATCCCCAAAATTGCACCATTCTTCCACATTATTTCTGCTGAAGAGCCGAGAGAGAGAGAGAGAGAGCAAAAACAAGAGAAAAGCTTCTCCAATTCTTCTTGAATCAAGTCACAAAGTGAGGAAACAAAGGAACTAAACCGATTAAAGGCACCCTTGAGTGTTTATTGAATGAGCTATTGGTGAAATTTTGAAGGGGAAGGCTAGGGTTTCTCTTGGTAGACACTAAGCAAGGTAAGGATGATGATTTCCCCAATTTTTACTCTTAATCTTGTTTAAATTAGCTTAGCATCTCAAGATTGTGATGAATTACGGTTGTTATCATGTTTTGGGTAATTTTTCCTTTTGTTACATGAGTTAGGGTTTAATAAATTTCTGGCTAAACTTGATGTATGATGAATATATGTTGTATCCAAGGTTATATAGGGGGTTTTGGTAGCAAGTGGAGTAAGAAATTTAGAAAGTTATCATTGAAACCAAAAGATTTCAGATTTCTGGAAAATTGTCACTAGGTTCTGCCCGTTTTTATTGCCCTATGTTAGAGGCCGAATTGGGCTTAGCATAAAACATGAAAGTTGTATAGAATGGTATTTTATAGGTTCCTACAAAATTTCAGCTCAATCGGAGTAACGTAACCCGTGAAAAGACCAAAATACCCTCACTATTTTAGGAAATTTCCAGTGTTCCGTTTTGGTCAGTTTATCCAGTTTATCACGTTTATTCACTAGGATTCGTACTGATTTAGCTTTTGCCAAAACATGAAAGTTTTAGTATTATGTCTTAGCTTTCAAACGCCTCCAAGAACACCTTAATCGGACCTTGGTAACCTGAGATATGACCATTCCAGTGCAGAGCAGTTAAATAGCCGACGAGTTAGATTTTGGTTCTGTAAATTGAGAATTGGACTAGGTTGCATTGGAAACAGGACTAAGTGATCTTCATGAACATTGTAGCCCTGTGTCTTAGCTTCGAAACGGTATAAGTTGCGCCTCAATCCGATAAGCGTAACCTCAAATGTGTTATTTCCGCAACCACACGTCAAATCTGTCTTTTGCTAGATTGTATTCCCGCACTTGTTATTACTTTGATTCTTATTTTTATGATGTTATGAGCCTATGGAACGGCTATTGACTTGCATTTACGATATATATGACTTTGGGATTGGCTGAGGAAAAATAATGAAGCCTAAATGGCTGGAAAATTAGGTAAACACAAAGGGCGTGCTGCCCAAATTTCCGCTCGAGGGCTTGGTTTTCTATTTGAACTTGTATACTTTTGTTTGGCCAATACCATGACCGGCTTTCCATTTTAAAACATGATTTTTCATCCTTAGGGGTTCAAACAACCCTCTTCTTACTTGAAAGTCATCTTTACACGTTTTACTCCTAATTAGTCGGGTTTCTTTGTTTCCCTTAAATGTTTTGCTCGATAAACTGTAATATGTTCTCTTGTTCAACCTTAGGTTTCATTGGTGACTAAGGGTAATATCCGGAAGGATATTTTGCACGTTATTTTGCATAACTAGGTGAGTGTTCCTTATTTGACTTTATGGCTTGTTGTTATCGTTTGCTAATGTGTTAAGTGTTTTTAATGATTTTCAGAACGAGCTTTCTAGGCGAGTGTGTACTTTATCGCACTCGACCTAAATAACTGTGCAATTTTCAAGGATTTAATGAGTAAAATGTTACTTGCGCATGAATGTAAGCCTTTTTGGGCTGAACTGGCCATTGCCCCTTGTTACCGGTCGTCTCGAGCCAGAAGCGGACTCGGTCGGGCGATTAGGGACTTGGGTGAACGTTTGGTATACTCGAGTATTACCCTGTAGGTTGGTGGAGACTGGCCAACGGCCAGGACGGGGGTGAATGAATGAATGAACGAACGAACAAACGAACGAGGGTTTATTGATAAACGAAAAATGCATTTTCGAATGATTGGAGGAATAAGGGAAAATGTCAGGAGAACGAATGAATGAACGAACGAATTGATCCTTGTGAGCCGTATCCTTTTAATGAATGTTACTATTGCTTTCCATTGTAAATGTTTCTTGAATTATTGATCCTCCATGTTTAATGTATTGAATTGATTGTTTGATTATCTGTTCGGAACCTCACTGGGCTTTTAGCTCACCCCTTTAGTTTTGTTTTCCTTAACAGGGGACGGCGAGCAGGATGAGAGCATAGACTAGCCTAGTCTAGGTCTTTTGTTTCTTTTGTAATGGTTCTCGCCCTAGTGCTTGGCACGGGCTAGTTGTATGGTGAAGTGAGAACCTTTGTACATTTGATGGCTGTACTTCCTTTTGAGATAGCAATGTATATAAGTTCCGCTTTAAGTTTGGATTGCTGCCCTATTTATTCTTGTGATTTATTCCGATTTTAATTGAGGACTGTAGTGAATGACTGAGTCCCGGCGAGAGTTGGGCAGGCGACCCGCCGAACCCTGGGGTACGCCCTAAGGGGAGGTGGGGCCGTCACAGGTGGTATCAGAGCTTAGGTTTCAGATCTCTGTTGTGTATCCTAGATTAAAGATTAGGATACCGGACTGTGGGATTTGATTGGACTTGAAAGTTAAGCGATTGAGGGATAAAACTTACAGCTGCTTCGCGTGGTTTCTACGTGGAGTGACCCTGGACTAAGTGGTGAATAAGTATGAGGGACTAAGTGCTCGTTCGAGCATAAGCTATGAATTGCGAATGTTATAGGCCTTAAATCTTTCTTATGGTATCTGAGGACTATAGATAGGTACGTCAGGTAGGAATTTCGATTGTAGATGGTTTACTCCTGGGACTGCAGCTCGAGATGTGAACTATCTTATTTCGGATTCTCGTGCCTGAGTACTCTATAGTTGAGGTGCTGCTAAATACTTGAGACTTGCATTTTGGGAACATGAACGGGTTTTGTCTGGCTAGAATAAGTATAAGAGATCAACAGACATCGAGTCGGATAGAAAGTGACGTGAGAAATCGGACGGGGTTATTCTAGTTGGGTGTGGGACGATATACCCATTTTCTTTTGATTCGCCCGTATATTGTCACTACATGCCGTCAGTTGTGTACTTGTGTATTGAATATCCGCTTGACTTGAGACGTATTTGTGTATTTGATTATTTGTTTCTTTGATATGTTTATGTGGTGTGTTATGTGGCTATATGTTTATTTGAGTATTTGGTGCCCTCAATTTTAGTTACTTTAGTCACCTTATCGTGTTTATTTACTAAATTACCTTTTGGGAAAAAAGAAAAGAGAGGGAAAACATATATATGGACGGAAGACGTAGCCGTGGACGTGGACGTGGCCGTGGGAATGAACGAGCTCAAGAGCCAAGAGAGGAAAGAGAAACAACAGCTGCACAAGAGCAAGGAACGAGGGTTGAAGCCGAAGACCAAATGGCAACGGTAATGCAACAAATGACAGATATCTTGGCAAGACTGGTGGATCAACAAGGCCAAATGGCCGTGAATCAACCCCGGAACCCTGAAATCGGAGAAGATAAGGCTCTTGAGAGGTTTCAGAAGTTTACTCCTCCGAAATTCCTTGGAGGATCTGATCCGGATATAGCCGAACAATGGTTAGAGGCCATGATTAATATTTTCACCGTCTTGAACTACACCGAGCAAAGACAAGTAAACTTTGCGGTGTTCCAATTTGAAGGATCGGCCCGAGCGTGGTGGAACGTTATTAAAGTAAAATGGGAAGGAGAACAGACCGTATGGACATGGATGAATTTCATAAGGGAATTTAACGAGAAATACCTCCCTCCTTTAGTTCAAGAGAGGAGAGAGGAAGAGTTTATTGGACTACGCCAGGGAACGCTAAGTGTGGCCGAATATGAAACGAAATTTACGAAACTATCCAAGTTTGCTTCTGAATTGGTGGCCACAGAGCGGCGAAGAGTAAGACGGTTTATACGGGGATTAAATTTGGAACTCCAAGAAGCATTAGCGGCAGTACAAGTGAATACGTTTACAGAGGCCCTTGAGAAAGCTCAAAGAATCGAGACTACAAAGGCACAGATAAAAGCTTCCCAGACCCAGAAAAGGAGTGCATCGAGTAGTGTAGTGGAGGAATTTAGTGAAGCGAGAGTCCCTTCCAAAGTGCAAAAAGTGAACTTTTTGTCCCACCCACCATGGACATTAGGGGCGATAGGTGAAGGATCTACAAAAGAAAGCCAAATCAGATTTGGGAAAAGTTTTCAAGAAAGCCAAAAGATGGCTTCTCACGTGGTCTGTGGGTAGTGTGGAAAGGCAAATCATGTCGAAAGCGATTGTTGGAGAAAGGGACGGAAATGTTTAATCTGCGGAAGTGGCGATCATCAAGTTAGCAACTGTCCGAGGAGACAGTCATGTGAAAGCAATATTCTGCAACTGGATGGAGCTAAATCACAAGTGAATGAAGGAGGGAAACAAACTAGCGGACCGGCAAAGGTTTATGCTTTAGACAACCGACAAGTTCCGGACTCGTCTGAGGCAACTGAAGGTAAAATTTCGAGGACGAAATTGTTTTAAGGGGGAGAGAGTGTAAGGACCCGCAAATTTCTTACATTTTTTTTCTTTTCTTCAAAAATGCCTTTTATTTGAAAATTATTATTTATTAAAGCCCTACTACCCAAATGTTCCACAATAAGTGCATATGAACCTAGAAAGTAGGGTTTTACTCTTCGTTTCCAAGGTTGGGGCAAATTAGGGTTTTCGCGATTTTTCGCCGGATGAAATTTCGGTATGGAGCAAGGATCAAATTTGGTGATTAAAAGTGACTTTTAAGTGAGAAATAATATGTGATTAGGAGCAATGAGATAAGGTTGGTGAATAGGAAGTAAAAACCCTAGTACGTGTGTTTTTAAGAAAAACGGCGCGAACCGGCGGGTCCCGCGCACTACCGGTTGAACGCACCACTTGACCACCACTTTCTCACCATACAAGCTTATTGATATTTGAGCAAAATATCTCCTAAATTCCAGCTAAACTTGACCGAAATTAGAGGCTGAAAATACAAGAAAAGAAAAGGAAATTTTTACTTGGTAAGGGTTGTGACAAGTGTCACACCATTAGAGGCCATTGACCAAGACATTGTCCAACCTTCTTATCCCCAAAATTGCACCATTCTTCCACATTATTTCTGCTGAAGAGCCGAGAGAGAGAGAGAGAGAGCAAAAACAAGAGAAAAGCTTCTCCAATTCTTCTTGAATCAAGTCACAAAGTGAGGAAACAAAGGAACTAAACCGATTAAAGGCACCCTTGAGTGTTTATTGAATGAGCTATTGGTGAAATTTTGAAGGGGAAGGCTAGGGTTTCTCTTGGTAGACACTAAGCAAGGTAAGGATGATGATTTCCCCAATTTTTACTCTTAATCTTGTTTAAATTAGCTTAGCATCTCAAGATTGTGATGAATTACGGTTGTTATCATGTTTTGGGTAATTTTTCCTTTTGTTACATGAGTTAGGGTTTAATAAATTTCTGGCTAAACTTGATGTATGATGAATATATGTTGTATCCAAGGTTATATAGGGGGTTTTGGTAGCAAGTGGAGTAAGAAATTTAGAAAGTTATCATTGAAACCAAAAGATTTCAGATTTCTGGAAAATTGTCACTAGGTTCTGCCCGTTTTTATTGCCCTATGTTAGAGGCCGAATTGGGCTTAGCATAAAACATGAAAGTTGTATAGAATGGTATTTTATAGGTTCCTACAAAATTTCAGCTCAATCGGAGTAACGTAACCCGTGAAAAGACCAAAATACCCTCACTATTTTAGGAAATTTCCAGTGTTCCGTTTTGGTCAGTTTATCCAGTTTATCACGTTTATTCACTAGGATTCGTACTGATTTAGCTTTTGCCAAAACATGAAAGTTTTAGTATTATGTCTTAGCTTTCAAACGCCTCCAAGAACACCTTAATCGGACCTTGGTAACCTGAGATATGACCATTCCAGTGCAGAGCAGTTAAATAGCCGACGAGTTAGATTTTGGTTCTGTAAATTGAGAATTGGACTAGGTTGCATTGGAAACAGGACTAAGTGATCTTCATGAACATTGTAGCCCTGTGTCTTAGCTTCGAAACGGTATAAGTTGCGCCTCAATCCGATAAGCGTAACCTCAAATGTGTTATTTCCGCAACCACACGTCAAATCTGTCTTTTGCTAGATTGTATTCCCGCACTTGTTATTACTTTGATTCTTATTTTTATGATGTTATGAGCCTATGGAACGGCTATTGACTTGCATTTACGATATATATGACTTTGGGATTGGCTGAGGAAAAATAATGAAGCCTAAATGGCTGGAAAATTAGGTAAACACAAAGGGCGTGCTGCCCAAATTTTCGCTCGAGGGCTTGGTTTTCTATTTGAACTTGTATACTTTTGTTTGGCCAATACCATGACCGGCTTTCCATTTTAAAACATGATTTTTCATCCTTAGGGGTTCAAACAACCCTCTTCTTACTTGAAAGTCATCTTTACACGTTTTACTCCTAATTAGTCGGGTTTCTTTGTTTCCCTTAAATGTTTTGCTCGATAAACTGTAATATGTTCTCTTGTTCAACCTTAGGTTTCATTGGTGACTAAGGGTAATATCCGGAAGGATATTTTGCACGTTATTTTGCATAACTAGGTGAGTGTTCCTTATTTGACTTTATGGCTTGTTGTTATCGTTTGCTAATGTGTTAAGTGTTTTTAATGATTTTCAGAACGAGCTTTCTAGGCGAGTGTGTACTTTATCGCACTCGACCTAAATAACTGTGCAATTTTCAAGGATTTAATGAGTAAAATGTTACTTGCGCATGAATGTAAGCCTTTTTGGGCTGAACTGGCCATTGCCCCTTGTTACCGGTCGTCTCGAGCCAGAAGCGGACTCGGTCGGGCGATTAGGGACTTGGGTGAACGTTTGGTATACTCGAGTATTACCCTGTAGGTTGGTGGAGACTGGCCAACGGCCAGGACGGGGGTGAATGAATGAATGAACGAACGAACAAACGAACGAGGGTTTATTGATAAACGAAAAATGCATTTTCGAATGATTGGAGGAATAAGGGAAAATGTCAGGAGAACGAATGAATGAACGAACGAATTGATCCTTGTGAGCCGTATCCTTTTAATGAATGTTACTATTGCTTTCCATTGTAAATGTTTCTTGAATTATTGATCCTCCATGTTTAATGTATTGAATTGATTGTTTGATTATCTGTTCGGAACCTCACTGGGCTTTTAGCTCACCCCTTTAGTTTTGTTTTCCTTAACAGGGGACGGCGAGCAGGATGAGAGCATAGACTAGCCTAGTCTAGGTCTTTTGTTTCTTTTGTAATGGTTCTCGCCCTAGTGCTTGGCACGGGCTAGTTGTATGGTGAAGTGAGAACCTTTGTACATTTGATGGCTGTACTTCCTTTTGAGATAGCAATGTATATAAGTTCCGCTTTAAGTTTGGATTGCTGCCCTATTTATTCTTGTGATTTATTCCGATTTTAATTGAGGACTGTAGTGAATGACTGAGTCCCGGCGAGAGTTGGGCAGGCGACCCGCCGAACCCTGGGGTACGCCCTAAGGGGAGGTGGGGCCGTCACAGGTGGTATCAGAGCTTAGGTTTCAGATCTCTGTTGTGTATCCTAGATTAAAGATTAGGATACCGGACTGTGGGATTTGATTGGACTTGAAAGTTAAGCGATTGAGGGATAAAACTTACAGCTGCTTCGCGTGGTTTCTACGTGGAGTGACCCTGGACTAAGTGGTGAATAAGTATGAGGGACTAAGTGCTCGTTCGAGCATAAGCTATGAATTGCGAATGTTATAGGCCTTAAATCTTTCTTATGGTATCTGAGGACTATAGATAGGTACGTCAGGTAGGAATTTCGATTGTAGATGGTTTACTCCTGGGACTGCAGCTCGAGATGTGAACTATCTTATTTCGGATTCTCGTGCCTGAGTACTCTATAGTTGAGGTGCTGCTAAATACTTGAGACTTGCATTTTGGGAACATGAACGGGTTTTGTCTGGCTAGAATAAGTATAAGAGATCAACAGACATCGAGTCGGATAGAAAGTGACGTGAGAAATCGGACGGGGTTATTCTAGTTGGGTGTGGGACGATATACCCATTTTCTTTTGATTCGCCCGTATATTGTCACTACATGCCGTCAGTTGTGTACTTGTGTATTGAATATCCGCTTGACTTGAGACGTATTTGTGTATTTGATTATTTGTTTCTTTGATATGTTTATGTGGTGTGTTATGTGGCTATATGTTTATTTGAGTATTTGGTGCCCTCAATTTTAGTTACTTTAGTCACCTTATCGTGTTTATTTACTAAATTACCTTTTGGGAAAAAAGAAAAGAGAGGGAAAACATATATATGGACGGAAGACGTAGCCGTGGACGTGGACGTGGCCGTGGGAATGAACGAGCTCAAGAGCCAAGAGAGGAAAGAGAAACAACAGCTGCACAAGAGCAAGGAACGAGGGTTGAAGCCGAAGACCAAATGGCAACGGTAATGCAACAAATGACAGATATCTTGGCAAGACTGGTGGATCAACAAGGCCAAATGGCCGTGAATCAACCCCGGAACCCTGAAATCGGAGAAGATAAGGCTCTTGAGAGGTTTCAGAAGTTTACTCCTCCGAAATTCCTTGGAGGATCTGATCCGGATATAGCCGAACAATGGTTAGAGGCCATGATTAATATTTTCACCGTCTTGAACTACACCGAGCAAAGACAAGTAAACTTTGCGGTGTTCCAATTTGAAGGATCGGCCCGAGCGTGGTGGAACGTTATTAAAGTAAAATGGGAAGGAGAACAGACCGTATGGACATGGATGAATTTCATAAGGGAATTTAACGAGAAATACCTCCCTCCTTTAGTTCAAGAGAGGAGAGAGGAAGAGTTTATTGGACTACGCCAGGGAACGCTAAGTGTGGCCGAATATGAAACGAAATTTACGAAACTATCCAAGTTTGCTTCTGAATTGGTGGCCACAGAGCGGCGAAGAGTAAGACGGTTTATACGGGGATTAAATTTGGAACTCCAAGAAGCATTAGCGGCAGTACAAGTGAATACGTTTACAGAGGCCCTTGAGAAAGCTCAAAGAATCGAGACTACAAAGGCACAGATAAAAGCTTCCCAGACCCAGAAAAGGAGTGCATCGAGTAGTGTAGTGGAGGAATTTAGTGAAGCGAGAGTCCCTTCCAAAGTGCAAAAAGTGAACTTTTTGTCCCACCCACCATGGACATTAGGGGCGATAGGTGAAGGATCTACAAAAGAAAGCCAAATCAGATTTGGGAAAAGTTTTCAAGAAAGCCAAAAGATGGCTTCTCACGTGGTCTGTGGGTAGTGTGGAAAGGCAAATCATGTCGAAAGCGATTGTTGGAGAAAGGGACGGAAATGTTTAATCTGCGGAAGTGGCGATCATCAAGTTAGCAACTGTCCGAGGAGACAGTCATGTGAAAGCAATATTCTGCAACTGGATGGAGCTAAATCACAAGTGAATGAAGGAGGGAAACAAACTAGCGGACCGGCAAAGGTTTATGCTTTAGACAACCGACAAGTTCCGGACTCGTCTGAGGCAACTGAAGGTAAAATTTCGAGGACGAAATTGTTTTAAGGGGGAGAGAGTGTAAGGACCCGCAAATTTCTTACATTTTTTTTCTTTTCTTCAAAAATGCCTTTTATTTGAAAATTATTATTTATTAAAGCCCTACTACCCAAATGTTCCACAATAAGTGCATATGAACCTAGAAAGTAGGGTTTTACTCTTCGTTTCCAAGGTTGGGGCAAATTAGGGTTTTCGCGATTTTTCGCCGGATGAAATTTCGGTATGGAGCAAGGATCAAATTTGGTGATTAAAAGTGACTTTTAAGTGAGAAATAATATGTGATTAGGAGCAATGAGATAAGGTTGGTGAATAGGAAGTAAAAACCCTAGTACGTGTGTTTTTAAGAAAAACGGCGCGAACCGGCGGGTCCCGCGCACTACCGGTTGAACGCACCACTTGACCACCACTTTCTCACCATACAAGCTTATTGATATTTGAGCAAAATATCTCCTAAATTCCAGCTAAACTTGACCGAAATTAGAGGCTGAAAATACAAGAAAAGAAAAGGAAATTTTTACTTGGTAAGGGTTGTGACAAGTGTCACACCATTAGAGGCCATTGACCAAGACATTGTCCAACCTTCTTATCCCCAAAATTGCACCATTCTTCCACATTATTTCTGCTGAAGAGCCGAGAGAGAGAGAGAGAGAGCAAAAACAAGAGAAAAGCTTCTCCAATTCTTCTTGAATCAAGTCACAAAGTGAGGAAACAAAGGAACTAAACCGATTAAAGGCACCCTTGAGTGTTTATTGAATGAGCTATTGGTGAAATTTTGAAGGGGAAGGCTAGGGTTTCTCTTGGTAGACACTAAGCAAGGTAAGGATGATGATTTCCCCAATTTTTACTCTTAATCTTGTTTAAATTAGCTTAGCATCTCAAGATTGTGATGAATTACGGTTGTTATCATGTTTTGGGTAATTTTTCCTTTTGTTACATGAGTTAGGGTTTAATAAATTTCTGGCTAAACTTGATGTATGATGAATATATGTTGTATCCAAGGTTATATAGGGGGTTTTGGTAGCAAGTGGAGTAAGAAATTTAGAAAGTTATCATTGAAACCAAAAGATTTCAGATTTCTGGAAAATTGTCACTAGGTTCTGCCCGTTTTTATTGCCCTATGTTAGAGGCCGAATTGGGCTTAGCATAAAACATGAAAGTTGTATAGAATGGTATTTTATAGGTTCCTACAAAATTTCAGCTCAATCGGAGTAACGTAACCCGTGAAAAGACCAAAATACCCTCACTATTTTAGGAAATTTCCAGTGTTCCGTTTTGGTCAGTTTATCCAGTTTATCACGTTTATTCACTAGGATTCGTACTGATTTAGCTTTTGCCAAAACATGAAAGTTTTAGTATTATGTCTTAGCTTTCAAACGCCTCCAAGAACACCTTAATCGGACCTTGGTAACCTGAGATATGACCATTCCAGTGCAGAGCAGTTAAATAGCCGACGAGTTAGATTTTGGTTCTGTAAATTGAGAATTGGACTAGGTTGCATTGGAAACAGGACTAAGTGATCTTCATGAACATTGTAGCCCTGTGTCTTAGCTTCGAAACGGTATAAGTTGCGCCTCAATCCGATAAGCGTAACCTCAAATGTGTTATTTCCGCAACCACACGTCAAATCTGTCTTTTGCTAGATTGTATTCCCGCACTTGTTATTACTTTGATTCTTATTTTTATGATGTTATGAGCCTATGGAACGGCTATTGACTTGCATTTACGATATATATGACTTTGGGATTGGCTGAGGAAAAATAATGAAGCCTAAATGGCTGGAAAATTAGGTAAACACAAAGGGCGTGCTGCCCAAATTTTCGCTCGAGGGCTTGGTTTTCTATTTGAACTTGTATACTTTTGTTTGGCCAATACCATGACCGGCTTTCCATTTTAAAACATGATTTTTCATCCTTAGGGGTTCAAACAACCCTCTTCTTACTTGAAAGTCATCTTTACACGTTTTACTCCTAATTAGTCGGGTTTCTTTGTTTCCCTTAAATGTTTTGCTCGATAAACTGTAATATGTTCTCTTGTTCAACCTTAGGTTTCATTGGTGACTAAGGGTAATATCCGGAAGGATATTTTGCACGTTATTTTGCATAACTAGGTGAGTGTTCCTTATTTGACTTTATGGCTTGTTGTTATCGTTTGCTAATGTGTTAAGTGTTTTTAATGATTTTCAGAACGAGCTTTCTAGGCGAGTGTGTACTTTATCGCACTCGACCTAAATAACTGTGCAATTTTCAAGGATTTAATGAGTAAAATGTTACTTGCGCATGAATGTAAGCCTTTTTGGGCTGAACTGGCCATTGCCCCTTGTTACCGGTCGTCTCGAGCCAGAAGCGGACTCGGTCGGGCGATTAGGGACTTGGGTGAACGTTTGGTATACTCGAGTATTACCCTGTAGGTTGGTGGAGACTGGCCAACGGCCAGGACGGGGGTGAATGAATGAATGAACGAACGAACAAACGAACGAGGGTTTATTGATAAACGAAAAATGCATTTTCGAATGATTGGAGGAATAAGGGAAAATGTCAGGAGAACGAATGAATGAACGAACGAATTGATCCTTGTGAGCCGTATCCTTTTAATGAATGTTACTATTGCTTTCCATTGTAAATGTTTCTTGAATTATTGATCCTCCATGTTTAATGTATTGAATTGATTGTTTGATTATCTGTTCGGAACCTCACTGGGCTTTTAGCTCACCCCTTTAGTTTTGTTTTCCTTAACAGGGGACGGCGAGCAGGATGAGAGCATAGACTAGCCTAGTCTAGGTCTTTTGTTTCTTTTGTAATGGTTCTCGCCCTAGTGCTTGGCACGGGCTAGTTGTATGGTGAAGTGAGAACCTTTGTACATTTGATGGCTGTACTTCCTTTTGAGATAGCAATGTATATAAGTTCCGCTTTAAGTTTGGATTGCTGCCCTATTTATTCTTGTGATTTATTCCGATTTTAATTGAGGACTGTAGTGAATGACTGAGTCCCGGCGAGAGTTGGGCAGGCGACCCGCCGAACCCTGGGGTACGCCCTAAGGGGAGGTGGGGCCGTCACAGGTGGTATCAGAGCTTAGGTTTCAGATCTCTGTTGTGTATCCTAGATTAAAGATTAGGATACCGGACTGTGGGATTTGATTGGACTTGAAAGTTAAGCGATTGAGGGATAAAACTTACAGCTGCTTCGCGTGGTTTCTACGTGGAGTGACCCTGGACTAAGTGGTGAATAAGTATGAGGGACTAAGTGCTCGTTCGAGCATAAGCTATGAATTGCGAATGTTATAGGCCTTAAATCTTTCTTATGGTATCTGAGGACTATAGATAGGTACGTCAGGTAGGAATTTCGATTGTAGATGGTTTACTCCTGGGACTGCAGCTCGAGATGTGAACTATCTTATTTCGGATTCTCGTGCCTGAGTACTCTATAGTTGAGGTGCTGCTAAATACTTGAGACTTGCATTTTGGGAACATGAACGGGTTTTGTCTGGCTAGAATAAGTATAAGAGATCAACAGACATCGAGTCGGATAGAAAGTGACGTGAGAAATCGGACGGGGTTATTCTAGTTGGGTGTGGGACGATATACCCATTTTCTTTTGATTCGCCCGTATATTGTCACTACATGCCGTCAGTTGTGTACTTGTGTATTGAATATCCGCTTGACTTGAGACGTATTTGTGTATTTGATTATTTGTTTCTTTGATATGTTTATGTGGTGTGTTATGTGGCTATATGTTTATTTGAGTATTTGGTGCCCTCAATTTTAGTTACTTTAGTCACCTTATCGTGTTTATTTACTAAATTACCTTTTGGGAAAAAAGAAAAGAGAGGGAAAACATATATATGGACGGAAGACGTAGCCGTGGACGTGGACGTGGCCGTGGGAATGAACGAGCTCAAGAGCCAAGAGAGGAAAGAGAAACAACAGCTGCACAAGAGCAAGGAACGAGGGTTGAAGCCGAAGACCAAATGGCAACGGTAATGCAACAAATGACAGATATCTTGGCAAGACTGGTGGATCAACAAGGCCAAATGGCCGTGAATCAACCCCGGAACCCTGAAATCGGAGAAGATAAGGCTCTTGAGAGGTTTCAGAAGTTTACTCCTCCGAAATTCCTTGGAGGATCTGATCCGGATATAGCCGAACAATGGTTAGAGGCCATGATTAATATTTTCACCGTCTTGAACTACACCGAGCAAAGACAAGTAAACTTTGCGGTGTTCCAATTTGAAGGATCGGCCCGAGCGTGGTGGAACGTTATTAAAGTAAAATGGGAAGGAGAACAGACCGTATGGACATGGATGAATTTCATAAGGGAATTTAACGAGAAATACCTCCCTCCTTTAGTTCAAGAGAGGAGAGAGGAAGAGTTTATTGGACTACGCCAGGGAACGCTAAGTGTGGCCGAATATGAAACGAAATTTACGAAACTATCCAAGTTTGCTTCTGAATTGGTGGCCACAGAGCGGCGAAGAGTAAGACGGTTTATACGGGGATTAAATTTGGAACTCCAAGAAGCATTAGCGGCAGTACAAGTGAATACGTTTACAGAGGCCCTTGAGAAAGCTCAAAGAATCGAGACTACAAAGGCACAGATAAAAGCTTCCCAGACCCAGAAAAGGAGTGCATCGAGTAGTGTAGTGGAGGAATTTAGTGAAGCGAGAGTCCCTTCCAAAGTGCAAAAAGTGAACTTTTTGTCCCACCCACCATGGACATTAGGGGCGATAGGTGAAGGATCTACAAAAGAAAGCCAAATCAGATTTGGGAAAAGTTTTCAAGAAAGCCAAAAGATGGCTTCTCACGTGGTCTGTGGGTAGTGTGGAAAGGCAAATCATGTCGAAAGCGATTGTTGGAGAAAGGGACGGAAATGTTTAATCTGCGGAAGTGGCGATCATCAAGTTAGCAACTGTCCGAGGAGACAGTCATGTGAAAGCAATATTCTGCAACTGGATGGAGCTAAATCACAAGTGAATGAAGGAGGGAAACAAACTAGCGGACCGGCAAAGGTTTATGCTTTAGACAACCGACAAGTTCCGGACTCGTCTGAGGCAACTGAAGGTAAAATTTCGAGGACGAAATTGTTTTAAGGGGGAGAGAGTGTAAGGACCCGCAAATTTCTTACATTTTTTTTCTTTTCTTCAAAAATGCCTTTTATTTGAAAATTATTATTTATTAAAGCCCTACTACCCAAATGTTCCACAATAAGTGCATATGAACCTAGAAAGTAGGGTTTTACTCTTCGTTTCCAAGGTTGGGGCAAATTAGGGTTTTCGCGATTTTTCGCCGGATGAAATTTCGGTATGGAGCAAGGATCAAATTTGGTGATTAAAAGTGACTTTTAAGTGAGAAATAATATGTGATTAGGAGCAATGAGATAAGGTTGGTGAATAGGAAGTAAAAACCCTAGTACGTGTGTTTTTAAGAAAAACGGCGCGAACCGGCGGGTCCCGCGCACTACCGGTTGAACGCACCACTTGACCACCACTTTCTCACCATACAAGCTTATTGATATTTGAGCAAAATATCTCCTAAATTCCAGCTAAACTTGACCGAAATTAGAGGCTGAAAATACAAGAAAAGAAAAGGAAATTTTTACTTGGTAAGGGTTGTGACAAGTGTCACACCATTAGAGGCCATTGACCAAGACATTGTCCAACCTTCTTATCCCCAAAATTGCACCATTCTTCCACATTATTTCTGCTGAAGAGCCGAGAGAGAGAGAGAGAGAGCAAAAACAAGAGAAAAGCTTCTCCAATTCTTCTTGAATCAAGTCACAAAGTGAGGAAACAAAGGAACTAAACCGATTAAAGGCACCCTTGAGTGTTTATTGAATGAGCTATTGGTGAAATTTTGAAGGGGAAGGCTAGGGTTTCTCTTGGTAGACACTAAGCAAGGTAAGGATGATGATTTCCCCAATTTTTACTCTTAATCTTGTTTAAATTAGCTTAGCATCTCAAGATTGTGATGAATTACGGTTGTTATCATGTTTTGGGTAATTTTTCCTTTTGTTACATGAGTTAGGGTTTAATAAATTTCTGGCTAAACTTGATGTATGATGAATATATGTTGTATCCAAGGTTATATAGGGGGTTTTGGTAGCAAGTGGAGTAAGAAATTTAGAAAGTTATCATTGAAACCAAAAGATTTCAGATTTCTGGAAAATTGTCACTAGGTTCTGCCCGTTTTTATTGCCCTATGTTAGAGGCCGAATTGGGCTTAGCATAAAACATGAAAGTTGTATAGAATGGTATTTTATAGGTTCCTACAAAATTTCAGCTCAATCGGAGTAACGTAACCCGTGAAAAGACCAAAATACCCTCACTATTTTAGGAAATTTCCAGTGTTCCGTTTTGGTCAGTTTATCCAGTTTATCACGTTTATTCACTAGGATTCGTACTGATTTAGCTTTTGCCAAAACATGAAAGTTTTAGTATTATGTCTTAGCTTTCAAACGCCTCCAAGAACACCTTAATCGGACCTTGGTAACCTGAGATATGACCATTCCAGTGCAGAGCAGTTAAATAGCCGACGAGTTAGATTTTGGTTCTGTAAATTGAGAATTGGACTAGGTTGCATTGGAAACAGGACTAAGTGATCTTCATGAACATTGTAGCCCTGTGTCTTAGCTTCGAAACGGTATAAGTTGCGCCTCAATCCGATAAGCGTAACCTCAAATGTGTTATTTCCGCAACCACACGTCAAATCTGTCTTTTGCTAGATTGTATTCCCGCACTTGTTATTACTTTGATTCTTATTTTTATGATGTTATGAGCCTATGGAACGGCTATTGACTTGCATTTACGATATATATGACTTTGGGATTGGCTGAGGAAAAATAATGAAGCCTAAATGGCTGGAAAATTAGGTAAACACAAAGGGCGTGCTGCCCAAATTTTCGCTCGAGGGCTAGGTTTTCTATTTGAACTTGTATACTTTTGTTTGGCCAATACCATGACCGGCTTTCCATTTTAAAACATGATTTTTCATCCTTAGGGGTTCAAACAACCCTCTTCTTACTTGAAAGTCATCTTTACACGTTTTACTCCTAATTAGTCGGGTTTCTTTGTTTCCCTTAAATGTTTTGCTCGATAAACTGTAATATGTTCTCTTGTTCAACCTTAGGTTTCATTGGTGACTAAGGGTAATATCCGGAAGGATATTTTGCACGTTATTTTGCATAACTAGGTGAGTGTTCCTTATTTGACTTTATGGCTTGTTGTTATCGTTTGCTAATGTGTTAAGTGTTTTTAATGATTTTCAGAACGAGCTTTCTAGGCGAGTGTGTACTTTATCGCACTCGACCTAAATAACTGTGCAATTTTCAAGGATTTAATGAGTAAAATGTTACTTGCGCATGAATGTAAGCCTTTTTGGGCTGAACTGGCCATTGCCCCTTGTTACCGGTCGTCTCGAGCCAGAAGCGGACTCGGTCGGGCGATTAGGGACTTGGGTGAACGTTTGGTATACTCGAGTATTACCCTGTAGGTTGGTGGAGACTGGCCAACGGCCAGGACGGGGGTGAATGAATGAATGAACGAACGAACAAACGAACGAGGGTTTATTGATAAACGAAAAATGCATTTTCGAATGATTGGAGGAATAAGGGAAAATGTCAGGAGAACGAATGAATGAACGAACGAATTGATCCTTGTGAGCCGTATCCTTTTAATGAATGTTACTATTGCTTTCCATTGTAAATGTTTCTTGAATTATTGATCCTCCATGTTTAATGTATTGAATTGATTGTTTGATTATCTGTTCGGAACCTCACTGGGCTTTTAGCTCACCCCTTTAGTTTTGTTTTCCTTAACAGGGGACGGCGAGCAGGATGAGAGCATAGACTAGCCTAGTCTAGGTCTTTTGTTTCTTTTGTAATGGTTCTCGCCCTAGTGCTTGGCACGGGCTAGTTGTATGGTGAAGTGAGAACCTTTGTACATTTGATGGCTGTACTTCCTTTTGAGATAGCAATGTATATAAGTTCCGCTTTAAGTTTGGATTGCTGCCCTATTTATTCTTGTGATTTATTCCGATTTTAATTGAGGACTGTAGTGAATGACTGAGTCCCGGCGAGAGTTGGGCAGGCGACCCGCCGAACCCTGGGGTACGCCCTAAGGGGAGGTGGGGCCGTCACAGGTGGTATCAGAGCTTAGGTTTCAGATCTCTGTTGTGTATCCTAGATTAAAGATTAGGATACCGGACTGTGGGATTTGATTGGACTTGAAAGTTAAGCGATTGAGGGATAAAACTTACAGCTGCTTCGCGTGGTTTCTACGTGGAGTGACCCTGGACTAAGTGGTGAATAAGTATGAGGGACTAAGTGCTCGTTCGAGCATAAGCTATGAATTGCGAATGTTATAGGCCTTAAATCTTTCTTATGGTATCTGAGGACTATAGATAGGTACGTCAGGTAGGAATTTCGATTGTAGATGGTTTACTCCTGGGACTGCAGCTCGAGATGTGAACTATCTTATTTCGGATTCTCGTGCCTGAGTACTCTATAGTTGAGGTGCTGCTAAATACTTGAGACTTGCATTTTGGGAACATGAACGGGTTTTGTCTGGCTAGAATAAGTATAAGAGATCAACAGACATCGAGTCGGATAGAAAGTGACGTGAGAAATCGGACGGGGTTATTCTAGTTGGGTGTGGGACGATATACCCATTTTCTTTTGATTCGCCCGTATATTGTCACTACATGCCGTCAGTTGTGTACTTGTGTATTGAATATCCGCTTGACTTGAGACGTATTTGTGTATTTGATTATTTGTTTCTTTGATATGTTTATGTGGTGTGTTATGTGGCTATATGTTTATTTGAGTATTTGGTGCCCTCAATTTTAGTTACTTTAGTCACCTTATCGTGTTTATTTACTAAATTACCTTTTGGGAAAAAAGAAAAGAGAGGGAAAACATATATATGGACGGAAGACGTAGCCGTGGACGTGGACGTGGCCGTGGGAATGAACGAGCTCAAGAGCCAAGAGAGGAAAGAGAAACAACAGCTGCACAAGAGCAAGGAACGAGGGTTGAAGCCGAAGACCAAATGGCAACGGTAATGCAACAAATGACAGATATCTTGGCAAGACTGGTGGATCAACAAGGCCAAATGGCCGTGAATCAACCCCGGAACCCTGAAATCGGAGAAGATAAGGCTCTTGAGAGGTTTCAGAAGTTTACTCCTCCGAAATTCCTTGGAGGATCTGATCCGGATATAGCCGAACAATGGTTAGAGGCCATGATTAATATTTTCACCGTCTTGAACTACACCGAGCAAAGACAAGTAAACTTTGCGGTGTTCCAATTTGAAGGATCGGCCCGAGCGTGGTGGAACGTTATTAAAGTAAAATGGGAAGGAGAACAGACCGTATGGACATGGATGAATTTCATAAGGGAATTTAACGAGAAATACCTCCCTCCTTTAGTTCAAGAGAGGAGAGAGGAAGAGTTTATTGGACTACGCCAGGGAACGCTAAGTGTGGCCGAATATGAAACGAAATTTACGAAACTATCCAAGTTTGCTTCTGAATTGGTGGCCACAGAGCGGCGAAGAGTAAGACGGTTTATACGGGGATTAAATTTGGAACTCCAAGAAGCATTAGCGGCAGTACAAGTGAATACGTTTACAGAGGCCCTTGAGAAAGCTCAAAGAATCGAGACTACAAAGGCACAGATAAAAGCTTCCCAGACCCAGAAAAGGAGTGCATCGAGTAGTGTAGTGGAGGAATTTAGTGAAGCGAGAGTCCCTTCCAAAGTGCAAAAAGTGAACTTTTTGTCCCACCCACCATGGACATTAGGGGCGATAGGTGAAGGATCTACAAAAGAAAGCCAAATCAGATTTGGGAAAAGTTTTCAAGAAAGCCAAAAGATGGCTTCTCACGTGGTCTGTGGGTAGTGTGGAAAGGCAAATCATGTCGAAAGCGATTGTTGGAGAAAGGGACGGAAATGTTTAATCTGCGGAAGTGGCGATCATCAAGTTAGCAACTGTCCGAGGAGACAGTCATGTGAAAGCAATATTCTGCAACTGGATGGAGCTAAATCACAAGTGAATGAAGGAGGGAAACAAACTAGCGGACCGGCAAAGGTTTATGCTTTAGACAACCGACAAGTTCCGGACTCGTCTGAGGCAACTGAAGGTAAAATTTCGAGGACGAAATTGTTTTAAGGGGGAGAGAGTGTAAGGACCCGCAAATTTCTTACATTTTTTTTCTTTTCTTCAAAAATGCCTTTTATTTGAAAATTATTATTTATTAAAGCCCTACTACCCAAATGTTCCACAATAAGTGCATATGAACCTAGAAAGTAGGGTTTTACTCTTCGTTTCCAAGGTTGGGGCAAATTAGGGTTTTCGCGATTTTTCGCCGGATGAAATTTCGGTATGGAGCAAGGATCAAATTTGGTGATTAAAAGTGACTTTTAAGTGAGAAATAATATGTGATTAGGAGCAATGAGATAAGGTTGGTGAATAGGAAGTAAAAACCCTAGTACGTGTGTTTTTAAGAAAAACGGCGCGAACCGGCGGGTCCCGCGCACTACCGGTTGAACGCACCACTTGACCACCACTTTCTCACCATACAAGCTTATTGATATTTGAGCAAAATATCTCCTAAATTCCAGCTAAACTTGACCGAAATTAGAGGCTGAAAATACAAGAAAAGAAAAGGAAATTTTTACTTGGTAAGGGTTGTGACAAGTGTCACACCATTAGAGGCCATTGACCAAGACATTGTCCAACCTTCTTATCCCCAAAATTGCACCATTCTTCCACATTATTTCTGCTGAAGAGCCGAGAGAGAGAGAGAGAGAGAGCAAAAACAAGAGAAAAGCTTCTCCAATTCTTCTTGAATCAAGTCACAAAGTGAGGAAACAAAGGAACTAAACCGATTAAAGGCACCCTTGAGTGTTTATTGAATGAGCTATTGGTGAAATTTTGAAGGGGAAGGCTAGGGTTTCTCTTGGTAGACACTAAGCAAGGTAAGGATGATGATTTCCCCAATTTTTACTCTTAATCTTGTTTAAATTAGCTTAGCATCTCAAGATTGTGATGAATTACGGTTGTTATCATGTTTTGGGTAATTTTTCCTTTTGTTACATGAGTTAGGGTTTAATAAATTTCTGGCTAAACTTGATGTATGATGAATATATGTTGTATCCAAGGTTATATAGGGGGTTTTGGTAGCAAGTGGAGTAAGAAATTTAGAAAGTTATCATTGAAACCAAAAGATTTCAGATTTCTGGAAAATTGTCACTAGGTTCTGCCCGTTTTTATTGCCCTATGTTAGAGGCCGAATTGGGCTTAGCATAAAACATGAAAGTTGTATAGAATGGTATTTTATAGGTTCCTACAAAATTTCAGCTCAATCGGAGTAACGTAACCCGTGAAAAGACCAAAATACCCTCACTATTTTAGGAAATTTCCAGTGTTCCGTTTTGGTCAGTTTATCCAGTTTATCACGTTTATTCACTAGGATTCGTACTGATTTAGCTTTTGCCAAAACATGAAAGTTTTAGTATTATGTCTTAGCTTTCAAACGCCTCCAAGAACACCTTAATCGGACCTTGGTAACCTGAGATATGACCATTCCAGTGCAGAGCAGTTAAATAGCCGACGAGTTAGATTTTGGTTCTGTAAATTGAGAATTGGACTAGGTTGCATTGGAAACAGGACTAAGTGATCTTCATGAACATTGTAGCCCTGTGTCTTAGCTTCGAAACGGTATAAGTTGCGCCTCAATCCGATAAGCGTAACCTCAAATGTGTTATTTCCGCAACCACACGTCAAATCTGTCTTTTGCTAGATTGTATTCCCGCACTTGTTATTACTTTGATTCTTATTTTTATGATGTTATGAGCCTATGGAACGGCTATTGACTTGCATTTACGATATATATGACTTTGGGATTGGCTGAGGAAAAATAATGAAGCCTAAATGGCTGGAAAATTAGGTAAACACAAAGGGCGTGCTGCCCAAATTTTCGCTCGAGGGCTAGGTTTTCTATTTGAACTTGTATACTTTTGTTTGGCCAATACCATGACCGGCTTTCCATTTTAAAACATGATTTTTCATCCTTAGGGGTTCAAACAACCCTCTTCTTACTTGAAAGTCATCTTTACACGTTTTACTCCTAATTAGTCGGGTTTCTTTGTTTCCCTTAAATGTTTTGCTCGATAAACTGTAATATGTTCTCTTGTTCAACCTTAGGTTTCATTGGTGACTAAGGGTAATATCCGGAAGGATATTTTGCACGTTATTTTGCATAACTAGGTGAGTGTTCCTTATTTGACTTTATGGCTTGTTGTTATCGTTTGCTAATGTGTTAAGTGTTTTTAATGATTTTCAGAACGAGCTTTCTAGGCGAGTGTGTACTTTATCGCACTCGACCTAAATAACTGTGCAATTTTCAAGGATTTAATGAGTAAAATGTTACTTGCGCATGAATGTAAGCCTTTTTGGGCTGAACTGGCCATTGCCCCTTGTTACCGGTCGTCTCGAGCCAGAAGCGGACTCGGTCGGGCGATTAGGGACTTGGGTGAACGTTTGGTATACTCGAGTATTACCCTGTAGGTTGGTGGAGACTGGCCAACGGCCAGGACGGGGGTGAATGAATGAATGAACGAACGAACAAACGAACGAGGGTTTATTGATAAACGAAAAATGCATTTTCGAATGATTGGAGGAATAAGGGAAAATGTCAGGAGAACGAATGAATGAACGAACGAATTGATCCTTGTGAGCCGTATCCTTTTAATGAATGTTACTATTGCTTTCCATTGTAAATGTTTCTTGAATTATTGATCCTCCATGTTTAATGTATTGAATTGATTGTTTGATTATCTGTTCGGAACCTCACTGGGCTTTTAGCTCACCCCTTTAGTTTTGTTTTCCTTAACAGGGGACGGCGAGCAGGATGAGAGCATAGACTAGCCTAGTCTAGGTCTTTTGTTTCTTTTGTAATGGTTCTCGCCCTAGTGCTTGGCACGGGCTAGTTGTATGGTGAAGTGAGAACCTTTGTACATTTGATGGCTGTACTTCCTTTTGAGATAGCAATGTATATAAGTTCCGCTTTAAGTTTGGATTGCTGCCCTATTTATTCTTGTGATTTATTCCGATTTTAATTGAGGACTGTAGTGAATGACTGAGTCCCGGCGAGAGTTGGGCAGGCGACCCGCCGAACCCTGGGGTACGCCCTAAGGGGAGGTGGGGCCGTCACAGGTGGTATCAGAGCTTAGGTTTCAGATCTCTGTTGTGTATCCTAGATTAAAGATTAGGATACCGGACTGTGGGATTTGATTGGACTTGAAAGTTAAGCGATTGAGGGATAAAACTTACAGCTGCTTCGCGTGGTTTCTACGTGGAGTGACCCTGGACTAAGTGGTGAATAAGTATGAGGGACTAAGTGCTCGTTCGAGCATAAGCTATGAATTGCGAATGTTATAGGCCTTAAATCTTTCTTATGGTATCTGAGGACTATAGATAGGTACGTCAGGTAGGAATTTCGATTGTAGATGGTTTACTCCTGGGACTGCAGCTCGAGATGTGAACTATCTTATTTCGGATTCTCGTGCCTGAGTACTCTATAGTTGAGGTGCTGCTAAATACTTGAGACTTGCATTTTGGGAACATGAACGGGTTTTGTCTGGCTAGAATAAGTATAAGAGATCAACAGACATCGAGTCGGATAGAAAGTGACGTGAGAAATCGGACGGGGTTATTCTAGTTGGGTGTGGGACGATATACCCATTTTCTTTTGATTCGCCCGTATATTGTCACTACATGCCGTCAGTTGTGTACTTGTGTATTGAATATCCGCTTGACTTGAGACGTATTTGTGTATTTGATTATTTGTTTCTTTGATATGTTTATGTGGTGTGTTATGTGGCTATATGTTTATTTGAGTATTTGGTGCCCTCAATTTTAGTTACTTTAGTCACCTTATCGTGTTTATTTACTAAATTACCTTTTGGGAAAAAAGAAAAGAGAGGGAAAACATATATATGGACGGAAGACGTAGCCGTGGACGTGGACGTGGCCGTGGGAATGAACGAGCTCAAGAGCCAAGAGAGGAAAGAGAAACAACAGCTGCACAAGAGCAAGGAACGAGGGTTGAAGCCGAAGACCAAATGGCAACGGTAATGCAACAAATGACAGATATCTTGGCAAGACTGGTGGATCAACAAGGCCAAATGGCCGTGAATCAACCCCGGAACCCTGAAATCGGAGAAGATAAGGCTCTTGAGAGGTTTCAGAAGTTTACTCCTCCGAAATTCCTTGGAGGATCTGATCCGGATATAGCCGAACAATGGTTAGAGGCCATGATTAATATTTTCACCGTCTTGAACTACACCGAGCAAAGACAAGTAAACTTTGCGGTGTTCCAATTTGAAGGATCGGCCCGAGCGTGGTGGAACGTTATTAAAGTAAAATGGGAAGGAGAACAGACCGTATGGACATGGATGAATTTCATAAGGGAATTTAACGAGAAATACCTCCCTCCTTTAGTTCAAGAGAGGAGAGAGGAAGAGTTTATTGGACTACGCCAGGGAACGCTAAGTGTGGCCGAATATGAAACGAAATTTACGAAACTATCCAAGTTTGCTTCTGAATTGGTGGCCACAGAGCGGCGAAGAGTAAGACGGTTTATACGGGGATTAAATTTGGAACTCCAAGAAGCATTAGCGGCAGTACAAGTGAATACGTTTACAGAGGCCCTTGAGAAAGCTCAAAGAATCGAGACTACAAAGGCACAGATAAAAGCTTCCCAGACCCAGAAAAGGAGTGCATCGAGTAGTGTAGTGGAGGAATTTAGTGAAGCGAGAGTCCCTTCCAAAGTGCAAAAAGTGAACTTTTTGTCCCACCCACCATGGACATTAGGGGCGATAGGTGAAGGATCTACAAAAGAAAGCCAAATCAGATTTGGGAAAAGTTTTCAAGAAAGCCAAAAGATGGCTTCTCACGTGGTCTGTGGGTAGTGTGGAAAGGCAAATCATGTCGAAAGCGATTGTTGGAGAAAGGGACGGAAATGTTTAATCTGCGGAAGTGGCGATCATCAAGTTAGCAACTGTCCGAGGAGACAGTCATGTGAAAGCAATATTCTGCAACTGGATGGAGCTAAATCACAAGTGAATGAAGGAGGGAAACAAACTAGCGGACCGGCAAAGGTTTATGCTTTAGACAACCGACAAGTTCCGGACTCGTCTGAGGCAACTGAAGGTAAAATTTCGAGGACGAAATTGTTTTAAGGGGGAGAGAGTGTAAGGACCCGCAAATTTCTTACATTTTTTTTCTTTTCTTCAAAAATGCCTTTTATTTGAAAATTATTATTTATTAAAGCCCTACTACCCAAATGTTCCACAATAAGTGCATATGAACCTAGAAAGTAGGGTTTTACTCTTCGTTTCCAAGGTTGGGGCAAATTAGGGTTTTCGCGATTTTTCGCCGGATGAAATTTCGGTATGGAGCAAGGATCAAATTTGGTGATTAAAAGTGACTTTTAAGTGAGAAATAATATGTGATTAGGAGCAATGAGATAAGGTTGGTGAATAGGAAGTAAAAACCCTAGTACGTGTGTTTTTAAGAAAAACGGCGCGAACCGGCGGGTCCCGCGCACTACCGGTTGAACGCACCACTTGACCACCACTTTCTCACCATACAAGCTTATTGATATTTGAGCAAAATATCTCCTAAATTCCAGCTAAACTTGACCGAAATTAGAGGCTGAAAATACAAGAAAAGAAAAGGAAATTTTTACTTGGTAAGGGTTGTGACAAGTGTCACACCATTAGAGGCCATTGACCAAGACATTGTCCAACCTTCTTATCCCCAAAATTGCACCATTCTTCCACATTATTTCTGCTGAAGAGCCGAGAGAGAGAGAGAGAGAGAGCAAAAACAAGAGAAAAGCTTCTCCAATTCTTCTTGAATCAAGTCACAAAGTGAGGAAACAAAGGAACTAAACCGATTAAAGGCACCCTTGAGTGTTTATTGAATGAGCTATTGGTGAAATTTTGAAGGGGAAGGCTAGGGTTTCTCTTGGTAGACACTAAGCAAGGTAAGGATGATGATTTCCCCAATTTTTACTCTTAATCTTGTTTAAATTAGCTTAGCATCTCAAGATTGTGATGAATTACGGTTGTTATCATGTTTTGGGTAATTTTTCCTTTTGTTACATGAGTTAGGGTTTAATAAATTTCTGGCTAAACTTGATGTATGATGAATATATGTTGTATCCAAGGTTATATAGGGGGTTTTGGTAGCAAGTGGAGTAAGAAATTTAGAAAGTTATCATTGAAACCAAAAGATTTCAGATTTCTGGAAAATTGTCACTAGGTTCTGCCCGTTTTTATTGCCCTATGTTAGAGGCCGAATTGGGCTTAGCATAAAACATGAAAGTTGTATAGAATGGTATTTTATAGGTTCCTACAAAATTTCAGCTCAATCGGAGTAACGTAACCCGTGAAAAGACCAAAATACCCTCACTATTTTAGGAAATTTCCAGTGTTCCGTTTTGGTCAGTTTATCCAGTTTATCACGTTTATTCACTAGGATTCGTACTGATTTAGCTTTTGCCAAAACATGAAAGTTTTAGTATTATGTCTTAGCTTTCAAACGCCTCCAAGAACACCTTAATCGGACCTTGGTAACCTGAGATATGACCATTCCAGTGCAGAGCAGTTAAATAGCCGACGAGTTAGATTTTGGTTCTGTAAATTGAGAATTGGACTAGGTTGCATTGGAAACAGGACTAAGTGATCTTCATGAACATTGTAGCCCTGTGTCTTAGCTTCGAAACGGTATAAGTTGCGCCTCAATCCGATAAGCGTAACCTCAAATGTGTTATTTCCGCAACCACACGTCAAATCTGTCTTTTGCTAGATTGTATTCCCGCACTTGTTATTACTTTGATTCTTATTTTTATGATGTTATGAGCCTATGGAACGGCTATTGACTTGCATTTACGATATATATGACTTTGGGATTGGCTGAGGAAAAATAATGAAGCCTAAATGGCTGGAAAATTAGGTAAACACAAAGGGCGTGCTGCCCAAATTTTCGCTCGAGGGCTAGGTTTTCTATTTGAACTTGTATACTTTTGTTTGGCCAATACCATGACCGGCTTTCCATTTTAAAACATGATTTTTCATCCTTAGGGGTTCAAACAACCCTCTTCTTACTTGAAAGTCATCTTTACACGTTTTACTCCTAATTAGTCGGGTTTCTTTGTTTCCCTTAAATGTTTTGCTCGATAAACTGTAATATGTTCTCTTGTTCAACCTTAGGTTTCATTGGTGACTAAGGGTAATATCCGGAAGGATATTTTGCACGTTATTTTGCATAACTAGGTGAGTGTTCCTTATTTGACTTTATGGCTTGTTGTTATCGTTTGCTAATGTGTTAAGTGTTTTTAATGATTTTCAGAACGAGCTTTCTAGGCGAGTGTGTACTTTATCGCACTCGACCTAAATAACTGTGCAATTTTCAAGGATTTAATGAGTAAAATGTTACTTGCGCATGAATGTAAGCCTTTTTGGGCTGAACTGGCCATTGCCCCTTGTTACCGGTCGTCTCGAGCCAGAAGCGGACTCGGTCGGGCGATTAGGGACTTGGGTGAACGTTTGGTATACTCGAGTATTACCCTGTAGGTTGGTGGAGACTGGCCAACGGCCAGGACGGGGGTGAATGAATGAATGAACGAACGAACAAACGAACGAGGGTTTATTGATAAACGAAAAATGCATTTTCGAATGATTGGAGGAATAAGGGAAAATGTCAGGAGAACGAATGAATGAACGAACGAATTGATCCTTGTGAGCCGTATCCTTTTAATGAATGTTACTATTGCTTTCCATTGTAAATGTTTCTTGAATTATTGATCCTCCATGTTTAATGTATTGAATTGATTGTTTGATTATCTGTTCGGAACCTCACTGGGCTTTTAGCTCACCCCTTTAGTTTTGTTTTCCTTAACAGGGGACGGCGAGCAGGATGAGAGCATAGACTAGCCTAGTCTAGGTCTTTTGTTTCTTTTGTAATGGTTCCCGCCCTAGTGCTTGGCACGGGCTAGTTGTATGGTGAAGTGAGAACCTTTGTACATTTGATGGTTGTACTTCCTTTTGAGATAGCAATGTATATAAGTTCCGCTTTAAGTTTGGATTGCTGCCCTATTTATTCTTGTGATTTATTCCGATTTTAATTGAGGACTGTAGTGAATGACTGAGTCCCGGCGAGAGTTGGGCAGGCGACCCGCCGAACCCTGGGGTACGCCCTAAGGGGAGGTGGGGCCGTCACAGGTGGTATCAGAGCTTAGGTTTCAGATCTCTGTTGTGTATCCTAGATTAAAGATTAGGATACCGGACTGTGGGATTTGATTGGACTTGAAAGTTAAGCGATTGAGGGATAAAACTTACAGCTGCTTCGCGTGGTTTCTACGTGGAGTGACCCTGGACTAAGTGGTGAATAAGTATGAGGGACTAAGTGCTCGTTCGAGCATAAGCTATGAATTGCGAATGTTATAGGCCTTAAATCTTTCTTATGGTATCTGAGGACTATAGATAGGTACGTCAGGTAGGAATTTCGATTGTAGATGGTTTACTCCTGGGACTGCAGCTCGAGATGTGAACTATCTTATTTCGGATTCTCGTGCCTGAGTACTCTATAGTTGAGGTGCTGCTAAATACTTGAGACTTGCATTTTGGGAACATGAACGGGTTTTGTCTGGCTAGAATAAGTATAAGAGATCAACAGACATCGAGTCGGATAGAAAGTGACGTGAGAAATCGGACGGGGTTATTCTAGTTGGGTGTGGGACGATATACCCATTTTCTTTTGATTCGCCCGTATATTGTCACTACATGCCGTCAGTTGTGTACTTGTGTATTGAATATCCGCTTGACTTGAGACGTATTTGTGTATTTGATTATTTGTTTCTTTGATATGTTTATGTGGTGTGTTATGTGGCTATATGTTTATTTGAGTATTTGGTGCCCTCAATTTTAGTTACTTTAGTCACCTTATCGTGTTTATTTACTAAATTACCTTTTGGGAAAAAAGAAAAGAGAGGGAAAACATATATATGGACGGAAGACGTAGCCGTGGACGTGGACGTGGCCGTGGGAATGAACGAGCTCAAGAGCCAAGAGAGGAAAGAGAAACAACAGCTGCACAAGAGCAAGGAACGAGGGTTGAAGCCGAAGACCAAATGGCAACGGTAATGCAACAAATGACAGATATCTTGGCAAGACTGGTGGATCAACAGGGCCAAATGGCCGTGAATCAACCCCGGAACCCTGAAATCGGAGAAGATAAGGCTCTTGAGAGGTTTCAGAAGTTTACTCCTCCGAAATTCCTTGGAGGATCTGATCCGGATATAGCCGAACAATGGTTAGAGGCCATGATTAATATTTTCACCGTCTTGAACTACACCGAGCAAAGACAAGTAAACTTTGCGGTGTTCCAATTTGAAGGATCGGCCCGAGCGTGGTGGAACGTTATTAAAGTAAAATGGGAAGGAGAACAGACCGTATGGACATGGATGAATTTCATAAGGGAATTTAACGAGAAATACCTCCCTCCTTTAGTTCAAGAGAGGAGAGAGGAAGAGTTTATTGGACTACGCCAGGGAACGCTAAGTGTGGCCGAATATGAAACGAAATTTACGAAACTATCCAAGTTTGCTTCTGAATTGGTGGCCACAGAGCGGCGAAGAGTAAGACGGTTTATACGGGGATTAAATTTGGAACTCCAAGAAGCATTAGCGGCAGTACAAGTGAATACGTTTACAGAGGCCCTTGAGAAAGCTCAAAGAATCGAGACTACAAAGGCACAGATAAAAGCTTCCCAGACCCAGAAAAGGAGTGCATCGAGTAGTGTAGTGGAGGAATTTAGTGAAGCGAGAGTCCCTTCCAAAGTGCAAAAAGTGAACTTTTTGTCCCACCCACCATGGACATTAGGGGCGATAGGTGAAGGATCTACAAAAGAAAGCCAAATCAGATTTGGGAAAAGTTTTCAAGAAAGCCAAAAGATGGCTTCTCACGTGGTCTGTGGGTAGTGTGGAAAGGCAAATCATGTCGAAAGCGATTGTTGGAGAAAGGGACGGAAATGTTTAATCTGCGGAAGTGGCGATCATCAAGTTAGCAACTGTCCGAGGAGACAGTCATGTGAAAGCAATATTCTGCAACTGGATGGAGCTAAATCACAAGTGAATGAAGGAGGGAAACAAACTAGCGGACCGGCAAAGGTTTATGCTTTAGACAACCGACAAGTTCCGGACTCGTCTGAGGCAACTGAAGGTAAAATTTCGAGGACGAAATTGTTTTAAGGGGGAGAGAGTGTAAGGACCCGCAAATTTCTTACATTTTTTTTCTTTTCTTCAAAAATGCCTTTTATTTGAAAATTATTATTTATTAAAGCCCTACTACCCAAATGTTCCACAATAAGTGCATATGAACCTAGAAAGTAGGGTTTTACTCTTCGTTTCCAAGGTTGGGGCAAATTAGGGTTTTCGCGATTTTTCGCCGGATGAAATTTCGGTATGGAGCAAGGATCAAATTTGGTGATTAAAAGTGACTTTTAAGTGAGAAATAATATGTGATTAGGAGCAATGAGATAAGGTTGGTGAATAGGAAGTAAAAACCCTAGTACGTGTGTTTTTAAGAAAAACGGCGCGAACCGGCGGGTCCCGCGCACTACCGGTTGAACGCACCACTTGACCACCACTTTCTCACCATACAAGCTTATTGATATTTGAGCAAAATATCTCCTAAATTCCAGCTAAACTTGACCGAAATTAGAGGCTGAAAATACAAGAAAAGAAAAGGAAATTTTTACTTGGTAAGGGTTGTGACAAGTGTCACACCATTAGAGGCCATTGACCAAGACATTGTCCAACCTTCTTATCCCCAAAATTGCACCATTCTTCCACATTATTTCTGCTGAAGAGCCGAGAGAGAGAGAGAGAGAGAGCAAAAACAAGAGAAAAGCTTCTCCAATTCTTCTTGAATCAAGTCACAAAGTGAGGAAACAAAGGAACTAAACCGATTAAAGGCACCCTTGAGTGTTTATTGAATGAGCTATTGGTGAAATTTTGAAGGGGAAGGCTAGGGTTTCTCTTGGTAGACACTAAGCAAGGTAAGGATGATGATTTCCCCAATTTTTACTCTTAATCTTGTTTAAATTAGCTTAGCATCTCAAGATTGTGATGAATTACGGTTGTTATCATGTTTTGGGTAATTTTTCCTTTTGTTACATGAGTTAGGGTTTAATAAATTTCTGGCTAAACTTGATGTATGATGAATATATGTTGTATCCAAGGTTATATAGGGGGTTTTGGTAGCAAGTGGAGTAAGAAATTTAGAAAGTTATCATTGAAACCAAAAGATTTCAGATTTCTGGAAAATTGTCACTAGGTTCTGCCCGTTTTTATTGCCCTATGTTAGAGGCCGAATTGGGCTTAGCATAAAACATGAAAGTTGTATAGAATGGTATTTTATAGGTTCCTACAAAATTTCAGCTCAATCGGAGTAACGTAACCCGTGAAAAGACCAAAATACCCTCACTATTTTAGGAAATTTCCAGTGTTCCGTTTTGGTCAGTTTATCCAGTTTATCACGTTTATTCACTAGGATTCGTACTGATTTAGCTTTTGCCAAAACATGAAAGTTTTAGTATTATGTCTTAGCTTTCAAACGCCTCCAAGAACACCTTAATCGGACCTTGGTAACCTGAGATATGACCATTCCAGTGCAGAGCAGTTAAATAGCCGACGAGTTAGATTTTGGTTCTGTAAATTGAGAATTGGACTAGGTTGCATTGGAAACAGGACTAAGTGATCTTCATGAACATTGTAGCCCTGTGTCTTAGCTTCGAAACGGTATAAGTTGCGCCTCAATCCGATAAGCGTAACCTCAAATGTGTTATTTCCGCAACCACACGTCAAATCTGTCTTTTGCTAGATTGTATTCCCGCACTTGTTATTACTTTGATTCTTATTTTTATGATGTTATGAGCCTATGGAACGGCTATTGACTTGCATTTACGATATATATGACTTTGGGATTGGCTGAGGAAAAATAATGAAGCCTAAATGGCTGGAAAATTAGGTAAACACAAAGGGCGTGCTGCCCAAATTTTCGCTCGAGGGCTAGGTTTTCTATTTGAACTTGTATACTTTTGTTTGGCCAATACCATGACCGGCTTTCCATTTTAAAACATGATTTTTCATCCTTAGGGGTTCAAACAACCCTCTTCTTACTTGAAAGTCATCTTTACACGTTTTACTCCTAATTAGTCGGGTTTCTTTGTTTCCCTTAAATGTTTTGCTCGATAAACTGTAATATGTTCTCTTGTTCAACCTTAGGTTTCATTGGTGACTAAGGGTAATATCCGGAAGGATATTTTGCACGTTATTTTGCATAACTAGGTGAGTGTTCCTTATTTGACTTTATGGCTTGTTGTTATCGTTTGCTAATGTGTTAAGTGTTTTTAATGATTTTCAGAACGAGCTTTCTAGGCGAGTGTGTACTTTATCGCACTCGACCTAAATAACTGTGCAATTTTCAAGGATTTAATGAGTAAAATGTTACTTGCGCATGAATGTAAGCCTTTTTGGGCTGAACTGGCCATTGCCCCTTGTTACCGGTCGTCTCGAGCCAGAAGCGGACTCGGTCGGGCGATTAGGGACTTGGGTGAACGTTTGGTATACTCGAGTATTACCCTGTAGGTTGGTGGAGACTGGCCAACGGCCAGGACGGGGGTGAATGAATGAATGAACGAACGAACAAACGAACGAGGGTTTATTGATAAACGAAAAATGCATTTTCGAATGATTGGAGGAATAAGGGAAAATGTCAGGAGAACGAATGAATGAACGAACGAATTGATCCTTGTGAGCCGTATCCTTTTAATGAATGTTACTATTGCTTTCCATTGTAAATGTTTCTTGAATTATTGATCCTCCATGTTTAATGTATTGAATTGATTGTTTGATTATCTGTTCGGAACCTCACTGGGCTTTTAGCTCACCCCTTTAGTTTTGTTTTCCTTAACAGGGGACGGCGAGCAGGATGAGAGCATAGACTAGCCTAGTCTAGGTCTTTTGTTTCTTTTGTAATGGTTCCCGCCCTAGTGCTTGGCACGGGCTAGTTGTATGGTGAAGTGAGAACCTTTGTACATTTGATGGTTGTACTTCCTTTTGAGATAGCAATGTATATAAGTTCCGCTTTAAGTTTGGATTGCTGCCCTATTTATTCTTGTGATTTATTCCGATTTTAATTGAGGACTGTAGTGAATGACTGAGTCCCGGCGAGAGTTGGGCAGGCGACCCGCCGAACCCTGGGGTACGCCCTAAGGGGAGGTGGGGCCGTCACAGGTGGTATCAGAGCTTAGGTTTCAGATCTCTGTTGTGTATCCTAGATTAAAGATTAGGATACCGGACTGTGGGATTTGATTGGACTTGAAAGTTAAGCGATTGAGGGATAAAACTTACAGCTGCTTCGCGTGGTTTCTACGTGGAGTGACCCTGGACTAAGTGGTGAATAAGTATGAGGGACTAAGTGCTCGTTCGAGCATAAGCTATGAATTGCGAATGTTATAGGCCTTAAATCTTTCTTATGGTATCTGAGGACTATAGATAGGTACGTCAGGTAGGAATTTCGATTGTAGATGGTTTACTCCTGGGACTGCAGCTCGAGATGTGAACTATCTTATTTCGGATTCTCGTGCCTGAGTACTCTATAGTTGAGGTGCTGCTAAATACTTGAGACTTGCATTTTGGGAACATGAACGGGTTTTGTCTGGCTAGAATAAGTATAAGAGATCAACAGACATCGAGTCGGATAGAAAGTGACGTGAGAAATCGGACGGGGTTATTCTAGTTGGGTGTGGGACGATATACCCATTTTCTTTTGATTCGCCCGTATATTGTCACTACATGCCGTCAGTTGTGTACTTGTGTATTGAATATCCGCTTGACTTGAGACGTATTTGTGTATTTGATTATTTGTTTCTTTGATATGTTTATGTGGTGTGTTATGTGGCTATATGTTTATTTGAGTATTTGGTGCCCTCAATTTTAGTTACTTTAGTCACCTTATCGTGTTTATTTACTAAATTACCTTTTGGGAAAAAAGAAAAGAGAGGGAAAACATATATATGGACGGAAGACGTAGCCGTGGACGTGGACGTGGCCGTGGGAATGAACGAGCTCAAGAGCCAAGAGAGGAAAGAGAAACAACAGCTGCACAAGAGCAAGGAACGAGGGTTGAAGCCGAAGACCAAATGGCAACGGTAATGCAACAAATGACAGATATCTTGGCAAGACTGGTGGATCAACAGGGCCAAATGGCCGTGAATCAACCCCGGAACCCTGAAATCGGAGAAGATAAGGCTCTTGAGAGGTTTCAGAAGTTTACTCCTCCGAAATTCCTTGGAGGATCTGATCCGGATATAGCCGAACAATGGTTAGAGGCCATGATTAATATTTTCACCGTCTTGAACTACACCGAGCAAAGACAAGTAAACTTTGCGGTGTTCCAATTTGAAGGATCGGCCCGAGCGTGGTGGAACGTTATTAAAGTAAAATGGGAAGGAGAACAGACCGTATGGACATGGATGAATTTCATAAGGGAATTTAACGAGAAATACCTCCCTCCTTTAGTTCAAGAGAGGAGAGAGGAAGAGTTTATTGGACTACGCCAGGGAACGCTAAGTGTGGCCGAATATGAAACGAAATTTACGAAACTATCCAAGTTTGCTTCTGAATTGGTGGCCACAGAGCGGCGAAGAGTAAGACGGTTTATACGGGGATTAAATTTGGAACTCCAAGAAGCATTAGCGGCAGTACAAGTGAATACGTTTACAGAGGCCCTTGAGAAAGCTCAAAGAATCGAGACTACAAAGGCACAGATAAAAGCTTCCCAGACCCAGAAAAGGAGTGCATCGAGTAGTGTAGTGGAGGAATTTAGTGAAGCGAGAGTCCCTTCCAAAGTGCAAAAAGTGAACTTTTTGTCCCACCCACCATGGACATTAGGGGCGATAGGTGAAGGATCTACAAAAGAAAGCCAAATCAGATTTGGGAAAAGTTTTCAAGAAAGCCAAAAGATGGCTTCTCACGTGGTCTGTGGGTAGTGTGGAAAGGCAAATCATGTCGAAAGCGATTGTTGGAGAAAGGGACGGAAATGTTTAATCTGCGGAAGTGGCGATCATCAAGTTAGCAACTGTCCGAGGAGACAGTCATGTGAAAGCAATATTCTGCAACTGGATGGAGCTAAATCACAAGTGAATGAAGGAGGGAAACAAACTAGCGGACCGGCAAAGGTTTATGCTTTAGACAACCGACAAGTTCCGGACTCGTCTGAGGCAACTGAAGGTAAAATTTCGAGGACGAAATTGTTTTAAGGGGGAGAGAGTGTAAGGACCCGCAAATTTCTTACATTTTTTTTCTTTTCTTCAAAAATGCCTTTTATTTGAAAATTATTATTTATTAAAGCCCTACTACCCAAATGTTCCACAATAAGTGCATATGAACCTAGAAAGTAGGGTTTTACTCTTCGTTTCCAAGGTTGGGGCAAATTAGGGTTTTCGCGATTTTTCGCCGGATGAAATTTCGGTATGGAGCAAGGATCAAATTTGGTGATTAAAAGTGACTTTTAAGTGAGAAATAATATGTGATTAGGAGCAATGAGATAAGGTTGGTGAATAGGAAGTAAAAACCCTAGTACGTGTGTTTTTAAGAAAAACGGCGCGAACCGGCGGGTCCCGCGCACTACCGGTTGAACGCACCACTTGACCACCACTTTCTCACCATACAAGCTTATTGATATTTGAGCAAAATATCTCCTAAATTCCAGCTAAACTTGACCGAAATTAGAGGCTGAAAATACAAGAAAAGAAAAGGAAATTTTTACTTGGTAAGGGTTGTGACAAGTGTCACACCATTAGAGGCCATTGACCAAGACATTGTCCAACCTTCTTATCCCCAAAATTGCACCATTCTTCCACATTATTTCTGCTGAAGAGCCGAGAGAGAGAGAGAGAGAGAGCAAAAACAAGAGAAAAGCTTCTCCAATTCTTCTTGAATCAAGTCACAAAGTGAGGAAACAAAGGAACTAAACCGATTAAAGGCACCCTTGAGTGTTTATTGAATGAGCTATTGGTGAAATTTTGAAGGGGAAGGCTAGGGTTTCTCTTGGTAGACACTAAGCAAGGTAAGGATGATGATTTCCCCAATTTTTACTCTTAATCTTGTTTAAATTAGCTTAGCATCTCAAGATTGTGATGAATTACGGTTGTTATCATGTTTTGGGTAATTTTTCCTTTTGTTACATGAGTTAGGGTTTAATAAATTTCTGGCTAAACTTGATGTATGATGAATATATGTTGTATCCAAGGTTATATAGGGGGTTTTGGTAGCAAGTGGAGTAAGAAATTTAGAAAGTTATCATTGAAACCAAAAGATTTCAGATTTCTGGAAAATTGTCACTAGGTTCTGCCCGTTTTTATTGCCCTATGTTAGAGGCCGAATTGGGCTTAGCATAAAACATGAAAGTTGTATAGAATGGTATTTTATAGGTTCCTACAAAATTTCAGCTCAATCGGAGTAACGTAACCCGTGAAAAGACCAAAATACCCTCACTATTTTAGGAAATTTCCAGTGTTCCGTTTTGGTCAGTTTATCCAGTTTATCACGTTTATTCACTAGGATTCGTACTGATTTAGCTTTTGCCAAAACATGAAAGTTTTAGTATTATGTCTTAGCTTTCAAACGCCTCCAAGAACACCTTAATCGGACCTTGGTAACCTGAGATATGACCATTCCAGTGCAGAGCAGTTAAATAGCCGACGAGTTAGATTTTGGTTCTGTAAATTGAGAATTGGACTAGGTTGCATTGGAAACAGGACTAAGTGATCTTCATGAACATTGTAGCCCTGTGTCTTAGCTTCGAAACGGTATAAGTTGCGCCTCAATCCGATAAGCGTAACCTCAAATGTGTTATTTCCGCAACCACACGTCAAATCTGTCTTTTGCTAGATTGTATTCCCGCACTTGTTATTACTTTGATTCTTATTTTTATGATGTTATGAGCCTATGGAACGGCTATTGACTTGCATTTACGATATATATGACTTTGGGATTGGCTGAGGAAAAATAATGAAGCCTAAATGGCTGGAAAATTAGGTAAACACAAAGGGCGTGCTGCCCAAATTTTCGCTCGAGGGCTAGGTTTTCTATTTGAACTTGTATACTTTTGTTTGGCCAATACCATGACCGGCTTTCCATTTTAAAACATGATTTTTCATCCTTAGGGGTTCAAACAACCCTCTTCTTACTTGAAAGTCATCTTTACACGTTTTACTCCTAATTAGTCGGGTTTCTTTGTTTCCCTTAAATGTTTTGCTCGATAAACTGTAATATGTTCTCTTGTTCAACCTTAGGTTTCATTGGTGACTAAGGGTAATATCCGGAAGGATATTTTGCACGTTATTTTGCATAACTAGGTGAGTGTTCCTTATTTGACTTTATGGCTTGTTGTTATCGTTTGCTAATGTGTTAAGTGTTTTTAATGATTTTCAGAACGAGCTTTCTAGGCGAGTGTGTACTTTATCGCACTCGACCTAAATAACTGTGCAATTTTCAAGGATTTAATGAGTAAAATGTTACTTGCGCATGAATGTAAGCCTTTTTGGGCTGAACTGGCCATTGCCCCTTGTTACCGGTCGTCTCGAGCCAGAAGCGGACTCGGTCGGGCGATTAGGGACTTGGGTGAACGTTTGGTATACTCGAGTATTACCCTGTAGGTTGGTGGAGACTGGCCAACGGCCAGGACGGGGGTGAATGAATGAATGAACGAACGAACAAACGAACGAGGGTTTATTGATAAACGAAAAATGCATTTTCGAATGATTGGAGGAATAAGGGAAAATGTCAGGAGAACGAATGAATGAACGAACGAATTGATCCTTGTGAGCCGTATCCTTTTAATGAATGTTACTATTGCTTTCCATTGTAAATGTTTCTTGAATTATTGATCCTCCATGTTTAATGTATTGAATTGATTGTTTGATTATCTGTTCGGAACCTCACTGGGCTTTTAGCTCACCCCTTTAGTTTTGTTTTCCTTAACAGGGGACGGCGAGCAGGATGAGAGCATAGACTAGCCTAGTCTAGGTCTTTTGTTTCTTTTGTAATGGTTCTCGCCCTAGTGCTTGGCACGGGCTAGTTGTATGGTGAAGTGAGAACCTTTGTACATTTGATGGCTGTACTTCCTTTTGAGATAGCAATGTATATAAGTTCCGCTTTAAGTTTGGATTGCTGCCCTATTTATTCTTGTGATTTATTCCGATTTTAATTGAGGACTGTAGTGAATGACTGAGTCCCGGCGAGAGTTGGGCAGGCGACCCGCCGAACCCTGGGGTACGCCCTAAGGGGAGGTGGGGCCGTCACAGGTGGTATCAGAGCTTAGGTTTCAGATCTCTGTTGTGTATCCTAGATTAAAGATTAGGATACCGGACTGTGGGATTTGATTGGACTTGAAAGTTAAGCGATTGAGGGATAAAACTTACAGCTGCTTCGCGTGGTTTCTACGTGGAGTGACCCTGGACTAAGTGGTGAATAAGTATGAGGGACTAAGTGCTCGTTCGAGCATAAGCTATGAATTGCGAATGTTATAGGCCTTAAATCTTTCTTATGGTATCTGAGGACTATAGATAGGTACGTCAGGTAGGAATTTCGATTGTAGATGGTTTACTCCTGGGACTGCAGCTCGAGATGTGAACTATCTTATTTCGGATTCTCGTGCCTGAGTACTCTATAGTTGAGGTGCTGCTAAATACTTGAGACTTGCATTTTGGGAACATGAACGGGTTTTGTCTGGCTAGAATAAGTATAAGAGATCAACAGACATCGAGTCGGATAGAAAGTGACGTGAGAAATCGGACGGGGTTATTCTAGTTGGGTGTGGGACGATATACCCATTTTCTTTTGATTCGCCCGTATATTGTCACTACATGCCGTCAGTTGTGTACTTGTGTATTGAATATCCGCTTGACTTGAGACGTATTTGTGTATTTGATTATTTGTTTCTTTGATATGTTTATGTGGTGTGTTATGTGGCTATATGTTTATTTGAGTATTTGGTGCCCTCAATTTTAGTTACTTTAGTCACCTTATCGTGTTTATTTACTAAATTACCTTTTGGGAAAAAAGAAAAGAGAGGGAAAACATATATATGGACGGAAGACGTAGCCGTGGACGTGGACGTGGCCGTGGGAATGAACGAGCTCAAGAGCCAAGAGAGGAAAGAGAAACAACAGCTGCACAAGAGCAAGGAACGAGGGTTGAAGCCGAAGACCAAATGGCAACGGTAATGCAACAAATGACAGATATCTTGGCAAGACTGGTGGATCAACAAGGCCAAATGGCCGTGAATCAACCCCGGAACCCTGAAATCGGAGAAGATAAGGCTCTTGAGAGGTTTCAGAAGTTTACTCCTCCGAAATTCCTTGGAGGATCTGATCCGGATATAGCCGAACAATGGTTAGAGGCCATGATTAATATTTTCACCGTCTTGAACTACACCGAGCAAAGACAAGTAAACTTTGCGGTGTTCCAATTTGAAGGATCGGCCCGAGCGTGGTGGAACGTTATTAAAGTAAAATGGGAAGGAGAACAGACCGTATGGACATGGATGAATTTCATAAGGGAATTTAACGAGAAATACCTCCCTCCTTTAGTTCAAGAGAGGAGAGAGGAAGAGTTTATTGGACTACGCCAGGGAACGCTAAGTGTGGCCGAATATGAAACGAAATTTACGAAACTATCCAAGTTTGCTTCTGAATTGGTGGCCACAGAGCGGCGAAGAGTAAGACGGTTTATACGGGGATTAAATTTGGAACTCCAAGAAGCATTAGCGGCAGTACAAGTGAATACGTTTACAGAGGCCCTTGAGAAAGCTCAAAGAATCGAGACTACAAAGGCACAGATAAAAGCTTCCCAGACCCAGAAAAGGAGTGCATCGAGTAGTGTAGTGGAGGAATTTAGTGAAGCGAGAGTCCCTTCCAAAGTGCAAAAAGTGAACTTTTTGTCCCACCCACCATGGACATTAGGGGCGATAGGTGAAGGATCTACAAAAGAAAGCCAAATCAGATTTGGGAAAAGTTTTCAAGAAAGCCAAAAGATGGCTTCTCACGTGGTCTGTGGGTAGTGTGGAAAGGCAAATCATGTCGAAAGCGATTGTTGGAGAAAGGGACGGAAATGTTTAATCTGCGGAAGTGGCGATCATCAAGTTAGCAACTGTCCGAGGAGACAGTCATGTGAAAGCAATATTCTGCAACTGGATGGAGCTAAATCACAAGTGAATGAAGGAGGGAAACAAACTAGCGGACCGGCAAAGGTTTATGCTTTAGACAACCGACAAGTTCCGGACTCGTCTGAGGCAACTGAAGGTAAAATTTCGAGGACGAAATTGTTTTAAGGGGGAGAGAGTGTAAGGACCCGCAAATTTCTTACATTTTTTTTCTTTTCTTCAAAAATGCCTTTTATTTGAAAATTATTATTTATTAAAGCCCTACTACCCAAATGTTCCACAATAAGTGCATATGAACCTAGAAAGTAGGGTTTTACTCTTCGTTTCCAAGGTTGGGGCAAATTAGGGTTTTCGCGATTTTTCGCCGGATGAAATTTCGGTATGGAGCAAGGATCAAATTTGGTGATTAAAAGTGACTTTTAAGTGAGAAATAATATGTGATTAGGAGCAATGAGATAAGGTTGGTGAATAGGAAGTAAAAACCCTAGTACGTGTGTTTTTAAGAAAAACGGCGCGAACCGGCGGGTCCCGCGCACTACCGGTTGAACGCACCACTTGACCACCACTTTCTCACCATACAAGCTTATTGATATTTGAGCAAAATATCTCCTAAATTCCAGCTAAACTTGACCGAAATTAGAGGCTGAAAATACAAGAAAAGAAAAGGAAATTTTTACTTGGTAAGGGTTGTGACAAGTGTCACACCATTAGAGGCCATTGACCAAGACATTGTCCAACCTTCTTATCCCCAAAATTGCACCATTCTTCCACATTATTTCTGCTGAAGAGCCGAGAGAGAGAGAGAGAGAGAAAAACAAGAGAAAAGCTTCTCCAATTCTTCTTGAATCAAGTCACAAAGTGAGGAAACAAAGGAACTAAACCGATTAAAGGCACCCTTGAGTGTTTATTGAATGAGCTATTGGTGAAATTTTGAAGGGGAAGGCTAGGGTTTCTCTTGGTAGACACTAAGCAAGGTAAGGATGATGATTTCCCCAATTTTTACTCTTAATCTTGTTTAAATTAGCTTAGCATCTCAAGATTGTGATGAATTACGGTTGTTATCATGTTTTGGGTAATTTTTCCTTTTGTTACATGAGTTAGGGTTTAATAAATTTCTGGCTAAACTTGATGTATGATGAATATATGTTGTATCCAAGGTTATATAGGGGGTTTTGGTAGCAAGTGGAGTAAGAAATTTAGAAAGTTATCATTGAAACCAAAAGATTTCAGATTTCTGGAAAATTGTCACTAGGTTCTGCCCGTTTTTATTGCCCTATGTTAGAGGCCGAATTGGGCTTAGCATAAAACATGAAAGTTGTATAGAATGGTATTTTATAGGTTCCTACAAAATTTCAGCTCAATCGGAGTAACGTAACCCGTGAAAAGACCAAAATACCCTCACTATTTTAGGAAATTTCCAGTGTTCCGTTTTGGTCAGTTTATCCAGTTTATCACGTTTATTCACTAGGATTCGTACTGATTTAGCTTTTGCCAAAACATGAAAGTTTTAGTATTATGTCTTAGCTTTCAAACGCCTCCAAGAACACCTTAATCGGACCTTGGTAACCTGAGATATGACCATTCCAGTGCAGAGCAGTTAAATAGCCGACGAGTTAGATTTTGGTTCTGTAAATTGAGAATTGGACTAGGTTGCATTGGAAACAGGACTAAGTGATCTTCATGAACATTGTAGCCCTGTGTCTTAGCTTCGAAACGGTATAAGTTGCGCCTCAATCCGATAAGCGTAACCTCAAATGTGTTATTTCCGCAACCACACGTCAAATCTGTCTTTTGCTAGATTGTATTCCCGCACTTGTTATTACTTTGATTCTTATTTTTATGATGTTATGAGCCTATGGAACGGCTATTGACTTGCATTTACGATATATATGACTTTGGGATTGGCTGAGGAAAAATAATGAAGCCTAAATGGCTGGAAAATTAGGTAAACACAAAGGGCGTGCTGCCCAAATTTTCGCTCGAGGGCTAGGTTTTCTATTTGAACTTGTATACTTTTGTTTGGCCAATACCATGACCGGCTTTCCATTTTAAAACATGATTTTTCATCCTTAGGGGTTCAAACAACCCTCTTCTTACTTGAAAGTCATCTTTACACGTTTTACTCCTAATTAGTCGGGTTTCTTTGTTTCCCTTAAATGTTTTGCTCGATAAACTGTAATATGTTCTCTTGTTCAACCTTAGGTTTCATTGGTGACTAAGGGTAATATCCGGAAGGATATTTTGCACGTTATTTTGCATAACTAGGTGAGTGTTCCTTATTTGACTTTATGGCTTGTTGTTATCGTTTGCTAATGTGTTAAGTGTTTTTAATGATTTTCAGAACGAGCTTTCTAGGCGAGTGTGTACTTTATCGCACTCGACCTAAATAACTGTGCAATTTTCAAGGATTTAATGAGTAAAATGTTACTTGCGCATGAATGTAAGCCTTTTTGGGCTGAACTGGCCATTGCCCCTTGTTACCGGTCGTCTCGAGCCAGAAGCGGACTCGGTCGGGCGATTAGGGACTTGGGTGAACGTTTGGTATACTCGAGTATTACCCTGTAGGTTGGTGGAGACTGGCCAACGGCCAGGACGGGGGTGAATGAATGAATGAACGAACGAACAAACGAACGAGGGTTTATTGATAAACGAAAAATGCATTTTCGAATGATTGGAGGAATAAGGGAAAATGTCAGGAGAACGAATGAATGAACGAACGAATTGATCCTTGTGAGCCGTATCCTTTTAATGAATGTTACTATTGCTTTCCATTGTAAATGTTTCTTGAATTATTGATCCTCCATGTTTAATGTATTGAATTGATTGTTTGATTATCTGTTCGGAACCTCACTGGGCTTTTAGCTCACCCCTTTAGTTTTGTTTTCCTTAACAGGGGACGGCGAGCAGGATGAGAGCATAGACTAGCCTAGTCTAGGTCTTTTGTTTCTTTTGTAATGGTTCCCGCCCTAGTGCTTGGCACGGGCTAGTTGTATGGTGAAGTGAGAACCTTTGTACATTTGATGGTTGTACTTCCTTTTGAGATAGCAATGTATATAAGTTCCGCTTTAAGTTTGGATTGCTGCCCTATTTATTCTTGTGATTTATTCCGATTTTAATTGAGGACTGTAGTGAATGACTGAGTCCCGGCGAGAGTTGGGCAGGCGACCCGCCGAACCCTGGGGTACGCCCTAAGGGGAGGTGGGGCCGTCACAGGTGGTATCAGAGCTTAGGTTTCAGATCTCTGTTGTGTATCCTAGATTAAAGATTAGGATACCGGACTGTGGGATTTGATTGGACTTGAAAGTTAAGCGATTGAGGGATAAAACTTACAGCTGCTTCGCGTGGTTTCTACGTGGAGTGACCCTGGACTAAGTGGTGAATAAGTATGAGGGACTAAGTGCTCGTTCGAGCATAAGCTATGAATTGCGAATGTTATAGGCCTTAAATCTTTCTTATGGTATCTGAGGACTATAGATAGGTACGTCAGGTAGGAATTTCGATTGTAGATGGTTTACTCCTGGGACTGCAGCTCGAGATGTGAACTATCTTATTTCGGATTCTCGTGCCTGAGTACTCTATAGTTGAGGTGCTGCTAAATACTTGAGACTTGCATTTTGGGAACATGAACGGGTTTTGTCTGGCTAGAATAAGTATAAGAGATCAACAGACATCGAGTCGGATAGAAAGTGACGTGAGAAATCGGACGGGGTTATTCTAGTTGGGTGTGGGACGATATACCCATTTTCTTTTGATTCGCCCGTATATTGTCACTACATGCCGTCAGTTGTGTACTTGTGTATTGAATATCCGCTTGACTTGAGACGTATTTGTGTATTTGATTATTTGTTTCTTTGATATGTTTATGTGGTGTGTTATGTGGCTATATGTTTATTTGAGTATTTGGTGCCCTCAATTTTAGTTACTTTAGTCACCTTATCGTGTTTATTTACTAAATTACCTTTTGGGAAAAAAGAAAAGAGAGGGAAAACATATATATGGACGGAAGACGTAGCCGTGGACGTGGACGTGGCCGTGGGAATGAACGAGCTCAAGAGCCAAGAGAGGAAAGAGAAACAACAGCTGCACAAGAGCAAGGAACGAGGGTTGAAGCCGAAGACCAAATGGCAACGGTAATGCAACAAATGACAGATATCTTGGCAAGACTGGTGGATCAACAAGGCCAAATGGCCGTGAATCAACCCCGGAACCCTGAAATCGGAGAAGATAAGGCTCTTGAGAGGTTTCAGAAGTTTACTCCTCCGAAATTCCTTGGAGGATCTGATCCGGATATAGCCGAACAATGGTTAGAGGCCATGATTAATATTTTCACCGTCTTGAACTACACCGAGCAAAGACAAGTAAACTTTGCGGTGTTCCAATTTGAAGGATCGGCCCGAGCGTGGTGGAACGTTATTAAAGTAAAATGGGAAGGAGAACAGACCGTATGGACATGGATGAATTTCATAAGGGAATTTAACGAGAAATACCTCCCTCCTTTAGTTCAAGAGAGGAGAGAGGAAGAGTTTATTGGACTACGCCAGGGAACGCTAAGTGTGGCCGAATATGAAACGAAATTTACGAAACTATCCAAGTTTGCTTCTGAATTGGTGGCCACAGAGCGGCGAAGAGTAAGACGGTTTATACGGGGATTAAATTTGGAACTCCAAGAAGCATTAGCGGCAGTACAAGTGAATACGTTTACAGAGGCCCTTGAGAAAGCTCAAAGAATCGAGACTACAAAGGCACAGATAAAAGCTTCCCAGACCCAGAAAAGGAGTGCATCGAGTAGTGTAGTGGAGGAATTTAGTGAAGCGAGAGTCCCTTCCAAAGTGCAAAAAGTGAACTTTTTGTCCCACCCACCATGGACATTAGGGGCGATAGGTGAAGGATCTACAAAAGAAAGCCAAATCAGATTTGGGAAAAGTTTTCAAGAAAGCCAAAAGATGGCTTCTCACGTGGTCTGTGGGTAGTGTGGAAAGGCAAATCATGTCGAAAGCGATTGTTGGAGAAAGGGACGGAAATGTTTAATCTGCGGAAGTGGCGATCATCAAGTTAGCAACTGTCCGAGGAGACAGTCATGTGAAAGCAATATTCTGCAACTGGATGGAGCTAAATCACAAGTGAATGAAGGAGGGAAACAAACTAGCGGACCGGCAAAGGTTTATGCTTTAGACAACCGACAAGTTCCGGACTCGTCTGAGGCAACTGAAGGTAAAATTTCGAGGACGAAATTGTTTTAAGGGGGAGAGAGTGTAAGGACCCGCAAATTTCTTACATTTTTTTTCTTTTCTTCAAAAATGCCTTTTATTTGAAAATTATTATTTATTAAAGCCCTACTACCCAAATGTTCCACAATAAGTGCATATGAACCTAGAAAGTAGGGTTTTACTCTTCGTTTCCAAGGTTGGGGCAAATTAGGGTTTTCGCGATTTTTCGCCGGATGAAATTTCGGTATGGAGCAAGGATCAAATTTGGTGATTAAAAGTGACTTTTAAGTGAGAAATAATATGTGATTAGGAGCAATGAGATAAGGTTGGTGAATAGGAAGTAAAAACCCTAGTACGTGTGTTTTTAAGAAAAACGGCGCGAACCGGCGGGTCCCGCGCACTACCGGTTGAACGCACCACTTGACCACCACTTTCTCACCATACAAGCTTATTGATATTTGAGCAAAATATCTCCTAAATTCCAGCTAAACTTGACCGAAATTAGAGGCTGAAAATACAAGAAAAGAAAAGGAAATTTTTACTTGGTAAGGGTTGTGACAAGTGTCACACCATTAGAGGCCATTGACCAAGACATTGTCCAACCTTCTTATCCCCAAAATTGCACCATTCTTCCACATTATTTCTGCTGAAGAGCCGAGAGAGAGAGAGAGAGAGCAAAAACAAGAGAAAAGCTTCTCCAATTCTTCTTGAATCAAGTCACAAAGTGAGGAAACAAAGGAACTAAACCGATTAAAGGCACCCTTGAGTGTTTATTGAATGAGCTATTGGTGAAATTTTGAAGGGGAAGGCTAGGGTTTCTCTTGGTAGACACTAAGCAAGGTAAGGATGATGATTTCCCCAATTTTTACTCTTAATCTTGTTTAAATTAGCTTAGCATCTCAAGATTGTGATGAATTACGGTTGTTATCATGTTTTGGGTAATTTTTCCTTTTGTTACATGAGTTAGGGTTTAATAAATTTCTGGCTAAACTTGATGTATGATGAATATATGTTGTATCCAAGGTTATATAGGGGGTTTTGGTAGCAAGTGGAGTAAGAAATTTAGAAAGTTATCATTGAAACCAAAAGATTTCAGATTTCTGGAAAATTGTCACTAGGTTCTGCCCGTTTTTATTGCCCTATGTTAGAGGCCGAATTGGGCTTAGCATAAAACATGAAAGTTGTATAGAATGGTATTTTATAGGTTCCTACAAAATTTCAGCTCAATCGGAGTAACGTAACCCGTGAAAAGACCAAAATACCCTCACTATTTTAGGAAATTTCCAGTGTTCCGTTTTGGTCAGTTTATCCAGTTTATCACGTTTATTCACTAGGATTCGTACTGATTTAGCTTTTGCCAAAACATGAAAGTTTTAGTATTATGTCTTAGCTTTCAAACGCCTCCAAGAACACCTTAATCGGACCTTGGTAACCTGAGATATGACCATTCCAGTGCAGAGCAGTTAAATAGCCGACGAGTTAGATTTTGGTTCTGTAAATTGAGAATTGGACTAGGTTGCATTGGAAACAGGACTAAGTGATCTTCATGAACATTGTAGCCCTGTGTCTTAGCTTCGAAACGGTATAAGTTGCGCCTCAATCCGATAAGCGTAACCTCAAATGTGTTATTTCCGCAACCACACGTCAAATCTGTCTTTTGCTAGATTGTATTCCCGCACTTGTTATTACTTTGATTCTTATTTTTATGATGTTATGAGCCTATGGAACGGCTATTGACTTGCATTTACGATATATATGACTTTGGGATTGGCTGAGGAAAAATAATGAAGCCTAAATGGCTGGAAAATTAGGTAAACACAAAGGGCGTGCTGCCCAAATTTCCCCTCGAGGGCTTGGTTTTCTATTTGAACTTGTATACTTTTGTTTGGCCAATACCATGACCGGCTTTCCATTTTAAAACATGATTTTTCATCCTTAGGGGTTCAAACAACCCTCTTCTTACTTGAAAGTCATCTTTACACGTTTTACTCCTAATTAGTCGGGTTTCTTTGTTTCCCTTAAATGTTTTGCTCGATAAACTGTAATATGTTCTCTTGTTCAACCTTAGGTTTCATTGGTGACTAAGGGTAATATCCGGAAGGATATTTTGCACGTTATTTTGCATAACTAGGTGAGTGTTCCTTATTTGACTTTATGGCTTGTTGTTATCGTTTGCTAATGTGTTAAGTGTTTTTAATGATTTTCAGAACGAGCTTTCTAGGCGAGTGTGTACTTTATCGCACTCGACCTAAATAACTGTGCAATTTTCAAGGATTTAATGAGTAAAATGTTACTTGCGCATGAATGTAAGCCTTTTTGGGCTGAACTGGCCATTGCCCCTTGTTACCGGTCGTCTCGAGCCAGAAGCGGACTCGGTCGGGCGATTAGGGACTTGGGTGAACGTTTGGTATACTCGAGTATTACCCTGTAGGTTGGTGGAGACTGGCCAACGGCCAGGACGGGGGTGAATGAATGAATGAACGAACGAACAAACGAACGAGGGTTTATTGATAAACGAAAAATGCATTTTCGAATGATTGGAGGAATAAGGGAAAATGTCAGGAGAACGAATGAATGAACGAACGAATTGATCCTTGTGAGCCGTATCCTTTTAATGAATGTTACTATTGCTTTCCATTGTAAATGTTTCTTGAATTATTGATCCTCCATGTTTAATGTATTGAATTGATTGTTTGATTATCTGTTCGGAACCTCACTGGGCTTTTAGCTCACCCCTTTAGTTTTGTTTTCCTTAACAGGGGACGGCGAGCAGGATGAGAGCATAGACTAGCCTAGTCTAGGTCTTTTGTTTCTTTTGTAATGGTTCTCGCCCTAGTGCTTGGCACGGGCTAGTTGTATGGTGAAGTGAGAACCTTTGTACATTTGATGGCTGTACTTCCTTTTGAGATAGCAATGTATATAAGTTCCGCTTTAAGTTTGGATTGCTGCCCTATTTATTCTTGTGATTTATTCCGATTTTAATTGAGGACTGTAGTGAATGACTGAGTCCCGGCGAGAGTTGGGCAGGCGACCCGCCGAACCCTGGGGTACGCCCTAAGGGGAGGTGGGGCCGTCACAGGTGGTATCAGAGCTTAGGTTTCAGATCTCTGTTGTGTATCCTAGATTAAAGATTAGGATACCGGACTGTGGGATTTGATTGGACTTGAAAGTTAAGCGATTGAGGGATAAAACTTACAGCTGCTTCGCGTGGTTTCTACGTGGAGTGACCCTGGACTAAGTGGTGAATAAGTATGAGGGACTAAGTGCTCGTTCGAGCATAAGCTATGAATTGCGAATGTTATAGGCCTTAAATCTTTCTTATGGTATCTGAGGACTATAGATAGGTACGTCAGGTAGGAATTTCGATTGTAGATGGTTTACTCCTGGGACTGCAGCTCGAGATGTGAACTATCTTATTTCGGATTCTCGTGCCTGAGTACTCTATAGTTGAGGTGCTGCTAAATACTTGAGACTTGCATTTTGGGAACATGAACGGGTTTTGTCTGGCTAGAATAAGTATAAGAGATCAACAGACATCGAGTCGGATAGAAAGTGACGTGAGAAATCGGACGGGGTTATTCTAGTTGGGTGTGGGACGATATACCCATTTTCTTTTGATTCGCCCGTATATTGTCACTACATGCCGTCAGTTGTGTACTTGTGTATTGAATATCCGCTTGACTTGAGACGTATTTGTGTATTTGATTATTTGTTTCTTTGATATGTTTATGTGGTGTGTTATGTGGCTATATGTTTATTTGAGTATTTGGTGCCCTCAATTTTAGTTACTTTAGTCACCTTATCGTGTTTATTTACTAAATTACCTTTTGGGAAAAAAGAAAAGAGAGGGAAAACATATATATGGACGGAAGACGTAGCCGTGGACGTGGACGTGGCCGTGGGAATGAACGAGCTCAAGAGCCAAGAGAGGAAAGAGAAACAACAGCTGCACAAGAGCAAGGAACGAGGGTTGAAGCCGAAGACCAAATGGCAACGGTAATGCAACAAATGACAGATATCTTGGCAAGACTGGTGGATCAACAAGGCCAAATGGCCGTGAATCAACCCCGGAACCCTGAAATCGGAGAAGATAAGGCTCTTGAGAGGTTTCAGAAGTTTACTCCTCCGAAATTCCTTGGAGGATCTGATCCGGATATAGCCGAACAATGGTTAGAGGCCATGATTAATATTTTCACCGTCTTGAACTACACCGAGCAAAGACAAGTAAACTTTGCGGTGTTCCAATTTGAAGGATCGGCCCGAGCGTGGTGGAACGTTATTAAAGTAAAATGGGAAGGAGAACAGACCGTATGGACATGGATGAATTTCATAAGGGAATTTAACGAGAAATACCTCCCTCCTTTAGTTCAAGAGAGGAGAGAGGAAGAGTTTATTGGACTACGCCAGGGAACGCTAAGTGTGGCCGAATATGAAACGAAATTTACGAAACTATCCAAGTTTGCTTCTGAATTGGTGGCCACAGAGCGGCGAAGAGTAAGACGGTTTATACGGGGATTAAATTTGTAACTCCAAGAAGCATTAGCGGCAGTACAAGTGAATACGTTTACAGAGGCCCTTGAGAAAGCTCAAAGAATCGAGACTACAAAGGCACAGATAAAAGCTTCCCAGACCCAGAAAAGGAGTGCATCGAGTAGTGTAGTGGAGGAATTTAGTGAAGCGAGAGTCCCTTCCAAAGTGCAAAAAGTGAACTTTTTGTCCCACCCACCATGGACATTAGGGGCGATAGGTGAAGGATCTACAAAAGAAAGCCAAATCAGATTTGGGAAAAGTTTTCAAGAAAGCCAAAAGATGGCTTCTCACGTGGTCTGTGGGTAGTGTGGAAAGGCAAATCATGTCGAAAGCGATTGTTGGAGAAAGGGACGGAAATGTTTAATCTGCGGAAGTGGCGATCATCAAGTTAGCAACTGTCCGAGGAGACAGTCATGTGAAAGCAATATTCTGCAACTGGATGGAGCTAAATCACAAGTGAATGAAGGAGGGAAACAAACTAGCGGACCGGCAAAGGTTTATGCTTTAGACAACCGACAAGTTCCGGACTCGTCTGAGGCAACTGAAGGTAAAATTTCGAGGACGAAATTGTTTTAAGGGGGAGAGAGTGTAAGGACCCGCAAATTTCTTACATTTTTTTTCTTTTCTTCAAAAATGCCTTTTATTTGAAAATTATTATTTATTAAAGCCCTACTACCCAAATGTTCCACAATAAGTGCATATGAACCTAGAAAGTAGGGTTTTACTCTTCGTTTCCAAGGTTGGGGCAAATTAGGGTTTTCGCGATTTTTCGCCGGATGAAATTTCGGTATGGAGCAAGGATCAAATTTGGTGATTAAAAGTGACTTTTAAGTGAGAAATAATATGTGATTAGGAGCAATGAGATAAGGTTGGTGAATAGGAAGTAAAAACCCTAGTACGTGTGTTTTTAAGAAAAACGGCGCGAACCGGCGGGTCCCGCGCACTACCGGTTGAACGCACCACTTGACCACCACTTTCTCACCATACAAGTTTATTGATATTTGAGCAAAATATCTCCTAAATTCCAGCTAAACTTGACCGAAATTAGAGGCTGAAAATACAAGAAAAGAAAAGGAAATTTTTACTTGGTAAGGGTTGTGACAAGTGTCACACCATTAGAGGCCATTGACCAAGACATTGTCCAACCTTCTTATCCCCAAAATTACACCATTCTTCCACATTATTTCTGCTGAAGAGCCGAGAGAGAGAGAGAGAGAGCAAAAACAAGAGAAAAGCTTCTCCAATTCTTCTTGAATCAAGTCACAAAGTGAGGAAACAAAGGAACTAAACCGATTAAAGGCACCCTTGAGTGTTTATTGAATGAGCTATTGGTGAAATTTTGAAGGGGAAGGCTAGGGTTTCTCTTGGTAGACACTAAGCAAGGTAAGGATGATGATTTCCCCAATTTTTACTCTTAATCTTGTTTAAATTAGCTTAGCATCTCAAGATTGTGATGAATTACGGTTGTTATCATGTTTTGGGTAATTTTTCCTTTTGTTACATGAGTTAGGGTTTAATAAATTTCTGGCTAAACTTGATGTATGATGAATATATGTTGTATCCAAGGTTATATAGGGGGTTTTGGTAGCAAGTGGAGTAAGAAATTTAGAAAGTTATCATTGAAACCAAAAGATTTCAGATTTCTGGAAAATTGTCACTAGGTTCTGCCCGTTTTTATTGCCCTATGTTAGAGGCCGAATTGGGCTTAGCATAAAACATGAAAGTTGTATAGAATGGTATTTTATAGGTTCCTACAAAATTTCAGCTCAATCGGAGTAACGTAACCCGTGAAAAGACCAAAATACCCTCACTATTTTAGGAAATTTCCAGTGTTCCGTTTTGGTCAGTTTATCCAGTTTATCACGTTTATTCACTAGGATTCGTACTGATTTAGCTTTTGCCAAAACATGAAAGTTTTAGTATTATGTCTTAGCTTTCAAACGCCTCCAAGAACACCTTAATCGGACCTTGGTAACCTGAGATATGACCATTCCAGTGCAGAGCAGTTAAATAGCCGACGAGTTAGATTTTGGTTCTGTAAATTGAGAATTGGACTAGGTTGCATTGGAAACAGGACTAAGTGATCTTCATGAACATTGTAGCCCTGTGTCTTAGCTTCGAAACGGTATAAGTTGCGCCTCAATCCGATAAGCGTAACCTCAAATGTGTTATTTCCGCAACCACACGTCAAATCTGTCTTTTGCTAGATTGTATTCCCGCACTTGTTATTACTTTGATTCTTATTTTTATGATGTTATGAGCCTATGGAACGGCTATTGACTTGCATTTACGATATATATGACTTTGGGATTGGCTGAGGAAAAATAATGAAGCCTAAATGGCTGGAAAATTAGGTAAACACAAAGGGCGTGCTGCCCAAATTTTCGCTCGAGGGCTAGGTTTTCTATTTGAACTTGTATACTTTTGTTTGGCCAATACCATGACCGGCTTTCCATTTTAAAACATGATTTTTCATCCTTAGGGGTTCAAACAACCCTCTTCTTACTTGAAAGTCATCTTTACACGTTTTACTCCTAATTAGTCGGGTTTCTTTGTTTCCCTTAAATGTTTTGCTCGATAAACTGTAATATGTTCTCTTGTTCAACCTTAGGTTTCATTGGTGACTAAGGGTAATATCCGGAAGGATATTTTGCACGTTATTTTGCATAACTAGGTGAGTGTTCCTTATTTGACTTTATGGCTTGTTGTTATCGTTTGCTAATGTGTTAAGTGTTTTTAATGATTTTCAGAACGAGCTTTCTAGGCGAGTGTGTACTTTATCGCACTCGACCTAAATAACTGTGCAATTTTCAAGGATTTAATGAGTAAAATGTTACTTGCGCATGAATGTAAGCCTTTTTGGGCTGAACTGGCCATTGCCCCTTGTTACCGGTCGTCTCGAGCCAGAAGCGGATTCGGTCGGGCGATTAGGGACTTGGGTGAACGTTTGGTATACTCGAGTATTACCCTGTAGGTTGGTGGAGACTGGCCAACGGCCAGGACGGGGGTGAATGAATGAATGAACGAACGAACAAACGAACGAGGGTTTATTGATAAACGAAAAATGCATTTTCGAATGATTGGAGGAATAAGGGAAAATGTCAGGAGAACGAATGAATGAACGAACGAATTGATCCTTGTGAGCCGTATCCTTTTAATGAATGTTACTATTGCTTTCCATTGTAAATGTTTCTTGAATTATTGATCCTCCATGTTTAATGTATTGAATTGATTGTTTGATTATCTGTTCGGAACCTCACTTGGCTTTTAGCTCACCCCTTTAGTTTTGTTTTCCTTAACAGGGGACGGCGAGCAGGATGAGAGCATAGACTAGCCTAGTCTAGGTCTTTTGTTTCTTTTGTAATGGTTCTCGCCCTAGTGCTTGGCACGGGCTAGTTGTATGGTGAAGTGAGAACCTTTGTACATTTGATGGCTGTACTTCCTTTTGAGATAGCAATGTATATAAGTTCCGCTTTAAGTTTGGATTGCTGCCCTATTTATTCTTGTGATTTATTCCGATTTTAATTGAGGACTGTAGTGAATGACTGAGTCCCGGCGAGAGTTGGGCAGGCGACCCGCCGAACCCTGGGGTACGCCCTAAGGGGAGGTGGGGCCGTCACAGGTGGTATCAGAGCTTAGGTTTCAGATCTCTGTTGTGTATCCTAGATTAAAGATTAGGATACCGGACTGTGGGATTTGATTGGACTTGAAAGTTAAGCGATTGAGGGATAAAACTTACAGCTGCTTCGCGTGGTTTCTACGTGGAGTGACCCTGGATTAAGTGGTGAATAAGTATGAGGGACTAAGTGCTCGATCGAGCATAAGCTATGAATTGCGAATGTTATAGGCCTTAAATCTTTCTTATGGTATCTGAGGACTATAGATAGGTACGTCAGGTAGGAATTTCGATTGTAGATGGTTTACTCCTGGGACTGCAGCTCGAGATGTGAACTATCTTATTTCGGATTCTCGTGCCTGAGTACTCTATAGTTGAGGTGCTGCTAAATACTTGAGACTTGCATTTTGGGAACATGAACGGGTTTTGTCTGGCTAGAATAAGTATAAGAGATCAACAGACATCGAGTCGGATAGAAAGTGACGTGAGAAATCGGACGGGGTTATTCTAGTTGGGTGTGGGACGATATACCCATTTTCTTTTGATTCGCCCGTATATTGTCACTACATGCCGTCAGTTGTGTACTTGTGTATTGAATATCCGCTTGACTTGAGACGTATTTGTGTATTTGATTATTTGTTTCTTTGATATGTTTATGTGGTGTGTTATGTGGCTATATGTTTATTTGAGTATTTGGTGCCCTCAATTTTAGTTACTTTAGTCACCTTATCGTGTTTATTTACTAAATTACCTTTTGGGAAAAAAGAAAAGAGAGGGAAAACATATATATGGACGGAAGACGTAGCCGTGGACGTGGACGTGACCGTGGGAATGAACGAGCTCAAGAGCCAAGAGAGGAAAGAGAAACAACAGCTGCACAAGAGCAAGGAACGAGGGTTGAAGCCGAAGACCAAATGGCAACGGTAATGCAACAAATGACAGATATCTTGGCAAGACTGGTGGATCAACAAGGCCAAATGGCCGTGAATCAACCCCGGAACCCTGAAATCGGAGAAGATAAGGCTCTTGAGAGGTTTCAGAAGTTTACTCCTCCGAAATTCCTTAGAGGATCTGATCCGGATATAGCCGAACAATGGTTAGAGGCCATGATTAATATTTTCACCGTCTTGAACTACACCGAGCAAAGACAAGTAAACTTTGCGGTGTTCCAATTTGAAGGATCGGCCCGAGCGTGGTGGAACGTTATTAAAGTAAAATGGGAAGGAGAACAGACCGTATGGACATGGATGAATTTCATAAGGGAATTTAACGAGAAATACCTCCCTCCTTTAGTTCGAGAGAGGAGAGAGGAAGAGTTTATTGGACTACGCCAGGGAACGCTAAGTGTGGCCGAATATGAAACGAAATTTACGAAACTATCCAAGTTTGCTTCTGAATTGGTGGCCACAGAGCGGCGAAGAGTAAGACGGTTTATACGGGGATTAAATTTGGAACTCCAAGAAGCATTAGCGGCAGTACAAGTGAATACGTTTACAGAGGCCCTTGAGAAAGCTCAAAGAATCGAGACTACAAAGGCACAGATAAAAGCTTCCCAGACCCAGAAAAGGAGTGCATCGAGTAGTGTAGTGGAGGAATTTAGTGAAGCGAGAGTCCCTTCCAAAGTGCAAAAAGTGAACTTTTTGTCCCACCCACCATGGACATTAGGGGCGATAGGTGAAGGATCTACAAAAGAAAGCCAAATCAGATTTGGGAAAAGTTTTCAAGAAAGCCAAAAGATGGCTTCTCACGTGGTCTGTGGGTAGTGTGGAAAGGCAAATCATGTCGAAAGCGATTGTTGGAGAAAGGGACGGAAATGTTTAATCTGCGGAAGTGGCGATCATCAAGTTAGCAACTGTCCGAGGAGACAGTCATGTGAAAGCAATATTCTGCAACTGGATGGAGCTAAATCACAAGTGAATGAAGGAGGGAAACAAACTAGCGGACCGGCAAAGGTTTATGCTTTAGACAACCGACAAGTTCCGGACTCGTCTGAGGCAACTGAAGGCAAAATTTCGAGGACGAAATTGTTTTAAGGGGGAGAGAGTGTAAGGACCCGCAAATTTCTTACATTTTTTTTCTTTTCTTCAAAAATGCCTTTTATTTGAAAATTATTATTTATTAAAGCCCTACTACCCAAATGTTCCACAATAAGTGCATATGAACCTAGAAAGTAGGGTTTTACTCTTCGTTTCCAAGGTTGGGGCAAATTAGGGTTTTCGCGATTTTTCGCCGGATGAAATTTCGGTATGGAGCAAGGATCAAATTTGGTGATTAAAAGTGACTTTTAAGTGAGAAATAATATGTGATTAGGAGCAACGAGATAAGGTTGGTGAATAGGAAGTAAAAACCCTAGTACGTGTGTTTTTAAGAAAAACGGCGCGAACCGGCGGGTCCCGCGCACTACCGGTTGAACGCACCACTTGACCACCACTTTCTCACCATACAAGCTTATTGATATTTGAGCAAAATATCTCCTAAATTCCAGCTAAACTTGACCGAAATTAGAGGCTGAAAATACAAGAAAAGAAAAGGAAATTTTTACTTGGTAAGGGTTGTGACAAGTGTCACACCATTAGAGGCCATTGACCAAGACATTGTCCAACCTTCTTATCCCCAAAATTGCACCATTCTTCCACATTATTTCTGCTGAAGAGCCGAGAGAGAGAGAGAGAGAGAGCAAAAACAAGAGAAAAGCTTCTCCAATTCTTCTTGAATCAAGTCACAAAGTGAGGAAACAAAGGAACTAAACCGATTAAAGGCACCCTTGAGTGTTTATTGAATGAGCTATTGGTGAAATTTTGAAGGGGAAGGCTAGGGTTTCTCTTGGTAGACACTAAGCAAGGTAAGGATGATGATTTCCCCAATTTTTACTCTTAATCTTGTTTAAATTAGCTTAGCATCTCAAGATTGTGATGAATTACGGTTGTTATCATGTTTTGGGTAATTTTTCCTTTTGTTACATGAGTTAGGGTTTAATAAATTTCTGGCTAAACTTGATGTATGATGAATATATGTTGTATCCAAGGTTATATAGGGGGTTTTGGTAGCAAGTGGAGTAAGAAATTTAGAAAGTTATCATTGAAACCAAAAGATTTCAGATTTCTGGAAAATTGTCACTAGGTTCTGGCCGTTTTTATTGCCCTATGTCAGAGGCCGAATTGGGCTTAGCATAAAACATGAAAGTTGTATAGAATGGTATTTTATAGGTTCCTACAAAATTTCAGCTCAATCGGAGTAACGTAACCCGTGAAAAGACCAAAATACCCTCACTATTTTAGGAAATTTCCAGTGTTCCGTTTTGGTCAGTTTATCCAGTTTATCACGTTTATTCACTAGGATTCGTACTGATTTAGCTTTTGCCAAAACATGAAAGTTTTAGTATTATGTCTTAGCTTTCAAACGCCTCCAAGAACACCTTAATCGGACCTTGGTAACCTGAGATATGACCATTCCAGTGCAGAGCAGTTAAATAGCCGACGAGTTAGATTTTGGTTCTGTAAATTGAGAATTGGACTAGGTTGCATTGGAAACAGGACTAAGTGATCTTCATGAACATTGTAGCCCTATGTCTTAGCTTCGAAACGGTATAAGTTGCGCCTCAATCCGATAAGCGTAACCTCAAATGTGTTATTTCCGCAACCACACGTCAAATCTGTCTTTTGCTAGATTGTATTCCCGCACTTGTTATTACTTTGATTCTTATTTTTATGATGTTATGAGCCTATGGAACGGCTATTGACTTGCATTTACGATATATATGACTTTGGGATTGGCTGAGGAAAAATAATGAAGCCTAAATGGCTGGAAAATTAGGTAAACACAAAGGGCGTGCTGCCCAAATTTTCGCTCGAGGGCTAGGTTTTCTATTTGAACTTGTATACTTTTGTTTGGCCAATACCATGACCGGCTTTCCATTTTAAAACATGATTTTTCATCCTTAGGGGTTCAAACAACCCTCTTCTTACTTGAAAGTCATCTTTACACGTTTTACTCCTAATTAGTCGGGTTTCTTTGTTTCCCTTAAATGTTTTGCTCGATAAACTGTAATATGTTCTCTTGTTCAACCTTAGGTTTCATTGGTGACTAAGGGTAATATCCGGAAGGATATTTTGCACGTTATTTTGCATAACTAGGTGAGTGTTCCTTATTTGACTTTATGGCTTGTTGTTATCGTTTGCTAATGTGTTAAGTGTTTTTAATGATTTTCAGAACGAGCTTTCTAGGCGAGTGTGTACTTTATCGCACTCGACCTAAATAACTGTGCAATTTTCAAGGATTTAATGAGTAAAATGTTACTTGCGCATGAATGTAAGCCTTTTTGGGCTGAACTGGCCATTGCCCCTTGTTACCGGTCGTCTCGAGCCAGAAGCGGACTCGGTCGGGCGATTAGGGACTTGGGTGAACGTTTGGTATACTCGAGTATTACCCTGTAGGTTGGTGGAGACTGGCCAACGGCCAGGACGGGGGTGAATGAATGAATGAACGAACGAACAAACGAACGAGGGTTTATTGATAAACGAAAAATGCATTTTCGAATGATTGGAGGAATAAGGGAAAATGTCAGGAGAACGAATGAATGAACGAACGAATTGATCCTTGTGAGCCGTATCCTTTTAATGAATGTTACTATTGCTTTCCATTGTAAATGTTTCTTGAATTATTGATCCTCCATGTTTAATGTATTGAATTGATTGTTTGATTATCTGTTCGGAACCTCACTGGGCTTTTAGCTCACCCCTTTAGTTTTGTTTTCCTTAACAGGGGACGGCGAGCAGGATGAGAGCATAGACTAGCCTAGTCTAGGTCTTTTGTTTCTTTTATAATGGTTCTCGCCCTAGTGCTTGGCACGGGCTAGTTGTATGGTGAAGTGAGAACCTTTGTACATTTGATGGCTGTACTTCCTTTTGAGATAGCAATGTATATAAGTTCCGCTTTAAGTTTGGATTGCTGCCCTATTTATTCTTGTGATTTATTCCGATTTTAATTGAGGACTGTAGTGAATGACTGAGTCCCGGCGAGAGTTGGGCAGGCGACCCGCCGAACCATGGGGTACGCCCTAAGGGGAGGTGGGGCCGTCACAGGTGGTATCAGAGCTTAGGTTTCAGATCTCTGTTGTGTATCCTAGATTAAAGATTAGGATACCGGACTGTGGGATTTGATTGGACTTGAAAGTTAAGCGATTGAGGGATAAAACTTACAGCTGCTTCGCGTGGTTTCTACGTGGAGTGACCCTGGACTAAGTGGTGAATAAGTATGAGGGACTAAGTGTTCGTTCGAGCATAAGCTATGAATTGCGAATGTTATAGGCCTTAAATCTTTCTTATGGTATCTGAGGACTATAGATAGGTACGTCAGGTAGGAATTTCGATTGTAGATGGTTTACTCCTGGGACTGCAGCTCGAGATGTGAACTATCTTATTTCGGATTCTCGTGCCTAAGTACTCTATAGTTGAGGTGCTGCTAAATACTTGAGACTTGCATTTTGGGAACATGAACGGGTTTTGTCTGGCTAGAATAAGTATAAGAGATCAACAGACATCGAGTCGGATAGAAAGTGACGTGAGAAATCGGACGGGGTTATTCTAGTTGGGTGTGGGACGATATACCCATTTTCTTTTGATTCGCCCGTATATTGTCACTACATGCCGTCAGTTGTGTACTTGTGTATTGAATATCCGCTTGACTTGAGACGTATTTGTGTATTTGATTATTTGTTTCTTTGATATGTTTATGTGGTGTGTTATGTGGCTATATGTTTATTTGAGTATTTGGTGCCCTCAATTTTAGTTACTTTAGTCACCTTATCGTGTTTATTTACTAAATTACCTTTTGGGAAAAAAGAAAAGAGAGGGAAAACATATATATGGACGGAAGACGTAGCCGTGGACGTGGACGTGGCCGTGGGAATGAACGAGCTCAAGAGCCAAGAGAGGAAAGAGAAACAACAGCTGCACAAGAGCAAGGAACGAGGGTTGAAGCCGAAGACCAAATGGCAACGGTAATGCAACAAATGACAGATATCTTGGCAAGACTGGTGGATCAACAAGGCCAAATGGCCGTGAATCAACCCCGGAACCCTGAAATCGGAGAAGATAAGGCTCTTGAGAGGTTTCAGAAGTTTACTCCTCCGAAATTCCTTGGAGGATCTGATCCGGATATAGCCGAACAATGGTTAGAGACCATGATTAATATTTTCACCGTCTTGAACTACACCGAGTAAAGACAAGTAAACTTTGCGGTGTTCCAATTTGAAGGATCGGCCCGAGCGTGGTGGAACGTTATTAAAGTAAAATGGGAAGGAGAACAGACCGTATGGACATGGATGAATTTCATAAGGGAATTTAACGAGAAATACCTCCCTCCTTTAGTTCGAGAGAGGAGAGAGGAAGAGTTTATTGGACTACGCCAGGGAACGCTAAGTGTGGCCGAATATGAAACGAAATTTACGAAACTATCCAAGTTTGCTTCTGAATTGGTGGCCACAGAGCGGCGAAGAGTAAGACGGTTTATACGGGGATTAAATTTGGAACTCCAAGAAGCATTAGCGGCAGTACAAGTGAATACGTTTGCAGAGGCCCTTGAGAAAGCTCAAAGAATCGAGACTGCAAAGGCACAGATAAAAGATTCCCAGACCCAGAAAAGGAGTGCATCGAGTAGTGTAGTGGAGGAATTTAGTGAAGCGAGAGTCCCTTCCAAAGTGTAAAAAGTGAACTTTTTGTCCCACCCACCATGGACATTAGGGGCGATAGGTGAAGGATCTACAAAAGAAAGCCAAATCAGATTTGGGAAAAGTTTTCAAGAAAGCCAAAAGATGGCTTCTCACGTGGTCTGTGGGTACTGTGGAAAGGCAAATCATGTCGAAAGCGATTGTTGGAGAAAGGGGCGGAAATGTTTAATCTGCGGAAGTGGCGATCATCAAGTTAGCAACTGTCCGAGGAGACAGTCATGTGAAAGCAATATTCTGCAACTGGATGGAGCTAAATCACAAGTGAATGAAGGAGGGAAACAAACTAGCGGACCGGCAAAGGTTTATGCTTTAGACAACCGACAAGTTCCGGACTCGTCTGAGGCAACTGAAGGTAAAATTTCGAGGACGAAATTGTTTTAAGGGGGAGAGAGTGTAAGGACCCGCAAATTTCTTACATTTTTTTTTTCTTTTCTTCAAAAATGCCTTTTATTTGAAAATTATTATTTATTAAAGCCCTACTACCCAAATGTTCCACAATAAGTGCATATGAACCTAGAAAGTAGGGTTTTACTCTTCGTTTCCAAGGTTGGGGCAAATTAGGGTTTTCACGATTTTTCGCCGGATGAAATTTCGGTATGGAGCAAGGATCAAATTTGGTGATTAAAAGTGACTCTTAAGTGAGAAATAATATGTGATTAGGAGCAATGAGATAAGGTTGGTGAATAGGAAGTAAAAACCCTAGTACGTGTGTTTTTAAGAAAAACGGCGCGAACCGGCGGGTCCCGCGCACTACCGGTTGAACGCACCACTTGACCACCACTTTCTCACCATACAAGCCTATTGATATTTGAGCAAAATATCTCCTAAATTCCAGCTAAACTTGACCGAAATTAGAGGCTGAAAATACAAGAAAAGAAAAGGAAATTTTTACTTGGTAAGGGTTGTGACAAGTGTCACACCATTAGAGGCCATTGACCAAGACATTGTCCAACCTTCTTATCCCCAAAATTGCACCATTCTTCCACATTATTTCTGCTGAAGAGCCGAGAGAGAGAGAGAGAGAGCAAAAACAAGAGAAAAGCTTCTCCAATTCTTCTTGAATCAAGTCACAAAGTGAGGAAACAAAGGAACTAAACCGATTAAAGGCACCCTTGAGTGTTTATTGAATGAGCTATTGGTGAAATTTTGAAGGGGAAGGCTAGGGGTTGCTCTTGGTAGACACTAAGCAAGGTAAGGATGATGATTTCCCCAATTTTTACTCTTAATCTTGTTTAAATTAGCTTAGCATCTCAAGATTGTGATGAATTACGGTTGTTATCATGTTTTGGGTAATTTTTCCTTTTGTTACATGAGTTAGGGTTTAATAAATTTCTGGCTAAACTTGATGTATGATGAATATATGTTGTATCCAAGGTTATGTAGGGGGTTTTGGTAGCAAGTGGAGTAAGAAATTTAGAAAGTTATCATTGAAACCAAAAGATTTCAGATTTCTGGAAAATTGTCACTGGGTTCTGCCCGTTTTTATTGCCCTATGTTAGAGGCCGAATTGGGCTTGACATAAAACATGAAAGTTGTATAGAATAGTATTTTATATGTTCCTACAAAATTTCAGCTCAATCGGAGCAACGTAACCCATGAAAAGACCAAAATACCCTCGCTATTTTAGGAAATTTCCAGTGTTCCGTTTTGGTCAGTTTATCCAGTTTATCACATTTATTCACTAGGATTCGTACTGATTTAGCTTTTTTCCAAAACATGAAAGTTTTAGTATTATGTCTTAGCTTTCAAACGCCTCCAAGAACACCTTAATCGGACCTTGGTAACCTGAGATATGACCATTCCAGTGCAGAGCAGTTAAATTGCCGACGAGTTAGATTTTGGTTCTGTAAATTGAGAATTGGACTAGGTTTCATTGGAAACAGGACTAAGTGATCTTCATGAACATTGTAGCCCTGTGTCTTAGCTTCGAAACGGTATAAGTTGCGCCTCAATCCGATAAGCGTAGCCTCAAATGTGTTATTTCCGCAACCACACGACAAATCTGTCTTTTGCTAGATTGTATTCCCGCACTTGTTATTACTTTGATTCTTATTTTTATGATGTTATGAGCCTATGGAACGGCTATTGACTTGCATTTACGATATATATGACTTTGGGATTGGCTGAGGAAAAATAATGAAGCCTAAATGGCTGGAAAATTAGGTAAACACAAAGGGCGTGCTGCCCAAATTTTCGCTCGAGGGCTAGGTTTTCTATTTGAACTTGTATATTTTTGTTTGGCCAATACCATGACCGGCTTTCCATTTTAAAACATGATTTTTCATCCTTGGGGGTTCAAACAACCCTCTTCTTACTTGAAAGTCATCTTTACACGTTTTACTCCTAATTAGTCGGGTTTCTTTGTTTCCCTTAAATGTTTTGCTCGATAAACTGTAATATGTTCTCTTGTTCAACCTTAGGTTTCATTGGTGACTAAGGGTAATATCCGGAAGGATATTTTGCACGTTATTTTGGATAACTAGGTGAGTGTTCCTTATTTGACTTTATGGCTTGTTGTTATCGTTTGCTAATGTGTTAAGTGCTTTTAATGATTTTCAGAACGAGCTTTCTAGGCGAGTTTGTACTTTATCGCACTCGACCTAAATAACTGTGCAATTTTCAAGGATTTAATGAGTAAAATGTTACTTGCGCATGAATGTAAGACTTTTTGGGCTGAACTGGCCATTGCCCCTTGTTACCGGTCGTCTCGAGCCAGAAGCGGACTCGGTCGGGCGATTAGGGACTTGGGTGAACGTTTGGTATACTCGAGTATTACCCTGTAGGTTGGTGGAGACTGGCCAACGGCCAGGACGGGGGTGAATGAATGAATGAACGAACGAACAAACGAACGAGGGTTTATTGATAAACGAAAAATGTATTTTCGAATGATTGGAGGAATAAGGGAAAATGTCAGGAGAACGAATGAATGAACGAATGAATTGCTCCTTGTGAGCCGTATCCTTTTAATGAATGTTACTATTGCTTTCCATTGTAAATGTTTCTTGAATTATTGATCCTCCATATTTAATGTATTGAATTGATTGTTTGATTATCTGTTCGGAACCTCACTGGGCTTTTAGCTCACCCCTTTAGTTTTCTTTTCCTTAACAGGGGACGGCGAGCAGGATGAGAGCATAGACTAGCCTAGTCTAGGTCTTTTGTTTCTTTTGTAATGGTTCTCGCCCTAGTGCTTGGCACGGTCTAGTTGTATGGTGAAGTGAGAACCTTTGTACATTTGATGGCTGTACTTCCTTTTGAGATAGCAATGTATATAAGTTCCGCTTTAAGTTTGGATTGCTGCCCTATTTATTCTTGTGATTTATTCCGATTTTAATTGAGGACTGTAGTGAATGACTGAGTCCCAGCGAGAGTTGGGCAGGCGACCCGCCGAACCCTGGGGTACGCCCTAGGGGGAGGTGGGGCCGTCACAGGTGGTATCAGAGTTTAGGCTTCAGATCTCTGTTCTGTATCCTAGATTTAAGATTAGGATACCGGACTGTGGGATTTGATTGGACTTGAAAGTTAAGCGATTGAGGGATAAAACTTATAGCTGCTTCGCGTGGTTTCTACGTGGAGTGACCCTGGACTAAGTGGTGAATAAGTATGAGGGACTAAGTGCTCGTTCGAGCATAAGCTATGAATTGCGAATGTTATAGGCCTTAAATCTTTCTTATGGTATCTGAGGACTATAGATAGGTACGTCAGGTAGGAATTTCGATTGTAGATGGTTTACTCCTGGAACTGCAGCTCGAGATGTGAACTATCTTATTTCGGATTCTCGTGCCTGAGTACTCTATAGTTGAGGTGCTGCTAAATACTTGAGACTTGCATTTTGGGAACATGAACGGGTTTTGTCTGGCTAGAATAAGTATAAGAGATCAACAGACATCGAGTCGGATAGAAAGTGACGTGAGAAATCGGACGGGGTTATTCTAGTTGGGTGTGGGACGATATACCCATTTTCTTTTGATTCGCCCGTATATTATCACTACATGCCGTCAGTTGTGTACTTGTGTATTGAATATCCGCTTGACTTGAGACGTATTTGTGTATTTGATTATTTGTTTCTTTGATATGTTTATGTGGTGTGTTATGTGGCTATATGTTTATTTGAGTATTTGGTGCCCTCAATTTTAGTTAATTTAGTCACCTTATCGTGTTTATTTACTAAATTACCTTTTGGGAAAAAAGAAAAGAGAGGGAAAACATATATATGGACGGAAGACGTAGCCGTGGACGTGGACGTGGCCGTGGGAATGAACGAGCTCAAGAGCCAAGAGAGGAAAGAGAAACAACAGCTGCACAAGAGCAAGGAACGAGGGTTGAAGCCGAAGACCAAATGGCAACGGTAATGCAACAAATGACAGATATCTTGGCAAGACTGGTGGATCAACAAGGCCAAATGGCCGTGAATCAACCCCGGAACCCTGAAATCGGAGAAGATAAGGCTCTAGAGAGGTTTCAGAAGTTTACTCCTCCGAAATTCCTTGGAGGATCTGATCCGGATATAGCCGAACAATGGTTAGAGGCCATGATTAATATTTTGACCGTCTTGAACCACACCGAGCAAAGACAAGTAAACTTTGCGGTGTTCCAATTTAAAGGATCGGCCCGAGCGTGGTGGAACGTTATTAAAGTAAAATGGGAGAGAGAACAGACCGTATGGACATGGACGAATTTCATAAGGGAATTTAACGAGAAATACCTCCCTCCTTTAGTTCAAGAGAGGAGAGAGGAAGAGTTTATTGGACTACGCCAGGGAACGCTAAGTGTGGCCGAATATGAAACGAAATTTACGAAACTATCCAAGTTTGCTTCTGAATTGGTGGCCACAGAGCGGCGAAGAGTAAGACGGTTTATACGGGGATTAAATTTGGAACTCCAAGAAGCATTAGCGGCAGTACAAGTGAATACGTTTGCAGAGGCCCTTGAGAAAGCTCAAAGAATCGAGACTGCAAAGGCACAGATAAAAGCTTCCCAGACCCAGAAAAGGAGTGCATCGAGTAGTGTAGTGGAGGAATTTAGTGAAGCGAGAGTCCCTTCCAAAGTGCAAAAAGTGAACTTTTTGTCCCACCCACCATGGACATTAGGGGCGATAGGTGAAGGATCTACAAAAGAAAGCCAAATCAGATTTGGGAAAAGTTTTCAAGAAAGCCAAAAGATGGCTTCTCACGTGGTCTGTGGGTACTGTGGAAAGGCAAATCATGTCGAAAGCAATTGTTGGAGAAAGGGGCGGAAATGTTTAATCTGCGGAAGTGGCGATCATCAAGTTAGCAACTGTCCGAGGAGACAGTCATGTGAAAGCAATATTCTGCAACTGGATGGAGCTAAATCACAAGTGAATGAAGGAGGGAAACAAACTAGTGGACCGGCAAAGGTTTATGCTTTAGACAACCGACAAGTTCCAGACTCGTCTGAGGCAACTGAAGGTAAAATTTCGAGGACGAAATTGTTTTAAGGGGGAGAGAGTGTAAGGACCCGCAAATTTCTTACATTTTTTTTCTTTTCTTCAAAAATGCCTTTTATTTGAAAATTATTATTTATTAAAGCCCTACTACCCAAATGTTCCACAATAAGTGCATATGAACCTAGAAAGTAGGGTTTTACTCTTCGTTTCCAAGGTTGGGGCAAATTAGGGTTTTCACGATTTTTCGCCGGATGAAATTTCGGTATGGAGCAAGGATCAAATTTGGTGATTAAAAGTGACTTTTAAGTGAGAAATAATATGTGATTAGGAGCAATGAGATAAGGTTGGTGAATAGGAAGTAAAAACCCTAGTACGTGTGTTTTTAAGAAAAACGGCGCGAACCGGCGGGTCCCGCGCACTACCGGTTGAACGCACCACTTGACCACCACTTTCTCACCATACAAGCTTATTGATATTTGAGCAAAATATCTCCTAAATTCCATTTAAACTTGAACGAAATTAGAGGCTGAAAATACAAGAAAAGAAAAGGAAATTTTTACTTGGTAAGGGTTGTGACAAGTGTCACACCATTAGAGGCCATTGACCAAGACATTGTCCAACCTTCTTATCCCCAAAATTGCACCATTCTTCCACATTATTTCTGCTGAAGAGCCGAGAGAGAGAGAGAGAGCAAAAACAAGAGAAAAGCTTCTCCAATTCTTCTTGAATCAAGTCACAAAGTGAGGAAACAAAGGAACTAAACCGATTAAAGGCACCCTTGAGTGTTTATTGAATGAGCTATTGGTGAAATTTTGAAGGGAAAGGCTAGGGTTGCTCTTGGTAGACACTAAGCAAGGTAAGGATGATGATTTCCCCAATTTTTACTCTTAATCTTGTTTAAATTAGCTTAGCATCTCAAGATTGTGATGAATTACGGTTGTTATCATGTTTTGGGTAATTTTTCCTTTTGTTACATGAGTTAGGGTTTAATAAATTTCTGGCTAAACTTGATGTATGATGAATATATGTTGTATCCAAGGTTATATAGGGGGTTTTGGTAGCAAGTGGAGTAAGAAATTTAGAAAGTTATCATTGAAACCAAAAGATTTCAGATTTCTGGAAAATTGTCACCGGGTTCTGCCCGTTTTTATTGCCCTATGTTAGAGGCCGAATTGGGCTTGACATAAAACATGAAAGTTGTATAGAATAGTATTTTATAGGTTCCTACAAAATTTCAGCTCAATCGGAGCAACGTAACCCATGAAAAGACCAAAATACCCTCGCTATTTTAGGAAATTTCCAGTGTTCCGTTTTGGTCAGTTTATCCAGTTTATCACGTTTATTCACTAGGATTCGTACTGATTTAGCTTTTTTCCAAAACATGAAAGTTTTAGTATTATGTCTTAGCTTTCAAACGCCTCCAAGAACACCTTAATCGGACCTTGGTAACCTGAGATATGACCATTCCAGTGCAGAGCAGTTAAATTGCCGACGAGTTAGATTTTGGTTCTGTAAATTGAGAATTGGACTAGGTTTCATTGGAAACAGGACTAAGTGATCTTCATGAACATTGTAGCCCTGTGTCTTAGCTTCGAAACGGTATAAGTTGCGCCTCAATCCGATAAGCGTAGCCTCAAATGTGTTATTTCCGCAACCACACGACAAATCTGTCTTTTGCTAGATTGTATTCCCGCACTTGTTATTACTTTGATTCTTATTTTTATGATGTTATGAGCCTATGGAACGGCTATTGACTTGCATTTACGATATATATGACTTTGGGATTGGCTGAGGAAAAATAATGAAGCCTAAATGGCTGGAAAATTAGGTAAACACAAAGGGCGTGCTGCCCAAATTTTCGCTCGAGGGCTAGGTTTTCTATTTGAACTTGTATACTTTTGTTTGGCCAATACCATGACCGGCTTTCCATTTTAAAACATGATTTTTCATCCTTGGGGGTTCAAACAACCCTCTTCTTACTTGAAAGTCATCTTTACACGTTTTACTCCTAATTAGTCGGGTTTCTTTGTTTCCCTTAAATATTTTGCTCGATAAACTGTAATATGTTCTCTTGTTCAACCTTAGGTTTCATTGGTGACTAAGGGTAATATCCGGAAGGATATTTTGCACGTTATTTTGCATAACTAGGTGAGTGTTCCTTATTTGACTTTATGGCTTGTTGTTATCGTTTGCTAATGTGTTAAGTGCTTTTAATGATTTTCAGAACGAGCTTTCTAGGCGAGTGTGTACTTTATCGCACTCGACCTAAATAACTGTGCAATTTTCAAGGATTTAATGAGTAAAATGTTACTTGCGCATGAATGTAAGACTTTTTGGGCTGAACTGGCCATTGCCCCTTGTTACCGGTCGTCTCGAGCCAGAAGCGGACTCGGTCGGGCGATTAGGGACTTGGGTGAACGTTTGGTATACTCGAGTATTACCCTGTAGGTTGGTGGAGACGGGCCAACGGCCAGGACGGGGGTGAATGAATGAATGAACGAACGAACAAACGAACGAGGGTTTATTGATAAACGAAAAATGCATTTTCGAATGATTGGAGGAATAAGGGAAAATGTCAGGAGAACGAATGAATGAACGAATGAATTGCTCCTTGTGAGCCGTATCCTTTTAATGAATGTTACTATTGCTTTCCATTGTAAATGTTTCTTGAATTATTGATCCTCCATGTTTAATGTATTGAATTGATTGTTTGATTATCTGTTCCGAACCTCACTGGGCTTTTAGCTCACCCCTTTAGTTTTGTTTTCCTTAACAGGGGACGGCGAGCAGGATGAGAGCATAGACTAGCCTAGTCTAGGTCTTTTGTTTCTTTTGTAATGGTTCTCGCCCTAGTGCTTGGCACGGTCTAGTTGTATGGTGAAGTGAGAACCTTTGTACATTTGATGGCTGTACTTCCTTTTGAGATAGCAATGTATATAAGTTCCGCTTTAAGTTTGGATTGCTGCCCTATTTATTCTTGTGATTTATTCCGATTTTAATTGAGGACTGTAGTGAATGACTGAGTCCCGGCGAGAGTTGGGCAGGCGACCCACCGAACCCTGGGGTACGCCCTAGGGGGAGGTGGGGCCGTCACAGGTGGTATCAGAGTTTAGGCTTCAGATCTCTGTTGTGTATCCTAGATTTAAGATTAGGATACCGGACTGTGGGATTTGATTGGACTTGAAAGTTAAGCGATTGAGGGATAAAACTTATAGCTGCTTCGCGTGGTTTCTACGTGGAGTGACCCTGAACTAAGTGGTGAATAAGTATGAGGGACTAAGTGCTCGTTCGAGCATAAGCTATGAATTGCGAATGTTATAGGCCTTAAATCTTTCTTATGGTATCTGAGGACTATAGATAGGTACGTCAGGTAGGAATTTCGATTGTAGATGGTTTACTCCTGGAACTGCAGCTCGAGATGTGAACTATCTTATTTCGGATTCTCGTGCCTGAGTACTCTATAGTTGAGGTGCTGCTAAATACTTGAGACTTGCATTTTGGGAACATGAACGGGTTTTGTCTGGCTAGAATAAGTATAAGAGATCAACAGACATCGAGTCGGATAGAAAGTGACGTGAGAAATCGGACGGGGTTATTCTAGTTGGGTGTGGGACGATATACCCATTTTCTTTTGATTCGCCCGTATATTGTCACTACATGCCGTCAGTTGTGTACTTGTGTATTGAATATCCGCTTGACTTGAGACGTATTTGTGTATTTGATTATTTGTTTCTTTGATATGTTTATGTGGTGTGTTATGTGGCTATATGTTTATTTGAGTATTTGGTGCCCTCAATTTTAGTTACTTTAGTCACCTTATCGTGTTTATTTACTAAATTACCTTTTGGGAAAAAAGAAAAGAGAGGGAAAACATATATATGGACGGAAGACGTAGCCGTGGACGTGGACGTGGCCGTGGGAATGAACGAGCTCAAGAGCCAAGAGAGGAAAGAGAAACAACAGCTGCACAAGAGCAAGGAACGAGGGTTGAAGCCGAAGACCAAATGGCAACGGTAATGCAACAAATGACAGATATCTTGGCAAGACTGGTGGATCAACAAGGCCAAATGGCCGTGAATCAACCCCGGAACCCTGAAATCGGAGAAGATAAGGCTCTTGAGAGGTTTCAGAAGTTTACTCCTCCGAAATTCCTTGGAGGATCTGATCCGGATATAGCCGAACAATGGTTAGAGGCCATGATTAATATTTTGACCGTCTTGAACCACACCGAGCAAAGACAAGTAAACTTTGCGGTGTTCCAATTTGAAGGATCGGCCCGAGCGTGGTGGAACGTTATTAAAGTAAAATGGGAGAGAGAACAGACCGTATGGACATGGACGAATTTCATAAGGGAATTTAACGAGAAATACCTCCCTCCTTTAGTTCAAGAGAGGAGAGAGGAAGAGTTTATTGGACTACGCCAGGGAACGCTAAGTGTGGCCGAATATGAAACGAAATTTACGAAACTATCCAAGTTTGCTTCTGAATTGGTGGCCACAGAGCGGCGAAGAGTAAGACGGTTTATACGGGGATTAAATTTGGAACTCCAAGAAGCATTAGCGGCAGTACAAGTGAATACGTTTGCAGAGGCCCTTGAGAAAGCTCAAAGAATCGAGACTGCAAAGGCACAGATAAAAGCTTCCCAGACCCAGAAAAGGAGTGCATCGAGTAGTGTAGTGGAGGAATTTAGTGAAGCGAGAGTCCCTTCCAAAGTGCAAAAAGTGAACTTTTTGTCCCACCCACCATGGACATTAGGGGCGATAGGTGAAGGATCTACAAAAGAAAACCAAATCAGATTTGGGAAAAGTTTTCAAGAAAGCCAAAAGATGGCTTCTCACGTGGTCTGTGGGTACTGTGGAAAGGCAAATCATGTCGAAAGCGATTGTTGGAGAAAGGGGCGGAAATGTTTAATCTGCGGAAGTGGCGATCATCAAGTTAGCAAATGTCCGAGGAGACAGTCATGTGAAAGCAATATTCTGCAACTGGATGGAGCTAAATCACAAGTGAATGAAGGAGGGAAACAAACTAGCGGACCGGCAAAGGTTTATGCTTTAGACAACCGACAAGTTCCGGACTCGTCTGAGGCAACTGAAGGTAAAATTTCGAGGACGAAATTGTTTTAAGGGGGAGAGAGTGTAAGGACCCACAAATTTCTTACATTTTTTTTTTCTTTTCTTCAAAAATGCCTTTTATTTGAAAATTATTATTTATTAAAGCCCTACTACCCAAATGTTCCACAATAAGTGCATATGAACCTAGAAAGTAGGGTTTTACTCTTCGTTTCCAAGGTTGGGGCAAATTAGGGTTTTCGGGATTTTTCGCCGGATGAAATTTCGGTATGGAGCAAGGATCAAATTTGGTGATTAAAAGTGACTTTTAAGTGAGAAATAATATGTGATTAGGAGCAATGAGATAAGGTTGGTGAATAGGAAGTAAAAACCCTAGTACGTGTGTTTTTAAGAAAAACGGCGCGAACCGGTGGGTCCCGCGCACTACCGGTTGAACGCACCACTTGACCACCACTTTCTCACCATACAAGCTTATTGATATTTGAGCAAAATATCTCCTAAATTCCAGCTAAACTTGACCGAAATTAGAGGCTGAAAATACAAGAAAAGAAAAGGAAATTTTTACTTGGTAAGGGTTGTGACAAGTGTCACACCATTAGAGGCCATTGACCAAGACATTGTCCAACCTTCTTATCCCCAAAATTGCACCATTCTTCCACATTATTTCTGCTGAAGAGCCGAGAGAGAGAGAGAGAGAGAGAGCAAAAACAAGAGAAAAGCTTCTCCAATTCTTCTTGAATCAAGTCACAAAGTGAGGAAACAAAGGAACTAAACCGATTAAAGGCACCCTTGAGTGTTTATTGAATGAGCTATTGGTGAAATTTTGAAGGGGAAGGCTAGGGTTGCTCTTGGTAGACACTAAGCAAGGTAAGGATGATGATTTCCCCAATTTTTACTCTTAATCTTGTTTAAATTAGCTTAGCATCTCAAGATTGTGATGAATTACGGTTGTTATCATGTTTTGGGTAATTTTTCCTTTTGTTACATGAGTTAGGGTTTAATAAATTTCTGGCTAAACTTGATGTATGATGAATATATGTTGTATCCAAGGTTATATAGGGGGTTTTGGTAGCAAGTGGAGTAAGAAATTTAGAAAGTTATCATTGAAACCAAAAGATTTCAGATTTCTGGAAAATTGTCACTGGGTTCTGCCCGTTTTTATTGCCCTATGTTAGAGGCCGAATTGGGCTTGACATAAAACATGAAAGTTGTATAGAATAGTATTTTATAGGTTCCTACAAAATTTCAGCTCAATCGGAGCAACGTAACCCATGAAAAGACCAAAATACCCTCGCTATTTTAGGAAATTTCCAGTGTTCCGTTTTGGTCAGTTTATCCAGTTTATCACGTTTATTCACTAGGATTCGTACTGATTTAGCTTTTTTCCAAAACATGAAAGTTTTAGTATTATGTCTTAGCTTTCAAACTCCTCCAAGAACACCTTAATCGGACCTTGGTAACCTGAGATATGACCATTCCAGTGCAGAGCAGTTAAATTGCCGACGAGTTAGATTTTGGTTCTGTAAATTGAGAATTGGACTAGGTTTCATTGGAAACAGGACTAAGTGATCTTCATGAACATTGTAGCCCTGTGTCTTAGCTTCGAAACGGTATAAGTTGCGCCTCAATCCGATAAGCGTAGCCTCAAATGTGTTTTTCCGCAACCACACGTCAAATCTGTCTTTTGCTAGATTGTATTCCCGCACTTGTTATTACTTTGATTCTTATTTTTATGATGTTATGAGCCTATGGAACGGCTATTGACTTGCATTTACGATATATATGACTTTGGGATTGGCTGAGGAAAAATAATGAAGCGTAAATGGCTGGAAAATTAGGTAAACACAAAGGGCGTGCTGCCCAAATTTTCGCTCGAGGGCTAGGTTTTCTATTTGAACTTGTATACTTTTGTTTGGCCAATACCATGACCGGCTTTCCATTTTAAAACATGATTTTTCATCCTTGGGGGTTCAAACAACCCTCTTCTTACTTGAAAGTCATCTTTACACGTTTTACTCCTAATTAGTCGGGTTTCTTTGTTTCCCTTAAATGTTTTGCTCGATAAACTGTAATATGTTCTCTTGTTCAACCTTAGGTTTCATTGGTGACTAAGGGTAATATCCGGAAGGATATTTTGCACGTTATTTTGGATAACTAGGTGAGTGTTCCTTATTTGACTTTATGGCTTGTTGTTATCGTTTGCTAATGTGTTAAGTGCTTTTATTGATTTCCAGAACGAGCTTTCTATGCGAGTGTGTACTTTATCGCACTCGACCTAAATAACTGTGCAATTTTCAAGGATTTAATGAGTAAAATGTTACTTGCGCATGAATGTAAGCCTTTTTAGGCTGAACTGGCCATTGCCCCTTGTTACCGGTCGTCTCGAACCAGAAGCGGACTCGGTCGGGCGATTAGGGACTTGGGTGAACGTTTGGTATACTCGAGTATTACCCTGTAGGTTGGTGGAAACTGGCCAACGGCCAGGACGGGGGTGAATGAATGAATGAACGAACGAACAAACGAACGAGGGTTTATTGATAAACGAAAAATGCATTTTCGAATGATTGGAGGAATAAGGGAAAATGTCAGGAGAACGAATGAATGAACGAATGAATTGCTCCTTGTGAGCCGTATCCTTTTAATGAATGTTACTATTGCTTTCCATTGTAAATGTTTCTTGAATTATTGATCCTCCATGTTTAATGTATTGAATTGATTGTTTGATTATCTGTTCGGAACCTCACTGGGCTTTTAGCTCACCCCTTTAGTTTTGTTTTCCTTAACAGGGGACGGCGAGCAGGATGAGAGCATAGACTAGCCTAGTCTAGGTCTTTTGTTTCTTTTGTAATGGTTTTCGCCCTAGTGCTTGGCACGGGCTAGTTGTATGGTGAAGTGAACCTTTGTACATTTGATGGCTGTACTTCCTTTTGAGATAGCAATGTATATAAGTTCCGCTTTAAGTTTGGATTGCTGCCCTATTTATTCTTGTGATTTATTCCGATTTTAATTGAGGACTGTAGTGCATGACTTAGTCCCGGCGAGAGTTGGGCAGGCGACCCGCCGAACCCTGGGGTACGCCCTAGGGGGAGGTGGGGCCGTCACATGTTTGCAAATATATTTCTAGAGCATGAGACTATTACTGTTTTAAAGAAATTTGAAAATTGATTAGTTAATGTAATAACTAATAAATGGGTTATTTGATAAATATTTTAACTTGTGAAATGGTGATTTTATGCATGAGACTTTTTTTTTTTGCTTAAAAAATTAGAAAAAGAGTAGATAAAAAATTTTAGTGTTATTTTTGCCCCCACTAAGATTTTTTTTTGGCTCTGCCCCTGCCGAAGCATAACTTTGTTTATGAACTACAAAGCTTGCAAAGATAATCAAGGACAAACATTCACATTAACTTCCAAATCTTGTCATATTTTAGTCAAACCAGAGGTATTAGACCCAGCAAAAACATAGAACCCGCACTATAAACCCATAATCTAAAAGGAAGTTCTCTTTTGATGAGTTAAAGATCTTTTTTTTTTCTTTGTGAATTGCAGCAAGAAAAGGAAAGATTAAGAGTTACCTCCGGATGCTAGTGCAGTCAAAAGAAAGCAAGGTGCTCCAAGAAAGTTGTGTGGATTGCTGGAACGAAAACAGGAGCACTTTGCTGCAGAAATTTCAGCCTTGGCGAGCAGGCTGCTTTGAGCCGAAATTACAGAGATCTGGAAATGTTTTTTCAAGATGTTTTCTGAACAAAAGTTATAGATTTACCAACATAGTGAGTGCAGAAACTGAAATAGAACCTAGAGGATCAAGAACAAGATCGGATTTGGGCCTCGAAATAGGCTTTTTCACCACTGGCTCATTTTCTGGAAAAATTTCTGCTCCTCTTTTTTTCCTTTTTCTCCCTCAGTTTTCTCTCCCTTTTTGTTTTTTTTTTTCACTCCTCGCCGCCTCCCCTCTCAATCCCTTGTTATTAGCCCTTTTTATATGAAAACCAACCTCCTAAAACCCTCATCTAGATGGTGGACAAAAAAACTGATTTCTTTTGCATTTTTAGGGCCCTTGATCTTCATGTTTTCTGGATTCTTCTTGATAAATCTTGGAGATGTGATCTGGCTTTGTACTGAGGCATGGAGGAAAGAAAAAAGAATGCAAAAAGAATCGAGTAAAATGGGACAAAATTGCAGCTGCATATTTGGTGCCGTGGCATTGCTTCTGTACGAAGCTTGATGGAATAGCACGCGCGTGGGCAGAATTTTTTTTTTTTTTACAAAACTGACTTTTTTCATTTTTCATATTTCTTCTTTTTTTCCTTTTCTTTTTCCGATTTTTCTAAAAAAAGTGATTTTTATCAAGAAATAGAAATGAAACAAAATAAATAAAATTTAACTAAAATGAACAATAATAGGAATAAAAATGAAGAAAAAAAGGTAAAATTTTGGTGTCTACAACTTACCCCTCTTTGTCTGGATTTCGCAGAAATTCAAGACAAAGACGTAGACACCAAATTACTTATCTGTCTATCTCAACTGTAATTGAAACAACTACATGAATCTAATAGATTGAAAAATCTAAACCTAAAAAATAAAAGGATTTGTGGGATAAAATCCAACCCCAACAAAATAAAACGATTGATGGGATAAAACCCAAACCCAACAAAATAAAAACGGTCGGTGGAATAAAACCAAACTTGCCGAGATTGGTGGGATAAAACCCAAGTCCAACAAAATAAAAATGGTCGCTGGATAAAATCCAAACCCAACAAAATAAAAACGGTCGGTGGGATAAAACCCAAGCCCGTCGTGGTTGATGGGATAAAACCCAAAGCCAACAAAATAAAAATGGTCGATGACATAAAACCTAAACCCGCCGAGATTGGTGTGATAAAACCCAAATCCAACAAAGTAAAAATGGTCAGTGGGATAAAATCCAAGCTCGCCGTGGTTGGTGGGATAAAACCCAAACCCAACAAAATAAAAACGATCGGTGGGATAAAATCCAAACCCACCATGGTTGGTGGGATAAAATTCAAACCCAACAAAATAAAAATGGTCGGTGGGATAAAACCTAAACCCGCCGAACTCGGTGGAATAAAATCCAATCTCAACAAAAAAAAACAGTCGGTGGGATAAAACTCAAACCCGACGACATTGGTGGGATAAAATTCAAACTCAACAAAATAAAATGGTCGGTGGGATAAAAACCAATCCCAACAAAATAAAAAGGGTCGGTGGGATAAAACCCAGACCCGCCGAGATTGGTGGGATAAAATCCAAACCCAACAAAATAAAAACGGTCGATGGGATAAAATTCAAGACCAACAAACTAAAAACGTCGGTGGAATAAAACCCAAGTCCGCCGAGATTGGTGGGATAAAACCCAAACCCGTCGAGATTGGTGGGATAAAATCCAAACCCAACAAAATAAAAGGGTTAGTGGGATAAAATTCGAGACTAACACCTTACGTGGGATAAAATTCAAGCTCAACAAAATAAAGGGTTAGTGAGATAAAACCCGAACCTAACACCGTTAGTGGGATAAAATCCAAGTCTAACAAAATAAAGGGTTAATAGGATAAAGTCCGAGTCTAACACCGTTGGTAGGACAAAATTCGAGCCCAACAAAATAAAAAGTTAGTGGGATAAAACCCGAGCCTAACAAAATAAAGGTTTAGTGGGATATAACCTGATCCTAACACCGTTGATGGGATAAAACCCGAACCCAACAAAATAAAAGGTTAGTAGGATAAAACCCGATCTTAACAAAATAAAGGGTTAGTGCTTGAAAGCAAATCATAAATAGATTTGAGATCGCATTTTTTCAAAATTTATCCAGTGTAATGCCTCTCTTCTTTTCTTTTGTGATTGACGTTCAAATTTGCAAGATTCTAACTTGCGTTTTTTTATCGATTTCAGTCATAAATACTTACACCAAGGGAATTTAACATGCACTTGAATTTTATACAAAATATTTTTTTGCTTTATTCTGAAAAGTGATGATATCAAATTCTGAACAATAGGTTCGAAAATATATTACTTGACTCTTGGACGAGATCTCACAAATATGTTACAAAACATTTTCCCCCAGTATGGATCTATTTTGCGAAATCTCACAAATATATTATAAAATTTGCCCCAATGTGGGTCTATTTTTAACTGCAAAAATTTTGTTCGAATGACTATCCATTTATTTGAACAAAACATGAAAAATGTGTTTTCCTAAAATTTGAAAAATAATAACATACTACTATGCAATGTGAAGAAATTTAAATGTCGTGTTTAAATACATGCAGAAGATTTCATGATGAATTTCTCAAAACAATACCAAATTACAAAAGATTTCTTTCTCACTTTAGCTTCGGTGCTTAGGGTGGAATGATCACTTTTCTCATTAGCTCATCCTTTAGGACAAAACAAGTGGGTATTATTCATGATTTTGAGGTGGCTCAGGGAGATGGTATATCAGGATCTGTCTTGTTTTTGTACCCAAATTGTGTCAAAACCATTTGATACACATCTTGGTGATATCAAATAGTTCATCACTCTTATTTCTTGAGAAAGCTCAGTCAACATGTAAGATCTATAGGCTTGTAATGTACAAGTCAAAACGATAGCTAAACATATGGAAGCAGGTTATGGCCTTATGATCACGAATGATTGATAGATTCCTTAGAGGCATGATCCTTTCTTTGAGTTGCCATGAAAGATAAGTCAACAATGGATTTTATGAGCTTGTAATGCGACTTGAAGACGATAGTTAAAGAAATAAGATTTTCAAAGACATTGTACTTAAGATCGCATTCCTTCCCAAAAATTGCCCCAGTTTTGGACTCAAAACTCTGGATTCTATTTTGACTTTTATCATCAATCACTAGGAGATTCAGCATTGAATCTCTTTGTATTTTTTTATTTTCTCTAATCTTTTTTTTCTTTACATTTTCCTTTTTCTTCTTTTTTTTTTCAATACCGAAATACCAAAAATGATAGAATTGAGAATCCCTTAATTTTTTAGATTATAGATGCGCTCTTTTTTTTTTCAAAATTGGAGCCCAAATATTAATGGTAGAATCAAATTCCCCCAACTTGTAGTTTCTCTTTCTTCTTTTTAATTTTAGCATTTTCACTTTTTTTAAAAAAAAAATTCTCCAATCTCCTTCCCCAACGTAGGGTGTGATCATAAGTGCTTTTGAAACGAGCCACCCATTTTAACACAAATGAGGGTGCAAAGGATAAACACTGTTTAGATAGTAGAAACAATGGCTAAAGTATCATTCTTACTTCTCATGACAACCAAAGTGAATAATAGCCCATTGGGAGAATCCATTCCCTTTTTGACATGCAAAATTATAATCACTAAGGCTCTTATTTGAAACGAAATTGTACTTTTGAAGGCTCAAATAGGAGAGTAAATGATAAAATCTGTATAGATAGAGAAACAAACGCTTAAAATATCATTCCAAATTCTAAAAAACAAACAAGAGTAATATACATTTTTACTTTCATTCAGATGTTGATTGAATTTGGTTAGGTACAGTGGGCATTTTCAAAGTAAGAATCGGCCCACTCTGAAGTTTGTCAACCAATGTGATTGACTTTGAAGGCTTGATAGAAGTGGGTAATTTATGAATTGTAAAATGAAAGAACAAAAGTATCGTAGTTGGTCTTTTAAAACATACTGCCCTTTTGGTTTCGAATGCTCTTATCACATAGTCTGGATCACAAATCTAGTGTATGCAAAGATTTTGCAAAGTTAAAACATGCACTTGTGAATTTTCAGGCAAGAGGTAGAAAAAATCTCAATTTAGTTTTATTTCTTAAAATCCATCATGAAATCTCCCAATGAGCAAATAAAGAATGAGATGAACATGAATATATACAAAACAATAATTGTCTAAATGAAAAACTTCATTATTGCAAATGTTAGAAACAAACTTTTTATTCAACTATAATACAAGAAAATAAAAAATTTCCAAAGAATACACTTTCATATATACACACAGTTCTCTCCTTTTCTTTTGGGACACAAATGTGTTAAAAGAAAAAATTTTTTTGACAAACAATTATGAAGTCTCTCAAATGCTTTAGATTAGTACTTCCAAATGGATTCTCAATATTTTTACATTGCAGGATCTGCACAAAAATCAAGTAATATTTATTATTTTTCAAAATTTATCAAACCAAAACTATTATCAGATATAGAAAAAATATTTTTATCTTATTAAAATATCCTTTATAAATGCAGGGGATGGGCAAAAAAGAAAAAAGAAAAATACCCAGAATTAGTAAGTAAAAAATGTAAAATCGGTATGCATGTCCAATGGAGGAGCCCTTTTATACTAAGGGTAGGCCTAGCATAAAAAATGCAATCCTTTGGGATAGGCACCATACAATACCTAATGGATCCGGTCAAATTATTGATATTCGAGTGAAAAGCAATTTGAAAAATTTTGGCTAATTGGAGTAACAAGAGACATTTGTCCTAACAAAATGAGGAGAAAGTTCGAATAGATTGATTGCTTTGATTGACACATAAAGTGATGTTAAAAATCAATTTAGTGTGAAAGAGCCTACTTTTCAAAAGATTGCAATGTCTCGACTAGTTTTTATAGTGATCCGTAGATTGAAACCTTAAAAGAGAATAAATGGATCAAATGGGTCGGATAGAATTGATGGTTTATTCAAAAAATTGACTGGATTACCCTAAAAATGAATAACTTGATCAAATGGATTGAACAGAACTGACGATTTATTCAAAATTGACTGGATTGTCCTAAAAATGAATAATTGGTAAAATGGATTGGATAGAATTGACGGTTTATTCGAAAATCAACTGACTTGTCCGTCCATTGGTAGTCTCAAAATTTTACAAATTTCGTTACAATGCATTAGTCTATGAGCCTTCTAAAATCAGGATTTGACCTCGATATATTTATTATTTTAACAATGAGGAATCATTTGTGAATTTCTTTAACTTAATGTCCTTTATGCTAGGAAATTTTACCAACTATGATAAAATGGCCAAAAGATGATTGTTAGATGCTCATATTCTAATGTGCAAAAACTGTTCCATTATTTTCAATGCCAATGTCATCATGGAAGGGACCGGATCCTACCTTACCTTATGCACTACCCCTTTGGATGATACAAAAAAATATAAACGTGCAAGTTTTATTGAATTATATATCCGAGATGAAGATGGTTTATTTCTAACGTGGGATCCCCTATGCGACATTCCCTCTATGATTGATGCATGATGACAGATTATTAAAGGGGGTAACTGCAATAATTGAAACATGACCTAAAAGTGTCCCATTTAAATGCCAGGGTAAGTAAAAAATGAATGTAATATTGAGATGCAATAACTTGTAATTTAAACGTGCAATAAACTATCTAATTATGTGGGTTCTTAAAAGAGTACCATGCCAGGACTCTTATTATTTAAAGTTTGTGAATGCAGAAGAAGAGAAAACAAAGAGAAGTTAGTACAACAAATAACACATAACACATTAGGGCAATAAATGATACAAAAGTAGAAATAAAGAAAGAGGGGTAGAATGTCTCCCCTCGTGTCTAGTGTCCCTAGTTGGGTAAGGTCGACTCTATCCTAGGTAATTTCTAATATGGATGCATGAGGTTGGGTTCACTAATGCATCTAGACTCGATAAGATTTCAGCCTCCCAAACCTTCAAACCAAAAGGTGAAGGGTCATCAATCCCAAGACCTTTAGTCGGTGGTTCGAGTGATCCCTTAGACATTGGTACACGCACGTCGTGCCACAGCCACATGTCCAAGTGGATAAATCCTAATCCTACTAGAGAGGAGCGGTGTGACAACCACTAAAAAGAAATAAGATGAGAGGTTATAAAGAAATAGCGTATGCACATATGAAGTGCGCCTTTAAGGGGAGGAGGAATTAAATACCATCAAATATGGGTGAAGGCTCTAGGGTGGCTATTCCCCCTCAAGATGCAAAGCGCGATACAAATACATAAATATAAGTAAATGAAAGTAAATAAACAAATTATTCATCACATACACAGATATCGAAAGACCATTGTGCGTGTGAAATGCAAGAAACCCTAAAAAGAAAAAATGCAACCTAAAACATCCTAATGTAATATGTAAAAAGGTTAGAAAAAGAAAAGGATCGACAAAATCAAATACTCGGACTCTCTAAAAAAAATTTCGAGTGGAGTCGTCAGCTGTCGCGCCCCATTTTTTGAAATAAAAAATTATGAGTTATAAAAAATGAAATTTTGACTAATTTTGATTGAAAATGAGTTTTTGATTTTTAGAGAATAAATAAAGAAAAAGGGCTTAAAATGGGACCTAAGAAGTGCGACGGTTTTGCCCCAAAATAATAGTCTAAAAAGGGTTTTTAGGAAAAATAGGAGTCGCCACTTGGTATTAAATTAAAGTGTACTAAGTCACCCAAAAATATGTGTTTTAATGGTAATAAAAAAAAATAAACAAAACTCCTTTTTAACGACTCTAGGTCTTTGGAAACAAAAGAAAGGGTTCAGGAGTCATGGTTGAAGAAAAGGAAGGTAAGAATAAAATACAAGGCACCCTTTCGACCTAGTTAAGACCAGTTGCGATATTTAGTCGAAAACTTTTCCTAATCTAACCTAAAGACTTATCACATTGGGATGTTTCTACATGGATGCACACCTAGACCTAATGGATATTGGGAGGGTTCAAATATCTCTTTAAAGATTAATTGGTGCGAATAACATTAATTGTGATGCCCAAAATAATTCTTAAAAGAGGTCACGAATATGCAAAAAATGAGACTCAAAGAAAAGAAAAATTATAATATATAAGTATGCGTGACCTAAAATGCGGAATGCAACATAATGGGTATGGGGGACTAAGATTCGTGACTCAATTTTCCTTTTTATAGAGGAGATACGAGCGTGCTAAGGTTAAGAAGCCATACTCGTCCATTTCCCATATTAGAAGGATGCTCCCTAACCTAATCAAGCAAATGCACTAACCTATTTCTAATTTTTCTTAAATGGAATGCAAGTCTAAAATGTCATGTTTCGCAATAGGGATAAGGGATATAAATATAAAGGAAATATCATGCAGAGTGGTAAAGATCCTAAAAGTAGAAAATATGCATGAAATGTAGTGATTGTCACGCAAGTATGTGATTCTAGCGTGTGGACGGCCTAAAGGGTCTAACATTGGACTAGTGAGAAATCGTAGAAATAGGCCATAACTAGCGTTGGACTAGTGTGGTGATACCATGTATTTATTACAACTAAATAAATCATATAAAACATAATTAAAGCAAGTAAATACATAAAACACATAGAGCACATAACACGTAGGTATGATATATAGATGTAAAGATTCTAAGAAAGCGAGTAAACACATAAGCACACAAGTATGCAAGCATCCAAGCAAATAAAAGAAAATAAAAGTCTAACTATTACATTTGGGGCCCTAATTACAATCTACGGGGGGAATTTAAAAATAATAACCTAACTATTACATTTATTTAACTAAATACATTTTTAGCAAAAATTAAAACCTATCTATTACATAGGCTAGCTAAATATATATCATGAGCATCTATCTATTACAATTTGGCATTTTAATGCCTCTCAAATAATTACCAATAAATAAATAAAATAAATGAAACTTAAAATGAATAATAATGAATAAAAAGAAAAAACACTCAAAACATGCAATTGCACATAAAACACGTTGGAGGACATAAAAGAATTTAAAATAATAAAAGAAATTACCTCCCTTTGAAGTTTGGTGAAATTGGGTGAAATTTGCCCTACTTATGCTCCAAAATCAATAAAATGGTCAATGCACTAATTTAATTATAAAGAAATGAAAATAATCATGAAATCTACCAATTAAATCATTTAAATGAAGTATAATTAACAATTAAAGAAGAACAGTTACTTGTATTTAAGAAATCAAAACTATCAGGGATCTAATTACAAAAAATTAAGAAAGTGTTTGGGATCGAATGATAATTATTACAAAATATAGGGGTCAAAATTAAATAAAAATAAAGTTTAGGGACCTATTTGAAATTAAAGTAGAGACCTAATTGATATAATTTAAAAGTTTTTAGGGTCATATTATAATTACACAAAAGTCTAGGGACTAATTTGCGATTCGAAACTAGATTTCTTGAGCAAACAGGCCTCTGGGCCATTTCTCTTATTTTTTGGGCCAAAACTTTCCTAGCCCAGCGAAAAGTTCAAGGAAAATACAAAGGCCAATCCATAATCTTACCCAAAACAAAACCAACCAAAAGGGATGGGCTTTTACCTCCTAAACCCAAGCCAAAACCCAAAAATGAACCAGACTTTTCTACCAAAACCCAACCCAATCAAATCATAACCCAAATCACTAACTATTTTACCAAAATCCAATAAAATAATAAATCAACTAAAACAAATTAAGGTTTAATTATATCCCAAATCACAGAAATAACATGTTTAGACATGCACTTAAAATATGAAAAAGAGGATTACAACTCAATAGGGACAAGATTGGTTCAATTACAGAGACTTTTGGGCCATAGTGTAATTAATTATAAATTTAGGAGTCAAAATGAAATTTTTAAAAGTTTTGCACGTAAAGCTTCGAAGAAGCTTTCTTCTGCAACTAGGGGTGGGCACGGGTCGGGTACCCGCCCCGAACATTAAATGGCTGACCCGACCCTAACATGTCGGGTCACTACTTTTTTGACCCTAATCCGCTCCGCTTGCCCTCGGGTACCCGATCCTCGGATACCCGAAAAATAGGGGCGGGTCATAGGGCACCCGCCCCTATTAAAGAACAAATTTAATAGCCTTGAACAAAAGACAAAGCCTGAACCCACAAGAACAAGGAAGAAAACTTGAATCAGTGAAGTCCAGATCCTCATAGCAGATAGGGCAAGATTTTGGTATGGATGCAGCATTCTTGCAACCCCAGACAGATCCACCACAGCCATAATGCCTATATGAATTCATTGGGAAACTGTACTGCTAGTGCTTGGACAAGTTGGGCAAACTCTGAGGTCTAAAAGCATCATCAGGCCTCCATGCACGGCAATTCACTGGAGCTCTCTGCACTGATACCCCATTCTCTGGCTTTTCTTTCGAAATATCAACATCTGACTGAGAGTCAAAATGGGCAATATTCTTATCCACAGGAGCTGTACCAATATGCAATTGCTGCTTCTCATCTGTAGCAGCCAAAGCATCAGCCACCGCCTCCCAATCATCCAAGCATCCATCCTCTCCACCTTCATCCTCTTCACTCATGCTTCCTGAACAACATCCACCACTGCTGCTGCTGCTGCTGCTGCTCCCAGTGAAATTCGTACCGGAGTCATTGCCTCCCAGGACGCTTCCAGTGTGGCTCATTGGGCTATTTGAGGGTGACTCAGAATCACTGTAATGATGTACAGATCCACCATCATTCTCTTCCTCCACCCTCGGCCTTATTTCCAGCTTCTCTATGGCTCTGCCCATCCTATTGCCTGCAGTGGCCATTGGCTGACCAATAGTTCCACCATTTGATTCCTCCTTCCCACTCTTGTTCTTGACTATATAAATCCCAATTACCAACAGAAAGATGTAAAATTAAACGAAAAAAAAGGAACAAAAGATCAATTTATTTGAATTCAGACCTAATAGCAGGCATGCTATAGGGTAAGAAGTTGTGGCGGCGCTGAAGTGAAGACTGAAGGCTGGAGTGTCGACTGAGATATGTTAGGAATTTAGGGTTAATAACTTTAAAATATTATAAATTTGTCCCTATATTTTTTAATATTTGTAAAATATACCCCCGGGTCGGGTACCCGCGGGTTTTAGATTTTGTGATCCGTATCCGTATCCGAATTTTATGGGTACCCAACCCTATCTGATCCGCTGATAAAAATAGGGTCGGATACCCTAATTTTAGGGACGGGTCGGATCGGGTCGATCGGGTTTTCGGGTTTTTGGATTTTTTTGCCCACCCCTATCTGCAACCGAAAGCTTTCTTTCTGCAACTCCATAAACACATTCAACCCAAGAAGACAGCCGCAACATTCAAGCCAAGTTCACAAAATCATCAACTAGACCCAATAGGAACCACATCCCTACAAACAAACCACAGAACAGCATGGGGTTAATGGCTCAAAATCTCCCACCCCAGATTTGCAGATAGAAAGAAAAACAGACCACTTTCACTCATTGAGTCCGAACAAAACCCCGAAGCATAACTTTGTTATGAACTACAAAGCTTGCAAAGATAATCAAGGACAAACATTCACATTAACTTCCAAATCTTGTCATATTTTAGTCAAACCAGAGGTATCAGACCCAGCAAAAACATTTAACCCGCACTATAAACCCATAATCTTAAAAAAAGTTCTCTTTTGATGAGTTAAAGATCTTTTTTTTTTTTTCTTTGTGGATTGCAGCAAGCAAAGGAAAGATTGAGAGTTACCTCCGGATGCTAGTGCAGTCAAATGAACGCAAGGTGCTTCAAGAAAGTCGTGTGGATGCTGGAACGAAAACAGGAGCACTTTGCCGCAGAAATTTCAGCCTTGGCGAGCAGGCTGTTTTGAGCCGAAATTACAGTGATCTGGAAATGTTTTTTCAAGATGTTTTCTGAACAAAAGTTATAGATTTATCAACATAGTGAATGCAGAAACTGAAATAGAACCTAGAGGATTAAGAACCTAGAGGCCAACCAGCATGCTTTACCCCCAGAACCAGTAATGCTATTGACAAAATTCATCAGAAGACTCCCAAACAGGTTAGCCTGAGCCGATCCAAATGTGTAAATTGCTACTCCAATACTGGACATGCTCTTAGGGAACTCCATGTAAAAGAATTTCAAAGTATGACACTTTAGTACTTGAAGCACAAATTCTGTCCCACGTGAGTAAGACTTGCTTCACTTTAGTCCTTAAAATATACGACTGGGCCAGCTGGAGTCAACCGAATAGGCCTCCAAAATTTAGAGTTGAGCATTGTAGATTATTGGATTGGAATTAACTTGGACTCCAATATAGACCTGATTTAATTACGAATCGAACTTGAACTTAATTAGGCTCAATTCAATTGAAGTTCACCCAAAAATTAAGTATATAAAATATATGTTTTATATATTTTTATTTGTAATTATGTATATTATTGTATAACTATGACTATTATAATCTATATATATTATAATTTTTGTAATCATAAAATATTATATGAACATTATGGGCTTGTTCTTGTTGATTATTTTAGCTGGTTATAGATTTTGATTTTAGATAGTTAGCTTTTTATTTTTTGTTTGCATTTATATTTAGTTTATATATTTTGAATAGCTAAAAATATTATATTCAAAATTTATCAAAGAGTAGCTTTTTGTTGATTTTCATTAAACATTATAATAGTTCTCATAATCAGATTTTACAAAATCTAAAACAAATGACAACAGAACATATGCATAACTATAAATTCATCATGAACTTAGGTTGAGCACGAATTAGGCATGAAGTCCTAATATCTTTGTGATCTAAGTATGAGCCTCACATTGTGAGTTTAAAGTCCAAAAGCAAGAAATTTTACCTTTTTGTGAGTTCAGTTTGGGCTTGTTGAAACATGACTCACATGTCTAGCACAGCCCTACTAAAGTATAAAAACGGTCTCTTTTTACATATTTTTTAGTATAGTTTAAGGTTTTAGATAAAATACACAAATACACAATAAATTAGATAATCAAATACTACTTTTTTGAGTTTTTAACCATTTTTTCATATAATTATTATAAATAATTCATTTATTATTTTTTTATATTAGATTCCTGTGCATAGCATTGGTCAAAATACAAGTAATAGTACTATTAATAGTAATAGTGACGGAAATATTAGTCTTTTCTAATAATAATGATGCTAAAAAAACATATATAAAGGTTCCCTTATGGGCACCCACGAAGGAAGTAGGGTGGACTGAGGTAGGGGGAGGGAGTTCTATGACAACAGAGCAGGCTTTGAAACGCGTCCGTTGCCATCCTAAAATGTAGGTTTGCAAACATAGTTGCTGCTTTAGAAAGTTTGGCAACAAGCCAACAACTTGATAGTTTGATTGTTGTTTAGTTCTCCATCACAGGTTTGCTCCCAATTATAGTATCGGTCAAATAAACAACTACTTGTTTGTTTCGTTTCAGGATGGTATGATGATGAGTTTCCTCCATCTGCCATGTTTCTGCAAAAAGAATTAGTTAGTTTATCTTTAATTTTTTAGAAAAGGGTAGGAGACCGTTAGGATCAAGAAATTGGGGTATTATACCCTCAGTGACAGTTATGTAAGGAACAAGTTGGTTGATAAAGGATACTTGTAAAATGACATTATTGATTAGGTCACTTGAATTTTACCTATATTGAATCCTATTTCGATTGTATTATATGTTTAAAAATTATCTCTAATTTTAAATAACTTTAAAAAATAACTAATCTCATCTTAATAATTTCTGCTTTTATCAAATTATTACATAGAACTATAGTAAAATCTTTTGCAAATCACAATTATTGAAAATTTACATATTCCATAAATTACTACCTTTCACCACCATATCATTGATTAGTATTGAAATCATTCATCATCTTTTCCCTTATTGTTATTATCTTATAAAATACAAAATTTTATTATCTAAAAAAATATTTATAAAATAAAGAATATCCACCAAGTTTTTAATATGGGGTACATTATTTGATGTATACTATTATATTACGATGAAAGTATGTAAAGAAATTTTTAAAAATTAGTAAATAATTGAACATTAAGAATACATTAAGTTTTTAAAGTTAATATGAATGAACATGTAGGATTGTTGTTAATTTTTGTATTTAAATTATTCATATTTGTATAAATTCACAATAAATATAAAAAAAACAGACTGTGCTAAGACACAAACAAAATTCTAGTTATGTAATAAGTAAGAAGAATAATCAATTGCAAAGTACGATGTGTTTCATTTCGGTCTAACCACCTCCCTGAATTTTGGTGATTAACCCTAATTTTAAACATGTACTACTTTCCTATTTATTATTAAGAATCCCAATTGCATACTCCTTGGTTTTTTTATACAAAAGTTTGATTGGAAATAATTTGTACAGCACTGACCTAGCTAATGCATGTTGGAATTGCTTGGTTTTATAACCCCAATAATTGCACGCTTGCATCTTCCATGACTTCACCTATCGAAAGTCGAAGGTTTTGCATCACATTTTGCTTATACAATTTATCTAAAACATATCAAATTGGCCTTCGAATTGAGGACGTTAGACTAAACCATAGAGATAAGGTGAAGGATTTTTTATTTTTTATTTTTTTTTGCGATTTTCCTTACCGGAATAGGGTGAATTTGCTCATATGTCCTTCAGCTTTTATGAACATTTTGCTTTGTTCTCAACTTATATCAAAGGACGGTATTACCAAAATAGAAACCAAGTTTCAGATACTAAATACAACAATTATCATAATTAGCATCACAGTTTCTTAATTAATATAGCCACTATTTAATAAGAAGTGCTTTTTTTATTTTTTATTTTTTTCCCAATGGAGATTTTAAACCTCACAAGAAGAAGAAAGAGGAGGAAATGATTGACAATCAATCAAAGATCTTGCAATTGACTCGTTTGTTTGAAAAAAAAATTAGGGAAAATGGCCAATTTAGTCCCAAAACTTTTTATTTCTGTCGATTTAGTCCTTATATATTATTTGTAGCCAATTTAATCCTTAAACTTATATTTCGATTCCAATTAAGGAATTCAACGGCGGAGCCACCGCACCGTTTCCTTCAAGTTCCTAATTGAGCAACCCAAAAGGGGTATTTTTGGAATTTTAATGATGGGGCGGTAACAAAAATTAAAAAGAAGTGACATTAAACAAGAATTATACACAAAATGTTGATTACTAAAACAGTAGTAATTCTTCTCTTCCTCCTCATCGTCCCCTTCAACAATGATGCTGCCACCTCCAATTCCTCCGCTAAGCAGCAGACTCTGCCAAACACAGTCGGACTCCTAGTTCAACCCAAAGCTTGCCCCTAAGTCCCTCTCCGCCTCCAAGAAATTTGAGGGCTCCTCCGACTTGGTCGACCTTCGCTACAACATGGGCCTCGTCCTCTCCTCCCCGATCAACATCTACCTCATCTGAAGGCTGGTGGGCCGCCTCCCACCAGCTGCTCATCAAGGACTTCCTCCTCTCCATCTCCACCTCCGATCGCCGCGCCGCTCCTTCCCCCTCCGTCTCCCAGTGGTGGCACACCGTCTCCTTCTACACCGACCAGACTAGCGCTAACATCTCCAGCTCCGTTCTCGTCGTTGGGGAGTACTCCGACCCCCGCTGCTCCTAGGGCACCCACCTCACCCGCCTCTCCATGCAGCAGGTCATCGCCACAGCGGTCCGATCGAAGCGCTTCCCCGTCGACCACAAGAACGGCATCTACCTCATCCTTACCTCCGGGGGTGTCACTGTCCAAGATTTTTGCCGGGCTGTTTGCGGCTTCCACTACTTCACCTTCCCGTCCGTGGTGGGCTACACACTACCGTACACCTGGGTGGGCAACTCCGAGAAGCAGTGCCCGGAGGCGCGGACCAGGAGCACTGGCCCCTCCGAATGCGAATGATAAGCATGATCGGGCACGAGCTGGCGGAGCTGGCATCGAACCAACTGGTACGCAGAGGAGGACCCTATGGCGCCAACGGAGATCGGGGGCCTGTGCGAGGGGAGACAAATATTTCACGGAACCCATGAAAGGGCATTCTCCGATATTGGGGATTTTGGAATTAATGGTTGTTCTGTTCAAAGCCTTTCTTGTTCTTCCCCTTGCGTTCCTTGGTACCTTTGCCAGGACACCCATCAGCCAAGTCCAAAAGGATGGCTTCTCCCTTGGCATAAGAAATCCCTTCGGCAGCATTCAATTTGGTTTTGGAGGCCAAGATGGCAGTAACTTTGATGGCTTCCAGCAACCTCCTGATGGCACCCAGCAGCCCTCCGGCAAGGAACCCGAATTCCGTACAAATTTCCGAGGTCATTGGGAGATTCATTCTGAAAATGCTGGAGTTTCAGCCATACAGTTCCAGTTGCTGCCTAACAACAAAGCCGTGTGGTTTGACACCACCAACCTTTGCCTTTGCTGATTTCAGTTTGACCCTCCATATTGTCACCCTCCTATCCAAATTCAAAAGTGGATGGAAAGAGGAGGATAAGAGGAGGAGGTGGGTGGTTGGTGGCGGAGGTTGGCAGTGGAGAGAAGATAATTTAAAGTTCCCAAAATGCCCTTGTTTGATGTTAAATTAGGGGCCAAATTGCTTTTAGACGGCGGCGCCGCCGTAGAAGGCTTTAATTGGACTCGAAAATTAAGTTTATGTATCAAATTGGCCAGAAATAAAAGTTAGGGACTAAATCGACAGAAATAAAAAGTTTAGGGACGAAAATGGCCATTTTCCCAAAAAATTAACTAGTAAGTAGTAGCATATAACATGGCTGAATTGTCTGGGTCGGGAAAAGACAAGGCTGAACATATCCACCATTATCCAAGTGCAGCCCATTTTAACTTGGGCTTAGTTTTTTGGACCCCCATATCAAACCAAGCCAATCTATGTAGATGGCTTGGACCTAGTCACGGATATTAAAAGGCCCATCTCTTATGAAATATAGGATAAATTACTTATTACCCTCAATGCAGATTTACATAATACTAGATAAACCTCTTAAAGTTTTAAAATAGTCATATAACCCTCGTGGTTTTATGTAAATTGTAAAGTAGAAAATAAACGGAATGTACAACCAATTACAGCATTTATACCAAACACATTTTAAAAGAACATGTGATAAAGTCTTAATATCCATATAACACCCTTATAATTTGTATAAATATTCACTTTAATCTCTTGTGATTTTTATATTTATCCACATAATTTTCCTATACTATTATACAAGGTTTTAGGGGAGGGGGGAGGAAGGAGAGGAGGAAGATGGAGGAGAGAAAGAGAGAGGGGGAGAAAGGAAAGAAAGGGGAAAAAAAAGAAGAAGAGTCATCGGGCCTTGATGCTAGCGCCGGTGGAGTGGCGGTCGGCGGCGGCTATTGGTGGAGGTGGTGGAAGAATGAGTTGTGGGGAGGTAGAAGAAGAAAGAAGGGAAAAAATTTTTGTATGTGTTTGGGCATTTGTGGTATGCATTTTTAAAAAATTTGTAGAGTTTTTTGAGATAATTGTAAGTAAAGTTATTAAAAAAACTCGTAATAAAAAAACTTAGGTTCCAAACAGACCCTTGAATATAATTATATGACTAGAAGCAAGTCACAAAAGAAACTAAAAACAAGAAGGGAAGAAAAAAAAAAGGAAGTTCCACAGCAAAGAATACATGGTCCCAAGTATTTAGATGCCAGAACTTGACACTTGCTGCGCACACACATTTTTTGCGACAAGTAGCAGATCATTTTTCTTAAGCATTGTAAGACCCGGTAAAACTTCAGTATCAATGTCTTCTTTCTTGATCCCAGAAGGCAATTCCCAGTCAAAAGAATACAGAAGATTGGCAAGTCCAACTTCCACCATTGCTAGTCCCAGAGAATATCCAGGGCAGCCCCTTCGCCCAGCCCCAAACGGTATCAGTTGAAAGTCTTTCCCTTTCATATCTACGCTACTATTCAAGAATCTCTCAGGCAAAAACTCATTTGGATTTTCCCAATTATCGGGATCTCTTCCAATCGCCCAGACATTCGTGTAAACTATAGAATTGGACCGGATTTCGTGACCATTTATTATGCAATTTGCTAGTGTCTGTCTTGGAACTGAAAGTGGAGCTGGAGGATACAATCTGAAGGTCTCCTTGACAATTGCCTTGAGATAAGGGAGCTTTTGAATATCATCTTCGTTTACTTTATCTTTATTTCCAAGTGCACCTCTAATCTCTGCTTGTGCCTTCTTCAATATTGCTTCAGGGCTCTTCATCAGTGCTGCCATTGCCCAGATTATTGTAGCTGCAGCAGTATCCGACCCTGCACTAAATACATCCTACAATGATATATTGAAACAGATTAGCAAAGTCGGATTGATCAATTTCTTAAAAGGAAAAACAACAAGGAAAAATCATTCGTTCCCACATTTCTTCAAATGAATTTCTTCGTCTCTCACCTTTAAAATATTAATTTTACATTTCTTACAAATTCAAATTAATAATATTTTTTCCTTATCTAAATTTTCGACCACTTTTTAATCTAAAATCACTATGTGACCTACATGCAATTATCTTGTATATACAAGAAGGCTAGATTCTACTTTTTAATGGCAAAAATGAATATAGATTAAATCAGATCCTACTTTTTTATATGCAAGAGTTAATATGGATCAGGTCATTTATTTAATTATAAATGAGATCTAACATTTTTGCTTCAAAAAAATAACAATATGTAGGTCACATAATGGATTCAAGGTAAAAAAAATGATCGAAAACCTAAGTTGAGACTAAATTTTATCAAATTAATTTTGTAAGGAACGTAAATTTATAATTTCAAAAGTGAAGGACGAAAAAATTTATTTGTTAAAATGTGGAAGACGTTTTGAACGATATTACCAAACAAAAAATGAGTAGGTCCTTTGAACAGGTAATTAATCACCATGAGCATCGCTTTGATGTGATCTTGCGTTAGATCAAAGGAAGTTGATTGTTCTTGCCGTAATTGAAGCATGATGTCAATGATATCACCGTTCATGGACTCTGGCCTATTTGGATTTAAGTGTTCGTCGATGAGTTCTTGAAGAAATGAATCTAACTTACTGCAAGTCCGCTCAAGTCGAGAACGCATCCCATTGAGGCTATCAAGCCAACCAATTGAAGGAATATAGTCTGAGAAAAAGAACCCCACGAATGCAGCCTGCATTTCTTGGAGGAGATCATGGAATCGTCTTCTTTGTTGATCTTCCTCATCATACCTCTTTCCGAAAGCAATTCTACAGATAAACGTACTTGAAAGTGATATTAAAGTCTTACTCAAATTCGTCACTTGAGATGAAGATGCTTCCTTGGATATCGTTCTGATCATCCGGGAGACTTCATCTTCACGAATACCACGAAATGACTGCACCCTTCTGTTGCTGAAGAGATGAAGAACAGAAATCTTTCTCAGCTCTCTCCACTGCTCGCTGTATGGAGAAAAGACGATACCCAAGCCGTTGTAAGAAAGCATTCGGGAACCTAGGAGGAGTGGGCGACTAGAAAATGTCGAGTCATGGTTTTTCACAACTTCTTCAGCCATTCTTGCGGATGAAACCACAAGCAGTGGAAAGGATCCAAGCTTAAGAGACATGAGAGGACCATATATTTTGGAAAGTTGCCAAAGGTATACATGAGGGGCTGAGGTATCAAACTGAAGCAAGTTTCCAATGACTGGAATCCCCGGAGGACCTGGTGGTGGAGGATTTTTTGGTCTTGATGATCTCCTCCTGTTCGTTTGGAGAACGCTTAGGACGATAATTAGAAGTGCTGAGATTAAAGCAATCAGTATCTCCATCTTCTGGCTGGAAGTAAGATATGATGGTCTTTGTCTGATGGAAATTTGATCAGAAAGAAGTGAACTCGAATATTTAGACTTCGTTGAGCTTGAATATGAGCTTGAGTTTGAGTTGCGTGGTGGATTTGAACAAAACTTGGGTTCTTTTCTGGATAATAATTGATGAGAATACCAAGATGTGAGCAGTGGGATATGACCTTATCATAAATATATTTTCTATCTTTTTATTTCATCGTCACATCAATAAAGGTATTATAGTATTTTTATAATTATTTCAAATAATTTATTATCTAAACACAATTATTGTACCCTTAAATGATCGAAATGATGAAAACTAAGAATGTTACAAACTCCTAATTTATTCTATGGCAGCAATAGCACCGTCCATTTTCAGAATTTCACATCGAGAAGATCTCTATCTTAAGAACTTAGCTTTGGTAGAATCAAAACCTATAGCGAGTAGTAGAGGTGGCAAAATGGGCGGGATGGGCGGGATTTGCTTGGGTTTGAAATGGAACCGAGTCATATGGGTTTGGGCCCAACCTTACCCATATGTGTTTTGGGACTAACTTGGGCGGGATCATTTTGGGATGGGTTTAGATTGATCCCGCCCAATACCCAAATCCATTTTCTACATATTTTTTTTCCTTTAATTCATTTTTTATTTTTATATAATTTTAATATTTTTGATTTATTAAATTTCTTTTAGTTTTTTATTAAATAAACATGCAAGTGCTTTATACTCAAGATTCCCACCAAAAATTGGATTAACAAATAAAGGAAAAGATAGATATACAGCCATATTCCAACATATATCAAGATGGCCAAGGTCCTTAGGATGTTGAATATTTATCCTTATCATTGTCCAAGGATGACAGGGCTAAACTAACTGAAATGCTGGAAATTCTTGTGGATAATGACTAGGAAGACTACTAGATTATATTCGCTGGTATGATTATAAAAATTGTTAAAGATAATTTTTGAATCTAAGATTCTGTTTGGATTGACTTTTTTTTCAAAAAATAAGTTTTTCAAATACAATGTTACAGTAATATACAATAACTCAAGAAACATCCCATCCATATTAATATATCAAATATTTCAAAAAAATTTTATAGTAAAAATTTTTCATATACACTGCTACAATAAAATATTTCAAAAACACCTACCAAAAACAGCTAATCCAAACGGATCCCTTGCCATTTGAGCCCAATGGGTACCCAAGTATTTCCCATCCTTTCCCATTCATTAATGGGTATAGTTGGGATGTGTCCCAACTTAAACCCAATACCAAATTATAATACCCATCCCGCCCAAAGTTCCTTTGGGCATGGGTAGCCCATTGGGACTTGGGACAAATTGCCAGCTCTAGCGAGTAGGCAACATTGTATCCTTAAAATCATGAAAAATAAAAATTTACAAACTGACTATGACTTTAAAAGTTACAGGACACTTTTTGCCACTAATTTAATCAAATTTTTTATTATTCTATTTTCTTATCTCTATATTTAAGATACTTCCTACCGCTGAGTTTTAACACTTTGCAAATTTTTAAAATCCTAAGCGATGCGAAGTAATGATTGAGAAACTTTTGCATGTGTTTGTAACTTTCATATGATAGTGCTAATCCTAAATTGATATCATTATACAAAGAGAAATTTCTTTTTGAGTTTTCTAGTTTTCAATTTTTTAAAGTTGTTTCATATTCAAGTAGTAGTTAACTTTGAGTATAAATAGTTCTAAAGCAATTGCTCAGTAGGAGGGATGTATAAAAATTAAAAAAAAATGGTTATTTATAAGACAGTGTGATGGAAGACTAAGTCCGTTTGGAGTAGTTATTTTTGGGGGTATTTTTGAAAAATTTTACTGTAGCAGAGTTTTTATAGTATATTTTGGGATATTTTTAGAAAATATTTTAAGATATTTAAGAGTAGAAGAGTTTTTAGAATATATTTTGGAATATTTTTTAAACATTACAAAATATTTAGACTACTTTTTAGAGTATCTTTTAGAGTACTTTTTAAAAAATTTAATAATATTTAAAAAATTAATTTTTAAAAACTCTCGAATTCAAACAGAGTCATACATAACCCCCTTGATTAATAAATAATTTTCAACTTTACATGAGATTATTCACAATATTTGAAGAGGGTGGTTGGGAGAGGACAATTGAGTGATTGGCGAGACGGAAACAATTGGAAGCAGGAATTGTATGACTTGAGTGTTTTTGGGTTTTTTTTTTTCTTTTTTTTGTCTGAAGCAAGAGATAATCCATCAATTCTTTTGACAAGCTAGTCCCAGAAGTTGTACGAGATTCCGTGGAATTCGCCTTCTTGTGCAACTTGCCGCTACTGTTGTCCAAGAAAATATCACCCTGCAGATTACTGTCGATACATCAGCTGAGACAAATAGTGGTGGCTATTGGCATGTTACGTGCACTTCAGCTTTATCACAATTGTCGTTTTAATGAGCCAAGTATGGCTGTTCTTGTTTGAACACTAAGGCCTGTCAATTATTTGATTAGGAGTTAGGACCTGAGAGAATTATTCCAAGTTTTCGGTCAAGTAGGACACAGATTTGCTTAGATACTCGAGCCAATGGAGTACTCGTGACGTATTCTCCCACTTTATAGCGCACTTTCAATTTTGGCCAATTGCGTGGGGATTTAGACCCTATAAGAGTCACAAATCTTGATATATATATATATATATATATAATATATTATAAAATAATAAAAGCAAATAAATGAAAGATTGACTGAAAGATGCAGATGAAACTTTGAAAATAATTATCTTTAGTTAATAATAGTAGTTCTTTTTTCGAATACATAATATTGCATTCAACATCTTAAATGTTAATTTTATTATTTAAAAATAAAAATTAGATGGTATTTATGTTATTTTTTAACTCTATATATTTTTAAAATATTTTTACTTTAATTTTTTATTGTATGTTCAGAAAAATATTCATGGACACCCATTGAATTCTCAAACCCATGAGTGTCAGATTTGAATTTACATTTTTAGACCCATAAGAATCTGGATTTAATTAAATTTAATAAATTTGGATCTAAATCAAAAGAATCCAAACTAGACCCTAACCATTGATATGCTTAGGTGCACACCATGCACCATTATTCAACGGGTCAAATATCATTTCACCCCTCGCCCCACCACCACCCCCCCTTTTATTATCTTTTTTGACTTTAGACCCTAATAAATTCAAATGTTTGGACCGATTGCACCCAACAATTGGGTTGTAATCTATTATTATGGATTTTTTGGATGTGGAATACGCATAAATAGAGTTTTATTTGGCATTTTACACCCCTCATTATCATTTCTTATAAATTGTTTCTTTAGTTTCTTACTACAATTTTTCAATCGCAAGGAAAATCATATAAGCTTAAGGTACAAATGCCTATATGAATAATAGGACATGGTTACAACTTCAGGTGTTACAACTCTCGAAAACCCCCAACTAGCAAGCTATTATAATTGGCTTTCCCCCTAAAATAAAATTCACTTAATATTGAGCAGATTACTAGAAGCAGATTACATGACTGAGCAGATTACTAGAAGCAATGAATATGAATACATGACTGCAACGATATTAGAAGACGTACAGGAACTTAGTCTAGGCTTTGAAAGCTGTTCTTTTGTGTTTATACCTAGAATTGAAAATCAAATCAGCCATGCATTAGCACAATATGCAGTAAAGCTAGTACATGATATTGAATGGGAGCACGATTTCCCAATATGGCTGATTGACTTGGTTAAGATGGATATGAGGGTAGTATCCCCTTTTTGTAACTAATCCTTGTAAGGTCAAGTATTCATATCTATACAATGGTAACGTTTGTTGAAAAAAAAAAAATTGCCTTGACCCAGGAGCCCAGGTACCAAATAATTTATTAAACTGGTAAGAATAGTTACTACACAATTTGTTCTAACAAATGAACCAATATTTCACGAGTAAACTTTATATAAACTGACAATGTATACATTATCACCGTTGGATTTATGACACATGTACAAAAGTTGAATTTTAAATTTAAATTTTATGTAGTTGTCATTCATCCAAAATTGATGCTACATACACTGTCAGTGTATAGAAAATTAATTCATATTTTATACTATTCATACTTAGGGAGAGATTTAGTATTATATGGGACAAATATATTACGAGATATTATACGTTTGTATATCATATGAATTTTTTAAAAATACAATTAAAAGTTCAGCATAAAAATATGAGTTTGAAAAAGTTATGCATATAAAAGTTATGCAATTAAAAGTTATGCATATATTTGATGGTTATGAAAGAAAGAAAAGATAAATTACCTGTCAAAATCATAGTTGAATTTTTTGAATTATTTTAAAAAGATTGCTACAATAAAATAAGATCTTTGTGAAACAAATAAATATATTGGTGAAATTTACTAATTCTTAAAATTAACTTCATCCAATGATATCACAGATAAGAGAAACTTCTGGAGATAACGTGTTCATTGGATTAAAGCTTTATTTACTAGTTAAGGGACTAGTTATGCACTTTTCTCAGTGCCGATCTGTTTGAAGGTACTATATTTGGGAAGATAGCTGGATGCCAGATAACAATCAAGGAAAGGTTACCTCATAGAAACCACAGGGGTGTAATCTGGTTAAAGTAGAGGAGCTGATCATCCAGTATAGATGGAACAAAAATCTGATATTCAGAAATTTTAGCTCCAAGGAGGCAGAGTGCATTCTAAGCATCCCCATAAGCCTAACCAACAGAGAGGACAGCAACTACTGGATCCATAGTTCAAATGGGAATTACACAGTGAGATCAGCTTATAGAATACAATCTGAAGGCCAAATGGAACGAGAGCAAGAAGCCACGGAGGTAACTGGTACAAGTTGGAGCTCGAATAGAAAGAAATGTTGGAAGCATCTTTGGAAACTGAACATTAAGCATAAGGTGAAGATTTTCTTGTGGAAATGCCTAAACCAGGTGTTACCAGTAAGCCAACTCATCTACGATAGAACCAAACAAGGTGATCCAATATGCAGAATCTGTGGTGAGCAAGGTGAGACGATAGAGCATGCTTTGCTTAATTGCAACCAAGTCAAACTAGTGTGGAAAATGTCACCTATTCAGTGGGAAGGAATACTAGACCAGCATGGTTGTTTTAGCAGGTGGTGGGCTACAATGATGGAAGCTAGCACGAGAAGTGAGGGTAACAAACATATCTCCCTAACAGCGAACATCCTTTGGCAAATCTGGAAAAGTAGGAATGAAAAGGAATTCAATGCCAAGCAGCACCCCCCTGTGAGAACAATACAGACAGGTCAGGAGGAATGGTTGGAATATGAAGAGGCATTGACAAAGAGCTCAAGCATGAGTACAGAAGAAACAAGAGAACAGATGGAATCCCCCCTGCATCAGGAGGAAATGGAAGGCATACTGAGATTAAGGTTTGCAACAGAAAAGAGTAAAGACACGCCTCAAGTTGGAATAGGCGTCACTGTCTCCAGGGACAATCAAAACATGATACGAGGCTGGACTTTACAGGAAAGAAGCTCTGGTCACCAAGTCATGGACGAATTAACAGCCATCAAACTACTGATGTGTAAAGCTAATGTCCAAAAAATGGAAAGGATTGAAGTGCAAATCCAGAACAAGCTAACGTACAATCTCATTCAGCAAAGGAAATCTCAGGATATGCGAATGGCCACTCTGATGGAGGATATTTACAGCCTTTAGTCCTTGTTTCGCATGTGTTCATTTTGTTTAGTAAATAGGAATAGTAACCATATTAGTCACCGGATTAGCGTGCAAGCGCTAGAATTCATAGAAGACCAGGAATTTTGGATTCCTCAGTGTTAGGGTACACTGATTGTAAAGTTCTTTCAAGTCTTTACTTGAATCTGTACAGGTTTATTATCTATAAAATCACTTAACGTTTCGAAAAAAAAAAAAGAGATCTGTTTGAAGGTACGGAACTTAGTTATATATGTGATAGCCGGAAATTTTTGTAAGAGGATGTTGCAAGAAACAAATAATGAGAACAATAAAGAACGATGATAACAACTGATATAAACTTAGCAGTTATTTTCCTATTATTTTGATATCTTGTAGCTATAAATTTAACCATTGGAATCAACTAATTAATCAGCAGAGAGTTCTTAAAGTTTTCTTCATTGTTTGTTTTAGAATTCGAATCCTGTACTTGACATTTGAGGGTAAAAAAATAAAAATTATTTAATAAAAAGAGATGTAGATAATACCATTTACTTTTCTTTTTTTTTTTGTCGAAACAATAGGATTGTATTGATTGAACCCAAAAATACATACAAGCGAGCACTTGCTCGATGCTGTAGATAATACCATTTACTTGGGTAGCTGTATGTTAGTTATTGCAAGATGGCTATAACTAGATCATGAATAACCATATATTAGTCGTGGAGATTATATAGGTGTAATCTTACAAGTAGTGGAGAATACATAGAAGAGTAAATAAGGAGCCACGTAAAATTAACTCCTACTTTACCTAGTAACAAGAAGGATTCTAACGTTATGCCAGCCTATGAAGCTATTAGCAGGGATATACCTGTGTAGAGCAGGCTCTCTACATTCAAGCCGTCCTTCGTGCTTAACCTATTCTTCAAAAGCAGCCACAGGATAAACGAGTACTTTGGAATGCACTTTTTGAACCAAACAAGGTGGTGCCAGTGAACTTCAACATATTGAGGGTCTAACAATTCAACTGCAGATTTAATAGAAAAGGTACCATTCTTACTAGCCAACCATCTTGCCGAGTCTTGGATGTTAACATTCAAGGATTGTCCAGATTGGAGGAGCTGTACAAATCCTCAATATCAGCTGTTCTCCTTCTACCTGTGGGAATCTTTCAATCGCCATTTTCTATAATAGAAGAGTCTCTAGCTTGTAGCTCGCTTCCAAACTGTCTTATTATATCAGGACCATAGGCTGTGTACTCTAGGGTGCCAGTTATCATACCAGAGAAAGGTGTTCTCACCATTATTGATCTTTGAAATAATATAAGGATGCACTATGAATCTAAGTCGAAGTAACTTTCGCCAAAACGAGGAACATGACTGAGGAATCGGAATAGCCCAGAAATATTGATGTTTGAGCTTCACACTATGAATCTAAGTGATCCAAAGTGATTTTTTCCTGCATACTACGTCCCAAATATCTTTGAATAGCAATGCTTTATTCCAACTGGCCAAATCAGGTACACTCCTAATCCACCTTGTTGAGCGGATTTGCTTATTTCCTCCCACCATGCTTTAACTCCATGTTTAGCAGAGGTTTCACCTTTCCACAAGAATGCAGTGAGCATGGCTTCAATCTTCTGTATGACAGCTTGAGGTAATAAGAATACACTACTCCTGCATACTCAGCTGTACTGACTTTACCAACTGAAGCATACCAGCAGAAGTCAAAGCTTTTGAGCTCCACCACATAATTTTCTTTTTTTATCTTCTCAATAATAGGAAAGCAGTCTTTCAATGAAAGCTTTGTGCTTAGCAAAGGTACTCCCAAATATTTGATTGGTAAATATCCTCTCTTCATCGCCAGAATCTTGCACAATTCCATTCCTTCCTCGTCACTAACCCCTAATAAGAGAATCTCACTTTTATGTAGATTGGGTGATAAGCTAGACAAAGCAGTAAATTCCAAAAGAACTGAATTCATTACATTCATAGATCTCGATTTCGCAGTTGATAGAAGAAATAAATCATCTGCAAATATGAGATGAGAAACTTCAAGGGCTTGACATTTAGGATGAAACTGGAATTCAGGTATCCTAGTCGCCTCATCAAACAAGAGAGAAAAGACTTCCATTGCTAAAAGAAAGAGATATGGAGAAATGGGGTCTCCGTCTCAAACCTCTAGTACTAGAAAAATAGCCAGCAAGAGCCCCATTCATGTTTAATGAAAATCTAGCCATGCATACACCTTTGCTCACCCATTGAATGTATTTTTCAGGGAAATTCATACACTCCATAACAGCAAACAAGAAATCCCACCTTACAGTGTCATAAGCCTTCATCATGTCTACTTTCACAGCACATTTAGCTTGTCCATTTTTCTTATGATAGCCAATAACAATGTCGCGCATTAACAGGATATTATCAGAGATCATCCTTCCTTTGAGAAAATATTTTGCCTATTACTGATTAATTCTGGTAGTATTCTTTTCATCCTCTCTGTCAAAATCTTAGAGTAGACCTTATAAACAGTATTGCAACAAGATATAGGTCTATACTCATGCAAAGTAGATGGATTAGGAACCTTTGGAATAAGAGAAATAATTGTACTATTCAGACGAGTATGTAGACTATCATTTCCAAAGCAATGTTTCACAGCTTTAATAAAGTCAGCCTGCACCACACGCCAATTCTTCACAAAAACTTCCACAGGAAAACCATCTGGTCTAGGTGGCTTGCCTTGTTGCATTGAGAATAGTGCTAACTGCACTTCAACATCAGAAACATCTTTTTAAAGTTCATGAATTTGATCACTAGTTAGCTTGTTAACAACAATCTGCTGTAGTCTTGGCATATATTAGTGTGGTTTAAGGGTTTTATTCCGCAGTTTGCTTATGTATTCTGGTTACTTTGTAAGGGTAGATTATCTATTGTAGCTAGATTCAAGAGGGGACTGGCAGTTGATGGTGTTTGTACTTTGTGGTCAGGCCCGTGAATCTGCTGATCTCCTTCCCCCCTTTTTTTTTTTTTGACCAAAATGAGCACTTTTATTGATCATGAAAGTGAGCTTTACAGTGGAAAAATCCTACTACTTCAATGAAAGTAAGCAGTCCTGTGGTAATCCGTAATCCCCACTCCATCACCAGCTGCCAATTCTACTGAGTACGTGGAGCTTTCGGCCAAGACAACCGCACAGTTCTGAATAACTTTGCCAATGACATGAAGCACTCTACCAGTGCTTTCAAGTTGCAATAGTATGTTGAAATACTCTCCTATTTTTCTCTTGCCACAGATGCCACATAATGACAGCTAGCATCAATCTTCTGAGTTTTGCACCAAAAGATTTCCCACCCAAATGATTGCACCACTGTTCCATTTCTTGACTCCATGGTAAAAAAACCTCTGTATGAGAAGCACCGTATCTCATACACATCTAGGAAATGCACAATCAAAGAATAAATATCCCAAGCTTTCATCTACCAAATCACACAATACACATCTAGATGAGATATTTGCAATACCACAACTCAGCAACCTATCTTTCATCATCAGTTTTTTTCTGCACCATTAATCACATTATAAACGCATACTTAGGAATGCATCCTGCACCCCACACTGGCTGAAACCATTGCACTTTGTTCCCTTGTTGATAAATTTTCTTGCATGTCTGACTTCCCAGAGAAGGCATTCCATTTAACATGGTTTGACATATATACTTGTTGCAACATACTTTCTGGAGTGACTTGTTGAAATTCAAACACCAAAAATTAATTCTTCTAATTTGGGCCAAGCCAAGCATCCATTATTCACGATTTTATAACTTTAGAGCAAGGACATAGGCATGGGCTCTTAAGCAGAGATTCAGGGTATTTCAAATACAAAGGACCTTGTGTATGCTAATTATCACACCAGAAAAAGGTGCTGCTTGTACCTGCAATTGATGCTTCAACAGCTGAGCTAGTGGCCTAAGATACAGAAGTTTCCTCCAACACCACGAAAATCCGCTAATCACTTGTTCTTTCGATGTCACTTATCTTGTCGAATGTAGAGGCAAGTTCAGTCCTGATTGCTATGTAGAGGTCCTTAAGCTTCGTGGCAGGATCGGAGCTGGACTGGTGGTGTGATCATTACAGCAGTAATTCCTTCTGTGATCTCTTTTGCAAGCTATCTTTATCCGCTAACACTTGCTACATTTGGTTAGCTAGGAACCAGATGCCTTTTTAGCATAACTGCTGCCCTTGTAATGTTGTTCTACAAAGAAACATCCAGGATGCGAGATCGATCTTCAATGGTTGACTGGCACCGAGTTGAAAGAACCAAGAGGAACTGGGAGATTAGCCTTAGTTGGGATCTAGACGAAAGAATTTTTACTTAAATGTAGTTGAATCTGGTTTTCTTATGTTACTATATTTCTGGTTAGATTTGTTTAGTTGCAGTCTTGTACTGGATTTGAACTTTGTACTGGGTGGATTTCCCTTGTTTACTTTCGAATGAATATGATTTGGGATAGGAAAAAAAAGGAAAAAATTCGCTGGAACTGTATTTGGATTTGGAATAATTTCAAATGTATGCACAAGGGTTTTGATATGTGTATGAGGTTGATCAATTGCTGAAATTCAACATTTCACTAAGAAGGAAAAAAATTGAAATCTTGACTACTCTTATGAGATTTACGAACGTATACCTGTATATATTGAATTTTTTCATTAACGTGATATAAATACTACTATTACTGGTGCCATATGTACATGTTGGAAGCTCAAGGCTTTTGAGATCTGTGTATATTTATAAAACAAACCGGTCATGCCTTGTTAAACATCTTCTTCGAAAGTGAAATTTTTTTTGAACATTGTTACGAACCGAATTTTCTATTCTTCCTCTGTTTATATTGCTCGTTGAAAATTGGATTTAGACAAAAAAGACAAAGAAAGAATTATAGACCCCTTCTTTACTCTTTGGCTATGTCTTGAATAAAAAAAATTGGAAAAATTGTTCAAAATGACTTTCACATTTTGCCAAATGAATTTTTTCATCTTTCACTTTTAAAATAATAAATTTGTGTCCCTTACAAAATCAAGTCAATAAAATTAATTTGGTCTCAACTTAGATTTTCGACAATTTTTTACCTTGAATTTATCACTTGACCCATACATGATCTTTTTTTTTAGGGGCAAAAAGGTAAGATCCCATTTATAGTTAAACAAAAAAATGATCGATATTGACGTTTATCCCTAAAAAAGTAAGAGCTGACTTGAACCGTATTTATTTTTTCTTCTAAAAAAGTGGGATCAAACCTAATTTATATACATTTGTGCCACTAAAAAAGTGGGGTCTAATATTTTGTATCCTAAAAATAACTACATGTGAGTCATATCATAATTTCAAACTAAAAAGTAGTTGAAAACTTAGGTTGGGATCAAATTTTATTAATTTAAATTTGTAAGGAACATAAAATTAACATTTTAAAAGTGGGAGATGAAAAAAGGGTTTTTCCAACGGGTGCCCTCGTTGACACACCTAGCATTTACCTAATCTACCATATATTTACGAATACTAATAATTATTATTCCCTCTTGTATTTATATACTTTTTCTATTTAATTTTTTTTATCCTCCCTTATATTTATTTGCTTTTTCTAATTAATTTTATATTTTAAAAAATATAACACCTAAAGTATATATTAACGAGTGCTCTATCGGCACTTGTTAAACAAACTGATGAAAAATATTCACTTGACGAAATGTGAGAGATGTTTTGAATAATATTTCTACTTTTTTTTTTTGAGTTTTCTTCCTTGGATTTCGACAAGCATATGTGGCTATGTTTTGAACTTTTACGACGGACAAAGAATAATTTGAGCGCTGTAAACATCAGAAATCTTGTCACTTGAGATCATTATAAATGAGCCACGGCTTTTGGAACAAAAGAAACCAACAAAGGCATGCATATAAACTGTATGCCTTAGAGGTGGATTTTCTCATTTGTTTGGATTACACATTATTTACACCTTATTTATACATATTGACTAACTTGCATCATCTACATATTTTTTCAATCATCTTTCTATTTCACATATATCACATCAAAAAAGTGTTATAGCATTTTTTTTAAAAATTATTCCAAATAATCTCCTATCCTGTATCCTATGCGTCAGTCCTTCGATTTGGCAATAATTGTTTGGGGGCCCAAGGGATATTGTTACTTGGCCAATGGTAGAATTGCGCCATTTGCACAAGTCTAGTGATCATTGTGTTTATAAGCCCCAATACGTCGTGATTGTGGATTGGTTTGTTAAAAAAATTTCTAGCTAAGTTTTTTTTTGTGTACCCTTCAAGTAATTTGACTCAATTAAACAGCTTCAGGCCCAATCAGCCATGGTCGAACAATAAGTTATTTACTACTTAATCATAGTACACAAGGCCCAACCCAACTCTTTGTTTGGTTTTGTAGTCCGAATTTTGTGCCAAATTTCTCAGAAAATGGCTATTTTTAGAAAGTCCAAAGTTATAAGAAATATGTCCAATCTAGAAAAAGTTTATAATTAATTAAACCCAAATGAAAGTCAGGCCGAAACTGCATAGACCCACTTGGTAATTCTACAGAGTACCAGCCAAATTGAGAAGCTTTCCAAATAGGGAAATTTTCTAATTCAAATTTTTTTTATTATAAATCCTTTTATCAGAGTCCAAACATGTACTGGGGAGTGTAGGAGTCGATTTATACAGTTTACAGACTGTCAAGGAAATGACATATATATTTCATGGTATGTACTTTTTAGGTTTAAAAGAATTCGATCGAAACACACTGCATAAGATGTGAGTGATTATTAATCCTTTGTGATTTTTTTGATTGGGTTTATAACAACTATTTTGCCTTACTATACATCAATCATACAAATTTAGATCGTGTATGATAATATTGATGTTCGAAGCATTATGATAATTTTTTTCGAGTGGCATGTTTTATGATGAATTAATCGATTTTATGTCTAATGTGTGTGGCTGTGTTTTTTGATGATTTAATCGATGTTATGCATAATGTGTGTGGATAAACGTTCACAACCACACTAGATTTCTTGTTTATGTAAAGGGATAATTGCAGAAACCACACTTGAGGTTTCTAACAGTTGCACTTACTTCCCTTAAGGTTCCAAAAATAACACTAACCTCCCCTAGCATGAATTTGGGCTTATAGTTGACATAAAATAGAATGAATTTACTTCTATACCCTTAGAGTTTAAGGTTGTTAGTAAACAAATTTGGGGGAAAAAATTAGGGCAATAAACAAGTCTAAAATAACTAATTAAATAAGATTAACAGTTATTTTTTGCTTTATTAGGCACTATAAGTTCACTTACAAAATGGTGCCATTTTGATGCTCCAACATGGTGCCATTTTGTGATTGACAACACTTGAGAAGACAATGCAAATCATATATTTATTACATAGAAGAGAAGCAGAAGCAAGAAAAATATAGGAGAAAGAAACCTCCAAGCAAGCTCCATAAAAGAATAAGTTTTGATGGTTTTGGTTGAACTTATTTCATCTTATGCATTCATGAAACAAAAGGAGAAAGAAAGTAGAAATCAAGGCAAAATCTAAGGATTTTTCTATTAAAAATCTATGACAATTAGAAGATGATAGGTAAGCAATACTTTATTATCTCAACTTAATACACAAAGTTGTGGTGTCAGTTACAGTATGATGAAATTATTGTGTTGATCATGAGAGAATATAGCTATATATGAAATATGGTAAATAGTATGAGATCGATATATTATAAAGTATGACAATAAGAAACTCTCTTGTATTGATCAAAGGTGAATTTTCTTGCTTGATCAACAACCTCATTATATGCTTTAGAACTTCAAATTTTTGAACATATATTTGTTGTTTCTTCCAAATTTTAGTGTTGCCCTTGTTCTCTTTGTACATATATCATTTGAGCTTCACTAATTGTTTTTCATCTCTTAATGTTTTTCACTTTTTTAATACTACAACCTCACAAGAGAAAGGGTACAAATGGAATAAAATTATTATTTCACTTCTCAAAAGACTTTTCTAATGGCACTTTCTCTAACATGGGCTGAAGTTGCTATCAAAATCTTAAGTTCAGGGGAGATTAGTGCTATTTTTCAAATCTCAGGGGAAGTGAGTGCAACTATTAGAAACCTCAGGAGAGGTTTCTGCAATTATCCCTAATGTAAATCAAGTGAAAGTTTAGATTGGGTTAGTCGCCAGCCTGAATATTCAAAGCCAATTAGACATGTCTACTTTATGAACTTTTGACATGTTATAAGTTTTCTTGTATGATTACATGATCATGGATATAATTATGTGAACATTCATCTTAAATCATATGTTATATATATATATATATATATATTTGTTCATGTATATGATATGTTAAAGCTCCTTATAATCTACATTTGATACTCATGAAATGAAACTACTGCAAAAGGATGGTGGGCAAAAGTCATTTTGAAAGCAATATATGTATTTATTATTTGTATGATCCAATGGAGGAAGTAAAAGCTGCTTTGCTGAGCGTGTGTTGCTCAAGCCATAACATTAATACTTTTCTTGCATATACTAAGTATAATCCTTTTTCCGTCAAAACTACCAAGAGTTGGATTGATAGGCATGAAGGACAAGAACAGTTTTGCATAATTGTAGGTGTCATAGGTTCCAAGGCAATATATATTAGACGATGGAAATAAGTTACATAATAGGACTATAAATGATGTCAATTATTTAAGTCATCAAAAGGAAAAAAAAATGCTTCTATGCATTTTAAGGAGTTAAAACTTTTCATTGTCAATTATAGCAACTAGGTGGTAGCCAAATCCATTAATGCAATTGGCGACTAATAGCTCCAAGAATCACACACCCTACACTATACAGTGCTTAAAAAGTAATATTTTGTGTTTCTTGTTTAGAAATTGACATCAATGTAACTTCACTCCAAATCTAATTATATTATATTCCGAACTCTCTTCCTAAAATAATGCCTCAAATTTCATATTACACCAATACCATCAATAATGTTATAATAATATTCAAATTCGGAGTCATAAAACAGCCTTAATATATTATGTTTAGGGTATTGCTGAAAAGAATCTAAATCACTAAAAGTCCAAAATAAACTTGCTATTTGTTCCTTTTCTTCTTTTCCTTTTTCTGATTTAGGTTCAATGAAGACTCAAAGCCTCACAAGAAGAAAAGGGGAAAAATGGCAGCTTGAAAGTTGAACCAATAATCTCACAAATATTTAACCAACTAGTTTTGTACCCGTTCGTTGAACGGGAATCTTAGAAAAATAATAAATTATTTAGTCAATTTTATAAAAATGTCGATATAAAATACAAACTTAATGTATATTTTACTATAACCTTTCTTAAGTATATTACTATATGCGCATTGTAATATAAAGTATTCTTATAATATAAATTTGAACATCTAATTCAGTAAATAATAATTTAAAAATGAAAAAAAATAACATTGGACAATACCATAACATTCAAAAACTTGAAAATAAATAAAAAGTGCAGTAAATAGTATCAAATAATATTCTACTCTTCAGAAACTTGTTTTTGTTTTTCTTCTGTTTGAACATTCTCCTCAATTTGTCCGTGCAAATCAGCATTTATTGATTTTCCATTATCACTGCATGATAGCAAAGCAGGATAACTAAGTATAAAAAAATAAATGATTTATCGCATTCAAGATTGTGTATAACAACACGTAAAGATTATAATTTAAGAAATAAAAATAGTATATTAAATCTACCTTCTCATGCAAATCTTTTTATGAGGATTTCCTTCCTCTGTGGTTTTTGTTGAACCTTCTGATGAATGATTCATATGAAGTGTATTGAAGTGTTGTTGATTAGAATCATCTGTTATACTAATTGAGATCTGGGAAGAAGATGCTTCAAGTTGGTATTGGTTGTCGGTTCCACCAATCTGATAATAATTTATCAAAATTAAAGGCAAAAATATTATGTGAGATATAATATGTGAAATATAAGAGAAATTTAATACTAATTCAAGATATATTACTAATCCTATGTGTTCATAAAAAAAAAAACAAAAAAAAATTCAAGACATATTACTAAACTTTTACAATTGAAGATCAACATGCCTTTTTAAAAAATATATATATTGAAAGAAGATGTACCTGATAATCAAGAGGAGTGGAAACCCAAAATTGATGTTTTAATGTGTCAACTGCTTGCACTGAAAATACCTAACCATGAATTTGATACTTGAAATCAATATATTAGAGGCTATATGTAGTGTAGGCATAAGAAATAAGAATTGATAAGAATATAAAAAGATATTGATAAGAACATTAAATGTAGGTTTATCTTGATTTAAATTGTTTAAAGTACGTAACTTTGGGTAAAAAATAAGAATCCTATAATATTAAGAATTCTTATAGGAAATAAAAATGCGTTCTCAAGACAGATTTTACCTATTTTGAAAGACCACCTCAACTATATCAAGTCCTTCAAGCGCATGGACTCCGATGGTGTGGGCCCACACACTAAATACTCCCCACCATCTGAGCAGAGATGTATTGTGAATCCTATAACCTAACAATGAGTATAACCTGCATGTTTTGGTTAACAACGACCGGGTTTATAGGAATTTACAAATCCGTGCTCAAATAGGAATTTATATTTGACCGTACAGGTCAAATATATATAGTTAATTGGATTCAATTAACTTTTTCTTTTCCAAAAATTTCGTGCTATGCACTATGTCTTGATAACGCACTTAATAATAAAATTTATTAAGAATCTTATTTCCAACATCAGATATTGACTTCTGTTATTAATGGTTCATTTTGAAATTAGTTACTTTTTTACTTCTTCTAGTGATAATAATTCTTATTTACTTCGGTTCCCTATGCAGTACACGAATTATTGGCATGACTTTAGAGATATATCTAATAGAGATATTTATGTCTCTTTTATTTATATCGCATTACTTTCCAGTTCCATTTTTGGGTAGGAAATAAGAATCATATAATATTAAGAATTCTTATAGGAAATAAGAATTGATATATATCTAAACAAAAAAGGAGCAAGCCACGTAGAAAACTACTTGCCGTCTCGTTAAGCCACGTAGGAAAGAGAAAACATGAAGGGATAAGAATAAAGATACGACTTTATTATATATATATATATATATATATATATATATATATATATATATATATATATATATGATGTCTTTACCAATTAAACCTAATCTTGAAAACAAACTTTCTGTTTAACATAAATATAGATATGGATATAGATGTGATATGACTAATACGTTGCTCCACAAATAACCATTCGACACAGGAAATTTGTGATCGGAATAAGGGAAACCATGTTCCATGAAATCAAAATGATAAACGCGACTCTATAAGAATATGGTTTTGTTATCCCAGTTTTCTTCTATTGAAGATTGCATACGATATTTGGTTTCGCAATCATGATGCGTATGTGCTTGTCAAAGTATGTTATTGGTAGTTTGTGAGAACTGACGGGTATTTTACATACGTACAAGTTAAAAAAAAAACTGAATTACACCCGTTCACTGCAAGTATACAGGTCAACAAGTAGTTTAGGGTATATATCGGGTCGATCCCACAAGCAAGAGTGAACAATTACCGGTATTACTAAAGCTTCTCTATTATTTAGAATATCAATGAATTATAACAAATTTAACCTACTGAAATTATACAAAATAACAAATAAAAGATCCTTAGGTTGTGGTATCCCTAACTACTCATGCAAGTGCTATATTTGGATCCTTGAGTACTACATCTAGGCTAGTTATGGTGTAATTTTCTTATGCATTTGAATCCTACTTTCGTAGTGAATCAATTATACTTATAACTAATCCATACCTATTCTCATGGTTATGAAATTAGCTACAAGTTTATTTTTTCAGTGAAATTACATGAAATGAATCACTAAAAACCACATAGGTGCACCTCTACTTTCGTGAGTGTACTCCCTATGTTTAGCACTTCTTGAACTAATGTTAAATCTCAATTTTCATTGCAGAAATAACACATTAGATAATCACAATTAATGGTACCATATTAATCATGATTTAAAGAGCTAAAGTACTAAATAACTTACTCAAATAATAGCTTCAAATAACCAAATAATGAACACTAACAATTATAGAAAGTTCAACCAAACCCAAGGTATAAACTTTAAAGACACATATTAAACATAAAATCCAGAACTTGTATATTAACTAAACTTAGAATCAAGTACAAAAGATAAAGAGTTGGAAAGAAAGGTAACCCTTGTCACATGAGCTCTTCCCTTGCCTTTTTCATCTCCATCTTCATCCTAATCTAGCTAATATACAAGAAGGATGAACTAACTAGCTAAACTAACCTACACTAAGGAAATGGAAGAACTACATTTTTGCAGACTCCAAGCTTCTCCCGTATATTATGTTTTTCTCTGGTTGCTCTCTATATAAAACTGATATGAGGCTCCTTTCCACTGGTCCAAATTTGCTGCTATGATTCTTCAAATCTCCTTTTGTTAAGATAGTAAAAAACCATTGTTTTTGACTTGAAAATAAGTCATATTGTCTGCCATTTTGTCTTCTGAAGCATGTGCACCGAATTCTCCTGCAACTTATAGCTGGAAAATAGTCTGAACACAAGAGAATTGACTGAGCAAATTGCAGAATTTCGGCCAGAAAACGTGCCTACACAAAACGCGGTTTGGAGTCGTGTTTTGTCTACTCGCGTTTTCACTCTGACCTTATTTCAACTACGATTTTCTCCATGATAAAGGCCGAATTAACTTTCTTACAAAACACAAAAGTTGTAGCCCTTTGAGTTATATTTCCAATGCTTTAAGAATCATCCAAATCAGAGCTTTGTAGCCTGAGATATGATCGAAATATCATAGACTGGTCAATTCTGGGCTTCAGCTTTTGACCATCCAGATAAGTTTCTGTATTTCGACTTTTTGACTAAGAAAACAGCTGAATTGGACTTTGATGTCTTCATACCAAATGTAGATATATCTCTTAGCTTCAAAATGGTACCAAGATCACCTTGATCCGATCTGTGTAGCTCCAAATATAGTCAAACTATGAAAATGTGTCTGAGTTGTCAAAGCTGACTTTTTCTTGATTCTTTTGTTCTCAAATTGCATTTCTCCTTTTAGACTTCATATTTTATTTTCACAACTTTAATCCATTTTCAATCATCCATATATCTTCCCAATGCACTTCATTTGATGATTGAATCATTAAACCTACAAAATATGAAGTTTTTACCATAAAATGCAATGTTTAGCCACTTTAACATAAAATGTAGTTTTTTACCAAAACCTTAGTTATTTTAGTTATAAAACTAAATAATCAAACCAAAATTAACTAATAAAACACACTAAAAAATACGTAAAATATATTCTTATCAAGAACCTGAAAATTTTCACATTTTCTAGACATTATTTTATTTTTGCCTACATTTTTAAACTTGCCTTTAAAATATTAACGTTTCTATGCATTTTTACAAGCAAGTACAGTTTTAAATCATTTTCCTAGTATAAGTTAGTGTACGTTAAATTTGAAACGCATTATAGACGTGGGACCCGCTAGTGCGATAAAATTTTGATGATTAAGTGATTTTTGTGCTAAGTGTTATTATTTTACAAGGTGCTAGGAGATAATTAGAGGTTAGTTAGATAGATTAACCATTGGTAGACAAGAGGATAAGATTTGAACCCTAAAGTGCCATTTGTTACAAAACTATTGGAAGTTGGACTTTTGACCAAAGTTATTAACTTTACTAAAATCATATTTTTGACCAAAATTCCTTCACTTTCTTGTCTTCTTTGGCTGAAAATATTGAGAGAAAAACCAAGAGAGTTCTTCATCTTCCACTTCAATTTCTTGTCCAAATCTTGAGTTCCAACCGATTAAATCACAAACTACTCCATAAAAGTGCTAGTTAAGATAGTTTCCAAGGTGTTTGTGGAGTCAATTTGGGAGGAAAGATACTAAACTACCATTTTTCTTGAGTTTTCAAGGTATTTTGCCAAGAACTTCTTTTTTACTTCAATTAATTGTTAATTAGTGGCTTATAGTTGTTATAGATGTTGTTTTGTGGAATATTTCATGGGTTGAACTAGAGTTATGTTAAATTTCAGTTTTAAGATTTCAATTCTGCCCTGTTCTGACCAGTGTCATACGACCATGATGGAGGCCGAATTGATCTTAACTCAAAACATGAAAATTGTAGAAAATAATGTTTTATAACTACTTGTAAAATTTCAGCTCAATCGGAGTACTGTATCTTATGAAATGATCGAAATACCCTTGACTACCATAAGTAGAGCTCTGTGGACCGTTTTGACATTTTACCATTCTGCCCGTATTTTTTCACCTTGATCCGTATTGAATTAGCATTTGGCCAAAACATGAAAGTTGTAGTGCCATATTTTAGCTTTCCAACGCCTTTGAAAACTCCTCAATCGGACTTTTGTAGCCTGAGTTATTCTCGGTTGAATGTAGTGCTATTAACCAGCCTGATGGTGAAATTCTGGTTCTGTAAACGATGAATTTGACTTGGATACACTATGAATTGGATTGAGTAGTCTTCATCAAAGTTGTAGTCCTTTGCCTTAGCTTCAAAATTGTATAAATTTCACCCCAATCCGATAAGCGTAGATTCGGTTGTGACCGACACGCTAAGAGACGTCGAACCTGTCTTTTACTTTTTGCCTTAAACCTTATTTTCGGCCATTTCTGTAGCATGGTTTTGTAATTGTATGACGTTGAGTCTATTGAACGGCTATTGTAATGAGACTATTTGCATGTGATTTTGGGACTGATTGAGGAAAAGAATGAAGCCATAAATGGCTGGAAAATAGGTAAATACAAAGGGCGTGCTGCCCAAATTTGCGCTCGAGTGCTAGGTAGATATACTCACGATTTGCGTAAGGATTTGAGAACGAATACCACTTGAACCATCTAGGATATTTGCGTCTTCTTTTATCGAGGTATATAAGTTAGAATTTGGCCGAAACTTATACCCTTGGAAAAATGAAATTTACGACTAATAGAAATACGTTTTCTTTGTCACTTCGACTCAAATGGAGATTTTAAAGTTTTACGAGTGAGCATAAGTTTTACAAATATTTTACTCATGTCCTTTGGTTTAAATGTACTCTTTTCACTTCCAAAACCATATTTATACGTTGTACTCGTAGTTATTCGAATTTTCTTTGGTTCACCTAAACTTTGGATGGTTTAACCGTAATATTTTTCCTTAGTTATTATTAGGGTTCCTTGGTGATTGAGGGTGTTATCCGGAAGGAAACTTTGGATGTTATTTTGCTTAAATAGGTGAGTGTTCTTTGTACATTATGTTTCCATTGACTATGTGACTTGTTGTGGATGTTTGATTAACTGTTAAATGTTTTCAATGATTGCTGAAATTGAGTTTTGCTAGGCGAGTGTGTACTTTATCGCACTCGACCTAAATAAATATGAAATTTTCAATGATTATTTGATTATACGCTAGTTGTGCATGAATGTAAGCCTTGTGGCTGAATTGGGCCCTTGCCCTTCGTTGTCGGTCGACTCGAGCCAGAAGCGGACTCAGTCGGGCGATTTGGTGACTCTGGGTGAAAGTTTGGTATACTCGAGTATTACCTCGTTGTCCGGTGGAGTCTGGCCAATGTCCAGAAGGGGGAAGAATGAAATGAATGAACGAGTGACAATATTAATGGAGGGGTTTTCACTTACAAATTGCATTTTAAAATGATTGGAGGAGTAAGGAAATGAAAGGTGAATGAAAGATCGAAAGGCTCCATGTGAGCATGTATCCTTTTAATGAATGTATTATCATTGTTTTATATTGTCAATGTTTTCTGGATTACTTGTTGTTACATGATTATAATGTCATTGGTTAAGTTGATTGTGTGTCCGGAACCTCACTGAGCTTGTAACTCATTCCGTTAGTTTTATTTTTCTTAACAGGGGATGCGCACAAGGACGAGAGATCGGTACAGACTAGCCTAGTCTAGTTTTTTTGAATTTTTGTAATGGTTCTCGCCCTAGTGCTTGACTATGGTTGGATGTATTAAGAACTGAAAACTTTCATTTTATTTGGGATTGTATATTATTTTGAGATTGAAATGAATGTAAGTATGCGTTTCAAGTTTGGAAATTATTTTTTTTTATTTTTTTCTTTCCTCGAGATTTTTTTTATTTCTTTTGAAGAGTTTGAGTGAGTCCTGGAGAGAGTTGGGCAGGCGGCCCGCCGAACCCTAGGGTACGCCCTAGGGGAAGGTGGGGCCGTCACAGGTGGTATCAGAGCCTGCTTCGCGTGGTCTCTGCGCGGAGTGAGTTTGGGCCAGGTGGTGAATAAGTGTGAAGGACTAAGTGCTCTTTTGAGCATAAGCTATGAATCATGAATTATTATAGGTCTTAAATCGTTATCATGGTATTTGAGAACAATAGATAGGTACGTCCGGTAGGAATCTCGATTGTAGATAATTTACTCTTGGGACTGGTCAGTTCGAAATGTGAATTTTCTTATTTCGGATTCTTGTACTCAAGTACTCTAGAGTTGAGGGCGATACTAAGTACTTGAGAATTTCATTCCGAGAAACATGAACAGGTTCGTGTTTAGCTAGAGTGAGTACAAGAGATCAACGGGCGCTTAGTTCGGATAGAAAGTGAAATAAGAGACCGGACGGGGGTGATTTTAGCTGAGTGTGGGATGATAGGTCGCGTATTCTTCTTGTTTTGCCTTGTATTGTATTATATGTCTTTTGCTTGTGGTATGTTAATGCCTACATGTATAGTACTTGCTACTTTGCCTAACTTGAAATGTCTTTTTGTGTATATGGTGCGTTATATTGTGTATATGTCTCCTTGTGTCTTTGATGTGTTATATCTTGTTATTTTAGTCAATTTACTTCGTTATATACTAAATCACCGTTTGCAAAAAAAAATAAAGAAAAGGGTATGGAAGGGAGACGTAGTCGCAGACGTGGTCGTGGCCGTGGGACTAAGCGAGCTCAAGAACCAAGAGAAGAAAGAGAGACAGTGGCCGAGCAAGAACATGGACCGATGGTTGAGACCGGAGATCAAATGGCGACGGCGATACAACAAATGACAAATATCCTAGCACTACTGGTAGATCAACAAGGCCAAATGCCAGTGAACCAACCCCGGAATCTCGAGATAGGAGAGGATAGGACGCTTGAGAGGTTCCAAAAGTTTCTATCTCTGAAATTTCATGGAGGACCTGATCCGGATATAACTGAACAGTGGTTGGAGGCGATGATTAACATCTTCGCAGCTTTGAATTACACGGAGCAAAGGCAAGTGAACTTTGCTGTGTTTCAGTTCGAAGGACTGGTCCGAGCGTGGTGGAATGTAATTAGGGCCAAGTGGGAAAGAGAACAGACGGCATGGACGTGGGCGAACTTTGTAAGGAAATTTAACGAGAAGTATCTCCCACTTTTAGTTCAAGAAAGGAGAGAGAACGAGTTTATTGGGTTACGTCAGGGAACCCAGAGTGTGGCCGAATATGAGACTAAATTTACTAAACTGTCCAAGTTTGCTTCTGAATTGGTGGCCGCAGAGCGGAGATGAGTGAGACGGTTCATACAAGAATTGAATCTGGAAATCCAGGAAGCTTTAGCGACGGTTCAGGTTAATACATTTATGGAAGCCCTTGAGAAAGTCCAAAGGATTGAGGATGCAAAGGCACGGGTAAAAGCCTTCCAAACACGAAAAAAGGGTGCATCTGGTAGTGTATCTGAGAAATCTAGCGAAAAGATAGCGCCTTCTAAAGTACAAAAAGTGAACCTTTCATCCCTCCCACCATGGACATTAGGAGCACTAGATGAAAGATCTACTAAAAGAAGTCAGATAGGTCCTGGGAAAATTTCTCTAGAAAGCCAAAAAGTGGCTTCTCACCTGGCCTGCGGATATTGTGGAAAGACAACTCATACTGAGAATGAGTGTTGGAGGAAAGGGCAAAAATATTTGATTTGTGGGAGTAGCGATCACCAAATTAGTAGTTGCCCGATGAAGCAGCCAAGGGGGAATAGTGCTCAATCATTAGATGGAACCAAACCGAAACAAGAGAATGAAAGAGGGAATCGAGCAAAGGTATATGCCTTAGACAACCAACAAGCTCCTGAGTCATCTGAAGGTAAAAATTTCGAGGACGAAATTTCTTAAGGGGGAGAGAGTGTGAAAACCTGAAAATTTTCACATTTTCTAGGCATTATTTTATTTTTGCCTACATTTTTAAACTTACCTTTAAAATATTAACGTTTCTATGCATTTTTATAAGCAAGTACAGTTTTAAATCATTTTCCTAGTATAAGTTAGTGTACGTTAAATTTGACATGCATTACAGATGTGGGACCCGCTAGTGCGATAAAATTTTGGTGATTAAGTGATTTTTGTGCTAAGTGTTATTATTTTACAAGGTGCTAGGAGATAATTAGAGGTTAACTAGATAGATTAACCATTGGTAGACAAGAGGATGAGATTTGAACCCTAAGATGCCATTTGTTACAAAACTATTGGAAATTGGACTTTTGACCAGGGTTATTAACTTTACTAAAATCAGATTTTTAACCAAAATTCCTTCACTTTCTTGTCTTCTTTGGTTCAAAATATTGAGAGAAAAACCAAGAGAGTTCTTCATCTTCCACTTCAATTTCTTGTCCAAATCTTGAGTTCCAACCGATTAAATCGCAAACTACTCCATAAAAGTGCTAGTTAAGGTAGTTTCCAAGGTGTTTGTGGAGTCAATTTGGGAGGAAAGATACTAAACTACCATTTTTCTTGAGTTTCCAAGGTATTTTGCCAAGAACTTCCTCTTTACTTCAATTAATTGTTAATTAGTGGCTTATAGTTGTTATAGATGTTGTTTTGTAGAAGATTTCATGGGTTGAGTTAGAGTTATGTTAAATTTCAGTTTTAAGATTTCAATTCTGCCATGCTCTAACCAGTGTCATTCGGCCATGATGGAGGTCGAATTGGTCTTAATTCAAAACATGAAAGTTGTAGGAGATGATGTTTTATAGCTGACTGTAAAATTTCAGTTCAATCGGAGCACTGTATCTTGTGAAATGACCGAAATACCCCTGACTGCCATAGGTAGAGCTCTATGGACCGTTTTGACATTTCACCATTCTGGGCACATTTTTTCACCTTGATCCGTATTGAATTAGTATTTTAACAAAACATGAAAGTTGTAGTACCATGTTTTAGTTTTCCAACGCCTCTGAAAATGCCTCAATCGGACTTTTATAGCCTGAGTTATTGTCGATTGAATGCAGTGCTGTTAACCAGCCTGATGGTGAAATTCTGGTTCTGTAAACGATGAATTTGACTTGGATACACTATGAATTGGATTGAGTAGTCTTCATCAAAGTTGTAGTCCTTTGCCTTAGCTTCAAAATTGTATAAATTGCACCCCAGTCTGATAAGCGTAGATTCGGTTGTGACCGACACGCTAAGAGACGTCGAACCTGTCTTTTACTTTTTGCCTTAAACCTTATTTCCAGTCATTTCTGTAACATGATTTTGTAATTGTATGACGTTGAGCTATTGTAATGAAACTATTTGCATGTGATTTTGGGACTGATTGAGGAAAAGAATAAAGCCATAAATGGCTGAAAAATAGGTAAATACAAAGGGCGTGCTGCCCAAATTTGCGCTCAAGGGCTAGGTAGATATACTCACGATTTGCGTAAGGATTTGAGAACGAATACCACTTGAACCATCTAGAATATTTGCGTCTTCTTTTATCGAGGTATATAAGTTAGAACTTGGCCGAAACTTGTACCCTTGAAAAAATAAAATTTACGACAAATAGAAATACGTTTTCTTTGTCACTTCGACTCAAATGGAGATTTTAAAGTTTTACGAGTGAGCATAAGTTTTACAAATATTTTACTCATGTCCTTTGATTTAAATGTACTCTTTTCACTTCCAAAACCATATTTATACATTGTACTAGTAGTTATTCAAATTTTCTTTGGTTCACCTAAACTTTGGATGGTTTAACCGTAATATTTTCCCTTGGTTATTATTAGGGTTCCTTGGTGATTGAGGATGTTATCCGGAAGGAAACTTTGGACGTTATTTTGCTTCAATAGGTGAGTGTTCTTTGGACGTTATGTTTCCATTGACTATGTGACTTGTTGTGGATGTTTGATTAACTGTTAAATGTTTTCAATGATTACTGAAATTGAGTTTTGCTAGGCGAGTGTATACTTTATCGCACTCGACCTAAATAAATATGAAATTTTCAATGATTATTTGATTATACGCTAGTTGTGCATGAATGTAAGCCTTGTGGCTGAATTGGGCCCTTGCCCTTCGTTGTCGGTCGACTCGAGCCAGAAGCGGACTCAGTCGGGCGATTTGGTGACTCTGGGTGAAAGTTTGGTATACTCGAGTATTACCTCGTTGTCCGGTGGAGTCTGACCAATGTCTACGGGAAGAATGAAATGAATGAACGAGTGACAATGTCAATGGAGGGGTTTTCACTTACAAATTGCATTTTAAAATAATTGGAGGAGTAAGGAAATGAAAGGTGAATGAAAGAACGAAAGGCTCCATGTGAGCATGTATTCTTTTAATGAATGTATTATCATTGTTTTATATTGTCAATGTTTCCTGGATTACTTGTTGTTACATGATTATAATGTCCTTGGTTAAGTTGATTGTGTGTCCGGAACCTCACTGAGCTTGTAGCTCATTCCGTTAGTTTTGTTTTCCTTAACAGGGGATGTGCGCAAGGACGAGAGATTGGTACAGACTAGCCTAGTCTAGTTCTTTTGAATTTTTGTAATAGTTCTCGCCCTAGTGCTTGACTATGGTTGGATCTATTAAGAACTGAGAACTTTCGTTTTATTTGGGATTGTATATTATTTTGAGATAGAAATGAATGCAAGTATGCGTTTCAAGTTTGTGAATTATTTTTTTTGTTTTTTTTTCTTTCCTCGAGGTTTTTTTATTTCTTTTGAAGAGTTTGAGTGAGTCCTGGCGAGAGTTGGGCAGGCGACCCGCCGAACCTTGGGGTACGCCCTAAGGGAAGGTGGGGCCGTCACATAGTTGAAGCCTACTTTTCGAAATCGACACTTTTGAAATCAAGTATTAACCTCTAAGGTTTCCACAATATGTTCGGACCACATTTTTGGTTTTGATTAGCTCATTTATTTCAAGAGTTACAACACCAGAGCTGTTTAGAATCACACGCCCTACACTATACCGTGCTTAAAAAGTAATATTGTCATAAATTCATTCAAAATCATTCTATTTGTGGAATTTATCTTTTGTGACTCTTGTTTAGAAATTGAATCAATGTAACTTCACTCCAAATCTAATTATATTATATTCCGAACCCTCTTCCTAAAATAACTAGAATTTTGCACGTGTCTTAGCACGGTCTTTTCTTTTTATTTATTGTGAATTTATACAAATATAAATAATTTAAATATAAAAATTAACAACATTTCTACATGTTCATTCATATTAATTTTAAAAAATTAATGTATTTTAAATTTTTAATTATTTACTAATTTTTAAACATTTGTTTACATACTTTTACTATAATATGATAGTATACATCAAACAATGTGCTCCATATCAAAAACTTGGTAGATATTCTTTTTTTTTTATAAATATTCTTTTGGATAATTTAAATTTTTATAATGACCATAAACTTAGAACTATATATTCATAATTAATTAAGTAGAAAATGATCTAGCAATCCATTTTTCTTCATCAATAAATATTTAATTTTCAATAATATTGATAAATCTATTAGTGTAATAGTTAATTATTTTTTACACTAAGTTAATTCAAAATTAAGAGAAAATATGATGAATAATTTGAATACTAATTAATGATATAGTGGTAAAAGGAAGTAATTTATGAGATCTGTAAGATTTCAATAATTGTGATTTAAAAATGTTTTACTGTACTTCTATGTAATAATTTGGTAGAAAACATATATCATTAAGATAAGATTATGGTGGTGAAAGAAAGTAATTCATGGGAATGTAAGATTTTAATAATTGTGATTTAAAAAGGTGTTACTATAATTGTATATAATAATTTGGTAGAAAACAGATATTATTAAGATTGTTTTCTAAAGTTATATTAAAATTACAGATAATTTTTAAACACATAATATAATCCAAATAGGATTAGTATGGGTAAAACTCAAACCCCATAACTCATTAATTTTCTTCAATTAGGCATGCCATGTAGGAGTGAGAGACACTATGATTAAAATAGCTACTTATATATATATATATATATATATATATATATATATATATATATATATATATATATATATATATGTATGTATATATATATATCAAATTCCATATTACACCTATACCATCAACAGTGTTATAATAACGTTCAAATTTTGAGTCATAAAACAGCCTTAATATATTATGTTCAGGGTATTGCTGAAAAGAATCTAAATCACTAAAAGTCCAAAATAAACTTGCTATTTGTTCCTTTTCTTCTTTTCCTTTTCTGATTTAGGTTCAATGAAGACTCAAAGACTCATAAGAAGTAAAGGGGAAAAGTGGCAGCTTGAAAGTCGAACCAATAATCTCACAATAATTTAACTAATGTCTTTACTAGTTAAACTGGATCTTGAAAACAAACTTTCTGTTTAACATAAATATAGATATTGATATAGATGTGATATGACTAATTGCTGTTTAACATAAATATAGATATAGATATAGATGTGATATGACTATTACGTTGCTCCACAAATAACCATTCTGACACAGGAAATTTGTGATCGGAGTAAGGAAACCATGTTCCATGAAATCAAAATGATAAACGTGACTCTATAAGAATTTGGAACAATCATGCAAGTGACACTGAGTCACTTGACAAGTTAGTCCCCCAAAGTTGAACAGTGATTTTGTGTGAATGGGTCACAAGAACTGGTGGAAGATTTTGATTTGTACCAGCCGAGCTTCAATACAACACATCACAATTCTACTTGGTTTCCCATTTCCCTCCCATATTGTCATATTATTGGTGCTCTAAAAGCTTGATTAATTTGCTTGTCCAGTCATGTTGACTTGTGCCCTTTATGGTTGGATGAGGATAAACCTAGATTTATATAGCCGTGTTTTTCCCGTGCAAATTAAAGTGTCGGCCCAAAAGCTTTTGGTCCTGAATCCTGCCACGCATACCTCGTGCAATCGTGTCTTATGTAATTTTAAGACGAAAAAAGAATGGCTGCACAATCTATTCAATTATTTCTCTCATCGACATCCACTCATTCTCTTATTTTCTCTTCTTTGTTATCGACTTTTTTTTTGTTATCCTTATTTACTCTTTTTTTTTCTTTGTTATCCTTATTTGTTTGTGAGTTTTGTGGAAAAGAATTAGGGTTTTGTGTAGCGCATTAATTTGTGTATTTTTATGGCAAAAAATGGACTTTTATCAAAATGTGAGAAAATAAAATTTGGCTGCACACTCTATTCCTATTTTTGTCTCATCAATAAATACAGCCTGAAGTTTTCTTCTCTTCTCTTCTTATGCATCTTCATTTATTTGTTGGTTTTGTGACATGTTGTGTGTCTCTTTATGCATATTTTGCGAAAGGCCAATAAGGGAAAATCTCAAGGGAAAAAGGATAGGATTCTTCATGGGTTTGAGAGCAAACAAATGAAAAAAAAAAAAACCCAAACGTTATTTGCTTAATTTTCTTCCCCATATTTATTCACGTAATCTATTAGTGTTTTTTTAAGACAAAAAGTGGACTTTACCAAGTTGGAACTCCTTAAGAATTACCGAGAGAACAAAATGATTCATCTTAAATGTGAAAGACTTATAATCAAATGGAGGAAAAACATAAGGAATCATTTGTGTTTTTTCCTATAAACACACAATGATGCACTTGTAATCACTGGAGATTAAATAGGATTATGCTCCCAAATCTCAGTAATTCAAACTGTGCAGATAGTTTTGTCTCTCAAAAATTGTTCATCTTCTGATAACCATTTTGATTTTTTCATACTTGCAATCAATCAAAACACAGTAATCATGCTCCAACCTCTACAAAAGTCAACTCATTATTTATCCTTCGACATTGTCCAACATTTCTGGAACCAGTTTTTTTTGGCTGCATATTTTGGACTCATTCTACAGCAGAGATGCTCCATGAGATTCATTATTGATTCATTTAGCATCATGAGCAAGGAGTAAATGATTATGGACTATGTGAGCTCTAGAAAAATCAGGCTAACCCGTTTTTATTCAATGGTAAACCACCCATAAACGGGAGTTGAATATGGTGTCAAGTAATTTTTTGATAAGTTTAAAGACTTAACTCACTGGGTTGATAGTCTCATTTAGAATCCTATTGCATCAAGAGCGTGCTCGTTCTTCTGGAGCCAAATCACTTTCAAGTCTCACGATTCATGACAAGTTTTTTTCCTCAGTTTGATTCCTTGCTAATTTGAGCTGAGTGCTTTAGTGACCAGGAATTCCATTTACATTTTATAGTGTGGTCCTACCAAAATGTATTACATATTAGACTAAAACTATAAACTTTTGTTTCCTAAATGGACAAAATATGTGGAAATGGGGCTTTTCATATATTTGACATATATAATTTCAAGGTTTAGAATCTCCATATATTTTACATATATATATGTATATATGTATATGTATATATAAGTATATGTACGTATAAAGTTATGATAGGTTTAGGTTGGTTGGAAATGGGGCTCTACAATTGACTTCTAGTCCAGTTCAATCTAATTAATATATGATATAAACTCCTACAATTTTGGGTACGAGTTGATGAATTTCATGATTACACTAAAATTATATAAGTTTACACCAAATATGGTAATAATTATATCAACTGGACAGAATTGGGTAGAATTCAATTGGAAAAACCCGAATCCAGGTTGGTTTCCACAAACAGGCTCCTAGTGACATTCTAATTACCTTTCAGCGCCTTTAAATACTGAGCCCTTGAACCTATCTCACTTCACTGCTATCCTTCGATTAAAGATGACAATGCTTTTTCTCTTATTGCTCCTTTTTTCAATCCTCGTATCCATAGGTAAAAAGCACAAGCAACTCAGAAATATCCGTCAACCACCAGGTCCTCCAGGGCTCCCATTCATTGGGAACTTGCACCAATTCGACAGTGAAAAGGCTCATGAATTCCTAAGCCAACTCTCCAAGAAATATGGCCCCCTCATATCATTACAGCTTGGTTCAGTACCAGTACTAGTTATTTCTTCAGCAAGAATGGCAAAACAGGCCCTGACAACCCATGATCTTGTGTTCTCCGGCCGGCCAGCTTCTGTTGGGCGGCAAAAGCTATCATACAATCGAAGGGATATTGCATTCTCACCTTACAGTGACTACTGGAGGGAAATGAGGAAGATTTGTGTCCTCCAACTCTTTAGCCTTAAAAGAGTACAATCTTTTCGTCCCATTCGTGAAGATGAAATTTCGAGCATGATTCAAAAGATACTAAATCTCTCATCTTCATCACAACTAGTTGATTTAAGGACCATAATAATGTCCTTGACGAGCACTATAATATGTAGAGTTGCCTTTGGAAAGAGGTACGATGAGGAAGGGCACGAGAGAAAGCGATTCGATAAACTTTTACAAGAATCCCAGGCCATGATTGGGGGTTTCTTCATCTCAGATTATTTTCCTTCATTCAGTTGGGTAGATAAATTTTCTGGGATTATTGAACGTCTTGAGAAGAATTTCAATGAGCTGGATTTATTCTACCAAGAGTTGATACAGGAGCATCTCAATCCAAACAGACCACAAAGCATGAAAGATGATTTGCTCGATCTCTTAATTCAGCTAAAAGAAGAACAATCATCAATTATAGGCCTATCTTGGGATCACATAAAGGCAATTCTCATGGTAGTATATCCCTATTTTCAAGATAATCAACTGTTGAATTTCCTCTTCTTTCTTTCTTTTTTCATCTTCTTTAACAAGCATATTGGTACATGGTTTTCTGAACATAAATCAAGTAAACTGAAAGTTTTTTTTTTGCGTTAAAATAGTTGATATGGTCCTTAATAATTATCGTTTACCCTTTTATCACAGGATATATTTATTGCTGGGACGGATACAGCTGCAGCAGCAATTATTTGGGCAATGACAGCCCTGATGAAGAGCCCTTCTGCACTAAACAAAGTACAAGCAGAAGTGAGAAAATTGGTCGGAGAAAAAGGAAGAGTAGATGAAGAAGATATTCAGGAGCTTCCTTATCTAAAAGCAGTGATAAAAGAAACTCTAAGATTATACCCTCCAGCTCCACTTCTAGGGCCAAGAGAAACTACACAAGAATGCACAATCGAAGGCTATGAAATTAAGTACAAAACATTAGTTTTCATTAATGCATGGGCCATTGGAAGAGATCCTGAATGTTGGAAAAGTCCAGATGATTTTATCCCAGAAAGATTTTTGAATAGTAATATTGATTTTCGTGGACAAGATTTTGAAATGATCCCATTTGGAGCTGGACGCAGAGGCTGCCCTGGATTTTCTCTAGGACTCGCAACAGTGGAACTTGCACTGGCAAATCTTCTGTATCATTTAGATTGGAAATTGCCTTTTGGGATGAAAGCAGAAGACGTAGATACTGAAGTTATGCCAGGACTAACCATGCACCCGAAAAATGCTCTTTCCCTCTTTGCCAAGAAATATGGGTAAAAATAAATAGTAATATGGAAAAATTAAATAAATAGTGAAGTGCCAGTGTCAGTTTGAAGTATGTTATCAGTGATTGTGTACTTGTATTTCTTTCCGAATAGTTCGAAATGATATCAAATATTTTTAAATGTCTACATTTAATCTAATGCAAGCTTGTTTGCATCTTTCGAAAAATAAGGTGTTGCATCCTGAGGTTGAAGAAACCCGACAAGAAAAAGTCATCAAATTGCGCAAAAAAGAAAAGAAAAGAAAAGAAAAAGTCTACCAACAGTAATGGCTTTGGAGTTTTATTCAGAAAATTTGTTTTCATTTTGTAATGTTGGCTGCAGGTTTCGGCTATATTTTACCATTCCTCGCCATATACCAGGTTTTGTCAATTTTTTTTGGGGGAGGGGGGGTGGGGAGGCGGGGACTGTTATCCTGCATTTAATAAGACATTGGTAATATTTCGAGCTCAAATAGTGGATTAATTCCCACCAAGGAATGGCAAATTTTCTTCAATAGGTGTTTGCTATTGTTGAATTTAATTAGCATTTCGAACTAAAAGCGGCACTTCATTTAGAAGAAACTAATTCTGAACTCAAGTACATAAAAGAATAACTTCTTAAGAATTCACAGTTTCTTAGATATAAATGAGACTCATTAATTTCAGAAACTTTCCTTGAGGCTTCTAATGATATAACTTTATAACCCTAAATTCTAAAAATATCGCTTAATTAATTGAGATAATTTCTTTCCAAAATTTTCCTTTTGTAGTCCTACAAATTTACAAAATTATAAGTACATTAACCAAAATGACGAAAACAATGTCAAAAGGTGCAAAGGTGCAAAGGTGCGAGTCTAAGAGGACAAAATATAGAGAGGACAAAGTATAACGGTAGCAATCATAAGCAGCATGTCTTTTTAAAGATACAAACAAACAATTCATAGTTTATTTTAGACATCTTCAAGATACAGAAAAATTTTATAGTTTGTCTATTTGGAAAGGAATTGGAGATTTTCTTTTCTTTTTTTTTCCAAAGATGGTAAATCTCTTCTACAAAAGGTGATTGTAAAACTTTAATAATGGGCTACTTTTATTTTTTGATGTGCTCATAGGGTGCCTTAATTAGAAGAAACACTTTCTTTACTGTAATGTGTATTGGGTGGATTTAAGGAGTCATATAATTTGTTTAGAATCTTCAAACTTTTCTTTTCCAGATCAATGGTTTGAAAATAATAAAAAGACAAAGTGCTTGTTAAAAGCTTATTTAAGATGTTTTCAAGGTGCAAAACATTACTTTCTTCGTATATAAAGTATTTTGTGTGATTTTTTTACATGTTTCGTAATTTTTAAAATTTTTTAATGTTTTGTGTCTAAATTGTGGCACAGAAACTATTAAAGGAACTATCAACCCATTAAGAATGGTTAATTTTCCATTAAAGAACCACATTCGTCAAGTTTTCAAATCTTGCAGGATTAAATTAGTTTGTCATGACAATTAAGGGTCCATAAGAGAAGGGCAATTTTCAAATGAATTTTTTTCCTTAAAATGAGTTTTTTAATCCTACATTTTGACATGGGTTGACAAAGTTGCAAAATGTCAAAAATAGGGGAGGCTAGTGATATATTTTAAAGTACAGGGATGATAAGTGATACTATTAAAATTCTCATGGTAGGTTTTTGTAATTATTCATTGTCAATATTATTAGAGTTTTAAACAAATTTCTCCATCCACGTTTTCCCATTGGCCGTTGCCATCAACCTGTTCATAGCAGACCAATTTTAGCAATTTTGGTCACAAAATACAGCATTGTCATAGTTAAAAAGCAAAAAAGAAAAAAAATCTTACTCCTCTTTCTCAAATATTTTTTTTTTGGAAAACTCGTTCTCAAATATGTTGAACTTAGGGGGAAGAATGGGTTGAATAGTTCGAGCAGAGAGAGTGTGATTGAAAGATCGGATTCCAGCACACACACACAGATCACATGTTTAGATGACAAGAAACGTAACCATCACCCTTAAACGTGATTAATTAGCATCAATAGATAATACCTTTTTTTAAAATAAAATATTCTTTATTGGAAAAAGATGAAATGCAGGATTACAAATTTTCCGACACACGCTAGCTCAATCTCCCCCCCTTGCTGTCCTCCTAACAGCTGACATGCCTAGCCTATCCAGGCGGGACTCTCCCCTAGCTAGTTTTGGAAAACTGTTGATATGCTCATAGACAATACAGGCATGTTGCTGATGATAAACACCTACATTAGCCAGAATGTCCGCCACACGATTAGCCTCTCGGAAACAATGAGAAACCCCCACGACATCTTCCACCATTTGCCAGATCTGCTCTATTTCGTGACGAATCTGCCACGGGCATCGAAAGCTGGGTTGAACAATCCCCACCAAAACCTGAGAATCCGATTGGATGTCAACACTGCTGAAACCCTTTTCTACACACAGTCGCAGCCCCGTTAGCATTGCCAGGGCTTCCGCGTGCAATCTGAACCGTCTCCCAAAGAACGCCAAGTAAGCCAATATCGGGTTGCCCGAAGAATCCCGCAAAATCCCTCCCCCGCCACTCCAACTTGGGTTGCCCTTGGAACACCCGTCCGTATTCAGCGTTAAACCTCCCTGCTCTTTTGCCTGCCACCGTACAATCTAATAGTTTACTCCGCCCACTTGTTGACCCGACCAGTCATACAGTTGGGGAAACATGACCCTTCCCAGCCTCTAATTATAATGACTATCGCAACGTCCGACATAATGGCTTGATGAATAGTGACCGAGCAATCCGGGTCCCTTCAAATACCGCTTTGTTCCTTGCCTTCCATATGTACCAGCAAATATAACTAGGCAAAATCTTGAAGAGGAGGCGCCTTTTCTCGGGTTTCGGAGCCACCAACCACCAAGCCACTACCCGAGCCCGCAATGCTGACACGACAGTCTTGAGACCACTTAAACTAGTAAAAAAGGTCCGTACCTCCGTTGCGATCTGTCCCTCCAAGAAGAGGTGCTCCAACGTCTTACTTGCTCCATCATGACAGCAGAAACATTTGGAAGGCATCTGAAATCCCATCTTACAGAAGACATCAGGGATTGGCAGTCATCCGAGCAACAAGCGCAGCATGAAGAAGGACACCTTCGTCGGAATACGACAATGCCAGATGTAAGAGTGAACAAATGAGGAGTTTCGGCCTTGCCGTACTTCCTCGAACGCCGATGCTATAGAGAATTTGCCAGATGAAGACAAGTTCCAGACGACATCATCCGGTTCCCCAGCATGCATCCGCCCGCCCATGCTGGGGAACCGGATGATGTAAGGCCGAAGGGAGAAGGTCAAGAGGAATGACCCGGGAGAAGGTCAATAGACTAATACCTACCTATAATGTTGTAATAATTTTTTATCGTAACTACTCTTGATCGGAACATTATAAAATAATCACAATAGTCATATAACATAATGCTATAAAATGTAAATCATTAATTCCACTATCAAGGTGACAAGACGACCTGAACAAAATTGAAAGATCAGATAAGGAAATAATCGAAGAAATCCTGGGCATCACTGTACCTGACACCCCAAATTCACAGCCATATCTTTGACCCCAAGTTGTCAACTTAAGAGTAATAATTGGCCAAAATGGTAAATAAATGGCTTTTCCATAAAGAAATATGTCAGGTTCCAACTTCTACCACTGTTTTCCGTTGCTTTAGAATATAATTTTTTCGAACGGGCGCTATTAGAACACTCATTAACATACCTAACATTCATCTAACTTACCATGTGTATATATATACTAACAATTATTACCTTCCCTTGAATTCACATATTTTTTCTATTTAATTTTACCTATTCTCCCTTGTGTTTATTTACGTTCCCTAATTAATTTTACATTTCCAAAAATATGACATCTGAAATATATCTCAACATAGGGCATCTAATAGACATAGCTGTTTTAAGATGATAACCGAAGTCTAGGGCCATATGTGCAAGGACAGAACAAAGGGGGCCAGGGAGGGAACACCACCAAAAGAATTTCAAAAGTCTCTTTTGTTCCCCATAGAATTTTACAAACTTTATTTGTATTATGAATTTTTACATCAAGAAACTATTTTGATACTAAATACTTGCCCCTTCAAACTTGAGAATATGCTGTGTATAGACATCATTGTCATAAAATTTAATTTTGTCATCCAAAATTTTCAAAAGTCATACTTGCAAATTTAAGTATTGTAATTGTTAAAAGACATTTTTTGATATTAAGTCCATACGGTACACATTTGAGAGTATAGTTTGGTACCCTCATTATTGTGATACATTTCATTCCCTCCTCACCCCTAAAAGGTGGACATGACTCCACCCTAGTTCATGTGCAGTGGTGTTGTCAGGACCTTTGGTCGGAGGGTGGAATAATTTTATATTAAACTTACAATGTGTAGTTTGTGGACTTTCAACTCAACTAGATATTTCTTACAACACGGACAATGTCCAGGACTGTAGTCTTCAAACAATCTTGGAAGACATTGACGTTCAGAAGAAAAATTTTGAAAGCTGCGCTTTCAGTTTTGTACCTAGAACGGTGAATCAATGTAGCCATGAATTAGCTCAGTTTGCAGCAAAGGCAACTAGAAGCTTTGAATGGGAAGGTTCTTTCCTAACTTGGCTTTCAAGGTTAGTTAGAAAGGATATGGGGATAGTTACCTTTTTTGTAATTAACTCTTGCAATTTCAAGTGTTGATATATATATGAGATTATCGTTTGTCAAAAAAAAAAAAAATAGCGATGAACCAATTTATTCAATATTACAAATATAAAATAAAAAATTATGTATAAATTATGATCTATTATTTGCAGTAGTTATCAGGTCATCTAATGATATAGCAAAACAGTTAATATTACGCATAAAACCATATCATGTACATTCTAATATACATAACAGACAATTAATATGTAATTAGTCAAACTGTCAAAAGAATATTTAGCTTACTTGTAATTCTTATGGTTAGACATATTAAACAAATAGATTTATTAGACAGGAAATACAGAATAGTATTATGTTTCGGGTCAAGGCCCCATCATAGAAATGGAGAGGGCAACCATAAAATGTTTTCCGCAAAAATGCTATAAAAAGTTCTAATAGTTTCGGGGGCAATGGTGGAACTAGTTGGAATATTTTGGAAATTCTGAAGGGGCAAAAGTGACGCAATCATGAAAACTCTAAACTTTGTATAGGTTGTTCTATGGCTTAAGGCAATATGGTAGGCCTCTCAACGGTGCGGTCTAGACCCACACCTAGCTTGGACTTGCTAATTTTTTTCAGGTATGGGTTCAAATATAATTCCATTTACTCGACCCGAACTCTGACCCATTTTTCTAATAAAAAAGCAGGTCGAATACGAAATATTGTATTTCAACTCATATTTGACTCGAACCCGTTTAAATAAATTAATAATTATAAAAAATTATATAATTATTAATACAATAATACTTATTATAATAATAATGTCTACTTATTATTATACAATAATACAATAATATATACAATAATACTTATTATTATAATAATATATACTTATTAATACAATAGTACTTATTATACAATAAATTAATAATTATAAAATTTATTTATTTATTTATTTATTTATTTATCTATTGTAAAATTCGACCCGTATTCAACCCGACCCGTATATGTGACCTGTCAAACCCAGATCTGGAAGATCAAATGTACGTAAGACCTGTCATGTATATAAGTCAAATCCGAAACATGTATAATAAAATGGGTCTGATTCTGGAATATTCAATTCTGACCCTACCCAATCCGTTGATAGGTCTACAATATGGCTTTGTCCCTGCATATGTGTCCAACAATATTCTACTTTTGTCTATTCCTTTATTATGAAAGAAGTAAAAATAAGAAAAGAATAGATTACACTTTTTTTTAATAGTTACTTCTGCATAGGTGTTTTCTATGAATGAATTTGATTAGCAATTCGAACTAAATGCAGTACCTCATTTAGGAGAAATTAATTCTGTACTCAAGCACATAAAAGAATAGTGTCTTAAGTATTCACAATTTTTTAGATATCATTAATGAGACTCACTAATTTCAGAAACTTCTCTTGAGGTTTCTAATGTTATGACTTAGCAACCCTATAAACTCTGAAAAGTATTGCTAACCACCCCTATTTTTAATTTTTTGTAATATTTATGACCCATTTCAAAATATATGATTAAGAGATTCACTTTTGGGAGACATAAGATAAATTTCTCTTCAAAATTATCCTTTTGTTGTCTTGCAAATTTATAAATTATAATTATATGATGAAAACGAGGACAAAAAGCGCAAAGGTGCAAGTCTAAGAAGACAAAATATAGAGAGGACAAAGTATAGCAATAGCAATCATAAGCAGCATGTCTTTTTAAGATACAAGCAAACAATTAACAGTTTATTTTTGATGTCTTCAAACTACAAAACAATTTTATGGTTTGTCTATTTGGTTACAGAAAAAGGAATTGGCCAGTTTTTCTCTCTCTCTTTTTTTTTTTGCAAAAGTGAAAACTTCTGTTATAGTGTTACAATTCAGAGGGTAAGCGGTGATTTTAAAACTTTAATAGTGGGCCACCTTCATTTCTTGATGTGCTCATCGAGTGCCCTAAAGGCATCAATTAGAAAAAATCTTTTCTTTAGTACATTGTGTATTGGGTGACTTTAAGGAGCTTTTTAAGTTGTTTAGAATCTTCAAACTTTTTTTTTGTCCAGACCAATGGTGTGGAAAAAACAAAAAGACAAAGTGCTTATATTTAAAAGCTTATTTAAGATGTTTTCAAGGTGCAAAACATTACTTTCTTCATCTAAATAGTAATTCATCTGATGTTTAAATGTTTTATAAATTCCTTAAAAATTTTAAACTTTTAATGTTTTGTGCCCAAATTATGACATGGAAACTATTAAAGGATCTATCAACCCATTAAGAACTGTTAATTTCAAAGAACTATGTTAGTTAAGTTTTCAAATATTAAGGGATCAAATTAATTTGTCATGACAATTAAGGGATCATAGCAAAAGGCCAATTTTCAAATGAATTGATCCTTTTTTTCCCCAAAATGAGTTTTTTAATCCTATGACTTGAAATGGGTTGATGGATTTGAAAAAAAGTTAAAAGTAGGGAAGGCTAGTAATTTATTTTAAAGTTCAACAGCGTTAAGTAATACGATTAAAAATCTCAAGGTAAGTTTTTATAATTATCCCTTATCAATATTATTAGAGTTTCAAACAATTTTGTCTATCCAGGTTATGCCATTGATGATGGTTTAAAGTGATAAAAATAAAATATGAAGTGTAAAAGAGAAAATGCAATTTAAGGACAAAAGAATGCAAGAAAAGTCAGTTTTGGCAACTTGTGGTATTTCGGCTATATCTTGAGCTACATACATTGGATTGAGATGATTCTTGAACCATTTTTAAGCTAAGAGACGTATCTAAATTTGGTATGAAAACATCAAAGTCCAATTCAGTCATTTTCCTGTTTACTTTGACAAAAACTTGACGTGCGCGGGATATACATATCAATTTAGTTCATCCACAATCAAGTTTTACATTTATGAACTTCTAAATATCCCACACACGATTTATTGCAAGTATACAAATCGTGAGCGAGTATAGGGTATTAAGGGTCTATCCCACGGAGAAGATTCGAATAACCGGTGTTTTTCAAACTTCTTTATTATCTAGACTACCATAAACATATAAAAGTAATAAAAATTAGCACTAGAAAGCTCCTAAAGATAAGGAATTCATTACTACTCTTGCAAATGAAGTTATCGGTTAAGTGAATGCTATTATCTTGGCTAGTTATGGCATAATTTCCTTATGCATGTGAAACCTACTCTCGTAGTGAATCAACTATACTTGTAATTAAGCCATACCTACTCTCGTGGTTATGAATTAACTACGAGCTCATTTCTTCTATGAAATTACATGAAACAAGTCACTAAAGCCACATAGGTGCACCTCTACTCTAGTGAGTATACTCCCTAAGTTTATTACTTCTCTGAACTAGTGTTAAATTCCAATTCTTATTACAAACTTAACACCTTTAGATAATCACAATTAACGGCCAGTTAATCATGATTAGAAAAGCAAAAGTGATAAATAATTTGTTCAAAATAATATTACCAAATAACCAAATAAACATCATGAACAAGATATAGAAAGTTCAACCATAAGCATTAACTTTAACTAAACATGAAGAAAATAAAAGAAAGATCCATACTTGTATTATAACTAAACATAAGATGCAATACAAGAAATAAAGTGATAGGAGAAATGTCACCCATGTCACTTGAACTCCATGCTCTCCATCTTCATCCTCAACTTCATCTAAGTTTAGCTACTAATACAAGAAGGAAACACTACCCTAACTAATGAACTAAGAAAAACTAGTGAAAGCTATATTTTTGATGAGTTTCTCTAGCCTTCCTAAGTTATCTTGAATCTTGCAAGTCCATGGCTATATATAGATGAATGTAGTCAAGAAATGAGACTTGAAACATCCCTTTTACAACTGCTAATTGGTTGTTACATGTTCATCAATAGCTGTGAATTATTAAAGAGGGAAACAAGTTGCACAAGTGGAAAGCAACCATTTCTGACCAGAATCTGGACAATTCAACTGCAATTTTCTCTATGATTGAGGCAGAACTAGCTCTTGTGTAAAACAAGAAAGTGGTAGATCTTTGAATTCTCTTTCCAATGTCTCAAGAATTATCCCATTTGGAGCTCTGTGGACCGAGATATGATCAAAATACCACTGACTGGTCAGAGCTCTATTGTCAGCTTTCGACAGCAGACTTTGACTTCTATATTTTGACATTTTGACCAGGAAAATGGCTTAATTGGACTTTGATGTCTTCATATCAAATTTAGATACGTCTCTTAGCTTCAAAATGGTTTAAGAATCATCTCAATCCAATGTATGTAGCTCAAGATATAGCCAAAATACCACAGGTTGCCAAAGCTGACTTTTCTTGCATTCTTTTGTCCTTAAATTCCATTTTCTCTTTTACACTTCATATTTTATTTTTATCACTTTAAACCATCATCAATCATCCAATTATCTTCTCAATGCACTCCATTTGATGATTGAATCATTAAACCTACAAAATATGAAGTTTTTACCACAAAAATCCATACAATGCAATTTTTACACTTTAACCATAAAATGTATATTTTCATTAGAATCCTAGTTTATTAGCTATAAAACTAAATAAAACACACCAAAACTAACCAATAAAACACACTAAAAATACGTAAAATATCTACTTGTCACAAGGCTCCATCATAGAAACGGAGAAGGCAACTATAAAAAGTTTCAATAGTTTTTGAAGGGCAATGGTGGAACTATATGGAATATTTTGAAAATTCAGGAGGGGCAAAAGTGGAGCAATAAAAAAAACTCTGAACTTTGTGTAGGTCGTTCTATAGCTCGAGGCAATGTGGCACTGGGACCAGGCTACCACCTGATTACAACTTTATGCTAGCTCAATTTTCCTCACACAAGATTAGACCTTCGTATTTTGGTATCTCAGAAGTTAAAAACATTAAATTTTGCTCCCAGAGTCTCCCCCCGTTTTTTTTTTTTTTTTGAAGAATCCCAAAGTCCATTTTCAGTCTATATTCTAATCACGGGTATTGACTGAGTTGCGAGGAAAAGTATTTTAGAATCCTCATCATTGTCAGATTTAGGATTTAAACCTTCTTTCTTATAGTTGAGGATAGGAAAGGCATGGAAGAGTAAATTTTTTTTTTTTTTAAAAAAAAGTGAACTTTCACCTGAACAGCACATTGCACTAGAGTGCGAATATCATTTTGGTAGATAAATGGAAGCATAGAGCTTTTTTGAGTTATCCTCTGACCAATGAAAATTCCTATTTTTTTCCCACGTCGTGTTTCCTTTTTGGCTATTGAAGTTTTGTTACTCATTTTGTGGGACTACACGCTTTATAGGCGAAAGATTAACCTCAATAGCACTTTAAGATGAACATTGAACATTTTTAAAATAAGAGGCATCAAAATGCTATCATCCAAATATGAAGAACTAGAAATAAACTAGATTAAAATGTGAGGGGCCTTCTTGTGTTATTTCCCTGAAATGATTCCTATCTTTCTCTTAGGATGTGTTTGATAAAACTAAAGTATGAAAATTATAGTATGAAATTTGAAATCTAAAATTTAAATCCATTAGTTGTTGAATTGTTAAATATTATATCCAATATATTTTAGTATATATCACGTTCAATAATAAGTGAATAATTTATCAATTAATTTTAGAAACAAGTTTTATTTAAAAAATTCAGTGCCACATAATTAATTCAGATATTCAATTTTTGGGTATCAAACGAATCTAAATCCATTAAATTTTAAGTGTTGAATTGGATTATCAAATAGGGTCTTAATCAATTTTAGGCTTCGGATCCTCTGTTACACTCATGACGGTTACACCCATGTTACACACTTGAAAGTGATACAAGTCTTGCACTATTTGGCGTAATTTTCCATTGTGTTGGTGTAAAACACTATTAGGTGTAATACGTATACCATTTTGGTGTATAATATACAAAATTGCACCAAAAATGGGTTTACGCCAATCTAGCGAAAAGATACGCCAAATATTGCAGGATTTAAGCCAACCAAATAGTATGACAAGGGGAAAAAATAACGTGACAAGACAAGAGTGTAACAGAGGACTCGAAGCCTCAATTTTAGTAGAATCGTTTAATTGGTTACAACAAAAATTATTGTTTCAATAATTTATTTACCCTTTTTCTGGGCTAAGCAATGATTTAATTACTACTCAATTCGAAGCCATTGACAATGATGGTGCAATAAACAAAAGATCATATTAATCATCTTCAGAACTGAAACACGGCATATAAATTGTGATGCACGACTGAGATTTTAGCAAACTTCTGACGACAAAAATCTATTACTATAACAAGATATATCTAAACTTCTGTAAGTTTGGACATCAGTTTTGTCGTATATTTAAAGTAAGTTTCTTGCAAAATTTTGGTTGAAGAATACAAAGTTTTTTATTAGAAATTTGACCACTTCTAATGTAACGATCTAGCAAATATCTTATGGAAAGGCAATTTTATAAGGACATATTGCAGAAGTCTAACCGCCAAATATAAAAATCATTGTCAGTTAAACATCGTGTTTTTTAATGAAATAATATGTCTAGTGAGCAAGATTGAGCCCCAAGGAATTTGAAATTCTTAGTTTTAAGTCTCTCTAAATGTAATTTCATTTTAATTACAGATTAGTATTCATCACACTACTTATGGGTAATTATTTATGATATTATTCTGTTATAATCCACAACTCTCATCTCAATATTTGTTGATCTAGCAATGTGTGCTAGCAGTAAAATAAACAAAAATAAAATACCAGCAGTAATTCAAGGAATTTGCATCCTTTAACAAGGGATTTGGACTGAGTTCAGAGGGGCATTTTTTTTTTAAGAGAAAAAAATTTATTTGAGCGTGGTTCATTAGTCTACCTGTAGGATATGTTGTTAATGATTCCAATTTTTGTATTAATGACACTAATTATACTGATTTGTCAAACTGATGAGTAGACGCTAGTTAAAAGAACTCAAGCTAGTACATTTTTTTTTTTTTTGACGAAAGTGAGGTTAAATCAATAGAATGTCCAAACAATCAAGCATGCAAAAAATATGAATGTGTGCAATTAGATAATAATTTGTGGATGCTAACAAATATTCGTCTTGCACTTGTTTGAAAAATGAATTAACTTTTCATGCACTAATAGTGTAGTGTTTTATTACACTAACAGTTTTAAATGTATATCACAAATGCATGATTTGAATTCATATTATATGGCATGATCTAAACCTATTAGTATAAAAGAAAATATACGCTAAGGACCTGTTTGATAATTTAATTGAGTGTTTAAATTTAATGGGATCAGATCTTAACATATTCAAACATATTTGATAACCAAACACTGAATGTCTTAAGTACAATTTGTTCCAAAAAATAAGTGATAAATTATTCACTTATCACTTAATGTGATATATACTTAAATATATTGAATTTAGTGCTTACCAATTCGCTAACTTAATGGATTCAGATTTTAGATTTCAGACTTTAAATTTCAGTTTTCAAATTTCAGTTTTATCAAACGAACCCTAATATAGTATAAAAAAAGGTTATCCTTAAAATATTATTACAAACAACCATCTTTTTAAACTTTTCTCTCACTCTGAGAGTTTCCCTCTCTCTCAGTAGAAGTGCCTTCCCTCACTCTGAGAGTTAAACTTTTCAAAAACTTTTCCAAACTTTTCAAACTTCCACAAAATTTGTTTGAAACTCAAATCCCAATCTATGACTGAAATTCAGAAGCAATTGTTGAGTTTTTATGATGCCTTTGTTTTAGTTGTTTCAAGCATGAGAATTTCTTTTTCCCATTACTTCGGCTTCCTCGCTTATTCTGAACTTCAACTTTCATCTGATTCAAAAACAAAAACCTTAAAAAATAAATAGAGAAGTTTTAGTGGAAGAGAAGAATGGTGGTTGTGGATTAACAGTCGTAGAAAGAAGTGGAAGCACAGGACTGAAAAGTGTCCTTTCAACTCTGTAACATTGAGCCTTCTAAGTTCACTGCATCTATCCTTCTACCTGTAGCCTTTGCATGGTGTAAGTTTTTTGTTCTTTCTATTTTTCTATCCCTTCTATGTGTGTGCAGCTCTTGTCTTGTTCTCGTGTTTTTTTCTCTTGACTCGGAGTTTCATCCAATAGTAGGTGTCTATTGAGCGTGGTATTCCCTAGTAGTAGTTTCTTATATCTAATGGTAGACGAACTAGCGGAGATAATGGAGAAGTTTGCACTCTCAGAAAAGGAGCTGGAAGGGGCCAACCTAGATGTTGGAGACATACACCTAGGTATCAAAGAGTGTCAAGCAAGTCTAGTAGGGAAGATTAAAGGTGAGAACATGGTAAACTTTGTAGGGATGAAAAACTTTGTAACTGCTGCTTGGAGTTACCTTGGAGAGCTTAGCATAATGGAACCAGGTCCCAATCTTTTCCAGTTTGTAATATTGGGGGAGGAAGACAGACAAAGAATCTTAGCTGGAGAACCTTGGGTCATAGATAGCCAACTGTTAGTGCTAAGAAACTGGTATGATGGAATTGAAGAGGATGAGAGTGCCTTTAATTTGGCACCCTTGTGGGTACAGATATGGAATCTACCAGTTCACTGGATCTCGAAGGAGATTGGAAGGAAAATAGGGAGAGTGTTTCATGAAGTGAGGGAGGTTATAATCCCTCAAGTAGGTGGGAAAGAGGGAAGACACCTGAAAATGCTATTAACAGTAGATATTTCTCAACCTTTACTGAGGGTACAACTGTGAAGATGAATGGATCCACTAAATAGTTGGGCTTCAAATATGAAAGGTGTCCTGATTTTTGCTACAATTGTGGTGTGGTGGGGCATAGTGAACGCAAATGCAAGATATTGTTGCCTTTGAGCAAAGGTAAATTGGAAAACCAGTATGGTCCTTGGTTAAGGGTGAATTCTAGAAAGGCTTACCCACAGAAGGAACAACAAAGTAGATACTCAGCGGAAAGAAGCTACTGGGGGTTCAGGAATGGGGAACTGGTCCCAAAAATGTGAAAAACCATGAGTTACAGGTAAGGGGAGAGACAGACAAGAGAGAACTGAGGACTACCCCCAATTGGAAGAAAGGAATATGAAGAGGACAGGAGGGGTAACAGGCACAGGTAGGGGTGACCTCCAAAAGGACAAAGAAGGAGAAGGAAGTTCAGGGCAAAGTGAGCAAAGGAATATAAGTCAGGTCCTTTTGAATAGAGAAGGAGAAGCTCTCACAAATACCATTCCCATTGCAGAAGGACAAAATGGTACCTCTATAAGGAGTAGAGAAGTAGGAAACCAAAAAGACAATTAGAACCAGAATCATGGCAAAGATGGGGAATCTTTAGAAAAGTGGCTAGCCAAAGTTACAAAGGAAGTATTAGCAAATGAAGCTTTGCCATCTGGAAGTGATCAAACTCAAATGCAAATAGATTCAGAAAATTTAGAGAACAACAAAGAGTGATAAGAAGGCAGGAAGGAAGAGTGAGAAAACTAATCAAATCTCCTGGAACTGGAAGAAGAGCCTTGAAAGAAGTAGATGGAAACTGCAGCATTGTGGGGCAACAAGGGAAAAGGAAATTATGTCTGGTTGATGAGGAGATGGAAGATGTCTTGGCAGGAAATCAAGAAATAAAAAAGAATAAGACTGAAATAGCAGACTTGGGAAACACAAAGAGAGCTGAAGGGGTAGGGACCAGCCTTTCCTGGTCCCTCAATGATAAATGAAGGTCATGGTATGGAATTGTCAAGGAGTGGGGAGCCCCTTGACAGTTCCCCAGTTGAGGGAGGCTAACAACCTCTTCTCTCCAAACATAATTCTTCTAAGTGAGACAAAAAATAGAACAAAATATATGAAAAAAGTGAAAGCAATTCTCAAGTTTGATGAGATGATAGTACTAGAAGCTATGAATAGGGCTGGTGGAATGGCTTTAATGTGGAACAAAGACATTGAGGTTCTGAAAGTGGAAACCACTGCTTGCACTATAGAAGCACATGTGATGGATGGGAACAGGAAAATGGACTAATGGTTCATAGGAGTGTATGCTAGTTGTGATAGCAGTATTAGGAAGAATCAGTGGAAAGTTCTTAAAGAAAGAAAAAGGCTTTGGGGGGATAAATGGTTACTGGCAGGGAATTTTAATGATATTGTTTCTAATGAAGAAAAGTGGGGAGGAAGGTTAAGAAAGGATTGGAGCTTCAAGGATTTCAAAGATTTCATAGCTGGGAATGATCTGATAGATATAGGTTCTAATGGAAATCCCTGGACATGGAGTAACAATTGGGATGATAAAGGGGTGGTCAGACAACGTCTGGATATTGGCTTGTGTAGTCCAGCCTGGTATCAAAACTTTGAAGGCACTAGATGTGACCACAATGACACTTATGGATCAGATCACAGCATGCTTTTAGTTAACACCAATCCACTAGCAGACAAGAGAAAGAAAAGGTTCATGTTTGACAAAAGGTGGCTTCAACAACAAGGGATCAGTCAAGTTGTAGAAAATGCCTGGAATCAAAGGTTTGAAGGTTCTAACAGGTACAGCTTGACTAATGAGGTTGCAAATTGTAGAGTGGCTCTTCTAAAGTGGAAAAATGGCTTTTCTAATAATTCTTTACAGAAGATCAACCAAATCAAACAGAAATTGGATGAGCTGAAGAATGCAAATATCCAAGACAAAAAGACTAGAAAAGCTGAACTGAAACAATAGTTGAAGAAGGCTTATATGGAGGAGGAACAATATTGGAGTCAAAAGGCTAGAATCAAATGGCTAAGAGAGGGAAATAAAAATACTAGCTATTTTCATGCTTGTGTGAAGGGAAGAAGAATGAGAAATAGGATGCTTAACATACAAAAGACGGATGGGTCTTGGATTGAAAATGAAAAAGAGCTAGGTAGAGAGGTGGCTGAGTACTACAGGAGGCTTTTTACCAGTTCAGGTGGTGAAAATATAAAGGAAATACTAGAGGGAATTCCATACTCCATAACTCCTAGTATGAATGGAAACTTAACTAGATCAGTTAATGAAAAGGAGATCAAATATGCTTTATTTTCCATGAATCCCAATAAATCTCCTAGCCCTGATGGAATGACTCCTCTTTTCTTTTAGAAATTTTGGAAAATAGTGAAATCTGATCTAGTTAAAGCCATAGGCTCATTCTTTCACTCTGGCTTCATGTTAAGGTCTTTGAATCATACACCGATATCTCTCATTCCAATGGTCCTGAACCCCACTGATATGAAGCACTATAGGCCTATTAGTTTATGTAATGTAGTTTACAAAATAATTTCAAAAATTTTGGCCAACAGGCTCAAGCATGTACTGCATTCTTGCATCAGTAAAAACCAGGCAGCCTTTATTCCTGGGAGGCAAATACTGGATAATGTTATTCTATCACATGAACTCCTATATTTTATGAAAAATAAAAGACTAGGGAAAGAAGGGTACATGGCAGTCAAATTAGACATGTCAAAAGCCTACAACAGAGTGGAGCGGAACTTTTTGGATGCTGTGATGGAGAAGATGGGTTTTTGTATGCTATGGAGACACTGGATTATGAATTGCTTGACATCTGTAACCTACTCCTTCAACATAAATGGCCAACCTATGGGATACATTACCCCTATGAGAGGAATTAGGCAGGGTAATCCTCTTTCACCCTACCTATTTCTTTTGTGTTCAGAAGGATTTTCAAACTTGTTAAGGCAAGCTATTGAGAATAGAAAGCTATCAGGTATGAGAATAAGCAGGGGTGGAGCAAGCATCACTCACTTATTTTTTGCTGATGATTCTCTGATCTTTTACAAGGAAGATAAAGAATAGGCAAAGGTACTGATGAAGATTCTGAAGATGTATGAGAAAGGATCTGGTCAGAGCATAAATCTAGAGAAGTCCTCTGTCTTCTTTAGCAAAAATATGCTCCAAGAGGAGAAAGCAGAAGTGGCTCAACAATTAGGAAACATCCAAACAGCTTCACATGGAAAGTACCTGGGACTCCCTATGGTGATAACTAGATCAAAAGAATAGGTCTTTGGCTACATCAGAGACAGTATCAGAAATAGAGCAAACAACTGGAAAAGCAAAATGCTCAGCCCAGCTAGGAAGGAAGTGATGTTAAAAGCAATATCTTTGGCCATGCCAGTTTACACAATGTCCTGTTTCAAATTCTCTAAAAAACTCTGACATTTAAATAGGACATAAAATAATTTCCAAATCTAGAGGGTGGGAGGCAAAGTCTAATTTTTAGGAGGTTATAGACAAATTTTTTAATTTTTTAAAGAGGTATCTAAAGATTTCTAAATTATTGGGAGGCATCCGCCAGTGCTCTTAGGGCCATACCAAATTAGGTGGGGCTAAACATTATCAGCCTAAGTCTCCCAGTTAAAACACCACTAAATTTTCCTCAATCTTTAGCTACAGTAACTTGTCAAAATACTACTAAATTTTATAAAATTATACCTAAAAAATCCAAAACCACCACCCTCTCTTGCCATTTTCATTTCTGCTGATGCTGGCACTATCTCATCCTACCACTATCGCCACCACCTCCATTGCCAACAGCCACCACACTTCCCCCCATTTGCCCTACCCCCTTCCATCCTCCTTTCGTCTTCCTCTTTCCCCCATCTTCACCTTTCCCTTGCTACCACCCCTTCCCACTACCACCCACCACCCTTCTCTTCTTCTTCCCCACCTACCACCATCTTCTTCCCCAACCTCCCTTTCCCTGTCACCCCATGTGACGTGCGCAAAGTATACATATACAATTAGTTTATCCATAATCAAGTTTTACATTCATAAACTCCTAAATATCCCACACGTGATTTATCGCAAGTATACGAATCGTGAGCGAATATAGGGTATTAATGGTCAATCCCACAGAGAAGATTGTAATTATCGGTGTTTTTCGAATTCCTTTATTATCTAAACTACCATAAACATAGAAGTAATGAAAATAACACTAGAAAGCTCCTACAGATATAGAATTCCTTACTACTCTTGCAAATGAGATTACTGGTTACTTGTATGCTATTATCTTGACTAGTTATGACGTAATTTTCTTATGCATGTGAAACCTACTTTCATAGTTAATTAACTATACTTATAACTAATGTTGGTCTAATCAGCAACATCCCTCAGATCCCAGCTTGAAGACTAACCGCCCAGCCCGTGGCACCCAAGGGTGCAGTCTCTCATGCTGGCCGAGCGTGGTACGGTGCTTTGCATTGCTATTGTGGTTAAGGAAATAAAGTTGCGCCTTCGCTAACAGCTATAGCTTTTGGTGCAATGGTAAACGCTTGATCCTGACAAATGGTATCAGAGCGAGGTCGCGGGTTCGAGTCTCCCTAGTTGTTGCTGGGGAAGGAATTGTTGGCCTAATCAGCAACATCCCTCAGATCCCGGCTAGAAGGGACTAACCGTCCAACCCGTGGCACCCAGGGATGCAGCCCCTCATGCTGGCCGAGCGTGGTACGGTGCTTTGCGCTGCTATTATGGTTAAGAAAATAAAGTTGCGCCTTTGCTAACAGCTATAGTTTTTGATGCAATGGTAAGCGCTTGATCCTGACAACTAATCCATACCTACTCTCGTGGTTATGAAATTAGCTATAAGTTCATTTCTTCTATGAAATTACATGAAATGAATCACTAAAGCCACATAGGTGCACCTCTACTCTCGTGAGTGTACTCCCTAGGTTAATTACTTCCTTGAACTAGTGTTAAATTCCAATTATCATTGCAAATTTAACACCTTTAGATAATCACAATTAATGGCCAGTTAATAATGATTAGAAAAGTAAAAGTGATAAATAACTTGCTCAAAATAACATAATCAAATAACCAAGTAAACATCACAAACAAGATAAAGAAAGTTCATCCATAACTCTAGACATAAACTTTAGAAACACATATTTAAATACAAATCCAAATCTTGCATTAACAAAACTTAGAGTTCAATACAAAGATAAAGATGTGGAAAGAAGAAAACCTTTGTCACTAGAGTTTCTTGAGCCTCTCCTTCTTCATCTCCCCTGGCCTCCTTGTTGAGCCAATACAAGAATGAATAACATTCAAAACTACCTAAACTAATGAACTAAGAAAAACTAGTGAAAACTACATTTTTGGTGAGTTTCTCTCTAGCCTTCCAAAGTTATCAAAATGGTCTCCAAAGGCTGCCATTTATAGAGAATTCAAGAGGAGTTGTTTCTAGTTGAAAAAATTGACTCTTGAAACTCTCTTGAGCTATCTTTCCAACTTTCCAACGTGTTTTAGTCAAATACAATCGCAATTGATGGCTGGAATTGAGTTGGAAAGGTTGTGTGAAAGCAAGGCAAGTTGATCAGCAAATTACAGCTATCATGCACATTTTCAACTGGTATTGTCTTGATGTTGGAAGCCGGAATAGCTCTTGTGTAAAACACAAAAGTTGTAGTTCTTTGACTTTGCTTTTCAATGCATCAAGAATCATCCAATTTGGAGCTCTGTGGACCGAGATATGATCAAAATACCTGTAACTGGTCAGAGTTCTATTGTCAGCTTTCGACAGCAGACTTTGACTTCTGTATTTCGACTTTTTGACTAGGAATATGGCTGAACTGGACTCTGATGTCTCATACCAAATGTAGATCTATCTCTTAGCTTCAAAATGGTTCAAGAATCATCTTAATTCAATGTGTGTAGCTTAAGATACAGCCGAAATACCACAGGTTGCCAAAGCTGACTTTTCTTGCATTCTTTTGTTCTTAATTGCATTTCCTTTTTTGTACTTCATATTCTATTTTTATCACTTAAAATAATCATCAATCATCCAAATATCTTCTCAATGCACTCCATTCGTTGATTGAATTGTTAAACTTACAAAACATGAAGTTTTTACCATAAAAATGCAATTTTCACACTTTAAACCACAAAATACGGATTTTCGCTAGAAACTTAGTTAATTAGCTATAAAACTAAATAAAACACACCAAAACTAACTAATAAAACACACTTAAAATACGTAAAATATCTACTTGTCAAATACCCCCACACTTGAACCATTGCTTGTCCTCAAGCAATTAGAAATACAAACCAATAGTGATTCCAAATTTTGAACATAAACATATGTGCACTATTCAACTTCATTTCCTCAAAAACAAGGTAAATAACTATTATGTAATCATTGAATTAAGCTCAAATACTCATAATATCAAGTAAAGGAGAGTCAACTATACCGCCATTATAACAAGTTCAATTCAATTTCTCATCCTTACCCAATTTTACAAGCAAATAACTCATATGGTTAATAAAATGCTTTCTAAACTCATGAACATCTTCTTATTTAACTAATAGAGTGATTTATTCATATAGTATATGTAAATGTTACTCAAGTTGTGAAAGTGCCTTTTTACGCGAAAATCGACATTTTTAAATGAAAATCGTTGGTTACTCAACACTTCACATACTCAAATTGCCTTACCTACTTTTAATTCGAGTACCGTTTTACGTAAAAGTCAACATTTGTAAATGAAGACTCCCGGTTACTAAGTACAAGAACTATTGGAGTAGAACAACTCTTATTCACTTCTTATTCTTTTTTTTTCCTTTATTCTTTTCTTCTTCTTTTTTTTTCCTTTTTTTTTCAAAGTAAAGATAATAAATATTCCCTCAAAAGCATAATCATGAGAAGAATATTACAATTATTGACCATATTTATCACTTAACTATGTAAAATCAAGTAAAGAGAAAAAATTTCATCAAATATGCAAAATGTAGGCATAATTTTCTCCACTTTACAAGAGATATACTTTCCTATAATGTACAAATTATAATTACACAATAGTTATTTCCAAGTTAAATGAGAAAAGAAGGTTTCAAATCACATATATTTAGCTCAAAAGTTGAAGGAATTTGAATTACTAATGGCATGGAACTTGTTATCCCTTTGGATAAAATTAAAAAAATTTGAAACTTTTTGGGGTAAATTTACAATTTTGGACAAGATTTTGAAAAATTTTTGACCCAAGATAAAACACAAGTCCAATATTTACAACCAACAAGTCCATCACATACAATGCATATAATCTCAATTCTCTCTCCCACACTTAACATGTACATTGTCCTCAATGTGTAAAAGGGAAATCAAGATAAAGAAAGTAATACTCCCCTATTGTTATGATTCAAATGCCCGAAGATGAAGTTTCAAGATCCGTGGTTCGTGTATCTCCAACGCTTCATGAGTTCCATTGGATAACCATTAGTGATATAAACCTAAAAATGAAAAATGAGAAACAAAGGTGATAACAAAGGCATTTATAAACATATAACGGCGGTCCGTAACTCCTATGCCTTTGTCTTGGTGATATACCTATAGAAAATACATAATAAACTACGCAAGGTACAAGGGAATACATAAGAAAAAGAAGAAGAATGAAGAATGAACCAGGTCTTAGGTTTTTAGCATTCGGACAAGAAGGGAAAACGTGTCCTGACAAAACGTGCCTTCGAGCCACGTTTTGTGTGAGGCACGTTTTCTTTCTTCTGGGCATAACTGAAAATGTGACTCATGTAAAACGTGGCTTGATGGAGCGTTTTCAAACCGCGTTTTTTGTACAAAAATTGCAGAATTGAAAACGTGGCTCGATGGAGCGTTTTCAAGTCATCAACGTTTTCTGCTGCAAATTTTTGCAGAAATGCCAACTTTGAAAAATTACACATGTTACCCAATTACTCAAAATGCATCATAGATCATTATTTTGCCAAAATTATCAATGCACGCACATGTAAAACGATCAAAACATGCATTTTACCTCTTTTGAACGGATCAAATACACCTTTAACGCAAATCAAGGGGTTGAGTTCCTTGATTGAAGTTCACCTTTTTCACCTCATTTGGTCACTTTTGCTTCTATTTCCAATACCTACAAATGAAAAACAACAACATAACTCAAACACATAATTTAAACATAAAATCATACCAAAATAACATAAATAGCCTAAACATTGGGTTGCCTCCCAACAAGCTCTTTTGTTTATAGTCGTTGGCTCGACTATTTTGTCTCATTATTCAATGAGGCTTAGTTACTGAATAATCCACCATTAGAGGACGTGGTGGATCATTAAAAGGTAGCTTAATAGCAAAAGCCACATGATCAAATGATATGAGAGGTGGAAGAAACTTACCTATCTCAAATGAGTCATAGATATTACCTTGAATATGCACTACTTGAGAATTCACCAAAGGAGTTACCATAAGGGTTTCTTGGGCAACAATACCTTTAGAACCTATACTTTTGATACACTCCTCAAGAGGGATGAAAAATGAGTCATTAAAACTCACCTCTTGAGGTTCAACATAAGTTCCAAAGGTACTTTCATGTGAAATGGATATTTGCTCATTAAAACTCGAATCAGATTCATCATTTTGATCAAAATATAATCCATTTTCACTTGCAACATGCTCACCATTCATGCTAGGGTCATTTTGCATATCATTAGAATAAATAACTTCACACAAAATATGTAATTGTTCTTGTATTCTACCAAAGTGAGAAGTTAATTCATCTAACATTTCTTCAACCCTATCAAAACGGTCGGAGGTTGCATTTGCTAACTTTTCTATAGCTAACTCCCAAGATGGCTTAGATTAAATTGGACACATTCAGATGGATAATCATAAAAACATGAAGAATCACTATAAGTACATTGATTATCCCAACCGTAAGCATAAGAATTACCCAAATTAGCATCATATTGATCAAAATAAGGATTGTAATACTCTAATTCATCAAAATAATCCACATTTTGTACTTGTCTACATGTATGAGTAGCATGATAACCTCTACACAAGTCACAAATCATATGATAAGAATTAAAAGTATTAACATTCCTCTTTTGCTCAAGCATATTCATAATGGTGTCCATTTGAATTTTTAACTTTATAACATCAAGTTTAGCCTTTAAGCACCTCAAACCATTTTCAAATGACATACCTTCGGTAATTTCTTGGTTACCTCTATTCTATGAGTTTTGTGCGCAATAACCATCCATTGCCGATCTTTCACTTCTCATGCATTGCTCCCCAATATATTCTACTCTCCTTAGTCCCCTAAACATGTCTTCAAAGTAACTCAAAAGCACGTTTAGTCAAGAAGAATAGGTGACTCTAAACAAACAAAAAAATATAAACAAAGACTCACAAAGACACTAAAAACAGTACTTAAGACACTAGACACAACAATAACAACAAAAACAAGTAAAATTGTCTAAATTAATAAAGTTGTTCTTAGCACCGATATTGACAAATCTTTCCCGGCAACGGCACCAAAAACTTGACGTGCGCGGGGTATACATATAACATTTAGTTCATCCCAACCAAGTTTTATATTTATAAATTTCTTAATACCATATGCTCGCCCACGATTCGTATACTTGCGATAAATCGCGTGTGGGGTATTTAGGAATTTATAAATATAAAACTTGTTTGGGATGAACTAAATTTTATATCCACAATCAAGATTTACATTTATAAACTCCTAAATACCCCATACGGGATTTATCGCAAGTATACGAATATAGGATATTAAGGGTCAATCCCACAGAGAAGATTGCAATTACCGGTGTTTTTCGAACTTCTTTATTATCTAGACTACCATAAACATATAAAAGTAATGAAAATAACACTAGAAAGCTCCGAGAGATACAAAATTCTTTACCACTCTTGCAAATGAAGTTATCGGTTAAGTGAATGCTATTATCTTGGCTAGTTATGGCGTAATTTTCTTATGCATGTGAAACCTACTCTCGTAGTGAATCAACTATACTTGTAATTAAGCCATACCAACTCTCGTGGTTATGAAATTAGCTACAAGTTCATTTCTTCTATGAAATTACATGAAATGAATCACTAAAGCCACATAGGTGCACCTCTACTCTCGTGAGTGTACTCTCTAGGTTTATCACTTCCTTGAACTAGTGTTAAATTCCAATTATCATTACAAATTTAACACCTTTAGATAATCACAATTAATGGCCAGTTAATAATGATTAGAAAAGTATAAGTGATAAATAACTTGCTCAAAATAACATCATCAAATAACCAAGTAAACATCACAAACAAGATAAAGAAAGTTCATCCATAACTCTAGACATAAACTTTAGAAACACATATTTAAATACAAATCCAAATCTTGCATTAACAAAACTTAGAGTTCAATACAAAGATAAAGATGTGGAAAGAAGAAAACCTTTGTCACTAGAGTTTCTTGAGCCTCTCCTTCTTCATCTCCCCTGGCCTCCTTGTTGAGCCAATACAAGAATGAATAACATTCAAAACTACCTAAACTAATGAACTAAGAAAAACTAGTGAAAACTACATTTTTGGTGAGTTTCTCTCTAGCCTTCCAAAGTTATCAAAATGGTCTCCAAAGGCTGCCATTTATAGAGAATTCAAGAGGAGTTGTTTCTAGTTGAAAAAATTGACTCTTGAAACTCTCTTGAGCTATCTTTCCAACTTTCCAACGTGTTTTAGTCAAATACAATCGCAATTGATGGCTGGAATTGAGTTGGAAAGGTTGTGTGAAAGCAAGGCAAGTTGATCAGCAAATTACAGCTATCATGCACATTTTCAACTGGTATTGTCTTGATGTTGGAAGCCGGAATAGCTCTTGTGTAAAACACAAAAGTTGTAGTTCTTTGACTTTGCTTTTCAATGCATCAAGAATCATCCAATTTGGAGCTCTGTGGACCGAGATATGATCAAAATACCTGTAACTGGTCAGAGTTCTATTGTCAGCTTTCGACAGCAGACTTTGACTTCTGTATTTCGACTTTTTGACTAGGAATATGGCTGAACTGGACTCTGATGTCTCATACCAAATGTAGATCTATCTCTTAGCTTCAAAATGGTTCAAGAATCATCTTAATTCAATATGTGTAGTACAAGATATAGCAGAAATACCACAGGTTGCCAAAGCTGACTTTTCTTGCATTCTTTTGTTCTTAATTACATTTCCGCTTTTGTACTTCGTATTCTATTTTTATCACTTAAAACCATCATCAATCATCCAAATATCTTCTCAATGCACTCCATTCACTGATTGAATAGTTAAACCTACAAAACATGAAATTTTTACCATAAAAATCCATAAAAATGCAATTTTCACACTTTAAACCACAAAATACGCATTTTCACTAGAAACTTAGTTAATTAGCTATAAAACTAAATAAAACACACCAAAATTAACTAATAAAATACACTTAAAATACGTAAAATATCTAATTGTCACGATGCTCCTCTCTTTTTCCCTTGACCCCCTCCTCCAACTCAGATCCAGTCTCACATGATGTGTCCGATGCAATTTTATGGCAAAAATTCAGTATTCTTAAAATGGTGAGGATCTAAAGTGATTTATCTCAAATATGAGAGACTAAACTAGTACAAGAATAAAATGTAAGTGATTTTTTGTGCGATTTACCCTAATTCAATTCTTTTCATTTTCCTAAGAGCAAATTATTCAGGTAACCACTGAACTTTTTGAATAGTCAAGATTTTGCCATTCAACTGGTAACAATATGGTTTTTCCCATTCAACTATTAACAGTATGTTTTTACCCATTCAACAATCAAAAATATAAATTTTGAACCATTTTGTCTGATAACAATAACAATAACAACAAATCTTCCTAGTTATATATAGAATATCACTTGATTATATATCACAAATTTTATAATTTAACATCTATGAATATAATAAGATGATAAAGTTTTAATAAATTTACATCTGGGACACAAGAAATAATAAGAGTTAAACCCAAACAAAATGAGAAATAATATAACAATAAAAATGACATAATTAGTATAACAATTAATATAAGAAAATCAGTATGATTGGACTTTTTGGGAGATTGTTCATAAAAATGGGATCCAACAATTATAAATGAAAATCACATGCATATATAATCTATTGTATAATTTAAATTAAATTTAGTCCATGTATAAAATGGTCCTAAAATAATTAGTACACTATGATACAATGCTATTTTAACAACAAAAATTTTTTTTTACTAAAAGTCTCAAATATTCATGACATACGTATGAGGGATATTTTACCATATTTGTATCTCACATCTAATCATTAAAATTAATTTGAGAAAAAATATTTTTGACAATAGAATTATTTTGAATTTAGTTAACAAGTTGAGATTTTTTAAACAATAAAAGTGAAATATTTTGGGAACTTAGTTGTTTATTTTCCCATAATTAAAAATTGCTATATTTTTGCAATTGTTGCCATTGACTTTTCATTCTGTAGACTAATTATTATCAATGTAAAATTAGTTTTATTAACAATAATTGAAGTTCCATTGATCTAAGGATTGACATTCTATTGCTATTATTTTATATGTAAATATTTAACCAAAGTAATAAAATAAATAATAGCTACTTAAAAAAAAAAGAAATTGGTGCTCAATTGATTGTAGTGTAAAATATTAGTACACAATTAGCTAGAGCTTGAAATGGAAGGGCTAGGACAAAAATTAGGGTTTCGCTGCTAGGGTGGGGTTGCTAGGGTTTCGACAGGCACCATAGCGGCAGCGGCTGCCCTCCTACCTGGAAGGGGGCAACCTGCATCCTCATCTCCTTCTTTCAAGAAGAAGGTCTTCTTAGAGCTTTTCACAAACACCGCTTCGCAGCTTCGGCAGGTGGAAGTGACCATGTCGATGCATCGGGGGGAGTCTACGATGGTCTTCTATGCTGCAGATATGTCCGTAGTTTCCTCTCCATTCCGTTACGCTCTGGTAGGGAAATTCTCGAAGGGCAGGCCGGTCTTGCCAGAACTTCGCAAGTTCTTCGCTACATTGGATCTGAAGGATGCTATCACGGTGGGTTTGTTGGATAGCAGGCATATCTTGATCAATCTCAACAACGAAGCAGATTTCTTGCGGGTGTGGGCGAGAAGTATTTGGTATGTTTACGGTTGCCCCATGAGAGTCTTCAAATGGACACCAAAGTTCCATGTCGACCGAGAATCCTCTTTGGTTCCTGTTTGGTTTAGGTTGCCTAAGTTGCCCAAACATTTGTATGAGAAGCAATGTCTCTTTCATATTGTCTCTTGTTTGGGGAACCCCCTATTTATGGATGCCGCGACTGCATCTTTGTTTCGGCCGAATGTAGCCAGAGTGTGCGTAGAGGTAGATTTGCTGAAGACTTTACCGTCTAGAGTGTGGCTGGACATAGGGGATGGAGATGGCTTCTGGCAGGCTTTACAGCCTGAAAACCTCCCTACATATTGTATCCACTGCTTTAAGCAGGGGCATGCAGAGGACCAATGCCATGTGAAAAACCCAGACTTGAGGAAACCGCAACTGGAATTGCGTCGCACGGAGACATTGGAGTTGGCTCGGGCTGTGCATGCGTCACAGGGGGCGGGTGCTACACAGCAGTCGTCCAAGTCGCATGAGGTTGAGCTGGTGGGAGGTGTGGAGGGGGGACTGTCTGCGGTGGCAAATGGGACTGATCCTGGGTCATCTCATAGGCCACAGGTTGTCCAGTTGCAGCAGTTTGAATCGAGACAGTTGGCGGCGAAAGAGGTGGAGTCGGTGGGTCTGGAGGGTGGAGAGCAACCTGCGACGGTGGCTGTCGCACTGCTGGGCTCTGCGGCTGTTGCCCAGCGCACAGCTTTAACCCCTCCGACGGCAGCGGCGGCAGTGATAGAGACTAGCGCGCTGGCCGCGCATGTCCAGGAGGGCTATGGCAGTCCCAGGTGTAGCACGGTTGGCGCTTTGGCTTTGGAGAAGGATGGGCAGCGATTGGTTTCCGAAGAAGTTGCGGAGAGGGACGGCACGCACATGTCAGGAATGCTACAGGTGGTTATACCACTCCCGAAGGCGCATGAGCAGCCCTTCCCTTCTGAGGAGCAGAGAGGAGGGAAGGAGGGTCACGTACAGGTAGTGATAGCGCCGGTAGAGGAACTCTAGATCGTGGAGCGGGTTACAGGGAGCTTGTCTCCACGATGAAGGGCGGGATGGCCAGTAATGTGGAATCGTCGGTGGTGCTAGACATCTTCAACTTGGACCCAATAATCCAACACGTACAGCAGGATGGGCGGAACATCGAAGGCTTTCAGTTGGTGGGTCAACACAAGGCGAAGGGGATCCGGGCTACGTTTCCGTCAGACCGTTCCTTACGCTCCAAGAGTAAGTCCTCTACTAACTCTTTCACCACTTTATCAGATGATTAATTATCTCTTTTAGAACATACGGGGTGTTTCGTGCCCCCCTAATTTTCATAGATTGAAATATCTAATTCGGCATCATGCTTTGCAACTTGTGGCTTTGTATGAGCCTAAATTGCCTGCTATCCTGGCGAATATCCAGTCCATTCGCCAGAGACTTCATATGGACTCGGCTTGGGTAAATAGCACGGGTTCAGTTTGGGTGTTTTGCTCAAGTGCAATTTCTTGCACATTTGTGGGTGAGTCGGATTAGCACTTGTCCATAAAAATTAATTCCCAGTTGCTACCCTCTTCTATGATATTTTCCTTTGTGCATGCTAAGTGTACCATGGCAGAGCGAGAGGGTCTTTGGGCCGGGTTGCGTAATGATAAGGAAGTGTCGGTGCCTTGGTTTATTGTAGGGCATTTCAATGTGATCACGGGAGGGGAGGAAAAAAAAGGGGGAGTGCCATTCCGGCCTTGGGAAGGGGTTGAATTGCTCTCATTTATGTCCATGGTTGGGTTGACGGATACGGAATTCTCGGGGTCCAGCTTTACGTAGTGTAACAACAGACAGGGTCGGGCCCGCATTTGGAAGCGCTTAGATAGGCTGCTCGCTGACCGCTCGGCGGTGGAGATGGGTCTCACTTTTAGGGTCCAGCATTTAGGTAGGGCTCCTTCAGATCATGCTCCCTTGCTTCTATCGACAGTCACTCGCTTGGACAATTCCCCCAAACCTTTTCGGTTTTTGAACTGTTGGACCACTCAGGAGTCTTTCCTGGATGTAGTTCGGCTGAACTGGCAAGTGGAGTTTACGGGAGATCCTCTGTACGTGTTGGTAGCGAAATTTCGCCGCGTTAAAAAGGCGCTTAAGGCATAGTTGAGGGAGTCTTTTGGGGATATCTTCGAGAAGGTGAAGAAGACGGAGGAGACAGTGGCACAGGCTGAGGTGTGCTTCGACGGGGACCCGTCAGAACTGCACCAGGTGCGTCTAAATGAGAGTTGAGCTTTGCTCACCCGGGCGCAGGTGCACGAAGACATGTTTTGGCGCCAAAAATTCAGGGTGGTATTGACGGGATTTTAATATATGTACAAGTTAAATAAAAACCGAATTACACCCGTTCACTGCAAGTATACAGGTCAACTAGTAGTTTTAGAGTATATATCGGGTCGATCCCACAGGGAAGAGTGAACAATTACCGGTAGTACAAAAACTTCTCTATTATTTAGACTATCAATGAATTATAACAAATTTAACCTACTGAAATTATACAAAATAACAAGTAAAAGCTCCTTAGGTTGTGGTATCCCTAACTATTCATGCAAGTGCTATATTTGGATCATTGAGTACTACATCTAGGCTAGTTATGGTGTAATTTCCTTATGCATTTGAATCCTACTTTCGTAGTGAATCAATTATACTTATAACTAATCCATACCTATTCTCATGGTTATGAAATTAGCTACAAGTTCATTTTTTTCAGTGAAATTACATGAAATGAATCACTAAAAATCACATAGGTACACCTCTACTTTCGTGAGTGTACTCCCTATGTTTAACACTTCTTAAACTAGTGTTAAATCTCAATTTTTATTGCAGAAATAATACCTTAGATAATCACAATCTATGGTAACAGATTAATCATGATTTAAAGAGCCAAAGTGCTAAATAACTTGCTCAAATCATAGCAATCAAATATCCACATAATAAACACTAACAATTATAGAAAGTTCAACCAAATCCAAGGCATAAATTTTAGAGACACATATTGAACACAAAATCCAAAACTTGTATATTAACTAAATTTGGAATCAAATACAAAAGATTAAGAGTTGGAGAAGAGATAACTCTTGTCACATGAGGTTCAACTCCTCCTTCTTTATCTCCATCTTCATCCTAATCTAGCTAATATACAAGAATGGATGAACTATACTAGTCTACACTAAAACTAATCTAACACTCAGAAGATGTAAGAACTACATTTCTGCACTCCAAGCTTCTCCCGTATGTCTCTCTATATCTCCCTTCAATCTTGCAAGTTTTGGCTATATAAAGGTGAAAGTTGGTCAAGAAGTGAGGTTTACACCTCCCTTTTACAGTTGGGAATGTTTCTCACACGTCTAGCATCACATGTGATTTAGTGGAGGTGAAATTGAGTTTTTCGCATCAAGAGCAGACTTCTCTGACCACAATCCGGCCAGAAATCCGGCCAAGTTCCAGCCTGATTGCTACAGTGAATTTTTGTGCACTTTTGTTCAATTTTCAGCTCTGCTCCGATTTTGCATCAACTTCAACTGAACTTTTCTTAATGATAAAAACTGATTTAGCTCTTGACCAAAACATAAAACTTGTAACTCTTTGAGTTAGCTTTCCAATGCATCAAGAATCACCTCATTTGGGTCTGTGTAGGATGAGAAATGACCTAAATACCCTTGACTGCTCACTACCCTATTTCAGCTTCGACCAATAGCAATTAGCTACTGTAATTCGGCTTTTTGACCTGGAAAACCTTCAAACTGGATTCCGATGTTTTCACCAAAGTTGTAGATCTATCTCTTATCTTCAAATTGGTTTAAGAATAATCTCAATCCGATCATTGTGACTCAATTTATAGCCGAAATATGAAAATGTGTCAAAACTGTCAAAATGCACAAAATCCACGTAAAAAGTGATAAAAATCTCATTTAATTGAACAAAAGCATTTTACACCAATTGAATCATTTTTGTCCAATAATGTAACCAAAGTGACTACAAATAATATAAAATATCATACAATTATTACGTAAATTAGTCACTTATCAAACTCCCCCACACTTAAATCATTGATTGTCCTCAAGCAATTCACACATAATCAACTACAATGATTCAAGAGGTGAAACAATATATGCACATTTTCAAAATTAATTCCTCATGACTTGGAAAACAATCATTATACAATTATTCAATTTACACTAAATACTCATAATATCAAGTAAAGGAAAGATAATTATACCTTAATTTAACAAGTTAAACTTAATCTCTCACCCTAACCTAATTTCACAAATAGGCAAATCACATAGTCAATTTATAGCCTTCCTCCTCTATAATCATCTTTTTCTCAAAATTTTACAACTAAGAGAGATTTATTCTCACTAATTTTACTTAAATAGTGAAAATACTTTTTTACGCGAAAATCGACACTTTTAGGTGAAGATCTCCGGTTACTCAACATTTCACTTATTCAAGTTGCTATGCATACTCTTAATTCAAATACATTTTTACGCGAATGTCGACATTTTTAGATGCCAACCCCCGGTTACTCGGTACGCGAATCATTGGAGTAGAACAATTTTTATTTACTTTATTTTTCTTTATTTTTCTTTTTTTTTTCTTTTTCAAAAATAAAGGACAATAAATAGATATTCCCTCTTAGAAAATTATATAAAAGTAATCAAAGGAGGAGTATAACTTTTATCGACTATATCAATCACTTACTTGTAAAATTAAGTAAAGAGAAGAAATCTCATTTAAACATGTGAAATTTATAGACATAATTTTCCTCACTTTACCAAATATACTTTCTAAAATGCAAAAATTCTAATTGCATAATAACCATTTTCAAGTTAAATGAGGACTAAACCTTCCAAAATACACATAAAGTTTCAACAATTGGAAGAATCAAATACTTAAGGTTGGAACAATTTAGCCCTTTTTGCACAAAAATGCAAAAATTTGAAGAATTTTGGGCCATAATGAAATATTGGAAAAGATTTTATAAAATTTTGGCAGAGTTTCTCCTTATAAATGGATGAAACTCCCTGCCAACAAACCCAATTTCAAGCAAATTATCCACATGGCAAATAATTCAATCACAATTTCAACATTTCTAAGCATTTAAATTCACAAAATATCATCACATAGCAAGTAAATGCAAGTCCAGTATTTTCCTCCCCCACACTTAAACTTCACATTGTCCTCAATGTGAGAAAAGAAAAATAAAGAGTAAAAGAAAATATAGCTCAATTGAACTTGCGCAATCCGAATCCATGTCCAAGTGATGAATTTCCAACCTTAAGTAGTCTGAATCACTAACGCCACAACAGAGATGAAGATCACTTGGATTAGTTCACACAAAAGAAATAAAGAAAATCACTAAAAAGGTAAACATCACAAGTACTATGGAAAATAAAAGACAAGCCAGCGGCAATGTCAAGTGGTGACAAGCACTCCCTCAAGTAGTCGCTTGGTCAGGTGAAGAGGGTGGAGTTGGAGGAGCTTCTATACCCAGATTGGTCTCAATGCGACGAAAACGCTCGGAGTTCCGTTTGTTCTCTTGGTGACTTTTCTTCACCCCAGCTTCGACGCAAAGCAGCTTATCCATTATCTTCTTCAGAAACGACCGAGTGTCTTGAGGTGAAGATGGACGACGTGAGGAAGATGGCTCAGTTGAGAACGGTGGGGTAGTTGTCTCAACTCCTTGACCTTCTTCAATTCGTTCAATTTCAGCTTCCTCCTCGTGTCTAATGTCTCCTTGAGCACCTCCTTGAATCGAAAGACCACCTACATCTTTACTCTTCAAAATAAACCTGCAAAAATCTAGTGTAAAGACGTCATTCTTTTTGAGACCTGTAGGTATAGAATTAGAAAAATCCACTCCAGCCCTTTGAAACTCGAAGGTCAAGAACCGAGGATATGGGAAAGCATGTTTGATGTCATTACTGCGAACCACAATCCACATGTGGTTAATGATAATGCTTCCCAATGGAATGCCTTGGATGTTGTCTAGTCTATGCTCCATTTTATCCAAGAAATAGATGTCACTTGTGCGCGCTTCATTGGTTCCACTTGCCCTTGGAATAATGTTGGAGGCAAACAGGTAAATTAGAAGATGTTGCGATTTCGGAAATGATGAAGTCAATACTGAATATTGCCCGGTCTTCCGAGTAGCCCTGCACTCAACCCCCAAGCGTACAAGTGCCTCTAGCATGTTCCAAGAGTCCAAATCATTGGGTTTGAAAGCTTTCTTCAAATCTACCTTATTCCCCACATCCGAAACATGAAGATAGCGCTCCAAATTACCTCTATGGACTCGAACTTTTCTCCCTCGCACTGTACTGGTAATCACCTCCGTGTCGTAGTGAAAAACCTTCTTGTCCTCGATATTCGCGTAGAATTCTCGGACAAGCTCCTCATAATAGAAGTTTGGGATGTTAAAGAAGTTTTTCCATCCCAATTTGGCAAAGGAAGCCTTGAGATAGTAGATCTCCTCAACATCCGGAGTGACATCTTTCTCCACCAATACCTTAACTCCCATCCTAGCGTTGTACCAAGCTTCATTTTCGGCGGAGGTGAAGCGCGACTTATCATAAGGGACTTCCTCCTCTTGTTCCCCTTGTGCCTCTTGTTCCTCTTGTTGTTGAGTCTCCTCTTCGGATGATGGCTCATCCTCAAGCACAAGACGTCTACTTGCTTTTCTTTTCATGTGCGGTGGTCTAGACGTCGAAGCTTCTCCTCTCCTATTGGGCAGTGGAGATTTTACCACACCTTTCTTAGTGCGAGCCATTGTACCTAATTAAAATTATTAAACGTTAACTTCATTTAATAGGTACATTGTTAAATAGAAGATAACAAACACTTAGTCACATTTACCTCTATCTTTAAAGAGACAAACTCATTAACTTACTTACATGATAATTAGCAATCAATATCATAAGTAAGTGTCCAAAGTAGTTATCAACAACTCTTGCTCCTATAATTTCTCCAAATAAAACATTTAAACATATAATATCCAATTAATTAGAAGAAGCACTTAAGCACACAAACAACTCACTCCCAACTTAATGACCTAAATAAACATAATTAAATGCTAAATAGCACTTTAACCATGAGTTTTAGGTTTTAAACGGTCATTAATTCACTTTTCACAAAAAAATATAGAATAAACATGCCAAAAATCAAGAGATAGGCAAATTAATCCCAAAATTAGCATGTAAATATCCTAGAGCAATCCCTTAATCTCATACAGTTTTCTTCAATCCAATTAGCTAATAATGATCAAATCAAATTAATCCTCAAAATTAGCTAAAAATTGCTAAATTCACCAAATAATCACAAATCCATGATTTAAACATCACCAATAATCATCAATAAGCTCAATAAACATAATAAAAAGCATCAAACTTCACAAAATGAAAAAAAATCGAAATTCCCCAAAAATAGAAAAAAGTGAAAATTGGCAAAATTCAAATGACAACATTTGGTGAAGATTTGTTACCTCAAACTTGTTGGTAGATGATTAATGATGCCAATGGTGAAGAAACCCCCAAAAATTTCACTCCAATTCGACCTCAAATGAAGAGTTCAAAATTTTGAAACCCTTGTTCTTCTCAAACTCAAATTCGAATTAAAGCTTGTTTTTCAAGGAATTTAAGCTATGAAATCAACTCACAAGAGAAAGGGGAGTGTTTTGGTGTATTTAGTTTGGAGATTGGATGGTGAAAAGATGGATTTTAGGAGTGGTGTGTGTTTAAGGTGTGAGTGTGTGTGTGTGAATTGAAGAAGAAGAGAAGGAGGGAATTGGGGAATCCGTGCGCGGATTCCCCTATTTGTGCGCCTCTGGCTAGAATCCAGCTGGATTCTGGACAAGCAATTTTTTTATTTTTTTTTTTATAATGCATATCCGGCCGAAAACTGGCCGGATTTCCAGCCGGATATGAAGCAGTGAGCAAAATTTTTTTTGTTTCGCCTCCCCTGTCAATCCGGCCATGAATCCGGCCAAAAATTGGCCGGATTTACCGCAAAAATTTTTTATTTCTGCAGTTTTTCCTTCCATTTTTCCATTAACCAAGGTTTTTACTCACCCAATTTTCAACTTTCTTCATTTTTTTCAAGAAAAACTCACCTTAAACATGAAAAATGTGCTTTCTCAACTAATTGCACCTTGAAACATGAAATCATGCATCAATATAACTTTAGAATTAAGCACTTTAAATGCATGAATTATCAAGAAAACTCCCTTTTTTGCTTCCTTATAAGATATTTTGCTCTTGAAGCCATTTGCAAAAAATCATTGCCATTGCCACCTATAAAACACACAAAAAATACTAATTAAACAACTTAAACTTACTAAAAACAAGAAATCGTTGGGTTGCCTCCCAACTAGCGTTTCTTTATAGTCATTAGCTTGACTATATCACCTCATTTTTCAAGGAGGTTTAGTTAACGAATAATCCACCATTTTAGGCCGTAATGGATCATTAAAAGGTAACTTTATAGTAAAAGTCACATGTTCTAATGATATGAGAGATGGAAATAACTTACCTATCCCAAGTCTTTCATAGATGTTACCTTGAATATATACCACTTGAAAACTTACCAAAGGAAATGCAATGAGAGTATCTTGGGCAGTAATACCCTTAGAACCTATACTTTCAATGCACTCCTCAAGAGGGGTGAAAAATGAGTCATTAAAACTCTTCTCTTGAGACTCAAAATTAGTTTCAAAGATATTATCATGTGAAATGGATATTTGCTCATTAAAACGCACTTGAGATTCATCATTTTTATCAAAATACAACCCATTTTCACATACAACATTCCCACCATTCATGCTAGAATCATTTTGTAAATTATTAGCGGAAATAACTTCACACAATGCATTCAATTGCTCATGTATTATCCCAGAGTGAGAAGCTACTTCATCTATTCTTTCCTCAATCCTATCAAAACGGTTGGAAGTTGCATTTGCTAGCTTTTCTATTGCTAAATCAAATTGATTAGAAAAATTTTCTACAGCTAGCTCCCAAGATGCATTAGAATCATTAGCTAATGGTTCATTTTCTAACTCCCAAGGTAGAGGTGCATTAGCTAACTTCTCTATTGCCAACTCCCAAGATAGTTTTGATTCATATTGGACACTTTCAGGTTGGTAATCATAAAAATATGAATAATCACTATAAGTATATTGATTATTCCAACCATAAGTATTAGCACTATATCGATCAAAACAGGGATTGTAATGCTCTAATTCATCATAATAATCAACATTTTGTACTTGCATACATGTATCGGTAGCATGATAACTTCCACACAAGTCACAAATCACATGATAAGAATTAAAAGCATTAACATTCCTTCCTTGCTCAATTTCATGCATAATTGTGTCCATTTGAACTTGTAGCATCATAACATCAAATTTAGCCTTTAAGCACCTTAAACCATCTTCAAAAGACATACATTCAGTAAATTCTTGGTTACCTCTGTTAAAGGAGCTCTGCACTTGGTAACCATCCATTGCCAATCTTCCACTTCTCAAGCATTGTCCTCCAAATTGACCTACCCTCCTTATTACCTAAAATTGCTTTTAAATAACTTAAGAGCAAGAGTAGTAAGAAGAATAGGTAATAAAACACATATACACATAAAACGCTAAAAATAACAGAAAATAACTTCAAACTATAACTAATAAAATGTCTAAACTAATAAAGTTGCTCTTCATACCGATATTGCCAAATCTTCCCCGACAACGGGGCCAAAAACTTGACGGGATTTTAATATACATATAAGTTAAAAAAAATCAAATTACACCCGTTCACTGCAAGTATACAGGTCAACTAGTAGTTTAGGGTATATATCGGGCCGATCCCACAGGAAAGAGTGAACAATTACCGGCAGTACTAAAGCTTCTCTATTATTTAGACTATCAATGAATTATAACAAATTTAACCTACTGAAATTATACAAAATAACAAGTAAAAGCTCCTTAGGTTGTGGTATCCCTAACTACTCATGCAAGTGCTATATTTGGATCATTGAGTACTACATCTAGGCTAGTTATGGTGTAATTTCCTTATGCATTTGAATCCTACTTTCGTAGTGAATCAATTATACTTATAACTAATCCATACCTATTCTCATGGTTATGAAATTAGCTACAAGTTCATTTTTTTCAGTGAAATTACATGAAATGAATCACTAAAAAGCACATAGGTGCACCTCTACTTTCGTGAGTGTACTCCCTATATTTAACACTTCTTGAACTAGTGTTAAATCTCAATTTTCATTACAGAAACAACACCTTAGATAATCACAATCTATGGTACAGATTAATCATAATTTAAAGAGTCAAAGTGCTAAATAACTTGCCCAAATCATAGCAATCAAATATCCACATAATAAACACTAACAATTATAGAAAGTTCAACCAAACTCAAGGCATAAACTTTAGAGACACATATTGAACACAAAATCCAGAACTTGTATATTAACTAAATTTGGAATCAAATACAAAAGATTAAGAGTTGGAGAAGAGATAATCCTTGTCACATGAGGTTCAACTCCTCATTCTTCATCTCCATCTTCATCCTAATCTAGCTAATATACAAGAATGGATGAACTATACTAGTCTACACTAAAACCAATCTAACACTCAGAAGATGTAAGAACTACATTTCTGCACTCCAAGCTTCTCCCGTATGTTTCTCTATATCCCCCTTCAATCTTGCAAGCTTTGGCTATATAAAGGTGAAAGTTGGTCAAGAAGTGAGATTTACACCTCCCTTTTACAGCTGGAAATGTTTCTCACACGTCTAGCATCACATGTGACTTAGTGGAGGTGAAATTGAGTTTTTTGCATCAAGAGCAGACTTCTCTGACCACAATCCGGCCAGAAATCCGGCCAAGTTCCGGCTGGATTGCTACAGTGAATTTTTGTGCACTTTTGTTCAATTTTCAGCTCTGCTCCGATTTTACGTCAACTTCAACTGAACTTTTATTGATGATAAAAACTGATTTAGTTCTTGACAAAAACATGAAACTTGTAGCCCTTTGAGTTAAATTTCCAATGCATCAAGAATCACCTCATTTGGATCTGTGTAGGCTGAGAAATGATCGAAATACCCTTGACTGCTCAATGCCCTGTTTCAGCTTCGACCAATAGCAATTAGCTACTATAATTCAGCTTTTTGACCTGGAGAACCTTCAAACTGGATTCAGATGTCTTCACCAAAGTTGTAGATCTATCTCTTATCTTCAAATTGGTTTAAAAATTATCTCAATCCGATCATTATAGCTCAAGTTATAGCCGAAATACGAAAATATGTCAAAACTGTCAAAATGTACAAAATCCAAGTAAAAAGTGATAAAAACCTCATTTAATTGAACAAAAGCATTTTACACCAATTATAGCCAAAATGAATTATTTTCTTCCAATAATGTAACTAAAGTGACTAAAAATAATATAAAATATTATACAATTATTACGTAAATTAGTCACTTATCAGGTATGGTTGACAGATGGGGATAAGAATACGAGGTTATTTCATGCTTGCGTGTCTGAACGGCAGAGGAAGTCGGTGATCCATCGAATAAAATCACAACGCGGGGAGTGGCTGGACAGGGAGGAAGATATTTCTGAGGAGGCAGTTTCTTTCTTCCATCACCTGTTTTCGGATCAACCAGGGTTGAGTTCCTCTCCGGTGCTGGATGTGATCCCCAAACTGATATCTGATGAGGATAATCTCGATTTGGAGCGGCACCCCTCTCTTGAGGAGGTTAAGGACGTGGTGTTCTCTTTGGACCCTGACAGTGCTACTGGGCTGGATGGGTTCTCGGGGAGGTTTTTCACCTATGCGTGGGAGATTGTTGGAAAGGATGTGTATGACGTAGTAGGTAGCTTCTTTGCTGGTTTGGAGCTGCTAAGGAGCATAACGGTCACTTTTATCGTCCTCATCCCCAAGGTGGGCTCTCCTCAGGATTTCTCGCAATATCGACCAATTAGTCTTTGCACGTTTGTGAATAAGATTATCTCCAAGCTGCTGGCGAAGAGATTAGCAAGGGTGCTGCCGCTCTTGATTTAGGATAACCAGAGCGGGTTTGTTCAGGGGCGGCAAATCTCGGATAATTTTTTATTGGCCCAAGAGCTAGTTTCCGGTATTCGGAGGGCGAATAGAGAAGGAAACGTGATCCTTAAGCTGGATATGGCAAAGGCCTACGATAGGGTGTCCTGGAATTTTTTGATGCAAGTGATGCGTAAGTTTGGTTTCGGGGAGAGGTGGATTGACATGATATGGCGGTTAGTGTCTAGTGTGTGGTTCTCAGTGATTATTAACGGGACACCGAAGGGGTTCTTTACATCTTCCAAGGATCTGCACCAAGGGGACCCCATATCACCAGTCTTGTTTATCTTGAGGGCGGAGGTCTTATCCCGGTCACTAAATGCACTACTGGCAGATAGGAGATTTGTCCCGTTCAAGGTTCCCAGAAGCTGCCCTAACATTTCTCCTCTCGCATACGCGGATGATGTGATGATTTTTACTAGTGGGTTGAAAAGGTCCTTAAAGATGGTCTTGTGCGCTGTGGAAGCCTACTGCAATGTGTCGGGGCAGTAGGTGAACCTCCAGAAGAGTTGCTTCCTAGTACATCGGAGGCTCAACGCGGTTAGGAAGCATACCATCGCCAAGATTACGAGTTTCAAAGAGCAGTCTTTCCCCATTAAATATCTTGGCTGTCCACTCTATGTCGAAAGGGGCAAGTCGATCTACTTCTCGGGGGTTACAGAGTCGGTATCCAAGTGGGTGCTGGCGTGGAATGGTAAGTTGTTATCTTATGGTAGGAAGCTGACTCTTATCAAGAGTGTGTTGGCATCTATACCAGTTCATATTTTGGCTGCCATGACTCCCACGAAGGGTTTCTTTCGACGTCTGGAAAAGATTTTCGGAGGATTCCTATGGGGTAGTTCTGATTATGATTTACGGGTTCATTGGATAAAATGGAGTTCAATTGTAGGCCGGTAGAGGAGGGTGGTGTGGGGATACGGGCTACAGGCGGTCTATGACGCTTTCTCTATGAAATTGTGGTGGTCGTTCCACCAAAATGTGTCCTTATGGGCACGTTTTATGCGGGGAAAATATTTACGGGGAGGTCATCCTTATGAAGCTGAACAAGTTAGGGGGCAATCCCACATATGGCGACGGATGGTGATGATCAAAGACCAAACGGAATAGCACATTACATGGGTTTTGGGAATGGGGAAGTGGATTTTTGGCATGAAAATTGGATGGGGCCGGGGCCGGTGTGCGATAAAGTGGAAACTTTTGGGGTACACGCTGTGGCACACTTTGTTGACCAACGCCGGTGGAACGTACACCTGTTGCAGCAGTGGCTGCCTTGGGTTATTGTGTCAGACATCTTACGTATTCCTCCTCCTGTGTCCCGACGGCCGGATTGCATGGTGTGGGCCTTGAGCTCCTCTGGCTCGTTTACAGTTTCTTTGGCGTATCAGGTGGTGAGCCAACCAGCACCTAGGTCAATGTTTTTCGCAAATATATGGCATCCGTTGATTCCAACGAAGGTGTCTTTCTTCATGTTACGTTTGCTGGGGTCCCGACTTCCAGTCATGGAGATTCTTCACCGCTTTCAGGTACATGGCATATCTCGCTGTTGGTGTTGTGAGGAGCCAGGGGCGGAGTCCCTAGACCATATTTTCTACACTGGAGAGATCCCTTCACAGGTTTGGCAGTCATTTGAAGGGAGTGATGGAAGCCTCGGTCCAGCTTTTACGGTATGACATATGCTAGCTAAATAGTGGTTGAGAGCCACATCAAAACCCGCTTTGAAGACAATATATCGGATTCTACCTTGTCTAGTGTGTTGGCATCTCTGGAGGGCTAGGAACATGATGCTTTTCGATGGCAAACGGGTGACAGCGGTTGGCATTCACTTGTGTATACTCTGAGAGCTACGAGAAATTTTGTGTGGGCGGTTTCCCAATCTTGCCTCTGGTGGTTTATCTTGGCATTCTCTTCTTGATTTAGTGGTCAAGAGGGACCGTTCCGGTAGGATTTCCTGGCACAAATGGAGCAGGTCGTAGCTTATGATCCCTAAGTTGAACGTTGATGGTTGCTATCAGGTCAATCCGGAAAGAGCAGGCGAGGTGGTATTTTAAGGGACCCAGAAGGGCGTTTTATTGTTGCCTTTGCGAAGGTGTTTGATGTAGCTAAGAGTTTGCAGGCAGAGCTGAAGGCAGTACTTGAGGGGGTGAGGCTTTGCGTACAACGAGGATTTGCGGAGGTGCACGTGGAGTCAGACTCTTTGCTACTGGTTCGAATGTTCCACGCCGAGGTCGGGATACCTTGGTGGTTAATGCGCGATTTTGAGGAGCTCTTAGCTTTACGGCATCATGTGCGGGTCATGACGCACTGTCTTCGCGAGACGAACAGGTCTGCGGTTGGTCTGGCTATGGAGGGCATTAACTCAGGCAGCAATTGGGTTTTCGAGTCGTGGGGGCAGCTACCCCTAGAGGTTCGCAAAGATATCTCTATGGATCGGCTAGGTGTCCCGTCTAGTAGGATTGACTAGTGCTCGTCAGGAGTAGTGCAGTGACTCATAGAGGTACGGTTTAGGCCCCCCTCCTTGTATCCCGTCTTTTCAGTATGAGCAATAAAATCAAATATTTATTAAAAAAAAATAGAGCTTGAAATGGAATTAAATTTATTTAGTATTTTACCGCTAACAACTTTGACCCCATTTAATGGTTAAAAAAAAATAAAAGAGATGTAGAGATTGGGATTGGTTCCTTAGTGTGAAAAAGGAAAGTTCCTCTAAAGTAATGCTGCGTGAAATTCTGGATGCATATGAAATTAGAAATGTGTTAATTTTGCGATTCATTCTCATTCATAATGAATTTCTTCGATTCTATATAGAATCGCAATTTTTTTCGTTCAGTACGTAAATATTCTTTTTTTGTCATATTGATGGCTTTGCTTTTAAGATTATCTACATGTCGGTGGTTAGTATTATTGACAAGATTAGAGGTCATGGAAAATGTTACTAATTTTAGGAGAAATTATGTATTGTAAAAATGGTTTAATAATTTTCTACTAAGCATAACTACTGCATACAAAAAGAAAAGATATTTTATTTTATTTTGCTTTGATTAGAAGAACTTGTACTGATAATAAAGGAAATTTCAATTCAACAATCAACGTACACATGATTACAGTAATTTTTTAGTCAATTAGACTAATATATGCCATAAAGTAGTAAGATTTAGTCATTTGTGAATTGATCATTTTAACAGTTTACATAACATTCATCTATAAAAAATTATGATTATTATAAAATGACATTTTATAATAATTTACATACCATTTGCCAATAAAAAAAAAGAGTTTGATAGAAAAAATATGGATACAAATCCATAATGTAAATGATACAAAGTATGTTTGAAAGTCACGGAGCTTAATGTAGACACCAAATTTTTGTCAATTTTTAATATTTTCTCAAGATTTTTCTATTTAATGAATTATTTATTTTTCTAGTATTTTAATGTGCATTTTTCTCATTTTTGCAGGTTTGCTTTTAAAAAAAAAAAAGGGAAAAAAAAAAGAAAAAGAAACAACAAACAACAAAAAAAAAACAAACAACAAAAAAAAAACAAACAACAAAAAAGAAAATTAAAAAAATCATCATAATCATTTTCTCTACCAAAACCCCTATTAACCCATTCCATACTCAATTGCCATGCACCTTTCTTTTCATTGGCAGAAGTCATCATTTTTGGAAGATTCAGCACACAAGCCCCATTTGGCTAGAAGTCCCTCTCGGCTCTCTCTGAAAAAAAAAGGAGAAAAAAAACACACAGAAAATAAAAGGGAGGCTCTCGGCTCTCTCTCTGGGCAGGACAGAAGACAAGCCATAACAAGAAAAAAAAAAAAGAAAAACTCCTCTCTCTATTCGGCTCCCTCTCTTTTGCTAATATACACACACAGAATCAAGCACAAGAAAGCAAGCAATCGGACGTGAGGAGATTGGAATTTCATCAACAATTTTAACTAAGGTCATAAGAGGTATCAACACTTCCATTGAACTATTTCCCGTTTTTTTTTTTTTTTATCGTGTTGAATTCATGTATTATTGGTTGTTCCTGCTGTTTTCTTGTTGTTGCTGCTGGTGTTGTTGAAATTTTGGGGTAAAGCCATGAATAAACATTAAGGAAAAGATGATTTCTGTGAATGCATGTTAATTGTTTGAAAAAATGCCAAAAAGAATTTTAGGGACTGTTTTGCCTTAATTCAGCCTTTTTATGTTGTTTTCTTGTTCAACTTAGATTATAGTTGTAATGTAGAAGTTATAAGGAGGCTTTTGGCATAGTTTTTAAGATTTTTGGTGAAGATTATAGTGTTTTAAAAAATAAAAAACTGGACTGGCTTTTTGCTTTTCGGCCACCTTCGGGTCATCTTTTGTAAAAATTAACTCCGGAAATGGAACCTACGCGAAAAATGGAGTGAGGGGGTGCATTTTGAGAAATTTTGGCGACCGGAGAAGTCACCAGCGACCGGCGACGGCGCCACCGGCGGCCACCATGACTGCCAGCTGAAGCTTCTTCGGTTGGCCGAAGAAGAAGGAAAGGAAACGTATGGGGAAGAAAAGGAAAAAAAGAAAGAAAAGGGGGGGCTTGGGCTAGTGTTTTATTTTTTTTTAGGTGGGCTTGTGGTTATTTTGGTTGGGTTTGGGGAATGGACTTTTGTTTTATTTCTTTTGGGTTCGGTTGGGCTAGAAGGTCAGAGCCCATGCCTTTATTTTGGCTGGATCTGAGTGATAAAAGACGGGCTGGCCTTGTGTTTTGGTTTGGACTTTCAGTTGGGCTTAGGTAGTTTTCGGCCCAAAGAAATAGAGAATGGCCCAGTGACCGGTTTTCTTAAGGAGATCTGCTTACGAAATTGCACTTTAGTCCCTGATCTCTGGATTAGTTTTACTTCGGCCCAGATCATTTTAAATTTCTTTCATGTAGGTCCTTGTAGTAATTGCACTTCGGTACCTGAATTTTATCTTTTATTTAATTTTGACCTCTGAACTTTGGAAAAATATGATTTTTATCCCCGAAAGTTTTTTTTTCAATTTTTGCAATTCAGTCCCTGATGAATTTTGACTCTCTTTATTATGATTGTTTCTTTTCTTTAATAGCTAATTATGCTACTTTTGAATATACTTAATTTGGAATTTTTAGATTTACTTAAATTTCTTTACGTCTGACATATTAGTGTGAATTTAGTACTTGTATTATTATTTTCTTTTTCAATTAAATTGGTGCCATGATTCTTTTGTTCATTGTGAGTATAAATAGGACAATTTGACTCCATTTAGTCACCACTTCAAATGGGAGGTACCCCTATTTTTATTATTTCAATGTCAATTACGTGCTCTTATGTGTTCCTATGTGTTTATATTTTTATATGCTTTATTTATTTGATTTAAATATTCATTCAAGTTTTCTTACATATGTTTTAGTTAATTTTTATAATGATTCGAGAGGCATTTAAATACCTCAAAATGTAATAGATAGGATAATTAGATTTATTTCATTATATTTTTCCTTTCTAGATTGTAGTTAGGCGCTCCCCGATGTAATAGATAGGTTGCGTGTTTATGTGGCTTATGTGTTATGTGTTTTATCCGCTTTTCTTAGGATTTTGGCATCTAGATATTATGTTTACGTGTTATGTGCTACGTGCTCTTATGTGTTTATTTGTTTTAATTTATGCTTTATTTGTTTCGTTATGAATTGTTAATGCATGACGTCACCACACTAGTCCAACGCTAGTTGTGGCTTCTCCCTCCGCTTACTTGCTAGTCCAACGCTAGTAAAGATTTTTAGAAATGGGCTAGTCCAATGCTAGACCCTTTAGGCCGTCTTGCGCTAGATTCATCTTTGTGTGTTATTCACTACATTTTCATGCATATTTTTATTGTTAGGATCTTTTCTCATTCATATGATATCCCCTATTATATTATCCCCTACCCTCTATAGGTGCTAATCATTGCATTTAGAATTGTATCTCATTTAAACTAGTTCATTTGCTTGTTAATGTTAGGATAATTATTTTCAAACATGGGAAATGGGTGATTATAACTTTTTAGTTTAAATACCCTATTAATCCATGTATAAGATAATTATGTCACGAGTTTTTGCCTCCCGTACCCTTTATGTTGCATTCCCTTTTTCTTTGATCACTTATATCTATGTATATAAATTAATTTCTTTTCTTTTCTTTTAATTTCATCATTTGCATACTCGTGACACCTTCAAGGAATTATTTTGGCCTTCGCAATTAATGCGATTGGTTCAATTAAACCCTTGAATGAACATTTTGTCCCTTTCAAAATTTTTAAATTTAGATTTGCATCCATGTAGGAAACATCCAAATATGATAAAATTAAGGGTTAGATTAGGAAAATTTTGACTAAACCTCGCAACTAGCTTAGACTAGGTCGAAAGGGTGCCTTAGGTTTGAGTTGATCGAACTTTTGCCTTCCCTTTCTTCAATCGTAACTCCCGAATTCATTTTCTCTTGTTTTCAAAGACCTGGAGTTGTCAAAAAGGGTTTTATTTTATTTTACTTTATTTTTGGGTTACTTGGTACACCAAAACTCAATACCAAGTGGCGACTCCTATTTTTCTTAAAAACCCTTTTAGACTAAATTTTGGACCCAAATTGTCGCATTTTTTTAAGTCCCATTCTAGGTCCTTGTTCACTTGTTTTTTTTAATAAAATCACATCTTTTATAATACCTACCTTTATTTTTATTTTTCTCGCGAAAAAATGGGGCGCGACACTTAACATATGGGTTATTTGACTATAATTTTCAAAGATTATGCTACGTTAATACAACTTTTATTTTTATACTTGTGACCCAGAAAATAAATTTATTAAAATTTTACCATTTTATTAAATTCATAGGCATTAATATATGAAAATTGTGATGTATAAGTAAGTGCTATTTTATATACAACTCGAAAAATTTGTTGTTATTATAATACAACTTTAACTTTTATACTTGTGACCCAGTAAATAAATTTAGTAAACCTTTATCATTTTATTATACTCATAGGTATTAATATATGGAAATTGTGATGTATAGATAAGTGCAATTCTATATATAACTCGAAAGATTTGTTGTTATTGTCATCCAAACTTTCTAACCTTTCACAAATCCAAAAATAATTCAAATTTTATAATATGACAAATTATTCTTACATATTTTATACGGTCATGTGCAAAAAAAAAATAGTTTTCATAGTATATTTAAAATGCTTAAAACATATAACATTTATAAATGATACATACAATTGTGTATCATACATTTACATTACGAGTAATTACTAACTATAATACTAAGTTTCAATCATTAATAAAAAATCTCAGCATTATTTCAAATAAACTTCCTAATACTTGTTACATATTAGTTTTTTTAACTAAAATAGCAAATTTATACCACAAACTAGTAGGTTTTGACCACTAACCAAATTTACTATTCTATCAACAATATTTACTATTAATCTATAAAAACTTACTATTACTTGAACTAAACTTACTCTCCAAAAAGTAAGTTTCGGATATAAAATAGTAATTATTTTCAAAAAAAAAGTAAGTTTCATATTTATTCCAATTTACTTTTTGAGACATAAAAGTTACTAATTTATCGAGTTAACTTACTATTCTTTATGTAAAACTTACTAACCAAATTTTTAGGTACTATCTTATTTAGGTGACCAGTCCAATAGGTAATCAAATGGTCGCTAAAAGTGTTTTTATCTATTATATCAGGTAAAAACAGTTTCGTTACCATAACAATCGTTACTTTAGACTTTTTCATATATATATATATATATATATATATATATATATATATATATATATATATATATATATATATATATCACTTGGAGCAGTTATTTTAATCAGAGTTGTTATTCATTCCTACGTGACATGCTTAATTGAACAGAATTAATGGGTTATAGGTCACTTGGATTTTACCTATATTGAATCCTATTTGGATTGTATTATATATTTAAAAATTATCTCTAATTTTAAAATAACTTTAAAAAATAACTAATTTTATCTTAATAATATCTGCTTTTATCAAATTATTACATAGAACTATAGTAAAATCTTTTCTAAATCACAATTATTGAAAATTTATATATCTCATAAATTACTTACTTTCACCACCATATCGTTGATTAATATTCAAATTATTCATCATCTTTTCCCTTATTATTATTATCTTATAAAATACAAAATTTTAATTATCTAAAAAATATTTATAAAAAAAAGAAAATCCACCAAGTTTTAATATGGGGTACGTTATTTGATGTATACTATATTACGATGAAAGTATGTAAACAAATTTTTAAAAATTAGTAAATAATTGAACATTTAGAATACATTAAGCTTTTAAAGTTAATATGAATGAACATGTAAGATTGTTGTTAATTTTTATATTTAAATTATTCATATTTGTATAAATTCACAATAAATAAATAAAAAAGATCGTGCTAAGACACGGGCAAAATTCTACTTATGTAAGAAGTAAGAAGAATAATCAATTGCAAAGTACCATGTGTTTCATTTCAAGGGTTGACTAGTGAACTTTTTTAAGTCAATTGTCCCATGATCATGGTCTAACCACCCCCCTGAATTTTACTTATGTAAGAAGTAAGAAGAATAATCAATTGCAAAGTACCATGTGTTTCATTTCAAGGGTTGACTAGTGAACTTTTTTAAGTCAATTGTCCCATGATCATGGTCTAACCACCCCCTGAATTTTGGTGATTAACCCTAATTTTAAACTTTACTACTTACCTATTTATTATTAAGAATCCCAAACCGCATACTCCTTGGATTTTTATACAATAGGTTGATTGGAAATAATTTGTACAGCACTGGCCTAATGCATGTTGGAATTGCTTGGTTTTATAACCCCAATAATTGCATCTTCCATGACTTCGCCTATCGTAAGTCAAAGGTTTTGCATCACATTTTGCTTAAACAATTTATCTAAAAAAAAAAAATCAAATTGCCCTTAGAATTGAGGACGTTAGACTATACCATAGAGATAAGGTGAAGGATTTTTTTGCCATTTTCCTTACTGGAATAGGGTAAATTTGCTCATATGTCCTTCAGCATTTATGAACATTTTGCTTTGTTTTCAACTTATACTTTCTTCAATTTCAATCTCGAGTAATAATTTTTAATTTAGATTTGGCAGGTTAGTTTCTTGACAAATCAATCATGTATTGACCCATGAGTTTCATAAAATTATCAAACTTATGATGTATAAGCTCTGTGAAGAATGGACGGTATTACATGATTACATCACCAGTAATTGAATGGGATATATACACAGTCCAGTGGTCAAGGGGCTATGTTTTTGAAGGCACTGAAAGTTATTCAATCTGAAATTTTGCCACATCACTTTGGCTAATTCATTTGATTTTTTCTTTTTACTTACTTATAGTTGTCAACTTGTCATTCTGTAACAGAAATATATTTCCAAAATATAAGATGGTAAATAGAAACCAAGTTTCAGAAACTTAATACAACAATTATTGTAATCAGCATCACAATTTCTTAATTAACGTAGCCATTTTTTAGTAAGAAGTCATTTTTTTATTTTTTTATTTTTTTTCCTATGGAGATTTTAAACCTTATAAGAAGAAAAAAGAGGAGGAAATGATTGACAATCAATCAAAGATCTTGCAATTGACTAGTTTTTTTTTTTAATTTAACTAGTAAGTAGTAGTATATAGCACGGCTGAACTGTCCGGTTCCGGAAAATGCGAGGCTGAACATTTCCACCATTATCCAAGTACGGCCCATTTTAACTTGGGCTTAATTTTTTGTACCCATATCAAATCAAGCCAATTTGTGGTGATGGCGTGGACCTAGTTACGTATATTAAAAGGGCCATCTCTTACAGAAGCCAAGTTTTTTGCCAAGTTTGTCTGCTACAAGTTTTTTAGAAACTTTAATTACAGTAATCTCAAAAAACTTTTCAAAGTTTTTAAACTATACACTTCAAAATATTAAAAAAAAACACACTTCAAAAATTTTTTAAAAACTTCTATAGTAAGCTACAATAAAGTTTTAGACAAACACAAAAAAAACTCACCTTCCAAACGGGCATTTAGGATAAATTACTTATTATCCTCGTGTGGTTTTACATAATACTAGATAAACCTCTTAAAGTTTTAAAATGGTCACATAACCCTCGTGATTTTATGTAAATTGTAAAGTAGAAAATAAACATAATGTACAATCAATTACAGTATTTATACCAAACACATTTTAAAAGAGTATGTGATAAAGTCTTAATATCCATGTAACACCCTTATAATTTGTATAAATATTCACTTTACTCCCTTGTGATTTTTACATTTATCCACATAATCTCCCTATACTTTTATACAATGATGAGAATATAAAGACCAAGACCCATTCAAGCACATGGGGAATTGGAAGATTCAAGTGAAGACTAGTTGATTGCACGAATGCTTGAGTTTAGTAGGATTATTTGATTTTCCTCGTTGATTTTGGTTATTTCTCGTTTTAAAAAGTCTAGGTAATTAAGATAGTTTAATTGCGGCCCATTTGTTAGTAAGTAAGGCCCAAAATCTTTCTTAAGTATGTAGGGTAGTTTGGTCAACTTTTGGATTAGGGTTAATGCTTGTAAGGGCTATAAATAGCCCCACTTCCTCTTTGTTTGGGATCAGTTTTTGACTATTAAATACAATTAGTGAGTTTTCACTTTCTCTTTGGCAAGAGAGTTTCCTTTGAATACTTGAGAATCTTCTCAAGTTATTCACCCGAACTTATCAATCGAGTAACTCCTTGGTTGTGGCGTTCCTCTACTATAGTTTGGTTCGCTAATTCATTAGGTAACGGGTTGAGATAATATCAATAGTGTTCGTTATCTCGGGGATTAGATTTGGGTCAAATTTCCGCTGCTAAACCGTTGGTGATTCGTTGTCCAGATCGCGTCAAGTGAGTATCACATCATACAAGGTTTGAGGGGGGGGAGAGGGAAGAGGAAAGAGGAGGAAGAGGGAGGGAGGGAGGATGAGTAAGAGGCAGGAGAGAAAGAGAGAGAGGGAGAAAGGAAAGAAAGGGAAAAAAAAAAGTCAGCGAGCCTTGATGCTAGCACCGGTGGAGTGGCGGCCAGTGGCGGCTATTGGTGGAGGACCTGGAGGTGGTGGTAGATTGAGTTGTGGGGAGGAAGAAGAAGAAAGAAGGGAAAAAAAATTTTGTACGTGATTGGCCATTTCAGGTATGCATTTAAAAAAATTTTGGAGAATTTTTTGAGATTATTGTTAAAAAATTTATAGAACAAAAACTAGACAAAAAACTTGGGTTCCAAACAGACCCTAGAATATAATTAGATGACTAGAAGCAACTCACAAAACAAACTAAACACAAGAAGGGAAGAAACAAAAGGAAATTTCACAGCAAAGAATATATGGTCCCAAGTATTTAGATGCCAGAACTTGACACTTGCTGCGCATACACATTTTTTGTGACAAGTAGCAGATCATTTTTCTTAAGCATTGTAAGACCCGGTAAAACTTCAGTATCAATGTCTTTTTTCTTGATCCCAGAAGGCAATTCCCAGTCAAAAGAGTACAGAAGATTGGCAAGTCCAACTTCCACCATTGCTAGTCCCAGAGAATATCCAGGGCAGCCCCTTCGGCCAGCCCCAAATGGTATCAGTTGAAAGTCTTTCCCTTTCATATCTACACTAATATTTAAGAATCTCTCAGGCAAAAACTCATTTGGATTTTCCCAATCCTTGGGATCTCTTCCATTCGCCCAGACATTTGTGTAAACTATAGAATTGGACTGGATTTCATGACCATTTATAATGCAATTTGCTAGTGTCTGTCTTGGAACTGAAAGTGGAGCTGGAGGATACAATCTGAAGGTCTCCTTGACAATTGCCTTGAGATAAGGGAGCTTTTGAATATCATCTTCGTTTACTATATCTTTATTTCCAACTGCACCTCTAATCTCTGCTTGTGCCTTCTTCAATATTGCTTCAGGGCTCTTCATCAGTGCTGCCATTGCCCACATTATTGTAGCTGCAATAGTATCCGACCCTGCACTAAATACATCCTACAATGATATACCGAAACAGATTAGCAAAATGGGATTGATCCAAATTCTTAAAAGGAAAAACAACATGGAAAAATATTTCAAAACATTCCCACATTTCGTTAAATGAATTTCTTTGCCCTTCACCTTTAAAATATTAATTTTACATTTTTTACAAATTCAAATTAATAATATTTGGTCCTTATATAAAATCACTATGTGACCACTTTTTAAAATCACTGTGGTCCTTATATAAATTTTCGACCACTTTTTAATCTAAAATCACTGTGTGACCCACATGCAATTATGTTATATTTACAAGAAGGCTAGATTCCACTTTTTTAATGGCAAAAATGAATACAGATTAAATCAGATCCTACTTTTTTAGATGTAAAAGTGAATATGGATTAAGTCATTTATTTAACTACAAATGAGATCTAACATTTTTGCTTCGAAAAAAATAACAATGTGTGGGTCACATACTGGATTCAAGGTAAAAAAAAACATCGAAAACCTAGGTTGGAACTAAATTTTATCAAATTAATTTTCTAAGGGACTTAAATTTATAATTTCAATAGTGAAGGACGAAAACAATTTATTTGTTAAAATGTGAAGGGTGTTTTGAATGATATTACCAAACAAAAAAGGAGTAGGTCCTTTGAATAGGTAATTAATCACCATGAGCATTGCGTTGATGTGATCTAGCGTTAGATCAAAGGAAGTTGATTGTTCTTGCCGTAATTGAAGCATGATGTCAATGATATCACCGTTCATGGACTCTGGCCTATTTGGATTTAAGTGTTCATTGATGAGTTCTTGAAGAAATGAATCTAACTTACTGCAAGTCCTCTCAAGTCGAGAACGCATCCCATTGAGGCTATCAAGCCAACCAATTGAAGGAATATAGTCTGAGAAAAAGAAACCCACGAATGCGGCCTGCATTTCTTGGAGGAGATCATGGAATCGTCTTCTTTGTTGATCTTCCTCATCATACCTCTTTCTGAAAGCAATTCTACAGATAAGCGTACTTGTAAGTGACAGTAAAGTCTTACTCAAATTCGTCACTTGAGATGAAGACGCTTCCTTGGATATAGTTCTGATCATCCGAGAGACTTCATCTTCACGAGTACCACGAAATGACTGCACCCTTCTGTTGCTGTAGAGATGAAGAACAGAAATCTTTCTCAGCTCTCTCCATTGCTCGCTGTATGGAGAGAAGGCGATATCCAAGCCGTTGTAAGAAAGCATTCGGGAACCTAGGAGCAGTGGGCGACTAGAAAATGTCGAGTCATGGTTTTTCACAACTTCTTCAGCCATTCTTGCGGATGAAACCACAAGCAGTGGAAAGGATCCAAGCTTAAGAGACATAAGAGGACCATATACTTTGGAAAGTTGCCAAAGGTATGTTGGGAAAGGGGTACCGATACAGGCACACAATATCAGAATTAGCCCAGGACAAATTTCTCTTTCCCCAAATACCAGTTAAAATAAGAATAAATCAAATCACCAAATAATAATACCAACAGTGATAATAAAATGCAAGAAAAATAAAGGCACAGGACACCAAGAATTTTACGTGAAAAATCCAAATTGGGAAAAATCACAGGATCTAATCTAGTCAAAAATCTCCACTATCAAAATAACGGAAATACACAAGTCTACCCGAAATATTCGGATGACAATAATATCACCAATTCCAATCAAGCGAAATTGCTACAAAATCACCCCAAAAAACTATAACTGTCAAAGAAGTGGATTTGGAAAGGTGTTACCAAACGAAAAGAAAATCTAAAATCTGAACCTGTAGATGAGTAGAATTTGACGAGAGGATCGCGTGTGTAAAATTTCATCTCAATCGGACTTCAAATCACCTTCCAACTGAGGCCTCAAAGTTGCACAGAATTTTCTCTCTCTGGCTCTCACTCTTTCTCTCTCTTCGTTTCTCTCCTCAAAGTGGTGGCTGTAGCTTTTGTTCTCACATCAAGACCAAAGAATGCATACATCATACGGCTACTCACTTTTCTTTTAAGTCAAATCTTGACTTGAACCTAAAAGTGTTTGGTTTTGTGGTTTGGCCCACAAACCCAACAATCTCCCCGTCCAGCTCATTTGGAAAGTTTCACCAAACCTGCTTCTTGCCTGCAAAATAAGATTTTCTCCTTAGGCAATGTCTTGATCAACATGTCAGCACCATTATCATTTGTATGTACCTTCTCAAGTGTCAACAACTTGGAATCCAGTACTTCTCGAATCCAATGATATCTCACATCAATGTGTTTGGATCGAGAGTGAAATGTAGAGTTCTTACACAAATGAATAGCACTCTAACTGTCACAATAAAGATTATACTTATCTTGTTTCATACCTAACTCTTGAAGAAATTTCTGCAACTAAAGAGTCTTCTTGCATGTTTCAGTGGTTGCAATGTACTCTGCCTCTGTACTAGAAAGGGCGATACACTTCTGTAACTTACTTTGCCATGATACTGCTCCCCTTACAAAAATCATCAAGTACCCAGAGATGAATTTTCTATTGTCAAGATCACCTGCAATATTTGCATCGGTGTACCCATCTAACATAGTTTACCATTGCCAAAACATAAGCACAATTTGAAAGTTCCCTTGAGATACCTGAGAATTCATTTAACAGCATTCCAATGCTCCTTACCAGAATTAGAGAGATACCGACTGACTACTCCAAAAGCATGAGTAATATCTAGTCTGGTGCAAATCATGACATACATCAAACTACAGTCAAGGCATAAGGAACTTTCTTTATGTTTTCTTTATTTTTTTCACTTGTAGGACACTACTTAATGTTCAGTTTAAAGTGACCTGCAAGTGGAGTTGAGATTTCTTTAGCCTTGCTTATGTTAAACCTATTAAGTACTTTCTCAATGTATTTTTCTTGAAACAACCAAAGCTTCCTATTTTGCCTGTCTCGTGAGATTTTCAGTCCCAATATTTGTCTAGCCGGACCCAAATCCTTCATTGCAAAGGATTTATTTAACTCTCTTTTCAGCCTGTCAATCTTCACAGTATCACGACTAACAATCAACATGTTATCAACATGCAGCAGGAGAATAATAAAATCACCATTTTAAAAAATTTTCACATAAACACAGTGATCAAATATAATCCTGTGGTACTCATGGTCTGTCATGAATGAGTCAAATTTCTTATACTACTGTCTTGGTGCCTGTTTCAACTCATACAAACTCTTCTTGAGACGGCATACAAGATTTTCCTTGCCACTTCCTTTTAAGCCCTCTGGTTGCTCCATGTAGATCTCCTCTTCCAAGTCGCCATGCAAGAAGGCTGTCTTTACATCAAGTTGTTCAATCTCCAAATTCAAACCGGCTGCAATACCAAAAACAACTCGAATTGATGACATTTTTACCACAGGAGAGAAAATTTCTTTAAAATATATACTCTTCTTTTAACTAAATCCCTTCACAACCAATCTTGCTTTGTACTTTGGTTGTGAGCTGTGCTCCTGAGTCTTCAGCCTGTAAACCCATTTGTTCTTCAGAACTCTCTTACTTTTAGGTAATTTCACTAGATCATAAATATGATTCTCATGCAGGAACATCATTTTCTCTTGCATGACTCGCAACTAATCTTCTTTGTTCTCATGCTCTAAAGCCTCACAGTATGACTCTGACTTTTCTCCATCTATTAACAGCAAATATACATGAGGATTATATCTGCTAAAAGGTCTCTTTTCTCTGGTAGATCTCCTAAACTCATCTTGTGGTGGAGGTGATGGAGTAGGTGGCGCCTCATGCTCAGATTCATCAGCAGTAGGATTATTACCATCATTAACATCCTCTCTCTGCTTTGTCTCAGCTCCCCATTGATTAAAATCAACAGGTATTGGAATTGGATCTAGATCTGAATTTGAACTAGCAGGAATATTATCTGAATATTTTGGGAAAAAATCCACTTTTCATCCTCAAACTTTGTGACAAAGACACATTTGGTCCCCAAACTTTTCGTCAGAACACATTGAGTACATGAATTAAGGATTTTTTGCCACATTTAGTCAAAAAATGGAAATTTACTCAATTTGAACGGTGAAGACCACGTGGCTGTTAACCAATGTCCAAATATCAATTTATAACCAACACAAGTCAGCTTTTTGTCGACATTACACAATTCCTTGAACAAGTTGTCCATTTTGGTATTATTTTAAGTTCTTACTTAATGGGCATTACCTATTCAAAATACTAGTTTTTTATGGACATTTTACTCTCAAACATTCAATTTATAATAAATATATAAATATTTTCAAGTAAAATTCAAAAAGTGTTACAGTAATTTCTTACGAAAAAAACTAGTAGATTATCTATTTAACATAAATTAAATATTTTTTTTAAAAAGAAATATCCCGTAAAGTACCAACTCTTTATGGCTTTTCTCGATTACATGAGCCAAGTACCAGGTTTTTATGGGCATTTTATTCTGAATCATTTAATTTATGTTAAATACATAAATATTTGCAAATAAAATTCAAAAAACCATTACACAAATATTTTTATAAAAGGAAAACTAGCATGTTTTGTATTTAATATAAATGAAGTATTTGAAAGTAAAAAAAATTGTCCATAACATACCAGTTGTTTATGAGTTTCTTCTATTATATGAATAAAGTACTAGTTATTTATGAGCATTTTACTTTGAATCATTTAATTTATATTAAATATATAAATGTTTATAAGTGAAATTCAAAAAGTGTTACACTAATATTATTACGAAAGGGAAACTGGTAGGTTTTGTATTTAACATAAATTAAATACGTGAAAGTAAAAAAAGAAATTACCTACTTTTTACTAATTCTTTATGGGTTTCTTCTATTATATGAATAAAGTACTAGCTATTTATAGGTATTTTATTCTGAATCATATAATTTATGTTAAATACATAAATGTTTGTAAGTAAAATTTAAAAAGTGATATACTAATATTTTTACGAAAGAAAAACTAGTAGATTTTGTATTTAACATAAATTAAATACGTGAAAGTAAAAAAAAAAAAAAAATTGTCCATAACATATCAGCTTTTTATGGGTTTTCTCTATTACATGAACAAAGTAATAGCTATTTATGAGTATTTTACTCTGAATCATTTAATTTATATTAAATATACTGGATTGAAAAAGCTTTGTTGAATCACTTCATTAACTCTGCTAATCTCAAGCAGCTTTTCACTTCATTAACTTGGTGGGAAAGGGGGAAATTTCGAGAAGAAAAGCGGTGGGTTAGAGAGAGAGTCAAGTGTGGACTTGTGTCTGACTTGTGTTGGTTATAAATTGATATTTGAACATTTGTTAACGGCCACGTGATCTTCACCGTCCAAATTGAGTAAATTCCCGTTTATTGACTAAATATGGCAAAAATCGTTAATTCATGTACTCAATGTGTTCTGACGAAAAGTTTGGGGACCAAATGTGTCTTCGTCACAAAGTTTGAGGATGAAAAGTAGATTTTTCTCGAATATTTTGAGTTGTCACCTTTATCAATGTCTTCAATGGTTTGATCTTCAAAGAAGACAACATCTCTGCTCCTGATCACCTGCTTTTCAATAGGATCATATAATCTGTAACCAAATCTTCATGTCCATAACTCAAGAAAATATATTGTTTTGATTTTACATCAAGTTTTGACCTCTCATCTTTAGGAATATGAACAAATGCCCGACAACCAAAAACTCTCAAATGTTTAAAGGATATAATTTTTCTCGTCCATACTCTCTCTGGGATGTCACCATCTAGAGGAACTGATGGAGAAAGATTAATCAAATCGACTGCAGTCCTCATTGCCTCACCCCAAAAGGATTTTGGTAACTTAGCATTAGAGAGCATGCATCTGACCCGTTCAGTAATGGATCTATTCATCCTCTCTACTACTCCATTCTCTTGAGGAGTTTTTGGTACAGTCTTCTCAAATCTGATCCCACGAGACTTACAATAGATTTCAAATGGTCCTCTGTACTCACCACCATTATCAGCACGAATACACTTTAACTGCTTGCCGGTTTCTCTTTCAACTTTGCTATGAAAATCTTTAAATACATCCAAAATCTGATCTTTGGATTTCAAGGCAAAACACCAAACCTTTCTAGCAAAGTCATCAATAAAAGTTACAAAATAAGCAGCACCACCAAGAGACTTATCTTTCATATAGCAAACATCAGTGTGCACCAATTCTAACGGATTCAATTTTCTAGATGGAGGAAAATTTTGAAATGCAACTCTATGTTGTTTCCCATAAATGCAGTCAACATAGGGTTTAAGTGCATTACCTCTAACTTCAGGTAGGAGCTGTTTGCGAACAAGTATCTGAATCCCTTTTGCACCCATGTGCCTAAGTCGCCATGCCAAAGGTCAATTGATGAATCACGAACTGCATTGACTTCTCCCTTCCCCAACTTGGCTTGTATCAAGTAGAGGGTACTCTGCTTCTTTTCTCGAGCAACAACGAGATTTTCTTTGCTGAGTTTCCATTTGCCTCTACCTTGCAAGTTATGGTAACTCTCATCGTCAAGTTTTCCTGTAGAGATAAGATTAAGATGAATATCAGGGACATGTCGAGCATTTCTTAATATCAGTTGGCATTTGGTATCTGTATCCAAATATATGTCTCCCATGCCAACAACTTTGCATGAGACCTCATTTCCAATCTTAACATATCCAAAATCTCCTTCTGTGTAGGTTGAGAAGAAATGTCTATGAGGAGTAACATGGTAGGATGCACCCGAATCAACTACCCAATCACTGTCATAATGAATAATATTCACTTGAACATCATCACAGAACACAAACATATCATCATGAGCTGCCACAATTGCTGTAGCCTCTTCATCACCTTTTTCCTTCGCCTTACCCTTTTTCTCAACTTGTTCCCATTTTAGGATTCTGCATTCTTTCATATAATGCCCATTGTTCTTACAATAATAGCATGCAATATTTTTTCGCGACTCAGACCTGCCTCTGAATTTGTCATTCCTGTTGTGGGGTCCTCTACTTTTGCTTCTCCCTCTTCTTTCTTTCTTTTCTGTCACCAGGTTCTGGGACTCATAGACAATTTCTTGTTCCTTTCTCCTGAACTCTTCATTCATCACGACATCTTTTGCAATAGCCATGGTCAACACACCATTCGGAACTGAATTATTGACGGAGACTACCATGGTTTCCTAACTATCCGGTAGTGAACTAAATAATAATAGAGCCTGCACTTCATCATCCAAATTCAAATTTAACGTAGTTACCTGGTTTATCAATCCCTGAAAATTACTCAGGTGTTCAGTCATATCTTCCTCATCTTTATATCTCATCTGAGTAATCTACTTCAGACAACTAGCCTTGTTCAAATCGGTCTTCCATTCATACATACTTTCAAGCTTTTTCCATAATACATCAGCTCTGGTGTCATTAGCAAAATGTTGAAAAATACTTTGACCAATCCATTTTCTAATATTGCCAACAGTTTCATCACTCATATCACTTGGTCTGCCTTTATTCCCTAGAATAGGTTCAAACAAATCTCTACAATACAAGTAGTCTTCTATTCTAGACTTCCAAATCGAATAATTAGTAGCATTCAATTTTATCATGCAACCACTATCCGAATCATCCATTTGTAACCAGTACAAATGAGCAGTCTAACCTGATTGCTCTGATACCACTTGTTGGAAAAGGGGTACCAATACAGACATACAATATCAGAATTAGCCCAGGACAAATTTCTCTTTCTCCAAATACCAGTTAAAATAGAAATAAATCAAATCATCAAGTAATAATACCAATAGTGATAATAAAATGCAAGAAAAATAAAGGCACATGACACCAAGAATTTTACATGAAAAACCCAAATTGAAAAAAATCACAGGACCTAGTCCAGTAAAAAATCTCCACTATCACAACAATGGGAATACACAGGTCTACCCGAAATATTCGGATGACAATAATATCACCAATTCCAATCAAGCAAAATTACTACAAAATCACCCCCAAAAAACTATAGGTCAAAGAAGTGGGTTTGGAAAGGTGTTACCAAACGAAAAGAAAATCTGAAATCTGAACTGGTAGATGAGTAGAACTTGATGAGAGGATCGCGTGTGTAAAATTTCATCTCAATCGGACTTCAAATCACCTTCCAATTGAGGAGGTGGAGGATTTTTTGGTCTTGATGATCTCCTCCTGTTCGTTTGGAGAACGCTTAGGACGATAATTAGAAGTGCTGAAATTAAAGCAATCAGTATCTCCATCTTCTGGCCGGAAGTAAGATATGATGGTTTTTGTTTGATGGAAATTTGATCAGAAAGAAGTGAACTCGAATATTTTGACTTCGTTGAGCTTGAGTTTGAGTTGCGTGGTGGATTTGAACAAAAATTGTGTTCTTTTTTTTTGGATAATAATTGATGACAATACCGATATGTGAGTAGTGGGATATGGCCTTATCATAAATGTTAGGATCCAAACGCAAAACAAACAACCATTGAGATATCAAGTACACAATAATTTAATGATAGATAAGTCACAAGTATGAAAAATAGATGACACACAATATTTAACGTGTTTCGGTTCCACCATTGAGCCTATGTCCATGGAGAGAAACCCATTATTTATTATGAGAGGAAAACTCTATATAATAATACAATTTAAACCAAAGTCTAACCCTTATATACCATATCTCATCTCCCAAGAACCCTCTCACACCCCATGTATAAGGTTACATGTCGTCTCTTGTATGTTCTTGTGTATCTCTTGTGTAGTATGTCAACCCACCTATTTATAGATAACATTATTTAGCCAAAATCCAAATAATAATAGGAAATCAATTCTAATTCCTAAACTTGTACAGAATAGGAAATAACTTCTAATTCTAAACAAAATGAGAAATTCTTTTGCTACTACTTCAAGTAACTAAAATCAATTAGTCCACATAAAATAAAAAACCTACCTAAAAGAAATTAAGCCAATTTCCTAACAATAAATATATTTTTTAAACTGTCTTTTTATTTTACACACACTATATCAATAAAAGTGTTATAGTATTTTTTAAAAAAAAATTATCCCAAATAATTTACTATCCAAACACACTTATTGTACCCTTAAAATGATTGAAATGACGAAAACTATGAATGTTACAAACTCCTAATTTATTCTGTGGCAGCATTAGCACCGTCCATTATCAGAATTTCACATCGAGAAGCTCTATCTTAAGGACTTATCTTTGGTAGAATCAAAACCTATGGCGAGTAGGCAACATTGTATCCTTAAAATCATGAAAAATAAAAATTTACAAACTCTATGACTTTAAAAGTTACAGGACACTTTTTGCCACTAATTTAATCAAATTTATTATTATTCTATTTTATTATATCTATATTTAAGATACTTCTACCGCTGAGTTTTAGCACTTTTGCAAAATTTTAAAATCCTAAGCGATGCGAAGTAATGATTGAGAAACTTTTGCATGTGTTTGTAACTTTCATATGATAGTACTAATCCTAAATTGATATCATTATTATACAAAGAGAAATATCATTTTGAGTTTTCTAGTTTTCAATTTTTTAAAGTTGTTTCATATCCAAGTAGTATTTAACTTTGAGCATAAATAGTTCTAAAGTAATTGCTCAGTAGGAGGGATGTATAAAAATAAAAATAAAAATTGGTTATTTATAAGACAATGTGATTGAGACAAAGATTATTCACAATATTTGAAGAGGGTGGTTGGGAGAGGACAATTGAGTGATTGGCGAGAAGGAAACAATTGGACGCAGGCATCTGTTTTTGGGTTTTTTTTTTTTCTTTTTTGTCTGAAACAGGAGATAATCCATCAATCCTTTTGATAAGCTAGTCCCTGAAGTTCTACAAGATTCCGTGGAATTCGGCTTCTTGTGCAACTTGCTGCTCCTGTTGTCCAAGAAAAGATCGGCCTGCAGATTACCGTCGCTTTATCACAATTGTCGTTTTAATGAGCCAAGTATGGTTGTTGTTGTTTGAACGCTAAGGCCTGTCAATTATTTGATTAGGACCTGAGAGAATTATTCCAAGTTTTGGGTTAAGTAGGACGCAGATTTGCTTAGACAGTCGAGCCAATGGACTACTTGTGACGTATTCTCCCACTTCATACCGCAATTTCAATTTTGGCCCCTTGAGTGGGGATTTAGACCCTATAAGAGAGTCATAAGTCTATGTATATACATAATAGCAAAAGTAAATAAATAAAAGATTGAATGAAAGATGCAGATTAAACTTTGAAAATAATTATCTTTAGTTAATAATAGTTCTTTTTTTGAGTACATAATATTGCATTCAACATTTTGAATGTTAATTTTATTATTTGAAAATAAAAATGGGATGGTATTTATGTTATTTTTTAACTCTATATATTTTTAAAATATTTTTACTTTAATTTTTTATTGTATGTTCAGAAAAATATTCATGGACGCCCATTGAATATTCAAACCCATGAGTGTCGGATTTGGATTTATATTTTTAGACCCATAAGAATGGGGATTTAACTAAATTTAATAAATTTGGATTTGAATCAAAAGAACCCAAACTAGACCCTACTAATTTATATGCTTAGGTGCACACCATGCACCATTATTCAACAAGTCAAATATCATTCACCCCTCCCCCTCCCCCTCCCCCCCGGGGTTTATTACCCTTTTTTACTTTTCACCCTAATAAATTCAAATGTTTGGACGGGTTGCACCCAACAATTGGGTTGTAATCTATTATTATGGATTTTTTAGATGTGGAATACGCATAAATAGAGCTTTATTTGGCATTTTACACCCCTCATTATGATTTCTTATAAATTGTTTCTTTAATATCTTACAATTTTTCAACCGCAGAATATCACTTAAGTCATAAAATTTTTTTTTTAAGGAAAATCATAAAAGGTTAAGGTACAAATGTCTAAATGAATAATAGGACATGGTTACAACTTTGGGTGTTAATAAAAGTAAAGGAAAATAAACTTGTAATTAAAATATTTTTTTTTTAAATTGGATTGTGACGCGCCCAAGCTGCTATACAATGCCTAGAGAAACTCTCCAAAACCCCCAACTAGCTATTATAATTGGCTTTCCCCCTAAAATAAAACTAACTTAATATTCCCTTGACCCAAGAGCCCACGTACCAAATAATATATTAAACTAGTAAGAACAGTTACTAGATAGTTTGTTCTAACAAATGAACCAATACTTTGTGAGTAAATTTTATATAAACTAAAGGTGTATATATTATCACCATTAGATTCATAACATATATATAAAAGTTGAATTTCAAATTTAAATTTTATATAGTTGTCATTTATCCAAAATTATTGGTGCATGCACTATCAATGTATTATGTATAGATAATTAATCCATATTTTGTATTGTTCATACTTAGGAAGAGACTAAGTATTATATGGGACAAATATAATACAAGATATTATACGTTTGTATATCATATGAATTTTTTAAAAATACAATTAAAAGTTCATCATAAAGATATGAGTTTGAAAAAGTTATGCATATAAATTCGTATGTGAACAGTGAGAATATGTTTGATAGTTATGAAAGAAAGAAAAGATAAATTACCTGTCAAAATAGTAGTTGGATTTTTTGCGATATTTTAAAAAGATTGTTACAATAAAATAAGATCTTTGTGAAACAAATAAATATAAAGGTGAATTTTACTAATTCTTAAAATTAACTTCCTCCAATGATATCACAGATAAGAGAAACTTCTGGAGATAACGCGTTCATTGGATTAAAGCTTTATTTACCAGTTAAGGGCCTCGTTATGCTCTTTTCTCCGTGCCGATCTGTTTGAAGGTACGGAATTGAGTTGATAGCCGGAAATTTTTGTAAGACGATGTTGCAAGAAACAAACGATGTGCTTAACCTATTCTTCAAAAGCAGCCACAGGATAAACGAGTACTTTGGAATGCACTTTTTGAACCAAACAAGGTGGTGCCAGTGAACTTCAACATATTGAGGGTCTAACAATTCAACTGCAGATTTAATAGAAAAGGTACCATTCTTACAAGCCAACCATCTTGCCGAGTCTTGGATGTTAACATTCAAGGATTGTCCAGATGGGAGGAGCTGTACAAAATCCTCAATATCAGCTGTTCTCCTTCTACCTGTGGGAATCTTTCAATCGCCATTTTCTATAACAGAAGAGTCTCTAGCTTGTAGCTCGCTTCCAAACTGTCTTATTATATCAGGACCATAGGCTGTCAACTAAGGTACTCTAGGGTGCCAGTTATCATACCAGAGAAAGGTGTTCTCACCATTATTGATCTTTGAAATAATATAAGGATGCACTAGAGGCCTAAGTCGAAGTAACTTTCGCCAAAACCAAGAACATGACTGAGTAATAGGAATAACCCAGAACCATTGATGTTTGAGCTTCACACTATGAATCCAATTGATCCAAAGTGATTCTTTCCTGCATACTACGTCCGAAATCAGGTACTCCTAATCCACCTTGTTGAGCGGGTTTGCTTATTTCCTCCATGTTTAGCAGAGGTCTCACCTTTCCACAAGAATGCAGCGAGCATGGCTTCAATATTCTTTATGACAGCTCGAGGTAATACCGTAATAAGAATACACTACTCCAGTATAGTTGCATACTCAGCAGTACTGACTTTACCAGCTGAAGCCTACCAGCAGAAGTCAAAGTTTTTGGGCTCCACCACATAATTTTCTTTTTTTATCTTCTCAATAATAGGAAAGCAGTCTTTCAATGAAAGCTTTGTGCTTAGCAAAGGTACTCCCAAATATTTGATTGGTAAATATCCTCTCTTCATCGCCAGAATCTTGCACAATTCCATTCCTTCCTCGTCACTAACCCCTAATAAGAGAATCTCACTTTTATGTAGATTTGGTGATAAGCTAGACAAAGCAGTAAATTCCAAAAGAACTGAATTCATTACATTCATAGATCTGGATTTCGCAGTTGATAGAAGAAATAAATCATCTGCAAATATGAGATGAGAAACTTCAAGGGCTTGATATTTAGGATGAAACTGGAATTCAGGTATCCTAGTGGCCTCATCAAACAAGAGAGAAAAGACTTCCATTGCTAAAAGAAAGAGATATGGAGAAATGGGGTCTCCGTCTCAAACCTCTAGTACTAGAAAAATAGCCAGCAAGAGCCCCATTCATGTTTAATGAAAATCTAGCCATGCATACACCTTTCCTCACCCATTGAATGTATTTTTCAGGGAAATTCATACACTCCATAACAGCAAACAAGAAATCCCACCTTACAGTGTCATAAGCCTTCATCATGTCTACTTTCACAGCACATTAGCTTGTCCATTTTTCTTATGATAGCCAATAACAATGTGGTGCATTAATAGGATATTATCAGAGATCATCCTTCCTTTGAGAAAATATTTTGCCTATTACTGATTAATTCTGGTAGTATTCTTTTCATCCTCTCTGTCAAAATCTTAGAGTAGACCTTATAAACAGTATTGCAACAAGATATAGGTCTATACTCATGCATAGTAGATAGATTAGGAACCTTTGGAATAAGAGAAATAATTGTACTATTCAGACGAGTATGTAGACTATCATTTCCAAAGCAATGTTTCACAGCTTTAATAAAGTCAGCCTGCACTACACCCCAATTCTTCACAAAAAATTCCACAGGAAAACCATCTGGTCTAGGTGCCTTGCCTTGTTGCATTGAGAATAGTGCTAACTGCACTTCAACATCAGAAACATCTTTTTGAAGTTCATGAATTTGATCACTAGTTAGCTTGTTAACAACAATCTGCTGTAGTCTTACCATCAACTGGCAGTTGATGGTGTTTGTACTTTGTGGTCAGGCTCGTGAATCTGCTGATCTCCTTCCCCCCCTTTTTTTTTTGACCAAAATGAGCACTTTTATTGATCATGAAAGTAAGCTTTACAGTGGAAAAATCCTACCACTTCAATGAAAGTAAGCAGTCCTGTGGTAATCCCCACTCCATCACCAGCTGCCAATTCTACTGAGTACGTGGAGCTTTCGGCCAAGACACCGCACAGTTCTGAATAACTTTGCCAATGACATGAAGCACTCTACCAGTGCTTTCAAGTTGCAATAGTATGTTGAAATACTCTCCTATTTTTCTCTTGCCACAGATGCCACATAATGACAGCTAGCATCAATCTTCTGAGTTTTGCACCAAAAGATTTCCCACCCAAATGATTGCACCACTGTTCCATTTCTTGACTCCATGGTAAAAAAACCTCTGTATGAGAAGCACCGTATCTCATACACATCTAGGAAATGCACAATCAAAGAATAAATATCCCAAGCTTTCATCTACCAAATCACACAATACACATCTAGATGAGATATTTGCAATACCACAACTCAGCAACCTATCTTTCATCATCAGCTTTTTTCCTGCACCATTAATCACATTATAAACACATACTTAGGAATGCATCGTGCACTCCACACCGGCTGAAACCATTGCACTTTGTTCCCTTGTTGATAAATTTTCTTGCATGTCTGACTTCCCAGAGAAGGCATTCCATTTAACATGGTTTGACATATATACTTGTTGCAACATACTTTCTGGAGTGACTTGTTGAAATTCAAACACCAAAAATTAATTCTTCTAATTTGGGCCAAGCCAAGCATCCATTATTCACGATTTTATAACTTTAGAGCAAGGACATAGGCATGGGCTCTTAAGCAGAGATTCAGGGTATTTCAAATACAAAGGACCTTGTGTATGCCAATTATCACACCAGAAAAAGGTGCTGCTTGTACCTGCAATTGATGCTTCAACAGCTGAGCTAGTGGCCTAAGATACAGAAGTTTCCTCCAACACCACGAAAATCCGCTAATCACTTGTTCTTTCGATGTCTTTGCAGTGTGGCCTTTGATTCAGGGTATTAGGCAAAGGCTTGATAGAGGCCTTTGTAGTGTGGATTGGTTCCAAGTTTTTGAGAAGGCAAGATGCCAGCACTTGACCACATTGGCTTCTGATCACTCCATGCTGATGATAGACACCATACCTGCAACTGACAGGCACAAGAAAAGGTTTTATTTTGACAAGAGGTGGCTACAAAGGGAAGGGGTGCAACAAGTGATTGAGAGTGCATGGAAAAAAGAGGAGCAAGGCTATAGGATGTTCAAAATTACAAAAAAGATCAGAAATTGCAGAATTGAACTCTTGAAATGGAGGAATTCTTTCCAAGCCAACTCAAGGAGTAAAATTCATGATCTTAAGAAAGAGTTGGAGGAAGCCAGGATTTCGGAGTCTGCTAATAGGAGGCAAAATCTGAATGACATCAAAGATAAGCTGAGCACTGCATATAAGGAGGAAGAGCACTTTTGGAGACAAAAATCGAGAATTAGTTGGCTTAGGGAGGGGGATAAAAATACCAAGTTTTTTCACACCTATGTCAAGGGTAGAAGAGTGAAGAATAGAATCAGAAACTTGTAGCGAAATGATAGTTCTTGGACTAGTAACGAGGATGAGGTTGTGAAGGAAATTTCTGATTACTTTAAGGATCTTTTTAGTAGTGGTGGGAGAGGTGACATGTCTGAAATTCTAGATGGAATTCCTAACTCCATAACTCAGGACATGAATAATAATCTGACTAAGGTAGTTGAGGAAAAAGAAATTCATGATGCTCTTTTTTCCATGAATTCTGAAAAAGCTCCAGGACAAGATGGGATGACTCCTCTATTTTTCCAGAGATTTTGGAGCACCATCAAAAAGACATTATCCCAGCGATCCAAGCTTTTTTCACATCAGGCTTCATGCTTAAATCCATCAACCATACAGTTATATCCCTTATCCCCAAAATCCAGAATCCTATCAGTTTAAAGCATTTCATGCCTATCAGTCTTTGTAGTGTGCTTTACAAAATTATTTCAAAAATCTTGGCTAATAGACTGAAGGTAGTCCTGCACAAATGCATTAGCAAGACCTTTATCCCAGGAAGACAAATCCTAGATAATGTAATGATTGCTCATGAATACATGCATTACCTGAAAAACAAAAGACAAGGGAAAGATGGATACATGGCTATTAAGCTTGACATGGCAAAAGCTTATGATAGGGTGGAGTGGCATTTTTTGCTGGCAATGATGAGCAAAATGGGTTTCTGTACTAAATGGATTGAATGGATAACTGGCTGCCTAACAACAGTCAATTATTCCTTCAATTGTAATGGAGAAGTGAAAGGTTTTGTCTCACCAGGGAGAGGTATTCGTCAAGGAGATCCATTGTCACCATACCTGTTCTTAATATGTTCTGAGGGATTCTCCAATCTGTTAAGGCAAGCTGAAGAAAGCAAGAGGATCACAGGCTTGAAAATCAGCAGGCAAGGTCCTCAACTTACCCATCTTTTCTTTGCTGATGATTCGCTCATCTTTTGTCAAGCAAATAAGGAAGAGGCGGCTGAAATAATGAAAGTCCTAAAAGTCTATGAAGCAGCCTCAGGACAGCTGATCAACTTTGACAAATCTGCAGTTTTCTTTAGTAAAAATCTGGAAGATGTACAAAGAGGAGTGATCTGCCAAGGTGCAGGCTTCAGAATTGGAAGAATAAATTTCTGAGCTTAGCTGGAAAAGAGGTCATGTTGAAGGCAGTTGCAATGGCCATGCCTACGTACGTTATGTCCTGTTTTAAGCTGCCTAGATCACTCTACAAAGACATTAGCACCATGATGTCCAATTTCTGGTGGGGTGGATCTGAGGGAAGGAACAAAATGCACTGGATCTCTTGGGACAAAATGGCAGTACACAAGAACATAGGCGGCCTTGGGTTTAAGGATCTGGAAGCCTTCAACAAAGCACGTCTGGGTAAGCAGTTATGGAGGATATTAACCAGCCCAAATCTTCTGGTCAGTAAGGTTTTAAAATCCAAGTATTTCCCTCAGGAATCCATACTACAATGCACCCTCCCTAAAAATGCATCATGGATTTGGCAAGGATTACTGGGAGCAAGGAGCTTAATAGAGGAAGGACTGATTAGGAGGATTGAAAATGGTAGGAACACGAAAATCTGGGACCATAAATGGTTACCAGAAACACCCACGGGGAAGCTTTCAACATGCAGAACAAGTAACTGTGAGCTAAAGATGGTTGATGAGCTAATCTGCCAGCAGAGATGGAACAGGAATGTTATCTTCAGAAATTTCAACAAAGAAGATGCTGAGTAGATTCTCCGCATCCCTCTAAGCTTATCAGGGAGGGAAGATAGTTTCTACTGGAAACCAAAAGCTGGAGGGGAATACACAGTCGACTCAGGATACAAATTGTTGATGGAGAAAGGCATGAGCAGAAGAAGGTGCAACCAGGAGGGAGCTGGAACAAGCATCTCAGAAGGAAGCTAGCAAATGGTTCAGATGTGGAATATGTTATGGAAGCTCAACATTAAGCATAAAATCAAGCTCTTCATCTGGAAGTGTATTAAACGAGCAGTACCAGTCAGGGAGGCAGTGAGAAAGCGAACAGGAGTAGGGGACCCTATCTGCTCAACCTGTGGTGAGGCTCCAGAAACCATAGGACATATGTTACTCAACTGTCCACATGCACTGGAAGTATGGAAATCAGCCCCCATTCAGTGGGATGGAGCAAATGATCAGAGGGGTGATTTTAAGAGATGGTGGATGAGAATTACAGAAGCAAGAACTAGACAGGAAGGGAAGGAGCATATTGGCCTGACAGCAAATATATTATGGCAGGTATGGAAAGATAGGAACAAGAGGGAATATGAGAACTCAATTAGATTAGCACCATTGAGAATAGTAGAACGTGCGCACAAAGAATGGATGGAACAAGGGGTAGAGCATCAGCAGGGGGATAAAAAGAGTACAGAAGAAACAGTTCATACCAATGTTCACCAAGGATAGAGCAATGGAAGTGAAGGGGCCTTAATCATACAAGTGGCAACAGTAAAGAAACAAAGGCAGAACGCCTTTGGCATAGGAGTCACAGCAAAGAATGCGGCAAACACTAAAATTGCAGATTGGATGCTGAAAGAGAGAAGTTTGGGGAGCAACATCCTAGACGAAGCTCTGGCATTAAAATTGCTTCTGTGCAAAGCTGTACAGCAGCAGTGGAGAGAGGTACGTCTCAATTTCTGCAACAAAGAACTATGGAAATAACTCACACAGCAACGACCAACAGATAGCAAGATGGCTACATTGCTGGAGGATATTCTAAGTCTGAAGAGACTGTTTTGTATGTGCTCTTTTGGTTTGGAAAGAGAGGAAAATATGTTAGACAGTAGACTACTGAGTGCAGATGCTTTAAGCATAATTGTGGATGAGGAAAGAAATTTCCTCAGTGTTCGCTGAACACTTTTTGTGCAGTTACTTCGAGCCGTTGCTCGTACATGTATTATGGTCTTTTGATAATGAAATTTCCTATCGTTTCGACAAAAAAAACTTGTTCTTTCGATGTCACTTATCTTGTCGAATGTAGAGGCAAGTTCAGTCCTGATTGCTATGTAGAGGTCCTTAAGCTTCGTGGCAGGATCAGAGCTGGACTGGTGGTGTGATCATTAATTACAGCAGTAATTCCTTCTGTGATCTCTTTTGCAAGCTATCTTTATCCGCTAACACTTGCTACATTTGGTTAGCTAGGAACCAGATGCCTTTTTAGCATAACTGCTGCCCTTGTAATGTTGTTCTACAAAGAAACATCCAGGATGCGAGATCGATCTTCAATGGTTGACTGGCACCGAGTTGAAAGAACCAAGCGGAACTGGGAGATTAGCCTTAGTTGGGATCTAGACCAAAGAATTTTTACTTAAATGTAGTTGAATCTGGTTTTCTTATGTTACTATATTTCTGGTTAGATTTGTTTAGTTGCAGTCTTGTACTGGATTTGAACTTTGTACTGTGTGGATTTCCCTTGTTTACTTTCGAATGAATATGATTTGGGATAGCAAAAAAAAGGAAAAAATTTGCTGGAACTGTATCTGGATTTGGAATAATTTCAAATGTATGCACAAGGGTTTTGATATGTGTATGAGGTTGATCAATTGCTGAAATTCAACATTTCACTAAGAAGGAAAAAAATTGAAATCTTGACTACTCTTATGAGATTTACGAACGTATACCTGTATATATTGAATTTTTTCATTAACGTGATATAAATACTACTATTACTGGTGCCATATGTACATGTTGGAAGCTCAAGGCTTTTGAGATCTGTGTATATTTATAAAACAAACCGGTCATGCCTTGTTAAACATCTTCTTCGAAAGTGAAATTTTTTTTGAACATTGTCACGAACCGAATTTTCTATTCTTCCTCTGTTTATATTGCTCGTTGAAAATTGGATTTAGACAAAGAAAGAATTATAGACCCCTTCTTTACTCTTTGGCTATGTCTTGAATAAAAAAAATTGGAAAAATTGTTCGAAATGACTTTCACATTTTGCCAAATGAATTTTTTCATCTTTCACTTTTAAAATAATAAATTTGTGTCCCTTACAAAATCAAGTCAATAAAATTAATTTGGTCTCAACTTAGATTTTCGACAATTTTTTACCTTGAATTTATCACTTGACCCACACATGATCTTTTTTTTAGGGGCAAAAAGGTAAGATCCCATTTATAGTTAAACAAAAAACTGATCGATATTCACTTTTATCCCTAAAAAAGTAAGAGCTGACTTGAACCGTATTTATTTTTTCTTCTAAAAAAGTGGGATATAACCTAATTTATATACATTTGTGCCACTAAAAAAGTGGGGTCTAATCTTTTGTATCCTAAAAATAACTACATGTGAGTCATATGATAATTTCAAACTAAAAAGTAGTTGAAAACTTAGGTTGGGATCAAAATTTATTAATTTAAATTTGTAAGGAACATAAAATTAACATTTTAAAAGTGGGAGCTGAAAAAAGGGTTTTTCTAACGGGTGCCCTCGTTGACACACCTAGCATTCACCTAATCTACCATATATTTACGAATACTAAAAATTATTATTCCCTTTTGTATTTATATACTTTTTCTATTTAATCTTTTCTATCCTCCCTTATATTTATTTGCTTTTTCTAATTAATTTTATATTTTAAAAAATATAACACCTAAAATATATATTAACGAGTGCTCTATCAGCACTCGTTAAACAAACTGATGAAAAATATTCACTTGACGAAATGTGAGAGACGTTTTGAATAATATTTCTATTTTTTTTTTTTTTGAGTTTTCTTCCTTGGATTTCGACAAGCATATGTGGCTATGTTTTGAACTTTTACGACGGATAAAGAATAATTTGAGCGCTGTAAACATCAGAAATCTTGTCACTTGAGATCATTCTAAATAAGCCACGGCTTTTGGGACAAAAGAAACCAACAAAGGCATGCATATAAACTGTATGCCTTAGAGGTGGATTTTCTCATTTGTTTGGATTGCACATTGTTTACACCTTATTTATACATATTGACTAACTTGCATCATCTACATATTTTTCAATCATCTTTTTATTTCACATATATCACATCAAAAAAATGTTATAATATTTTTTTTAAAATTATTTCAAATAATCTCCTATCCTGTATCCTATGCGTCAGTCCTTCGATTTGACAATAATTGTTTGGGGGCCCAAGGGATATTGTTACTCGGCCACAAGTCTAGTGATCACTGTGTTTATAAGCCCCTATACGTCGTGATTGTGGATTGGTTTGTTAAAAAAATTTCTAGCTAAGTTTTATGCGTACTTTTTTGTGTAACAGCCCCTTCAAGTAATTTGACTAAATTAAACAGCTTCAGGCCCAATCAGCCATGGTCGAACAATAAGTTATTTACTGCTTAATCATAGTACACAAGGCCCAACCCAACTCTTTGTTTGGTTAAGTTGTAGTCCGAATTTTGTGCCAAATTTCTCAGAAAATGGCTATTTTTAGAAGGAAAAGTCTGAAGTAGATCGTTATGGTAACGAAATTGTTTTTACTTCATATAACAGGTAAAAACACTTTTAACGACCATTTGATTACCTGTTATACTAGTCATCTAAATAAAATAGTACCTAAAATTTTGGTTAGTAAGTTTTACATTAAAAATAGTAAGTTAACTCAATAAATTAGTAACTTTTATGTCTCAAAAAATAAATTTGAATAAATATGGAACTTTTATGTCTAAACTTACTTTTTTTTTGAAGTAAATTACTACTCTATATCTAAAACTTAGTTTTTAGAGAGTAAGTTTAGTTCAAGTAATAGTAAGTTTTTATAGATTAATAGTAAATATTGTTCATAGAATAGTAAATTTGGTTAATCATCAAAACTTACTAGTTTGTGGCATAAATTTACTATTTTACTTAAAGAAACTTATATGAAACAAGTATTAGGAAGTTTATTTGAAATAATGCTAAGATTTTTTTATTATGAAATTTTTTTTTTTTTTTGCATATGACCTTATAAAATATGTAAGAATAATTTGTCATATTATAAATTTTGAATTATTTATGAATTTGTTAAAGGTTAGAAAGTTTGGATGACAGTAACAACAAATCTTTCGAGTTATATATAGAGTTGCCCTTATCTATACATCACAATTTCCATATATTGACACCTATGAATATAATAAAATGGTACACAATTTTCATATATTAATGCCTATGAATTGACATAGCATAATCTTTGAAAATTATAGTAAAATTACCCATATGTTAAGTTCTGTGACTTTCAAACATACTTTGTATCATTTACATTATGGATTTGTATCCATATGTTTTCTATCAAACTCTTTTTTAATTGGCAAATGGTATATAAATTATTATAAAATGTCATTTTATAATAATCATAATTTTTTATAGATGAATTTTATGTAAACTATTAAAATTATGAATTCACAAACGACTAAATCTGCCTACTTTATGACATATATTAGTCTAAATGACTAAAAAATTATTGTAATCATGTGCACGTTGATTGTTAATTTGAAATTTCCTTTATTACTAGTCTTCTAATCAAAACAAAATAAAATCAAATATCTTTTCCTTTTGTATGCAGTGGTTATGCTTAATAGAAAATTATTAAACCATTTTTACAATACATAATTTCTCCTAAAATTAGTAACATTTTCCATGACCTCTAACCGTGTCAATAATACTAACCACCGACATGTAGATAATCTTAAAAGCAAAAGCCATCAATATGACAAAATAAGAATGTTTTCATGCTGAACGAAAAAAATTGTGATTCTATAGAGAATCGCAATTTATTCATCATGAATGAGAATGAATTGCAAAGTTATCACATTTCTAATTTCATATGCATCCAGAATTTCACGTAGCATTAGTTTAGAAGAACTTTCTTTTTTCACACTAAGGAATCAATCCCAGTTTGTACGTCTCTTTTATTTTTTCTTTAACCATTAAATGGGGTCAAAGTTGTTAGCAGTAAAATATTAAATAAATTTAATTCCATTTCAATTTCCTTTTTTTTAAGTAGCTATTATTTATTTTATTACTTAGGTTAAATATTTACATATACAATAATAGCAATAAAATGCCAATCCTCGGATCAATGGAACTTCAATTATTGTTAATAAAACTAATTTTGCATTGATAAAAATTAGTCTACAGAATGAAAAGTCAATGGCAACAATTGCTAAAATATAGCAATTTTTAATTATGGGAAAATAAACAACTAAGTTCCCAAAATATTTCACTTTTATTGTTTAAAAAATCCCTACTTGTTGACTAAATTCAAAATAATTCTATTGCCAAAAATATTTTTTCTCAAATTAACTTTCATGATTAGATGTGATATACAAATATGGTAAAATATCCCTCATACGTATGTCATGGATATTTCAGACTTTTAGTAAAAAAAAAAATTTTGTTGTTAAAATAACATTGTATCATAGTGTACTAATTATTTTAGGACCATTTTATACGTGAACTAAATTTAATTTAAATTATACAATAGATTATATATGCATGTGATTTTCATTTATAATTATTGGATCCTATTCTTATGAACAATCTCCCAAGGAAAAAAATCCAGATCATACTGATTTTCTTATATTAATTGTTATACTATTTTTGTCATTTTTATTATTATATTATTTCTCATTTTGTTTAGGCTTTTACTCTTATTATTTCTTGTGTCTCAGGTGTAAATTTATTAAAACTTTACCATCTTATTATATTCATAGGTGTTAAATTAAAAAAAATTTGATATATAAACAAGTAATATTCTATATATAACTAGGAAGATTTGTTGTTATTGTTATCCAAACTTTCAAACTTTTCAAAAATTGAAAATGATTAAAGACTTATAATACAACAAAATTTTATTACATATTTTACAAGATTATGTGAAAAGTCAAACTATTTTTCATAGTATTTTGAAATATATAAATAAAATTTGTTAAATTATACCTATAATCATGTATTATACAAGTATATTATGAGTACCTACTAACTAAGGTACTAAGAATTAATCATTAATAAAACATCTTATCGTTATTTCAAATAAATTTCCTAATACTAGTTTGAAATATGTTTTAAAGTAAAATAGTATATGTGTCCCATAAATCAGTAAGTTTTGATTATTAATCAATTTTACCATGTTATCAGTAAGAATTACTATTTATGTATAAAAACTTATTATTACTTGAATTAAACTTACTCTCTAAAAAGTAAGTTTGGGATATAAAGTAGTAATTTATTTATTTAGAAAATAAGTTTAATATTTATTCCAATTTACCTTTTGAAGTATAAAAGTTACTAATTTATTACTGTTAACTTACTATTTTAAATGGGAAACTTACTTTCTTATTTTTAAGTGTTATCCTACTTAGGTGGATAGGTCCATCAAATAATCAAATGGTCACTAACAGTAAATCCAAGATAAATCGAAAATGGTCACATAAGTGTTATCCTATTTATGTCTCAAAAAGTAAATCGAAATAAAAATGAAAGTTACTTTTTAAAAAAAATAAATTAGTACTCTATATTCGAAACTTACTTTTTGGAGAGTAAGTTTAGTTCAAGTAATAGTAAGTTTTTATAGATTGATAGTAAATCTTGTTGATAGAATAATAAATTTGGTTAATTATCAAAACTTACTAGTTTGTGGCATAAATTTACTCTTTTATTTAAAGAAACTTATATGAAACAAGTATTAGGAAATTTATTTAAAATAATGCTAAGATTTTTTTATTAATGATTGAAACTTAATATTATAGTTAGTAATTATTGGTAACGTAAATGTATAATATATGATTGTATGTATCATTCATAAATGTTATGTGTTTTAAGCATTTTAATAAATGTATGTATCATTTATAAATGTTATGTGTTTTAATAAATTTATTTTCTAAGTCACAAGTATAAAAGTTAAAGTTGTACTAATGTAGCATAATCTTTGAAAATTATAGTAAATTTACCCATATTAAGTTTCGTGAGTTTCAAATATATTTTGTATCATTTACAATATGGATTTATATGCACATTTTTTTTTATCAAACTTTCTTTTAATTGGCAAATAGTATGTAAATCACTATAAAATGTTTTATCATCTGATTTTTTCTTTTAGTCTTAAAGAAATAGAAATTACCGAACAAATTAGTGCAGTCAACTTGTCCTCTTAAATTATGCATAAAATCAAACTTTTGTATGCCTAATGAAAACACTGCATAGTTCGAAGTTAAAATGCTTGTTGCATTTGACAAATAAATTACTCTGTTTGGGTCGGTGGATTTGAATTCAATAAACCATTCAGTTGAATGGATTTGGAATTATGATCAATTGAAATACATTGTTTGGCTGGTTTTTCAAACCAGGGAAATTCCAAAGTTCCCAAATATAGTTCACGCTCTAGTTTATTGTATACTAATTTATTCTCACACATATACCAGATATTAAATTGATCAAAGGCAAAGCTTAATTGATGAAGCCTTCATCCTGTACAACGTTGCTTCTTTATGTACAGAATGGATTCTTACAAACGCATTACAGCACAGCCATTCAATCAATAAAAATATGTAAGACATGTGATTTAACTACAAGAACATAACTTTAAAAAACCATTCCATTTTGGAACAGGTACAGGCAGAGAAAAGATTGAAACCACTTCAAATCATAGAAACTGCAGTTTCAAGAAGAGCAAATAACATTTCCAACTGGTAAATAAGCTTCCTAAGTAATCACCACGTAAATAGAACTCCATAACATTTGATTATTTGGGTTTATTCTTTCTGATCTAAATCATGCAAGCAAAAATTTGCAGAGCACAAGACTGAAACTGAGTTATTAAAAAATAAAAAAAAAATAAAAGAATAAAAAGAAGGAGCGGTTAATACTTTTGGGGTTTAATTACATTTACCTCCTTTATAGTTTAACCAAACTTATTGTAAAATTAAAGTATCAATTCTTACCAATAAATGATGAAATGCATTTGACATTTTTGTTTCCTAGTACAAGTTGGCCGGCGTAATTGAAATTCGTCAACTGTGGTTTTAATCAAGTTGTTCGGTGCTTTCTAACCCCGTACAGGCATCGATCATATCATACAAATTTCTTTTGGACATTTCACCAAACACCTTATATGCATTCCCAAATTAACCATTTTTCACATAAACGACGACATACTACTGCCATCATTTTGTTTGCAACTATACCTTGCTGGAAGGGCCTTTAAACGGCATCCAGTGGGAGTCATTGCAAGAAGATGTACAAACCTTAAATAAGAAGGAACAGAAGATGCACAAAATACGAAGGATACAATTTTCAATTCACTAGCAAAAGCTTCTCCTTCATTGACATCTAAAACTACGATAAAATCAAAACAAAAACAAAACGGAACAATGAATATGCAGAAAAATATTCAATTTTCAGTGGAATAATAAAAACACAAATCATTTTGTTTGCAACTATACCTTGCTGGAAGGGCCTTTAAACGACATCCAGTGGGAGTCAGAATCTTCGTTCTCGAATCTATCCGGCGATTCTCGATCAGAACTGTCGTAATCTTGCCAGGAAAAAATTTCTATTCCATCATAGCGTGAGGTGAGAAGAAAATAAAAAGAAGGGAAGCAACTTTAGAGAGATGTGATAACCCAAAATCGTTTTCAGAAACAGGTGGATTTTTTACTTAAATATGTAAATTTTTTACTTTTAGTATTAGTAAGTTTAATTTAAAAAAAAGTAAATTTTGTCAAATAATAAGTAAATTAAATTACTCAAAGTGTAAATTTCTATTTCTGACTAAAACTTATCTTTCAGGCATATAGTTACTAGTTTTAATTAAAAACTTACTAAAGTTAATATTAATTATTTTAATATAATATTTAAAAAAGTCGCTAAAAATTTTGATCTATCACTAAAGGTAATAGAAATCTATAATAGCAGGTTTCCCTAATATCGTTACCATAACTCTAGGCACTATAGCATTGTCCTTTTTAGAAAGTCCAAAGTTATAAGAAATATGTCCAATCTAGAAAAAGTTTATAATTAATTAAACCCAAATGCAAGTCAGGCCGAAACTGCATAGACCCACTTGGTAATTCTATAGAGTACCAGCCAAATTGAGAAGCTTTCCAAATAGGGAAATTTTCTAATTCAAATTTTTTTTATTATAAATCCTTTTATCAGAGTCTAAACATGTACTGGGGAGTGTAGGAGTCGATTTATACAGTTTACAGATTGTCAAGGAAATGACATATATATTTCATGGTATGTATTTTTTAGGTTTAAAAGAATTCGATTGAAACACACTGCATAAGATGTGAGTGATTATTAATCCTCTGTGATTTTTTTAATTGGGTTTATAACAATTATTTTGCCTTACTATACATCAATCATACAAATTTAGATCGTGTATGATAATATTGATGTTCGAAGCATTATGATAATTTTTTTCGAGTGGCATGTTTTATGATGAATTAATCGATTTTATGTCTAATGTGTGTGGCTGTGTTTTTTGATGATTTAATCAATGTTATGCATAATGTGTGTGGATAAATGTTCACAACCACACTAGATTTCTTGTTTATGTAAAGGGATAATTGCAAAAACCACACCTGAGATTTCTAACAGTTGCACTTACTTCCCTTAAGGTTCCAAAAATAACACTAACCTCTCCTAGCATGAATTTGGGCTTATAGTTGACATAAAATAGAATGAATTTACTTCTATACCCTAAGAGTTTAAGGTTGTTAGTAAACAAATTTGGGGGAAAAAATTAGGGCAATAAACAAGTCTAAAATAACCAATTAAATAAGATTAACAGTTATTTTTTGCTTTATTAGGCACTATAAGTTCACTTACAAAATGGTGCCATTTTGATGCTCCAACATGGTGCCATTTTGTGATTGACAACACTTGAGAAGACAATGCAAATCATATATTTATTACATAGAAGAGAAGAAGAAGCAAGAAAAATATAGGAGAAAGAAACCTCCAAGCAAGCTTCAATAATGAATAAGTTTTGATGGTTTTGGTTGAACTTATTTCATCTTATGCATTCATGAAACAAAAGGAGAAAGAAAGTAGAAATCAAGGCAAAATCTAAGGATTTTTTTATTAAAAATCTATGACAATTAGAAGATGATAGGTAAGCAATACTTTATTATCTCAACTTAATACACAAAGTTGTGGTGTCAGTTATAGTATAAAGAAATTATTGTGTTGATCATGAGAGAAAATAGCTATATATGAAATATGGTAAATAGTGTGAGATCAATATACTATAAAGTATGACAATAAGAAACTCTCTTGTATTGATCAAAGGTAAATTTTCTTACTTGATCAACAACCTCTTTATATGCTTTAGAACTTCAAATTTCTGAACATATGTTTGTTGTTTCTTCCAAATTTTAGTGTTGCCCTTGTTCTCTTTGTACATATATCATCTGAGCTTCACTAATTGTTTTTCATCTCTTAATGTTTTTCACTTTTCTAATACTACAACCTCACGAGAAAAAGGGTACAAATGGAATAAAATTATTATTTCACTTCTCAAAAGACTTTTCTAATGGCACTTTCTCTAACATGGGCAGAAGTTGCTATCAAAATCTGAAGTTCAGGGGAGATTAGTGCTATTTTCCAAATCTCAGGGGAAGTGAGTGCAACTATTAGAAACCTCAAGAGAGGTATATGCAATTATCCCTAATGCAAATCAAGTGAAAGTTTAGATTGGGTTAGTCACCAGCTTGAATATTCAATGCCAATGAGACATGTTCTACTTTATGAACTTTTGACATGTTATAAGTTTTCTTGTATGATTACATGATCATGGATATCATTCTGTGAACATTCATCTTAAATCATATGTTATATATATATATATATATATATATTTGTTCATGTATATGATATGTTAAAGCTCCTTATAATCTACATTTGATACTCATGAAATGAAACTACTGCAAAAGGATGGTGGGCAAAAGTCATTTTGAAAGCAATATATGTATGTATTATGTGTATGATCCAATGGAGGAAGTAAAAGCTGCTTTGCTGAGCGTGTGTTGCTCAAACAATAATATTATACTTTTCTTGCATATACTAAGTATAATCCTCTTTCCGTCAAAAACTACCAAGAGTTGGGTTGATAGGCATGAAGGACAAGAACAGATTTGCATAATTGTAGGTGTCATAGGTTCCAAGGCAATATATATCAGATGATGGAAATAAGTTACATAATAGGACTATAAATGATGTCAATTATTTAAGTCATCAGAAGGAAAAAAAATGTTTCTATGCATTTTAAGGAGTTAAAAACTTTTCATTGTCAATTATAGCAACTAGGTGGTAGCCAAATCCATTAATGCAATTGGCAACTAATAGCTCCAAGAATCACACGCCCTATGCTATACAGTGCTTAAAAAGTAATATTTTGTGTTTCTTGTTTAGAAATTGACATCATTGTAACTTCACTCCAAATCTAATTATATTATATTCCAAACTCTCTTCCTAAAATAACTAGAATTTTGCCCGTGCTTTAGCACGGTCTTTTCTTTTTATTTATGGTGAATTTATACAAATATAAATAATATAAATATAAAAATTAACAACATTTCTATATGTTCATTCGTATTAATTTTTAAAAATTAATGTATTTTAAATTTTCAATTATTTACTAATTTTTAAAAACTTTTTATTTATTGTGAATTTATACAAATGCCAATAATTTAAATATAAAAATTAACAATAGTTCTACATGTTCATTCATATTAATTTTAAAAAATTAATGTATATTAAATGTTTAATTATTTTACTAATTTTTAAAAATCTATTCACATACTTTTACTATAATTTGATGGTATATATCAAATAATGTATCCCATATCAAAAACTTGGTAGATATTCTTTTTTTTATAAATATTCTTTTAGATAATTTAAATTTTTATAATGATCATAAACTTAGAACTATATATTCATATTTAATTAAGTAGAAAAAGATCTAGCAATCCATTTTTCTTCATCAATAAATATTCAATTTCCAATAATATTAATAAATCTATCAGTGTAACAGTTAATTCTTTTTTTACACTAAGTTAATTCAAAATTAAGAGAAAAGATAATGAATAATTTGAATACTAATCAATGATATAATGGTGAAAGGAAGTAATTTATGGAATATGTAAGATTTCAATAATTGTGATTTAAAAAGGTTTTACTATAATTGTATGTAATAATTTGGTAGAAAGCAAATATCATTAAGATAAGATTAGTTATTTTTTAAAACTATTTTAAAATTAAAGATAACTTTTAAACATATAATATCATCATTGTAATAATTTGACAGAAAGCAGCTATCATTAAGATAAGATTAGTTAAGATTAGTTGTTTTTTAAAATTATTTTAAAATTAGAAATATTTTTTAAACGCATAATATAATCCAAATAGGATTAGTATGGGTAAAACTTAAATAATCCATAACCCGTTAATTCTCTTCAATTAGGCATGCCATATAGGAGTGAGAAACACTGTGATTAAAATAACTACTATATATATATATATATTAAATAGCTACTATATATATATATATATATATAGATGCCTCAAATTCCATATTACACCAATACCATCAACAATGTTCGAATTTTGAGTCAGCCTTAATATATTATGTTCAGGATATTGCTGAAAAGAATCTAAATCACTCAAAGTCCAAAATAAACTTGCTATTTGTTCCTTTTCTTCTTTTCCTTTTTCTGGTTTAGGTTCAATGAAGACTCAAAGCCTCACAAGAAGAAAAGGGGAAAAGTAGCAGCTTGAAAGTTGAACCAATAATCTCACAATAATTTAACCAATGTCTTTACCAGTTAACTCGATCTTGAAAACAAACTTTCTATTTAACATAAATAGAGATATAGATAGAGTTGTAAACGAGCCGAATCGAATCGAGTATCTCATGTTTGTTCTCTGTTCATTAAGTGATTCGAACAACGTTCGTGTCCGCTTGTTAATTTTCGAACTCCAAACCTGTGTTCGTGTTCGGCTCGTTAAGCGAAGTTCATGTTCGAATTCGAATTCATGTTTGGCTCGTTTAACATAAACGAGTCGTTCCCGAACATACTCGAAATGCTCGAATCCAAATTATTTTAAGCCTTAAATATGTCATACAAATCATTAATCATTCTAAAAAATAATTAAAGTACTAAGTGACTAAATTCTATTATTCATTAACTATATAACTAACATTAACATAAAAATAACAAATAAAACCCTCCAAATATAAAAGTCTAGCCATAAAGTTAACCCTAAAATTTGTCAAATGATAATTATGTCCATATTCGCGAACGTCCGTTAAAACTCGCGAACATACTCGTGTTCGCTCGATTATTAATCGAACAAAAAAATTCGTTCGAACTCGGTTTGTTTAAGATTTCGAACGAGTCTTTCACGAACACGAACGTATCGAAACGAATCGAGCTACCAAACAGTTCGATTCGTTTAACAGCTCTAGATATAGATATAGATGTGATATGACTAATACGTTGCTCCACAAATAACCATTCGACACAGGAAATTTGTGATCGGAGTAAGGGAAACCATGTTCCATGAAATCAAAATGATAAACGTGACTCTATAAGAATATGGTTTTGTTATCCCAATTTTCTTCTATTGAAGATTGCATAAGATATTTGGTTTCGCAATCATGATGCGTATGTGCTTGTCAAAGTATGTTATTGGTAGTTGAAGCCTACCTTTTGAAATCGACACTTGAAATTAAGTTTTAAGCTCTAAAGTTTCCACAATATGTTCGGACCACATTTGCGGTTTTGATTAGCTCATTTATTTCAAGAGTTACATCACCAAGGTTGTTCCTTGACTCAACCCTAATTCATTTTCTAACTCAACAAATATATCGCGCATCTGACATGATAATTCAATGGGAACAACAAACCATCATGGCTCTTTCACTGAGAAAGTCTCATCTCGGAAAAAAAGGAAACATCTTAATTTAGTAATTTGGCAATTAACCAAACTAATTGCAAGAGATTCTAGTTCCTCTGTGATTGTGGGAAGAATTGAACCATCTTGTAACCAGTCTAAGATTGGGGTCAATACAATCCAACTCAATCTCAACTATTCATTATTTATTGATTTTAAAAAAATGATTGAAATCGAGTCAAGCTATACTATCCCGGTTTCAGACCGATGCGGTACTCTTGCCAATTGCCAACAACAGGAGAGATCCGCATCCCGGTGATGGGTACTGAGAATTTGGAACTATCATGGAAGTGACACTGAGTCACTTGACAAGTTAGTCCCCCAAAGTTGAACAGTGATCTTGTGTGAATGAGTCACAAGAATTGGTGGAAGATTTTGTTTTGTACCAGAAGTTTTGGTACTAGATTACTCCAACAAACGCTTGGTTGATGCGTGACGACACAACTGCAATGAAGAAACAAAACTGGAAAGTTGTGGTTATGAATCAGCCAAGCTTCAATACAACACATCACAATTCTACTTCTTGGTTTCCCATTTCCCTCCCATATTGTCATATTATTGGTGCTGTAAAAGCTTGATTAATTTGCTTGTCCAGTCATGTTGACTTGTGCCCTTTATGGTTGGATGAGAATAAACTATCAGTACAATAAACCGGCTAAGACTGGGCATACCTAGATTGATGGCTGTGAGCTAGTTTCGTTACTTCGTTAGGGTACGAAATAAAAACTCGTGTCACGGTTTTATATAGCCGTGTTTTTCCCGGGCAAATTAAAGTGTCGGCCCAAAAGCTTTTGGTCCTGAATCCTGCTGCACATACCTCGTACAATCGTGTCTTATGTAATTTTAAGACGAAAGAAGAATGGCTGCACATTCTATTCAATTATTTTTCTCATCGACATCCACTCATTCTCTTATTTTCTCTTCTTTGTTGTCCACTTATTTTTTCTTTGTTATCCTTATTTGTTTGTGGGTTTTGTGGAAAAGAATTAGGGTTTTGTGTGGCGCATTAATTCGTGTATTTTTATGACAAAAAATGGACTTTTATCAAAATGTGACAAAACAAAATTTGGCTGCACACCCTATTCCTATTTTTCCCTCATCAATAAATACAGCATGAAGTTTTCTTCTCCTCTCTTCTTATGCATCTTCATTTATTTGTTGGTTTTGTGACATGTCGTGTGTCTCTTTATGCATATTTTGCGAAAGGCCAATAAGGGAAAATCTCAAGGGAAAAAGGTTAGGATTCTTCATGGGTTTGAGAGCAAACAAATGAAAAAAAAAAAAAAACCAAACGTGATTTGCTTATTTTCCTTCCCCATATTCATTCACGTAATGCATTAGTGTTTTTTACGACAAAAAGTGGACTTTACCAAGTGGAATTCCATTTACATTTTATAGTGTGGTCCTACCAAAATGTATTGCATATTAGACTAAAACTATAAACTTTTGTTTCCTAAATGGACTTGGTATGAATCAGTATTTCTCTAACGTGATTCATAACTATAAATTTGCAATTTTGCAACAAGTGGTTAAAAATATGAAAAATGATAGTATTCAAGGCTATGTAAATCTGATCTTAAACCTACGTGTCTCTGAACTAGTAGAGACATTAATCAAGTAATGTGAGATTCTTGATTCAACTTGTAAATTCTCCGTAATTTAAAGGTTTAGAATCTCCATTTAAACCACCAATGAATTATATGTTTTACATACATATGTATGTATGGGTCTAGGGTGGAAATGGGGCTTTTCATATATTTTACATACATAATTTCAGGGTTTAGAATCTCCATATATTTTACATATATATATATATATATGTATATATATAAGTATATGTACGTATAAAGTTATGATAGGTTTAGGTTGGTTGGAAATGGGCTCTACAATTGACTGCTAGTCCAGTTCAATCTAATTAATATATGATATAAACTCCTACAATTTTGGGTACGAGTTGATGAATTTCATGATTACACTAAAATTATATAAGTTTACACCAAATATGGTAATAATTATATCAACTGGACAGAATTGGGTAGAATTCAATTGGAAAAACCCGAATCCAGGTTGGTTTCCACAAACAGGCTCCTAGTGACATTCTAATTACCTTTCAGCGCCTTTAAATACTGAGCCCTTGAACCTATCTCACTTCACTGCTATCCTTCGATTAAAGATGACAATGCTTTTTCTCTTATTGCTCCTTTTTTCAATCCTCGTATCCATAGGTAAAAAGCACAAGCAACTCAGAAATATCCGTCAACCACCAGGTCCTCCAGGGCTCCCATTCATTGGGAACTTGCACCAATTCGACAGTGAAAAGGCTCATGAATTCCTAAGCCAACTCTCCAAGAAATATGGCCCCCTCATGTCATTGCAGCTTGGTTCAGTACCAGTACTAGTTATTTCTTCAGCAAGAATGGCAAAAGAGGCCCTGACAACCCATGATCTTGTGTTCTCCGGCCGGCCAGCTTCTGTTGGGCGGCAAAAGCTGTCATACAATCGAAGGGATATTGCATTCTCACCTTACAGTGACTACTGGAGGGAAATGAGGAAGATTTGTGTCCTCCAACTCTTTAGCCTTAAAAGAGTACAATCTTTTCGTCCCATTCGTGAAGATGAAATTTCGAGCATGATTCAAAAGATACTAAATCTCTCATCTTCATCACAACTAGTTGATTTAAGGACCATAATAATGTCCTTGACGAGCACTATAATATGTAGAGTTGCCTTTGGAAAGAGGTACGATGAGGAAGGGCATGAGAGAAAGCGATTCGATAAACTTTTACAAGAATCTCAGGCCATGATTGGGGGTTTCTTCATCTCAGATTATTTTCCTTCATTCAGTTGGGTAGATAAATTTTCTGGGATTGTTGAGCGTCTTGAGAAGAATTTCAATGAGCTGGATTTATTCTACCAAGAGTTGATACAGGAGCATCTCAATCCAAACAGACCACAAAGCATGAAGGATGATTTGCTCGATCTCTTAATTCAGCTAAAAGAAGAACAATCATCAATTATAGGCCTATCTTGGGATCACATAAAGGCAATTCTCATGGTAGTATATCCCTATTTGCAAGATAATCAATTGTTGAATTTCCTCTTCTTTCTTTCTTTTTTCATCTTCTTTAACAAGCATATTGGTACATGGTTTTCTGAACATAAATCAAGTAAACTGAAAGTTTTTTTTTTTGGGTTAAAATAGTTGATATGGTCCTTAATAATAATCGTTTACCCTTTTATCACAGGATATATTTATTGCTGGGACGGATACAGCTGCAGCAGCAATTATTTGGGCAATGACAGCCCTGATGAAGAGCCCTTCTGCACTAAAGCAAGTACAAGCAGAAGTGAGAAAATTGGTTGGAGAAAAAGGAAGAGTAGATGAAGAAGATATTCAGGAGCTTCCTTATCTAAAAGCAGTGATAAAAGAAACTCTAAGATTATACCCTCCAGCTCCACTTCTAGGGCCAAGAGAAACTACACAAGAATGCACAATCGAAGGCTATGAAATTAAGTACAAAACATTAGTTTACATTAATGCATGGGCTATTGGAAGAGATCCTGAATGTTGGAAAAGTCCAGATGATTTTATCCCAGAACGATTTTTGAATAGTAATATTGATTTTCGTGGACAAGATTTTGAAATGATCCCATTTGGAGCTGGACGTAGGGGCTGCCCTGGATTTTCTCTAGGACTCGCAACAATGGAAGTTGCACTGGCAAATCTTCTGTATCATTTTGATTGGAAATTGCCTTTTGGGATGAAAGCAGAAGACGTAGATACTGAAGTTATGCCAGGACTAACCATGCACCCGAAAAATGCTCTTTCCCTCTTTGCCAAGAAATATGGGTAAAAATAAATAGTGATATGGAAAAAATAAATAAATAGTGATATGCCAGTATCAGTTTGAAGTATGTTATCAGTGATTGTGTATTTGTATTTCTTTCCTAATATTTCGAAATGATATCAAATATTTTTAAATGTCTACATTTAATCTAATGCAACCTTGTTTGCATCTTTCGAGAAATAATGTGTTGCATCCTGAAGTTGAAGAAGCCCGAGAAGGAAAAGTCATCAAATTGCGCAAAAAAAGTAAAGAAAAGAAAAAGTCTTCCAACAGTAATGGCTTTGGAGTTTTATTCAGAAAATTTGTTTTCATTTTGTAATGTTGGCAGGAGGTTTTGGCTATATTTTTATTAATAAATTCGGGCTGCCATCCCTCGCCATATACCAGGTTTTGTCAATTTTTTTTGGGAGCACGCCCGGGCGGGGGGAGGGGGAGGAGAGACTTTTTATCTTGAATGTAATAAGACATTGGTAATATTTCGAGCTCAAATAGTGGATTAATTCCCACCAAGGAATGACAAATTTTTGTCAATCGGGTGTTTGCTATTGTTGAATTTAATTAGCATTTTCCAACTAAAAGCGCCTAAAAGTTTTTTTTTAGATCAATGATTTGAAAATAACAAAAGACAAAGTGCTTATATTTAAAAGCTTATTTAAGATTTTCTCAAGGTGCAAAACATTACTTTCGTCATCTATAAAGTATTTCGTATGATTTATAAATGTTTTGTAAACTCCTTAATGATTTGTGCCGAAATTATGACACTGAAACTATTAAAGGATTTATCAACCCTTTAAGAAGGGTTAATTTTTCATTAACGAACCACATTTGTCAAGTTTTCAAATTTTAAAGGATTAAATTAATTTGTCATGACAATTAAGGGACCATAATAAAAGGGTGATTTTCAACTGAATTTATCTATTTTCTTGCCAAAATCAAATTTTTAATCCTATGTTTTGAAATGAGTTAATGGAGTTGCAAAAATGTTAAAATAGGGAAGGTTAGTGATATTTTTTGAAGTTCAGGGTGCTTAGTGATACTACAAAAAATTTCAAGGCAAGCATCGTCAAACAATTTTCTTTATCCACTTAGGTTATGCCCATTGGCCATTCCCATCAACGTCTTCGTAGCAGACCCATTTTACCAACTTTGGTCACAAATGAAGTATCTAATGAAAAATCGTTCTCAAGTATGTTGAACTTTTTCTTCTTTCTCCATCAACTAGATTAGATTTGTCATGTGAAAGGATAAATATGGATCACATGTACAAAGATGAAAAATTAGATGACAAGGAACTTAACCATCACCCTTAATACTGATTAATTAGCATCAATTGATAATAGTTACGTATAATATTGTAATAATTTTTTTAGTAAATCTTATAGACACTGACAGTATATACACTATCACCGCTTGATTCATGACATATGTGTAAAAATTGAATTTTAAATTCAAATTTTGCATAGTTATCATTCATCCAACGCTGATAGTATATACACTGTCAGTATCGAAAAGATTAATTCATAATTTTTATCCTAACTACTCTTGATCAATTGCAGTAAAACATTATAAAGTAATCACAATAGTAATACAACATAATGCAATAAAATGCAAATCATTAATTCCACCATCAATGAGACAAGACAACCTGAACAAAATTGAAAGATCAGATAAGGAAATAATCAAACAATTGCTGGTCATCACTATATCTGGCACCCCAAAATCATAGCCATATCTTTGATCCTTAGTTGTCCACTTAAGAGGAAGAATTGGCTAAAATAGTGAATAATGACTTTTCCATAGAGAAATATGTCTGGTTTCAACTCTAATACTCTATTTCCATTGCTTTAGAATATTGGCATACTCAAATGGGAAACTTTTCCCTGGTTATCTTTCCAAATTTTCAATGGGTTCAAGATCTAGAGTCGTTGAAGAACAAATAAACTTGAGGCGCTGAAACAGAGCTGTTTTAAGATGATACCCGAAGTTCAGGGCCATATGTCCAAGGACAGAACAAAGGAGGCCAGGCAGCGACACCACCTTAAGAATTTTCAAAATCTCTTTTGCACCCCCTTAGAATTTTAAATACTTTATTTGTATTACGAATTTTTACATCAAGAAACTATTTTGATAGTAAATACTTGCCTCTCCAAACTTGAAAATATGTTGTGCTTAGACACTATTGCCATAAAATTCACCTTTTGAAAATAATGTGTTACATCCAAAAGTTCAAAAAAGCCGAAAAGAAAAGGTAATCAATTTGCATAAAAAAGAAAAGAGAAGAAAAGGTTATCCAACAATAATAGCCTTGAAGTGTTAATTCAGAAAAGCTGTTTTCATTTTGTAATTTTTGCCGGAGATTTTGGCCATATCCCCTCCTTGTAAAGTTTAGTTTTTTTTTTTTTTTTTAAAGATATTCGAGCTAGCATCCCTCCCCATATACCAAGTTTTTATCAGATAAAATAGAAAAATTAGGTTTCACCCTTTCTTTGGGGAGGGAAGGAGGGGGGAGGCGGGGATTGTTATCCTGCATTTAATAAGACATTGGTAATATTTCGAGCTCAAATAGTGGATTAATTCCCACCAAGGAATGGCAAATTTTCTTCAATAGGTGTTTGCTATTGTTGAATTTAATTAGCATTTCGAACTAAAAGCGGCACTTCATTTAGAAGAAACTAATTCTGAACTCAAGTACATAAAAGAATAACTTCTTAAGAATTCACAGTTTCTTAGATATAAATGAGGCTCATTAATTTCAGAAACTTTCCTTGAGGCTTCTAATGATATAACTTTATAACCCTAAATTCTAAAAATATCGCTTAATTAATTGAGATAATTTCTTTCCAAAATTTTCCTTTCGTAGTCCTACAAATTTACAAAATTATAAGTACATTAACCAAAATGACGAAAACAATGTCAAAAGGTACAAAGGTGCGAGTCTAAGAGGACAAAATATAGAGAGGACAAAGTATAACGGTAGCGATCATAAGCAGCATGTCTTTTTAAAGATACAAACAAACAATTCATAGTTTATTTTAGACATCTTCAAGATGCAGAAAAATTTTATAGTTTGTCTATTTGGAAAGGAATTGGAGGTTTTCTTTTCTTTTCTTTTTTCCAAAGATGGTAAATCTCTTCTACAAAAGGTACTTTTATACAAAAGATGGTGATTGTAAAACTTTAATATTGGGCTACTTTTATTTTTTGATGTGCTCATCGGGTGCCTTAATTAGAAGAAACACTTTCTTTACTGTAATGTGTATTGGGTGGATTTAAGGAGTTGATAAGGGTTTATTTTACGTATTTTTAGTGTGTTTTATTAGTTAATTTTGGTTTGATTATTTAGTTTTATAACTAAAATAACTAAGGTTTTGGTAAAAATCTACATTTTATGTTAAATTGGCTAAATATTGCATTTGATGGATTTTTATGGGAAAAACTTCATATTTTGTAGGTTTAATGATTCAATCATCAAATGAAGTGCATTGAGAAGATATTTGGATGATTGAAGATGGATTAAAGTGGGGAAAATAAAATATGAAGTGTAAAAGGAAGAAATGCAATTTGAGGACAAAAATCAAGAAAAGTCAGCTTTGACAACTCAGACATATTTTCGTATTTTGACTATATCAGGAGCTACAATGATCGGATCAAGGTGATCTTGGTACCATTTTGAAGCTAAGAGATATATCTGCATTTGGTATGAAGACATCAAAGTCCAATTCAGCCGTTTTCTTGGTCAAAAGGTCGAAACACAGAAACTTATCTGGATGGTCGAAAGCTGAAACCCAGAATTGACCAGTCTATGGTATTTTGACCATATCTCCGTCCACCGATCTCCAAATTAGATGATTCTTGAAGCATTGGAACTCTAATTCAAAGGGCTACAACTTTTGTGTTTTACACAAAAGCCAGTTCGGCCTTCATCATGGAGAAAAATGCAGTTGAAGTGAGGTCAAAAGTAAAAACGTGTCTGGCAGCCGAATTTCTGTAATTTGCTCAGCCATTTTTCTCATCTTCACACTACTTTCCAGCTAGAGTTGGAGAGAAAACGTAGGCTGCACATGCTTCAGAAGACATAAGGAAGAGATATAGCCAAGGTTCCAAGTCAAAAGCCATTATTTTTGACTCCCTTAACAAATTCAGATTTGGAGAATCATAGCAGAAATTTTTGACTGGTAAGGGAAGGACTTTTCATCAGCTTATATGCAGGACATTCAGAATCATACGGGAGAAGCTTGGAGTCTGCAAAAATGTAGCTTTTCCATTCTCTTATTGTTAGATTAGTTTAGTATAGAGTAGTAGTTCATCCTTCTTGTTTATTAGCTAGGCAAAGATGAAGAAGGAGATGAAGAAGGCAAGGAAAGAGCTCATGTGACAAGGGTTATTTTTCCTTTCCAACTCTTTATCTTTTGTATTTGATTCCAAGTTTAGCTAATATATAAGTTCTGGATTTTATATTTAATATGTGTCTTTAAAGTTTATACCTTGGGTTTGGTTGAACTTTCTATGATTGTTAGTATTTATTATTTGGTTATTTGATTGCTATAATTTGAGCAAGTTATTTAGCACTTTGACTCTTTAAATCATGATTAATCTGGTACCATTAATTGTGATTATCTAAGGTGTTATTTCTGCAATGAAAATTGAGATTTAACATTAGTTCAAGAAGTGCTAAACATAGGGAGTACACTCACGAAAGTAGAGGTGCACCTATGTGGTTTTTAGTGATTCATTTCATGTAATTTCACTGAAGAAATGAACTTGTACCTAATTTCATAACCATGAGAATAGGTATGGATTAGTTATAAGTATAATTGATTCACTACGAAAGTAGGATTCAAATGTATTAGGAAATTACACCATAATTAGCCTAGATGTAGTATTCAATGATCCAAATATAACACTTGCATGAGTAGTTAGGGATACCACAACCTAAGGAGCTTTTATTTGTTAATTTCTTGTATAAGTGCAGTAGGTTAAATTTCTTATTATTCATTGATAGTCTAAATAATAAAGAAACTTTAGTAATACCGGTAATTGTTCACTCTTCCTTGTGGGATCGACCCGATATATACCCTAAACTACTAGTTGATCTGTATACTTGCAGTGAACGGGTGTAATTCGGTATTTTTTAGCTTGCACGTATGTAAAATACCCGTCAAGTTTTTGGCGCCGTTGCCGGGGAAGATTTGGCAATATCGGTGTGAAGAGTAACTTTATTAGTTTAGACATTTTATTAGTTATTGTGTGAATGTTATTTTCTGTCATTTTAGTATTTTCTGTGTGTATGCATTTTATCACCTATTCTTCTTACTAATTTTGCTCTTAAGTTGTTTAAAAGCAATTTTAGGTGATGAGGAGGATAGATCAATTTGGAGGACAAAGCTTGAGAAATGAAAGATTGGCAATGGATGGTTACCTAGTGCAAAGCTCCTTCAACAGAGGTAACAAAGAAATTACTGAAGGTATGTCTTTTGAAGATGGTTTAAGGTGCTTAAAGGCAAAATTTGATGTTATGATGGACACAATTATGCATGAAATTGAGCAAGGGAGGAATGTTAATGCTTTTAATTCTTATCATATGATTTGTGACTTGTGTGGAGGTTATCATGCTACTAACACATGTATGCAAGTACAAAATGTGGATTATTGTGATGAATTAGAGCATTACAACCCCTGTTTTGATCGATATAGTGCTAATGCTTATGGTTGGAATGATCAATGTACTTATAGTGATTATTCATGTTTTTATAATTACCAACCTGAATGTGTCCAATATGAATCAAAACCATTTTGGGAGTTGGCCATAGAAAGAGTAGCTAATGATTCTAAGCCATCTTGGGAGTTAGCTATAGAAAAATTAGCTAATGCAACTTTTGACCGTTGTGATAGGGTTGAGGAAAGAATAGATGAACTGACTTCTCACTTTAGTAGAATACAAGAGAAATTGCATGCATTGTGTGAAGTTATTTCTTCTAATGATATGAAAAATGACCCTATTATGAATGGTGGGAATGTTGTATGTGAAAATGGGTTACATTTTAATGAGAATGATGAATCTCAATTGTGTTTTAATGAGCAAATATCCATTTCACAAGATAATATCTTTGGAACTAACTTTGAGCCTCAAGAGGTGAGTTTTAATGACTCATTTTTCACCCCTCTTGAGGAGTGCATTGAAAGTATAGGTTCTAAGGGTATTGCTGCCCAAGATACTCTCATGGCATTTCATTTGGTAAGTTCTCAAGTGGTGCATATTCAAGGTAATATCTATGAAACACTTGGGATAGGTAAGTCACTTCCATTTCTTATATCATTAGATCATGTGGCTTTTTCTATAAAGTCACCATTTAATGATCCACCACGACCAAAAATGGTGGATTATTCTTTAACTAAGCCTCCTTGAAAAATGAGGTTCAATAGTCGAGCCAACGACTATAAATAAAAGCGCTTATTGGGAGGCAACCCAATGTTTTGGTTATTTATATTATTTTTGTGTGATTTTATGTTTAAAGTATGTGTTTGAGTTATTTCGTTATTTTTCATTTATAGGTATTGGAAATGAAAGCAAAAGTGACCAAATGAGGTGAAAAAGGCGAAGTTTGATCAAGGAACTCAACCCCTCGATTTGAGTAATTGTTGTTTTTGATTCGTTACAAGGGGTTAAAATGCATGTTTTGATCATTTTACATGTGCATGCATTGAATATTTTAGCAAACAAATGATCTATGATGCATTTTGAGTAATTAGGGTACCTTTTGTAATTTTGCAAAAGTTGAATTTCTGCTAAAATTCGCAGCAGAAAACGCGTTTCTCAAGAAAACGCGCCTCTGAATCGCGTTTTCATTGAATCGCGTTTTCAATTCTGTGCCTATAATGAAGAAAACGCGCCTTCAAAACGCGACAGGAAGTCGCGTTTTCTACAAAGTCGCGTTTTACAGCCTGTTCAGAAACCAAAAACGCGCCTTCAAATACGCGACTTAAAGTCGCGTTTTCTCACGTAGTCGCGTTTTCGATTCTGCAAGATATGTGAAGAAACACGACTTCATAAAACGCGGCTTGATGGCGCGTTTTGATGAGTCGCGTTTTCTGAGCACCTTTTTTTTTTAAAAAAAAAAAAAAATGCAGCTTCCTTGATTCTCTTTTTCTTCTTTTCCTCATATATTTTCTTGTACCTTCAGTTGCTTATTGTGTATTTTCTATAGGTACATCACCAACACAAAGGCTTAGGAATTACGGATCGCCGTTATATGTTTATTAAGCCTTTGTTATCACTTTTGTTTCTCATTTTCCATTTTTAGGTTATATCACTAATGGTTACCAAATGGAACTCATGAAGCGATGAAGACAAGCGAACAACATACCTTGAAGCTTCATATTCAATCACAACAATAGGGGAGTATTATTATTATTATTATTTTTTATCTTGATTTTCCTTCTTACACATTGAGGACAATGTGTATGTTAAGTGTGGGGGGAGAATTGAGATTATATACATTGTATGTGATTGAATTATTAGTTGCAAATATTGGACTTGTGTTAAAATTCAAAATTTTTCTAAAATCTTGTCCAAAATTGCAAACTTGCCCCAAAAAGTTTCATATTTTTTCGATTTTATCCAAGGGGTACCAAGTTCCATACCATTAGTAGTTCAAATTCCTCCTACATTTGAGATAAATATATGTGATTTGGAAACTTCTTTTCTCATTTAACTTGGAAATGACTATTATGTGATTATAATTTTTGCATTTGTAGGAAAGTATATCTTTTAAAGTGGAGAAAATTATACCTATATTTTTTTTTTTGCATATTTGATGAAATTTCTTCTCTTTATTGGATTTTATAAGTTAAGTGATAAATATGGTCAATAAGTGCAATACTCTTCTCATGATTATTTTTTTAGAAACTTATTATTCTCTTTGCTATAAAAAAAAAAAAGAAAAAAAATGATGAAAAATGAAAAAAATGAAGAAAAAGAGAAAAACAAAAAACAAAAGAAAAAAGAAAATAAATAAAAATTCTTCTACTCCAATGATTCTTGTACTTAGTAACCGGGAGTCTTCATCTACAAATGTCGACTTTCGCGTAAAACGGTACTCGAATTAAGAGTATGCAAAGCAACTTGAGTATGTGAAATGTTGAGTAACCGGTAATCTTCATCTAAAAATGTCGATTCTCGCGTCAAAAGGCATTCTCACAACTTAAGTAAAATTTAGCTATGTTATACGAATAAATATCCTTTTAAGTAGAATAAAGAGATGATCATGAGTTTAGGAAGCATTATTATTGACCATATGAGTTACTTGCGTATGAAATTAAGTAAGAATGAGAAATTGAATTAAACTTGTTATAATTGCGGTATAATTGGCTCTCCTTTACTTGATATTATGAGTACTTGAATTTAATTGAATAATTGCATAATGGTTATTTACTTTGTTTTGAGAAAATGAAGTTGAAATGCTACATATATTTATTTTCAAATTTTGGATCATTGTTGGTTTGTATTTCTTATTGCTTGAGGACAAGCAATGGTTCAAGTGTGGGGGTATTTGATAAGGGTTTATTTTACGTATTTTTAGTGTGTTTTATTAGTTAATTTTGGTTTGATTATTTAGTTTTATAACTAAAATAACTAAGGTTTTGGTAAAAATCTACATTTTATGTTAAATTGGCTAAATATTGCATTTGATGGATTTTTATGGGAAAAACTTCATATTTTGTAGGTTTAATGATTCAATCATCAAATGAAGTGCATTGAGAAGATATTTGGATGATTGAAGATGGATTAAAGTGGGGAAAATAAAATATGAAGTGTAAAAGGAAGAAATGCAATTTGAGGACAAAAATCAAGAAAAGTCAGCTTTGACAACTCAGACATATTTTCGTATTTTGACTATATCAGGAGCTACAATGATCGGATCAAGGTGATCTTGGTACCATTTTGAAGCTAAGAGATATATCTGCATTTGGTATGAAGACATCAAAGTCCAATTCAGCCGTTTTCTTGGTCAAAAGGTCGAAACACAGAAACTTATCTGGATGGTCGAAAGCTGAAACCCAGAATTGACCAGTCTATGGTATTTTGACCATATCTCCGTCCACCGATCTCCAAATTAGATGATTCTTAAAGCATTGGAACTCTAATTCAAAGGGCTACAACTTTTGTGTTTTACACAAAAGCCAGTTCGGCCTTCATCATGGAGAAAAATGCAGTTGAAGTGAGGTCAAAAGTAAAAACGTGTCTGGCAGCCGAATTTCTGTAATTTGCTCAGCCATTTTTCTCATCTTCACACTACTTTCCAGCTAGAGTTGGAGAGAAAACGTAGGCTGCACATGCTTCAGAAGACATAAGGAAGAGATATAGCCAAGGTTCCAAGTCAAAAGCCATTATTTTTGACTCCCTTAACAAATTCAGATTTGGAGAATCATAGCAGAAATTTTTGACTGGTAAGGGAAGGACTTTTCATCAGCTTATATGCAGGACATTCAGAATCATACGGGAGAAGCTTGGAGTCTGCAAAAATGTAGCTTTTCCATTCTCTTATTGTTAGATTAGTTTAGTATAGAGTAGTAGTTCATCCTTCTTGTTTATTAGCTAGACAAAGATGAAGAAGGAGATGAAGAAGGCAAGGAAAGAGCTCATGTGACAAGGGTTATTTTTCCTTTCCAACTCTTTATCTTTTGTATTTGATTCCAAGTTTAGCTAATATACAAGTTCTGGATTTTATATTTAATATGTGTCTTTAAAGTTTATACCTTGGGTTTGGTTGAACTTTCTATGATTGTTAGTATTTATTATTTGGTTATTTGATTGCTATAATTTGAGCAAGTTATTTAGCACTTTGACTCTTTAAATCATGATTAATCTGGTACCATTAATTGTGATTATCTAAGGTGTTATTTCTGCAATGAAAATTGAGATTTAACATTAGTTCAAGAAGTGCTAAACATAGGGAGTACACTCACGAAAGTAGAGGTGCACCTATGTGGTTTTTAGTGATTCATTTCATGTAATTTCACTGAAGAAATGAACTTGTAGCTAATTTCATAACCATGAGAATAGGTATGGATTAGTTATAAGTATAATTGATTCACTACGAAAGTAGGATTCAAATGTATTAGGAAATTACACCATAATTAGCCTAGATGTAGTATTCAATGATCCAAATATAACACTTGCATGAGTAGTTAGGGATACCACAACCTAAGGAGCTTTTATTTGTTAATTTCTTGTATAAGTGCAGTAGGTTAAATTTCTTATTATTCATTGATAGTCTAAATAATAAAGAAACTTTAGTAATACCGGTAATTGTTCACTCTTCCTTGTGGGATCGACCCGATATATACCCTAAACTACTAGTTGATCTGTATACTTGCAGTGAACGGGTGTAATTCGGTATTTTTTAGCTTGCACGTATGTAAAATACCCGTCAGGAGTCATATAATTTGTTTAGAATCTTCAAACTTTTCTTTTCCAGATCAATGGTTTGAAAATAATAAAAAGACAAAGTGCTTGTTAAAAGCTTATTTAAGATGTTTTCAAGGTGCAAAACATTACTTTCTTCGTCTATAAAGTATTTTGTGTGATTTTTTTACATGTTTCGTAATTTTTAAAATTTTTTAATGTTTTGTGTCTAAATTGTGGCACAGAAACTATTAAAGGAACTATCAACCCATTAAGAATGGTTAATTTTCCATTAAAGAACCACATTCGTCAAGTTTTCAAATCTTGCAGGATTAAATTAGTTTGTCATGACAATTAAGGGTCCATAAGAGAAGGGCAATTTTCGAATGAATTTTTTTCCTTAAAATGAGTTTTTTAATCCTACATTTTGACATGGGTTGACAAAGTTGCAAAATGTCAAAAATAGGGGAGGCTAGTGATATATTTTAAAGTACAGGGACGATAAGTGATACTATTAAAATTCTCATGGTAGGTTTTTGTAATTATTCATTGTCAATATTATTAGAGTTTTAAACAAATTTCTCCATCCACGTTTTCCCATTGGCCGTTGCCATCAACCTGTTCATAGCAGACCAATTTTAGCAATTTTGGTCACAAAATACAGCATTGTCATAGTTAAAAGGCAAAAAAGAAAAAAAAATCATACTCCTCTTTCTCAAAAAAAATTTTTTTTTTTGGAAAACTCGTTCTCAAATATGTTGAACTTAGGGGAAGGATGGATTGGATAGTTCGAAAAGAGAGAGTATGATTGAAAGATTTCGGATTCCAGCACACACACATAGATCACATGTTTAGATGACAAGAAACGTAACCATCACCCTTAAACGTGATTAATTAGCGTCAATAGATAATACCTACCTATAATGTTGTAATAATTTTTATCGTAACTACTCTTGATCAGAACATTGTAAAATAATCAAAATAGCCATATAACATAATGCAATAAAATGTAAATCATTGATTCTACTATCAAGGTGACAAGACAACCTGAACAAAATTAAAAGATCAGATAAGGAAATAATCGAACAAATCCTGGGCATCACTGTACCCGACACCCCAAATTCACAGCCATATCTTTGACCCCAAGTTGTCAACTTAAGAGTAATAATTGGCCAAAATAGTAAATAAATGGCTTTTCCATAAAGAAATATGTCAGGTTCCAACATCTACCACTGTTTTCCGTTGCTTTAGAATATAGTTTTTTCGAATGGGCGCTATTAGAACACTCGTTAATACACCTAACATTCATCTAACTTACCATATATATATATATATACTAACAATTATTACCCTCCCTTGAATTTATATATTTTTTCTATTTAATTTTACCTACCTACCCTTGCGTTTATTTACGTTTCCTAATTAATTTTACATTTCTAAAAATATGACATCTGAAATATATCTCAACATAGGGTACCTAATAGACATAGCTGTTTTAAGATGATACCCGAAGTCTAGGGCCATATGTGCAAGGACAGAACAAAGGGTGCCAGGGAGGGAACACCACCAAAAGAATTTCAAAAATCTCTTTTGCTCCCCATTAGAATTTTACAAACTTTATTCGTATCATGAATTTTTACATCAAGAAACTATTTTGATACTAAATACTTGCCCCTTCAAACTTGAGAATATGCTGTGTATAGACATCATTGTCATAAAATTTAATTTTGTCATCCAAAATTTTCAAAAGTCATACTTGCAAATTTAAGTGTTCTAATTGTTTAGAAAACGATAATTTTTGGATGTTAAGTCCATACGGTACACATTTGAGAGTATAGTTTGGTACCCACATTATTGTGATACATTTCATTCCCTCCTCCACCCCTAAAAAGTGGACATGACTCCACCCTAGTTCATGTGTAGTGGTGGAGTCAGGACATTTGGTCGGAGGGTGGCAATGTGTGGTTTGTGGACTTTCAGCGCAACTAGGTATTTCTTACAAGTTTAATAGGGACGAATCAATTTATTCAATATTACAAAAATAAAATAAAAAATTATGTATAGATTATGATTTATTATTTGCGGTAGTTATCAGGTCATCTAATGGTATAGTAAAATATTTAATATTACGCATAAAACTATATGATGTACATTCTGATATACATAACAGACAATTAATATGTAATTAGTCAAACTGTCAAAAGAATATTTAGCTTACTTGTAATTCTTATGGTTAGACATATTAAACAAATAGATTTATTAGACAGGAAATACAGAATAGTATTATGTTTCGGGTCAAGGCCCCGTTATAGAAATGGAGAGGGCAACCGTAAAATGTTTTCCCCAACAATGCTATAAAAAGTTCTAATAGTTTTGGGGGCAATGGCGGAACTAGTTGGAATATTTTGGAAATTCTGAAGGGGCAAAAGCGACGCAATTATGTAAACTCTAAACTTTGTATAGGTTGTTCTATGGCTTAAGGCAGTATGGTAGGCCTGTCAACGGTACGGTCTAGACCCAGACCTAGCTTGGACTTGTTATTTTTTTTTCAGGTATGGGTTCAAATATAATTTCATTTAGTCGACCCGAACTCTAACCCATTTTTCTAATAAAAAAGCGGGTCGAATACGAAATATTGCATTTCGACCCATATTCGACTCGGACCTGTTTAAATAAATTAATAATTATAAAAAATTATATAATTCTTAATACAATAATACTTATTATAACAATAATGTCTACTTATTATTATAATAATATATATACTTATTAATACAATAGTACTTATTATACAATAAATTAATAATTATAAAAATATTTATTTATTTATTTATTTATTTATCTATTGTAAAATTTGACCCGTATTCGACCCGACTCGTATATGTGAGCTGCAGACCAGATCTGGAAGATCAAATGTAAGACCTGTCGTGTATACAAGTCAAATCCAAAATATGTATACTAAAATGGGTCTGAATTTGGAATATTCAATTCTGACCCGTACCCAACCCATTGATAGGTCTACAATATGGCTCTGCCCCTGCATATGTGTCCAACAATATTCTACTTTTGTCTATTCCTTTATTATGAAAGAAGTAAAAATAAGAAAAGAATAGATTAAACTTTTTTTAATAGTTACTTCTGCATAGGTGTTTTCTATGAATGAATTTGATTAGCAATTCGAACTAAATGCAGTACCTCATTTAGGAGAAATTAATTCTGTACTCAAGCACATAAAAGAATAGTGTCTTAAGTATTCACAATTTTTTAGATATCATTAATGAGACTCACTAATTTCAGAAACTTCTCTTGAGATTTCTAATGTTATGACTTAGCAACCCTAAACTCTGAGATTTCTAATGTTATGACTTAGCAACCCTAAACTCTGAAAAGTATTGCTAACCACCCCTATTTTTAATTTTTTGTAATATTTACGACCCATTTCAAAATATATGATTAAGAGATTCACTTTTGGGAGACATAAGATAAATTTCTTTTCAAAATTATCCTTTTGTTGTCTTACAAATTTACAAATTATAATTATATTAACCAAATGATGAAAACGAGGACAAAAAGCGCAAAGGTGCAAGTCTAAGAAGACAAAATATAGAGAGGACAAAGTATAGCAATAGCAATCATAAGCAGCATGTCTTTTCAAGATACAAGCAAACAATTAACAGTTTATTTTTGATGTCTTCAAACTACAAAACAATTTTATGGTTTGTCTATTTGGTGCCTCAAGGGTTACAGAAAAAGGAATTGGCAAAAGTGAAAAACTTCTGTTAAAGTGTTACAATTAAGAGGGTAAGCGGTGATTTTAAAACTTTAATATTGGGCCACCTTCATTTCTTGATGTGCTCATCGTGTACCCTACAGGCATCAATTAGAAAAGTCTTTTCTTTAGTACATTGTGTATTAGGTGAATTTAAGGAGCTTTTTAAGTTGTTTAGAATCTTCAAACTTTTTTTTGTCCAGACCAATGGTGTGAAAAAAAACAAAAAGACAAAGTGCTTATATTTAAAAGCTTATTTAAGATGTTTTCAAGGTGCAAAACATTACTTTCTTCACCTAAATAGTATTTCATCTTATTTTTTAAATGTTTTATAAATTCCTTAAAAATTTTAAACTTTTAATGTTTTGTGCCCAAATTATGACATGGAAACTATTAAAGGATCTATCAACCCATTAAGAACTGTTAATTTCAAAGAACTATATTAGTTAAGTTTTCAAATATTAAGGGATCAAATTAATTTGTCATGACAATTAAGGGATCATAGCAAAAGGTCCATTTTCAAATGAATTTTTTTAATCCTATGTTTTGAATTGGGTTGATGGAGTTGCAAAAAATTTAAAAGTAGGGAAGGCTAGTAATTTATTTTAAAGTTCAACAGCGTTAAGTAATACGATTAAAAATCTCAAGGCAAGTTTTTGTAATTATCCCCTATCAATATTTTTAGAGTGTCAAAACAATTTTGTCTATCCAGGTTATGCCGTTGGCCATTACCACCAACCTCTTCATAGCTGACCAATTTTACGAACTTTAGTCACAAAATGAAGTATCGTCATGGTTTAAAAAAAAAAAGAAAAAGAAAAAAATCGCACTTCTCGTTCTCAGTTTGTGAACTTTTCTTTCTTTCTCTGTCAACTAGATTAGATTTGTCATGCAAGAGGATAAATATGGATCACATATACAAAGATGAAAAATTAGATGACAAGAAACGTAACCATCACCCTTAAAAGTGATTAATTAGCATCAATAGATAATAGCTACGTATAATATTGTAATAATCTAACTACTCTTAATCAATTGTAGTAAGACGTTATCAAGTAATCACAATAATAATAAAAGATAATGCAATAAAATGTAAATCATTAATTCCACGATCAAGGTGACAAGACAACCTAAACAGAATTGAAAGATCAGATAAGGAAATAATCAAACAAATGCTGGTCATCGCTATATCTGACACCCCAAAATCATAGCCATATCTTTGATCCGTAGTTGTCAACTTAGGAGATAGATAGAATTGGCTAAAATATATAATATAGAGCATCTTTTTTTTTTTTTATACATTGCCAATGTACAATTTTTTTTTTTACATTAATAAGTTTAGATCATTACCACATAAACATAAAAGTCAAATTTAAAATTTAAATTATGCATATGTAACATACATCCGTAACTAATAGTATAAAAAGATCGCTACACTGTCAATGCATAAAATATTAATTTAACGATAAATAATTACATTTCCATAAAGATATATGTCAAGTTCCAACTATTATCACCAGTGCTCTATTTACCCTTGCTTTTGAATATTGACATACTCAGAAGGGAAACTTTTCCCTGGTTATCTTTTCCAAAATTTGAATAGGTTGAATGTCTAGAGTCATTGAAGGACAAATAAACTTGAGGCTCTGAAACAGAGCTGTTTTAAGATGATACCCGAAGTCGGGGGTCATATGTGCAAGGACAGAACAAAGGAGGCCAGGAAGGATTGAAGGAACACCACCTTAAGAATTTTAAAAATCTCTTTTGCAGCCCCCTAGAATTTTAAATACTTTATTTGTACCACGAAATTTTACATTAAGAAACTATTTTGAAATTAATTAGTTGCCCCTCCAAACTTGAAAATATGTTGTGCGGTAGGCACTATTGTCATAAAATTTACTTTTGTCATCCAAAATTTTCAAAAGTCTTAATTGCAAATTTAAGTATTGTAGTTGTTTAGAAAATAATTTTTTTTTATATTAAGTCCTTGCTGTTCAAATTTGAGAGTATAATTTGGTAACCACATTATTGTAATACATTTCATTCCCTCCTCCACTTCCTACCCTCCCCCAAAGTGGACATGATTGCACTAGTGAATAATATTTATGCAGTGACATAGCCAAAACTTTTGTTCAAGGGACGCAATAATTTTATATTAGACTTACAATTTGTAATTTATAGACTTTTAGCGCAACTAAATGTTTCTTATAAGTTCAATAGTCATGAACCAATTTATTCAATATTGCAAAAGTAAAATAAAAAATTGTTAGGTTGTGATTTTTTATCTGCAATAGTTATCAAGTCATCTAGTGGTAAAAAATTGTAAAATAGTTAATATTACGTGTAAACTATTAAGATGTATATTTTGATACATACGGTAGACAATTAATTTTTAATTAGTCAAATTGTTAGATGAATATTTAGTTCACTTGTAATTCCTATGGTTAGACACATAAGTGGAGTTCAATATTAAACAAATCAGATTTATTAAAAATGAAATACAAAATAGTAGAATTTTTTTTTTTTGAAGGAATGTTTGTTTCAAGGCTCCATCATAGAAATGGAGAAGGCAACTATAAAAAAGTTTCAATAGTTTTTGAAGGGCAATGGTGGAACTATATAGAATATTTTGAAAATTCAGAGGGGCAAAAGTGGAGCAATGAAAAAAACTCTGAACTTTGTGTAGGTCGTTCTATAGCTTGAGGCAATGTGGCACTGGTACCACGCTACCATATGATTACAACTTTATGCTAGCTCTATTTTCCTCACTCAAGATTAGAACTTCGTATTTTGGTATCTCAGAAGTTAAAAACATTAAATTTTGCCCCCAAAGTCCCCTTTTTTTTTTGTTTGAAGAATCCCAAAGTCCATTTTAGAAAAGTCTATAGTCTAATCATGGGTATTGACTCAGTTGCGAGGAAAAGGCTTTTTTGGAAAAGTTTTTTAGAATCCTCATCATTGTCAGATTTAGGGTTTAAACCTTCTTTCTTATAGTTGAGGATAGGAAAGGCATGGAAGAGTAAATTTTTTTTTTTTTTTTAAAAAGTGAACTTTCACCAGCACGTTGCACTAGAGTGCGAATATCATTTTGGTAGATAAATGGAAGCATAGAGCTTTTTTGAGTTATCCTCTAACCAATAAAAATTCCTAATTTTTTTCCCACGTCGTGTTTCCTTTTTGGCTATTGAAGTTTTGTTACTCATTTTGTGGGACTACACGTTTTATAGGCGAAAGATTAACCTCAATGGCACTTTAAGATGAACATTTTTAAAATAAGAGGCATCAAAATGCTATCATCCAAATATGAAGAACTAGAAATAAACTAGATTAAAATGTGAGGGGCCTACTTGTGTTATTTCCCTAAAATGATTCCTATCGTTTGATAAAACTAAAGTCTGAAAACTGCAGTCTGAAATCTGAAATCCGAAATTTAAATCCATTAGTTATTGAATTGTTAAATATTATATCCAATACATTTCAGTATACATCACGTTCAATAATAAGTGAATAATTTATCACTTAATTTTGGAAGCAAGTTTTATCTAAAAAATTCAGTGCAACATAATTAATTCAGATATTTTTTTATTGTCAATGCATATGAGTATATTAAAATCTAAATCCATTAAATTTTAAGTCCTGAATTGGATTATTAAATAGGGTCTTAATCAATTTTAGGCTTCGGATCCTCTGTTACACTCATGACGGTTACACCCATGTTACACACTTGAAAGTGATACAAGTCTTGCACTATTTGGCGTATTTTTCCACCGTGTTGGTGTAAAACACTATTAGGTGTAATACGTATACCATTTTGGTGTATAATATACAAAATTGCACCAACAATTGGTTTACGCCAATCTAGTGAAAAGATACGCCAAATATTGCCGGATTCACGCCAATCAAATAGTATGACAAGGGGAAAAAATAGCGTGACAAGACAAGAGTGTAACAGAGGACTCGAAGCCTCAATTTTAGTAGACTCGTTTAATTGCTTACAAAAAAAATTTATTGTTTTTAATAATTCATTTACCCTTTTTTTGGGCCAAGCAATGATTTAATTACTACTCGATTCGAAGCCATTGACAATGATAGTGCAATATACAAAAGACCATGTTAATCATCTTCAGAACTGAAACATGCCATATAACCCGTGGTGCACGACTGAGATTTTAGCTAACTTCTGACGACAAAAATCTATTACTAAAACAAGATATATCTAAACTTCTGTAAGTTGGGACATTAGTTTTGTCGTATATTTAAAGTAAGTTTCTTGCAAAATTTTGGTTGAAGAATACAAAGTTTTGCATTAGAAATTTGACCACTTCTAATGTAAAGATCTAACAAATATCTTATGGAAAGGCAATTTTATAAGGATATATTGCAGAAGTCTAACCGCCAAATATAAAAATCATTGTCAGGTAAACATCGTGTTTTTTGATGAAATAATATGTCTAGTGAGCAAGATTGAGCCCTAAGGAATTTGAAATTCTTAGTTTTAAGTCTCTCTAAATGTAATTTCATTTTAATTACAGATTAGTATTCACCACACTACTTATGGGTCATAAGTTATGATATTGTTAAGTTATAATCCACAACTTTCATCTGAATATTTGTTGATCTACCAATGTGTGCTAGCAGTAAAATAAAACAAAAATAAAATACTAGCAGTAATTCAAGGAATTTGCATCCTTTAACAGGGGATTTGGACTGAGTTCAGAGAGGCATTTTTTTTAAGAGAAAAAAAATTATTTGAACGTAGTTCATTAGTCTACCTGTAGGATATGTTGTTAATGATTCCAATTTTTGTACTAATGACACTAATTATACTGATTTGTCTAACTGATGAGTAGACACTAGTTAAAAGAACTCAAGCTAGTACTCTTTTTTTTTTTTTCATGAAAGTGAGGTTAAATCAATAGAATGTCCAAACAATCAAGGATGCAAAAAATATGAATGTGTGCAATTAGATAATAATTTGTGGATGCTAACAAATATTCGTCTTGCACCTGTTTGAAAAATGAATTAACTTTTCATGCACTAATAGTGTAGTGTTTTATTATACTAACAGTTTTAGATGTATACCATAAATACATGATTTGAACTTCAAATTTGAATTCATATTCTATGGCATGATCTAAACCTATTAGTATAAAAGAAAATATACGCTAAGGACTAGGCCTGTCAACGGGTCGGGTCTAGACCCGGATCCGGACCGGATCCGTGAAATTATTGCGGGTATGGGTAGGGATTTAATTCCGTTTCCCGGATCCGGATCCGGATCCGTTTTGTCAAACAAAAAAAACGGGTCGGATACGGAATATAGTATTCCGACCCGTATTAGATCCGGATCCGGATATAAATGAATTAATAATTTTAAAAATATATATTTATCAATATAATTTGATTAGGGTGATGTATTTTAATAAAGTTAATTTGATTTCTTTTCTTATTTGATTTTTTCTTTGCATTAGTTAGAAATTAGTTTACAAATATATTTTTTTCTCATTTTTATTAGAAATTATAAATTTTGGTAAATTTGTTCGGGTAGACCCGGATCCAGATCCGGGACCCGCCGGATCCGGATCCGGAACATAGGATAAAAGACCCGTCGGGTAAACGGGTCGGATCCGGATCCGGCATAGTAATTCGGGTCCGGATCCGGAATAATGAATTCCGGCCCGGACCCGGCCCGTTGACAGCCCTACTAAGGACTTGTTTGATAATTTAATTGAGCATTTAAATTTAATGGATTCAGATCTTAACATATTCAGACATATTTGATAACCAAAACTAAAATATCTAAATTAATTAAGTGGCACTAAATGTCTTAAGCACAATTTGTTCCAAAAAATAAGTGATAGATTACTCACTTATCATTTAATGTGATATATACTTAAATATATTAAATTTAGTGCTTAACAATTCGCTAACTTAATGGATTCAGATTTTAGATTTTAAATTTTAAATTTCAGTTTTCAAATTTCAGTTTTATCAAACGTACCCTAATATTGTATAAAAAAAAAGGTTATCCTTAAAAAAGTATTACAAAACGGAAATTTAACTTTCTAGGTACACAAACATAAGAGTGTATTGAGTGTAACTGAATGATGGTCTAAGAAACATAGTTTTGTTTTACCAAGGATTGTATACGAAAATTAAGTTTGCATTCGCACAATATCCATGTGCAACTTACGTGCATCAATTAGTGCTCTTACACGCTTAATGAAATTCAATCTAAAACCAAATATCAAATTCGTTGAGGATCAAATTTTCTTTCTACTACGAAATTCAAGAGATGCTAAACAATTGAAGAACCAAAGTGAATCTCTTTGGAGATGCTTAGGATAATCAATAATTGACTTCAATACTAAAGATGGAGTTTTGTCACAAGCCATAGATCATTTTTCTTGTTCATGGTAAGACCAGGCAAAGCATCTGTGTCAATGTCTTCCTTCTTCATCCCAGGAGGCAATTCCCAATCAAATGAGTGCAAAATATTTGCCAGCACAAGCTCCACTGTTACAAGTCCCATAGGGTACCCGGGGCAGCCCCTTCTGCCTGCTCCAAATGGGATCAATTGAAAATCTTGCCCTCTCACATCAACAGTACTATTCAAGAATCTCTCTGGCAAAAATTCATCTGGGTTTTCCCAATAATCAGGATCTCTTGCAATGCCCCAAGCATTTACATAAACTAAGGTCTTGGGTTGAATGTCATAACCATCAATGGTGCATTTTCCAATTGTTTCTCTAGGCACAAGAAGTGGTACGGCTGGGTACAACCTGAATGTCTCCTTAACAACTGCCTTGAGATAGGGAAGCATTTGAACATCATCTTCATCTAGCATTTGTTTCTTTCCCATGATTTCTCTAATTTCTGCTTGCAATTTTTTCATGACTGTTGGTTTTTGCATCATTGCTGTCATTGCCCAAATTACTGTCACCGTACTTGTGTCTGTCCCAGCAAAGAATACGTTCTGCAATTTTAGTTGGAAAGCAACAAACAATAGCGTTAGGTCCATCCCATAGAACATATATTTTTCTTGGTCACCCACATAACACAATTATCACATCTTAATGATTGGATAGATAACCCAAACTTTTGCCTAAGGCATGCTAAAGAATACCTACATGTCCAAAGCATTTTTGTCTCAACCATGGACAACTGAAAACAAAAATTAGCTTTGATTATAACATAACATACAAAATTTGGGTCATCACAGAAACATCTCAATTGAGACCTAAATTTAAGGTTTCTATTCAAACGTATTCAGTGTATTTGGAGGAGGGGTAGTAACGGTTGCAGGAAGCAATTGTTCTTGAAAGTTCATGGTCATGATTTGGCCAAAAAAAAAATGTAAAATCGAGATTGCATTTTGTACATCATGTGTAGGACCTACAAAATTTTGTTCTATAGTTACACGTTATTGAAAGTAAGTTACACTGTGTGCATACAAAATTACATTTTATGCATTTTGTACAAAATCGACCGAACGATTTTTTGCACAAAATTGACCGGAACAGTTTTTCTAACAACCGTTCGGGCCTCGTGCCCCTATGTATTTTATGTTTCAATTGGAAACCTTCCTTATCACAATAGTGAGAGAAATAAGCATTTTATATCTGGATTGAGGCAAATTTTCTGTAGTGTGTAAACATGTCTTAATGTAAGCACTATTGAATTCCCCTGCTTGCCAATCTTCTCCAAAATAAACAAAGAAAATTTATTATGCAAGTGTAATTGGAAACATTAAAGCAGAAAGTGTATAAATTAATTTTCAAAGTACCAATAATCAGTGAAAATGTTGTTGGTGATAATTTAGTGACAGAACTATTCTTCAAGTAAAAAAAAAAAATTGATTAAAATGTATAGTTTAAGATTTCCAAACAGATCGTTACCATGAGCATAGCTTTGATGTGATCCATAGTTATGCCAAATGAAGTTGAACCATCTTGTTGTAGTTGAAGCATGAGATCAATAATATCTCCATCCATGGACTTTGGTCTATTTGGATCGGGGTGCTCATCTATGAGTTCTTGATAAAATGAATCAAACTTTTCATAAATACTCTCAAGTCGAGCAAGCATTCCAGTGAATTTATCAATCCAGGCAATCGAAGGAAAATAATCCGAGAAGAAGAATCCCCCAAGCATTGCCTGAGCTTCATGAATAAGACCATCAAATCTCCTTCTTTCTCGACCTTCCTCATCAAACCTTTTACCAAAAGCAATCCTACAAATCATCGAGCAAGCAAGAGACACTAGAGTCTCACTCAGATTAATCACTTGATCAGTGGATGCTGCTTGTTCAGATATCTTTTTAATCATTCGGGACACTTCATCTTCACGAATTGGACGAAACATCTGCAATCTTTTAGCACTCAAGAGATGAATGACACAAATTTTTCTCATCTCTCTCCATTCTTGACTATATGGTGCTAAAGCAATGTCTATGCCATTGTACGTCAACTTTTGCAAGGCTAGCATTTTTGGCCTACTACAAAATATCAAATCTTGGTTTTTCAAGACTTCTTCAGCCAATCTTGCTGATGAAATCACAAGGGTTGGTATGGAACCGAGTTTCAGGAACATTATTGGACCATATTTTTGTGAAAGTTTCCAGAGGTACTTATGAAGGCATGAAGTGTCAAGTTGGTGGAAGTTTCCAATGAATGGAAGCCTTGGAGGGCCTGGTGGATGATGAATTGTTGAGGATTTTTCCTTCTTGTTTGAAATTAGAAGGAGAATTAGAAGAAGTGAAATTGGGAAGACTAGAAGAATGAGGATTTCCATTATTTTGATTCAAAACTAGGCTATTCTTTTGATTGTTGGAAAAACTGACTAGAGAAGTTTGTTTAAATAGAGGAGTCTGGGGAAGTAGGGCTCATTTACATTACGCATGCAAATGTTGTTCATCCTGATCACGGCTAACAAAGTAACCGAATTATCTTTTAAAAATGAGGTCTGAATGGTGGGGTTTGGCTTTTACTTTCTGAGATCATTTTGTGTGATTTTCCCTAGTCTAGTTTATCTTCTCGGTCTTCCAACCCTTGGCTCTTAGTATAGGTGGCAAACCAATCCATTTAAATAAATTTACCCATATCTGCCCATGAATAGATGGGTATGAGTATTTTAAACTTTTGTATATGAATATAAATGGGGGTATTATTGGGTAACCCATCAAACCCAATTAATCCATTTAGAATTCTCTTCCCCTAAGTCTCTTCTCTTCCCCCACCCATTTTTTTTTTCAGATTTTTCATTTTGTCATCATATTAACTACTTTTGTTTCATTATTATTATTATTTGTTGGTTTTATCTTATTATTTTATTTTCTCTTAATTTGTTAACTTGCTCATTTTTTAGCATTACCAATTTATGATAAGTTTTAGCCTCTTTTCTTATCTTTCTAAAATGAAATTTAAATTTATATATGAAAAAAATGTTAGGGGTTGAAAATTTTTGGATTAAGTTTTTATATTAACTTTTATAGTACTTAGTTCAAAATTTTATATTCTTATTATTCAATTATTAAATAATATGTAATTTTGTGACATTGAGTATAAATGGAAAAAAATTGGTAATTAGGCTTATTGAGTATTATAAGTAAATATTTAAAAATAATAATGGGTACAAAGAGTAGTATAAATTGATAACTTAATTTGCAAAAATAAATTTAAATGAGTTTACAAAAAGTTAAAATGAATGGGTTATAAATGGGTAATTGGGTTACCCAATTCATTTTTTGACTTACCCATTTATACCTATTTAATTACATGGGTATAAATGGGTTGACTCACTTATACCCATTACCCATTTTACCCAACCCGAACCCGCCCAAGTTACCCATTTTGACACCTCTAGCTCTTAGGCACCGACGGATCAGAACTTGGGATTTGAGGGGACAAAATTGGTAAATAAGTATAATTGAGGGGTTATTCTTACATTTTTTTGAAAAAACTTTTGAGGCAAAATTTTCTAGGATATAAGTGAAAATTTTAACATTTAAATAGAATATAAAATAATTTCTAAAATCTTTAGGGTGGGGGGCAAAGTCTAATTTTTAGGAGGCTATAGACATTTTTTAATTTTTTAAAGAGGTATCTAGAGATTTCTAAATTATTGGGAGGCAACCGCCAGTGCTCTTAGGGCCATACTAACTCTTCATTTGGATTGACTGTTTTTTGAGGTGTTTTTGAAATATTTTACTGTAGCAATATAAGTGAAAACTTTTATTGTAGATGAGATTATTTTTTAGGTTATTTTTTTGTGTTTTTGGTGTTTTTTATGTTTTGGTGTTTTGAAGATGTTTTTTTTTATGTTTTTGAGGTTGTTTTCTTTGTGTTTTTGGTAATTTTGAAGTTGTTTTTGATATTTTTGAGGTTATTTTTATTTATATATTATTGTAATATTATATATGAAAAACTTGTTTTTAAAAAATGATCAATCCAAACAGAGCAAATTAGGTGGGGCTAAACATTATCAGCCCAAGTCACTCAGTTAAAACACCACTAAATTTTCCTCCAATTTTAGCTACAGTAACTTGTTAGTAAAACACTACTAAATTTTATAAAATTATACCTAAAAAATCCAAAACCACCACCCTCCCTAGACATTTTCATTTCTTCTGTTGCCGGCACTATCTCATCCTGCCCCTATTGCCATCACCTCCGCAGCCAGCCACCACCACACTTGCCCCCATTTGCCCTACCCCCTTCCATCCTCCTTTCCTCTTCCTCTCTCCCCCCTCTTCACCTTTCCCTCGCTACCACCCCTTCCCACCACCACCCACCACCCTTCTCTTCTTCTTCCCCACCTACCACCATCTTCTTCCCTCACCTCCCTTCCCCTGCCACCCCATGCTCCTCTCTCTTTTCCTTGACCCCTCTCCTTCAGCTCAGATCTAGTCTCACATGATGTGTCCGATGCAATTTTATGACAAAAATTTAGTATTCTTAAAATGGTGAGGATCTAAAGTGATTTATCTCAAATATGAGAGACTAAACTAGTACAAAAATAAAATGTATGTGATTTTTTGTGCGATTTACCCTAATTCAATTCTTTTCATTTTCTTAAGAACAAACTATTTGAGTAACCACTGAACTTTTTGAATAGTCAAGATTTGGTCATTCAACTATTAACAATATGTTTTTACCCATTCAACAATCAAAAATATAAATTTTGGACCATTTCGTCTGATTCCATTATTAACTTTGTTAGATTTAAGGATTCGCATGATGCACGAGACATAGTATTAATACTTAGATATGCTAGAATTAACGGTGAAATTAAACAAAATGTCCCAAATTTTAACTTTTGATAGTTTAGTGGATACAAATATACTCTTAATAGTTGAATGGCCAAGTAATTATTTGGGTAATTTGCTTTTTTTTTTCTTAATCTATCTAAGAGGACTCACTTTCAGCAATTAGTTTGTTCAATAATTTGACTACTACTTGTGTAATGCACAGACTATTATACTGCAATCTCAATATCGAAAAGCATGAAATCTCTTGTAATTTGGAAATTCAGCTTTGTCAGAGGGGAGATATGGGTTGGATAGTTCAGGAGAATGAATTATACGTGAGAGGTTTTGGGTTCGAGTCCTCCTACTTAAAAAAAAGAAAACAAAAAAAACAAAATCACGTGCTTCTTGTTGCTTGGCGTGAAGCATATGAGGTTTTTCTTTACAAATTTTGTCACTTCCGATGTGAAAGATCTGTCAAGAAAATTTTATAGAATGTTCAATTTTATCAAAACGGGATAAGTCTTATAACCACCAGATATCAATCATTGTCCACTAGATATCCTGTGTTGATGGAACGAGTCATCCGGTTCACTGATAACTTGTTACTTTATATTTTATTTTATCTTATTGTATTGTTATTTTAAAAAAAAAAGTTTCACTGGCAAAAATAAAAAGCACCAACAATTTATCAACGAAATACTAGCAATAATTCTAGAAACTTGCATAACTGGGACTTGAAATGAGTTCACCGAGGCAATTTTTTGTTACGCTGTTTCACAAACCTGCCCGTTGCTGTCTTGAGAGTATCACTTTAACACTTGAATTTCGATAAGAAAAATACAAAGATTATAGACATTGTAATTTTTAAAGTTATAGATTCTTACTAATCACTAATTTTTTCAATCTATTGCTAGTCTATCGCCTTATCCTGAACTTTTATGTATTTTTCATCCCCGAATTTTGGACACTCACGTTGTGAATCTTTAGAATCTTAGACAAGTACAGAGAATATAGACTAGTTGATAACTTTTAAAATTATAATGCATGTGTTTGAATAAGAGATATTATTTAAAATAATTATTATCATATTTTTATTATAATGTGATGTATGTGAAATACAAAAAATTATTACGCAAATAAAAAATTAATTGAAAAATGTCTATGATACAAGCAAAAAAGGCTCCGTTCGGTACCTTGTTTATTGGGTATTTTTAAAAGACAATTTTCTTTATAACTTCATCTATATACTAACCCTCTAAAAACACTCATAAATTTTTTAAAAATTTCAATCAAAACATAAATTAAAATAAGCACCCACACCATTTCACCATCACTACCATTTTCCACCACCACCCTTCCTACCACTATTGCTACCTCTTTACTCGCTCATTTCCTTCTCCTCTCTTCCTCTCCATTGCCACCCTTTCCCCTATCATTTCCCCCCCTTTTCTCTCTTCCCTTCCTCCTCATTTTCTCCTCCCTACTTCCTCCCCCTTCTCCTCCATCCCTCCCTCTTTTGTACACCCCTGCCCCTCTCCCCTATCAGATTTGGTCCTGATCTAACTAGAAAGAGGGGCAGGAGGCATGAGAAAAAAAGGGGAATGAAGGGAGGATAAGGAAGTGATAGGCTGGGTAAAAGGGGAAGGAGGTGTCTATGTGAATGTGGTGATGGCGGCTAGTGGCTGGTGGTAAAGGAGAAAGGTTGTGGCTAGCGATAAAGACGAAGAAAAAGAAAGTGAGTGGCAAGTGGGGAAGGGTAGGTAGTGATTGTCGGTCAGCGTGGTGGCTGAAGTGGGTGGCAAAATTTGATTACTATCCTACAATTACGCAAAAGGGTTTTATAAAAATTTTATAGTAAGTTATAGTAAAACTTTATGCAAATTTCCAAGAAACACACAATCCACATGGATTCAATTTTTGAGAAAATTTTACTATCGAATCGCACTTGGTGGTGGGGATGTCAATATAGTCCTTACGAAAAATATCACAAATTTCTCTTGTTTTTAACTTTTATTGACACTGTTAACCATTTCAAGATATAAAATTACAAAACTAATTCGAGAGAGAAGGAAATCTCATTCCAAAATTCCCTTTTCACTATGGTTCTTCATTTCATGACTGTTAATAGGGTCGGATTGGTCCAAACCAGACCTGTTCGGGCCAAGAAATAAAGGAGAGAACACGGTATATATATGTGCTAGGCTGGATATGGGCCTCAAGGATGCTGCAAAACTGAAATTGGGCAATACACGGCAGAGCACGAAATAAGCCTGTCCAAGATCCATTTATAATTTAGTTTTTGAAAAAATGTATGTATATTTTTAGTTTTTTATTGCATATTTTTAGTTTTTTATATGTATATTTTTTGTTATCATGTCAATGTTTAAATTATGTCTTACTTATAAGATTTAGCATTTTGAAGAAGTTTGTGACACTAATCAAAATTATTTGAATATCAATTATCTAAAGCTTTTGTTTCTTAATTAAAATTGTATACTTTAAGTAGAATGTTACCTTTTTAAGAATAAGAAACAGTGCGAATTTTCAATTCGGCCGAGAAAGAAATTTCAAGCCCTAAGCCCAATGAATAAAAGAGCCGTTAAGCTCGAGTTGGCCAGGCTGGGTTTGGGCTCAGTAAAACCAAACCAAAATGGCCTAATTGATACCGCTACTGGGGCTGATGCGTTTGATTGAAGGAATAGGAAGGAAAGAATAGAGAGGAATTAAACGGATTTGATTTTTCTTGTTTGGTTTGATTTTTGAGGAAGGAAAGAAAGAGGGGGAAAAGGAGGAAATTGATCTAGATATTTTATTTAGTTATATTTTCATCCCAAAGTGGGTGGAAACAGAGAGAGAACCAAATTTAATAAAATAATAATTTACAATTTTTTAAAATACCATTTTTTTCTCATCCTTTTGACTTAATTAACACTAAATCTTTTCATTTCCTTTCATTTTTTTTCGTCAAACCAGATAAATGTTGACAATTTCTTTTCTTTTCCGTCATATTCAATCCAAACACAAGGAATGAAAACTGCTTTTCTCTACTACACTTTCCTTTCTCTGCTGGTCGTTTCCTTTCTTTTCTTTCCCTTCATTTGCTTGAATCCAAACGATGATGAAAAATTACAAGTTGTTAATGGAGTTGAAAGACCTTCGAACAGTTTTGTGTCATCAACAAAAGTATTTTCAAATTTACAATGTCTAAAGTAAATTGACAAAACTAAAAAATCACCTGAATCACTTTACAGGTGAAGAAAATAACTTAATTAATTGCACATTCAAAATACCTCAACCAACTATGAAATGTTTTGTCAAACAGGCGTTCAACAGGTGCTTATTCATCCTCAAAGCATATATCAAATTTGTTAAGAATCAACTCGTTTTTCTGCCACGAAATTTGAAAGATGCTGAACAATAAAGAAGCACAACTGAAGCTTTTTGCCGATATTGTGGATGATTAACAATATGACTTTAGCACTAAAAATGGAGCTTTGCCACAAGCCTCAGATCAGTTTTCTTGTTCATTGTGATACCAGGCAAAGCATCTGTGTCAATGTCTTCCTTCTTCATCCCAGGAGGTAATTCCCAATCAAATGAGTGCAAAATATTGGCTAGTACAAGCTCCACTGTTGCTAGTCCCATGGAGTAACCCGGGCACCCTCTTCTGCCTGCTCCAAATGGGGTCAAGTGAAAATCTTGCCCTTTCAGATCAATAGTACTATTCAAGAATCTCTCTGGCAAAAATTCATCTGGATTTTCCCAATACTCAGGATCTCTTGCAATGCCCCATGCATTTACATAAACTAAGGTCTTGGGTTGAATTTCATAACCATCAATGGTACATTTTCCCATCGTTTCTCTAGGCACAAGAAGTGGTACGGCTGGGTACAACCTGAATGTCTCCTTAACAACTGCCTTGAGATAGGGAAGCTTTTGAACATCATCTTCATCTAACATTTGTTTCTTTCCCATGATTTCTCTAATTTCTGCTTGCAACTTTTTCATGACAGTTGGTATTTTTATCATTGCTGTCATTGCCCAAATCACTGTCACTGCACTTGTGTCTGTCCCAGCGATGAATACATTCTGCAGTTTGATTGGAAGGAAATAAACAATTGAGTTAGGTCCATCTTAACGATTTCACTAACAAACTGAACTTTTGGCTATTGATTGCTGACCAATATCTACAGCTTTGCCTTTAATTAGAGACAACTAAATATTTGCTTTATTCGTCCCTCAATATACAAAATTTATGTCATAACATAAAATTTCAATTGAGACGTGAAATATTTAGCGTGGATGGTAACTTTTTTTTGAGCACTAAAGAATGGGCAGTATAAAAATCCATACAAATGCAAAGGTAACGAACTTTGATCACTTTTCTCTCTACATATATATATTCACCTCCCTGTCTCTCTTACAATCACTAATTTAGGCATTGGAGCCCATTCCAGAGCACAGAGCCCCGCCACTCTTTCGCCGGCCTGAATTCTCAGCCAGCAGCTCGATCACTAAATCCTTTCCTAGTTGGCATGTTCTGGGTACACGTCACCAGTGTCCGGATCCCTACTTCTACAGTTCCTATTCAAACATATTTAGGATATATTCTCTCTATTGAAAGGGCTATCATATCACATTAGGGACAAAATAAGCATTTCATATCAGGATGGAGACAAATTTTCTATGGTCCGTCGGGGCAAACATATTTTAATGTGGGCACTGCACAGAAAAGAATTAAACCATGCACGCCAATAGCACGCCTTCATGGTCACTTTACAATTTATGCAAATTGAAGTTCAATAAAACTTGAGGGCGTGCAAGTGTCGTGAATGTTATGTGGGGCAAAATTAAGAGGTTATAGCATAAAAGAGTATACATTAATAGATAATTACCATGAATCACTGAAAAGTTTACTAGTGCTAAGTGACTGTACTAGTCTTCTGTGAATTTAAATGAAATATATCAATTAAGCTTTCCAAACAGATAATTTCTTACCATGAGCATAGCTTTGATGTGATCCATAGTTATCTCAAATGAAGTTGATCCATCTTGTTGTAGTTGAAGCATGAGATCGATAATGTCTCCATCCATGGACTTTGGTCTATTTGGAATGAGGTGCTCGTCTATGAGTTCTTGATAGAACGAATCAAACTTCTGAAAAGTACTCTCAAGTCTAGAAAGTGTTCCAGTAAATTTATCAATCCAACCAACCGAAGGAAAATAGTCCGAGAAAAAGAATACCACAAACATCGCCTGAGCTTCATGCAGAAGACTACTGAATCTCCTTCTTTCATGACCTTCCTTATCAAATCTCTTTCCAAAAGCAATCCTACAAATCATTGTACTAGTTAGAGACACAATCGTCTCACTCAAATTAATCACCTGATCATAAGATGCAGCTCTTTTAGATATCTGTCCAATCACTCAGGACACTTCATCTTCGCGAATCGGACGAAACATCTGGATTCTCTTAGCACTCAAGAGATGAATGACACAAATTTTTCTCATCTCTCTCCATTCTTGATTGTATGGTGCTAAGGCAATGTCTAAGCCATTGTACGCTAACTTTTGCAGGCCCAGCATTTTTGGCCTGCTACAGAATATTAGATCTTGGTTTTTCATGACTTCTTCTGCCAATCTTGCTGAAGAAATTACAAGGGTTGGCACGGAACCGAGTTTCATGAACATTAATGGACCATATTTTTGTGAAAGCTTCCAAAGGTATTTATGAAGGCATGAGGGGTCAATTTGGTGCAAGTTTCCAATCAATGGAAGCCTTGGAGGACCTGGCGGAGAATGATGAGCTCTTGAGGGTTTTTTGTTCTTGTTTGGAAGAAGGAGGAGGATTACAAGTAAAATGGGAAAGACTAGAAGAATGACGAAATCCATTATTTTGACTCAAAACTAGAATATCTTTTTGAATGTTGGGAAAATGGCTATAGAAGTTTGTTTAAATAGAGAGAGTTAAGAAAGAATGGCTGATTTATACTACGCAACTGATGTTGATCATCCAGGTGTCGGCAACAAGAAACCGAAATTTTCACCGCCTAAAGTGAGCTGCGAAGTGGTGGGATTTGGCATTTTTCTTGCTTGTGATGTGGTGTGGTTTTCCCTTGTCTAGTTTATCTTTTCTGATCTTCCCAATGCTTGCTATTCTGGCCAACCGTTGTGGTTTTCCCTCGTCTGGTTTATCTTTTTTGATCTTCCCAATGCTTGCTACTCTGGCCAACTGGATAAGTTAAAGGCTAACCAAAATGAGCCCAAGTCATTCAGTTTCTCTTATCTGTGTCGGGCTATGTGTGTTTAGTTGCACATTCTTTTTTAGGTTATATTCTACACTGATTTGTGCTTGTTTTGTGTCAGTAATTCGTTCTTTCAAATCCTACATTACATTGTTAATAATTAGCAAATGGATGAATTATACTTTGTACCCTCAAATTATTACAGTACTCTTACTTTAGCCCTTAAATTTTAAATTTAGGCAATTTATCTCTTAAAGTATCAAAACCTCCTACCTCAATATAGTCATTAATAAAACCGTCAAAATTAATGAAATGTTCCATCCTACTTTGACCATCACTTGCCTACTATTGCATTGATTTTAATGATTTTGTCAATGATTATAGTGATGTGAGATGTCAGGGAAAGCCTCTTAGAATTCTTTCTACTGTTAGGTTTAATGTTCGAATTTTGAATTTGACAGTTGAAAGCGAGAAGAATGTAGAAAATGGTGGGATGTAAAGAGAACTATTGATGTAAAATTTTTTTGATACTTTAAGAAGTAAAGTGTTCAAAATTAAAGTTTAAAAATGAAAGTGAGAACCCCTTTAAAGTTTAAGAGTCCAAAATGAAATTTACTCATGGCAAATCATGAAATAACAAGGTCATAGCTTACAATTAGTCTATAGATCACACGTACTCACTCTGTCTCATTGAAAGATTTATGTTTTCTTTTTTAATTTATAAAATTATTGTCACTTATCAAAATTGGCAATGAGAACTTTCACACATTTTAATTCTGTTTCCTTCAATATAACAGTCCTTTTTTATATTTTAGTGAGCCCAAATATGTACTTAACCAGTGCACTTGATAGTGCGTGACTCCCATGTGAAATGCAAACAACAATCGTACAAGAGACTTTCCTCAAAAAGCAGGTTGGAGGCATTTCATTCCTTTGCATCCCACATCTGTCATCACATATCTTGTGGCCTTTATATCATTGAAACACGTGTGAATATATTGAAAGTCAAGCGGGGTATTACTGAAACTTAAATTCAAATCATTCAAAAGTATTACCGGCATTACTGATAATATTGCGAGTCTCAAAATGTGACAAATATTTCAGAACGGAAGGAGATTATTTTCAGACCATCTTTAATTGACTTAATATTGCAAATGTTAAGGCAGAATGACTCAACATGTATATATCATCTTGCAAGTTGAATGAATAATTTGGTAAAGAAAAATACAGGGTTGGCATTCGATTTACTCTATCATTAACTCCCCCTTTTCCAATCATCTTCTCATCAGCTGAAATCTTTGAGAGTGGCAGCTAGCCTATGTTGTTTGTTTACGGCAATAAAAGAGATGTGTTTATGATTTATCGTAATGTATAGTACCATGTAAATTGGCACACTAAAGAAAACAACCTAAATGAAAAAAAAAAAGTTTTATACGCTATATAAACTAACTCAACATGCACTGCACTAACAGAATTTTTCAGTTTGTTGCAATTAAAAAATTATGTTTCATCTATTTAATATCCTGTCACGTGCAACGCATGTGCTTTGTTTCTATCTAGTTAGTATAAATGACAACTTAATAATCTCGAACTAAGCATCAAATCTGCTGGTTTCAAAGACTTAATTTGCCTGAAACATTTCTTTTTATGCCAGAGAACTAAGCATCAGAACTAGAATTTTTTTTTGACTGTTGGAAAAATGGCTCGACAAGTTTGTTTAAGTAGAGAGGCTTAAGAAAGAATGGCTGATTTATATTACGCATGCGACTGATGTTGATCATCCTGGTCACCGCTAACAAGTAACTGAAATTTTCAACGCTTTGAGCTGTGAAGCGGTGGGATTTGGCTTATTCTTGCCTGTGATCGATGGTAATGTCGCGTGATTTTCCCTTGTCCGGTTTATAATTTTTGGTCTTGCGACCGCTGGCACTTCGGGCCAAACTGAATAAGTTAAGGCTAGCTATCTGTGTCCTATGTGTATTTAGTTGCATATATTTTTAGCGCTCACTGAACACAGCAATTGGTGCTTGTTTTGTGTCACTAGTTAATAACTTCAAACCCTAATGTCCCATGGTTGATAATTAGCAGCCCATGCAGTGACAAGGTTGTGACCTACGGTGGGAGTGGGAAAGGTGTGGAGACGGATGAGAAGGTGTTAAAAAAAAAAAAAAAAAAAAGATCGTGACCTACAGCTTTTAACACGTACTGTATTATTCTCGGACCATTTTTGGTTGGCTTAGTATAAAAAATATTGTATACATACTTATTTGATAATTAAAAGTTTGAGTGATTTTGCCTCAAATCATCACTACTAGCCAAAGCAGGTTCTTGGGATTGTAAGTCACTTACGGAGGTACTTTACAGATTATATATCGATATAATCCTACATTGATAGAGGAATTAGAACACATCAACTTTTGTGATGAAGTCCAAACTTTTATTGCTTATTCATTTGTTTGCTGTGTAAAAAAACATTTTGAATTCCCAGTAGAAAGAGATTTTTCTAAGGAAAAAGCTTTTAAGGCTGTCCAATATCCCTTCTTTTTCCAAATAATTTTACGAATACGCTTTTTTGATGTAGAAGTACGCTTTTTTGTTCTTACCAACTAAGTCAACTCTTTTGGTCCAAAGTATATATTTCATTTTTAAAATTGAATGAATAATTTGAGAAAGAATCACACAGGGTGTACGATTTACTCTACCATTGACTCCGGTTTTCCAATGATCTTCTGATCAGCCAAAATCTATGAGAATTGGACCCAGCCAATGTTGCTTAAGGCAATTATCAGATTTATGTATAGTATATAGAACCATCTAATTTGATACATTAATGAAAATTACCTTAATGAAAAGGAAAAGTTTCATGCACTGTATAAACTAACTCAACATGCACAAGTACCAAAATTTTTCAATTTGTTGCAATTAAAAATAAATTTTATCTATTTAGTATCCTAACACGTGCAATGCATGTGCTTTATTTCAAAGACTTTAATTTGCCTGAAACATTTGTTGTATATACGACTTCATGAGCTTGAGCAGATTATTATACTGTGTAACTTATTGCTAGTTTGGCTGTAGAATACTACAATCTTCTTTCTTCCTTTTCTTTTCTTTTTTTTTTCTGGTTTGGCTTTTCTGTTATCACTTTTTGGTTCATTATTAGTGCGAAGCTATCATATTCTCCTCGAGCTTCTTCATCCAACTGATTTTGTCCATTTATTTTTTTCACGTTTATAGCTATATCAAAAAATTTAGATGTTAGATGATTTACCTTTTGAATTTATTGCTACATATATGATTGCATAGGAGTGTAAATAAATCTAATCAAACCAAATGCCTTAATGTTTAAATTTGTTTAATTATTTTAACTAGTTTGAAATTTTGTTCAAACTTGGCATACTTTATTTACTGAATCGAACTCGAACGACCTTTTATCGAGATAACTCAAGAAGTTTAAATTTTTTACATATAAAATCTAATTTTATACTAATCAAACCAAGTTCGAGTCAAATTTAAAAGTTTATCGAATATAAAACGCTGTTCAAGTTTAGCTTGTTTAGTTGGTGAACTAAATTCGAATAAAGTCTTACAAGTCGGGCTCGATTTGATATTGAGTAGTTTAGCTTATCTTTTAGATTTATGAATGCAAAATGGATATATTTTTGTGTTATGCATAGCATATCATGCTTTACGTGATTAGTTATGTAGGTTTTATGTCATTGTTTAGAGGTTGCTATCTTAATTAGATTTTGGCATGTACAGCAACCTATATAAACATTATTTTTGACATGCCATTATTGTACTTTGTAACTAACAGGTTTACTTTAAGAAATCGGTGCTTTTAAATTATTCATTAGATATTATTTTCTGCGATTTGGTTTGGTTTCTTGTCATTCCATACTAGTGTGATTGAACCACCAAGTAAAAATATTAATCACATTTTTATCAACGTGATCATGGTCCTGTTTGATAACTTAATTCATCATTTAAATTTAATGGATTCAAATCTTAATATATTCAGACGTATTTAATAACCAAAAAATGAATTCGAGTAATGCGAAATAAAATCGAACTCGAGCTCGAGCTTAACTTTCAAAAGTTTGATGAGTTTAAGATCGAATTCAAGTTCAAATTTTTTAACTTGAGTTAAGCTCGAGTAGTGAGTTTGACTCGAATCGATTATATCCCTAGGTACAAATAGAAGTAAAATGTTATCTCTCCTCTTACATATATTTTTTAATGCATAAGAGACGATAACGTTATAGAACTTGTCAATCAATGGGAGGTAAGAGAGAGATTTGTGAAATTATCCCTTGATAGTTTTCAAAATTCTCATTCACTGAACACAACATGCTGTTCGCCCTTGATAGCTTTCAAAATGATCTCACGTTAAATTAAAGGACGAAAGGTCTAGTGGAAAACTAGAAAGAATAGTACTTTCGAAGTTACATTTTGACCCTCCACATATCACAACCATAAAAAACAATTACAAGAAAAGGTCATATATTACAGCAATCCATTTCAAACAATGGCAACGAATGTGAAATTGATTATTTTTTTTCAATTTTCTGCATATTATATTAGTCCTTGTGTCACTTCATATAAGCTAAATTATGTCTCTCAAAAAAAAAAAAAAACAATTTACGTCATTCTATTCCACAAAAAAGGGAATTAAGAAACAAAAAAGGGCCAGTCAGATTCGTGTCATCTTTTGCGCTTTCATAATTGTGAGATTTATTATGTCCCAAGAATTCTTTTATTATTATTATTATTATGTCCCAAGAATTCATTTCTTTAGTACTTTTCCTTTTTCAGTTATTGGGAAAGAAGATATATATTTTAGACCTACCACGTTATTCATGGGTATCAGGCATGTTTGTCTTTTTATTTTTTTTTCTTGTTACCTTTTATTCTCTGTTAGAAATTGCTCTTCTAATTGGATCTCATCTCGCAAAATAGTTATTGAAACTCTAATTTTTATAATGATGTTCCCTTTTGTAATCGCAATTCTACTTTTTTTTAAATCTGTTTTCTCTTACTATAAAATTAAAATAGTGAAAGTATCATTACAAAAAAAATAAAAATTTAAAAAATGTGGATAGTCATTAACATTTTCCTTTTTTATATTTTTGAGGACTGATGAATTATCTGCCAACGATGGTGCCATTGTTCCTTTAGTTGGATAACTCCTTCAAGAAGAATGGATATAAAAAATACTGATACATGCTTTACTGATTGTTGTCATGTTGATGGTAAACAAGCCTTGCGGATAGGGTTGTAAATCGAACCAAGTAGTTAAATATTTGATTTGAACTTGGCTTGAATTATACTCGTTCAAACTTGTTTTTTTAGGTATCAATCTAAGAATAAACATGATTTCAAACTCGAAAATATTAACTAACCAATCACGATTTTCACGTTGTTCAACTAGATATGTTCATAAACATATAATGCAAATAAATTTCATAAAAATATACTTATAGTTTCCTTCCTTAACTCCACTTATTCCTTCCTGTATATATATTACTTATCTTCAAAAATTGCAAGTATGTAATACTCTTGTCTCTTGAATAGGCATAATTGAATTGAATCACATCTCTAATTCATTATAATAGATTTCTTGAATAAGCATAATTGACTTTAATTACATCCATAATTCATCGTAATAGACTTCTTGAATATCAGAAACACTACAACAAAAATGTCCTTTTGTGAGAACCCGTAATTTTCTCATTTTCTAGGTTTTATTCTCTGTATTGGCGTGTTTTCTGCATTTTCTTTATTAGGAAAATTTTCCCGATAATTTTTATGAGTAAATATAGGTTTTAGATGATTTTTCTAGTATCGGTTAGTTTTTGAGAAATTAAGAGCGTATACTGGACGTGGGACCCGCTAGTGCGGAAAGTTCGGAAAAATTCGGCCAATTAGGTTAAGTTTTGGATACCGGGTTTAAATTATCGGGTGCTAAGAGATAATTAGAGGTTACCAAGTGGATTGGTGTGAGAGGAAACAAAGTGATATGCATGCATTAAATAGGGTGACAAGTGTCACCATATGATTAAATCTTGCATTTTGACTACTATTCACCTTGACGGGTTTTTACTTTAAGTGCAAGTTTAATTCCGAATTTACACCCGTTGGACTGCAAGTATACAGGTCGCAATTGTAGTACAAGATGTGTATCGGGTCGATCCCACGAGGAGCAATTTAAAACGATTATTAGATACTAATTTACTCTATTATTTAGACTCACAATAAAATTAAGCAGAAAATTTAGAATTAAATTCAACTACAAGAGTTCTTAACTAGAAAATTGCAATATCTCAAGGGGAGTAGAATTCACTAAATATTAAGATCTAGGGATGTAGATTCCACTTATGACACAAAAGATCTAAAATGAATTAATTCAACACTTGTTACTGCTCTTGTTTAACCAAGGATTCATTTCCAAAAATACCAAAATCACATTCTCATGATAATAATGGGTTAAAACATATTAGTTTGTCCTAATCTCTTGGTAAATACTAAATCTGTTCTTATTCACACATGAAATGCAGATTTCATCCACTTGAATGTATTTCTATTCTCATGAATATACAACTCAAGTTCTACTTGTGTCATTCCATTATTTTTACCATTTCTTAATGAATAAAAACAACTATAAACCTGTTATTGGTGATCAAACAACAACAAGTAATCAAGCATACACAAGTAGACAAGTTAATACAACATATAACAAGAATGAATAACAATCAATTCATATCATTTGGCCATAAGTTTCATCTACTCCCTAGATAAAGAAAATTAGCTACTCATGAATGATAAAACACTCATAACTTCATTAATGTAAATCATCATGAATTACAAAATACAAGAGGAGTAAAGAAAGCCTTAGCCAAGATATGGTGAAGCCTTCAAAAATCTTCTTTGTTCTTCAACTTAGATGATTACACAATGAAATCCCAATTTTTCTTGCAATTCCTAGGTAGAGAGAATATGTTTTTCTGTAAGAAGCTAAGCTCCGAATGAATGTCCAGACCTCTCCCTATATCTCTGCATAAAAAACACTCAAAGGCTTATTTTTCCAAGTCAAATTCCAACTTTTGATTCCCCAAATCTAACTTTGTTATAATTGTCAATAACCAATGTTTTTGACTTGAAAATAAGCCACCTTTCTTGCCCTTTTGGCTTCTGAAGCATGTGCACCGAATTCCCTTGCATCTTATAGCTGGAAAGTGGTATGAACACAAGAGAAAATGGCTGAGCAATTTGCAGAATTTCGGCTACAAAACGCGCTTACACAAAACGCGGCTACAACTCGCGTTTTTTTGCACTCGCGTTTTCACTTTGACCTTATTTCAACTGAGATTTTCTCCATGATGCAGGCCGAACTGGTTTTTGTGCAAAACACCATAGTTGTAGCCCTTTGAGTTAGCTTTCCAATGCTCTAAAAATCATCCAAATCGGAGTTTTGTAGCCTGAGATATGATCGAAATACTGAAGAGTGTCAAAACTGTCTTGAAGTGCAATTCTTCATTTGAACGTTTTTCACTTCATTTTTCTTTTCACCACTTAATTTCATCACCAAATCTCTATTTTTCACCTCATTTGCCATCCTTTGGTGATTGAGTCATCATTCCTGCATAAAAATGAAGGTTTTACCATTAAAATCACTAAAAATGCAATATTATCCACTTTTACCAAAAATATATAATTTGACCAAAAACCTCTTTATTTTAATTATAAAACTAAATAATCAACTCAAAATTAACTAATAAAATGCACTTAAAAATACGTAAAATAAACTCTTATCACACCTTTTTACCATTTTACTAAATAAACCCAAAAATTGACCAAAACTCTTCATTTCCAAGCTTCTTGTGGCCGGCCACTTCAAACAAAAAGAAAGGGAAAAACTCTCCAAATTCTTGCTCCAATCTTGCTCAAATTCAACAAACCAACCGTTTAATCTTGCTTTTACTCCATAAAAACCCTAAAGTGAGTGGTTGTGAGGTGATTAGTGAAGTTGTTTGGAAGCTTAAGGTGCTAAGTGGTCTCTTTTCTTTGGTTACTAAGGTGAGTAGTGAAGGAACCCCTCTCCTCTATCTAATGATGTTTAATTAATGACTTGTGGTAGCCTAAGGGATGAGATTAGGTGTTATTTCATGATTTTGGTTGAGATTGATGACATTTTCTATTTAATCATGATTTTTCTGATTTAATATGATTCATATGTTGTGGCCATGGATGATGATTGGAAATGATCTGGAATGAAACCTTAGTGTGTCAATTGTAGTTATTTGCGGAAAATTTCCGCATTGAACGGAAATTTCAGAAGTTAGGGTTTCGATTACCCCCTTTCTGCCTGGTGCTGTTCATCATAGTTAGAGGCTGAATTAGCCTTGGGTTAAAAAATGAAAGTTGTAGGGAATGATATTTTAGAGATTCCTGCAAAATTTCAGGCCAATCGGAGTAAAGTAGCTTATGAAAAGACTGAAATACCCCTGCTGCCCTGTTTCTACCCGAACTTGATAATTGCTTCTGTAATTGGTTAATTTGGTTGGGAATACTTCTGATTTGGTTATTGACGCCATCTTAAGAAGTGTAGCCTGGTGTCTTAGCTTTCGGATGGCTTTGGAATCACTTGATTTGGACTTAGGTAGCCTAAATTACGGTTCGTTAACCAGAATGCGGTTTGTTAACCTGTTTTTGCAGTTCTGGTTTAGTATATTGAATTTTTGACCTGGTTGCACTAGAAACTGGACTGAGTATCCTTCTTCAACCGTGTATTGTACCTCCATCCGATAATCGTAGTGCCAATGGTGCCAAAACCGCAAAATGATGTCAAAAACTGTTTTTATGGTTTAGAGCTTAATTCCATTTCCGGATTTCCCTGGTTTACTCTAGTGCTTATACATTCTTATGGAGCCCTATTTTGGTAGTATTTGAAATTGGTTTATGACCTGTAATCGAGTCTTATTGTGCTTATTTGAATGTTTTAGGACGTGACGGTGGTCCAAGACGCTCTTTGGGCGGAAGTTTATGAAATATCATTTGCTTGCTTGGTGAGTATACTACTCACTTGTTTGTTTACAATGTGGCTTTATTATATTGAACTTGATGCCTTGAAGGCTTATTTGCACTGTTGAAACTGATTAAAGTGAGGGTGTACTTGATCGCCCTCACCCCCTTTTGTATTATACACGACTGTCTACTGTTTCACTGTGGTACTTGAAATGTACATGGAAAACTGGATTTGGTGTCGTTTGGACGAGGATCCAACGGCTTTTACTGTTACTACTGAGCTCAACCCCATTGGTAGTCGATTGAATCGAGCCAACGAGGGCTTGGTCGTGAAAGTTGACGAGCCATGGGAACTGTTATATGAAATCTTGTAGTAGTGAGACTCTTGATTCCGGTATACTCGAGTATTATCAAATTTCTACTGTTTGGAGTTCGGGCCCGGTAGGGGTATGTTGGGTGGAAGGAATGGACGTAAAGTGGAGCCTACGGTTGGTTACTCTTAAACATTGACGGAGGGTCAATGAGGTCCGATCAAGAATGCAAGCGAGGAAAGGAGCTCTTGAGAGCCGCCCGTATCCTTTTATCAACACTATTGATGTGTGCCTTTGCTTACTTTTGATGTATTGGAATGAGAAGCTTGATGCTTATATGAACTTTGCTGCTTGAGTGATAGTATATCACTGGGCGTAAGCTCACTCTGTTTCTTTTGTTTTCCTTACAGGAAATTGATTACTTTTGGAAAGGTTGTACATGTTGGTTGTCGAGTTGAGCTTATGTAAATGTATTTTTGAATAGCTCCTTTTGGGCAAAACCCTAACTGTATTTTGATCTAATTATCTCGCTTTTGTTTTGTAAATTACAAACGTATGTATATAACACTGCTTAACCCTGTTTATGGGTCTTATTTGGTTTGGAAATATTTTTTCGAGTTATATGACATGGCACCCACTACTCACCGACGATTTGATTTGCATTTGGCTATCTTGCGATTCCGGCTTGTGTGAGCACGTTTTATTTTTTCGAAATGTTTTAGATCGCGTTTGTCTGCAACGTTAGTCCTGGCGAGAGCTAGGCAGGCAGTCCGCTAACCTCTTTGGTTTGCCTTAGGGGAAGGTGGGGCTGTCACACCTTTAGCGGCATTTAAAGGTGTCAGTATAGATAATCTAACCTGACACTTTATCTATCCTCACACCTAGGGCGAGTGTTGTCCCTTCCAATGTGGGGATAGCCTCAAATCTTTAGCAGCATTCAAATGTGTCAGGAAAACCATGCTGCTATAGCATTCCCTCTGCCAACAAAAACTCTTTTTTGTGATAATCGAAAGTGTCCGTATAGCATTAGGACATCAGTAGCGGATCAGTAGGATATCCAATTTATGAAGGCATCTTGAGTTGTCTTAATATATGGCTTTAAGGACACGTAGCCATGTGAATTTACACTGCTTTGGACGATATGCCCATTTGTCATTAGTGTTTTTCGAAGCTAAGTTATGCTGACACTTTTAATTGCCAAGAGTTTTTTCCTTGTTTTTTTTTTTATATGGAAGCAACCTGCAATTAGTCCTCCCTGCTGTACATTCCATCAACCAGAATCCCAAGGGACTTGTAAAATTATCCCAAAGAGCAGAATGCATATAGCAATTTAAAAGAAGAAGTCGATACTCAAATATAATTCATTGAATTAAAAGTCGATAACAAGTACAAACATAACAAGTACTAAAATGGCAAACAAGTGCTAAAAGCAAGTACTAAAATCCCAAACCAGTATCGAAAGATTCTCATTTACAATAACTTGAAAGACTTTCCTGTGCACAAACTAAAAGACTCTCATCCCTAACAAGTTGAAAGAAGTAGAAGTAGCTTCCAAACTTTCCATTTTGTTGAGAGTCCTCAGTCATAACCATGAAGTCCCCATCATTCTTCAGCTGGTTCCACCTGTGCACAAAGACCAAGGGGATCATTAGATCATCATAACTAAAACTAAAATTCCAGAAAATCCGTAATGTATTTAAGTGTATATCTCACCAAATGACAAGGCCAAGCAACTGGTGCACCAAGTTTATCTTGAATTGTTTGTTGCAAATCATACGGTCTAATCAATTGCTCACGTGGACTCATTGCAACTTGTATCTGTATTTCACACCAGTTTGGCCTCATCCAATGGATTCAGACTCTGTAAATATCCCTTTGCCACGATTTTTGTTGGGTCAAACAAACTTTTTAGTGAAACCATATTCCCTACCTAATAAAGATCCAACAAGTACAAGAATCAAACTCATGCCAAATTCTAGATTACAAATGTAAAAGTTTAAAAGTTGTAAATACTTACTCGAATAGGTCGCGTGGCTCGCGATGGAGTATGGCTTGACACATTATTAGATGATGATGAAGGATGTCTCGGGCTGTCAATTGGAGAGCCCCTTCCATGTTGAACTAAAACCATTTTCTTCAAGCTGGCTAGTTCATCATCTTGTCGCTGAAGCCTTTCCTCCAAACGGACCAATGTTGATTGTTGTTGAACACTTATACGGTAACATGTGTTACGACTAGGAATGTCTTCCCATAAGTCCGTTGGATTCACACCGTCACTAAACAAGCGAACATGACCATGTTTGTCTTGCCCAACCACCTGGGCAAATATATCATTGCGACCAACTGGATCTTGCGAATCCGATGGAAGCTGATTAAATCTGCCTTCCGGCTTCTCCATTTTTTGCCAATAGATCTTAAGGTCCAAGCTTCCAGTCCCATAGGCAAAGCAAACCTTTCCTGAAACGTAGTTAGGAACAAGAAAATCAACATAACTTCACAGTAATTTTTGTAGAAAGCATACATAATACAAAAGATACCATTACCTTTATCACTTCTAACATGTCCATTTTAAGTTTCCTTGGCATCTTAAGCCAACTTTCAACATCTATTGGACAATACATACCATTCCTAGCCAAACTGCCCAAGAATTCAGAGAAAGAGGTTTTCTCACTTATTGGGATCCCATTGTCATCGAGTTTAATCTCAATCCGTGGAAGGTCCTTAGGCCGACCCCAAATTTCTTTCATAAATGTAGGACCTCGGGTTTTCTGATGTACTTCACTTGAATCATTTGTAGTTTCTTTTCCTGTATAAAATAAGAAAAAGGTGCAAGTTATGAACATAAAAAATGCACTTCTGGAATTGGTTCAAAACAGTTAGTAATACCTGCATCGTCCGAGTTGCATGACATGAAGGTGGTGTCATTGGAATGTGGACCTCGAGAATCCTGATTTGGATTTTCTTCAGTTGGTTCATGCCTTGTTCCAAGTGGAGATTGTTGAATTGGAGAGTTCTGGCACTACTCATGCGACTATGAACCTCCATTGGCTTGTTGAGTAACTTGGTCACCTGATTCATGCATTATTCCTAATGTAGAATTCTGAATTGGAGATTGAGGTGCCCGAGCAGCTTCTCCTTGAACTTGTTCAATTACATTTTCATGGCTTGTTCCAAGTGGAGGCTGCTGCCTTGTTTCATGACATGAGGGAGGTTGCTCAATTGGTTCTTCTCTCAATCCATTTGCAGCGCGCTTACATTTTTTACCTCTACGGGCCATACCTGCATAATTCACCATTTATTTGATACCAGGTCCACCACTATATATATATATTTTGGGTGAAGAAAGGGACAAATGTAAACGTTTAAAATTTATTGAAGCAAACACTCTACCTATAGCAGTGCATCAATCTGGGATAATGGATAAAATATACAAGCTAAAATTAATGAACAAGTTATCTTGACTACAGCTTACACTGCAAGCCGAGCTCAAGCATACTTTTATTGAACTAATTTTGAGTTGCAACGAATATTATTGAGTCAATTGTATCAAACTCGGGCAGTTTGCTTCTAATTATATTTGAAAAACCTTTTTGCATATAAATCAGAACTTGAAAACAGCTTTAAGAACTTGATGATTACAGTTGGGTAAATTTGACGAAACCCACAAATCAATTCTCAAAATCCTAATACTATCATCTCTACCAACAAAATGTTCTCACGTCACGAGGTCTGTTCAGGTCATGTAGTTCCATTTGAGAGGTTACTGAAAAGCTCCCATGGAAAGTAAAAACAGAGCAGAACCAAAAGAAGTCCATCATTCATGGGGAAACCCCCTACTTGCTCAAATCAAGCAGTCCAGTACACAATCATTTGCTGGTGAAAAACAAAACTAACAGAATAGGCATTTTAGAGCCCAATATCTACCAAGTACTAGCAAAGACACTTACAATTTTCAACAATCATACTAGAATCTAGAGCCATCATTTTCATTTGTGACTACAAATTTCCTCATAAACAATCAGCACCAACAATTTAGAAGTCCATCATTCATGGGGAAAAAAACTTTGAAAATTTACTCTTTAAAGCTGTAACAGAGAGCAACTGACAATACACAACACTACGTCGCATTCGACAGCTCTCACAAGCCACATTTTCCTAACCTGACAAGAAAGAAGAATAGATAGCATCTTTACCAGGCATTTGACCTATGCAACTAGAAATGTGCTTCTCAGAAATGGAGAAGGAGCTTGTCAGAAATGGGAATCGAACAACCTAAAAGCTAAATCTGACAAGAAATGGAGAAGGTGTGCAAGAACATGTCTACCATGCAATGCAAAATTAGACACAAAATACTGAAATTACCTCAAACTATGGCTTGAATCCCTAACTTCTCGGTTTACCCAAGCTTCAAGATCTGAACTCCAGCTTTCACCCAAGCTTTGAAGCCCTAATTTTTTATTTCTTGCCACCAAGCCAATGCAATAGCCGAATTAGGAATTTTCAAGGTGCGAGCTCAACAAAGTTACCCAAATGGGTGCGAGTTCATGGACGGGTTTACCCAAATTGGTGGTGCGAGCTTGAAACAGAGAGAGAGGACAAAGGGAGAGGACAACGAGAGAGGGAGAAGATGTCTGAAATAAAGGCGGTACTAATGACGCCAAAGTAAATTAGTCAAGCGTCTTGAATTTTTCAATTTGCTGCGCTACTAATGACAATTTTAGTGTGTTTGGGCAAAATTTTGTTAAAGCTATATAACAACTAGAAATATAACAACTAAAAATTTTGTTAAAGCTATATACAATATAATATAACAACTAAAAATTTTGTTAAAGCTATATAACAACTGAAAATATAACAACTAAAAATTTTGTTAAAGCTATACACAATATAATATAACAACTAAAAATATAACAATTAAAAATTTTGTGAAGCTAACAAAAAACATTCTTTTAATCAAAATGTTTTCGGTACTCAATTTATTTTATGCTGCTAGCAATTATGTACAGCTTGTAGTCTAACAAGCCATTAGAAGGATCGAATTAGTTTATGGAACAAGAAAATGAACTTGTGAATAATACATGAACTTTCCACTGATAAACGTTAGGATTAGAATTGATTGAACATATATATATTTAATGTTTTCAATTCCAAAGCAATTGCCGTTCAACTTTGTGTTAATTAGAAGCTATTAAACACTTAGAAGATCTTAAAATTGAACTTTTCACTCATAAACCTTAGGTTTACACTTAGAATTGATTGAACATATATATATATATATATATTCAATGTTTTCAATTCCAAAGCAATTGCCGTTCAACTTTGTGTTAATTAGAAGCTATTAAACACTTACAAGATCTTAAATTTGAACTTTCCACTAATAAACGTTAGGATTAGTGGAAAGTTTGATGGTTAATCCAAAATTTCGACTAAACCAATTAAACTCGATCAAAGATCAGTTATGGAGTGGACATAATATGCAATAACAATCCAAGTTCGGAATGATCGGTTCGGTTGATTCGATCGTGTCTCCAGTCTTGTTCAATGGTTAATCCAAAAATTCAATTAAACTGAACAAAGATCAGTTATGGAGTGGACATAATATGCAATAACAATCCAAGTTCGGAATGATCGGTTCGGTCGATTCGATCGGTTCGATCGTGTCTCTAGTCTTGTTCAATGGTTAATTCAAAAATTCAATTAAACCAAACAACCTTCAATCAAAGATTAGTTATGGAGAATACATAATATGCAATAACAACGTTTGATCAGTATGATCGGTTTGATCGATTCAATCGTGCTTGATCGGTTCGATCGTGTCTCCAGTCACTTTGATGGTTAATCCAAAATTTCGACTAAACCGATTAAATTCGATCAAAGATCAGTTGGACCGGAAAGTTCTATCGGAATTCACTTTTTGAATTGTTATTTTTTAAAAAATAAATTTTCCATTGTATTAAAAAATTATTTAAGAAATTTAGAGATTAAATTTTCAAATTATTTCTATTGATAAAAAATTAGAGAGGGGTGATTGGGAAAAAAATTGGCCATAATATAATGATTCACTAGATTAATATTACAGCTTACAATTAATGGAATTGCTTATAAAATAATGACCAGTATTTATCCAGCCCATTGGGCTCTTAAAATTAGTAATGGGTTCCTTGGAAAATTGGGCTGTTTTATGTTTGGTCTGAATTGATTTGCAAAAATTGCATTATATCTTACACTCAAAAGTTTAAAAAACAAAACAAAGAAATGATTATTGTAATTATCAAAAATAATAATAACAATTTTGTTAAAACATTTAACGAATCATAATCAAACTTGAAAGTGGATTTAATGGATAGCAATTTCCCATAACACAAAGGCAGATAAAGATTGCACAGAACATTTCAATTGAAGCCATGTATGGTGTACGGGCAGATGCTTGAATAAACACCATGAGCTGCAATTCCGTAAATTTGAAACCATATTTGTCCCTTCAAATTTAGTTGTTGTGTATAATAATCAAACGAACCAAACTCACAAGCTTCCTTCCATTTCAGACCTCGGCCTTCCATTTCAAAACACTTACAAAGCCAAAACACTTACTAACACCTTATATGGGAAACAATGAAACAATGTCCAGGTCCAAATTTCATCTGTTCCATTGTACAATAAATTCTAACGTCTAACTTTCAAAGAACAATACAAGACCAACGAAATGTAGGCAAGTAATTGGCGCTGACCTCAACAAAATTTTAAAAATAATACCAAGTGTTATAAATAAGTTGTACTCCCTGAATTGCAAATTGAAATAAATGACAGCCAGTAGTAGAGCCCTAGCAATTGAAACAGAGAACAAAAGGGCCAGCAAGCTTAGCAACTATAAAAGATACTAAATCAGATTATATTGGGACAAATCAACTTCAATCCCGAGTCCATCCTCACGAACCCAACTAATTTCCTCATTTTCATTCTCAACAACAGGATTGCCAACATCACTTTGCAAATATGTCTCAACATCCATGGTTATGCCCATGTTATATCCAGCTCTTGTAGTGGTAGAGGTAACAACTTGTCAATCCTTATCAGTTGGATCTTCCACATAAAAAACCTGTGATGCTTGTGAAGCGAGTATAAATGGCTCAACATGAGGCCTCACATTTGCAAAATTGACTACAGTAAACCCATCAGCATCTTGTTTCATTCTCGAACCATTTGATATCCAATCACATTCGAATAACACCACCCGACGACCTCCGTAAATTAATTCAATCATATTTTTCAAGACGCCGAAGTAAACTAGTTCACTCAAAACTGGATTTTGATCCCTTATACTTGCAAAACTGGATGTTGTTGCATTGACTGTAACACCACTATTCTGCGTTTTTCTTTTCTTCTCAATTTCGTTGGTGTGAAACCGAAATCCATTAACAACGTACTTGTCATGTTAGATTCCAACAACATCTGGACCTTTAGCAAGGAACCTCAAGTCTCTCAACACCGAAACATTTTGAGGAAGTTCTACTTGTCAATCTGTAAAAAAAAAAAAAAAAAAGAAGATGAAACTATATTTAAAGTCCTACAATTCAAATTGTACTTAATATTCAGAATTTTACTTACATGTTCAGCAAACCAACAAGCAAAATTTTTGCTGTGCAAGCGCTCTTTTAGATGTTGTGGAACTTGAGGATGTCCTTCTTCTATCAATCTACGATGCTGCCTAGAAGTACATGAGTCAAAATTGTAATCATACATTGAATTCTACAATAAAATTTTAATGCATCAAGTTGTAGTTGAACTTACTCTATGTAAGGTGTGACAGCATCACAGTTAAATAAAATATACTGATGTGCTTTACTCAAGATATGAGCATCAAAGACTGTTGGCTTGCCCCTCCCTAAAGGATGTCCTGATTCAGAGAATATATCTAAACCCTCTTCAATTTCCTTATGTACTTCTTCATTTCTGCTTGGACGATTGAATTTTGTCTCAACATAGTCCGCAAGATACAACGAGCAAAAGTTTATGCATTCCTTTGCCAAGTAGCCTTGAGCAATCGAATCTTCAGGCCTACTTTTATTTCGAACATAAGATTTTAATGTTCCTAAGTATCTAAAGTATCATCATTCCAAACTCTCTGTTTAGTTCCACAAATCAAAGAAAGAAAAAAAGTAATAAACATTTAAGGCATAATTAGAATTACAAGCAGTACCTCTCTACAGGATACATCCAACGATAATACACCGGGCCACCTAATTTCACTTCAGTTGCCAAATGAATAGTTAAATGCACCATGACATTGAAGAATGTTTGTGGAAAGCATTTCTCAAGATCGCAGAGTATAACGGCAATTTCACTTTCCAAACGAACCACATCTTGAGGACAAATAACTTTAGAACAAAGCTGCCTGAAGTATCTACTCAATCGAATCAAAGGATAGCGCACTGATTTTGGCAAAGGCTTTCTCAAAGCTATAGGCATCAATTGCTGCATTAGGATATGATTATCATGACTTTTAAGCCCCGAATTTTTGGTGGTTTTACTCGAACGCATCTTGAGACGTTAGCTACATAACCATTTGGAACTTTCACTTTTTTTAGCACATTGCAAAACATAGTTTTCTATTTTTTATCCATTACAAAGGAAGATGGAGGTAAGTACACCTTTCCAGGTTCTGTCTCAATAGGATGCAGCTCTTTTCTTATTTCCATTTCTCTCAAATCACGGCGGGAATTATAATGGTCCTTTGTTTTATCCTCAATTTCCAGCAATGTCCCCCAAATGTTTTCACAAACATTCTTCTCAATGTGCATGAAGTCAAGATTATGGCTTAAAACATTATCTTTCCAATATGGCAAGTCAAAGAAAATACTTCTCTTTTTCCAATTAAAAGGCAGCTTCGGATTACCTTTTACCAGCTTTCCAAATTTAATTTGCAAGTCTCCCAATTCACTCACAATCATATCAGGGGCGGATTTAAAGGGGGGGCACTGGGGGCACGGGCCCCCACTGCCCCCCTTAAATTCCTATAATACATATACAATTTTGACATAATTTTAAATGTGCCCCCAGAATTTTTTTTAGAAAAAATGTGAAAGAATGGGTCACAAAATTTATATCATTCACTTTCCTCCTCTAGTCCTCATTTTTCTCCCAACAGGGCCAAGTACCAATTATATCAGTCATTCCTTTTGGTCACCACTCCCCAAGTTCCCTTTACTCCTGTGGTCCTCCATTTCCCTTCACAACCGGCTCCTCTTCTTCCACACCCAAGCCAACTACTCTTTCTTTTTATCACTTCATCCAATTATCATTTACTTCCTTTGTCCCCACTCCCCAATTTTCCTTTCCTCCTCTGGCTCGCGGTTGTCCCCACTCCCCAACATACATACGAGAGCCACTTTTTCTTCCACAACCAAAGCTTGTTACTCTTTCTGTTGATCACTTCATCCGATTTAGAGATTGCACCAGAATCAATTGATCTTCTAGGACATGGGTCCGCCACATTTTGCAGCTCTTTTTACCAACTTTAGGAGACCATCAAAATCAGGTTCTAAACAATTACTTCTTATTATTATTATTTTAAATTTTTTTGCAAATATATTTCTAGAGCATGAGACTATTACTGTTTTAAAGAAATTTGAAAATTGATTAGTTAATGTAATAACTAATAAATGGGTTATTTGATAAATATTTTAACTTGTGAAATGGTGATTTTATGCATGAGACTTTTTTTTTGCTTAAAAAAATTAGAAAAAAAGTAGATAAAAAATTTTAGTGTTATTTTTGCCCTCACAAAGATTTTTTTCTGGCTCCGCCCCTGAATCATATCCCCAGTTTGCAAAGTTGGTCGCTTTCCATATTCTTTTTGGGATGCATCATAAGTTTGAATGCTAAAATCCCACAATTCGGTCAATTCTTTAACTAGAGGCTGTAGATAAATATCAATATTATTCCCAAAAGAGGATGGTCCGGGTATTAACAAGGACAACATGAAGTACGGTTGCTTCATACACATCCACAGAGGTAAGTTATATGGTATTAAAACCACAGGCCAAGTACTGTGTGTAGAACTCATATTGTTGAATGGATTAAACCCGTCAGATGCCAACCCGAATCTAACATTTCGACAATCCTTAGCAAATTCTGGATGTAGATGGTCAAAAGTTTGCCAAGCTGGAGAATCAGCTAGATGTCTCATACAACCATCTTTTGTACGTTTTTCCTCATGCCATCTCATTTGAGATGCAATTTTAGAAGACATAAATAGTCTTTGTAATCTAGCTTTTAAGGGAAAATGCCACAACACTTTTTGAGAAATTTTTCTTTTTTCACCAGTTGGATCATTTTCTGAAGCAACCCACCTAAGCTTGTTACATGTTTCGCATGAAGTTCTTTTTTTAGCACTACCCCAATAAAGAGAACAATCATTAGGACATGCATTGATCTTTTCATAACCCAACCCCAATGTATTCATCAATTTCTCAGCCTCATAGTAAGAAGAAGGCAAATTAGTCATGGCCTCTGGAAATGCTTCTCTCAACAGCTCAACAAGCATATTAAAAATCTTGTTACTCATCTTACCAAGGCATTTTAGGTGAAGCAAACGAATAATGAAAGACAACTTCGGGAAATTTTTGCAACCACTGTACAAATCCTGTTGAGAATCATCAATCAATTTGTAAAATTTTTCAACCTCTGAAACAGGAAAGTCCCCTTCTCTATTCAATTCATTTGTTCCATGTGGTATCCCAAATACATCATGGACCAAGTCTTGCATGTCATTAGTCCCATTTGAAACCCCAATTGATGTATTTTCAGAATTAAATGTGGCTTCATTGTAGTTTGAAAGTTCTCCATGTGCTATCCAATTATTATAACCCTTGATAAAGCCTACCACTTTCAAATGATCATATGCTTCCATTTTAGTCACACAAACACCCATGCCGCAATTTTTGCAAGGACACAAAATCATTCCGTCACAACTTGATCTAGAAAATGCAAAATTTAGAAACATTTGAAGTCCTGCCTTATACTTTTCACTTGTTCTTGGAAAATCCATCCAACTTTTATCCATACTTTTAATATAAATAAATGTCCTCCAACAAGCTTCCAACGGCATGAAAACAACAACTACACATTAGTACTAAATCAAGCAGTCTCTAATTGCAAGTTCAAGAATTTACAGTCTCCTAAATCAAGCAGCCCAGCAAATAAAGGAAATCAACAAAATGCACAATTTCTCAACAATCTGTCAAAACAGAAATTGCAGGAAAGCGATTAGAAATTTTATTTACCTAATAACAGGACAAAGCTCTTCGTACCAACTCCTGCGCTCGCGTCTTCGCAAAATTCCTAAGTTCAATCTGAAATGTCAAAGGTTAAACAAACATATGACCGTGAAGACTAAAGCTGAATTTCAAGACTCTTACTAAATTTCCATCAAAGTATACATATATCTGTCACAGTCATAATCTCTCACAGTCATGTCTTAATGGACTAGTTTCCAAGTTATGGGAGTTTGATGCATGAAAGTATACACATTGACATAATTGTAACTCAAAGAAGCTTGAATTAGGTTGACAGGGACAAATGCACGGTGACTGTTAATAAGGTTTTGATTGATTAATTTATTGAAGTTAGATGACCAATGGGGTTAGATTTCAGCCATCAACCTCACTTCGCTCTCAGCTTGTTGTCTTGCTTGGCTGTATCAATGTGACAGATTATTTAATATCTACTGGCTGTATCAGTGTGCATAGAAACAGAAACCAATAATGTTGCTTAGCATTAGATCCAAAGAAAAAAGGAAACCAAGAAACCTCTACACTAGCTGACTAAATTTAAGCCAACTAAAACTTGAAAAAAAACATATATCACAAGAACATGGTAAGAGGTTCTTTTCACATTTGGATAAATGTTGCTGCGCAAAATCAAGAATGAAGAAAAATATGAACATAGTTGCTTAAAGAGAACTTCAATTATAACTAAGTTTCATAGATTAACATTAAAAGAGATTCAGAGAAAATAATGAAAAACAGGGGGGGATTGACATTTTATCGAACAGGTTATGGGCAACAGGTTCATTGTGTTTACCACTTTCTTTTGGAACAACATATGCCTGAAGTATCTTCCCGCTTTCCCAATGTAGAACTCCAATCTTCTAACTTTTACTCCTTGCCTGCCCTTCCAGATGTCTTAGCCGAGGGACAACAGTTGATGTTAGAAAAGATGAAGATGGTTTTCAAGGTGCTTGGATTCCTACAACTTTCTTTTGGCCGAGATATAGCTTGTTTGCGGAGAGGTGAGAGAGATGAGAAGAAGAAAATTTTGGCCGACACATATAGCTTGTTTGCAGGCAGAATGAAACTTCAAAGTATTTCACCAAGTGTTTCACCAAGTATTTCACCAAAGTGTTTTAGATTTTGCCGGCAAAATGTTTTGGCAAATTTTCACCAAGTTTTGGCAAAATAAAACGACGTCGTTTTGTGTCTTTTTTTTTTTTTTTGGTCATCTCACATTTTTCCGAGTATCATGATAAGTAGTCTAAAGGCACATTATTAATTTTATATCAGATAAAATAAAAAAATTTATAGTACATATTATTGAGTTGATTAATAAGTGTCATGATAGGATTACTATAATAACACAAACCAGAAAGTGTCCTTATAGGAATGTCAGGAAAGGCTATTTTTGTTGTAGTGAAAGTACAAATTAAGGGAAAAATGCAACAAAATTATGGTGAAAATCTTTATATAATACAACATAAAATTTCAGGCGAAGCCAAGTCTTGATTATATATGCTTGAACTTGATATTTTGACAAGCCAAACTATGTTTTTCGTGAACATACATCTGAAATTTTAAGTTAAACTCAATTAGTTTCTTTCAAAAAATTATTAAACATAAGCCAAATTCAAACCGTTTTTTTAAATATTCGAATCAATCCTAAATATAATTCTGTCCGACTCGTTGAGTTTTGTTTTCAACCCTACTTGTGGACATTATTGCTGAAACTTGAAAGACTTCCACTAGACTAGGTTCCCCTTCTTCATTGCACTGGGAGAAATTTCTCCATTACACCAGAATATCACCATTCACAATGTAGAATCAACACCAGAATAACACCAGAAATTTCCCCTTCTTCATTGTTTTTGAAAATACTCTATAGAATCAACACCGTTCACAATGTATGCCATCACTCATTCTAGTTATACACAAAAGTTAAAATCAAATTGATTAAGGTTTGCCGTTTAAGTAACCTTTAAGAATTTGTCATGGTTTTGATCTAATTTTCACCCTTCAAAATTTTATTGCAAATTCTATGGAAATTGTTCTCAAATGGATTTCATTTTTAAATATGGATCTACTCACCAACAAAAAAGGGAAAAAGAGTGACACAATCCGATGGTTTTTAAAATTAGAAATAAACGTAAATTAATAGGAGGAGAACATTCATGGAGAGGAGCCCATTCCGACTTCCTTAATTATTGGCTAAGTCCAACATTTAAAAAATTCTTATATCAAACTAGTTTTGTACCCGTTCGTTGAACGGGAATCGTCGAAAAATAATAAACTTTAGTCAATTTATAAAAATGTCGATATAAAATACATATTTAATGTATAATCTATTATAACTTGTCTTAAGTATATTACTATGTGCGCATTGTAATGTAAAGTATTCTTATAATATAAATTTGAACATCTAATTCAGTAAATAATAATTCAAAAATAGAAAAAATAACATTCAACAATACCATAACATTCAAAAACTTGAAAATAAATAAAAAGTGCAGTAAATAGTATCAAATAATATTCTACTATTCAGAAACTTGTTTTTGTTTTTTTCTGTTTGAACATTCTCCTCGATTTGTCCGTGTAAATCAACATTTATTGATTTTCTATTATCACTGCATGATAGCAAAGTAGGATAACTAAGTATAAAAAAAATAAATGATTTATCGCATTCAAGTTTGTGTATAACAATACGTAAAGATTATAATTAAGTAAACGGCCAGAGTCTTTTAATTAACTAATGAATTTGCAGATATATCTAATAAAGATATTTATGTCTCTTGTATTTATATCGCATTACTTTCCAGTGCCTTTTGTTTTTGGTTGTTTTTCCTGAAGGCAAATTAACAAACATCGTAGTATATGATCACAAAAATCAATTAACAAACATGTTAGAAAAAATCCTACAAAAATAACGATGAAAGTACTTATTTAAATCCTATGTCTTCATACAAAACAAATAAAAAATAAAACAAAAAAAAAACAAAATTCAAGAAATGTTACTAAACTCTTACAATTGAAGATCAACATGCCTTTAAAAAAATATATATATATATATTGAAAAAAGATGTACCTGATAATCAAGAGGAGTGGAAACCCAAAATCGATACTTTAATATGCCAACCGCTTGCACTGGAAATACCTAACCATGAATTTGATGCTTGAAATCAATATATTAGAGGCTATATGTAGTGTAGACATAGGAAATAAGAATTGATAAGAATACAAAGAGATATTGATAAGAACATTAAAAGTATGTTTATCTTAATTTAAGTTGCTTAAAGTACGTAACTTTGGGTAGGAAATAAGAATCCTATAATATTAAGAATTCTTATAGGAAATAAAACCATAATCGTCCAAATAATTTTGGGTAGGAAATAAGACCTTATATGACCCGTACTATGCACGTATATAAACCTGTACGTAATAAATTTACAAATGCATTATCAAGATAGATTTTACCGACCTTAAAAGACCACCTCCACTATATTGAGTCCTTTAAGTGCATGGACTCCTATGATGTGGGTCCACACACGAAATGCTCCCCACCATCTGGGTAGAGATGTATTGTGATTAAGGAATTATTAGCAGAAATATATTTAAAAAAAAAAGACGGGCTGAGGACATTATGGACGGAGGCCTTTCTCTTGGATTGGAGGACACTACGGACGGAGGGTCGGATAGGGGCCTTCGGGGTGCAAAACTTCAACAAATATCTAATGTTTTATCTCATCTTTCTTTAGCTATGATAATGAGATTTTATTTCTTTGGTTGATGACACTCCATTTTCTTTATGGATTTTTCCAGAATTTTTCAATCAGATGAAATGCCATTTCTCTTTGTACATCAATTATGCATGGGGACTGTGAGTCTTGTAAAAACTTTCTCGGGCTAACTTTCTTTAATTTTCATGTCTAGATTGTTTGTATGTTGTTCTATATATGGGTAGATTATCTTAAAATAAAAAGGATCTATGATGAAACTGTTAAAAAAAAAAAGAATAGGACACTATAAAAAAAATATTATCATTTATTCCTATATATCTAATAGAGGAGATTTATGTCTCTTTTATTTATATTGCATTGCTTTCCAGTTCCTTTTTTGGGTAGGAAATAAGAATCATATAATATTAAGAATTTTTATAGGAAATAAGAATTGATATATATCCAAACAAAAAAGGAGCAAGCCACGTAGGAAACTACTTGCCATCTCGTTAAGCCACGTAAGAAAGAGAAAATATGAAGGGATAAGTATGAGAATACGACTTTATTATATATATATATATATATATATATATATGATAATTGATAGGGTTATTATCACTTCACCCCCTTAACGTTTGGTACTACTATCAATTTTCCCATTAAAATTAGTTTTTAGTCACTTTACCCCCAAGACTAACGGTCAAACTTAACGGAGTTTGTTAATTAAAGTGAAAAGACATATTTAACCCTTAAAATTATTATCACTTTACCCCCATAAAATATAGTCTCATTATCAATTTACCCCCTAGAGTTATTTTTTAGGCAATTTATCCTACCATTAAACCAACTTAGCAAGTTAAAAAACTTTACAAGAAAATACCCTCCTCTTTGCATAATAAAAATAATAAAAAAATTTAGAGTGACTCTTCTCTTTTTTAGTATAAAAAAAGTCAAAATATTAATTTTTTTCTTCTTGGCAATCTATTTAATATTGAAAAAAAATAGAAAGATGGGGAGAGGGAAGGGGGTGTGGGAGAGAGAGAGCTCAATTCTTTTTTTAAAAAATTACAAATAAGAAAGAATTAAATACTTTTATTATTTTAAAATTATTTCACTTTTTTGTTTACCACCAAATTCCAATTCTAATCCCGACAACCTTAAAGTAATACAATAATGTTAGACTTTTCTTTATTTATTTTTTTTTTGCAAAATCTAATTTTTGTCTCCTTCTTTTCTATCTCCTTTTCTTTTTCTAGTATTAATAAGTGTGAAAAAAGAAATTTGAGAAAACCCTTTTATTTTTATGTTTTTCGATCTCTTAAAGTAAAAAAAAGGAAGAATAACCATTCCAACTTTTTATTTTTAATTATATATAAAAAAGGGTAAATATATTTAAAATTTTTTGACCATACTAGTTAGATTAATGATGAGGTAAAATATCTAAAAAATGATGTTAGGAACTAAAGTGATTGTATCACTATAATCCAAACGAATAAAGTGATAATAACAATGTAGTAATGCAATAAAATAAAAGGGTATTTTTGTCCAAAATTTCTTAACATGTTGAGTTGAATTATTTATGGGGGTAAAGTGACTAAAAGATAACATTAGAGAGTAAACTGATAGTAGTGATATAGTTTAAGGGGGTAAAGTGATACGAGACGCGGAAGCTACTTCGGATCTAGAGGAACACGATGAAGATTTGACGGAGTTGAACCCGAACTTGGACCACTCAAGAACAGATTTAACGGTAGAGGACGCCACAATCAAGTATGTGTGCTTGATTGATAAGTCAAGAACAGACTAGGATCAACTCTAGGATGTTCAACTTAGCTTTTACAAGCTAAGGGAATTTCCCACAAGGAATGGACGAAATTCTGGAAATTTTATTCAATACTCCCCCGTACGGCTCAGCGAGGGTACTTAACTGCGGCTCAGCCCGCCGTTTGGAGCTTGAACACTCGCATCTTCAATTGTAAGCAGCATTTTAGTTGTCGTGCAAGGATATTCCAACTCAATTCCTTCAATGCCCGGTTTCTCTTGGGTTTGGATGGCACGTACCAAGGCTTGGAGGGACTCCTTGAATCTCTTAGCTCGTGCTCGTGTCACTGGGCCTTGGGGCACCTTCACAGGGTTTACTTGTACACTTTGGGCCTCGTGCTCAACCGCATCATAAAGTAATAATTATCCTAATTGATATGGCTGCACATTATTTGGGTCAATTACTTTATTGGGGAAGACAAGTCCCCCCACATTAATATCTAATTCATTTCCCAACCAACCCCAGCAACCCCACCCTCCAAAAAAAAAAAAGGTGGTATACTCTGATGCCACAACCACCAGCCGTGGCCACCACCAATGCATTAAAGCTTATCTCCCCACCAATTTACTACAATTAAATGTGGCCTTGTTTAAAAAATTCAGGTGGGTGCGTAGTGCGCCCGTCTGATCCGGTGGTGGTTCAGTCCCCTCCGAGTTACTCTAGGATCTCTTCAGACCCTCCCCCTCCCCCTCCCCATAGTGTAGGAAACTATCGTATCGACCAAAAAAAAGAAAGTATACTCTAAAGCCACCACTCTTTAAGGATGGCAATTTTAAGTAAAAGAAGAAATGCAACATTCTAGTCTAGATTAAATTAAAAAAAAAAGATTACTTGCTAATATTGAAGCAAGTTTTATAATTTTTAATATAAAAAGAAGGAATTTTATTACTAAGATTACTAGAAATCATCCAACAGAAAATGATTGACAAAAGTTGGAAGAAAATTCCAAAGGAATTCAACATAATCAGATGATTTGGCATAAGGAACTAATCCATGAGTAACTTTGCTTACACCCAATTTACATCAATAGAGCTATGATTTGGCATAATGAGCCAATCCACGAGCAATTTTGTTTGCACCCAATTTAGATCAATAGAACTATGATCTGATAACCTATTCTAATATCATTAATCAAAGGTTCGGTAGCATCCTCAGAAGAGGGCACATTTTGAATGATTCCCAGTGCATCACCTTCGAGAATAAATTGGGAGATGAACAAGTTTTTAGCCATAAAGATAGCTTTCTTAGCAGCAATTGCCTTAGCCACTTCCGGAGTAACAATACCACGAAATAAGCAAGTCAAAATGTTAATACAACTTTAAAGGATGAATTATTGCAAAAAGAAGTTTAAGATGCTTGTTCTTCTAGCATCACAATTGCAAACTCTGCTACAGTTATAATTGATTATTTGTGAAAGGAAATTGAAAATGAGATTTAAGAGGCGGGGCAGTTGGCTGTTGTCCTGTTACATGTTATCTGATAGCGGTCAAAATAGTATCCAATTCCAAACACTGGAGAAAAAGCACATCCTAACCCCGGAATCTAGGACGATATCAATGAACTCCAGACTTAATTAGTCTATTAAAAAGCCAACAAGGTTACTTTCTTTGATCGTTAATTCAGATTTTCTGGAAGAATTAATTTGTGTACTAATGGTTTTTGTCAAGACTGAACTTAGAAAAGGGGGAAGAAGTTTGATTGACCAAATTCTATTGATCAGGTTTCAAAGAAAAATGGCATGGATTTTCCTATGCTCAATTCTTCTTTTGATCCTATTTCTTCTTCTTCAAAAAACCAAGAAAAGAGAAAAAAATTCGTGGTCCACCAGGTCCTCCAGGGCTTCCTTTCATCGGAAACTTGCACCAATTTGATAGTGCAAAGCCTCATGAATACCTGTGGAAACTATCCAAGAATTACGGGCCTCTCATGTCTTTAAGGCTTGGTTCTGTGCCAGTAGTTCTGATTTCTTCATCGAAAATGGCAAAAGAAGCCCTGAAAACCCATGATCTTCTATTCTATGGATGGCCAGCATATGTTAGCCATAAAAAATTATCATACAATGGCCTGGATGTTGCATTTCCACCTTATGGTGAGTATTCAGGGAAGATGAGGAAGATTTGCGATCTTCATCTCTTTAGCCTCGGTCAAGTTCAATCCTTTTCGCCAATTATTCAGGATGAAATTTCCCACTTAATACAGAAGATATCAAATCTTTCTTGTGCATCTAAAGTAATCAATTTAAGTTCGATTATGATGTCGCTTAGTAGCACGATAATTTGTCAAATTGATTTTACAAGAATCTCAGGGCATGATGGGAGGGTTTTTCATCTCTGATCACCTTCCTTCATTGAGCTGGATTGATAAGCTCTCAGGGATGTTTGCTCGTCTAGAGAATAATTTTAAGGACTTGGATTTGTTCTACCAAGAGCTCATAGATGAGCACCTCAATCCCAATAGGCCAGAAACAATGAAGGATGATGTTCTTGATATCTTGATCCAGATAAAACAAGAACAATCATCAGGATTTGCACTTTCTTGGGATCACATCAAAGCATTGCTCATGGTAATTCCCTTTTTATTGTAATACAATACTTTGCTTCTCATTCTTTTTGGCCATTTTTTCTAGGACAACCTACCTTTTGTTCTGCCAAAGGTCTAAATTTTGGCAATCAATTAAATTTTGCATCATCGACGTGTTAATCAATTAATTTTTGCATCATCTTTTGTCACTAGACGTGAAGAAGTGTTATTTTGTGGTCATTAAAATTTTGTTTGCGATGTTAAGATAGGATTCATCACAGGAACACCAACAAACATTTCAATGCTTGTTTCGTTTGCCTCAGTTATAACCAAGCCAGCCAATTCTGAAGTGGTAGTTGTGATTGGCATAAATAACAATTCAACGGACATTAGACAGATTCCTAAGCAAGTGTTTTGCCTAATTCACGGGAGTGTTTGGTTAGAATGATAATATAGCTACAATTTAACAGGTGCACAGTCAAATCGATACAAACAAGGATTCAACAAGTAAAACTTAGACCTTTTTACTTATTATTTTGGGACATGGATACTCCAAATAGGGAGGCCGAAATGGGAGCCGGGAGGCTTGAGAGTGGGCCTGGGAGACCTAAAATTGTTTATCCCACAGGTGTTTATCATAAAACACCCAATGATTGTCTATCCATTCATTTTTCTTTTAGTTATGTTGAATCCCCAGAAAGAATCACCATGATTGATATTTACATCCTTTGGTTTACTAATTTCTACAATGCAGAATATATTCATAGCTGGAACAGAGACAAGTGCAGCCACAGTTGTTTGGGCTATGACAGCCCTGATGAAGAATCCTTCAGCATTGAAGAAAGTACAAGCTGATATTAGAGATTTGGTTGGACAAAAAGGAGCTGTAGTAGAAGAAAAACTTCAGAAGCTTCACTATTTAGATGCAGTAATAAAGGAAGCTCTAAGATTGTATCCCACTGCACCAGTTCTAGTGCCAAGAGAAACTATAGAAAATTGCAACATAGAAGGCTAATGGGCCATATCTAGAGACCCTGAAAGCTAGGAAAGGCCAGATGAATTCATTCCTGAGAGATTCTTGAGCAATACTATTGATGTCAGGGGAAATGATTTTGAAGTGATTCCATCTGGAGCTGGAAGAAGAGGATGCCCTGGAATTTCTCTAGGACGGTCAATTGTGAAACTTGCACTCGCCAACCTTCTTTATTCCTTTGAATGGGAATCGCCGTCCGGGATCAGAACAGAAGATGTTCATACCAACGTTTTGCCAGGAATAACTAGAAAAATGCGCTTTGAGTTTTGGCCAAGTAATATCTCGATCAAAGCTCTTAACACCGCAGAGAGTGAACATTAACGGCATGTATTTTTCTTTCTTTTCATCCTTTTTTTTCGTGTTTTACAGACTACTCGTACTTTATAGAAAGTTATCTGTGAACAAAACAAAAGTTTGCAAGAAAGTTATTGATGGTAAATAGACAGTATTAGTTAATGGTGTAATGCTACATGATTCACCACTTGCGGCCTTCATTTAAATGAATACCAAAAGTTTCTGGCGGGTCATTCATATTCCATGAATTGTGTAGTTAAATCCTAAAAGCACAGGAAACAAAACAGTTCATTCAAAATCATGGAAAACGGTCTACCAAGCCACCCACCTCAACCACCCCCCAAACCCCATTAAAAAAAACATAAATAGAAGTGGTCTTCTTCTGAAACGTCATAGCAATCTTTTATCTCATCTCTTTAACATCATACTTCCTTCAATATTCAAGGGTAACATGATCATGTGAATACGAGACAATACAATAGGAGACTTTCTGTTCAAGCGTAACAAAGATCATGTGAATCCGAGAGAATACAATAGGAGCCTTCAGAAATCCAAAATATATATAAAAGTTATCAAGCTTTTGTGTCTCGACCTATAGTTAAAAGTTTATACAAGTAGAACAAACTTCCCTTGCACAGATAAGCAGAGCAAAATCAACTTTATGAACCAAAAAACAAGCAGAAATAAAAACCATTGCAGGTACAGCACCTTAAAGTCAACCTATTATGCATGTGGCATCACCTTGTATTATCCTTCCTAAGCCATCCGAGATCAGCTCAGTTAATTTTCAAGTAAGCATCTGTATAAAGTAAACACCTTTTACAAGATGCCTATGTTATCTAGACAGTAGTTACTTGTGTACTTGATGGACAACCCCAAACAAGAAGATTAAGAAGACATAGCCCTTTCTAAAGATGGTCATCCAAACCTTTCACATGAAAGGGAATGAAAACGCATGCAAATTGGGGAAGGAACTAACATAGAGATGGATTAGGATTCACTAAATCACATGCAAAATCTGCAAGGATAGATAAAGTTCACTACATCTTTCAAATCTTAAGTTCCATGGTTCAAGAAATTACACTAGTTCTTTCAAAAATTAAGTTTAATTATCAAATACTACCAAAACTTTAAGCAGCTAGATGCACATTCAAAAGTTGTTTCACCAAAACAACAATATACCACAATGTAAAAGATGGTAATCTAATCAAAGAGGGACATTCCAAAGTCCTCATCATCACTCTCCTCCTTCTTCTCCTCTCTCTCTTCCTTAGCTGGAGCAGCTTCAGCAGCTGGCGCACCACCTGCAGGAGCAGCAGCAGCAGCAGCTCCACCACCAATGAAACCACCACCACCACCACCACCACCACCAATGACAACCTGTCTCAAGATAAGATGATCCTCACAAGTTAGTTGAGCAATAAAAGCCTAACCAAAACTTGCATTACTACAAGCAACACATTACTACAGACCAACCCCAACATTCAGACTACTTTTTGTCCTATACAAAGTACAACCTGTTAAAGAAAAATAAATAAGAGACCAGTTCTATCATGCTCCAGCTATAACAACACAGATTCATCAAAGCTCCAGGAAAATAGAAACAACATTATGCAAATTCCTCAATGCGTTATTAGCAGAACTTTTGCATAATACAAAACTGCCCTATCTCTTATCTAATCATAGTACCAATTCTTAGCAAATATATATAAATACAATTGCATCAAGACGGTAAAACAGCAATTCTGGAGCATAACAAATTTAATCAGGTATAAAATGCTGAAACGCAAAATCTATTCATCCTATTGTGTTACAATCCCTGCTACTAGTGACCATATCTTGTTGACTTACTCATTTTACCACACTGGAAATAGCAGTCCCTAACTCTATCTACCATATTTACGGCCAAAGAGAAAAAATTCAAAGTCTAATTCAGAACAATTTACTTAATCGGAAAAGCACAAAGTCTAATTCAGAACAATTTGCTTAATCGGAAAAGCACAAAAGAAATACATTTTCCAATTTGGAAAAATTATCAGTATACTCAACAAGAAAATAAAGAGAAAAATTCAAGTCATCATCATTACTATGCACTTCTAACAAATGATTCTCCCATCTAATTTATAAGGCAGACAAGAAATTTCAAAAAAGAAAAAAAATTCTAGAACTTTATTCAATAAATCGACTAAAATCTCGAGAAAACTTAAATAAAAACTTAATCCTGATTAACAAAATCTTAACATTCATCATTAAGCAATGTACAGAACGACTAGATCATCTACTAAACATGTTCAACCTTCGAAATAAAAGCAAATTCCTACACAAAAAAAGTACAAAAGAATAATAATAAAAGGGGACCTGGAAAACAGCGGAGGAAGGTGTGATGAAGGAGAAGGAAGACTGAACTCCACCAGCGGAATCGGCAGCAGTGGCGGCTTGAACGAGCTTGCGCTGCAGCTCGAAAGTGGAGGCGGCTGAAGCCTCAAGATCGCCCTTGAGTTGCTTGGCGCTCCAGTCGCCGTCGGATCCTTTGACAACAAATGTATAAACTCCCATTTCTTCTTCGTCCTCCTGATTCTCAGTGTGTGTAGTGCGTGTGATTTTGCGATTAGAGTTTGAGGACGCAGCCAAAAGTGGTGGTCGGGCGCTTTTTGTATGAGCAGACGAACGGGAAACCCTAGTTCTACGATTTTGGGTGGGGTTTTGGATTTTATCGGTTTAGTGAAATGACGATTTTGACCTTGAGCTTTTGTGGGTTGTTGAGTTGGGCTTGAGTTCAGGGGAAACTGGATATAGTTGAATTTTGATGCCACTTAGTCTGAAATGAGATGGCTTGGGCTAAGCTGAATCTGCCAGTACAGATTAAAGGCCTATTCTTTTCTCTCTTTTTTTCTTTTCTTTTTTTAGTTTGTGTTCTATTTCTTGTATGATCTTTGGCTCTCTTATAATGCTATCTCCTCCAGAAGGAAAAGAATAGAAATTGCTAAATTATTTGCTACTCTGGCTCCAGGAATGGCTGGTCCTTCATATAGATTTGAAAGGCGAAGCAAATTGCTTGATACCTGAATCAAGGTCGACTAGGTTGGAGCTTAAAAATTAATCAAAACACGAACAACATTTATTTGTTCAATAAAATCTCAAATTAGACTTAAGTTTGGCTTGATTAGCATAATATTTTGGAATTTACATCATAAATTTCTAATTATTCGAATTCAAATTGATAAAAACTCATTTGAAGTTTGGATCAATATATGTACAAGTTAAATTTGAAAACAATTTCGAACTTGTTAAAATAGACAAGCAAATTTAAACACTAAACTATACGGTTTGATTAAACTCATTTATACACCTAAGTATTCATCGAACCCTACTATCTATCCCTAATGAGGTTGGGCTTTCTTGAATGGATGTGAAATTTGCTTTTTTAAATGGCTTTTTTGAAGAAGAGGCATATGTTGAGCAATCTGCAGGTTATGTTAGAATGGGTCAAGAAAACAAAGTATATAGATTGAAGAAGGTGTTGTATGGGTTAAAACAATCTCCTAGAGTTTGGTACACCCATATTAATATTTATTTTGTTAAGCATGATTTTCTAATATGCCCATATGAGCGTACTTTATACATCAAATTCAACCCTGGAGGAGATGTTCTTATTGTATGCTTGTATGTGGATGACTTAATATTTACAGGCAACAATCCCAAACTAATTTTTGAATTCAAGGAGGCTATGATCAATTAGTTTGAGATGACAGATTAAGGATTCATGTCTTATTTTCTTGGTATTAAAGTTCGTCAATTGGATGGTGGAATGTTTATTTCACAAAGAAAGTATGCAGGTGATATTCTAAAGAAATTTAAAATGGATGTAGCTAAACCAATGATGATCTCAGTTGAAGAAAATTTGATATTGACCAAAGATGGCATTGGTGATTCTGTTGATGCTACTTATTTCAGGAGATTAGTGGGGAGTCTTAGGTACTTAATTTCTACAAGACTTGACATCACTTATCGAGTTGGTTTGATTAGTAGATTCAGGGAATCTCGACGCCAATCTCACTTACAAGCTGCTAAGAGAATTTTGAGATATGTTCAAGGTACACAGTATATTTTATTCATCTTGACATGGTAGCAACCTTGTTGGATATACTGATAGTTTGGTGACACAATACAAAGAAGGAACACTTCTGGTTATGCATTTTATTTGGGTTCTGGTATATTTGCTTGGTCTTCCAAAAAACAGCAGGTGGTTGCTTTGTCCACAGTAGAAGCGAAGTACATTGAAGCTGCGAGTAGTGCTACTCAAGCACTTTGATTAATGAGAATGCTTGGGTTTTTACAACATAAGTAAGATGGTCCTGCTAAAATACTTTGTGATAGCATGTCTACTATTGAGTTGACACAAAATCTTGTTTTCCATGCACACGACATCAAGTCATTTTATTCATTAGTTAGTTCAAGATCAAAAGATTGTCATTGACTATTGTAGAAGTGAAAATCAAGTAGCTGGTGTTTTGACAAAACCACTCAATTTGGAGATGTTCATGAAGTTGAAAAAAATGCTCGGCATGGTGAAGTTTGAAGATCTTGATTTAAGGGAGACAATATAGGAAATAAATCAAGATTATTATTATTATTATTATTATTATTAGTTTCCATATTGTTTGCTCCTGGTCTCTTTGTTATGTCAGTAGAGGTTTTTAAATCCAAATCCAATTGTATAATTGATTCCTTTGCAGTTCGGGAACTATGCTTTAGGAATCTTAGCTGTGTGTGTTAGTCCACGCTCTACTAATGTATTGAGAGTTAAGAAATTGAGCAATAAAGTCAGAGAATTGCCTCCCTGTGGCCGTGCGTATTTCTTGCTCTTGGCCCGCGCCGCTGTCTTTTGTTGTTTCTGCTGCCTACTCAATTCGGGTTTGTGAGACTTATTTGTTGTTTTCCTGTGGGTAAATTTCCTGCAGCTTGCTTGTTTTTTGGTTCGTAAGTTGATTTTCCTCTGCTTATCTGTGCAAAGCAAGTTTGTTCTACTTGCATAAACTTTTAAGAATAGGTCGAGATACAAAATCTCGATAACTTTTCTATATTTTGGTTTTCGGAAGTTTCCTATTGTATTGTCTCGTATTCACATGATCTTTGTGAGGGTTGAACATTGAAAGATTAATTTGCTATGATGTTTCAAAAGAAGACCCCTTCTTTTCTTGGGTTGCTACATAATGTTGACTGTTTTCCATGATTTTGGATGAACTGTTTTGTTTCCTGTGCTTTTAAGTACAAAATCCATGGAACATCATAAACCCGCCAAAAACTTTTGGCGTTCATTTATAAGAAGGCTGCAACTGGTGAATTATGTAGGCTTGCACCATTAACTATAATTGATAAGTATCCATTTTACTTAATAGTTTGTAAATACATTAGTTCATTTATAGTTAGTTTTAAACTCCTATGATAATGTGAGTGACCATTTTGACAATTTTGGATGTCTTTGAATAACTTTGAGAAGACTTGTGAATTTGTTCTATTTTACTTGTTAAAGTTTATCATTTTTGATAGAGACGAAGGAACAAGGAAATCTGGCACTATTTACAAAAAGTCATCACAAGATTGGCAGAAAATATAAGGTGCCGGATAGACGGAGTCAAGCATGATACCATACCAGATACTCATCAAAAAGTTTTGATGAAACAAGGGTGTTAAGCAATATGTAGGGCCGGATGGTGAATTTTGAGTTAGATACGAGTCAAATACTTGAGTGGGAAAATTTTGCAAGTTGTGCAACTTGTAGCCTACTTTTTATCCTTCTTTTCTATAATGACTATGACTTTTTGACAACCACTTTTCGGGTTAAAACCATCAGCTTTTGTTAACTTTATGTCATTCTACTTAACCTTTAACTCTTCAAAACAAAAGAGACTTTTTGTGGAAGATTAAAGGCACTTGAAGTTTGACAGCCCCACCTTCCCCTAAGACGTACCAAAGGGGCTAGCGAACTGCCTGCTCAACTCTCGCCAGGACTACTAAAACGATTATACACAAACTAAAATGTTCCGAAATATATTAGCGCGTTTAAACGATTCAACAACCACGGAATGGAAAACGAAAATCGAAACTGAAGGTGAATAGTGACTGCCACGTCACAATCCGGCCGGATATCCCTTTGGTACGTTTTAGGGGAAGGTGGGGCTGTCACATGAAGAGCATAAATAGAGAGAGTTTTGTTTAGGTAAGGAGTTTTGAGTTTTGCTTTAGCTTGGAGTCTAGTTAGTTTAGAGAGGAGAAAAGATTTTGGAGCAAAAGGAAAAAATAAAAGAGGTTGAAGCAAGACACAAACTAACAGCATTCATAGCTTTTTTCATTTATATTAATTTGCAAGACTAGTTTTGAACTTGTGTTATGTATTCATTTATGTAAAAACTAAGCAAGGAGGAAGATTGGGATGAAGAATGAGCATGGTGGGAGGCTCTAGTAATAAGGGTTATTCTCTTCCCCAAACTCTTTATCTTGTATTTGACTCTATACTTGGTGAATTTGCTAGTTTGGACATTATGTTTGCGATTTTCTTTTAAAGTTTATTTCTTGGGTATTTGGTTGAACTATTTATGATTACTATGTATTGGATTCTAGATTATTTTGGGCTATTATTTTAATTAAGTTGTTTAGCACTTTTGTTCGTATAATCATTATTAACTAGCCATTGATAGTGATCATCTCATGGTGTTAGATTTTCAATGAAAATTGGTAATTGACACTAGTTCATGGAAGTACTAAACCTAGAGAGTACAATCACCAAAGTAGATATTTACCTTTGTGACTTATTTTGTAGTAATTTTATAGGAATGAATGAGTTTGTAATTAATTTCATAACCACGAAAGTAGTTATGGATTAGTTATAGGTATATTAAGTATATCGGCGAAAGTAGGTATCACGAATATTAGGAAATTACGCTATAATTTAGTCGATATTTTAGTGCTCAAGTAGTTGGGAAGATGCACTAGCATGAGTAAACAGGAATTCCATTATCTAATGAGCTTTCGTTTGTATTTTTCTTTCCATTAGTAGCTATCTAATTTATTGATAGTCTATATAATAGAAAAGTTTTAGTAGTACTAGTGTTGTCCATTTTCATTGTAGGTTAACTCTTAATACTCTATACTCAAACACAACCAATATACTTGCAGTTATATATGGAGTATTTAGAAATTTACAAATTTAAAACTTGAGACTTAGCATGTGATTATTTTTATAGACACAGCCCACGGCTATCACTAATACTGTCTATCTAGCATCAATAATTGTCATGCATAATTTCATTTTTTTCACATATAACCCTCTATCAAGTACGAGCAGTTCATAAAACATTAAGAGAAAGGATGAAAAGAAGGGAAAAAAAAAGCCCAAAATGCTCCTAAGGTCACCACCTGCAGTCTTAAGAGCTTTTATGAAGATATTCCTTGGCCAAAATGCAAAGAGCATTTTTCTTGTGCATGGTTATTCCTGGCAAAACATCAGTATCAATATCTTCTGCTCTGATCCCAGAAGGCAATTCCCATTCAAAGGAGTAAAGAAGGTTCGCGAGTGCAAGTTTCACAGTTGACAGTCCCAGATGAATTCCAGGGCATCCTCTTCTTCCGGCACCAAATGGAATCACTTCAAAATCATTTCCCCTGACATCAATAGCATTGTTCAAGAATCTCTCAGGAATGAATTCATCTGGCCTTTCCCAGCTTTCAGGATCTCTAGATATAGCCCAATCATTAATGTAAACTAAGGTTTTGGATCCAATTTCATAGCCTTCTATGTTGCAACTTTGTGTAGTTTCTCTTGCCACTAGAACTGGTGCAGGGGGATACAATCTTAGAGCTTCCTTTATTAACCATATATAGACTAAGTGCTTAGGAAGTTGTCCGATGGTGCGTTTTGTTTGCTGACATGGCATTTGATGATTTGCTGGAAAGTGGTCGTTCTCCATGCGCCTTTCACGTGAACTGCTGCTTGCAATTGTTGGCCTGTGGATTGCGTTTGTCAGCCACCGAACCCTGGCTGGAAAAAATCAACTCCTTCAATGGAACCCGAGACCGGACTCATAGTGGTCATAGTGGTCATCAACAATAATAATAATAGTGTTAGGCTTGTGGTGCTGATAATAATGCTACTCTGCTTCCCATTTTACCTAATGTCAGGTTTTTGGTGAGGTTAGAGTGTGTATTTGGGTCAAAGTGACAACTCCTGTTTTACCTGTTTACCCTTGTCTTACATGTTTATTTACTTTTTTTTTTGGCTTGGCTTAGTTTAGCTATTGTTGGGTTATAGATGTCAAAATAATGCTTTGTCACTTTGTAGCTTGTCAGCCATGCGTACCTTCTTTGCCTCTTATACTTTCAAAACGTTGTCTTCCGTACGTCTTGGGAAGCTATTCCATACTTTATGTCCTGGATTTTGCAGATGCTATCATGCTTTGTGGTTGGTTTATGCATTCGGTGATCATTTTTCCTCTTTCGTTCCGTTGTTTCAGCTATAAGGTTGGTTTGCTCTTTTTCCCTCTGCTTGGTTCTCTGTTCTTTTGGAGCTTTCATTTCTATTGTCCAGCTTCGAGGTAATTATCTCCGCCAGTTTTTTCCTTTTCGGTTTATCTACTGTTTACTGCTTCTGCTTATCAGCTGTGCCAGCATTTGCTATTTTATTCGCTGACTTTGTTCCATTTTCCCCTGTTTGCGTGCTTGTGAATGCTGATCCATGCATGCCGTTGCTATTGTGGTAAGCTCATTTTAAAACCAAAAAAAAAAACCTTTCCCGCCTCTTTGTTTTCTTTCCAATATCTCATCTTTCTGTGCTTGCCATCTCCTCTTTTATAGCTTTATTTGATGTCGTTGTGCTTGGGATTTTCTGGCATTCTCGTTCTTCCGAGGGCGCTGCTATGGAGCTGATCTTCTGTTATGTGTTATGGCAGGAACTTGGTTGCAGGTCAGATGCTTGTTTCTTTGTTTTGCTTGCCTTTTCCCTCCTTCTGCCTGCATTAGTTGCTGACTATTTCTTGCCTCCTTCCTGGTCATTCCGTACTTTACGTATTTTCCCCAGCATGCATGGCTTCTTCAGAATCTTCATGCTTTCTTTAGTGTTCCCAGCATGCATGGCTTCTTCAGAATCTTCATGCTTTCTTTAGTGTTTTTGCTTGGTGCATTGTTTAATCTTTCTTTATCCTTTTCGCTCCCTGCATTTTTGTACTGTACATCGTGCTCATGCATGTCTTCATCCTTTGATTGTTTAATTTCTTACACCAATTCGCATGTGCTCCTGTTCTTTCCCTTGGTTTCTGCTATGTTCTTTTATGCTTATTGTCGGTTCTTACAAAGTCATCATATCTGGAATGTTCTTCCTTAGTTATCTTAGTGAAATGGATAAAAATGCTCTGCGCCGAAAGCGCTGTGCCGAAATGTCTCCAGATGCCAAGGCTGCACTTTTGTGCTGGAGACGTGAAGCCAGGCTTGTTAAGAAAAAAGACAAATCCTCTCGATCTTATGTTCGTAGTGTACCGTTAGGACATGTTGAAACTGGTGTTTGTTTCTCTGGTTCTGCTCCTGCTCCTGCTCGTAACGACCAGCTACCAGGCTGCCATAATGAAGTTGCTGATGGTTGTCCTGCTGTGCTTCAGCAATCGTTGGACTATATGTCTACCACTATCCCTGCTCCACTCTGCCTATCTAGTGGAACTTCTTCCTCTGCTGTTGTCCCACATTTAGTTCAATGTAGTTTAGTTTCTGAAGGTATATACCATCGCAAAATTCTAGCTCTCTTCCCCCAGGACCTTTATAGTTATTTAGTTGTCTTCCCCATGTTGACATCTTTTATTGTCTTCGCTTCCCTCCGTACTATTCTCATACAAGTGAGTCCATATATTTGTACGGTTTGCAGCATCTCTGATAAGTCGTTCGGTTCACCGTAGAGAAGCTGCGGTAGATAGTGGTACTGCAACGCTAAAAGAGCAGGCCTGTCTCTCCCCCCATGTTTCGGCTACTGTTCAGCCTTCTCGTCCTTCTAGAAAACGTTCCACAGCCAATTGTTCTCCGAAAAAGAAAAAGAACAAGCTCCTGCATTTGCATAGTCAAAATGAAAATGAACAAACCTGTCATTTGCATACTGAAAGTACATATGCCGTCTTAGGATCTATTGATGAGTCAAATCTTGGATCCCTTCGTTCTTCTGCTCCTTCATGCTTAGACGACTTAGGTGAGCATGGAGTGTCTTCCTCAATCACAGTCACCCCTGTGTCCAAACATTTGTGCTTGCTGACGCAGAGGTAATATATATCCAAGTCTTCCTTTTACCTTCAAATCATCAAACTAACTTCAATACAATTTAATACTTGCTAATCACAGGGTACGACAGTCGAAATGCATGTTCCTCAGAGCATTCTCCATCAAACAACTGAACTGCTTGTACCGTTTAAAACATACCACATCTCTGGAGCTTTGGTTTCTCCGCCAATTACTGATACTGCCATCAGTCAATATCCATTTCATTTCATTGCTACTGAAGATACTTTAATTGAAGAAATTCAAGAGGCTGGTCAGCCTTCTCTTCCTCTTCATTTCCAGCTACATTCTTTCTCTACATTAGCCGTAATTGCTGACACTGATCAGCTTATAAGTAAGTTAGTCCTCACACCATGCGATATCTTGTCCACCTGCCAACAAATTACTAGCATCCTGATTTTTTTTTTAAAACTTCCTTAGATGTCATGGGAATTGTACTACATGCTTTACCTGTGAAAACTATCACTTCTGACAGAGAAACATCCATTGCTCGAGACTATGTCATTGCCGATCGAGAGTAATAACCTTACCTGCTAATTCATTTAGTTATTCCATACATCATATATCCGAACAAACTATTCACATAAATATTTATTCTTCCTGTTTTTGCTAGCATGAGGCCATTCATTTTAACTTTGAAGAATGACTTCCTACAAGCCAATGGTCCTGCAATTGCAGTTGCTCAAAACAATTTTCCAGTCATCATTGGCATAAGAATGAAAGTCACAACACAGAACTGTAACCAAATACCTACTATTTATTATTTAAAAAACACCATCACACTTATAAGCAAAAAAATCTTTTTCGTTCATCTTGCTGTTCATATTTTCTTCCTTTTTTTCCCTTATATCCCAGATCTTAGTCTTTCAACTCAAGATTCGACCACTATTTTGATATCTCCAATAGTACAACAAGCAACGGATCTGCATCACTGGTCAGAATTTTTTAGGCGCTCTATGTTCCATCATTCCAATTACTCTGTTCCACCTTAACTTTTCCTTTCTTATTTTAGGTATCATCACAACGCGCCTCAGCTAGCACAGATGGTCCATGAACACAGTTATACTAATCCGCACATCCTTCTTCCTCCCCCTCACTACAATCAAATCCATGACATAGCCGCTCTGCTTCACTTCGTAAAATTCTTATACTACTGGCCAATTTCACATCTTAACTTCTTTTTCATATTTCCTTGTTAATATTTCCCTATTGCTCCTCCTATTGCTTTTATTATTCTATGTAGAAACCAAGGACTGCATGGATTAGAGGTGTCGTCGAGCTTGATTGTAAACCTCAAGATTTTACCTACATAGCTTGTCCCAATTGTTATCACCCAAACAACTGTGTAGATGAACGGAAAATAACTTGCAAATACTGCCAAGCTAATGTTGATCTCCAACCCAGGTACTTATAAATAATATACCCTGTTTATCTTACTCAATCTATACCTCCAATCGCATGTACATCACCTCATTAATTCCAGGGCTTGCATTTCGATCTGGATCACGGATTCAACTGGCACTCTATGTCTTACTGCTATGGGCTCTGAAGCCGAAAAGCTAGTTCAATTTTCAACTGCTGAACTATTCTATTTGCAAATGGAGGTAAGTACCTATTTTCTTTTATGCATCACTTGTTTCGGTCTCTTTTTCCCAACAACTTATTATATTCCTTTCACACTTTATTCTCACCAGAATATAAATATAACCCAGCATCTCCAAACAATTCTCCACGGAAAAATACTTACATGCTACATCAAACCCTCCACATCAAAGTTCAGAATGATCAGACGCTCAGCTTATCAAATGATCACTTACTACGCTATGGATGAAGTTCACAACGTTGACAACCTCAACATCAATGATCTCAACATTAATCACTGAAGACCTACTTATTCTGTTTTCTAAATCTACGTTCATTAGTATTAATGTTTTTTACTTATCTGTTAAATATGTTGTTCATTACAATTTCCAAATTTCTTACTTTCTACTTTCCAATTTCTTATTACTTTACTCAACAACACTGGGCATGCCAATCTTTCAAATCCACACCGCGCTTATGCGCGGTGCACACCTCCTAGTTACTGCATCTAAATAGCGAAGCTGCTGAAGTTTCTCTCCTACTACAGCTCCTTTTTGTCCAACCAAATCTCTAATTTCAGCTTGTACTTTCTTTAATGCGGAAGGGTTCTTCATCAGGGCTGTCATAGCCCAAACAACTGTGGCTGCACTTGTGTCTGTTCCAGCTATGAATATATTCTGCATTGTAGAAATTAGTAAACACAAGGATGTACATATCAATCATGGTGATTCTTTCTGGGGATTTAACGTAATTAAAAGAAAAATGAATGGATAAACAATCATCAAATGTCTTATGAAGCCGCATTTTAGGTCTCCCAGGCCCACTCTCAAGCATCCCGGCTCCCATTTTCGGCCCCCCAATTTGGAGTCTCCATGTCTAGGGCTGTCGGATTTGGACCGGGACCTGATATCTAAATAGCGAAGCTGCTGAAGTTTCTCTCCTACTACAGCTCCTTTTTGTCCAACCAAATCTCTAATTTCAGCTTGTACTTTCTTTAATGCGGAAGGGTTCTTCATCAGGGCTGTCATAGCCCAAACAACTGTGGCTGCACTTGTGTCTGTTCCAGCTATGAATATATTCTGCATTGTAGAAATTAGTAAACACAAGGATGTACATATCAATCATGGTGATTCTTTCTGGGGATTTAACGTAATTAAAAGAAAAATGAATGGATAAACAATCATCAAATGTCTTATGAAGCCGCATTTTAGGTCTCCCAGGCCCACTCTCAAGCATCCCGGCTCCCATTTTCGGCCCCTCTATTTGGAGTCTCCATGTCTAGGGCTGTCGGATTTGGACCCGGACCTGATAGTTTTTTTTGGGGTACGAGTTGAGAAATAATTCCATTATTCAGACTCGGGTTCGGACCCATTTACTCTAACAAAAAAGCAGGTCGAATATGTAATATAGGATTCCAATTCGTATCCAATCCGGACCCGAACAATATATTAATAATTATAAAATATAAATATTTCTAAATACAATAGTAATTCTTTTACCAAATTAACAAACCCTAATCTTACAATCCACCTACCTGTACATCTCTCTCTCCTCTCTTGCTCCACCTGCCCATTCCAAGCTTCCAACAAAATCACTAGTTAGTCCATTCCGCCATATCCAAGCTTGCAGAGTTCGCCATCTCTGTTTAAGCTATAATCAATTCTGCCATGTCCCAAAATAATAAGTAAAAAGGTCCAAGCTTTACTTATTGAATCCTTATTTGTATCGATTTGATTGTGCACCTGTTAAATTGTAGCTATATTATCATTCTAACCAGACACTCCCCACGTGAATTAGGCAAAAAACTTGCTTAGGGAGCTGTCTATGTCCATTTAATTGTTATTTATGCCAATCACAACTACCACTTCAGAATTGGCTGGCTTTATTATAACTGAGACAAACGAAACAAGCATTGAAATGTTTGTAGGTGCTCCTGTGATGAATCCTATCTGAACTTTGCAAACAAACTTTCAATGACCACAAAGTAACACTTCTACATATCTAGTGACAAAAGATGATGCAAAAATTAATTGATTAGCCCGTCGATGATGCAAAATTTAATTGATCGCCAAAATTTAGACCTTTGGCAGAACAAGAGCTAGGTTGTCCTAGAAAAAATGGCCAAAAAGAAAGAGAAGCAAAGAATTGTATTACAATAAGAAGGGAATTACCATGAGCAATGCTTTGATGTGATCCCAAGTAAGTTCAAATCCTGATGATTGTTCTTGTTTTATCTGGATCAAGATATCAAGAACATCATCCTTCATTGTTTCTGGCCTATTTGGATTGAGGTGCTCATCTATGAGCTCTTGGTAGAACAAATCCAAGTCCTTAAAATTCTTCTCAAGACAAGCAAACATCCCTGAGAGCTTATCAATCCAGCTCAATGAAGGAAGGTAATCAGAGATGAAAAACCCTGCCATCATGGCCTGAGATTCTTGTAAAATTTGATCAAACCTCTTCCTTTCATGCCCTTCTTCATCATATTTCTTACCAAAAGCAATTCGACAAATTATCGTGCTACCAAGCGACGTCATAATCGAACTTAAATTGATTACTTTAGATGCACAAGAAAGATTTGATATCTTCTGTATTAAGTGGGAAATTTCGTCCTGAATAATTGGCGAAAAGGATTGAACTCTACTGAGGCTAAAGAGATGAAGAACACAAACCTTCCTCATCTGCCTCCAATACTCACCATAAGGTGAAAATGCAACATCGCGGCCGTTGTATGATAATTTTTGATGGCTAACATAAGCTCTCCTTCCAGAGAATACAAGATCATGGGTTTTCAGGGCTTCTTTTGCCATTTTCGATGAAGAAATCACAACTACTGGCACAGAACCAATCCTTAAAGACATGAGAGGCCCGTACTTCTTGGAGAGTTTCCACAGGTACTCATGAGGCTTTGCACTATCAAATTGGTGCAAATTTCCAATGAAGGGAAGCCCTGGAGGACCTGGTGGACCACGAGTTTTTTTGCTTTTCTTGGTTTTTTGAAGAAGAAAAATTAGTATCAAAGGAAGAATTGAGCATAGGAAAAGCCATGCCATTTTTCTTTGAAATCTGATCACTAGAATTTGGTCAATCAAACTTCTTCCCCTTTTTCTAAGTTCATTCTTGACAAAAACCATTAGCATACAAGTTAATTCTTGCAGAAAATCCAAATTGACGATCAAAGAAAGTAACCTTGTTGACTTTTTAACAGATTTATTAAGTCTGGAACATCCTAGAATCCAGGGCTGAGGTGTGCTCTCTGATTTTCAGATAACACGTAACGGGACAACTTAGTTGGATATAAAAAATACTTTACGGGAGCAGATAAGTTCCCCATTATTAATTTTTAATTCATTTCCCCACCACACCCTGGCCCCCTCTTCCCCACTACCCCTCCCCCGGGTAAAAAAGAACCAAAAAAAAAACAACGCAAAAATAAGTTGGAGTGATCCAGCTGAAGGAACAATGGCACCATTGTTGACAGATAATTAATCAGTCCTCAAAAATATGAAAGAAATGTTAATGACTATCCACTTTTTAAATTTTTTATTTTTTATAATGGTACTCTCATTATTTTATTTTTATATTAATAGAAAACAGATTAAAAAAAAAGTAGAATTGCCAGTATAAAAGGGAGCATCATTATAAAAAGGGATAATTTCAAAAACCTCCCCTGAGATTTTTGACTATTTCACTTAGTTTTCTTAAAATTTTAAAAATTACACTTACCTCTCTTGATTTGACACTTTGGTAACCCAACATTAAAATAGGGTAAAAATTTTAATGAAAACCCTAAAATGCCCTTATCTTGTAAGGTTTAATTTATTCTTCTAAACAATTGTAAAGTAATTTGGCACAATTATAAAAGAAGAAGAGTCTCAAGTTTTTCATACCAATATTTGTTAATTGATAATCAACTATGACAATAAATCTTTTGATATAATAGGCTATTGTTTATAGTGCTTTATTAGGGATATAGATTCTTTTTAAAATAGAGAAAAAATTGCTATCTTTTTCTTAAAAGTTTTTGGACTATTTTTTTAATAAAAGTTTATGGACTAGTTTAGTGATTGAACTACTGTAGTTTGGTAGTGATTTTGGGCCATTTGTTTTTAATTATTCTTGATTTTGATACAAAAAAAAGAGCTACTAAAAATTGGATGATATTAAAAGTTATAAAAAAAAACTTCTAGTTTAACGTTTGATCTAGATGGATATTAGCGATAACATTGATAGTTCTTCTATAATTCTAATAAAATATTAGAGAAATGAATAAGAAGGAAAAAGAAAAAAAAATTATAAAATCCATTCTTTGTATAAACATGGCAACAAGGGAGTTTTATTAAAATATTAAGGTTAGTATTGTCATTTTAAATAGGCAAGGGAAATAGTTGTAATTTTTGAAACCTTAAAAGAGCCAAGTGAAATTATCAGAAACCTCAAGGGAGGTTTCTGAAATTATCCCTTATAAAAATTAGAGTTTCAATAACTATTTTGCGAGATGAGATCCAATTAGAAGAGCAATTGCTAACACAGAAAAAAAAAGGTAACAAGAGGAAAAGAAAATAAAGAGACAAACATGCCTGATACTCATGAATAACGTGGTAGGTCTAAAATATCTTCTTTCTTTCCTAATAACTGAAAAAGGAAAGCACTAAAGAAATGAATTCTTGGGACATAATAAATCTCACAATCTGACTGGGCCCTTTTTGTCGTTTGTAGAATTTTTTTTTTCGATAATTCCTTTTTTTGTGGAATAAAATGACATAAAAATTTTTTGAGCGACATAATTTAGCTTATATGGAGTGACACAAGAACTAATATAATATGCAAAAAATTGAAAAAAAAATCATCAATTTCACTTTCATTGCCATTGTTTTAGAATGGATGCCGTAATATATGACCTTTTCTTGCAATTGTTTTTTATGGTTGTGATATATGGAGAGTCAAACTGTAACTTGTCATGCTCCCACATCGGTTAGGGAGGGAGCCTGGGCTGCTTTGATAAGTCTGTTGTGGTTTCACCCACCTCGACGAAGCTTTTTGGTGAGATAGCCTGCGGGTGCCTGTTGTGTTGTCCAGCACCGCCGAGAACAAAACCCACGGCCCCACAGGGTGTCAAACTGTGGGACAATATTGTCGAGGGACTGTTAGAGTTGGTATTAGAGCCGACTCCCGACCCCGGTGTGCCAGCGAGGACGCTGGGTCCCTTAAGGGGAGTGGATTGTAATGATCCCACATCAGTTAGGGAGAGAGCCTGAGCTGCTTTGATAAGTTTGTTGTGGTATCACCCACCTCGACGAGGCCTTTTGGTGAAGTAGCCTGCAGGTGCTTGTTGCGTTGTCCAGCACCGCTAAGAACAAAATCCACGGCCCCACGGGGTGTCAAATTGTGGGACAATATTGTTGAGAGACTGTTAGAGTTGGTATCAGAGCCGACTCCCGACCCCAGTGCGTCAGCGAGGACGCTGGGTCCCCTAAGGGAGGTGGAGTGTCATGCTCCCACATCGGCTAGAGAGGGAGCCTGGGCTATTTTGATAAGTCTGTTGTGGTTTCACCCACCTCGACGAGGTCTTTTGGTGAGGTAGCCTGCGGGTGCCTGTTGTGTTGTCCAGCACCGTCAATAACAAAATTCACGGCCCCACGAGGTGTCAAACTGTGGGACAATATTGTCGAGGGACTATTAGAGTTGGTATCAGAGCCGACTCCCGACCCCGGTGTGCCAACGAGGGCGCTGGGTCCTCTAAGAGGGGTGGAGTGTCATGCTCCCACATCGGCTAGGGAGGGAGCCTGGGCTACTTCGGTAAGTCTGTTGTGGTATCACCCACCTCAACGAGGCCTTTTGGTGAGGTAGCCTGCGAGTGCCTGTTGTGTTGTCCAGTACCGCCAATAACAAAACCCACGGCCCCACGGGGTGTCAAATTGTGTAACAATATTGTCGAGGGACTGTTAGAGTTGGTATCAGAGCCGACTCCCGACCCCGATGTGCCAGCGAGGACGCTGGGTCCCCTAAGGGGGGTGGAGTGTCGTGCTCCCACATCAGCTAGGGAGAGAGCCTGGATTGTTTTGATAAGTCTGTTGTGGTTTCACGCACCTCGACGAGGCCTTTTGGTGAGGTAGCCTGCGGGTGCCTGTTATGTTGTCAAGCACCGTCATTTTTCTGGCGAGGCATGCCTGTTGTGTTATCAAGCACCGCCAGTGATGAATTTTTTGAACTGAGCCTCTCTGGTGGGGTATTACCTGTTGTGTTATCAAGCACCGCCATTTTTCTGGCGAGGCATGCCTGTTGTGTTGTCCAGCACCACCAGGGATGGAATTCTTGAATTGAGACTCTTTGGTGAAGTATAGCCGCAGTACTTCCTTTTGCCTCAAGCCTTGTGGAAGGGAAACAAATAGTTTTGGGGTAAGTTAGAATCTCAGCGAGTGTCCAGTAAAATCAATAATCAAGTACGTTTTACAATAATGCATTTAGATCATGGCATGACTCAATGATCAAATATACGTTTGTTGCTTTTGTGAGCCAGTGAAATCCTCGTACTTAGAACTCCAACGCTCAAACAGATCCAGTAACAGTCAAACAGTAATAGGGAGCCATCGGTGCTTCAGATAAACAGTGGTGGAGACGTTGAGTTTAAGCACACAAATTCCAAGTACTCATTGTAGTCAAAACATTTCATGGCACACATGCAAGCACACATGATGTGCAATCGAATAAGCAATGCAAGAAATAGTTCAAAAAATAACTTTGCAAATAGTTGAGGAATCACTCACCAACCACAGCTCATGAACCTCATCCATCATAACTGGTTAAGCCATGTCCTAAATTTTTCGAATATTTGGGACTTTATTTCCAACTCAGGGCTAGTTGTTTGAACCGAGCCCTTTTGCATGTTTTGTTTGATTACTTGTTTAGTTATCTATTGGCTCTTTACTAAGTGATAAGTGGGATTCGAGTGATTCTTAATACTTGACTGACTTTCGAGAACTATTTGGATCTAGTTAGTATAAGTTGAAATGTCGAGAACGACATTTTTTCAAGGAGGGGAGTATGAAGCCCTGAAAGATGAAGAAAAGAAAAAATATCTGGTGAATAGTATTCTGAGGGAATCCAGCCGGAAATCCGGCCAGTTCTTGGCCGGATTGACAGGGCCATTTGAAAAAAAATTGGAAAACCCACTGCCTTGAATCCAGCCAGCAATCCTGCCGGAAATCCGGCCAGATCTTGGCCGGATTGTAACATGGCACTTTCGGTAGCCAAATTTGACCAGCTGTTTTCCTTCATTCTTATCTTGTTACTTACCTGATATTTCTCTAATTTCTTCACCTTCTTGGGCGGCACTTTGAGGAGCAAAATAAGAGAGAAAGTTCTTCAATTCCTTGTCCAAAACTTGAGATTTCACCGTTAGTTTTGCAATCTATTCCATACAAGTGCTCACTAAGGAGGTTTAAAACTATTGGTGGAGTTGTTTTGGAGGAGGGAGTACTAAGCTACCAATTTTCTTGAGATTTGAAGGTATCTTACTAAGAACTTCCTATCTACTTCAATTGATTGTTAATTGGTGGATTAGAGATGTTAAATATGCTATTTTGTGGAAGATTTCATGATTTTAAGTAGAGTTTGACAAATTTCTGATTTATTAGTGAATTTTCTGATTTTATATAATAATTGTTGGTTGGTCATGGAATGATAGCTTGATATGGTGTCAAATGGAGCCTTTGTGTGTTGGTTGTGGTTGTTTGCGGAAAATTTCAGATTTGTGCGAAAAATTTCAGTTTAGGATTTCGAATTAGGGCTTAATTGCGATTGATTTTGGAGTTCTCTATTGGCTTATATTGAAGGGGCATTGTGGCCTACTTAGATATGTGGTATATCTTATGATTCGTATGTGTAATTGTGGTTATATACAAGGGTTAGTTTAGAAGTGTAATTTCCGTTTACCATGTTTCTGGACTTAACTTGGACTGCAAATTTATCCATGTTTTAGACCGAATCAGCCTTTGCTCAAAACATGAAAGTTGTAGGTATATGAGTTAGCTATCTACCTACGAAATTTCAGATCGATTAGAGTACTATAGCTTATGAAATGACCAAAATACCCTTGATTACCCGTAAGCTCTGTTTCACGGACAGTTTCCATTTTCTCTCTAAGATGTTGATTTTTGTCCATGAAAATGTATGATTTGGCTTTGGAGGTCTTAATAAGAAATGTTGGTATATGTCTTAGTTTCGTAACGCCATAAGATTCGTTTCAATCGGATAAGTGTAACTTCAATTGTGATTAAAATGCCAAAAGATGATAGGAACTTGATGCTTTTAGAATTCCTTTTGTTTGACATGATATATGTGGTCTAGGGCTTGGAATTGAGCAAGGCAATGAGTTATGATGGATGAGATTCATGAGCCGTGGTTGGTGAGTGATTCCCAAACTATTTCCAAAGTTACTTATGAACTGTTTCTTGCACTGTTTACTCGCTTGCATATCATAAGTGCTTGCATGTGGACCATGACATATTTTGGCTCAAATGAGTACTTGGAATAAGTGTGCTTAGAACCAACGTCTCCACCCCTGATTATTTGGAGCAAATGGCTCCCTTGTACTGTTTGACTGACTGGATCCATTTGAGCGTTGGAGTTCTATGTACGATGATTTCACTAACTCACAAGAATAATAAACGTACATTTGATCATTGATTCATAATCTCATTTAAATGCCCTATTGTGAAACTTATTTGATTATTGATTTTATTGGACACTCACTGAGCTTCTAACTCACCCAATAATATATTTTCTCCCCACAGGGCTCAAGGCAAGGGAAGCGCTTGTATTAAGTTTTTCGTGTGACTGGATGGTTCATCTCTTGTATAGTTTGAATTTAGTTGTTCTTGTGTAATAGTTGGGATTGTATGAATGTTTGAAATTGAATGAATGTAGGTATGCGTTCCACACTTATGATATGTAAATTTGTGGAGTATTTGATGTAATATTTGAGATGTGAGTTGTAATTTAATTGAGAAACTGTAGTGAGTGAGTGAGTTCTGACAAGAGTTGGGCAGGCGGTCCGCCGAACCCTTTGGTTCGTCTTAGGGGGAGGTGGGGCTGTCACAAGACTCTAACAGTCACTCGACAATATTGTCCCATAGTTTGACACCCCGTGGGGCCGTGAATTTTGTTCTTGGCGGTGCGGGACAACACAACAGCCACCCGCAGGCTATCTCACCAAAAGGCCTCGTTGAGGTGGGTGAAACCACAACAGACTTATCAAAACAGCCCAGACACCCTCCCTAGCTGATGTGGGAGCATGACACTCCACCCCCCTTAGGGGACCCAACGTCCTCGCTGGCACACCGGGATCGGAAGTCGGCTTTGATACCAACTCTAATAGTCCCTCGACAATATTGTCCCCCAATTTGACATCCCATGGGGCCGTGGATTTTGTTTTTGGCGGTGCTGGACAACACAACAGGTACCCGCAGGCTACCTCACCAAAAGGCCTCGTCAAGGTGGGTGATACCACAACAGACTTATCAAAGCAGTCCAGGCTCTCTCCCTAGCCGATGTGGGATCATTACAAAAATGCTATCATACGAGGCAGGTGGTCGCAATAGCCATCTGCATTAAAAAATATTCTAACTGAGGAACAAATTAGCTTTAACGGCAAAATTAGCTTGTAAATAGGAATCTGAGGAGTGAAGCACAGAAGAATCAAATTGTTATCTCACTCATTACAAAATATGGTCTTGTCATATCACTAGCTGCCGTGCACTAAAATGCAACCAAGTTACTAATGTTAGCGTAATGCTCAGAATTGGAAGTTGATGGACTAATACATTTACAACTCTGCAACCTTGAAGATATCCAGTACATGCATTAGACGACGGCATAATCTTGGATTGAGAATGAGAGCTTCCAACATTGCGATATATCTCGTCACTTCCTGTTTCAAGGCAAGCAAACCAAACTCATCACCTAATTACGCTTTTGGTCATATATAAGAGAAAAGACAGTTTTTGGTTTCCTAGATTCTCAGTTGAAGTTAATATTTGGCTTCAATTCTACAAATGTGGTTATGATATCCCCTGTTCATTTGGATAGAAAATACAAACTAAACTAACAACGGGGGACTTTCAGATTAACTGTTTCAAGGTTCTTTCAATTCCATCCTTAGAGTATAAGAAAGATGAACAAGAAATCTCTTGCTCTGCTAATAAACAAATCTGCAATTTCTTGCATCTTGGTGCTTATCCAAAACACATAACTCATAACTAAGTTTATTCTTTACAATTTAATGGAGAAATTTACATGATCACAAAGAAAATGAAGCATGCATTGAATACTGATCGGGGGAAATGGTTGTACCTTTTTCAAGATACCCATTGTCGTACGAGAATGGAGCAAAAAATGACTAGTAAGATAGTACATTTCTGCTTTTTGATTAGCATCAAGTTGTAAGAATCAAAATTCCAATCAAAAGCAGATTGAGTAGCAAAACGATCCCACTTAATTCAACAAGAAAAAATGACGGTAGCAGAAGCAATTTTGAATAGTTCAGGTCAGGGCAGTGCCTTACTTTGGAATGAGGCAGAGACAACAGTAGCACATGAATATGTGAAGTAGGAGTTGAGGAGGGATTCTTCTGGTGAATGCCAAAAAAGTCTTCACGTACGGCAGTGAAAGATGATGAAGGATGAGTTACTTTAGAGTTTAAACCATGTAACCTAAAGCCATTTATGGAAGCAACACTACTACCATATGGTCCCAAATACTATTGAATGAGTAAAGTAAAACCGGCTTATATGTAAAGACGTAGAATGCTACTGCATGCTCTTCCAGTAATACTTCAAGAATCAGCGTTCCAAGCTGTGATATAGAAGATACGGTTGATTGCATTACAAGCAAGAGCAACTTAATGAATGGCTTCGACTCTCTTGTGATCTTCTGAAAGTTAGCAAACTGCTCAAAACATGACATGAAGGTTTGAAATTGCTCGTTAATGGCACGAACATATGCGGTCAGAAATCAGAGGCTCACCAGTTTGGAGGACTCACGTCCATGTCTCATGCCAACCTCAATACAATCTATCACTTCTTTCTTGAGAATCTATCAGACGATTCTGGCATCTCTAGCCTTTGAAATTGAAAGAAATAGTTTGCAGTTGGAATCAGATGAATATACAGGTTGTAGTTGTCTCATATACTGATGTACCTGGCATAGGAGTTCAACAACAGGTAGGACACATTCTCGAATATCCTCACATATTTCTTCTGGCACTCTCGTATGAAAAAATGCTATCATACAAGGCAGGTGGTCGCAATAGCCATCTGCATTAAAAAATATTCTAATGTAGACACCAAATTTTTAAATAATTTGTATGTTGCATCTAATTCATGATTTTGTTTTAGATTGTCTGCATTTTAGTTGTTACCTTTTTATTTGTCTTTTATTTGCTAATTATTTGTCATATTAATTTTGTTCACGTTTTAGTTTTAGTTTTAGTTTTAAGTTTTAACGTAAAATTTGTGAAAAAAGAAAAGAAAAGAAAAGAGGAAATTGATGAAAAATGGAAAATTGTGCTTTGTGGATTCTAGTTTATTTAGATTTAGTTTCTATTCAATAAATCAAAAAAAAAAAAAAAAAAAAATCACAATTCTATTTCTGCCGGTTCCATTTTCCACTTCTCAACCTAGCACCTTCCATTGTTATTGCCGACTCCACTCCACTCCACTCCACTCCCAATACCTCAATATATACATCCCACTACGCTATATCATTGCCAGTTCACTACAATCATTATCACTCACCATAACATTTTTATTTTCAATTGTTCCTATGCCGGGAGCTGTGAAGTGATCAGCTTCTTTGGAAATAACGACGAGAGAGAGAGAGGTGAGGACTTAGCTTATCTTCCAGCCTCACTTCAAGACCAACCGAGAGAGGGAGAGAGAGAACCGAGAGTCAAACTTCCTCCAATCCAGCCGCAAGTTTGAGCCAGGGAGAGGGAGAGTTGCGGACTGCAATTCTGGACAGCCGAGAGTGGAGGATTTGCAGCTGCTAGTCGTGTGTTTTAGGCTTCAAGCTAAGGTAATTTCTGAACTTAGATGAGTTGTTTATGGGTTGATGAAGCTGACTATAAGCATGCATGTGGGATTGTGTGGTTAGATGATAGGTTAAATCATAGAAAAATCTGTTTGAGAAGGAAGTGAAGCTGCCGAGAGCTTGAGCTGGAAGTTTCGGTTTTTAATTTGCTAGCTGTGATGATCTGAGCTTAATTTTGGACTCAACCTGATAGATAGTTTCTTATTTGATGTTGCATGTGAACTACGTGGCCTGAATTTCGGTTGCATGGCTGGAAATTTTAATGGAAGTTGATGGATTGCTGAAACAATTTTTCCAGTTTAGCCGTTGAAGTTGTTTTGGAAATTGCATGGGTATTTTAGCATGAAATTTGCTGGAAAGTGGTTGATTTTCACTTGGTTAGGTGTTTGACTAATTAAAATTAGATGATTAAGCTTTGCAGGAAGTTTATTGGTCCGGCTAAGCAAAAAAAAAAAAAAAAAAATGAAATAGTGAACGGCTACATGCAAGTTCATCCAAGGATGGCGAACAGAATTTCTGGATTTGTGGATGTTTATAGTTGCTGTCCGAACTTGATCTGAACTAGAAATGATAGTAATTTCATTAAGTAGCCTTGCATGTTAGTTTTGGGTACTTAACACAATGATTTAACCGAGGTAAATTCGGATTCATGCCCAAGTACTTGCTGGAAAATGCATTTCAACTTGCCAAATCAGTTTTATATGTTCCAGATTTTTCAACTTGCTGAACGTATTTTATTTGTATTTGCACTGGATTTTGCTCAGTTTTTTTTTTCTATTTGTTTGGATGATGGTTTGCTGCCTAGTTTAAAGCCTTGTGTTTGGATTTGATTGTGTTTGAAAGCTGGATTTTGTAAAGTGCCGAATTGCAGAAAGCTTGCTGCGTTTTTTTTCTGTTTCATTCTTGTGCTGTTTAGTTTTCTTTCTACCTTTGATGATTAGCTCCATTTTCTTGTTTCAATGCTACAATGAAGTTACAAGTTTAGTTGGTGATTGGTAGTTAAAACTCTGATATATGGTGAACACATTTGTATGTTGAAATGCAAGAAAAGCTGCGGCTGAAGGTGCACAAAGCCAGATTTGCTTCTTTTATTATTGATGGATAATGAATTTCCTTCCTTTGTTGATGATCAAAACCAGATTTGCCATCTTAATCTTGCACCCAAAATTTCATGTTTTAAATTGGGTCAATAATTTCTGGGTTGATGAATTTGTTTGCATGATAAAAATGCGAAAGATTGCGGCTGGAAATTGCTGCTGCACTTTGTTTTTTTTAGCAGTCACCGAACTATATTTTGCTTGTTTGAGCATGTTAAATGGTTTATGTCTTGGGGTATACTAGTGGGTAACATGCGATATTTGCCTCATTATGTTTTGATTTGAGCTCATGGATGGTCTGTACAAAGAGTAAGCTACAAATTTGCAGCAGATTATAAGAAAGTTTTTTTTTTCATTTTTCTTCGCATGAGAGGCTGCCAGAATTTGTATTTGGAGTTGTTGGCCTGTTGAGTTACGCTTGTCTTTGATTTAATGTTGAAGCTTGGATCGATTGGCTGAATTTTTAATTGTGCTAGGAGTGCATTTGAGCAACTCGGTAATGCAGCAATTCACCAAAACTGGTTTAGTTGTCTACCTTGCTAGTTTTCAGTTTTTGCAGCATGAAATAGGAAGAACAAGTCAAAGTTGCTGGATTTTGTTTTAGCATTTGAATATTCTTGTTTTCTGGATTTTTGCGTTCCGAAGAGGGGGAAGAATGTTTGATCTCCTTACAAGTTTTTTTGTTTGTTGGATTGTGTTTGCATGGTAGAATGGAAAGAAGCCACGGCTGGAAATGAAATTTGTTGCAGAGAAAGTTTCTTCTACGTGATTGCATGGCTTTTGCATGAAAATGACTTTCAAAAATCGCACTCCAACCCCTTGGCTTCCATCTAATGCTTCCATGGCCCAATTAATTGGAAACTTAATTAATTTTGTCCTCCTAACATGCCATTTCCTCTTTAATACATCTTGATTTGTTTTGGGTAGATACTTAAGGGATTGTAGAATGAATTTGAAGGGTCTAATAATTTCTTTTTCCTAGACTTGTAGTTAATTTGATTTTTTTTGGATTCTTTGGCATTTGGTTGTTTAGCTACTAGTAAATTGCTCCTCGTTTACCTTTTTGTGAATTTTCTAGTTTGATTTGGTAAGTTTCACCTTAGATTCTTAATTTTATTTTATGTTTTTTTAGTTCCTTAGTGTTTATAATAGTAATAAATTGGCCCTTTAGACCTCTTTAATTTTTTTCCAATTGGGTTTTTGTTTGTCTTAATTGGTTAAGTACGAGTAGTTTACTTTCCTTGGAATGCTTCGAGTGATTCAATTTGACGGTTGTTTCCATTTTCTTTTAATTTTTCTCAATTAAAGTGGTACCTTGACCTTTTTATTGTTTTGAAGCCATTTTTCTTTCATTTGGTCACCATTCAAAGGGGGCGGTATATTTTCTTTTATCCCTTTTTGTATCTCTTCTATGTGATCCAACGTGTTACGTGGAAATTACATGACTATTTGCTTTCATTGCCTTTCTTTAGTTCTTTCATTTCATTTACTTTTGCTTTTATTTAAGTTCTTCTTTATGGGGTATGTGTACACCTCTTGGCTTGTAATAGATAGGGCTTGGAGGAGCATTCAATGAAGACCTATCGAAGACGTGTGCCTAGCTAGCAAATGTAATAGTTAGGGCTTTAATTGCCTATGTGTTATGTGTTACTTGCTTTAATTAGGTTCTTGCATCTAGTTGAGCATGCTAAGTGTTATGTGCTATGTGTTTATAAGTGTTTGGCATGTCTACTCGCTTTCCATGGTCATGAATGAATGTGATGGACGAATGTACGTTTCCACTAGTCCAACGCTAGTCGGAATTCATAGAATGGGCTAGTCCAACGCTAGACCCTTAGGGATTTCCCCTCGTTAGTACATGTTTGCATGTTCATTACATGTCATGCATTCTTTTAGTTTTATCATTTTGCATGCCCCTCGACCCCCTTTTCCCTCCATTTTAGGATTTTTGCATTTCATGCTAGTTATAGGGTTCATTTGCTTGAGAGTCCCCTTAAATATGGGATATAGACGAGTGTGGCTTTTTCTAAGCCTTAGCACGCTTGTATTCCCTCTATAAAAGGGTAAATTGAGTCACGATTTAGGTCTCCCCGTACCCAATATGCATGCGTTCCCTAGGCTCATGCATTCTAAATCCACTCTATCATTACACTTTCACTTTTCATTCCATTTGCACACATACACCTTTTATCCCTTCACTTGCACACGAACACTTTTGTTCCATTTTGCACACGTGCACCTTTATGTTTCTTCACTTGCACACGAACACTTTTATCATCACTTGCACACATGCACTTCATATTATCATTTCACATACCGTACCTTGCCCACTCACGTGCACATTTTCCTTTACATATTTATTGTTTTTTTATTACTTTTTCAAAACTCATGTCCTCACATTGCATACATGCATTCCATTCATTTGCATCCCACTCGCATTATTCGTGACTTCTTCAAAGGATCGTCATTGGGCTTCACAATTAATGTGATTGGCACCACTCAACCTTTGAAGAGAAATTTCCCCCAATACCCCTAGGTCTAGGGTTTGCATTCATGTAGTACATCCAAATGTAATAAATTCTTTGATTAAAACAAGAAAATCTTTGATTAAATCAAGCAACTAGCCTTGGCTAGGTCGAAGGGGTGCCTTGGATTTTATCCTTGCCTTCCCCTTCGTCAAATGTGACTCCCGAACCTTTTTCGTTGGTTTACGTGGACTAGGAGTCGTTTAAAAGGGGTTTCTTACTACTTTTTCCTATTTTTCTTTAAAAATTCATTTTTAGGTGACTTGGTACACCTTAACTCATTACCAAGTGGCGACTCCGATTTTTTATTTCAAAAAACCCTTTTTAAACTATAATTTTGGGTCAAATCGTCGCATTCTCAAACCCCCATTTAGACCCATTTTTCTTTTAAATCACAATTCATTTTCCAAATCACAAATTGAATCAAAAAATACATTTTTAAACCATTTATTTATTTTATCAAAAAATGGGGCGCGACAGTTGGCGACTCCACTGGGGACATTCGAGAGTCCGAGCAATTTTGATTTAATCAATCTTTTTCTTCTTTTAATCTTTTCATATATCACATTTGGGTGTTTAGGATTGCATTTTTCCTTTTATTAGGATTTTTGCATTTCACGCGTATCCAACTACTCCCTCACTCACGAATGTATGATTGGTTGATTGGATGTATGTTTACTTGCTTACCTCGCGCTCGCATTGCATTTGGGGGGGTGTGTCACCTTAGAGCCTCGCGTTGGTTCTTGATCCCTCCCCTCCAAACGAGCACTAGCATACGCGCATACGCTTTAATTATTTTTACCCTTCATTTATTTTTCTTTTAGTGGCTTGTCACGCCACTCCACCCTATTAGGATTTTAGGCGACCCACTTGGACATGTGATCGTATCACGACGTGTGCGTAGCATGATCCGAGGGGTCACTCGATCTTCCGCTTTAAACTTTAGGTTGATAACCTATTAGTTTTTAGTCGAAGGTTGAGGATTTTTTTTAGATTTGCCCAGACGGGTAGCCGTAACACGACGTGTGCGTAGCAACGCCTGGGGAATCGCTCGAGCCACCGACAAGGAACCTTGGGAGTGATGACCCTTGGTTTCCAAGTCTGAAGGCTCGGGGACCTATGACTTATTGAGTCTAGATGCATTAGTGAACCCTAACCTCATGCATCCATTTTAGCTTGCCTAGGGTAGAGTCGACCTTACCCTATTAGGGACACTATTCACGAGGGGAGGGGTCCAACCCCTTTCTTCTTTTTATTGCTTTATTCCCTTGTGTTGATTTCGTTGTTACAATGTGTTATGTGTATTTATCGGACTGAGCTAACTTTTCTTGGTTTTGTGCCCCCATTGCATTCACAAACATTAGCAAATAAGAGGTCTGGCATGATCCTCTTTTAGGACCTACCCTTATAGATAGGCTATTGCACGTTTAGAAATTTCGGTATATTTTGTTCATAAATTAATGTCATACCATTTTAGGCTTACCCTGGCAAACAAAGGGCTCCTTAGGTCACGTCTCATTTCAAATCGCATTTTTCCCTGCTTTGATAAGAATGGCATCATGCATAAGCCTTAGAAAGGGAATGCCACTTAGGGAATCCCGCATTAGGGACAAGCCAACCTAAATCCCATGGGTATTTAACTCAATTTTTGGGATTTGCACGTTTAAATTCCTGTTAACCAGAGAAATGGGACCTGTAGGTAAGGTATTTAACTCCGGTTTTGGTTTCTAGATGGAGAGCCCTCGCCGAGTGCAACAGATGTTAGTAGTGCCGCCGGAGGTACAAAGATGGCCCACGTTACTCTCACCCAATGAGGTTAACCAAATAGCCGATCGATTAGGACACATCGGGGATTTCAAGGACATTAAGTCCGATGGATATTTGGTAGAAGCTTTGGTGCATCTATGGGACCCCATTTGTTCTGCTTTTAGACTTGGAAAAAGGGAGATGACCATAACAATTGAGGAAATCGCTGGATTTCTCAATTTGCCGATTCAAGGAACTGCCGTGGTATTGCCGCTAGTATCTAACAAAGCTGAATTTTGCCGTTTCACTGGGTTAAAGGAATCAGTACTACAAGGGGCAGACCAAAATATAGAGGCGAAGTTCTTATTTGATCGATTTGCGCTAAGAGATGGTTTTGAGAGGCATCAAGGGGATTTCTCGTTTACTTCCAAGGAAACGTGGGATCGAAAGAGAGTCTGGGTATACGGTTTAGTCATGACGGGAACCTACTTTTTTCCTAGGAAAGACAAAAAGATAGCCTTCAAGCTCACTAGAATCCTGTATGACTTGTTTCTCGGAATTAATGATAGGCCGTGTTCCATTATTCCTACCATTTTGGCCGACATCTTCATAGCCTGCACTACCTGTCAGAAAGGGAAAAAGTTCTTTTGTGGTTCAAATTTGATCTTACATATATGGGGAATGGAGCATTTCATGAGACGATCGGCTATTTCATCGAGTCTACCAATGTCCGCATACAACTGGATAACCACGCATCACAAGAGAATTAACAGAGACAATCTGCCGTGTAATGCATCTGAGTTTGTGGATTTCTTGAAGAACGTGACCGATCAAAATATTAGATGGGTGTTGGATTGGACCGATTGTACTAAACCCGTTCTTCGCACTCAGGCATCCGAATTCATTCTCCTACTGGGTACTCAAGGGATTACCGCGTACGCCCCAAAAAGGTTTCTCAGACAATTAGGGCGTGTCCAAGAAATACCACCCGTAATTGACATGAGCGAAGTCACCATTATTTTTAACTGGGGAATGTGTCCAAATCAAATCCCTATGAAAGATCGGATTATTGACGCCTGGGTGACGCTATCCGATGACGTGAGTTTTAGATACATCCCGGAGCTCAAGCAGAAGGGTTTGACGACTTCACAATACGAAGACTGGGTAGGAGGATCCGCTGCGCAAGAAATTCAAGATGAGCCAGCTGAGGAGGTGAAAAGGTTAAAGGCCATTGTCGAAGCAAAAGATAGGGAAATTCTGCAGTTAAGTAAGTCTGCCGAAGCATACAAAGGGATGGCCGAGCAAAACAAGCAATTGTATGAAAATGAACAAGGAAAGCGTCAAGAGCTGAAAAGGAAATGTGCAGAATTATATGACCAAACTGAATGTGTTAGAATTTCATATGCTAGGGAAACAAAGGACTCTGTATTAGATAGGTTCAGAAGTTTTGGTAATCTTGTACGGAATCGTCTTCGTGACATGATGTAAATATTGGCAAGTTTATCAATGAAAATGACTTTTCTTTTGCTCTTATTTTGGATTATTGTCAAAAACAGGTTTGTATTACGGGTCCCATTTCGAAGGTGTTGCATCATGCTAGGCCTACCCTTGGCACAAAAAGGGCCCCCCAAATAAGACATGCATCCGAATTGTTTGAATAATTACTAACTCATGTCTTTTTCTTTTTTCTCTTTTTTTGAATAAATTGCAGAAATTCAGTAATCATTGATTTATCTAAAGAAGTCTTTTGCATTCTCAGGTAAATTTCAAAATAGCTTTTCGGAAAAGCCCCATTATTACGCGATCCCGAAGTAAAGCCCAAAGGAATCGTGTAGACATGAGTACTCAACCAGAATCATCTGATAAGGCCGTCGCAACTACCCAGCCGGAAGCTGCAAGTCCTGGGGTTCAGTTGACAGAGTTACTCACAAAATTTGGGGAAATGGCATCGGAAATGGCCGCTCAGAAGAAGTTGATTGATGAGCTCGTTAGTAGCGGAGTGCAACCTGAACCTGTACCCGCCACACAAACACAATCCGAACCATTTGTTATTCCTCCATTTCAAACTACGTTTGAGGGAACTGTAAACCCGCAATATGCTTTTACTCAAAATCCTCCTTTCTACCCTCCTTATGGTCAAGGATTTCAGCCTCAAGACAATCCGACCCTGCATTTGAACCCACCAGTTTTTTATCAGACTACCGCGGAGCCCGTGGTGCCGGAGCACACTTTTCAAAATAAGCCAGAAATGGGAGAGTCGTCTGCCCAGATTGATATGAAGTTACTTAAACGCTTGGATCGTTTTGATGAATTTATTCGGAAAAGCCAAGGTTTAAGCAAACAAGGGGTGTTGGATTATGATGATTTGTGCCTATTTCCGAACGTACAACTACCGGTGGGGTTCAAGACCCCTAAGTTCAACAAATATGATGGAACGGGTAACCCTAAGACGCACCTGCGTTTGTTTGCTAACAAGTTGGGCAAGCCAGTGGATGACGAGAATTTGCCGTTGAGATTATTTCCAGAAAGCTTAGAAGGGGATGCTCTCGATTGGTATTCCAACCTAAAGCCAGAGGAAGTGAAGACCTGGCTCGATCTGTCCAATGCCTTCATCAGACAATATGAGTATAACTGTGAGCTGGCACCAACCCGAACTACTTTGGAAGGAACGAAGAGGCGACCATCTGAAGATCATAAGACATATGCCAAGAGATGGAGAAAGATAGCTGCGAAAGTGGAGCCTCCGATGACCGAGGATGAAATTATTCGCACATTCATAAAGGCGCATGATCCTCCATATTTCGAAGAAATTTTCCGTATGACTGGTTGTTCATTTGCTGCCATTGTGAATAAATTGGAAGAGTTTGATGACTTTGTAAGAGCCGGGAAAATTGTCAACGTCTCTGCTCTCAAATCCCAGTTGGATGCTTTACAAGGTCAAGGAAGCAATGTGAAAAAGCCGCCGTTCAAAAAGAAGGAGGGGGATGCAACCTTTATTTGGAACCAAAACCCTTCACCCCGACCCCGATACCAACACAATCCAACCTACCAACCACATTACCCTTACTACTCAAACCCGCATCCTGTATATACCACCAACATCCACCACCCTCGACCTCGCCCAAGTTATCCTAACCCACTTTCAGCCCCTTTTCAAATTTCCCAACCAAATCCACCTCAAAACCGACCTCGCCCTCCATATAACCTAAGATTTCCTCCACCAAATAGACCTGTTTACAACCATCCTCAACCTCCTGAACCTTACAACCGACCACCTAGCCGTACATTCACCAATTTAGGCAGGCCTCTGGACCAATTGTATGACCAGTTGAAGGCCGCCGGGAAAATTAGTACAGTACCCCCTCCTACCTACCCATATGGCATGCCCGCGTGGTATAATCCACAAGCTGTCTGTGCTTATCATTCTGGGGCCCCCGGACATGCCACCTTTGATTGCAAGGCGCTTAAGCATAAAATCCAAGATATGGTTGAAGCCGGGGAGATTGTAATCCGGAAAAGGGAGGCGCAAGGGCCGAACGTAAATAGGAACCCTTTACCGGAACATGCCAATATCATTGGGGTTATTCTGGATGATACGGAGTATGTGGAACCGGTCAAAGAATTGACAAGGGAAGCTGAAGTGTTTGGGGTCACAGACCAACCCTTTGTCATAGAATTGCCATTTGAAGAGGACGAAAAGCCCTTTGTTTTGGATCTCACGCCAGCGGAGAGTGAGGCTTTGGAGCCAGTAATCATCGAATTCCCGAAGCAGGAGCCTGTTCTGAGTCTGCAACAAGTGCCATGGAATTACAATGAACCTACTGTACAGATTGGGGAAAAGTCAATCGCGAAGGAAGAAGTGTCAGTGGTCACCAGATCAGGGAAAATCGTAAGTCCATTTGAAGCTACCATTCCGATTCAAGCAAATAATTCCGAGCCACCCGCCAAACCAACAATCACTGAGAAGGAAGCCTTGGATTTTCTTAAAAGGCTCCAGAGAAGTGAATACAATGTGATTGAGAAGCTAAGCAAGTCACCTGCCCAGATATCCATGTTGGATTTACTTTTTTCTTCAGATGTGCATAGGGATGCGTTGATCGAGGTATTGACTAAAGCTCAAATCCCTAGGGACATTTCTGTTGATAATTTTTCGCACGTGGTTGGGAGTGTGTTATTCACCAAGCAAATTACTTTTTCTGACGATGAATTGCCGGCGGAAGGCATTGGACATAACAAGGCCCTGTACATAGTTGTTAGGTGCAATGGGAAAAGGCTGCCGAAGGTTTTGATTGATAATGGATCCGCGCTTAATATCTGTCCTTGGAGCACCTTGGAAAAGCTGGGATTGCAAGACATCAAGCTGAGGCCTTCAGGGACCATAGTTCGAGGTTTTGATGGAGCACAAAGAGAGCCAATAGGAGAAGTGGATTTAGTAGTTGAAATGGGACCCGCCCAGTTTCAAATAACCTGCCAAGTCATGCACTTTCCTAGTGTTTACAACGTTTTGCTTGGCAGGCCATGGATTCACAAGTCTGGGGCGGTGCCTTCTTCATTACATCAGTTGTTGAAATTTGTAGTAAATGACAAGCTGATAACTATATTTGCCGAAGAGGATTGCCTTGTAATCATCGATTCCGAGTCCAAAGAAGAGGGTAGCCGAAGCTCCACAGTGACCCCTCATAGCACATCTGATATTGTCTCCGTCAGTTGGATAACAAAGGAGGAGCAAGCTCTATCAAGGGCCAGTGTCATGATGGCTAAGGAGATGATCCGTGGAGGCTATGAATTTGACAAAGGGCTGGGACGAGATCTGCAAGGAATTTTAAAGCCAGTGGAGATTGTGGAGAAAAATGATTCGTTTGGTTTGGGTTTCCGACCGACTGCTAAGGATATCAGAGAAATGAAGGAGCGCAAGAAAGCGGAGAAAGAAGGAAGGCAAAGGGCTCTTGACATTCCACCCCTGCATTATACTTTCCCACGACCAGCCGAGGTGATCATGTCAGAAATCAACCCAGTTGACGAAATTGAAGCTAGTTTGGCCCAATTGTTCGTTGGGGCAACATTTGAAGATAGTGTTCCAGGCGAAGCTGAATTTCCTGACATCCCCGAAGGATCAATTCCCAATTGGACAGCCGAGTTCCTGCCCGTTCGGAAGGAGTTTCGGTAAACTGAAAGGGGTTTATCATTCATGTGAATTCATGAAAAGTTGCATCTGTAAATAGCCAATGAAAACAATTTTACTTTTTGACTAACATTTTCGCATGTAAATATTGTTAAGTTTTCATTTCCATTTGCTTTCAATCAAAGGTTTTATGAAAATGTACAAGTTGTTCTTGTCATGTTGTTTTGTTTATTCATTTGTTTATATCTTCGTTGTATTGCTTGACCATTTGTTTGTTGTATGCTTATTTGCTTATTATCCCACATTCGTTAATTCTTTCAGATGGCCAAAAATAAAATTATTTGACCCTTTGGATATCACAATTCTGGAATTCAATAACGGCAATCTCTATATCACTCATGACTTGGAGGTCTGTGAATCCGAACTCCAAAGCGAGAGTGATAATGAGGAGGTATTCGATTCTTTTGCAAAGGACCTTGAACAATATGAGGAAAAACCAAAACCGAACCTGGAAGAAACAGAAAAGGTTAACATTGGCACTGAGGATGAAGTTAAGGAGGTGCAAATTAGTATTCATTTGAATGAGAGGCAGAAAAAGGAGATGCTTGAATTTTTGACTATGTTCCAAGATGTCTTTGCATGGTCCTATGATGATATGACTGGCATTTCAACTGACGTGGTAGTGCATAGGTTACCCACAGACCCTTCTTTTCCACCCGTAAAGCAAAAACCCAGAAAGTTCAAACCCGATATGAGCCTCAAAATAAAAGAGCAAATTGAAAAACAACTCAAAACCAACATTATCATTGTTTCCCATTACCCAATTTGGCTTTCAAATCCAGTCCCTGTTCCAAAAAAGAATGGAGAGGTGCGAGTTTGCGTTGATTATAGAGACCTTAATAAAGCCAGTCCTAAAGATGATTTCCCTCTACCAAACATTCACATTCTCTTAGACAATACTGCCGGACATGAGATTGAATCCTTTTGCGATTGTTTTGCTGGCTACCACCAAATTTTGATGGCAGAAGAGGATAGGGAGAAAACTGCTTTCATTACCCCTTGGGGTACCTTTTGCTACCGAGTCATGCCTTTCGGTTTAAAGAATGCAGGAGCAACGTATCAGAGGACCATGACAACCTTATTTCATGATATGATCCACCGGGAGATGGAGGTCTACGTGGATGACATCATAATCAAGTCTAAGAGGGCAGAGGACCATTTGGTTGATTTGAAGAAGTTATTCGAAAGATTGCGGAAGTACAATTTGAAGTTAAATCCTGCGAAATGCGCCTTTGGAGCACCTGCGGGTAAGCTGTTGGGATTCATTGTTAGCAAGAAGGGCATAGAAATAGATCCGGCGAAAATCAAAGCAATTCGAGATATGCCAGTGCCGAAAACTCAGAAGGACGTGAAAAGCTTCTTAGGGAAGATCAATTTCATTGGGAGGTTCATCGGCCAACTAACTGCCACATGCGAGCCGTTGTTCAAATTATTGAGAAAGAATGTGCCGTTGTATTGGAATGAGGAGTGCCAACAGGCTTTCGACAAGATTAAAGATTATTTGTTGCATCCACCAGTTTTAGTGCCACCCAAACTGGGCCGACCTTTGATTATGTATTTATCTGTACTCGATGGAGCAGTAGGGTGTGTTCTAGGTCAGCACGATGACTCTGGGAGGAAAGAACAAGCCATTTACTATCTAAGTAAGAAGTTCACACAGTACGAAGCTAATTATTCATTCATTGAGAAAAGCTGTTGTGCATTGGCCTGGGCGGCTCAAAAGTTGAGACACTACTTGTTGAGCCATACCACTTATCTTATTTCCCGATCTGATCCTCTGAAGTTTCTTTTGGAGAAGCCGATGTTAACCGGACGCCTGGCCAAATGGCAGATAATTCTATCAGAGTTCGACATTGTTTTCACTTCACAAAAGGCGGTCAAGGGGCAAGCTATAGCTGATCATCTGGCGGAAAATCCAAGGGATGATGATTATCAGCCACTTCATACTTATTTCCCTGATGAGAAAGTTTTATTCGTAGGCGCTACAGATGATATGAGTGAACAAAGCCCTGAATGGAGGCTTTTCTTCGATGGAGCTTCGAATTCCCTCGGAGTTGGAATTGGAGCTGTTCTGGTTTCACCCGAAGGGAAACATTACCCTGCCGCTGCCAAATTGCAATTTGCCTGCACAAACAACATGGCTGAATATGAAGCTTGCATTTTTGGTCTCAAAATGGCTTTGGAAATGGAAATCAAAGAGTTGATAGCTTTCAGCGATTCAGATTTGCTTGTACATCAAACCTTGAAACAGTGGATAACCAAAGATTCAAAAATTCTGCCCTACCATTGCAGTCTGCTTACTCTGGCCAAGCAATTTCGAAATTTGGAGTTCAGACATCTTCCACGTGCCCGAAACGCATTTGCCGATGCTTTGGCCACTTTAGCTTCTATGATCCAATATCCTGATGAATTGAGGATCGAGCCAATTCCGATTCAACTTCAAGACAAACCTGCCCACTGTTGGGTTGTAGACAAGTCCTCCGACAATGTTCCGTGGTATAATGATCTTAAGGAGTTTCTCAAAACAGGATCTTACCCTCTGCATGCTAAGACAAAGGACAAGAATTTTCTGCGTAGAATGGCTTCAAAATTTTTCTTAAATGGAGAAGTGTTATACAAAAGAACCTCAGATTTGAACCTTTTAAGGTGCATTGATGAGGATGAAGCTCAATATATGATGAAAGAAGTGCATAGTGGCGTTTGTGGACCTCACATGAATGGCCATTTGCTAGCGAAGAAAATCATGAGAACCGGATACTTCTGGCTTACTATGGAGCATGATTGTATAGATTTTGTCCGGGGATGTATAAAATGCCAAATGCACGGTGACATTATACGCGCTCCACCCACTGAACTGCATAGCATGACCGCCCCATGGCCCTGTTCAATGTGGGGTATGGACGTGATTGGTACAATCGATCCTCCCGCTTCAAATGGACATCGATTTATATTGGTGGCGATCGAGTACTTTACCAAATGGGTTGAAGCAGAGTCATTCAAACATGTCACGAAGAAGGTAGTGGCCAATTTCCTGAGAGATCACATCATCTGTCGCTTTGGAGTACCCGAAACGCTTATCACGGACAATGCCAAGAATCTGAACAATGACATGGTAGATGGACTATGTGAGCAGTTCAAAATCAAACACCGCAATTCTGCCATTTATAGGCCTCAGATGAATGGAGCTGTAGAAGCCGCAAATAAGAATCTGAAGAAAATTATCCGCAAAATGACAGAAAAGCATCGCGATTGGCATGAAAAGTTGCCTTATGCATTGATGGCGTACCGGACTTCTATTCGGACATCGACTGGGGCAACGCCATATTCACTTATGTATGGGATGGAAGCTGTATTACCAGCTGAGGTTGAAATTCCGTCGCTACGAATCCTTATGGAAGCTAAATTGGAGGAGGCCGATTGGATCAAGCAGCGCCATGAGCAATTGACTTTGATAGATGAGAAGCGATTCAATGCTATCTGTCATGGGCAATGCTATCAAAAACGTGTGGCCCGAGCTTACAACAAAAAAGTCCATCGGCGGGCATTTGAAGAAGGTGATAAGGTACTGAAGCGAATTTTGTCAATGCAAGATGAAGCTAAAGGCAAGTTCGCTCCAAATTGGCAAGGGCCGTTCATTATCCAAAAGGTATTACCTGGCGGAGCTCTTATTTTGGCGGAAATGGATGGACGGGTTTTCCCTCAACCCATCAACTCAGATATGTGCAAAAAGTTTTTCATTTGATCATGCAAATTTTCTTTAGAAATTCATGCAAATGGCGAAATGCAAGTCAGGCCATCTTCTTTTACACTAAAAACATTTTATCTCTACTTGTCCCCTTTGAGCCATCAGAATTGACAAATTTCGTTTGATAACCCTTGAGAATTGCAAACCCCACACTGGGGTAAATTTGTTTCGAAAAAAAAAAAAAAAAAAAAAAGAAGAAAACCCTATACTGGGGCAAATTTAGTTTTCAAAGAAAAATGCAAAAAGTGAGGAAAATACAATGAAAAATGCAAAGAGAGAAAATCTGATCAAACTGGGGCAAATTTTCCTCAGTTTCGGAGTTGTTTTCAAAAGGGTGCAATCTCAAGTTATTTCACCCCTCGTATCAAATCTGCTTTCAAGCCTTAACCTTTCTTGAAAAACACCCCACCGGACCTCATTACAAAAGCCCAAAGTCCTGGTTTTCATCACTTGCTGCATTTCTATTAGGAAATTTGTTAATCAACTGGCAGGTGATGTCTATAATGCTTTCGCCTAATCTCACAAGGGAAATGCATTCTACTGATGCCAGAAATCTTCAATTCATATTTCTGAGTCGATAATGGTCGAGATATTTCATGGTTCTCTAGGTGAAAACCCGAAAGGGCGCCTCGAAAGAAAAAAGAAAGAAAAAAAAAAAACAACAAAAAGGGTGGGGGCAACCTTGGTGAAAACCCGAAAGGGCGCCAAGGTAGGTTTTCTCAACAGACAAGCTCAAGAAGGAACAGCCGGTGACCTGGTTCATTTGGGGTTTTCCTCATATTTGTGATACTTCTGCCAATATCGGATTCCGAAGAGAAAATATCCAAAGTTTTGAATATGATATTCGTTGGTTAAATTTGTATTTGTTCTTTACAAATATTCTTTTGCAAAATGTATCTTTATAAACCTCTTGGTTATTCTCAAATTATTTGTGTGTGAATGCTTATGATTGTCTACATTCTTTTGCATGCTCATCTTTGCCTAACATAGGAAATCATCTTGCATATACTAATTTTCATGCATCATTCTTTCACCATTAAATTCAAATGAATGATAAACCCTGAGGTTTGTGCAAAAATAGGGGATTCAATCATCAGTTACAGGGAGTAACATACAACAAAGCTACCACCTGGATTGGGTGACGTGGTAAATCTGCATTTTATCAGTCTCAGAAATTGAAAGGTTTAAGGCAGACGCCGCCGAGCCGAAATAAAAGCATCACAAGACTCATGTTTACACGACTCTCAAGGCAAACCGGATCAAATAATGGTGGCAAGCCCATTATTTCTTCTTTTTTTGCAGGAATGTTGCATTTACAAACAAAAGCAGCCACTCTCTTTTTGGCACCTAAACCGATGTCAGACAAAAGCTTCCCAGTAAACAAGGATCGATGTTATTTGCAAGACTCGATCATAAGAAACAGCATCAGCTATCGTTTCAGTCACAGAAATCCAAATTTCCCTCTTGGTACAAAAGTTGAAATATTCTCAGGTAAAAAAAAAAAAAAAAAAAAAAAAAACTCAATTCATTGTTTAAACTTCCCCAGTGAAGTCCCCTTTTAAATCCTTGTTCGGGTCAGTCCCGTTTTAAATTCCTGTTCGGGCCAGTCCAGTTTTAAATTCCTGTTCCTGTTCGGGCCAGTCCAGTTTTAAATTCCTGGGGCCAGTCCCGTTTTAAATCCCTGTTCGGGCCAGTCCCGTTTTAAAATTCCTGTTCGGGCCAGTCCCGTTTTAAATTCCTGTTCGGGCCAGTCCCGTTTTAAATCCCTGTTCGGGCCAGTCCCGTTTTAAATTCCTGTTCGGGCCAGTCCCGTTTTAAATCCCTGTTCGGGTCAGTCCCGTTTTAAAATTCCTGTTCGGGCCAGTCCCGTTTTAAATTCCTGTTCGGGTCCCGTTTTAAATTCCTGTTCGGGCCAGTCCCGTTTTAGTCCCGTTTTAAATTCCTGTTCGGGTCAGTCCCGTTTTAAATTCCTTGTTCGGGTCAGTCCCGTTTTTTTAAAAGTCCTGTCCGTTCAAATCATTCTGCAGCCGAATAACACAGGTAAGTATTTGGTGTCTACTTCTTTGTCTCAAGTTTTTTCAAAACTCAAACAAAGAGGGGCAAACTGTAGACACCAAATTTTTAAATAATTTGTATGTTGCATCTAATTCATGATTTTGTTTTAGATTGTCTGCATTTTAGTTGTTACCTTTTTATTTGTCTTTTATTTGCTAATTATTTGTCATATTAATTTTGTTCACGTTTTAGTTTTAGTTTTAGTTTTAAGTTTTAACGTAAAATTTGTGAAAAAAGAAAAGAAAAGAAAAGAGGAAATTGATGAAAAATGGAAAATTGTGCTTTGTGGATTCTAGTTTATTTAGATTTAGTTTCTATTCAATAAATCAAAAAAAAAAAAAAAAAAAAAAAAAAAATCAAAAAATCACAATTCTATTTCTGCCGGCTCCATTTTCCACTTCTCAACCTAGCACCTTCCATTGTTATTGCCGACTCCACTCCACTCCACTCCACTCCCAATACCTCAATATATACATCCCACTACGCTATATCATTGCCAGTTCACTACAATCATTATCACTCACCATAACATTTTATTTTTTCAATTGTTCCTATGCCGGGAGCTGTGAAGTGATCAGCTTCTTTGGAAATAACGACGAGAGAGAGAGAGGTGAGGACTTAGCTTATCTTCCAGCCTCACTTCAAGACCAACCGAGAGAGGGAGAGAGAGAACCGAGAGTCAAACTTCCTCCAATCCAGCCGCAAGTTTGAGCCAGGGAGAGGGAGAGTTGCGGACTGCAATTCTGGACAGCCGAGAGTGGAGGATTTGCAGCTGCTAGTCGTGTGTTTTAGGCTTCAAGCTAAGGTAATTTCTGAACTTAGATGAGTTGTTTATGGGTTGATGAAGCTGACTATAAGCATGCATGTGGGATTGTGTGGTTAGATGATAGGTTAAATCATAGAAAAATCTGTTTGAGAAGGAAGTGAAGCTGCCGAGAGCTTGAGCTGGAAGTTTCGGTTTTTAATTTGCTAGCTGTGATGATCTGAGCTTAATTTTGGACTCAACCTGATAGATAGTTTCTTATTTGATGTTGCATGTGAACTACGTGGCCTGAATTTCGGTTGCATGGCTGGAAATTTTAATGGAAGTTGATGGATTGCTGAAACAATTTTTCCAGTTTAGCCGTTGAAGTTGTTTTGGAAATTGCATGGGTATTTTAGCATGAAATTTGCTGGAAAGTGGTTGATTTTCACTTGGTTAGGTGTTTGACTAATTAAAATTAGATGATTAAGCTTTGCAGGAAGTTTATTGGTCCGGCTAAGCAAAAAAAAAAAAAAAAATGAAATAGTGAACGGCTACATGCAAGTTCATCCAAGGATGGCGAACAGAATTTCTGGATTTGTGGATGTTTATAGTTGCTGTCCGAACTTGATCTGAACTAGAAATGATAGTAATTTCATTAAGTAGCCTTGCATGTTAGTTTTGGGTACTTAACACAATGATTTAACCGAGGTAAATTCGGATTCATGCCCAAGTACTTGCTGGAAAATGCATTTCAACTTGCCAAATCAGTTTTATATGTTCCAGATTTTTCAACTTGCTGAACGTATTTTATTTGTATTTGCACTGGATTTTGCTCAGTTTTTTTTTTCTATTTGTTTGGATGATGGTTTGCTGCCTAGTTTAAAGCCTTGTGTTTGGATTTGATTGTGTTTGAAAGCTGGATTTTGTAAAGTGCCGAATTGCAGAAAGCTTGCTGCGTTTTTTTTCTGTTTCATTCTTGTGCTGTTTAGTTTTCTTTCTACCTTTGATGATTAGCTCCATTTTCTTGTTTCAATGCTACAATGAAGTTACAAGTTTAGTTGGTGATTGGTAGTTAAAACTCTGATATATGGTGAACACATTTGTATGTTGAAATGCAAGAAAAGCTGCGGCTGAAGGTGCACAAAGCCAGATTTGCTTCTTTTATTATTGATGGATAATGAATTTCCTTCCTTTGTTGATGATCAAAACCAGATTTGCCATCTTAATCTTGCACCCAAAATTTCATGTTTTAAATTGGGTCAATAATTTCTGGGTTGATGAATTTGTTTGCATGATAAAAATGCGAAAGATTGCGGCTGGAAATTGCTGCTGCACTTTGTTTTTTTTAGCAGTCACCGAACTATATTTTGCTTGTTTGAGCATGTTAAATGGTTTATGTCTTGGGGTATACTAGTGGGTAACATGCGATATTTGCCTCATTATGTTTTGATTTGAGCTCATGGATGGTCTGTACAAAGAGTAAGCCACAAATTTGCAGCAGATTATAAGAAAGTTTTTTTTTTCATTTTTCTTCGCATGAGAGGCTGCCAGAATTTGTATTTGGAGTTGTTGGCCTGTTGAGTTACGCTTGTCTTTGATTTAATGTTGAAGCTTGGATCGATTGGCTGAATTTTTAATTGTGCTAGGAGTGCATTTGAGCAACTCGGTAATGCAGCAATTCACCAAAACTGGTTTAGTTGTCTACCTTGCTAGTTTTCAGTTTTTGCAGCATGAAATAGGAAGAACAAGTCAAAGTTGCTGGATTTTGTTTTAGCATTTGAATATTCTTGTTTTCTGGATTTTTGCGTTCCGAAGAGGGGGAAGAATGTTTGATCTCCTTACAAGTTTTTTTGTTTGTTGGATTGTGTTTGCATGGTAGAATGGAAAGAAGCCACGGCTGGAAATGAAATTTGTTGCAGAGAAAGTTTCTTCTACGTGATTGCATGGCTTTTGCATGAAAATGACTTTCAAAAATCGCACTCCAACCCCTTGGCTTCCATCTAATGCTTCCATGGCCCAATTAATTGGAAACTTAATTAATTTTGTCCTCCTAACATGCCATTTCCTCTTTAATACATCTTGATTTGTTTTGGGTAGATACTTAAGGGATTGTAGAATGAATTTGAAGGGTCTAATAATTTCTTTTTCCTAGACTTGTAGTTAATTTGATTTTTTTTGGATTCTTTGGCATTTGGTTGTTTAGCTACTAGTAAATTGCTCCTCGTTTACCTTTTTGTGAATTTTCTAGTTTGATTTGGTAAGTTTCACCTTAGATTCTTAATTTTATTTTATGTTTTTTTAGTTCCTTAGTGTTTATAATAGTAATAAATTGGCCCTTTAGACCTCTTTAATTTTTTTCCAATTGGGTTTTTGTTTGTCTTAATTGGTTAAGTACGAGTAGTTTACTTTCCTTGGAATGCTTCGAGTGATTCAATTTGACGGTTGTTTCCATTTTCTTTTAATTTTTCTCAATTAAAGTGGTACCTTGACCTTTTTTATTGTTTTGAAGCCATTTTTCTTTCATTTGGTCACCATTCAAAGGGGGCGGTATATTTTCTTTTATCCCTTTTTGTGTCTCTTCTATGTGATCCAACGTGTTACGTGGAAATTACATGACTATTTGCTTTCATTGCCTTTCTTTAGTTCTTTCATTTCATTTACTTTTGCTTTTATTTAAGTTCTTCTTTATGGGGTATGTGTACACCTCTTGGCTTGTAATAGATAGGGCTTGGAGGAGCATTCAATGAAGACCTATCGAAGACGTGTGCCTAGCTAGCAAATGTAATAGTTAGGGCTTTAATTGCCTATGTGTTATGTGTTACTTGCTTTAATTAGGTTCTTGCATCTAGTTGAGCATGCTAAGTGTTATGTGCTATGTGTTTATAAGTGTTTGGCATGTCTACTCGCTTTCCATGGTCATGAATGAATGTGATGGACGAATGTACGTTTCCACTAGTCCAACGCTAGTCGGAATTCATAGAATGGGCTAGTCCAACGCTAGACCCTTAGGGATTTCCCCTCGTTAGTACATGTTTGCATGTTCATTACATGTCATGCATTCTTTTAGTTTTATCATTTTGCATGCCCCTCGACCCCCTTTTCCCTCCATTTTAGGATTTTTGCATTTCATGCTAGTTATAGGGTTCATTTGCTTGAGAGTCCCCTTAAATATGGGATATAGACGAGTGTGGCTTTTTCTAAGCCTTAGCACGCTTGTATTCCCTCTATAAAAGGGTAAATTGAGTCACGATTTAGGTCTCCCCGTACCCAATATGCATGCATTCCCTAGGCTCATGCATTCTAAATCCACTCTATCATTACACTTTCACTTTTCATTCCGAACACTTTTGTTCCATTTTGCACACGTGCACCTTTATGTTTCTTCACTTGCACACGAACACTTTTATCATCACTTGCACACATGCACTTCATATTATCATTTCACATACCGTACCTTGCCCACTCACGTGCACATTTTCCTTTACATATTTATTGTTTTTTTATTACTTTTTCAAAACTCATGTCCTCACATTGCATACATGCATTCCATTCATTTGCATCCCACTCGCATTATTCGTGACTTCTTCAAAGGATCGTCATTGGGCTTCACAATTAATGTGATTGGCACCACTCAACCTTTGAAGAGAAATTTCCCCCAATACCCCTAGGTCTAGGGTTTGCATTCATGTAGTACATCCAAATGTAATAAATTCTTTGATTAAAACAAGAAAATCTTTGATTAAATCAAGCAACTAGCCTTGGCTAGGTCGAAGGGGTGCCTTGGATTTTATCCTTGCCTTCCCCTTCGTCAAATGTGACTCCCGAACCTTTTTCGTTGGTTTACGTGGACTAGGAGTCGTTTAAAAGGGGTTTCTTACTACTTTTTCCTATTTTTCTTTAAAAATTCATTTTTAGGTGACTTGGTACACCTTAACTCATTACCAAGTGGCGACTCCGATTTTTTATTTCAAAAAACCCTTTTTAAACTATAATTTTGGGTCAAATCGTCGCATTCTCAAACCCCCATTTAGACCCATTTTTCTTTTAAATCACAATTCATTTTCCAAATCACAAATTGAATCAAAAAATACATTTTTTAAACCATTTATTTATTTTATCAAAAAATGGGGCGCGACATCTGGAAATTTATTTGCAAATTCTAAAGCTCTATTTATTGGTTTTATTGTTCCTTTATTTATATTATGTTCTAAAAATCTTATTTTGGTTTGAAATAATTTCATTTTAGATGCTGAAACAACTAATCCATTTTTCTTAACTATTTTTAAGAATATATTTAAATGTCTAAAATGTTGTTCTAATGATTCTGAAAATATTAATACATCATCAATATAGACTATACTAAATGAACTATAAGGGTTGAATATATCATTCATTATATTTTGAAATTCTGAAGGCGCATTTTTTAATCCAAATGGCATCACTTTCCATTCATAATGACCAAAAGGTGTTGTGAATGCTGTTTTATATCTATCTTCAGGAGCTATTATTATCTGCCAATATCCTGATTTTAAATCGAATTTTAAAAATATCTTTGCATTATATAATCTATTCAATAAATCCTTTTTATTTGGAATTGGATATCTAATCCATTGTAATACTTATTTAATGGTTTACAATTAATTACCAATCTTGGAACTCCTCTTTCTTTTTCAACTTGATTCATAACATACAAGGCTGCACAACTCCATGGTGACTTTGAAGGTGTTATTAATCCCTTATCCATTAATGTCTGTATTTCTTTTTTACAAAATTCTAATAATTCGCTATTCATTTGTATAGGTCTTGCTTTAGTTGGAATATTTTTCTCATTAAAATCTTTTTCATAGGGTAATTGTATTATATGTTGTTTTCTATCCCAAAAAGCATTCGAAATATCTGCACAAACTTCTTTTTTAATTAATTCTTCTAATTCAGAAATTCTTTTTTGCATTTTTGTTTCTTTTAATTGTTCTTCAATTTTTAAATAAGATTTTTCTTCCTTTATATAGTTTATATGTTGTTTTACTTTAGTAATAGTATTTATTGTTTTATAAATAGAGGATGATTGTAACATTTGTAATTTTCTTTGTTTTATTGGAGTCAAAAATTTAAAAGTAATAGTCTTTCCCATGATATTAGTAGAAATTCCTTCATGTCCTACTGAGAATGGATATATTTGAATTAAAAAGGGTGTTCCTAATATTATGTAATTACTTATATTTTTTACAATTATAAAATTATGTCTAATACAATAGTTATTATTACATATTGAGCCTTTTGTAAATTTATATTTTACATCTAGATTTTCTCCATTTGCTACCATTAATGTTTCATTTGTTCTTTCACAATATTTAGTGGGAATTATTCCTTCTTCTATACAGCTTGAATCTGCTCCACTATCTAATAGAGCTACATAAGTTTCTTTGAAATCTTCTACTGTTATTGTAACTAAAGCATACCATTTTTGAAATGTTATTTTCTCTATTGTATTTAAATATTATTTTTCATCTATTGGTTTTTCTGAAATAACTATTTCTTCTGTAGTTAATGCTTTTGAAGTAGAAGGTTGATTTTCTATTAATGCCATTTTTGCTTCTATTTCTAAATCTTTAGTTTTTAATTCTATAATTTCTTTTTGTAATTGTTTTACTTGATTCTTTAAATTATTGATTTCCGTTTGAAGATCTTTAGTAGTTTCTTTTTTCATATTGTTTATATTAGGATATTTATCTAATAGTTTTGAAATACTAAACGGTTCAATTATTTTGGGCATCTTGTCTTCTTGTATGATTAAACTTTTTAATCTTTCTAAATATTCTTTTTTAGCTAAAGGATAATCAATTTTTTCTTTTATATCTAATAAAAATTCTTTATCTTCCTTCTTTGTTATTACATTTATGTATTTTGGATTACTTGAACAATTACAATCTTCTTCACTTTCAGAACTAGTTATATCATTGTAATAATCATCTTCAGTACTTTGTTCCTTTTCGTTTATTAATAAATTTATTAATTTATTTTTTATATCTTCTTCTTCTACACAAATTTCATTTAATTTTTCTTTCAATTTGCATTTATTCGCCTTATGTCCTACTTTCCCACATTTATAACAAACAATTTTCTTTTTATAAAATTTTTTCTTTTTCTCATATTTTTCATCCTTATTAGATCTTTTATATTTTTTATATTTTTTATCCTTTTTACTTTTCTTTTTATATGCTGATGGTGATTTTATTCTTTTTATACCAAATGCTTCACAAAATGATCCTACTTCTTTTGTTTTGGAACCATACTTGATTTGGAGTTTTAACTCTGAACATAATATTAATCCTTCTTTTTTCACAAAAGCAAATAATTAGCCAAAAGTAATATTTTCAAATGAAATAACATCTGTTCCTATTTCTTTTTGTAAATTATCCATTATTCTTTGTGAAAATAAACTTGGTAATCCTGTAATAAATCTTTCTTTCCAAAATGAAGCATTACAATTTGGTTTTCTTAATACATTGGTTAAAACCATATCTTTATACCATCTAAAATCTGACAAAGTCGGACATCTTAAATTTGTTAAAAATGTTTTATTAGCATTTAATTCTTCTTTTGGATTTCCTACAAAATACATTACTATTGTTACAATTAGAAATTCTACAGCATCTGATTGAACTTGAATGTTACCTTGATCATCTTCAATTTCTTGAGTATGGTCTAATATTGATAATTTATCTTGAAGTGTTAAAGTATTATCCCACCAATTTTTCAATTGTCCTGTGAATCCTGATACTAACAAGGTTGCTACGTTTCTTTCTTGAATATTTTTAAGCTTATAAACTAGTCTAGCCATTCCCATTTCTTATAAAGTGTTTAATACTTCATATTCTGCTCTTCCATCTATATTCCATTCAAAAATTGAATCTCCGTCATATTTAGTAGTGTGGAATTTTGATCTTTCCTCATATTGAATATCTGGAGGACTTGATCTTGGATAATAATTTCTAGTACTTACCATTTGCCAATCTTTTTTATTTCTCCTAAAAGGTTTTCTTCTTCTTATTTTATTTATTTGATTATTTCCTTCTTCTTTAAATTGATCTTCTATTGGTGAAATTATATCTTCATCACTTCCTGAATAATCTAATTCTTCTGATGATATTTCTTGATTTATTATATTATCTAATGTACTTATTCTAGGAGCTTGAATTTGAGCTTCTGTTGTTAAACTTTGCAATGTTTGAGATATTCTATTCAATATATTATCTATATTGTTTATTCTTTGAGTATTAACACTTTGAATTAATTCTTGTTCTCTTTCTCTTGTTAAACTTCTAGGTTGAAAATGAGGTGCTGAAATATCGTTAGGAAAATTAGTAACTGGTTTTTTAATACTATCTACCTTAGTACTTATTACTTCTATATGTTGTGATATAGTATGAAGAATTTGATTTGTATAATTATTTTGCTGATATAATTTTTTAATGTCATCTAAATTTACATTATTATTACTACTACTTGCTTCAGCTTCTCGGCCTTTTTTGAAAGGGGATGCAATTATTTCTCCTTGTCCTATATTAATTTTTACTTCTTGTAATGGAGGATGAATTGACATTATTACTTGATCGTCTTTTAATTTCCATTTTTTATATAAATTAGTTTGAACATTTATTTGAGGAGTATTATATACATCATTTATTCCTATTTTTGAAATATAGAATGATAACCAAGTAAAGAAAGGAAAATCAAACTTTCTAGTTTCTAATTCATTTTTCCATTCTATTATTAATTTTTCTTTACATTCAGACGATAATTGAGAAAACCAAATTATTTTTTCTTTATTTTCTTCATCATCAAAGTCTTCTTGTAAATATTTATGATTTATTTTATATTCCTTAATTATTACATTTATTTCTCCTTTCATCTGAGAGTGTGTTGGAGAATAATCTGATTGATTTTGATTAATTACCTCTGGAACAGGAGTTTTAAATTTGAATGTTGAAGTACTTTCTACAGGAAAATTTGTATCAATTGATTCATAACTAGATCTTCTAGCTGGTATTCAAGAATGGCTTGAAGTGGAAGGTCTTTCTCTAAATGAATAAAATCTTAGTAAAACTTTTCCATCAGGTTCTTCTATAATATCTTCCGGATTTGTTTGTTCTATACTTCTTGGTGCTTGTGGATTTTGAATCATAAATTCACTAGGTATAGTAATTTCATTCCATTTCAATCTTTTTGGAGTATAAGTAGTAGGTTTGTCTGCATCAACTTGTAATAGTGTTGTTTCTTCTTTTAAAGTTGGAGTCATAATGAATTTAGGATTTAATTGTAAGGATAATGGTCTATAATACATTCTATAAATTACAGCAAAATTCTTTGTATGTTTTTCAAATTCATCTCCTTGTAAATGAATATCTAATATGACTGAGTTCAAAACATGTGGATCTGTTAAATCTACTAAAAAATTTGGAGCACAATTAAAATAAATGGGTCCATTGCATACATTTGTTTGAATCATAGATAAAAGTGATGTTTTATATCTTTTGAGTCTAGTGTCTCTTAAAGCTAGATATATAGGTGCATCTACTCCTAAATGGAATAAGGGTTTTACCGCAACTTGAATTAACCCTATATGAATATATCTGTAGTCTTTACTAAGATACTTTTGAATTGTATTATGATTCAACAATGGAATTGATTGATATTCTTCTTGAATAGAAATCGTTTCTTCATGAGTTTTAACTGATAAAGCTGTTTTGAAATCTAAGGGTCCTATTCTGTAAATATGTTCTATTTTTTCTTCAAGAATAGTCCAATCTGAATTATTTTACGGGCATATGATATTCATGACTTTGAACTATACTTGGTTGTTTTGAACTAGATCCTATCTTTAATTGTCTAAGGAATGCGGTCATGTTTAATATCTTATTTAATTTTTTATCTTATCAGAAACAACTGAGCCTAAGCATGGAACATCCTATCCTGGACTTACCAACCGACTTACAAAGCTTCGAAGTCTTACCAATGCTAAGATAAATTTAGAAATGAGATACTTAACATGAATGCATACTTTAGAAATTTAAGACAAGATATTTTTCAAAACAATCAATATCTTTGGTATGGCACTGATACCAAACTGAGCAAAACATGACATGAAGGTTTGAAATTGCTCGTTAATGGCACGAGCATATGCGGTCAGAAATCAGAGGCTCACCAGTTTGGAGGACTCACGTCCATGTCTCACGCCAACCTCAATACAATCTATCACTTCTTTCTTGAGAATCCACCAGACGATTCTGGCATCTCTAGCCTTTGAAATTGAAAGAAATAGTTTGCAGTTGGAATCAGATGAATATACAGGTTGTAGTTGTCTCATATACTGATGTACCTGGCACTGGAGTTCAACAACAGGTAGGGCACCTTCTCGAATATCCTCACGTATTTCTTCTGGCACTCTCGTATGAAAAAAGGCTATCATACGAGGCAGGTGGTCGCAATAGCCATCTGCATTAAACAAATATTCTAACTGAGGAACAAATTAGCTTGGATGGCAAAATTAGCTTGCAGATGGGAATCTGAGGAGTGAAGCACAGAAGAATCAAATTGTTATCTCACTCATTAAAAAATGTGGTCTTGTCATATCACTAGCTGCCGTGCACTAAAATGCAACCAAGTTACTAATGTTAGCGTAATGCTCAGAATTGGAAGTTGATGGACAAATACATTGACAACTCTGAAACCTTGAAGATATCCAGTACATGCATCAGACGACGGCATAATCTTGGATTAAGAATGAGAGCTTCCAACATTGCGATAAATCTCGTCACTTCCTGTTTCAAGGCATGCAAACCAAACTCATCATCTAATTACGCTTTTGGTCATATATAAGAGAAAAGACAGATTTTGGTTTCCTAGATTCTCAATTGAAATTAATATTTGGCTTCTATTCTGCAAATGTAGTCATGATATCCCTTGTTCATTTGGATAGAAAATACAAACTAAACTAACAATGGGGGACTTTCAGATTAACTGTTTCAAGGTTCTTTCAATTCCATCCTCAGAGTATAAGAAAGCTGAACAAGAAATCTCTTGCTCTGCTAATAAACATATCTGCAATTTCTTGCATCTTGGTGCTTATCCAATGTATTCTGTAATTTTTATCAGTAAAACCCACAAGTCTCATTGTCATAACACATAACTAAGCTTATTCTTTACAATTTAACGGAGAAATTTACATGATCACAAAGAAAATGAAGCATGCATTGAATACTGATCGGGGGAAATGGTTGTACCTTTTTCAAGATACCCATTGTCGTACGAGAATGGTGCAAAAAATGACTAGTAAGAGAGTACATTTCTGCTTTTTAATTAGCATCAAGTTGTAAGAATCAAAATTCCAATCAAAAGCAGATTGAGTAGCAAAATGATCCCACTTAATTCAACAAGAAAAAATGACGGTAGCAGAAGCAATTTTGAATCGTTCAGGTCAGGGCAGTGCCTTACATTGGAATGAGGCAGAGACAATAGTAGCACATGAATATGTGAAGTAGGAGTTGAGGAGGGATTCTTCTGGTGAATGCCAAAAAAGTCTTCACGTACGGCAGTGGAAGATGATGAAGGATGAGTTACTTTAGAGTTTAAACCATGTAACCTAAAGTCATTTATGGAAGGAACACTACTACCATATGGTCCTAAATACTATTGAATGAGTAAAGTAAAACCGGCTTATACGTAAAGACGTAGAATGCTGCTGCATGCTCTTCCAGTAATACTTCAAGAATCAGCGTTCCAAGCTGTGATATAGATGATACGGTTGATTGCATTACAAGCAAGAGAAACTTAATGAATGCCTTCGACTCTCTTGTGATCTTCTGAAAGTGAGCAAACTGCTCAAAACATGACATGATTGAAATTGCTCGTTAATGGCCCGAGCATATGCGGTCAGAAATCAGAGGCTCACTAGTTTGGAGGACTCACGTCCATGTCTCATGCCAACCTCAATACAATCTATCACTTCTTTCTTGAGAATCCACCAGATGATTCTGGCATCTCTAGCCTTTGAAATTGAAAGAAATAGTTTGCAGTTGGAATCAGATGAATGCACAGGTTGTAGTTGTCTCATATACTGATGTACCTGGCATAGGAGTTCAACAACAGGTAGGACACCTTCTCGAATATCCTCACGTATTTCTTCTGGCACTCTCGTATGAAAAAATGCTATCATACGAGGCAGGTGGTCGCAATAGCCATCTGCATTAAACAAATATTCTAACTGAGGAACAAATTAGCTTGGATGGCAAAATTAGCTTGCAGATGGGAATCTGAGGAGTGAAGCACAGAAAAATCAAATTGTTATCTCACTCATTAAAAAATGTGGTCTTGTCATATCACTAGCTGTCGTGCACTAAAATGCAACCAAGTTACTAATGTTAGCGTAATGCTCAGAATTGGAATTTGATGGACTAGTACATTGACAAATCTGCTACCTTGAAGATATCCAGTACATGCATCAGACGATGGCACGATCTTGGACAGAGAATGAGAGCTTCCAATATTGCGATATATCTCGTCACTTCCTGTTTCAAGGCATGCAAACCAAACTCATCACCTAATTACGCTTTTAGTCATATATAAGAGAACAGACAGATTTTGGTTTCCTAGATTCTCAGTTGAAATTAATATTTGGCTTCTATTCTGCAAATGTGGTCATGATATCCCTTGTTCATTTGGATAGAAAATACAAACTAAACTAACAATGGGGGACTTTCAGATTAACTGTTTCAAGATTCTTTCAATTCCATCATCAGAGTATAAGAAAGCTGAACAAGAAATCTCTTGCTCTGCTAATAACATATCTGCAATTTCTTGCATCTTGGTGCTTGCCCAATGTACTCTGTAATTTTTATTAGTAAAACCTACAAGTCTCTTTGTCATAACTCATAACTGAGCTTATTCTTTACAATTTAACGGAGAAATTTACATGATCACAAAGAAAATGAATCATGCATTGAATACTGATCCGGGGAAATGGTTGTACCTTTTTCAAGATACCCATTGTCGTATGAGAATGGAGCAAAAAATGACTAGTAAGATAGTACATTTCTGCTTTTTGATTAGCATCAAGTTGTAAGAATCTAAATTCCAATCAAAAGCATATTGAGTAGCAAAACGATCCTACTTAATTCAATAAGAAAAAACGACGGTAGCAGAAGCAATTTTGGATAGTTCAGGTCAGGGCAGTGCCTTACTTTGGAATGAGGCAGAGACAACAGTAGCACATGAATATGCGAAGTAGGAGTTGAGGAGGGATTCTTCTGGTGAATGCCAAAAAAGACTTCACGTATGGCATTGGAAGATGATGAAGGATGAGTTGCTTTAGAGTTTAAACCATGTAACCTAAAGCCATTTATGGAAGGAACACTACTACCATTTGGTCCCAAATACTATTGAATGAGTAAAGTAAAAGCGGTTTATAGGTAAAGACGTAGAATGCTGCTGCATGCTCTTCCAGTAATACTTCAAGAATCAGCGTTCCAAGCTGTGATATAGAAGATACGGTTGATTGCATTACAAGCAAGAGAAACTTAATGAATGCCTTCGACTCTCTTGTGATCATCTGAAAGCGAGCAAACTGCTCAAAACATGACATGATTGAAATTGCTCGTTAATGGCCCGAGCATATGCGGTCAGAAATCAGAGGCTCACCAGTTTGGAGGACTCACGTCCATGTCTCATGCCAACCTCAATACAATCTATCACTTCTTTCTTGAGAATCCACCATACGATTCTGGCATCTCTAGCCTTTGAAATTGAAAGAAATAGTTTGCAGTTGGAATCAGATGAATATACAGGTTGTAGTTGTCTCATATACTGATGTACCTGGCACAGGAGTTCAACAACAGGTAGGGCACCTTCTCGAATATCCAAACGTATTTCTTCTGGCACTCTCGTATGAAAACACGCTATCATACGAGGCAGGTGGTCGTAACAGCCATCTGCATTAAACAAATATTCTAACTGAGGAACAAATTAGCTTGGATGGCAAAATTAGCTTGCAGATGGGAATCTGAGGAGTGAAGCACAAAAGAATCAAATTGTTATCTCACTCATTAAAAAATGTGGTCTTGTCATATCACTAGCTGTCGTGCACTAAAATGCAACCAAGTTACTAATGTTAGCGTAATGCTCAGAATTGGAATTTGATGGACTAATACATTGACAAATCTTCTACCTTGAAGATATCCGGTGCATGCATCAGACGATGGCACGATCTTGGACAGAGAATGAGAGATTCCAATATTGCGATATATCTCGTCACTTCCTGTTTCAAGGCATGCAAACCAAACTCATAACCTAATTACGCTTTTAGTCATATATAAGAGAAAAGACAGATTTTGTTTCCTAGATTCTCAGTTGAAATTAATATTTGGCTTCTATTCTGTAAATGTGGTTATGATATCCCTTGTTAATTTGGATAGAAAATACAAACTAAACTAACAATGGGGGACTTTCAGATTAACTATTTCAAGGTTCTTTCAATTCCAACCTCAGAATATAAGAAAGTTGAATAAGAAATGTCTTGCTCTGCTAATAAACATATCTGCAATTTCTTGCATCTTGGTGCTTATCCAATGCACTCTATAATTTTTATTAGTAAAACCCACAAGTCTCTCATTGTCATAACTCATAACTAAGCTTATTCTTTACAATTTAACGGAGAAATTTACATGATCACAAAGAAAATGAAGCATGCATTGAATATTGATCGGGAGAAACGGTTGTACCTTTTTCAAGATACCCATTGTCGTACGAGAATGGTGCAAAAAATGACTAGTAAGAGTGTACATTTCTGCTTTTTGATTAGCATTAAGTTGTAAGAATCAAAATTTCAATCAAAGGCAGATTGAGTAGCAAAACGATCCCACTTAATTCAACAAGAAAAGACGACCGTAGCAGAAGTAATTTTGAATCGTTCAGGTCAGGGCAGTGCCTTACTTTGGAATGAGGCAGAGACGATGGTAGCACAGGAATATGTGAAGTAGGAGTTGAGGAGGGAATCTTCTGGTGAATGTCAAAAAATTTTCACGTACGGCAGTGGAAGATGATGAATGATGAGTTACTTTAGAGTTTAAACCATTTAACCTAAAGCCATTTGTGGAAGGAACACTATTACCATATGGTCCCAAATACTATTGAATGAGTAAAGTAGAAGCGGCTTATATGTAAAGACGAAGAATGCTGCTGCATGCTCTTCCAGTAATATTTCAAGAATCCGCATTCCAAGCTGTGATATAAAAGATACGGTTGATTGCATTACAAGCAACAGAAACTTAATTAATGGTTTCGACTCTCTTGTGATGGTCTGAAAGCGAGCAAACTGCTCAAAACATGACATGAAGGTTTGAAATTGTTCGTCAATGGCACGGGCATATGTGGTCAGAAATCAGAGACCTACCAGTTTGGAGGACTCACGTCCATGTCTCATGCCAACCTCAATACAATCTATCACTTCTTTCTTGAGAATCCACCAGACGATTCTGGCATATCTAGCATTACAAATTGAATGAAATAGTTTACAGTTGGAATCAGATGAATATACAGGTTGTAGTTGTCTCATATACTAACCTACCCGGCACAGGAGTTCAACAACAGTTAGGGCACCTTCTCTAATATCCTCGCGTATTTCTTCTGGCACTCTCGTATGAAAAAACGCTATCATATGAGGCAGGTGGTCGCAGTAGCCATCTTCATTAAACAAATGTTCTAGTTGAGAAACAAATTAGCTTGGATGACAAAATTAGCTTGCAAAAGGGAATCTGAGGAGTGAAGCACAGAAGAATCAAAATATTATCTCACTCATTACAAAATGTGGTCTTGCCATATCACTAGCTGCCGTGCACTGAAATGCAACCAAGTTTCTAATGTTAGCATAATGCTCAGAATTGGAAGTTCATGGACTAATACATTGACAACTCTGCAACCTTGAAGATATCCAGTACGTGTATCAGACGACGGCATGATCTTGGACTGAGAAGTAGAGCTTCCAAAATTGTGATATATCTCGTCACTTCCTGTTTCAAGGCATGCAAACCAAACTCATCACTTAAATACGCTTTTCGTCATATATAGGAGAAAAGACAGAGATTCTCAGTTGAAATTAACATTTGGCTTCTTTTCTGTAAATGTGGTTATGATATCCCTTGTTCTTTTGGATAGAAAATACAAAATAAACTAACAACGGGGGACTTTCAGATTAACTGTTTCAAGGTTTTTTCAATTCCGACCTCAGAATATAAGAATGTTGAACAAGAAATTTCTTGCTCTGCTAATAAACATATCTGCAATTTCTTGTATCTTGGTGCTTATCCAATGTACTCTGTAATTTTTATTAGTAAAACCCACAAGTCTCATTGTCATAACTCATAACTAAGCTTATTCTTTACAATTTAACGGAGAAATTTACATGATCACAATGAAAACGAAGCATGCATTGAATACTGATCGGGGGAAACGGTTGTATCTTTTTCAAGATACCCATTGATGAACGAGAATGGTGCAAAAAATGACTAGTAAGAGAGTACATTTCTGCTTTTTGATTAGCATCAAGCCGTAGGAATCAAAATTCCAATCAAAGGCTGATTGAGTAGCAAAACGATCCCACTTAATTCAACAAGAAAAGACGACGGTAGCAGAAGCAATTTTGAATCGTTCTGGTCAGGGCAGTGCCTTACTTTGGAATGAGGCAGAGACGACGGTAGCACAGGAATATGTGATGTAGGAGTTGAGGAGGAATTCGTCTGGTGAATGCCAAAAAAGTTTTCACGTACGGCAGTGGAAGATGATGAAGGATGAGTTATTTTAGAGTTTAAACCATGTAACCTAAAGCTATTTGTGGAAGAAACACTATTACCATATGGTCCCAAATACTATTGAATGAGTAAAATAGAAGCGGCTTATATGTAAAGACGAAGAATGCTGCTGCATGCTCTTCCAGTAATATTACAAGAATCCGCATTCAAAGCTGTGATATAGAAAATACGGTTGATTGCATTACAAGCAACAGAAACTTAATTAATAGCTTCGACTCTCTTGTGATGGTCTGAAAACGAGCAAACTGCTCAAAACATGACATGAAGGTTTGAAATTGCTCGTCAATGGCACAGGCATATGTGGTCAGAAATCAGAGACCCACCAGTTTGGAGGACTCACGTCCATGTCTCATGCCAACCTCAATACAATCTATCATTTCTTTCTTGAGAATCCACCAGACGATTCTGGCATCTCTTGCATTTCAAATTGAATGAAATAGTTTACAGTTGGAATCGGATAAATATACAGGTTGTAGTTGTCTCATATACTAACCTATCCGGCACAGGAGTTCAACAACAGTTAGGGCACCTTCTCTAATATCCTCGCGTATTTCTTCTGGCACTCTCGTATGAAAAAATACTATCATACGAGGCAGGTGGTCGCAATAGCCATCTGTATTAAATAAATATTCCAACTGAGGAACAAATTAGCTTGGATGGCAAAATTAGCTTGCAGATAGGAATCTGAGGAGTGAAGCACAGAAGAATAAAAAATGTTATCTCACTCATTACAAAATGTGGTCTTGCCATATCACTAGCTGTCGGGCACTGAAATGCAACCAAGTTGCTAATGTTAGCATAATGCTCAGAATTAGAAGTTCATGGACTAATACATTGACAACTCTGCAACCTTGAAGATATCCAGTACGTGTATCAGACGACAGCATGATCTTGGACTGAGAATGAGAGCTTGCAACATTGCGATATATCTCGTCACTTCCTGTTTCAAGGCATGCAAACCAAACTCATCACTTAATTACGCTTTTAGTCGTATATAAGAGAAAAAACAGAGATTCTCAGTTGAAATTAATATTTGGCTTCTTTTCTGCAAATGTGGTTATGATATTCCTTGTTCATTTCGATAGAAAATACAAACTAAACTAACAACGGGGGACTTTCAGATTAACTGTTTCAAGGTTTTTTCAATTCCAACCTCAGAATATAAGAAAGTTGAACAAGAAATGTCTTGCTCTGCTAATAAACATATCTGTAATTTCTTGCATCTTGGTGCTTATCCAATGTACTCTGTAATTTTTATTAGTAAAACCCACAAGTCTCATTGTTATAACTCATAACTAAACTTATTCTTTACAATTTAACGGAGAAATTTACATGATCACAAAGAAAACGAAGCACGCACTGAATGTTGATCGGGGGAAACGGTTGTACCTTTTTCAAGATACTCATTGTGGTACGAGAATGGTGCAAAATATGACTAGTAAGAGAGTACATTTCTACTTTTTGATTAGCATCGAACCGTAAGAATCAAAATTCCAATCAAAAGCAGATTGAGTAGCAAAACAATCCCACTTAATTCAACAAGAAAAGACGACGGTAGCAGAAGCAAGTTTGAATCATTCAGGTTAGGGCAGTGTCTTACTTTGGAATGAGGCAGAGACGACGGTAGCACAGGAATAGGTGAAGTAGGAGTTGAGGAGGGATTTTTCTGGTGAATGTCAAAAAAGTCTTCACGTAAGGCAGTGGAAGATGATGAAGGATGAGTTGCTTTAGAATTCAAACCATGTAACCTAAAGTCATTTCTGGAAGGAACACTATTACCATATGGTCTCAAATACTATTGAATGAGTAAAGTAGAAGTGGCTTATATGCAAAGATGTAGAATGCTTCAGCATGCTCTTCCTGTAATATTTCAAGAATCCGCAATCCAAGCTGTGATATAGAAGATACGGTTGATTGCATTACAAGCATGAGAAACTTAATTAATGGCTTCGACTCTCTTGTGATGTTATGAAAGCGAGCAAACTGCTCAAAACATGTCATGAAAGTTAGAAATTGCTCGTTAATAGCACGAGTTTATGTGGTCAGAAATCAGAGACTCACCAGATTGGAGAACTCACGTCCATGTCTTATGCCAATCTCAATACAATCTATCACTTCTTTCTTGAGAATCCACCAGACGATTCTGACATCTCTAGTATTTCAAATTGAATGAAACAGTTTGCAGTTGGAATCAGATGAATATACCGGTTGTAGTTGTCTCATATACTAACGTACCCGACACAGGAGTTCAACAACAGTTAGGACACCTTCTCTAATATCCTCGCGTATTTCTTCTGGCACTCTCGTATGAAAAATGCTATCATACGAGGCAGGTGGTCGCAATAGCCATCTGTATTAAATAAATATTCCAACTGAGGAACAAATTAGTTTGGATGGCAAAATTAGCTTGCAGATGGGAATCTGAGGAGTGAAGCACAGAAAAATAAAAAATGTTATCTCACTCATTACAAAATGTGGTCTTGCCATATCACTAGCTGCCGGGCACTGAAATGCAATCAAGTTGCTAATGTTAGCATAATGCTCAGAATTAGAAGTTCATGGACTAATACATTGACAACTCTGCAACCTTGAAGATATCCAGTACGTGTATCAGACGACGGCATGATCTTGGACTGAGAATGAGAGCTTCCAACATTGCGATATATCTCGTCACTTCCAGTTTCAAGGCATGCAAACCAAACTCATCACTTAATTACGCTTTTAGTCATATATAAGAGAAAAGACAGAGATTTTCAGATGAAATTAACATTTGACTTCTTTCCTCCAAATGTGGTTATGGTATCCCTCGTTCATTTGGATAGAAAATACAAATTGAACTAACAACGGGGGACTTTCAAATTAACTGTTTCAAGGTTCTTTCAATTCCAACCTCAGAATATAAGAAAGTTGAACAAGAAATGTCTTGCTCTGCTAATAAACATCTCTGCAATTTCTTACATCTTGGTGCTTATCCAATGTACTCTGTACTTTTATTAGTAAAATCCACAAGTCTCAATGTCATAACTCATAACTAAGCTTATTCTTTACAATTTAACGGAGAAATTTGCATGATCAAAAAGAAAACGAAGCATGCATTGAATACTGATCGGGGGAAACGATTGTACCATTTTCAAGATATCCATTGTCGCTCGAGAATGGTGCAAAAAATGACTAGTAGGAGAGTACATTTCTGTTCTTTGATTAGCATCAAACTGTAGGAATCAAAATTTCAATCAAAAGCAGATTGATTAGAAAAACGATCCCACTTAATTCAACAAGGAAAGACGACGGTACCAGAAGCAATTTTAAATCGTTCAGATTAGGGCAGTGCCTTACTTTGGAATGAAGCAGAGACGACGGTAGCACATGAATATGTAAAGTAGGAGTTGAGAAGGGATTCTTCTCGTGAATGCCAAAAAAGTCTTCACGTATGGCAGTGGAAGATGATGAAGGATGAGTTAATGTAGAGTTTAAACCATGTAACCTAAAGCCATTTATGGAAGGAACACTATTACCATATGGTTCCAAATACTATTGAATGAGTAAAGTAGAAACGGCTTATATGTAAAGACGTAGAATGCTGCTGCATGCTCTTCCAGTAATAATTCAAAAATTCGCGTTCCAAGCTGTGATATAGGAAATACGGTCGATTGCATTACAAGCAAGAGAAACTTAATTAATGGCTTTGACTCTCTTGTGATGTTCTGAAAACGAGCAAACTGCTCAAAACATGACACGAAGGTTTGAAATTGCTCGTTAATGGCACGAGCATATGTGGTCAGAAATCAGAGACTCACCAGCTTGGAGAACTCACGTCCATGTCTCACGCCAACCTCAATACAATCTATAACTTCTTTCTTGAGAATCCACCAGACGATTCTGGCATCTCTAGAATTTCAAATTGAAAGAAATAGTTTGCAGTTGGAATCAAATGAATATACAGGTTGTAGTACGTGCATCAGACGACGGCATGATCTTGGACTGAGAATGAGAGCTTCCAACATTGCGATATATCTGGCAACTTCTTTTTTCATGGCATGCAAACCAAACTCATAATTTAATTACGCTTTTTGTTATATATAAGAGAAAAGACAGAGATTCTCAGTTGAAATTAATATTTGGCTTCTATTCTGCAAATGTGGTTATGATATTCCTTGTTCATTTGGATAAAAAATACAAACTAAACTAACAACGGGGCACAATTAGATTAACTGTTTCATGGTTCTTTCAATTCCAACCTCAGAATATAAGAAAGTTGAATAAGAAATGTCTTGCTCTGCTAATAAACATATCTGCAATTTCTTGCATCTTGGTGCTTATCCAATGTACTCCGTAATTTTTATTAGTAAAACCCACAAGTCTCATTGTCATAACTCATAACTAAGCTTATTCTTTACAATTTAACGGAGAAATTTACATGATCACAAAGAAAACGAAGCATGCATTGAATACTGATCGGGGGAAACGGTTGTACCTTTATCAAGATACCCGTTGTGGTACGAGAATGATGCAAAAAATGACTAGTAAGAGAGTACATTTCTACATTTTGATTAGCATCAAACCGTAAGATTCAAAATTCCAATTAAAAGCAGATTGAGTAGCAAAACGATCCCACTTAATTCAACAAGAAAAGACGACGGTAGCAGAAGCAATTTTGAATCGTTCTGGTCAGGACAGTGCCTTATTTTGGAATGAGGCAGAGACGACGATAGCACAAAAATATGTGAAGTGGGAGTTGAGGAGGGATTCTTCTAGTAAATGCCAAAAAAGTCTTCACGTAAGGCAGTGAAAGATGATGAAGGATAAGTTACTTTAGAGTTTAAACCATGTAACCTAAAGCCATTTGTGGAAGGAACACTATTACCATATGGTCTCAAATACTATTGAATGAGTAAAGTAGAAGTGGCTTATATGTAAAGACGTAGAATGCTGCTGCATGCTCTTCCAGTAATATTTCAAGAATCCGCATTCCAAGCTGTGATATAGAAGATACGGTTGATTGCATTACAAGCAAATGAAACTTAATTAATGGCTTCGACTCTCTTGTGATGCTCTGAAAGCTAGCAAACTGCTCAAAACATGGCATGAAAGTTTGAAATTGCTCGTTAATGGCACGAGCATATGTGGTCAGAAATCAAAGACTCACCAACTTGGAGAACTCACGTCCATGTCTCATGCCAATCTCAATACAATCTATCATTTCTTTCCTTAGAATACACCAGACGATTCTGGCATCTCTAGCACTTCAAATTGAAAGAAATAGTTTGCAGTTGGAATCATATGAATATACAGGTTGTAGTTGTCTCATATACCAATGTACCCGGCACAGGAGTTCAACAACAGTTAGGGCACCTTCTTAAATATACTCGCGTATTTCTTCTGGCACTCTCGTATGAAAAAATGCTATCATACGAGACAGGTGGTCACAATAGTTATCTGCATTAAACAAATATTCTAACTGAGGAACAAATTAGCTTGCAGATGGGAATCTGAGGAGTGAAACACAGAAGAATCAAAATGTAATCTCATTCATTACAAAATGTGGTCTTGTCATATCACTAGCTGTCGTGCACTGAAATGCAACCAAATTACTAATGTTAGCATAATGCTCAGAATTGGAAGTTGATGGACTAATACATTGACAACACTGCAACCTTGAAAATATCCAGTACGTCAATCAGACCACGACACGAATTTGGACTGAGAATGAGAGCTTCCAACATTGCGATATATCTCGTCACTTCCTGTTACATGGCATGCAAACCAAACTCATCACTTAATTAGGCTTTTAATCATATACAAGATAAAAGACAGAGATTCTCAGTTGAAATTAATGTTTGGCTTCCATTCTGCAAATGTGGTTATGATATCCCTTGTTCATTTGGATAGAAAATACAAATTAAACTAACGACGGGGCACTTTCAGATTAACTGTTTCAAGGTTCTTTCAATTCCAACCTCAAAATATAAGAAAATTGAATAAGAAATGTCTTGCTCTGCTAATAAACATATCTGCAATTTCTTGCATCTTAGTGCTTGTCCAATGTACTCTTTTATTTTTATTAGAAAAATCCACAAGTCTCATTGTCATAACTCATAACTAAGCTTATTCTTTACAATTTAATGGAGAAATTAACATGGTCACAAAGAAAACGAAGCATGCATTGAAAACTGATCGGGGGAAAATGTTGTACCTTTTTCAAGATACCCATTGTCGAACGAGAATGGTGCAAAAAATGACTAGTAAGAGAGTACATTTCTGCCTTTTGATTAGCATCAAGCTGTAAGAATCAAAATTCCAATCAAAGGCAGATTTAGTAGCGAAACGATCCCACTTAATTCAACAAGAAAATACGACGGTAGCAGAAGGAATTTTGAATCGTTCGGGTCAGGGCAACGTCTTACTTTGGAATAAGGCAGAGAAGACGGTAGCACAGGAATATGTGAAGTAGGAGTTGAGGAGGGATTCTTCTGGTGAATGCCAAAAAAGTTTTCACGTAAGGCAGTAGAAGATGATGAAGGATGAGTTACTTTAGAGTTAAAACCATGTAACCTAAAGCCATTTGTGGAAGGAACACTATTACCATGTGGTCCCAAATACTATTGAATGAGTAAAATAGAAGCGGCTTATACGTAAAGACGTAGAATGCTGCTGCATGTTCTTCTAGTAATATTTCAAGAATCCGCATTCCAAGCTCTGATATGGAAGATACGGTTGATTGCATTACAAGCAAGAGAAACTTAATTAATGGCTTCGATTCTCTTGTGATGTTCTGAAAGCGAGCAAACTGCTCAAAACATGACATTAAAGTTTGAAATTGCTCGTTAATGGCACGAGCATATGTGGTCAGAAATCAGAGACTCACCAGTTTGGAGGACTCACGTCCATGTCTCATGCCAAACTCAATACAATCTATCACTTCTTTCTTGAGAATCAACCATACGATTCTGGCATCTCTAGCACTTCAAATTGAAAGAAATAGTTTGCAGTTGGAATCAGAGGAATATACAGGTTGTAGTTGTCTCATATAACTAAGCTTATTCTTTACAATTTAACGGAGAAATTAACATGTTCACAAAGAAAACGAAGCATGCATTGAAAACTGATCGGGGGAAAATGTTGTACCTTTTTCAAGATACCCATTGTCGTACGAGAATGGTGCAAAAAATGACTAGTAAGAGAGTACATTTCTGTTTTTTGATTAGCATCAAGCTGTAAGAATCAAAATTCCAATCAAAGGCAGATTGAGAAGCGAAGCGATCCCACTTAATTCAACAAGAAAAGACGACGGTAGCAGAAGCAATTTTGAATCGTTCGGGTCAGGGTAGCGCCTTACTTTGGAATAAGGCAGAGACGTCGGTAGCACAGAAATATGTGAAATAGGAGTTGATGAGGGATTCTTCTGGTGAATGCCAAAAAAGTCTTCACGTAAGGCAGTGGAAGATGATGAAGGATGAGTTACTTTAGAGTTAAAACCATGTAACCTAAAGCCATTTGTGGAAGGAACACTATTACCATATGGTCCCAAATACTATTGAATGAGTAAAATAGAAGCGGCTTATACGTAAAGACGTAGAATGCTGCTGCATGTTCTTCTAGTAATATTTCAAGAATCCGCATTCCAAGCTCTGATATGGAAGATACGGTTGATTGCATTACAAGCAAGAGAAACTTAATTAATGGCTTCGATTCTCTTGTGATGTTCTGAAAGCGAGCAAACTGCTCAAAATATGACATTAAAGTTTGAAATTGCTCGTTAATGGCACGAGCATATGTGGTCAGAAATCAGAGACTCACTAGTTTGGAGGACTCACGTCCATGTCTCATGCCAAACTCAATACAATCTATCACTTCTTTCTTGAGAATCAACCATACGATTCTGGCATCTCTAGCACTTCAAATTGAAAGAAATAGTTTGCAGTTGGAATCAGAGGAATATACAGGTTGTAGTTGTCTCATATACCAAAGTACCGGGCACAGGAGTTCAACAATAGTTAGGGCACCTTCTCTAATATTCTCGCGTATTTTTTCTGGTACTCTCGTATGAAAAAACGCTATCATACGAGACAGGTGGCCACAATAGCCATCTGCATTAAACAAATATTCTAACTGAGGAACAAATTAACTTGGATGGCAAAATTAGCTTGCAGATGGGAATCTGAGGAGTGAAGCACAGAAGAATCAAAATGTTATCTCACTCATTACAAAATGTAGTCTTGCCATATCACTAGTTGTTGTGCACTGAAATGCAACCAAGTTACTAATGTTAGCATAATGCTCAGAATTGGAAGTTGATGGACTAATACATTGACAACTCTGCAACCTTGAAGATATCCAGTACGTGCATCAGACGACGGCATGATCTTGGACTGAGAATGAGAGCTTCCAACATTGCGATATATCTCGTCACTTCCTGTTTCATGGCATGCAAATCAAACTTATCACTTAATTACGCTTTTAGTCATATATAAGAGTAAAGACAGAGATTCTCAGGTGAAATTAATATTTGCTTCTATTCTGCAAATGTGGCTATGATATCCCTTGTTCATTTGGATATAAAATACAAACTAAACTAACAACGGGGCACAATAAGATTAACTGTTTCAAGGTGCTTTCAATTCCAACCTCAGAATATAAGAAAGTTGAATAAGAAATGTCTTGCTCTGCTAATAAACATATCTGCAATTTCTTGCATCTTGGTGCTTGTCCAATGTACTCTGTAATTTTTATTAGAAAAATCCACAAGTCTCATTGTCATAACTCATAACTAAGCTTATTCTTTACAATTTAACGGAGAAATTAACATGGTCACAAAGAAAACGAAGCATGCATTGAAAACTGATCGGGGGAAAATGTTGTACCTTTTTCAAGATACCCATTGTCGTACGAGAATGGTGCAAAAAATGACTAGTAAGAGAGTACATTTCTGTTTTTTGATTAGCATCAAGCTGTAAGAATCAAAATTCCAATCAAAGGCAGATTGAGAAGCGAAGCGATCCCACTTAATTCAACAAGAAAAGACGACGGTAGCAGAAGCAATTTTGAATCGTTCGGGTCAGGGTAGCGCCTTACTTTGGAATAAGGCAGAGACGTCGGTAGCACAGAAATATGTGAAATAGGAGTTGATGAGGGATTCTTCTGGTGAATGCCAAAAAAGTCTTCACGTAAGGCAGTGGAAGATGATGAAGGATGAGTTACTTTAGAGTTAAAACCATGTAACCTAAAGCCATTTGTGGAAGGAACACTATTACCATATGGTCCCAAATACTATTGAATGAGTAAAATAGAAGCGGCTTATACGTAAAGACGTAGAATGCTGCTGCATGTTCTTCTAGTAATATTTCAAGAATCCGCATTCCAAGCTCTGATATGGAAGATACGGTTGATTGCATTACAAGCAAGAGAAACTTAATTAATGGCTTCGATTCTCTTGTGATGTTCTGAAAGCGAGCAAACTGCTCAAAACATGACATTAAAGTTTGAAATTGCTCGTTAATGGCACGAGCATATGTGGTCAGAAATCAGAGACTCACCAGTTTGGAGGACTCACGTCCATGTCTCATGCCAAACTCAATACAATCTATCACTTCTTTCTTGAGAATCAACCATACGATTCTGGCATCTCTAGCACTTCAAATTGAAAGAAATAGTTTGCAGTTGGAATCAGAGGAATATACAGGTTGTAGTTGTCTCATATACCAAAGTACCGGGCACAGGAGTTCAACAATAGTTAGGGCACCTTCTCTAATATTCTCGCGTATTTTTTCTGGTACTCTCGTATGAAAAAACGCTATCATACGAGACAGGTGGCCACAATAGCCATCTGCATTAAACAAATATTCTAACTGAGGAACAAATTAACTTGGATGGCAAAATTAGCTTGCAGATGGGAATCTGAGGAGTGAAGCACAGAAGAATCAAAATGTTATGTCACTCATTACAAAATGTAGTCTTACCATATCACTAGTTGTTGTGCACTGAAATGCAACCAAGTTACTAATGTTAGCATAATGCTCAGAATTGGAAGTTGATGGACTAATACATTGACAACTCTGCAACCTTGAAGATATCCAGTACGTGCATCAGACGACGGCATGATCTTGGACTGAGAATGAGAGCTTCCAACATTGCGATATATCTCGTCACTTCCTGTTTCATGGCATGCAAATCAAACTTATCACTTAATTACGCTTTTAGTCATATATAAGAGTAAAGACAGAGATTCTCAGGTGAAATTAATATTTGCTTCTATTCTGCAAATGTGGCTATGATATCCCCTGTTCATTTGGATATAAAATACAAACTAAACTAACAACGGGGCACAATAAGATTAACTGTTTCAAGGTGCTTTCAATTCCAACCTCAGAATATAAGAAAGTTGAATAAGAAATGTCTTGCTCTGCTAATAAACATATCTGCAATTTCTTGCATCTTGGTGCTTGTCCAATGTACTCTGTAATTTTTATTAGAAAAATCCACAAGTCTCATTGTCATAACTCATAACTAAGCTTATTCTTTACAATTTAACGGAGAAATTAACATGGTCACAAAGAAAACGAAGCATGCATTGAAAACTGATCGGGGGAAAATGTTGTACCTTTTTCAAGATACCCATTGTCGTACGAGAATGGTGCAAAAAATGACTAGTAAGAGAGTACATTTCTGTTTTTTGATTAGCATCAAGCTGTAAGAATCAAAATTCCAATCAAAGGCAGATTGAGAAGCGAAGCGATCCCACTTAATTCAACAAGAAAAGACGACGGTAGCAGAAGCAATTTTGAATCGTTCGGGTCAGGGTAGCGCCTTACTTTGGAATAAGGCAGAGACGTCGGTAGCACAGAAATATGTGAAATAGGAGTTGATGAGGGATTCTTCTGGTGAATGCCAAAAAAGTCTTCACGTAAGGCAGTGGAAGATGATGACGGATGAGTTACTTTAGAGTTAAAACCATGTAACCTAAAGCCATTTGTGGAAGGAACACTATTACCATATGGTCCCAAATACTATTGAATGAGTAAAATAGAAGCGGCTTATACGTAAAGACGTAGAATGCTGCTGCATGTTCTTCTAGTAATATTTCAAGAATCCGCATTCCAAGCTCTGATATGGAAGATACGGTTGATTGCATTACAAGCAAGAGAAACTTAATTAATGGCTTCGATTCTCTTGTGATGTTCTGAAAGCGAGCAAACTGCTCAAAACATGACATTAAAGTTTGAAATTGCTCGTTAATGGCACGAGCATATGTGGTCAGAAATCAGAGACTCACCAGTTTGGAGGACTCACGTCCATGTCTCATGCCAAACTCAATACAATCTATCACTTCTTTCTTGAGAATCAACCATACGATTCTGGCATCTCTAGCACTTCAAATTGAAAGAAATAGTTTGCAGTTGGAATCAGAGGAATATACAGGTTGTAGTTGTCTCATATACCAAAGTACCGGGCACAGGAGTTCAACAATAGTTAGGGCACCTTCTCTAATATTCTCGCGTATTTTTTCTGGTACTCTCGTATGAAAAAACGCTATCATACGAGACAGGTGGCCACAATAGCCATCTGCATTAAACAAATATTCTAACTGAGGAACAAATTAACTTGGATGGCAAAATTAGCTTGCAGATGGGAATCTGAGGAGTGAAGCACAGAAGAATCAAAATGTTATCTCACTCATTACAAAATGTAGTCTTGCCATATCACTAGTTGTTGTGCACTGAAATGCAACCAAGTTACTAATGTTAGCATAATGCTCAGAATTGGAAGTTGATGGACTAATACATTGACAACTCTGCAACCTTGAAGATATCCAGTACGTGCATCAGACGACGGCATGATCTTGGACTGAGAATGAGAGCTTCCAACATTGCGATATATCTCGTCACTTCCTGTTTCATGGCATGCAAATCAAACTTATCACTTAATTACGCTTTTAGTCATATATAAGAGTAAAGACAGAGATTCTCAGGTGAAATTAATATTTGCTTCTATTCTGCAAATGTGGCTATGATATCCCTTGTTCATTTGGATATAAAATACAAACTAAACTAACAACGGGGCACAATAAGATTAACTGTTTCAAGGTGCTTTCAATTCCAACCTCAGAATATAAGAAAGTTGAATAAGAAATGTCTTGCTCTGCTAATAAACATATCTGCAATTTCTTGCATCTTGGTGCTTGTCCAATGTACTCTGTAATTTTTATTAGAAAAATCCACAAGTCTCATTGTCATAACTCATAACTAAGCTTATTCTTTACAATTTAACGGAGAAATTAACATGGTCACAAAGAAAACGAAGCATGCATTGAAAACTGATCGGGGGAAAATGTTGTACCTTTTTCAAGATACCCATTGTCGTACGAGAATGGTGCAAAAAATGACTAGTAAGAGAGTACATTTCTGTTTTTTGATTAGCATCAAGCTGTAAGAATCAAAATTCCAATCAAAGGCAGATTGAGAAGCGAAGCGATCCCACTTAATTCAACAAGAAAAGACGACGGTAGCAGAAGCAATTTTGAATCGTTCGGGTCAGGGTAGCGCCTTACTTTGGAATAAGGCAGAGACGTCGGTAGCACAGAAATATGTGAAATAGGAGTTGATGAGGGATTCTTCTGGTGAATGCCAAAAAAGTCTTCACGTAAGGCAGTGGAAGATGATGAAGGATGAGTTACTTTAGAGTTAAAACCATGTAACCTAAAGCCATTTGTGGAAGGAACACTATTACCATATGGTCCCAAATACTATTGAATGAGTAAAATAGAAGCGGCTTATACGTAAAGACGTAGAATGCTGCTGCATGTTCTTCTAGTAATATTTCAAGAATCCGCATTCCAAGCTCTGATATGGAAGATACGGTTGATTGCATTACAAGCAAGAGAAACTTAATTAATGGCTTCGATTCTCTTGTGATGTTCTGAAAGCGAGCAAACTGCTCAAAACATGACATTAAAGTTTGAAATTGCTCGTTAATGGCACGAGCATATGTGGTCAGAAATCAGAGACTCACCAGTTTGGAGGACTCACGTCCATGTCTCATGCCAAACTCAATACAATCTATCACTTCTTTCTTGAGAATCAACCATACGATTCTGGCATCTCTAGCACTTCAAATTGAAAGAAATAGTTTGCAGTTGGAATCAGAGGAATATACAGGTTGTAGTTGTCTCATATACCAAAGTACCTGGCACAGGAGTTCAACAATAGTTAGGGCACCTTCTCTAATATTCTCGCGTATTTTTTCTGGTACTCTCGTATGAAAAAATGCTATCATACGAGACAGGTGGCCACAATAGCCATCTGCATTAAACAAATATTCTAACTGAGGAACAAATTAACTTGGATGGCAAAATTAGCTTGCAGATGGGAATCTGAGAAGTGAATCATAGAAGAATCAAAATGTTATCTCACTCATTACAAAATTTGGTATTGCCATATCACTAGCTGCCGTGCACTGAAATGTAACAAAATTACTAATGTTAGCATCATGCTCAGAATTAGAAGTTGATGGACTAATACATTGACAACTCTGCTACCTTGAAGATATCCAGTACGTGTATCGGACGATGGTATGATCTTGGACTAAGAATGAGAGCTTCCCACATTGCGATATATCTCGTCACTTCCTGTTTCATGGCATGCAAACCAAACTCATAATTTAATTACGCTTTTTGTCATATATAAGAGAAAAGACAGAGATTCTCAGTTGAAACTAATATTTGGCTTCTATTCTGCAAATGTGGTTATGATATCCCTTGTTCATTTGGATAGAAAATACAAACTAAACTAACAACGGGGGACTTTCAGATTAACTGTTTCAAGATTCTTTCAATTCCAATCTCAGAATATAAGAAAGTTGAACAAGAAATGTCTTGCTCTGCTAATAAACATATCTTCAATTTCTTGCATCTTGGTGCTTATCCAATGTACTCTGTAATTTTTATTAGTAAAATTCACAAGTCTCATTGTCATAACTCATAACTAAGCGTATTCTTTACAATTTAACGGAGAAATTTACATGATCACAAAGAAAACGAAGCGTGCATTGAATACTGATCGGGGAAAACGATTGTACCTTTTCAAGATACCCATTATCGTACGAGAATGGTGCAAAAAATGACTAGTAAGACAGTATATATCTGTTTTTTGATTAATATCAAGTTGTAAGAATCAAAATTCCAATCAAAGGCAGATTGACTAGCAAAACTATCCCACTTAATTCAACAAGAAAAGACGACGGTAGCAGAAGCAATTTTGAATCGCTCAGGTCAAGGCAACGCCTTACTATGGAATGAGGTAGAGACGACGGTAGCACAGGAATATGTGAAGTAGGAGTTGAGAAGGGATTCTTCTAGTGAATCCCAAAAAAGTCTTCACGTACGGCAGTGGAAGATGATGAAGGTTGAGTTACTTTAGAGTTTAAACCATGTAACATAAAGCCATTTGTGGAAGGAACACTATTACCATATGGTTCAAAATACTATTGAATGAGTAAAGTAGAAAGCGGCTTATAAGTAAAGACGTAGAATTCTGTTGCATGCTCTTCCAGTAATAATTCAAAAATTCGCGTTTCAAGCTGTGATATGGGAGATACGGTTGATTGTATTACAAGCAAGAGAAACTTAATTAATGGTTTCGACTCTCTTGTGATTTTCTGAAAGTGAGCAAACTATTAAAAACATGACGTGAAGGTTTGAAATTGCTCGTTAACGGCACGAGCATATGTGGTCATAAATCAGAGGCTTACCAGTTTGGAGGACTCGCGTCCATGTCTCGTGCCAATCTCAATACAATCTATCACCTCTTTCTTGAGAATCAACCAGACGATTCTGGCATCTCTAGCCTTTCAAATTGAAAGAAATAGTTTGTAGTTAGAATCAGATGAATATACAGGTTGTAGTTGTCTCTTACACTGACGTACCCGACACAGGAATTCAACAACAGTTAGAGCACCTTCTCGAATATCCTCGCGTATTTCTTCTGGCACTCTCGTATGAAAAAATGCCAACATACGAGGCAGGTGGTCGTAATAGCCATCTGCATTAAATAAATATTCTGGCTGAGGAACAAATTAACTTGGATGGCAAAATTAGCTTGCAGATGGGAATCTGAGTAGTGAAGCACAGAAGAATTAAAATGTTATCTCACTCATTACAAAATGTGGTCTTGCCATATCACTAGCTGTCGTGTACTGAAATGCAACCACGTTACTAATGTTAGCATAATGCTCAGAATTGGAATTTGATGGACTAATACATTGACAACTGTGCAACCTTGAAAATATCCAGTACGTGTATCAGACGACGGCAAGATCTTGGACTGAGAATGAGAGCTTCCAACATTGCGATATATCTCGTCACTTCCTGTTACATGGCATGCAAATCAAACTCATCACTTAATTACGCTTTTAGTCATATACAAGATAAAAGACAGAGATACTCAGCTGAAATTAATGTTTGGCTTCTATTCTGCAAATGTGGTTATGATATCCCTTGTTCATTTGGATAGAAAATACAAATTAAACTAACGACGGGACACTTTCAGATTAACTGTTTCACGGTTCTTTCAATTCCAACCTCAGAATATAAGAAAGTTGAATAAGAAATGTCTTGCTCTGCTAATAAATATATCAGCAATTTCTTGCATCTTGGTGCTTATCCAATGTATTCTGTAATTTTTATCAGTAAAACCCACAAGTCTCATTGTTATAACTCATAACTAAGTTTATTCTTTACAATTTAACGGAGAAATTTACATGATCACTAAGAAAACGAAGCATGCATTGAATACTGATCGGGGGAAACGGTTGTACCTTTTTCAAGATACCTATTGTCGTACGAGAATGGTGCAAAAAATGTCTAGTAAGAGAGTACATTTCTGCTTTTTGATTAGCATCAAACTGTAAGAATCAAAATTTCAATCAAAAGCTGATTGAGTAGCAAAATGATCCCAATTAATTCAACAAGAAAAAATGACGGCAGCAGAAGCAATTTTGAATCGTTCAGGTCAGGGCAGTGCCTTACTTTGGAATGAGGCAGAAATGATGGTAGCACAGGAACATGTGAAGTAGGAGTTGAGGAGGGATTCTTCTAGTGAATGCCAAAAAAGTCTTCATGTACGGCAGTGGAAGATGATGAAGGATGAGTTAGTTTAGAGTTTAAACCATGTAACCTAAAGCCGTTTATGGAAGGAACACTATTACCATATGGTCTCAAATACTATTGAATGAGTAAAGCAGAAGCGGCTTATATGTAACGACGTAGAATACTGCTGCACGCTCTTCTAGTGATATTTCAAGAATCCGCATTCCAAGAAATGATATAGAAGATACGGTTGATTGCATTACAAGCAAGAGAAACTTAATTAATGCCTTCGACTCTCTTGTGATATTCTGAAAGCGAGCAAACTGCTCAAAACATGATATGAAGGTTTGAAACTGCTCGTTCATGGCACGAGCATATGTGGTCAGAAATTAGAGACTCACCAGTTTGGAGGACTCACGTCCATGTCTCATGCCAACTCAATACAATCTATCACTTCTTTCTTGAGAGTCTACCAGACGATTCTGGCATCTCTAGCTTTTCAAATCGAAAGAAATAGTTTGCAGTTGGAATTAGATGAATATGCAGGTTGTAGTTGTCTCATATACTAACGTACCCGGCACAGGAATTCAACAACAGTTAGGGTACCTTCTCGAATATCCTCGCGTATTTCTTCTGGCACACTCGTATGAAAAAATGCTATCATACAAGGCAAGTGGTCGCAATAGCCATCTACATTAAACAAATATTCTGGCTGAGGAACAAATTAGCTTGGATGGCAAAATTAGCTTGTAGATGGGAATCTGAGGAGTGAAGCACAGAAGAATCAAAATGTTATCTCACTCATTACAAAATGTGGTCTTGCCATATCACTAGCTGTCGTGCACTGAAATGCAACCAAGTTACTAATGTTAGCATAATGCTCAGAATTGGAAGTTGATGGACTAATACATTGACAATAGCAACCTTGAAGATATCCAGTAAGTGCATCGGACGACGGTATGATCTTGCACTGAGAATGAGAGCTTCCAACATTGCGATATATCTCGTCACTTCCTGTTTCATGGGATGCAAACCAAACTTATCACTCAATTACGCTTTTAGTCATATACAAGAGTAAATACAGAGATTCTCAGTTGAAATTAATATTTGGCTTCTATTCTGCAAATGTGGTTATGATATCCCTTGTTCATTTGGATAGAAAATACAAACTAAACCAACGACGGGGCACAATTGGATTAACTGTTTCAAGGTTCTTTCAATTCCCACCTCAGAATATAAGAAAGTTGAATAAGAAATGTCTTGCTCTGCTAATAAACATCTCTGCAATTTCTTGCATCTTGGTGCTTATCCAATGTACTCTATAATTTTTATTAGTAAAACCTACAAGTCTCATTGTCATAACTCATAACTAAGCTTATTCTTTACAATTTAATGGAGAAATTTACATGATCACAAAGAAAACGAAGCATGCATTGAATATTGATCGGGAGAAACGGTTGTACCTTTTTCAAGATACCCATTGTCGTACGAGAATGGTGCAAAAAATGACTAGTAAGTGAGTACATTTCTGTTTTTTGATTAGTATCAAGCTGTAAGAATCAAAATTCCAATCAAAAGTAGATTGAGTAGCAAAACGATCCCACTTAATTCAACAAGATAAGACGACGGTAGCAGAAGCAATTTTGAATCGTTCAGGTCAGGGCAGTGCCTTACATTGGAATGAGGCAGAGACGACGGTAGCACAGGAATATGTGAAGTGGGAGTTGAGGAGGGATTCTTCTAGTGAATGCCAAAAAAGTCTTCACGTACGGCAGTGGAAGATGATAAGGATGAGTTACTTTAGAGTTTAAACCATGTAACCTAAAGCCATTAATGGAAGGAATACTATTACCATATGGTCCCAAATACTATTGAATGAGTAATGTAGAAGCGACTTAGATGTAAAGACGTAGAATGCTGTTGCATGCTCTTCCAGTAATATTTCAAGAATTCGCATTCCAAGCTGTGATATAGAAGATACGGTTGATTGCCTTAAAAGCAAGAGAAACTTAATTAATGGCTTTGACTCTCTTGTGATGTTCTGAAAGCGAGTACACTGCTCAAAACATGACTTGAAGGTTTGAAATTGCTCTTTAATGGCACGAGCATATGTGGTCAGAAATCAGAGACTCACCAGTTTGGAGGACTCGCGTCCATGTCTCATGCCAACCTCAATACAATCTACCACTTCTTTCTTGGGAATCCACCAGACGATTCTGGCATCTCTATATTTTCAAATTGAAAGAAATAGTTTGCAGTTGGAATCAGATGAATATACAGGTTGTAGTTGTCTCATATACTAATGTATCCGGCACAGGAGTTCAACAATAGTTAGGGCACCTTCTCTAATATCCTCGTGTATTTCTTCTGGCACCCTTGTATGAAAAAACGCTATTATACGAGGTAGGTGGTCGCAATAGCCATCTGCATTAAACAAATATTCTAACTGAGGAACAAATTAGCTTGGATGACAAAATTAACTTGCAGACGGGAATCTGAGAAGTGAAGCACAGAAGAATCACAATGTCATCTCACTCATTACAAAATGTGGTCTTGCCATATCACTAGCTGTCGTGCACTGAAATGCAACCAAGTTACTAATGTTAGCATAATGCTCAAAATTGGAAGTTGATGGACTAATACATTGACAACTCTGCAACCTTGAAGATATCCAGTACGTGCATCAGACGACGGCATGATCTTGGACTGAGAATGAGAGCTTCTAACGTTGCGATGTATCTCGTCACTTCCAGTTTCAAGGCACGCTAACCAAACTCATCACTTAATTACGCTTTTTGTCATATATAAGAGAAAAGACAGATTTTGGTTTCCAAGATTCTCAGTTGAAATTAATATTTCGCTTTAATTCTGCAAATGTGGTTATGATATCCCTTATTCATTTGGATAGAAAATACAAACTAAACTAACAACGGGGCACTTTTAGATTAACTGTTTCAAGATTCTTTCAATTCCAACCTCAGAATATAAGAAAGTTGAACAAGAAATGTCTTGCTCTGCTAATAAACATATCAGCAATTTCTTGCATCTTGGTGCTATCCAATGTCCTATGTAATTTTTATTAGTAAAACCTACATGTCTCATGAGTACATTTCTGCTTTTTTATTAGCATCAAGTTGTAAGAATCAAAATTCCAATCAAAAGCAGATTGAGTAGCAAAACTATCCCACTTAATTCAACAAGCAAAGACGACGGTAGCAAAAGCAATTTTGAATCGTTCAGGTCAAGGCAGCGCCTTACTTTGGAATGCGACAGAAACGACGGTAGCACAGTAATATGTGAAGTAGGAGTTGAGGGGGGATTCTTCAGGTGAATGCCAAAAAAGTCTTCACGTACGGCAGTGGAAGATGATGAAGGATGAGTTACTTTAGAGTTTAAACCATGTAACCTAAATCCATTTATGAAAGGAACACATTTACCATATGGTCCCAAATACTATTGATTGAGTAAAGTAGAAGCGGCTTATATGTAAAGACGTAGAATACTGCTGCATGCTCTTCCAGTAATATTTCAAGAATTCGCATTCCAAACTGTGATATAGAAGATACGGTTGATTGCATTACAAGCAAGAGAAACTTAATTAATGGTTTCGACTCTCTTGTGATGTTCTGAAAGCGAGCAAACTGCTCAAAACATGACAAGAAGGTTTGAAATTGCTCATTAATGGCACGAGCATATGTGGTTAGAAATCAAAGATTCATCAGTTTGGAGGACTCACGTCCATGTCTTATGCCAACCTCAATACAATCTATAACTTTTTTCTTGAGAATCCACCAGACGATTCTGACATCTCTAGCCTTTCAAATTGAAAGACATAGTTTGTAGTTGGAATCAGATGAATATACAGGTTGTAGTTGTCTCATATACTAACGTACCCGGCACAAGAGTTCAACAACAGTTAGGGCACTTTCTCGAATATTCTCGCGTATTTTTTCAGGCACTCTCGTATGAAAAATAGCTATCATACGAGGCAGGTGGTCACAATAGCCATCTGCATTAAACAAATATTCTAACTGAGAAACAGATTAGCTTGGATGGCAAAATTAGCTTGCAGATGGGAATCTGAGGAGTGAAGCACAGAAGAATCAAAATGTGGTCTTGCCATATCACTAGCTGCCGTACACTGAAATGCAACCAAGTTACTAATGTTAGCATAATGCTCAGAATTGGAAGTTGATGGACTAATACATTGATAATAGCAACCTTGAAGATATCCAGTAAGTGCATCGGACGACGGTATGATCTTGGACTGAGAATGAGAGCTTCCAACATTGCGATATATCTCGTCACTTCCTGTTTCATGGCATGCAAACCAAACTTATCACTCAATTACGCTTTTAGTCATATACAAGAGTAAATACAGAGATTCTCAGTTGAAATTAATATTTGGCTTCTATTCTGCAAATGTGGTTATGATATCCCTTGTTCATTTGGATAGAAAATACAAACTAAACCAACGACGGGGCACAATCGGATTAACTGTTTCAAGGTTCTTTCAATTCCCACCTCAGAATATAAGAAAGTTGAATAAGAAATGTCTTGCTCTGCTAATAAACATCTCTGCAATTTCTTGCATCTTGGTGCTTATCCAATGTACTCTATAATTTTTATTAGTAAAACCCACAAGTTTCATTGTCATAACTCATAACTCATAACTAACCTTATTCTTTACAATTTAACGGAGAAATTTACATGATCACAAAGAAAACGAAGCATGCATTGAATCCTGATCGGGGGAAACGGTTGAACCTTTTTCAAGATACCTATTGTCGTACGAGAATGGTGCTAAAAATGACTAGTAAGAGAGTACATTTCTGTATTTTTATTAGCATCAAGTTGTAAGAATCAAAATTCCAATCAAAAGCAGATTGAGTAGCAAAACAATCCCACTTAATTCAACAAGAAAAGACGACGGTAGCAGAAGCAATTTTGAAACGTTCAAGTCAGGGCAGTGCCTTACTTTGGAATGGGGCAGAGACGACGGTAGCACAGGAATATGTGAAGTAGGAGTTGAGGAGGGATTCTTCTGGCGAATGCCAAAAAAGTCTTCACGTACGGCAGTGGAAGATGATGAAGGATGGGTTATTTTAGAGTTTAAACCATGTAACCTAAAGCCATTTATGGAATGAACACTATTACCATATGGTCCCAAATACTATTGATTGAGTAAAGTAGAAGCGGCTTATATGTAAAGACGTAGAATGCTGCTGCATTCTCTTCCAGTAATATTTCAAGAATCCGCGTTCCAAACTGTGATATAGAAGATACAGTTGATTGCATTACAAACAAGAGAAACTTAATTAATGGTTTCGACTCTCTTGTGATGTTCTGAAAGCGAGCAAACTGTTCAAAACATGACATGAAGGTTTGAAATTGCTCGTTAATGGCACGAGCATATGTGGTCAGAAATCAGAGACTCACCAGTTTGGAGGACGCACGTCCATGTCTCATGCCAACCTCAATACAATCTATCACTTCTTTCTTGAGAATGCACCAGACGATTCTGGCATCTCTAGCTTTTCAAATTGAAAGAAATAGTTTGCAGTTGGAATCAGATGAATATACAGGTTGTAGTTGTCTCATGTACTGACGTACCAGGCACAGGAGTTCAACAACAGTTAGGGCACCTTCTCGAATATCCTTGCCTATTTTTTCGGGCACTCTCGTATGAAAAATCGCAATCGTATGAGGCAGGTGGTCACAATAGCCATCTGCATGAAACAAATATTCTAACTGAAGAACAAATTAGCTTGGATGGCAAAATTAGCTTGCAGATGGGAATCTGAGGAGTGAAGCACAGAAGAATCAAAATGTTATCTCACTCATTACAAAATGTGGTCTTGCCATATCACTAGTTGCCGTGCACTGAAATGCAACCAAGTTACTAATGTTAGCATAATGCTCAAAATTGGATGTTGATGGACTAATACATTGAGAACTCTGCAACCTTGAAGATATCCAGTACGTGCATCAGACGACGGCATGATCTTGGACTGAGAATGAGAGCTTCTAACGTTGCGATGTATCTCGTCACTTCCAGTTTCAAGGCACGCTAACCAAACTCATCACTTAATTACGCTTTTTGTCATATATAAGAGAACAGACAGATTTTGGTTTCCAAGATTCTCAGTTGAAATTAATATTTCGCTTTAATTCTGCAAATGTGGTTATGATATCCCTTGTTCATTTGGATAGAAAATACAAACTAAACTAACAACGGCGCACTTTTAGATTAACTGTTTCAAGATTCTTTCAATTCCAACCTCAGAATATAAGAAAGTTGAACAAGAAATGTCTTGCTCTGCTAATAAACATATCAGCAATTTCTTGCATCTTGGTGCTATCCAATGTCCTATGTAATTTTTATTAGTAAAACCTACATGTCTCATGAGTACATTTCTGCTTTTTTATTAGCATCAAGTTGTAAGAATCAAAATTCCAATCAAAAGCAGATTGAGTAGCAAAACTATCCCACTTAATTCAACAAGCAAAGACGGCGGTAGCAAAAGCAATTTTGAATCGTTCAGGTCAAGGCAGCGCCTTACTTTGGAATGCGACAGAAACGACGGTAGCACAGTAATATGTGAAGTAGGAGTTGAGGGGGGATTCTTCAGGTGAATGCCAAAAAAGTCTTCACGTACGGCAGTGGAAGATGATGAAGGATGAGTTACTTTAGAGTTTAAACCATGTAACCTAAATCCATTTATGAAAGGAACACATTTACCATATGGTCCCAAATACTATTGATTGAGTAAAGTAGAAGCGGCTTATATGTAAAGACGTAGAATACTGCTGCATGCTCTTCCAGTAATATTTCAAGAATTCGCATTCCAAACTGTGATATAGAAGATACGGTTGATTGCATTACAAGCAAGAGAAACTTAATTAATGGTTTCGACTCTCTTGTGATGTTCTGAAAGCGAGCAAACTGCTCAAAACATGACAAGAAGGTTTGAAATTGCTCATTAATGGCACGAGCATATGTGGTTAGAAATCAAAGATTCATCAGTTTGGAGGACTCACGTCCATGTCTTATGCCAACCTCAATACAATCTATAACTTTTTTCTTGAGAATCCACCAGACGATTCTGACATCTCTAGCCTTTCAAATTGAAAGACATAGTTTGTAGTTGGAATCAGATGAATATACAGGTTGTAGTTGTCTCATATACTAACGTACCCGGCACAAGAGTTCAACAACAGTTAGGGCACTTTCTCGAATATTCTCGCGTATTTTTTCAGGCACTCTCGTATGAAAAATAGCTATCATACGAGGCAGGTGGTCACAATAGCCATCTGCATTAAACAAATATTCTAGCTGAGAAACAGATTAGCTTGGATGGCAAAATTAGCTTGCAGATGGGAATCTGAGGAGTGAAGCACAGAAGAATCAAAATGTGGTCTTGCCATATCACTAGCTGCCGTACACTGAAATGCAACCAAGTTACTAATGTTAGCATAATGCTCAGAATTGGAAGTTGATGGACTAATACATTGACAATAGCAACCTTGAAGATATCCAGTAAGTGCATCGGACGACGGTATGATCTTGGACTGAGAATGAGAGCTTCCAACATTGCGATATATCTCGTCACTTCCTGTTTCATGGCATGCAAACCAAACTTATCACTCAATTACGCTTTTAGTCATATACAAGAGTAAATACAGAGATTCTCAGTTGAAATTAATATTTGGCTTCTATTCTGCAAATGTGGTTATGATATCCCTTGTTCATTTGGATAGAAAATACAAACTAAACCAACGACGGGGCACAATCGGATTAACTGTTTCAAGGTTCTTTCAATTCCCACCTCAGAATATAAGAAAGTTGAATAAGAAATGTCTTGCTCTGCTAATAAACATCTCTGCAATTTCTTGCATCTTGGTGCTTATCCAATGTACTCTATAATTTTTATTAGTAAAACCCACAAGTTTCATTGTCATAACTCATAACTAACCTTATTCTTTACAATTTAACGGAGAAATTTACATGATCACAAAGAAAACGAAGCATGCATTGAATCCTGATCGGGGGAAACGGTTGAACCTTTTTCAAGATACCTATTGTCGTACGAGAATGGTGCTAAAAATGACTAGTAAGAGAGTACATTTCTGTATTTTTATTAGCATCAAGTTGTAAGAATCAAAATTCCAATCAAAAGCAGATTGAGTAGCAAAACAATCCCACTTAATTCAACAAGAAAAGACGACGGTAGCAGAAGCAATTTTAAAACGTTCAAGTCAGGGCAGTGCCTTACTTTGGAATGGGGCAGAGACGACGGTAGCACAGGAATATGTGAAGTAGGAGTTGAGGAGGGATTCTTCTGGCGAATGCCAAAAAAGTCTTCACGTACGGCAGTGGAAGATGATGAAGGATGGGTTATTTTAGAGTTTAAACCATATAACCTAAAGCCATTTATGGAATGAACACTATTACCATATGGTCCCAAATACTATTGATTGAGTAAAGTAGAAGCGGCTTATATGTAAAGACGTAGAATGCTGCTGCATTCTCTTCCAGTAATATTTCAAGAATCCGCGTTCCAAACTGTGATATAGAAGATACAGTTGATTGCATTACAAACAAGAGAAACTTAATTAATGGTTTCGACTCTCTTGTGATGTTCTGAAAGCGAGCAAACTGTTCAAAACATGACATGAAGGTTTGAAATTGCTCGTTAATGGCACGAGCATATGTGGTCAGAAATCAGAGACTCACCAGTTTGGAGGACGCACGTCCATGTCTCATGCCAACCTCAATACAATCTATCACTTCTTTCTTGAGAATGCACCAGACGATTCTGGCATCTCTAGCTTTTCAAATTGAAAGAAATAGTTTGCAGTTGGAATCAGATGAATATACAGGTTGTAGTTGTCTCATGTACTGACGTACCAGGCACAGGAGTTCAACAACAGTTAGGGCACCTTCTCGAATATCCTTGCCTATTTTTTCGGGCACTCTCGTATGAAAAATCGCAATCGTATGAGGCAGGTGGTCACAATAGCCATCTGCATGAAACAAATATTCTAACTGAAGAACAAATTAGCTTGGATGGCAAAATTAGCTTGCAGATGGGAATCTGAGGAGTGAAGCACAGAAGAATCAAAATGTTATCTCACTCATTACAAAATGTGGTCTTGCCATATCACTAGTTGCCGTGCACTGAAATGCAACCAAGTTACTAATGTTAGCATAATGCTCAAAATTGGATGTTGATGGACTAATACATTGAGAACTCTGCAACCTTGAAGATATCCAGTACGTGCATCAGACGACGGCATGATCTTGGACTGAGAATGAGAGCTTCTAACGTTGCGATGTATATCGTCACTTCCAGTTTCAAGGCACGCTAACCAAACTCATCACTTAATTACGCTTTTTGTCATATATAAGAGAACAGACAGATTTTGGTTTCCAAGATTCTCAGTTGAAATTAATATTTCGCTTTAATTCTGCAAATGTGGTTATGATATCCCTTGTTCATTTGGATAGAAAATACAAACTAAACTAACAACGGCGCACTTTTAGATTAACTGTTTCAAGATTCTTTCAATTCCAACCTCAGAATATAAGAAAGTTGAACAAGAAATGTCTTGCTCTGCTAATAAACATATCAGCAATTTCTTGCATCTTGGTGCTATCCAATGTCCTATGTAATTTTTATTAGTAAAACCTACATGTCTCATGAGTACATTTCTGCTTTTTTATTAGCATCAAGTTGTAAGAATCAAAATTCCAATCAAAAGCAGATTGAGTAGCAAAACTATCCCACTTAATTCAACAAGCAAAGACGGCGGTAGCAAAAGCAATTTTGAATCGTTCAGGTCAAGGCAGCGCCTTACTTTGGAATGCGACAGAAACGACGGTAGCACAGTAATATGTGAAGTAGGAGTTGAGGGGGGATTCTTCAGGTGAATGCCAAAAAAGTCTTCACGTACGGCAGTGGAAGATGATGAAGGATGAGTTACTTTAGAGTTTAAACCATGTAACCTAAATCCATTTATGAAAGGAACACATTTACCATATGGTCCCAAATACTATTGATTGAGTAAAGTAGAAGCGGCTTATATGTAAAGACGTAGAATACTGCTGCATGCTCTTCCAGTAATATTTCAAGAATTCGCATTCCAAACTGTGATATAGAAGATACGGTTGATTGCATTACAAGCAAGAGAAACTTAATTAATGGTTTCGACTCTCTTGTGATGTTCTGAAAGCGAGCAAACTGCTCAAAACATGACAAGAAGGTTTGAAATTGCTCATTAATGGCACGAGCATATGTGGTTAGAAATCAAAGATTCATCAGTTTGGAGGACTCACGTCCATGTCTTATGCCAACCTCAATACAATCTATAACTTTTTTCTTGAGAATCCACCAGACGATTCTGACATCTCTAGCCTTTCAAATTGAAAGACATAGTTTGTAGTTGGAATCAGATGAATATACAGGTTGTAGTTGTCTCATATACTAACGTACCCGGCACAAGAGTTCAACAACAGTTAGGGCACTTTCTCGAATATTCTCGCGTATTTTTTCAGGCACTCTCGTATGAAAAATAGCTATCATACGAGGCAGGTGGTCACAATAGCCATCTGCATTAAACAAATATTCTAGCTGAGAAACAGATTAGCTTGGATGGCAAAATTAGCTTGCAGATGGGAATCTGAGGAGTGAAGCACAGAAGAATCAAAATGTGGTCTTGCCATATCACTAGCTGCCGTACACTGAAATGCAACCAAGTTACTAATGTTAGCATAATGCTCAGAATTGGAAGTTGATGGACTAATACATTGACAATAGCAACCTTGAAGATATCCAGTAAGTGCATCGGACGACGGTATGATCTTGGACTGAGAATGAGAGCTTCCAACATTGCGATATATCTCGTCACTTCCTGTTTCATGGCATGCAAACCAAACTTATCACTCAATTACGCTTTTAGTCATATACAAGAGTAAATACAGAGATTCTCAGTTGAAATTAATATTTGGCTTCTATTCTGCAAATGTGGTTATGATATCCCTTGTTCATTTGGATAGAAAATACAAACTAAACCAACGACGGGGCACAATCGGATTAACTGTTTCAAGGTTCTTTCAATTCCCACCTCAGAATATAAGAAAGTTGAATAAGAAATGTCTTGCTCTGCTAATAAACATCTCTGCAATTTCTTGCATCTATTGGATGTTGATGGACTAATACGTTGACAACTCTGCAACCTTGAAAATATCCAGTACATGCATCAGACGACGGCATGATCTTGGACTGAGAATGAGAGCTTCTAACGTTGCGATATATCTCGTCACTTCCTGTTTCAAGGCATGCAAACCAAACTCATCACTTAATTACGCTTTTTGTCATATATAAGAGAACAGACAGAGATTCTCAGTTGAAATTAATATTTGGCTTCAATTCTACAAATGTGGTTATGATATCCCTTGTTCATTTGGATAGAAAATACAAACTAAACTAACAACGAGGCACTTTCAGATTAACTGTTTCAAGGTTCTTTCAATTCCAACATCAGAATATAGGAAAGCTGAACAAGAAATCTCTTGCTCTGCTAATAAACATATCTGCAATTTCTTGCATCTTGGTGCTTATCCAATGTACTCTATAATTTTTATTAGTAAAACCTACAAGTCTCATTGTCATAACTCATAACTAAGCTTATTCTTTACAATTTAACGGAGAAATTGATATGATCACAAAGAAAATGAAGCATGCATTGAATATTGATCGGGGGAAACGGTTGTACCTTTTTCAAGATACCCTTTGTCGTACGAGAATGGTGCAAAAAATGACTAGTAAGAGAGTACATTTCTGTTTTTGATTAGCATGAAGCTGTAAGAATCAAAATTCCAATCAAAAGCAGATTGAGTAGCAAAACGCTCCCACTTAATTCAACAAGAAAAAATGATGGTAGCAGAAGCAATTTTGAATCGTTCAGGTCAGGGCAATGCCTTACTTTGGAATGAGGCAGGGACGATGGTAGCACAGGAATATGTGAAGTAGGAGTTGAGGAGGGATTCTTCTGGTGAATGCCAAAAAAGTCTTCACGTACAGCAGTGGAAGATGATGAAGGATGAGTTACTTTAGAGTTTAAACCATGTAACCTAAAGCCATTTATGGAAGGAACACTATTACCATATGGTCCCAAATACTATTGAATGAGTAAAGTAGAAGCGGCTTATATGTAAAGACGTAGAATGCTGCTGCATGCTCTTCCAGTAATACTTCAGGAATCCGCGTTCCATGCTGTGATATAGTAGATACGGTTGATTGCATTAAAAGCAAGGAAAACTTAATTAATGGCTTCAACTCTCTTGTGATGTTTTGAAAGCGAGCAAACTGCTCAAAACATGACATGAAGGTTTGAAATTGCTCGTTAATGGCACGAGCATATGTGGTCAGAAATCAGAGGCTCACAAGTTTGGAGGACTCACGTCCATGTCTCATGCCAACCTCAATACAATCTATCACTTCTTTTTTGAGTAGCAAAACGATCCCACTCAATTCAACAGGAAAAGACACAGTGCAAAATCAACCAAGAACACGTTACTAATTAGTACAAAAGTTCCATAAAACCCATATACTGATGAACATCACTCTTTAGGTAAACAAATGAGACGATACCCAACAAATGAAATTCCATTGAAGACAACAACAATGAGTTTCTTGAGCTACAACCCCATATTCTGAATCCACATGCAAACATTTCCCTCAATATTTGACGGTTAAGAGAAGAATATTGGAACTTGACGAAGGTAATAAGACAAGGAAGAAAGAGCATGTTCTCTTGTTTCTTCATCTTGAAGCTGAAGAACCATGGGTTGCAGAGCTTGATGCACGTTCCCTAGCATTTCTTGATTTTCTTGGTGCGCCATTCTATTGATTAAACACTTCTCTGAAAGTTTTGAAGAGACGAATAGGAAAGAGGTGAAGAGTGATGTACAGGATTTCTTTATTTAAAGAGTGAGTTAGTCAGAGCGGGGCAGTTAAGTAGTTATTTCGTTATTCTCCCACTCAAACTAACCGACTGCTAGTAAGGCTAGTTACGGGATTTCAAACAATGAAAAGTGCAGAATCTTTTTTTTTTGGGTAAGCCAAAAGGGGTAAATTACTAATTACCCCCTGTAATTTAATCTATTGCCACATAATTTTCTAATTTTTCAAAATATGCACTTGACTCCCTATGATTTCACATAAACTGAAAATTTAACGAAAGATAAGCTATGTAACGTTAATAGTTGAAATATCAGCATTGTCCTTATTTAAATGTTATATCAAATGACAACTTAACCATTTTATACAAAATTATAAGCGAATTATGTGGATAAATGCAAAAATCACAGGAAAGTAAAATGGATATTTATACAAATCGTAGGGAATTAAGTGGACATTATGATCTAATTGCTGTATCTGGTTATGCATTTTGTTCATTTTTCACTTTATATAAAACCATAGAGGGATTATGTGACTATTTTTAAAATTTTAAGAGAATCATCTGACATTATGCAAAACTACAGGGAGATTATATGTAATTTACCCACCAAAAAAGGAAATGTTGCACGTTGTTAGATGAAAGTATGTTATTTTAGTTAAGATCTTAACTCGAAATTTATTGTTGTTTACTTGTAAAATATATTTTATCCCCTCGTGATTTAGCAATTTTCACATAATTCCTTTATAGTTTCAAAAGCTATACACAACCACTCATGATTTGGATTAAAATATCAAAATAATGGAAATGATCCTCTGTAACAAAACCCACAACAATATTGAGATTATCCTTGTTTAAAAACTAAAATGGTTGAAGTGACCAAAATATATAAACATAATATGTATGACACTTTAACACCATATGGTTTTATTTATCATATATTCCCCTTATTATTTAGTGCATCGCCTCTTAACCCCCTTATAGTTTGCAAAATATATACACACTCTCTTGTGGTTAATAAATAATTTTCAACTTCATATAGAGGTACTTTTGATAGTTTAGTTAATTTCATTAACAGTTTAGTCTAAATTATGTGGGAGTTATGTATAGTTTTTAAAACTACAGGAGAGTTATGTGAAAAAGTGCAAAATCATATGAGGATAAAGTGTAATTTATCCTACATTTTTTTCAAACTGCAAAAATGACACTTTGCTAGTGAAAACAATGGCTTCTCTTCATCAACTCCGACCCCTTTTTGCCCTCAACCATTCTTTTTTTTTCTCATCTTCTGATCGTACCCCATTGGCCATTGCCATGGAACTGCTTCAAATACTGGTGATATTGCAGTTTACCGGGGTTAAGGCGATACCGAAGGCACTTGGAGAGAAACTTGTGACACCAAATTATGCCAAATCGTCATAGTTGCTTTCCTGAATAGATTTGGAGACAATCAGAAACTAGGATTGAACCTTAATAATGGTCATTGTCGTCCCAATAATTGCCAAGCTACTGGCCTCAAATTTCTCATCCCAATTGGAGGCTCGGGTGCAGCCTATACTGTTTCCTCACGTCAAGATGCTTTGTAAATATTCTTTCTTTTTAATTATATTGACATTCAGTTCAAATTAATCAAGATTAGATGAGTTTGTTTTCCTTTGTTGACGAAAACCCATGAAATTCTTGATCCACGGACTTGACTCTAATCAACTCTACCATTCTTTATTCTTGAAAATGGAGAAGAACCCTTGTATCCCATGAAGCTTATCTAATTAGACAACCTAATTAGGCCTTGTTTGATAACTCAATTAAATATTTAAACTTAATGGATTCAGATCTTAATATATTCAGTTGCATTTGATAGAACATCTAAATTAATTAAGTGACGTTAAATTTTCTAGGCAAAACTTAGTCCCAAAAATATGATAAACTATTCACTTATCGTTTAATATAATATACATTTAAATGTATCAAATTTAATACTTAACTATTCAATACCTTAATGAATTTCCACTTTAAATTTTAAATTTCAAATTTCAGACAAAAGAAGAGTGAAAAATTGTTGGGGAAGTGCAGGAAAAAGGACCAAAAGATCAAGGGAATGATTAATTGTTTTCTACACTAACAATGTAGACAATTCTTTGATTAACGTTGGAATGAATTACTTGGCAGGAATGTGGCTAATGATATATGGAAGAGTGAATGACTCAAATGGTCACTCAACTATTCAAAATGGCATCCTTTGGTCATCAACTTTTTTTGTAACTAAAAAAGTCATTAAACTCGCATAAACGCACCAACGGAGTCATTTTACCGAATTTTAGCGGTGAATCATTCGGTTCCAAGGGTCTTGAGTTGAATGAAAATTCTGATATGTGTAAAAATGTCCAAAAGATTATTGGAACAAGTGAACTCATAGATTATTTCGTTCCCAAAGTTGACCAATTGATCACTGAATGGCCGAAATTGATCACTCAAATCTGCCCAAAGTTCCCAAAGTTGACCAATTGATCATTTCCCCAGATATCACCTTCAAATTTGCAAGCCCAAATATTAAATCCTAAAAAATGTCAATTAATACTCACACTAACAAATCTAAATCCACCCTCCGTCTCTGTCTCCGCCTCCGCCCCATCTTACATCTTTCCTTCATTATTTTCCTCCTATTCATGGTCCCCAAATCTGTCACGCCAATCCCCGAAGCGACATCATCCACTAAAGCTTCGACTCGCGGGAGCATCCGAGATTGCACTGATGTCGGTTCAAGATCCGAGTGCTCGTTGAACGCTAAATGCAGGTGGTGCCATAGCGACACCATCGATGACTTCTGCTTCTCCAAATCTGATGCCTTGTGGTTGCCCTCCCAAGTCTTCACTTGTGATTGAATTTCTTCCTTTTTCTGGGGAAAAAAATATTTCCCTTGTCCAGCATTTTTTCGCTTTGAGATGGAATTTTTTTGCTTCCTGTTGAACCTTTTTTCTCTATTCTCCGCTTTTTTTCTTCAATTCCACAGGTTGAAGGAAGATTTGTCTGAGATGAAGGAAGATTTGTCTTTGCATAGATGAAAAAAAGGAATCAATGAACTTGCAAATAAACGCATGGCTTGCGAGGAAGAAATAGGATTGTTATATTTTGTTGGACATTTTTGCCCCCTCAAAAATATTCCTCCACGAGTGAATGCCTTGTAACTGGACAATTAACCGCTAAAATTCGGTAAAATGACTCCGCTGGCGCGTTTAGATGAGTTTAGTGACTTTTTTTGCCACAAAAAAGTTTGATGACCAAAGGGAGCCATTTTGAATAGTTGAGTGACCATTTCGGCCATTCACTCTATATGGAATACTTTCCTAAACAGAGCTTCCGGAGGTTATCGTCCTCTAGGACCAACAGAATTGGATGGAGTTGATTTGCAAATTGATCAAGTCGGCCCACAAAATTTATACGGTTACCATGCAAGTGAAATGCAAGATGCGAGTGAAGGAGAAATAATTCTCACAGTAGCCCAGGATGACACTTCGTCGAGCCAATTCTCGGTCCAACAGTTGAAACCTTCAAGTTCAATTACATTTGGATTCGATTTTCTATATGTGTACGCACGTGTGTATGCGTATACATACAGACACACGCACACATACAAATGTGTGTGTGTTATTTGTTAGGTTTTTGTCGTTAACTAGACAAAAAAATTTCAATAGGTAGTCACCATTTAACCTAATCAATTCTTGTTATTCCTCTAGAACAAAAATACAATTGTTAAATAGAAAAATTAACAATAGTTATAATAATAATTGTAACAATTATAAAATTAACTATAATAAAATAGTTAAAATAATAATATAATAATGCACAAATGTGGATGATTGAGATATGGATATCTTGCTTTCTTTAAGGTGATTCAAGTCTCTACCGAAAAATCAACTCCGGCAATAGAATCTCTTACTTGTCACCCCCAAGATACAACAGCCCAATCACACTTGCTGTCACTCTCATTAATCTGCACAACTAAGAGAGTATAGTTTCACTAACACCAATTTTTCTTGCCAATCTATGATAGAAAATAACAAAAGAGTGAATAGTTTTTCCCTTATGAATTGTAGCTCACAAAACATATATAAGTTCTTGTAACACTTTTTTCTATCTCAACTACATATATTTATAGGTAAAGAAAAGTTAGACAAACATAACCTACGCTACTAATAAGACACCAAATTAATGCTGAAATTATTGGCCATTCAAAACACATTCAAATTTGTATTGTAGGTTACATGGTAATTGAAAAGACATAATTTCATATATTAAGTCTTTAGTCAAAAACATTCAAAGACCAATACATTTCAAAAACATTCGCCAATTTAGTCTCCTTGTAACTTACACCTTTAATTGAGAATTTAACTATTTTATTAAAATACTCCAACAATTCTGACACAATTTTGCTTGCTTAGTCAATTAGTTCTACATAATCCACTTAGCCAATCAAATCTACTAATAATATAGCAATGTCATTTATTAGGACAAGTGATCCTAACATTTGTGAAGTAAGCATGGTGTGGTTGTAATATTTTTGGTCCAGCAAAAATAGATCTTCCCATAATTTTATGGAGATAACAACATATATGACGACATCTCAGATCTTGTATGCTATTGGACTATAAGCTTACAAAACTTGAATTTGATTTTCAACTGGTTTAACTGCCTATTTTAATACCAATTCTTTTCATGACAAGTACCTTTTTCTCTAACCAAAGCCAAAAAGTCTCAAACTTGCCAAGCCTGTTCTTTACACCATCCCCCTCCCCTCCTCCAATCACCGGCAGTTCATGAGATCAAGAAGTAGTTCGTGCAATAGAATTGTGTGTCATGAAGAGCTACAATTTATTCAGTAAACATGGAAAGTACATTCTCCGCTTTCCACCATTCATGCAATTAATGTTGATCTAAAATCACAAGGCTGAATTACTATTGGAAGATGACTATAAATCTCTTTAGTCCTTGAGCATTTTTCAACTACTAAAAAAGACAACGGATGATATTGGAAGATGACTATAAATATTTTCAACTACTATTGGATGTTGATGGACTAATACGTTGACAACTCTGCAACCTTGAAAATATCCAGTACATGCATCAGACGACGGCATGATCTTGGACTGAGAATGAGAGCTTCTAACGTTGCGATATATCTCGTCACTTCCTGTTTCAAGGCATGCAAACCAAACTCATCACTTAATTACGCTTTTTGTCATATATAAGAGAACAGACAGAGATTCTCAGTTGAAATTAATATTTGGCTTCAATTCTACAAATGTGGTTATGATATCCCTTGTTCATTTGGATAGAAAATACAAACTAAACTAACAACGAGGCACTTTCAGATTAACTGTTTCAAGGTTCTTTCAATTCCAACATCAGAATATAGGAAAGCTGAACAAGAAATCTCTTGCTCTGCTAATAAACATATCTGCAATTTCTTGCATCTTGGTGCTTATCCAATGTACTCTATAATTTTTATTAGTAAAACCTACAAGTCTCATTGTCATAACTCATAACTAAGCTTATTCTTTACAATTTAACGGAGAAATTGATATGATCACAAAGAAAATGAAGCATGCATTGAATATTGATCGGGGGAAACGGTTGTACCTTTTTCAAGATACCCTTTGTCGTACGAGAATGGTGCAAAAAATGACTAGTAAGAGAGTACATTTCTGTTTTTGATTAGCATGAAGCTGTAAGAATCAAAATTCCAATCAAAAGCAGATTGAGTAGCAAAACGCTCCCACTTAATTCAACAAGAAAAAATGATGGTAGCAGAAGCAATTTTGAATCGTTCAGGTCAGGGCAATGCCTTACTTTGGGATGAGGCAGGGACGATGGTAGCACAGGAATATGTGAAGTAGGAGTTGAGGAGGGATTCTTCTGGTGAATGCCAAAAAAGTCTTCACGTACAGCAGTGGAAGATGATGAAGGATGAGTTACTTTAGAGTTTAAACCATGTAACCTAAAGCCATTTATGGAAGGAACACTATTACCATATGGTCCCAAATACTATTGAATGAGTAAAGTAGAAGCGGCTTATATGTAAAGACGTAGAATGCTGCTGCATGCTCTTCCAGTAATACTTCAGGAATCCGCGTTCCATGCTGTGATATAGTAGATACGGTTGATTGCATTAAAAGCAAGGAAAACTTAATTAATGGCTTCAACTCTCTTGTGATGTTTTGAAAGCGAGCAAACTGCTCAAAACATGACATGAAGGTTTGAAATTGCTCGTTAATGGCACGAGCATATGTGGTCAGAAATCAGAGGCTCACAAGTTTGGAGGACTCACGTCCATGTCTCATGCCAACCTCAATACAATCTATCACTTCTTTTTTGAGTAGCAAAACGATCCCACTCAATTCAACAGGAAAAGACACAGTGCAAAATCAACCAAGAACACGTTACTAATTAGTACAAAAGTTCCATAAAACCCATATACTGATGAACATCACTCTTTAGGTAAACAAATGAGACGATACCCAACAAATGAAATTCCATTGAAGACAACAACAATGAGTTTCTTGAGCTACAACCCCATATTCTGAATCCACATGCAAACATTTCCCTCAATATTTGACGGTTAAGAGAAGAATATTGGAACTTGACGAAGGTAATAAGACAAGGAAGAAAGAGCATGTTCTCTTGTTTCTTCATCTTGAAGCTGAAGAACCATGGGTTGCAGAGCTTGATGCACGTTCCCTAGCATTTCTTGATTTTCTTGGTGCGCCATTCTATTGATTAAACACTTCTCTGAAAGTTTTGAAGAGACGAATAGGAAAGAGGTGAAGAGTGATGTACAGGATTTCTTTATTTAAAGAGTGAGTTAGTCAGAGCGGGGCAGTTAAGTAGTTATTTCGTTATTCTCCCACTCAAACTAACCGACTGCTAGTAAGGCTAGTTACGGGATTTCAAACAATGAAAAGTGCAGAATCTTTTTTTTTTGGGTAAGCCAAAAGGGGTAAATTACTAATTACCCCCTGTAATTTAATCTATTGCCACATAATTTTCTAATTTTTCAAAATATGCACTTGACTCCCTATGATTTCACATAAACTGAAAATTTAACGAAAGATAAGCTATGTAACGTTAATAGTTGAAATATCAGCATTGTCCTTATTTAAATGTTATATCAAATGACAACTTAACCATTTTATACAAAATTATAAGCGAATTATGTGGATAAATGCAAAAATCACAGGAAAGTAAAATGGATATTTATACAAATCGTAGGGAATTAAGTGGACATTATGATCTAATTGCTGTATCTGGTTATGCATTTTGTTCATTTTTCACTTTATATAAAACCATAGAGGGATTATGTGACTATTTTTAAAATTTTAAGAGAATCATCTGACATTATGCAAAACTACAGGGAGATTATATGTAATTTACCCACCAAAAAAGGAAATGTTGCACGTTGTTAGATGAAAGTATGTTATTTTAGTTAAGATCTTAACTCGAAATTTATTGTTGTTTACTTGTAAAATATATTTTATCCCCTCGTGATTTAGCAATTTTCACATAATTCCTTTATAGTTTCAAAAGCTATACACAACCACTCATGATTTGGATTAAAATATCAAAATAATGGAAATGATCCTCTGTAACAAAACCCACAACAATATTGAGATTATCCTTGTTTAAAAACTAAAATGGTTGAAGTGACCAAAATATATAAACATAATATGTATGACACTTTAACACCATATGGTTTTATTTATCATATATTCCCCTTATTATTTAGTGCATCGCCTCTTAACCCCCTTATAGTTTGCAAAATATATACACACTCTCTTGTGGTTAATAAATAATTTTCAACTTCATATAGAGGTACTTTTGATAGTTTAGTTAATTTCATTAACAGTTTAGTCTAAATTATGTGGGAGTTATGTATAGTTTTTAAAACTACAGGAGAGTTATGTGAAAAAGTGCAAAATCATATGAGGATAAAGTGTAATTTATCCTACATTTTTTTCAAACTGCAAAAATGACACTTTGCTAGTGAAAACAATGGCTTCTCTTCATCAACTCCGACCCCTTTTTGCCCTCAACCATTCTTTTTTTTTCTCATCTTCTGATCGTACCCCATTGGCCATTGCCATGGAACTGCTTCAAATACTGGTGATATTGCAGTTTACCGGGGTTAAGGCGATACCGAAGGCACTTGGAGAGAAACTTGTGACACCAAATTATGCCAAATCGTCATAGTTGCTTTCCTGAATAGATTTGGAGACAATCAGAAACTAGGATTGAACCTTAATAATGGTCATTGTCGTCCCAATAATTGCCAAGCTACTGGCCTCAAATTTCTCATCCCAATTGGAGGCTCGGGTGCAGCCTATACTGTTTCCTCACGTCAAGATGCTTTGTAAATATTCTTTCTTTTTAATTATATTGACATTCAGTTCAAATTAATCAAGATTAGATGAGTTTGTTTTCCTTTGTTGACGAAAACCCATGAAATTCTTGATCCACGGACTTGACTCTAATCAACTCTACCATTCTTTATTCTTGAAAATGGAGAAGAACCCTTGTATCCCATGAAGCTTATCTAATTAGACAACCTAATTAGGCCTTGTTTGATAACTCAATTAAATATTTAAACTTAATGGATTCAGATCTTAATATATTCAGTTGCATTTGATAGAACATCTAAATTAATTAAGTGACGTTAAATTTTCTAGGCAAAACTTAGTCCCAAAAATATGATAAACTATTCACTTATCGTTTAATATAATATACATTTAAATGTATCAAATTTAATACTTAACTATTCAATACCTTAATGAATTTCCACTTTAAATTTTAAATTTCAAATTTCAGACAAAAGAAGAGTGAAAAATTGTTGGGGAAGTGCAGGAAAAAGGACCAAAAGATCAAGGGAATGATTAATTGTTTTCTACACTAACAATGTAGACAATTCTTTGATTAACGTTGGAATGAATTACTTGGCAGGAATGTGGCTAATGATATATGGAAGAGTGAATGACTCAAATGGTCACTCAACTATTCAAAATGGCATCCTTTGGTCATCAACTTTTTTTGTAACTAAAAAAGTCATTAAACTCGCATAAACGCACCAACGGAGTCATTTTACCGAATTTTAGCGGTGAATCATTCGGTTCCAAGGGTCTTGAGTTGAATGAAAATTCTGATATGTGTAAAAATGTCCAAAAGATTATTGGAACAAGTGAACTCATAGATTATTTCGTTCCCAAAGTTGACCAATTGATCACTGAATGGCCGAAATTGATCACTCAAATCTGCCCAAAGTTCCCAAAGTTGACCAATTGATCATTTCCCCAGATATCACCTTCAAATTTGCAAGCCCAAATATTAAATCCTAAAAAATGTCAATTAATACTCACACTAACAAATCTAAATCCACCCTCCGTCTCTGTCTCCGCCTCCGCCCCATCTTACATCTTTCCTTCATTATTTTCCTCCTATTCATGGTCCCCAAATCTGTCACGCCAATCCCCGAAGCGACATCATCCACTAAAGCTTCGACTCGCGGGAGCATCCGAGATTGCACTGATGTCGGTTCAAGATCCGAGTGCTCGTTGAACGCTAAATGCAGGTGGTGCCATAGCGACACCATCGATGACTTCTGCTTCTCCAAATCTGATGCCTTGTGGTTGCCCTCCCAAGTCTTCACTTGTGATTGAATTTCTTCCTTTTTCTGGGGAAAAAAATATTTCCCTTGTCCAGCATTTTTTCGCTTTGAGATGGAATTTTTTTGCTTCCTGTTGAACCTTTTTTCTCTATTCTCCGCTTTTTTTCTTCAATTCCACAGGTTGAAGGAAGATTTGTCTGAGATGAAGGAAGATTTGTCTTTGCATAGATGAAAAAAAGGAATCAATGAACTTGCAAATAAACGCATGGCTTGCGAGGAAGAAATAGGATTGTTATATTTTGTTGGACATTTTTGCCCCCTCAAAAATATTCCTCCACGAGTGAATGCCTTGTAACTGGACAATTAACCGCTAAAATTCGGTAAAATGACTCCGCTGGCGCGTTTAGATGAGTTTAGTGACTTTTTTTGCCACAAAAAAGTTTGATGACCAAAGGGAGCCATTTTGAATAGTTGAGTGACCATTTCGGCCATTCACTCTATATGGAATACTTTCCTAAACAGAGCTTCCGGAGGTTATCGTCCTCTAGGACCAACAGAATTGGATGGAGTTGATTTGCAAATTGATCAAGTCGGCCCACAAAATTTATACGGTTACCATGCAAGTGAAATGCAAGATGCGAGTGAAGGAGAAATAATTCTCACAGTAGCCCAGGATGACACTTCGTCGAGCCAATTCTCGGTCCAACAGTTGAAACCTTCAAGTTCAATTACATTTGGATTCGATTTTCTATATGTGTACGCACGTGTGTATGCGTATACATACAGACACACGCACACATACAAATGTGTGTGTGTTATTTGTTAGGTTTTTGTCGTTAACTAGACAAAAAAATTTCAATAGGTAGTCACCATTTAACCTAATCAATTCTTGTTATTCCTCTAGAACAAAAATACAATTGTTAAATAGAAAAATTAACAATAGTTATAATAATAATTGTAACAATTATAAAATTAACTATAATAAAATAGTTAAAATAATAATATAATAATGCACAAATGTGGATGATTGAGATATGGATATCTTGCTTTCTTTAAGGTGATTCAAGTCTCTACCGAAAAATCAACTCCGGCAATAGAATCTCTTACTTGTCACCCCCAAGATACAACAGCCCAATCACACTTGCTGTCACTCTCATTAATCTGCACAACTAAGAGAGTATAGTTTCACTAACACCAATTTTTCTTGCCAATCTATGATAGAAAATAACAAAAGAGTGAATAGTTTTTCCCTTATGAATTGTAGCTCACAAAACATATATAAGTTCTTGTAACACTTTTTTCTATCTCAACTACATATATTTATAGGTAAAGAAAAGTTAGACAAACATAACCTACGCTACTAATAAGACACCAAATTAATGCTGAAATTATTGGCCATTCAAAACACATTCAAATTTGTATTGTAGGTTACATGGTAATTGAAAAGACATAATTTCATATATTAAGTCTTTAGTCAAAAACATTCAAAGACCAATACATTTCAAAAACATTCGCCAATTTAGTCTCCTTGTAACTTACACCTTTAATTGAGAATTTAACTATTTTATTAAAATACTCCAACAATTCTGACACAATTTTGCTTGCTTAGTCAATTAGTTCTACATAATCCACTTAGCCAATCAAATCTACTAATAATATAGCAATGTCATTTATTAGGACAAGTGATCCTAACATTTGTGAAGTAAGCATGGTGTGGTTGTAATATTTTTGGTCCAGCAAAAATAGATCTTCCCATAATTTTATGGAGATAACAACATATATGACGACATCTCAGATCTTGTATGCTATTGGACTATAAGCTTACAAAACTTGAATTTGATTTTCAACTGGTTTAACTGCCTATTTTAATACCAATTCTTTTCATGACAAGTACCTTTTTCTCTAACCAAAGCCAAAAAGTCTCAAACTTGCCAAGCCTGTTCTTTACACCATCCCCCTCCCCTCCTCCAATCACCGGCAGTTCATGAGATCAAGAAGTAGTTCGTGCAATAGAATTGTGTGTCATGAAGAGCTACAATTTATTCAGTAAACATGGAAAGTACATTCTCCGCTTTCCACCATTCATGCAATTAATGTTGATCTAAAATCACAAGGCTGAATTACTATTGGAAGATGACTATAAATCTCTTTAGTCCTTGAGCATTTTTCAACTACTAAAAAAGACAACGGATGATATTGGAAGATGACTATAAATATTTTCAACTACTATTGGATGTTGATGGACTAATACGTTGACAACTCTGCAACCTTGAAAATATCCAGTACATGCATCAGACGACGGCATGATCTTGGACTGAGAATGAGAGCTTCTAACGTTGCGATATATCTCGTCACTTCCTGTTTCAAGGCATGCAAACCAAACTCATCACTTAATTACGCTTTTTGTCATATATAAGAGAACAGACAGAGATTCTCAGTTGAAATTAATATTTGGCTTCAATTCTACAAATGTGGTTATGATATCCCTTGTTCATTTGGATAGAAAATACAAACTAAACTAACAACGAGGCACTTTCAGATTAACTGTTTCAAGGTTCTTTCAATTCCAACATCAGAATATAGGAAAGCTGAACAAGAAATCTCTTGCTCTGCTAATAAACATATCTGCAATTTCTTGCATCTTGGTGCTTATCCAATGTACTCTATAATTTTTATTAGTAAAACCTACAAGTCTCATTGTCATAACTCATAACTAAGCTTATTCTTTACAATTTAACGGAGAAATTGATATGATCACAAAGAAAATGAAGCATGCATTGAATATTGATCGGGGGAAACGGTTGTACCTTTTTCAAGATACCCTTTGTCGTACGAGAATGGTGCAAAAAATGACTAGTAAGAGAGTACATTTCTGTTTTTGATTAGCATGAAGCTGTAAGAATCAAAATTCCAATCAAAAGCAGATTGAGTAGCAAAACGCTCCCACTTAATTCAACAAGAAAAAATGATGGTAGCAGAAGCAATTTTGAATCGTTCAGGTCAGGGCAATGCCTTACTTTGGGATGAGGCAGGGACGATGGTAGCACAGGAATATGTGAAGTAGGAGTTGAGGAGGGATTCTTCTGGTGAATGCCAAAAAAGTCTTCACGTACAGCAGTGGAAGATGATGAAGGATGAGTTACTTTAGAGTTTAAACCATGTAACCTAAAGCCATTTATGGAAGGAACACTATTACCATATGGTCCCAAATACTATTGAATGAGTAAAGTAGAAGCGGCTTATATGTAAAGACGTAGAATGCTGCTGCATGCTCTTCCAGTAATACTTCAGGAATCCGCGTTCCATGCTGTGATATAGTAGATACGGTTGATTGCATTAAAAGCAAGGAAAACTTAATTAATGGCTTCAACTCTCTTGTGATGTTTTGAAAGCGAGCAAACTGCTCAAAACATGACATGAAGGTTTGAAATTGCTCGTTAATGGCACGAGCATATGTGGTCAGAAATCAGAGGCTCACAAGTTTGGAGGACTCACGTCCATGTCTCATGCCAACCTCAATACAATCTATCACTTCTTTTTTGAGTAGCAAAACGATCCCACTCAATTCAACAGGAAAAGACACAGTGCAAAATCAACCAAGAACACGTTACTAATTAGTACAAAAGTTCCATAAAACCCATATACTGATGAACATCACTCTTTAGGTAAACAAATGAGACGATACCCAACAAATGAAATTCCATTGAAGACAACAACAATGAGTTTCTTGAGCTACAACCCCATATTCTGAATCCACATGCAAACATTTCCCTCAATATTTGACGGTTAAGAGAAGAATATTGGAACTTGACGAAGGTAATAAGACAAGGAAGAAAGAGCATGTTCTCTTGTTTCTTCATCTTGAAGCTGAAGAACCATGGGTTGCAGAGCTTGATGCACGTTCCCTAGCATTTCTTGATTTTCTTGGTGCGCCATTCTATTGATTAAACACTTCTCTGAAAGTTTTGAAGAGACGAATAGGAAAGAGGTGAAGAGTGATGTACAGGATTTCTTTATTTAAAGAGTGAGTTAGTCAGAGCGGGGCAGTTAAGTAGTTATTTCGTTATTCTCCCACTCAAACTAACCGACTGCTAGTAAGGCTAGTTACGGGATTTCAAACAATGAAAAGTGCAGAATCTTTTTTTTTTGGGTAAGCCAAAAGGGGTAAATTACTAATTACCCCCTGTAATTTAATCTATTGCCACATAATTTTCTAATTTTTCAAAATATGCACTTGACTCCCTATGATTTCACATAAACTGAAAATTTAACGAAAGATAAGCTATGTAACGTTAATAGTTGAAATATCAGCATTGTCCTTATTTAAATGTTATATCAAATGACAACTTAACCATTTTATACAAAATTATAAGCGAATTATGTGGATAAATGCAAAAATCACAGGAAAGTAAAATGGATATTTATACAAATCGTAGGGAATTAAGTGGACATTATGATCTAATTGCTGTATCTGGTTATGCATTTTGTTCATTTTTCACTTTATATAAAACCATAGAGGGATTATGTGACTATTTTTAAAATTTTAAGAGAATCATCTGACATTATGCAAAACTACAGGGAGATTATATGTAATTTACCCACCAAAAAAGGAAATGTTGCACGTTGTTAGATGAAAGTATGTTATTTTAGTTAAGATCTTAACTCGAAATTTATTGTTGTTTACTTGTAAAATATATTTTATCCCCTCGTGATTTAGCAATTTTCACATAATTCCTTTATAGTTTCAAAAGCTATACACAACCACTCATGATTTGGATTAAAATATCAAAATAATGGAAATGATCCTCTGTAACAAAACCCACAACAATATTGAGATTATCCTTGTTTAAAAACTAAAATGGTTGAAGTGACCAAAATATATAAACATAATATGTATGACACTTTAACACCATATGGTTTTATTTATCATATATTCCCCTTATTATTTAGTGCATCGCCTCTTAACCCCCTTATAGTTTGCAAAATATATACACACTCTCTTGTGGTTAATAAATAATTTTCAACTTCATATAGAGGTACTTTTGATAGTTTAGTTAATTTCATTAACAGTTTAGTCTAAATTATGTGGGAGTTATGTATAGTTTTTAAAACTACAGGAGAGTTATGTGAAAAAGTGCAAAATCATATGAGGATAAAGTGTAATTTATCCTACATTTTTTTCAAACTGCAAAAATGACACTTTGCTAGTGAAAACAATGGCTTCTCTTCATCAACTCCGACCCCTTTTTGCCCTCAACCATTCTTTTTTTTTCTCATCTTCTGATCGTACCCCATTGGCCATTGCCATGGAACTGCTTCAAATACTGGTGATATTGCAGTTTACCGGGGTTAAGGCGATACCGAAGGCACTTGGAGAGAAACTTGTGACACCAAATTATGCCAAATCGTCATAGTTGCTTTCCTGAATAGATTTGGAGACAATCAGAAACTAGGATTGAACCTTAATAATGGTCATTGTCGTCCCAATAATTGCCAAGCTACTGGCCTCAAATTTCTCATCCCAATTGGAGGCTCGGGTGCAGCCTATACTGTTTCCTCACGTCAAGATGCTTTGTAAATATTCTTTCTTTTTAATTATATTGACATTCAGTTCAAATTAATCAAGATTAGATGAGTTTGTTTTCCTTTGTTGACGAAAACCCATGAAATTCTTGATCCACGGACTTGACTCTAATCAACTCTACCATTCTTTATTCTTGAAAATGGAGAAGAACCCTTGTATCCCATGAAGCTTATCTAATTAGACAACCTAATTAGGCCTTGTTTGATAACTCAATTAAATATTTAAACTTAATGGATTCAGATCTTAATATATTCAGTTGCATTTGATAGAACATCTAAATTAATTAAGTGACGTTAAATTTTCTAGGCAAAACTTAGTCCCAAAAATATGATAAACTATTCACTTATCGTTTAATATAATATACATTTAAATGTATCAAATTTAATACTTAACTATTCAATACCTTAATGAATTTCCACTTTAAATTTTAAATTTCAAATTTCAGACAAAAGAAGAGTGAAAAATTGTTGGGGAAGTGCAGGAAAAAGGACCAAAAGATCAAGGGAATGATTAATTGTTTTCTACACTAACAATGTAGACAATTCTTTGATTAACGTTGGAATGAATTACTTGGCAGGAATGTGGCTAATGATATATGGAAGAGTGAATGACTCAAATGGTCACTCAACTATTCAAAATGGCATCCTTTGGTCATCAACTTTTTTTGTAACTAAAAAAGTCATTAAACTCGCATAAACGCACCAACGGAGTCATTTTACCGAATTTTAGCGGTGAATCATTCGGTTCCAAGGGTCTTGAGTTGAATGAAAATTCTGATATGTGTAAAAATGTCCAAAAGATTATTGGAACAAGTGAACTCATAGATTATTTCGTTCCCAAAGTTGACCAATTGATCACTGAATGGCCGAAATTGATCACTCAAATCTGCCCAAAGTTCCCAAAGTTGACCAATTGATCATTTCCCCAGATATCACCTTCAAATTTGCAAGCCCAAATATTAAATCCTAAAAAATGTCAATTAATACTCACACTAACAAATCTAAATCCACCCTCCGTCTCTGTCTCCGCCTCCGCCCCATCTTACATCTTTCCTTCATTATTTTCCTCCTATTCATGGTCCCCAAATCTGTCACGCCAATCCCCGAAGCGACATCATCCACTAAAGCTTCGACTCGCGGGAGCATCCGAGATTGCACTGATGTCGGTTCAAGATCCGAGTGCTCGTTGAACGCTAAATGCAGGTGGTGCCATAGCGACACCATCGATGACTTCTGCTTCTCCAAATCTGATGCCTTGTGGTTGCCCTCCCAAGTCTTCACTTGTGATTGAATTTCTTCCTTTTTCTGGGGAAAAAAATATTTCCCTTGTCCAGCATTTTTTCGCTTTGAGATGGAATTTTTTTGCTTCCTGTTGAACCTTTTTTCTCTATTCTCCGCTTTTTTTCTTCAATTCCACAGGTTGAAGGAAGATTTGTCTGAGATGAAGGAAGATTTGTCTTTGCATAGATGAAAAAAAGGAATCAATGAACTTGCAAATAAACGCATGGCTTGCGAGGAAGAAATAGGATTGTTATATTTTGTTGGACATTTTTGCCCCCTCAAAAATATTCCTCCACGAGTGAATGCCTTGTAACTGGACAATTAACCGCTAAAATTCGGTAAAATGACTCCGCTGGCGCGTTTAGATGAGTTTAGTGACTTTTTTTGCCACAAAAAAGTTTGATGACCAAAGGGAGCCATTTTGAATAGTTGAGTGACCATTTCGGCCATTCACTCTATATGGAATACTTTCCTAAACAGAGCTTCCGGAGGTTATCGTCCTCTAGGACCAACAGAATTGGATGGAGTTGATTTGCAAATTGATCAAGTCGGCCCACAAAATTTATACGGTTACCATGCAAGTGAAATGCAAGATGCGAGTGAAGGAGAAATAATTCTCACAGTAGCCCAGGATGACACTTCGTCGAGCCAATTCTCGGTCCAACAGTTGAAACCTTCAAGTTCAATTACATTTGGATTCGATTTTCTATATGTGTACGCACGTGTGTATGCGTATACATACAGACACACGCACACATACAAATGTGTGTGTGTTATTTGTTAGGTTTTTGTCGTTAACTAGACAAAAAAATTTCAATAGGTAGTCACCATTTAACCTAATCAATTCTTGTTATTCCTCTAGAACAAAAATACAATTGTTAAATAGAAAAATTAACAATAGTTATAATAATAATTGTAACAATTATAAAATTAACTATAATAAAATAGTTAAAATAATAATATAATAATGCACAAATGTGGATGATTGAGATATGGATATCTTGCTTTCTTTAAGGTGATTCAAGTCTCTACCGAAAAATCAACTCCGGCAATAGAATCTCTTACTTGTCACCCCCAAGATACAACAGCCCAATCACACTTGCTGTCACTCTCATTAATCTGCACAACTAAGAGAGTATAGTTTCACTAACACCAATTTTTCTTGCCAATCTATGATAGAAAATAACAAAAGAGTGAATAGTTTTTCCCTTATGAATTGTAGCTCACAAAACATATATAAGTTCTTGTAACACTTTTTTCTATCTCAACTACATATATTTATAGGTAAAGAAAAGTTAGACAAACATAACCTACGCTACTAATAAGACACCAAATTAATGCTGAAATTATTGGCCATTCAAAACACATTCAAATTTGTATTGTAGGTTACATGGTAATTGAAAAGACATAATTTCATATATTAAGTCTTTAGTCAAAAACATTCAAAGACCAATACATTTCAAAAACATTCGCCAATTTAGTCTCCTTGTAACTTACACCTTTAATTGAGAATTTAACTATTTTATTAAAATACTCCAACAATTCTGACACAATTTTGCTTGCTTAGTCAATTAGTTCTACATAATCCACTTAGCCAATCAAATCTACTAATAATATAGCAATGTCATTTATTAGGACAAGTGATCCTAACATTTGTGAAGTAAGCATGGTGTGGTTGTAATATTTTTGGTCCAGCAAAAATAGATCTTCCCATAATTTTATGGAGATAACAACATATATGACGACATCTCAGATCTTGTATGCTATTGGACTATAAGCTTACAAAACTTGAATTTGATTTTCAACTGGTTTAACTGCCTATTTTAATACCAATTCTTTTCATGACAAGTACCTTTTTCTCTAACCAAAGCCAAAAAGTCTCAAACTTGCCAAGCCTGTTCTTTACACCATCCCCCTCCCCTCCTCCAATCACCGGCAGTTCATGAGATCAAGAAGTAGTTCGTGCAATAGAATTGTGTGTCATGAAGAGCTACAATTTATTCAGTAAACATGGAAAGTACATTCTCCGCTTTCCACCATTCATGCAATTAATGTTGATCTAAAATCACAAGGCTGAATTACTATTGGAAGATGACTATAAATCTCTTTAGTCCTTGAGCATTTTTCAACTACTAAAAAAGACAACGGATGATATTGGAAGATGACTATAAATATTTTCAACTACTATTGGATGTTGATGGACTAATACGTTGACAACTCTGCAACCTTGAAAATATCCAGTACATGCATCAGACGACGGCATGATCTTGGACTGAGAATGAGAGCTTCTAACGTTGCGATATATCTCGTCACTTCCTGTTTCAAGGCATGCAAACCAAACTCATCACTTAATTACGCTTTTTGTCATATATAAGAGAACAGACAGAGATTCTCAGTTGAAATTAATATTTGGCTTCAATTCTACAAATGTGGTTATGATATCCCTTGTTCATTTGGATAGAAAATACAAACTAAACTAACAACGAGGCACTTTCAGATTAACTGTTTCAAGGTTCTTTCAATTCCAACATCAGAATATAGGAAAGCTGAACAAGAAATCTCTTGCTCTGCTAATAAACATATCTGCAATTTCTTGCATCTTGGTGCTTATCCAATGTACTCTATAATTTTTATTAGTAAAACCTACAAGTCTCATTGTCATAACTCATAACTAAGCTTATTCTTTACAATTTAACGGAGAAATTGATATGATCACAAAGAAAATGAAGCATGCATTGAATATTGATCGGGGGAAACGGTTGTACCTTTTTCAAGATACCCTTTGTCGTACGAGAATGGTGCAAAAAATGACTAGTAAGAGAGTACATTTCTGTTTTTGATTAGCATGAAGCTGTAAGAATCAAAATTCCAATCAAAAGCAGATTGAGTAGCAAAACGCTCCCACTTAATTCAACAAGAAAAAATGATGGTAGCAGAAGCAATTTTGAATCGTTCAGGTCAGGGCAATGCCTTACTTTGGGATGAGGCAGGGACGATGGTAGCACAGGAATATGTGAAGTAGGAGTTGAGGAGGGATTCTTCTGGTGAATGCCAAAAAAGTCTTCACGTACAGCAGTGGAAGATGATGAAGGATGAGTTACTTTAGAGTTTAAACCATGTAACCTAAAGCCATTTATGGAAGGAACACTATTACCATATGGTCCCAAATACTATTGAATGAGTAAAGTAGAAGCGGCTTATATGTAAAGACGTAGAATGCTGCTGCATGCTCTTCCAGTAATACTTCAGGAATCCGCGTTCCATGCTGTGATATAGTAGATACGGTTGATTGCATTAAAAGCAAGGAAAACTTAATTAATGGCTTCAACTCTCTTGTGATGTTTTGAAAGCGAGCAAACTGCTCAAAACATGACATGAAGGTTTGAAATTGCTCGTTAATGGCACGAGCATATGTGGTCAGAAATCAGAGGCTCACAAGTTTGGAGGACTCACGTCCATGTCTCATGCCAACCTCAATACAATCTATCACTTCTTTTTTGAGTAGCAAAACGATCCCACTCAATTCAACAGGAAAAGACACAGTGCAAAATCAACCAAGAACACGTTACTAATTAGTACAAAAGTTCCATAAAACCCATATACTGATGAACATCACTCTTTAGGTAAACAAATGAGACGATACCCAACAAATGAAATTCCATTGAAGACAACAACAATGAGTTTCTTGAGCTACAACCCCATATTCTGAATCCACATGCAAACATTTCCCTCAATATTTGACGGTTAAGAGAAGAATATTGGAACTTGACGAAGGTAATAAGACAAGGAAGAAAGAGCATGTTCTCTTGTTTCTTCATCTTGAAGCTGAAGAACCATGGGTTGCAGAGCTTGATGCACGTTCCCTAGCATTTCTTGATTTTCTTGGTGCGCCATTCTATTGATTAAACACTTCTCTGAAAGTTTTGAAGAGACGAATAGGAAAGAGGTGAAGAGTGATGTACAGGATTTCTTTATTTAAAGAGTGAGTTAGTCAGAGCGGGGCAGTTAAGTAGTTATTTCGTTATTCTCCCACTCAAACTAACCGACTGCTAGTAAGGCTAGTTACGGGATTTCAAACAATGAAAAGTGCAGAATCTTTTTTTTTTGGGTAAGCCAAAAGGGGTAAATTACTAATTACCCCCTGTAATTTAATCTATTGCCACATAATTTTCTAATTTTTCAAAATATGCACTTGACTCCCTATGATTTCACATAAACTGAAAATTTAACGAAAGATAAGCTATGTAACGTTAATAGTTGAAATATCAGCATTGTCCTTATTTAAATGTTATATCAAATGACAACTTAACCATTTTATACAAAATTATAAGCGAATTATGTGGATAAATGCAAAAATCACAGGAAAGTAAAATGGATATTTATACAAATCGTAGGGAATTAAGTGGACATTATGATCTAATTGCTGTATCTGGTTATGCATTTTGTTCATTTTTCACTTTATATAAAACCATAGAGGGATTATGTGACTATTTTTAAAATTTTAAGAGAATCATCTGACATTATGCAAAACTACAGGGAGATTATATGTAATTTACCCACCAAAAAAGGAAATGTTGCACGTTGTTAGATGAAAGTATGTTATTTTAGTTAAGATCTTAACTCGAAATTTATTGTTGTTTACTTGTAAAATATATTTTATCCCCTCGTGATTTAGCAATTTTCACATAATTCCTTTATAGTTTCAAAAGCTATACACAACCACTCATGATTTGGATTAAAATATCAAAATAATGGAAATGATCCTCTGTAACAAAACCCACAACAATATTGAGATTATCCTTGTTTAAAAACTAAAATGGTTGAAGTGACCAAAATATATAAACATAATATGTATGACACTTTAACACCATATGGTTTTATTTATCATATATTCCCCTTATTATTTAGTGCATCGCCTCTTAACCCCCTTATAGTTTGCAAAATATATACACACTCTCTTGTGGTTAATAAATAATTTTCAACTTCATATAGAGGTACTTTTGATAGTTTAGTTAATTTCATTAACAGTTTAGTCTAAATTATGTGGGAGTTATGTATAGTTTTTAAAACTACAGGAGAGTTATGTGAAAAAGTGCAAAATCATATGAGGATAAAGTGTAATTTATCCTACATTTTTTTCAAACTGCAAAAATGACACTTTGCTAGTGAAAACAATGGCTTCTCTTCATCAACTCCGACCCCTTTTTGCCCTCAACCATTCTTTTTTTTTCTCATCTTCTGATCGTACCCCATTGGCCATTGCCATGGAACTGCTTCAAATACTGGTGATATTGCAGTTTACCGGGGTTAAGGCGATACCGAAGGCACTTGGAGAGAAACTTGTGACACCAAATTATGCCAAATCGTCATAGTTGCTTTCCTGAATAGATTTGGAGACAATCAGAAACTAGGATTGAACCTTAATAATGGTCATTGTCGTCCCAATAATTGCCAAGCTACTGGCCTCAAATTTCTCATCCCAATTGGAGGCTCGGGTGCAGCCTATACTGTTTCCTCACGTCAAGATGCTTTGTAAATATTCTTTCTTTTTAATTATATTGACATTCAGTTCAAATTAATCAAGATTAGATGAGTTTGTTTTCCTTTGTTGACGAAAACCCATGAAATTCTTGATCCACGGACTTGACTCTAATCAACTCTACCATTCTTTATTCTTGAAAATGGAGAAGAACCCTTGTATCCCATGAAGCTTATCTAATTAGACAACCTAATTAGGCCTTGTTTGATAACTCAATTAAATATTTAAACTTAATGGATTCAGATCTTAATATATTCAGTTGCATTTGATAGAACATCTAAATTAATTAAGTGACGTTAAATTTTCTAGGCAAAACTTAGTCCCAAAAATATGATAAACTATTCACTTATCGTTTAATATAATATACATTTAAATGTATCAAATTTAATACTTAACTATTCAATACCTTAATGAATTTCCACTTTAAATTTTAAATTTCAAATTTCAGACAAAAGAAGAGTGAAAAATTGTTGGGGAAGTGCAGGAAAAAGGACCAAAAGATCAAGGGAATGATTAATTGTTTTCTACACTAACAATGTAGACAATTCTTTGATTAACGTTGGAATGAATTACTTGGCAGGAATGTGGCTAATGATATATGGAAGAGTGAATGACTCAAATGGTCACTCAACTATTCAAAATGGCATCCTTTGGTCATCAACTTTTTTTGTAACTAAAAAAGTCATTAAACTCGCATAAACGCACCAACGGAGTCATTTTACCGAATTTTAGCGGTGAATCATTCGGTTCCAAGGGTCTTGAGTTGAATGAAAATTCTGATATGTGTAAAAATGTCCAAAAGATTATTGGAACAAGTGAACTCATAGATTATTTCGTTCCCAAAGTTGACCAATTGATCACTGAATGGCCGAAATTGATCACTCAAATCTGCCCAAAGTTCCCAAAGTTGACCAATTGATCATTTCCCCAGATATCACCTTCAAATTTGCAAGCCCAAATATTAAATCCTAAAAAATGTCAATTAATACTCACACTAACAAATCTAAATCCACCCTCCGTCTCTGTCTCCGCCTCCGCCCCATCTTACATCTTTCCTTCATTATTTTCCTCCTATTCATGGTCCCCAAATCTGTCACGCCAATCCCCGAAGCGACATCATCCACTAAAGCTTCGACTCGCGGGAGCATCCGAGATTGCACTGATGTCGGTTCAAGATCCGAGTGCTCGTTGAACGCTAAATGCAGGTGGTGCCATAGCGACACCATCGATGACTTCTGCTTCTCCAAATCTGATGCCTTGTGGTTGCCCTCCCAAGTCTTCACTTGTGATTGAATTTCTTCCTTTTTCTGGGGAAAAAAATATTTCCCTTGTCCAGCATTTTTTCGCTTTGAGATGGAATTTTTTTGCTTCCTGTTGAACCTTTTTTCTCTATTCTCCGCTTTTTTTCTTCAATTCCACAGGTTGAAGGAAGATTTGTCTGAGATGAAGGAAGATTTGTCTTTGCATAGATGAAAAAAAGGAATCAATGAACTTGCAAATAAACGCATGGCTTGCGAGGAAGAAATAGGATTGTTATATTTTGTTGGACATTTTTGCCCCCTCAAAAATATTCCTCCACGAGTGAATGCCTTGTAACTGGACAATTAACCGCTAAAATTCGGTAAAATGACTCCGCTGGCGCGTTTAGATGAGTTTAGTGACTTTTTTTGCCACAAAAAAGTTTGATGACCAAAGGGAGCCATTTTGAATAGTTGAGTGACCATTTCGGCCATTCACTCTATATGGAATACTTTCCTAAACAGAGCTTCCGGAGGTTATCGTCCTCTAGGACCAACAGAATTGGATGGAGTTGATTTGCAAATTGATCAAGTCGGCCCACAAAATTTATACGGTTACCATGCAAGTGAAATGCAAGATGCGAGTGAAGGAGAAATAATTCTCACAGTAGCCCAGGATGACACTTCGTCGAGCCAATTCTCGGTCCAACAGTTGAAACCTTCAAGTTCAATTACATTTGGATTCGATTTTCTATATGTGTACGCACGTGTGTATGCGTATACATACAGACACACGCACACATACAAATGTGTGTGTGTTATTTGTTAGGTTTTTGTCGTTAACTAGACAAAAAAATTTCAATAGGTAGTCACCATTTAACCTAATCAATTCTTGTTATTCCTCTAGAACAAAAATACAATTGTTAAATAGAAAAATTAACAATAGTTATAATAATAATTGTAACAATTATAAAATTAACTATAATAAAATAGTTAAAATAATAATATAATAATGCACAAATGTGGATGATTGAGATATGGATATCTTGCTTTCTTTAAGGTGATTCAAGTCTCTACCGAAAAATCAACTCCGGCAATAGAATCTCTTACTTGTCACCCCCAAGATACAACAGCCCAATCACACTTGCTGTCACTCTCATTAATCTGCACAACTAAGAGAGTATAGTTTCACTAACACCAATTTTTCTTGCCAATCTATGATAGAAAATAACAAAAGAGTGAATAGTTTTTCCCTTATGAATTGTAGCTCACAAAACATATATAAGTTCTTGTAACACTTTTTTCTATCTCAACTACATATATTTATAGGTAAAGAAAAGTTAGACAAACATAACCTACGCTACTAATAAGACACCAAATTAATGCTGAAATTATTGGCCATTCAAAACACATTCAAATTTGTATTGTAGGTTACATGGTAATTGAAAAGACATAATTTCATATATTAAGTCTTTAGTCAAAAACATTCAAAGACCAATACATTTCAAAAACATTCGCCAATTTAGTCTCCTTGTAACTTACACCTTTAATTGAGAATTTAACTATTTTATTAAAATACTCCAACAATTCTGACACAATTTTGCTTGCTTAGTCAATTAGTTCTACATAATCCACTTAGCCAATCAAATCTACTAATAATATAGCAATGTCATTTATTAGGACAAGTGATCCTAACATTTGTGAAGTAAGCATGGTGTGGTTGTAATATTTTTGGTCCAGCAAAAATAGATCTTCCCATAATTTTATGGAGATAACAACATATATGACGACATCTCAGATCTTGTATGCTATTGGACTATAAGCTTACAAAACTTGAATTTGATTTTCAACTGGTTTAACTGCCTATTTTAATACCAATTCTTTTCATGACAAGTACCTTTTTCTCTAACCAAAGCCAAAAAGTCTCAAACTTGCCAAGCCTGTTCTTTACACCATCCCCCTCCCCTCCTCCAATCACCGGCAGTTCATGAGATCAAGAAGTAGTTCGTGCAATAGAATTGTGTGTCATGAAGAGCTACAATTTATTCAGTAAACATGGAAAGTACATTCTCCGCTTTCCACCATTCATGCAATTAATGTTGATCTAAAATCACAAGGCTGAATTACTATTGGAAGATGACTATAAATCTCTTTAGTCCTTGAGCATTTTTCAACTACTAAAAAAGACAACGGATGATATTGGAAGATGACTATAAATATTTTCAACTACTATTGGATGTTGATGGACTAATACGTTGACAACTCTGCAACCTTGAAAATATCCAGTACATGCATCAGACGACGGCATGATCTTGGACTGAGAATGAGAGCTTCTAACGTTGCGATATATCTCGTCACTTCCTGTTTCAAGGCATGCAAACCAAACTCATCACTTAATTACGCTTTTTGTCATATATAAGAGAACAGACAGAGATTCTCAGTTGAAATTAATATTTGGCTTCAATTCTACAAATGTGGTTATGATATCCCTTGTTCATTTGGATAGAAAATACAAACTAAACTAACAACGAGGCACTTTCAGATTAACTGTTTCAAGGTTCTTTCAATTCCAACATCAGAATATAGGAAAGCTGAACAAGAAATCTCTTGCTCTGCTAATAAACATATCTGCAATTTCTTGCATCTTGGTGCTTATCCAATGTACTCTATAATTTTTATTAGTAAAACCTACAAGTCTCATTGTCATAACTCATAACTAAGCTTATTCTTTACAATTTAACGGAGAAATTGATATGATCACAAAGAAAATGAAGCATGCATTGAATATTGATCGGGGGAAACGGTTGTACCTTTTTCAAGATACCCTTTGTCGTACGAGAATGGTGCAAAAAATGACTAGTAAGAGAGTACATTTCTGTTTTTGATTAGCATGAAGCTGTAAGAATCAAAATTCCAATCAAAAGCAGATTGAGTAGCAAAACGCTCCCACTTAATTCAACAAGAAAAAATGATGGTAGCAGAAGCAATTTTGAATCGTTCAGGTCAGGGCAATGCCTTACTTTGGGATGAGGCAGGGACGATGGTAGCACAGGAATATGTGAAGTAGGAGTTGAGGAGGGATTCTTCTGGTGAATGCCAAAAAAGTCTTCACGTACAGCAGTGGAAGATGATGAAGGATGAGTTACTTTAGAGTTTAAACCATGTAACCTAAAGCCATTTATGGAAGGAACACTATTACCATATGGTCCCAAATACTATTGAATGAGTAAAGTAGAAGCGGCTTATATGTAAAGACGTAGAATGCTGCTGCATGCTCTTCCAGTAATACTTCAGGAATCCGCGTTCCATGCTGTGATATAGTAGATACGGTTGATTGCATTAAAAGCAAGGAAAACTTAATTAATGGCTTCAACTCTCTTGTGATGTTTTGAAAGCGAGCAAACTGCTCAAAACATGACATGAAGGTTTGAAATTGCTCGTTAATGGCACGAGCATATGTGGTCAGAAATCAGAGGCTCACAAGTTTGGAGGACTCACGTCCATGTCTCATGCCAACCTCAATACAATCTATCACTTCTTTTTTGAGTAGCAAAACGATCCCACTCAATTCAACAGGAAAAGACACAGTGCAAAATCAACCAAGAACACGTTACTAATTAGTACAAAAGTTCCATAAAACCCATATACTGATGAACATCACTCTTTAGGTAAACAAATGAGACGATACCCAACAAATGAAATTCCATTGAAGACAACAACAATGAGTTTCTTGAGCTACAACCCCATATTCTGAATCCACATGCAAACATTTCCCTCAATATTTGACGGTTAAGAGAAGAATATTGGAACTTGACGAAGGTAATAAGACAAGGAAGAAAGAGCATGTTCTCTTGTTTCTTCATCTTGAAGCTGAAGAACCATGGGTTGCAGAGCTTGATGCACGTTCCCTAGCATTTCTTGATTTTCTTGGTGCGCCATTCTATTGATTAAACACTTCTCTGAAAGTTTTGAAGAGACGAATAGGAAAGAGGTGAAGAGTGATGTACAGGATTTCTTTATTTAAAGAGTGAGTTAGTCAGAGCGGGGCAGTTAAGTAGTTATTTCGTTATTCTCCCACTCAAACTAACCGACTGCTAGTAAGGCTAGTTACGGGATTTCAAACAATGAAAAGTGCAGAATCTTTTTTTTTTGGGTAAGCCAAAAGGGGTAAATTACTAATTACCCCCTGTAATTTAATCTATTGCCACATAATTTTCTAATTTTTCAAAATATGCACTTGACTCCCTATGATTTCACATAAACTGAAAATTTAACGAAAGATAAGCTATGTAACGTTAATAGTTGAAATATCAGCATTGTCCTTATTTAAATGTTATATCAAATGACAACTTAACCATTTTATACAAAATTATAAGCGAATTATGTGGATAAATGCAAAAATCACAGGAAAGTAAAATGGATATTTATACAAATCGTAGGGAATTAAGTGGACATTATGATCTAATTGCTGTATCTGGTTATGCATTTTGTTCATTTTTCACTTTATATAAAACCATAGAGGGATTATGTGACTATTTTTAAAATTTTAAGAGAATCATCTGACATTATGCAAAACTACAGGGAGATTATATGTAATTTACCCACCAAAAAAGGAAATGTTGCACGTTGTTAGATGAAAGTATGTTATTTTAGTTAAGATCTTAACTCGAAATTTATTGTTGTTTACTTGTAAAATATATTTTATCCCCTCGTGATTTAGCAATTTTCACATAATTCCTTTATAGTTTCAAAAGCTATACACAACCACTCATGATTTGGATTAAAATATCAAAATAATGGAAATGATCCTCTGTAACAAAACCCACAACAATATTGAGATTATCCTTGTTTAAAAACTAAAATGGTTGAAGTGACCAAAATATATAAACATAATATGTATGACACTTTAACACCATATGGTTTTATTTATCATATATTCCCCTTATTATTTAGTGCATCGCCTCTTAACCCCCTTATAGTTTGCAAAATATATACACACTCTCTTGTGGTTAATAAATAATTTTCAACTTCATATAGAGGTACTTTTGATAGTTTAGTTAATTTCATTAACAGTTTAGTCTAAATTATGTGGGAGTTATGTATAGTTTTTAAAACTACAGGAGAGTTATGTGAAAAAGTGCAAAATCATATGAGGATAAAGTGTAATTTATCCTACATTTTTTTCAAACTGCAAAAATGACACTTTGCTAGTGAAAACAATGGCTTCTCTTCATCAACTCCGACCCCTTTTTGCCCTCAACCATTCTTTTTTTTTCTCATCTTCTGATCGTACCCCATTGGCCATTGCCATGGAACTGCTTCAAATACTGGTGATATTGCAGTTTACCGGGGTTAAGGCGATACCGAAGGCACTTGGAGAGAAACTTGTGACACCAAATTATGCCAAATCGTCATAGTTGCTTTCCTGAATAGATTTGGAGACAATCAGAAACTAGGATTGAACCTTAATAATGGTCATTGTCGTCCCAATAATTGCCAAGCTACTGGCCTCAAATTTCTCATCCCAATTGGAGGCTCGGGTGCAGCCTATACTGTTTCCTCACGTCAAGATGCTTTGTAAATATTCTTTCTTTTTAATTATATTGACATTCAGTTCAAATTAATCAAGATTAGATGAGTTTGTTTTCCTTTGTTGACGAAAACCCATGAAATTCTTGATCCACGGACTTGACTCTAATCAACTCTACCATTCTTTATTCTTGAAAATGGAGAAGAACCCTTGTATCCCATGAAGCTTATCTAATTAGACAACCTAATTAGGCCTTGTTTGATAACTCAATTAAATATTTAAACTTAATGGATTCAGATCTTAATATATTCAGTTGCATTTGATAGAACATCTAAATTAATTAAGTGACGTTAAATTTTCTAGGCAAAACTTAGTCCCAAAAATATGATAAACTATTCACTTATCGTTTAATATAATATACATTTAAATGTATCAAATTTAATACTTAACTATTCAATACCTTAATGAATTTCCACTTTAAATTTTAAATTTCAAATTTCAGACAAAAGAAGAGTGAAAAATTGTTGGGGAAGTGCAGGAAAAAGGACCAAAAGATCAAGGGAATGATTAATTGTTTTCTACACTAACAATGTAGACAATTCTTTGATTAACGTTGGAATGAATTACTTGGCAGGAATGTGGCTAATGATATATGGAAGAGTGAATGACTCAAATGGTCACTCAACTATTCAAAATGGCATCCTTTGGTCATCAACTTTTTTTGTAACTAAAAAAGTCATTAAACTCGCATAAACGCACCAACGGAGTCATTTTACCGAATTTTAGCGGTGAATCATTCGGTTCCAAGGGTCTTGAGTTGAATGAAAATTCTGATATGTGTAAAAATGTCCAAAAGATTATTGGAACAAGTGAACTCATAGATTATTTCGTTCCCAAAGTTGACCAATTGATCACTGAATGGCCGAAATTGATCACTCAAATCTGCCCAAAGTTCCCAAAGTTGACCAATTGATCATTTCCCCAGATATCACCTTCAAATTTGCAAGCCCAAATATTAAATCCTAAAAAATGTCAATTAATACTCACACTAACAAATCTAAATCCACCCTCCGTCTCTGTCTCCGCCTCCGCCCCATCTTACATCTTTCCTTCATTATTTTCCTCCTATTCATGGTCCCCAAATCTGTCACGCCAATCCCCGAAGCGACATCATCCACTAAAGCTTCGACTCGCGGGAGCATCCGAGATTGCACTGATGTCGGTTCAAGATCCGAGTGCTCGTTGAACGCTAAATGCAGGTGGTGCCATAGCGACACCATCGATGACTTCTGCTTCTCCAAATCTGATGCCTTGTGGTTGCCCTCCCAAGTCTTCACTTGTGATTGAATTTCTTCCTTTTTCTGGGGAAAAAAATATTTCCCTTGTCCAGCATTTTTTCGCTTTGAGATGGAATTTTTTTGCTTCCTGTTGAACCTTTTTTCTCTATTCTCCGCTTTTTTTCTTCAATTCCACAGGTTGAAGGAAGATTTGTCTGAGATGAAGGAAGATTTGTCTTTGCATAGATGAAAAAAAGGAATCAATGAACTTGCAAATAAACGCATGGCTTGCGAGGAAGAAATAGGATTGTTATATTTTGTTGGACATTTTTGCCCCCTCAAAAATATTCCTCCACGAGTGAATGCCTTGTAACTGGACAATTAACCGCTAAAATTCGGTAAAATGACTCCGCTGGCGCGTTTAGATGAGTTTAGTGACTTTTTTTGCCACAAAAAAGTTTGATGACCAAAGGGAGCCATTTTGAATAGTTGAGTGACCATTTCGGCCATTCACTCTATATGGAATACTTTCCTAAACAGAGCTTCCGGAGGTTATCGTCCTCTAGGACCAACAGAATTGGATGGAGTTGATTTGCAAATTGATCAAGTCGGCCCACAAAATTTATACGGTTACCATGCAAGTGAAATGCAAGATGCGAGTGAAGGAGAAATAATTCTCACAGTAGCCCAGGATGACACTTCGTCGAGCCAATTCTCGGTCCAACAGTTGAAACCTTCAAGTTCAATTACATTTGGATTCGATTTTCTATATGTGTACGCACGTGTGTATGCGTATACATACAGACACACGCACACATACAAATGTGTGTGTGTTATTTGTTAGGTTTTTGTCGTTAACTAGACAAAAAAATTTCAATAGGTAGTCACCATTTAACCTAATCAATTCTTGTTATTCCTCTAGAACAAAAATACAATTGTTAAATAGAAAAATTAACAATAGTTATAATAATAATTGTAACAATTATAAAATTAACTATAATAAAATAGTTAAAATAATAATATAATAATGCACAAATGTGGATGATTGAGATATGGATATCTTGCTTTCTTTAAGGTGATTCAAGTCTCTACCGAAAAATCAACTCCGGCAATAGAATCTCTTACTTGTCACCCCCAAGATACAACAGCCCAATCACACTTGCTGTCACTCTCATTAATCTGCACAACTAAGAGAGTATAGTTTCACTAACACCAATTTTTCTTGCCAATCTATGATAGAAAATAACAAAAGAGTGAATAGTTTTTCCCTTATGAATTGTAGCTCACAAAACATATATAAGTTCTTGTAACACTTTTTTCTATCTCAACTACATATATTTATAGGTAAAGAAAAGTTAGACAAACATAACCTACGCTACTAATAAGACACCAAATTAATGCTGAAATTATTGGCCATTCAAAACACATTCAAATTTGTATTGTAGGTTACATGGTAATTGAAAAGACATAATTTCATATATTAAGTCTTTAGTCAAAAACATTCAAAGACCAATACATTTCAAAAACATTCGCCAATTTAGTCTCCTTGTAACTTACACCTTTAATTGAGAATTTAACTATTTTATTAAAATACTCCAACAATTCTGACACAATTTTGCTTGCTTAGTCAATTAGTTCTACATAATCCACTTAGCCAATCAAATCTACTAATAATATAGCAATGTCATTTATTAGGACAAGTGATCCTAACATTTGTGAAGTAAGCATGGTGTGGTTGTAATATTTTTGGTCCAGCAAAAATAGATCTTCCCATAATTTTATGGAGATAACAACATATATGACGACATCTCAGATCTTGTATGCTATTGGACTATAAGCTTACAAAACTTGAATTTGATTTTCAACTGGTTTAACTGCCTATTTTAATACCAATTCTTTTCATGACAAGTACCTTTTTCTCTAACCAAAGCCAAAAAGTCTCAAACTTGCCAAGCCTGTTCTTTACACCATCCCCCTCCCCTCCTCCAATCACCGGCAGTTCATGAGATCAAGAAGTAGTTCGTGCAATAGAATTGTGTGTCATGAAGAGCTACAATTTATTCAGTAAACATGGAAAGTACATTCTCCGCTTTCCACCATTCATGCAATTAATGTTGATCTAAAATCACAAGGCTGAATTACTATTGGAAGATGACTATAAATCTCTTTAGTCCTTGAGCATTTTTCAACTACTAAAAAAGACAACGGATGATATTGGAAGATGACTATAAATATTTTCAACTACTATTGGATGTTGATGGACTAATACGTTGACAACTCTGCAACCTTGAAAATATCCAGTACATGCATCAGACGACGGCATGATCTTGGACTGAGAATGAGAGCTTCTAACGTTGCGATATATCTCGTCACTTCCTGTTTCAAGGCATGCAAACCAAACTCATCACTTAATTACGCTTTTTGTCATATATAAGAGAACAGACAGAGATTCTCAGTTGAAATTAATATTTGGCTTCAATTCTACAAATGTGGTTATGATATCCCTTGTTCATTTGGATAGAAAATACAAACTAAACTAACAACGAGGCACTTTCAGATTAACTGTTTCAAGGTTCTTTCAATTCCAACATCAGAATATAGGAAAGCTGAACAAGAAATCTCTTGCTCTGCTAATAAACATATCTGCAATTTCTTGCATCTTGGTGCTTATCCAATGTACTCTATAATTTTTATTAGTAAAACCTACAAGTCTCATTGTCATAACTCATAACTAAGCTTATTCTTTACAATTTAACGGAGAAATTGATATGATCACAAAGAAAATGAAGCATGCATTGAATATTGATCGGGGGAAACGGTTGTACCTTTTTCAAGATACCCTTTGTCGTACGAGAATGGTGCAAAAAATGACTAGTAAGAGAGTACATTTCTGTTTTTGATTAGCATGAAGCTGTAAGAATCAAAATTCCAATCAAAAGCAGATTGAGTAGCAAAACGCTCCCACTTAATTCAACAAGAAAAAATGATGGTAGCAGAAGCAATTTTGAATCGTTCAGGTCAGGGCAATGCCTTACTTTGGAATGAGGCAGGGACGATGGTAGCACAGGAATATGTGAAGTAGGAGTTGAGGAGGGATTCTTCTGGTGAATGCCAAAAAAGTCTTCACGTACAGCAGTGGAAGATGATGAAGGATGAGTTACTTTAGAGTTTAAACCATGTAACCTAAAGCCATTTATGGAAGGAACACTATTACCATATGGTCCCAAATACTATTGAATGAGTAAAGTAGAAGCGGCTTATATGTAAAGACGTAGAATGCTGCTGCATGCTCTTCCAGTAATACTTCAGGAATCCGCGTTCCATGCTGTGATATAGTAGATACGGTTGATTGCATTAAAAGCAAGGAAAACTTAATTAATGGCTTCAACTCTCTTGTGATGTTTTGAAAGCGAGCAAACTGCTCAAAACATGACATGAAGGTTTGAAATTGCTCGTTAATGGCACGAGCATATGTGGTCAGAAATCAGAGGCTCACAAGTTTGGAGGACTCACGTCCATGTCTCATGCCAACCTCAATACAATCTATCACTTCTTTTTTGAGTAGCAAAACGATCCCACTCAATTCAACAGGAAAAGACACAGTGCAAAATCAACCAAGAACACGTTACTAATTAGTACAAAAGTTCCATAAAACCCATATACTGATGAACATCACTCTTTAGGTAAACAAATGAGACGATACCCAACAAATGAAATTCCATTGAAGACAACAACAATGAGTTTCTTGAGCTACAACCCCATATTCTGAATCCACATGCAAACATTTCCCTCAATATTTGACGGTTAAGAGAAGAATATTGGAACTTGACGAAGGTAATAAGACAAGGAAGAAAGAGCATGTTCTCTTGTTTCTTCATCTTGAAGCTGAAGAACCATGGGTTGCAGAGCTTGATGCACGTTCCCTAGCATTTCTTGATTTTCTTGGTGCGCCATTCTATTGATTAAACACTTCTCTGAAAGTTTTGAAGAGACGAATAGGAAAGAGGTGAAGAGTGATGTACAGGATTTCTTTATTTAAAGAGTGAGTTAGTCAGAGCGGGGCAGTTAAGTAGTTATTTCGTTATTCTCCCACTCAAACTAACCGACTGCTAGTAAGGCTAGTTACGGGATTTCAAACAATGAAAAGTGCAGAATCTTTTTTTTTTGGGTAAGCCAAAAGGGGTAAATTACTAATTACCCCCTGTAATTTAATCTATTGCCACATAATTTTCTAATTTTTCAAAATATGCACTTGACTCCCTATGATTTCACATAAACTGAAAATTTAACGAAAGATAAGCTATGTAACGTTAATAGTTGAAATATCAGCATTGTCCTTATTTAAATGTTATATCAAATGACAACTTAACCATTTTATACAAAATTATAAGCGAATTATGTGGATAAATGCAAAAATCACAGGAAAGTAAAATGGATATTTATACAAATCGTAGGGAATTAAGTGGACATTATGATCTAATTGCTGTATCTGGTTATGCATTTTGTTCATTTTTCACTTTATATAAAACCATAGAGGGATTATGTGACTATTTTTAAAATTTTAAGAGAATCATCTGACATTATGCAAAACTACAGGGAGATTATATGTAATTTACCCACCAAAAAAGGAAATGTTGCACGTTGTTAGATGAAAGTATGTTATTTTAGTTAAGATCTTAACTCGAAATTTATTGTTGTTTACTTGTAAAATATATTTTATCCCCTCGTGATTTAGCAATTTTCACATAATTCCTTTATAGTTTCAAAAGCTATACACAACCACTCATGATTTGGATTAAAATATCAAAATAATGGAAATGATCCTCTGTAACAAAACCCACAACAATATTGAGATTATCCTTGTTTAAAAACTAAAATGGTTGAAGTGACCAAAATATATAAACATAATATGTATGACACTTTAACACCATATGGTTTTATTTATCATATATTCCCCTTATTATTTAGTGCATCGCCTCTTAACCCCCTTATAGTTTGCAAAATATATACACACTCTCTTGTGGTTAATAAATAATTTTCAACTTCATATAGAGGTACTTTTGATAGTTTAGTTAATTTCATTAACAGTTTAGTCTAAATTATGTGGGAGTTATGTATAGTTTTTAAAACTACAGGAGAGTTATGTGAAAAAGTGCAAAATCATATGAGGATAAAGTGTAATTTATCCTACATTTTTTTCAAACTGCAAAAATGACACTTTGCTAGTGAAAACAATGGCTTCTCTTCATCAACTCCGACCCCTTTTTGCCCTCAACCATTCTTTTTTTTTCTCATCTTCTGATCGTACCCCATTGGCCATTGCCATGGAACTGCTTCAAATACTGGTGATATTGCAGTTTACCGGGGTTAAGGCGATACCGAAGGCACTTGGAGAGAAACTTGTGACACCAAATTATGCCAAATCGTCATAGTTGCTTTCCTGAATAGATTTGGAGACAATCAGAAACTAGGATTGAACCTTAATAATGGTCATTGTCGTCCCAATAATTGCCAAGCTACTGGCCTCAAATTTCTCATCCCAATTGGAGGCTCGGGTGCAGCCTATACTGTTTCCTCACGTCAAGATGCTTTGTAAATATTCTTTCTTTTTAATTATATTGACATTCAGTTCAAATTAATCAAGATTAGATGAGTTTGTTTTCCTTTGTTGACGAAAACCCATGAAATTCTTGATCCACGGACTTGACTCTAATCAACTCTACCATTCTTTATTCTTGAAAATGGAGAAGAACCCTTGTATCCCATGAAGCTTATCTAATTAGACAACCTAATTAGGCCTTGTTTGATAACTCAATTAAATATTTAAACTTAATGGATTCAGATCTTAATATATTCAGTTGCATTTGATAGAACATCTAAATTAATTAAGTGACGTTAAATTTTCTAGGCAAAACTTAGTCCCAAAAATATGATAAACTATTCACTTATCGTTTAATATAATATACATTTAAATGTATCAAATTTAATACTTAACTATTCAATACCTTAATGAATTTCCACTTTAAATTTTAAATTTCAAATTTCAGACAAAAGAAGAGTGAAAAATTGTTGGGGAAGTGCAGGAAAAAGGACCAAAAGATCAAGGGAATGATTAATTGTTTTCTACACTAACAATGTAGACAATTCTTTGATTAACGTTGGAATGAATTACTTGGCAGGAATGTGGCTAATGATATATGGAAGAGTGAATGACTCAAATGGTCACTCAACTATTCAAAATGGCATCCTTTGGTCATCAACTTTTTTTGTAACTAAAAAAGTCATTAAACTCGCATAAACGCACCAACGGAGTCATTTTACCGAATTTTAGCGGTGAATCATTCGGTTCCAAGGGTCTTGAGTTGAATGAAAATTCTGATATGTGTAAAAATGTCCAAAAGATTATTGGAACAAGTGAACTCATAGATTATTTCGTTCCCAAAGTTGACCAATTGATCACTGAATGGCCGAAATTGATCACTCAAATCTGCCCAAAGTTCCCAAAGTTGACCAATTGATCATTTCCCCAGATATCACCTTCAAATTTGCAAGCCCAAATATTAAATCCTAAAAAATGTCAATTAATACTCACACTAACAAATCTAAATCCACCCTCCGTCTCTGTCTCCGCCTCCGCCCCATCTTACATCTTTCCTTCATTATTTTCCTCCTATTCATGGTCCCCAAATCTGTCACGCCAATCCCCGAAGCGACATCATCCACTAAAGCTTCGACTCGCGGGAGCATCCGAGATTGCACTGATGTCGGTTCAAGATCCGAGTGCTCGTTGAACGCTAAATGCAGGTGGTGCCATAGCGACACCATCGATGACTTCTGCTTCTCCAAATCTGATGCCTTGTGGTTGCCCTCCCAAGTCTTCACTTGTGATTGAATTTCTTCCTTTTTCTGGGGAAAAAAATATTTCCCTTGTCCAGCATTTTTTCGCTTTGAGATGGAATTTTTTTGCTTCCTGTTGAACCTTTTTTCTCTATTCTCCGCTTTTTTTCTTCAATTCCACAGGTTGAAGGAAGATTTGTCTGAGATGAAGGAAGATTTGTCTTTGCATAGATGAAAAAAAGGAATCAATGAACTTGCAAATAAACGCATGGCTTGCGAGGAAGAAATAGGATTGTTATATTTTGTTGGACATTTTTGCCCCCTCAAAAATATTCCTCCACGAGTGAATGCCTTGTAACTGGACAATTAACCGCTAAAATTCGGTAAAATGACTCCGCTGGCGCGTTTAGATGAGTTTAGTGACTTTTTTTGCCACAAAAAAGTTTGATGACCAAAGGGAGCCATTTTGAATAGTTGAGTGACCATTTCGGCCATTCACTCTATATGGAATACTTTCCTAAACAGAGCTTCCGGAGGTTATCGTCCTCTAGGACCAACAGAATTGGATGGAGTTGATTTGCAAATTGATCAAGTCGGCCCACAAAATTTATACGGTTACCATGCAAGTGAAATGCAAGATGCGAGTGAAGGAGAAATAATTCTCACAGTAGCCCAGGATGACACTTCGTCGAGCCAATTCTCGGTCCAACAGTTGAAACCTTCAAGTTCAATTACATTTGGATTCGATTTTCTATATGTGTACGCACGTGTGTATGCGTATACATACAGACACACGCACACATACAAATGTGTGTGTGTTATTTGTTAGGTTTTTGTCGTTAACTAGACAAAAAAATTTCAATAGGTAGTCACCATTTAACCTAATCAATTCTTGTTATTCCTCTAGAACAAAAATACAATTGTTAAATAGAAAAATTAACAATAGTTATAATAATAATTGTAACAATTATAAAATTAACTATAATAAAATAGTTAAAATAATAATATAATAATGCACAAATGTGGATGATTGAGATATGGATATCTTGCTTTCTTTAAGGTGATTCAAGTCTCTACCGAAAAATCAACTCCGGCAATAGAATCTCTTACTTGTCACCCCCAAGATACAACAGCCCAATCACACTTGCTGTCACTCTCATTAATCTGCACAACTAAGAGAGTATAGTTTCACTAACACCAATTTTTCTTGCCAATCTATGATAGAAAATAACAAAAGAGTGAATAGTTTTTCCCTTATGAATTGTAGCTCACAAAACATATATAAGTTCTTGTAACACTTTTTTCTATCTCAACTACATATATTTATAGGTAAAGAAAAGTTAGACAAACATAACCTACGCTACTAATAAGACACCAAATTAATGCTGAAATTATTGGCCATTCAAAACACATTCAAATTTGTATTGTAGGTTACATGGTAATTGAAAAGACATAATTTCATATATTAAGTCTTTAGTCAAAAACATTCAAAGACCAATACATTTCAAAAACATTCGCCAATTTAGTCTCCTTGTAACTTACACCTTTAATTGAGAATTTAACTATTTTATTAAAATACTCCAACAATTCTGACACAATTTTGCTTGCTTAGTCAATTAGTTCTACATAATCCACTTAGCCAATCAAATCTACTAATAATATAGCAATGTCATTTATTAGGACAAGTGATCCTAACATTTGTGAAGTAAGCATGGTGTGGTTGTAATATTTTTGGTCCAGCAAAAATAGATCTTCCCATAATTTTATGGAGATAACAACATATATGACGACATCTCAGATCTTGTATGCTATTGGACTATAAGCTTACAAAACTTGAATTTGATTTTCAACTGGTTTAACTGCCTATTTTAATACCAATTCTTTTCATGACAAGTACCTTTTTCTCTAACCAAAGCCAAAAAGTCTCAAACTTGCCAAGCCTGTTCTTTACACCATCCCCCTCCCCTCCTCCAATCACCGGCAGTTCATGAGATCAAGAAGTAGTTCGTGCAATAGAATTGTGTGTCATGAAGAGCTACAATTTATTCAGTAAACATGGAAAGTACATTCTCCGCTTTCCACCATTCATGCAATTAATGTTGATCTAAAATCACAAGGCTGAATTACTATTGGAAGATGACTATAAATCTCTTTAGTCCTTGAGCATTTTTCAACTACTAAAAAAGACAACGGATGATATTGGAAGATGACTATAAATATTTTCAACTACTATTGGATGTTGATGGACTAATACGTTGACAACTCTGCAACCTTGAAAATATCCAGTACATGCATCAGACGACGGCATGATCTTGGACTGAGAATGAGAGCTTCTAACGTTGCGATATATCTCGTCACTTCCTGTTTCAAGGCATGCAAACCAAACTCATCACTTAATTACGCTTTTTGTCATATATAAGAGAACAGACAGAGATTCTCAGTTGAAATTAATATTTGGCTTCAATTCTACAAATGTGGTTATGATATCCCTTGTTCATTTGGATAGAAAATACAAACTAAACTAACAACGAGGCACTTTCAGATTAACTGTTTCAAGGTTCTTTCAATTCCAACATCAGAATATAGGAAAGCTGAACAAGAAATCTCTTGCTCTGCTAATAAACATATCTGCAATTTCTTGCATCTTGGTGCTTATCCAATGTACTCTATAATTTTTATTAGTAAAACCTACAAGTCTCATTGTCATAACTCATAACTAAGCTTATTCTTTACAATTTAACGGAGAAATTGATATGATCACAAAGAAAATGAAGCATGCATTGAATATTGATCGGGGGAAACGGTTGTACCTTTTTCAAGATACCCTTTGTCGTACGAGAATGGTGCAAAAAATGACTAGTAAGAGAGTACATTTCTGTTTTTGATTAGCATGAAGCTGTAAGAATCAAAATTCCAATCAAAAGCAGATTGAGTAGCAAAACGCTCCCACTTAATTCAACAAGAAAAAATGATGGTAGCAGAAGCAATTTTGAATCGTTCAGGTCAGGGCAATGCCTTACTTTGGAATGAGGCAGGGACGATGGTAGCACAGGAATATGTGAAGTAGGAGTTGAGGAGGGATTCTTCTGGTGAATGCCAAAAAAGTCTTCACGTACAGCAGTGGAAGATGATGAAGGATGAGTTACTTTAGAGTTTAAACCATGTAACCTAAAGCCATTTATGGAAGGAACACTATTACCATATGGTCCCAAATACTATTGAATGAGTAAAGTAGAAGCGGCTTATATGTAAAGACGTAGAATGCTGCTGCATGCTCTTCCAGTAATACTTCAGGAATCCGCGTTCCATGCTGTGATATAGTAGATACGGTTGATTGCATTAAAAGCAAGGAAAACTTAATTAATGGCTTCAACTCTCTTGTGATGTTTTGAAAGCGAGCAAACTGCTCAAAACATGACATGAAGGTTTGAAATTGCTCGTTAATGGCACGAGCATATGTGGTCAGAAATCAGAGGCTCACAAGTTTGGAGGACTCACGTCCATGTCTCATGCCAACCTCAATACAATCTATCACTTCTTTTTTGAGTAGCAAAACGATCCCACTCAATTCAACAGGAAAAGACACAGTGCAAAATCAACCAAGAACACGTTACTAATTAGTACAAAAGTTCCATAAAACCCATATACTGATGAACATCACTCTTTAGGTAAACAAATGAGACGATACCCAACAAATGAAATTCCATTGAAGACAACAACAATGAGTTTCTTGAGCTACAACCCCATATTCTGAATCCACATGCAAACATTTCCCTCAATATTTGACGGTTAAGAGAAGAATATTGGAACTTGACGAAGGTAATAAGACAAGGAAGAAAGAGCATGTTCTCTTGTTTCTTCATCTTGAAGCTGAAGAACCATGGGTTGCAGAGCTTGATGCACGTTCCCTAGCATTTCTTGATTTTCTTGGTGCGCCATTCTATTGATTAAACACTTCTCTGAAAGTTTTGAAGAGACGAATAGGAAAGAGGTGAAGAGTGATGTACAGGATTTCTTTATTTAAAGAGTGAGTTAGTCAGAGCGGGGCAGTTAAGTAGTTATTTCGTTATTCTCCCACTCAAACTAACCGACTGCTAGTAAGGCTAGTTACGGGATTTCAAACAATGAAAAGTGCAGAATCTTTTTTTTTTGGGTAAGCCAAAAGGGGTAAATTACTAATTACCCCCTGTAATTTAATCTATTGCCACATAATTTTCTAATTTTTCAAAATATGCACTTGACTCCCTATGATTTCACATAAACTGAAAATTTAACGAAAGATAAGCTATGTAACGTTAATAGTTGAAATATCAGCATTGTCCTTATTTAAATGTTATATCAAATGACAACTTAACCATTTTATACAAAATTATAAGCGAATTATGTGGATAAATGCAAAAATCACAGGAAAGTAAAATGGATATTTATACAAATCGTAGGGAATTAAGTGGACATTATGATCTAATTGCTGTATCTGGTTATGCATTTTGTTCATTTTTCACTTTATATAAAACCATAGAGGGATTATGTGACTATTTTTAAAATTTTAAGAGAATCATCTGACATTATGCAAAACTACAGGGAGATTATATGTAATTTACCCACCAAAAAAGGAAATGTTGCACGTTGTTAGATGAAAGTATGTTATTTTAGTTAAGATCTTAACTCGAAATTTATTGTTGTTTACTTGTAAAATATATTTTATCCCCTCGTGATTTAGCAATTTTCACATAATTCCTTTATAGTTTCAAAAGCTATACACAACCACTCATGATTTGGATTAAAATATCAAAATAATGGAAATGATCCTCTGTAACAAAACCCACAACAATATTGAGATTATCCTTGTTTAAAAACTAAAATGGTTGAAGTGACCAAAATATATAAACATAATATGTATGACACTTTAACACCATATGGTTTTATTTATCATATATTCCCCTTATTATTTAGTGCATCGCCTCTTAACCCCCTTATAGTTTGCAAAATATATACACACTCTCTTGTGGTTAATAAATAATTTTCAACTTCATATAGAGGTACTTTTGATAGTTTAGTTAATTTCATTAACAGTTTAGTCTAAATTATGTGGGAGTTATGTATAGTTTTTAAAACTACAGGAGAGTTATGTGAAAAAGTGCAAAATCATATGAGGATAAAGTGTAATTTATCCTACATTTTTTTCAAACTGCAAAAATGACACTTTGCTAGTGAAAACAATGGCTTCTCTTCATCAACTCCGACCCCTTTTTGCCCTCAACCATTCTTTTTTTTTCTCATCTTCTGATCGTACCCCATTGGCCATTGCCATGGAACTGCTTCAAATACTGGTGATATTGCAGTTTACCGGGGTTAAGGCGATACCGAAGGCACTTGGAGAGAAACTTGTGACACCAAATTATGCCAAATCGTCATAGTTGCTTTCCTGAATAGATTTGGAGACAATCAGAAACTAGGATTGAACCTTAATAATGGTCATTGTCGTCCCAATAATTGCCAAGCTACTGGCCTCAAATTTCTCATCCCAATTGGAGGCTCGGGTGCAGCCTATACTGTTTCCTCACGTCAAGATGCTTTGTAAATATTCTTTCTTTTTAATTATATTGACATTCAGTTCAAATTAATCAAGATTAGATGAGTTTGTTTTCCTTTGTTGACGAAAACCCATGAAATTCTTGATCCACGGACTTGACTCTAATCAACTCTACCATTCTTTATTCTTGAAAATGGAGAAGAACCCTTGTATCCCATGAAGCTTATCTAATTAGACAACCTAATTAGGCCTTGTTTGATAACTCAATTAAATATTTAAACTTAATGGATTCAGATCTTAATATATTCAGTTGCATTTGATAGAACATCTAAATTAATTAAGTGACGTTAAATTTTCTAGGCAAAACTTAGTCCCAAAAATATGATAAACTATTCACTTATCGTTTAATATAATATACATTTAAATGTATCAAATTTAATACTTAACTATTCAATACCTTAATGAATTTCCACTTTAAATTTTAAATTTCAAATTTCAGACAAAAGAAGAGTGAAAAATTGTTGGGGAAGTGCAGGAAAAAGGACCAAAAGATCAAGGGAATGATTAATTGTTTTCTACACTAACAATGTAGACAATTCTTTGATTAACGTTGGAATGAATTACTTGGCAGGAATGTGGCTAATGATATATGGAAGAGTGAATGACTCAAATGGTCACTCAACTATTCAAAATGGCATCCTTTGGTCATCAACTTTTTTTGTAACTAAAAAAGTCATTAAACTCGCATAAACGCACCAACGGAGTCATTTTACCGAATTTTAGCGGTGAATCATTCGGTTCCAAGGGTCTTGAGTTGAATGAAAATTCTGATATGTGTAAAAATGTCCAAAAGATTATTGGAACAAGTGAACTCATAGATTATTTCGTTCCCAAAGTTGACCAATTGATCACTGAATGGCCGAAATTGATCACTCAAATCTGCCCAAAGTTCCCAAAGTTGACCAATTGATCATTTCCCCAGATATCACCTTCAAATTTGCAAGCCCAAATATTAAATCCTAAAAAATGTCAATTAATACTCACACTAACAAATCTAAATCCACCCTCCGTCTCTGTCTCCGCCTCCGCCCCATCTTACATCTTTCCTTCATTATTTTCCTCCTATTCATGGTCCCCAAATCTGTCACGCCAATCCCCGAAGCGACATCATCCACTAAAGCTTCGACTCGCGGGAGCATCCGAGATTGCACTGATGTCGGTTCAAGATCCGAGTGCTCGTTGAACGCTAAATGCAGGTGGTGCCATAGCGACACCATCGATGACTTCTGCTTCTCCAAATCTGATGCCTTGTGGTTGCCCTCCCAAGTCTTCACTTGTGATTGAATTTCTTCCTTTTTCTGGGGAAAAAAATATTTCCCTTGTCCAGCATTTTTTCGCTTTGAGATGGAATTTTTTTGCTTCCTGTTGAACCTTTTTTCTCTATTCTCCGCTTTTTTTCTTCAATTCCACAGGTTGAAGGAAGATTTGTCTGAGATGAAGGAAGATTTGTCTTTGCATAGATGAAAAAAAGGAATCAATGAACTTGCAAATAAACGCATGGCTTGCGAGGAAGAAATAGGATTGTTATATTTTGTTGGACATTTTTGCCCCCTCAAAAATATTCCTCCACGAGTGAATGCCTTGTAACTGGACAATTAACCGCTAAAATTCGGTAAAATGACTCCGCTGGCGCGTTTAGATGAGTTTAGTGACTTTTTTTGCCACAAAAAAGTTTGATGACCAAAGGGAGCCATTTTGAATAGTTGAGTGACCATTTCGGCCATTCACTCTATATGGAATACTTTCCTAAACAGAGCTTCCGGAGGTTATCGTCCTCTAGGACCAACAGAATTGGATGGAGTTGATTTGCAAATTGATCAAGTCGGCCCACAAAATTTATACGGTTACCATGCAAGTGAAATGCAAGATGCGAGTGAAGGAGAAATAATTCTCACAGTAGCCCAGGATGACACTTCGTCGAGCCAATTCTCGGTCCAACAGTTGAAACCTTCAAGTTCAATTACATTTGGATTCGATTTTCTATATGTGTACGCACGTGTGTATGCGTATACATACAGACACACGCACACATACAAATGTGTGTGTGTTATTTGTTAGGTTTTTGTCGTTAACTAGACAAAAAAATTTCAATAGGTAGTCACCATTTAACCTAATCAATTCTTGTTATTCCTCTAGAACAAAAATACAATTGTTAAATAGAAAAATTAACAATAGTTATAATAATAATTGTAACAATTATAAAATTAACTATAATAAAATAGTTAAAATAATAATATAATAATGCACAAATGTGGATGATTGAGATATGGATATCTTGCTTTCTTTAAGGTGATTCAAGTCTCTACCGAAAAATCAACTCCGGCAATAGAATCTCTTACTTGTCACCCCCAAGATACAACAGCCCAATCACACTTGCTGTCACTCTCATTAATCTGCACAACTAAGAGAGTATAGTTTCACTAACACCAATTTTTCTTGCCAATCTATGATAGAAAATAACAAAAGAGTGAATAGTTTTTCCCTTATGAATTGTAGCTCACAAAACATATATAAGTTCTTGTAACACTTTTTTCTATCTCAACTACATATATTTATAGGTAAAGAAAAGTTAGACAAACATAACCTACGCTACTAATAAGACACCAAATTAATGCTGAAATTATTGGCCATTCAAAACACATTCAAATTTGTATTGTAGGTTACATGGTAATTGAAAAGACATAATTTCATATATTAAGTCTTTAGTCAAAAACATTCAAAGACCAATACATTTCAAAAACATTCGCCAATTTAGTCTCCTTGTAACTTACACCTTTAATTGAGAATTTAACTATTTTATTAAAATACTCCAACAATTCTGACACAATTTTGCTTGCTTAGTCAATTAGTTCTACATAATCCACTTAGCCAATCAAATCTACTAATAATATAGCAATGTCATTTATTAGGACAAGTGATCCTAACATTTGTGAAGTAAGCATGGTGTGGTTGTAATATTTTTGGTCCAGCAAAAATAGATCTTCCCATAATTTTATGGAGATAACAACATATATGACGACATCTCAGATCTTGTATGCTATTGGACTATAAGCTTACAAAACTTGAATTTGATTTTCAACTGGTTTAACTGCCTATTTTAATACCAATTCTTTTCATGACAAGTACCTTTTTCTCTAACCAAAGCCAAAAAGTCTCAAACTTGCCAAGCCTGTTCTTTACACCATCCCCCTCCCCTCCTCCAATCACCGGCAGTTCATGAGATCAAGAAGTAGTTCGTGCAATAGAATTGTGTGTCATGAAGAGCTACAATTTATTCAGTAAACATGGAAAGTACATTCTCCGCTTTCCACCATTCATGCAATTAATGTTGATCTAAAATCACAAGGCTGAATTACTATTGGAAGATGACTATAAATCTCTTTAGTCCTTGAGCATTTTTCAACTACTAAAAAAGACAACATGTGATCTTTCATGAGATGTTTGCTAAAAATTTTGATTGGCATTATAGAGTTTTTCTTCAAGTTGATGAATCCAGAAGCTTTTTAGTAATGCTTTTGTGGGAATAGAGTATGTGTGTTTCTCATCCATTTCTAATTCAGTATTTGTGATATTTGTGGAAAAACAATTTGAGATGCATGCTGGATGCTTAAGCTTTATTTCTAATCTTGTACGAAGATATGATAAAAAATGTCACAATGTTGTTTAAAGTAGCATAATTAGTTCATTCCTCTTAGATTTTCTCAACCAGTGGATTACTAATACCTATGATTTGTTTCAGCAATGATAGTGATAACATGTATTTTGGGAGAAAAATGTCTAACTCATATATTTTGAGCGACCAACTAGTATTTATAATAGTACAAATCTAAAAAATTATTTACAAGAATACCCTTACTAATTTATTTATCTACAAAAGTACTTATATTCTCTTAAAACTCTCTCTCGAGTTAGAGCATATATATCATAAGCGCCCAACTTGTTACAAATGTATTTCGCCCTAAAGCCTCCTAAACTCGTTGTAAATAAATCAGCCAATTGATTTGTAGACGGTACATGAGATGTCTTGATGATTCCATCAAGTAATTTCTCTTGAATGAAATAACAATCAATTTCAATATATTTTGTTCTTTCATGAAACACTGGGTTAGACGCAATTTGAATAGCCGCCTGATTATCACACACTAAATCAACTCACACATATTCTGAGCCATAACGCGGTATTTAGATTCTGCACTTGATCTGGAGACAACTGTTTGTTTCTTACTCTTCCACGACACTAAATTACCACCAACAAATACACAATATCCTGTAGCTGATTTTCAATCTGAGGAAGAACCAAGCTAATCTGCATCACTGTATCCTTTAATATCAGTGTGTCCATGATTTTGATACAGCAACTATTTTTCATCAGCACTTTTAAGATACCTAAGAATTCATGTAACAGCATCCTAATGACTAGTACAAGGAATCTCAAAAAATTCATTCACAACACTTACTGCAAACAAAATGTCAAACCTCAGTATAGTGAGATAATTTAATTTACCCACAAATTTTCGGTATTGCGCAGGATCATCTAGTAATGCACCTTGATCTCCTACTAATTTTACATTAGGATCCATAAGAGTATCCACAGGTCGGCAACCTAACATTCCAATTTCACTCAACATATCGAGCACATATGTTTTTTGACATAAAAAAATTTCATATTTAGACCGAACTACCTCAATACCCAAAAAATATTGCAAGTGATCTAAATTTCTTTGTCTAAAAGTTTACCTACAGATTGGACTTAAGCTGCTGGATCTCCATAACATCATCACTTGTAATCACAATATCATCCATATAAACAACTAATAAAATCTTACCAGCATTAAAATGCTGATAAAATACAGAATGATCTACTCCACATCTTGTCAGACTGAACTCCATAACAACACTACTAAACCGGCCAAACCAAACCCTAGGAAATTGTTTCAATCCATATAACAATTTTTTCGGATGACAAACCAATCACGAATTCTCCCCCTGAACAACAAATTCAGGAGGTTGTTCCATATATATCTCTTCTTCCAAATCTTCATATAAAAACACTTTTTTTACATCCAACTGATATAATGGCCAATTATAAGTTGCTGTCAAAGAGATAAGAAAATGAAAAGATGTATTCTTGGCAACAGGAGAAAATGTCCCTAAATAGTTTATTCCATACACTTGAGTAAATCTTTAACCACCAGACGAGCTTTCAATCTATCAATAGAACTATTAGGCTGCACTTTTATAGTGTACACTCATTTATAACCAACAACAGGTTTATCAGAAGGAAGAGGGACAAGATCCCAAATACCATTTTGCTCCAAAGCAAACATCTCTTCTTGCATAACTAATCTCCAATCAGGATAATTGAGAGCATGGGTAATAGATTTAGGAATGGACACGGAATCAAGTGAAACAACAAAAGAAAAATATGATAGAGAGATACAAGAATAAGAAACAAAATTAGAAATAGAATGAAAAGTACAGTTCCTCTTACCTTTGTGTAAAGCAATAGGAAAAATAGAATGAGAAATACAGTGTCTCTTACCTTGTGTAAAATAATAGGAAGATCTAACTCACAGGAGGGCGTCATACCCAGATTTGAAAATTGAGAGTTAATTGATAAAATGCGTGATGTATCAGGAGGATCTAATAGCACGAGAATCTAATTTATCCACCTCGAGAGTAAGCTGATGAACAAAACACACACATCCAAAAATACGAGAAGGTAATTTAAACACAGATTTATGAGAAAAAGGATGGAGTGAGGTAACTGGCCTCCAAAAATATTAGATGGAATGTGATTAATTAAATAGCATGTAGTTAAAACTGCATCATTCCAAAACTGTTTAGGCACATTCATGTGCAACAAAAATGTTTGAACAGCTTCAATTAAATGTCCAATTTTTCTTTCAGCAACTCCATTCTATTATGAAGTGTAGGGACAAGAGAACTAATGAATAATACCGAATTTAATCATAAAAGAATGAAAAAATATTGTTTCGCATTATCACTGTGAAATATATGTATAGGTACACCAAATTGATTCTTTATTTCTGTAGCAAATGCACAAAAAATGGAATATGGTTCTGAACAGTCTTTCATTAAATAAAATCATGTAATTCTGGAAAAGTCATCAACAAATATTACAAAATATTTAAAACCTTACTTTGAAATGACATGACTAAGACCCCAAACATTAGAATGAACTAACAAAAAGGGTCCAGAAACCCGTTTATTGACTCTAGGGGCAAAAGAAACACGATGATACTTTCCTAACTGACAAGACTCATATTCTAATGAAGATAACTGACTCAAACTAGGAATCAACTTCTTCAAATTTTGTAGAGACGGATGACCTAAATGTAAGTAAATTTCAAGGGAAGAAACAGTAGTAGGACACGCAATCGAACCATTGGAGTTAAGAAAATAAAAACCATTATGCTCATGCCCTCCACCAATCGTTCTCATTGTTTTCAAATCCTAAATAACAACAAAATCAAGAGAAAAAGTAACTAAACACTGTAGAAATTTAGTAAGTTTACTAATAGACATTAGATTAAAAGGCAAATTGGATATGTAAAGAACAGAAGACAGCGGAAGAGATAGGTTAATTTCTACAGTGCCTAGTCCTTTAATTTCAGTTATAGATCCATCAGCTAAAGCAATATGAGAAAAGGAAATAGACTCTTGAATATTAGAAAAATATCTAGAGATATCTGACATATGATTAGTAGTCCCTAAGTCAATAACCCATGAGTCAGAATTAGAGGATGTGGGGAGACAAACCATAGCATTACCTTTTTGTACTAAAGAAGCAGAAGGAAGAGATGCATAATTTGTAGTTTAGTATTGTAGGAATTTAACATAATCTTTCTCTAATATGGCAAAAGTCTTCTGGAACCCTTGTGCTGAAGAACTTGATTCAACTTGGTCAGTGGTAACCGTATTAGCAAATCGAGAAGGTTTTCCAACTAAATCCCAACAAGTAGCACGAGTGTGATTTTTCAAACCACTATGAGTGCACTCATGGGTGCCTTGACCTCCACGAGCCCCATGACCTCCTTTAATTGTTCCTCCATGAGAGTCACATCCAAAATTAAGTTGCTCACGTCCAGAATTAAGTTGCTCTATCTGATTGTTGTTAGCAACTAAAATAAACTTGTCATTAATTAGAGCATTATCACCCTATGCATTATTCTTAGATACAAAACGTAAGACATGAGCATATGCTTTTATAAAGGATGGTAATTATTCACTTGCTAAAATTTAAGATTTGATTGATTCATATTCTAGTTTAAAGCTAGCCAAGAATTTGAGTACAAGCAGTTGTTCTCTTTATCTCTGCATAACTGTAATATCATTTGAGAGAGGCATTACAGCATTTAATTCTTCTGAGATTCGCTTGAGATCAGCAAAGTATTCAGTTACTATTTGTTATCTTGTTGCAACTGAAAATACTCCAAAAAAATATCATACATCTGTGAAAGATTACTGCAGTATAATAACCGGACATAATCCCAAACTTATTTTATTGTCTCACAATGAGAACACATGTAAGCAATTCGTGACTCCATAAAATTTCATAGTGCTCCAAGAATTTGGGGATTCTCTTGAATCCACATTAGTCTCTTGTTATCCTTCATAGGAGAGTCATCTGTGAGATGTTATTACTTTCCTAAACCTGTCAGATAAATCTTAATAGCTTTTGACCATTGTTGATAATTAGTGTCATTCAACTTCCAATTTGTGATTTGAGGTGTCACCATTGTCATAACATTAGTGGTTGTCATGACACTTTAGATAAACTTTCAACCATAACGAATAGCACTTCTAACAAAAAACAATCAAAATTTGTGATAAACCAATACGCGTGAACAGTAATGCGATGAACAGCATCGCGTGAACAAGACTTTTGTTAGATATTTAACCATAACCCTTGGACTTTAGCTCTGGTACCATGATAATATGTATTTTGGGAGAAAAATGTCTAACCCATGTATTATGAGTGACCAATTATTATTTATAGTAGTACAAAACTAACAAACTATATAAAAGAATACCCTTACTAATTTATTTATCTATAAGAGTACTTATATTCTCTTAACAGATAGCAGCACCGGAAAATCAAAGAACCATTAGAGCCACCAAGAGCTGATGAAAGCTGCAGAAAGGCTAGCTAAAACATTGAACGAAGCAAAGATTCGTCTTCTGGTTGGTAATGCGCTGTAGAAAAATGAGGCTGAAGGGTATGTGGCATCCATAGTTAGGTACCATTGATTGTTATAGAGATGGTTTTCCCTTATCTTGGGGTGATCTTGTAACGGTTGAAGGTCATTAAAGGAAGCAAAACAAGAAGAAAAGCTGTTAATTAAGCAGTTGGAGAAAAACAAATGGTAGGAGGCGGAAGAGAAGAGAATGATGGAGCAGGAGCTTCTGAAGGAGAAGTTGCAAAATGTAAGCCCCTGCTTTCGAAGTATTTGTCTTTCAATAACTGTTGTTACAGGTTTAACAAGTAAAAACACTTTTAACGACCATTTGATTACCTATTGGACTGGTCACCTGAATAAGATAGTAACTAAAAATTTGGTTAGTAAGTTTTACATAAAAAATAGTAAATTAACTCGATTTGGAGAAAAACAAATGGCAGGAGGCGGAAGAGAAGAGAAGGATGGAGCAGGAGCTTCAGAAGGAGAAGTTGCAAAATGTAAGCCCCTGCTTTCGAAGTATTTGTCTTTCAATAATTGTTGTTACAGGTTTAACAAGTAAAAACACTTTTAACGACCATTTGATTACCTATTGGACTGGTCACCTGAATAAGATAGTAACTAAAAATTTGGTTAGTAAGTTTTACATAAAAAATAGTAAGTTAACTCGATAAATTAGTAACTTTTATGTCTCAAAAAGTAAATTGGAATAAATATGGAACTTACTTTTTTTTGAGGTAAATTACTACTCTATATCTGAAACTTACTTTTTGGAGAGTAAACTTAGTTTAAGTAATAGTAAGTTTTTATAGATTAATAGTAAATATTGTTGATAGAATAGTAAATTTGGTTAGTGGTCAAAACCTACTAGTTTGTGGTATAAATTTACTATTTTACTTAAAAAACTTATATGAAACAAGTATTAGGAAGTTTATTTGAAATAATGTTAAGATTTTTTATTAATGATTGAAACTTAGTATTATAGTTAGTAATTACTCGTAATGTAAATGTATGATACACAATTGTAGGTATCATTTATAAATGTTACATGTTTTAAGCATTTTAAATATACTATGAAAACTATTTTTTTTGCACATGACCTTACAAAATATGTAAGAATAATTTGTCATATTATAAATTTTGAATTATTTTTGAATTTGTGAAAGGTTAGAAAGTTTGGATGACAATAACAACAAATCTTTCGAGTTATATATAGATTTGCACTTATTTATAAGTCACAATTTCCATATATTAATACCTATGAATATAATAAAATGGTAAAGTTTTAATAAATTTATTTACTGGGTCACAAGTATAAAAGTTAAAGTTGTATTATAATAACAACAAATCTTTTGAGTTGTATATAAAATAGCACTTACTTATACATCACAATTTTCATATATTAATGCCCATGAATTTAATAAAATGGTGAAATTTTAATAAATTTATTTTCTAGGTCACAAGTATAAAAATTAAAGTTGTATTAACGTAGCATAATCTTTGAAAATTATAGTAAAATTACCCATATGTTAAGTTTTGTGACTTTCAAACGTACGTTGTATCATTTACATTATGGATTTGTATCCATATTTTTTTATAATCAAACTCATTTTTTATTGGCAAATGGCATGTAAATTATTATAAAATGACATGTCATTTTATAATAATCATAATTTTTTTATAGATGAATGTTATGTAAACTGTTAAAATTATCAATTCACAAATGACTAAATCTGACTACTTTATGGCATATATTAGTCTAATTGACTAAAAAATTACTATAATGATGTGCACGTTGATTGTTGAATTGAAATTTCCTTTATTAGTAGTACAAGTTCTTCTAATCAAAGCAAAATAAAATAAAATATCTTTTCCTTTTGTATGCAGTAGTTATGCTTAGCAGAAAATTGTTAAACCATTTTTACAATGCATAATTTCTCCTAAAATTAGTAACATTTTCTAGACCTCTAACTTTGTCAATAATACTAACCACCGACATGTAGATAATCTTAAAAGCAAAAGCCATCAATATGACGAAAAAAAGAATATTTTCGTGCTAAACGAAAAAAATTGCAATTCTATGTGGAATCGAAGAAATTCATCATGAATGATAATGAATTGCAAAGTTATCACATTTCTAATTTTATATGCATCCAGAATTTCACGCAGCATTACTTTAGAGGAATTTTCCTTTTTTACACTAAGGATCCAATCCCAATCTCTATGTCTCTTTTTTTTTTCTTTAATCATTAAATGGGGTCAAAGTTGTTAGCAGTAAAATACTAAATAAATTTAATTCCATTTCAAGCTCTAATTAATTGTATACTAATATTTTACACCACAATCAATTGAGCATCAATTTCCTTTTTTTACATAGCTATTATTTATTTTATTACTTAGGTTAAATATTTATATATAAAATAATAGCAATAGAATGCCAATCCTTGGATCAATGGAACTTCAATTATTGTTAATAAAACTAATTTTGCATTGATAAAAATTAGTCTACAGGATGAAAAGTCAATGGCAACAGTTGCTAAAATATAGCAATTTTTAATTATGGGAAAATAAACAACTAAGTTCCCAAAATATTTCACTTTTATTGTTTAAAAAATCTCAACTTGTTGACTAAATTCAAAATAATTCTATTGTCATAAATATTTTTCCTCAAATTAACTTTAATGATTAGATATGAGATACAAATATGGTAAAATATCCCTCATACGTATGTCATGGATATTTGAGACTTTTACTAAAAAAAAAAAATTTGTTGTTAAAATAACATTGTATCATAGTGTACTAATTATTTTAGGACCATTTTATACGTGAACTAAATTTAATTTAAATTATACAATAGATTATATATGCATGTGATTGTCATTTATAATTGTTGGATCCCATTTTTATGAACAATCTCCCAAGGAGAAAAGTCCAGATCATACTGATTTTCTTATATTAATTGTTATACTAATTTTGTCATTTTTATTATTATATTATTTCTCATGTTGTTTGGGCTTTAACTCTTGTTATTTCTTGTGTCCGAGATGTAAATTTATTAAAACTTTATCATCTTATTATATTCATAGGTGTTAAATTATAAAAATTGTGATATATAAACAAGTAATATTCTATATATAACTAGGAAGATTTGTTGTTATTGTTATCCAAATTTGCAAAATTTTCAAAAATTGAAAATGATTAAAAACTTATAATACAACAAAATTTTATTGCATAATTTACGAGATTATGTTGAAAAGTCAAACTATTTTTCATAGTATTTTAAAATATATAAATAAAAAAATTTTAATTATACCTATAATAATGTATTATACAGGTATATTATGAGTACTTACTAACTAAGGTACTAAGAATTAATCATTAATAAAACATCGTATCGTTATTTCAAATAAATTTCCTAATTTATTACTGTTAACTTACTATTTTAGATGGAAAACTTACTTTTTTATTTTTAAATGTTATCCTATTTAGGTGGATAGGAAGTAATCAAATGGTCGTTAAAGTGCAACCACCTATTATATCTGGTAAAAAATTGTTTTGTTATCATAACTGTCGTTACTGAAGCATTGTCCGAATTATTTATAGTAGTACAAAACTAACAAACTATTTATAAGAATACCCTTACTAATTTATTTATCTACAAGAGTACTTATATTCTCTTACCAGATAGCAGCACTGGAAAATCAAAGAACCATTAGAACCACCAAGAGCTGATGAAAGCTGCAGAAAGGCTAGCTAAAACATTGAACGAAGCAAAGATTCGTCTTCTGGTTGGTAATGCGCTGCAGAAAAATGAGGCTGAAGGGTATGTGGCATCCATAGTTAGGTACCATTGATTGTTATAGAGATGGTTTTCCCTTATCTTGGGGTGATCTTGTAACGGTTGAAGGTCATTAAAGGAAGCAAAACAAGAAGAAAAGCTGTTAATTAAGCAGTTGGAGAAAAACAAATGGCAGGAGGCGGAAGAGAAGAGAAGGATGGAGCAGGAGCTTCTGAAGGAGAAGTTGCAAAATGTAAGCCCCCGCTTTCGAAGTATTTGTCTTTCAATAACTGTTGTTACAGGTTTAGTTTTTATACCAGTTGATGGGTTTGTTAGAATTGTGATGCTGTATCTACGCAATGTTTCCCTGGAGAAAATTCATATTTCATTTTGAATTTGATGGAACCTTCTGTAATTGAGACTCTTGAGATCTTCTGTATGTGATACTTGTTATCCACAAGTCTCTTACTCTCTACATCCTCCAAAGGAAAAAGAGCTAGAGCGGTCTCAAGATGAGGCAGACAAAGAGGAGAAGCGTCGTGAGAAAAAAGAATCTGAAATGAAGAAACAGATAAAAAGGCACCAAGAGGAAGCTGAAAAAGATCAACGGCGCAAGGAGAAGGAAGAAGCTGAAAACAAAAAGAAACTTTCTCTGCAAAAGCAAGCATCACTCATGGAGCGTTTTCTTAAACGAGGTGCAAATCCATTTTCAAAAAATGATTAGCCTCCAAGAAGTGCAACTGATCCATCTCCTAAGATGGACAAAAAGAAAACTGACTCAATTACTCTGGCAATGGACTCTGTACTCTCCATGGACACTGAAGTTAAGGTGGAAGATATATCGAAGTGAGGCTATTTTTCCTCATTTGTGCTCATGGAATGAAGCAACCATTGTTTTTCCAAAAGAATAACTAGTTTTGGTTACATTTTGCAGCCTGCATCTAAATTCTGGGCACCGCCTAGGTAATTCAATTCGTTCAAACAGACATGCATTGGGGCATTCGTCAGAAACCTAAGACTGAGCTTGTCAAGAAACTTAAGCTAACTAAAGGACTGGCTCGTGAGGAAGAGATGAATATTGAGAACCTTGTTGGTGGATGGGTTGGTTCTAGTACTGATAGTAGATTGTCTACTGCAAATTCAGACAGCATAACTGCAAGCAGCCGAGCACGTGTATGAGGTAAACAGTCATTGCAATTTGATAAGAGTCATAGGCCTGCTTTTTACAGGTTTAGGTTGAAGAAAAGGTAAGTTTATTGCGGAATAGTAGCCATTACGTTATTTGGTTCTGTGGCTATAGCTGAATGTCATCCAGGAGATTATTAGGTTCAGAGTGGCTCTAATTTCATTTATTGCTCTCTTTTCAGTCAAGTTGTAAGTGCACGTCACCCTTTTGTAAAGGATCCAGAATTGGATTATGAGATTGATAGTGATGAAGAATGGGAAGAGGTATGGTGCATATTTAAGCTTAATTATTGCTTGATTGTCCTGAAAACTATCTGTACAAAATTGTTTGCACAGGGGTGAAAAAGGATGAGAAGAGGAAAGTTTGGATGAAGGATGCTCAAGGGGTGATGGTGATGATGAAAGTGAAGATGGCTTCTTTGTTCCTGATGGATATCTCTCAGAAGATGAGGTATTTCCATGAGCTTTTGCGTAAAAGTTGCTAGTATCTTTGTTGTATTCATTGCCAGAATGATAATCACTAAATAGAGATGATCCTTAATTGGGCATTCAACAAAAGAAATTGAGTATGTTTGTGTGACAAATTAAGAAGTCGTGTTTAACTGACTTGTGAACCAAGAATATCATGCAAGTCGTTTGTTACATTTAGTAAAGAGAGTTTCACCATGATTGTCCAAAGCAATTTTTAACATAAGATTTGCCTACGTTCCCTAAATTCTCCAGTTATTTTTTAATTTTTTTTTGTTTCTTCAGTTTCATTGTTCTTTTATTTTTTATTTGCCATTTTTTTTTTCATTATTCAATTTTGGTGCTTTCATTTGTATGCTTTCAAGGTCTTATCTTATTAAAATTTAGCACTTAGCCTTCTCCTTCTCTCATAAGCAATGAGGAAGTCACCTACCTGTCTTTTCGTAGATCTTCATAATGGAGTTTTTCAAGCTTTGAGATGAGGCTTTTTTTTTAAAAAACAAGTTATATATTATATGTTATTGTATCCCTGAGTTCCTGTGTTGTTAACTGTCCAGTACAGAAATGCCCAGCAGTGGTGTTAATGTATCATCCTTCTTGTATTGAGCTGCTAAATGCTGGTTTTAAGTGTGATAAAACCGGAAAGATGTGAACCAAACTTGCATGGTCAAACAAGGTCACAAGATGAAAGAATTATCAGCTGTTGTTGGATTTTGTTTTTTTTTTCTTTATTTCTTTTTAGGAAATGCATTAGTTTTCCTCCTCCGTCCGAATTTTGACACTCCGTCTTGCAGGGAGTAGAAGTTGACAAATTGGAGGCTAATCACTTGGTTGAGGAGACAAGAAGTTCACCCAGTTCCAAGGAGGCACTGCCGAGTGAGGCAGTAAATCAGCTGTTTCGACAGCAAAAGTGTCTATACAATTTAACAGAGCATGCTCTTCGGAAAAACCAGCCCTTAGTCGTTCTGAATATAATGCATCAAAAAGCCCCTTTGCTTTCTGCTGATAACGTCACTGGTGCAGAAAAACATGAGCAAATGTGTTTGCAAGCTTTGAGTATATGAGCATTCCCAGTTGGCCCATCTGTACAGATTTCAATCTGTGATGACACAGAAGATCAAGGGGCTTGCACCTCAAGTACAAAAACCAACTCCACAACTTTGGGAAGTCCACCAAGCATATTGGACTCTGAATTGGCTCAGATTGGTTTTTTGTATGCCTTTAGCATTGATGTTTTCATTCAAAAGCTTCTAATGCTTTGCTCAAGTATAGTTACCAAGGAGCTCTTGCTATTACAATGGAGAAAGATTGGCCTAATTATGTGGATTGGAGTTTTCTTTCAGAAAATCAATATGTTGATAAAGCTTGCAATGCCAGACTAATTTTCTACTGAATTTTCAGGTATCTGTCATTCAATCATGTTCCAATAGCATAAACAAAGTGGTGGAATGTTTACATGAGAAGTTTCCCACCATTTCCAAGTCTCAATTGAGAAACAAAGTGCGAGAAATATCAGATTTTGTTGACAACCGGTGGCAGGTTGTTTTCAATTATTCATTCAAGCTTAGGAGGTTAAAATTCCCTTTCTGATGATTTTGTCTGTTTAGTTTGAGACCTGACCTTTCAATCTCACAAAGTTTATTGACCTGAAGTGGTAACCATGATTTTCTGTTGCTCTATATGACAATAGATTGAAAAGCTGCTTTACTCTTAGCATGTAACATAATCTTATGGTTACATTAAACTTGTGACTTTTCAAATTTGCTGAATAATAAACAGGCATCTTGAATAATAATAGTTTCTTTTTTAACTTCCGAGATATTTATCTATTTTAAGAGAAATTTCTAATTTTGTGATGAATTTTAAAAAAATTCTACAAAAGGGGTGATTTTGATTGGGTATTCCGTAGGGGGGGTCTTCGCATTTTGCGAATGCGAGCTCAGCAGAGCTCGCATTCGCAAAATGCGAGCTCTGCTTATTGAGCTCGCATTCCACGAATGCGAGCTCAATAGAGCTCACCCTGATTTTTTTTTTTTTTTTTTTGGGCTCTCATTAAATTTTTTCCAGAAAATAGTAAGAGCTAAATAAAATTTTTCAAATAGCTCGCATTTGATAAATTTGACCTCCAAAAATTGTATTTAATTTTTTTGTTAGATTTCGGATTTATAAGTATGACTTTCAGAAAATTAAATTCAAACTTGCTAGAAAAAAAATTTAAAATGAAATTTACGAGCTCCCACCAAAATGTATCTTTTTCAGAAAATGTTGTTTGTTTTGTAGAATTTGCCTTTACTAAAATGCTGTCGGTAGTAAAATCTTATTTTAAAAGCTCTACCAAAATCTTATATTTCGGAGAAATGTTAAAGAAATGTTATTTAAAATCTGTAATTAGCAGAGGAATAAATTTTTTTATTTTAAAACTTGCACGTGCCTAAAGTCATCAAATATGTGTTCTAAAAAAAATCATATTTCTTTTATATTAAAAAAAATTGGTAATTGTACGGTTGAAAATACGTTATTTTATTATAATACATTTAAATGGTGGAAAAAGTACACATGCATAGTTCTTTCTATTTCATATATCAATGAAAAAATAGAATGAAATTGTTAACATGTAAGGTATTGACTATATTTTATGAATAAAATACTAACTTTTTTTCCTTTTTTATCAAATAAATTTTTTTATCAAATTCTAATTTTCCTTTGTTATTAATGAATCGTATTTATTTGTTGACACCGACGAATTTTAGTTATAAGAATCTAATAGTTAATAGTCATTAATATCTGTTACAATTTCAACTGTAATTTTAGAAATTTCATAACGCAATGTTATTTAAAAAAATTATATAAGTTATTTTTATGAAGTGCATGTTATTTGTTTTCTTTGTTTTGCTGTTCGACAATTCCGAAATCTTTGTTTTGATGTTCGGCAGCTATGTTTCGATATTGCGTTCTGCTTCTCCCACTCACTTTTGTCTTTTTTTTTTTTCGAAATGGGTCTTGGCGGTATGTAGTGCGAGAATGCGAGCTCAATGTGAGCTCGCATTCCCGGAATGCGAGCTCAGTGAGCTCGCATTTTCAGAATGCGAGCTCAATGAGCTCGCATTTCCAGAATGCGAAGACCCTCTTTTGTGGAAACAAACCCAAGAACCGCCCTCGTTGTAGAATTCTTTTTTTTTTCCATCATAAACTGAGAATTCACCCAACATTCATGGGAGGAACGGAGTAGAGCAGGGAAAAGCATCTTTTCAATGCTCTTGTGCGGTACCCTCCTGTTGCTGAGTAGAAGATGCAGGTTTCTGGGATGTTTGAGGGGAGGTTTCGTAAGGATTAATAGATTTCGCAGAGGGAGGCAGGCACCTCTTGGAAAAAAAAATGTGGCAATGCTTTTTGTCCTCCCGCTGCCTTTTTCTGCAAAATATCAAGAATCTCGGTCAACCAAACAATACAATGCTGACTACTGGTGCTCTCAAATGCAAAAGAATAATTGAGTTCACAAATTGAGGAATAAGTAACCATAAAGTAACCAACTACCTGGTGATATTGTTAAACCAAGCTTCGCCAATACATCTTTCTTAACCTGCATCAGAAGAGTAGACCAACAAAAACAACAAATTGCAGTCTGAGAAACAAGCTTCAGATTAATTACGCATGTCCCACCAGAGGTTCAAGGACTAAAGTCCAGAACAAAGGTACAAAGTCATCCTAAGGAAGGAGAGAATGAAGCTTAAAAGAACTGTAGAATTGTGTTGCAGTTCAGATTAGACATGGAAGCTTAATGCTATGGACAAACTTTTTTTTTTTGTTCACAACCAGATGAAGGTTGATTATTATCAAAACTCTCTGTCATGCAAAAAACAATTTGGAAAACAAAAAAACAAATATAACCCCATATCTTCTTATTGGCAGGCAGCTGGAGGTGTGGGCAGGCAAGCAAAAGAACCTCCAGAGTGCATGAACTTGCCTTTGTAGTTACCTATTTTTCTTAAACTACTCCACATTAATTATGCAAAGGGATTAAAATAGGAGAAATTTCCAAGTTTGTGATGAAATTTAAAAAAATTCTACAAAAGCGGTGATTTTGGTGAGGTATTCCGTAGGGGGGTCTTCGCATTCCACGAATGCGAGCTCACCAGAGCTCGCATTCCCTCACCAGAATTTTTTGCAATTTTTTTTTTGGAGGGCAATAGAGCTCGCATTCGCGGAATGCGAGCTCAACTTATTGAGCTCGCATTCGCGGAATGCGAGCTCTCCCAAATTTAAGCTTTGGGAATTTAATCTCTCCCAAATGACACCTGCACTGGCTCATGGAGATCTTTACATGTTGCAGCCACTGCCTGCAGTCCTTCATCGCATACCGAGTCAAGCACCTGCATAAATCAAGGGTAAGGAAAACCAAAAGATTGACAGAATCAACATTCAAACGGAAATTCCATTTACTTACCCACAAAGTCTGGAGCTTATGGCAATGATAGATAAAGGATTTCAGTTGTTCAGTACTGATTGTGGCGTAGCTAAGATTCAGAGAGGTAAGGTTAGCACACACTGGAACTATTGCAGGCAGATAATGAGCATTGATTTCTCTGAATCCAGAAAGGCAAACTAGAGATTTGCATGCAGCAAAAGCAGAAACGTAGTCTGGCTCCTGTTCACCCTGAGCAACAATCTCTCCGGGGCCAAATGAACCAGTTCCCAAGTGGGTGAGCTGTGGAGCTCGAACCATCAAACGATAGAGCTGCACAATTGTTACATGTCGATTCAATCTAAGCTTCTTCAAAGACGGTGACTTAACCACAAGTCTCTCCAATGCCTCAAAATTAATAGGGGAGTCCACACAGTCAAATATCAAAGACTCGAGACAAGTTCCATTCTGTGGAAAACATGAAATCCAGTCCACTTCATCTTCTACCAACTCTGACTCAATCAAATCGAGCACTCTAATCTTCCTGAGATCACGTAAAAACAACTCACATTACACAAAAGAAGATCACATTAAATGCGAGCTCACTGACCTCGCATTCCTAAAATGCGAGCTCAGTGAGCTCGCATTTTGGGAATGCGAGGTCAATGAGCTCGCATTCCGCGAATGCGAGCTCACCGAGCTCGCATTTTGGGAATGCGAGGTCAGTGAGCTCGCATTCCCGGAATGCGAACACCCTATTTGTAGAACCCTCTCCAAGAAACGCCCTCGTTGTAGAATTCTTTGTTTTTTTCATCATAAACTAAGAATTCACCCCATGAATGTTCAACTGTGTTTGTTTCGTCCGGCCCACCCCTTTTCCACAGCCTGAAATATTTTAGTATGTACATTAAAATCCAGATCGTATATTCGACATTGGTCATATATATAAGTTTTGCTTTTGGATTAGGATTGTAATTTTGGTTTATCTTATGAATACAAAATTTACTAGTTTGTCTAAAATTCAGTTGACTATTCTTTCTGTTATATTAATGCTGCAATGCATGGCATGTCTGTCTTAATTGTGGGTGGGAAATGTGTTCCTTCAGTCTGTGAAGTTTGAGCATTTTACCATTTTGTAATTCCAGCTTTGAATCCGGATTCTTCATATTAATAAAGTTTTTACTTTCTTAAAAAAAAAGGCAAAAAAAAAAAATGCATAGGTGTAGTTAAGATTGACACCAAGACTCATAAAGAACTATTTCAGATATGATTTCAGGTTTTAACATGTTTAGATGATTTTAAATTTTAACTTGTTCATAGATGCGTTTAATAATAAAAGATAAAATATTTGATAATTAAATAGTACAGAATTTTGAAGCAAAATTTGTTCCAAAAAATAAGTAATAACATATTCATTTATCATTTTAATGCGATCTATACTAAAATTTAGTATTTAACAATTTAATAACTCAATGAATTCAGATTTCAATTTTCAAACTTTAATTTTAACAAATGCACCCTAAGTTGTGGTTTTTTCGTAATCTTATCAAAAATAGAAAATTTGTTAAAATAAATTTTAACATACAAATCAAACCCACTCTTTTGAGATTGGATTTCCCTCAAAAGAGTGGGTTTGATTTGTAAAATGGAGGTTGGGGTAGTCGGCATCCGATAGCAGGTATGTTTGATTGAGGCAAAATTTAGCAGGTATGTTTGATTTCCAACCTTAAATTCTGCCTCAATAATTTTTATCATTTTTTTAGAAATAAAAATTTGAAAGAAGAAAAGTAATTTGGAATAAAGAAAGAGGAGAGACAAAGAAAAAAGAAAAAAAAAAACTTACAGAGTAGAGGGGTATTTTTTGTCTCTCGAGATTTAAGTGATGCAAAATAAAGGTTAGGAGTTAAAGTGAGAATCAGAGTATATCTTAAGGAGATAAATTGCAATTAACCCTTAGTTGGGAGAAGACTTGAATACTAAATAGCTAAATCTAACCAGCCAAGTAGGTAGTGTCCATAAATTCTTTTAATTAGTAATGTCATAGAAAAAAATTAGTCACTTAGCGGAAAACTTTGATGTGTATATATGTACAAGATGAGGCTGGTTGCACAACAAACGGCCACTGCCTGCTGAACTCTAACCTTACTCCGTCATTCTAATTACTCTCGGTATTGATGGTAATCATGTGTGAAGAAGTCCAACAATTTTCGTTTTTGTGTTGCTTTGATATTAGGATATAAATATATTTGTTCCAAATGTGGTTTTGTCAATTTATATGGTACTTTGATTGCAATTGACTTCAATAACTAAAGCTGATAAAATTGACAAGATTTTCAGCTTCAGGTTTCAGCTTTCTTTCTGATCTCTCTTTCTTCCAAGCTGCAGTACCAACTGATTTCTATAAAAGCAAAGCAACTTTGGCACCTCTTTGTAACAAAAATCCCAATAAAGGTGAACTTCACTAATGTAGACTGTAGAGAAGGTGTGCATGCCTAAACGCTTGTTCTCGGTTGATTATTTTAATTGATCATAGATTCTCATTTTGCATAATCAATTTTTGTAATGTTTTCAATTATTTTTGTATCTTGATTATAGAGATTATTTTTAACGACCTAAAAAGTTAAAATCTATAACGACCCAAAGAGTAGCTTTTGCTAATTCCCTAGATTTTGTAAAATCTAAAGCAACAGAAAATCTAAGAGAAACAAAGACAGTTCAAGTTGCCACAAGTCCCTTCTCACTGTTTTTAGCTTGCTCTTGCGTATTAGTCAATAACACTGGACCAAAATTCCTACAGGAGATTTGGGTAAGTAACTAATGTGGACACACACAAATACTCTAACTTGGGTAGAGAAGGAAGTAGAAAAAAAATCCTCATGTTCCCCTATTCTGGGACTTTCTCTACAACATCAATTCTATTATCATTGAAACTTTTGACAATTTCTGAGATCTACTTGACCATTTTCTTGTTCATCTACTTGTAAAAGATTAATGTATCAAAGCATGGATCGGGATTAGCAGCTAGCTAAACCTATTAGATCCAGTATCAACAGCTGCCCACTTTACCATTGTTCTTGCGCGTATCCAACTTCCAACCTTGAGGTGGATAATGCATCCAGAGTTCTTTCTTCCAACTTGAAATTCAGTTGCTGGATCAATGCATATGCCTATTTGGTGGTATTTTGCCACAAGTCCCAAACCAAAGAAATGAAGTTTGTTTTGTTTGGTTTCATCCTCCAAACTGGATGGTAACAAAGTCATTTGTTGTTGACTTATTGGCTCAATAGCCACAATTGTCCATTGTGCAAAACTACAATGGTTGACAATTGCGCACAAACTCTATATCCTACATCGTTAGTTTTGTTAGGAATTCTTTCATTTGTAAACTATAAATAGAAGGATCCTTTGATAGGATAAGATATACCAAGCAAGAGAATTATAACTTGCTTCCTTCTCTCTCTTTGTAATATTTCTTCTAGTGAAATATTAAGTTGTTAGTGGTGTCCGAGAACGTAAGCAAATTAGTCGAATCTCGTTAAATTCTGGTGTTCTATTTTATTGTTTATTTAGTAACTATATTTGTAGGTATATTTGTAGTGAGTTATTGTGCAATTAATTGCATATATAGGTGAATCTATCTAGGAAATTGGTACTTAAGCAGGCCAGTGTCTCACCAAACATTTTCTGGGAATTACCATTTTGCAATTTTAAGTACCATAATTTACTCGTTATACCATAATTTGGTAGAACTTTTGCAACAATTGGTATCAGAGTTCAAGATTTCTTAGTATGCTCTGTGGTTGCAGCATAGTCTGATCTTCCACATCAGAAAAGATTTCTTGGGCTATTGTTATTCTACATTTATGAGCTACTAAATATAATTTGTAGAGATGGCCGAAAGTAGATTTTCATCTACAATGCAAGCATCGACAAGCTCGTCGTCATCTATTATGGCGAGAAATGCTATGATAAATGTAAAATTAAATGTGGAGATATTTGATGGTACTGGTCATTTCGCTATGTGACAAAGTGAGATTTTAGGCGCGTTCTTTAATCAAGGTCTAGACACTGCCATTGAAGAAGAGAAACCAAAAGAGATTGAAGAGAATGAATGGAGGACGCTAAATCGTTTAGCGTGTGGTACAATTCGATCGTGTCTTTTAAGGGAACAGAAATATGTGTTCTCAAAAGAAACTTCTGCAAATAAATTGTGGACTGGATTGGAAGAGAAGTTATTGAAGAAAAATTATCAGAACAGGCTCAATATGAAAAAGCGTTTATTTCGCTTCACTTATATTCCCGGCACAACTCTAAGTGATCACATCACTAATTTCAATCAGTTAATCACTGATCTGATGAATTTAGATGTGACATTTGAAGATGAAGATTTGGCTCTCATGTTGTTGGGATCTCTTCTTGAGGAGTTTGAGTATCTTGAAACAACTCTACTCCATGGGAAAGCTGAGGTGTCCCTCAGTGATGTTAGTTCTGCCCTGTACAGCTACGAGCTCAGAAGAAAAGACAAGCAAAATAGCAGAAATGGAGCAACAGAAGGTCTGGTAACTAGAGGATGCTCACAAAATCAGAGAAAGGGGACAAGAGATAGATCCAAATCGAGAGCTAGACTAAGTAAAGATGAGTGTATTTTTTGCAGAGAGAAAGGGCACTGGAAGAAGGACTGTCCAAAACTGAAGAGTAGACCTGACAAAGAAAAAGCTGTTGCGGATTCAAATGTAACTGAGTGCATTGATCAAGATTCAGACTTTTCATTAGCTGTCATGCCTACTAGTCATTCTAGTACATGGCTATTGGACTCAGGTTGTAGTCATCATATGAAGTCCAATAGGGAATGGTTCTTTAATTTCAAGGAACAAGAAGATGGAGTCGTCTACATAGCAGATGAGACCACATTAGCAACAAATGGGATTGGTTCAATTCGGCTGAAGAATCAGGATTGATCAATTAGGATTCTAACTTATGTCCGATATGTGTCAGAATTGAAAAAGAACCTCATTTCTGTGGGAGTACTAGAATCAATGGGTTATAAGGTGTCAGTATATAATGGAGTGATGAAAATCATTTCAGGTGCATTGGTGCTGGTGAAAGGAATCCGAAAAAATAATAACTTGTATTACTATCAAGGTAATGTAGTTGTTGGAGTAGCGGCAGTGGCTTCCAGTGATAATAGAGAATTGAAAATAACCAGATTATAGCATATGCGCTTAGGGCATGCTGGAGAAAAATTCTTGAATCTTTTGATGAATCAGGAACTATTGAAAGGAGCTAGTGTTTGCAAGTTAGATTTTTGCGAGTATTGTGTCAAAGGGAAGCAGGCAAGGGTAAAACTTGGCACTGCAATTCATGATACCAAGGGTATTTTGGATTATGTGCACTCTGATGTGTGAGGACCTTCCAAAACAACTTCTCTAGGAGGCAAAAATTATTTTGTTACCTTTGTCGATGACTTCTCTCGAAGAGTATGGGTGTATACTATGAAGGCAAAAAGTGAAGTATTGGAAATTTTCATCAAGTGAAAAAAGATGGTGGAAACTCAAACACAAAGAAAGATCAAACGCCTTCGAACAGACAACGGAGGTGAATACACTAGTAATCCGTTCATGGATGCCTGTGAGAATGAAGGCATTGTTCGGCACTTCATAGTCAGGGATACATCACAGCAGAATGGGGTGACAGAGCGTATGAACCGGACATTGGTGGAGAAAGTTTGGTGTATGTTGTCCAATGCTGGGTTGGGCAGACAATTTTGGACTGAAGTTTTAGCATATGCAAATCACCTCGTCAACTGCTTACCATCAACTGCTATTGGCGAAAAAACGCCATTAGAGAAATGGTCGGGAAAACCTACTACAAATTATGATTCCTTACATGTGTTTGGTTCTACTGCATATTATCATGTTAAAGACTCAAAGTTGGATCCAAGGGTGAAGAAGACGCTCTTTATGGGGATCACGACAGGCATTAAAGGTTATCGCCTTTGGTGTCCTGAGACGAAGAAGATAGTTTTCAGCATGGATGTCACCTTTGATGAATCTACCATGTTAACAAAGGTAGATGTACAGCAGAATGATGGTATTCCACAACAGGTGGAGAGCACTCCGAAGCAGGTAGAGTTTGAAAGAAGCATTATCAGACTAGCGATGGATATAGGGGCAGATGAAAGAACTCCTATGGTAGAAGAAAAATCAACTGAAGAAGATGTTCCAGTTGGAGAGTCTTCACAGCAACTTGAATCAATTGCATTGAATAAGCCAAAGAGAAATATCAAAGTACTTATTCGATATGTTAATATGGTGGCTAATGCATCTGCAATTGCAATAGATGAAGTTTCTACCACTTATCTTGAAGCTGTCCAAAGTTCAGAGAAAGAAAAATGGAGGACAGCCATGGAAGAAGAAATGCAGTCCCTTTATAAGAATCAAACTTGAAAACTTGTCAATCTGTCAAAGGAAAAGAAGGCAATTAGGTGCAAGTGGGTATATACAAAGAGAGAAAGATTTCCTGACAAGTTTGGTGTTCGCTACAAAGTAAGATTGGTGGCTAAAGGCTACGCTCAGAATGAGGGAATTGATTACAACGAAATGTTTTCTCCAGTCATGAAACATTCCTCCATCAGAATTTTATTGGATTTGGTTGTACAATTGGATCTAGAACTTGTCCAATTAGATGTAAAAACTATGTTTTTACATGGTGACTTGGAAGAAAAAATCTACATGACTCAGATAGAAGGATTCAGAGTTGCTAGTAAAGAAAAGATGGTGTGCAAGCTTGACATATCGTTGTATGGATTGAAACAGTCTCCAAGGCAGTGATACAAGCGATTTGACAATTTTATGATGGGGCAGAAGTACACAAGAAGCAAATATGATGAATGTGTATATTTGCGCAAGTTACGAGATAGATCCTACATATATGTTCTTCTTTGTGTTGATGATATGTTGATAGCTTCCAAGGATCAAGGTGAGATTGAAAACTTGAAGTCTCATTTGAGTCGGAAGTTCGAAATGAATGATCTCGACGAAACCAAGAAGATTCTCGGCATGGAGATAAGCAGAGATAGAAGATTGGGGAGACTTTATTTGACTCAGAAAGAGTATCTTAGTAAGGTATTAAAGAGGTTTGGCATAAATGAAAAGACCAAACCTGTTAGTACTCCACTTGCTCCTCATTTCAAGCTCAGTGCATCTTTATCTCCAAAGAATGATGCAGAACGAGAATATATAGCAAAGGTACCGTATGCAAATGCAGTGGGTAACTTAATGTATCCTATGGTGTGTATAAGACCCGACATTTCACAGTCAGTTGGAGTTGTAAGCAGGTACATGCATGATCCTGATAAGGAGCATTGGCAGGCTGTGAAATGGATTTTACGGTACATTTTGAACACCGTAGATGTTGGATTAATATTTGAACGGGATGAAAGGATTGGTCAAGGCGCAGTTGGATATTGTGATTCCGACTATGCAGGTGATCAAGATACACGTCGATCAATGACTGGGTATGTATTTACAGTTGCTAAGGCACCAGTCAGTTGGAGGTCTACCTTGCAGTTAACGGTTGCTTTGTCTATTACAGAGGCGGAGTATATGGCAGTTACGGAGGCTGTTAAGGAAGCAATTTGGTTTCATGGGTTGCTTGATGAATTGGGAATCGAACAGAAGTCTCTCAAAATTCATTTTGATAGTTAGAGTGCTATTCATTTAGCAAAGAACCAAGTCTATCATGCAAGGACGAAACATATCGACGTACGGTATCATTTTGTGAGAAAGATTTTGAAAGATAATACAATACTACTTCAAAAGATTCAGACTAAGGAGAATCTTGCTGATATGCTTACGAAAGTTGTGACAACTATCAAATTCCAACATTGTTTGAATTTGATAAATGTTGTGCACAACTTGAAGATTGGCGCTTGACAGCGCATTTGAAGACACCACCAAATGTTGGGAGAAGAGTGAAGCATTGAAGATATAGAGATTTCGCCAAGGTGGAGATTTATTGACTTATTGGCTTAATAGCCACAATTGTCAATTGTGCAAAGCTACAATTGTATTTGTTGACTTATTGGCTCAATAGCCACAATTGTCAATTGTGCAAAACTACAATTGTTGACAATTGTGCACAAACTCTACATCCTACATCGTTAGTTTTGTTAAGAATTCTCTCATTTGTAAACTATAAATAGAAGGATCCTTTGATAGGATAAGATATACCAAGCAAGAGAATTATAACTTGTTTCCTTCTCTCTCTTTGTAATATTTCTTCTAATGAAATATTAAATTGTCAGTGGTGTCCGAGGACGTAGACAAATTAGCCGAATCTCGTTAAATTCTGGTGTTCTATTTTATTGTCTATTTAGTAGCTATATTTGTAGGTATATTTGTAGTGAGTTATTGTGCAATTAATTGCATATATAGGTGATTCTGTCTAGGAAATTGGTACTTAAACAGGCTAGTATGTCTCGCCAAATATTTCCTGAGAGTTACCATTTTACAATTTTAGGTACAATAATTTACTCGTTATACCTTAATTTGGCAGAGCTTCCGCAACATTTGTATGTTACAAAATTTTCAAACGTTAATTTTAGCTTTTGAGAACATCCAAATAATTGCTCACCGAACTGTTAGGAACCATGAATACATGACACCAAAAGGTTAGGAACCATTAGGGGTGTATCAAGTTTGTCTAAATTCTAAAACATCGATCATAACGTAACGTGATTGAGAGAAAACTTTTCACATTGGTATGTTGGAAAGTGTCACTTTATTGCATATGAAATGAGGCCTGGGAATTGATGCCCAATGCTTTCAATTTGGGTAGTGGTCTATTAAGTACTTCAGAGGCCACAAAGTTTTCATGCCCCATTGCCCAAAGTCCCTCTTCAGAATGATGGTTACTGCTGAGACCCTTATTTTTCAGCTGGTTTGTCTACTAATAGTGCTGGTTTTCAGGTAGAGTGTTATTTGAAATAAGTATTAGTTAGCATTGCTGAAAAGTCGTGCTCAGTGGCAAAGTTTTTCTGGGCTTGCTTGCTTCACATGATGCAGCTAGTACTGGCTTTGTTGTTACTGAAACGGTTAAAAGAGTTTCTTGCCAAGAGTCAAGGCGTTCAAGAAATGCAGAGGACTGATAGTTTGGAATAGACAATTTGACAAGCAATCTGGTTGAAATGACTCTAGAGATTGAGTCGAAGATGTTCCATCCAGCCATGGCCGTTAATAAGTTGGAAGTGGAAAAGTAACTGGGAAAATGATACTGAAATGTTGTTACTGTTTCATTGCCAAGTGTTCATTTAATTTTCTCTTGTTTCTTTTTTCTTCAATTACGGGATTTTACCTATCATATCGGTGGTGACTTGAATAATATATCAGCTATAGATCTTTAATTATGTGAAATTTCAGTGGAAATTTCGTACGTGTTCCAAATCGCCATGATTGAAAAGTGCTTCAAAAGAGATGAAAATAAAAACAAGAAATAGCTAGCATGGATTTGAAATAGGCATGGAGTGGTTATAATTCTCTTTTGGCCTGGCAGAAGTATACCTTCCCTCAACTTTATAAAGATTGCAACAGGAGACTTTTCAGCTGCATGATTTCCTATTGATTTCCAACAGCAATCTGTTTTGGGGTGTGCCTCTTCCTTGTGAGTGGTGACTGCTTTTGGCTACGGAGAAAGCTGCTGTAGTTGAGAGGTAGTGCCCATTCTCAAATTATTTTCGATTGTCAAAACGGGTGAAAATGCTTTTCTGTGGTGGATCATTGGCTATCTCAAGGGCCTCTGCTTGATAGATTTTGGTACAAGTATAGTGAAGCAATTTGGAAGCAATCAACAAACATATGAGGGTAGTCAGCCTGCAAGATTGAACTTTTAACTGTTAAATCTGCAATTAATTAAGTTTTTGCAGCCAACTGCTGAGATTGTTTCATGGTAGCATTTCGTTTGATTTGAGGGATGTATTCCTAGACACGCTTTCAATAGTGTGGTTATTATGTATACATCGCTTGAGCGCAAAGGATGAAATATTAAACTGAATTGACTGATATATAGATGGTCTATTCTGGTTATATTCTGGTTCAAGCACGCTTTATGTCATAGAGGAGTTTGGGATGGCATGAGGAATTGGGAATCATTTATTCTTCATGTGCCCTTGTTCTAGTTATATTTGGTCAAGAGTTGAAGTATGATCTATGTTATAGAGGAGTTTAAGGATGGCAGGAGGATTTGGCTTGGCAATCTCATCATTTGAAGCAATATTAATTGGATACATATTATTTGAAATAATATTCGTGCTTACGTCACAAACATATTTGTCGACCGTTTTTTTTAATTTTTCCAATTATCTTCTTATCTCACAGATATCATGTCATAACAAGTACTACAGTACTTATTTTAAATAATATTTCAAATACTATCTAAACAGTTGTTTTGGGTATTTACTAAGAAAACTAGCTAGCTTTGGGAGCTGTCCTCTATCATTTATGGAAAGGAATTGATTAAGGCGGTATTCAAAGAGGTCAGAAATTACATTGCATCTTGGAAGAGGGTCCCAAACACTTCTAAAAATTGGGAACTAAGCCTTGAATGAGATTTTCCCTAATCTATTTTTGAGAAATAGTAGTATGCCTATTTGTGAATGGTTTGTTCTTTCTTATCCATAGTACTATTTGTGCTTGTAAGGCAGCTTAATTACTGCTTATGTAAACTTTCTTGCTGATCAATAAAGAAGTAGGGTAAAGGGCCTTCTGTTAATTCCTAAACACTATAATGCATTGACACGTATCCTCTCTTAACTATCACAAAAAAAACCCTATAAGTGCAACTCTCGTTTAATTAAAGAATCGAAAAACTAAAGTGACACATACTAGACAGGAAAAAAAATCAGTTCCTTCTCTCTCTCCTTTTCGATCCCATTTCTCCTCCTTTGTTGCTTCCAAAATCCTTTTCATAATAAAGAACTTCAGAAAACTTTGCCTTATTGTGATTGAGAGAACCAAAAATCTAAAATTAGAAAAGAAATCTTGTGCTTGTGGTTTCATATTCACAAGTGCAATATGATACCAAAACTTTTTGTCCCTACCAGATGTTAGATAGAATGTTGAACTACAAAAATTTGGAGAAACAGACACAACCTGCGAAGGTTACAAGGCTAAAAGTCATGTATGATGTTTGGATTGTTTCAATTATTCTGTATTAATATAATAGGTGTATTAGTGTAAGATATATAGAATACTCTACCAATTGTACACAATTTCATCTCTTCTAATGATTAATTCAAAGTTAGAGGATGCAATTTGACATCAGAATGAGGGTTTCTTCATTTTGCTTTGATTTTTTTTTGGTGGGATAATTCATCGATCCATGAACTGACTATATGAAACGAAGGCTAGTACTCTAAAGAACAGTTGAGCAAAATTTTGTCGGACCATACTACTGAATTTTGTTGAGAAATTTCCCATTTGGGATAAGAGGATTTGTGACAGAAGGAAGTAGAACCTGAAAAAAAGAAGAAGAAAAGAAACAAGTGTATTCTTTTCTTAATGATGATTGTTTAGATTCACTCAAGAATTAAACTTAACTAGAAATCTTTATTGTGGTAGTTGAGGGAGGACATATATCCAATCATTAAAGTGTATAACACGGTACGTGTCAATGCAGAAAAGAATAATTCCTATCTTATATACTAGTTTACTTTATTTGATATTGTACTTTGCTCTCCTAAAATTCTTTCTACCACCAAAACATATTACAAATCATATACCGTTCATGTCAACTGAAATAAGATCACAAACTTGTTTAGTTAATTATTGTGTGAAATTTCTGTGTTCGTCTTTTGCAATACGAAAATCAAATAATGAGTGAAGAAGGATGTGGCAAAGCATCTCGGCAGTGAGGAAGGAAGTATAAAAGGAAACTACAAGGAAGATTGGTAATGGGAAGAGCACGAGGCTTTGGGAAGATAGCTGGATACCAGATAGTCCAAATAGGAAACCATCAGTAGCCAAGCCACAGGGATGTCAGTTAAGGATGGTCTCTGAGTTGATAAACAATCACAGATGGAATAGAGTGCTGATTCTTAAAACTTTTTGCTCACAAGATGCAGAGAGAATACTGAGAATATCAATCAGTGTAACAGGAAGAGAAGATAGCTTCTACTGGACACATTCACAGCATGGCCAATACACAGTCTAGTCAGGCTATAAGGTGTGGATGAAGGAAAAGAACCAGAGGGACTCTATGACAAGGAACGAGGCAAGAACTAGCTACGAAGAAACCATAAGCAAATCCTGGAAAGTACTATGGAAGCAGAATGTCAATCAAAAGCTGAAGGTTTTCATGTGGAAATCCTTACATGGTGCACTCCCAGTAAGGGAACTGATCTTCAATCGAACAAAGCAAGGAAACCCAATGTGTGCAGGTTGTGGAGAAAGGGAAGAAACAATAGAACATATGATGTTCCAATGTAAGAAAGCAAAGGAAATATGGAAAATGGCGCCTGTTCAGTGGGAAGGACTGGAGCATTTGACTGGATGCTTCATGAAATGGTGGTCAGCAATTCTGGAAGCTCAGGAAAGTAGAGGGGAGGCAGTTCAGGTGAATGTAACCATTAACATCCTCTGGCAGATTTGGAAAGCTAGAAATGAAAGAGAATTCAACCAAAAGGAAAGAGAGCCTCACAAAGCAATTGAGAAGGCTCAAAAAGAATGGAGGGAGTTTGAGGAGGCTAACAAAGGAATGGAACCAAGGAAGATCACTCAGGAAACAGAAGTGCAATAGTGGATTGATCAACACCAGAACGAAGGAGAAATGAGAATGCTACTCAAGATTCATACTCAGCAAGATCAAAATCAGTCAATAGTGGGAATAGGAATCACTGCAACTGATAATGTGGGGCAATTACAAGGAACCTGGGCACTCAGAGAAAGAATGTCGGGGAACCCAGTGCAAGACCAAGCAGAAGCAGTGAGACTAGCTCTACTTAAAGCTGCCAACCAAGGATGAAGGAGAATCAAAGTAGAGCTGGACAATAAAAGACTGGTGGAAGGTATAAAGGAGTCAAGATATAGCAACTGGCGAGTAGCTACTCTTATTGAGGATATCAAGTCTATTTGTAATTTGTTTCATCAGTGCTCTTTCTCTTTTGTGAATTTGGGAAAAGTTGATAGCATTAAACTGAGCATGCATGCTCTTAACATTTGGGTAGATGAAGAGTGGATTAATCCCATTTTTAGATGCTAACACATCAATGACATATGTAGGATTGCTGTCCTTTTGATTGGACCTTTGTTCAGTTACTGTAAAGAATTGAAAATGAAATACAAAGCTAATGTTTCAACAAAAAAAAAAGGTGAAGAAACTTGCTTTTCACTTCCCATTTGTGTCGATTTAAACAATCAACTATTCCTTAGGTCATTATCGTTATTTTGATTTAACACTTCCATTTTACACGTTGCATTGCTCCTTGTTAGTGTGCTACTCAATGTTTCAATAGCTCAAGACTAGCCTGTCAAAAACATAAAATCTTTGTCACTATAAACTTTCTTTTGATCCGTTTGGATTGCTATTTTTAAAAATTTTTATTAAAAAAAATATATTATAGCTATTTGATATATGTGAAATAAAAAAAATAATTCACAAATGTGTTCACGAAAAATATAAATTTTTTTTATAGAAAATATCAATCCAAATATTTTCGAGTAAAAGGCACCAATGGTACCTAAACCTTTCGTGAATGGCAGTTTGATACTCCTCCTTTCAATTCTATCATATCTATTAAAATTTTGGAATTGTGTCTAATTGGTTCCAAAACTCAAATCTAGTGGGAATTGGACGAGCTGGCTAGATGTGGCGAAGAAGGGGTAGTTTTTAGAACAAAATTTAAAAAAAAAATTTAAAAAAACATATGGAAACAAACAAAAGCATATTGCTGTAAATGGTTTACAATGATGAAAGATTCCCTTAATCACAATATGTTGGAGTAATTTTACATGTTCTAATACCGTAAAACCTTTATAATTAACAAATTTTTAATCGTATGTTTCACCATTATAAACCATTTTGTCCAACATGTAAACTGATTATAATCTATTAAAGATGTAAAACCTTCGCAACTGATGGTTAAATTGTATGTATCCCTATTGTACATCATTGTGTGCAACATGTAAATTTTACCACACTATTCTTTTGTTGGTTTCCTTGACCACATAGGATAGACAAACGAGTAATCCGTTAACTTTCATTATCATTTGTTATTTTAACGTTATCTAGCTTTGCAACTTAAAACTTTCTCTCTTCCCTCTCTATACCCTCAACCTTCTCTCTACTCTTCTTCCTCTATAGGAGGGAGATATTGGCGTTTAAGTCAGGTCTTTCTTCCTCTTCCTTTGTCCTATTCCTTCGTTTCTTACTTTGATTTAGTAAAGTCTCTCTCAAACCATCCAGGTGAGAGTTTTTCTTCTCTCTTAAGCTATCCTGATAAGAGTTTTGTTTAGTTTTTTTTGTTATTTATTTTTTCAGATCTAAGAATTTCTTCAGATCTATATGTTAAATCTAAAATTTTTTTGGTCTTCTCATCAGATCTCAATATCAGTTTTGAACTTGAACAAGTTGGATAGCAGATCTAAGGGAATAGATATGCACAGATATCTATGGAGTGGTTCGTTCAATATGTCAGATTTGATGATTGATGATTCACGGTGTAATCTTTTATATTTTGTATCTCTGTTAAATCTTATGATTTTTTAGATCAAATGTATCTATGACATGTTCAATGTATTTTTTGCCATTAGTGCAGATTACTTTGTCAAGCAAATTGTGCTGGCCAATTTCCAGCGAGATGATTAATAATATTGACTTATATTTTATAAAAAAAACGCTTTGCAACTTTGACTTTTAAGAATAATGGCACTAGATAGCCATCACTAGTACTAAAATATACATGAAAGTCCAGAAGAAATTTCAAATGATAAATTGTAGAGAAATATTAAAAAAAAATCAAACTACTGTGCGATCATAAATAAATATTGTCAAATCAAGATTTGCGCTAATTATAAAAATTTACTACAATCAGACATTTGTTGATCTAGTGAGTTCTTATCTATTGGCAAAACAATCAAGGTTGACACCCAAAAAAATTTAAAGATTATGAACTGGAGTCTCACTATATCTTCTAGGTGGGTTTGGATAGGCATTACTTGAACAAAAATTATTTGCTTGCATTACAAATATATTTTTTCATATTTTTTAAATTACTTTTTTTTGGTCTCATATATATTATATCGTAAAAAATATAATAATAATTATTTCAAATAATATTTCAAATAAACTTCTATCTAAACTCACAATGTTCAAAACGTCAAAGATCAAAGTTATTTAAAATTTGAAATGACGCGATCAAGTCAAAAATGACAAAATTAACACGTACAAGAGTATACAGGTCAACAATATTAAGATAGTTGAATGTTAACGTCAAGCCTTGTTTCAAATTAACGAGAAAAGGCTTTGGAGGATCAAAATAGAAGTACCATAGCTTCTCATTAACAACATAAACGTCCACATGGACGCACGACTTCGTTCTCCTCAACAAGTTTTTGAATTGACCAAGTTTATGAATTGACTAATGCTTCGTTCGACCTCCTTGAAAGTGATTCAAGATTTCAAGTGGTCCTCCAACTGAAAATTTTTTTATTTGGTCCTCCAAAGCGGGAACTGTCTCAATATGATCTCTTAAACTGAAAGTGTCTTATTTTGGTCGTCCAAACTAGCAACAAACTTTCTAAAGTTGGTCTTCGAAGGTTACATTGTTAAAGGAATTAACAATTGGCTAGCTTTTGAAGGATTTAACTGCAACAAGAGGAAATAAAAAAAAGTAATTTTAATTATTTTACACAAAACTTTCTCACCTTAATTTCTTTAGTGATATGTGTACTAGAGCTTTTGAAGTGACTTGTGATTTCAATAGCAAATGCTATGGAGGTCGTACAAAAGAAAAAAAAACTACACATTCTAGTTCAATAATAAATTTATGAGAGAAGAAAAGCGCTATTAGCAGAATAAATGCATAACCTAACATGATTTTAACTTTTTTGTTGCTTGATTGTTCTATGATTAGTCAGTCATGTAAATGCTTGGAGGATGAAATTGGAATAGTATTCTCAATTTGGAGATTCAAATTCAAATTTTATACTACTTTGGATTACTTTGGATTGGAGGGACCATATTAAAATATCTTGCTACCTTGGGGGATTACATTCAGTTTAAGGGACCAAACCAATATTTTTAATCATTTTAGAGGGCCAAAATAAAATTATCCCTATTTATGTAATTTTAAACATTTGTAATCCAATCCAAAACAAAAAAAAAAACTTACAATCCAAGACAAATTTAAGCTATAATCACTAATCTTCCATTACTTTTAAAACAATTAACACAAGAAATAAAAGGTTTCATTCTCACAACCCCCTCTCTATTTCCAAAATACCATAAACAAGAAAAAGTTATAAAAAGGAAAACATAAAATCAGGGTCATAAAGGAGATCTAAAAAAGTTTAAAGTACTCAATGAAATAGGAAACAATAAAAATGAAAAAGTTGAAGGGCATTTGTTAAATTACCACCAAAGATTGTCGTTCAAAGGGGTCCCAACTCCCTGATTCACACATCTCCTTCCTCTCAGAACAGAGCGAGAGAGAGAGAGGGAGAAGGCACAAACACCTGGTTGGAGAAAGGTAAAGATTTCGATCTGACAAAATTCCCATTTTGCTTCGTGAATTTCAAGGCGGTGTGACATCACATCTTTTGTGTGTGGTTGCGTGTCCTTTTCTTGAAAATTCTTTAAATGTTCTGTGTTTACGTGAAAAGACCTCCATTCTTTCTTCTCTTTTCTCTTGGTCATATAAATATCTCTTTCAAAACACGCGTTTAGGGATAACCCTTTTCCCCATTTTCCGTGTGAATCTCGTGTTGATCATTGCTTACTCGTTCTGCATCATTTCTGTTTGTAATTTTCGAAATTTTAAGGATACAAGTCGAAAAAGTTGTGTTTTTGGAAGTCACTTGCAGGTTTTCCAGCTGGATTTGAAGATAAAAGGTGAATTAAAGTGGATGTTCAAGTATGCATTTGTTGCATAGTTTGTATTTAGATTTGCATTTGCTAATTTATGTTGAAATTTGGGTTGGTTGGCTCAAATCTTGATCTTTATGAAAGTTCAAGATTATACATCTTTAAATTTTTGTTTCTGAATTATTGGGTTTTTTGGTTCATGATTTATGACTTTTTTCTGTAAAAAAGTCACATAAGTTTTGTGTGTTTTTTTTTTTAGATATATTCCTGTCTATTTTCGCCTCAAAATATTTTTTTCTCGTAATTTATGATACCCATGTCTGATCCAAGCCTGTTTAGCGAATATTAGCGAGCCCTTTTGCGATTTCGATCTAATTGTATTTGCTTTATGGATAATTCGGGATTTGATTAATTTGTGTCCTGTTATTTTTGGTTTTGATTGCAGGGTTTGTGTCTTCTCTTGTAGTGTATAAATACAAATAAATAGACCTTCAAGGAACTCCTGAAATAAAGGGTGAGGAGGTTATAATGGATTACGAAAGTAATAATTGGATGTGGGAGGGGATGTATTATTATCCCCATTTGTTTGGTGGGATAATGTTAACTGCTGCTTTGCTTGGGTTATCTACAAGCTATTTTGGTGGGATTAGTGTTCCTACTTTGCCATATTTGTTGCCTGGTTTTGGGATCTTTCATAAGAAGACACGCGGAAAGAAACCAGTTCGTGTTTATATGGATGGTTGCTTTGATCTCATGCATTATGGCCATGCAAATGCGTTGAGGCAAGCGAAGGCTTTGGGAGATGAACTGGTTGTTGGAGTTGTGAGTGATGAGGAGATTGTAGCCAATAAGGGTCCTCCTGTCTTGTCAATGGAGGAGAGGTATGAGTGCGTATATTGTTCTTCTTGTTGCATATCTGTTTGTGAAAATTTTATTATTTACCATTTATCTTTCAAATGCTTCGACAATTTTCTAAAACTAAAACCTCTTTGCAGACATGTTGTCTGTTAGCTTTCCACACTTTTTTTGGTGTATGTATCATACTCCACTTTGTTGATTAAAATAGTGTATTTTATGTCACGCAAATATATTTATTTGCGGAGTTGGCGTAGTACGTTGGTTGATTATCAACCTGGATGCTTTTGATACCAATTGAGATGTTGAAGATTGGAACTAACATAGTAACGTTCAAGGTAGATGCATCCAAAACAGACCATTTTGAGTTCTTTAAGCCATTATGCAAGATAAGCAACTTGGAAATTTTGAAATTGTGAGGTATAGGTTTCAGAGAAAAATATACGATCTTGACATCTCTCCTATACCCGCGTCCTCTTCTTTTCATTTGCTTCAGTTTATAATTTTCGTACGCGAGAAAGTATACGACCATTTTGAGTTCTTTAAGCCATTATGCAAGATAAGCAACTTGGAAATTTTGAAATTGTGAAGTATAGGTTTCAGAGAAAAATATACGATCTTGACATCTCTCCTATACCTGCGTCCTCTTCTTTTCATTTGCTTCAGTTTATAATTTTCGTACGCGAGAAAGTATAACAGAGGGGGAAGAAAGAGAAGGGAAAAGTGACGAGAAATATTAAGACAGAAAGAAAATAGGTAGTGACAAATTCATTTCTAAGCTTTTTCCAGAGCTAAACTGTCTGATCTGACCTAGGACACTTCTGGAGGTTACCATTACTACAGGAGAATAATGCATTAGGATTCTTAGCTATTGATTATCTATCTACCTTGAAATTGTGAAGTATAGGTTTCAGAGAAAAATATACGATCTTGACATCTCTCCTATACCTGCGTCCTCTTCTTTTCATTTGCTTCAGTTTATAATTTTCGTACGCGAGAAAGTATAACAGAGGGGGAAGAAAGAGAAGGGAAAAGTGACGAGAAATATTAAGACAGAAAGAAAATAGGTAGTGACAAATTCATTTCTAAGCTTTTTCCAGAGCTAAACTGTCTGATCTGACCTAGGACACTTCTGGAGGTTACCATTACTACAGGAGAATAATGCATTAGGATTCTTAGCTATTGATTATCTATCTACCTTTAAGTTAATAGTGTGCCTTAGAAAGGGGCGGCTCCTTTGAATGGCCTAGCTATTTCATTTGCTTACCAAGTCCTCAGGGAATCTTGCTGGATCCAGCTATTTCTTCACTTCATTCATGCCTTCTCCTTTTTAGATTTCAGTAAAGAAGTTTGGATAATAACAATAAATTGAAGATTGGCTTATCAAATTCTCGACTCACAAAGGTATTCAAACGTGTAAACTAACTCCAGAACACCCAAAATAGAATTTTTAGACTCACTAACTTGCGTAACATACACAAAAGGTATTCAAATTGAAGATTGGCTTATCAAATTCTCGACTCACAAAGGTATTCAAACGTGTAAACTAACTCCAGAACACCCAAAATAGAATTTTTAGACTCAGTAACTTGCGTAACATACACATAAGTGGACATGCTGTACTTCAGATTATTATGTCTCTTATTTTAGTTGTTCACAATTACATAATTATTCGATTGTAGATTAAAAGTTGGTAAGCAACCTTTTGCACTGCCAGAAATGGTTGAATACCTTCTTAAGTTTCTCATGATGGATACTGATGAGGATTTAACATGTTTTAGCTGTCAATGATGTCCTGGAAAGATTTATTTTCAAATTCTTCTTGACTGAGCAAAATGGGGGAACTAACAATAGAGATCAGGCAATATTTGTAAACAATTTGCTGTATCGCATAACTTGTGGTTTGCAACAAACTAGAAGCCGGGCGAAGAACAATTTTATTTTGCTGTGGGTAAGATATGTGCAAGGATCAATAACTGAGTGTTCTGTTTAGTTGGAGGGGAGTTGGGAGAATTAACAAAAATAAAGACTTGTTCTATATAAGAGGACTTAAAGTGATGTATTTGTATAGCACTAGATGATTTTTGGAATTTACATCACAGACCCTGGAAATTAATGTCAGTTATGTTTTATATTTTCCTGGACTACTTATCACTCCATAGTATTATTATGCAGATGATTGTTGAATTTGTGGTGAGCTAGCTAATTTGAAGTCATTTCCAGGCTAGCCCTTGTAAGTGGTTTGAAGTGGGTGGATGAAGTTATTGTCAAGGCTCCTTATGCAATCACTGAAGAGTTTATGAACCAGTTATTCAACAAACATAAAATTGACTACATCATTCACGGTGATGATCCTTGCTTGCTTCCAGATGGAACTGATGCTTATGCTCTGGCTAAGAAAGTAGGTCGCTACAAGCAAATCAAACGCACTGAAGGAGTCTCCAGCACGGATATTGTAGGTACTGTTCTTCTATACCTTCTGTGTCTATCAATGTCATGGCCAACTATTTCCTGAAATTGATTAGTCATTCATAAGGTTTGGCTAAATTGTCCTATATGCATTTTGTTTTGTTTTTCTTGGTCAATATTAACTGCACCCTTGATTGCTTTGCCCAAATAAGTGCAACAGTTTCAAATATTTATTTGCTTTTTCAAATAAAAAAGTCAATATTTTAACTGTACCATTTATGAGTTACCCCAACTAAATATTTCGTAACTCTGATATCTGTCCAACTATAGGGAGGATACTTGCATCTGCTAAGGCTGTTAAAGTTCTTGAAGATGGCTTCATATTATCTGACACTGAAAAATCAAATAATGCAAAAGAAATCCCCGTCCAAGCAGGTCAGGCCAAGGTTGGCTATGTATCCCAATTTCTTCCTACCTCCAGAAGAATAGTTCAATTTTCGAACGGCAAGGTACAGCCATTCTTGTGCCTCAATTGTTATCACACTTCACTGATGCATAGTAGTGTTTCTCTTTACAGTTCACAGAGTTATCTTTGACTTGTTTACTTTCTTAAATACATATTTATTACCAAATTGAAATAGCTCAAGAAACAATGCAAAGATAAAAACATGGTAAGGTTTATCAAGCTATGACCACAGAAAGAATGGTGTGGTCAAACCACTGAGGATGAAAGCTTAAATCAAATGAAGGACAATAGCTTTCTTCAGTGATGGGGTAATTTATAAGTACCCATAGCTAGAAAGACAATATAAACCCAGTATGTTAGAAAACCATTTGAACTTACAAAGGCAACAACTTTTTTGTGTTAAGTAAATTAAGTTCATGATAGTTCACCACTACATGAGCTCTCTATGGTCTCCTTTAAAACAAATGTAAGGGAGCTGTTATTTAACTCATCACTTCTAGCTGTATTCTAGATAGTATGACGCTAGTATCTTTCCTGCAGATATGAGAATAATTGCAAACTAATATGAAGTTAATGACTAAAATTTCTTTAGATGGGTGAACTGCAGATATTCCTTCATGTTCTCCAGTGTGACTGTGAAATCAGCAGATAGTAAGATTGGTTGGACTAGCCCACTTTTCTGTAGGTTATATATTTTCTTATGCGGCTCTTTTAGTTGCCTCTAAGTCAGGCAAATTTGGTTAATTTTTAAATTCATTTTTCAATGTGTTGTATCTGCGAAAAGATCATTTATTTTGATGAAGAGGGGGCCTGCCTTCTTATACATCATCATCTAGGATTTGACTTGTACTATGGATACTAATAGGAGCTGAACCATTATGGCAAGGAACAGTGTCTTTTCTTTTGGGCAATATAGCTTGAACATGTCACATCCATTGATTATAGGAATTCAGGCTTCTCTCTGTTCTGTCTGCAATCTGTTTATAGTGGTCTCTGTACTTCAGTAACTTAGTACATTCTTTTTATAATATTTAATTTTAGGGACCTGGACCTAATGACCGTGTGGTATACATTGATGGAGCCTTTGATCTTTTTCATGCTGGCCATGTCGAGGTAAATCCCTAGTCCAAAAGGAGCCTGCATCTTTTACTTGCATAATTTTATTTGCAAGTATCTGTCTGCATGTATTTTTTGATTCTGGATTTTACTCCTGTCTTGTAAAACTTCTCTGGTAGCATACCAGTAGTCCCTTTTCCATTTTGGCTGCTGCAACTGAGAAGTGCTATTTTGGGAGTTATTCAGCAGCCTTCCATTTTATTTGATCAACTTAGTCAGGATGCTCCATGAAGGAATTATTCTCATCATTTGCACTAATTTGAGATCTTTTTCAGCAGAGTAATCTCTATTTCGTTTATCATTCAAGCCAGGGTCATATTGCTTTCAAAAGTAAGATTAAAATCACTAAAATCTCATTGGGTACTGTTGTAGAGAATGTATTTGTATGTGTCCTCTGTGGTTCAGTTTTAGCTGCTAGGACAACTGTTGATGAAACCATGAAGCTGTTGATTAATATTTTGGACTATGCTGCCGGGAAAAAACAGATTGGTTAATGTTTGGCTAAGATGACTTGAATGTTATCATCCTTCAGTATTGTTAGATTCGCAATCCTGCAAGATATGAAGCTTCAGGTTTAATAGACTATGCTACAATGTGGTTCTCTAATTTACTAAGTGAGCAGAGCAACTGAAACTGTAATGGACAATTTGTGTCAGTAATTTATTCACCAGATTAGATTTTATGATTCACATGTTAGGTAGGGTGCCCAACTAGATAGACTTGTATTTCTCATTTCTTGACTATTTATATCTGTCCAACTACCTTTAGAGTAGTTGGCCACCAGGGACAGGGAGAGCCTTGAGGCTCTGCTTGGGTGCAGGTCAAGGGATCGAATCCCTTGACTTGCATTCATCTCCAGGATTTTCTGGAAGTTCCATCAGCAGGTGCAAAGGCACCCGTTTGGTCCGGTGGTTGTTCAGTTCCCTCCGGGTTCTTCCTTGGCCCATTTGGGCCCACCCCTCCCCCTTAGGATAGAGTAGGAGTAGGTAAGAACAGAAACTATTGTGCCAACCAAAAAAAAAAAAAAGAAAAAGAGACTATTTCTATCTGTCAGGATTTGTCCTGTATCATATTTCCTACTCAATGAATTCTAAAGTTTGAGCTTCTCTTTCTGCATGTACAGATTCTCAAGACTGCCAGGCAACTTGGAGAGTTCCTTTTAGTTGGTATTTACTCGGACCAGACTGTTAGGTAAGTTTAATCATCATAAATTGCTTTGCTATCCATAAAAACAGATATTGGTTCAGAATGAATGATAAAGGGGGGTTTTGATGGCATCTTGACCATTATCATACCCCTTTCTTCTAATGAGGACAATATGTAATTAGAATACTCTACTTTCCGAAATTTTATTTAATGAAAAACAATACTTTGATATTGGAGATCTACCATTGTATCCTGCAGTGAACTTCGAGGAAGTCATTTTCCACTTATGAATCTGCATGAGCGTAGTCTTAGTGTGCTGTCTTGCCGCTATGTGGATGAGGTCATCATTGGTGCGCCATGGGAAGTAACAAATGACATGGTATGTTTTGCTTTACATTTTCTAGAGGACTCTGTAGCTAAACCATCAGACATCTGTAGCCATTACGTGTTTTAAAAGTGACACTCTTATCAAACAACAGAAAAGATGAGAACCCATCTCTATTGATCTGATTTAAAAGTCTGAGCATGATTTAGTTTATTGTGGTGATTGTCAACATTAAAGATGTGAACAAACCACGAATAATTCAAGCATGCAAGAAATCACAGTTCTTTATCCGTCAAGAGTCAATAATGATTTGTTTAGATGAATATTTACATGTTAGAATGCTGAACATCCCTTTTTGCTACTCCTTCCCGCTCTTTTGCTTTTCAAATGTTATGTGCAGTTGATGTGTGCTATTCTTTTCTTAAGATTAGAGGAGCATTGGCTTAGTTGAAATTCTAATGTCCAATTTCCAAGTGATTTTCAAAATATGCTGCAACACAAAGATTGTCAAGTGTTTGTATCCTATTTCAGTTTTCATTTTGCAAGAAATAGATACTATTTATCAACAGAACTAATATGAAGGATATTTGGAGACTAGTTGGTCTCTGAGTCAGTGCTTACTATCTCGTTAATTTTAGCTCCATTGTTATTCCAACCTGCTCTTATTCATCTTAGCTTATTTATTACCCCAATCTATTTTGTCAAGGCTTGCTAATCTTGTTTACTTTCTGTTGGATACTTACCTTCACGGCATTGTTATTGATGAGTTTATTAGCTATTAACTATCTTGTTTACGTGATTAGATCAAGACTTTCAACATATCTTTTGTTGTGCACGGGACAGTTGCTGAGAGCAGCTCTGCATTGAATGTGAGTACATTCAGTATGTGCAATGTGGTATTTGCCAACTTCTGTTTGATAATGATATCTTAGGAGAATATTTTCCTCGTGCAGGGAAAATCTGATCCATATGCAGTTCCCAAAAGCATGGGAATCTTTCGGGTGCTTGAGAGCCCAAAAACTATCACTACAAGTTCAGTAGCCCAAAGGATAATTGCCAATCATGAAATTTATGTGGTACTTACTTTTGCTTCTTCACATGCATGACTTTAAGATTCTTTCCAAGTTATTTCATGACATATGCTGAATCATTAGATTTTGCATCTTTTCCTAAGGTAATACTGGATTCTGTTTCACCTTTTAATTAAGAAGCGGAGTAAAAATGAAGAAAGAAAAAGCAAAAGAATGAAGAGAAAGAAGGAAAATTGGTCCATGGAAGATCTTTTACTTTCCCCAAAAATCTATTCCTGTGTGCATGCGCATGAGAGAGAGAGACTTTCAGTTGCAAAGAGAATAGGGTGTTGGCAAGCATGCACACGTCTTTGTGTATGTTTGAGAGAGAGAGAGAGTTTGGATTATGAGGAGAATAGGGTAACGGAACTTATGGAGGCAATTCTTCCGCTTTCCTCTCTGGTTGCAGCTGGTCAAAGAACTAATGACAAGTTCTTTTGGTACATGTAACTTCTTAACAATCTGGCTATTGCTGTCAACAGGCCATACCGAAGAGTCATTTCTTGGCTGTTGGATCTCGTCATTAAAGACTTTGTTCCTTTCCTCCTGTCATTGAAGGCTTCGCCATTTATTAGTTGCTGCTCACAGAGCCAATTAGGAGGGAAATTGAATAATAAATTTGTCCCTTGCTGTCTTTAGAGACTTTTTGGAGATTGACATTGTATCTCATGAGCCAGTTATTGTTGTGATCTTCTATTTATGGTTTTTTCTCTGACTCACGAGCTTCATGCCATTTCCCTTTTCAGAAACGGAATGCAAAGAAAGAAGCAAGCGAGAAGAAATACTATGAAGAAAAGAAATATGTTTCGGGAGACTGAAGTAGCTTGATCATGTAGATAGCTTCCTTTGACAGCTCCACGACAGGAGTGACACTGATGCCATTCACGATAGAACTCAGGCCATTTGCTCTTGAAGGGTATGTAGAAGAGGGAAAAGAACAAGACATAGAAAAGAAAATTAGTTAGAAAAGCAGTATACCATTCCTGTTCCTGTATTTAACAACTCTTAGATTAGGGCGCAGTTCGTCAGCCATCAACTACTAACCTTGGATACATTGCTACGTGAGTTATGTATAATTTGAGAAATGAAGTATCCCAATTAGTTGTATTTCTTACGAAGGCATATCATTAAAGTAGCAATATTTATTTCCATTGCTACTTGACTGTACCTGAATGTTAAATTAGTTCCCAGCGGTGGAGCATATAATCAAAATTTTTGCAGGATGGAGTTGTGATGTTTTTCCTTGCATTCATCCTTTTCTTTCATTGCTATTTTTTTTCCTTCCGGTGAGAAAAAGCATTAATCATCAATGATACTGGAATTATGCAACTGAATCAGACTATTTGGCTACAGATGAGAGCTGAATCCTGAGTAAGGTCCGTTTCATACACCTAGGCTTCCATAGAGAATAGGGCTATCAGGAAAGCCTAGGAGAAGCTCAATCCAATGCCTAATGGTCCTTCGCATTGTACGAGCATAATAGGGCATTGACCCTTTGCAAATAGGAAAACACGTTCAACTGGCACTCTTTCTTGAAATTTGTACAGATGGAGGCTATCTCCCACTGTACTAAAGAGATCAATCTTGCCTTTGTATATTTCAAATTTTCAATCATCCATAAAAGCATCTGCAGCGGAATATCATGGGAGGTATACGGGTCCATTACACGCATCTCACTATTCTAAAGAGATCAATTTCGCCTTTGTATATTTCAATCATCCATAAGATCATCTGCAACGGAGTGTCATGGGAGGTATACGAGCCCATTATACGTATCATTCTGATGATGCGTGTAATAGTGGTCCAGTGTCAGCAACGAACAAATTTTTTTGAAGCTGCAACAGACAAAATTTTTACCAGCAAGTTAAAGTTAGCAACGTTCATATAATTAAGTATGGATTATTATGATATCTTCGCATTTGAGATATCACATATTTGTTAAATAATTACATAATTATTTTTCAAAAAATAACAATATATTATTATTTTTGAGAGATAAAAAAAGATATATTGTTCAAACTTAGAAATTAACAATATTATTTTTTAGAAAATAAAAAATCCAAAAGGTAAAAGAAATATTTTATTCATTTATGGGATATGAGTTGTGCATTATTAAAATAAATATTTGATTTAATTATGAACCTATGCTATTATACCTTGTAGAGTGTAATTCATTGAGAGTGGGAGTATAATAAAAGAAGATAAAGTAAAATGCTGACGTGGCATGTGGATTACACTCCAAAGAATGTAAACCACTATGGATGCCCTAAGAAGGGGTTCTAAAAAAGAGGGGCAAGAATAAAAAACAAGAAGACCTAACTGCTGCTGCTGCTTTTTTAGCCAAAGATCTTGGTGAAATTCCACTAACAGCCCCCCGCAATCGGGTTTGATAGGTACAATTTCATGCGAGTCAAAATTGGATTTACGAAGGAGCGAGATTGCAGTGTTTTGAGTCTAATTTAACTTTTGTGTGAGACATATGTTTTTGCTTTTTCCATCATCAGAAGCCTACATCTTAACCTCCTCCCAAGTCCAAGTTTGCTATGGCTCTTCTGTAACACGCTAATGTGTAACACCATGTTACACATCCTCATGCATTGACATGGATCCTTCTTAAGTATTCAATTTAATTAGAAGAATAATTGTAATAATTTAAAGAGTACACATGTCAACATATCAAAGTATGTAACATGGATGTTACAAAGTTGCCACTTCATTAAAGGGTGAGAAAAATCTGAAATCCCCTTAAGGCATTGTTTTTAAACCCAGGTTTGATCGGTCGGATTGCGAACAGACCATGGCTATAGTTCGGTTCTTACTTTGGATTGATTAGACTTAAGAACCAGTGACGATTGTGTGAACCATGCAAATCACTCGAATTGAAATGAAACCGTTAGGCCGGCGATTTTTTTGTTTTTATCTATTAAACTGAAAAAAAAAAAAGAATAGGTTCTTCTTAACTCTAAAAACTAACCACTAGGTGCAAAATCCGTTCACTTTTTTCTCACATTTTGCCTCTTATCAAGTTTCTTGACTTCCTCCAGGCTTCAAGTTTCTTTATTTTTTTTTATTTAACAAATTTGCAATGTTTAATTCCTAAAGACATGGTTTAAAGTTTAAACTCACAATTTCCAATTCTCATAGACATGAATTTTGTTTAATTTTAGAATAATATGGTGTTTTTGGGTAGGATTTAAGATTATTTTTTAGTAGATACAATTGAGGTAAATTTTATTTGTTTAAACTTATAATTTAAAAATTTATTTGTGAAAATCCAAGTTCTTTGAAAATATTAAACTTTTTATCAGATAAAATCTTAAATTGGTCCATTAAAATGCCTTATTTTGTGCACGTATATTTATATAATTTATTTTTAAAAGAATTCATTAAATTAGGGTGAACCAATCCGATTGATTGAACCACAATCCGAACATCTCACCAGTTCAATTAATGGTTCGAGTTTCAAAACATTGCCTTAATATTTCTATTTACTTAAATTCTTTATTTCAGGTTATTAGAGTAAATGGAGAGTATTCTCATAATACAATGGTGTTTCTCTTTTAACTTTTTGTATTAAATTTTATAGCTACAAATAGCCATCATTCTCACCACGCAAAATTGTGCATGTATTATGCATTATAGAAGGAAAAGTGTGTGTACATATACATATACATATATACGTACATACATACATATATATACATGTATGTATGTATAGAGTTAGGAAGTGTGTTGTAGTCGGACTGTCACTAGTTAAATTGTTAGTTTAAGTGGTAGAATCAATCATATATAAACAAAATATAAAAACAAGTTAGTAAGTTAGATCAGGCGGTATAACCAGCCATGAATTGTTAGTATAAACGGAATAAATAAAACAAGTAAATGAATATGAATATCAGGCGGTTTAACTGACCATTTAAGAGAATTAGATTGAATATAAAAGTTTGTAAGAGGACTTACAAAGTTTGAGAAGCATGCTTGATCTTGATTAAAGCTTGCTCCTAATTTAAAATCTAAAAACTAAAAACTAGTTTGTATTCTAGAGAGAAAGAGGAGAGAATTCTTTAATTTAGAAAGAGAAGTTGAAGTGTAGAGAAGTTGTGTGTTTTTGTGTTAGGATTGAGGGGTACTTATAGCAAATTTTTTTGTGTTGTTACATTACTCGTTACAGTGATTTTTACTGTTTGTTATAATGTACAGTACCGCTACAATGTACAGTTTGTCTTTTTGCTGTCGTGTTTGCAGGGTAACTTGCCGGACAGCTATAGTGACTTTCGGTGCTATAGTTTTTATTTTGTTGTTCTGGTTGAGTTAGTTTGAATGTCCTTAGAAGTATCTGTTTGTGTATTTAGCAAATGGTTGCTGATAATTTTTGTTTTGTTTCCTGAATCATTTCGTCATATTGAAGTGTTTGTATTCTCCATTCCTTAAGCCAATGTTTGTTAAGGATTAACCTCTGAATTTTTCTTCGTTTCATGAAGCTTTGATCTTTCAGGATTCGGATTGTATAGTTTGTTGGTTTTGCCGCAAAGTTGTCATGCTTATATCTAAGGTGTGGAGGGATTCGATCACCAGTTTCTGTGTTGTACAATACAACATCAAAGTATCTGATTATGTCTTCTCTGCATTCCTGTTTGTAAGAATAGTAGTTTTTCGAAATGTGCAAGATTGTATCATCAGCAAGTTTGGTTGGGATCCAGTTGCTGATTTTTCTGGATACTGAGCTTGTCATCTTCCTGCAAAATAGAAGTTGTTAGTTTTAATAGTTTGGAGAAAGGTAGGAGGGCATTAGGATCAAGGAATTGAGATATTATGCCCTCATCTGTGGTTAGTTAAGGAATTAATTGGCGAATAAAAGATATTCCTAATATAACATTGTTAGTTAATTTTTTTGGCTAGAAAAAAGGTGTCTGGGATGGATAAGGAGGAGAATTGGATTTGAACATCTGACAGTTTGAAACTGACTTCAAATTTAGAGCCATTGACTCCCCTAAACCCTTCCTTGATTTTTTCAAAGAATTGGGTGGAACAAGGTTTCCAAGAATAGACCTTTGGTCTGCTCCAGTATCAAATAAGACTTCAGTTTCGATTACATAATTATTTCTAATTAGTAATCGAATTTGGACCAAGTGGTCTTTATCTTTCTTGGTTTTCTTAGATAATTAGTTTAAGAACTTAGTGACATCCTGAGTGTTTGAATTGGTAGGTTCTTCAGCTGGTACTAGGTTTTGAAGAACAAGGCTGTCAAGTTCTTGCTTAGCTTTGATTGCTCTGATATCTTCTTTCAGAAGATCAATTTCTTTTTGGAGATTTTGAAGGGTTAATGGCTTAGTAGGTTTAGAAGGAAACCTATCAAGAATGTCTGTGAGATTATAGATTTTGAGGAGTTTTGAGTCTTTAGTTAACGGGGTTGAAAGGGGTTGAGATTTGGTTCAAGGATTCTTTGAACTTGTTCAAGTAGAGTTGTCTTTTTTCTGTTTCTGGAATATGTTCAATGATGTCGAGAAGAAGATTTTGGTCTTTGGTCAACACATTGACTGTAGGACCTTCTTTTTCATCTTCATCACTGGTGGTTTAGGAAGAAAATGTTGAAATCTCATCATCTAACTGATTAACATAATCTTCTTCTCGTTCAGAATCATCAGTATTGATTCGATCAGAAGATTTGATATTTGGGCTTTGATCTGGTCTTCTAGACCTAAGATATTGATTTTTTAGTTGAATTTGCAATATCGGGCTATATATCCAGATTTATGACATTTGTAGCAAATGATTGGAGGTAGGGCTGGTCCTGTGATTTGAGGTGGTTGTATGGGAGGTGGTTGTTTATTGGACTGATATCCCTTTTTGGAAAAAGAAGGTTTTTCAAGATGTTTAGTGGGTTTAGGTCATTTATGAGATTTTTTGCAATAGTTAGATAGCCTAAATTGTTCATAGAAGAATCCAAGATCTTTTCTTCTCTGGGCTCAATCCTTTGCAAGTTGTCTGAGCATCTTGTCTTGTCGTCATACTTTGAATGCAACTTATTGAATCTGGCTGATTAACTGTCCATAAGTTATTGTTTTCCATGATACAGTCTCGTTGTATTGAGTCCTGAGTTCTTCTCCAACTAGGTCTTGTAGTGATTTGGGAAGGCCATTAAGAAAATTTTCTTTTCAATAGGCTTTGTTGCTGTCTGATCTTGTATATATTTTGGTTAAGAATGTGTCTTTGTACTTTCTGAAGTCTAAGAGATTTTTGCATTTGAGGTTGTTTAATAGCTCTGAATATTTTTGGGTCACCGACGAATGTCTTTGCGATAGTGAATATTAGTGTTGCTACTGCATTTGAGATGGTGTTTTCATCTTGAGGAATTGGTTCACCATTGATATCGATTTTGACTGCATTGAGAATGCTGTCCTTGTCTTCTGTAGTGAAGTGTTCATCCCACCAACCTTTGAATTACCCGGTGAATCTTGTTATTAGAATATGAGCAAATAATTGGTCAGTAAAACCATGTGTTATTCGATAGGTTTTTGCCACCATTGTCATTTGTTGAAGGATTGTAAGAATATTGTATTCGAAATCTCCATCTATGTTCCATTCATAAATGTTGTTTGCATTATATGAATTTTGCATAATATTGAGTTTTTCTTTAAGAAGAACATCTGGATAGGTAACTAAGGAGTAGTATATTGATTTTGCGGCAATGTTGTCATGCTTATATCTGAGGTGTGGAGAGATTCGATCACCAGTTTCTGTGTTGTAGAATACAACATTGAAGTATCTGATTCTGTCTTCCCTACATTTCTGTTTGTAAGAATAGTAGTCTTTCAAAATATGCAGGATTGTAATCATCAGCAAGTTTGGTTGGAATTCAGTTGCTGATTTTTCTGGATACTGAACTTGTCATCTTCCTGCAAAATAGAATTTGTTAGTTTTAATAGTTTGGAGAAAGGTAGGAAGGCATTAGGATCAAAGAATTAATATATTATGCCCTCATCTGTGGTTAGTTAAGGAATTAATTGGTGGATAAAAGATATTCCTAATATATCAGATTAGCAATAAAATAAAGAAAGTTTTTATAGATTATAGTCATACTTGTTTTTCATCTTCTTAAAACTAACCAGGCTAGTTTTTGATTAGACCAGAAAAATCTATTCAGTCAGAAGATATGGATATCTAATCATCCAAACCACCAGTGATGAAGATAAAAGAGAAGGTCCGGCGGTCAATATGTTAACCACAGACCAAAACCTTTTCCAAGACATCATTAAAGATTTTTTTGTCAAAGAATCCCTAAACCAAGCTCCAATCACTTTGAATTCCTTTAACCAAAGATCAAAGTCCCCTCTTTAATATTCCAGAAAAAGACAGCTTCAAAATTCCCAAACCAATTCCTTGTAATCAAAACCCCATAATTTCTTAGAAATTCCTGACAAATTTCCTATTCAACCAACGACCTTCCAAAATCTTCAAAAAGGAACCAACCTTGCAAACCTAAATAATAATTCTCAATTACTTTAGGATTATTCGGTCCCAATACGATTACTAATTAATGACAATTATGTAATCGAAACTAAAGCCCTATTTGATACAGGAGCGGACCAAAGTTATATTTTTGAAAACCTCATTCGAACCCAATTTCCTGAAAACTCTACTGAAAAGAGGTTTAGAAGAGCCAACAATTCCTAACTTGATATCAGAATTAAACTTTCAAATATATCAAACCCATTCTCAGATACCTTCTTTTTAACCAAGTATCTGACCAACAATATCATACTAGGAACATCCTTTCTCAATCAATTAATCCCTTTCCAAATCATCTGTAAAGAATAATATCTTTTAAACTAACTAATTCTTTTTTGCAGAAACATGACAGTAGAAGAAAGCAGTCCATCAGAAACACAAAATTGTTTCTTCGACGGATATTCTAATTGGGTACAAACCTTTCTCGAAGAAATATCCAACAATCAAACTAATGGAGGCCAAACATCATCAAATTGGAATCAAGCCAATGAAGGCCAAACATCAAATTGGATTCCTGATGAATCAACTTCAAATTGGATTTCTGATGAATCAACCTCATATTAGATCCCTAGTGAATCAACTTCAAATTAGATACCTGATGAAGCAACTTCAAACCAATTCCAAACAATTGATGAAAACTCGACAATAAACTAGATTCAGGAAATTGAAAGGAATAAAAATTCATTTTTAATCCCTGAAGATCCTGCTACTCAATCCTTTCAGATCATCATTGATCTATCAAATTTGATTTGGACAGCTCCGGAGGCAAACTGTTGGATGCTTGAGACTATCGTATTTTGTATTGGTTCTGCTGGTGCTACTTCAAGAAGTATCCGACTTTCGAGGAGTGTGATCTAGTTCCATGTGATAGATTTTGTGACTATAATCCGAGATATAGCTAGATCTGTTTGAAATATGATTGTTTCTTCCTTTTGTAATGTTTTTAGGGCATCATCTTCATCAAAAACCAGTATAGATATGCCTAGACACTCAACAACAGGAAGAAGATCAGTTCAAAAAGATCACTAACTTCTTCTATCTCAACTCGACTCCAAGATCTAGATCTCTCTTCCAAAATTTCACAAGTAAGGTATGCAACCAATAGGTCTATTCCTTCAGAAATTCAAGATGGATTCTCAAATGATGCAGATCAGGAAGGACTTCCTAAATCTCCTATATATTCTTTCATAACGGATAGTTGTCCTCAACTTGATGAGTTGAGGGTACTTACTATAGAATATCAAATTGACAAACAAAATCTCATGACAGAGTTTTATGCAAAATTCAACTATGCTAGAAGGACATGATTTTTTGACAAATACAAGGGACAACATCGACAAAAAATATAAGAAGAATTCTATGAATTCTTGATAAGAACAAGACAACACATCTAATTTTTCGATTGCTTTGAAGTATATTCTCAGAGAAACGGAATTGATTATCCCTTCTCCCAAACAGCAAATGTGGTAAAAAAGTGGCTGACAGCTGCAGAAGAAATTCAAGCAAAACTTTTACCACCAAAATCAATCACTTTTTCATACAAATCGACAAAAATAAATGCCAAACCATTAAAACTCAAAACTGCTCAGGATGAAGGAACAGTCAAACTCAAGAATATCCAGGGAATCTATGAACAGAATAACTACACCAACAAGTATTTACAAACACTCGGAGAGTATATTTTGACCCGACCTATTCCCAAAACTCCTTCCATAAACACTTCTTCATCAAATCCACTTTTCAAACCTCACAAAATACCAGCCAAGTTTCAGAAAGACCTCCAAATCAAACCTTTGACCCAACTAGAAAAAAGAATAGCCAAAATAAAACAATCCTTTTCTACCCCAATATCCAAACAAGGATCAAACAACCAAGGATCCACAAGTATTAGCCAATTAGCCTGCACAATAACTAAAGAAGAATTCCAAGAGTCTTTTTGACTTTAAACAAATTACATTAAGGGGGCGTTTGGTAAAAGGGTTTCGGAATGAAGTTATGGAATAAATCCCATGATTCATGTTTGGTTCACTACTATCGGAATTGAAATTTTGGAATGATGTCTAAAAATTTAGCATTCCTCCATTCCTTAGTAAGTCGGTGGATTTTGTCCAAAACCCAAGTCTGATTCCCAAATCTTATAATTATATAATATTAGTATAATTAATATTTATATATATTATATATTTATATTGTAATATATACATATATATAATAAATTATAATTATAATATTTTATTATAATATTAGTATATTATATAAATATATATTATAATTATTTAGTATAATTATAATATATATTTATATAATATATATTATAAATTTATTAATATTATATTATAATATATTTATAATATATATGTATATATATAATGTATATTATATGTGCATATAATTATAATATATACATGTATATAATATTAATAAATTATATAATTATTTTTATTTTTATTTTTTTAAATATAATAATATATAATTATAACTATATTTAATATGTAACATACATTATATTTATATAAAAAATTAGTAAAATTAATATTTATACATTATATAATTATAATTATATATTTATATTATAACATTTGTATAATTATATTTAATTTAATTAGTCACAAACTTATAATAATGATATTATTATATTATATAAATCTATATTATAATTATTTATTTCAATATAATTATAATTATATAATATATATTATAAATTTATTAATATTACATAATAATATATGTATATTTATAAATGTATATTACATGTGCATATAATTATAATATATACATGTATATAATATTAATAAATTATATAATTATAATTATAATTATTATTTTATATATAATAATGTATAATAATAACTATATTTAATATGTAATATACATCATATTTATATAAAAGATTAGTATAATTAATATTTATATATATTATATAATTATAATTATATATTTATATTATAACATTTGTATAATTATATTTAATTATATATAATATTTAATTTAATTAGTTACAAACTTATAATAATGATATTATTAGTTATATTTATTATATAATTTCTATTAATCTATGTAATATAATTGATATTATCAATTATACTAATAATTATACATGTTTACTAATAGAAATTATTAATTAGTTATACTAAATTTACCAATACATTTATACTAATATATTTAATTAGTAAAAATTTCTTATATCCCATTTACAAAGAGCCAATGAACCAAACATCAACTATAGTAATGATATACATTCCTGGCACTGAACCAAACAAATGTATTGTAATGATTGATTCCATTCCAAATCCAGGATGAATGATTTCGAATCCGAATCCGAATCCGATTCCAACATGCGAACCAAACGCCACCTAAGTCTCTTTTTCACAAAACCAAATTTTTAATTGAAAAAATTCCCAAAAGTTATACTACTCCCGACTTACCTATCCAGATATCCTTCTTAAAGAAAAACCCAACATTATGCAAAATTCATATAATGCAAACAACATCTATCAATGAAGTATAGATGGAGTTTTCGAATACAATATTCTTATAATCTTACAACAAATGACAATGGTGGCAGCAGCCTATCAAACATCACATGGTTGTACTGGCTAATTACCTGCCCATATTCTATAACAGGGTTCACCAGGTAACTCAAAGGTTGGTGGGATGAACACCTCACTGTAGAAGACAATGATAGCATTCTCAATGCAGTCAAAATCGATATCAATGATGAACCAATTTTTCAAGATGGAGACACCATCTCAAATGCAGTAGCAACACTAATATTCACTATCACAAAGACATTCGTCGGTGACCTAGGAATATTCAGAGAAAAATCATCAGAGCTATTAAACAACTTCAAATGCAAAAGTCTCTCAGACTTCAGATAGTATAAAGACACATTCTTAACCAGAATATATGCAAGATCAGATGGCAATAAAGTCTATTGGAAAGAAAAATTTCTTGATGGCCTTTCCAAATCACTATCAGACCTAGTTCGAGAAGAATTCAGAACTCAATACAACGAAACTGTGTCATGAAAAACAATAACTTATGGACAGTTAACCAGTCAGATTCAACCGGTTGTACTCAAAGTATGGCGACAAGACAAGATGCTCTGACAACTTGTAAAAGATCGAGCCCAAAGAAGAAAAGATCTTGAATCCTTCTATGAACAATTTGGACTACTTAACTATTGCAAAAAATCTCATAAACGATACAAACCCACTAAACACCTTGAAAAACCTTCCTTTACAAAAAAGATATCAGTCCAATAAACAACCACCTCAAGTCACAGGACCAGCCCTACCTTCAATTATTTGCCACAATGTCATAAATTTGGACATATAGCCCAAAATTGCAAATTCAACCAAAAAATCAGTACCTTAGGTCTAGAAGACCAGATCAAAGCCCAAATATCAAATCTTCTAATCGAATCAGATACTGATGATTCTGAATGAGAACAAGGTTATGTCAATTAGTTAGATGATGACATTTCAACATCTTCTTCCCAAGCCACCAATGATGAAGATGAAAAAGAAGGTCCTACAGTCAATGTGTTGACCAAAGACCAAAACCTTCTCCTCGATATCATTGAAGATATTCCAAAAACAGAAAAAAGACAACTCTACTTAAACAAGTTCAAAGAATCCCTGAACCAAACCTCAACCTCTTTAAACCTGTTAACCAAAAATCCAAGACTCCTCAAAACCTATAATCTCACAAACATTATTGATAGGTTTTCTTCTAAACCTACTAAGCCATTAACCCTTCAAATCTCCAAACAGAAATTGATCTTCTCGAAGAAGATATCAGAGTAATCAAAGTTAAGCAAGAATTTGACAGTTTTATTCTTTAAAACCTAGTACCAGCCGAAGAACCTACCAATTTAAATACTCAGAATGACACTGAGTTCTTAAACCAATTATCTAAGAAAATCAAGAAAGATAAAGACCACTTGGTCCAAGTTCGATTACTAATTAGCAATAATTATGTAATTGAAACTGAAACCTTATTTGATACTGGGACAGACCAAAGCTGTATCCTTGAAAACCTTGTTCTATCCCAATTCTTTGAAAAAATCAAGGAAGGACTTAGGGGGGCCAGTGGCTCTAAACTTAAAGTCAGTTTCAAACTGTCAGACGTTCAAATTCAACTCTCCTCCTTATCCATCCCAGACACATTTTTTCTAGCCAAAAAATTAACTAACAATGTTATATTAGGAATATCAATTAGTTCCTTACCTAACCACAAATGAGGGTATAATACCTCAACTTCTTAATCCTAATGCCTTTCTACCTCTCTCCAAACCATTAAAACTAACAAATTCTGTTTTGCAGGAAGATGGCAAGCTCAGCATCCAGAAAAATCACCAACTGGATCCCAACCAAAATTTCTGATAATACAATCCTGCATATTTCGAAAGACTACTATTCTTACAAACAGGAATGCAGGGAAGACAAAATCAGATACTTCAATGTTGTATTCTACAACATAGAAACTGGTGATCGAATCCCTCTATACGTCAGATATAAGCATGACAACATTGCCACAAAATCAATAAACTATACAGTTCGAAACCTGAAAGATCAAAGTTTCATGAAACGAAGGAAAATTTAGATGTTAATCCTCAACAGACATTGGCTTAAGGAATAGGGAATACAAACACATGAATATGATGAAATGATTCAGAAAACAAAATAAGAATTATCAGCAACCATTTGCTAAATACCTAAACAGATGCTTCTAAGGATATTCAAACTAGCTCAACCGGAACAAGAAAATTAAAAAATATTCTCATTGTATCATCGAAAGTCACTGTAGCAGTCCGAAAAATTACTATGCAAACACAGCAACAAAAAGGTAAATTGTGCATTGTAGCGGTACTGTACACGGTAGCAAACAGTAAAAATCACTGTAACGGGTAGTGTAGTAACACAAAAAAAATTTGCTATAAATACCCCTCAATTCCAACACAAAAACACACAACTTCTCTACACTTCAATTTCTCTCTCTAAGTTGAAGAATTCTCTCCTCCTTCTCTCTAGAAGACAAACTAGTTTTTAGTTTTTAGAATTCAAACAAGGAAGTAAGCTTTGATCAAGAATCAAGCAAGCTTCTCAAACTTTGTAAGTCTTCTTACAAGTTTCATATTCAATCTTATTCTGTTGAACGGTCGGCTGAGCCACTTCATATTCATATTCATTTTCTTATTCTTGTTTACTTATTCTATTTATATTAATGATTCATGGCCGGTTATATCGTCTGATCTAACTTACTAACTTGTTTTTATATTTTGTTTATATATTCTGTTTATATATGGTTGGTTCTACCGCCTAAACTAACAATTTAACTAGTGACAGTCCGATTGCAACCCACTTCCTAACTATTTTGCTCTGTATTTCCTTTACTTTCTTTATTTTCCTAGTTTAAGGGGCTAACCCCTCATCCCGTCTGGTATCAGACAACTCAGCCGACAATTCAACATTATGCAAAATATAGTTGTCTGGTTTAAGGGCATAAATAGTACAACAAATTTTAAGTGGCAAAATATTTTAACCCTAAAGTATATAAATATACATATACATGTATATACATACATAAGATCACCAACATATATACACACACAAGAATACTAATACATACATACATACACATACATACATACTTATATATACACACACACACCTACTATATAAGGAGGAAGTGAAATTATTGTAGCAACCCCAATGAATGTCAAGTGACTCCCTTTCATTTTGACACCTAGAATATTTCTCTTTTGAGAAAACTATCTTCATTTTTTCTTTTCTTCTTTTTGCTTTCCTTTTTTTTTGTTCACCTTGTTTCTTTTCTTCAACGAAAGACAACTAAACAAATCCTCATATACACTGTTGCTTCCTCATTTAGTTTCCACTCTGTACACCTTTATTTTTTTCCTTCATCCTAATCGTTTACTCTACTTTTTTTCTCTATGGGATTAGTTGATACATTTTCTTTCAATTTTGTCCATAATTAACCAAATGAATGGTTTCATTGTAGGAGATCAAGGATGGGTTTGATATTTCCTTTTTTGCTTAGTCCAATAATTATCATTCATGATCTTCTACTCTTACCGTCTCTCTTTGGTATGTACTATTTAATATTTTTTGTCATTTTTTGCCTCCTAATTAGAAACCTTTGCTTATTTCTTTTCTCGTCGCTTCCTCCTTCATCTGACTTTCTTTTTCTCCCTAAAAGAGGCAAGTTGAAGTTTGTATGTGATGCTGTGAATACCTTTTCCCCCTAAATATAAAGAAATGTGCTTTTATTTTTCCATTTTATAATTTTATTTATTCTAAAATTACTTTTTGGCCTTTTATTTTTTTAAAAAAATTCCCTAAGGTTGACAAGAGGACGGGTGGTGATTACATGAAGAATCTTTAGATTGACAATGAAAGAATTGTAACTACTTTTCCCCCCATAAAATAATAAACATCATTGCACATATTCATTCCAATTTTAATTTTTTATTTATTAAAATGTTATTTGATAATAGGGTGATAATGCTAGAGTGGAGGAGGAAGAATCTGACAAGTGAATGTCCAAGGTAAATGATGATCAAGAAGGAAATTGTGAGGCATGTTGAATTAAAAATTAATCAAAATCTCTTAATTTATGGATAAATAATTATATTTTGATATTTTGATTTATATAAAGTTTCTTAATAGTGAAAAGTGCTTATTTACTAGATAAGGTGGATGATATGTAAAATAATTATTGGGGCTAGAAATTTAGGGTGTGAAGAAAATATTTCATATCTCTTTATTTTGAATTACTAGCCTTGTTCATGATGAGTAGTTTATTTTCATAGTCTCTAATTTTAGCAAATGATAGCTTGAGATTAAAAGAAGTATAAAATTAAATTTCAGAATCTTTTGTTTAAACTGGTTCTATATGACTTTCTAATTTTAGCAAATGATAGCTTGAGACCGTTAATGAAGGATTCTCCCGAATAACATTGGATTTTCTAGGCTTCTGGTAGAAGTACAATTCGATTTGCCAAAGTTTGGTGAAAGCAGGGACTTTTTTCTTTGGGATTAAGGATTGGCAGTGGCTTGAGCAAATTTGAAATTTATATATATTAAGATTTGCTTGCGTGTCGACTTTGTATTTGACCAGTTAAAGCCATTTTCTCATGCAGTTGTGGTTACATTAGGCAAAATTGATCTTTACAACTTGCATTTTGACAAATTCAATTGTCTTGAAAGAAGTTGGGTATACCTTTTCTCATCCAATAGAACATGTATCATGAATACTACTTGACATCGACTCCTAAATCATCCAGAGTAAAGTTTAACTCTGATGTTGCACGAATTCTTCTACGACCTGCAATGTGAATTGGCAACGACGACTGACGCCGCTAGCCATGCTGTGGCTGCTTCAAAATAGAGTTGTATAAGGTTTGTATTCCACTATCTGTCAGCCATTTGAGGAATTTGCATAAAAATGTGTTCTTGAATCTAAGTATAATTGCAGAAAAGTTGGTCCAGTACAAGCAGCCTGCACTGCAGAAGAACTCCGTGAAGTTCTTGGTAAATGCCCATCCATACTATTATCATGCAAGAGTAGTACTCGGTCTCTCTCAATTTGAATTGGATGTCTATTGATTTCATATTGCCTCCAGCCTGGATTACCATGGTAAATCAGAAAGGATTAATCTGAATGCGTTGCCAGTATAATGTTTCTTTTGCACAAAAGATCTAGATTTGTGCCACGTTCAAGAATCTCCTAGCACCTCACTTGTGGTCTTTCTTGTTATTTGTCCACTTCATGATATCAATTGAGGTGTTCAAAGAAAAGTTAATTTCTTTCAGCATGATTCCCTTGACTCTCTAGGACATATTTGATAGTACTATATATATATATATATTTAACTCATGGTTGCAGTCTCCTTAATATCTTGTATGTGAAAGGTGCACCTGAAAGTGATTATATCTCAAGTGCTTTTATTTACATAGTTTAATAGTTTTTTTTTTTTTTGGTCAAAAACTTAGTTTATTAGTCAATAATGAAAATGTGTCATGATTCCAGTGTTGTTAGTGTAAGTAGGATTACACTATCCACTATAGCAACCTTCTTTTTTTTTTTACTGACACTGGAATATCTTGACTTATATCAGACTAGTCCCCTGTGATAGTGCAGAACCTGCTCCAAGGATGCATTGTCAACCTAGTGACCTCAAGGTAAAGACCCAAGAGAGGCGCCATCCGAGCTACCTACTAGGAGCCCACTATAGCAATCAGGTGCAGTACAATTTGCATTCAAGCAGTCTTGGACATGGTTTAGCGTAGTGTGTGATTTACCATGTGTTAATTCTGACATCAAATGAGCATATGAAATATGTAACAGCTTTTGAACCCCAATGGCTAGCTTAGATGGGAACAGTGTTTTTCACTGGGAGGAATCAGGTACAATAATATTACAACATAGAAAGAGGCAGAGGAAATACATGTATTCCAAGAAAGAGGAAGTGACAAGGACAATGAAAGTGTAAGGGAGAGAGTATAAAGAATGTAAGTTAGAGAAGACAGTTTGGCAACAGCAACAAATTTCAGGGCCAGGCTGCAGGCAAAGTGAAGCACTTGGTTCAAGACCCCAGAAGCTTGGTTTGTAATCTTTAATTGAATATAACAGACATCTATATCATCTATGCATTTGAAATCTGTCTTTCACAAAAATTAGATCTACTAATTAGGATATGTCATTCTTTCCATAATTCTGTTTTATCAGTCTTACAGGAGATTTGTTCTTCATTCTCTTTGGATATTATGGATGCTGCAACATACAATTACTTTGCTTTTTGAATAATTCAGCTAGATGTATAGAATCCATCACAACTACATTTAAGCATATTCATGAACAGATCTCCCCACCGAATACCTGCAAAGTGTGATCTTGAACATTTCCTTCACATTTGATCACTCCATCTAACTCAACTCATCACTTATGGCACATTTTGTACACAAAATCTGGGCAACCATTTGGCTAAATGTGTGCCTTAGTCAACTAAAACTATAAATCTACAAAAGAAAGTTCATAAGGAAGTTGGCTGATTACTGGACTGCCCGCTCAAAAGTAATCCACCTTAATTCACAAAGAAGATAATCGTCTTTGCAATCCTATGTAATAAAAAATGTTGCAGCCTCTGAACTTTCTGCAATGACCTTAATGCACAAGTTCTCTCCTTCATTGAAATTTTCTTACAAAACTTTCCTTAGCAGGCATTTTCTGCTGTTTAATTTCCAAAATGAGTTTGCTTCTAATCGCTTTCCAACGTAGTAAATTCTTGAGCACGAAAGGGGAACTGAAGATTTCTGAGGCAGGTTTAAGCAAAAAGCAGCGTCACTCAGGGGCAACCAGTTCAATCCTTTGGGTAATCACAACCAGACCAAAAATTAATCACCTAGAGCAGTATAATTACAAATAATGTTTACATACAAAACCAGCAACTGAGAGCATAAAAAGCTCTCAGAGATCAATATGTGGCTGACAATATAACGTTAGAACTGTGATTAGAAATCGCATGTTTTCTCACATCTGAAATTCATCTCAGTTTTAGACACCTTGCCCAAAGCTCACAGAATAATTCCCATTAAAACTTTAGACCCAGTGCAAAGAATTGATATCATACAGCTGCCAATATACATAAACAGATCTGGATCTTTTAACATCAGAAAATGTCTGCTTTTCCTTGGACCCATAGAGCATATTACATGATTCAGTATCAGATGCCTTGGAGACTGTAACTGGCCTCATAATCCAGTTACAGCAGAACAGAATAGCGTACAAAACCAGAATTAGGAAGGAAAACAACTGCGTCCATGCACCTTATCTAACTGCTCTAGTCGAAAGGGAAGCCAGAATTGGGGTAAACAACTGCTGCAGCTATAAGCTAACTGTGCTACTCTTAAGGAAGGATTTCAATTTCTTTTCAAAATCCATGCATACGAGATCACCATTTCGGTGCAAAGTACCAAAGGACTATCCACGCCCACAATAATAATCTGACATTTGGAAGAGGCCACTGCCAGAAGCACTGGATCACAAGTCTTCTCGAAGGAAAATAGAAAGCACCGAACTTTTATATCTAAGTCCTAATGCCTGCTGAGGCATCCTAAAAGGGAACAAGGCATCAACAAAAAATTACGAACTGCCATAGTTCCAAGAACCCAGCCTAGCTCCATTACATCATTGGAACCATACAATGGGAGTTGATATGTTCTGGGGAGGCTGTGGAATCATGCAATGTTGTTGCTGCCATTGTTGTAAACCCTCATTCACATTCATCCCCACTTTCTGCTCGGAACCAACAGTATTATCTTCAACATCCATAGTTGATACCTCCACGTCATCAGCTTCCATCATATCAGAAACATCTATTTGGGGAACAGCTTCATCTCCACTGGATGAGTAAGGCTGAGGTGGTGGCACCCAAGGAACAACCGCTAGACACTCATTTTGTGGACCAGACTTGTTATCATCAGTTCTTTCTTCACTATCTAATGCTCTCCATTGACTAGAGTAATTGGACCACGGGAGTTGATCTGCACAATATTCGCAAACTAGTTATTGATTATTGAAACTTCTATTCAGGGGAAGAAAAAGAAAGAAAATCAACAGCGCAAAGATTTAATTTATCATCAAAATATTTCCATGCATTGAGAAACAGAACGCAATAAAGAATAAAGAAAAGATAACAACTTTACATAGCGCAAGATCAATGACGAACTCTGCTAAAAGCCTATAACTCAAAACAGTCCCTTGTGCTCAATAAAAAACGAAGCAGTCTAACTTGATCCCCTGTTAAGTCAGCTCAAAATTCCTTCTGTCCAAGCCCAGAATTACTACTACTCCAATAAGAGAGTGCAGCAGTAATATAAGCAGACCAAGAAACAAGCAAGTCATTAAACCACTTAAAAGTTCCATCCAAAGCAACACACTACCAAAAACGCATTCCAACAATGAAAGTTCAGAACCCAGGCTCAACCCTCTCACAAAATCAGGGATACTATAAATCATTTCAATAGTAATATTCATGTCGTAATAATGAAACGGAAAAAAAATCCAATCTATCTAAAATATTGCAAAGAAGTATACCAACCTAAAGATGATCTAGCTTCAGAAAACCACTAAACAGCCTAAGCCTAATGCTCCTCAACACCATTATCGTAAATAAATATCCTGCAACAGACCTGTCGGTACCCCAATACTCAGCCCCTAAACAGACTATGAATATGTCCATTTTCTCGTACTTTATATTTACATTTTTTGACATCTTCCATAGACTAACAAACTAGCACTTCAATGCCACACCTCCGTTTTATTCTTCATTTTGACCATTGTTGGGTGATCCTTAACTTCCCTTGAAAACGTATCACAGTCATATCAATTAGGGTTCCCATAGTCATCAATCTAACAAGTAGCAAAGCCAGCACCATCTTCTTAAATTTGCTTTCGTATTTTATTTCTGGCCCACTGATCAAAAAAATTCTCCACAGAGGAAAACTCAACATACATAATACCGAACTCAAGTATTTAAGCATTAATACTTACTTTTCAACCCAGAAATCAACTGAGGACTGACTGAAATCGAGTAATTCGAGGGCGATTGCAACAGGGGTGAGTTAACCGGATTAAAAACCACAATTGCCCTCTCCTCATTCTCCACCCCATTCGGCAATTCTTCAATCAAAACCCCTCCTCCTCCAACTCTGCCATTCCCTCCGCCAAAGCTCCCTTCATTCTCCGGCCGCTCAAAAACTAAAGGAATCTCAGGCTCTTCTTCTGTTATCGGAGCTAATTCAGCATCCTATGCACAAAAATAAAACTAAATAAATAAACAAAAGGATCAATCCTAATTAGTTCACTCAGAAAAACTCCACACTACCATATAAATGAATAATTAGCTGGAAAAATAAATTAAAAATAAGATTGAAAAAATGAGGTAACAAACTTCATACCAGAAGGCGAGTTTTATGAGTACACAAAATAAATTAAAAAAACAAAAACAATCCTAATCCTAATTAGTTCAAAGAGAAAAACTCCACACTACTACACACATGAATAATCAGCTAAAAAACGCCAGAAATTACCCAAAAAAATAATATAAAATGAGGAAACGGAAATCATACCAGACGGCGAATTTTACGAGCGGGAGAAGTAAGGGAGAAATCGGAGAAGTCCTCGTTAACTTGGTCAAGGTCCTTTCTCTTCATCTTCAGAACTGAATTGAAACCTTCAGGCATATTTCTGTTCTTCTTCTCAACCTTTTTCCGGAGAGGAAAACAAAAATCGGAGTGAAATTTACTACTACCAGAACAGGATAATTGGAAGAATCAAGAGAAAAAAGGACAGTGCCACTAGGTGTTTAGTGCGTGTATCTGGAGGAGGAAGAAGAGGAGTGGGATTTATCGAGGGGGGAAGGGGACAGGGGAAGTTTCCGGTGAGGGGTCTGGATGTCTCCAGAAGTCGCACGATTTGGCCCGGACGGTCTTGAGACTCTTTAATTGGTTAAGTAGGCCTTAATAGTGTTTAATTAAGTAAAGGTATGGAAAAGACACGTGGACAAATGGATTGTGGAATTGGGTGTGGGACCCACAGTTGATTATGCTGTCCGATTAGGGAAAAGACATGTGGACAAATGGATTTCAACTAATTGGATTTTTTTTAACAACTTCTTTTTTGTTCTAAACTATTTCCTCTGTTCTAAACTTTTACATAAACTAGAATACCTTAGAATATACAATTCAATCAAACGCCTTGTATTTAGACATTTTATTCTTATTTCAATAATTAATAAATTGGTAATTTATTGAATTTATATGACATTAGTGTTTTTTTTCTTTTACATTTTATGCTACTTCTTATTTATTTTTATATATATGTATAAATATATACATATATGGACACACACGCACACATATTAAATACTAAAAATGAAGAAGTTTAATATTGAATATTTTTTATTAATGAATACACTAGTCAATCTTTCCGTAATCTTACATCATTTTCTTGTTAACCAAATACATGTGGAAAAGTTAGTTTCCTTTTCTTTCGTCTCACTCTTCCCACGGCACACTTTCTTACACGACTTTCCTATCAAACAAAGAAAGCCCAATATGTGTGGGTGCAAATTATAAATTTATGTTTGTTGTAAAAAAAAAAATTGGTTGTAGAGATAAGTGGTTTTATTCTTTAAAAACTTTTTCTTTTGTCTAAGGAATTTATGAAAATAGAAACATATAGATGAGTTGCTACATGATAGTTACGTAAAAGGAAAATGTTATTTGCACTCACATGTTTTGCTAATCAGACTCTCACTATAATTTAATCATATAATTTTCATTTATTAGATTATAAGTGAGATTGCAAATAACAAAAAATGGACTACAAATAACATTTTCCTTACATAAATCGCGGGGGACTTATCAATGTCATTGAAAATTTGAAAAATAATAATTTATTTGAATATAATTAGATCATTTTAACTTTTATTGTAAAGGTAAAATAGGTCTTTCCAAAAAAAAATGATAAGAAAAACAACATCGTAGAGACATTACATAAGAGGACAGGAGAAGTAGAATTTGTAGGTGACAAATAATACAAATTTTTTGTCTGTGAAACTTAAAATTATTACTGCAAATGTGTAATGCAATTTAATTGCTTAGATATTTTGTGTTATCCCAACAAATTTTTTGAAGAGCTCATGAGATACTAAGTGAACAAAATTTACCAGATATAATGATTTACTTGGTGAAATATAATTGATGCTAGTGCACATCATGACAAGATTACATACCGAGCAATGCTTGTGCCTAAAAATGTGCCTTACATAAAGAATTAAACATGCAAGAAGAGTTATTACTTAGTTTTGATTAAGGTCAAGTCCAACTTTGAAGTCGGAACGATCTTGAAAGCCATTCATGTTTCTTTACACGGTACCCCAAAATTCCCTCGGGCACCCTCTTTTTTTTATGCATGTTGGATCCTTTCAATTTGGCATTGGACCTAAATTTTCTTACCCCATTCTTCAAAACAAAAAAACAAAAAAAAAAAAAAAATTCTTACCCCAAAACTGGAGCATGATTCAAGAGAAGAACATTAGCTAGCTCTTTCTTTTAATATCCAATTTTTAATTCGCCAAGCCAATTCCAAGTATATCCATCCGCTTGCTGAAAAATTTTACGTGCCCAGCACATGAAATTCATGCTATCATTTCACAGCATCAAACATATCTTATCTAGAATGCACTATATACGCAGACGCGTTTCAAGGATGAGTTCCTTTTATTCGAGAAGATGAAATACGAATATTTGTTACCGATTCTGTTTTGCAACCATATGTTTTTTAGAATCTTTACCAAGAATGTCGAAAAAATTTCATTTACTTCATGTTGTTTGGGAGTCTGAATATTTATTGTTTACCTTCCAATTGTTTGTGCTCTAACACATAATAATAATAACAACGCACACAAACACGTTTTTGTGTGTTTGTGTGTCTCTCTCTATATATATATATATATATAGCTATCCGATTTCTATTCTGCTTCAAGTATTTGTTTGGATAGAATATTATTTGAAATATTATTTGGAATAATTACTGTAGCACTTTTTATGATGTGATGTATGCGAGATAAAAAGGTGATTGAAAATATAAAAAGGTGAATTGGAAATTATGATGCAAGCGAAATATTATTTGGAATAATTTGATATCCAAACACTCCTGAGCTGCAACTCGAGTTTACCTACACAGAACCACTAAAAGTAATGATATGTGAAGTAATAGACACAAATATAGGAATTCCTAAAATACAAAATATGAACCTTGATTTAATTTATATTTGTTGTGTATAAGTCACATATCGCTTAGTATAAAATTTTTAGATTGATAAATATTGGTTTCCAATTACGGAGACATATTCACACAAATTAGTACAAGAAAATAACAGAAAGCCTGGTCCTTCTGATCTAAGATCATATAAAATATCCTATGGTTAGACAATGGTTAACTTAGACAAACTTGAACTCTGATGAAAAATAGAACAGTCTCCGATTCATAATAAGTGTATTAATTTGTTTTAACAAAACCCTTGCTTGCATTTCCCATCTAGGATTTCTTAAAACATTTCCCGAGATAGTTTAGTTCCCTCCGAATTCTCAATAGCTTAGTCAGATTCATTCCCATCTCCCTCCCCCCTCCCCCCTAGTATAAGGCCAGTTATAAAATGCTATACTCAAAAAATGAAAAAAAAAATTTTTTGTTCAACGAGGTATGTTTGTTCTGGCAGCAACAGCACCCAAAGGTCAAAAGTTAAAAAACGTAGACATCTTATATATAGTGCCCTAAAGAACTGTTTTCTTCAATTTCCAAACAGATTCCATCCATAGGGTTAAAAATGGAACATATATCATCCTCAATCCATTCGATTTTTACATCCATCTGAATGCTTTCCCCAATTTATTTTCTTCCAGTGCTGCAAACGAATTGTGCAGGTCACCATCTCATTCATCTATATATCAAATGATTAACGAGTTCTGCACTGGCTACATCATCTATCCATTAGCTATAAAGATTCATGGACACATGAATATTATACGCGGACGCCACTTACTTGGACGTACCTAATTTCTTTTCCAGCTGCAGCACTACTCTCTCTCTATATACATGTACCCATTTTGAGGGCCTGGAACTGCATCTCAGGACTTACCAATGTTGTTGCTATTTAAGGTAGGAGCTTAGAGTGACTCAAGCACTATCATCAGAAGATAGTAACAGAATAACTGAAGAATAACTAAGCATGGGGTATAGATTGGAATCAAGAAAATGAGCATACTGTTGAATCGCAGTTTCTCTCTCTGGAAGATCATTGGAGAGAAAGTCAAATGGTGCAGGCTTGGCAGCGTCCACCAAGGGTTCCCACCTATAACCCGGCCGTTCTGGCAATGCAATGGTGACAGGTAAATGGCTAGCATTGAAGGCAACATAAAGTTCTCCCTTTACTGAATCAGTCTGTACATCAGAAGAATCAGGTGACGGTTCAATATGAATCCTCAATAAAATCATCTTTGGAAATTCTCGATGATAAAGCTTCAAACCAACGATTTAGTAGCACTTGACACTATGAACCAAATCTCGAGTTTTATGAGCTTTCATATTTAATAAGTTCAGAGACTAATGATTGATCTATGAAATCTACGAGTTTTAAGAATTAAATTCCAACTATTGCCCGGAAAGTAAGAAATTTGTGTTTGAGCTACCATTTTAACTTGAATTTTTCATACTATCAATCCTTGAATTACTATTGCCTATTAGGACCCAATGAAACAACTTTAGCTGATGTACTTCTTTTCATTTTTAGTTTTTTACTTGAGAAGGCGAGGGAGGGAGGAAGCATGCATGCATCCTCATTAGGATGCAAGGTACAAAGGCCCTTAGCCATTGGGCTTTATCTGAACCTTGAGCTCACATACTCGGTAATTTAACAACCCGGCAAGCAATTAAAGAGATTTAAAGCCATTATCTTATCTACCTCTATACTTTCGATTTATAATGTTAAATAAAACATATATAACTGCAAACTCAAAACTTTGATATAAGCCTCCATTTAATTTCAGCAAGAGCTAATTGGAGAGTTATACAATGTTATTGCTATTCACTGGTAGTCTCTTTTTCTTAGCTTAAATTACTCAGGATGGTTTTTAGAAACTAAAACACTCTGAAAGTTTTGTAGTTGTTCATTTTCTTTAATTCAGCAAGGGCAAAGTGTATGGATAACGGCCTATCCTTGTGGGTCAGTTCAGGATCCATATTGAAGGAACAGGACACAGCAATTTGAGCCACAGACCCAGCTTAAGGAACTTAAACCAGCCAAATCCTTTTCTCACACACAAACACATCCTAAATTATGTAAACCCAGAAAATAGCTAGCACGATAGACAGAACATCAGTTTCGGGAGATGGCTGTGAACACAGTCACACTAGATCACGAAAAAAGTTAATAAGGTGCAATTAAATGGCCATAGGAGCACAAACCAGTGTAAAAGCAACGAATCGGCTTGTTTCTGACCAGTCTGGTAATCCAGGAGCATGACCATGCCACTGCAGCCGCTCTGCTGTTGGGAAATTGTTCAAGCCAAGTGACTCACATTCACTACAAAAATTGCAAACACAAAATGAGCTGACCTAGAACCACTTATGCTGCAATAGACCAAAAAGTACTATTTACATCACGAACTTACTGGCGAAACTTGGTTACAAGGCAGCAAAATCTGAAAAAGTCAGATGAGGATTCTTCTTTTTTATCCCACCGGAAGTAATTAATCTACAGCAACAGCCACAGTTGGTCCATAAAGATCAAAAGGTTAACAGAATAAAAGTTTCTATATCAGAAAATCACTATACATAATTGTCATGGCAATATGTGTTGTTGTTTCCTCCTTTAGTGTGACCATACTCATCACCCATATAGATCATTGGAACACCCTGGTTGACAAACAGAAAAGTGAATCATAGTTGCATTAAAAAATTGCCAGAGATAATCAAAAGATGGTCCCAAGGACACAAGCAACGTGCAAGCCCAGCACAAAACTGGATAACAGGCTGGAAAGATAAGTGCTTAAACTAAATGCAGCTATATCTACATCTCTTACGTTAGGACAGGCTGATTGTTGGCCAATTGCTGATACAGGAGGAAATCAAAGAACTCAGATATCCAGTAAACAGCCAAGCCATTTTAACTTGAACTAGTGCTTTTGGTTGCTTTTTTCAAAATATGTATGATTGTAGTTTTTCCACATTATGTTATTACATATCATGGTAAGACATGTACATGTGTATATGAAAAATATATAATTACTACTTTTTCTTTGGAGGAAGTTATTGTATTTAAAATCATGGTGGAGAAAAAAGAGTGGATAGTTTGAAAACTAACTTTAAAGCATATTTTTGGTATAACATAAAGTGATATAAATTGTTTACACCAATGCAAGCTCTCTCCCTCCATATATAATAAGATAATACAATATTGGTCAAGAGGGTCATGATAAACTTTCTTACTTGGGAAACCATAAGACAGAGGAAGAAGTTCCGCATCTGCCGTTTCCTCAGTTTCTTTACAGAGATAGTAGCAAACTCTCCTTCCTGCATCCAGATAAATAAGGAATTTAGGAACTGTTGTTTCAAAATATAACTTATACTACTAATCTGAGAATGCGTCTGATAGAAACCAGACATTAATAAAAGTACATGAATAATTACACAAATATGTCAGATTCTCAAAATTTTTAGATTAGTTGGAGATTTACAAGCCTAAATACATCCTACAACTCCACCCAACAAAGACCTTGGCCCAGTTAGTAAAATGAAATAAGATCCTCTTTCCTGCAAAAACATTTTCAAGACGGAGAGGGGGCAAAAAAAGAAGACAAAGCTGTCTATCCTCCTTAGAAACCAATCAAGCTCTCATTTTTCATTGACTTTCTCGACCCTTATAATTTCAAGATTTGCAAAGTCACTTAACTAACTAAATCAGGCTTGGAAGAATAAAATCTCAATTAGCAAAAAACATTTTCAATAAATTGCATGATTAAATTACTATCCATCTCCATTGTTACTTAGCATGACATTTTTCTCAAAATATTGTGATATTCTCAATAATCAAAAGGAAAGAAAGATCCTTTATCAATTCTTCCCTGCCCCCCCCCCCCAAAAAAAAAAAAAAAGAAAAATGACAAAGTGGAAGAGTAGTTTATCCGATCCAACAGAGACATTAACTAGGGATGTACCAGAATAAGGCCAAGAAATGTCATGATGAAAATTTTTCATTACTTTCCACTAAAATTCAGTGAAACGTATGTGGAAAAATCTTAACAGAGAGCAAAAAGGACAGCTAGACACAAAACGGTTATAAGGAATCAAAAGATTATAAGGATGTATTGCCTAATATTGTCAGCAATGTTGACTGCCGAAGTGATTGAGGCGTGACAAGACAAGGAGTAATGGACATTTTTTTTTTTTCAACCCAATAGGATGACTTAAGGAGTCTAATTCAGATGCAAGGTTATCACTTGCTATTAATTTTATTAAGGAAGGAATATATTGATGTACTAAGGACAAGAGATATGTTGCCTAAATTACAGTTGACAATATATTCTTTCCCTGGTTGTTCTCAGTCAAACCACATTTGACAATATATCCTTTCCCTGGTTGTTCTCAGTCAAACCACATCCAGAAATAACCCTATATGTTTTTACCTAGATCGATATCAACCACGCAGACAGCTACTAACTTCTTCAAAGGGTGTGGATATGGTGCCTATGACCCACCTTTTGAAGTTCAACTATATCTTAAATCTGACTTCGCAAAGATACTTGAAAGTGATTAACCAAGCAGCACGAAACCATTTTCTGGTCCAGCTTGCAATATTAACCTAAAGCTAATCTAGAGTCATTTTTCATCCCCCAAGGGGTGGCAGTCAAAAGATGCATAAACCATTCTAATTAACTCAAAATGTCCAAATTAACCTCAAAAGGGCATCACCTTTGATAAAATGTTATACTTTCACAAGAAGCTGCAAGCTGCTAATGATGAAAATTTAACTTGATAACACATCCTTTTGATACATACTTTACAAGTGAATACTTCGTGTAGTTGTATGCTTTAACTACACATTTGGAAGCCAAATAAACCAACTGCTAAGCACCAATTTCTAATATAGTAAACTTTCTGACATAAAGAAATGAGCTATTGATAAACTAAAAGCAAAACAGGAATAAGGCTCCTTCGTGCTCCCACCCCAGCGAAAATAACTTAATGCATGACAAGATTTATCATCAGAAAAAACATCATTTCAGTGTATTTGAGTAGCCATTGTGGGCAACGTATATCTATTACTATGAGAATATAGACAAACCAATCGTTTATCAGAACTTATAGCAAAGCGCAGCAATCATTTTACAAAGATAAATATGTGAAAATAGACATTTACCTGACCACAGTTCCAACTGTTATTGTGATTCTCCCCATCTTTATTATCTTCTCCATTTGCTGTGTTGTGTTTGTTATTATATGTCACTAAATCAGCCAAAGTAAAGCCATCATGAGCACATACAAAATTAATACTGTTCCATGGTTTCCTTCCACCTTCCTGTTTCAAAATGAATAATGCATGTGTTTAAGTCAGAAAGATTGACAAGATATGATGAAACTTTTAATAGAACTGTTGAGTTGTTAATTGACCATTTAAGAAAAGTATATCAAGTAAGATATCACGGTAGTTGATATTAGATAAGTTTGACTATAAGGTCACAAAAATGCCTGACATGAACTGCATACTGTGACTATGAAACTATTACCATGAATCGAAACAATCCTATAAATACATACCTGATATAAGTTAGGGCTCCCACAAAGACATTCAGCAAAAGCTCCTGCAAACCCATCTGTACCCTTTATGAACTGCCTCACAGTGTCACGGTACTGAAAAGGTTACATTTTAGCTCCGAATTCAGATCAATTGTTCAAAAATCAAAAGAATGACAAAAGGAAGAAGAGAAACAAAAGAAAGACAGAGCACAGGTACCAAGCACAATAGGATGCTAAAGAAGAGGTCCTTTATGAGATTGAAATCATTAACTACAAAAACGAAAATAGATAACAAGAAAAAAAAAACACAAGGATGCTTCGCAACATAGACTGCCAAATTCACTCAACTGCAATATAGGACTTTCACAACTAGATTCAACATGTCAACTAGCAGATCACTTTAAGCTGTCCAACCTTTTGGACCTATTTATGAAGTAGATGAACAAAGACATAAAAATAAAAATAAATGGAGCACTAGTACTTGTTAATGCCAAACATCTGTTGCTATCAGGGTAACTGAAAAAGCTCTCATGTGCATTCCCAGAATTAGGTTAATGTGTTACACTTTGGATTTCAGTTGTTTCCAATTCTTGATTCTTGCAAGAAGTGAGCTCTGCCCATTCTTTAACCAATCCTCATGTGAATTTGGGCCGACTGCTAATCGCTACCCTTTACTCTCAATGAAGTCACACAGAGGGCTATAGTTCTTAAAGAGAAACAAAGCATTTGTTTAACCAGCAGTCTGGAACAGAGATAATGTGTTAGAAGACTAGAAACCCTTAAAACATGGCAACGATTTTCCAAATATGCAAGTCTCTTTTCAGACATCATCCTTGTGCCCTTCATTCCCTAAACATAGCAACTTTAAATTACTTCCAGGTGAGCATATCATGGAAACCAGTTATGGTCATAGTATTTATTTTTTCACCGAAGAACTATGTGTATAACCCAAATCTTCTTTAGAGTACATCAATTAACATAATGAGCAATTAATGACATACAGTATCCACTAACCTTCCCATTCCACTCTGACCAAATACCCCAATGAGGAAACTTGCCAACTTGGTAGAGTCCTCCACAATCCCATGCTTCAGCTATAAGCTGATCAAGCAGACTGTTAGTCTAGGATTAGAAATTGAACATGCTGAAATGCATGTCTATGAAAATATTAGCAGAAATGGAACTACTTAACCTTAAAAAACAATTAAGTAAAACCTATGCCACATAAAAATTTTCAGTTTCCTTTTTTAGTCATGACCGTGCAGGAAGCAAATATAACTAAAGCCCATTAGTTTCAACCAGTACTTGTTTGTTATTGACAAATTTCATTTGTTTGCTCTCAACCTTGTCAAAGAAGCAAAAGGAAACTAACAAACAGAATAACCCACATTACCTTTACTCCACGTAGTATTGGATCGTTACTAATCATATCAATCAACGGAGGGCTGCTGAGAGGAGAACCAGTTGTGAGAGTATCACCTTCAACTGACTTTCCATACACATTAGCTGCATCCCCGAGGCTAGGCAGATCACAAGATGAGGGCAAGAAGATACTAAATCAAACTGATACTCCAAATAAGTTAAACATTACATAATGAATAGCAGAATACCTGCTGCTTCTTGTCAGGATAGAAGCAAGATCAAAGCGAAAGCCATCTACATGCATCTCTGTTACCCAGTATCTGTTGAAATATCAGAATTTTGAAAAAGATAAAGATAGAATAATCATGGGAGTATACTGGTACAACAGACGACATGCAAAAAAAAAAGGAGAGAGAGAGAGAGAGAGAAAGCACGTGTTCCACAATGAAGCTAATTCTAACCTCCCCAACACTAGCCAGGGAAAAAAAATAAAGGGAGTACTTCTAAGTAGGAGATCTACAAAACATTAGCAATTTCTTCTCCAAGTAAAAGGGAAAATTTGATCTAAAAACATAGGTTACATAATTTCTTGGATATGTTTTCCAACTGTGGGGTGGTTGCTCAAGCCAGATTTGTTTCTTCATTTAGCTGAAAACAAGCCTTGGCGAGAGTTAATTACATAAATTTAAGGCAGCAAAAAGTCAAGGTAATGAGCATCCAAAAATGAAAAAGCAAACAGCAGGATCCAAATGAATATTAAGGATGAAAGAGCACAAACAACTGATAAACAAGCTTTATATTCATGTTTAACTTCAGCACTAAAATCATAAATTGTTGCAAAATATAATTCCATTGATGATTTAACAGGATACAGCATCTAACTACATAGTACAAACATGCAGTATCATGTCTTAAAATCTTACAAGAGGCAAGTGCCCCATCTAATCTGATAGGGGTTCCATGCTTCTATGTCTATGAATGTATGAGTTGGTGATGGATCCCTAAGGTTATAGGCCAAGCAGCCTTCTGATACATAAGGAAAGGAGACAGCAGTGTTAAACCCCGCACCTCGCAGTTAGCAGTAAGCAAAGCTACCAATAGCACACTTGACCAGTGACAAAAGACTGACCAGCCTTATAAGCCCTTTGAATTATTGTTCTAAATAAATTTGCTAGCCATTGGTTCAGCAAACTGCGATGGATTTGGCAGAAACGTAATAAAATTCAAGAAAATCTGAAGAACCACTTTCCTGCTGGATATTTTCAATGGGTTTACAAACAGTCTGAGAAAATCAAACAGGAAATCAGATGGAAAGACAGATCAATCTCATACTAAAAGTCTTTATTGCCACTTTTATCCCAAACAGGTACAACAAATCTCATTTAGTTCCAAGTAACAAAAGAAAAACAAACACAAGATACCATTAAACCCAAATATCCACTACTAGCTACAAAATCGAGGAAATCAACACTTAGGCATCTCCTGGATCAATTGTTATTCAGATCCAAGATACTTTCATCCTGCTTTGACATGAAGCCCAAAGGAGAATTAGGCATCAGCATACCGACTCCATACTACGAGGCCCGAACCCAACACATATGAAAAGCCAAAACCATTTAATTCATGTGTGTGCATGTTGTCGTGGATGTATCTGTACATGACAACTAATAAAAAGAAGAAACATCCTTTAATGCAATTTCATCTAGTATATTACATTGTTCAACAAATATTATCTATTAAAAGTGGTTTTTGAGAACACTAAAACATCCTTATTTTTGTTTTCTTTACATGACTTCCAATAGAATAATTTCCATAAGATATACAAAACACAAGATCACAATTATGCTTTTGAATAATCCTTGAACACAGAATGGTTCTGTTATTCAAAGGCATTGCTTCTATTAGATTTACATAGAAACAAAGCTTATATTTTCACGGTTCTCATCTATGTTCAAACAATTTTGAAGTTCTTATAATTTACTAAGACAATATTATTGACACTTGTGGATACACAGTAGGTATCTAGAGCCCTACAAGTCTGAAATCACAGTCTTGAATTGGGTCAAAGTAAATTTTATGGCTCCAAATCTGAGGGTGTGTTTGATAAAACTGAAGTCTGAAATCTGAATCCATTAAGTTATTGAATTGTTAAATATTAAATCTAATACATTTGAGTGCATATCACATTCAGTGATAAGTGAATAGTTTCACTTAATTTTGGGAGCAAGTTTTGCCTAGGAAATTCAGTGCCACTTAATTAATTAAGATGTTCAATTTTTTATTATCAAACGGTCTGAATATGTTAAGATCTGAATCCATTAAATTTAAGTACTAAACTGGGTTATCAAACAAGGCCTGAGTCTAGTACTTCTAGCCAAACCCTGCAATTGACATGCCAAGGTACAATCTTCAGCTTCTCCAGGCCTTATGCTGCCATCACAATGTAGATATGATAAAAGCTAGTGCTTATGCGAGTCCAAAATTTCTGTTGTCTTTCTTTGTTATGCAAGACAAAGATGGTTTTACAAAATTGTCACTACTCTTTTGCTGCCCTCAGTTTCAATCTCAATATTCAATTTTAATTTAGTGCACATGGGGCAAAATCTTAGACCGGTTTATGCTCGAGGATGGTGTCTCACTCGTGACCAAACACACACAAAACTATTGATACCCAAACAGATATGCAGGTAGCGACTTGTTGAATCAACTGTAGAGGAAGATTCATTGCAATACACGTAATCTCATTGCACAAAGAACAAATTAACTAATTTGCAAATATAGACAGATAAGGTGCAATGCATAGTAATATTACCTCAGGCAATCCAATATAAATTGACGGACAAGGGGATGGTTGCAGTTGAAAGTGTTTCCACAACCTGAATAATTATAGAACTCTCCCTGCATAACCAAATATTACAGTTACTTCACAATGATCTTGCTTTTGCAGACAGACGCTTGCTTATTTTACAACAGAAAAGCCAGTAAGGTATAATCCTGTAAACAAAAATCATATATGAGCAAAACAGCACAAAAGAGCCCTAGAGCGAGATCTTTGCAGAAGCCAAACCAGTTTTAAATCTGATGAGCTGCTTTCCAGTATAATGGTTCTGTCATGAATGCAATTCAGTACACTAGGTTTTGACAAACTTAGGCAGATTGCCTTCTTCGTTATATGCTGAGAAAGTAAAGAAGCTAGCAGCCTTTTTTGCAAGATTAACTAAAAATGCATCCAACAAGCTGCCACCAAACAATACTAGCATGAAAAGAAAGCCATTGTGTAGCAACTAACAAAAATCATGAGAAGGTCCAGATCCACCCAATATAAGGCACCATTCTAGTGAGCTGCTGTGTTGTTAGATTATTGGAACTTATCCTCTGATAATGGGTGGTGTTTTACAATATACATTGCATGAATAAGTGAATTCATGACACAAAGTCAGGCATTGAAGAATTCCAGACAATGTGCAATTTGACCTTTTCTTATGCACAGGCTTAGAAGCAACTTAAAGGCATTGGTACTTGAAGTCTACCAAGGCAAAGAAACAAAAGTCTTCTTATGGGCATTAAAATCAGAAAACAATCGACAAACAAAATTAATGCTCACGCATACCTTTGGTGCAAGCATATAAAAGACACTGTTATCTACACCTCTAAAGGATAATATGGGACCATTCTCATTCCCTTCAGCACTGTGGTTAAAAACGACATCCATGATCACCTGTTAAACTAAAGTAAGAGAAAAAGCAGCTAAAAATCAATAAAAAAAAATGCAATATCACACTAAGTAAATTAAGTTGTCACCTCAATCCCACGTTTATGCGCTTCTTTAACAAGGCACTTGAATTCATCTATGGCACCAAGACCACAATTAAGGGCACCAGCCGAAGAATATCTTGTCATCGGTGAAAAGAAATTGACAGTTGAGTACCCCCAGAAGTTCATCCTGAATACGAAATCAGATGAGGACGCAAAGCTAAATGTAGACACCCATGTTTATTTCTCAAGAATTCAGATCAAGCAGAATCTCACTAAAGACCCAAAACAGGTGCTCTATCCATTAAGAAGATGCCACTTGCAAATGACACTAAATTCAAATAGAAAAACATGATCCAAAAGTATTCAGTACCTCAAAGGTAAAACTTCTCTAATTGAAAAACATTTACTCAACAGCTTTTACAATTATAGAAGCCATTTTAGAGTATGACAAGTAAATTTGAAACGGCAAAAGTCAACAACCTTTTTAGTAAATTTAAGGCTACTAAAATCATTGGTTAAAGTTCTCATTTATCCAATAACAAAAGAAAAAGAAACCATTCAATTTAGCAAGATCATACACAATTATATCTACTTATTATCAAAAGACACAATTCCAGGGGGTTCTGCATCCATAAATCAAAATCTACAAAGAGGGAATTCATTCTTAATCTTAATCCATCTTTCTCTCACACAAACTTCACCAAGTGACATGCATTAATAGGATCATTCACATCAAATCATACTGAGAAATGAAAATCTCATGAACATTGAGAAAAAAGTATAAAAACAATGAGATGTGCATAATATTGAAAAGAATTGCAAAAATTTTTTACTTATAGTCGCCTAAGATGGAATTATGGCTGTAATACTCCAACTCATTGAACTCATGACATGGCATTAACTCTATACAATTGATACCAAGTTCCTGCAAGAAAGAACATGAAGGCATATTCAAAAAAATGCTTGAAAAGATTGTTTACCAAAAGATTTTAAGTTCAAATAATACATAAATAGGTAAAACAGATGCAAGGTAGATAAAAGCCATGGCGAGTAATCATAAAGGTCAGATCTTCAAAAGCTGTGTACAACATTATGAAAAAGATACCAATTCATCAGTTCATATCTATTGTTTGCTAGAAATTAGGCAGACTCCTAGATGTTTTGAAAAAATTCAGAGACCTGAATGAAGTGCTTCCCCTAACGATAAATTAATGCTATTTCTGATACTACATCTACAATATCAACAAACAAAACGTTTTGGTAGTTCTCACCAATTACACAGCTCAAGCTACTCTGCAGAAAACCAAACATCTGCACAACTCACTCTTTTGTAGAGTTACAAGTACATGCATACAAAAAATATTGATCAGTCCTTTGAATTTACAGACTTGCAACCATCCAAAACCAAGGATTCATGCCATATTAGAAGCTTTCTTTAATGGCAAAAAATGTAGTATAACTAATTGAGTTCCACAACAACCTATCCTTCTTGTTTTCTTCTTGATATGAATGCGAACCCCTTAAAAAATGCACTAAAAAGCATTTTAATCAGTTTCTTTTTTCAGCTTCCAGTTTGTCTAGATTAACAGGACCCAAGACAAGTGAATGGATTCCCTGCCATGGGTATCTCCAAAGTACTCAATTTCCTCGACAAAATTGACATTCTACAACTAATGCAAGATTCTATCATTTTATCAACTTCAGACAGAAATTCTCTAACCAAGGAATTGGGGACACCTAAATGATTTTCGCCCAAAAACAGTGAAATCATAACACAGTCTGTGTAAGCCCAGTATAGTATTCAACAATGGATAAAAATACAGCAATCAGTTCTTCCTTGATCCCAGAAAAACATCTTTGCCCCAAAAAAAAAAAACATAAGTAAAGCAGCAAAACAGTTTCCATGAAGTCCAAAACTTTCTTTCTGACCTACTGCTAACTTGTATCAACTGCAGCAAAGGCCACATCAATGCTACCCATCTGTCATTGCTTTTCTAGAAGGTGTAACACTTGAATCAATTCAGCAGTTTTCAAATCAATCAGGATCATTTGATTGCTAAATATAATGTCCGATTATTAATATGTATAGTTTGATTACTTTCAGCATATGTTTTCACCTGATGTCTAAAAGTCTGATGAAACTAATCCTCAACGTCCAAATCAAATACTATGATAGGAGATGCTTTAAGAATAAATTAAAAAAAAATTAAATCAAACAAATTGAAGTATCTACAGAAACACAATGTATTCTCAGGTTAAATATAAGTTAGCAATTAGACACTGTAAGGATAGGAATTATTTGGATCTCAACAAAAGACCTTACGTTTGATATTATCAAAGAAATCCTCAAATTTTATAGTTTTTCGTTGACTCATGTTTGTTTTGTCTAGCAACTTATATTATCTTTTTATTCTTCCATACAGAAAGAAAAACCATTTCTTTCTCATCTAGCTTACTATGATATCCTTGAAGGGCACACTATCATGACTAGATGAACATATACCTAGTGCTAAAATTTGTATGTTGATTCTCAATCTCTATTTCTGGAGGCGAGAATAGTCAATCAGAATAGACAACGATACCTGTCTACCCCATTCACATCCAGAACCACCCAACCTAGATTCCACCAGATGCTGTTTCACACTGGACTGAACATGGCAACATATCTAGCTCATCCACAATCATGAAAGGAGAGAACCACAGATTCCTTCACGATAAACGAATTTAACATATCAGCTTTTACCCAAAAAAAGTGTACATTGGTTGATTAGCAAAATTTTAATATCAAAGCAAGATTCACATGTTTCTGGCAACACTATGCACAATTTATTCACTTTTGCTGAATAAATTTATGTGAAGAAGTAGAAGAAACTTGGAGCTTCCTTAAACCCTAATTTCTTGGAAGGATTCAAGACTTAACAATGTAATCCAGTGGTATCTACCTTTAAGTAATCTAGTTTTTCAATGACACCAAGGTAAGTACCAGGAAATTCTGTTCCACTTGACTCATGCCTTGTAAATCCTCGAACATGCATTTCATATATTACCAGATCTCTCTGAGGAAACTTCAGGGGTAAATCACCTTCCCAATCAAACTGAAAAAACAATTTTCAGATAAATGTCAACATCAAAATGAAACCAGTTCTTTCTGATATAGAAGACAACATAAGGAAATAAAGAGAAGAAGGAAAAATGGGATAAAGGAAATCTGCCTATAAAATTTCGATTGCAGAGCAAACAATTTGCTGTCTCAATCCCATCTAAAACAAGAAAAGACGAAAAAGAAGCAAACACTCACAGAAGAGAGTAGGAAAAACGCAAACAAAATAATATAAAGTCCTGAAATCAAACTATGGGCACTTGGGGAAAAACCAAATCATGACCTTTGGCGCACACCCTCAATCCTCCAATTTCTGACTTCCACCAAGAGTAGTTGAGAGCATAGGATACGCAAAAAGAGTTTAAGAGTAAATAGACTAGTTGTTACCATAGTGTGATACTTAAAGGGAAGGGCAATACTAAACCTACTCCATCAGAAAACCACAAACATTTTCTGATTTGACCCAAAGAATAATGGTTCAAATGTTTGAAGGATATGAAGAGGGAAGAGCCCTTTCCACCTTCTGTGGAGTGTAATGCACCTGCACTTTGGTGAATCAAATACACATTTTGGTGATTATGTTGCGCAAAATTGGCATGTATGCTTTTTCTTTCAATCTGTTCTTCTTAGTCAATGAAACAACTACATGAAACTGACTTATATCTTGGAACACTGGTTTCTCTGGTTGTCTGATTATAATCTTAAACAAAAACATGGGAACAAAAATATATGAGCTGTAAAGTTGACATCTGCATTCCTTATTTGCTATCCCCCGCCTCCACTTCTTTTCTCGTTCCTGTTACTATTCCCCCTATAATCTCTTCCTTATTTATTATTTTGAATTTCTCATCAAACTGGGAGTCTTTTGATGTACAAATTACTCATTGCTTCTTTTTGAAGATTGCCATGAACTTTGTGGCATTAGACTTGGAATATTTACTAGCATTTATAAGTATAATTTATGACTAAACATGTGGAATTTAAGTGAAAGCCCTTTTTTATGTAGAATTGCACAATACTATGGAAAATACACCATTTTGAGCTAATTGGAAATAAGCTTCAAGAAACGCATCTAAAAGACCTTGCACTTTGTCACACCTTGCTCTTCTAAATATCGTGAAAAACGCTTCATAGATAAAGGAATGAATCTTCAACATCATGGTAATAATACAGTTTGCGTCCTATAACCATAATTACGCAGCTCAGGTTGCAAGATACAGAACTGGTCAGTTAATTACATTCAGTAGTATAACCAAAGTTGCAGGGTTAATAAACATCCTCGGGTGTTGCCTATCTAAGTCATATCATTACAAGTACAAACTAACTACCTTGTCAGTAAGAGAAGGCACCATGCAGGCCATTGGTGGCCAACATTCATCCTCAAGTCCAAGAGCACCATAGTCCCCTCTACTTACAACAGCCTGAAATGAAATTGAAAGCCACTCAGCAAAACATTAGCACAAATGCCAACAAAACATTAGCACCATATTCCACTCAAAGAAAAAATCATAGACAAAGCTATCTTATGTACCATGAAAGCAAAGTGCAATAACCATATCCACATTCGCCGCAAACTAACCTTAGCATATGGATCCACTAATATTTGAGAAGAATCAAAGTAATGTCCTTCTTGAGGAGAAAATTTCCCATCAAATCTGTAACCATAGAGCATGTCTTGAAAATCTCCCTTCAAGAACACATGCCAGACATCTCCAGTCCTATTCGTTATCGGACTCAAAAAGATTTGCTCAGTAACTCTTTTCTGCAACAGATACAGTAATCCAAGTTGCAATACCCAGCAGCATATAATTTAGAAACTATAAATAATCAAGTGCAGCATCTAATAAACATAATTCACCAAAAAAAAAAAAACAGAGACAATTCTAAGAATATAAAATGAGCAAATTAATTCAATAAACACAGCCATAATTGCAACAATTGGAAGAATTACCTCAGGCAGATCAGAGAGACGAATCAAGCAAAGTGTAGCTGACGTGGCACTGCCAGAAGCAACCGCAAAATTCACACCACCATCCCGAGAAGTGGCACCAAACGGCAACGGATAGCCATCAAACACCTCAAAAAGACTCGGTTTTGCCGGAGGCTTCTCCACCACAACGGCAGTATCCGCTCCAGTCTCTAAACCACCGCCATCACCACTCCTCGCATTAACCACAACCCCTGCAGAACACCTTCCCGCATTTTTGTCCAAAATTTTCCCCAAAATACTACCCAAATTCACCGAATTTAATCTCTTTCCGAACAAATTCGCGCAATTCTTCGAGGCGTTCGTGAATTTTGGGGTGCAATTGTGAACTGGGATTGCTGAAGGGCAATGGAGTAGCTCCATTCTGAGAATTTCAGTGATGCTTGAATTCGTGGTGGAATTTCAGAGTAGAATGCGAAATGCAGAAATGGTGTATTTGTCTGAAGTGAGAGTGATGATACAGTACCGTTGAGATGGGAAAATGGCGTCTTTTTCAGTAACTGTAAATTGAAAGGATTGGATCACGTGCCAAAATCATTAGATCTCTGACTCTGACGTTTTTTCATTTGATTGATGGATGGCTCCGTTTTGGATTTCTCTATGGTGCAAAACTGAGTCAGCTTTGTACGGTAGGAAGAACGAAAGGAACGAGGACAGCACATGACCATGAGCCAAGCAATGGACGGCTGTGGGAAACGGGAGTCCTAAACATGGGACCCACTATATCATGCAAACTATGGCTCCGTCTAGACTATTAATTGTTTTTTAGGGTATTTTTAAAATATTTTATTATAACAATTTATATGAAAAACTATTTATTATAAATATTTTACAAAAGAGATTATATATGGCAATGATACATAAATTAGTCTAAAAAAATCATATGTATGATCACAAATCAAGATTATTAAGCTCTAAATGTTTACCTAAAGAAAGAGTTATGCTGATTTAAACTGCATTGTTAGTTGATGCAGGTGAGTGAATATATACATAATTGACATAATGGCTTTTCAACAAGAATCGAAATTTTAGATAAGTAATCATAAATATAATTAACATAGTATTTAAAGTAATCAAAATTCGTGATTGTGGATAAGTAATCACAAATTTAATTAACATAGTGAATTTCATTCACAAACATAATTACGCAGTTGACATAATGATTTTTAAGCCGATATTGAAAATCAATCTGGAGTCCAATGTACACCTTGCAATGGCAATTGTCCAATTCCAATTTAATTAAGACTGTTACAATTGTTTGATCACTATTGTAAACAAAACTACACTTGTAATTGTTACTTATCAACAGTTTTAATCTCAACTCCTAATTGAGTGACAACATCTCACCTTCATGATGAATAACATCTTAAGCATGTTTTGTCTCGCACGTGTATTAAACATATCCAATCTCTCTTCCGGTTTCAAGTTCATTATGTCAATTGGATTTATCATTAGTCATCTATCATTTTTGGCTCAGATTGAAAGGGACATTTTACATTCTCCCTCAAACATATATTCAAGTTCTCTATGTCAATTGTGTTTATGATCATGCACCCACAATTTTAGTTTTGTTTTTAAAACAAATTTTTCAATTATATTTGCGATTACTCATCTACAATATTGATTTTGGTTTCAAAGCCATGAAATGAATTGCGATTGTGATACATCTTGTAGAATCATAATTCTTGGAGTACAATGTTGATTATAATTTTAGTTTCTTGGTGTCTAATTTAATAATGGAATGAAGATTGTATTTTTTTAAATTGAAATCAATGTAATCACACAAAACTCTAGAACTATAGTTTTGTACAACCGAAAATTATGCATGAATATGAGTAAATGTGAGTTAGAAGCGCAATAAATTTTGGCAAATGGCACAATGGTGAATTGTTATGTCCAGACCGAAAGGCACATTGAATGAATTTCCCGAATGGAGATGAGGAGTGGTAATAGATATAATTACGCCGATTGTAAAGCATGTAGTAAATGTAGTAATAAATAAAATTGTGCTGAGTATTGTTCAAGAAATTTAAAGTCTTCCTGTCTCCTCATTTAATTTGAAAATATGCATGATAAAGTAAATGTGAATGAATGATAAATAAATTCAGTTAGAGGGGCAAAAAGATGAAAATTTATGTGTGAAGGAAAGTCCCAAATAAATTAATATCCCCAAACAGGAAAAAGTGGGGGACTTATGCTAGAATTGGTTAGTCATCTAAATTGAAGCCGATAGTAAATAAATTATTAAAGACCATGCGTTAATGATAGGGTAAAAAAAAAACCGACAACAAGGTGCAGTGACATTTTCTTCCACTATAAATTGTAGTTGTTACTAGGAAGAAGGCAAGCATGGGAGGTTATCAATCTGAGATCGATACTGGTAGTGATGGATTGGCAATGGAGTTGGCGAACGCACTGTGGAAGAGTCTAAAGAGAGGTAACTAGCAAATGCATTTGATGTCTTTTTTTTATTTGTGCATTCATGCTTTCTTTTATGTAACATAGTGCTGAGTTTTGTTTTTTTAATTTAGTATTTGAAGCTGATTACAAGAAGTCAACATATTGTGAAAACTAGAGCAGTGGGTTTTGTTAAGTCCAATTTTATATGATATATAAAATAATAGCGTATCAAAATCATTAGGTGTCTACCTCTCTGACGTTTTTCTATTTGATTGATTGATGGCTCCGTTTTGGATTGCTCTATGGTGCAAAGCTGAGTCAGCTTTGTACGGTAGGAAGAACGAAAGGGACGAGGACAACACATGACCATAAGCCAGGCAAGAGACAACTGAGAGAAATAGCTACCGAAGACCGGGAAGAAGGAGTTCTAAACATAGGACCCACTATATCATGCGAACTATGGTTCCGTCTAGATTATTAGCTGTTTTTTGGGGTATTTTAAAAATATTTTACTCTAATAATATGCATGAAAACTGTTTGTTGTAAATATTTTTTGAGATATTTTTAAAGGTGTTTTTGGAATATATTTTGGGATATTTTTAAAGTTTAAAAACATTTTAGAATATTTTTTAAAAATTAACACTACCACCCATCAACTCCTCCTTCCTCCTCTCTCTTCCTCTTCCTCTCCTCCCTCTTCCTTCCTACTTCCGTTTCCCGCCCCTCTACCCTTCCTTTTTCCTGCCATACCCCGTTCCTCCTCTCCCCGATCTATCCTCGACTAGATCGAGGCCTCTGGTTAGGGAAGGAGGGGAGGAGGAAAGAGAGAGAGGAGGAAGGGAAAGCGAGAGGAAAGAGGAGGAAAGAAAATAAGGAGGAAGAAGGAAGGAAAGGAAAGGAAAGAGGAGGAAGGAAGAGGACGGTGGCTATGGTGGGTGGCGTTGGGGGTGGTGTGTGGTGGTGATAGATGGAAAAAGAAGATGGTGTAGATTTTATTTTTCAATTTTTTTGTATATTTGGAATTGTTTTTAATATATTGTATGGATGTGGTGTTTTTGAAATTATTTTATTTGTGCACTACTATAGTATTGTACACGTGAAACTTGTTATTCAAAAAATGGGGAATCCAAACAGAGTCATTGTAAATGAATATACATCCTCGGACAAGTTGCGGGCGTGTTCTATGAACCCAAAAAATGAGGGACGCACGGGAGTAGACGCTGGATGGCAAATTGGCGCGAAGAGGAGTAAAAAATAGTGGGAAGAATAGAAAAAATAGGACCGAATTTGTTCAACAAAAAACCAAATCAAAATTATGTGTGGGAGTTATCAATCTGAGATCGACGCTGGTAGTGATGAATTGGCAATGGACTCGGAGAACTCACTATGGAAGAGTCTAAAGAGAGGTAACTAGCAAACACATTTGATGTCTTTTTCTTGTGTGTTCAAGCTTTCTTTTATGTAACATAGTGCTAAGTTTTGTTTTTTTTTTTAATTTAGTATTTGGAGCTGATTACAAGAAGTCAGTATATTGTGAAAACTAGAGCAGTGGGTTATGTTAAGTTCAATTTTGTATGATATATAAAATAATAGCATGCTTAGTTGCTTTTTTTTTTTTGGTGTGCATTCCCGCTTTCTTGTATGTTACATAATCCAACAAAATTTAGGTTGTATTTGGATCACAATTTTCTAGAGTTTTTGTAGAAAATAAAGTATAGCGATTTGATGTATGTGAAATAAAAGGTGATTGCGAAATGTGTTCAATGAAAAAGTAGAGATTTTTTGGTAGAAAATCCCTTTTCAAACAAGGCTTTAGAATTTGAAGCTAACTAGGTACATTGTGAAAACTCTAGCAGTGGGTTATGTTAAGTTCAATTTTGTTTGATATATAAAATAATATTGGGCTTACTCGTGCATTGGAGGGTTGAAGCACTATCGTAGTGGGCCAGAGAAGTATGGGAAAAAAAAACTGTCCAAGGGTGGACCCAAGTCTCCATAACAACTAAAATTTGGAATAAAATAATAAGTATTTTTTTATCTATTATTTTTTGTTCACCTTAGCTCTTAAAAAAAATTAGAGAGAAATACCTTATTCTATCCACGAGATATCAACAACTTTATCCATTCAACAATATATAGTATTTCATCCATTCAATAATTATCTTTTCAACAACATATTATACATGCAGACTAGATTATAATTATCTATTTTTAGTGGATCTACCCATCCTAACGATAAGTTTCTTTGACCTATGGTACCTTAATAACATTTATTCACTTCATTATGCATGTTGATTTCTACGAAACTTACATTTTATCCACAAATGTTTCCTCATCTACTGAGATTGCTTATTTTCTTTGTTGTTCTAGGAGTTCATGCTTTCTATTGCAACATGAAATTGCTCCTCACTACACACCATCTACATTTGACAGACGATTCCCTTCATCAAATCTATCAACATTGCAGTGCCATTGCTTTCTTTTGCTATTATATCATTCACCCTCTTTCTATCACCGCCATGGGTCTTCTTTTATTATCGTAGTAACCCTAGATTACTTTGTGAACATTTGGCAACTTGTATTAGGGGTTTTGATTTTTAGTACCTTGAATTTAGCATTACATTGGTGCCCATCATATTCTTGTATTTGACAGTGCAATCCTTCATATTATTTTATAGGTACTTAAACGTACGCTTTTGTATATGCTGATTATCTAGCCTCACTGATGTCCTAGAATCAATTAAGGTGGCCCTATGCTGAGTTGTCAACCTTCTATTGGTTCTATCCATTATAAGCAGAAGATTCTTTCTTTGCATAGTAGAAGCATCCCTCCGTTTAGCGCCCGTGTTTGTTTGTCCGTTTGTGTTAGACAAAATATTATTTTTTCAAACTTTAGGCTTTGTTTGGAAGTCTTATTTTTGGCCTATTATTAATGAACAAAATTTTTACAACTTTAATCTACAATAATCTTTTAAAAACATTTCAAATTTTTATAATACATATTCCAAAATATCTAAAGACACAAAATGTTTTTTCTTTATTTCCTTTCTTCTTCTTCTTCCTCTTTTTTTTCCTCTCCCTCCATCCCTTTTTCTTCATTTCCCTCCCTCTCTTCTCTTCTTCTCCTCCCTCATTTCCCTTCTTCTTGGAAAGGAGGAGAGGGCAGGGAGAGAGAGAGAGAGGGTAATGTAGCAGTAGTCTGTGGTTGACTATGGGTAGGGATAGAGGAGGAAGAGCAGCGATGGTGAGGGGAGAAAGAAGAAGAAGGAAAGAAGGGGAAAAAAGAAAGAAAATGAAAAGGAAAAAGAAAATAAGAATTTTTTCCAAATCTTTTAGATATACAAGAATTTTTCTACAAATTCTATAATAAGTTACAGTAAAATTTTAAACAAACACTCAAAAAACACACCATCCCAACAAACCCTTAGTTACAATAACTTGCTAAAACATGGTGATACTTTTGCACTTCATGACCTGAGAAAGTTGTTGATGTAGTTTAATCTTAGTTTGGTTTGGATTTCTTTGATAAACAGAATCTTGGACTTAGGATTTGTGTTCTTGAGCTTTGAAGCTTTAATTTATTTGAATCTAGTGGTTTGGGGCTTGGTTTTGATGTTTCAAGTCATGTTTAAATGTCGTGGGTAGTCGAATCTTGTAGGAATAATGAGGAAAAATTGAAGATAGCTATCTTCCGATTAGTTTCCCACCATTTTGGCCAGAAAATTTGTGTAATCTAGCAAGAACTCTCACATTTGTCTTGGACTGATTTATTTCTTGATTTGAGTCAGGTTGATGCTGTATATTTGCATCAACCTAGTTCAAACTCCCTTTTTTTGGTTAATTACATCCACCTCCTTTATGTTTCAGCCAAACTATACTAGACCTCTTGTGATTTCAAATATTACAGCGTACATCCTTTGATTTGATAGTACACAACAAAAAGCCCCTTGACATTACTAAACTAATATCTGTTACTATCATTAAGCTAGCAAATTGAGTGAAAGCCTAAAGTTGTCCCTAGAAACTATTTTATTTTAAACTTTTAAAAATTATTAAGGAGAAAAAAGTATGATAAAAAATTAAGGGGAAAAAAATGAAAAACTCATGCTTTTCACAACTCTTAACCACTGTCATCATTTTCCTAAAACACTAGATGTTCTGCCAACTCCACCAGCACCAGATTTCAAGTTCCAAACACCTCAAGGCCAATATCCTTACAACCACACCACTCCTTAGTTACACTACCACTAAACCACAACTATGGCTCCAGATTTGATTTCACAATTTTCCCCCATATAGGCCAAAAGGTTGTAGACTAACAATTCAAATCCACTAATTCTATAACCAAATCATCCTTCGCTTGTCTCATCCTGACCACTTTTTCTTCCTTATTCTCTTGAACTTTTCCTTAATGGTAAGGGTACTTCTTGTTAGCATCTTTCGAAAAAACATACAACATGCAAGGCTCTTTCAATTAACATAAAGCACAAGAAGCCCAACTCACTCAAGTTTGCAAGTACACAGAAATTAGTAGTGTTATCGAAAGTGGTGTCGGACCGCCGATGAGGTATAGGGCTATTCATTTTCCCTATCTTGGGTGGTTTGACATGTAATTAAGTGTAGGTTTCTCAAGTAGGCTGTTTAACTTCTTTCTTTGTTACTATAGGAGGCAATAGGGGAATGGTTTGGATGGTTGAAACGAGCAGTGGAACCGGTTTGGGAGATTTTGAGAAGATGAGAACCTCTTGCAAGTGCTCTTTGGCAGTGGGCTTCTTTGAGAAGATAATTATTAATTTTATCTTTTTGTCTCTCCAAAATTCAAGTAATTTTTCCAATAACAAATATTTGCTGTTGGTGGCCATAGAAGTAATAGTGGGCAATTGATATCACTTGTACTCCTTGTTTCATTTTTTGTTTTTGCTTAGATTGCCAAAGTTTACTTTAGTAATTGCAGGTTAAGATTTAACACCATTTGAAGTGTGTTAGTGATTGACGAATTTTTGCAAACGAGCAGGGTCAATCGTAGTAATAAATCACTTGGAGTATTCCAGGGTCGAACACATAAGGACGAGTTAATTTTCTACTTTAATTATTCTAATAAAGTTAAATTAAAGGAATTATATTTTCTAACTAGGCAAAATAATAATCAATTTAAATAAAGTAGTGATGAGAAAACAATAGACGCAAGCCTAGGGTTTTAGGTTTTAATCCAGTTTTTGAGTCAATTATCTAATTAATTTCTTAACAAATTATAAACGCATCACACAATCACAATTGTATTTTAAATTATCTTTCGATACATCTAAAGTGTGCCTAATTAAATCCTATGTTTCTCTTGAAATCACAAGTATTCAATTAAACCCTTTAAGAACTTTAGTGATATAAGTGCATAATACAAACCCTAACCTACTCTCGTGATTAGACTAAATATGTTTATCTATCTAGTGCATGGCTGTAGATCCCTTTTCAATTCAATACAAACCCTAAGAGCATGTTTATGGTGGCCAAGCATAAGTACATAATTAAATTTGAAATAGATAAATCATAGCAAAAAACAAGAAATTAAGCTAGAAAAATTAATCAAATTCCTTCATAAAAATTCTCACCCTAAAAACAATTTAGGTCAACATGATTAGGCAATTAAAACCATGAATTAAAAGAATTGCTACAGAGATAAGAAAAAGAGTAAGAAAACTTCTCAGCTGCTTGCTTCAATCTTCTCCTTGCGTGCTCCTTGATTCACCTCTATTTGATCTTGATCTCCCAAAAATAAACTATGAAAAGATGCTAAAACTAAGTAAGACTAATGTTTTTCACCCCTAAAAACGTCATAAATAGCCCCTTTATAGTTTCTTAAAGTAGTATCCGAAATGAGGTATGATTGGGCTTATTGGAGCTAAAAAACGATAATTTCATATTTTTCTGATGAAAACTTGTGCAAACACTGGCCTAAACTCTGCCACCTGTGTTTCATCGGATGACTTGACTAGAAAAGCTCTAGTTTCTATGCAAGCTATTAAAGATCCGCGGACAGACCGCTTTGAATCCACGCGCAGATCTACTTCAAGGCCAAAAATCTCCATCAACAAGGCCTAATTAGCTCTTGCTTAAAATATGAAAGCTATAGTCTTTGAATTAGCTTTCCAATGCCATAAAGAACATGTCATTAGACATACCCAAAATACTAAGAACTGGTCAGAAGAACATCGCAGCGTAACTATACTTCAGTATTTTGAATATTTGGCTACGAAAATGTGAGAGCTGGACTTTGATGTCTCATAATAATTGTGGATCGTTATTTTAGCTTCAAATTGAATCAAGAATCATCTCAATCTGATATAGGTAGCTCAAGTTATCACCAAAATACTAAAACATGTCAATCCTGCCACGCCTCTGACTCATCATATTTTGTTCTTCCATTGTTTCTTCATGCCATGTTTTTTGGTTCATTTTCTCTCCAATTGAGTTTCTCACCTATTAGAATAATATAAGAGCAGAACCAAGTAGTTTCTATTCGAGACAAAGCTCAAATAACATAGTTAACTAACAAGTTAGGTCAAGAGTATTTACAATAAAGCCCCTAAACTTTTAAGAATTGCATAAAGGCCCAAATTATTTCTAGAACCCAACAAAATTTCTCCATGACTCCTTAACTTTCTTTCTTGTGTTCATTTACAGCTTTAATTGTTTTAATTGGCATTTGTTTAATTATAATTAGGTCTTGAGTTAAACATATTAGTATTAAAACTTAATTTCCTTATTTTGGTAAAAACTTGATGAATTTTAGTAATTAGTTCTCACTTAAGTTATGCTTAATTTTAGTACTTTAGGAATAAAACTGGCTATTCAATTTAATTTTTTAAATTTGCATTCTGGTCCCAATTTTACAAAAATTGCATCTTTGCCTAAAAACTAGGTCATTTTGCATTTTGGCTCTTAGTAGATTTTGTTCTCTTTAATTAGGATTTTTATTTTTCATTTGATCATTATTTGTGCTTTGTAATGTTGAGTTGTGGATTATTTTTAATTTTGTATTTGTATGCACAAGTAGTATTTATGTCAATTACTTTGACACCTTTATATGCTTGAAATAAGTTTTATTTTTCACTCACTCTAGATTGCCACTTCAAATGGAGATACTCCTAGTATCCTTACAACTCCAATTATATGCTCTTATGTGCTTGTGTGTTTTTTATGTATCCTATGTACCTTTCTTTCGTCATTTTTAATGCTTTCCATTAATTTAGATTGTATTTTGTTTGTCAATGTAATAAATAGAATTGATTTCTTTTTTTTTTTTATCAAATTAGACTGTATTTGGCTAGCAAATGTAATCAAAAGGTTACATTTTCATTTCAGCCTCTCTTAATTTAGGTTCTATTTAGGTACTCTAATGTAATAGATATGACTATGAAGCTTATGCGGCTTACATAGTTACATGTTTAATTGCTGTCAATAGGATTTTGCATCTAGATATCATGATCTATTTGTTATATGTTCAATGTACTTTTATGTGTTTACTTACTTTATCCTATAATTTATTTGCTTTATAATGATGATGAAAGGCTTGTAGAATGAGTTAGTCCAATGCTATTAAGGGCTTGTAGAATGGGTCAGTCCAATACTACACTTTTAAACCTCTTTTCATAGTAGAATCATGCATTTTGTTATGCTAATTTTGCTTTCATATATTTTCCCCATTTTTTAGGACTTTTTTCTCATTTGCATGCCATGATGCCCTTTTTCTTATTCTGTAAGTGTTAATGCATCTCGTTTAGAATAGCACACCATGCAAGAACTAGGAACTTATTCATTTACTTGAAATTAAGTTTGAGAGTCACTCTTTAAGTATGAAAAAATGGTGAATTTGGCTTAACATGCTGTTATCCCTCTTCAAGAAAGAACATTTTATCATAAGGCCTGGCTACTTTGTATTCACTATATTGCATCCTCTTCTTTGTTCATTTATAAATACATGTTTTATTCACTTTTTCTTTGACTTTCATTTTATATTGCTTGTGTCCCCTTTAAGTTGATGCCTCACAATTCATATGTTGTCACCAATATTAGGTCTGAAACTAAAATCTTTTCCCTATTTGATACTCCATACATCCTTATATTTTGCATCTATGTAGACAACGTCCAAAACACGATATACACACACACACACATGTATGTATGTACATACATACATACATATATATATATATATACACAAACATATATAAGGATTATTTTTAAAAAATTTGAACTAACTATTGCACCCAGATTTGGTTAGGTGTGAAAGGGTGTACAAGGTTTGAGCTATCAAATCCTAGTCTTACCTCTCCTTAATTGTGATTCTAGAACTTTGTATTCTTGGTTTCAAAGAGTGAGTTTTTTTAATATTTGAAATTTAAAAAGTCTGTTTAAAATATTTTAGTCACTTGATAAATTTAAATCCAATACCAAATATCAACTCCTATTTTTCAAAGCTCGTTTTTGGGGACAAATTGTCTCAATTTTAAAAATCTTATTTTAGGTCCTTTATATTTTATTTCCAAATCGACAACCACTTTTCAAAAAAATTGATCATTTTTTATTTATTAAAAATCGGGTGCGACATGGTCCACATTATCCTTGAGTTTGCAAATAAATTCGTTAATTTTCAATTACATATGATTAAAACAACAAGATATGCAAAAAATTCGTAATTAATACGTTGGTACCACTTAGATCTTGAAGGGATATTTCATAAAAAAATGCAAAACAATACTAATGGAACTCGTAATATTACCTTTAGTTAATATGTATTTGATGTATGTTAATGGGGTCACAAATATTTAAATTACTAAAATACTTTTAAATCTACCTTGTATATAAGAAAGAAGGGAGGTTTAGTATTTTCCCTCTTATCTGGCTACGTGGCTTCCTTAATTATTTGACAAGTGGCAAGCTCAAATATTTCTTGCAAATTGCCTGAAGCCTTTGTTTCTTTTGCCATTGAACTGTTTCTTTCAAAAAGTCCCGTTGAAGCCTTTTCTTTCTTTCTCTCTACCAAACAGCTATTCTGAGTAAAAAAATTCAAGCGCCAATTCTAAGTAAATCCAATTCAAAGCACCTATTCTACCAAACCAAATTCGAAACGTTTGTTCTGACCAAAAAGTTTGGATTTTTACATGATTTGGGAGATGGGTTTTTTATGAAGATTAGTGAGTTCTTTCTTCAAACGAGTAGGTCAACTGCTCTTGCATACACTTGATTTCATGTTGCAGGGATTGCTGGTCACTCACATGGAGTTTGTACTTCAAAGGAGGGAAATTAGGAGCAGGTGAACTACTCTTGCATACACTTGTCGTGTTTTCCTCTTTCTTCAATATCAAATCAATCCACTTCTATATTGATTTCATGTTGCAGGAATTGTTGGTCACTCACATGATAATTGTACTTCAAGGGAGGGAAATTGGGAATATTTTGTTAGATTAGGTTTGCCATTCTATTCTTATCAGCTTTGCCATTCAATTTTCCCCTCAAATCATTCTTTGCCATTCAATTCTCATTGGTCATATGGTAATGATAAGAAATATCTTTTCAGATATGATATTTTCCTTATTCCAGCTATGATGAGAAATAGGTTTCCTAGCCATTTAGCCTATAGCTTTTCCAGAGAATTACGAAATCAAAAATGGAATAGAGGTATTTATCAGTGCATGGTATTGGCTTCTCTGCCTTATGAATTGAGCTTTCTAAGTGGGGAGATATTGTTGCAAGAAGAAGCATTGTGGTCTTTACACCTTCTTCTTTGGAGTCTCTTCGATGAGAAAAAATCTTTCATTTTTTTGTCAAATTTTGCATGTATGAATAATAGACAGATTAACAAATTCTAATATACACATATGCTTCAATTGATAGGTTCCTTTTTCTACGGTTCATATCATCAGTCAAGGAATCATTTAACTTGAAGGTCAGTTTGTTCTGTTTCTTGAATCTATGAGCAGTTTTTCTTCACTAAGTTTTATTGGGATTCATTTATGTGACTATATTTTCATAAGTAACATTTCGCATTTCCTTTTTCTTTTTAGTAGTTTTCCTTCAGTCTCTACGTCATTTAATTTAAGTTTACTGCTGCTATTTGTTTTGTGTGATCCTTTGTGAAACAAATGGTTGTTTATTTGAGCAGCTAATTGTGTTAATATTGACAGTAGTACTATTTTTGCAAATAAAGCACAATAAATAAAGGGCAAAATTGGTAAGACCTTAAAGCTTGATGTAAGCATTCTTGATCATCCACTCCAAACTCCAGTGGTTGATGACATTTTTAAGAGTCCAATGAGCCCGTCCAAATGTTGCTTACCCATACACTTGCAATTGTGCTGCTGCGACCCTTTGGTAATCTTCTTTTGTGTCCTGCTGCAACCCTTTGCCAATTGTGCTGTTGCAACCTATTCAGCTACCCATTCACCTAAAAAAACAAGTCAAAAGTGGAAATACCAATCTAGCTCCCAATTTAATAATCCTCATTTCGAAATTTGGTGAATTCCTGAAGCAATATATTATTAGTGGCATACTTAGAAAAAGAAGAGATCTATTTGCTTATGTGATTCTGGCCAATTGAGCTGTCCTATTGGTTTGTATATAATCAATGTTCTGTCAAGCAGTCAAATTGCTATATGTACTAGAAAAAGATTGTAGTAATGGATATCAATAACAGATTTTGTGAGCCAAAGTCATTAGCACTAAATAGTTTAAGAATGACATTTAGATCAGTTATACAATCTGTTAAGACAAATGCCATCACTATAGTACTTGAATGATGGTGTAGAAGTAGAACTTCTATGTGTTCACTGATCACAACTTTATGGTGCAACAGTTCATATAGCAAATTAATGCAGGAATTAATATTTACTGTTTTTCTTTGGCCCTTTTTGTCCATGTTCTTTCCCTGATATTTCTTTTTCCCTTGTGTTTTGTTGCTTGGATAATCTCCACTTCATCCTAGACACAGAGCTTTGTGTGTTTCCCTCTCTGACTTATTGTTACTGTTGTTAGGTATGTCTAACACTTCAATGTGACTTTTATATTATATATAATAAGTTTTGCTTTCCTTTTTTTTTAAAAAAAAAAAACTCTTTAGTTAGCTATATTGTCTCCTTAGTTCAAGATTTTTTATGCTTTTATTGTTAGACTTTGTTTGCTCTTTATGTTTAATTTCTTTAAGCTTTTATTAGTCATATGTTTAGTTGGTTTTACCTTTGTTCCGCAGTTGTTTTCTGTCCATTTGGTTGCCTTATATTGTTTGTGTAAGAGTATATAAACAACCATATAATATAGAGCAATTATATGGTTGGCTAAATAGTTATCAAAACGTCTGATAGTTAGCCATTATCCTAGAGAAGTTCTTTTAGCTATTCTATCATGTCTAGCTTGATGGACTAGCATCCTTCTTTTCTTATGTATTTTGTCATAAATAAGGATTTTGACAATGCTACTGCCATTCCTCCATTTGAGCTAACTGAAAAATATGGATAAAGGTAGTTATAGAAAACAAGCTATTCAAAGATGGAGACAAAAACGGTTAGATAGGTTGTCGTGCCTTCGTATTCCGAGAACCTCAAATGTGATTAATATGCCTCATTTGCTTCCTGTGAGCCCAAATAGCAGCTAGCTATCCATGAGTGCATCACTTCCATTTCTAGAAAATCAATTTCTTAGTATAAGAAATAATAGAAGCCAAAAAATTATGAGATATAAAAGCAAAAAATCTCAAAGAGATAGCTTGCTTCACTCCATATCTTTGGAATCATATCAGCCATTTTTTCTTAGACCTTCCAATGTTTATTCTATCCTACCAGTCAATTCCAATGACACGCAAGCATCCATGAATGCATTATTTGGATTTGCAGCGCTAGAGACTTCCAAGTTTTTTAGCATATAAAAGCTAAAAATGCTAGCTCTTCTAGGTTTGTGACTCACTCTATTGAGCCTGGTATGACTCAGCCTGTGAATCCATCTACTTTGCTATTTGCAAGTTCAAATATGGTGCATTCATTTGTCAATGCACCATCTGAACTCTTGGCAACAAAAAATCCTGCTGCAGCAAATAATAGAAGACAGAGATCTGTGATACTAAAAGATAAAAGATGCCAAAAAAAAAAAAACAGGCATCTGAAAGTGCACCTGCCAAGCCTCAACTTCATCCTTCTACAATTGTTGACATTCCTATAGTCGGTATCATGCAACCACAATCAATTCAATATGAATCTATAGGTTCTTGACTTAATCACCCTCATTAATCTGCTATTAAAGTCAAACCAACTCATACATTTTGATAACTATATTTTTTCCATATCATTATCTTCACCAAGTTTTGCATATTTTCCAAGTTAACCATTTTTTTCTTTCTGTAAAAGCTTATGATTTCTATTCGATGAGAACCAAAATAGGTCCATAACATAAAAAACATCATGTAATTATTGTACGCGATTAAAATTTCAAGTCTGCAAACAAAACAAGAAATATACACGACAAATGTGTAATATAAATTTAAGAAAATATGTGAGTACAATCTCTGAGGTTTTCTCGAACTTGTGGAAAGTTTTCCTCGATTCTCCTCCTCGAACGCCAATCCAAGGGTTTCGCAGCTTGTTCTTGGATCCACTACCGATTCGTTCAAATCTTGATATAGAAGATTTGAAGAACTTTAGAAGATATTTGAAGACTCAAGTCTTGATATATGGGAGACTTGGAGAGCTTGAAGAGCCGGACCTTTGTAGCTTGGAGTTTCAATGCTTTGAACGTATGAGATGCCTCTTGGTATCTCTGTGCGTCTCTGTATGTCTGTGTGTCCTTGATTTGGTTGAGAGACCTCTATTTATAGCTGTAGCAAGAGGTAGAAGTTGAAGACCTGTATACCACTTTACTTGGCTTGCAAGACGTGCAGTCATATTAGAACTGTGCTAGCCAAATATTATCTCTTCATTTTAAAGAGATAAGTAATTCCTCGATTGGCCAAACTCGTGGGGACACGTGACGTGGCGCCGTTTGACTGGTCAGGCTATTGCAGTACATAAGAAATATACTTGGATTTAAACAACTCTAAATATTATCCCTTTAATAAGAAATAAATATTTAGATATTTATCCAATAAACATGTGATATGATATGATTTGGTTGGTGGAGATATCCCTGCAATTTGAATTGATCTGGAACACCTCGCCTTGACACGTGGCAAAATATAATTGGCCATTTAATAACCAATTTTTCCAAGTGTACATGCCATATGGCAATATCCGATTGGATAAAAATATTTTATAGACCAATGGTAATTTTAAGAATTAATTAAAATTTCATTGCCTACAATTATATTTTAAACTCATTTTTTTAAAGCCATTTTCCTAAACTTGAGTTTCCTATGACTTCAATTTTACAATTAAATCATATACTCTAACTTGTCATTTTATAAACTATAAAATTAATTTTATACATTTTTCACGACCTTTCATATTTGCAACAATTCACTTGGCTGCTGGAATGATTATCCTTTTACAAACAGTGTTTTCCAAACCTTTAATATGGTATGAAAACATTTAACCTCCCACACCTTAGCCTTTTTGTTTAACTTATACTATGTTCTATCCAATTTCAGTAGCAAACACTGAAGGAATTAGGGGTGTGCAAAATCAAAAAATTTCGATTTACTAACCGAATTCAAATTGAATTCGAAATTTTTGAAATCAGTAATTCGGAATTCGACACTGAAATCGGAAATCGAAATCGAAATTTCAATTTCGTTTTATAATATATATATATTAATATTTATTTATTTATATATATAATAATATTTTTTATTTCAATTTCATTTTATAATATGTATATTAATATATATTTATGTATATAATAATATTTTAATAATATATTTATACATAATAATATTTTTTATAATATATGTAATATAAAATTTATATTATATAACAATACATCTAACAAAAAAGAAAAAAAAAGGGAAAAAAGGTTTATGAATTTGGTGAATTCGGAATTTACAGAATTTCAAATTGAATTCGGAATCGAAATCGAAATCGGAACTGGTGAATTCAAAATCGAAATCGGTTGGTAATTCCTATACCAAAATTTTGAATTCAAACTTCCAAATTACCGAATTCCAATTCGATGCACACCCCTAGAAGGAATAGATAGAGACATACCCCAACCAAGCCAATTAAAGCCTAAGAGAAAGCATACAGGTTTTGTCAACTTTTTAATGTCTTACTAGCTTCAGTTTTTTAATCTCTGTTGGCCTGTGCTGGACAAAATGAATAACTAAATATCTTTTTCTTGTCGATTATAGCAAGAAAGCCAAAAATAGGTCGGGAGGTCTTAAATCACATTCTTGCTGCTGCCAATCTGCTTCCTCGCCAACCAAACTGTCCCCATTGTGGTGTAAAAAAAATTTGCTGATGAAATAGCAAATTTCTGTTGTTCTAATGGGGATATTGTTTGAACTAAAAATTCAATCCCAACTATTCTAAAAGAACTTCTTACCTCATCATCTAAGGAAGCTCAGCTGTTTAGGACCTGTATTAGAACAATTAATAACATCTTTGCTTTCACTTCCTTTTGGAGTAAAATGTGATAAAAATTTGGTTAAGAGAAATAAAGGCATATATACTTTTAGAGTGCAAGATCAGGTTTATCATTTCATCAATAATTTAAAGACCTCAAAAATTTTGCAGTTCCATTTTCATGATAGTGAAAATGAATTAGCAAATCATTTAAATGCCTACCCAAGATTAATTGAGAGTATTTACCAGAAAATCATGAATGTCATGTAGCAAAATCCTTATGCTAGATTCTTTTGCGGCTTAAAGGAAGTTCATAACCTTGACACATATCGCATTGTTTTGCGAACACACTCTGGTTTAGACCAAAGGGTATTTAATAAACCTACAGTGTCTCAAGTTGCTGCTTTATGGATAGAAGGAGAAAAAAATGGAGAAACAAGCCATCGAGATATTCGAATGTACATCCATGGTGGCTATTCACATAATATCAAGTATTACTATGGCTGTCATGACCCTCTCCAATATCCTCTTTTGCTTCCTTTTAGTGAACCTGGTTGGCATCAAGGGATTAAAAAACAAGGAAAAAAGCTGCACAAATAAAAAGACTAGGAAAAAAGATGCTCAAATTTTTATTTCTCCAATGAATGCTTCTATTGTCGAAGAGTTAATACAGATGGAACAAGATTGTAAATAGAATAAATCTTTTCCACCTGTGTTCAATTAACTTTACAATGCCAGCCTCATTAACCTTTTTTCTAAATTCCTTCAACCAGTAATGGCAGGAATAGATGGCGATCTTGATTTCATTTCCATCCATGAATACTATGCCTATAAATTGCAAATGAGAAATGATGATGAATCTTTCTTATTGCACTTTGGTAGGCTGTTTCAGCAATATGTTGTTGATATGTATGTTAAACTTGAATGACAAAGATTAGATTATTTAAGAACCCAGCAAGAGGAATTTAGAAAAAAATTCTTACAAGGCATGGTAGACTTAATAGGTGTTGGTGAAGTCCGAACAGCAAATATCGGCCAAAAAGTATTTTTACCAGCTAGCTTTACTGGGGTACCAAGAAATATGAGAAGAAAATACATAAATACAATGACCTTGGTTTGGTCCAAAAATTTGGCAAGCCGGACATATTCTTGATTATGACTTGCAATCCCAATTTGCCAGAAATAAAAGAACATTTACTGCCAACAGAGGAAGCCCAAAATCAATCAGATTTGGTTGTAAGCTTTCGTGCTAAACTAGAAGAATTAAAGAATAAGCGTTTAAAGAAAAATATTTTTGGAGAAGTGGCAACCTATACTTATGTGATAGAATTTCAAAAAAGAGGCCTACCACATGCTCATTTTCTTTTAATCTTAAAGCATCAACACAAAATGTTCATCCATGATGAATATGATAAAATTATTAGTGCAGAAATTCCAGATAAAATAAAATATCCACATTTGTACAGGATGGTTAAAAAGCACATGATGCATGGCCCTTGTGGTGTGTTAAACCCATCAAATGTTTGCATGACTAAGCATGGCTACCGTAAAAATTCTTATCCAAAAGAGTTCTTTGAGCAAACAATCCAGACACTAGATTCCTATCCAAAATATTGAAGAAGGAACAATGGTGTTAAAATCAAAGTCAAAAAACAAAAGTTTGATAATAGATGGATCGTCCCTTATAATGCATATTTACTTGTTAAGTTCAATTGTCACATTAATGTTGAGATCTGCTCAACAATTTAGTTTGTCAAATACATTTACAAGTATATCTGTAAAGACCATGATTGAATTAGTTTCCATATCAATTATGATAGTCCAAACAATCAGATTGATGAAATTCAGCAATATCAAGTAGCTCGGTGGGTTTCGCCACTTGAGGCTGTTTGGAGGCTATTTCAATTTTTCATGAGAAAAATAAAATCAGTTGTCATTCACCTACAGCTGCACCTTCCAAATTTTGAGCCAATTCACTTCAAGAAGCATGAAATTTAAATAACAAAGTAAAAAATCCAAGAAATAGGAAGACAATGCTAATTGAATTTTTCTATATGAATAGAACAGATTCAGTTACACAAGAGCTAAATTGCACATATGCTCAATTTCCAGACCATTTTGTATGGTTAGCTGACGCAAAACGCTGGAAAATTAGAGATAAGGGAGATTCTGTAGGTTGAATAAATACATCTCATCCATTTGAGGGAGAAAGATATTACCTCAGGCTTCTTTTGTCTAAAGTCCATGGTCCAAAGTCTTTTGAAGACTTAATGACTCACAATGGAGTGCAAGTCATCACCTTTCGTGAGGCAGCTCTTTTGCGCAGCTTACTTGAGGATGATAATAGCCAAGAAATTTGTCTACAAGAAGCGTCTCTATTTCATATGGCTTATGAAATGAGACGACTTTTTGCTATGCTATTAGTTTACTCCTGTCCTAATAACCCCAAATAGCTATGGACAAAATTTGAGGCTGTCATGTCCGAAGATTTCATGAGAAATACAGATTTGTCTCCTAGAGAAATCAAAAGAAAAGTTTTAGAGCAAATAAATGGTTTTCTACAGTCAATGGAAAAAAATATAGCTTCATTTGGCTTACTTCCTAATAATTTCTTATTCTCAGATATAGAGAACCAAACAAGAGAGGTATTGGTTGAAAAAAGCATAAAAGTCCTTAAAGAGGACTTAAATGTGATTTCTTTACTTAATCAAAATCAGAGGCATGCATTTGAAGTTATATTTAAAAGAATTTATGAAAATAAGAGTGGTGTATTTTTTGTTGATGGCCCTGGTGGAACTGGAAAATCTTTTCTTTATAGAGCTTTGTTGGTTGATATTAGGTCAAAGGGTTATATAGCATTAGCGATAGCCACATCAGGTATTGCTGCATCAATACTACCTAGAGGTAGAACCGCTCACTCTCAGTTTAAAATACCAATTGATACCTCAGAGGGTAGAGCATACAAAATTAGTAAACAAAGCAGTTTGGCAGGTATGATTAAGGAATGCAAATTAATTATTTGGGAAGAGGCTCCAATGTGCAAGAATCTGCGATTGAAGCTCTAATTGATTTTCTTAGAGATCTTATGAATTCAGATAAGATCTTTGGTGGGAAAATGATTGTTCTTGAGGGTGATTTCAGGCAAACCTTTCCAGTGGTTCGTAAGGGAAGCCAATCTGAAACCGTTGTTGCTTCTTTGATTAATTTCCCTATTTGGCCAACTCTTGAAAACTTAGAGCTCACACAAAACATGAGGGCTCGATTTGATCACTCATTCATTGATTTCTTATCAAGGGTTGGCGATGGCACTGAATTAGTTGAAGACAATAGTCTCATACAACTGCCTTCTTCTATTTTAGTTAGCAATGGTTCACAAAATGCATCACTTCATGATCTGATAAGATATGGTTTATCCCCACATTCAACATAGATTAGAAAATCCTACCTTGCCATTAAATCGAACAATCCTCACCACAAAGAATCACTTTGTGGATGAAGTGAATGACATCTTAATTGAAAAATTCCAAGGCACAACAGTAGAATATCTGAGTTTTGATCGAGTTTTGAATCCAAACAATCAAGTTCAATATGAAGATTTTTTAAACACATTATCTCCCAGTGGCCTTCCGCCATATAGACTAATCTTGAAACCTGGTGTTCCTATGATATTGCTTAGAAACCTAGACCGTCTTTGCAATGGAACAAGATTAATTTGTAAAAGTTTGAGCAAACATGTCATTCATGCTCAAATAGTTGTGGGAGATTTTGCTGGAAAAGATGTGTTCATTCATAGAATTCCCATACAATCTCCAACTGATGAATAATATCCTATTCCATATACAAGAACTTAGTTTCGAATTTTCTTGTGCTTTGCCATGACAATAAACAAAGCTCAAGGACAAACACTGGATTATGTTGGTATCTACTTAAAGGAATCAGTGTTTTCCCATGGGCAGCTCTATGTTGCATTATCATGAGCAAGAATGGCTTCTCAAGTCAAAATGCTCATTAAACCTCCATTTTTTGACAAACCTAGAATAGATCAGACAAAAAAAATTGTATGTAGAGAAGTTCTTGAAACTTCTAGCATAGCTGCCAAGTAAATATGTCGTTCTGTGATTTAGTTTCAGTTTTGCTGAATGTTCCAGAATTTCTTCTCTTTTAACTTGAAAACTAATTATATGTCTTTCTTATTATTGTAAATAACAATGGCAAGGAGATGCCTTTCAGTGCATGAAGTCCAAGACAAGATGAAAAGGTGGACAGTGCTTGTGCAAGTTGTTGAGAAATCGTATGTGTTAACCAGTAATGGATCACCGCTTGTCAGATTTCAGTGTTTCGTCTTAACAGATTCTGAGGTAATATAAACTGAAGCTAATCTTAGCAATTTAACGTTTCCTAAATCATCAAGATGTCCAGATTGTTAATTTTCTTTTGTGCAACTTAATTTTCAACTAATTACTTTTTAATATTGGTTTCTTTTTATATTTCTTGGGTAATATCGTTTCATTGGAACTTAAAATAGCAACGCTTTCAAATTGACTATAGTGAAGTTCTGATTTAGCTTACATGAATCTGCCTTACAATATTCCAATATTTACTATTAACCAATGATACATGCCTAATCAGTATAACCTTCTACATGAGAGATCATAGATAGTGATTTGAAAATGTTACAGCTTGGGTGCATTTGAGTGTCTCAATTTGCATTCAATGGATGAAACAAAGTATAGAGGACATACGAAAATTCTATTGCTTACCTCCCAAAAAATGAAATTTTCAAGGAGGAAAAGAATTTGGAAAATTTCTACTGCTAACAGGACCAGTAGCTACTAAAGTATCTATACATTAGGTTTTATATACTTGTAAATGACATCCACTCAACTTCATGGAGATTTTTGATATTTCAAATCCTTTGAAAAGTGCTGTGTTTTCTCCTGTTACATATCCCTGCATCTGAAATGCATTTTTTGACTTTAAGGAAAATTGAAGCAAAGGATAGCAGTCTTTTGATAACATTAATTACTTCTATGACAAATCAAAGGGTAGTTTACAGCTGATATTAATGAAATTTGCCTGCTTCCAAAGAATTATTGTTTAATTGTCTAATTCTTTTGTGATTTTTCTACTATTTTTCTTCATACATGTCTATGGTTATTCTTATTGATTGGCTTCTTGCAACTCAAACATTGTTGTTATATGTTTTCTTCCCCCTCTCCCTCCCAAAAAAAAAAAAAAAAACTCTACATACTTGCTGTTGTATGTTTCTTACCTTGAATGTTCTGTTTTAGCCTTTTGGTTAATATTGCCTAGCTTGGTTTTTTCTGTGAACAGGGGACTAAGGTTTCAACAGTCATTTATGGGAACGACATTCGTTACTTTGCTAATCTGCTGTAGCCCTTTAAGCGATACTATATCACTAGTGGGACTGTCAAAAAACAGGATGCAAAGTATAAAATTAGCGACTATCACTTCTCATGGGTAATTCATAACAAGACATTAGTTGAAAAGTATGTGGAGCCAAATCCACCAATGCTACCATGCACTTTTGAATTCACCAAATTTGAGGACCTCTTTAGGTTCGCAGACACGGAAAATGTTCAGAGTAAGTTATATCCATGCTTTACTAATCGAAATATAAATTCATTTTCATAGTTCCTTTATTATTGAAACACAGCTAACCTCTTCTCTTTTAGTTTGTACAAAGATTTACAGGCTATTGTTGTCAATGCATTTGTGACAAAGGAACAGAATAGCGGCTCTACCACAGGAGACTTCATTGTTGTGAATGAAGAGTTAGTTATATAAACCTTACTTTTAATATTTCTATTCAATTCATAAAACTGTTGCATTCACATTTTTTCCTATTTTCCCCCTTCTTTGTAAAGGAAAAGGCCAATGCTTCTTATTCTTTGGAATGAGTTTGAACAAAATCAAGAAACACAACTTGCAAACAACATTGGGAATGCCAATATTATCATTGGCATGAAGCTGAAAATCACAACTTTTAATTGTAAGTGAAGTTAATGTACTTTTAACACCTCATACTTCTATGATAGTCATCCAGTTAGAATAACTTAGCCAATCACTATCCTAAAATTGCTCTATTACTTAACATAAACTATTACTTTTATTATTAGACTTATCCCTAACAACCAAGCCTAGGAGTGGCCTTCTGATTGTTCCTCCCACTTCTAAAGCAAATGCACTCAAAGAATGGTCTGTATGTTCTTCGACCATTTTAGTGCAACTCTTACAGATCCCTTTGACATCTTATGGTCCACTGCATTGATTTTTTGTATAGGTATAATACAAATAAAAAAGAAATTGTAGAGTTGATTCAACAAATGGCATACAAAGATTCATCTAGGCTGCTACCACCTCCAAGTGTTAATGATGTGATCAGTGTAGCTAATGCACTTAACACACTCAAAGATGTAACCTCCTTTTTTGTTTATAACCTGATTTATATGTTTTAGATATCCAAAATAATGCAAAACTTAGGTATTCTTCTTTCTGTTCAAAAAACATCTATTAGGCGAAAACAACTTGGATAACAGGAAAAACCAAGTTGACCCTTGGATAGCAAAAATTCTGGTTTGAAGCATGTGAGAGCTGCCAAAGGGCTATCAATGTTGATGTGGGATGGGATATGAGATGCCCATCTTGCAAAGAAGAGAGCAAAGTTGTAGCAAGGTAATTACCAAATTAAGTTTCGCTCTCATATAATGAAAAATTAGAATATCATGTTTTGTTCTCAATGTGTATTAGGACCCGAATTGGAATTGCTGTGGATGACGGTACAGGCTCCATAAACACTGTTATCTTTGGCCTTGATGTTGAGAAGCTTATACCATTTACAACTGTTCAATTCTGGGAAGCTCATAATGAGGTAAGCTAACAATCTTGCTAACACAAATTTCTACTACAAGTTTAACTCTTGCATGATAATACAACTAGCATCTTAATACGTCTTGCTTAATGTTGTCGATTCTTTTTTTCCCTTCATAGACTTCATCTATTCTTGTTTGAAATGCTTGGCTTGTGGAACTCCAGTCTTCATGAATATTATCAAACAAAGAACAATCACAACTAATAGGTTTATCGCATATAGCTAATAATGACCAAGTAACAAACTAAATGCTAGCCTGGGCTTAACTTTATCAACAAAGTACGAGTATCTATTCTTATATCATTGTTTGAGTATTAGAACAAGTAATAACTAACTAATATTCTGATTTTTATGCTTCTTTTCTTGGATATAAATGCTGCTCTCACCATGTAAAAGTGTAGTGACTATAATCATTAGAATGACTATGTACAAAATTTTAAAAAAATCAAGTACGAAATATATTAATGATTTGTTTGTACTTCAAATTAGTAGTATATTATGTGTTTAGTTGAAGATTTTTTTTTTCAAAAAAAGAAGTTCATCACTGCTCTTTATGACTTAGTTTATTCTCCAGCTTTGATCAAACAATATATCCATTTGATTTTAGCTTTGTTTTAAAGTTGTTTCATTTGTCTTATATTATTTTTCCGGGACCAGTACATATAGAATGAATGCTCTGAAATTGGGCTATATCCATTCTTTTTTTCCTTCCATAACTTATGCTTGGGATCCAATTCTTTTTGCACAATATGAAGTTACTTGTAATTTGCATATCATTGCCCAAGTCAAAATCTACAATAAGAACTTCTACTTCCAAACAAATAGATAATGTTTCAGGATACCCTCAATAATTATTTATACTTTAAAACAAAAAATTGCAGGAGCTTAACTTTTCTCCTAAACTAGCATCTGCAATCGAAAAATATTCGATTGTGTGTCTCATCCGCTACTATGAGGCAGATTATCAAGGCCAGAAGGAAGGCAAGTATAGTATTGTCAAGGCATACACTACTGAGAAATTAGCTCACATTCCAATAGCAATCACGACTGTAGAAACGAATGAAAAAATTCCAGACCTTCATGCTCCTGCAGTCTGCTAAGAAGAATGAATTTTTCAGTCGATCAACCAAAAAACTATTTGTTACCATTGCTGAATCTTCTGCTACTGCAAACAAAATGCCGCCTCTAGTGGCCATAGCAAAGAGAGCCTTGGTTTTTGGAAGTGTGCCTCCTGAAATTGGTTCAAATTCTGTTGAAGTTGATACATCTGCCTCACTATCCACCAATGCATTCTCAACTTTTGCTCCAACTAATATTGCACCTGGAAGTCCTTTGAAGAAGCAGCGTGATGATGAACTCTGAACTTGCTTGAAGCCTTTTGAATTGCTAATCTTGCTAATTTTGAAGCACTTTACAGCTGAATTGCTAATCTTGCATCTTTTGACACAATATTGACATCCATTAAAAAACTATTCTTTTGTGCAACTTAATGGATCTCAATATATGATATTTTGTAATTGTAACTTATCATTCACTTTATATTAGGCAATCAACATGTCATCTCCCATCTCTGTAAGATTGACTTGCACTTGAAGATGTCAAACTGTTTGTAAAACTACTTGCCAATCTTTTGTCATCTTCTCTTATCTTTTGCAACAGAGACGGTTTCCTGGTTTTGTTTAGTCTTATTTGTTAGACACATGCTTGATTGGTAATTTATGATTATAAGAATGCTATTTCACAAACATTACTGTTAATCTTATCTTATACGAAAATATATGACAACAGATTATAGGGGGCTGCTGTGCTTAGCACAGCCGAAAACCTCTCAGTCTTTTACATAAGAATAAAAAGGGCGATTTCCATCCTAGGACTCGTTAAAAGGCCCTCCATTCAACCTTTTGCCACGTGGCCCAAGTACATTGTTCCCACGTGATAATCTTATACTCTGTTTGGTGCAATAATTGCAAACTTCATTACCTTTAATAAATAAATAATTTCCTCAGATTAATATCTCTAATGTCGTGCGAAAGATTCCAATAGTGACAAATCGGTGAAAATTGGTAAAAATTAGGCTGTTGAACCTATTTCCACCCAAATTTCCTTTTTATTTTTTAACTTTACTCCAATCCAAGTTATTCAACATTAAAATAAATTTAAAAAAATTAAACCTTTGACCTAGATAGTTGAATCGATTGGATCATGAACTACAAATTAACGATTCACTTGTCGATTGAGGTATAAGAGGAAGAGGACACATTTATACAATTATCCGCTGTATTGTTTAGCTCTTTTCTTGTTCCATTATATAAAAACAGAGAGACAAAATAAAAACAACCAAGATAGCAACAAATTGATTTGTAAACTTGATTTCATGTTTAATTTTTGGCTAAAGTTTCAAAAGAATGATTATTATATTTGTTATTAGCACAATATACTTAAAAAATAAAATTATTTTTCTTACATTGACAGTCTATACACTGTCAATATTAGATGAATAATAATTATATAAAATTTGAACTTGAAATCTAATTTTTCACATGCGTTATGAATTCAATAGTGATAGCGTCTGAACTTCTAGTATATATAAGATTTATAATTAAAAAAATAAAGTTAAATGAAAAAAATAAAACATATAATAATTGCTTACGTGGATAGTGGAGTGGGGCGTAGAGTGGGATGAAATGATGATGGAAAACTTGTGTAATAAGGGACAAATCGGAAAGGGGTGGTGGATTCGGAAAGACTATTATATACCTTCCAAACCGTCCCGTTGTCATCCTAATCCTAATTGAATTAGTTTGCAAAAGTCTCCTGGTTTGACAAAGTCTCCAGGTTTGACTTGTGATTTTGTAGGTAATAAATAAGATCATAATAATAGAGATAACTGGATAAGAATGATCCTACCGTTTCGACAAAAAAAAAGAATAAGAATGAAAAATAAGATACTTAGATAATAATAAATCTTACTGTTCCAACCATGAGGGTGCTCTCATACGATCATGACTTCTCAACCGACAAGTCTTTCCCGGTTCATTTCAACCGCACCACAATCACAATGATTATGGTGCCCATTTCTTTTTCTTAAACTGCACTCATATTTCTTAACATACACTTTTTACAGTTTATATCCGTATATTTCCAAGACATCCCATTTTAAATAAGCAATCATATTGGACAATCACGTGAAGAGTTATAAAAGAAAAAAGAATCAAATCTTGAAAGATGGATGGGATGTCTTGGCCTTCTCAGTCGGAGGTAATTCTGGGCCTTTTTTTTTTCATATTGTGGTTTGTGTTTGACATATTGTTATTCATTGTGTTTTGATTGAAAGATTTTAGTATAATGGTCATCTGTAGCTGATTGAGTAAAAATGGTAATGTGGGTTCAATTCTTTGAATGATTTTATCCTGATATGCAAATGGGATTTTGTAATGATATGCAAATGATTTTTTCCCATTTTAAATGTCTATAAATGTTTCTGGTGATGGTGAAAAAGTGTTGGTGCATTGAAGTTTGGTGTTGCAATGTTGTCTTTTCTTTGAAATTTTCTACCAGTTTGTTAATGAAATTAATAATGCGGTTGGATGGAATGAGAGAGAAGGTTGCTAAGATGTCTATAAATGTTTCTGGTGATGCTGAAAAAGTGTCGGTGCATTGAAGTTTGGTGTTGCAATGTTGTCTTTTCTTTGAAATTTTCTACCAGTTTGTCAATGAAATTAATAATGCAGTTGGATGGAATGAGAGAGAAGGTTGCTCAGATGTCTGGTGGAGATGCCAAAGAGGTTAGATTTGTCGTATCTCCATACCGGATTTGTCCTTTGGGAGCTCACATTGATCATCAGGTGAGTCCACAATTCTTCCTTTTACATGCTCGATTTTTCTTGGATTCTTGGCCTAGACGGTTAGGGATCAGTTTAAGAGAGTTTTGTAGAGAAGATGTTGCGGTCACTGAACTATCGCGACATGCTTTTAAAAGCATAACAAATGTGCAATTAAAAGCTTTAGGGGTGGTTATGGTGAAGGGACTTTGCCATTCTTCAATGGCAAGGTTGTTTTGTGCTATGCAGGTCATGTGGTTGACGTATAAAAGTAGCTGGCCTAAGCCTTTTCACATTGGTGTTGCTTCATCAGGTTGTGTCAGTCATGAATTGAACACATGGAATTAGCATATTTCTGGCTGTATATGGACATAGCCTGCATTGAGCTTCCCTTTCCATGATATCACAAGAGGTGTTGCTCACTTGCTTGTGTGCTGAAGATGACTTTTAGCTTCTATGAGTTCCATTGGTAGATTCATATGACCAAATGATGGTTTTGGCAATGACTGCTTGGAATTATGCATCTATGGCCTCACTTGGCTAGCCATTTCCCAGTCTAAACCCCACCCTCCCCTTACCCCTATCTGCAAGGCAAAAGGAACGGAAATGAGAATATATCCAATTGCTGAATTTTGAGTTGACTTATGCATCTGGTACCATTTTGCAAAATGTCACATGTTGGTTTTGATTACGTAAAGAATCCATTAATGCCCTAGACTCCTATAAAACTTGTATATCTGATTTTTAACTTTTCTCTTGCACTTTTTAATTAACTTACTGATTGTACTAAGTATGCTAATTAAAATTTTAGTCAACAATTTGATAATCTGTGAATAATTTTATCTAACAGGGTGGAACAGTTTCTGCTATGACAATAAATAAGGGCATTCTGCTTGGTTTTGTTCCTTCTGATGATTCTCAGGTATGATTGTGTCACATGCAGACTTGGTATTTGAACTTCTGACCAGACTCATGTACCATTTGGCTTGATGCTTTCTTTTACTTCTATAAATTTGTTTTGAGCACATATTTGGGTACTGGGACAGAGAAACCTTTTTTTTACATTAAACAATAAAAAAAAGTGCTAGGTAGTTCGTAAAGGAGAATAATTCATATACACTAACATAGACTTGATCATTAGACAGACATGTCATTAATTTCCTGCAGTTACTAATGTTGAAGTCCTGTAATTTAACCATTTATAAATATTAGGTGAATATAAGTTTCCCCTTGATCAAAATCCTATAATTGTTTGACCAGGTAAGTTTATTAGTTTAAACCGCAGGTAACAGGTCCAAGTTTATGAGTTGCTAGTGGTGTACAGTGTAACAAGGTAAATCTCTCTTGTGTAACGGGTTAAATGGCTTTGACAAAAATCGTGCAGCTTTGAGAGTAAGTTTCAAACATGGTAGACCATTCCTTGAAGATTAAAGAACTACATGCAGATGACCTTGTGGGTATAACCATTGAGGACATTAAAAACAAATGTGAAAATATAGTTCTGGTTTCATATCTCAGTTCAATGAAGACTCTAAGCATTACAAGGGGAACGGGCAAGGGGAGGGCTTACGAGTGGAACCAGGGCTTAATGGGGCCCAGTTAATGTACCAAGAAGCTAAGGTAGTACTGAGGGACAATATAGAAATGAAGTTCAGACAATTTGTCGTTTGTTTGCATTTCAAGCTCTGTAGATGGAAGATTTATTCATGTATAGGCCTTGAAATGCGGTGAGAGTTGATTTGAGTGTCACCTTTTTTTTTTTACCTAAATTGAGTCTCCTGGTTTTAAGAAGAGGTCCTATGTCACTTGGCTGCTCCTGGATATCACTTGTTAATCACCTTCTCAGCTAATCCTCGATACGTAAAGCCACGTTTTTATCTTTTCTGGAGTCAAATGATTGTTGAGTTAAATTTAACTCTAATGAGATCAGGTTACAGTCCAATTGAATTTTAAACGCCATTTGGGCAGGTTGGATTACATTTCTCGATTTTTAGTATTACCTATCTTTACTTTTCTTTCTTTTTTTTGTCCTTCTTTCTCTCTTTTTAAACAGCAATAGCCCCTTTCATCTTCTTTTAGGAAAAAGAACTTTTAGATTGTCTTATGTCTTAGCAGTTGGAAGCAAGGGAGAAGCTTTCTTCCTTTCCTTCTGCCACTATAGTGCAAATCTTTTCTATGCTGATGTTTGAGAGATAGATGTGCTAGCTAGCATATGTACCAAATTAGTGGAGCATAACTGAGTTACTAATTACTTAATTTGAACCATTCTCTTTTTTTGACGGTTGCTGAAACTTCTTTTGTAGGTCGTACTCTCATCAGGGCAGTTCCAAGGGGAAGTTAAGTTCAGGTTGAAAATTTGAATGACTTCATTGCAGAGGATCACTTTCCATGATTGAGCTGAAATGTATTTAATCATCAATTTCTTGTCTATTTTTTCATAGGTAAGTTGTGCATAATACAGGGAGATCGATTCTGCAGGATAATGCTGATTACGCTCGTCTTAGTTTTCATTTTCCCATGGTAATATGAAATACTTGAGTTCCATCTTGGTGTTGAGGTCAATCAATATAATCAGGTCTTGGCCTTGTAAAATATATACCAGCGGTCTATTAAAGATTCTTTATGTGCAGGTAGGGATTCTGAGGTATTGATTTTATGTCCAGGAATTGGTAAAAAATCTTTCTTCATCTGTTTCTTGAATGATGATGTCGTCCAATAAAGAAAAAGCTTTCTGGGACTAAAGATCCTAGACAGTTGCCTAGTTGTTGATTAGTCTACATACAAAGTCTTACACTTGTTATTGTAGACATGAAGCCCATATTTCTTCCAGTCAAAATAAGTTTTATATACGTATGTTTCCATGAAATGACTAATGCACTAATTATTAATTTTCAGAATTGATGAAATCCAGCTTCCAAAGTTCAATAATGGTTCAAATAATACAATTCCAGTAATGAACTCATCCAAATCGGAGGAAGAATGTAACTGGGGAAGTTATGCCAGGGGTGCGCTCTATGCCTTGCAAAAGAGAGGAAACTTCCTGAGAAAGGTTACTGATTCTGTCCTTTTTCATGGATTTAAAATGTGTCTGAACTGAGTCATTTAACGTAGTTTTTAAGAAACTGATCGGGATCTGCATGTTTGGTTGAGTTTCTGCAAGATGGTCAATAATCTTTGGTGGAAGCTAAGGGGAAACAATGAGTTCCATAATGTTCGATTTTTTCTAGGAAAAGATGGGTGCTGACATGTGGAAAGATGTACTCCTTTAAGGACAATCTAAGCCTCATTGATAGATACATAATTTAGAGTAATGACATCAGCACTCCTCAAAGGCTTGAGGCACTCCATAAATGAGATTTTTCTCCCTTTTATGACAAAACTACCCTCAAAGACAATTAAATGACCACCTATTCCCACAGAATCGATTAGGCAATGCTCCATTAGTAGCCAAGAATTTCTTCCCCTACAACTCTCACGTCTTTTCATAGCAATTGGTGCATAAACTCTCTTTTGATTTTGAAAAATCATGTACTTCTGCAAAAGCAAAGTAAGAATCCAATGAGTTCTTCTTGCTTACGTTTAAGCTTTCGCTTAGGCAATTGTCTTCCCTCTCTTCACTTACCATAAAAATCAAGGTTTGATTATGTTGTAACGTATGTATAATTTATGCAACTGTCATTCTATGAGATGCAAATTAACAAGTAAATGTCAACTTTTAAGCAATAGAGTAAGACATCAGGTGCAAAGTTTAGTGAGAAAAAAGAAACAAAAACTGATTGATGATTCATAGACTGAACTTTTCTCTACCAAATCTGCAAACTATTGCTCTAGGTTCCAGTTTTAAGATTTTAACGAGAAGACTATGGAGCAATAGAGGTTGAAGTTAAAGCCAAATGAGCCAAGGGCAATTTTGTCATGAAAGGGAGAAAATTTTTCAAGTGGAGTGCCTTTGGCCTTTTTAGGAATGCCAACATCATCTGCTGTGATTTAAGGGTGCATAAAACATCATTTTTGATGACCAGATTTATCATTGTACCAATGGAACTTAGTTGGATATAGATATTGGAAAGTGTGAGTTTAAGTTTCATTCGTATTCTAAAAAACAACTGGATAAGTGAGTTTAAGTTTCATTCGTATTCTAAAAAACAACTGGATAAGGATTTCCCTAGTGTGTTTGTGACTCAAAGCTTGTCCTTCCTGTTTCATCTCATTTGCAGCATTAAAAGTTAAAAGTTCTATTGTTTTGTTAATTGTGTTTAAAGAATAAAGGATTAAACATGGTTAATGTAGAGAAGACATGCAAGTGCTTTCTTAGACATCTTCTTGGCTGGTAGAGTTCTCTTTTTTCTTCTTCTAATTTTTCTTTCTTCAAAACTTTTGAAGACTCTTGAGCCATGAAATGGGTTCTACCTTGCTGAATTATGCGTTTAAATGAAACCAGTGAAGAAGCTAGTAACCAATCCATGATTCCTGATTGACAATTAGCTACTAGGTGGCAATGCATTATCACTGCTGGCAACTTTAATTCATACTGAATGCTTGAATCTTTTCGTGCTGGTACTTTCCTCTTTGAATCTAACTGAAGGAAATTAGTTGGATAATGTAATGTCATAGAAACAGTGAGTTTCAGCACTTCCTCTTGCCACGGCACTTGAAATTGCCTATTATTAGAAAGTAATTTTAGGCCCTTACGCAAATCGCTTTCACTATTTTGTATCTTTTCTTTATAACCTCAAATGAATTTTGAAATGTTATATTATGTCATATATGTCTGGCACTGTTTGCTCAGGATAAACTTTCAATGAAAACCTTGATCATATCACAAAAAGAAGAAGTGTAGAATTTGATTCTAACCTAGAAACCTATATGCTTTGACAGGAAATTGGAAAAAAAAAAAATTCAACAAGGTCACAAGGACCTTCAGTGTTCCACAAAACAGAATATTTGACTTTTTGGGTTTGTCCCGGAATCTGGATTTCTTTCCTGTCTTCTGAGCTCGCCACTTGTTTGAGAAATTATTTTCCATGTCTTTGGTCTTACTTATGCTAAAACGCTCCTCACTCATCTTAAATTATATTTGTGATTTAGAGGGGAACTGGAAATACTTTGATTTGATTGTTGTTTGAACTCAAAGATGTCATCTGTTTGAAATGATTCACAAACTCAATGCTAATTTTATATGGCCTATGTAGTATGATTTAATTCCATATGATCTAAATCACCAAGTCAAATACACTTAAGTTCGAATGATCCTTCTCTTTCACTTTGCCTAGTTCTTACGCAGACAATCTCTCTTGTTTCTTCTATACAGATAAGCACTTTTTTTTATTGGGGTTCTGCATACAGCTGTCTTTAATATGAAACCAGCATGACAATTTTGCAGGGTATCATTGGGTTCATTTGTGGTTCTGATGGTCTTGATAGCTCAGGTCTCAGCTCCTCTGCAGCTGTAAGTTAGCTTTCTTTTTATAGTCAATTTCTTGCATTGTATTTGAAAATGTTGTGGATTCCTTTCTTTAAGTTAAGCCTGCTGTCATTCATCATTTTCTATGTAATTGATTGTCCTGTCATATACTTATATTTTGGTGGTGAATGTGATCAATCTTTTTTTTCCCCAAAAAAAAAAGGTCCTGGTCATGTTGACATACTCTTCTGTTTTACTACCTATTTTAGTTCTACTGCAAAAGAAGTGAGTTGTATCAAGATCTTCATTCTGATTTGCCCCTTGGAGTCCTCTCCAGAAGCCCCTTACGTACTCTTAATAATTTCTGTGTATTTCTCAAATTTCTAGTACAATTGGTGCTTTGATGTATTCCTTTCTTTCCTAAGACCACATCATCAGGATGTAGTCTTCTGTTACTACAATCTTGAAGGACACTTTGTTCTTTGTAAGTTCTTAAAAAATTCATGTTCCACTGGGAATTATTTTCAAGTAGTAAATATTGTTTGTGGAACTTGAACTTTTGTATGTTCATGTTTCCTGGAAAAAATCTCTTAAGATTTCTTACATCACTTTCATGTGTAAGTGGACCTGTATCCTTGGATTTTAGTTGATTCAATGTTGGACAAGGCGCTTCGTTGGAACTTCAGAGCCTCAAATCAATTTAGACTACTACTTAAACAGGACCCAAATCCAGGATGTGAATTAAGTTCCCTGGTGATCTTTAGACACCAGCTGCTATAATGATGATAAAGTCATACCCAATACTAAATCTGCTTTTTCTTTTGTACTTTGGAGAAGAGAATAAAGCTGTACTAACCACATTATAGTAATTCCTGTATCTTTTGTAACTACTGAGTTGTTCAGTTAAATATTGACGCTATTTGTTGTTTGAGAAGATCCTGAGGAAAGGGATTTTGTTTCCACTGAGCTAAACGAATAGAATAGGTTGCTGTCTCTAGTGAACCAAAGTTGTCTTTCAATAGCTACTTGCTTCAATTTTTTTCCTACCAATAAAAAATTGAAGATTTTGTTACAATTCGAAATCTAATCTCCTATCTTCATCCATGGACTCTTTACTCATACTTATGGAAATATTAATCCAATTCAAAAATTATGTTTTGCAATTTCTTAATCCAACTTCTCACTTTCTAAGTGACATTCGGATCCACAACGTATATTTTTCTCAAATCTGTCATTGAGAGGTAAAGGATTAAATCCTTTTTTAGTAATAAATTTGTTACATTATTCAATCCATACTGCAACTTCCTTTAATTTAATCTTATCTGATTGATTTTCTATTACATTATTAACAGGTCGGAATAGCTTATTTGATGGCTTTTGAAAATGCAAATAATCTCGTAATTTCTCCAACAGAAAATATTGAGTATGATAGGTATGCTTCCTTGATGTCAATCTTCTTCTTTCCTTCATCTTATGTATTAGGCCTGTAAGCAAATATGTGGGATATAGCAATTCTCATTGTGTTCAAATACTGTCTTTTCTTAGTTGTCTGATATTAATGGACTGCGAGATACATGTTATAAAGAGTATTAGATGATATACAAATGGAAGTCCATCACATGCATATGCCTAACCAGCAGAAGGCAGCCAACACTCTCTAGTTTTTATAACAAGGTCTCTCAAATTCACAAAATTATTGCATAGGAACTTATAAACCAGAATATTTTAGCAGCCGATGTATCGTATCTGCTATAATCTTGTGCTGGTACAGAAGCCAACAGGTTGTGCACAGGTTGATTGTTTGCAATCAACCAGAATAGTAGGTTTTCTCAGGACTGGTCAGTTGGTTGAATTTTATTTTTGTCATAGAGTTGGATGAATGGAAGATAGTTCGCTAAAGATTGTTTATATGATAGATGTATAGTGTCAAGCATTTGTTTCCCGGAGTTTACAATACTACATTTGGCACATGCAGGCTGATTGAGAATGAATACTTGGGTCTGAGGAATGGAATATTGGATCAATCAGCAATATTGCTTTCAAGCTATGGCTGTTTAACTTGTATGAACTGCAAGGTTGATCACTTAACTCTAGTTATTTTCTGTGTCTAAGTTTTTTGAAGTTACTTCCTTTGATTGCTTCCTTTCTAGTGCCTACTGTTGTTTGGGACCTTGGACATTTACTTTTCCTAGTTTTTTCCATTGCCTAGATATTGTTTTTCTGCATCTTTGACATGAATTTCTCCCTGTTTCCAATGAGTTTGATATGTTGTTCTGAAGCTTTGACATGATTTTTCCTGGTTTGTCATTTCCTTCCTATTGTTTATTGCTTATTTAAATTGATGGGACTTTGTGAAACATTGTACGTCTTTTAACTTGGTACAGGAGCAATAATGTGTGGACTGGATGATAATAGTGCATAACTATATGTTTAATGGATGTGATCATGCTGGGTAGCTTTCCTTTGATGGACCAAGAAAACTTCTTTGAGATCATAGCGCACTATTTTTATTATCTTCTTGTTGTTCTTACTGCTTTGATAGAGTAACAGGGAGATAGTTTGCAGCATTTTAAGGATTACAAACATGTACACTTCTGGGAAGTAGGTTGCTTTTGTTTTTCTTGAAGTTAGAAAATTTCATATTTTCCCCCTCTTTACAACCTCCTTTATATTTCCTTTCTTAATTTCTCTGTCTGTGCTCTTGTTCTGTTTCTTCTTTTCCTGTCCATTCTTTTGTTTCATTTCTCTTTGATTGCACTATCACCATCTAAATTGAATGCATTAATTTATATAGAGATGAGTATTAAGGAGCAATTGGACACATTAATGTTTTCAGAAGTGAAACAATTACGGGCCCTTATCTTGTTTGACTATGCAAAATATCATTGCATGTCATATAAAAACAAAGTAGACATTATTTTTGGAAAAATAAAAGAAAACACCATTAAACTTGGGATGGAGGTATATCATGTTCATCTTTTAAGATCTTTTATTACTAATATTCTGGTTATTGCAAAATTTATTATAACCTATGACAGTCTGTGCAGACCAAAGAATACCAGCTCATACACCCCCCAAATTTGCTCGATGGCCAGAAGATTAGTATGAAGAGTTCATATAAGATATTACTGGCACCTTCGGGCTTGAAGCAGGCCTTGACAACCAATCCTGGATACAATCGTCGAGTCACTGAATGCCAGGAGGCAGCAAGGATTCTATTGCAGTAAGATTTAATAATCCATTATTCTCTATGGTCCATTATTCTCTATGATACTTGTCCCCATTTGTGTCTAGAATAGACTGAAACTACAGGCCCCCAAATTTATGAATCCTAAACTAAGCTGCCACCTTATAAAATTTGAATAACATACTGGCATATTGTAACCTTTGAAGCACTTTAGAAGAAACAACTTAGGCAAAATTAGAGACAGTTTTATGCTGAAACTTTTGATAGTGATTTGTGATTTCATGTAGTATGTCATTGTGGGTATCAAATTGCATAACATATTGGATTCTGATGAGCATCCCATTCATTAGTTGTTGAAAAACAGAACTTAGTCAAATGCCGTATGTATTTTGATTGTTGTGTTCTAGTTAATTAATTTACCAGCCATTTCAGCAAGACTGATTTATATTGTTTTTGTCTTGCTCCTAATAAAAAATTACCTTCCATTTCAGCTATAGGATGATGCACAACCGAATGATGCTTTTTGTGCTCCTAATTGGCTAATTGCCAGCATTTGAGTTATACTATAGAGCACAATTGCACAAGTGCTAGTATCTTATAAAGGAAGTGAAGGTTGTTAATAAATGATGGATTTTAGTTTTTCTCATGAATTTTTCACTGGTTTTAATTTTATATTTTGTAGTTTTGTCATTTCTTTTACCCTATGATTTTAATTTATGTAGACAATAGTCAATTTGTTTATGTAGACAATAGCTGAAATATCAATTTTCACACATTATGTATATGTTAGCTAAGGATTTATTATTTCTTTCTTTAAAGTTTTACAAGGATGAGTAAAGTATAATTGTCATGTTCATTTCGTCTCTCATTTACTGTTACACAGAGCTTCCGGCAAGGAAGGACTGGAGCCTCTGCTGTCCAATGGTCAGTAAATTTCATATATCTGTTTGGTCATTTATAGCCTACGTAATGAATCTGAGATTTTTCTTTTTCTTTTTGATGTTTGTGCAGTTCAACCAGAAATCTATGAGGCTTACAAGGTATGCTTAAAAACAATGCTTTTTAAAATAAGGTTACATTTCTCCTGTAGAATTTCTCAACCATGTTTTAATGGTTTAAAGACTTAGTAATTATTTCTAAATTTATATATCCATTTTGACAAATAGGACTGGTGTTTGTAGCTTTAAGCATGGAAATCTATTTTTATTGATCTCTGGCTTCTGTATATAGTATATTTTATGAGTTGGAAGTCAGCATTTCTTTTGATTATTGTGATATATTATCTATTGTTACCTTTTTAATTTGCCGCTTCAGATCATGTAGTGAATCCTATGAAACATTTGATTGCATTAGATGCTGAACTTGTGAAGTTACTTTCTTGCTGCTATTATGTAGCTCAATATGAATTTATTTGTTGAAATCTTGCATACTCTATGACCTTCTGCAAATAGAGACATAATGACCTGTCCCATTCATTCATCAAGTATTGCAAGGTAGCACAAGGATAGAGCAAAAGAATCTATCTCTTAATTACTCAATAAAGTTATGAACTATATCAGTAACTTTTCTTTTCTACGCACTTAGAAGTGCATTGTTGTGACTTATAGTATTTTATTGTGTTTGTATATTTAAATCTTCTTCATGTTGATGCAGCATTGACTGAAATAATGAGCTTGGCTGTTCTTTCTACTTGGTTTTCCTTCTGCACTTGATCTCATGCTGTGAATGTTGAAAAATTTATGCAGAGCAAGTTGGAACCCAGTCTGGCAAAAAGAGCAGAACACTACTTTTCAGAAAATAAGCGTGTTATGAAGGGTACAGCCTTTTCTATCATGTCATTAACACCCTTATGCTTTGCTGTAATTGAATCTCCACTTTTGAACATTTCCTTCAAATTTGCTTTTCATGATAGACTACTAAAAATCTTTTCTCTGATTGAAGGAGTTGAAGCATGGGCTTCTGGCAGTCTGAAAGATTTTGGGAAGCTTATCTCAGAATCTGGTCTCAGTTCGATAAAAAACTACGAAAGTGGTATGATTTGCTTTTGTTGATATATGTTTTTGTCCAAATTTAAATTTAGCATCCAAATGTATGCTCTTCTAGAGTTGAATTTGTTATTTTGTTCCAATATGTTGATTGTGTGACAATATCTACACGATGTAAAGGACAAGATTACCATAAAGGGACTAGACTTTATTAAAGGTTATACAACCTGCTACAAGTTAGAGGTAAAACTGTAGGTTTTGCCCATGAATTCCTATGACCAAGAGGCAAACTGCCAGATCTTGTTTTTGTGTTGTTCTACAGTATTCTGGACTCTTAAACACCTGATTATTTACCTTCTAGCACCAAATGTAGAAGACAATCTTAGAAAGATGTGAGCTTACTAGAAGTTAGAGAGGAGCTTGCTGCAAACCTAATTTATTAAAATGGAAGTATGAATAATTTTGTAGATGTATAGTGTCTATGTTGGGTTTTTATGGTACAATAGCCTTAACATTTTGACATTAAGGGGCCACACTCTGTTTGTAGGATGAGGATATGAAAAATAAAGATTTGGGACACTCCTAAATTTGGCATATTTGGATGAATTTGTTCTATTTTAGTTGACGTGGGCTGAAGTCAAATAAAATAACAAAAAAGAAAAGGGGAGTTTTGACTATCTGGAGCCCACCCCCCTTTCTACAGTTTTGACCGCATTTTGTCTGCTCTCTAGAAATGCAGTAACATTTTCTGCTTTACAAATCACAACTCTTATTGAAAATTTTTATCTTATAGGTGTTGGCACATTATATCAAAGTTTTATCGAATTATTAGGGAGAATCTTGGAGCTGATTGGATGATCTATAAGCAAATTTCCTTCTTTTTGGTATTTTTGATGATTAAGTGCAGTGATCATATTCCACAACATTGTTTGCAAAAGAACCAGTTCTTGATTTTTGATGTATTGTGTTACCTGAGTCGAATTAACTTATTAGTATTTCTGAAATGCATTCTATTTGTGTTTCTTAATTGTATTTATCTTGTACACTAAGCACTCTTATTTCATGTAATCAAGACACCTTATTTCTTTTGCAGAATTTTCTTATTTTGGTCCTATATACTAGTCAGTATACAATGGTTTTATCCTGACAGAATTAGCTTAAGGTAAAACAGTGAAATCATTATGTTTAAAGGTCACTAGAAGTGATTTGCTTCTTGAGCAGTGAGTGAGTGAGAGAGAAAGAGTAAGCGGGGTCAGCGAGTGAGAGAGAGTGTATTAGCGAATAAATAAACACATAGTGCCCCACCCCCAGCCGCCACCCTCCCAAACCTAAATACAAATGTTGTAGACAAGATTTCTTTCTTGACATGGTCAAAGTTTTCATATCTTCACTGAATGCATGGGGGAGATTGAGTACAGGTGTCGGCCAATGCAATTTTAATGCGCTTTACTAACACTGGAAATGTTTTCCTTCTCTTTAATGTGGATTATGTTGACTTGTTGAATGTTTCATATTCTGCAAGAATCTTAAGGATTTGAAAAGTTCTGCGAGAAACAAACATTACTCTAGCTTTTACTGATTCAAGTACCTTATGTAAGTCTCTATCATCTAGTTTGGCTTGTTTTATGCTTAAGATTATATCAATGGAATGAATATCCAGCTTGATTTGGTCGCTCTGTTTGCTATGCTCGCTTAGAGTTGCATGATCAATAGGCATCTAATTTTCTAAAAGCTAGTAGTCTGTAGGAACATATGAGATTAACTGGATCTGACAATAGTCAGAGTAAGCATTCTAAGATGCAAGTGTGCCAGCTTGCCTCAAACTCACTTGGGGCTTGGTTAATACCTGTCATGAGGCGTGAACCTGCGATTGATCTTTGAAACTTAATCATGAAAATATAAGCTCCTTCTGAGTCTCAATCTGTTAAGGAGGTTTTGCTCAACCTCCTGATTATCATTGAGCTGAGTTGTGCTGACTGACTTCAAATCAACTGATTTGTTTTTGGACTTAACATCAATGGCTTTATACATACACGTACCTCATGCATAATTTGCACTATTGTCATGCCTAGCTGTTAAAGGAAATGGTAGAAACGGAAAAGGAAACAAATTTCATTATTCTCTCCTGTCCAGGTTGTGAACCATTGATACAACTGTATGAGATACTTTTGAGGGCTCCTGGAGTTTTTGGAGCACGTTTCAGTGGTGCAGGTTTCCGTGGTTGCTGTATTGCATTTGTGGATGCAGACTGCGCATTAGATGCAGCATCTTTCGTCAAGAATGAATATCGTAAGGTCCAGCCAAAGTTGGCAAGTCAAATCGACCAAGAACGGGCAGTCATAATATGTGAAGCAGGCGATTGTGCTAGGGTCATATGACTTCTTCTTCGTTTATTATTTGATTCATTCTTCCGTTCTTTTGTACCCAGAAAAGGACACCACTGCATAATATGGTGTTGTATCAGGTCTGTAGCCCAAGGAAATAAAGAGAGGGCACGAATGTGCCTCACCTGGTGATTAAATTGAGCATTATTGGTTCAGCAATGAACAATTGTAAGATTTGTCTCAAGATTTTTACAATGCATGTATACTAGCAAATGAATGAACTGTGTACCAAGATGAAATATAAAACTAATCCAATGATTTTGTTCGACTAGCATGGCAAAACTCTGTAAACCACCCAAAAAAAGGTAAAGAAAAACCGTGACTGGGATGTTATCTCTCAAGTCTCATATTTTATCTTCTTTGCATATTATTTTGTCCTCAAGATATATTCTGTCATTTTTAGTTTCTTGGACCATTTAGACGTGAGGGGAAAGAAAAACAGAATTTGGTCTCTGGCGTATTTCACCTTTTCAGAGAGGTGAGGGGAATGTATCATATTCCAAAATCAGACAAGGTACACCAAGGTCTTAATGTTCTTTCCCTTAGCTTAATAACTAGAAAACCAAAGTGATACCATGAAAACTTCAAGACATATGGTAATAGGAAATCATTTCAAAATCGTACTTAGCCTCTTCCTATTCCTTGCATAGGAGTTTCCATGAGTTTGTGGACACAAGAAGATCATCACCACCATCATCATGCTTGAACATCGGCCTCAATTCATGTAAATCTTTCATCCCCTCTAAAAATACCTCCGAGTTTTGCCTAGATCATGGCAAAGGAAGGACGAACAAACAGTGGAGTCTTGGGCATTTGATGAAAACCCTTTTGGAGAAGAAGGATGGCTTAGCTGGAAAAATACTCACTAAGGCCGGAATCGACACGGCATTGATTTTGTATGCTACTGAGTAGTTTATGTCAAAACAGCCATCAGTAAAGGGCAATACCAGGGTAGATTGTACTGCAGGGAACTTCAGTATTGGTGTTCTTTTGGTTGCTGCACGAAAGAATAAAGAAGCAATGAAGGATTCTGTTGTAACCGCAGAGGTTTTTTTTTTGGTTAGCATTCGCTTCAGAATTCAGATAAGAGATTTAGTAAGCAGTTGTGCAGTATTCTTCGGCTTAGAGAGAAAGCTTTGGGGAATGCTGTTCATGCTGTTAGCCAAAATCTTCAAGTAAATACTGATATTTATCCGACAGGTAACCATGAAACACACTAGCAATATGGCAATGACTCAATTGAATCACCTAGACATGGAAAACTCGATCCTGTTATAGGTAGTGAAGATGAAACAAGGAGATGCATTCTGATCGTATGCCGAAGAATGAAAACAACCCTATTACTAGTGGCGATCCAGGAATGAATTCTGTACATGTTATGGTTCCGTGGACTATAGAAATGTATTCTGTAAACTTTATACATTAAGTGCGAGACGTCCCTTGAGTTAGCCAAGATGGTAGAATTGGTGTCATGCCTTCCTACCAATTCAGGTTTGAACTTCTCCTGAGACATCTGCCCGTCGCACAGGACTTGCCTAGTACGGGTTACGCCTCCGTGTGGTTGACGGGCTATTGCACGATACAGAGTTTTTTCAGTGCGCATTTTCAGGTAGTAGCTGCGGGTTCCCTTGTCAACAAAAAAAAAAAAAAAACAAAGTGGCTAGATATTTGTTAGCAACAATTGAATTCTGCATAAGCTATTGGCAACAGAACAGTATTATTCTTATATCTCATTAATGACTCTTTATCAGAACAATATCAGTGCGTTGTTCAACAGACAATACAGCAAGAAAAGGATTTTCAAAGGAAGTCCACACTTACAACATCTGCATGAGCTCAGGAAAAGCCATCTGAAATGTTACTATTGCAAGTTGCACAGTAAGGAACACCATTGTCCAAATGACTCTGAAGCTGCTTGCTAATTGCTATTCCCATTTAGGTGTAGTTTACAGAGTTCACCACCTAATGTTTACTTGGAAATTTAGCTTCTATGTTTTTAACAGCAAAAATCAGTAAGTGAAGGGTCATTTAATCTTTTTAAAAATGTTGAATGTAGTAATTGATTGACTTGAAAAAGTATGAAAAAAATACCAAAAGAGCATCTTTATCTCAAGCTGGTGAAAATTGTGGACATAATCATCATATATTGCAAGCTACTGAAACAGGAAAATCTCCCCTTAGAGAACATTAGCATGCACCTGTAAGTTTGGTTTGCCAAAATAAAATAAAAAATAAAAAAAAAAGCGTGACGTGGGATTGAGAATTGGGTATGTGTCAATTTTCCCACTATAGTTTATCTCTCTAGATTTCCTATTTTTCTCCTCTTTCTCTCTCTCCATTCATTTTTCTTCCTTTCAATCCTGTGGTGTATTTGAAAATTTCTCTGGAAAATAGTCGTACTTTTCATATAATCTTATAAAACACATAATAAACTTTTTGTTTATTATGCATTCTGAAATATACTTCATTTTTGCAAAATTTATGTAACAATTATTAACATATTTTTCTAGTTGTATACAAAGGGTAATGTAGTAACGTCACATATCACAATTATTAACATATATATATATATATATATCATAATTTCTATATATTTATACATGTAAACCTAGTAAAGTAACAAAGTTTAATAAATTTAATATCTTATATACAAAAATAAGAGTTAGAAAGAGTAATGTAGCATAATATTTGAAAATTTTAATAATTTTATCCGTATTTTTAATGTATTTATATTATTCACATACAAATTTATATGCGAAATTTTGCGCATTTTTACACCAAACTCTTAATTAAAAAAAAAATTGTATAATGCAAGTGCGTAGTACGTACTAATATGTTTCGCCACATGGACTCTTCTATGTTGTCTGCAAAAGTTTCCATCCATAGGCTGAAGTTTTCATAATTCAGTGAATAATAATGTTTGAAATTTATAATGAACTCACCTTTCCTATTTTGCATACTTTCATGTACTTAAGGGTACAAAGTATGTAATAAAAATTAAAAAAAAAATCATTTTGTATTATACTTATCCTACGGATTGAGTTGTGCGTTTGATAAAACTGAAGTTTGAAAATTGATATTTGAAATCTGAAGTTTAAAGTTCGAATCCATTAGATTATTGAATTATTAAGTACTAAATTCAACACATTTGAGTGTATATCATATTATTAAGTGATAAATGAGTAATTTATCATTTATTTTTTTGAAACAAATTTTATTTAAAAAATTCAGTACTAACTTAATTAAATCAAATATTTAATTTTTAATTATTTAAATTTTTAATTATCAAATACATTTAAATATATTAAATTTAAATTTATTAAATTTAAGTATTGAATTAAGTCAACCAAATTCATCCAATCGCAAGTGATCAGGGAGAGACTTAAAACTTTGGTGCAGGCATTCAGCGTTGACCTTTTGGATTCACGCGTTATCCTTTTTCGTTTATCAATTTTGGAGAGGTCCCTTCATTTTTTTCCTTTGTTTATTTTCTCAAAACTCTCCTGCACGGCTGCACCTTTTCTTTCTTTTTATTTTCCCAACTCTCCTGCTCCCAACTCTCTTCTTCTACTAAATCCCTCAGTTTCTAAAATTCTACACTGTCGTGGGAGATAAACTTTTACGCGGAGTTCTAAACTAGAGGTATACAATTGCCTTTTCTATCCTGTTTTCGTCTCCCCGTTAGAATTAATTTTTGTTACAAGTTGGAGAGAAGGTTAATTGATGATCATAAGCCCTAAGCTGTCATGATTTTATTGTTTATTCAGTTGATTCTTATAAATCGTTTTACTCGCATATATTGCGACGGATGAAAATTCTGATAGATGGTCTTGTTTTGATTTTGGAGATTTCTTCGATCAATCCCTCTATTTGAGTTAGGTACTGATGTTTTGGCAAGCTAATTAACCTTTTTGTTTACAGGATTCTCAGGCTAAGGTTGACTGGAGAGCAGTCTAGATTTGTCAGCAGCCCAAGATGGCGAATTATTCGATGATCTCTTGCCTTGGAGATTGCTTATGGTGATTGTTAATTATATGTACTGTGATTCGTTCAAGTCTGGTTACTAAAATGCATTCAGCAGACTCTATTAGTTGTAATGAAAGTCTTGATATTGATCTTATATTCTGGTATGCTGGAATAGGATTTTTTTTTTTTTTTTTGGGCAGATGATTATAGCTTAATAAATTAATTTGCTGTGTTTAATTTGTTTTAGTACTTTTACTTTAGATTGAAGTTTGCAATACTTTGTTCAGTGTTAATTTGCTTTAAATTTGTTCACTCTGTTATGTGTTTATAACTAACTCTAATTTTAAATCTTAGATATTGCATATCCTTTCCACTATTTGACATATTTCAAGTTTTAGACACAATATATATCCTTCTAATCTTGAATAATTTCTCAATAATTATTCATTAATAATTATTTATTTACTTGAATATATATTTGAGTTTTCAAAGTTTGTGTTGCTGTATTTAATTGTACTATGCAGTGCAAAATAGTTCCGTGCATTTGCCCTGGAAAGAAACTAGTGGCATAATATTTTCATGAGTTCTAAGAATCTGACTTTACCTGCACCATAAAAATCTAGAGTATGAGTTCTGTAGTCAACCAGAGCAATGGTTCAGATCGAATTAGTTACAATGTTGCATAATTAAATGAGATGGACAGTCCATATTCAATTTAGTTGGCTAAATGTCCGGATTTCAATCTCATCAGGGAAGAAGATGAAAACAAACAGTACAAGATGGTCGATTTCTGCTCTGTTCTAAATTCTCCAGCTGCAAAAGCAGAAGATGACTTGAAAGTGCATAATCATTCCTCATCATCAGAACCTCCTTCACAGCAACCTCTTCTGGTGAGCTTCCTATAGTCTTAATTGTATCTGTGGTTACAACTGCTGAGCAATTTTTAGTTTTATTTCTTGTGTATTATTAGTGTTTGTATATTAGAACATGTCAGTTCTTTTACTGAATTTGGATTTCTTGACCTGCACTCACTTAACCCTTTTGAAATTTTACACCTTTGCTGGTTGTCTTACTGAATTTGGGGGTTTTTTTTTTTGCTTGAAATCAATTGACCCTTTTGAGGAGAATGCACAATATTCAATATATGTAGAAAAATTGTGGTTTTGGATGGTAAATTATTGCTTTTGTGTGTTTAGCATTCATTTGATATTATGTCTGTGTATATTTGTTGTAGTTTTTCGAAGTTCTGTGTAAGAGGTCAGGGAAGATTAGGCGTTTTTCGAATGGAACAGAAGCTGGTTTTGCAGTGAATTTAATAAACAAGAAACTTGAAGCAGAAGGTGGATTGGAGATTTCATTGGCATCCCATATTGAAGCTGTTAAAGAAGGAGAAGAACCTGTAAGCTTTGGTCCTAATTCACTTCTTGTAGATTATGGGCCTGGTTGGAAATTGCAGACAGTTAATTATATTCAAGGTGCTGATCTTTTCCTTGGTTTTAATTTGTTTGCTAATGATTACTTGACATAAAATTTTGATAGTTATTTGTTTGTTATTTGTGAAGCAGCAGTTGAAAAAGGTATAAATATTGCCACCAGAAAAGTGAAGAGACCAGATGATAAGGTATGGGGTAAACAAACATCTTTTAATCTTATTTTTGCTGCACAGTTGTGGGTATCGGTGTATGAAATTCAATTACAAGCAGTGAGGTTATATCATTAGCACATGAAAATGGCAACTGAGTAGTGGAAAACTTCTGCTAGAGATTTGATGAAGTAATCTATATGCTTGTGGTTTGTGGACAACAGCCATGGGACTGGATCTTGTAGAATTTAGATTCTTTAGTAGCAAACTCTCATGGATGGTTTCATGGGGTGGGTCTTTTCCTTATCATAGTGGCCTAAATCCCTAGGTGGCTTGCTTATTTAGATGGAAGGACTTCATGGAAAGTTTGCAAATAAATGAAAATTTTTGGATCGGTCTATGGCATGATCAGAACTACAACTGATTTGGCAAGTTAAAATTTTACTTGTCAAAGTACATAGGATGCATCATGGTACAAATCAATCCAACAATAGTATTTAAACCAACTAAGAAGGTTTTGTCAGCTAGACCATGCTAAAGATGCATGGCTTATTTAACTTCACAGCTCATTCACAAGAACCACATAGGAACACGAGAGTTTACAGAGATATAATGTCTTTCATGCCCTTAGATGGAGCCCTGTAGAGGAATGCTTGCATTAAAATGCTTCATCCCGAAGTAGTAAATCATCCACAAATAAGCTGCAGGAGTGAAAAAAGAATTATATGCATTCTTTGTCCAATTCTTAAACAATTTACTCAGCTTGGACATAAAGGAAAGAAAAATGCAAAGAAATACTGCAATGTGCCATTTGCGGTGACTTTTGGGTAATAGCCTCTTCCTAGTGTAAATTACTTGATTTTATGTGCCATTACATTTGAATTTGAGCAGTTTATAGATCATCGAAAGTATTATATTCTGAGGTGGAAAGCGGTATTAAGTTCTTGAAGAAATGCACACAAGTATCTTTACGGGAAGAACACGAGGTCCAAGTTTAAATAAAGACTACCACATATTCCCTCCATCCCATTGGAAGTGTTGTACTTTCCATTTTGGGATGTCTCAAAATGTTTCTTTTGTTAAAAAGGTCAAAGCACTTTTCAGTCTCTCCTTCCAATATAGTTCTTCCCTTTAATCATATGTATGTTACCATTCAAATTCGAAATTTGAATTTGTGGGGGTAAGATTGGAAGGAAAAGCACAAACATCACAATCAAACCACTATTCTTAAAACATTTGATTCTTGAAACATGACAAACAAATTGGGATGGATGGAGTATAATAGATCATCATCATGGGTCTTTTTTGATCTTGCATTATATTCACTTTGTGGTTAGCTGTAATTGATTTTTTGAAGGTCTCTCTCACTTTTTGGTTGCTTAAATCATCGGACTTACAGCATTTTACTTAAAAAAAAAAAATTTTGATATCACAGAATGTTACTGCTGTAGTATATCATGATAATTGTTTGTTTCTATGGTGGTTGTCATTGACAGTCTCTCTATCATCATAGTAATCCTGTACGGGTCAATTTTCTGCCTCAATTTTATAGCTGACTGTGTCAAATTTTTGACCTCATGCTTGGATTAGTTTATTATTACTCTACTGGTTCTAGTAAATGTACTTCATCAGAAATCAGATTCCTAATTTTAGTACATCCCACTATTAAGCATCCGTTTAGCATGTAATTTTACAACAAACCTGTCTTCAAAAGAGTTGATGAAATCTTTTTTTATTATATGCTATTCCCTTGCTTCTTATACTGGGCCTTGTAATTGCCGCTGGAAGCTTAAGTATTCTGTTATGAACCCAAGCGGAAATTACATTTAAATTCTTTAGTGCCTCTTTTCAGCCAGGTTTTGGAGATGGAGGATGGGTTTGGCTTGGGGGGTTTGAATGGGGAGGAGGAGCGTAACAGCCATGTGAATATTTTTTGATAGGATTGTTGTAAGGTAGGACAAGGAAACCTTGAAACAGCTGACACTTTGCAATTCTGTCATTTTCTCAGGTTATTGATGATTCAAATACCTCACAGAAAAATTCCCAGGCATCTCTCAGTTTCGTGTATATTGGGAAGATACTGCTGGCTTTTATTTTAATACTCATCTTTGGTGCGATTTTCACTTTGCTTCTCGAAAATCTTCCCGAGCTAATTTTATATGTCAACTCATTGGTATGAATTGCTCATTTTGGTCCCTCGCATTCTCATGCGACCCTATATGTTTACTAGATACTTTTGTATGACAAAGGATTCTACCCTATGTATAAGATGCCATCCTGTAAATTGACAGTTCTTCCAGGTCCTTTTTATGGTTAATCCAAACTATTCGTTCGACAATGGGTTTGAATACGTGGAGCATCACAAAAAATGGCTACACGATGCTGCCACATATTTCTTTTTGTGCTTTTCTACTCTTACTTGACATTAAGATTGGGATTTGAACTGCTTTTCTCGTTTCATTCTTGTTAGTGTGTTGAAGGTGAGTGGAGAGAAAAACATGGTGAAAGCTGCAAGGCCTATCAAACTGCCACGGTTGTGGATGAGCCCCTAGGCTTCCAATACAGAGATTTTTTTTTTCATTGCCAGTGGGAGGGGTTGAACTCGATACCTTTGGCTTACATTCCCTCCTCCCGAATGACCCAATCACCCATTCTAATAGAGTTGAATTTGCAGAAAGATGCCTATCATTTCTTAGACTCATAGCTAGTATTGGCAGCTGCAAATCCAGATGTAGCTTTTCTACTTGTGAGAACTAGTGATTTGTTTCTTCGTGCCTGATTGTTCATCACTTATTATGAGTGGTTTAGAGGGAATACCTCGGAGATGTTTCCCAACTTATTTTCGTGTTCATTGAAGAATGTAAAAAATTTGATCGCAACCCAAAGGATTTCCGGCACGCAGAAATTCTATAGCTTGGAAGGAAGCTAGATTACAAGCTTGAGCTAACTTGACTACTTGCGGCTCGAAAACTTTTTTTTTGAGTGTAGTGGATCCCCAGGCTTGATTTTTATTTTGGAGCTTCATCCACAGGTTCAAGTCTTTGAGCGAAAACTTCAGTTCAACCTGGCTGTTTTGGCGAGTTAACAAGAACGGGCTATTGTATATTATAACTGAAATATAGTCCTCATGGATTTATAATTGCTACAGGGAACCTTCTAAGAGCAACGGAAGGTTGGGGCCAAGGAAGGGGAAAGTCAGAAATTGCCAAAGATTTCATAAACTACACATCTCAAACATCCAAACTGAACCATCAGCAGCGTACGATAAACCAGTCAAATCCAAATTCTAATCGGTGTGGATACAAGCATTCAAACATGGTAAAAGCTCGATTTACAGAGTCGTAGAAGTCGTGCGAAACAAGTTTTGCATCAGCACCCAAGCAGATTCCAATGTAATTGAGGATGTAAAGTGAGAAAAGAACGAAAATTTACATGTTCACCTTGCAAGAGAGAAATGTACCGTAAATTCTATATCTTGAATGCGCATTACGTATACTCAGAACCACAATGGAAAAATATGAAATGATCCCGGAGCAAAATATAGTTGAAATTTTATCTACTAACTGGACAAAATCTGCAGTTACGGAAGAAATAGGAAGAAAAGAGGTTGACTAGCCAAGAAGATGAAAATTAAACATTTTCAAGTTCTGAATACCACGACCGAACACTACTTTCCCAATGGAACTTCAAGTTCTAGGCTTCTTCTGAAAAGCAGCATCTCCAGGCTCAGGCTTCCGTTTACCCAAGAAATACTCAACCTACAAGAGGGAAAACAAAAATGATATACATGAATGCACTACGCAATACACAGAAATACTAGAATCAAGGATGAGTTGCAATTCCACCATGTAAATGCAGCAAGGACATTATCAGATCAAAATCATAGAAAGAGGTACCCAGAATTAGTTGAAACTAAATTATTGTTGTTCTAGTAGTAGTAGTTGCAATTCCTAATATTATTCTACCAGTACTACTACATTAATTACTAATATTAGCATCTCATTTCCCATTATTTTTGTTACTTAATATCTTGATAATTTATATCTTAGATTGCACGGTGCTCTACAGAAAGCTGGAAGTTTGGAAGGAATCGGCTTTAGCTACCTTAAATATATAAAACATGGTAAATAAGTTCCAAATTTGAACGGATCAACCGTTTAAAGATGAGAATCTTTGTACGAATGCCTGACAAACAACCAAATCCATAATGAGTAAAACGACACTTGCCTTTTTATCACCAAGCATAGGGGTCAGGCCGCCAGGGAGGTCCTTCTCAACCGTAGCAAAACCGCTTCTAGGATCACTAGTTTGCCTGGAGATATCAGTAACAACTCGAATGACTTTCAAGCTCAAAAAAGATGCATAGATTACAATCTATCAAATGAAAATGAGCAATCAGTTGACAAGCTATTCATGGGTGTCAGAGATAAAACCTACTCCTATTAGATTGATCTTAAACCCACCTCCCTCTAAAGTCCGAAGCATAACATGCCTGAACCCACCAGCCCCATTATAAAAAGGACTGCTTATGTTTACAAGCAAAAAATGAATATCGCCAAGAGGCCCTGCCCTTCAGTGAATTCCCTACCAAATGTTCGGCAACTAAAAACAAATTGAACTCCATAATCTTCTCACACACCATTAACAAGAACTTCTATGAAAATCTATTGATTGTTATGAAAATAGAAGCTGTTGGCTACAAACTTGCAATTAAGCTTAAACTGAAAGTTGAATTGTACAGTATACACCCTGACCAAGGTACCAATTAGCAGCTCAACTTAATAAATCAGAGCTGTAATATAACTCCAGAAGCAAATGGGATCCAACTTGATGGTCCTTTGATAAAAGAAGAAAAAGCAGCAGGAAATGAGAAGCAAATAATATTTAAGAAAGTTTAGAGAGTTTTGACCATACCCTGGTTTAACATGCCCGCTGAGGACAAGATAGGGTGTTTTCAGTTGAGCCTGAGCCTCCCTCATCCTCTCAACAGAAAGTGATGGTGTATCTGCATTCTTCATTTGCTTAACCTTCAATTCCTCCAGATACTGGCGCATACGCTTTTCTTGTTTCATTTTTCCAGGCCCCTTCCCATGGAATTTATGTGAAAGTATTCGAAAAGCCTCCTTTGGAGTCAACTGGTGAAAACATACAAGGAAATCAAATTACTCATAGAATGATGCCTAATTTTCTCTTCTTAACAAGCAATTGGCAGTTTACCAGCTAAAAAACCTTCATAGATTTCAGAGGATAATGTTTGAAATACAGAAAAAAAATGTTTTTGTGGGTGACAGACAGATGCATCATGAAAATAACAAAGAACTAATATATGATATTCTAATAATACACCCAGAAGAACCCCACTATCTGAATATTAGCTTTCAGAATGAATGCAAAAAAGAGGTGATTATTTCCTCATGCTACAAAAACAAAGTATATCAAGAATTCTGAAATTTGCTAAGAATAGGATCCTTCTAAGAAAAGTGACGTTTCAAGTAATCACCATATGTCAGAGTAGAGCCAATTCCAGTCAGGGAAGAGTTGCACAAAAATTTATCAACTCATCCTTCACCCATGTATCATACGTAATACACTTGGCATGACAGATCATGATTTAATTCTTGACAATTGCAGGAAAATGGGGACAAGATGGGCTAAGTAGCAGGTATATACCCTTAGTATGCTTGGACAATAATAATAACAAAAATTTTCCAGAATTTCTACATTGCACCTATCCTTAAAAAGTCCTATTTTCCCTCTCTCACTCTCTCTTTCACCATTCCCATGGGCCATCTACCTCAATATCTAGGCTTTAATTTGATTTAAAGAAGACATTGAAATTTTTAATCGGGGATCAACATTTGACTTTTTAACTAAGCCAACAGAAACTGGACAGATAAACCTTTGAAGTCAAGACAGGCCAAACATGTTTAGTTTAATTGATGACAGCACAAAGTTAGAAATACAGATGAAATATATCTACACATTCCCCTATTGTCCAATGGTGCTTTAGTTGCTCTCTCATCAAATCCTCAAAGGCCAGAACTTTAAGCACCAAATGAACAACTAGAACGATGACACAGTAACTGATTAATCCTATCCATCAATTTTAGACAAACGAAAACTGTAGACATGGAAACCAAATGTATAACAACTTTAAGCAGCAAATTCTTTTCCATGTGAAATAATCACCAGAAAAAGTAATGAAGCAAAGTGATTGACAAGAGACGTACAATCCCATAATTTCAATAAAGGTTTGTTCATTAAGAAGAAAAACTTACAATTCGTCCATATTCATCTGTCCTCTCAATGTGTATTTCTTTTGGTCCCTCATCATCATGAATGCCAACAAGCTTGCTCTTTTTCTTGTCCATGTTTCGACCACCCCATTCAACAGTCTCCTTCAGTGATCCTCGCTCTTTCAAAAGCTTCAGTGCACCAGATAATCCCTTCCCAACAGCAGCTTCGTGAATTATGGCATCTGGAACTACCTCCTCTTCCTTAATTTCTGGAATTTCTTCTCCCCTGATTTCCTTTACCTCTGACCAACCACCATCTTCTTCTTCTTCAGGCTCCAGCTCTGGAACATTGGGGGCTATATCTTCCTCCATGAAAACATCTTCAGCAACAGTCTTCTGCGCTTCTGAGATTCAAAAAAAGCAACAGTGAGAACTACAAACGAGAATTGCAAAATAGGAATCTCCCTATGTACTCCAACTGACATATCCATGCTAGTAGATTCCAAGATGCCTGGAAAGGTGCAAACCACATTCTGGGTTTGTAGGGAATAGGTAAGGCACTTTCCAGCAACTCTCTATAGGGCAGAGCTCATGTCTACTTCCCTTAAAGAAGGTACCAATCCACTTCGTTCACCACCAAAAGATCAGTCCAACAATACCATTCACTTTGTTAGAAATTATCCAAAAAATCAAGTGTCTCCCACATGGACCCAGTGAAATTGAATTATCTGTGAAGATGCAGAGTACCAACTACCAACTATATGTAGAGCAAATCGACATAAGTTGATACTAACCCCTCAAAATTTGGTAACTTCAACTCCAATAGCAACTACTTATGAGCTTTTGTTCGGTTTACATGCATTATGCCAAGTTCTGGATGGAACCTTTGTCTTGACACAAATAGTTCATGGGAGAAAATCTCGTTATTTGGGCCCTGGAGGACTAAAAGGGACTGAAGGCACTAACGGGATTAAGGTGAGTGGGTGAATGCTTTTCTGATGCTTTTCGTGTCCTTGCATTAATTCATTTTCAGGGTTTCATTTAAGGGCTCAGAATAGGCAAAAGAATAGCCAGAACAACATCAAGGAAGAATTAGAAGAACAACCAAGCATTAACAATCACCTCTAGAAACCTATCTAAGCGTGGATTATATAACACCACCTCAGGCGAGCTTGAAACTCTGCATGATATTTTTATCACCTGAAACATCTCCTAGGAAGTCTCTTTCTTACACAATAAGTCATTTACTATCAGTCAAGGATAAGATCTACTACTAATGCTAATCCAAATAAGTAAAGGATTTTTAGTGGAACTCCAAGACATGATACAAGCAATATGAATTGCCAAAATCAAATAAAATACTAAGAAACAGTAAATTAACTTAAACTATCCTTCATAATCAAGCACCAGAAAATACCAAAAACCCATGCAACTAATTCCCTCTCAAAGTACAGTTATATTAAGAATCTATATACTTTATTCGATCTTCAAAATAAGCTTCTTATCATCCAAGGTGGCCCAACTATGAACTCCACATACCTATTTCCTTTTTCATGAAGTCTTCTCTGCATAGACGAACAAACTCTTAAAGGACATCTACCAAAAGAATAGAACTAATTCTTTAATTTGATCATTCGGGTTTTAATAGAAGTCATCCATCATTAAAAAATGGAAAAACCATGTCCTTGAAACTGAAACAAACTGATATATACCTTCATCAAGCTGCAGACCCCAGACAAATTCTTCCATCTCTGTGAAGACAACTTTGCTTTCTTGTGCCTCTGCAGATGCTGGATTTTGTCTGTCTGCAGCTAAATCATTGGCACTGGAAGAAGCAAGAAGTGCTATTGCCTGTGGACCAGATGCCTCCACACTTTGCTTTTTCAGAGCTAATCTTCTTGCCCTTTCTAGTGATTTTCGGAGGTCCTCGTCATCATCACCAAGCACAGGAGTATCGTCTTCCTCTTTTACAATTGTTTGAGTCTGGCCCAGACGAAGTGCTTTAGATGCCTCACCTGCCTTCGCTAAAGCTGACTGGTATGCACTGCTTCTCATCTCACTCTCATTTCTTTCCTGTTCCTCCTTAAGAGCCTGCCTTCTCCCATCTTTTCGAGAACCAAGATCCCCAAGACCAAGTCCTGCAGATTTAGCTTCTGCCTCAAGTGCTTCAATGTCCAGCTTCTCTTTCTTCCTCAGTGACTTCTTTTTCTTGGGCTTCTTAAATTGAAGCATTTCTTCTTGAGTGTAATAGTCTGACAATATCTTGCCAGAGACATTGAGATCCTCAGCATTATTACTTTTTGAACCCCCTTGAAGCCTTCTCCGAAGCTGCAATGTAGAAAATAATCTATCAATCAACATGATTCCAATAATCTTCAGTAGAACCTACACTAACTACACAATCTTAAAAGAAAAGTTTACCTCTTCCAATTTCTTCTCCACTTCACCAGAGATGCGTCCACTTGCATCAAGAGCTATCCCCTGCAAGGAAGTATCTAATGAGTAAACTATGCACTATATCTAAATCCCTTTTTTTTTGGAACAACAAGAAATGAACTTGACCTCTTCTGTAACTTGATCATCATATTGCGGGAGGATTTTCTTTTCAGAACCAGTCTCGTCATTAAACCTAAAAGTCAACAAATAAAAGAAGTTAGTTATCACAAATGAGTTACCAATGATCATATCTAAAGCTATTGTATACTTACTTGTCATCATAAATTCCTGTTTTCTTTTTTGCAGCTTTATAAGCATCGTCCCTCCTTTTCTGCTCCCCGATTTCAACATTTTCAAGTAGATCAACCTCTGACATATACAACGTAATTGTCACCTTAGGAATCTGAATTCAGAACAACCCCCATGTTGAAGAAAAATGAAACAATGAAGACTAAAGCAAATGGTGGAAAACAAATATTAAAATTCACCTTCATTAACTCCACCATCAGCAAGTATATTCTGGTCTTTGAGTGTCAAAACAACTGCACCACCCTCAAGCACTTTGTCAAGTCCATGCAGAACTTTAACCCCACCTAGGTCATCTGTCAAGACGAATAAGAAAAGAAAAAGATCACATGATCCAAAACTTTATCACATTAAACTTTTAAATTTTGATTAAATGTGGATTTCCACAATAACTCGGCAACTATTAGAAGGCTGAAAGTGTTTAAATCAACAACAGGAAAACAAAGAGTAGGAAGGAACCATACGAGCAGTATTCTGCCTTCCATTGTACTGCCTTTCATTGTCGTCATCACTTTCTCCTTCATTCATGTTGTCCTGCAAAATAAATGAGAAACTAGTTATCCACGTACAGTAAAAAACATTAAAAATGTAAACTAACAAATAAAAAGTCCTTGTAACATTAATATCAAACAAACTGTTCATGTTTGCTTAAAATAAGCATAAATGCAAGAACGTTGCAGCAAAGTAAGACAACCAACATTACCAACCTGCTCTTCAAAAATTTTTGAGAGCTGTAGAGCTTTCTCTCTCTCAGAATTTTTCCTGTCTTCGATCTTGCGGCTCCTATTAACCCATGACAAAACCTCAGATGCACCTTCTGACTTCTTATTCACTCTTTCTTCCTTCATCCTGAGGTTAAATTAGGAACTTCTTTTAAGAGATGGTCTTATTCAATATTCAAAGCATAGAAAACATATAATTAAGAAAACACAGCTGTCTATCCCTCTGAAGGTGCAAGTTTACTTGCATGATAAAGGATATACGTATGGAAAGGCAGCATGGTCAAACAGCCATGTAACAATTATATATCTCAGATCATAAGATGCATGCCAGAAAACTAAATGGTGACCTCAGAGCACAATTCCCCCCATTGCAAGATCTAGGAAGGGTAAAGCACAAACAAACTTAAACTGCAAGCAGAGAATCTTCTTCTGTATATTAAATTCAAGACCTCCCATGTCAAGTGGAGCATATTTACCAATATTCCAAGCCTCATACTTGTAGGCACAACGAATACTTAACATTGAGCTATTCTCCAACTATCCACCAATTGAAGAATCTTCGTATGATTTCTAAATTAGACAAAAAGTTGTCTACCTCAATAGAATAAACCATACTATATACTGTTACTCTTCAACCAGCACAAGTTAGAAGAGATCCAAGTTACACCTCCTTGACCAAAGACAAATTTACAGCCTTCACAAGTTCCATTGTACAAGTTCAATTCTTGTCTGTATTTGCATAAACTGAAATCATCAAGGCGAGTACCTGTTTCTAGGCTATGGACTTGGCAAATAAAAATAATGAGCTAGTCACAAAACTATTGAAAACAATAAACCATCAATCCAATAAGTACAGCACGTTATATTTAATGCAGCCATTTAGAAAATTCTTTACTGAAGCCAAAGTCGAAAAGGTCCTGATTGCTTTCAGACTAACACCACATACATCCTAGAATGCTGTTTACACACGCATTTACACATTGTGATACAAATAAGCATTCAACTGAAATGCAGTTTCATTCTGACAATATCATTCAATGTTAATAATGTCAATGATCAGCAAAAGTTAACCCCTTTTTGAAATAAGAAAAAGAAAAGAAAAGAAAAGAAACGAGTGGCTTCAATTTCTTGATACATGCAATTACAACTATTTCATTTCAATCTCTGGGTCCATTTGGATGGTGTGTATTTTGTGAATTTCTCTAAAACTTTACTGTAGCTTACAGTAGTTGTTTTAGGAATTACTGTAGTTGTATTAGGAAATAGATTGGTGTATTGCAAAAAACACTCCACCGCCCCCCCCCCCCCCCAACAAAAACAAATCCTCCTCCCCTATCACCATACCCGCCACTCCCCTTTCCTTCCCTTTTATCAACCTTCTCCCCCTCCCCCTTGATGCAACATTGAGGAAGGCTGACCATTGCATTATTCATTATAACATCATCACTTGAGCAGCAGGTATGGCAGTTAAGTGTTAATCACTTCAGCAAACTTAGGAACTCAAAACTAATGGCATTATGGGAAAAAAACAATTGTAAACAAAGAGAGCACTAAACTACAGAGAATACGAGTCCGGTAAATTTGGCAACGATATAGCAAGAGACAAAGACCATCTCAATCCTTTTTGACTACTGTAGATAGAAGTTATAAGAATCTTACTTCTTACAATAGTCTGTCTTGACTCTTTAGATTTAGCATCAAAATCATTTGATCAGCATCAACTCAATTGACAAAAGAAGAAAAAGCAGTTTTCTAGATATCTGTACAACTACTAATAGTAAAAATATACTGTGGCTTTTGGGAAGGGTATGGGGTAAAACCACATTTCCGGCAACATCAGAAAAGGACAAAGAGGTAATGAAACAACAGACATTAACTTACTTCATAATGCGAAGTTCCAGCTCCGTTGTAGATGAGTGTGGTCCACCATCTCCACCATCGGCATGTTGTGGATCCTTGACAGCTATAGTTCCATCCTCAGAATCACGATCCCAATTATCTACACTGTCAGATCTAAACTTATCCTCCTTTCTCAAGTCCTTGCTCCTCTCATGACCTTCATCCCGCTGCTTATGACTTGCCCTATCTTTGTCCCTCTGCCTTTCCTTATCTTGGTCTGCATCCCTCTCCTTCTCCCTAGTTCTTTCCTTCCCCTTTTCTTTCTCAACAACATTCTTACTTTTATCCCTATCAGCGTCCCTTTCCTTTCCATGCTCTCTATGCTTCTCTCTTTCCTTTTCTCTGTCCTTGTCCTTATCTCTACTCTTATCTTTTACCCTCTCTTTGTCTCTTCCACGTTCTGCATCCCTATCCAGTTCTCTGTCACGCTCACGCTCTCGTTCCTTTTCCTTTCCCCGATCTTTGCGATCTTTATCACGCTCTTTATCTCTGTACTTCTCTTTTTCAATATCCCTCTCTCGAGCCTTGTCGTGGCTCTTCTCCTTTTCTGGCTTCTCTCTATCTTCATGTCTCCTATCTCTGCCAGATACTCGCTCTTTCTCATCCTTACTTTCTTTCCCGCTATCCTTTGAACCATGACTGGTCTTGGATCTTTCCCTATCTTTATGTCTATGATCTTTATCTTCTCTGCGGTTGCTCTTGCTTTTTTCCCTACCACGATGCTTGCTTGACTCTCTCGATTTGTCAAGATCATCTTCTTCCATATCGTCATATCCACCTACCCACCTTTCACGAGTAGAAGGCTCATCTTGATCTCTCACCTCAACACTCTGACGCCTGGATTCACTGAATTCCACATCCATCGTCATAACTGAAAAATTGTTGCTTAGGAGAAAACTTCAGTGGCTTTTATTTGCTTTCTGGATAACCCGACAAAGTTATTTATATTGGAACCAAGTTTCTAACCTGACAGGTTAAGAACATAATGAATGCTAAATTATTTAGCTCAGCATGAAAAACATGCAAAAAAATCAAGAAGTTAGAAGTACTGCACTGATAAGTAAGTTAATATAAGACAACCCAATCCATAAAATTTGGTCAATATACTCATTTCTTCAAGGAGCCAGAATATATTACCATTGAGTAGGGTAACAAAGACTGAACCTATACCAACCAAAGTACAAGTGAATTTCAAGTTTAAACAACTTCGAACTACTAAATATATCAAGTTGAACCAGTAATCTCTAAATCTAAATCTTCAGCAATATTCTTTCCAGAAAATTAATTATCTTCTGTTCCACTTCCCCAATCCCAAACAAATTTAACACAGCAATACCAACAATATATATATATATATATATATATATATATATATATATATATATATATATATATATATATTTATATAATCAAAATATCCAACTAAACTAATTGGAAATGATGAAGTTTACGATATATTAACTTCTATAGACTTCATAAATTTTTTTTTTAAAAAAAATGGCCATGGAGCTCCACCAGATATTTTCTAAACAATATAAATTTGATTCCTAAACAAAGTAAATGCATCTCTATTCATATCATCATAAATTATAGGCAAACGCATATATCTAAACTACAGCTAGGGTTTCAACTTTTTTTTTTTTTGGGAAAAACCAATCGACTCAACCCTAAATATGAAATAAAAGTTAAAGAAAAACAAACAACTAGACTAACAATTATGATTGTTATCCATGACAGTTGTAAATTAGAAAAATTATGTACCTTTCTTTCGAATTTACGAAGAGGAAGTAGCTGCAAAAATCAATGGGCGATGGAAAGAAGGAGAACGGACTTCTTCAACGAAACAATTGATAGGGGCCGACTCTCTTAATGAATGGATTTTTCCATGTTTTTTTGACGGAAAATTGATAGGGGCCGACTCTGTTAATACTCGGGCTTCGGCTAGGCGAGTTTCTTAGTATATTGTTTTTTTTTTTTTTTTTTTTTTTTTTGTCGACGGAGTGGGTGTCAATTTTTTTTTTCTTAGTATATTGTCAATTTTGAAAAAGTTCACAAAATTGGGGGTATTCGGGTGGGATGCTGAGTAAGGGGTCGCCGAAATTGAGAGTTGAGTCTACAAATAAAAACACTTTTAATTTTCATTTATTTTAGTTTCCTGTATTTTGGGTCAGTTTTTGTAAAAAAAAAAAAAAAAAAAAAAAAAAAAAAAATCTTTGCCCCCCATGAAATGAGCGGCGAAGGAATCTTGGTCAAATTGCTTCGCCGCTCAATTGATGAGCGGCGAAGCTTTTGTCCTTATGTTCTAGTTTTTTTTCTTTTTTTTTTTTCGAAACATTCTTCCTACTTTTTTATTTTTTTTTTTTCGAAGCATTCTTCCTACCTTTTTATTATTTCATATGTAATTTTTAATAAGTGTCGCCGCTCATTCTAATTTATTTTTTTTGCGAAGCATTCTTCCTACCTTTTATTATTTCATATGTAATTTTTAATAAGTTATTTAATGTTTAATAAAGGCAGCGCGACCAAGTTTTTTCCTGCCGTTTTTACATAACCCTTAAATAGATGTAATTAGAATTTTACGTTTTACATGAAATACTAATTTTCAAATTACAATGTAATACTTTTTAAATTAAAATTCTTAAATCATATTACTAAAATTCTATTATAAACCAAAATTATCAAAAATTTAAAATATGATATTAGAATAATGAGAAATTTATAAATTAACATGATAATCGAGTATGCTATTAAATTACTAATAAAATTTACTTAAGTCATATTTTTAAATTTTATAATATTATTATTGCAATCAATAATGATAAATAATACAATATTTACAGAATGTAATAATTACTATATAAACTTAAATAATAATAAATTAGGCATAATTAGAGTTTAGGATTTAAATAATTGGTATGGTATTAAAAATATTCTAAAATTTACCTAAGTCATATTTTTAAAATTTTTAATGGTAATGCTAAATTGAATAATAATAAATAATGCAACATTAAACAATATTTATAGAATGTAATAATTAGTAATAAAATGGGGTCTACGTGTCGACGGATTACCAGTGACACTTATTGATCGAAATAGAAATATTGCATGTTAATTTATAAATTTCACATTATTCTAATATTATATTTTAAATTTTTTATAATTTTGATTTATAATAGAATTTTAGTAATATGATTTAAAAATTTTAATTTAAAAAGTGTTACACTGTAATTTAAAAATCCTAATTACGCCTATTTAAGGTTACATAAAAACGCCAAGAAAAAACTTGGTCGCTCTGCCTTTTATTAAACATTAAATAACTTATTAAAAATTACATATGAAATAATAAAAGGTAGGAAGAATGCTTCGCAAAAAAAAAAAACTAGAATGAGCGGCGGACACTTATTAAAAATTACATATGAAATAATAAATAACTTATTACATATGAAATTAAACATTAAATAACTTATTAAAAATTACATATGAAATAATAAAGTTAGGAAGAATGCTTCGAAAAAGGAAAAAAAGGACAAAAGCTTAGCAGCTCATCTGATGAGCGGCGAAGCAATTTGACCAAGACTCCTTCACCGCTCATTTCATGAGAGGCGAAGGGGTTTTAAAAAAAAAAAACGACCCAAAATACATGAAATCAAAATAAATGAAAATGAAAATTATTTTTATTAATAGCCTCACCTCTCACTTGCGGCGACCCCTTATTCAGCAATTCCCTCTAAATGATCCCAATTTTCCGAACTTTTTCAAATTTAACAATATTCTAAAAAATTCACCCTTAAGCTAAGGTAAATAAAGTGGGCTTGGATAGATGTGAACAGATACTGCGCTCAAGTCCCAGGTATAGTTTTATACTGGAATCAAACTCAATAATGACTGATTTTAAGGTCGGTTTGGATGCCAAGTTTTTTGCCTGTTTTTAGTAGAATAAATTTTTTTTTTACAACTTTATTTGCAGAATATTTAAAAGCACTACAAAGTTTTTAAAATATACTTCTAAAATATTAAAAAATACACACCCTTTTCTCTCTCCTACCACCACCTTGTTCAACCATTTCCACTTTCTCCGCTGTTGCCACCCTTCTTTCTCCCACCATCATCATCAACGTCGCCATTGCCAGCACATCCTCCCTTTTTTTCTTATTTTTTTCCCTCTTTCCCTCTTTCCCACTCTCTCCTTTCCTTCTCCTCTCCCCCTTCCTCTGCTGCCCTCCCGCCTTGACCCATTCTCCCTTCCCTACTAGTCTCATGACCAACATGAGAGAGAGAGAGAAAGAGTGAGGGGGTCCAGTAAAAGGTGAAAGGGGAGGGGGTGACGGGGAAAGGGAGTAGGAGGGAAGAGAGGAGGAGAAAGACGGAAGAGTAGCATGGATGTTCTTATTTGGACAACTTGTTTGGGCTATTGGATTTATGTTCTTAATTTCCTGGCGTGGGTATTGGCAGGAATTGATTGAAACTTTATTCTAAATTAAAGAATTCAGAATAAATCAAATCTCCCCAAGTAGGATTCGAACCTACGACCAATCGGTTAACAGCCGACCGCTCTACCACTGAGCAAAATTCTTCTGATAGATTAAATAATTCAATTTCTCTTTCGGAGAAAGACGGAAGAGTAGAAGGGAAAAAAGGTGGGAAGGGAGATGGTGGTGCCAAAGGGAAGTAGGGTGGGAGGAGTGGCTAGCGATGGGTGGAGTAGGGTGGCAGCAGGAGAGTTGGTGTGGTAGCAATGGAGAGGGAGGTTGGATGGAGAAAAAAAGGGAAAAAAAGAAAGAAAAAGAAATTAAAAAAAGAAAGTGTTTTACATGTTCTTTAAAAACCCAACCACACATAAGTTTTTTTTTTACAACTTTTACAGTAAGTTACAGTAAAATTTATTATAAACACCTAAAAAAGTCATCATCCAAACAGGCCCTTAATTTGGCTTTGATGAAGACATTGATATTACGAAAATTAGTTTAGGAACAACAACTTAAAAAATATTGCACAAAGTTTGGCTCAATTTTGATGGGCTACTTTAAGGATGTTTTTAGAAAACTTTTACAATAGACAAAGTTCCTTTAAAATCTTTGTATATGATATTTTTGGGGTGTTTGAATTTTTTTGAGTATTTTTTCATAGTTGGCATTGAATATGTTTAAAAATGATAGCCAAGTAGTTAAATGAGTGGTGAACAATGACACCGAGAGAAGAGTAGGACGTGATTTCTAGAGGATAATAGACATGTAGTGAAACGTGTCACGAATGATGACACGGAAGGAAGAGTAAAGAGAGAAAATGAGACGTGGCATCTAAAGGAAGGGTGATATGTATTGGAAGGCTAGAGGGATAGGAAAAAAAGATAGGGCCTGTTTGGAACCTTGATTTTTTACCAAGTTTGTATAAAACTAGTTTTTTAACAACTTTTACTACAGGAATCTCAAAAAACTTATCAAAGTTTTTAACCTACACACTTCAAAAATATACAAAAAACTTTCCCTTCAACTTTTCTTCTTTTTCCTCCTCCACCCGATGTGACGCCCCCACTTCTCCCTAAGGCGAACCAAAGGGTATCCGCGGAACGCCTGCCTAGCTCTCGCCAGGACTCAAGCAATTCCATTCAACTTATAGCCGGACCACACAATACAAGCCAATAATTTAGATACAAAAAATGCGGAAGTATTCAAACTTAATAATAGTCATCCATTCTCCAAACCACACGTCAGAATAAAGATTACATTATATCCAAAGGGTCACATCACGGGATACCTATCAGTTTGCCACCCGCACGCGGGCATCCCCTACGGAGAGTTTCGCTTCGTGACTCTTCACGAACGAGAGGCTCGGGGCTTTTCCAGACGAAGGACTTAAAGTCCCAACTGTCGGCATATGGCTCTGATACCAACTGTGACAGTTCTCAGGGTCACATTTCCATACCAAAAGTACAATTCCAAAACCAAAGGCATAACCAAAAGTAATAACAAGCCCTAAACAAAAGTACATCAAGAGGGCTTCTCCATTTTACCTCCGAGTTCAAACCTGTTAAGGAAAACAAATCTACAGGGTGAGCAAAACGCTCGTGAGGCCAAGAACACACATGCAGACACATAGTTCAGATAACAAGCCCAAAAATAATTCAGGTAATAGCTTGCAAGTAATTAATAACGCCGACAAAATGTAACCAGAAACAATTCAAGGATATGGAATCTCTCAGGAGCTAAGTTCCACATTTGCCGATGTCATTTGTATATCTCCCCGTGATGACTCTCCGTCAACCGGGTTGATATTTTCATATCCGTAGTTCACCACTTACTTCTCATCCGTCCACCATACACCACTTCGGGCCCGCACGACATTTATAAGGCGATACTTTACGAGTATGCCAAGCGAGATCTCTCAATAGATCAAGCTTATCATGTGAATCTCATGGTTCACCGAGGTTCCCGATCAAGCCCATGCCGGCTCGAGTTCCAAGGTCGGCCTATGAGTTTGGGCGTCCCCCATGTATCATGTAAATGTCGAGGAGATTCACTCCATCGACGTATGCAATCATAGCATACCATTTCATGTATTCAAGCATTTGACATGTTTAAGCAGGCATTTCAAGTCATGTAAACCAGGCAAATCATGTTAGACATGAGTTATTCGTGTCAAATGAGAACGAGTGCGATTAAGTACACACTCGACTCCATTTTTTTCAAAATCGAATAGACTAAGCATGTAATCAGGTAAGTCAAGCATGAATCAAGACTTTAGAGTTCAAGTAGGTATACACTTGACACTCACCAGTTATGCAAGCAAGTAGGTTGGAGGGAGAGTTCAAACTTCCACGGTAGGGTCCTCTTGGAGGTCCTCGTGCGTGCCTGAACATCGAATAGTAGATAATTACTATAGGTCCCCAAGTGGTGAGAAAGATTGGACACGGGTAAGGTTCGGAAATATTTGAAAACTTCGTTTGACTTGTCTTTGAAGTTGGATTCTCAAAAGGGTGCAGGACTTGAGTAGAAATCGGATTATTATCCTTAAAATCATTGGTTGGAAACGAGTACGAGCAAAACGATTGCAAATCGAACGATCGAAATCGAAAGAGGGCTGGCCACGCCACAATCCGGCCGGATTTCTGGTAAAATTGTTCCTTCGCGGATTTCCAGAATTTTCGATTTTTGGTCAAATCTTTGAAAAATCATAACTTTCTTTCTACTAATCGAAACTTGATGAATTTGGTACCGTTGGAATCGTCTTCCAAAGTACTAAAAGTCCTTAGAAGACACCATTCCATGAATCTAAGTGGAAGGTATTCAAAAATGAGCCTAAAGTTGCTGTTCTAGATTACCAGGATTGAGCCGGGGTTGGTTTTTCGCTAACTTTGGAAATTCGGCAAAAATCACTCGTTGCAAACCGGCCCTTGAAACTTATAACTCAATTAGAAGTACAAGTAAAGTTTCGGACAGAACAAGCGGCTCAAGAATCGGAGTTTCGAGCACCAAGATATGATAGCTCAAAGTTGGGAGAAATTCAAGACTGTTACAAAATTTCCAGATTTGGTTCTGACTTTGGACCTTTCATTAAGTGTCGAATCGGACTTGGATTGACACCAAATTTTGCAGTATAATACTCCCATATGAAAGGTATCTCTCTATCAAATTTCATGGAAAAATACCCTCGGAAGGGTGGTCATTCAATCAACCAAAATTTGGAAAAATCCTTAAGGCAATCTGTCCAAAACTAAGGCTGTGTTTGGATTGAGTGTTTTTGCACCTGTTTTTGAAAAACTGTTTTTCACATTCCAAATGCTACAGTAATGTGTATTTCAAAAACAACTTCAAAAACACCATATCCAAACAATATATCAAAAACAACTCCAAATATATTTCAATTATGTATATTTAATTTGTATATTTTAATAAATATATTTCAATTTGTATATTTTAATTATGTATTTTAATATGTATATTTCAATTATATTTTAATATATTTTAATATGTATATTTCAATTATGTATTTTAATATGTATATTTCAATTATGTATATTATATATATTATATTAATATAAATATATTTATTTCAATTATGTATAATATTATATATATTATATCAATTGAAATAAATATTATATATTTATATAAATACATTTATTTATATATAAATTTATAAATATATTTATTCAATTTTGTTTTATAATATATATTAATATATATTAATATGTATATTTCAATTATGTATATTATACATAAATTATATTAATAATAATGTATATTATATATATATTATACATTTCTAATATTATATATTTATACATACATATTATAAATATTTTATTTTATTTATAATATATTTTTATATATTTATAATATATTTACATAAATATTATATGTTATATAAATTATATATAATATAATATATAATATATTATACATTTATATAAATGTACATTTATACATAATATATAAATATTTATGTATATTTATAATATACATTTATATTATGTATAATATATAATATAATACATTTATATATTTATATTAATATACATAATATTAATTTTACATTTATACATAATATTAATACATGTATATATTTATATTAATTATATTAATACATTTCTACATAATATTAATATATATTTATAATTTATTAATTTATACATTTATATAATTTTCATTTATCATTTATACATTTTTAATAATATACACTTATATATTTAAATATACATTTATATTATGTATTATATATAATATAATACATTTATACATTTATATTAATATACATAATATTAATTTTACATTTATACATAATATCAATATTATATACATTTATATTAATTATATAAATACATTTCTACATAATATTAATATATATTTATAATATACTAATTTATACATTTATAATAATATACACTTATAATTTATAATATATTTATAATATTCATTTATAATTTATACATTTATAATAATATACACTTATACATTTATAAATATATTTATATTATGTATTATATATAATATAATACATTTATATATTTTTTTATGAATATATAAATATATTTATTTATAAATATCTATAAATATATTATAAATGTATAAATGTATATTTATATAAAAATATAAAAATTATAATATTCTAAAAATACTCAAAAATATGTTTCAAAAATACCTCTAAAAATAATCCAAAAAAATCTACAGTAAAAGTTTTTCATATAGTTTTTGAAAAACAATCCAAAAAACAACTAATCCAAACGGACTTGTTTTTCAAATTCAAAATGCTACAGTGGTGTTTTTGAAAAACAAACCCAAAAACAGCTAATCCAAACGGAGCCTAAGGTTTTCAAAAACGAGGCAGTTGCCGTGTATTGATCATAACTCCCTCAATTTAACTTGGAATTGGAAATGGTTGATAGTGTTAGAAAATAGATTCATAGGGCTACAACTTCACAGAAGAAATCGTTTTAAGTTTCAGCATGCAACTGGTTCAAAATCAAGCCTAAAGTTGCAGCATCATCAAATCATTTCGGCAGAACGGAGAAACAGGACAGTCGACTTCAGATGAATGGTGTGGCTTACACACACGAAACCAGAAGGTCCATTATACACCGTTGGAAACATGGGAACGTCTAGTTTCAAATGCCGCTAACGGCACTTGATTTCGACGTCGGAGTACGGAGTTATGGACGAAATACAAACACTGGTCTGGATTACGGCGAAACCGTTTTCCAGATTACTAGTTTTTGAAATAAATTCGTTTGATCAACCAAAACTCAATATTTTCCAACGAAATTTTGTACACAACTTCTGCAACATGTAATCAACATAATCAGGCCATTAAATCCTCAGTTTCTGCATTAAAATGACCGAACAGAACAGGGGTAAAATGGGAACTTTTTACTTCAAGAGTTCAACAACGTTTCTGTCCACAATACACCTTTAATCTACTTCCTTAAGCTCTAATTCAGCAATAAAACCATCATCAAACATCATCACAGCCATCAACCCAAAGTGGGAGTTCATAGAGCCCACGTTTCCAACAATACAAGCTACTAAAGTGAAGATTCCAACTCAAATGTATAGATCAACTTCCATAAGACAAGTTCAAGGTGCTTGACTAGTACCTACTTTGATGACTGGTTTGGACAGATTTTTCGGCCCCTTTGAAGCTTGAAGAAACCGTGGATAGCTCCTTCCTTTTGCAGCTAAGTTGCCGTCCAAGTGAAAAGCTAAATGAATGTGGAGATTGGTAAGAATCTATGGAAGTTTTGGTAAGGATTTGGATGAGTTTTGGAAGAAAGAAATGGTGAAGCCTCGGTTGTCTCTTGCTGTCTAGCCGTCCATGAAGCTTTGCAGAAATGAAATGAGATTGAAATGAAGCTGCGGTTCTGAAGCCTTTGCGTACGAAAGACGCTTGACGTCAAATCTTTTAATACGTCAAATCAATTATAACTAGTACCCTACGCGCGCGTTTTGTGTTCGATTTCTCTTACGTTTGTTGCACTAGTGCACTAAACCTCTAGGGTACTTACATTTATATAAATATTATCCATTCTTAATTGTCCCAAAATAATGGTCCAAAGTCCCTCAATTAAGCGCGCACGTGCAAACACGTATTTCTAATTTAGGCGCAATAAAAATTGAAACCTTCGAGAAATTCTTATAATGATCGTACCACTAACTATCACTTGAGTACTTAAACCTAAATTTACCTATTTTAGGACCATTGTACATATCCCCAAATTTTCGAGCTTAGTGTACTCCCAATTGGCTAAAGTGTTTAGACACGTTTTCACTTTTTCACTAAACAAGTTTCTAAGAAAATAATTTTTGAAACGAGATACTTTAAAAATATAACGAAACTATAAAACCATGTACTTAGGTCTAATAAGGATAGAAAATAATATTCGGGGCAAAAATCCAAATAGATAATTAATTGAGCCAAAATTAGGGGTTTTAACAATAATAATTTTACGAGTCCTCACGTGAATTGAGTATTAATTCCTCCATTAACCTTTCTTAATCTATTATTGATCGTTCTTAATTCTTCAATATTAATACACTCCCTATTCAAGTATAGCCTAGAAAAACATGCACCCGTCGTTCCGGACTAACCAAATTTTCGAAAAGCGAATTTTTCAACAAAACGCTTTAAAATTATAAAGAGGCGTCATTCCATATAAATGGATTTAAAATGGTCGAAATAAATAATTCGAAGAAAATGAGTGAATAATCATTTAAATATTCCAGTAATATTCTATAAAAATAAGAAAATTTTCGGGTCCTCACACCCGACCCACCATGTCCTCCGTCGCCGGCCACCACCGCTGCCGGCACCGGTCACTATTCCGGCAGCCAGTTCCGACCTTCCGCTTTTTTTTTTCTCTCTCCCTTACCCCCTCTGCTCCTCTCCCCTCCCCCTTTGACGGATCTGTTTGGTGCTCTTTTTTTTTTCTTTCTCCCTCCCCCGCCACCCTCCCCCTCCCCCTTTGACCGATCTGGTCGCTCGACCAGATCGCAAAGGGGGAGAGGGAGGGGGGGCTGCGATCTGGTCACGCAGAGGGAGGGTGGCAGGAGAGGGGAGGAGAGAGGGAGGGAAGGGGTGGCAGGGGAAGGAAGTGGAAGGGGAAAGGGAGAGGGAGAAGAGGGATGGCGGGGAAGGGAGAGGGAGGGGTGGCGGGCGAGGGAGAGGGGAAGAGAAAAAAAGCAAAAAAAAAGAAAAAAAAGAAAAGAGGGGTGGCGGGGGAAGGAAGGGGAAGGGGAAAGGGAGAGGGAGAGAGAGAAGAGGGATGGCGGGGGAGGGAGAGGGAGAGGGAGGGGTGGCGGGGGAGGGAGAGGGGAAGAAAAAAAAAGCAAAAAAAAAAAAAGAATCACCTGTTAGTTGCTGCCATGGAAGTCTCGGGAGAGGGAACAGGGGAAGGAAAGGGGAGGGAGAAGAAGCGGGAAGGGAGGAAGGAAAAGAAAAAAGAAAGAAAGAAAAAAAAGAAAAAAGAAAATGAAAGAAAGAAAATGAAAAGGAAAAAAAAAATTTCATCTTACAAACACCCAAAGTTTTTCTTACAAAAGTTTTTCTACAACTTCTACAGTGATCTACAGTAAAATTTTATATAAACACCAAAAAAACTCACCTTCCAAACAGGCCCATAGTTGGGAGTGGGACTACTACAGGATGGCGGATAAGGTCAGGTAAAAAGAAGTTGGAAAGTGGTAGGGTAGGACTCGTGGTTTGGAAGGGTTGGAGAGGGCTAAATTTACCTTTATAACAATATTAAATTTACTTGACAGAAATATTAAATTTATGTTTTATTATCATTTTATGATATTATATTTACTTAAAGATATCAGTTTCATATTTCTATTTTACTTATTAAATTTACTTAATAATATTGCCATAATAACAATATTTTATTATCAAAAGTACCAGATATTTACTGTATATGGACATATATAGACTTGAAATTATACATAATAATAAAGTAATAAGATTCATCTTATTCTCTCATGGAAATATTTTTATATTCTTAACATGTAGCCTGTAGTTTTTTTTTTAGTAATAATAAAACAAAACATATAGCATATGTAAAGTAACATACTTTATTCAATTTTTTTCTTTACTTGTGTTTATAATAATACATTTCATTATAAATTGATATTACATTGACACACTCTTGAACTTTTTACCTTTTACTTGTCATATAAATTTTTATTATTTATTTGAAGATATAAATGCACGGGTCAAAATGCTAGTAAATATATACTAGAATTGTGACCCGTGCACAAGATTTCAAATCAAAATAGTAAAATTATTGTTGTTAAAAAAAATTTGAAAAGAAAGGTGATATTAGTTTTAATACCAATCTCTATAAAAATGTGTTATTCTAAATGAAAGTAAAGGATAAAAAATTTTCATTCATGGAAAGTACGCAATGATACGCTTATCAACTTAGAGAAACTCTGAAATTTTCTAAAAAATTATGTTTATTATGTTTAATTAACATGTACTCTTGTACTTGCCTATAAAAATTTGTTCCATCCTGAAAAAATTCCTTTCTTGCATCATATTGTACCTTAAGAATTTATGTGTATTCTTAAACTACTTATGATTTTGTGAATACCAAAAAAAAAATTTGTAGCTATGGTATTAGATAACATTTTGTTAACATAACTATGATTTAAAAAAAGAATTGAAAACACCAAAAATAAATAGAAAAGCACCTAAATAAGATAACAAATTATTACAAAAGGTCCAAAAGACACATACATCATTATCTTCCTCCTCCTTATTCCTCTCTTCGCTATCTATCTTATGTTGTAACTGCACCATTCTTGCTATTCTCTCCCTTTCTTTTGTCATACTTCCCTAACCGTCTAACCTTACCCCTATCCCTGTCCATCCCCTTCTCCCACCCTCACCGTTGCCCGACCCTATCCTAGCCTATCTCTACTACCTTGTGGATGCATCCGCATAACCCAACTATCACTATAATTTCTATACTTTATGTTATATTTTCTATATATATATATATATATATAACACTAATAATGATTAAACTAATGATTCTTTTAATTTTTAGTAAAAAAATTGAATGTGAAATATTGTTAAAAATTGCTTTGATCTTTTGCATTCATTTTTCTATATTTGATACTACATAAAATCTAAACTAATTGCTATTGTTTCTTTAAAAATAGCATACAATATGTGAAAAAATTAAGTAAATAATTAACATAAGTAATAACAATTTTACCATATTAAATTGATAATAACAATTCATCATTTTTCACAACAAAATAGCACGTTATTCAATTCGTACAATAAATAGATATATATTATATTATATTATAAGTGGAGGGACCCATCCCCAACTCTATCCCTTCATTCTCCGTCCATGATACTATTCTCTTTTCTCTGCTATCTTCTTTTTATTTAGCAACCCTGCTTTCCCCATCCACGAAATCTTTCCCCGTCCTCACACCATCCACACCTTACAACCTCCCTCTTTCATTCAATAACTTCTTCCCCATCCTCGCAACTCTATCTATTCTGTTTCTCGGCATACTTTGTCCATTCTACTGATAGCCCTTTTTCCACCTCTCATCCCTATGTTTTCCAATTCATGATGTATTTCATCACAATCTAAAAGGTTTTAGCCAAATCCAACGTCAAAATTCTAATAAGCGGGATTGATGTAAATCTCATAAAATTTTGCATCTTTTGAATTTTCTATAAATATCCAGTGAAACAATTTTAAAAATTCCTAAAACATTCTTGAAATGTGCCATCCAAATACATCCTTATTTATTTAAGTTTATCTTGGTAGAATTTGTTTATAAGGTTTTTGGTTCAACTTGTATATCTCCCATTTTCTCCTTCCTCATTAAAGGCTTAGTGCTTTACTTTTAGTTTCTTTCGAATACAAAAGAAATGAGATTTAAGAAATAGAAAGGAGGGATGGAAATTTAAAACCTTTAAATTTCAAACTTTCAATCTTAGCTACAAGATCGAGATCTTATTGGCCATTGTAAGGTTTAGAGTCCTGTTTAGACCGAAAAAACAAAAAAAAAAAAAAAGACAAATGAAAGTGACAAGTTAATATCATCTACCGTTGATTGAATGCAAAATCTGGAAGGCTAGCTTTTTTTTTTTTTTTTTTGTCGAAACGATAGATGTCCTATAACCTAATCTAGCCTAGTCTAAGGGGAAGGGGAGGGGGTTCGATGTGAGTACAGACTCCATCGATGAAGGTCAATTAAGACCGCCACAAAATGTGGCAAATTTGTGGGAGGCAGGGATTGAACCCCTGACCTCCAGCATCACCTTTAATGGTGATGACCACTGGACCAAATGGCCAGTGGCTTGGAAGGCTAGCTGATGGAATAAGAATAATGATTGTTCTTCTAGCATGTACAGGCGTGTACGTATGGAAGTGTTTGCCTTGCCTGATATATTGCATTGTTTTTGCGAAAAAGAAGAGATATTGATCCAAAAGCTATGCGCTTTTTATTTGGACAAGTTAAAGTGATCTAATTGATCAATTTGTCTCCACGTGGATCCTTGAATTGGTAAGGATGTATCATAGCTAACGACTCTATTTAGAAAAGAAGATCTTCAATTCTGTGAAGTGGCGACTTCCACTTCAAAAGCTCAACTTTCCAGAAAATAATGTAAAGCATGTTTGTAAGTGGTAATTTGATGCCATATCCAATCTTCATTTTGCACATTGGAATAGAATTTGTTCCTCCTTGGCACTTGCAAACAAGTGTGTTACCTTTAATGGTTCCTGAGTTATGGCTGCAGATTTTGTGTGACGTGGTGCTACAGTGACAGTGGAGAAATTTATTCTGTTCACACCCAAACTTCTAAGCCAAATTGCTTTCTCAGCAGCGAATGATATAAAAGAAAAAAATAAACTAAACAACGAATTACATCAAACAGTTATTTAAGCCTGTTGTTCCTGGGTCTATTAGAGTTCTATTTACTACAAGGTTCAAGTTAGAATCCTAGCAATTGGGGGTGGGAAGGATGTGGGTAAGGTGGGAGGTTAAAAAAAGGGATAATTTTAGAAACCTCCCTCGAGATTTCTGATAATTTTACCTAGTATTTTTGAGATTTTTTAATATTACACTTACCTCCCTTGACCTTATAAAATGACCGTAATAACCTTAGCATAGCAATATTTTTCATGCAATTAAATAATGCTGCTAATCTTGTGCCTATGAATGCATTTTACACTATTAGACGTTAAACAAAAACAAAAACAAGGTTCACTTATGGAACGACCAATTATGTTATAAACGCAATTTTAAACATATTACAATTTAATTTTAGTTTTGCTTGGAGGATCTAAAGATGAATAAACGAAGATGCAGGCTAAAGGTTTATAAAGGACGGGGTTGGTATTGGTATTCCAACATTTGAGGAATAGGGTGTTATAATAGTGCTAATTTTTTTTCTGTTATAATAGTGCTAATTTTTTTTCTTTCTCTTAGATTGAGGTTCTAGAATTTAGGGACTGATGGTGGTGATGACAATGGAGATAGTGGTACTGATTTGGAATGCGGTAAAATGGAAGGTTTAGAATAGTAGAGAGGAGGATTGAAAGTGCATTTGTGATATTGTATATATTCCAAAATTTTTTAAAGAATTTTAGGGGAAAATAAAATAAATTTCACAATTTTATGAGGGTATTTTGTGTTATTCATTTAAAATTTTGACCACTGAATCATTTTTGTCACCTAAATGGTAACCTGAAGGGAGATGTATGTAAATTTTGAAATCTCAAGCGTGAACTTGTCAAAAACCTTAAGGGAAGTTTCTGAAATTATCCCAAAAAAAAAAAGCTCGCTATTATTCCACTTTATGCCCTAAATTCATATTTTATGCATTTTAAATCAAACCTCGGGGTAGTAGTCTTATAAATATTAGTCTCCAAGCCGCAGTCAAGCCGGTTAACTCCAACAACTCAAAATGATCAGCTTTGCCACTTCTGCTAGGTGCATCAAGCTGTCTTTGAACAGCTCAAAGACAAAATTGACATGCTTATACAACTCCTTTTTGCATCTTCTTCATGCTCTTATTCTTCGAGTCAATCCATTTTGGATTGAGTTAAGTTATTATTTGATCTTTTCCCTTGTTGGTTTTTTGGCTTTGAAGGTCTTAAATCCCAAAAATGCCTCATTTCAACCTGCAGATTTTGATATATTCTTCATGTCTGTGTCAGCTGCCACAGTTTCTAGCACCTCAACAGTTGAAATGGAGGTTTTCTCCAATACCCAACTTGTCCTTTTAATCATTCTCATGTTTGCTGGTGGGGAAATTTTCACATCCTTTCTTGGACTTTATCTAATGAAGTGCAAGAGCAGTCAGAAACAAGGTAAAGAAAACAAAATTGACTCCTGCAGCAGAGATTCTGATTCTTCAAATTCGATCCGCATCGATATCCTTGACCAAATCGTGCTTTCCATGGTTTCCCAATATCGGCAATTTATTGTAGATGATCAGAAAACTTATATCAATGAAGAAACTGGGAGAAGAACTTTGGATTGTCAAGAGAAACTGATAAAAAACTGCATTCAACTCCTGGCTTATGTGGTTCTGTGTTATCTTCTGTTAGTCCAACTATTTGGCTTCACTTTGATATCTATCTACATCAGAACTGTCCCTAGTGCAGGAGAAGTGCTCAAGAAAAAGGGCATTAATCTTCCAACATTTTCAGCATTCACAACAGTTTCATCATTTGCCAATTGTGGATTTCTCCCAACAAATGAGAATATGATGGTATTCAAGAAGAACCCGGGGCTTCTCCTCATTCTAATTCCCCAAATCCTCGTTGGAACTTGGAAACACATTATATCCACCTTGTCTGCGTCTCATTATCTGGATTTTGCAGAAAATCACAAAAAGAGCAGAGTTTACTTTCATGCTGAAGAATTCAAGAACACTGGGATACAATCATCTTCTCTCTGATGTTCATTCTATTTTTCTGGCAATGACTGTTTCGGGATTCATGATTTTACAGCTTTTGTTGTTTTGTATCCTGGAATGGAATTCTGATTCCACAGCTGGTTTAAGTGCTTTTCAGAAGCTGATTGGCTCCTTGTTCCAAGTTGCCAATTCAAGGCATGCAGGGGAATCTGTTTTTGACCTATCATTGATCAGTCCAGCCATGTTGGTGTTATTTGTCCTCATGATGTAAGTGTTACTCTCAACTCTTTCTGGAGGTACAAAACCTTATGGACTTCATTTATGTCAAGGCCATGCATGTACTAAAATGACAGTCACAATCTAAAAAAGGACTTCCTAAATTGGAAAAATTGCCAAAATGATCCCTCACATTTTTTAAGAAAACTTTTTTAGCCTCTCACATTCAAAATTAACCAAAATAGTTACTCAAAAAAAAAAGTGCCTGTTTGGTCCTAGATCTCATTTTCGATCAATTTTTTAGCCAAAAAATTGCACATCTCCCTCACGTGCTCACAATTTCAAGGACAAAATGAGAACACAATTCGTTTCCCTCTAACCAAAAAAAAAAAAAAATTACAATCACATAACCACCTCCATAATAGGGAACCCTAATTCTTATCAACCAAGCCCAACTTTACTTGGGAAGGAGATTCTATGATTGCCAAAACTATGGAGTAGGTTTGAACACGTTTCTTTTTTATTTTCATGGAAAAATTGAGTCCTAATAATTGTAGTGTTGTGTTTTACATGAATCGTATGGGTCAGCATTTCAAGTGATATGTGGGTATGTGAGGAAGGTATGCACTTTTTTGGCTGGAAAATTGATCGAAAATGAGATCTAGGACTAAAGGGGCACATATATATATATATATATATATATATATATATATATATATATATATATATATATATATATATATATATAGTTGAGGGATGATTTTTATTGATTTTGAATGCAAGGGACTAAAAAAAGTTTTCTTCAAAAAATGTGAAGGACCATTTTGGCAATTTTTCTCCTAAACTCCATACTTATCTTTTTAATCCACAGTATTTGATTTTATTTCATTTTAAAGTGAAATGAAGAACATAAAATTTCAATACATTTTATATTGACCACCACTTTGAAACCTATATTTCTCATGCTTAAGTGAAAAGATAAATAATATTTGATATGGTGACCAAGATTAACAAAAATGACATTTAATTTCCACTTGGATTCCCTGCAATTGCCCTAGCAATTGGAGAATGGTAAGTTGCCCAAATCAGATCTCTAGATTCTCTCATATCTTATTGCACTTTTACTTTCAGAGAAAACATCTATTTGAAAATATATATTTTCCTTGAAGTCTTGCTAATAATTTTTGTTCTATAACTCAAGCACCAGCTTTGAGATTATCCCACCATTAGCATAGATTCCAATTTAGTTCCTCTATTAATGCTCAATGTATAATAGTTCAGGAATAATGCTTTAAGACTTGCTGGCTACTTGTGGTTCTCTTCAGATTAAGAATAAAATCATGGAAAATTTGGCATAAGCTTCAAAATCTAATTTTAAAGAGGGTTCAATTTGAGTTATTTATAAAAGGGGCCTCTTTATGGAATTATGTACACACTTTTGTGCTCATAATTGTGCCATATATGCAGAAAAAATATTTCAAGGAGCTCTCTTTTGACAAAATTTCCATGAAATTACAATCATATCCGCCTCTTCCTAGTTTTTTCATTTATTTTTATTTTACTTATAGCTCATAATGAATTTGAAAACAAACAAAAAATATCAAGTATACTAGTGATTAAGAATAAAGTTAAATTTAGAAACTTGTTTTCCTTTGTCTATTTGTGTTGATAGGTATCTGCCTCCATATACTTCTTTGGTACCAATCGATGAGGATATTGGAAATACTGTCCAAATTTCGAGAGGAAAGAGCAGAAGTCAAAGAAGGGACATTTTGCATAGCCTAATGTTCTCACAGCTGACTTATTTAGTCATCTTCATCATTCTCATTTGTATCATCGAGACAGAGAGATAAAATGAAGGAAGACCCTCTCAACTTCAACTTATTGAGCGTTGTAGTTGAAGTTATAGGGTAAGGCTAGCTCTTTACTTTATCCTGAAAATTTTGCTACCAGTATATCGGTATTAAGATGATTCTTGTTGGGATTACTCTTGCAATTGAATCCTCCAAACATGAAAATTAAAATTTTCTAAACATGAGATATGAGAATTAACAACTAATATACTTAAATATATATATATATGTTTTAGAATTTTATACTTTTTTTAAATACATGCAATGCACTACAGGGTAGAAGAGAAAACAAATAAAATTTTTGGTTCTTCTAAATTCTGATTTCTTTCTGGATGATCTAAATTCTGATTTCTTTCTCGATTCAATCCCCCTTCCCTCTGGCTGTTTTCTAAATCCTAACCCTCTCTTACTGATAATAATAATAAAAAAGAATGCATATAAGAATGAAGCATTAAAAGTTGTGTATTAGCTTTGAAATGCACAAATTGTAAATGGCCAATAAAGAGAGCCCTAACATTTTTTTTAAAGGGATATTGTAATGTAAAAGGGGACAGACGAAGACCTATTAATTTATTCAAAAAACTTACATTTACCTTGTTAATATCCCTAGTGTTGTTTGTGTCATTGCTTCGAGCATGGTAATATCTTAGATTCATTGGTAATTTCATGCTACACTTCAAGTGGAGATTTTTGTTCAAGAGTTTTTACATCTCATCTATGTTCGGAACTAAAAACATCTCAAGCCCAAAATTTCAAGGTTTTCTGTGCAATGTTGAAACAAAGACCTAAAGAGACAAAATGGCCGAAGCTCAGGCACCAAATTATTGACAATAAACTTACCTTAAAAATACAATGGGCTTCAAGTACTTTTGATATGGCGGACCTTGTGGGAGGAGCCGGAGGGGGGGGGGTCTAGAAAATTTGATTTGCCTCCAATAGATAATTAAAAAAAAATTTAAAAGTATTCTTTCAAATATTTAAAATTATATTATGTTATATACTTAGTTTTAGATGTATTAAAATCCGCCCCTTAATATAAACCTTCTGTTTTCATCCCTTTTGAACTATCTCGTGGGAATACTCATTTGATAGATTACCTGGTATAAAAGATCTTTGCTTAATGTTTAGGAAATGCTCATTTCATAGATTACCTGGTGATAGGGATAGACTCAGTGCTAAACTGAGTAGATTAGCCATACTTCTTCTTTGATGAGGAACCTGAAGCTCATCAGTGGCCTAGTCCACTTTTGTAAAGTCAAATTTGAGCCCTTGCTCATGCAATGTAATTTTACTTCCTTATTATGAGAAAATTTCTATCGTTTCAAAAAAAAAAAAAAAAAAAAAACTATCTCGTCGGCATTTGCAACAGAAATTATGAAGTCTAGTGATTTAGAAAATAAATTTTTCATTGGTCATATTAAAGATAAGTATGTAAATCTGGCACGTCCATTGAAAGGGTTATTTATATTTCTCCTAAATTTTAAGTTCATTTTGCTACAAACTTTGATTTTCTTTTCGCTGTACTTTGATCATTGACAGGGCGTATGGAAATGTTGGCTTCTCAATGGGCTATAGTTGTCAGAGACGAAGTAAACCTGATGCAAGTTGCAAAGACGCATCATATGGGCTTGCCGGAAGATGGAGCGACAAGGGAAAATTTATTCTCATCATTACAATGCTCTTCGGAAAGCTTAAGAAATTTAATGTGAAAGCTGGCATAATACTTAGTAATCTCGTTAATTTGTATACCTCTTTTTTTCTTCGTTTTTGGTTTGCTTGTTGGCAAGATCAATATAAGGGTGCACGGATACTTCCATTAAGATTTCAGAAATCGAAAAGCATTAAGTTGTCCAATTAAAATTAGTGTAAATCTTCAATTGGCACAATATGCTGAGACGTTACCTGCAGATGGTGAGAAGTTATCCCTTTACAAGGCTGGAAACTAAGCAAAGCCACGAACCTGGCTGACTATGCTTGAGCAGAGTCCAGGCCCGGAGGTGGTGGCTGAACTCCGCGCAAAGTTCAGGAGCGAGCAAGACTATCTTTTGTAAATACAATAAGAATTAGCTGCTCGTTGTAGCAGGGTGCTTTGCCCATGTTGTTATCCGCAACTAGGGTTATCAATGAATTGAGAGAGTGTTTTGCAAATAATTGTACTGCATCATATGAATTGTGTTTTGTGTTTAATGCTTGTTCTTAATTTGTAGGAATTCTCAAAAACTCGTTAGGTTAAGACTCATATACTGACAGTATATAGAAAATACTCTTACGAAGTAATTCATATAAATTCTTGGCCTCCAATGTCTAAAGGCCAGTATGCTCCAACTAGGTAAGATTTTTAAGGTTGGCTAGAACCACCGAAGAAAAATGATCGAAGCCAATAAACATGGAAGATGATGAGCGTGAAGAGTTGAAATTGAAGTGTATAAGCCCGAATTGCCTCTTTATTAACAGACAATTGTGCCGAAATTCAAGAATTCCCTTGTGGGTTTTACATCTGTCCCTGATTTACTTCAAGTACTCCCGGAAACTACACCCAAACTTTATAAAATTTTTTGAATAGGTTTTCTTAGTCACCAAACAGTTGTAATATCTTGCCTTGTCTTAGTATTATTAAAGGGAGGTGGTCTCGCTAGTTTTTAAGGTTTTTTTTTAAAAAAAAAAAAAAAAAAACTTGCCCCTCTTTTAGGTATATATTAACTGCCAAAAGTAACTGAAAAGTACATATAGTATTAGTACTTATGTTAATTACAAATGAAAATTTATAATTAAACATTTTACAAGTTGACAAATAACATGTATAATTAAATTAAGTAAAATTTTCAATCACATCGCAAGTAGCATATTAATTTCGATGTGCGGATATTTTGAGTGCACTTGCATTACTAGTGTTATTAAATTCACAAAACTTCAAGTTGAGAGATCAACTTGATCGCTGAATATGCAAATTACCGTAATGAATTGGTAAAATAAATTTACCCAAACCTTCTTCTACTTTACTAGTAGCATGAAGAACACTTCAAAACAATTTTTTTTTTTTAAAAGTGAAACACAATAGCAAATTAGATTTTCTTTTTTGGGGTTATAATAATAGACGTGGTACTTTAATAAAAATTAAGAAATTAAGTATAAAAGCTTAGAGCACATACTTGATCTTGGGTTAATCCAATTAATTAAGTGAGTCCAGAACGAGCCTCGTATATTATGAGTTTTGGTGGGTTGAGTCTGGTGAGTTTTTGTGCCAGAATAACATTTTATTATTGTTTCTCAAAAGTACTCCTGAAGTGATACTATCCAAATTATTTTCCCTCTGTAATCAAATACCTTCACACACTCACTTTCTTCTCACCATCTCTTCCTCCTTTCCTATTTTTCTTACTCTAACCAATAAATGAAAATAAAAAAAAAAACACCATAACTGAGAGTATCCTCAATTTCCAACCTTGCCATGGATAATGAACTATCCATATTTCATAACCTCAAGCAGACATCCAAAAGCATACAATCCCACATAATTTTAAGAGCAAATCTCATATATTATCACTAAGCTATTGAGGATTCCGTATTCTTTCCACTAAACTTTTTATTTAGCTAAAATGATCATTTTACTAATTAGAACATACATCTTATGTCTAAAAAGTCTATGATTTCATAAGTTAAGTGATTAAAAGTGAAAGTTTTTTTAATTGTGTGACAAAAGACATTTCCTTTTATTTTTTGAATGACTATGTTGATATAACAAAAAGTTTAGTGACCAAGATAGCGAATTCTAAATAGTTTACAGTCTTTTTTTTTTGGTCGTTTACTCTAATTTTTAAAGTAACAGCAAAAGACAACCAAATCTCAATTGACTCTAAATAGTCATTTGGTCCTTCAAGAATTCTTGTTGAGTCCACAGAAAATTTTTAAAATGTTAAGAAGGTAAAAACACCAACGGTGCTATTGTTGGTTTCGAAAAGACATACTGGAAAAAAAAATCAATAACAAAGTTAAAAGAGTAATTAGGCAAATTTAGTGGTACATGGATGTGTGTTTATTTTCTCCATCATGTCAAATTGTCCACCTTTGAATTTTGATTCTGAAATTTTGTAACCTGAAAAAAGAAAAAGACAAAGAGGATGAAGAAGAAGAAAGTTGCAATGCAAAGGCAGGAGAAGCAATTTTAAAACTATAGCTCGCTTGGAAAATTTTGCTGTAGAAGTGAACAATGAAATCCACTTTTCAACTTTTTTTTACCTTTTTTTTTAAATTTTAAAGAATGAAATCCATAACTAATTGTCTGCAGGAGTAGATTCCAGCTTTCAACTCCATGTGGCAATAAAACAGTTATCAAGGGAATATGATTTGGAAGAGCATTACTCTAGAATTTTTTTTAATACAAGATTATTTTAGCAAGATATATATATATATATATATATATATATATATGTGTGTGTGTGTGTGTATGTGTGTGTGAGTGTGTGTGTGTCAAAATACTACTCCTGAAACCTAGTTAACACTAGCACTTTTTTCTTTCAACACTAAACTTTTATTGATAAAGTACTAAAGAGTTCACACTTGGTTTACCCCAAGTGCAACCTTAAACAGAATCTAACAACACTAATTAAAGAAAAATATATTGGTCAAAATTCCAATCTCTACTAATTTTCCGTTTTTCTTTACTCCTCCCCACTCTTTTCCATCTAGCTAATAGCAGTAGCTTGCACATCTTGTATAATTCTTCTAGTAATCATTTCAAACACCTAGATGAGTATTGCTGAAAGTTTTCAAATTTCTTTCCACCACAGATGATACACAGTTGCTGCCAAAGATAAGCTGAGCACTTGACACACTTTAATGTCTTCTTCAGTGGGTGAACTCAATGAACTCAGTAGACCATGAGTATATGATCCCCAAAACAGAGCTCAAACATTCTATTTGGTGCTATACTTGGTACGTAAAAGGACAAGCAAAAAACAAGAGATTAGAGGCTCACAAGTTGAACTCTATCTAATTCAAATCGGTTTATGTAATTATTACTACTTGTAATGTAAACTTGTATAGTTTTGATGTAATTGTCAATTTAGTAGTATGAATTAAAAAGTTCAAGTTTATACGAGTTCATACCAAAAATTATCAGAATTATATCAATCAGTTTGAACTGAATAGAACTCAACTTATAAGACTCCTGATCCACGAAACAAGCGTTCACAAGTTTCTACAGCATTTCCACAACATACACAACCGTCATCTTCTATCATTCCCCAAGCTTTCAATTTGTTTATGGTTCTAAGCCTTCCTCTACATAATAGCCCCCAATAAAAAGGCGAAATGAGGAACAAAAGGTCTCATCCATACCAGTTTGTACCTAGTGTGATGCTAAGCTTTGACAGCCTCCTTTACTATAAATAGGTTGTTATTGGAAAAAAAAACTTGTTGTATAGTCCTTTCGTTTGTTTTTTATAGCAAACAACTGATGTTTCATGTTGACTTTTTGGCATAAGTTTTTGTCCCACATCGATGGGATAGGTCTTGGGGGGAGTGCTTGAGAGTTATAAATTAACACTCTCCCCTAACACACCAAAAATTTTGTATTCTTTGTTCTCCCAAATTAATAAGAGCAGGTTGCTTGGGCAGTGCTCGGAGATTGGGCATATTTGGCCGAACTCCGTTATCAATTTCGTTCTTTTCTTATCTCTTTTATTATGCATTTATTTGGTAATTTTTGAGTGGAAAATTAACTGGTTTCCCTGACAAGTGGTATCAGAGCCGAAGGTTCGTCCTTTGGCTTGTGTGTAATTTGTTATATTGAATACTACCATTTGAGTCTGAAATGGAGTTAGACAATTCACCGATAAATGAGTCCATGTCAAAAATTACATCTGGGGTATCGGTTTCCTTGTTTACAAGGTCGAGAATTGCAATGTCAAGTTTGAAGCTAACGGTGGAGATATTTGACGGTACTGGCCATTTCGGCATGTGGCAAGGCGAGGTCATAGATTCTCTTTTCCAACAGGGTCTTGACATTGCCATTGAAGAAAAGAAACCAGATGATATAGAAGAGAAGGAGTGGAGTACCATAAATCGATTGGCATGCAAAACTATTCGATCGTATTTGTCCAGAAAGCAAAAGTATACTTTCAAGAACAAGACTTCTACATGAAAATTGTGGAAGGCATTGGAGGAGAAATTTCTGAAAAAGAGTGGTCAGAATAAACTCCTTATGAAGAAAAGGTTGTTCCGATTGGATTACCGACCAGGTACTACTATGAATGAACATATCACTATGTTTCATCAGTTAGTAGCAGACTTGTTAAATTTAGATGTGAAATTTGAAGATGAAGATTTGGCTTTGATATTGTTGTCATCCCTTCCTGATGAATTTGAATATTTGGAAACTACGTTACTTCATGGGAAGGAGAATGTGTCTTTAGATGCTGTATGTTTTGTTTTGTATAGTCATGAATTGAGAAAGTATGATAAAATGAAAAATAAAGTAGTTACAACAGATGAAGCGTTAGTGGCAAGAGGTCGTCAGCAAAGCCAATCAAAGGGGAAAAGAAGAAGGTCCAAATCAAAAAACAGAGTTGCCAAAGATGAGTGTGCTTTCTGTCATGAGAAAGGGCACTGAAAGAAAGACTGTCCAAAGTTGAAGAAGAAAGGAAAAGCTCCTCAAGACGTAAATGTTGCAGAGTGCAAAAGTGATGCGGAATCAGATTTCTCTTTAGCTGTATCACCTTCAATATCCCATCCAGATGAGTGAATTTTGGATTCAGGTTGTACCTATCATATGTCTCCTATGCGAGAGTGGTTCTTTGAATTTGAAAAACTTGATGGTGGAGTTGTTTACATGGAAAATGACAATCCATGTGAAACAGTTAGAATAGGTTCAATCAAGCTGTGAAATCATGATGGATCCACCAGAGTCTTGAAGGATGTTCGGTACGTGCCGAATTTGAAGAAAAATCTCATTTTTTTGGGGGCCTTGGAGTCAAAAGGCTTGATTGTGATGATGTGAGATGGAGTTCTTAAAACAATTTCGGGAGCACTTGTGATGTTGAAAGGTGTGAAAAAGAATAATCTGTATAACTACCAAGGTAGTACAATTGTTGGGACAGCAGCAGCAACAACATCTTCCAGTAACAAGAAGGATGCGGACGCAACAAAGTTGCGGCATATGCGGTTAGGACATACTGGTGAAAAATCCTTACAAAATCTTGCCAAGTAAGGATTGTTGAATGTAACAGCCCCACTTTCCCCTAAGGCGAACCAGAGGAGTCGGCGGACCGCCTGCCCAGCTCTCGCCGGGACTCAGTCGATCACTACACTCACAGCTCTAAAGTACGCGTGATAAAAATCAAAGGAAACGAACAATTCGGAAGCCACCAAGTTAAATAATAACTGACCAAGCCATAAGCTTGTCGAAAACCCCTGCCACACTTGTTTCTCTTCCTTTTCATGCCTGAATACTAAACTCGTACGAAACTTCAGTAATTACAATAACTCCAGGCAACCATAACGAATGAACATGTTGGAGAGGGGTAACACGTGTATATGAGCAAACACTTTTATATATACACATGATCAGAATTTTACAAATCAAAAGGGAGTTGTTTGGTCAAAATACATTCAAGGTTTCCATCTATCGAGGAGCTATACAAAAGAAAATATATATCCAACTCAACTCATGCTTCCAAAAGATTTTCCTGTAAGGAAAACAAGGATAACAAACGGGGTGAGTTATAAGCTCAATGAGGTACCAAAATAAAGAAATACAGTCAAGGACCAAATAATTCCATGCTCAATTAAACACATACATGTACCCAACAGGAAGATAAGTAAACAATCCAGACAGAAAGGATACAGCTAGCCCTCAGGAGCCAATTTCCCGTTGCAGTACTTGATCCGACTACGTTGACCCTCCGTCAACTTTCGAATAAGAAAAACCCGTCCAGTAGAACACCGCTTTAACGCCAAATCCCGTCCACCATTCATACCCCTTGCCGGGCCCGAACGCCAAATAGAAACAGGAATGGTAATACTCGAGTATACCGGGATTCAAGAGTCTCAATACTCAAGAATTCCATAAAGCAGGCACCCACGGATTGTCAATTTCCTCGACCAAGCCCTTGCATGGCTCGATTTAATTAACTCCCCATGAGGTTGAGCTCAGGTTTAACCAGGAAGCCGTTGGACGCATCCAAACGACATTATACCAAGTGCAGGTAACAGGTTCAAGTTCATAACATGTACAAGTGATAGTTTGCAGTTTATACCACACAGGCAAGAGTACGAGTGTGATAAAGTACACCCTCGTCTCAATCACACTAAACAGGATTCACAGTCATTCATGTCATAGATTTCACGTACAGATAACTCAAGTAGCAACAATACAAGGGGTGGTACACTCACCAGATCAAACAAGAACAGTTTCAAAAGTTTCCTTGCCAAATGTGGTTTCACTCGTTGGCACCTCCTAGAACAAGCAAGGCAAACACTTAAGACTTGACATTACAATTGGAATCAAAGAAATTTGCAAGTAACTCGGTTACAAGTCCTGTGCGTATCCACATAAACCATTAATGCAAAGACAATGCGACTTTGGAGTGAAAAGGGGTAACAATCGGTCTTAAAGGCATGAACAACCTCAATACTCTACCTATCATAGGTAACCAACTCCAAAGTTGAAGTAGAAAATGAATGTACAATCATTACTCGGAAAACAAGATTTTTCCAGTTTTGCACAACCCTATAAGAAAAATCGTATCTCAAGTTTTGTAAGTCCAAAATTGATAAAATTTACACCATTGGAAACTACATTCAAAGGGTTATAACTTTCCAGAAAACACCATCTTAAGATTCAGAACGCAAGTCGGTCAAATTTAAGTCGCAAGGTACTGCTTTAACCATCACAAGACAGAACAGGTTACAATTCCAGTTAACTTTGCAAAAACGCCATAAATTGCACAGATAGAAACAGGGTCTGAAACTTACATGGTTGATAGCCCTATGAGTCTAGTTTAAAACGCAACAAACGGAACTCAATTCCGATATTCCTACATCAAGATATAGAAATTTTCCTAAGCCTGCGTAGGAGCTCTTACGAAAATTTTGACAGCACTTCCTTTAGTTTTTCCTTACTTTTCCAACCAAACCTCAATACCAATTCACTCCTCAAATTCACCACAATCTTTCCCACAAACAACAAGCTATTAAACACCTTGAATTAAGACCACAATATCCTTCAAATGCCACCACATAAAGGAGCAAAATATAAACCCTAAAACTGGAAATTTTGCTACAAAAGCTGAAATTCTTTGAAGACAAGTAAAACCAACATTCTCAAGCTCAAACTTGCTCTTATCAACTACCAAATCATGCCCAAACATTAATCATCATTTGAGGACAGAAATTTTTGCTATAAAACAGAAATTCACTATACTTCTACTCAACCCATAAACTAAGCTACAAAACTACACATGTAATCTCTCCAATCCACTACTTTGCAAGTATAAGGAGTAAAAGAAAAGTTCTAGATAATTTACCTTGAAACTTAAGGAGAAATGATAGCTTAGAGCTCCAACTCCAAAACTCACTCCACCAATCCCTTAAACCCCTCCTAGCTAGCACTTGTATGGAAGGAATTAGAAATCAAATGGTGAAAACTCAAGATCAAAGAGAAAATTGAAACTAGAATTGGAAGAGCTTTGCTTGGTCTTTTCTCTCAAAAGCCACGGCTGAGCAAGGAAGAAATGAAGATATTTTTGGACCAAAACAAGATAAGAAGGAAGAGAAATCGCCGGTCAAAGCTGCTGTCCCATCAGAATCCGGCCAGAATCTGGCCGGATTTCCGGCCGGATTCTTGGCCGGATATGAGGCAGAAGCTAAACGTTTTTTTTTTCAAAATTGCAAGGCAATCCGGCCAGCTATCCGGCCAGTTTCTGGCCGGATTCCCGGCCGGATTCGGCCCCTGTCTTTGTTTTCAAAATTTTTCTTTTCCAAACCCACACGCCGCATTCGTCCGCACTTCCCACAGCTATATATATATATACTTTCACACAAAACACTTAATGCCACCAAACGCACGTTCATATGTATGAAATGAAACCCTCCTTAATGATAGGTAACAAATTCCTTTTATTTTCAAAAGAAAGAAAGAAGAAAGAAAAAAAATAAGCATCAAGAAATGCAGTGAAAAGATGAAAATTTAGGGTTCTCACATTGAAAGGTATGAAACCTTGCAAATTGGAATTTTGTGAGTATTATGTTCTGGAAAAACAAAGAAGAGTGAAATTTGGCACTGACATCCATAATACCAATGGTATTTTGGATTATGTGCATTCAGATGTGTGGGGACCGGCCAAGACTTCATCCTTTGAAGGGAGATACTATTTTGTCACTTTTGTTGATGATTTTTTCAGAAGAATTTTGATATTTACTATGAAGAACAAGGATGATGTGTTAGGGATTTTCCTTAAATGGAAAGCTCAGGTTGAAAACCAGATGGGAAGAAAGATCAAGATTCTTTGAACAGACAACGGTGAAGAATACAAGAGTGATCCCTTTTAGGAGATATGCCAACTGTGTGGCATAGTTCGACACTTCATAGTTAGAAGAACACCGCAACAAAATAGGGTGTCGGAACGTATGAACAAGACACTAGTGGAGAAAGTTCGTTGCATGCTGTCTAATGCTGGATTAGGCAGAAAGTTTTGAGTTAAGGCTGTAACATATGCTCAACATCTAGTCAATCACTTGCCATCATCTGTAATAGGTGACAAGACTCCGTTAGAGGTATGGTCTGAAAAACTTGCAACAGACTATGATTTTTTGCATATCTTTGGATCCACGTGCAAATAAATCTCTCTTTATGGGCTTTAATACTAGAGCGAAGGGATACCGTTTGTGGTATCTAGAAGCAAAGAAGACCATTATCAGCAGGGATGTTACCTTTGATGAATCTGTCACATTGAATAAGGTAGCACAAGATGGGACCAGTGGTACTCCGCAACAGGTAGAGTGTACGCCGAAATAGGTGAATTTTGAGCAAATAATGATGAGTCCAACAAACAGCACCATTAGTGACTCTCCCATGGCAGAAGAGGAGTCAGATGAGGAAGAAATTTCAACCCAAGAACCTCAACAGCAGCAAGAGTCAATTGCCGTCAATAGGTTAAGACGAGAAATTCAAAAATTTGCTCGTTTTGCTGATATGGTGGCCTATGCACTTCCAGTTGTTAATGTTCCGTCCACTTTTCTTGAAGCAGTTCAAAATACAGAGAATGGTAAATGAAAAGATGTTATGGAAGAAGAGATGCAATCTCTTTAGAAAAACAAGATGTGAAAGTTGACACAACTACGAAGGGCAAAAAGGCAATTGGATTCAAATAGGTATTTGCAAAGAAAGAAAGATTTTCTGACAAGAATGATGTTCACTACAAGACGAGATTGGTGGCTAAAAGTTATGCTCAGAAGGAGGGAATTGATTATAATGAGATATTTTCTCCAATTGTTAAACATTCCTCTATTAGAATCCTGTTGGCCTTGATAGCAAAGTAGAATTTGAAACTAACTCAACTTGATGTGAAATCCGCGTTTCTTCACGGTGACTTGAAGGAAGAAATCTATATGTCTCAGTCAGATGGATTCAAAGTAACTGGTAAAGAGAATTGGGTTTGTAAACTGAGCAAATTATTGTACGGATTGAAGAATTCACCGAGGCAATGGTACAAACGATTTGACCAGTTCATGATGGGTCAGAAGTACATAAGAAGCAAATATAATCAATGTTTGTATTTGCGCAAGTTACGAGATGAGTCCTATGTCTACTTACTCTTGTATGTTAATGATATGTTGATAGCGTCAAAGAGCCAAATTGAAATTGACAAATTGAAAGCTCAGTTAAGTAAAGAGTTTGAGATGAAAGATTTGAGAAAAATCAAGAAGATTCTTGACATGGAGATAAGTAAGGATAGAATGAGAGGCAAGCTTTGTCTCACACAGAAGCAGTTTTGGAGAAGGTACTACAACGATTTGGTATGAATGGAGATCCAAAACCTGTAAGCACTCCGCTTGCTACTCATTTGAAACTTACCAGCTGAAAACTAAGAAAAAGGGAGAGAAAATACTTTTTTTCATATCTTTGGACTACACAATATACATATATATATATATACACAAGTGTAACTTAATTTAGATCCTAAAATCATGCTAATCTAAATCAATCTACTACCTAATTAATACATGATACTATAATCATATGATACCTAATTAATATATGATCCTATAATCATATGATACTATAATCACATCTTTCCTAAATATCAGATCACATATCTTTAACACTCCCCCTCAAGTTGGAGCATAGATGTTGCTTATGCCCAACTTGTTACAAAGGTAATCAACTCGAACCCCATGTAGAGTTTTCGTAAAGAGATCTCCCAATTGTTCTCCAATCCTTACAAATCCTGTAGAAATCAAGCCCTGCTGTATTTTCTCACGAACAAAATGACAATCTATTTCGATGTGTTTTGTTCGCACATGAAATATGGGATTGGATGCAATATGAAGAGCCGTTTGGTTATCACACCACAATTTTGCAGGTATTGAGGTTTTGAAACCTATTTCAGTTAGAAGTTGATTTATCCACATGATTTCACATATCGATTGTGCCATAACTCTATATTCTGATTCTGCACTCGATCGCGAGACAACATTCTGCTTCTTACTCTTCCATGAGACCAGGTTTCCTCCAACAAAGACACAAAATCCAGTTGTGGATCTTCGATCTGCTTGGATCCTGCCCAATCAGCATATGAAAAACACTCAATCCTAGTATGACCATGATTTTTATACAGAATACCACGTCCAGGAGCTCCTTTTAAATAACACAAAATTTGTTCTATAGCTGCCTAATGATTAACAGTAGGATTAGACATATATTGACTAACAACACTAACTGAATACGCGATATCTGGACGAGTCACTATAAGATAATTCAACTTTTCAACCAATCTTCTATACCTCCCAAGATTTTCTAACAATTCACCTTCTTTTGTGAGCTGCAAGTTAGGAATCATTGGGGTACTAGCTGGTTTAGCCCCCAATTTTTTCGTTTCAGATAGTAAGTCAAGAACATATTTTCTTTGAGACAGGAATATTCCCTTCCTACTCTTTACTACCTCAATACTAAAAAAATACTTTAATAGTCCCAAATCCTTTGTCTGAAATTGACTATGGAGAAAAGTTTTAAGAGATGAAATACCTGCAGTATCATTTCCAGTGATAACAATATCATTCACATATACTACCAACAAAATAATACCAGTTTCAGACTGTTTGTAGAAAACAGAATGATCAGATTTGCTTTTCTGCATCCCAAACCTTTCAACTGCTAGACTAAATTTTTCAAACTAAGCACGAGGACTTTGTTTCAGTTCATACAAGGACTTTCGAAAATGACAAACCTTCCCAGACTCCCCCTGAGCAACAAATCCTGGTGGTTGTTCCATATAAACTTCCTCTTGAAGATCTCCATGAAGAAAGGCATTCTTGATATCTAGTTGATACAAAGGCCAATTATGAGTGACTGCCATAGAAATGAATAATCTGACAGATGTTAACTTAGCAACAGGGAAAAAAGTGTCAGAATAATCCTTTCCATAGATTTGGGCATAGCCTTTGGCAACAAGGCGAGCATTTAACCGAGCAACCGACCCATCAGGATTGAATTTAACTGCAAAAATCCACTTACTCCCAATGGCCTTCTTCCCTGCAGGTAAATTTACTAAGTTCCAAGTATCATTACTATCTAGAGCATTCATCTCCTCTATCATATCATTGCGCCATCCGGGATGGGATAGGGTTTCATGAACAGTTTTAGGAAGGGAGATAGAATCAATAGATGTAATAAAGGAACAGGAAGAGGTGGGTAAATGATTATAAGATACACACGAAAACACAGGATAAGTGCATTGATGCTTACCTTTGCGAAGAGCAATAAGAAAATCATCACTTGAGACATGATCTAATAATGAAGGAACTGGTTCAGGACATGCATCAGGAGACTTTTGTCATCGAAAATATACTTGAGTAATTGGAGGTTTAGCAGGGGAAGAACTTGAAGATGTGACAGTATAGATTAACAAATCATCATCCTCCTCCTGACATGAATGAGATGAGGATGGGGTAAAAGGTGTATTTTCAAGAAAAGTAATATCAACTGACACAATGTACTTGCCGAGACTAGGACAATAACATCTATATCCTTTTTAGACACGGGAATAACCAAGAAAAATACATTTCAATGATTTGGGGTCTAATTTAGTGACTTGGGGATGAGAGTCGCGGACAAAACATGTACACCCAAAGATTTTAGGTTCGATGGAAAACAAAGGTCTATTTGGAAAAAGAGTATTATAAGGAGTCCCACCATTCAGAACAGATGAAGGCAGATGATTAATTAGAAAGCAAGCTGTGGACACTGCATCAGTCTAAAAATGTTTAGGAACATGCATTTGAAATGATAAGGCTCTTGCAGTTTCGAGCAAATGTCTATTCTTTCGTTCTGCGACCCCGTTTTGGGATGGTGTATCCACATAAGAGATTTGATGAATAATGCATTTTGCACCATATAAGATTGAAAAGGTGCGAATAAATATTCTTTGGCATTGTCACTTCGTAATATTTGTACAGAACGCTTAAATTGAGTCTTAATCTCAGCACAAAAAATACAAAAATGAGAAAATAACTCTGACCGATTTTTCATTAAATATAACCAAGTCATACGAGAATGGTCATCGACAAAAGTAACAAAATACTTGAATCCAGTTTTAGAAATGACTACACTAGGTCCCTAGACATCTGAATGAACTAATGCAAAAGGAGCATCCGCTCATTTATTGACTCTAGGACTCAGATTAACACGATGATGTTTGGCAAACTGACAAGACTCACAATCTAATAAAGACAAATTTTGAAATTGTGGACAAAATATCTTTAACAACGGGAGAGAAGGATGACCCAATCTACAATGTGCTTCAAATGGAGTTACAATTCCAGAACAACCAATAGACTTTGGTATCTATGTGTTAAGAATGTAAAGACCTCCAGATTCATGCCCTTTACCAATAATCTGTTTCGTCGTAAGATCCTGAAACAAACAATAGTCTGGAAAGATTTGGGCAAAACAATTGAGGGCACGAGTAAGTTTACTCACAGAAATTAGATTAAAAAATAACTCAGGCAAACTTAAGACAGATGACAATGAGATTAATGGAGTGGGGTTAACTGAGCCTGATCCAAGAACACGAGATTTTGACCCATCAGTTAAGATAACTGTAGGTGCAGATTTGTGTGGTTGAAAGGTAGAAAATAGACTAGAATTACCTGTCATATGATCTGTGGCACCAGAATCAATTACCCATTTGGAAGACGAGGACACAAGGCATGTGTTTGGTTTACCTGACTCAGTGATAGCAGTTACGGGAGTAGATGAAGATTTTAATGATTCTTGATACTGAGAAAATTTAGCAAATTCATCTGCATAGATCATAACAGACTTTTCATGGTTAATAGCATTATTGGTAGAAGCAATATGTGCGGATTGAGTTCTCTGGTTCCTGTATTGCAATTTCTTACAATCATGCTTCATATGACCCGGCTTATGATAATAGTGACACACAACCACTTCTGCATTCTGTCCCCGAGTGTCAATTCCTTTACCACCACCTTTGTATTGCTGTTTTTCAGGACCAACAAGAGCACTGCTGGACTGAACAGACTGGGTATTCTCTGTGTGAAGCACCCTACTAAACACATCTTGCAAGGATGAGATTTCAGGACTGGAAAGAATCTGAGATTTAGCAGCTTCAAATTCAGGTGAAAGACCAGCCAAAAAACTCATAATTGCCATCTATTCCCGTTGAGTTTGTTGAACTTTCACATCAGAACTAAAAGGTAATAACAGATTAAACTCCTCATAAGTTTTCTTAAAATCCATAAAATAAGTCATGATTGACTTATTTTGTTTCTCTGCACGATAAAAGACTTGACACACCTCATATATGCGAGAAATATTCCCTTTACCAGAATACAAAAATTCTAAATACTCCATTAACTCCTTAACAAATTCACAGTGATTAATTAAACTAATTACCTCACTGTCAATAGAATTCCGTATTTGCAGGAACAATCTAGCATCTTTCCTTAGCCATATCTGTCTTGAACCATCTTTTGGAGGATCATCAGTCAGATAATTATCTTTATCAATGCTTCGCAGATAAAGAGGAACCGCTTTGCTCTAATCAAAATAATTAGAATTGTTGAATTTGTGGTCTGTGATCTTAGACATCACAGGAACCACATCAAACGTAACGACAGATTTCGTTTCTGCCATGGGTTCAGAATTAACAGAAAAAAATAAAAAAAAGGACAGATCTGAACTCTTTGAAACAAGAGTGAAGAATAGAACACAGATGTGTCCTATACAGAGCCAGATGAATCGAATGATGACTAATGAATTTTCTCGCAGTGGACAGAGACCCTAACCTTGATGGTAGGGCTCTGATACCATGAAAACTAAGAAAAAGGGAGAGAAAATACTTTTCTTCATATTTTTGGACTACACAATATACATATATATACACAAGTGTAATTTAATTTAGATCCTAAAATCATGCTAATCTAAATCAATCTACTATCTAATTAATAAATGATACTATAATCATATGATAACTAATTAATACATGATACTATAATCATATGATACATAATTAATACATGATCCTATAATCATATGATACTATAATCACATCTTTCCTAAATATCAGATCACATATCTTCAACAGCAGCCTATTATCTCCAAAAATGGATGAAAAGTGAGCATACATGGCGAAAGTCCCGTATGCTAATGCAGTTGGTAGCTTGATATATGCAATGGTGTGTACAAGACTGATAAGTGAATATTTAACGTACATTTTATACGAATTTGGCATGAATTTTTGGTATGTTTTGAGAAGATTAAAGCCATATTTGAACTCTTTTGGTGATAATTGCTTAAATATTGTTTAAGGGTTAAGAAATTGATAAATGAGTGGATTAATGCGTTAATTTTATGAAATTGTGAAGGTAATTGATGTATGAAATTCATGCACAAGTTGAAAGAAATGTCAGGGTCATCCAGAGGACAAAGTACACAAGAAATTGGGACCAAAAATGTAGAAAAAGGGAAGAAGTGAAAAACTGGAAAATTGCTCAACACGGATCCGAGCTCGGATCCGTGTATACAAGAGGGATCCGACCCCTCGTCTGTACTTCTGGCGGAGTGTATCCGAGGTCAGGACGATCCGACCTCGGATCAATCATGGGAAGTCCTCGGATCCTCTAATCCGAGCTTGGATCCATTTTTCAGCCCTCGGATCCGTGGCTCGGATCTGTCTCTCTCTTCAGCAAGTGGCACAGCCGTTTTTCTTTACCTTTCTCACAACTTTTCCAGCTATTTTGAGGGACAGAAATCGGTGGCACATGCTTCTGCAATAAAAGAGAAGACCAAATGAGTGTGGACAAAAGGAAACATCATATCTTTGACTTCTTTTTACAAAATCTGAGTGGAGGAAATTATGAAGTGAGAGGAATGGAATTTCTACCACCTTTTATGCAGAAACACAGGGGAGAAGCCTGGCATTACCATACGTAGCTAGTTTTTCATTTTGTAACATTTTTTTCTCTCTAGATAGGAGTACTTGGAGAAGCATTTTTTGGAGAGTTTCACTTGTAATCATATTGTGCAAGAACATAGCAGGAATTGGAGAGATTCATCTTCAATTGGCTAAGCTTTCTTTTATCTTTCTTATACTTGTACTTTATGATGTTTTGCATTAATAAACTTGTGAGTTTGATTGTTAAATCATTCATGAGTAGCTAAACTCCTTCATCTAGGGAGTAGATGAAACTTATGGCTAAATAATACTAATTGAATGTGATTTACACTTGTTATATCTTGTATTAACTTGTCTACTTGTGTAGCTGTTATTACTTGTTATTGATTGATCACCAATAGCATGTTTATAGTGTTATTATTCAATGAGAATTGGTAATAACAATTGAAACACATGAGTAGAGCTTGAGTTGTATGTTCATGAAAATAGAGATACACTTAGGTGGATTATTGAGCATTTCATGAAATAAAACGGAGTAGTAGTAGTATTTCACCATGAAAATAGGGAAATCTATATTGCTCTAAGCCATTTCACCATGAAAATGAGACTTGGTAATCTTGGAAATAAATCTCTGGTTAAGCAAGAATAATAGCAAGAAGTAAATCCATTCATTTGTGTAGTTTATGCCATAAGTGGAATCTACATCCCTAGAATCTTCATTAAGTGAAATTTCTCTATTTGCATTCAGCATTTGTTAAACTAGATTTGTATATCAGATTTGTAGATTACAGCATTAGACTTTCTCTGCTCAAAATTAATTGTAAGTCTAAATAATAGAGAGAACAAGGGCTTAGTAATTGTTTAAATTGCTCCTCGTGGGATCGACCCGATACACATCTTGTACTACAATTGCGACCTGTATACTTGCAGTCCAACGGGTGTAAAATCGGAATTAAACTTGCATTGATACAAAAACCCCGTCAAGTTTTTGGCGCCGTTGCCGGGGAGCGGCAATATTAGGGTCTAATCATCTCTATTAATTTAGATATTTTTCATTGTTTTTTATTCAAGTTGTTGAATTAAAACTGAAAAATTTCTCTTGTTTTTGTTTGTAGTATATGCACCGATCAAATCGAGAAGTTGCACATTTCGATCCTGAAATTGAAAGAACATTACACAGAAAAAGGAGGAGTACATCACATCAAGAGGAACAAGAGGTGTGGCAGCCAATAGAAGATATTTTGATAGAATTACAATTTGAAGAAGACATGGCAGAAATTGAAGCAAATAGGCGAGTTCTACGAGATTATGCTCTACCGGGAACACAAGGATCTCAAACAAGCATAGCAAGACCTGCGGTAAATGCTAACAACTTTGAGATTAAACCATCACTTATCCAAATGGTTCAACAATCTCAATTTGGAGGTAATGCAGTAGAAGATCCTAATACACACTTAGCTACATTCTTGGAAATTTGTGATACAATTAAAATAAATGGAGTTAGTGATGATGCTATAAGGCTAAGATTGTTCCCATTTTCATTGAGAGATAAGGCCAAACTTTGGCTACACTCTCATGCTCCTAATACTTTCACCGGATGGGATAATTTATCAAGAGCATTCTTAAATAAGTATTTTTCACCAGGAAAGACTGCTAAGCTTAGAATGGATATCACTAGTTTTAGTCAATTGGAGGGAGAATCATTATATGAGGCATGGGAAAGGTTTAGAGATTTGCTTCGGAAATGTCCACATCATGGACTGCCGGAATGGTTAATCATACAAACCTTCTATAATGGTTTAGCTTTTTCTACTAAAACTATGATCGATGCAGCTACAGGTGGAGCTTTAATGGGTAAATCACCCCAAGAGGCTCATAATTTGATAGAAGAAATGGCAGCAAATAACTACCAATGGGTCAATGAGAGAGGGAATACAAGACGTCACGCGGGTATGATAGAAATGGACACTCTCAATATGCTGAGTGCTCAAATGAATAATGTGATGAAGTTGCTAAGTAGACAAGGTGGAGTTGGTCCAAGTTCATCTAATGCACATGTAACATGTTGTTCTATATGTGGAGGTGAACATGATACTAATGAGTGTGTTGATTCTGAGCAGGTACAATTTGTCAATAATTACAATCGTAATACTCAAAATAACCCCTACTCGAATACTTACAATCCGGGGTGGAGAAATCATCCAAACTTTGGATGGAAGGATCAAGGAAATCAACCAAGGCCAACCAATCCACCGGGATTTCAATCAAGGCAACAACAAGCTGAAACTAAACCTGGTTGGGAGATGGCAGTGGAAAAACTCGCAAAAGTTACTTCAGACAGATTTGAGCGAGTAGAAGGAAGGTTGGACCAACTCACTACAATGTACAGGAATGTAGAGGTCCAAATTGGTCAAATTGCTAGTTCGTTGAATAATCGAAACCAAGGCGAATTACCTAGCAAAACAGAGGTCAATCCTAAGGAGCATGTGAAAGCCATTACTCTTCGTAGTGGTAAGCAATTAGAAGATCCTCCAGTGATGGAAGTTGAGAAAGATGAGAATGAAAAATAAGAAGAAAAGCAGAGGAACCAAGAGGCGATAGTGGAAGAAAATAGCCGGGAGGAATCAAGAGAAAATCAACCATCATCTTCCGCTACCATTCCAATACCCCCTGCGGTTCCATTTCCACAAAGATTAAAGCAAAATAAGTTTGATAAAGATTTTGAAAAATTTGTTAAACTTTTCAAACAATTGCACATTAACATTCCTTTTGCCGATGCTATTTTGCAGATTCCGTCTTATGCGAAATTTCTCAAGGAAATCATGACTAGAAAAAGAAAGTTGGAAGACTGCGAAACAATAGCATTAACGGAGGAATGTAGTGCAATTATTCAAAATAAGCTACCACCGAAGTTGAAGGATCCAGGGAGTTTTTCTATACCTTGCATCATAGGTAACGTTGATTTTTCTAAAGCATTGTGTGATCTTGGTGCTAGTGTATCATTAATACCTTTAACGGTGGCTAGACAATTGGGTTTGCATGAGCTTAAACGCACAAATATTACTTTGCAACTAGCGGATCGGTCTATTAGATATCCATTGGGAGTGTTGGAGAATGTATTGATAAAAGTTCAAAAATTTATCATTCCAGTGGATTTTGTGGTATTAGATATGGAAGAAGATATATCTATGCCAATTATTCTAGGTAGACCATTTTCAGCTACTGCAGGTACTATTATTGATGTAAAAAATGGCAAGCTTAAGTTTCAAGTAGGTGAAGAAAAAGTAGAATTTAATTTGAATGAAATGGAAAAATACCCTTCTTTTACCGATCATGCCTATTCTATTTGCACAATTGATAAACTAACCCAAGAGATGAGTCAAGTCAACCTTGACTTAGATCCTCTTGAGCATTGTTTAATGAGTTTAGGTAAGCAAGAAGATGTTTGTGAAGAAATTGAAGAATTGGCCAAGTACTTGGATTTTCAAGCACCTTATAAACGGGGTAATGTATACGAGAGTCTTGGCCAAGGAAAAGGGTTTTCACAACCTTCAGAAATTGAACCTCCAAGGTTAGAGCTTAAGCCACTTCCAACTCATCTAAGGTATGAATTTCTTGGAGAAAATAGTACTTTACCTGTAATTGTTAGTGCTGATCTTGATGATGAACAGTGTACAAAGTTGCTAAGAGTTCTAAGGAAGCGTAAGAAGGCAATTGGATGGACAATTTCAGACATTAAAGGTATAAGTCCTTCTATATGCATGCATCGCATTTTATTGGAGGACAATTGCAAACCAGTGGTGGAAACACAAAGAAGACTCAATCCAAACATGAAAGAGGTGGTAAGAAATGAAATTCTTAAGTGACTTGATGCAGGTATAGTCTTTCCTATCTCCGATAGTGTTTGGATTAGTCCAATTCATGTGGTACCAAAGAAAGGTGGAATAACTACAATCGTGGGTAAAAATGATGAATTGATTCCATCTAGACTTGTGGTAGGGTGGAGAGTGTGTATTGATTATCGTAAGTTAAATACGGTAACAAGAAAAGATCATTTTCCCCTACCATTTCTTGATCAATTATTGGAGCGAATAGCTGGATATGAATTTTACTGTTTTCTTGATGGTTTTTCAGGATATAATCAAATAGCTATAGCTCCAGAGGATCAAGAGAAGACCACATTTACATGTCCTTATGGCACTTTTGCCTTTAGAAGAATGCCATTTGGTTTATGCAATGCTCCTGCAACTTTTCAACGATGCATGATGGCTATTTTTTCTGATTATATTGAGAAAATTATGGAGATATTTATGGATAATTTTTCTGTGTATGGTTCATCTTTTGACCATTGTCTTCATAATTTGGAATTGATTTTGCAGAGATGCGAGGAAACAAATCTTGTATTGAATTGGGAGAAATGCCATTTTATGGTAAAAGAAGGAATTGTCTTAGGGCACAAGATTTCCTCCAAGGGAATTGAGGTGGATAAAGCCAAAATAGAAGTTATCGAAAAATTGTCATCCCCAAGCAATGTCAAGGGGATAAGGAGTTTTTTAGGACATGCTGGCTTGTATAGACGTTTTATTAAAGATTTTTCTAAAATAGTAAAGCCATTATGTGATTTATTATGTAAAGATACTCCTTTTCAATTTAATGACAATTGTTTGGTTGCATTTGAAAGGTTGAAAAAGGAATTGATTTCAGCCCCAATTATAACTTCGCCCGAGTGGTCACTACCATTTGAATTGATGTGTGATGCAAGTGATTATGCGGTTGGAGCAGTTTTGGGACAAAAGAAAGAAGGACGATTGCACGTCATTTACTATGCTAGCAAGTTGCTAAATGAGGCACAACTCAATTATGCAACGACAGAAAAATAGCTATTGGCAGTGATATTTGCTTTGGACAAATTTAGATCCTATTTAGTAGGATCTAAAGTTATTATATATACGGACCATTCAGCTCTTAAATATTTGCTGCATAAGAAGGATGCAAAACCTAGACTAATTCGGTGGATTCTTTTATTGCAGGAATTTGATGTGGAGATAAAAGACAAAAAGGGATCGGAGAATCTAGTTGCAGATCATTTATCACGTTTGGAATATATCCCAATCAAAGATCAGGTTCCAATTCAAGAGAATTTTCCGGATGAGTTTGTCCTAGCACTTAGAAATTCTCCATGGTATGCAGATTTTGCTAACTACTTGGTCAGTGAAGAGATTCAAAAGGGGTTTAATTATCATCAAAAGAAGAAATTCTTACATGACGCCAAAAGTTACTTTTGGGAGGAACCATTGCTATACAGACATTGTGCCGATGGTATGATACGTAGATGTATTCCTGAAGATGAGGTACATAATGTTTTATATCATTATCATAACCTTGAAACAGGTGGTCATTTCAGTACTTCAAAGACTGTGGCAAAGGTATGGCAATCAGGATTTTATTGGCCAACTATGTACCGAGATGCTAGGGAATATGTTAAAAATTGTGATGCATGCCAAAGAACTGGAAATATATCTCGAAAAAATGAAATGCCCCTGACTACGTTCTTGGAAGTTGAGTTATTTGATGTATGGGGTATTGATTTTATGGGACCATTTCCTAGTTCTTTTAATAATAAGTACATCTTAGTAGCAGTGGATTATATTTCTAAATGGGTTGAAGCAATCGCTTCACCTACTAATGACTCTAAGATTGTACTTAGATTCCTTAAAAAGAATATTTTCAGTAGATTTGGTATACCCAAGGCCATAGTAAGTGATGAAGAGAAACATTTTTGTAACAGACAATTGGATTCCTTATTGTTTAAATATGGTTGTAGGCACAAGACATCACTTCCATATCATCCTCAAGCCAATGGACAAGCAGAGCTAGCTAATAGAGAGATAAAGCTCATTTTGGAGAAAACTGTGAATAAATCACGCAAGGATTGGGCTACAAAGCTAGATGATACACTATGGGCTTATCGAACGGCATTTAAGACACCCCTAGGGATGTCACCGTATCGTTTAGCCTATGGGAAAACTTGTCACCTACCTGTGGAGATTGAGCACAAAGCTTATTGGGCAGTTAAATCTATTAACATGGATTTTAATTCTGCAGGAGAAAGGCGATTACTTGAGCTAAGTGAATTGGAGGAACACCGACTACATGCATATGAAAATGCTAAAATTTATAAAGAAAAGATCAAATATTGGCATGACAAGCATATTATTCCAAAAAAATTTCAGGTAGGGCAAAATGTACTTTTGTTCAACTCACGCCTGAGGTTATTTCCAGGAAAATTGAAGTCAAGGTGGTCGGGACCATTTGAAGTTACTCAAGTATTTCCTTATGGAGCAATGGAAATAAAAGGAGAAAATGGTTCTCCATTTAAAGTAAATGGCCAAAGATTGAAGCCCTATTTGGCCGGAGAAAAGGTTCCTAAAGGAGTAAATTACTCCTTAGGAAATGCAATGGAGAATTAAAGAAGTTATAGGAAAGTCGAGCCAACGACTATAAACAAAAGCGCTTGTTGGGAGGCAACCTAATAATAATAGTGTATTTGTGTGTTTTTATGTGTTTCTTACATTTTGGTGTAATTTAATTGACTAATTAGATGTATTTCACTTGTTTGTAGGAGATACGGGAGTTTTATCATCCATCTTGGAGGTGCACTTGAAGAACATGTTGGCAGGGAGTTTTCTTACCAAATTGTGTTTTAAGTGTTTAAAATTTCTATGCCTATACATACATTGTGTATTTCAAGTGAGTTTTGGTGATATCATGGTTATAAAGGTCCATGGATTCATTTGATGTGTATTTAAGGCTCAAAACTGCCATTTTGATGTAAAAATGCAAAAATGATCAAAGAACCTCACCCCTCGATTTTCAATGTAATAAACCTTGGACAAACTTTTGCCCCTCAGCCGATGGCTGAAGGGCAGCCATGCCAACTAAGTGATCAATTTGAGGGGGTTTGATCTTCAAAAACTAGAAATAGGGCAGCACTGTATTTCTTCCATTTCGGAGTGATTGTGGGCTTGTTTCTTCATCATTTTTGCATCATTTTCATCCTCCACCATCAACCTACACATTTGAGGTAACAATTTGCGAATTTCTTTGACATTTCATAATTTCTTATTCTACATATTTCTAGTTTTTGGGAATATTATGATAAATGCATATTTGTTGGAATTTCTTGATACAATTGTGCTACATTGTGCTTAAATAGATTGTTACAACTATCTTCATGCTTATTTTTGAGAAAACTGTGGATTTGGTGATATTTTTAAGAATTTTTCTCAATTTTTAGGCTTGAGCATTTTAGTGATTTATACTCTTGAATTTTGCTTTTATTGAATATATGAACTTGTTCCGAGAGGTATAAATCACTGTTATACCAATTGAAAATGATATGCTATCACTAGAGCAATAGCCCATGGGGTAAAAGAGTGTGTTCCCAATTAAGTTAAGCACATTGAACCACTTTTACTTGAGTTAATTAGTATTTGTTTGGATGAATTGGAACTCATGTGTATGTAAATTGAGTGTTATGAGTGTTATGAATTGGATTGGAGATATTCTCAAGTGTTTGAGTGTTCATTCTTGCAAATGGATATAATTTTCAATTGTTTGCACTTAATATGCATAAAATGATTTCCTTATTGGTAATATCCTTTCTAAATGTGGGAATTGGATTTGAGAATTGTTAGGAAATTTATTTGTTTAATTTTGGGTACATTTTGGCAGGGAGTTTAGCCCTTTTTCAAGGGGAAATTCTGCCGAAATTTTCTTAAATTCCTATTTAACATGTATGAGAGAGTTTCTATCTTTTCTAATAAATACTCATCTTGTTTATAGGTGCTATGGCTCGTACAAGGAGGGCTCGTATTCGTACTCCTACACCATCGTCAAGTGAAGAACATACACCTTCTTTGCATGAGGAGTCGCCTGAGGAAGAATCTCCTTCGCCTGAGCCACCACCTCGGTCTCGGCGGAAAACCGCATCCACTAGCCGTGATGAGCCACCGCCAGACTACGATATCACACGATTTACATCGCTCAAAAACCAAGAGTGGTATGAAGCTGGCCTGGCCAATGAGATCATCATTGAGAAACACTTGGCACCGGAGGTGGATGCGCACTACCACATTTCGACAGCATTCAAGCGACTTGGATGGGAGAACATCCTTCAGTTGCCCAAGTACTACTACCCCAACTTGGTCCGGGAGTTCTACGCCAATGTGGAGAACAAGCAGAGCCACAGTGGCAACCTCATCGTCTCGTGGGTTCGAGGCAGGAAAGTGGTTCTCAATCGAGAGGCACTGCGACGCTTCGTTCAACTAATTGACGAAGGCGAAGATGTCAAACTGACCAAGGAATTCAAAGCTCGAGACCCTTGGCAAGTGGGAGAAGCCGTGGAGCGTCTAAAGGGTCAGTACCGTGAGCGAGGAACTTCGAAAAAACTCACGGTATATGCCGACTCCTTTGAGCATCGTTACCACCTGATCTTCTATCTTTTTGCCTTCAATGTGGTGCCGAAAAAGAGTGGTAAACGGGAGATCCGAAATAGCGATCTCTATGTTTTGGATAAGATGATACATGGATTGGGTAGGCAGTTGACTGGTATTCCTCTACCCAGCATTATCATCAGTTATATGCGGACCACAGCTCGCATGAGGGCCGACGAGACTTGCTTCGGATTTCCCCGACTGCTATCCCTCGTTTTTGAGAAGTTCAAGGTTCCTCTTGGAACCGAGAGATCGGTGGTAACTAGGTCGGCCGAGGAGGTAAATGCTTCTATACTCAAATCCTTGGGTATTTCTACGGATTTTGGAGCTGCTTTGGTCCGGGACACAGGAGAAGCATCGACTTCCACTCAGCCTCCGCCTCACACTGAACCACAAGCGGAAACTCAAGAGACGGAGGCACAGCAGACTCTTCCTCCTCCGATTCCGCGACCACCTCCTCAACCGCGCTCCAAGTGGCAAGAGCTTCTCAATGCTATTTGCTGTATGGAGACGCGAGTCGTCGAGCGCATTGACCAGACGGAGCGGATGATGACTGAGCGCCTCGACCGACATGATCGCCGTCTTCGTGCGATCGAGGATCATTTCCATATCCGACGGTCCCCTACTCCGACAGCTCATCAGGAGGAGGGCCATATTGGTACCTCACATGGTCCTCATGGAGCTGAGGAGGCAGTAGACCCTCGTTCCGAGCAGCCATGATGCTCTTTAGCGGATTAGATCTTTTATTTCTTTATTTTTCTTTTCTTTTGTTAAGACAAACTTTGTGATTTTAGTTTTCTTTTATTTGAATCATCTTGTGCTACTTATGGTGTTTGGTACCCTTGTTGTCTCATTTTGGGCAGAATTTGGATGATCGTGATGATTAAGGGCTTCAAATTGCATCACCACCTATTTGAGGGAAGTTTCAGTTCTTTTACCTTCCTCTACAATGAGGACATTGTAGATTTTAAGTGTGGGGGAGGGATTACTTTATCTTATGGGCGATTGTGTCTTGAAATGCATGATTTTAGTTGTTTATAGCTTAAAAATATTGGAATTATATTTGGAGATATTGTCATGAGGATAATTTTTGAGGATAATTTTTGTGAAATTGAGGTTGTTGGCAGGGAGTTTCATCTATTTTTATGGGGAAACTCTGTCAAAATTTTTCTAAAATAATTTCCAATATTTCATTGCAATTCTTCCAATTAAATGGCCAAAATGTTAAAATTTTAAGTGTTTAATTCTTCCATTGGATAAAATGCTATGTGTATTTTGGAAAAGTTTAATTCTTATTTGGCTTGGAATGAATTATTATGCAAGTAAGATTTTTACATTTTAGAAAGTATATTTGGTTAAATAAGAAAAATTATGCTTAGATTTTTGCAAGATTAATGATATTTATCATTTTTACTTAATTTTATAAGTAAGTGATTGATATAGTCAAAGAAAAGGCCAAATTCTTCCTTTATTTATATTTAGAGGGAAAAAGAAACGGATTTTTAAAAAAAAAAAAAAAGATGAAGAAAAATATTATTATTATACTCCAATGATTCACATACTGAGTAACCGGGGGTTGGCATTTACAAATGTCGACATTCGCGTAAAAAGATATTGGAATTAAGAGTAGGCTTAGCAATTTAAATAAGTGAAATGTCGAGTAACCGGGAATTTTCACCTAAAAGTGTTGATTTTCGCGTAAAAAGACGTTTTCACTATTTAAATAAAATGAAATGAGAATAAATCCCTCTAAATTGTTGAGTGTTGGAATGAGGAAGGACATAGAATTGACTATGTGATTTACTTATTTGTAAAATTATGATAGAATGAGAGATTGAGTTGAATTTGTTAAAATTAGGGCATAATTATTTTTCTTTAATTGAATATTATGAGTATTTAGTGTAATTTGAGAAATGGCATAATGATTGGTTTCTAGGTTTTTTAGGAATTAAACTTGACAAAAGTATGTATATTGCTTTATCTATTGAATCATTGAAGTAAGTTTTGTGTAAAAGTACTTGAGGACAAGCAATGATTCAAGTGTGGGGGAATTTGATAAGTGAATATTTAACGTACATTTTATACGAATTTGGCATGAATTTTTGGTATGTTTTGAGAAGATTAAAGCCATATTTGAACTCTTTTGGTGATAATTGCTTAAATATTGTTTAAGGGTTAAGAAATTGATAAATGAGTGGATTAATGCGTTAATTTTGTGAAATTGTGAAGGTAATTGATGTATGAAATTCATGCACAAGTTGAAAGAAATGTCAGGGTCATCCAGAGGACAAAGTACACAAGAAATTGGGAGCAAAAATGTAGAAAAAGGGAAGAAGTGAAAAACTGGAAAATTGCTCAACACGGATCCGAGCTCGGATCCGTGTATACAAGAGGGATCCGACCCCTCGTCTGTACTTCTGGCGGAGTGTATCCGAGGTCAGGACGATCCGACCTCGGATCAATCATGGGAAGTCCTCGGATCCTCTAATCCGAGCTTGGATCCATTTTTCAGCCCTCGGATCCGTGGCTCGGATCTGTCTCTCTCTTCAGCAAGTGGCACAGCCGTTTTTCTTTACCTTTCTCACAACTTTTCCAGCTATTTTGAGGGACAGAAATCGGTGGCACATGCTTCTGCAATAAAAGAGAAGACCAAATGAGTGTGGACAAAAGGAAACATCATATCTTTGACTTCTTTTTACAAAATCTGAGTGGAGGAAATTATGAAGTGAGAGGAATGGAATTTCTACCACCTTTTATGCAGAAACACAGGGGAGAAGCCTGGCATTACCATACGTAGCTAGTTTTTCATTTTGTAACATTTTTTTCTCTCTAGATAGGAGTACTTGGAGAAGCATTTTTTGGAGAGTTTCACTTGTAATCATATTGTGCAAGAACATAGCAGGAATTGGAGAGATTCATCTTCAATTGGCTAAGCTTTCTTTTATCTTTCTTATACTTGTACTTTATGATGTTTTGCATTAATAAACTTGTGAGTTTGATTGTTAAATCATTCATGAGTAGCTAAACTCCTTCATCTAGGGAGTAGATGAAACTTATGGCTAAATAATACTAATTGAATGTGATTTACACTTGTTATATCTTGTATTAACTTGTCTACTTGTGTAGCTGTTATTACTTGTTATTGATTGATCACCAATAGCATGTTTATAGTGTTATTATTCAATGAGAATTGGTAATAACAATTGAAACACATGAGTAGAGCTTGAGTTGTATGTTCATGAAAATAGAGATACACTTAGGTGGATTATTGAGCATTTCATGAAATAAAACGGAGTAGTAGTAGTATTTCACCATGAAAATAGGGAAATCTATATTGGTCTAAGCCATTTCATCATGAAAATGAGACTTGGTAATCTTGGAAATAAATCTCTGGTTAAGCAAGAATAATAGCAAGAAGTAAATCCATTCATTTGTGTAGTTTATGCCATAAGTGGAATCTACATCCCTAGAATTTTCATTAAGTGAAATTTCTCTATTTGCATTCAGCATTTGTTAAACTAGATTTGTATATCAGATTTGTAGATTACAGCATTAGACTTTCTCTGCTCAAAATTAATTGTAAGTCTAAATAATAGAGAGAACAAGGGCTTAGTAATTGTTTAAATTGCTCCTCGTGGGATCGACCCGATACACATCTTGTACTACAATTGCGACCTGTATACTTGCAGTCCAACGGGTGTAAAATCGGAATTAAACTTGCATTGATACAAAAACCCCGTCAAAGACCTGACATTTCACAAGCAGTTAGTGTGGTAAGCAAGTTCATGCATGATCCGGGTAAGGGTCATTGGCAAACTGTTAAATGAATTCTACGGTATATCCAAGATACTGTAGATGTTGGATTAGTATTTGAGTATGATGTATCACTTGGTCAATGTGTAATTGGATATTGTGATTCTGACTATGTAGGTGACTTGGATAAGCGACGTTCTACAACTGGCTACTTGTTTACGTTTGCTAAGGCGCTAGTTAGTTGGAAAACTACTTTGCAGTCAACAGTGGCTTTATCTACAACAGAGACAGAGTATATGACGATTACCGAAACTGTGAAGGAGGCAATTTGGCTTCAAGGGTTGCTTGAAGACTTGGGAGTTGGTCAAAAATACATTGACGTGTTTTGTGACAGTCAGAGTGCTATTCACTTAGTGAAGAATCAGGTCTTGCACACAAGAACAAAGCACATTGATATTCGCTATTATTCCGTGCGGGAAATTCTCGAAAAAGAAGAGATTTTTCTCCAAAAGATTCGAACTACGGAGAATCCAGTAAATATGCTGACCAAGGTGGTTACCAGATCCAAATTTGAACATTGTTTAGATTTGGTCAACATTCTGCACATTTGAATTGGCGTCTGAGGGCGCAAATTTGAAAGTACCGCAAGAACCGTTTGTTATTTTGTTTGAGTGAGAAGGTTTGTATATGTGGTGGGACTAGAAATTATGCCAAGGTGGAGATTTGTTGACTTTTTGATATAAGTTTTTGCCCCACATCAGTGGGATAGGTCTTGGGGGGAGTGCTTGAGAGTTATAAATTAACACTCTTTCCTCCCAATTGTAACACACCAAAAATTTTGTATTCTTTGTTCTCCCAAATTAATAAGAACAGGTTATTTAGACGGTGCTCGGAGATTAGACATATTTGACCGAACTCCGTTATCAATTTCATTCTTTCTTATCTCTTTTATTATGCATTTATTTGATAGTTTTTGAGTGGGAAATTAACTGGTTTTCCTGACATTTCAATCATTAAACTGACAAGTCTTTGCATAGCCAAGCTCTTATAAACGATAGAAACCCCTTAATCCCATTCCATAAAGTCAGCTGCATTTCTTGCATTACGACCAAACCCATGAGCTACTTTATTAATAGAGCCCACAAAGTCAGATTTATTTCTTGTATAACAACCAAACCCCATTAGCTCTTTAATTATTTGCTGCTCTACTAATCCACTGAATGTTCTTAAGCTGAGTTCGTTGTAGAAGTGATTTTGCATCATTTAATATATTTGTCATGTCAGATTCAAACCTGCTGGAAGGTTATGACCTGGTTAAAATTAGTTGATCTCTCATAAATTTGACGTGGTAATTAAATCCTGTATCAAAATATAATTGCTATCTTGGATAAAGGATTCATTTATGTCGAAGGGACCTTAAACGATCAAGTTGGCTAAATGCTCATACACAATTAAAGAACACGCATTTTTAATATTCAGAAATTGAATTAAAAGCTCGAGAAAGTCAAGAGACATCTACAGTAATTTACCATTTCAAAGCAACTAAACAAAATCAAGTCCTCCCTTTTCCCCTTTCCCCCTTGTAATGCTTGTAGTTTTCTTGAATATTAATTAAAAAAAAGCCCACTTCCATTAATTGTTGATAAGTTCACGGCGAATCCATTATAACGATAAAATATATATAAAAAAAAGGAATGGCATTGTAATGGAAGAAATGCTCCAAAGTCCAAATCAATCCACTGCCACACGAAAACAAATAAACAATTAAGCCAATAAACAAAAAGGAAAGTGCAGTAATTTTGTAGCACTTGATAATGTTGTACATTAGCTTAAACGAATCTCTTATCCAAAATCACTATTTACTATAATTCTGTTTAATGGACATCATTTTCCATCTTTGATAATTGAATCTGGTAAAAAGTAAACATGCATGCAGGTCTGTTTGTTTTGACCGAAAAATTTTTTCAAAAAATTTTTTCTGTAATTTTCGCTGTTTGGTTCAATTTAACACCGGGAAAAAGATTTTTCTAGTAAAATCTTTTCCATAAGTGGGTGTAAAATAACTTCAGCTATAAACTTACTGAAGATATGTTCCACCCTCTAATCCTGTTCCTTTTGGCCTTAGTTGCTTTTTATTAATACTAGTGCTAAAGATACACTCAATGTATGTGGAATTAGGAAATAATTAAAATGGATCAATTTTATATAAATTTTGTTTGTTACATACAAAAAATTTATATAAAATTTTCATGAAAGAGTTTTGATTTATAGTAATTTGGTTGTTATAATACTTAGGGTGGTTTTAAATAGTTATATTCACAAAATGTGATTAAGTGATTAGGGCAAAAATTAATTTTTATAAGAGTAAACTTAAAAGTTCAAAAGATTGACAAAAAGTATTTATACCAACTACCATGACTGAGGCATTATATATTGTAGTACAGATAATAAGTTTAAGGCTCATAGGAAACTGTTCTGGCAGGCAAAACACCAATCCTTTTCCGCCCCCTCTTTTCATTCCATATTATTTCTCTTCTTACACAAACGTCATTTGACCTATTGCACATCTCATTGCATCTGCATCGGACTTATGGAAACAATTAAGATCTATGGAAATAGGTAGGATCTAGAGAGACAACAAAAAAATGGATTGGCAGCACAGAGAAAGATGAGATCTCAGGGAAACTTTTACAGGAGGGAGAAAGTTTTTTATAGATTGACCATAGAGGAGGGAGCTGAACAATTCTGTATATTAACAACGATGTCCAACTTTTGATTCGGAAATTTCAATCCGTGGAAGAATTTTGGCTGTAAAATATTATTGTGCGACTTGATTTTATTTCATTGTCATCTTTAATTTCTTATGACTGATTATGATTAAATTGGAAAAGTGAAATTGATCATTCATGTGGCTATTACTTCGATCTCTTCTTGGTCGGAGAATGATGGCAGGGGTTTGCGTATCCGGTGGAGGAAAGTTTTATTGTGGTGGAGACGGGAGAGTAGTGGTTGATTACTTGGTATGATGAGGAATTGAATTAATTCCTCATAACGACAAATAGTTTCCAAAAGTAACCAAACAGATGAAAATTTGAAAGAGAAAAAGAACTTTTTTCAGAAAATAACTTCCAATGAAATTGTTTTCCCAAAGAAAATGTTTTACATCCTAACAAACAAAATGTTTTACATCCGACCAAACAGACCACGCAATCACATCAACTTTTCATACTTTTTCCTGTATATAATATGATTGGGATCTTATCTAAAATACTGCACTTGTCAATTGATAAATAATTTGACACCCTAAAATTTGTAACTTTTATGAACGATGATCAGATGTGGTACCACTCTAGCATACCTTCGTAACATAGGGTGGAATATATCTAACAACAAAACATAAAGTAACTAAAAATTGATTACAATGCTTTTGTGATCTTTTCTATATTAATAGGAGACTTCAAATCTTTAAAGGTGAGAGGGGGAAAAGGAGAGGATTTAAAAGTCAAAATGGAGATCTCAGAATTACTTGATCAATGTTCCTGTGAACCCTAATTAGACTATTCACTCCTTGACAGTATCAACAATTATCAACGCTATTGTGTTTTTAGTTATTTAATGTTTGTTAAAATAACAATCATCCCATTTATTTGATTCTTGCACGATGCTTGATTCAAAGGAAGACAAAAGGAGAGACAGGGAAGTGAATTAGATTCTTTTATTTGGCCTTCCCCCGGACCATTATTTGATTTTTATCTTGATTTTATTCTATTTTGAAAACAGGGTGTTTCTATTTTAATGCTTTACCTTAGCTTCGGACAACCAACATCGGATAGTGGAGGCCCTGAAATGGCATTAATAATGTTTAGGAGAACTGACGTGACATTTCACATAAGCAACGTAGATTAACCAATTCTGTAGATCAAGGTTTCAAATCTCTATGTCCAAAATATAATAATATTACTCTTCTTTGATCTAGACACTTCTTTGGTCTAGATGTGGATTACTAAATCTCCCTCTAATCCCCTTTTACCCTCTAATTGTTCTTTGTGGTTGGCTTCTGTCTTATCATGCATTCTTGAGTTATTCTAAGTGGGGAGGCCAACACGGCATAGAGCGTCCAACATAGGGCACGTTTGCACGTAAATTCGTTTCCAACTTGCCAAGTGTATGTCATTTTCTGCCTTCACCACCAAGTTATCTTTTCAGATCAACACTCTGTGCTGTTTTTCAATGTGGTTGTCCGTTACCTGACGATGGATACTACAGTATGTTTGCACTTTAAATATGAGATACAACTAGACATTCACTTCCGTATGTTCAGTGTTTATACAGTTCTGATGCGTATTGAAGTATTGATAACTCAAGCAAACTCGATCAACAAGTCAAATGTTTGTTTGAGTATCAATGTATCAATACACATAATAGCCGTATAAGCACGGGATGGACAGGACAGAAGATAAGTTTGGGACGAGAGATTCTAAGTGCTAGACATTGCCCTCCTTCATTGAGTGTATCGTAAACATATTCTTCAATGATTTTTATCTATCAAATCACCTTTTTATCTCATTTGCGCCACTTAAAAAAGGTGTTATAGTATGATTCCAACAAATTTTTCCAAATAATTTTCCATCCAAACATACTCAGCTAATTACACTTGAAATACAACTACATACCGTCCTCCATTACTTGATTAGTCCTAGACTAACTCTACATAGACTATCGAGCGTGTACTACATGTACCTTAAAACTCATCCATGACAAGTTACAAGAATGGTCTTTTACCTTGTGATATATAAAAAAATTAAAAAATTTAAAAGAAAAAAACAAAAATCTTCTGCAGTCAGTTTCACTAAATTTTGACGGACAAGTTGTACTAAATTTTCACCTGTAAGAATGTTAAGGGAAACTGGAATCCTCTCCCCTTACATAGTATAACCCTCACACTCAAACTCCTCACTGAGAGTGTACTTATGTGAAGTTATATCCAAGAAGAGAGACACTAAAACTCACAAGTGCTAAAGGCTAACTAACATTTTTTTTACAGGTAAATGAGGTTTATGCGTTCTACATTATTATATCTTTTAGAAACAGAGAAAGAAAGAACACCCAATTGCCCACAGACAAGAGTTATTTTGGTCTTTCAAAAAGCAAAATATTCATAAAGTTTTGGCACTCTCCTAAAATATTGCAGATGTTTTCTCCTCCTTAGTACGCATTGTATAATCGTACTAAAAGTTGACTAGCATAATTTAAAATTTTAGATGTGGACTAAACTTTCTTTATTGGAGACATATTCTATTGCATGGATAATTAAAATAATTTTACCTTGATGCAGACTATTAAGAACTAAACTAACAATTTTCACAAGTGAACATGCACGTACAATGTTCGCCGATAAGGACATCTATGGTGTGGCTTAAGTGGTGAACCCCATGAATAGACAGAAGATCATATTAGTGTTTAGATAATTCCCACTTCTAGATTAGATAGCTCAGGGTCCCCATACTAGTTCCACAAGAGCATGTTTTAAAGGTTTTTATTTCTTTGGTAAGAAAAAGTTTGGATAGATTCAACTCCATTTACTATTACACATCATGACATGTTTCTACAACTTTTACATCAATAGCAATATTCGAATGCATGCATGCATGACCTTTTATGAAGAATTTGTCGGTTTTTTTTTTTTATCAATTTAACCAACTTGTGATGTTGCATGTTTTAAAGCCGGTTAATGTACTTGAGACCACAAAAAATCTGAAATTGCACTCCCGCTGCGCTTCCACATAGTATCATTCTTCACTAGAATAATTTTATTGTTCAAAGCAACTATGATATTAATTCCTGTTCCGTGGCACATCGAAGTCATTCGACCTCGTTAATGGACTAGACATACAGTCAGCACAAAAAATTTATTCTGTTCATAACCTACCCTAACACCGGAAGTGGGATGAAATTGTCCAAGTATCAATTGCTGTTTAAAAGTTTAGAAGTAAATGGTTGTCTCTAACATATGACTGGTTTTTGAGAGGAGGCTAAATTGTATATATCCAAGGTTGTGGAGACCCCAATTCATAGTTCAAGGGGGGCAAACCATAGTTATTAAAACCCGGCCCGGCTTGATGGTTCAACCGGTCAATCCGGTGAACCAGCCATGAAACTGGGTTGGGTTTGTAATTGGATTGTTTGTGCAAGAAGCCCGTTGACTTTTCAATGGATCGGCCGTTCAACCAGTCAACTCGGTTTGTTTGGAATCTTTTAATAAAATTTTATTATTCCCTAAATTCCATAAATTATGAAATGGATTTAAAAATAACATATTACACAATTCATTTTAAAAATAAATATTATTCTTAATAATCTTTTGCACTTAAAATTCGTAAATAAACTAGATAATTACACTTAGATAAAATTTTATACTTGAAGTTTGGTGGATTACTAATTAAATTTAGGTTTTGTTAATTCTTGTAAGAATTAATGATTCTATAATAAATTGGACTAAATAAGTATTTACTATAACATAGTTTATTATAGCTTTAACCATATCAAAAATTATAAAACATAATATTTAAATATATGTAGTGACCTACCAGTTGAACCACTTACCCACTGGTTGAACCAGTAATCCGTTGACCCACCTCTTTCACCGGGTTCCTCTCCGGGCCGAGTTTAATAACTATGGGGCAAACACGTGGTTTTTTCTTATACGGATCAGGTCTGGGCAAAACACGTAAGCCCTACATGTAGGATCTATACTAGAAGTGGCAAAATGGATTCATATCCACCAATCCATCCATATAAACCAACCTTAAATGGATTTGGATGATCCATATAAATTCAATGGTTTTAAATGGATAACCATTTAAATCCAATTATATTAGTGGAGTTAAATGGATTATCCATGTCATCCATATATATCCACTTAACTTAAAAAATAGAAAAAACACATAGTGATTGAAAATATTTATAAAAAAAGTGGGATAGAATCTTGTGGGACCATTTATTCTTTTCTTCATAACTTCCTCATATGTCAAATTAATTTTATGGGATCACCTATTCTTTCCTTCATAACTTCCTCATATGCTAAGTTGCCAATAACATTAATTGCATTTTATTTGCTTCTAGTTCCTAGACTTCTTCCATCCTTTTCAAAATTATATTTTAGTCTCTACTCTTTTTTTTTTAATTAAACTCTTATGTAGTAATGATTGCAAACATTTACATTCTTAAGTAAAGAAAAAACGAGAATGCATCATGCAGTGTCAAAATGATTTTTTATTTTTTAATTCTTTTATTTATAAAAAGAATTTTTCTAACGAGTGTCCGCAACATTAGTTAAGATACGTAAATGACACCTTTTTTTTATTTTAATAAGTGGAAGGTTTTGAATCCAAATCCTCATACTTACAATCCCTCTCCCCTTATCACCCAACCCAACTATCCAAAAAAAAGGACACCTAATTCACTAAGTAATATAAGATAGCTTGTATATCAATGGTATAATAAGGAGTTTCATACATTTTTAGGTACTACGTGCACATGTGATGAAAATATTTTACTTGTCAAATAATATAAGATTTCTTATTAGAATTCCACTTTTATTCAAGGCATCCCTCTTGAACAGGAGTGCAAAAAATTGGAAACGTAAACTTTTTTTTACTGTAAAGCCGTATTCAATTCACCCAAAAGTTATAAAAATGTAGCAAAGTTCTTAATTGTCCATTACTTTACAAAATGATACTTAAAGTAATGATGAAAGGCTAAATTGACCACAACAGTTAAATTTTCTTGGAACTAAACTAATTTTATGAAGAACTGAAATAGAGTAGTAGTACAAGCATTTGTTATTACCAAAAGGTTTTAGGTGATTTAATGATAGAACTTTGAGGATCTGTATTTTTTGGAAAAAAAATTTGGATCTCAAATTTAGGATTTGGGAGAGTAAATGGATGGATCATGGTTTACACTATTTATTTAAATGACATCCATTTATTAAATGGTTTTAATTGGATTGGATCAATTTGATCCACTATCCATTTAACTAAAACCATTTATCAACCATATATCCATTTTGCCACTTCTAATCTATACGTTAGGCCGCCATACTGTGAGATGATTCATGGGTGGCATGACACAAGGTCTCGGCAAATACTCCAAAAAACATGTGCACTTCTAACGGTGACGGTGCATACACACCATATATGTGCAATTTATTTGACTTGATCCATTTCTTTTGTTTGTCAAATGTATTAGTTTTTTTGTTTTAAGGAATAAGAATACAAGAAACATATAATAGTGAGAGTATTATAAATAAATTATAGTTCAAAAGTATTACTTACAAATTAACCTAAAAATGATGCAATGAATACTAAAATATAGTTAGAGATAAATTTTAAAATATAGTTGTTATACTTGATTCTATAATCTTTAATTCTTTGTGGGCTCAATTTTAACACTAGATCAAAGCCTCATCAAAGTCTAATACATATGTTGTAATAGCTCGTATGTGTGAGATTAATTGGTTATAAGTTATTTCAAAGGAGTTTGCCCAAGTATACGGCTTTGCTTATGCATTGCTTCATGCCATTGTTATTAGATGGAACTAGATTGATCAACTTGACCTGTTGAACCGAGAATTAGGCAGCTGTTCAATTTGAATTAATCAGGTAAACTGGATAGTGATTGACCCGATCAAGCCTGGTAAATTAGATTTGATCGAGAAAATTTGGAAAGAAAATCAGTTTCAATACCTTTTTGCCTTTTTTAAATTTATATATGATTGTTATATGTATATAAGGTCATGATACTGTCATCTGATTTTCGTATCTTTTTTTTAATATGAGTTCACCAGTCAAACCTCTTAACCACAAACCCCTGATTTGACCAAGTTAATGCTTGGTCTGATTTTCAAAACACTGCTTCATGCATTAGTTAGGTTTGGCCCCCCTCTAATTCGCTGTACTCTTTTCGGATATAAATAAATTAAGGGATGGATCTCTATTTTAAAAAAAATGCATTAGTTAAAGGTCTACTACATTATACACAACATATATAATAGAGTAAATGGTGATAATATTCACTAAACTATCTAAAATGACATGGTCTGGTCATTGTACTTTTTTTTTTAAAGTTAAAAATGGTCACTTAATTCCTTAAAATGGACCTTTTGGATCATCCTTTACTAAATCAACCGTGCTTGACCTGCAAGCCCCCAAGTCTTTAGCGGCAAAAATGCCTGAAAAGATTTGACTTTAATCTAATTTCTGTTTTGCCTTAAGTTTTTCCCTTTTTACATATTATCTACTCTCACGTTTTGCCAGTGGGCGGATATGCTTCCACCATCTTTCGTGATGTGTTGCTGATCCAAGGAAAATTCTTAACCACATCAATTACAATTCAAATATTATAAGCAATGGCAAGATGCATTCCATTCTTGCATTTTCTATTTAGGCACTTGTTGCCAAATTCATCGTTGCCTGTAAAAGTAGAAAAGCATTTTGACAAAATATTTTTAATGTGAACATGAATTTTATCCAGTCATGCATTAGCACGGAGCAGAAAACACATAGATGGGTTTAAAGCAAAATAGTAACTACCTGAGATTGATTCCCCATGCCATTGATGGGTTCCTGAAGTTGCAACCGGTTTTTCTGATGAGCATTCTGCTGAGGTTCAATTTGCTGCAATGGCTGCATGGCTGCATATTAGCACCATTCAAGGAAAATCCCATTATACCTTTTCTCTAAGAAGATTAATAGTGATTTCCCACTTATTTCTTTGATCAGTTAAACTTGTGACCTATAATTACAGATAGAGCGTTTTACCAACTGAACTATTATTTATTGTCAAATTTTATATTGCCAATGTAATTACAAGAATAATAATATATATCCTTCCATGTGCCAAACTATTTTGAAAGAAATATCAATTGCAATATAGCATTTAAAAAAAAAAATTTCCTGTTCCCGTTAGATTCATAAGAACCACAATATGTAAATATGCTTATTGTATTTATTGGATTAAGTTAGATGAGCCACATATCCAGAGTCGAGAAACTATAGTGAGCGTTCGAGGAGAATTTGTAAAAGATTCGGGACCACTTTCATTTTGGTGAAAACTTTGGGGACTATTTACAAGCATTGGTCAATAATTGGGGACCAAATTTGAAAATTTCTCAATTTAAGATGTTATTGCTGTGCTTTTAAACTAGGATTGGATTGGCTGGTTTGACTAGTCAAATGGGGATTCGACAGAGCATCCAATCTGAGTTTGTCATCAAAATCGTGTGGCTCTGACTTGATCAAAACTGGTCAAAAATCCAATTAGATGGTAGGACACCAATTAGAAGTATCTGATTTCATATTAGTCCAACTCTCTGCGAAGTCTTCGAAAATTGCATCTCGTACGGCACCTATTCAAAACATAAATGGCACAATACACCTTTTCTATCCAAAAAGACTTGGGAATACTTTTGAAGTGCACTAGAGCTCACCATGTCGATTACAATTTTATTATTTCTTTCTACCACATCATTCTGTTGAATTTTATATCTATCTCTCAATTAGGTTTTATACCATTTTGCACCAAATAATCATCGCAACAAGATATTTAATTTCTCAAAATTTTAATAAAATAGCCACTCTAATTCTCTATATAATACTTGAACTATATGAATACATCACATGCATCAAATTTATTTCTCAAGAAATTCACCCAAGTCTTCCTACTAAAATCATCAATAAATGTAACAAAATACTTACTATCATCATTAGAAGGGGCTTCAACTATGCATAAATATGAATTGATCAACTCTAGTGGTCGATTAACCCTCTAACCCATGCCTTTTGAAAAAAGATCCCTGTGCTTCTTTTTCAAAATACATGACTCATATTTCTTGTTAGGAAAATCAACATAAAGCAGCCTAAGAATCAATTTTTTTTCTTGCAAGAAATTTCAAACTTCTAAAATTTAGATGCCCAAACCGCATATGCCATATCCAAGAATCATCACAGGTCATAGAACTAAAGTAAGGTAAATTACTACAATTAAGAGAAAGAGGCCACAAACGAATACGTTCATTTATATCTTGGCAATTAATCCCAATTCTTCGTCACTAATTGTGCCAACACCATATTTAAAATATAGATCATAACCTTTTTTCAAATAGTTGCCCCAAACTCAATAAATTGTTATACAAACTTGGTAGATATAAGACATTAGGTACATAATTCAAAGACTCATCTTACAAGATAATTCTAATCTTTCCCTTTCCTAGGATAGCCATCTTTTCATTATTTCCCAATTTCACAAATATACGAAGAGACTCATCCATATCAAAAAACATCTCCTTTTTACCATGCATATGATTACTATAACTAGAATCAATAAATCAGTCATTCTTCTTAGATTCTTCAGTTGCAGAACTAGAGAACAACAAAGTCTTCTAGACTAGTAATATCTATCATCACTATTTTCAGCCACTTTAGCGCGCACCATTTTGTTAGACTAATATCCATTCTGGTAATGACCAATTTTACCACAAGTATAATATTGAATATTAGATCTATTATCTCTTTCAAAATTATTTCTTTGATTCTACGACTGATTATTTTGCTAGCCCCCATTAGAATTATTTCTAGACTGGTAAGAATAATTATTTCTACCATGACCACAGAAGTTACCTCTATCTCCTCGTCCTTTGCCTCCAAAGTTCTGGCCCTTTTGATAGTATTTGTGCTATTCATTTCATCTCTTCCTTTTGGTCGATCTACCTTGGCTTGTAACATCCTCCACTGTATCTGATGGCTATTGATTCAAGAACATTTCATACATCAACAATTCACCTTGCAATTCGGCAAGTGACAATGTATTAAGATTTTTTATGGCTTCAAGGACCATTTTCTAGGTGTGAAATTTGGTAGTTAGAGATCACAAGACTTTTCAATAACTCTACCTTCTTCCAAATTCTCACTATTGGAATCCATATCATTGACAATTCATTTAATTCTACCAGCAAAATCTTTAACTAACTCCGAGGTTTCATTTGGACCAATCCAAACTGTCTCCTGAGTTCCTACAATCTTTTTTTCTTATAGTAGCAGCACTCCGATTAGAGTTCACTAAATTTTTTGAGTACATGCATTTGGAGTTTGGTACTGAAATAGTAAAACGCTTTGTAATCCAACTGTTTATTACTCTCCAATTCTTTAATTGCATTACTTGATGATTCCATGCCTTCTCTTGGATAATATTCCAAATTCCAATTGCACTAAAAAAATTCTCTATCATCATCCTCCATTTTTTGGAATTATTTGTACTATCAAAGATAAAAACAGTACAATCTTACAAATAATACAGATCCATATTTCAATATCTCAAGATCTCACATAAAGCTCTGATACCACTTTGTAGGAAATTTATCCACAAGAAAACAACAAACAAATCTCACGAACGCTAATAAGGAAACCGAAAGTTTCCTTAATAACTAACCATGAGATTTGCTATTAAGGAAACTAGACTTGCATCTCACGGCCCGGCGGTTCAACCGGTCAACCCGGTGAACCGGCCATGAAACCGGGCCGGGTTCTTAATAGGATCATTTCTGCATTCAAACCGTTGACTTTTCAACGGACCGGCGGTTCAACCGGTAAACCCGGTGAACCGATCGGTTTTATGAGGAACCCGGTCCACATGGAAAAATTTTGTGAAGATGCTAAATTTTGTGGAGATTCGAATGCCCAACCTCAAGCATATGAGTTGAATACAATTCCACTGGACCAACCACATACTTGTTTGTTATTTTGTCATTCTTATATTATATATTATACTTTTGTTCTTATTTTATTTCTCCAAAAGAAAATTTATTTAGAATCTTTTAATAACATTTTATTATTCCCCAAACTCTATAAATTATGAAATTGACTTAAAAAATAACATATTACACAATTTCTTTTAAAGGACAATATTAGTCTTAATAAACTTTTGCACTTAAAATTCATAAATAAACTAGATAATTATACTTAGATAAAATTTTATACTTGAAATTTGGTAGATTACTAATTAAATTTAGGTTGTTAATTCTTATAAGAATTAATGATTTTATAATAAATTAGACTAATTGAATATTTATTATGCCATAAAAAATTATGAGACATAATAATTAAATATATTTAGTGACCCACCGGTTGGACCACTCACCCACCGGTTGGACCCGTTGACCCATCACTTTCACCGGATTCCTTCCCGGGCCGGGTGTAATAACTATGCTTCTGTCAGAAACCTCGGTTAGAGCTTGCGAGATTGTAGGGAAAGAGAGGAAGCAGGGGAGGTTGAATTGGGGAAAAAGAATGAAAGAGAGAGAGGAGAGAGTAGACAGAAATAAGAGAGAGGAAGTATGAATCTGTCTTTCTTTTCATAACCTTGAGTCTGTTACAAGTTTACTATTTATAGCCTGGCTAATCAGAAGGAAATTAATGCAACGTGCTAAAAGAATGAAGTAACCTAACTAACTACCTATATTATTCCACGACACCGTTTTGACATACTGGCTTATTTCTGAAACGCACGCTTTAATGAATAAAACGACACAATTCATCAAGGTCCTTGACAATCCCCTCCTCATAAAGAAAGCTTGACCTCAAGCTTTAAAATTTGGAAACATTTTATCAATGAAACTCTTATCCTCCCAGGAAGCTTCGGAGTCTGGTAGATGATTCCATTTGATCAGATATTGAATAACAGGTTGAGAATCCCTCATGATAACCCTGCGCTTCATCACTTGCTCAGGTTGTAGCAAACACTGATTTGATGCACCCAATTCGGGCAAGACTGGTTCAGGGGTCTGTGTGTCACCAATTTTCTTCTTAAGAAGCGAAACATGAAATACCAGATGAACTCTAGCTCCAGGTGGTAATTGTAACCTATAAGCTACTGTCCCCACCTTCGCAATGATCTGAAAAGGTCCATAGAACTTGGCGGACAGCTTTAGGCTTCTTCTAATAGTTACAGTTTGCTGCCTATAAGGCTGCAACTTCAGGAAAACCCACTCTCCCACTTGCAAAGTCCTTTCTGTTCGATGTTTGTCCGCGTAATGCTTCATCCGATTCTGAGCTTTGGCCAAATTTTCCTTGATCTGTGACATGATTTGTAGTCGTTCTTGCACCATATCAGCCGCAACAGATATCATACTGTCATGGAAAGACCCAAGGGAATATGAGCTGGCTTGTACCCGTATAATGCCTCAAAGGGAGAGAGTTGTAAATTGGTATGGAAGTTGGTGTAGTACCAGAACTCCGTTGTAGACAACCACACACTCCACTGCGTTGGATGCTCACTGCACATACACCTTAGATACGTTTCCAGGCATTGGTTAACTCTCTCACTTTGCCCATCCGATTGTGCGTGATAGGAAGAGCTATAATGAAGTTTAGTTCCCAACAACTTGAACATTTCCTGCCAGAATCCACCGAGAAACACCCTATCTCAGTCGGACACGATAGCTTCAAGTAAACCATGAAGTTTATACACATTATCAAGAAAAACCATAGCTACCTGTTGAGCTGAATAAGGGTGAGAAAGTCGCATAAAATGGCTGAACTTAGTGAAACGATCTACTACCACGAATATAGTATCAAACCCCTGAGATAAGGGTAACTGTTCGATAAAATCCATAGTTATTTGGGACCATGCGTGCTGAGGAACTAGTAATGGTTGTAGCAACCCGGGGTAAGAAACGTTTTCGTGCTTACTCCGTTGATACACGTCGCAAGATCTCACAAACTGTATGACATCTTTCTTGATTCCCGGCCAGTAAAACAGCGCTTGTACCCTTTGTAGGCACCCTCTTTGGCCGGAGTGTCCCCCAATAGCAGATGCATGCAGTGCCTTGATAAGGTTATCCCTGATTCCTTTAGAAATTCCCACATACAATTCACCCTTGAACTTCTGCAGTCCCTTGTCCAATTGATAGTCCCAGTTGGAGGTAGGCTCCAACAACAGTTGTGGAATAAGTTCTTGAGCCATAGGGTCCCCTACGTAGCTGTCTAATAGTTCTTGTACCCAGGCTGGCTGTGCTGACGAGATAGCATTCAAAGTACCATGCTTGGTTGGACACACCTCACTGTGATAAGCTATTGTTCGTCTAGATAATGCGTCAGTCACTCCATTGTCAATGCCTTTCTTATATTGGATCTCGTAGTCCAAGCCTAACAACTTGGTCAGCCATTTGTGTTGCAATGGATGTGTGAGTCTCTGCTCTAGTAAGTATTTGAGAGCCTGATGATCCGTCCGATGATAAAGCGATGGCCAACCAGATAATGTTTCCATTTGGTGACAGCCAAGACCAACGCAAAGAGCTCTTTCTAGTAAACCGACATTCCCAGATTCTGGTTTGCTAGAGCTTTGCTGAGGAATGCTATGGGGTGTCCCTGTCGCATCAAAACTGCACCAGTAGCCATTCCACAGGCATCCGTCTCGATGATGAAAGGAATCTCAAAGTTGGGCATGCTCAGTACTGGGGCTGTTGTCATGGCTTTCTTTAAGTCTTCAAAAGCTATATGAGCTTCAAAATTCCATGCAAACCCGTCCTTCTTCAACAATTGTGTCAATGGTTTACTGATTACCCCATATCCTTTAATGAATCTTCTATAATACCCCGTTAATCCCAAAAATCCTCGCAATTCCTTCACTGTCTCGGGTGAGAGCCAGGAGAGTATGCATTCTATCTTAGACTTGTCCATGCTCACGCCTTTTTCAGATATCACATGTCCCAAATACTCCACAGAAGTTTGGGCAAAAGAGCATTTAGATCTTTTACAGAATAGTTGGTTATCTGCCAGGACCCCAAGGACGATTTGGGGATATTGCATGTGTAACTCAAGGGTGGGGCCGTAGACTAGGATATCGTCAAAAAAAACTAACACGAATTTCCTCATATACGGCTGAAAAATTCGATTCATCAAGGCCTGGACGATAGCTGGAGTGTTCGTCAATCCAAATGGCATGACTAGAAATTCGAAGTGACCATGATGCGTCTGGAAGGCAATTTTGTGCGTGTCCATTGCCTTAACTCGTACTTGGTGGTAACCAGCTCTAAGGTCCAGTTTAGACATGTATTTCGTCCCATGTAACTCGTTCAGAAGTTCATCTATATTCGGTATGGGAAATCTGTCTTTAATAGTCAGCTCGTTTAGCTTCCGGTAGTCCACACATAACCTCCACGAGTTGTCTTTCTTTTTGACCAGCAAAACAGGAGATGCAAAGGGACTACTACTGTGAGTAACAATACCACTAGAGAGCATCTCAGCCACTTGCATTTCGATTTCGGTTTTGTGTGCATGAGGGTACCTGTAAGGCTTTAGTTTGAAGGGTTCCGCTCCAGGTTTGAGAGTGATTTGGTGATCCAGCTCTCTCTCAGGACGAATACTTGCGAGTACTGTTGCAGTACCGCTTCTACCTGCTCAGGAATATCTCTTTGCAAGTACTCCTGAGATTCAGCTTGTAAGGCAGCACAATGCCTATGCTTCTCTTGTATAAAAGACCTGAGGTCCTTACCTCTTACCAGCTCCATCAGAGGTTGGTTGATAAGCCCTTGTAAGTGGAGCAAACTTCCACTACTGCTGAGAGCAATGTTGAGACTATGAAAATCAAACGTAATGGGACTGAATTGGTACATCCAATCTACCCCTAAAATGATGTCCCAATTCCCTAAATCCATCACCTTCAGGTCAAATTGGAATTGATAGTCCTGTATTAGCCACTTGACACTTGGACAAACTGCACCACTAGTAATATCCGTACCATCTGCTAAGGTGACTGTGAAAGGAGTCACCTCTTGAGAAGGTAAGTACAAGGATCTAGCAAGACCGAAGTGAATGAAGCTGTTCGAAGCTCCAGTGTCCACCAAGATTTTTATTGGTAGTCCTCCCATATTACCTAACAGAATGATAGACTTGCTGCTCATGGCTCCATTTAAGGCATTCAGTGAAACCTCAGCCAGTTTTCCTACTCGCCCCGTACTCTCATCTTGCTCCCCTTCAGCATCTTCAAAATCTGTGTCATTACCTTCTTCCAGGTCAATGCTGTTCAAGTTCCCTGGCTTACAACAATGTCCTGCCCCAAACTTGTCACCACACCTGTAGCACAGGCCATGTTTGCGTCTATATTGTATTTCCTCGGCAAAAATCTTATTGAACTCCCTAGCCACGTTTTCCTACTTGTTAGTGTTCGGAGTGATTGCAGGAATACGATAGGAACTGGAGGACTTCTGATTATTCTATTGATTCTTGAACAATCCAAATCTGAACTCTAACACACTTTTACTAGAATTTCGTGATTGCTTTGCTTGCACTTCTAAGGAGCACTCTTGTAGTTCAGCTACTTCGAAGGCCTTCGCTAGTGTTTGTGGCTTGAACATCTTCACCATCGGTCTAATTTCCTCTTTCAAGCCACTGACAAAACCGGAGACAAAATTTAGCTCATCTAGTTTAGGATTTCTAAGTAGCATGAGAGTTTTAAGCTCCTCAAATTTCTCCTCATATTCTTCTACTATCCTCTTTTGTTGCAGTTTATTGAATTCCTCCACCACATCTCGAGAAGCCTTACTGGCAAATCTTTCACACAGCAGGTCACTAAACTCTGTCCAGGAGAGGTTAGGCCTTTCGAGTTTCACTCCCTAAAACCAGTTGTCGTCCTTCCCCTCTAGAAACATTTCTATCATTTCTACCTTTTGATTATCAGGAATCTGGTAGTTCAAGAAATATTTCTGACATTTCCTAATCCACTCCCTAGGGTTACCAGTAGCAAACATAGGCATTTCCAGTTTAGGCAAGATAGGATTGAAATACTTACTCCTGCCCTCTGGTGGAGCGAGTTGAGCACCATTCTGATGTCTGAGTTTCGTATGTGGAAGTGGAGTTGGTAGTAGCGGTTCTGAGATCCTCGATTCCGGCTCTGAACAGCCTTTCTCCTTCATCATCGTGTTCAGTAGGCTATTGAACTTTTGCTCAATGGAGTCGAACCTCTGATTCAGGCTTCCCACTAGTGCTTCCAATCGCGAGCTTTTCTGCTCCAGTTCATCCTGAAACCTCCGTTGGCAAGCGGCCTGCACATCTGCCATCGACTCCACCACCTCCTGTAGGCAACCTTCTTGCTTCTTGAGCTGATCTTCCAGAGTGCGATATCTAGTGCTCTCCGCCATTTCCAGTGTCTAAGCAGCCAAGGATCGGCTGCTCTGATACTAGATGTCAGAAACCTCGGTTAGAGCTTGCGAGATTGCAGGGAAAGAGAAGGAGCAAGGGAGGTTGAATTAGGGAAAAAGAATGAAAGAGAGAGAGGATAGAGTAGATAGAAATAAGAGAGAGGAAGTATGAATCTGTATTTCTTTTCATAACCTTGAGTCTGTTACAAGTTTACTATTTATAGCCTGACTAATCAGAAGGAAATTAATGCAACGTGCTAACAGAATGAACTAACCTAACTAACTACCTGTATTATTCCACGACACTATTTTGACTTACTGGCTTATTTCTGAAACGCACGCTTTAACGAATAAAACGACACAATTCATCTAGGTCCTTGACAGCTTCACACACCAAATACGAGCACACGCTACACTAATTTATAAACTAGCCAGTTTCCTTAATAGCTAAACATGACGTCCGAGCTAACTAAGGAAACCGAATACTATTCAGACTTTAACTACCACTAATCATCAATCAAAGACAAAAACTATTACCAAACAGTTTAGGAAACTACTAAATGATAATGTGAAACTTTGATTTAACTCCTAAGTTCTTTTCAAACTTCATCATGCCTGGCATTTTTTTCAACTTATGAACATCGTGAACTTAAATGCCTACCCCAGAATTTTCTTTTGGTGAAGAAAGAAAATAAGACAAAAGATTTTAAAAGTTTAAGAAAAAAAAGAAAGTAAAGAACATAATAGGAAACTTGAATGCTGTAGCCTGGAGATGAAGAAACGATGAAGACGATAAGTGACTGCGTATGGTCTTCCTTACAGAAGTGAGACTAAGAAAGAAGCAAAGAATTAGACATTGGTCCGCAACTTTTTTATTATCCTGCTTTGGCCTCTAAAGTTTTTGAACAACTGTAAAGGATACAGTAAAATTCTTTATTTGTTCAAATAAGTCGCACATCAATTTGAATTTAAAGCTTAAAAGCATTCAATAAGAGTTAGGATTTGAGGATGATAAAATTTAGCATATATAACAATATAAATAGAGAGATAAAAGAAACATGTTTATCCATATTAATAATACACTTATGTATATTTTTGTGTATACATATTAATAATACAGTTATATATATTGATATATTTATGACATCATGATGACATCATCCAATTCTTAGACTGACTCAAACTTGATTGAATCCATTGACCTCTGTTACTGAATTTGGTCAAGTCATTATTTGGCCAGAGTTTCAAAACATAGAGTGTTATTGTGCATAGCTGGAAACAGTACTCTGTCTCTGGCCCCCGGCTAGAATAAGCGTATTTGGAGTATATTTGATAGGAAGAAACATCTCGAGAGAGTCCACCAAATCTAATATGTAAGTCAGGAGCCCAATTCTAATCTAAAAATTTAAACCATTAAGTCTAGGGCCCTTACTTATATATTAACCGCTCTTTCTCTATCTCTCGGACCAATGTGAGACATAATTCTTTACTTATAAATCTAACAAATTTCTCCCTTCATGAGTAACTCCTCACATTAAATCCAAATTTACAAGCCCTTCTTTGAACCCGTTTTAATACTCAACACAAGTCCACCTTATCACCTAAGGTTACTTCTTCTCCCAATTATGGATCCATTCTTCTTCAATATCCAAATTGCATTATGGACCCCTACCAACCTTTGGTTCCTTGGTCTAACACCAATCGGACTCCCTGCCAAACTCATGGCGCACCTAATCCAACACTAGCCAAATTCCTTAGCACTTTGGCACTTTGGTCAGTCTAACTCCTAGAAGAATCCACTTGCCCATAAATAGTCCAGTCTCGCAACTTGAAACTCTGATACTCCATGAGTAGTCCAGTCTCGTAATCTGAAACTCTGATATCAATTTGATAGGAAAAAACACCTCGAGAGAATCTACTAAAGAGCCCAATATGTAAGTCAAAAATCCAATTCTGATCCAAAAACTTAAACCATCGGGTCTCAGACCCTTATTTATATATTAACTGCTTTTTCTCCATCTATCGGTCCAATGTGAGACATAATTCTTTACTCATGAATTTAACAATATTGTTATGTTATTCTTGTAGAATCCAAATATCGCACTTCTGAAAGTTCAGATTGTGCAAGGAATTCGGGTAAAATCCGGCTCAAGAGGTCAAGAAAGGGACAAAGCTTCAATCATCAGAAATTTCGTTATCTATAGGGAACTTCCACTAATTAGTTTTCAACTATAAATAGACGGTTTCATTCCAAGCTTGAGTCATACAAGCCACTCACTCCAAATTGAGCACTTAAAAACATGATGCGCTTTGTTAATTTTGGAAAGAGTATGAAATACAATTTCAACCATTTGAACACAAAAGCATGCTTATACAAGTCCCTTTTAAGCGTCCTTCACTTTCTTCTTTTTGGAGTCAATAAATTCTGGATTGAACTCAGTTATTTTATTAGCTTTTCTGTTATTGGGTATTTGGCTTTGAAGATTTCAAGTCCAAAAGATGCCTCGTTTTCTCCTCAAGATTTTGACATATTTTTCATGTCTGTGTCTGCTGTGACAGTTTCTAGCATGTCAACGGTAGAAATGGAGGTTTTCTCCAATGCCCAACTCATCCTTTTAACCATTTTTATGTTTCTTGGTGGGGAAGTTTTTACTTCTTTGCTTGGACTTCAGTTAATGAAGTTCAAGAGAAGTCATCAAATTCAGAAAACAGAAAATAAAATTGACAGATTTAGCACAGACGCAGATTGTTCGACTTCTATTCCCACAAATGCTTTCGATCAAATCGAGCTCGGTGTGACTTCTCAGGATCAGCAATTAGGAAATGATCAGAAGCCTGATTCCATACCTGAATCTGGAGTAACATCATTTCAGGGTCAGGAGTCTATAAATAGGGCCAGTGACCTTCTGGCTTTCAGCATTTTATGTTACCTCTTAGTGGTTCATCTTCTTGGATCTGTATCAATATCCATCTACAACAGTACCATTCCTAGTGCTAACGAAGTGCTAAGGAAGAAAGGGCTTAATTTGATAACATTTTCGGTATTTACCACAGTTTCTACGTTTGCCAATTGTGGATTTGTCCCAACAAATGAGAATATGATGGTTTTCAAGAAAAATTCTGGCCTTCTCCTGATTATGTTTCCACAACTTCTCCTAGGGAACACATTATACCCTGCATGTCTTCGTTCCTTCATCTGGTTCTTGTCAAAAATAACAAAAAGATCAGAGTTCGCTTACTTGCTGAAGAATCCAAGAGCACTGGGATATGATCATTTGTTCTCTGATCTTCACTCTATTTTTCTTGCAATTACTGTTTTTGGATTCATATTGGCGCAGTTCGTACTCTTCTCCCTGCTGGAGTGGCATTCTGGTGCCACGGCTGGTCTTAGTGCCTACGAGAAGTTGGTGGGCTCATTGTTTCAAGTTGTCAATTCCAGGCATGCTGGTGAATCTGTTTTTGATCTGTCCTTAATCACTCCGGCCATCATTGTGTTATTTGTGCTCATGATGTAAGTGCTCTGAACCTCCACTCTTTGTCTTTGTCAATTTTACATACTATGTGTTGCAAAATGTGATATTCTTTATAAATCCGAACCTGTCTTGGTATAGTTTAGCCATATCTGCTCCCTAACTTGTTTACAAAATCATATGATTAATCAAAATTTTGTGCAGTGGAGCCAGAATCCTTGCTTGGATAGAATACCATGTATCGTGAATCGTGATTAATCTCTATGCAAAAAGCATGCACTATTGGCTATTTGTTATTTTGAAACATACTAGTAGATTTTAGCAATTCAATAAATGTTTTCAAGATTGACAGAAATACATGCTAAGATCACACCACGTAATTTTGACACAAATGAAATATATGCATTACAATGAATTATACCTGCATAAAAAGTGTTTTTTTTAAAAAAATATATCATACCTATATATTACATCTATAACAGAATTGTCCGACTTTTTTTTAATAAATAACTATTTATTTAAAACATGTTACACTGTTTTGAGACGAAACACAACTGTTCCTTCCTGTCCTTTCATCATAAAAAGTGAGTCAAATATGTAGACCAATTTTTCTTTTTTGAAATGTGTAATTAATTTCAGCCACGAAAAAAGATTTGGTAGAATTGTCTATCTAATGCTAGTATTAAAGACAATTTTTTATATAAAAAAAAAAGGTTAGGAAAGTGCTAGAGACATGTTGCGTGGAATTTTAAGAAAGACATGCACGTTGTGTCACTGTCGATGGATAACGTGAGTACCCTCATCGTACCACTCTAAAATGTTTTTTCAAGTGACTCGACTACTACTATTGTTTGCCACTCTCTACAAAATTTTGCCAGTTTAAATCATAAATAATCATGGAAATTGTCAAATCATTTGAAAAAAGAAATTGGGATTGCCATCTATATTTTATAGGCAAGTCTTCCTTGTTTGAACTTCTTCATGAGCAAATAATTTGAACTAGCAAGATAGATAATCATAAGAAAGAGAAAAAAAAAAAAGAAATAATATACCATGAAACTCGTCCGCTCACAGGCTCACTGCAATTATGATCTTTTAATTTAATCACTAGCATTGAAATTTTTGGAATTAGAAGTTCTAAATTCAATTTTCCCTTTATTCCTTTTCACTTCTTAAATTCCACCCTCCCTTGCTGAAAAAAATAATTAATATTCTATGCCAAATGATGTTCTTTCACTCAGATTATAAATCATGTCATGTGGTTGGAGGATATTAATCTTTCATGATTCATGAGACATCATGATCTCAATGAAGTGGATGAGTAGAACATAAACTAACATAGAATCCAAACTATAAGTGGTGGGTCGAACTTTCAAATTTCTTACTCAAAAAGCCTCTAAAATATGAATTTATGAGGCGTGTAACTAGAACAAGAAATCCAACCATGTTTAAATTTGATTAAAGCTAAGATACGAATGCTCTCTCTTTTTTCGTTTTGACAAGTCTAAGATAAGTATAGAATGGAATAGATTGTAGAGATCAAAAGCAATGTGCTGAATAGGTAATGATGTTCTCTAAGTAGGCCATAATGCGAAAAGATGCAACACGTACATATTCTATTATCTCAATCTTTGCAGATTTTGTGCAGTACCAGCCTTACCAAATTTCTAATAACATCTACATTTTTTTTATATAAACAAAATTATTTTTAATTAATTTGCACGTCCATAGAATGTGCATCTCTCACTAGCATCAATAATTTTATTAATGTTAACTTACCGTTTTTGTTTTGTTTTGTTTACACGCCCCTATCATATTTTAGGGCCTAATGACAAACATACATGGCATGCAAAATACATAATAAAGGTGTGCAAGATGCTAAAAACGGTGTACAAATATTGTTACCCTAATTTCAGGTAAAAATTTCAATACGAATTCAGACATAATTAGTTGCATATATATTCGAGTGTGGAAGCTGACCCAGGTTTCACTTGCACACCCAATACCAAGAAATGTCACCTAGTTTTTTATTTAATTTTTTGGTTAAACCACGACTTAGGACATATTTTCGGAGTCATAGATCGTTTACAGAAATTTTTACAAATTATCTATTAATATAATTTTTATATTAATAATAAAATTCAAATACACAATCTTTCTTTCGTGAGAAAGAGATCCTAACTAACTGAACCTAACTTGTGTTACTCAGTTGGCAAATGTCACCTAGCACTCATAAGCTTCTATACTGGCTTCACCAGGATTTTTGTTTCCCATGACTTGTTTTTTTTCCAACCAAAGTGAGACACCGCATCGGCTTCTGTGTCCCCACTTCTTGCAGTGGTCGATGTACGAATTCCAGATGGATTCCAACTGAGTTCATCTACCCCACTCCTGGGGATCTTCTGCCACACCCCCTCCCCACGCCAAACCAAAATAGTCCACTTGTCCTTTCTCCCTTTCTTTTGCGGGAATTGTTGCACAAACCTCCCCTAAAGATGGAGATTCGACATAAAAAGTAAGCATAATGCCCTTTAGAATACTCCTTCCGCCTCACTTTGATAGTTCTGTTTTCCTTTTTTGTTTATCCAAAATTGTAGTTCATTTTCCAATTGAAGAATGTAGTTGTATTTTAATTTTCCTAAAATACCCTTATTCAATGTAAGTTATTGTTACTATAAACCTACCCTATTTAATGAGAGTTGATTCTTTTTTTACCATCAATTCAAGTTCTTATAAAGTTGTACTCTAATTAATGTGAGGGTATTTTAGGAAAATAGCAACCTAAATTGATTGTTTCAACAAAGTTAACTACTTTTTATTAAACTGTGTGAAAAAAGAACTAGAACTATCAAAGTGGGACGGAGGAAGTATGTTTTATTACCCTAGTCCAACAAACATGGACGCCCATGTTCCCTGCAACAACTTTTAACCGCTTATCAATTAAGGGTATCTCCTAAAATAGTCTTGACCATTTTACACTCTCCGTTGCTTATTTAAAAAATTATCCATCGTCATTTTTATATTATTACATTTTTCTAAAATTAATGAACTATGAGATGATTGCAAAGAATGCCACATGCACATTGCAAATGCATATCCTCTGAATTTATGAGTTAAAATTATAGATTGATCTTAGGTTCTTAGCAGCTTTGTTAGTGTTTATGTGTAACTCTTTTATGATGAGGGCTTGACCTTTAAGGCATGATCACAATTTTGTTAAACTTTTTATAAATTAACCAAGCTATGAATTTAGTCCCCTTCATTTAAAGAATTTCTTCTTGAAAATAGTATGTGTAAAACTTTCATAAACTGACGGAAGCAATATTAAATAATCTTATTATGTTTGGAGATTTGGTCTGTCATTTTGAGAATCATTTGTCTTTGTGTAACAGGTATCTACCTCCATATACTTCCTTCTTACCAATTAAGGATGGGAAATGTTTTCCGGCAACTGAAAAGAAAACTAGAGCCAAAAGAAAAAACATTCTAGATTACCTACTATTCTCGCAGCTGACTTATTTAGTGCTGTTTGTAATCCTCATATGCATCACTGAGAGAGAAAAATTGAAGGAAGATCCTCTCAACTTCAACTTATTGAGCATTGTAGTTGAAGTGATTAGGTAAGCTCGAAATTTATTGAAACTTACATTTTCTTACTATGCTACTTATGCTAAGATTATATCATATTTGTGTGTTTTTATACACACAAATTAATTGTGGATTTTTTAACTTGTTGAGTGGAACCAATTTTTAAAAATTTTTCTTTTGGTTTAAAGAAGACTATAAACCTTGCAAGGGGGAGTAGAAAGGGGAAGACTTGAGAGTTAAATCTCGTTCTACAAGCTCATGTCCTTAATTACTAGTTGAATTAGGTATTGGAAACATATTTTACTATTTATTTTCTTGTTATACAACATAGAATAAAGAGTAATTTTATCTAGTAAAAAAAAAATGAATTGGCCGACCCTCACACCACCCTCCTCCCAAAAAAAAAGAAAAAAAAGGCATTTTGCCTATGGCGTTGAATAAGTCTTTGTTTTTAAACTTGGGCGGTCGAATCAGGAATCAGCCAAGTGTTTGGTCCGATTGGTCGAACAGAGAACCAACCAAGTGTCCAATCCGAGTTATTCTGAAAAATTGAATAGATAAAAACTCGGTCAAACCAGGTCAAAAACCTGATTTAACTGGGTTTGACCGAAAAAAATCGGAAGAACACGAAGAACCCGTTTAGTGTCAAAGTTTTTTTTTTTTTTTGAAAAGGTCAAAGCATTTTCAATATTATGTTTTGACCCCTAGGTTGTTAAAAATTATTAACATACCTCAAACATTTCATACTTTATAAATGTTGTCCTAAAGTTTGGTGTTATTTTTCAATTAAGTCCATAATTTTGATTCTAAACTTGTTAATGTTCATTGAATAATATAAATTGCTACTTGATTGTTCTAATTTCTTTGTATTTTCTTGTTAAATATATTTGAAACATCAGATATATATGAATATACTTTTATTAATATTAACATGCTCTTAGGTATTTTACATACAATATTTTAATTTTTAAATATTTTTTTATTTATGATGTCATATGATTCAATTCTGATCCAACCCGATTGAACCATGACCCCTGAGCTCAACCGAGTCAATATCCGGTCCGAGTTTGAAAACATAGGAATAAGTACTAATTGCAAGTTGTCATTTCAGCTTCAGAATTCTATTTCAACTTTTAGTGTGATTATTTCCAGTGGCTATGGGAATGTTGGCTTCTCAATGGGCTATAGTTGTGGAAGACAAGTTAAATCTGGCAACAATTGTAAAGATGCATCCTACGGATTTGCCGGAAAATGGAGCACCCAAGGAAAGTTCATTCTCATCATTGTCATGTTCTTCGGAAGGCTCAAGAAATTTAACACAAAAGGTGGTAAAGCTTGGAGACTTTCATAGCTTCAATAATTTGTAGATCTTTAATGTAAAATAGTGTAAATTGAAGTTATTCAGCTCCTTTTTTATGCAGCATCTGGATAAGCAATATAGTAAAAGATGTATCAACATTATCTAGAAAAACTTCTTTGCATATTATCATCTGAAAATTTTCTAACCCTCTATTCTTCTTTTCATCTATTTTTTTTTTATTTCACGCGTATCAAATCATTTAACTCATTTATTTTTTTTCACATGTATCAAATCATTTAATTTGTCTATTTTTTTATTTCACATGTCTCAAATCATTTCAGGTACTATAGTAAATGATACAAAACATTTATTCAGATAATCTTTAATCCAAATAAACTTCTACAATGAGCTAGTACGAGAAGTATAGTTTTCAGAATTGATCCACCCCTATGACTAAATTTTATCTATTTAATTCAGTCATTTTGATCAAAATACTATGAGTTAGTATATTCTGGCAATGATAAACACAGATTCCCAGCTCTTAAATGAAACATCATCATATAAAAGTTAGCTCGTGGATCGTCAAGGGTTTTGAATTTCACAATTTATGACAACAATAGGATGCTAGTGCGAAAAACATCTTACTATTAAAGCAATGTGAAGATATAAACAAAAATTTTCTATGGTGTATATTTTTTCATCATTATGGATAAATTAATCCAAGTATAAATTATAACTAAAAAGTGAAAAATGCAAACTGTTGGTCATTTTACAAGCCCTTTTTTTTGGTTAAATACAAAAAACTCTCTTATAGTTAGCGATTTTATATGTTACTCCTTCCATTCCATTGAAAGTGTTATACATCTCATTTTATAATGTCCCAAAATGTTTGTTATTTTGAGAAAATCAAAGCAATTTTAGTATTTCTTTTCAATATAGTTCCTCCCTTTATTTATATGCATGTTAAATTCAACGATGAAAAAATGTTCCTCTTGACCACAGCTATGCCCCAGGGACCATTATAAGTGTGTCTTTGCACATTATAAGTGTTCAGATAATCAGATAACATCATATAACAAGGATACAACACATTATAAGTGTGTCTCTGCATCCTATAAGTCAGTGGTACGTCGTATCAGAAAACTATATACCATGACCGTCCCTGCACAATTCATAGCCAGGATTTGGCCACAAAAAATTATATGGTCCAGATCACGTCTTATACTTCAATTTTCACAATGTGTGTAGGACTTACAAAATTTTGTTCTAAAATTACACGTTGTGCAAACAAAATTACGTCGTGTGCAAACAAAATTACGCGGTGTGCAAAATGCACAAAACCGCCAGGAACGGTTGTGGCAGATGATATGATGTTTGTGTCTACCCAAAATCGAATTTCATCACCTACAATTCGATATGCGAGTGGGGAACCTTTGGTGATATGATGCAGATCCATACTTCATCCTACTGATACGAATCTGATGCTTATTGGTTTTGGATTCGTTTGCATTTTTTGGGTTGCATTTGGGGTCAGCATTCAAGAAGATGATGGAATAAAATATGATTTTCATTTTGACCCTACACATATTTTTTTAATAGCTACATCTTCACCTTGTTTCAAAGGGCAATTCAATGATTTCATCATTATTATAAAAAAAAATGATTTCATCATTGTTTCGTTGAAGTAATTTGACTATTAAATTTAACCGGAAAACTACCGGTTTGGCTTTGATGCGAATCATAGGGGTTTAATTGTAGGCTTTCAAAATATGGAGAGTTAACTTGTACAATTGTCTTATCACATGAAATCCTCAGTTGCCTCACTTCGATAGTTACACGGTCCCAACAATTCACGTAATAATTTAAGTAAGACTTTTACGTTGTCAATAATAATTCACTTAAGAATAGGATTTTTTCTATTTTATAATTTCTATCAGTTAAAAAAGTGTGTGCTCGGTTCCTGATGATAAGTTCATGACGGACCTTTCGTCTATCATCTTTTCACTATCCAAATTGTTTCTTATTGTTTACTTTCAAAAAACTAGAGATTAAAACTTGGGCAGCATTTGCTTTCTTATGAAAAACCACCCAGCGCCCGAGAAGGGTGAAGAAACAATGTCTAAATTGATAGAATTTATTCAAAGTTTTGGTTTAAAGAGTCAAGATCATCATGGAACTTAAGAACTAAGTTTCTGGGTATGTAAAACAGTTTTTAATTTCATTTCTTATTTTTGGCTTGAGTTTCTTATTTAATTTATGAGAAAATCAAATAATTTTTTTTCTTCTTTTGGTGGGGACTGATAGAAATTTTACAAATTCTGCAATTTTGAGATTTAGGGATTAATCTCTCACACTTTGCATATTTGCCCTTGGAGTTTGTGGAATTTCTTTCATTCCATGAACGGGCTTTTGAAAAAAAATTTCGGCCTCTAATTTGTTCAGCAATAAAAGAACTAACTATTATCCTTTTTTTTTTTTTTTAGTTCAGTAATAAAGTGTTTTTTTTTTTTGTCAAAAAGTTCAGTAATAAAGTTAACGTAGCAATTTAGTCTATGTGCAGTCATTCATTTTGCACTTGCCAATGGTGTCTGTCACTGCAAATAGCTTTAGCTGCACTCATTCTGAAGGTGCCTTGATAAAATTGCTGTGATTTATCTTTGACCATGCCTCCATCACTCCATGTCCATGTGGTTGTTGTGCCTATGTAAATAGAAAAAAGAAATAATAAATGCATCATAAAAAGCAATTTTTTCAAACGCACTTGCTAAAATCATCTACAAATTTGTTGAATTTCTTAAACACTCCACCAAGATGTTTAGCAGCATTTTGATAAATGTGCTAAACACAAAGGCGGTGGAATTTGTTGGGCCATATGGAATTCAATGCTTTAGCCATTGCTACATCTTTATCTATGAGAATGGTTTTTGGCTTTTTACCACCCATAGCCCTCGCAAAAAGCATCAAACAACTACTCAAAAGTTTAAGTTACATCATATAACAGTGCAGCTCGAAAAACTGCAGTCTGCTTGTGATTGTTTATATCAACAAACATTGCAAAGGGATGACCTTCATTATTTTTCGATAAGTAATGTCAAAGCAAAAAACCATCTCCAAAATCGTCATAATCTGCCTTCGTCCTTCCATCGGTCCAAAAAACGTTGGTAATCAAATCATCCTCATCAACTCATATATCATGAAAGAAGTTAGAATCTTCTAATTTCATTTTTTTGTAGATATTCAAGTATACCTCCTGTATCCCCGGTCTTCATTTCTCTTATTCTCTTTGATCGCAAATAATTTATGCAACCTTCAGGAATAAATCCAAGATTCTGTCTGCCACCTGCTCGTTTTGCCATAAGTTCATGAGATACTTGTGGTGGTATCTCAAGCTTCTTTTTTTTTTTTTTGTTGATATATGGGTATTCTGAAATCACCCAAACTAATCCCCTGCGGCTCTTAGGATGCCCAGCGCATTAATTCGGCAAAAGTCTAACTGTGGGTCAATGCTGTAAAGACAGACGACACGATCAGGTGAGCTGCACAAGGGGCATCCCCAAGCTATTTGTCATAACAATTTTAGCATCATATGTAGGTGTTATCTTTTAGTGTGCTCTGTGCAAGTGCGTCTTACTTGGAATTGAAAGATAATGATTATGTTCTGGCAAAAATTCAACCATTCAATATTTATCTATTTTCCGACAATTGACCTTCAATCTTGCCAAACAACTACACCTTGTTTTAGGACGAGGGTCCTGACATTAGCATTTCTTTTATCTTTTCCTCTTTTGCCTTCAGCGCTATAGCAAAGTATTCTATCTGTCATCTTACCACTATCATCTTTGTGTCCTTTACTTCGTTTAATGCCAAAACCAACCTCTTTTGCGTATGTCAAATGGAACTCATAAGCTATTTCTTCAATTTCGAATTTCATACCAACTTCTGATATTAATGCCTTAGCAATAAATGAGTGTATTTTGTTCAAATCTTTGCCTGCATGCAAATTTGTAGAATCAGAAAAGTCATCTTTTCCATTTTTGTTCAAATTTTCAGAATTTAATTGTTCCTTGCAAGCGTTTTCAAAATCTAAACAATGATACGGTGAAGTTCCACTTTGTATCAAATTGTTATTGCTCATATTTTGCAATATAAGAATCAAAAGTCAAATTTGATTACTACATGATATGGTGGTGGTTCTTGTCCAGCATTCTTGGCCGTTAAGGTAGCAAAGGAGAAACTAACATAAAAAAAAACGTTTTACTAGATCATGCCCAATATCTTTAGGCATGTCAATGGGTCGGGTCTTACCCAAATCCAATCCAGACCCAATATATTTGGGTAGGGTTTGAATTTAATTTCTCAAATCCAGACTCTACCCAAACCCAGACCCTATGAGAGTATCGTGGGTCTGGGTAGGGTCTTTTCTAGAATCCATTTCCAAATTCAGACCCATACCACACCTTACCTAGACCCATATATATTTAATTAAATAATATATATTAGAAAATTTATAAAATAATATAATATTTTATGGCTATTAGATCAAATACGGTAAGATTTTATGGCATCAGAATTTGCAATTAATGTTGGTGGTTGGATGATTAATGAGACTCGTGCCAAATTGCTTCTAGATTTGGTTGAAACATTAGTGACTACTGATAACTGGATTGAATCAAAGAAAAAATGAGTAAGTGTTTATAAATCTTCTTATGCTATTATTTATTTGCCATCGGTATTTAATCAAATGATTTTTATCTCATTCACTATTTTAGTGTTAGATTGCAAGACATCTGCCATCATTGAGGTTTAAATAAGCAAAAGAGGTACAAAATTACATTTTTTTAATAAAACTAAATATTTATATATGTTATGGTTGTTTTCTTTTTTAAAAGCTAATCCTAGTTGTCATTGTAATTGGTATAAACTTTTTCAAGAAAAGGAGAAAGGTAAAGACAAATAAATGAAATATTGATGTGGATGCAGTTGAATCTTTAAAAATATATAGAAGTAGTCTATAATAATTCTTTCTTTGAGTTCAAAATATTGCATTCAATTTGTTGAATGTTAATTTTATTATTTGAAAATAAAAATTGGATGATATTTCTATTATTTATGAACTCTATATATTTTTAATACATTTTTACTTTAGTATTTTCAAAAAATACCCATGGATGCCCATTGGATACCCAAATCCTTAAGGGTCTAGATATGAATTTACTTTTTCAGACCCAAAAGGGTCTAGATCTGGATCTGGGTCTAACTAAATTAAATGGGTTTGGATTTGGATCAAAGGGATCCAACCCAAACCCTACCCATTGACATGTCTAAATATCTCAGAATCATGTGCTGCAGCTACTGTTGCCATGGAAAGACCACGAAATTAATATAAAAAAGTTCTACTAGGCTGCAACAAGTAGTACTATAACATGAATACACAATGATAAATATTTCATCCATAATAAACAATTTGAGAAAATGCCATCCATGCATGAAAAAATTCTTTAATAAATTAATAAATATGAGATGTAACACGTTTCCATTTAATATTAAAAAATGATTTAATTCTTATTCAAAAATTAATAGTAATTTTTCTTTCTATGAATCTTATTTTACATAATCGCAACCCTTTTAAAGGATCAATTTTGGATTTTGCAATTAATGCATTGATATCAATTAGATTTTGAAAGGACACTTTGTCTCCATATACCCCTATGAGAAAAATATCCAATTCAAAACTTTGAACTCCAATTCAAGTTAGAATTTACTAAACACCGAACTCAAACTTAGAATCTTCTGAAAATCTTGTTGGTAGCTTGCCCGACCGGTTTAACTCAATAACAAAAGCAATTGGCCATTATATACTACTCGAAAATAAGAATGAATAGTCTTGAACCCATAATAGGAAGCACGGAAAGTAGAGGAGCGTTTCCAAGTCTATAAAACCTATATATACTAGTTATAAACCAACATAAACTTTTTTTCTACTTCTCTCACATCTCCACGGAACTCAAGATTCTGAGAATTATAACAACTTTTCTGTGATCGTTCCTTTTTCCTTCCAAAATTTTGAAAAGGGACATTATAATGCTGCCATATGGAACTCAACCACGATGGTTAGAACATTTGCTTCAAGTAGGATTCCATGAAGACGATGATACTTGTAGCGTTCAAACCCATCGGTGGAAAACAGTTTTCTGTAAAACATGTATGGATGGGCTAATTTGATATAAATGTTGTTGGACAAATTCTCACAAAAATCATGATATTCTGCGGGTACGTTTAGTTTTTATTTCAACATGCATGCATGTGTATTTATTTAATTTTTTTTTGGGTCTGGTTTGGAATAAACTTTTGCTTATCATGTATTAGGTTTGCAAAGCATCTCATCGAGTAGCTGTACCAAAAGAGGACATAACAAAAGATATGGATGTTGATGGCATTCAGCCCTTCATAATTAACTTCAAATTGATTTTCTTTTTGCATGAAAAACTTAACAAGTCAGTGCAAAATTGTCCGAAGTGTCAGATATGTCAAGGATATATCAAGGATCCAACTTATAGGTTTTGTTCAATCGCCTGCAAAGTAAGATTTTTTCCCCTTTTCTTTTTTGAGATTTTATCTTAGGCCTCAGTTGTGTTAAATTTACTTATACATAACTTATGTTCATTTATAGGTTAAATCAGTTCAAGGAATCAATGGCAAAGTTGATCTGCAACCAAGTCATGGCCTGGAAGTCCAGCAGCTTCGTCCAATTAGAAGGCATGGGAGAAAAGGAGTACCTCGTAGATCACCACTCAAATAATGGATAGATATTAAGTTTTTATGGTTATTGAACTCTCTAATTTACATGTATTTAGGCAGATCCACTAGAAAAAAGAAAATTAGTTGCTAATTTTATCTACTATTTCATTTAATTTTTGAATTATAGTCATGTATAAGTTTGGTAAGTTTTTAAATTGAAATTGTATGTTATGTTTTATTTAGTTAATTGACTTTAGGAATGTTGCTAATTGATAAATTCAATGTGGTAAGTGTATAATCTTAACATTAAATGTTGATTTATCTAATTAAAATAAATCAAAAGTCCAAGAGAAAAGGATAGGAAGTTGGGAGATCCCTAAGAGATCGAATTTGAAAAGTTGTCTTCAAATATGTAGATATATAGATTAATCAAGAAATGACTAAAATATTTTATATATTTAAATTAAAAAGAACATTGATTCCTACCCTTAATCCAATTTTAAAGATAGAAATTCTCTTTGGCCTATTTTCTTTTTGAGTAAATTTTATATACACTGACAGTGTATACACTATCAAAGTTAGATATATGACACATAAGCAAAATTTGAAATTCAAATTTAAATTTAGATGAACGAGAAAGGCATACAATACCAAAATGGATATGAGTATATCCCTGCTACTTCCATTGTCTTGGAAAATCAGGAGACCCAATGTTTACCATTGATAACATCCCTCCATCCAATTGGACAAGGAGATTTCAAGAATTCCAAGCATGGATGTCTACAAACATCAATGGTATATCTACTGTCAATGTATAAAAATTAATCTTTATATTTTTCGAATTTGATAAAAATAGATAAAATCGGTGCATCTACTTTAAAAAGGTAAACTTTTTTTTTGCTAATTAATGTTTATTCCAAACAAATTTCTTGCTTACAAAATTAAAATGGATATGAATGTGGGTTATATCTGTAGAAAGTTTACGTACAAATTTTGTCTCACGAGTCACGAGTGGGTAATGAAATTAAAGCTGCTCAATCCTTTGGCAGTGCCTGTGGAAATGTGAGCTTCTCTTTTTCTTTTTTTTTTTTTCAGAAACGATAGAAATTTTATTTCATGAATCAAGGAAGTAACACTACATGGTGTGAGCAAGAGCTCAAATTTTGACTTTACAAAAGTGGACTAGGCCACTGAGGAGCTTTGAGTTCCTCATCAAAGTGTATGCATAGCTAATCTCCTCAGTTTGGCACTGAGTCTATTCATTTCAACAGGCAAGCTATCAAATCAGTATTTCCTAAACATTGAGCAAAGATCTTTTATGTCCTCCAGGTGAGTGGCCAGCCTTAGGTTGCTAGAAGCTTGATACCGTATCATATTTAGGACCTGAGTGCATGGCATTTGGATCTTGATATGCTGCCACCCTTTCTCCTTTAGCTTACAAAGTGCCAGTTTGATGGCCAAAAGATTATCCAGCACTGCTGATCTAGTGCTTCTCTCATTCAGCATCCAAGCTTCACATTTCTGGCACAGATTGTTTTTTGTTGTAACTCCAATTCCCATATTTTGCCCTTCTACATGTTGCCCCACCTCAACGCTAATGTTCAGCAAGTTATCATCCTCCCCCATCCTTTCCTACTCATCTTGTGCTATTTCTGTTTCTGAGATGCTCATTCGATGTTCAATCTGTTGTGATTGGTGATACTCCTCCCAGTCCTTGGTTGCTTTCCTGATGACTTCCATTGGATGTCTATTCTTGCCTTCGAATTCAACTTCATTCCTGGCTTTCCAGATCTGCCAAAGAATTTCCACTGTTAAGGTTATGTGTTCTCTTCCATCCTTTCGCTTCTGCATTTCCATTAACATACTCCACCATCTTCTAAAATCAGCAGTGTGCTCCTTAAGTCCATCCCACTGGAGGGGTGCCATCCGCCATATCATTTGTGCTTGTTTACACTGAAAGAATATATGTTCCATTGTTTCACTATTTTCCCCACATAGCTTGCAGATTATATCACCATTTCCTGTTCGTTTATGTACTGCTTCCCTACTTGGCAAGGCTTGGTTCAGGCATTTCCATACAAACAGCTTTTGTTTGTGCTTTATCTTCATCTTCCACAGCTGTTTCCAGACTTTCCCACTTCCTCCTTCCCAACTTGTCTCTCCCTTAGCTTTGTGGAAATGTGGGCTTCTCAACAAGATATAGTTGTAAGAAGCAGCTGAAGCCTGATCCAAATTGTCAAGATAAGTGGTTTGGAATTGCTGGAAAATGGAGTGATGAGGGCAAACTAATTCTTATTGTGGTTATGTTCTTTGGACGACTCCTCAAGAAGTTCCACATGGATGGACGCAAAGCCTGGAAACTCCTGTAATCAGAAGCTGTCATCCGTATGTAGAGTACATGTAGGTATCCCATTGAAGGATACCAATTGTAATTAGTAATTACCATGTCGATAAATGCATTGGAAATTACTCTTTCAAATCCAACTTGGCCAAAAAGAAGTTCAATTCAACTTTGTCACATGGTGGATTTGCCTTTTTTTTTTGTGATAAACTGAATTGCAATGGATAATAGAATAAACATGATAATACCGAAAAAAAAGACATGACAATATTATTTTTCCATTTTCAGATTTTTTTGCAAGTAATAAATGAAGCTGTGGTTGTAATAGCATGGTTAGAAAATGCGACTATAGATTCATTGCAGCGAAAGAATATTTTTTTAGAAGTAATAATAAAGTAATAGTGCAATAGTATAGTTACCAAATGAGGTACAACTTCATTGTTTGTTTCTCTAATTCCTTTACCCCTTCCCCACTTCTTCAGTCCTACTCCTCTACAAAAAAAAAAAAAAAGAAAAAAAAAGTCACATTTATTGTTTCATTAGTATTTAAAATTAGTCTCAATTTAGATATATTTTTCCAAAAAATAACACCTATTATTGTTCTTAGTGTCCTCTTTGTATTTAGATAATTTCTTGATTTAAATTCATTTTTCAAGAAATAACACCTAAAAATTGAATTGAGTAATTATTAAAGTTATTAAACCCAGCAAAGGCACCCGATCTTTGAATCACTGGTTCAATCGTAGGTGAGTGGTTGAACTAGAGGATGACTGAAAGAACATTTAAAAATACAACAAATATATTAATTAAAATAGTACATGTAAAGTTTATAAATAAAATGTTTTACATATGAGAGCAATTGCACTATGTAATTCATAGTTCAGATGTATTTAATTTGAATTCAGATAAATAAAATTGAAATTAAATTAAAATTAAAATGATATGGCGGTACATAAAACCGTCAATGTATACAATGATAATATAGGAAAGATTAATCTTTCTTGTTTATATTATTATTTTTTATTTTTTATTTTTAGATTCATTAAATTACACATAAATATCAAGTTGAGTTAACCAAATGATCTATCAATTACACCCCCAAAATTTGTAATCAGGTTGATTGGTGGTTTGATTCAAATTGAAATTTGGATTCAGGGATGTAATAATTTCAGTTTTTAAATGTCAAGAACGAAATTGATTCATTTTAAAAGTGAGGGACGAAAAGAATATTTTTGTGAACTATGAAGGATGAAACCGATCATTTTCTAAAAAAAAAAAAAAAAGGTGGCTAAATTCTTCTTAATCCCGGCCCGTACCCATTAGACAAATTCAATAGCCAACACTAGACGTCCACTAGGTCGAAGTGTTCATCCCATTCTGCCTCATTCTATATTCACAACCCAGCTGCAGGCCCAACTTCGATAGTTGAACAGACCAAGCTACATCCTTCAAACAAACAGAATCCATCCTAAACATTCAGCCCAATTCCAAAACACCAATAAACTTTGAAACACAGCTATTGTGGTTCCGCAAGGCAAACCGAAAGGAGGAAGAGATATCTACCAACTAGATAAGAGAACAATTGAAGTTCTCCATTGAATGCCAAGTGTCACTATATTGTTAGAGAAAGGAGTTTGTTTTCTGGTTTTTTCGGGTTTTTTTCTACCAAAAAGTAAGAAATGTCTATTTCAGCCATGGTCTTCAAATTCAAAGTCTTAATAGTTCCTTACTATTTAGGGGCTAATTGGTAACAATGGTTTAATTATTTGCATTTGTTCCTTTTGTTTGGTTTTTAATTGATGTGAAAGGTCAATTGAATCCTTTTATGAAAACTAGCTCATTAAATAGTTGCTAACTATTTAAGGTTATTTTTGTATATTTGAAAATATTTCTTTTATAATTTTCTGATCAAGTGCAAGTAATTGTAGACTATTTGTGGGCCCTTTTATCACATGGCCTGTTTTGAATTAGATTATATGATTAATTATATAATTATATAAATTAATGGAGTTATGTCCGTTAGAAGTAATGTGCTTGCCCGTTAGTATATGACTGATGACTGATGATGAAGTTAGTCAACACCACCTTAATGGTCTTATTAGTCATTGAACTTCCTTCTTCTTGATTTAGCCAGAATTCCCTTCTCCTTCTTTCCTGTCGAATAGCCTTTTTCTTTCTCTCGATTGAATAGGTCTCTATACTATATCGGCCTGCAAAACTTTCAGTTTCTCACCAATTCCTTCAACAACTAAATTGTCCTTCACTTTGATTGCAACCCAGAAAATCCTCCACAAGCACGTGAAGTTTTGTCCTGCCCCAAAAATTAGGTCAGTAAAATTTCTTTTCCCCAAAATCTACGACCCTGCAAAATCTTCGATTTTCTGTCAATTCCTCGAGCAACTAATTGTACTTCCTTTCGATTGCCTCTTAAAAAGTCGCCCAATTCGCGTCAATTCTTCTTTTGCCCCAAAAAATAGCTCACTGAAATCTCTTTTTCCCCAAAATCAGTTCATTTTAGGGATGGCTGCTCTACCGACTTATGCTATGATACAGCTTTCAAAATCTACTATTCCCAGCCCTATATATACTTTTGTTTCTCAGTTTTGCCGGTCTTCAGCAGACGAGCGAAGAAAATCTAGGTATTTTCTATTCTGTGTCTTTTTATTTCGACCTGCAATTTTTTAGTTTGATGAATGTTCTTACCTTCTGTTTATTTATTGCCTTCCGTTAATTAAAGACTGCCATGTCTTTTATATTATGCATAAAAGAATAATTATGATGCTAATTTTTCGATTAGCTTACGTTTACTTTTTCCTCTGTTTTTATATTAATTTCAAATGGTGCCGGACTTTTGCCAACATTCAGGCGAGCAAAGAAAATATAGGTATGTTTCTATTTTCTTGCCTTCTGATTTGAACTACAATTTTTTTCCCACTGTTGTTGCCTCTGTTTATTGCTTTCTCTTAATTATAAGAAACGCGATGTGTTTGATGTTATGCTATGATGGTTTACTTTTCCCTCTGTTTTCAATTTCAAATGTTGCATGATGTTGTTAGGTGTTTATCTATTCAATAATTACATCATTTAGTATCATTGTACTTCGGGTTAGCTGTTTGATCTTAAGGTTGTCATTTTATATATATTAGTTAGTTTTAGCTATTCTAGGATGCTTTGATTCTGTCATTTTGTGTGCCTTTGGTTTAGTATCTTGCTTTGTTTACAGTAAAATTAGATTTTGATGTTCTGTGTTTCAAAATGAAGAAAAAAAGAAAATTTAGTACAGGTTTTAGATTGATAGATGAGATGTTTGATGATTCCCTTGATCTAACAATGTTGGAAAGAAACAAAAAGACAAACTTAAATATGGTGACGGAGCATATGAAGTTTACTCTTGATTCTTCTGTTTCTCAACCATATTCTCCTTTTGTAATCAACTGTGAGAATGACATGCGTGAAAAGCACTCTGTTGAAACATGTGCTTCACAAAAAAACATCGATAGGAATGCAATTCTGCCAAATGACTGCAGAGGTAAAAATGTTTACTTTCCTCCAAAAAATACTGGAGAAGTTCATTATACCTCTGATTCTACTGACAAGCATTGTTTGCCTACAATGAATTCATCTTTAATCAACCTCTGTGATGTTGAACCTGCTGGTTCATCACAAGTGAACTGCAATGAGGAACCATTTGTTATAGAAAATCAGTTTCAGAGTGAACAAGTTGCAAACGTTAAAGGAAAAATTAGTTATTCTGAAATATCAAATCTAGATATGGAACTAGCTAATTATATTCCTCCCCTTTCTGTGAATAGGCATATACCTATAATAGGTAGTACATCTGTTATATCTTATGATAAGAGACCTCTTGAATATTCTGAAATATATCATGAAGAGGTGATAAATAAGAAAGAATATAGGAGACAGACCTACTTTAGATGGAAACAGAAAAAATTGAGAGGAAAATCTAGATCAATTGGTTCTTATGATAAGAGCCCTCTTGAATATTCTGAAATATATCATGGAGAGGTAATAAATACGAAAGAATATAGGAGACTGGCCTATTTTAGATGGAAAAACAAAAGATTGAGAGCAAAATCTAAATCTATTGCTTCTACAAATATAATTGAAAATCGAACAAGCATCACGATTGTGAATGAGTGTTCTTCAGTTGTTGATGTTCAGCGTACTTCTCGATCTCGTTCGAAACATCGCAGATCATCTCTGAAAAAAACTCAGCCAGGTCTATAGTTAATACTTTTAAGTTTTCTAATATCTGTTTTTAAACTAGCATTAAAATCAATTGAATGATTTGACTACTAAGTGCTCTAAAATAATTATATTTTAGGAAGAGGGTGCAAAACAGGAAGAGCTTTGTTGGATATAATTCCTGACAAAGCTGATATCCTACCACGCCAACTAGATTGTCCTCATTGTGGAGCGAAGAAGTTTTTTCTGAGACAGCATATTTTTGTTGCCAAGATGGTGAAGTTGTTCTAGCTCAAAATAAAATTCCAGATATCTTTAAGGAGCTATTGACTTCATCTTCACAAGAGGCACAATCTTTTAGAACTCTTATTAGAACGTATAATAATCATTTTGGATTCACTTCCTTCGGTGTTAAAGCTGATCTGACTCTCTCAAAAAGGAATAAAGGAATTTACACTTTTAGAATTCAAGGACAAATATATCATTTTCTGAATGATTTCAATTCAAGCAATGGTCATAGTAATAATTTACAGTTATATTTCAATGATTTTGAAGCTGAAGTAAGCAATCGATTAGCAGCTTGTTCTAGATTATCTGAAAGTGTGATTAGAAAAATTATGCAAGTTCTTGAGTGTAATCCATATGCAAAATTTTTTTGAAATTTGAGAGAGGTACCTAATTTAGATAACTACTACATTGTGTTAAAAACTCTGCCCGGTGTTGATCAAAGAGTTTATAATCGACCAACAACTTCACAAGTTGCTGGTTTGTGGGTTGAGGGGCAAGAAAATGGAGAAACCGGCAGACGTGATATTAGAGTTCATACCCATAGTGGTGCTTCAAAAAATATACAGTACTATTATGGATGTTATGATCCACTCCAATATCCAATACTTTTTCCTTTTGGTGATCTTGGCTGGCACCAAGGAATACCAAAGAAAGGAGCAAAAGTATATGGAAGAAAGAGGAAAAAAAACAACATGTAGCAGATTTGATTTCCCCTGCAAATGCTGCTACAGCAGAACAATTAATCCAAAATGAAGAATATGGTTAGTATAATAACTATATACCATGATCTTTCATTTTACATATTTATTATTTATTATGATTAGACATTTAATGATGTACTATTATTATTTGCACAGCAATGGAAAGCATACATGAAGATCCAAATTTTGTGTCCCTTCGAGAATATTATTGTTATAAACTTCAGATTAGGGACAATGATGAATCTTGGTTATTACATTTTGCTCGACTTCTACAACAATATATTGTTGATCAATATGTGAAGCTTGAGACACAAAGACTTGACTTCTATAGATTACAACAAGAGGAAATTAGGAGAGAGTTCTTGAAAGGCATAATAGATGCTTTAGGATCAGGTGAGAGTCAAGCATGTAATGTTGGCCAGCGTATCATATTACCACCATCCTTTATTGGAGGGCCAAGAAATATGAGACGTAAATACATGGATGCAATGACATTAGTACAAAAGTATGGTAAACCAGATATATTTCTGACCATGACTTGCAATCCTAATTGGCCAGAAATAAAAGAACAGTTAATAGACAAAGAAGAGGCACAAAACAGACCAGATTTGCTTGCTAGAGTATTTCATGCTAAGTTAGAGCAACTTAAAGATGAACTTTTGAAAAAATGCATCTTTGGTGAAGTGGCAGCTTACACTTATGTCATTGAATACCAAAACGTGGACTGCCACATGCACATTTCTTGCTAATTTTAAAGTCAAAATTCAAGATGTATACCCCTGAAGAATATGATAAAATTGTCTGTGCCGAGATACCAAATAAAGAGAAAAATGAACATCTATATAATTTGGTCATTAAACATATGCTTCATGGACCATGTGGTTCACTTGATCCAACAAATGTATGCATGAGAAAAAATGGAACTTGCAAGAATAATTTTCCTAAAAATTTCTGTGAGGAAACTATCCAAACTCTTAATGCATATCCTGAATATCGAAGGAGAGATGATGGAGTTCAAATTAAGATTAAATCAGCTCTTTTAGATAACAGATGGGTTGTACCATACAATCCATATCTTTTGGCTAAATTTGATTGCCATCTTAATGTTGAAATATGCTCTACAATTAAGGCAGTCAAATACATTTATAAGTATATCTATAAAGGTCATGATAGAACTAGCTTCTCTGTAGTAAATAATAAATCTGATTCAGAAATTGATGAAATTAAACAATATGTATCAGCTAGGTGGGTTTCTCCACCTGAGGCAGCATGGAGAATTTTTAGATTCTGTATGAGTGAAATAAAGCCACCTATTATTCATTTACAATTACATTTGGAGAATTATCAGCCAATGAGTTTCAAAAAAACGGCTAATCTTCAAAATGTTGTCAATAACTATCATTTGAAGAAAACAATGCTCACTGAATTTTTTTACATGAATAGGACAGATAAAGCAGCTCAGGATCTAAATTGTACTTATGTAGAATTTCCTGATCATTTTGTCTGGTTACCTAAGCAAAAATACTGGAAATTGAGAGAAAAAGGTGAATCAATAGGTCGAATAATGACTGCTCATCCTTCTGAAGGAGAACGATACTACTTGAGATTACTCTTATCAAAGGTTCGATGTCCAATTTCATTTGATGACCTAAGAACCTTTAATGGAATTCAAGTAGAAACGTTCCAAGAAGCAGCATTAATTCGAGGCTTGTTACAAAATGATAACAGCCAAGAAATTTGTTTACAAGAAGCCTCACTTTTTCATATGCCCTACGAAATGAGGGGACTCTTTGCAACACTTTTGGTTTATTCTTGCCCTAATGACCCAAAGGCATTGTGGAAAAATTTTGAATCTTCTATGTCAGAAGATTTTGCCAAATGTTCAGCAATGACATCTGCACAAGTGAAAAGAAATGTCTTGCAACAAATTGATGGATTTTTGCAATCGATGGGAAAAAGTATACATTCGTATAATTTGATTCCCACTGGATTCTCTTATGAAAATATAGAGAATGAAACTCGAGAATTAAGAGCAGAAAGAAACATTATCATTTCAGAAATTGACTTAAATTCAATTGAGCTACTCAATGAAAAACAGAAAAAAGCATTTGTAGTCATATCTGAGAGAATTTACTCAGATAGACCTGGTGTTTTTTTCATTGATGGCCCAGGTGGTACTGGAAAAACATTTCTGTATAGAGCTTTGTTAGCTGATGTTAGATCTAAAGGCTATCTTGCTCTTGCTACAGCTACATCAGGAATTGCAGCTTCCATTTTACCAGGTGGAAGGACTGCACATTCCAGATTTAAAATTCCAATAGATATCTTTGATGGTGCAACATGTCGGGTTAGTAAACAAACTTCTTTAGCTGCAATGATCAAAGAAGCAAAACTCATAATCTGGGATGAAGCACCAATGGCTAAAAAGGCAGCAATTGAAGCTTTAGATAATCTTTTAAGAAATTTAATGAATTCAGAAGAAATATTTGGCGGAAAGGTAGTTGTACTTGGTGGAGATTTTAGACAAACAATGCCAGTTGTTAGAAAGGGAACAAAAACTGAAATGATAAATGCATGTTTGATAAATTCTCCATTATGGCACAAACTAGAGAAATTGCAATTAACAGAGAACATGAGAGCAAAATTAGATCCTTCATTCACGCAGTTTCTTTTAAAAATTGGAGATGGAACACAAGAAACAGATGAGAATGACATAGTAAAACTTCCATCTTCAATTATAGTTAACTATAATAATGAGACTGATGCAATTGAAAAGCTAATCAATATTGTGTATCCTGAATTTAAAGATCCTTCAAAGAAACTGCATTGCTCACAAAATAGAGCAATTCTAACTACAAAGAATAACTTTGTAGATGAAATAAATGATCAATTGATCAAAAAAATTCCAGGAGATTTGACTGAGTACCTAAGCTATGATGAAACACTGAATGAAAATCATCAATCTGAATATATTGATCTTCTGAATACTCTTACACCTAGCAATTTACCTCCACATAAGCTATTGTTAAAATCCAATGCCCCAATAATTCTTTTAAGAAATCTTGATCCTACTGAAGGATTATGCAATGGAACTAGACTGATAATAAAGAGTTTGAGCAAGAATGTTATTTGTGCTAAAATTGCAGTTGTTGATTTTTGTGGCAAAGAAGTTTTTATACATAGAATTTCCTTGCAGCCACCAAGTGATGAACAATATCCAGTTCCATATAAGAGAACACAATTTCCAATTCGTTTGTGCTTTGCAATGACAATAAATAAAGCACAAGGCCAAACTTTAGATTTTGTTGGTATTTATTTGAAAGAACCTGTGTTTTCACATGGCCAATTATATGTTGCACTTTCAAGAGCTAAAACAGCTTCGGCTGTAAAAGTACTTATTAGGCCAGCTTATTTTGATGAATCATGCACTGATCATACTAAAAATATAGTATATAAAGAAGTTCTTGAAGCTTCCCAGATTACATTATCAGGTTTTAATATTCATGGCCTGTTTTGTTTTCAACTTTATTATTTTGTTTAATTCACTATCTAATTTCTCTACGAATACAGGCCATCATACCTAGACATATATCTTCAGTACTAGACATTCAGAAAGGAGCAGAAAAGTGGACTGTTCTAGCCCAAGTTGTTCACAGAAGCCATGGTCAATTAACTCGTGAAGTTCCACCTAGGCGAATTATGCGCTTTCTGCTCACAGATTCTGAGGTCAGCAAGTACTTTCCTATTTCTCTGCTCATTAATTAAATTCATAGATGAGAACATTTCAGATTCTATATACGAACATTTCATGATTTGCCTCTTCATTACCACATGGTTGATACTTTCTGAAGCTGAGAATAAGGATGATTAGCACCACTTTTGACATAGTAATCAGTGAATTTAGAGCTCTGATATCTTACTTATATCAGCCTACTCCTGAAGGGAATCTTGCTGTTCATTAAAATTTTCTATCCAGCTAGCAAGTAGGCTTTGTTGGTCCAGAAGAAAAAGAAGAATGTTCTCAATCTGTGACACCAAAAAAAAAAGAGTGAATGAGAAGTCAATTTTCAAACTTATACCAAAAAATTTTACCTTATACTGAAGTTATTCTTGCATTACAAACCTTTGTTATGAGTATATCACAAACATATACATATGGAATTCCAGTTTACCCTGTTACATTATTGCTTATTACATCTCACAAAAGACACACACACTAAAGAGATAATGGAATTGTAAAAGCTTAAGGGGAGAAAAAATGAATATTTCTGCTGGTCATCAAGACAGGCTGTAGTAGACAGCATGTGGGAGTGTAATATGTTAATTCTCTAAATTTACACAGGACTAATGAACTGCAATAATTGACATACTTATGGCAGTTAACATTTTCATCTATACAAACCATAGTTTCATCTGCTGATATCAGAACTATAGTTTCATTACAAGTGAATACTCGCCTAACTATTAAAGTATTCATTCCTATAATTTTAATTTCTGTGTCATAAATATAATGTTAGCCATCAACATGATAGTTATAGCTATAACTCATAATATATATAAAACTAACTTTTCCTAATCCTAATCAGGGAACAAAAGTTTGTCTGCTGATTACATTTGCTTAAGAAAAAACCCTTAGTATTCATGTAAGTTTCTAATATAAAACATGCCTGGCTTCATCTTATGAGTTTAAAGCAAACACATTATTGTGCTTGCTGGAAAAGACCAAAGCCTGGTCAATGATCATAATTTCTTGGTGAATTGTTTTGTTTCTCTCCCTATTGAATAGATAGGTTATGTCTTCATCTGCAAATGATCTGCAAGTAGTTGAACATGAATGACTTTGAATCAATAAGATTGGTGTTGTTGAATCTTTGTTCTATAGCACTTGCTATAGTGTTCAATATATTATGTTGCTCTATCTGCATATCCACAAATACAACTTATAAGCCAGGGATCCATTTCATTTGGAGGATGACCATCATCATAGTCATACAAATGAAATTCCATAAGAATGATAATAAAAATCCAATTAGTGTTAAATAATTCTATAAGAGTAAAAATAAAAATTCAGAATTATGCTTGAAGCTTGAAGAGATTATTTATGAACATCTCTGAAAGGGGTAGGATAATGCAGTACCAGTAATTCCACAACAGCATAAAATCAGAAGATTGACTTGGGATCTTGCCATTCATGATTTGTTTCTCAACTGTTTCAATAACCTTCTGCTTACTTTGTGCATGAAATAGGTAATTAATTCTTATCTGAGTTTAGATGATATTTGTTACAACCAAAGTTACTGGGAACTAACTTAGTGAACATACATACTATCATAGCACAGCTATAGCTTCATTGTCAGTGTAATACATACAAAACTGACTTTTTGTAATCCTAATCAGGGAACAAAAGTTTCTGTTGTCACCTATGAACAACACATCAAAGTCTTCAGTAAATTTCTCCAGCCTTATCAAAGGTATTATGTTTCCAATGCCATTGTCGTTCCTGCTGACCCAACATACAGAGTTGGGACCTATGAATGCTCCTGGATTTTGAACTACAAGACTTTGATTGAAAACTATGCTGAACCTGTGCCACCTATGTTGCCTTGCATATTTGAGCTGACAAACTTCTCTGATCTGCACAAATATGCTGATTCAGATAATCTTTGCAGTAATTTTTCTTACATTATTTTTCTCTTTACTTCACAATCATTTGATATTTTATTGATTCCTTACATTCATATCAATACTTTTATTTCAGATATTAGAGGCTTTGTGATTCAGGCATTACCAGTAAAACAGACAGATCCAGATTCTTCTTCTAGAGACATTATAGTAGTCAATGAAGAGTAAATCAAATCTGAAAACTATCTTCTTATTAAGTCATTTTAGATTAATGATAGTAGTTACAGCTTTTTGTTATACCTGACAGGAAGAAACTGATGCTTATGACTCTCTGGAATGAATTTGAATATGATGAAGGGAGCAAAATAGCAGACATGATTAGCACTGCCCCTCTAATCATAGCTCTACGTGTTAAAGTGACCATATTCAATAGTAAATTTTTCATTATGCATTATGATTTCTTTACTGTGTGTCTTTTAAGTACTTGATGTGTTCTACTACTAAAACATTTCATCATTTTTACAGCTTTGTCATTCACTACTAGGTACTTATCTGGAATTCTGATAAATCCTCCACTCCCAGATGACCTGTCTTTCAGGGAATGGTAAGTATAGTTTTCTTTTTAGTTTTTTCCATAAATAATCAAGTTATTTTATTGATAAATTTTTTATTTGTGTTTTAAACATAATCATTCAGGTTCAGCTTGAACAAGGAAGAAATCAGGAATTTGCTTGATGCAAAAACATACAATGATGCAAGCTGTTTACTTCCTCCTCCAAATGAAGAAGATATCAAAGCAATCAGCAATTTTCAGGCATCATTTCCAGTTGTAAGTGCCATATTATTATTCTAAAATTTTGCTTAAATATAACTATTTTGTGTCTAATTCACATTCAAATACCATTCATGGTTGCCTGCCTCAGCAAAAGGCAGCTTGGGTGCAAGGAACTGTCAAACTTGCATATGGATTCACCAAATATTGGACTACAGCTTGTGCGAATTGTCACAAAATTGTGAATGCTGACATTGACTGGATCATCCACTGTCCTTCATGTAAACAACAAAGTGAAGTTGAACTCAGGTTAGATCATTAACTTATGCTTCTAAATTAAACATTATTCGCATTTGTTACCATATATTAATCTTAATTCCTCCACTCAATTAAAGGGCTCGCATTCCAATTATATTAACTGATGCTTCGAGCTCAATACATTGCATTATATCTGGAGAAGATGCTGAAAAATTGATTGAGTTCACTCCATTGCAGCTTAAGCAAGCACAAGAAGATGTAAGTATGAATTTTCTGTCTTATATTCAGCCATAAATACAAATATACATAGAAAGGAATTCACTGAACCTAACTAAAAAAATTTTTTAGTGCAGGGCTTTCAAATAGATACTGAACTTAATGATGCCTTGAAAAAGTACACAGTAGTCTGTTTTCTGAAATCCTATGTGACTCCTTTCCAAGGTCAACTGCAGAGAAAGAATACTGTCATTAAGGCTTATACTGCAGCTGAACTATCACACCGTCCCCTTCCACTGGAACTTCCAGAAAACACTCAAGTTTCTTCTGCACTTGGCAGCTCATCAGCAAGGCATGCAGAAACATTATCAAAGGATCAATTGTTCACACCAAGCACAAAATTGGTACTTGAAGAAATTGCTGGAGCCAGTTCTTACAAAGACAGCCAGACATCTGCAACCAGTGGAGCAAAAAGAAGCCATGAGTTTCTAGAAGATTTACCAGCAGACACACATGCTAAACAACCAACAAAGGCTCCTGAAGAGTTTGCCAAAAAACCTGCAAACCGTATGGTCCACCTGCAAATATCAAAGACAGTCCAGCCAAGAAAGCTAAAGCAAAGGAAGACTGATATGGCCTATTTCTGTACTTTTGTTAAATCTTTTGTTCATTGCCTTCATCCTTGCCTCCATTGCTAAGACAATATCTTTTGAATTATATTATGATCCATTATTCTTTTGACTTAAAAAGTAATGGATCCTAATATACCTATTAATAGTTTAACCACCAATGCTGTACTTCAATAGGCAATGAAGTTTATTTAAGCCTCCTAATATGTAATTGTGGCTAGCACCCAAGTATCTATTCTACTAAGACATGAATGATTGAGTTTATGTAATGTATTATTGTGATTTGCATAGTATTTACCTCTTCAGCCTATATATACATTATGATCTTTTAGGAAATTATCCTCATTAGTCATACCAGTGGGTAGGCCGCTGCATAGCGCGGCCAGACCCATGCTAGTACAATTACTAAAAGTTTGAATTCGGGTGAATGGACACATATTTATTGGAATGAAATACTGTTGTTGATTTAAAAAAAATTTTGAGTGAAAAACACATATTTTATTTAAATGCTCAGAGGTCCTCTAACATTTTATTTGCACATATTGCTAATTACTGGACAGTCTATAAGTACTTAAATGTGAATGTTGACTGAAAACAAGGTATTTTGGTTTTAACTTTACGTGGCAATTATTTCATTTAAAAGAGTTATCCTATATGATAATCTTTAAATGCAATAAAATGTTTTGATTCCTAATGTCCTCAATTTTGTAGTAGGCTTGTACATGAATAGAATGAAATTGAACAAGTTTTAGTTTCCTGTACCCGTTATATTATATTTCCTTTTCTTTGGTCATTTACAACTATGCACACCGATAGTAATTTTTCTTTCTTTGAATCTTATTTTACATAATCGCAACCCTTTTAAAGGATCAATTTTGAATTTTGCAATTAATGCATTGATATCAATTAATGTGGATGCAGTTGAATCTTTAAAAATATATAGAAGTAGTCAATAATAATTCTTTCTTTGAGTTCAAAATATTGCATTCAATTTGTTGAATGTTAATTTTATTATTTGAAAATAAAAATTGGATGATCTTTCTATTATTTATTAACTCTATATATTTTTAATACATTTTTACTTTAGTATTTTCAAAAAATACCCATGGATGCCCAAATCCATAAGGGTCTGGATATGAATTTACTTTTTGAGACCCAAAAGGGTCTGGATCTGGATCTGGGTCTAACTAAATTAAATGGGTCTGGATTTGGATCAAAGGGATCCAACCCAAACCCTATCCATTGACATACCTAAATATCTCAGAATCATGTGCTGCAGCTCCTGTTGCCATGGAAACACCACGAAATTAATATAAAAAAGTTCTATTGGGCTGCAACAAGTAGTACTATAGCATGAATACACAATGATAAATATTTCATCCATAATAAACAATTTGAGAAAATGCCATCCATGCATGAAAAAATTCTTTAATAAATTAATAAATATGAGATGTAACACGTTCCCATTTAATATTAAAAAATGATTTAATTCTTATTCAAAAATTAATAGTAATTTTTCTTTCTATGAATCTTATTTTACATAATCGCAACCCTTTTAAAGGATCAATTTTGGATTTTGCAATTAATGCATTGATATCAATTAGATTTTGAAAGGGCATTTTGTCTCCATATACCCCTATGAGAAAAAAATCCAATTTAATACTTTGAACTCCAATTCAAGTTAGAATTTACTAAACACCGAACTCAAACTTAGAATCTTCTGAAAATCTTGTTGGTAGCTTGCCCGACCGGTTTAACTCAATAACAAAAGCAATTGGCCATTATATACTACTCGAAAATAAGAATGAATAGTTTTCAACCCATAATAGGAAGCACGGAAAGTAGAGGAGCGTTTCCTTGTACTACAATGAAATTGCAGAGACAGGAAACAGTTCAGAAATTCTATATTAAATTGCTAATCTCTTGTCCCAATTATAGTAAACTTCGGATACAGTTCATAATTGTAAAGAAACTACTAGTAACGCTTCCAATTTTTTCTTAACTTCCAAGTCTATAAAACCTATATATACTAGTTATAAACCAACATAAACTTTTTTCTACTTCTCTCACATCTCCACGGAACTCAAGATTCTGAGAATTATAACAACTTTTCTGTGATCGTTCCTTTTTCCTTCCAAAATTTTGGAAAGGGACATTACAATGCTTCCATATGGAACTCAACCACGATGGTTAGAACATTTGCTTCAAGTAGGATTCTATGAAGACATTGATACTTGTAGCGTTCAAACCCATCGGTGGAAAACAGTTTTCTGTAAAACATGTATGGATGGGCCAATTTGTGATAAATGTTGTTGGACAAATTCTCACAAAAATCATGATATTCTGCGGGTACGTTTAGTTTTTATTTCAACATGCATGCATGTGTATTTATTTAATTTTTGTTTGGGTCTGGTTTGGAATAAACTTTTACTTATCATGTATTAGGTTTGCAAAGCATCTCATCGAGTAGCTGTACCAAAAGAGGACATAACAAAAGATATGGATGTTGATGGCATTCAGCCCTTCATAATTAACTTCAAATTGATTTTCTTTTTGCATGAAAAACTTAACAAGTCAGTGCAAAATTGTCCGAAGTGTCAGATATGTCAAGGATATATCAAGGATCCAACTTATAGGTTTTGTTCAATCGCCTGCAAAGTAAGATTTTTTCCCCTTTTCTTTTTTGAGATTTTATCTTAGGCCTCAGTTGTGTTAAATTTACTTATACATAACTTATGTTCATTTATAGGTTAAATCAGTTCAAGGAATCAATGGCAAAGTTGATCTGCAACCAAGTCATGGCCTGGAAGTCCAGCAGCTTCGTCCAATTAGAAGGCAAGGGAGAAAAGGAGTACCTCGTAGATCACCACTCAAATAATGGATAGATATTAAGTTTTTATGGTTATTGAACTCTCTAATTTACATGTATTTAGGCAGATCCACTAGAAAAAAGAAAATTAGTTGCTAATTTTATCTACTATTTCATTGGTTTCGCCCGTTTAAGCACAGGCAGCTTACTTTAAGTCATATTTTGAGTGCATATTCTAGTCTGGCTAGTCAAGAAAAGGTACAAATTGCCTTAAATTGCCCTTTGGTTTAGGGTTTCAACGAAAAAACCTCCTTGTGATTTTTAAAGTACCTTTTAGCTTCTTATGTGAAATTGTTATATTCAATTTTTTTGGGTTCAAAATTCAAGAACAACGTATATACCATCAGGATAGAAGAAGATGATGAGTTTGTTTGGAAGGCGCCATTGTTTGGGTAGGAAGGACTAGAAGTTTGCACGTGCAACCTTTTGGGGTGAATTTCATGATTTAGATTTGGCCAAAATTGTGAACTTTGAGAATGTGAATTTCCAATTTTCGGGTTCCAGATTTTAAAGTTTTGATGTAATCGTGAGTTTTACACTAATTCAATGATAATTCATGTTTATATCAAAATTATTCCGGTTTACATTGCAAACTGGACAGAATTGAAATGGGAGAGGTCCCATCTCTCCCAATTTTCATGCGATAGTTGGAGGTCCTTAAAGTGGTTTTCTTCATTCATACGTACACATTGGTAAAATTATTGTTTGTGTGCAATAGCCATGGCGGCCATTAAACACGGTTGGGTACTATTATCACCAACAATTGTTCATGTACCACATTCGAGTGGGATACATGGGGATGTTGGCTTATGAAATTGCTTGAAAGTACGGATTGAGGCAATTGAGGGGCATGGCTGGCTAAGAATGTCATATTCTCACAGCTAGCCTGTTTAGCTATCTTTATTGTTCTCATTTGCATCACAGAAAGCAGTGGCGGATTTAAGGTGGGGCACGGGCCCCACTCTCCCTTTAAATTCCTATAATACTTATACAATTTCGAAGACATGGTAGAGAATATAGTGTTAAATTGGGAGTGCCCCACTCCCCAATTTCATCTTTTTTGTTTTTGTCTTTGCTCACGAGGTTGACATGGTCTCCACTCCCCAATTTCCCTTCCCTCCTCTAGTCCTCTATTCCCTCCCCCCCAACACAACCGACAGCCACTCTACCAAGTACCTAGCCACTCTTTCTCTTGATCATCTCATCCAATCATATTATTCACTTCCTTTGTCCCCACTTCCCAATTTCCCTTCCCTCCTCTAGTCCCCTATTTTTCCCCCCACAACCGAGAGTCACTCTTCCTTCCACAACCAAGTAGCTAGTTACTCTTTCTTTTGATCACTTCATCCAATCATATCAATCATTTTCTTTGTCCCCACTTCCCAATTTTCCTTCTCTCCTCTGGTCCCCTATTTTCCTCTCACAACCGAGAGCGATTCTTACTTCCAAATCAAGTTAGTTACTCTTTCTCTTAATCACTTCATCCGATTCAAATATTGTAGCAGAATCAGTTGATCTCCGGGGTCCACCACCATTGCAACTCTTTTCTAAACTTCTTACCAACTTTAGGAGATCATCAAAATCAGGTTCTAAACAATTACTTCTTATTATTATTATTTGAATTTGTTTGCAAATATATTTCTAGAGCATGAGACTATTACTGTTTTAAAGAAATTTGAAAACTGATTAGTTAATATAATAACTAATAAATGGATTATTTGATAAATATTTTAACTTGTGAAATGGTGCTTTTATGGATTTATAATTTATTTTTTATTTGCCTTGATTAGTTTCTTATATTGGAGTTAATGTAATGATGAATAGAGGGTCATTTGACATATATTTTAACTTTCAAATTATTCTTGTATGGATCCTTTTGTCTAATTAACATGATTAGGTTCATATGTTGCGATTAATGATTTGATCTAGTAATGAATAAATAAGTCATTTAATAAATAACTTTAACTTGTGAAATAGTTATTGGATAGATTTTATTGTCTATTTAATATTTTAATTTCATTAGTATCTTATATATTGATTTTAATTTCTTTAGCTGCGGGAGATATTTCAAGAGGAAGTCAATGGAAAAAGAGTCATCTAATAAAGAAGAAGCCAAGGATAATGAAAATGCAATAAATGACAATAAAAAAAAGATGCTTGGGGATTAATTTAGATGAATTACCTGTAGATCCAGCCCAAAGGAAAAAAATTGGGGATTATCATCCAAACCTTCAAGATGAAATTCGGAGATATTACTTACAAAAGGGACCATGTCAACCTCTTGAGCATGTTTTTCCACAATAAAAGATAGGAAAAAAGATACGTCGATTTCTTCGGGGCTGGTTTGATGATTACAAGAATTGGTTAGAATATAGTCTTGAAAAAGATGCCGCTTGTTGCTTATGCTGTTATCTATATAGACCAGATGTGGGCGAACAATCTGGTGGTGATAGTTTCATTAAGGAAGGATTCACAAATTGGAAAAAAAAAGGATAGATTTGATGTTCATGTTGGTGGTCCTAATAACGCACACAATCTGAGTTGGAGTAAATGTCAAAGTTTGTTAAATCAAATCAGCACATCAAAGGGGCATTTTTTAAGCAATTAGAGAAAATGAAGGTTGAGTGTCGGACTCATTTATTAGTTTCAATAGATTGTGCTAGATTTCTCCTACGCCAAGGTTTGGCATTTCATGGTCATGATGAATCTGATATCTTTGAAAATCAAGGAAATTTTCTTGAACTTTTGCACTTCCTTGCGGGTCATAATGATGATATAAAAAAGGTTGTTCTTGAAAATGCCCCTAAAAATCTCAAACTCATTGCTCCAGATATTCAAAAGGATATTTCAAATGCTTTGGCAAGTGAGACTACAAGTATTATTGTAAATGCCATTGGACACAAATTGTTTGCTATTTTATGTGATGAATCTCGTGATGCATCAACAAAGGAGCAATTAACAATTGTTATACGTTACGTGGATTCACATGGATATGTGATTGAGCGTTTTCTTGGCATTCTACATGTAAGAGATACTACTGCTCTTTCACTTAAGAAAGCAATTGATGTATTATTTTCAAAGCATGGTTTGAGCATGTCACAAATCCATGGTCAAGGTTATGATGGTGCTAGTAACATGCGAGGTGAATATAATGGTTTAAAAACTTTGATCCTGAAGGAAAATTTTGCATTTTATATTCATTGTTTTGCACATCAGCTTCTGCAAAGAAACATGTCCAAGTTGGCCAAGTCTCTTCTATGTATAATACACTGTCTACCTTAGTGCATGTTCTTGAAGGTTCATCTCAAAGACAAGAAATTCTTAGAGAACAACGACTTAAGAAAGCGTTGACGATCTAATGACTGGAGAACTTGTGAGTGGTCGGGGCTTAAATCAAGAAACTAGCCTTCAAAGAGCTTGTGATACACGTTGGGGTTCACATTTTGGCTCGTTGTTGAAGTTGGTTCTTATTTATGATTCTGTAATAGATGTTCTTATGATACTTGAAAATGATGGTCTTGTGGAGCAAAGAGGTCAAGCATATGCACTTCTTAATTCTTTGCAATCTTTTGAATTTGCATTTATTTTACACTTGATGAAGAAAATCATGGGAATAACGAATGCACTATCTGAAGCATTACAAAGGAAGGATCAAGATTTTGCGAATGTAATGGGTCTAGTCAAGGTTTCCAAGCAACAATTACAAGCTACTAGGGAATATGGATGGGATTTTTTACTTGATGAAGTTTGTTTGTTTTGTGAAAAACATGAGATCATCATTCCTAAAATGGATGAAATATTCATTAGTAGTGGGAGACCTCGAAGAAAAGTTCAGCAAATTACAAACCATCACCACTATCGAGTCGAGCTATTTTGTGCAGTGATAGATTTACAACTCCAAGAACTCAACAATCGTTTCAATTAATGAAATCAATATGGAGTTGCTTCTTTGCATGGCATGCTTGAACCCAAGTGATTCCTTTGCAGCATTTGATAAGATAAAGTTGATTCGTCTTGCAGAACATTATCCTTGTGAGTTTTCTAAGTTGGATATTCTTGCACTTGACACTTAATTGGATACTTATATTAATGACTTGAAATCAGCTAAGGAATTTCTAGATTTAGGGAAAATCTCTGATCTAGCTCAAAAGTTAGTGGAGACTAAGAGAGATATTGTGTATCCATTGGTTTATATGCTCCTAAAGTTGGCTTTGATTTTGCCTGTTGCTACAGCTACCGTAAAAAGGGCTTTTTCAGCTATGAATATAGTGAAAAATCGGTTACGAAATAGAATGGGAGACACTTGGATGAATGATTGTTTAGTTACTTACATTGAGAAAAATATACTTCGTGAAGTTCAAAATGAGAAGGTTGTAAACCGTTATCAAAATATGAAAACTTACCGTGAGCAATTGTAAATAGTTTAGTTTGTTTATGAAATAAAATTATTATTACATTAATAATTTTGAGTTTGTCTTTTTATTTTTTTTCATGGAATATATACTTCATTTGTACTTGTTGGTGATTTTTTTTTTTTTTTGCTTAAAAAACTAAAAAAAGAGTAGGTAAATAATTATAGTATTACTTTTGCCCCCACTAAGAATTTTTTCTGGCTCCGCCACTAACAGAAAGGAAAAGGTTGAAAGGGGATCCACTAAATTTCAATGTCTTGAACATCACTTTGGAAGTTATAGGGTACTTGCTATAGATTATATATCTTTCATAGAGTGTATATTGGACTTTAAAAGCCAACCACTTCGTATTAAATTAAGCTTGATTGACAGCCTCCACAATCAAGTGAATGATAGAATTTTTGTCTTTTAACGCCATAAATATACTGTTGCTAGCATTTGACCATGCTATGCGTGAGCTTTTATTTGAATTATAATAATAATTATTATTATTATTTAAAATAGTTATATGCAAAAAAGGCTAAAAATTCAAAAGAATTTTATTTCAGCATAACTTATTTTAAAATGTCGTACTAAATATATATTATGGGTAGATTTTGATCATCCACATTGACCTAATTAAATTAGATATAAATTAAACTTAATCATTAGTGGGTGTTAAATAGGTAAGTTTAAATCATTTCTAATCTAATAACTATATTCTAATATTTGTAAAGACGTGTTTAGCTTTCCTTACCTTTTCTTTAATTTTTATTTTTTTTCATTTTTTTTATCATACTTCCTTCTTCTATTCTGTAAAAGTTTAACAAACTCTTCGAATGTTAATTGATTTCTTGTATTAACATCTATATATTTTTTAGATTCTTGTAAAAGTGGCAATAGTTGAACTTACTATAATCACCATTTTTTGTTCCTCTGTGCAATTTTTTTTTATTTTGCTGTTTATTCAAGTAAAATTTCACTTACTTTTTTGGTGTTTTTTACAAACATCCATCAAAAATAGGTTTTGAATCAAATTTTGGTCTAAAAATCATCCTAAAATACTCCCAAAGACAACCATCTAAATACAATCTATTGATTTAAATTCATATATTAATTTTTTAAATGCACTTTTTGATATACATGTGTTGTACGAAAAATTGTCCAGATGCTTGTAAAATATCAATATAGAATTTATTTTAAGTGCAAATGAAATGTTAAAATTAATTTATATACTAAAAGTTTAATGTTAGAGTATAAAGTCCAACACTAAAATATAGAATATAGGAAAAACAAATCTACTGAAGTGTCTTAAGCTCACTAACTACAAAAAGAAAAAAGAATTGAAGAAAACAAATTTCTTTAATTAGCTTATAATAGTGTTATTGGCTACCATTATTCACCATTAATATGTATGTATCAAATTTTTTATTCTACGGATATTTGAATTATAAAATAAAGAAATTCAATGAGTCAAGAAGCTTTTTTAAGGAGGAAAACATATTTACATACTTAAGTCAAAATTATCAGAAAAAAGGTTTGGAATTTTCCTAATATGCTCTGTTACATTTAACTTTAGTGTTGCCAAATTAAATAGTTTGGAATATTGTTATTTCCTTTTTGGTTATGGTGATTTATATAATTTTTGAATTATAGTCATGTATAAGTTTGGTAAGTTTTAAATTGAAATTGTATGTTAGGTTTTATTTAGTTAATTGACTTTAGGAATGTTGCTAATTGATAAATTCAATGTGGTAAGTGTATAATCTTAACATTAAATGTTGCTTTATCTAATTAAAATAAATCAAAAGTCTAAGAGAAAAGGATAGGAAGTTGGGAGATCCCTAAGAGATCGAATTTGAAAAGTTGTCTTCAAATATGTAGATATATAGACTAATCAAAAAATGACTACAATATTTTATATATTTAAATTAAAAAGAACATTGATTCCTACCCTTAATCCAATTTTAAAGATAGAAATTCTCTTTGGCCTATTTTCTTTTTGAGTAAATTTTATATACACTATCAAAGTTAGATACATGACACATAAACAAAATTTGAAATTCAAATTTAAATTTAGTTGAACGAGAAAGGCATACAATACCAAAATGGATATGAGTATATCCCTGCTACTTCCATTGTCTTGGAAAATCAGGAGACCCAATGTTTACCATTGATAACATCTCTCCATCCAATTGGACAAGGAGATTTCAAGAATTCCAAGCATGGATGTCTACAAACATCAATGGTATATCTACTGTCAGTGTATAAAAAATTAATTTTCATATTTTTTGAATTTGATAAAAATAGAGAAAATCGGTGCATCTACTTTAAAAAAGTAAACTTTTTTTTTGCTAATTAATGTTTATTCCAAGCAAATTTCTTGCTTAGAAAATTAAAATGGATATGAATGTGGGTAATATCTGTAAAAAGTTTACCTACAAATTTTGTCTCACGAGTCACGAGTGGGTAATGAAATTAAAGCTGCTCAGTCTTTTGGCAGTGCCTGTGGAAATGTGGGCTTCTCTTTTTTTTTTTTTTTTCAGAAACGATAGAAATTTTATTTCATGAAACAAGGAAGTAACACTACATGGTGTGAGAAGGGCTCAAATTTTGACTTTACAAAAGTGGACTAGGCCACTGAGGAGCTTTGAGTTCCTCATCAAAGTGTATGCATAGCTAATCTACTCAGTTTAGCACTGAGTCTATTCATTTCAACAGGCAAGCTATCAAATGAGCATTTCCTAAACATTGAGCAAAGATCTTTTATGTCCTCCAGGTGAGTTGCCAGCCTTTGGTTGCTAGAAGCTTGATACCGTATCATATTTAGGACCTGAGTGCATGGCGTTTGGATCTTGATATGCTGCCACCCTTTCCCCTTTAGCTTACAAAGTGCCAGTTTGATGGCCAAAAGATTATCCAGCACTGCTGATCCAGTGCTTCTCTCATTCAGCATCCAAGCTTCACATTTCTGGCACAGATTGTTTTCTGTTGTAACTCCAATTCCCATATTTTGCCCTTCTACGTGTTGCCCCACCTCAACGCTAATGTTCAGCAAGTTATCATCCTCCCCCACCCTTTCCTCCTCATCTTGAGCTATTTCTGTTTCTGAGATGCTCATTCGATGTTCTATCTGTTGTGATTGGTGATACTCCTCCCAGTCCTTGGTTGCTTTCCTGATGACTTCCATTGGATGTCTATTCTTGCCTTCGAATTCAACTTCATTCCTGACTTTCCAGATCTGCCAAAGAATTTCCACTGTTAAGGTTATGTGTTCTCTTCCATCCTTTCGCGTCTGCACTTCCATTAACATACTCCACCATCTTCTAAAATCAGCAGTGTGCTCCGTAAGTCCATCCCACTGGAGGGGTGCCATCCGCCATATCATTTGTGCTTGTTTACACTGAAAGAATCTGTGTTCCATTGTTTCACTATTTTCCCCACATAGCTTGCAGATTATATCACCATTTCCTGTTCGTTTATGTACTGCTTCCCTACTTGGCAAGGCTTGGTTCAGGCATTTCCATACAATCAGCTTTTGTTTGTGCTTTATCTTCATCTTCCACAGCTGTTTCCAGACTTTCCCACTTCCTCCTTCCCAACTTGTCTCTCCCTTAGCTTTGTGGAAATGTGGGCTTCTCAACAGGATGTAGTTGTAAGAAGCAGCTGAGCCTGATCCAAATTGTCAAGATAAGTGGTTTGGAATGCAGGAAAATGGAGTGATGAGGGCAAATTAATTCTTATTGTGGCTATGTTCTTTGGACGACTCCTCAAGAAGTTCCACATGGATGGACGCAAAGCCTGGAAACTCCAGTAATCAGAAGCTGTCATCCGTATGTAGAGTACATGTAGGTATCCCATTGAAGGATACTAATTGTAATTAGTAATTACCATGTCGATAAATGCATTGGAAATTACTCTTTCAAATCCAACTTGGCCAAAAAGAAGTTCAATTCAACTTTGTCACATGGTGGATTTGCCTTTTTTTTTTTTTGTGATAAACTGAATTGCAAGGGATAATAGAATAAACATGATAATACTGAAAAAAAAGACATGACAATATTATTTTTCCATTTTCAGATTTTTTTGCAAGTAATAAATGAAGCTGTGGTTGTAATAGCATGGTTAGAAAATGCGACTATAGATTTATTGCAGCGAAAGAATATTTTTTTAGAAGTAATAATAAAGTAATAGTGCAACAGTATAGTTACCAAATGAGGTACAACGTCATTGTTTGTTTGTCTAATTCCTTTACCCCCTCCCCACTTCTGCAGTCCTACTCCTCTACAAAAAATATGAAAAATAAAAAAAAGTCACCTTTAATGTTTCATTAGTATTTAAAATTAGTCTCAATTTAGATATATTTTTCCAAAAAATGACACCTATTATTGTTCTTAGTGTCCTCTTTGTATTTAGATAGTTTCTTGATTTAAATTCATTTTTCAAGAACTAACACCTAATAATCGAATTGAGTAATTATTAAAGTTATTAAACCCAGCAAAGGCACCCCGTCTTTGAATCACTGGTTCAATCGTAGGTGAGTGGTTGAACTAGAGGATGACTGAAAGAACATTTCAAAATACAACAAATATATTAATTAATATAGTACATGTAAAGTTTATAAATAAAATGCTTTACATATTAGAGCAATTGCACTATGTAATTCATAGTTCAGATGTATTTAATTTGAATTCAGATAAATAAAATTGATTTGAAGAGATAACTTTCAATGAGTGATAATTTTGCTGTGTTTCTACACGTTATTGCTTTAATATCTAATTTTATTGTGTTAGTACATGTATCATAAAAGTTACTATCTCAAAAAAAAAAAAAGGAAAATGATCTGTTTCATCCCTCACATTTTGCAAAAATATTCTTTTCGTCCCTCACTTTTAAAATAAACAAATTCGTCCCTGATATTTAAAAATTAAAGCTATTACATCCATGAACTTAATTTTCAATCTGAATCAAACCATCCAATAACCCAGTAATAAATTTCGGAAATAGAATTGATAGATCAATCGGTCAATTTCATCATATTCACATGACATTTATTAAACCAAAAAAATAAAAATTATAAAATAAAAGGTCATTCTTTGTCTTGGAATAATAGAGTTTTTTTTTTTTGGTAAATCTTTTCATGCACCGTTAGTATATCCGCTTGCGAATCTAGATGTGTATCATAAATATAAAATTTGGTGTTTAAATTTAAATTAAAATGATATGGCGGTACATAAAACCGTCAATGTATACAATGATAATGTAGGAAAGATTAATCTTTCTTTTTTATGTTATAATTTTTTATTTTTTATTTTTAGGTTCATTAAATTTCACATGAATATTAAGTTGAGTTAACCAAATGATCTATTAATTACACCCCCAAAATTTGTAATCAGGTTGATTGGTGGTTTGATTCAAATTGAAATTTTGGATTCAGGGATATAATAATTTCAGTTTTTAAATGTCAAGAACAAAATTGTTTCTTTTTAAAAGTGAGGGACAAAAAGAATATTTTTGGGAAATGTAAACGATGAAACCGATCATTTTCCTAAAAAAACAAAAAGGGGCTAAATTCTTCTTAATCCCAGCCCGTACCCATTAGACAAATTCAATAGCAAACACTAGACGTCCAATAGGTCAAAGTGTTCAACCCATTCTGCCTCATTCTATATTCACAACCCAGCTGCAGGCCCAACTTCGATAGTTGAACAGCCCAAACTGCATCCTTGAAACAAACAGAATGGATCCAAAACATTCAGCCCCAATTCCAAAACACCAATAAACTTTAAAACACAACTATTATGGTTCCGCAAGGCAAACCGAAAGGAGGAAGAGAAATACAATTGCTAAAGTTTGAATTCGAGTGAATGACACATAATTACGGGAATGAAATAATGTTGTTTATTTAAAAAAAAATTTGAGTGAAAACACATATTTTATTTAAATGCTCAGAGGTCCTCTAACATTTTCATTTGCACATATTGCTAATTACTAGTCGGTCTATAAGTATTTAAGTGTAAATGTTGACTGAAAATAAGGTATTTTGGTTTTAACTTTAAGTGGCAATTATTTCGTTTGAAAGAGTTATCCTATATGATAACCTTTAAATGCAATAAAATGTCTTGATTCTTTCTTTCTTTCGGAGCCCAAAGAGCTTACGTCAATTTTTACAAACCTAAACCCCGAGGGAACCCCAAAATGTCTTGATTCTTAATGTGCTCAATTTTGGAGTAGGCTTGTACATGAATAGAATGGAATTGAACAAGTTTTAGTCCCTTGTACCCATTATGTCGTATTCTCTTTTCTTTGGTCATTTACAACTTTGCACACAAATAGTAATTTTTATTTCTTCGAATCTTATTTTGCATAATCGCAACCCTTTTAAAGGATCAATTTTGAATTTTGCAATTAATGCATTGATATCAATTAAAGTTTGAAGGGACATTTTGTCTCAATATACGCCTATGAGAAAAAAAAAATCCGATTTAAAACTTTGAACTCGAATTCAAGTTTGAATTTACTAAACATCGAACTCAAGTTTAGAATCTTCTGAAAATCTTGGTGGTAGCTTGCCCGACCGGTTTAACTCAATAAAAAAAGCAATTGGCCATCATATACTACTAAAAAAGAATGAATAGTCTTGAACCCATAATAGGAAGCACCGAAAGTAGAGAAGTGTTTCCTTGTACAGTGAAATTGCAGAGACAAGGAAACAGTTCAGAAATTTCTATATTAAATTGCTAATCTCTTGTCCCAATTATAGTAAACTTCGGATACAATTCATAATTTTAAAGAAACTACTAGTAACGCTTCCAATTTTTTCTTAACTTCCAAGTCTATAAAACCTATATATACTAGTTATAAACCAACATAAACTTTTTTCTACTTCTCTCACATCTCCACGGAACTCAAGATTCTGAGAATTATAACAACTTTTCTGTGATCGTTCCTTTTTCCTTCCAAAATTTTGAAAAGGGACATTACAATGCTGCCATATGGAACTCAACCACGATGGTTAGAACATTTGCTTCAAGTAGGATTCTATGAAGACGTTGATACCTGTAGCATTCAAACCCATCGGTGGAAAACAGTTTTCTGTAAAACATGTATGGATGGGCCAATTTGTGATAAATGTTGTTGGACAAATTCTCACAAAAATCATGATATTCTGCGGGTACGTTTAGTTTTTATTTCAACATGCATGCATGTGTATTTATTTAATTTTTTTTTGGGTCTGGTTTGGAATAAACTTTTACTTATCATGTATTAGGTTTGCAAAGCGTCTCATCGAGTAGCTGTACCCAAAGAGGATATAACAAAAGATATGGATGTTGATGGCATTCAACCCTTCATAATTAACTTCAAATTGGTTTTCTTTTTGCATGAAAAACTTAAAAAGTCAGTGCAAAATTGTCCGAAGTGTCAGATATGTCAAGGATATATCAAGGATCCAACTTATAGGTTTTGTTCAATCGCCTGCAAAGTAAGATTTTTTTTCCCCTTTTCTTTTTTGAGATTTTATCTTAGGCCTCAATTGTGTTAAATTTACTTATACATAACTTATGTTCATTTATAGGTTAAATCAGCTCAAGGAATCAATGGCGAAGTTGATCTGCAACCAAGTAATGGCCTGGAAGTCCAGCAGCTTCGTCCAATTAGAAGGCAAGGGAGAAAAGGAGAACCTCGTAGATCACCACTCAAATAATGGCTAGCTATTAAGTTTTTATGGTTATTGAACTCTCTAATTGACATGTATTTAGGCAGATCCACTAAAAAAAAGAAAATTAGTTGCTAATTTTATCTACTATTTCATTGGTTTCGCCCGTTTAAGCACAGGCTGCTTACTTTAAGTCATATTTTGAGTGCTTATTCTAGTCTGCCTAGTCAAGAAATAATACAAATTGCCTTAAATTGCCCTTTGGTTTAGGGTTTCAACCAAAAAACCTCCTTGTGATTTTTAAACTACCTTTTAGCCTCTTATGTGAAATTGTTAACGAATGCATGAGCCAACCAAGCATAATTTCCACGCAAAGTAATATATATATATATATATTCAAATTTTTTGGGTTCAAAATTCAAGAACAACGTATACACCATCAGGAAAGAGGAAGATGATGCGTTTGTTTGGAAGGCGCCATTGTTTGGGTAGGAAGGACTAGATGTTTGCACGTACAACCTTTTGGGGGAATTTCATGATTTAGATTTGGCCAAATTTGTGAAATTTGAGAATGCGCATTTCCAATTTTCAGGTTCCAGATTTTGAAGTTTTGATGTAATCGTGAGTTTTATAGTAATTCAGTTATAATTCATGTTTATATCAAAATTATTCCGGTTTATATCGAAAACTGGACAGAATTGAAATGGGAGAGGTCCCCATCTCTCCCAATTTTCATGCGATAGTTGGAGGCCCTTAAAGTGGTGTTCTTCGTCCATACAGATACATTGGTAAATCTTTTATACACTGATAGTGTATATTCTAACGGGTCTAGATATATGTCACACATACAAAATTGCTCATTCGACACCCATTAGTAAAAAATCATTTTTTAGATATGTTATACTCGTTAGTATTTTAAAATTTGGTTTGTATTTATTCTATGCTTCATGTAATTTTTGTGAACTCACAGTCCCACCACTCTAATCGCAATCCACACCTCCGAATCAGCCAACCTCAATAGCAAATGAGCACCCTTTTCTTCCTTTTCCTCGCGACCTCCTCCAATTGAGAACGGACATAGAGAAAAATTACTTCAACAAGTGCATTGTTTTCGTGTTTAATTTCAAGGAAAAAGATTGAAATTATGTTAAAAAGTCTTTTGTGGTCAGCATGAAATTCATTTCATTTTATATTTTCTTTTTTGTGGATAAGAAAAGTAATTATTGTTTGTGGTTCAAAAGATTGAAATATTCAATTATTCATAACACTATAGTACTTTTTATGATAGTATATATATAAAATAAATAAATAATTAAAAAATATGTTTATGATATAAGCAGAACAAAATTTGAAATTTTTATTAAATCTTGATAACCAAACAGACCCACTTTATCCGTAGAATTGGACCTGTCGGAGTCGGACTCGGACTCCCTATCACTATTCAATGAGGAAACTACATCTTTCTTATACGAACATTAAAACTCAATTTTATACGAACAATAAAACTCAAAATTCTGAAGACTAACGACTATTCTGTGGTTAAAGTTTTTTTTTTTCTTCTAAAAGTTCTGGGAATCATGCTGCTGCCACTATGGTTGAAATATTTACTTCAAGCAAAATTCTATCAAAATGATGATTTTTGTAACATTGAAGGCCATCGTTGAAAGACAAGTTTCCGTGAAAAAAAAATGCTTGGATGGGCTGATTTGTGACAAATGTTTGAAGGTTTCGCACAAAAATCATGATATTCTGCGGGTATATTTCCTAATTATAACAACCTTTATAAGTATGTTTTTTTTTCTCTTTTTTTTTTAATTATTTGATTTGACTGCATCTCAATTACCTAAATAATATTGTTTTAGGTTTACAAAGCATCTCATCAAGTAGTCGTGGCCAAAGATGATACAATGGAAGATATTGATGTTGATGGCATACAACCCTTCTTAGTTAACTCCAAGTCAATTCTCTTTTTTGCACGGAAGAGTTAATAAGTTGGATCAAAATTTTCCCAACTGCCAGATATGTGAAGGACGAATCATAGATCCAACATATGACTTTTGTTCAATCGCCTGCAAAGTGAGAATCCTATATTCGTTTAGGATTCTATGGTAGGACTTCAATAATGTGAAAATTGCTTAAACATGAATTTTGTTCCCTTGTAGTTGTAGGTTCAATCTCTTGGAGGTGTCTTTCTCAATGACAAAGTTGATGTTGATCTGCAGCCAAATAATGCCTTGTAAGTCCAGCTTTAACATCCAAGCCAAGGTGTCCAACCTCCTAGAAATTGTAGTTGTGGTATTTTAACTGTCTAGAGAAAGTGTGATGAATTAGAATTTTTATTCGTTACTTCTGTTTTTGCTCTTTTGAACACAAACAGCCTTTAATTTAAGTCAAAATTTTGGGAGGTTATTATTCTCGTCAGGCTTGTCAAGGAATTTGATTTAAAGTGCTTAAAATTGTCCCTTTGATTTCGAGTTTCTTATGTTTCAGGTCAAAAACTGGTACTGATAAACACATGAAGGTACATTACATCTGTATAAATGCATATGAATATGGAGCAAAGATATCTGTCTTTTTGCCTTACTTTGAAAAGTTAGACAGCCAACTAATTCACATTAGACGAGTAATTGAATCTGATGCAAGAACTACATTCTGGTTTAAACTGACACAGTTAAGAGCTATTGTGTATTACCTCAGCCATTTTGGTTCTATGGTCTCCAATATTTATTTCGTCATTCGATCAAAAGTTGGGGGTTTTGCAGCATATCCACATACATTTACATAGATGATATGAATCCCCAACTTCTCTTCTAGCCCTTTATTTATTATTCAGCAGAGCACTCTTTTACTCTCGTATTGATTAAATCAGGGGACATTTGACCTCTCAATGGGATTTTTAACAAGCTCTGCGATTAAATTCGCCAAGAACCACATTGAAAGATTGCAAAGTAGTTTCAATACTAGGAAATCTTCATCTTGATCCAGCTAAAGTCATATGGTTAATTCAAGCACTTGGATTAAATTTCCCCTTGACATCAAACTGTTGAACACCAAGAACAAGCTTAACAATGGTTGACACTTGACAGACATTCATTTGCTCCAAAGCAAAGAAAGCGTACCATTTGAGTAAGATAACAATATAGATCACCTCGATGCACAAAGAATTTCAGTCAAGAACATGTTCTGCACCAATAGCAAAGGATATACATAATAACTAAACACAAGCAAGTGTTTCCAAGTGCTTGTGTGCATCAATCCAATCATACAATGTAAGATTCTCTCCAAAATAAAGAGCACCTGGAGGATTTATTTCCACATGCTCAACAACCTTCTTTGTGATAATGTCATATGAGATCAACTTACCTGGCAATGACAACACAAGCTTTGCCTTGTTTTCTTTTTCATCTGCAACAAAACTCGGAACTCTAAATTGATATCTTTCCACTTCATCAGGATCAAATGCCTCATTGACAATCAACGGGTACTCAGCGATCAAAAAATCAAGATCAACACGATGCTTGACATACCACTTCGAATAATCACTCTCCATCTCCAGAACATCAACCAATGTAGCTCGAGGACTGTACGTCTCGATGAGATGTAAATGCCCACCAGACTCCCCAAAGTACAAGATATTCCTTCTCCACTGGTCATCAGGAATCAAAGGACTTGGCATTGGCTTGAACCTCTCACTCCACAAATCAAAGCACAAAAAATCCCCATCAGCATTCGCCCAATGCATAGCATCATCCAAATAAGCCCCATACTTGAAAAGAACATTTATACTATTGAACATGGAACTCAAGTTGTCATCCTCGTCAAGCTCCTCATCCCACTCAAAATCAAACTCATAGGACTCATCTGTCTCCTTCCAAACCCCAGTCTCCGAGGAGTACAATGAAAACCGGAGTACAATCTCCGGCAACCTCATCCAAACGCATAAAATTTTGTAGTGGTCGGGTTTTAAAGGATCGAAAGCCAAACTCAAATCCCTAATTGAATGGCGATCCTCGGGCGAATCCGGAAGCTGAATAAACCGACTCTGATTGGTAGTAGGATTATACATAAAAAATTTTGTGCTTTCATCATCGTACGGGTCCAAACAGATCAACCCATTACAGGAGTGAATCCGCCATGGAAAACCCTCCCTTCGATTGCTCAAATTAGAAGTTATAACACGCATGGAATTGACATCTTCCAAACTATTGCTAAGACAAAGGAAATTGAACTCAGGAACCCAACAAAATACCCGGTAAAAGAAGAGGTTGGTGGCGGCGGCGGAGGAGGTGGGATTGCGGCGGGCGTGAAGGCGGCGGAAATTGGGCCTGGAAATGATTGAGAGCCATAGTTTGGAGACGCATTGCAAGCGCAGGAGGGATTTTGGTGGTAAGCAGAGTAGAATTTCGGTTAAGAGGTCTTCGTTGTTGATGATGGACAGGGTTGATGGAGATGGTGGCGGCGGCAGTGGTGAGACGGCGGAATGAAGTGGGGTGGTGCCGGAGATTTTCGAGGTATAATGGGTGAGACGAAGTTGGGGTTTGTCTTCTTCGTCCGCCATGGTAAATGATTCGAAGGCTGAAGCAAAAGAACGAAATGATGATATTAGTATAGGGTATATCACTCGTACCTGGTTTCAGAGTTATGGATCATAATCTTACTGGGCTCTTGGCATATCTAGGAAGCATGGAAAGCCCATCTGTAACCTTTACGATGTCAGTTTGGCCCTTTCATGCAGCATTACGTTTTCCTCCACGCTAGTACAAAGCGATAAGTGTGATTGTCTATTCATCCCGACCATTGTACGTTAGAACGTTCGGACTAGGCTTCTCTTCATTGTGTTAAAGAGAACGTCAGTCCATTACACTCGAATAAAATTAATTTAAAAATTATTTTTGAAAATCAACACAGTTCATAATATATTTCATTGCTTATACTAGTTATACATGAATAAAGTTTCGTATGAAATTGATCAAGTTTTGTCGCCTGATTAATTATTGCAAAATTTTCATAATTTTAATCCATTTTTTATTTTCAAATGTTTCGTGTAAATTTAATATCAAAATATTTTTAAAACAATATCATTTTTTAGTATGTTGATCTAGAGATCAAAAGAAAATTAATGACTCAGTTACGTGATTTTATAACATTATATAAATAAATGAAGAGGCCAATGGAGAGAAATCTAATGGAGAGGATCTTAACCCTAGAACGTTCATCCTACTTCAAGATTGAATGATACATTGGAACATTTATCACTCCCTTCAAGATTCATTATTCATTGTTACATTGGTCTTCCAAGATGATACATTAAGGGTCTGTTTGGTTGGAAGTAAAATGTTTTCCTTGGGAAAATATTTTCCGTGGAAGTAATTTTCCATGAAAATCATTTCTCTTTCATCATTTTCAGGTGTTTGGTTAGCTTATTGAAAATATTTTCTTACTTCATTTTTCTGGTGTTTGTTTAACTTTTGAAATATTTTCACTTTTATCTCTATTTTTACTTTCTACACATTATAACTATATACTTCTTCCCATGCAAAATAAGAAAATTTATCTCATTGTTTACTTTAAAAAATCTTGGAGAAATGTATATATGAATAAAAAATATCTCCTTAAGCAATAAACAAATTGCTGGTCATTTAGTGTCAAATATCAATCACATGCAATGCTTATTGTGACATATATCTTGCACTCTCACTGCTGAAAGTTTCTCTAGAAAAGAATGTCCCTATTATACATAATTAATTACTAGCATAGGATTAGCAGGATGAGATTTTTTTTTTTTTTTGAATATACTAGGGGGAGGGTTGGGTTGGGTTGGGTGGTAAGGGGGAGGGAGTGTAAGGAAGAGGTCTTAGGTTCGAATCCTCCTGTTTACACTAAAAAAAAAAGAACATACTACAAGATGTTTTCAGTAAGTTTGGAACATACTACAGGCGAGATGCATGCATTTCGGAAAATAACTTCAGTAAGTTTGGAAGGGAAGTTGTTTTCCATAAGATGAGTGAAAATATTTTACATAGGAAAATGTTTTCAGTAACTTTTGTGCAACCAAACACGGGAAATTAGGAAAATATTTTCCTGGAAAACATTTTCACCCGAAACAAACGGACCCTAAAACATTCGGTTTTCTTCAAGGTATTGATCCCTCAAGATGAAACATTAAAACATGTAGTTTTCTGTGAGGTTCATGGATACATTGATGTACTTTTTTGTGATTCATTAGTTTTTTACTTTTTATAGAATTTCTAAATTCATATATTTATATTAATGTTGGTACGTGTATAGTTGGTCTTGTATGATGTAAAAATAGAATATTGAAAAACATCATTTGTAACTTTAGAAACATTGAAAGAAAGGTGGAATGATAGATATATTCTCGCTAATCTTTTGGTCTTCATTCTACTTTCTCTTTACTGTGTAGTTTTATTAGTAATAAATCTACAATACGAATCACCAAATCCAGAACATATATTACTAGATTTACAGCATTACTTTTCCTTTTTGTCAAAGCACCTTGACGTTATTTATTTTACTTATACTTTTTCAACCATTGATGTATTTTGTTTACCTTTTCCCTGTCTTTCAGGCAAAAATTAAAGATGGACCAACAAAAATGACAAATTTTCTCTCAGAACCTTCATATTTGTTTATTGATAGAATTTAGGCTAATGGAATATAGTTCTGTACCTAAGGCTAAGGAGTACCAAATTACCCACACTAAGGTTGTTCTCCTTCGCATGCAAGAACGTGGTTTTTAATCACCTTCTTAAAGTAAGCAAACTGCCTTAGTGTTCTTTAATTACCTTCTTAAAGGGTGTGTATAAAGGATAGGATATTGATGTATAGTTTTGGAAATCCTTTCCCATCCATTGGGATGGGATAGAGCAGCTGAAAGGAAAGAAAGAGAAGAGGGTAAAGTCCACATTGAAATGACTGCAAACTTAGTTTGGCACATAAGGAAGACAAGGAACAACTAGAACTTTAAACAGGGAGGGCCATATTGTCTCACAACACGCTATGGATGACTGGATTGAGCTCAAAAAGGCCAACTTGCTGTGCAACCGAGAAGGACAGGAGAACAATGCTTGATTTAAACATTCATGGCACAATTGGTGAGCTCCAATTAACACTCTTACCATCATCTGTACAGATGCAGCAATGAATTACCAATGGAACAAATATGGTATTGGGAGTGCTGTCAAAGAAAAGGGATAATTTCAAAAAACCTCCGCTGAGGTTTTTGACTATTTCACTAACATCCCTCCAGGTTTTAAAAATTATACTAACCTCCCTTGAGATTTATTATCTTGTACTATTTAGGTCCAACCAACAATTAAAAAGTGATATTATAAGAGAGGAAAAAATATGATTCCACTAATGCCTCTCATCTATTAAATTATTTAATTAATTAATATCCGCCCAAACATTAAAGAAAACACTAGCATTTATTGTTTATCATCAGGGATTAAATCACATATGACATAAAAAAATAATATATTATTCTATATATTTTATTTAATATAAGATCTAAATTGTTGTTTTTAATTACAAATTCGTTATAAAAAATGATCAACAACAAATAATCAAAAATTTTTGTAATCAAAATATTTTAAGGAGTGAACTTTAATATCATAAAAATTCAGCAACTAACCTTAATATGTTGCCAAGAGTATTTATGATATTAAATTTGTTCTCTATAATATTTTGGTTGCAAATTTTTTGATTATTTGTTGTTGATCATGTTTGACAATGGATATGTAACTGAAAAGAGTAATTTGCATCTTGTATTAAGTGAAAAATATAAAATGATATACTATTTTTTGATTCTATATGTGATTTGATCCTTAATGATAAACAACAAATTTAGTGTTTTTCCTTAATGCGTGAATTGGTATTAAATTAATTAAATAATATAATAGATGAGGGGTAATGATGGAATCATATTATTTTTTCTCTCTTAACATTATTTTTTAATTATGGATTGGATCTAAATGTTATAAGATAATTAACCTCAAAGGAGGTTAGTGCAATTTTTGAAATTTGGAGGAAGGCCAGTGAAATAGTCAGAAATTTTAGGGGAGCTTTCTGAAATTATCCCCGAAGACAACTGTGGGAGACTAATCACAACCAGGTCCATATGCCATCAGAACTGTCCTGCTCAAAGCACCAGAGGAAAATTAGACATCAATACTGATCCTTTCTGACGGTAAAGCTGTGGCTGATAAGCTGAACCAGAGCGCTAGTGATCTATCTGACATTGATTTCCTTGTAAATGATATTAGATTTTTGAGTAGATTATTTTGGCGCTGTACTTTCTCTTTCATTAATAAAAAAGTCAACTTGTGTAGTCACGATTTGGCAAAATTTGCCATCAATCTCATTAACCAAGTAGGTGGAAGGATTGTTTCTTGTGTTATTTATGAAAGTTGCACATAGTGATTCCATGATAGTTGCTAGTAAGTTAGTATTCGACTTTGTAAGTATCAAGATTAATCCCATATATATATATTTATTTATTTATTTATTTTTAAATAAAAATAACGTAAAAATGGTGGGGTTAGACATTGACGGCATATTATATATATACATACATATATACTTATATGCACATACATATATATATAGACACACATATATATACAGAAGTATGCATATTTTAGTCTGCTTCACATTGGATAACCCCTTCAACTACAGATAAATGGAACAAATTGAGTATTTTTTTTTTTTTTTTTGGTGTAAGAACAAATTGAGTATGTTGCCTTTGGTTGAGAACTATGACAGGTAGCTTACAATTATGCTCATAGCAAGAAGTATATGAAACCAAAAATATATAAATAAAAAAGTTCTGAAATGATTGTTAATTAACCTTGAGTTTGGCATGTTTCAATGCTTTAGTTCGTTAATATTAGACAATGCTCGAGGGGTGATGATCTGTTTAAAAAATTGAAAAAAAAAAATCATACGATGCTAGCTTAGTTAGAACGTTGATACATAATCAATACTTAAAATACCTTCATTTGCTATATTAAGAGCCTCTGAATCTACTGTTTACTATTCGAATCTATTGTCAACAATGCATTTCTCAGATCTAGAAAGGGGAAGTGCTTGTTGTTTTATATTTGAAGTCATTGAAATTCAATACGCATCATGACGTTCAATGAAAGGTCTAAGGAAGTTCCAATAGGAAAATTTTGAAAAAGAAAAATACTTATTACTAAAAGCTAAAACGAAATTTCCATCCTCTTTTCTTTTTTGATAAAATAGACGTCAATATTATTACTAAACTAGTTAAAAATGGTCCAGCACGACAAAATGATCTGCACTAATGACGAAAAGAATACATAGAATATATTGCAGATATATCTGATGTAAAAAATCATTAGAATTAATGGACTTACCAAAATATAATCGATTACACTGTATTCTTTTATCTTTGAGACGTGAATTCTTTATGTAACCTAAACAAACTTTACCTATGATTGTAACAACATTTTAAGGAGCTATTTGGTAATTGTTCATTAATCACTTTCACTATCACTTTCATTAACTAGTTAATGGTAATGGGTTTCAGTTGAAACCTATAGAGTGTTTAGTAAATAAAATTTAAGTATAGGTTTAACTTTTTTTTCCTTTTCCCTACTCTTTTTTCTTCTAAATTTCCCACTCTCGAAATTTTCTGGTATTTTGTAACTTTCTATTTTTTAATAAAAAAATATGAGTTACTTGAGTAAGTGAATAATGGTTCCCTATAAAAAAAATTACTTAATCACTAAATCCATATAATGGATTTATTATACCCATTAACTCATTTCAATTAACCTTAAGCAAATGATAAGTATCATTATGATTAATTTTGAAACTCATTCCTTAATATGAACATGAATCCCAATTAACAAAAGCTGCCTAAGTTTGCTCTTTCCTATTATTCGCTAAAGGTCATGGGAAAATGGCAACACTCAATTCCTTATTTTATTTCTTTTCAAGATATCACTGTGAGGTGTGATGGGCCACCTTGAACAACAATTACATGAAATGGTGAAAGGTCTCAAGTCCCTAATGAAATGATTTTGACAAAGAAAGTTTACTTTATACAGCCATCTTGAAAATCAGGCCTTGGAAGATATTTTTGGAGCAAGGCAAAGGATCTTTAAGATCTTTTCTTTGACCAAAAGCAAAACAAAACATGTCTGTTGGCATGGGTCCATATGGAAAAAAGCTTGACACTCGTGAGAATATTTGACTGGTTTTGCAAAATGTCATCATCTCCGTTGGATTGCATTTTTCATGATTTTTCATGAAAAAATTATTGTAACGATTTAATACATGTGAAAGAAAAAATAATAGAAAATGTGATCACGAAAACGACGTAATTTTCTGACAGAAAATGACAATCCAAACAGGGCATCTTTTCTGTTTTTCAAAAAATAAAAAAAAAAACAGATCTTTTCTGTTCATTTTGTCTTCTTTTCCATGCAACCACACAATTATGTCATGCACAATGTTAGACACCAGAATCAGAGAATCTTCTTTTTGACGGTAGAAGAGAAAAATTTATTGTGTGGACGGGGAAAAAATTACAAGCAAGGGATGTACGGATTTAAGGGTAGAATGGGGTGGATAAGAATTGAAAAGTCATAATCCAATGGTCCGTGATTTTTCTCAAAAAAATTTTACATTTTTTGTGAATATATTTTTTAATTAATTTTTTACATCACATACATCAAATTATTAAGGTATTTTTTTTATACAAAAACTCCTAAAAATAGCAATCAAAACAGGCTCACTTGAAAGAACCATTGAGAGGCAAAGATGGTATACCAAAAGTTGTTTTGTATTGATCATTTTACAAAGCGTAGAAAAGTTTAATTTAGGGAGAAATAAAAACAAGATTTGAGCCAAAACCTCAATGTAAATAATATCACGTTAATTAATTGAAGAAGGCAAAATATTCTGGCAACAAATGTGACTGGATACTGTTCATTTTATTTCCTATTTTTCCTAATGCGATCTACAGACTTAATAAGTATTGATTTCCATTAATTACCATAAAGGGAAGTCTGTTACTTACCCGTCAATAAAATCTTAATACAGCCTATGATAAAATCTCCTTATCTTAATTTATCAATTTCCATTTAAAATCATTCTTTTTAGGAGAAAAAGAAAAACAAAGAAAAATTCCACCATATAATAACAGCTAAGCAACACTTGTTCACTTCTGCCAGCACGTGGCAATAAAACAATATAATGGATTCAATAAGAGTATAGAAACAAAAGCAATTATGTTTTCTTTCCCAAAGAAAACTTTATTAAATTAACCTGTTCATGAGAATGCTTTTAATAACCCAAAAGAATTGAAAAAGAAAGCAAGGATTTTAGGGAATAGTAAAGTCAATTTTCCAAAAACAAATGTACGAGGATGAGTTTTTATTGATTTTTGAAAAATATTTGTAACACATCTTCCAACCACCCTGTTATGACACATGTACTTTTTCAAGAAAAAAAAAAGGGACTATAATAAAAGTTCTCTAAAAATACCCAAGAAAATTATTTTTTTTTCTCTTATTTGCTTTTGTGCTAGAATTTAGAATTGTCAATAGGAGGAGAAAAGTAAAATCTACAATATACCAACGAATAGCTCTTGCTGATTCTAATTAATTAACTTTTTGCAGAATCTTATGCAGCTGAGAACAATCCTTGAAACATACCTCATTGCAACAATGAAATGTGTATAAGAAGAAAACTTCAAAAGAAAAAGAAAGATATTACTTATAGGACAAAAATCATTTAAGAGAAACAAATGAGTAATATATCTTTTGCAAAAATCATTTAAGAGAAACAAATGAGCTGTATTATTTTTTTAGGTTGCATAACTGACAAAATACTAAATACTCAATTAGTTTATCTTGTGTGTCCTTTGTGATTGTTGGCCTAATCAGCAACATCCCTCAGATCCCGGTTCGACGGGACTAACCGCCCAGCCCGTGGCACCCAGGGGTGCAGACCCTCATGCTGGCCGAGCGTGGTACAGTGTTTTGCGCTGCCATTGTGGTTAAGGAAATAAAGTTGCGCCTTCACTAAAAGCTATAGCTTTTGGTGCAATGGTAAGCGCTTGATCCTGACAAGTGGTATCAGAGCGAGGTCGCGGGTTCGAATCTCCCTGGCTGTTGCTGGGGGAGGGATTGTTGGCCTAATCAGCAACATCCCTCAGATCCCGGTTCGACGGGACTAACCGCCCAGCCCGTGGCACCCAGGGGTGCAGACCCTCATGCTGGCCGAGCGTGGTACGGTGCTTTGCGCTGCCATTGTGGTTAAGGAAATAAAGTTGCGCCTTCACTAAAAGCTATAGCTTTTGGTGCAATGGTAAGCGCTTGATCCTGACAGTGATTAAGGGTGTCAATTGGTTTTTTTAAGTCAGACTTTAGCAAGTTCAAGTTTGACTCACACATTATATGAATTTTTGGGTTTCGAGCTCATATTAAAAGACTCAAATTCAACTCACACTATGATATGAATTTTGGTTTCAAATCGGGTTTGACTCAAACTTATAATTAAATATATAGTTATATATTATATATATTTTATAATTATGAATTAATACAAATATTTATATAATTCATTAACATTTTATGTCGTAATATGTATAATTATAAATTATAGATATTATTATATATATATTATACATATATAAATATACTCATATATGGATCGAGTTTTAATCGAGCATGAGCCTAATATAGTTCAAACTCGACTCACATTTAATTCGAACCTAATATTAAGGCCCAAGCTCTGCGTGGCTCAATTAAAGCTTAGATTCAGTGAGTTTTTTCAGGCTAAACTCGAGTTTACCCGACCTCATTGATAGTCCTACTTGTGATTAATGCTGCAAAATGAATATTCAACTTATAAAACTAGTTGGGAGACGCGTTGAGTGATTGAGGAGAAGGAGTGTAAGTGAGAGGTTTTGAATTCAATTCCTCCCACTTGCACTAAAAAAAAATCTTATAAAACTAGTTGATGTTTGTTACCAATATAAGATGAAACAGATCAGGTGGCGTAACATGAGTGCAAGGTTTTGCTTTAAAAGGTTACATTACCTACCGATCTTTCACGGATGCAGGTGGTGTAACATCCTCGCAATGTTCTTTGAGCAGTATTCTATAGATCTTTCTATTCTATTAACCACAAACAAACCAACAAAAGCTAAATTGTAGAAAAAACTTGGAAGAAGCTAGTTGTAAAGGAGAAAGTAGCACGCAATATAGTTAGCAGTTTTTCTTTTTCTTTTCAAATTTCTTATAGTAATGTTGTTGGTTGGTGTCAACTTTTACTAATTGTAACTATACTTTTAAGGGAAAATTGTCAACTTTTATTAATGAACCTAAAAATAAAAAATAAAAAATTATAACATAAAAAAGAAAGATTAATCTTTCCTACATTATCATTGTATATACTGACGGTTTTATGTACCACCATATCATTTTAATTTAAATTTAAACACCAAAATTTATATTTATGATACACATCTAAATTCGCAAGCGGATATACTAACGGTGCATGAAAAGATTTACCAAAAAAAAAAACTCTACTATTCCAAGACAAAGAATGGTCTTTTATGTTATAATTTTTATTTTTTTGGTTTAATAAATGTCATGTGAATATAATGAAGTTGACCGAATGATCTATCGATTCTATTTTCGAAATTTATTACTGGGTTATTGGATGATTTGATTCAGATTGAAAATTAGGTTCAGGGATGTAATAGTTCTAATTTTTAAATGTCAGGGATGAATTTGCTTTATTTTAAAAGTGAGGGATGAAAAGAATATTTTTGCGAAATGTGAAGGATGAAACATGTCATTTTCCCTACTTTTAAAGCAAGAAACTACTCCAAAAGCACTTACTCCTCGTGGTATATATTTAATCGTACAGGGACATAAACCAAACAATTTTTTGTACAACTCTTGTAATCTACTTTAGCATTTTCTTCTCAACATTTCTCGTTGCAGAATATAAGCCTTATTTTAACTGATTTAGCTCCGGTAGCTAGCTTGTACATGTGAGATGGACCATCGGAAATGGAGCCTCTCTAATTTGAGTTTTGTACTTCAGTTGTTTGAATTGATAGAACTTCAGTGTAAACTGATACAATTTTGATATAAACATGAATTATAACTGAGTTGGTATGAAACTCACGATTATACTAAAAACATATTAGTTTACATCAAAATTATACTCCCTCCGTCCCACTTTGATAGTCCCGTTTTTTTTTTCACACAGTTTAAGAAAAAGTAGTTAACTTTGTTGGAAAAGTAAATTTAGATTGCTATTTTCCTAAAATACCCTCACATTAAATATGGTACAACTTTATGGGAACTTGAATTGATGGTAAAAAAAAAATCAACTCTCATTAAATGAGGTAGGTTTATAGTAACAACTACTTACATTGAATAAGGGTATTTTAGAAAAATTAAAATACAACTACATTCTTCAATTGGAAAGTGGACTACAATTTGGGACAGATGAAAAAAGAATACAGGACTATCAAAGTGGGACGAAGGGAGTATCAATTTATGTTCTGTACTTCAGTTGTATGAATTGATAGAATTTTCGGTGTAAACTGATACAATTTTAATACAAACATGAATTATAACTGAGTTGGTATGAAACTCACGATTATACTAAAAACAATATTGATTAATCTTTCCTACACTGTCAGTTTTGGATGATTGATAACCATGCAAAATTTGAATTTAGAATCCAACTTTTGCACATGTATCATGAATCTAACGATGATAGTGTATACACTATTAGTATATATAAAATTGTGTCAATTTATACAATTAGACGGCTAGATAGAAATAAACAGAACCTCAAAGAGGCCCTGACCCTTGGAGGATATCAAAAACTCGTCAAGTTATTTAATCCACACTTAATTCAGTGTCGTAATAGAAACAAATTCTTGTAGTTGTTGGTGAGAAGTGTGATTACAGCAGCATAACACTACAAAAACATGTCACGAGATGTTACAAGACAAATGCCAACCTCTTTCCATGAGTCCTCTCTGACTCAGTTAATGCCCTTTTTCCTAAGCCATTAATAGTCGCCTTACAGCATTCTTCCCCCACCCCCCCACCCCCCCCCCCCCCCCGGGGGGCGCCCAAAACCATATTATTCCTATAAATCAGAGCTTTTAAGCAAACCAAAGCTTCCATTTACATTTTTTTCTGCAAACTCACATCTTCAATGGCTTCTACTCCCCATGAGTCATTGAAGTCAGCAGCAGCAGCACAGCTTCTCACATTTTTGCTTTTCACCCTTCAGTTTTCTGGTATTCCGACTAATGCACTGAATATTGGTTTGCAATTAGATCCAGGCGTCAAATTGGTTTGCCCTCCAACTTCCTCCTCTGTTTAAATCACCCCTTTTGCTTCTCCTTTCAATAATTCCTGTTCTTGAATTTTGTAGAAAAAAGAGTGTAGCAGTACATGTGAATCCACGTTCTGTGGAGGTAAAGAATCTTCCCTCTCAAATCCCTCTCAGCTTTTGTTAAATTTTTTTCAAGAAAATCGATCAATTTCTAAGTTTTCTTGGAAATTTTATTGAATTTGCAGTTGCTCCATTTCTAAGATATGGGAAGTATTGTGGGCTTCTGTATAGCGGTTGTCCAGGGGAGGCGCCATGTGATGGTTTAGATGCTTGCTGTATGGCGCATGATAAATGCATTCAAAGCAAAAACAGTAAGCCTTCTTATTTACTCCCTCCGTCCCACTTTGATAATCCAATTTTTTTTTTTGGTCTGTCCCAAATTGTAGTCCATTTTCCAATTAAAGAATGTAATTTGATAATCCAGTTTTCCTTTTTTCTGTCCCAAATTGTAGTCCATTTTTCAATTAAAGAATGTAGTTGTCTTTTAATTTTTCTAAAATGCTCTTATTTAATGTAAGTTGTTATTACTATAAACTACTTTATTTAATATAGATTGTTAGTATTGAATATAACCTATCCCATTTAATGCATTTAGATTTTTCAAAACATATTGATATATGAAAAATCAACTTTATTTAATGTAAGGGTATTTTCTAAAGTTAACTATTTTTTCTTAAACTGTGTGAAAAAAAAACTAGAACTATCAAAATGGGACAGAGGGAGTATCAAAAAAGTGTAATTATAACAATTTTGGTAGTGGGGTATTTATCTTGAATTGCAAGATTAATAGCCGAAAGGGGGGGGGGGGGGGGGAATAAAGGCTCTGTTTCAGTGATAGTTGGTCAAATTTTTTTAATTAGTATTGATTTTTCAAGAAAGATAATAAGGACAAAATAAAACACAGAGCAGGTATGTGTTTAAGCAAGTATATACTTTTATAAATTTATTGTAGATATAAATATTGTTCTTGCACAGTAACTCAATAAATAGAAAAAATAGATATACACAAATCTAAGAAAAATACACAATTCCACGAAATGATGACCAAACGGTTTAAACCACTAGCTCTTAGCTTAGTGGCCACCACCAAAGTTGATGGAGTGGTGGGGTGGGAGGTCAGGGGATCAAGCCCTACCTACCTAACCTCCCACCATTGGCCCCAAAAATGTGGCAAGCCACTTCGAATGGCTTTCTAGACGAGTGTATCGTATCGACAAAAAAAAAAAAAAAAAAAACCAAACGGTTTAGCCTGAAAGCATTCAGCATAAAAAAGCACTTTCGCTAAGATTTTGGAATCCTTGAAAAACGTGAACAACTTGGAGTGAGTCAATTCCCTTTTATGGAAGAAAGAAGGCACCTTGGTTGAGTCTGAGAGCCTGTTGCAAGAAAAGACCAAATTGCTGTTAAATGCCAATTTTCGCAACACAAGTAATGTTCAAATTGCTATTAAATACCAATTCCTTTTTATGGAAGAAAAAGGCACCTTTGGCTGAGTTTTGAATCAGATGATTCTCACTCTGATATTCTTATTGAAGACGTTATTTTTCATTTGTATAATTTCTTAGCTTGGGAGGTTTCTTGGACTTTTAGAAATAACAATACAGTCGCTCACCTTTTAGCTGAGAATATATAATGAATTCCAAATTCTTGTATGTGGAATGACTCTCTATCTTCCTTTGTTATTTCTGCTCTTGAAGCAGATATAGTATGCTATTAATAAAATTTGCCTCTCTTTATTTATATATATATATATATATATATATATTGCCTTTATCCATAGAGTAGCATTTTTCATCAAACTGGATCATTGATCCATAGACAATTCTGCATTCTTGTGTTTGTCACCTGTTGTTTATTATTAGTATTTTTCCAGAATGTGCTGTAATGCTATCATACTGCAAAGAACAGGTGCATAAGGTCTGAGTACAATTATATGACTTTTACACCAACTTCTGTGATAGCTACTAAATACAACAACTAAACAAAATTGAATTGAACCATGGCAGCAAGGGCAAGGCCCAGACAGACACAAAATTTTACCATTCAAATCATAGTTTAGTGCATTAAATTATGAAGCCCACAAAGGAAAATCCCAAAAAAAAACAAAAGAAACTAATTTATCGCGTGTCCCTTTTTTGTTTTTTGGATAAATTATATTTTACCCCCCCTGTGATTTAGCCTTTTTTTTACTCCGTTACTAATGATCTTTCCCGTCACTTTGACACTTTAATCCAAACCATAAAGGGGTTATGTATAGTTTTTGAAACCATAGAGGGATTATATAAAAAACTGCTAAATCACAGGAGGGGTAAAGTGAAATTTACCCTTAGTCAATCGATAACATTTACACTTATACTAGCCTGTACTAGGGGAGGGTCCAACTTTAGAAACTCATATTTTTACATTATATTTTTTGTATTTGTATTTGTATTGTGCAGATGACTATTTTAGCCAAGAGTGCAACCAAAATCTCCTCAATTGCGTGAATGGATTCTACAAGTCAGGTGCACGAACTTTTAAAGGGAACACTTGTTCAGTGGATGAAGTTGTTTTCCTTATGAGAAAGGTGATTGGTGCAGCCATATTGGCTGGAAGAATATTGCATCATAAACAAGATGGAGTGTAGAAATCTGTTTTAACTTTGTTGTTAATTGTAAACCTTAGTATCCTTTTGCTCTCTTTTGGTTCTAATTCTTTTATTTTTGTCAACAACTGTTATTAAAATGAAATCCAAATGGACTGAAGTTTGTTTTTCCTTACTTGTTTCACAATTTTGTGACCCTTTGAGTGAAAAATGAAAATAGGAACAAGTTTCAACCAAGTTCTGATAGACAAAGTTCATAAGGAGGAGTGAACTTTGAGAAACCTTTGCTGTTTTTCTAGCTTTCGAGCCATTGGGAGTCTTGGGAAAATTGCCAAAGTAGTTTCTCACATTTTGTTCTGTCGATATTTGTGGTTTGTACTTCTATAACACTTCACTTTTAAAATGATGAATTGGTCCCTCACAGATCCAAAACCTTCATCCCAAACTTGTTTTTGGTTACATTTGCCTAAAATTAATAAACACGTACACCAATTTTTTGGACCATGAAAAGAGCATCCACCCAAATTTTAAACGCAAAAAGTTGCATCTTAGTTATACATGGTTAAATTATCGTTAAAGAATACCATTACCAATCAAGCTTGAAAATCTTCTAGTTCTAAAAATTAAGACTCTAGAATCCTTCCTTGTAATCTGTGATTTTTTTCCTTCAAAACCACTTAAAAGGAATCAACTCACAACAATCTGGATTGTCAACACATCTAGCTTTTTTGGGTCAATTCATCCAAGGTACATTTGAGTCAGAGATTGAGCTCTCGCAATTCCTTCAAAGTTGCTCGTTTCATTGCCTTCTCTTGTGGAAGGTTTACCTTTTCCTCTTTATTCTTTGAAATCTTGAATGCTTCAAGTTAGTTATCATTGACTCTTTCATATTTGAACTTTCAATGCCCACTATGTTAAATTCACGTCGACTATTGGGGTTGGTCCAGTGATTTGTTGTCAGCTTTAAGGTTCGAATCGTGGGCTTTTTTGCCGTCTTTATGCCAGCAACGATGCTAAACTCCATGTTTTACACATCTCAATATAAAAACTCATTAGAACGGCTCAATTCACAAGCCGGCACATTTTAATGGGTTTAGAATGAAAGAAATCAGATGTGCATTTTTAACAATTTAATACCTTAATTAAATTTCACAAAAATAAACTTCTTACAAAAACCAAAAGAAAAAAAACAGAGACATCTGTACATCTGTTCGATGCAGACGATGGACATAGTAGCCGAATAGAGTGCCAAATTTAATAGCGGGTCCTCCGGGGAATTGTCTCTTTTGAGAGCCCTGCTCTAAATTTGCTTTATAGTCTGTGGAAAAAATCAAAGAGTACTAAGAAAGGAAGAAATGTTTCCTACTTGTGTTGATTGTGTATTGAAAACACTGGAACTGCAGCTGGCCGATCCATGCTTAACTCTTCCAAGGAAACATCCAATCCAAAATCTTCAGATGGAGTTAAGGTTCCTGAAGTGCTATTTCTGGTGCTTTTCAACGCTTGCAGGTGCGGATTTGAACTTTCCCATGAACAATGTTTGGGCCGGAATTGATTTTAGTCTTTCTATAAACTACAAGAGATATTATACACATTTCGATAGTGCTGTGTCCACAGCACTAGCAAAAGTTCAGCTTTATAAGCCAAAGATCAGAAAATCCTGTATTGCTTTTTTAGAACGCTCATCTGTATTAATCCAGCCTCGCAAGATTTATGATATGGTTGAATTCCTAGACTGCATCATCGAGAATCTGGAGTATCTTGTCAGCTCAAAATACAACATGAATCTTCGGGTGAAGGAGCAGATGGGAATGGGATCCTCGGAAGAGAAGCTCAGGTTGTTGAGATCACTTCTTGTTCTCGCGGAGATAAGGTGCAGTAGGCATGAAATTTTGATTGATCATCTCTTGGTTCACAATCAAGCTTGGATTAATAGCATTGCTTGCCAATCACTTTTGCTGTGGATAGATCCTATGGATCAGAACAATCAGAAGGTGATAGAAATGCATCTCCAACATACTTATAGTTCTGTGACAGCTAAAGTCGTTGGTAGCTACATCGATATATTCTTACGAATTCTACCAGCTTCCATTAGAGATTATAATTACAGAGAAATTCTTGATGAGGGGCTTATATTCTTGATTGCTCTTGTGATGGAATCACCAAAGAAAGGGGTTCTGATACCAACAGGTGTCTCTGTCGATGAGGTTAGATTTCTCATGCACTCATTCCTTTCAGGGAGGAGGAAAGAGCACATTGCAAAAGATAGGGATGTTTTTCCAGATTATGTAGAAGAATTCTTATTGGAGATCAATAAAGTCAAAGCAAAGGCAAGGGAGTTTTATACCCAAGATATTCATAAGTTGAGGTGGTTCAGGTCTCCCTTGACAAATGGAATTGGATTTATTGATTCTCTGTTGGAAAAACTGAAGGAAACATTGGAGGGCAAGGCAAAAGTGCTTTCCTTTGGAAGACATCAAGTTGGAGTAATCCAAGAGGAGCTGAAATCCGTCAGGCCAGATCTCGACAATATATTGGAGCTGAAAAATGACTCTGAGGAACTCAGTGCTCTTTGGACACAAATTGTCAATGTGGCATACCGGGCAGAACATGTTATTGACTCTTGCTTGATTGGAGATGGTCAAATTTCCTACCATGTTATATGTCTTTCTGATATCATAGAAGAAATTAAGCTCATTAAAAATGAGTTTAGGAAAATCAGAAGGAAGGAAGTCTACATCAGAAAAATCAGTGGCAACAAGGACTCAAGTAGGACGCTTCCAGCTCGAGCTAATACTTCAAAACTTGATGAAATTGTGGTGGGGTTTAAAGATGTAGCAGAAACAATAATGGATAAACTCAGGGGAGGATCAGCACGGCGTGACATTGTTACAATTGTGGGCATGGCAGGACAAGGTAAGACAACTTTGGCTAAGACAATTTATAATGATCCTTTAATTCAGTATGATTTTCACATAAGTGCCTGGTGCTGCATCTCTCAAGTATATAAAAAGAGAAAGTTACTGCTTGACATTTTAAGTCATATTGTCACACGTGATACAATAATTACAATGAGTGATGAAGACCTAGGTGAACGGCTTTGGAAATGTTTGAAGGGACATAAGTACCTCATTGTTATAGATGATATTTGGGATAGCAAGGCCTGGTATGACATAGAAAGATTCTTCCCAGATGACAACAATGGAAGTCGAATTATGTTTACGTCTCGAATCCACGATGTGGCTTTGCAAGTTAAGGCCAACTCGAAACCACATCATCTTCGTCCACTATCTAATGACGAAAGTTGGGAGTTACTTGAAAAGAAGCTGCTAGAAAAAGGTGATTGTCCATCACATTTGTCCGAGGTTGGTGAGCACATTGTGAAACTGTGTAAAGCGCTACCTCTGGCAATTGTTGTTATTGCAGGTCTCCTTACAAGGGAGACACATAACCTCTGTTTTCAAACTCGGACCGGACCGGCCGGTTCGATCGGTCGAACCGGGAACCGGCCAGTTGACCGGTCCGAGTTAATCTTAAAAACCGGGAAATCAACAACTCGGTCAAACCAGGTCAAAACCCGGGTTTGACCGGGTTTGACCCGGTTTGACCGGAAAAATGAACCCGGTCTCTTTTTTCTTTTTCTTTTTCTTTTTTTTTTTTTTACTTTTTTTGAAAGGGCAGAATATTTTTAATATGATGTTTTGATCCTTAAGTTGTTAAAAATTATTAACATATCTCAAATATTTCATACTTTATAAATGTTGTCTTAAAGTTTGGTGTTATTTTTCAATTAAGTCCATAATTTTAATTCTAAACTTGTTAATGCTTATTCAATAATATAAATTGTTACTTGATTGCTCTAATTTATTTGTATTTTCTTATTAAATATATTTGAAACATCAAATATATATGAATATACCTTTATTAATATTAACATGTTATTAAGTATTTTACATATAATATTTTAATTTTTAAATAAATTTTATTTATGACGTCATCCGGTTCAACCCCTATCGAACCCGGTTGAACCCATTGACCCCTGACCCCTGAGCTCGACCGAGTCGATATCCGGTCCGGTTCTGAAAACATAGCACATAACAAGATTAATTGGAAGCAAATATCTGAACATCTAGGTTCAAGACTTGCAAGTGAAGGGTACATGGACATATTAGAGCTAAGCTACATGCATTTACCGGATCATCTGAAAACATGTTTTCTTTACTTTGGAGCACTTCCAGAAGATAAAGTAATTAGCGCTCAAAAGTTGATCAAACTATGGATTGCAGAAGGATTTGTACGAAGAACTGGGATAAAGAGATTGGAAGATGTGGCCAAGGAGTACTTTATGGATTTAGTCAGGAGAAGTCTAGTAATTGTTACAGGAAGAAGTTCCACAGGCGGAATCAAAACATGTTACATTCATGATCTTTTCCGTGATTTGTGCTTAGCAAAAGCAAAAGAAGAATACTTTTTTCAGTTGGTCAGCATCTCTGGTGGACATGATCTTCCTCATTTTTTACTAAATCCCGTTAATTATGACCAATATCGGTTAATGGTTTATGGCGATTGGGATCATTTTGTCAAGTCCAGACCTCATGGCCTTCGCATCCACTCTCTTCTATTCTTCGCTGCAAATTCTTTGAATCTATTCCCTTGTTCTAATGCCTCTATATCTTTTGACAGATTCAAGCATCTTAAGGTGTTACATTTGGGCGGCATTTTTTTGGCAGTTATTTTCCAACTGAAATTACAGTGTTAGTTCTATTGAGATACTTGGAAATCAGGGGCATGTTTAAAAATGTCCCTTCATCAATAGTGAACCTCAAGACCCTTGAAACTCTTGTAATCAAATCTGTGACATCGATTGTGTTCCCAGCTATCATTTGGAAGATGAAAAGTTTGAGGAATGTGGATGTCAAAACTGACTTTGTTTTTGCTGAGGATTATGACAGTTTTGATTCATTATCAAACCTGGAAGTTCTGTCAACAATTAGGATTTCTCATCCACAAGTTACAATGAAGCTATTTGGAAGGTTACCAGCACTTCGAAAACTCAGCTGCATATTCGTAAAATCACAGTCAGGCGTCAGCTGCCCTTTTGAGTATCGATCATTGTTCGACTCCTTGAGAAGGCTAGAGTCCTTGAAAATAATTCAATGGGAAGCTTCATGTCTCGAGTTTGATCAATTCCGAGCATTTGGAATTCCAAGAACTCTCAAAAAGCTGACTTTGTCAAGGCTTGGCCTGCCCTGGTGGGCAATTTCAGCAATTGGACAACTATCCAATCTTGAGGTTCTCAAATTAAGAGAACATGCTTTTGCAGGTCCAAAATGGGACGTAGAAGATGTACAATTTCCAAACCTCAAACACTTAGAACTGTACAATTTGAACATTGAAAAGTGGATTAATGTCTCAACTGAGTCCTTCTGATAGGTTGCAATTTTGTCATTTATTTTATTATTAATTTCCCCTATTACCTGACTTGATATGGATTAATTATTAGATTCTACTCACTTTTCGTAATTTGCATTTATTTCAGGGAGTAGATCGAAAATACCATAATAAGAGCCAATTTGATGATTATCAGGAAAGAGTTCAAATAGCAGGCAATCAAGGGCATTCTTGGAACGAGGAGATGCAAGACCTTTTTGGTAATTTTGACCGAAGATAGCAACTAGAAAAAGGGGAAAGAAAGAAAACCTCTGGAGCTTTTTCCCTTCCTCTTGTGCGGCGGACGCCGCACAGTAGCGGTAGGCTACTTAGAATAGGAATGAAGATTGGAGGAGTAGAGCACTAGCTTGGAGCTTTGGTTGACTTAGACCTTTGGACTTCCTTTTGCTTTTCTTCTTACGCATGTCAGCCATGAGGCACTGAGTAGTTTTTGTATCTTTGACTTTTCTTTTGCTTCTTAGTAGTTTTTTGTCTCCTGGGATGTCAGGAGCAATTGGGTGCAATTGAATGATTTTGCCGTGGCTTTTCTCCCAAACACAGAAGATGGCCGCAGCTTTTGCTTCAGTTTCGTACGTTTTGTTCTCATTAAACATGAACTAATTTCTCCACTCTAGTCAAGGAGCAACGAAGGCTTTGGGTCGCCTACAATTGTGAGATCGATTTAATTTTATCTTTTTCTCTTATTTATTGGTATTCGCATATTTCCTGGTTACAGTGCTTATGATTGTTTAATTAATTGATTGTCTTGGATCCGGATAATTAGTTAATTTGGTAATCTATTGTCAATTGGGACGTTAAATCCGTAATTGTTTAATTGTCTCAAAATAGTGATAACTGGCATGATTGGGTTTGTGTCAGGGGGATACGCGGGCTAATCTAAAATAATCCTGGTAGTGCGTTATTTGATTAGAATGGGGCTCCTCTAATACGTAAGGCAATTGGGGAATTAAATTCTATGGGCATACCTAGGATTATTTCTCAATTAGAGCAGTGATTAACGGGCGTACCTTAATCATCGACACAGTAAGGAGGGGTTGATTGTCATCGCTTGTTTGGCAGTTATAATCTATTTATTAGTAAATAATTGGAATTGCCTCTGCTTATCGATGATCAATTAGGTGAACCATTGCTGAAGTTATTTCTTGGCTAGATCCTTAATTATCACTCATTAGATTTTAGTAAATTGTTATTTAATTTCTAGTTGGCTATTTTATTTTTATTATTTTACTTTTAGTTGATTTGTTTAAATTGTCACTCCTGATATAAAACACCCCCCTTGTCACTGTGAATTTGGAAAGGAACAATTACTCCCAGTCCCTGTGGATTCGACCCTGCTTACTGCTATCTACAGAAATTACTTTTAGTTTGAGCAGGTTTTATTATTGCACAGGCTGACGACCTGTCAATTTTTGGCGCCGTTGCCGGGGTCTGGCGCTAGTTATTTGTTTCTTTTTAAGTTCATCTTGTTTTCATTTTTTTTTATAGTTTATGGCTGCTAGCATTCCATATTTTGATGATAGACCGGACTTTGTTCCTGAATGGGGTTATGAGACTCATGTTTTTCCTAATGATCAATGGGCTGTTGCAAATTGTGGAACTTATTTTGACTCAGGTTATTCAACTGACACATGCCCCGCATTTCAAGACAATCTAAGTGCTCCAATTGATACTTTCGGAGATTTTCCACCCCAATATCAAATGCAGTATGACCCTTATTCAAACGGGTATGATCAAGGATGGTGGGATAATTCCAGTTTTGATTATGCGACCGGGCCAATGGATTTTCAACAGCAAGAGTCTCAACAACCATCGTCCCTGTCAGGGTACCAGCAGCAATACCAACCCCGACCACCTCCGCCCCCTCAATCTGGTTCATCTACGGAGGAGATGCTGAAACAAATGATGACAACCATGGCGCAAAATCAGCAAAGGACGGAGGCAGCTATTATGCAAAATCAGCAAAAGACGGACTCCGAAATACAGGACATAAGGAATCAGATAGGTCAATTGGCCACCAGAATGAACCGTTTGGAGTCCCAGAACCAAGGGAAGCTGCCATCTCAACCGGAGTTGAATCCGAAGAACGGGAGCGCAATGATCCTAAGGAGTGGGAAAGAGGTTCAAGGGTCTGAGCCTGTGATCCCTAAGGACAAGGATGAGGAGATGCAAGAGTGTCAAAATGAGAAATCTACAGATGCAGTTGAAAAAGAAGCCGAAAAGGAAGAAATGGAACCCCAACCGCAACCCATTCAAGTGGAAGAATCCAGTGAAGAATCATCAAATGTGGTGACACCACCTCCATTCCCTAACCCGCATTTTCTTAACTCTGACTTTATGATTTCTGTTAATGAGATTAACTTTGTTATACCGGAAGTTCTTGAGTCTCATGGCAGGAATGAGTTAAGAGTAGCTATGGTCAAATACCTTGAGCCGTTGAGTGCTCTTGATGGAGGAGTGGATGAAGAATTGAAATCACTGCTTGATTATTTGGCGCCATCAACTAGTCCATGGAAGACCGTAGCTCGTATGCTCAAGGATTACTCTATTTACGAGGGTTATCAGGACTATATAGAGGATGAAGCATTAAAACGAGCCACACGATTTTATCCTCCATGAACAAAACATGGCAACGTCTAGCCAAAGACATTAAAGAAAGGCGCTCATTGGGAGGCAACCCAATTGTTTCTTTTAGTTGTTTGTTGGTTTCGTGTCATAGTTTGAATCTGTTTTCCTTGAATTTGACTGATTTTGGGTGTTAATTTTCGTTTTTTGCTGATTTCTAGGTGACCTTCACTCATGACGCGCCCGCGTGGTGACGTGCAGGAAGCTCACGATCAGGAATTTCTGAAACTTCTGGGAGCTCTCTTGGCCTCATGACGCGCCCGCGTAATGATGTGCAGGAAGCTCACGATCAGAAATTTCTGAAACTTCTGGGAGCTCTCGTGCTCTCTTGACGTGCCCGCGTCACGTTCGCGGGAAAGGTAAGATTCAAAAAAAAAAAAAAAAAAATTTTTTAAAAAAAACATTGATTCCCGTAGAAAAAAAAAACAAAAAAAAAAAACAAGAAAAAAAAGAAAGAAAAAAAATATTTCTCACCGTAGCTCCAATGGAGCCTAAAAAAAAATCTTTTTTTTCTTTTTCTTTTTCCTTCTTTTCTTTTCTTTCTTTTTCTTTCTTTCTTTTTTCTTTCTCTTTTCCTCCTTTCTTCTCCCCTGTTTCTTCTTCTCTTTCGGCCGAGCACACCTCTTGGCCGCCGCCATCTCCTTCGCCCACGGAGACGCCGCTGCCCGACGCCATTGACGTGTGCCTCCTTTCCCCCCTGGCGTCCTCCACAGCTCCTCGGTCCGCCTCCAACCTCGCTGCTCCACCCAGCTCATCCGCCTCCAGCAGCACCAGAGGCAGCGCCCACATCGCGCCTCCACCAGCGACGACCAACTCGTGCGCCGCCGCTGCTCACCAACCACGCCGCACGCGGCCATGAAGCTTCGTCGCCCACGACCAGTTCGCCAGGCCCAAGCCGCTGCCCGCGCTCATCTCTCTCTCTCCGCGAGCTCCGCCACCAGCTCCTCGCAGCTTCTACCTCCACCACGGGCAGCTTCACTTCGCGGCCAGGAGCTGCCGCAAGCCAGACAGAGTGCCGCCCATCTCCCCCTTCACTGACCAGTCCGCCGCCGCCTCTCCCTCACTCGACGTCCACGCTGCCATCGCCCACACCAGCGGTCACCCTCGCAGCCAAGACGCGCCACCAATCTCCCCTAGCTCTCCTCCACTCTGCCCAGGCTCCACGACCACAACCACCACTTCTCCTCCTGCCCAGCAGCGCATCTCCCGTTCTCCTCCATTGCCGCACGTCATCACCTGTCAAAATTGACAGGTGGAGGTATTGTAATTTCTTCCCCGATTAGCATAAATTTCTGGAATTTGTGTTTGGGTTTCTGATGATTAGAAGAAGGTGTTGTTTTGGGAAAATTCTAGGGTAAAATTGTGGACGGAATTGGGTTTAATTGCTGCCATACGTGGGGATATTTCCTGATATTTATTGAGTTGCTGCTGTTTGATTTAAATCCTCCCTGTGTGTACACCAGTGGTACTGGTTGTGGTGTTGACTAAAATTTCTTAATCCTTTATGCTTGACTGCCTACTTGATTCTTGGGTTTTAGTGCTTAAATTGTTTCTCAAATTCTAAACGGTGGTTGCTAGAATTGCCAGTTGCTTGGCTCAATTGCTAATTTTGGTCGGTTGAATTGGGTAATTAAATGTCCAATTGGTGACATTTGTTGAATTTCACTTGCTCCAATTGGTTGAATTCTTTGCTGTGTTGGGGTCCCTGTTGGTATCACTTGAGTTCTGCTTTGTTAGTTTCTGTATCATGCCCCTTAATCTTATTTTGACTGAATGGGTGACCCAGTGCATATTCATTCAATTTGCGGTGTTGTTAGGGTACTTTTCTAGCCTTTGGGGTGCCTCAGTTGTGCTTTTTATTCATTGGGTTGGCCATGTGGTTCCCTCCTTTCCTGTGTATACACCAGTGGTACTGGTTGTGCTAATTTGCTTACAATTTCTTATTTCGATATGATTGAGCATCTGTGACTGAGTATCCTTCGATCTTTCTGCTTTGTTGGGATCGTTTTTGGTGTCAATCGAGTATCATTTGGTACCTTTTGCCTGGAGTCTATTGAGCTGCCTTTGGTTGGGGTTTATTGCATTTAATTGATGCATTGGACGGCTCCTGTGCCATTTCCGTTGCTTATTGAAGTAGGTTGCCTCTATTTGCCTTGGGAGTTATTTGCCCAATTGACTACCATTTTGGTCTTTTCGATTTCTGGTACTGCTTGGCGTTGCTTGGAATTATCAATACTTTGGGTTGGTCATTTGCTTTAATTTTTCCCTGTGCCTCTACCAGTGGTACTGGTTGGAGTAATTGGACCTGGATTTGTTACTTTTATTTGGTTGGTTGCCTGCCTAATAGCTACGAGTTTGTAATTGAGATACTGAGGTCAAAGTTGTGCGCTACTTTGCTGGATTATGTTGGTTTCGAATGTCATATGCTTATTACTGTGAGCGGTTATGCTTTATGGGAATGTTCGCAACTAGTGGTTGGGTGGATTTTCCTTGAATTGCTTGATAGCAATTGGTAGAGTACATTTGAATTGGTGGGCTGTGGTTTCAATTGTGGTAGCTGGCCTGTTTTGTTCTTGTCAAAATTTGGATCTACTATTGCTAGAATTGTCGATTTTGAGTTGAGATACTCACTGACCAATTGGAGCCTTTGTTGAGATTTTGGGTGGACAGAGTTTGGCATTTGTTGGTTGAATTGAGTTATGATGTCTCAGAACTTGGGCGCGTACTTCCACCACATCGGTTTCCCTCCATCGTCCCCGCCTACCCCGTAGCCACTTGAGAGGGAAGTTTCGTTGTCCTCTTCACTTTAATTGCTTTAATTCCTCCATTGAGGACAATGTAGGGTCTAGGTGTGGGGGGGGCAGCTGTGCTAGTTTCTTTTTCTAGTTTTTAGTTTTCAGATATTTTTCTTTTATTTTTAGTTTGTTATTTGTCTAGTTTTCGCCTACTTTTTGTCATTTATCTGTCTAGCTCTACCAAGTTTGATGTTGGATTATTGCCTCTATTTCTACTTTTGCCAAGTTTTAATAATAAAAAGGTATCAAGTTAATGTGGTTGAATCCAAAAACATCTCTTTGGTGAATTTCGATGATTGTTTTACTCTTATAATTTTTGGTTAACTTTCCTAGGCATAGGGAATGATTATTGGCATTTTCATGTGAATTGGTCCGGTTATTAACTTTAGTTCTCCATGTTTGAAAATGAGGCTAGCTGATGCAAGTTTTCTTTTGGTTCTTGTGTTATATTGAGTTTTTGTGATTTTTAGCTATGAATAAACTTGACTGTACTCCGCTATTAGTTACTACTGAGTAACCGGGGATCTGCACCTAAAAGTGTTGATTCTCGCGTCAAAAGGTAGTAATTCCTATGAGTACGTGGTCACGTGGCGATAGAAGCTGAGTAACCGGGCTCCTTCATATGGCCAATGTTGGAGTTCGCGTCAAAAGGCTCAAATGGCTAGCGACTAAGTCTTTTGTTACTATTGAAAAAAAAAGAATCAAAAAAAAAAAAAAGAGAGAAAGTAAAAGAAAAAAAAAATGTGAAAAAAGTGAATGTTGTGTTAGTGTACAATAAAAGTCAGCTTGCCGAATTATGGATTTAATGTTGAGATTTTGGCTAATAGTTGGACCATTTGCTGATAAATGTTATGCGTCATTCCTTCTTCTTAGATTGGTTAACATGAAATTAGAGGAGTTTGTGGTTTAAAAGCTAACCGAAGTGATATTTCTTGGACTTGAACATTGATGCTTGATTATTATTTTTCTTGGTATCTTGGCAATTTGTTGGATAGAGCAGTAGCAACTATCAAATTTCGGTATCTGTTTACTGTTCTTATGCTTGAGGACAAGCATGGTTTAGGTGTGGGGGGAATTGATAGGTTGCAATTTTGTCATTTATTTTATTATTAATTTCCCCTATTACCTGACTTGATATGGATTAATTATTAGATTCTACTCACTTTTCGTAATTTGCATTTATTTCAGGGAGTAGATCGAAAATACCATAATAAGAGCCAATTTGATGATTATCAGGAAAGAGTTCAAATAGCAGGCAATCAAGGGCATTCTTGGAACGAGGAGATGCAAGACCTTTTTGGTAATTTTGACCGAAGATAGCAACTAGAAAAAGGGGAAAGAAAGAAAACCTCTGGAGCTTTTTCCCTTCCTCTTGTGCGGCGGACGCCGCACAGTAGCGGTAGGCTACTTAGAATAGGAATGAAGATTGGAGGAGTAGAGCACTAGCTTGGAGCTTTGGTTGACTTAGACCTTTGGACTTCCTTTTGCTTTTCTTCTTACGCATGTCAGCCATGAGGCACTGAGTAGTTTTTGTATCTTTGACTTTTCTTTTGCTTCTTAGTAGTTTTTTGTCTCCTGGTATGTCAGGAGCAATTGGGTGCAATTGAATGATTTTGCCGTGGCTTTTCTCCCAAACACAGAAGATGGCCGCAGCTTTTGCTTCAGTTTCGTACGTTTTGTTCTCATTAAACATGAACTAATTTCTCCACTCTAGTCAAGGAGCAACGAAGGCTTTGGGTCGCCTACAATTGTGAGATCGATTTAATTTTATCTTTTTCTCTTATTTATTGGTATTCGCATATTTCCTGGTTACAGTGCTTATGATTGTTTAATTAATTGATTGTCTTGGATCCGGATAATTAGTTAATTTGGTAATCTATTGTCAATTGGGACGTTAAATCCGTAATTGTTTAATTGTCTCAAAATAGTGATAACTGGCATGATTGGGTTTGTGTCAGGGGGATACGCGGGCTAATCTAAAATAACCCTGGTAGTGCGTTATTTGATTAGAATGGGGCTCCTCTAATACGTAAGGCAATTGGGGAATTAAATTCTATGGGCATACCTAGGATTATTTCTCAATTAGAGCAGTGATTAACGGGCGTACCTTAATCATCGACACAGTAAGGAGGGGTTGATTGTCATCGCTTGTTTGGCAGTTATAATCTATTTATTAGTAAATAATTGGAATTGCCTCTGCTTATCGATGATCAATTAGGTGAACCATTGCTGAAGTTATTTCTTGGCTAGATCCTTAATTATCACTCATTAGATTTTAGTAAATTGTTATTTAATTTCTAGTTGGCTATTTTATTTTTATTATTTTACTTTTAGTTGATTTGTTTAAATTGTCACTCCTGATATAAAACACCCCCCTTGTCACTGTGAATTTGGAAAGGAACAATTACTCCCAGTCCCTGTGGATTCGACCCTGCTTACTGCTATCTACAGAAATTACTTTTAATTTGAGTAGGTTTTATTATTGCACAGGCTGACGACCTGTCACCTTCCCCTGCCTACACCGGCTTGTTCTGAGACATTGTTACAGACTTGAGGAAATCCCACCTTGTTTTGGAGATGTTCCCACCTTGAAGATGATTGAGGTTCGTTTCTGCAGCGCAAGAGTCAGTAATTCAGCCAAAAGCATCCTCTGTGAACAACTGGACATGGGAAATGAGGACCTTGAAGTCCTGATATCTTAAGTTGATGCTAGTTTCCGACTGGAGAATTCAATATGGTGCCCATCTTATTCAGCAGAAGTAAGCAAATCAACTTTTTCTTTTTTGTCTTGCAAAAGCATCTTATTCGATGTGGTGCCATCTTATTCATAAGTTTCTCGTCTTAGCAATTGCATTGATAGCTATAAATTAATGCTGTGCATATTTACTGAGTTTACACTTTTATGGTGCACATGTAAGACTTTAGCATACCCAAGTGTACTCGGTATTAATTATAATCTTATGGGTAAATTAAATATAACTCCCTTACAATTTTACATATTTCCAAATGACTCTTTTAAGGTTTCAAAATAGCTATATAACCCCCGTGGTTTTATACAAAGTGAAAAATGGACTAAATGCAAAATCAGTTAAGTTGCGGCAAGTATATGAGATGCACTCTAAAATTGCATGTGATGAAAGCAGAATATCTACTTAACTCCTTATGATTTACATAAATATCTACTTTACCCCCTATAGTTTTTGTATTTATCCACGCAATCCCCTTGTAATTTTATATAAGGTGACTAAATCGTCATTTGATTTAGCATTTAAATAACGACACTATTAGTATTTCAACTAATGACATTTTATAGGCTATTTTTAGTCAAGTTTCCATTTTACTTGAAATCACAGGAGAATAAAGTGGACATTTTGAAATGCTAGGGGATCATATGGTAATATATGAAACCACAAAGAGTTATTTGTAATTTACCCTAATCTTATATGAGATGAAAAAAAAAACCCCCCAATTTAACTTCGGACCATGATTAAGAACTTGGGATTCCACCTTAAACCTAGTTGGCAATGAACAGGAGTGGCCAGCATCTTATCAATTCGGCTGGTCGAAACATCTCATAAATTCGGCTGGAGATCCTTAGACAACCTTAAAACTCTAATATAATTGATATTTTCCCACAACACAGTCTTAATTTTATAGCTCCTTGTTGCATATGTTCTTATTATTGCAAAGCTTGCATTATAAAGATGCAAACTTACCTCATGTAGCATCCAAAATTGCTTGGATTAAAAGGTTTGTGCTTTGGTACATTAAAAATTTGTGCATGGTATTTGTAAATCAAGATCTTGGAAGATTAAGAACTAAGCTGAGCACCTGCACTTGCTAAGTTGCAATTTAAAGTTCTGAATGCTAAAAACTCATATACAAGTACTATTACAAATAACTTTTCTGCATGGTTGAATCTTCTTGATATTCCATTTTCTCTGCTCAGGATCAAGTTTCTGTCAAGCAATCAGACTACCTCAATCTGGTCCAGCATTTGTTAAACCGGACTTGTCAAAATCAACCATTTGATACAATTCAAAGGCCAGTAATGTTCTATTGTGGGTTCTGTGCGAAACAAAATTTTGGATTCTATTTCCTTTGCTAGCACCATGCCAAAACCAGGGTTACCATTTTGATGCAATGTGTCAGCGTGCAATTTCTGTTCCCAGTCTTTTTGGTATCATCGAGTAGTCGTTTGTTTTGTACTAGTAAGCGACCTTGTCTCGTTTACTCTGTTTTGTCTTTACAATTGAAAATCTCAGGTTATCATAATTTTTCTGAGAAAACTAATTATAGGTATATATATATATATATATATATATATATATATATATGAATTTGCCACAACACCTCTCCCCCCAGGGTCTACAAATTCATGTTTTGGTCCTCTAATGGCGTGAAAGTTTTCTTTAATATGCTTTACAACTACAATCTTATGGGCTCCTCAAAATTAATTTTTTTTTAAAGTTATTTATAAGGGATAATTTTAGAAACCTCCCCTGAGGTTTCTAATAATTTCACTTGGCTCCCCTAAGATTTTAAAAATTATACCTACATCCCTTGTCCATTTAAAATAACAATATTAACCTTAATATTTTTAATAAAACTCTCTTGTTGCCTTGTTTATGCAGAGGATGGATTTTATGATTTTTTTTTACCATTTTCCTTCTTATTCATTTCTCTTATATTTCATTAGAAGTATAGAAGAACTATCAATATTGTCCCTAATACATATTCAAATTGAACTTTAAACTAGTAATTTTTTTTTGATAACTTTTAATATCCTCTAATTTTTTTTGTAGCTCTTTTTTTGGGGTATCAAAATCAAGGATAAGTCAACAATAATTAAAAACAAATGGCCCAAAATTATTACCAAATTATGATAGTTCCACCACTAAACTAGTCCATAAATTTTTATTAAAAAAATAGTCCATAAACTTTAAAAGAAACAAAATAGCACTTTTTTCTCTATCTTAAAAAGAATTTATATTTCCAGTAAAGCACTATGAAAAATACCCTATTATAGCAAAATATTTATTGTTATAGTTGATTATTAAATAACAAATATTAGTATGAAAAACTTGATACTCTTTTTATTTAGAAGAACAAATTGAACTTTGTAAAATAAGGGCATTTTAGGGTATTCATCAAATTTTTTTACTCTATTTTAAAGTTTGGTTACCAAAGTGTCAAATCAAAGGAGGTAAGTGTAATTTTTAAAATATCAAGAGAACTAAGAGAAATAGTAAGAAACCTCAAGGGATGTTTATGAAGTTATCCCTATTTATAAAGCATATGCATGTATGAAGTTCACCCGCTCAAGCCAAGGATCCTAGTTCCGTCATTGATTGATATTTCATATAATTTGATAGAAGTTCCCCTTTAACAATTGTCTTATGTGAGATATTGTTAATTAAAAAAAAAGTTAGAATTTTCATGAAATATGCTTGTGAAAAGTTCTACGGTCTAATCAGAACCCTATACAGACTAGAAGCTCGAACAATTATCTTTGAACAATTGCATATTCGAACAGTAATTATAGACCAAAGACCTATAAATTTACACTTGAGTCTAAATATGTATATTTTTCATGTAACATCTACAACAAAGATTGACCTTTGAAATTTAATCAGACAAATGATATCAACGATCCATATGCTAAATTGTTTTTCTACAGATTGCATTGGTGTCATCCAACATAAGTACGTATGAACCACATTCTTGTTCAGACAAGCACTGACAGATGTTCATCCACAATTAGCTTCTCAGGAGTGCAAGGTAAGAATCGGTTATAAGTTAGGGCTGCAAAGTGGATTAGTCCAATCTATACTGCAATTTTGGTTAGAGAAACTTTGACAGGTATGAGATATCCATTGAGGGTTGGCCTCTCAATATGAATTCTTATTTAATCACTAGCTAGGCTTCCTGTCTGGGGAACATGGAGCCTAATATACAAAATATACAGGCTTGACTTTGATCAACCGCCTCAACTCAGTGCTCTAAACGGCCAATACGTGGACAAATGCCACTTAAATTGAGCTGGAATCAAGAAATGGAAGGCCTCTGAACTCCACCTTTCCCAACCCTCTCCACATTATAACATGTAATCTACCAACATATCCATTGAACTTGGAAACATAAGTCGGAAGAAGGAATATTATCCAGGTTGTACATTTTGATGAGGTGCATGAGGAGGAGGGTGGTGAATGTGATGAAAGCGGGCGGTGGTTCAAGAATCATGTGATGAAAGGGGGAGGATGTGGATCAAGGAAGTTTGGCTATTGTAAAGAATCATGTGGATGCATGTGGATTGATTGATTGAGTTGGAGAACATGCTTACATCTCATTGCAATTTGCTCTAGGTGTACTTGGCCCTCCTTGCACCCTCCAACTTCCATGGCTCCAACCAACATTCGTTCATATCCCATATTCCCACGTTCCTAATTTCCCATCACCTTGGAAGCTAGGCTAATTGCTTCTGTGCAAAGCAATCATTTTGTAACAGAGGACCCACAGAAACTTTTCATTTGAATGTTGGATTAATTTCACAACAGCCCCTCCAAAGGTCCGACTTTATCGCTTTGCCCCTTGAATGTCTAGTTACATCAATTTCCTCCATGTGACATGTAAATTTTCTCAACCAGACTGAAATACATTAAGTAGATAATGTCCAATTCCTCTTTCAGTTTAAAATGACATATTTAAAGTCTTATTTTGTTTTGAAAAATACCCTTATGTGTATGTGCAAGTGCAAGGCATTTTCTATGCACGCAACTCTATTTAGGCATCTAATTTTTTTTTCTTCTTTTGATGATATGTACAATAGTTGTGCGTATCGAAATTCATCGAAAAATGGCATTTTTTTTAAAAGAAAAATCATGCTTGAAATATTTAGTGCTGATTTGATTGATTCGTCGATAACATGTGCATGCCATGTAAGCAAACAAAAGAAGGATGGGGACTTATTTGTCGATTGTTTTTAATTGAAAAAACATTTGAAGACTACATGAGAGAAATTGATGCAATTGAAAATTCAAGAGGGCAAAGTGATAAGACTTCGTTCGTGTTGGGGGTCCCTTTTAAAATTAACCCTTGAAAGTTTTCTCAAGTCTTTCCAATCTAAAATATGTAAATTTCCTTGATGCAGTTTTTTTTTTAATTTCAAAAAAGCACACTTCATCCATACATTTCGGTAGAGTGCACCAACAACAATACAAGATTGATCATTGAGAAAAAAGAATCACATTGCATGAGATAAATAAATGAAGAGATGCATATTTTATATAATTTTCACCATTCATATCCTATTAGTGCATGTACATAATTACATAATAGACCCCTATAATATACCCCTATAATATACCCCTATCCTCAACATGCATGCATGTGCACACCGATGCCTGAATCGACTCCATGTAACAATTGGTTAGGCTTTCAATCCATGTGGCCACGAGACAGTATAAAATCCCAACAAGGGCTGCCTCGCTATCCATAGCAATTTCATCTTCTTATCCATCTCAGTCTTCTGTGGTCTCTTGAAGTTGATCAGACCATCTATCATGGGCGTTCCTAATCAACCTTTCCTCATTTCCAGCAATCTTTTAAGCAAAGGAAAGTGCAATTTAGTCAATCCTTTGTTGAGCAAAGTCCTAGAACTCCAAGGCAAGAAGAGAAGATGTGCAGCTAATCATTCTGGCTTCAGAAATGGACGCAATACGAAGATGAAGATCAGGTCTCGAACAAGGTTTCTGATGATGAGGAGGGCTTGTCTGGAACGTCGAAGACGAGGGCCTGTAGGAACTTCTGACAATGGGATTCAAAGAAAAGTGAGGATCCTCAAGAAACTAATACCAAATAGCGAGTCAAGGGAAATTGATGCTCTTTTCCAAGAGGCTGCTGATTATGTTTTAGCGTTGCAGATGAGAGTCAAAGCAATGCAGATTATGGTTAATCTGTTGTCAGGTTCTGGTGATCATCAAGATTAAAATTAATTATCTGTATTGTGTGTAAAAGTTTTAGAAGCCACTGATATGTTAATTCTTTGTTATTCAATTTTTTGTTCTTTCTTTTTTTTTTTTTGTTATGGTTTAATTTCTTAGAGTGACTTGAACGCAACAGCTGGTTTTAGAATGGTTGCATGTGTTTTGAAATCATGTTGATTATTGCCCTCATAGATTGGAGGTGCCACATTCTAGTAAAAAATTTCATAAAAAACTCTGAGGTTTTCTTTGATTGACTTGTTACTTGTTCGGGTACTAGATCTTTTTTTTTTCTTTAACCTCCCTCTCTTTCCTACATTCTATTATCAGATCAAGATTCAAATTCTGAACCTGATAACGAGGAGAATGTAAACTCAGATCTTGATTAAATTTGATTTGTACATTTTAGGGAGTGGTTCACACATAGCAGCAGCAACAGCCGATCAACGCGAAATCCTTTGAATTAGTACGCCTTTAAAATTAGGCAAGTAAAAACGGCACGATTAAAGACGTGGTTTAATAACTCCAAAGAAGCCAAAACATATTTGCAATTCGCACCTACAAGGGCATACATAATGGAACTCATTTAGCTTTTTCACCGCCATTTGATCCATCACAAAATTAATTCGAGACACGATTTCGTTTGATTTTTATGAATTTTCATGCTAAATACATATTTTAGGAGAGTATTGTTTGCATTTCAGAATGGAGATCAGAATCATAAACCTCACTATGTGTATGAAACTATGAAAGTGTATGAATTGTCGAAAACAAATAGGCTTCTTTTTTTTATTTCTTTTCACAATCGCCAGATTCAGCATTCGAACCCTAAATTTAGTAGTGAGAAGAATTCTAAAAACCCTCCTCTAGCAAGATAGATTTCATATTATGAATACGTTTATAAACCTAAATCCCAAATTATAATTGGGGAGTAATGATGTACAAAATCAAATATTTTCCTTCCCATTGAGTGATTCTATTGATGGTATATCCAACGATAAGAATGGAATATCATTAACTTTGATATTGATTCATTGGCATGCATACCCATTTACCAAACACTGCTTACCATTATGAAGTGGTTCACTTTTTTTTCTTTTCCAAAATAAAAATTTTGAATTGGTTAACATGATCATTGGCAATGCTTTCACCTTTGTCAAACCAATTTAGGATATCCAATGGACCCTCCCAAAAGGATGAAGAAGAATCCCTGTGGGCCTACACGACAGCCCATCAGCACTGATTCTGTGCTCAGTAACAAATTTGGGCCTCCTTCCTTGGAATTATTCGGCACGAGTGAAGACTGAAACTGGGCCCCCGTCTGATATGTCGTCTTTCAGATTAGATTCCATGCCTGACAATGTCCAACACATGAAATTCTTTTGTTTCTTTTTTGTTCACCAACTATAATATATAGGTTGAGTTGAGTTTTCTTCCATTCTCCGGTTGATATAATTCTTAACAATAACTAAATATAAACTCATAAAGGTTTAGGATTTGTAGGCCCCCTTTTTTAAACATAAAAATTTTTTTCATAGAAAATTGCAAACTAAATAAGGTTTTAAAATTCTCTTCGTTGCTAGGTTCAAGGTTCGAATTTTGAATCTGTAGTTAAGAGTTGGAAAAACGTGAGAAGGGGTGAGATGGTTTAAAAAAAAACTCATAAAGTTAAATTTTACTTAGGTACATAAGTACATTGAATCTTATAAGAAACATTCCTATGAAAACAAAAGCAAACAAAAAAACTCAATTGAATATGTACTATTTCCATAAGTAATAAAGAAAATCTTCTTTTACATTCACCACTCCATTCTCAACTCTGATTCCAATTGATGCCTTTGATAAACTAGAGACAGAGATCATCCTTCATTGACTTATTTTTTTTATAAATGGTTAGCGTTTTTTTTCCCCAACTTATTAGGTCCTTCGATCTCTTCATTAGTCCCCAAACCAATTTTAATTAGGTGTAATTATCACTTTTGCCCCACAGAAAATTCATTTTATCTCAAAATTTCCTTACTAATTTCAAGCTCACATAAATTTGACAAGTTCTATAAATAGCATCCTCATATTACTGTTGATTTAATTTTCTTGTGTTTTGATGCAAAATGATTTTAAAAAAACGAGCATGAAAATGTAGAAATGCAAACAGTCATATCAAAAGGCAAAAGGCATGAGGCATGGACATTGCTTGGTAGCATAATTTGTTGGTCACTGGTTAATCTCACATGCTCAACTATTACTGGATTGGCATATGTGTCTAATTGGATGCCTAAAAATTGTTCATTTTTTTTTCCTTTTATCAATCATCTAATTTGGCCTCTCAAAATTTAAGCTTAACAGTGCCTATGCTATTGAATTTTCAATTTTCTGAATTCAGCTTTAATTTGTCCCTAATGCCAAAACCAATTAAAAAAGTTCTCAGTTCTTCCCGCTAAGATTTAGTTTAATGTTAATTAGGCCTTGGCTAGGCATGTCAATGGATTGGATTTTATCCAAAATCAACCCAAACCCAATATATTTGGGTAGGGTTTGGATTTAATTTCTTAAATCCAGACCCTACCCAGACCTAGATCTTGTGAGAGAGTCGCGGGGTCTGGATAAGGTTTGGTTTTCTAAAATTCATATCCAAATCTAGACCCATACCAGACATTAATTAGACCCATATATATTTAATTAAATAATATATATTAGTAAATTTATAAAATAATCTAATATTTTATAGCTATTGGATCAAATACAGTAAGATTTTATAGCATCAGAATCTGCATTTAGTGTTGATGATTGGGTGATTGATGAAACTTGTGCCAAGTTACTTCTAAATATGGTTGAAACATTAGTGACTACTGATGATTAGATTGAATTAAAGAAAAAATAAACAAGTGTTTATAAATCTTCTTATTCTATTATTTATTTGTCATCGGTCCTTAGTCAAATGACTTTTATCTCATTCACTATTTTAGTATTGGATTGCGAGACATTTACCAACATTGAGGTTTAAATAAGAAAAAGATGTGCAAAATTATATTTTTTAATAAGACTAATATTTTATATATGTTATGCTTGTTTTCTTTTTTAAAAACTAATCCTAGTTGTCGTTATAATTTGTACAAATGTTTTCAAGGAAAAGGAAAAGGTAAAGGCAAATAAATGAAATATTGGATGTAAATGCAGTTGAGTCTTTGAAAATATATAGAAGTAGTTAATAATAATTCTTTTTTTGAGTTCACACTATTCATTCAACTTGTTGAATGTTAATTTTATTATTTGAAAACAAAAATTAGATGGTATTTATATTTTTTATGAACTTTACATATTATAAATACATTTTTACTTTAGTATGTTCAGAAAATACCCATGGATACTCAGATCCATAAGAATTTGGGTATGGACTTACTTTTTCAGACTCAAAAAGGTATGGATTTGGATTTGGATCTAACTAAATTAAATGAATTTGAATCTAAATTAAAGGGATCTAACCCAAACCCTACCCATCAACATGCCTAACCTCGGCCAAGGTCATAAAGTAGCCAAATTTCCATCCATCAAAAGCCTTTTTTCCCTAGGGAATTTAACTTAATATAGAGTCCATCTTGGATTCGGAGCATTTTTGAATGGAAAATTATACATTTGCGAGTGGCACGCACTTACTAGATGTGTACCCGTTCAGCAAAGATGTGTATGCGAATTTACAGCAACATTGATTTTATTAGGTACATAATCGAATCAATGTCGAATCTTTCAATTGATTAATCTTTCTTAAATTGACGGTCTATACACTGTCAGTATTAGATGAATGATAATTATGTAAAATTTAAATTTAAAATTCAACTTTTGTACATATGTTATAAATTCAATAGTAATATTGTATGTATACTTTCAGTGTATATAAGATTGAATAATAATTATGTAAATTTAAATTTGAAATTCAATTTTTATACACATGTTATAGATCCAATGGTAATAGTGTATGTATACTTTCAGTGTATATAAGATTTATTCTTCTTGGATGAATGTCAACAAGTTTTTCTTTTTTCTTTCTTTTTTTTAAATTTTTTTTTGTAATGAGAATGTAAACCACAATTATAAGATGAATGTAACAAATCAATATCAAACTTTCAATGTAAATCGTGCTAATGGATAAGATACACATGTTTTATTGTTTTTGACATACACTAATTTTTCTACCAAAAGAAAAAAAAATTCTGAAATCGTTATTGATTTACATGATCATTACTTCTGATTGAGAAAATTTATTAAGCTTTGAGGTAAATAAAACCCCGAAAACAGACAACAAAACGACGACGTGTTAAGGGATCTAACCAAATCCTACCCATCAACATGCCTAGCCTCGGCATGTTACTGTTTAACGACAACCAAAAGTAACGACGACGACGACGTGTTACTGTTTAACGTGTTAAGTGACGATATATATGAGAAACATACAAAACCCTCTGCTCGGTCATCAAATCGAGACTTCTCCAAAATCCCGATGGTGCCCGCTGGCTATTCCTCCGGCATCGAGGTCGCCGGCGACAGCCTGCAAAGAGCCATCCCTTCTTCAGCCGTCCCAGAAACAACTGTTACTGATCATAATGGTGTAAGAGAAGAAATGGCAAGTGCTGCAGATGGCTCCGTAGTTGGAAACCCTACGCAGCTTCTAGATGCCGAAACCCTAATCCTGTCGGAAAATTTAAATAACCAAAACCTCTCCTCCGATGACGGTAGTTCTTCAGGCGAACGAAATTTTCAATCGTCATGGTCATCAGCTATTGTGGTTGGCAACAATCAAGATCTAATGACTCAAGTTTTACTGTTTTTGCCGGCGAAATCCCTAATGCGATTCCAATGCGTGTCCAAAGATTGGCTCTCTATCATCTCAAACTCGAATTTCCGCCTCCTCCATTCTCGGAAGAACCCTGGTGCCGAAGTTGGGCTGTTGATGCTGCGTAAAATACAGGGGAAATCCAAGCTCTATCATGTTCCTCTTTGCAAAGAGGAGTTAAATTCAGTAGGTATGATCAGTTCTCGTTTCTCTAATTTGTTTGACGTCGAAGGAGAAATTGTGGGGATGCATAGCAGTAAGGGGTTATTTTGTATTGATTTCTTGCCTGCGAATGAAAGTAGGAGATTTTATGTCTTTAATCCTACCACGAACCAGTGTAGGCGCATTCCTTTAGTTGATACTATGGACTGGTCTAAGTTTGAAATTGTGGCGGTTAATATTTGTTTTGATCCTCTAGAATCTGAATATTATAGCCTGGTCTGTGTTTGGGAGAAAAAGCCAGGTGTGGAAGGGAGACAGAAATTCCGGTACACTGTCTATTCATCGGAAAATGGCGTCTGGAAAAACTGTGAGAGATCTAATGCTCCCGGTTGGCGGTATTCTTTCCATGATGGCGTGTTTTGGAATGGTATTCAATTTTGGTGCAATGAAATGGATGTACTGTATTATGATTTCAAGCATGATTATGGTCAACAAGTGTGGGATGATGGTCATGAGGAAACTGGGCCTGGTTATGTTCTGTATTTTGGTGAGTCTGGGGGTAATATATGGCTTATTTACTCAACTGGCTATGAGTTGGAAATCTCACAATTGGAGGTGGATATTTATCCCAATGCGAGTCACTTTGCACAATGGTTGCCAAAGTATCACATTGATCTTGGTTTTTTGTGTGCATTTGGTCCACTGTTGGTGAAGCCTCCAAATCCTCCAAAGTGTATATTCGATGTGGATTTTGGCTTTCGTATGCTTGGGAAATTTGGATTTCGTGTACGTAGTTTTGTTGTTGATGAAAGAGGGCAGAACCCAAGGCTAGTTATATCAGTGCCTGGTAAAATCATTTGCTACGATATCAAGGGTAAGACTGTTGAAGAGCTAGTTCAAATTGAACCTGCTGATCTTAATATGTTTGAACTCAATCTGACAAGTTTCACGTTCAATGGAGCCAACAAACTCGTTGAGACACTTGCCTGTGTTTAGTTAGTCTACTACTCTCTTATTAGGTGTTTTGTCATAGACTTAATATACTTATCTATTTGCCTTTCAGTTTGCTAACTGCTCAGGTTTGGAGACACTAATGCTAGCATATTATGTGATGAACACTATTACATGCAATTTGATATCCCTATTTCCAGAGAGTTCATTTTGGCTGTTGACGATTACGGTAATAGAATATTTTCAATGCTTACATGGTTGTTGGATGCATCTCTTTGGTGTATAGTAACAAATTTTTTTTTAACTAGTTTCATTTACTCAAGTTATATGATTATTTCCATTTCTCAAGTATAAGCATGCTGTAAATTTGTGGAGTAATTTAGACCTCTGAGGTAGCAACATGTTAGCATGTCAAACAATATGACAAATCTGATGGATAATTCACTGGTAGAAAATTTAAGTTTCATATGACAGGGTAGCAAACATAACCAAGTGTACTCATTAGAGGAAAGAAGTAGAAATGCAATGAATCATATGAAAAGGCGAAAAGCATGGACATTGCTTAGTAGCATAATTGCCTGGCTGGTCACTGGTTAGTCTCACATGCTCAACTAGTCAATTGTTACTGGATGGGCATCTGTGTCTAACTGGATGCCTTAAAATTGTTCATTTGACAGAAACACAGAAGAGCCATTTCCCATTCACAAATTTTCCAAAATTTACATCTTCTTTATGACTATTTTATATTCCTAGTCTAATTTTTTTTTTTTCAAAAAATTTCCATAACACTTTATAGTTCATTACTCTTTTTATTTTTGGTAATTTGATATTTTTTTGGTAAGTGGGAGGTCTCAAACTTGGGACCTCTCATTTGTGCTCCTTCCCTCCATACTATCCAATTCATCCCTTCCCCCGTAATCTGATTGTCTTTGAGTGACTGAAACACGATTGCTGGTCTTGGAATTCTAGTAGGTCTTCAAAATTCTTGTTCATTACCCTTGTGGATTATAGGTGCCACAGCTCCATAAAAATTTTCAATTTCTTTTGTTCCATCTCTTTGCATTCACTTAATGCCAAGCAAAAGACTTGTAAAAATCTCCCTGCTTAACTTATTGCTTGTTTGTCTAATTATATCTACGTGACTTTTCATCATCTTGCCGAAATTCGATATGGACATTCTAGGCAGCATTTTACAGCAAAAGTACCAATAACCGATTAACATTAGCTGATCGAAGCGTGACTGCTATCACTGAAAGAGACCACGCCTTTAGATCAGGCAAGCTTGTTGGCGTAGGTTCTCGAACAGTTGCTCACGGCTGAAGGCGTGGTGTTTAGACATGTATCAATGCTAGGGATATAAATAGGGAATTGATATTTGTGCTCCCATTTTAACCTCTTGCATTCCAATTCACTCGCTAAATAATATGCTTTCAAGTAGTGCAAGAGACTAATTTGGGAGTTCAAATATCACTTTCCTATAAATACAACAAATTATATTGAAAACCGTACTATAAAAGTCGCTACATTCTTTCTTATTCATTCTTTATTTTGAAAATTTACATGGTTTATTGCCCATTTATGTCATTTACTCAAAGAAAAAAATTAACATATTTTTGTCTACGCAAAAAAAAAAAAAAAATAAAAGAAGAAAGAAGAAAATACTCATATTTATTATTTACCAATGATTACCATGTTTTTAGATTTTTCAAAGGCGTAACAACCAATAACTTCCACTGCTTTAATATATTTTTTTAATTTTTTGAACACATATATAGTGTGCTTTTTCACAAGTAAGCATAAAAGCAAAACCGTAGTTGGTGGTGGGCTAGATATGGGCATTACATCTTCAATCAACTCATCAAGCACCGGCAAAGCTGGGTCTTATCTGAAGTCAAATTTATGAGCGCACCAGCCTTTTCAATTTTGGGCAGACCCAATTCGTAGCTTTCTCTCAACGACCAATTGTCCATGGCCCATTACAAACAAACCATTCATTCGATTTTTTTGCATTACATCAAGTGAAAAATTATTAGTTAATCAGTGAATCTCGATTTTATGGTTTGACGCTGCAAAAATGGATGTTTAATTGTTCCTTTTCGAAGTTGAAATTAGCCTGAAGGACCAAAAATCGCATGCTTAAATAATTCTCAAGAATAACATTTTCAGATATCTGTTTTAACTGTAAAAAAAAAAAAAAAAATCATTCAAATTTTCACTAGCTGTGAGTTTCTTCAGTTAGACTAAATTTTCACCATTATGGGTTAGTTGTAAATTAATTTTTTTAAAAATATTTAAGCTGAATTTGATTCCCATCAAACTGAAATATATAGATTGGAATTCCAATTGGATATTATTAAGTGCAGCCAAAATACGTCAAAGATTAGGAAAAGGTGTCCAAAAACGCAATTGAAAGCAGACTGACAAAAGTACCTTCCCTTCCCGTGGAAGAGCAAGAACTGTAGGCAGAAGTGAGTAACCTGTGTAATCCCCAATCTCCATAGTGTTTTTGGCATTGATCAACTTGATTAGCATGTTCAAGAACTGCCCTTCATCAGCAGGTGTAATCATAACATTCCTATTTCCATGATAACACCAATATGAACCCATTACCACCAACCCAAAGTTAATAAGAATGAGGCAATCAACTGAGACTCACCATGCTTGATGCTTAGCTGTTAATTCTCTGAGCTCTTTCATTTGACTCTGCCTCTCTTGGATACACACTAGCTTCTAAGATTTACTGCAAAAATGGATAATACCAATGGACCAATCAACCATTTCTTGAATCAAGACCAGGTCTGTAATTAATATTTTGCAAGCAAATGTTACCGTGGTATAGGCATAAGTACCTGGTAGAGTGCATCACTTTCAGAAGGCTTTTACAGCTTCTTCTTCTTGCTGGCAGAGATCCAAGCCATCCTCTGTAACGCCCCGGACCAAGGACTGGCTTAACAACTTCTGAGCGAAATCTATAGGATGAAAATGGTTAACCTAAGTTGTTAGTAGAGCTGTTAATCGAGCCGATTCGAGCTCGAGCACATGATAATCGAGCTCGACTCGAACCTCCAATCGAGCTAGCTCGATTAGTAATTCGAATTTCAAAAGTTGTTCGAGATCGACTCGTAAAACTCGGCTGAAAACTCGAACTCGAGTTTGAAATCGAGCCGAGCTTAATAAGCCGAGTCAAGCCCTTATCGAGGAAAGGAAAGAGGGTAAAACTATCAGATATACAATGAAATTATGATAATGCCCCTACTATTCGAGCCTGTCGAGCTGTTAGCGAGTCAAGCATAGCTTAACTCATTTAATAGACGAGTATATATACAACTCGAGCTCGGCTCATTTTTCTTAGTAAACGACCCGAGTCGAGCCTTTATCGAGCTGAGTTGAGCTTGGCTCGCGAGCTATCCGATTCGATTAACAGGTCTAGTTGTTAGTAGCTCGATGAATACAAGCTCATATACCATTTCTTTTCCTTTTTACTTCAAACTTTTGATGTGAGACAAACTTGGGGTATCACATTCACTCCCCTTAAGGCTTTGCATCTCATGTAAAGACCACCCTTGTAACGCTCCAAACCCAAGGGTTGGATTAACAACTTTTGTAACGCTTTGAACCCAAGGATTGGCCTAACAACTTTTGAGCGAAATCTGAAGAATGAAAATGGTTAACCCAAATTGTTAGTAACCGAACCAGTCTAAGGTCATACATCATTCCTTTCCCTTTTTACTTCAAACTTTCGATGTGGGAAAAACTCAGGTATCACATTCACTCCCCTTAAGGCTTTGCGTCCCACGCAGAGACCACCATCAGGTTTGTTCAGGTATCAATTGTAACATTCCGAGTCTAAGGGCTGGCCCAACAACTTTTGATAAAATTCATAGGTCCAAAATGATTGACTGGAGTTGATAATAGTTGAATGGGCACGTAAGGTCATATACTATTCCTTTCCACTGTAAACTTCCAATGTGAGACAAACTTAAGGTATCACATCCTCTCCTTCTCCACTCTGGACTATAAATGCTACTCAAAGAATTCTGGGATTTTTTTTTTCTTTTTTTAGTTTGAAGGAGCTTTGGACAAACAGTGTTATGATATGTGCAGCTGCAGCTAAGAATGGAAAGAGAGATAATTCAAAATATATGGAACTTCATATGTAAATGGGCTGGCTGCATTTGGGAATTAAAAAGGCCCAAAGTAAATACTGGCCACTCAGCCGTATAAATATGTACGTTTAAAAATATAATATATATTTACCGAGTTCTTTATTTTGTGCCCTAAGATGTACAGATAAGAGGTGGGCCCAGTGTTTAAATGTCCAATAAAATTCAAATTTTACAGGCAAAACTTTACACAATTCAAGGAGTTTGAATTTTATGATAGATCCACCGTCTTTATTTTATGTACTTATCCTATGCTCTTAGGGCGAAAATAAGGAAAGGTCCTGTTTATTAAGTATGAAATTAGTATCACATACTCCTTATTATTTTATAAATAACTACTATTTGAAAAGTTTGTAGTACTAAATAAATTATTGTTATACTAACTATCTAAAATTTTGATTTTTTAGATGAAATCTTGTATAAAATTCTAAATTTGAGCCAAGCTCATTTAAGGCCAAAACCCATTAATTGAAACAGTTAAGATTAGATCATAAGAATTTGAGCCCGAATAAAGAAGTCAATCTAGAGCTGTAAACGAGTCGAATCGAATTGAATTTTCCACAGTTCAAGCTCAATTTGAAATTTTGGCCTCGAATTTGAATATGAAGTCAAATCCTATACGAACTCAAAATCTAAACTCGAGTTTGATTTGATTTAATATTTGATAGGTTTGAGCTCGATTCAAGAGCTAAAAAATTTATTTAATTCTTCAATTTTAATATTAAATTATCACTAATACATATATAATATCTATATAATAAAATGAAAGATATGTAATTTTATATAAAATATTAACAAATTTTTTAAATAAAAATATTAAAAATTATTAGAATCGAATTGAAGCTTAACGATCTGAATATCTACAAGTTTGAACTTGATTCCGTAATATAAAATAAATCCTAATTCCTATTCGAATTTGAGTTCGAGTTCATTGAAAATCGAACTCAAATCGAGCGTTTAACGAATTGAGTCCGGACTGTGCATTACAGGTTTGATTCGTTTACATCCCTAAGTCACACCTTGATATTAGTTTTATTTCGGCTAGAGCTTCGGCTTTGCAAAATTAGCTAAAAAAAAAGCTAATTGACTGGCTGCCTATGTCACGATTCCTATTTTTTCTTTTTTTAATGGGAAAAAAAGAAAAAAACAATATCACAGATGTTAGGGTTGGGGGAAGTGACTACGGACAATGGTTCACGTGTTTTTTAGTTATTCATTTTTTTTGGTAGAGTAATGGTTCCCGAGATTTCGTTTTTGTGCATAAATGTGGGTGAAAAATGTTGATAAATAACTACTATTTAACTGCTTAACACCAATACTATGCAATTGATTATGAGTCCCATCATTTCTAATTCCAAACAAGTTGTTACATTTACCATTAATTATACTCTATAGTGTTCTTTCAACAAAAAAAAAAAATTTCTTTCATAAAGTTAAAATAAAATACAACCGATATTTTATAATACACTACGGTTTACGATTCAGAAGAGGGCACGATAATTACAAACACAAACAAACAAAATAAAAAACAAATCCATCACAACTTTTGAGTTCATTATCTTTGTTATTTTCCATAAGCGCTATTAATTCCTTTCTTCCTTATCTTTACTTCATTCATCTAATACATTGTAAACCTTAACTACCAAATTACTTTTTGTGGGTTTGGATACGTGCAGACTGTGTCGTTAAGAAGTCATGTGTACATTTTTACCAATCCATTAGCATAAACTGCAGTACCATTTTTAGGATTTTTGCATAATTGATATTGTGAGACGAACAATTTTGCACAATTATCAAAAAGTAATGAAAAACTAATAAAGCACCATCAAAATCACCTAAAACATGATTAAAATTTTTTCGGGTGATCAAAATCACTTACAAAAAAGATTAATTTTTTTGGGTGAGTGAATGTAATCCAAAATTAAATTGCACTTTCTATAATAGCCAACTATCCAAGTAACAATAGGAAATTATTTGGGATAGTCTTTTTAAAAAATATTATAAATAATATTTTTTTGGTATAATATATGTGAGATAAAAATATTGTTAAATATATGTTTATGATGCAAGTAGATACTTTTGTACAAATAATTTGCTATCAAACACACTTTTTTCACTTTTTCTTTTAGTGTAAGTGAGAGGTCACAACCTATCACTTACCAGAAACTCTTATTTACATTCTCTCTCCTAATACCGTCCAACCCATCCCTTTCCCTCATCTCCAATCCATCAACTACATTCTTAATTCATTTAGTTTTGATTAAAAAGAAAATTAGTAAATCTTTGTGTCAAAATCTTAAAAGGACATTAAAATTACAGCATAAGAAAATAGAACAAAGTGAGGGATGAGTTGGATGGTAAGGGAGAATGGAGAAGAGGTGCAAGTGAGAGATTAAAAAAGGGGGAAAAAAAGAAAAGAAAACATAACATAACATCGTCAAACTTTTTATTTCCATTCATCAAAGCAGCCTTTCTCTCGAAACTCTGATGATGCCCGCTGGCTCTGAAACTCCGATGATGCCCGCTGGCTCCTCATCCTGCATGAAGATAGCCGGTGAGAGTTGGCAAAAAGCCACCACATTTTCTTCCGCCCCAGAAGCACCTGATGCTAACGATATCGATGAAAGCAATGAAATCGCAAGTGCTGCAGATGCCTCCTTACTTGAAAATCCTGGGCAGCTTTTACATGTTGAAACTCTAATCTCGCCGAAAAAGATCAATGCACCAAATCCACCCCTCTTTTGACGGCAGCTCTTCAGCCAAACCAGGTTTTCGGCTGTCATGCTCCTCAGCATTTGTGATTGGCAACAATCAAGATTTAATGTGTCAAATTTTACTGTTTTTTCAGGCGAAAACCCTAATGCGATTCCAATGCGTGTCCAAAGATTGGCTCTCTATCATCTCAAACTAGAATTTCCGCCGCCCTCCATTCTCGGAAGAATCCTGGTGCCGAAGTTGGGCTATTGCTGCTGCGTAAAATACAGGGGAAATCCAAGCTCTATCATGTTCCTCTTTGCAAAGAGGAGTTAAATTCAGTAGATATGATCAGTTCTCGTTTCTCTAATTTGTTTGACGTTGAAGGAGAAATTGTGGGGATGCATAGCTGCAAGGGGTTATTTTGTATTGATTTCTTGCCTGCGAATGAAAGTAGGAGGTTTTATGTCTTTAACCCTACCACGAACCAGTGTAGGCGCATTCCTTTAGTTGATACTTGATACTGTGGACTGGTCTAAGATTGAAATTGTGGCGGTTAATATTTGTTTTGATCCTCTAGAATCTGAACATTATAGCCTGGTCTGTGTTTGGGAGAAAAAGCCAGACTTCCTGTTCACTATCTACTCATCGAAAAATGGCATCTGGAAAAACTGCGAGATATCTAATAATCCCGGTTGGCGGTATTGTCGATTCCATGACGGCGTGTTTTGGAATGGTATTCAATTTTGGTCCAATGAAAGGGATGTATTGTATTACGATTTCAAGCTTGATTATGGTCAACAAGTGTGGGATGATGGTCATGAGGAAACTGGGCCCGGTTATGTTCTGTATTTTGGTGAGTCCGGGGAGAATATGTGGCTTATTTATTCAACTGGCCTTCAGTTGGAAATCTCACAATTGGAGGTGGATGTTTCTCCTGATGGGAGTCACTTTGCACGACGGCTTTCCAAAGTATCACCTTGATCTTGGCTTTTTGTGTGCATTTGTTCCAGTGTTGGCCAGTCCTCCAAATCCTCCGATATGTATATTCGATTAGGATCGTGGTTCAAAGTCGTGGTAACGGTTGCTATCGCGGCCCGGACTGTTCCACATCGGTTTCGGCATATTGGTCGCGGTCTCAGTGAAACACAAAATTTTGAAATATTTAATATTTTAAAAATTATAAAAATATATGATAAAAAAAATTAAAAAATTAGCAAAAATAATAAAAATTTGATCTGACTCGAGATGACTCGAAAACGTCTCGGCTGAGTTCTCGGCGATTCATTATTTCGGAGTCATCTCCTCCCCTTATCGGATTGAGAAGCCTCGTTCCAGTGACGACTCGGCCGAGTCTTTGAATCATGATCAGGATTCTAGCCATCATATGATTAGGCAATTTGGACCTCACGTACTCCTTGAGCAATCTGGATTTCGCGTACGTTGTTTTTTTGTTGATGAAAGAGAGCAGAAACCAACGCTAGTTATATCAGTGCCTGGTAGAATCATTTGCTACGATATCAAGGGTAAGACTATTGAAGAGGTAGTTCAAATTGAACCTGCTAATCTTAATGCGTTTGAACTCAGTCTGTCAAGGTTCACGTTGAATGAAGCCTGCAAACTTTTTGAGACACTTGCCTGTGTTTGATTAGTCCACTCTCTTATTGGGTGTTTTGTCATAGGCTTAATTTTTTTGAATGTTTTCTGCTTTCAGTTTGCTTAAATGTTTAGATGTGGGGGCTTTAATGCATAGCATATTAGTAGTATAATAATGTGAGATGCCCATTTCCGTAAAGTTCATTTTGGCTGTAGATGATTAAAGTTCATTTTGCTTATTTCCTATATTTTTAGAAATATTGTTGGACAAAAAATATCACAAAAGTGGAGTTATGCAGGGAATTTTCTAAACTTAATGTCGTCGCATATGTCAAATGCGGCGACAAGGTGAATTTTTTAAAATTTTTTAAAATGACTAGAAAGAAATTTTTATTTCAGTCAGATGCGGCGGTACAAGATTTTTCTTTTTTTTTTAAAATCATTGAGGACATTTTTTAAAAAATTTCACCTTGTTGCTATATTTGATCTATACGGCGGTGTTAAAGTCAATGCTTATAACCTGCAGACATGGCATTCTACCAGGGTGCCTCACATGGCATTATGAAATAAACCCAAAAAAAATTACTCTTCACATGGCATTCGACCAGGGCGCTTCACATGGCATTATGAAATAAACCCAAAAAAAATTACTCAAAAAGAGTGAATATATATATATATATATACACACACACACACAGTTTACCCTTTGTGATTTGGTACTTTTATACATCACCTCCTATGGTTTCAAAAGATATATATAACCTCTAATAGTTTAAATTAAAGTGTTAAAGTGACGGAATTTGTGTTTCATAATTGAGTCAACTAAAATATTAAAAATACCCCTATGTAAAGTTAAAAATTATTTATTAATCACAAGAGAATTATGTATATATTTTGAAAAGTATAAGGGGGTTATATGATAAGTACTAAATCATATGGAGTTATATGGTAATACATAAAATCATAGGCGATTAGATTGTCATGCATATTATGTTTATCTATTTTGGTCACTTCATCCATTTTAATTTTTAAACAGGAGTATTTACGACATTTTCATAGGTTCCGTTATGAATGATCATTTCATTAGTTTGACACTTTAATCCAAATTATGATGGGTTTATATGTAACTTTTAAAATTATAGGGAGTTATGTGAAAATTAACTATACCATAAGGGGGTGCCCAACACAAGGGCGCTATGAAAAGTTGCCCAACACAACGGCAATCTACTTGTGACGCAACAGCGAATGGTGATATATACCGGAATGCGTGGGTCAATGATGTATTTTCATTTGAAAAAAAAAAAAAGCACACACACACGCGCACATACACACACGAGAATCTTTATATGGCAAGAAATTCAATTATAAAACCATTGGCATTATCCAGTGTGATTCTATTGTTCATTGATAATGGATTTACGTGGATGACATGGATAATGCACTTAAGTCCACCATGGTTATAAAAAGTCATCCATTTAAAAATATTATGTATTTTTTAGTCATCGAAATCTACTTAGGTTTATTTGGATGGATAAATAGACATAGATTCGTCGCATTAGCGTTCGTTTTTAAAATGCTAAAATCAGGAGGAACAAAAAGGTATATACAATATTATATAAGTTTGGATTAGAATATCATCATCATTTAAAAATGAATCTAAAAATTCTAGGACATTGAATTGAATTAACTCAAACTCTAATTTTCAAATTTCATAGGTAAGTGTTATTTACACACCAAGAATAGTTATGACACTCCACTCTGAAATTTTATTAAGTGAAAGAAGATTGATAAGTGTGTATTTTGTGCATTTTAAGTATTTTTTATTATTTAGTTTTGGAGCATTTTAGTCATTTTAAGCTAATTAACTAGATTTTTTGTGAAAATTTGCATTTTTTGGTTTAAGTGTGAAACATTGCGTCTGTTTGGATTTAAGTCGTGAAAACTTTATGTTTTTGTAGATTTTAATAGTTCAATCATCAAATAAAGTGAATTAAGAAGATATTTGGATGATTGTTGATGATTTAAAATGATTTAAGGAGAATATGGAGTGCAAAATGTTCAAAAGATGAAATGCAATCAAATATAAAGGAAGAAATATTTGATAGTTTTGATACCTTTGGTATTTCGGCTATATCTTGAGATAAAAGTATCGGATTGACGTGATTCTTGAACCATTTTGAAGCTAAGAAATATTTTTACATTTCTTATGAAACATCAAAATCCAATTCATGAGTTTTCGTGGTCAAAAAGTTGAAATACAAAGGGCCATTTTTGCTACGAAAAGTTAAATTAGGAGATTGAGCAGCCAAAGATATTTTGATCATTTCTCAGTCTACAGAACTCCAAATCAGATGATTCTTGATGCACTAAAAACTAATTCAAAGGGTTGCAACTTTCATGTTTTGCACAAGAGTTAGTTCAACCTCCATCATTGAGAAGATATCAGTTGAACTTGGTGTAAAAATAGATTGATCAAAAAAGTGCAAACCTGCAGAGAAGGCAATACGCAGGTACAGTACGCAACCTTAAGAATGTGTATTATTCTATAAATGTATGTGTTACTTGCACAGCCACTAATTTTGATTTTTCACAAAATTTTATAGCTCAATTTCAACAAGAATTTCAACTATAGTTGTAAAGAAACGCGATGAGGGGACATGGTTGTAAGAGAGAGGGAGAGGGAAGCGGGAAAGGAGTAAAGAAACAAACTTGTGACGTTCCAAAACATAAGATGAAGTAAAAAAATAAAATTTTCGCAAAAAGGGAGGGAAAAGAAATAAAGTCAATGCTTATAAACTCCGGACATGGCATTCTACCAGGGCGCTTCACATGGCATTATGAAATATACCCAAAAAAATTACTCAAAAAGAGAGAATATATATATATATATAGGGCAAATTACACTTTGCTCCCTGTGGTTCAGTGCTTTTATACATAATCCCTCCTATGATTTCAAAAGATATACATAACCCCCTAATAGTTTAGATTAAAATGTCAAAGTAACGAAATTTGCATTTCATAATTGAGTCAACTAAAATGTCAAAATACTGTTGGCCATTTTTGCTACCAAAAGTTAAATTAGAATTTGACACTAGTTCAAAGAAGTGCTAAATTTAGGAAGTTCATTTACGGGAGTAAAGGTGCACCTATGTAACTTTAGTGACTTGTTCCATGTAATTTCATAGAGGAAATAAACTTGCAATTAATTTTATAACCATGAGAGTAGGTATGGCTTAATTATAGGTATAGTTGATTTACTATGAGAGTAAGTTTTACATGCATAAAGAAATTATACCATAATTAACCGAGATAGTAGTACTCAATGATCCAAAAATTGTATTTGCATGAATAGTTAGGGATACCATAGTCTAAGGAGCATTCATAGTTATTTTCTTGCACATTCTAGCTCAGTTTTATTTCCTTCAATTTGTTGATCGTTTAAATAGTAGAGGAGCTTTAGTAGTGCTGGTAATTGTCCATTCTTTTCTATGGGTTCGACCTTTAATATCCTATATTCAATTTCGACTTGTATACTTGCAAAAATTAACGTATGAGATATTTCAAATTTTATAAATGTAAAACTTGGCTGTAGAATGAGTTAAATTGTTATATGCATGCCCCATTCTCGTCAAGTTTTTGCTACAAAGTTAACTTCATGTGGAATATGCATACTTCAAACTCTTAAATAACCTACATATTGGGTTGGGATAAACTCTAATTCCTGTCTAGACTTGATCTTGAGTTATCATCGAGGAACATGGCAACTAGGGGTGGGCAAAAATACCTGTTAATCCAAAAATTTGCTATATCTGACCTGATCTGATCCAAAAATTAGGATATCCAATTCATATTATTTGATCGGATCAAAAGAGAATCGGATACCCGTTTAGATACAAGACGGGATAGAATCACATAATTAAAAGCCTGAAGGCACCCAACTAGCCTTGCATACATAATTTTTATTTTTATTTTTATTTTTATACACATATTACAAAATAATATTTTCAGAGCTGAATAAGTAATTCCACTAAACAAATTGCATTACAAAAAATGGGAGACTATAGTTTGTTTATAAAATTTGTTGCTAAGATTTTATATTTTTTAGAAAAAAGTTTAATTAATGTGGAATATGTATATTCATAAAAAAGGTACTACTTATTTCAAATTTGCATTGATTTTGAATTCTTTTAAGTTTTTCCCTTTTTTCTTGTGTTCTCTTTGAATGTTTGTTTCTTTGTGGAAGATTTTTTTTGAGAATACTTGTTTCTTAGTGGAAGATTTTTTTTGAGAAATTTTTTTAATTAAATCTTAAATGAATATATAATATACAAAATTAAATTAGTATAAATCATGTTTTTTAAAAAATCAAATGATAAGTGGGGCTAGACGGGTACCCGTTGACTCGACCTTATCTTAGCGAGTGCCCAATTATCGGATACTCGTTGATATGCGAGGCAAGTAAGGGTTAGAAAATGGTGCATGAGATGAGTACCCGATCCGTACCCACATCTAATGGCAACATGCAATTTCGACACCTCTTATTCACTCATCCAATGGGTTTGCCAACCTATGCTTGAGTTGCCAGCTAATAGTGACAGAGCCAAGATTTTTTTCCTAGGGGGTTCAAAATTTTTCCTAACAAAAGTATCTTAATATATTATGTTTAAAATAATTTTCATCTATTTAAATATATGACATCTAAAAATATCAAATGTTAAATTTAATTATAAAGAAAATAAAAATTAAGACAAGAAATAACCTTTGATTAAATATTTTATATCACAAACCACCCAACTTGGCCATTATGAGAAGATGCTCCAATATGTCATATATGCAATACACACACAAATACACACATACATATATATATGTATGTGCGTGTGTGTATATTTTCAATTAAAAAAGATAAAAGTTATATTAACATATCTTGAAATTTCAATATCTTTTCTTAAAAGTAAAATGAGTGCTACGTTCTTTCATAGAATTAAATTTATCTATGATTGAATCAGTGCTAAATTTTTCAACAACTTGCTTTTCTATGTACATAGTTAAGCAATCATTTAAGAAATTATCTTTCATCTTGTTTTGGACCTTTGTCTTGATTATTTTCATAATTAAAAATATTCATTTTGTATTTGTAGTTAATACAGGATGAGTGAAAACAAGTTTAATCAATTAGACTAAACTGTATATTTGTATATGAGCCAATAAAGTAATAATTATTTTTAGCCCACTGATAATTATGAATTGGGTCTTTTTATTATAGTATGTCAAATTGGGTCAATTTACTATGGATAATCAAATTATATGTTTAATTTTTTGAATGTTAAATAATTAGCACAATAAAACGTAAATTTTGAGGCCAATTTTGCTTTACACATATATTTATATATTATGAATTAAGGTTTTCAAAACTTAGGGGGCCGTAGCCACCCTCAGCACCCCTCCCCCCAACCCCAGCCCACCCGAAAACCGCCCTCCCCAGCTCCATCATTGCCGCGAAACCAAGAAAGTTGACCCGCCTTGCTCACTTCACTATAAAAACCCTCAACTTCTACCAAAACATTGCACAGCAAAAGTCCTTCTTTCTTGACTAAACCAACAATACTTTTGAGAATATGGGTTCCAAGGCCTCCACAAGCACCCTAGCTCTCTTTCTTGCCTTTAACCTTATCTTTTTCACTCAGGTCAGTGCCACGATCCTCCCTGCTTGCACATCTGTCGTGGACTTGACTGTATGCCTTGCTTTGCTGGGGGTCCCCATCATAGATATAGGTAGTCCATGCTGCGGTTGCTTTAGTGACCTTGTTGACCTCGACGCAGCTGCTTGCCTTTGCGCCTACTTGAAAACTCGGAGCCTCCTCACCCTGGATCTCACAGCTACCGTTACAACGATTGTGAATGGCTGTGGCAAGACCTATCCATCAGGGTACCAATGTCTCTGAACAGATTTGCTTGTTCACTGTTCGAATGTGCTTTTCTTTTGTTTCTCAATCATGAATTTACTTCTAAAGAACTCCTCGCCCTAAACAGTGGTTAGAAGTTACTTTGTCATGGTGATTTCTCAGATTTCATGTTTGTAATTTCCAATAAAGTTTTCATGTGCAAGTGAGCAGTCAGCTCTAAGCTTGTATCTTTCCGTGCGGTGATCAATGAAAAGTTAATAAGTTTTTTTTATGTTATATTCATAACGCCATTTTCTGACTCTGTAAGGGAACGTTACATATTTATAAGCATAAAATTGAGGATTAATGCATGGATATTTCTGTTGTTGGCCGGGAGGCAAGATTATACTTGCGGTTAAAACAATCCTTGGTTAATTAGCAGCATGCGTTGGAAACATGTCTACAAAAATGGATATCTAATATCTGATTTTCTTGATCGACTAATTAGTACGTTTATGCTTGGTACACTCTCCCGTGTGCCAAGCAGGCTTCGCAGCACTTCCCTATCCTCTTGGACAGACTGTGAAATAGCAACGTCCTAGAAAAATCTGTCCTTTGCCTTTTGTGCTGTTGTGGCTGAGAAAGTGAGAAAACATCAAAAATATGGTGTGATTAAGTTACTCTGATATCATTTTGGTTTCGGGATAAATTCCTTTTGTCTACAAGCGGCAAAATGGACAAATGATTGATAGACGGATCTTGTTAAATGAATAGCCGACCAGTTTAATCCAATCCAATTATAAGCATTTAATAAATGGATACAAAGAGGTTAGATTTAGATGGATAGTGCAAAACTATAATCCATTCATTTGACTATTTATTAGTCCTAGGACTAACGAGATTCCTGTACACTCTACTATACTCTTTTTTAATTCATATTGCCATTGAATTTCAGTGTACGCTGTTTTTTAGTTACAGTCCGTACAATATCTCTTTGTTCGTACAATATCTATCTCTCTCTCTGTCTTTAATTTATTCTATTCCTAGTTATTAAATTAATAATTGGTTAGAAACCACCCTCTCTCACGCCAACGCTGTCATTAGCTTAATTTAAGAGAAATGATAAAGTACCATAACAAGTTATGTCATTAATGCTGCATTGATAGCAATGACTGGCACTATAGATAGCAGTGACCGGAAATACAGATGGTTTCGTAGAAAAGAAATTGTTAGATGAGACGATGAGGGGACATGGTTGTAAGAGCTAGAGAGGGAGGGGGAAGGGGGAAAGGAGCAATGAAACAAACTTGTGACATCCCAAAACATAAGATGAAGTTAAAAAATAAATTTTTCTCAAAACGAGAGGTAAAAGAAATAAAGTCAATGCTTATAACCTGCTGCATGGCATTCTACCCGGGCGCTCCACATGGCATTATGTAATAAACCCAAAAAAAATTACTCTTCACATGGCATTCTACCAGGGCGCTTCACATGGCATTATGGAATAAACCCAAAAAAAATTACTCAAAAAGAGTGAATAAATATATATATATATATATGTGTGTGTGTGTACACTTTACCGCTTGTGATTTAGTATTTTTATGCATAACCTCCTATGGTTTCAAAAGATATACATAATCCCCTAATAGTTTAAGTTAAAGTGTTAAAGTGACGGAATTTGTGTTTCATAATGGAGTCAACTAAAATGTCAAAAATATCCCTATGTAAAGTTAAAAATTATTTATTAATCACAAGGGAGTTATATATATATATATATATATATATATTTATATATATATTGAAAATCATAAGGGGGTTATATAATAAAATACTAAATCATAAGGAGTTATACGGTAAAACATAAAATCATACGGGATTAGATTGTCATGCAGATTGTATTTATATATTTTGGTCACTTCTACCATTTTAGATTTAAATAAGAGTAATTTCCACATTTTCCGTTACGAATGATCGTTTCCGTTAATTTGAGATTTTAATCCAAATTATGATTGGATTATATGTAACTTTTACAACTATAAGGGGTTATGTGAAAATTAACTATACCATAAGGGAGTAAAGTGTAATTTGCTCCACACAAGGGTGCTTTACATGGCATTAAAATATTTCAGCACTTGAAACATGACGACTAGCGGTACTATCGAGTCGAGTCGAGCTCGAGTAGCACCATACTCGAGCTCGAACTCGATCAGAATGATTGCCATTCGAGCTCGAGCTCGAGTTCGAACGAGTAAATAAATTTGGACTCGAGCTCGACTCGATAAAATAAAATTAAACTCGAGATCGACTAGTTTTAAGCTCGAGTAAATATCAAGCCCGATCTACTCGAGCTCGAACTCGAGTTTTGAACTAAACCTATAATTTTTTTTTCAAAATATATAATATAAATATAATATGAATATATAATATAAATATAATATGAAAACTTGATTAAACTAATCGAGCATTCGAGTATTTATTTTTGGAGCTCGAACTCGACTCGTTGAATGTAACGAGTAGCTCGATTTCGAGCAAATCGAGATGGAGCCAAACTTTTGACCAAGCCGCTCGCAAGCTACTCGCGAGCGGCTTGACTTGATTGCACCCCTAACGACGACACCGCAATCTACTTGTGACGCAGCAGCGAATGGTGATATATACTGGAATGCGTGGGTCAACGATGTATTTCCATTTAAAAACAAAACACACACGCACATGCGCGCACACGCACAAGAGAATCTTTAGTTTATTTATAATGTAAATTTCGTTGAGAGAGGGAGCGAAAATGAAAATGATTGGCGAATGCCGTCGGCCATATGGCAAGATATTCAACTATAAAACCATTGGCATTATCTAGTGTGATTCTATTGTTCATTGATAACGGATTCACGTGGATGACATGGGTAATGCACTTAAGTCCACCAATCTAATTGGTTATAAATAGTCATCCATTGAAAAATATTATGTATTTTTTAGTCATCGAAATCTACTTAGGTTTATTTGGATGGATAAATAGACATGGATTCGTCGCATTAGCGTTCGTTTTTAAAATGCTAAAATCAGGAGGAACAAAAAGGTATATACAAGGTGGACTATTATATAAGTTTGGATTAGAATATCATCATCGTTTAAAAATGAATCTAAAAATTCTAGGAACTTGAATTGAATTAATTCAAACTCAAATTTTCAAATTTCATAGGTAAGTGTTGTTTACACTCCAAGAATAGTTATGACACTCGATTCTGACATTTTATTAAGTGAAAGAAGATTGATAAGCGTGTATTTTGTGCATTTTAAGTATTTTTTATTATTTAATTTTGGAGCATATAGCCATTTTTAACTAATTAACTAGATTTCTAGAGAAAATTTGCATTTTTTGGTTTAAGCATTAAACATTGCATTTGTATGGATTTAAGTGGCGAAAACTTTATATTTTTGTAGGTTATAATAATTCAATCATCAAATGGAGCGAATTAAGAAGATATTTGGATGATTTAAAGTGATATAAAGAGAATATAGAGTGCCAAATGTTCAAAACATGAAATGTAGTCAAGTATAAAAGGAGAAATATATAACAGCTTTGACACCTTTGGTATTTCGACTATATCTAGAGATAAAAGTATCGGATTGAGGTGATTCTTGAGCCATTTTGAAACTAAGAAATAATTATACATTTATTATGAAACATCAGAATCCAATTCATAAGTTTCCATGGTCAAAAAGTCAAAATACAGTTGGCCATTTTTGCTATCAAAAGTTAAATTGGAATTTGACACTAGTTCAAGAAAGTGCTAAATCTAGGAAGTTCACTCACGAGAGTACAAGTGCACCTTTCTGACTTTAGTGGCTTATTCCATGTAATTTAATAGAAGAAATGAGCTTGTTATTAATTTTATAACCATGAGAGTATGTATGAATTAATTATATATATAGTTGATTCACTATGACAGTAAGTATCATGTATGGAGTATTTAAAATTTTATAAATGTAAAACTTGATTGTAGAATGAGCTAAATTGTTACATGCATGCCCCACTCTCATCAAGTTTTTGCTACGAAGTTAACTTCATGTGGAATATGCATACTTCAGACTCTTAAATAAACTACATATTGGCTTGGGATAAACTCTAATTCCTGTCTAGACTTGATCTTGAGTTATCATCGAGGAACATGGCAACTAGGGGTGGGCAAAAATACCTGTTAATCCAAAAATTTGCCATATCTAATTTGATGTGATCCGAAAATTAGGATATCCAATCCGTACTATTTGATCGGATCAAAAGAGAAGCGGATATCCGTTTAGATACAGGACGGGATAGAATCACATAATTAAAAACCTGAAGGCACCCAACTAGGCTTGCATATATATATATATTTATTTATTTATTTTTTATTTTTATACACATATTACAAAATAATATTTTTAGAGACAAATAAGCAATTCCATTAAACGAATTGCATTACAAATATGGGAAGCTATAGTTTGTTTATAAAATTCATTTGTAGAGGTTATGCTCTTACGTTTTGTAGAAAAGAGTTTAATTAATATGGAATATATATTAAAAAAAATCTACTACTTATTTCAAATTTTCATTGATTTTGAATTCTTTTAAGTTTTTCCCTTTTTCTTGTATTCTCTTTGAATGTTTGTTTCTTAGTGGAAGATTTTTTTTGAGAAATTTTTTTTTATTAAATCTTAAATGAATATGTAATATTCAAAATTAAATTGGTATAAATTATTTTTTAAAAAAAATTAAATGATAAGTGGGGCTGGACGGGTACCCATTTACTCGACCTTATCTCAGCGGGTGTCCAATTATCGGATACTCGTTCATATATGGGGAAAGTAAGGGTTAGAAAAGGGTGCACGAGATCAGTATCCGATCCGTACCCACCCCTAATGTCAACATGCATTTTCGACACCTCTCATTCACTCATCCAATGGGTTTGCCAACTCATGCTTGAGTTGGCAGCTAATAATGACAGTGCCAAGATTTTTTTTCCAAGGGGGATCAAAATTTTCTCTAACAAAAGTATCTTAATATATTATATTCAAAATAATTTTCATCTATTTAAATATATGACATCTAAAAACATCATATATTAAATTTAATTATAAAGAAAATAAAAATTAAGACAAGAAATAACCTTTGATTAAATATTTTATATCACAAACCACCCAACTTGGACATTATGAGAAGATGCTCCAATATGTCATATATGCAATACACACACACATACACACATACATATATATATGTATGTGCGTGTGTGTATATTTTCAATTAAAAAAGATAAAAGTTATATTAACATATCTTGAAATTTCAATATCTTTTCTTAAAAGTAAAATGAGTGCTACGTTCTTTCATAGAATTAAATTTATCTATGATTGAATCAGTGCTAAATTTTTCAACAACTTGCTTTTCTATGTACATAGTTAAGCAATCATTTAAGAAATTATCTTTCATCTTGTTTTGGACCTTTGTCTTGATTATTTTCATAATTAAAAATATTCATTTTGTATTTGTAGTTAATACAGGATGAGTGAAAACAAGTTTAATCAATTAGACTAAATTGTATATTTGTATATGAGCCAATAAAGTAATAATTATTTTTAGCCCACTGATAATTATGAATTGGGTCTTTTTATTATAGTATGTCAAATTGGGTCAATTTACTATGGATAATCAAATTATATGTTTAATTTTTTGAATGTTAAATAATTAGCACAATAAAACGTAAATTTTGAGGCCAATTTTGCTTTACACATATATTTATATATTATGAATTAAGGTTTTCAAAACTTAGGGGGGCCGTAGCCACCCTCAGCAACCCCCCCCCCCAACCCCAGCCCACCCAAAAACCGCCCTCCCCAGCTCCATCATTGCCGCGAAACCAAGAAAGTTGACCCGCCTTGCTCACTTCACTATAAAAACCCTCAACTTCTACCAAAACATTGCACAGCAAAAGCCCTTCTTTCTTGACTAAACCAACAATACTTTTGAGAATATGGGTTCCAAGGCCTCCGCAAGCACCCTAGCTCTCTTTCTTGCCTTTAACCTTATCTTTTTCACTCAGGTCAGTGCCACGATCCTCCCTGCTTGCACATCTGTCGTGGACTTGACTGTATGCCTTGCTTTGCTGGGGGTCCCCATCATAGATATAGGTAGTCCATGCTGCGGTTGCTTTAGTGACCTTGTTGACCTCGACGCAGCTGCTTGCCTTTGCGCCTACTTGAAAACTCGGAGCCTCCTCACCCTGGATCTCACAGCTACCGTTACAACGATTGTGAATGGCTGTGGCAAGACCTATCCATCAGGGTACCAATGTCTCTGAACAGATTTGCTTGTTCACTGTTCGAATGTGCTTTTCTTTTGTTTCTCAATCATGAATTTACTTCTAAAGAACTCCTCGCCCTAAACAGTGGTTAGAAGTTACTTTGTCATGGTGATTTCTCAGATTTCATGTTTGTAATTTCCAATAAAGTTTTCATGTGCAAGTGAGCAGTCAGCTCTAAGCTTGTATCTTTCCGTGCGGTGATCAATGAAAAGTTAATAAGTTTTTTTTATGTTATATTCATAACGCCATTTTCTGACTCTGTAAGGGAACGTTACATATTTATAAGCATAAAATTGAGGATTAATGCATGGATATTTCTGTTGTTGGCCGGGAGGCAAGATTATACTTGCGGTTAAAACAATCCTTGGTTAATTAGCAGCATGCGTTGGAAACATGTCTACAAAAATGGATATCTAATATCTGATTTTCTTGATCGACTAATTAGTACGTTTATGCTTGGTACACTCTCCCGTGTGCCAAGCAGGCTTCGCAGCACTTCCCTATCCTCTTGGACAGACTGTGAAATAGCAACGTCCTAGAAAAATCTGTCCTTTGCCTTTTGTGCTGTTGTGGCTGAGAAAGTGAGAAAACATCAAAAATATGGTGTGATTAAGTTACTCTGATATCATTTTGGTTTCGGGATAAATTCCTTTTGTCTACAAGCGGCAAAATGGACAAATGATTGATAGACGGATCTTGTTAAATGAATAGCCGACCAGTTTAATCCAATCCAATTATAAGCATTTAATAAATGGATACAAAGAGGTTAGATTTAGATGGATAGTGCAAAACTATAATCCATTCATTTGACTATTTATTAGTCCTAGGACTAACGAGATTCCTGTACACTCTACTATACTCTTTTTTAATTCATATTGCCATTGAATTTCAGTGTACGCTGTTTTTTAGTTACAGTCCGTACAATATCTCTTTGTTCGTACAATATCTATCTCTCTCTCTGTCTTTAATTTATTCTATTCCTAGTTATTAAATTAATAATTGGTTAGAAACCACCCTCTCTCACGCCAACGCTGTCATTAGCTTAATTTAAGAGAAATGATAAAGTACCATAACAAGTTATGTCATTAATGCTGCATTGATAGCAATGACTGGCACTATAGATAGCAGTGACCGGAAATACAGATGGTTTCGTAGAAAAGAAATTGTTAGATGAGACGATGAGGGGACATGGTTGTAAGAGCTAGAGAGGGAGGGGGAAGGGGGAAAGGAGCAATGAAACAAACTTGTGACATCCCAAAACATAAGATGAAGTTAAAAAATAAATTTTTCTCAAAACGAGAGGTAAAAGAAATAAAGTCAATGCTTATAACCTGCTGCATGGCATTCTACCCGGGCGCTCCACATGGCATTATGTAATAAACCCAAAAAAAATTACTCTTCACATGGCATTCTACCAGGGCGCTTCACATGGTTGGCGAATGCTGTCTGCCTTAGGATGGCAGGAAATTCAACTATAAAACCATTGGCATGATCTAGTGTGATTCTATTGTTCATTGATAATGGATTTCCGTGGATGACATGGATAATGCACTTGGTTATAAATAGTCATCCATTTAAAAATATTATGTATTTTTTAGTCATCGAAATCTACTTAGATTTATTTGGATGGATAAATAGACATGGATTCGTCGCATTAGCGTTCGTTTTTAAAATGCTAAAATCAGGAGGAACAAAAAGGTACATACAAGGTGGACTATCATATAAGTTTGGACAAGAATATCATCATCATTTAAAAATGAATCTAAAAATTCTAGGAACTTGAATTGAATTAATTCAAACTCTAATTTTCAAATTTCATAGGTAACTAGTGTTGTTTACACTCCAAGAGTAGTTATGACACTCCACTTTGACGTTTTATTAAGTGAAAGAAGATTTATAAGCGTGTATTTTGTGCATTTTAAGTATTTTTTATTATTTAATTTTGGAGCATATAGCCATTTTTAACTAATTAACTAGATTTCTAGAGAAAATTTGCATTTTTTGGTTTAAGCATTAAACATTGCATTTGTATGGATTTAAGTGGCGAAAACTTTATATTTTTGTAGGTTATAATAATTCAATCATCAAATGGAGCGAATTTGACAGGTTGTCAGCCTGTGCAATAATAAAATTAAACCTAATTGCCAGTTAAAATGACCAAACCCAATTCCAAGTACTGGAGCAAGGACTCTAGGTGTGCAATGGATTACTTGATTCACCCTGTTCCCGAAGAGTTTGCTTGATCCGATATACCCGAATGGATTGGTTATTTCTTTTCACAAATAATTGTAAATGCGTAGACAGGGCAAGCAGGGTCGTATCCACAGGGACTGGGTATATTCGTTTCTTAAGAAATCCAAAACAACACAGGGGGTGATTTTGTAGGAATGCCAACAATCAAATGAATTCGAATACGAAAATAAAAATAAATAACTAATTAGAAATTAAACCACAATTCACTGAACTTAGATTAACAATAATTGAAAGCCTAAATCAATTAACACAGGAAAACAATTAAAAGTGAAATAACGTGGGCAACTAAAAAATCAAATGGCAATTCACTAAAATCAAAGTAATATTAATTAAAGATCTAGCCAAGAAGCAACTTCAGCAATGGTTCACCTAATTGATCATCAATGCAAAGGCAGTTCCAATTATTCACTAATAAATAGGTTAAAACTACCAAACAAGCGATGACAGTCAACCCCTCCTTACTGAGTCGGTGATTAAGGTACGCCCGTTAATCACTACTCTAATTAGGAAATAATCCTAGGTACGCCCGTAAGATTTAATTTCCCAATTGCCTTACGTATTAGAGAAGCCCTATTCTAACCAAATAACACACTACCAGGGTTATTTTAAGTTAGCCCGCGTATCCCCCTGACGCGAATCTAATCGTGCCAGTTGTCACTATTTTGAGGTAATTAAACAATTACGGATTTAATACCCCAATTGACAATAGACTACCCAATCAATTAATTATCCGGATCCAAGACAACCAATTAATTAAATAACCATAAGCATAGCAATCAGGGAATATGCGAATACCAATAAATAAAAGAAAAAGATTAAATTAAATCGATCTCACAATTTTTAGGCGAACCAGAGCCTTCGTTGCCCCTTGGCTAGAAGGGAGGAATTTAGTTCATATTTGATGCGTAAACCTCAGACAAAATTGCAAAGGAAATCGCGGCCATCGTCCGTCTAAATTTGGATAATCCAATTCGTCCGAATACTGAATAAATAGAAAAGCTACAGAAGGCCATTCATGGCTTCCATTCTGTTCCACGCACAAAGGAAAAGAAGAGAACTACTAAAAGTAACTAAAGAAGAAGAAAAAAAGTCAAAGCCAAGGATGGCTAAGCTCCTGACATTCGCAAGTCTCCAAAGCAGAAAGGTAAAACTCCAAAGAAAAGTCAACAATTTTTCTTCCTAAGCTAAAGACGAAAAAACTAAGAATAAGCCAGCCCCCATCTGATCCTCTTTTTCTTCTCTTTATTGCGGCAGCTCACAGCAGGAAGAGCAGCCCTCCGTCCGTCATTCCTTTGCGAAAATTACCAAAATGGGCGTGACATCTCCTGTTCCAAAAGTGCCCCTGGGACAAGCTTTATCATCTGAATTCTTTTCCTGTCAATTTGGCACCTGTTATCATATTTTCGTTATACTCCCTGAAATATACGTAAATTAAGAAAAATGAGTAGAATCCAGCAATTAATCCACATCAAGTCAGGTAATAGGAGAAAATAATAATAAAATAAATAGATAAATTTTAGCCTATCAGAATTAATAAGATATTTGGATGATTTAAAGTGATATAAAGAGAATATAGAGTGCCAAATGTTCAAAACATGAAATGTAGTCAAGTATAAAAGGAGAAATATATAACAGCTTTGACACCTTTGATATTTCGACTATATCTAGAGATAAAAGTATCGGATTGAGGTGATTCTTGAGCCATTTTGAAACTAAGAAATAATTATACATTTATTATGAAACATCAGAATCCAATTCATAAGTTTCCATGGTCAAAAAGTCAAAATACAGTTGGCCATTTTTGCTATCAAAAGTTAAATTGGAATTTGACACTAGTTCAAGAAAGTGCTAAATCTAGGAAGTTCACTCACGAGAGTACAAGTGCACCTTTCTGACTTTAGTGGCTTATTCCATGTAATTTAATAGAAGAAATGAGCTTGTTATTAATTTTATAACCATGAGAGTATGTATGAATTAATTATATATATAGTTGATTCACTATGACAGTAAGTATCATGTATGGAGTATTTAAAATTTTATAAATGTAAAACTTGATTGTAGAATGAGCTAAATTGTTACATGCATGCCCCACTCTCATCAGGTTTTTGCTACAAAGTTAACTTCATGTGGAATATGCATACTTCAGACTCTTAAATAAACTACATATTGGCTTGGGATAAACTCTAATTCCTGTCTAGACTTGATCTTGAGTTATCATCGAGGAACATGGCAACTAGGGGTGGGCAAAAATACCTGTTAATCCAAAAATTTGCCATATCTAATCTGATGTGATCCGAAAATTAGGATATCCAATCCGTACTATTTGATCGGATCAAAAGAGAATCGGATATCCGTTTAGATACAGGACGGGATAGAATCACATAATTAAAAACCTGAAGGCACCCAACTAGGCTTGCATATATATATATATATATTTATTTTTTTTTTTATTTTTATAACCTGCTGCATGGCATTCTACCCGGGCGCTCCACATGGCATTATGTAATAAACCCAAAAAAAATTACTCTTCACATGGCATTCTACCAGGGCGCTTCACATGGTTGGCGAATGCTGTCTGCCTTAGGATGGCAGGAAATTCAACTATAAAACCATTGGCATGATCTAGTGTGATTCTATTGTTCATTGATAATGGATTTCCGTGGATGACATGGATAATGCACTTGGTTATAAATAGTCATCCATTTAAAAATATTATGTATTTTTTAGTCATCGAAATCTACTTAGATTTATTTGGATGGATAAATAGACATGGATTCGTCGCATTAGCGTTCGTTTTTAAAATGCTAAAATCAGGAGGAACAAAAAGGTACATACAAGGTGGACTATCATATAAGTTTGGACAAGAATATCATCATCATTTAAAAATGAATCTAAAAATTCTAGGACATTGAATTGAATTAATTCAAACTCTAATTTTCAAATTTCATAGGTAACTAGTGTTGTTTACACTCCAAGAGTAGTTATGACACTCCACTTTGACGTTTTATTAAGTGAAAGAAGATTGATAAGTGCGTATTTTGTGCATTTTAAGTATTTTTTTATTATTTAGTTTTGGAGCGTTTAAGTTATTTTCAAGCTAATTAACTAGATTTCTAGTGAAAATTTGCATTTTTTGGTTTTAGTGTGAAACATTGCATTTGTATGGATTTAAGTGGTGAAAACTTCATATTTTTGTAGGTTTTAATAATTCAATCATCAAATGGAGTGAAATAAGAAGATATTTGGATTATGGTTGATGATTTGAGGTGATATAAAGAGAATATGTAGTGCAAAATGTTCGAAAGATGAAATGCAATCAAGTATAAAAGAATAAATATTTGACAGTTTTGACACATTTTGATATTTTGGCTATATCTTGAGCTAAAAGTATCGGATTGATGTAATTTTGAACCATTTTGAAGCTAAGCAATATTTCTACATTTCTTATGAAATATCAAAATGCAATTCATGAGTTTTTATGGTCAAGAAGTCGAAATACAGTTGGCCATTTTTGCTACCAAAAGTTAAAATATGAGATTGAGCAGCCAAAGATATTTTGATCATTTCTCAGTTTATAGAACTCCAAATCAGATGATTGTTGATGCACTAAAAACTAACTCAAATGGCTGTAACTTTAATGTTTTGCACAAGCATTAGTTCAATCTCCATCATCGAGAAAATATCAGTTGAACTTGGTGTAAAAATAGACTGATAAAAAAAGTGCAAACCTGCAGGGAAGGCAATACGCGGGTGCAATACGCATCCTTAAGAATGTGTATTCTATAAACGTATGTGGAACTTCCACAGCCACTTATTTTGATTTTTCACAAAATTTTATAGTTCAATTTCAACAAGAATTTCAACTGTAGTTGTAAAGAAACGCGATGAGGGGACATGGTTGTAAGAGAGAGGGAGGGGGAAGGGGGAAAGGAGGAATGAAACAAACTTGTGACGTTCCAAAACATAAGATGAAGTAAAAAAATAAAATTTTCGCAAAAAGAGAGGGAAAAGAATTAAAGTCAATGCTTATAACCTCCTGACATGGCATTCTACCAGGGTGCTTCACATGGCATTATGAAGTAAACCCAAAAAAAAATTACTCTTCACGTGGCATTCTACATGGACGCATCACATGGCATTCGACCAGGGCGCTTCACATGGCATTATGAAATATACCCAAAAAAAATTACTCAAAAAGAGGGAATATATATATATATATATAGGGCAAATTACACTTTGCCCCCTGTGGTTCAGTGCTTTTATACATAATCCCTCCTATGGTTTCAAAAAATATATATAACCCTCTAATAGTTTAGATAAAAATGTCAAAGTGACGAAATTTGCATTTCATAATTGAGTCGACTAAAATGTCAAAATACAGTTGGCCATTTTTGCTACCAAAAGTTAAATTAGAATTTGACACTAGTTCAAAGAAGTGTTAAATCTAGGGAGTTTATTCACGGGAGTAAATGTGCACCTTTGTAACTTTAGTGACTTGTTCCATGTAATTTCATAGAGGAAATGAACTTGCAATTAATTTTATAATCATGAGAGTAGGTATGACTTAATTATAGGTATAGTTGATTTACTATGAGAGTAAGTTTTACCTGCATAAAGAAATTATACTATAACTAACCAAGATATTAGTACTCAATGATCCAAAAATTGTATTTGCATGAATAGTTAGGGATACCATAGCCTAAAGAGCTTTCATAGCTATTTTCTTGCATATTCTAGCTCAGTTTTATTTCCTTCAATTTGTTGATCGTTTAAATAATAGAGGAGTTTTAGTGGTGCTGGTAATTGTCCATTCTTTCCTATGGGTTCGGCCCTTAATATCCTATATTCAATCTCGACTTGTATACTTGTAGAAAATCACGTATGAGATATTTAGAATTTTATGAATGTAAAATTTGGCTGTAGAATAAGCTAAATTGTTATATGCATGCCCCATTCTCATCAAGTTTTTGCTACAAAGTTAACCTCATGTGGAATATGCATACTTCAAACTCTTAAATAACCTACATATTGGGTTGGGATAAACTCTAATTCCTGTCTAGACTTGATCTTGAGTTATCATCGAGGAACATGGCAACTAGGGGTGGGCAAAAAAACCTGTTAATCCAAAAATTTACCATATCCAATCTGATTCGATCCAAAAATTAGGATATCCAATCTATATTATTTGACCGGATCAAAAGAGAATCAGATACCTGTTTAGATACAAGACGGGATAGAATCACATAATTAAAAACCTGAAGGTACCCAACCAGCCTTGCATATATAATTTTTATTTTTATTTTTATACACATATTACAAAATAATATTTTCAGAGCTAAATAAGTAATTCCATTAAACAAATTGCATTACAAAAAATGGGAGACTATTGTTTGTTTATAAAATTTATTTGTAGAGGCTATGATTTTATATATTTTTTTAAAAAAGTTTAATTAATGTGGAATATGTATGTTCAGAAAAAAGCTACTACTTATTTGAAATTTTCATTGATTTTGAATTCTTTTAAGTTTTTTCCTTTTTCTTGTGTTCTCTTCGAATGTTTGTTTCTTAGTGGAAGATTTTTTTTGAGAATACTTGTTTCTTAGTGGAAGATTTTTTTTGAGAAATTTTTTTTATTAAATCTTAAATGAATATGTAATATACAAAATTAAATTAGTATAAATCATTTTCAGATTAAAGTCAATGCTTATAACCTCCTGACATGGCATTCTACCAGGGCGCTTCACATGGCAGTATGAAGTAATCCCAAAAAAAAATTACTCTTCATGTGGCATTCTACATGGACGCATCACATGGCATTCGACCAGGGCGCTTCAAAAAAATTACTCAAAAAGAGGGAATATATATATATATATATATATATATATATATATATATATATATATATAGGGCAAATTACACTTTGCCCCCTGTGGTTCAGTGCTTTTATACATAATCCCTCATATGGTTTCAAAAGATATATATAACCCCTAATAGTTTAGATAAAAATGTCAAAGTGACGAAATTTGCATTTCATAATTTAATCAACTAAAATGTCAAAATACAATTGGCCATTTTTGCTACCAAAAGTTAAATTAGAATTTGACACTAGTTTAAAGAAGTGTTAAATCTAAGGAGTTCATTCACGGGAGTAAAGGTGCACCTTTGTAACTTTAGTGACTTGTTCCATGTAATTTCATGGAGGAAATGAACTTGCAATTAATTTTATAACCATGAGAGTAGGTATGATTTAATTATAGGTATAGTTGATTTACTATGGGAGTAAGTTTTACCTGCATAAAGAAATTATATCATAACTAACCAAGATAGTAGTACTCAATGATCCAAAAATTGTATTTGCATAAATAGTTAGGGATACCATAGCCTAAAGAGCTTTCATAGCTATTTTCTTGCACATTCTAGCTCAGTTTTATTTCCTTCAATTTGTTAATTGTTTAAATAATAGATGAGTTTTAATAGTGCTGGTAATTGTCCATTCTTTCCTATGGGTTCGGCCATTAATATCCTATATTCAATTTCGACTTGTATACTTGTAGAAAATCATGTATGGGGTTTTAGAATTTTATAAATGTAAAACTTGACTGTAGAATGAGCTAAATTGTTATATGCATGCCCCACTCTCGTCAAGTTTTTGCTACAAAGTTAACTTCATGTGGAATATGCATACTTCAAACTCTTAAATAAACTACATATTGGGTCGGGATAAACTCTAATTCCTGTCTAGACTTGATCTTGAGTTATCATCGAGGAACATGGCAACTAGGGGCGGGCAAAAATACCTGTTAATCCAAAAATTTGCCATATCCGATCTGATCCGATCCGAAAATTAGGATATCTAATCCATATTATTTGACCGGATCAAAAGAGAATCGGATACCTGTTTAGATACAAGACGGGATAGAATCACATAATTAAAAACCTGAAGGTACCCACCCAGCCTTGCATATATAATTTTTATTTTTATTTTTATACACATATTACAAAATAATATTTTCAGAGCTAAATAAGTAATTCCACTAAACAAATTGCATTACAAAAAATGGGAGACTATAGTTTGTTTATAAAATTTGTTGCTATGATTTTATATTTTTTAGAAAAAAGTTTAATTAATGTGGAATATGTATATTCATAAAAAAAGCTACTACTTATTTCAAATTTGCATTGATTTTGAATTCTTTTAAGTTTTTCGCTTTTTCTTGTGTTCTCTTTGAATGTTTGTTTCTTTGTGGAAGATTTTTTTTGAGAATACTTGTTTCTTAGTGGAAGATTTTTTTTGAGAAATTTTTTTTATTAAATCTTAAATGAATATATAATATACAAAATTAAATTAGTATAAATCATGTTTTTTAAAAAATCAAATGATAAGTGGGGCTAGACGGGTACCCGTTGACTCGACCTTATCTCAGCGAGTGCCCAATTATCGGATACTCGTTGATATGCGAGGCAAGTAAGGGTTAGAAAATGGTGCATGAGATGAGTACCCGATCCGTACCCACCTCTAATGGCAACATGCAATTTCGACACCTCTTATTCACTCATCCAATGGGTTTGCCAACCTATGCTTGAGTTGCCAGCTAATAGTGACAGAGCCAAGATTTTTTTCCTAGGGGGATCAAAATTTTTCCTAACAAAAGTATCTTAATATATTATGTTTAAAATAATTTTCATCTATTTAAATATATGAAATCTAAAAATATCAAATATTAAATTTAATTATAAAGAAAATAAAAATTAAGACAAGAAATAACCTTTGATTAAATATTTTATGTCACAAACCTTTTTATTATAGTATGTCAAATTGGGTCAATTTACTATGGATAATCAAATTATATATTTAATTTTTTGAATGTTAAATAATTAGCACAATAAAACATAAATTTAAAGGCCAATTTTGCTTTACACATATATTTATATATTATGAATTAAGGTTTTCAAAACTTAGGGGGGCCGTAGCCACCCTCAGCACCCCCCCCAACCCCAGCCCACCCAAAAACCGCCCTCCCCAGCTCCATCATTGCCGCGAAACCAAGAAAGTTGACCCGCCTTGCTCACTTCACTATAAAAACCCTCAACTTCTACCAAAACATTGCACAACAAAAGCCCTTCTTTCTTGACTAAACCAACAATACTTTTGAGAATATGGGTTCCAAGGCCTCCACAAGCACCCTAGCTCTCTTTCTTGCCTTTAACCTTATCTTTTTCACTCAGGTCAGTGCCACGATCCTCGCTGCTTGCACATCTGTCGTGGACTTGACTGTATGCCTTGCTTTGCTGGGGGTCCCCATCATAGATATAGGTAGTCCATGCTGCGGTTGCTTTAGTGACCTTGTTGACCTCGACGCAGCTGCTTGCCTTTGCGCCTACTTGAAAACTCGGAGCCTCCTCACCCTGGATCTCACAGCTACCGTTACAACGATTGTGAATGGCTGTGGCAAGACCTATCCATCAGGGTACCAATGTCTCTGAACAGATTTGCTTGTTCACTGTTCGAATATGGTGTGATTAAGTTACCCTGATATTATTTTGGTTTCGGGATAAATTCCTTTTGTCTACAAGCGGCAAAATGGACAAATGATTGATAGAAGGATCTTGTCAGATGAATAGCCGACCAGTTTAATCCAATCCAATTATAAGCATTTAATAAATGGATACAAAGAGCTTAGATTTAGATGGATAGTGCAAAACAATAATCCATTCATTTGACGATTTATTAATCCTAGGACTAACGAGATTCCTGTACACTCTACTATACTCTTTTGTAATTCATACTGTACGCTGTTTTTTAGTTACAGTCCGTACAATATCTCTTTGTTCGTACAATATCTATCTCTCTCTCTCTCTCTTTAATTTATTCTATTCCTAGTTATTAAATTAATAATTGGTTAGAAACCACCCTCTCTCGCGCCAACGCTGTCAATAGCTTAATTTAAAAGCAATGATAAAGTACCATAACAAGTTATGTCATCTATGCTGCATTGTAGGGATGTAATCGAGCCGAGTCGAGCTCGAGTAGTGCTATACTCGAGCTCGACTCGACTCATACACACAGAAGCTCGAGCTCGACTCGAGCTCGTTCGAGCCCAAAAATCGATACTCGAAAGATCGACTCGAAGAATTTCCTTAGGCTCGAGACTCGACTCGATAAGGCTCGATCTTTAATCGAGCCTTATCAAGTCGAGTCTTATCAAGCTTTTTGACTCGATTTGGCGAAAAAAACAGATCAAAGGTGATGTTTTGGGAAGATTCAAAGGCAAGCAAGTAGCTATCAGCTGGAGTAAATGAGGCATAAAATCCATGATTCATCAATACAAATACAACTAAAAGTATCCACATTCTACCTCCCACAGTTAGCATCTTTAACACCCCTAAAAATCAGATTCACCACAAAGAAGAATAGAGAAGAAAAAAGGGAAATTCCCACTTGCTGGATTGCTTGACATGAAACTTTCAAATTCAGCAATTACCCACCAACGGTAGGTGGCCACAAGAGCAGAAAATATGGATGATTCTAATTCCTCGGATCATAGTTCCTAAGTGTGCTGCAAAAGTACCCAAACTAACCAAAATTCCCCACAAAATTTCAAAACTCAGCAAAACATGAGCTGAGCCACCAAATTGAGAGATAAACAATTATCTCAAACAGCCACAATATCCCAACTACCACAAGCTCAATTCAAAAACCAATGCCAAGATCTATCCAGAAATTCCTTTTCCCCACAAATATCACTAATTACTAACTAAAGAAAGCTGCTTTAAACAAGAACATGTCAGAAAAATATGTTCCTGGTTCAGAAATGGACCATAGTCCAGCAGAATTACAAGTGTTTGAACAGGATATAGAAGAATGAAGTTGAAAACTCTTGTCACTAACCTGACCCAGCAAAGATGACCTCAATACCACCATTAAAATGCAATCCCAGAGGCTGGAGCCTTTTACAGCAAATTGCAACAGCTCTTTCCAGGCTGTCATTTTAAACAGAGGAAAGAGCAAAAGAATTGGACCCACAAGCAAAACCTCTGAACCTTATACCACACACGACACACTCAAAAAACAAGTTTTCTAGACATTTATCCTACACATTAACATGTCATTAACCAGCGGCCAGCCTGCTCACACAATAGTCATACAGCAAATGAAAGAAAAAGGCTTTAAAATATAAACATACTCCACAATACATAATAAGTTACGTCTCATAAATTAACAAGGTCCAAATAATGAGCTAATCTAGATTTAGAAACATAAATCTTCAAAGCTTTGGCAAGTCGAATTGTTTGATTGTCTTGGCTTCCTACAAAAAGCATAGAGGTAAAAACACAAAAAAAGTTACATAACTTCCCAAAAGAATAAATTAACTTATACTCAATAACTCAAATATAGAAGTACATTCATTAGTACCAGCATATCACCTCAAAAAAACTGCCCAACATATTATACATTTAGCTTACCAACTCCTTCGACATTGCCTTCTAATCTTGAGCTACTCGTTGAATGTCTAGTGCCACTTTGCATTTTCTTGACAAAGATTCTGCCCGACTGGATTCAGAAGGCATGAAGGTAGTAAGACATCCAAAACAGCAAAGTGTGGTCTAAGAAGGAGCAGAAAAAGAAAAAGAATAAGCATGTGAGGTTGCTCAAATCCGAATTTGGGCAAATTCATCACACCTAGTTGGTCAAATCATAACACAAAGGATTTTGAAGTCAGTCTTAGCTATATTTTTGCACACCATTATCCTAAGTCTGATTTTTTGAAGAGCACAAATTAAAATTATTTACATAAATATTGCACGATTCCTAAATCTGCATCAGGTATTTGGCGCTTCTTGAGCGCCCACAGAATTGAAGTAAAGTTTGTAGAGAATTAATTAGAAACGAAAAATATTTGTGTATTGATTAGTTTTTTCATCTTTTGTGGAGTAATCAGACAGAGCCACAGGACATGCAAGTCCATAAAGTCTACCTAAGCATATGCTATGGTGGGTGCTTTTTCTAGATTTCTACTTTCTTAGTATTTATTAGATGATTTTGACTTTTGAAGAAGGAGCAAAAAATTGGGAATTGATTCATCTTGACACCCGCTTTTCGTTCACAAGTTCACACCATATGATCCATCAGCTTTCCACGATTCTGAGTTCCGACTGCAGGTGCATTGGTTTGAGGAGAACAAAGACAAAAACAAAGAACCAAGAGAAAAAGGAAAAGCTTCTTCCTGCAGTTTGTGCATATATTTCATACTGGAATTCAAGTTATAAATTTGTTCCCCTTTTATGTCATTGATTCATCTGCATGGGGGCTGCTGCTGATCTTAGTTAGTTTTAAGTTCCTGAGCAACTTCGTAGGAGTTCATCCGATACACTACACCAGCTACTGAGTTCCTACTTCTTAATAAATTCCATTAATTTATTGCTCCTAATATATATATATATATATATATAAATCAATCGACCAAAAAAGTAAAGCTTCGGTGACGGTACTAAAGAAATAAATTTACAATTATACATTCTTGAAACTCTGACACCACCATAGGAAGAACAGAATGAATGAATCTTTCTAACGGGTAAAAGGTGGAATTTTTCCCCAAGGCCTTAACTTTTAAAGGCTGCACAACTGGAGAGAGCTTCTTGTGTATAAAATACAAAGCTTATGTTATATCACACCTAATCTAAACTACTACAACAGTTAGAGTTTGCAATTGGAAGCTCAGATTTCGTTCCCTTATCAATTCAGGATAACAAGTTTCCTAGTCGATCTTGGCCCATTTTAATGCCAGAGACACAGAGCCAAAAACAGAGGAGCACTTACCTAAGTGAGCCAGAGATGAGCACTGATGAACCAGCGATGAACTAGTGAGATCTTGGTGCTTCGTCTTCGACACTCGGCAGCGATGAACCAGCACGGCAGGACACAGCCGACAGGAGACGTAGAGCGCGGCGGACTGGCGGAGGCCGGAGAGGCAGAGAGCAGCTTCGATTTGGGACTTGGGACTTGTTAAGGCGATGGCGATGGCGATGGAGTCTCACAGATGCGGCGAGCAACGGCGTCGGCGACGAACGGAGTGAGGGTGTAGATCTAAATCAGTCAGAGTCAGCTGCCGGCTGGTAAGTGAATTTTTTTGCTAGGCTTTCTTCGAACAGAGAAGAAAGTCGCACAGTCGGCACAGAGAAGGAAGAAAGGCTTCCTTTTTTTTTTGACATTTTTTCTTTTTAGTGTTTTTTATAATTATGTTATTACTTTTTTGCCATTATAGGATTTTATTATAAAGAAGGTAATATTGTAAATTCCATATATCTTATACCCATAATCGTCATTTTATAATTATAATAAATATATATTATTTAAATTATAAATATTTTATTTAATTAATGCCGGCTCGTCGAGCTACTCGACGAGCCACGAGCTCGGAATATACGGCTCGAAGATCGACTCGATTAGGAGTCGAGCTACTCGAAACTCGACTCGAACTCGGTCAACCCGAGTTCGAGTCGAGTTGTTGACCGAGCTACTCGCGAGCTACTCGCGAGTAGCTCGGCTCACCAACAACCCTACTGCATTGATAGCAATGACTGGCAATATAGAAAGCAGTGACTGGAAATATAGATGGTTTCGTGAAAAGAAATTGTTAAAAGTGGGATGAGCCGATGAGGGAACATGGTTGTAAGAGCTAGAGAGGGAGGGATTAAAATCATACGGGATTAGATTGTCATGCATATTATGTTTATATATTTTGGCCACTTCAATAATTTTAATTTTTAAACTAAAGTAATTTCGATATTTTCATAGGTTCCGTTACGAATGATCATTTTCGTTAGTTTGACACTTTAATCCAAATTACAATTGGATTATATGTAGTTTTTAAAACTATAAAGGGTTATGTGAAAATTAACTGTCGGCCTTATGGCAACAAATTCAACTGTAAAACCATTGGCACGATCTAGTGTGATTCTATTGTTCATTGATAATGGATTTACGTGGATGACATGGATAATGCACTTAAGTCCACCAATGTAATTGGTTATAAATAGTCATCCATTTAAAAATATTATGTATCTTTTAGTCATCGAAATCTACTTAGATTTATTTGGATGGATAAATAGACATGGATTCGTCGCATTAGCGTTCGTTTTTAAAATGCTAAAATCAGGAGGAACAAAAAGGTACATACAAGGTGGACTATCATATAATTTTGGACAAGAATATCATCATCATTTAAAAATGAATCTAAAAATTCTAGGACATTGAATTGAATTAATTCAAACTCTAATTTTCAAATTTCATAGGTAACTAGTGTTGTTTACACTCCAAGAGTAGTTATGACAACTTTGACATTTTATTAAGTGAAAGAAGATTGATAAGTGCGTATTTTGTGCATTTTTTATTATTTAATTTTGGAGCGTTTTAGTCATTTTTAAACTAATTAACTAGATTTCTAGTGAAAATTTGCATTTTTTGGTTTAAGTGTGAAACATTGCATTTATATGGATTTAAGTGGTGAAAACTTCATAATTTTGTAGGTTTTTGACAGGTGTCGAGCCTGTGCAATAATATATACCTACTCGAAAAAAATACAAATTTTGTATATAGCGGTGAGTAGGGTCGAATCCACAGGGATTGGGGATAATTTGTTTCTTCTAGAGTCCGAAGTTTGGGGGATTTTTGGAGAATATAAAATAATGGGCAAAAAACCTGAGCGGCCATTAAACTATTGTCAGGATCATGTTTTGGCCATCGAACTATTTTTCGTCAATAATTGACCACTAAACAACTTAATCAGTAAACCCGTGCCCATTTCGTCGGTAATGGCTCTTAGTTTCTGAAATTAGCATTACACGTGGCAAACCATAGGGGCAATTTTGTCCAACAATTTACTGACCGTTCACTTACATTAAACCCATCAACTGAAAAGAAAAAAAGCACAATGTGGGGCCACCTTCACCTCCGATAGCCCAGTAATCAATCGATACATCTACTTCTTGTTGGCCGCCTCCAATATTAGCTCTGGTGGTGTAATGTAATCTTTTCTTGTTGTCATAAACGTGCTCTCTTCTTAAAACCATTACCTGGTTTCTGATCTCGGCAGCCGCCGTCTCCTTAGGAGTTGGCCTAGCACTGGCAGCGCCTCCTCCGCTTCCGGCGATGCTCCTTGGGAGTTGGCATAGCGGTAGCAGCTCCTCCCCAACAAGGAGCGTCATTTCTCCCCCGATGAAAATTGCGACATAATAACCGGATGCGGGGTCGGGTCTCGATCCGAATTTGGCCCGGGAAAGACCCAGAACACCCGATCAATAGTAGAGCTAGTATTTGGAAGACCAACAAGTGTTTTGGATCCTCATTTCTTCCAGAAGGTAAAGCACGGATTGAATTGAAGGTGGAAGGAAGGGGACGGTGGAAAAGAAAGGTGGTGGTTGTCGAGGAGGAGGTAGATGTGGAGGGAACAAGTGCCGAATGGGCCTTTGGACCAGGTGAGGCCAAAGAGGCCTTGTTGAGTTTGATAGAGGGAGGTGGTGAGATTAGGATTGGCAGAAAGGACCGTCTTGGCAGCGGCGGCAGTACGGAAGCATGAAGGGAAGGAAAAAGAGTGAGGTCGGGATGGGGCATTTTGAGAATTCCAACTATAATGACTCTGGGTCTGGAGTGAGGTTTGGGAGATTGGTTGGATTTGCTTTTGTGAAATGTGATGATGTAAATTGCGGGTTTATGTATACTTAGTGATCCATGCACCCTTGACGTGTACAGCTTTTTTTTTCTTTTCAGTTGATGGGTTTAATATGAGTAAACGGTCAATAAATTGTTGGACAAAATTGCCCCTGTGGTTTGCCACGTGTAATCATAATTTCAGAAATTAAGAGCCATTACCGACGAAATGGGTACGAATTTACTGATTAAGTTGTTTAGTGGTCAATTATTGACGAAAAATAGTTTGATGGCCAAAATATGATCCTAACAATAGTTTAATGGCCACTCAGGTTTTCTGCCCTAAAATAATTAATTAACTAACTAATGAAACTACTAATAGAATTAAACAAAAATTAATCAATAGCTAATATGGCTCTAACCAAAGGTGCAACTTTTCAGACATAGTCCATTCAACTGATCATCGATGCAAAGATAATTCAATTACTCATTACTGGATTAGTTATAGCCATCAACAAGCTCTGATAACCAACTTTTTCTTACTTTATCGATAGCCAAGGTACGACTGTTGACTATTTCTCTAACTAAGAAACGACCCTCGGTAAGACCATAGAATTTAATTCCTCGATTGCATTAATAATTAGAAAAGCCCAACCCTAGCCAACAAACACGCTAGGAGGGTTTATTTAAATTAGATCATACGTTTCCTTAACACGAAACCAATCACACTAGTTGCCACTGGTATTAATCAATTGAACAATTACGGATTCAATCAATTAATTTGGCATTGGATCATTAAGTTAATTCGAATATCGGGCCCTTGACATTCAAATAACATAACAAGCTTAAGCAATTAAATCAAGAAACGTACAAATACCAATGAATAAAAGAAATAAATAAAATTAAGTCATCTCACAAATGTTTGAAACCGAGTCCTCAAATTGACCTTCGACTAAGAAAGCTTAGTTCATCTCCATGGAAAAAACCATGCGCGAAATATTGGAATTTATTGCCGCAGCCATTCTCCCCAAAGAGTGTGATGAAGTATCCGAATTCAGAAGAAAAGGCAAAACGTAGATAAAAGTGAACAAGATAAAAGGTCCCAAGATAAAGACAAAAAACCTAGTCTATTGCGGTCTTCTATTTAAAGTTTCTTGATGCCGCCTCTCTTTTTCCCAAAACAAGAGTTTGTTTTCCTTCTAGTAGCTTCCTTATTTTTTCCTTCTTGAGTTGTTGCCAAAAGGTCTCCTTTGAATAGGTTTCTTGATCCCACGCAGATACAATCACATCTCCCAAGAATTTCGGCAGCCTCCCGGGAGTAGGGTCGCGCGGTCCGTCTTTTTCACGCAGCTTTACGATCTCTGGCGTGGGCACACTTTGGAATGACTAGTCTTCTGGAATTTTGACTCTTTTTGTTACTTTTAATACCAATCGCCTGAAAATAACACAAATATCAAATATGAGCAGAAACCCATCACTCTGTACAATAATTGAACAAAATCAAGACCAAACATCAACGAATAAAGCGCACAATTATCTCCCTATCAAATCCCCTCACACCAAGACAATGCTTGTCCTCAAGCATCTCAAACCTCAGAGATATAATTACAGCTACACACCTGCAGCAGTCCAACATGCGAGTGCTAGTGTTTTATCTTCCTAAAAATGTTATCGAATTCAGAAATTGCAAGACTTAACACTCTCTTATAGGATGGTATATGACTACTCACCGTATTGACATGAAACACAAGGGGTCACTCTCACCACATAAGAAAATGATGTTACCATATGCTTGCTAATATATCACATCGCCACCACTGAAACCAAATTTAACACAAAAATCAAAGGGTCTTGATGCGGGTCGTAATGGGGTTTAGGCTCGGGTAGGATCAAACAGGTAATTTAGGCTAATTATGTCAAAGAAAATACCATTGACCCACTGCATGAATTTCAATTTTCTTCGTCATTCCAATGATCTTTCCAAAGCATACCCATATATTTTTCCAAAACTTAGCAAGTGCCAGCACAACCAGGGGTTTCACCCAATTATCTCAACAGCACACATGTTGACAATAGCATTTCATACCTCTTTTTTTTTTCTTTCTTTTGTTTTCTCTTCTTTCTTTTTTTTTCATTTGAGGTGTGCTACTTTTCTTCTCTTTCCCCCTTTTTATTTTCTTCTCCCCATCTTTTTTTTTTGTTTCACATACGCCCAGCTACATGGGGATATAGACACACTTGCTCACTTCAATCATCCTCTTTCAATCCAATTCTAAATAATCATGCACTGAAATCAAGGTATTCCTTTGACATGGGGTAGAAGCAAAGAGAGTCGAACACAAAAGGTTTAGAGGTGACCAAATGGGTTATTAAACAAAGAAAAGGTCTAGACTCAACCATGGTCAACTAAGGGAGGTTTGCTTAGGGTTGGTCTTTAGAAAGCCAAAAAGAAAAAAATGGTTAACCTAAGTGCCCTTGTCATTTTAATGCATCAAATTCAGGAATGTGGTCTTGATATACATAACAAAGCAAATTCTAGAACAATCAAATCATGTGTGATATCACTCAAAAAAAAGAAAATGAAGCAGTTATCAATATAATGCTCATTAGCTCGACAGCTCACAAAATGGATATTAATTGCCAAGTCTTGTAAAATTCATCATTCAATGCCATTATTAAGAAGACAAGACATTTAACCACATAATATCGTTGCTCATGCTTGTAGAGTAATTGTAATCATCATCATAGCATCAAGTTCTAGCAATTTTCAACTACTCCCCCCACACCTGAAGCCTACATTGTCCTCAATGTAGCAAAGAAAAATAGAAATAAAAAAGAAAGGAAACGGAGCTTCCCTGAAGGCCAAACGAGTGCATGAAAGCACTATAGGGAAGGAGGATGATGTGGCGGATGGCCGTGGGTTGTGTCGCATCGCACAGTAATGGCGGTGGTCTGTGGTTGATAGGTGCTACCACACTTAAGAAGCGTAAGTCGGCTGCCCATTCTTTGTAACAGCATCCATGAAATTTTCTGTGAAGCGTGGGCGCGTCTTGGAAGCTAAAGTCTTCTGTTCACCAGTTTGTCGATAGCTTTCTGGAGCAACCCTGCAAAGCGTAGGCATGCCTCAGAGCCACAATCTTTTGCCTAACACCAATAAAGCACTGGGAATGAGACATAATAATAATAATAATAATAATAATAAACATAGAATTAAAGAGAAAAATGAAAGATAACAATAACAAAGAATTTAGTCCTTGGGTTGCCTCCCAAGCAGCGCCTCTCCTTAACGTCTTTGGCTAGACATTGCCCTGTTTATTCACGGAGGATAAAATCTTCTGGCTCTTTTCAATACTTCATCCTCTGTATAGTCCTGATAACCCTCGTAAATAGAGTAATCATTGAACACACGAGGTACGGACCTCCATGAATTTGTAGATGGTGCCAAACAACCAAGTAATAACCTTAAGTCTTCACTCACTCCTCCATCACGAGCACTTATTGGTTCGAGATATTTTGCCATCGTGACTCTTAACTTATTCCTGTCATGAAACTCAAAATCGTCTGGCATAATAAAGTCAATCTCACCAACAGGAATTAAAGAATAAAAGTCAGAAGAATATTGATTAAGGAATGGAGGAGATGTCACCGCATTTGGAGATTGTTCACTGGATTCATCCACTTGAACCATTTGATATTGAGGTCCCATTTCTTGCACTTCAATTCCCTTTTCAACTGCATTTTTAGATTCTTCTTCTTGAGACTCTTGCAGTTCCATGTCATTTGTCAGGATAATTGCACTCTCATTTTCATCATGATCGATAATAGTCTGTGAGGGCAATTCTTCATAAACTGGAGGAATCAATTTGCTCATTGTAGATGCCAATCTCATCTTCATCCTTTGTGTCTCCTGTTGAAATTGATCTGTGTTAGCAGTTACTAATTTCACTATTTCTTTAAGAGACATACCTGACATGGATGACGGTTCTTGAGACTCTAGTTGTTGAAAATCTATTGGCCTTTGTTCATAATTAAAATTGGAATCATCCCACCATCCTTGATCATACCCGTTTGAATAAAGGTCATATCACTTTTGATATTGAGGTGAAAAATTTCCAAAAATATCGATTGAAGCACTTAGGTCATCTTGAAATGCAGGGCATATGTCGGTTGAATGATCTGAAGCAAAATAAGTTCCACAATTTGCAACAACCCATTGATCATTAGAAAAAGTATGAGTCTCATAACCCCTTCTAGAAATAAAATTCAGTCTATCACCAAAATACGGACTGTTAGCAGCCATAAACTATATATAAAAAAAATAAGAGAAAAATAAAAAAAAAAGAAAGCAAGATGAATTAAAAAAACAAATTAATCAGGCACCAGTCCCCGGCAACGGTGCTAAAAATTGATAGGTGTCGAGCCTGTGCAATAATATATATCTACTCAAGAAAAATAAAAAATTTTGTATATAGCAGTGAGTAGGGTCGAATCCACAGGGATTGGGGATAATTTATTTCTTCCAGAGTCCGAAGTATGGGGGATTTTTGGAGAATATAAAATAATTAATTAACTAACTAATGAAACTACTAATAGAATTAAACAGGAGTTAATCAATAGCCAATACGGCTCTAGCCAAAGGTGTAACTTTTCAGATACGGTCCATTCAACTGATCATCGATGCAAAGATAATTCAATTACTCATTACTAGATTGGTTATAGTCATCAACAAGCTTTGATAACCAACTTTTCCTTACTTTATCGATAGCCAAGGTACGACCGTTGACTATTTCTCTAACCAAAAAATAACCCTAGATACGACCGTAGGATTTAATTCCTCGATTGCATTAATAATTAGAAAAACCCAACCCTAACCAACAAACACGCTACGAGGGTTTGTTTAAATTAGATCATACGTTTCCCTAACATGAAACTAATCACGCTAGTCGCCACTGGTGTTAATCAATTGAACAATTACGGATTCAATCAATTAATTTGGCATTGGATCATTAAGTTAATTCGAATATCGGGCCCTTGACATTCAAATAACATAACAAACTTAAGCAATTAAATCAAGAAACGTACAAATACCAATGAATAAAAGAAATAAATAAAATTAATTCATCTCACAGATGTTTGAAACCGAGTCCTCAAATTGACCTTCGACTAGGAAAGCTTAGTTCATCTCCATGGAAAAAGCCATGCGCGAAATATTGGAATTTATTGCTGCGGCCATTCTCCCCAAAGAGTGTGATGAAGTATCCGAATTCAAAAGAAAAGGAAAAACGTAGATAAAAGTGAACAAGATAAAAGGTCCCAAGATAAAGACAAAAAACCTAGTCTATTGCGGTCTTCTATTTAAAGTTTCTTGGTGCCGCCTCTCTTTCTCCCAAAACAAGAGTTTGTTTTCCATCTAGTACCTTCCTCATTTTTTCCTTCTTGAGTTGTTGCCAAAAGGTCTCCTTTGAATAGGTTTCCTGATCCCACGCAGATACAATCACATCTCCCAAGAATTTCGGCAACCTCCCGGGAGTAGGGTCGCGCGGTCCGTCTTTTTCACGCAGCTTTACAATCTCTGGCGTAGGCACGCTTTGGAATGACTAGTCTTCTGGAATTTTGACTCTTTTTGTTACTTTTAATACCAATCGCTTGAAAATAACACAAATATCAAATATGAGCAGAAACCCATCACTCTGCACAATAATTGGACAAAATCAAGACCAAACATCAACGAATAAAGCGCACAATTATCTCCCTATCAGTTTTAATAATTGAATCATCAAATGGAGTGAATTAAGAAGATATTTGGATGATTGTTGATGATTTGAAGTGATATTAAGAGAATATGTAGTGCAAAATGTTCAAAAGATGAAATGCAATCAAGTATAAAGGAAGAAATATTTGATAGTTTTGACACACTTTGATATTTTGGCTATATCTTGAGATTAAAGTATTGGATTGAGGTGATTCTTAAACTATTTTGAAGCTAAGAAATAGTTCTATATTTCTTACTAAATATCAAAATCCAGTTCATGAGTTTCATGGTCAAAAAGTCAAAATACAGATGACCATTTTTGCTACCGAAAGTTAAAATAGGGGATTGAGCAGTCAAGAATATTTTGGTCATTTCTTAGTCTAAAGAGCTTCAAATTAGATGATTCTTGATGCACTAAAATCTAACTCAAAGGGTTGCAACTTTCATGTTTTGCGCAAGAGTTAATTCAATCTCCATCATCGAGAAAATATCAGTTGAACTTGGTGTATGACAGGTTGTCGAGCTTGTGCAATAATAATAATAATAAACCTAACTACCACCAAAGCAGTCAATAATCAATTTTAGGTACTGGAGTAGGGACTCTAGGTGTGCAATGGGTTACTTGATTCACCATGTTCCCGAAGAGTTTGCTTAATCCGATATACCAGAATTAATTAGCTGACAAACTTTACTAACAAGTAGACAGTGGCAAGTAGGGTCGTCTCCTCAGGGACTGGGGATATTTGTCTCTTTGAAGTTCCAATTGACAATGGGGGGTTTTATCGGAGTAAAACTAAAAATAATTAAGCAATTTAACTAAAAATGAATAATTAACTAGCACGAATGTAGATAGAAATTAAATCAAGAATAGATAAATTCTAGTCAAGGATACAACTATTCAGACACAATCCATTCATCCGATCATTGATGCAAAAGAGGTTCATTTAATTTATTAATAGGTTAGTTATAGTCGCCAACGGGTTCTGACGATCAATTTTTCCTTAATTTATTGATAACCAAGGTACGACCACTGATTACCCCTAACCAGAGAATACTCCTAGGTACGACCGTAGGAATTAATTCCCCAATTGCATAAAGAACTAGAAAAACCTAACCCCAACCAATAACACGCTACGGGGGTTATTTAAATTGGATTGCACGTTTTCCTAGTGTGTAAAAACGCTAGTTGCCACTAATATTAATCGATTAAACAATTACGGATTTAATTGACTAATTTGGCAGGAGATTAATAAGTCACATTGAACATCGGGCTCTTGACATCCAATTAACAAAACAATCCCATGGAAATTCAAATAGAAAACGTGCAAATATTAACAAATTAGAAACACATGAAAACTAATTAGATCTCACAGATATTCGGGATTACGCCGTCGCGTTGATCCTTGACTAGGTGAAAAGCTTAGCCATGCCTCATGAGAAAATTTCCACGCAATTTAATTGATTCGCAAGGCATCATGTTTTTCACTAAATAATCAAGAAATGAACGATGTTTCTCCAGTGGGGAATAAAGCCGAACAGTCGGCACGCATGAACAAGAGAAGAAAAAGAAAACTAAACTGTATCTAAACAATGACTAATGCCCTCCTACGTGGTCCCTACCGAATTGAGAAGAAGAAGTACAAAAAAGTGAGGCTCTGCCAAATTTCCTCCTTTTTCGTCTTTGATTGCTCCTAGGACTCCTAGTACTCAAGACACTCCTAATCAGAAAAAAGGAAATGCAATCCGTCTGTATCACCATGTGGGCCAGGTTTGTGGATTATTTGAAGTCCCCCACGCGTGGAGGAATTTTCTCCAAAAGGTCCCTCCTTTTTAGCCTTTTTTAGTTCCACCTCCTGTAGATAGGTCCAAATACCAAATATAAGTATATGTTAACAATTAAAGCAATATTTGGCAAGGACAAAGGGGAAATTAACAATAAAATAACTAACAATTAACACCCTATCAGTGTAAAATATAGACTGATCAGAAAAGTGCAAACCTGCAGGGTAGGCAATACGCGGGTGCAATACGTGACCTTAAGGGTGTGTATTCTATAAACGTATGTGTAACTTGCACAGTCACTTATTTTGATTTTTCACAAATCTTTACAACTCAATTTCAACAAGAATTTCGACTACAGCTGTAAAGAAGAGCATGGAGACTTGTAGAAGAATATTTTGGGAATCTCAAGAAGTATTTATATCAAGTTTAACAACTCATTCCGAATTTGAATTCATCTATAAATAGGGGGCTTGAGAACATATTTTCATAACTTTGGAATCCAAAAAAACTACAAAAAAATGTAGTCTTTCACTAGAATTTCTTTAGTTCATTAGTTAAAGTAGATTAGTATATTTTATTTCATCCAAGTCTTATATGTAACTAAGCATCTATAGATGAAATTGAGGATGAAGATGGAGAGTTTGGAACTCATGTGACGCAGGTAACAATTTTTCTATCATTTTATTTCTTGTATTGATTCTAATGTTTGGTTATAATACAAGTTTGGATCTTGTTTTCATGTCTTTCATGTTTTACTAGTTTTTATACCTAGGGTATGATGAACTTTCTATATATTGTTAATAAATTTTAATTGATTATTTGATGATATTAATTGATGATATTAAATGGCCATTAATTGTGATAATTTTAAGGTGTTAAGTTTATAATACGAATTGAAATTTGACACTAGCTAAAAAAAGTGCTAAATTTAGGGAATTCACTCACAAGAGTGGAGGTGTACCTTTGTGACTTTCATGGCTTATTCCATATAATTTCATAAAAGAAATAATCTTGCAGTTAATTTTATAACCATGACAGTTGGTATGACTTAGCTACAACTATAGTTGATTCACTGCACGAGTAGGTTTCATATACATTAGGAAATTACGCCCTAAATAGCCAAGTTAATAACATTCAATTAAACCAGTAATTGCACTTGCAAGAGTAATGAGGAATTTCATAGTCTTAGGAGTTTTCTATTATTATTTTTATTACTTTTATTTCATGTTCAGAGTGTAAATTTAATCTCTTGCATTTGTGAAACTCTAAATAATAAAGGAATTCGAAAATCATCGGTAATTGACAATCATTCATGTGGAATCGATGCTTAATATCCCTATACTCGATAAATGATCCATATAAATGCAGAAAAAGGAGATATTTATATTTTTTTAAAATTTGGTGCATGGTAGAATCTCGTTAAGGTTTTGGCTCCACTGTCGGGAAAATTTTGGTTCAATATCAGTGCTAAGGATAACTTTATTAGTTTAGATATTTTACTTGATTTTCTTGTTTTTGTTGTGTCAAGTGCCTTATTTGTTGTGTTTAGTATCTTGTTGAGAGTTTTGTTTTGTGTTTAGTATCTTATTTTTGGTTCGTGTCTTTTAAGTTATTCTTCTTGACTAATCTTGCTTTTGAGATTGATTGAAAGCATTTTTAGATTATAAGGAGGATAGTAAACAAAAGTGGATAAAATTTTAAAAGGAGGAAGTTTGGCAATGGACTACAAACTTTAAAACTACAACTATGGAGGTAATCAAAGGATGTCCGAAGGCATGTCTTTTGAAGATGACTTGAGGAACTTAAAAGCTAAAATTGATTTTATAACATTAAAAATTCAATTGGACATCATTACAAATATGTTTGGATGAAAGAGGAATGTTAATGTTTTTAATTCTAATCATGTGATTTGTGACTTGTGTGGAGATTAACATGCTATTCATACATATAGGCAAGCACAAAATGTGAATTCTTATGAAGAATTTGAGTATTTCAGTCCTTGTTTTGATCAATATAGTCCTAATTGGGATAATTCTTATACTTACAGTTGGACTTATCAATGTTGATATAATGATTCTCTGAATTTTTATGATTACCAATCTGAATTTTTCCAACTTGAATCAACGGCATCTTAGGAGTTAGCCATTGAAAGGTTACTAATACACCTTCGTCTTGGGAGTTAACAATTGAAAAGCTAACTAATACGACTTCCAACTGTTTTGATAAGTTTGAGGATACATTTGAAGAATTAGCTTCTCACATAGATAGAATTCAAGACCAATTATGTGATTTGTGTAAAGTTAATTGTGGGAATTGTGGGAATGTTGTAATCATATGCAAATCGACCCTATTATGAATTGTGGGAATGTTGTATGTGAAAGTGGATTGCATTTTGATTGATGAATCTAATTTGTGTTCCAATGAGGAAATGTTCATTTCATATGATTGTATCTTTGGAACTAATGTTGAACCTCAAGAGATGAGTATGAATGATTCATGTTTAACCCCTCATAAGTGTTTTGCAGAAGTAAGTTCTAAGGATATCATCACCCAAGAACGATACGCGGACGTTCCTTTTGACAATTCTCAAGCTACAAAGTAATGTCTCTGAAACACTTGAAATAGGTAAGGCTCTTCCATCTCTCATATCATTTGATAATGTGGTTTTTGCTATCAAACCACCTTTTATTGATCCATCATGAACAAAAATGGTGGAACGAACAAAAATGGTGGATTATCCATTAGCAAATCTTCCTTGAAAAATGAGATGAAATAGTCGAGTCAATGACTATAAAGAAGCACTTATTGGGAGGCAACCCAATGTTTTGTATTAATTTGATTCATTTAAGAGTGTTTTTATGTTTGTTATATGTTTTAATGTATGTTTGTTATGTTTGTTTTGAAGGGTTCAAGAAAGAAAGCAAAAGTCACTTTTTGAGATAAATGAAACCAAGAAAGACCAAATAACTCAACTCCCCAATTTGAATAATTGTTGTGTTTTTATGTGTTATACTAGGTTGGAATGCATGTTTAGATCATTTTAAATATGTGTGAATTGATTATTTTGCCAATAGAGTGATCTATATTGCATTTTGAAAAATGAGGGTTTTGCGCGTGAAAGTCGACGAAGTGCAGATTTTCTGCATAAAGTTGCAGGAATTTGAAAACGAGGACCAAATACGCAGCCTTATCCACGTTTTCAGGTTGTGTTTTAGTGTATCTTCATGCATTATGGGCAAAACAAGGTCAAAATGCGACCCAACTCGTGTTTTAGACCTGTTTTCAAGTTTGTCAAACATGAAAACGGGGGGTGAATATGCACTCTTGCACCCACGTATTACGATCAAGTATTCGAGTCAACAGGTTTAACAACAAAACACATATCTCATTTTTCTCATTGATGGGATTTAGATGTGTGTGCAAGTTTAATTCTAAAATACACCCGTTTTATTGCAAGTATACAGGTCAACTTCGTAATTTAGGGTATATTCGAGTCAGTCCCACGAGGAGCTAATATACAAGTACTAGGTCCTCAGCTTACCTTATTATTTAGACTAATACCAAATAAAGATTAAGAAAAAGCAACCAAACTATTTACTACCTTTTAAGTAACCAACTTATAAAGAGAAATATTTGGAGAAAATTCACTAAATATTCAAGTTTTAGGTAGTAGATTCTACTTATGGTCCAAAAATACAAGTGAATGAGTTTTACCTCTTGTTTAACTACGGATTCATTTCCAACATTACTAAAACTCATTCTCATGACGTGGTAGCTTAAACTAACTTAGTCTTTCCAATTCTCAAGATAAAGAACTAAATCTAGTCATTTTACTTCATGAAATGGTAAGAAAATCCACTTAAGGGTACCTCTACTCTCGTGAACCTACTCCTTAAGTTTCATTTATCTTCTTCCCTCATTATTACCAATTTTCATTGAGTAACAATAACTAACAACTTACTATTGGTGATCTAACAACAACAAGTAATAAACATGCATAAATGGACAAGCTAATATAAGAGGTAATAAGAACAAATCACATGATGGAACCAAAAGTTTCATCTATTCCCTAGATCTAAAAGTTTTAGCTCATAATAAGCAATAAAACAACAAAGCTCATAAATTCATTGCATGAACTAATATTGAATCACAAGTAAAAGATAGATGAGAAAAGTTTAGCCAAAAAGGTGAACAAGCTCCCAAGATTCTTCTATTTCTTCCCAAAATGAGTTGTACAATGAAGATTTTCTCCAAATTCCTCTTTACAAGATTTTCTTTCCTAATAAGAGAAAAAGATGAGCTAAGTAGGAAAGAGAAAAAGATGAGCTAAGTTCTTTTTTCTAAGGCTCCTCTCTCTCTCTCTTCTATGATTCTTACAATACAAAGATATTAAGAGAGCTAAAAAGTCTTGTTTGAAGTGACATAAAGCTTCATTCACAATTTTCTAGGATTTCTTGGGCAGCTACATTCAAAATTCATAGTTGGAAATAAGCTAAAAAATCTATAGGAATGAAGAACAACTTGCTGCGCAAGTTGCAAAATCGTTTACAGCATACGCACCCTTGTATTTTTTTAAGGGTGCGTATTGCTTCCCCTGTATTTTTTTTTTGTTTTTTCTGCTCCAACTTCATCAAGGAGATAAAAATACAAATTCTTACATTTTGAGGCTGTGTTTTAAGGCCAAAAAAACTGCATTTGTTGATCTAATGTTCTCCAAATCATCCTTAAATCACGTCCGACATAATTTGCATGAATCCTTTTTGATTTGACATGATCATTGATAATGACGGAATTTTTATATCAATACAAGTTTAAATCCGATTTTATACCCGTTAAACTGCAAGTATACAGGCCAAAATTGTAATGTAGGGTATGTATCGGGTCGATCCCACAAGGAGTAAATTAACCAATTACTAGGTCCTTGTTTTCTCTATTATTTAGACTTATGAATGAAGTTTAGCAGAGAAATTATATTGCTGTTGACTACAAATCTGATCTACAAATCTAACTTAGCAAATGCTAAATGCAAATGGAGAAATTTCACTCAAGAATGAATCTAGGGATGTAGATTCCACTTATGACATAAACAATACAAATGAACGGATTTACCTCTTGTTATTATTCTTGTTTAACCAAGGATTCATTTGCAATTTTACCAAGTCTCATTTTCATGATAAAATGGCCTAGAGTAGTTCAGTTTTCCCTATTTTTATGGTGAAATACTAGTTCTACTCTATTTTTCTTCATGAAATGCTAAGTAATCCACTTAAGTGTACCTCTATTTTCATGAACATATAACTTAAGCTCTACTCATGTGTTTCCATTGTTACTACCAATTCTCATTGAACAATAACAACTATAAACATGCTATTGTGATCAATCAATAACAAGTAATCACAACTGCACAAATAGACAAATTAATACAAGATATAACAAGTGTAAATCACATTCAATTCATATCATTTAGCCATAAGTTTCATCTATTCCCTAGATTAAGAAGTTTAGCTACTCATGAATGATATAACGATTAAACTCACAAATTTATTAATGCAAAACATCATAAAGTACAAGTACAAGAAAGATAAGGGAAAGCTTAGCCAATTGATGGTGAAGCCCTCAAATTTCTGCTATGTTCTTGTACAAAATGTTTACAAGTGAAAGCTCCAAAATGCTTTCCCAAGAACTCCTAACTAGAGAGAAACTTGTTGCCAGAAGAAAACTAGCTACGTAGGCTGTCCCTGGATTCTCCCTTGTGTTTCTGCATAAAAGATGGTAGAAAGGTACTTTTTCTTTTTCATGATTTCAACCACTCAAATTTTTGCAAAGGAAGTCAAAAGATATGTTGTTTTGACTTGTCAATAACTTATTTTGTCTTTCCTTTTGTTGCAGAAGCATGTGCCACCGAATTCTCTCTTCCAAGATAGCAAGAAAGTTGTGTGAAAGGTGAGAAAAACGGCTGTGCCACTTGCAGAAGAGAGAGGCAGATCCGAGTCTTGGATCCGAGGGGTGAAGAAAGATCCGAGCTTGGATCATTGCTGATCCGAGGCCTTTCTCTATGGATCCGAGCTCGGATCGTCTGACTTCAGATCCACTACTCCAGAAGTACAGACGAGGGCTCGGATTGCCCTTTGTGCACACGGATCCGAGCTCGGATCCGTGCTGGTCAATTTCCAGTTTTTTACTTCTTTCATTTTTCTTCATTTTTGCTCTTAGTTTCTTTTGTACTTTTATCCTCCGGACGATCCTTACATTTCCTTCATCTCGTGCATGAATTTCATATATCAATATCCTTCACAATTTCACAACATTAATGCATTAATCACTCATTTATCAAGTTTTGAACACTTAAACAATATTTAAGCAATTATTACCAAAAAGAGTTCAAATATGGCTTTAATCTCCTCAAAATATACCAAAAGTTCATGCCAAACTTGTACAACATATATGTTAAATATTCATTTATCAAATTCCCCCACATTTGAATCATTGCTTGTCCTCAAGCAATTCATACAAAATTTACTACAATGATTCAAGAGATAAAACAATATACGTACTTTTGTCAAATTTAATTCCTCAAAAACCTAGAAACCAATCATTATGCCATTTCTCAAGTTATACTAAATACTCATAATATCAAATTAAAGAAAGATAATTATGCCTTAATTTCAACAAATTCAACTCAATCTCTCATTCTAACCTAATTTCATCAATAAGTAATTACATAGTCAATTTATGGCCTTTCTCATCATATATCCATCAAAATTTTCATAACTAAGAGGGATTTATTTATACTTCATTTTACTTAAATAGTGACAATGCCTTTTTACGCGAAAATCGACACTTTTAGGTGAAGATTTCCGGTTACTCAACATTTCACTTATTCAAATTGCTAAGCATACTCTTAATTCCAATACCTTTTTACGCGAATGTCGATATTTGTAAATGCCAACCCTCGGTTACTCAGTATGTGAATCATTGGAGTAGAATAATATATATATATATTTTTTTTATTTTTTATTTTTTTTTTTATTTTTATTTTTTATTTTTTTTTATTTTTTATTTTTTGATATATCTTCAAACTTCCCTCTAAGCATAATTGCAGGATGAATCTGGCCTTGTTTTGACTATATCAATCACCTACTTATAAAATTAAGTAAAAATGAAAAATATCATTAAACATGCAAAATTTTAAGCATAATTTTCCTTATTTAACTTAATATACTTTCTAAAATGTAAAAATCCTAATTGCTTAATAACATCCAGAACACTTCTAAATGCCCCCTGTCTCGACCCAATCATTGACCCTAATCGTCTCGACGTCCTTTTTGACCTCGGTATCTTGGCCCTCTGCATCTTCCTCAAGCCCAGGCTCCTCAATCTCGAACTCGGTCAGCCACTTATTGAATTCTTCCCGTACCTTGGCCAAGTTCTGCTCTTGTTGGATGCCCGCAGCCATGCGGTCGCATAGTTCTTTGACATCCTCATTATAGCTATCATTGGATTTGAATATGTCCAGATCCTCTTGAGATAGTAGTGGGCCGATCTCGTTCCTAGTCGAGGTATAGCCGAATATGAAACTTTGCAGCATCAACTCGTCAAGGTCCTTGTTGAAGCCCTTGGATTTCAGAAAGGCATTCATAGCCGAGATACCCGCCTTCTCGAGGGTTACCTTGTATGACTGTTTCTCTTGAAAGCTTCTTTTCAGCTCTTCCTTGAGTACCGACTTATAGGAGTTCGTCTTGACAATAGCCTGATCCCATTCGTCTCCAGTGTGTTCCACCTCATTATTGGCCACCGCCAACTTCTTCTCTAAAAGAGCTACCTTATCTTGAAGCTCAATCATGGATTGATGAGCTTCAAGCAAGTAGCCGTACCGCCTAGTGATCTCCGCAGTAAAAGCCGACGAGGAAGCCTAAGCGATAGCCAGATGGTCCGTTAGCTCGAAAGGTGTTAGTTGCTTGGCGTGGTCCACATCTTGCGATAAGGTTGAATGCACCAGTAACTCTCACGATGATCGAGGGTCTTAACACTGATCATTCATGTTGATATCTTATTTCAGGCAATAGTGCTCATTAGGGTGCCGTGTCTCGTCACCGATAGAACGCGGTGGCACAGAATATCTATTCCAAAAGGACGCTCCCATGATGACCGGAGGATAGGGGTGTAGAGACTTGTCTCTTCCATGCCCTACCAAGGCCACGGTCACGCCTTGGGGAGTCATGCCTTGCAGAATCACGGGGATATCTGAGCTCCCCTCCTCAATTATGATTACGGGAGGAGTGGAGCCATGAGGCAAGCCAGCTACTGAAAGACGGGGGTATCCAAGCTATCTTTCTTCTTCTTAGCCACTCTTGAGGTCTCAGTCGGGGCCTTACGCTTCTGTCTCCTAGCAACTGTCTCAATCCCCGAGATAATGAGTTCGGACACCTTCACCATTGTACGAAAGAAATGCATTATTATTTAGTCAAGCAAAAAAGATACAAAACAATGAAATGAGAATTACAATTTTTCTTGAGTTTAGAAGAATGATAAGAGGGTTTGTTGGAACTGAGGAGAGTTTGGCTGATTCCACCGTCCATTAAGAGAACCAACTGTTGATCTTGAGACCCGACCTCATGATCATCTGGAAGTTTTGTTCCTTGACATGCCCTGGGGATGGGTCGGCTGGGGCGTTGTGATGTCTCCACCAGAAACCTTGAGAAAAGTCCTCGGCTGGGACAAAAAAAAGTTGTTCTTCTAATGCTTTATTGAAGTTGGGGCGTCCTCCACTAACTTTGGCACGTTCTTGTTTCGGGTCCTAAAGTAGAACCACTCTCTTTTTGCTCCCACTGTTCTTAATGGTGTAGAATCGTCGGAAGAGATTAACATTAAGGGTTACCCCTTACTCCTGACATAGTGTCTCGAATCCGACGAGAATCCAGATAACATTAGGAACGAGCTGAGTTATCCGAACTCCCTAGTACTGGAGGTTCTCTCGGAGAAATTTCGTCGTCGAAATCCTTAGGCCGGCCTTCATCTAGTCAGCATATATTGCCACTCTTGACCTCGGCGAAGCAGCTGCTGGCATGTCAGTCCTGGCCCAATTGATGCTATAGCCTCGGCGAAAGGGGTATTTTTGTAACAGAGCTTCCACTCGAGCTCTCTAATTTTGCTCTTGAAGAGGGGGAGTTCATCAAAATCTATTTGGTCGAGGTGAGGCGAGGTCGCAGGGACTACTACCCCTTCATCTCGGAGGACTTTTGAGTGAAGGCGTCATTATATAAGACCTCGGATTCAGTTGGCTCGACTTCCTGGGATTCTGATGCCTCCTCGCCGGCTAATTCTCCTAAGGTCTCTTCTTCTGAACTAGTCATCTCTTTAGACGATGCGGTCTTTTCCTCTGATGGGTTGGACCTCTTTGTTGCTCTGAAGTCTAGCGTAACCATTTTCTTGTGCGTCCGAGCTACCCTAGCCATAATGTCCTACTCAAGAAGGAAGAAGTAACTTACTATTTTTTGGGATGTGAAATTGGCTGGAGTTTGCTCGAGAAAACACTTCGGGTATGCACCTCGAATTTGTTATTGTGATTTTCACTAGCGATGAAAATGAATTGTAAAAAGCCCATATTTATAGAGGGGATGGGAGGTAAAGAGGCAGACATTTTGAATTTTAAAAGACCCACCTTCCTCCCTCATCATTAATGGGTCCTTATTCGTCTGACACCCCTTTAGAGCATTTCCCATCAGTCACCTTCAACTGACGTTTGGCCTTTCATTGCTTAGCTTTGTGACACGTGTCCCTCTAGTATATCGTAACTCAGCCTCAAGCAAGAAGTCACTTGAGCTTCTTCCCCTTTCCTTTCTCGAGGCTGGGGGGCTTATTATGGGTGATCACCTCGGCCCTTCTCGGATCTTCAATGCCGAGGTGATTATCTCGAGTCTTTATACCTACTACGGACCTCGTCTTTATCTTTTTGAGATGAAGGAACATCCTGGTTGTTCAGCTTAGCTTCGCCCTTACCTTGAGCATTGTTATGGGCCTCGACATCCAATGCTTCCACAGGTGGAATGACTAATACCTAATAGGTTGATGTAACTACCACCGCCCTAGTACACAGGGCTATATTTGAGTTCGTTGCTATAGACTGTCATCTGACTATTAGTCAGGCATAGGCGTCACATCCAGTCTGTAAGGTCCTTCCTTATAAGTACTCCCCACCATCTGCAAATCAGGTACGAAAAAATAGACATCCTCAACTACTTAATTTCCACCTTTGACTCCCGTCCTATAACTGATTTTGGCATCAAAGTGAGACTAGGGGATAAGACCCCCACCCTTCCTATACTTTGGTAGGTGGGCTCATACTGTCGACTCGGCTTGTCCACCCGAAATCACCTCATCAGACGATAATATTTATTATTATTTGATTAAACTATCATGAATAAGAGGATAAATCCTAATCCCTTATCAGTTAATTGAGATTCTATAATTACCTATGCTATGTTCAAGGTAGGCAAATCATACTCATTTTACTCATATACTTCCTTTTGAAACTCCTTACTAACTTGAGTGTCGGAGGTATCATGAGGAGTTAATCCCGTGCCCTTTCTTCTTTGCAGGTCTGTTTGACGACAATAATCTAAAGACAATCCTTACACTGTCACTTTGGTTTGGGTCAGGTAACTTGTTCTTGACGGGATGCAAATACATGCTCAAGTTTTAATCTAAAATACACCCATTTGATGCAAGTATACAGGCCGATATTATAGTTTAGAGCATATAAGGGTCGATCTCACACTACAAGAAATTTGGTCATTAGTGACAACTGATTATTATCACAGAAAATGTAAAAGTCGTCACTAACGTGTTTTACTGACAACATTTTAGTTGTCACAAAGTCGTCAGTGAATCTCTGTCGGTAAAGGTACACAGTCACAACATTAAATGTCGTCAGTAAATGTTATTCATTAGTGACAATATTTTTTGTCAATAATAAATACATATATAGTGACGACATTTCACCTTATCAATGATGCTCGTAGTAGTGTCGTCAGTAAAATCCTTTTCATAGTTGCCGTTGGTATTGATTGGTTACTCACAACTCTTTAGAGTCGTCACTAAAAATGGCTCTTTACTGACAACATTTATCATCACTATATACCTTTTTGTTATACACCCTATTTAGTGACAACTTTTTGTTGTTAGTGGAGAAATCTGATTAGTAACAATATATTGTCACTATGAAACCTGATACAAACGATTGTCCTAAAAGCAACCAATCCAACAATACATCAAATTAGAACCATATAAGGCCTGCTAATTAATATCTAAAAGCATCCATTATACTAAAAAGGAATCCAACAATTCATCAAATCAAAAGAACCATAAAAGGCCTGCTAATTAATAGCTAAAAGCATCCATTATGCTACAAAGGACCAAAATATAATGTTTAAGTTCAATGTCATCCTACAAATACTACAATAGAAGTGGTACTGTGTAACCCAAATTGTTCATGCAAAGTCAATCAAGTTTACAAAAAGCATCCGAGCCTCAAAAGTCATAAAAACTTCCAAAACACTTCACGAGCCAAAAAAGAAGCTTTATCTTCATCCTTCTTGAGTCCACTTAGTAGCTGTGAATTTTGCACAAAATCTGACATAGTAGCATTTGTCTGCATAAAGTAGTATAACAATAGTAAGTAACAAGCATTTTGAAAAGGAAAAAAATCTTAGATTTACTTATCACAAACTCAAATAATGAGTAGGAAATTATTAAGGAAAAGAATAAAGAAGGTGAAGAATTGTCATAACAAGAACAATATCCCAAATGAACTCAAAAGTTAGCTATTAAAGTATTAGTAATGTCAATAACTTATTTATATTCTATATGTTCTACTGAAGACAAAGGATTGTTACTTATAAAAATTAGCCATGGATAACATAAAACAATGATTCGCTGCAAATTGCTGTGCTACAATAACTTGATTAAGTTCATTCTTCAACCCGTAAAAGGTTATTTTAAATTAGCTTACTACCCAAAATTAAACCATCTATATAAATGCCCTCATTAAGTCAATTGGGCAGAAAATTATGTCCATGATTCATATTGCACTTGATTTGTACTATTACAAATCTACCTTATTAAAAGTATGATCAGAAAAAGGTTTTGCCATGCATTACGAGCATCAATTAGCAACTCTGGAGTACAAATCTACCTTATTAAGTTTTATTGCCATGCATTACGAGCATCAACTTTAGTCAAGTTGTCAATAAAACTTATCAGTGATGACTTTAATGTGTCGTCGAAAAATTTCTTGAGTATAGGATTTTCTCTACAGTTCTTGAGTCAATTAGCAACTCTGGCTGCTGATCTTCCAAAAATCTAAAATGAGCAACATATCTGCAGTGAAGTACTTCAATTATTAGTAGGTGATAATAAAAACTTGAGACAAGAAAGAGAACTTAGAAATTTGCAAGAAAATAAGCTGAATCATTTCTTTTATGTATCGTCTAGACAGTGACTGAACAAGAGCAAAGTAAGAGATAAAGCACTTGAAACTTTAGAACTCAAGAAAGCTTCAGATTGGCTTCAAAAACTCACTAATTTCAAAGACTGGACACACATGCTCGGAGTACAAGTACTACTAAAATGAAAATGTATTATCAAGTAATAACAATCAAATGTAAAGACAAAAAATTTATGTATGAATGATTACAATCATATCCAAGTACCGGTGTAGTAATCATAATGAAATGAGTAACATAGCAAGTATAGCAGATAAGTTCCATAACATTATAAAGCTCAGAAACAAGTGCAATAGAAATGAAAAGAGCATGATAATCAACTGCTTTGAACCTCTAATTTAGCTTTGATTGAAAAACGTATTCAGCACACCATGCTAAAACACTTGAGTAAAACAAAAGCGAGAATTTTATCATCCTTATGAAATTAAAGCTGTCAAACCATACAACTAAATTAAATTAATGCACAAAATCAACCATGGAACTGCAACCCATTAAAAAAATGCTACTGCAAATAAATACTTACAGTGTCATAATCCATTAAGATAATACAAACTTTCACCACAATATATCCACATATTATAACTATAGACAATTCGCCTACACAGTAATCAGCCATGACATCTAATTAGAAGAATACAGACCAGTCAATTTATGGTATTCTTTTATGCAAAATTTGTTTTCACCCATGTGACAACCACTTTGAAATTTCATAAGAATAAAATCTGGAAAGTCACATGAATACATTGCCCGTGTAACTAAAACTCATGCAACCAAAGCCCACAAATCAAACAGAGTTCATAGATCATATTACAAACTTTTGAGATGATGTCCGTGTTTATTCCCTACTTATCACTAAGTTCAACTTATATCCTAGCATGAAAGCTTAGTACACACTTTTATAGCAAGACAATTACATAATTCAGGTTTAAACACAAAGACTAGTCCAACTAGTTATGTTAAGAAAAGTATCCAAATCTGAGTTTTTTTTTTAAATCTCCCTTTTGACATTCAACTGGCTACTGTAATCAGTGCAACAAAAAGCTGACTGAAACTCGTCAATCACTAGTCCAGCGCACATAGGCATCAAAACTTCTCAGAAGCAGAGCAAACTACACAAGCTCGACAGCTTCACTACTTTATCTTCTATGGCAAACTCTCCTTTCATTTAACGTCAACAGTGGAAAATGCGGGCCAGATGCAAATCTCTAAAAGATTCTAGATAACATAGGAAGACATACAACTGTGAGTCTGTGATGCAATAGTAAAGAAAAAGTAAACAAAGAGCCACTGAATATTGGAAGTGAAAGAAGAAAACTTCAGATTGAACAAGCCAATTGTCAGGACTAAGCGTTCGATAAACATAACTTGAAGTAATTCTCCATGCATTTCCACAAAGAAAAAAGAAGCATACACATTATTTCCACAAAGAAAAAAGAAGCATTAAGTTTTCATTTCCTGAATCAACCTTACAGAAAATGCCTTCCAATCCAAATCTGAGTATTTAGTGTTATTGTATGTGACAACTTGATGTACACATAACACCTGGAATATACAATCTATACCCAGATTAGAAAAGGGAACTTTTCCCACAAGTCATTACTTCACCAGAAACACCAAGGAACCATATATGAACACAGGAAAGAACTCTATTTTACTAACACAAACAATTAAAGAACATTACTTTAGCATTTACCAATAATTAAGAATGCTATGAGATGTAGTTACACAAAAACAGATTGAGCTAAGATGCTAGAAGTAGAACAGATTCATTGTACCAAACAAAGAAGAAAAGTAAATCCAAACTACAATAAAAAATGAAAAGAAAAAATTCCCTTCAATTAACCAAAAATAGTCCCATAGTTATCACTCCGGGCAAAGCACAAAAGAGACGGGAAGAAGAAATAGAAGTGATTACCCTCTTGGAAACAGAATGAATGTTTCGTGTTGCAACCTTGGAGAAAATTGAAGTGCGCAGTTCTGGAGGAAAAATCATTCAGCCAGAGCAATAAATATTTTGAGGTAAATGAGTATGCTATTATGCCTCATCTAAAGCTTGTCTAATTGCCTCATCTAATTTGGTCATTATTATTCAATTCTCCCCCTACCAAGTCCAGCTGTAGCTGATTTTGTACCAAAAATCTTTGGGAAGTAGCAAGTCCTTCCCAAGTGGGCCAAGAAGTAGAGGATACAATTAATCTAGGGGATTCACGATAACTAGGTAAAAAATTTTCCCTAAAAATCAACCGAAAGAACTAACCCTAGAAATCAACCGTTTTCTCTTCAATTTCCTCAAGAGCTAGTGAATTTGGTAACAGCCTTGGTGCCTTCGGAGACGGCGTGCTTGGCCAATTCACCGAGAAGTACAAGTCTCACAGTAGTCTGAATCTCCCTCGACGTAATCGTCGGCTTCTTATTGCACCTGGCGAGCCTCCTGAGCCAATTTCTCGAAAATATTGTTGATGAAGCTGTTCATGATACCCATGGCATTGCTGGAGATCCCGATGTCGGGATGGACTTGTTTCAGCACCTTGAAGATGTAGATCTTGCAGGTCTCGCTGCTCTCTTGACTCTCTTCTTCTTTTTGTCGCCGGCAGTGGCTCCGCCTTCCTTCGGGAGTTTCTTCCTGGCCTTTGGCTTCTTCTCTGCCGGAGCCTTCTCGGCTGCTGGGGCTTTCTCGGCCACGAGCTTCTTCTCAGCCGGCTTCTTCTCCGCCTTTGGTGCCATCGCTGCTTTTGAAGCTGAAATTAGAGAGACTTTGACGGGAAGGATAAAAAACGGGCTTCGATTTAAAGACTGGAGAGGGGAGATGTCTGAGAGAGAGTTCAACACTTAGAAAAGTTATTATTTTGCATCTACGTAGTACAAGAGACTTGGACAATTTTGCGCCTCTTTTTTTGCCTTGAATTTTAAAATTGTGCCACTTTGTTTTTGTCTTGAATTTTAACTAGATTTGGACATCATAATTCCCCCTCTTTTTACACAAGAAAAATTGGTGCAATTTTGTCTTTTATAATTGTATTTGAAATATAGATTTCATTTTTATTCATTATTTTTGTGTCACAATTTTAAAGTTTTAGTATGATTAAAAATTTTAGTATGAGTGGCAAAATTTTTTAAATTCATATAAATGGAAAAGCATTTTAATAAAATTTAACTAGTTCTTATAAGTGCTAAAACTTTATATCAATTATAACTACTATTTATAAAACTTCACTATTAATCCATTATCTTCAAATAAGAAAAAAATGCACAATTCAACTAATACATAAAGTGTATTAGTTAATTAACTATGGAGTTTATGATTTATCCACTTCGATAACCGATTCAATTTGAAAACTCTTATTTAAATTCATATCAAATTAACTAATAATCATTCTAAGTTAAGTAGTCACAAGTTTATTTACACTAATGAATTTTTTATTTTTTAATTATTTTTTATTCTAATGAAGTTATTACATATACAAGAAAATTAAACTAATAAGGAGGCTCGTAAGTATACAACAACTAAAAATCATTAGAGAACACATAATGATTACAAAAAATTAAGAGTAATAGTTGCAAAAAACAATAAATATTTAAAATCAAACAGTGATAAAACTAGTTGTCACTAACAGCTATATAATGTTATCAGTGACAACAATAGCAAAGTTGTCAAAGAAAGGTGCTATTATTACTGACGACTTTTAGAAAGTTGTCACTATTGCAGTTCCCGCTCTCTTCATGACTCCTGGCGGGAATCGAATTGTGACAACAATGCAAGGTCGTCACTGATGTGTTGGCTTCCTTGACTCGATTGTGACAACTTGCCGTATTGTGGTTAAAGGACCCCATTTTGTGACGATTTTTTTTCATCACTGAGAAATATTGTCACTAATGACCAAATTTCTTGTAGTGTCACAAGAACTTCTATCGAGTACTAGATCCCTTGCTTACTCTATTATTTAGACTAATAGCAAGTTAAAACAATAAAAAGCAAATAATTCACTAATTAGTATCTTAAACTATATAACTTGTAGAGAAAACACATGGAGAAAAAGCACCAAATACTGAGAATCTAGGTTATAAAATCCACTAATGGCTCAAAAACACAAATAAATGAAATCAACTCTTGTTACTACTCCTGTCTAACTATAGATTCATTTTCAACTCTAATCAAAATTCACTCTCATGATGCGCTAGCTATTACTAATCTTAGACTCCCACACTCTTGTGGTGAAGATTTAGAACAGGTTCATTTACAACAAGAAATGTTCAAAAAAATCTATTTAAGTATATCTCTTCTCTTGTGAGTCTACTCCTTAAGTTCCATTTATTCTCTTTCCATTATTGTTACCAATTATCATTCAATAACAACAAATTGTGTTTTTCCTTTAATCTAGACGTTTTTTGTGTTTTAATCTCGCTAAGATTCAATTTGGCCGTTTTAGGAGTCGTTTAACGTATGACTTGGTCAGCAAATTGTGACCATCTAGCACTGACGCGAACCACGCCTTTACGGCAGTCAAATTTACTAGGCTATAGCGTCAGTCCCAAAACACCGGTGCACGATTAAAGGCGTGGTTTAATATCTCCCAAGATGCCAAAACATATCTGCGGGTGGCACCTACCATAGGATTTGCATTATATGAATCGGGCTTGGCCAATCACCATGTGAATCTTTTCAGCCCAAATGTGTATGTGGATTTGTAGTAATATTGATTTTAGGCTCACACTTGGATAGATCCAATCTAAAAAAATCTAATGGTTCAAATTTTACTATACTAGCTCACCAAATGATTTGACACAATCTGAAGCATTGGATTTTTGAAAACCAAGTCTACCTAAATTTTGGCCTTGATTTTATTACATACATACTTGAATTAATGTCAAGTCTCTCAATGCCAACAATTTTTTTCTTTTTTTATTATTTTTAAGATTACATGTAAGATACAATTATAAGATGAATGTAATAAATTAAGAACAAAGGGTTGGGATGGTTGAGAAATAACGGTCCCAAACAAAAAATACGCAATGGATCTTCTGTCCCACACTCTGTGCCACTCTCTGTCCCATTTTTTATTATATTGCTATTTCTCCTACATAAACATCATGTTTTAATTCTTTTTTGTTTCCTTAAGATCAAATAACTATTAATTGAGTAATACACAAAATTTAACAAACTCAAAAAATTAAAATGCATAAAAAATGAGATTTTTTTATGAATTTTCTGCTATATTTTTTAATTTTCTATTATATATTACTTTTTTGAATCTGTTGTATTTATTTTTTACTCAATTAATAGTTATTAGATCTTAAGGAAACAAAAAAGAACTAAAACATGATATTTATGTAGGAGAAATAGCAATATAATAAAAAATGGGACAAAAAGTGGCACATGGTGTGGGACAGAAGATCCGTTGCAAAAAAAATGGCCCAAGGTGGGCCAACAATGCTGAAATTCAAAATATGCAGATGAGATAATGTCACGTAATTTTGGATCCACATAAATAGTACTCAAATATGAAAGTGTTCATCTAGTGTACGGTAAGTTACAACGTGTTAAACTATTGTTACATAATTTAACAACGGTAATTCCTGACTCTCCCAACGAATCAATATTAAACTTTCCAATGTAAATAGTGCCAACAGATAAGAAACACGTCTTTATTGTTTTCAATATTTTGCCTTGTTTGGAAAGGCATTTTTCCCCACAAAATTTTTACGTTTTCCGTAAATATATTTTTCAATTATCTTTTTATCTCGCATATATCAAATTGTTACAATATATTTTTCTACAAAAACTCCAAAAAGATAGCAATCCAAACAATAGTTTTTTTCACCGGATATGATCCATCACGTAATTAATCCAGGACGACAATGACAATTCATATGAGTAATGATTTTTCTTGCTCCTTATCCAGCATTATGAAATGGTTCACTCCAAAATTTTCTACTGAAACGCAAAAAAAATCCTTAATCGTTATTGATTAACATAATCATTATTTCTGGTTGAGGAGATTTATTAAGCTTTGAAGTAAAATGGTAAAAAGACATTGAGTTTGTTTGGATAGGAGTTTATTTGGATGATTTATTTGAGAAAATTACTATAGCATTTTTTGTGAAAAGGTGATTGATAAGATAAAAAGGTGATTAGAATTTATAAAACAAATTATTTTATTTCAGAACATTTCAATCCAAACACACCAATTGAAACACGATGTGCTAAAGTGCAAACGGGGGAAGCAACACAGAATATAAAGATAGAAAATTTGCCAAATCGGTCCCTTATATTTTTAGAAAAAACTTTTTTAATTCTTCACATTTAAAATTAGGGACAATATTCCCTCAGATATAAAAAAGTTCGCCCAAATAGTCCTAAAGCTCATTTTTGTTCACTTTTCTGACCAAAAATGCATGCATCTTTTATGTGCCAATAATTTCAAGGGTAAAAATGAAAACACACTTTGTTGCTACAATGACATTAATCATTGTTTGCTTCCATTATACTCTTCAATGGGTGAATTTTTTAGATATTTTTTCTTGCTCTTCTTCTACTACTTGCAGGCATACTGAAATTTTCTTCTTTGATTGGGGACTTTTTGGCTTACAAATAGGATTTTGGTAGCTGGAAAAATGGGGGGTAGGCCGAAGAAGGATTGGGTGGCTTACAATTTCTTCTTTTTTTAAAAAAAAAAAAGAAAAAAGTGTATTTTCATTTTTACCCTTAAAATTATGGGCATGTGAGAGAGTGTGCACTTTTTGGCCAGAGAATTGAGTGAAAATGAGCTTTGGGACCAATTAGGTGGACTTTTTTATATGTGAGGAACTATTGTGACTGATTTTAAATGTGATGACGTAAAAAAGTTTTTTTTTAAAATGTGAGGGACCAATTTGACAAATTTCCCTATAAAGATAAACATGCCAAACCGTCCCCATTCAGTCAACGAAACTGGACTTCTTCAAAATTCCGTTGCTGCCCGCTTCCAATTTTGGTCCAATGAAAGGGATGTAATGTGTTCCAGGTGTGGAAGGTATACAGAAGTTCCTGTTCACTATCTATTCATCGGAAACTGGCATCTGGAAAAACTGAGAGATATCTAATACTCCCGGTAGGCGGCATTGTCGATTCCATTACGGCGTGTTTTGGAATGGTATTCAATTTTGGTCCAATGAAACGGATGTATTGTATTATGATTTCAAGCATGATTATGGTCAACAAGTGTGGCTTTATGTTCTGTATTTTGGTGAGTCCGGGGGAAATATATGGCTTATTTATTCAACTGGCCTTCAGTTGGAAATCTCACAATTGGAAGGTGGAGGTTTCTCCTGATGGGAGTCACTTTGCACGATGGTTGCCAAAGTATCACCTTGATCTTGGCTTTTTGTGTGCATTTGTTCCAGTGTTGGCCAGTCCTCCAAATCCTCCACTATGTATATTTGATCAGGATTCTAGCGTCATATGATTAGGCAATTTGGACCTCAAGCACTGCTTGAGCAATTTGGATTTCGCGTACGTTGTTTTGTTGTTGATGAAAGACAGCAGAAACCAAAGCTAGTTATATCAGTGCCTGGTAAAATCATTTGCTACGACATCAAGGGTAAAACTGTTGAAGAGCTAGTTCAAATTGAACCTGCTAATCTTAGTGCGTTTGAACTCAATCTGTCAAGGTTCACGTTGAATGAAGGCTGCAAACTTGTTGAGACACTTGCCTGTGTTTGATTAGTCTACTCTCTTATTAGGTGTTTTGTCATAGGCTTAATTTTTTTTTTTTTTTTTTTTTTTATGTTTTCTGCTTTCAGTTTGCTTAACTGTTTAGATGTGGGGGCTTTAATGCTTAGCATATTAGCAGTATAATAATGTGAGATGCCTATTTCCTTAAAGTTCATTTTGGCTGTAGATGAGTAAAGTGATATAATATTTTTACTTGCATTGTTTGGTTTTTTTTTTTTTTTTTTTTTTATTTTTATTCAATGCCTCTCGCCTATCATTTTCTTCAAGGGCAGCATGTGCAATCTCACTAGGGTCTATGCTGTATTCATGCATGAACCAATTAGTCTTTTGCCTTCAACTATCACAGTATACCAACTCTTTCCTGAAACCAGACACATTTCCCCTTATAGCAATCTCTTCAGTTGGAAGACTCCGATCCAATATCCATTGCCTGCCATGACTTGCATTGTATGGTTGTTGGATGCACCTATATTTTAGAAATATTGTTGGAGAAAAAATATCACAAAAGTGGGGTTATGTGAGGAATTTTGTAAGCTTAACGTCGTCGCATATGTCAAATGCGGCGACAAGGTGAATTTTTTTAATTTTTTAAAACGACTAGAAAGAAATTTTTATTTCAGTAAGATGCGGCAACACAAGAATTTTTTTTTTTTTTTGAGGATATTTTAAAAAAAAATTCACCTTGTCACTATATTTGATGTATACGGCGATGTTAAGGTTAGAAAAGCCTCCCATAGAATTCCACTTTTGCGATTTTTTTTCCAACAATATTTCTAGAAATTTGCCTGGTCTTGCTCCTAAATTACTTCCAAATTTTGGGTGCGCAGCTAATGCCCACAGGTCAGTTCAGGGGCATACGCTTATTCCCAATCATGCAGTCCCATTTATGTGGTGGATCCCTCATTAATACCGGGTTTGCCCAGTGTCCAGTAATTCTTTTCTTTGCTGGCCCTTGCTTTTGTCCACGACTCCATGGCAATGTGCACTTTCCTTAGCCTCCTTCTTAATCATATCCAAACTAACTTTAGAATCTGTCTCCAATATTACCCTTTTATACCCCAGATCCCAGGCCAGCTTCAAACCTAACCAAATAGCCCACTGTTCAGCACTGATGTTGCTTGCATGGACCAAGTTGGCACAGAACCCTTTCAGCCATCTCCCTTGATCATCTCTAACCAATCCACCTGCCCCAGAGAAAATTCTAAAATTGTGATGGAAAAAAAAAATTATTCTACAAGGGGGGCAATTTTTGAACTTAGTTCTAGCATGAGGGTCTTCGCATTTGTGAAATGCGAGTTCATAGACATCGCATTGACAAATGCGAGGTTAGTGTTCCGGAAAAAATGAGAAATGCTTTGGAAAAAAGTAAAAAAGGCAACATAAAGCTCGCATATTTGGAATGCGAGGTGAGGTACCTCGCATTCGAACACCTCGCATTTTTCGAATGCGAGGTACTCAATCTGAAACCCAATTCAAATATGTTTCGTAGCCGGCAGAAATTGGAGGTCACTTTCTCTTCTCTTTTGCTGAGGTAGACACCAGTCCAAGCATCTCAGTTGTCCGCCATTGCCATTGTAGACGAAATCGCTCACATCTCGGCAGAGGAAATCCCTCACATCTTTGTCGTCGGAAGCTGTCCGCTGAAACCAAGCTGTCCCATTTCTGCCAAGTTGAAACCAAGCCACGCATCTCCCCCTCCCTCCCAATTTGCCATAAAAGGTATGAATTTATCTTTTTTTTGTTTGTCAGATTGTTTCTTCTTTTCTGGCATTTTTTTTTGCTGAATTGAGCTGGCTTTTCTGCTTTGGCAATTTATTAATCGTTCTTGTTCTTTCGGTTTGTCTCGTATTAGCTTGCCATGCTTAGTCTGACAAGTCCTTAATGCCTAATGTTTTTGGCAGTCACATTTACTAGTTGGGCAGACATCCGATCAATTTTTATGTGTTTGGCAATTCAGTGGTATGCGACCACTAAATGCGCGACCTCAAGGTCCTGTAATGGGGGTCGCATTTTATTCACTGGGGTTTAGTGATTGTAATACGCGACACACAATACGAGAACTCAGGATCGCGTATTGTGTGTCGCGTATTCTTCATGCTGGATACAGTAAAGTCGAAAGCCTACTAGTTCGGTTACGATTTATTGCCCCAAATTATTATCAAATATTGAATGATATGTTTGGACAAATTTACCCTTTTTAATGTATCCTATTTGTTAATTTTCTTTTTAAATTCTTCCTTTTTTTCTTTAAACATTGTTTAAATAAGTAGACTAGATTAGTCAAAATTTGTTTATTTCTTAATTTCGTAGGTCAATATTTTATACAAAAAATCTATGTGAGTAAAAGATTTTTTTCCCAAATGTTGAATTCAATGTCATTTAAGAAATTTAACTTTTCAAATATATAATAACAAAATAGAGAAATTGATTAATCAATTATTAGTAGTATCAATAACAAAAAAATAAACTACTATTGTTGTTCATTCTTATTTTTTATTTCACTACAAATAATAATTGCTAACTTTTCTTTTTTATGTGGTATATAATATGTTGCTTTTATTATAAGTAGTTGAGTAACTACGAATTCTTAATTAGTTTATAGGTACTTAAATTATTGAATTACTAGATTAATACACTTTACAAAAATTGTTGACTTACTAGATTAATACACTTTACATAGTTTTGTACTACTAATTCTAATTTATTTTTTCCAAGATAGGGATTGTTTTCTTTCATATGTCTATAGAAAGACCTCTGCGAGTGTCTCTTATTGGGGAGGTAAAATACACTATGAAGATGGGTCAATTTGTTACTTGCCTCGTACCTCCAACCGTACATTCTCATTACGGCATAGAATTGGATATGATGAGCTGGTGGATAGAATTTATCAATACATGGGGGTCGATAGGGGGTTGTTCAAGTTGAATTTATTTCTCCGCCAACCTTGTGGCCGTACTTCTTATAATGTCTCCCTAGTGGTGGATGATGAAACTCTAGAGATAATGTATGATGTCTGGAACGAAATTGTCCCATACATCGCCGAACTTTATATCGAGAAGGAGGAAATAGTCCAAAATCCTCGAGTCAGTAGCACATTCATTCCACCAACTACCAATATTGGTCCGATGATGTCGCTTGTCCATGCATGCATGGATCCAACAAGGTATCGATCCTACTCTAGTATAGTGGTACCAGAGACAGCATCGGTATCACAACTACCACATGGGGATTGTGTTAGGGACTTGGTAGAGCCACGGTTCACGTCAGGCTTAAGGACGGATGTTGAATATGTTCAAGGCCTTGACTCGATTCAAAGTTTTAGAGATCCCGAATCGCCGAATCATGTGTCTTCTTATGGCTTTGATTCCAAATTTAAATAACATTAAAGTATCAAGGTTGCAATTTGAATTCTTTTGGTTATTATGATTTATGCAAGTGCTGTTGATTAACAGAGTAGACTGTTCTTTCCCTTCAAGGAAAGCCTTAAAAATAGAAGGAAATCAAAAGACGTGGTTGATGCCCTGCGCCATAAATAAAATAACTTAAACGGTGGTTAATCAATTGCATAAGCAAGATAAAACACAAACTACTATATAATAAGCAACAAAACAGTCAAATAAATAGAAAACTTGTTTAAATAATGAACATGAATTCAAGTAAAACATAAATATATGTCCACATACAATGTCCTAAATGATTCAAATCTCAACATCACTATAGAGTAAGGACATCTAACTTGAATTCAAGCTCACTGAGTTTATAATTTCTTCATTCGAACTCTACTCAAGGCATATTCTTGAGCTTCAGCCAAGCACCTCAGAATTTCAATTTCCAAGTTCCAAAAATTGAAAAAGCCTAAATTAAATATCAACATAAAATAGTGGCGGAGCCAAAAAAAATTCTCAGTAGGGGCAAAAGCAACATTAAAATTTTTCATTGCAATTCTTTCAATTAAATGGCCAAAATGTTCAATTTTAAGTGTCTAATTCTTCCATTAGATAAAATGTTATATGTATTTTGGAAAAGTTTAGTCCTTATTTGACTTGGAATTAGTCATTATGCAATTAGGATTTTTATATTTTAGAAAGTATATTTGGCTAAATAAGGAAAATTATGCTTAGAATTTTGCATGTTTAATGATATTTTTCATTTTTACTTAATTTTATAAGTAAGTGATTGATATAGTCAAGACAAGGCCAGATTCTTCCTTTGATTATGCTTAGAGGGAAAAGAAAAAAAAATTATTGTTAAAAAAAAAAATACAACCTACTCCAATGATTCACATATTGAGTAACCCGGGGTGGGCATTTGCAAATGTCGACATTCGCATAAAAAGGTATTGGAATTAAGAGTATGCTTCACAATTTGAATAAGTGAAATGTTGAGTAACCGGGAATCTTCACCTAAAACTGTCGATTTTCGCGTAAAAAGAATGAAGTATGAATAAATCCCTCTTATGAAAATTTTATGGTTATGGGATGAGGAAGGCCATAGAAATGACTATGTGATTTACTTATTTGTGGAATTAGGATAAAACGAGAGATTGAGTTGAATTTGTTGAATTAAGGCATAATTATTTATATTTAATTGAATATTATGAGTATTTAATGTAATCTGAGAAATGGCACAATGATTGGTTTTTAGGTGTTGAGGAATTAAATTTGACAAAAGTATATATATTGTTTTATCTCTTGGATCATTGTGGTAGCTATGTGTGCAATTGCTTGAGGACAAGCAATGATTCAAGTGTGGGGGAATTTGATAAGAGAATATTTAACGTATATTTTGTACAAGTTTGGCATGAACTTTTGGTATGTTTTGAGAAGATTAAAGCCATATTTGAACTCTTTTGGTGATAATTGCTTAAATAGTGTTTAAGTGTTCAAAACTTGATAAATGAGTGGATTAATGCGTTAATTTTGTGAAATTGTGAAGGTTATTGACGTATGAAATTCATGCACAAGCTGAAAGAAATGTAAGGACCGTTGACGGGTATTTTACATACATGCAAGCTAAAAAATACCGAATTACACCCGTTCACTGCAAGTATACAGATCAACTAGTAGTTTAGGGTATATATCGGGTCGATCCCACAAGGAAGAGTGAACAATTACCGGTATTACTAAAGCTTCTCTATTATTTAGACTATCAATGAATGATAAGAAATTTAACCTACTGCACTTATACAAGAAATTAACAAATAAAAGCTCCTTAGGTTGTGGTATCCCTAACTACTCATGCAAGTGTTATATTTGGATCATTGAGTACTACATCTAGGCTAATTATGGTGTAATTTCCTTATGCATTTGAATCCTACTTTCGTAGTGAATCAATTATACTTATAACTAATCCATACCTATTCTCATGGTTATGAAATTAGCTATAAGTTCATTTCTTCAGTGAAATTACATGAAATGAATCACTAAAAACCACATAGGTGCACCTCTACTTTCGTGAGTGTACTCCCTATGTTTAGCACTTCTTGAACTAATGTTAAATCTCAATTTTCATTGTAGAAATAACACCTTAGATAATCACAATTAATGGTACCAGATTAATCATGATTTAAAGAGCTAAAATACTAAATAACTTGCTCAAATCATAGCAATCAAATAACCAAATAATAAACACTAACAATCATAGAAAGTTCAACCAAACCCAAGGTATAAACTTTAAAGACACATAAATAACATAAATTCCAGAACTTGTATATTAACTATATTCAAGAATCCAATACAAAAGATAAAGAGTTGGAGAAGAGATAACCCATGTCACTTGAGCTTCAACTTCTCTTTCTTCATCTCCATTTTCATCCTAATCTAGATAGTATACAAGAATGGATGAACTACTACTCTATACTAAACTAATCTAACAATAAGAGAATGGAAAAGCTACATTTTTGCAGACTCCCAGCTTCTCCCGTATGCTCTGCATGTCCTGGTTGCTCCCTATATAAACTGCTCCAAAAGCTCCTTTTCCATTGGTCCAAACTTGCTGCATTTGATTTCCAAATCTGAAATTGTTAAGAAAGTCAATAGCCATTGTTTTTTACTTGAAAATATGCCAACTTTCTTGCCCTTTTGTCTTCTAAAGCATGTGCACCGAATTCTCTTGCAGATTGTAGCTGGAAAGTAGTCAGAACACAAGAGAATTGACTGAGCAAAATTGCAGAATTGCGGCCGGAAAACGCGCCTACACAAAACGCGGTTACAAGTCACGTTTTGTGTACTCGCGTATTCACTTTGTCCTTACTTCAGCTGCGATTTTCTCTATCATAAAGGCTGAACTGGATTTTTTGTAAAACACCAAAGTTGTAGCCCTTTGAGTTAGCTTTCCAATGCTTCAAGAATCATCCAAATCTGAGCTTTGTAGCCTGAGATATGATCGAAATACTAAACACTGGTCAGAGCTCTGTTTTCCACTTTGGACAGCTGAGTTGAATTTCGGTATTTCAACTTTTGGACTATGAAAACGGCTGAACTGGACTTTGATGTCTTCATACCAAATGTAGATATATCTCTTAGCTTCAAAATGGTACCAAGATCACCTTGATCCGATCTGTGTAGCTCCAGATATAGTCAAAATACCAAAACGTGTCAGAGTTGTCAAAACCTGACTTTTCTTGATTCAAATTGCATTTTTCCTTTTTACACTTCATATTTTATTTTCACCACTTTAATCCATCTTCAATCATCCAAATATCTTCTCAATGCACTTCATTTGATGATTGAATCATTAAACCTACAAAATATGAAGTTTTTACCATAAAAATCCATAAAATGCAATGTTTAGCCATTTTAACATAAAATGTAGTTTTTTTACCAAAACCTTAGTTATTTTAGTTATTAAACTAAATAATCAAACCAAAATTAACTAATAAAACACACAAAAAATACGTAAAATAAACTCTTATCAAATACCCCCACACTTGAACCATTGCTTGTCCTCAAGCAATAAGAAATACAAACCAACAATGATTTGAAAATAAACATATGTAGCATTTCAACTTCATTTCCTCAAAACAAAGTAAATAACCATTATGCAATTATTCAATTAAGTTCAAGTACTCATAATATCAAGTAAAGGAGAGCCAATTATACCGTCATTATAACAAGTTTAATTCAATTTCTCATTCTTACTTAATTTCATACGCAAGTAACTCATATGGTCAATAATATGCTTCCTAAACTCATGATCATTTCTTATTCTATTTAAACAGATATTTATTCATATAACGTAGCTAAATATTACTTAAGTTGTGACAGTGTCTTTTGACGCGAGAATCGACATTTTTAGATGAAGATCACCGGTTACTCAACACTTCACATACTCAAGTTGCTTTGCATACTCTTAATTCAAGTACCGTTTTACGCGAAAGTCGACATTTGTAGATGAAGACTCCCGGTTACTAAGTACAAGAATCATTGGAGTAGAAGAATTTTTATTTATTTTCTTTTTTCTCTTTTTTTTTCTTTTTTTTTCTTTTTTTTTTTTTAACATAAATTCCTCAAAAGAATAATCATGAGAAGAGTATTGCACCTCTTGACCATATTTATCACTTAACTTATAAAATCCAAGAAAGAGAAGAAATTTCATCAAATATGCAAAAAAATATAGGCATAATTTTCTCCACTTTAAAAGATATACTTTCCTACAAATGCAAAAATTATAATCACATAATAGTCATTTCCAAGTTAAATGAGAAAAGAAGTTTCCAAATCATATATATTTATCTCAAATGTAGAAGGAATTTGAACTACTAATGGTATGGAACTTTGTTACCCCTTGGATAAAATTTAAATATTTTTGGGGCAAGTTTGCAATTTTGGACAAGATTTTAGAAAAATTTTGAATTTTAACACAAGTCCAATATTTGCAACTAATAAGTCAATCACATACAATGTATATAATCTCAATTCTTCCCCCCACACTTAACATACACATTGTCCTCAATGTGTAAGAAGGAAAATCAAGATAAAAAAAATAATACTCCCCTATTGTTGTGATTGAATATGAAACTTCAAGGTATGTTGTTCGCTTGTCTTCATCGCTTCATGAGTTCCATTTGGTAACCATTAGTGATATAACCTAAAAATGAAAAATGAGAAACAAAAGTGATAACAAAGACTTAATAAAACAAAACGGCGATCCGTAATTTCAACCTTTGTTTTGGTGATGTACCTATATAAAATACACAATAAGCAACTCAAGGTACAAGAAAATATATGAGGAAAAGAAGAAAAAAGAGAATCAAGGAAACTGCATTTTTTTTTTTTTTTTTCGCTCAGAAAACGTGACTCATCAAAACGCGCCACCAAGCCGCGTTTTGTGAAGTCGCGTTTCTTCACATATCTTGCAGGATCGAAAACGCGACTATGCTTAAAAACGCGACTTGGAGTCGCGTATTTGAAGCCGCGTTTTCAATTTTTGATCAGGCTGGAAAACGCGACTTGGTAGAAAACGCGACTTCCTGTCGCGTTTTGAAGGCGCGTTTTCTTCAGTATAGGCGCAGAATTGAAAACGCGATTATGGAAAACGCGATTCTAAGGCGCGTTTTCAGCCCAAATGCGTTTTCTTCTGCGAAATTTTTGCAGAAAACCAACTTTGAAAAATTACCATTGGTATCCAACACTCAAAATGCATCATAGATCATTTGTTTGTTAAAATACTCAATACATGCACATGTAAAATGATCAAAATATGCATTTTAACCCCTTCTAACAAATCAAAAACAACAATTACTCAAATTGAGGGGTTGAGTTCCTTGATCAAATTTCGCCTTTTTCACCTCATTTGGTCACTTTTGCTTCCATTTCCAATACCTACAAATGAAAAATAACAAAATAACTCAAACATATACTTTAAACATAAAATCACCCCAAAATAACATAAACTTAAACAAACATTGGGTTGCCTCCCAATAAGCGCTTCTTTATAGTCAATAGCTTGACTATTTCACCTCATTTTTCAAGGAGGCTTTGTTAGCGAATAATCCACCATTTTAGGCCGTGGTGGATCATTAAATGGTGACTTTATAGCCAAAGCCACATGATCTAATGATGTGAGAAATGAAAGTGACTTACCTATCCCAAGTGTTCCATAGATATTACCTTGAATATGCACCACTTGAGAACTTACCAAAGAAAATGTCATGAGAGTATCTTGAGCAGGAATACCTTTAGAACCTATACTTTCAATGCACTCCTCAAGAGGGGTGAAAAATGAGTCATTAAAACTCACCTCTTGAGGCTCAAAGTTAGTTCCAAAGATATTATCTTGTGAAATGGATATTTGCTCATTAAAACACAATTGAGATTCATCATTCTCATTAAAATGTAACCCATTTTCACATACAACATTCCCACCATTCATAATAGGGTCATTTTTCATATCATTAGAAGAAATAACTTCACACAATGCATGCAATTTCTCTTGTATTCTACTAAAGTGAGAAGTCAGTTCATCTATTCTTTCCTCAACCCTATCACAACGGTCAAAAGTTGCATTAGCTAATTTTTCTATAGCTAACTCCCAAGATGGCTTAGAATCATTAGCTACTCTTTCTATGGCCAACTCCCAAAATGGTTTTGATTCATATTGGACACATTCAGGTTGGTAATTATAAAAACATGAATAATCACTATAAGTACATTGATCATTCCAACCATAAGCATTAGCACTATATCGATCAAAACAGGGGTTGTAATGCTCTAATTCATCACAATAATCCACATTTTGTACTTGCATACATGTGTTAGTAGCATGATAACCTCCACACAAGTCACAAATCATATGATAAGAATTAAAAGCATTTACATTCCTCCCTTGCTCAATTTCATGCATAATTGTGTCCATTTGAACTTGTAACATCATAACATCAAATTTAGCCTTTAAGCACCTTAAACCATCTTCAAAAGACATACATTCAGTAAATTCTTGGTTACCTCTGTTGAAGGAATTTTGCACTTGGTAACCATCCATTGCCGATCTTCCACTTCTCATGCATTGTCTCCTCATATTTTCTACTCTCCTTGATCCCCTAAACATGTCTTTAAAATAACTCAAAAACAAGTTTAGTCAAGAAGAATAGATAACTCTAACATAAAAAAAAAATAAATAATAGAAAAAACACAAAAACTCACAAAGACACTAAAAACAAAAATTGAGACAATAGACATAACAAACACAAAAAAAAAAAAAAAAAAACAAGTAAAAAATGTCTAAATTAATAAAGTTGCTCTTCACACCGATATTGCCAAATCTTCCCCGGCAACGGCGCCAAAAACTTGACGGGTATTTTACATACATGCAAGCTAAAAAATACCGAATTACACCCGTTCACTGCAAGTATACAGATCAACTAGTAGTTTAGGGTATATATCGGGTCGATCCCACAAGGAAGAGTGAACAATTACCGGTATTACTAAAGCTTCTCTATTATTTAGACTATCAATGAATGATAAGAAATTTAACCTACTGCACTTATACAAGAAATTAACAAATAAAAGCTCCTTAGGTTGTGGTATCCCTAACTACTCATGCAAGTGTTATATTTGGATCATTGAGTACTACATCTAGGCTAATTATGGTGTAATTTCCTTATGCATTTGAATCCTACTTTCGTAGTGAATCAATTATATTTATAACTAATCCATACCTATTCTCATGGTTATGAAATTAGCTATAAGTTCATTTCTTCAGTGAAATTACATGAAATGAATCACTAAAAACCACATAGGTGCACCTCTACTTTCGTGAGTGTACTCCCTATGTTTAGCACTTCTTGAACTAATGTTAAATCTCAATTTTCATTGTAGAAATAACACCTTAGATAATCACAATTAATGGTACCAGATTAATCATGATTTAAAGAGCTAAAATACTAAATAACTTGCTCAAATCATAGCAATCAAATAACCAAATAATAAACACTAACAATCATAGAAAGTTCAACCAAACCCAAGGTATAAACTTTAAAGACACATAAATAACATAAATTCCAGAACTTGTATATTAACTATATTCAAGAATCCAATACAAAAGATAAAGAGTTGGAGAAGAGATAACCCATGTCACTTGAGCTTCAACTTCTCTTTCTTCATCTCCATTTTCATCCTAATCTAGATAGTATACAAGAATGGATGAACTACTACTCTATACTAAACTAATCTAACAATAAGAGAATGGAAAAGCTACATTTTTGCAGACTCCCAGCTTCTCCCGTATGCTCTGCATGTCCTGGTTGCTCCCTATATAAACTGCTCCAAAAGCTCCTTTTCCATTGGTCCAAACTTGCTGCATTTGATTTCCAAATCTGAAATTGTTAAGATAGTCAATAGCCATTGTTTTTGACTTGAAAATATGCCAACTTTCTTGCCCTTTTGTCTTCTAAAGCATGTGCACCGAATTCTCTTGCAGATTGTAGCTGGAAAGTAGTCAGAACACAAGAGAATTGACTGAGCAAAATTGCAGAATTGCGGCCGGAAAACGCGCCTACACAAAACGCGGTTACAAGTCACGTTTTGTGTACTCGCGTATTCACTTTGTCCTTACTTCAGCTGCGATTTTCTCTATCATAAAGGCTGAACTGGATTTTTTGTAAAACACCAAAGTTGTAGCCCTTTGAGTTAGCTTTCCAATGCTTCAAGAATCATCCAAATCTGAGCTTTGTAACCTGAGATATGATCGAAATACTAAACACTGGTCAGAGCTCTGTTTTCCACTTTGGACAGCTGAGTTGAATTTCGGTATTTCAACTTTTGGACTATGAAAACGGCTGAACTGGACTTTGATGTCTTCATACCAAATGTAGATATATCTCTTAGCTTCAAAATGGTACCAAGATCACCTTGATCCGATCTGTGTAGCTCCAGATATAGTCAAAATACCAAAACGTGTCAGAGTTGTCAAAACCTGACTTTTCTTGATTCAAATTGCATTTTTCCTTTTTACACTTCATATTTTATTTTCACCACTTTAATCCATCTTCAATCATCCAAATATCTTCTCAATGCACTTCATTTGATGATTGAATCATTAAACCTACAAAATATGAAGTTTTTACCATAAAAATCCATAAAATGCAATGTTTAGCCATTTTAACATAAAATGTAGTTTTTTTACCAAAACCTTAGTTATTTTAGTTATTAAACTAAATAATCAAACCAAAATTAACTAATAAAACACACAAAAAATACGTAAAATAAACTCTTATCAAATACCCCCACACTTGAACCATTGCTTGTCCTCAAGCAATAAGAAATACAAACCAACAATGATTTGAAAATAAACATATGTAGCATTTCAACTTCATTTCCTCAAAACAAAGTAAATAACCATTATGCAATTATTCAATTAAGTTCAAGTACTCATAATATCAAGTAAAGGAGAGCCAATTATACCGTCATTATAACAAGTTTAATTCAATTTCTCATTCTTACTTAATTTCATACGCAAGTAACTCATATGGTCAATAATATGCTTCCTAAACTCATGATCATTTCTTATTCTACTTAAACAGATATTTATTCATATAACGTAGCTAAATATTACTTAAGTTGTGACAGTGTCTTTTGACGCGAGAATCGACATTTTTAGATGAAGATCACCGGTTACTCAACACTTCACATACTCAAGTTGCTTTGCATACTCTTAATTCAAGTACCGTTTTACGCGAAAGTCGACATTTGTAGATGAAGACTCCCGGTTACTAAGTACAAGAATCATTGGAGTAGAAGAATTTTTATTTATTTTCTTTTTTCTCTTTTTTTTTCTTTTTTTTTCTTTTTTTTTTTTTAACATAAATTCCTCAAAAGAATAATCATGAGAAGAGTATTGCACCTCTTGACCATATTTATCACTTAACTTATAAAATCCAAGAAAGAGAAGAAATTTCATCAAATATGCAAAAAAATATAGGCATAATTTTCTCCACTTTAAAAGATATACTTTCCTACAAATGCAAAAATTATAATCACATAATAGTCATTTCCAAGTTAAATGAGAAAAGAAGTTTCCAAATCATATATATTTATCTCAAATGTAGAAGGAATTTGAACTACTAATGGTATGGAACTTTGTTACCCCTTGGATAAAATTTAAATATTTTTGGGGCAAGTTTGCAATTTTGGACAAGATTTTAGAAAAATTTTGAATTTTAACACAAGTCCAATATTTGCAACTAATAAGTCAATCACATACAATGTATATAATCTCAATTCTTCCCCCCACACTTAACATACACATTGTCCTCAATGTGTAAGAAGGAAAATCAAGATAAAAAAAATAATACTCCCCTATTGTTGTGATTGAATATGAAACTTCAAGGTATGTTGTTCGCTTGTCTTCATCGCTTCATGAGTTCCATTTGGTAACCATTAGTGATATAACCTAAAAATGGAAAATGAGAAACAAAAGTGATAACAAAGACTTAATAAAACAAAACGGCGATCCGTAATTTCAACCTTTGTTTTGGTGATGTACCTATATAAAATACACAATAAGCAACTCAAGGTACAAGAAAATATATGAGGAAAAGAAGAAAAAAGAGAATCAAGGAAACTGCATTTTTTTTTTTTTTTCGCTCAGAAAACGTGACTCATCAAAACGCGCCACCAAGCCGCGTTTTGTGAAGTCGCGTTTCTTCACATATCTTGCAGGATCGAAAACGCGACTATGCTTAAAAACGCGACTTGGAGTCGCGTATTTGAAGCCGCGTTTTCAATTTTTGATCAGGCTGGAAAACGCGACTTGGTAGAAAACGCGACTTCCTGTCGCGTTTTGAAGGCGCGTTTTCTTCAGTATAGGCGCAGAATTGAAAACGCGATTATGGAAAACGCGATTCTAAGGCGCGTTTTCAGCCCAAATGCGTTTTCTTCTGCGAAATTTTTGCAGAAAACCAACTTTGAAAAATTACCATTGGTATCCAACACTCAAAATGCATCATAGATCATTTGTTTGTTAAAATACTCAATACATGCACATGTAAAATGATCAAAATATGCATTTTAACCCCTTCTAACAAATCAAAAACAACAATTACTCAAATTGAGGGGTTGAGTTCCTTGATCAAATTTCGCCTTTTTCACCTCATTTGGTCACTTTTGCTTCCATTTCCAATACCTACAAATGAAAAATAACAAAATAACTCAAACATATACTTTAAACATAAAATCACCCCAAAATAACATAAACTTAAACAAACATTGGGTTGCCTCCCAATAAGCGCTTCTTTATAGTCAATAGCTTGACTATTTCACCTCATTTTTCAAGGAGGCTTTGTTAGCGAATAATCCACCATTTTAGGCCGTGGTGGATCATTAAATGGTGACTTTATAGCCAAAGCCACATGATCTAATGATGTGAGAAATGAAAGTGACTTACCTATCCCAAGTGTTCCATAGATATTACCTTGAATATGCACCACTTGAGAACTTACCAAAGAAAATGTCATGAGAGTATCTTGAGCAGGAATACCTTTAGAACCTATACTTTCAATGCACTCCTCAAGAGGGGTGAAAAATGAGTCATTAAAACTCACCTCTTGAGGCTCAAAGTTAGTTCCAAAGATATTATCTTGTGAAATGGATATTTGCTCATTAAAACACAATTGAGATTCATCATTCTCATTAAAATGTAACCCATTTTCACATACAACATTCCCACCATTCATAATAGGGTCATTTTTCATATCATTAGAAGAAATAACTTCACACAATGCATGCAATTTCTCTTGTATTCTACTAAAGTGAGAAGTCAGTTCATCTATTCTTTCCTCAACCCTATCACAACGGTCAAAAGTTGCATTAGCTAATTTTTCTATAGCTAACTCCCAAGATGGCTTAGAATCATTAGCTACTCTTTCTATGGCCAACTCCCAAAATGGTTTTGATTCATATTGGACACATTCAGGTTGGTAATTATAAAAACATGAATAATCACTATAAGTACATTGATCATTCCAACCATAAGCATTAGCACTATATCGATCAAAACAGGGGTTGTAATGCTCTAATTCATCACAATAATCCACATTTTGTACTTGCATACATGTGTTAGTAGCATGATAACCTCCACACAAGTCACAAATCATATGATAAGAATTAAAAGCATTTACATTCCTCCCTTGCTCAATTTCATGCATAATTGTGTCCATTTGAACTTGTAACATCATAACATCAAATTTAGCCTTTAAGCACCTTAAACCATCTTCAAAAGACATACATTCAGTAAATTCTTGGTTACCTCTGTTGAAGGAATTTTGCACTTGGTAACCATCCATTGCCGATCTTCCACTTCTCATGCATTGTCTCCTCATATTTTCTACTCTCCTTGATCCCCTAAACATGTCTTTAAAATAACTCAAAAACAAGTTTAGTCAAGAAGAATAGATAACTCTAACATAAAAAAAAAATAAATAATAGAAAAAACACAAAAACTCACAAAGACACTAAAAACAAAAATTGAGACAATAGACATAACAAACACAAAAAAAAAAAAAAAAAAACAAGTAAAAAATGTCTAAATTAATAAAGTTGCTCTTCACACCGATATTGCCAAATCTTCCCCGGCAACGGCGCCAAAAACTTGACGGGTATTTTACATACATGCAAGCTAAAAAATACCGAATTACACCCGTTCACTGCAAGTATACAGATCAACTAGTAGTTTAGGGTATATATCGGGTCGATCCCACAAGGAAGAGTGAACAATTACCGGTATTACTAAAGCTTCTCTATTATTTAGACTATCAATGAATGATAAGAAATTTAACCTACTGCACTTATACAAGAAATTAACAAATAAAAGCTCCTTAGGTTGTGGTATCCCTAACTACTCATGCAAGTGTTATATTTGGATCATTGAGTACTACATCTAGGCTAATTATGGTGTAATTTCCTTATGCATTTGAATCCTACTTTCGTAGTGAATCAATTATACTTATAACTAATCCATACATATTCTCATGGTTATGAAATTAGCTATAAGTTCATTTCTTCAGTGAAATTACATGAAATGAATCACTAAAAACCACATAGGTGCACCTCTACTTTCGTGAGTGTACTCCCTATGTTTAGCACTTCTTGAACTAATGTTAAATCTCAATTTTCATTGTAGAAATAACACCTTAGATAATCACAATTAATGGTACCAGATTAATCATGATTTAAAGAGCTAAAATACTAAATAACTTGCTCAAATCATAGCAATCAAATAACCAAATAATAAACACTAACAATCATAGAAAGTTCAACCAAACCCAAGGTATAAACTTTAAAGACACATAAATAACATAAATTCCAGAACTTGTATATTAACTATATTCAAGAATCCAATACAAAAGATAAAGAGTTGGAGAAGAGATAACCCATGTTACTTGAGCTTCAACTTCTCTTTCTTCATCTCCATTTTCATCCTAATCTAGATAGTATACAAGAATGGATGAACTACTACTCTATACTAAACTAATCTAACAATAAGAGAATGGAAAAGCTACATTTTTGCAGACTCCCAGCTTCTCCCGTATGCTCTGCATGTCCTGGTTGCTCCCTATATAAACTGCTCCAAAAGCTCCTTTTCCATTGGTCCAAACTTGCTGCATTTGATTTCCAAATCTGAAATTGTTAAGATAGTCAATAGCCATTGTTTTTGACTTGAAAATATGCCAACTTTCTTGCCCTTTTGTCTTCTAAAGCATGTGCACTGAATTCTCTTGCAGATTGTAGCTGGAAAGTAGTCAGAACACAAGAGAATTGACTGAGCAAAATTGCAGAATTGCGGCCGGAAAACGCGCCTACACAAAACGCGGTTACAAGTCACGTTTTGTGTACTCGCGTATTCACTTTGTCCTTACTTCAGCTGCGATTTTCTCTATCATAAAGGCTGAACTGGATTTTTTGTAAAACACCAAAGTTGTAGCCCTTTGAGTTAGCTTTCCAATGCTTCAAGAATCATCCAAATCTGAGCTTTGTAACCTGAGATATGATCGAAATACTAAACACTGGTCAGAGCTCTGTTTTCCACTTTGGACAGCTGAGTTGAATTTCGGTATTTCAACTTTTGGACTATGAAAACGGCTGAACTGGACTTTGATGTCTTCATACCAAATGTAGATATATCTCTTAGCTTCAAAATGGTACCAAGATCACCTTGATCCGATCTGTGTAGCTCCAGATATAGTCAAAATACCAAAACGTGTCAGAGTTGTCAAAACCTGACTTTTCTTGATTCAAATTGCATTTTTCCTTTTTACACTTCATATTTTATTTTCACCACTTTAATCCATCTTCAATCATCCAAATATCTTCTCAATGCATTTCATTTGATGATTGAATCATTAAACCTACAAAATATGAAGTTTTTACCATAAAAATCCATAAAATGCAATGTTTAGCCATTTTAACATAAAATGTAGTTTTTTTACCAAAACCTTAGTTATTTTAGTTATTAAACTAAATAATCAAACCAAAATTAACTAATAAAACACACAAAAAATACGTAAAATAAACTCTTATCAACCGTCCAGAGGATAAAGTACACAAGAAATTAGGAGCAAAAATGAAGAGAAAGGAGAAGAAGTGAAAAAGTGGAAAAACACCAGCAGGGATCCGAGCTCGGATCCGTGTGAGTAACGAGCCGATCCGAGCCCTCGTCTGTACTTCTGGAGCAGTGTATCCGAGTACAAACGATCCGAGCTCGGATCCATAAAAGAAAGGCCTTGGATCCTAAAAATCCGAGCACGGATCTATTTTCACCCCCTCGGATCCGAGGCCCAGATCTGTCTCTCTCTTTAGCAAGGCATTTGTGAAATGCGAGATATGAGCTCGCATTTTATAAATGCGAGCTCATATACTTCGCACTTCACAAATGCGAGGTCTGCTTTTTTTTTTTTTTTTAATTTCGGTGATTTTTTTTTATTCAGGGAGACTTCGCATTCAGCAAATGCGAGCTAAAAGAACTCGCATTTGCTAAATGCGAAGACCCCAAGGATAGAAAACCATACACAAAATGCCTCCTTTGTAGAATTTTTTTTAAAAATCATCATAATTTTAGAAATTTCTCCCTGCCCCAGCATTTCTAGGATTCCCTGCTTGCTGCGCCATCTACGTTGACTTTTGTCCAACCCTTTTGGAGCTTGCTCCACGCTATCGGCACATCTTCTTTTCTTCCCTGGACCTTATTCTTGCATGTTTCTTTTGCACAAAGCTTGTCTATGCGCATGACTGACTAATACTCGTCACTTTTAAGAAGCGGGAAGGGGATTTAAGAAGCGAGAACAGGAAGGGGGTATTGAACCTTGTTATGATCTGCTTACTCATTACTTTTGTTATTAATATTGAATTAATTTTGAACTCTAGATGTATTAATTTAAATCCTATATGAAATACTGTATGTTCAGAACTAACATATACTGTGTTATAGGGTAGACTTTGGGATCATTATTGTGTTGTGATAATAAGAAGTAAAAAAGATACAAGTAAACAAATAATAAGTTTACGAAGATAAAAAAATATATATAATTAAAGGTTCTAGATACTAATCCCCTTTTCTTTCTCTGTTTCTAAAATCTCACCCCTCTCATGTTAAAAAAGTTTAAAAAGATAAAAAGTGTTATATGGATAGTAATAGTAAAGAAAAGAAATTAGTTAGTCACATTAGAGAAAGGATAAAAATTAAAAAACAAAAAGAAATAGAATAACTCGAAAAGGAAAAAAAAATATAAAAATAATTAACATTGAAAGCTCACTTTTGTCCTAAAACATCAAATATGGGATAAAATGCTTATTTAATAAATTTAGAGGGGTAAAGTACAACCGAGGGCATAGTTCAGAGAGGTTTAATGCATTTAACTCTTTTACTGATAATTGACAACAAGTGGTATATGCAAGACTACCACAATGGAGAAGGTCGTAGTTTGAAAAATCTTTAGTTTTGGATGATTTGAAATATTATCAGATAAACGTGGAGGTGTTGATAAACAAGAAAAAAAATAAAAGCAATCGTATTAATAGTAGGATCTCAATTTTTAAAAATGAACTGTGTACGTTTTGATTTTAATAATAAGGCAAAAAATGGTAATTCAAAAAATGATTTTTTATCACCAAATGAAATCCACACTTTTTGTATTTAAAAAAAAACCAGTGGAAAAGACATTTTGTGTACAATAATGTACACAATTCTAGACAATTAAATCTTGCAAATATTAATGGATTTTGATCCATGTATTTTAAAGTACATTTTTATTGGTTCTAGTGCGATACATTGTAGATATAGCAATAGAACTTTGTACAAATAAAATACAAATGCTATGGTAGAAATATTATTCAATTGCTCATGAAATCCTTAAATCCAATAATCAAGGCCTCCTCTTTCCTTACCCTTTGCACATCCATGTTGTGATAAAAAGAAATTGACAAATGCCTTAAGCTGTGTTCTGTGTAAATTTGGACTCTAAGGCTTAGTTTGAAAGTCGAGATTGAAGGAGGAAAGAAGTAAAGTAAAAGTTACCTTTTTTTGGGAGTTTTGAGTTGGAAAAAAAGAAAAGAAAATGGAAAGATAGACTTAAAAATTTTCTAACCAAAATTGAAGAGGAATGGAAGGAAACCTCACCTAACCTCTATGAACTTTCTTAAAATGCCAACTTACCCACGAACTGTTAAATCATATCATCCTACTTAGCAATGTGACAGATGTCGAGTTTGTGCAATAATAAATATCTACTCGAACAAAATATGATTTTTGTATATAGCGATGAGCAGGGTCAAATCCAGAAGGATTAGAAAAAAATTTGTTTCTTCTAGAGTCTAGAGAAAGGGGGATCTTTATAAAAATGGGAATAATTAAACAACTCAAATAAAAAGGCCTAACTGATAATTTATTAAAAATGAAACAGTAATAAAGAAATTCTAGCCAAGAAGTACCTTTGGAGATGGTTAACTCAATTGATCATCGGTGCAATGGTAATTTCATTTGCTGACTGATAAATAAGTTATAACTGCCAAAAAAGTGATGACAATCAACTCCTCCTAACTGTATTGGTGGTTATGGTACAATCATTAACCACTGTCCTAATCAAGAAATAACTCTAGGCACGACCTTAGAGTTCAATTTCCCAATTACCTTAAGAATTAGAAAAATCATGTTTTAACCAAATAGCACGCTATGAGGGTTATTTTAAATTAACCCATATGTTCCTCTGACACAAATCCACTCATGCCAGCCACCACTAATTTAAAGCAATTAAACAATTACAGATTTAACTGCTCTAATTGACTTTAAATTATTAGATTGAATTAAATATCAGACACCCTTAATATTCAAACAACTTAATAACCACAACGAATTAAATCAGAGAATATACAAATACCAGTAAGATGAACCAAATCCTTCGTTGCTTCTTGACTAGAACGAAAAGCTTAGTTCATCCCAAGGAAAAAAGCCATGGGCCAAGTATTGGAATTAATTGCCGAGACTGTTTTCCAAGAATACGAGATGAAGTATCGAAAAAAAAAAGAAAATTAGACAAGAGGCTAACACAGTTGCTGATGCTTTATCCAATGTCGGTACATCTCATCCACACCAACAAGTCAAGGTTTATGACAGCTTTAGTATGCTCCCAAGGGAAGCTCGTGGGGCAATTCGTCTAGACAAGTTAGGTTTGCCTTCAGTTCGGAAAATTAGACGTCTGTAAGAGGAATATATTGTATATCTCTTCCATTAATAAAATAAAAAAGACATTTTCATAAAAAAAAAAGAAAAAAAAAGGAAAAAGGAAAAGACGAGTCGTCCTAACTATTTCCTCGTTGTTGTTCCAAGAAAGAAAAGATAAAGAAGCAAAACATGCTCCTCCTTATTCCGTTTCCTACTCCTACTAAGCGAAATCAGGTGGCATTTGGTAAGAGGGTTTCGGAATGGAAAATTGAAATAAACCCCATAATTATTGTTTGAATTACTACTATCGGAATCGAGATTTTGGAATCATTTCTAAAAATTTAGGATTCCTCAATTCCATAGTAACTTGCAGGGTTTTGGACAAAATCCAAGTCTAATTCCCGTTTAGAAATGGGACCGGTCGTGCCACTTCATTAGTATAATTATATAATATATTTATAATTATTATATACACATCTATAATATAATATATAAATATATATTATAATTATTTAATTAAAAATAATTATATTTATATAATATATTTAAAATTTATTAATATTATATAATAATATATTTATATTATACATATTTATAAATATATATTATATGTGCATATAATTATAATTATATTTATTATTATAAATATAACAACATATAATAAAAATTATATTGAATAATATATAATAATAATATATGATATTATATTTATATTATATATGTATATTTATAAATGTATATTATATTTGCATATAATTATAATATATATGTGTATATAATATTAATAAATTATATCTTTATAATTACATTTATTATTATAAATATAATAATATTTAATAATAATTATATTTAATATATAATATACATTTTAATTATATAAAATATTAGTATAATTAATATTTTTATATTATATATTTATATTATAAAATTTGTATAATTATATTTAATTATATATCTAATATTTAATTTAATTAGTTACAAATTTATAATAATGATATTATTAGTTATATATATTATATAATGTATATTAATTATTAGTAATATAATTGATATTATTAATTATACTAATAATTATATATGTTTACTAATAGAAATTATTAATTAATTATACTAAATTTACTAATACATTTATACTAATATATTTAATTAGTGAAAATTTCTTATATCTCATTTACAAAGAGCCAACGAATCAAATATCAACTATAGTAATGATATACATTCTTGGTACTGAACTAAATAGATGTATTGAAATGATTGACTCCATTCCAAAACCAGGATGAATGATTCCAAATCCGAATCCGATTCCAAATTGTTTCCAACAAATCAAATCTTATCTGAAAAAGAAAAGCCTTCATAGACAAAATAAACTAGCATCGTAGTAGGAATAAAATAACATTCATTTGGTGAAAAATCCAACTCTTGTGACTTCAACTCACAGCTGGAGATCATGAGCCAACTCCCGAGTTTCTCGGACATGCAAAGTTTAAAAGTTTTGACGTGCCTATGCCGAACAACATAATAACCAGTGAAATCATGTCTTTAATCCCTTTTTGCTCTGAATTTTTACAACCAACACCAATCACTAAATATAAGTAGAATCTACCAATTAACACAATATTTGGCTAAAAACAAGGGAAAAACAATCATAAATCTATTAATAAAAATACAATCTATCAATTTCCCCTACACCTAAACTATGCTTATCTTCAAGCATACCACAGTTCAAAAACACAATCAAGATAGCAAGTAACTAGCAGCATATCATACTAGCATAAACATCCTACCCTTCCAACAATTTCATCAAAATTCGAATGCACCAAACTCAACAAATGTCACAAAGGTTCGAACATGCGCACTCGTCACTCAATAGTGTATAGGGTATAACATAACTTTCAAATCAACACCATGGAGTGACTTTACCATAAACTTACTCATATATCATATCTTTACCACCAATAGTGAATTCAATACAAGAATCGAATAGACTTTTATAAAGTTGTAATAGGGCTAGGGTTAAAGGTAGGATATAAAGATAAATTGAGGCGTAAACATATCAAGGGAACGTCAAGAATTCATCGCATGAAAATTTCTTCAAATTCAATCTTCCAAGGCTTAGAATTTACTTTCATCAACTTTACAAGTGTAAACATTTTTCAACAACTTGCGTCTCTTCATTTTCTTTCATTTTTGCTTTTTCATCTTTTTTTTTCCAATTTTTTTCCAAAATTTTCATGATTTCTCAGCATATTCAAACACTTGTGGAACATCTCACTTGCTCTATTGCCTTGCAACAACACACCCAGTTTTCATGCAACCAAATTTAGACATCCGTTCAACACAAGGTTCAAAAAGAAAGTCAAAACAAAAGATCTTTAGGTAACAATTATGGTTATAAAACAAAGAAAAAGGGGCTAAAGGCTCAAATGGTCTCACTAATGGTAAACAAAGTAAGGACAAGTCTTTAAGAAAGTCAAAAAGTTTAAATCCTAAGTGCCCTTGTCACTTTCATGCATCAAATTCAACAGAATGCGATCTTGACATGTATAACAAAGCAAGTTTTAGAATGACACAATCATGTGTAACAACCACTCAACAAATGAAAAATAGAGCACAACATAAATGAAATGCTCATTAATATGCACAACAAACTCACAAAGTGATTAAAATTTGTCAAATTTGGCACATTCATCATTCAAATCCATTGCCAAGAAAAATAAAATGCTCAATTAGCATAAATTTGCTACTCATACTTGCATCTTAATTGTATACATTCATCATAGCTGATAGGTGTCGTGCTTGCACAATAATAAATTCCCACTCACAAAAATATTTATTCGAGTATAATGGTAAGTAGGATCATCTCCACAGAGATTAGAGGAAAATTTTGTCTTTTTCCAAGTAAAAGCTAAATGGGGGTTTTGAAAAATTAAAACTAAAGTAAATAATCAATGTGACAAAAAATAATTAGACTAAAGCAAATTAAATTCAAACCAAGGATAAACAAATTCTAACTAAGGAAACAACTTTGGGAGTAGTTCATACAATTGTTCATCGATGCAAGAATTATTTCATCTATTCGTTAATAAATAGGGTATAATTGCCAATCATGCGATGATAACCAAATCTTCCTTATTATCTCGATAGATAAGGTACATCCATTAACTATTTCTCTAACCAAGAAATAACTCTAGGTACGCTCATATAATTTAATTTCTTGATTGCATTAGAAATTAGAAAAACCTTATTCTAATCAATAAATACACTGCCAGGGTTTATTTAAATTAGATCATATATCTTTCTAACATAAAACCAATCATGCTAGTCACCACTAATTTAAGACAATTAAAAAATTATGGATTTAATTGTCTTAACTGACAATAGATTATCAAGTTAAATTCAATATCGGGCCTTGATATTCAAACAACAAAATAGCCATGAGAAATTAAATCAGAAAATATACGAATACTAACAAATAAGAGAAATATATAAAAACAGTTAGATTTCAAAGTTATAGATGAACCAAATCTTTCGTTACTCCTTGACAAGAAAAATAAATTAGTTACTCTCTATTGAGAATAACCCAAGTAACTCCATTAATGAAAGTTGCATAAGTATTCAACAATAAAAAAATAACGAAAGAAAAGAAACCGAAGAGAAAACTCTCCGCTTGTGCTTGACACCAGACTAGTGGATGATTAAAACTCTCCGACACGAGCCGAAGTCTTGCCTTTTTCAAAGTACCCCTAGTCAGACGCAACTATTTCCTATAGGGTAAAATACAAAAAAGCCCCCTATGGTATGGTAAACCTAATACACAGAAAAATCCCCTGTAATTTCAAAATATACAACACGACACTCCATACTTTGAACTAAATTGTAAAGGTGACGGAATCCGTTAAACTTAACGGAAATGACTTATTGGAACCTAAAAAAAATTTTATACCTAAGTTTTAACAAATATACCTGTTTTACCCCTTAACCCTTAATTCTCTCTATCTAAAGAATAAAACAAATGATTTTTTTGAGTTGTCTTTTGTTTAATTATATCAGGGCATTTTGGTCATTTTCTCCATTTCCGTTAAGTTTAACCGATTTCGTCACCTTTACAATTTAATCCAAAGTAAGGGGTGTCGTGTTATATATTTTGAAACCACGGGGGGCTTTTTTGTATATTAGATTTACCACAGGGGACTTTTTTATTTTTTACCCTTTCCTATTTCATAGCTTTTGAAATAAAATGAACTCCTAATTGGAAAAGGAAACTCTCTAAAGAGATAATACTAGTTGTTTCCCAATTAAATGAAATATCTAAAAGAATAGAGAAAGTCTCTTAATCTTCAGTCAACTGCCTTGTTTGTAATCCAACATGAATTAGGAAATTTTTACGCGCAAATCCCATATCTTTGGACTTGACAACAATTCTTAAAAAATCACCCCTTTTATCACTTTTTACTTTATCTCCCTATAATTAGCACCAATTATCAAATATAAGTAGAATCCGTCAATTAAAACAATATTTGGCTAAAATCAAGGAAAAAATAATCATAAATTTAATAATAAATTGCAACCTATCAATTCCCCCCACACTTAAACCATACTTATTTTCAAGCATGAGAACAACCATTCAAGTAATTGCATTCCAACAATGGCTATCACCCAAGTCATTCATTGCCAAGATACAATTAAAGCACATGTCAAGTATTAGTGGCTAAGTTCCAAGAGATATCTATCTGGATAGCTTTTAAAACCAAGGATTCTTCCAATTTCTGACTAACTAATATAAGAATATAAAATATTCTAGTAGTATTTATCAGCAAATGGCTCGACTATTAAGCAAAATCTCAATATTAAAACTCATGGATCAGCAAGCTTCAACAGTAAAACTCACAGATCAGCAAGCTAACACAATCATTCACACACAAGCACATTTTCCACTACTAGCATATCTTTTCTTCTTTTTTTTTTTTTGACAATTGCTTAGTCCCTAGCCATTCAAGTCTTTTGATGTGAATTCTGACATCTACTAAATGAAGGAACTTGGTTACTCAGCTTTCATAGCCAAAAGATCACATACTCATAATTATCACCATTTTTTAACGTGAAAGTCGACACTTTTGATGAATACCCCCAGTTATTAGGTAGTGATAGCTAGCGGAGTATAGCAAAACATGATTCACAATTAAGCACAAAATACAATTAAAAACCACATCAGTCATTTCATTTTCTAAACATGGAGAACTAACATTAATAGTTGAGCTAATTTACATGAAAATACTAGAAAAGCATTTACAATGTCTAGAAAAGTTAATTATAAAAGTCACCAAAACTCAGATATTCACCAAAAAGATAGCTTTAGACCCAATCATGTCATACTTGACCTATTATCATATAAAACCTTGACAATGAAAAAATTTGAAACATTTAGCCATTGTTGATCATAGATAGCCACCAAATATGCATAAAAATGACAAAACTAGAAGGAATTTCAAAAATTTTAACAAAAAGTTCAATAAAAAGGTATCACAATACAATACTCCCCGCCCCCCATACCTAAATCTTATATTGTCCCTAATATAAGCAATAAAGAACAACAGAAGAGAAAGGGGACAACGAAAATTTTTTGATCAATGAGGGGGCATGGTAGCTATGGTGAGAGGCAAAAGGAGGAGCACAATGGACGGAATAATTGCAGTTCTAACCACAATTGGCAAAGGCGAGCAATGGCGATGATGTTCAAACTTGGTGATGGCAAGGAGATCATCTTCTGGAATACAAGAGGGAGAGAAAAAGAATGAAAAGAAAGAAAGGGATGAAGGAAAAAGAAAGAAAAGAAAAGAAGGAGAATAATTAGGGTTTGGTTTTTTTTTAGCTTCCCCTTGTTGGAACAAGACGCGGGCACATCTTGTTGCTTTGTAGTCTTCCGATCGTGACTTTAAATTTTCACGAGATTCAGCGTGCCTTCAAGACGTGGACATATTTTGTTGCCCAGTTGTCTTCTAAAATTTCTGAAATTGAAATATGAGTTTGCTAGTCAGTTAGACGTGGGCACTCCTTGTCGGATCGAAGTCTTCTTACCACTAAAATAACAAAACAAAAATCAAACACACCAAATACAAGTAAACTAAAATAAGAGTAATAAAAATGCACTAAAATAAATTGAGTTGCCTCCTAATAAGCGCCTTTCTTTAACGTTTTTGGCTAGATGTAAAGCATCACTTCTCAATATGGATGTAACTCAAATTTTCTTACAAATTTTGGCATTCTTTCAGGATCTAAATCACTATTGAATATAACCATCTTCTTCAACATTGTGCTCATTTTTACATCATAAGTTGCGCTCAACCCATGATTTTTGTTTACAACAACCTCCAACTTATCCTTGCAATTTAACTTCGAAAATTCTTGCACAGTGGGATTAATAGCATGAATGACAAACACAAAATGAGAGTTAATAGGGTGTTTCATTTTATCAAAAATATTAAAATGAGCTATTTCTCTATCGAATTTCATAGTCAAAATACCCTCATTAACATCAATTTCGGTGCGAGCTGTATTCAAAAAGGATCTCCCTAGTATAACAGGTGATGGATTAGGAGAGCGTTCATCATTCGTATCAAGAACATAAAAATCAGTAGGAACACTAATTCATTAATTAGGACCAAAACATTTTCAACTAACCTATTGGGATATGCATTTGTACGATCAGCTAATTGAATTATGATGCCAGTTCCCTTTAGTGGTCCTAGATTTAAGGAGATATAAATACTCTTGGATATCATATTAATGGAGGCTCCTAAATCTATCATGACTTTTTTTATCTTAGTGTTTCCTATTTAATAGGAAATAGAAAACACATCTGGATCTCCATACTTAGGTGAAAGTTTTCTTTGTAACACTGCTGATACATTTTCCCCCATCACAACTCTCTCATCGCCTCTCAATTTCTTCTCATTGAAGCACAAGTTCTTCAAAAATTTAGCATATTGTGGACTTATTTGATCGCGTCTAACAAAGGGATTTTGATTTCCATCTTTCAAAACACTTCCAAAATCTCCCTCTATTCATCTTGTTTCTTCAATTTATCTAACCTGCTAGGAAAGGGAACCGGATTAGATTTAACTTATATCACAGGATTGGGAGTTACCTCAGGAGTTGTTTTGATGAATCTCTCTTCTTCCATCTCCTTTTCAAGTTGATCGTCACTCTTATCTTTTGAAACTATGGGTTTTGGCCCTTCAATCTCCGTCCCACTTCTGAGCGTTATGGCGCTAACGTTCTTTGGATTCACCTTAGGTTGAGAAGGACGTTTTGCTTGCCTTTGGCACTCCAAGCGATTTATTATAAAGGCTATCTGACTCATCTGATTTTTTGGATCTTGTATACTCGCCTCTGTCCGCTGCTGGAATTATAAGGTGTTCTACTGGAGTTGCAGGTGTTAGCAGCCAATGTCTTGACAAAATCCTCAAGAGATATTTTTGGATTAGACGAAGAGAGTTGGAATTTTGATAGGTGTTGTGGCTGGAACCTTTGCTGTCTATTAGGGAAAGAGTTTTGCTTATTTTTTCCATAACTAAAATTTGGGGGGTCCCTTCAACTCGAATTATTTGTGTTGGAGTAAGGGTCATACTGCATACAGGGTGCAGGCATATTTCTAGGCATATTTACTTTTTCAGTGCTATCGTCTTGCAGTATCGGGCACCCATCAGTAGGATGGCTAACATCCTTGCAAATTTCACATGTCTCGACTTGATGTACATTCCTTGTTGCCATCTGGTGAATCACAGAAGTTAACTCAGCCAATTGCTTTTGCAGCGATGAAATGTTCACCTCGTTCACATGACGAGTTTGAATATTCTATCTTGTGTCAAATTGTTAGAAATTTTCAGCCATCCCTTCAATTAATTCCTATGTTTCTCGAAGGGTTTTGTTCATTAAAGCACCTCTACTTGCAGTGTCAATAATACTCCTACCCCTATAGAGCAGGCCTTCATACAAGTATTGGATGAGGAGTTGTTCACTAATCTAATATTGAGAGCAACTGGCACACAGCTTCTTGAATCTCTCCCAATAATCGTAGATAGACTCTCCGAGATTCCGCTTAATACCACTGACAAGCACATGGTATGCATATAACAATTAAGTTTAATCCACGGTCAAGTTTTACATTTATAAATCCTAAATACTCCAGACATGATTTTCGCAAGTATACGTTGTAGACACCAAATTTAGCTTTATTTATCATTTATTTATTTTTATTGATATTTATCTAGGTTTTACTTATTAATCTAATGGTTTTTGTTTTTAGACATTTTTATTTTTATTTATTATTTCATTTTATTTATTATTCGTACTTTTATAGATTAAATGATGATTATTAAATGATTTTTGTTCATTAGTCTCTTAATTTTATTAGAATTTGTCGAAAAAAGAAATTTGTTCACACAAAAAATATATATATACCTTAATTTTTTAGATTCAATTATAGGATTTTGTTGCAATTACAAGTTAACATTGTTTGTTCACTTAAATTAAATGTTAGTTCATAAAAAAAAAAAAAGAGAGAGAGACTCACGCGCGCGTGCTAGGCATGCTCGCTGCTTCTCCTTGATATCATATTAGCAGAAAATAAAGTCGCAAGTTTGCAGCTGCATTTTTTCAGCTATTTTCCTTGTTTTTTTTAGCTCCCTTCGATCATGTTAGTACTGTTACACCTGGCTTTCATCGACAAGCCAAAAAACAATTTAGAAGTTGAGGCCAATCCGATGGCTGAGAGAGAAACGGTGACCTGAAGCTGTTTATGAACCATCGAGATGAGGTTTTTAGGGTTGGAGTCTGATATAAAAAGGGAGCTAAGGGTTTAGAGGTTAGAGAGAAAGAATTGGCGGCCGCATAAGCGAAAAACAGAGAGGCCGAAAGAACCAGAAAATTGAGAGGAAAAAGGCTGTGCGAGGAGATTGAGGGAGGTTACGGGTAGAAAGAAAAACTGGAAGAAGAGAGTGAACGAGAAGGAAGAAATTCAGGAACTGGTGTGCAAGTGTATTTACAAGGTAAAGTGAGTAAAGAATGATAATGTGAAAATAATATAAAGTGCATATGTGCGAGTGATATGGTATAGAGTGTGAGTAGTTGAATAAAAACGTGTAAAAGTAGTGTGAAGTGAGAATGTAGAAAAAGAGAGAGAATATAAAGTAAATGTATGTGATCGTGAATGAAAAATGCATGAATCCTATAGGAATGCATCAAGACGGGAACGGGGAGTCCTAATTTTGTGACTTAATTTTCCCTTTGATAGAGGGAATACAAGCGTGCTAAGGCTTGGAAAAAGCCACACTCGTCTATATCCCATATTTAAGGGGACTCTCAAACAAAATGGACCCTATAACTAGCATGAGATGCAAGAGGCCTAAAATGAAGGGAAATGGGAATTGAGGAGCATGCCAAATGATAAAACTAAGGAAAAATGCATGATATGTAGTGAACAGGCAAATAATGCATTAATGAAAAACAAAGGGAAAAATCCTATTGGGTCTAGCGTTGGACTAGCCCTTCCTATGAATTCCTACTAGCATTAGACTAGTGGAAACGATAAAAGAAGCCACAACTAGCGTTGGACTAGTGTGGTGACGTACATTCATCCACCACATTCATTCATGGCTATGGAAAGCGAGTAGACATGTCAAACACTCGTAAACAAGTAGCACATAACACTTAGCATGCTCGACTAGATGCAAAAGCCTAATAAAGCAAATTAACACATAGCCACAAAAGCAAGCAATCAAACTAATGGACCTATTACATTTGCTAACTAGGCACACGTCTTCAATAGGTCTTCATCAAGTGCTTTCCAAGCCCTATCTATTACAAGCCAAGAGGTGTACACATACCCCATAAAGAATAACTAAAATAAAAAGCAAAAGGAAATGAAGTAAATGAAAGGAATTAAAGAAAAACAAGGGAAGCAAGTAGACATGCAATTTTCACGTAGCACGTTGGATCACATAGGAGAGACAAAAAAGATAAAAGAAGTTATACCTCCCTTGAGTTGGAGCTCTAATGGGGTGAAGTCACTTATTTATCCTCCAAAATAAAAGAAATGGTCAAGGTACCAATTTATTTGTAAAAATTAAAGAAAACATGCAAACACGGGCTCACATGATCATAAAGCTCTTAAATTCATGCATGAAGTGCAATTTAAACAAAGCATAGTAGTTAATTGAAACAAACAAGCAATGAAGTTGTAAAATTAAAAACTACCAAGGACCAAATTGAGGAGATTATTCAATTGATTGGGTCATAGTAGAACGAGGGGAGACTTGGAGGGTCAAAATGCAAAACTCAGAATTTTTCCATGCATGCATACGTAGAAGATTTCTGCATTTTAAAGCTTTCTGCAGCTAGAAAACAAAGGCTGCTCCCTTTTATTTCCAAAGCTTCGGCAATACCCAGCAACAACTACATCCATTTCATCATACAAACAAGTTCATCAAACCAGAAATTATTGACCCAAATCTAGACATGACAATTTGTTTGCAAGATTAAGATGGCAAATCTGAGTTGATGACCGCCCAAGATAAGGAAAAACAACAAGACAGAATGCCGCAAGAATTTCTGCAAAGCTAGGAAGCTTTTGGCAACCCATAATGAATCAGGATTTTTAACCAAGCATCAAAGGCTTTAGATTAAACAACAGCTACCCAAAACCGCAAGCCCAAACAAGGAAACAAAAACTCAAGAAAGCTATCATGCAAATCTGGAAAATCAGAAGCTTTGCTGCAATTTTCAGCCGCGACTTGTCCAGGATTTCTAGTTTATCATGCAAACAGATTCAACAAGGAACCAGAATTCTACCTATCCATCATCAACTAAACACGCAACTTCGTAGCAAGATCGAAAACAGAAAAATGAAGCTGACCAACAAAAAAATGAAAGTAAACAGCAAAACAACGATAGAAAGAAAGAGACAAAGTGCCGCAAGCTTTTCTGCAATTTTACCCAGCCGCGGCTTTTCATTTCATCAAGCAAACCAGATTCAGGTAACCAAACAACAAGCTGCTTAACTTTAAAGCTCCAAACAAACAAACAACAATGAAAGAACTGATTGCAACAAAGAAATTCTGAACAATACATTCACATAAAATGGTTTAGCAGCCCGAAAGATCAAATTTTTATCAAGATTGCTGCTAAGAGGTTTTGATCAACGGAAAAAATCTAGCCTTTCCCATAAAATCCTTGACAACGGAAGCAAGAAAAGGAAGAAACAGAACAATATCCAAGATTACAGTTCATCCCTTCCTCAACAGATTTATGGAGAAGAAAAACAATCCTGACTTCAAGTAAAAATCTAAAACATAGCTTTGATGGATAGCTTGGAAATATACCTTGAAAGATGGATAGAAGCTAGTGCAGTCTGTGAAAGAACAAAGACAGCCGATGAAGAAAGTTTCCGGCAATTCCTCCTCCTCTCTGCTTTGGTTGCTGCTCCCTTTCTCTTTCGGCCGTAGCCTCTCCCTTTTCTTTTGCTCCGAATCTGTCCCAGCTTCACTCTCCACTCTCTTTCTCTCTCAGACCTCAGCCCAGATTTCTCTCCTTTGCTCTCGATTTTTCCTTAGCCGTTCCTCAAAGAAAAACTTCCTCTCTTTTTTGTTTTCTTCTCTCCCCCCGACTCTCTCTGCCCGTCACCTTCCTTTTGGTTTCTTTCTTTTCCTTGTTGCTCCGCTCCTCTTCGATCTTCCTCAGTCTGTAGCTTCCTCACTCGAGCCTCCTCCCTCGAAAGCTCTCTCCTTTTTTCACTCCCGTTTTATCGCTTCCTTTTTTGCTTCCTATTTTCAGCCGTCATCTCTTAATCCTCTCTCCCCTTTTTTTTCCTTTGTTCTCCTTCTACCTAGCCCAGCCGCCAACTCTACCCCCAGCTCCCTTTCCGTTGCTCTCTCCTTTGGTTGCTGGTTCCCTCCTCTCCGGCTCTCAGACCCTTTTTCTGTTTTTTTTTCACAGTCGTTACTCTCTAAAACCTCTCCCTTGCGGCTACTCCATCCTTTTCCTTTTATATCCAGCCCTCAACCTTCTAAACCCTCACCCCAATGGTGAGGATGAAAGGCCTGCTTGGCCTCAAAATCCAGCCCTCCAAAGTAGCTTCGTGGCTGTCCTTTGCACGCTGCAAAAAATTGCAGCGTGCATGCTGCGACAAAATTTTTTTTTTTTAAAATAACTAATTAATATAGATAACAAATTACCTAATAATAAAAAAAACAAATAAATGCAGAAATGCTAATTAAGATAAAACGAAATGTTAATTTTCTTTCTTTCTTTTCTTTCTTCTTTTTTTTTCTTTCTTTTTAAAGTAGCTTAACAAAATGATAATAGAATTAAGTAAAAATCAACAATGTAATAAAATAAACTAGAAAAATAAACAGCAAAAAAAAGGCAATTTTTTATTTTTCTTTTCATTCTTTGTTATTTTTCATTTTTCATTATTTTCTTTTTTTTTTCCTCTCTTTTTTTCCTTTTTTTTCTTTTAAATCAAAAACAACTAAAACATATTTTTTGAATGCTTTTCTTTTCTTTTCAAGAAATTCTATGTTAAAACTTAAAAACAAAAATAATAAAGTAAAAAAAAACTAAAAAACTAAAAACTAAAAGGTGAATAAAACTGTCACGACAATATAATAAGTAAAATAATAGTAAAAGAAATTGCAATAAAATTTTGGTGTCTACAGTTTGCCCCTCTTTGTCCGAGTTTTGAAAAAACTTGAGACAAAGAAATAGACACCAAATACTCACCTGTGTTATTCGGCTGCAAAAAGATTCCAACGAATAAGAATTTTAAAAAAAAAAAAAACGGGACTGACCCGAACGGGAATTTAAACGGGACTAACCCGAACGGGAATTTAAACGGGACTGACCCGAACAGAAATTTAAACGGGACTGACCCGAACAGAAATTTAAACGGGACTGACCCGAACAGGAATTTAAACGGGACTGACCCGAACAGAAATTTAAACGGGACTGACCCGAACAGGAATTTAAACGGGACTGACCCGAACAAGATGAAAATCATGGTGTACACTAGTGGGACTGACCCACGGCTAATGGCAATGACAAATGAAAGACACACTAGTGGGACAAACCCAACGGCTAGCGGCGAATGCAAATGAAAGGCACACTAGTGGGACAAACCCAACGGCTAGCGGCGAATGCAAATGAAAGGCACACTAGTGGGACAAACCCAACGGCTAGCGGCGGATGCAATTAAAAGGCACACTAGTGGGACAAACCCAACGGCTAGTGGCGAAAGCAAATGAAAGGCACACTAGTGGGACAAACCCAACAGCTAGCGGCAAAGCAAATGAAAGGCGCGCTAGTGGGACAAACCCAACGGCTAGCGGCGGATGCAATTGAAAGGCGCCAACGGCTAGCGGCGGATGCAATTAAAAGGCACACTAGTGGGACAAATCCAACGGCTAGCGGCAAATGCAATTAAAAGGCACACTAGTGGGACAAACCCAACGGCTAGCGGCAAATGCAAATGAAAGGCACACTAGTGGGACAAACCCAACGGCTAGCGGCAAAGCGAATGAAAAGCTCACTGGCGAGACTAACCTCACGCTCCAGTGGCGATGAAAATGAAAAGCACACTGGCGGGACAAACCTCACGCTCCAGTAGCGATGTAAACGAAATGCTTACTGGCGGGACAAACCCAGCTCCAGTAGCAATGAAAACGAAATGCTAACTGGCGGGACAAACCCAGCTCCAATAGCAATGAAAACGAAATGCTTACTGGCGGGACAAACCTAGCTCCAATAGCAATGAAAATGAAATGCTTACTGGCGGGACAAACCCAGCTCCCAGCTCCAATAGCAATGAAAATGAAATGTTGGTATGTACGAAAAAATTGTATAAGACTTGTTTGGAAAATTTCCCAAAGATTTGCCCCAGTGTGATGAATTTGGTCAATGGGATTAAACCCGAGCCTGCCAAGGTTGGCGGGATAAAACCCAGCTCCAATATGACAAACGATCAGCGGGATAGAACCCAGTTCTGCCGAGGTTGGCGGGATAAAACCCAGCTCCAACGTGATAAACGGTCAGCGGGATAGAACCCAGTTCTGCCGAGGTTGGCGGGATAAGACCCAGCTCCAACGTGATAAGCGGTCAGCGGGATAGAACCCAGTTCTGCCGAGGTTGGCGGGATAAAACCCAGCTCCAACGTGACTTAAGCGGCCAGCGGGATAGAACCCAGTTCTGCCGAGGTTGGCGGGATAAAACCCAGCTCCAACGTGACTTAAGCGGCCAGCGGGATAGAACCCAGTTCTGCCGAGGTTGGCGGGATAAAACCCAGCTCCAACGTGATATAAGCGGTCAGCGGGATAGAACCCAGTTCTGCCGAGGTTGGCGGAATAAAACCCAGCTCCAACGTGATATAAGCGGAATGTTCACTGGCGGGACTGACCCACGTTCCAGCAACGGTGAAGAATGAAATGCTTACTGGCGGGACTAACCCATGCTCCAGTAATTGTGTAAATGAAATGCTTACTGGCGGGACTAACCCATGCTCCAGTAATTGTGAAAAAATGAAATGCTTGACAATCGGACAGTGGGATTAAACCCGAGCCTGCCGTGATGAAACTTGATTTGATTTTTGATTTTTGATTGATGATTTTCTTTTCTTTTTGACTTTTGAGAATCTTTCCAAAAAATTAATTTGCTCCAGTATGATGGATTTCTGCAATTTGAGTCCATAGTTGATTCTGTATCGCCATGTTGTTGCACCTTTTGATCAAATTTGCTTGCAACATTTACGATCTGCCTTTGTTCACCGAAGGACTCTTTCCGACACCGGTGCAAGGTGTGATTACTTTCCTCTGTGCATGCAATTTTCTACAAAAGAGAAAAACAATGCCTTTAGGAAATTGCCACCATCATTTGATCCGTTTTCCTTTGAGAATCGTGTAAACATGAGTCTTTCAATGCCTTTATCAACTTCTGCTGCGGTAGCCGATTGAGTTGGATTTCTCACCCTAAGGCTTTTCCGATTTTCAAACCGACCAGGCATGTGCTTTGCCATATTGTGAAGTCCGTGTAGCTGGCTTGGCTGAATTTCAACTGTTCCCAAAAGATGACTGAATCAAAGTATGCTTTTGAAATAAACCACGGGGATTGTCATTTACCACAATTCAATGATAAAGAATGAGGTATGCAAGAAAAATTCACATGTCATGTAAAAATGAATATGCACAAGAATGCACTCATAACCATTTGTGCTTAAATTCTACAAAAATGCCATGAATGCAAGTAATTTGGTAAAAATGAGTTTCCTAAGAATGTATTTGCCAAAGAATGTTTTACAAAATGACACAGCTTTGGCCAAAGGATGCATATTCGAATCTCTGAATATCCTTGTTCTGGAATTCAATATTGGCAGAGGTATGACAAAAATGAGGAGAAATCCAAATGGCCCAAACCACCAGTTGTTCCTCCTTGTGCTTGCTCATTGCAGAAATCCTACCTTGGCGCCCTTTCGGGTTTTCACCAAGGTTGCCCCCATTTCACCAACTGCAAAGCCTTGAATTCAATGCATCAATTGTTGACTTTTACACCAACCTTCAAAGCTGCTTCCTTTGCTGTCTAGTATGAAGCGGCAAAATGCGCAGCAGAGCAGAGGCTGATGCATCTGTTTTGCTGTTTTCTTCTCCATGACCACTCACCAAGCCTTGGCCATCCTAATTTGATGGTTAATTTGGTGTGGAAAGGGGCAGTGATTGATTGGTGTTGAGTTTGCATGTTTGGAGTCCAAACCACTTGAATCAGGATCACATACCTGTTGGAAAATAAATTTCAGGTTGCCAAACCATTTTTACATGAATGTTTTTCCAGAATTTTGCGTCAGTATCTTCTATGTTTCTTGCTTGTTTGGATGTTGAAGTTATGTGTCTTGTTGCTTAGTTTCAAATTATGATTTTCGGTTGAAAAATTTTCGAGCAAAGCTGTGTGTTTGGTTCGAAATCTGAGTTTGAAAATGAGTCTACAACAGGCTTCACTCTCGGTTGCAGAAGCTGGTTTCGCCGTTGTTGCTTGCATGAAATGCTTCCATGAATTGCATTTGTAAGAAATGTTAGCCATGCTTGGTTGGGATTAGTCCAAAAGTGCTGTGCGAAATTGCCTGCCGAAAGTTTGTTTGATTGCAGAAAGCTTTCATTAGTAATGGTTTGTTGCAGAGAGTGTTTTCGGTGGTTGCATGAAGTTTGCATGGAAAGATGCTTCGAAAAACGCACTTTGACCCCTTGATTTGTGTTTAATGCTTCTATGGCCCATAAGATTGAAAAGATTAATCAATTGGATCCCTTTTTACATGATAGTTTGCCTTGATATATTTTCATGTGAATTGTGGACAGATTTCAATGGAATTTTTTAAGATAAAATAATGAAAGCTTAATAATTTGGAAGAATTTATAGTCTTGGTTTCCATTTGATTTAAATTTTCTTAGCTAATTTTGCCATTTAATCCTAATAAATAACTTTCCATTCTTCTTTTGTGATTTTAGCATTTGATTGTGATGGATTCCACCTTAAACCATTAAATTTAGTATTCCATTTTAGACTCTTGAAACTCTTTATTTGGGACCGTGTTTGCTTACACATGAATGGTTTGTTCCATATTTAATTTTCATTTCGTGTTTAATTTTCACTTTTGTATTTAATTTTGTTGTTTCATGTAATGAGTTGTTAATTAAAGTGATGCCTTGACCCTTTTCTTTATTTTGGAGGGTAAATAAGTAAATTCATTTCATTAAGACACCAACTCAAGGGAGGTACACTCTATCCCTTATTTTTACTTTATTTGACCCTATGTGTACTTATGTGATTTATGTGTTTAATTGCATGCCTTTTGAATGTTTTCATTTTATTTATTTATTCGCTTTAGTCGTCTTAATTTCGTATATTTATTTTAGTTCATTTTGATTATTTGAAAGGCATTTAAATGCCAAGTTGTAATAGTTAGGATTATTTTATTTAATCTTATTTTTTTTCCCTCATTAGATTGTAGTAGGGCCCCCCCTCAAATGTAATAGCTAGGGTTTTATTCGCTTTCTTTTCGTTTGTGTGACTTGCATGCTTACGTGCTATATGTTACTGCTTTCTTAGGGTCTTGCATCTAGATATCATGATTATGTGTTATGTGTTTATGTGACATTATGTGTTTACTCGCTTTATTATGCTTTAATGAGGTTATAATCAATTAATGACGTTATCACACTAGTCCAACGCTAGTTGTGATTCATTTCTCGATACCACACTAGTCCAACGCTAGTTGTGGTTTTCTTGTTCGATTTCTCACTAGTCCAACGCTAGTGAGAAAGTAGAAACATGGGTTAGTCCAACGCTAGACCCTTAGGATCCCTTCGCACGTTAGATCATGATTGCATGATAAAATCACTCCATCTCATGCATATTTTTTTTCCTAGGGCCTTTTTTTCATTTTGTATGGTATTCCCTTTATACGTATATCCCTTATCCCTAATTTTCCTATATATATCCCCCCTATGTGTGATACATAACATTATAATTGCATTTCATTCTAGAAATAGGATTAAGGTAGTAAATTTGCTTGATTAGATTAGGGAAAGCCCCTTGAATATGGGATATGAACGAGTTTGGCTCTCTAGCCTTAGCACGCTCGTATTCCCTCTATTAAAGGGAAAATTGAGTCACGAACATTAGTCCCCCGTACCCGACATGATGCATTCCTTTAAGACATGTATATCTCTATAATTATTTTATCCCTTTTCTTTTCTTAGAGTCTCATATTTTCTGCACTATTCGTGACCTCTCCAAAGAGTCATTATTGGGCATCACAATTAATGTGATTGGCACCATTCAAGCTTTGAAGATAAATTTTGCCCCCGATACCCCCTAGGTCTAGGGTTTGCATCCATATATTACATCCAAATGTGATAAATTTTTAGGATAAAACAAGAAAATCTTTGACTAAATCACGCAACTAGCCTAGGCTAGGTCGAAGGGGTGTCTTGGATTTTTATCTTTGCCTTCCCCTTCGTCAAATGTGACTCCCGAACCTTTCCTATGATTTTCGTAGATTTAGGAGTCGTTTAAAAGGGTTTTCTATAATTTTACTCAAAAATTTATTTTTTAGGTGACTTGGTACACCTTAACTCAATACCAAGTGGCGACTCCATTTTTTATTCAAAACCTTTTTAAACTATTATTTAGGGTCGAATCGTCGTATTTTCAAGTCCCATTTAGACCCATGTTTTTCTTCATTTTCTTTGTAAATTAAAATTCATTTTTCAAATCAAAAAATTCACTTTTTTAAATCATTTATTTTTCTTATAAAAAATGGGGCGCGACAGCTGGCGACTCCACTGGGGACTTAGAGAGTACGAGCAAATTTGATTTAGTCAACATTTTTCTTCTTTTAACCTTTTCATATATCGCATTTGGATGTTTAGGGTTGCATTTTTCCTTTTAGGGTTTTTTGCATTTTGCGCGTATCAACTCACTCCCTCACACATTTTCGTACGATTGATTTGATGGATGAATGGTTTATTTATGTGATTCCGCGATTTGCATTGCATTTGGGTGGAGGACATTACCCTAGAGTCTCGCGTTGGTTCTTGATCCCTCCCCTCCAAAAAGGAGCACTAGCATACGTGCATACGTTTTAATTATTTACCCCTCATTTATTTTTCTTTTAGTGGCTTGTCACGCCACTCCACCCTATTAGGATTAGGCGACCCACTTGGACGTGTGATTGCGACACGACGTGTGCGTAGCATGATCCAAGGGGTCACTCAATCTTCTGCTTTAAGCTTTGGGTTAATAGCCTTTAGCTTTTAGTTGAAGGTTGAGGATTTTTGATAGATTCGCTCAGACATGTGGCCGTGACACGACGTGTGCGTAGCAGTGTCTGGGGAATCGCTCGAGCCACCGACAAAGAATCTTGGGATTGATGAACTTTGGTTTCCAAATCTGAAGGCTCGGGGACCTAAAACCTATCGAGTCTAGATGCATTAGTGAGCCAATACCGCATGCATCCATGATAGTTTACCTAGGGTAGAGTCTGCCTTACCCTATTAGGGACACTATTCACGAGGGGAGGGATCCAACCCCTCTTTTCCTTTTATTGTTTTACCTTTTTGTATTGTTTTACTACAATGTGTTATGTGTAGTTATCTGATTGAACTAACTTTTCTTGATTTTTTCTCTATTGCATTCATAAACCCTAGAAAATAAGAGTCCTAGCATGGTACTCTCTAGGAGCCTACCCTATTTGATGTGACACGTTTAAATTCAAAACTTCGCATTCGCAGCATCAATACATTTTATTTTAGGCCCATCCTGGCGTACAAAGGGTTCCTTTTAGGCCATGATTTCATTCCAAATTGCATATTTAATTGCCTTAATAAATGGGCATCATGTATAAACCTTAGAGGGAATGCCATTTAGGGAATCTCACATTAGGGATAAGCCAACCCTATACTCCCGTGGGTATTTAACCCTATGTTGGGACTTGCACGTTTAAATTCGTGTTTTGACCAGAAAAGTAGGGCCTGTAGGTAAGGTACTTGACACCAGTTTTTGTTCTCAGATGGAAAGTCCTCACCGAGTTCAACAGATGTTAGTAGTACCGATTGAGGTACAAAGGTGGCCCGCGTTCCTTTCACCTAGTGAAATTAACCAAGTAGCCGCTCGATTAGGACCCGTTGGGGATTTCAAGGATATTAAGTCCGATGGCTATTTGGTAGAAGGCTTGGTGCATTTATGGGATTCCACTTGTTCCGCATTTAGACTTGGGAAAAAGAAAATGACCATAACAATTGAGGAGGTTGCCGGATTTCTTAATTTGCCGATTCAGGGAACTGCCGTGATGTTTCCAGTAGTGTCTAACAATGCCGAATTTTATCGTTTCACCGGGTTAAAGGAATCAGCAATTCAAGGGTCGGACCAAAATGTAGAGGCAAAGTTCTTATTTGATCGATTCGCATTAAGGGATGGTTTGAGAGGCACCTGGGAGATTTCTCGTTTACTTCCAAGGAAATATGGGAACAAAAGAGAGTTTGGGTGTATGGATTGATTATGGCTGGAACCTATTTTTTTCCTAGGAAAGACAAAAAGATAGCCTTTAAGCTCACTAAAATCTTGTATGACCTGTTTCTAGGAGTAAAAGATAAGCAATGTTCTATTGTTCCAACTATTTTGGCCGATATCTTCGTAGCTTGCACTACCTGTCAGAGAGGGGAAAAGTTCTTTTGTGGTTCAAATTTGATCTTACATGGATGGGGTATGGAGCACTTCATGAGACGATCGTCTATTCCCGAGAGTCTACCAATGTCTGGGTATAACTGGATAATCACACATCACAAGAGGATTAATAGCAGTAGTTTACCGTGTAATGCATCCGAGTTTGTGGATTTCTTGACGAATGTGACCAATCAAAATGTTAGATGGGTATTGGATTGGACCAATTGTGTCAAACCTGTTCTTCGCACCAAGGCATCCGAGTTCGTTCCTTTATTGGGTACTCAGGGTATCATGGCATACAATCCGAAGAGGTTTCTCCGACAATTAAGGCGTGTCCAAGATGTGCCACATGCAGTTGATCTGACTACATTTATCATCATTTTCGGCAAAGGGATATATCCGAAAGAAATTCCGATGAAGATCCCTATTACTGAGGCTTGGGAAACATTGTCCGACGATGAGCGCGTCAAGTACATTCCGGAACTCAAACAAAAGGGTTTAGTCACACCACAATATGAAGATTGGCTCAAGGGTTTGGAGATGCAAGGACCGCAAGCTCAACCATCCGAGGAGGTCAAGAGATTGAGGGCTATTATCGAGGCCAAGGATAGAGACAACCTGCAACTGAAAGAATCCGTCAAAGTTCACCAAGAGATAGCCGAGAAACATATGGAGGCCTGTGAGAAGATGCAAGAAAAACATCGGGAGTTGAAAAGGAAATGCGGAGAATTGTACGATGAAGCTGGACGTATGAGAAACCCGTACGCCAGAGAATCTAAGGATGCTGTAATAGATAGGCTAAAGAGGTTCAGTGATTTTGTACGAAACCGTCTCCAAGGGATGTTGTAAATGATGTTCATCAATGAAAAGTTTGATATTTTGAGATTATTTCTCTTCTGTGTAAAGTGGTGGTCAAAAGCAGGTTTAGTAAACGGGTCCCACTTTGAAGGTGTTGCATCATACTAGGTCTACCCCTGGCGCAAAAGGGGCCCCCAATAGGGCATGCATCCATGTTACTCTAATTGTTACTAACTCCTATCTTTTTCTTTTTCTTTTTCTTTCTTCTTAATAACAGTCGATCGAGATGGGCTTTTAACAGGGATTTTCCTACGTTTTCAGGTAGTAATTGCAAATATAGCTACCCGAAGAAGCCCCATTATCACCCGATCGCGTGGTCGAGCTTCAAGAGATAGTGTAAACATGAGTACCCATCCAGAATCATCTGATAGGCCCGCAACAACATGAGCAACTGACTTGGCGAATCTGGGAGCTCAGCTGAGCGAAGTTCTAAACTGATTTAATGAGCTGAGCGTTGAAATGATGGCCCAACGGCGCGTGATCGACCAGTTGGTCACTGGTGGTGCTAGCGGTGAGCAACAACATGAACCCTTACCCCCTGGCCAATCTGAACCCATACTCTTACCTTATACTCAAACCTCTGTTACCTCACAAGTTATGAATCCACCTGAAGAAGCTTTCACTTATCCCACTCATGGCCCACCACCTACTTATGCACCTCACATCCAAACTAATCCTCCTCATGTCCAAATTTTCCAGAATTATCCGCCCATTACTATGAGCATACCTTTCAAACCACAGGGACCACATTATTACTCAACCGCTGAACCATTCACCCTAGACACCGCCGTTCAAGGGAAAGCTGAAGCTGGGGGGTCATTCGTGCCCGTGGACAAGAATTTACTAAAGAGATTGGATAAGTTTGAGGAATTTATAAGGAAAAGCCAAGGTTTGAGCAAGCAAGGAGGTCTAGACTACAACGACCTGTGCCTGTTTCCGGATATGCAATTGCCGGTGGGTTTCAAAGCACCTAATTTTACCAAGTATGACGGAACTGGCAATCCCAAGACCCACCTTCGGATGTTTGCAAACAAGCTGGGAAGACCAATAGACGATGAGAATCTGCCTGTGCGCTTATTTCCCGAGAGTCTGGAAGGCGACGCCTTAGATTGGTACGCCAATTTGAAGCCTGAGGATATGAGATCTTGGATGGATTTATCGACTGCTTTTGTGAGGCAGTATGAATATAATTGCGAGCTCGCTCCGACGAGGACCACGTTGGAGGGAACCAAGAGGAAACCATCGGAGGACCATAAGACGTATGCGAAAAGATGGAGGAAGTTGGCTGCCAGGGTGGAGCCTCTCATGACCGAAAATGAAATTGTTGGCACGTTCATTAAAGCTCATGACCCGCCCTACTTTGAAGAGATTTTCCGTATGACTGGGTGTTCCTTTGCTGAGATTGTCAACAAATTGGAAGAGTATGACGAGTTTATGAGGGCAGGCAAGATTGTTAATGTTTCAGCTTTAAAGTCGCTGTTGGAAGCTATGCAAAGCCAAAACAGCAGCAGTAAAAAGTCTCAGTTTAAGAAGAAAAACGAGGAAGCTTCCTTTGTCTGGAACCAAGGTTCTTCTTCCCGGCCTAGATACCAACAAAATTCCGCATATCCACCCCGTTACCTATACCAACCACGCCATCGACCTGTCTACAATACCACAATTAACCACCCCCGTCCTCGACCAAATTACCCAGACACACCGCCAACGCCATTTCACATTTCTCCACCAAACTTCCAAATTAGATCGCGCCCTCCCTTCAACCCAAGACCTATTCCACCCTCCAACCCAAATTACCACCATCAACAAGCCAGTGACACCCAAAATCCAACCCCATACCGAACCTTCACCAATCTAGGTCGGCCCGTTGACCAATTGTATGAGCAATTGAAAGCCGCTGGAAAAATTGGCACTATACCTCCTAAAACCTATTCCAAAGGATTTCCCATTGGTTACGATCCTCAATCATTTTGTGCCTACCATTCAGGAGCCCCTGGACATTCAACTGCCAATTGCTGGGCGCTTAAGCATAAAATTCAAGACATGATTGAATCCGGAGATATAGTCCTGAGGAGGAGGGACGAACAAGGTCCAAATGTTAGTAAAAATCCTCTTCCTACACACAAGGACACCGTGGGAGTTATTACTATTAATGAAGAGATTGAGAAACCTGCACAATTCATTGTAAACGAAGCCAAGATAATGGGAGTCATCGGAAAACCATTCATACTGGAGGAGGAAGCCTATGAAATCAAGGAAAATACCGATCCATTTATTTTGGAAATGATACCTTTCGAATGTGAGCCTTCAGAGCTGGCGGTACTTGAATTGCCTGAGCAACCTCCCATTCTTAATCTACAAGAGGTCCCGTGGAATTATAGCGAGCCCACGCTATTAATTGGAGGAGAAAAGGTGCCCAGAAAGGAAGTGGACGCCATTACTAGATCTGGAAGAATCATAGGGAAACCCGCAGTTGATGAGCCCTCAAAAGCGAAAGAAAATGCTGTTCCGACAAGACCAATTGTGACTGATGAAGAGGCCTTCAATTTCCTTAAGATGCTGAAAAAAAGTGAGTATAAGGTGGTCGAGCAATTGGACAAGTTGCCCGCTCAAATTTCTATATTGAATTTGCTTCTAACCTCGGAACTTCATCGAGAAGCTTTGCTCAAGGTCCTAACTGAGGCTCAAGTGCCTAAGAATATTCCTGTGGATAAATTCACTCATGTAGTTGAACATGTTTTGGCTTCAAATCAAATTTCTTTTTCTGATGAAGATTTGACTTCGGATGGGATTGGGCACAATAAAGTGTTATATATCTCAGTCCGTTGTAATGGGAAGTTATTGCCAAGGGTCTTGATAGACAATAGGTTTGCTCTTAATATTTGTCCTTGAAACACTTTGGTTAAGTTGGGATTTCAAGAAGCTAAACTTCGGCCATCTGCCATTGTGGTGAGAGGATTTGATGGCGCGAAAAGGGAATCAATAGGGGAAGTGGATTTGGTGCTGGAAATCGGACCTGCCCAGTTTCAAGTTATGTGCCAAGTCATGGACTTCTCAAGTGTTTATAATGTTCTTCTCGGACGGCCTTGGATTCATACTTCAGGCGCTATACCTTCTTCACTCCATCAAATGTTGAGATTTGTGGTGAATGGCCAGTTGATTACGATATTTGCTGAGGAAGATTGCACTATGATCATCAATCCTGCATCGGAAGATGATGGCGATAGAAAAGCTCTGGTTTCCCCTCACCATGTAGCTGACATTGTTTCGGTGGGTAGGGCATCCAAGGACAAGGCGGCAGTGGAAGTGAATTTACCTGAAACCAGTGTTATGATGGCCAAAGAGCTTATTCGAGGAGGTTATGAAATAGGCAAGGGTCTTGGGCGCAACCTACAAGGGGTCTTGGAGCCAATAGAACTTCAAGGAAAGAAGGATACCTTTGGATTAGGGTTTCAACCTACTGCCAGAGATAAGAAAGAAATGACGGATCGCAAAAGGGCGGAGAAAGAAGGGAAGCAACTTATCATGAGCATCCCACCGTTGTACTGTACTTTTCCTTACCCATCAGAGGTGATTAGATCTGTGGTAGACCCGATCGAGGGAGTGGAGGTTGGATTATCTGAGCTATTTGTGGGGGTTATTTCTGAAGGGGAGCCGTTAGAGGATCCATGATTTCCAGAGGTGCCTATTGAAGCAATGAAGAACTGGACCAGTGATCTCCTTCCTTCCTGCAGGGAATTTCGATAAATTAGGGGATTGCCTTTGGTCGACATGAGACAAATCGTTCATACTACTTATCTTTTGTCTTTCAAGTTTGTAAATAGTTTAATCAAATGTTTTCCAATGCAAGTCTTGCGTTAAATTTCTTGTTAAGTAGCATGTCATGATGTTATCCTTTACTTTGAATTTCAATGAAATGCACAGTGTTTATTGTCCAAATTATTTTAACTTACTTACTATTGTATTTATTTTATTCTTTTTCAGATGGTCAAAAATAAAACACATTGACCATTTGGATATCATTATTCTGGAATTTGATGATTGTGATCTCGATATCCCTCACGACTTTGAAATTTTGGAATCCGAAATTCAAGACGAGAGCGATAACGAGGAAGAATCTGAATCTTTATTAAATGATTTTGAACAGTATGAGGAGAAATCCAAACCGAACTTAGAAGAAACAGAAGTTATTAATATTGGCACTGAGACTGAGGTTAAGGAGATAAAAATTATCATTCACTTGAATAAGAAACAGAGAAAAGAAATGATTGAGTTTTTGACCATGTTTCAAGATGTGTTTGCCTGGTCCTATAATGATATGCCTGGAATTTCAACAGATATAGTGGTCCATCGATTGCCAACCGACCCGAATTTTCCACCAGTGAAACAAAAACCTCGCAAGTTTAAGCCAGACATGAGCCTCAAAATTAAGGAGCAAATCGAGAAGCAGCTAAATGCTAGAATCATTATGGTGTCTCATTATCCCATTTGGCTTTCAAACCCTGTACCTGTTCCAAAGAAAAGTGGAGAAGTGCGAGTCTGTGTCGATTACAGGGATCTTAATAAAGCCAGCCCGAAAGATGATTTTTCGTTGCCGAACATTCATATTCTTCTGGACAATACCGCAGGACATGAGATTGAATCATTTGCTGACTGTTTCGCTGGGCATCACCAGATCTTAATGGCAGAGAAAGATAGGGAGAAAACTGCTTTTATCACGCCATGGGGGACATTTTGCTATCGGGTAATGCCATTTGGATTGAAAAATACCGGAGCCACTTACCAAAGGACCATGACCACCCTGTTCCATGATATGATTCATAAGGAGATGGAGGTTTACGTGGACGACATCATCATCAAATCCATGAGAGCGGAGGATCATCTGATTGATTTGGAAAGGTTATTCGAAAGATTGAGAAGATATGATTTGAAGCTAAACCCTGCAAAGTGTGCATTTGGGGTCCCTACCGGAAAGTTATTGGGATTCATTGTCAGTAAGAAGGGTATTGAGATAGATCCGGCAAAGATTAAAGCCATTCGTGAAATGCCAGTACCAAGAACGCAAAAGGATGTAAAGAGTTTTTTAGGGAAGATTAACTTTATCGGGAGGTTCATCGCTCAGTTGACCCATACGTGTGAGCCTTTGTTCAAATTATTGAAGAAAAATGTGCCATTGCATTGGAGTGGAGAATGCCAGCAGGCGTTTGATAAGATCAAGGACTATTTATTACACCCTCCAGTTTTAGTACCACCCAAACCTGGACGACCTTTGATCATGTATCTATCGGTGTTGGACGAAGCTATGGGGTGTGTATTGGGACAACACGACGAATCAGGGAAGAGGGAGCAAGCCATCTATTACCTCAGTAAGAAGTTCACTGCGTATGAAGCCAACTATTTTTTTCTGGAGAGGAGTTGCTGCGCTTTAGCTTGGGCCGCACAAAAGTTGAGGCATTACTTGCTCAGTCATACTACTTACCTCGTTTCCCGCTCCGACCCTTTGAAATATCTGTTGGAAAAGCCTATGCCGACAGGACGTATGGCCAAATGACAAATGATTCTTTCGGAGTTTGATATTATTTTTACCACGCAGAAGGCTATCAAGGGCCAGGCTGTGGCCGATCATTTGGCTGAAAATCCGCTGAAAGATGATTATCAACCACTTCACACTTATTTTCCGGATGAGGAGGCCCTGTTCGTGGGTGTAGCAGAAGATATGAATGATCAATGCCCGGAGTGGAGGTTGTTCTTTGACGGTGCATCAAATTCCTTCGGAGCTGGTATTGGAGCTGTTCTAGTATCGCCTGAAGGAAAGCATTACCCTGGTTCGGCCAAACTCCGATTTTTCTGTACCAACAATATGGCTGATTATGAAGCTTGCATTTTTGGGTTAAAAATGGCGTTAGAAATGGAGATTAAGGATTTACTAGTGTTCAGCGATTCAGATTTGCTTGTACATCAAACTCTCAAGGAGTGGATCACTCGGGATTCAAAGATCTTGCCCTATCATTGCAGCTTACTGGAGTTAGCAAATAAATTTAGGAGTTTGGAGTTTCGGCATATTCCCCATGTCAGAAATGTCTTTGCCGATGCATTGGCCACTTTATCTTCAATGATTCAACATCCGGATGAGTTGGTAATTGACCCTATCCAGATTCATCTACAAGAAAAGCCTGCTCACTGCCTAGTTGTGGAAAGGTCTTCCGATGGCCGCCCCTGGTACAACGATATCAAGGAATTTCTCAAAACAGGATCCTATCCCCCTGGGACCGATACAACTGTTAAGGGTTTCTTGCACAGATTGTCTTCCAGATTTTTCCTAAACGGAGAGGTTGTATACAAGAGAACGTCAAATTTGGGCCTTCTAAGGTGTGTTGATGAAGATGAAGTAGAATACCTAATGAAAGAAGTACATAGTGGAGTGTGCGGATCACATATGAATGGCCATTTATTAGCAAAGAAGATCATGAGGACCGGATATTTTTGGCTTACTATGGAGCATGATTGTGTAGTTTTTGTCAGGAAATGCGTAAAGTGTCAATTGTATGGAGATGTTATGCGCACTCCCCCCACAGAATTACATAGTATGACTGCTCCCTGGCCATGTTCGATGTGGGGTATGGATGTAATTGGAGCAATTGACCCTCCCGCTTCAAATGGGCATCGGTTCATTCTGGTGGCAATTGAATACTTCACCAAGTGGGTCGAAGCTGAATCTTATAAACATGTGACTAAAAAGGTGGTGGCGGACTTTCTAAGGAAGCACATTATTTGTCGTTTTGGAATACCGGAGACATTAATCACTGACAATGCCAAGAATCTCAACAATGATATGGTAGATGGATTGTGTGAACAGTTCAAAATCAGGCATCGGAACTCCTCTATTTATAGACCACAGATGAATGGAGCTGTTGAGGCCGCGAATAAGAACTTGAAGAAGATAATCCGTAAGATGATTGAAAGACATCGTGATTGGCAAGAGAAACTTCCTTATGCGTTAATGGCATATAGAACTGCTATACGGACGTCTACTGGGGCAACTCCCTACAACCTCATGTATGGGATGGAAGCAGTGCTGCCAGCCGAGGTCGAAATCCCTTCATTACGCATTTTAATGGAGGCCAAGCTAGATGAGGCTGATTGGATTAGACAACGTCACGAGCAGTTATCTTTAATTGATGAAAAGAGATTAAATGCCATTTGTCATGGTCAATGTTATCAAAAAAGGGTAGCCCGTGCTTACAATAAGAAGGTCAGACCACGGATATTCACAGAAGGAGATAAAGTGTTGAAGCACATTTTGCCAGTGCAAGAGGAAGCTAAGGGAAAATTTGCACCAAATTGGCAAGGCCCTTTTATTGCCCAGAAAGTTTTGCCCGGAGGAGCGTTCATTCTCGCAGAAATGGATGGGCAAGCGTTCCCTCAACCAATCAATTCGGATATGTGTAAGAAATTTTTCATATGATAAATGGAATTTTCCTTTTAAGGTTGATGTAAAGAATGGAACGAAAAGTCAGGCCTTCTTCCTTATCAATCAAACATTCTACCCCTAGTTATCCCTTTTGAGCCTTCAGAGCAAATTATTTCGTTAGGCAACCCCTGAGAATCGCAAACCCCACACTGGACAAATTTTGAGTTGAAAAAAAAAAAAAAGAGGGTAGAAGTGACAAAAGAACAAAATGAAGAAAATTAAAGGAAAATCTCAATTGAGAATAAACTGGGGCAATTATTAGTAGAGTTAATGCGATCTCAGAAAATCTAAACATTCATAAATTCGCCTTCGAGCCTCAACCTTTTCCAAACACCCCACCAGACCCTATTACAAAAACCAAAAGTCCTGACTTCTGTTCTCTATATTGCCTTCTTAGGATAATTCCTAATCAAGTGGCACATGATGTCAAAAACACCTTCACCTATTTTACAAGGGAAGGATTGTTACACTGATGCCATTGTCTTTCAAAACGCATTTCTGAATTAGTGCGGGTGGTAGACAAGATTTGTTTGTTAGGTGAAAACCCGCAAGGGCACCTTGAGAAAAAGAAAAGAAAAGAAAAAAAAAAGAAGAAGAAAAGAGAAAAAGGAAAAAGAAAGAGAGAAAAAACAACAATGGGCGGGGGCAACCTTAGTGAAAACCCGAAAGGGCGCTGAGGTAGGGTTTCATAAGAAAAAGTGAGTTTGGATCCGAAGAGCTGGTGACCTAGTTCGTTGGAATTTCTCCTCACATTGTGGTTCTATTCGTCAAGCATTGAACTTCCGAAGATTGATATCCAAAGGGTCAAAAGTGACATTTAGTTCGAGAACTCAAATGCTCAATCTATCAAACACAAGTTTTTGAATTTGAGTATATAAGTTTATTTATTTGAAATGATTTTTCATTCAATAAAAGGGGATAGTCGTGTTTATATTATTAGAATTTTCATCATTATATGCAATTAGAATATTTTTCATGTGTTTCATGGACCCATTAGTTTTTCTCGTTTTATCAATGGCAATCCCTATAATGTATCGAAGGTAAATGGATACTAAATGATATGTTGGGATAAGTATGAGAAACTATGGAAGTCTGATATGGTTCGCAGGGCAGGGTCGAAGTACTCACTATGTCAACAAAGAAGTCCAAAATACTCATGTTTACACATCTCTTGAAGAAGGGGTTGATCGAATGGTGGCGGTGTTATCTATCGTTATTTCTTTTCTTGCAGGTCCGATAGTTCAATCGCATTACACTGGGGCAATTTTTAGAAGAAATCGATTGTCTCTCTTTCTGAAATTCTACAAAAGTCTTGAACAACACTAACCAATTGAAGGCAGGCTCGGGTATTCATCCCACTGACCAAAAGGAAGGCAAGCTCGGGTATGGATCCTACTGACCAATTGACCAATTGAAAGCAGGCTCGGATATTCATCCCACTGACCAATTGAAGACAGGCTCGGGTATTCATCCCACTGACCAAAAGGAATGCAGGCTCGGGTATGGATCCCACTGACCAATTGACCAATTGAAGGCAGGCTCGGGTATTCATCCCATTGACCAATTGAAGGCAGGCTCGGGTACAGATCCCACTGGCCAATTAACCAATTAAAGGCAGGCTCGGGTACGGATCCCACTGACCAATTAATCAATTGAAGGCAGGCTCGGGTATTCATCCCACTGACCAAAAGGAAGGCAGGCTCGGGTATGGATCCCACTAACTAATTGACCAATTGAAGGCAGGCTCGGGTATTCATCCCACTGACCAAATGACAGATGAAAACAGGCTCGGGTATTCATCCCACTGACCAAATAAAAAATGAAGGCAGGCTCGGGTATTTATCCCACTGACCCAAGCGATGGCAGGCTCGAGTATACGTATATCCCTTATCCCTAATTTCCCTATATATATCCCCCCCTATGTGTGATACATGACATTATAATTGCATTTCATTCTAGAAATAGGATTAAGGTAGTACATTTGCTTGATTAGATTAAGGAAAGCCCCTTGAATATGGGATATGAACGAGTTTGGCTCTCTAGCATTAGCACGCTCGTATTCCCTCTATTAAAGGGAAAATTGAGTCACGAACATTAGTCCCCCGTACCCGACATGATGCATTCCTTTAAGACATGTATATCTCTATAATTATTTTATCCCTTTTCTTTTCTTAGAGTCTCATATTTTCTGCACTATTCGTGACCTCTCCAAAGAGTCATTATTGGGCATCACAATTAATGTGATTGGCACCATTCAAGCTTTGAAGAGAAATTTTGCCCCCCGATACCCCCTAGGTCTAGGGTTTGCATCCATATAGTACATCCAAATGTGATAAATTTTTAGGATAAAACAAGAAAATCTTTGACTAAATCACGCAACTAGCCTTGGCTAGGTCGAAGGGGTGCCTTGGATTTTTATCTTTGCCTTCCCCTTCGTCAAATGTGACTCCCGAACCTTTCCTATGATTTTCGTAGACTTAGGAGTCGTTTAAAAGGGTTTTCTATAATTTTACTCAAAAATTTATTGTTTAGGTGACTTGGTACACCTTAACTCAATACCAAGTGGCGACTCCATTTTTTATTCAAAACCCTTTTAAACTATTATTTTGGGTCGAATCGTCGCATTTTCAAGTCCCATTTAGACCCATGTTTTTCTTCATTTCCTTTGTAAATTAAAATTCATTTTTCAAATCAAAAAATTCACTTTTTTAAACCATTTATTTTTCTTATAAAAAATGGGGCGCGACATACGTGTCGTTTATTGAGAATAGGGTATTAGGTGTCGATCCCTCAATGAAGATGGGCAAGTATCGGCACTACTAAAGTTTCTCTATTATTTAGACTATTAACAAATTAAAACAAATAAACTAATATATAAATGGATAGATAAATGCAAATAAAAGCTTCTTGGGAATGGAATCTTTACCTATTCATGCTAGTGCAACTTCCTAACCAAATGAGTACCAAAATTTCGACTAAGTTCTGGCGCAATTTCATAATATATGTGATACTCGCTTTCGCCAGCGTAACAACTATTTTTACCTATAGTTAATTCATACCTACTTTCATGGTTATGAATTCAACTACAAGTTCATTAACTTCTATGAAATTACATGGAACAAAGCCACAAAAGTCACAAAGATGTACCTCTACTTTTGTGAGTGTATTCCCTAGGTTTAACACTTTCATGAATTAGTGTCAAATTTCAATTCTCATTACAAATCTAACACCTTTAAATGATCATAATCAATGGCCAGTTAATCATGATTATAAGAGCAAAAGTGCTAAATAACTCAATCAAGATAATAGCATCAATTAGCCAAGAAATCAACACCAAACAATCATAGAAAGTTCAACCAAATACCCAAGGCATATACTTTAAATAACATCACAAACATAAATTTCAAATCTTGCATTAATAAACTTGGAGTTCAATACAAAGAAAAAGATACGGAAAGAAGAGAACCCTTGTCACTAGAGCTTCTTGAACCTCTCCTTCTTCATCTCCCTTGACCTCCTCATTGAGCCAACACAAACATGGATACACCACAACTAACTTACAATACTACACTAACCTACACTAAATCAAGAGAAAATAAAGAGAGTTACATTTGTTAAGGGCTTGTGTCTTGCCTCAAAGGGCAAGACACAACCCTTTGGTTGTTGTTCTTCTTTCTCCAAACTCTCTCTCCTCTCAAGCTAACTTGAACTAACTACTAAAAAAAACTCTCAAACTAGAAGAACTAGGTAGTATATATTCTTGGTATTCAAGAGCTAATCTCTCTCCTCAATAATGTGTTTCTTTGTTGTTAAGAGTCAACAAAAGAAGCTCATAGATCCTCTAAAAGTCGATACAAATTGTCCTTTTGTGTCTTGTCCAAGATAAAGAAAGAAGCAAGAAGCATGCAAGTTAACAAGTTGCAGCCACCATGAATCCCTGGATCGAATCCCTGTAGGGATTCTCCAAGGGATTGAGCAGAGCAACACAAATTGAAGTTCTGGCCACAAATCACGGGAGTAACCGTGGACGGTTTCTGTCATGGATTCATCTTCTCTCCTTTTGTTTTCTTTCTTCCTTTGCACCACTTTACTTAGCATTTATTGTGACTCCTCAAGCTTCATATCCTTGCTCATTTCACTTACAAATCCAATTAAACTTGATCATTTCACTTACAAAAGTAAAGAAGCTTTGCAAGTAAAATGATAAAAATAACATATAATTCATTTATCAAGTGAAGGTGCAATTTAGTGACATAAAATGGACAATTCATACCAAATATCTTACAAATCGACTAAAAAACAATACGAAACACATTCAAAAAGATAGCAAATTTAACCATTACCAACCACAAATCTCTTTTCGCAGACTGGCAACTCTGGTAGAAGGGAAATATTTCTCTAAAATTTTCTCTTCATAACCATCCACATTGTGATGCTTCCGACTGGCAAATAGTATAGCCAATCTTTGGCAATCCCCTTTAGTGAAAAAGGGAATGCCCGCATCTTAATCTGCTCCACTGTAACACTAGGTGATTTTATACTCGAACAAACAACGGTGAACTCCTAGAGGTGTTTATGGGGCTCTTCACTTGGCAAACCACGAAAATTAGGGAGGATGTGAATTAATCCTGATTTTAATTCAAATGTCACATTTTCAACAAAATCAAGAAAAGCAATGCATAAGGGCTGCTAATTTAAATCAAGAGCAGCCAACTCCCTCAAGGTCCGGTTATTATTTGCCATAATGATTTCTTCTTGCTCAAAGTCACTTGAGTAGGCACTTGAAGAATCTTGCAACTAAATTGCTAAATTAAGCCTTGGAGATGCAGTAGATGTCTATCCCTTCTTGCGTTACTTGGTCTCTTTCCTCAATCTACACGCTATCTTTTCGACCTCAGGATCATAAATCAGTTTACTTATGCAAGAAGAATGAGGCATAAACGAGTAAAAATACTAGAAAATAAAATAAACTCAAAAAGAAACAAATTAATCGATACCAATCCCTGGCAACGACGCCAAAAATTGATAGGTGTTATGCTTGCGTAATAATAAATTTCTACTCATAAAAATATTTATTCGAATATAATAAAAAGTAGGGTCATCTCCACAGGAATTAGTGGGAAAATTTATCTCTTTCCCAGTAAAAGCTAAATGGGGGTTTCAAAAAATAAAAACTGAAGTAAATAATCAACGTGACCAAAAATAACTACACTAAAGTAAATCAAATTCAAATCAAGGATAAACAAGCTCTAACCAAGGAAATGATTTCGGAAGTGGTTCATACAACTGTTCATCGATGCAAGAATTATTTCATCTATTCGTTAATAAATAGGTTATAATTACCAAACACGCGATGACAATTAACTCTTCCTTACTGTCTCGATAGTTAAGGTATGTCCGTTAACTACTTCCCCAACCAATAGAAATTAATTTTTTGACTGCATTAGAAACTAGAAAAATCCTATTCTAATCAATAAATACACTACCAAGGTTACCAAGATTTATTTAAATTAGATCATATGTCTCCCTAATATGAAACCAATCATGCTAGTCACCACCAATTTAAAACAATTAAACAATTACGAATTTAATTGCCCTAACTGACAATTAGATTATCAAATTAAATTAAATATCGGACCCTGATATTCAACCAACAAGACAACTATCAGAAATTAAATCAGAAAATATATAAATACTAACGAATAAGCGAAATAGATAAAAACAGCTAAATCCCATAGTTGTAGATGAATCAAATCCTTCGTTACTCCTTGACAGAAAAATAAATTAGTTAGTCACCATTGAGAATAACCCAAGCAACTCCATTAATGAAAGTTGCTTAAGTATTTGACAACAGAAAAATAACAAAAGAAAAGAAACTGAAGAGAAAACTCTCCGCTTGTGCTTGACGCGAGACTAGTAGATGATTAAAACTCTCCGACATGAGCTGAAGTCTTGCCATTTTTAAGTACTCCTAGTCAGACACAACTATTTCCTATTTTGTAGCTTTAGAAATAAAATAAACTCCTAATTGGAAAAGAAAACTCTCCAAAGAGATATCACTAATTGTTTCCTAATTAAATGAAATATCTAAAAGAAAAGAGAAAGTCTCTTAATTTTCAGCCAATTGCCTTACTCGAAATTCAACTTGGATTAGAAAACTTTTACATGCAAAACCCGCATCTTTGGATTTGACAGCAATTCTTGAAAAATCACCATTTTATCACTTTTTGCTTTACCTCCCTACAATTAGTACCAAATATCAAATATAAGTAGAATTTGCTAATTAAAATAATATTTGGCTAGAATCAAGGGAAAAATAATCATAAATTTAATAACAAATTGCAACCATAGCCAACAAAGACTACTAGCAAAAAGAAAAGAAAATTGAACAATTAATGCCTAGCTAGCAATCCAATTCCCTCCCCCACACCTAAATTTTACATTGTCCCCAATGTAGGAAATAAATAATAAAATAAAAGAAAGAGGACAATGACACGTCCTTGAACACGGAGGAGGGTATTACATTGCTAAGAATTAGGAGTAAAGGTGGGGTGAAACCAATAGAATGAAAATAGCCACCAAATTTTTCAATCATTTTAGACGCATGCATGCCTAAAACATACGGAGTCTTCTGGTCAAAAATTTTTAACTCGCCAATTTCAGCGTGACTCATGGACGTGGGCACATCCTTGGACCAGTATTCTTCTAAAATTTCTAAACATGTCTTTAGAACTGATCGGCTAATTAGGCGTAGGCACGCCTTGTCGGGTAACAGTCTTCTATCCACTAAAACAGCAAAACAAAAATTAAACACACAAAATACTAAAAACCTAAGGTAAACGTAATAAAAATAATAAGAAAAAAAAGTGAACTAAAAAGTGAATTGGGTTGCCTCCCAAAAAGCGCCTTTCTTTAATGTCTTTGACTGGACATTGGCATGTTTGTTTAAGGAGGATAAAATCTTGTAACTCGTTTTAGTGTTTCATCCTCTATATAATCCTGATAATCTTCGTAAGTAGAGTGGTTCTTAAACACACGAATTATTTTCTTTCATGAACTAGTAGATGGAGCCAAACAATTAAGCAATAATTTTAATTCTTCACTCACTCATCAATCACGAGTAATTATCAATTCAAGATATTTAACCATCACTCCTAACTTATTCCTGCCATAGAACTCAAAAACTTCTGTTATAACAAAGACAATCTCACTAACAGAAATTACAAAATAAGAGTCAAAAGGATGTTAGTTGCGGAATGGATGGGGTGTCACTACATTTGAAAATTGTTCACTGAATTCATTCATTAAAACAATTTGAGGTTGGTCTCATTTCGTCCTTTTCAACTGTATTTTTGGATCCTTCTTTTTGAAATTCTTGCAGTTCCTCGTCACTTGTCGGGGGATTTGCACTCTTATCTTTCATAAGGTTGATAATGCTTTATGAGGGTAATTCTTCATAAATTTCAGAAATCAATTGCGTCACTTTAGATGTCATCAAACACATTTAATCTGCCAATTTTCTAATTTTCATCTCTGTCTCTTGTTGAAATCGATATGTGTTAATAGCTAGTGATTTAATTATTTCTTCAAGAGATCTACCTTACGTGAATCATGGTTGTTACTATTGATGTTGATGTTGAAAACCTATTGGCTCTGTTGCACAATTAAAGTTGAAGTTGTCCCACTATTCTTGATCATACACATTTGAATAAGGGTCATCCCACATTTGAAATAGGGTTGGAAAACCTCCAAAGTATTGATTGGGGCACTCAGGTCATATTGAAATGCGAGGCACATATAGGTTGAATGACTCAAGGCATAACAAATTTCACAAGTCGCAATAGCCAATTTTTCTACACGAGAGGTATCTAAATATTGATCATTAGAAAAAAAAACACGAACCTCATTACCCTTTCTAGGAATAAAATTTAGTCTATCACCAAAATACTGAATGTTAGCAGCCAAAAACTAGTAAAAAAAAAAAATAAGAGAAAAAATAAAAATAAAAATAAGATGAACTCAAAAAAGAAACAAATTAATCAGCTACCAATCCCCGACAACGGCGCCAAAAATTGACAGGTGTTAAGACTGTGCAATAATAAATATCTACTTGAACAAAATACATATTTTTGTATATAGCGATAAGCAAGGTCTAATCCACAAGAATTAGAAAAAATTTGTTTCTTTTAGAATCCAGAGTAAGATAGGTTTTTATAAAAATGAGAATAATTAAACAACTCAAACAAAAATGCCTAACTGATAATTTATTAAAAATGAAACAATAATAAATAAACTGTAACCAAGAAATAACTTCGGAGATGGTTCACTCAATTGATCATTGATGCAATGATAATTTCTTTTATTCACTGATAAACTAGTTATAATTGCCAAACAAGTGATGACAATCAACTCCTCCTTACTGCATTGATGGTTAAGGTACGATCATTAACCATTGTCCTAATCAAGAAATAATCCTAGGTACGACTTTAGAATTCAATTTTTTAATTATCTTAAGAATTAGAGAAGTTATGTTCTAACCAAATAACACGCTACGAGGGTTATTTTAGGTTAACCTATATATTTTTCTGACACAAATCCAATTATACCAGTCACCACTAATTTTAAACAACTAAATAATTATAGATTTAACTTCTCTAATTGGCTTTAGATTATTTGATTGAATTAAATATTGGACACCCTTGCTATTCAAACAACTTAATAGCCACAAGAAATTAAATTAGAGAATATACGAATACCAGTAAATAAAAGAAATAAATATAATTAATTTGATTTCACAATTTTAGATAAACCAAATCTTCCTTTATTTTTTGACTAGAATGAAAAACTTAGTTCATTCCTAAGGAAAAAGCTATGCGCCAAGTATTGGAATTAATTGTCGAGACCATTTTCCAAGAATACGAGATGAAGTATGGAAAAAAAGAAAAAGGAAAAGACGAGTCATCCTAAATACTTCCTCGTTGTTGTTTCGAGAAAGAAAAGATAAAGAAGCAAAACATGCCTCTCCTTATTCCGTTTCCTACTACTACTAAGCGAAATCAAATTGTTTCCAACAAATCAAATCTTATCCGAAAAAGAAAAGCCTTCATAGACAAAATAAACTAGCATCCTAGTAGGAATAAAATACTATTTATCTGGTGAAAAATCCAACTCTTCTGACTTCAACTCACGGTTGGAGATCACGAGCCAACTCATGAGCTTCCTGAACGTGCAGAGTTTAGGTTTTGACGTGACTATGCCGAACAGCATAAAACCCAGTGCAGATTATGTCTTTCATCCCTTTTTGCTCTGAATTCCTACAACCAACACCAATCATCAAATATGAGTAAAATCTACTAATTAACACAATATTTGGCTAAAAACAAGGGAAAAATAATCATAAATTTAATAATAAAAATGCAACCTATCACAATGAGCCAACAAAATTCCTTTTTTTCTCTAATTTCCTAATCAACATGGTATCTTTTCATTCAAAGTTTATCCTTTTTGGTCTAACCCAACATTCAAGTGTTTCGAGAAAAAAAAAATCTATGTGCTTTTATGGAAGTCAAATTTGCTGAAAAATCATTTTGGTTTTATTCAAAAAGTTGTATCACGGTTCGGACCAACTACATCGCAAGTCTAGTAATTAATTTTTGATCAATGAAATAGCATCAATTGGACAAATAATGCCACAATTTTATTTATATTGTAATTTAATGTCAAATTAGTGGGTTCCTAAATTTCATTTGGAGTATTTTCATTGTCAAAGTCAACTACTAAGCCTGTCAGGTAGTTAGTTCAGACTATGATGAAATTTCTAGATTCTGCAATGAATTTTCTTTGGAGTATGTGAAGTCAATTGTGTAATTTAATGTTAATATCATTTTAAAACTTGAAATCAGACAATATTCGTCATATACGTTATATCAATGGATTAATATACATTTTCTACTTTGCATTATGTATTATTTGGTAGCATTAATTAAAAATTGGTTAATAATTGAGTCTAACTTATCCTGAAATGCAAGATCTATTTGTTGGTCTGCTTCATGATTAAATGTACCCTATTATAAGTAGTCATAGTTACAGTATCTCCCACAAGAACTTGTGTGATAAGATGCACCAACATATCCTCGGAGAAATCGCTCTCATGCCTTTCTCAAGCCACTGACAAGTGACAAGAAAGAATGCAGACACATGTTAGAAGGAAGGGATATCTGTCATCACTGTCTGTTTAGTATCTCTTTAAGTGCATGTAACCGTCATATCTCCTACACTTTTTCTTGCATTCTAGTAGACTTATGGCTTTTTCTTGAACTTCACTTTGTTTTTGTCATTTGTCTACTTCTTCATAATTGAGATGATAAGCTAGAGTAAATTCGCTAGCATAAAATAACTTCCTCCCACTAGTGCCATTTTTAAGGGGGATTAATGATCTTTCTCTCATTTCTACCAATTCATTTAGTATAAAGCCTCTTGGATATTCATTTCGTCAGCCCCTTAAATTCAAGAACTTCAATCTAATCTCACTTTTACTGAACTTTGATAACTCAGGGTGATTATATATTTCCTTTCACACCAAGGACTCTGTCTATTTAATGCATGATTTTTGTGATCTATTAAATAGTTGGTTTCTTTTTTGTTAGATTGCATTAATTGGATTTTGTTACCTGCTTCTTTAAACGGTGGTTGTTTTACTTTCGTTATAAGCATGTAGGCAAAATTGCAATGCTGATCTGTGGAATAATTTTCTCAGTGTGGATGCTTATCTGTTGTCTGCTAAAATTAATTTTCTCAGGATAGATGCTTATCTGTTGTCGGCTGAAATTAATATACGTCTGTTGTGAGATGCGGCCTATTAATAGAGAGCTCTTAAATTGAAGTTGTTCAATTTGAGTTTGCTCGATCCGAGTTTACTTCCTGGTTTTTCTTCTAGTCTTCAAAGAAAGGTGAGTGCTAAATTCAATCACAATTTGCATGTTTGGATGCTTCAAATGTATGAATCCTTTCAATTAATTACCAGTCTTGGTGATCCATGATGTATCCCTTTCATACACTTGTGTTTTTCATCTGCATGTGATTCAGTGTCTTAAATGAGCTTCATTCATCTGAAGGTTTGAAAAAAAAAAAAAATTACATGTTAATCAGGGCAATGTCCCTCAGCAGAGACCTCCTCTTCTTGATTCGACAGTTTTGCAAGGACGAGAACCTCCACAAAACTGCTCATATGTGAGTTTCAATTTTCTATATTCTAATTTATGCTTCTAAATTTCAGCTACGGTTTTCTAATTCAGCAAATTAAGCAATGACTTTAGTTAAACCTTTGACACCGTGAACGAAATCTATATAGGCTCGAGAAAGAGACTAGTTTCTACTTCGACATGAATTATTTTGAAGAGCTGGTATTGAGTGGAAATTGGAGCGAGGTAGAGGCTTATTTGTCGAGCTTCACAACACCCGATAGCAACGAGTACTCTATAAAAATGTACTTCGAAATCAGAAAACAAAAGTTTCTTGAGGCACTAGACAGGTAAGTTATGTTGGACTGTTTATTAAAATTTCAACGAAACCAGTTTTTGAAACAATTTAACACATGCGTTTTTGGTTTGTAGGCAAGACTTGGCTTTGGCACTAGACATCCTGCTGAAAGATTTGAAATGTTTTGCGTCATCAAATGAACACCTGTACAAAGAAATGGCTTGGCTCCTAACAATGGAAGACTTCAGGTATGGATTTTGTGTTTGTCAATCAATTCTTTAGACATTATACATATTGATGACACCACCAGCTAAGCAGCACCGACGACAACTATTATTATAATTCCAGAAAACATCATTCGCTCTCCACGTATGGAGATATTATATCTGCTAGAAGACGACTCATGGATGAAGTTAAGGCACTCCTTGAAGCAAATCCCCACTTCCGCCGGAAAATAAAGCTTCCTAACATGGAGACCACACGGTTACGGCGGCTCATCAACCAGAGGTACATGTCTTCTCTTTATGTCATTTTCCATTCTTCTCTTTATGTCATTTTCCATTTGGAATTTTTCCAATGATATGTTTAACATCTTTGTCGTTTTTCTTAATTAAACATCAAATAATATTCTTGGAAAATTAGTTCCATTTTACTCAATGAATCTGATCTTCTTTCACTATGACCTGTAGTTTGAACTGGCAGCATAGTCAATGTGGACGTTCTGAGTGTGTGCCCCAAATCAATTCCCTTTTGTTTGATCACAAATGTACTGGTCAACCAAACGACCAAATCCCATTGGTATTTAACTATCTCAGCCTGGATTTATCTCTTTCTCTGAGTATCATTTTTTTTCTAACTAATCCTTTTCTCCATAATTAATTTCAGTCCTTTCAAGCTATCTCAGTATCAAAATCTCCGCTTGTTGGCAATTCGAATTTTCCCCTATTTAGGTTGCCTGACTCTCAAATTTCATCCAGTGCTATCAACCCTACAAATCAAAACAACCTTGGTACCTTTTGATCCCATATGTTTATTAATATTTTATTCTTATGCACTTCCAAATATTTTACTAACCATGAACTGCATTTTTAGTGGTGACTTCGGAGGCTATCAAGGATTCCACCAATGCCTTTAGAATATTCTCGAGGATGCCTGTGGATAAGGTATTTACAAATGTTTGATAAAGCTTTTGTCATTACTAAAGCGATTTTAAGGTGATTAAGAAATCACATTTAATAGAGCTCTCTCTCTCTCTCTCTCTCTATATATATATATATATATATATATATATACATACACATACATACATACATACATATATACATGCATACATACATATATACATGCATACATATATAAGAATGAGTTGTGGTCAAAGGGGGTTTGAATTTCAATCACATGGATAGGGGCTTTTAGGGAATGTGAAATGTTGTGTAATTTTTTTAAACCTTTTGGTACAACTGAGGGTAGCATGTGTTTAGGTATATTTACTGAAATACTTTCATTTTGGTAAATTTAAATTTTTGATTTATGGAGACATCTGGATATTTCTGGAATATGAAATTATTTTGCAACCGTTTTTGTATCGAGTACAACTCATACAAACTTATTTGTTGGTATAATTACTAAAATGGTGTTATAGACACATTTAGTTGAAATATGGCTTTTGTTGTGCAATTAACACAAAAACATATTAACACGTTATACAATTAACACATTGCTATAACTAGCCGTTGGAAGATATCATTATACTATATAAGAATGAGTTGTGGTCAAAGGGGGTTTGAATTTCAATCGCATGGATAGGGGCTTTTTGGGAATGTGGAATGTTGGGTAATTTTTTTAAGGGATAATATCAAAAACCTCCCCTGAGGTTTCTCTTAATATCACCTGGTAGCACCCCTAAGGTTTTAAAAATATCACTTACCTCCCTTACTTTTGTTATTTATGTAACAAAATTTTTAAAAACCCTAAACTACCCTTTCACTTGCTAAATAAAAATGTTCCTAAACCACTTTGTTCACTTCAAGAAAACCATCACCTCAAAAGCAATCTCTTGTAGTACCACTACATCACAATTCTATACCCTATAAAAATATAAATTTGAAAAATAAAAATGATATTTGAAAAGAAATACACTTGCATTAATTTAATTCTATATGCTCAAAACGATTTCCTATAAATTTACATTTTTTCCAACATCTTCTCAACGCTTTACTCAAACCATTAAACTATACCAATCATTATAAAAATCAACCCAAAATAAGCAAATAAATCATACCCCACTTTATCACAATCACAAAAAGTAAAAGATAAACAAAATTTAATTTATTATAATTTACAGTAAAATATTGCATAGTCATCCAAAAAATATGAGTAAGAGAGAATGATGGAGAAAAGGGAAAAAGAAGAATGTGACTTTGGTTTCTTTTTTTTTTTATTTTTGAGCTTCATTTATTTGATATGTTGTGAATTATGTGTCAAGTGAGGGTTAATATTGTCGTTTTACAATTACTAGGGGAGGTACGTGATATTTCTAAAACCTCAGGGGTGCCAAGTGATATTAAGAGAAACCTCAAGGGAGGTTTCTGATATTATCCCTTTTTTTAAACCTTTTGATACAACTGAGGGTAGCATGTGTTTAGGTATATTTACCGAAATGCCCTCATTTTGATACATTTAAAGCTTTGACTTATGGAAACATCTGGGTATTTCTGGAATATAGAATTATTTTGCAACCGTTTTTGCATCAAATACAACTCATATAAGCTTATGTATTAGTATAATTACTGAAATGGTATTACAGACACATTTAATTGAAGTGTGGCTTTTGTTGTGTAATTAACACAAAAACATATTAATACGTTGTGCAATTAAGACATTGCTATAATTAGCTATTGGAGGATATTCTTTTGTTTGAAACAACTTATGTCTACTCTTGAGCGATTTTCAACTGACATCTGTAGGGGTTTTTTAGAAATGGTAAAATTGTAAAAACATTGATAAAGTAAAGTGTATAAGTATGTGCTGCAATTAGAATATACTATTATTAGTTTTGTCATATTTGATAACTATTTCTTTCCAAAATGTACTATTATTTGTCCAATGAAAAATCTTCTCTAACCACAGGCACCAAACACGGGCACTCCCCCTTAGTGTATATATATATATATATATATATATATATATATATATATATATATATGTACGTGTGTGTGTGCACCTTATTCTACCAAGCTAGCTAATGAGCACTTGTATTATCTTTCCTTTACCTTTTCTCCTTCTACATGTAATCATCACTCTTTTGGTTTGCAATTGTATTGGTTTAGGTTGTGTCACAAACAAATGTTCCAGTTCAAAGCCAGAATTTGGATGTTAATTGTCCTGAGGACTTACCTGGAAAGGTTGAACGTTGTATGGACATGAGCTCCTTACCGACTAGCATGGACTTTCATCCTTTGAAAGGAACTCTCTTGTTAGGTCAATTGTCGTACGACTAAGTTACTTTACTAAGTTAACGTTCTACTATCAAGTATCAACTTTATTGACTTGTGTATTATTGTTCTAATTTTTCAGTTGGAAACATCAATGGTGAAACAGAATTGTGGGATGTCCGCTCTGAAGTAAAATTTTTTTGGAATGCGTTCATGATTTGGAAGAGAGAGACCATCTCCTCATCATTTCTGGTAAATAAATTAATTACTGATCATTATTGATCTTCATCTTGGAGTCGTCCTGATACTATTTGAACCTTTCATTTCAGATTGATTATAATCAAAATCCCCAAATTTCAGTTAATCGTGTTTTATGGAGCCCAGATGGTTCAATCTTTGGTAAGTACACAGGAGTTGAACTTCCTCTTTACCATCTATCTTCTAAGTATTTATTTTGTTAAAAGTGTAATTTCTTTTACCAATTATAATAGGTGTTGCATACTCAAAACAAATTGTCCAGTTGTATTGTTATCATGCTACTGGTAATTACATCGAAAAACAATTGGAGGTATATCTATTCTCTTCTCTTTTAATTTCTAAAGTTGTTCACCTTCTGATAACCACTTTAACTTTGAAGATCGATGCTCACTTGGGAGGGGTACACGATCTTGCATTCTCTTCGCCATACGATCAAATTCTTGTAATTACGTGTGGAGAGGACAAACTCATTCAGGTCTAAATATGAAATAGTACTCTAGTAATTTTACTAGTTAAATAAAATAGGTAATAATATTTATAGTTTGTGCCAGGTGTGGGATAGTATGACTGGTTCCAAGCAATACACATGTGAAGGTCATGGATCCCCTGTGTACTCGCTGTGTGCTCATCTGAAGGAAGATATCCATGTATAGTTGCTCCTTGTTACCATTAAAGACTTTCCTTTCTCTACTTTTTTTTTTAACTTGATTTGGTATATTTCTTCTTATTTTTCTTTTTTTCTAATGTTTTACTAATTGATACATTGCAGTTTGTATTTTCCACATCAACAAATGGTGAGATAAAAGCGTGGATGTTTGACAATGATAACACAGGACCAAGGGTTGCCCTTGATGCACCTGGCCATTCTTGCATGAGAATGGCCTATAGTGCTGATGGTAAAAGGTAAGTCGTAGATGTAGTATTGTCCTTGGTGATTCTCCAGTAACTAAATCAACTTAACATTGTCAGGCTGTTTTCTTGTGGGACAAACGAAGATGGAGACTCGTACTTAGTTGAATGGGACGACACTGAAGGTTCTATAACCCAAAGCTACCATGGGCTCTCTAAGTCATCTGCAGCCATAGTGCAATTCAGCACAAGCAGAAACAGGTTTTTGGTTGCCGGTGACGAACATTTACTCAAATTTTGGGAAATGGACAATGTCAAAATTTTAGTATCTCTTGATGCTGATGGGGGCCTACCTGTATGATCTATACACCTTTTTGGATTTATGCTTTTACTTGCTATAATAGTATTATACATTTTCAATCATTTGTGATGATAAAAATGATATTTCATTTACTTGTTAACTTCTTTCTCTATGTCAAGGCAAAGCCTTATGTTTGCTTCAACAAAGAAGGCACTCTTTTGGCTGTCTTTGCTGATGATAGTAAGATCAAAATCTTGGCAAATGATATTGGTACCCAATTGCTGCAGACTTTGCCTTCTGGCTCTGTTGATTCGACAGGACGTCCTTGCAGATCATCAGGGAAGGTCAGCTACTAAAACCTTTTTTTTTATGTTATTTTTCGAGAAGCAACTATTTTCTACATTAACAGTGCACAATTAGGCCAGTGACACCCTCCGGAATTAAAATTGAGGATGAAAACATCCCCATGGCCATGGGGCGTGGTCTGTGAATTTTTCTTTAGATTTCCTTTTCTCTTCTGATCTACAAGTCATCGAATTTCACTTTCTCTTCTTTTGTTTAACTTCACTGCCCGAGCATAGTTGATATGTAAACTTGAACCGTCTGAAAACAGGATGATCAAAACATGAAATGTCTAGGAATTTCAGAGCTAAACAACCACCTGAGCACTAAGGAATATGCAAAACCTACACAAGTTTCGCGGTGCAAATCCCTGAGGCTCACAGCTGAATTTAAGACAAACAGGGTAAGATTCTGTGTTGCATAAGTCTTCGTTCATATTAAGGGCTACACTTAACCGTTGGTGTTGGTGGCACCACTAGGAGTTGGCATCATATTTTTAATCGCATTTTCTAGAGTTGTTCATTTTTAACCTAATTCAATGACGTACATTAAAAGAGCATACTATACATCGACTATTTTCCTACCACAAACATTAAATGAAAATATAGAAACTTCTTCATTCTAGATATGGTCTTTTATATTCTTAGTAAGAAATTATACCATGATGCCTTTCTTGCATTAACCACCACAAGAGATGATCAGTAGAAAAAAAAAAAGTTTCTATTCTGTGTAGTAATCAAATTTGATTGCTCGGTATACTTCTCTTCTGGTATAACCGTACTCGTATTCATTGAATTGAACTTAGTTGGGGGCGTATGCATTTTCCTTCTGCTTTTTTGGGGGTTAAATTGAGCATTCCGGAGTAGGTCACTATACAGTCATGATTAGGAGTCCTATATTTCGAATTAAAACCTATATGATCACTACGGATTACGGAAAGCTAACTAACAACTTCAGCAAAATCTAAGACGAAATACTTAATCTTTGGTGGGAGGGGGCAAAAAAAAACATTGCTACTAAAGTACAAAGGTTGAAGCACTTAATTGAGTGGGTAGGAGTCATTCCAGAGTTGTTCAACATTTTGAACTTAATTCATTGGTGTACAACAAAAGAAGGGTAAAATACACTTCACCTTCATGTGGTTTAGCGATTTTTCATATAGCCCTTCATAGTTTCAAAAGTTATACATAATCTCTTCATAATTTGGATTAAAGTATCAAAATGATGAAAAATATCCTTTGTGACGAAACCCGAGGAAATGTAAAAATATCCTTGTTTAAAAATTAAAATGGGTTCAGTGATCAAAATATATAAATGTAATATGTATGACACTTTAACCCCTTATGATTTTATATTTTACTATATAACCCCCTTATGATTTAGTACTTTACCATATAATCCCCTTATGATTTTCAAAATATATATGTAACCCCCTTGCGGTTAATTAATAATTTCCAACTTCACAAAGGAATACTTTTGATATTTTAATTGACTCCATTATGAAATACAAATTTCGTGACTTCGACGATTTAATCCAAATTATGACGAGGTTATATATAGTTTTTCAAACCACAAGGGAGTAATGTGAAAAAGCGCTAAATCACAGGAGGTAAAGTGTACTTTACCCATAAAAGAATATAACATACATTAATTATTTCTCTACCACAAAAATTAAATGAAACTATAAAAATGTCCTGATCTAACTCTAAGTATGGTCTTTTATGGTCTACGTAAAGAATTATACTACGATACATTTCTTGCATTCACCACAAGAGATAAGTAAAACAAAGAAAATATTATGCCCTGTTTGATAACGCAATTTAGCACTTAGACTTAATGAATTCAAATCTTAACATATTCAAACAGTTTGATAACAAAAAATTCAACATCTAAATTAATTAAGTGACACTGAATCTTCTAGGCAAAACTTACTTACAAAATTAAGTGATAAACTATTCACTTATCACTGAATGTGATATCCACTCAAATATGTTAGATTTAATATTTAATAATTCAATAACTTAATGGATTCAAACTTCAGATTTGAGAGTTCAAACTTCAGTTTTCAGATTTCCGTTTTATCAAACACACCCTCACTCTATATAGTAATGGAACATCTCCATTGACTGATAATTTTCTTCATATGTAATGCTAAGAAAGATGAACTTGATCACTCCTTGTACTACTCTTCTGGTACAATCGTACAAATATTATTAAACTGAAATTAGCTGGAGGTATAAGCAGTTTCCTTCTTCTGCCTTTTTGGGTCAAATTGAAGTTACTTATTGACTTTTAATGATCTCAGATATGTAGGTTGCTATACACTAACGCAGGTAACGGAATATTGGCTTTAGCAGCAGATGGCATTCATCTATTCTGGAAGTGGCCAGGAAATGGGTATAACGATTATGGCCAGGTACAACAGTTGATGCGTTCTGTTTTCTTCTGCATCTCTCTCTCTCTTCGTTTCTGTATGTGTATCATTGTTTTCCCGTGTGTTGATTTTTAGTTAAATTTTTAACTCTTGTCCTGATTCGCCAGTAGGGAAAAATTGGAATAGTTAATCATTACAGTTCTATTATTTAGCAATATGCTCATTGCTGCAGGCAACAACAAATCGTCCCCCTTGTCTTTGGCATCCAAAGACTGGATCAATTATGGTCAATGACCTCAACAATGACCCGTATCAAATAGTCTCACCATGCTTTGCATTATCCAAGAACGACTCTTATCTTGTATCAGCATCGGGAGGGATGGTTTCATTGTTCAACATTGTAAACTTTGAGGTAAGCATGTGATAACTTATTTGTCAAAATTTTTTAATTTGAGCTGATAGAAATGGAAAAGCGGGCAGAAAATGTTTAACCAAAACACTTCAGTCATGCAGAAGAAAAATGCTGTGTGTGATTCCCGCTGATCATTGTATATCCTTTATCCTATCTATCTAATAACTATTATGGAAGGGCAAATCTAATTTGCATTCTTGAACACGTGGAAAAACTAAATTGCCAATTTTATTGTTAGGGCACCATTTTACATGAATCGTCTCTCCCATTGATTTCGAGTTCAATTTGTTGGATGTTAACTGCAGAAAGTGAGGCGTTGCCTGCTGCCTCCACCTACAGCTACATGCATGGCATTCTACCCTCCAGATAACAACCTAGTTGCTATTGGCATGGACGATTCAACTGTTCTCATCTACAACGTACGAGACTCTGAGGTATAACACTTTTCTCGTGTGTGTAAAACTTTTCAAATGATGAAAGAGTCGTAGCGATCAATTTACCCATTTTCCATACATATTACAGCTTATGACCAGGCTTTCTGGGCACTTGAAAAGGATTAGCGGCTTAGCATTTTCGAACTCATTAAAGGTGCTGGTCTCTGCTGCAGTAGATTCTCAGGTCTGCTCTAAATAAATACATATGTCGCACTCGTGTCCTTATAAGAATTGTTGTTATTAGCTGCAATGTGCAGCAATAATATTCCTAATCCGACCATCTCATATGCAAAATTCCTGAATCAATCATATTGTTCCCTTTTGTTGCAGATCATTGTCTGGGATACAATAACGTGGGAGAAAAAGAAAAGCATCTCGATGCAGATATCAGTTGGGTGGTGGCTGCCATCAGAAACCTCGGAGACCGTTATCCAATTTCACAAGGATCAATTGCACTTTCTTGCAATCCACGAGACTCAACTTGCAATGTATGAATCAAGAAGTCTAGAACGCATCAGACAGGTCAGTTTTTTCGCCCATTCATTCTTAGTTTTTTTCACCCATTCACTCTCCACAAGCACTCGAAGCATACATATATAGCAACTTGTTTTTGTATACACTGGTTTTAATTGCTTTAGACTACGTTTTTCTCAATTGCTTGTAGTGGAACACCAGAGACTTCTGTGCAAGGATTTCGAGCGGAACATTTTCATGCGACAACCAGCTGGTATTTGTTGTCATGAGAGATGGAATTGTTATGATACTCAGCGCCTTAGATCTGAGTCCAAGATTTCGGATTGATCCTTCTGCTTACCTTCCGCCTAGTAGTGGGTACGTATAACTAGCTACAAGCTTAAATATCGCGGTGTCATTCTTCATCCCACTTTTTATTATATTACTATTTCTTCTTAATAAACATCATATTTTAGTTCTTTTTTAGTTTTTTTAAGATACAATAACTATTGATTAAGTAAAAAATAAATAAAACAATTTTAAAAAAGTAATATATAATAGAAAAATAAAAAATACAGCAGAAAATTCATAAAAATCTCATTTTTTATGCATATTGATTTTTTGAGTTTGTTAATTTTTGTGTATTATTCAATTAATAGTTATTGGATCTTAAGGAAACCAAAAAAAAAATCTAAAATGTGGTGTTTATGAAGAAGAAATAACAATATAATAAAAAGTGAGACACGAAATGACATAAAATGTGGGACACAAGATCCGTTGTGCTTAGATATATATTGCTCGTCTCTTACGCCTGGACGGGCTTGCCATTTGGGCAAATTAATGATTTTCAACTTAAGAAATAAAAGACGGAAACTTGCATGTTTTATTTACATTTGTGCTCTATACCTGCATAAAACTAGCTCATCTTACAATCATTTTCACCAAGTTTCATAAAATCTTGGCAGTTTTTTGTTCATGACTTAACTTTCCTCTTCATCATATTACGTTTGACGTTAAATATGCCCTTTGGCACTATTTATTTGCCTTCAATATTCAATCTTATTTAATTTAGTTGTATCATCTTGAACTTACCAATCTGCTTCTCTGGATGCAGTCATCATGTATATCCAGTGGTGATAGCAGCTCATCCACAGAAGTCGAACCAATTCGCCTTGGGGCTGAGTAATGGCGATGTAATCGTTGTTGAGCCTCATGAGTCTGAAGGAAAGTGGACAATATTACCACCATTTCACAATGGACCAGGAAATAGGATAATCATAGATTGAAGTTTAGTACATCCTCTCAAAAGATGATGTGTTCAACATAGTTTGCATATTTCAGATTTCAAAATAATTAGCCGAGATTTGGCAATAACATCAATAAAACGGCTTATGTAGCTGAATGTGTAATTGTTTTATGCCTATATTAACTTTTCCGAAGTATGGAGATGTAAACCTCCTCATTGCGATTTACTTTTTTTTTTTTTTTGGATAAAATATCAAAAAACTTCCTATGGTTTGATAAATGTTCAATTTAAAATCCTCTGATTTGGAAACCTACGCGATAACTCTCTGCGGTTTCGACTAAATTAAAAATTAGATAAAGAATATTCAATCTAACGGTTGTACGTGAAACGCGAATATTAGTCCTATTATACGTAAAAGCAAAAACTTGTGTAGATCTGGTCCACGGCCCTACATATAGACCGAGCGGTTCACAAAATGCCACATCATCATGGCAGAATTTTTCAAATCAAAATTATTTTGACTCCTTGAAGGCCTTTCCAGTATGCAGATATTTCACTTTAAGCACCGTTATCGCAAAGAATGTCCAGCAAATCTTCAAATGCGTATGACATAAACAAGTCAATATTTAAAAAGCAGTCCACAAAGTTATCAATAAATGAGATATCAACCAGTCAATTTTCCAAAGGTATCTTCCAGTAACATTTTAGCCATAATCTTTCCAAACAATGGCTACTAGCCATAGCCATATACATACAAATCAATAACTAGTTTTAATAATGTTCCAGAATTTTCTTCTTCCTTTTTTTTTTGCCCAAACTCCATCTTATCCTTGTATTAAGATCTCCCAACCCAAAATTTTTTTAAAAAAAAAGATAAAAAAATCGTTAAATCCCCCAAGATCTTGAATTTTTTTTCTATTTCTTTTGATTTAAACATTTGTTGTTATTTTCAAAATTATAGATCTTAAAATTTAGGGTTAACAACATAAAAGCCCCATGTGGTTTCATATCATACGTATCGGTACCCTATGGTTTGAATTATTCTGAAAAGTCATCAGAAATCATTAAAACAGACGGAGCTGAGTGAAAAGACGAAAATACCCTTTTGATATAAGCGAAAATTGCAGAAGTAATTTTGAGGTGCGAGGGAGGATGAGTCCAAGATAGGGAAGGACAAAGCAATCCAAAGCAAAAAGGCAGAGACTTTGATATCAGAAGCTATTGGAAAGAGAAGAAGAAGGGTTCCCGATACTGTGGGTGTTTCTGAGGAATGGCAGAGCTTTGCTTGGTGGCTTCACATGGCTCCCATCCTGGGCTATTTGTCCATCCAACTGAACAAGGAGGCTTAGGCAGGGTCTTTAAGTCTGCTTTATTTCAACTCAAATTCAACTCACTGAGCTCCCTTCCCAGTGCTGGACTTGATTACTAGTTTCAACATGTTCAACATTTTTGGTTTATTGTAGGTTGCTACACTGTTAGTTGTCAAGTGGATAAGAGGGTTATCAAACTTTCCTGACAAACACTGGATCCTATCAGGGTTCTTTGCAGCCATGGTATTACAAACCAAGGCTGCATTGGACAGAGGATCAATCAGAAGCAGTGGGCAAATCCCAAACAGAAAGAACTTTGATCTGATCCCAAGTGAGCTTGAGGAAGACATTGTCGACCACTTTCTGCACTTTCCCTTCAATATTTACAAACAAAATATAACCAGATATATTTTCCCCCCGCTGGTTGCTACACTTTCTGTTTCCTTTGCTGGCTTTGAGAACTACATCATCCTTTGCTGGCTTGCAACCTCTGGTTGATTGATTACTTACAATTTTTCACAGGCTTCGAATGCTGGCTTGAGAACTGCTCTGTGTCCTTCAATTTTGGCCGAAGCCGAAGACCAGAACAAGTTCTCTTTTCATTAAAGGGTGAAGGGTAAAGTAGGCATATCAGGTGAAAGTTTGTGGTAGAAATCTATTTTCCGCAAGAAACACGCGCCTTTCCAATGCGTTTAAGAGAAACACCGTAAATTTGACAATTTCCGTCGACTTTTCAGAATAATTCAAATCATGGAGTATCGACGCGTATGATATGAAATCACAAGGGGCTTTTCTGTATGATGGCTATACCACAAGGGGCTTTTTTGTTTTTAATCCTAAAATTTATCTGAAACCTAACGTTAGTTTTTGTGGGAAAGAGGTGAAGGCGACATGGAGTAGAACAAAGCGATAGTGACAGTTGTAAATTGGCGAGAAAGAGCGACGAGGACTTTGGGTTCAAAACGAGAGAGTGCCTGAAAAAAGGGGTCATACGGTTGGCTATGAATCTCTCTTGGCTGGCAACTGCTACCTCCTCCCGAGCAAGGGCTGCTAGGTAATGGCAGTGATGGAGCGGAAGTTTGAGAGATAATGAGGAAGGATCCAAGTGCTGTTTGGGCTTCATCTGGTATTTGAATGATTAGTATTAAGCAATGGCACCAGAATGCGGGGCTTTGGGGGGTCTACATAGACGTGGCAATTATGCCCAAAATCCAATAACCCACCCAACCCACCCACTAATTTGAGAGGTTGGGTTGGGTAAGTTGGGTAATAAAAACTCACATATATTTTGGATGGTTTGGGTATTTATGTTGGACACCCATTATCCAACTTAAGAAAAAAATAAATAAACAAATTAAAATCAAAAACCAAGAAATAATAATGAAAGTAAACATGTGCTTTATTCAATTTAGGAGCTGTATGGTCAGAGCTAGAAAATTTGGATTTCTGAGCTTATGCCCCTTGGGTTGCTTGCCAGCCCTCTGAGTTCTCAATCCTAAAGGCCACCATGCTGACTGTTTTGAACAAGCTAGTGCTGTAGCATTTGCACATAACAATGCTCTACAGGCTATCCTCCCCAATCTTGAACTCCTGCTCAAGGGTTTCAAATACTGCAACTCCAATTTCTATGATTGGCTCCTTGATAGGATTAATGATGATTGGCTCCTTGATAGGATTAATGATCCCACAAAGTATGGCAAGTTAACAATCCACAAGTGTATTTTAGTGTGTTTGTATGTGTAAAAATAAAGTATTTCAAAAGAGCTTAAGAAGTGAGTGTGTGTTTGTATCTGTGAGTGTTTTAGTTTGTAAAAATATGTCTATCTATGTGAAAATGTGATTATTTGGGTGAAATTTTTTTTATTGTATGTGAAAATGTATTTGAAAGAGTTTATGTATCAAAATCTATTAATTAATATATTGGGTCATATTTGGGTCATGGGTTTGAGTTGACCCAATATGACCCAATCCAAAATTGGGCGGGTTGGGTGTAACCCATTTAAATGAAAACCGAATATTAACCTGCCCAAAATTCACCCAACCCTCCCAATTGCCAAGTATAGGTCTATGTGTTGGGCAGAAACGGTTCCAATTGGACACCGGCGGATGGTGGCGGTGGGCTGAGGCGGAGTTCAGGCAACCGTCCTTTCGTCTAACGAGGGGCTGTTGAGGAGCCTTCTATTTCTAGTCTAGAGATTTTTCATTTTTAATCTGCCAGGATAATGTGGCAAACTTTAGACCGCTCGGTCTACAGGTGGGCTTATAGACCGAGTCTACACAAGTTTTTGCCTACGGTAAAATGCTTTTCATTCAATTTTTAATTTAATCGAAACCGTAGTGAACTATAATGTAATTTTTTAAATCAGAGGGAGTTAAATTAAATATTCGACAAATTATAAGGAGTTCATTTATATAGGGGCAATATTGACATTTTATGTATAACTGTTAGATTGGATGCTTTCCATCCAATTTCAATTTAGTTGAAACCACAGGAAGATATAGTATAAGTTTCCAAACTAAAGGAAATTAAATTGAATATTTGATAAATCATAAGAAGTTTTTTTTATATATTTTACCCTATTTTTTCTTGAACAAATGATAGTTAAACCTGGGGCTCCTTTGAAGGCAATGTTGCCCAAAAAGGGAAAGGGTGGAGGGAATATGAGATTTATTAGTATGGATTTGTTAATAAAGTAAATTTTATATACACTGACAATGTATATATTATCACGGTTGGATATATGATATATATGCAAAATTTGAGTTTTAAATTCAAATTTGGATTATGTGTCATGCATCTAATAATGAAAGTGTATATACTATCAGTGTATATAAAATTGGGTTGATTACATTTATCTCCCTTGAGGTTTGGCCAAACTACAAATTGGACCCTTAGGTTTGGTAAAACCACAAAAAGGTCCCTCTGTTTCAAACTCTATAACATATGCGTCCCTGCTGTCATTCTACTGACGTTGACCAGTAAGTTGTAACAGAGTCAACAGAAATTGTGACACAATTCCTAAACTATCATGAACACCAAAATTTTATCATTTTATTTATTTTTATTTATTTGTTTCACTTCTATCTCTTGGAAAAAAAATCATTTTTAGAAAAAATCAAAAGGGAAAGAAAAGAAAAAAAATCAAATACAATTTTTGCAAAAAAAAAAAAAAAAAGGCAAGCAATCCACGTGCACGCACGCCAATCCTTTCCCATGGCTTCGTACCAGAAGCTGGATGAATAGTACAGCAAATTGCAGCTGCATTTTTTATCCCATTTCCACTCAAATTTGGGGGGACAGATCATCTACCAATCTTTATCCCAAATCTGCCATCTAAAGGCTCAAAATCATCCCGAAAAATCTGTTTTCATCACACCCATTGACATTAGGGTTGGAGGGAGCTTTGATTCCATATAAATAGATAAAAATGGGGTCTGAGAGGCATAACAACAGATGAGACAGTAGAGGGGCGGCGGAGAGAGCAAAGGGAGAGAAAAAAACAGTTAAAAAAAGGGAAAACAAGAAGAAAAGAAGGGCAGAATATTTTTACAGAAAGGTGAGCCAGGGTTGGAGATTCAGGGAACTTCCCAGCCATTTTCCGAACTCATAAGTGCTTTTTTTGGGAAGATATTTTTTCTGGATAATCTACGGTGTTTGGGGAGGAAGTTTGTGTTGATCATTTCTAGAAAAAAAGGATGGAATATCATCAAATTTGGGCTTAAACTAGCCGTCCATGCCAACCTTGAAGTGGGTTCCTGGAAGTTTTGCAGCTTCACTTTGTCATCTTACTTCGAAGTTTATTGCATCCTCTCATCAAAAGGTAGCTCCTTTTGCTTGTTTCATCTCCCTATAAGCTTAAATCCTGACCCAATCTGTCAAGGTTTTCACGCACTTGTGTTTGTTGTTTCATCCTATGATATTTTTTTCTTCCTTTTATGCATCATTTAGCTCAGATTCTTGCTCTGATGTTGATTAAAGATGTGATATTTATGTAATAAGGTCGAGTTTGATGATAGGATTGTGTAACGTCGTTGTCTTGACTTGAAAGTTCGGTGCTTGTTTGGGTTTTGGTTTCTTCCGTTTTTGACATGAAAACCCAGTAAGGTTGAAGAAGAAACCAGCGAAGAAGATGCATGAAAGATTTGTAAAATTACATTTTTGCCCCTCCAATTTCTAACCAATTTCACTATGGCCCAAAATCTGAATATTGGAACCGATTTTTGCCCTTTTAAGTTTTAATCCTCCTTTTATACTTTCAGTGAGTTTGTTGGGTAGGAGTGAGCAAACAGTACAAATTCGGTAATTCAGTTAGTTGAATTCGGTGAATTCGGTTATTTGACTTATAGAAATCTAAATCACTTTCAATTTCGAATTGGTTATAACCGAATTCATTTCGCAATCGATTTTGAATTTGGAAATGGTAATGAATTCGGTCTAACCGAATTCATTTATTAAAAAAAAAAACTGATAAGATAACCCTGTTATGGTCCTGAAGTAAGTGATTGTGTAATTTTTAATTTACAAATTGGGGCTTCTAAATTATACTACATTCATTATGCTCCTCAATGATTTAAAAATTATTACTGATTTGATCCCCAAGATTATTCATAATTTAACACATTACTTATGTTCTAATCATTTTGCGGTTTAATTGGCATTTATTTGATCACTTATACCTAGAATCCTTAGTCTATGATTTAAGGAACACATAAAAAGTGATTAATTTAAACTAGAATAAACCTTAGACTGTACAATGATTAGTGATAATTTATGAATTTATAATTTGCAATGATTAATAAAAAGTAATATTAGTTACAAACTTACAAATTACAATGATTAGTGATAAGTTATATTAGTTACAAACTTATAATTTATTTCAAATCAAAATAAAACTTATTTACTTACATATGTTATTGTGAAAGCCAATACACTAATACATTGATTTGTAATTCATATACATTCACTTACACTGCTTAGTTGTCTTGTCTATAGTTAAAGCCTTAAGATTAGTGAATAGAGAATATGAATTTTTATGTTAAATATGTAATGTAAATTTAGAGCATATACTAATACTTGCAAGTTACAGGTTACGCATTCAAATATTCAATAATTCAAACATGAATGATGTATCAAATTACCAATATCTAAATTCTAATTACTAATTATGTTTATTGTTTAATATTTAGTATTATACATATATGTATTAATTATTATCTAATTCTAGTCATGTTACTTAGGGGTGGCAATTCGGGTCCAAATCAGGTTGGCGGATCGGGTTCGGGTCAACCCGTCAGAAAATCTGTTGACCCGAACCCGATCCGCCAACCCGTGACGGGTCAGGTATGCTGACCCGAACCCGAAAATTTCAGGTCGGCGGGTTGGCGGGTCGACCCGAAATGACCCGAAACTTAATTTTAATTTATTAATTTATCACTGTAATTTCTAATAAAATCAATTTCTCACAAAACTAATTACATAATCAAGTAATAAAAATTTAAATAAATAATTCCAAACCAAATCTAAAATAAATTAAACACCATAAAAGTGTTTTATCCCAAACAAAATATAAAATAAATTAAAAGAGTATAAAAGTAAAAAATAATATAATATATTATTTGTCCAAATATAATAATTTCAACTTCACACAAATTAAATAAATTCATTTAGGATTAAGTAATTAATGCCTTTGAAAAAAAGAATAACTTAGTTTAGTTAGATAGAATTATTTTTATGTTTATTAAATTATTTTTAATTCGTAAACGGGTCATATCGGGTCATATCAGGTCACCACGGGTTGACCCGAAATCGACCTGTTTTCTTTTCGGGTTCATCGGGTCCAACCCGATTCTGACCCGAATTCCCGAAACCTCAACCCAAACCCATTAATTTCGTGTTAGGTTCGTGTCGTGTTTTCAGGTCGTGTCAAAAATTGCCACCCCTAATGTTACTCATGTATAAGATAATAAATATTATAGTTATGTTATATTGTTATGTATTACTATATATTTGTATTATTATAGTCATATAACAATTAACAAATACTAAAATATATTAAACATTATTAAACATTATTATTATTATAAGTACATGATAATACCATGTACTAACTATTATTAATAGCATTTACCTATATAATATAATAATATATTAGTAGTATATACTAATACTAAATAGCATTTATCTATATATTATATAATTTTATAAACTAATTTGGTATTTGAATGCGGTACCCTATTTCATTTACCGAATTTGAATGCGAAATCGGTTATTACCAAATTCATAATCTCATTACCTATTTCATACCATATTAGAATTCGGTTAATTCGGTACGTACCGAATTTGTACCAAATTACCACATACCCGATTTCAAATTACAAAATTGAATTTGAATTCGGTTATGAATTCGGTATGTACCGAATTTGCTCACCCCTATTGTTGGGTAAATTAATTCTGGATTTTATGATATAATTAGATTTCGATAATTTTAAGTTATTTTATTATCTTGTTGGGTTTTAATAAAAATTAGATGAGAATTGGATTAGGTTTAATTTAATTGGGTTTTAATTGTGGGTTGGTTTATTTTTTATTGGATTTTGGTTATTTGCTTTCTGGGTTTAAAACATGGGCTTGGAAGTTAAAAGCCCGTAGTTTTGTTGGATTATTTTGGGGTCAAAATGGTGGACTTGCCTGCTACTTTTGCCTTGGACTTTCTATTGGGCTTGGGGGCAAGGCCTAGGTGTTTTGGTTGGATCAGTAGATGGATTAGCCCGTTGGTTTTCTCTGGTTTTTTTGATGGGCCGAAGCAATCTTGGCCCAGAGAAATAAATAAAACGGCCCGTTGACCTATTCTTTTCGCGCAAGGGATCCGATATGGAAATTGTATTCCAGTCCCTGAACTTTTGAGTTATATTGATGTAACCCTAAACCTTTTGATTTCTTTCAATTAGGTTCTTACTTTAATTTTAAATAGGTCCCTAAACTTTATTTACCTTTAATTTTGACCCCTAATCTTTATAATTATAATTTAACCCTCAAAACTTTTTAATTTTTGCAATTAGGTCCATGATAGTTTTGATTGTTTAAATACAAGTTGCTTTTCTTCTTTAATTGATAATTATACTTCATTTAAGTGCTCTAATTGGTGGAATTCATGATTATTTTTATTTCTTTATAATTAAATTGGTGTCTTGACCATTTTGTTGATCTTTGGAGTATAAATAAGACAAATTTCACCCTATCTAGTCATCACTTCAAGGGAGGTAACCTCTTTTATTATTTTAAACTCTTTTGTGTGCTCCAATGTGATTTTATGTGTAATTGCATGTTTTGAGTGCTTTTTCTTTAATTAGTCATTCTTGTTCATTTTAAATTTCATTTGTTTTATTTAATTTTGATGATTATTTGAGAGGCATTAAAATGTCAAGTTGTAATAGATAGGTGCTCAAAACATATATTTAGTTAGTCTATGTAATAGATAGGTTTTATTTTTTTGCTAAAAATGTATTTAGTTAGATGAACGTAATAGTTAGGTTATTATTTTTTAGAATTCCCCCCTTAGATTGTAGTTAGGGCCCCGAATGTAATAGGTAGGATTTTATTTGCATTTATTTGCTTGAGTGCTTGCATGCTTATGTGTTTACGTGTTTATTCACTTTCATTAGGGCATTTGCATCTAGATATTATGCCTACGTGCTATGTGTTTTATGTGTTTACTTGTTTAAATTATGTTTTATATGATTTATTTAGTTATAATAAATGTATGACGTTACCACACTAATCAAACACTATTTGTGGCCATTCTTCTCGATTTCTCACTAGTCCAACGTTAGTGAAGACCTGTAGAAATGGGCTAGTCCAATGCTAGACCTTTTAGGCCGTTTTTGCTAGATTCACACTTTTTGCATGACATTCATCGCATTTCATACATATTTTTCATTTTTAGGGTCTCTTCTCATCTTGCATGATATTTTCTCTATATATTATCTCCCTTCCCCCTATGTGTGCGAAACATGATATTTAGACTTGCATTCTATTTAGGAAATTAGAAGTAGGTTAGTTCATTTGCTTAATTAGGTTAGGGAAGTCACCCTTCAAATATGGGAAATGGACGAATATGACTTTTTAGCCTTAGCACGCTCGTATCTCTTCTATAAAAAAGAAAATTGAGTCACGAATCTTAGTCCCCCGCACCCGTTATGTTGCATACCTCTCTTTTATGTCACGTATATTTATATATTATAATTCTTTTTTTTCTTCGAGTCTCATCTTTGCATATTCGTGACATCTTCGAAGAATCATTTTGGGTATCACAATTAATGTGATTTGCACCAATTAAACTTTGAAGAGATATTTCGACCCTTTCGATATTCATTAGGTCTAGATTTGCATTCATATAGTAACATCCAAAATGTGATAAGTTTTATAGGTTAAATTAAGAAAATTTTTGACTAAATCACGCAACTAGTCTTGACTAGGTTGAAAGGGTGTTTTGATCAAATTTTTGTTTTCCCTTTCTTCAATCGTGACTCCCGAACTCTTTTCTCTTATTTTTCGAAAACCTGGAGTCGTCTAAAAGGAGTTTTGTTTAGATTTTATTAAAAAAAAAATTTTAGATGACTTGGTACACCTAAACTCGATACCAAGTGGCGACTCTTATTTTTCTTAAAAAACTTTTTTAGACTATTATTTTGGGCCAAAATCGTCGCACTTTTTAAGTTCCATTTTAGGCCCTTTTTCTTTATTTATTCTCTAAAAATCAAAACTCATTTTCACTCAGAAATCAAAAATTCATTTTTTATAACTTGTAATTTTATTTTTCAAAAAATGAGGCGCGACACCATGATTATTGAATCCAAATATCTTCTTCCTTTTGCTTGTCTAACTAAAATCGCACCTTCTCAGCAATACTTCGACGGAATTCCACCAGGTTTTGCTTGCAATTGCATGGCAGCCATCTGTCATCATACCTCATTAATTAGAAGAAAGACAATCCAAATCTTTGGTAAAACTCATAAAAACAAAAAACTTCAATTCACCATAATCCAAAAAACAAAATGTTTCAATTCACCATAACCTTGGTAAGACCCATTTGTCAAGCTAAGGTATCCAGAAACTTCCAAACTTCAAAATCTGCCAAAATAGCACAAAATCCATGAATCTACTGATATCCAAGCCAACGACTTTTTTAATTTATCCAACGAAAAATCATCCATTGGCAGAATTGGTTCCTTTCTTCATTGACTCTCAAAACCCTACCAAAATAAATTTGATATTGTGAAATTATTCAGCTTAAGTGCCATGTTTCTCTTTATGTTTCGAAACTGAAACACAAGAAAATCCAGAGACAACGAAGAAGATATACCGAGGAAGAAATGGTTTGGATGGTGTCAAATCTGGACTCGATAGAGTTGGGGTTAGTTGAGGTCTTGTGGGAGAACAAGAGAGGGTTTTGAACATATCAGAAGTCTGAAAAAAAAATGCAGTTGTTGGAATAGATTGTTTGACCTGATGGTGGTAGTTATGGTAAAGGAATACAAGCGTGAATAGAGAATAAGGAGGCAGATTGAATTTTGTTCATTTTTTCATCATTTCCTTTTATTTTTTGCTTGCGCTGATTTATCTATTCATTTGTTTCTGTTTCTTAATCTTTCTTTCTTCATTTCTCTTTCTTCATTTTTATGGGCATATAATCTAGAAAATTTTCATCTTTGGTATCTTTATCTTTACCTTTTTCTTTCTTTTTTTATTTTTAAGTAATCCTTTCTTCTCTCTCTCTTTTTTTTTCTAACATATCAATCTCGTAGTAATACATAAAGTTTTTTTTTGGGTTATAAATTAAGACACTTTTGTCATTTCAAGACTTCTGGTAATTAGGCTTACAAACCGTCAATGACAAGGGAGTGAGTATTATTTGGCTAAACCATAGGGTCGGTTTTGGTAGTTTGGTCAAACTTTGGGGCAAGTAAATGTAATTAATCCTATAAAATTAATCCTTGTTAATATGGGAAATGAAGGACTAGATTGCAAGTTTTGAAGTGGTTCTTTTTAACGCACCTGCAGTGATTCAAATTCACGCAAAAACGTCTCGAAAAAAGATTGGAGCATCAATTTGAGCTGAGTATGAAGCGGGATTTGCCGGTCATGCTTGACCATTGTCTCTACCTAGGGATGGCAACGGGGTGGGGTTGGGGCGGGGGACCCCTCCCCCATCCCCCGCCCCGCTACCTACAAACTCCCCCCACCCCCGCCCCCTCTCTCATCCCCCGTCCCCGCCCTGCCCGGCCCCGCTTCCCCCGCGGGTGTCTTCTCGGGGCTAATAAAAAATTGTTATATAATTTTATTATGATTAAATTTTAGCAAATAATCAAATACTAAAATATCAACACATTATCAAATTATTATTTATTGTAATTTTACAATTGAAACTTATAAAAACAATCAAATAAAAATTATTTGAATACAATTCAACATGATGAAATAAATATAACTAAAGTAGTCAAGTTTTCACTTTTGGTACAAATACAATCACTAATTCATTATTGTGCTTGTGCTTTTTTTAAGAAAAAAATGTTATTGTATTAAGTATAATTAGGGATTTAGTATAAATGTATTAGTAAATTTAGTATAATCAATTAATAATTTGTATTAGTACACATATATAATTATTAATATAATTAATAATATCAATTATATTATATATACTAATAGACATTATATAATACATATAACTAATAATATCATTATCATAAGTTTGTAACTAATTAAATTATATATTATATATATAATTATATACATATAAATTTTATATATTTATTTTTTTAAAGTGGGTGGCGGGGCGGGGGATGGGGCGGGGGTACACTCTGTGACAGCCCTACCTTACCCTAAGGCGAACCGAAGGGTTCGGCGGACCGCCTGCCCAACTCTCGCCGAGACTCAGTCATACCTCCATCAAAACCGGAATAAAACTGCAAGAATAAATGGAAGGGCCGCCGCCATGCAGGATCCAACCAAGTACAAGGAAACTTTGTTCGCCAAGAGAGTAGGTACATTCCCGAATACATATGGTACATAAACATGAGGAAACACTTCAAAATATACATATTAGTAAGTTTACAGATCCAAAAAGGAACATTGTATTAAGATACATTTAGGATTTCCAAATTGTTGGGGAGCTATACCAAAAGAGCAAAAGAATTTCTAACTAGCTCAACTCATTCCTCAAAACATTGAAGTTCCAAAAGATAGTTCCCTGTAAGGAAAACAAGCATAACGGAACGGGGTGAGTTAAAAGCTCAATGAGGTACCAACAGTATAAACAGCAGAATCAGTAGAATTCATGAGAAAACACTTTGGAGGCACATATTCACATCAAATACGAGAAATGAATGAACATCACAATGTAAAGGATACAGGTGGCTCTCAGGAGCCAAATCCCTGTTGCTATACTTGATCCAGCCCCGTTGACCCTCCGTCAACATTCAAATAAAGGAACTAGTCCAGTAGAACACCACTTTAATGCCAAAATCCCGTTCACCAAACATACCCCTTACCGTGCCCGAACGCCAAACAGGAACAGGAATGGTAATACTCGAGTATACCGGAATCAAGAGTCTCAATACCCAAAGATTCCCCAAGAACAGGTACCCATGGATTGTCAATTATCTCGACCAAACCCTTACTGGCTCGATTTAATTAACTCCCCATGAGATTGAGCTCAAGTTTAACAGGAAGATCGTTGGACACACTTCCAAACAATCTCATAACAAGTGCAAGTAACAAGTTCAAGTACATAACAAGTACAAGTCATAGATTCCAGTTCGTTCAGTACAGGCAAGAGAACGAGTGTGATAAAATACACCCTCGTCTCATACAAAATAAACAGTCAGGAAAGACATTCAACTAGCAATTTGCAAGTACAGGAAATCAGTTTAGCAATAATTCAGGGGAGTGGTGCACTCACCAGTTAAAGCAAGGATACGTCAAAAGTTTCAACCAAGGTAGGGCTCTAATCACCAAGAAACCCTAGAATAACCAAGATAAACAATTATGGTTCCCACAATCACAAATCCAGTAAATGGAATGCATAAATGAGGCTCGACTACATGTCGTACGCCTTTCCAGGTTAAGTACTAGTACAAAAGAATAAAATATGACTTTTGAGCAAAAGGATAACAGTTGGTCCTAGGGTTACAAACAACTCCCAAAACCTATCATTTTTACTAAGATCAATTCAACTTGAAAGAATCTCGTAGCCCTAAAATTTTGGGCAGCATGCCCTCTGTATTTACCTATTTTCCAGCCATTTATGGCTTCATTATTTTTCTCAACCAGTCCCAAAGTCATACACAATATAAATTCATCACAACAGCCGTTCAATAGGTTCAAAGTCATTCGAGTACAAGATTGAGTTAGGAAAATGACCGGAAATGAACTTTATGTCCTAAAACCAAAAGACAGTTTTGACGTCATTTAGTGGAACGAAACAACTGGGGCTACACTTATCAGATTGAGGTATAATTTACACCGTTTCGAAGCTAAGGAAAAGGGCTACAATGTTGAAGAAGGCCACTCAGTCCAGTTTGCAATGTATCTAGGTCAAATGTACCAAAACAATCCCAGATTTTCCAATTCGAAGTTTACTGTGGCAGTCCTGATTCATTCAGTCATATCTCAGCATATACAATTCCAATTCAAGTGATTCCAAAGCCATTTGGAACCTAAGATACAAGGCTATAAGTCTTAAGAAGACATTGACAACCAAATCAGTAGTATTCCTGGTGAAAACAACCAATTACAGAAGCTGATTATCAGGTTCGGACAGAAACAGGGCAGCAGGGGTATTTCAGTATTTTCATAGGCTACGTTGCTCCAATTGAGCTGAAATTTTGTAGGAAACTATAAAATATCATTCTCTACAACTTTCATGTTTTAACCCAAGGATAATTCGGCCTCTACCTGGGGGAAACAGTACCAGGCAGAATGGGGGCTCATTGAAACCCTAATTTCGAAATTTCCTTTCAAAGCCGAATTTTTCCGCAAATAGCCACAATTTACTCCTTAAGGCTTCATTCTAAACCATTCCCAACCATCATCCATGGCCACATAATAATAAACATATAAAAACAGAAAAATCATGAATAAATGGAAAAATTCACCAATCTCAACCAAATTCATGAAATAACCCACAAAATCACCTCTTAGGCTACCACAAGCCACTAATTAAGCATCATTAGATAGAAAAGAGGGGTTCCTTAGCCACTCACCTTATCAACCCAAGAAAGGGAGCAATTTAGCACCTTAATCTTCCAAACCACTCCACCACTCACCTTAATCCCACTAAGAAAGAGGTTTTTATGGAGTAAATCAAGATTCTAACGGTTGATTTGTGAGATTGAGCAAGAAATAGAAGGAAGAAATTGAAGAGTTTTCCTTTCTTTTTCCTTGGAGAGGTTTGGCCACAAGAAGCTTGCAAGATGATGAATTTTGGTCAATTTTTGATTTATTGGTAAAGTTGGTCCAAGGGTCAAAGTCCAACCAAATCACAAAGTGACACTTGTCACTCTCATTAATGCTACTCTATCCTTTTGTCTCTCCAACCTTAATCCATTTGGTAACCTCTAATCATCTCTTAATACCTGCTAAATTAAACCCTGTATAAAAAACTTAACCTAATCGGCCGAATTTTACCGAACTTTCCGCACTAGCGGGGCCCACGCCCGGTATACACTCCTAAAATCTCATGAACTAACTTATACTGGAAAAATGATTTTGAAACCAGATTTACTCATAAAAATTATCCAGAAAATTTTTCTAACAAAGAAAATATAGAAAAGACGTGCAATTAAATAAAATAAAGGCTTGAAAATAAGAAAATTTCCGAGTTCTCACACACTCCCCCGCCCCCCGCCCCGTTTCTAAGTGTCCCTGCCCCACCCCCCGCCCCAACCCCCTCCCTATTAGCCCCCCGCGGGGCGGGTGCCCGCAGTCACCCGCCCCCATTGCCATCCCTATCTCTACCCTATTGTAATGTAGACATAACCAGCATATAGTTCTCCTGTGCCTACCCTCGAAGACATTCATCTGGTGAATGACATATTAGGGATTTTCCTCAAAGATTTGAGTTTGACTAAGGCAATGTTAGTGTTTTGTTTGTCAATACAAAGATCGGGTGCGAAGATATTCTTTGGCTTAATTTTCTGGGGGAATAGGTAGGTTCAGCTAATGATTTTAAAATTATTATTATTTATGTTTTTCTGCATTTTTCTAATATTTTTCTTTTCTTTTACTCTCAATTTTGTAGTTCAAATTGATTTATCATATTTTGTTTACAATTAATGCATTTTGTTAATTTTTGTTTTCAATATTTCTAATGTCAGATACAAACGTGGTTACTAATAGGGGGTAAACGTAATTTAACCATAAACTCAGAGACTCATAAGTAGTTTTGTTAAATTTTAGGGGAATTAAATATCATTGACCTCTAACATTTCGAAGCACAATTTCATCCTTATAGAAGCCGACTTATAATAAACTTTAAAAAGTTGCCTTTCTGGAAGTGATTCCTTATTTTTGAAAAAGAATTAAAAAATCAATATTAAAAAAAAAAGAATGAAAAGTACAATACATTTTTGGTTCACGCCTTTAAAATATATCTTTGTCGATTGTAGTTTAATTGTGAGAGGCATTTTACCAATAGGCAGGAGGGGAAGAAATAACGGCGAATTGCCTTGAATTTAGGACGATCATCAGTGGCTGCGGTTTTAAAAACGCTTCCTCAAGTTAGAGGCGTGGTTTTTGAAAATTCTCAGGATGCCAAAGCATATTTGCAAGAAGATAGTTAGTAGGGAGAGCACTATGGCATTCTTGCCTTATACGCAGATTTCAACCAACCTCAATTAGGATTTAAGTATACTAATGGTACATCAATTCTAGGGATTAAAAACCTTTAAACCATACAAATTTTATTAATTTAAAGAGGTATTAATTAATCGATAAAATAATAATTTATTAATTTATCGAGTCTACTTGCATTTGAAAGAAATAATCATTTCAGTCATTCGAATATACTTACAACTTAAAGAAACAATCATTTGGTTTACATAAAATTGTTGCTAGCATCATTGAAAATCCTGTTAACGATGAAGCCATGAGTGATACAGTTGGAGCCATGTTACGCAGAAGGAAAAACTCAAATCTTCAATAAGTCTACAAAATTTCTTATTCCAATATGAGAATTCAAGTCCAGCACTTTTAGATGAAATAAAAAAAAATTAGGGATGAGATTTAGGTAAATTTAAATTTCAAGAAAAAAATAAACAACAATAGGCTCACATTTGAGGAAAATATGATATGTAATTTTAGTAAATTATTAATTTATTATATGAATGAGACCAAAGAATTATGTAAGGTTTTTTTTAAAAATTATTATGTTATTATTTTCAAAATTGTTAATTTAGCTTGTTAACCCAAGTCGGGACTAAATAAATTTTGGGTTAATGGAGGTTATTAATTTATCGAGTATTAATTTACTGAGGTTTTACTGTATTTATATCTTTATTCTTTTTTGTGCATTGATGTAGTTGTTTCTTTGCTATTTGATCTATCAATTGCTATCTCGGATACGAATTCATTAGGCCATTATTCTTCTGCTCCTTATTCAACACTATGAATGATTAACATTTATTTTTTGGAAAAAACAAAAAAAATATTTATTTTTGGGAGAATGACCAAAATGGTCCCTCATATTTCAAAAAAAAAAATCATTTTTTTGTCCTTCACATATAAAACAATGCAAAATAGTCTATGACATATAACAAATGTACTTATTTGGTCTCAAAACCTATTTCTAACTAAATAATCTGTGACGTAAACTATCACCAAGATAGCCTGTGACATATAAGATTTCTCTCAGAGTTCATCTTTGTTCCTTTAGAGGTAGAAATGAGGGAAGGCTGATTCTAGGGTTTATGGAAAGGAGAGAGTGTTTAAGATGACCAAAGAATCAAAATTTGGAATTGAGGACAATCATTTAGATCAAATTTTTTTTGGGATACAAGAATATTATAAATCACTACGCTTTTGTGGTTTAGATTTCTGAAATAAAATCATGCTACTCAAGCAGTTAAAGCATCTATGAATACGATATTCTTGCATTAAATTGTTTTTATGGGTGGAAGAATTTTATAGATTTTATTTGTGTTGTTTAGGGATCCAAGAATTATGTTATCACATGTAAACCAAAATATTTTTGTGCACCATGGCAAAGTGACAAATGAAGGTCACTCTCTATATGGTCCCAAAGTCAATTATGACTCGTAAATGAATGTCATACTATTGTTTGTGATCTAAAGCCGTACTTTTTATAATTAAAAATACTTATTTCTATTACCATCAATTTCATGTTAGAAAAAGAAAGTTTTTGTGACTCACAGAAATCTAACAAGTTACCAAAGTGTAAGTTCCTTGTGATGTACAATTTCTTCTTTATAATGTTTGAAAAACTGACTCGATATGATACGTGACAAGTGCTTAAAATGCTCGATATTTTGTGACTCTTTTAGTTGGTTTTAAGTCATTTTTTTAGAATCAAGAGTTGAAGTGGTGCTTTTTCTAAGAAATAATGCTTGAGTATTGATGGATTAATTTTACTATGTTTATTCATTTTTACTTCGATTCACAAGGAGAATGAATATATCAAGTCGCCAAAATAAGTAATGAAAACAAGAAGTGTTAGGCGTTAAAAAAGTAGTTGTGAGGCAAGGGAAGAAACCACACGAAGTTGGAGTGGTTTCATCTCTCGATTCTAGTTAGATTGCTATCTCCCTAACTCTTCAAGAATAGAGCAAGAATCAATCGATGAATCCTCACGAGACTGCTCTGGTATCATCTCTTAATTCTCCAGCCAAAAATTTTGTGTAAGTTGCAAAACTTGTGCAACTTGATTTCCTTTGTCTTACACTTTCTTTTTTGAATGGAAAATTTGATGGATATCTTGGTGGCTAGAAGCAAAGTTCAAGCATCATCTAAAAGCAACTTTATATCACTTCAAATCATATAGATTTGTCAAGAAGTCACATTGGAGAAAACACAAAAAAGACTTGAAAACTTCTCTATAAACAGGAGTTGTGTCTTTCATTTGAACTAATCTTGGAGTTTGAAAAGAAGAGATGCATCACAAAATGTAGCTCTTAAACTCCTAGTTTTTTAGTTTAGGATAGATAGAGTAGTGTAGTTTAGTTCCTCTCTCTTATATGTAGCAAAGCATAGATGAAGTTGAGAATAAAGATGGAGAGTTATTGTATCTCAAGCGATAAGGGTGATATCTTTTCTACTCTTTATTGCTTATATTGATTCATATATTTAGTTATAATACAAGTTTGGTTCTTACTGTCATTTTCTTTATGTTTTGCTAGTAGTTTTACCTATATATAGATCACCTTCTATGATTGTTATGTAAAGTTTTTATGGTGATTTGAGTTATTTCTTGAGCAAGTTATTTAGTACTTTTGCTATTACAATCATCATTAACTGGTCATTAATTATGATTGTCCAAAAGTGTTATTTCATCAATGAATTTTGGATCAAAGACTAGTTCATAGAAGTGCTCAATCTAAGGAGTGCACATTCACGAGAGTAGATGTGCATCTTTATGACTCTTTATGCATATAATTTTATAAAAGAAATGAACTTGTATCTAATCTCATAATCACGAGAGTAGGTATGGATTGGTTATAGGTATAGTTAATTCATTACGAGAGTAGGTTTCATATGTATTAGAAAATTACGTCATAACTAACCAAAATAATAATATTCAATTAATAAATAATTTCACTTGCATAGGAATTTCATAGGTCTAGGAGTTTTTTATTGTCATTCTTACTTCATTTTATTGTATGTTTATAGTATAGATTTAATTTCTTGCACTTGTGATAGTCTAAATAATAAAAAAATTTGAAAAACATTGGTAATTAATAATTTTTCATGTGAGATCAATACCCAATATCCCTGTATATGATTTCTGTACTTTCAAAAAATGGGTGTTTAAATTTTTAAAATTAGAACAAAGGAAAAACCTTGTCGATATGCAGTACAATAATTCTAAAAATTGATTGCGATTTTGGCTAGCAGAGCAGGTTGGTCTACAAATAGAAATATATGCCTTTTGGTGACTACATTTGTATCTAATATCATCTCTCCAGTATCTTGAAATTTGTTGTGTTGAGCATATGTAGGAATATTTATCATAATTTGGACTTTAGCTATCCCCATATTTGTTCGGTTTCATGAAGTTAGGGCATTATGCAAAATAAACAGCAATTTATAATCCAGGAATCCTGAAAGGGTTGAAAAACATTGCTATATATATATATCTTCTATAACGTGCAAAATAACTTTTTCCCAAGTTAAGTCTCTTTAAAACTCGATTCAGAGTAGGACTTTTAACGTTTCCTTGAGAAAAAAAAGGAAATAACTTGTGCCCTATAAATTATATATTTTGTCGTCTACAAGAAAATCCGATCCGCTTCACTTTGTTGTTGTCTTTCAAGAACCATCTCCTCCTCTATTACTCCCTCGGTTTTGTTCAGGAAGCAATCAGGTTCCCATTCTTCTCTACGTTTTTATTAGCTACTGGAATATCTCTTACGCCAACATATATATATAAGGTCTTTTTCTTTCCTAATTTTCAAATTATTCTATATCCAATATTTTAACATAATACTTTTTATTACTTGTGCTTGTGGTTATTTGGTTTTGCTAGATTGATGATAGTTTTTTGCTAGATTGATGATAGTTTCTTGCATCCAATCAAGGTGAGATAACAAAATACTCATCCATGGTATTGTTCTTTAATACCCTAAATTTCCTCTATGTTAATTTTCCGTTCACAAGTTGGTTGGCACTCAATAAACTAGGAGCAGTTTTCTTTTCTTTTCTTTTCTTTATTTACCCTTCCACCTCTTTCCACACATTTTCCATCTCCAACTATTAGGCATAGGATTTGAACCTAACACTACAAGAATTTTGGTCATCAGTGATAACTACTTTTCGTCACAAATAATCAAAAAGTCGTCACTGATGACCATTATTGACAACATTTCAGTTGTCGCAAGGTCGTCACTGAATCTCCGTCGGTAAAAGTATACAGTGACGACTTTAAAGTCGTCAGTAAATAGAACCTTTTTTATGACAATCTATGTCGTCAGTAAAAGATGAAATTATACAGTGACGACCTTACCTAAGGTCGTCACTGAATGAAACTTTTAATGACAACATATGTCATCAGTAAAAGCTATAAATCTAGTGACAACACCTTCTCTTGTCAGTGATGCAAGTGATGCATGAAGGAACGATAGTGAGGGCATAGGGGAATTAGTGACGACTTTGTTGTCAATAAACCCCTGATCAACTGTGACAACATTCCCTTATCAATAGACAGTTTTGATTGAGTGACAATAACAATTGTCAATAAAGACATCCTGCCTAGAAAAATACTACTCATTTACAACACCTTACACATGATTTTCCTACTACAATAATATCTAAAAAATGAAAATATCAGCAATGTTTAATAAATAACAAATGTAGGCACCGTTACAATAGAATATGCCAAAATAATATATTAAATATTCAAATGTCATAAATAAGTGCAACATCATAGTACAAATAGTTTCATAAGTTTGAGTAGAACAAATACTACTCATATAAGTCAAGGCTGCACTAAAAAACATATTCCAAGTCCCAAAACATTTCCTACGCTTCTGAAACATTTTCTAAACTTAAGACAGCACTATAACCACAGTTTTTGAGCCGACATGTAAGCCGTACTGCTAATCTTCTTCGAAACCTCCAAAATGAGCAATATATCTGCAATAAAGTAGTAAAGTTATCAGGTGACAAAAGCAAAACAGTCTCTAATTGCTAAATAAACAACAAAAGTAACAAGCATTCACTAATCTGATACCACCGTAATGAATGCAGCAATTGCAGCAGAAATAGAGTGATAAGGGGGAGAGAAACTAGACTTGAGGAAGAAGAAAGAGAGATATTATTCAAAATGATACTTCCATGTTGCCCAATCCAGATTTCTGCATTCTTATACAGCTCAAGAATAACAAAATAACTACTTGATTGTTGACTCAGCACAACAGTCTAACTAACAAGGAAGATTTCCTTTAACTACTTGAAGGAAATACATTTCGCATGTACTAAACTGGTATTCTTCAAGTGAAATACTATACTAGAAATACATTAATTCTTCAAGTTGAAACTGACAATCCACTGCAGAGAGACCAAACAGTACTATACTGGTATTAAAGGCTAGACGGACACAAATTAATGGAAGGGGAGAAGATGGAGAAGGGGAGAGTATGTGTAACAGGTGAGCAAGGAGGACTAGGTAGGTAGGTGGCAGTTCTTCTCATGGCTGGTAAGACATAACAAAACTGTTTACCCCAATGAAGAAAAAGCAATCTTTAGAACTGAAGTCTGTAGAGCTGAATCGGATTCCACCCTGCATGCCATCCGGAGGATTGTAAATGGATTGATGGTCTGTGGAAAAAAAAAAATTAGTGCACAGGAGTGTGTGTAGGAGGAAAGAGTTGGTGGATTGGATTGATGATCCGAATTTGATTGCTGAAGACATCGGTGGGGTAGAAAAATCTTGTTTCTGCAAATTTTGCCTGGATGTCAAGAAATGATATGTTTTTGCTGCAATGGATGGAAACAGGGAAAAACTGGGAACTGTGATAATTGCAGGCCTTATCTACTACACAAGATGCCTTGGTTGACTACCAAAGAACGAGGAGTGTTAACGGTTGTAAAGAGGAGGTTTGTCACAAATGAAGACCAATTTTGGCATCAACAATGTTTCTTTAATCTGTCAAAATACTGTCAAAGATGAATAAATCTTCTGTTTTGTTCGTCCATCACTACTATACTACCACTCTCCTATACAAGAGGAATATTCCTTTTAGAATAGTCACGTAATCAAATCAGTAATCTTACAATACAAGTCAACGATTGATAAAATGTTCACGTAATCAAATGCAGTATTCTCCCAACCCAACACAAGTCGGAGATTGATTAAATTGTTCACTTAACACTTGGGACTGTATATCTTGTTCCGTCAAAAGTTTTTAGCTAACTCATTGGCCATGAAAAGTAAACAAAATACAACACAGCTATTAGTAAATTCAAATATGTCACAACTACACATTTGGTTCATAAATACAAAAAGGAAACTAACTGTCACAAATACATGAAGGTTATCTAATTTTCAAATTTGTTAAGTATAATACTATAATGTGAGCTTCACAATATGACCACTTTGCTTTATTCCAAAAAAAAAGTGATGATAATAAATGGATAGGAACAAAACCATCCGAAATGGGACTCAAATCAATATTCAACATTAATTGGTTCACATTTTCCACAAGTCAACATCCCATTTTTTTTAATCTGGATTTGCTTTGAAAGCAAATTGATACACAAATCCAAGATAAAAATAAGAAGAAAACGAGTGAAATATTTCCTCAATAAGGACAGTCTTCATCCAGCATTTGCTGTGATTGAGTTATTATGGGCCATAGTAGCACCATCAAAACTATAAGTTCTTTAGAAAACCATTAAACTTTCCTATTTCATCCTAAAGTTCATGAAAAATCTATCCACAAATCAAATGAAAACATACCAAGGAAAAATAATATGTCAAAAGGATAAAAATGATTAATCTTTTCAATCTTATGGGCCATAGTAGCACTAAACCCAAATTAAGGGGTTAAAGTACAATTTTTTGAACATTCCCATGCAAAATGCTACGACCCAGCTTCTGCAGCAACAAACCAAAAAAAAACAACTTCCAGCATGCTAAAAAGTGAATTCCCTATGATTTCATCCGCAAGCTTCATTCATAAACCTTCAGCAAGCGAAACTTTGAACTAACTTTAATTAAAACAAGACTAAACAACACCTGACAAGGCAATTATGCAAATTAACTGAGAAACAAACCTCTGCAACTACTTTCTATACTTCAGAAATTTTTTTCTTTTCTTCCCCAACCATTCTCATGCAATTTCTTTATTCAACTTAGATGCATTCATGCGAACAAACCAAGAAAAACTTGATTGATTTGTTAACTAAACAGAAAACACCGGAGCTTGGAATCAAAAAGAAAGAAGAAAGGAAAAAAAAAGGACTGTCGAACACAGCCTACATCCAAGCAATCACAGCTTTGAATCACAGGCCCTTAAAACAAACTTAAATCATGGACAAGAGCGAAAACCACCCAAAGTTAGCAGCTCACATTACTTCAGTTTCACGGGAGAAACTGATACACCATATACATAAGCTCCCCATCAAAAGATACAAAGCACAGCTTTAAGAAAGAACAAAGGAGCATCCAAAACTTCAGGTTCCTAAAATTTCCTAAAGATTTCTGGGCTCCGGCAGACCGAAGCTTTCTTTGCTCCCACAAAGCAAGCTCTTTCTGCTGCAACAATTGCAGCTCAAACCCAAACAGATTCAGCAGCCAAACCGACATTAACTTTCGTAAACTCATAATCAAAATGCCATGTTGTACATACAAGAGGATAAGAGCTAACAAAGTGAAAGTTTGCAAATTCTAATTCATTCAAAAGGTCTCCACCAGTTCTGAATTTACCTATGGGAGTTCACTTAACAAGTTAACACTCACACTTGGTCGGCATTATGAAAAGGAAAACAGCAGTGAAAGTCTTGTTTCATGGTAAAGCAAGTCAAAATCTCTCAAACGGGCTCTTAAGCAAAACTCCACAGAAACGTAAGAAAACAGTTACTTAAACAAGTGAACGAACAGGAGCACAACAGAAGGTAGCAGGCTTACTGATTGCTGTTTTAAATCGTAGCATACTCATATATGAGATTATTATCAAACAACAAACCAACCAAAAAGGAAATTCAAACCATTCCAGAAACTTCAACAATTCAAAAGATCAAAATTTTTATTGCTGCAATAGAGAATAGGGCTCTAATCTGTCTACATCGCTGCAGCAGGACAAGGAGCACCGTCCTTGTTGCAGCAACTCTCAGCTATTGGAATTGCTCGCATAACAGCGAGGGAATGGGAAAAGAGGACAGTGTGCCTTTAGTTCAAGGCTAATGACTTTCTAAACACAGCCCTGATAGCTGATATGTTCATAGTATCCCACTCCAGTTGCAAACGAAAACAAGATTATCAAATGAAACCACAACTTTAGCAATCCCAGAAAGAAAAGACTGCTGCAACAAGCCGATAACTTCGAGCTTGTCGCAGCGCATCCTTCGATTGGACTCCAAAGGCCCTAACAGACCCAGGTTATGCAAATAAGGACCAAAGATGTAGTCTTTGGCTTACCAGATTGGAGAAAGTTAAAACCTTTGGATCAAACAACAAACACAGCATCACATCAAACGCTATCTCAGCGACCGAAAGGCCAAAAAAGATTAAAAAAAAAAAAAAAGTACCGGAAACAGTTGCAACAAGCAAAAGGTTTCATCTTGTTGCAGGGGTTCTAACAAAACCATTAATCACTTCCACAAGTAAAGGAATGGAACGTTGAAACAGGAAATTTATGTGATTTTTCTGATTTTGGCCTGTCAAAACATAAGAGGGCAACCATAAACATCCAACGAAAGACCTCATGGGTTCATCATAGACTGTACCAAGAACCTTAAAATCATAAGTATGGCAAGGCTACCTCGTCATCGTCAAACAGATAGATAAGAAGTAACATACCTGGACAGCAAAAAGGAAGCGGATTGGAAAGATCTTTAGCGGACAGAGTTGCCCTTCAACGATGATGGAAACCGATGATGGAAAGCGATGGTTTTCTCCTTCACTCGCTGCTTTCCCTTTCCTTTTGCTTAGAATTTCTCAGCCTGACTCTCGGCTCTCTCGGTTTCTCTTCTCAGTTTTTCCTTCTTGTTTCAGTCTTTTTCCTCTCAGCTCCAACACCTTGCTCCCCTGTGCTTCCTCGACATAAATAGAGGGGGCAAAAGATTGGAAAAAAAAAGGAGAAAAGCAAATGTAGTAGGGATTTGGAAAAATTGGGGAAAATGTAGTAGAATATTAGGGATTTGGAAAAATTGGGGAAAATGTATAGGAAGCTCTGTTTCAGCTCAGTGCAGAAGCTTGTTTGTGTTTCAGACCAAGTGTTCCGTTGCTTTTGTTTTCAGAATGTGTTCCGCTGCTTTGGTCTTTGCTTTGCTTTGGATATTGTTTTTGTTGCGCGGCACTTTCCTATGATTTGATCAAAATTTTGACTTCACTCATTTTCCCCCCATTTGATACCAAAAATCATGTTTTTTTCTGGATTTGTAATATGGTTTGAACCATAGATTTTAATGCTATAGTATTATTCTTTATTTTTTTAGGAAAAAATAAAAATTTTCATCAACATAGGTGGCAAAATTTGTTAATTTCATATAATTGAAAATGTACTTTTATAATTTGCTAATATTTTATACTAATTTCTTATAATTGCAGCACTAAAGAACATCATGTAATTCAAAATAATTAAACTCAAATTATATCGTTATAACATAGTTTCAATAAAAATAATCATTTTCCCAACATTTGAGACCAATCATCATGCTTTTTTTTTTATTTTTAATTTGGTTTGAAGCATAGATTTTATTGCTATAGTATTATTCTTTATTTTTTAGTACAAAAACACAAATTTTCATCAATATAGGTGGCAAAATTTGTTAATTACATATAAGTGAAAATATACTTTTGTTCTTTTTCAAACATTTATTTTAATGTTTAATTTTGTTTAAAACTATTGTACTAGTATAGATTTGCAAGACAAAACTTAAGTTCTCAATAGTTAAAAAATTCATTACAGAGAAAACACAAAGTAGTAGTTGCAAAATGTGTATAAATTACAGATATTTTAATGTGTATAAATTACAGTTTATTTTAATGTTTAATTTTGTTTGAAACTATTTTACTAGTATAGATTTGCAAGACATAGATTTATGGGTAATTTCTTTTTTTTTTTGCTTTCACATATTTAATTTATGTTAAATACAAAACCTACCAATTTCCCTCTCATAAAAATATTAGTGCAACACTTTTTGAATTTTACTTACAAACATTTATGTATTTAACATAAATTAAATGATTCAGAGTGAAATGCCCATAAAGAGCAGAATATTTGTTCATGTAATGGAGGAAACCCACAAAGAGTTGGTACTTTATGGGCCATTTCTTTTTTTAAAAAAATTTAATTTATATTGAAAAGATAACCTACCAGTTTTCGTTTTGTAAGAAATCAGTGTAACACTTTTTGAATTTTACTTACAAACATTTATAAATTTATCATAAATTATATGTTTGAGAGTAAAATGCCCATAAAAAGTTGGTACTTTGAATAGATAATGCTCATTTGCCCATAAACTACACTCCCTGAAGGCTATTTTGTTAATTACTTTGTAGTACTTTGTTATTCCTTTGCTAATACTACTTGGCATGTAGTACAAAGGATAAATCTGGCATAAATTTCTTATTCCATTGATAAAAAGACCTGCCTGCCTTATAACTATTGTAATGAAAGATATATCTTTAGAGTTTATAACAAATTATTACTTAAGTTTGAGAAAATTATAAAATATTTATGCATAGTTTATCAAGATACCATTCGCAATTTCCTAATAAAAAAATAGGGGCTAAATTGTAAAAGCTAGGGTGCCATAATAGAAATAATAAAATTGGTGTATTACATATGGGTGTTAAATTGCAAAAGTTAGAGTGCCATAGTAGAATTAATGAAATTAGTGAATTACATATGAGGCTAAATTACAAAAGTTAGGGAGTAATAATAGAATTAAAAAAATCGGTGTACTACATATGGGGCTAAATTGTAAAAGTTAAGGTATCATAATGGAATTTTTTACAACATTTGGGGCTAAATCGCAAAAGTTAGGGTGGCACAGTAGAATTAATGAAAGTGACTTAGAAATAAGTACTTTAAACAGTGACGATTAATTCTTGTCACTAAATCTGAATCGGTAGAGTGACAGTGACGATATTAGAAGTTGTCACTATATAGATCATTTTAGTGACAACTTTTTCAAGGTCATCACTGAAGACTTAGTTGCTTTGAGCAATTATGACAACTTTCCTTGTCGTCACTAAACAACCACTTTTTGTGACGACTTTTGTCGTCACTAAAAATGTTGTCACTAATGATCATATTTCTTGCGGTATAGTTTGTGACGAAAATAACGGGTCGTCACTAAACATTTAGTTGCTTTGATGCAATTGTGACAACTTTAGGTGTCGCGACTAAAGAAGTACCTTTTGTGACGACTTATTGTCATCACTAAAAATTGTTGTCACTAATAATTTTTTTTATAGTGATCAGTGACGACAACTAAAAGTCGTCTGTAAATAGTCCAAGCAATAGTGATGATGTTCTTAATGTCGTCACTATTGTGTGTTCTAAACACTCCCGCACTCTTGCTAAATCTTGCCGGGAATTTACTAGTGACGACTTTTCTAAGTCGTCACAAATGAGTTGGCTCCCATTAGAGGTTTGTGACGAGTTAGAAAGTCGTCAATAAAGGATCCACTTTTGTGACAACTTTTTTTCGTCACAGAGAAAAGTTGTCACTGATGACCAATAGGTTCAAAGTCATTCGAGTACAAGATTGAGTTAGGAAAATGACCGGAAATGAACTTTATGTCCTAAAACCAAAAGACAGTTTTGACGTCATTTAGTGGAACGGAAACAACTGGGGCTACACTTATCAGATTGAGGTGTAATTTACACCGTTTCGAAGCTAAGGAAAAGGGCTACAATGTTGAAGAAGGCCACTCAGTCCAGTTTGCAATGTATCTAGGTCAAATGTACCAAAACAATCCCAGATTTTCCAATTCGAAGTTTACTGTGGCAGTCCTGATTCATTCAGTCATATCTCAGCATATACAATTCCAATTCAAGTGATTCCAAAGCCATTTGGAACCTAAAATACAAGGCTATAAGTCTTAAGAAGACATTGACAACCAAATCAGTAGTATTCCTGGTGAAAACAACCAATTACAGAAGCTGATTATCAGGTTCGGACAGAAACAGGGCAGCAGGGGTATTTCAGTATTTTCATAGGCTACGTTACTCCAATTGAGCTGAAATTTTGTAGGAAACTATAAAATATCATTCTCTACAACTTTCATGTTTTAACCCAAGGCTAATTCGGCCTCTACCTGGGGGAAACAGTACCAGGCAGAATGGGGGCTCATTGAAACCCTAATTTCGAAATTTCCTTTCAAAGCCGAATTTTTCCGCAAATAGCCACAATTTACTCCTTAAGGCTTCATTCTAAACCATTCCCAACCATCATCTATGGCCACATAATAATAAACATATAAAAACAGAAAAATCATGAATAAATGGAAAAATTCACCAATCTCAACCAAATTCATGAAATAACCCACAAAATCACCTCTTAGGCTACCACAAGCCACTAATTAAGCATCATTAGATAGAAAAGAGGGGTTCCTTAGCCACTCACCTTATCAACCCAAGAAAGGGAGCAATTTAGCACCTTAATCTTCCAAACCACTCCACCACTCACCTTAATCCCACTAAGAAAGAGGTTTTTATGGAGTAAATCAAGATTCTAACGGTTGATTTGTGAGATTGAGCAAGAAATAGAAGAAAGAAATTGAAGAGTTTTCCTTTCTTTTTCCTTGGAGAGGTTTGGCCACAAGAAGCTTGCAAGATGATGAATTTTGGTCAATTTTTGATTTATTGGTAAAGTTGGTCCAAGGGTCAAAGTCCAACCAAATCACAAAGTGACACTTGTCACTCTCATTAATGCTACTCTATCCTTTTGTCTCTCCAACCTTAATCCATTTGGTAACCTCTAATCATCTCTTAATACCTGCTAAATTAAACCCTGTATAAAAAACTTAACCTAATCGGCCGAATTTTACCGAACTTTCCGCACTAGCGGGGCCCACGCCCGGTATACACTCCTAAAATCTCATGAACTAACTTATACTGGAAAAATGATTTTGAAACCAGATTTACTCATAAAAATTATCCAGAAAATTTTTCTAACAAAGAAAATATAGAAAAGACGTGCAATTAAATAAAATAAAGGCTTGAAAATAAGAAAATTTCCGAGTTCTCACACACTCCCCCGCCCCCCGCCCCGTTTCTAAGTGTCCCTGCCCCACCCCCCGCCCCAACCCCCTCCCTATTAGCCCCCCGCGGGGCGGGTGCCCGCAGTCACCCGCCCCCATTGCCATCCCTATCTCTACCCTATTGTAATGTAGACATAACCAGCATATAGTTCTCCTGTGCCTACCCTCGAAGACATTCATCTGGTGAATGACATATTAGGGATTTTCCTCAAAGATTTGAGTTTGACTAAGGCAATGTTAGTGTTTTGTTTGTCAATACAAAGATCGGGTGCGAAGATATTCTTTGGCTTAATTTTCTGGGGGAATAGGTAGGTTCAGCTAATGATTTTAAAATTATTATTATTTATGTTTTTCTGCATTTTTCTAATATTTTTCTTTTCTTTTACTCTCAATTTTGTAGTTCAAATTGATTTATCATATTTTGTTTACAATTAATGCATTTTGTTAATTTTTGTTTTCAATATTTCTAATGTCAGATACAAACGTGGTTACTAATAGGGGGTAAACGTAATTTAACCATAAACTCAGAGACTCATAAGTAGTTTTGTTAAATTTTAGGGGAATTAAATATCATTGACCTCTAACATTTCGAAGCACAATTTCATCCTTATAGAAGCCGACTTATAATAAACTTTAAAAAGTTGCCTTTCTGGAAGTGATTCCTTATTTTTGAAAAAGAATTAAAAAATCAATATTAAAAAAAAAAGAATGAAAAGTACAATACATTTTTGGTTCACGCCTTTAAAATATATCTTTGTCGATTGTAGTTTAATTGTGAGAGGCATTTTACCAATAGGCAGGAGGGGAAGAAATAACGGCGAATTGCCTTGAATTTAGGACGATCATCAGTGGCTGCGGTTTTAAAAACGCTTCCTCAAGTTAGAGGCGTGGTTTTTGAAAATTCTCAGGATGCCAAAGCATATTTGCAAGAAGATAGTTAGTAGGGAGAGCACTATGGCATTCTTGCCTTATACGCAGATTTCAACCAACCTCAATTAGGATTTAAGTATACTAATGGTACATCAATTCTAGGGATTAAAAACCTTTAAACCATACAAATTTTATTAATTTAAAGAGGTATTAATTAATCGATAAAATAATAATTTATTAATTTATCGAGTCTACTTGCATTTGAAAGAAATAATCATTTCAGTCATTCGAATATACTTACAACTTAAAGAAACAATCATTTGGTTTACATAAAATTGTTGCTAGCATCATTGAAAATCCTGTTAACGATGAAGCCATGAGTGATACAGTTGGAGCCATGTTACGCAGAAGGAAAAACTCAAATCTTCAATAAGTCTACAAAATTTCTTATTCCAATATGAGAATTCAAGTCCAGCACTTTTAGATGAAATAAAAAAAAATTAGGGATGAGATTTAGGTAAATTTAAATTTCAAGAAAAAAATAAACAACAATAGGCTCACATTTGAGGAAAATATGATATGTAATTTTAGTAAATTATTAATTTATTATATGAATGAGACCAAAGAATTATGTAAGGTTTTTTTTAAAAATTATTATGTTATTATTTTCAAAATTGTTAATTTAGCTTGTTAACCCAAGTCGGGACTAAATAAATTTTGGGTTAATGGAGGTTATTAATTTATCGAGTATTAATTTACTGAGGTTTTACTGTATTTATATCTTTATTCTTTTTTGTGCATTGATGTAGTTGTTTCTTTGCTATTTGATCTATCAATTGCTATCTCGGATACGAATTCATTAGGCCATTATTCTTCTGCTCCTTATTCAACACTATGAATGATTAACATTTATTTTTTGGAAAAAACAAAAAAAATATTTATTTTTGGGAGAATGACCAAAATGGTCCCTCATATTTCAAAAAAAAAAATCATTTTTTTGTCCTTCACATATAAAACAATGCAAAATAGTCTATGACATATAACAAATGTACTTATTTGGTCTCAAAACCTATTTCTAACTAAATAATCTGTGACGTAAACTATCACCAAGATAGCCTGTGACATATAAGATTTCTCTCAGAGTTCATCTTTGTTCCTTTAGAGGTAGAAATGAGGGAAGGCTGATTCTAGGGTTTATGGAAAGGAGAGAGTGTTTAAGATGACCAAAGAATCAAAATTTGGAATTGAGGACAATCATTTAGATCAAATTTTTTTTGGGATACAAGAATATTATAAATCACTACGCTTTTGTGGTTTAGATTTCTGAAATAAAATCATGCTACTCAAGCAGTTAAAGCATCTATGAATACGATATTCTTGCATTAAATTGTTTTTATGGGTGGAAGAATTTTATAGATTTTATTTGTGTTGTTTAGGGATCCAAGAATTATGTTATCACATGTAAACCAAAATATTTTTGTGCACCATGGCAAAGTGACAAATGAAGGTCACTCTCTATATGGTCCCAAAGTCAATTATGACTCGTAAATGAATGTCATACTATTGTTTGTGATCTAAAGCCGTACTTTTTATAATTAAAAATACTTATTTCTATTACCATCAATTTCATGTTAGAAAAAGAAAGTTTTTGTGACTCACAGAAATCTAACAAGTTACCAAAGTGTAAGTTCCTTGTGATGTACAATTTCTTCTTTATAATGTTTGAAAAACTGACTCGATATGATACGTGACAAGTGCTTAAAATGCTCGATATTTTGTGACTCTTTTAGTTGGTTTTAAGTCATTTTTTTAGAATCAAGAGTTGAAGTGGTGCTTTTTCTAAGAAATAATGCTTGAGTATTGATGGATTAATTTTACTATGTTTATTCATTTTTACTTCGATTCACAAGGAGAATGAATATATCAAGTCGCCAAAATAAGTAATGAAAACAAGAAGTGTTAGGCGTTAAAAAAGTAGTTGTGAGGCAAGGGAAGAAACCACACGAAGTTGGAGTGGTTTCATCTCTCGATTCTAGTTAGATTGCTATCTCCCTAACTCTTCAAGAATAGAGCAAGAATCAATCGATGAATCCTCACGAGACTGCTCTGGTATCATCTCTTAATTCTCCAGCCAAAAATTTTGTGTAAGTTGCAAAACTTGTGCAACTTGATTTCCTTTGTCTTACACTTTCTTTTTTGAATGGAAAATTTGATGGATATCTTGGTGGCTAGAAGCAAAGTTCAAGCATCATCTAAAAGCAACTTTATATCACTTCAAATCATATAGATTTGTCAAGAAGTCACATTGGAGAAAACACAAAAAAGACTTGAAAACTTCTCTATAAACAGGAGTTGTGTCTTTCATTTGAACTAATCTTGGAGTTTGAAAAGAAGAGATGCATCACAAAATGTAGCTCTTAAACTCCTAGTTTTTTAGTTTAGGATAGATAGAGTAGTGTAGTTTAGTTCCTCTCTCTTATATGTAGCAAAGCATAGATGAAGTTGAGAATAAAGATGGAGAGTTATTGTATCTCAAGCGATAAGGGTGATATCTTTTCTACTCTTTATTGCTTATATTGATTCATATATTTAGTTATAATACAAGTTTGGTTCTTACTGTCATTTTCTTTATGTTTTGCTAGTAGTTTTACCTATATATAGATCACCTTCTATGATTGTTATGTAAAGTTTTTATGGTGATTTGAGTTATTTCTTGAGCAAGTTATTTAGTACTTTTGCTATTACAATCATCATTAACTGGTCATTAATTATGATTGTCCAAAAGTGTTATTTCATCAATGAATTTTGGATCAAAGACTAGTTCATAGAAGTGCTCAATCTAAGGAGTGCACATTCACGAGAGTAGATGTGCATCTTTATGACTCTTTATGCATATAATTTTATAAAAGAAATGAACTTGTATCTAATCTCATAATCACGAGAGTAGGTATGGATTGGTTATAGGTATAGTTAATTCATTACGAGAGTAGGTTTCATATGTATTAGAAAATTACGTCATAACTAACCAAAATAATAATATTCAATTAATAAATAATTTCACTTGCATAGGAATTTCATAGGTCTAGGAGTTTTTTATTGTCATTCTTACTTCATTTTATTGTATGTTTATAGTATAGATTTAATTTCTTGCACTTGTGATAGTCTAAATAATAAAAAAATTTGAAAAACATTGGTAATTAATAATTTTTCATGTGAGATCAATACCCAATATCCCTGTATATGATTTCTGTACTTTCAAAAAATGGGTGTTTAAATTTTTAAAATTAGAACAAAGGAAAAACCTTGTCGATATGCAGTACAATAATTCTAAAAATTGATTGCGATTTTGGCTAGCAGAGCAGGTTGGTCTACAAATAGAAATATATGCCTTTTGGTGACTACATTTGTATCTAATATCATCTCTCCAGTATCTTGAAATTTGTTGTGTTGAGCATATGTAGGAATATTTATCATAATTTGGACTTTAGCTATCCCCATATTTGTTCGGTTTCATGAAGTTAGGGCATTATGCAAAATAAACAGCAATTTATAATCCAGGAATCCTGAAAGGGTTGAAAAACATTGCTATATATATATATCTTCTATAACGTGCAAAATAACTTTTTCCCAAGTTAAGTCTCTTTAAAACTCGATTCAGAGTAGGACTTTTAACGTTTCCTTGAGAAAAAAAAGGAAATAACTTGTGCCCTATAAATTATATATTTTGTCGTCTACAAGAAAATCCGATCCGCTTCACTTTGTTGTTGTCTTTCAAGAACCATCTCCTCCTCTATTACTCCCTCGGTTTTGTTCAGGAAGCAATCAGGTTCCCATTCTTCTCTACGTTTTTATTAGCTACTGGAATATCTCTTACGCCAACATATATATATAAGGTCTTTTTCTTTCCTAATTTTCAAATTATTCTATATCCAATATTTTAACATAATACTTTTTATTACTTGTGCTTGTGGTTATTTGGTTTTGCTAGATTGATGATAGTTTTTTGCTAGATTGATGATAGTTTCTTGCATCCAATCAAGGTGAGATAACAAAATACTCATCCATGGTATTGTTCTTTAATACCCTAAATTTCCTCTATGTTAATTTTCCGTTCACAAGTTGGTTGGCACTCAATAAACTAGGAGCAGTTTTCTTTTCTTTTCTTTTCTTTATTTACCCTTCCACCTCTTTCCACACATTTTCCATCTCCAACTATTAGGCATAGGATTTGAACCTAACACTACAAGAATTTTGGTCATCAGTGATAACTACTTTTCGTCACAAATAATCAAAAAGTCGTCACTGATGACCATTATTGACAACATTTCAGTTGTCGCAAGGTCGTCACTGAATCTCCGTCGGTAAAAGTATACAGTGACGACTTTAAAGTCGTCAGTAAATAGAACCTTTTTTATGACAATCTATGTCGTCAGTAAAAGATGAAATTATACAGTGACGACCTTACCTAAGGTCGTCACTGAATGAAACTTTTAATGACAACATATGTCATCAGTAAAAGCTATAAATCTAGTGACAACACCTTCTCTTGTCAGTGATGCAAGTGATGCATGAAGGAACGATAGTGAGGGCATAGGGGAATTAGTGACGACTTTGTTGTCAATAAACCCCTGATCAACTGTGACAACATTCCCTTATCAATAGACAGTTTTGATTGAGTGACAATAACAATTGTCAATAAAGACATCCTGCCTAGAAAAATACTACTCATTTACAACACCTTACACATGATTTTCCTACTACAATAATATCTAAAAAATGAAAATATCAGCAATGTTTAATAAATAACAAATGTAGGCACCGTTACAATAGAATATGCCAAAATAATATATTAAATATTCAAATGTCATAAATAAGTGCAACATCATAGTACAAATAGTTTCATAAGTTTGAGTAGAACAAATACTACTCATATAAGTCAAGGCTGCACTAAAAAACATATTCCAAGTCCCAAAACATTTCCTACGCTTCTGAAACATTTTCTAAACTTAAGACAGCACTATAACCACAGTTTTTGAGCCGACATGTAAGCCGTACTGCTAATCTTCTTCGAAACCTCCAAAATGAGCAATATATCTGCAATAAAGTAGTAAAGTTATCAGGTGACAAAAGCAAAACAGTCTCTAATTGCTAAATAAACAACAAAAGTAACAAGCATTCACTAATCTGATACCACCGTAATGAATGCAGCAATTGCAGCAGAAATAGAGTGATAAGGGGGAGAGAAACTAGACTTGAGGAAGAAGAAAGAGAGATATTATTCAAAATGATACTTCCATGTTGCCCAATCCAGATTTCTGCATTCTTATACAGCTCAAGAATAACAAAATAACTACTTGATTGTTGACTCAGCACAACAGTCTAACTAACAAGGAAGATTTCCTTTAACTACTTGAAGGAAATACATTTCGCATGTACTAAACTGGTATTCTTCAAGTGAAATACTATACTAGAAATACATTAATTCTTCAAGTTGAAACTGACAATCCACTGCAGAGAGACCAAACAGTACTATACTGGTATTAAAGGCTAGACGGACACAAATTAATGGAAGGGGAGAAGATGGAGAAGGGGAGAGTATGTGTAACAGGTGAGCAAGGAGGACTAGGTAGGTAGGTGGCAGTTCTTCTCATGGCTGGTAAGACATAACAAAACTGTTTACCCCAATGAAGAAAAAGCAATCTTTAGAACTGAAGTCTGTAGAGCTGAATCGGATTCCACCCTGCATGCCATCCGGAGGATTGTAAATGGATTGATGGTCTGTGGAAAAAAAAAAATTAGTGCACAGGAGTGTGTGTAGGAGGAAAGAGTTGGTGGATTGGATTGATGATCCGAATTTGATTGCTGAAGACATCGGTGGGGTAGAAAAATCTTGTTTCTGCAAATTTTGCCTGGATGTCAAGAAATGATATGTTTTTGCTGCAATGGATGGAAACAGGGAAAAACTGGGAACTGTGATAATTGCAGGCCTTATCTACTACACAAGATGCCTTGGTTGACTACCAAAGAACGAGGAGTGTTAACGGTTGTAAAGAGGAGGTTTGTCACAAATGAAGACCAATTTTGGCATCAACAATGTTTCTTTAATCTGTCAAAATACTGTCAAAGATGAATAAATCTTCTGTTTTGTTCGTCCATCACTACTATACTACCACTCTCCTATACAAGAGGAATATTCCTTTTAGAATAGTCACGTAATCAAATCAGTAATCTTACAATACAAGTCAACGATTGATAAAATGTTCACGTAATCAAATGCAGTATTCTCCCAACCCAACACAAGTCGGAGATTGATTAAATTGTTCACTTAACACTTGGGACTGTATATCTTGTTCCGTCAAAAGTTTTTAGCTAACTCATTGGCCATGAAAAGTAAACAAAATACAACACAGCTATTAGTAAATTCAAATATGTCACAACTACACATTTGGTTCATAAATACAAAAAGGAAACTAACTGTCAAACATGTCACAAATACATGAAGGTTATCTAATTTTCAAATTTGTTAAGTATAATACTATAATGTGAGCTTCACAATATGACCACTTTGCTTTATTCCAAAAAAAAAGTGATGATAATAAATGGATAGGAACAAAACCATCCGAAATGGGACTCAAATCAATATTCAACATTAATTGGTTCACATTTTCCACAAGTCAACATCCCATTTTTTTTAATCTGGATTTGCTTTGAAAGCAAATTGATACACAAATCCAAGATAAAAATAAGAAGAAAACGAGTGAAATATTTCCTCAATAAGGACAGTCTTCATCCAGCATTTGCTGTGATTGAGTTATTATGGGCCATAGTAGCACCATCAAAACTATAAGTTCTTTAGAAAACCATTAAACTTTCCTATTTCATCCTAAAGTTCATGAAAAATCTATCCACAAATCAAATGAAAACATACCAAGGAAAAATAATATGTCAAAAGGATAAAAATGATTAATCTTTTCAATCTTATGGGCCATAGTAGCACTAAACCCAAATTAAGGGGTTAAAGTACAATTTTTTGAACATTCCCATGCAAAATGCTACGACCCAGCTTCTGCAGCAACAAACCAAAAAAAAACAACTTCCAGCATGCTAAAAAGTGAATTCCCTATGATTTCATCCGCAAGCTTCATTCATAAACCTTCAGCAAGCGAAACTTTGAACTAACTTTAATTAAAACAAGACTAAACAACACCTGACAAGGCAATTATGCAAATTAACTGAGAAACAAACCTCTGCAACTACTTTCTATACTTCAGAAATTTTTTTCTTTTCTTCCCCAACCATTCTCATGCAATTTCTTTATTCAACTTAGATGCATTCATGCGAACAAACCAAGAAAAACTTGATTGATTTGTTAACTAAACAGAAAACACCGGAGCTTGGAATCAAAAAGAAAGAAGAAAGGAAAAAAAAAGGACTGTCGAACACAGCCTACATCCAAGCAATCACAGCTTTGAATCACAGGCCCTTAAAACAAACTTAAATCATGGACAAGAGCGAAAACCACCCAAAGTTAGCAGCTCACATTACTTCAGTTTCACGGGAGAAACTGATACACCATATACATAAGCTCCCCATCAAAAGATACAAAGCACAGCTTTAAGAAAGAACAAAGGAGCATCCAAAACTTCAGGTTCCTAAAATTTCCTAAAGATTTCTGGGCTCCGGCAGACCGAAGCTTTCTTTGCTCCCACAAAGCAAGCTCTTTCTGCTGCAACAATTGCAGCTCAAACCCAAACAGATTCAGCAGCCAAACCGACATTAACTTTCGTAAACTCATAATCAAAATGCCATGTTGTACATACAAGAGGATAAGAGCTAACAAAGTGAAAGTTTGCAAATTCTAATTCATTCAAAAGGTCTCCACCAGTTCTGAATTTACCTATGGGAGTTCACTTAACAAGTTAACACTCACACTTGGTCGGCATTATGAAAAGGAAAACAGCAGTGAAAGTCTTGTTTCATGGTAAAGCAAGTCAAAATCTCTCAAACGGGCTCTTAAGCAAAACTCCACAGAAACGTAAGAAAACAGTTACTTAAACAAGTGAACGAACAGGAGCACAACAGAAGGTAGCAGGCTTACTGATTGCTGTTTTAAATCGTAGCATACTCATATATGAGATTATTATCAAACAACAAACCAACCAAAAAGGAAATTCAAACCATTCCAGAAACTTCAACAATTCAAAAGATCAAAATTTTTATTGCTGCAATAGAGAATAGGGCTCTAATCTGTCTACATCGCTGCAGCAGGACAAGGAGCACCGTCCTTGTTGCAGCAACTCTCAGCTATTGGAATTGCTCGCATAACAGCGAGGGAATGGGAAAAGAGGACAGTGTGCCTTTAGTTCAAGGCTAATGACTTTCTAAACACAGCCCTGATAGCTGATATGTTCATAGTATCCCACTCCAGTTGCAAACGAAAACAAGATTATCAAATGAAACCACAACTTTAGCAATCCCAGAAAGAAAAGACTGCTGCAACAAGCCGATAACTTCGAGCTTGTCGCAGCGCATCCTTCGATTGGACTCCAAAGGCCCTAACAGACCCAGGTTATGCAAATAAGGACCAAAGATGTAGTCTTTGGCTTACCAGATTGGAGAAAGTTAAAACCTTTGGATCAAACAACAAACACAGCATCACATCAAACGCTATCTCAGCGACCGAAAGGCCAAAAAAGATTAAAAAAAAAAAAAAAGTACCGGAAACAGTTGCAACAAGCAAAAGGTTTCATCTTGTTGCAGGGGTTCTAACAAAACCATTAATCACTTCCACAAGTAAAGGAATGGAACGTTGAAACAGGAAATTTATGTGATTTTTCTGATTTTGGCCTGTCAAAACATAAGAGGGCAACCATAAACATCCAACGAAAGACCTCATGGGTTCATCATAGACTGTACCAAGAACCTTAAAATCATAAGTATGGCAAGGCTACCTCGTCATCGTCAAACAGATAGATAAGAAGTAACATACCTGGACAGCAAAAAGGAAGCGGATTGGAAAGATCTTTAGCGGACAGAGTTGCCCTTCAACGATGATGGAAACCGATGATGGAAAGCGATGGTTTTCTCCTTCACTCGCTGCTTTCCCTTTCCTTTTGCTTAGAATTTCTCAGCCTGACTCTCGGCTCTCTCGGTTTCTCTTCTCAGTTTTTCCTTCTTGTTTCAGTCTTTTTCCTCTCAGCTCCAACACCTTGCTCCCCTGTGCTTCCTCGACATAAATAGAGGGGGCAAAAGATTGGAAAAAAAAAGGAGAAAAGCAAATGTAGTAGGGATTTGGAAAAATTGGGGAAAATGTAGTAGAATATTAGGGATTTGGAAAAATTGGGGAAAATGTATAGGAAGCTCTGTTTCAGCTCAGTGCAGAAGCTTGTTTGTGTTTCAGACCAAGTGTTCCGTTGCTTTTGTTTTCAGAATGTGTTCCGCTGCTTTGGTCTTTGCTTTGCTTTGGATATTGTTTTTGTTGCGCGGCACTTTCCTATGATTTGATCAAAATTTTGACTTCACTCATTTTCCCCCCATTTGATACCAAAAATCATGTTTTTTTCTGGATTTGTAATATGGTTTGAACCATAGATTTTAATGCTATAGTATTATTCTTTATTTTTTTAGGAAAAAATAAAAATTTTCATCAACATAGGTGGCAAAATTTGTTAATTTCATATAATTGAAAATGTACTTTTATAATTTGCTAATATTTTATACTAATTTCTTATAATTGCAGCACTAAAGAACATCATGTAATTCAAAATAATTAAACTCAAATTATATCGTTATAACATAGTTTCAATAAAAATAATCATTTTCCCAACATTTGAGACCAATCATCATGCTTTTTTTTTATTTTTAATTTGGTTTGAAGCATAGATTTTATTGCTATAGTATTATTCTTTATTTTTTAGTACAAAAACACAAATTTTCATCAATATAGGTGGCAAAATTTGTTAATTACATATAAGTGAAAATATACTTTTGTTCTTTTTCAAACATTTATTTTAATGTTTAATTTTGTTTAAAACTATTGTACTAGTATAGATTTGCAAGACAAAACTTAAGTTCTCAATAGTTAAAAAATTCATTACAGAGAAAACACAAAGTAGTAGTTGCAAAATGTGTATAAATTACAGATATTTTAATGTGTATAAATTACAGTTTATTTTAATGTTTAATTTTGTTTGAAACTATTTTACTAGTATAGATTTGCAAGACATAGATTTATGGGTAATTTCTTTTTTTTTTTGCTTTCACATATTTAATTTATGTTAAATACAAAACCTACCAATTTCCCTCTCATAAAAATATTAGTGCAACACTTTTTGAATTTTACTTACAAACATTTATGTATTTAACATAAATTAAATGATTCAGAGTGAAATGCCCATAAAGAGCAGAATATTTGTTCATGTAATGGAGGAAACCCACAAAGAGTTGGTACTTTATGGGCCATTTCTTTTTTTAAAAAAATTTAATTTATATTGAAAAGATAACCTACCAGTTTTCGTTTTGTAAGAAATCAGTGTAACACTTTTTGAATTTTACTTACAAACATTTATAAATTTATCATAAATTATATGTTTGAGAGTAAAATGCCCATAAAAAGTTGGTACTTTGAATAGATAATGCTCATTTGCCCATAAACTACACTCCCTGAAGGCTATTTTGTTAATTACTTTGTAGTACTTTGTTATTCCTTTGCTAATACTACTTGGCATGTAGTACAAAGGATAAATCTGGCATAAATTTCTTATTCCATTGATAAAAAGACCTGCCTGCCTTATAACTATTGTAATGAAAGATATATCTTTAGAGTTTATAACAAATTATTACTTAAGTTTGAGAAAATTATAAAATATTTATGCATAGTTTATCAAGATACCATTCGCAATTTCCTAATAAAAAAATAGGGGCTAAATTGTAAAAGCTAGGGTGCCATAATAGAAATAATAAAATTGGTGTATTACATATGGGTGTTAAATTGCAAAAGTTAGAGTGCCATAGTAGAATTAATGAAATTAGTGAATTACATATGAGGCTAAATTACAAAAGTTAGGGAGTAATAATAGAATTAAAAAAATCGGTGTACTACATATGGGGCTAAATTGTAAAAGTTAAGGTATCATAATGGAATTTTTTACAACATTTGGGGCTAAATCGCAAAAGTTAGGGTGGCACAGTAGAATTAATGAAAGTGACTTAGAAATAAGTACTTTAAACAGTGACGATTAATTCTTGTCACTAAATCTGAATCGGTAGAGTGACAGTGACGATATTAGAAGTTGTCACTATATAGATCATTTTAGTGACAACTTTTTCAAGGTCATCACTGAAGACTTAGTTGCTTTGAGCAATTATGACAACTTTCCTTGTCGTCACTAAACAACCACTTTTTGTGACGACTTTTGTCGTCACTAAAAATGTTGTCACTAATGATCATATTTCTTGCGGTATAGTTTGTGACGAAAATAACGGGTCGTCACTAAACATTTAGTTGCTTTGATGCAATTGTGACAACTTTAGGTGTCGCGACTAAAGAAGTACCTTTTGTGACGACTTATTGTCATCACTAAAAATTGTTGTCACTAATAAATTTTTTTATAGTGATCAGTGACGACAACTAAAAGTCGTCTGTAAATAGTCCAAGCAATAGTGATGATGTTCTTAATGTCGTCACTATTGTGTGTTCTAAACACTCCCGCACTCTTGCTAAATCTTGCCGGGAATTTACTAGTGACGACTTTTCTACGTCACAAATGAGTTGGCTCCCATTAGAGGTTTGTGACGAGTTAGAAAGTCGTCAATAAAGGATCCACTTTTGTGACAACTTTTTTTCGTCACAGAGAAAAGTTGTCACTGATGACCAATAGGTTCAAAGTCATTCGAGTACAAGATTGAGTTAGGAAAATGACCGGAAATGAACTTTATGTCCTAAAACCAAAAGACAGTTTTGACGTCATTTAGTGGAACGGAAACAACTGGGGCTACACTTATCAGATTGAGGTGTAATTTACACCGTTTCGAAGCTAAGGAAAAGGGCTACAATGTTGAAGAAGGCCACTCAGTCCAGTTTGCAATGTATCTAGGTCAAATGTACCAAAACAATCCCAGATTTTCCAATTCGAAGTTTACTGTGGCAGTCCTGATTCATTCAGTCATATCTCAGCATATACAATTCCAATTCAAGTGATTCCAAAGCCATTTGGAACCTAAAATACAAGGCTATAAGTCTTAAGAAGACATTGACAACCAAATCAGTAGTATTCCTGGTGAAAACAACCAATTACAGAAGCTGATTATCAGGTTCGGACAGAAACAGGGCAGCAGGGGTATTTCAGTATTTTCATAGGCTACGTTACTCCAATTGAGCTGAAATTTTGTAGGAAACTATAAAATATCATTCTCTACAACTTTCATGTTTTAACCCAAGGCTAATTCGGCCTCTACCTGGGGGAAACAGTACCAGGCAGAATGGGGGCTCATTGAAACCCTAATTTCGAAATTTCCTTTCAAAGCCGAATTTTTCCGCAAATAGCCACAATTTACTCCTTAAGGCTTCATTCTAAACCATTCCCAACCATCATCTATGGCCACATAATAATAAACATATAAAAACAGAAAAATCATGAATAAATGGAAAAATTCACCAATCTCAACCAAATTCATGAAATAACCCACAAAATCACCTCTTAGGCTACCACAAGCCACTAATTAAGCATCATTAGATAGAAAAGAGGGGTTCCTTAGCCACTCACCTTATCAACCCAAGAAAGGGAGCAATTTAGCACCTTAATCTTCCAAACCACTCCACCACTCACCTTAATCCCACTAAGAAAGAGGTTTTTATGGAGTAAATCAAGATTCTAACGGTTGATTTGTGAGATTGAGCAAGAAATAGAAGAAAGAAATTGAAGAGTTTTCCTTTCTTTTTCCTTGGAGAGGTTTGGCCACAAGAAGCTTGCAAGATGATGAATTTTATACACTCCTAAAATCTCATGAACTAACTTATACTGGAAAAATGATTTTGAAACCAGATTTACTCATAAAAATTATCCAGAAAATTTTTCTAACAAAGAAAATATAGAAAAGACGTGCAATTAAATAAAATAAAGGCTTGAAAATAAGAAAATTTCCGAGTTCTCACACACTCCCCCGCCCCCCGCCCCGTTTCTAAGTGTCCCTGCCCCACCCCCCGCCCCAACCCCCTCCCTATTAGCCCCCCGCGGGGCGGGTGCCCGCAGTCACCCGCCCCCATTGCCATCCCTATCTCTACCCTATTGTAATGTAGACATAACCAGCATATAGTTCTCCTGTGCCTACCCTCGAAGACATTCATCTGGTGAATGACATATTAGGGATTTTCCTCAAAGATTTGAGTTTGACTAAGGCAATGTTAGTGTTTTGTTTGTCAATACAAAGATCGGGTGCGAAGATATTCTTTGGCTTAATTTTCTGGGGGAATAGGTAGGTTCAGCTAATGATTTTAAAATTATTATTATTTATGTTTTTCTGCATTTTTCTAATATTTTTCTTTTCTTTTACTCTCAATTTTATAGTTCAAATTGATTTATCATATTTTGTTTACAATTAATGCATTTTGTTAATTTTTGTTTTCAATATTTCTAATGTCAGATACAAACGTGGTTACTAATAGGGGGTAAACGTAATTTAACCATAAACTCAGAGACTCATAAGTAGTTTTGTTAAATTTTAGGGGAATTAAATATCATTGACCTCTAACATTTCGAAGCACAATTTCATCCTTATAGAAGCCGACTTATAATAAACTTTAAAAAGTTGCCTTTCTGGAAGTGATTCCTTATTTTTGAAAAAGAATTAAAAAATCAATATTAAAAAAAAAAGAATGAAAAGTACAATACATTTTTGGTTCACGCCTTTAAAATATATCTTTGTCGATTGTAGTTTAATTGTGAGAGGCATTTTACCAATAGGCAGGAGGGGAAGAAATAACGGCGAATTGCCTTGAATTTAGGACGATCATCAGTGGCTGCGGTTTTAAAAACGCTTCCTCAAGTTAGAGGCGTGGTTTTTGAAAATTCTCAGGATGCCAAAGCATATTTGCAAGAAGATAGTTAGTAGGGAGAGCACTATGGCATTCTTGCCTTATACGCAGATTTCAACCAACCTCAATTAGGATTTAAGTATACTAATGGTACATCAATTCTAGGGATTAAAAACCTTTAAACCATACAAATTTTATTAATTTAAAGAGGTATTAATTAATCGATAAAATAATAATTTATTAATTTATCGAGTCTACTTGCATTTGAAAGAAATAATCATTTCAGTCATTCGAATATACTTACAACTTAAAGAAACAATCATTTGGTTTACATAAAATTGTTGCTAGCATCATTGAAAATCCTGTTAACGATGAAGCCATGAGTGATACAGTTGGAGCCATGTTACGCAGAAGGAAAAACTCAAATCTTCAATAAGTCTACAAAATTTCTTATTCCAATATGAGAATTCAAGTCCAGCACTTTTAGATGAAATAAAAAAAAATTAGGGATGAGATTTAGGTAAATTTAAATTTCAAGAAAAAAATAAACAACAATAGGCTCACATTTGAGGAAAATATGATATGTAATTTTAGTAAATTATTAATTTATTATATGAATGAGACCAAAGAATTATGTAAGGTTTTTTTTAAAAATTATTATGTTATTATTTTCAAAATTGTTAATTTAGCTTGTTAACCCAAGTCGGGACTAAATAAATTTTGGGTTAATGGAGGTTATTAATTTATCGAGTATTAATTTACTGAGGTTTTACTGTATTTATATCTTTATTCTTTTTTGTGCATTGATGTAGTTGTTTCTTTGCTATTTGATCTATCAATTGCTATCTCGGATACGAATTCATTAGGCCATTATTCTTCTGCTCCTTATTCAACACTATGAATGATTAACATTTATTTTTTGGAAAAAACAAAAAAAATATTTATTTTTGGGAGAATGACCAAAATGGTCCCTCATATTTCAAAAAAAAAAATCATTTTTTTGTCCTTCACATATAAAACAATGCAAAATAGTCTATGACATATAACAAATGTACTTATTTGGTCTCAAAACCTATTTCTAACTAAATAATCTGTGACGTAAACTATCACCAAGATAGCCTGTGACATATAAGATTTCTCTCAGAGTTCATCTTTGTTCCTTTAGAGGTAGAAATGAGGGAAGGCTGATTCTAGGGTTTATGGAAAGGAGAGAGTGTTTAAGATGACCAAAGAATCAAAATTTGGAATTGAGGACAATCATTTAGATCAAATTTTTTTTGGGATACAAGAATATTATAAATCACTACGCTTTTGTGGTTTAGATTTCTGAAATAAAATCATGCTACTCAAGCAGTTAAAGCATCTATGAATACGATATTCTTGCATTAAATTGTTTTTATGGGTGGAAGAATTTTATAGATTTTATTTGTGTTGTTTAGGGATCCAAGAATTATGTTATCACATGTAAACCAAAATATTTTTGTGCACCATGGCAAAGTGACAAATGAAGGTCACTCTCTATATGGTCCCAAAGTCAATTATGACTCGTAAATGAATGTCATACTATTGTTTGTGATCTAAAGCCGTACTTTTTATAATTAAAAATACTTATTTCTATTACCATCAATTTCATGTTAGAAAAAGAAAGTTTTTGTGACTCACAGAAATCTAACAAGTTACCAAAGTGTAAGTTCCTTGTGATGTACAATTTCTTCTTTATAATGTTTGAAAAACTGACTCGATATGATACGTGACAAGTGCTTAAAATGCTCGATATTTTGTGACTCTTTTAGTTGGTTTTAAGTCATTTTTTTAGAATCAAGAGTTGAAGTGGTGCTTTTTCTAAGAAATAATGCTTGAGTATTGATGGATTAATTTTACTATGTTTATTCATTTTTACTTCGATTCACAAGGAGAATGAATATATCAAGTCGCCAAAATAAGTAATGAAAACAAGAAGTGTTAGGCGTTAAAAAAGTAGTTGTGAGGCAAGGGAAGAAACCACACGAAGTTGGAGTGGTTTCATCTCTCGATTCTAGTTAGATTGCTATCTCCCTAACTCTTCAAGAATAGAGCAAGAATCAATCGATGAATCCTCACGAGACTGCTCTGGTATCATCTCTTAATTCTCCAGCCAAAAATTTTGTGTAAGTTGCAAAACTTGTGCAACTTGATTTCCTTTGTCTTACACTTTCTTTTTTGAATGGAAAATTTGATGGATATCTTGGTGGCTAGAAGCAAAGTTCAAGCATCATCTAAAAGCAACTTTATATCACTTCAAATCATATAGATTTGTCAAGAAGTCACATTGGAGAAAACACAAAAAAGACTTGAAAACTTCTCTATAAACAGGAGTTGTGTCTTTCATTTGAACTAATCTTGGAGTTTGAAAAGAAGAGATGCATCACAAAATGTAGCTCTTAAACTCCTAGTTTTTTAGTTTAAGATAGATAGAGTAGTGTAGTTTAGTTCCTCTCTCTTATATGTAGCAAAGCATAGATGAAGTTGAGAATAAAGATGGAGAGTTATTGTATCTCAAGTGATAAGGTGATATCTTTTCTACTCTTTATTGCTTATATTGATTCATATATTTAGTTATAATACAAGTTTGGTTCTTACTGTCATTTTCTTTATGTTTTGCTAGTAGTTTTACCTATATATAGATCACCTTCTATGATTGTTATGTAAAGTTTTTATGGTGATTTGAGTTATTTCTTGAGCAAGTTATTTAGTACTTTTGCTATTACAATCATCATTAACTGGTCATTAATTATGATTGTCCAAAAGTGTTATTTCATCAATGAATTTTGGATCAAAGACTAGTTCATAGAAGTGCTCAATCTAAGGAGTGCACATTCACGAGAGTAGATGTGCATCTTTATGACTCTTTATGCATATAATTTTATAAAAGAAATGAACTTGTATCTAATCTCATAATCACGAGAGTAGGTATGGATTGGTTATAGGTATAGTTAATTCATTACGAGAGTAGGTTTCATATGTATTAGAAAATTACGTCATAACTAACCAAAATAATAATATTCAATTAATAAATAATTTCACTTGCATAGGAATTTCATAGGTCTAGGAGTTTTTTATTGTCATTCTTACTTCATTTTATTGTATGTTTATAGTATAGATTTAATTTCTTGCACTTGTGATAGTCTAAATAATAAAAAAATTTGAAAAACATTGGTAATTAATAATTTTTCATGTGAGATCAATACCCAATATCCCTGTATATGATTTCTATACTTTCAAAAAATGGGTGTTTAAATTTTTAAAATTAGAACAAAGGAAAAACCTTGTCGATATGCAGTACAATAATTCTAAAAATTGATTGCGATTTTGGCTAGCAGAGCAGGTTGGTCTACAAATAGAAATATATGCCTTTTGGTGACTACATTTGTATCTAATATCATCTCTCCAGTATCTTGAAATTTGTTGTGTTGAGCATATGTAGGAATATTTATCATAATTTGGACTTTAGCTATCCCCATATTTGTTCGGTTTCATGAAGTTAGGGCATTATGCAAAATAAACAGCAATTTATAATCCAGGAATCCTGAAAGGGTTGAAAAACATTGCTATATATATATATATATCTTCTATAACGTGCAAAATAACTTTTTCCCAAGTTAAGTCTCTTTAAAACTCGATTCAGAGTAGGACTTTTAACGTTTCCTTGAGAAAAAAAAGGAAATAACTTGTGCCCTATAAATTATATATTTTGTCGTCTACAAGAAAATCCGATCCGCTTCACTTTGTTGTTGTCTTTCAAGAACCATCTCCTCCTCTATTACTCCCTCGGTTTTGTTCAGGAAGCAATCAGGTTCCCATTCTTCTCTACGTTTTTATTAGCTACTGGAATATCTCTTACGCCAACATATATATATAAGGTCTTTTTCTTTCCTAATTTTCAAATTATTCTATATCCAATATTTTAACATAATACTTTTTATTACTTGCGCTTGTGGTTATTTGGTTTTGCTAGATTGATGATAGTTTTTTGCTAGATTGATGATAGTTTCTTGCATCCAATCAAGGTGAGATAACAAAATACTCATCCATGGTATTGTTCTTTAATACCCTAAATTTCCTCTATGTTAATTTTCCATTCACAAGTTGGTTGGCACTCAATAAACTAGGAGCAGTTTTCTTTTCTTTTCTTTTCTTTATTTACCCTTCCACCTCTTTCCACACATTTTCCATCTCCAACTATTAGGCATAGGATTTGAACCTAGAACCTGCCAGCGGTGGAAACTTTGGGCCAACCCTAGTGGTTCAATAAATTAGTAATTCCAAAAGGGAACAATGCCATTTTTTCCATTTTTAATCCATTTTTGCATCATATTACATTCTTGCTTGTAAATCATAACTATCTTTATCATATAGACAGATATATGTACTTATTTATAAATATTTTTTTGACAAAACTCTGGAAAAATGAGGCCACTCCTAAATGAAAATTAAACAAGAATTGCTACCCCTTTACATGGGTTGGAAAGATGGAAATCCTTATCTATCTAATTTGATTTGACCCCTAACTAAATGGGGCGGTTCAGCAAATTAAGGAATGATAAACCATGGAGGACTGAGATGAACCAATATTTGAGAGGAAATCCGACTCCATCTTATGAATATGATGTTCAGCCCATGAATTGAATCATTTAGAGACTGTTTATTCCCAGGGGGGAAAAAAATCATACCATGCATTAGCATTTTGCTTCAGAAACCCTTGTCATCTTTTATATGTTGACTCTTTGGACATGTATTGCCTATTTCATGAGCAAATTGGTGACTGAATTTCGACAAATTCATTACATTGGGCTTTCGTCTAGCATTGTAGATCAGTGTTACCCCTCTATATTATAGTAAATGGTCTGAGTATTTGAAGGCTTGTTCTTCCAAAAAAAAAAGAAACAATGTCACCCTTTCCCTCCCTGTATTCCTTAATATCAACAAAAAATTTGCAAAAATTAAAAAGCTCATGTTTTTTTTTCTTTTTGTTTATAAGTTGGAGGTGAAACTGATTCTTACCTGCTTTGGTGGAGTTGAAGCTGAAAACCTACGACTTCAAGAGCACCCCAGCCTCTTCTGCAATCAACTGCACTTGTTCATTGTTTTGCACATAATGACTGATTTTCGCCTAACTATCACCACCTCTTCATTGGCAACTATATGCTCAGGTGGGATTAACTAAGAAAGCCCACCATCAGGCTTACATACTCCAAAAATGGAGCTCAAATTGTGTGCCAAAAATGATAGCAATCTTGTTCTTTCAATTTTCAATTAATATAGCTTCAAAATTTTTTTATTTTTGCAGCATTTTCCTGCACAAGAATTACTTAATAATAGGGGGTAGCATCTTAATTTCTCCTCTATTGATTGGGACAGCATGTCACTTCATTCTGCCAAGGGTGGTAAGTGTGATTTCAAAAAGTTAAGGGGTGCTAGGTGTGATTAGAGGAAACCTCAGGGCAGGTTTCCGAAATTAACCCATTAATTTTTTGAAAAGGGTCAATTCGTATACTTAAAACATAGTTGGTGATAGTTTATGTGAACAAGGTGTGAAATAATCAACTTTGAGTAGGTGCAAGTAATTCCATGAATTCTAACTATTCATTTACCTTCAATTCCCTTCTATTATCTAGTGACTCTATTGGTTTTCATTATATGTATTGGCTATATATCATGCCTGCAGATACTTAATATCCAAATCAAGAGTATGGTTTTGAGACGTTGCGCATTGATAAGTGACTAATTTACGTAATAATTGTATAATATTTTATATTATTTTTAGTCACTTTAGTTATATTATTGGAAGAAAATGAATCATTTCGGCTATAATTGGTGAAAAATGCTTTTAAGTGATTAAATGAGGTTTTTATCACTTTTTACTTGGATTTTGTGTATTTTGACAGTTTTGACACATTTTCGTATTTCGGCTATAACTTGAGTTACAATGATCGGATTGGGATGATTCTTGAACCCATTTGAAGATAAGAGATAGATCTACAACTTTGGTGAAGACATCTAAATCCCGTTTGAAGTTTTTCCAGGTCAAAATGCCGAATTACAATAGCAAATTTCTACTGGTCGAAGCTGGAACAGGGCAATGAGCAGGCAAGGGTATTTCAGTCATATCTCAGCCTACACAGATCCAAATGAGACGATTCTTGATGGATTAGAAAGATAACTCAAAAGGCTACAACTTTCGTGTTTTAGACATGAGCTGGTTCAGCCTCTAACATCAAGAAAAGATTGGTTGAAGTTGGGCCAAAAACAGAGCAAGTGATCCACACTCGGATCCACTATTCATCCGAACCCTCGGTTGTTTCTGGGTTAGTGGAACCGAGCTCGGATCCATACGGATCCGAGGTACTGTAGCAGCTCGGATCACTGGTCAGAAAAGGCTGCTCTGTACGCGTAAAACTCAATTTCACCCCCACCAACTCACATTGGATGCTAGACATGTGAGAAACATTCCCAGCTGTAAAAGGGAGATGTAATCCTCATTTCTTGACCAACTTTCATCATTAAATAGCCAAATTCATTGCAAGAAGAAGGAGATTGGGGAGATTGGAGTCCATAGCAGAAAAATAGAGAGTGAGATACGGGAGAAGCTTGAAGTTGCAGAAATGTAGCTCTTTCATCTCCCTAGTGTTAGTTTAGCTTAGTATAGAGTAGTATAGTTTGTCCATTCTTGTTTATTATCTAGATTAGGATGAAGATGGAGGATGAAGAAGGCAAGGAAGAAAGCTCATGTGACAAGGGTTGTATTCCTTCCAAACTCTTTATCTTTTGTATTTGATTCCAAGTTTAGTTAATATACAAGTTCTGGATTTTGTGTTCATTATGAGTTTCTAAAGTTTAAGCCTTGGGTTTGGTTGAACTTTCTATAATTGTTAGTGTTTATTATTTGGTTATTTGACTGCTATGATTTGAGCAAGTTATTTAGCACTTTGGCTCTTTAAATCATGATTAATCTGGTACCATTGATTGTGATTATTTAAGGTGTTGTTTCTGCAATGAAAATTGAGATTTAACACTAGTTCAAGAAGTGCTAAACATAGGGAGTACACTCACGAAAGTAGAGGTGCACTTATGTGGTTTTTAGTGATTCATTTCATGTAATTTCATTGAAGAAATGAACTTGTAGCTAATTTCATAACCATGAGAATAGGTATGGATTAGTTATAAGTATAATTGATTCGCTACGAAAGTAGGATTCAAATGCATAAGGAAATTACACCATAATTAGCCTAGATGTAGTACTCAATGATCCAAATATAGCACTTGCATGAGTAGTTAGGGATACCACAACCTAAGGAGCTTTCATTTGTTAATTTCTTGTATAAGTGCAGTAGGTTAAATTTCTTATCATTAATTGATAGTCTAAATAATAGAGAAGCTTTAGTAATACCGGTAATTGTTCACTCTTCCCTGTGGGATCGACCCGATATATACCCTAAACTACTAGTTGATCTGTATACTTGCAGTGAACGGGTGTAATTCGGTATTTTTTAGCTTGCACGTATGTAAAATACCCGTCACGCATCTCTGCTGAACCAATTTTGCAAGCTTATTAATCCCTTCAGCAGGTATCCTAAGTTGAGCTTCATGCTTAATGTAAGACATGTAGGTTTCAGAATTGCCTTAAATTGCTGATTTTCTTTCTTGCCAATGAGTTGAATGACATAGAGTAAAAAAAATACAACAACATTGAACATAAAACAAGCACTCAAAGATTTGCTTCCGTAAAACAAGAATATGAATCAATTGAGATGTGCATGTCAATTAAGTATGAAAAGGCTATAAAAGGCAACCAGAGTTTTTACCTGTCTAATTTTGAGTTTTGCTCACAATCACCTTACCGTCTCCTTTAATACTGCCCCCTATATTTTGAAAAGCCCCCGTCTTGACACAGAATACCCAATTTCTTTTAAACATATCTACCCCCAGTAAATTTGATTTGGGAAATATTAAAACAAAAAATTCAATACTTCTTGTATATATAAAAATTAAGCTTAGAAAGTCTAAGTTAAAACTTACAATAAATACATAATCATAATGCAAACTGCTGTAACTGTAATTAATAACAATAATATCAATTTAGGGATAATATATTTTTACAGAAGAAACTGCTCTGGATTTTTCGCAGGACATACAGTTTAATCATATACGAAATAACCTTAATAAAACCAAATAATTTCCATTTCATTGATGCCATCCCAAGAAACTTCTGCTAAGAAAACGATAGAATTGTAAGTGGTAATTACCTTTCGCCTATTCATGCTAGCAATAGTTCTAACGTAAGATCATGGTCGGCAGACTCTGTACTTGCTCATATTGAGAAGAAAACAACTTCTTGTTTCAGTCGTGGAGTTATAGGACGCCGAAGAAGTCGACAGGCAACTGAAAATTCCACAAAACCAAGCAAAGCCTCTAGCTCTTGTCAGCGGTTTTATGACTGCGATGGCGGTTGTAGTCCTCCTAGCTATGGTGGTGCTGCTGATAAAACGAATGGTGATGCCGATGGCAGTGGTGGCAGTGATTGGGGGTTTGGTGGGGGCGGATGTGGCGGCAGCGGCTGCGGTGGCAGCTAAAGTATAATTAAGCAAAAATATACTTAAACCATTGTAAATTTCAATTAGAATTTTCATTATTAGTTTTTGTGTCTGATGACAACATCAATCAGCATGTGTGGATTTATTTGCATGGTGTGTTTATTTTCTTTGTTTTTCAAGAAACTTTTGGATGTAATTCTTGGAAAGAATGATGAATCATGGTGGGAATGCATTTCAACTTTCATGTATTTTCAAGTGCATTGGATGTTCATTTAGAAATAATTAGAATCTGATAGACTTCACTCAGCATGCCAAAACGCAGGACATGCGTGTCACAACGCTGCTCGAGGATATTCTCACTTTGAAAGCCTTGTTTCGAATGTGCTCTTTTTGCCTAGTTGATGGAGATAATAATCATTTGAGTAATAAGATTAGCGCTTATGCGCTGAATATCATTCAAGATGAGGAATTTGTGATTCCTTAGTGCCAATGTGCACTGGTTGTACTTAGTTATCGAGCCTTTGTTTGATTTTGTAAAGATTATCTTATATTATAAAATCACTTATCGTTTCGGAAAAAAAAAATACCAGTAGTTATTGTGAGTATAATATTCAAGTGAAGTATAATTTCAGCCAAGTTAATCCCGCCCGTTGAGCATGTTGCACAAAGATTCACTCCAGATTTTCACATAAAAATTTGTTAACTCAGAAAATACATCTTATTCAACAATGTCTGTCAACAGCCAATTTTTTTTTTTTTTTTTTCAGTTTTGTCATTTAACAGTAGTGAAAACCAAGTTTAAAAAGTCCTAGAATAACTTGAACGGGAATCTGCATAGATTAACTTGAACACTATGATACCATGAATCTCTTCAAGTCAAGATTTTTTGACCTTACTTTCTTTGTTCTCCTCCCGTCACAAATTTAAAACAATATTCGACCATATATTTTCTATCCGGAGAATGTGAGTCAAGTAAAAGTCGAGAATTTTGCACAATTTTGGATTACGGATGCCCAATGGTTGATATGTTGTTACCAGCAAAACAACACAAAAGGGCCGCACTCAAGCATATAGAACTTTATAATTCACTAAGTTAGATTTATAATAGTGTTTCATTAGACAAATAGAAAGACAAACAAAGGGTTTGTTTGGACAGTAGATTATTTGGCCAAATATATTTGCTGACATCACCATTACAATTTCCAATACAGCTTTTTATCTTTCCAATTACCTTTTTATCTCACATACATCACATCACAAAAAAGTGCTACAGTAATTATTCCAAATAATATTTCAAATAATACCCTATCCAAAGATGTCTGCCATGCAAAGCTGCCCTAATCTATACTCAATAATTCTATACTCAATAATTACACTAGTAGTAAGGATAATAATTTTTTAAAAAAAAAAGTTTCACTTTGTTCACTTAATTTCATTCTTCTTCTTTTTTTGGGTCAATTCACCAATTGAATTTGTGAAAGTGCACTATGTGACATGCTTATGTTGGTAAGCTCATACAGTGACCAAAATAATGCATTTTTAGAGATTCAGTAGGTAAATTGACCAAAAAAAAATAGAAAAAAAAATTTTCAGTGAGTAAAATGAAACTTTCTAATAGCTTGGTGACCATGCACTGACCCCAGAATTCAACTAATGTAAAAGGAAGGTCCGATGAAATCTGGTTCTAATTGACGCATGGCGTCAGGACTGAAAAACTAGTGGTTTTATAATCCCACATAACCCAATGGTATATAGTATCTATTGTTAAGTCAATCTTTAAAATCATCATTCTACTTCCTTTTACACTATTAACTCGTGAGCCAAGAAACAAAGGAAAAAGGAAGTTGCAGCGTAATTATGCGCTAGCATTAAAAAAAAAAAAAAAAAAAAACTCACTTTGTACATTTCTTGATAACATTTTAGATTAATTTCACTTTGTAACTCTAAACTTATATATTCAATTTTCGCTTTGTATTCTAAATTTTAGTTTTAAAAATATTGCACCCTAAGCTCTTCGATTTGTCCCATTTGATTCTAATATTAAACATGTAAGCAAAAGCACATAAGGAGCACAAACATACCACACGGAAGTAACAATTGCCCATTAATAAAATGACTAATTTTATTTTGCGCCTTATATCTTGTATCCGTTTCTTGAATACATTAATTATATCCAAGATTTCAAGTTTCTCCTATTTTTAGATAAGATAACCAAGCCTGATAATTCTCAAAACGCCTTCAGATTTTGGTATTTGTATCTTTTCCATTTTCTTATGACAAATGTTTCTGCTCTTAGCAGTGGATATGGCGCAATTATGCCCTCATTACGCGTTTTTGAGAAACTTCCTATAGCATACACGATAATCCTTTCACCCTTTGGTTGAGTGGGAAATTGGCATCATTGGTGACCGTAAACCTCCCATCTGTCGCCCCCGTTACATTTAAGGAAGCTTAATTTGACAATGTCAACTACATATATTAACCATGAATAAACCCAACAACAAAAAGACAGTACAAAGTTCCAAACTTTCTTCAAAATCTTGAGTCGTGACATGTTTCACAATTGCAACCAAGGCTTTACATTTGGTCAATCCGTCACATATAAAAGCCTTCAAGACAAATTAAAATGCCTCGAGTCTGAAATTTGTGCTTGTTCTTTTTCTGATTAAGTGGTCAAGCAATTAAGAAATTAGAGAGAAGTTTGGCTGGCAACGCTGTCTAATTTTCTGGTTTTTACATTGACAAATCATTCAAACCAAAGCAATTACCTGAAAAGGACTGGTTTGGTCTATACAGAAGAAATTGTCCGGAAGTTTCACTGGACATAGAATCTAATGATATATAAATACTTACCCAATAACACCAGATTAATCAAATGTACCATTGATTCCGTTTCAAGAAACTGCTGCTAGGGAAATGATGATAGCATTCCAATCATGCAGTGGTAGTTTTTGAGTAGTACCTTGGTTAGTACATGGTCATATTAGTAGGATGACAACTTGTTGTTTCGATTGTCGATTTATAGGAAGCCGGAGAAGGCACCAGGAATCTGAAGAGCCCTCCACAAAACCAAGAAGACAGGAAACTTTAGAACCCTCCACAAAACCAACAGGGCAGGCAACTGAAGAAACCTCCACAAAACCAACAGGGCAGGCAAGCAAAGACCGGAGTTCACCTCCGCGGCCAGCTATTGCTGATCAAAATGCTGTTAGTAGCGGCGAGAGGGATGGAGATTTGGTGATCTTGACTGTAGCTGCTGATGTTGTACTTGCTTCAGCTGAAATAGCAGCCACAGAAAGCAATGATAATAAAACGAACGGCGGTGGAACTGCCCAGGGTTGCTGCTGTGGCGGTGGAGGCAGTGGCGGTGACTGCGGTTGTGCTTGTGGTGGTGGATGTGGTGGAGGCTGCGGTGAATAAAGTATAATTAGACCAATATTGTCATTCCAAACAGAAATTTCCTCCTGAATTTTTGGTTCTGGTGACAGCAACAGTGTCGATTTATGTGGATAATGTCTCTCTCTCTTTTTTTTGAGTAAGGATTTGGCTTGCCCTTTTTTTTTTGTTATCTAGGAAAATAAAGGGTTTTGGATGAGATATGGAGTAAATGGCATCTAGTGGAAGGAATGATTAACCATGGTGGGGTTACATTTCAGTTTCTATGTAGATTCTTTGGTATTGACTGTTCATATAATACTCTATCCAAACACACTCACGTTCCAGCCTTCGCTAATTCTGAACTTATGTAGTACTATACGGAGAGTATAACATAGAATACCACTAATGTAGTTTTCTCTATACCCTTCCAAGGTGTAACTCTACATCTGACATCATGGACAACAGCTTTCACAATGGCAATTAGATTTGCAATTTTTCTTTGCTGCCTTAAACTTACGACCTCCCTTGGCATAAAAATCCCTGTCTATTCTTTAAACCAACTACAAAAATGTGACGATCAAAGATGATGGCTCCTCCAATGTGTTCTAGGCTTCAGGCCTTCAACGGATCACAATTCATCCGGGCGACAAAAATTCTTATGCCACCCCAAGGAATGGTTGTCACTTTGGTCCATTCATTCTGGCAGGCAAAACCTCCACTTTCTCCTTATGAGACCATGTCCTCGTCTCCCTCAATCTATGGATGTTCTGAGATGCCAAACTTCAATTATGGCCTTCGTAAATTAGCTGATGGCAATTAGTCAATTACAACTTTGTCAAGTTGTTTGATGGTGAAGTTTTGGGTATACATTTTTGCAATGCATCATCAGCTATGGTGCTGGTGCTCGACTTAAATGATGGCCATCGAGAATTTGGTGTGCAAATGCAGAATCCAAAGCCCAAAAGTCTCCAAAGGTGGACTCCAAAACCCAAAAATCTTCAGAATAGTGTGGACAACGGTACCAAATTCTCAGTCTAAATATTGTACATGATGCTCTAAGATTTGGCTTTTAGAAACTTGTGTGCTTATGGTCTGAAGAGTGTAAACGACATCGATTCTCAATCTATTCATCTGAAAATAGAATTTGGAGGCAGATTAAGGCTACACAAGTAACACAAACAGGTGTACAATAAGCTTCTTATTTTGACGAGGGAGTGTACTGGAATGGTAATCTTTATTGGGTAGTGATGCCAAAACTTTTTGATGTTTTGATGTGTACAACTGGTGTCTTAACTCGACTATGCCACCTCTCTGTAGCAAGAACAAGAAGGGAGAAATTAGGTATTTCGGAGAGCCTGGAGGGCGTTTATATCTTATTGAATCGAACAATCTTGAAGAAAGATTTGATTTTTTATTTTTTATTTTTGAGTTTATTCAAGTGGAAAATCGGGAGAATCATCAATGGGATCTGAAGTATCATATCTATACCGCTAAGATGTGGTTGGAGGTCCTAAGTGATAGGGTGCTCGATACTAATAATGGCTGAGTTAAATTTTCTGTCCTTTCTTCTTCTTCTTCTTCTTTTTTTTTCCTTTTTGGTGGATAAGGAAGAAAATCGATCCAGGCTTGTGGTATGGGGACCTGGTAAGGTAATCTTTTATCACATCATGATATATGTGTTTGGATAGGAGATTATTTGAAATATTATTTGGAATAATTACTGTAGCACTTTTTGTTATGTGATGTCTGTGAGATAAAAAGGTAATTGGGAAGATAAAAAGATGTGTTGGAAATTGTATTTGTGATATAAGCAAATAATTTTTGGCCATTATTTGGCTATCCAAACACAATTATATCACAAGTGACAGGTATCAATGGAACCAAGCTCACCATGTCAATTATTAGAATCCCATGTGTTAGTAGACGAATTAAATTATATGCTTATTACTTACTACTAATTTAGATGTAGTTTTAACCTCATTATTTACCTGTTTTTGACCGATGACATGAATAGTATCGTGCTTGTTTAGAATGATTGACAGTTCTTATCATTTTTCAGTAGGCATATTATATCTTCAGCTAGAATCAACAAGATGAAGCTGGTTGTTCCTTGGAAGACTGATTTTCCATCGCTCATTTCAAATTTTTGGCACAGTGACAGCTGAATGAATTTTGTGGAAGATCCAATATCACTGCTAAACTGCTATCATTACTGTCTGGCTCTACATAAAAGTACGGTTTCTGAAGATTATCCAAGTGCAACACAGTCCTATTATACTCACAAGACAGTTGAATCACTGCTCACTGCAGAATTCAGGGTGTTGATCACCTTTTAATCGAAATGGGCACTTTAAATTGATTCTGGTAAACCCGCAACGGTGTTGGCTATGTTCAGAGCTGGTTTTCTTTGAACTCGAGCAACGATCACCAAATTCTTATCGGAAACAAGTGTTGTAAACGAAATTTTAGAAACTGAACTTGGACGACAAAAAGTATGATAAACCAAGGGACAGCAAAACTTCCAAAATCAAAAGGAAAAAAAAAAAGTCAAAAGGGCAGATCATGTTAAAAAATTGGCTTAATTTCTTTTAGGGCAAATTACATTTTATCCCCTGTGGTTTAGCATTTTTTACATAACCCCCCTATGGTTTCAAAAGTTGTATATAACCCCCTCATGATTTGAATTAAAGTGTTAAAATGACGGAAATAATCATTCGTAACGGAACTTCTAAAAATGTCGAAATTACCCTTATAAATACATGACATACTAACCCCCCTTATGGTTTTCAAAATATACACATAACTCCCCTTGGTTAATAAATAATTTTCAACTTTACATAAGGGTGTTTTTGACATTTTAGGTGATTCCATTACGAATGATCATTCCCGTCACTTTGATACTTTAATCTAAACCATGAGAGGGTTATATATAGTTTTTGAAATCATAGGGGGTTATGTAAAAAAATGCTAAATCACATAGGGGTAAAGTGGAATTTGCCCTTTCTTTTAGATAGATTTCTTATTTTGTGCAGAAGTAACTAGTTTTCTAATTAGTTTTAATTATTTAAAATAGCAATCACGGAATCTCCTATTTTTATGAGTTTAGCAATAGGCAAGCACTTTAAATGGACAACAAAAAGTATGATAAACCAAGGGACAGCAAAACTTCCAAAATCAAAAGGAAAAAAAATCAGAAGGGCAGTTAATGAGCGAATTTGTTAGTCTACCAACAAAATATATATATCAGATTTGGAACGGGAGAAGAGGACTCCCAAAGGTGTTTTCGAACTTGATTTGAGGGGTTCAAAATCAGCAAAGAAAGTGTACTATAAATTTCAGTACTTCTATAAGAATGGGACCATTGACAGTGAAATCCACACCAACTTGTACATAAAATTAGAAGAAAAATGTAATGGTATGTCTGTGATCAAAAGCCACCATTAATTGTAGTCTGAAATTTTGTACACACACTGATGTTAGATGATGTATAGTTGTATACTTTTTTTTTTTTTTTTTTTTTCGACACAGGGGTGTCCGGGCCTTCGGTCTGACTAATCCCCTGCGGCCCGAGGGCAGAGGCCCATTACCCTCGAACACGGTAACCCCAGGACTCGAACCGTGGTCGCCATACCCTAAAGAGGGGCAACGAAACCACTCGAGCTACCCTGGGTTGGGCATGTATAGTTGTATACACGAACGTCAATGGATGTGACCTTTATGAATTTATCCTGACGGGTTATTGAAAAACTTTTCATTGGATACATGATATCACTTTCATGCTTGGGTTGAGTAGGAAATCAGAATTATTGGTGATTGGAAATTTCCCTAAGGAAACTTACTTTGACCATGGCAACTACCTATTTTAACCAGAATAAATCCAAAAACAAAGAAGACAGTACAAACTACAAAGTACTAACTGTCTTGAAACTTGAAAGGTTGAAAGCCATCTCATTTTAAGCAACTGCTTCTTCCATTCATTCCATACTAGGAGGGGATCACCGCGCACTTGCGCGGTGGACAGTTCTAAAATTAACGTGCCCAGTTATGCCATCTTTACAAAATGCCTGTAACGCAACCAAGGATCAAAAAAATACACGGTGTGAAATTTTAATCTTACCCAATTATTGCCCTCTAAAGTTAAATTTTCTATGGAAAAACATATTATTGCAATTGTAAAAGATTTTAAACTATAAAAAGTTGCATTTACAATTTGTCTAACAGTGTAAACTTTGACACTTGTTCACAGTCAAGGAATTCATAATAAATAGATAAAACACTAAAATTAGTATTGCAGAATCTCAAAACATGAACTTGAACTTCCATGACTCTGATAAATACATATTTTAACTTAACCAAAAATAACAACTTTCTGTCATTTGTACTCGCCCCAGAAGTGAATGAGCAACTTTTGAAAGAAACCACTGAGAACCTGCCATGTATTATAAAAAGAAAGAATGTAAGATACAATCCATTAAAATTAGTTTACTGCTGTAAAACCAAGTTCAAAATAAATCAAGAGACTTAAATGATGCCAATAATGAGAGGACAAATTCAACAAACATCTGCACTTTTGGTTAGTAATAGTCTCATACAAAATTTGTTACCCCTTCTATTTATCAACCCATTTCACAAGCAAGAAACTTTTTTTTTTGGGTACTTTGTTTTGGGTACAGTAGTTGTCAAAGTCCAGAAATGAAAAGATTCTTACAGGTAAGCTAAAGTGTCTTGCTTGGTAACCTGAGTTTCTTACCAAAGTGAAAGTATTAGATGTGCTAGATCCCTGGAGATGGTATGCAAGTAAACTTTCTACAACTTGATCATGAAGCTGCGCAATTTACACAAAATGCCAACGGAAGATAAGGTGAAAAAGGAAATAAAATGATCATGCAATCAAATAGGTTAGGAAGATCCTAAAACGTAAAAATGAAGCAGAAACTTCTCCAGAGGATGTCTTTATATTCTAATGACATACTCCAACGCAAAAGCCAAAATACATGCAACTCTAAATAAGGTCATGAAATTCAGCTTTTATTTCCAATAAAGTTCATGTTACTCCAGCATCAAGAATCTATAAAATTTTCAAGTGTAAAGAAAAATAGTGAAGGCAATATTCACAAGTGTAAAGAAAAACAGTAAAGGCAATATTCATCTAAAGAATTGGTCTTCAATTATGTTTCAACATTGCTCCTATTCAATATTCACAGGGTTTACATGGATTGTTGAGTCTTTTGCAACAACTTGTTTAATCAAACTTTTGATATATGTTCTATTCCCATAGAAAGGAAACACAAGTACATGTGACCATTAAAAACCCCTGAAATGGAATGCAAAACTCTAAATATATACGAAGGCAAATAATAAATAAGTTTCTATGAGTTGCTGTCCATTTTATCCTTTTTTTTTGTAAAATCTCAAAATTAGTCCAATGTTGGTTATAAAGTTTTGCTAATCTCAATATTATTAAGAACACCGGTTTCAAAGTAGATTCATCAAGTACACTATTCCCTGATTGTCACAGTCAGTATTAGTTTGTTAATCATGGTTAATTGGGAAATACTTCACACACTTCACATGATTTGAAATTAACTACTTCAATTGTTAACAGCCTAAGGTTTTAAACCAAGCATTGAATAAGTTCTGTAGATAGCATGCTTAGCAAAGCAAGCATAACATTCCAGGCTTTAATCAAACAATGTTGATCCAAATCCAAAAAAAATAAAAGAAAATTACCTATGAAATGCCTATGGAATTGGGGTAAAGGTAGTAGAAAATTACAGTTGAAATTTAATCAAGAGAAAAAAATATACATTAAACAGGAATGGAGAATCTAGCGGTTTTTAGAGAGAGAAAGAAAGATAAGAACAAAAGGATTTTTTGAGACAGAAGCCTCGAGTAGGAAAGGATTGAGCTCGGAAAAATTTTTAAATGGGAATCAATTAGTTTTCTCAACATTGAGCCCAACCTTTTTGTTGCAGATATAGGAATTTGTATTTTACTCACCAGCAAAGAGGGAAAAATTGTTTTTGCATAGAAAGAAGAGGTAATAGTTTTTTTTTTTTTTGATAGAAAGGATTGGAACACTCTGACGTTAGATAAATCCAGCAAGACATCTTCCCATCCATTAAATGCCAATCTCACAATTTATCATTTGTTCATTATCTTGCTCAAAATAATCATTTACTTTTTAACCGCACATACACATAAAAGAAAGCCTTGTTCCATTTTTTCCACTTGACCAGATGTTTAGAAAAAAAAATAATTTAAGCATAAGATAAAAGAGACAAAAGAAAGAAACAAACATGAAAAATGCTTACTTCTTTAGTTCTTAAAAACCCAGGGAACCATAAGGAATGCCCTTTGTGAGCTAGGAGTTTAACAAACATTTTGCATGGAAGCAAAGACATGAAATAACTAAAAGGAAAAACCTACCAATAGTTGTTGTTCATTCTTCTTCGATCACATAACTGCCATTAAAACAAGAAACGAGTTTTAGAAGAGGGAAAAAAAAGGAAACTATAAAAAAAATTATTAAGTTAATAATCACTTCGTGAATAAAATAATGTTGGAACATCCATTAAAATCACAATCATTTCGTCTTCACTCTTCTTCATCTTCTACCACTTGAAGAAAGAAAATGAAAAACACAGCCATCTCTCCAAGTCCAACATAATATACTAAAAAAAATATTGAAAAAGTCAGCTAAATCTTTATAAAAGAGAGATAAAAAAGAAAAGAAAACCATGACTTGCATTCCGTATAGTGATTGAGAAGTTTAGAAAAATTTTTAGGAAAAGAAACACAAAGACATAACATGTTTTTTTTTGTGAGGAAAAAAACCACTATAGGATGTACCTTAATAATAACATATTCATATAAACAGATGGAAACACATCTATTCTAAACATAATCCATTTCAAGAGACATCCTTGCAAGGAAGTTAAAACAACCCTCCAGATAATGTTGGAGGAACATCAGTCTTAAAAAAAATCAAGTGCGGACATTATTACAGGAAGTGAGCAATAAATCCTCTTGTTTATGCTTAATATAAAAGAATATATTTTAGACATCACATTATTAAGGGAGAATTTGTAAGTTGTATCATTATTTTGCTTGTTCTATGACTTACAGGTCTCAGAGGCAAAGCCTTGTTGCTAAGAGCACATGACGTTGACTTGGAACTTTGAAGCTTAGGATGGTTAAATCTACAATTACGTTTGTATTTATAGTCTCCAGTTTTCAGGAAGTAACAGCAGTCAGGCTGACCAAGTCCCTGAGGATATTCATCAATTGGCATTTGTTGTTGGTACGGGGCATAGAAATTGGTCTCGGATACTGGGTTGATCATTGCAAATGCTGGAGGTGTGGGTAAACTCCTAGCCGATGTTGCGTAGACCGTAGCTTTAATCAATGGAAAGGAAACAATCATGCAAAGAAGACCATTATACAAGTTTCAATGAGTCAAGAACACCAACTTTCAAGGAAAAAAAATGTTGATACATCTGTTATTTGCTACACAAGAATAATGGTACCAGAGAGCTAAAACTAAATATAAAAATTTTAGAGCTTCATAGGCAGTAACAAGCATCTAGCAGCTTATATTTACAATGGAAATACTTCATGCAATAATTAACACCCTTACTTTACCAACTAATTTCACATGCATGATGAAAGTTATGAATCTATTAACTGTTTTCTCTCTCTGTTTTATGTATTTATTTTTGGTTGGTTGCATGTACATAATCTAAGGTTCATAGTGTTTCAAACAAAAATCGAGATTTATTTCCTCTTTGCAAATTGAGCTCAATAATTTTCTCTTACCTCTCTCCACATTAATCTCTAATTGTTTGAAATGTTTCTGCAAACCCCTTTTTTTTTTCTAAAACAATACTTCAATATTATTAGCACAAATCACAAGTTACAAATAGGGGACAAGACCTGGCCTCCGAAGCGCATGCAGAGCTAACCGTCGGCAAACCCCTTTTATTTAATGATAGATTTCTCTTTTCATGCCATGGGAACATTTTTTAAAGGAGATCATGATACATCCGGAGTAAATCCACTTTAAAAGCACTATTTCTCGCTTATGCATATATACCATAAAAAAAAGGAACAACAAAGCAGTTAAAGATGACTTTGAATGCAGTATGGGAATGAGAGCCTCCTGTCAATTTTCAAAAGAGATACAGAGAACAACAATCACTGTTAACTTCAATTAACTTCAAAGTCCTGAAAAAAAAACACAGCATCTGAAGATTTTCATCACAGTAAAGGTGAGTAAAAAGATAGTCTGCCGCGGCACAAAAAGATAAGAATTAGTTTCTTCATCTCAATTGTAACTAAGAATGCACTTGTTCACTACACTATTACCCCATATGTTAAACCTTACATATTGACAAGCACAAATTGGAAATAGTGACGGATTTTCAAATGCATCTGTGACATCTAATGTATTAGATGAAATTCATATACGGTGTTCAGCAAGCAAAGATAACACCATCTGTCAGATACCACCACAATTTGAACATCAGATGGACATTAAACACATGAATCTTACAATAAATGCCATCAAGCAGACAAATGCAGCGTAAAATAGAGAAGTGATGTCAGAAACAAACTACCTGATACCCATTCCACTCAGCATTTGAAGGCACGCCTAGGGCTGGCGGAAATATCATTGATGCTGACGAGCAGGGTGAAGCACTTGTCTAGGCAGCACCATGCAATTGAGCAGATCTACCGGTAACAAAACCCAAAGTATGGTCATTTCCTGCTATAGAAATTGGATCAGGATTAGATGTACTCCAATAATAACATATTTATATAGAGAAAAGAACCTTTAAAGTTGCTTAGAGGAAAGAAGAATTCATAAAAAAAATAGCAATAACAGAAACAAGAGAAGAAATCTACTGAGAGAGTATAAAAGCAAGTCTTACCAACAAAAATAAAACAATAACAATAATGTCACTGATGAAATTTCCCCAAAGGGAACAAAATACTGAATATATATGTGGAAGTAAATTCTAGAGAAGTTTCTATGCATTATTTTCCAATTTTTCTTTTTTCTAAAAATGCCAAATTGGGTCCAACATCAAAGGTCAATACTGTGAAACACAGGGACACTATTTTCTGAACATATTTTTTCCAGCTAAAGATCAAGCCAAGTTTTTTTAATAATTTAAAAGAGCAAAGACGGTATCTTCATAGTAGATAACATGGATTTTGCTTTTGAAACTTCATTTACCTAATTCATATAACTATGTATCTCATGAATCATGAACTGGTGAAAACATCTTCAAGGAATTTAGTCATAATAATGATTTCACTTTGCACATTAAAACCACAAAACCAAAAAAATCGACTATGAAATAAAGATTTCATCATACAACTTCCCTAATCTTGACATTACCAAGAATACCAGGTAGTTTAAATAACAGATTCATCATGTTCACCAGCCCAGGAAAAAAAAGAAGATAGAGAAGAAAAAGATACTCATATCTAATTTACTTTGACAAAGACAATAAAACCCAAAACGCAAAACACTGGAAGAAATCTGCTCATTCTTCCAATCACTTTTACCTTTATCCTTTCTCTGACAAAAACCTCAATAAACAAAAATAGGCTAAATTAGGTGAGAGAAACTGTTTATAGAAAAAGACTATGGTTTATAGTATAAATAGTAGAACACAAATAAATATTACCAGCTTTAACTACTTCTTAGAGATGTCAACTTCACGTCTTCATATTCCTTCCTGTAACAACAACTAATAATATACTCAGAAAAGTAACACCAAAAAAACAAAAAAAAAGGAAAAAAAAAACATCGTCCATCAAATCCTAAATTGGGAGTGGAAGGGAAAAAATTAAATTAGAATGATACAATAAAACTTATATTTTTCCTTACCAGTTGTTTTTCACGGGTGGCCATTTTTCCTCCTAGCTCCAAAAAAATCCAAGAAAGGCAAGAACGAAAAATGGAACAACAAAACACCAAGTAAATAAATATCTAAAAGCTAGCTAATCATCAATTATTCATCATCACAGACCATATTAAAAATTTTTCTTCTAATTAAAAATAAAAAATCAATGATAAAACAGAAATGAAATGGAGACATTAATCATGGAAAGAAAGGGGAAGAAAAGTACCATATCTGCATTCCAGAAATTCACACCAGATAGTAGAGATGAAGTATTGACCTTCCCCTTCCTCATTGTTTCACAAAAGGACACGAAGGAGATGGGAAAAAAAGATTTGCTGCTTTTAGCCAAGAAAATAGAAATATTAGGAAAATTTTCGGAAAAAAAGAAAAAATTAGCCCTAACTACTCGAGGGAGGGAGGAAGATGAAGAAGAACAAGAGGGAGAACCGGGAGTGGAAGGGGAAGAAGATTACCAGCCATTTTCTGTCTCGAGCCCATCGTCCGTCAAATCGTAAGCACCCACTCCTCAGAAGAAGAAAAAAATCTAGACCCTCCAATTAAGATTGCAATCTCTTCCAAGTACAATCAGATGCCAGAAATTAAGGGGAGACCTCTGGGTCTCATGGAAAAAATGGAGTTTTGTCCAGAAACCGGTCTTCAAGAGCTCTTGACATTGATTGATGTTGCTATGTTTTGAATGAAAGACAGAAAGAAAGAAGAGGGAATTTTGTCCAGAGGATAATAGCAATAGGAACCGGCCTTTAAGAGTTGTTGGCATTGACAAATGCTCCTGTTCTTGAATGAAAGAGAAAGAAAGAAAGCGGAGAAAAAATTGGTTGGAGATTCATCCACATACGATGTCGTTTGGTTGATCAAAGGGCAAAAAAAAAAAAACAAAAAAGGAGACAAAAAAGGAGAAGAAAAACCGGTCCAACATCAGCTCCACATCATCACCACTGACCAATCCCCACGTGCCACATGGGCGGACGACCATCCTACGTGGCAGGGGCCTTTCCCTCTTTATCTATATGGTTAATGAGGAAACTGCTGCTTAAAAAGAAAATGATCGACTTAAGAAATTTGGTCATCACGTAGTAGTGTCAAACGAAGATGACGACTTCCTGTTTCAGTTGTCGATTTATAGGAAGCCGAAGAACGCAGCACCATGAAACTGAAGAACCCTCCACGAAACCAAGAAAGTGGGAACCCACCTCGAAACTAAGAAGACTGGCATGTGGCATCTTTAGAACGCTCCACAAAACCAACAGGGCAAGCAACTGAAGAAAGGGTGAATTCTTAGTTTATGATGAAAAAAAAAAAGTCATTCTACAGTTGGGGCGATTTTTGCAGGTTTTTCTACAAATGGGGTGTTCGCATTCCGGGAATGCGAGGTCACTGACAACTATGCAACTATGCATATACTATCAGCGTTGGATGATTGACAACTATGCAAAATTTGAATTTGAGATTCAACTTTTGTACACATGTCATGAATCCAACGATGATAGTGCATATATCGTCAGTGTAGGAAAGATTTACTCAAAAAAAAAAGGGTTCAAACCATGACCATAGTAATCCAATGGTACAAAACAAAATAATTAAATTTTCTAAAACCAGGACTTTTAACCTTAAATGAAATTAAAGTTCTCTCCGCTGTCAGTTTCAAGGTTCGAATCGCAGTTGCGAATGTGAAGACTGTGGATAGGTGTGGGACGTAAAAAAAAACCAAAACCTTAAATGAAAGAATTGATTTTCTTATTTGAAATTATAATGCCTTGGCAACCTGAAATGGATGAAAAAAAAGGTTTGTGTTCGCGTGGCTGAAGGTTTAATTATTGGATTACTTGACGGCTTCAACAAGGTCCATCAGATGACTGAATTTTCTTTACAAATGAAATTAATAATCATACTACATATTGTGAATACAAAGTTGACTTTTGGTGGCTAGCTAGCTTAGATCCAAAATTCAGTAGGACCCAAAAAACAAAATAACCAATGGAAAAAAACTTTTTTCTTTACTTTGTCTTGGCAACTTGATCATTAGAATAACTGAAGTATTGCAAAAGTCATCGGTAGACCAGAAGAAAAGGAATCCTCAGCAAAGTCATATAAGATAACACAGAAACTAAACCAGAGCCAACAAAAGATGAGCAATCAAGCACACTTCTTGAATCTACCATCCCACCTAATCAATGATATCCTGTCCAGATTACCGACCAAGACTATCATCCAATGCAAGTCTGTCTGCAAATCATGGCTGAGTCTACTCTCTGAATCTGAATTCACTAATTTACACCTGCAAAGATCTCCTCCTTGCCTGATCATAAACAAATTCGGTTGCCATCCTTCAGAGTTGACTTGCTTCGGTTTAGTTGAATATGAAGATGAGCCTGATCACCATGGTTTTCGATATGTTGCGGGAACAACAATCAAGCCCCCAGAAGGGTGTATTGAAAATGGTTTGAGTGTCACCATGGTTGGCTCAATCAATGGCTTAATCTGCTTAACAGAATCCTACCATAAACATGATGCTGTTAACTTGTGGAATCCAATCATGCGAGAATCCATCACTCTTCCGGTGCCTGAGGGGGGACGATCGTATACAAGTACGGTAAGTTATGGGTTTGGATTAAGCTCTGAATCTAGAAAATACAAGGTGGTTAGGATTTTCGTAGAGCTAGATAAGAATACACGATGGAGATTAAAGTCCAATTGCTATGTTTATACACTTGGGGAAGAGACAGAATTGTGGAGAAGAATTGAGCAGGCTCCGTTTCTGTACAATTATGGCACGTATGGTGTATTTCTGAACGGTAATCTTCACTGGCTGACTGATGATCAAGATAGCTCTGAATTGATATCCTGTTTTAATCTTGAAACAGAGTTGTTTTCACCTTTCCCTGCTCCTCCTGAACTCAGAAAAAATTTCAATCTTGCTAGTTTGGGAGTTTCTGGAGGCTGTCTAAGATTGTACGACAACAATTCTGATGATGAAATTGTCATTTGGGTGATGAAAGAGTATGGAATCAAGAAGCTCTGGACTAAAGAATTTGTTATACAAAAGGAGCCTGTGCATCTCATTGACCCATCTTATGAACTTGTTCGCGTTCTTAAAGTCTTCAAGGATGGCGATATCTTGCTCTTGTGGAGGGATGAGTTTTTTCTTTCTTATGATTGTTGGAGGCAAATCTTGCATCAATCTGGCGTTGATAATGATAAACTCATCAAGAAAGCTGATGATCAGATGAATGAAGATGGCTATGCTGAAAAGAGCTACCCTTGCATCGATGTCATGGACTATGTCCCAAGCTTTCTTTCCCTCAAGAACTTTGGGATCCAGATGGTGGAAAGCACAAACTAGAATCTTGGTATGTTGGCTCAACTTTTTGAAGTTTCTTTTTCATCGAGATATTGTAAAAGTGTTTTATAATACTACCATTTGTATTGGACACAAAGAATGAAAAAATGGAATGGTAGTGCCATTTATGCCTGGTTGAGTTTAATTTGTTTGAATTTTGTGCACAATGTTGAGATTCAATTTACTTTTACTTCCACAGATATATCAACTTCTTGGCAAGACAAGCAGTTGGCGAGTCTTTTTTTTATTTGTGAAATGGCTAAGTTAGTGAGTCCTAAATGATGGTCAGTTTCATCCTTATTTAGTTCATGAGATGGCAAACACATGCTATTAATTGGTCCATTAATAAATGCAGTAATTTTACCCTGTAAATTTGATATCTCCTTCCATTATGTGATTCACAATTTGAATCACCCTGAATTTGCACAAATTTAAGAGTATCCTTTGTTTCACCATATCAGAAGATGAAAGTCAAAATCCATGACATTTAAAAGGAGAAAAGGGGGAAAAGTTTATGAAGAATGACAATAAAAGGTTATCTCTAATATTTGTTTAACCACAACATATCTGAGGGGGGGGGGGGGGGGGGGGGGGGGGGGGGGGGGTGGGGGAAGGGCTCTGCCATGCTGTGCATAACTGAGTAATCAGCCATCAGTACTATGTATTCCGATGCATTATATCTGCTAACGACTAAGACAAAGATCAGTCACCTCTCAAGTTCTTGAGAGCTTTAGTTGCACAAGGTCTCACATATGGAGAGTTGCATTTCTAAGTAAGAATTCATTGGTATAACATAATGTCCAACATGATTTTGTGGTCGGAGAGATAAAATTAGGCAAGAGTCATAAATTTGGAACTTACAGGTAACTGCTAAAATGCTGCTATATTCCACATTCCTAGATTCAAAGAATTGACATGCCATATAATCATGTAGTAAATAAACCTTGAGATCCACTAGCTGGTTGGCGGCTATTCTGCAGAATAAAACTTTAGCTATAATGTGGAGTTACCGTGATCTCCAACTTTGTCATCCAACAAAACTTCTGGCAAAGAACAGAGAAAAACCTGATACCTCAATGCCTCCAATTCAGGTAGCGAATAACTTACAATTAGATTAAGTTATGACTAATGAATAATACCATTAGTTAGGCTGTCTCTCTAACCATTCAATTACCACCACAAACAGAACTTCTACACAATCTCGTATACAGACTGAGAATTTGAAGGAAGTAGTAGATCATTAATGAGGAGCATGTGAGCTCTGCAAACATCTAAGCCTTCATTTTCTCTAAACAGGCTAGATAGCAACTAAATCACATCCACTACATCTAATGCCTTTAGGAGATATCACAAGGTGGCTGATCAGTTATCATGAATATGATTTACTTAACAAGTGAATATCCACCCCAATATCTAGTAATCCATGTCTATATCATTATCCAAACTCAATTGCAGTTAATAAAATTGTTGCCATTAAGAAAATTTTCTTTTACAGCTACAATCAACAATAACTCAACTAATTTCAACTTGAAGTATTTAGGGTGCAAAACACAAGTTTAGCTGTCAATAAGCAGCAAGGTAGAAGTTTCTCGTGTTATTGGTCAAAACAAAGAGACCAATGAGCTTAAAACTGCATCGAGACGCTGATAAACTACAAAGATGCAATGCTACTGATATTACATAAGTTAATAGAAAACTAATGGTTGGGGGCAGTGCACAGCAACTAGCAAGGATCAAGGTCATAATGTACAGAAACATTCTACTTACTAGCTTCTATACCATTATAGCTATATACACATTCAAAAAAGAACTCCTCAATTAATGACAAGGAAAAGAAGAATTCCTAACTACCAACGTCGACTAAAGCCTGAAGCACCATTCATCAATTGCCAATCAAGAACCATAAGAAAGAAACAGCGACAACAATTTTTAGGAGACAAACTGCAACATTCACTCATTCACAATGACCTAAAATGACATCACATTTACCAATACATGCAATTCTCCATACCTTACAATGTTCAGGTAATAACAATCAAAAAGCACATCGAGCCACTAGCTAGAGTGCAAGAAGATTTTACGAACGCAATTAAAGAGTAGCAAGTGTCTCCATGTGTCTGTAGGTGTCCCTCCAACGAAAGCAACTATCCCACCAGTCACCATCAGTATCCTTGGGCACTACTTCAGCAAGCTCCTTGACAATCTTATCGTTGATGTCATACAATATTATCTTGCCACAGAGAGATATCAGCAGCCTCATTCTGTTCTCTTTCTCATCCTCAAGAAAATAAAGTATATGAAAATTACATCTAAAATCGGTTGCGGGATTACAGTCTGCATCAATCATTGATGGATATAAAGTAGTCACAGGAGTAAGATCCACATGACACTTCAAAACCCATTGAGAATAGTCCCTTGCCATCTCAAAAATATCAAACAACATTGCTTCAGGGTCATTTATCTCAATGCCATACAAACACCCACCAGACTCCCCAAAGGACCAAAAATACCATCGGGCTAGAGGCATTGTCAAGTTAAAGAACTCTTTATCTGGATCAAAGCATAAACTATACTCAAAATCACTAACCCAGTGAAAATTACCATTCCACAGCACCCCGTTCCTAAAATAATTAGGTAAATATAAATCTTCCATCTCTAGTATATCCTCACTGTCCCTCCAACTCCCCTTTTCGGATGCATACACAGAAAAACCATGAAAGTCACTAGGCACCAACTGTCCAAAATTATTCGTGATCATTTCTTGTTCGCACCATGCACAAACTAATTTGTAATGTTCAGATTTTAGAGGATCAAACACGATATTCAGAGCCAGAAATTCGCGGCCTCCTTCCTGAAAATCGAGCCGCGGAACAAGCCTATGCTGTCGAGTAGTCGGGTTACACACAACGAATTCCCTAGCATAGTCATCTAACATAAATGCAAGAGCTAAAAGGCCATTGCATGAATGTATATCAGTGAACTTGCCATAATTACTCAAGTGGCAAACGATGTTACCCATGGAATTAACATAATCGTCGGAGAAAGAGATGAAATTGAGATCGGGGATATCCGTCCACGTCCGGCGGCGGAACAAAAAGAGGCCTTTTGTGGCGGCGGAACTGCTGGTGGTGGTGGGATAAACTCGCGAATGTAAACTGCGGAAAGAGGGGCTGGAAATGATAGAGAGCCATCCTTTCGAGACACACTGGAAGCGAAGGAGTGATTTTGGGGGTAAATAAAGTAAAATCTGAGTCAACAGATCTTCATTGTTGGCTATAACAAACGCTGCTGCTGATGGAGCTGACGATAGAGAGGTGGAGGAGGAGGAGGAGGTTTCATGGCGCGGATTCTTGTGCGGTTGATTTGTTTCCTCTGGACTTGATTGTGACGGCTGAGCTGTTGCAGCAGGGGAGCAGACGGAAATCACTCTAGCTTTTGTAAGGTGTTTGATAAAGGGCCCATTAGCTGTAGATTTTTGAGCTGAGGATTCGGCTGAAGACATTTGCCGGGATGAGTCGCCGGGGAAGCGTTCCGATTTGCGGCCGACTGAAAATTAGGAGCTTTGCCCTACAATGAAGCGGCATGGGAAAGACAGATATGTATTGAATAAAAGGATTAATTATAAATTGCCCCTTGTAATCACATCTCAGTACCAAACCACCCCCTGTATTCTAAAAATTTACAAATTGCCCCCTGATAAGTAAAGCCAAATGCAAATACATAGGGAAAAGCCAGATGCATGTTTACATCTTTTTCTTCCCTTTCTTCATTCCTAACTCTGTATACCAATTTTAATAATAATATATTAAAGAATTGAATTAATCTTTCTATGCATACTTACAGGTTGGATAAATATGACAACATTCAAATTTGACTTTAAATATCAAAATTTATATATATGACATGCATCTAGATTCACTAGTATATACACTATCAGTGTATAAAAAATTTATCCGAAAAAATTTTGTTTTATAGTCAAATACATAGTGTAACTTTCTTACTAAAAATAGTTGGTCTTGTTAGTTATCACAAGAAATTGAATGGCATATACTAACAAATTTAAGTAGTTTCTATTGATATTAATTACTTATTATGCATTAACTGTTAACTATCATTAGGATGCATCAAATTTTAATAAAAATAGAAATTACGAACAATTAGGATGCAATGACTATTTTCAGCAACGCAGCACAGATGTCTACGAATCACAGTCTTTACATCCTTATGAGACCACCAAATTATTGACCTTTTTGAGCTGCAAAGATCCATTGATATCGAAATCTCCTCTGTGCATAGACATTGGTTCTTGTATTGCCAAGAAACAACAACTTCTCTTTTGAAGGTTACCCTTACAATTTTGTTGTGGTTGGTAAAAATCTGAAGGCATCTGATATTAAAGAAAATTGTACAGAAGAGTTCCCATACAGTTGGAGCCCATTCAGTCTAAAAAAGGGGATATTTCATTTCTATATCTCCACAAATATCTGCTGGCAAATGGCTTTAACTTCTCATGGTCTGGACTTGCATTTTACTCGCATGGTTCAAAGTCGCGGTCGTGATCAAGGCTTGGACTTTTGCACATCGGTCTCGGCATATCGGTCACGATCCCGACAAAGCATAAATTTTAAATCATTTAATATTCTAAAAATTGTGAATAATATTCAAAAATAATAAAAAAAATAGCAAAAGAAAATCTGTAAAATATAAATTTGCAAGTTAACACGGGATGACTCGAACCGACTCGGCCGAGATTATTCGTATCAGAGATTTCTCGGTGACTCAGCCGAGTTCTTGGCGAGTCAAGTATCTCGAAATCATCTCGTCCCGGTATCGTATAGGAGGAATCCGGTCCGGTGACGACTCGGCCGAGACTTTGAACCATGTTTACTCCCCAGAGAAATCGTCATTCTTTAAGTTCATTACTTTCTCTCAGTGCGATTTCTCCAATTGAATGCAACATATTGTGTTCTTTTTGCACGTGGAGTACTTTCATTTTGTTAACTTATGATTTGTTTGCAATTATTATGTTTTATCTTATCAATTCCCACTTCAATCCCTGATAGTGGTCCAGTGGTTTGCAATTTTTTGCTGAATTCAACAACTGTGTCATTACGGGAAAGTTTAGCTAATGTCAAATTTCATTCTTGGAGAATGTAGGCCACTTGGTATCGATGTCCTACTACTTATTCGACTACTTTAATATTTCCAAGCTGCGGAATTCTCCACAGCTTGTGGGCGAGTGGATCAAATGTTAGTATTTGCATACAGTCTCCTAAGTTTGTTTTATACTTTCTTCCTCATCTATATAAATCCTCTGTTGTCTGCAGAAGTTGCGGGAACGGTATTAGGTAAGGAGTTAAATCTGTAAATTGAAATGAAATTCCAATCGTTAATGTATACTACTACTACTACTATAGACATAGTAATTTGTCTTTCTTCTTGATCTATTGCAGAACTAACCATTGTAGCAAGAATTTCATTGGCGTTATACTTTTACTAGCTTTTCTGATTTATAGGTGGAATCGGGGGCATTTATCAATGTATGATACAATGGAAGAATTCCTACAAACGAACAATGGCCTTGTGCCAATTACGTACTCGTACAAAGAAATAAAGGCAATGACCAACAATTTTAAGGAGAAATTAGGTGAAGGCGGCTATGGTTCAGTATACAAAGGAAGACTGCGAAGTGTTCACTTAGCTGCTGTGAAGATGCTAAACAAATCAAAATCTAATGGACAAGAATTCATCAATGAAGTTGCAACAATTGAAAGAATTCACCATGTGAACGTGGTTCGACTAGTGGGATTTTGTGTGATCGCCTCAAAGTGTGCTCTAGTCTATGATTACATGTCAAATGGCTCCCTAGATAAGTTAATTTTCTCAGATGGTCCAGATGGTTCTCCATTAAGTTGGAAGCAAGCTTGTGAGATTGCAAAGGGTGTTGCTCGTGGGATTGATTACTTGCATCAAGGCTGTAACATGCAAATTCTGCATTTTGACATTAAACCGCACAACATCTTACTCGACGAGAACTTTGTTCCAAAAGTTTCAGACTTTGGACTTGCAAAACTTTACCCGATGCAGAAGAGTGTTTCAACTCTTACTACTGTGAGAGGAACATTAGGTTACATGGCTCCAGAATTGTTCTACAAAAGGGTTGGAAGAGTCTCGCATAAGGCAAACGTTTACAGCTATGGAATGTTACTAATGGAGATGGCAGGAAGGCGAAGAAATGCAAATGAGCATGCTGAGCATTCAAGTCAAATATACTTCCCTTCATGGATATATGATAGATTTGACCAAGGAGAGGACATAGAAATCAGAGATAATGCCACTGAAGATGAAAAAATAGTTATAAGAAAATTGATTTTGCTGGCATTATGGTGCACACAGATGACACGGGATGATCGTCCTTCAATGAGAGAGGTCTTAGAAATGCTTGAAGGTGATCTTAGGAGCCTAAAATTGCCCCCTAAACAGTTGTTTTATCCTCCAGATTCACCCATATCCATGCAAAGAAGCAGTCATACTAGTCCCTCTGATGAGTCAACAGAACCACTGTGTAGCTCTGTTGCTTTAGAAATAGAGCAGATGGATGACTATACTCCTACATTCACTGAAAGCTTTGTATAGTAGATTTGTATTTCAGACTCCTAATACGCCACCTAGTACCATTTGGCAGTTAACAGGTAAGCTGAACCCTCAAGTTTGGCACCAATAAAAACTGAAAGGTAGCACCATGATAGATGCTTCATATGTAGTAGCAGGACCAACCTTTGTGTCTAACTTGAAAATTTTCCTCCAATAATTTATATAAGTGGGATCGAATATCTGATCTTTCTAAAATAATTATGCATGCTATTTATAACAAGAAGCAGTATATCAGTCTTTTTCCAGTAGTGTTGGTGTTACTGGGCAAATTTTTAGCTTAAACTAGACCTGTAGCCTTTCTATTTCTTTGATCCTTGGAGTTTTCCTTAAAACCAGTCTTTCCTCAATGTGCCCCAACAACACATTTTATGTTTAATGCATGCTAGCATTGACAGTGGAGGTGAACAATCCATGGCATACCTGATAGACTTTTCAACAAATCATGAAGAAGAAACAGACTAATGTCCGTTGATGGTGCCTTATTCTTTATTGTTCATGTATTTATGTTGTGTTTAATCTAAGGAATTTGACACTTCAGATTATTGAAGTAACCAAGAATTTCTGTTATATCCAATCTTAGATCTAAAGAATATGAATGCCGTATGATTTGCAGTAAATGTAACTTGATCTACTAGCTAGTAGACAATTGTTCTACAGAAGGAAAACTTAGCTATAATGTGGACTTACCAAGATCTCTAACTTTGTTATCCAACAAGACTGCTTACAAGAAAAGAAAAAGCCTGATATGACAACCCATCAAATTCAGGGGGTGAATGACTTAATAATTTGTCAAATTATGAGAAGTGAATAGTCTCATTAACTTTTCATAGTCAGACACTCTCAGAAAGTTCAATTCCCATCACAAAAACAGAACTAACATGCCATCTCATGTGTAGATTGAAAATATCAAGAATGTAGTAGTTCATTGATGAGGGTGTGTGAACCCTGCAAACATTTAAGGATGGATTTTATCAAAAAGGGATTCATCGCAATAACATCACATCCACTACATTTGACAACTAGAGTGCAAAGGCTTTACACTCGAGAATGTCACCTAAGAAACAAGAATCACCAATATGATGCCAACAAATTTCTCAACTGATACATGGAAAATTACAATTGAGCTCCATATATATTCTCCAAAATTAAGTCTCCATAGAGCATGATTGCATGAACGGTTTCAAGAACTCTATCTTTCTCCATCAACTCAATGAAACAACATCTTCTGCATATTAGAATGCAAATGTTCTAGTTTCTTTTGTTTCTTTAAGCTAATAATCTACCTCCACAAAACACCAAGTACAAAATGTAAGCAATTTATAGAAGAATTTTGATGTAAAGAGTCAACCATGTATAAGAAGAGAGCTTATGAGCTTAAGAGCTCATGGAAATGAATCTGTTGATTCAATTATTATGAACGGATGCATCAGGATACAGGATATGAAGTTTTAACTCCCTTACTCAGCCTTCAACTATGCGCAGAGTGCCTAATTCATTGAAACATTATGACTAAATAAGCAAACGACACAACATTTTCTGAACATTCTTCCCCAAAGAGGAAAAAGAAAAGCAAATCAAAAGCTCCTTAATATGTTCAGGATAAGATGAAATGCAGCTTCCTTTAGATTTAGCAAAGTCACAAGGACCCCCTTTCTGATTTAGTAACTACTGGTACATTCTCTACTGTTAGCAAAAACTTCATTGAATTCCACATCTATCCTCATTAATAGGACAAAGAAGCAATGTCATTGTTAGTAAAACATGGTAGAAGAATAGAGAAGGCAGACAAATTTCAGAAAGCTGAAGGGGAAGTTAGTATAATCTCCAAGTCAGCGGGAAAAAGGTCAAAATAATTTACTTCCAAGCATATAGTCTGTTAGTTCACCTTTCATGTGTTCCACGACATTACAGTTCCATGTTGACAAAACTTCCAATTAGAATTAGAACCTCACAATGAATGAAGGTTTGCTTCTAAGAAAATACTCAAGAAAAGCTTCAGGTTTCTACTTTACTAAACATCCTGAGAAAAGAAGCAATGCTGGCTGAAGCTGATTCCTACAGGAGACAGCACAAGGAGGCATGTTGTGAACATGATTTCTAGTACATGTGTAAATATCCACTATGATATCTAGTACATGTTAAAATTAGCATCCAAACTCAGCCAGTCAACACAATTTATTCTCATCCTACTAGTCTCTGGGGTTTCTACTCTTCTCTTCCAAAAGACTAGGGCAGATGATACCGTCACCGCTCTCCCTCTGCTTTCTTGCTCTTCCTGTTGGTGATCAAATTTCCAATCTCACACCAGTCCTCTCAGCCTCTTTTAAGTCTCTTTTTCTTTGTATTCTGAATTCTTCTCTTTTTTCTCGTTCTCTCGTTCAATTGCTAATATATTTGAACCATTTTTTCCCTTCGGAATCTCTTAAAACTTCAAAACCTAAAGACGATTGAAGAACCGCACAAGTGTAGATTCGTAGTTCATTCTGGAATCTCATTACTTGATTCAAGGCCACCCTGATTTTGTTTCTCTCAACTTTTGCAGTTGATTCTCCTTTTTCCCTTTGATTTTACTTTTCTTGCTAGCTTGCGAAAGCCACCGAATTTCTCATTTTCTCTTAAATGTGCATTGATTGAGGTTTTCAGTGAAAATATAGGTTTTAGCAGAACAGAAATGTTAACGTCATGATTTTCTCGTGGCTACAAAAGATACAGGAATCATCTTGTAAAAGCAGAATTTGCAATTCATAGGATTGACTACGTAGGCCATGGAAAGTCATTGGTTTTGTTAATTACTGCTTGGATCACTTCACCGATCTCTGCGGTAAAAATGAAACAAATCCTCTATTTCTTATTTATCAGAGGAGGATCCTATGGCTGAATCTCCTACTTTATCCGAGAGACAAGAAAGAAAACAGGAAGAAGATGAGAATATTACTGGGAGAAATCAATAGGAGGAGCAGTGGTTCTCCTCTTAAGCAAGAAAAAGCCAGAGTATTGGTGTCACAGCCCGGTTCAAGGGTTAGCCCAAGCAATTTTTGGACCGAAATCCACTGGTCCAAAATGGTTAATCTAAATTAGTATGTAGTCTAAGCACCCAAGTCGTTAAACCATTCTTTTGTGGGATACATATTCTTCCCACTTGGTCCACTTGGTCATACTCGAATTCTAAAGATGACTCGTATGGGTTCTAGGGCACACTTAGATCTTTACATTCCCTTGCATAGTCAGAACTATAACCCGTTGACCTAGACTCACCCCATGCAGAAACAACTGTCCCAAACAATTTTTAGATCGAAATCCACTAGGCCAAAATGGTTAACTCAAATTACTATGTAGTCCAAGAACCCAAGTTCTTAAAGCATTCTTTTCTCCTTCATTCTACCGATGTAGGATATTAAAATTGGGATGGTGTAATACTGGTAGCTCCAATGTGTTTGTTTATCCAGATTGGCAGCAAAGCAGTTTTCTTGTTGCAGTATCCTTGGAGTTGATATTGATCGTGGTGAGTTTTACCAGTTTAATCTTAGTGCCCCTCTATTGACTGTTGCATGCATTTAATGTGAATGAGGAAGAGTTTACCACAATGCATGAAATTAGATTTCCGTAGGTAGTAGCTTATCATGATGTATTTGGCATTTCTTTATTTGATTAAGCTTTTCTTTTTGTAGAATCTTCCAGCAATTTGGTAAGAAATATAAATTTGATTGTTCTTTTAGTTGTTTTGAGGGAAAGATATAGCTTCTGAAGTATCTTTTGTGTGTAGATCCAAAATGTGTCGTTTAATTTCTTTAACTGATTGGTGGAGTCTAAATGCCGATTGGAATTTTTTTTGGGTTGATTTATGCTATTTATCTCCTCTCTAAGACTTCTGGCCTATGACTAGATTCCTTTCGAATTGAAAAATTAGACTTCCAGATGTATATCATTGAGCATGTACTTTTGTTTAGCTATGGTGAACCTTCTGTTTGTTTGTTATGGCATTGAGATGAAACTTTAGTGATGTCTAGATGAGCCTCCTTTTGTCTCCGCCATGAGTTGGACAAAAAATCAGCCACATTTAGTAGTTCGATGCTAGGCACCATTACCTTTGTATACTTAACGTATTACCCATTAAGTAAGGTTGTAAATAAGTAGCGTATTTTTAAGAGTGGCATAGTTCTTGAAATGACTATGAATATCCAGTGTGCAATGGGAAAAGGATAGATTTGGTTATATGCTGGTCATGATTCACCGAGTTGTTATGTCTTTGCTAGTTGGTAAATAGCAAAGACAGCACTAGTTAAAGGCACTTGAACATGTAGATCTCTTTGCTATGATTACGTTGTTATGTCTTTCTGAGTTGGTAACCTATAGTACAAACAATTTGCTCCTCTGCAATTACAGATTTGCTGACAGTGATAGTGTGGATTGGTAGAGAAACATCAAGAACAGAACGAGTCTTAATCTTATCCTATTAATGGGAACTCCCTCGTCTTTAACATCTCAGGCTTTGCAAACTATACCGGAAAGAAAAGTGTAGTTTACCATGTTGGAATCGTCATATTTGCACATGAATTTGATCACTGCAAGAACAGATGGTAATATTAGCTTGTGTAGAAGATTCAGTTTGTTTTGTTGCATCTTCTGCTCCTGGCTTTTATGTCACCTAATAGGTACCCTAGAGTTCTTATGCTCATGATATTATATCTTTTACTGTAGGCACAAGAAATTTGTCTCTGAAAGAACTGACTGATATCTTTGTTGAAAATGAGAACTATCTGGTGAGTAGACTGATAGAGAAGATTAGTTCTGCATTGGCTGCTTGTATTTTCTAAGACGAGCTTATTGTTATTTTGGATGTAGCTGGATTATTCATGAGAACTACCCAGGCAACACTCTCTTTGCTGGGAGCAAATGGAGGTAGCACTTTTCTTGGATGAAAAGGAGAGCTCTTCGGTGATCTGGTAGACTAAATGGAGAAAGAATTAAGGGGGCGCTTGGTTCATGCTCTGGAATTGGAAAGGGAAATGGAATAATGGATAGAAAATCAGTACGAGTTTGGATGGGTGCTATCATTCCCACAGCCAATGCTTGCTGTGGGATGCATATTAAAATTTATTTTTGCTTCTTTTTTTTTCTTCTTTGGACTTTTTGTCTCCTTGGCTTGATGCCTCACAACCGCTAACTTTACGAAACCACCACGAATCAAAACTTCTTCTTTTGTTCACTGTTGGAATTAAAATGAGGGTTTTGGTCAATTCCTCCCAATTTGGTTAGGAATCATGAATGGCCAAATTTTAAGACATAATTTCAATATTTCAATTCCCATTGCACTGGACCAAGCGCACAGTATTGAAATTATTGTAATTCCAAGTACCAAAACCCTTAAACCAAGCGGCCACTTGGTATAGAGGAAAGCTAAATGATCATCTACAGCAGCACCAAGAAGGGTCACTTTAGTCAAACATGGGGTTTGTTTGGATTGATTCATATTTCCCTAATTTTATTTGCTTACATCACCTTTACAAATGCAGACGGTCAATATATAATACCATCTTTTGCGTTGAAGAATTAATCTCCTTATGTAACTTATTTTTAATGACAGTCGTCAAATTTGCAAATCATTTTGTACTTTAAATTATTACAATCTCTAATCTATTATCTATATCTATATAAAAAGTATGGTGAACCTTTAGTGTGAGTGTAAGTAAAAACTGATCTTAGTTTTTGTAATACCAATATTGCCTTTGATACTAATAAATGGACAGATTGCATTGTATTTCCTTAATAATTAATAAGAATTATGCTAACAGTTACAAAAAAATATTTCTTGAATTGTGGTGATTCTGGTGAATTAAACCAAAAAAAGAACAACCAATTCATTGCATTTTATCCATAATTAATATCAATTATGCCAACAATTACAAGAATGAAAAACATTCCCTTGAGTTATAGTGAATTAAATCAAACAAAGAACAAATTTTATTTATAAATTATAAAAGAAAATGGTGAATCTTAATAGTTAATAGTGTAAGCGAAAAATGATATTAGTTTTTGTGATGCCAAAATTACAATCCTCTCTAATAAATGGATAAATTGCATTGCATTTCATTATTAATAAATAATATCAAATTTGCTAACAGTTACTAAAATGAAAGATTCCTTACTTTTTTTTCTTTACCAAAAGAAAGAAGAACAAATTTGATTTACAAAATCCAAATTTAGAAAGTACTTCAAACATGAAACAAAACATAATAAATTGGTACTATGAGTCTCTTAAAAGGTATCATGAGTCTTTTTATTTTTTGGATACAAGTAAATTAAGCCTTAAGAGTACCTTTTTAATATGAGTATATTAGTATTGAGTAAAAAGCTTTAATACAAAATATAATAGGAATGGAGTACCAACACAGGCAAAGAGTTTTATGTTGGGAATTTATTTATTTAAATTGCAATAAAAATTAAATTTAATGAACTTTATAAATCATAATCTTGTAACAACTAACAGTATTAAACTACAATTAATGAATATTATATTCATTAATGCTAATCATAATAATAATTACAAAGGTGAAACATCTTTTTGAATTATGATGAATTAAGCCAAAAAAATATTTTTTAATAAAATATCAATTTCAAGGAGTACTTCAAAGGTGAATAAAATATATCCAAGTTCAGTTTGGCTATTATATAATTTAACATCTTACAATTTTTAATCATATAAACTATATAATCATAAAGCATATCATCAATGAGAAATACAAATAAGTTTCACCAAATCAAAACATTTCTCTTCAAAATTAAGCTATTTAAATTCAAAAAATAGAATTTCAATACATTTAGATACTATTATAATTACAATAGCACCATAGATCATTTTACAATCTATCGTTAACAAAAAAATAATAATTATTAGAAAATGTCACTGTAAATGATAAACAATTCATAGAATGACTTAAAGGGGAGCAAGAAAGTGTTCAAAAATTAAAAATTTAAATTCAAATGGCATTAAACAAAACATTTAGGTAATCTAAATTTAACCAAATGACAAAAATATTGTGCTTTTGAAACAAAGAATGAGTTATTACTTGTGCATTTGTATTGGTTATGACTAACTAAGTTCAAAAAATATATATATGTATATATAATAATATAAATATTAAATATCAAATTTGTTTGTCTCAATTACATTTATTCCTTCAAAATAATAGATCTTGTAAAAATTTCAAAGGGAAAAAAAAAATCTAAAAGCATCATATTCACGTGCAAAGCACGTGCTCCATTACTAGAATAATATATATGTTGCACACTCTGTTTTCCACTTCCAACAATTAAGCTAATTAAACTTATAATTCAACTTTCTTTTACATTCAATTGGACATGCTAAGCACCATTGCCATCGTGTGTTTCGCGGTTTATGAACTCCTAGTGGTCAAACAAAAAATCAAGCAAAACATTTGGAATCCAATTGTCCAAAAGACAACCGCTGACCAACGGGAAAATACCGGTTTTCATCCCCAAACTTTGGGCACAAGACACATTTCGTCCCTCATCTTTTGGGCATGACACATTTGGTGTCTGAATTAACAATTTTTGACCAAATGTCATCCTCAGACGGCAATTTAACCAACCTTTAACGGACCGTTAAGTAAATGTGGCTAACCGAAGCAAAATCAGGTGGAAAATGACGTTGTCTTCACTTCCTCTGCAAATTTCCAAGACTAAGCTCCTACTGCAAATTTCTCCAGAGTAAACCCCCTCTTCCAATTATAAATATATAATTATAATTATATAATACATATAAATATTACTTAAACTAATATTTTATATAATTATAATGTATATTAGATATTAAATTTAATCATTATATAACCTTATATTCATAATAATAAATATAAATATAATTATATAATTTATTGATATTATATACACATATATATTATAAGGGATAATTTCATAAACCTCCCCTAAATTAGCTTATGGAAAAATGGGAAAATGGATAATTTATGGAGAAAAGCCATAAAGTGCTGGTGTTTTATTGGCGAACTGGTTTATTTTTATTTTATCCGATAAATAAATTTGTTTATGAAAAAATGGGTACTCTGTTCTTATAATAGAGGAAAGCCATAAAGAGTTGAAGTTTTATTGGAAAACGAGTTTATTTTTATTTTATTCGATAAATAAATTTATTTATGAAAAAATGGGTACTCTGTTCTTATAATGGAGAAAAGCCCTAAAGAGCTAGTTTTTTATGGGAAAGCGATACTTTACAAAAAGTGACCGCGATTTGGTTTATGAAATTATCCAAAAAAATAATTTAGAATGAATTTGTTTATTTAATTAAATAATTATTATATATATTTATATAATGTATTATATAATTATACTAATATATTTTATGAGTATAAAGTATATTATACATTAATTATAATTTTTAGTATATATTAGTATATTTATCACAATAAATATAAATATAATTATATAATATATTATTACTATATACACATATATATTAAAATATATGCACATATAATATATATTTATAAATATATATAAATATATTATTAGGGTATATACCCTAATAACTATAATATATTTAGGGTAATAACTATAATAACTATACCCTAATAACTCTAATATATTTAGGGTAATAACTATAATATATTTATATATATATATTTATAAATGTATATTATATGTGCATATATTTATAATATATATGTGCATATATTTATAATATATATGTGTATATAGTAATAATATATTATATAATTATAATTATATTTATTATTATAAATATACTAATATATACTAAAAATTATAATTAATATATAATATACTTTATAATCATATAATATATTAGTATAATTAATATTTATATATATAATATAGTTATAATTATATATTTTATAATAATATTAGTATAATTATATTATGCATTATATAAATATATATATAATAATTATTTAATTAAATAAACAAATTCATTCTAATTTTTTTTTTTGGATAATTTCATAAACCAAATCGCGGTCACTTTCTATAAAGTATCACTTTTCTATAAAAGACTAGCTCTTTAGGATTTTCCTCCATTATAAGAACAGAGTACCCATTTTTCCATAAATATATTTATTTTCGAATAAAATAAAAATAAACTCGTTTTCCAATAAAACTTCAGCTCTTTATGGTTTTCCTCTATTATAAGAACAGAGTATCTATTTTTTCATAAACAAATTTATTTATCGGATAAAATAAAAATAAACCAGTTCTCCAATAAAACACCAGCTCTTTATGGCTTTTCTCCATAAATTATCCATTTTCCCATTTTTCCATAAGCTAATTTAGGGGAGGTTTCTGAAATTATCCCTTATAATATATATGTGTATATAATATTAATAAATTAGATAATTATAATTATATTTATTATTATGAATATAAGTTTATATAATGATTAGATTTAATATCTAATATACATTATAATTATATAAAATATTAGTATAAGTAATATTTATATGTATTGTATATTTATAATTGGAAGAGGGGGTTTACTCTCAGAGAAATTTGCGGTAGGAGTTTAGTCTTGGAAATTTGCAGAGGAAGTTGTTGAAGTGAAAGAAAAAGGGAAAGTGAAGACAACGTCATTTTTCACCTGATTTTGCTTCAGATAGCCACATTTACTTAACGGTCCGTTAAAGGTTGGCTAAATTGCCGTCTGAGGATGACATTTGGTCAAAAATTGTTAATTCAGACACCAAATGTGTCATGCCCGAAAGATGAGGGACGAAATGTGTCTTGTGCCCAAAGTTTGGGGATGAAAACCGGTATTTTTCCGCTGACCAACACTAACGCCACATCCAAATTTACCAAAACACTCACGCACAGACGCACTCATGGTGCCCATAAATAAGAGATCATGAATCACTGTTAGGGCATATATGATTTAATCAAATTAATATCCTATTATTTAAGTTTGTTTGATTATTTTAACGAGTTTAAAATTTTGTTCAAATTTAACTTATTTATTTGTCGAATCAAATTTGGACGAGTTTTTTTATCAAGTTTAAATGTTATAAAATATAAAATATTGTTTAAATTTAATTTGACTAGTTAGGCATCCAAGGTTGAACAAGCTTTTATCAAACCAAACTTAATTCGATTATCAAATAGGTCAATTCATCTTTTAGCTCTAATCACTATTCATAAACCCAACTCCCCCATTTTTTGTTAGGGATTTTATATTTTGACGGCTAACATTCGTAGTTTACAAACTTATTCTTACAAGTTTACCAAATTTGATCCCAACTATTGAATTCAAACAAGGGTTAATCGCACTTTATCCCCTTTAAGTATGGGTCATTTTTCAGTTTACCCCTCAACGCTTATTTTTCCTCAGTTTACCCCTCTGTTAGTCCAGCTAAGCAATTGCACCGTTAAAAATGTCAAGATGCCGAAATTGCCATTGGAAGAGAGCGATTGTGTTTGCTGATTAAAATGTCCCTCAATCAGTTGTAAAAGAGGGTAATATAAAGCATGCACAGGTAATATAAAGCATATATCTATTGTTGTCCCACAAAAAAAAAATCCTAATTTGTCTTTCTAACAGCCATATAGCCAACCAAAGTAAACAAATAATCCAGCAAATCAATAATCCAACAATAATTGATTGAGGTGTCCAGGACTTTCAAGCCACATGCCTCGATTGGGGTATTCTTTAAGAGGATAAAATGTGATTAACCCTTTTCTTAAGGATATTTCTATCTTTTCATTATTCTGTTAATCTCTAGGGTTAATCACATTTTGTCTCCTTAAAGAATATTTCATTTCTCAGTTTAACCCCTAACCTTTAATTTTGCTCACTTAACCCCCTTTAGGACAAAATTACCCTTGCATTGTTTTGACTTTTCATTTACCTTGTTTTCCTTTCTTTTATTTCCTTTTCTCTTTTTTCTTTATTTAATTCTTCCTCTTTCCCACAAAAATTTTCACCTTAATGATTGAAATTAAAAAAGAGGAATTGCAGAGATCTATCTTCTCCTTAAATGATTAAAAATATATTCAAATCACTTTCATAAAATACAATTTTTATAGCCTTTCAATTCTTTTAATTTTGGATTTTCCTCTTTCCTTTCTAGTTTTTCATTTTATTCTCAAGAAAATATCATAAGATGAAATTGTTTTACTTTCTTTTATTTCTTTTTCTCTTTCTTCTCTCTTTCATCCTTCCCAATTGAAATTCTATTTCAACGAAAATTTTTGTTTTGAGTTTGTAATTGCATATTTCTAGGTGAAGGTTTAAAAGGCATCAAAAACTAATTTTGATTTTTTGTATGATGCCACGTGTCACAAATTTCAATTGATGATTATTAATCAAGTCACAATTTCATCTTATGATATTTTCTTGGGAATAAAATGACAAACTAGAAAGGAAAGAGGAAAATCCAAAATTAAAAGAATTGAAAGGCTAAAAAAATTGTATTTTAGGAAAGTGAGTTGAATATTTTTTTTAATCATTTAAGGAGAAGATAGATCTCTGCAATTCCTCTTTTTTAATTTCAATCATTACGGTGAAGATTTTTGTGGGAAAGAGGAAGAATTAAATAAAGAAGAAAGAGAAAAAGAAATAAAAGAAAGGAAAACAAGGTAAATAAAAAGTCAAAATAATGTAAGGGCAATTTTGTCCTAAAGGGGATTAAGTGAGCAAAATTAAAGGTTAGGGGTTAAACTGAGAAATGAGTTATTCTTTAAGGGGATAAAATGTGATTAACCCTAATCTTTATTGGAGTTGACCGTTAGCCTTGGGGGTAAATTGAAGAAAAACAAACGTTGGGGGGTAAACTGAAATATGACCCATATGTAAAGGGGATAAATTGCTATTAACCCTTCAAACAATACCCAATTTCGGGCCTGAACACCACCCTTTCTTAGCAATTTGACTTTAGCTTCAATTAGATCCAAAACCAATACTCAGTATTTGAAACTCTTGAGGTGATACTACTTAGTACACAACTACCTTAAAAGCACAACCTAAGTCAACTGATGATGTTTTCCTCCGGTGGCAACGACGGGGCCGGACCCAGCTCATCTGCGTCTGCCCCAGAAATCTCCGGTAACAACAACAAGAACAAAGGGATCGCTAGAGCTCCAAAAAGAACCTCACTCCTATCATTGAATGACCTCTTGACCTTCCGACCGCTTATTTCACCATCAAAATCAAACTCCCAAAACGGCGCCTGCTCTCATGACGACGATGACAACAGCCGCCCACCAGCTGTTCGACGTTATGCCTCCACGTCGTCTGGGGCTTGCATAAGCAATCACGAAGATCTCTTACTTCAGATATTACTCCCTTTACCCCCAAAGTCTCTTATTCGCTTCCAGTGTGTCTCCAGACAATGGTTTTCTCTCATTTCCAGCTCCCATTTCTGTCGTCTTCATTCGGGGATGTATCGAGTATTTTCTCTGGAGGTCGGTCTGTTCTTATTCCGAAGAATATATGGGACTTCAGAGTTCAAAGCTATCTCTCTTCTTCAGGATGGCAGCTCACATTCAATAGGTATTCTGGCTTCCCGTTTTGCTCATTTTCTTAATGCAGATGGCCAAGTTCTTGGTTTACATTGTTGCAATGGGTTGATGTGGGTTGATTTTTACTGGAATTATGAAGTAAGGAGGTATTATGTGTATAACCCGACTACCAATCAGTATAGGCAAATTCCCATACCCGAGATTGATAGATATTCAAGAAGGATTGAAGCTGTAAATATTGTTTTTGATCCTTTGACATACGACCAGTACAAACTTGTTTGTGTATTTGCGAAATTGATAGCTGGGGAGGATGCGTGGGGAGAATTTATCTTCTGGCAGTATTCATCTGAAACTCAGGCTTGGAAGGATTGTGGTGGTATTGATATTTGGGATGAAACAAATTACGGCTACTATTTCGAGGAGGGAGTGTTTTGGGATGGTAATTGGCATGAATCGAATGACAGTTACTATTTTGAGAAGGGAGTGTTTTGGGATGGCAATCTTTATTGGGTAAATTCTGCCAGGTCTTTACTTTGTTTTGATTTCGAGCTGGAATGTGTTAGAAGCTTGAATGTTATGAATACTTATCCAGCATCACCTAATGGGGTTGTTTTCTACTTCGGTAATTGTGGGGGAAGTTTGCATCTCATTGATCTCTATAAGCCAAGAGATGATTTTCTTAATGTATTTGAATTGGAAATGGATATGGGTTTGGGGAGATACCATTCAAGATGGTTGCTCAAGTATCGTGTTGATCTTGGTCTTTTGACTGCACGGTATCCATTAATGTCCGATGAGAAGTTTGTTAATTATCGGGAAAAGGAATTTCCCTTTGGTATACTATGTTTTCAGGTGGATAAGAAAGCAAATAAGGCAAAGCTTATAATTTCTTTACCAGGTAAAATTATTTCCTATGAGATTAGTGACATGATTTTTGAAGAGCTTGTTGAAATAGAGCCTGCATATGTTAAATTTGTAAGGTATAATATGTCAATATACACATGGAAGGATGCCTTCAATCATTTTGAGATCCTTTCTTGTGTCTGACAACTGTTATCTATTGTTATTATTCATTTTGAGACCCTTTCTCGAGTTTGATAACTGTTATCCATTGTTATTTTGTGCATTTGCCAAATGACTTGATCAATTGCTTCTTCATTCAGGCATGAAGACTCACTTTCTTGTGTGCTTTTCATTAACCATTTTCTTGTTTGTTGAGGCATAAAGACTCGACTTGCCTGCCATTATGCTTCTTATTTTCTTTTTGGTTGACGGAGAACTTAGGAAGGCAAACCAACTTATCTTACCAACCTCAGGATGAAGTAAGAGTCGGATGACCAGAACTGGATAGCATGGAATAGAAGGGTCGAGAATTAAACCTCCTTCCTTGCACTACAGATTTGTGTTGCCCTCTGCCACTGGGTTACATTTGCAAGGAAGTCTTATTTTTTAAGGCTCTAAGGAGCGTTGCAATTTCCCAGATCAATTTTTGATTAATTGAGCATTATTTTTTAATTTTCTTTTTCTTCTATGGCCTCTTGGATACAGAAGCAGTGATTTCATCTGATACTAATGAAACTCACATGGAGGTGAGTATTAGAAATAAACTATAATAAGGTAGTTGAGCGTGGTATGTTCTAAGTCTGTGGATATCATAGCATAATTTTTTAGAAGGTTAAAAAAAGGTGTAAAAGTTCATAAATAGGAAAGCCAAAGTTGGTTATAGGATGTATATTTACCTCAATATACCCATGATGCATGGAGCTTAAGTAAATACGATAAGAACCTTCAAAGTCTTATTATTAGTTGTTTGTTGAACTATAATGAGGCAATTCTGGGTAATCTGTCAAGGATGGCAATGTTGTGTGCTTGCATTCTTGAGGCCTAATGGGGCCTTAGAAGAGGGGGTTGGAGCTTGGATGGGGAAAAAAATTCATGATTGTGCTAAATAAAGCAGGGGCTGGGGAAAGGTCCTTCTGCCTTCTGTTTATATGTTTACCATAAATATATGTATTTCATGTATTTTGAAGTTCTTATCTGATCGTGCATAAGTTAGTTATTTGAATTCTAGAATCCATCAGCCTAACATGCTGGTACACTGAGGAATCAATCATGGTAAGGTGCTCAGTTGCTGCATTTTAGTTGATGAACTAACTAGAGACAAGTTCATTCAACTTGCATGCAGTATGATGCTACATGGAATCATCCACAGAGCGGAAGGTGTTCAATTATATATAATTAATCAGTTGATCTCCAGAATCCTAGACTCGGTTTTGATACTTTAAATAACTAAAGCTCATCAGTAAATTAATTGGCAGATGATCGGAAGTTATGGAGCTTGGTTTTATTTGTTCTGATACGATCGTGAATAAGGTTACCTGCATAAGTTTCTTTTCTCAATGGTTGTTATCAAGTCTATCTTCATCAAACCCAAGTTCTATTTTGCCTCATTGAGCTTTAAGAGTGAAGTCATGACGAAGAAAATAGCTGTATGTGGTTCTTTCTGGGAAATGGATAGGGATAGGGATAAATATCCGAGCATTACCTAAAGAAATTCGGCTTGTCTTTTTAGTCATAATGCTTTTAGTGAGAAGAAAACTTCAGCCAATTGAAATGTTAAGATTTCAAATTAAGTACTCGTCCTTTAATAGGCGAGTAAGGGTTTGTTTGATAACATACAAAAGTGCTGAAACTGAATCTTTTCAGATATTCAGATGTTTTGAGTGTTTGATAAATGAAAATCCATCTGCTGAATTTGTTAAGCAGTGCTGAACTTGTGTATATTTTTTTCAGCACAAAAATCCGAACTAAATGCTTAATTCTGATAAGAATCAATAGAATTACTTTAATTACTTTATCTTATCTACCAAATCTATTATTGTATGTTAATTATGTTCAAAATTCTTATCTAATTAAACAACCTGATATTCTCTATTTAACGATTTTCTGTTTCTCTTTTCTTTCTTTTTAATGACTTTCACATCTTTTCCATATTTCTCATATGATATATTTCACTTTTTATATTAATTTGATTTAAAAATAAATATTGTCATTTTCATACCTAATAATTTTAACTTAATTAAATCATAGGTGCTATTTCTTTTTTGAATGAAAAGATATAAGGGCTAAATTGTCAAATTAAACTTATTAAGCATTCAGTTATAAATATTTATCAAACAGTATAAATAAGTTTAGCATTAAAATTCAGACATTCATATATTTCTTTTCAGTGCTTAAAATTTAGCAAATTAATTGTTTCAGTATTCAGATTTCAGAATTCAGATTCAGTTTTATGAAACGGAACCTAAGACTATATAAGTCCTTTATTTTCTCCTCTATGGTTAAGCTATAAGCCTATAACCATAATTAGTATGAATATTTTAGAAAAATCAAAAAAGTGAGAAACACCAAAATGTAAATCTTTAAGGGTAGTAATAGTTCAAGTGCTTTACACGTGATTGTAATATCTTAAAATATATTATTCTTTAGACACTAAACATTTTTTATGAAATTTTGATCATCAACATCATAATATAGTTTTTTTCATGTTATTTATTTTTTTAATCTAGTTACTTTTAAAAATTTTATTAAATGAAAAGAGACAGAAACCATTCTAATGTAGTTGACATGTCCCTTAGGATTAAATTTGAAATCATGAATCAAACACTTTTTGATTTATAGCTTGAACTCTAACATATCAAATATTAATAATATCATGTTTTACCAAAATTATTGTATGTTCATGATTCTATTGCATATGAACCATGACCATCACAATTTTTTACATATGAAGAATATGATTATGTTAGTAAAATAAAAATACATGTAATTTGAATTCTTTGTATTATGTTAATTTTATTTTTGTCAATAATGGAGCAAAATGATTCACCACGTAAAGTTTTTTTGACTTGTATATTTTGACAATTGAAATTTTATAGACAGAGATAGTTGAAGTTTTTCTATTTTCCTTTTCTTTTATTCATATTTTTAGCACAATCCAATGCGAAGCAAAAGTAACAAGTCTACTTTTTTCATATGAGCACAATATTTTTGGTTTTAGTATCAGTTTTAGTTTAAGATCATGGAATTGCAATGAGAATGGTGGCTAATTAACAATCTTAATATTGATTTTTTGTATATTGTCGTGTTTTATTTTTTAATTACCAACTTTTAATCCATAATTGCTATTATTATTATCAATTATTGGAATGTACTAAATCCGTCTAATTACAATTGTCACCAGAAATGAAATTTACTTAATTTTAAAGCTTTTCATTTCATAATCGCTTCCATTATTCACTAATATTGCAATACAATAAATATATGTAATTATTAGAAAAATAAGGGTATTTCGGACATCACAAAAAATAATTTGGATATCTTTTTCATTGTATCATTCTTCATGTTAAATTTACTCTTATTAGAATTTTTATTTTATCATTGGAAATGGCTTCTAATTTGATGGATGGATTTGGTTTGCTCAAACAAATACAAATAAAGCATTATTATATTATTGTCAATAACAATGTTTGTCTTCCTCTGGATATCAGTGATTTGGATGTTGTTTTTGGAATTATTTGAATTGTATTCTAGCTTTTTAATTCATTTGCTACTTACTTTATGTTATTTTATAATTAGTTTTCAATTTTTTTTTTAGTTTTTCTTGTTTTGATCAGCTGCTATTAATGATAATAGTGGTTTGTATGATATTATTTCAGATTTCTTTTTTCCTGTTTAATATGCTATTTTTGTTATAAACGTTTCATCATTTTTTGTGTGTTGAAATTCCATAAAGTGCAACATGAAAAATTCTTCTTATTGGTAAAAAGTGCATAATTGTAAAATTTACTCGTGATATTTGAATGAAGATATATAAATAAATAAGGGTTCTCTTCTCCTTATATGTTTCTCTGTTTTCTAGAGAGTATCTATTTTTTAAATTTTTTTTTTTTTTACAATCTTAACTAATAACTATTGAGAAATTTTTCATGCTTCAATTAAGAAATTTTGATACATATAATAATTGGAGATGGAGTCCAATAGGTAAATAGTTTTTAATGATTATACTATTAAGATGCAATCAATTGGAGTGTTTTATTTCTTTTAATTAGTGCTACATTAAAATGCAATAACTTTAATTAAAAGACATGAGGTTAATTTAGGACTAACAAAAATTAAGATAAAAAAGTGCTTACAGTTACCCTCCAAATACCAAAATCTATTTTTTTTGTATAGTAATAATAATGATAGAGTATAGATAATTATAGAGAAAATTGTATTAATTGTCAACATAACAATAATAAATATAGCTCAAACTTTTAGAGGTCAGTTATCAAATTTAATTGCAGCCATTGAACTCAAAAATTGTAATGGTATATACTATACATAAAGATAATAATTTATAAGTAAATCTTATATGTATAGACAGTGTATGCACATCACCGTTTGATTTATAATATGTGCAAAATTTGAATTTCAAACTTAAATTTTACATAATTATCATTCATAGAACGCTGACAGTATATATACTGTCAATATAAAAAAAAGATTGATCCATTAATTAATGCCATGTACGGTAAGATGCAAAACAATAACAATCTTTTGTTCTAAATACCTTTTGCTTTGTTAGTTTATTTTTTACAAGCAGTGCCCAATTTCCGCCCTGAAGGCTACTCTTTCTTAGCAATTGGATTATAAACTCCGATCAGAACCAAAATCAGTACTCTGTATTTCCAATTCTTGAGGGGATACTACTTAGTACATAACTACTCTTTCTTAGTACAGAACTACCTTAAAAGCACAACATTTAATCAACTGATTATGCTGTCCGCCGGTGGCAACGACGGGGCCGGACCCAGCTCATCTTCTTCTGCCCCAGAAATCTCCAGGAACAACAAGAAGAACAAAGGGATCGCTAGAGCTCCAAACAGAACCTCACTCCTATCATTGAATGACCTCATGACCTTCCGACCGCTTATTTCACCGTCAAAATCAAACTCCCAAAACGGCGTCTGCTCTGATGACGACGATGATAACAGCCGCCCGCCAGCTGTTCGACGTTATGCCTCCACGTCGTCTGGGGCTTGCATAAGCAATCATGAAGATCTCTTACTTCAGATTTTACTCCCTTTACCCCCAAAGTCTCTTATTCGCTTCCAATGTGTCTCCAGACAATGGTTTTCTCTCATTTCTAGCTCCCATTTCTGTCGTCTTCATTCGGGGATGTATCAAGTATTTTCTCCGGAGGTCGGTCTGTTCTTGTACCGAAGAATATATGGGACTTCAGAGTTCAAAGCTATCTCTCTTCTTCAAGATGACAGCTCACATTCAATAGGTATTCTCGCGTCCCGTTTTGCTCATTTTCTTAATGCAGATGGCCAAGTTCTCGGTTTACATTGTTGTAATGGGTTGATGTGGGTTGATTTTTACTGGAATTATGAAGTAAGGAGGTATTATGTGTATAACCCGACTACCAATCAGTATAGGCAAATTCCCATACCCGAGATTGATAGATATTCAAGAAGGATTGAAGCTGTAAATATTGTTTTCGATCCTTTGACATACGACCAGTACAAACTTGTTTGTGTGTTTGCGAAATTGATAGCTGGGGAGGATGCGTGGGGAGAATTTATCTTCTGGCAGTATTCATCTGAAACTCAGGCTTGGAAGGATTGTGGTGGTATTGATATTTGGGATGAATCGAATTACAGTTACTATTTCAAGAAGGGAGTGTTTTGGGATGGCAATCTTTATTGGGTAAATTCTGCCAGGCGTTTACTTTGTTTTGATTTGGATCTCAAATGTGTTAGAAGCTTGAATGTTATGAATACTTATCCAGCATCACCTGATGGGGTTGTTTTCTACTTCGGTAATTCTGGGGGAAGTTTGCATCTCATTGATCTCTATAAGCCAAGAGATGATTTTCTTAATGTATTTGAATTGGAAGTGGATATGGGGTTGGGGAGATATCATTCAAGATGGTTGCTCAAGTATCGTGTTGATCTTGGTCTTTTGACTGCACGGTATCCATTAATGTCCAATGAGCAGTTTGTTAATTATCGGGAAAAGGAATTTCCCTTTGGTATACTATGTTTTCAGGTGGATAAGAAAGCAAATAAGGCAAAGCTTATAATTTCTTTACCAGGTAAAATTATTTCCTATGAGATTAGTGACATGATTTTTGAAGAGCTTGTTGAAATAGAGCCTGCATATGTTAAATTTGTGAGGTATAATATGTCAATATACACATGGAAGGATGCCTTCAATCATTTTGAGATCCTTTCTTGTGTCTGATAACTGTTATCTATTGTTATTTTTCATTTTGAGACCCTTTCTCGTGTTTGATAATTGTCATCTGTTATTATTTTGTGCATTTGCCAAATGACTTGATCAATTGCTTCTTCATTTGGGCATGAAGACTCACTTTCTTGTGTGCTTTTCATTAACCATTTTCTTGTTTGTTGAGGCATAAAGACTCGACTTGCCTGCCATTATGCTTCTTATTTTCTTTTTGGTTGGCGGAGAACTTAGGAAGGCAAACCAACTTATCTTACCAACGTCTGGATGAAGTAAGAGTTGGATGACCAGAACTGGATAGCATGGAATAAAAGGGTTGAGAATTAAATCTTCTTCCCTGCACTATAGATTTGTGCTGCCCTCTGCCACTAGGTTACTTTTTAAAGCTTTAAGGAGCGTTGCAATTTCCCAGATCAATTTTTTATTAATTGAGCATTATTTTTCAATTTTCTTTTCCTTCTATGGCCTCTTGGATTCAGAAACAGTGATTTCATTTGATACTAATGAAACTCACCTGGGGGAAAGTATTAGAAGTAAACTATAATCAGATAGTTGAGTGTGGTATGTTCCAAGTCTGTGGATATCAAAGCATAATTTTTTAGAAGGTTAAAAAAAACTGTGTAAAAGTTTTGTAAATAGGAAAACTAATGTTGGCTATGGGATGTATATTTTCCTCAATATACCCATGATGCATGGAGCTTAAGTAAATACGATAAGAACCTTCAAAGTCTTATTATTAGTTGTTTGTTGAAATGTAACGAGGCAATCCTGGGTAATCTGTCTAGGATGGCAATGTTGTGTGCTTGCATTCTTGAGGCCTAATGGGGCCTTAGAAGTTGGGTTTGGAGCTTGGATGGGGAAAAAATTCACAATTGTGCTAAATAAAGCAGGGGCTGGGGAAAGGTTCTCCTGCCTCCTGTTTATATGTTTACCATAAATATATGTATTTCATGTATTTTGAAGTTCTTATCTGATCGTGCATAAGTTAGTTATTTGAATTCTAGAATCCATCAGCCTAACATGCTGGTACGCTGAGGAATCAATCATGGTAAGGTGCTTAGTTGCTGCGTTTTAGTTAGTGAACTAACTAGAGATGAGTTCATTCAACTTGCATGCAGTATGATACTAAGTGGAATCATCCACAGAGCGGAAGGTGTTCAATTATATATAATTAATCAGTTGATTTCCAGAATCCTAGACTCGGTTTTGATACTTTAAATAACTAAAGCTTATCAGTAAATTAATTGGCAGATGATCGGAAGTTATGGAGCTTTGTTTTATTTGTTCTGATACCATCGTGAATAAGGTTACCTGCATAAGTTTCTTTTCTCAATCATTTCTAGGCGCTGAATTGTGTTTAATCTTCTGATGTGTTTCCTTTGCCTATTTGTGAAATGACTTGATGGTGGGGTGGTGCGGATGGTGTAGCAAAATTTCCCTGGGCTTTTTGGGTTTTCTCTTTTTTTTTTTTGGGGGGGGAGGGGGGTGGGGGTGTTTGGTGGAGTGTTGTCTCTAATTCCAAGCACTGGGGATTGGGTAGGCTAGTGGCAGAGGGATGAAGGGAAGGGAAGGGAAGGAAAGGGAAGGGATGGAGGAAAAGGAAGAAGAAGAGAAAGTAAAATGTTGAACAAAACAATATATGGTCATTTAATTTTTGCCTAATCAGAGGAGGATTGGACACTAATCACACAGTTTTGGGGGATTATTACAAGAGAAATTAGCAGCCCAAATATAGACTTCAAAGCTAGTGGAGTTTACTGGAAATGACATGGAAAAATAGCGAAGGAAAGAGCATATTGCTGTAACGGGAGACCTGAGTTGTTTGGTGTAATGGAAATTGGCATATTGCCTTGGCAGTATCGCCATCCCAGCATCTGAATAAGAACATTTGATTGGGGCAATTACTTTAGCCAAATGGGAAAATCTGCTGAAATTTACCTTATTTGCGACCATCGCTGAAAATAAGCTCCCTCAGTCCCTGTGGCTCCCGCTTCACCAAGCATCCTATGCAATGCAACCCTGGAAATCACTTTCACTCAATAATAGCAAAATAGTAATACAAGAAAGGCTCGTGATGGCGCTTCGTCTTTCAGGCTAAAAAGTCCGATCCCCGTTGTTCTTCATCAACTACAAAACTTGCCCTTAACTGATACGAACAAAGATATTGGTTAGACCTCCAAGCACGACTTCATTTTAATCACTTGCATACCTCCTCACTTTCAATGAGAATGTCAAAGGGGTCGGGCGAGTCTGAACTTGACCTGTCCGATCCAAAAAATGCTCGTTGAGTTAAAACTTTAGTTGGGTCGGACAGAATCTGAACCTAAATATTAGGCTTGAATTAAATGTGAGTTGAGATTGAGTTATATTAGGCTCAAACTTGATTAAAGTTTGGTCCATACATGAGTATAATTATATATGTAATATATATATATATATAATTTATAATTATACATATTACGACATAAAATGTTAATAATATATATAAATTTGTATTAATTCATAAATATAAAATATATATTATATATAAGGGTTAAATGTATAAATCCCAATGAACTGTTATACTAGTTGCACTTTACATCCTAAAGTATTTTAATAGGCACTTTACATCCTTGGTCAACTAAAAAATAATTTAAAAATTAATTTTATCCAAGTAATTGATGAATGACCAATTTATTCTCCATTAAAAACTTAAGTAACAAAAATACCATTTTGGTGGGAAAGATTACTATTTTAAATAGACTAATTTTCACTTTGCATCAAAAAGTCTAATTGTTAACATATTAAAAAAGAATACTGTTTTGCTTTGAATGAGAATTAAGACTACTGAGATCAAAATGGGTGCAAAATATGGAAATATTAAGTGACTATTGTTGTAATTTTAAAATCTCATAATTTTCTTCAATGCATTATAATGCCATAACTTCATATAATTAGCAAAATTTCACTTGAAATCTTTACAAGAACAAAATTGGAGTAGAATCCAAAAATTTTCATATAAATTCAGCACAATAACTGCAATAAAGTTGCAATACTGTACTAAAATTGAAAACCACATATTAGTAACAAAATATTGTACTCAGAAATTTCAATAAAACTCCTAAATTATTTACATTTCCTTGATAACAAACTTTTCTTACCTAGGCGAACTTGAAATATGTAGTAAAATAGGGTTACTGAGATTTTTGAATTGAATTTATTCCCTTTCTTCTTCTTTTTTTCCCCTACTTCTTTTGTTTTAGTTGTCATGGAAAGTGATAATATATTTTATTATTATATGTTTTCAATTAGAATTTTATTATGAAGTGAAAATGAATCCATTTAAGGTGACAATTTTTTCCACCAAAGAAGTACTTTTGTCACTTTCAAGCTTTTAATGGAGGATAAATTGGTCATTTCATCAATTATTTGGATGGAGTTAATTTTCTTACTATTTTCTAATTAATTGAGGGTGTAAAGTGCCTATTAAAATAGTTTAGGATGCAAAATGTAACTAGTGCAATAATTCGTGGGGGTTTTCTGCATTTAACCCTATATACAATTATGTATTTAATTATTAGTTTGGGCCAAATCTAATTTGAGTTCGAAACTCATATAATAGTGTGAGTTGAATTTAAACTTTTTAATATAAGCCAGAAATCCAAAAGTTTGAAATCCAAAAATTCATATAATTTGTGAGTTGAGATTGAACTTGTTAAAACTCAACTAAAAATGTTTAATTGATATCCCTACTTCAAATCTTGTACATGTGTCATGCCCATGACATGCACCGTACTTCATAGATTTAAATAACTTAAGTACACAAGGCATCCGATATCAAAATAACTAGTAAAACCGTTTCAACCATAAATAAATCATGCAATTTACAATCAACTAAAAATATGGGCAAATTTTTAAGGTACTCGAAGCTAAGAAAAGAGTATCCAAAAATATAAAATCGATATTTTAACGATTAAATCAGTATTTCTTTATGGGGAATGCTCGTGTAGACCCTCACCAACAGGTACTGCCCCTTAGCTTGCAATTATAGACCCTTACATGCCCCACTGCTAGTAACTTTACGAGAAGGTGTTGGGTAATAAACCGGAGGGTACTAATACCGGGTCAAGGAATTTTTTTTTTTTTTTTTTTTAATATACAGAAGGGGTCGTCGCGGGATGTTGGTCCGACGACTGACAAAATTTTTTTTGAAAAGCAAACCTACCCAAAAAGTTAATTTTTTAAAGAACCGTGGCACTAGCATCCTGTTTGTTAATATTTCATGTTTACTACTTACTTCTGTTTGTTAGTATTTCGTGTGTATAGAATAGAGTTTTAAATTTGTTGTAATTATAGTCTTTTACTTTTCTCTAACTTGTTTTTATTTTATTATTAATAATTCCTCATCAATATTATAATACAATAAATTTTATGTCTCTTAATTACATTTTCAATCATAATACAATCTAACATTCAATAATTTAAATGCATAGAATATTGCAACTTACAATAAAGCAGATATGAATAGTAAAAGTGTTAAATAAGTTGTGACAAAAATAAGTTTCAATCAATTAGTAGTATTAAAAAGTATAAAGTAAGCAAATTGTTTTAGGTAATCTATTTAAATGTACAATTTATTATCTAAAATTCACAATACAAGCAATATACAATATTATTGTATTTATGGTGTGTTTCCAAGAAGATTAAAAAGTGAGTGTGTGTTTGTGTGTATGAAAGTGTGTTAATGTGTAAAAATATATTTATGTATGTGAAAATGTATTTATGTGTGTGAAAAAAATCCTTTTGTGTGTTAAAATGTATGTGAGAAAGTTTATGTATCAAAATTATTAATTAATATGTTGGGTCATGGGTTTGAAATGATCCAAATATGATCCAATCCAAAATCAACCCAATTTAAAGTTGGGTGGATTGGATATAAGTATAACCCATTTAAATGAAAATCCAATATCAACTCGTCCATAGTCTGTCCAACCTGTCCAATTACCAGGTATAAGAAAACCTTTGGGGAGGTCTCTAAAACTATCCTCAAGATAAAAATATAAGTATCCCAATTATAAACTGTCCTAAGCTAACGGACTTCACTAAAAATGATTAAGAGATAAACAAAGGAAAGGAAAGGGCATTTCACTATAACGGGAGATTTTAGTTGTTTCGATGTGACGGGAATTGGCATATTGCTTTGGCAGTATTGCCATCCCAGCACATGAATAAGAAAGTCCGCCGGAATTCATCGCACTTGCCAGCATCTTTACAAGTAAGCTCCCTATTGATCCTGTCTCTCGTTGCATCTTGTGCAATGCTACCCTGAAAATCGCTTTCACTGCATGGTAGTAGCATCAGAAAGACTCGTGACGATGCTTTCTGTCTTCGGCGACAAGTCTGATCTCTGTTGTTCTTCATCAGCTTCAAATCTTCCTCTTAGTGATAAGAAGAAAGACATTGTTAGACCTCCAAACACAACTTCACTTCGATCGCTTGCAGAGCTCCTCAGTTTCAAATCCCTTATCTCATCATCAACAAAATCAATCCACCAAAACCTCCTGCCTCATGACGATGCTCTAGTGGCTCCACGTCGTGCCCCTTCCTCATCGTCATGCCCCTTCTCAGCTACAGTCATCAGCAACAATGAAGATCTCCTAATTCAGATTTTACTTTTCCTGCCACCAAAATCGCTTATTCGCTTTCAGTGCATTTCAAAGCAATGGCGTGCACTCATTTCAAGCACCCGATTCTGTCGCCTTCACTTGCAGAAGAGTCGCACCACCTCGTCTAGTGCTTCAGAAGCCGGTCTCTTCTTGTATCGAAGAATATACGAGAACTTTGAGCTGAATGCTATCTCTCTATGTCATGACAGATCAACTGCAATGGGTATGATAACTTCACGCTTCGTTAATTTTGTTGGCATGGAGGGTGAAATTTTAGGTTTTCATTCTTGTAACGGGCTAATCTTCATTGATTTTTGGTGGAATTATGATATTCGAAGATACTATGTCTATAATCCAACGACCAATCAATATCGGCTTATTCCACAGCCAGATATTGATGGAAAATCTCGAACAACCACAGCTGTGAACATTGTTTTTGATCCGCTCATGTCTGATGAGTACAGGTTAGTATGTGTGCTGTCAAAAGTAATAGACGAAGAAATGGAAATAGGTGAGTTTTATTTCTTGGTCTATTCCTCAGAAACTGCGGTTTGGAAGGAATGTACTGATGTCAAAACTGAGGGAACAGATTACTACCATTTCAAGCAGGGAGTCTATTGGAATGGTAATCTTTATTGGAAGAATGGAAACAGTTCTTTACTATGTTTTGATTTCGAGCATAATTGCGTAAGGAAAATGAAAATGACAAGGACTCCATCACCACGGCCACCATCGCCATATTTGATAAATTATTACTTCGGTGAATCAGGAGGGAACTTGCATCTGATCCATCAATTTAAGCCTCAACCTAATTTTTTTCATATAAGGGAGTTGGAATTGGAGTTGGGGTTAGGGAGATACAATTCAAGATGGTTGCTGAAGTATCGAGTTGATATTGGAGCTTTGACAGCAAGGTATCCATTACTTGTGAATGAGAGGATTGCTGCTTATGGGAACCAATTTGTACTTGGGATACCATATTTTCTTGCGGACAAGAAAGAAAACAAGGCAAAGGTAATGATCTCTTTACGAGGTAAAATCATTCTTCATGAGATTATCAGTGGAAGTATTGAAGAGCTGGTTGAAATTGAGCCGGCTAATCTTCAATTTTTAGGGTATTGCATGTCATTTTACGATTGGAAAGCTGCATTCAAGCATTTCGAGACACTAGCTTGTGTTTAATGACTATGTTGTGTCAAGGATATTCAGCAAAAGTTCAATTAGTGTATTGGGGGACTGGTTGTTAAAAACAAAGCCAGCAACAAGCTGTCGGATATCGTCCTAGAGCAAGACCTTTTCGAGGATCGATCACTCGTGCTATAATTTTATGTAAAATGACTGTTTGCCTAATTATGATTTACCATTGCATTTTTTTTTTATCTTGCAATGACATTAAGCGCACAAAATTTTGTGGGATAATTTCAGAAACCTATCTTGAGGTTTTTTGCAATTACAAAGAGCTCCCCTCAAGTTTCAAAAATTACGCCTACCTCTCTCACTTTTAAGATTTATGTAACAATATAAACTCAATAGCCTATAATTTTTCACAAATAATTTAAAATACACTTCTTCTAAAAAACAAAATAAAACAAAGTAAGATTTTAATCTTTAACTTCTTGTACGTGGCATACTTACTAAAGCAAACGAGTCCAGTGACTCCAACTCATCTCAAAATTCATTACTTGCTAATTCTTGCTTAATGCAACTCACTACCACCACTACCAATACTAAACCAAAAAATGCCACTATGTCCTTAAGAACATAATTCATCATTGCTCTAGCACTCTTAAAAATATAGACAAAATTCTATCTTCATAGTAAAACCACAATCAATAGGCAAATAAAATAGAGAACCAATGAGTTTTCTAATTGCTAAATTTTTTTGCTTAACAAACATAATAGTCACTTCTTTATCTTTCAACTCTCAATTTCATTTTTCCCTATATTATTGGCACATTTTTCATCTTTCCCTAGTTTAACAATAAATTTCACAGTTTGCACCTTGTTAATTTGGTAACTTCAATTGGCTTACATTTGTTAAGAGTAAAACTATTGAAAAAAAAAGGAAAAGGTCTAAAATTTTTATAGTAAGAAAGAGACAGGAAGACAAAAAAATACAGATAAATTTCAGAGATAATAAAAAAATTAATAGTTGTGTGGTTGGTAACAATGGACTGCAGTATTTGGTGAGAGGGAGAAGCGGTTTTAGGAGAAAAGGAGAGAAGAATATGAAAGAGGGATTGAGGGAGGGAGGAAGAGATGAAAATTAGAAATTGATGGAGATTGTTCTTTGAGATTAGGAAATTGCAAGTAGAATACTAAGAAGTATTTTTAGGCTTAAAATGTCCCTTATGAATTAACTATTAAGTGGAGGACATTTTAGTCATTTGATTGGATAAAGGGAGGTCTATGTAATTATTGAAAGCTCAGGGGAATTGAGTGAAATTGTCAAAAACCTCAAGGAGGGTTTCTGAAATTATCCCAAATTTTATATATGTGTGTGTGTAAAAGGATTTGGATCTCTTCTCGAAATTTGTTTCGGCCAAGATCAACAGAATATTTCACAGGCCACTGGGAATACATCAAACTTCAAGGCCTGAGGACCATATATCTCAATAAGATGTAAATATCTCCCTGACTACCCGAAATACTGAATATTTCGTTTATATTGCCTCTCACCTATTAAACTACTAGGCATTGGTCAAAAACATTGGTGATCCAAACTAAAACACAATGCTCCCATATTTAACTAACCTAATGAAGATTTCCACTCCAAAAACCCCTTGCTTAAAGAAATAATCCCAAAACAATTTTAGATAAATATACAGAAAATCAACAGCAATTTTCTCATAATAAATCCACCCCTACGACACAACCTTGTAATCGTCCGATTTTTTTGGATCAAAGTAATGTTCACTTCTCTAAGTTTGCAAGTCCTTTCAAGTACAGTAGGGTTTGACAATAAGCCTAGATTGATGATAGTTGGATTATACACGTAAAATTCCCTTACATAATATCCCATGGCAAGAATGCATATTCCAAAAATTACAAGCACCTAATTGAAAATCTCGAACATTTGAAGTGATATTATTCATGGCGGGAGCCAGGAAGGTCTTGGTCATCAAGGCAGATAAAGCTGAGGTAGGGGCTCCAGTTGATCAATGGATCTAAGAAGAAGGCCAATGTGGACCCTGAGGAGGTAGGATTCCGCAGCGAGTGGAGTGTTAAAAAATGAGGGCTCGAGATGATAGAGAGCCATTGCTTGGAGACGCATTGGAAGCAAATGAAGGATTTTGGAGGTAACCTAATAAAATTTTCTGTTAAGAGATCTTCGTCATTGTTGATGATGGAGAACACTAATGAAGATGGTGGCGGTGGCGGTGGTGGTGGTGATGAAGTGGCATGAAAAGTTACTGCCACGACGGGGAAGGAGTTTGGTGAGTTTGATCGGATGGGATGGAGATGGATGAGAGGTAATGCAGGTGGAGAAATTTGGATGGTGATTTTGATGCCACAAACCAACTCTGCTCTGCAAGAATCCGATTCTGGTGCTCGCCGGAAAACATTGCCGGCAGCTTTTGGTTAGCAATAAGTACTAGTGACTGGCCAGCGATCAGAAATTAGTTCAGAAAAATGCTTGATCAAGCAGTCAGGAGATGTGGCTGGCCAGATAAATTAGCCGGCGGGGCTGCAATTTATATTATTCCCACAAAGTCCAAGAATGGTTAGTCAATTTGAAAGTGACGTAGCAACGTAGGCAGGCTTCCATAACAAAGTTGAGGCAGGAACAATTCGTTCCTTCATTGGCACAAAAATTCATTTTTCAAGATTTTATGGATGTGAATTTTTAATTCAATGCTCCTGTGATGGATTTTCTTACCTGAATGGCCCGTTAAATTTTGTATTTAATCTTTTTCACCCAATGTGAAACAGAAGTATTTAGTTAGTGACCGAGCCAGTGGTGGTGGCAAAGTTTGTTTTTTTAATTGGGTTAAAAATTTGTTTCTATTGGCTTAAAAGAAAAGAATTTTTAGTGGATTAAATTTTTTTATATTGGATTGAAAAATTATTTTGTGGATGAATGTAATTGTAAAATACACGTGAATAACTATACATCAAAATTAAGATTATTTAAAATATGATAGCAAGGAATAGTACTCGTAATAATTATGCCAAATTACCATTAGAACCTTAATCTAATGCGTTTGCTTAGGTGGCAACAAATCATAGAGTTGAAATAGGAACTAAACTACTTGATACTCAAATACAATTCGGCTCGATAAGACCTTGTTCATAACAGAATTTTGTATTCTATAAACTTTCAAACTCAATTCCATCTAAACTATTTGATACTCAAATACAATTCAACTTGATAAGAGCCTGTTCGAAACAGGATTGTATATTCGGTAAACTTTTGAACTCAATTCGATCTTGGCTTGACTTGTATAATATTGAAATCATTATATAAAAAATTTTTACAATATTTTTTTTCTTTTTAGTACAAGTGGAAGGTTTCGAATCCAAAATCTCTCACTTATATTCCCTTCTCTCATATCACCCAACCTATTTCTCCTCCCCCATTATATAAAACTTTAAACAACTTAAACTCGACTCGAACTCCACTTAAAAAAACTCTTTGGAGTTCAACTCATTAAGTAGCATGCTAAAGTCGAACACAATTTTAAAATTATTAAAATAATCAAACCTGCTTGAATATTAGAATATTCGCTTGATTAGCACAAGTTTGTTTACACCTCTAGCTAGAGATTCTAAAATACATTCTTTTAAAGCAAATCAAGCTAGTGCCCCTAATTATTGGTCGGTTCCATTACCCCTAACGTTTTGGAGAAGTTTACAGGATAAATCCTAAGATTATTAAAAACATAATTGGACGCTAATACATCGGTTTTGGTGGTGTACTAAAAGAACTAATATGACCGGGCCAAATAGAAACTTCCAAAGATTAATCGACTTCATTGAAGATGACAAGAAAAAAAAAATAAAGCAAAAGACAGAGCCTACACTATATCGGGGGATTTGAGTTGTGTTGATGTAATGGGAATTGGCATATTCTTACTTTGGCAGTATCGTCACCCCACGGCTTTGAATAAGCAAATTTGATTAGGACGATCAAAATAGTTCTATGCCACCTTAGACATCATTCCATTTTGTTGCCCATGATGTGTCTAGTAATCAATGTTTTCAAATCCGAACTATTAAGTAAATCGGATGAACTTTGGATTTGCAATTCAACTCGATTCAACTGATTCAATTTGGTCCAACGTTCTTTTTTTTTAATTCTTTAATTTATTATGTAAATTGGATGACTTTAAAATTAAAAAAGCTCAGTTTTTTTTTTACCTAATTTAGCTGATTAAATTAAATTATTTGGACTTATTAATGAACCGAATCGGTACCATGACTAATTTGCAATTTGACCAAATCAATCGATTCGATTTGATTCGATTCAATTTTCATAATTTCAAAACACTGCTAGTAGTTATATTAGAACTCAAAGAGTTGTAAAAACAAGTCTTCTTGCCCTCATATGATACTTCGTACGAAAAATTCTCTAGTTTTTATACATATATATGACGATAATAGAGAAATTGGCACCACAGACGAATAAGCAATTAATACGTATAATCTTTTCTCCTACATCAAAACTGCAGAGTATCAACTGGACTCAGTGGCGGAGCCAGAAAAAATTTTCAGTGGGGGCAAAAATAACTCTAAAATTTTTTGCCTACTCTTTTTCTAGTTTTTTAAGAAAAAAATATATATTCACCAATAAGTACAAATTATGCATATATTCCATGAAAAACATAAAAAGACAAACTCAAAATTATTAATGTAATAATAATTTTATTTCAAAAAGCAAACTAAACCATTTACAATTGCTCATGATGAGTTTTCATATTTTGATAACGGTTTACAACTTTTTCATTTTGAATTTCACTAAATATATTTTTCTCAATAAAAGTAATTAAACAATCATTTATCCAAGTGTCTTCCATTCTATTTTGTAACCAATTTTTCACTATATTCACAACTGAAAAAAACCTTTTCTACGGTAGTTATAGCAACAGGTAAAATTAAAGGCAACTTTAGGAGCATATAAATCAATGAACACACAAAACTCCGGGGCACACTCAAAATTATATCAAATTTTTATATATATTACAGAAATTTAAGGGGTTCAGTGGAGGCGTGCCCCCAGTGTAAATCCGCCCCTGACTGGACTCGCGATGAATGTCTCTGTCTCCAGTGACAAGTCCGATCCCCGTTGTTCTTCATCAGCTTCAAAAGCTGCCCTCAATGCTAAGAACAAAGACATCATTAGACATCCGAACATAACTTCAGTCCGATCACTCGCAGAGCTCCTCACTTTCAGAACCCTTATCTCATCATCAACAAAATCGGAACACGAGAACCTCCTGGCTCATGAGGATGCTCAGGCTGCTCCATGCGGTTCCTCTTTCTCATCATCATCCCCCTTCTCGGCTATTGTCATCAGCAACAATGAAGACCTCTTAATTCAGATTTTACTTTTTCTTCCACCGAAATCGCTTATTCGCTTTCACTGCGTTTCAAAACAGTGGCGTGCACTGGTTTCGAGTCCCCTTTTCTGTCGCCTTCACTTGCAGAAGAACCGCACCATTTCATCTACTGCTGCAGAAGCCGGTCTCTTCTTGTATCGAAGAAAATACGAGAACTCTGAGCTGCATGCTATCCCTATATGCCATGACAGCTCACCTGCGATGGGTATGATAACTTCGCGCATCGTTAATTTTCTTGACATGGAGGGTGAAATTTTAGCTTTTGATTCTTGTAATGGGCTAACCTTCATTGATTTTTATTTGAATAATGAGATACGGAGATACTACATCTATAATCCGACAACTAATCACTACAGGCTAATTCCACAGCCACAAATTGGTGCAGAATCGCGAACTATTACAGCTGTGAATATTGTGTTTGATCCGCTTAAGTCTGATGAGTATAGACTAGTATGTGTGCTGTCAAAAGCAGTACTCCATGTAAGGGAAGGGAAAGAATATTATTTCTTGGTATATTCATCAGAAGCTGGAGTCTGGAAGGAATGTATGGATGTCGATACTGAGGGAATACATTATTACCATTTCAATCAAGGGGTCTATTGGAATGGTAATCTTTATTGGAAGACCTCAAACAGATCTTTACTATGTTTTGATTTGGAGCATGATTGTGTTAGAAAAATGAAAATGGCAACAACTGACCAATCATCAAGCCCACCACCTCACACTCTGGTAATTTTGTACTTCGGTGAATCAGGAGGGAACTTGCATCTAATAGATCAGTTTGAGCCTCAAGAAAGTTTTATTCATATAAGGGAGCTCGAATTGGAGTTGGGGTTAGGGAGATACCATTCAAGATGGTTATTGAAGCATCAAGTTGATATTGGATTTTTGACAGCAAGGTATCCATTAATGGTGAATAAGAGGTTTCCTGCTCATAATGGGAACCAATTTGTATTTAAGATACCATGTTTTCTTGTGGACAGGAAGGAAAACAAGGCAAAGATGATGATCTCTTTACGAGGTAAAATCATTTTTTATGAGATCAATGGTGGAAGTATTGAAGAGCTTGTTGAAATTGAGCCTGCAAATCTTCAATTTTTAGGGTATTACATGTCTCTTTACAGTTGGAAACATGCATTCAAGCATTTTGAGACCCTAGCTTGTGTTTAATCACTGCTCTGTATTTGTATTAACTATCAGTGTATTATGTTTCGGTGTAGGCCATAATTGGTCATTGTTGCAAATTGCAACTCCTGCTGGAAATAGCTGATTATTTAATTACTGATCATATGATTTTATGTTAAACGACTATTTGCTCACTTTATGATTTTATGTTTCGATTTTGTATACAAATTCTTATATCGAGTCCATTTTGATGATTCGATTTTGCACCTTAGGTTTTTAAATTCTTTCTATCTTTTGGTTGATTGAGCAAAGATTGATAGGTATATGGACAGTTAGCTGGTTGCTCAATTTTAACTTTGCTCCTCTTAGAAATTAATTGCTCATCCTAAACCTCCAATTTTTGGATACATTATTCTCGTAGTTTGGTTATAATGTATTCTTACAAATTTATACTTTAGCATTTGACCCACCTTGCTATTGTTAGAATTATAATATCATTTTTGTAATTTTTAATATATATACACACACACACACACACATAATTATAAATTAAATAACAAAAGAATAGATACAAATGTATATATAAGGAATAGGGGATAGTTTTAAATTAGGTGTTATTGAAAGTAAAAGGGAATAAATTTGGTCATGAATAATTATTTGCCATCAGGTAAACCTACTTAACTTATTGCAAATGCTTGGATACAATATATCATAGTTCAAGTGTTTAAACCAGGTTAATTATATTAAAAAAAGGTTAATTATGAAAAGCATAGTTCATTAGTTAAAAGTACAATGCCTAGGATATTTAGGCTCAGTGATTTAATGCAAAAATCTAACTTTTTAAATTTAAAGGCGAAGAAGCATGCTAAATATACAAAAAAAAAAAGTTAATTTTTATTAGCACCATTAATAATTTGACAAAAATGTGACAAATATGAAAGTTTAGGTGACAATTTGTCGAAAACGAAGTTGATGGTGCAATGTAAGAGTCAGTTCTAAGTTGGTGGATGCAAAGTGTAATTAGTCCTAATAAATTTAAGAGGTAACTTAATTATTATGATGTAAAATTTTGGCCATACATTTATATATCAAGAATTTGAGAGGAAAACCATTTTTGAATAATTTCTATGATATAAATTGGATCCGAAAAAGTGGATTTCATGTAGACCTCGCATATGGGGCGACAATATATATGATATAATCCACACAGACCATGTTCTATGACAAAAGGTCTCAATTTATTGGAAATTGTTGGAATAGAAACAAAGAGAATACTATGAAATGACTGCAAAACCAACAAGAAATCATTTTTCTTAAAACTTTATTCGTCTACTATATTGTGTAAAAAATCAAGAATGAATATCCTTTTGGTTGCAAGCAAATGGTTGCAAAACTCTGCACTAAGTTGTTATAACCCTCAAAGAACAAAGAAGAGAAGAGCAAAAAGTTTTCTAAAGTTTGTAGGTCTTTTTGTTTGCGGTCAAAAGACCACAAACTGATCCAAATATATAATTTCATATCCCTTTGATGGTTATTGAATGGTAGAAACTTGCCTGGAGATGCATCCCTTCAAATGGCGGTTGAATCATTTGAAACTCGCAAGGGTGCAAGCAAAATTGTAGAAAACTACTACGTGCGACCTTTGAAAATTTCTTCAACGGAAACTACACTGGAAACCACCCCAAAGTGGTATACGTGGGATATTTTCTTTCCTAGCAACCAGCAAATTGTAGTTTAGTTTAAATGCCAATATGTGGAGACATTTTTCTGATCGAAATTAAGTACTAGATTAGCGCTGCCGGAAGTAGAAACTAGTACAATAATAGATTGATTAGGATAATTCTTAACAGCTTATTGATTCGCATGGAATCTAGACAATCTTTGCTATAACATTTTGATTGTGTTTATTGACCTGGGAACTTGTAAGGAACAGCAATGAAAAAATAAGGTCCAAACTCTGCTGGAGGCTTGAAAGTCTCGCTACTAAGCTCAAACCCCATTCTCTGAATCTCTGAGCTATTGAAAAAGTTCCTCGTAGTTGGGAAGAGTCCCAATCCCACCTGAAGATAGTCATCAATATTGAAGTGGGGATTCAGCAGAACAACTGCACCAGGTGCAAGTCCAAACTTCATCTCAAGGCTGATTTGCAGGTCATGGAACCTACTACAGTTCGCGGTGTCCATGAAACTTGGTGCTCTAAAAATGATAGTCCCTTCGTATGGATAAGCACATGCACAGGTTTGTGGGCTGAGTTTTTTATCCGAAGGGCATGTTATGTTTCTGCAGTTAGCAAGGCTGGTTGAACAATTTGTTGCAGATCGTTTCTGTGGCTGACAGTAAGATGTGCTTGCGATTGAACTTGCGCATACTGGATTCCCCATCAAGCTGGAGTAAAGAGAAAATATTCAGCAGTTTGGTCAGGAAAGAGAATTGGCAACGTGTGGTATTTTATGTATATCAGTGGAAGTTTTTTGAATTGTATCACTCACAGTAATGTCTTGCTGTATCCGGAACTGAGTGTTACTGAAGATATATCATTATTCTGCAAATCAACAAGTTGCAGTTGTTGGCTAATGTTGTTACCCATATCCAATGTATCATTGAATGCGTTCTTCCTCAGGATCCTGTTAAAAGTTAATGCTATCAAAATAAGTTCTTTCACTTTTCCAGGTAGCAGCCAAATGCTTTCTTTCTTCGAGATTGCTTATTTTTTAACTTACACTATTTGGATCTGAGGTAAACTAAAAAGTTGCTGGGGTACTTGTCCCTGGAGTGGACCATTTTCCAAAGCCCTGATCACCATTCCAGAAATTTTAATAAGAAAAAGGCACATGTCTGGAAGGAGTTGCTTAGTATTGAATTATTGATTCCATAGTGATTAATACTCACAAAGTGGTTAGTGGCTTTAAGGTTGAGAACCATGCTGGAGCTTGTGACGGTTGAAAAGAGTTGTTGCTCAGGTTCCTACGAAGAGAATCAATGTTGGTGACCATGTTCATCCTTGAGATTCACATATAGAGATCTCTAAGGAAATTTAAGTTTTAGATCCTTACACATAATTGAGGTAATTCATCCCAATTAAGTCAGGTAAAGGACCAGAGAAGTTGTTACTTGCTAAATTTCTGCAAGGTCAGAGTGTTTTGCAAGGGAGGACAGTCAACTAAATGATGCTTCAGTATCAAATAATCAATTCAGCTGTCTCTAATACTCACAGTTCAATGAGATTTGTGAGGTTTTGGAGGTTGACAACTCCACCACCAAGTGCATTATTATCCAGCCGTCTAAACAAATTAAGAACAGGAAGGCCAAAATTCAGGAGTGGCAACATTGAAAAAGATGAAGACAATCAGCAGGGCAGAGGAAGGTTGATGCTTGGACAGTACTTACAGAATCTCAAGTGTCTGAACATTTCCTAAAGTAGGTGGAATTTCTCCGGTGAGTAGATTTCCATCAAGTAGTCTATCACCCAAAATTGCAAACTGTCATGTTGCATCGTCAAGTCGACGTTACTATATACTTGTTTCAAGATAGCATCATAACTTACAAGTGTGATAGGACCATGCCAGAGCTGAATAGAGATGCAGGAATTTCGCCTAAGAGCTGGTTTTTGCTAAAATGGCTGTAAACATACATATAATTGGACACGTTATACAAGGGGAAGAAGACTAAAAGAGTGGTTTTGGAGTCAAAATTATACTCACAAGTGTTTTGCTTTCTTAAGTAGGTCAAGTCCTGGACCTGTTGATGTTGAAACAGGGATAGATCCGCTCAATCGATTATTAGACAGGTCAAGCCAGTATAGATTCGTGAGATTTCCCAGGGAAGCCGGTATCTCACCAGTGAAGTTATTTGAGTTAAGTGCTCTGTTCAATGCGAATAGCAGAGGTTGATGCAAATGCAATTCATGCAGAGAAAATAAATTGAGCTGTAGTTTGTTGAGTTCTTACAGAAATGAAAGCTGAGAAAGATTCCCAAGTTCACTTGGTATTGTGCCACTGAGGCCGCATCCAGCGAGAATTCTGAGGAACACAAAAGAGAATTAACAGAAAGCACTCTGCCTCGAGTATTTCATCTGATAAGGATTTCATCTTTATGCTGGAGATGCTGAAATCAAACATAGGGAGACAATCTTAAATGATCTTACAACACGTTTAGCTTTCGCAAATCCCCCAGCCGTGAAGAGACGGAACCTGTGAGGTCCGGGTTAAACGAGAGATCCCTGTAAAGATATTTGACATCTTAAGCTAAATGAATATAGTTATACACAGTAATTGAGCACAGAATTGAAGGCTCTGCGCTTGAAGATACTCAGGTCATTTGGTCAAAAACTACTGTAATTTCCCAAGAATCAAAGCTAATATCTAATGCTCAAGGGTTCTGGACTGTTGAGATTAGACTTGATCTTAATTTGGATAATGTGCAGAGCTTGCATGAGAAATCTTGATTTTGTGGTGAGAAAGAGTAAGAAGAAACTCACAAGGATGCCAACTCTGTGAGTCCTCCAATGTCATCACTAAGTTTTCCAGATAGTCTCATGCTTGACAGTGCCCTGCAATTTCAAACATCTCTACAATTATTATCAATATGCATCCAAATCTAACAGCATTTGTTCAACAGGACAAAAGAAATTTGGCATGAAATGGTGAAGATAAGTTGAAAAGATGGATTTACATACAGTGCTTTCACCCTTGAGTTGCTGCAGGTGACTCCTTCCCAGGGTGTTCCACAGGGATCATTAGAATAATTCCAACTTGGGGGTAGATTTTTCCATTGTTGTTTGAGGGACTGGAGTACAGTAGCTGTAAATGCCATCAAGTTATGTAATTCTTGTCATGACATTTTTAAAGAAACAAAAAGAAAAATCAAATGCTACATTAATCCCCTGTTAAAAACTAGATTATCCTGCCTGCAGATGGCAAATATAGAGGATTTTATTGACTACAAAAAACTTTAGAAGCTTCAGTTCTATAAATCAAGTTCAACGAATTGTAAATTTGTCACTTGGCAGCAATGGGAGAAAGATAAATTTGTCTTTATTCAATATATAAAACGTTGTGCAAACCGAAAACTCATAGTACATAAGAATCTAGAAGAGTCGTGTACATAAATTTCACGCTCATAGTATAAGAAAGATTAATCCAAAAGACGCTCGGCATTTGATTTACTCATTTTATTGGTCTCTTGGAAACGCAAAGCCTGGAAATGTTACAAAACGAATTGTGTGTGCAACTGCCAAAGAAAATATGGACACTTTACCATCTTGGGGGTCAGTAAAAGAGAAAACCAGATGACATGCCATGGAAACAATGAGGTAGCATAGCAGCAGCTTCATCATTGCCATGGCTAACACTGATCTGAGAACTCGGAACAGCCAAGCACTGGATGACTAGTGCATTTTTCGTGCAAATGTGCGATAAATTTATAGGGATTCATCACCTCGAAGAAATCTAGGACAACTTCATTGTAACAATTTGGCTCTCATATATTTGTAACATATGGCATTCACACAAATTTTTTCAGTTTTCTCCGCCCTCAAAATTTTTGTTGAAATGAATAGGTAATAGAAATGACAAGACAGAACCCTCAAGCACTAGACGACTGAGCACAACCGGCCTGCATCCTTTTAGCCTGTTCTGAGATGAACAAGAAGACAATGGCAGAAGTTTGATGAGGATACTCAAATACTTAAACTTTCTTGTACAAGAATAGCATGTTTAAGTTAGTCTGTTACTCTACAATCCAACCAAAAAAGAGGGGAAAAAAAAACTCTACATTTTCCTGAGATGAAAACTTCAAATTAAAAGTAATATATACAAACATGTATTATTTATTTCAATTGAACACTACATAAAAAAATTTCTCTTTGGTTTGCTCTTAGAAGTTCAATTAACCGATATGTTTTGGGTCCTTAGATTTTCTATTGTCTTCCAAAGATAAAATAGGACATCCAAGAGTCCTCATTTTGACTTTTTTCCAAGATTGTGCTTAGTTATACTAATATTGTGTATTGTATATAGTTCTTTAAAAATAGGCCACACATGATCAGTGACTAAAATAGGAAAGCAATGTAGACTTCAGGAAAACACAATCCCTCAAAAGTTTGTCAATCAAAATTGAGTTTGGAGGTTAATCTATAGCTTAGTAAAACATTAAAGTAAATCAATTTTATGTTAAATAATATCTAACTAAAAGGTTTAAATCATAAATTAAGCAAGTAGTGATGATACACTTGCCCATTGTTAAATAATACTTCCCAACCATGGGGTTGACATAATGTTCAGTTCCAAGTTCGAATCCTGTGCCTGATAATTAGGGGTAGGAAGCGTGCGGGGAGGGGTTGGAGCCTTAAAAAAGTAATAATAAAAAATAGTATTTCCTTAGTTACAAACCAAGTACCACTGCAAATTGATTATATAGTGATTCCAGTTATTTTTTTTTCCTTTTTAATTTTTCCATTGCTCAGAAATTCTAAGTCCCAAAACAAGCCAAAGTGCAGAAATTAGGATGAAGTTAATTCCCTTCAAGTGTCTTGTTCCAAACGGCATAACAACTAGCTTGATGTTTTCTTCTTAGTTATTAAATCTATTCTGCCACTATCTGACACTTTTCTTCTTCAATCATATACATGGGATTGTTGGATGCATTGCAGGCCATCAATGCATTCCAAGTTGCTTGGACATTACTGCTTGGCTGAATGAAAAGGTTTACATGCATGATTACAAGGAAATAGCTCACTATCTGGTACACAAACTTCTGAGATAAGTGAATATCTGGATCACTTACATGTCGAGTACCAAAAGTTTTGACCATTTCCACAGTAGATGGTGAAGAGGAATAATTTCTTGTTGAATTGACAGATTATTGTACGAAAGAAAATTAGGAATCTTTCCAGAAAAAAAAAAAAAGTTAACTTAAGCAGAGGTAACTAAAACACATGCTGTTGAGTTGAAAAACTAATCTTCCTGAGCACAATGAATCAGGGAAGTAGAAATATCAAGCAAACAGGGGAAAAAAACAAGAAAAAACAGAAGTATGCATGAGAGAACAAAAACGAATTTTGGCCAAAAAAAGATAGGAAGTAACAAGTTCAAAACTTAATAATACTGAAAAATAAAAACGGGCAATTCACTGAAATCTATATTATACACGAAAATGAAACTACAAGTAGCCAAACAGCATGAAACGCAAGCTAGCCATCAGCCAAAACAGATACGAGGCATGCTAGGCTCCATTGCCAGATCCCAATTTGCTTTTATTAATGGAAATCTCTTGCCATCCAGCAATAACCTCCTTGACAAAGTCCAAGACAGCAGCTACAATGGTAATAGCAGAATTACGAGCTTTGTGAAACACTGCCAGTATAGCTGACAGACGACAGCAGCCAGAAAAAGCCTTCACTGAGCACCCAACCTCCACAGCTCTGCATGACAAGATAGCTTCCCTCTAAAGATCAGAAAAGGTGCTCCATGAACTCCACAGCATCTTCAGAATCAAGTTGAACTCCCCAGTGTCTCAGTCTATCTCTATTGGACAATCTACGTTTGCATTATAGCCAAATAACAAAAGAGAATCAAGGAACAGAGCCCTTCTCCACACCAGCCTTGTACCAATCAACTCTGACTAGTGCAGGGTACGGCTGTTATTTTGAAAAAAGATTGTTGTTGCATTAAGATATCATCTCTGGTAATGTCATTTGCCATCGCTTTGGGTGAAGAGTTTTGAATTTATTAATTTTACAAAAGAGTGAAACAAGAAGTTCAATTTTCCTCCTATTGCATACTTTGGTTATTAGCACATAATTCCCCGAGCAATTTATTCCATCAATCTGGGAAATCATGTCATCAAGTATCCTAACTTGGTAAATTAGGCCACTCATTCTCTCAAGCAATGGGACTATAACCAAAATTTGAATTAGTTTTTGATTAGCTAAATGCACATTAACCTTTTTTATTCCTCTTCTCATATTCAGAAGCCACAATATGCGTCAATGCAACTTCCTAGAGATATCCCAAAAAAGAGGAAAGGTGAAGAAAAGAATGAAACAATTCAAAGTTGAGAAGAAAGTACTAATCTTTTGAATAAAAATGCCAAGAACTACTTGAGGGTAGGCAAATATGGAGTCCACCGATCCACTAGGTATCTTCAGGAACATGTTACAAACTAATCAACCGCATGCAACTATCATATCAAGGTAATTGTAAAAACTTCGTTCCACTGGCAGCAGCACGACCCATGGCGCAGCACACATCCTATTGTAGAGCGTTTCTTGATAGTCATATCATTAGTGTCATACAAGATTAATTCACCGGCTACTAATAAGAGAACCCTGGATTTGTTTTCTCTATCACCAACCATAAAAGAAAGTATAGACCATTCATCATAATTCTTCTTGTCTAGCATCATGGCTGTAAGATCAATATGATACTTAAAATCCCATTTAGTACACTCCTCCTCCTCATCCTCCATGACCTCATTAATCTTACGATTCCTTACCTCAACAAACTAAAAAACATCAAACGATTCTCGACTAGTGTTTAATTCCACAATGTATAAACGCCCTCTAGACTGCCCAAAATACATTAGTTTCTGCTTGCTACAGAGTGCAGGCATCTTCAAATTAAATTGGTATTTGTTCAAATCAAGCCATACAAATGTCTTCGGACAACCGTCACCATCACCGTCACCAGCACCAATCCAATGAAGACGATCTCTCCATAACACTCCCTTTTTGAAACAAAAATTTCCTTTTATGCACCTCTTGTGAGGCCTTAATCTTCCTCCACCTTCTAGTTTCTGATAAATAGACTGTGAATCCATATTTCTTTTTCTCTTGCAACCACCAGATACACATAAGTTTATAGTGACCAGAGATCAAAGGATCAAATACGATACTCAGGCCAAGAATTTCAGATGCTTTAGCCTGTGGTGTGTCCTGGAACATCGGGATAAGCCTAAGCCTGCGAGCAATAAGGTTATAGACGCGAAACTCCATGTGTCCATCATAGGAGTCAAGCACAGCAGTGGCTAAAAGCCCATTGCATGAATCCACCACAACAATTTCACCACGAAGCCCACCAAAGTTGCGCAGCACGAGATCCAAATCACACCAAGAGTCACTATGCTCGCTGATCGTGATAGAATCGAACCGGGTTTTGTTTCCTGTACGGCAGAAGTGCAAGAAGGAGGCAAGGGCATCAGATGAGGAGGACGCACGGCACTGTAAGAGGCGGCGGAAAGTAGGGCTGGAAATAATTGAATGCCATAATTTAGAAACGCATTGGAAGCGAAGGAGGGATGTAACGGGTAACCGATGTAAAATATGGGTCGAGAGTTCTTCATTGTTGGCTATAATAAAATTAGCGCCGGACTGATTTTGAGGGCTAGAGTTCGAAAAACGATCTTCCTGCATCATCATCACAGGGAGAAGAAAGAGGCCAGCAAAATTCTCTTGATTTCTTGCTTGCCTAGGAGTTGGAACAATTTTGTGTTTTGAGTGAGAAAAGAATTTTGTTCTGGGAGAAGGCAGCCTTCAAGTCTGCAAGGCGAGTAGTCGCTGGTAGGATTATGCATCCGGTGAGAGCCCTATGCTGACTTAAAAAGAATATTTGCTTACTTGACAGTTGGCACTCCATTGGTTAGATGCATAAAATAATGGCTTTAGTACTGAATGACCCCGAACATGATTCAGGTGTGCCAAAACTAACTTGCAAATTTGTTATAACTAGTACTACGGAACTGTGATTTCAAACATTGTTGAAAAGAAACAAGATTACGGAGAGGATAATAGCTAGCGTCAGTCTGAGTGTTCCTCTCTCCCCTTTTCCATAGCGGTTCAGGAGTGTGAGAGGATTCCCCTTTAAAGGTCCATTGAGCTCCCTTCCAGTCAGCAATTTGCTTGGACAATGGAGTTTAATGGATCCCCTTTAGATGGTTGATTTTCAAGCATTCTTGAAAAGAAACAAGATTACCCTCTCCCCTTTCCCACATCCGTTCAGGAGTGTGAGAGGATCCCCCCTTTAAAGGTCCATTGAGCTCCCTTTCAGTCAGCAATTGCCTGGACAGTAGAATTTAGTGGATCTCTCCTTTAGATGGTTGATTTTCAAGCATTGTTGAAAATATTACTACGAAACTGTGGTTTTGGTTATAGATTTTTTTTATTTTTAGGGCAAATTACACTTTATCCCCTATAATTTAGTATTTGTATACATAATCCCCTATAATTTTAAAAACTATACATAACCGCCTCATAGTTTGGATTAAAGTGTTAGAGTAACGGAATTTGCAATCCATAATGGAATCATCTAAAATATCAAAAATACCCCTATGTAAAGTTAAAAATTATTTATTAATCACAGGAGGGTTATGTGTATATTTTGAAAACTATAAGAGAGTTATATGATAAAGTATTAAACCATAAGGGGGTTATATGGTAAAAAAATAAAACCATACGAGGTTAGTGCATCATTATGTTTATATATTTTGGTCATTCCAATCATTTTAATTTTAATAAAGGTAATTTTGATATTTTCAAAGGTTCCGTTATCAATGATCATTTCCGTCACTTTGAAACTTTAATCTAAATCATAAAGAGGTTATGTATAACTTTTGAAACCATAAGAAGGTTATGTAACATAATATGTACATAACTTATGTACAAAAAACACTAAACTACACGGGGTAGCATGTAATTTGCCCTTATTTTTATTTTTTATTTTTGTTTACTTCCCTTCCTTTTCTAGTTGCCTAATCCTCTTTTTTTTTTTCATTTTTTAAGCAGGACCTTATGGCGTCAAGTTCGGTGGCTTTCTTTTGAGGCACTAAAAAGTTTTAATTGTTCCATTGCTTTTTTTTCCCTTTTTTTTTATAATTTGGATATCTTAGGATTTGTCCACCCATGCTCTTTCTTTCTTTACCTATTTTTAGATGAGTTTAAGTGTAAATTTACCTGTTTATTAGTCGAGCACAAGCAAGGATGATTATGACTTTGCTGTGTTGCTTGAGTCTGACTAATATTCTGCTTCCAAGGAATCATCTATAGAAGAAGACAATGGCGATCACAGCAATGACTATCACTTTGATTGTGACAGGTACTAGCTTTACATTTGCTAGATTATTATCCGTTTGCCATTGTATCTTTTCCTTTTCTATGTTAATTTAGTTTTCTTTTAGGATCAAAAGGCACGAGATTGAGATTCCGATGCATGCTTCAGGTAATGGCTTACTTGACTTGGTGCTTACACCAGATAGTTTTGAACTTGATAATTTATCCCGTTAAAAATTGAATACAAGAAACCTTGCTGAAATCGCATTTGAGTCTCCATGTATCGTTTATTTTGATACTAAGGATTTCCCCTGACAATCCAAGTTTGGTGAGAATTTTAACTTGGAACTTAACTAACATGAGAATTTGTTTCGTGAAATTGTAGTTTCTGCAGGAACTTCTTTGGAGAAGGATGTTTGTAAACATCCTGGTGTTATTAATGGATTATGTTATTTTTGTGGGCAGAAGATGGATGATGAGTATCGTCCTCCATTCCACTACATACATAAGGTTGCCATCTATGAAATTTTCTGTTTTCATGCCAAGTGCAAACCTAGTTATATCTATTGCTTTTGAGATTTGGCAGTTCAAATTGAATCCATTTGTTTATTGACTTCAAACATTAAGTTCTTCTCTGAACATTCTAATACCATCCTTTATTTTCCCCCAATTTTGAATGTAAAGTTCTGTTCGGAATTAATTCCTATTTGCTTTATCTGCCAATTACAAGCAATTGGTGAGTACCAGGGCATAACTTCTTAGAATTGTCAGTGGCCTTAAGATTGATGTGAAGATGCTAACTAAATCTGTCTTTAGTCTTCTTCTACATCAATGAAAAATGCAGTCAATTGCTGATCATTTACTGGCAACCTTTCTCTGCTACTTTATCATATTTGGTTGTAGCTTCTGATTCAGAAGTATATACTTTGGCGAAACATGCAATTAGTTAGGTAGTTATGCCAAAATATGTCAGTTTACATAACTCATTTTACATGCAGAATCTGAGGATCGCTAATGATGAGATTGCTCGATTGCGTGACAAAGAGTTGAAGAACCTTATTCACCAGAAAAACCTTTACTTGATTCTTGATTTAGATCACACACTGCTGAATTCAAATTACAGACATTCCAGCAGAGGAGAGACGCGTAATGGTCTCCAGAGATGATGTTCCAGGTATATGCTCCTGGTTTGTGTGCGGCTGCTGTCTTTTGGTTTTCTTCTTTCCAATGGTCATTTGTGCAACTTCTGTTTTGACTGAATTTGTTTGTGTTTTATACCTTATAATTTTGTTGTGTTATATTTGACATTTTTCTGATGTGTACCGCATTAGACTAGGATTTCTGATGAGCAAATGCTAGGATTCCTTTTATCCTTCCCTAGTTCCCATGACCAAAAAGCAGTAAGAATACAATGCTTCATCTAAGCTTCTCAACAACACCCCCCACCCCCCCCCCCCCCCCCCCCCCCCCGCTCGTGCATATACGCATATAGAGGGAGAGGGAGTGCAGCAAATGGAATCATCAAAGAGGCTTTCTCAATTACACTAATATATTGACAATCCCTTCTCCTTTACTACTAATTTTAACTAAGATCTGGGGGGAGAAATCTCTATTCAGGTTTATTGGCATTGCAATTTCAGCGTCATGCTACCTTTCTACAATGTAGTGATGACAATGAAAGCTGCGTTAGGTATGGTGACCTGGATTTCCTGTTTGAATACTTGCGAACATTGTATGTGAGGACAATGTTGAGTAGATATATTTCTTTGCATATTGGTGGTAGCGTGCACTGTGTAGCTGGTACACTGTTGGGTTTGCCTTTGGATTATATGATGCTAGGATTGCAGGACTCTTGTTGGACCAAGAGAAATCGATCTTAGGGGCACAATTGTTGGGTTTGTGGATTGCAGGACTCTTGTTGGACCAAGAGAAATCAATCTCAGGTGTACAATTGTGAATTTATGAATATTCTCAACCTCGACCAGCCTGTAATTTGCCCTTTTGATTAGTGTTTGGCTAATATCAATGCACTTCTATTAAGAATACCAGATGTAGATTCTGTTGATTCCATTTTCTACAAACCTAAGTTTCTTTTTGATGGATTCAGATTGTTATTTCTTTATTATAAGTTGGTGCTGATAGTGGAATTCTATGATTGGTTTAGACTTTTGCCTCTGATTCTTTTTGACAATTTTTCTTCATATCTGTTAACTTAAGAAAGAGAAGGCTTTCATCTTTTGCGGTTATAAATGTTCGTATTCTAACTAAATCGTTATAGTTTAACATCTTATTTCGTATTATCAGATGCTGTGAAGAGCAGCTTGCATGAACTAGATTCAATGGCCATGCTAACCAAGTTGAGGCCTTCTGTACATACTTTCCTTGCAGAAGCAACTTGTTTGAGATGTCTGTAGGAACGATGGGTACATGTCCCTACAAATTGAAAATGGTAGAGCTGCTTGACCCTAAAAAGATGTACTTCAGTTCTAGAGTGATAGCTCACGAGGATTGGACCCAGAAGAATAAGAAAGGCCTTGATGTTAATCCGGGGGAAAGAAAGTGCTATCTTAATACTTGATGACAAGGAAAAGGTGCTTCAACTCACTCTTCCTCCACTCATCACTAAGCTTAGATTTTGGTTTTATACCCCGCCTCTTATGATTCCGATGAAATTGTATTATTTTCCTCTATTATCATGCACATATTCTGTGTTGGTAGTCAGATTTGTTTCCAATTAGAAGTAACGGTTGCCTGGTGCAAACCATCTCTGAATGTTTTTAAGTCTTTGTGTCTATGGTCTACCTAGTATCAGGATTCGGACAATTTGCTTAAGCTTTCCTCAGTCTCAGTCTCATATCACAAACTTCGATCATGAACAATAAATTTTCACATTTAAGAAACTCTGGGAAGTTTATATCTGTCTACATTTGCTGCAAAGCGGACAATCTGTCTCATTGTCAATGGTTTAGGTCCGGGAGAAGCATGAGGAGAATTTGATATTGATGGCAGGACACCACTCCTTCGCTTCAAGCAGACATTGATCTGGTTTAAATCTCAAACCGCTTTCTGAACTTCAATGTGATGAAAGTTATGCTGATGCAGCCCTCGCTTCAGTTCTCAGAGTTCTTAAGCGGATACAAAGCACCTTTTTCGATACAGTACGTTCGGTTCTTATGATTGTTTCAATTGCTTTAACATTTCATTAACTCTCAGTTACTCTTAGACTCATAGTGAACCTTTTTTTTTTTTTTTTTTTTTGCTAAACAGGAAAATTGTTCAAGTCTTCTTGACCGAGAGGTTAGAAAGGTAATAGTTAAAGCGCTTTACTCATAAGTCATAGGTCCTCTCTGTTCAGTGTTAACTTTTATATTCTCTGCTCTTTCCATTGGTGTTTAAACCACCCTCATAAATTGTCATTAAGGTTATCATCCTTGACGTTATTAGTATCAATTGGAATTAATGTGAACTGCATTCACTCTCTTTTAAAGCCATGGCAGGTGCTGAAAACAGTTAGGAAGTCAGTCTTGATGGTTTGCAAGATTGTCTTTAGTGGGTTTGGCTCTATACCACATGAGGCAGAAATTGATCACCTGTGGAAAATTGCAGAGCAATTGAGAGCTACATGTTCATCTGATCTGAAGTTGGCCCATCAATAACACATGTGGTCTCCAGGAATGCTGGAATAGAACAATCTCTTTGGGCAACACAGGAGAGAAAATTTTTGGTCCATCCAAGGTGGATTAAAGCTGCCAAAAACTTGTGGCAAAAGCATCCTGAAGACAAGTATTGCGTTTGTTTGGATAGAGAGAAAATGAAAGAAAGAAAAGATTGCCTTGGGATGTTGGTGCAGAAATTGATAAGAGCAGACGATATTAGATTCAGATCATGCCACTCAATATATAGAAACTCTACAGACTACAACTACTTGTCTAAGCAAAACCAAGGCCATTAGAAGAATAGCTGCCATCATCCCTGACTGGGACTCTAAACAAGTCAGAATTCTAAAATTCTGTTCAACTGGATTTAGCTCAAGCTGGAATTTGATTTTGAATTTAAATCCAGTCCAGCTTAATCCTATATTCTTCTCCTTATGTGCCATTACAATTTGTAGAATATCCCCTCCTAAAGGATCCATTTACGTGCAAGCGATCATTTTGTCTTCTTCAAAATATTTTTCTGTGTTCTCTTTGCTAATGTAGCTCTGGATTGCTGGTACTTCTGTGCATTCCAGACCACTGAGTATAGAGGACAGCTATAAATTATGTTACTGCTATTTCTTAGATAATTGATTTTGCTCATTTACTTTGCCTTTAAGGGGTGGTTGTGCTTTATACATAACAAGCCATAGTTCTAGAAAAGCGTACAAGAAGTTCATATATTATAATTGTAATCATGTACATTTCTAAACTTAGTGCTTAATTGACTGATATGAGAACTGTGTTTTATGATCTGTGATACTCGTATTTTTGAGACTGGTATTTTAGTATTGTAATGTGAATTCTTCACTCTTTTGCCTCGCTAATCTTCTGAGCAAGCCATCTCAAAAGCAACTTCCTTTTTCAATTGAAAGCTTCAGTTCCCTAATTTTACAAATTGAACTCTTCGCTTTATTTCTGCCTTTTGGTGGTTTTGCAGGGTGAGCCCTTCACTCCATTTCCGCCTTGATCATATTTTTCTTGGCTGCACTGTTATTTTCGTGTCACGAGACACGATTTGCTTGTTCTGCTCTTCATGTTTCTCCCTTTATAGTTAAGGGCTGTATTTAACATAAATAATTGAGGTTACTAATTTTTGCTCAGTTATGATTGTAAGAAATATTGATAAAAGCTTAGTTTTGGTGCTTTTGCAAGGTGAACTCCTTGCTCTACTTTTGCCTTGATTTTATTTTGTTTGCTGTACTGCTGTTTTCTTGCTGCTTGTCAATTGTATCTGGCTATTAAATTTGTTGGTTTGTAACTAGATTCTGTGTGCGAGGTTGATTATAAACTATTGGTGTTAAAATTTCTTGACCTGCCTTTAGAAAAGCAGCTGGATTTGTTTGCCTGAATTGGAGGATAAGCATTTGTTCATAGCTGGTGCGAAGGTAGTAGTAAATGTAGCTGTTATATTTAAACGCCTAATTGCTCTGAGGTACTTCAAGCAAAGCAAATTCAGGATGTTGGAGCTGTGGATCAAGAAACTGCAGAGCATGTGTATCTTCTTTTTTTCCTCTGAATTTAGTTAATGATGGTAGCTAACACTAACATGCATTTACTAAGTGGCAGCTACTCAAATTACTACACTTTTTTAGAGTTTCAAGGTTGACATTTTTTTTGTATTTATTTTAGTGCACTAATATATTGATTCTGTTTCAAGATGCATTGGACAGGGATCGTCGAGGTCTTATGAAGACTGCTCACGGAGTATAGCTGTCAACCGAAAAAGGAGAAACAAATAGTGACTCTGCCAATACACTGAAAAATGCAGTATCTTGCCTAACCAAAAATAAAGAAAGCTGAAAGAACACCAAAAAGAGCAATTACTTAACATATATAGACAACAAATCAAGCATTTGGTGCTTTGTTCATCATCAACGTTATTATCTACTAGTTATGATTAGTATGCCAAATTGTTCTACATTTCTGCTTCCCTAGGCTAGAAGCCTACTTACTACCTTCCTGGTCATTTTACTCCTGACTATTTCACAAGTACATTGATCACCACAAATGGAGTATAGTCCTTTCCCGGGAATTCTATGAATGCCAAGTACCACACAGAAGTTTGAACCACCACAAAACAGTCAAGCCAAGCAATTCTGCATTGCTGCAGCACCAATGTCCACCAACCATTATTGGCACTGATAGGCAGCATTTCTATGTGGTTACACTAGGATTATATACTTGCAAATTATCTGCTGATGTGTGGAGCATGATTGGTGGAATGATGATGAACCATCACTTGAAATTTGTTTTTTTACCCAAAATTTTCATTGGAAGACTTCATTGCAATATTGTGTGTACTTAGCGTAGGAGTTTTAAGATGAATCTTTGATTCATCTGAATGCCTCTGTTGCACGTCCTCATGTAGGGTTAATTTGATACTTAATTACTTGACTGCAGGAATTGATTGGTATTCAAGTATGAACCTTAACCAAGTGGTTGATAAAATGACTAATCATGTATTTTTCCTAATAATAATTTTAGTTAGCTTTGCTCAATAAACTTTGAATATAATCATTTGAACGAGTAGGGAATGACCAAATTTCCTCTCAAGATATGTAAACTTTTACACATTGAGCAGGGAATAGTCACAAGCAGAAAAATTCTGCATCTTACAAAGCAAAAGGAAAGAAACTTTAACTAAATAAAACAAAACTACTGAGTCATAACTACATCTATATAATTGTTCAGAAGAGTACTCGATGTGGGATTATTTTGTGTGAAAACCCCATCAGAAGTGACTCAAATTGAACACACCAAGTGAACTCGATTGACAAGATAAAGTCCAATGAGCCCAGAACAAATCCTACAAAAAGCCAAGTTGAACGAATGATTAGCGTTGTAGAAATCTATAAAGCCAATGCACAGAACTGGACCACTTATATATAGAAAAAAATTGTGTAAAACTGACAATATGCGACTATCAAGCTACTGAACTGATCCAAAAAAGTATTAAAGGCAGGCCAACGTCTCCATATGTTGGTAGGCCTCCGTCCAATTGTATGCTGACACACCGAGTGGCCGGCGGCAACCTTGATTATCGACCTGCTTTACATCAGTCACAGTCATATTTTTAGTATCATAATAGATGATTTTTTCATCTAGGCATATAACGAGTGTTGCACTTTTGTCTTCCTTGTCCACAGGCATACAAAGTATTTGCCACCTTTCGTCCATTAGAGAAGGATACAAAGCACCGAGAGAACAAAGACAATAATACTTCACGTTCCACTTAGAATAGTCCCTCTCCAATTCATAAACATCAAGATCCAATGTTCCAAGCTTCTTATCCCCGATTGCACATAAATTCTCTCCTGATACCCCAAAAAACAAGATATGCGTCCTGGCGTGCTCTGGTCTTTCAAGGAGAGGAGGCATGTTTTGCCGAAGGGTCGCATTGTCCAGATCAAAGCATAAAGTATGCCCCAGATGAGTCATCCAATGAAGATCTCCATTCCATACCACTCCCTTCTCAAAATATGCACCGTCCCATCCGATCTTAGTGCCTTCACTTTGCCGCCAAACCCCAGTTTGGGATGCATACACTTGGTATATATATTTATCTAGACCATACCAATAATCTTCTACATGCCTTACCAAGACCAATTTGAAGTGATCGGATTTCAAAGGATCAAACACTATGTTCATACCTTCAATATATCCATCTTTTATTTCTAGATGAATAACCCTATGCTGACGAGTGGAAGGGTTATACACGACAACTTGATCGTGGCGGCATTGTGATTTCAAGATACTTAACCTCATAGCACATAACCCATTGCATGAATCAAAATTCCAGATTTTACCTTTCGAGAAGTCACTGAAGTTAGATATGATGTGATGCATTGAGTTTTTATAGTCTTCATGGAAAGAGATGAAATTGAACGAGTATGTTTCAAGCCATGGCAATCTAACGTGCAAAATCAGGCCGGTAGTGGCGGAAGAGGAGGGAGTGGTGGCGGGATATGTCCGAGCGTGGAGGATGCGGAAAGCGGGGTCGGATATTATCGAGAGCCATTGCCTAGAAACGCATTGGAAGCGAAGGAGTGACTTCGGAGACAAGTAAGGGAAAATTTGCCATAAGAGATCTTCGTTGTTGCCCACAAGCGAACCTCCTGCTGCTGCTGCTGCTTCTGCCATTGATGATTCCACGGAGGAGGAGGAAGAATACGAGGCAGAGGAGGAGGTGGTAACAGCGTTGATCGGTAGTGCTTTGTTTGCTGGTTTGGTTTCCTTTTTCTTGTCCTTCTGATTTTCAGAGTGAGAGGCCGGCTCTTTGATGCGTTTATTTGTGACACTATTCGCCATTCTTTTGGGGACGGAAGGTTTTTGGGATGCTTATACGCTGATCTTGAGGAGATTGGTAAATAAACTCCTCTTAGAAAGGAAAATCCTGAAAAACAGAAAAATAAAATAAACTCAATAGGAAAAGGAAACTTTTCTTTCGAAACTGGAAAAAAGGAAAAAAAAAATAGAGTTAGGAAAGCAGAAGCCTAGTTAACTCGGTTTTCTCAATTTCATATCAACAAACAAAAATCTCCACAATTTAAACTAGTGATTCACGTATTTTTGGCACATCTATATGGTTATATTCGTTAGCACCGACTCTAAATTCTTTTGAAAACACACACACATATACATATTGATAGGTATTGAACTTGTACAATAATATATACCTATTTGAGAAAAATATAAATTTTGTATATAGGGTGAGTAGGGTCAAATCCACAGGAATTCGGGATAATTCGCTTCTTCTAGAGTCTAAAGTTTGGTGAATTTTTATATAATTGAAGATAATTAAAAAATTTAGATAAATTAAATAAAATAAAAACTAAATGACAATTTAACAAAATTAAATCAATAATGAATAATCCCTAGCCAAGAAATAACTTCGAAGATAGTTCACTCAATAGATCATCGATGCAATGATAATTTCATTTACTCACTGATAAACAAGTTATAACTGCCAAACACGCGATGACAATCAACTTCTGCTTACTGTATTAATGATCAAGGTACGACCGTTAATCACTTCTCTAATCAAGAAATAATCCTAATCACTTCCCTAATCAAGAAATAACCCTAGGTATAATTGTAAAGTTCAATTTTTCACTTGTCTTAAGAATTAGAGAAGCCCTGTTCTAACCAAATAACACGCTACGAGAGTTATTTTAAGTTAACTCATATGCTCCCCTGACACAAATCCAATCATGCTAGTCACCATTTATGGAGAGCAATTAAACAACTACGGATTTAACTGCTCTAATTGGTTTTAGGTTATTAGATTAAATTAAATATGGGACCTTTGATATTCAAATAAAATAATAACCATAAGAAATTAAATCAGAGAACATACAAATACCAGTAAATAAAATAAATAAAAATAATCAATTCGATTTCACAATTTTAGATGAACCAAATTCTCCGTTGTTTCCTGACTAGAAAAAAAAGTCTAGTTTATTGTCATGGAAAAAGCTATGCAATGCACAAAATATTTGGATTAATCCCTGTAGCCATTCTCCAATTGTGATGAAGAAGAAAAGAAAAGTTATGTCCTACTCCTACTGGTCTCCCGCCTGGAGAAAAGAAAGAATAAAGAAAACCTACTTCCTCTTCCTGTTCCGTTTCCTAATACTACTAAACTAGTGGGAATACCCGTGCTATGCACGGTGCTGACATTATTAAAAAAAAAATAAAATGATGAACAAATAAAGGTGAAAAATTGTACCAATAAAATTAAAATATAATATCTGCTTAACAATAGTTTGAAATATAATAGAATGTATATATCATTCAAGAACCATCTTTTTCGGAAGATGGATCCTGAAAAAAAAATAAAAATTTATATTAAAAAAGGGAATGATATATTTATACAAATGAATATAATTGAATGTTGTTAAAATGAAATACTTACAAATACTAAGCATTCGATTTGATAATCTTGCTTGAAGGTGCGAACACTCTTCACACCAATCTATTTTTAGTACGAAAGCCAAAATTAGTGATTTAATTAACTCTGTTGAATTTTGTAGAGTGCGTACTACAAATGAAAATGCACGATCTTTGCATGAATTAATTCGTTGACCGAATAACCTATCATCATTTTCCTGATAATTAAGAACGTACGAAATTAGTGTATTTTTTTACATAATTTATAAATAGTACTATAAAAAATAAACATATGTTAAGAAATTCTACCTTCCTTTGTAATACCCTGAGATAAGAAGCATCACAACCAAATACAAATCGTGCATGTCTGTCTTGTAGATTAAGATGCATATTACCACTGGAATCTCTGATTTGTATGTTAACGTTGTACCTGTTTGACAAATAAAATATTATATGCAATACAAAAAAATATATTGAAATTAAGTATACATGAAATTAATATTATATTGAAGTTATGATTAGCTAAATTGAAAATGAATTGATTATTTGGCCCACGAACATCCTTAATTTGCATACTTAAGATCGCATTCAAGAAAGTATTAAATATAATTACATGAGAAAGGTATGGAAATATTACCAGTTTGTTCTGCTGTAACCATGTTAGCAGGCTCGGTGTTGTGCGTACCAATTTGTTGTGCTGTAACTATGGTTAACAGGCACAGCATCTTGCGTAGCCGGAACAGATTCTTCAGATGAGTCTGCATAATTTTAATAATTCACAAACATTATATCATGAACAGTAAATATAAAAAGAAGAGGTATAAGCTACATTAATAAAGTTGGAAATGCAATGGTAATGGTTAATTATGTGTTTAAAATAAGCGAGAATGCTAGATCTTACCATCGTCATGGCCATTACATGGCGACGTTGGTGTGAGGGGAGTTTCAAAAATTGCTTACTCATTATGTATTCCATCTAATATTATGTCATATAAAAAGTTGATTTAGCAAGATAAGGCAGCCAAAAAGTGTAAATGTAAGATGAGTTTGACGATATAAGAAACTGTATATATATTTACCATGATCACGCAAAAGTATTGGTGATGCGGATGGTTGTCGAACTTGAAGAGAGGCAGTATTTTCATTTCTTTGATCTAGAAATAAAATATATATTAAATCAAAAATAAATAGTTTTTGTATTTATTTTATGTGTAGTAGGTGATACATTGTATGAGAATTGTTAACAAAAAAATATAATAGTTAATATAGAATAGCATCAATAGAATTTAATACAATTGTGTTGTAATCAAATGAAAAATACGCACCAATAGAATTGTTATTAGTACCCATAGTTAATAAAGTAATCCCTATATAAATATATTTTGGTACATGTAGTAATTGCTAATCTATCAAATAAAATAAATTGCTAATCTATCAAATTGCTAAGTTGTCTATAAATAGCATCAATAGAATGTAATACAATTGTATTGTAATCGAACAATTGTATTGTATTGTATTGTATCTATATTTGATTTAGCAAGATAGTGCAGCAAAAAAGTGTATATGTAAGATGAGTATGACGATATAAGAAACTGCATATTTACCATGATCACGCAAAATCATTGGTGATGTGGATGCCTGGCGATCTTGAGGACAGTTAGATTTTTCATTTCTTTGATCTAGAAATAAAATATAGATTAAATTAAAAATCAATAGTTTATGTATTTATTTTATGTGTAAATAGTGATACATTGTATGAGAATTGTTAACCAAAAAAATACAATAATTAATATAGAAATAGCATCAATAGAATGCAGTTTTAAATGAAAACAATTACAGAGAAGTAGTTACTGAACTAAGGAATGCAGTTTTAAATGCTCAAAAGTGCCTTGGCGATTGCACATATTTTATGAAAATTATGAAAATAACTATCGTAACACCTATTTTTTAGTGCCTTAGTTATTAATAGTATCTGAATTGTTTTTCTCCAATTATAAACCTTTTTTAATTATTTCTTAATTATCAAAAAATCTTTTTTTATTTCATGCACAATCATTTTTGGAATAAAATTATGAAAATAACTATCGTAACACCTATTTTATGTGATAAATGTGCAATAAAAAATAATTAAAAAATTTCAGTAATACAAACAAATAAATTTTTATAATATACAATTTATGTTAGAAATAGTAAAACCCTCAATCATGAACCTATACCATCCGCAATTATATAAGCAAGCAATACCTTTTTATCTTTGCTTTACAGTGTAACAATAAGCACACAACCGTTCATAGGATTTTGTAAAAAATTTTCAGGAATAATGGATGATCAGAAAATCAATGCAATATCATTCATGACAAAAAGCAAAGCAAAAGCAAAACATACTTAAAAGGCAGAGGGAACCGACCTGAAAAATTAAGCCGGCCACAAGAAGGTTGATTTCTGCTGGAGTCTCTGCACATAATATCTTCCACTATTGCTCACAAAAGAAACAAAATCAATACATTTACAAAATCAATAGAGAACCCAAAACAAATAAGAAACTGAGAGAGAGGGTGAGGAAATTAAGTCGATAAGTTAATTAAGTCGATCAGTAAAAGGGTTGGAAAAAAATCATAGACATATTATATTATTGGAAATAATCGAAAATAAAAAAAATTACAATATGGGGAATAATATTTAAAGAAAACACGGTACCGGAATTTTTAATTTAATGCGAACGACGTTTTAATCGGTGGAGCCTGGATTTTGTCATTCGGATTTGATTTGAGATTTCTCTTTCATCAGCGCAAACTTGTTGAAACTTTTCCAACTGGTGTGTAGAATCGTTGCGGTGTATGTTTCGTTTTCTAAGCAAATATTTCCTCCTTTGCAATCTTGCGAGTTTGAAATCTAGTTGTTGTTGAAATGCTTGTAGGCAGGCATATTCCATGGCGAGGAAACTTTAGATGGGTTCCCTACCAATTTTGAGTGAAAAATTTTAATATATTAAATAATAGGACAACTTGAATTTGGGACAGCAAATAAGAGGGGCAAAGGTGAAAAAACACAATAATACTAATCAATAGTTAAATGAGCAAGGTCACTTACTGAAAGGTAGTCACCGCTGGATTCGTGACGTCTGCCGAAGGTTCAAGAAAAGAAGTATGATGCGTATTAAGAAGAGCACCGGAGTTCTGGTACCAAGATGAGATAGCTTTCAGGTATATTTCCCATGTTATGTGAAGACGCAATTTTGAATTAAAAAAAATGGGTCATTAAGAAATAGTTGGAGTGGACTTTTAATTGGAATGGAAAACGTGGAAGAATTTGTAGGAATGATTGTAGGATGAGTTAAGATAGTGGAATAGTGGGAGTGAGATAGTGGGACTGTGGGAGTATTGATTGGTGATAAGATGATAGTGGGATAGTGGGAATATTGATTGGTGATAAGGTGGGTTATAACCCACTACTTTTTTTATGTATTAAAATAAATACAAAAATCTAGAAAAAAGTATGACAAATTTAGAAGACATTGAGAGGGTTTCTGCTAAAAATCCTTTCATGAATACATATAGATATAGACTACTTCTACTAATCGAAATCAAATTTTCACTAGATAAGAGATTCTTTCCACAAAGTTAAGATAAATAAATTAGACTAGTGTCCCAAGAGAGATGGGAGACCAATCGTCAGGCGAAGAGTCTGACTTTAATTTAAGATTGGAATTTACATGTCAAATTCCGAGTTTTTCAGATGTGCAGAGTTTAAATTTTGACGTGCCACGTTGATTAGAATAACAATTCAACAAAAATCACGTCTTTAATCCGTTTTTGCTCCAAATCCCTATAAATAACACCAATTACCAAATATAAGTAGAATCCATCAATTAATGCAATATTTGGTAAAATAAAAGAGAGAAACAATCATAAAAAAAAATGTAACCTATCAATTTTCTCCACACTTAAACCATACTTGTTCTCAAGCATGATAACAGCTAATGAAACACTACTAAGTCATTGAGTTCAAACAATGGCTATTACTCAAATCATCTATTATTAATGTATAATTAAAATACATGTCAAGTATTAGTGGCTAATTTTCAAGAAATATCTTTCCAGTTAGTTTTTAAAACTATGGACTCTTCCAGTTCTTGACTAACTAAGCTAAGAACATAAAATATTCAACCAACATTCTTCAGCAAATGGTTCGACTATTAAGCAAAATTTCAACATTAAAACTCTTGGATCAACAAGCTAATGTAACCACCCACATTCTCGTACATTATTTTCATTTTTTTTCACTCTTAGCACAACTTTCTTTTTTTTCTTTTTCCAATAAATGTTTAGTTCTTAGCCATTCAAACCTTTTGACACGAATTCCGACATTTACTAAATAAAGGAGTCCAGTTACTCAACCCTCATTGTTTAAAAATCACATACTCATAGCTATCGTTGCTTTTCGACACAAAAGTCTACACTTTCGGTGAAAACTTCCGATTACTAGGGAATGATAATTAGTGGAGTATAGCCAAATGCTATTCATAAATAAGCACCAAATTAAAATTAAAAATCACACAAACCCGCTTCATTTCTTAAACATGAAAAATTAAAATTAATAGATAAACCAATTTGCACAAAAAATACTAGCCAAATATTTACAATACTTAGAAAATTTAACCAAAAAAGGCAAAAGTCACAAAATCTCAAATATTTACTAAAGAGACATCTTTAAATTTAACCATGTCATATTTAACACCTTAAAATATAAAACCTTAGCAATAGAAAATTTTGAGAATCTAACCATCGTTTATCAAGAATAACCACAAATATTCACAAAGATAGGCAAAAATAGGATAAATTTTAAAAAAATTGAAAAAAAAATTCCAACAAAAATGTCTACATTTGAACTTTTCTAATATGATACTCCCCCCCCCCAAAACACCTAAATCTTACATTGTTTCCAATGTAAGAAATAAAGAACAAAATATGAAATAAAAGGGACAGCGAAACTTTTCTGAACGTGCAGTAGATAACAAACGATTAAGTCGGGCACAAAAGGTGAGTTGAATCCTACGTGATGAAAGAATGCTGCCAGATTCTGTATCATCTTGAAAATATAGAGCTCGTGCGATGGAGAGCAGTAAAGAAAGAAAGAAAGAAGGAAGACAGAAAAAGAAAGGAAAGAAAGAAGGAAGAAAGAAAAAAAAAAAGAAAAAGGGACAGAAGAAAGGAAACGAAAGAGAGAAAAAGAAAATGGAAAAAGAAAAGGAAAGAGAAAAAATCTTCTCTTTTTTTAACCACCCTTCTCACTGAAACAAGATGCGAGCACATTAAAAGTGAAAGAGTTTCCTAATCATAAATTTGAAAAATTTCTTCCTAGCACGTGACTAGAAGGCATGGGCACGTCATAAAGACTGGAAGTTTTCTGACCTTGCATCGTGATGTTTTTTTCTTAGCACGCGACCAGAAAGTGTGGACACGCCAAAATCATAGAGAGTTTTCTGAAAATTTGTAATGGACACAGAAATATCCAACATTCAATTCTAACTTGAGCACATCTTCTAACGAACTACTTTCTGACACAAATAAACAACATCACTTAAATTGCACCTAAAAATAAAACAAGAAATATGAAATAACTAAAATTAAAAATTCTTGGGTTGCCTCTCAAGCAGTCCCTTTCTTTGATGTCTTGGACTAGACATTGTCATGTCTGTTTAAGGAAGATAAAACCGTGTAATTTGTTTCATTGTTTCATCCTTTATGTAATTCTAATAATTCTCGTAAATCAAGTGATCTTTAATCACACAAGTTGCTTTCTTCCATTGATTAGTAGATGACACCAAACAATTAAACAGTGATCTTAATTCTTCACTCGTTCCTCCATCACAAGCACTTACTGGTTCAAGATATTTGGCCATAACAACTCCTAACTTATTCCTGCCATGAGACTCAAAAATTTCTGGTATAATAAAATCAATTACACTAGCAGATATTATAGAATAAGAGTTAGGGTGATATTGGCTAAAGAATGGAGTAGGTATCACCATATTTGGAAATTGTTCGCTGAATTCATTCACTTGAATGATTTGATATTGGGGTTTTATTTCTTCACTCTCAACTTCCTTTTCAACTGCATCTGTAGATCCTTCGGGACTCTTACAACTCCTCGCTACATATCAAGGTAATTGTACTCTCATCTTCCTCAAAACGAAAATGATATATAAAGGCAATTTTTCATAAATTTGAGAAGCCAATTGCGTTATTCTAGAGTCAATAGACATATTTGATCTGCCAGGTCACGATTGTTCATTGTAGAAGCGAATAGACGCCTTTGATCCTCTATCCTTCTAATTCTCATTTTTGTCTCCTATTGAAAATGATATATCATTTCTTCAAGAGACATATCTGATGTAGATAATGGTTGTTGACGCATTCCATCCTCCGTCCCCCTAATTCTCATTTGTGTCTTCCGTTGAAATCGATATGTATTAGCAGTTAGTAATTCCATCATTTCTTCAAGAGACACACCTAACATGGATGATGGTTCTTGATGCATTTCATCCTCTGTCCATCTAATTCTCATTTGTGTCTCCTGTTGAAATCGATATATACTAACAGTTAGTAATTTTATCATTTTTCAAGAGACATACCTGACATGAATAATGGTTCTTAAGACTCTTGCTATTGATATTGATATTGAAAATCGATTGGTTCTGTTACATAATTAAAGTTGGAGTCGTCCCACCATCTTTGATCATACTCGTTTGAATAAGAGTCATACCACGTTCGAAATTAAAGTGAAATTTTTTCAAAAGTATTGATTGGGGTACTCAAGTCATTTGAAATACAGGGCATATGTCGATTGAATGATCTGAGACATAACAAATTTTACAAGTTGCAATAGCCAATTGATCATTAGAAAAAACATGAGCCGCATTATTCCTTCTAAGAATAAAATTTAGTCTATTACCAAAATATTGAATATTACCAGTCATAAACTAATAAAGAAAATAAGAGGAAAATAAAAATAAAAGCAAGATGAATTCGAAAAGAAAGAAATTAATCAAGCACCAGTTCCCGACAACGACGCCAAAAATTGACAGGTGTCAAATCTGTACAATAATAAATACCTATTCGAGAAAAATATAAATTTTGTATATAGGGTGAGCAAGGTGGAATCCACTGGGACTGGGGATAATTAGTTTCTTCTAGAGTCCAAAGTTCGGGGAATTTTTATATAATTGAGGATAATTAAACAATTCAGATAAATTAAATAAAATAAAAACTAAATGACAACTTAACAAAATTAAATCAATAATGAATAATCTCTAGCGAAGAAATAACTTTGAAGATGATTCACTCAATTGATCATCGATGCAATGACAAATTCATTTACTAACTGATAAACAAGTTATAACTGCCAAACACACGATGAGAATCAACTTCTCCTTATTGTATTAGTGATCAAGGTACGACTGTTAATTACTTCCTTAATCAAGAAATAACCCTAGGTACGACTATAGAGTTCAATTTTTCAATTGCCTTAAGATTTAAAGAACTCTATTCTAACCAAATAACACGCTATGAGGGTTATTTAAGTTAGTCTATATATTTTCCTAACACAAATCCAATCATGTCAGTCACCACTATTTTAGAGCAATTAAATAATTACGAATTTAACTGCTTTAACTAGTTTTAGTTTATTATATTAAATTAAATACCGGGTTCTTGATATTCAAATAAAATAATAACTATAAGAAATTAAATCAGAAAATATGCGAATACCAATAAATAAAATAAATGAAAATAATCAATTCGATTTCACAATTTTAGATGAATCAAATTTTCCGTTGTTTCTCAACTAGAAAAAGAAGTCTAGTTCATCGTTATGGAAAAAGATATTTGGATTAATCCGTGCAGCCATTCTCCAATTGCGATGAAGAAGAAATGAAAAGCTACGTCCTACTCCTACTGGTCTCCCGCCCGGAGAAAGGAAAGAATAAAGAAAACCTACTTCCTCCTACTGTTCCGTTTCCTAATACTACTAAACTACTTCTACTAATCAAAATCAAATTCCTACTAGATAAGAGATTCTTTCCACAAAGTTAAACTAGTGTCTCAATGGAGATAGGAGACCAATCGTCAGGTGAAGAGTCTGACTTTAATTTAAGATTGGAATTCACGTGTCAAATCTCGAGTTTTCTGGATGTGCAGAGTTTAAACTTTGACATGCCCAGGTTGATTAGCATAAAAATTCAATGAAAATCATGTCTTTAATCCCTTTTTGCTCCAAATCCCTACAACCAATACCAATTACCAAATATAAATAGAATCCATCAATCAATGCAATATTTGGTATAATAAAAGAGAGAAACAATCATAAAATTAATGATAAAAATGCAACCTATCACAAATATATTTTAAGTAGTACTTTCTTAGAAAAGAAGGAATGAGATTTAAAAATCAGAGATGGAAGCAAGGGAATTTGAACCAAACACTTCTAAATCTTAGGAGATATGTAATTTTTTCACGTTGAGTTTAATATATGAGCTAACAATACCACGTTGGATGCAAATCAGATTCTTCATAGCAAGTGAAGGTTTCTTCTATTTAATTAGTGACTATATGTCTTAAAATAATTTGAAGAATTTCCTCTTTAGTTTTGCAAAAATTACCAGTGAATAGGAGGACTTCATGAATCAGCTGGCCAGGTTCTCTAGAATGATACAGTTGGAGGCAGCAAATAAGTCAAGCACGCAAGTAAAGAAGTGGCACTTGCCTAGGTTGGAGCACATGTATATTTTGTCCAGGGGTTTAAGTGATGAAGTGGCACTTGCCCGGATTTGTCCTCCTTTGGTCGTCCAGAAGGGGAACTCTACTTTGGTCAGCAATGACTCTTCTGTGAGAGATGGCATCTTTCTTTAGTCTTGGTGGCAGACCGAAGTATGCCAAGAAGTTTGGTTTGTGTTGGATCAGGCGCATCAAGAGTTTGTCAACGGGTCCAATTAGTGTTAGATCAAGGAGCCAAGAGTTGGTAGGTATCAAGAATTGGGTTTGGATTTTGAAGAGGAGTAGGTCCATGAGTTGAAAACTCTAATCCATGGTAGGATATGGTTACACCAAGTAAAACAGGAACGACTGATCCAATTTGACTTGGTGTGAATGACATTCTTCCAAAGCTCTGCTTAACATCAAGAGCTGTGTGTTACGATGTATGATAGTCATCTTTTGAGTGTTAAAGGCACATAATTTCTATTTAGTTCAGTTTCGTTGGGCAACTAGTTTAAAGTGTCAGGCAGTTTTTGCTTATGACAAGATTTGTGCGGCCAAAAATTCCTCCCATCATTAGCATAGCAATTATCTATATATACATGTGAGTACAGAGCCCTACCAACAATTACGCTAGGTCTCCTATTAATTAGGAGAAGAATATGCTAACTACTATATATACAAGAGATATATACAAAGTTAATACATATCTTGACAGATATATATCTTGACACCCCCCCTCAAGTTGGAGCATGGAGATCACAAATGCCCAACTTGCGAAGGAAAGATCCAAATTGCGACGTCCCAACAGCCTTAGTGAAAATATCAGCTAATTGCACATGAGTAGACACATAAGCTGGGCGAATGGTGCCATCCTGTATGGCATCACGGACAAAATGACAGTCAACCTCGATATGCTTGGTGCGCTCATGAAAGACAGGATTAGCAGCAATATGTAGAGCAGCCTGACTATCACAATATAAGAGCATCGGTTGAGAATGAAGAATCCCAAGATCACATAATAAAGCTTTTAACCATTTTAACTCGGAAGTAGTTGTAGCCATGGAGCGATATTCTGCCTCAGTGGAAGAACGAGATACAATAGGTTGTTTCTTTGTTTTCCAGGATACTGGTGAATTTCCAAGAAACACCAGCCACCCAGTTAATGACCGGCGAGTCAAAGGACAACCAGCCCAGTCAGAATCACACCAAGCAGAGAGCTGCAAGTCACAGTCAGCCCGTAGCAAAATACCTTGGCCGGGATGACTTTTTAAATACCGAACAACACGCAAAGCAGCTTCCCAATGTGCCACACGAGGTGCTTGCATAAACTGAGCTAAAATATGAACACAATAAGATAGCTCAGGACGAGTCACCGATAAATAAATAAGACGTCCAACCAAACGCCGGTAACGCTCGGGAGTGTCAAAAGGAGCACCGTCAGCCAAAGCTAAACGATGATGCTGCTCAAGAGGAAAGGCAGCCGGTTTGCTACCTAAAAGACCAGCCTCAGAAATAATGTCTAACGCATATTTGCGTTGACACAAGAAAATTCCTTCAGGACTGCGAGTGACCTCAATACCAAGAAACTACTTGAGGGCACCTAAATCTTTCATATGAAAACAAGTGCTCAAGTAATTCTTGAATTGATGAATAGTCGAGCTATCATTTCCTGAAATAATAAGATCATCAACGTAAACCAAAACATGAATCTCAGCGGCATGACGACGCAGGGTAAACAATGAGTAGTCTGCATAAGATTGAATAAAGCCATATTGCTTTAAAGCAGTACTAAGTTTGGCAAACCAACACCGGGGAGCCTGTTTCAACCCGTATAAAGATTTCTTCAGACGACAAACAAGGTTAGGCTGGGGAGGAGAAAACCCTGGTGGAGGTCGCATATACACCTCTTCCTTCAAATCACCATGAAGAAAAGCATTGTGAACATCCATTTGATGAAGTTCCCAATTGCGTGCAGCCGCTACTGCGAGAAAAGTGCGAACGGTGACCAGTTTCACAACAGGAGCAAACGTTTCATTATAATCAATGCCCTCAACTTGGCGATTGCCAAGAACGACCAATCTGGCCTTGTACCGTTCGATAGTACCATTAGAATGGTACTTGATGCGATAAACCCATTTACAACCAATGGACTTCTTGCCAGGAGGTAAATGCGTCAACTCCCAAGTGCCATTAGTCTCCAAGGCCTGTAGCTCATGTTGCATAGCCGCACGCCAACAGTCATGTACAACAGCCTCAGTATATGTAGAAGGTTCAAGTCCAGCAGTAAGAGTAGCAAGAAAGTCCCTGTGGCGCAAAGAAAATCGATCATAGTTCATAAAATGTGCTATAGGATAGGTCGTACCTGAGGACGGCGATTGGGGCGATGAACAAGCGGGGGAAGGGCTCGACGTTGTGATTGTGTTTGTCACAAAATCTCGAAGAAGTACTGACTGTTGCTTAGATCGATGACCGCGGCCCAGAAGCTCCTCAGGTTGCTCATCAGTAGGACGAGAGGATTCGCCAAGATGATCGAGCGCTGGTTCATCCTGTAGAACCACATGAATAGGCTCAGGCTCAAGCTCAGGCTCAGGCTCGCCAATAGGTTCAAGTTCCGGCTCAGAGACAACCTCATCAACACCAGTAGGCAATGCAGAAGAAGGAGCAGTGATAGGAGAGGATACAGAAGCAGAATAAGGAAAAATGGATTCAGAAAAAATCACATCACGCGATACAAGATATTCATGAGTATCTAAATCATAAACATGCCACCCTTTTTTTCCATACGGATAACCGACAAAAACACAGCGCCTACTCCGACTCGCAAATTTGTCCCCTTTGCGATCTTGATTATGAACAAAACACAAACAGCCAAAAGTTCGGAGATGATCATAAGAAGGAGGTTTTCCATATAAAATCTCATAAGGAGTTTTCCCATGTAAAAGAGCAGAAGGTGTGCGATTAATTAAGTATCCGGCAGTCAAAATACATTCGCCCCAAAATTGAATAGGCAAATGTCCCTGAAACATTAACGCCCGACCAACATTTAGAATGTGTTGGTGTTTGCGTTCAACACGTCCATTTTGTTGAGGCGTGCCCTTGCAAGAAGTTTCAAATATCACACCATGCTCAGCAAAATAAGGCTTCAAAGAATTGAACTCAGTACCGTTATCACTACGAACCACTTTAACTTGTTTGTTGAATTGTCTATGCACGTAGGAAAAGAAATTGCGCATGGTTTGAGGAACAGCAGTCTTATCATTGAGAAGAAAAATCCAAACAGCACGAGAACAATCATCAACAAGTGTTAAAAAATAAATAGCACCAGTAGAGGATGGGGTACGATAGGGTCCCCATAAATCACAATGTATGAGTTCAAAAATATTCAAAGAATGATGATCACTAAGCGGAAAACGTGCTCGAGTCTGTTTTGCACGAAGACAAACTTCACAGACTTTATTGGTCAAGCTACTAGACCCTCGACAGCCAACATGAGGAAGCATCTCAATTATTTTAGTGGAGGGGTGACCCAACCGGTTATGCCAGAGATCAAACGTGCTTGAGTCACCAGTCTTAATTGCATTTACGGTAGAGGAGCCACAAAGATAATAGAGCCCTTCCCGCTGTTCACCCATTCCAATCAGCATCCTCGAAGTGCGGCCCTGTATTGCACATAAAATGTCAGTGAATAACAGGAAGCAATTATTCTGACGAATTAATTGAGACACAGAGATCAAATTGCAAGTCAGATTTGGTACATAAAGCACATCATGCAAGGTTAAGTGTTTGTTTAACACAGCCACCCCTGCCTTAGTTGCCATAACAGATTCACCATTAGGAAGTCCCACCGGACACCCCATCAAATCCTGGAGATCAATTAAGAGTTCTAGATTGCCTGTCATGTGATTAGAGGCTCTGGTGTCGATAATCCATGTCACATTTGTTTTCTTACCAGTCATCTTTAGTGTAGGTTTTGTTTGTGCATTAAGGAAGGTCTGCAACATTTGCCATTGGTCCTCAGTTATTCCTATGAGACCATTTTGATTCAAACCTCCTTCAAGAGCTCCATTCGTAGATGACCCAGAAGCCATAGCTGCATGCGCCTGGCCTCCACGTCCTCCCCCACGGCCTTGTCCAGTTCCTTTGCCTCGGCTAGTGCCTCTCCCGACACCACGAGTACGATCTCCCCACCAGTCAGGATAACCAATCAATTGGAAACAATTGTCTGCTTCATGACCAGTGCGTTTGCAGTGAGTGCAGAATCTAGTTGGATCTTTCACCATCGCACGCCCACGCCCCGGATTGATTTGTGCAACAAAACTCATCACTTCACCTTTCATCTCTTTAGACGAGCTAGCAGTGTGAACCTGCTCTTCTCGAATCATAGAAGCATAGACTTTGTTCATATTGGGCAATGGATCACTACCCAATATGGTGGAACGTATCGTGCCATATATATCAGAATTAAGTCCCATAAGAAATTGATGTACCTTCTCATCTTCAGCTCTCTTATCAAATGCTTTTGTTAAGTTGCATGTACACCGTCCACAATGACACATCGGAATCGCATCGTGGTCTGCCAATTCTTCCCAAAGCTTTTTCATCCGGCCATAATAATCACTAATGGTTGAGTTTCCTTGCTTACATTCGACAACGGCAACCTTAAGTTGTTGAATGCGAGGCCCATTTGTCACACGAAATCTTTCCCTGATATCTTGCCAGAGATCGAAGGCACTATCCTTGTAAGAGATGGTGGATCTGAGTGTGGACTCAATAGTATTGAAAATCCACGAGACCAACATTGAGTTCACTGTATACCAATCTTCAAGATCATCAGAGTCATCATCGGGACGTTGGATTGTGCCATCCAGGAACCCCAATTTCTTCTTCGAACGCATAGACATACAAATAGCTTTGGCCCATTCATCATAATTATCACCCTTCAGTTGAACATGGGTAACCAGATTTCCAGGATTGTCATTAGGATTTAGATCATATGGGGAGGTTACTCTCTTTCTGGATGAGTCACCATCCTTCTTATTATCGGAAGTGGCCATGCACGAGGAGAAAGAGATCAATGAATAAAGTCTATTGAAGAATCAGAGCACAAGGCTCTGATACCATGACAAGATTTGTGCGGCCAAAAATTCCTCCCATCATTAGCATAGCAATTATCTATATATACATGTGAGTACAGAGCCCTACCAACAATTACGCTAGGTCTCCTATTAATTAGGAGAAGAATATGCTAACTACTATATATACAAGAGATATATACAAAGTTGATACATATCTTGACAGATATATATCTTGACAGCTTATCTAACAATGCCAAAAGGTTTGGTAAACTGCAGCACATTGCCAAGGAAAATATGATTAGCTTGCGCCAAAGGATAAAGAGAAACTTCCTGGATCTAGTCTAAAGATACAGCGGTGATACAACACAATTGCTGCAATAGAAGAATATCCAGTATTAATGTTGTCTTTCAAATGCTAATCAGAATGATGGAATTTCTGTACTCAGGAATCATAAAAATCATTTTGCACCTCAATAATCTTATGAGTAAGCTAATGACTGCATCCAATACGGTTATGGTACTCGTAATGGCATATTGCTATTTTAGACAAAGTTTTTCCTTTATATTCTCATGGTAGGGGAATATGGCAATTGCAAGGCACTTCACCAAAAAAGGTTTTCCTTTTTCTACATTTTCATCTTAATTTTCTGTGTCCAATGTTTCATAAGTACGAGTAACCGGCAATTATTCCTAGCAAAGAAGATTGCTTGCAGGAAGTAATGAAGAAAATATTCCATCATCTAGTCAAGATACCTGGAAGAATATCAACATTACATTTGCCTAACATTACTGTTATTCATAACTTCCACCTACCATGGTTGATTTTGCAACAGAATAATCACTAATATGATTTTCTTAAGAGTATGTGAACTCCTATTTGTTACATCTAGCATTCCATGTAGCTATTTTTCAACCATTTATCATGATCAGAAAACATGGCTGTGATCAATCAAGATAATCCACCATCAACAAAAAGGTATAGAAAGTAACAGGTTCAGGCTGGCTTTTTGCTGCATCATGGTTAAAATACTCCAACAACTGGAGGGAATTAAACTTGCAACGCTGAAAACGGCATATGATCATGCAACTATTTATGCTATTCAACTAACTTATTAAATGGTATAGTTTCAAGCAATGAATGAGAAGTTGAGAGCAGAAAAGAAGTTCCCAAACTACTAATGCGCACTGATAAGGCTAGAAGCATGAAGCATCTGTTGAGAAATTCCTATAATCAGAATTAATAAGAAAAACTAAAACTGTCCGTATAAAAATCAGATTATTAAGCTGCTGAATTAATTCATATTTTTTAAACACAAGCTAATGACTCCCTGTGGTGGTAAGCATCCATCCATTCGTGCGTCCAGCGATCTTAGTATCAGCAATCTCCTTCAGAGTCATATCTTTAATACCATAAGAGATGACTTTATCACGTAGTGACATAATCAGTATTGCTTTTTGCTCTTCGTTGTCCACGATAATATATAGTATATGCCACACTTTATCCACCATCCAAGGATACGAAGTAGTGAGAGGAGAAAGACAACAATACTTCACATTCCACATAGAATAGTCCCTCTCAAGTTCAAAACATCAAGATCCATTGTTCCAGGCTTCTTTTCCTTGATAACACATAAATTCTCTCCTGAAACACCAAAAAACTGAAGATCTGGCCGCCTTGGCCGGTTGTACTTTGGTGTTTTTGTAAGAGAAGGTATGTCTTGACGAAGGCGCTCATTTTTCCTATCAAAGCACAAAACATGCTGGTTGATACTCATCCAGTAAAGATGACCATTCCATAAGATTCCCTTCTCAAAATATACAGTCATAATCTATTTTCAAAACGCTTATACTCTCCCTCCAAACCCCAGTTTCGGATGAATTATCCACAGAATCCACATTCATCTCGAAATTGCTTGTATCCCAATGACGCCCATATGCGAACCAATTTAAAGTGACAAGATTTTAAAGGATCAAACACAACATTCACAGCCAGCAGAAAACGTATTCGTGCCAAAATATTATTCCGGGGAATAAGCCTATGTAAACGAGTAGTAGGATTATACACAATAATTTCTTCATGATTCTATTTTGAATTTAACACAATAGCTAACAACCCGTTGCTTGAATGTAAAGTTACAACTTCTCCACGGCCCTTAAAGAAATTAATCAAGTTGGAAACCATGCCAACCATTGAGTTCGTATATTCATGGTTGAAAGAGATAAAATTGAGCTCGTTGGTTTCACCCATCCCAGGGGCAAAAACAAGGCAGAAGTGCTGCTGGGATATCTCGAGCAATGAAGGCGGCGAATGGCGGGCTTGGCTATTATCAATTCCTATTGTTTGGTAACGCATTGGAAGCACAGGGGAGACTTATGAGCAGCTAGACAAGAATATGACAATGCTAGAAGCTTGGCTACAACACACACACACACACACACAAGGGTAATAGGCATTGTACTTAGTGAATCTTCTTATTTAGGGATGGGAGCAAATCACATTCTTCATGGGCATTGAAAGTCATATTTTAACCATAGCGAGTGTAGGGTTTACACTTGTAACTTATTCAAGTAGCTGAAGTCCTCGTACCTCTTCAACAGTTTCGGCTTAATTTTCTATGTGCCAAAAGTTTCGAGTAAAATTAGCTCATAGGAAAAGCTCAAGAAAATCTTTCATGATTTAGTCTAAGATACATGGAACAATACAAACATTAAGAAAACAATGAGTAGCATGGTTGTCTTAAGAGTATGTGAAATTTTATTCCTTACATCTGTTCCATTTAGTTATCTATCAAATAATTAGCATGACCAGTCGGGGTCTTCCACCTTCAACAGAAAGGTATAGACAGCAACAGAAAACTGGAATACATGACTTCCATGTATCTGATAGATATTCAACCAAGTAAATATATGGTCTATTAAGTTGTGAACAGAAAAGAAAGTTCCCCAAACTACTAATGCTGATAAGGCTAGAAGCATCTGTTACAGAAATTTCTATAATCAAGAATAACATATAAAAACTAAAACTCTTACCTAATAAATCATATGATTAAGCAGCTGAATTGATCCAAATTAAAAATTTCAAACACAAGCCAATGTTTCCATAAGTTGGCGGGCATCCATCCATCCGTATGGTGACTTATCCAACCCTCGATTTTGATAATCCACCTGCACTGCGTCAGCAATCTCCTTCACAATCATATTTTCAATATCATAGGAGATGACTTTACCAGTAGTGATATAACCAGTGTTGCTTTCTTTCCTTTCTTGTTCACAGGAATACTGAGTATTTGCCACATTTCACCCACCATTGAAAGATAAAAAGTATTGAGAGGAGAAAGATCATAATACTTCACATTTCACTTAGAAGAATCCCTTGCAGTTCGAAAACATTACAGCACATTTTTCTAGGTTTTTTTCCGCAATAACACACAAATTCTCTCCTGACACCCCGAAAAACAAAACATCGGCTGGCTAGTTTTTGGGAGAGAGGGCAGGTTATTGCGAAGACACTCATTTTCAAAGTCAAAGCATAGAGTATACCCGTTTTTACTTAACCAGTGAAGATCACCATTCCACAAAACTCCCTTTCTAAAATTTACATCTTCATCATCTGTGGAGGATAGGCCCTTACTCTCCCTCCAAACCCCAGTTTCCGATGAATAAACTTTGAATTTACATGTATCTACATACTCAATCCAACCCCATGCTGACCATACATGGACCAATTTATAGTGATCAAACTTGGAAGGATCGAACACTATATTCAGATTTTGCAAAGAACAAGACTTTGGCAGAGTATCAACATGAGGGATAAGCCTATGCTGACGAGTAGTCGGGCTGTACACAACAACTTTTTCATCGTAATCTTGTGATCCCAAGAATCCCACCGTGATGGCTAATAGCCCGTTGCACGAATGTAAATCCACGATTTCACCTTTCAAGGAGTTTCTCAAGTTGGAAATACTGGCACTCATGGAGTTTGCACATTCTTGGCCAAAAGAGATGAAATTGATATCAGTGATTTCAAAGTGTCTCCGGAACAAAAAGAGGCCGGTAGTGGCGGCAGAGGAGGAGGTGGTGGTGGGATAATTCCGAGAATGGAGGAGACGGAAACCGGGGTCTATCATCCAGAGCCATTGCTTGGATACACACCCGAACCGAAGGAGAGAACTGGAGGCAAGTTAAGATCAACCATAAGAGGTCTTCGTTATTACCCACAAGAGAACTTGCTGCTCCTTCTTGGCCTCTCGATTTTGACAAAGCCAAGCCTTTTGATGCCTTTTGATGCTACTGCTATGGCTTCTGCATGATAATCAGCAGAATAAGAGCCCAAGGAGATTTCTCTTGGGTTTTCTACGTGTCTAATTAAGATCCTTTTCGCCATTGCTTCTGGAGCAGAGAGAATTTTGGGATGCAAATTTTTCTGCGTTAGTACAAGTTGTAGTCAATCTAAGTATAAGCTTGCAAATGAAAAATCCTATACTAAACGACTTAAGTGACAAAAATAAATTCTTCTTCGGCTCAACTCCTTGATTTTAAGGATTTCTATGCCCATGTTTATTGTTAAGAAATGTCGTGATGTTCAATAGTGTTTTTTTTTTGGATGAACTCACTTGCAAATACAAACCAAACTTATATTAGATTTGTTTCTTTCCTTGTGTGACACTATGAGTGATAATTGGATGGGATTGTGATCCAACATTTTGATCTGATATAATGTGTCGGATAAAAGCTTACATACCAATCCTTAATTGTACTTGTCGAAGTTGGATGGGATAAGCACAGTAATTCTACTTATCATAGTATTTAGTATATGATTTCATTATATTTACTCTTGAACTTGAATATATAGAGTTTTTATATAGATCAACTTTTGTTCCAAAATCACAATATATTATTTTACAGGAGATTGGCTCAACTTAATAAATTTTACTACTAAGTACTACCCTTTTTAGTTTATGCATTAGATTATAACTCTATTTATAATAGGATATAGATACAAAAATATTGTTGAATTATGACTTACAAAATAACAACGGATAGGGATGACTATTATTGAACTTTGAAATAAAGCTCACAACTGTAAGACAAAAATTGATTTTCTTCAACCTTAATTGTTTTACTACAAGAAGAGGGTTTTAATTATAAATCGGTTTGATGACTAGGTAGTGGAAGCTCCAATTCCAGAATTAACCGGTCAACTTTTTTCTTTTTGGGGCCGAATTTGAGAGGAGTCAAAAAGTAGTTTAGGCAAGCAAGAATATATTTTTGAGAAACTAGAATTCATTGCAGTAGTTACCTAAGGATTTCCCAACCAAGAACTAATGACAACACTAGGGTAAACTATTAAAAGTTAAGAGGTTATTTGGATTGCATTTTCTAGAGAAATTTTGGGGGAAAATTACTATGGCATTTTTTTAAAAAAAATATGTGATATATATAAGATAGAAAGATAATTGGAAAATATGTAAAAAATATATATTTACAAAAATCAAAAAATTTTGATTATCTATTTTTTTATTATTCCTATTCTTGAAAATTCGCTTTTTTCTTCATTCTACAAAAAAAAAAATATTTTCCTTGCTTCGTACTTTTCTTTTCCGTTTTCTTTTGGTTAAGTTGATTACTTTTATTGATAATCTATGAAGCACTTGCAAGAGAGTTTTTTCGAGGAGAAAAGTCACAAAAGAGCATTGGAAGTGTTTATTGAAATTGACACAAGTTTTGACAAATCACCCACTAACACACTTCTCATATCAGCAGCAATTTGAATGCACGACCTTTTATTTTGAAGAAGTGGCACATTTTTACCAATAGCAGTTTTTTGTAATATGATGTATGTGAGATAAAAAGGTGATTAAGAAGATAAAAAATTGTGTTGAAAACTGTGTTACAAGCAAATAATTTTTTTGTAAATACTCCCTCCATTCTATTGAAAATGTCATATTTTCTTTTTTGGAATGTTCCAAAATGTTTGTCATCTTACTAAATTCAAACTAATTTTGATTTCTTTTTCTAATATTACCTTCACCTTTATCTATATTTCATGCTAAATTTAAATTTTAGAGGGTAACTTTGGAAACAAATTCACTAACATCATTATCTAGCCACTATTCTTAAAAGTGTAAAATACCAAAAAAAAAATTTCTTTGTGGTTTGCTAAATGTTTAATATAACTCCTTTGGTTTGAAAACCTATACTATAATTCCCTATGGTTTCAACTAAATTGAAAATTAGATAGAAAGCATCAAATCTAACAACTATGTATGAAATATCAATATTGCCCCTATTATACGTAAGATGCTTTCCATTCAATTTTCAATTTAGTCGAAATCATAGAGAGTCATAGTATAATTTTTCAAATCAAAAGTTAAATTGAACATTCAACAAACCATAAGGAGTTCATTATAGTAGTCGAAACTGCGGATTCCCCTGCTACATTACAATATCTCGCTCCTTATACAAGAGCAGCTCTCGTCGAATATTTTATATACCGTGAACGACATACTTCAATTATTTACGATGATCCCTCCAAACGAGCGCGAGCTTATCTCCAATATTTGGGAAAAAAAAACAGAAGAAAAGGATTTCAGGGGAAAGTTAAGGATAACTTAATAGTTCTAAGCACTAAAAACTGATATATATATATATATATATATATATATATATATATATATATATATATATATATATACTAGGGGGGAGTGCCCGCGCATCGCGCGGGTGTTTGGTCCTTGTGGCAAAGGAGGTTTTTTTGTTGAACAAACAAAATAGTACATTGTGAGAAGAAATAAAATTTAGTATGAAAAGATAAACGATATAATCAATCAATTCACACAGCGTTACAATAAAACTGTATCAAATTGAAGGTCGTTGATAATGCAGAAAGGCAAAGCAACATAGAAAGCTAACATTATTCCAGAATCTCCACCGAGAGTTCTTACTTGCTATTTCTGCAAACCTATAAGATTATAACCAACCCAGACCAATTGGAGTTAGGCAACGCGATAAGAGTCGCTAATTGTAGGTACTAAGAACACACCAACAAAATTAAGGGAGGAACTGAAAAATTTGGTGGGGGGTGAAATCTAACCTCACGCTGAACCACCAGGAATAGCTGGGACTGAAGAGCATTCTGAGTTGATTAGTATGAAACCAGGTAGAATTATTCCAATACTAGAATGCGAACAGAGAGAAACTGATAATCAACCGTTTAGGCATTAACATTAGGGGTGGCAATTTCCGACACGACTTGAAAATATGACATGAACCTAACACGAAATTAATAGATTTGGGTTGAGATTTCGCAGGTTCGGGTCAGAATCGGGTCGAATCCGATGGACCCGAAAAGAAAATGGGTCGAATTCGGGTCAACCCGTGGGTGACCTAATATGACTCGATAACCAGTTTTATGAATTAAAAATAATTTAATAAACATAAAAATTATTTTATCTAACTAAACTAAGTTATTCTTTTTTTCCAAAGGCATTAATCACTTAGTTCTAAATGAATTTATTTAACTTGTGTGAAGTTGAAATTATTATATTTGGACAAATAATATATTATATTATTTTTTACTTTTATACTCTTTTAATTTATTCTATATTTGGTTTGGGATAAAACACTTTTACAGTGTTTTAATTTATTTTAGATTTGGTTTGGGATTATTTATTTAAATTTTTATTACTTGATTATGTAATTAGTCTTGCACAAAATTGATTTTATTAGAAATTACAGTGATAAATTAATAAATTAAAATTAAGTTTCGTGTCATTTCGGGTCAACCCGCCAATCCGAAATTTTCGAGTTCGTGTCAGGTATTCTGACCCGTTTCGAGTTGACGGGTCAGGCTCAGGTCAGCGGATTTTCTGTTATACACGGGTCTCAACCCAAAACGGACCCGATTGCTACCCCTAATTAATATACTAACGGTTGGGCAATTGAATTGGGTGTAATTAATGATGAAATAATAGGTAATTTCAGAATTGATCTCGGATGGAAGAGAAAATGATGAGGCAAATCATTGTAGACAACGGCAAAAAGAGAAAACTTAACTCCTGAAACTGAAAGGAAATAAACTAAACTAGGGAGGACTGCCCACGCATCGCGCGGGTGTTTGGTGCCTGTGGGGAAGGAGATTTTTTTTGTTGAACAAACAATAGTGCATTGTGATAAGAAATAAAACTTAATATGAAAAGATAACCGATATGATCAATCAATTCACAGAGCATTACAATAAAACTGTGTCAAATTGAAAGTCATTGATAATGCAGAAAGGCAGAGCAACACAGAGAGCTAATCTGATTCCAAAATTTCCACCGAGAGTTCTTTCTTGCTATTGCTTCAAACCTATAAAATTATAACCAACTCAAACCAATTAGGGTTAAGCAACCCAAAAAATGCTACCGTGGGGTCATGGACCAGGCTTACACAAAATTTTTGCCTTCGGTTTTTAGAAACATAGGCCATTCTCGGTGGCGCGTAGACACCAGCCTCCTTATTTGCCACTTTGCATTCGTAACGGGCATGCCCGTGTCAGTCTGCAAGTGGAAGGCAGGCAGAACTTTTAATAGGTATTCAAAAAGAAAGGATTTAATGCTGGCGATCCATAGGCTAAAAGGCAATCTCGCAAGCTTCAGCTTTCCTGTATAGTTCTTCGTTTGGTAAAGTTAACTCTTTGAGAAAAAAGTCTGTCACCTGGTTGCCATTGCTTTAAAATGCTAGCTTCTAGCTTTTCATTCAATTTTCAATTTAATTAAAATCATAAGAAGTCATGATGTAATTTTTCAAATAAAAAAAAAAGATCATTTATATAGAGACAATATTATTGGTATTTCATATATAACTTTTACATTGGATGCTTTCTGTTTAATTTTCAATTTAATCGAAATCATAGGGAGTTATAGTGTAGGTTTCCAAATGACAAGGAGTTAAATTGAACATTTATTAAATCACGGGAAGTTTTTTGATATTTTATCCTTTTTAAAAAATTTGAAATCTCGAAATGTTACAAGTAATTTGGAACGGAAAGATAAGAATTATCCAAACACATAGTGAGAGTGAGAATTAAGCCACATTGGGATAGTTGTACACTAAGGAAGTGTAAGAAAACTCTTGTACAAGTATCCGATTCTCGGCAACTCTTAGCACGCAGATAACTCTTAGCTTTTTGGTTAGTGTTTGTTTGTACTATAAAACAGGAGTAGTTGGCAACAAGGGAGAGTTCTAAAATCCTCATTGGATAAATGTCAAAAGATCAAATCTTATAACTTGCATTTTAAATATCCAAGATTTTGGATTGATCCACTGGTGGTTTATTTTCCTCCCAATTTTCCTTGTATGGAAAAAAAATGTGAGATAGTGGAGGAAAATTATTTACTGTTTCCTTTATGTATGATTTTGATTAATGAGAAAATTTAGGCCATGTTTAGATTGCAATTTTTATATTTTTTAATTATTTTTTATCTTATGTATATCAAATTATTATAATAATTTTTTTATAAAAAAATTCAAAAAAAAAAAACAATCCAAACAAAGCCAGGACTTCTACCAAAATTTGAAATTTGAAATAAAGCCCACTTCTCTCCCCTTCCCATCCATCATCATCAAACCAATTCATCTCCATCCCCGAGAGGTCCAACCCTTCCAACTTCTCCCATCAAACATGCTTCCAGGCGGCGACGATTCAATAGCCATGAAAGCAAAACTCTCCCGCTTCCAACCCATAACGAACCCAAGGCAAATCTTCCTTCACCCCTCTGCTTCTTCACCCACAAAACCAACCCAAGAACAAGAAGAAAACCTTCACCTCAACATCCCAGTTGATGATACCTTTTCTCCCTCCTCTCCATCAGCAGTTGCAGTAGCCAGCGAAGAAAGTCTTGTGACAAAAATTCTACTTAAACTACCCCCAAAGCCTCTCCTACGCTCCCAGTGCGTCTCCAAGCAATGGCTCTCACTTATCTCCGACCCTGCCTTCCGCCGGCAACATGCACGGGCTATCCGGACACATCCCACCTCTGATCTCCTCTTTTTCAGCCCAGATAGTGAACGCAATGAGATCGATCTCATATCGCTTTCCCCAGAGGGTGTTGATTCTGTTGGTAACGTCTCATCCCCTATAACTGATGGGATTCTGAAAAGAGGAGATGAGATTCATAGCCTGCATTCTTGCAATGGGTTGCTCTGCATGCAGATTAAACTCAAAAACAATCGCCTCCAGCTGATTGTTTACAATCCCACAACTTGCAAGCACAGGGTTATTCCCTGGTTCAGTGGTGACTATAATATGCCAATATTTCGCTATGCAAATATTGCTTTTGACCCTTCAAAATCTGATCATTACAAGCTTGTTTGCTTCGGTTTAGACCGTGACAGTGACTGTAACAACTATAGATTCTTGATATATTCATCAGAGACTGGGGCATGGAGGGTGACTGAAGATGCAGTTGGGATGTTGCCTGTTCGTTATTACTATGACAGAGGGGTTTTATGGAACGGAGACTTTCACTGGTTTGGTACTAATTATTGTACTCTGTGTTTTGATGTGCAAAAAGAACGGCTTAAACCCTCAACCCCTCAAATTCCTGCTAGTTTTGGGGTTAGAAACAAGTATGATATATGGTATTTTGGGGAAGCAGGTGGGGATCTGTCTGTTATGTGTGTGAACAAGCTTGAAGCCATGTTGTTTGATGTTTTTGCACTGAAGAGGGATTATTCTCAGTGGATTCTGAAGCATCGTGTTGATTTTGCTCCTTTGACTCGGTATTACCCAAAGATGAAGGGCCCTGGATTTCATACACCTTGTTTGGTTGTGGATGAGGAGGGGAAGAAAGCCAGGATTGTGATTTCTGTGGAGGATAAGTTTCTTTCTTATGATATTACTGATATGGTTGTGAAGGAGCTTGTTGAAGTAGGGCCTGTGTATGCTGAAGTTGCTGGATGGGGTGATAGCACTTGGTACAGATGGTACGAGGCTTTCCAGCATGTTGATACACTTGCTTCAGTTTAAGGTCCGCAGATCAGTGATAAATCTCCAAACAAAATTCTCTTTGATGTTTGGTTACTGCAGTTTTATATTATGAACAAATGTTAGTATCATCTTTTGTTTACTTGTGTGTTTAGCTTTGGTATCTATAGCTAATAGCTTTATGGTGGTTATGTATAAGTTTTAGAGCTTAATTCCTGGTTTTAAGGGTGTGTTCCCAGTCCTGTTTCTCACGGTTTTTGGTTTGTAATAGTTTTCTTGAACTGGTGCTTCAAGCTTTATCATTACTGTATTCAGGAAACAACTTGTTTTGATGAATGGGAGACTTTTTTTATTTGAAGAGTTAATTTATTGTTGTGGGAAAATGCAGTCAGATTTGTAGAATGCAGGCAGATTAGTAGTGACAGTTGTTCTTTCTGTCATCTCCGTCAACATCAACATGTACATCAAAAGCATTATTAGTTTGGCTTGGATTTTGGCACAAGTGAAATTCGAAAAGATGCAGTAGCAACAAGCTGAAGGCTGAAAATCATTGAGTTTGTTTGGATAAGAGTTTATTTGGATGATTTATTTGAGATATTTACTGTAGCACTTTTTGTGATGTGATGTATGTGAGATAAAAAGATGATTGGGAAGATAAAAAGGTGATTGGGATTTGTGAAAACAAATTAAACAAACCAAATTTGGCTTGTCCAAACAAACTCATTGTACATTCAGATTGCAAATCAGTGGTTGAGCAAATTAACAGATGCAGTGAATATGCGTACAGCATTGCAACTATTCTAGAGGACGTACAGGATCTTAGAAAAGGTTTTGACAGGTGCTCTTTTGTGTTTATTTCTAGAGCAGCAAATGAAATCAGTCATGCACTAGCTCATTTTGCAGTTAAACTAGTGCATAACATTGAATGGGAAAATGACTTCCCAATATGGCTGATTGAGTTAGGGATGAAAGAAATGAGGGTAGTATCCCTTTTTTGTAATTAATACTTGTATTATCAAGTGTTAATATTAATGAAATTTGTTATCGTTTGTTGGAAAAAAAACAAGCTGAAGGCTGAAGCAACAGTGAACTTTGCAGTAGCTAGTGCAAACTGCAATCGCCATATTTTCTATCATTTACAGCAATATACTGTTTGGATTGTAAGTTATTTGGGATTATTTGGGATATTTTTACTGTAGCATTTTTTGTGATGTGATGTATGTGAGATAAAAAGGTGTATTGGAAATTGTAAAGATGATGTGAGCAAATAAAATTGGGAAAATATGAAGCAATCCAAACAAACCTACGAAGGACAAAACTAGCTCAACAAATCTAAAAAATTATCTGTACGAGCATCTAAATTTGAGGTTAAAACAATTGATCTTTTTGTTGTAGTTGGCAAGGTGAAAGTAAAGTGTTTGATAAAAAATTGATCTTTTAGTTGTAGTTGGCAAGGTGAAAGTGAAGGTAAAGTATTGGTGCAGAAAGTACATGGGTCTATTCAACAGATTAACAACAAAGGTATGAATCAGTTTTATGTAAACACAAGATTCAACAAAACAAGTCTGTTATCTCTAAAATGTATTATTTATCTCTTAAACTAAATAAGTTTTTGATAATTGCATAAATCATAAAAATACATAATAGACAAAACATCAAGTGTACCCTCAAACCAAAATTCAATAAAACATTAGGACTTAATTATCAAACCTCTATATTATTCAATCAGATTGTTTAAGGTTGTCGTTATTGTCAAGTAATATCGATCACAAAAATGACACCATCTTAGAGTAGCAATTGGTGCCATTTTTTGATTGTGGTGATGGTTGTTAATTTGAGATGAAATCATTGTTAAGCTGATTTAATTAGTTAATCTCATTTATTTAATGCCCAAACATTTCTTTTATCAAATATCCATTTGTTATAAAGTATAACGTCTTAAGATAAAATAGTACTTTCACCACATGTCATATAAGTAATGGGATCTAAATTTCTAATTAGGGAGGTTAGTATAATTTTTGAAATTTCAAAAGAAGCCGGTGAAAGTGTCAAAAATCTCAAGGGAGATTTCTTTAATCATCCCTTAAAAGAAAGATTAGTTAACAATTAAATAAATTTTACTAGTTGCATGCTCATTCCTAGGTGCTTCTTGGTCCTTTGGTTTTTTTGTTTTTTATGTTTTTTATCCCCTCAGCCCTTTCCTGGCACCCGAACCAAAATTTCCATCATCATGTCAATGGGAAAGTAACTTTGGCCAACTCTTGGCAGGTCATAATTGTCTGTTGACAAGACAACTCTAGCCTATGATACATTTTTTGAACAAATTTTTATCAAGCGAATCTTCGGTTGTTTAACCCACAGAATTGGACGGTTGGCACCGTCAAAGATTTAAGGGAGATCAAGGTTCATACTGGTCACCCATCACTTGTTTCAATATGTTGGCTAATTCCTTAAAATATACGTATAAAAAAAAATTATCCGTCAAATACACGTCTGACTGAAGGGCTTTCTTATTCTATACGGGCCAGCACGGTCGAATCACAGAGTCAGCACGGCCGAATCACAAAAAAATCTACCCAGTCAACATCCAATTTGGGCTGAGCATTTGTGTCAGCGGACGTGCTGACTGGGCACGTCCGCACCTGACACAAAGGTCTCTCGCACAACATTTAAAAAAAAAAAAGTTTTAGGCTTTAGGATTTTTAGAGTTAGGGTACTTTAATTTGGTACTTTAAAATTTGGTACTTTAATTTTCAAATTAACCTGATTAAACTAAATTTTAATCATAATCCTAAATATACTTCATTTCATTAATATTTAAAATAAATACATTAACCTAACCTCATGATTCATGTCCCTAGATGCCTTTTCCACAAGTATTATTATTAAATTATTATTAAATGCATAATAGTTGTTAATTAACGAACGATGTATTCTAATAAACAGGAATTAATTATTATAATCGCTTTGTGATTGTGATTGGCATACATAATAATACAACCAATTCGGATAATTATTTTTTCGAGACAACATTTTTGCATCTATATTTTTACTATATTTTAACTACATTTTTAACTATATTTTGGATAATTATTTTAACTATATTTTTACCTTGCACGCAGCATATATGATATCTTACAAAAGTCCTATTACGTACATGAATTATTCATCTACATCAATATCAATCCAAAATTTTTTTTATTAATATTTGCAGATTACTTCATTTTTTTATGCAATCCAAAAATTTCTTATGTTTAGTTAATTAATATATTTTATGCATGTAAAAAGCAATAATTTTAATTAGATATTTCTAGTATTCCTATATGAATTATATTACATAGTAATTCGCCAAAAATTATACGATCAAACAATAAGTCGTAGTCGACAACACTGTATCACTATATACACTAGTTAACTCTTTTTTAACACTTCAATATTGTAAAATTATAAATAAATTATCACACCTTACATTAACTATTAATTAATAAACTATAACAACAACACACAATGCAGAAAACAAGTTTAATTAATGTCATTTGATGACAGTATAATATAACATGTAAATACATAAATAATTAACATAATATAAATAATTAACATAATTATTTAACATGTTTAATTAACATAATATAAATAATTAACATAATTACTTAACATGTTTAATTAACATAATATAAATAATGAACATAATTACTTAACATGTTTAATTAACATAATACAAATTAATATTATTATCCACCATTCAATCTCAATTTTTTAAAAATTAACTAATCAAGGTGACGAAGCACAGATGAACCTGATGGAGCTGCCTGAGTATACTTTCTGCAACCTATCAAAATTAACGAACAGAAGTTGTACTACTACCACCCTATTAAATAAAGTTTCGGCCAACAAATTTTTTCAAGCCTTCATCGTCTCTGTCTCCAGCAAAACTGACTAACCACGGGCTGCTTTCAACGACTCCGCACCTGACAGAAGGAACGAAGCCAAGCAGTGGCTGCTTTCACCGAATCCGAAGCCAAACTGAAGGAACGAATGCAAGCAGGAGGAGGAGCTGCTATGCTATACATGAGACAGAGAAAGCGAGAGCAGCGAGACGTGCCGACTGGACACGTCCGCACCTGACACAAATGCTCAGCCCAAATTGGATGTTGACCGGGTAGATTTTTTTGTGATTCGGCTGTGCTGAGTCAGCACGGCCCGTATAGAATAAGAAAGCACCTCAGTCAGACGTGCATTTGACGGATAATTTTTTTTTATACGTATATTTTAAGGAATTAGCCCAATATGTTGTGCTTTTAAATTTATTCGAGTGCATAGTGCACTTATTTAATTTAATAATAATTTTGTTTCAATCAATTTTCAGTTAGATCTCTCCCCTTAAATTAGATTAAAAATAGAAGTAGATATAGTAAACATAAGTGATGAATGACAAAAAAAAAAATTCTTATGTTGTTTAACAAAAAGTTACAGTTAAAACAAGGGATATAATACATTATGATATATAAACTCTTTCTTATATATTTACACACACAAAAAGATTTTTTTTGCATATATAAACACATTTTTACATACATAAATATATTTTCACATACTAACACACAAACCTACACTCACTTCTTAAACTTCTTGGAAACACATCATAAATAAAACAATATTTTATATTGTTTGTATTGCGAATTTTAGATAATAAATTGTACATTAAAAAAATTTTGTTTACTTTATACTTGTTAATACCACTAATTGATTGCAACTTATTTTTATCATAACTTATTTAACACTTTTACTATTCATTTCTGCTCTATTATAAGTTGTAATATTCTGTGTATTTAAATTATTGAATGCTAGATTATATTATACTCGAAAATGTAACTAAGAGACATATATAATTTGTTGTATTATACTATTGATGAGAAATTATTAACAATGAAATAAAACAAGTTAGAGAAAAGTAAAATAATGTAATTAGAACAAAATATAAAATTCTATTCTAAGGTACACGAATATTAACAAACATAAGTAAGGAGTAATCTAAGAACAACAATTAAAAAAACAAGAAAAAAAGGGAGGAAAACAACATACTCTTAAAAGGCTTAATAAATTATTATAGATGTTGAGCAAGTTTAACTATTGTTGCAAAAGTAAAATAAGCATGAATTTTTATTTTAAATTTCTTTTTCTTTTAAATAAAAATTAAAAATTTGACTGAAAACATATATATGTCAATTTTGTATACAAATTGGTCAATTAATTGTTAACACATATCTAAATACAAGTGGTTGGGCAGATGTGTATTAAATCTTATATTTATTATTTTGAATTATTTTTAAATAGGTTGGGTATTGAGTGGCCAAATAAAAAATCCAACCAATCTAATAAATAAGTTGACTTGTTCTTACCCAATTCAACAAAATCCATTACCCAACTGACCAAATCCATCCTTCAAAATTAATGGACGAGTTTATTGGATTTTGGATTTTTTGGCCAACTCTAGGTCAATCCCATTGATAGCTATACTCTGGACTGTTGGTAGCGCTTACAGGGATCTTAGAAATTGTCCATCAACATAGCTCACAGTCCTCACGTCTAGCGCTGCAAACGAATCGAGCTACTCGCGAGCCAATCGCGAGCAACTCGAATACGAGCTCGACTTGAGCTCCAGTCAAGTTCGAGCTAATCAAGTCGAGCTCGACCTCAAAAATATTAAGTTCGCTCGCGAGCTCAATTATTTATATATATATATTTTTTTTATTATTTAATAGCAAAATTACATATATATCCCTAATATTTTATTTATTTTTTTAAAAAAATATTATTTTATTTATTTTTAAAAATAAAATAATAATTATTTTTTATTTTGTAAAATAAATTAATAATAATTTTTTTATTTTTTAAACTCAAGTTCGAGTTTGACATTTTGAGTTCATCGAACTCAAGCTAGAGTTCGAGTTTCATAAAATTAGTTGGAGACTCGACTCGATTAGACAAAAATTCGACTTGTTTACAATCCTACTCACGTCCCAATCCGAACATGCATTTTCCATTTATGGTAATGAGTACCTACGGACACTCGTTAAAACAAAAACATTTACTAAAAAAAATTTATGAAGGGATCTTTTACTTGGCCATAAAATCATTTTTTTAAGAAAAAAATTAATAATTTGACAAGGAATTTTTAGCAACAAGGTTTCACACACCTTCCCACTCTCAATTCCATTTTTTTAGTATTTTACATTTTATTTATTTTGTAAAATACATCATGTCCACGTTTTCAATAAACTACCACGCTTTCATCAAATAAGAATACCATTCCAACTAACACTTCTCGTCTCACACACCTTCTCACTCCAATTAATACTCCTCCAATTAACAATTCCATTCTGATTAAAACTCCTCCAACCCAAGAATAAGAGATAACAACATAATCTTACAAAAAATTGCAATTTACCATCTCTTTCAACTTTCTTCTAGAGAGAATGAGGAACGGAGCACTGAATTATAGAGATATGGAGAGGGAATGAGTCAAATAATACTATAAAAATATATATCTATATGTATTGTGAGGAGGGTTGTTTGGATGATTAAATCAAAATGGTTATAACTCCTCATTATTTTTTTTTATAAAATTTTAAAATTTTTTAATTGTTACATATTTTTTCATTTCTTTTGAATTTAAAAGTAAGAAGTGGCTCACTTATATAGGAATTTGATTTGAAATCTATTAACGTTAGGGTAAATAAAGAGGAAAACCACCAATCTTACTAAAAGTAAAAAAGTAAATAGCAATATTTTACTCCTCAACTCAATAATCCTAATTAAAAGGGCAAATTATATAGAAAACAAAAAGAAAATATTATTCACTGGTCATGGATTTAAAATATCAATAATAGTATCATTTGTGAATCCTAAATTATGAAATTACTAAATAAAAAACAAAGTACCACTAGCCTAAAAACAAATTATGAATTTATAGGGTTTGAGAGAATGGTGAAGGGAAAAGAATAGAAAGTTGGGTAACAAAAATAAAAAGTTAGAGATTAGCTATAAACAAGAGAAAGAGAATAATAAGAAGTTAAAGAGTGGTGGGAAAAGTGGAAAAATAAAGATAAATTACTACAAGAATAGACGAAGAGAGGGGAGAAGAAAGAATGAGATTGTATAGATATGACAGGAAAGATGGCACCGTGATAAAAGATCTGAAAGTCATAGAAGGCAGCGAATAGCTAATTAGCGGGTAAGAGAGAATATAAAGGGTGATAGTTTTTAATAATTTTGAAAATTTTGAAACACATCTTACAAAGATTATTTTAAATATATATTAAAATTTATGAAGAACATTATTCTATAAGCACTCAACAATTTTAGGATTATAAAATGAGAGAAAAATTTTCTAAAATTAAGGAAAATGAATTAGTTATACTTTATATTTTTAAGGGTAAACTACAAAAAAACCCTTGTAGTAAATCTAATATATAGAAAAGCTCCCCATAGTTTCAAAATATACAACATGGCACTCCGTATTTTGAATTAAATTGTATAGGTGACAGAATCCATTAAACTTGACACAAATGACTTATTGGAATCTAAAAAAAAATGTATATCTAATTTTTAACAAATATACCTATTATACCCCTTAACTCTCAATTCTCTCTATTTAGAGAATAAAACAAATAATTTTTTTATCTGTCTTTTGTTTAATTATATCAGGGCATTCTGGTCATTTCATCCATTTCCGTTAAGTTTAACAGATTCCGTCACTTTTACAATTTAGTTCAAAGTACGGTGTGTCGTGTTGTATATTTTAAAACTATGGAGGATTTGTCTGTATATTAGATTTACCACAGCGAATTTTTTTGTTTTTTACCCTATTTTTAATGTTAAAAATTTTGATATATGGGTATAACATGATATATTGATAAATAAGTTTACAATTGCTCTATCATATAAATCAGTATAAATTAAATTATTTTATTAAAATTATTATCATATATTGACAAACAATAGGTTAACAACATTTGGTTTCAACTTATTTAAGATATTAAAATTAAGAATGTCCACTTTGTACTAAAAAAATAAAAAAAAAATTTAACATGTTAAGCATGTCGCACCCCATTTTTCGCGATGAAAACGAAAGTGTTTATAAAAAGATGTGATTTTATTTAAAAATAAGTAAAAAAGAACCTAGAATGGGACTTAAAAAATGCGACAATTTGAGTCCAAAAAATTTAGTCTAAAAGGGCTTTTTAAAAAAAAATAGGAGTCGCCACTTGGTATGAAGTTTTGGTGTACCAAGTCACCGAAAAATTAGTTTTGATAAAAAATAAAATAAATCAAAACCTTTTTTGACAACTCCAGATCTTTGAAAACAAGAGAAAATGAATTCGGGAGACACGGTTGAAGAAAGGGAAGGCAAAGGTTCAATTGACTCAACCTAAAACATCCTTTCAACCTAGTCTAAGCTAGTTGCGAGGTTTAGTTAAAATTTTCCTAATCTAACCTTTAATTTTATCATATTTGGATGTTTCTTACATGGATGCAAATCTAAATTTATAAAATATCGAAAGGGTCAAAATATCCATTCAAGGGTTTAATCGAACCAATTGCATTAATTGCGAAAGCCAAAATGATTCCTTGAAAGTGTCACGAGTATGTGAATGATGAAATTAAAATAAAAGAAATTAAATTAAATTATATGCATATATATAAGTGATCAAAGAAAAAGGGAATGCAACATAAAGGGTACGAAAGGCAAAAACTCGTAACATAATTTTCTTATACATGGATTAATAGGGTATTTAAACTAAAAAGTTATAATCACCCATTTTCCATGTTTGAAAAATAATTAACCTAACAGAAACAAGCAAATGAACTAGCTTAAATGAGATGCAATTCTAAATGATATGATTAATACATATAAAGGGTAGGGAATATAAGATAATATAATAAAGAATATCATGCAAATGAGAAAAGATCCTAAAAATGAAAATATGCATGAAAATGTAGTGAATAGCATACAAAGATGAATCTAGCGCAAGACGACCTAAAGGGTCTAGCGTTGGATTAGCCCATTTCTAAAAATCCTTACTAGCGTTGGACTAGCAAGTAAGCGGAGGGAGAAGCCACAACTAGCGTTGGACTAGTGTGGTGACGTCATGCATTAACAATTCATAGTGAAACAAATAAAGCATAAATTAAAACAAATAAACACATAAGAGCACGTAGCACATAACACGTAAACATAATATCTAGATGCCAAAATCCTAACAAAAACAGATAAAACACATAACACATAAGCCACATAAACACGCAACCTATCTATTATATCGAGGAGCGTCCAACTACAATCTAGAAGGGAAAAATATAATAAAACAAATTTAATTATTCTATCTATTACATTTTCGAGGTATTTAAATGCCTCTCAAATCATTATAAAAATTAACTAAAACATATATAAGAAAATTTGAATGAATATTTAAATCAAATAAATAAAGCATATAAAAATATATAAACACATAGGAGCACATAAGAGCACGTAATTGACATTGAAATAATAAAAATAGGAGTACCTCCCGTTTGAAGTGGTGACTAAATGGAGTCAAATTGTCCTATTTATACTCACAATGAACAAAAGGATCATGGCACCAATTTAATTGAAAAAGAAAATAATAATACAAGTACTAAATTCACACTAATATGTCAGATGTAAAGAAATCTAAGCAAATCTAAAAATTCCAAGTTAAGTATATTCAAAAGTAGCATAATTAGCTATTAAAGAAAAGAAACAATCATAATAAAGAGAGTCAAAATTCATCAGGGACTGAATTGCAAAAATTGAAAAACTTTTGGGGACAAAAATTATATTTTTTCAAAGTTCAGAGGTCAAAATTAAATAAAATATAAAATTCAGGGACCAAAGTGAAATTACTATAAGGACCTACATGAAAGAAATTTAAAATTTTATGGGCCAAAGTAAAATTACTCCAAAGATAAGGGGCCAAAGTGCAAATCGTAACCAGATCTTCTTAAGAAAACAGGCCACTGGGCCATTATTTATTTCTTTGAGCCGAAAACTACCTAAGCCCAGCCGAAAGTCCAAGCCGAAACACACAGGCCAGCCCGTCTTCTATCACTCAAACCCAACCAAAAATAAAGCATGAGTCTGACCTTCTAGCCCAAATTGAAACCCAAAAGAAATAAACCAAAACCGAACCAAAACTAATTCTTGGCCCAACCAAAGATAAAACATTAGCCCAAACCATTTTTCTTTCTTTTCTTTTCTTTCTTTTCTTTCTCCTCTTCTTCTTCTTTTCTTTCTTCTTCTTCCACCGAGAAGCTGAAGCTTCTCCCTGCTGGCGGCCATGGTTACCTCCGGCGGCGCCACCACCGGACCGCCGCCGGCGATCTCTCCGGTCACCAAATTTTCTCAAAATATACCCCCTCACTCGATTTTTCGCGTAGGTTCCATTTCCGGAGTTATTTTTTACAAAAAAGGAAAGAAAAGTGGTCAAATGGCCAAAAAACAGTCACGATTTTACTACAACACTCTTACAACTTCTACAATACAACTATGATTTTTATTTGATAAGACACAACATAAAAAGGCTAAATTAAAGCAAAAACAGCCCCTAAATGAAGAAAAATACTTCCATGCCTTTAAAGCTCAAAACTCCAAAATATTTAGATAACCCAACATTTTCAGATCTTTGCTAGCTAATGGTCATCCATTTGAGCAAAACATACACGCCAAATTCACTCCTTTGATTCGTTTTTCATGTAGACATTTTTTCAAACATTTGGCATGCATTCACAGCACCGTTTCTTTTTTCCTTAATTTTATGCAGGCTTGTCCCAAGAACTTCAACAACACCACAATAACAACAAAATCAGTGAAAGAAAGAGACAAATAGGTAACCAAACATGCATTTAATCTAATTAATTAAAAAAAAAAGCTGGAAAAAATACGTCAATGAGGGTTATGGTCCCTTGACCAAAATTTGAGGAAGTTCCAAGCTCTAATTGTCCAACCGATAGCTGTCCCTCTTTTTTTTGTTCTTGTTTGAAGTTGTGTGTGAGTGTGTTGGGAACCAAAGAAAGGGCCGAGAGTGGGGAGTGGAGTAGGGGTGGCAATTCGGGTCCAAATCAGGTTGGCGGGTCGGGTCCGCGTCAACCCGTCAGAAAATCTGTTGACCCGAACCCGACCCGCCAACCCGTGACGGGTCAGGTATGCTGACCCGAACCCAAAAATTTCAGGTTGGCGGGTTGGCGGGTCGACCCGAAATGACCCGAAATTTAATTTTAATTTATTAATTTATCACTGTAATTTCTAATAAAATCAATTTCTCACAAAACTAATTACATAATCAAGTAATAAAAATTTAAATAAATAATTCCAAACCAAATCTAAAATAAATTAAACACCGTAAAAGTGTTTTATCCCAAACAAAATATAAAATAAATTAAAACAATATAAAAGTAAAAAATAATATAATATATTATTTGTCCAAATATAATAATTTCAACTTCACACAAATTAAATAAATTCATTTAGGATTAAGTAATTAATGCCTTTGAAAAAAAGAATAACTTAGTTTAGTTAGATAAAATTATTTTTATATTTATTAAATTATTTTTAATTCGTAAACGGGTCATATCGGGTCATATCAGGTCACCACGGGTTGACCCGAAATCGACCTGTTTTCTTTTCGGGTTCATCGGGTCCAACCCGATTCTGACCCGAATTTCCGAAATCTCAACCAAAACCCATTAATTTCGTGTTAGGTTCGTGTCGTGTTTTCAGGTCGTGTCGAAAATTACCACCCCTAGAGTGGAGAATGTTTTTTTTGTTTATTTCCTCTTTTGAGGGAGAGAGCCGAGATGGATGGAGATTAGATGGATGGAGATTTTCTTTTTTCTTTGTGGCTTCTCTGATGATGGAGAGAGCTGAGAGTCAGAGTGAGGGAGATTGAGTGCTTTTTTTCTTCTTGTCTGTTCCGTTTTTTTTAGCCCAGAGAGAGCTGAGAGAGTGAGTATTGGGAGAGAAAAAAAGGAGTTTGTGTCAGGGGCGGAGCCAGAAAAAAATCTTAGTGGAGGCAAAAATAACACTAAAATTTTTTATCTACTCTTTTTCTAATTTTTTAAGTAAAAAAAAAAAAGACTCATGCATAAAATCACCATTTCATAAGTTAAAATATTTATCAAATAACTCATTTATTAGTTATTACATTAACTAATCAATTTTCAAATTTCTTTAAAACAGTATTAGTCTCATGCTCTAGAAATATATTTGCAAACAAATTTAAAATAATAATAATAAGAAGTAATTGTTTAGAACCTGATTTTGATGGTCTTCTAAAGTTGGTGAAAAGAGTTGCAAAATGTGGCGGACCCAAGTCCTAGAAGATCAAATGATTCTGGTGCAATCTCTAAATAGGATGAAGTGATTAAAAGAAAGAGTAACAAGATTTGGTTGTGGAAAAAAAAAAATGGCTCTCCTATATATATTGGGCAGTGGGGACAACCGAGAGCCAGATGAGAAAAGGGAAATTGGGGAGTGAGGACAAAGGAAATAGATGATAATTGGATGAAGTGATAAAAAGAAAAAGTAGTTGACTTGGGTGTGGAAAAAGAGGAGCCGGTTGTGAAGGAAAATGGGGGACCATAGGAGTAAATGAAACTTGGGGAGTGGAGACCAAAATGAATGATTGATATAATTGGTACTTGGCCCTGTTGGTGGAAAAATGAGAACTAGGGGAGAAAAGTGAATGATATAAATTTTGTGACCCATTCTTTCATATTTTTTCTAAAAAAAATTATGGGGGCACCTTTAAAATTATATCAAAATTATAGATGTAATATAGGAATTTAAGGGGGACAATGGGGGCCCGTGCCCCCACTTTAAATCCGCCCCTGGTTTGTGTATTGGATTTGCCAAAATGATGATTTCTTAGCTAATGAAAAGAAAGGTGCATGATAATTGAGTGTGGAATGGGTTACTAGTTATTTTGGTAGGGAAAATGATGAAAATGATTTTTGATTTATTTCTTTTGTTTTGTGTTTTTTTCTTTTTTCAAAAACAAATCTACAAAAATGAGAAAATCATACATTAATATATATTAAAAATAATAATAATAATAATAACTTATCAAATAGATAAAATTTCAAGAAAATATTAAAAATTGACAAAAATTTGATGTCTACAAAAAGCATACACTTCTTTAAATTTTTTATCTTTTTTATATACTTTATCTTATACTATAATATATATAAGTATTGTTTTAAATTAAAATATATAAATCGGTGCGTAGCACGGATTAGAATGCTCGTTTCGATGAATAGCTCGTCAGACTTTTACCCAACTCTCCTGTGACCGCCAGTTCTCCCCTTTCACATATGTAATGCTCGCAAGGTTTCTCCGCCGCTAAACCATCCAACAAAGCAACTAAATCCCCTACCACTACTGCTGCTCCAAAATGCTTCCTGGAGGCAAAACAACAAAAACCTCCCGCTTTAAACCCATACAAAACCCAAAAAGAATCTCCCTCAATTCCTCCGCTTCCCCGTCAACTCGCCTCCCTTCTTCACCATCAAAAGCACCGATCCAGGAAAATCAAGAAAACGTCCTTAAAATCCCACTTGACCCATCGTCATCAGCGATCACCATAGCCAACAATGAAGATCTCTTAACCAACATCTTACTCAAGCTACCCGCAAAATCCCTCCTCTGCTTTCGATGCGTCTCCAGGCAATGGCGAACCATCATCTCCGACCCCGAATTCCGTCGCCGCCATATACGTAGTATCAGGTGCTGCCCGACGTCTGATTTCCTCTTTTTCAGTCCTTATATCAAGCCGAACGAGATCGATTTGCTTTCACTTTCCGGAGATGGGTTGGATTCGGTGGGTAATTTAAGTTCCCCTTTACGACGTTCCCTCGAAGGTCGGATTATAAGATTACAGGCTTGCAATGGATTGCTATGCATTCAGTTTATGGTGAATTATATTCGAAGAGACCTAATTGTGTACAACCCCACAACCTCTGATCATAGGACTATCCCCTGGCCAAAAGAGGGAAATCATTCGCCGCCTATAGTTCGATACACTAGTATAGCTTTTGACCCTTTAAGATCTGACTACTACAAACTTCTTGATGTCAGTTTTGACCGTGGTCTCCGATTTTTTATTTACTCATCTGAATCTGGGGTTTGGAGGGGTGGTGGCGCTGCAGTTGCCGGGACTTTTGATAGTGACTATTGTTTTGATAAAGGCGTGTTTTGGAATGGGGACGTCCATTTTATGGGAACCGAATTTTGTACTCTATGCTTTGATGTCGAAAATGAGTGCCTTCGACCATCCATGCCTCGAATTCCGATTAGGATGGAGGTTATGGGCAAATGGGATATTAAGTATTTTGGGGAAACAGGGGGGAATCTGTATGCAATTTATCTAAACAGAATTAACACTGCTGTGTTGTCCGATGTTTTTGAGCTGAAGAGGGATTATTCTCAATGGGTTGTAAAGTATCGGTTTGATTTTTCTCATTTGGTTACGTATTATCCGGAGATGAAGAGTTGTGGTTGTTGTACACCCTGTTTTATTGCGGATGAAGAAGGGAAGAATGCAAGGATTGTGATTTCACTAAAGGGTAAATTCATCTTGTATGATATTAATCGTGTGTTTGTGAAGGAGCTTGTTGAAGTAGGGCCTGTGTGTTCTAACGTTGATGACTGGGGCAATAGCAAGTGGTACAGATGGTATGAGGCTTACCAACATGTTGGTACTTTTGCTTCAGTTTAAGGTCTGAAGTTGTTTACGCAACTGTCAAGCATTTTCTTTCTGACAATCGACCTCCATAGGAGTTGGTAATAGCTTGGTTTTTTTTATCCGTGTAAAATGTTAAACTTATGACTGCATATGTTTTAGCCACTGTGGACTACCGTGATTATTATCTTCATGCCATTCTAGTAGAATCATGTAAGAATGCTGCTATGCTGTAATGATGGTTAGGTTTTATACTTTTATAGCTTACTTCGGCCATTTTGAAGCTGTGTTTTCATTATGTTTTTTGACTGTTCTGGATTCTGGAAATTGTCATAAGTAGGTGCTTCAACTTTGATATAGGATTCTTGGCAGGGAAAAACTATTATTTGATCAATGGGATGCATTGAATGCTTTTTGTTTTTCCTTCTTGTTCCTTTGCATTTGCATTGCAAGAATTCCAGTAGATTGCCTCTTCTTATTTTGGCAAATGGCGAGCCTTTAGTCCGATGATATGTAATCCTTTTTCGTGCCTAAACAGAGTTGCTTACGAGCAATCCATATTAGTGATGTACTCATTTTGTTCATCGAAGCTGAAATTAATTGGATTCATTTTCGATTATTCCATGATATGAAATCTGCATTAGTCAGGATAACATGTTAGTTTGGAGTTGATTTTGGATCATAATAGTCATACGGAATAGCAATCTGTAAAAAGAACACGTTTGCATCTGGAGGAATCCTGGGTTTTAGCTTTCTGCTGCAAAATACTTGATCTGAAGTAAAACAGTTTGATTAGCACAATTTATTTGCAATCAACCAATGAATTTTAACCCTTGCTTCTCAAGTTTAGAGCAAAACGAGGAGCTGAATGCAACTGTAGATTCATCTTCTCCTTTGATTGTTTTCTTACATGTCAACTTGGGGGGTTCAAATGGTTAGCAGCTGCAGAAATTTTGCAAGAACATTCTGAGTTTGAGACATTGGTTTGGCTCATTGGTTGAAGTGACATAGCTACAATAAGAGAAAATGTGTTTGTGAATTGTGATTGTGTTAGGATTAAACATGATGCTTGGTAGGCAATAGTTGCATATAAGATAATTACAATTGGATTGTGCTTTTCTAATCAATGCTCTGGATTCTAAGAAAGTCATCTACAAGCAGAGAGATTATTTGGACATTCTAGCAAGATCTAAACCAAATGTTGGAGATATGAATCTTGGAAACATAATTAAAATATAGAGGGAATATGATACCAATCGTCCCTCACACATTTTACTGATATTAAAATTTGAGTAAATTTTATATACACTGATATGTGTATAAAAGTTGAATTTTAAATTCAAATTTTACATATTTGTCATTCATCCAACGCTGACAGTGTATATGTAAAAAAGATTAATCCTTCAAGTAAATTTTAGTTCTTTACGTACAAAATGAAGTATTTTAGTCCCTCACAAATTTTAAGACGTGCTCCTTTTTGTCCTTCGCACATTTTATTGATGTTAAAATTTTTGTTCCTTACATACAAAATGAAATATTTTAATCCCTCAAAAATTTAAAACGTACTTTTTTTAAAAAAATTCTGAACACATTTTCGACATATATTTTCTAGAAAAATCATCAAAGAACTTAATTGGTAGCAAACGGTTACAAGTTAGGTTCTTCATCCATATATTGAGTCCCTGCAATTTTTCAACAGGGAAAGCTCTAATCCGCATTCCATATATGCAATGCTCTTAAGATGCAAATTTATATCCGAGTAAATTGTTTCAGTTCTGCCAAGTTCATACTACAAGAAACGATTCATAAAAAAGAAAAAGAAAACAAAAGAAACGATTCATTTCTGGGAATTTCTGGGATACTTTGGAGAGAGAGAAGCTTTTTGGCTACGGCCTCCAGAGGTAATTGGAATTGAAAGAGCTATATCCACAATTATTCGGGCTTGTCTTGTCCTGCAAGTAATTTTAAGAAGAGGTGTGACAGAGGCTAACTATTCTTCTGTACCACGAAACTGATTCACAAAGAAAATTGAAGGTGGAAAAAAAAGGAAAAAAATGCTTCTCTTAACTTGTTCAAGTTAAATTTTAGTATCCATATAACTTTGATAGGGAGTTTTTTCATATTCTTTTCCTTTTTTTTTTTGATTCAAGTAAGACTCTAAAGATTAGAGGTGAAGCATTATGAGGTGAGATTGAGATTAGAACAAGGGTTCGTTTGAGATTGCGATAACTTATTAAAAAACACTTAATCTTGTCAAAGTACTTATTAAATGCTTAATCACATTGTTTGGATGCACACTTGCATAAGTACTTTTTCGATTTGATAATGTGAAATTTTGAATTTTTAAAACATATTTATCTCTTCATTTAGCTCAAAATTTATATTCCTTCCGTCCCACTTTTTCGTCTGTCCCAAATTATAGTCCACTTTTCAATTGAAAAATGTAGTTATTTTTTAATTTATCTAAAATACTCTTATTCAATGTAGGTTGTTATTAGTATGAACTACCTTATTTAATATAGATTGTTGATCTACCCCATTTAATACATTTAGATTTAATGTGAAATAATATAAAATGAGGATTGATTCTTTTATGACCATCAATTCAAGTTTCATGAATAATTAATATAAAGTTATACTCTATTTAATGTAAGGGTATTTTAGGAAAATAGCAATCTAAATTTATTTTTCTAACAAAGTTAACTACTTTTTCTTAAACTATGTGAAAAAAACTAGAACTATCAAAATGGGACAGATGGAATAATAACATTGTTAAAGTTAATTTTTTATTTTTTTTGGAATGTAAAAGTTGCTCTAAAAGCACCAATTTTGAACTTATGCCAAAAGTGCTTTATTGGTCAAAAACTCTACTCCTAAATTCAAGAAACGATACTTACTAGTCATTTAAAAATACTTTTGTCTTTTAAAAGCACTTTTTTAGTAAAAGCATCGCAACCCCAAAGGGTATCTAAGATAACTCATGTTAAATAAGCTAATGTCACCGCAAGTTTAGTTTCTTTTCAAAGAAGTAAATGCTATTAATAGTTCCTAGTTTTGTCACAACATGGACGAAGTTGTGTTGGCCCAAAAATGTGTTCGGCCCTTTTTTTTTTGTTTTTTGTTTTTTAGTGTAAGTGGGTAATTTCAAATTTGGGATCTCTCATCTCTATTCTCTTCCTTTTACCATCCAACCCATCCTTCTAAACAATGTCTGTTGGACTTCAAATCTTAATTTGGAGTAATCCAGTTTGTAATTCTTGGCAGCTGGTTATCTTTCCTCGTTCATCATTGATGAATGATTGAGTCCATTCAAACTTTTTTTGATAAAAAAAAAATGATACAGATGAATTAGAGAGCATTAGAGATTTGAAGCACTTAGGTAGCAAAGGGGTGGGCGCGGGTCGGATACCCGCCTCCCATTCACCATTTGGCTGATCCGACCCGCATCTTACGGGTCAGTCATTTTCTGACCCTTGTCCGCCCTGCGTATCAGCGGGTATCCGGTTATAGGGTACCTGCTTCCGGTTATAGGGTACCCGCTGAGATAGGGTCGGGTCAGCGGGTACCCGCCCCATCTTATTTATCATTTATTTTTTTTTAAAAAATAATTTATACTAATTTAATTTTATATTTTACACATTCATCTAAGATTTAATAATTTTTTTTCTAAAAAAGGTTTCTCACCAAGAAACAAGCATGTGAAGAGAATATAAGATAAAGGAAAAAATTAAAAGAATTCAAAATCAATAAAAGTTTGAAATAAGTAGCACAATTTTTAATATATATGTTCCACATCAATTAAACTCTTTTCTATAAAATATAAGATCATGGCCTCTACAAATGAATCTTGTAAATAAACTATAGTCTCTCATATTTGTAATGCAATTTATTCAATAAAATTATATATTTAGTTCTAAATTATTATTTTATAGTGTGTGTATAAAAATAAAAATAAAAAAATATATATGCGGGACGGATCAGGTACCCGCGAGTTTTTAATTATGTGACCCTAACCTGCCTCGCATCTTAGCGGGTACCCGACCCTCTTTTAACTCGATCAAATAATAAAAATCAAATATCCTAATTTTCGAATCGGATCGGATCGGATATGACGGGTTTTCAGGTTAACGGATAATTTTGCCCATCCCTAGGTAGCATTGCCCTCTACCTTGTCCTCGCTATTCCAGCTCTTCTCTTGAAACGATTTTTCCATTAGATAGTGTTTGTTTATAGGGAAAAGTATAGGAAAGTGAAAGAAAGTTATTTTTTGCTTCAATCAAGATTTTAGTTAGCAGGAATGTTGAAAAATTTTATTGCATTTTCTGCATTTTCTTGTATTTTGTGTCCTGCAAAGTTTGTAGGATTTTGAAGGAAAATAGTTAGTTACAAAAGTTTCAATAACGCCTACTAATTGTCATTAATTTCCCATATTCTCTCAATATTTTTCTTAATAACCAAACGTGTATGGAATACTTTTCATTTTCTTTTACCTCATTTTTCTTCACTGCACTTTTCCATAGAACTTTCTTTCTATTCAAACAGCGCCTTTTAAGGTTGCTAAGAATACAAGAAGAAATTGAGATTTTTTCTTTTTTCTTTTTGTCATTGTCTTATTTTTGCTTGTGTCACAGCAAGAGTGAATACGACCATTATAAACTAAAAAGGGTTTTTAATTGTATTTCATGCTAGATGGGCAATTGCATGCTTGGAATCAACAATATGCCAATATATAATTAAAAATAATAATTGTATGATTGAGCTTGGGACTCCAGATTTGCAAATTGAACTTTACACTGATAGTCCTTTGTAAAAATCATATTCTTTAAAATCAATCGACTGCGAAATTAATAATATATTCTTAATTTAACTTGTACTTGTTGGAGGAGAGTACACGAACAATCTCTGATCTTAAAAAATAACCACCTTGGAATTGATAACTACTAAGAAGTTCGGTAGGGCTGAGGCGCGTAGAACGCTCTCTTTAAGACGATACGCGCCCCTACGGTGCTTTTCAAACCGATGCAGAAGGTCTAGAGCGCCGCCTCCAGGATACAACAACCCAACTCTATAGTTGTTACTTCTCTTTGATCTGCACAACCAAGAGAAGCAGAAGCTTCCCAATATCCTTCTTTGCCCAAAGAAAACAGAATGAAGGAGAAAGAAATAAATGTGAGGAGGATAGTATTTTAGAGTGATTTTTTGTTGTGAGAAGAAGTGTGTCAAAACCTTTTGAGAACTCCACTATTTATAGGCTACAAAATCTTAAGTAAAAGAAAAACTAATGTGTAACAGTTTTTCATATTAAAACGTAGTTAATAGGTAGAATTAGTAACCTAAAGAGTTAATTCACATTTGAATGGGTTATAAAGACTTATTCAAATAATCCTTTTGTAACCCCCACAATAATACATAATGTCTTATTCAAAATTCTTTTGTAACTCCCACAATACCAAATAATTCTTTTGTAACTCTTATTCAAAAAAGTAACTCACAATTATAACTCCATTCAAAATGCAATGTAACTCCCACAATAACAATTTACATAACTCACCAATGAATACTATTGTAACTCCTTGAAAAGATTTATCCAAAAATTAAGATTTTATTAAAATACACCAACATTCCCCCACTTATTTTAATAAAATCTGAAAAAAAATAAAAGGACATTTGGGCAAAGTGAGAATATCATGCATAGTGAAAGTGGCATTGCCTTGAAACCTTCACTTAGTGTTTCCATAATCCTCATATTAGAGTCAAAGTGGACTAAAGCCTTGAAACTAAGACTACTTTAAGATATGTTAGATTATGTCACACACATGATATTCAAGATATTAATTAATATGCTTCTTAAGCCAGCACATTACGGCCTTGTGCTTTATCCTAGATTCATGAATGCTTTAGAAAATTAGCCAAATTCTCATAGGAAGCGGCCTTTACTTCCACACTCATATAGGTGAGTCTATCAAGAATGCCCCTATGACTAAGGCATCCTACCCATAAAGGGCTATAGAACTCATTAAAAGATTTATATCAAATCTTAACCTTTTCTTCGTCATAGAACCACGAGCATGCTTTACACCATGGGAAGGGATTTAATATACGCATGCTTTTCACCCAAACCATTCTATGATTCGTTTATCCCTGACCTAGTTCTTGGGATCTCCAATCCCTAGGTAGTTGTATCCTCATAGATGATTCCAATTTAAAAATTTTTAGGCTCAAGTCCCATTCCCTTTGATGTTTGAGAAATTTGTTCTCTAGCTAGAGCTTTCGTTAATGGATCAGCGAGATTTTCTTTTGATATCACATGGTCTATATTTATAGCACCATCACATAAATATGATCTCACAGTACTGTGTTTTCTTCTAATAGCTCTGGATTTTCCATTATAATATTTGTTATGTACTCTACCAATTGCAGCAGTACTATCACAATGTAAAAGTATGGGTGGTACCGGTTTATCCCAAACGGGAATTTCAGATAATAAATCTCTTAACCAACTGGCTTCTTCACCGGCAGAAGCTAAAGCTATAAGCTCTGCTTCCATAGTAGATTTAGCAATAATGTGTTGTTTTTTAGATCTCCAACACACAGCTGCACCACCCAAAATAAAAATATAGCCAGTGGTAGATAATGAGTCACCAGATTGAGAATTCCAATCTGCATCACTAAACCCTTCTAGAACAGCAGGGTAATTTTTATAAAGTAAACCATAATTTATAGTACCTTTAAGATATTTCATAACACGAGTAATAGCATTCCAATGATCATAACTAGGTTTACTTGTAAATCTACTCAAAATATTTACAGCATAAGCAATAGCTGGTCGAGTACAATCAGTGGCATATCTCAAACTTCCAATTATACTTGCATATTCATGCTGATTTAACACAAATGCATCATTCTCAGTTGGATATAAATGCACACTAGAATCAAAAGGAGAGGAAACTGGTTTACAATCATAATACTTATATTTTTTAAGTATTTTTTCAATATAATGTGCTTGATCTAACATAATTCCTCTAGGGCTTCTAGTAATTTTCATTCCAAGTATTACATTGGTTTCACCCAAATCTTTCATATCAAAATTATTTTTTAGTAACCCCTTGGTATTTTCAATAATATTCAAATTAGTCCCAAAAATTAAAAGGTCATCAACATACAAGCATAAGATAACATGAGTATCTTCAATAGATTTATAGTAAATACATTTATCACTTTCATTTATTTTAAAATTATTTGATATCATGCTCTTATCAAATTTTTCGTGCCACTGCTTAGGAGCTTGTTTCAAACCATATAAAGATTTTGTTAACTTACACACTTTGTTTTCATGACCAGGTTGTACAAAACCTTGTGGTTGATCCATATATATTTCTTCTTCTAAATCTCCATTCAAAAAAGCTGTTTTTACATCCATTTGATGAATTTTAAGATTATGAATGGCAGCAATAGCTATAAGCAATCTTATTGATGTAACTCTTGTTACTGGTGAATATGTATCAAAAAAGTCTACATTTTCTTTTTGCTTAAAGCCTTTAGCTACAATACTCACATTTTTCAAAATCATTTTGAAGCTTAGGTAACAATCCAATATAACTCATATTCTTTAAGTATTTAGAATTAACATGACAAAGTCGAGCATGCCATAAATTAGTACTAGAAGCAATATAAACATAACTAGGAGATATTTTATTCATTTCAACATTCAATTTGAACATACCATCATATGCATAACCTTTTCCAACAAATGCATTATTTTTTCTAATCACATATTGATCAGAATCTATAATTTGCTTGAACCCAGCTTTGTTGAGAAGATAGCTTGAAACCAAGTTCTTTCTGATTTGAGGAGTATGAAGAACATCTTTCAAGGTTAAAGTACGGCCAGAGGTGAATTTTAGATCCACATCACCAATACCCACCACCTTAGTGGTATGTGAGTCACCAAGTAGGACCATTTTACCTTCTTCAGCATGAGTGTAGCTTTTGAACCAATCTTTATCATGGCAAATGTGCCTAGAAGCACCTGAATCTGCCCACCACCCTTCATGATTCTCTAGCATGTTCACCTCAGTTATCATAGCCACTAAAGGCTCTTCAGCTACATGAGCTTGAGGTTTATCACCATGCTTCTTAGGTTGTCCACGTTTTCTAAAATAACAATCCTTGGCTTGGTGGCCAGGTTTTCCACATACAAAACATGGACCCCTAAGAGTTTTATTATTATTAGAAGGGGTTTCTTGGTTCTTTCTAGGTCCTTTATATTGATATTGTGGTCTATTCTTATTTTTCATGTTTTTTCCTCTAGGCCTCAAGTATGCATTATTCTTAGAATTCTGACGTCTAGAGACATTATCAGTTGAAGTAATAAAATGTACCTTATTAGTGTCACCATTGCCATTGGTCTCCTCAGGCTTATCTTGCTTCCTTGCCTCCTCCTCAATTCTAAGTCGAGCCATGAGATTGACTAGCGTGATCTCCGACTGCTTGTGGCGTAGTCCCTTTTGAATGTCCTTCCAAGAGTTTGGTAATTTGTCAATTATAGCGGCCACTTGCATTTGTTCATCCACCTTGATGCCTTCATATTGAATTTCATGAACTATATTTTGTAGTTCATGTATTTGAACAAGGACAGATTTGTTTTCTGCCATTTGATACTTGAAGTAACGGCTACAAGCGTATTTCTTGGCTCCAGCTTCTTCAGTATCATATTTCTTTTGCAAAGCCTTCCAAATCTTTTTAACTGTGGAATAAGAAGTGGAATAGTAATCATAAAACTCATCGGATAAGCAATTAAGAAGATAGTTTTTACAATCTTCTTCATCACTTCTCCATTTTTGAACACTTTGTTCGTGCTCTTGCTTCTGTTGCTCATCCATGTCATCAACACGGATTTTGGTTGGATTTTTGGCCGTAAGTACCCAAGCTACCTTCATGAGTTTTAGGTAGAAAAGTACTTTTTTTAGCCCATCTTTTGAAGTGTTCGCCATTGAACTTGAAAGGCTTGTTGAGATCTGTAGAGCTTTCGACGGATGTAGGGACAGTAGAGTTAGTGTTGCTCTCCATTTTAGTATCGTCTTAAAATTGTTGAAGGAGAGTACACGAACAATCTCTGATCTTCAAAAATAACCACCTTGGAATTGACAACTACTAAGAAGTTCGGTAGGGCTGAGGCGCGTAGAACGCTCTCTTTAAGACGATACGCGCCCCTACGGTGCTTTTCAAACCGATGCAGAAGGTCTAGCGCGCCGCCTCCAGGATACAACAGCCCAACTCTATAGTTGTTACTTCTCTTTGATCTGCACAACCAAGAGAAGCAAAAGCTTCCCAATATCCTTCTTTGCCCAAAGAAAACAGAATGAAGGAGAAAGAAATAAATGTGAGGAGGATAGTATTTTAGAGTGATTTTTTGTTGTGAGAAGAAGTGTGTCAAAACCTTTTGAGAACTCCACTATTTATAGGCTACAAAATCTTAAGTAAAAGAAAAACTAATGTGTAACAGTTTTTCATATTAAAACGTAGTTAATAGGTAGAATTAGTAACCTAAAGAGTTAATTCACATTTGAATGGGTTATAAAGACTTATTCAAATAATCCTTTTGTAACCCCCACAATAATACATAATGTCTTATTCAAAATTCTTTTGTAACTCCCACAATACCAAATAATTCTTTTGTAACTCTTATTCAAAAAAGTAACTCACAATTATAACTCCATTCAAAATGCAATGTAACTCCCACAATAACAATTTACATAACTCACCAATGAATACTATTGTAACTCCTTGAAAAGATTTATCCAAAAATTAAGATTTTATTAAAATACACCAACATTCCCCCACTTATTTTAATAAAATCTGAAAAAAAATAAAAGGACATTTGGGCAAAGTGAGAATATCATGCATAGTGAAAGTGGCATTGCCTTGAAACCTTCACTTAGTGTTTCCATAATCCTCATATTAGAGTCAAAGTGGACTAAAGCCTTGAAACTAAGACTACTTTAAGATATGTTAGATTATGTCACACACATGATATTCAAGATATTAATTAATATGCTTCTTAAGCCAGCACATTACGGCCTTGTGCTTTATCCTAGATTCATGAATGCTTTAGAAAATTAGCCAAATTCTCATAGGAAGCGGCCTTTACTTCCACACTCATATAGGTGAGTCTATCAAGAATGCCCCTATGACTAAGGCATCCTACCCATAAAGGGCTATAGAACTCATTAAAAGATTTATATCAAATCTTAACCTTTTCTTCGTCATAGAACCACGAGCATGCTTTACACCATGGGAAGGGATTTAATATACGCATGCTTTTCACCCAAACCATTCTATGATTCGTTTATCCCTGACCTAGTTCTTGGGATCTCCAATCCCTAGGTAGTTGTATCCTCATAGATGATTCCAATTTAAAAATTTTTAGGCTCAAGTCCCATTCCCTTTGATGTTTGAGAAATTTGTTCTCTAGCTAGAGCTTTCGTTAATGGATCAGCGAGATTTTCTTTTGATATCACATGGTCTATATTTATAGCACCATCACATAAATATGATCTCACAGTACTGTGTTTTCTTCTAATAGCTCTGGATTTTCCATTATAATATTTGTTATGTACTCTACCAATTGCAGCAGTACTATCACAATGTAAAAGTATGGGTGGTACCGGTTTATCCCAAACGGGAATTTCAGATAATAAATCTCTTAACCAACTGGCTTCTTCACCGGCAGAAGCTAAAGCTATAAGCTCTGCTTCCATAGTAGATTTAGCAATAATGTGTTGTTTTTTAGATCTCCAACACACAGCTGCACCACCCAAAATAAAAATATAGCCAGTGGTAGATAATGAGTCACCAGATTGAGAATTCCAATCTGCATCACTAAACCCTTCTAGAACAGCAGGGTAATTTTTATAAAGTAAACCATAATTTATAGTACCTTTAAGATATTTCATAACACGAGTAATAGCATTCCAATGATCATAACTAGGTTTACTTGTAAATCTACTCAAAATATTTACAGCATAAGCAATAGCTGGTCGAGTACAATCAGTGGCATATCTCAAACTTCCAATTATACTTGCATATTCATGCTGATTTAACACAAATGCATCATTCTCAGTTGGATATAAATGCACACTAGAATCAAAAGGAGAGGAAACTGGTTTACAATCATAATACTTATATTTTTTAAGTATTTTTTCAATATAATGTGCTTGATCTAACATAATTCCTCTAGGGCTTCTAGTAATTTTCATTCCAAGTATTACATTGGTTTCACCCAAATCTTTCATATCAAAATTATTTTTTAGTAACCCCTTGGTATTTTCAATAATATTCAAATTAGTCCCAAAAATTAAAAGGTCATCAACATACAAGCATAAGATAACATGAGTATCTTCAATAGATTTATAGTAAATACATTTATCACTTTCATTTATTTTAAAATTATTTGATATCATGCTCTTATCAAATTTTTCGTGCCACTGCTTAGGAGCTTGTTTCAAACCATATAAAGATTTTGTTAACTTACACACTTTGTTTTCATGACCAGGTTGTACAAAACCTTGTGGTTGATCCATATATATTTCTTCTTCTAAATCTCCATTCAAAAAAGCTGTTTTTACATCCATTTGATGAATTTTAAGATTATGAATGGCAGCAATAGCTATAAGCAATCTTATTGATGTAACTCTTGTTACTGGTGAATATGTATCAAAAAAGTCTACATTTTCTTTTTGCTTAAAGCCTTTAGCTACAATACTCACATTTTTCAAAATCATTTTGAAGCTTAGGTAACAATCCAATATAACTCATATTCTTTAAGTATTTAGAATTAACATGACAAAGTCGAGCATGCCATAAATTAGTACTAGAAGCAATATAAACATAACTAGGAGATATTTTATTCATTTCAACATTCAATTTGAACATACCATCATATGCATAACCTTTTCCAACAAATGCATTATTTTTTCTAATCACATATTGATCAGAATCTATAATTTGCTTGAACCCAGCTTTGTTGAGAAGATAGCTTGAAACCAAGTTCTTTCTGATTTGAGGAGTATGAAGAACATCTTTCAAGGTTAAAGTACGGCCAGAGGTGAATTTTAGATCCACATCACCAATACCCACCACCTTAGTGGTATGTGAGTCACCAAGTAGGACCATTTTACCTTCTTCAGCATGAGTGTAGCTTTTGAACCAATCTTTATCATGGCAAATGTGCCTAGAAGCACCTGAATCTGCCCACCACCCTTCATGATTCTCTAGCATGTTCACCTCAGTTATCATAGCCACTAAAGGCTCTTCAGCTACATGAGCTTGAGGTTTATCACCATGCTTCTTAGGTTGTCCACGTTTTCTAAAATAACAATCCTTGGCTTGGTGGCCAGGTTTTCCACATACAAAACATGGACCCCTAAGAGTTTTATTATTATTAGAAGGGGTTTCTTGGTTCTTTCTAGGTCCTTTATATTGATATTGTGGTCTATTCTTATTTTTCATGTTTTTTCCTCTAGGCCTCAAGTATGCATTATTCTTAGAATTCTGACGTCTAGAGACATTATCAGTTGAAGTAATAAAATGTACCTTATTAGTGTCACCATTGCCATTGGTCTCCTCAGGCTTATCTTGCTTCCTTGCCTCCTCCTCAATTCTAAGTCGAGCCATGAGATTGACTAGCGTGATCTCCGACTGCTTGTGGCGTAGTCCCTTTTGAATGTCCTTCCAAGAGTTTGGTAATTTGTCAATTATAGCGGCCACTTGCATTTGTTCATCCACCTTGATGCCTTCATATTGAATTTCATGAACTATATTTTGTAGTTCATGTATTTGAACAAGGACAGATTTGTTTTCTGCCATTTGATACTTGAAGTAACGGCTACAAGCGTATTTCTTGGCTCCAGCTTCTTCAGTATCATATTTCTTTTGCAAAGCCTTCCAAATCTTTTTAACTGTGGAATAAGAAGTGGAATAGTAATCATAAAACTCATCGGATAAGCAATTAAGAAGATAGTTTTTACAATCTTCTTCATCACTTCTCCATTTTTGAACACTTTGTTCGTGCTCTTGCTTCTGTTGCTCATCCATGTCATCAACACGGATTTTGGTTGGATTTTTGGCCGTAAGTACCCAAGCTACCTTCATGAGTTTTAGGTAGAAAAGTACTTTTTTTAGCCCATCTTTTGAAGTGTTCGCCATTGAACTTGAAAGGCTTGTTGAGATCTGTAGAGCTTTCGACGGATGTAGGGACAGTAGAGTTAGTGTTGCTCTCCATTTTAGTATCGTCTTAAAATTGTTGAAGGAGAGTACACGAACAATCTCTGATCTTCAAAAATAACCACCTTGGAATTGACAACTACTAAGAAGTTCGGTAGGGCTGAGGCGCGTAGAACGCTCTCTTTAAGACGATACGCGCCCCTACGGTGCTTTTCAAACCGATGCAGAAGGTCTAGCGCGCCGCCTCCAGGATACAACAGCCCAACTCTATAGTTGTTACTTCTCTTTGATCTGCACAACCAAGAGAAGCAAAAGCTTCCCAATATCCTTCTTTGCCCAAAGAAAACAGAATGAAGGAGAAAGAAATAAATGTGAGGAGGATAGTATTTTAGAGTGATTTTTTGTTGTGAGAAGAAGTGTGTCAAAACCTTTTGAGAACTCCACTATTTATAGGCTACAAAATCTTAAGTAAAAGAAAAACTAATGTGTAACAGTTTTTCATATTAAAACGTAGTTAATAGGTAGAATTAGTAACCTAAAGAGTTAATTCACATTTGAATGGGTTATAAAGACTTATTCAAATAATCCTTTTGTAACCCCCACAATAATACATAATGTCTTATTCAAAATTCTTTTGTAACTCCCACAATACCAAATAATTCTTTTGTAACTCTTATTCAAAAAAGTAACTCACAATTATAACTCCATTCAAAATGCAATGTAACTCCCACAATAACAATTTACATAACTCACCAATGAATACTATTGTAACTCCTTGAAAAGATTTATCCAAAAATTAAGATTTTATTAAAATACACCAACATTCCCCCACTTATTTTAATAAAATCTGAAAAAAAATAAAAGGACATTTGGGCAAAGTGAGAATATCATGCATAGTGAAAGTGGCATTGCCTTGAAACCTTCACTTAGTGTTTCCATAATCCTCATATTAGAGTCAAAGTGGACTAAAGCCTTGAAACTAAGACTACTTTAAGATATGTTAGATTATGTCACACACATGATATTCAAGATATTAATTAATATGCTTCTTAAGCCAGCACATTACGGCCTTGTGCTTTATCCTAGATTCATGAATGCTTTAGAAAATTAGCCAAATTCTCATAGGAAGCGGCCTTTACTTCCACACTCATATAGGTGAGTCTATCAAGAATGCCCCTATGACTAAGGCATCCTACCCATAAAGGGCTATAGAACTCATTAAAAGATTTATATCAAATCTTAACCTTTTCTTCGTCATAGAACCACGAGCATGCTTTACACCATGGGAAGGGATTTAATATACGCATGCTTTTCACCCAAACCATTCTATGATTCGTTTATCCCTGACCTAGTTCTTGGGATCTCCAATCCCTAGGTAGTTGTATCCTCATAGATGATTCCAATTTAAAAATTTTTAGGCTCAAGTCCCATTCCCTTTGATGTTTGAGAAATTTGTTCTCTAGCTAGAGCTTTCGTTAATGGATCAGCGAGATTTTCTTTTGATATCACATGGTCTATATTTATAGCACCATCACATAAATATGATCTCACAGTACTGTGTTTTCTTCTAATAGCTCTGGATTTTCCATTATAATATTTGTTATGTACTCTACCAATTGCAGCAGTACTATCACAATGTAAAAGTATGGGTGGTACCGGTTTATCCCAAACGGGAATTTCAGATAATAAATCTCTTAACCAACTGGCTTCTTCACCGGCAGAAGCTAAAGCTATAAGCTCTGCTTCCATAGTAGATTTAGCAATAATGTGTTGTTTTTTAGATCTCCAACACACAGCTGCACCACCCAAAATAAAAATATAGCCAGTGGTAGATAATGAGTCACCAGATTGAGAATTCCAATCTGCATCACTAAACCCTTCTAGAACAGCAGGGTAATTTTTATAAAGTAAACCATAATTTATAGTACCTTTAAGATATTTCATAACACGAGTAATAGCATTCCAATGATCATAACTAGGTTTACTTGTAAATCTACTCAAAATATTTACAGCATAAGCAATAGCTGGTCGAGTACAATCAGTGGCATATCTCAAACTTCCAATTATACTTGCATATTCATGCTGATTTAACACAAATGCATCATTCTCAGTTGGATATAAATGCACACTAGAATCAAAAGGAGAGGAAACTGGTTTACAATCATAATACTTATATTTTTTAAGTATTTTTTCAATATAATGTGCTTGATCTAACATAATTCCTCTAGGGCTTCTAGTAATTTTCATTCCAAGTATTACATTGGTTTCACCCAAATCTTTCATATCAAAATTATTTTTTAGTAACCCCTTGGTATTTTCAATAATATTCAAATTAGTCCCAAAAATTAAAAGGTCATCAACATACAAGCATAAGATAACATGAGTATCTTCAATAGATTTATAGTAAATACATTTATCACTTTCATTTATTTTAAAATTATTTGATATCATGCTCTTATCAAATTTTTCGTGCCACTGCTTAGGAGCTTGTTTCAAACCATATAAAGATTTTGTTAACTTACACACTTTGTTTTCATGACCAGGTTGTACAAAACCTTGTGGTTGATCCATATATATTTCTTCTTCTAAATCTCCATTCAAAAAAGCTGTTTTTACATCCATTTGATGAATTTTAAGATTATGAATGGCAGCAATAGCTATAAGCAATCTTATTGATGTAACTCTTGTTACTGGTGAATATGTATCAAAAAAGTCTACATTTTCTTTTTGCTTAAAGCCTTTAGCTACAATACTCACATTTTTCAAAATCATTTTGAAGCTTAGGTAACAATCCAATATAACTCATATTCTTTAAGTATTTAGAATTAACATGACAAAGTCGAGCATGCCATAAATTAGTACTAGAAGCAATATAAACATAACTAGGAGATATTTTATTCATTTCAACATTCAATTTGAACATACCATCATATGCATAACCTTTTCCAACAAATGCATTATTTTTTCTAATCACATATTGATCAGAATCTATAATTTGCTTGAACCCAGCTTTGTTGAGAAGATAGCTTGAAACCAAGTTCTTTCTGATTTGAGGAGTATGAAGAACATCTTTCAAGGTTAAAGTACGGCCAGAGGTGAATTTTAGATCCACATCACCAATACCCACCACCTTAGTGGTATGTGAGTCACCAAGTAGGACCATTTTACCTTCTTCAGCATGAGTGTAGCTTTTGAACCAATCTTTATCATGGCAAATGTGCCTAGAAGCACCTGAATCTGCCCACCACCCTTCATGATTCTCTAGCATGTTCACCTCAGTTATCATAGCCACTAAAGGCTCTTCAGCTACATGAGCTTGAGGTTTATCACCATGCTTCTTAGGTTGTCCACGTTTTCTAAAATAACAATCCTTGGCTTGGTGGCCAGGTTTTCCACATACAAAACATGGACCCCTAAGAGTTTTATTATTATTAGAAGGGGTTTCTTGGTTCTTTCTAGGTCCTTTATATTGATATTGTGGTCTATTCTTATTTTTCATGTTTTTTCCTCTAGGCCTCAAGTATGCATTATTCTTAGAATTCTGACGTCTAGAGACATTATCAGTTGAAGTAATAAAATGTACCTTATTAGTGTCACCATTGCCATTGGTCTCCTCAGGCTTATCTTGCTTCCTTGCCTCCTCCTCAATTCTAAGTCGAGCCATGAGATTGACTAGCGTGATCTCCGACTGCTTGTGGCGTAGTCCCTTTTGAATGTCCTTCCAAGAGTTTGGTAATTTGTCAATTATAGCGGCCACTTGCATTTGTTCATCCACCTTGATGCCTTCATATTGAATTTCATGAACTATATTTTGTAGTTCATGTATTTGAACAAGGACAGATTTGTTTTCTGCCATTTGATACTTGAAGTAACGGCTACAAGCGTATTTCTTGGCTCCAGCTTCTTCAGTATCATATTTCTTTTGCAAAGCCTTCCAAATCTTTTTAACTGTGGAATAAGAAGTGGAATAGTAATCATAAAACTCATCGGATAAGCAATTAAGAAGATAGTTTTTACAATCTTCTTCATCACTTCTCCATTTTTGAACACTTTGTTCGTGCTCTTGCTTCTGTTGCTCATCCATGTCATCAACACGGATTTTGGTTGGATTTTTGGCCGTAAGTACCCAAGCTACCTTCATGAGTTTTAGGTAGAAAAGTACTTTTTTTAGCCCATCTTTTGAAGTGTTCGCCATTGAACTTGAAAGGCTTGTTGAGATCTGTAGAGCTTTCGACGGATGTAGGGACAGTAGAGTTAGTGTTGCTCTCCATTTTAGTATCGTCTTAAAATTGTTGAAGGAGAGTACACGAACAATCTCTGATCTTCAAAAATAACCACCTTGGAATTGACAACTACTAAGAAGTTCGGTAGGGCTGAGGCGCGTAGAACGCTCTCTTTAAGACGATACGCGCCCCTACGGTGCTTTTCAAACCGATGCAGAAGGTCTAGCGCGCCGCCTCCAGGATACAACAGCCCAACTCTATAGTTGTTACTTCTCTTTGATCTGCACAACCAAGAGAAGCAAAAGCTTCCCAATATCCTTCTTTGCCCAAAGAAAACAGAATGAAGGAGAAAGAAATAAATGTGAGGAGGATAGTATTTTAGAGTGATTTTTTGTTGTGAGAAGAAGTGTGTCAAAACCTTTTGAGAACTCCACTATTTATAGGCTACAAAATCTTAAGTAAAAGAAAAACTAATGTGTAACAGTTTTTCATATTAAAACGTAGTTAATAGGTAGAATTAGTAACCTAAAGAGTTAATTCACATTTGAATGGGTTATAAAGACTTATTCAAATAATCCTTTTGTAACCCCCACAATAATACATAATGTCTTATTCAAAATTCTTTTGTAACTCCCACAATACCAAATAATTCTTTTGTAACTCTTATTCAAAAAAGTAACTCACAATTATAACTCCATTCAAAATGCAATGTAACTCCCACAATAACAATTTACATAACTCACCAATGAATACTATTGTAACTCCTTGAAAAGATTTATCCAAAAATTAAGATTTTATTAAAATACACCAACAGTACTAGGAGAGGACTCACCTTTAAACCAAACAAATAAGTGTATTTCTGATCTTCAAAATGTTTGAACCCCTAATTTGCACGTAAAATTGATTTTTTAAATTTTCTTTATGAAAAAATATACTATAACGATTTGACGTATGTAAAATAAAAAAATACAATAATAATTTGATATATGTAAAATAAAAAAGTGATTGAAAAATATATCTGATAAATACATAAAAATTTTTCCACCCCAAATCCATCATCATGAATTCCGGTGCCGTTTCTGGGGCTGGCCCCGGCCGCCGTCACTTGTCCTTGCCTTTCTTGCGCGATTTACTCGTTTACTCCACCGCCGGAGCTGGCACTGCTTTAGTACTAGGTTAATAACAAAACCAGTATCTTACTTTAGTCTTTTGTAGTAGTATATATATATATATATATATATATTTTTTTTCCTTTTCTGTTTATATTTGTCAAAATTTATGGTATATCTACTGCTCCATACAGGCGGGCGCCTGAATCATCCTCCCTCAGTGGGAGCTGCAGCTGCGTTTGTTGCCGGGTGTTGCTGTGGCTACATTTACATGGAATACAAGGAGGTACTAATTCATTAGATTCAGTGCCTAGTTTGGTAAACAAGCAAGAGAATTTATTGTTCTTACAGGTCAATACCATTTTGATGGTTGATGATTTTCTCGTTTCAAAATCACTACTTGATTTGTTTGGTGGGGTTAGTTTAGTAAGATAACGAAAGGGTTGATTTTTTATTCTAATATGTCCACTAATGGTAAAACTGATTTCAATATGCTCCAGTAGAAGTGTAACCCTTTTTTTTTTTCCCAGTGGTGATTCTTGAAATTAGTCATATACACTAGAAACAGAAGACAATATATGTAGGATGTGTTGGAATGTATGCCCTAAAACAATGTATTTGTTTTTATCTTATACATTCCTTATTATATGTTTTGTATTTTAATAACTTCTTATTTATCTGTTAAATATTAGATACAACCGATAAAGTCCTTATAATATTACTAATGTGATGATAGTCACAAGAGTTGGTGACTATGAGATATCAATCACATTTATAGTAATATTATTAAAATGCCCTAGTTTTTGTACTAATGAAATAAGACATCTTTAGTACGATAAAACTAGTACACAGTTAGCCTCTAATTAATGTAATTAGTGGTTGTTCTCATCAACTATGGTATGAAGATACTTAGGCTAATGTGTAGATGATTTGAAAAGTACAAATGCATTGGATGATCCGTTTAGAGATCCCGTTAGGATATCTATCTAGTGCCAATGGTGTATCTCTAGTGAAAATTGTGTAAGTGATCCTACGACTTGAGATCACCATAGTATCTTGAGTGTGAATCGCTACATTTTGACTCTATTTACTTGTTACTCTTCGTGAGTACCTTAAAATGTAGAAGTTGGATGTAGTGTGAAGCACGTAAAGAAAATGGGTGATCAAGACAGGATTTACCACTCTGATAGAAGGAGTTGATACGCAGCGGAAATCCTGTCTTGATAGAGTGGTAAATCCTGTCTTGATCACCCATTTTCTTTACGTGCTTCACACTACATCCAACTTCTACATTTTAACGTACTCACGAAGAGTAACAAGTAAATAGAGTCAAAATGTAGCGATTCACACTCAAGATACTATGGTGATCTCAAGTCGTAGGATCACTTACACAATTTTCACTAGAGATACACCATTGGCACTAGATAGATATCCTAACGGGATCTCTAAACGGATCATCCAATGCATTTGTACTTTTCAAATCATCTACACATTAGCCTAAGTATCTTCATACCATAGTTGATGAGAACAACCACTAATTACATTAATTAGAGGCTAACTGTGTACTAGTTTTATCGTACTAAAGATGTCCTATTTCATTAGTACAAAAACTAGGGCATTTTAATAATATTACTATAAATGTGATTGATATCTCATAGTCACCAACTCTTGTGACTATCATCACATTAGTAATATTATAAGGACTTTATCGGTTGTATCTAATATTTAACAGATAAATAAGAAGTTATTAAAATACAAAACATATAATAAGGAATGTATAAGATAAAAACAAATACATTGTTTTAGGGCATACATTCCAACAATCTCCCACTTGCACTAAAACACATTATCCATGTTTTTCATCCCATAAGATAATACATGACTATCATGCTTCTTTTGAGGAAGAACTTTAGTAAGAGGATCAGCTATGTTATCCTCTGTGGAGACTCTCTCTATCTTTACATCATTTCTAGCAACAATTTCTCTAATCAAGTGAAATCTCCTAAGCACATGTTTGGATCGCTGATGAGACCTAGGTTCCTTGGCTTGAGCTATAGCTCCATTGTTATCACAGTACAAAGTGACCGGATCAACAATGGTTGGAACCACACCAAGTTCAGTTACGAACTTTTTGATCCAAACTGCTTCCTTAGCTGCTTCCGCGGCCGCAATGTATTCAGCCTCTGTTGTAGAATCTGCTGTGGTGTCTTGTTTGGAACTCTTCCAACAGACAGCACCTCCATTAAGAGTAAAAATGAAGCCTGACTGTGATTTACAATCATCCTTATCTGATTGAAAACTCGCATCAGTATAGCCTTTGAGCTCTAACTCACCCTTTCCATAGATTAAGAACAAATCTTTGGTCCTTCTTAAGTACTTAAGAATGTTCTTAACGGCTATCCAATGACCCTCACCTGGATTAGCTTGAAATCTGCTTGTGACACTCAGAGCATAGGAGACATCAGGTCTTGTACATAACATAGCATACATAATTGATCCAATTGCTGAAGCATATGGAACATTGTGCATCTTGTCAGTCTCAACTTGTGTCTTTGGACACATGTTTTTAGAAAGGCTTATACCATGAGTCATAGGTAAATTACCCCTCTTAGACTGATCCATGCTAAACCTTTTTAGCACTTTCTCTATGTATGTAGATTGTGAAAGACCCAGTAGCCTTTTAGATCTATCCCTATAGATCTTAATGCCTAATATATAGGCCGCTTCTCCTAAATCTTTCATGGAAAAGTTCTTCGACAACCAACCCTTTACCGATTGTAACATCGGTGTATTGTTTCCCATTATTAATATGTCATCTACATATAAAATAAGGAAAACAATTGAACTCCCACTAACTTTCTTATACACACAAGATTCATCCGGATTCTTGAGAAATCCAAACTCTTTGATCGTCTCATCGAATCGGATGTTCCAACTCCTAGATGCCTGCTTAAGTCCATAAATGGACTTTTGTAGCTTACATATTTGACTAGGATTTGTAGATGTAAAGCCTTCAGGTTGTGTCATATACACATCCTCATGCAATGTCCCGTTAAGGAACGCAGTCTTTACATCCATCTGCCAAATCTCATAGTCATGATATGCTGCTATGGCAAGCAATATCCGAATGGATTTAAGCATAGCTACTGGTGAGAAAGTCTCATCATAATCGATTCCCTCTTTCTGCTTGTAGCCTTTGGCTACCAGTCTAGCTTTATAGGTAACCACATTACCATCCATGTCAGTCTTCTTCTTGAAGATCCATTTACACCCTACAGGTTTTATCCCTTCAGGTGGATCAACTAAGGTCCACACCTTATTGTCATACATGGAATTCATTTCGGAATTCATGGCTTCTAACCATTTAGAGGAGTCTGGATTGCTTATTGCCTCTTGGTAGGTAGTAGGTTCGTCATCTTGAATGACTAGAACATCATTGCTATGACTCACAAGAAATTGGTATCTCTTGGGAGTTGAGCGTGTTCTTACTGACCTACGAAGCCCTTGTGTATCAACAGCTTCAATATCTGCCCCATCATTATGTGGTTGAAGCTGTTCTTCATCAGGTCGCTCAATGTTTGTTGGATGATCCTGAATTTCTTCAAGATCTATTCTACTCCCACTGCTTCTTTCTAGAATATATTCTTTCTCTAGAAAAATAGCATGTTTTGAGACAAACACCTTTTGCTCAATTGGATTGTAGAAATAGTATCCTATAGACTCTCTTGGATACCCTACAAACAAACATTTGTCAGATCTAGCTTCAAGCTTGTCTGACTCTGCCCTCTTCACATAAGTTGGGCAGCCCCAAACCTTCATGTAAGACAGATTTGGTTTTCTTCCTTTCCACATCTCATATGGTGTGGAGTCGACAACTTTAGTGGGTACTCTATTAAGAGTATAAGAGGCTGCATCTAATGCAAATCCCCAAAACGATTTTGGGGCACTTGAGTGGCTCATCATAGAACGAACCATATCCAATAAGGTTCGGTTTCTCCTTTCAGATACACCATTTAACTGTGGTGTACCTGGAGGAGTCCATTGTGGAACTATTCCATTATCCTTTAAATAAACTCCAAACTCGTCATTTAAGTATTCTCCACCACGATCAGATCGTAGTGTCTTAATACTTTTATTGGTTTATTTTTCTACTTCATTCTTGAATTCCTTAAACTTTTCAAAGGATTCAGATTTGTATTTCATTAAATACACGTAACCATATCTCGAATGGTCATCTGTGAAGGTGATGAAGTATGAAAAACCACCTCTAGCAGTGATCGACATTGGACCGCATACATCAGTATGTATTAGCCCAAGTAAATCACTGGCTCGTTCCCCTTTTCCAGTAAAGGGCATTTTGGTCATTTTGCCAAGTAAACAAGCTTCGCATGTATCATACGATTCATAATCAAATGAATCCAAGTATCCATGTTGGTATAACTTGGAGATGCGTTTTTCATTTACATGACCAAGCCTACAGTGCCAGAGGTAGGTTTTATTTAGTTTATCTGTTCTCATTCTTTTTTCACTCACATTGAGAATTTGATGATCAAGGTCTAGAATATATAAACCGTTATTCCAACTTCCAGAACCATAAAACACACCATTTTTAGAAAAAGAACAACATTTATTCTCCTGGGTTATCCGAAACCCATTTAAATCCAAACAGGAAATAGAAATGATGTTTGTAGTAAGTGCTGGAACACAATAACAATTTAATAATTCTAAAATCAATCCACTGGGTAAAGTGATATAATAAGTCCCTACAGCTAAAGCAACAACTTTTGCTCCATTGCCCACACGTAGGGTGACTTCTCTTTTTCCCAGCTTTCTACTGTCCCTTAGACCCTGCATAGATGTGCAAATATGAGAACCACATCCGGTATCTAATACCCAAGAGTCTGATTTGGAAGTAGACACATTAATCTCAATCATATATGTACCTGATGATGAAGCTTCAGCAAGCTTCTTTTGCTTCAGGCTCTCCAAGTATGACTTGCAGTTCCTTTTCCAATGTCCAGTTTGATTACAATGGAAGCAGGTTGCTTTGGACTGGTCCGCCTTTGCCTTTTTGGGCTTTTGGGTGGGCTTGTTCTTGGATTTCTTAAATCCCTTTTCTTGCCTCTTCCTCTTCTTAGATGAAGTAACGACAAGCACACCATTAGAGCCTTTTCCCTTTTTGACTTCTTTCTCAGCAGTTTTCAGCACATTCAACAATTGAGGCAAAGTGTGCTGCAGATTGTTCATCTGATAGTTCATAACAAACTGTGAGAAAGAATCTGGCAGAGATTGGAGCACTAAATCAACATTCAGCTCCTGATCCATCTTAAAACCTAATTCGGCCAATTTTTCAATTAGCCCAATTATTTTTAAGACATGCGGAGCAACAGGTGCTCCCTCTGCCATCTTGCACCTGAACAATTCTTTAGAGGTATCATATCTAACCGTTCTCGATTGTTGTTTAAACAACTCTCTCAGGTGTTGTACAATATCATACGCCCCCATGTTCATGTGCTGCTGTTGAAGCTGAGGAGTCATGGAAGCTATCATGATACATGAAGCTTCCCTATTGTCATCCTTATGTTTCTTATAAGCATTTCTAACAGCAGCAGGTGCAGTAGGTTCAGGCTCTTGAGGCATAGGACCATCAAGTACATACTCAATTTTCTCATGAGTGAGAACGATAAGGACATTACGATGCCAATCAAGAAAGTTTGTGTCGTTGAGTTTGCAATCAGTAAGAATAGTACGAAGGCTCAAATTGTTACTCATTCTACAACAAAATGAAAGATAGAATTTGTTAGAAAAATGTTTTGTTTAATAAAATCATAAAAACTTCAAAATTATGATTTTATTTCCACTATTTTTTTTCAAATCAATTACCCTTCAAAATTGATTCGGGAATTTCTAAAATTCCATAGTGGCTAGAATCCTATCTTAATTTATTTCGACCTTGAGTGTGTCCCAACAAATCGAAAATAATTATGAAAGGCAGGTACTTTTACCAATTACAACTTATTGTAATTCCTAGATCAGTTGGGTGTCAACTCTTGACTTTAAATCTCTATGAATCAACCCAACACTTGCCTCTAAAATTAATGATTTTGAGTGAATCCCAACAAATCATAATTTTAGTTAAATCAAACCCATCATTCTTGAGATCATTTCCCATAGCAAAAACACGTAGTAAGTAAGGCAGCCTTGGGTGAATCCCAACAAGCTAGCACTTAATAACTACTCTAGTTTTAGACTATAATGATGGAAGGCATTTTATTGATTTAATATTATTGTTGAGGGATTTGTCTCCTTTTTTCCAAAAATATTTTATAATTATAATTTGGAAAAATTGCTCATTTGGTCTCATCAATAAACATGCTTATAACTATATCAAACTTATAAACATGAATTTAAATCGTGGATGGTTGTGGATATTCCTAGACTAATTTCCCCGGCCATTAGGAAAATTAGCATGAGACTAAAACCTTTAATCTCGCGACGAACCCCTTCGTTGTAGTATGCCTCCTTTCTTCTTTTCAAAGTAACAATTTCTATATAAATAATATAAATTCCTATCATCTATTCCTATCTATTGTACATTACAAATAGTATAGAAGAAACCCCGAGTTACATTCGGGGGAATTTAGATGAGAAAAGAATTTACAATTAGAAAATAAGAAAGGCAGGACACGCAGGCCCTATTTTAAAATTAATTACAACCATTCAATCTTAGAATGATTGTAACCATCCAAAATACCACAATCATATTGCGTACTATATCCACAACCATCCACCATGCATTTTCACGATTTAAACAACTTTAAATAAAAGAAAAGCATGTAAAATAAGCAATCTCAATTCATGGATTAATTGGATTTAATTCCTAAGGTCCCAAACAAATTTTGGGTCCATGCATACGCAAGAAATATTGGTAAAATTAAATTTTATTAGGTCAACTTTATCCTCAACTAATTTGAGGAAAGAATGGGAAAATAATTCAAATTAATCAAATTAGTTCTAAATTTATTCCCAACCTAACAGTATATGAAATAAATGATTCCATAATACATTTTAACAATTAAAATGGGATTTAATTCAGAAGATTGCCAAAAGTTCAAAACTTCAAGTTTTAGAAAATTTTTTTTTTCTTTCTTCTAAAACACTCCTGCAATCGTTTACTGTCATCTCCGGCAACTACCATTGGACACCACCACTTCAGCCACCACCGCTGAGGTCTGTACTTATCACCAGTGGCAACGGCTCCCAGCAGTAGCTCCCAGGTGGTCGCAACAATAGAGCTCAGCTACAGCAGCAACCTGCTGCAACGTTTCCTTGCATAGGTTGCTGCTGCAATTTGCAGCAGTTTTGATGCATTCACATGCCTTAAAAGCTCTTGGTTTGCTTACCTAGCAACCACCAAGAGCTATAGCAACTTTTCACCACCACCAAGGAAGCCTCCCATGGCCTCACATAGCAGCGGCAGCAAGCGGCAGCCCTTGGAAGATCGCTGGCAGCAATCACTCGCATGACCTTGCGGCTCCCATGGCCTGCTGCTGCTTTTGGTCGCCTGTTTGCTGGATAGCGAAGCTACCACCGCAACAGCCACCACCACTGGAGTCTCCACTGACCACCAGTGGCAGCGGCTCCTGGTAGCAGCCATCGGAGGTCATGGGCAGCAACCGTGAGGAGGCTGCTGTGCCCTGACCGATGTCTGCAGCAAATCTGCTGCGCTTTTGTCCCAGAGAGCTCATAGCTCTGTTACCCAGCAACCACCACCAGGAGTGCATCTTCTACTGCCACCATGGAAAAACCACCATGGTTTCACATGGCAGCTGCAACTGGCGGCAGCCCTTTCAGCCGCTACATCGCAGCAACCGCAGGTTTGCAAACGCAAACCTGCTATGTCGACTTTTTTTTTTTTTTTTTTTTCTTTTGGTCCAATGATCATCCTGCAACTTTTGCAGATGATCAACTATGACCATGGGTGACCCAAATCCACGAAAGAAGGGGAAAAAGGAAAAAACCAGGTGCTTGTGAAAACCTGCGACTGCGGCCACGGCTTTCAAAAGCTTTTAAAAATCAGGTTTTCAAAAGCTTTCATGCAAACCCTTTTTTTTTTTTTTTTTCTTTTCTTGTTTTGAAAAACCCAAAAACAATTCTTCCATAATTCCGCATATCAATTAAATCCAACCAGAAATATTAATCCATGAATCCAAAATTGCTTAAAATCATACGTAAAATTCTTAGGGATGGCTCTGATACCACTGTTGGGTTTTAGGGACGCTACGCAGCGGAAAAATAAAAAATTTTCCCTAAAACCATCCAGGAATCACCCTAGATTTTACGTATGATGTAAAATCTAGAGTGATTCCTGGATGGTTTTAGGGAAAATTTTTTATTTTTCCGCTGCGTAGTGTCCCTAAAACCCAACAGGATGTTCAATCAGGGTGGAGGGGCTTAGCCAAAAAGTTTTAAGTATTTGAGCTAGACTTCGGTTAACTGTTGGAGGAGCTCTACCAAATACTAATTTAGTTGTAGACTTCAAACCAACATCCTGTAGACGTGTATTTGTTAAATTAATGGTGGAAGCAACAGAAAAGAAAAAAAAACATCACCTTCATTCTATTTTTCGATGTTTAAGATTTAAGTTTCACTTGATTGTGGCATTGATACCAAGAATCCATGCCATATTGCCATAGATTTTACTTATATAGCTTTAGTTGTGCTATCATTTGCTTGTATATCTGATCCCCTGCTTACCAGCCATCTAGGATTCCTCATCGTGTGTTTGAGTTGTGGCGTTTTCTCATGGTTGATTTGATTACTAGTACTAGTTTCATCATTCATCCCGTGGTGGACTTGTGCTGAATGAGTTTCTGGTTCTGTTCGATGCCGTTGTTAGAGAAGATTGAACTTCATTATGTGAATTCCTTGATACTTCAAATGATGATTTGCTTTGTTTATCTGGGATCTGCAACCTTCTTTTTTGAGTTTAATGATGAGGTAAAGCAGAAGTCTGTTGAGAAATAATCATGCCACAGGTTTGGTGCTTGAATTTGGACACAACATGTTTTTAGCAGTTCTACTGTTCTACATGCTTCTTGTCCTGGTGTTTTATTTTTCTAGTTTATCTTTCTCCATTCTTGCCGTTTAAGGCGAACATGCCAATTGTTGTTGCCATAATTATTCTTTGTTTGGGGGATGGGGAGGCTAAAATGTTTATTGAGAACTTGGCATCATGCATGTATGTGTAAATCTGAAAGCTAAGCAAATTATGGACATCTTCCCCTGTCTGGTTAAAACTTAAAACCTGTCTGACCATGTGACTTTCTGAGTTGTTTCCATGGTTTGAGGCCCTCTTTTTCTTTCTTTCTTTCTGTTTTTTCGAATTTCCTCTCTTTGGCTCATTGTATCCTCTGCCCTAGATCTCTAGTTGGGTTTAATGTCTCTCTTCTTTTCGTTTCTGTGATTTTGATCTGATCAGGATAAGCGTGAGAAAGCAGCAGGAGGTTGTCTTGTTATGGTGACTGATGAAGGCGAAGCGTCTGGGGCGCACTTTATTTTTGTTATTATTATGGATAGAATGTGCGGTTGCTGAGTTTGATAATTTCAGATGACCTTAACCTTGTTTTTGATGGTAGTATTTGGATATCTGCAAGTCTTGTAAACAATAATATCATGATGGTCTGCTATGAGGCGCTCTCAATAGTATCATTGGGCTAAATTGAAATCTGCTGTAGTCCTTATCTCCATTTTGAACCCAACTAACCTTGTTTGGATTGTAATTTTTTTACACCAAAAAAAAATTCATTTTTCATAAATATATTTTTCAATCACTTTAATCAGGTTTTAACACTTACATGCCTGTATAAAATCCCAAGTTGGATGTAAATTGGATAACAAATTTTAATCACGATGCAGCAAAACTCAAAATTCACCTAGCCTAGCCTAGCCTAGCCCAGGCCAAAGCCAACAACCAAAAAAAAAATATGTTTTTTGAGAGTTTGGTCTGTGGTTACTTAACGGGGGTATTTGGATTGAAAATTATTTGAAATATTATTTGGATTAATTATTATAGCATTTTTTTGTGATTTAATGTATATAAGATAAAAGATAATTGAAAAGATAAAAGGAATGTCAAAATTTTTTTTTTGTGATGTGTTTGGATTGCATTTTCCGTGATTTTTCATGGAAAAATTACTGTAGTGATTTGATGTATGTGAGGTAAAAAGGTAATAGGGAAATGTGATCACGGAAAACGACCCAATTTTTCGACGGAAACTGGCAATCCAAACAAGGCTGACAGATGATTTCTATCCAAGCACACCATTTATTCTTTCTTACATGTGGTGTCTACTATGCAAAAGGGTTGAGGTGCGGAAAACGTGTGTATTGTGTGAAATCTTATTTGAAATAATTATTATAATATTTTTTATAATGTAATATATATAAAATAAAAATATAAAAAGATGAAAAGGTAAAAATATAAAAAGATAAAAAAGTAATTAAAAATATATTTGTGATACAAACACAAATATTTTTCTAAAAGATACATATCCAGAGTGTGTTTGGATAAAGTATTATTTGAAATAATTAATGTAATATTTTTTATGATATGATGTATGTAAAATAAAAAAATAATTAAGAATATAAAAAGATGGATTGAAAAATATATTTATGATGTAAGTCAAATATTATTTGGCAGACTTGAGCTATCCAAAAGATGAAGGATAAAAAAATCTATTTAACAAAGTGCAAAAGGATCTTTTTAAACGACTTTCCCGAAATTGAAATTAAAAGCCCGTCGTTCCTTTTAAACTCTCCTGCAACAAGCCAAGTTCTCCACTCCCCACTGCCAGTACCCGTCAAGTCCCTGCTACAGTTCCACTCTGAATCCGGCTCCCGAAATGCTTCCCGGCGGCAAGTCTACCAAAACCTCCCGTTTTGAACCCATAGAAAACCCAAGAAAAATCTCCCTCAACTCCACTGCTTCCTCATCAACTCCCCTCCCTTCTTCGCCGTCAAAATCCATCCAAGAAAAGCAAAACGATGACATCCCACTTGACACCTCTTTCTCATCCTCCCCATCAGCATCGGCAACCATCATAGCCAGAAATGAAGATCTCTTGACTCAAATTTTACTCAAATTACCGCCAAAATCCCTCCTCCGCTTCCAGTGCGTCTCCAAGCAATGGCTCTCGCTTATTTCCGACCCCGTCTTCCGCCGCCGGCATTCGAGTAGTATCAGGTGCTACCCGACCACTGATTTCCTCTTTTTCAGTTCTGATAGCTTCCGGAACGAGATTAATCTGCTGTCATTTTCCGGAGATGGGGTGGATTCAGTGGGAAATGTAAGTTCTCCTTTACGGTACTCGCTTGAAGGTGAGATTTTAAGCTTACAATCATGCAATGGATTGCTATGCATTCAGTTTATGGTGAATGATATTAGCCGAGAACTAATTGTGTACAACCCCACAACATGTAAGCATAGGAGTATCCCCTGGCCTTATGCGGAAAGCATTCCGCTTGTAATTCGGTACACTAATATAGCTTTTGACCCTGTAAAATCTGACTACTACAAACTTGTTTGTGTTGGTGTGGACCTTAATGGGACTTTTTACAGATTCTTGGTTTATTCGTCTGAAGCTGGGGTTTGGAGTGTTAGTAGGGATGCACTTGGGATGGATTCTGGTAGTGCGTATTATTTTGGTAAAGGCGTGTTATGGAATGGGGACGTTCATTTCTTGGGAAGCGATTGTTGTACTCTATGCTTTGATATCGAAAATGAATGCCTACAACCATCCACGCCTCGAATTCCAACTAATTTGGAGGTTGTGGGCAGATGGGATATTAGGTATTTTGGGGAAACAGGGGGGAATTTGTATGTAATTTGTCTAAACAAGCCTAAAGCTATGCTGTTCGATGTTTTTGCGCTGAAGAGGGACTACTCTCAATGGGTTGTGAAGTATCGTGTTGATTTTGCTCCCTTGATTACTTATTATCCTGAGATGAAGAATCGTGGTTTCCATACACCCTGTTTTGTTGTGGATAAGGAGGGAAAGAAAGCAAGGATTGTGATTTCGGTAGAGGATAAGTTCATTTATTACGATATTCATGGTATGTTTGTGAAGGAGCTTGTTGAAGTAGTGCCTGTGTATGCTGAGGTTGGTGGCTGGCGCGATAGCACGTGGTACAGATGGTATGAAGCTTACCAACATGTTGATACACTTGCTTCGGTTTAAGGTCTGCAGATTGTTTGCGCTAGTGTCAAGTGTTTTTGATTCTGATGATCGACCTCCATAGGTATCGAAACTCTGTCAAGTGTTTTTGATTCTGATGATCGACCTCCATTGGTATCGAAACTTTGTCGAGCGTTTTTTATTCTGATGATCGACCTCCATAGGTATCGAAACTAAGTAGTAAGTGGTAATGGCTTAGTTTTTTGGACCCATGTAAAAATGGTGCCAAAAGTCCATAGCATGTATGGTTTAGCTATTTTGGACTCATGTGATTATCTTTATGTTTTTTAGTAGAATCATCTAAGAAAACCATGCTGTATATGATGTTCAGGTTTTATAGTAGCTTACTTCCACATTTTGAAGCTGTTTTTTCATTCTGTTTTCTGGTGGTTCTGGATTCTGGAAATTATCATAAATAGGTGCTTCAAGTTGTATATGGGATTCTAGGCAGGGAACGCCTTTGTTTGATCAATGGGATGGTTGTTGTGAATGTTTGTTTCTAGCTGTGGATGACTTGGATGCATTGAATTCCTATTATTCTTCCATGTTTCTTTACATCTGCATGCAAGGATTGCAGTGAATTTCCTATTCTGATTTTTGGGACTGTTTAGTCCAATGATATGTAATCCATGTTCATGCATAAAACTGAGAATGGTTACGAGCAACCTACATTAGCCATTACACACTTTTTTTTTTGTTGAAGCTGAAATTAATGGGAATTATTGTTCATTGTTCCCTGATAAGAAATCTAAATTTGTCAAGATAACATGTTAGTTTGGGTTGATTTTAGATGATAATAGTTGTACCGCCATATTAATATTTAAGGAACAGGATTGCATCCAGAGAAGAAAGCCTGCATTTAAGCTGTCTGTGGCAAAATACTTGATTTGAAGAAAAAAAGTGTGATTGGCAGAATTCATTTGTTAGCAACAAAGGAATCTTAAGCCCTGGTTCCCAAGTTCAGAGGAAAAAGAGGAGCTGATTTCAGCACAGAAAGAAATGAATCTTATAATATTCTTTTTTGGTCCTAAAGATATAAATCTAAGGAAGTTCAAGATATTAATCTTGTCCTACGCTCCACCTTTTATGCTAATCTGATGCTTGGCATTGGCAGGTAATAATTGCGTGTAAGATAATTATATTTTGAAAGTAAATATGCTTTTTTTTTTTTCTAAATTCTGTGGATTCTAAGAACCTCCTTCTATATGCATATAGACACATGTATCACTTCTTTAAATTGATTTAGTATTATTTGGACATTCTAGCTCAAGATCCGAACCAAATGATGGAGATATTCATCTTTGTATCATAATTAGAAGCACTGTATTTTCTATAAAATTAATCTGTTGCAAAGCTTCTCACTTCTGTCCTGAGCATTGTGAGGCAGTGAAATATGTCTGGAAGTGCTAATTTTTAGCATGTTTTGATATGTTAGAAAGTTCATCTTGTACTATTGAACTTGTTTAAAATTTTATTGTATCAATTGATTTGCATGATGTAGGGGTGTAATCGAATCTAATCAAGTTGAACACTTGCCGAATCGAGTTCTATTAAGTTTTTTTTTTTTTTTTTTTCAAAATCGAGTTTGAATGTTATCGAATATAAAACATTGTTTAGATTTAGCTTGACTAGTTGGTGAATCAAGTTCGAACGAGCGCTTGTCAAGTTAAACATGATTTGAGTATCGAGTAGTTTGATTCATTTTTGAACGCTAGTATTAGCGTGATTCATTTTTGAACGCTAGTATTAGCGTTCTTTACTCTCGATAGGATCCAAAAAAAAAAAAAAAAAAATTGTTAAGTCAATGTTCAATTCCGACATTGTTAGGATTAAATTGGCGCACAAGAACTTTGATGACAAAATACGGTCTAATGTTTACATAAGTAAGAATTCATGGTTTTTTGGTATGAATTAATTTTCAATGAAATGCATGAAACGCAAAAGTATCACTACTAGTAACCTATTAAGTCGTGGTATTTATGATAATGAATACTTTTCCCCAAATGTTAATTTCACAATCCAAAATACATCCCTCCCTTTCATTTTTTCCCCCTTTTATGGGCATCCAAATAGAATCCTCTACAGTGGCGGAACCAGAAAAAAGTCTTAGTGGGGGCAAAAATAATACTAAAATTTTTTATCTACTCTTTTTCTAGTTTTTTAAGCAAAAATAAATAAATAAATTCACCAACAAGTACAAATGATACATATATTTCATGAAAAACATAAAAAGACAAACTCAAAATTATTAATGTAATAATAATTTTATTTCAAAAACAAACTAAACTATTTACAATTGCTCACGACAAGTTTTCATATTTTGATAACGGTTTATAACTTTCTCATTTTGAACTTCACAAAGTATATTTTTCTCAATATAAGTAACTAAACTAAATTTTGTGACCCATTTTTTCATATCTTTTCTAAAAAAACTCTGGGGCACACTTAAAATTATGTTATAATTATATAAGTATTATAGGAATTTAAGGGGAGCAGTGGGGGCCGTGTCCCTAGTGCCCCCACCTTAAATCCGTCCCTGATCCTCTATCATTTCGTTGGCTTAGGATTTCTGACCTAAATAGACAATGAAATTTTTAAAAATTCCCCTTCCCTATTTTGATGATACATTTTTCATCAAAATGTTTTATAGTTTTCTATGTTGCCACTTGCCGATCAAGCTCAATATCATTTCTATGTGTACTGGTAAATTTGTTCAATCACTTGAATAGGAAAGAAAATTTGAGAGTAACTTGGGGGCACTTTGAACTATTATACAGTATAAATTGACAGAACGCCTTTATGCCTTGATCTTAATGTGTTTCGTTTTAGCCCAAAAAGCATACAAAATAATTGGTCTTTTTTTTTGGGTCGAAACGATAGCTTTATATATTTATAATGCAAGCTGTATAGTAATTGGACAACGGCCCAAACAAAAAGGACAACAGTCCTACAATATCTCATGATATTTTAGCACCCAAGATTGGGATTCACCCATTCTTTATCTAACCAGATTTCTAGAGCATACAATTGGTCAGAGGACTACTTTTTGATATATGTAAAAAAAATTTAGGAACTAAAAAATCCACGACGACGGAAAATTTTGATGGGGTAATGATATGTGAAAATCGAATCAACAAAATTGTACTAGTATTAAATGTTCAAATAAAATAGGAAAAAGAGGAAGATTATGTTATTCTTTTTTTTAACTTTTTCTATTCCTTAAAATATTTGTCAAATATTTTAAGGACTACTTTGATATATGTAAAAAAGTTTAGGAACTAAAAAATCCATGATGAACGTTGAAAAGAGGTACAGGAGCAAATACATTAAAATTTAAAAAATAGAACTTGTGGGACTCTGTAACACTTTAAAATAAATAGGAGGACTAAAGCTGCAAATCCCGCTATTGAGAAAAATTTATTGGATTAAATACTAATTATCTAGAGTTTAAATTGCACCGATCTTGTCAAAAATAAAAGAAAATAAAAGCGAAGTAGACAGTAACAGCCTTCAGCCGGAAAAAATGGATACGCGTGGCGGCGATAGAGGCGGCGATGGCCAATTCCGGCGCTCTTCAACCCGAATATCTAGAGCTCCCCTCATCAAACACATAAGCAACTCAAGAAAATTCTCTATCCGCCGCTCCTCCTCCTCCTCTGCTTCGGTGGAACAAATTCAAACCTCGGAAACCACCGAAATTCCACCGCCTCTTGTTTCCTCATCTTCTTCACCATTATCAGCAACTTTGATCGGGTATAATGAAGATATTCTGCTACAAATTCTCCCATATTTACCCCCAAAATCCCTCCTCCGCTTCCAATCCGTCTCCAAGAAATGGCTCTCGATCATCTCCAACCCCACCTTCCGCCGTCTCCACCTCCGGGTCAATCCCACTACCGCCACTTCCGCCTTCATTTTATTCCGAAAGATAAAAAACATGGCCGCGGAGCTCAATTTCATCTCTTCCCACGAAGATTATGTGAATCCCATGGGTAACATAGTTTCTAATTTGAATAATTTGTTTGAAAATGCTGATATTCTTGGCTTACATTCTTGCAATGGGTTGTTATGCGTCAAGTTTTGCTTCAATTATGATAGTATAGAATTTGTTGTTTATAATCCTACTACCAATAAGTATAGGCTGATTCCTAGGCTCAAAAAGATTGTAGAAGAACGGTTGTTGCAAACTTCAGTTGTTAATATTGCTTTTGACCCCTTGAATCCTGCCCAGTACACGCTTGTTTGCGTGATAACAGACCATTTTGAGAGTGAGTACCGGTTCATTGTGTATTCGTCTGAAACTGGTTTTTGGAGGGAGAGTGTAAAGAGATTGGATATTTATACTGAAAAATATTACTTTGATAGAGGGGTGTTATGGAATGGCGGTCTTCATTGGGCTACCCAATGGGGTTCTACTGTTTGCTTTGATATAGATCATGAGTGCGTGAGGTCAACAATGCCTAATCTTCCGGCATTGTATGATGATTCTTCGGAAGTTTGCTATTTTGGAGATTCAGGAGGGGAATTATATCTCATTAGTGTTAGTATGCCCCGGAAGACGGTGTTTAATGTCTTTTCTCTGAAGATGGACTATTCTAAGTGGGATGTGAAGCATCGGATTGATCTTACTCTGTTGAGTATTTTTTACCCACTGGTTGTTGATGAAGAGCTTGATCCTAACGAGTTTGGTTTCCACATACTGCATTATGTTGTGGACAAGAACAGAGGGAATGTAATGGTTATGCTATCAATGCATCGTAAAATCTTTTGTTATGATATCAATGATCTGACTGTCAAGGAGCTTGCCAACATAGAGCCCAAGGAGGTGTCTTATCGGTGGATGGAAACCTCAAAGTACTTGCGGAGGGATGCCTCAAAATACATGTGGAGAGAAGCCTACCAACATGTTGAGACGTTGGCCTATATCTAATTGGGTTGCAGCATTTTGGTATATGCAGCTGCAACTTGATAATTCTGTACTTGGCTGACCTTTAGTTGTTCTTAAGGTATGAAAATCTTGTATAGTTTGGAGATCATCAAATGTTAGTTATGCCATTATTTTTCTTTTAGATGTGTCAGGAATAGCACATGTTATGTGTTGGATTATTCTCATTATCTTCTTGTTGCAATTCCCTTCTTACAGTAATTGATTATAGAAGCTCCAGGAATTGATGTTTCAAGGTTTACCAATACCTTACATTGTGCAAAGGTTGAATTTGTATTGTTTTTTGGCAAAGATTCCTTATCATATTTGCAAGGGTCCTGTGGGAGTTTTCAGTTATGGATGGATTAAGAATTAGATAATTTTCTTTTCAGGTGTGCATCTCAAGAATTTTGTGCGGATGCACTTGTTTTTGCATCAGAAGATATTACGTGCTAGTAGCATCAATTTCTAATGAAGCTTACACATAACACTGAAAGACCATGAGAGTTGAGGACCTTGCTGCTTTAACGGTTTCACCTCAATTCTATGTTTGCATCTTAGTATGCTCAAGTTCAAACTGGTTGAAGTTGTTCTTGATTAGAGCATGACTGATAAATCTGCTCGATCATGTTAACTCTTGCTTCCAGTGGACTTCTTATTAAAATCATGACATGCTAAAAGATTATTGCTTTTTTTTTTAAATGTTTTTAATAAAAATCACATTCATGAATATTCTGCTTATCAAAAAAACAGATACTTGGAAACAAATTCAGACTTGCACTCTGCATATACGACCTAGAAATTCAACGTGTCAAGATTAGCATTAGATGATAGCACTTCTGTCCATTTATATGTCGACTATAATCACAAAATTATTTATTTTTATTAAATTTGACATACAAGCAAATCTTCTCTTGTAGTTAAACTGAATATTTTGGCACAACTGGGTTTATTGCATTTTATTAGGTCAAAGAGTCTACTTGAAAGAAAGATTATTCCTAGATATTGTAGCTAATCACAAGCAACTTCTCCAAGTTGCTCAAAAATCGACCGCAGGCATCGACAATTACTGCAAAAGGTCATTGATCTAGTTAAACAAATGTATAGTTCAGTAGCCTAATAGATGACAAGCTTTGCATAACAATCAGTATTAGGACATGATGTATGATATTTCATTGTTGTTATACTGGTACATGCATCATTAGGTGAGAACGCTATAAAATGCCAAGCACAACCGCTGGTCGAACGCAAAATATCTGGACAACTTCAAATAGCTTAGAATGATGGCCCTAACCTCCCCTAAGTTATTGCTGTTCTCTTGTTCTGATTCATTTAAATCTTAAGCTTTGGCGCTGTGATTCGTTTCAATCCTTATACCGAGATACTTTGTTGTTCTAGAATTCAGAGACTAGACGGTTCAACTTAACTGTGCTTTGTTCAACTTGACAGTGTTTCTGCTCTGGTATACTGCACTTCCGATATCTTAAGCACACAAACTGTTCTTCATTTTTCTAATTTTCTGTGATCTAATGTTAAGCATTTCTTATGCAACATGATGGCATTATCTATTTTCTTGCCTGCTGCAGCTTTGATCCTGTTTAAACAGGATAACATGTCCTTTTGAAAATTTTGGATAAGGTGCAATTCTGGCTGCTAGACTGAGTAGAATTAGCTTTCGGCATTTCATGACTGCTACCACTAGTATTATAGCCAGTGGATGATTTCTTTTAATATAGTTTTTAGTAGTGGGCAGTACTATGCTACTACTTTGCCTAGGATCTACTCAGTCGCCCCAGAAACAGTTCATATTCTTGGAATTTTCCAATCTCTAGTTTCACTTACAACTTTATGGTAATAATTATTAAATAAATATTTCAACCACCGGCTCAGGTCTGGTTTAAGAATGCCAAAATGTTGCTAAATTTGGTCAAAAGAAAACTTGAATCTACTGGATCTCATGTCTCTTGCTTAAATTAGATACTTAGAATCTGAATTGTAAATGTTTATAATTACCCTCGACACATCTGAGGGTGCAAATGAATCGAGCTCAATCGAGTAGCTCGCGATCTTGCTAGGTCAAAACTCTAGCTCGACTTGCAATGACTGAGTTTGAGCAGCTCGCGTTGTTTGACGAGTCGAGTTCGAGCCTAATATGTGAAACTAAAAAATTTGTCGAATTTAATTGAGTTCAATCAAGCTTCACAGATGCACATACGTACACACATATTAATTTTTTTTATTTATTAGTATGAAATGTCTATTTTATTCCTTATTTAAAATTATATAAAGTATACATTGATATTTCTTAAGCTCGATATTGCTCGATTGAACTCGAATTAAGCTCGATTGGACTCGATTTGGATGAGCTTGAGCTCGAACATGAATACGACAAAATAAAATCGACTTCGAACTTGAACTTAAGTTTGACTTTCAAGAGCTCGATGAGTTTGAACTCAAGGTCAAACCCAAGTTTTTGAGCTCGATTCGACTCAATTTACACAGTTACATCATCAAATGAATGAGATGTATTATTGTCATCAAAACAGCACCATTTTTACCAACTTTTGGCGATTGGAGATCACTCAAACGTTAGCGAAGGATATGTTTGAAAGTGTTCTATGCAGAGACTATATTGGTTTTTGGTTCGTACTATGGTTCACAAATAAGAGAATTATTACTATTTATTATGTGAGAAAAATTATTAATGGGATATGGAGTTTACATAAAATCGAAATTGAGTTGCCTTGGGTCGAGTTAGGCTTGACCTAAACTAGGCTCAACTCAAATTCAAATAATTTATACATTATATGTTCAAAATAAATGTATATTTTTAGAATATACTAATCTTAAAGCATTATTTTTTAAATATATATAACTTATAATTGATGAAATCAATAATAATACCTAGTAAATATATAATACTTTTTACTTATATATTACATATAAAATTTAAAAACTTGAAATGTATATGGTTTCCAATGAATCCAACTAATTAAGCCCAAATGATAGGTTTAATTGCGAGATATAGACCGGACTAGGCTAAACTAGGTGACAATGAGTCGAGTAACATGACGTGTGCTAGGTAGGATAATGGATGGTGATTAAATGAAGATCAAATTGTGTGTTGGTTTGTCAATTTTCTATTGTAGATGGCTTTTAAATAGTTAATGTTTCAAAGTTTTCTTTAATGTGTGCCATATTTGTAAAATATGAACAATTTTAACAACGGTCTGTGTCACGGTGCTTTTTGTGCATTCGTTAAAATATATTTCAAGTGTTATATTTTTAAAAATATAAGATTAATTAGAAAAAAGTAAATAAATACAAGAGAGGGTAAGCAAAATTAAATAGAGAAAGTATATAAATGTAAGAGAGAATAATAATTGTTAGTATGTATACATATATAGTAGGTTAGGTAAATATTATATGTGTTAACGAATACTGTAAGGGCATTTATTAAAAAAACCCTTTTAACAAATATTGATTTTTGTTTCGTTAAATTCTTCTACAAACAAATTTTTCAAAATACTATTTTTTTTTTGGGGGAGTAAGAGCCGATATGGATTATAATTTTTTAGATTTTTTTTGGAAAAGAATTACTTTAACACTTTCTTAAGACATGATATATTTTAGATATAATTAAAAAAATAATTGAAAATTATATAGAAAACATAAAAAAAAATCCAAAAAAATTACAATTCAATCAAGGTAAAAGTCCCACAACTAATTCCTTGAAATATTGATGAAAAAAGAAAAATTCGAACAATTGTAGCCATTAGAAGGAATGTATACCAATCTATGCCAGCCGTAGAAATGAATTTTTTTTTTTAATATTACAATAGCGCCAGTGTCCGTATTTATTTTTATTTTGCTTTTCATTCACGCCTTCTTTTGCTTTCTCAGCGGCATCGTTTGGTTTCGTTTTTCTTTCGTAACGTTACAAAAGAGTAGTGTCAACAGCCAACACACAAATGCAATACGTGGCCGTTTCTTCTACACGTGTCAGCAACAGAAAACGACACATTCCTTCCTTTTACTCCTCAAATCCCGGCCCACAAGAAGAGTGGATCAATGGAAGCGGTGAAAATTTTCCAAAATTGGTTGGAGCCTGCAAGAGCAAGAGTATTATAGAAAAGGATAATTTTAGAAACCTCCCCTAAGGTTTCTAACAATTTCATTTGGCACTTCAAAATTTCAAAAATGTCACTTGTTATTTTATTTACTTTATGTTTTTGGTATAATTTACAACCCATTTAAAATATAATATTCAAAAATTCATTTTGGGAGAATAAATGTAATATCATTCCAAAGTTGCCCTTTTATTGTCTCACTTTTTTATTGCCAAAACATGAGTATCTTAATAATAAAAGAAAAATAAAAACAAAAAGTATGAAGGTTTTTTTTTGATAAGACAAAATATAGTATATTTTTTTAATACCCAAAGTTAATATTTGAAAGTTTATTTGAAAATTTTGCAAGTTATAAAGATAATATTTCTTTATTGTAAAAAAATTTAAGTTAATTTAAGAAGTTTTATAAATCATCTACGTATTTTTGAATTTTAATTTTTTTTTTCCAAATCAATGGCTTGAAAACTTTAAAAAAAAAACTCATGCTAAAAATTATATACAAATTTGTTTGTATTATTTTTTAAGCTGGTGCAAAAAGATGTCATCGTGGTTATAAATTATTGCAAGTTATTTTTAAGAGTATTGTAAATCATTGAAAATTTCAACTAATTTAACATTTCTTGTTCGAACCAATGGCACAAAAACTATTAAGGAGTATTTCAATCTTGTTATCAACTTTTATATTTTCATTAAAGAACTATATCGATCAATTCACAAAAATTAAGAGACAAATTTAGTGTTATGGCAATTAAGAAATCATAAGAAAAGGGCAAATCTAAAATAAAAGTATGTTCTCTCTCTTAAAATGAGTTTTTAATATCATATTTTGAAATGGATATTAAATGTTATAAAAAGTTTAAATTAAGGGAGTCAATTGAGATTTTCTAAAGTTCAAAGCAGCAATTCTTTTTCGTAGGGGGAATAAAAATGGGACACGGGATTTGATATCACCCCACCGGTACACACTCGCCACAGTGTATTTCCCGCCGGGACAGTATGGATCCCCACCGCCGCGGTCGCGGCGGCACATCCCGAGGCTCCTCAGCCGCAGAGTTCGCCATTAAACACTATGCCAATCCAAGAAGAATATCTCTCCTTTCCTCCCCTACCACCTCCTCAGCCTCAGCAGAGCCACTACTCCTCGTCGAGAAAGATGATGAAAATCAAATCCCCAAAGCCCCGCGCCTTCATTCCTCATCATGGTCAGCTGATTTCGTAACCCACAATGAAGATATCTTGGCCCAGATTTTGCTTTTCTTGCCTCCTAAGTCCCTCCTCCGCTTCCAATCCGTCTCCAAGCAATGGTTATCCATCATTTCCAGCCCTGGTTTCCGCCGCATGCACAGCCGGAAATACCGCTCTGCCGGCTCGTCTTTCTTTGTTCTTGACAGCTGTGTCGATGACCCCCCGCTCAATTTCATCTCTCTCCGGCAAGAAGATGTGAAATCAATGGGTACCATTACTTCTGGCTTAAATGATTTTCTTGATGATGGTTTAGTCCTAAACATGCATTCTTGCAACGGTTTGTTATGCATTGATGTTTCCTTCGAATTGACCTTTTTTAACGAAGACAGACGATTGTTAGTGTACAATCCTACCACTGATGAGTACAGGACTATTCCTAGGGAGAAATCAGCACAAGATCAATCTGAAGGTGTTAATATTGTTTTCGACCCTTCCAAATCTCATCATTACATACTCGTAAGCGCGTTGGTGGTCAATGAAGATGAAGATGAATTCAGATTCACGGTATATTCATCTGAAACTGGGCTTTGGAGCGAGACAGCGGCGAAATTTGAGCATGATGGTGACCGGTATTACTTCGAAAAAGGGGCGTATTGGAATGGTGATCTTCATTGGGTTAGTGTATCATCAGGTACTCTATGCTTTGATTTGGACAATAAGCGTCTGAGGCCGGTGATTCCTCATCCCTCAGCTCCCTCTGTTGAGTGGCGTGATATCTGTTACTTTGGGGAGTCAGGGGGCGACTTGTATTTAATCGGTCTGGACAAACCTCAAGCAATGCTATGGAAAGTTTATTCCTTGAAAAGGGACTATTCTGGCTGGGTTGTCAAGTATTCCATAGATGTTGCTTCTTTGGTTACTTTTTATCCTTCAATGGTGGTTGAAGAAGAGTCGAATGAGAAGCATTTTGATTTACATATGCCTTGTTTTGTTGTGGATGAGAAAGAAAAGAAAGCAATGCCTGTCATATTACTCAGGTGTAAAGTCATTTCTTATGATATCAGTGATATGACTGTCGAGGAGCTTGCTGAAATAGATTCCAGCCATCTGGAGCATGCTTTCTCCTTCAGAGCTCCAAAGTACTGTTTAGTGGATGCTGTCCAGCACACTGAGACATTGGCTTGTATATAGTGGTCTATCTCATTTTGGTGAACATGGCCATATTAGGACATTGTACTTACAAATTAGACTAGTCTAAGAACAATATGGTAGTGTAATTAGCAATAGGAGGGAGACATTGCAAAGCTTCTTAGTTGCTATATATTTTGCTGTTTCATTCTGGTGCTTGTCGACTGGTGTTTCTTTAATAGGTGTTTTTCATGCTTTTTCAGAATTGATTTCGTCATTCTGCTAATGTTCCCCAATTTAATGTTGCCAGTTTCTTATGCGACTTGGGAGCATTATCTATTTTTTCCCTTGCTGAGGTTTTGCTTGTAGACTGAAAGAGGCTAATATGCCCTTCTGAAATGAGATAAAATGCAATTCTGACTGCCAGAGTAGTAGAAATAGCTTCCGCCCTTGATGACTGGTACTAGTAGAATAGCTGCTGGATGATGACTTGTAATTTAGATGGTTTTCAATGGCAGATAGTTCTACATTACTGCTGCTTTGCAGAGGGATTTACTGCTTTGCGAGTCCTATGGACGCAGGTACTGCAGTGCAAAATGAAGGGTTCTACATGAATACTCCACACGGCAAAGTGAAGAGTTCGAGTGACACAGCACTTTATTGCCTGGCAAAGTGATGAATCTGAGTAATACAGTACTCTGTCACCCAAGAAAACATTCCTGTGTTGTTGGATTTTTCAAGTTCTAGCATCTCTAATTTCAAGTTTAACCTTCAATTTCAGCTCTATGGTTGCTCCAAGTAGTTTGATGGTCTCCAGTTGCCAGAAAAAGATGTTAAGAGTAGTGTTGTTTTGATGATTATATGAAAGCAGTTCCACTTGATAATGCATAGGTGTCTACTCTAAATAACGCTTTAGAACTCAGATTCTAAGAATCAGATTCAAGTTTTCTGTTAACGCAATTTAGCAATGTTATCATCTGGGCATACTTTATAATGCATGATCTGAACCTGCGGTCGAGATATCCACATAGAAAACATAGCTCGAAATGGATAAAGCAATACCATCTTTACAATAATAAAGCCTGCGTTTTTACCTTCCTTCAATTCTGTTTTTACCTTCGTTCAATTCTCAGGTTCTCCCTTACCAACGATTTTTTTTACTTCCATTTGTCCATATTTCTGTATAACACACTTTCTATTACATATTACGTAAAATAGTTATATTCACTTGCACTATTTTTGTGATTCTTTCAATTAAAAATATTTTTTGAACACGCATCGAGTGTGAGTCGATAAACTGTCTGTAAGCGATTTGAGTTAGTGAACATTTGCATACAAGCGTTCTATTTAGTCACATTTCCAAACAAAAGTTCTCATTACAATGTGGAGTTTGTATAAATTTTTGTCAAAATATGTAATTCTATTACATTGTGAGGACTAAATTCACGCTAAAGAGAGTGTGCTTGTATAAATGTATAAGAGTGCCTTTTTAACATACAAAGATTGATAAAAACCATGAAGATAATTTCTTGCAAACCTAGGAGTCTGCTTCCTATTAGATACATTACACATGAGGTCTTATATCAAACTTTTGTTTCTTTTTTTTTTTTCCAATAACAGTAGATATACTAAAAGTTCGTGTCCGACAATATTCCCATTCATGTTGCCCTTATGGTATGCCACTAATTTCACCAAAAAAAAAAAAAGTAAAACTCTTAATACCCTTAAGAGATTAGGCATGTTCCAAACTTTTTTCTTTTTATTTTGTTCCAAACTTGTAAAAATTCATTCAGGTTTATCTTGTGATTCTAAACAAATTAATTTGGAGATTATTTGGAAAAATTTTAAAAATAATATTGTAAGTTGTAACATTTTGTGTGATATATGTGATGCACATTTAAAAAAATATATTTAAAAATGATTGAAAAATGTGATTAAGAAACAATAGAAAAATTTTGTTGGCAAAAGGAAAAATCACTATCCAATTATGAACAAAGCTATTACTTTTTATTTTTCTATTCTCAATTGTTTTTTTAACCCTACTTTCAGCTTTTTACCTGCCACACAAACAAAAATTCCCAAGTAGCAAAATGTTAGAGATGTGGGATTAATGGGCAAGGGGAATCACAAGTTCCATTTCAGACCAGTCGAGGGTAAGATAGACTTTTTAAAAATTTTTACATCATAATCCACTCGTTTATACCCTATCAAAATTTATTTATACTAGACCTCCACTCGTCTAAAATGGAACTTGTGATGCCTCTAATCCAATTTTTCTCCCCTTTATGTTATTATTTTTTTTTTGGAAAATGTTCCCCCCTCCACCCCCCAAAATTTAAATGGTGCCGGGATGGGTATCCCCAAACTCCAATTCCGTAATATAACATCTATTTGTATATAGATGATAATATGAAATAAATATTATGGTACTATTATATATAAATATATAGTATGAAACCTAAAATGGAGTAATTTTTTTTACTATCAATTTATTGCAGTGGTGTGATTATTTTTTTATGTTACTTTACTTAATTTTTTTTCCACGTATTGCATGTTTCTATAAAGAAATAATAGCAATTAGTTTAGATTTTTTGTGGTATAATTTGAAAGGAGGGACTACCCAATTTGGACTCATCAGTAAAGAGAAAGAGTACTTACCGCCCGGACGGTGTGGATCCCCACAATGAAGATCTCTTAACCGAATCCAAAATCCCTATCCGCTAACAACCTTCTGACTGGGATCCACTTGCAGTACCAAATTGCTTGGATAACTGATTCTGGTTATAGCTCACAAATCTCTTTTTACACAAAGGGATAATATCGGAAACCTTCCTTGTTGAGGTTTCTCCTAATATTACTTAGCACCCCTGGGGTTTTTGAAATAATTACTTACCTATCCTAATAAATGTAAAAGAACTATATTAACCCTAATTTGATACATAATTCACATATCAAATAAATAGATGTCAAAAATTTTAAAATAAAAAATATATTAAATTTAATACTTAACAATTTAATAATTTAATGGATTCAAATTTCAAATTTCAGATTTCTGACTTCAGTTTTATCAAACGCATCCTTAGTGATGATATGCTTGAAAGTGTTCTATTTAGTCATATTTCCAACACAAGTTCATAATGTAGTGTGGAATTTGTACAATTTTTGGTTATAATATATAATTCTATTTACCCTGTTAGGACTAAATTCATGTTCTATGTACCTTTTTTAATGCCATTAATTTTTTTTTCAAAAAGCAGCAAAATAGGCGTTTTTAGTTTTTACCTTGTCATTCTAAATCTCAAAAAATCATATAATCATTTGAGAATAATACCCAAAATGCACTTCATTTTAAACCCTTAGAATAAATAGGGAGTCATAAAACAAAATGTTATCCCATTTGTTTCTGTAGAAATTTTAGGAACAAAACCGCACAAATGCAAATAGTGGAGATCAAAACTGCATTTTTTCTTTGTGTTCTTATGTTTTTCAAGAAGTAGCAAATTAAATAGGTGTTTTTAGTTTTTTTTATTTATCTTGTCATTTTAAATATGAAAATATCATGAGTAATCATTTATGAATAAATACCAAAAAGTGTATTTCATTCTACATCATAAAATAAAGGGCAAAATACACTTTACTTCCTCGTAGTTTAGCAATTTTTCAAGCAACTCTTCTATAGTTTCAAAAGTTATATATAATCTCCCTTATAGTTTATATTAAAGTGATGAAAATAATCATTTGTAATTGAATTCATAAAAATATAAAAATTATCCTTGTTTAAAAACTAAAATGGCAGACGTGATCAAAATATATAACCATAATGTGCATGACATTCTCACTTTATATGATTTTATATTTTACCATATATCCCTCTTATGATTTAGTGTTTTACCATATAATCCCTTGATGATTTTCAAAATATATATATATAACTCCTCGTGATTAATAAATAATTTTTAATTTTATATAAAGAGTACTTTTGACATTTTAGTTGATTCATTATGGAATGCAAATTCTATCATTTTGACACTTTAATCCAAATTAGAGGAAGGGAGGAGGGGGTTATGTATAATTTGGGGTTATGTAAAAAATACTAAACTATAGGGGGTAAAGTGTATTTTGCCCTAAAATAAACACAGAGTAAACCTGAAACCAAATCGTCCTTGTATTTCCTCAGTCAAAGGGTCTATTCTACTCACTGTCGCCGGGAAAGTATGGTTCGCTTCCGGGGCGGCTGCTCCGGCGAATCCCGATGCTCTTCAGAACGACGATACGCCATTAAACACATAAAGAATCCAAGAACAATCTCTCTCCGCTCCTCCTCCTCCACCTCCTCTGCCTCCGCAAAACCCGTTCTCCTCCCAGCGAAAGGAGATAACAGTCCAGCCGTCAAAATCCCACGGCTTCATTCGTCCGCATCTTCTCCTTCGGCCACTTCCATAGCTCACAATGAAGACCTCATTATTCATATTTTACTTTTCTTGCCTCCGAAGGCTCTCCTCCGCTTCCAATCCGTCTCCAAGCAGTGGCAATCAGTCATTTCCAAGCCTGCTTTTCGCCGCCTCCACTGCCGGAAATACTCCTCCTCCTCCTCGTCCTGCTCATCCTTCTTTCTTCTTCATTTTTTTTTATCAAAGTTCCCCCGCTTAATTTCATCTCTCTCCGCCAAGAAGACTTGAAGTCAATGGGTACCTTCACTTCTCGCTTAAATGATTTACTTGATTGTAAGCAGGTCCTGTTCTTGCATTCTTGCAATGGTTTATAATGCATTGCTGTTACCTCCGTTTTTGATGATAGCTCCCATTATGATGGCGGTAGAAAATTGGTAGTGTTTAATCCTACCACTAATCAGCGTAGGATTATTCCTAGGGAGAAGAAATTGGCAGTCGAAAAACATCGTGCTATCAATATTGTTTTTGACCCTTCCAAATCTGATCATTACATGATCGTATGTGTCTTGGTCTATGATAAAAAAGAATTCAGGTTCAAGGTATATTCATCTGAAACTGGGGTTTGGAGTGAGACAGGGGTGACATTTCGGAAACGTGGTGTCCGGTACTATTTCGAAAGAGGGGTGCTTTGGAATGGTGGTCTTCATTGGGTTAGTAAGTCATCAGGTACTCTATGCTTTGATTTGGACAATCTGTGTCTAAGGCCGGTGATTCCTCATCCCCAAAATCCCTCCTCTGAGTGGTGTCATATCTGTTTCTTTGGAGAGTCAGGGAGGCATTTGTATTTCATTGGTCTGGACAAATCTGATGCCACGCTAATCAAAGTTTTTTCATTGAAAAGGGACTATTCTGAGTGGGTTGTGAAGCATTGTATTGATATTGCTCCTTTGATTACACTGTATCCATCTATGGTGGTTGATGACTATGAACCTATATACAGGGAGCGGTTTCATCTGGATATGCCTTGTTTTGTTGTGGATGAGAAAGAAAAGGAAACAATGCCTGTGATATCAATCGAGGGTAAACTCATTGCTTATGAGATCAATAATATGACTGTGAAGGAGTTTGCAAAAGTAGATTTCAGTGATCTATCGAAGGGTCGTGCTCTAAATACGATTGGCAGGCAGCTTACCAGCACACTGAGACATTAGCTTGCGTTTAATGGCCCATTTCATTTTGCTATATACAGCGATACAATGACCACCCTTGTTAGCAAATTAACCTACTCTATGAAAGTTATGTAGCAGAACCAGAAAGATGTGACATTGAAAAAATTGTAAGCAGCTTACTTGCTTTGTATTCACTGTTCCAATCTGATGCTCCTTGACTGGAATTTTTTGAATAGACGTTTTGAGCTTTTTCCAAATTAGTTCCCGATGGATTCTTGTTACTTTTGTCTTTGCTAACAGGCTTCTTTGAAACTTTGTTATTAGCAATATTGTCTAAGATGCTGCAATTTTTTCCGTTTTGTGTGCATTTCGAGAATTTCAGGGGGTGTCTTTTTTGATTCAGGCGAAAAGCATTGCATTCTAGTTGCGCTTTGTGATGCCTAATTAAGTCCTAATTTGTGGTAGATGTAAAACCACTGTTCATGTTGAGCTTTCTGCTGCACTCATTGGTTGATACTTAACTATCTTATTAATGTTTAAATCATTGATATACTATCTGGGCAATTTGAGCCTAACAAGCAATTGGTTGCTAGGCTCATGATTGCTACTAGTATAATATCCAGCTGATGATTCGATGCATAAAAGATGGTTTAAAATGGCAGGTAGTACTACTACTTCACCTTGGAATTTACTTCACTGCCCAATACTCTGTTTACATTGTTGGATAATCCATACTCTAACATCTTTGCTTTCAACTCAACTTTATGGTAGTTGTCATTTGGCAAGTGTTTTATAACCTTCAATATCAACTTTATAATAGTTTTGAAGTGTGAAGATTTAGTATAGAAAAGTGATCATGGTGTTATTTTGCACAATGTAATTACCAGTCATTACGCTATGTTAGCAGAACTGTGTAGAAAGCTGTGCCATATGGATGCCAGGTTTAATAGCTTAACTCCAGATGTTAAAGCTAAGATTTGATAATTTTTTCTTATAGTTCTGAGTTCTGCAAATTTTCTTGGATATTTGCTTCAATCTTTATTAGCATTGAACATAAAGAAATACCTTCCTTTTAAAGTAAATGGGGAAGGCTATTATGAATCTGCCTGTCGTGTTAGGTTACATAGTGATGCAATTTTTTTTTTGTTCTTTTCTATTGTGAGTTTCATTGTGCAAATACAAGAATTGCACTGGGTTGCCCGATAGTTTTAGGCAACTTAGTTGATGATTTTTGACTGCCAATTAATTTAGTTTTTCAAATGAAAAATATTCCAGTCTTCATGTTCTAGGATTTGAACAGCTAAATATGATGTACTGACAAGACTGTATAGGCTTCTGATGATGTCCCTAACTTCCTCTAACTAAATCGAGTTAGCATTTTTGATTCATTTCAATCTTAAGCTTTGGCAATATGATGATTTAGTGCCAATTTTGGTTTCCCCTTCTACTGAGATATTTTGTTGTAGCACTGAATTCTGAGATGAATCACTACAACTTGATTGTCCTTTCTTCCCTCAATAGAGTACTTCTGCTTCACTAGACTACACTTTTCAGTACCATTAAACACTAAAAAATTTCACTATTTTGCTAGTTTTTTCCCTGCTTTGTTGTATGTTGCTTACTTGCTCTTAGTCATCATTCCTGTGTGTGACATAATTGTGTTATTTGTTTTTTAACCCTGCTGCAGTTTTGCTCATATGTTTGAAGAGGAAACATTTCCTCCTCAAAATTTGAAACAAAACGCTGTCGCTAGAATTAGCTTTCCCCTTTCATTTACTGATACCAGTATTTTACCCAATAAATGGTTCCTTAGCATGATTTGGTGTGGGAGATGTTAATTTGCTGTACTACTTTAGCTTTAGGTTATGTTAGGTTAATCATGTAGACATGGAAGCTACACTTCAATGCTTATTCAAGAAAACTGCTGCTTCAAGCTATATTAGCAATGCATCCAAACTGCTGCTTCAAGCTATATGAAACTTTCTGTACTTTTAGTAGGTGACTTGGATTTACAGGATTTCTTTTTGTCTCCTATATTGTGGGTTTGTTTATGCTCAAATATAAGGATTGCAGTGGTTTGCCCCTAAGTAAAAATATAAAATTTTTTGATATGCGATGAAAGTTTTGTTCCACAATTAATTGAAAATAATTCATTCCCCACCATTTCATTTGCATTGCAATCACTACTCTAATTATAGTATTACTTTTGGTTAAACTTGGAATTAACGAACTAGCAAAAAGCATACCAATCTAAAATTAGTGAAAGCAAAATTATTTAGTAGCTAAACTCGGTTGATTGTACCTCTTATTATGCATAGCGAATTATTTTAGCAAATTGAACAAAATGGACATTTTTCTTTTTTGGTAAGAAGAAATGTTTGAGTGAGTTCAACTTCATTCACCAACTATTACGGGTTAGGACATGTTAGTATTTTCATGTAACGTTCGTTAACGCATCAACACTTATATCGCATAGCAGAACTTGAACAAACAACTTTTTTATAAGGAACTAATGTATCAACTTTTTTTTTGAGGAAGTGACTCATTTCACATCGTATATCAAAACTTGAGCACAACTCTTTTTTATCAACTAAACCAATTTACGTTGACTGAACTCGTAGCATCTGTAATTTAAGGTAAGGGGGACTCCAAAATTTTTTTTTTTCCCAATCTGATTGTCCAAAATTAAACGTGCCAGAAAGAAAAAGGTTAAAAAAAAAGTAAAAGATACATATATACATGTATATATATATATATATGTATGTATGTATGTATGTATGTATGTATGTATGTATGTATGTATGATGACTTGAAAGATAAAGGATGATCCTAGTCTTAACGGTCAAATTACCGTTTCGTAATTCGAGAGGAGTAATGACAATCGTGCGCGCCATAAAACATCGGCTATCCTTTCCAGTTTCCACTTGCCAGCCCTCAATGTCACCGTCAACATTCCCAGTCGGAAATGGATCCCGGTGGCCGCCCCTCCAATCGAAGATCTTCAGTTGCAACGCCAAAATCTCCTCTGATTAGGCACGTATTAGAACAACGCCAGGTGAGTGTTTTTCCGCACTGGCAACTCCTCTGCTCTAGCAACTTCAGCCAGGAAAGAAATCAATTCCTCGTTAAATCCCCACGTCCTGATTCTTAATTTTCCTCAATCATCATCGCCCATATCGAATATCTTCTAACCCAGATTTTACTTTTCTTGCCCCCAAAATCCCCTGTTCGCTTCCGATGAGTTTCCAAGCAATGGCTTTTGATCATTTCCAACCCCACATTTTGCGGCCTTCATGCTCGGCGATATTCCCTGGAGGACACTGCATCTGCCCTCTTTCTGATTTGCAATAGATGAAACCCCCGAGCTGAATTTCATTTCTCTCAAGAATGATTATGTGAATTCAATGAGTAGCATCGTTTTCCGCTTAGCTGATTTGATTGATAATCATAATGGTGAAGTCAGGTTTGACTTGAAGAATGATTATAGAAGAAACTCCTTTGTGTTTAACCCCAACCACTAATCAGCATCAGCTGATTCCGTGGCTCATGCTTGCAGAAAGAAATGTTATGCAAGTTATGAACATTGCTTTTGACCTTGTAAAATCTGATGATTACAAGCTTGTATGCGTATTTGGGGATGATAACATCGGCCAAGTCCAGTTCTTTGTGTATTCATATGAAACTGGAGAATGGAGGGATATGGAGTAGACATTGGATATGGGGAATAAGCATTACTATTTTCAAAGAGGGGTATTATGGAATTGGGATCTTCACTGGGTTAGTGAATATTGCACTACTTTATGCTTTGATTTTGATGATGACTGCCTTAGGCGGGTTATACCCGAGTTCCTAAATCCCTACGATGACTGCTTGGAAATTTGCCAATTTGGAGAGTCGGGATAATTTACTTTACATTGGTCTAAACATGCCTAAAATCACAGAGCTTAATGTTTTCACATCGGACATAGTCCATTCTAAGTGGATTCAGAAGTATCTGATGGATATTTCAAGTCTGAAAATTTTGTATCCTTCAAATTTTCTTGTAGACCATGATCTTTCTGAGCAGAAGAAGATTGATTTTCATATGCCTTTACTTCTTCAGAACAGGAGAGAAAATATTGTAATTCTTGTGTTGTCAATAAAGGGAAAAATCATTTCTTTTGAGACCAATTCCGTGACTGTCAAGGAGCTTGCAGAGGTACAGCCCAGGGAGCAAGGTACATATGGAGGGAAGGCTACCAGCATATTGAGACATTGGCCTCTGTTTAATTTTGGTCTACATCATTTTGGTATGTGAAGTGGTGACTCAATGACCCTGTATCCACCTATGATTAGGTATATTCAAGCTTTACGTCGTACTTGTATTCTTGTCATCACTATCACCCAAAAACACATTGATTATGATATTTACATATTGGCAGCTGTTTAAGTTGGGGATAGATGTGTTTTAGAGGAAGAAGATATCAGCTCTGCATTTTTTTAGCCTAGTTGCAATTCCATTCTTCTGGTTATTGACTATAGAAGCTTCCTGAATTGTTGCAATTCCGTTCTTCTGGTTGTTGACCATAGAAAGTGCCTGAATAGTTGAAATTCCATTCTTTTGGAAACTTGAAATTTGTATTAATGAGATGGAATTTTCAGCATGATGCAATTGATTTTGAGTGCTCTATGTCGAATCTTAGTCTTTGTTTGTTGCCCAATTTATTTTTTATCATACTGGGATAATCTGTGGTATAAGTAAATTGAGGGACAAGAAGACTTCTACTTCCTCGTTCATTCTTCTCTTTAATAGTGGACTTCTGCTTCGTTAAAGTTCAATTTCATTATTATTATCGCTCTTAACTTGTGCTAATCTGCTGCATAATTAACAATTAACTAGATGATTTTATATTTGCCTTCCTTCAATTGTTCTTAAGGTTTGAAAATTTTGTATGGTTATACTAATCATGCCACTAAGAGTTTTTCAGCCGTATCAGTAAAGAACGGGTGATTTTTGAAGGATTATTCCCACAGTTTTCTAGTTGAATTTCGTTCTTTTGGTGTTTGACTATAAAAGCTCCTGGAAATTGGAATAGATGTTTCAAAGTTTATTATCGCCCTATACCTAACAAGCCTGACTTTTGCTACTATTCTTTGGTGAAGATTACTTCTTGTATCTGTAACACTTGTATGGTTCGGCTATTGATGGATTCATTTCTTGTAGAGGATTATTTTTTTTGGGTATGCATTTCAAGAATTTTCAGTAGGTGCCCCTGTTTTTTGGTCAGCAAATATTCTATGCTAGAAGTTGGCTATCAACTCCTTCTAATAAAGCTGTAAACATGAGAATCTATGAGCTTGCTGCTCCAATGTGTTCAACCTCAATATGTTATTGTGCATCTGTAATGTGGTCCAGTTGTAGCTTTATCAAAAAATCTGCCAAAACATGACAAATTTTTTTCCCAAGTGAAACTTGGATGACAACAATGACATCCTAAATAATAATTACTGTTTAAATGTTTATAATAAAATCACATCTGTGAATAATCCATTTATTTTAACAAAAACATGCATTTCCACTTATTGAAAACACAAATTAGAATCAAATTCGTACTTATGCTCTGCTGACCTAGAGAATGAACTGTCAAAATGAGCATAGATGACAATGCTTTGTGTCTATTTATACATTAACTAGAATTAGCAATTTATTTATTTCTATCTTTATTTTCATACAAGCAAATCTTCTCTTGTGCTCACTGGAAATTCCGGAATGACTGGGGCTATAGTGGTTTATTTGTTCATAGTATCTAGTTGAATAAAAGTATGTTTTTAGATGTATTAGCTAATTGCAGGCAACTTCTTCAAGTTGCTGGAAGTTTTGGCACCAATCAGGGATTGGTAACTGCATTGTGATTTTGTATTAGGCTATCAGGTATGATTAGTTTGTTCAAAGTCAGGGATACATGCATCATTGGATAAGAACTTTGCTTTGAAATGCCAAGGACAACCATCTGTCGAATACAATATGTTTCACCCCATGATTGGACAACTTCACCTTTGAAACACAGGGAATGTGTGTTGCAGAGTTGGGGATGATGGTCCTAAACCTTCCCTAAGTACAAGCAATCCACTTCTGTGATTCATTTCAATCTTAAGCTTTGGCAGTATGATGATGTAGTGTCAATTTTGGTCTACCCTTTTGTACTTTGTATTGAGATACTTTTTTTTTTTTTTTTTGCTATAAATGAATTCAGAGATGAGACGCTTCAACCTGATTGTTCTTTGTTGTCTGGGCAGAGTTCTTCTGCTTCACTATACTACAGTTTACAGTATCATAAACATTCGAAACTCTTCACATTTTGGTACTTTTCCCCGATTCAGTGTAAACGGTTTCTTATGCGACATAAGAACATTTTGCTAAGTTTCCCCCGATTTTGCACCTCTTGCAGTTGTGCTTGCACTGAAGAGGATAATATATCCTTTTGGAAGTATGAGATTATGCAATTCTGGCTGCTAGGGTAAGCAGCAATGGCTTCAGCCTTCATGACTGTACCTGCATGCATAATAGCTTGTGGATGATTCCTGGTAAGTAAGGTGGTTTTCAATGGCAGGTAATATTACACTAGAACTACTTTGCCTATGGATCTATTTTACTGCTAATTTGGACCAACGTTGAGATACTAGGAGTAAAATCATGTCCCTTTAGGGTACATAATAAGAGGTGAGCTCGAGTGTTAGTTGTTCGAAAAAAATTTAAAATTTCTTCGCTAAAGTTTCCTAATTTTGGAAGGTAGATGATAATGTTTAAAATTTGAAATAGATCCACCCCTTATATTTTTTATAGGAATGACAATGGAGCGATTTTGGGGGTAGAGAAGATTCCCCTACCCCCGACCTGTCTCACAAAAGTTCCCCCACTCCCGTTCCCGCTCTCACTCCCCCAACACGTGCCCCCGCACCACTACGCCCGCAGGGTGTACCCCTGCCCCACTATCATTATTATTTTTTATTCGATTTAACTTTTTCTATTTGTATAGATATAATAATAGTTTTATGAATAATTCTTATGAAATTTTAGCAAAAAATTATATCATGTTATCGTAACAACATATCATGTAACTTATTCAATAACAATATATTTATATAGTAATAACATAGCATTTATTTCACATTATATATATAAAAATATACATATATGTTACACTATATTAAAATTTAGGCAAGGGGTGGATCAGGGAATGGGTTGGGGGTATGCTCCCCCGCCTCCCTGCTCCATTTAATGTAGGGGAATAAAAATCTGCTTGCCCTTGCCCTAATCCCTGCTCAATCCCACCTCCCATGGAGTGAGTATCCGCCTCCGTTGCTATCCCTAATTTTGTATACTTATCCAAGTGTGATGCTTGATAAAAGCGCATGAATATAATTACTTGGAAAACCATATTCAGTTTAACCCATTGACAAGCGTGCTGATAAGTGAGTAGTTGGTAAGTAATTAACTCACCCTACTGTCGTGGGAGCTTTTCTTCAACCCTTGAATGTAGAGAAATACCATTTTGTGGTAGGATAATTGTGAATAATCATTCAATTTTGAGATTGCAACTTTCTCCTATAAAGCTAAGCTAAGATACATGGTGCATATGCCCCAATTCCAAACTTTTTTTCTTTTTTCTTTTGGGTAATGCTATTAGCACTCTCCATATGTTATTTGCACTCCCACTATTCCGTTTTTATTTTGATGAGACCATATACCCCCTCCCTACTTTCTTCTCCTTGCCTATGAGTTAACTTTACTAGAATTTCTCTTACATTCTAAAACCAGTTAATGATTCCATTACACATTAAAATGGCTAATTTAAAATTGTCACTAATATGTATTATTTATTTTTTTACAAAATGTCACAAAATTATATGATGCCAAAGATCAATCTAGCAGTGTAATATGATCTGATTCCAAACTTCAAGCCCAAAAAAACAAAAACAAAAATCGCAATCTTCAAAGATGACTAGAAACTGAGTATAACTACAATGTCTCATAAATAGGATACTAATACTTCAAAAAATCTACTAAAAATAGCTCATATAGCCACCACATAGGGAGTGAAGCTTTCTTGTATATTTCAACAAAAGTATAACATCATCCAGTATCCAGATGATGCAATGGTACCTCAATTAAAAAAACAGTTATGTAGATTTAGAAAAGAGAAGCAAAAGTTATGTAGATTTAGAAAAAGAGAACACAATTGTGCCCAACTTCCTTACGTGTAAACACAAGATAGGGTAGAAGAAAAAATTAAGACAGCGGTAATATGGTCTCATCAAGATGAAAATGGGATAATGGGAGTGCAAATAACATAAGGGAAGTGCAAATACCATTACCCTTTCTTTTTCATCCTTATTTTGTATCCGAAGATGTATTGAAAGTTCATTGTTTACATGAGCAAATTACTCAGACAACCACTAAACTTTTCAAATGGTCAAGTTTTAACCAATCAACTATTAATAGTATGTTTGTATCCACTAAATTATCAAAAGCATAAATTTTGGGCAATTTCGTCTAATTTCACCATTAATTTTACCATATCTAACCATTACTAGTATGTCTCGTAAATTATGTAGGCCCTTAGATTTGGCAAAGTTAACGGTAAAATCAAATGAAATGACCCAAAATTTATACTTTTGATAGTTTAGTAGATAAAAACATACTATTAATAGTTGAATGGCCAAATTTTAACTATTTAAAAAGTTCAATGGCTACCTGCATAATTTACTGTTGTTTACATAATGCCCCTTTGAAAGTTGCTCTTGTACTAATATCACCAAAAGACAAACTTGTACAAGGAAGCATTGTGCTTCCTTTGTTCAAAAAATTTAGAGAGGGTAGTAGCGCACTTGTGTAGTCTTGAGATTTATCCCCAATTCCTATACAATTTCAGTTGCGCTCCCCCTCTCCCCGTGATATAAGAGTAGTGTAGATTGAATCCAAATCTTGCAATGGATTGTTATGCATTGAGATTGCATCCAAATCTGATCATAGGATTATTCCCACCACCAGTCATTGAGTTCCCATCAATGCATTGAGTTCATTGTGTATAATCCCACCACCAGTCAGCATAGGATTATTCCCCTGAAGAACAAGATATGTTTCAACCTATTAATATTGTTTTTGATCCTTTAAAATCTCATCATTACAAACTTGTGTCCGTGTGGCACAATCCTGATGAAAACAGTGGAGAGTTGGGTTTTATTGTGTATTCATCTGAAAGTTTGGTTTGGAGGGAAACAGAAGAGACATGAGATTTACGATGTGTTCTATGAAAGAGGGGTGTATTGGAGTGGTGGTCTTCATTGGGTTGGAATTTTCAATAGTATATGCTTTGATTTGGATAATGAGTGTCTAAGGCCGATAATTCCTCATCCTCCAACTCCCTCTCTGTGTTTGTGGAACACCTGCTACTTTGGAGAGTCAGTGGGGCATTTGTATTTATTCGTCTGAGCAAACCTCAAGCAATGCTAGTGAAAGTCTTTTCTCTGAAAAGGGGATATTCTGAGTGGGTTGTTGGGCATTTTATCGATCTTGCTCCTTTGACTGCTTAGTATCCTTCAATGGTGGTTGAATGGAGGTCGTCAAATGATAAGAAATTTGATTTACGCATGCCTTGTTTTGTTGTGGATGAGAAAGAAAAGAAAGCAACTGTTGTGATATCACTAGAGGGTAAAATCAATTCTTATGATATAAATGATAAGACTGTGAAGGAGCTTGCTGAAGTAGATCTGAGTCATCTGCGGGAGCTTCCTTCTTCCTTTAGAGCTTCTTCAAAGTATATTTGGCTGGACGCGGTCCAGCATATCGAGACTTTATCTTGTGTTTAGTGGTCTATCTCATTTCAGCTAGCGCACTGGTTTGATGACCCTGTTTTAACAAATTCAACTAGTAGATGAACAGAATGGTAGCAGAATTAACCAGCTTACTTGCTATGTAGTTTGCCAATCCATTATGATGCTTCTTGACTAGAGTTTCTTTAATTGACGTTTTAAACTTTTTCCAAAGTATATTTCCCCATGGATTCTTGTTTCTTTCTCTGATAACAGACTTCGGTGCCTAGCGAATTTTTTTTATTTGAGTTACAGTATGTTTTAGATGTGTAAGCATTGTAAATTTTGAGATTTTTGGTGCACTAGTTGATAATTAACTATATTTTAAACATCTAACTCATCACAACATACTATCTGGGCAATTTGTATACAATGTGCTATGCTGGTTGCCAGAATTAGCTTCTGCCTTTCATGACTGTTACAACTATAATAGCCAGTGGATAATTCCTTGCAATTAAGGTGGTCTTCAATGGCAGATAGCACTGAGGGATAGACTTCACTGCCCAAGAAGCAGTTTATGTTGTTTGACTTATTACATTTCTAACATCTCTGGTTTCAAGTGTGACTCTCCATTTCAACCATATGGTAGTTGCCAACTAGTTTGGACTCTGCCAATTTTCTTGGATAGGTGCTTCAAGCTTGATTAGCATTGGAAACTAAGAAACACCTTTTTTTTTTTCAGTAAATCCGACAGCTATTTTAAAACTTTTTTTTTTTTTTTCGTAAATGTATATAATTTCTCTTTAATCTTTTTCATTGTGGTTTTCTTTTTTTTTTTTTTGGTGGGTTCAAAAACCCAGATTACAGTAGGTTGCCCTTTTGATTTAGGGAACTTAATGTATGATGATCGCCTCCTACTAGATAAATTTAATTGTTCATTAGACAGGAAGGAAATTGCTACTACAATAATATACAGCTGAAAATGTTAAAGCGATCATTAAATCACAAATGTTTCATATTGGTGTATATGAGAAATGGGAGTTTGCGTAAAGAAAATAGATGAAAATGCCTCTGAAATAGATAATTTGTAATTTAGATATGAAGCCTTTTATTTACAGAGAAAAATCAGACCAAATGAGCACAATGAGGCATGCCAGATAATTGGATGAGCAATTTGAGGCAAGAAAATGTTTATTAACAAATAAACCCACACATTAAAAAAGTTCAATGATCATAAATTGTTAGCATTTGGTGAAAACTATGTAGGCAATTTCTTGTAAAAGTATCAAGGATGTTTCAATTTAACAAGTCTTGTCATTTGTATAAACTAGAGCTCACTCCGTGAGTATGCTTTTCTTTAGCCCTTGAATAGTTGAATGTAAAGAAATATTATGTTATGTGGTAGGATTAATTGTGAAGCTAAGATAGGATAAATGGTACATGAGCTCTAATACCTTACTCTTTGTGACAGGTGCCGAACCTGTGCAATAATAAAAACCTACTCGAGAAAAATACAGATTTTGTATATAGTAGTGAGTAGGGTCGAATCCACAGGGACTGGGGATAATTTGTTTCTTCTAGAGTCCAAAGTATGGGGGGTTTTGGATTAAATGCTTAACTAAATAAATTAACTGCAGAAAATAATTAATTAAAAGAAATGATTGGGTAAACTCTAGCCAAGGGTACACATCAGAAATGGTTCATGCACTGATCATTGATGCAGAAATAATTCCAACATTTAGCAATAGATTAGTTATAGTTGTCATGCACGCGATAAACAACCAACCCTTCCTTAATTTCTCGATAGCTAAGGTACGACCGTTAGCTATTTCTCTAACCCAAAAATAACCTTAGGTACGACCGTAGGATTTAATTTCTAGATTGCATTAATAATTAGAAAGGCCCAATCCTAACCAACAAACACGCTACGAGGGTTTGTTTAAATTAGATCATATGCTCCCCTGACATAAACCCAATTACGCCAGTTGCTACTGAGGTAGAGATAACGAACAATTACGGATTCAATTACCCCTATTTAGCAAAAATAGCCTATATGAATAATTAATTATTGCGCACTAATCAATCATACACAAGGCCATAGCAATTAAAATCAAGGAACATATAAATACCAATAAATGAAGAAAATAATTAAAACAGATTCGATCTCACAGTACCAAATCGTCAGTTGTCCCCTTGACTAGAAAAGCTTAACCACGCCTCATGAGAAACTCTCCCCGTTGGGGAATATTGTCGAATACCTGGCGTGTGTCAGAGGCCAGTCCAAAGAAAGAAAACTAGAACTAAACTAAAAAACTAAAACTAAAGCCCTAGATATCTCTTGCTTCTGTACGTTGTCCCCCTTTTAAAGCAACAAAAGAAAGATGACTAAAAGCTATCTAGGTGGTCCCCACACATGTGGACAAAGCCTCCCAAGTACTTCTTGTTCCAAGTCTCTCTACGTTGCTTTCTTTGAAACCCAAATGACCAAATGCCTTTCACTAGCTTGTGGTCCCCCACCAATTCAAGGGCCCAAGGATTGAAGCCCTTAGAAATCTGCATTTTTCCATACAAGTCCCTCCTTTTTGGTAATTTTCTGCTTCACTCCTGAAATTGGGTCCAATACCAAATATAAGTAAATATTAATAATTAAAACAATATTTGGCAAGGATAACAGGGGAAATTAACAATAAAATTGCTAACAATTAACACCCTATCAATTCCCCCCACACCTAAATCATGCTTGCCCTCAAGCATGGGAACAACAATTGAACACCCAAATTTGACCATGGCGGTTACTCCAACTACCGTATTGCCAAGACACCAAGAAAATCATATATCAAGCGACACAGGTCAAGATCCAAGAAAAATAACCCCGGTTAGCATCTAAACTACCAACTCCTCCAATTTTAAAGCAAACTAATCTAAGAAAAAGGAATGGTTGCTCATATTTATCAGTAAATGGTCCATCTATTAACCAAAATCTCGACATTAAGATCACAAATAGGCAAGCTGACTTATACACATACTAACACAATCTTTATTTTATTTTTTTCTTTTTGTTTTGTTTTTGTTTCTTTTCCTTTTCTCTTTTTTTTTTTTTGAATAACAAAAGACTTAGTCTATAGCCCTTAGAACCTTTTGACGCGAACTCCAACATTTGACAGATGGAGGAGCCCGGTTACTCAGCTCCAATCGCTACGGGACCACGCACTCATAGTAACTACTACCTTTTGACGCGAGAATCGACACTTTAGGTGAAAATCCCCGGTTACTCAGTAGTAACTACTAGTGGAGTACAGTCAATTCTTATTTACATCATATAACACGATATCTAAAAGCAACACAAGAATAACAGCAGCCAGCCTCAAATTTCTAGACATGGAGAACTACAATTAATAACTGGACCAATTCACATGAAAAATGCCAACAATCATTCCCTATGCCTAGAAAAATTAACCAAAAATTGGAAAAGTTAAGCAATTATTGATATTCACCAAAGAGATGTTCCTGAACTCAACCACATCAACTTGATACCTTTTTATTAATAAACTTGGCAATAACAGAATTAGAGACAACAATCCAGCATCAAACTTGGTATTCATATGAAGACTGACCACTAGAAAGAAAAAAGAAAAGAAAATAAACGAAAAAGGAGATAAATATCAAACTAAAACAAAGGAAAAGCCTTTAGAAACTAAAAACAAAAATACTAGCACTCCAACTGATCTCCCCCCCACACCTAAATGACACATTGCCCTCAATGTGATAATGTAAAAGCAGAAGGAATGAGAGGGGCAACGGTACTTCCCTGAAGTCATCAAAATAGGGGCGGTTCAGGTGGAAGTTGTGGGGCAACTCACAGCTGGAGCTGGTGCCATTCGTGGCTTCACCATGGACTCTCGACATCATTCTGGAACCAGGGAGGTTGGGTTGGACAAGAGGCGGAGCTGCGGGATGGACGGCGCGCGTCACTGTGGGCTGCAGGTGGCGGCGGCGTCTGGTGGAGGGACAGAGACGCGGCTCGCGGGCTTGGAGGAGGAGCTAGCGACGGCGGCGGACGAATGAAGGACAGGAAGGAAAAGGGAAAAACAGGGGAACGGCAGAGAAGAAGAAGAAAAGGAAAGAAAAGAAAGAAAAGAAAGGAAGAAAGAAAAAGAAGAAAGAAAGAAAGAAAAAGAAAAAAAAATAGTTTTTTTTGTTTTTGTTTTTGGCAAAAATGTTTCTTTTCTTTTCTTCCAATTATGAGGCTCTTTGAGCCACGGAAATATTTCCCCTTTTTTTTTTCGAAAAATTGATTTCGACTTTTTTAAATAAAAATTTTTCTTCTTTTTTTTTTCTCTTTTTTTTTTTTGAATCCTGACCTTTCCCACGAACGTGACGCGGGCACGTCAAGAGAGCAAGAGAGCTCCCAGAAGTTTCTGATCGTGAGCTCTCTGCACGTCACCACGCGGGCACGTCAAGAGGGCAAGAGAGCTCCCAGAAGTTCAGGTCGTGAGCTTCCTGCATATCACCACGCGGGCACGTCATGAGGGCGAGAGAGCTCCCAGAAGTTTGAAGTTTCTGATCGTTAGCTTCCTGCTCGTCACCACGCGGGCGCGTCATGACTGAATGGCACCTATAAAGCAGCAAAAACGAAAACTAACACCCAAAATCAGTCAAATTCAAGGAAAATAGATTTAAACTAAGACACGAAACCAACAAACAACTAAAAGAAACAATTGGGTTGCCTCCCAATGAGCGCCTTTCTTTAATGTCTTTGGCTAGACATTATTATGTTTTTTTTTTCATGGAGGATAAAATCTTGTGGCTCGTCTCATTGCTTCATCCTCTACATAGTCCTGATAACCCTCATAGATGGAGTAATCTTTGAGTACACGAGCTACGGTCTTCCATGGATTAGTTGATGGTGCCAAATAATCAAGCAGTGATCTCAATTTTTCCTCCACCCCTCCATCAAGAGCACTCAACGGTTCAAGATATTTGACCATAGCTACTCTTAACTTATTTCTGCCATGAGACTCAAAAACTTCCGGTATAACAAAATCAATCTCATTAACAGAAATCATGGAATAAGAGTTAAGAAAATGCGGATTAGGGAATGGAGGTGGTGTCACCACATTTGATGATTCTTCACTGGATTCTTTCACTTCAATAGGTTGCGGTTGGGGTTCCATTTCTTCATTTTCGGCTTCTTTTTCAACTGCATCTGTAGATTTCTCATTTTGACATTCTTGCATCTCCTCATCCTTGTCCTTAGGGATCACAGGCTCAGGCCCTTGAACCTCTTTACCACTCCTCAAGGTCATGGCGCTGACATTCTTCGGGTTCAACTCAGGTTGAGATGGCAATTCACCTTGGTTCTGGGAATCCAAACGATTGATTGGTGTGGCCATTTGACTTATCTGATTTCTTATATCCTGCATTTCGGAGTCCGTCCATTGTTGATTTTGCATAATGATTGCCTCCGTCCTTTGCTGATTTTGCGCCATGTTTGTCATCACTTGTTTTATCATCTCCTCCAAAGATGGACCAGAGCTTGGGGGCGGAGGTGGTCGGGGTTGGTATTGCTGCTGGTACCCTGACAGGGATGTTGGTTGTTGAGACTCTTGCTGTTGAAAATCCATTGGCCCGGTCGCATAATCAAAACTGGAATTATTCCACCATCCTTGATCATACCCGTTTGAATAAGGGTCATACTGCATTTGATATTGGGGTGGAAAATCTCCGAAAGTGTCAATTGGAGCACTTAGATTGTCTTGAAATGCGGGACATGTGTCAGTTGAATAACTTGAGTCAAAATAAGTTCCACAATTTGCAACAGCCCATTGATCATTAGGAAAAACATGAGTCTCATAACCCCATTCAGGAACAAAGTCCAATCTATCATCAAAATATGGAATGTTAGCAGCCATAAACTATAAAAAAAAAGTGAAAAATAAATTAAAAATGAAAACAAGGTGAACTCAAAAAGAAACAAATTAATCTGACACCAGTCCCCGGCAGCGGCGCCAAAAATTGACAGGTGCCGAACCTGTGCAATAATAAAAACCTACTCGAGAAAAATACAGATTTTGTATATAGTAGTGAGTAGGGTCGAATCCACAGGGACTGGGGATAATTTGTTTCTTCTAGAGTCCAAAGTATGGGGGGTTTTGGATTAAATGCTTAACTAAATAAATTAACTGCAGAAAATAATTAATTAAAAGAAATGATTGGGTAAACTCTAGCCAAGGGTACACATCAGAAATGGTTCATGCACTGATCATTGATGCAGAAATAATTCCAACATTTAGCAATAGATTAGTTATAGTTGTCATGCACGCGATAAACAACCAACCCTTCCTTAATTTCTCGATAGCTAAGGTACGACCGTTAGCTATTTCTCTAACCCAAAAATAACCCTAGGTACGACCGTAGGATTTAATTTCTAGATTGCATTAATAATTAGAAAGGCCCAATCCTAACCAACAAACACGCTACGAGGGTTTGTTTAAATTAGATCATATGCTCCCCTGACATAAACCCAATTACGCCAGTTGCTACTGAGGTAGAGATAACGAACAATTACGGATTCAATTACCCCTATTTAGCAAAAATAGCCTATATGAATAATTAATTATTGCGCACTAATCAATCATACACAAGGCCATAGCAATTAAAATCAAGGAACATATAAATACCAATAAATGAAGAAAATAATTAAAACAGATTCGATCTCACAGTACCAAATCGTCAGTTGTCCCCTTGACTAGAAAAGCTTAACCACGCCTCATGAGAAACTCTCCCCGTTGGGGAATATTGTCGAATACCTGGCGTGTGTCAGAGGCCAGTCCAAAGAAAGAAAACTAGAACTAAACTAAAAAACTAAAACTAAAGCCCTAGATATCTCTTGCTTCTGTACGTTGTCCCCCTTTTAAAGCAACAAAAGAAAGATGACTAAAAGCTATCTAGGTGGTCCCCACACATGTGGACAAAGCCTCCCAAGTACTTCTTGTTCCAAGTCTCTCTACGTTGCTTTCTTTGAAACCCAAATGACCAAATGCCTTTCACTAGCTTGTGGTCCCCCACCAATTCAAGGGCCCAAGGATTGAAGCCCTTAGAAATCTGCATTTTTCCATACAAGTCCCTCCTTTTTGGTAATTTTCTGCTTCACTCCTGAAATTGGGTCCAATACCAAATATAAGTAAATATTAATAATTAAAACAATATTTGGCAAGGATAACAGGGGAAATTAACAATAAAATTGCTAACAATTAACTCCCTATCACTTTGTTTTTTTCCCATTTTTTCTACTTTATGGTAGTTGTCATTTGCCAAGTGTTTTTGTTCATTCCTAATTACGAAAAAAGATGGTAAAGGTGGTGTTATTTTGTAAATTTTTTTTGTAAAAAAAAAAGTATTGTAGCGATTTCCTGTGTGTGAGAAAGTGATTGAAAAATGTGTTAACGAAAATGCATTTTTTTTTTTGTAGAAAACTGCAATCCAAACACCACCAAATTTTGATTAAAAGTAAAAACCATGAACATATAATTTCTTCCAAAGCATGTTTAATTCGATTACTTCTTAATTTTTTCATTGTTTTCCATTTATTTTATTTATTTGATAATTCTAAAAGTTTTATTCGATTTGATTTGGCTACAACCTCACAATTACTTCTTCTTCTGCATTATTTTCCACACCAAATTGCTCGTCACTCAATTATATAGCTCGAGATATCTGTTTAGTGTAACTTAGGGCTTGTTTGGAAGCTAGTTTTTTGGGCAAGTTTTTTACATACAAGTTTTTTAACAACTTTTGCTACAGGAATCTCAAAAAACTTCTCAAAATTTTTTACCTACGCACTTCAAAATACACAAAACACACACAAATTCCTTCACCATCCCAACCCAATACACAAAACACACATAAAAAAAATTCCCTTCCTTTTGGCTTTCTTTTTCCTCCACTATCCCAACCCGGTCAAAATTCCCTTCCCCTTTTCTTCTTCTTCCTCCCCCACCACCACCTCCATCGTCGGCTCTGGCGCCGATTTCCGGTGTCGGTGCCGATCTTCTTTTTTTTTCCCCTTTTTTTTCCTCTCCTCCTCTTCCTCCCCTGCCATCCTCCTCTCCTGTCCTTTTTTTTTTCCTCTCTACGTCTCCCCCATTCCTCCCCCAGCTCTCTGTGAAAAAAAAAAAGAAAGGAAAGAAAGATGGTGAGAAGCGGGAAGGGGAACAGGGGTGGCGAGGCAGAGGGGGTGGCGGGGGGGGAAGGGAAAGGAGAGGGCAGTGGGGGCAGGGGAAAGGCGGGGGAAAGGGGCAGAGAGGGGCGGCGGGGGAAGGGGAAAGGCGGAGAAGGGGTAGAGGGGGAAGGGACAGAGGGGGGCGGCGGGGGGAGGGAAAAGGCGGGGAAGGGGCAGAGGGGGAAGGCGGCGGGGGGAGGGGGAAGGCGGGGAAGGGGCAGAGGGGAAAGGCCGTGGGGAAGGGGCAAAGGGGGGAGGGCAGCGGGGGGAGGGGAAAGGCGGCGGGAGGAGGGGGAAGGGGCAGAGGGGGCGGCGGGGAAGGGGCAGAGGGGAAGGGCGGGGGCAGAGTGGGGTGGCGGAGGGAGGGGAGGAGAGGGGTGGCGGGAGGTGGAGTTGCTGCTGGGGGCGGCTGAGGTAACGGGGAAGAAGAAGAAGAAGAAGAAGAAGAAGAAAGAGAGGAAAGAAAAGAAAAAGGAAAGAAAGAAAAAGAAAAAGAAAGAGAAAGAGAAAAAAAAGAAAAGGAAAAAAAGCGCCTTACAAAAACTTCTACAAAATTTTTTACCTTACAAAAACTTCTACAAAATTTTTTCAAAAACTTCTACAGTGCACTACAGTAAAGTTTTAGACAAACTCCCAAAAAACTTAGGTTCCAAACAGGCCCATAGTTCTTGCAAAAAAAAAAAAAACACACACACACACACACACACGTTCAAAACTTGATAGAATTGGTGTTTGCTGAAATATATCATGTGGGAAAACTTCATAACAACTCAATGGACCCTATGCCCATTAAATCTTCTTCTATGTTAGGAAGGTAACTCAGTAAGATATGCACTAGAAAGAATTGTCTAAAAGATCCTGCTGTGGAACATGAACCATCAGTAGATTTGGAGGCCTAAAAATATGGTGATAAGAGGACTATAGGCAACCTCGAGGGACCTGTCTGCCATAGGAAGTGCCAATAACATTAGAGCAAGATGCAATTGCAGGTCCTCCTTGGCCTCTGTAAGCTAAGTCAATATCCACGAGCTTCACGTCTTGGCATGGCACCAATTTGCTACATTGCAAAGATAATGCAACCTGAGAACTGGATGTGCCCCAAATGTTGCTGAATTTCACATCTCTGATTTGAACTTTTGAGACTGATTCATCACCCTAAAAGCAACAAATTAATTGTTAAGTAGTACTGTCGCAAAAGAAAGCGGATTTAGTATCAATTGAAAACACGATTAAATTTTCTTACACCATCAGTATAAATTTCGATACGTGTCACGTGTATAAAAAGAGAATCTTGATTTGCAATAGATGTTATATGTCATGCATCCAAAGCCGTGTAAAAGCGGTATTACTGCACTGTCAGTGTACAAATTGGACGTAAAGAAAAGAAATCATACCGATGGGGGGCAAGATGGGCAGTACTTCTGATCAATAATGACGGGGTTGTTAACATTTTGCATTATGATGTTGTGGAAACTAATATTTGCAGCCAAACTAGACAAAGAAGGCGACCAGGTCTTGATCCTCACACCATTTTGAGTATTACTGAAAGTGGCATTCCTTACACTTATGCCCATAACATATTCATTCTCAAACCCTCTGCCAAGGCTTCCAATGCTGATGCCATGACCAGGGCCACAATTAACTTCAGAAATGTCAATGTTCTGGCTGCCTGAGACCATGGATATGCAATCATCGCCTGTTCCTATGTTCACTCTTGATATTTTTATATTGGTTGAGGCCCCAATGTGGATTCCATCTGTGTTTGGAGCATTCTCTGGAGCAGTCAGCCTGACATAGCTGATGTTAATGTTGTCGCATGCAAAAAGGTTGATATGGGCCTTTTTGCTGTTGATTGACCTTATGTACTGAATCTTGGAATTCCTGATGAAGTCGAACCTCAAACTCTGACAGGATCAAATCAGGGAAATGAAAACAGCAGAGACCTGATATTAGGCTATATAGAGAGAGCAGAAAAGCTGTAATGAACATTCAAAAGAAGAAAATTTTGATAAGGTATTTACTTCTTAAATGATGTGACACTTGCTTTCAAGAAGAATAGACTTTGATCAAAATCAAGCTTTTTAGACCAAATTGGGCAAATGTGAGGACCCTTTGGTCCAGAACATACAACCAGAAATACCTTTTTTTTTTTTTTTGTAGAATATTATTTATTCTTTATTGTAATCTTTGGAAGTTCTCTGGTTAATTGTGCACTATTTTCCAAATTTCCTATAAAAAGAAAATTACAACAGCATAACCACTCCATCGAACTCATAATTATCGAAATACATTAAATTTTTCACTAGAAATGTTAAGGAATTATCAAGGTGTGAACGAAGGAGGATGATTATAGTTAATCCCTCTTCAATCAAGTCCTAATTCGAGTAACTTAATAGTTCCAACAAAGCCTAATACCAATTCAGGAACAAAGGTTGCCTATCAAATAGTACAACAGCGTACTCATATTAAGTGTTCCCAATAATAAGCTTAAGGAGAATCTGCTAGCCTTAAACAAAATATTCAACCTGATAATTGAGCAACAATTCGTAAAGAATTTAAGATGACAAAAGAGATTATTATAAGGGTAAGTGGTGATTAAAGATCCCCCTCCCCCAAAAGAAGAGAAAAATATATTTTTTTTGGGGTTAAAATCTAAAGTCGAGAGAGACTTCAAAATCATTAATTTCTTTCCCCACGCACACCCAAAAAAAGAAAAAAGAAAAAAGAAAAAGCGAAGTATGCTATACAGAAATGGAACTTACAATAGGGAGGGACAAGCATTGAGAGTTCTTGAAGCAATCATTGTAAGGCCAAGCAGAAGCACCTTGACCATCCAAATATCCACCCCCTTTCACACTCAAATTATCAACATAACGAAATCCAATCCAAGTGTCTGTGAAGAACAATGCAGGATTATTAGGAGCCCTAAGAGTCCCTCTAATCATAAATGTCATTTCTCCAAGACATGGTCCCAAAAATGTTACTGAATGCAGCAAGTAGATTCCCCCTGGAATCAAAACTCTGCTCCTTCCTTTCCATCTACAAGCATCAATCCATGCTCTCAGGAATGCCTTCCCAAAAGTACCCAAAAACAAAAGAGAAAATATTAATCCACTTTCCAATAACCTCAAACTGCACAAGTTCTTTTTCGTTTTGTGGGCGAGAAATTAATAACAAAAGTACGTAAAATAGAAATACTTCCACACAAATTTGTTGAAAAGTAGTACTGTAAAAACATCAAGTTCATAATGAACATTAGTAGATTTCCCTTTTGGAAAATCCCATGGGTTGGCTGATTTAGTCTGCACAAACTAACCTGACTGTTATCTGTGTTTCCATCAGCTCTTGCACCATAGTTCAGAACATTGAAGATTTTAGGTGGCAAAAATGCAGAAGCATCAGCAGCAGTCCAGAGGAAGATGAAAACTATAAGAATCCCAAAAGCAGATCTTGAAGCCATGTTTCTTGAATTCTGAGAAATGCATTGGTTTCTAGCTTGTTCTTTATATACTAAATATATTACATGTATTTTGGTTTCTTGCCAAACATAGGAATGGCCAAAATAAGGCCGTAAATCTTTGATTGCCTTTATACTCGTTTGTCAATCTTTTCTCCTATATTCAAGGAAGACGTATAAATACATGCTTTTATCTTCTTTATATTTTTACCTTTTGGATTCCCATCTTCATTTAATCAAATCCTAGAATCTTTCCCTGCAAATATATTTTTCCATTTTACCATATTTACCATCTGTAATGTCTTTGCTTGAATGTGCATATCTTTCTTGACCCAAAGAATCTTCGTCTGAGATAATATCTTTTCCTACCATTTTGATTTTGAATTGTTTTTCCTATGTCACATAAAAATTATACTTACATTTTCCTCGAGTAATTAAGTTTGGTAGTTAAATTAATGTTCTATTACCATTCGTTTCTTTTTCTCCAATCCTCCGAATTATTTTCTTAAAGAACACCCTCGATACGTTCAGAATGTGAAGAGCCACCTTGATCTTTAATGTTACTCATTCCTTTTTTATGCATTAAAAAAAAAAAAGAACTCTCAATTGTTTGGCTAGAAGGATTTTTCACATTCCCTGTCTTTATAAATACATTAATTAGGATTAATTAGAAAAATGGGATTTCAATTCATTAAGTTATACTATATCCTAGAAAAATATATATCATAAAATATCCTATTAAATAAAGTTATGTATATTATTATTGGAGAAACTAATCATCATTCATCAAGAGTCCGAGTAACCTTCTTCAACCGACAATAGCATTAGATGTTCCCTTTAACACTAGGCCTCAGTTCAGAAGCTTTAACGTGTGAAAATGTTATCTTTGCTATTGCAGCCAAAAAGTGTAAGTATACATGAATGAGGGTTTATTGGAAAAATGGCATTTCCATGCAGTAATTACTAATTATCCTATATTCTAGACAAACAAATATCGTATAATATCCTATTAAGTACCAATTTCCTTGTCCAAATTATGTACATTATTATTTGAAGAAAATCAAGAGTCCCACATTCTTCAACCGAAACATTAGGAGGTCGGTTGAGAAACTTTAATAAGCGAAACATCATCTTCCTAATGCAGCAAAAAAGAGCCCTTTTTTTTTTAAAAAAAAAAGCTGCTAGGAAGGCTTAACGGCCCATTACCTATCTAGGAATTATAAGGAAGGACATGCAGCACGGAGTCATAGTTGCTCAGTGATCATTGCATCCACTTCATCTCCTACCTTTTTTTTTTTCCAAATGGTGAAAGAGATGACAACTTTTGTTCAACATAACAAATAAATTTGCCAATAAAGATGGAGGGAAATATTAAATACACTCTCTTTTTTGGTTAATCGCACCCCAACTATTAATTTTAGAATTAATCTTTCCTACACTGATAGTATAGCGTTGGATAAATGACAATTATACAAAATTTTAATTTGAAATTGAACTTTTGCACACATGTCATTAATTCAATAATGATAGTGTATACACTGTCAGTGTATAAAAGATTTATTCTTATTTTATAATATAGTCTAATAAATAGTTTAGACTGTCAGTGTAAATAATTTACTCTTAATATAGTATCAAATATTCGAATGTTTAGAATGAAAATACGTAAAATTATGTTGGTTATTTTTATCGTACATTCAGGCTTTGTTCGGCTATGCTTTAATCTTTAATGCAGAAAATAGTTGTTGGGATGTGCAGCTACAATTATTTTTCGGGAGGAATGGTTTCTAGTTAAACTTTTGCAAAAATAAATCAAGGTAAATGATCGATGGCTGCAAATAATTGAAAGCAAAAAAATATTCTAGGATTCATCCTCCTTGTATATGCCTTTTTGTCCCTCCTAATTTTAACATTTCAAAAGTTAACACTACGGTAACAAATTACTCCAGCTATTGGCAATGGATAAAAGGAATTTATCCCAAAACCAAAACAACATCAGAGTGGCTTAATCATCACATATTTTTGATGTTTTCTCACTCACAACATCACAAAAAAAAAAAAAAGGATAGAATTTTTTAGGACGTTGATATTTCAGAGTCTTGACAACCTTGGCCAACAACGAAAATATCCACGCATTAATCCTCAATTTTACGCTTATAAATTATGTAGTGTTCTTTTACAGAGTCTGAAAATGGCGACATGAATATAATATAAAAGCTTTTTAACTTTTCACTGATCACAACATAGAAACATACAAGCTTAGAGCCGACTGAGCTTACATCATGACAAAGTAACAAAGAAGTTACCCTTACATCATGAAAACTTTATTCGAAAGTACAAACACCAAATCCGATATAACATGATGACAAAGTAACAAGAAGTTACCCTTACCACTATTTAGGGAGAGGACTTCTTTAGAAGTAAATTCATGGTTGAGAAACAAAAGAAAAGCACATTAGAACAGTAAACACGGAAATCTGTTTAGAAACATATGAACCCTGGTGGAGTTTGCCGGCCACAAGCATTCAGACTCACGGCAACGGAAAGTGGGAGATTAAAGTGGATGCCCAAAATATTGGCTTTGATGGCTTTGCAAAGGCAAACGGCTGCGTCAAGGTCAACAAGGCCATCAAGGAGAGAGCAACAAGGTTTTGTTATGAGAGGTCCACCGAAGATCCCAATCACACTCAGCAAATTAGCACATATGCCGAATTTCAGGGCATCTGTTGGGCAAGTTGCTTGAGGAGGTGATGGTGCGCAATGGACACAAGCACTGACCAGAATGAAAAAGGCAAGGTTAAAGGCAAGAAAGAGAGCTGGGGTTGTAGTGGCCTTGGAGCCCATATTCTCAAACCCCAATAATACCTAAGCACTCTTGGTTTAGTCAAGAAAGAAGGATTTTTGCTGTGCAATGTTTTGGAAGAGGTTGAGGGTTTTATACTGAGCATGGAGGGTCAATTTTCTTGGTTTAGCCGGCTACAGAAGCATAGGTTTGGCAAACCCATTGGATGCGTTTATAGTTCTTTAAGAGTTTATCCCAGCCTACTATATAGTTCTATACCAAACATTAGCTGTGCTGTAAACTTTCTAGTGGGTTTACTTATTTCGTGCTTAATGGGTTTATTCCTTACATGATAGCTTGAATGGCATGGCAAAGTTTTTGTTATTTATGCAACTACTCTACTATTTCTACCCGGTCAAAGACAGAACGCTTGAATGGCTTCAAAAGCAACTTTATTAGCCGTTTTTGCGGAGCTTAATTTATGCCTGACTAGTGTGCTCAATTCATTCTAACAGCGTCATTCAATACAAGTTGGCTATATTAGTCAGGATGGATTATTTTTTCATAGAAGATTGTGTGTTCAAATTTAGCTATCAATGTAAAGGATATAATGGTGGCCGATTTATAAAAACTCTTATAAGTGACTTATAATTCTGAAAGCATTGCCATGACCTGTGGTGGTGATATGAGTTGAACCCATCCTAGTTTGAAACTTTCTACAAATTCACTTACTTTTGAAATGATATACCAGAACTTTAATTGAAGCTTAAACTCTTTTATGTACACTTGAATTACTCTACTTACCTCGATGATTGAAGATGAAGACAGTGATTGATGACTCAATGAGTTCAGAGATTTGAAAGGTTTTTTTTTTCTTATTGAAGGATCTATATTACGAGTGTCCAATGGGCAAAACTTAAGATGAGTTCAAATATTAACTTTTTTGAAAAAAAAAAATTTAATTGAAATAGTGTAAAAATATCCTAGATGACAATAATGTAAATGTGTACATTTACATAGTAAATTGACATGTATTAACAAGTGTTCCATTACAAAAACCCTCGACAAAAACGTATACTTTTGTTCCTAGAACTACTAAGAGCTGTAGCCATGCATTGGCCCAATTTTTGCAGTCAAGTCTACTAGAAATTTTGAATGGGATGGTTCATTCCCAAATTGGCTAGCAAGTTTAGCTAGAAAAGATATGGGGGCAGTTACCCCTTTTTGTAATTAGCTATTGTATTATCAAGTGTTAAGATCTATAAAAATATTATCGTTTGTCAAAAAAAAAATTCAGTTTTCTTAAATTTCCATATTCATTGCAAAATGATCTAAAAATACTCGACAATTTGGCACTTGTATTGCCGATTATAATTGAATGAGAAGGTTCCAATTTAATCAATCATGCATGCAAGATCTCATCCCACATCCCACTTTTGAATGCTCAGCTATCTTTTAACTTTGCCAAATTCTTCCTTTGATGCAACCTGAAAAATAAACAACCACTTCTTTTGATGTGTGCAAATTTTGTTTTGACTTTGAAACTGGAACAAACTTTTAAATTGAATAATTGGATCATAATCAGCAAAATAGAAAAGAAATGGTAAAATCATTGTCCTAATAAATATAGGCTCACATGTTTTGCTAATGCCATTGACATATAATGAACAGAGTTTGAATATAACATATTACATCAGGAATTCCAGATATCTTAATCATTAATTTGACGAACATAATGCCTAAGAACAAACTTCTCTGCACCATTTTGATGATAATCGCTCAACATATCTAAAATATCAGAGCATGAAGCGGATCGCGGATCAGCGGGATAACCCACCATGGTATGCTTTCATGAAGAAACATTTTAAATAGATCCAAAATGATCATCTTACTCCAATTGTTCAAGAACTTCTGAACATCCCAGTTTTTCAGCAACTTCTGGATAACACTATTTTTCACAATAAAATGTGTTGAACTCCAGAGCTGCAACAACTTCTGAATAATCCGACTCTTCAAAAATTTCTGGATAACAAATTTTCTCGCAATGCGTATTTTACTGCTGATTTTACTCTTGATGTAGCTCCAAAGATTCAAGACCTTTTCAGAGATAGAGGAAGCCGTTTGACAAACCCACCCAAAAACTCCAATGCGTATTTTACTCCTGATAAATGAAGCCGTTTGACATACCTTTTCAGAGAAAACAATTTTTCTCGCAATGCGTCGTATTTTACTCCTGATGGAGCTCCAAAGATTCAACACCTTAAGAACAAGCCAATTTATATTACTCTTGATGGAGCTCCAAAGATTCGAGACCTTTTCAGAGAGAAAGGAAGCCGTTTGACATACTTTTGAACTAATCCACCCAAAAACTCCAATGCGTATTTTACTCCTGAAGGAGCTCCAAAGATTCAGTACCTTATGAACAAGCCAATTTGTATTACTCTTGATGGAGCTCCAAAGATTCAAGACCTTTTCAGAGATAAAGGAAGCCGTTTGACATACTTTTGAACTAATCCACCCAAAAACTCCAATGCGTATTTTACTCCTGATAAAGGAAGCCGTTTGACATACCTTTTCAGAGAAAACAATTTTTCTCGCAATGCTGCGTATTTTACTCCTGAAGGAGCTCCAAAGATTCAAGACCTTTTCAGAGGTAAAGGAAGCCGTTTGACATACCTTTTCAGAGAAAACTATTTTTCTCGCAATGTGTATTTTGCTCTTGATGGAGCTCCAAAGATTCAAGACCTTTTCAGAGATAAAGGAAGCCGTTTGACATACTTTTGAACTAATCCACCCAAAAACTCCTTTTAGCATATCCATAGGGGTTATTTATGTGTTGGCTTGAACCTCTAACTATATAATTTTTGCTACATCTCTTAGCTTGCTTCTCTGGGGTGATCATCAAACTGATATATATATAGATTGGATCAGAGGTTGGTGAAGGAATTTGGAAAGTCAACTTGATTCGTTGAAACATGAAACCGACTTTGATTAACTGTACATGTACATGTAGAAAATATTGGCACTTGTGCCAAAGAAAACAGAAGGTTACATACAAAAAATCCAACCCCCATTGTCAATATTTATGCACTATTTCTGATGAAATGCATCATCGTTTGAGATTTACTCTAACAGGTAATGGGGGTCACTTGATTAATCGATTAAGTTGCCAAACAGGGTAATATATCATTAATCTTACAGTTGGGTGCTCATTTAACAATGAGATCACAACGTATTAAATCATATAGTGGCTGTGCAACAAATTAAGAATATTCATCCAACAGTGATGTCAGATGGTACACCAAGTCATATACTTCACTTGGATATTGTTTTGGATAAAAATTTGTTGAGTACAATTTGGTAAAGCTTGAACCTTGCGACATATCCACTGCATCTTGGACAGATATTGTATTTTCTCTACTTTTTTAAGTTGCAAAATGTGGTATTTAAAGTTTGTAAAACCCAATATCTTTGTTGGAAATTCAAAAGGTTTTTCATTTGACACTTTCACCCGAATTAATTAAGCAGAAATCTCATTACCTCTTTCGCTGATTCATTCTTCACACTGTCACCTATGCGAAGGGATAAATTTGTTTGAATCTTCATCCAGAATCATATGCAAAGTACTTTCATTGCACTTTTTAAAACAAAAAATTTGAGCAGCAAATTGCCGCTGAGATCAATTCTTCCTGTGCAGTAGTAGTGGAGGAAACACAATTCACATTGACATTCAGGAAAATTTTTTTGAATCAGTAGAGAAATGAAAAACAATGGGACCTGAATTTTCAATCCCATTCGGTAATAGAACTTTTTTTGGTTAATTCGTTTAAGCAGTGGAATGATGGAATTTAATAAGCAGAGGAGGGAAGGAGAGATTTGTGGTAAAGGAATTTTGGAAGTGAGTGTTTCGTATGTAGTTTCTCATGTTCCAATTTTTAACACGTCCAGTAATTCATATACTTCAATAGTTCCCAAGGTTGGCTCGTGGGGCAATCCGTTTGGACAGAATAGGGATACCTTCAATTAGAAAAATGAGGATTATGTAAGAGGAATATTTGGTTATATTTTCCATGAATAAATAAAAAGAATTTCTAATATATATATATATATATATATATATATATATATATATATATATATATATATATATATATATATATATATACTTCAATAGTTCCCATCTAATACAGTCTCAATTTTTTAACATATAAATCACCTTTATAGTTTCAATTAATTTCATATTAGACGTACTTTTAATTTCAAAACTTGAGAGGTTAACTATTTCAAATTGCTACATGGATTTCAAATCAAAACAAGTAAAAGATTCAAGTAAATTTGTGCCTCATTAAACATCTATACATCTGTATCTATACATTTATAGATCCTCCTATATATAAAGTATGAGGGATGATTTTGGTGCTAAAATTTTTTGTTACTTTGTTATTATATCTTTACTCTTATATAGGTAAAGATTCACATTATATAATCTCCACAAAGAATAATTTTAGTGACCTTCATTATCTTACTATTTTTAAACAAAAAAATTCAAACAATTTTATGTTTTTCTTGGAATAATTAAATTCTACATTTTTTTACCATACGAAAGTTCTATTTTTTTTCTTAATTTGCACACCCCTAGGGTGTGATTTTCCCTCCCTATGTATAATGTACAAGTCTTGGATTTGATGTTAAGAAATTATATTATCATTTATTATTTCAATTTTACCCTTGCATGATAGAACACTATATAATCACATCTCATCTTCCATACCCTGCATTCAAGCATATTACACACAATATCTCTAACTTTTACAACTACAACTAGAATAAACCTTCTAAAAACCACCAATAACTTACTTTCATTTCAAAAAAAAAAAAAGATATACTCCCATTTATAAGCCTAATAAAATTTCAAATAATCACGAACAAATTAATATCTTTTTCTTTAAGAATATTTTTATGTGTTAAGAATTTTTTATTGTGCATGCAGATAGTGTTTGCCTTGTCCACTAGTAATATATAAAGTGGGAGAAGCATTATGTAATATAAACATAAAATATCACTTTTTGAAGTTTCTTTGCTACCCTTAATTATAAGGGCAAATTGGTCCCCATTTAATGCAATACAACACCCCACGATCAGAATTTTTTGCATAATAACTCTTTTCTTGAAAAATTTTCCCATAGTAAGACAATTTGAAATAATATACCATTTGAATTTGGTGCGACACGAATTTTTTATGCAAAAGTTTAACGCAATTATGTACTTCAGCATTATCATCACACCCCATCTTTAATCCTTACTCTTTTTTCTTCTTTAGCATTACAATGATAACTTTTAAGTATAAGGTGCATCAACTCTACTTAAAGACAATAATTATCACAAACGTTACTATCTTGGTTTAGTTTTTTCTATACAAAAAAAAAAAAAAAATCCAATGGGTGACAAACATTGTTTCAATTTTGTCTTTTTTTTTTTAACTTGAAAATTTCATTTCTGATTTAACTTGGAAATAGCTTTTTTTTTTCATTGTTTCAATTTTGTCATTAATTAGTGAAATGGTCAGAATATAATTTTTGTTTGGGATAATTTTAGAAACCTCCCTTGAGGTCTCTAACAATTTTAGGATCCTCTCCTTAGCTTTCAAAAATTACACTCACTTTCATTGTTTGTGTTTCAAAATAGGCTCAATAGGCTACCAATTCTTTCAAATATCCTAAACTATCCTTTTTGTCAAAAAAGATAAAAAGGAAAAATAAAAAGAGCTTCGCTAATTGCCTTTCTTCCAACACCAGAGGCAGCAAACTCTTTCTGCCAAAAATAAAAGCTTGGAAAAAAAAATCAATTATGATGATTGCTTTCTTCTAAGCAACACCACCACAAAAGCCAAGCAAACACCCCCAATTTAAATCAAAATAAATTCCAATAATTCGAGCACTCAAAATACCGCAACCTAATTTATGTTCAGCAGCCCCAACCCTTACATTTCCTACACAAGTCAATTAAATTCGTCACTTGGTGCTAAACTGGATAAAACTCAACGTCAAATTTTACTGAAAACTAATACTTCATCAACAACCAATAGTGCAGCTCTTTCATCTTCCTCTCTTTGCATCCTCCTTTATTTTTTTTTGACCACCCATTTCTAAAGCCCATTCATCACTCAAATTCTTTACTTTTGGCATCACTAAGTTTTATCACCCATAATCAACCAAAACTGGATAAAACAAATAGATGCAGAAGAATCAAACCCATTACACTTAGAATTAAAAGGAAAAAAAGGATAAGCCTAATCATATTTGCAAAAGAAAAAGATGAAAATAGAGAAAAAAAAGAAAGGAAGGGAGGGGGATAAATATGGACAAGAGGCGATAAATAGAATTAAAGGAGGAATATTAGGCAGAGAGGAATGGATGGTAGAAATTGGCCAAAAAAGGAAGTGGAAGAAAGAGTAAGGTAAAAAAGAAGTGAGAGAGAGAGAGAGAATAAGTCAATTTTGGTTTTCCTTGGAATTTTTGAAATTTTTGAAAAAAAAATGTCATTAAGTATCCTATATAGGGGTAGTCGAGTACTTTTGAAGCAATAGGGGAGGTATGTGTAATTTTAAAATATTAAAGGGAGCTTTGTGAAATTGTTAGAAACCTCAAGGGAGGTTTTCGAAATTACCCTTTTTGTTTTCAAGCTATGAGAGCTTTTGAATTTGAGTATATTTTTTTCTCTTCTTTTGTTCCTAATGATGGTATTTATCTCTTCATGATGATCCAAATTATTTAAAGCATTTCAATTGTTTTGAAAGATTTTTTTAAACTTAGTGCATTTTTTGATAAAAGTACTTAAGACTTGGTATTAAACTTTGTTTTTCAAATATGTATCCACAATATTCTCACATGTTGCTATTGATTTTTTTCCCCTTTTTTCCCTCCCTTCTTTCACAGATATATCTTGCTACAGTATTGCATTAAATTCTTGTAGATAATTTGCTTTGATATTGTCTTCAACAACATGCATAGCTATCTGTTTACTTGTATGAGTAATTTAGAAAGAATAAAGTATTTTTAAGAAAAGAATGGAAGTCTTTGATAAAAACGAAACAAAAAAAAAGAAAAGAAGAAAAGATTGAAAGTCTTAAATGGACTAAATAGGTTATGTTGGGAATATGATTTAGAAGTGTATTACTGTGGGAATGCTTTTGGAAAACAAATTTAATTTAGAAACAACTTCCTCACACCAATTCCACTAGATGCAATCTTTATGGTTTTGAATTGTTCATCATAGTTTCATACGTTGCCAATCCTTTACTATTGTTACTGTTTCAAGTTCTTTTCAGTGGCGGATTTACACTGGGGGCACGGGTTTCCACTGTCCCCCTTAAATTTCTATAATACCTATAAAAATTTGATTTAATTTCAAGTGTGCCTCCTGGAGTTTTATGTATTGACAGGTGTCGAGCCTGTGCAATAATAAATACCTACTCGAGAAAAATGAATTTTCTGTGTATAGTAGTGAGTAGGGTCGAATCCACAGGGACTGGGAAAAATTTGATTCCTTTCAAGTTTGGGACACGGGGGATTTTTATCAGAAATAAACTAAAAATAATTAAACAATTTAACTAAAAATAATTAAATAATTTAACCAAAAATAAATAATTAATTAATACAATTGTAAATAGCAATTAGATAAATGATAAATAAATTCTAGCCAAGGATACAACTACGCAGACACAGTCCATTCATCCGATCATTGATGCAAAGAAGGTTCACTTAATTTTATTAATAGGCTAGTTATAGTCGCCGATAAACTCTAACGACCAGCTTTTCCTTAATTTATTGATAACCAAGGTACGACCGTTGATTACTTCTAACCAGGAAATACTCCTAGGTACGACCGTAGGAATTAATTTCCTAATTGCATTAAAAACTAGAAAAGCCTAACCCAAATTAATAACACGCTACGAGGGTTATTTAAATCAGATTGCATGTTCTCCTAGTATGTGAAAATACTAGTTGTCACTAATATTAACCAACTAAACAATTACGGATTTAATTGATTAATTTGACAGGAGATTAATAAGTCAAATTGCACATCGGGCCCTTGATATCCAATTAACAAAATAATCCCATGGAAATTAAAATAGAAAACATGCAAATATTAACAAATTAAGGAACACGTAAAATTAATTAGATCTCACAGATATTTGGGACTGCGTCTTCGCGTTGATCCTTGACTAGAGGAGAAAATTAGCCACGCCTCATAAGAAAATTCCCACGCAATTTAATTGAACTCAAAGACATTTATCTCTTACTAATAATTAAAAATAAGGATTATATTCTCTGTAGTCTAATACAATAAAAATAGTCTCATGGAAGAGACGGAAGAAAACAAGACACGCAAGAAATCTTCACCCCAAAACTAAAAACTCCTCTTTCCAGACGGAAGAGAAGAAGAAAAACTGAGCTGCGGAAATGTGCGACTCTCCCACATATAAAAACAAGCCAATTCGAAACTTCACTCCACGCTTACAAAAGAAAACATTCCTTCCCTACCTAATCAACTCCACCGAAAACAAAAGCAAAGCCAACTATGGTTTGTCGGTTTCCTTTGACCAAGTGCACACGTTCACAAATAAGAAAGCAAACCAAAAATGTGTCTTTACACAATGATCAAGTCTTCGCGGTCCCCACCTAATTGAGATGTTGGCCAGCCAAATGCAATTCAATTCCTTTTCATCATAGAAAGAAAAGGACGTTGGTTTACACCATGCATATGGGCCAATTGTATAGAGTTTCACAATAATCTTCTCAAGAAGGTTTCTGCTCCACTTTCTGAAAGTATATCCAAATACCAAATATAAATATATATTGACAATTAAAGCAATATTTGGCAAGGATAAAGAGGAGAATTAACAATAAAATTACTAACAATTAACACCCTATCAATTCCCCCCACACTTAAATCATGCTTGTCCTCAAGCATGGGAACACTAAACTCAACAATGGCTAACTCTCATTTCATTTACTGCCAAGCTACGCTTATCCCAAAATCAAGTTTTAGTGGCTAAGTGTCAAGACATATTTCTCCCGGTTAGCTCCTGAAATCATAGACTCGTCCAATTCATGGCTAAGTCGTCTAAGAAATCAAAATATTAAACTAGCAAAAGTTAGCAATTGGGTCAACTGAAAATCAAAATCTCAACATTGAAGAACAAGGATCGGCAGGCCAACATGATCATAAACTTACTTATTATTTTCTTTTTTTCTTTTTTCTTTTTTTTTTTTTTTTTTTTTTTTATAAATGCTCAGTCCCAAGCTATTCAAGTCTTTTGACGTGAACTCTAACATTTTTAGATGAAAGAGCCCAGTTACTCAACTCTTCACAGCTTCAGGACTAACTACTCATATATATAGTCACTTTTTGACGCGAAAGTCGACACTTGTGGTGAAGACTCCCGGTTACTGGGTGACGACACTAGCGGAGTAGGGTCATTTATTACTCACAATTAAAGCACCAGAAAACCAGATAATTAAAGATCATGGCCCACGTCATCTCCTAATATGGAGAACTAAGATCAACAATTGCCTAATCCACACAACAATTGCTAGGAAAATATTTATATTGCCTAAACAATTTAACCACAATTTGCACCAAGTCATTAAACTCATGATATTCACCAAGATAACATGCTTTTACTTGCCACTTAAACTAAATTCATAGAATAAATCATAACCAGCAATAGACGAGTGAGATGCCACATTTATTCATCAAAACACTAGTAAGAAAGGCAGCAAATTAAAGAAACACCAATCAAAACTAAACCCAAATCCCCCCCACACTTGAATCACACATTGCCCTCAATGTGATAATGAAACAGTAAAAATAAGAAGAAGGACAACGAAACTCCCCTGAAGCTGGTGCCAGCTATTAGCACCTGTAGTTGGAGGAGGTGAAGCGGAGGTCAAAGGGTCGGGATCGTGGTTTCACCATTCTTTCCAAATTGCACTCCAAACCACAATAGACAACAGTTGCTAACGAATAATGGAAACAAGAAATTCAAAGCACTAACAAATGAAAAATCAAGTCAATGAACAAAATGCACACTGCATTCACTCGCAAGTTATACAGATATTTCAACACTTATAACAAATGCAATCAATAAACACTTGTGGTTCCAAACTTAGCCAAATGTAATAATAATGCACCTCAAAATCACCCCAATCAATGTAGTAATTGAAATGCAAACAGACAAAAGGCTCTCATATAAGGCAATTGAAGGCAATGTACTTCAATAAGTAAATTTAAGTGTTAAAGGCACCTCCCAATTGAACAAACAACTGTAGCAAATTACCCACAGTTAGACACAAAGTACAGCAGAATAAGTAAATCACACGACTAACCACAAGTCAATCTACTAAATAAATAAAAATCAAGCAAAGTGAAAAGAAACAAGCAAAGTAACACAGAAGTACCCAACTAAGGAGGAATAGAAATGTCAGGTAGTCCAAACACGCAAAATTTTCAAAAACGTACTGTAATAAAAATAATAAAAACATACTGCAATAATAAAATAAGAAAATGAAAAAAAATAATAGAAAGAGATTGAGGCAGGCGCGTGCATACGAAGCCAGTGGTGCGATGAAGGTGGTGGCTGTGAGAGAGAAGAGTTTGCGGCAGCTGGATCTGGTGGTGCGCGGCTTTCGGGGCTTCAGGCGGATCTTGGAGGCGGTGGCTATGGCAAGGGTGAAGGAGGTCAGATGAGCTGGTGGTCACCCTTGGCGAGGAGAGCCGAGGCAGCGGCGAGAAGAGCTGGGGTGGGCGGCGGTTGCGGCAGCAGCGTCCGGCGTGGGCAGCGTCGACGAGCGGCAGGGAGGAGCGGCGCGCGAGCCAGTTGCCGCGACTGTCGTGGGTCAGCGGAGCTTCTGGCGGCGGCGAATGAAGAAGAAAAGAAAAGGGGGAAAAAGGGCAAGCAGCGGGGAAGAAAAGAAGAAAGAAAGAAGAAAAGAAGGAAAGAAAGAATACAAATTTTTTTTTTTTTTCGAGCATTCTGGACAGAATCCGGATTTATGGCCGGATTTGCTGCAGAAAAAGCTGTTTTCTGCAGTTTTTCCTCCAAATTTGCTTGGCCAACCTTCCACATTCAACCTACTTCATGTTCTTTGAATAAAATTCAAATTTAATATGATCATGCATGAATATAACTTAAACATGAAACACTTTAAATGCATGAAATGCAGCAATTGAACATGAAAACTCCCTTTTTGCCTTAATATAAACACCCTTGCAATTGAGATCATTTGCATGAACTCTTGCCATTGCCTCCTACAAAACACACAAACATTAATCGAAGAACTAAAACTTACTAAAAACAAGCCAACATGAAGAAAAGTAAAGTTGAAAAGTGATCCAAGCCTTCGTTTTTAAAAGGATCCGAGGTCGTATCATTGTGCTCAGAAAACGCGGCTCAAGAAAACGCGCCTCAAGGTGCGTTTTGTGAAGTCGCGTTTCTTCACCAAATTTGCAGCATTGAAAACGCGACTACGTGAGAAAACGCGACTTTAAGTCGCGTATTTGAAGGCGCGTTTTTGGTTTCTGAACAGGCTGGAAAACGCGACTGGATAGAAAACGCGACTTCCTGTCGCGTTTTGAAGGCGCGTTTTCTTAATTATAGGCGCAGATTTGAAAACGCGATTCTATGAAAACGCGATTCAGTGGCGCGTTTCATTGAAAAACGCATTTTCTGCTGCAAAATTTAGCAGAAATTCAACTTTTGAATATTTACAAATGATACCCCAATTTCCCAAAATGCATCATAGATCATTTCTATGTCAAAATAAACCATTCACGCATATGTAAAATGATCTATACATGCATTCTAAACCTCTTTAATGCATCAAAAACCACAATTACTGAATTTGAGGTATTGAGATCTTTGATCAAATTTCGCCTTTTTTGCCTCATTTGGTCACTTTTCCAAAACCTACAAATGAAAAATAACAAAATTACTCAAACTTATACTTTAAACATAAAATCACTCCAAAGTAACAGCAACTTAAAAAAAAAATTGGGTTGCCTCCCAAAAGCGCCTTTCTTTAACGTCTTTGGCTAGACGGAGTCCAGAATTTGCTTAAACTAAGCAAATCGGGTCTTCCAGTTGCATCATCTCCACCCGTTCAATTGGAAATCTTTCATAATACGGCTTGAGACGATGACCATTCACCACAAATTTCTTCTCCGTTTTCAAACTTTGGATCTCTACTGCACCATAATGAAAGACATTAGTCACAACAAAAGGGCCAATCCAACGAGAACGTAATTTACCTGGAAATAGTTTCAATTTGGAGTGGTATAGTAAAACTTTTTGCCCGCAGACGAATGTCTTCCTAGAGATCTGTTGGTCATGAAAGATCCGATTCTTCTCCTTATAGATCACTGCATTCTCGTATGCTTCATTTCGAATTTCTTCCAACTCTAGTAATTGTAACTTTCTTTGAATTCCGCCTTCCTCGATATCCATGTTGCATTGTTTGACCGCCCAAAATGCTCTATGCTCAAACTCGACCGGGAGATGACATGGCTTTCCAAATACCAATCGGTAAGGGGACATGCCAATGGGTGTCTTGTATGCCGTCCTATATGCCCATAGTGCATCATCTAGTCTCACACTCCAATCCTTCCTATCGGGTCGGACCATCTTTTCTAGAATTGATTTGATCTCTCGGTTTGATGCTTCCGCCTGACCATTTGTTTGAGGATGGTAGGATGTAGAGACTTTGTGCAAGACACCATATCTCCTAAAAATTGCAGCGATCGTTTTGTTGCAGAAATGAGTACCCCGATCACTTACAATTGCTCGCGGCATCCCAAAGCGAACAAAAATATTAGACTTAACGAATTCTGCAACCACTTTGGAATCATTAGTGCGGGTAGCCTTTGCTTCTACCCACTTCGAAACATAATCTACAGCAAGCAATATATACAAAAAACCAAAGGACGAAGGAAAAGGACCCATAAAATCAATGCCCCAAACGTCAAAAATTTCAACAAAAATCATTGGGGTTTGAGTCATTTGATCCCTACGAGAGATATTACCCACTCTTTGACACTTATCACATGACTTACAAAATGAGTAGGCATCCTTGAATAGAGTTGGCCAATAGAATCCACTCTCTAGCACCTTACGAGCCGTTCTCTTTGGTCCAAAGTGACCTCCACATGCAAAAGAGTGACAATAGGCTAGAATAGATTGAAATTCAACTTCACTTACACATCTACGGATGATTTGATCGGCACCCCGCTTCCAGAGGTAAGGATCATCCCAAATGTAGAACTTTGCATCGCTCCTCAACTTGTCTCTCTTTGCCTTAGGCCATCCTGTAGGAAATTTGTCAGTGACTAGAAAATTAACAATATCTGCATACCAAGGTAAAGATGAGTTAATAGAAAATAAATGCTCCTCGGGGAATGCTTCTCTCAATGGGATGTCATCTTCGACGACTTGTACTCGACTCAAGTGATCTGCTACCAGATTCTCCGCCCCTTTCTTATCTCGGATCTCCAGGTCGAACTCCTGTAGCAATAATATCCACCGTATCAATCGCGGTTTTGCCTCTTTTTTTGTCAACAAATACCGCAAAGCTGCATGATCAGAAAAAATAATAACTTTAGCACCAAGTAAATAAGACCGAAATTTTTCTAAGGCAAAAACAACTGCTAAAAGCTCTTTTTCGGTGGTTGAATAGTTCAATTGAGCTCCGTTCAAGGCTCGAGATGCGTAGTAGATAGCATGAGCTGCCTTTCCTACTCTTTGACCCAATACCGCACCCACTGCATAGTCGCTGGCGTCACACATGATCTCGAATGGGAGGTTCCAGTCAGGGGGTTGGATAATAGGTGAGGTGGTCAATAACTCCTTTAACTTATTGAATGCCCCCTTACATGTTTCATCAAATTCGAAGGATACATCTTTTTGCAAAAGTTGGAACAAGGGTGCTCCAATTTTCGAGAAGTCCTTGATGAACCTTCTATAGAAACCTGCGTGACCCAAGAAGGAACGAACTTCCCGCACACTCGCGGGGTAAGGTAAAGTAGATATAACATCTATTTTTGCCTTATCAACCTCAATACCTGTAGATGATACAACATGACCCAAAACTATCCCGTGTTCAACCATAAAATGACATTTTTCCCAATTAAGCACGAGATTAGTTTCTATACACCTTACTAAGATCAATTTCAGGTTATCTAGACAGTTTTCAAAACTTTCACCATATACACTGAAATCGTCCATGAAAACCTCAATAATTTTCTCAACATATTCTGAAAAAATACTTACCATGCATCTTTGGAAGGTAGCAGGTGCATTGCACAATCCAAATGGCATCCTTCGGTATGCAAATGTCCCAAATGGGCAGGTGAAAGTAGTCTTCTCTTGGTCTTCGGGTGCGATGGCAATTTGAAAATAACCTGAAAATCCATCCAAGAAACAATAGTAAGCTCGACATGCTAATCGCTCCACCATCTGATCAATGAAAGGGAGGGGAAAATGGTCCTTTTTCGTGACGGCATTTAGCTTTCGGTAATCGATACACTGTCGCCATCCGGTGGGCTTTCGAATTGGTACGAGCTCACCCTCTTGGTTTGATTCCACTGTCACCCCTGCCTTCTTCGGGACCACCTGTACTGGACTTACCCACGGGCTATCTGATATTGCAAATATAATTCCAACGTCCAGCAGTTTTAAAATCTCTTTCTTTACGACCTCCATCATGAGAGGATTTAATCTCCGTTGAGCTTGCCGTACGGGTTTAGCATTCTCCTCGAGTCGAATTCGGTGCATACACACCGCAGGGCTAATTCCCTTGATGTCGGCGATGGTCCATCCTATCGCCTGCTTATGTTCCCTAAGAACTCGAAGTAGTTTCTCTTCTTGAACCTTTGATAAACCCGCGGAGATGATCACTGGAAGTGTCTCCCCTTCACCTAAGTATACATACTTTAGGTGTTTCGGCAGTGGTTTTAGTTCCAAGACAGGTGCCTGCACCACAGATGGAAGTAACCTTTGGTGAGGTTCGGGTATGAAAATCGGTGCAAGATCATACCTTGTTTTCGTGGTTGGTAATGTTTGCAACGATCCAATCACGCATTTAAGCTCTTCACTCAACTCTACCCTAGAGGTCGTTTCGGACTCAAAGTGCCTGGTCAGGACGACCTCTAGTTCATCCCTGCCTTCAATTTCAAAAACCTCCTGTATAGCATGGTCAATAACATTTATCGAGAAAACAGAGCCAATATTTGAATCGGATGGATATTTCATGGTCTCAAAGATGTTAAAGTGAACAATCTCACCATCAAATTCCATAGACAAAGTACCCTTATTAACATCAATTTTGGTTCGGGCTGTGCTCAAAAAGGGTCTACCTAACAACAAAGGTGACGGATCACGGAAGTGTTCATCCTCCATGTCGAGCACATAAAAATCAGCTGGAAAAACCAATTCGTTAATTTTTACCAAAACATCTTCAATCAACCCGTCAGGGTATGCATTGGTCCTGTCAGCTAATTGGATTATTATCCCAGTCTCTTTCAAAGGGCCTAAGTTTAAGGAAGCATAAATGGACTTTGGCATGACATTAATTGAGGCTCCCAGGTCTAACATGGCCTTTCCAATCAAAGTATTACCTATCCTACAAGGAATAGTAAACATACCTGGATCTCCGCATTTTGGTGGAAGTTTCCTTTGTAGAATTGCTGAAACATTCTCCCCAACTATAACTCGTTCATCCCCCTTCAACCGCTTGCGGTTGGCACACAGGTCCCTCAAAAATTTTGCGTACCTGGGTACTTGTTTAATCGCATCCAGCAGGGGTATGTTGATCTCCACCTTGCGAAAGATCTCCAAGACCTCTTTTTCCTTGTCTTGCTTCTTTGGTTTCTCTAACCTGCTAGGAAAGGGAGGTGGATTAGTTTTAGTTGTAGGAATTGGGTTCGAGGGTACCTTTGCATTTTTGTTGTCTGTGCCCTCCTCTTCCAATTCTTTCTCAATCCGTTCCTCGTCCTTGTCTTTAGGAATCACCGGTTCGGGTCCTTGAACTTCCTTGCCACTCCTTAAGGTCATTGCGCTTACATTCTTTGGATTTGCCTCAGGTTGAGATGGCAACTTTCCTTGAACTTGGGACTCCAACCGGTTGATTGTTATAGCCATTTGATTCATTTGATTTTGCAATGATTGCACCTGTCCCAGTTGATTCCTCATACTTTGCAAGTCTGAATCCGTCTTTTGTTGATTAGCAAGTAATTGCTTCATCATCTCTTCCATGGACGGACTTGAGTTTGAAAGTGGTGGTGGTGGTGGTGGGCGATGATGGTACTGCTGTTGGTGTCCTTGCTGTCTATTTGGCACAAAGTTAGACTGCCTATTTCCTCCATAACTAAGGTTGGGGTGATCCCTCCAACCAGGATTGTAGGTACTTGAGTATGGGTCGTACGGCTTTCTTGGCGTGGGCGCGTGGCCAGCCATGTTCACCTGTTCAGCAGTTTTTTCTTGAACCAATGGACACATTTCCGTAGGATGACCCACGGCAGTGCATACCCCGCACACTTTGGCTTGCGATGTATTCCCCACAGCTAGTTGTCGCACAAAAGATGTCAATTCGGAGAGTTGCTGTTGAATAGAGGATGTTTCTACCTCATTCACCCTACGCGTCGGGATGTCCTCTCTTGAACCAAACTGCTGTGAGTTCTCAGCCATCCCTTCAATCAACTCCCAGGCTCCTCGAGGAGTCTTGTTCACCAATGCCCCTCCACTTGCAGCATCGATTATGCTTCTGTCCCTGAAAAGCAACCCCTCATAGAAATATTGAATGAGCAGTTGCTCACTTATCTGATGCTGAGGGCATTTGGTGCACAGTTTCTTAAACCTCTCCCAGTACTCATAGAGTGACTCGCCTGGGTGTTGTTTGATGCCACATATCTCCTTCCTTAGGCTCGCAGCTCGAGACGCAGGAAAGTACTTGTCCAAGAATTTTTTCTTTAGTTGGTCCCACGTGGTGATACTACCAGGCGGTAGGTAGTAGAGCCAGTCTTTTGCGGAATCCTTCAAAGAGAAGGGGAAGGCCCTCATCTTTATTTGCTCTTCAGTAATTCCCGGAGGCTTCATACTGTTGCAAACGACGTCAAACTCTTGCAAGTGCTTGTAGGGCTCCTCACCTGGTAGACCATGAAAAGATGGCAAGAGATGAATTAGACCAGATTTTAGTTCAAAGGGAGTGTCATCATTTAAATGTGGAAAAGTAATGCACAAGGGCTGCTGATTTAAATCTGGAGCAGCCAACTCCCTTAGTGTTCGTGCATTTGCCATAGTGACTTCCTCTTGGTCTGAATCACTTGAATTGTCACCAGACAAATTTGTCGGCTCAACCTCTGGATCAAGTCCCTGAGGTGCAATATCGTATTGCTCCTCCCTGAGCCGCCTGGTTTCTTTCCTCGTTCTACGCGCGGTCTTCTCTACTTCAGGGTCGAAAATTAATTCGCCTGTACGAGAAGAGCAAGGCATAAACTAGAAAAATACCAGAAAAAAAATGAACTTAAAAAGAAACAAATGATTAACGCCAGTCCCCGGCAACGGCGCCAAAAATTGACAGGTGTCGAGCCTGTGCAATAATAAATACCTACTCGAGAAAAATGAATTTTCTGTGTATAGTAGTGAGTAGGGTCGAATCCACAGGGATTGGGAAAAATTTGATTCCTTTCAAGTTCGGGACACGGGGGATTTTTATCAGAAATAAACTAAAAATAATTAAACAATTTAACTAAAAATAATTAAATAATTTAACCAAAAATAAATAATTAATTAATACAATTGTAAATAGCAATTAGATAAATGATAAATAAATTCTAGCCAAGGATACAACTACGCAGACACAGTCCATTCATCCGATCATTGATGCAAAGAAGGTTCACTTAATTTTATTAATAGGCTAGTTATAGTCGCCGATAAACTCTAACGACCAGCTTTTCCTTAATTTATTGATAACCAAGGTACGATCGTTGATTACTTCTAACCAGGAAATACTCCTAGGTACGACCGTAGGAATTAATTTCCTAATTGCATTAAAAACTAGAAAAGCCTAACCCAAATTAATAACACGCTACGAGGGTTATTTAAATCAGATTGCATGTTCTCCTAGTATGTGAAAATACTAGTTGTCACTAATATTAACCAACTAAACAATTACGGATTTAATTGATTAATTTGACAGGAGATTAATAAGTCAAATTGCACATCGGGCCCTTGATATCCAATTAACAAAATAATCCCATGGAAATTAAAATAGAAAACATGCAAATATTAACAAATTAAGGAACACGTAAAATTAATTAGATCTCACAGATATTTGGGACTGCGTCTTCGCGTTGATCCTTGACTAGAGGAGAAAATTAGCCACGCCTCATAAGAAAATTCCCACGCAATTTAATTGAACTCAAAGACATTTATCTCTTACTAATAATTAAAAATAAGGATTATATTCTCTGTAGTCTAATACAATAAAAATAGTCTCATGGAAGAGACGGAAGAAAACAAGACACGCAAGAAATCTTCACCCCAAAACTAAAAACTCCTCTTTCCAGACGGAAGAGAAGAAGAAAAACTGAGCTGCGGAAATGTGCGACTCTCCCACATATAAAAACAAGCCAATTCGAAACTTCACTCCACGCTTACAAAAGAAAACATTCCTTCCCTACCTAATCAACTCCACCGAAAACAAAAGCAAAGCCAACTATGGTTTGTCGGTTTCCTTTGACCAAGTGCACACGTTCACAAATAAGAAAGCAAACCAAAAATGTGTCTTTACACAATGATCAAGTCTTCGCGGTCCCCACCTAATTGAGATGTTGGCCAGCCAAATGCAATTCAATTCCTTTTCATCATAGAAAGAAAAGGACGTTGGTTTACACCATGCATATGGGCCAATTGTATAGAGTTTCACAATAATCTTCTCAAGAAGGTTTCTGCTCCACTTTCTGAAAGTATATCCAAATACCAAATATAAATATATATTGACAATTAAAGCAATATTTGGCAAGGATAAAGAGGAGAATTAACAATAAAATTACTAACAATTAACACCCTATCATGTATCTATTGGTTATATACTTTTAAAGTTTTCTTTGATTTTACCTGCTGTTATAACTACCGTAGAAAGGATTTTTTCAATTATGAATATAGTGAAGAATCGATTACAAAATAAAATGGAAGACACTTGGATGAATAATTGTTTAGTTATTTATATTGAGAAAAATATACTTCGTGAAATTCAAAATGAAAAGGTTGTAAACCATTATCAAAATATGAAAACTCGTCATGAGCAATTGTAAATGATTTAGTTTGCTTTTTGAAATAATTGTCTTTTTATATTTTTCATGAAATATATGTATCATTTGTACTTGTTGGTGAATTTTTTTTCCTTAAAAAACTAGAAAAAGAGTAGGTAAAAAATTTTAGAGTTGCTTTTGCCCCTATTGAAAATTTTTTCTGGCTCCGCCACTAGTTCTTTTCAGTATAACGTCCTTATAAAAGTAAGTTAGACAAAACCAGGAAATATGAGAAACTGATTGGGGACAGATGAATTCAACTTTGTCTCCACTTTTGAAGGAAGGCCAATGTGTGGTGGGATTAGGATTGAACCCTCTGGCCTATTTTGAGTTCCTGTAAATTTTTTTCTTTTACTTCTTTCTGCCGACCACCAAAGTATGTAAAACTGCAATAAGATTCAAATATAATTCAAAAAACACGAGTTATGGTCTTGGATAAATTTTTTCAGACCAAATGGTTCTTTGGGTCTTTGCTTAAGTAATCGTTACGAAGTGTAATATAGTAACTTTGTATGTAGTTAACTAATTTTTAAAGAAATAATTTTAATAAATGTAAATTTTTATTAATTGTACACACATTAGGTATATGCCTTAATCACAGTACATAACAAGAGGTAACTGTGATGGACACAGGATTTCGATTTTGAGGGGAAGGGGAAGGAGAAAAACAATCAAACAACGAATAACAAAAAATTATCAAAACAAATGATGCACGCTAACTTGAAATCAAAGTCCTAAAACCAAAGTTTAATAGACAAAAACTAAATACTAAATGTTTTTAATAACAAGAGACAAAATATAAACAAGAGATGAAAATTAACTCACAGGCCAAAATCATATAAACATTAGCTAAATTCAATAAATAGACATTAACCCTACACAAATTAACATGAAAATTCTAAGATACAAATTTAGAATAAGAACAACTAACAAATTAATAATCATAAAAAAATATAGGTCACAAATTTAAAATACGTGTATGTGTCTAAATAAAGAATGATTATGAATCAAAATATAAAGAAATTGCAAAGAAAAAAAAATTAGACCTACCTTGAAAAAATAGAGTTTTGAGAAAGTGGATCCATGAGATGAGTTGAATGAACTTGGGAAAAGATCGATGCTTGTTTGTCCTTTTAGGTGTTGGCTTTTGACTAATACATCAAGTCAATCATGTACTAATATAATTCTAAACATGATTAAATTTCCTTTTATTTGTCAATTATTTGTTTGCTTACCATAACTAATATAAGGGTACACTAAATACATTATAGTTATAATAATGAAATTTAATTTATATATATATATATATTTATAAGGAAACTAGAATGAGCAATTATAAAAAAAAAAAACACGTTTTCAAAAGAGAAATTAAAGGAAAATTTAAAGGAGATAAGCTAATAAAAAAAAAACTTGTTAAGGGGACCAAGTGATAGAGTTCAACTTCAAACTTAAAAGTCTTAAATCCATATAGAATTTTTGAAAAATTTTGGGCACCCACCCCCCTATGACCGTCGTTGAAACTGGACAAGAGTGGGGAAGATTTGCCAAAAGTTTGGTTGTTTGGGATTCTTTATTTGTTTTTTGTTTAATAGACATCACTTCTCTACCCAAAGTCCAAACCCCAGAGCTCTCTTCGGAGATGCAACAAGTTCTTTGTTGCCTTAATTCTTGTATCCTTTCATTATTTACTCCCGTGATTCTTTTCCAAAAGTTTCTCCTGCTTAGCATCTAAAATTTCGTTATTTAACTTTTCTAGTTTTTTTTCCTCCATGCTATATCTCGAGACAGAGGTAGCCAAGAGAAGATCATCAACTAGAAACATCATATGTAATATTTGTTCATGAATTCTGTAGTGACCTTTCTCTTGTAGTGGCCCCTCCAAACCTCCTTCTGGATTTTGGGTTTGTCACTGTTACTTTTTGTTCAGTTGCGTGCTCATTTTTTAACAGTTCTTATGTTACTTTACTCAGGAGTTTATTGCTTTACATATTTGTCTATTTCTTTGGCCTTTTTTGGGGTAATTTCTTTGGTCTTCTAGAACCCTTTTACGAACTTGTACTATGATTTTCATAGATAGGAGAATTTTTCATTGTTTTGTTAAAACCTTCACAATTCTTTTGCATAAGTTAAAGGTTAAATTACATAAAATCCCCTATGATTTATTCTATTTTCACATGACCCCACTAATATTTCAAAATATTTAATTCATTCCTTATAGTTTTATATAAAGTGAAAATTTGAAGGAAAATAGTCTATATAACGTTGTTAATTAAAATATCAGTAGTGTCCTTTTCTAAATGCTAAATCAATAAACGGTTTAATTACCTTGTATATAGGGATGGCAATGGGAGCGGCTGCCCGCAAGGGGCTAATGGGTCAGGGCGGGGGGAGTTTTTTCCCTTGTTTAGAAATGAGGCGGAGGGCGGGGGAGTACCCACCCCATCCCCCGTCCCGCCACCCATTAAAAAAATTAATAAATATATATATGTATATAATTACATATATATTATTTTATTTAATTAATTACAAACTTATAATAACGATATTATTAATTATATGTATTATATAATATATATTAGTATATGTAATATAATGATATTATCAATTATACTAATAATTATACGTCTCTACTAATAGAAATTATTATTAGTTATACTAAATTTACTAATACAGTTATACTAAACTCCTAATTACACTTAAGGCAATAACACTTTTTTTCTCAAAAAAGAAAACACAATAATGACTTAGTGATTGTATTTTTGTCTAAATGAAAAATTAACTACTTTAGTTGTATTTGTTTCATCATGTTGAATTTATTCAAATAGTTTTTGTTTGATTATTTTTATAGGTTTCAATTGTAAAATTACAATGGATAATAACTTGGTGATTTGTTAATATTTTAATATTTGATTATTTACTAAAATTTGATTATAATAAAATTATATAACAAATTTTTATTACCTCTGTCGGAGCACCCGCGGGAGAAGAATGGCTTGGTGGGGGGAGCGAGGGGAAGGGGCAAGGCGGAGGGGGTGTGGAATTAGTGGACAGCGGAGCAAGGGGCGGGGAAGGGGTCCCCTATCCCAACCCCACCCCATTGTCATTCTTACTAGTCAAAAAGTATTGGGGTATTACGCGGATGAATGTAAAAATCACAGAAGGTAAAATGGATATTTATACAAACTATTAGGGGTTATATGGAGATTATAATTTTTCACATGTGCTGTTAAAGTGCATTAGGTAAAAACACCGCAACTAATTGTGCATTTCGTCCATTTTATACTTTACATAAAACTATATGAGGATTATGTAACTATTTTAAAACCTTAAAGGGATAATCTACATTATATAAAACTATAGAAGATTATAAATAATTTATGCTAAATTAAAACTTCTTAATCATTTTTGGGCAACATATATATAACCTTCTTCCTATGTCGTTTATTTCCAAGTCTTATAACCCTAGCCCCCCACTCATCTTTCCCTCCTCAGTTCTCCCATAACTAGTTGCTCACTTGCTCCTCGTCGGCCTCCCCCTCGAGCCGCTTTTTCCCTCCTCTCCCGTCCTTCTAACATTCTATTTTTCCACCTCCATTCTCTCCGATGCCAGGTTTTCCGCAAATTATCTCGTCTTCAGCCCCTTTGTTGCCACTGCAACTGCAGTCACGAGCACCCAATGGCCGACAATGCTTTCGTGGCCCCCCTAAACTCGCTGGTCACCGTCGCCTTCTTTGCGGCTTACAGGTTACATGACTAATTATAATCAGTTGAAAATGATAAAAAAAATAAAAATAAAAATCTTGCTTTTCCTAATCAGAGTTGGGCCTCTCGATCTCCTAAGTTACATAAAAATATTACTACTTCTTCAATGAAAATTTTCAGTACTTGATAACCTTGTTCACTTTCGCAGCTCTCTCCTCCTCTGCCCCGGAATTCCGCCTCTGGTATGATGATCAGGCTCCCTTCTCAGCCTTCTGCCCGACTTAATCCCTCTGCCATTACAGGTCTAATTGCTTCTTTTCCCTGTTTTCTTTTTTGGGCTTTCAATTTTATTTTAGGTACAATATTAGTTCTGACGACAATATTGGTGATTCATGTAATTAAATAATCTCTCATTTTATTTTTGGTTGGCTAGCATTTGATAAGCGTTCTCCTTTGTTGAGGGCTCTATCGGACTCTGCCTTAGACTTTGGCTATGGTTAGTTTGGATTACAATACTTTATGCACTAACTATCTTGCGAATCAGTGACTTGGTTTTATTTTGATTGTCTTCAGGTCTTTCGGTGGGCAAGGAGAAAGCCAAGCTACAACATGATTATGAAATAGCAAACATCAAAGTTTCTGAGCTTTCATATCAATCTTTTGCCAATGGCGTGAAGCATTTTTCCATACATGTGCTAGGTGTTGTGGTAATGAATTTTTTTGTAGCTTTTCTTCTTTTGGTTTTTTGGGGTCTAATTGAAACTAACTTCTTTGCTTTTATTTTGTTCCTAAAGGTTGGGATTAGAGTGGTAGCGAAGCTAATCGAGTTGTTTAGAGAATCTGGACTTGAACTTCTTACATCATTTTGGTTCTTCATCACTATGATGTTTTTCACCACTGCAATGGTATGGATTGTTTTCTACAAGAATTACATTTGGATAAATTCAGATATATGCATATTATTTACGCTTTTTTTTTTCTTTTTTTTTTTTTTTTTGAATTTTTGGTTAGATTTGTTTCTTGGTCGATGCTTTGATCGTGTCAAGCTTTCCACGGTACAGATTGGAAGAAGCAATTCAAGACCTTAAGCTTGCTAAATTTAAATTGGATCAGCATAATGCAGAGCAATTAGTAAAAGCTTCTTAGAAGATGTCCAAATGACGGAATGCTTTAAAGAAGCAAAGCCATTTGAGGGGGAAGATGGAACTTGAACAGTATTATTATTATTTTTTTTTTTTAGTTTTTGAGTTTGGTTATATTTGTTTTAAAGATGGTAAAGGATATGGCTTGCTAACTATGTCTCTTATGTGGGAAAAGAAAAAAAAACTATGTCTCTTAGATACTCCCTCCATCCCATTTTGATAGTTTTGTTTTCTGTTTTTCATTCATCTTAAATTATAGTCCATTTTTCAATTGAAAAATATAATTTATTTTTATTTTTTTTTAAAATACCCTTATGATGGCTAGTCATACTCCTAATATTAGTGTAAAGTTATTTTAGAAAAACAGTAAGTCAGATTTACTCTGGAAAAAAAAGGTTCAATATTACTATCTAAGTGGAACAAAGGAAGTCATTTTTTTGGAGTATTTATTCTTTCGTTTCAATCACACGTCCAATACATATACACATACAATATATATAGACACGCACATATATACATATACATATGTGTGTGTGTGTGTGTGAGAGAGAGAGAGGCATTATCACGAATTTTGGCAGCCAGCCACTGCCTCTTGGTCCAAAAGGTTCCCTTCTGCATTCTCACAAACGCTGTCTGCATAAATCTTTAAGATCAGATGGTAGAACCATTCGAAATACTATACATACAATGATTGTGCATTTTAATTTTATTTACTCGAACTTGTGGCAGTTTGCTGAATTTATTAACTCATGGATTATCAATTGCTTTGGATTATAGGAGCTATTACATCTATATATATAGATTGGAGAGACCGGGGAAAGGAATTTGGAAAGCCAATTTGACCTCATTGAAACATAAAAGAAATAAAATTAAAAATTGTGCCTCAAAAATATAAATAAAGGAGTAGAAATTTCAATTTGTCTGTTTCCTCCGGGTGGACCAGTAACCGTCTTAACAGAACAACGGAACGAGCAACAGTACGCCAACTCCAGACTCCAGAGTACAATTCCAACCGCTGGTTCACAATGCATTCCGCCGCCGGCGGTGCCGGCGGTGGCCCTCCGCCGGGCTCTTTCTCCTCAGCCCAAAAGTCAAAATTTCCACTCATAAAACACATGAAAAACCCAAGAGAAATCATTCTCCACCGCTCCTCCTCTGATTCAGCAACTTTGATCGCCGACAATCAAGAACTTCTGCTGCGCATTCTACACTGCTTACCTCCAAAATCACTCATCCGATTCCAAGTTGTCTCCAAGAAATGGCTTTCCATTATTTCCAGCCCGGATTTTCGCCGTCTTCACTGCCGGAAATACCCCTCTACTGCAGCTTCTTCTACTGCCGCTTCAGCCCTTTTCCTGTTTCGCAAAATAGGCGGAATCCGGGAGCTCAATTTCATCTCTCTTGATCAAGAATACGTGAACTCGATGGGTGGCATCTTTTCCCGCTTAACTAATTTCGTTAACGGTGAAATTCTTGGCTTACATTCATGCAATGGTTTGTTGTGCATCGAATTCAACATGAATTATTCTGCTCGAGAGTTTATTGTTTTCAATCCTACTACTAATCAGCACAGGGTTATTCCCCTAGTCAAACCTGCGAATAAGCTATCATATGTACATCCATACGTGAATATTGCCTTTGACCCATCAAAATCTGATCATTACAAACTAGTGTGTGCGTGGGGGGATAGTGATCGTCCTAAATTTCGTTTTTTGGTGTATTCATCTGAAACTGGGATCTGGAGGGAGATGGTCAAGACTTTATGCATTGTTGAAAGTTGGAGTGATAAATTGTCTATTTTTACTGAACCGTATCATTTTGATAGAGGAGTGTTGTGGAATGGTGATCTGCACTGGGTTTGTAAAACAGGCGATGATACGATATGCTTTGATTTGGATAATGAATGCGTGAAACCCGAAATGCCTGATCTCCCATGGTCAAATGGCTGGCATGAAGTCTGTTATTTTGGGGAGTCAGGAGGGGAATTGTATGTGATAGGGCTAAACAATCCTCAAACATTGCTGTTTAATGTTTTCTCATTGAAGAGGGACTATTCTCAGTGGGTTGTAAAGTCTTATATTGATCTTACTCCTTTGGTTACTTTGTATCCGGCGATGGTGGACGACCGGTATGATCCTGCTGATGAGAAAATGTGTGATTTCCATATGCCTTATTTTCTGGTGGACGAGGCAAACAAGAAGCGAAGGCTTGTAATATCACTAGATGGCAAAGTCATTTCTTACAGCATCGATGATATGACCGTCAAAGAGATTGCTGAAGTAGAGCCAGGGCTGCTTTTCTGTTCCTTGAGGGATGCCACAAAGTACAGATGGAGCGAAGGTTGTCAGCATGTTGAGACGTTAGCATGTGTATAATTAGTCTATGTCTGTATAGTATATGCAGTTAGTGACTTGATACTCACTCGATTTGCTTATTTCGAAATGTTATTGAGGTACGGATACCTTCTGTTTTGTTGATAGAAATGTTATCTTAGATGGATGAAGCTATGTTTTAGAGTAGGGCAGCAAAATGGGTATGATAGAGACACAGCAGAAGAGATTTAAGCAGATATGTTGTAACTTGACAGTATACATTCGTCAAGAATAAATGTTTCAAGATTTATCAGCGTCTAATTTCCGAAGGATTCTTCCTTTCTTATTTGGTTAAAAGCTTCCTATGGATATCTATTTTTAGCTGTGCATGGCTTAGACAACTCTGATGTGCATTTCAAGAAATTCATTGGGAGCCCTTCTGATTTGATAAAGATTGCATTCTAGTTTCCATTCACTGGTTCCTACGTAAACTTCTAACCTTCTCTAGACCAAACTGTGAATTTTTATTAGATTTTTGTGAAGTCATTCACAGGTCAATATCTTGATGGCATCTCTAATCATTGTTAAAATCTATGTCATCGCACTTTGCCACTAGATTTTGGATGGCCCTTACTTTCAGCATCCAGTTTCTAAAGGGTTATACTCTCATTTTTCAGAATAAGCTCCCTATGGTGTTTTTGGCACTGCATTGCTTGGATGCAGAGAATTTTTGCAATTCTGTTGAGCATTTCAAGAATATAATTGTCTGCCCTTCTGATTTGGTTAATTGATTTCATCATAGCTGCTTATCATAGGTTTCTAAGGAAGTTTTAACCTTGTTAAGACAAAACTTTGAAAGTTTACGAGAATTCGGCAAAGTCATTATCAGCATAATATGTTTATGGACATCTTTAATGGTCATTCAAATTGGTAAGTTTTCATGATCAGTGCATTATAAGGAATCTACTTGATCCACACTTTGCCACGAGATTAAGGATCATCCTTACAGCGAAAACCACGTATCTCCACATGGTGTTCCCTCTGCTTTCAAGAAAATCCAGATTTTAGGCATTCTAGGCATCCTGATATGGAACTGTAATGCATATTGAGGATTACTGTCCTTGTGATATATACAACAAGAATGTTGATCTTGGTCATTTCTCTACCAGTAAAACTTGTCTGAGTGGTAAAGAAATATTTACATTCGACCTTCTAAACTGATTTGAGGTTTTGGTGAAGCATTTAACGGGGAATGTCAAATATTGGATGGGGTCTTAGCTGTTAGTTAAAGAAGGTTAGGAAATCGCTACCTTAAAAGGTTATCAGATTTCAACTTTTGTGATTTCAGGAACTGATATTAAGGCATTATAAATGAGATGTCTTGATTTTGCTTCACGGTAAATTTCCTGGTTCAGTTGAGACATTCCTGAGAAATTCTGAATGAAGGGCTTTTGCTAGAGAGGAACGAGCCAATTTACTGTAAAGTTCCGAACTTAGATATTCATGCACCTTATTCTCATCTTGGGCAGCTTCAGTTCTCTTCGAGGAATTTGGCAGGTACTCCAAAGCTGCTTGGAATTTGTTTATAGTGTCAAGGCTTGGTCCACTGCCCAGCTTCCCTAAATTAATGCAATGCATTTGCCCTGATTTATGCAATGATAAGCTTAGAGAAATGAGTCCAAGAACATCAATTTCACGCGTAAATTGGAGGATATAACTCCAAATTTTATTTGAGATCTTGGTTTAGTGGCAAGGTTTCAAGCGATTAAGGTTGAGGGAATAAGAGTCGGAGATCTTGTTTTCAAAATTCACTGTATGCGACTTTTTTCTCTTGTATTAATCCCACTATAATGTATAATGGTCTCTTGTATCCTTATCAAATAACAAGGAAAAAAAAAGGCATTTTTAGGTAAGGCCTTGTTTGATACATTGAAGTTTAAAATCTAAAATTTGAAGTTTAAACTTTACTTGTTTAAAGTATTAAAATGATGAGTTTTTTATGTTATATCTATACGATAATTAATTGAATCTAATCATTGAATGGAAATATTGCATAAACGAGAGAAATGAAAGTGTCTCTGTGTGCCTAAGAGAAAATGGTAATATAATTAAGAGGTGGCATTTACACGTGTGCATTTGTGTGTGAACGTGATGAAAAATATAAGTTATGTTACTTTGTGAGTGTGTTGTACACATGAAATGGATAATAGATGTGATAAATTTTAATGCAAATTTTTTACTTAAAATTTTAAATACAAATTAAGCAATATTTCATTGTCGATTATGCTTAATGTATTAATGTACAAATAATATTAATGTATAAATAGTAAGTCAAATCCGTTATCTTTTTTTTTTTTTTTTGCCCTACATGATAGACCTACACTATCCACTGTATGTGACTTTTTTCTCTTGTATTAATCCCACTATAATGTATAATGGGCTCTTGTATCTTTATCAAATAACAAGGGGAAAAAAAAGAAGGCATTTTCAGAGCAAGGCCTTGTTTGACACACTGAAGTTTAAAATCTGAACTTTGAAGTTTAAAAGTTAAGTGCTAAAAGTATTAAATTGATAAGTTTTTAAAGTTATATATATATGTGATAACTGATTGAATCTAATCACTGAATTGAAATATTGCATAAATATTTATAATTTTATTTTAAAAATGCTGCATTTGTTAATGTAATTGAGAGAAAGAAAAGTGTCCCTCTGTACGTGAGAGAAAATAGTAAAATAATTAAGAGGTGGCATTTATGCTTGTGTATTTTTTGTCCGTGAACGTGATGAAAAACACAACACAAGTTATGTGTACTTTGTGTGAGAGTAAGTATACGAGTGCGTTGTATACATGAAATAAAATGGATAATATATGTGATAAAATTTGAAAAAATCGTTCAAAACATCCCTCACATTTTGTAAAATAATTTTTTTCATCCTTTACTTTTAAAAGTGTACTGTTACGTCCTTTACAAATTCACGATTTGGTCCCTATCTAGGTTTCCGACTAATTTTTTGCCGGAATTCATCATATGACTTGCATGTGATCATTTTTTAGGGGCAAAATTATCAAATCAAAATTTACATAATCCATCTATAGTCCCTTACATTTCACAAAATGAATCGTTTCGTCTCGTACATTTCACAAAATAAATTTTTTCATCTCTCAGATTTCTCAAAATGAATTTTTTTATCTCTCATTGACCACGTGTACGAATAGTTTTTATTTTTTTAAATTCATGAATATATCTATTTGATTTTATCTAAACAGTACATATAATATATAATATATCTCTATTTGATTTCATCTAAACAGATCGATATATACATGGGTTTAAATCTAATAAATTTGTTTTAAACCTATATCTATATGTGTGTGCGTGTGTGTGTGTGATTTCACCATGTGAATCTATTCAATATTTGTAATCTTTTCTATTTTAGTAATAATTCATTTATTGAGTTGTTTAATAAGAGTATCTAATTAATCGGTGTTAATTCGAATTCTATAGTCATGCTAACAAATTACAATTTAAATCTGAAATTTTTACTCGCTGCCTTTAAGACCAACAATTGAATTTCTTACCTGATGATTATTTTAAAATTTGAAAGTGTTAATTGCTTACTTCTTTTTTGTGATACTTTTGACTTTTCCTTTGTTTATTTTTTCTGTCTAAATTTAATTCGATATAAACACTTGATAATATTTAGAATTAAACGCCTTCTTTGTTTTCAATTTTCGAGTAAAAAGAATGAACATGAGTGAAAAACTAACAATTTTTTTAAACCCCTATATATATATCTATTTTAATTTCACATAAGCAGTATGTTTAAGCGAAAATTAAATAGAGATATATTACATGCTATTTGTATTGTCCATGTGAGATCAAATAGATATATAAATTAGTTTAAAAAAATAGTTATTCATACACATGAGCAATGAGAAATGAAAAAATTTATTTTGTAAAATATGAGGGATGAAAAAATTCATTTTGTGAAAGGTGAGGGACGAAACAATTCATTTTGTGAAATGTGAGAGACTATGGATTGAATTGCGTAAATTTTGATTTGACAATTTTGCCCTTAAAAAATGATCACGTCCAAGGCACGTGGTGGATTTCGACAAAAAACTGGTCGGAAACCTAGATAGGAACCAAATTTAATGAATATGAATTTGTAAGGGACGTAAAAGTACACTTTTAAAAGTAAGGAACAAAAAAAGTTATTTTGTAAAATATGAGGGACTTTTTGAACGATTTTCCCATAAAATTTCTCACTTAAAATTTTGAATACAAATTAAGCAATATTTAATGCATTACGTATTTTAAATGCTAAGACATTTCCATTATCGATTATGCTTATGGCATTAAATGATAAGGCATTTGTATTATCATTTAATTTACCCCTTATCTAATTGTCCTCTGCAACTCCATCTGCACATTTCCAATTTCGCACTCCACCGTCGACGTTAGAATGCTTTCCGGCGACACCTCCCAAAATCCCTCCACCGCCGCAAAACCCAAAAGTCGGACCATCAAACACTCATTCAAACCCATCGAAATCTTTCTCTCCTCCCCTGCTTCACCCACCTGCGCCACCATCCATACCCCCTCGAAATCAAACCTTCCTCAACAAGAAGAAGAAGAAGATGACCAAAATGAGAATTCCTTCTCTTCATCGCTTGCAGCATTTGTTATAGCCCACAATGAACATCTCGTAACTCATATTTTACTTCGTTTGCCTCCAAAATCCCTTCTTCGCTTCCAGTCTGTTTCCAAACAATGGCAATCAATCATTTCCAACCCCACTTTCCGCCGTCTCCACTCGCGGGGTTGCCCCACTAACACAGTCTCCTGCTTCCCTCCCGGGCTGCTTTTGTTTCCGTTAGAACGTCCCCGTGTTTTTTATTTCATTGCGTTCCGCCAGGAGGAGGTGAGTTCGATGGCCAACATCGTTTCTCACTTGAATACTTTCCTTTACGGGCCCCGCAACATTTCATGTTTACATTCTTGCAATGGTTTATTAGCTATAGTGTTTGATGTCGATAATCGTGAAGAATTTGTGGTTTATAATCCCACTACTCGGGAGTCTAAGCTTGTTCCAATGATTGAAACTCCACATAACCGTAAAGTTCTGAATATTGTGTTTGATCCTGAAAAGTCTGATCACTACAAGCTTGTTTGCATTTGATATGAAAATAGGGTTCACAGATTCTCTATGTATTCCTCTGAAAAAGGGGTTTGGAGGAATACTGAAGAGATGGCTACTGATGAATTATATTATCAAGGGGGAGTGTTATGGAATGGTGATCTTCATTGGATTAGTCCGTGGAATTTCAGTGCGTGCTTTGACGTCAGCAATGAGCGCCTTAGGCCACTTAGGTACACCATAAACACGCCCGAGGGCGAGGAATATGTAGATGATTGGTATTTTGGGGAGTCAGGGGGCCATCTGTTTTATATTCATGGAAATGAACCTCAGGGAACGCTGTTTGATATTTTCAAGTTGGAGTTGGAGAGGGACTGTCTTTTTTGGAATTTCAAGTATCATGTTGATCTTTCTCCGTTGACTACTTTGTATCCACAGATGATAACGGAGAAATATGAGCTCGAGAAGCCATGTGCGTTCTATATAACTCGTTTTCTTGTGGATCACAAAGAAAAGCAACAGTGTTTGTGATAGCACTTGCTGGAAAAATCATTTCTTGTGATTTTAACAACTTGACTTTGATGGAGCTTGCTGATGTGGAGGTGGATACAAATTATGGTTTTCCAAACAATGATGTCTACAGATGGGATTTCGCTTTTCAACATGTCGAGACACTAGCTTGTCTTTAATTCCTCTCATTCTTGTTTTGCAGTCCCTGCATTTTCCTACTCATGAATAGTCAGGTTGGTAATGTTGGGCAATGGTAGTGTTGTCTTTGACAAGTGTTCTTGTGGAGACATGTACGATATTGTCCTGGGGAATCGATTATAATGTATCTTAGCAGCTTCTAGATGGCAAAGTCATTTCTTATGGTATTGATGATATGACTGTTAAAAAGGTTGCTGAAGTAGTGCTGGAGAAGCTTTACTATTCCTCGAGGGATGTCTCAAAGTACAAATGGAACGAAGCCTATCAGCACATTGATATGTTAGCTTGTGTACAATTGGTCCATGTCTATTTAGTATATGTTGTTAGTGACTTCCTGCTCACTGGATTTGCCTGCTGTGAAATATCATTGCGATGTGAATTTTTCCTATGCTTCTTGTTAGAGATGTTATCTTGCACGATTGAAATAATACAACATTAGGGCTGTGAATCAGTGTAATTGGATATGATGCACTAGAAGAGTTAAGCCGCTTGTCCCTTCTGTAGTTGCAAAGTCAGTACTAATGTTACTTGATACTAGACATCCATTGGATAGATGTTTCAAGATTTATCAGCATCTGATTCCTAAAGGATTGCTGTTCCTTTTTCATAATTAGCTCGAAATGGAATTGCTTTTTTAGCATGTATAGCTTAGATGCAGAGATTTTTTCTAATTCTGGTGTGCATTTAAAGAATTTGATTCCATGCCCTTTTGATTTGGTTAATACATTGCATCATAGTAGCTTATCACTGGTTCCTAATAAAGTTTTAACCATCTTTAGACAAAACTTGAAATTTATGAGCTTATGGAGAAGTCATTAGCAGCTGCTTTTGTTACAAATTGGTTAAGTATGCATGATTGCTGCATTTTAAGCAAAGTACTTCGCCACACTTCGCCATGGTTATGGCCCTTACGTGGAATACTGCATATTTAGGACTGGTATTCACTCTGTTTTCAAGAAAACCAATATCCTAAATTTTTTACTTATCGAATATGCAGTGGAAAAGTGCATACTGAGGATTGCTGTCCTTCTAGTACACCTGCACAGAGGGTTATTTTGTGTCACTTTATGTCAATTAGGTAGCTTGGTAGAAGGAGATGGTTGATTTTGATTGATTCTTTACCAGTAAATCATTTCTGAGTGGTAAAGAAAACATATTTTCAGATGCTAACCAGTTAACACATGCATCCTTGCTAAGTTCTTTGGAGGTTTTGGAAGCGCATAACAGCAAATGTTAAGTATTGAAAAGGGGAAAGATGCTTGTTAAAAGTGGATGCTGTTGCTATTTTAAAAGATTATCAAATTCGAACTTCAGTTCTTCGGGAATAGATATTAAGACCTGATGAATGAGATGTCAAGAATTTTGTTGCAGGGCAATTTTTTAATTCAATTAGATCTATCCTAAACAATTTTGAATTTAGGTCTTTTGCAGCTGAGGAATGATCCAATTCACTGTGAAATTCCAAATTTAGGCTTTTGCAAAACTCAGATATTGGTAAACATTGTTGTCATCTTGGGCAACTTTACTTCTCTTTTGGGAATGTGATATCTATACTCTTGAGATGCTTAGAATTTGTCTATGGTATGTAGTGAATGCACGGCCTAACTTCCCTAGATTAATGCAATGCATTTGCCCTGATTTATGCAATGATAAGCTTCGAGCAATTCCCAGGTTTAATTTTTGATGTATTTGAGATACTCTGTAGTGTAAATAGATCAGTATACACCATCATTTTGTTCATCACTGTTGTTTCTTCTCTCATACCCCTGTTTCTTTCAGTTTGATCAGACAAGACTGTAATACCATATGCAGCACTTCTTTTATAAGTCTACTTTGGGAGATGATCTCCTATTAATCCTGTCGTTTCTCCTATGATCATGTTCTGCAATGGGTAGTTTCTTTTATGACATAGAATAACAATCTTATGATTGACAACCTGTTATGTATCCCCTTGACATGCATTCTCAGAAATGAGGATTACCTAATGAGTAATTAGCATGAGTCCAAGAACATCAATTCTAACACGTAAATTGGAGGATATAACTCCAAATTCTATTATTATTATTATTATTATTATTATTATTTAATGCATTACGTATTTTAAATGATAAGACATTTTCATTGTGGATTATGCTTAATGTATTAATGTACAAATAATGTTAATGTATAAATAGTAAGTCAGATCCGTTATCGAATATGCTTTATGTATTATTAATGTATTAGATGATAAGGCAATGGGATTATCGTTGATACTGCGTTTAAGGGATCAATCATCGTTATCAAGTGATAAGATACGTGGATTATCATTCAATTCAGCCCTTGGGCCCTCTCTAATTATCCACTCTATTTACTCTTCTTATGGTGACAGAAATAAGGGATAATTTCAGAAACCTCCCTGAGGTTTCTGATAATTTCACTTGACTCCCCTATACTTTTAAAAATTACACTAACCTCCCTTACCTATTTAAAATGACAATACTAATCTTAATATTTTAATAAAAGTCTCTTGTTGCTATGTTTATGCAAAAGATGGATTTTATAATTGTTTTTCCTTTTTCCTTCTTATTCATTTCTTTTATATTTCATTAGAAATATAGAAAAATTATCAATGTTGTCCTTAGTATTTATTCAAATCAAACATTAAATTTGTAATATTTTTTTGTTAACTTTTAACATCATTCTTTTTTTTTTGCAACCCTTTTTTGTATTAAAATCAACAATAATTAAAAACAAAATGGCCAAAAATCACTACCAAACTATGGTAGTTCTAACACTAAACCAGTCCATAAACTTTTATTAAAAAAAAGTAGTCCACAAACTTTTTAAAAAAAAGATAACACTTTTTTCTCTATCGTAAAAAAAAATTCTATATTCCCCAATAAAGTTCTATAAACAAATAGCCTATTATAGCAAAAGATTTATTATTATAGTTGATTATTAAATAACACATATTGGTACGAAGAACTTGACCCTCTTTTTTTTATAATTGAGCTAAATTATTTTATAATTATTTAAAAGAACAAATTAAACTTTATAAGATAAGGGTATTTTATGATATTCATTAAAATTTTCACTCTATTTTAAGTTTTGGTTACCAAAATATCTAATTAAGGGAGATAAGTATAATGTTTAAAACGTCAAGGAAACTAAGCGAAATAGCTAAATATCTAAGGGGAGGTTTATGAAATTATCCCAAGAAATAAATGTGACTTTCCATTCAAACACCGCCTCACTCCACCGGCCACGTTGTAGCTGGTCAGAATGCTTCCCGGCGACACCTTCCAAACTCCTTCCGCCGCCGCAAAACCCAAAGGGCCGATCATCAAACACTCATTCAAACCCATAGAAATCTTTCTCTCCTCCCCTTCTTCACCCATCTCTTCCACCACCCATACTCCCTCAAAATCGAACCATCCTCGACAACAAGAAGAAGACCAAAATCCCAAGAGCCCATGCCAGAGTTCCTCCTCTTCATCGCTTGCAGCATTTGTTATAGCCCACAATGAACATCTCGTAACTCATATTTTACTTCGTTTGCCCCCAATATCCCTTCTTCGCTTCCAGTCTGTTTCCAAACAATGGCAATCAATCATTTCCAACCCCACTTTCCGCCGTCTCCACTCGCGGGGTCGCCCCACTACCACTGCCTCCTGCTTCCCTCCCGGGGTGCTTTTGTTTCCGTTAGAACTTCCCCGTGTTTTTGGTTTCATTGCGTTCCGCCAGGAGGAGGTAAATTCAATGGCCAACATCGTTTCTCACTTGAATACTTTCCTTTACGGGCCCCGCAACATTTCATGTTTACATTCTTGCAATGGTTTATTAGCTATAGTGTTTAATTTCGATAATCGTCAAGAATTTGCGGTTTATAATCCCACAACTCGGGAGTCTAAGCTTGTTCCAATGATTGAAACTCCACATAACTATAAAGATCTGAATATTGTGTTTGATCCTGAAAAGTCTGATCACTACAAGCTTGTTTGCATATGGGTGGGTTCATCTAAACAATGGGTTCACAGATTCTCTGTGTATTCCTCTGAAAATGGGGTTTGGAGGAATACTGAAGAGACGGCTACTGACGATTTATGTTATGATAAGGGAATGTTATGGAATGGTGATCTTCATTGGATTAGTCCATGGAATTACAGTGCGTGCTTTGACGTCAGTAACGAGCGCCTTAGGCCACTTAGGTACACCATAAGGACGCCCGAGTTCGAGGAACATGGAGGTGATTGGTATTTTGGGGAGTCAGGGGGCCATCTGTTTTATATTCGTCCAAACGAACCTTATGGAATGCTGCTTGATTTTTTCGAGTTGGAGTTGGAGAGGGACTGTCTTCGTTGGAATATCAAGTATCATGTTGATCTTACTCCTTTGACTACTCTGTATCCACAGATGATAAAGGAGGAATATGATCCCACGTTTGACGAGCCATGTGCATTCCATATAATTGGTTTTCTTGTGGATGACAAAGAGAAGAAAACAACGCTTGTGATATCACTTGCTGATAAAATCATTTCTTGTGATTTTAACAACTTGACTTTGATGGAGCTTGCTGATGTGGAGGTGGATACAAAGAGAGATGTCTACAGTTGGTATTTGGCTTTCCCACATGTCGAGACACTAGCTTGTCTTTAATTCCTCTCAATCTTGTTTTGGCGGGAAGCGACTTAGCAGTCCCTGCATTTTCCTACTCATCAATAGTCAGGTTGGTAACGTAGGGCAATGGTGATGTTGTCTTGGACAAGTGTTCATGTGAAGACATATGATTTTGTCATGAGGAATCGAATATAACGTATCTTAGCAGCTCGTAGATTTTGTTGTTTTCGAGTGCACTGATACTATTTTGTTTTGTCAAAAGAAAAAAAAAATCCTCTTTGCAAAGTTTTTAGATCCCTCCCTTCCCCCCCCCAAGAAAAAAAAAAACCTAGATATCTTTGTCCAGTCATTGTATAAAACCAAACAGTAATCTTTGCATTGCTTGAGCTCTGAGTATATTGATTACAATGGCTTCTTAGTATATTGATTACACAAATTCGCCATCAGCAAATGCTTGAGAGACCTGTTTTGTTATTTGGAAATATCTTTAAGAAGATGGATATGTACACTATTATCTTCATCTTCATTCTAAAAAGAATCCAATATTTCATCTCTCTCGATCAAGAAATTTCAGTGAGGTATGGATTTTTTCTATGCTTGTTGTTAGAGATGTTGTCTTACACGATTGAAGCTATGTGTTAACATTAGGGCAGTGAATGAGTGTAATTGGATATGATCCAGTAGAAGAGTAAGCCACTTAACTTTCCCAAAAAAAAAAAAGAAAGAGTTAAGCCACTTAACTCTTCTGCAGTTACAAAGTTCTGATGTTACTCGATACTAGACATTCGTTGGATAGATGCTTCAAGATTTATCATCACCCAATTCCTGAAGGATTGGTACTGTCCTTTTCATAATTAGCTCCATATGGAACTGTGTTTTTAGCTGGGTATAGCTTAGATGCAGAGAATTATTAATTCTGGTGTGCGTTTGGGAATTTCATTCCTTGCCCTATTGATTTGGTTAACGCATTGCACCATAGTTGGTTGTCACTGGTTCCTAATAAAGTTTTAACCTTCTTTAGACAAAAACTTCAAGTTTATATGAGCTTTCAACGAAGTCATTCACAGCTCATTTGGTTAATGGGACATCTGTAATGGTCATTCACATTGTTAAGTATACATGATTATTGCATTTTAAGCGAACTACTTGGTCACATCTCGCCATAGTTATGGCTGTTACATAGAATACTGCATATTTAGAAGTGGTGTTCACTCTGCTTTCAAGAAAACCCATACATATCCTAAACATACTCATCGAATATGGGATGGAAAAGTGCATATTGAGGATTACTGTCCTTGTGATACACCTGCACAGAGTGTTATTTTACATCCCTTTATGTAAATTAGGTATCTTGGTAGAACAAGATGGTAAAGGAAAATATTTTCAGATACTAACCAGTTAACACATGCATCCTTGCTAAGTTCATTGGAGGTTTTGGAAGCACATAACAGGAAATAGTAAGATTAAATATTGTAAAGGGTCAAAGATACTTGTTAAAGGAGGATGCTGTTGCTATGTTAAAAGATTATCAAATTTGAACTTCAGTGCATCGGGAATAGATATTAAGACCTGATGAATAAGATGTCATGAATGTTGTTGCATGGCAATTTTTTTAGTTCAATTAACACTTCCCTAAAAGATTTTGAATTTAGGTCTTTTACATGAGAAATTATCCAATTCACTGTTATATTCCAAATTTAGGCTTTTGCAAAACTCAGATTTTGGTAAACCTTGTCAGCTTGGGCAACTTCTATGTTGGGAATTTGATATCTGTACTCCTGAGATGCTTGGACTTTGCTTTCGGCATGTAGTGAATGCACGGCCTAACTTCCCTTGGATTAATGCAATGCATTTCCCCATACAAATTCAAGGGTAAGCTTTGAGCCATATGCCAAATTGATTAGATTATTGGTCTGAATTTTCTTTTTCAGTGTACATCAGAGTTCAGTTTTGTCTTGTGTCTCTGTTTCATTTGTTTTATCAAACAAAATAGGAACATTATACGGAACGTTTCTCTCTTTGTTGGTCTGCTTTGAGATATCATCTCCTGTGATCCTGTTATTTCTTAGTTCCCATATATTGTCACATGTTTGCATCTTCTTCAATCAATAGCTCTTTTGTGATACAAAACATTCATCTTTAGTTGCATCTGCATGGGTTTGCTTGTCTTTGAAAGATTCTTGAACTTATCCATTTTGAGCTTTGTGGCCACAATGTCGAATTCTGGTTGCTAGGATTTGCCCCCATATCCTGTTAAAGATCCATGATAGACCATGAATTGACATTTTAGTCATCAAAATAGAAGAGATAAACAGGTAGCTTTACTCTTTGCTTGTAGTTCTTGATGGCTGAAGAGGGCAGCATACACTAGAAGTTCTGGAGTGTGAGTATTTTCAAGAACGAGATAGTAGCATTAGTTTCTATTTTTGCCTCTTTACCAATTCGTTCCTTTGGGCTGTCACTTTTAATTTTGATTAAAAACAGAGATCTTAAGATGTCTTATTTTTTAACTGATGGCCGTGGATTCAGCTGTAGAAACTATGTTGTAGCAATAAGATGTGACTCATTTTCTGGAGTTTTCATTTCATATTTGTGAAAACAAATGTTAATAGCATTCTGATTCCAGCCAGAGAAAATATATTCTGAATTTTCTATTTTAGCCATGACTTTGCTGGCCAAAGAACAACTCAGGCCTTTTCCAATCTGATTGGATTGCAATTTTTCCAAAAAAATTCTACGTTTTTCGTGCATATATTTTTCAATCACCTTTTTATTTCACATATATCAAATCGCTACAATAATTTTTTTATAAAAAGTCCAGAAAAATGCAATCCAAACAAAGAAGTCATACTTTAGGGAATGGAGATTGGAGAATGAGATCAAGCCTAAGGATCTTTTTTGCTTTTTTCCATCTTATGATGAAAGTTTGATATTCCCTGCCACTATCCCCTTGTAATATCTGCTATTTGCTTAGGACACAAAAAAATAACAAAAAAAAAGGAATTAGCTCCTGTAGCCGCACTACAATTATTAGTCTTGCCGTATGGGGTAATTCCGTATTATTTTCCCGCGGAAATATGAATTTAAAGTTCCAATATAGGTAATAATGGCTTTGACCCCATGCAGTGTCGACTAAAAACATACTATATAGCTTGACAAATAACGACTGGCTTTTTTAAAAAAAAAAATTCTTTTGCAACATGTAACGTGTTAGTTGCATTGTTTTGAATTGCTGCTGAGTGAATCGCTTTCTTGATAAATATAGATTTTTTTTAAGAAAAAGTTTGGATGAATTTGACTCTAGCCACGACGAGAGGTCATGGCATGTTTTCGGATCCATACGTTACTTAGAGAGATTCTTACAAATCGCCCGTCGACATAGTTTTCACATATGCAACGACCTCACACACAATCTTTTACGAGAAGACAACTTATTCTTATCAACTAAATCAACTTATATTGACCAATAAATATAGAATGCAATGGGTCTGTAAATATATTATCATCTTCCCTAAAGACTGGTGAGTAATTCAATATCTTAGGGAGTCGGGAATGAATCTATATACTTTAGAAGTCCAGAAATCGAGCAGTTGGGATATAATTACATGCAAGGAAAAGTCATTTTGTATGGCTGACTAAAACATGATTGGTTTTTTTTGCAGCCAAGGGTAGACAAAAATAACCACTTACTTGAAATCCTATCATATCCAATTCGATTCGAATAAAAAAATAGAGTACTCGATCTATATTATTTGACTGGATCAAAAGACAGTAAAATATCTACTCATATGCACAACAAGAACCGCATGTACCTAACCCGCCTCGCATACATATTATTTATTTTTTTGTTTTTATACACATACTATGAAATAATGTTTTTAGTGTTAATTAAGTAATTTCATTGAACAAATTACATTATAAAATATGAGAGGCTGTAGTTGGTATACAAGATTCATTTTGTAGAGATCATTATCTTATATTTTTTTAGGAAATATTTTAATTGATGTGAAATATATTTTTTTTAAAATGTACTGCTTATTTGAAATGTTCATTGATTTTGAATTCTTCTAATTTTTCCTTTTTCTAATTAATTTCTATTTATTAAAAATTAATTATTTACTATAAATAGTTTACTTATAATTTCTCTTTTTCATCGTCTTCTTTTTTCTTTATGCTTACTAACAATTTATTTGACACTCAAACATATACAATTATTTTCCTATAGAATATTTAACTGCCGTAAATTATTATAAGAAACTAATATATATATATATATATATATATATATATATATAGTAATAGCATTTTATGTAATTTATATTTTAGTGCATCGTAAAGATCTTATTAACAATTACTGCTTGCTAGTGCATTGTCAACATTTTATCAACAATTAATGCACAAATAGAAACCGTCAAAGAAAACAAAGGAACTATTTAAGTTACATTTATTAAATGTACACTTTCCCATCTCATATATCAATTTACGATAGCTAGATATGTTATATAATCAATTGAAGATAAAAATATTTATCCATTGAAAGAAATTATTTACAATAAAGCAATACTACATGTTAAACCACAAAAAAACTATTTAGTACATTATTCTCAAAATTTGTATATCATACTTGATACGGAGAAAGAGAAGAAATAAATCTATACATATTAAAGAAAAAGATGAAAAAGGTAAAGAAGAGAAAAAAGAAAAAGGATAATCTAATACTAATATAACAATGAGGACACAATTATCTTTTTGCTAGAGACATACATTTGATTACTAGTCAATAGGGAACAATTTATAGGTTTAGTGAATATTGGGTGTAATTTGCTACTTACTCTAATTACAAGGGGTTAATATGTGATTAAGCCATTTCCCTTCAAGTCAGATCTCCAAGGAGACATGCATGTTGAAGAGTCATGCAGGATCAGATATAACATGTCTTGGCAGCTTCTTGACTTTTTATTTTTGTGTGCATTGCTATTATGGCTCATGGTTCTTGAAATTCTAATGATGGATGCTTCGAGCTTTATTTGCATTTTAGTAGGTTTTTAGTTTTATTTTGATAAACAGAAGAACTTGTTTCATGAATAATGATTCTCTTGATAGCAGCCTTTTAAGCTAAGTTGTCAGAAGCCTTCTTGACATGCTTTTGGGAATGTGCATTCCCCGCTTTTGAGATAAACTTTTGTCTTTATAATTTTAAGGAAAAATACTCTTTGAGCATGTAAAAGGGTAGTTTTAGGACATTTTACAGTACTTTATTTGTACCATTTTGACTCTTTTTTTCTTTTAACTTATAACCTTTTTTTTGGGTTAATTATAACCTTTTCCATGTTGTGATACTCCTCAGCCAAACGAAATATTCCACTAAATGAAGGTCTAAAATCAACTCATTTCAAATCCAGTTATGTGAAATCCTTCTTTCAATTCAAATTTGTCAATTCAAACGCGCTTAATAAATCTGGACAAAATATGCAGATCTCAATTGCATGACATCCATCAGTTCTCGGACTTCCTTTTTTTTTTTTTTTTTTTTTACCAAACGATAGAAGAATTCATTACTTGAAATGAAAGTTTACAAATTTGGAGCAAAGGCTCCTACATCATTTTTGGCTACACTGATTAGCCAATTTGGAAATGACTCCATCCAAACTATCTCAAAAACTGAATTTAAGGCAAACTTTGCCAAATGGTGGAACACATTATTCCCTTCACTTTTAACAAAAGAGAAAAGACGAGAACTAAAGTCCTTGCTAAGTGCAAGAATGTCAAATAGGACAGCACCTGCTAAATGGTCATTCAGGTTTCCCTCTCTGATTTGATCAATGATTCTCTTACAATCGGATTGGATTATAATATTCCTCCATCCATTCTTCTTGGCAAACACCAGCGCTTTCCGGATTGCTCTTGCCTCCTCAACAGCTGGAACACCCTTTCTGCCTTCACATCTGGCCCAAGCTCCTCTTAACTTTCCCTCCTTGCATCTAGCCACAACTCCCCAACTGATTTTTCCATTATTCTGTTTGATAGCTGCATCTGTATTTAAGCACATGAAGTTTTCTGGAGGTGACTCCCATTTCACGTTTCCTTTTTCGACACCCTGTCCCTTTCTTCATCCTCTACCTTCTCCGTGCTTACATTCTGGAATTCTAGCCATTCTTGTATTGCCTTATTAACTGTCATGCCTGGACTTCTCCCCTCCCTGTTAAATTGAATATGGTTTCTGGATTTCCAAATCTGCCAAAGCACATTTATGGTCAGCTCAATGTGTTCCCTCCCATCCTTTCTAACCTTTGCTTCCATCAGGCTACTCCACCAATGCCAACAGCTATATCTGTATTCCTTCAAACCATCCCAGCTAATTGGAGTAGCCTTCCAAATTAGCTCTGCATGCTTGCAGAAAAAGAACATGTGTTCAAGAGTTTCAATCCCTTCTCCACAGCAGCAGCACCTATCATTTCCTTGTCCAATCCTTCTCCTAATTATTTCATTCACTGGCAATATTCTCTGAAGACATTTCCATACAAAATGCTTCAACTTATGCTTTACGTTCAGGCTCCATAAGAATCTCCACACCCCCTGAATTAGCTTCATTCCTACTACTACTCTCCTGTTGCTGACTTTCCATCCTTCCTTTTCTCTGCAACTCTTTAGCCACCACATAGCCAGTTTTCACAGTATACTCCCCTGATTTAGAGTACATCCATATCAGCCTATCCTTATCACCACACTCACTTATTGGACTATTAGTTATTCTTTGACAGTCTTCCTCCTCAAAACATTTTCTCAGTACTTCCATATCCCAAGTCCCATCAGCAATCAATTCATGGCCTCTTTGTACATGACAATGTTGAGGTTTTCTCGATCTTATCTTACCATCTTCCTGATCAAGTAGCCACTTATCTTCCCATATATCAATCTACTTGCCGTCCCCCACTCTCTTCCTCACCCCTTCTTCCAATAGTTCCCTTGCACTCAGAATGCTTTTCCAAACCCAAGAATCCCCAGCATTAATATTCATTTTCCAAATGGAAGATCCTCTAAAATACCTCCCCCTAACAATCCTGCTAACTAATAGATTTGGCCTTGTCAAGATCCTCCATAGTTGCTTTGCAAGCATTGTAGCATTGAATTGCTGGAGATTTCTAAAACCCAACCCTCCCTTCCCTTTCACCTCAGATAACTTTCTCCACTCCACCCAATGAATTTTCCTATTCTCCTCACTATCCCCCTACCAAAACTTTACCATATCTTTACAAATATCCACACATAAGCCTTTTGGCAATTTGGAGCAACTCATAGCATAAGCAGGTAGAGCTAAAATCACAGATTTTAAAAGGACTTCCTTACCAGCATTACTTAGTAGCCTCTCCTTCCATCCACACATTTTGTTGATGACCCTCTCCCTAATGTAGTTGAATACTTGTCTTTTTGGTCTTCCGATAACCAATGGAAGCCCCAGATATTTGCTCTGCCCAACTTCCTTCATGCCTCCCAGGATATCCAAAATTTCTGCCTTTCCTTCCTCCCTTGTATTCTTACTAAAAAATACAGATGACTTCTTAGCATTTATGACTTGTCCTGAGGCTTTTCCATACATCTCCAACAGCTTCATCAACTTATCAGCTTCTTCTTTGTTAGCTCTGTAGAAAATCAACGTTTCATCTGCACAAAAAAGGTGAGACAATGCTGGACTATGCTAAGCAATCTTAAGACCAGAGATTTCCTGATTAGACATAGCACTCTTAAGTAAACTGGCTAATCCCTCAGAGACTAGCAAGAATGTATATGGAGATAAAGGATTTCCCTGCCTAATCCCCCTTGTAGGTGTCACTAGCCCTCTTTTTTCCCCATTCAAGTTAAAGGAGTAAACAACAGAGGACATGCACTTTAGAATCCAGTCTCTCCATTTTTGACAAAAGCCCATTTTTCCATAATTTTCTACACAAAAAGCCATTCAACTCTATCATAAGCGTTGGACATATCCAGTTTCAAAGCCATAAAAGCATTAGATCCACATCTCCTGTTATTTAAGCAATGAATGAATTCATGAATAATAACAACATTATCAATGATTTGTCTTCCTGGAACAAAAGTAGATTGGTTTTGGCTGATACAAAGCTTGAGTAGAGGCTTTGGTCTGTTGACCAAGATTTTAGATATGACCTTGTAGACTACATTACACAAACTAATTGGTCTAAACTGAGACACTAATGCTGGGGAATCAACTTTAGGGATAAGAGTAATGATAGTTTCATTGATAGCTCTCAATAACTGGCCAAAATGAAAGAAACTGGATATGGCATTTATCAAGTCATCTTTTATCACATTCCAGAATTGTTGGAAGAAAACAGGAGTCATACCATCAGGCCCCGGGGCTTTGTTTGGTTGCAAAGAAAAGACAGCTTTTCTGACTTCCATTTCTGAAACAGGTCTAACCAGCATTGCATTCGTTTGGTCTGTGATCACTTGGGGAATACCACTCAGTATTGATTCAACCTGCTGAGGATTACTGGAAGTGAAAAGCTCCTGAAAATAACCATTTATTTCATTCTCAATTTCTTGCTCTGACTCACACCAGGTTCCATCACCCTTCTTAAGGTTTGAGATATTATTCCTTCTTCTTCTCTTTGCAACACTTGCATGAAAGTATTTTGTATTCTTATCACTTTTCTTCAACCACTTAATTCTTGCTTTCTGCCCCCAAAACACCTCCTATCTCTTATAAGCCTCTTCAGTTTCTTTTTAAGCTCTCTCATCTTTCCATTCTTATTGGCAAACCCATCACCTTGAACCTCTGCAAGTTTCTACTTCAGCTCCCTAATCTCCTTTTTTGCATTAGTATCTCTTTGCTTATTCCAGTTCAAAACAGCAACTCTATAGCTCTTTATCTTTTGGTGTAGCTTAAAAAATTTTGAACCATCCTGTTGTTTTCCCCATTCTCTGCTAATGAGTTCACCTACTTCTTTATGGCCTTGTTTGGCAGCCAAATTTTTTGTCAAGTTTGTCTGCTACAAATTTTTTAAAAAATTTAGCTACAGTAACCTCAAAAAAATTTTCAAAGTTTTTAAACTATACACTTCAAAATATTCAAAAAAAAAACACACTTCAAAAATTTTTTTAATAACTTCTACAGTAAGTTACAGTAAAATTTTAGACAAACACCCAACAAACTCACTTGCCAAACGGGGCCTATATTTTACCCAATTCCTGTCAAAAAACCTTCTCTTCCACTTCCTACCCTTTGAATCCGTATCCAACAACAACATAGTATGGTCAGAGGCATCATTCTGGATATGTAGGCATTTAGCCTTCTCATTTTCTCTCATCCAGGGTCTACTACATAAGAATCTATCTAATCTTTCCTTAATTTCCTTTTCCTCTTCCCAATTATTTGACCATGTCCATGGAATCCCTTTCAAAACCAATGTCAATAAGTTGATTATTGTTAACAAAGTCCCTGAATGTTTGGAAACTCCTTTCTGGCCTTCTACTACCTCCCCACTTCTCATCATTAGACAATATATCATTCATGTTACCTGCCAATACCCAATTCTAGCCCCACAAGCTTTTCCTATCCTCTATAATCTTTCATTGCTTTTCCCAAATCTGATCCTCACTACTGGCATATACACATATCAGCCACCATCTAGCTCTAGCACCATTTCTTTCCATCAACATTTCAATAGTAAAGTTAGTATATAGCACTTTACAGACGTGCAGCTTATTCCTCCACATAACTGCTAGTCCACCAGCTTTCCCAACTGGATTAACCACAAACAGTCTATCATACCTTAACTTTAGTCTCACTTTATTCATAACATCCTTTATGTTTTTTGTTTCAGACAAGAAAATCAACTCAGGAGAGGGGAGTTTGACACTCTCCTCTAACTGGGGAATTGTCAAGGAGGGCTCCCTACACCTCGACAATTTCACACCAGAGCTCTTATTAAGGCTTGAGAGCCCCATTAAGGTAGGACTCCACCACCTCAGCTGTTGTTCCAGGCCTGCTCCACTTTCTCCTATCTTGCTCTTTTTTTGACAATCCCCCTTCCCCATTCATTCTCTTTATCAGCATTCTCGTTCAGTTTCCTTTTTCCCCCCTTATTGTCAATTTCCATGACCTCATTTTTGTCACTCAGAGGTACTCTTTTACTCACCTCACGAATTAGTCTCTTCCAACCTCTATTCCTCTTGTACTTACCAGCTCTCATCCCTATACTATTGGTTTGATCCTATTTTTTATTTGCAGGACCTTTTCGCTTCCCCTCCCTCTCACTTACCTTGCTGTCTATAGCTGATCCATCAATCCACATAGAATCAAAGTATTCCTTATCATTCAATTCCTCACTCTGACCATCTTTCTGTGTCTCCCCTTTAGTACTTAAACTTAATTCTTTATTAACATTGCTTCTTCCCTTCAGATCATTCCCTTTCTTTTTACAACCAGATTTTATAGAATTCTCCTTCTTAGAACCTTCCAACAAACTACCTTGATTCCTGTCCTTAATTTCCTCCTTCATAGTCTCCTGCACTGCTGTATCAACACTAACCTCAACCAGCTTCTAAGGTAACAAGAGTTGGTCCTGCTCATTTTCTCCCCCATCCCTATTTCGTTGAAAGCCTTCAGCACCATTACTTTCTTGATTACTAGAAGACTACTTGCCCTTAACCAAGCTCCATACTGAGCTTCCTTGTTAATATTAACTCCCATCACCCTGCAATTTCTCTCACTATGCCCTATAATCCTACAACAATAGCAGAAATCAAGACATTTCTCATATCTAAATTCTATCCATCTAGCACTACCACCTAGCTTCATTGTAGTTCTCCTCAGCAGTGGTTTTGATAACTCCATCTCTACCAGAATTTTTAGATGTTTCCCTCATTTCCCTCCTTCCCCTAATTTGGAATTATAACTTCCTTTATAGAATTGAAAACCCTCCAATCTTCCTACCAATTTCCTTGGTAATCCAGTGGATAGGTAAATTCCATAGCTGAACCCAGATCCAAGTCCTATTTAAAGCTTCATCACTCTGTTCTAACCCATCCTTCCACGGTAATACTACTAACGGCAAGTTATCATATATCCATGGTCTCCTCCGTAGTACCCGCTCCATATCCTGAGTATTACTGAATATAAATTGAAACATATTAACACCAATCTCCACTACTTTTAACTTCCTTGCAAAAGGTCACATATTATTCGTAAAACTTTTAATTCCTGCTATGTTTGCAAACTTCTCCCCCACCACTTTCCCAATAATACTCATCTGACATTCGGCTAACCCCTGAAACAAATTCGATCCATCCAATTCAATACCATTGACCTCTTCTTCAGTTAAAGCAAATTTCCTCAACACTTCTTCTAATTCCTCGGTCATCCTAACCAATACCAAGAGTATTCCCTAGTCAACACAGACACAATGAAGATCCATACCAGAAACTTGTCCAAAAATAAAACCAGAAAAACTATGAAAGCATAAGAAGCACCAAAACAGTCCAAAGGAAAATAGGAAAATGACCGACACCGAGTAACTAGATTACTGAAATGGAGAATGGAATCAGAACCAGATAACTGGATCCGAACTGGAAAATCGGACCTGTAAATGGTAAATGAACCTGGAATGAAAACTCTAACAGAAAAACAAGCTCAAAAGAGAGCAAATCAAAGCTTAGCTGAGATTTTCTATATAGCCATCTTCAGTCATCCTACCATGGGAAGACTGCAGACTACGGACAGAAGGACACCAAACGAAGAGGATAACAACATCATGATAACGCGTTATTACTCCATTGAATTCACCATTGATGTAGCAGGCGATGAGGATCTAAGAAATTTTGTTTTGTTTTTTGTTTGTTTTTTGAAGGAAAGTACGAGAAATTTGAAATTTTGAAAAACTAGTTCAAAACACCCACCAAAGGTGATTTTGGCTCCCTACTTAGAGAGAGAAAGTAACCCACCTACAAGAGAGACAGCTTTCATTAACAAATTAGTTCTCGGACTTCCTGGCTTTAAATTATTTCATATGTTTTCAAAAGTATAACATTGATTACCACAATTGAAAGAATCAACTTTTCCATTTAACTTGTTACCACAAAATCCAAACGGTGTGATGTAGTGCGCCCTTTTAGTCTGGTTAGTTCATAGAAGATATGTTTGGTCCTGTTTAATAACTCAATTCACTACTTAAATTTAATGAATTTAAATTTTAATATGTTCAGTTGCAATTGATAATAATAAAAAAAAAACATCTAAACTAATTAAATGGTACAACAAACTTGGTTCCAAAAATAAGTGTGAAACTATTCACTTATCACTTTATGTTATATACATTTAAATGTATCAAATTTAATATTTAACTATTCAATAACTTAATGGATACAGACTTTACAATTTAGATTTCAAATTTTAATTTTCAGACTTCAGTTTTATCAAACGCACCCTTAATGTTATCGACATGTTAAATCTGCAAGAGAGTTTTAAAATAGTGTTGGAGGAGAGTACACGAACAATCTCTGATCTTCAAAATAACCACCACGGAATTGACATCTACTAAGAAGTTCGGTAGGGCTGAGGCGCATAGAACGCTCTCTTTAAGACGATACGTGCCCCTACGGTACTTTTCAAACCGATGCAGAAGGTATAGCGCGCCACCTCCAGGATACAACAGCCCAACTCTCTAGTTGTTACTTCCCTTTGATCTGCACAACCAAGAGAAGCAGAAGCTTCCCAATATCTTTCTTGGCCCAAAGAAACAGAATGAGGGAGAAAGAAATGAATGTGAGGAGGATAGTGTTTTAGATAGTCTTTTGTTGAGAGAAGTGTGTGTCAAATTCTTTTGAGAACTCCACTATTTATAGGCTACAAAATCTTAAGTAAAGGAAAATCCAATGTGTAACGGTTTTTCATATTAAAATGTAGTTAATTGGTAGAATTTGTAACCTAAAGAGTTAATTCACGTTTGAATGGGTTATAAAGACTTATTCAAATAATTCTTTTGTAACTCCCACAATAATACATTTGACCAAATAATTCTTTTGTAACTCTTATTTAAAAAAGTAACTCACAATTATAACTCCATTCAAAATGCAATGTAACTACCACAATTATAATTCCCATAACTCACCAATAAATTCTATTGTAACTCCTTAAAAAGATTTGGCCAAAAATTAAGATTTTATTAAAATACACCAACATTCCCCCACTTATTTTAATAAAATCTGAAAGAGATAAAAGGAAATTTGGGCAAAGTGAGAATATCATGCATAGTGAAAGTGGCATTGCCTTGAAACCTTCACTTAGTGTTTCCATAATCCTCATATTAGAGCCAAAGTGGACTAAAGCCTTGAAACTAAGACTACTTTAAGATATGTAAGATTATGTCACACACATGACATTCAAGATATTAATTAATATGCTTCTTAAGCCAGCACATTTCGGCCTTGTGCTTTATCCCAGATTCATGAATGCTTTAGAAAATTAGCCAAATTCTCATAGGAAGCGGCCTTTATTTCCACACTCATATAGGTGAGTCTATCAAGAATGCCCCTATGACTAAGGCATCCCACCCATAAAAGGCTATAGAACTCATTAAAAGATTTATATCAAATCTTAACCTTTTCTTCGTCATAGAATCACGAGCATGCTTTACACCATGAGAAGGGATTTAATCTATATGTGCATGCTTTTCACCCAAACCATTCTATGATTCGTTTATCCCTGACCTAGTTCTTGGGATCTCCAATCCCTAGGTAGTTGTATCCTCATAGATGATTCCAATTTAAAATTTTTTAGGCTCAAGTCCCATTCCCTTTGATGTTTGAAAAATTTGTTCTCTAGCTAGAGCTTTCGTTAATGGATCAGCGAGATTTTCTTTTGATCTCACATGGTCTATGTTTATAGCACCATCACATAAATATGATCTCACAGTACTGTGTTTTCTTCTAACAGCTCTTGATTTTCCATTATAATATTTGTTATGTACTCTACCAATTGCAGCAGTACTATCATAATGTAAAAGTATGGGTGGTACCGGTTTATCCCAAACGGGAATTTCAGATAATAAATCTCTTAACCAACTGGCCTCTTCACCGGCAGAAGCTAAAGCTGTGAGCTCTGCTTCCATAGTAGATTTAGCAATAATGTGTTGTTTTTTAGATCTCCAACACACAGCTGCACCACCCAAAATAAAAATATAGCCAGTGGTAGATAATGAGTCACCAGATTGAGAATTCCAATCTGCATCACTAAATCCTTCTAGAACAGCAGGGTAATTTTTATAAAGTAAACCATAATTTATAGTACCTTTAAGATATTTCATAACACGAGTAATAGCATTCCAATGATCATAACTAGGTTTACTTGTAAATCTACTCAAAATATTTACAGCATAAGCGATATCTGGTCGAGTACAATCAGTGGCATATCTCAAACTTCCAATTATGCTTGCATATTCATGCTAATTTAACACAAATGCATCATTCTCAGTTGGATATAAATGCACACTAGAATCAAAAGGAGAGGAAACTGGTTTACAATCATAATACTTATATTTTTTAAGTATTTTTTCAATATAATGTGCTTGATCTAACATAATTCCTCTAGGGGTTCTAGTAATTTTCATACCAAGTATTACATTGGCTTCACCCAAATCTTTCATATCAAAATTATTTTTTAGTAACCCCTTGGTATTTTCAATAATATTCATATTAGTCCCAAAAATTAAAAGGTCATCAACATACAAGCATATGATAACATGAGTATCTGCAATAGATTTATAATAAATACATTTATCACTTTCATTTATTTTAAAATTATTTGATATCATGCTCCTATCAAATTTTTCGTGCCGCTGCTTAGGAGCTTGTTTCAAACCATATAAAGATTTTGTTAACTTACACACTTTGTTTTCATGACCAGGTTGTACAAAACCGTGTGGTTGATCCATATATATTTCTTCTTCTAAATCTCCATTCAAAAAGCTGTTTTTACATCCATTTGATGAATTTTAAGATTATGAATAGTAGCAATAGCTATAAGCAATCTTATTGATGTAACTCTTGTTACTGGTGAATATGTATCAAAAAAGTCTATATTTTCTTTTTGCTTAAAGCCTTTAACTACAAGCCTTGCTTTATATTTATCTATTGTACCATCTGGTTTTAATTTTCTCCTAAGTACCCATTTGCATCCAATAGTTTTACAACCAATAGGCAAATCAACTAACTTCCAAGTTTTATTTGACAATAAAGATTCCATCTCTTCATTTATAGCTTCTTTCCAAAAAATAGAATCAGGTGAGTTTAAGGCTTCTTCTATAGTTTTTGGACCACCATCTACAGAGTAAACTAAATAATCTGGTCCAAAGTCCTTTTCTACTCTAGCTCTTTTACTTCTTCTCAAATTTTCATTAGTTCCAAAATTTTTTAAATGTGTAGAGCTAGTTTCATTTATTATTTTTTCCTTTTCACCCCCACTATTTCTTAATTTAAATGGAAATTTATCTTCATGAAAAATTGCGTCAAGCAATTCTATTATAATGTTACTTTCTATGTCATAAAATCTATAAGCTTTACTGGTTAAGGCATATCCAACAAATGCACACTTTCTAGCTCTAACTCCTAATTTAGGAATTTTTGGATCGGCTAATCTAACATATGCCAAACAACCCCACACACGAAAATAGTTTAAATTTGGTTTCCTTTTATTCCATAACTCATAAGGTGTTAAAAGAGTTTGTTTTCTAGGCACTCTATTCATTATGTAATTAGCTGTCAAAATTGCTTCTCCCCAAAAATTCGTTGGTGCACTTGCATTCACCATTATTGCATTTGTTAAATTTATTAAAGTTCTATTTTTACGTTCTACTACACCATTAGATACAGGTGAATAAGGTGGAGTAGTTTCATGAACAATTCCTAAAGATTTAATGTAATCAATTAGTCTCAAAGTTTCATATTCTTTTCCTCTATCGCTTCTAAACTTTTTAATTTTCTTGTCAAAACGATTTTCAATTTCTTGTACATATGTTACAAGTTTTTCATGTGTTTCACTTTTATGCTTCATAAGATATACATAAGTATATCTAGAAAAATCATCTATAAAAGTTATAAAATATCTTTTACCACCACGTGTAAGAGTGCCTTCAAATTCACAAATATCAGTATGTATTAATTCAAGTAAATCACTACTCCTTTCTACTTTTACATGTGGCTGTTTTGTGATTTTTGTCAAGCTACAATACTCACATTTTTCAAAATCATTTTGAAGCTTAGGTAACAATCCAATATAACTCATATTCTTTAAATATTTAGAATTAACATGACAAAGTCGAGCGTGCCATAAATTAGTACTAGAAGCAATATAAACAGAACTAAGAGATACTTTATTCATTTCAACATTCAATTTGAACATACCATCATATGCATAACCTTTTCCAACAAAAGCATTATTTTTTGTAATCACATATTGATCAGAATCTATAATTTGCTTGAATCCAGCTTTGTTGAGAAGATAACTTGAAACCAAGTTCTTTCTGATTTGAGGAGTATGAAGAACATCTTTCAAAGTTAAAGTACGGCCAAAGGTGAATTTTAGATCCACATCACCAACACCCATCACCTTAGTGGTATGTGAGTCACCAAGTAGGACCATTTTACCTTCTTCAGCATGAGTGTAGCTTTTGAACCAATCTTTATCATGGCAAATGTGCCTAGAAGCACCTGAATCTGCCCACCACCCTTCATGATTCTCTAGCATGTTCACCTCAGTTATCATAGCCACTAAAGGCTCTTCAGCTACATGAGCTTGAGGTTTATCACCATGCTTCTTAGGTTGTCCACGTTTTCTAAAATAACAATCCTTGGCTTGGTGGCCAGGTTTTCCACATACAAAACATGGACCCCTAAGAGTTTTATTATTATTAGAAGGGGTTTCTTGGTTCTTTCTAGGTCCTTTATATTGATATTGTGGTCTATTCTTATTTTTCATGTTTTTTCCTCTAGGCCTCAAGTATGCATTATTCTTAGAATTCTGACGTCTAGAGACATTATCAGTTGAAGTAATAAAATGTACCTTATTAGTGTCACCATTGCCATTGGTCTCCTCAGGCTTATCTTGCTTCCTTGCCTCCTCCTCAATTCTAAGTCGAGCCATGAGATTGACTAGCGTGATCTCCGACTGCTTGTGGCGTAGTCCCTTTTGAATGTCCTTCCAAGAGTTTGGTAATTTGTCAATTATAGCGGCCACTTGCATTTGTTCATCCACCTTGATGCCTTCATATTGAATTTCATGAACTATATTTTGTAGTTCATGTATTTGAACAAGGACAGATTTGTTTTCTGCCATTTGATACTTGAAGTAACGGCTACAAGCGTATTTCTTGGCTCCAGCTTCTTCAGTATCATATTTCTTTTGCAAAGCCTTCCAAATCTTTTTAACTGTGGAATAAGAAGTGGAATAGTAATCATAAAACTCATCGGATAAGCAATTAAGAAGATAGTTTTTACAATCTTCTTCATCACTTCTCCATTTTTGAACACTTTGTTCGTGCTCTTGCTTCTGTTGCTCATCCATGTCATCAACACGGATTTTGGTTGGATTTTTGGCCGTAAGTACCCAAGCTACCTTCATGAGTTTTAGGTAGAAAAGTACTTTTTAGCCCATCTTTTGAAGTGTTCGCCATTGAACTTGAAAGGCTTGTTGAGATCTGTAGAACTTCCGACGGGTGTAGGGATAATAGAGTTAGTGTTGCTCTCCATTTGAGTATCGTCTTAAAATTGTTGGAGGAGAGTACACGAACAATCTCTGATCTTCAAAATAACCACCACGGAATTGACAGCTACTAAGAAGTTGGGTAGGGCTGAGGCGCATAGAACGCTCTCTTTAAGACGATACGCGCCCCTACAGTACTTTTCAAACCAATGCAGAAGGTCTAGCGCGCCACCTCCAGGTTACAACAACCCAACTCTCTATTGTTACTTCCCTTTGATCTGCACAACCAAGAGAAGCAGAAGCTTCCCAATATCTTTCTTTGCCCAAAGAAACAGAGTGAGGGAGAAAGAAATGAATGTGAGGAGGATAGTGTTTTAGATAGTCTTTTGTTGAGAGAAGTGTGTGTCAAATTCTTTTGAGAACTCCACTATTTATAGGCTACAAAATCTTAAGTAAAGGAAAATCCAATGTGTAACAGTTTTTCATATTAAAATGTAGTTAATTGGTAGAATTTGTAATCTAAAGAGTTAATTCACGTTTGAATGGGTTATAAAGACTTATTCAAATAATTCTTTTGTAACTCCCACAATAATGCATTTGTAACTCCCACAATAATACATTTGACCAAATAATTCTTTTGTAACTCTTATTTAAAAAAGTAACTCACAATTATAACTCCATTCAAAATGCAATGTAACTCCCATAATTATAATTCCCATAACTCACCAATAAATTCTATTGTAACTCCTTAAAAAGATTTGGCCAAAAATTAAGATTTTATTAAAATACACCAACAAATAGAGCTTGATCGTGTTACTCTTTTAGATGTACAGGGAAGGAAAAGTCAGTTTTTATGATTGACGAAAATGATGCATTGCTACTTGTACGAAAATTATATAGATTTACAGATCAAAAAGAAGTTCGGCCAAACACGGTATATTCAGACGGCCATGCAATGTGAGAGGCAACTACTCAACCAATTAGCATGAGACGAAGAACATAATTAACGTACTCAATAAAAGAAGTTATCGCTTTAATTACTTTTATAGCAAATTATAGTAATTTCTCACGGAAAAAATTGAGGACCTAATTCCATATCTTGGGAATAAGATTAATAACCACCTTCGTTCTAGAATCTGTAGAATTAAGTTGTTTCAAAGTGTCTTGACAATATCCTATGAAAAAATCTACTGTTCCTTTCCGGAAATCAGTTCCTCAATTTATATTCACTAATTGCTTGATACTTTTTCTTTTTTTTTTTGAATCAGAGAGGATCAATTACGATAGTAATCGATGTTTAAATTATTAGTGGCTCAATTCAAGACTCTACATATTAGATGTCTTGTGATTCAATTTCTCTATTTTCCTCCCCACTCCTTAAATTCTATCTTTGTCTTACTCTAAAAGAAAATTAAAAACGAAAAAAAAGTTTTACAATATAAAGATTAAAAAAGAAATGCTTATAGACTAACCCCACTTTGCACCCCTAAACTTGTATCACCTTTTTACTTTGCACCTTCAATTTCAATTTTCAACCCTTTGCACTATAAATTCTCAAGTTTGTCCTATTTAAATTTAATGGATGACAACTTTAGTAAAATTAACGGCATAAAGGATCCAACAAATCAATGATATTATTTTGAAAGTGGTCAAAAGGTGCCTAGATATCACAGCAAAAATAAAACAAGACATCATCATTAATTTGCTCCATACAATATTAGTGATTGAAACTATACAAATCAATGACAATGTGCTGAAAGTGATTAAAAAAGGGGGAAGGGTTGAGTTGAGTGATAAGGAGAGAGAAATTGTAAATAAAAGATCTTGGTTTCAAGATCTCCCACTTATACAAAAAAAAGGATTAAAAAAACTAGGTATCCCAAGTAGAACAAAATAGTATGTTGTCCTTAATTTTCACCATTCTTTATCTTGTTAATTTTGTAAACATAATTATTGATTAGACTTAAATAAGGCAAAGGTTGAGGATTTAGGGTCCAAAATGCTCAAAATTCAGTTTAGGGTGTAAAGTATCTAAAATTGAAATTTACGGTGTAAAATAAAAAAAAGTGATACAAGTTTAGAAATGTAAAGTGAAATTGTTCCAATACTTATTTCACAATCTAACAATGATGTTAACCTAAGAATATAATATCAAAAGCGACTGTAGCATCTTCCCCTATCATATAGTTGTAATTTCAAAATTACTTATATGAGTTTTTGCCACTAAAATTGTAGTAATCAGTTTTGCATAAAAAAAAAAAGAAAAGGAAAAATTTGACACTCTTTTGCATATAAATTATGAGTTTAAAGTATACCCGGATCATTTTGATTTGGGGCTTTTTAGCCACCCAATAATTTATTGCCATCTAAATTTTTTTAATTATTTCATTGTAATAACAATGTACTTGTATTTACAAAATCTTCATATTTGCTATTCCTTTTGTTTTTCTATTTTTGTTTAAAGTGATTTACGCATTTTTTGCCATTTAATTTTTTTCCTTCTCTTTATTTGTTCAAAAGCAATTTTTCTTTATTGTTTGTTTCCTTTTTATATTCTTTTTTAAATGTAATTTAGCCACCTTTTGCCTTTTTCTTTAAGAAAAAACACTATTGGTATTATAATTGTAAATGTGACAGCTAGCCCAAGGCTAATTTCTTGAAGTATCATCGATACAAAAAAATGACAAATTTGGTGTTTCAAAGGAGTTTATTTCAAAATTAGGGTTGCCGCAATTGAGAAAAGTGGCGTTCAACAAAATTCAATTTATGTTAGGTTTCCTTTTTAATGTTAGACCAAATTGAATTTTCAAGATTCTTTTTTAATAAAGTTTGCATCCAGAAATGGATGCGGCGAATTTTAGTGACCGTTGATCAAACGCTAGTAGCTGCATGCTGCGTCAGGCCATAAAATGGATGCGGCAAAACGCGAATGGTATGAATCGGAGCCATTGATTCAACGCAAATCAACGGCTCAATGGGTTCGATAAAAACAATGAATTTTTGGCTATAATTACCTCACCAAATTCATCCATTTCACCTGCACAACCCCATTTCTCTACTTCCATTTCTATACTTCGCCTCTAACCATATCCCCCAATTTAACCTCTTTGTTTAACAGTTGAATATGTTTCATAAATGCTTTGTACTTCTTAGCTTCATTTGCAGCCTTGGCAGCCCACACAAGATCCTTAAGTCTAAACAAAAATAAATTGCAAAGCTTTTAATTCAAATAAGGAAAAATTATTTAAAACGTCTCTCACATTTTACAAGATGACTTTTTTCGTCCCTCACCTTTAAAAGTGTAATTTTACTTCCCTTACAAATTCACATTGACCAAATTTGGTCATTACCTAGATTTCCGACTAATTTTTGGGCGGAATCCACCATGTGGCTTGCATGTGATCATTTTTTAAGGGCAAAATTGTCAAATCAAATTTTTACATAATCTGATTCATAGTCCCTCACATTTCACAAAATAAATTTTTTTGTCCCTAACATTTTACAAAATGAATTGTTTCATTTCTCAAATTTCAAAAAATGAAATTTTCCATCCCTCACATTTTTCAAAATAAATTTTTTCATCCCTCATTGATCATGTGTACGAATAGCTTTTTTTCTATAAACCCACGTATATATCTATTTGATTTTTCCTGAACAGTATGAATAACATGTAATTTATCTCTATTGGATTTCATCTAAACATGCTAATTGTAGTTATACACATGCTATTCAATAGATATACATAGAAGTTTAAAACTAATAATTTTATTTGAAACCCATGTATATATTTATATGATTTCACAATTTGAACCTATACAATATTTGTGACCTTTCTCTTTTGGTAATAATTTATTTATTGAGTTGTATAATAATGTCATCTAATTAATGAGTTCTAACTCGAATTCTATAATTGTGCTAACAAATTTCAGTTTAAATATGAAATTTCTACTCGACACTTTTAAGACCAACAGTTGAATTATTTGCCTTGTGATTGTCTTAAAATTTGAAAGTGCCAATCACTTATTTCTTTTTGCCATACTTTTCTTTTGTTTATTTTTTATGTCCAAATTTAATTCGATATAAACACTCGATAATATTTAGAATTAAATGTCTTCTTTATTTTCAAATTTCAAGTAAAAGAAAATGAATATAAGTGAAAAACTAACAAATTTTTTAAACCCATGTATATATCTATTTGATTTCACTTGAGCAGTACGAATATTATGTAATATATCTCTATTTGGTTTCACATGCTATTTGTACTGTTCAGATGAAATCAAATAGATATATACATGGATTTTAAAAAAATTATTCACACACATGATCAATAAAAGATAAAAAATTCATTTTGAAAAATGTGAAGGATGAAAAAATTCATTTTGTAAAATATAAAGGACGAAAAAATTTATTTTATGAAATGTGAGGAATTATGAATCGAATTATATAAAATTTGATTTGACAATTTTGTCCTTAAAATATGATTACATGCAAGGCACGAGAAGAATTCCGATCAAAAACTAGTCGGAAACCTAAGTAGGGACCAAATTTGATCAATTTGAATTTGTAAGGGACGTAAAATTACATTTTTAAAAGTGAGGGACGAAAAAAGTTATTTTGTAAAATGTAAGGGACGTTTTGAATGATTTTCCTTATCAATCATAATTATGCAAAAAAAGAAAAAAGGATAGTTGGTGCATTTACACAATCTTCAATTTAACACATGAAAATTTTCAATTGAGTAATTACATCAGTGAGTTATTCTACTATATAAATAATAACCCAGAAATCTTGACAATTCAAAGATATATAAAAATTCTTACAAATCCCAAATGCATACACGAGATGGAAGCGTATGATCTTGTAATTTTGCTGTTATGCTTGCCATTCAAATATCTCAAACTCAAGATACTAATTGTGTTTTTTTTAAGTCTAGCTTAATCGCTATTTCATCTTTATTTCTTGAGTTTCTTTATAGTTCTAAGATGATAATCAAGTTTTTTGTTTTAAGAAAGGAAAAAAAAAAGAAAAAAGTTGGCTAAATTACATTTAAAACTAAAGATAAAAAGAATTAAAAAATTTGTAAATGCAGTGAACAAAAAAATTGCTTTTAAACAAATAATGAAAGGGAAAAAGGTTAAGGATTAATCTTTCCTATACTGACAGTGTATACACTATCAACGTCGGATGAATGACAACTATGTAAAATTTAAATTTGAAATTCAACTTTTGCACACATATCATGAATCCAACAATAATAGTGCATACACCGACAGTGTTAAAAAGATTTATTCAAAGGTTAAATGGTAAAAGTTTGGTTAATTACTTTAAACAAGAAAGGAAAAGAAAAAAAAAGGAATATGAAATAATTATATGATGTGGATGTCCGTTTATATTCTCAAGAAGATAGATTCATATATTCTTCCTAGATTCATTGGTACATTGGATGAACCCATTTATGGATGTGTTTGAAATACTAAATTCATGTATTAGTATTTAATAGGGTTCATGTACCTTTAATTTTGGATCACCTATATGTAGGGGTGAATCCTACTTCATTTGTAACATTGGAAGTATTTTGATCAGTGAATAGAATAATACTATAGTTCTTCTCTCTCTCTCTCCGCTTCCCACTTTACTATTCCGATCCCTACGTTAGTAGTTTATTTTATTAGTTTTACAACATGTTATCAGCACGAGCTTTTACCTTGAGCGAAGGAAAAGTACAAGTCTTTACCTTGAGCAAAGGAAAAGCGCGAGTCTAATCTTTGAGCAAAAGTGAAACACGAGACGCTGTCAAGATTCTGCCCGAACAACTTTTGACTACTTATCGAGGTAAAATTCTTTCCTACGAATCTATTGCATATTCTTATGGCTAATTTCTTTAAATGCCCTGAATGCGTGTGATGATTGATTTGATAGTAATTGACTTTTTTTCCTAAAGAAGAAATGTATACCAAATATTTGAGACTATATAATGGTGATGATAACATTTGTCTCATTGATAGTGCTACTACGCACACTATATTGAAAAATAAAAGATATTTTTCTTCTTTGGAGATGGGAGAGACAAATGTTAATACCATCAGTGGTGGTGCAAAATTAATTGAGGGCTCCGGAAAAACTACTATATTTCTCCCTGAAGGAATTAAAATTGTCATAAATAATGCACTACTCTCTCCCAAGTCTCGAAGAAATTTATTGAGTTTTAGAGATATCCGCCAAAATGGATATCACATCGAGACAATGAATGAGACAAATGGTGAATTTTTATTTATCACAAATACCATTTCTGGGGGGAAATGTGTATTAGAAAAATTGCCTTCATTTTCTTCTAGCTTATATTATACACAAATAAGTGTTGTTGAAATTCATCACCTAGCAGATCAGAAGTCTACTCATTCCAATGATTTTATGATTTGGCATGATCGTCTCGGACACACCTGGATGTTGCTGATTTCTTTGAGCATCTTGAAGATGCAAAATGATCATATATTAAATATTTAATATTTGTCTAGATGTTTAATATGTTATTAGTTTTGCAAGATTGTCAATTACTTTGGTATGTTGTTAGTTTTATCAATTTACTTTGTAAATATCAATTCTCACATCTTTTATTCATGTTTATTTTTGTTTTCTTCCTGATGAAGAAATGGATATTAAATTGAGACATTAAATGAGTCTATAATAGAGATCATGTTTAGAAATAGCTGTCGTCATGTTATCATATTATCAATTTACTCTTCATGTTATCATGTTACTAATTAGCATGTTATCATGTTATCAATTTACTAATCAGCACGTTATCATGTTTTATCGATATAGTTATTTTCATTCTCCTTTGATTTATAATCATCACCTGCAGTAAATCAGAAGTTTACTGATTCCTAGGCCTGTCAACGGGTCGGGCCGGCGTATTATACGGGACCCGGATCCGACCCGTTTACCCGACGGATCTTTTACTCTATGTTCCGGATCCGGATCTGACGGATCTCGAATCCGGGTTGGGTCTACCCGAAAAAATTTATCAAAACTTACAATTTCTAATAAAAATGAGAAAAAAATATATTTGTAAACTAATTTCTAACTAATACAAAAAAAAAATCAACTAAGAAAAGAAATCAAATTAACTTTACTCAAATACATCACCCTAATTAAATGATATTGATAAATATATATATTTTAAATCATTAATTCATTTATATCCGAATTCGGGCCTAATACGGGTTGGAATACTATATTCCGTGTCCGATCCATTTTTTTGTTTGACAAAACGGATTTGGATCCAAGTAACGGAATTAAATCCTTACCCGTACCCGCAATAATTTCACGGATTCGGGTCTAAACCAGGACCGTTGATAGGCCTACTGATCCCAATGAATATATGATTTGGCAAAAATCAATGTCGACAAGTATTTTATACATACCCCTTTATATTATACATGACTCCAAATGAAATTTATGTCGGGTATGCATCACCTAGAAGAGTGATCTATTGAATAATTTATTTCATCTGATGAGCTACGATTCCCGACATTAGGGTGAGACAAAGATCAACCGAAAGGAAATCATCTGAAAAATTTGGATTTTCTCGATCCTCATACAAAATAATGTGAACTAGAAAGTTATATTTATTGACTCCAAAAGAGTCATTAAATCAACTATTCCTGCAGGAAATTCTCTTGTTAAAATTGATGTTCCTGAAGGACATGCACAAGTGCTACAAATAAAGGCCGGCCTACCTATATAAGGTATAAATTGATTTCAAATATTTTCGGAGATTAAATAAATGTCATAACAAAATTTAACCTCGTGAAGAGGTCGCACCCGAAGAGCCAACTCCTAAAGAGAATGAAATTATAGAAAATTTAATTTGAGCCTAATGAAGTGTAGCACTTGATATTATAGAAGTTGATAAAGATCATGAATCTAGATTCATAGATGAATGTCGGCATAGAAATGATTGACCAAAATGGAAAGATGCGATACAATCTGAATTAGATTCACTGATTAAAAGGAAAGTTTTTGGACCTGTAGTCCAAACACCTGAAGGTGTAAAGTCAATTGGATATAAATGAATTTTTGTGAGAAAAAAGAATGAAAAGAATGAAATTGTGAGATATAAAGAAAGACTTGTAACCCAAGATTTTTCACAAAAGTTTGGATTTGATTATGATGAAACGTATTCACCTGTAGTAGATACGATCACATTTAGGTATCTTCTGAGTATTGCAGTGCATGAAAAACTTGATATGCGTCTGATGGACGTTGTCACTGCTTATTTGTATGAAAATCTTGAAAATGATATTTACATGAGAATTCCTGAAGGATTCAACATGCCTGAAACATGTAAATCAAATTCTAGAGATGTGTATTCTATTAGAATACAAAAGTCTTTGTATGGGTTCAAGAAATTTGGACGTATGTGGTATAACCGCCTCAATGTATGCTTAACTAATGAAGGTTATACCAATGACCCAATATGTCCATGTGTTTTTATCAAGAAAAATGGATCAAATTTTGTGATTATTGCTATATATGTTGATGATTTCAATTTGACTGGAACTCCTGAAGAGATCCAAAAGGCTGTCGAATATTTGAAGAAAGAATTTGAAATCAAAGATTTTGGAAAGACAAAATTCTGCCTTGGTTTACAAATTGAGCATTTAGAAAGTGAAATTTTTATCCACCAAACTGCTTATACCCACAAGGTATTAAAGTGGTTCTATATGGATAAAGCACATATATTAAGTACCCCAATGGTCATCAGATCATTAGACCCGAATAAGGATCCTTTTAGGCCACGAGAGAAACATGAAGAGATACTTGGTTCTGAAATACTATATCTCAGTGCAATTGGTGCGCTAATGTATCTTGGTAATTGTACAAGGCCAAATATATCATTTATTGTAAATTTATTAGCAAGATTTAGTTCCTCGCCTACAAGACGACATTGGAATAGTATTAAACACATTTTTCGCTATCTCCAAGAAACAATTGATCTTGGTTTGTTTTATTCAAATAAATATAAACCTGAGTTGCTTGGATATGTTGATACTAGATATTTATCTGACCCACATAAAGCATGATCTCGGTACAACCATTTCTTGGCGTTCTACAAAACAATTCTTAACTGCCATTTCATCAAATTATACTGAAATAATAGCAATTCATGAGGCCAGTTGAGAATGCATTCGGTTAAGATCAATGACCCACTACATCCGGAAGAGTTGTGGGTTATTCTCCTAGAAGAAAAATCCTCCAACAATTTTATATGAAAATAATGCAGCTTGTATAGTTCAATTAAAAGGAGGATATATTAAAGGAAATAGGACGAAACACATTTCAGCGAAATTCTTCTTTACTCGATTTGTAGAAAAATAGTAAGATTAATGTGCTACAAATCCGATTAGATAATAATTTGATAGATTTATTTACCAAGGCATTGCCGACTGTTATATTTAGAAAACTGGTGAAGAATATTGGAATGCATCGGCTAAAAGATCTCATATAATGTTTGCATCAGGGGGAGAAATTATTACACAAGAATAGTGTACTCTTTTTCCTTCACTAGGGTTTTTGTCCCATTGGATTTTTCTCGAGTAAGATTTTAATGAGACATATTCTTTGTGTAATGGACATCCAAAGAGGAGTGTTATAAAATAATTATAAGATGTGGATGTCCGTTTATATTCTCAAGAAGATAGATACATATATTCTCCCTAGATTCATTGGTACATTGAATTTTATGGATGTACTTGGAGTACTAAATTCATGTATTAGTATTTAATAGGGGTCATGTACCTTTGATCTTGGATCATCTATATATAGGGGTGAATCCTAGTTGATTTGTAATCGAGAAGTATTTTGAACAGTAAATAGAATAATATTATAGTTCTTCTTTCTCTCCGCTTTTCACTCTACTATTTCAATCCCTAGGATTAGTAGTTTATTTTATTAGTTTTACTACAGGAATAACGGATGTCAAGATTGTATAAAAGGACGGAGCACTCATAGAAAGCTTATTGAATGACTGAGAAGCCCAAAGCACATTCAATAAAATGCAGAGTTTTCCTCCACCGTGGAAGTTATAGCTGGTTACACACAGAGAGCTTTCCGGCCGGTGGCACCACCCAAAATTTCTTCGCGGCAAAACCCCAAGGCCCAATGATCAGACACACATTTAAACCCAGAGAAATCTCTCTCTCTTCCCCTGCTTCACCCACCAGCTCCACCTCCCATACACCCTCCAAACCAAACACTCCTCAAGAACAAGAACAGGAACAAGAACAAGATCAAACCCTTCCCAAGAGCCCATGTCACGGCTCCTCCTCCTCCACTTTACCATCATCTTTATCAGAAGCAGCAATTGTTATAGCCAACAATGAAGATCTCTTAACTCAAATTTTACTTTGTTTGCCCCCAAAATCCCTACTCTGTTTCCAATCTGTTTCCAAAGGATGGCTCTCAACCATTTCCAACCCCCAGTTTCCGCCGTCTCCACTCGCTGGTTTACCCCACCAGCGCTGCCTCCTGCTCCCCCGCCTCGCTGCTTTTGCTTCGCCGGGATCGCTCTCCCCTTGTTTTCGATTTCATTGCATTCCGCCCGAAGGAGGTAAATTCGATGGCCAGCATTGTATCTCACTTGAATGCTTTCTTATACGGTCGCATTTCAGCTTTTCATTCTTGCAATGGTTTATTAGCTATGGTGTTCAGCTTTTCTTGTTCTCGGGTTAAAGAATTTGTGGTGTATAATCCTACTACTCGGGAGTTTAAGCTTATTCCAACGATCGATACTGTAGATTGCTATAAAGTTCTGAATATTGTGTTTGACCCTGTAAAGTCTGATCACTACAAGCTTATTTGCATATGCTGGGATCGCTCTGAAAGTTCTGTTTATAGATTCTCTGTATACTCATCTGAAATTGGGGTTTGGAAGAATACTGGAGAAATGGAGATCGAAGAATTGATTTGTGAACGGGGAGTGTTATGGAATGGTGGTCTTCATTGGATTAGTCACTGGAATTACAGCGTATGCTTTGATGTTGATAATGAGTGCATTGGGCCGCATAGGTACGCCATAAGGGAGCCCGGGAAACATGCAGATGTTTGGTATTTTGGGGAGTCAGGGGGCCGTCTGTTTTATATTGATGTAAATGAACCTCAAGGGATGTTGTTCGATGTTTTCGAGTTGGAGTTGAAGAGGGACTGCCTGTATTGGAGTGTCAAGTATCAAGTTGATCTTGCTCCCTTGACTACTCTGTATCCGCAGATGTTAAACGAGAATTGTTCTCTCTCATTTGAGGAGCGATTTGAATTCTATACAACTAGTTTTCTTGTGGATGAGAGAAAAAAGAAAGCAGGCCTCGTCATATCACTGGCTGGTAAAATTATTTCTTATGATATTAACAAGCTGACTGTTTTGGAGCTTGCCAATGTAGAGGTGGATGCATATTATGGTCCCAGGAGAGGTTTCTACAGATGGGATTGGGCTTCCCAACATGTCAAGACATTAACTTGTCTTTAATGGGTCTGATCTTGTTTTGATGTTAAGCGACTTAGCGGTCCCTGCATTTTCCTTCTGATCAATAGTCAGGTAGGTAAAGGTTGGGCAATCGTGATCTTGTCTTAGACAAGGTTGGGTGGTGGTGATAGTTCTCCTACTGATCAATAGTCATGTTGCTTGGAATAATGTATCTTAGCAGCTTCTAGGTTTCATATTTTTGGGTACACTGCTAATATGGCTCTTGGGTCTTGAAAATCTAATGATAGACGCTTCGAGCTTTGTTTGCCTTGTAGTAGATTTCTTAGTTTTATTTTGATTCAACTGATAGAAGCCTGTTAAGCTAAGTTGTGAAAAGCCATCTCGAAATGCTTTTGAGAATGTAAATGGTTTTTGGTGCTGTCGTAACTACTAAACTCAGTGGCTTTATCGAACACTAGGAGGCGATCACCGTGCTTGCGCACGGTGGTAAAGTGTAAATCTGCCCAGGATCAAACGCTAGATAACATTTGTTGTTATGTAATCAGTGTTCAAAAGTGTGCTGTGAAGTCATTTGTTATCGGATTAAATTAAGAGATCGTGTTAATGATCCATGGCATAGAAAAGAGCGGAAAGGGTATTATATAAAGTGTATTCATGAATAAGGTTGATATTTGTAAGGTTAAGTTTAAAATAGCGAACTTCTATTTAAAGGGAAAATAAAGTAGCAAGGATTCTTGAGCAATCCTGTCTAGCCGAGAAGGAGTGCGCTTTCTTCGTCTGCTAGACCGGCTTGAAACAGCATCTGTAGGACCAATATTGATGTCATCAGGAACCGCAATGATTAGGTGGCTAAAAGAACAGACATCGATATATTAGCACAAGAAACTAATGGACAACCTGTGTCGGACGAAACTGTTGGACAACCTGTGCCGGACGAAACTGTAGATAACAAAGCACGCTCTATAGTTTCAGGAGCTGATGCTTCGCAAAGCTGGCTGGGGGTTGACGCCATACATGCCAAAGAATGATCCACAGGTTGAGAAGCTGGTGCTTCACGAAGCTGGCCAATGGAAGGAACAACAGCTTGACCATGCGAACACTGGCCAGAACAACAAGGAATAAGTACACTTGCTTCCACCTGGACCAAAGGTGCAGCCTGAGAGGTGGCAACAGGCTCAAGCACATGATCTAAAGCGGAAGGGAGCTGCTTTCTTCTCTTCGCAGCATAAGACTGCCGTCGTCGGCGCAAAAGATCATTCTTGTTATCCTGGGGCATTTCCCGGCAGCGCTTGCGACGCCTTACATTTCTATCCATGGAACTCGAGAGCGCTAAGCAACAGTGGAAGCCACTTCAAAACACAATGTCCTTGAAAGAGAAGCAACGAGCTTCCCAACAAGGGAGGATATGAATCCACCAGTAAGGCATTAGCGAAAGAAGCAAACAAAAAGAGATAGCAAAGAAAGGAGGGGAAAGCAAGAGTAACAGCAACGTTCGGCTATCCAACAGTGCATGCATGGAATAATGTGCAAAGTACACACGGGTAGTGAATGGGTTTCAATGAAGGAATGAGCGGATCAAGTACAGAGGACACAAACGAAATATAAATAAAGGAAAAAGCCAGTAATGATGCAGGACACAACTAAATGCACGAGGATGAAGAGCTGCATCTTTCGCCCTTAATGATGCAGAACACAACTAAATGCACGGAAGAGCAGCTAAACAGCAATAACCAGCACAAAACAGGAAAATAACAAACTACGCAGGGAACAGAATGGAATACAAACGAAAACAAGATACAAGAATAGAAAAAGGAGCGTAAAAAAAGAATAGAATAGGTACCTTCTTTGGGTAATAACAGAAAGAACAACGCCGAAGATGACTGCAACGGGAGGGAAAATGGACAGTATTACGGGCTAAATGAACGCAAGAGCAAAGAGAGTGCAAGTAAACAACGTACGCTGTTGAAGAGGAGACAAAGAAGATGGCGCATAGGTACAAAGAGATAAGGCCAGAGGTTGAATAATAATAAGGGCGAAAGATGCAGCTCTTCATCCTCGTGCAGAGAAAGAACCGCTAAGAATATATGAAAAGTAGAGAAGAAAATGCACGGGAAGGTAGCAAGAGAGATCTTGGAAATCAAAGGAATCATTAGGATAATACAGAGCATGCTAGCAGAATTTAATGCTAAATAAATATAATGATCATGTCCAAAGAGGGGATTCTAAAGAACCGCGGGAGAATCTTTAAGCCCAGAGGTTGTATAGGCAGGCCAGAGGTTGTAGAAGAAAATGCACGAGAAGCTAGCAAGAGAGGTCTTGGGAATCAAAAGAATCATTAGGTACTTCCGCCACTAATACAGAGCATGCCAGCAGAATTTAATTCTAAAAAAGAATGATCGTGTCCAAAGAGGGGATTCCAAAGCACCACTGGCTACAACCAGTCCGTTGTTTATGTAGAGACATAAGACTTAAAAGCGCAATCATGCTTCCTGAGTTCCAAAGCAAGGGAAAAAGTGGGCAGGGCGGTTGGGATTTAGAAAAAAGGGAAAATAATGAAAAGAAGAGGAAAAAAAAAAAAAGCAATACAACTCTTTCACACGTGAAACTCACATGGAGGACGACCAAACTATCGAACCATCTTCCCGGTTTATACTACATATTCTAATAACTATTGTTGAGATTTCTTGAATTCTATTGTTACTTCCATTTTAATTGCGTTGAAGCCCCAAATTACTGAAATTGGGTCAAGAATAAGAGGTCGTCCCAGTAATACAAAACAAAACAAAACAAAACAAAATAAAACATTAGCCAAACGATTTTAGGCTACAAAACAAACATTGGCCACACAATTAGGTGATGAGTTGGGGAGGAGGGAAGGGTTGGGTGGTCGGGGGAGGAAGTATAAGCGAGAGGTCTCGGATTCGAGTCCTCTATCTTACACTAAAAAGATAAAAAAAATTAAAAAAAATAGGTGATGAGTTATTGAGATGTAAACGCCCTGTTTGGCATTTGAGTTTTTTGTCAACTTTGTCTGCTACAAGTTTTTTAAAAACTTTAGCTACAGTAACCTCAAAAAAATTTTCAAAATTTTTAAACTATACACTTAAAAATATTCAACAATTTATACACTTCAAAATTTTTTAAAAAATTTCTACAGTAAGTTACAGTAAAGTTTTAAACAAACACCCAAAAAACTCACTTGCCAAACTGGGTGCTACCCTACTAGCCCTCTAATGAAAATACTGTGACAAATATATTGCCATTTTGATCCCTATCTTTGAATTTTTAAGCAATCTTTAACCACTATATTTTCATCCACCATAGATAACCATTTTGGTGAAAAATTGAGAAATTAAACTAACAGAGCAGTCACGTGAATTGCAACTTAACCATTAAAACAAATTGATTCCTTATCTTTAACATCTTAGCTAAAATGGTTCCTAAGTTGGCGAATCAAATTGGTCGCTAAGTATAAATATGTTTCATTTGCATGTACGCACTTCGAGCACATAAAAACTTTAGACGGCTTGATTGCTATTCTTCTATTTTTCTTTTTGGGCTATTTAAATGAACAATGTACTTTTTTTTATTGACAATTAAAAGATGTCACTATCTAGTTTTATTGGTCTTCTCAAGACAGGGAAATTTAACTTTAGAAAATCAACTTTAAAATTCAATTTGCCAAAATCAACCTCAATGAAATTTCAAATAACAAAATCATCCTGGCAATAACAGTAGAGATGGATTCTAGAAAAAATGGAATTCAAAATTAATTTTTCAATCTTCCATGGGGCAAGCATGTGTGTGTGTGTGTGTGTTTTTTTTTTTTCCTCTAATGTTTTTGTTGAGGGTCTAAAGTTGGGAATTTTGGAGGGCTTTTGAGAGTATTGATATATTGCACGGTAGGATTCAGAAATCTTCCAAATTGGGGACGGATTAGGTTGGATTGTAAGGTGAAAGGGATTATAAATATATTCAAAAAAAAAGTATTGATGCAAAATATCAGCCAAAATAGTTGAGTTTACACTTTACAAAATCAGATGGATCAATCCACCAAAGAACAGAGTTAGTAATACATTTAGCATATTATGCAAATTCACGAGTTACCCTATTACAACATTTTCTAGCCCAAACAAAACAAGTCATTATTATTATTTTTTTTGTTTTAACACAATGCAACACAAAGCACAAGTAACAATAATGTTCAACAGGGACACATCTAATTTCTTCTACTGATCCTTTTTTTCCCTGGCGCTTAGAGTAAAACATTACAGTGAATAGTTGCTACAATGGTACATTCGTGTTTTGTTAATACTTCCACTGCAAAATGAGGACTTTTTTTTTTGTGCAAAACTAAAGATGGTTAGGACCCTATGTTTTCTGGTACATTCTTGTTTTGTTAACACCTCTTCTACTGCAAAATTGAGGACATTGTTCTTGAGCAAAATTAAAGATGTTTATGACCCCAAATGGACAACTTTAGAATTAAAGATGTTTATGATCTCCGCTGGGTTTTCAGACCTGAAACCCAGTAAATAAATGGGTTTACAAGAACGAATTTCTTCTAATCTTTAGCCTTCAAAACCTGCAGTCCTAGCCCAAATGATAGTTGTTATTGTTCCATTCACTATTTTGATGTTCATTTTGAGTTAGAAATAATGAGTTACATCAAAAGATATAATCAATATAATTAGAATCATCTTCTCATAGAATTATTCTACTTAAAGTTTATAACAAATTGTTGTGTACAAAAAAAATTTTATTTTGCATGGTTTTTTATCATCCCTCCACAACTATGATATTTTCGTCCAATCATTATATAAATCTAACCATAATCTTTGCATTTCTTGAGCTCTCTGATTATCTAATTATTAATCATCAAACCTTCTGCTTCTCCAATTCAAAGATTGCAACAATTGTGATGATTGTTATTTTGAAATAGTTTGAAAAGGTTGATATTTTCATCACACATCATGTGTAAGAAAGTTATACAAGATTCTACAAAATTTACAACTAATCAAAGGAAAAGATGATTGGTTCATGATCCCAAAGAGGGCATAGTGATTACAAGAATAGTTACAAGACAATGGAAGCCTTGAGATGTAGATTCCTTTTTTTTTTTTAATTATTTACCTCCCAACTTATTAATCTTGCTTTACTTACTTTGCTCAAATATAATGCAACCAAACTGTTTTAAGTATTTAATCATCTGCAAGCAGCTCAACCATCTTTTTCCCAACATTATCACCTCGAAAAAGTCCTGCAAAAGCAGATGGTATGCTTTCCACACCATGTGAAATGTCTTCAAGAACATGCAACCTCCCACCATATAGGTGCTCAAGTGTGGTTGAAAGGAAATCCTTATAGACTTTCTTGTAATGATCAGCAGCTAGAAATCCTTGAATTGTGATCCTTTTGTACACAACATTCACCATGTTGGGAGCTCCCCTTCTCCCTTTGTCAGTATATTCGGAAATAGCACCACAAACAGCAACTCTTCCAAAAGGGTTCATGTTTTCAATTGCTGCTTCTAGCATCTCTCCTCCCACATTGTCAAAATATATGTCAATCCCATCAGGGAAGTACCTAGAGTAACAACATTCAGAAATTAGAGAATTCTATCTTATACTGGCATCTTCATTTAAAGAAATCTGAACCCATGTTTAGAAAGGTTGCACTTTAGGTGAAATTTTTGAAGTACATAGCTAAAGAGCTCACTGGTATTCTTGACATTCAAGAAAAGGGAAGGGCTGACTTACCTTTTAAGAGCCGACTTAAGATCAGTTTCTTCTTTGTAGTTGAATGCTTCATCGAAGCCAAGCTTCTCCTTGAGCAAGTCTACCTATAGTATTCTCAAGGTAACATAGAATTTTATTATTGTAACCATTACTAGTATTGTTCAAGTCTGAAAGGGACTAAAAGGACCAAACACTATAGTCACAAGGCAATATAGAACCAAAGACAACAGGAAATTGAAGTCACATGACCCTTTTCCTAGGACAGCATATTTATTTTGTTCAATTTGAAATAATTAGTTCCAACCTTACCAAGAGTCTCTAGCGTGGCTGGGCTTAATTCTCCCGAAATAATCAAAACAAAATGACAGGAAATGTATACGAGTCCATCTATAAAAGCAAGTCTGACCTTTCTTTGGCTACCAGCACAGCCCACAACATAGCACCCAAAGAGCTTTGCATACTGCCCCACTAAACTTCCCACTGATCCTGAAGCACCAGAGACAAATAGTTTTTCTCCTTTCTTAGGTTTGCACACCTCAAAAAACCCAGCATAAGCTGTTATCCCGCTCAATGCTGCATTATTCATGAGACCAAATAAAAATAAAGGGGTGCCATGTTCAAAAAATACAATGTTAATCATGTCTTAAAAGCAAAATTATAACATATTGACATGCTTATGATGATAAAAGGATGATAAAGGCTTACATAGAAGGGCTACATGGTAAGAAAGTGGAAATTCCATCATCTCTATCTTCCTTAACTTGGCCCCTTCCATTTTGCTGGGGCTCATTTTTATGATACTGTACTCTCCCCAGCTCATGCAGTTCCACGAGACCAAGTCACCCTCTTTAAATTCAGGACTGCCAGAAGCGACAACTCTCCCGATGCCATCACCATTAATTTTCTGTTAACAAGACTTAGTTAACTCTTGTCATCATTGCTGTGTTTGCATCTCTTCATAAAACTTCAATACAATCAAGATGTCATCAATCAACAATGAGTAGCCAGTTAGTAAGCTGCAACTTACCTGGCCAGGGCTTATGGCGCCTGCAAAGTTCATATCCTGCTGAAAGCAACCCGGGCTCTTCATGCGGTTCAGTTGGTAAGGATCAACTGATAAGTACAGATTCTTCACGATCACATCATATTTTCCTGGCTCAATCCATAAAGAAAGAGCTTCTGTCCTGAGCTCAAAATCAGACTCCAGTGGTGCCCCATCAATGTTATGTTTGATCACTACGTACCTGTTTGTTACTTCCATTGAAAGTTCTTATTATTAAGCCTCAAAGCTTCAGAATTCTGCAGTGAATGAAGAAGGCAATAGCTCCTCCCAATCCCAGAGGTGGAATCGGGCCAAAAATCCTCTCTCTTACAGACTGAAGCTGCAGGAGCAGTTGATCAATGCCATTATCTATATAGATGCCAATAGGACGCGGAGGAGTTGGAAGCTTTAATTGACTGATGAATAAAGTAACTTCTCCTTGCTCACAATTGATGACTGTTGGCACATTTTTTATTCCATTTCAAACACGAATAATCTTTCTGGTTCTATGGAATATGAATACTGAACTTGATTAGATAATTCTTGTAAGTGTGTACCTCATGGTGTATACTTAAACGTTGTAGTCTATAAAATAATCTGAGTTCTCCCATTTTTTTTTCTTCAGGTAAAAAGACGCTCAATAGTTTTCTGAACTTGACTTACCAACAGCCAAAGCAGCAAATGATTCTTGTTAAAGTCGTTGGACTTCTTGTTTGTTATGCCTACTAACCTTTGCTAAGTGATGCGGTGGGTAGAATAGGATTTGGGGTCCTACAACTTTGAGTTTCTTTTGTCTAGTTCAAGCGAGTTATGTAATTCTGACAAAATGTGACGTAAACATGCATAGTTTCAAAACAATCGTGATTTTTTCGGCCGACTCAGCCGGTTATGTAATTCTAAATTTTTAGACAACAACTCAACTTGTGAAGTCCTGGATCCGAATAGAGAATATGAGGACATCAAGAGGTAGTTCAATGAGGTTTATCAAAAGTACTCTTAAAGATTAATTAAAGATACAAAATGCGAATAGTCGTTTTAATTAGTTAGGGTGTTCACTAGCATACCAGAACCCAACTACCCCTACCAAAGAGCAAACGTAGTTTATGTAATGTCAGGAATTAGAAGGAAAGTCACAATTTCAAGGAGGTTAGTATGACGACATGCTTTCAAGAATATGGTTTATCTGATTGGTGGTATTCAATGATCTTTTCGCAGCATTTAACAATATATAATTTATAGTCATAATCATGCTAAAACTTTCATGAAGAGTCACAAAACCATGTTAAGATTACCGAAAGTTTACCTGGCTTCATGCATCTAGTTTGAAAATGTACACCCTGGAAATGAAGGGCTGTGTGTAATGCTGAAACATATAGATGGTCTCATAATAAGGCTAATCTTGACTGAATTTTCCTTTACATCTGGACACCCATTCTTAGTATCTAGTCTGTATTCTATTTTAAGAACAGCCAAACAGGCTTCAAATGAGGATGCTAGTTTGCTTTCAAACCTACAAGACACAATAATTCAAGAACATTCCAACTTGAATGAATGTATGTTATACTGTGCCAGACCTGTGTAGCAGTTAATAGTTTAGCACAAGCTAAGAATTCCTCGTACCATCAGGTAAAGAGTGGTAAACAATAACGTGAAAACATCATAAGGAATCATTCGAATATACTCTGGTTGCTATATTTGTTGCCTAATGGAAAGGGGCACTTCTGAACTCCTTGTGATGCATAGCAACAATACTTTTTACTTGTCTAATTACTAAGGAATCAAGTTTTGAAGAAAGAAAAGAATAATCCTCAAGAACATGTGCTATAATGCTAGAGTCACCAATAGAAACTATTTCACAGTTAAGAGCAATATCAATGAAACAAGGAAACGAAAGCAACCTGTAAGATGCAAGATTCAAGGAATTCACAATATTCATACTCCAAGCATTCTGCAACCATAACTTAAATCCCACATTTAATTTTGTAAAAGATATCATGCAAATTTACAAATCTTAAAATGTTCAAATGGGAGAGTGATATTAAGTACATCAAGCCAGCCCCTTCAACATGTAGGAGCATGCTACAGAAAGGAATCAGACATTAGCAAGCATCTGCATGAACTGGTAGGCTTCTGTCCAGTCATAATAGTTATTCCAGCCACGATCAATATCATTGGGCCCTGCTTCAACTAGCTCCTTAGCATCCTCATCCTTAAAGTCGTACAAAATTACCTTACCCGGCAGAGAGATCACAAGCCTCGGTTTCTTTTCTTTCTCATCCTCAAGAAAACAACACATGTAAAATCTACATAGATCCTGATCAAACGGACCAAGGACTTCGCCCACCATTGAAGGATACAAAATCGACAGAGGATAAGGTCTATGTGGTACTTCAAAGCCCATTCAGAATATTCCCTTTTCATCTCAAAAATGTCAAACAACAGAGATTGATGATTATTAACCTCAATAAAATACAAACAGCCTCCAGACACTCCAAAGTACCAAAAATACACATCCCTATGGCGCATATGAGGAGATGGCATGGTCAAATTCAGGCATTCTTTATCTAAATCAAAGCACAGAGTGTCCCTCCAACCACTTATCTAATGAAGATTACCATTCCATAACACTCCATTCGTGAAATAAATATACACTTTCTCCCTCTCATATGTGACCTCACTGTCCCTCCAAATCCCAGTTTCAGATGAATGTATAGAAAATCCATATCTCCCTAGAGGGGCTTGACTCAATTCATACCTTTCCATGCAAGATTCCTCTGACCATACACAGACAAGATTGTAGTGATGAGATTTTACAGGATCAAACACAATGTTCAAAGCAAAAAAGCGAAGGTCCCTTTCCATTAGATTTGAGCCTTGGAATACGCCTATGCTCACGGGTAGTAGGGTTATACACAAACTTTTTTTGACCATAAAGTTTTGACCCAAAGACGAGCTAATAACCCATTGCAACGATGTAATTTCTCCAAGTACACACCTTGAAAGAAACTGAAATTGCTCAAGTCGGATATAATGGTACCCAATGGACTTGCATTTTCTTGGTGGTAGAAGATGAAATTAAGCTTGCCCTGCCCATGATGGACGAAAATAAGGGCACCAGAGTCGGTGGTAGTGCCAGAGGAGGAAGCCATGGTAGTGGTGCTGGGATAAAGCCGAGAATGCAGACATCTAAAAGGGGATGAAAATAATTGAGAACCATTGCTTGGAGACAGACTGAAACTGGAGGAGGGATTTTGGGGGTAGGTGAACTAAAAGATGAGTTAAGATTTCCTCATTGTTGCCTATAATACGTGCAGCAAAATCAATAAGAGGAAGAGAAGGAGAAGGTTCCATGACTAAGATTCTGAGGCTGAGTAATTTATTTTTGGGCAATCAGCTAGGTTTCAGCTACAGCAGAGGAGCTGGGTTCTGGCTGTTGATTTTACTTTTGGGGCTGAAGAATCATCAAAACCTTTAAAAAAAAAGGAGAAAAAATCACATAAGAGAAATTAGGAAATAAAGAGTTGACAGAAACTGATGAATTAGCAGCGTACCTCCTCTGACTATTTTCTAAAGACACACAGATCAAGAAATTATGGTAACCTGTACCTAAATCCAGAGAATTAAAAAAAAGATGGTGAGGCTGCTATTCCTTCTACACCATGCGTCCGGAAAAGTAGTGCAAGTAAAGTAAAGCAATGAGAACATGGATGGTCCATTATCATCCACGAAAAATAACAAGCAATGGCATTGTCATGTAAAGCACATGGTGTATTCAATAGTTTTCTCTACGTGAATTCACTATACAAACCTCCACCAACACGCAAAATGTAAACCGAAGGCAAGAATGGGCAAAAGGTTTTAATGAGGGGTATGTTAATTGCTAGTCCAATCCTAATCGACCGACTCGATAGAAAAATGTCTCCAAACCAGTCCCTGTATCACACACACTTGTTTCTGCCACTTGAATTTCCCCATATTTGCTATCAAATTTATATTGTCTCTCTCTATATGGGAAAAAAAAAGTGCATTCCATACACTATTTGATGGAGTACGATGTACATCATGAACTAATCAGGGTCTCTATGTGCATTGAAATTCTAAGGGTGAAAAAAACTGAAACACTTCAGAAGTTCCAGGAAGAGTTGAGTGAGCAAAAGCGTTTTGAACCAACAAGAGATTTCCATGGTTTCTTTAAGCAAGCTGTTGAAAGCTGTTTGGTGCACAATAATTAAACATGCCAAATTGATGGTATGGATTCGACAAACATGGTACTAATAAAGTATAACTTAACAGAGAAAGTGCTGTGATACTTGAATGTATTCATATTATTGAGCCTTAGATTGAGACTGAGCTGTTGATACAGGGCAAGCACTGATAGAAATTGAAGACTGCATAATAAACTTAGATGCATCACATAGTTCTTGAGTCTTCGTTGGTCTTAATTGTTTCCTAAATCTTGATCTACACAAGAAACATGTGAACTAGTCCAGCTCCAATGATGGAGTAACATAAAGTTCAAAGATGATGCCCAGTCAAACAACTTAATCTCTTGAGAATGGCTAGATTGAGTTTTGTTTCAGTTTGGTTCAAATCATGAAGCCAAAACTCGAAGATCAAGTTTTAAGCTCATTAAAAAACTAAACCAAGCTTATAACGTACTCACTCAACTGCCCTGCTTGTTTAATATGTACATATTGGACAGAAATATAAGAGCACGAATCCACTGGATTTCTGTAAAACGATCCATGGTGAAAGGTCTCCAGAAAGGAAATTCTAACCATCGATGAGGAATATGCAAATTGCAAGCACTTCCTCTCTGAATCTATAGACTTCAAGTTATGATAAATGCTTTTTATAATTCCAAATGCATCCTATTACTTATACATGGAACGTTATAACAGTAAATTAATGAAAAAGAAATTTGAAAAAGCTGGCAAAGTTTATTTAATCATAAAATCAAAAGGGAAGTCCCTGCAATTAAAAATACTAGGCGATTTTGCCTCATGCAACCCTGGGCATAATCACATATAGATTACAGTCGCATAATTATGTTGGTTGTATGCTTTGATAGTTGACGAAAGGTTGATGTCAGAACTTAGAAAGCTTAGGCTAAAGTAATTTACCTAGAGTGATAGCAAAAGCATTTTAGTATCTGTAGGATCAGTTACAGATTACACAAGTTTGGATAGGTTAAGGGAAGACTAAGCATATTTACAAACCATAGGATATGTCAAGGAAGTACTGGCAAGTGAGGTGTCTGGAGAAGGCAAAGATGCAATGATGTTGTTCCTTGGAACTGTACTCATTTATTAATTAAGGAAAGGTCTAGCTGGAAATAGAGCCGAGTACTTTGAAATAAATATAACTCATTGATCTATGTAGACAAACAATAATTCAAGGGTTGATATTATATACCAAAGAAATGAGCAGAAGTCTAGCTGATACGCCAATACTTGGTTTCTCTGCATTAAAAACCAAATTGGAAAGTTAAATTAGACCAAAATCATTCGACAACAGGGAAGGAAAACAGAAAAATGAGCAAAGTTTTATAACCATCAGGATCGCTATGAAAAGGATAAAATATTATTAGTAAAAGTTTTGTACTAGCCTATCAATATTATAAGAATTCAATGTCCAAGTAATAGTTATTGAACCAGCGTTAAAATAAGGGAAAACCATGGCAAAATGGCCTACATATTACCGCTTGACAATATAAACAATTGAAATGATGAGAATAAGTAAACTCTAACAACAGTAATTTCCAGGTGGAAGGAGCCAAGAAAATGCTATGAATAGCTCTTATGATTCACTTTGTCCTGCAATTCCTTTCATACAGAAGCGATTCTCTTGTGAATCCAACACTCACTCAAATAAAAAAAAAAATCCTCAACAGATAATTTCATCATTAAAAACCAATAACTATGTACAGTCAACTGAACAATAGCTTAAAATTAGCTTCTATAACTCAGAACTAATCGGACACATTTAGGTCTATAGAAAAGATGCTTCACTATTCACCTGGGTAAAAAAATCCTAATGCTGCTTGGTGCAGCATTCTAAGATCATGCAATCAGCAATACACAAAACATTGAACAGGCCTGACATCTTTAAATTTGGATAGCACATCTAAATATACTAAACCTGCATATATCAGATTAGCATGTTGTATGATTTCACGGGAGCTCCTTCAGATATGTGATTTACCCAATTACTACATCTACTGAGTGTTCGAGCCATAAAAATATGCCAACTTAAGCAAATTCAGTCAAGCCTAGCACCGCAAAAAAGCTTCTTTTAAAGCGGCACTGCAGGATAGTTCTCAAAATTTCTCTGTAGGTGAGTAGCACCATATATATTGTGATGTAACTTATCTACTTACAAACAAGTGTAGAAAAAACAAAGTATTTACTTTTGCAAGTTCATTTTTTAAAGGAAAACAATATCAAACATTATACTGGAATATTAAAATAGAATAATTAGTGGTTACATACCACTGTCATTGAAAAACCCCTCGATTGCATGCATCCCTCTTACAGCACTGTAGGGTACAGCATTTAGATTCAGAGCGACACCAGCTTTTAATCAGAGAGGTTCACACAAATTAACCTGCAACAGTCATTTAGGAAATATAAGATCAATAAACAGGAACAAAAACAAAAGCAATACAAAATTCTAGACTTGTAGAGTATGCAATAAACAGAAAGGGAAACTACATAGCCTTTAATGGAGAAGGGTATTCGTGTTTGAAGTTGTTTCATGGACCCTAGAGCAAAACATCTTGAGAGAAAAAGTTTAAATCAAATTCCTATAGTAGAAGTTGCAACAGAACACAAAGTTGAGGCAGTAGAAAAATTTTAACCATAGATGTCTAAATAATTCCAATATTATCTTTTCAATTACCCTTACTTTTAAGCATGCAGATAGGGTAGGATGCAGTATACCTTAACGAGCAATGGAATAGTCAAGATGATACCAAAAGCTGTAATGTACTTCACAAAGGACATGACCAAAGAAAAAGAGTACAACAAACACAATGCAACCTTAGGACCTCCTGAACTAAAGTACTATATATGAAAAGGAAACAATCTAAAAAATAATCACATTCACTAATAAGAAGAGATCCATCTGTAGGTAACAGGGATATTGTCAATTAAATGGAATTACAGTGTACATCTTACATTTAATAGCATAATGATAACCACACAGCAGCAACAAAGCTAAATTCAGAAAGAAATCATTTTATATGTAACATGCAACCAAAAACATCCAGGCGATGACTATAACAATTAAATTCTTACGTAATCCTTAAAACACTCAGGATAGAAATAGCTTGGTAGATATTTGAAAAGTTACAGCAGAACTGAGGGAAAACTTACATGCAATACATGAATTGTACAAATTCCTGCTTCTTGTTTTATTGTGTTAAAAAATAAAAATAAAATAAAATTCAGAAAGTGCTCCAAATAGAGGTGATTATCCATTTAATAAATAGCAAGAGAAGTTATTAAGGATTTCAATCAAATACACCACAATAAAACAAAATAATTCATCGCCACACCCTTTCCACCAAAACAGTAAAGAAATTCAACCAAAAAAGAGAGAAAATTTCTTAAAGACCTACAACTTCTGAGCCACATTAATTATTTAAACAATGGAAGGCACAAATGGAACATTAGAACTATAGAACAAAATAAATAGCAAAAATTTGAACCGTTAATTACCATAAAAATACCAAAGCTAAGCAAACTCAAAGGCTTGATGCACTAAATCAAGTCAGCACCTCAAAAGCTGCAAAATTTACTGCTTTCACTAGTAAGACAGAGGAAATTGGATGGTGGAGACAACGGAGGTTGAGAAGAGATAAATTGGGAGGTGTATGTAGGTGGGCTTCATGTAGATTTTTCTGTAGCAGGATGATGGGGGAGGCCAAGGAGAAATAAATTAGGGCTGCGTGGGTGAATAAGGTATTGGGAATTGAAGAGATGTTTAAATGATGGAAAGTGAAGGCGTCATTGCCTCATTGGGGTCTAATTCTCAGGTAGGCGACACCACAAGAATAAGATGAACAGACAATTATAACCCCAAAAAGTAACAAAAAGCAACAAAATTACCAAAATGCGTAGCAGACTAAAAGTACTGCAGAAAAGCATTGGCCTTTTTTATATAGTTAGGATTTAGAAAAGGTTAGTATGATGTCCTTTCAAGAATATCATTTTTTTGATTCATGGCAGCCACAGATCTTTCACAACATTTAACATTAAAATTTGGTTAGATTCATGCCATAACTTCCATTGAGAGTTGAGAACTCATACCTTAATCAACCAAAATTAGCCTGTAACCAAAATGGTAAAAATGGCTTCGCATTTCTAGTTTAAAGTTGTAAATCCTGGACATAAGCACTTTGCATAATGCTGAAACATATAGATAACCTCACAATGAGGCTAATCATGGAGATCTTGTACTTAACATCTGGACACCTATTCTTAGTATACCTATAATCTAGTGCATGTTCCGTGTGAACATGATCAATCAAACTTACTTCGGTGAACAAACACCGATGATGAAGGCAGTTTGCTTTGAAAGCTATTAATCCAGAAAAATTCAAGCAGATTCCAACTTGAACGTGTCACAGTTGTGCCAAACACATTTAGCAGTCAATGTTTAGACCCTAGATATCAAACACAGTAATGAGAGCACCAATCTACCGGATTTGTGTAAAACGATCCATGGGAAAACACTCCAGAAAAGTAAGTCAAAACATCAATAAGGAATATGCAAATTGCAAATACAAAGATACAGCAACTATGAATTTTAATGAACTTTTTTGATATTAAATCTTGGTTTTACATCAGAAGCTTATAGCCTTATTAACTAAAAATCATAGAAATGTTTATATTCAATTCTTATACTCACAGATTCAGGTCACAGATGTATTCTCTTTTGATAACTCGGCTTTTGAAACTTGTTGGACAAACAACTGATAAATTGTGAAACACATTTACATTCAATATGTAAACACTAACACCAATTTTAAATAGATTTGTTCATAAGGGCAAAGGTAAATTATGGTAATCTCCATTAACTCTGTAGTAAAAGCATTTCCTCTCTAAAGCTAGAATTTGCAGTGACTTCAAGTTACGATAAATGCTTTGTGTAATTCCAAATATGTCCTATTATTCATACGTGGAAGGTTATAACAATAACTGAATGAAAAAGAAACAATATTTCAAAAATCTGGCAGAGTTTATGTAATCTTAAGATCAAAAGGGAAGTCCCTACAATTAAAAAATATTAAGGGAGGTAGTATGATGTCCTTCCAACAATGTGGTTAATTTGATTCACTGGAATCACAAACCTTTCACAACATTTAACATTAATATTTTGTATATTTATGTTCTTTCAACCAATATTTGCGTCCAACAAAGTAGGTAAAAGTGGCTTTCACACTTCGAGCTTAAAAGTTGTAAATCCTGGACATAAAGCACTTTGCAACAATGCTGAAACGCACAGGTGATCTCACAAGACGACTAACCATATATAAGTTTTACATAACATCTGGACGCCTTTTTTAGCATCTAGTACATTCCTGGGGAACATCCAAAACATTATCCAAGTGAACGTGACTAATGAGACAAACTTCAATGAACAAATACAGAGGATGAAGGCACTTTGATTTCAGACCTATAAGAATAATTCAAGCAACTTCCAACTTGAATACGTCACAGGTGTGCCAGACCTGTTTAGCAGCCAGTAGTTTAGCAGCAAACAAAAAATCTATCGGGTCCTTTGATAATACCCATTGCTATAATTTAACCCATGAACCTGCCGACCTTCAAAGAAACTGAAATTGTTCAAGTCAGAAACACTATATACCCGCTGAACATGCATAGTCTTGGAGGAAGGAGATGAAATTCAGCCTGTCCCTTTCGAGTTCAACGAAAACGAACGCAGCATCTTTACAGGAGGAACAAGTTGCGGTGGTGGTGGTGGAGGAATAAAATCCAGAATGGAGACTGGCTGAAAATGGGGCTGCAAATGATTGAGAGCCATTGCTTGGAGACTGACCGAAATCGAAGGAGGAAGTAAAGTAAAAGATGTGTTCAGATATCTTCATTGTTGCCTATAATACTTGCTGCAAAATGATGAACAGGAGGAGAAGAAGATCGCATGACCTGAGGTTCCGAGGCTGAATCTTGATTTTCCGGCAGTCAGGTGGGTTGCTGCTGCCGCAGCAGCGGAGCAGAGGGGCATTTTTGTGGCTGTTACTTTTGATTTGGGGCTGAAGAAGTCGTCAAGGAGTAAAAGAAAAACCCAGAAAACAGAATCCAAAGCCCAGAGAATCAGCCCAAGCCTTATGCCCAAATGGGGCCATATCTTTTTATTTACTTTTTATCATTAGTATTATTATTACTCACTCGTCCCTCTTTGACGGTATTATTTTTTTTCGTCTTTCTCAAATTATAGTTCACCTTTTAATTCAAGAATATAGTTAATCTTAACTTCTCTAACATGCCTTTATTTAATATATTTCGGAATAAGTAAATATAGCCTACCTTATTTAATGTAGTCAACTTTTCTACTCAAATTGTGTTAATATATGTTTTGAATGGTGCAATATGATATCATATTATTGTTGTTGTAATTAATATAAAGATACAATAATTAGTGATACTTCTAATATTAATATAAAGGTATTTTATGAAAGCATTAGGCTACATTTACTTTTTAAACTTATTTTTCTTAAACTATATGAGAAAGAAAAATCGAAACAAAAATTGAAACTATCAAAGTGGGACGGACAACTATTTCCTTGTTTGGTACCAATTAGTGTGTTTGGATTGTAAGTTATTTGCCCAAATATATTTGCTTACATCACCATTACAATTTCCAATACACCTTTTTATCTTTTCAATTACCTTTTTATCTCACATACATCACATCACAAAAAGTGCTACAGTAAAAATATCTCAAATAACTTACAATCCAAACACAAAAATGTTCCTTTCTTACAATTACTGCTAACTTGTGGGGAAAGGGGACAAACCCAATTGCACCATTATCAAGTATCAAGTTAGGCTCAATCTTAATTTGACTTTTAATTTAAAAAAAAAAAAAAAGAAAAATCGTTCAAAACGTCCCTCACATTTTATAAAATGACTTTTTGCGTCCCTCATTTTTAAAAGTATAATTTTACGTCCCTTATAAATTCACATTTACCAAATTTGGTCCCTACCTAGGTTCTCAACTAATTTTTGGTCGAAATCCACCACGTGACTTGCATGTGATCATTTTTTAAGGGCAACATTGTCAAATCAAATTTTTACATAATCTGATTCATAATCCCTCACATTTCATAAAATGAATTTTTTCGGTTTTAACATTTTACAAAATGAATTGTTTCGTTCCTCACATTTCAAAAAATGAATTTTTCCATCCCTTATTGATCATGTGTATCAATAACTTTTTTTCTATAAACCCACGTATATGTCTATTTGATTTTACCTGAAAAGTACGAATAACATGTAATTTATCTCTATTGGATTTCATCTAAACATGCTAATCGTAGTTATACACATGCTATTCAATAGATATATATATAGGGGTTTTAACCTAATAATTTTGTTTGAAACCCATGAATATATTTATATGATTTTACCATTTGAACCTATTCAATATTTGTGACCTTTCTCTTTTGGTAATAATTTATTTATTGAGTTGTATAATAAGGTCATTTAATTAATGGGTCCTAACTTGAATTCTATAATTGTGCTAACAAATTTCAGTTTAAATCTGAATTTCTACTCGACGCTTTTAAGACCAACAGTTGAATTACTTGCTTTGTGATTGTTTTAAAATTTGAAAGTGCCAATCACTTATTTCTTTTTGTCATACTTTTCTTCTGTCCAAATTTAATTCGATATAAACACTCGATAATATTTAAGATTAAATGTCTTCTTTATTTCAAATTTTGAGTAAAAGAAAATGAATATAAGTGAAAAACTAACAATTTTTTTAAACTCATATGTATATCTATTTGATTTCACTTGAACAGTATGAATAGTATGTAATATATCTCAATTTGATTTCACATGCTATTCGTACTGTTCAAGTGAAATCAAATATATATATACATAGATTTAAAAAAATTATTCACACACATGATCAATAAAAGATAAAAAAATTCATTTTGAAAAATGTGAAGGATGTAAAAATTCATTTTGTGAAATGTAAGGAACGAAAAAATTTATTTTATGAAATGTGAGGGATTATAAATCGAATTATATCAAATTTGATTTGATAATTTTGCCCTTAAAATATGATCACATACAAGGCATGTGGTGAATTCTGACCAAAAACTAGTCGGAAACCTAAGTAGGGACAAATTTGACCAATGCGAATTTGTAAGGGACGTAAAATTATATTTTTAAAAGCAAGAGACGAAAAAATTATTTTACAAAATGTGATGGACGTTTTGAACGATTTTCCCTTAAAAAAATGCTCAATTTGAATAGTTCTTGTTTTTCTTTTTTTATTTTTGATGAAAGGGTCAGTTCAATGTCACGTCACATCCAGTTAGGGCTGCAAACGAATCGAGCCGCTCGCGAGCGGCTCGAGTCAAGCTCGAGTCGAGCTTGAGCCGGCTCGAGTCAAACTCGAGCTAGAACTCGAGCTCAAAATATTAAGCTCGTTAGCTCGCGAGCCGGCTCGCGAGCTTGAGTATATATATATATATATATATATATATATATATATATATATATATATATATTTATTTATTTAATAATAAAATTACGTATATTATATATATTTTTTATTTTTTATTTTCATAGTAAAATTATGTATATATCCTTAATATTTTATTATTTATTAAGAAAAAAATATTATTTTATTTATTTTTTAAAAAATAAAATAATTATTTTTTATTTTTTTCGAGCTCGAGCTCGAATTCGAACTCGACTCGAGCTCGGCTCGACTTGATTCGAGTCGAGCTCGAGCTTGAAAATTGCCGACTCGTCGAGCTCGAGCTTGGTAAAATTTAGTCGAGGCTCGGCTCGATTAGCTCAAAACTCGATTCGGCTCGACTCGTTTGCAGCCCTACATCCGGTTCAGTCTGAATCATTAATTGTTCTGCAATTGAAAGGCAAAAAAATTGAGAAATAAAGTACTATGTGAAATTTATAGGGAAAAAAAGAGGAAGAAAAAAAATTTCCATTAATAAGTTGCAAATGAGAAAGAAAAAAATTTCATTAACAGCTCTGTTTGGATTTTTCAGTTTTTTAAAAATTAGTTTTTCAAATACTATAAAAATTTTTAAAAAGTAATTTAAAAGGTACTCTAAAAAATAGTTTAAATTTTTTTTAATATTTAACAAATATCTCAAAACATATTCTAAAAACTCTTCTAATCTTAAATATTCCAAAATATTTTTTAAAAATATCTCAAAATATACTCTAAAAACTCTGCTACAGTAAAATTTTCCAAAAACACCCCCAAAAATAGCTAATCCAATTATGATTCCATGACTGTTCATGCCCACCATATACCTATGACTGTCTGCCATGCAGTCAGTGTACAAAAGTTTTAACCTCAATCAGGTCTGTTTGGAAAGCAACTTCTTATTTTCTTAAGCTTGGCTAACTTGAACCTTGTTTGAGTTGGATTTGAATTATAAAGCCAAAACTGAAGATCAAGTTTTGAACTCATTAAGGAATAAGGTCAATCTTGAATAATGTACTTATTCAACTGCCTTGCTAGCTTAAACCATAGACATTAAACAGAAAAGTGCAAAGCACTGAATTTGTGTGAAACAAGCCAAGAGGTAAAGATTTCCAGATTGAGAATGCAGACTATTCAAATTATATAGTCACAACATCAAATAAGGAATATGCAGATTGCAAAAACACATCACCCAAGAATTTCAGTAAACTGTTTTGACATCAATGGTTTGCTTGCTTTCCATCATAAAGCTTATGAGCCTCATGGAAGAATACATAGTCAACTCTTATCCTGGAAAATTTCATATGAGGATGTATTGTATTTTGATAACTCTGCTTCTGTAACTTGTTACAAAAACAAATATATTTTCCTCATGTTTACTGGCAAGATCGAAGGTAAAGCATAGTAACCTCCGAAAAATCTGTATTACAATCACTTCCCTCTCTAATTTAGAAGTTTCAGCAACTTCAAATCATAATTCATGCTATGTTTAATTCCAAAAAAAAAAAGTAAATAATTAAATAATTATAAAGAGATGTAATCTTAACAATCAGCAGTTTGAAGAAATATTAGGGTAAAGTTTGAAACTTGTAGGTAAGTAGGTTCATGCTTCTGGTTCAAAGACATGCATCCTGGACATAATGCACTTTGTGCAGTGCAGAAACAAGTAACTGATCTCAAAAGGAGGCCAATCATGGATACTTTTTCCTCAAGATCTGGACAACTCTCTTTAGTATCTAGTACATATTCAGTGTGAACATGATCAATAAAACAAACTTCAATGAACTAAGTGGCAATTGGCATTCAGGAATATGGCAAATTACACTAACCTCTACCGAGATTTATTAGTAAAAAAGACCCCCCTTTTTGTTATTCGAGTTACAACTACTCCCTCAAGAACTTTGACACACGTACATGCTCACGTTAGCAGAGAATTTATTCACAACATAACACTAGGGATGCAACTACTCAGAATATGTATGGGGCTGGAACAACTTGCAGCACTATCATGCAACAACTCATAGGAGAATTGTAAACTTGTGTGAAGATACAACAAATAATTTGGTTCAAGGAAATAATCAAACATCTGGTTTAAGAAACTAGTCAAGAACAACTTACTGCTTCTAGTTTAATATCCCTTATGGACATGCATACCTTCAGCATGAATTTGACACATACAGGTGATGCCAAAAGGAGGCTAACCATGAATATGTTTTCCCTAAAATCATGAAAACACCCACTAATAAGAAATAGAATTCCATTCGCGCTTATCATCCACATTCAGCTGCACTCACCGAAATTATTGAACCAAAGGCAGTTTCTTTTAAAGCTAGAATTTTAAGAACCTCAACCAGCTTAACTCAAATACATTAAAGGTGAACATTACATGTTTAAATGTAAAATGTTTGTCGAAATCTAAAACTGTGTCAAGTTATTGGTCCATAATAGGATGAGAAGGTAAAAACCTCACTAAGATCACTAATAAACTACTAGAGTGAAATATTTTCTGCCTAAATTGAATGGAGAAAACCCTCTCAAATCCTTGTAATATACACAAAATTTATAATTGTAAGGTATCTGTAGCTAAAATCCAGTTGCAAAAATTTTTCCACTGAAAAGAAGAAGCACAACAGTTGAATCTCAGAACAAGGCCACAAGACCCATTTAACTCATTATAATGATTCTTAAAGCACTTTGGAACCAAACTTACCGCCATCCAATTTATGAAAAATTGCATGCGTAACTAAAATTCCTCAAGTTATTATCTGAAACAGGTGAATTATAAGGTTAAAACTTCATGAGGAAATCATCAAGAAGCTAGTAAGATGCAATACTTGTTGCCAAGACCAAAATCCATGAATGCACGCTAACAGACTTTCCATATATCGAATTTCTAAACCATCCAGTGCTACACATGCTTTCAAAAATGTATTTCAATCATCAGGAAGCAAAAGAAGAACATTTAATAGAAAACCAGACAAAGCTAAAGGGCACCTGTTCCAAAATTTTGGCATTCAGATGAGTAATAACTATAACAATGAAATTACAACTAAAACATCTGGAAATTAAACTGCAAGACTAATTTAGTTCACAAAATTCATCCTTAAAGCATTCTACAACCGTACCAAGTTTAAATCAATCCATAATAAATGCCAACATTTGCAAACCAAGTAATGGTTCCATACTGTTAAAGTGTTCAAGTGGTAGGCAGGCAAAAAGAAAGTACATAAAGCTACTTAGTAGTTAGTACATGCAGGAACGTTTGAAAAACAAGTCAAACATAGGTGAGCATCTTCATAACAGGGTAGGCATCCTTCCACTGATACAAGTTATCTCTACCGTCATCATCAGTATCTGTTGGCCCTACTTCAGCGAGCTCCTTAACGACAATGCCATTGATGTCATACAAAATTACTTTGCCCAGAAGAGATATCACTAGCCTCGCCTTCTTTTCATTCTCATCCTCAACAAAATAAGTTAAACAAAATCTAAATCGCCAATCATCAGAGTGATCGAACTCTTCATCCACCATTGAGGGGTATAAAGTAGTTAGAGGAGCAAGATTAAGATGGTGCTTCAGAACCCACTCAGAACATCCACTTGCCAACTCAAAAATATCAAACAACATTTCTCCAGGGTTGTTAATATCAATAAAGTACATACATCCACCAGACTCCCCAAAGTACCAAATTCCAGAGTGCTCCATTGAGGCAGGAGGAGAAGGCAATGTGAAGTTAATGTCTTCTTTATCTAAATCAAAACAAACAATAGCCTTCCAATCAGTAATCCAATGGAGACAGCCATTCCATAACACACCGTTCCTGAAAAACGTATGTAAAGGAGTATAATCTATCTCAAAAATGTCCCCACTGTCCCTCCAAGTCCCAGTTTCTGATTCATATATAGAGAATCCATAACTAATATTCATGATTCCCATCGCGAATCTATCCGTGATAGCGGGGGATCCCCACCAAACACACACCAATTTATAGTGATCAGATTTTAAAGGATCAAATGCAATATTCAGAGCCACAAATGGATGCCTTTTTTCCAAAAGATTGAGCTGTGGGATAAGCCTATGCTGACTAGTTGAGGGGTTGTACACAGAAAATTCTCGACTACCATCCCTTAATTTTAACACAACAGCTACTAACCCATTACAAGAATGTAAATCCGTAATTTCACCATCAGTAAAGAAATTACTGCTTAAGCGGGAGACGGCAGTTTCCATTGAACTTACATACTCGTCGGAGAAAGAGATGAAATTCAGCTCCGGATTTTTCCGCCATTTTTTGCGGAACAAAAAGAGGGCTCGAGTGTTGCTGCTGCCACGGTAGAGACGGCGGAAAGAGGGGTTGGAAATGATCGAGAGCCATCCTCTGGAGACACATTGGAAGCGGATGAGGGATTTTGGGGGTAAATAAAGTAAAATTTGTGTCAAGAGATCTTCATTGTGGGCTACGACGATCCCTGCTGCTGATATATAACAGCAATCTTGAGGTGGGTTTTTGAGGGTGTTTGAGGAATCCGGTGAGAGGCTGAATCTTGATTTACCGGCAAGCGGCCAAGCAGTAGAGGGGCGGAGGAGGGTTTCTTCAGCTTTAAATATGTGCCTAATCAACGGGCCTGTGGCGGGGGAACCGCCCCCGTCGGGAAGCATTGCTCCCAATTACTGTTTCTATCGTGCAAAGGTAGAATTGGGGATACGGAAACAAGGAAGAACTGAAATTTTGATTTAGAAACTAGTACAGCTAATGGGTTTTGGTTTACTACTATTTGAGAATGATGTGACTTGAAAAGCTTCTTGAGAAGCATTCAAATGTAATATTCTAAGGGTATACATTTTAAAATTTTTATTGGATTAATATTTTTGACAATGATAATTAGCATGCATTGCACAAATGACAATTATAAAAAATTTGATGTTGAATTCATATTTGATAATGGATACATTGTCAGTTTATATAAAATTTACTTATTTTTAATTAGTTCAAAAAGTAACTCAAATTCATAAATAGTTTTGGTATCACCATATGCAAATGTTTATGGTATCATCTAATTGGGAAGTTCTGCGAATTTTATTTTTTTTATCGATGAATAGTATTTAGATGATTTTAGAAATTTAAATTGTTGAACGATGTGGTAAGAGTTTATTGAATTATTATAATGACTAGAGTATAATATTAAAAGAGATGGTAAAATTTACCTATATTATATTGTCAAAACTTACAAAAATAACAATGACAATTCATTGTTACAATCTCGATACATAAGGTCTGTATCAGTATGGGGAGAAAGATGTATTGAATAGTTCTGACAGAGGGAGTATAAATGAGAGATGTTATATTCGAGTTCGAGTTCTCCTACTTACTTATACTAAAAAAAAGAGTTGTGTATTAGTAAATGGAATTATATTAATCTGGCCATTTATTTTGAGCCACTAAGAAAATTGAATGTGATTTGCATATTCCAATTTTCCCATCCTAAGTTGTATAAGAAAAACAATAATTGTAGTATATTGTTAATCATTATCAAAAATCAGCACTCATTACCATTCCTTTTTTTCTTTTCTCCTTTGTGTGAATGCTATATTGCTTTAATATGTTCGTGTCGATCCTTGGAAGCACAGACAAAACTTGGAGCATAACCTTTGAACCAGCAAACAAGCAAGAATCTGACAGTTTCAACCATAAAACTGATAATAGCAGATTAAAAAAACTGAAATTCCTGCGAACCCATTGGGTTTCAAAAAATTTGAACGTTCCGGTTCCAAGCTTGAATAGCATAGTGTTTCGCTTGCCTTCGACATTTTTGCAGCCCTGATACAAAACGCAAATTCACAGCATTCATCCACTGGATGTTGGCAACACAATCCATGGTACAAAGCTTCATAAACTCACAAATGAGAATTTCATCAAGGGAAAATCAGAAATTTGATAAGGAATATGCAAGTTCTAAAGATGGCTTAATTAAGAACTCAGTGAATTGTTTTGACATCAATTCTTGACTACTGTCAGAAACCTGTTATCAGAAAGTCTTTTCAACTATAAAGCAGAAAAAAGAGAAATCCCCAAGTTCACAAGCTAATAAAGCTTGATGTTACTAAGAATATTTCCACAGAGACAAAAATAATAAAACAACGAAATCACAAAACAAAAACAGGCCTGCAAGATTCCCGTAATTGGCAATATCCATCCTCCAAGCGTTCTGGAGAAATTTCTAAAATTATGATGAATTTTAAAAAATTTCTACAAAGGGGGCATTTTGAGTATACAATTCCGTCCAAGGGGTCTTCGCATTCAACAAATGCGAGCTCAGGAGTTCGCATTTGCTGAATGCGAAGTCCCCTTGAATTTTCGACCCACAAAATTCAAAAAAAAAAAAGAAAAAAGAAAACCAGACCTCGCATTTAAAAAATGCGAGGTCACTTACCTCGCATCTGTTAAATGCTACCTGGACAATCGCATCTGTTCAGCATCTTCTTCCGTCACTGGACAATAGCATCAGAAAGCTTAACTTATTCACTGAAAGCTGGCTGTAGCTTCAACATTTTCCGGTCTCCATTTTGCAGCTTTCCGGGGCTTCAACTTTCTGGCGAGAGCTTCCAAAATGACCAGAGTTGGACTCCCTCCCTCCAACGGCTGCACTCTTGATGAATGCTGCTACTTCCGAGGATTTCAATGATGGATTTGGGATGCAATTTCCCTTCAATTTGTATTTCCCAATTTTGTTGTTTCTTTGGGTTTTTTGGTTAAATGAGTCAAAGAGAGGACTGGGGTTGAAGGAGCTGGGTTTTCATGTTTCACCGACAGACAAAGGACCTCGCATTTGAGAAATGCGAGGTCAAATGCGAGGTCTATTTAAAAAAAAAATGCTACCTGGCTTTTTGTTAGCTCGCATTTGCTGAATGCGAGCTAAGCTAGTTCGCATTCAGCAAATGCGAACCACCTAATTTTAGAAATCACCCCATAAATAGCCTCTGTTGTAGAAAAATTTTTTTTTTTCATAATAATTTAAGAATTTCCTCAAGCGTTCTGCCACTGTTACCTGAAGAGCAACACGAGCATATATGTCGACCTGGTCCCCAATGCATGTAAGAGCATGCTAGGGAGAGCAATTAAACGCAAGCACGAGTCTCCATGAATTGATAGACTTTCCTCCGGTCATAAGAGCTACCCCTCCAGCCACGATCAGTATCCTTCGGCTCTTCTTCTTCAAGCTTCTTAAGAGTCATATCCTCAATGTCGTACAAAATCACCTCACCCTCCTCCGGAGATAATACAAGCATCGGTTTTTCTTCTGTCCCATCCCAGAGAAGACGAGAAATACAAAATGGAGGATAAAACCGATTCAAGACTTCATCCTTCGATGAGGGACACAGACTTTGTAGTAGAGCAAGGTCTACACGATACTTGAATACCCATTGAGAACAGTCCCTTGCCAGCTCAAGAATGTCGAGCAGTGGCGCTTGAGAGCCAACAACCTCCATGAGGTACAAACTGCAGCCAGATTCTCCAAATTCCCAAAGCATCCCCGGTATTCGAGGTATAGGAGACCTTGTGAAGTTGAGGCACTGTTTATCTAGATCAAAGCACAAAATACGGCTTGAATCACCTATCCAATAAAGATCACCATTCCATAAAACCCCATTATTGAAAGACGTCCAAGACCACGTGCCTGAAGAAGAGATGTCCTCAGTGTCCCTCCAAATCCTAGTTTCAGATGAATACACGGAAAATCTATATCTAGACATATGTGGGTAATTAGCTTCCATCCACACACACACAAGTTTGTAATGATCAGATTTTAAAGGATCAAACACAATATTCAGAGCCTGAAAACACCGGCTTCCACGATCTAGATATAAAGATTTCAAACGGGGAATAAGCCTATACCCACAAGTAGTAGGGTTGTACACAACAAAGTAGTGTGGTCCAAATCCATACTCATGTTCAGTCTTAAACACCAGAGCTAATAACCCATTGCAATAATGTAAACCCTCTGGCTCTGGATTCAAATTGAGATCCTCGCACAAGTGGGGAACTGTGTCACCCTTTGAACTTGCATACTTTTGTTGGTGGATGGAGATGAAATTAAGCCTGTCACCCACGAGGAGGAAGAAAACCAATGTTCCAGAGGCAACAACAGAACGGAGACGCCTGAAGTCTGGGCTGCATATGGTTGAAAGCCACTGCTTGGACACGGACCGGAAACGATGGAGGGATTTTCTGGGTAAGTAAAGTAAAATCTGTATTAAGAGGTCTCCATTGTTGCCTATAACATTTGCTGCTGCTGATGCTGATGCTGATGCTGATGAATAGGAGGAGAAAGAGGAGGTTTCATCATCATCTGAGGCTTTGTTTTTGAGGGTTTGATTTGGTTTTCCGCTTTCAAATTTTGATGTTTCGGCAGTTGACTTGACAGTTGCAGAGAAGCCGCCGGAGATTTTTGTGGGATCTTTTAGGCCTGAAGATTTCATCGTGACCGGCTGGGAAAGATGGAAATTTCGTAGGTTGGTTTTGTAAGGAGATCGCTGTTGGGCTGGTTGTGTTGCATGCATCAACAATCTCCTCCTACTCACGCTAAACCCTACCTTACCCTATTTGTACTTGCAGGTTGCAATTTCAAAAGCCTTGCTTAACAAAAGAAAACACCCTAAACTTATCTGCTTTTGTTGCTAAACTCCAGCATCAAGATGTTGCTAAATTCTAGGGATCAATATGTTTATCTCAAAATTAAAATTTAGATAAATAAATCTTATACATAGTAACAGTTTATACATTAACCATTGAATTCATGACAAATGTACGAAAGTTGAATTTCAAATTTAAATCTTACATAATTATCATTTATCACTATGAGTATATGCATAATTGCATAAAAGTGTATATACATTGTCAGAATAGTAAAAATTAATCTAAGATTAATCCTTCAGATATTATTAGTTGCTAAGTTAAGCATAGTACAGTGGTAAAGAAGTAAAAAGTCTTTATCTAAAAATATTAGCCAATTAGACGTGTCATATACTCTCAAGTCTTCCTTTTCTTCCTTCTAACATTCCTTCGAAAAATAGTAAAAAGCAGTATAGAATTTCATTGGACTGAAAGTGCATTGATATGAATTAGGCCTTCAAAAAATAATAATAAAACATTATCCATTAGCCACACCATTCAACTCTTATCTACCATCTAACATTTGATCCCCAAAATAAATGATTTGAACGTCTACTAAAAATTATTGTCTTGAAACTATAGGGAAGAGCACTAAACTAGGAATAACAATAATTGAAAGAAGACAAAAGTTCATGTAAGGCTAATAGATTTTAAGCAAGGAACATGGCCAGGGATTAAATCTTTCCCAGATCCAAAGCTTGATGGCACCCCTCACTTTAACTTTCACAATCAGAACAATCATCTAACCATAACCATAAATTTAGAGCCATAGTGTCTGGCATATAAATTGCAAGCTTCATTTCATTCTCAATCAAACCAACCTACAACTTTAACTGCAATTGAGAATTACATTTATCCTAGCCAAACTAAGTGATACTTCCACACCCCAAAAAAAATCCAGTGTAGCTAAATAGAAGTAAACCAAGCCTTTTTTTTTCTGATGAGTGAAAGATTTTGAATGCAGAACCTCTGAATTATAATTTCTCCCATTTATACTTTCTTTCACCGTATCATCCAACTGAACCCTTCCCAAGTCAAGCGACTTAACTATCCAACCATAAGCCAACATCATTCTCTGTTGGTAGGCATGGATCCACTAACCAAAGTTATCCCTCTAGCCATCACCAGTACCAACTGGAGCTACTTTAGCAAGCTCCTTTTCAACCATATCATTGATATCAAACAAAATTATTACATACTAAACAACCAAATTTCATGAGTTTGACTTAGCTTGAATCCTGTTTAGGTTTGGTTGTAATTATCAAGCCAAACTTAAAGATCAAGTCTTAAGCTTATTAGGTATACCAAAATTGTATTCAACTTCCCTTTGTCCGTCTAGGCCCTACATATTAAACCAAAAAAAAAAAAAGAGATACTTTTAGAAATCTCCCCTGAGGTTTCTAACTATTTCACTAGTCTCCCTCCAGGTTTTCAAAATTACACTAACCTCCCTTAAGGTTAATTATCTTGTAAAATTTAAGTCCAATCAATAATTAAAAGTGATATTAGGGGAGAGAAGATAATATGATTCCATCAATACCCACATTTACTACATTATTTAATTAATTTAATATCAACTCACACATTAAAGAAAAACATTAAAATTTGTCATTTATCATTAGGGATCAGATCACATATAGTATCAAAAAATAGTGTATCATTCTATATTTTTCACTTAATATAAGATCCAAATAACTCTTTTAAGTTACACACCCATTGTCAAACATGGTGAACAATAAATAATCAAAAAATCAGCAACCAAAATATTATAGAAAACAAACTTTAACATCATAAATATTCTTGTCAACATATTAAGGTTAGTTGCTGAGATTTTTATGGTTAAAGTTCACTTTTTGTAATATTTTGGTTACAATTTTTTTTGATTATCTGTTGCTGATCATGTTTGATAATGAGTTTATAACTAAAAAGAACAATTTGAATCTTACATTAAATAAAATATATAAAATGATATACTATTTTTGATGCTTTATGTGAATTAATTCTCGATGATAAACAACAAATTCTAGAGTTTTCTTTTAATGTTTAGGCAGGTATTAGATTTATTAAACAATTTAGTAGATGCGAGACAATGATGGAATCATATTATCTTCTCTTTCATAATATTACTTTTTTAATTATTGATTGGACCTAAATATTATAAGATAATAAATCTCAAGAGAGATTGATATAATTTTCAAAATTTGAAGGGAGTCTAGTGAAATAGTCAGAAACCTCGAAAACATGAGGTTTTGTGAAATTATCCCAAAAAAGTACCAAGCACCAACCCCAACTAAGCCACTAGATTCGTGTAAAAGAAATTAACAACTGATAAAGATTTCCAGATCGGAAATTAAAAATTTGCAAAAGCTAAAATCAGAACATCAATTAGGGATGGGGATATGCAAATTGCAATGCGAAGGCACATCACCAAAGAATTTGGATATATATTGAGTTGAGGTTATGGGTTGACTTTTCATCAAAAAGCTTGTGAGGATTTTAACTAGAGTCCATGGAGATAACCATATTCAAATTCTAGACTAAAAAACTTTAAGCTCAAAGATGTTCATATTTTGATAACTCTGCTTCTCTGACTTACTTAAATTCGATATGCAAACAAATACAGCCTTTTTTTATGAGGTTTGTTGGTAAGATCAAATGCACATCATACTAACCTCCATTGGGACTTCATGTTATGATTCATGCTATTCTTAATTCCAATTTACCAAAGGTTTTTCTGACAAGTGCTCCCAACACTTTAATTACACTTAATTTACCATACGCCAAACAAAATTACAATGTGAATATACACAATTATATTAATTACCTCTTCAATTTAGATACTTTTCCAAATTAATTTTATTCTTACTAAAGAAATTAGCATTTGAAATTATCTTGACACGTAACTCCACACCCATTAGTTACTCTTCCAGCCATGATCAATATCCGATGGCCCCACTTCAACAAGCTCCTTAACAGGCAGATCTTCAACGTCATATAAAATTACCTTCCCCAACAGAGAAATCAGAAGCCTCGGCTTTTTCTCATCATTCTCACGAAAACAAGTTATACAAAATCTGCATCGACCATCACCGAACGGACCAGAAACTTCATCCACCACTGAAGGATACGAAGTTGTAACAGGAGTGAGGTCTGTTTGACACTTCAAAACCCATTCAGAATAGTCCCTTTTCAACTCAAAAATGTCGAACAACAGCGCTTGTGGGCAATTGACCTCAATAAGATACAAACAGCTTCAAGACACTCCAAAGTACCAAATATCCGACTCACTATGATGCATACGAGGAGAAGGCACGGTTAAGTTAAGGCATTGTTTATCTAAATCAAAGCATAAAGTCTCCCTCCTACCACTTACCCAATGAAGATCACCATTACACAACATTCCATTCATGAAATAAATATACACAAAGTCCCTCCCATATATGGCCTTAGCGTCCTTCCAAGTCCCAGTTTCAGATGAATATATAGAGAATCCATATCTCCTTAAAGGGGTTCGACTCATGTCATTCCTTGGCATGTAACGTTCTGACCATACACAGACAACTTTGTAGCCATCAGATTCTATGGGATGAAACACAATGTTCAGAGCCACAAAGCAACGTTCCCTTTCCAATAGATTGATCCTTGGAATATGCCTCTGCTGACTGCTAGTAGGGTTATACACAAGAAAGTCTTTGTGACCATCATCTTTTGATTGAAACACAAGAACTAATAACCCATTGCAATAATGAAATCCTGAAACTGCCCATCTTGAAAGGAAATGAAATTGCTCAAGTTGGAAACTGTGGTACCCACTGAACTTGCATTTTCTTGGTGGAAGGAAATGAAATTAAGCCTGTCCCCCGCTTGTGGTGGATGAAAACAAAGGCTCCAGAGTCTGCAGCAGTGCCAGAGGAGGAAGTTGTCTTTGTGGTGGTGGGATAAAATCGAGAATGCCATTGCTTGGAGACGGGTTGAAATCGAATGAGGGATTTTGGGGCTAAGTGAAGTAAAAGATGCTTTAAGATTTCCTCGTTGTTGCCTATAATAATTGCTGCAAAATGATTAAGAGGAGCAGAAGGAGAATCAGAAGGTTCCATGACTTGGCGTTTCAAGGCTGAGTTATTTATTTTGGGCAATTGGCTAGTTTGTTGCTGCAGCAGAGTAGCTGGGGTTCTGGCTTTTGCTTATTGGTTTTGGAGCTGAAAAATTCATCAAAACCTTAAAAAGTGAAAAAGAAAAAAAGAAAACTGCAAAACAGAAACTAAGAAATAAAGAGTTAACAAAATTTGAAGATTTAGTGGGCGTACCTCCTCTGATCATTTGACATATGAGGCCACACAGATCAAGAAAATATGGAACTTCATACCTAAATCCAGAGAATTAAAAGAAGCGAGTGTGACTACTATTTCCACAACAGCAATGTAGTCAAAGGAAGAAGTGCAAGCAAAGTAATGAATACAAGAAAAAGTAGATGGTCCCTTTGACGAACATTGCCATGCGGATGGTCCATGTGACACTGCACGTGGATGGTCCATGATCATCCACGAATATTAACAAGAATGGTGGTGGGTTTAAATAAGGAATAGCCCACCACTATTACTTGTGATCCATGATCAATGTTAGTACATGGCACGGCATTGTCATGTAACATGCATGGTGTATCTAATAGTTTTCACTATGTGAACTCCCTACCACATTTTCCACCGACAGGTTGTACAATGTAAATCCAAGAAGCAAATGGGCAAAAAGTTCAATTGACGGTAAGATAGAAATGTTAGTCAAACCCTGATGGAGGCAAAAGTACCCCCAAAAGGGTGCCCTGTATTACACACAGTCTTATTTCTGCAACCTTGATTTTACCATCATTTGCTGTCTCTCTATATGGGGAGAAAAATATATTGCTTACCTTATTTGATCAACCATAATGTACTTTATGAGCTATTCAGGATCTATGTGTAATGAATTTCAGAAAAAGAAAAAACAAAAATACAGTGTCTACCTTAGAAGTTCAAGGAAGTTGAGCGAGCAAAAATGCATTTAACCAACAATACATTTCCATGGTTTCTTTGGAAAGCCATTGAAAGCTGTCTGGTGCACAATGAATAAACATGCCGAATTGATGATATTTAGATTAACCAAAAATGCTACAAATAACATACAACTTAACAGAAAAAGTGCTGTGATACTTGAATATGTTTGTATTACCAAGCCTGAGACACAAGACCAAGCTAATACAGCGCAAGCACTGTAAAAATTGGAGAATGTATGCAAAACTCAACTGCATTATATGGTTCTGAGTCTTCCTAGCATTTAATGTTCCCTACATTCTGACAAACACAAAATTTGAATAACTACACAAGAGACATTTCAATCACACCAGCTTAAATCATGAAGCATCACAAACCTTAAAATATGCTCCTAATTAAACAACCAGATCTCGACCGGGCTAGATTAAGTCTTGTTTGAGTTTGGCTCGAATCATGAAGCCAAACTTGAAGATCAAGATGTAAGCTCTTTAGGAAATCAAACCAAGCGTGAACAACAGACTTATTCAACTGCCTTGCCAACCTAGTTCTCAAACAGAAAAATAAAGAATACTGATCCACTGCATTTCTGCAAAACGGTCCAGGGGAAAAGATTTTCAAAAAGATAAGTCATAAAAACATCAGTAAGGAATATGCAACTTACAAATGCAAAGGTACATCAACAAAAAAGTTCAAAAAACTGTCTTGATATTAAGGGCCCGCTTGATAAAACTGAATCTTAATTCTGAAATCTGAATACTCAGACAATTAATGAGCTGAATTTTAGGATTTAGAAATTTATGCCACAAAATCTTGTTGGCTAAAGACAGTTTGAGAAGTCATACAAAATACGGTACTTGTGGCTATCAAGTTCAAGCTGATATTCAAAGCTTTTTGACCAACTCTGCATCATTTGCTAAGGGGGATTGCTTGCTAGGAAATAATTAAATTAATTTTTTATTAGAGTGAAAACAACCCCTGATGCAATTTTCACAAAACTATAATATAAATCAAATGATTCGGTGCGAATACATTACAAAAAGAAGGCATCAATTAAACAAAGTACTTACTTTGAGCAAAAAAGGACCATGAATTTGTGAGACTCAATATATGAGTTGTTGGAGATCAAGAAAAGTCAGAGGGAGAAAAGAAGCAAGAAGATCAGTGATGATGACAAGTAGAGAGGAAAGAGACATTAGGCAGAAGAAGAAAGAGGCAATGATGAAAAGGAATAGGAGAGGCGTTAAATAGATAGAATTTAGATGGAGAAGGAATCTGAACGTGCTTAACAGAGCGACTTTAGATATGGTTTTTGCGGTTGTTAAAAGTATTCTGTTGAAACGTATAGATGATCTCACAAGGACGCTAATCACGGATGCGTTTTGCTTAACATCTGGACACGTAACTTTCATATCTTATACATTTTCTGAGGCAAATTCTTAGTGTGTAGTACATATTACAGGTGAACATGATCAATTAAACAAACTTCAATGAATAAATACCAATGACAAAATCAGTTTGCTTTCAAACCTATGGTCCAGAATAGTTCAAGCAGATTCCAAACTTGAAGATGCCACAGTTGTGCTAGAACTGTTTAGCATTCAATATTTTAGCAGTAAACTAAAAATCTCTCATCTCACTAGTTCACAACAGGCAAACAATCATGTGAAATCATAATTAGGAATTGATTATAATCTATGTAGGTGCCATAATTGTTGCCCAAATCACTAGGGGAAACCTTTGAACTCTTTGTAATGCATAGTAGCAAATCTTTAGCTAGCCTATTTTCCCAGTTATCTATAGCTGAAACATGTTTCCAAAGTAGTCTTCTCAATTATATAGAAGGAAAGAACAATCCTTTATTGCGCATTAAAATATGACTTGAGGCATGTAAACAATAATTTCCACAGTCAAGAAATGAAATCACAAAGCAAAATTTCAGCAAGCTACAAGACTCACGTAATTGAAAATATTCATATATCCAAGCATTTTGCAACCATAACTTAAATAACACATTTACTGTCTTAAACAATATCACAAAAAATTCCAAACTTACAATGTAATGATACTGTTGAATATTCAACCAGGAGGATATTATTTAGTACATCAAGGCAGCCCCTTGATACATATAATAGCATGTTATAGATAACAATCAAACACTAGCAAGAGTCTCCACAAACCGGCAAGCATCTGTCCAGTAATAAGGGTTACATTTCCACTCATGATCAACATCCACAGGCCCTACTTCAACAAGCTCCTTAAAAACCATATCCTTGATCTCATATAAAATTACCTTACCCAGCAGAGCAATCACAAGTCTCGGTTTCCTTTCTTTCTCATCCTCAACCAAGTAAGGTATACAAAATCTACATTGATCTTCATCAAATGAAATAAGGCCTTCGTCCACCATTGAAGGTTATAAAATTGAAAGAGGATTGAGGTCTATATGATACTTCAAAACCCATTCAGAATGGTCCCTTTTCATCTCAAAAATGTCAAAGAATAGCCGTTGTGGGTCATTAACCTCAATAAGATACAAACAGCCTCCAGACACTCCAAAGTACCAAATATCCCACTTACTGTAATGCATATGAAGAAAAAAAATTGTCAAGGCATTCTTTGTCTGGATCAACACAGAGGGTCCCTCCATCCACTTAGCCATTGAAGATCACCATCACACAACACTCCATTCACAAAATAAATATACATCAAATCCTTCCCAGGGATTTCGGGGTTAAGTAAGTAAAAGACATGTTAAGATTTCTTCATTGTTGCCTATAACACTCGCTGCTGCAAAATGATGAACAGGAGGAGAAGGAGAAGGGTCCATGACCTGGAGCTCCGAGGATGAGTTTTGATTTTCCGGCAATTGACTGGGCTGCTGCAGCAGCAAAGATGTTGGGTTTCCGGCTGCTGCTTTTGGCTTTTTTTGGTCTCAAGAACCCATCCAAAACCTAAAGAACAGGGGAAAAAAATGAAAAACAGAAATTAGGAAACAAAAGGGTTGTCAGAAGGTGAAGAATCGGTGGCTTACCTCCTGTGCTTATTTGGTTTCTGAAGATACAAATGTGACGAGAATATGGTACTTCTTACCTGAAACCAGCAGAGAACAGGTAAAGGGTAGATGCAATTACACAGACAAGAAGTACTCCAGTCAAGTGTGGAGTGTACACAAGACTCCACATTAATGGCGGCAAATACCGTACCTTGTTTGGACCCTGATTTTCCATGAAAAAATTTTTAGATTTTTGTTAACACTTTTTTAATTATCTTTTTTTTTATTTACGTATATTAAATCTCTACGGTATATTACTCTACAAAGACTCTTGAAAATAGCAATCCACATGAGAGAGCCTGTTCGGATTGCATTTTTTGAATAGTTTTTGAAGAAAACTTAAGAGCCCGTTTGGATTGTATTTTCTGCGTAGTTTTTGAAGAAAATTTTACCTTTAGATTTGTTATTTCTGTGACATGTTTGATGATTTTTTTGCATTTTCTAAATATTTTTTGGAGAAAATTCATCTTAAGATTTGTTGTTTCTATGACGTGTGATAATATATATAATTTTTTTCACGTATAAAATGATGATTTCTATCCAAAATAATTAATGCAGTCGATAGTGTTGATCAAATTAGAAAGGTATTCTAGTTCAATTTCGGGTTTAATTTCATTAGATACTTAAGCATACAGACTAATTGGGTTTAAGAGACCTATTATCTATAATAATGGGTAGATTTTACATTTTGGTAAAGAGTATTTGGTGTTATATAAGACAATTAAAGAATTTCCCTACATTTACATAATGTTGGTTTGTCTAACTTTTGGTTTGAAGAGAGTTCATTTAATGTCCTGTCTCTAAGCCAAAAAAAAAAAAAAAAAAATCTGTTTTTGAATATTTTGTAGTGCTTATAAAACTATGCATCCATTGAGTCTTGTAGCTAAGATGGTATATTTTAGTAATGCCATTAACTATTCAGAGAAGGTTATGGTGTTAACAGGAAACAGAGTTCATGTAATCTATTCTGTTGATGATGTTTTAGGCTTTAGGAAATCAGAATTTTGGACTGCTCTGCTTCTGGAGCTGCAGCTTCTACAAGACATATGGGTAATTCAAGAGACGCATCAAATCCCATCACACATAAAAACCACTCATCAACTTCAAAACATGGCAGCCCCCAAGCGGGTAGTTCGCTGGTTGGCTCTCTAAGTTCTACCTGGAGGTCACCGTTTCGATTCTTGCTTGTCCATCGTGTGGTGCATCTTTGGGGCGAACTTTGCACCACCGCAGGGGATTAGTCTGGTGTAAGTCAGGATACCCCCGTGTCAACCAAAAAAAAAAAAAAAACCTTCAAAACAGGGCATCACCAACTTCTGTTGAGCATTGTCAATGGGGATTGAAAACTTACCTCAGTAATAAAATTTCAGTTGTCATCCTTTCAAATGAGAGTTAAAAAATGAAAACTCAGGAAAAGGCAAAAGCAGACTTGCTAGTGAAAAGCAGCACAAAGTAATTGCTGCTTCAAGTGACAAATATATCCTGGACACAGTAATGCCCTGATGCACTATGAGCATTGTCAATGAGGAGCCCAATCATGAATGGCTTTTTCCATAAAAACATGTGAATACGTACTTTTGAGTAACTTGTATTGCATGCCAATAAAATCATCGAACCCAACTTCTATCAATGAAGCTATTTGTGATTGAGGCAGTTCGCTCATCAGGCCACAATCAAGTTTAACTTCGACCTATTCCTGACTCAAATACATTGCATGTGTATATTACAGGTTTAAAGGTAATCCATTTGGCCACCAAACTAGAAGTGAACCCTGTTATCAGCCCAAAGCAGGTGAAAAGTAAGGTGAAAACTTGATGGCAATTGATGAAAAACTACTGAGGTAGCATAGAATAGAAGGGGCTGTGGCACAGCAGGCTGAAATGCGTGACCTGTGGCAAAATCTCACATTCAAGAGATTCTTATCCATTTTGGAAAAGCAAAAGATGAATCCATGTAAACAAATTCTTGCAAAACTCACAAGCAACAATTCCTACGATTTGCATCCTCATGAACAATTAGAAATATTCCAGCCGAATCCGGATTAATCTCACTGAAGGTGGAAATATCGAGTGCTCAAAGCAAAAAGAAAAATTTATACAGGAACATATTTGTTGTATATTTATTTCAAAGTATTATTTTATCTTATAAGCCATAGTTGTCACTATTTATAATTCAAAGGATCATATTGATTAAGGTAAAATATAAAAAGAACCCCCTTATAATTTGGGATTTGGCCATGATACCTCCTCATTATTTAAAAACCCTCAGATAACCCCTTTATGTTTTAAACTTATTTGGAAATTGGATGAAAACCATCCCAATTAACGGAGAGAATTGTAATGTCCATGCTACCATCTTTATTTTTTTTCATTTCTGCCTTTTATTTTCATTTTTATAAAAATAAGCATTTTGTGGTTTACCAAAGCTTAAGCTGCCAAAATCGTGTTCTTAAAATTTGTATGGTTTAACAAAAAACTTTATAGGTCAAAATAAATTTTAATAAAAATATCATCTTCCCCTAAATCCTGATTTATAAAAATATAGGCCAAAATCCTGATTTCACAACTTCATGTGCAGTCCCGGATGCAAAATTTTCCACGAAAAATATACAAGTTAGGCACGTCAAGTATAGCTCAAGCCTACCACTTTAATACCAAACAATGCAGTATACATCGCTTAGACCATGGAGGCACCATCACACCCATCAATTGCCTCTCCCCAAAGCCCGAAGAAAGCCATGCATCAGCATCACTACTTGTCTTCCGCAGCCAAGGATCTACATTTTTTTTTTCCTTTTTGCCAAATGGAAACTGATAGTCCACAAAGCATCACAAATAATTTGTTCTAACTTGAGAACATTCTTACACACCCCACAGTATACGTGAGAACAGTCTTGCCGTTCTTCATCACCGGAGCCACCCTATTGCTAATACTCTCACGAGTCTTCTTGGTTTTTCTGGTGGTGACTATTTTGGATGAATTGACGAATGGAAGGCTGGCTGGCATTGAGAAAGAGAGATCAGAGGTGGAAGACAAGCACCCACCCCTCCCCTCCCTCCTCTCCCCCTCTTCCCTCTCCTCCCCTCCCCCTCTCCCTCTCCTATTCGCCGGCTGAGGGAGGGGGAGGAGGAAAAAGGGGGGGGGGGGGAAGGAGAGGGGGAGAGGAGAAGGGAGGAAGGAAGAGGGGGAGGGTGGTGGCGCTAGAGGAGGGGGAAGAGAATGAGGGGGGTGGCAGATGACGGGAGGTGGTGGTGGAAGGGGTAGGGTGGCAGGGGTGGAGGGAGAGGGAAGTGGTGGGAGTGATGGATGAAGGAAGGAGATGATGGAAGAAATAAAAATGAAGAATTCAGTTGATAAAAAAGGAAGCTAATCATGGATACTTGTAGGTAAGTAGGTTCATGCTTCTGGTTCAAAGACATACATCCTGGACATAAAGCACTTTGTGCAGTGCAGAAACATGTAACTGATCTCAAAAGGAGGCTAATCATGGATACTTTTTCCTTAAGATCCGGACACCTCTCCTTAGTATCTAGTACATAGTCAATGTGAACATGATCAATAAAACAAACTTCAATGAACTAAGTGGATATTGGCATTCAGGAATATGGCAAATTACACTAACCTCTACCTAGATTCATTAGTTAAAAAGACCTCTCTTTTTGTTATTCCAGTTACAACTACTCCCTATGCTCACGTTAGCAGAGAATTTATTCACAACATAACACTGGGGATGCAACTACTCAGAATATGTATGGGTTTGGAACAACTTGTGTGAAGATACAACAAATAATTGGGTTGAAGGAAATAATCAAACATCTGGTTTAAGAAACTAGTGAAGAATAACTTACAGCTTCTAGTTTGATATGCCTTATGGACACGCATACCTTCAGCATAAATCTGATACATACAGGTGATGCCAGAAGGAGCCTAACCATGAATATGCTTTCCCGAAAATCATGAAAACACCCACTAATAAGAAATGGAATTCCACTTGAGCTTATCATCCACATTCAGCTGCACTCGCCGAATTATTGAAACAAATGTAGTTTCTTTTAAAGCTAGAATTATAAGAACCTCAACCAGCTTAACTCAAGTACATTAAAGGTGAACATTACATGTTTAAATGTAAAATGTCTGTCGAAATCTAAAAATGTATCAAGGAATTGGTCTACAATATGATGATAAGCTAAAAACTTCACTGAGATCATTAATAAACTACTAGAGTGAAATATTTTCTGCCTAAATTGAATGGAGAAAACCCTCTCAAATCCTTGTGATGTAGAAAAAATTTATAATTGTAAGGTATCTATAGCTAGAATCCAGTTGCAAAAATTTTTCCACGAAAAGAAGAAGCATAACAGTTGAATCTCACAAGAAGGCCACAAGATCCATTCAAATCATTTTATTGATTCTTAGAGTACTTTTGAACCATACTTACTGCTATCCAATTTATGAAAACTAGCATGTGTAACTAAATTTCCTTAAATTATTATCTCAAACAGGTGAATTATAAGGTTAAAGCTGCAGGAGGAAATCATCAAGAAGCTAGTAAGATGCAATACTTGTTGCCACGCTAACAGACTTTCTATGTATTCTAAACCATCCAGCGCTACACATGCTTTCAAAAATGTATTTTCAATTATCAGGAAGCAAAAGAAGAACTTTAATAGAAAACCAGATAAAGCTAGAGGGCACCTATTCCAAAATTTTGGCAATCAGAGGAATAATAAATATAACAATGAAATTACAACTAAAACATCTGGGAATTAAGCTGCAAGACTAATTTAGTTCACAAAATTTATCCTTAAAGCATTCCACAACCATTCCAAGTTTACATTAATCCATAATAAACACCACCATTTAAAACCAAGTAATGGTTCCATACTGTTAAAAGTGTTCAAGTGGTAGGCAGGCAAAAAGAAAGTACATAACGCTACTTAGTAGTTAGTACATGCAGGAACGTTTGAGAAACAAGTCAAACATAGGCCAGCGTCTTCATAATAGGGTAGGCATCCTTCCACTGATAAATGTAATCTCTACAGCCATCATCAGTATCTGTTGGCCCTACTTCAGCGAGCACCTTAACGACCGTGTCATTGATGTCATACAAAATTACTTTGCCTGGAAGAGATATCACTAGCCTCGCCTTCTTTTCATTCTCATCCTCAACAAAATAAGTTAACCAAAATCTACATAGCCAATCATCAGAGTGATCGAACTCTTCATCCACCATTGAGGGGTATAAAATAGTTAGAGGAGCAAGATTAAGATGGTACTTCAGAACCCACTCAGAACATCCACTTGCCAACTCAAAAATATCAAACAACATTTCTCCAGGGTTGTTAATATCAATAAAGTACATACATCCACCAGACTCACCAAAGTACCAAATTTCAGAGTGCTCCATTGAGACAGGAGGAGAAGGCAATGTGAAGTTAGCGTCTTCTTTATCTAAATCAAAACAAACGATAGCCTTCCAATGAGTAATCCAATGAAGACAGCCATTCCATAACACACCGTTCCTGAAATGCGTAGGTGAATGAGCATAATCTATCTCAAAAATGTCCCCACTGTCCCTCCAAGTCCCAGTTTCTGATTCATATATAGAGAATCCATAATTAACATTCATGATTCTCATCGTGGGGGGTCCCAACCAAACACACACCAATTTATAGTGATCAGATTTTAAAGGATCAAATGCAATATTCAGAGCCACAAAGGGATGCCTATCTTCCAAAAGATTGAGCTGTGGGATAAGCCTATGCTGACTAGTTGTGGGGTTGTACACAGCAAATTCTCGACTACCATGGCTCAATTTTAACACAACAGCTACTAACCCATTACAAGAATGTAAATCCGTAATTTCACCATCAGTAAAGAAATTACTACTTAAGTGGGAGATGGCAGTTTCCATTGAACTTGCATACTCGTCGGAGAAAGAGATGAATTTGAGCTCCGGGCAGCTCCGCCATATTTTGCGGAACAAAATGAGGGCTCGAGTGTTGCTGCTGCCACAGTAGAGACGGCGGAAAGAGGGGTTGGAAATGATCGAGAGCCATCCTCTGGAGACACATTGGAAGCGGATGAGGGATTTTGGAGGTAAACAAAGTAAAATTTGTGTCAAGAGATCTTCATTGTGGGCTACGACGATCCCTGCTGCTGATATATGAGAGCAATCTTGAGGTGGGTTTTTGAGGGTGTTTGAGGAATCAGGTGAGAGGCTGAATCTTGATTTACCGGTAAGCGGCCAAGCAGTAGAGGAGCGGAGGAGGGTTTCTTCGGCTTCAAATAGGTGCCCAGTCAACGGGTCTGTGGCGGGAGAACCGCCGTCGTCGGGAAACATTGCTCCAAATTTCTGTTTCTATTATTGTGTAAAGGCAGAATTGGGGATTTTGATTTAGAATGGGTTTTGGCATATACTAGAAGCATTCAAATGTAATATTCTAAGTATAAATTTTTAAAATTTTTAACGGATTCATTTTTTTCACGTTGATAGTTAGTGTGTGTTAGATGAATAACAATTATAAAAATTTTAATTTTGAAATTCAATCTATGTAAAATTTAAATTTAAAATTTAATTTTAATAATATATAAACTATCAGTTTCTATAAAATTTACTCAATTTTAATTACTTCAAAAAGCGACTTAAATTCATAAATAGTTCCGATTGTGCATGTGCAAATGTTTATAGTAGTATCATATAAGTGGGGAGTTCTGCGATACTTTTTTTTTTACCGATGATTTGTATTTAGATGACTTTAAAAATTTAAATTATTGAACGCTGTGGTAAGAGTTTATTGAATTATAATTATGGTAAAATATAATATTAAAAGAAATGATATAATTTACCTAAATTATGTCGTCAAAAGGTAGGAAATAACAATTCATTGTTACAATCTCGATACATAATGTGTGTATTAGTAAATGGAGTTATATTAATCCCGACATTTATTTTGAGCCAATAAGAAAATTAACTTGGACACCAATAATACTTCTGGAAGCTTCTTAAAAGTCATATCCGTGTCGTACAAAATCACCTCACCCAATAGTACAGGCAACCAGAGGTAATACAAGCATTGGTTTTTCTTCCATTGTCCCATCCCAAAGAAGTACAGAAGTGGCTATAAAACCGATTGAACCACTGGGCCAATGGCTCAGTGGCAACCAGGGAGGGACTTAGGTGAGGGTTCAAATCTCATTTACAGCAAAAAAAATTTAAAAATTTAACAAGCAATCTTGTACTAATATAGGGAGGAAGAGGGTATACATGGAATATAAATGTCATCTCTATCATGATAGTAATATTTTAATCCTAATTGGACTGAATTATTACCAAATTTGAAAAGCAAGGGAGCTAGGTGAAATTTTTAAAACCTAGAGAGGTCTCAGTGCAAGTGTCAGAAACCTCAGGGGAGGTTTGTGAAATTATCCCTTATATAAAGGGAGAATTTCGGAAACCTCCCCTAAGGCTTTTGATAATTACAGCCATGTCTCTTGATGTTTGAAAAATTATAGAAACATCCCTTAAAAGTATATTTTGGTGACAAATAGTGATGTAAGCACAAAACATCTAATGAATATCCTATATTACCCCTATTTGATTTATAAAACAAATTGAATGATAAAAGAAATCAAATATTAGCATTATTTGCTAAGTAAAAAATTTTAATGTAGCTCTTTGTAGTAAAATTTAGGCCATATTTTAAGGCATTATTTTTTAATGTTTGGATTTCTTTTCTTTCTTTTACTAAGTTGTGAAGAAACTATTTTTAACAAATGAATCTATTTATACAACTAAACAAGAAATCTATTTAAATGACCTAAGAATTGAATATCATGTATTAACTGAGATGAGCTTACAGATTTTGGATAAAGAAATATTTGTAGAATGTGATTTTCTTTTTTCTTTATACCCATATTCATTTAGAATTTATAAAGTTTTCAAGGTTATTATAGTATTTTCATAACACCATGGGAGGTAAGTGTAATTTTTTAAATCTTAAGAGAAGTGGCTGCAATTGTTAGAAATCTTAAACTTCTTTTTTTAATTATGTACTGCTTATTTAGTTATTTTACCTTACAAGTTACAAACATATGTAATAATATTAAGACCTATTACACAAAACTATATAAAAAAAAAGGTTCATCAATGCATATAATTATTACATTTTAATTATTGTTCAAAGACAACTTTAAATGTGATGGAGGTAAATGAAAATGTATTTTATTTAAAGAGATAAGACACTTATAAAGACAAATTCCAATGGTTCTTCAAATATGAATTATCTTCTCAAAACCTTAGTAAAACTAAATAGTTCATTCTTATTATCTATCTTAAGCTTCACATTGATATATAACCCCTTTGCCTATCTTACTCTTTATTATTGGCTAAAAATTCATTTGTCACATTCCTAAGTATTACAGTGTAACCTTGAAAACTAATTTAGTTGCTAATTGTGTTCTATATGTAATACCTTAAGAGTTTTAACTAATAACTAATAAGTCGAGACTTAGCAAATGAAAAGAACTCATTAATTGAAGTAATTAGCACTTAAAAAAATGCTACCACTCATACTCCCATAATAGTTATTTTCAAGTCCAATATAAAAAACTTTAAAAGCTACTAATGCATATAATTTTTTAAAAATAAAGCATATATTGTTTATTTCTTCAATACTATAGAAAGACATGAAAATATCATAAGGAAAATGAACATTTAGTGGAAAGAATATCTCAAAGTAATAGGTTTAAATATGTTAAATATCCAATGTCGTCGCAATATCATTTAATTTTCCTACCTCCACAATTGATTGGTTAATCATACTTAATTATTACCATAAAAAAGCTAATAAAAATGATCCATGGATTAAAATATTTGCTGAAAGGATTTCAATAGATATATTCGAATTATTGAGTTTCATGCCTGCAACTCCTATATACAACTGTGATAATATGACATCAACAAAGAAATTCTAATATTACAGGTTCCGCTAAATTCTACTTTTATGCTCAGGAGGTATTAACAATACATTAAGTTCAAATTGGAACATGCACCAAGTGTCCACCCTACATAATTTTTTTCTACTTCATTTAGTGTCATCATCTATTTTCTTCCTTCCTTTTATAGAATATCCAATCACATGATTGAGTTTAAAAAAGGTATGAACCAAATAAAGGTTCTCGAGAGTATTTCTTAGTCTATTCTTGAATTATTAATTAGTTTAAAACTAAATTAGTAATTAGATTAAGCTTATATCCTAATTGTTTTAGAATTATTTTGGTTCCAACTTTTTGATCTTGTTGTTCTATGTACTATTATCAGTTATCAATACTATTTTCCTCTCTTCATTGTTTACCATATAAATCTTAAGACACCTTTTAAGTTCACCTAAGAGTAGTGGCATTAAAAAAAAAATAAGAGAGAAATTAAGACCAGTAACAATTTGTTGCTTGATATTTTATATTTTAGCTTTTCACATTTTCTTGGCTTTCTATGGTAATTGATTGTAGATTTTTTTCTTCTATTGAGAGAAAAATAAGTGCTGTCCATACTAATTTTAGTTAAGTTGAAAACCATCAAAATCTTTTAACTTATGATTACAACTTCTTAATTAGTTGCAAAATCGCTGAAATAGATATTAGAAGTTGCAATATAGATAATATATATTAATATGCAAATTTACTAAAAAATCATTTGAAAATCTCTAGTTTAAGAAGTAAAACCTAGACAAGATAATATAGAACCAAATTCCTTGCCACATAAAATGATACAGCTTAAATAGTACCACATTAATCTCCTTGCTTTTCCTCTATGGAAACCCCATGCAAAACGGTGTTTCTATTCATTTGGTCAGATGTTCAAATCTTAATTGCTAATCACAAACAAATTCCCCTTATTTTGCGTCACTAGCTACCATTAAGGGACAACTCTATTGAAAGAGTGCAGTAATTGTATCTCATTACTCTCCGATTAGGCTTTTTAGCCCTTGAAGATGATTTCCTCTGAGAGTTAAAGTTAACAAAATATACAAATATTTACATAATAGAGAGCGAATTCAGGGGCAAAAAATCAAGCTTATTATGAAGGGAAAATTTTTAATAGAAATATTGATTAAGTTCGTTACACATTATGTATATGAAGCATATCTAATACAAACTCAACAATGGAAATTTAAACACTTCATGTGTCTTAAAATTTGAAAGTTTAGACATATCTCATAATAGAATATGAGAAGCTAGTTATTGCTATTGCTCCAATTGATAGTGTGACAACAGTTGAAATATTGCAAAGACTGTTCCTAAGATGGTAATGTTAAAAGGTTTACAATCTTTATGTCTTGATAAATTTTTTCACTTAAAAAATATGCAGGTAAAATTAAAATGGTGTGTTCCATAGGACACCATTTATAAAACGTCATTTAGCTCATAAAATTTACCCAATTAATATTTTTTATCCAAAAGTAAGTAAAGGCTACTCAAACAAAAGTAACAATTTTCAATATAATCCAGCTATAGCCATTGAAGCTGTTAAAGCTCATTTAAGGATTAGTCAAAACTTATATGGTATCCCAACCTTAAGTGAATATATGCATGAAGTCTATTAATATGTTGCGTTCGATATTATACCATGTACAAATGTTTATCTAGTGAGCAAAAATTGTCCATTTTTAATTTTGGAAAAAATTCTTTATATTTGAAAGTAAGTAAGGCCCATAAAACCCCTGTTTTGTTATCCAACCTCTAGTGAATATATGTATGAAGTACATTGCAGAATTCTATTTTTTCTGAACTATAATTTTAAATTATTTTCTCTAGCAAATGTAGTTGGATCAACAAAGTAGAACAATAAGAATTAAATTATTTTCTTTAGCAAATGTAATTGGTTTCTTTTTGAGAGAAGAATTAAATGAAAGTGGAACAATATGCTTAGTCATAGAAAAAAAGACCAAAATCTGAAATAAAGATCGTAAATTAACTCATAAACGGTCACATATAAATTATACATAATGTATGGTTTGAAGTATGAAGTATTTACTCATCAAGAAAATCTACGTCTTCTCAAACAATGATAATCAAAAAATAAGAAAAAAACTATTAAATGATAATCAAAAAGCTGAAAAGATGCATCTTTGCTTATTGAAAGCCATGGATATAACACTCGAGCTTGGAATGATTATATAATAATCCTTGTCACAATTTTGCAACATAAACATTATAAGAATCACTTCAATCTTTAACCATCGGAGTTATCTTCAATTTTAAATCCTAAAAGCCATATTGTTATCCAAGCACTTTAGTTCACAAAAACTATGTGCTTTGTTCTTAAAGTAAAGCCTAAAAATAAAGGAAAAAAACCTGTGGGTTATTCTTCTTCTTGTTGCTCTCTACTAGTTTTTTCTTCTCTGGTTGCTTGCTTTAAGAACGAAGGTAAAAGAATCATTATTTTGAAGCAACTGAATAAATGAAGTCTTGATCTTGTAGGAATCTAAGAGATGCTGGTTGTATAAAGTGATGATCGGATGAAGAAAAAATTTTCAATTAGGACCCTATTTTATGTAGGATATCTATGAGTGTTTAATGCAACAACGCAGCAAGAGTATTTTAGAAAACTCCACAATAAGTGAGGATATATTAATCATCACAAAAAAGAGAAGGAATACCATTATATTATAGGGTTAATCACATTTTATCCCCTTAAAAGATATCCATTTCTCAGTTTACCCCCTAACCTTTAATTTTGCTCACTTAACCCCCTTTAGGGCAAAATTGCCCTTACATTATTTTGACTTTTCATTTATCTTGTTTTCCTTTCTTTTATTTCTTTTTCTCTTTCTTCTTTATTTAATTCTTCCACTTTCCTACAAAAATCTTTACCTTAATGATTGAAATTAAAAAAGAGGAATTGCAGAGATCTATCTTCTCTTTAAAAAATTAAAAAAAATATTCAAATCACTTTCCTAAAATATAATTTTTTTAGCCTTTCAATTCTTTTAATTTTGGGTTTCCTCTTTCCTTTATAGTTTCTTATTTTATTCTCAAGAAAATATCTTAAGATGAAATTGTGACCGGATTAATAATCATCAATTGAAATTTGTGACACGTGGCATCATACAAAAAATCAAAATTAGTTTTTGATGTCTTTTAAACCTTCACCCAGAAATATGCAATTATAAACTCAAAACAAAAATTTTCGTTGAAATGGAATTTCTATTGGGAAGGATGAAAGAGAGAAGAAAGAGAAAAAAAAATAAAAGAAAGGAAAACAATTTCATCTTATGATATTTTCTTGAAAATAAAATGAGAAACTAGAAAGGAAAGAGGAAAATCCAAAATTAAAAGAATTGAAAGGCTAAAAAAATTGTATTTTAGGAAAGTGATTTGAATATTTTTTTAATCATTTAAGAAGAAAATAGATCTTTGCAATTCCTCTTTTTTAATTTCAATCATTAAGGTGAAATTTTTTGTGGGAAAGAGGAAGAATTAAATAAAGAAGAAAGAGAAAAAGAAATAAAAGAAAGGAAAACAAGGTAAATGAAAAGTCAAAATAATGCAAGGGCAATTTTGTCCTAAAGGGGGTTAAGTGAGCAAAATTAAAGGTTAGGGGGTAAACTGAGAAATGGGGTATCTTTTAAGGGGATAAAATGTGATTAACCCTATAATAAATTAGGATAAAATGCACTTTATTCCCTTGTGATTAGCAATTTTTCACATAACCCCATATAGTTTCAAAAATTATATTTAAACCCCTCAAATTTAAACTAAAGTGTTAAAGTGGCAGAAATGATCCTATGTAATAGAACTCATGAAAATGTCGAAATTATCCTTATTTAAAAATAAAAATGGTTGAAGTGAGCAAAGTATATAAATATAATATGTACGACATTTTAACCCCGTATGATTCAATGTTTTACCATATAACTCTTTTATAATTTAGTGGTTTACCACATAGTCCCGTTATGATTTTCGAAATATATACATAACCCTCCTTAGTAAATAGTTTTCAACTTTATATAGATGTATTTTTGACATTTTAGTTGACTCTATTATGGAATGCAAATTTTATCGTTTTGATACTTTAGTTCAAATCATAAGAGAATTATGTATAGTTTTTGAAATCATAGAGAAGTTACGTGAAAAAGCACCAAATCACAGGAGATAAAGTGTATTTTACCATAATAATTAATAATAGATAGATGACATATATGAGTGTGTCTATATATATGTGTATATATATATCCTTATACCCTATTTGGTGATTCCAGTGCATTTTGTTGTCTTATACGTGTAAGAAAAGCATAGATTTTTTAAGCTTATATTACATTTTTGTCCTTTGCTTATTCATTGTTTCCTTGTATACTCTCAAAAGATCCCTTTGTATGGTCCTTTAGCTCTTATGAAGTGGGCTTTTTGATCAATTAGTTTGACACGATTGCTATTTTAAATCACTAAACAGTAATTTGAGGCCCCAATTTACTAATTCCTCCTCAAAGATGCTTTTCTTATGGGTTATGATATTTTTTATTGAGGGTAAAATTGGAAAGTTAGTTTTTTTGTATCCACTTGCATGTTTCTACTGTTTCCAATGCCATTTTCAGCAGAATCACAATCATATATGTGTAAAAACTCAATACGGAGATAGAGATGTACTGTGCCTCATGAATATAGCTCTGTTCTTTTAGCATTTACGTTTTGGGTGCTCTGTTGCTTCTGGTTACTTTCAACTTAAATTCATCTGCCTGTCTGCATTTTCGTTGCTCGTAATGATTTTTTTTTGTTTCTCTTTGCTATAGATGTTAAGATTTTATTTTCGCTTCAATCTCATCCACTTTTTTTGATGATTTTTCTGTTGTATGCATATTATTCAATAAATAACTACTAATCAGTTATTTTCCTCTTGCTTTGGATGCATGGTTCCGGTCACTGTGAATTTATGGTTTGCATGCATGTGTTTTTGACGTTTTTATTCTTTTTTCCAGCAGCTACTTAATACTTGTGCATATCTTTTGATCGGTAATGTTTCCTCACCCATATTTGGTAACTTTTTCTCTGATTTTCTCCATCTGCATGGTTGCATGAAATTTGATTTATATTCCTGTCCATCTTTTTCGAAGAAGCATTAACTAAATATATTTTTCTCTCGTTTGTGAATTTTAGCCAGTAATATTAAAGTGCTTGTACTCACTGTTAATTATATGTATAAAGCAAAGCATAGTTAACTATATCATAGGATTAGTAGTTATAGTGATAGCGATAAGGTAGCTGCATCGAAAGCTATTCGTAATCAGAAGTTGAGGGAGAAATGTGCTATGTTATCATCTGAGGAGAAAGAATTGAGCCGTCTCAAGCAGAGAGAGGCATATCAAAAAAGGAAAGCAAAAAAAAAAAAAGCTATTCATTTAAGTTATCGAAGAGAAACCAGCAGTAAAGCTGTGATTTTGCTTTGCCCTGACATGGAAGTTAGTCCTGATGCAGGTACAGATATTATTCGTTGTAATGACTCGTTGAAATTTAGTATTGATCACAATTCTCATCTGTATGAATGATAATTATTCAGTGTGATTGTTTTTCTGTTAGGAGTGGTGGATAACCAACCTAACAAATGCTGTGAAAAATCCATTAGTGCTCAGAATTTATCAGCTGGCAACAATTTTGATCACCAACTGCAGGCTAAGATGCCTTTATGTACTGATGAGACTATTTTTAATTGGAAAAAAGGTAGATTTAATGTTACTGCATTGCCATTTCATTTCTGCTATTGTTTAAGAATTTTAGTTGGGAATAAGGGAAACTTCATCTAATGATGTCTAGACTGTTGGACAATTAATGTCTCTCAATTTTGGGTGTACAAATCGTAATTACCTGCAATTTTCTCTTTCTTTAGGTGCATTGCAACCTGCTGATAAGCAGTCTTGCGAAGAAAGTGTCCATTCTCAGAACTGCATCAGGTCCAACTATGTGCAAAGACAATTACAGTCTGATGAAGTTTCTGTAGAATGAAGTTTTGCAGGCCACTGAAGTCCAGTTTGCAGCAAATGAAGCTTTATCCATACTGTTACATGCACAGAAACACACACACAGAAGCTTAGTTATTTGTTTTTTGTTCAGTTATTTATTCGTTTCATCATGCATTGTATAGTTTTTATAAGCAGTTCGTAAGTGTACTTAGCCATTGCATAACGATCAGATGATTGATTATATACTTATTAACTTGTGGTTATTGCAACCATTCCTGAGCAGTCTAAAGGAAATCTCAACATTTCTTTTTTTGACTCTTTACTACATGAGCAAGGTCATATTACTTTCAATTAATATACCATGTCTTACTTGCTTAAAGCCCATGCTTCTTCGCTATGAATTTGATTTGCTCATGTTTATCTTCTCTAGGTTCTTCTTCAAAACTGCAATGTCTCCATCTAGCCTTTGCAATCCAATACACTGCAAAATTCGGGTTCATTTGCCTAACTGTGTAACACTGTTTCTATCTTCTAAGTGTCATTACTTACTAACTACTCTTATCCAGCAGGTCAATCTCCAATCTGCAACAATTGTTATAATTATCTTTCAGATGCAATACAAAGTACACCAGGTTTGCCATGAACACATTCATTGTTGGTACTGTTAGCCAATGTTACTTTAGCAATTGTTTTAAAATATTGCCTCAAATACATTCATTTGTACTCTTATAGGAATTGCTGTAGTGCCTTCTCTGAATAATGTGAGACAACAAAATGTCAATGACAGTTAATTATATTGCCATTAAAGGTTTATTATACACCTATTCTGAGTTTCTATTATATTACCTCTTTTGCATTAATAAGTTCCTTTTAACTGATCTCATTGATCTTACAGCTAAATGTAGTTCTGTATGAATAACTTTCTTTTAACTAGTATGATTTTTGTTACAACTAAATGTACCGCTCAGTAACGCTTTACAAGATCTCAAAATAAAAAGGTTATGAGGAAAAAAGGTTCTTAACATATGATTAGGCTTTCAATTTCACTGCTTTTACTTTATGCATGGCTTCTAATTTAACTAAATATACCATTACTTACCTTGACCTTTCAATTTATAATTACATTACAGCTCAAGTAACTAAGGGAACAGAGGCTCTCAGATTTATTACTAACGAATCAAATAAGCTACCTCAGGTTCCTGACTGCCATTTTGAATAGGTAAGCTACCTCAATTGTTAAGACAATCGCATGAGGATTTGCCTCTGTGTCACTTTTCAACTTTTGGTTAGTTCACTCTCAAACCCTTATTGTCTTAGCAACTTCAAACCATTATTTTCTAAAACTTCCATGTGGAAAAACTTTATCAATATTAAAATCCAGAAACACTTTATGCAACATTAAAAGACAAATTTAATAAAAGTATTAAAAATTCAAAGAACTAAAACGAAATAAAGACAAGTTTAAAATTTTGTAAGCCTTTAAACTATTCAATTTTGCCCCTCAATTGTTTCAAATATTTCATTTTACTATTCAATTGATCCTCAAATTTTTTTCTAATACATGCAACAAAACACAACTCACAGGCACCAAAGGGCGGGAAGACCAATCTATTATATATATATATATATATATATATATATATATATATATATATATATATATATATATATAGGGTTAATTACATTTACCTCCCTTGAGTTTTGACCAAATAACGAATCGATCCCTGAGATTTGGACAAATAACAAATTACTCTCCCACGCTAAGTTTGTCAGTTATATGGAACGGAAATAGCCTAAAGTCTAAACAATCCTTATTGATTTCCATCAATTTTTAAAGACATAAAAATAGTAATATGTACTTACCATTTTAGCCTTTAGGCGGGAAACAATATCACTTCAACCCCCATAATCCCAACATCAGTTTCCCATAAAGAGCTGGTATGTTATGGGCAATTTCTTTTTCTTTTTTTTTTAACTTTCACATATTTAATTTATGTTAAATACAAAATATACTAGTTTTCCTTTGGGCGCTATTTAACCAATTTTTTCCATAAAGAGTTGGTACAAAACATACTACAAGACCTGCTAGTTTTCTATAAAGAGCTGGTATGTTATGCGCTATTTAACCAAATTTTCATATTTAAGACTCAAATTTTCAAATACGTTATTTTAATTTTCATAAATTTCAAATACATTATTTTAAAAAGAGCAACTTTCAAATACGTTATTTTAATTTTCGTAAATTTGTTTAAATATGAAAAATTGGTTAAATAGCGCATTAAATACAAAACCTGTTAGTTTCCCATAAAGAGCTGGTATGTTATGGGCAATTTCTTTCTTTTTTTTAACTTTCACATATTTAATTTAATTTATGTTAAATACAAAACATACTAGTTTTTCTTTGGGTGCTATTTAACCAATTTTTCCCATAAAGAGTTGGTATGTTTCCTATAAAGAGTTGGTACAAAATATACTACAAAACCTGCCAGTTTTTCATAAAGAGCTGGTATGTTATGCGCTATTTAACCAATTTTTCATATTTAAGACTCAAATTTTCAAATACATTATTTTAATTTTCGTAAATTTCAAATACGTTATTTTAAAAAGCACAACTTTCAAATACATTATTTTAATTTTCGTAAATTTGTTTAAATATGAAAAATTAGTTAAATAGCGCATTAAATACAAAACCTGCCAATTTCCTATAAAGAACTGGTATGTTATGGGTAATTTTTTTTTTTTTTAACTTTCACATATTTAATTTATGTTAAATACAAAACATACTAGTTTTCCTTTGGACGCTATTTAACCAATTTTATCTTGAAGGTTTTATGCTCGTTAAACTTGGGGAAAAATGGGGGAAGTCTTTTTCTTCTCTCTTTTTGTACAGATAAAGGTAAGCAAGTCAAACGTGATTGGGATGTACATGATAAAGAATTATAATCCCAATATTATATATATATATTTTTAATGAAAAGGATATTTTCGAAACTATAATTAATCTTGATGACAGCTGGATACAATAAAGGCAATTTCGTTATTCCGAGTTTTCTTTTTCCTGATGTCAAGTAGAATCACTAACATCTCTTAACAGCAGGTGAGTAATTGTTCAATGTCTGGTTATTCAAAAGGATAGACTGTTATTTGTCCAAATTTCAGGGATCGATTCGTTATTTGATCAAACCTCAAGTGAGGTAAATGTAATTAACCTATATATATATGTTGCTAGCCTTTTGGATGCTTCAAATCCATCATCTTGCTTGCATGCCTTCTCTTTAAATTTGCTGGAGCGTAGTACTGGTCGCAGATTTTGTTGACTTGCTGATTGTTTTTCTGTCAGATTTAAAGCTGGTTTGACAAGCAAGCGAGAAATTTACACCTACTATCATACCATTTGAACGAAAAAGGGCATTGGGTCCGATTTGGCGTGGGGTTTTGCTTGTCCCGTCCCGTCCGATATATATATATATATATATGTTGCTACCCTTTTGGATGCTCCGAATCCATGATCTTGTTTTTTTTTTTTTTCGAAGATATGTAATTAATTAGTTTAGAAACAATTAGGAGTTAACTCGATCTAAAAATAATCTAAAAAATCTTACAAAAAATTCATGTTTAATCAATTAATGATAGATAGACCTTAAATGTAAAATAAAGATCCTGCGATGTTTCGATGTGGGTTAGTGACACCCCACCCGACGGCCCGACCCCCTCCCCCCTCCTCCTTACCAATGATCCATGATCTTGCTTGCAGCCTGCTCTTTAGATTTGCTGGAGCGCAGTACTGGTCGCAGACTTGCTGATTGTTTCTCTGTCAGATTTAAAGCTAGTTTGACGTGTAAGCCGAGAAATTTGCACCCGCTATCATGGCATTTGACCGAAAAAAGGCATTGTGTCAGATTTGGCGTGGGGTTTTGCTTGTCATTCTTCCAGTTGGTTTCCTATCGTTCCTAGGCTTTGATTTTGGTTTGCCATTGTCCCCTTTGATGGTCAAAAGTCAGATACGAGCACTAGTTTAACGGAGATTTTTTTGCCCTATCAAGAAATACAAAGTTGGAACTGGTGTTCTTGGTGAGCTCGCCATATCTTTCCTTGGATTGGGGCCTTTTTTGGATGATCTAGTTGACAAGGTAATTGCCCTTTTGATTTTTCTGCTTTGTGTGTTTCTTGTCGCTCGAATTTATGTGCATCTCTTGTACTACATATAAGTAAAGGCAAATGACAAGTCCCCATTACAGTCCAGTTTTAGTGTAATTGAACAATTTCAAGCTCTATTTGGGCTTCCCCCGGTAACTAGTAATCCTTAAAAGCAGCAGTACAAATTAGACGACTTCATATTATATTAACCATATCAACTAATATGTATTAAATTGCCCAACTGAAAATTATATTAATTCTGCAGATACCATAATACAGTAGCTTCTATTGTACCAGTACTAACAACTCCATTCAAGTTCTTGGGAATCCAAGAAACCACAATTAAAAGAAAAAAGGCAACAAAGCAACAATGCTTATTAAATATGATTTATGATCAATCTAATCGCCATAAGCAGCGATACCGTCCATTATCCCTGCAACAGTCTCTTTAGACTCCCTCAGCAGCTTGATGCTTCTGTTCAATCTGCAACGTTTATCAGCAACAGATGGAGATTCCTCCAACATCCGCTCCACTCCACCCCCGTAAGGTCCCATCAAGTCGTTCACCATTTCAGCTTCCATGTCTTTGTTCACCAGATTTTGGATGCTGAAGAGTAAATGCAGAGCCATGCAATCAACCAACCTCCTCAGAACAATCTTCCAATAAGCAGTCATCCTCATTTTCAGATCAAAAGCTTGTCGTGCAACAAGCACATGATTTCTTAGATGCCCGATTTCAACCACACCAAAACCATCGATCTCCATGCTTGTTGGCTTCCATTGATCATTAATAAGTTCCATGAATGTGTCCTGGCTTTCCATCAGTTTATGACAGGTTGCAGAGTATTCAGGATCGCAGGTATAATCGGTGAGTTTCTCCATGTCTATAATCTGCAGTACCCAATCCACTGACTGCTCCGTTTTCTTGGAAACAAGATTTTGGGTAGCTCTTCTGATTGAAGATTGGAGTGGTGGGTAGTTGTCAGAGTGCTTCATCAAGACAGGGACCAGCACCCCTTGTAAATACTCCCAGAACTTGTTCACAAATTCAGCTGGTGTAGCAGAAATGGCCTTGACCCTTTTCTGCAGTAAAGCTAGAAAAGCAGCGCGAGGAAGGAAATTAGGTAAGCTTATACCTTTAGCTTCCTCCAGGATGCTAATCTCTTCCTCCAAGAAGTTCTGCTTCTGTTCGCTTTTGATAGAGATGGGCTGCAATTCGTCAGAGTACTCGCTCAGCATCGTTGCCAGTCTTGCAGTACAATGCATTTCTTTTTCATCTGGATACTCGTCGAATTCCCCTCTGACAAGTATTTTCCTCAGCGACTCTTTGGCTGAAGATATGATACGCATAAAAGCAGTCACCGCTTCAGGAACTGAGTTCAGCTTTTGTGGCAACTTGTTCAGCTCTGCTACACTTGCAGCTAGCTTGTCATTGATCTTCCTCACGATATCTGGCAAGCATTTTGAAATTATAGTTGCCTGAATTTGCACCAATTTCTGAGCTAAAACAGGGATGCCAACTATAGACTTGCTAATCTTGGACAGCTGCGGATGTGTTTGGAAAAGCATAGCTTCTTCAGCTCGAGCTTCCTCATATGATTCGTCGCCAATACGATTTCTCACGCAGACGTATCCAAGGCCAATGTTCACATCATCGGCTGTTACCTTCTCCATCAAGCCTTCAGGGGCCTTGTCTGCCTTGGTGACAACTGCTAGAGTTCTTTCGCCGGTTTTGTCCACTTTTTGGGACATCCGAATGGATTCGCAGGTCGAAAAATCGACACTAGCAGATAAAACGTTAAGTATTATGCTTTCTTCTGGTTTGATATACTCCATAATGATTGCTGAAATTTGCTCGTAGATGTCTTCAGGCTGCCCGTGAACTGGAACTCTAGTAATCCCAGGCAAATCCACCATAGTAAGATCAGGGACACCATCCTTTTTAACAGTCAAAGTCAGGGGAACATTTGATATCCCCTTACTTCTGCCAGCGATCTCGTCAGTTGCAACGCTGATGGCCTCAGCAATATGTTCCTCATCGGTTGAAACAACTCTTCCATTGAACTCTAAGCTCAGCTCCGGCTGGGGACTGGGATGACTTTGCAGCCTCATAACCAAGGGAACCCTCGTGCAAATCCCCTGTCCTCTGGGCAGGCTAATGCCTGCTAGCGACTCTAGAACACTAGACTTTCCTGAAGATTGATCTCCAACAACAACAATTGTTGGAAGCTGGATTCCTTCTTGCATGACTTTGAGGCTTCGCAGCCTGTCTACGCAGTCAAGCAATGGCCTAATGCGTTCATTGTAGGATGATACAATGGGGGCCTGGATTGCTAGTGGTTCTTGTTGATCATGATCAACTTCAACGAGGGATTTGGTGATTTCTTCAGAAGCAAAATCGGAGCCATTGATTAGTGCACCCATGTTTCTTGTGGTTGTTGGTTTTCAGAATTTCGACTGTAATGTTGCAGGTGAAAAAGGTCGGAAAGTTTAGAGGGAAGGAAAGAGATGAAAGGAGCTAGGTCAGGTGATAGCAAATGGGGACTTGTGGCTGAATTTATAGGGATCCAATAATTACTGTACTGGTGTTTCCTTGTGGTGGAAACACGGCATTGGAGTCAATTGACTTCTTTGGAAATGACTTAAGAATTAATAATAGCTAGTTTGGGAAATGAAAAGAAAAGGAAGGTTTTAAAGGGATAAAAAAGTTTTTCTATTGTTTGCGAGTTAAAATGAGAAGGTTGTTTGGGAGTTAAAATGAGAAGAAAAAGAAAAGATTAGGAAAGATTCCACTGCCCTCCATCTTTTGGAAAACTTTTCATCCAATATTGGGCGGAAAGGGAAGGAATGGACAGAAGTTTAAGTAAATTTTTCAATATGACCAAATTACCCTTAAAATCCTGATATAAAACATTTTAATACTGGATGAATTCCTCTCACATTTGTTTATAGAAAGGGCATATTTATAAAATAATTTGTTTAAGTATCTTTTCCTTTCTTTTGTATTCAACTTCTAAATAAAAGAAAATTACTCACTTTTTTTTTTTCTTTTTTAAAATTCCCAGATAACTTAGATAGAAACTTTTGATTCTTTCTTTTCTTTTCTAACTTATCATTTCTCTTCTTTTCTTTTCTATTCTAAACTCCCAAACTAACTATAAGAGAATCCAAAGGTGAGGGAACGAGTTGGATCGTACAAAGGTGGGTAAACATGGCTGGCATGGAAAAATGAAATATGACTTCAGAAGCTTGCCCTGCACGTTCGTCCCACGATCTAGGGGATGCAGATCCTCTGCGGTTGCATCTACAACCGCAGAAGACGGTTGTGAGCCGAGATCAATCCATTTGAACTTTGGTTGATTGTGACCAATAATTTAAAATTCAAATAAATTTTAGATCAATGATCGAGATCAACCCAAGTTCGGATAGGTTGATCTCGATCATCCGATCTGCTAACCGTCCTCTGCGGTTGCATCGATAATTGCAGAGGATTCGGAACCCAATTCGATAATGTATAAAACCTTTTAAGAGGAAATTAATGGAGAGAGAAAAAATGAAGGGAAAATCTTTCAAATGCGACTAAGATTGATGTGAAGAATCCAAGGATGTAAGTATTAAGGAAAAAAACCATAATGCATAAAATTGAATTGTTTTCTATAAGATTGTTATTTCTTGTATTTTATGATGAATCAACAAGATTTATGACTAGTTTTTACATTTTTTTTTTATTTAGGTCCTGTTTGAGGTTGCGATACTTTTAGTTTAAAAAAAATACTTTTAGGTGCTAAAATACTTTTAAAATGTTTGGTGAGTATCATCCCATAAAAATAAGAGTTGAACTTTTTATGTTAAAAGTACTTTTAACAAAAGATCAAATTTGGTACTTTTAAAGTATCTTTTGTGATTTAAAAAATAAAACATCAAATTTAATCATTTTACCCTATGTTATGAATCAAATAAAGAGATAAAACAATATATTTAAAAGCATTCAGTTAATAAATATTTTTATTAAAAGTTCTGTTAGGAAAGTAATTTTCAATAAGTTACCGCAATCCCAAATGGCCTTAAGTGTGTTCATCTAATTTGGTATTAGGGGCTTCCTATGGTATACGTATAGACATCTTTAAAGTGCCACATGTGGATATGAGTTAATTTATATACATGTCATTTTGTTAGTAGTTTCTTTGTATATCTCAGAATCATACTTTTATGTGTCTGTAACCCTTGTTTTTTGGGATATATATCCATAAATTAATGCAGCAACACTTTATGGCCCTCAAAAATTTTTTTTACAGAATCTGTAATTTACCCTTTTTGAACTACAAAATTCCCTTTTGGCATTATCCATACATTTCTTTCATGCTAAAAATATGTTTGGGAAGTTGATGCTACATAAATCATACGTTAGGAGAAGAATGAAGGGGCTCTTAAAAGATGTTCTTAATTCTTTACATTCTTCTTTCTTCATGAATCTTTTAAACTTTCACTTAAGATAAGTTAAATAAGTTAAAAAGAGTGGAAATTTCTTGTTGAATCGATCCAGCTCTAAGTTCCAAGTCTTCCCTTATTGTCATCTTCTTATTCTTTTTCACATATTGTCTTGTCACTTATAAAGTCGTCTTCCCAAGTCTACCCTTTATAGTCAGTCGTCTTCTTTTTCTTTTCCACATTGTTTGCTTTTCAGCTCTTGTTAGTCATGCTTAATTGCTTATGAGAATTGTTACCTTAAGACTAGAGAGGAAGTGTCAAAAAATAAGGAAAGTAATAGGCAGCTTCATATCATGTGATTACGTTTTATGACTTAATACACCAAAAAGATTTCTTGTATTTTATGATGAATCAACAAGAGTTTTGTTTGGATAGTTTGAAATATTATTTGGAATAATTACCGTAACATTTTTTGTGATTTGATGTATGTGAGATAAAAAGATGGTTGAAAATATAAAAAGGTGGGTTGGGAAATATGTTTATTATGCAAGCAAAATATTATTTGGAATAATATTATTTACGACTAGTTTTTACTTTTATTTTTTTTTTCATTTAAGTCTGTTCACCTAATTTGGTATAGGGGCTTCCTATGGTATACGTATAGACATCTTTAATAATGTCACAATATAAAGTGAAACATGTGGATATGAATTTATATATATATATATATATATATATATATATATATATATATATATATATATATATATATAACACACATACTAGTAAATACTACACATGCTTTGCATGTGAATATAGTAATCAAAATTTACTAGTATTTTTGTAGCTACTAAAATTTGTTGATTATCTACTTCATAATAAACTTATGTATATTTTTCAATTTCTTTAACTAATTTTGGCTACAAACATTATTTAAATTTGAACTCTTTGACCTCAAGCTATTAGAACTTTTTTTGAGCTTTTATTGATTTAAATTTGGATTGAACTTTGATAACAATTGTTGACACTATCATGTTTTATCAAGGTTGTTGTGATTACCCTTAAATTATAAAATTGCACATTTTTATATAGTTCAAACTAATGTTATTAAGAAGGAAATATATATATATGCACATATCAAGCATGGGAGAGGCAAATCTAATTTGAGTGCTATTAAAATTTTAAAAGGGGCATTAGAATACAACATGAATTGACTTGTTAGACTTTTAACATTCCGATTACTGTACTATGCATCTACTTTCCTTCATTCGATGCTTTTGCAAGCTTAGTAATCTGTCTAGATATGTCTTTTTCCTATTGAAAGTAAAATCTATGATGGACTTTCTAGTGAAATTATTTAGATTTTAACAACCAAGAAACTAAGATTTGGTTAAATTATTAAACACTTCCTGAATAGTATTTGCAATATCAATACTTATGATTACTGATTATTTAATTGTAGAATTACAATTAGTTAATTATATAAGAATATAATACATGATGGTATTTCTTATTTCTTTAGACTTAGGTTTTCTATAATTTTCATTTCGTATAAAACCTAAGTCTTTTTGATGAGTAGACGATTATTATTTATCATATTATATGAGTTGAATTAGTTAGCTTTTTGATGAAGTTCTTTAGTAGTATGAAGTGAGCTGTATTATTTTTTTTTTAAATTTTTTTGCACCATTTTTTGAATTGTTTACATATATACATTTTGTATATGGACTCTTTATTTGATTCACAAGGGTATTTTCAATCCATCATATTTAATTATTTCTATGTGAATGTTCATTGTCATCGATTGAGATTTCATTGACAGATGTAGTTGAGTATTCTCCTTTTTTATTTATCTTCTATTGTCTTTATAATTTTGTCTGAAAACAAATGCAACATAAAGCACAAACAACAACCATTCCTTTTCCGTGCTAATATGTACATTTAAATTAATCCATAGATTTTTTTCCTTTTTGTTTTAGAAGAAATAACTCTAATTGTGATATCAAAATTAGTTAGTTCGTTATAAGTGAAATATAAGAAAATTTTTCATTGTTTGCTTGGATTTGTGTGACATGAATTGTCATTTCAATTAAAACTAAGTTGCTTGCATGTTTGTTAGTTGCATGAACATTTTTTTTTTTTTGTCAGCAATGATACATTTGTATAACCTACTCTATCCTAATTTAGGGGGAAGGGGGAGCCTAAGGAGGCAGTGGTAGGGGGCTAGTGGGTATACAGACCCAACTAAATTAAGGAATGTTCTGACACAATCCTTAGATTTTTTTACTACAGGTGAGATTTGACCCCTCACCTACAGCTCAAAGAGGGACTTAAGCCCCTCCCTGGTGAGCCATTGGCCAGTGGTTTGTTAGTTGCATGAACATGTGAGTTGCTTTCTTTTTTGTCTTGTTAGTTGTTCAGCTTTTCAATTGAAACTACAGTGTATATATGTTTCCTTGTGGTGGAAAGTGGAAACACGGCATTGGAGTCAATTGACTTCTCTGGAAATGCTTAAGCGAACCCAAAGGCAAAGGAACGAGTTCGATCGTACAAAGGTACGTAAACATGGCAGGCATGGAAAATCGATCATATATATGAAACATGACTTCGGAAGCTTGCCCTGCAGTTTAATCCCACAATCCAAAGGATCCGGATCCTCTGCAACCGCAGAAGACGGTTGAGACTTGAGAGTCGCAATCGATCCATTCCAAGTTTGGTTGGTCGCGACAATTAATTGAAAATTTTAAATAAATTTCAGATCAATGATCGAGACCAACCCAAGTTCGGATAGGCTGATCTCAATCATCCGATCTCTCAAACCGTCCTCTGCGGTTGCATGGACAATTGCAGAGGATTCGGAACCCAATTCAATGTAACTATAACTTTTTTAAGAGGAAATTAATGGTGAGAGAAAAAAATGCAACTAAGATTAATGTGAAGAAGAATCCAAGGAGGTAAATATTAAGAAAACAAAAACCATAATGCGTAAAATTGTTTATTGTGTGTGAGTGTGTGTCTGTCATTTTGTTAGCAGTTTCTTTGTATATCTCAGAATATTTCCGTTTGGATTGCGATTTTCCTCAGAAAAAAATTATTACGTTTTCCGTGAACACATTTTCCTATCACCTTTTTACCTCACATATATCTAATTGCTACAGGTAATTTTTCTACAAAAAATTCAGAAAAATGCAACCCAAACGGGGCATTTTTTTTGTGTCTATAGCCCTTGTTTTTTGGGCTATATATCCATAAATTAATGCAGCAACACTTTATGGCCCTCAAAAATTTTTTTTACAGAATCTGTAATTTACCCTTTTTGAACTACAAAATTCCCTTTTGGCATTATCCATACATTTCTTTCATGCTAAAAATACGCTTGGGAAGTTCATGCTACATAAATCATACGTTAGGAGAAGAATGAAGGGGTTCTTAAAAGTTGTTCTTAATTCTTTGGATTCTTCTTTCTTCATGAATCTTTTAAAACTTTCACTTAATATAAGTTAAAAAGGCTGGAAATTGTTTGTTGAATCGATCCAGCTCTAAGTTCCAAGTCTTCCCTTATTGTCATCTTCTTATTCTTTTTCACATATTGTCTTGTCACTTATAAAGTGGTCTTCCCTTTATAGTCAGTCGTCTTCTTTTTCTTTTTCACATTGCTTGCTTTTCAGCTCTAGTTAGTCATGCTTAATTGCTTATGAGAATTGTTACCTTAAGACTAGAGAGGACGTGTCAAAAAATAAGGAAAGTAATAGGCAGCATCATATCATGTGATTACGTTTTATGACTTAATACACCAAAAAGAAAAAAGTTTCCCTGTAAATGCTGCTACTTTTTCCTTTTTGGTCATGGAAATGCTGCTAAGTTCTTCTTCTCTTTTTTTTTCCTTTAATTTTTCCTGTTAAAAAGGAAGACGTGAGATTTGAAAAGCGAGAAGAAAATGAGACTTAAGAAGCGAGGAGGAAGAAGAAGGGTGTGAATCCGAGCTTCTAAATGCTTGGGCCTCACGCCAATCTCTCCTTCAATTTTCTTCTTTCATACACAAATTCTCACTCCCATGGAGTCAAGCCCCTGCTACAGTAATATTGCCATTCATAAACTAAGGCCTGTTCGGCATTTGAATTTTTTGTCAAGTTTGTCTACTACAAGTTTTTTAAAAAATTTAGCTACAAAATTTGTAAAAAATTTAGCTACAGTAACTTCAAAAAACTTTTCAAATTTTTTAAACTATACACTTCAAATTTTTTTTAAAAAATTTCTACAGTAAGTTACAGTAAAGTTTTAGAAAAACACTCAAAAAATTCACCTGCCAAACGGGACTTAAATGAGAATGATCTGGTTTTAAGAGCCAACAAGCCTCCTTTTTTTTTTTTTTTTTTTTTTTTTACCAGAAAACCAATAGTACTCCTAGCCAATACTGACACTATAATTTTACAAAAAATTTATTACTGGAGAAATCACGGCAAGTGTTTGGTATCGTTCGATTTTCAGAGTGAGACCCTCTCCACAGCCTCTTCTATCAGTGAAACTATTTGTGATTGGGGCAGTTGGCTCATAAATCTACAAAGAAGTTTAACTTCCACCAATATCCTATACATTATAGGTGTATCGTTTAGCAGTAAATCATTTGGCACCAAACCAAAAGTTTCCCCACATATTGGTCCAAAGCAGCTCCAAAATCTGAGGCGAAAACTGGATGGCAATCAAGCCAGAAGCAAATGCTGCCTGAAGCAAAAGGGGCAGCACCAAAAGCTACAGTTAGCAAGTTGGATATATTTTACCTCAGATGTGATTCTGACCTGCTTTCCACAATTTGTTGTGAGATCCTTAACATAACTTCAATACCATAATTGCATCACATCAGGGTTAAGATCCACAACAATTTCCAGAGCTTGAAATATTTTAATAGGCGGGCAAAAACAGGCAACATCAAGTTACTTAGAAAGCCAAATATTGCATCACACAGAATCACCCAACTTCAATACCATCATTGTATCACACAGAATCACGTCATTGTTAAGATCTACAACAATTTCCAGAGCTTGAAATATTTTAAGAGGTGGGCAAAAACAGGTACATCAAGTTACTTGGAAAACCCAATAATACTTTAAAATCTAATTTAACATAAGTAGGAAAGCTTGGAAAGAAGAGATGGCATCTGCTGATGAAACCATTGCTATCCAACCAAAAGCACAAATTATACGTCTGATCACTAAGCCAATGCAGATCACCATTTCACGACACCCCATTCCCAAAATAAGGAGGAAAACAAACATCTCCCATTGGTTATGTGTCCGTATTGTCCCTCAAAATCCAAGATTCAGATGATAGCAATCAATTACAAAACTCAGGTAGCCTAAAACAAATGGGGCAGTGGCACAGCAGGCCAAAAAGCTAGCAATGCACAAAACAGAATCTTTACATATCTAAGCAATCTATAGCTAAATCACGCATTCAAGAAAATCACAACCATTTAGCAAACAGCAAGATAAGTGTCCTGAAAACAAACTCTTTAGAACTTACAACCAGCTAGTCCTATTATTTGCATAAACTATTCAAGAACAGTTGGAATAAATGGTGATATGAGGATATGAAAGTATCAAGATATAATCTTAAGATTGATTTCTAAAGCATTCTGAAACCATAACTTCATTACCATATGTACAAACAGAATTATCATAATTAAGATCCACAAAAGTTTCTGTAACTTTGGGATATCTAATTGGTAGGCAAAAGCAAAGTACATTGGAGAAGATAGTAACATTTTACGACCAAATTAAACATAAGCGAGGGTCTCCATATGTCTATAGATGTCCTTCCATTGATTAAGGTGACTCTTCCAACTATACCCAAAGTCCACTGGCCCTACTTCAGCAACCTCTATAACAACAGCATCATTAATTTTGTAAAGCATCACCTTATCTGGAAAAGCTGTCACAAGGCTGGCTTTCTTCTCTTTCTCATCCTCGAGGAGAAAAAGCATACCAAATGGTCCAAATGTACATTGCCTCCTATCAGCACGATCAACGAACTCAACTACCATTGATGGATATAGAATTCTTAGAGGAGCAAGATCGATATGGTATTTCAGAACCCATTTAGAATAGTCCCTTTCCATCTCAAAAACATCAAACAACAACCCAAATGGGTTGTTGACCTCAATAACATATAAACACCCATTACACTCCCCAAAGTACCAAAATTCCCACTCACTGAACTCGACAGGAAGTGACGGCATGTCTCGGTGAAGGCATTCTTTATCCAAGTCAAAACATATCATATACTTAAAATCGTTGAGCCAATGGAGATCACCATTCCACAAAACCCCATTCCCGAAATAAGTAGTAGGTAAATCAGGAGGATCCATCTCCAACGTGTCCATACTTTCCCTCCAAATCCCAGTTTCAGATGCATAGACAGCAAATCCACATCTATCCCAAGTGTCACCATGGTAATCATCCCGCCATATATACACAAGTTTGAAATGATCAGATTTTGAAGGATCAAACACAATATTCAAAGCCTCAAAACGACGGGTTATTTGAAAATGATAGAAATGAGGATCATCGAAGTAAGGATCATAATAAGGATCATTGAAATGAGGATCATTGAGCTGAGGATCATTGGGCTTAGAACCATTGAACTTAGGAATAAGTCTATGCTGACAAGTAGTAGGATTATAGACCACAAATTCTCTATGATCGTCACAATCATCTAACTTGAACACCAGAGCTAATAACCCATTGCATGAATGAAAATCCACAATTGCACCATTATCAAAGAAATTGTTCAAGTGGGAAACCATTTTAGCCATTGGATTTACATACCCATCCGAGAGGGAGATGAAATTGAGCTCTTGTGGGGTCTTGTTGTATGTCCACGGGAACACAAAGAGTGCTTCGGTGGCAGCGGAGGCAGAAGAGGAAGTCCCGACGGTGGTGGGATAAAACCGCGAGTGCAGACGGCGGAAGACAGGGTCCGAGATGATGGAGAGCCATTGCTTGGAGACGCATTGGAAGCGAAGGAGGGATTTTGGGGGCAAATAAAGCAAAATTTGTTGCAAGATATCTATATTGTTGGCTATAAAGATCGCTGCTGCCTGAGAGTGGTGGGTTTCTGGTATTGATGGTGAGAGTTTGCTCGCTGGTTCGAGGGGAAGCGGAACCGGCGGTTGAGAAGATAGAGAGATTCGTCTGGCTCTGCTTAGGTGCCTAATGAAACGCCCTCTTGATCCTGCTTTCTGGGATGATTCGGCTGAAGATTTTGCTTTTTCTTCTTGCGACGATTCGGCTGAAGAATCTGCATTTCCTGCCTCGCCGGAGAGCATTTTTGGAGCGGTGGCCGGTGGTGGAGTGTGATCGCTAAAGCCGCGTTCCAAATTATCTGATCGCTCAAAAATGAAGAGCTGCACTTTTGGAAGGACGTATTTAAAAGACCTTCAACTATCTACCCATCCCACTTTAACCCCTTATTCTTTCCTTTCAATTGCAATATCTAACCCCTCATAATTTGATAGTACCAAAATGCTCTGATTCATTAATTGATTGAAATTAGCCTTTGCAATCACAGTTGTTCTTGGAGCCAAATTCACAAAGTGTACCATCTTGTTACTCTTTCTTCAAAGAACATCTATGGAAAAAATATAAACGTTATATTTCATGATTTGTTGCGTTAACGACTGTTGTTTTTTGTAATTTAAATAAGTATTTTATTATGTATTTATTAGGATTAATCTTTCTTCTATTGACAGTGTATACATTGTTAGCGTTGGATGACAATAACTAATGTAAATTTTAAATTTTAAATTTAATTTTTACATATATGTCATATATCTAACGATGATAGTGTATGTATTGTCAGTGTATATAATAAAATTTAGTCTATTTATTGTTTATATTTTCCGTTGAAGAAAGATTTGATGCTAATATTAATTCAAGAGAGCTCAATGTTAAGGGTAATTTTGATAGTATAAATTAGTTTCAGTGAATTAACTATCGTACAACTCGTGAGATGAAATCATTTCAACCAAATTGAAAATTAGATGGAGTTAAGTGTTGTAATTTGGAAAATTGGGGAGCAAATTGGAAGAGGGTCCAGAGGAATATAGTTGATTAGAGGTTTTGCTGAATGTTGGTTACGACAAAAAAGAAGGGGGCCGATCTTCTGGTATTCGTATGTGATTATTTTTCAAAATAATATTTGTTTTGAAACTAGCCCAGTATAAAGGTGAAATTCTAAAATGGTCCCATATATACTATAAAATCCTTTTTCCCTCCCATATAAATAAACTTGGTTCCTTTTTTTGGTTTAATCTCATATTCAATTGTTTTTCCTGAACAAATTCTGACAGCTCACCGAATCAAAATCTTGGAGCTGTAAGTAAAAGAAGTCGTGAAATAAACATATGGCTCGCCTTGATCTTGAATGATGCCCACAAACTTGTTATCTTATTGGGAAAAGACTAGCTGGTAAGGTTATGAGCTAGTACAAATATGGACAAGGGACAAATATGGACAAATATGAGCTAGTAATATGGGGTTGCCAATTGATCGATTCTCTCCATTTAACTTCCTCTATTTATTCATTCTGCGTTTATCTATACCTAGCTAAATGTTTAAGGTGAAGGATTCTCTTTGTTTGGACAGCAAGAAAAATTGCTACGTTTTTCTTGAACATATTTTTCAATCATCTTTTTATCTTATAAAAAATCTAGAAAAATGCAATCCAAACAAGGCGTACACTATTAAAGTATACCATTAGCTTATTTATTTGTTTTGACCTTTTGTTTTTTGCATGGCACTTGTATAAATGGCTAACATTAAAATCCTAACGCAGCAAAAAGTAAATAGATTAATCGCAAAGCAGAAAACTCTTGAGCGTGGATACTTTGTTTGAAAGATTAAAGAGCTTTAATCATTATAAAGTATGATTAAATATGGTGCAAAAACCATTCATACATCTATCCATTTCTCCTACATCATCCTCTTTGCCGTATATAAACGGATAGAAAGTAATTAAACTCGTTTCGCTACTTCCCTTAACCCCAAAAAAAAAAAAGCTCGTTTTGCTTGAGGATGCAATTTCATGTGTACGACATGTCTTGCCCGTTGTTATACACCTACTGTGTAGCTGTTAACAACACAAAAAAAAAAAAGAAGGGATAATTTCAGAAACCTCCCTTAAAGTTTCAAACAATTTCACTCGGCTTCCTTTAGGTTTAATAAATTACACTTACCTCCCCTAACATAGTAAAGTACCTAAAATACCTTTCACTTGGTAGACAATTCTCAATTTAAAACAATAGATTTACAAAACCCAAAAAAAAAATTGTTTTTCTATTTCTTGTCTATTTTTGCTCCTTTCTTTTCTAGTTAATATACTACTATACCCTTTTTTATTATCTTCAATTTTATGGATATTAGCAAATTGAAATTGCAAAATTAACAAAGGGAGCAGATTATGTGTCAAACTAGAGAGAAATGAAAAGTCTCGCAGAAATAGAGAAATAAATAATGAAATTAATTATTGAAATAGGAAGAAAAACCAAAGATGTGAAATTTGTCATATTTTGCTTGTTGGCAAGAAATTTTTTTTGTAAAATGTCAATAATTGCATAAGGATTTCTTCAATTGAATTAGAAATTTTTTATTATGATTTTATTGTGGAGGTAGAATTTATTTTCTGCTTTTGAGATATTAATATTTTTCAGGTCATAAGATATTTGAAATGGTGGTTTTAGGCTAGATTAGCTTGTATTAAAAAGATATTTGAGTATTGAGATTTAATATTGGGGTATAAAATTGGTTGTCAATGGTATGTGTCTCTATTTGTGTATTTTTTGTATTGTATTTTTATTTTTTTGCATGGCAAGCATTGATATTGTATATGCAATTTGAAATCTTTTAGATATCTATTTAGATTTGGAACTTATGGTTGGATGGTTGTTAGGAATTAAGTTTGTCGATTTGTGTAAAACATGGAAGAAAACGATTGAATATACTATGTTTTTCTTTCTTAGTTTTGTGGAAAAGGATAATTTAGGATTTTTGAGAGAAGATCTAGCTTGTTGGACCTACATTGTTATATAAATAGTAAAAGTAAGGGAAGTATATATAATTTTATAAAACTTCAAGGGAGCTCTCTGCAATTATTAAAAATCTCAGAGGAGGTTTGTGAAATTATCCCAAAAAGAAGTATATAGTTTCAGAAAGTAGGTAAAGGGAGGTTGGAAGAAACACAAGTTTCCACGATATAAAGAAAGGATAGGCGTTTGGAAAAAAAAAAGAAAAAGAAAGGATAGGATTTTCCTCCGCTAATTCTAATGGATTAGGTTCTGGCAGTTTCTTTCTCTTTCAACTCCAGTAATAGACTTTCTCGGTTGCCTAAAATTATGACTTCAAGGAATTCCGGAAATTTTGAACTTTGCAAGTATGGACTCTAGAGCAGCTAAATATGTAAATTTGCCTCCTAAGTCTTTCCAATTTACGTGGTGAAATTTTGCAGCAGAATTGCGTTTGTACCATAAGGGGTTGCATTAATTGAGTGAGTGTACAATCACTTGCCAGTAATTTTTTTTTTTTGTCCCATTAGTTTAGGAGCTCAGATAAATGTTCTGTTGCTAATGCAGTCTATGATTCCTAATCTGCTCTGTATTTCCCAATACAAGGAGGTGGAGGCCACTGTCATACCTTGGATTCTGCTGTTGTTTGTGTCTCGTTGCTTCAAGATTATTCTTCTATAAATAGTATTTCTTTCTTTATGGTAAGTATAAGGTGAAAACTGAGCATGCATTTGCGTGCACTCATGTACCTCAATAGTCGAAACGGCCAAGAGATCTTATGTTCCACACCCTATGCTATTTTCTGTCTTACTTTTTATTATATTGCTATTTCTCTTATATAAACATCATGTTTTAGTTCTTTTTTTATTTCCTTAAGATTCAATAACTATTAATTGAATAAAAAATAAATACAACAGCTTCAATAAAGTAATATATATATAGTAGAAAATTAAAAAATACATCAGAAAATTCATAAAAAATCTCATTTTTATGAATTTTGATTTTTTGAGTTGTTAAATTTTTGTATTACTTAGTTAATCATTATTGGATCTTAAAGAAACAAAAAGAACTAAAACATGATATTTATGCAGAAAAAATAGCAATATAATAAAAAATGAGACAGAAAATAACATACATGAGATAATTGTTTCCTTTGTGATTCGAGCACATGCACACATTTTGGCTATTGAGGTACAGTAGCTAAAATGGGACAGAAGATCCGTTGCATCAATCAATTGGAGATTGGTTTCCTTAACTTCCCAAGCTGCAACAAATCTGATCTAATGCGTATATCCTTGGTTTCCTTAACTTACCATAAATCGTCCAACACAGATTGAGTGACCTTACATAGACTTCCCGAAGGGAGAAAAATACGCACTTGTACGCTTGCTAATCCATCCTGAATGCGAGTATAAATCTCACGCTTTCATTTTCAGTCTGCAACAATTAGCAAGCACCAGTAGCCGTGTATTATCAATAGAAATTATTACATAGCTGTACTGGTTTTCTCTTAGTGGTTTTTAACAACACCTGCAGCCACAATCATAAGATGGCATCATTTTCAGCAGCAATGCAGATGTTCTTGATCGTGGGTATTTTAGCCACGTACTTTCAAATGGGACTAGCCCAAGACCAAGAGCAACAACTAGTAATTCAGGGTGTGAAGCCAACTGACTTTAACAGGATACTGGAATGTTTGGCTGCCCTGCCGGCGATTGCAGAATGCGGTGCTGATATTTTGAACATTCTTGAGGGACGCCAGAACGCCAACCAATATGCACTGAGCAAGAATTGTTGCAGAGCTATCTTTAACATCGCAGCTAAATGCGATCTGGCCAAGCTTCGTATTGACCTCGAGGTCACAAGATCTATCCTGGTAGCATGTGCCAGAGGTGTAGCTTCTCCACCAACTGGAGCAGTTGACGATAAAAGCATTGGGGATAAGGATTTTTCTTGGCCTAATCTATATTAGTTTGAAGCCTTAGATGTTCAATTTCATCCCTATCTCTTTCAGTTATTTGATTCATTGAGTTGGAATGCTTCTTCATAAACCACAGAAATGGAAATTTCACTAGTTTCCCTAAGTTGCGTCTCAGTGTGCTAATACGTTGTCCTAAATGGAGGATATGTTAGGACTAGTTAAACGATGAGTCCTCGTTGTACCTCTTTCTCAAGAGTTTCTGACAAATAAAATTGATAACAAGACAAAGTACGCCTGCTTGTTTCTGTCCATTGTACTTTACAAGAAATTTTAAGGAAGTAGGAATTTCGACAAAAGCAAAAATGAATTAAAACTAATTCAAAACAGGGCCTAAATTTCATGGTCCTTATTTTTTTTTTGATAGACCCTCTTTCTGCTGTTGCAATTATACATCAATGAGTTGCTCCTAGAAGAAGAAGGTGTTTGGCATTAGGCAAGCACTCAATTTTTTCAGAATCTATACTTTTCTTATCCTTCATTGAATGTTTTCCTTTATTACAGCTAGTATAAAATTTGATAACAAACAATGAAACTCAAGCTTTGTGATCAACCCTGGATGATTTATCACATTAAAAGTCGACTTTATTGATCTCCACAAAATCTTGTTCAAGTCGAATGAATTTTACATTCTAGGAGATATAGAAAAAAAAAACCAATAAAGCCAAAAATTTGGCCCATAATCGAGTTTAGAGCATAGTTATTAAATTTGGTCTGGCCTAGTGACCTGGGCATTAGACCGGGCTGGGTTTCTAGTTTAACTGGATAAGCAATTGACCTGGTCAAACTCGGACAAACCCGTTTGATCTAGTGATTCAACCGAGAACCGGTTCAATTTTTCAATTGATCTGGTTTACCTTTATTTGTTTTTAATAATTGTGGCCTTTTTTTTTAAACAAAATGTATATATGCTTTTAATAAAATTTGTGCATTGGATTTTCATTTAAATATGTATAGGACTTTACCACTTGTTTAGTTTTTATTTGATAACTAATTTTTTTTTAATAAACTTGTTTATTTTTTATTATATAATCAGTCCTTTTAACTTTTAAACTGGCAATATTTGATTAGTTAGAAAATTACTTTTTTAAACAAAAAATAAAATAATGAAAAAATAATGCTGATATAATTTTTTTTATACTTGCACTATATTATTTATTTATTTAAAAGTACAATAAAATGAAGTTAAATCTTCTATTAGTATCTATGTATTTATTATATATATATTTTAAGTATAATAATTAGTATCTAAAAGCACTTTATTATATATTTTATGTATATTAAAATTACTATTTTATATTTATAAATATTAAATTAATACTCACCGGTTCAACCAATGACCCATTGGTTGAACCAGTGATCTATTGATCTAGTCCCACTGCAAGTTCCTTATCGGGTCGAGTTTAATAACTATGGTTTAGAATTGATGGAAATGGCATTGCTATTGCTGAATAGGCACTTTGAGCTTAAATAGATAGGGTTAAATGCATTAAACCACCATGAACTTTGACTCTAGTTGCACTTTTATCTCCTAAACTTTTTTAATAGACACTTTAACACTACTTCGTTTTTGATTTTTCAGACAATAGGCACTTTAACAAACGCACTCCTTGATTTTTTGGACAAAAATGCCCTACCAGTACTTTTATTTATGTCAATTATTTACTATGTGTGTAGTTACAAACTGATAATGGAACTCTCTTATTGTTAAGAAAAATTCACATAGAACTTTTAATTTTGCTAACTACACAAAAATACCCCTGTCTTGAATTTTGAATCAATCATTTATATGAAATAGTAATTAAAAGCACAGACAAATAGAAAAATACAAATGTCAAATAGAAAAATTAACAGTAGTTATAACGATAGTTATAATAATTACAAAATTAGCTATAATAACATCAAATGTAAAAAAATTGCAAGTGATAATAATATAAAAATAAACAAATGCAATGGGTTGAGGCATGGATATTTGGCTCTCTTTAAGGTGATTCAAGTTTCTGCGAAAGAATCAACTTCAATGCAGTAGGATCTCTAGTTTGTCACTCCTAAGATACAATAGTCCAGCCACACTTGATATCATTTTCATTAGTCTGTACAACTAAGAGAGTATAAATCTACAAACACCTCTTTTTCTTACCTAGTAATGAAATAGAAAATAATAGTAATTATATAAATTTAAGCTCACAAGTCATAAGTCGTTGTAGTAGTATTTTTTTCTATCTCAACTACACATATTTATAGGTAATGAAAAGTTAATCAAAAGCCATAAGTTGCATAATATGCAAGATAAATGTAGGAGTTATTGACTATTCAAATTATATTTAAATTAGAATTGTAGGTTACAAGACTTATTGCAATTGAAAACCTTTAATTTCTACCAACAAAGGTGAATTCATGAGCATTAGTCAAATACTAATAATTCTTAAAAAACTGTTACCATATTCTCTCCTTCTATTTTATGCATTTAACATAAAAATTAAATATTTTATTAAAATGCTACAACAGTGACAATTCAACATTACCTACCACTCAAATGTCAGCGAACATCGATACCTTGGTGGCGGCTGAACTAGCATCAAGCAATTCTCAGAATCGTTTCAGTCTTGCCACTTATAGTAAAGGTACAGACGGAGTCTACGACTTGCGACAATGCAGAGGAGATTGTGAATGGTAAAGATTGCACAACCTGCATGCAAGATGCAGCACAAATCATTCACTCACTTTGTCAAAACCAGACTGGTTCCTGGATTTGGTATAATGATACCTGCATTCTAAGGTTTGCAGAGCAAAAAATTCCTCGGAACAGTTGATCGATCTAGCTTTGCCGTGATCATCAACAACATCCCTCTGCTTTCAAGAAGCAACTATATGCTCTTATAAGTAAGGTCAGCTAGGAGACTACTGTACCTGCAAATGAAGGGCTTGGCGGGGGAAGGAGTTTTAGTGCACCAGGGATTTATCCCAACATTCTTGCACCGAGTGTCTGAAAATACCCATTGGCAACTTCCCCAAATTATGCATCAATGAGAAAACTGTAGGATATCATGTTTTCTATAGCAGCTGCTATGTTCGTTATGAAATAAATCTGTTTTACTATCCTCTTGATGCTCGACAGCCCTTGTCAGTGTAACAAGAAATAAAATCCGTTCACAGTTCACTAAACCTTGAACTAAAAGGTCATGCCAAAGAGGAGTCAAATCAAGGAATTGTGTTCTGTACTGTATCAATAATTTCTCTCTGTATCTCTTACATTTAACTAAGTGTGATTTACATGTCTGCAAATAAATGGCGAGTTTACATTTAAGGTAAACACTAATTAAAGTACTCAAGAACTTACATTCAAAGACGAAATTTTTTGTTCTTTTGGGAGAATCTCAAAGTTACAAATTTCATGAATTCTCGTTTGCCATGCATAAAGACTCTCGTTTTTGCGGTCATTCTGTTTCTCAAGATTTTCTTTCTCCTCCTCTCTGACCAAAATTTAAGGCTTGCCCCTAATTTCCTAGTAACAAAATAATCTCCCCTTGCACCTGTTGCTTGCCATCTTTTCATGGTTAGTGTCTTGGCAAATTATTCTGTTCTCTACTAGGCCTACTTCTGGATAGTCCAGGATGTGGATCAGTATTATCAGTTTTTTTTTTCTTGAAGATCGATCTCTTTGTGTTGCATTGATCCTGGTTCTTGAATTCAACTGTAAGAAAAAAAATAAATGGCTTACAAGGTGGATCATGACTATGATTACCTATTTAAAATTGTGCTGATCGGAAATTCTGGTGTTGGAAAATCAAACTTACTTTCTAGGTTTACGTGAAATGAGTTCTGTTTGGAATCTAAACCCACGATTGGTGTTGAATTTGCCACGAGAACTCTTCAGGTTAGCTTTGATCATCAATGAGTGCGTTACAATTTGCCCATCTATGTCCCTTAATGCCTTGTTGCTGTTGTTTTCTGATGTGCTCCTTTTTTGTCGTACCTAGTTTGAATTTGTTCATAATTGCCATGGACCTTTGTGATAAGCAGATATATTGATCCTAATGTATTATAGTTTAAATCTTTATAAGTATATATAAATTCTCTTTGCTATTCCCAAAATAAGACACTCCAATTTAATCTGTCTTTTTGCATTCCATCTTTAGTTTTTGTTTCAATTTAACATTCTTGATTAGTCATAATCTAATCCAATTTATAAATCATCCAAGATTTTGCTATTGATACTAAAACATGGTGTTCTTGAAATAACATAGTACTTGTTGTTTGTGCTTTGTGTTATATTCTGTCCAAAAAAAAAAATAAAACAATAAAAGAAAACAAAAGAGAAATGACAAAAATCAATTATCTCTACCAATGAATTTTCAAATAAAAAAATTGAATAGTTAGGTAAAAAAATTCATATGTGGTGAATCATTTACACTCCATTATTAATAAAAACAACACACAAAAGAATATAAACATTTGAACTTGAAAGTTTATACATCTTTTTTTATTTTTGAAAAAACTATGCACGTAACTTCATATTAAGGAATTTCATTAAGACACTACCAAATTCAACTCACTTAACATGAAAAATAGTAATGGTAGAACATGCAAACAATTAAATTTTGTTTATCGTGAGTTTGGGTTATCCAACTCCAAAGGAGAAACAAAAATTGTTCATATATTTATTTTAAAATCAAACTATTTTAATTGTGTTATCTCAATTTGTTTGTTATGGCACAAAAAGAAAAAGGAAGAAACTAGAAGAAGTAATAAGGAGTATGCACATTGTATATACCATTCAAAATATTGATACTTTTGTCAAATCCTTTAATATTTGGTCAATTTTTTTTTAATTGTTGAAATTTTTTGATTTCACTTGAAAGTTCATTATGGACTTTACTTTTTTTTTTTTTTTTTTTCCAAAAAGACATATTTGTACTCTAGCTGGTTAATGATTTTAGGGGTGAAAAAATAACATAACAAGTGTCCTAGCATAATAAAAATAAAATAAGCAAACACATTGACCCTACTTCCCCCTCTAGGTTTTAATATTATAGTTTAAACCTTTGTTAATATTTATAAATTCTCTTTGCTACTTCTAAAGCTTAAGAAAAGGTTTGAAGCTGCAAATTTATAAATTCTTGTTTAGAATGGGTTTGTAAATAACCATGTTTACAATATATATATATATATATTGCTTGCCTTTCGGTGACTCAAATCCATGTTTTGTGGACCTAGCAGAAGCATGAATGAAATTACACAGCCCTTCTCTTTGGATTTGCTAGAGCATGATACCGGTTGCAGATTTTCTTGACTTGCTAGTTGATTTTTTGTTGGATATAATGCTAGTTTTTTTTTTTTTGGATAGGATTTCCAGAAGATTGAATAATTTACTTTGACTAGCAAGTCAAGAAAATTTGCTGTCGGTACCATGCCACTTGAAGGAAAACAATGGTTGTGTCAGATTTGGCTGTGGGGGGCATTGCTCGTCCTGTCTGATTCTTCTAATTGGTCTGCTATCATCCCTAGAAGCGTGTGGACCTTGCAGGAGCGTGCCAACCCTCTCTTTTGTATCAAGATTCGATTCGATTAGATCAAAACTCGGTTCGGCTTAACTCATTTGCACCCATAGTCTCCAGTATTTTAACTGTATAATTATTATGCTGGATTTATTATTTGCCAGACTTTTCAATGGCCCGAACCCATATGTTCTGTGGACCAAGCAGAAACGTGCCAGCCCCTATTGCTTCTTTTAGATAGGAAGGATATCGCTTGTTGGATGTAATAAATGTTACTCCAATTGCTTCTTTTAGATAGGAAGGATAGGAAGGATTTCCAAAAGATTGAATAGTTTACTTTGACCTCAAGAAAAATCTGCAACCAGTGTCATGTTCCAGCTAACCTAGCAATAGGGACGCGGGCGCACATTGTTATTTTCTCCTATAAATTGGATAGCATTTAGAAAGCAAGTGCAACTGCAAATCGCTGATAACTAAGATCAGTACATGATGGCTTTGTTTCGCCTTGTTCTCTTGCTGTTCCTCAGCAGCTGCACTGCAGTACTTGCAGATTTTCTCTTTGATATTAATGCTGTTAGCGTTTATAGCTGCAGTGAAAATTCAACAATATCAACCCCTCAAATGTCAGCAAACATTGATAGCTTGGTGGCTCATCTAGCATCAAGCGCTTCTCAGAATCGTTTCAGTGTTGCCACTTATGGCAAAGGTACAGACCAAGTTTACGGCTTGGGACAATGCAGAAGAGACTTGAATGGTAAAGATTGCACAGCCTGCCTTCATAATACAACACAAACCATTCGCACATATTGTGCAAACCGGGCTGATGTCTGGATGTGGTATAATGATACCTGCTTTCTAAGGTTTACCGAGAACAAATTCTATGGAATAGTTGATCCATCTACCTTTACCAACTTCTACCTAGGTGATCATCCACAACATCCCACTGCTTTCAAGAAACAGCTAGATGCTCTTATAAGTAAGGTCAGCTCGGAGGCTATTGTGCCTGCAAATGAAGCGGTTGGCAAGGGAAGGAGTTTCAGTGTCGCATCTAATGCTACTATTTATGCCTTGGCCCAGTGCACCAGGGATTTGTCCCAGCATTCTTGCAACGACTGTCTGAACATAGTCACTGGCAACTTACTCAAATTCTGCAACAACGAGAAAACTGTAGGATGTCGAGTTGCATCTACCGGCTGCTATGTTCATTATGAAACATATCAGTTTTACTATCCTCTTGATTCGTGAGAGCCCTTGTCAGTGTAAAAAGAAATAAAATTCCTCCAGAGTTCACTAAACCTTGAACTAAAAGGTGATGCCAAAGAGGAGTCAAATCAAGAAATTGTATTCTGTACCGTGTTAATCATTTCTCTCAGTATCTCTTACATTTGATTTACTACGTGTAAATTACATGTCTGCAAATAAATGGAGAGATTACATTAAGGTAAACACTAATAAAGTACATAAGAGTTTACATTCAAAGAAACAAATTTTTTTTTTGAATTAATCTTTTATACACTGACAGTGTATACACTATTATTATTGGATGCATGATAACTCATATGAATTTAAATTTAAAATTCAAATTTTACTCATAAATCATGTATCCAAGCATAATAGTGTATATACTATCAGTATATATAAGATTTACTCTTTTTTTATTCTTTTGGGAGAATTTGAAAGTTACAAATTTCGTGAATTTCTCGTTTGCCATGTATAAACTCTCTCTTTATTCTATTTTTTTTTTTCAAAGCAAAGCTATAAAGTTTGGATTAATCTTTCTTACACTGACAGTGTATACACTATTCGCATTGGATGAATGATAACCATATGAAATTTAAATTTGAAATTCAACTTTTACGCATATTATGAATCAATTAGTAATAGTGTATACATTATCAGTGTATATAAGATTTACTCATAAAGTTTACTCCCACGAGGTCATTCAGAGGCTTCGAAAGTCCAAAGTCCAAACAAAGAAAATTTGATTCATCTGGGACAAGCCTAGTGTCTAAATTGGGTTGGTTGTACCTGATATTTGTCCAATCTGTTGTGGCCATTATTAATCCAAAGTAAGTCCAAAAGTATGGTGGATCGGAGGGTTTCATCTAGCCTATTTTTAAGTGCTGTGTGGAATTTCACCGCTATATATTTTTTTTTTGCAGGCAAATACACGGAAAAAATGGAAATGATCATTTTTTTTTTTAAATCTGGTGTTTTGCAGTGCTTGGGACGAATCTTGTATACCTTGCAAAATTTCGCAAGAAATGATTAAGCATGTTTTTCATCCGATGTTTTGAAATAATTAAGCATCTTATAAACTCTAGAAGGGAAGAGAGGGTAAGTAAAAGGTCTTGGATTCGAGTTCTCTAACTTATATATATATAAAAAAATTAAAATTTTCAAGTAAAAAAGAATAAATCTTATAAACCCTACGGCCTCAAACGTTATTTTGCTTCTCAAAATTTTCTCTCTCCTCTTCTCTGACTAAAATTTAAAAATTGCTCCTAATGTCCTCGTAACAATATAATCTCCCCTTGCACCTGTGCTTGCCATCTTTTCATGGTTAGTATCTTGGCAAACTATTCTGTTCTCTGCATAGTCCATGATTTGGATCAGCATTATCAGATTTTTTTTTTCTTTTATGGGGTCGATATCTTTGTGTTGCATTGATCTGGGTTTTTTGAATTCTAGTGTGTGGCCTTTCCCTGTAATCAACTATGTGATTCTTGTTAACTAAATACTTGATTTGGGTGAATGTAGGTTGGTGGGATGTACAAAGAAAAATATAAATGGCTTACAAGGGGGCTTATCAGTATGATTACTTTAGGGGGTGTTGGTAAATAGGTTTTAACCTCTACTATGGGTTTCAAATTCAATTATACCCATTCATCATATTTGCTTGGGGCCAATGGTAATAAATCAGTGGGAATAATAGGCCTCTTCTATGCATTTCCTGATTAACCACTTCTCACTAGGGAATCATCTTAATTATCCATTTTACTCTCTCTAAAGGTAAAAATACTCATCTTATAATACCACCGCTTGTGCTAGTTTCAACAAATGAAAAAAAAGAAAAGAAAAAAAGAAATAATGAAAAAGAAAAATTATAAATTATAAAATCCATTCCACATTAACAACACACACTATGAGTTTTCATCAAAATCCATTATCATGGATCACGATACCGATAGTGATAATGATTGTGAAATTTGAATCAAACGGCTCCTTATTTAAAATTGTGTTTGTCGGAGATTCTTGGTGTTGGAAAATCAAATATACCTTCTAGGTTTACGTGAAATAAGTTCTGTTTGGAATCTAAATCCACGATTAGCGTTGAATTTGCCATGAGAACTCTTTAGGTTAGCTTTGATCTCAATTAATACATGACAAACCAACTATATTTAGAGTAGCATATATATTGATCCTAATGCCCCTCTAGTTTTGATATTATAGTTTAAATCTTTGTAAGTATAAATAAATTCTTTTGCTACTTCCAAAATAAGACACTCCAATTTAATCTGTCTTTTTGCATTCCATCTTTAGTTTTTGTTTCATTTAAAATTCTTGATTAGTCATAATCTAATCTAATTTCTAAATCATCCAAGATAGTACTATTGATACTAAAATAAAGTGCTCTTAAAACAATGGAGTCTTTGTTGTTTGTGCTTTGTGTTATATTCTATCCAAAAATAAAAGAATAAAGAAAATAAAAGAGAAAGGAGAAAATCAATTATCTCTAGCAATGAGTTTTCAAATAAAAATTGAATACTTATGCGAAAAAAATTCATATGTGGTGAATCATTTACATTGCATTATTAATAAAAATAACACACAAAAGAATACAAATAGTTGAACTTGAAAGATTATACATCTTTTTTATTTTTGAAATGATGTGTACATAACTTTATATTAAGGAATTTCATTAAGACACTAACAAATTCAACTCACTTAACTTGAAAAATAATAATGACAGAACATGCAAATTAAATTTTATTTATTGTGAGTTTAGGTTATCCAACTCTAAAGGTAAAATAAAAAGGGTTATTATCACTTCACCCCCTTAACGTTTGGTGCTACTATCAATTTCCCCCTTAACGTTATTTTTTAGTCACTTTACCCCCAAAACTAACGGTCAAACTTAACGGAGTCTGTTAATTAAAGTAAAAAGACAAGTTTAGCCCTAAAAGTTATTATCACTTTACCCCCATAAACTATGACCTCACTATTAATTTACCCCATAGAGTTATTTTTTAGGTAATTTATCCCACTTAGGGGTGAACAAATTTGGTAAGAACCGAATTTATACCCAATTTCAAATTCAATTTGGTAATTTGAAATCAGGTATTTGGTAATTTGGTACAAAAGCGGTATTTACCAAATTCACCGAATTCTAATATGGTATGAAATAGGTAATGGGATTATCAATTTGGTAATAACCGATTTCAAATTCAAATTAGTTTATAAATTTATATATTATATAGATAAATACTATATACTATTAATACATAGGTAAGTCTATTAATAATAGATAGTACATAGTATTATCATGTACCTATAATAATAAAAATATATAATGATGTAAAATATCCTATTTTAGTATTTGTTATATGATTATAATAATACAAATATACAATAATACAAAACTATAATACTTATCCTTTTATACATAACTAGAATTAGATAATAAGTATAAATATTGTACTAAATATTAAACATAATTAGTAATTAGAATTTAGACATTAGTTCATCATTTATGTTTGGATTATTAAATATTTGAATGTGTATTGTTTAACTTGCAAGTATTAGTATACTCTAAATTTACATTACATATATAATATGTGAATTTATATTCTTTAATCACTAATTTTGTTTAAATGAAGACAACAAAATAGTATGATTAAGCAGTCTAAATAAATGTATATGAATTGCATGCCAACATATTAGTATATTAGCATTCATCGCTGAAAGCAATCAAGTTATTTGCAAATTAAGCATTTAAATTATATAAAAAATAAAAATAAATGTAAGTGTAGTGCAATACATAATTAGTAAATCATAAGTGAATAAGTATATACAACTACACAAGTGAGTCCTATTTAATCATGTGAAAATTACTATCCAATTCGGTTATAACCGATTTCATGACCGTTTCCAAATTCAATTTGGTAACCGAATGAATTCGGTTATTTCCAATTCGAAATTGAAAGCGGTTTAGAGTTTTACAAGTAAAATAACCGAAAAAACTGAATTCAACTAACCGAATTATCGAATATGCACCGAATGCACACCCCTAATCCCACCATTAAACCAACTTAGTAAGTTAAAAAACTTTAGAGAAAGTACCCTCCTCTTTGTAGAATAAAAAAAATAAAAAATTTAAAGTGTGTCTTTTCATATTTAGTATCAAGAAAAAAAAATCAAAGTATTAATCTCTTTCTTCTTGGCAATCTTATTAATATTAAAACAAATAAAAAGATTGGGAGGGGGAGTGAGAGAGAGAGAGAGAGAGAGAGAGAGAGAGAGAACTCAATTCTTTTTTTTATAAAAAATACAAATAAGAAAGAAATAAATACTTTTATTATTTTAAAATTATTTTACTTTAATGTTTACCACCAGATTTCAATCCTAATCCCAACAACTTTAAATTAATACGATAATATTAGACTTTTCTTTATTATTTTTTTGGCAAAATCTAATTTTCTGTCTCCTTCTTTCCTATCTCTTTTTCTTTTCCTAATATTGAAAAAAGAAATTTGAGAAAATTCTTTTATTTTTATTTTTTTGATCTCTTAAAGTGAAAAAAAGAAGAATAATCATTCCAACTTTTGTATATTTAATTATATATATAAAAGGGTCAATGTATTTAAAATTTTTTGACCATACTAATTAGATTAATGATGAAGTAAAATGTCTTGAAAATAATGTTAGGAATTAAAGCGATTATATCACTATAATTTAAAGGAATAAAGTAATAATAACAATATAGTAATGCTATCGAATAAAAGGGAATTTTTGTCCAAAATTTCTTAATATGTTGAGTTGAATTATTTATGGGGTGAAGTGACTAAAAGATAACGTTAGGAGGTAAACTGATAGTAGTGATATAGTTGAAGGGGATAAAGTGATAATAACCCAAACAAAAACTGTTCATATATTTATTTCAAAATCAAACTATTTTAATTGTATTACCACGATTTGTTTGTTATGGCACAAAAAGAAAAAGGAAAAACCAGAAGAAGTAATTAGAGGTATCCATATTGTATGTACTATTCAAAATATTGATACTTTTATCAAATCCTTTAATATTTGGTCAAAAAATTGTTTCAAACTGTTGATTTTTTTGTTTAATTTCACTTGAAGGCCCATTATGGATTTTACTTTTACTTCAAAAAGACAAATTTGTACTCTAGATTGTTAGTAATTTTGGGGGGGGGGGTGAAAGAATGACATAACAAGTGTCCTACAATAATAAAAATAAAATAAGCTGACACATTGACTCTAATGCCCCTCTAGGTTTTAATATTATAGTTTAAACCTTTATTACCATTTATACATTCTCTTTGGCTTACGAAAATTTTGAAGTCTCAAGTTTGCTACACAATCTAATTGTTTAGAAGGGGTTTCGCAATTGTTCAGGAGTAGAAATTTTTTCTTAAATAACCATGTTCGCATGTGAAGGCTAATCCAGTTCTATCTTTTTGAGCTTTCATTTGTTTAATTACTGTCTGTTGGCAAATGTAGTTAGACATTAGGACTTGGAGGTCGAAGTCTTTAATTAAGGCCCTTTTGTGTCTGTTAATTTAATAGTGAATGAGAGGCATGTTAGGCATCACGAGAAAGGAAACAAACACATTTATATTATATAGTTATAGTAGATAATATATAATAACCTGTTCAATGACCCGAATCCATGATCTTTGTACCTAACAGAAGCGTGAATGAAATTACACAACCTTCTCCTTGGACTTGCTGCAGCATAACACTGGTTGCAGATTTTCTTGACTTGCTGGTTTTTTTTTTTTTTTTGTTGGATATAAAGCTAGTCTTTTTTTTTTTTTTGAATAGGATTTCCAGAAGATTGAATAATTACTTTGATTAGCAGCCAGTATCATGCCATTTGAACGAAAACCATGGTTGTGTAGGATTTGGCTTTGGGGTTTTTTTGCTTGTCTTGTTAATTCTACTACTTGGTTTGCTATCGTCCCTAGTATTTGATATTGGTTTGCCATCGTCCCTAGTATTTGATTTGTATGATTATTATTATGCTGCTTTGGGATGGCCTGAAGCGTGTGGACCTGGCAGAAGCACGGCAGCCCCCCACTACCCTGTGGACCTGGCAGAAGCGCGCAGCAGCCCCTCTCTTTTGCTGGGGACCTCTCTTATTCTGGCAGCCACCCTCTTTTCCTGGATAGTGCTAGTTGTTTCCTTTAGTTTAGATAGGATTTCCAAAGGATTGAATAGTTTACTTTGACCTCGAAAAATCTGCAACCAATGTCATGTTCCAGCTAATAGATCTAGCAATAGAGACGCGCACATTATTTTCTCCTATAAATTGGATAGCATTTAGGAAGCAAATGCAACTGCAAATCGCTGATAACTAAGATCAGTACATGATGGCTTTGTTTCGCCTTGTTCTCTTGCTATTCCTCAGCAGCTGCACTGCAGTACTTGCTGATTTTCTCTTTGACAGTGGAGCTGTTAGCGTTTATAGATGCAGTGAAAATTCAACAATAGCAACCCCTCAAATGTCAGCAAACATCAATAGCTTGGTGGCTCAGCTGACATCAAGCACTTCTCAGAATCGCTTCAGTGTTGCCACTTATGGCAAAGGTACAGACCAAGTCTACGGCTTGGGACAATGCAGGAGAGACGTGAATATTAAAGATTGCGCAAGATGCCTTCGTAATGCAACACTATCCATTCGCACATTTTGTCAAAACCGGGCTGATGTCTGGATGTGGTATAATGATACCTGCTTTCTAAGGTTTGACGACAACAAATTCTTTGGAACAGTTGATCCATCTAGCTTTGACAACTTATACGCATCTGATCATCCACAACATCCCTCTGCTTTCAAGAAACAGCTAGATGCTCTTATAAGTAAGGTCAGCTCGGAGGCTATTGTGCCTGCAAATGAAGGGGTTGGCAAGGAAAGGAGTTTCAGCGTCGCATCTAATGCTACTATTTATGCCTTGGCACAGTGCACCAGGGATTTGTCCCAGCATTCTTGCAACGATTGTCTGAACACAGTCACTGGCAACTTCCTCAAATTCTGCAACAATGACAAAAGTGTAGGATGTCGAGTTGCATCTACCGGCTGCTATGTTCATTATGAAATATATCCGTTTTACTTTCCTCTTGATTAGTGAGAGCCCTTGTCAGTGTAAGAAGAAATAAAATTCCTCCAGAGTTCAATAAACCTTGAACTAAAAGGTGATGCCAAAGAGGAGTCAACTCATGAAATTGAGTTCTGTACTGTGTTAATCATTTCTCTCTGTATCTCTTACATTTGATTTACTACGTGTGATTTACATGTCTGCAAAATAAATGGAGAGCCTTATTGTTGTAACAACACATATATGTACGAAGATTTCTTCACAAACTTATAGTGATTGGCTCTGCCGTAACTTCTGCAGAAAGTAACAACGTCTTTGACATCATTGAGGCCGGTAGCAAAAAGACCTAATGTTTAACCGTTTCATGTCTGCGAAGATCCAAAGCATCAGTGATTACTGACAAGTTGCATGCTTGCTTCGTCAAGCCCAGTCCTTTCATCCCTTATGCTTTAGTCAAATATTGCGACTCGTAGCTTTATCATTGATTGCTGTCAAGTTGTCACCCTTCTTTTATATATATATATATAAAACCTGTTTTGGTGGATGACACGGCAGGGGAACTTTTGGTTGATTCTAAATTATTGACTTGGCCACCAATATTGCTTCGTAATAGTTTAATGTTGGCTCAAGAAGTTTTGATCTGTTTTACAAAATCATGAAAGTTTTGAACTGGACTTAGATGATTGACGAATGAACATGCCTATGAAATCTAATTTTTAGTTTGAATTGGTGAAGTAATCCTTGATTATCACACCAGAATCTCTCTGCCTTAATTGTAATAGTCTTTTAAACATTGGACGTTAACAATTTCAATGATACAGTAGGTAACAGTTTGCTATGCTTCACAAAAAGACTCATTCATGTTCATCTACTGGGAAAAAGTAAACACACTTGAATCATAGCATGGAAATCAACAAGATTTCAAATTGCTTTATAAACGTAGTTACACCATGTTTCTTGACCAAATGAAGCGTTAAATTTTACATTTTATACAAGTAAATCTCATGTGGTGGTTCACTGTGACTTTTTGCACGAGAAGATCTATCAGGATTATTAGTTGTTGATAAAGGTTGCTTGGTACTAAGGTTACCTGGATGCAGTTTCTGCAGTTCAGCGGAAGTTTTGGTATGACAGAAATACACGCCAACATTGAATCTGGGAAAATTTAATATGGAATATATATCTTAAATATTCTAACCAAGAAATAAAAGATTGGCATTTGTGTGATTTTATGGGCTCTGTGCTATGTGCTGGATGTTGGTATGTCATCCCATGCATGTCTGTAGTTTAGCCATTCATCTGCACCCGAAAGTCCACACCTTCATTCAGATTTGAAAAATTTTTATGCTTGATAAACAATCAAAATCTGTACCTGTGAAAAGCATGGAATTTGTGTATGATGAAGGCTGGAGAGGAGATACCCACTTCTCTATTCGGTTTATGCTTGCCCTAATTTATTTAAACGTTAAGCTTTGGTGCTATGTTGGATTGGATAAAGTGTCTGTATCTAGGTCATTTTCAGATGTTTTAGAAAGCTCAAGCATTTTTTACATTTACAAATCCCCAGTGTCACCTTTAGGTCACAATTTTCTCTTCTTGCCTATGGCGAGCTTCTCTTCTAAGTTTGCTTTAATCAAGCTACACTTTTATCATTCAGCAAATATGCACATTACAGTTGTGCCTGCACAAGTTACTTTTACTTGCCAATATGTTGCATTTTTGCGTGTTTCTCTGGTTCAATTTTTCTGATGTAATAGCAATGTTTGGTGTGCCTTGGCTTCTTGTTCAAACAATCTTCTATTCTGTTGGGGATGCTTTGTTCATTAATATCTCCAGGTTACTATTATAGTTTGAAGTCTGTTTCCCAGTCTGATGCCTGCCCAATGGCATCTCATGCTAAAATCTAAGTTCTTAGTTCATTTCTGCTCATTTGTGCTCCTCCTTCAGTACTTTTTTGTTTATTCTGGATTGGAATACTGTTCTTTTTCGTCGGTAAACGGCTTTTTCCCCTTCATGCTCAATCATGCCTGAGCTAACACGTGTTCCTGGAACATTTGCCTGTGTCTGTGTCCCCTCAAAGCTTCCTTAACATCTTTTGGTCACCGCCTTTTTTTTGGTTGATACAGATGCAGAATGATTGTTGATGGAGCTGTGTTTAGCTGTTCGTGCTATTGGAGGACATTTAGAAGCTCATTCTTAAAAGTTTCAAAATGGCCTTTGCGCCGCTGTGGTCAAGACACAAGGTCTGAAATGATATTAGCCTAACTGTTAGCCATTGCAAAGAAACTGCTGTTCTAGCTAAGAGCCAAAAAATTGCCTCAGATGATGTGTTAGGAACTGATTTCTAGTGGTTGCATTTCTTCATCGCTCATGGGATCAACCAATTAAAGGAAGATTGCAGTATTCCATACAACTTTGAACCCATTTCCAAGAACTCCTACTTGGTCTAGCTACTGAGAAGGCATTATGGTGTTTCTATCAAGTCAAAATCTCCACAGTTTGGGTAAAGTTTCTATGTTATATGATAGCATCAGATGATACTTTTTGTTAACTTGTGCCATTTGGATCTCTGTAAAATGGTTAGCCTGCAGGGAAGCAAGCCCTTGATAGTTCTTGAATGCAAATTAAACTACAATGAAGAAAGAAACAATAGCTATTTTGACAAAGCTAACCGGGCGCGCGTGCGGGGGTTTGTGTTGGGGGGCGGGGGGGAGGGCAAGCTCTGTCCCCTCCCCTGTTTCTTAAGTTCGATCTTTTCCCTACTAGAAATTTTTATTTTGGAACAAAAATTTTACAATTACATTCCACAAGATAGTAGTACTTCAAAAGATGTACAGATCAAATCCCATCATACTATATTTACCTCTTCAAATATCCTCAAATCTGCAGCAAGTCATGGTATGCCAAACCAAATTGAGAAAGGAGTATTTCATAACTACCAACCTGCAACATATTACGGACAGGAGAGACTTCAATATTTTAGTATGCACCAAATAGTAAATCGAGTAGTATGTTGGAAGCAGGGAAGCCTAATTAATAAAGGTTTATCCATAGAGCGAATGTATGAAAGATGAACTACATATAGATTGAGATAATTAAAGTTCCAAACTGGAACTGATACCAGTATCACTCTGACAACTAGACAAACAGAATTTGTCTTAAAAAATGCATTAGTTCCACATTATTTCCATTCAACTAGTTCCAATTGAAACATGAATTAGAAAATTCACCTGTTTAAGTTGAGAAAATTCAGCACAAGTTTCACAGACCAGAAAATGTATCGTGATGGGGGGAAGAAAATTGAAGAGAGAGAAAATAATCTGAAAAGCAGATCTGCAATTACATGGTGCCTATTCATAAACATTTCTCTGGAAGCAATTCTTTGAGCATAATTAAAAAATAAAAAACAAAAACTCTTCTCGAGGAATAGGAAAATGATATATATATACAGGTGTTGCAAAAAGCATTTTATCTGTATCTTGTTAGCTTAGAAACGGCTCACACGATGGTTTTATACAATTAAGGATTCTGATTCCTGATGTTGAAATGATAGAAATGATGATGGCAGGTACTGTGTTCTGCATAAAGTGCGTGCATAAATCTACTTGAATAGCTGTAAGCAGTAATGAGGAATGACCATCTGTTCACATTCACTTGCTGATAAACAAAAGCAGCCGCCAGTTCTCCTCCATTGGAATTCTTTTACCAGCAGATGAGTTGAAGATCGCCATTTCCCATATCCTTTTGCTCTTCAAAAATTGTCTGGGCAGACTTCTCAACATTGGGACTGCAGCCTCGCACCTTGATCATTCTCAAGGTGGAGATCTCAGCAAAAGAAGAGGGAATCTCCTGAAGCTTGGTACAATCTATCAAGACAAGGTTCTCAAGGCTGGGCAAGGGCTCAGCGGGCACAACCCATCTTTCAAATTCTGAATTATATATTCTGAGGAATTTGAGGTTTGAGAACTCCCCCTCTTTCATATAAAATGTGTGCTTTGCAAAGTCTATAAGTCGGAATTTGAGAACCACAAGATTAGGTAGCTGGCCAATTGCTGATATTCCAGTCCTTGGTAGTAAACAGTTGAACAATGTTAACTTTTTAAGCGCTTTTGGAAACTCAATTGCTGGTAGTTTAGGAGTAGAAACCCAATGATAGCACATGGTCAGTGCCTCCAGTTCACTCCGGATGCTCAAGTCTACAACTTTGCAGCTTCCACCGCGATGCTTACCCGACTCTGGAAGTGAACAAATCAGCTTGCGAAGTCTTGGTAACCGTCTTAGCAGGATCTGTGCATCTCTTCCATCACAAAGAACTACCGATGAAAAAGTATGCACATTGTCTAATTGATAAAACTCCTCAGATTTGTCATCACCCAAAGAGATATTAGCACAAGGACGGATTTCTACATGCCTTAAACTTTTCATCTGCCAAATGGTATCCGGTAGATCAATCTTGACAACAAGAAGTGGCGCTCTCACGATTAAAGTTTCCAAGTTCCAGAGGTTGGCTATGGATGATGGAATCTTTGTAATTAGACCTGAAATCGCTAAGTACCGTAAATGTACTATTGACATCAGGGCGTCAAGATCAGAATCATCCAAGTGTAACTTCTCCATATCCAATACTTTGAGAAGTCTGAAGGTTCTGGAAAAGCTAGTGCCAATGAACAGCATACCATGAGCAAACACTATAGAATGGACGGGCGAGCAAACAGGATGCGAATCAGTAACATGAAACAATGAACTGTGAAATGATAGCCGATGCATGTCAACATCACACCCATTGGAGGGATAATTACCTAGATCATAATGATGAATTAGCTGTAAAAAGTTCTCTTCTTTAGCTTTTGTCATGCAAAATTCACGCAAGAGATTATGAACCTGACATCTATTGACCCCACCATCGGAACTTCTTTCACTGACAATTACAAGGCTATGATTAACAAGATCCATCAAGTACTCCATTGCCACATCTTCCAACCTCCTTTGATCTGTTGTTCTTATAAATCCTTCTGAAATCCATAATAGGGTCATCTTCCGGGCTCTGATATTTTGACCCTCAGCAAATGCTCCAAAATAGAGAAAGCATGGTTTAAGATGATCTGGTATGTGTCTGTAGCTTAACTCCAATATGTCCATGGACCCATCAATTGGATGGCTCGAACTCAGACTTCGAGCAATTCTTTTCCACCAATATAGACTATTCTTTGACTTACCAAGGATTCCAGCAACCAACACAATTGACAAAGGTAGTCCCTTGCACTTTCTTGCAATTTCCATGCCAACTTCAACTAAATCTTGTGGACATTCATCTTTATGGAATGTTTTCTGTTTCAATAACTCCCAACCTTCCTTCTCATGAAACGGCCGAAGAGTATGGAAGTAGCACTTGCATTCATCTTGCCAAGATAACTTGTGAATTCGGCTCGTGAACAGAATTCTGCTTCCATTGTTGTTGTCAGGAAATGATCCCTTTAATTCATTCCAAGCTCGAATATCCCATATATCATCCATAACTATAAGATAGCTTCGTCCAATCAAACATTTTCTGAGCCGATTTGCAAGTTCGTCATCACTCGTTTCAAAAGTATCATGACTAGAAAGCTCAGTGACATTACTTAACATTTCAAGCAATGCATTTCTATACCTATATTCTTGAGACACACAACACCAGACACATTGAATAAAGTGATAACGGATTGATGGATGGTTGTAGACTTTCTTGGCTAAAGTTGTCTTACCTTGGCCAGGCATACCAATAATCGAAACAATTTGAAGTTGTTCTGATCCTCTTGTAAGTCGATCGATTATGGTTTCTGCCTCATCATCAAATCCGACAACAGGCTCATCTATTCTTGAGTTACTAGCTTGTGCTGGGAAGAGATGCATGGAGTTCAAATTTGCGCAGAGGATCCCAGGATTCTTACTTCCAAGATTCTCAACCTCATTCCTGGTGGTCTTAATTTCTTCAATGACTGTAGAAAGACATATTACGGTATACCAGAAACGAGTATTTCTGATTGAACACAAGTCAGTGACATGCTCTGCGTGGTATGCCACATTGATAATTCTTCTCCAAAGATCTTTCAGCTGCTCTTGCTCATTTCGTCCATCCATTTTATCCGTGAGGCAAGTCCTCAGTGACTGCAGCTCCTTCTGAACAATCACAACCTTTTGCTTTACAAAAGGGATAAAATTGGCATTCTTTTTTTGCATTTTCGCTAAATTTTCCAAGATGAAAGAAATATATCCGGTTCCATGAGTCCTGAGAGAATAAAATTCTGATGCATCTGGAATGTAGATGTAGAACTTTCTGACCACTTCCCGGAGTGTCTTAATCTTTCCTAGGATTTCAGACAAAAGAAAATTCTTCTTTTTGATGACATTGTCATTCATTTCCTCCAAACAGACTGAGGAAAGGAGAGATGCTGCCTCAATGACAACGGCATGAGCTTGTGTGAGGATTTCATCTTCACAGTCCTCTGGTGAATCCATCAGAAATGCTATTATGATGATAAGCCCTTCTCGAATGATCTCAATGCGGTCCCTGAAAACAGCAGGAGTATCCTCCAGCAGAATGTTGACAAAGTCTGCAACAATTTCACCCATCAGAGAAGTGTCATACGCTGACAACTTTAAAGCTTTGAGGACTCCAAGACACATCCCTGTAACCCCTGAAGCACAAGGCCAACTCTCCTCATGCAGATCAGAAATCATGGTATTCATTTTGCACTGCATGTTTTCATCATTTTTATTGATCCAGCACAAAAATGATAGACATGCTACTTTGTTAGCCCAAGAACGGATATGAACCAACAAATATTCAAATTTCTGATGCTCATAGCAACGTTGTGCGGTGAAATCAAAAAACTTTCTAAAGAACCTTAGTTTCTCTTCAAGGGCACTAATATGCTTACTCAGTGGAGCAATCTGTTCATCTTCCGAGTGACGAAGATCCTTAAGATTCGTGATGATACAGTCCATGAAATTGAAGACCTCTCCAGTCAGAGAAGCCTTGATGAATTCTACTGAGAAATGAAGCATAAAATTGCAATTCTTTCTAATATCAGATTTAAACTGCTCAACATTTTCTAGCAAATTAGAAGTCAGAAGACGCCAATTTCTACCCTTTTTCTTCCGGATTGCACAGAGACCAGCTGAATAAAGGCCCTTATTTGCTACTTCTACTGCAGAACTAATGGAATTAATAGCGAACTGCAACTGACAATTCTTACCAGCTTCTTCGGACTTGGGCAAGCACCAGAGAAACATCTTCAGGAAATTTAGCTCCACTTGAAACTTTTGTAGTTGATCCTTCATTGGATCAGTCAAGCCTCGTTCATTTCCTAGGCGTGTTAACTGTTCCATGGTGGAATCAAGACAAGTATTTGCCATTTTCTTCTCCTAAATTTGTCCTCAGATCTTTCTTTGGAGCATCAAAGAAGATGATTCAGGGAAACTTAATGGATATGTGAACAACCATTTGGTATCTTTCTTTGTCAATGACTCTGACTTCCAGTTCTACCATCCCATTATTCCGTTCACTTTACATTAAAGCTACTCGGTGCTAGTACTACTTTTTATTTAAGTAAAGAAAGAAACTAGCATGATCACTGAATATCATATGTTGAACTTTGACGCTTGTCTCCATGACCACGGGTACAAGATGGTCCTCCAATTATCTTAAGTACGTCAATCCCTGTAAAATTCCTGGAGCTTTCATGGATACATCATACATACATAGATAGCTTCATCATCTGTTTACCTTCCATGGATAGCTTCTCACTGGTGCTTATTAGGCGCTTATAAGCGCACCTAGTTTATACAAAATAAAAACAAAAACAAAAATAAAAATAACATGCAATCGATATTCACATTTATGGTTAAATACTTCTTTATTCAATTTCAATTTGTTAAAAATCCAGTGCCTTTGATCCAAGTAGAAGTGTCAAAATCGGTGAATTGGGCGGGTTTAGGCGGGTCATTATTGGTCAATGAATATAATTGGGTTAATTCATTTATATGCATTTAATAAATGGATCAAAATGAGTCAATTTATTTATACCCATTTAAAAAATCGATATAGGTATACCCAATTATCCATTTATGACTTACTTAAAATTTTTACTTATTTTTTTAAAAAAATTTGAGTTTGGACAGATCAATAGTATTGGGTCGTGCATATATACTGCTTAAAAACCATTGGGACCGGTATAGGAGTGAAAGAAAATTCAATTTTGGAAGACAAAGAACTTGGGTTTAACTTTAACCGATCCCTCATAGTGATAAAATATTGGGAAGAACTTGCGCTGTCTTTCACAATCAATTAATCGTTTGTTGTACTTGAGACCTACCAAAAAGTCTTGAAAAAAAAAATTCTTAATGTCGAGTGGAGTAGGTATTTTTGCTCGAAACATAAAGTAAAGTTGTTGAGCGTTTATCTTTTCTTTCTTTAATTTGTTTTTAAACTTTTGGGGCCATGAACAGAACAAAGCATATTGACTTGGTGAAAACTAGAAAACAAGCCGTTTGTTTGGTAACGGGAATCCTAGGACGTGTTTTTAATTCGAATTTATCAATCCAATTTAAGAGATAAAATTAAAGAAGGGCCGGTGCTCAGGCTATTTAACGGGTGCTCATTTAACACTTATTAAAATATAGTGTAGGTGTCATATTTTTAAAATATAAGATTAATTAGGAAAAGTAAATAAGTATAACGAAGGGTAGGTGAGATTAGATAAGAAAAGTATATGAATGTAAAAAAGGATAATATTTGTTAGTATGTAAATATACATTATAGGTTAAATGAATTTTAAGTGTAATATACGAGTGTCTAATGGGCTTGACACTCGTTAACAAAAATTCATTAAAGAAGAGTTATAATCATAATATCCATTTCACTCCGTTATAATTTGCATAAATATCCACTTTATCTCTTTTGTGATTTTTTGTATTTATTCATATAATTCCTCTATGATTTTGTACAAGATGGTTAAGTCTTCATTTGATTTAATATTTAAGCAAGGACAATGCTAATGTTTCAATTAATGACGTTATATAGGCTATTTTCATTAAATTTCCAGTTTACATGAAACCATAGGGGGGTGAAGCAGATATTTTGAAACATTAGGGGACTATGTGGCAATAGATGACACCACATGGGGTTCTTAGTAATTTGCTCAAATTTTTATTGTGTACACTGTAGTAAAATACAGCAGTTGCCCTCACTATCGAAAATCAATATGTTTTTAGAATAGAGAAAAACCAACAGAATTCTAGAAGAAGAATTAAAGTTTGAACGCAGCTACACATAAAGTCTAATCATAGTAGTGATTTTCTGTTTAGTTTTTGGGCAGAGAATATCAGAATATGTTTTTGGATCAATTGATTCGGCTTTATACTTATGAACTGTAGCTTAGCCATAACTGTTTCAAGATGAAACCTCATTTTATAGTATATATACCTTTGTATAGTTTTCCATGGGCGAGAAAAATGTATAGACTAAGCCAATCATCTACGACTCAGCTCCTTTGAGCTTTTGCTCTGGAACCTGGCTCTTCCAATAATTTTTACAAATATTGCACCACAATTCAATATATGGTTTAACATTGTTATTGAAGATTGAATATATTCAGAATCATACTTGGTCTACTGATCCAACACATGTTGGAAGTGTTTTTTAAAGAGTTGAAGTGAAAATGTAAGGTCAACATTTTTGGTAGGAGGCTTTTCTGCTGGGAGCTAGCCTCATTATTCATTACTCAAGGCTCAGTCGATGGTGCTTGACAGAACGTTGTGACATTGGCCTGAGCAGAACTGCAAACTGGATTTCCAGACAAGCTGTTGAGCATAAAAATGAAGAGATCATGAATGCCAATAGAAAAGGAAAACAGAGTAAAATCGAGGGAACTCAAGAACAGGTATCTATCTTACCTAAATGTCTGCTTGAATGTTGAATCAACTGTTATAGAGGATATGCCATTGTTCTCCAAACGGACGAGTTGAAGTCCACGGTTGATGTTGCTACTGAGATGTAATGTGCCACTAAATGCATTGCTCCTCAGACTCCTGTAAAAGTTTGACATAAGGAAACCCAACAATTTGGAGTTAAGAATCCATTTGATTTCATTGAATTGATTTTCAGAATTTCACACATATGAGGGATTGTTCTTGCTTACACTACAACAATCCGTGGCAAGTTGAAGATGTCTGTGGGAACCAATCCATAAAATGGTCCGTTGTCAATAATCCTGAGCACCAAACAAGTTAAACTAGGATGAATACAGAGGCCAAAAAACTGTAGAATTTGTCCTAGACCTCCCGAATCTTACAGTATATTAAGAGAAGGTAAGGCTGAAAGCCAGGCTGGAGCTTCGGATTTTTGAAAAGAGTTGTTGCTCAAGTCCCTGTGAAGAGAATTTGTGAATAAGTTTAACAAAATCTCAATTTTGTGACAGTATGAAGAATTGGATTGCAGAAAATCTCTGTTTGTTCCTTACAAGCGAAAAAGGTTATTCAATCCAGCTAAGTTTGGCAATGGACCAGATAGCATATTGTTTTGTAATTCCCTGCAAGTTTTGTAAGAGGTAGGACCTTTAGTGCCAGCTCTCATCATTGTCAAATAGATGATTAATTGAATTTAAAGAAAAAATACCCACAGCAACATGAGATTCTTCAGTTCGTTAACGTTTGAAGGGATGTTGCCAACGAGGGAATTTCCATCTAGACGTCTGTAATACGTCTCAAGAAACGAATTAAGAAACTAACAGAACCTAAATATTCTCAAAAAGAAAATGGTAAGTTTTACTTACAGTGTGAGAATTGTTTGTACTAGTCCAATACTAGAAGGAATTTCTCCACTGAATTGATTTTTATCAAACATTCTGTCGTCCAATGGCACAAACTATCAGGAATAGTTCTTGGAGGATGGTATGATTGGAGAATGGCTAGTAACTTACACTTGTGTTAGGACCATGTCAGAGCTGAAAAGTTCGGGAGGGATTGGACCAGATAGCTGGTTTTTGCTAAAAATGCTGTAAAGCCATAATAATGAGACAATTGTCGAAACAAGGACAAATAGCAAAAAGAAGTGATTTGAGGTTCAGATTTTACTCACAGTTGTTTAGCATTTTTAAGATGGTCCAATCCTGGAGATGTTGATGTTGAAACAGGGATAGATCCTGTCAACTGATTATCAGCTAGGTCGAGCCATTGCAATTTGGTGATATTTCCCAAAGTAAATGGTATCTCACCAGTGAAGTTATTTCCTCTCAACGATCTATTATCAGTGCAAGATCAGAAGTGGAAGAGGATAGTTATATAGCAAGAGTGCAAGACTATCAATGCAAGAAAGGATAGTTATATAGCAAGACTATCAATGCAAGAAAATATCATTGAAAAAGATTGTGGCAGATCATACAGAAAGGACAACTGCCCAAGGTTTCCCAACTCAGGAGGTAAAGTGCCAGTGAAGCTACATCCTTGTAAGATTCTAGGAAATAAAGAAGACAGTAAGTAAAATTATAAAGAATTTTCAAGTTATGAAAGGGATGCTCAGAAAACAAGGAGCACATCTTGTAGGAGCTTACAATGTTTCCAACTTTTGTAGATCTCCTATATGAGGAGTGAGGGAACCGCAAAGTCCTTGGTTGAATGACAGATCCCTGAAAATAATCAAGAAAAACTTGAGAAAGATGAATCAGGTTGCATAAAGAAGTGCTTATAACTTGAAACTTAATTCCATGTCGAAATTAGTGTACGAAACAAGATATTATTCTGATCTTAATTTTGCAGGAGGAAAGATGGAAAGCTCACAGGGATGTCAATTCAGTGAGTTCACCAATGTCAGCACTCAGCTCCCCAACTAGTCCTTTTGATGACAATTTCCTGGTGAGTAAAACATTAGTTTGTAAACAATTAGTTATGGAATCAAAATATACAAAATGATGAAAAAATTGTTTACATTCTTTCCAGACTTTTAATTTATTTTTGATCTATTGGAAGTCATAAAATATTGAATTTGCTTACAATGAAGTCACCCTCGTGCTGCTGCAGGTAACTCCATCCCACTTTGCTCCACAAGGATCATCCCCATTGCTCCAACTCGGTGGAGTGTTTTGCAACTTTTCTTTGAAAGATTGAAGTGCTGCAACTACAATAAGGCATTTCAACTTGTAAAAATTAATAACATTTGCCGAGTTTTTCAGTCCTATATATCTAATGAACAACAATTCTCGTACCACACAGAAGTATATTTTATATATTGCCTGGTCTAGTACTTCAAGTCCAGTTGCAAATGGATTGATTCGTTTAGATTATACCTTTCATGATTAAAACTAGCCAAAAAAGGCTATAACACGACACATGTCTGTGTGCATAAGTGACATTTCTCAGAGTCATTATTCACACAATTCAAAAGATGGAAATTTGTGGAAAATGGCTATTAAGGAACTATAATGTCAGAATTCTTTCACTGCACCTGTTTGCCAGTTCGAAAAATTAGAAATGAACTATTCTACATATATTTGTTTAATTAGATAACCATGTGCGAAAATTTTATATAGCACTTAATTACCATCACTGGGGTTAGTCTCGGATGAGATTGCATGAAATCCTGCAGACAAGACCAGGAAGCAAAGTAGCATCCGAACGAAAGCCATGACTCCAAACTTTTTTCAGACTAATAGCAAAGGAGTGATGCTTAGTGTTTACTACAATGTTTTGTGCATGGTTGTATGGTGGCATGGCCTTATATAGGAAAATTCAGGATACATGTTCGCATTTTTTATATATGCAGGTACACCAGGCCTTAGCATTTCTTTAGCCGAATAAACCATGTTAACACAAAAAAGAAGGGCTAATTACCTCAAGATAAAAACGAAGATTTCATGGTCGGCTTGCTGGATTTTACCAGTGGTGTTTTCTCGATTCAATCTGCAGCTGAAAATCGTTTATTGTTACTTTTCTGAAGCCAAAGAAATACTAAAGCCACGGAAACACTTACTAGCATACAAGCAACCGATTCCTACACAAAAATACAGGAAAATGATCCAGTGGTTTTCTGGAATTATGTACAATGTCTGGACTTGACAAAGAGACCATCTTACCGGCCCAAGGGAACAAAATAGAAAAAAAGAATACGGAAAGAAGAATTATGGCGTTATAAGTAAAAGGGAACGAAAGAGGTATTCGACATTCGAAATTTGCTAGCTAAATTGAATCAAATATTGTTTTGGGAAAAGATTTTGAGGGGAGGTATTTTACGGGCAAAAACGAAATAGATTGAACCTAATTTCGGTTTAACAACAATTCTCATGAAATGAGACACATGTCAGTTGTCCAAAATGAATCAATTAAACAAGGAACATAAGTTCCGTAAATTGAGCAACAAAACATCTTTCAACACTTGGATTTGGTGTTTAGATAAGTGCATATCAATGTACAACTAAATCAAATGATCATAAAATTTATGTGACAAGATGATAATGACTCTCACTAGCATTTTCTTTAAGATTTTATTGAATAGAAAAAACAGAATGCAGAAATAGCTATTATGAGATATTAAAAGAGTAGACATCCGTCCAACCACCAATGATTCCAGTAAAAGATCTTCTCAAGTTGGAATGATTCTTGTTTGAACATTTACTTGTAGGAAGGTTTTCAAAGGTTTCCAGAACTCAAGAAATCTATAACCAGACAACAAAGATGGTTGAGTTCCTCGGGTTGTTTTATACTACGTATAGACAGCGGCACTTGAACTATATTGTGTTCTGCATACGATGAAAGTGATTGCCATCATGCTCAAGCTTTATCATTGATCTTTCTCCAATTTTCGTCCTATGTGGCTTGTTGATCAGTTCATTTTATCAAGGGAAAATGACTTTCATAATGCCTTAACTTTTACCCATAATCCTATTCTGTCTCTCAACTTTTTAAAGTGTCTTTACATCCCTCTAGTTATAGATTTGGTTCTAAATGATCCCTGCAAACCAAATATAGGTATGGTGAATTTTCACTTCGCCTCCTGAAGTTTCATTTCATGTTTATTTTCCCCTCTAAATATGAAAATAAGACATGTTAGACTTATTTTGTAGTTTTGAATAAGTTTTTAATAGTTGACTAATTTGACTAATGAAAAATGATAACATTACCTTCTATCAACTTGCATAAGAAAATACAAAGTTACTTTTTAAAATCAACAAGCTTAATATTATCTTATGTTTACAAAATTTTGCTAACCTTATTTATTTTTTATTACTGTCATTATCATCATTGTTGTATAGTTTCAACTGTAATCAACCTGCATGAATGGTTAGAGGAGAAGTTAGAGTCCATAGATTAGATTTTCCATCTTTGCGAAAGAAGTCCTAGTTCATTTGAGTTTTTCCTTTCATTTTGATAAATTATTCATGTACCTCTGGAGGTCAGGTTTATGTTCTCTTTCTTTTAATTTTAATTTATTAATAAAATTTAGAACTGACATTCCTCCTCTTTGTTCAGGGTTTTAACATTAAAAAAAATGTAATCTATTGAAAATAATATATACATTATAAACCATAATCAAACATGAGTAAAAAAAATTAAGGAAAAAAATAAAAGAGACTTTTTTCCTTTATTATATAATATATTTGTGTTGACATTAAAATGATGAGCAAAAGTAAAGATAAATATGTATTCTCATATTTCATACTAGTAAAAAGTAAACAAACAAAATATGGGAATATTTTTTTCCAATTGATAAAAAAATAGGTATTGTTGATTGTACAAGTATATTTAATAATAAAAGCATGAAAAACTCTCTTTTTATTTTTTTAAAAAAATTTTTCTTATTCCTATTGGATTATTGTTTACTTTTATACATTTTTTTAGTTTATTAAACATGACGGATTCTTGACATAAGTACAAATTTAATTCCAAAATATACCCATTTGACTACAAGTATACATGTCAAATAGTAATTTAGAACATATTAGATCGATCCCACAAGGAGTGACTATTGCAAGTACTAGATCTTTACTTAGTCTATTATTTAGACTTATTATATGAAATAAAACAATAGAAATCACAATACTTACTATTTAACTAACTTAACTATATAACTTGCAAGATAACAATGAAAAAATATCACTAAATATTTGAGTATAGGGATGTAGAAACTACTTATGACACAAAAGATACAAGTAAGTAGATTTACCTCTTGTTACTATCATCATTTCCATATTTATCAAAACTCATTCTCATGATGTGGTGGTTGAGACTTGTCTAGTTTTCCCTATTCTCATGGTGAATAACTAGATCTACTCTCTAGTTCTTCATGAAATGCAAAGATAATCCACTAAGGTGTATCTCTATTCTTATGAGTCTACTCTTTAAATTCCATTTATGTTGTTCCATCATTATTACCAATTTTTATTGAATAATAACAACTAATAACTTGTTATTGGTGATCAAGTAACAACAAGTAATAAACATGCATGAATGGACATGTTAATACAAGAGGTAACAAGTGTCAATCATATTCAACCCATATCAAGTAGGCATAAGGTTCATCTACTCTCTATATTTAGAAATTTAGCTACTCATATGATATAAAGCAAGAAAGAACATAACTTCATTGCATGCACACATAATGAATCACAAGTAAAGAGAAAGATAAAGAAAACTTAGCCAAGGTGATGAACAAGCTCCCAAATCTTTCTTTTTTTTTTTCAACAACATGAGTGGCACAGTGAATTCTCCAATAGTTTCTTACAAGTTTTCAGCTAGAGATAATAAGAAAAGACTAAAACTAAACTCTTTTACTAAAATCTGATAATAACTCTCTGAAATGACTAACTCCCTCTTTCTTCAATGATTCTTATATATATATATATTGTTAGGAGAGTCAAAAAGTGTTAAATAGTATGACATAGAACTCATTTTCTCTTCCCTAAGGAATCTTGAGTATGTGCAATCTAAATTCTAAGCTAGAATTGAGCTGAAAAGCAGTGTGAAAATAGAATAAGTTGTAGAAAAATAGAGCACAATACGTGGGTTCAGAATACTCGACCTAAGCCCAAGTATGCAAGGATGCATTTTCTTTCTTGTTGCATTTTCTTATTTCTTTTCTGCTCCAATTCAATTCTAAGATTCAAGACAAGATGTCACATTTGTGTTCATGTATTGCTCCATAAAATTTGAAATGAATAACCTATTTCCTTTCCAAATCATCGTTGAATCAAGCTCTAATGGAGTTGAAGTATCTGTCTCAATCCAATGTTGATAACTCTTTTCAATTCCTATAAATATAATCAAATTTCCACTTTAAATTGCTTAAGCAAAACTTGCAAACTTTAGAAGCTTAGAGAGCAAGTTACACCATAAAACTCCTACTTTACACCGAAAATACACATAAATGCCACTTAAAAACACACATAATAAACTCTTATCACAGACCTAATAAATTGGTATCAGAACTTTAGACTTTGGATTTGTGATGATGATAATAGGATAAGCGCTACAAAGAGAGAAGAAAATTTTCTGTTGGAGTTCAATTGGATTTTGAAGAAGAGGTATTTGGCCCATTGAAACTCGTTAAGAGTTTTGTGAAGAAGGTAGAACAAGATTACTATGTTCGTGTTTTTAACCCATTGGGATCTATTGAATCTTTTGTGAGTTTTGGCCCATTGGGAGCCATTGAGTCTTTTGTATCTTGATTTGTTGGTGGCTCGTTAGGGTCTGTTGGAACTTTTGTGGTTCGTTGGATTTGTTGGGACTTTTACGGAGAAGGCGGAGCACATGTGCTATTTGCTATTTATCGATGTTGGATACACGCCAAGATGGAAATTTCTTGAGTTTGTCTTTGTATCCTACATCGGATATTTTACGAAGAAGTCTTCCCTTTCGCTAGTTATAAATATAGTGGACTTAAATGAGTTAATGTGTGCTAAGGGCACTAGCAAAAATGTCATATGCACCAGTTCAAGAGAGTTTTAGGAGACCCACGCCTTAATTTGAGAGGAGTTTTGGTTCGACATCAAACCAAAAGAGCAACTTATGGGCCTTTTGGATTGCTAAGCATTGTGTGTTATTTAGGATATTTTGTATTTTCAGTTTTAGGTGCTTTTGAGTCTTGGAATTATTTCCTAGGGTCTTGTACTCTCTCTCTTGTACTCTATTTTTGTTATAGTAAATTTGCTACCCCTTTGCTGTGACTGATTTATTTGTTTTGTTATTGTTTTTATTGGATTGCCAAGAACCCTTTTATTCTCATTGGTTAATTTCTTGGGACCAGATCTAACAACTTTCAAAGTGCCTTAACTTTTACCCATAATCCTATTCTGTCTCTCAACTTTTTAAAGTGTCTTTACATCCCTCTAGTTTTAGATTTTGTACTAAATAATCTCTCCAAACCAAATATAGGTATGGTGAATGTTCACTTTGCCTCCTAAAGTTTCATTTCACGCTTATTTTGCCCTCTAAATATGAAAATAAGACATGTTAGACCTATTCTGTAGTTTTCAATAAGTTTTTACTAGTTGACTAATTTGACTAATGAAAAATGATAACATTACCTTCTATCAACTTGCATAAGAAAATACAAATTTATTTTTTAACAATCAACAAGCTTAATATTATGTTATGTTTACAAAATTTTTCTAATCTTATTTATTTTTTATTATCGTCATTATCATCATTGTTATATAGCTTCAACTGTAATTGTCGCACCCCATTTTTGAAAATAAAAATGAAAATGTGTTAAAAATGGGGTTTTGATTTTATTTTAGAAAATAAAGAAAAAAGGCCTAAAATGGGATATAGAAAGTGCGACGTTTTGGTCCCAAAATAATAGTCTAAAAAGGGTTTTAAAAAAAAAGTAGAATCGTCACTTGGTATTGAGTTTAGGTGTACCAAATCATCCAAAATGTTTGAAAATAAAAATAAGTAAATAAAACCCTTTTAGATGACTCCATATCTTTGAAAACGAGAGAAAAGATTTCGGAAGTCATGATTGAAGAAAGAGAAGACAAAGATTTTGATCTACGACACCCTTTCAACCTAGTCGAAACTAGTTGCAAGATTTAGTCAAAAGTTTTCCTAATTTAACTTATAAAATTTATCACATTTGTATGTTTCTATATGGATGCAAACTTAGACCTAGGGAGTATCGAGAGGAATGAAATGTCTCTTCAAAATTTAATTTGTGCAAATGACATTAATTGTGAAACCCAAAAATGATCCCTTAAAGAGTTACGAATATGAGACTTAGAGAAAAGAAAATTATGCTATATAGATAAATATACGTAACTTAAAAGAGAGAAATGCAACATAACGACTATAGGATGCTAAAATTTGTGATACAATTTTCCTTCTTATAGAGGGGATAAGAGCGAGTTAAGGTTAAAAAGCCATACTCGCCTAATTTTCATATTCGAAGGGTGACACTCCTAAAACAAGTAAATGGACTAAATGATCAACATGAAATGCAAGTCTAAATGATATAATCTAAACATATAGAGGGTAAGGAAATAATAATAGGAAAATATCATGCAAATGAAAAGAACCTAAAAATAGGAAAAAAATGCATAAGATGCAATAAATATCACACCAAAGTATGAATCTAGCATTGGATTAACCCATTTCTACAAGTCCTCACTAACGTTGGACTAAAGAGAAATTGAGGAAGAAGGCCACAACTAGTATTTGATTAGTGTGGTGACGTCATGCACTCATTATAAATAAAGAAAACATAGAAAACATAATTAAAGTAAATAAACACATAAAACATATAGAGTATATAGAGCACATAGCACATAGGCATAATATATAAATGCAAAACTCTAGAAAAATCGAATAAACACATAAGCACACAAGCACATAAGCCTGCAAGCAAATAAAAACCAATTATTACATTGGGAATCCTAACTACAATCTAGAAGGGGAATTTTTGAAAATAATAAACCTATTTATTACATTTGTCTATCTAAATAAATTTTTCTTGAACAAAAGAGGTAAACCTATCTATTACAATTTGACATTTAAATGCCTCCCAAATAAACATCAAAATTAAATAAATGAAAACTTAAAATGAATAAAATGAGTAAATAAAAGAAAAAGTACTTAAAATATGCAATCACACATAAAATATATAGGAGCACATAAAAAAGATTAAAATAATAGTGGGGTACCACCCTTGAAATAGTGGCTAAATGAGGTGGAGTTTGTCCTATTTATACTCCAAAATCAACAAAATGGTCAAGACACTAATTTAATTAACAATTTAAAGGAAAATGTAAACATACAACAAATTCACTTTATTATTATAAAGAAATATGAATAAATACAAGATTCCTAAATTTTACTAATTAAATGCATTCAAATAAAGTATGATTAACAATTAAAGAAGATGAACAATTGTAACTAAGAAATCAAAACCATTAGGGACTCAATTGCAAACATCAAAAAAGTTTTTAGCGTTAATTATAATTTTTAAAAGATTAGGGGTCAAAATCAAGGATAAATAAAGTTTAGAGACCAAAATACAATTAAATTAAAGACCTAAATGTAAGAAATTCAAAATTTCAAGACCATAATAAAATTATTCAAAAGATCAGGGCCAAATTGCAAAGTTCGTTACTGATTCCACACTAAAAACTATGTTGGGCCATTTTATTTTGATCCAAAAGGAATAAGCAGATCTGCCCTATTAAAAGAAACCGCCCAACGGGATCATTTGAGAAACATACATTCAACAAGCAATGTTGGGCTTTAGCTTCAAAATCATGTCATAAACCCAAAGAAAATAAAAGCAAGCCCATGTGTCAAAAACCTAACGATTTACCTAACTAGATCGACCATAATACATCAGCCCAGTTCTTAAATCATTTTCATAAATCCCAAAAAAAAAAAGAAAATATCTAATCAGTAATTTAAATCCAACAAAATTATTTAAACCCTAATTATATTCTAAACGCCAGAAATAATTCTCTCAAAGCATACATGAAACATATAAAAGAAAAGGGAAAATCGTCAATTTGGTCCCTAAACTTTTTCACTTACACCAATTTAGTCCTTCACGGTTTTTTTTCACCAATTTAATCCTCAAACAATTTTATCGAGTTCAATGTAGGACTTATTGGGCGACGCCACCACATTTTATGTGTTTTCCATGGCGGACCAAGGATATAATTGGAATGACAGGTATAATTGTCTAATTATAGGGATTAGAATAGCAGCTCTGTCATGATAAGCAAAAAAACCTCTGGAAATCAACAGAGGAGCTAAGGGCTTCACAATCTGATCAATCTGTTGGAGTTTGAATTGGAATCTAAAATTTGTTAAAATCCATCTCTCACTTCTTTACATTAAAAGAACTCATGTTGTAGTTGCATTGTTGATTATTCTGTTGTTTTAACTCATGATGGGTGTCCTGTGGGCAGAGTAGTTGTGTTTGACTAATCATGCTGACCTTGTTGGAAGTTGAGTAAGCAGATTGGCCACCGTCGTTTGCTTCTGCCACCACCCTGAAACACACACAGTCACACACTACAAAGTATTTCAATGGCAGCATCATTTGAAGACAACTCAACGGGTCAACCCAAAGAAGATGCCCTCAAATCCACAACTCCTGCCCGCACCGAACCTGACGAAGACAACGACAACGACGACGACATCCAGGAAGAGGACGACGATGAGGAAGAAGAAGAAGAGGACAACGATGAAGATGAACAACCACCTCTTACTCGGCAGGCCCGAATGCAGTCGGACCGGGCCAAAATAGAGGCCCTCTTTCTCCGCTTATCAACTGAGCGAGTCCCAGTACGAGTCCATGATGTATTGATCAAAGGAAATGCGAAGACTAAAGATTCTCTAATCGAAGCCGAAGTGGAAGCTCTGAAAACTACCACCACGGTTCAGGAGTTGCTTCAAGCCGCTGGTATTGTGAATGCAAGGCTTCAGCGCCTTGAGATTTGGCTGAACTCTGCTGTAATATTGCAGCTTGTATGGGTTTTGGGATTGGAATAAGGGTTTTCAAAATGTGTTGTTGAGATGCATAGGAAAAAATGAATTCATTATGGGTGTAGTTAAACGTTATGGAGCTGTGGCAGTACATTTTGTAAATATAATTTGGCATGGTATTTCAGGAGGAGAAAAGGTTTGTTGATCAAATTGTGAAACCCTTAGCTCCTCTGTCGATTTCCATAGGTTTCTTTTGCTTATAGTGACCGAGCTGCTATTCTAATCCCTATAATTAGACAATTATACATGTCATTCCAATTATACCCTTGGTCCGCCGTGGAAAATACATAAAATGTGGTGGCGCCACCAAATAAGTCCTACATTGAACTCGATAAAATTGTTTGAGGATTAAATTGGTGAAAAAAAACCATGAAGGACTAAATTGGTTTAAGTGAAAAAATTTAGGGACCAAATTGGCGATTTTCCCAAAAGAAAATCAAGACTTGAAAAGGAAGGAATTGATTCATTTTTCACAAATATTTGGGCCTCAGTACAATTATACCAAAATTAAGGGGGCAAGATGCAAACATTCCTTATCAAACCATGTAATGTCCACGAACTCTAAAGGAATTTGAAAATTCGGCAAACTCAGGAAGCTTACAAAAATGACTACAACAGATTCACATCATGTTCCAAATACACAAGATCATACAACCCAAACATCAATGCAAGATTTAAAGCAAGATTATGTGATAAGAATCTAAACTAATGGACTGCAACAAGAAGAAGAAAACAGCAGAAAAAAGAAAACAAACAAGTGCAGCAAAGTTTAATAGATCTGGTGTGGATCTAAACTTATATGAAAAGGAAAGAAATGAAATAAGCTACCTTGGATGTTTTATGGAGTTGAATAAATGTGGTAAATCTCAAGAAAAGCGGATCCGAATGCTGAAAGATGAAGCTGACAGCTTCTTGGGACAGATTTCAAGAGTTGGCAAAGCAAGGAATTTAAGCCCAAATTCAAAGAATCTAGATACATTTTTTCTAAAATTTCTCCAATGAAAGTTGTTCCTTGATGAATGTAGATGGTGCAGAAACAAAAAAGTCACCTAAAGGACTACAATTGAAATTGGATTTTGATTAGAAATTAGGCTGAATCATTAGCCCTACTCACGAATTTTCCAGAAAAATTCTACCTTTTCTCTCTCCCCATTTTCTTTCTTTTTTTTTCTCTCTTTTTGTTGTTTTTGCAGACTTTTCTCCCCTCTCCCCAATGTTTTAAAAACCGGACCGTTAATTGAACCGGTGAAGTGAAAGTGTCGAGGTTCAACCGGTCGGATCGGTTCAACCTTGGTTCAATGAATTTTAAAAAAAATAATTTATATAAATATATATATGCACAAAATAAGACATGTAATGGACTAATTTAATATTTTACATGATGAAAAGTTTACTATTTTTGAATAACTTGGATTTTTAAAAATAAATTATTTATTTTTTAATTATAAGTTAAAACAAATAAATTTCATCTCAATTTCAATTATATCTACCAAAAAATCTTAAATCCAACCCAAAAATATCACAATATTTTGAAATTATACAAAATTCACGTCTATGAGAATTTAGACATTGTGAACTTAAATTTTAATTTACGTTTTGGGATTTAGAGATTACAATTTAAAAAAGAAAGTTTGGAGTTCGAAAGAAGTCAAGAGAATCGAAAATAGAAATGCAAACTTGATAAGAAATAAAAAATGTGATAAAAGTAAGTGGTTGTGGCATTAAATAATTTGGGTTAAAAAAATAATTCTTTTTTAACTTTTTTAATTTAATGGACAAAAATAAAATTAAAAGATCTAAGAAAACATCAATAAATTAAAAATAAAGATGTTTGATTAAAAAGGGAGTGACAAAAGAAAAGAGGATAGAGAGAGAGAGAGATAGTTGAAGATTAAAAAAAAGAGCCATGAGAGAATGAGGATTTGTAAGAAAAATGCAAAAAAGAAATATGAGTGTTTATTTTATATAAATAAATTATAAAAAAAATTAATTAGATGTGATAGTGCAACGGTTACTACATTGGTCTTCTATTACAAAGGTCATGAGTTCGAATCTTGAAAGTTACATTTTAAAAAACGTAAAAAAAAAAAAAAAAGAGAGGAAAACTCGAAAACCGAAAAAACCGGTTCAATCCGGTTTCGACGGTTTCACGATTGGACCGATTTTCTCGCATGGTCAACCCTAACATAGACCGGACTGGTGCCATGGTCGGTTCACGGTTCAACCGGTCGAACCGACCAGTCCGGTCCGATTTTCAAAACATTGCCTCTCCCTTTCTAAAAGTCGTGTTCTTTGCTATTTAAATGAGACCAAAAGACCCTTAAAACCTAAAATGAATGGTTGGGCTCAAAAAGAGAAAAAAATGGGTTCATGAGGCCTGTTTTGATCCATTTTGAAGAAAAAACGAATTTTGGCTGCCTCGAAAACCAAATGTCCGTGGCCTTATACTGTTTTCTGCGTTGCTGCAAAGTGGAGAAGAAGCGCGCGAAATTGCAGCAAAAATTTTTTGGAAAAATACCGGTTTTCATCCCCAAACTTTGGGCACAAGACACATTTCGTCCCTCATCTTTCGGGCTTGACACATTTGGTGTCTGAATTAACAATTTTTGACCAAATGTCATCCTCAGACGGCAATTTAGCCAACCTTTAACGGACCGTTAAGTAAATGTGACTATTTGAAGCAAAATCAGGTGAAAAATGACGTTGTCTTCACTTTCCCTTTTTCTTTCACTTCAACAACTTCCTCTGCAAATTTCCAAGACTAAGCTCCTACTGCAAATTTCTCTGAGAGTAAACCCCCTCTTCCAATTATAAATATATAATTATAATTATATAATACATATAAATATTACTTATACTAATATTTTATATAATTATAATGTATATTAGATATTAAATCTAATCATTATATAAATTTATATTCATAATAATAAATATAATTATAATTATCTAATTCATTAATATTATATACACATATATATTATAAGGGATAATTTCAGAAACCTCCCCTAAATTAGCTTATGGAAAAATGGGAAAATGGATAATTTATGGAGAAAAGTCGTAAAGGGCTGGTGTTTTATTGGAGAACTGGTTTATTTTTATTTTATTCGATAAATAAATTTGTTTATGAAAAAATGGGTACTCTGTTCTTATAATAGAGGAAAGCCATAAAGAGCTGAAGTTTTATTCGAAAACGAGTTTATTTTTATTTTATTCGATAAATAAATTTATTTATGAAAAAATGGGTACTCTGTTCTTATAATGGAGGAAAACCCTAAAGAGCTAGTCTTTTATGGAAAAGTGATACTTTATAGAAAGTGACCGCGATTTGGTTTATGAAATTATCCAAAAAAAAATTAGAATGAATTTGTTTATTTAATTAAATAATTATTATATATATATTTATATAATGCATTATATAATTATACTAATATTATTATAAAATATATAATTATAACTATATTATATATAAATATTAATTATATTAATATATTATATGATTATAAAGTATATTATATATTAATTATAATTTTTAGTATATATTAGAATATTTATAATAATAAATATAAATATAATTATATAATATATTATTACTATACACACATATATATTATAAATATATGCACATACAATATATATTTATAAATATATATATAAAAATATATTATAGTTATTACCCTAAATATATTAGAGTTATTAGGGTATAGTTATTATAGTTATTATAGTTATTACCCTAAATATATTATAGTTATTAGGGTATATACCCTAATAATATATTTATATATATTTATAAATGTATATTATATGTGCATATATTTTAATATATATGTGTATATAGTAATAATATATTATATAATTATATTTATATTTATTATGATAAATATACTAAAAATTATAATTAATATATAATATACTTTATACTCATAAAATATATTAGTATAATTATATAATGCATTATGTAAATATATATAATAATTATTTAATTAAATAAACAAATTCATTCTAAATTGTTTTTTTGGATAATTTCATAAACCAAATCGCGGTCACTTTCTGTAAAGTATCGCTTTCCCATAAAAGACTAGCTCTTTAGGGCTTTCCTCCATTATAAGAACAGAGTACCCATTTTTTCATAAATAAATTTATTTATCGAATAAAATAAAAATAAACTCGTTTTCCAATAAAACTTTAGCTCTTTATGGTTTTCCTCTATTATAAGAACAGAGTACCCATTTTTTCATAAACAAATTTATTTATCAGATAAAATAAAAATAAACCAGTTCTCCAACAAAACACCAGCTCTTTATGACTTTTCTCCATAAATTATCCATTTTCCCATTTTTCCATAAGCTAATTTAGGGGAGGTTTATGAAATTATCCCTTATAATATATATGTGTATATAATATCAATAAATTATATAATTATAATTATATTTATTATTATGAATATAAGGTTATATAATGATTAAATTTAATATCTAATATACATTATAATTATATAAAATATTAGTATAAGTAATATTTATATGTATTATATAATTATAATTATATATTTATAATTGGAAGAGGGGGTTTACTCTCGGAGAAATTTGCAGTAGGAGCTTAGTCTTGGAAATTTGCAGAGGAAATGAACACAACGTCATTTTCCACTTGATTTTGCTTCGGTTAGCCACATTTACTTAACGGTCCGTTAAATGTTGGTTAAATTACCGTTTGAGGATGACATTTGATCAAAATTTGTTAATTCAGACACCAAATGTGTCATGCCCAAAAGATGAGGGACGAAATGTGTCTTGTGCCTAAAGTTTGGGGATGAAAACCGGTATTTTCCCAAAATTTTTTTCTTAAGAAAACCAAAGAAATGGGCTGATGGGCCTTTCTTGTTTTCTTTTCTTCCAGGCTTTTTGATGGATTTTTCTTTGGGCTTTGGAGAAAATTTTGATTGGGTTTTTTCTTTTGCATTGGGCTAAAAATGAATAATATTTTAAAATTCCTTTTCTTCTTCTTTTTCCTACAAAAATAACACAAAAAATGAAAAAAATATTACTTGACCAATAATATAAAGATACAATAAAAAAATCAACAAAATTTTTTAGGAAAATTTGGTGTTTAAAGTAATCGACGTCCACTAATGGTTAGAGGAGAAGTTAGAGTCGATAGATTAGATTTTCTATCTTTGCGAAAGAAGTCCAAATACATTTAAGTTTTTCCTTTCATTTTGATAAATTATTCATGTACCTCTAGAGGTCAGGTTTATGTTTCTTTTCTTTTAATTTTAATATATTAATAAAATTTAGGACTAACATTCCTCCCTTGTGTACAGGGTTTTAACATTAAAAAAATGTAATCAATCGAAAGTAGTATATAGATTATAAACCTTAATCCAACATGAGTCAAAAAAATTTTATGGAAAAATAAAAGAGACTTTTTTCCCTTTATTATATAATATATTAGTGTTCACATTAAAAAGATGTCAAAAAGTAAAAAATAATATGTATTCCCATATTTCATACTAGTAAAAAGTAAACAAACAAATTATGGCAATTTTTTTTCCAATTGATAAAAAATAGGTATTGTTGACTGTGCAAGTATATTTAATAATAAAAGCATGAAAAACTCCTTTTTTATTTTTTAAAATTTTTTCTTATTCCTATTGGACTAATGTGTACTTTTATACATTTTGTTTTTAGTTTATTAAACTTTAAATCGACTAATAATGATGAGGACAGCAATAATTACAATAAATAAAGTTAGCAAAATTTGTAAATAATATGTAATTCTTAACAAATAAAGTTAGTAAACTATTGTTGGTTTATGTAAACTGTTAGAAGGATAGCGTTGCTAATCTTTGTTATGAAATTAGTTAACTATTTGATGCTTAACCAAAACTATTCGAAGAGCACTCCAAACTATTGTCTTTCACTTGGTTTTGGAGTATTTTCTTAGATATCAAAGAAGCAACAAAACATGGTACAATCATTTGTTAAAATTAGATATGTGTCTGGAAGTTTGACAACATCGCTAGTCATTTGGCTTAATGAGGAGAATTCTTGAAAACATTTATGAGAAGCAAAAGGAAGCTACGGTGATGTTTTGTGATGCCAAAAATCTAGTTTATCATAGTAGAATTCTCCACATTGCTATCAAGCACCATTTTATTCAAGATGCAATTGAAAATGATGAAGTTGAGTTGAAATTTTACAAGAATAAAGATCAAGTTGCAGACATCTTTACCAAAGCACTTCCAAAGACAAATATTTTTGAGAGAGGTTCAAAGTTCAAAAAATAGCACAATAAGGGGGGAATATGTTGAGTAATGCATTTAATTAATTAGTTAGTTGGCAAGTGAAGTCAATGAATTGGTCGAGAAGTAACTTGTCTAGAATTATCTTTATGTATTTCAATGAATTTAGAATGATGTATTCACAATTATAAATGAGTCTTGTAAGTTCTAAGATAAACAGGAGAGAAAGAAATGAATAAATAAATAAGCCTTGATTCCAAATATTCTTCTTAATTCTTGACCTAATACCTAACAGAGTGTCATAATTCTCAATTAATTCTGCTGGGAAAAAGGATACTTTACAAGGACATCAACCCTGTTAGTCCATAACTGTCAGCGTTAAGAACCCCTCCTATTAGTCCTCTTGATGATAATATCCCGGAAATGCAACGCAAAACATTGACAGGCATTACTAGTTGAATAAAAATTGAAGCAAAAATAAAGAGTAACTTCTGAACATAACTTTACGACGAAAATAAGCCATTTCTAAGAATAATTAGATGATTTGACACTATGAAGAAACTTATGGTCCAGTCACCCTCAAGTTATTTGAATCCTTGTAGCGTAACAGTAAGTTTTGCCACTTTTCTTTGAAAAATTGAAGCACCGCATCTCTACTTGTAAACCAATTTCAGTCGTTATTATTGCAATTAAAGCTTAAACAAATTCAAATGTCAGTTATTAAAATAAAACATTGCATATGCAAATATGGGGCATCCAAGGTTGGGGTTTCGTGCAGTTATGCAGTTGTTTCACTTCTTAAATGATTTGACATGCACTTTAAAACTTTGTTCTATGCGTTGATTTAGTTCATGAGCCCCAAATTTGAAATATGAAGACTTAAATGTACATAAATAATGTAAACCAAATACTAAAATAAATAGAACAAGTACGCCAGCCAATTGCATCAAACCGTAATCCTATTTGTCCAATTCCACTTGTAGCAAGCAAAGAAGAAAAAGATAACGCTGAATGATAAATGTAATTGAAGATATAAAATATTGTAGAAGACTTTGTACTAGTGAATTTAAGAAAAAATTTTATGTGAATGAATGTAGCTACTCATATAATTTTGAGTCTTGTGTCCTCGGTTTTATATAAGGCATGACAGAGTTGTGTTCCAATTGTGAGACGTGACAGCCATAGTTTAAAACCACCAGCAGCCTCTGGACTGGTGGTGGCTACCAACGGAAGGCAAGAGTTCGAACCTTGTCTCCCACCAATTGTCACAATTAAATGTGGTCTTATTTAAAAAATTTAGGCGGGTGTGTAGTGCACTTGTCCGATTTGGTGGTGGTTCAGTTCCCTTCGAATTATTCCAAATCCTCTTCAAGCCCTTCCTCTCCTTATAGTGTAGGAAGCTATCGTATTGACAAAAAAAAAAAAAAAAAAAGACAGCCATAGGTTAAGACATCAGGATCATGGACTTTTGCGGTTAGCAATGCAACCCGCAGGATAGACTTCCTGTTAACCAGCTAAACTCTCAAGAGCAAGGCACTTTCCTTGCTGTTGCATGGAACTTCTAAGGGCCTATTATGTTGTGCCATGTCGATTGAACAGGTCTATGGTCTCAAGTTAGTTAGTTAACTAGTTAGTGTTGCTATTAGAATATTTTAAGAGACGGACCAGTTTAGAAATTTCTTGAGAGAGGAGGCTGTGCTCCTTCGCTGAAAGATGAGTGGCAGCAGAATTTTGGGTGTAAAACATTTAAAAATATGACTTTAGGGACTCAAGTGATAAATGAGAAAACCACTAATCTGACATTTTAAGTTAATTTAATCATCTTCTGGTAGCAGCAAGAATGGGTTTTTTGCTCCGAACCAAAGATCCATTTTTTTCGTGCTTCATATTCTTTTCCACGTAGCTTTCAACTTTCAACTACATATGCAAAGACAAATGACAACTTTCCATAACAAAAGCAAAAGCTTTAAATCATTGTGTTGGCATATTAAATCAAAACTCAAAATTAGAAATTTTCATATTATTATTTAGTAATATTTTAGTCAAGTTAGGGTTTTAGTAATTCTATTAGAGTCAAATTATGGCAGTTTTATTGTTTAGAAATCAGTATCTTATTAGAAAATTTCTTGTAGTCTAAGACTTGTTCATCAAATCATCCAATCTATAAATAGAGAGTCATATTATTGTGTTTAGTTGAAAAGAGTGAACGAATGGTAGTTTTGTTCTTATGATGTGATTAATAGATTATTATTAGTATTATTCCTCTTCTCTCACACATATTATTATGTGTGTTAATTATCTCTCCATATACATTGATTTTATGAAATATATCTCCCATATATTTTTGTTAGAATTTTTGGGTTCTACACATTGGAAAAAGAGGGTAAAAACTAGCGTTATTTTGTCATGGAAGTCAGAAGGTGAACTTCCAACGCTTGTGAGCGAAACTTCGGAGCACTTGCAGTTTAAAATGGTCAAATCATGCAACATCTTATGAAGAAAAAAAGTAGTTGTATGCCTTTATTACTTAATGCACTACATTTGTAAGATAGGTGACCAGTACTTTTCATGCATTAGAATCATATAACTGGATGGCATATTCTGGCATTTTGGATTATCATTTTCATTTGGATTCCTACAAATAACAGTGACAGCTTCGTTTGGTATTTGACTTCCAGCGTATTTTAGTTTTCTTGATCATCTACAATATATTATCCGGTTTACTTTGGATTCATTATTGCAAGTCCAAGTGTTCTAAGGTTAAGAGTATGCTCATTGCCGGCCATAGGACTTTCTTTATTATCTTTGTAAACTCCTCTGCAACTTCTAAATAAAAGACACTTGTATATGGTTTAACACTTATGGCCCTCCTACAAATGGAATCTAAAGTTTTATTATTATAATTCCCTTATGATTTTATGTAAATTAGAAAATGGTAGGATTGTACAATCAGTTATGGCAATTACACGAGATGTGTTCCAAAAGTGCATATGATAATATCACAATATCTATTTAATCCCTTATGGTTTGCGTAAATATTCATTTTACTCTCTATGATTTTGCATTTATTCATGTAATTCTCCCAGTAGTTTTATATAAGATGATTAAGTCGTGGTTTGATTTAACATTTAATTAGAGGCACTACTAGTATTTTAACTAACGATGTCGCATAGACTATTCCATCAAGTTTCTATTTTACATGAAACTATAGGGGATGAAGTGGATATTTTAAAACGTTAGGAGAGTTATGTGATAATAAATGAAACTACAAGGGGTTATTTATAATTTAACCTTTTTTGTTCTTGGCCTGGTTGCCCAAGTCGTTTTGTTTTTCAATGGCTTTCGTCTTCCAACAAAACTACTGTACACCTTTTTTTCTTTTTGGTCAGTAAGAACTTGTTAACACTGAAGACAAAGAACAACATACAAGAGAAAGCTCAAGTGCAACTCTAAAAGGACAAAACCAACAAATTAAGGTAATACCATAAATAATCTGCTCAACTCTTCTCGCTTTGCTCTGTTCATTTTCTTCTTACGAATGTTTTCTGTTCCTTCTTTCAGGAGAAATGGATGCTGCTGCTATATCATTTGGAAGTTCTGCTTTATCTGCTTTCCTTCAAGTGGCGCTTGACAGAGTGGCTTCACGTGAGTTCCTGAATCTGTTTGGGGAACGAAAGCATGATGATAAAATTTTGAACAAGCTAAAGAGGAATCTGTGGTTGGCCCAGGCAGTGCTGAATGATGCTGAAAGTAAGCAGGCTGGATATGATGAGAAGTGGATGGATGAGCTTCAAGATGCAGTTTATGACGCAGATGACTTGCTGGATCAGATAAGCACGGAAGCTTTAAAAGTAAGAGTGGAGCATGAGCAAAAAAGTATGATCAACCAGGTAAGCACTTGCACATCATATTTGAGTAATGAGTTCCTTCAGGATATTACGCCTAAGATAGCAGAACTAGTTGATTTACTAGAGGAACTTGTACAAAAGTTAAAAATCCTAGGAACAGTAAAGATTGAGGTGAATAAACAGTCTCATAGAGATTGTTCAATTTCTTCAATTGATGAAAGTGGTGTATATGGTAGAGATGATGATAAAGAGAAGATGATTAAAATACTTTTGTGTGATGATAGACGGGGAAAAGATAATACTGTGATCCCAATTGTTGGGATGGGTGGGATTGGGAAAACCACTGTTGCACAGCTGGTTTGCAATGATAAGCGTGTGAAGGTACATTTTGACGTTATAGCTTGGGTCTGCGTGTCTGAGGAGCACGACGTTATTAAGATAACAAAATCACTGCTTGAGGGATTAGGATCACTGTGTGAATCTATGGAAACCTTGAGCTCCCTTCAGGTAAAGTTGCAGCAAAGTCTAATCGGGAAGAAGTTCCTTTTTGTTCTGGATGATGTATGGAACAGTAGCTACAGTGACTGGGAGATGCTGAAGAGTCCTTTCAGTAGTGGGAAACAAGGGAGCAAGATCATAGTGACAACACGTGATGAAAGAGTTGCACTAATGATTCGTAATGGGCCTATTCATTTTTTGGATTTGATATCAGACGAAGATTGCTGGTCTTTGTTTGAGAAGCATGCATTCAGGAATGAAGATTCCATGAGAAATCAAGAACTTGAGGTGATAGGTAAGGAGATAGTAAAGAAGTGCAAAGGACTGCCTTTGGCTGCTAAAGTTGCTGGAGGACTCTTGGGATCAAAAGGGACATTTAAAGAGTGGGAGGACATCTTCAATAGTGATGAATGGTGTCAGTCCAATACCAAAGATGGCATCCTACCTGCCTTGAGGTTGAGCTACATTCATATGCACTCGCATTTGAAAAGGTGCTTTGCTTACTGTGCATTATTTCACAAAGATTACAAATTCAAAAAGGAAGAACTAATTCTACTGTGGATGGCCAACGATCTTTTGGAGCACCCTGGAAATAATAAAAGGATTGAAGATGTAGGTGATGAGTACTTCTGTGAATTAAGGCAGAGAGCATTTTTTCAAAAGTCAAGTGATGATAGTTTCTACATGCATGATCTCATCAATGATTTGGCAAACTCTGTTTCAGGGAAGTATTATGTCAGGCTAGAAGATCATCACCAGCAACAGAGCCTAGTAAATAAAGTAAGACATTTCTCGTATACTTGCAGCTTTTGGGATGTATACGAGAAATTCAAGCAGTTGAGGCAGGCCACACATTTGAGGACATTCCTTCCAATACGGAAGGATAAGCTATACATCCGTCCTATCAGTAAAAAATTTTTGCATGAAATAGTGCCCAATTTGAGCTCTTTAAGGGTGCTGTCTTTGGCTGGTTATTCACTCCCTTATTTGCCTGATTCAATTCAGCGTTTGAAACAACTGCGACTCCTAAATCTCTCTCTCACAAATATAGAAAATCTACCTGATTGGGTATGTACCTTCTATAATCTGCAGACCTTGTTGCTTTCAGACTGTAAGAATCTGGAGGAGTTGCCTGATGATATGGGAAAATTAATCAACTTGCGCCACCTTGATATTACAGGAACTCCATTGAAAAAATTGCCAGCACAAATTGGTGAACTGAAATGTCTTCAAGTCCTGACGACTTTTGTTTGTAACAAGGATCCTGGCCTAATGATTGAAGATCTAGGCAAACTTTGTAATCTTCGTGGGAAATTAACTGTTTCTGGGCTAGAAAATGCTGGTAATGGGCTTGATGCTACATTGGCCAATATGAAAGGAAAAAAGCATCTTGAAGATCTGTCGCTAGAATGGAATGGCACTGCTGATGATTCTCAAGAGGCAATAGATATTCTTCAAAAGCTACAACCTAGTTCAAGAATAAAACGTCTTGAAGTCAAAGGATATGGAGGGACAAGATTTCCGGACTGGCTTGCAGACCAGTCATTCCACAACGTCGTATCAGTGATCCTCTCCAGATGTTCAAATTGCTTTTGCTTACCAGCTCTCGGGCAGCTGCCTTCTTTGAAGTTTCTCACAATTGCCGATATGGGTAAAATTTCAATAATCGACATGCAGTTTTATGGGAATGGTTCTGTCTTTGAAATATATCAATCTCTCCAAATATTGAGAATTGAAGAAATGCCTGAATGGAAGGACTGGCTTGTGCCCAGAAAGGGTGTGTTTTGTGGCCTTCAAGAGCTCCACATAATTAATTGCCCTAAGTTGGTTGGTGATCTTCCCAAGCAGCTTTTGTCATTGAGAGAATTTGAGCTTTCTGGATGCCCAGGTCTTGTACTTTCAGATGGTCGATTCAGTATGTTTAATTCCTTGGATCTCTATTCTCTCAAGATATTGAAAATCTTCAATATGCCCAGTTTGGAGGACTTCACATCTGAGCTCAAAAAGTTAACTGGTCTTGAAGACTTTGAGATTGGGAATTGTCCAAGATTGACATCTATTTGGTCCATGCCCCTTGACATGGGGCGCCTGCCAGCTAGCTTGAAAACCCTTAAAATATCTGGATGTCCGCAATTGCAGTTCCTTCCAAAGGATTGCTTCTTTGGGTCCCTCGAGCAATTAAGGATAAGAGAGGCTGGTGCTGGTGACACGCTGAAGGACCTCTCACTTGGTTTGCTACAGAAGATTCGTGATCTTGAAATTCAAGACTGTGAAGGCTTGGAGTCGTTGTCATTTGAACACGGGAGTGAAAATCTTGCATCACTTGGTTCCATTTTATTATGGGGCTGTGGAAATCTGAGGTCTTTCCTGCAAGAAGGATTGCCTGCTGCAAACCTAACGTGGATAATGCTCTATGGCTGCAAGAAACTCAAGTTACTGCCAAAAGGGATGCGATCGCTCCTCCCATCTCTTCGACTTTTGTACATGTGGAATTGTCCCGAAATTGAATGCTTCCCAGAAGAGGGTTTGCCTTTCAGCCTGGAAACCCTTGAAATCTACAACTGCGAAATACTGATGAGCAGAAGAAGGGAGTGGAATCTGCAGACCCTTCCCTCCCTCAGAGAACTCATGATTGGTGAAACCCATGAGCAGTTGTTTCCTGATGATTGGTTGCTGCCTTCAACTCTCAGAGTTCTTCGCATATATTTTCTTCACAATCTGGAAGCACTGAATTATAAGGGCCTTAAACAGCTGATATCTCTTGAAACTCTGTGCATTTGGGGATGCCATCACCTGCAGTCGCTGCCTAAAGAGGGGCTTCCAAGATCTCTCTCGCAACTCATAGTCTATGACTGTCCATTGTTAAAACCCCATTTAGATTGCGCAACTGGCCAAGACTGGCGCAAGGTTGCACACATCTCCTGTTTAATGGTGGATGGTGAATTTGTCCCGTGATAGAGTCAGATCATGCTGGATGCTTACTTTGTAGTATATATGCCTTCGATTTACAAATTGAATCCATTTTGTAACTTCTTTTCACTGCTATTGTTGAAGCATGATAAGCAAAAGGTTATGTTGTTTAATCCTGTTTGCTAGCTTTCACACCTCAGGGTCTTGTTAGTTTGTAATATTCAATTTTGTGCACGTAGCATAATCTTCATTAAAATTTTAATTTTATTTTCACGTGTCATGTATCTAAGCTTGCTCATCTAAAAAAATCCTAGGTATGAGAAATGTTAATCCACTTGCTTGGTAAAAAAAAAGAGAAATGTTAATCCACTCTTTTTGTGGGCAAAACTATAAATAATAGGAAATAAGCTTGCACAAAAGAGTTCCGCAAGAAACTTCAAACACATCAGAACACCCACTAGCTTGGCATACAAAGTCTAGGGAGAAGTTTGGTAGAAAAGATAATAGCTAAGACTAAAAAAGCACCAGAATTTCCCCTACTCATGACCAAGTCCTACTTTTCCTTCGTTCTGCAGACATTCTTCCAGGAAGAAATAGTTTTCCTTTTACATTTATTCCAAATTATAGTCCATTTTTCAATTGAAAAATATAGTTAACTTATAACTTCTCTGAAACACCCTTATTTAATATACTTTATGATCAATGAGTATAATCTACTTTATTCATTAATTATTTGGATTCATGTCTTGAATGGTGCGACTTTTCATAGTATTGTTGTTACAGTGATTAGTCATACTCCTAATATTAATACAATGGTATTTTAGAAAAATAGTATGCTAGATTTACTTTTTCAACAAATTAACTAATTTTTCTTAAATTATGTGAAAAAAAAATCAAGATTATCAAAATGAAATAGAGGGAGTACTTAAATTCAAAATGTCTAATTATTTGGGTTTCAACATTAACCACCACACTAAGGCGTCATCCACCAACCTTCTAACTTGATTCACAAAATTACTATTGGAGTAACAATATGTGCTCAGCCATTGAATTCCTGCCTGCCAATCTACCAACATTTATTACATATATTATCTATTATGTATAACCAATTATCTATTTCTATTACCTGTTAATGGTTGATGGTAAATTTGTCCCACGATCGATTTTGGTATGTGGGGTTTTAAACCATGGACTTACTCATATCAACACGCAAAAAATGGATTTAGGTTTAGATGCATAAATTTGGGCCAAGTGCTTATTGGTAGATTAATACGTCTCATCTACATTTTAGTCTTCAAACCTGTCACCACTCGAATCTAAGGGCTGGTCCAAATAACTTCTGAACTAAAGCCACATGTTCAAAATGATTAATCCAAGTTATTGTCACCACTCGAATCTAAGGGCCGGTCCAAATAACTTCTGAACTATAACGTCTGAACTAAAGCCACGTGTTCAAAATGATTAATCCAAGTTATTGTCACCACTCGAATCTAAGGGCTGGTCCAAATAACTTCTGAACTAAAGCCACGTGTCAATAGCCCATGGCTCCAAGCTATAATACCTTTCCTTTCTTTCTCTCACCTCGGATCCAGGACAGGGGCCCCTCACAGTGACCCCCGCTCAAGGATTTTGAGTCCTTGTAATACCTGTCATAATCCAAGCGCCTCTGACTTTAATATCAACTGTCATGACATGGACCCAAATATTGGGTCGAATAACTTGAGAGGTGAAACCATGGGTCAAATTATTTAACCCAAATTTTTCAATAGTCCATAACCCAAACTATTAACTCATTCCTTTCCTTCTGGCCCTTCCGGTGTGGGATAGGGGCCTCACAAAAACCTTCTTAGAAAAAAAAAGGACCAGCGAAGTAAGAAGAAAGAAAGAAGGAAAGCGGGTATGCCCTTCCAAAATTTAAATTCCCACACATATATTTTTAGAAATCAAACGTTGTCTCCCCAAGATTTTAAAAATTCTTTTATATCCTCTTAAGATAGTAAAAATTTCACTTATACCCTTAAACAATTGGCTTTACACCCCAAAGGTTTTTACAAAAATGCTTGATTACTCCTTAGAATTATACAACTTTAACAGTCTTGGCCCAGCAAATCTTCGTGTTCAGGTTCTGGCAGTGACTCTAGTCAAGATTTTGTTCAATGGATGAAGAACTAACAAAACACATAGCTAGCGCATGCTGTTTTGCAATACGACAGATTTCTTGCACAAGAATAGTGTAGCACATAAGGTGTGATAATCATGAAATTATGTGATTAAATATTTTATTAAACAAAGGTTTGTAAAACTTGATTTTATGTCAATTTCTCAGAAGCTACAGTTTTTGATGAAAAGAAAGATGCAACTGCTCCATTTTCTTCATGCCTTTGTAGGATGTTGCAAAGGAGGACAGAAACTCGTATTTGGTAGAGAACCACTGCATACTGGATTCCCAGTTAAGCTGCAATACAGAAAATTGCAGAAAGAGGCTGAGAAGGGGAAAGAGGATGGAATTATATCATCCAAATTAACTAGGTAAGTAGAAGCAGGGGCGGAGCCATGTGTCTTTGAGGGTTGGTAATTTTCCCCCTCAATTTTTAAAAAATTACATCATAGACTCGAATATTTATTGAATCTTTCATTTTGCACCTTATTGGCCCCCTTCCCCTCCCCCCCCCCCCCCTCACCTCGCCCCCTCCCCTCCACATTTCTTTTTTAAGTTTTAGAATATTCTCTTCTCCATATGGAAATTTTGTAATACTTAATTTTAAACAAAAGCGATGGATCTTTTTTACATCAAACATTGATGGCACCTTTTGGGAGGAAAGAACAGCAACTATATGAGCATGTACTTTTTTAATGGTACTTTTTCTAACTTAGACTGATTTTTTTACCAAAATCATATAACCTTAGAAGAGGTTAGTATAATTTTGTAAACTTCAAGGGAGGTCAGTGAAATTGTTAAAAATCTCAAGAGAGGTTTCTGAAATTATCCCTTAAATGAATTGTTCGTCAAGCACCTGCAGGAGATGTTTTAGATAATTAGAATAAAAATTTGAAAAAAAAAAAAAACAAAAACTGATTGCGGTCGATATACTCACACAACTAAGAATTGAGGCAAAGTGAAAACGCTCTTGGGTACCTCTCCACAGAGTGGTCCATTGTGGATAAACCTGAGTGTCATGTTAAAGCAGGTGGCAATGCTAGCAGACGATAGTCTTCCTGTCATAGCAATTTTTATTTAAATACTAATATTATCCTTAATTAGTCAACCCCATATATTCTCATTGTACTTGTTGGATCCGTTGTCCACTAATTACTCTTTTCATTCTCCCTCTAATTAATTGATTGGGTTGCTTTCTTCTTCTTTCTCTTTAATTTATTTATTTATTATTTTCACAATTCACTGATTTGGTTTTGAGTTTTTTTTATCAAATCTTTTCTTATATTGTAACTCTTTTCCTTTAAAGTGCTCTTAGTTTTTATTTTCAAAGTTGTCTTTAAAAGTTTTTTTTTTTTTTTTACAAATACAACGTGATTTAAATCAAACAACTAACAATCTAAATGAAAATAATCCAAAAAAAAAAATGTAAACACATTTTTGTTCAATATTTATGGGTGTAGAACATAATGTAATTTAAAATTACTTTAATCTAGTTATTAAAAAATATGGACACATGTTGAAGTCAAGATTCATATAATAATTGAACAACTCATGATTTACTCCTATGCAAGCAAGAAGTCACAATCTCAATCATGATTTATAATTGAACCCAATTTCATAGTAATACAAATCCTAAAAAAAAAAACTCTATACAGAATCTATAATTTGATAGTATTGGCGTGAATTGCAAAAAAAAAAAAAAAAAAAAAAAAAAGAGAACATGAAAAAATACAATATTACTATAGTTGCAACAAAAATTACTCAAAAGATGAGAACTTGAATCTCACTATAATTGCAACAAAATTGCATCCCAAATTTAATCAAAATTTATGATCACTCCAAAAAACTATAAGCAAAGATTATTTGATAGAAAACATAATGGAATAAAACCAAAAAGGAAAAGAAAAGAAAAGAAGCTGGAAAAAACTTTCTAATAGTGATGGAGAAATAGCAAGAGCAATGTGGAGAAGAATATTATGCAAATCTTGAACCACATACTGCGAAGGTCTCAAGAAAATGGAAAAAAAATTATAAAATAGAAAAGATGCAGAGAGATCGAAAGGTGAGAATGGGAGGGGAGGTGAAAGAGAAAAAAAAACTCATTGCCGCGTTAACAAGAAAGATGAAGAAAAAGAGTAATCAGTAAACAATGAGCCCCAATAAAATCAATGGAATGCTGACTGAGTGTAACATTAGTATTTGAATAAAAATTACTCTGGCAAGAAGATTATAGCTCTGGCGCCAACCGTTAAAGTAGTCATATATTTGATGCATTAGTACAAATTTTAGCATGTGCTATTTCTATCAACCCAACAGATTGCGATTGCGCCCCCGCCCCCCCTCCCCCCTCTCATTTCAGAGATCCCCTCTCTACCAAATCCGACACCTCCACAATAACAAAGATGATTCAACTTAGGGCCAATTTGGTTAAATTTGAACTTTTATTTTTGGTTCTTTTTTCTTTTCAATTTCAAAGTTGATGTCCAAATTTTAAGCCATGTCAATACGGCCAAATCTGGGCAGTCAACAGCCTAGGCACTCAATTCCTTCCTACAATATCATTGTACATGGATAGTGAAATGCATTATCAAGTCATGCAGTGTGCAAACTTGCATGAATTTTTATCAACTATTTAAGGCCTAAAAGAACTCTGGTACTTCCATTAGAAATTAGTTAATAATACTGGATTTTTCTAACTGGTATCCAATGATCATTCATTAACACATCACACCTAACTTACCATATTAATATACACAATCACAATTTTTCACAACCCTACATTTAGATACTTTTTTTAATTAACTACATTTTTCCAGAAAAGTAACACCTAAAACCTCTCTTAACAAGTGCCAATTGGGGGCTTGTTAGTCAAACCAAATAATGCTTACAAGATGTTTAGAGAAGGCGACTTCGTAATCCAATCTGGAAATTCCGTTTGGCCAAAAGTGTTGTTGCTCAAGACCCTATGAAAAAATCCATGTAATGCTGTTCATCTTGCAATTAGAATGACTATAGTTGAAAATCTCTGGTGAAAGAAAAGGCAGACCTCAAGCCTGGAAATTTCTTACACATGAAGCAAGGAATCCGTTCCTTCCAACTTTGGCATTGATCCAAATAACTTGTTGTCTAGCTACTTCACATAATAAGTCTTATGATAAGTGGGATTGGTACTGAATTTGACACCGAATAGTGGCATAGAGGATCCCAATTGCCCAGTCGTCCCGTAATTATACTCCTTTGGCTTTCCACAAGTACGTTATCCCTGCATTATGAAGGTAGTCATTTTATAATCTTAATTTTCTGTTTAAATTTTACTCTCTGTGTTCTTTTCATTTCCTGTGTGGACTGTTCTAACTACTAAGGAGACAGCGGGTAGAAAGTATATAAATTTGGCATGTCCTTTGTCCAAGAAAGTTTAAGGTCCATTTTAACTCCATAATTTTTTTAGAAGCACATATACTGAAACAGATAGCAAGTTAACACAGTAGAAGAATAAAAAATAAATGACCATAAAAGTTCAATGGGACAAGTATTTTTTGTGTCTTCGATGATTGGATCAAATCCTATCAAGTTTATTTTTGTCCAATTCAGTTTCTTTGATATCATTCTTACAACTTTTGGTGTAACTTGTATAAGTTTGATGTAATTGCGATAAGTTTTTAGGATTAATCTTATACACACTAATAGTGTATACATTATCACCGTTAGATTTATGCCACATGTGCAAATTTTGAATTTGAAATCCAAAATTAACTCATGTGTCATCCATCCAATCGTGATAGTGTATACACTGACAGTATATATAAAATTTACTCATATTTTTAACATAATAGTATGAGTTAACAAACTTATGTTTATACCAAAATTATACCAAACTAGTGTAAACTAGTGTTAAATGTCAATTTTAACCGAAATTAGTAATTAAATGTTAGGAATAATTTTAGAAACCTCCCCTGAGATTTTTGACAGTCTCACTGCTCTGCCCTGAAGTTTCTAAAATATCATAAACCTCCCCTGTCCGATCATTGGGGTCCAATTATTACATCAATCACGGAGAAATGACTTAATTATCCACATAGCTTAAGAGATATTTCGCAATTATGTTTACATGATTACTTAAATTGTTATTAACTACCTTTAATAGAAATAATGACAATTTATAAATGTTTTGTCAAAAATTTCTAATATACCATTACAAAAGGGGGCCAAATATAAGCGCCTTTGTGTGATTAATAATTGATGTGCATGAGTTGAAGCAACCATTCAGAGAGAAATAGAGCTTTTTTAGGCATATTTAAGGATTTAGGAGACTTGAAGAGGAAATTTGCTCTCAAATTTTTGTCAAAATTTTGGTGAATGTGAAAATCTCAAGGTCAGCCTCGTAAGATTTTTTTTGTTCTTAAATTTTGGAAATTTTTATTATTTGATTGTACATGTTAAGGTAGTTCTTTATGATCATGCTTAATAGTGACCTTGCAAGTGAAAAAGAATATTTTGGATCAAACAAAAAATGGAAAATATGACATTATGTAGTTTGTATTATGTTTTATATGATCTACTCCATTTAATGATCGGTATTCAATTATAGTGCTTTTTTTTATATATCTTGATTGTTACTTTCATTGTCATGGAAAATAGATGTTGGTGTTGTATGAAATATAGATAAAGATTGCTCATTGTATGCTAATAAATTTAAAAACCTTTTAATGATGACAATATTTTACTTGTTTGTGATTATCCGACAAGTGGTCTTTTTTAAACTGAAATTTCGACTGTAGAAGGGCTGACATGCTTTGTTTCTCTTATAGTAAAGTATGCAACTGATGTCTTGTAATAGATATAATAGTATGCTATTATACGTGCAATATATAGATGAAACTTTGAATTGCTAAACTTGTTGTAGAGTTACAAAGTTGATCTTTTGTTTATGCTCTATGAAGCAATAATAGTTGCACAATCTTGAAATTGAAGCCTTGTTTTTCTAAGCAATTTCACTTACACACCACATTTGATAAAGTTAAGATACATATATTTTTTCATAGTATTTTAACTACTTAATGCAAAACTTGAGAGTGGTTATGGAATGAAATTGTTCTCTCTCTCCTAATACCAATTTTATATTATTTTGTATTGGAATTAGGCTGATTTGTTACTAGCTAATTAGTTTTATGAAAGGTTTTCGATATTTTGAAAAGCTCAGGGGAGGGCAGGGGAACTGTCAAAAACTTTAGGGGAGGTTTTTGAAATTATCCCTAAATGTTAATTGTTCCAAATTGATAATAAAAAATCAAAGCTTGAGGGACGAGATATGCTTTTGCTTAAACAATTAGGACCAGATGGGTTAAACCGCTAACCAATATAATAGGGATATTAAAAGTGCACTTTTTCCTAGTTTAAATGTAGGGATAATTTTAGAAACCTCAGGGTCCCTTCAAATAGTAAGGTTTCTTACTATTTTACTCACCTCCCTTCAAATTTGAATAATTACACTAACCTCCCTTCATGCAATAAAATGACTATAATATCATTAACTTATAGATAATTCCTACAAACAAAAAAACTCTACAACTACAACTCGTATTTAATTCTAAAGTAACGGCTGCCACACAAAGCAAACTTTTATTCTCTCTCTCCAACTCTCTATCCTTCCTTATCTCTCCTGCATCTCATAATTCACTCATTTTTCACTGCTACCATCTACGCAACCATCTAATACATCTCGAATCCTCATCATTATAGAAATAGATCCTCTATCTTTTTTTTTTATCTTCCTTTTTTTATAAGTATTATCGAATTGAAATTGCTAAATGACAAGTTATCGGAGCAAATTTGTTGCCAAAGAAAATGAAGATGTAAAAGGATGGATGTGATACAGAGTATAGACAAGAAAATAAAAGTGATGGCTAAAAAAGGAATAAGGAATAAGGAAAGGTATGCTATTATGCTAATTGTGCAAAAAAGAATTTTGGAATATAAAAACTACAATTATATTTTCCTAGAGACATTGGATATCATCTCTAGTATTGCTTTTGGTTGCTCCGTATTGATATTCTTGGTGGGTTAAATTATTTTAGTATCAATAAAGTTTGCAGCCATTTGGATAGGAATATTGGTCAATTCAAACGCTGAATTTAGGTTAAAAAAATTGAGGCTAAATATTAGATTGAATGTAAAAATTTAGACAAAAAAAAATGGGAAGCTTTGGGGTGGCAAAAAAATTTTGAGAAGAATTTAGGGAAGCTTTAGGAAGAACTTAGGCCAAAAAAAAAAAAAAATTGGGTAGCTCTAGGGCAACAAAGGTGGGCTATCAAAATTGTGAAAATATGGGGATTAAGTTGAAGTGGCTTATTTAATTCGCTAGAATGGTGGTTATGCAGTTTGGAATAGTTGCAATGTGGAAGAAATTCATGAGTGAGTTTTCCCCCTTCTAACTAACAAAGGGGTATTATAGGATTTTTGAGGACAAATTTAGCATATTAGATCTATATTGTTACTAAAATGCTAATAATAGGGGAGATATGTATAATTTTTTAAACTAGAGGAGAGCTATCTGCAATAGTCTGAAACCTCAGGGAGGTTTCTGAAATTATCCCTTAAATGTAAACTCTTCCGTCCCGGTACCACCACAACATATTTATCATCTTATCTTACTTGTCATATAGTCCCTTCCATTTTGTTAAAGGCTTGCTTTAGTCTTCTAACATGTAAAATGGAGTATCTCCATTTTAAACCTGTAAAAAGTTTGTTGATAAATTTTGGTTTAGTGATCAAGGCTGAATCGCAAGAGTAAGAGATCCGGAGTTTATTGTTTAAATGTAAATTTATCTTGAAAAAAGAACTTGCAAGAAATTTCTTAATCTTCAAGCTAAGTAACTTTTTGAATAAAAAAAAAGAGGGGAGAATTGTCCAATAGGGCAGTGCAACATTATATGAAGGGAAATAATCAAACTATCACGTGAGCACATTTTGAAAAAAAGTGTGTTTTCACAATTGATGCCCTTCATATAAACTAGGGATAATTTCACAAACCTCCCTTGAAATTTCTCACAATTACAAAGAGCTCCCTTCAGATTTTAAAAATTACATATACCTCCCCTACTTTTACTGTCTAGTAACAATGTAGGCCCAAGAGTTTAGATTTTCTTTCAAAAATCCTAAATTGCTCTTTTATACAAAATTAAGAAAGAAAAATATAGTATACTCAATCATTTTCTTCCACACTTTGCATAAATTAATAAACCAAATCCCTAATAATCATCCAAATATAAGTTCTAAATCGATTAACCATCCAAAAGATCCCAAATTACATATACAATATCAATAATAAAAAAAAAACATACAAAACCCCATTGACAACCAATTTTATACACCCAAATTAAATATCAATGCTCAAATATCTTTTCAACATAAGCTAATTTGATCTAGAACCACAATTACAAGTCTCATATGGTCTTAAAATATTAATATCTCAAAAGTTGAGAATAAATTCTACCTCCACAATAAAATCATAATAAACAATTTCTAATCCAATGAAAGAAATCATTATGTAATTATTGACATTTTATAAAAGTTTTTCTTAACAATAAACAAAATATGACAAATTTCACGTCTTTAGTTCTTTTTCCTATTTCAATCATCAATTTCATTATTTATTTTTCTATCACTGCGAATCTCTTCATTTCCTTCTAATTTGACATATAATCTACCCCTTTTGTAGATTTTGTAATTTCAATTTGTTAATATCTACAAGATTGAAGATAATAAAAAGAGGTTATATTAAATAGAAAATAGACAAGAGAAAGAAAAATAGATTTTTTTTTGGTTTTGTAATTTTATTGCCTTAAATCTAAAATTGTCTATTAAGTGGAGGGCATTATAGGTATTTTAATATATCAAGGGAGGTAAGTGTAATTTCTTAAACCTAAGGGAAGCTGAGTGCAATTGTCAGAAACCTCAAGGAAGGTTTTGAAATTATCCCTATAAACTATGCAAAGGTTTGGCTTTTCTGCATTCACATTCATTAAGAAACTTCTACCGCCCTTACAAATAAACCCCATAAAGGGAAGTCAACTCATCAGTCATCACATCAGCTATTTTGAGAGCAAAAAGCAGAATTTTCTGGGTCCAACTTTTGCAACTGTACCCTACACGAAAAATGGCCAACCTAAAGTCACAGAGTCTTATCCTGTCTTAATTGAGAGCACAAAGGAGCATTTTCAGAGGGCCAACTTCTGCAACTCTGCCCACACGTAAAATGGCCAAAATGAAGTCATCGTCTTATCCTGTCTTAATTTCCTGTCTTCCATTTCTTTCTTCTACGCTTGGAATCCACCAAATCCAATCTAGAATCTAGGCATTACTCTTTGTTCATGTTGCGTAGAAAGTATATCGGTTGGAACGTGGAGCATTCATCCCCAAGCAAGAAGTATCCAATGAACTTCGTATTACATTTTGAAGTAAAAGTCTACGTATAAGAATTTGACAAGTAGCACCTGTACTGAAAAATGTCAGAAGACTTAAAAGAGCAATTGCTGTTGGGATAGTGAGGCAAAGTGGACCTCACCATGAATTTTTTTTTTTTAAATAAAAATTAAGTCTACTAATATATCATCTCATAAGCAACTAAATCCACCTGTTTGGCTGATGGGATAGTGAGGTAAAGTAGACCTTACCATGAATTTTTCTAATATAAATCAAGTCTACTAATATATCAATCCATCTATTTGTGAGATGGTTTATTGATGGATCTGATTTGCAATAGTCCTTCTTCCTTACCATCGTCCTTTTATTAAGATTTTATAACAATAGATGAAAAATTCATCAACTGGAACACAACTATTAGGAATCAAGAGGAATAAAAACTTATAACATGAAACACAAAAATTAGTTGGCATGGCGTACATATTATCTAGTTCTAGTATTTTCCCATTTTATTGACACCAAGTGGGAATTTAAAAAACACATGGATAAGTTCCATAAGAATAAGAATGGCAAAGTTGAGCAATACTTATCTATCAATCTGCTCTATTTCAAGAGGTACAGAGTTACATGGGGACTCTGTGGACTCCTCAGAACAACTGTAACTACTACTTTGAAGATGTCTTACAGGAGAGTCTGAAGGATAAAAGCGTGGCTTAGCAGGTAATTGCAGGTCTTGGAGATCACCTCCAAGCATTTCTATGACTTCTCTCATTGAAGGACGATTCTCAGGTATCATCTGTATGCACCACAATGCTGTCAAAATCAATTTTTTTCTAATTGTTTTTTCTTCTTCAGTTGCATGATCTCCAATTTCCATATCCTCTCCTTGGTCAATGTTATCATATATCCATGAGGGAAAGTAAATTTGACTTGAATGCTCAGCAAGAGCATTGATATTCTTCCTCCTTCCTGCCATCTCCATTAGTAACATCCCAAAGCTATAAACATCAGCCTTGTTTGAAACATTTCCAATTTTCTTGTAAAATAGTTCTGGAGCCATGTATCCCAATGTTCCTCTCACAACTGTGAGAGACACTACACTGTTTTGCAGAGGATGTAATTTTGCTAGTCCGAAGTCTGAAACCTTTGGTACGAAGTTGTCATCGAGTAAAATGTTATGTGGTTTAATATCAAAATGCACAATTTGCATGTTGCAGCCCTGATGCAAGTATTGTATCCCACGAGCCACGCCCGAGGCGATCTCAAATGCCTTCTTCCAACTCAATGAGAGCCTATTAGAATGTTCTGCAAAAATAAACTTATCTAGAGATCCATTAGGCATGTACTCATAAATAAGGGCACGCTTGGAGGCGGTAACACAAAACCCCGCTAATCGCACCACATTTACGTGGTGAATTCTCCCGAGTGAAGCAACCTCATTGATAAAATCTTGGCCATTGGCTTTGGACTTGGTTAGCATTTTGATTGCTACTAATTGGCCACTACGCAATTTCCCTTTGTAGACAGAACCGTAACCTCCTTCACCTAATTTCTCCTTAAAATTGTTGCTCATCTTCTTTATCTCTCTGTAGGAGTACCTTCGAGGAATGAGGTTGTTGCGACTTTTGAGAAACTTTTCTATAGCATCATGTAGTGACAAATACCTGCGGCGGAGTTCGTAAATGTAGTATGCAATTGAGAGTGCAATGCAAATGCCAAAAAATCCTCCAGTGCCAATTGCCCCAACTGAGATAGGATCAAAAGCGTAAAATAAACTAACAAATTGGATTTGGATGTATCTATTTAGTCGTGAAATTGAAAATTAAGTCAGAAAGTTTGGGCATTGACTTACAGCATAGCGCAGATGAACAAAAACTATCGCTGTATCCCATCCATTCAAGCTCGAAACCAGAAGCCATCATGTCATGGACGTCCCTGTAAGAAATGTTCCTTGTTTCAACATCAAGAGAGTTCTGAAACTGTGAAGTAATAGTTTTGTAGATGGTACAAGTCTCTTCAATATTAGATGCCATCAGATCGTTTCCAAACACAACATAACTGTAAAAATCTTTTGCAGTGAGACAAGGAGAAGTATCTATATAGAGAGGAGAATCGATTGGTCTTTTGCAGCTCACAAGTATGATTGAATCATGCGGCTCTGGTGGATGCAAAGGATTATAAGAATAATGAGTAATTGAGTAAAGTGGAAGACTTGAACAGTTGTTCTTCTGCACCCCAGGATCGATAACATGAATCCTTTTGGAGCTGCTTCCGAAATTCATGATACTTTTTTCCTCTACATAATATTTGTTGGAATTAGATCCCAAGTACAGTACGGTACGATTATGCTCGCAAGAGAGTCGAACATTTGGGTGACCGCAGCCTTGTGGACCGCCTTCTACTCGGAAAAGGCCCGTTACATATATGTGGACTTCCCCGCAGTAGAATTGTTGATAACATTTTTTATCTTTCTGTGGTTTATCTTCCTCAAGTTGATCAATCCTGGTTGAAACTGCCTCTACAAAGAGCAGGGCCAAACACACTGCAAAAGCCTTCGAAAGAAACATAGTGATGAATTTGCTAATATTGTTGGAAAGAAAGGAAGAGAGATATGAGTCTAATCGTTAATTAACTGATTAAAGCCACAAGTGATCGGGTTAGCATTTCTTTGTAAATGTTTCAGTCTAAACTCTTAAGTAGTAATATTTAATATTCTAGAGGCTAGGTAGAAAATTGAGAACCGAATATTTATTATCTATGAATATTAGCTTTAAGTCTGCTCCTACCAAAAGTAAACACTTGAGTCACTAATAAGTGTGTGCCCCCAATGGCACTAGATGGACAAAGCCTTCAAGTTTAACGAATTCTGTTGATTTATAATTTAGTTTAAAATATGAGATATCATTTTGTATGTTTTGAAATCATGGGGGATTTTTCTGTGTATTAGATATACCATAGGGGGTTTTTTTGTTTTTAACCCTAAAATAATAGGATAATTTATATTTTATCCTTATAATACTTTTGTGCTTTTTCTACATAATCAATGGTTTTAAAAATTATAATAACTTTCTCATGATTTAGAGCAATTATCAAAGTGACAAAAATCGCCATTTGTAATAGAAACAGATGACGTCCCACACAGGCAGTTCAGCCGGTACTGGTAAGTCCGTCTTTACGGTAAGATTCCGTGTTCGACTCCGTTGTGATAAAATTGTTGGCATCCTTGGGCAGGGTTCTACTGAACTTAGGGGGATTAGTTGGCCAAAAAAAGGCTGGGACACCCCCTAGGTGGAAAAAAAAATAGAAACAGATGAAATTTCAAGATTTCCTTAGTTTCGTGCTATTAAAAATTAGTGCATTTTCGTTGTTCAGTCCAAGAAAAAGAAACATGTGCAGCTTTGACCGAAAAGCGTTTGAACTCAATTTCTGTGACGACGCACAGTAACGGGGCCACATTTGAATTTCTACCCTGTGACTGAGAATAGGAATGCCACATTTGAGTCAAAGTCGAATAGGAAAGCCCGACCGAGTCAAAGTCTATCTGTTACTAATTTCCGGTCTGTCCTTTCCATTTTATAAAGGATTATTATCACTTTACCCCCTTAATGATTGGTGCTAGTATCAATTTCTCCCTTAACGTTATCTTTTAGTCACTTTATCCTCAAGATTAACGGTCAAACTTAACAGAATTTGTTAATTAAAATAAAAAGACATGTTTAACTCTTAAAATTATTATCACCTTTCCCCCATAAAATATAGTCTTATTATCAATTTACCCCATAGAGTTATATTTTAGACAATTTATCCTACCATTAAACTAACTTAGTAAGTTAAAAAACTTTAGAAGAAAATACCCTCCTCTTTACATAATAAAAATAATAAAAAATTTAGAGTGACTCTTCTCTTTTTTAGTATCAAGAAAAAGTCAAAGTATTAATTTCTTTCTTTTTGACAATCTTATTAATATTGAAAAAAAAATAGAAAGATGGAGAGGGGGAAGGGGAGAGGAAGAGAGAGAGCTCAATTCTTTTTTTAAAAATTACAAATAAGAAAGAATTAAATACTTTTATTATTTTAAAATTATTTCACTTTTTTGTTTACCACCAAATTCCAATCCTAATCTCGACAACCTTAAAGTAATATGATAATGTTAGACTTTTCTTTATTTTCTTTTTTTGTAAAATCTAATTTTTTGTCTCCTTCTTTCTTATCTCTTTTTCTTTTCCTAGTATTAATAAATGTGAAATTTTTTTGAGAAAATCCTTTTATTTTTATGTTTTTCGATCTCTTAAAGTGAAAAAAAAGGAAGAATAACCATTCCAATTTTTGTATTTTTAATTATATATAAAAAAGGGTAAATATATTTAAAAATTTTTGACCATACTAGTTAGATTAGCGGTGAGGTAAAATGCTTAGAAAATAATGTTAGGAACTAAAGTGATTATATGATTATAATCTAAACGAATAAAGTAATAATAACAATGTAGCAATGCTATAAAATAAAAGGGTATTTTTGTCCAAAAATTTTTAACGTGTTGAGTTGAATTACTCATGGAGGTAAAGTGACTAAAAGATAACGTTAAGGAGTAAACTGATAGTAATGATATAGTTTAAGAGGATAAAGTGATAATAACCCTTTTATAAATTTGTTATATCGGCAGACTTGGTGATTTCCATGGACTCGAGTTTCCAGACTTGTATGGAGTTACGCACATTGTATGGGCTGTGGGCAGCAATAATTCCGGGAAGGTTAAGTTCAATTGAACAGATAGGAAATCATTTCTTTAATAATGTAAATTAGGTATCAGAATATATTGGGGTAAAGTTGGGTTGAGTGGTTAATGGAAGGGACGGTAAGCAGGTTGTCCTCTATGTACAAAAAAAAATAAAATGCAATCACAGTACAAACTTAGAACATTAATCGCCTCGTTTGGATGGTGAATTTTTTGGATGTTTATATAAACTTTACTGTAATTTACTTTAAGAATTGTAGAAAACTTTTTGTGTAGTTGGATCAATGTGTAAATTTTTTTTCTTTTTTCTTTTTTTTTCCCTCTTCTTTAGTTGATTGACAGAAAGGGTGAAAATGTTAGGAAGTTATAATTTTTAAGGTCTTTTGGCAATATAGATAAACCTCAGGGTCTGACTCGCAGTTTGGCCAAACTTCAAGAGAGGTATAAATAATTAACCAAGAAAAAAAATAACCGATGCATCAAAAAATATAGGCTGCAGGGAGTATAGGCTAATTGATCATATTATTGTTCGAAAAAAAAATTGCAACAATAAAGTTCTGACAGGATTATGGTATCAAACTATGGCTGCACCAAAAAGAAAAATGTTTTTTTTTTTTAAATTTCTGCCCGGCAGCTCACGTGGAACTTTAAAAAAAAAAATAAGATGGCTGCCGGCTTGACAAAGGCCAGCAGCCATCATCAAAAAAAGCAAAAAAAAAAAAAAAAGAAATGTGAGGATGTTAGGTGATGGGTCCCCATTTTGATGGTTCCTGTAGTTGCTTCTGGTATGATATATGGTATGGATCGTGGATTCTCTCTTCACCGGTTCTAACTTTATTCAAAGTTAACCCACCAATTTGCATGAATTCATTTTTACAAACTCATTTAAATTCATTGCCACTAACTAAGTTATCAATTTATACCATCCTTTGCACTCATCATTAGTTTTAAATATTTACTTATAATGCTTAATAAGGTTAATTATTAATTTTTTTACCATCCATAGTCTATGTAACAAAATTACATATTATTTAATAATTAGACAATAAGAATTTAAAAATTTAAACTAAGTATTATAAAAGTTAACATAAAAACCTGGTTGATGAATTCTTGACCATTAGCTTTGGAATTGCTCAATATCTTGATTGCTACTAGTCGACCATTGCGCAATTTTCCTCTATATACACAACCATAAAATTGTTAGTCATCTTCTTGATTTGCTTGTAGGAGTACCTGATAGGGATCAAGTTGTTGCGACTTTGGAAATACTCTTCCACACCGTCATACATCGATAAATGCCTTCGTTGGCACTTGTAGATGAGAAGTATCTTGGATTCTGCTAGCTTAGAGACAGATGCTCCACATTCCAACTGATAGACTTTCTACGAAACATAAAGAAAGAGTAAAGTCTAGACTCTAGACTCAAGATTGGAGGTGGACTCTAGAGTAATTTCACTTTGGCCTTTTTTCCTGCCGGGTAGAGTTGCAAAAGTTAGCCCCTTACTATGCTTCTTTATCGACAGTGAGTTATAAGTGGGGTTAAAAACAAAATATTCCTAAATCCATTACCAAATCTGAACATCATCTTTTGGTGAGTTGAGGCCGCAATTACAAATTAGTGGGTTAAAAAAAAGAAATTTTATTAAGCTACCATACTCAAAAGAAACTCAAACGGACTGCGAAAGGTTTCGTCCATAGAAATAATGGATCATGCTAGCAAACTGGAGAAGGTTTATCATTGATGGGAGGTACTAGGTTTCAAATAACTGCAACATGCAGCGAAAAACCTCCCCAATTCGTTAGAGCAGATTAGGAGCATTAAGCAAGACAAAAAATCCAGCAACTAACGGAAGATAAATCAACCCACAAACACAAAAAAAAAAAAAAAAATTCACAAGAAGACACAAGAATTTTTACATGCAAAACCTCTCTAATGTGAAGAGGAAAAACCACGAGACTCTTGAACTCACCACAAATTACTCCATCATCACCAATTAAAAGTAGAGTACAACTTTCAGCAAGTACAAAATTGAGATATGGTCTTAAACAATTAACAAAGACACCAAATCCCAAATAAAGAACAAAAGCTGTGAAAAACTTTACAAGAAAACAGCAGCAGTCCGAAATTTAGAACTAAAGATTGAACCATTGAAATCAGATCTTCACCATTCAGAACGTAGAACTGGATGTCCTCTACCTTCGGTTAAAATTCAGGCCAATCAAATGTTGTTTGCTATGTCATTCCGTCAATTTACCATAACTGCTCAAACCAGAAACTTGCTGAAATTTCTTTGCCTTAATGGGCCTAGACAATTACCCATTAATTTTGGACTTTTTGACATGAGTTGAGTGCCCAAAAACCCAACAAATCTCCCCTCTCCCGACTATGTGGAGGAACTTGCCATCCTGATAAGTGGGCAACATAATTCAAACTTTCATTTTGGCAATGACTTGGTCATCATATCAGTACCATTGTCATCCATATGTATCTTCTCAAGTTCTATCAACTTTTCATCCAACACATCAATATGTTTAGATTTAGAATGAAAAGTAGGATGCTTTCCAAGATGAATTGCACTTTGATTGTCACAAAACAACCTATATCTCTCTTGAGAGCAACCAAGTTCCCTTAGAAACTTTTTCAACCATAGCAACTCCTTGCATGCTTCAGTAGCTGCAATAAATTTGGCTTCAATGGTTGACAATGCAACACATTTTTGCAATCTAGATTGCCAAGAAACTGCTCCCCCTGCACAGGTAATCAAGTAACCCGAAATAGACTTTCTTGTATGAATATCTCCAGCCATATCAGTATCAGTATAACTAGTGAGGACTAATTTCCCACTTCCAAAATAAAGTTTCAAATCTGAAATACCACAGAGATATCTTCAAATCCCCTTCACGGCATTCCAATGTTCTCTCCTAGGTTTTGAGAGAAATTGGCTCACGGTACTAACTGCATGAGCTATGTCAGGCCTTGTATACACCACTGCATATATAAGACTGCCAACCGCAGATGAATAAAGAACCTTTTTCATATATTCCTTGTCTTCTTCAATAAAGAGACATTGTGAGATGCTCAACTTCATATGCATTGCAAAAGGAGTGCTAACAGGTTTAGCCTTCTCTATTTGAAACCTTTGAAGCACCTTTTCAATGTACTTTTCCTTTGATAGCCAAAGTTTCCTTACGTTCCTGTTTCCTTATGTTCCTGTCTCGCAAAATTCTTACACCAAGAATTTGCTTTGCTGGTCCTAAGTTTTTCATAGCAAAAGACTTGCTCAACTCCTGCTTCAATTTAGTAATTCTAGAAGCACTTTGACCAACGATAAGCATATCATCAACATAGAGCAGCAAAATAATAAAATCATCATGTGAGAACCTTTGTACAAACACACAATGATCAAAAGTGGTTTTCTTGTAGCCTTGCTGTTGCATAACAGACTCAAACTTTCTATACCATTGTCTCGGAGCTTGTTTTCCCAATATCATCAATGGTTTGATTTTCAAGAAACACAACATCATGGTTTCTTATAAGTTTCTTCACAATTGGATCATACAGTTTGTAACCAAACTCATTTTGGCCATAGCCAACAAAGATGCATGGTCTACTTTTTGCATGTAACTTTGACCTCTCATCTTTTTGGAACATGAACATAAGCTTTGCAAGCGAAGACTCTCAAATGACCATACGAGATGTTTTTACTAGTCCAAACATTTTTTGGAAAATCACCCTACAAAGCAACAGTTAGAGTCATATTAATAATATGAGCAACAGTACACAAAGCCTCACCCCAAAAGGACTTTGGCAGTTTCGACTCTATAAGTGGGTATCTAACTCTTTTCATCAATGTTCTGTTCATTCTCTCAGCCAAACCATTTAGCTGAGGCGTATTCTATTGCCTAATTCCCTATTGCTTACAATAATTTTTAAATGGTTCCCGATACTTACCCTATTATCTGTCTGGATGCATTTCAACTTTCTTCCAGTTTACCTTTTGACCAAAGCTTGAAATTCTTTAAACTTACCAAACACTTGATCTTTTGTTTTCAAGGTATAAACTCATAGTTTCTTGGAATGATCATCAATAAAAGTAACAAAATAAGATGCACGCCCAAAAGTTTGTACCTTCAAAGGATCAAAAACATTTGAATGCACCAAATCTACCAAATTGCATATTTAGCGAGGAGAATGAGTCTTGAAGGATACTCAATATTGTTTTCCTGCAAGACAATGAGAACACTTTTCCGAACTTGCATTATTCACACCCGGAAGAGCATTCTTCCTCACCAAAGTCTCAAGCCCTTTGCACTAATGTGACTCAACCTCTTGTGCCATAACTCAGGTGAATTTTGCTTCTTTACCAAATTCACAGTGTCTCCCGAAATTGAAGCTTGCTACAAATGCAAATTTGTCTTTAATTTCTTACCTCAAGTTATAACCAGAGATCCTTTACTGAGCTTCCATTTACCATCGCCAAAGTTCTTGCCAAAGCCATCATCATCAAGTTTTCCTATAGAAATCAGATTCAAGCGAATATCTGGAGCATGTCTGACATCCTTGAGTAGTAGTGTAAAACCACTGCTCATCTTCAAACAAATATCACACAGATCAAATACCTTGAATACATCATTATTACCCATTCTCAGGGAACCAAACTCTTCTGCAGTATAGGTAGCAAAGAAATCTCTCCTGGAAGTGACATGGACTGCAGCACTAGTGTCAGTCACCCAACTAGTATTAGAAGAAACTAGATTAGTGATACTGTCATAAAAAACGATAACAAAATCTCCATTTGTGGTGCTGGCAACACGATCAGCACTACCATCTTCAGACTTTCTTGCACCATTGCTCTTATTTTCATTCTTCCGCTTGAAACAATTCTTTTGGATGTGACCTTTCTTGTGATAATAATAACATTCAACATTCTTGTACCGTGACTTGGATTTGCTTCTACTCCTGCATTTGTCATTACCTCTGTTCTTCTGTCTCCCAGTCTATTTTGCAACCAAAATCTCGATCTATGAAGATGAACTTTGAGTTTTTCTTCTCACCTCTTCATTGAAAATTTCACCTCTAGCATAGTCCATGGTCATCACACCATTAGGGACAGAAATGGTATGTGAGACCCAAAATGTCTCCCATGAATCAGGCAAAGTATTTAGCAACCACAGTCCAAGAATCTCATCATCAAAGTTTACTCCAACATTAGACAGCTGATCTAACAAACCTTGAAACTCATTCACATGGTTAGAGATAAGAGTGTTTTCCTTGTATCTCAACTGCATCAGCTGTTTGAGTAAAAACAATTTATTGTTACCAGTCCTAAAAGCATAGACTTGTTCAAGTTTATTCCACAATATTCTGCCACGTGTCTCATTGGCAATATGATTGAGAATATTATCTTCCACCCATTGTCTGATATAACCACACACCTATTGATGCTCAAAATCATATTCTTCATCAGATTTGGATTCTGCCTGTTCCGTATCAAACATAGGTTGGTGCATACTTTTCACAAATAAAAGGTCGTTCATCTTACCTTTCCATTTCTGATAATTCAACCCATTCAACAATATCATCTTGCTTGTATTCACCTCCATAATTCTAACAAATCAGAACAAACTCTGATACTACTCTAATAGGAGGTACCGGGTTTCAAATGACCACAACATGCAGCAAAAAATCTCCCCAATTCGTTAGAGCAGATTAGGAGTGTTAAGTAAGACAAAAAATCCAGCAACTAATGGAAGATAAATTAACGCACAAACACAAAAAAGAAAAAAATCACGAGAAGACACAAGAATTTTTACATGAAAAGCCTCTCCAATGTGAAGGGGAAAAACCACGAGACTCTTGAACTCACCACAAATTTCTCCACTATCACCAATTAAAAGTAAAGCACAACTTTCAGCAAGTACACAATTGAGATATGGTCTTAAACAATCAACAAAATCACCAAATCGCAAATAAAGAATAAAAGCTGTGAAAATTTTATCAGAAAACAGCAGCAATCTGAAATTTATAACTAAAGATTGAACCGTTGAAATCCGATCTTCACTGTTCACAACATCGAATTGATGTCCTCTACCATCAGTAAAAATTTCAGGTCAATCAGACGTCGTTTTCTATGTCAATACATCAATTTATCATAACTGCTCAAACCAGAAATTTGTTGAAATTTCTTTGCAGAATTTTGTGTGTTTTTCCCCATCTTTCTGCTACGGGAATAAACCAAATTCGACCTATAAATAGGTAGGACAACTCCTTAATGGACCTAGACAATTACCCATTAATTTTGGACTTTTACACATGAGTTGGGAGCCAAAAACCCAACAATCATATACAATTAAACATCGTGATTTAAGAGGCTCCAAATGGACAGCATCTAAGACAAAAAGAAATACTAAAAGCTGAGATATATAAATATTGGATGGTACATTGAGAATTGTGGTTTATTATGAGATGCAATGTGATTTGTTGGCCAAATCAAGGCAAGGGATTTGCCCTGAATAACCACCAAGGGGAAATAATAGTGAGTAAATTCAATATTTATGCTTCCTCAGTTTTCAGATAAAGTAGTAAAAACTCATACACAGCTCTAAATCAGCTTGACGGGAAAGGTCACAAAATAAAGTTACCCAAAAAAAAAAACAATTTTGACAGTTTTGACCAGCCTAACGTGTAAAAGCCCACTGAATTAAGTTAGGCAACGGCACGAATGAAAGAATATTGTGACTTTCAGTTAGTGGCGGAGTTACAAATTCTTGAGGGTCAGCAGTACCCACCTCAACTTTGAGAGATTTTTTTTTTTTTTTTTGTAGCTTAAAAGGTTTGTAAATTTTTTAAGTTAATCTCCATGTGTTCCCGTAAAGTATTTGAAATTCTCTTTCTTATCTACTTTACTCCCATAAAATTTTTAAAATTTTCTTACATGCATTGCTCCCCTAAGCAATTTAAAATTTACAAGTCCTATGTTTCACAAGAACGTGGGATCTAGTCAAGATATATACATTGATGTAAATCCGAAATTTTTTTAAACGTTTCCAAACCCTTTACTGCTATATTATAATACTATATAGACATTCTTTGATCGTAAATTATTAGTACTACATTTCACATGGCAATAATAATTGACCTTTCTAACCTTAGAGTCCTGACTCTGCCATTATTTGTAGTCAAATATATATATCTATGTAAGTTCAAAATGTTACGAGCTATATATATTACATGACTAGATAATTGTATAGCAAACAGGGACATCGTACAGGCTGTGACATTGACATTTATAAATTTAGATCATTAAGCTGCATCATCTTACTCTGTTTCTTCAAGAGATACAGACTCAACTGTTGACTCTTCGGAAGTAGTACTATAGCTATTGCTCTGCACCAGCCGAGGGGAATCCGGAGGATAAAACAGAGGTTTTGGTGGCAACTGCAAGGCTGTGAGATCACCTTGTAGCATTTCCACAACTTCTCTCATTGAAGGCCGATCATCTGGCGTCATCTGTGTACACCACAATGCAATCAAAATTAATTTTCTTGCAGTTCTGTTTTCATCTTCAGTTGCATCTTCAATTTCCAGGTTCTCTCCTTGGTCAAATTTGTCATATATCCATGAAGGGAAGTATATTTGACTTGAATGCTCAGCATGTGCATTAAGGTTTCTCCTCCTTCCTACCAACTCCATAAGTAACATTCCGAAGCTATATACATCAGCCTTGGATGAGACTTTTCCAACCCTTTTGTAGAACAATTCTGGAGCCATATATCCTAATGTTCCTCTCACAGCAGTAAGACTTACAGTATTATTTTGAACAGGATGTAATTTAGCTAGTCCAAAGTCAGAAACCTTTGGCGTGAAGTTTTCATCAAGTAAGATGTTGTGTGGCTTTATGTCAAAATGCAAAATTTGCATGCTGCAGCCTTGATGCAAGTATTCAATCCCTCGAGCTACACCCATGGCGATCTCGGTTGCCTTCTTCCAACTTAATGGATTTCCATCCAGACGTTCGGAGAAAGTGAACTTTTCTAGGGATCCGTTAGGCATGTAATCGTAGACAAGTGCATGCTTTGAGGCAGTTACACAAAACCCCACTAATCGCACCACATTAACGTGGTGAATTCTTCCAAGAGCTGCAACCTCATTGATGAATTCTTGGCCATTAGCTTTGGACTTGCTTAACATCTTGATTGCTACTAGTTTGCCACTACGCAATTTTCCTTTGTATACACAACCATAACCACCTTCTCCTAACTTTTCCTTAAAATTGTTGGTCATCTTCTTGATTTGTTTATTGGAGTACCTGATGGGGATCAAGTTGTTGCGACTTTGGAGAAACTCTTCTATAGTATCATATACCGATAAATGTCTCCGTTGGCACTTATAGATGAGAAATGCAAGCAAGAGTATAATGCCAAAAATTGCTCTTGGTAGAATAATGAAAGCTGTAATGGAGTCAAAGACGAAGCAGACAACGTATAACTTAATTACGCAGTTTAACAGCATTTAATTAATTCATAAAGGAAAAGTTTGAAAGCTTACATAGCAATTCGCCTGCCATCATGCTTACACATGCTGCAACCAAAAGGGAATCGTGATTACCAAGACCATTAGATTAGATAATAGTAGTAAAAGATTTCTGTTACAACTTTATCTATTACATTATCTCATTATGCTACCTATCCAATTTACACGTCCCATGCAATAATGGATAAGAGTCCAACGTTTAAAATGTCTCTCATGGTCAATTTATTTTGAGAAACTCGTCAATATAAAAAGTTATCAAATATAGCAATGTGTAACAGAAAACCTCAAACTCAAAAATATCTCAAAAATATGTATTACAATTGGAATATTAGGTTGTTAATGAAATATGAAAAAGGATAAATGTGTCTCAAAGGTACCAATGAGACTTGTGTTCCTAGGAAATGAAACTGAATTTAGATTGAATCCAGCGCGGGATCTTAGTTTGGATCAAGCCTGATGAAAGTGTGGACTGTGTCCAGAGAGCACTTCAACCTCCAAAGTACGATCTAGCCATGGATCCATCTTGGCCAGATCGTAGAATCGGATCTGTTCTCGATTCTGTTCTTGTGAAGACAAGTATCCGCAAACGGATTCTTCTTGGACTTGAATCCGGTTTTGCAAAGACTTGGCTCTGCGGCCAAATCCTTTGTAACAGTCAAATTATTCTAAAGCTGTGTTGGTACCTTTTCATGTTTAGTAAGTATTTTTTGTAAACACCTTTTGGTGTCCAAAACATGGCGCAATGGATCTTCTGTCCCACATTCTGTGCCACTCTCTATCCCACTTTTTATTATATTGCTATTTCTCCTATATAAACATTATGTTTTAGTTCTTTTTTGTTTTCTTAAAATTCAATAACTATTAATTGAGTAATACACAAAATTTAACAAACTCAAAAAATCAAAATGCATAAAAAATGAGATTTTTTATGAATTTCTGCTATATTTTTTAATTTTCTATTATATATTGCTTTTTTGAAACTACTGTATTTATTTTTTACTCAATTAATAGTTATTGAATTTTAAGAAAATAAAAAAGAACTAAAATATGATGTTTATGTAGGAGAAACAGCAATATAATAAAAAGTGGAACAAAGAATGTCACAGAGTATGAGAGAGAAGATCCGTTGCGAAAACCTGGGAGAATGGGTCTGTGTTGTGTCCTGGCAAAATCTAAGAAGAGCATTCATCAATTGTGCTAGGCTGGCATCCTAGCTGGAGGAGTTAGTTAGAGAGAATCTTTTCTGTTAACTGGACGTTTCTGCATGCAATTAAGCACAATCTTGTATAAATAACCGAAGGATGTATTGGTTCAACAGCTTAGAGATCAATTTCATTCTTATTCCATTTCAAATCATATTCTCTCTCTCTCTCTCTCCCTCTTTCTCTCTTCCTCAGATCTGTTCTACTTCTTTTTTTCCTTGCTCAGAAAGTTAACCACAACAGTGGTATCAGAGCTGGTGGTCCTTAGACTATCAGCTGCAACTAATCATGGCCGAAGGGACGAGGATAAAGAGTTTCGAAGAACAGCTACGGAAACAGGAAGCACGGATCCAGACTGTTTTGGATTCTACAGCAGCATTGGAGGAAAAGGTGGGAGATACCTTCCAAGATGTGAAGGCACTGTTGGAAGCCAATAGATTAGAGATGAAGACATTCATGGCTGCTATGAACAATCAGTTCAGCACATTTGCGAGAGGTGTGCATAGAGATAGGGTAATTCTGGGGAGCCCTAACCATAACAGTGGGGCTCAAGTTGGGAGAATGGGGGAAGGGGGAATTGGTGGGGGAGTAACAGCGAGGAATCACTACACAGTGGCTGTTCCTAAGTTGGAATTTCCTCAATTTAATGGGAGCAACCCCAGAGAATGGGTGAGGAAGTGCAAGAAATTCTTCCACCTTTGCAGAATCTCAGAAGAGAGCCAGGTAGATATGGCAGAACTACACTTGGAAGGGCGAACTGATCTATGGTACCAAAACTTCAAAAAAGACAAGGGAGGAGTCGGTTGGAACGAATTCAAGGAGGAACTCTGTAGAAGATTCAGAGAACTGGGAGAGGATGATGCCATTGAGGAGTTCAACAAGCTGCAGCAAACCTCATCTGTATTAGCTTACCAGGAGAGATTTGAGGAACTGAGGGCATTGGTGATGGCCAAGGTTCCCAATCTGACAGAATCTTATTACGTTTCTTGCTTCTTGAGTGGATTGAAGAATGAAATCAAGTCTACTGTGAAAATGCACAAACTAGACTCTCTTCAGTTAGCTTTTGAGAAGGCTGGTGCTAGGAACACCTCTTGGAAGCACTCTCCAAAAACAATAGAGTGACTTACAGGAATCCGCAGTCATCTAGTTTCAGTGGGGGACACACTGGTGCCAATGGAAACAAGAGGATGCAACCAATCAGTAGTGAAGAAACCAAGAAAAGGAGTGACTCACAACCTGTCTTTAAGAAAATCTCGCCTTTGGAGTTTCAGTATAGGAGAGACAACCATTTGTGTTTGAAATGTGGGGATAAGTTCTCCCCTGGACATACTTGTAAGAACAAGGAGCTTCACATGCTGCTGGTAGATGAGGAAGAATCAGATAAAGGAGAGGAGGAGGAGGTCATTGAGTATAGGGGCACCAGTGCAGATCAAGCAGTGGTACTAGCTCTACATTCTGTCTCAGGTGAGTTGTCTTCTAGCACAATCAAAATGCAAGGACTGTATGGTAACCAGCAGCTATCAGTTTTAGTGGATGGTGGGAGTACTAACTGTTTTATCCGACCTGCTGTTGCACAATTATATCCTGAGAAAATCAGGAAACATAGACATTTCAAAGTCAAAATTACAGATGGAAAGGTTTTGCATTGCGATCAGTGGGTGCCTCAGATGAAGTGGGAGATCCAGGGCCACCAATTTGAGCATGATGCGTTTGTTTTGGAACTTGAACCTTATGACATGATAATTGGAGTTGATTGGATAAAGAAATACAGTCCTCTAACATTTGATTTTAAAGCATTACAGATAACTTTTGACAAGGAGGGAGAACAGGCCCTATTGAAGGGGAACTCTGAGACTGCACAGGTGAAGCTCAGGAAAGGAGAGGCTGCTGGCAAAGTCATCAGGCATAGGGTCAGGAAAGCTCTGCAACAATCCTGCATGGTAAAGGTTCACAACTGTCAGGTGACTAGTGTGCCTAATTCTCTTACTGAATTACTAGTTGAATATGAGGACATTTTATCTGATCCTAAAAACTTGCCCCCATCTAGAACTCATGACCATACAATACCTCTTAAAGCCGATGCTAGACCCTTCAAAATTGCTCCCTATAGGTACCCCCATTCACAAAAGACAGAGATAGAAAGACAAGTCAAGGAAATGTTAACCTCTGGTATTATTTAGAAAAGTCACAGTCCTTTTGCCTCTCCAACTCTTTTAGTGAAAAAGCAAGATGGCAGTTGGAGACTTTGCATTAATTACAGACAATTGAACAGTTTGACCATCAAAGATAAATTTCCCATTCCCATAATAGATGACCTCCTTGATGAGTTACATGGAGCTCGAATTTTTTCCAAAATAGACCTCAGATCAGGTTATCACCAGATTCAAATGGCTCCTGATGACATTCCAAAAACAGCTTTTAGAACATATTTTGGATTGTATGAGTTCCTTGTCATGCCTTTTGGTTTAACAAACGCACCTGCAACCTTTCAAGCTTTAATGAATTCTGTATTTGAACCTTATATCAGGAAATTTGTCCTTGTATTCTTTGATGACATCCTGATTTACAGCCCTGACCTTTCAACTCATTTACATCACCTGTCCTTGGTATTGAACACCCTCAGAACACATCCCTCTATGCTAAATTGTCCATGTGCACATTTGGTCAGAATCAAGCAGAGTATTTAGGCCACATAGTCACTGAGACAGGTGTGAGTGCTGATCCAGCAAAGGTTGAAGCTATGCTCTCTTGGCCTGCTCCTACCCATGTTAAGGCACTCAGAGGCTTCCTAGGGTTGTCAGGTTACTATAGGAGATTCGTGAAAAGCTATTGGGTGATTGCCAGACCTCTTACTGAGCTGCTTAAGAAGGGGCAGTTCACTTGGAGTACAGAAGCAGATCAAGCATTCCAGAAGTTAAAAGAAGCAATGAGCACTACACCAGTCTTGGCTCTACCAGACTTTACTAAGTCAGACTTTACTAAGTCATTTGTTTTGGAAATTGATGCAAGCCAAGCTGCCATTGGAGCTGTCTTGATGCAGCAAGGAAGGGCCATAGCCTATATGAGTCAGGTATTGGGTAGAAAGAACCAGACCTTGTCCATATATGAGAAGGAATTGCTGTCATTAATGACTGCAGTTCAAAAATGGAAACATTATCTATTGGGAGGGCACTTTGTGATTAAAACTGATCATGAGAGTTTGAAGTATTTATTTGACCAAAAAATCACTACACCATTACAACAGAAATGGTTGGCCAAGCTGATGGGGATGGATTATGAAATTCAATATAAAAGAGGAAAGGAGAATGTGGTGGCTGATGCTCTCTCCAGGAGAACAGAGGGAGTGGAGGGAGGGGAAAGAAATGTGGTGGTAGAAGTGCATGCTGTGTCAACAGTTGCACCTCAGTGGCTCTCTCTAATGGTTGACAGTTATGTTGGTGATGACAGTATCAAGGAGCTAGTGGTGGCTTTGACCATAGGTACCAACTCTCACCCTCAGTACACTTACCAGAAGGGAGTCATACGGCATAAGGACAGAATTTTGGTAGGATCAGGATCTGACCTCAGGCAGAATCTGATTTCATGTTTTCATGATACCTGTTGGGGTGGCCACTCAGGGATTCAAGGTACCTATCAGAGGATGAAGCCCTTCTTTTACTGGTATAATATGAGGAAGAATATAAAGGGTTATGTTCAAAAGTGTGATATTTGCAGCAGGAGCAAGTCTGTGAATTGTCCATACCCTAGACTGCTACAGCCCCTAGTCATCCCAGATCAAGCTTGGCAACAAATTTCAATGGATTTCATAGAAGGATTGCCTAAGTCCTTAGGCAGTGATGCCATCTATGTGGTAGTAGACAGGCTCACTAAGTATGCACATTTCATCCCCATAACCTCTCATTACACTGCTAAGGGCATTGCAGAAGTTTTCTTTGATCAAATCTTCAAGCTCCATGGACTGCCTTCTTGCATTGTGTCTGATAGGGACAGGGTTTTTACTAGCATTTTCTGGCAGGAGCTCTTCAAATTGCTAGGAACTAAGCTCAGCTTCTCTTCTGCATACCATCCTCAATCAGATGGTCAGACAGAGAGAGTCAACAGATGTGTAGAGACTTACCTTAGAAGTATGTGCATGCAACAACCAGGCAAGTGGAAGAAGTGGCTACCTACGGCTGAATGGTGGTATAACACTGAGGATGCTCACTTCGGCCATCCCTGATTGGCCGAGGTGATTTCACTTCCTCACTCACACGAGCACGGTCTCGTGTGAGTATGGCCCCTGATCTCGGGCAGGCCTCTGGTCCACTGCCCAGATGACCTCTACACCTCATACCTCCGCCTCGGCTGCATGCTGATGATGTCAGCCCGTCTGACATCATCCAGGACCAGTGTTTTATCTGAAAAGCACTGTCGCACTTAATGGCTACTGCGTAAGACTCCTCGTCACCCTGTCCAGGCGGCTACAGTGTCAGAGTCAGACCGCCTGACAGGGAGCAGAGCCGTAATGGCAGGACATGGGTCCCACCAGCATAAGACCTCCGTCCTACCATCCACTCCCCTCTATAAATACCCCTCATATAACCCTAACAAGTGAGCATACTGTTCATTTAACAACATTATTATTTTTCTCTCATTCTCATACTAACTTGATCGTCGGAGTGATCCCAGGGGAGAAGCCGCGCCATTCATTTCGGACAAAAAGGTTCACCTCACCTCACCTTAGAAGAAACTGATTCAGGTCGGTTCAACTACCCACCAAAAATCACCTCTTCAATTGGCGCCGTCTGTGGGAACGAGATTACTGCTAAAATGAGATCCACGCGCTCCAGAAGTGGAAGAGTCCCCTCGACCGGGGTTGGGCAAACATCGGGAGCCCAGCAAGATCGTATTTCTGAAGAACAAGGGTCCCCAAGGACCCAACCCAACAACGAAGACGCCATCGCCAAGATGGGCGAGTTCGTGGCTGGTAACCCCAATATCTTCGAAGAACTGGGGAGGTACTTCAAGAGGCAAGGGAAGGAAAAAGCTGAATCCTCTAAGAGGAGACCGACAAAGTCCCCTGAAGTGCCTTCCGGCGAAAACTCCGATGAGGGGCACCTCTCTCGGAGCACTTCCAGGCGCGCCTCTTCCAAGGCGACATCTAAAATTGCTTCCATTTTCCGGGCGTTTTCCCGGGGTCTTCTGGGAAAACGAGTTGAGGACCCATCTTGGCGTCCCGGAGGCTTAGCAGCCGAATATCTGAGGGCTCCGCCCTTCACGGATGACATCAATGGGGAGATGGTCCCCCCAAATTTCAAACTTCCCGCCCTACGTTCCTATGATGGCCGAGATGACCCCGAAGATCACCTCCGCGCCTTCCTCTCTGCATTTCGGTTCTACTGCGTCCCCGACGCAGTAATTTGCCGAGCTTTCCCCATCTTCCTGCAGGAGACGGCCCGAAAGTGGTTCTGGGGCTTAGAACCGTGGAGTATTTCCTCGTTAGACGAGCTGATAGATCGGTTCATCCACCGCTTTGTATCGTCCCGCCCAATTACGAAGATTTCATCTTACCTCTTGAACCTGCAGCAAGCTCCCGGCGAGTCACTGCGCTCACACGTGCAGATACCTGATCAGAATGAGCAGGTAACCATAGCTGCCTTCACCAATGGGCTGGTCGCGGGAATCTTCAACACCGAGATGCATCGGGATTACCCTCGTACACTTCGGGAACTCTGGGATCGAGTAGATCAGGGAATCCGAAGTGAAGACCTAAACCGCATGAAGCGGGAGGCTCAAACCACTCGTACCGGGCAAGATTCCCGGAAGAAAAAGGATGCCGGCCGGACTGAACAAGGCCCCAGCGGCTTGTCGAGCCAATTCCGAGACCGCCGAAGTGTTTTCGACCGGATCGTAAAAGGAAGGTCATCCACCTCGGACGCCGAGCTTACACCACTCAACTCCAGCCGGACCCATGTCCTGACTGTGATGAGGCAGAATCACCTCGGTCGAACCCCTCCTGAAATTTCGGGGAGGAGAGATAAGAGGAACTCAAACCTCTATTGTGCCTACCACCGGGATGTTGGGCACGAGACCGAGGACTGTAACGATCTGAAACGGGAGATCGAGAACTTGATCCGGCAGGGGTACCTGAAGCAATTCGTTCGCAAGGACGGAGGCTTCAACCGAAGCGTCTCCCACCGGGAGAGTCGGGGCCCCCGCCGAGAAGACAAGCGGGACACGAACATGCATTGCCGAGGTCCCGAGGACCGTAGAGAGGACAAGCGGCCTCCACGCGATGGATCACCGGGCTATGACCCCAACATTGTCGGGGTGATCAACACAATCGAGGGAGGACCAACGGGAGGAGACAGCCAGAACTCCCGGAAGCGGACCTACCGCCAGGCCGGGATGGAGGTGGCCGAGCCGAGCTCTCGGTTGTCTGAGATCATCACCTATGGTCCCAGCGACCCTGTCCCTGTCGCCTCCAGCAATCATGAAGCTCTGGTGATTGAAGTTCTCACCAACAACTACATAGTTAAGAAGGTCTACGTTGACCCCGGAAGCTCGGTAGACGTCTTGTACTACCGAATTTTCGAAAGTTTGAAACTGACCAGGGAGCAACTTACTCCTGTCAGAACTCCCCTCGTTGGATTAAGGGACACGTAGTCCACCCCGAGGGTATGGTATCTCTGATGGTGACTGTCGGGCGTCATCCCCGCTGCCGAACTGTACCCGTCAACTTCGCGGTGGTCAAGGCAGATTCTCCCTATAATATGTTAATAGGTCGACCCACGCTCAACGCCTTGAGAGGTGTGTACTCTACCTACCATATGAGCTTCAAATTCCCGACACCAGCGGGAGTGGCTAGGTGAGCAGCGACGTGAGTACTGCCCGCGAATGCTACCTCGCCACCATCCAGTCCGCGGTCACTCCCCGGACTGCATCAAGGGCCGAGGAGAAGAGGGCAGCCGTCCTCTCCATAGACAGCATCAATCCCCAGAAGGCAGGGGAGCCTGGCGGGCTCGAACCTGGGAATGAGGTGGAGCAGGTGGTCTTGGATGAGGCTAGACCTGACCAAGTAGTCCAAATAGGGGTCGGACTCCCCTCGCCTCTAAAGGAAGAAATGATTTGCCTTATAAAGAACCACCGAAACGTCTTCACGTGGTCCGCTGATGAGGTGGTCGGAGTGCCACCTGAGCTCATGATTCACCAGCTCAACGTTAACCCGCAGGCCCGTCCTGTGAAACAAAAGCGCAGGCACTTCGGCCCATGATAGGGTATAATTTGTTAGTAATTTTATTATTAATTTTCCCTTTTATCCCTGATAAATATTGTGTTAATTGCTGATATCTACTCATATTTGGTATCTGGACTTAATTTCAGGAATGAAACAGAAAACTACCAAAAAGGAGGGATTTTATGAAGAATATGGAGACTTCTAAGGGTTTCAATCCTTGGGCCCTTGGATTGGTGGGGACCACAAAGGTATAAGTCATTTGGGCTCTTCAAAGAAAGCTACGTAAAAGAGACTTGGAACAAGAAGTACTAGGGAGGCTTTGTCTACATGTGTGGGGACCACCTAGATAGCCTTAGTCTATCTTTCCTTTGTTTCTTAAATAGGGATAACGTAGGAAAAAGAGGACATCTCTAGTTTTTAGTCTTTTAGTTTAGTTTTAGTTTTTCTTTCTCCTGACTGGCCTCTGACACACGCCAGGTGTTCGACGATATTCCCCAACGGGAAAAACACCTTTTATTCCTTGCTTCTTAATAGAAAACGCAATGCCTTTGCAATCTATTAATCCGTGTGGTGATTTAATTATGCGGAGCGGCTAAGTCTTCCATCTAGTCAAGGGTCAACTCGACGGCGCAGTCCCGAAAATCTGTGAGATCTAATTAGTTTTCACGTGTTCCTTTATCTATTAATATTTGCATGTTGTCTGATTTAGTTTTCATGGGATTATTTTATTAATTGGATGTCAAGGGCCCGATGTTCAATGTGATATATTAATCTCGTGCCAATTTAGTCAATTAAATCCGTAATTGTTTGATTGATTAATATTAGTGGCAACTGGTGTGTTTACACATTAGGGGAGCGTGTAATCTAATTTAAATAACCCTCGTAGCGTGTTATTGATTAGGGCTAGGTTTTTCTGGTTATTAATGCAATTGGAAAATTAATTTCTACGGTCGTACCTAGGAGTACTTTTCTGGTTAGGGGTGACTAATGGTCGTACCTTGGTCACCTATAAATTAAGGAAAAATTGGTCATTAGAGTTCCTCGATGGCTATAACTAGTCTATTAATAAATTAAGTGAACCTCTCTTGCATCAATGATCGGATACATGGACTGTGCCTGAGTAGTTGCATCCTTGGCTAGAATTTATTTATTCCTGATTAAATTCCTGTTATATTTGTGCTAGTTATTTATTCATTTTTTAGTTAAATTGTTAAATTGTTTTTAGTTCCATTCCAGTGAAAACACCCCCTTGTCATTGTGAACTTGAAAAGAAACAATTACTCCCAGTCCCTGTGGATTCGACCCTGCTCACCGCTATCTACTGAAATTACTTTTAGTTTGACCAGGTTTTATTATTGCACAGGCTGACGACCTGTCAATTTTTGGCGCCGTTGCCGGGGACTGGCGTTATTATTTGTTTCTTTTTGAATTCATTTTTTTTGTTCTAATTTTCTGGTATTTTTCTAGTGCATGCCTAGGTCCTCTCGTACAGGTGATTTGATTTTTGACCCTGAGGTAGAGAAGACCGCGCGTAGAACGAGAAAGGAAACCAGACAGCTCAGAGAGGAGCACTCTAGTGCAACATCTCAGAGACCTGAGTCAGGAGTCGAACCAACAGATTCATTTGGTGGCACCTCGAGTGACTCGGAGCGAGAAGAAATCCCCATGGCTAATGCACGAACATTAAGGGAGTTGGCTGCCCCTAATTTAAATCAGCAGCCTTTGTGCATTACTTTCCCGAGTTTGAGTGAAAACACTTCATTTGAGTTAAAATCTGGTCTGATTTCTCTTTTACCCTCTTTTCATGGTTTACCAGGTGAGGAGCCGTATAAGCATCTGCAAGAGTTCGATGTCGTGTGCAACAGTATGAAGCCCCCGGGCATTACAGAAGAGCAGATAAAAATGAGGGCATTTCCCTTCTCCTTGAAAGATTCTGCGAAGGACTGGCTGTACTACCTGTCACCAGGTAGCATCACCACGTGGGACCAATTGAAGAAAAAATTTTTGGATATATACTTTCCTGCGTCCAGGGCCGCAAGTCTAAGAAAAGAAATTTGTGGGATCAAGCAGCGTCCAGGGGAGTCGCTCTATGAGTATTGGGAACGGTTCAACTTCTTGTTGCACAAGTGTCCCCAGCACCAGATAAGTGAGCAGTTGCTCATTCAGTATTTTTATGAGGGACTCATTTTCAGCGACAGGAGCATAATTGATGCTGCAAGTGGAGGTGCACTGGTGAACAAAACCCCTCAAGAAGCACGGGAGTTGATTGAGAGGATGGCAGAGAATTCACAACAATTCAGTACGAGAGAGGATTGTCCAATACGCAGGGTGAATGAGGTAGAGACACCCTCTATGCAGCAGCAGCTAGCTGAGTTGACCGCGTTTGTTAGACAACAGGCTGTGAGAAATGCATCACAAGCCAGGGTGTGCGGAATTTGCACTGGTATGGGTCATTCTGCAGACATGTGCCCAATGATTCAGGAAGAAACTGCAGAACAGGTGAACATGGCTGACCACGCGCCCGCGCCAAGGAAGCAGTACGACCCTTACTCAAGCACCTACAACCCCGGGTGGAGAGATCATCCCAACCTCAGTTATGGAGGGAATAGGCAACCCAACTTTACACCGAACAGGCAGTCTAACTTTGTGCCAAATAAGCCACCAGGGTACCAGCAGCAATACCAATCCCGACCACCTCCGCCCCCAAGTTCTGGTCCATCTTGGGAGGAGATGATGAAACAAATGATGACAACCATTACGCAAAATCAGCAGAGGACGGAGGCAGCCATTATGCAAAATCAGCAAAGGACAGACTCCGAAATGCAGGACATAAGGAATCAGATAAGTCAAATGGCCACAACAATCAACCGTTTGGATTCCCAGAACCAAGGGAAGCTGCCATCTCAACCTGAGTTGAACCCGAAGAATGTGAGCGCCATGACCCTGAGAAGCGGAAAGGAAATTCAGGGGTCTGAACCTGTGATCCCTAAGGACAAGGATGAGGAAAAGATCGAAGCTGAGCTTGAGAGGGAGGACAGCAATGGTGCAGACCCGAAGGTACTTCCTGACCCAGTAATTACAGCTAAAACTAACCCGCCTCCTTTTCCTAGCAGGTTGGAAAAATCGAAGAAGCAGGATAAGGAAAAGGAGATTTTGGAGGTTTTTCGCAAGGTTGAGATCAATATCCCCCTCTTAGACGCAATCAAACAAGCACCAAAATATGCCAAATTCCTAAGGGACTTGTGTGTCAACCGAAGGCGATTGAGGGGAGATGAACGGGTTATTGTCGGAGAGAATGTGTCAACGGTCCTGCAGAGAAAGCTTCCATCCAAGTGCGGGGACTCAGGTATGTTTACTATCCCCTGTAGGATAGGTAATACTGTGATCAGAAGGGCCATGTTGGATCTGGGAGCATCAATTAATGCCATGCCTAAATCTATCTATGCTTCTTTGAAACTAAGTCCATTAAAAGAAACTGGAATAATTATCCAATTAGCTGACCGAACTAATGCATATCCTGATGGGTTGGTTGAAGATGTGTTGGTAAAGGTTAATGATTTGGTGTTTCCAACTGATTTTTATGTACTTGATATGGATGATGATCACTCCCCTAATCCCTCACCGCTGTTATTAGGTAGACCCTTTATGAGCACAGCACAAACAAAAATTGATGTTAATAAGGGTATCTTGTCCATGGAATTTGATGGGGAAATTGTGCATTTCAATATTTTTGATACTATGAAATATCCCTCAAACTCCAACTTTAGCTCAGTTTTCTCTGTGAGTGCTATTGATCCTGTAGTGCAGGAAGTGTTTGAAACTGATGGCAGGGATGAGTTGGAGGTGGCTTTAACCAAGCACCTTGAGTTGGAGACAACTCCTGAGGTGGAGTGGAGCGAAGATCTAAAATGCACAATAGGTGCATTACACTCATTGCAGACCACCACGAAAAGGTATGAAGTCTCACCTATTTTTACTCCCGAACCTCACCAGAGGGTGTTGCCATCTGTGGTGCAGGCACCTGTACTGGAGTTGAAGCCCCTGCCAGAGCACCTGAAGTATGCGTATCTGGGTGACAAGGAGACACTCCCAGTGATTATCTCATCGGCACTGTCAAAAACTCAGGGGGAGAAATTGATCCGGGTCCTTCGGGAGCATAAAGAGGCGATAGACTGGACAATCGCAGACATTAAGGGGATCAGCCCGGGCATCTGTATGCACCGGATTAGGTTAGAAGAGGATGCCAAACCTGTTAGGCAGGCTCAAAGGAGGCTCAATCCCCTCATGATGGAAGTTGTAAAGAAAGATATTTTAAAATTGCTAGATGTGGGGATCATCTTTGCAATATCTGATAGCCCTTGGGTGAGTCCGGTCCAGGTAGTCCCAAAGAAGGCAAGAGTAACGGTAGAAGCTAACCAAACGGGTGAGCTCGTACCAGTGCGCAAACCCACTGGATGGAGACAGTGTATAGACTACCGTAGGCTGAACGCTGTCACAAAAAAGGACCGTTTTCCTCTCCCTTTCATTGACCAAATGGTTGAACGTTTAGCCTGTAGGGCTTACTATTGCTTTTTGGATGGATTTTCAGGATACTTTCAGATAGCAATTGCTCCAGAGGACCAAGAGAAGACGACCTTCACGTGCCCGTTCGGGACCTTTGCCTATAGACGAATGCCATTTGGGTTGTGCAATGCACCTGCGACTTTCCAAAGGTGTATGGTAAGCATCTTTTCTGAATATGTTGAGAAAATAATAGAAGTTTTCATGGATGATTTCAGTGTGTATGGTGATAGTTTTGATACGTGTCTAGATAACCTGAAATTGATCCTGATAAGGTGTATAGAGACTAATCTCGTGCTTAATTGGGAAAAATGTCATTTTATGGTTGAGCACGGGATAGTCCTGGGTCATATTGTATCGTCTAAGGGCATTGAGGTTGACAAGGCTAAAGTAGACGTTATTTCTGCATTGCTTTACCCTGTGAATGTGCGGGAGGTGCGTTCTTTTCTTGGACATGCAGGTTTTTATCGAAGGTTCATCAAGAACTTTTCAAAAATTGGGGCCCCATTGTTCCAACTCTTGCAAAAGGATGTAGCCTTCGGGTTTGATGACAAGTGTGAGAGAGCCTTCGACAAGTTGAAGGAATTGCTGACTTCACCCCCAATCATCCAGCCCCCTGACTGGAGTTTACCATTTGAAATCATGTGTGATGCCAGTGATCAGGCTGTAGGGGAAGTACTGGGGCAAAGAGTAGGAAAGGCGGCTCATGTCATCTATTATGCATCCCGGGCTTTGAATGCGGCCCAATTGAATTATTCCACCACTGAGAAGGAGCTTCTGGCGGTTATTTTTGCTTTAGAAAAATTCAGGTCATATTTGTTAGGAGCTAAAGTAATTGTATTTTCTGATCATGCAGCGTTAAGGTACCTAATGACCAAGAAGGATGCCAAACCGAGACTCATCAGGTGGATATTGCTACTACAGGAATTTGACCTTGAGATAAGGGACAAAAAAGGCTCAGAAAATCTAGTAGCAGACCATTTGAGTCGCATACCAGTTAGGGAGGATAATGAGCCATTGAAGGATGCATTCCCTGAAGAGCATTTATTTTCCTTACATTCTCAATTGCCTTGGTATGCTGACCTGGTCAATTATTTGGTAACTGGTAATTTTCCTGCAGGTTGGCCAAAATCGAAGAGGGATAAATTGAAGAGCGATGCCAAATATTTTATCTGGGATGACCCGTACCTGTGGAAGAGGTGTGCAGATCAGGTAATGAGGAGATGTGTAAGTGAAATGGAATTTCAATCGATTCTAGCTTTTTGTCATACTTTTGCCTGTGGAGGTTATTTTGGACCCAAGAGGACTGCTCATAAGATTTTAGAAAGTGGATTTTATTGGCCTTCATTGTTTAAGGATGCCTATGTGTTTTGTAAGTCATGTGATCGCTGTCAAAGGGTAAGTAACATAACCCGTAGGGATCATATGCCCCAAGTCCCGATGATTTTTGTAGAAATTTTTGATGTCTGGGGTATAGATTTCATGGGGCCTTTTCCTACTTCATTTGGTTTTCTGTATATTTTGCTGGCAGTTGATTATGAGTCCAAATGGGTGGAGGCTAAGGCCACTCGGACTAATGACTCGAAGGTAGTTGCGGATTTTATTAGGTCTAATATTTTTGTACGATTTGGAATGCCAAAAGCCATTGTTAGTGATAGGGGGACGCACTTCTGCAACAAAACCATAGCTGCGTTGTTTCGCAAGTATGGTGTACTCCACAGGGTCTCGACGTCGTACCACCCTCAGACCAATGGTCAAGCGGAGGTGTCAAACCGGGAGATTAAGTTCATTCTGGAGAAAATGGTGCGCCCCGATAGGAAAGATTGGAGTTCAAGGTTGGAAGATGTTTTGTGGGCATACAGGACCGCTTACAAGACGCCTATAGGGATGTCTCCCTATAGGCTAGTATTTGGTAAGCCTTGCCATCTTCCAGTGGAGTTCGAGCACAAGGCTTTTTGGGCGATAAAGCAATGCAACATGAACCTAGAAGAGGCCGGTGCCCGACGGAAATTGGATTTACAGGAGTTGGAGGAGATTCGCAATGAGGCCTATGAGAATGCGGTAATTTATAAGGAGAAAAATAAGATTTTTCATGACCAACAGATCTCGAGGAGGACATTCGAGTGTGGGCAAAAAGTTCTCCTGTACCACTCCAAATTGAAGTTATTTCCAGGTAAGTTACGTTCTCGTTGGATTGGTCCTTTTGTTGTGACTAATGTCTTTCATTATGGTGCAGTAGAGATCCAAAGTTTGAAGACTGAGAAGAAATTTGTAGTGAATGGTCATCGTCTCAAGCCGTATTATGAAGGGGTTCCAATTGAACGGGTGGAGATGATGCACTTGGAGGACCCTACTTGCTTAGTTTAAGCAAAGTTGTGGACATCGTCTAGCCAAAGACGTTAAAGAAAGGCGCTTTTGGGAGGCAACCCAATTGTTCCTTTTAATTGTTTGTTCAATTTCGTGTGGTAGTTTAGAGGTGTTCTCCTTGAATTCAACTGATTTTGGGTTTCAGTTTTCGTTTTTGCTGATTTAAAGGTGCCCTTCAATCATGACGTGCCCGCGTGGTGATGTGCAGGAAGTTCACAATCAGAAAATTCAGGAACTTCTGGGAGCTCTCATGCCATCATGACGTGCCCGCGTGGTGATGTGTAGGGAGCTCACGATCAGAAACATCACAAACTTCTGGGAGCTCTCTTGCTCTCATGGCGCGCCCGCGTCACGTTCGCGGGAAAGGAAACGTGCCTTAGGAAACGCGAGTAGAAAACGCGAGGTGGAGGCGCGTTTTCAATCGCGTTTTCATTCCTGTAAGATTCGTGCAGGAAACGCGAGTAGAAAACGCGAGTTGGAGGCGCGTTTTCAATCGCGTTTTCATTCCTGCAAGATTCGTGCAGGAAACGCGACTTGGGAAACGCGAGTTTAAAACGCGAGTTTCAATCGCGTTTTCATTCCTGGAAGATTTGTGAAGTAAACGCGACTTATAAAACGCGGGTTGAAGGCGCGTTTTCAATCGCGTTTTCTGTGTTCCAATAAAAGCTTTAGAAACGCGATTTTAGCTCATTTCTTCCTCTCTTCTTAGTTTTCCAGGTTCAGGCTTTGGAGGTTCGCATGGTCAACGTCGATGCCAATGTCGCCGGTATGGCACAGAATTTGGCGCAGTTTCTGCTTCATACAGGCTTTGCACCTCCGTTTCCACCTCGCCCTCCGCTATGCCCCGATTTCAGGGAAGTGTGGTTGCTTTCCCTCTCACTTTTGCTTCACTTTTGTCACATTGAGGACAATGTGTCCTTTAGGTGTGGGGGGGTCTAACGGGGTGCTAGTATGTTTAGTTTTTAGTAGTTAGCATTTTTAGTTTTGAGTAGTTTTTAGTTTTATTTCTAGGTGCTTATTGAGTTTTTCTTTTCTGGATGCCCTTGCAATCTAAAAAAAAAAAAAAAAAAGTGAGTTTTTAGTTTTTAGTAGTTTTTCTTAGTTTGTTTCTAGTTGCTTATTTTCCGTTCTTTCTTCTGGGTGCTTACCTTTCATGTGAATGCCAAAATTGAGATGTGGACTTATTGACTCCAAGTCTACTTTTGCCAAGTTTTTAAAATACAGAGGTATCGGGTTAATGTGGTTGGATTCGAGATGTCTCCTTGGTGAATATCGGACTGCTTGATTCTTTTGATTTCTTTGTTAACTTTTCTAGGCATTGGGAATGACTGTTGGCATTTTAATGTGAACTGGTCCAATATTGACTCCAGTTCTCCATATTTGGCAATAATGAGGCGAGCTGGCCCTATGTTTAGTTGTTAGTGCTGTTATTTTGCGTTTCTGCGTTGTTTGGCTGTGAATAAGCTTGACTGTACTCCTCTATTGGCTACTACCGAGTAACCGGGAATCTGCACCTAAAAGTGTTGATTCTCGCGTCAAAAAGTGGTACTTTTTATGAGTACGTGGTCGTATAGCGGTAGGAGCTGAGTAACCGGGCTCCCTCATCTAAAAATGTTGGAGTACGCGTCCAAAAGGCTTCGGCGGCTAGAGACTAAGTCTTTTTGTGTTAAATATTATTATTCTGCAAAAAAAAAAAAAAAAAAAAAAAAAAGAGAAAAGAAAAAAAAAACAGGAAAAAAAAGAGAATAACTAGTAGGAGAGCTTGCTGGTTTATGGACTTAATATGGGGACTTGTGTGAATATTTGGATCATTAGCTGATAAATGTTGCGTGCCATTCCTTTTCCCTAGATTAGTTAATTTGGAAATTGAGGGAGTTTGTGGTTTAGAGGCTAACTGGGGGGATGTTTCTCGGATTTTTATTACTAGTGCCCGATATGTGGTTCTTTCTTGAGTATCTTGGCAACTTGGTAGATTGGGCAATGACCATTATCAAATTTTGGTGTCTTATGCTTGAGGACAAGCATGGTTCAGGTGTGGGGTGAATTGATAGGGTATAATTTGTTAGTAATTTTATTATTAATTTTCCCTTTTATCCCTGATAAATATTGTGTTAATTGCTGATATCTACTCATATTTGGTATCTGGACTTAATTTCAGGAATGAAACAGAAAACTACCAAAAAGGAGGGATTTTATGAAGAATATGGAGACTTCTAAGGGCTTCAATCCTTGGGCCCTTGGATTGGTGGGGACCACAAAGCTATAAGTCATTTGGGCTCTTCAAAGAAAGCTACGTAAAAGAGACTTGGAACAAGAAATACTAGGGAGGATTTGTCTACATGTGTGGGGACCACCTAGATAGCCTTAGTCTATCTTTCCTTTGTTTCTTAAATAGGGATAACGTAGGAAAAAGAGGACATCTCTAGTTTTTAGTCTTTTAGTTTAGTTTTAGTTTTTCTTTCTCCTGACTGGCCTCTGACACACGCCAGGTGTTCGACGATATTCCCCAACGGGAAAAACACCTTTTATTCCTTGCTTCTTAATAGAAAACGCAATGCCTTTGCAATCTATTAATCCGTGTGGTGATTTAATTATGCGGAGCGGCTAAGTCTTCCATCTAGTCAAGGGTCAACTCGACGGCGCAGTCCCGAAAATCTGTGAGATCTAATTAGTTTTCACGTGTTCCTTTATCTATTAATATTTGCATGTTGTCTGATTTAATTTTCATGGGATTATTTTATTAATTGGATGTCAAGGGCCCGATGTTCAATGTGATATATTAATCTCGTGCCAATTTAGTCAATTAAATCCGTAATTGTTTGATTGATTAATATTAGTGGCAACTGGTGTGTTTACACATTAGGGGAACGTGTAATCTAATTTAAATAACCCTCGTAGCGTGTTATTGATTAGGGCTAGGTTTTTCTGGTTATTAATGCAATTGGAAAATTAATTTCTACGGTCGTACCTAGGAGTACTTTTCTGGTTAGGGGTGACTAATGGTCGTACCTTGGTCACCTATAAATTAAGGAAAAATTGGTCATTAGAGTTCCTCGATGGCTATAACTAATCTATTAATAAATTAAGTGAACCTCTCTTGCATCAATGATCGGATACATGGACTGTGCCTGAGTAGTTGCATCCTTGGCTAGAATTTATTTATTCCTGATTAAATTCCTGTTATATTTGTGCTAGTTATTTATTCATTTTTTAGTTAAATTGTTAAATTGTTTTTAGTTCCATTCCAGTGAAAACACCCCCTTGTCATTGTGAACTTGAAAAGAAACAATTACTCCCAGTCCCTGTGGATTCGACCCTACTCACCGCTATCTACTGAAATTACTTTTAGTTTGAGCAGGTTTTATTATTGCACAGGCTGACGACCTGTCAATTTTTGGCGCCGTTGCCGGGGACTGGCGTTATTATTTGTTTCTTTTTGAATTCATTTTTTTGTTCTAATTTTCTGGTATTTTTCTAGTGCATGCCTAGGTCCTCTCGTACAGGTGATTTGATTTTTGACCATGAGGTAGAGAAGACCGCGCGTAGAACGAGAAAGGAAACCAGACAGCTCAGAGAGGAGCACTCTAGTGCTACATCTCAGAGACCTGAGTCAGGAGTCGAACCAACAGATTCATTTGGTGGCACCTCGAGTGACTCGGAGCAAGAAGAAATCTCCATGGCTAATGCACGAACATTAAGGGATTTGGCTGCCCCTAATTTAAATCAGCAGCCTTTGTGCATTACTTTCTCGAGTTTGAGTGAAAACACTTCATTTGAGTTAAAATCTGGTCTGATTTCTCTTTTACCCTCTTTTCATGGTTTACCAGGTGAGGAGCCGTATAAGCATCTGCAGGAGTTCGATGTCGTGTGCAACAGTATGAAGCCCCCGGGCATTACAGAAGAGCAGATAAAAATGACGGCATTTCCCTTCTCCTTGAAAGATTCTGCGAAGGACTGGCTGTACTACCTGTCACCAGGTAGCATCACCACGTGGGACCAATTGAAGAAAATTTTTTTGGATAAATACTTTCCTGCGTCCAGGGCCGCAAGTCTAAGAAAAGAAATTTGTGGGATCAAGCAGCGTCCAGGGGAGTCGCTCTATGAGTATTGGGAACGGTTCAACTTCTTGTTGCACAAGTGTCCCCAGCACCAGATAAGTGAGCAGTTGCTCATTCAGTATTTTTATGAGGGACTCATTTTCAGCGACAGGAGCATAATTGATGCTGCAAGTGGAGGTGCACTGGTGAACAAAACCCCTTAAGAAGCACGGGAGTTGATTGAGAGGATGGCAGAGAATTCACAACAATTCAGTACGAGAGAGGATTGTCCAATACGCAGGGTGAATGAGGTAGAGACACCCTCTATGCAGCAGCAGCTAGCTGAGTTGACCGCGTTTGTTAGACAACAGGCTGTGAGAAATGCATCACAAGCCAGGGTGTGCGGAATTTGCACTGGTATGGGTCATTCTGCAGACATGTGCCCAATGATTCAGGAAGAAACTGCAGAACAGGTGAACATGACTGACCACGCGCCCGCGCCAAGGAAGCAGTACGACCCTTACTCAAGCACCTACAACCCCGGGTGGAGAGATCATCCCAACCTCAGTTATGGAGGGAATAGGCAACCCAACTTTACACCGAACAGGCAGTCTAACTTTGTGCCAAATAAGCCACCAGGGTACCAGCAGCAATACCAATCCCGACCACCTCCGCCCCCAAGTTCTGGTCCATCTTGGGAGGAGATGATGAAACAAATGATGACAACCATTACGCAAAATCAGCAGAGGACGGAGGCAGCCATTATGCAAAATCAGCAAAGGACAGACTCCGAAATGCAGGACATAAGGAATCAGATAAGTCAAATGGCCACAACAATCAACCGTTTGGATTCCCAGAACCAAGGGAAGCTGCCATTTCAACCTGAGTTGAACCCGAAGAATGTGAGCGCCATGACCCTGAGAAGCGGAAAGGAAATTCAGGGGTCTGAACCAGTGATCCCTAAGGACAAGGATGAGGAAAAGATCGAAGCTGAGCTTGAGAGGGAGGACAGCAATGGTGCAGACCCGAAGGTACTTCCTGACCCAGTAATTACAGCTAAAACTAACCCGCCTCCTTTTCCTAGCAGGTTGGAAAAATCGAAGAAGCAGGATAAGGAAAAGGAGATTTTGGAGGTTTATCGCAAGGTTGAGATCAATATCCCCCTCTTAGACGCAATCAAACAAGTACCAAAATATGCCAAATTCCTAAGGGACTTGTGTGTCAACCGAAGGCGATTGAGGGGAGATGAACGGGTTATTGTCGGAGAGAATGTGTCAGCGGTCCTGCAGAGAAAGCTTCCATCCAAGTGCGGGGACCCAGGTATGTTTACTATCCCCTGTAGGATAGGTAATACTGTGATCAGAAGGGCCATGTTGGATCTGGGAGCATCAATTAATGCCATGCCTAAATCTATCTATGCTTCTTTGAAACTAAGTCCATTAAAAGAAACTGGAATAATTATCCAATTAGCTGACCGAACTAATGCATATCCTGATGGGTTGGTTGAAGATGTGTTGGTAAAGGTTAATGATTTGGTGTTTCCAACTGATTTTTATGTACTTGATATGGATGATGATCACTCCCCTGATCCCTCACCGTTGTTATTAGGTAGACCCTTTATGAGCACAGCACAAACAAAAATTGATGTTAATAAGGGTATCTTGTCCATGGAATTTGATGGGGAAATTGTGCATTTTAATATTTTTGATACTATGAAATATCCCTCAAACTCCAACTTTAGCTCAGTTTTCTCTGTGAGTGCTATTGATCCTGTAGTGCAGGAAGTGTTTGAAACTGATGGCAGGGATGAGTTGGAAGTGGCTTTAACCAAGCACCTTGAGTTGGAGACAACTCCTGAGGTGGAGTGGAGCGAAGATCTAAAATGCACAATAGGTGCATTACACTCATTGCAGACCACCACGAAAAGGTATGAAGTCTCATCTATTTTTACTCCCGAACCTCACCAGAGGGTGTTGCCATCTGTGGTGCAGGCACCTGTACTGGAGTTGAAGCCCCTGCCAGAGCACCTGAAGTATGCGTATCTGGGTGACAAGGAGACACTCCCAGTGATTATCTCATCGGCACTGTCAAAAACCCAGGAGGAGAAATTGATCCGGGTCCTTCGGGAGTATAAAGAGGCGATAGGCTGGACAATCGCAGACATTAAGGGGATCAGCCCGGGCATCTGTATGCACCGGATTAGGTTAGAAGAGGATGCCAAACCTGTTAGGCAGGCTCAAAGGAGGCTCAATCCCCTCATGATGGAAGTTGTAAAGAAAAATATTTTAAAATTGCTAGATGTGGGGATCATCTTTGCAATATCTGATAGCCCTTGGGTGAGTCCGGTCCAGGTAGTCCCAAAGAAGGCAAGAGTAACGGTAGAAGCTAACCAAACGGGTGAGCTCGTACCAGTGCGCAAACCCACTGGATGGAGACAGTGTATAGACTACCGTAGGCTGAACGCTGTCACAAAAAAGGACCATTTTCCTCTCCCTTTCATTGACCAAATGGTTGAACGTTTAGCCTGTAGGGCTTACTATTGCTTTTTGGATGGATTTTCAGGATACTTTCAGATAGCAATTGCTCCAGAGGACCAAGAGAAGACGACCTTCACGTGCCCGTTCGGGACCTTTGCCTATAGACGAATGCCATTTGGGTTGTGCAATGCACCTGCGACTTTCCAAAGGTGTATGGTAAGCATCTTTTCTGAATATGTTGAGAAAATAATAGAAGTTTTCATGGATGATTTCAGTGTGTATGGTGATAGTTTTGATACGTGTCTAGATAACCTGAAATTGATCCTGATAAGGTGTATAGAGACTAATCTCGTGCTTAATTGGGAAAAATGTCATTTTATGGTTGAGCACGGGATAGTCCTGGGTCATATTGTATCGTCTAAGGGCATTGAGGTTGACAAGGCTAAAGTAGACGTTATTTCTGCATTGCTTTACCCTGTGAATGTGCGGGAGGTGCGTTCTTTTCTTGGACATGCAGGTTTTTATCGAAGGTTCATCAAGAACTTTTCAAAAATTGGGGCCCCATTGTTCCAACTCTTGCAAAAGGATGTAGCCTTCGGGTTTGATGACAAGTGTGAGAGAGCCTTCGACAAGTTGAAGGAATTGCTGACTTCACCCCCAATCATCCAGCCCCCTGACTGGAGTTTACCATTTGAAATCATGTGTGATGCCAGTGATCAGGCTGTAGGGGAAGTACTGGGGCAAAGAGTAGGAAAGGCGGCTCATGTCATCTATTATGCATCCCGGGCTTTGAATGCGGCCCAATTGAATTATTCCACCACTGAGAAGGAGCTTCTGGCGGTTATTTTTGCTTTAGAAAAATTCAGGTCATATTTGTTAGGAGCTAAAGTAATTGTATTTTCTGATCATGCAGCGTTAAGGTACCTAATGACCAAGAAGGATGCCAAACCGAGACTCATCAGGTGGATATTGCTACTACAGGAATTTGACCTTGAGATAAGGGACAAAAAAGGCTCAGAAAATCTAGTAGCAGACCATTTGAGTCGCATACCAGTTAGGGAGGATAATGAGCCATTGAAGGATGCATTCCCTGAAGAGCATTTATTTTCCTTACATTCTCAATTGCCTTGGTATGCTGACCTGGTCAATTATTTGGTAACTGGTAATTTTCCTGCAGGTTGGCCAAAATCGAAGAGGGATAAATTGAAGAGCGATGCCAAATATTTTATCTGGGATGACCCGTACCTGTGGAAGAGGTGTGCAGATCAGGTAATGAGGAGATGTGTAAGTGAAATGGAATTTCAATCGATTCTAGCTTTTTGTCATACTTTTGCCTGTGGAGGTTATTTTGGACCCAAGAGGACTGCTCATAAGATTTTAGAAAGTGGATTTTATTGGCCTTCATTGTTTAAGGATGCCTATGTGTTTTGTAAGTCATGTGATCGCTGTCAAAGGGTAAGTAACATAACCCGTAGGGATCATATGCCCCAAGTCCCGATGATTTTTGTAGAAATTTTTGATGTCTGGGGTATAGATTTCATGGGGCCTTTTCCTACTTCATTTGGTTTTCTGTATATTTTGCTGGCAGTTGATTATGAGTCCAAATGGGTGGAGGCTAAGGCCACTCGGACTAATGACTCGAAGGTAGTTGCGGATTTTATTAGGTCTAATATTTTTGTACGATTTGGAATGCCAAAAGCCATTGTTAGTGATAGGGGGACGCACTTCTGCAACAAAACCATAGCTGCGTTGTTTCGCAAGTATGGTGTACTCCACAGGGTCTCGACGTCGTACCACCCTCAGACCAATGGTCAAGCGGAGGTGTCAAACCGGGAGATTAAGTTCATTCTGGAGAAAATGGTGCGCCCCGATAGGAAAGATTGGAGTTCAAGGTTGGAAGATGTTTTGTGGGCATACAGGACCGCTTACAAGACGCCTATAGGGATGTCTCCCTATAGGCTAGTATTTGGTAAGCCTTGCCATCTTCCAGTGGAGTTCGAGCACAAGGCTTTTTGGGCGATAAAGCAATGCAACATGAACCTAGAAGAGGCCGGTGCCCGACGGAAATTGGATTTACAGGAGTTGGAGGAGATTCGCAATGAGGCCTATGAGAATGCGGTAATTTATAAGGAGAAAAATAAGATTTTTCATGACCAACAGATCTCGAGGAGGACATTCGAGTGTGGGCAAAAAGTTCTCCTGTACCACTCCAAATTGAAGTTATTTCCAGGTAAGTTACGTTCTCGTTGGATTGGTCCTTTTGTTGTGACTAATGTCTTTCATTATGGTGCAGTAGAGATCCAAAGTTTGAAGACTGAGAAGAAATTTGTAGTGAATGGTCATCGTCTCAAGCCGTATTATGAAGGGGTTCCAATTGAACGGGTGGAGATGATGCACTTGGAGGACCCTACTTGCTTAGTTTAAGCAAAGTTGTGGACATCGTCTAGCCAAAGACGTTAAAGAAAGGCGCTTTTGGGAGGCAACCCAATTGTTCCTTTTAATTGTTTGTTCAATTTCGTGTGGTAGTTTAGAGGTGTTCTCCTTGAATTCAACTGATTTTGGGTTTCAGTTTTCGTTTTTGCTGATTTAAAGGTGCCCTTCAATCATGACGTGCCCGCGTGGTGATGTGCAGGAAGTTCACAATCAGAAAATTCAGGAACTTCTGGGAGCTCTCATGCCATCATGACGTGCCCGCGTGGTGATGTGTAGGGAGCTCACGATCAGAAACATCACAAACTTCTGGGAGCTCTCTTGCTCTCATGGCGCGCCCGCGTCACGTTCGCGGGAAAGGAAACGTGCCTTAGGAAACGCGAGTAGAAAACGCGAGGTGGAGGCGCGTTTTCAATCGCGTTTTCATTCCTGTAAGATTCGTGCAGGAAACGCGAGTAGAAAACGCGAGTTGGAGGCGCGTTTTCAATCGCGTTTTCATTCCTGCAAGATTCGTGCAGGAAACGCGACTTGGGAAACGCGAGTTTAAAACGCGAGTTTCAATCGCGTTTTCATTCCTGGAAGATTTGTGAAGTAAACGCGACTTATAAAACGCGGGTTGAAGGCGCGTTTTCAATCGCGTTTTCTGTGTTCCAATAAAAGCTTTAGAAACGCGATTTTAGCTCATTTCTTCCTCTCTTCTTAGTTTTCCAGGTTCAGGCTTTGGAGGTTCGCATGGTCAACGTCGATGCCAATGTCGCCGGTATGGCACAGAATTTGGCGCAGTTTCTGCTTCATACAGGCTTTGCACCTCCGTTTCCACCTCGCCCTCCGCTATGCCCCGATTTCAGGGAAGTGTGGTTGCTTTCCCTCTCACTTTTGCTTCACTTTTGTCACATTGAGGACAATGTGTCCTTTAGGTGTGGGGGGGTCTAACGGGGTGCTAGTATGTTTAGTTTTTAGTAGTTAGCATTTTTAGTTTTGAGTAGTTTTTAGTTTTATTTCTAGGTGCTTATTGAGTTTTTCTTTTCTGGATGCCCTTGCAATCTAAAAAAAAAAAAAAAAAAGTGAGTTTTTAGTTTTTAGTAGTTTTTCTTAGTTTGTTTCTAGTTGCTTATTTTCCGTTCTTTCTTCTGGGTGCTTACCTTTCATGTGAATGCCAAAATTGAGATGTGGACTTATTGACTCCAAGTCTACTTTTGCCAAGTTTTTAAAATACAGAGGTATCGGGTTAATGTGGTTGGATTCGAGATGTCTCCTTGGTGAATATCGGACTGCTTGATTCTTTTGATTTCTTTGTTAACTTTTCTAGGCATTGGGAATGACTGTTGGCATTTTAATGTGAACTGGTCCAATATTGACTCCAGTTCTCCATATTTGGCAATAATGAGGCGAGCTGGCCCTATGTTTAGTTGTTAGTGCTGTTATTTTGCGTTTCTGCGTTGTTTGGCTGTGAATAAGCTTGACTGTACTCCTCTATTGGCTACTACCGAGTAACCGGGAATCTGCACCTAAAAGTGTTGATTCTCGCGTCAAAAAGTGGTACTTTTTATGAGTACGTGGTCGTATAGCGGTAGGAGCTGAGTAACCGGGCTCCCTCATCTAAAAATGTTGGAGTACGCGTCCAAAAGGCTTCGGCGGCTAGAGACTAAGTCTTTTTGTGTTAAATATTATTATTCTGCAAAAAAAAAAAAAAAAAAAAAAAAAAGAGAAAAGAAAAAAAAAACAGGAAAAAAAAGAGAATAACTAGTAGGAGAGCTTGCTGGTTTATGGACTTAATATGGGGACTTGTGTGAATATTTGGATCATTAGCTGATAAATGTTGCGTGCCATTCCTTTTCCCTAGATTAGTTAATTTGGAAATTGAGGGAGTTTGTGGTTTAGAGGCTAACTGGGGGGATGTTTCTCGGATTTTTATTACTAGTGCCCGATATGTGGTTCTTTCTTGAGTATCTTGGCAACTTGGTAGATTGGGCAATGACCATTATCAAATTTTGGTGTCTTATGCTTGAGGACAAGCATGGTTCAGGTGTGGGGTGAATTGATAGGGTATAATTTGTTAGTAATTTTATTATTAATTTTCCCTTTTATCCCTGATAAATATTGTGTTAATTGCTGATATCTACTCATATTTGGTATCTGGACTTAATTTCAGGAATGAAACAGAAAACTACCAAAAAGGAGGGATTTTATGAAGAATATGGAGACTTCTAAGGGCTTCAATCCTTGGGCCCTTGGATTGGTGGGGACCACAAAGCTATAAGTCATTTGGGCTCTTCAAAGAAAGCTACGTAAAAGAGACTTGGAACAAGAAATACTAGGGAGGATTTGTCTACATGTGTGGGGACCACCTAGATAGCCTTAGTCTATCTTTCCTTTGTTTCTTAAATAGGGATAACGTAGGAAAAAGAGGACATCTCTAGTTTTTAGTCTTTTAGTTTAGTTTTAGTTTTTCTTTCTCCTGACTGGCCTCTGACACACGCCAGGTGTTCGACGATATTCCCCAACGGGAAAAACACCTTTTATTCCTTGCTTCTTAATAGAAAACGCAATGCCTTTGCAATCTATTAATCCGTGTGGTGATTTAATTATGCGGAGCGGCTAAGTCTTCCATCTAGTCAAGGGTCAACTCGACGGCGCAGTCCCGAAAATCTGTGAGATCTAATTAGTTTTCACGTGTTCCTTTATCTATTAATATTTGCATGTTGTCTGATTTAATTTTCATGGGATTATTTTATTAATTGGATGTCAAGGGCCCGATGTTCAATGTGATATATTAATCTCGTGCCAATTTAGTCAATTAAATCCGTAATTGTTTGATTGATTAATATTAGTGGCAACTGGTGTGTTTACACATTAGGGGAACGTGTAATCTAATTTAAATAACCCTCGTAGCGTGTTATTGATTAGGGCTAGGTTTTTCTGGTTATTAATGCAATTGGAAAATTAATTTCTACGGTCGTACCTAGGAGTACTTTTCTGGTTAGGGGTGACTAATGGTCGTACCTTGGTCACCTATAAATTAAGGAAAAATTGGTCATTAGAGTTCCTCGATGGCTATAACTAATCTATTAATAAATTAAGTGAACCTCTCTTGCATCAATGATCGGATACATGGACTGTGCCTGAGTAGTTGCATCCTTGGCTAGAATTTATTTATTCCTGATTAAATTCCTGTTATATTTGTGCTAGTTATTTATTCATTTTTTAGTTAAATTGTTAAATTGTTTTTAGTTCCATTCCAGTGAAAACACCCCCTTGTCATTGTGAACTTGAAAAGAAACAATTACTCCCAGTCCCTGTGGATTCGACCCTACTCACCGCTATCTACTGAAATTACTTTTAGTTTGAGCAGGTTTTATTATTGCACAGGCTGACGACCTGTCAATTTTTGGCGCCGTTGCCGGGGACTGGCGTTATTATTTGTTTCTTTTTGAATTCATTTTTTTGTTCTAATTTTCTGGTATTTTTCTAGTGCATGCCTAGGTCCTCTCGTACAGGTGATTTGATTTTTGACCATGAGGTAGAGAAGACCGCGCGTAGAACGAGAAAGGAAACCAGACAGCTCAGAGAGGAGCACTCTAGTGCTACATCTCAGAGACCTGAGTCAGGAGTCGAACCAACAGATTCATTTGGTGGCACCTCGAGTGACTCGGAGCAAGAAGAAATCTCCATGGCTAATGCACGAACATTAAGGGATTTGGCTGCCCCTAATTTAAATCAGCAGCCTTTGTGCATTACTTTCTCGAGTTTGAGTGAAAACACTTCATTTGAGTTAAAATCTGGTCTGATTTCTCTTTTACCCTCTTTTCATGGTTTACCAGGTGAGGAGCCGTATAAGCATCTGCAGGAGTTCGATGTCGTGTGCAACAGTATGAAGCCCCCGGGCATTACAGAAGAGCAGATAAAAATGACGGCATTTCCCTTCTCCTTGAAAGATTCTGCGAAGGACTGGCTGTACTACCTGTCACCAGGTAGCATCACCACGTGGGACCAATTGAAGAAAATTTTTTTGGATAAATACTTTCCTGCGTCCAGGGCCGCAAGTCTAAGAAAAGAAATTTGTGGGATCAAGCAGCGTCCAGGGGAGTCGCTCTATGAGTATTGGGAACGGTTCAACTTCTTGTTGCACAAGTGTCCCCAGCACCAGATAAGTGAGCAGTTGCTCATTCAGTATTTTTATGAGGGACTCATTTTCAGCGACAGGAGCATAATTGATGCTGCAAGTGGAGGTGCACTGGTGAACAAAACCCCTTAAGAAGCACGGGAGTTGATTGAGAGGATGGCAGAGAATTCACAACAATTCAGTACGAGAGAGGATTGTCCAATACGCAGGGTGAATGAGGTAGAGACACCCTCTATGCAGCAGCAGCTAGCTGAGTTGACCGCGTTTGTTAGACAACAGGCTGTGAGAAATGCATCACAAGCCAGGGTGTGCGGAATTTGCACTGGTATGGGTCATTCTGCAGACATGTGCCCAATGATTCAGGAAGAAACTGCAGAACAGGTGAACATGACTGACCACGCGCCCGCGCCAAGGAAGCAGTACGACCCTTACTCAAGCACCTACAACCCCGGGTGGAGAGATCATCCCAACCTCAGTTATGGAGGGAATAGGCAACCCAACTTTACACCGAACAGGCAGTCTAACTTTGTGCCAAATAAGCCACCAGGGTACCAGCAGCAATACCAATCCCGACCACCTCCGCCCCCAAGTTCTGGTCCATCTTGGGAGGAGATGATGAAACAAATGATGACAACCATTACGCAAAATCAGCAGAGGACGGAGGCAGCCATTATGCAAAATCAGCAAAGGACAGACTCCGAAATGCAGGACATAAGGAATCAGATAAGTCAAATGGCCACAACAATCAACCGTTTGGATTCCCAGAACCAAGGGAAGCTGCCATTTCAACCTGAGTTGAACCCGAAGAATGTGAGCGCCATGACCCTGAGAAGCGGAAAGGAAATTCAGGGGTCTGAACCAGTGATCCCTAAGGACAAGGATGAGGAAAAGATCGAAGCTGAGCTTGAGAGGGAGGACAGCAATGGTGCAGACCCGAAGGTACTTCCTGACCCAGTAATTACAGCTAAAACTAACCCGCCTCCTTTTCCTAGCAGGTTGGAAAAATCGAAGAAGCAGGATAAGGAAAAGGAGATTTTGGAGGTTTATCGCAAGGTTGAGATCAATATCCCCCTCTTAGACGCAATCAAACAAGTACCAAAATATGCCAAATTCCTAAGGGACTTGTGTGTCAACCGAAGGCGATTGAGGGGAGATGAACGGGTTATTGTCGGAGAGAATGTGTCAGCGGTCCTGCAGAGAAAGCTTCCATCCAAGTGCGGGGACCCAGGTATGTTTACTATCCCCTGTAGGATAGGTAATACTGTGATCAGAAGGGCCATGTTGGATCTGGGAGCATCAATTAATGCCATGCCTAAATCTATCTATGCTTCTTTGAAACTAAGTCCATTAAAAGAAACTGGAATAATTATCCAATTAGCTGACCGAACTAATGCATATCCTGATGGGTTGGTTGAAGATGTGTTGGTAAAGGTTAATGATTTGGTGTTTCCAACTGATTTTTATGTACTTGATATGGATGATGATCACTCCCCTGATCCCTCACCGTTGTTATTAGGTAGACCCTTTATGAGCACAGCACAAACAAAAATTGATGTTAATAAGGGTATCTTGTCCATGGAATTTGATGGGGAAATTGTGCATTTTAATATTTTTGATACTATGAAATATCCCTCAAACTCCAACTTTAGCTCAGTTTTCTCTGTGAGTGCTATTGATCCTGTAGTGCAGGAAGTGTTTGAAACTGATGGCAGGGATGAGTTGGAAGTGGCTTTAACCAAGCACCTTGAGTTGGAGACAACTCCTGAGGTGGAGTGGAGCGAAGATCTAAAATGCACAATAGGTGCATTACACTCATTGCAGACCACCACGAAAAGGTATGAAGTCTCATCTATTTTTACTCCCGAACCTCACCAGAGGGTGTTGCCATCTGTGGTGCAGGCACCTGTACTGGAGTTGAAGCCCCTGCCAGAGCACCTGAAGTATGCGTATCTGGGTGACAAGGAGACACTCCCAGTGATTATCTCATCGGCACTGTCAAAAACCCAGGAGGAGAAATTGATCCGGGTCCTTCGGGAGTATAAAGAGGCGATAGGCTGGACAATCGCAGACATTAAGGGGATCAGCCCGGGCATCTGTATGCACCGGATTAGGTTAGAAGAGGATGCCAAACCTGTTAGGCAGGCTCAAAGGAGGCTCAATCCCCTCATGATGGAAGTTGTAAAGAAAAATATTTTAAAATTGCTAGATGTGGGGATCATCTTTGCAATATCTGATAGCCCTTGGGTGAGTCCGGTCCAGGTAGTCCCAAAGAAGGCAAGAGTAACGGTAGAAGCTAACCAAACGGGTGAGCTCGTACCAGTGCGCAAACCCACTGGATGGAGACAGTGTATAGACTACCGTAGGCTGAACGCTGTCACAAAAAAGGACCATTTTCCTCTCCCTTTCATTGACCAAATGGTTGAACGTTTAGCCTGTAGGGCTTACTATTGCTTTTTGGATGGATTTTCAGGATACTTTCAGATAGCAATTGCTCCAGAGGACCAAGAGAAGACGACCTTCACGTGCCCGTTCGGGACCTTTGCCTATAGACGAATGCCATTTGGGTTGTGCAATGCACCTGCGACTTTCCAAAGGTGTATGGTAAGCATCTTTTCTGAATATGTTGAGAAAATAATAGAAGTTTTCATGGATGATTTCAGTGTGTATGGTGATAGTTTTGATACGTGTCTAGATAACCTGAAATTGATCCTGATAAGGTGTATAGAGACTAATCTCGTGCTTAATTGGGAAAAATGTCATTTTATGGTTGAGCACGGGATAGTCCTGGGTCATATTGTATCGTCTAAGGGCATTGAGGTTGACAAGGCTAAAGTAGACGTTATTTCTGCATTGCTTTACCCTGTGAATGTGCGGGAGGTGCGTTCTTTTCTTGGACATGCAGGTTTTTATCGAAGGTTCATCAAGAACTTTTCAAAAATTGGGGCCCCATTGTTCCAACTCTTGCAAAAGGATGTAGCCTTCGGGTTTGATGACAAGTGTGAGAGAGCCTTCGACAAGTTGAAGGAATTGCTGACTTCACCCCCAATCATCCAGCCCCCTGACTGGAGTTTACCATTTGAAATCATGTGTGATGCCAGTGATCAGGCTGTAGAGGAAGTACTGGGGCAAAGAGTAGGAAAGGCGGCTCATGTCATCTATTATGCATCCCGGGCTTTGAATGCGGCCCAATTGAATTATTCCACCACTGAGAAGGAGCTTCTGGCGGTTATTTTTGCTTTAGAAAAATTCAGGTCATATTTGTTAGGAGCTAAAGTAATTGTATTTTCTGATCATGCAGCGTTAAGGTACCTAATGACCAAGAAGGATGCCAAACCGAGACTCATCAGGTGGATATTGCTACTACAGGAATTTGACCTTGAGATAAGGGACAAAAAAGGCTCAGAAAATCTAGTAGCAGACCATTTGAGTCGCATACCAGTTAGGGAGGATAATGAGCCATTGAAGGATGCATTCCCTGAAGAGCATTTATTTTCCTTACATTCTCAATTGCCTTGGTATGCTGACCTGGTCAATTATTTGGTAACTGGTAATTTTCCTGCAGGTTGGCCAAAATCGAAGAGGGATAAATTGAAGAGCGATGCCAAATATTTTATCTGGGATGACCCGTACCTGTGGAAGAGGTGTGCAGATCAGGTAATGAGGAGATGTGTAAGTGAAATGGAATTTCAATCGATTCTAGCTTTTTGTCATACTTTTGCCTGTGGAGGTTATTTTGGACCCAAGAGGACTGCTCATAAGATTTTAGAAAGTGGATTTTATTGGCCTTCATTGTTTAAGGATGCCTATGTGTTTTGTAAGTCATGTGATCGCTGTCAAAGGGTAAGTAACATAACCCGTAGGGATCATATGCCCCAAGTCCCGATGATTTTTGTAGAAATTTTTGATGTCTGGGGTATAGATTTCATGGGGCCTTTTCCTACTTCATTTGGTTTTCTGTATATTTTGCTGGCAGTTGATTATGAGTCCAAATGGGTGGAGGCTAAGGCCACTCGGACTAATGACTCGAAGGTAGTTGCGGATTTTATTAGGTCTAATATTTTTGTACGATTTGGAATGCCAAAAGCCATTGTTAGTGATAGGGGGACGCACTTCTGCAACAAAACCATAGCTGCGTTGTTTCGCAAGTATGGTGTACTCCACAGGGTCTCGACGTCGTACCACCCTCAGACCAATGGTCAAGCGGAGGTGTCAAACCGGGAGATTAAGTTCATTCTGGAGAAAATGGTGCGCCCCGATAGGAAAGATTGGAGTTCAAGGTTGGAAGATGTTTTGTGGGCATACAGGACCGCTTACAAGACGCCTATAGGGATGTCTCCCTATAGGCTAGTATTTGGTAAGCCTTGCCATCTTCCAGTGGAGTTCGAGCACAAGGCTTTTTGGGCGATAAAGCAATGCAACATGAACCTAGAAGAGGCCGGTGCCCGACGGAAATTGGATTTACAGGAGTTGGAGGAGATTCGCAATGAGGCCTATGAGAATGCGGTAATTTATAAGGAGAAAAATAAGATTTTTCATGACCAACAGATCTCGAGGAGGACATTCGAGTGTGGGCAAAAAGTTCTCCTGTACCACTCCAAATTGAAGTTATTTCCAGGTAAGTTACGTTCTCGTTGGATTGGTCCTTTTGTTGTGACTAATGTCTTTCATTATGGTGCAGTAGAGATCCAAAGTTTGAAGACTGAGAAGAAATTTGTAGTGAATGGTCATCGTCTCAAGCCGTATTATGAAGGGGTTCCAATTGAACGGGTGGAGATGATGCACTTGGAGGACCCTACTTGCTTAGTTTAAGCAAAGTTGTGGACATCGTCTAGCCAAAGACGTTAAAGAAAGGCGCTTTTGGGAGGCAACCCAATTGTTCCTTTTAATTGTTTGTTCAATTTCGTGTGGTAGTTTAGAGGTGTTCTCCTTGAATTCAACTGATTTTGGGTTTCAGTTTTCGTTTTTGCTGATTTAAAGGTGCCCTTCAATCATGACGTGCCCGCGTGGTGATGTGCAGGAAGTTCACAATCAGAAAATTCAGGAACTTCTGGGAGCTCTCATGCCATCATGACGTGCCCGCGTGGTGATGTGTAGGGAGCTCACGATCAGAAACATCACAAACTTCTGGGAGCTCTCTTGCTCTCATGGCGCGCCCGCGTCACGTTCGCGGGAAAGGAAACGTGCCTTAGGAAACGCGAGTAGAAAACGCGAGGTGGAGGCGCGTTTTCAATCGCGTTTTCATTCCTGTAAGATTCGTGCAGGAAACGCGAGTAGAAAACGCGAGTTGGAGGCGCGTTTTCAATCGCGTTTTCATTCCTGCAAGATTCGTGCAGGAAACGCGACTTGGGAAACGCGAGTTTAAAACGCGAGTTTCAATCGCGTTTTCATTCCTGGAAGATTTGTGAAGTAAACGCGACTTATAAAACGCGGGTTGAAGGCGCGTTTTCAATCGCGTTTTCTGTGTTCCAATAAAAGCTTTAGAAACGCGATTTTAGCTCATTTCTTCCTCTCTTCTTAGTTTTCCAGGTTCAGGCTTTGGAGGTTCGCATGGTCAACGTCGATGCCAATGTCGCCGGTATGGCACAGAATTTGGCGCAGTTTCTGCTTCATACAGGCTTTGCACCTCCGTTTCCACCTCGCCCTCCGCTATGCCCCGATTTCAGGGAAGTGTGGTTGCTTTCCCTCTCACTTTTGCTTCACTTTTGTCACATTGAGGACAATGTGTCCTTTAGGTGTGGGGGGGTCTAACGGGGTGCTAGTATGTTTAGTTTTTAGTAGTTAGCATTTTTAGTTTTGAGTAGTTTTTAGTTTTATTTCTAGGTGCTTATTGAGTTTTTCTTTTCTGGATGCCCTTGCAATCTAAAAAAAAAAAAAAAAAGTGAGTTTTTAGTTTTTAGTAGTTTTTCTTAGTTTGTTTCTAGTTGCTTATTTTCCGTTCTTTCTTCTGGGTGCTTACCTTTCATGTGAATGCCAAAATTGAGATGTGGACTTATTGACTCCAAGTCTACTTTTGCCAAGTTTTTAAAATACAGAGGTATCGGGTTAATGTGGTTGGATTCGAGATGTCTCCTTGGTGAATATCGGACTGCTTGATTCTTTTGATTTCTTTGTTAACTTTTCTAGGCATTGGGAATGACTGTTGGCATTTTAATGTGAACTGGTCCAATATTGACTCCAGTTCTCCATATTTGGCAATAATGAGGCGAGCTGGCCCTATGTTTAGTTGTTAGTGCTGTTATTTTGCGTTTCTGCGTTGTTTGGCTGTGAATAAGCTTGACTGTACTCCTCTATTGGCTACTACCGAGTAACCGGGAATCTGCACCTAAAAGTGTTGATTCTCGCGTCAAAAAGTGGTACTTTTTATGAGTACGTGGTCGTATAGCGGTAGGAGCTGAGTAACCGGGCTCCCTCATCTAAAAATGTTGGAGTACGCGTCCAAAAGGCTTCGGCGGCTAGAGACTAAGTCTTTTTGTGTTAAATATTATTATTCTGCAAAAAAAAAAAAAAAAAAAAAAAAAAAGAGAAAAGAAAAAAAAAACAGGAAAAAAAAGAGAATAACTAGTAGGAGAGCTTGCTGGTTTATGGACTTAATATGGGGACTTGTGTGAATATTTGGATCATTAGCTGATAAATGTTGCGTGCCATTCCTTTTCCCTAGATTAGTTAATTTGGAAATTGAGGGAGTTTGTGGTTTAGAGGCTAACTGGGGGGATGTTTCTCGGATTTTTATTACTAGTGCCCGATATGTGGTTCTTTCTTGAGTATCTTGGCAACTTGGTAGATTGGGCAATGACCATTATCAAATTTTGGTGTCTTATGCTTGAGGACAAGCATGGTTCAGGTGTGGGGTGAATTGATAGGGTATAATTTGTTAGTAATTTTATTATTAATTTTCCCTTTTATCCCTGATAAATATTGTGTTAATTGCTGATATCTACTCATATTTGGTATCTGGACTTAATTTCAGGAATGAAACAGAAAACTACCAAAAAGGAGGGATTTTATGAAGAATATGGAGACTTCTAAGGGTTTCAATCCTTGGGCCCTTGGATTGGTGGGGACCACAAAGCTATAAGTCATTTGGGCTCTTCAAAGAAAGCTACGTAAAAGAGACTTGGAACAAGAAGTACTAGGGAGGCTTTGTCTACATGTGTGGGGACCACCTAGATAGCCTTAGTCTATCTTTCCTTTGTTTCTTAAATAGGGATAACGTAGGAAAAAGAGGACATCTCTAGTTTTTAGTCTTTTAGTTTAGTTTTAGTTTTTCTTTCTCCTGACTGGCCTCTGACACACGCCAGGTGTTCGACGATATTCCCCAACGGGAAAAACACCTTTTATTCCTTGCTTCTTAATAGAAAACGCAATGCCTTTGCAATCTATTAATCCGTGTGGTGATTTAATTATGCGGAGCGGCTAAGTCTTCCATCTAGTCAAGGGTCAACTCGACGGCGCAGTCCCGAAAATCTGTGAGATCTAATTAGTTTTCACGTGTTCCTTTATCTATTAATATTTGCATGTTGTCTGATTTAATTTTCATGGGATTATTTTATTAATTGAATGTCAAGGGGCCGATGTTCAATGTGATATATTAATCTCGTGCCAATTTAGTCAATTAAATCCGTAATTGTTTGATTGATTAATATTAGTGGCAACTGGTGTGTTTACACATTAGGGGAGCGTGTAATCTAATTTAAATAACCCTCGTAGCGTGTTATTGATTAGGGCTAGGTTTTTCTGGTTATTAATGCAATTGGAAAATTAATTTCTACGGTCGTACGTAGGAGTACTTTTCTGGTTAGGGGTGACTAATGGTCGTACCTTGGTCACCTATAAATTAAGGAAAAATTGATCATTAGAGTTCCTCGATGGCTATAACTAGTCTATTAATAAATTAAGTGAACCTCTCTTGCATCAATGATCGGATACATGGACTGTGCCTGAGTAGTTGCATCCTTGGCTAGAATTTATTTATTCTTGATTAAATTCCTGTTATATTTGTGCTAGTTATTTATTCATTTTTTAGTTAAATTGTTAAATTGTTTTTAGTTCCATTCCAGTGAAAACACCCCCTTGTCATTGTGAACTTGAAAAGAAACAATTACTCCCAGTCCCTGTGGATTCGACCCTGCTCACCGCTATCTACTGAAATTACTTTTAGTTTGAGCAGGTTTTATTATTGCACAGGCTGACGACCTGTCAGCCCATAACGCAGCAAGGCTATATCCGACGAGGTCGACAAGCTCCTGCCCGCTAAAATGATTCATAAGGTCCAATACCCCACCTGACTGTCCAACCCAGTCATGGTAAAAAAGGACACCGGTGGTTGGAGGATGTGTGTGGACTTCACACACCTTAACAAGGCCTGCCCCAAAGATTGCTATCCTCTGCCAAGGATTGACGCCCTTGTCGACTCGGCAATGGGACATGAGATCCTCTACTTCCTAGATGCCTTCAAAGGCTACCATCAAATAGGAATGAGTGAGGAGGACCAAGAGAAGACAGCGTTCTACACCGACCAAGGTGTCTATTGCTATTCCACCATGCCATTCGGTTTAAAAAACGTCGGGGCGACCTACCAAAGGTTGATCAACCGCCTCTTCAAGGATCAGATCGGCCGAAATGTGGAGGCCTATGTGGACGATATTCTCGTCAAAAGCTTAACCACTTCGGCCTTCTTATCAGATGTAAGGGAGGTCTTCGGTGTTCTGCGGGACTCGAGGATGAAATTAAATCCCAAGAAATATGTTTTCGGTGTCACCTCAGGAAAATTTTTGGGGTATCTGGTTTCCCACCGGGGAATCGAGGCCAACCCCGATAAGGTCAAAGCCATTCAAGACATGTCCCCACCTCGGAACCTCCGAGAAGTCCAGAGGCTGAATGGACGCCTGGCCGCGCTGAACCGCTTCCTGTCCCAATCTGCTGAGAAAGCCTTGCCCTTCTTTAAGGTGCTAAAGAAGGCTGATCAGTTTGCCTGGACCGAAGAGTGCCAGGCTGCCTTCGACAAATTGAAACAATATTTGCATCATTTGCCTACCCTCGCTTCACCTCGGCTCGAAGAAAAGCTGTACCTCTACCTCTCCGTCGCCGACGAAGCTGTCAGTGCTATGCTCATCCGAGATGAGGGCACCCAAGTGCCGGTCTACTATGTCAGTCGAACTCTCCGTGGGTCAGAGACTCGGTATACTCAGGTAGAGAAACTCGTACTGGGACTGGTCCACGCCGTCCGGCGGCTGAAACCCTATTTTCTAGCTCATCCCATCTCCGTCAGGACCGACCAGCCTCTCCGACAGATACTGGTGCGGCCCGAGGCCTCCGGGCGGCTCACTAAGTGGGCCGTTGAGTTAGGGGAGTACGACCTGTCGTATGAGCCACGCACCGCCATAAAAGCTCAAGCCTTAGCCGATTTCTTGGCCGACCTCACCTTCACGAAAGGCCAAGAATCCACTTCCGCCATCGCCGAAGTGTCCACCCCACACTTGTGGATGTTATACGTGGACGGATCCTCTAACGGGGATGGCAGTGGGGTCGGACTGCTCCTGGAGGCCCCCAGGGAGAATGTGCTCGTATACCCTCCGCTTCGACTTCCCAGCCACCAATAATGAAGCCGAATATGAGGCCTTGATCGCGGGACTCCAACTAGCCCGCAGGCTCGGGGCACAGCGGATCCACGTCCGCAGCGACTCCCAACTTGTAGTATGCCAAGTTCTTGGTAAATATGAGGCCAAGGATGAGACCATGCAACGGTATCTATCCAAAGTCCACCAACTCACCGCATATTTCGAGTCTTTCGAAATCCAAAGAATCCCAGAATAGGCGGGCTGACGCCTTATCCCGGCTGGCTTCCACATCATTTTCTGACCTCAACAAGACCGTTTTAGTGGAAGTGCTGAGCGAGTCGGGATACGTGGAAGAAGTGGTCTGCCCTGTAAACACGGGAGATACATGGATGAGCCCGTTCATCTTTTTCTTAGGGCAGGGAATCCTCCCTGAGGATCGAGTCGAAGCGAGAAAGATACAACGCAAATTGCTCGGTACGCACTCCGCGATGGAGAACTGTATAAGCGCTCCTACCTTGGTCCGTGGCTGAGGTGCGTCACACCCGAGGAAGAACGTCAGGTCCTCCATGAGATACACGAAATCCTATGTGGGGCTCACGTCGGCCATAGGATGTTAGTCAGGAAGACCTTACTTCTTGGGTATTTCTGGCCTTCCGTTCGACAAGATGCCCAAAATCTTGTTCTCAGTTGCCCATCTTGCCAAGTCCACGCCCCTGAGCCTCACCAACCCTCGAACTTCATGGTTTCAATCACATCACTCTGGCCGTTTGAGCAATGGGGGACAGACATCAGCGGTCATTTCTCTAAAGCGGTCGGGGGCTATACCTTTTTGTTGACCGCTGTGGACTACTTCACTAAGTGGGTCGAGGCCGAGCCTCTACGGACCATCACAGGGCTGGCCGTTCAAAAATTCCTTTGAAAATGCATTATCTGCCGCTTCGGCATACCTCAGATCATCATCTCGGACAATGGGAGACAGTTCGCCGAGAACCCATTTAAGACTTGGTGCGCGAATCTCGGCATCAAACAACACTTCACTTCAGTAGGCCACCCTCAAGCCAACGGTCAGACAGAAAATTTCAACCGAACTCTCTTGCATGGCCTTAAGACCCGACTACACCGAGCTGGATCATTCTGGGTGGAAAAACTCCCCAGTGTCCTATGGTCATATCGGACCACGCCGAGGTCATCCACGCAAGAGACCCCATTCTCCTTGACCTATGGAGCCGAGACTGTCATCCCTGCTGAGATCCTTACACCCAGTCCTCGGCTAACAGCCTATGTAGTCGAGGTGAACGGAGAAGAGAGGCGGTTGGATCTCGACCTCGTCGACGAGAGAAGGGATATTGCCTCAACTCGGATAGCTTCCTAGAAGAACACCCTAACCCACTACTACAATGCCCGCGTCAAACATCGGCGATTCCTGCCAGGGGACTTAGTGCTTAGAAAAAACTCGGTCAGCCGAACTGAGCCGCAAGGAAAATTGTGCCCAAAATGGGAAGGCCCTTACCGAGTTGTGGAGTCTAACCTTAATGGGTATTGTAAACTGAGCTACCGAGATGGCTCCTTAGTGCCGAGGACTTGGCACGCCGAGAATCTTAGATTGTATTATGCTTGAAAACTTTGTTAAGTTATGACTTCAGTTGCTTTGTTATTTTTCAATAAGTGATGCTACAGATATGTTATTAAAAAATAAGGGGGACAAGCAAGGGACGAAACAAGAAATTAAAATAGCCGAAGTGAGAAGAAATATGTTCCATTTAACGAAGAAAAGGCATTACAAAAAGATTACAAGACCGAGATCAGGAATGCTACTAAGCAGTTCCCACCTCGGCATTACATATCATCACCTATGAGCCTAAACCCCTATGACTAAGCCTCCGGCTCGGCTCCCTCTTGGCCAGTTGCCTCCCCGGCTTCTTCCCCGCCGGAGTGAGTATCTTCTCCTCCTCCTCCTTGCTCTTCGGCGGCCTCCTCGCCGACGTCACCCCCAGCGTCCTCTCCTCCTTCATCCTCGAACACTTCGTCGAGCTCGGATAGCCACTTGTTGAACTCGTCCTGGAACTCGGCCAAGTTCCTTTCAGTTTGAATGTCATCGGCCATCCGATCGCATAATTCCTTGGAGTCTTCATTATAGTTGGCGTTGTTCCTTAAAGACTCCAAGGCTTCGGAGGAGTGGTGAACTGCGGCCTCATCGATAGCCGATGTGAAGCCAAGCATGAAGCTCGGCCTCGTCAGCTGGCTGAGATCCCCGATGAAGGTCTCGGACCTCCGGAAACCCTCAACAGCCGAGGTCCTTGCACTCTCGAGAGCCTGTTCATGGGTCTTCTTCACCTCCTCCGACCTCTTTGCTCTTCCTCCAGAGCTGACTTGAGGCTGTTGATGGTAGTCTCGGCCTCCTCCTCTTTCGTTTCGGCTTCTTGAAGACGTCGCTGAAGCTCAGACTTCTCGGACTCGGACACCACCAATTTTTTCTTCAACTTGGCAATCTGATCTTGCAGCTTGCCGGTGTCTTGCTCCTCGAGTAGGGTACAGTACCGATGTGCCATCTCGACCACAAAGGCAGTGTTAGAGGCCGTGGTCACCATAACGCTTTGAAGCATCTCGGCCGGGGATAGCTTCCTTGTGAACTCTACGTCCCTCAGCAAGCTTGATTGCATCACCAAGTCTTGTGCGACCCGAGGATTGGTGCACCTGTCGTTGACCTTAAGTTTCCAATATGGACACCAATGCTCGCCGGGGTGAGACTTATCTTTTCCGGAAAACACTGGGGGGCTATGGAAACGGTTCCATAGTGAGGACCCCGTCACCGCATTGACCGGAGCCTTCAATTGTTTGCCTCGGCCATGGGGAGGTGGAAGTGCTGTGGTCACCCCTAGTGGCACCCCTTCTGGCACAGAAGAGGTGGACCCTGTAGCTGCGGCAGCCGAGCTGCTCTGGGCTGCCGTGGTGGGGGTGCTCTTCTCCACCGAGGTCTTGGAAGACTGCCCTTGAAACTTCTTTTTGGGAAGGGGCGCCGATGTCTCCCCCGATCTCTTCCTCTTCGAGCTCTTGGCCATCTCGGCCGAGCCCGATGTGATGATGTCGGACAACTTGGTCACTGCACAAAGAATAAGTATTATTATTTGCCATAGCCGAGGTAAAATGAAAGCTATAAAAGAAAAATTACAGGGTTTCTTAAGTTTAATGGAAAAGAAGGAAGGCTTGTCAGGAGGGAGTAAGGCTCGGCTAATTCCTCCATCGATCAGCACGGCCTCGGGATGGTCCCAGCTGAAGATCCGAAATCCAGACCCCATCAATTTCTGGAAGGACTCCTCCTCGTGATCCCCCGCGGAAGGGTCGGCCTTCGATTTGATGGGCCTCCACAAAAAACTCCATGGGAAGTCCCCGGCTGGGACGAAAATGAAGTCACGCTTCCAATTCTTTATCGAAGTGGGGGCGCCGATGACTAGTTTCGGGATGGTGTTGTTCCGGTTGCAGACGTAGAACCACCCTTTATCCGTCCCATGCGTCTTGAGGGTATAATATCGGCGGAAGAGGTCCACAGTTGGAGTCACATTTTGATGTCGGCACAGCATCTCGAAACCTACTAGGATGCGGACCGCGTTTGGGACGAACTGAGTGATCCTTACGCCGAAGTGACGGAGCACGTCCCGGAAGAACCTTGACGTCGGCATCCTCAACCCGGTCTCCAATTATTGGATGTAGACTGCCACAGTGCCTATGGGAGGCTTCTCGGCTGAGTCATCCTTTCCGGGCGAAGTGATGATATACCCTGGCCTGAAGGGGTACTTTCTTATCACCTTTTCGGCCCTGTCTTCCCCCACGCGACTTCTGAACTTCGGCATCTTGCCGAAGTCAATTCTGGCTGCGTCCCTCGGAGCGACTGGCTCCAGTACTCCCTCATCGTGGGGCATCTCAATTCCGAGTTCGCTATTATAGACGACCTCGGAACCCCCCTCACTCACCTCGGATGACTCTGACACCGAGGCTGTCTCGCCAGTACCCACCTCGGCTGAACCCTCCGCAACACTAGACGTTGACCCCCCAGAGCTGGACGAAGTCGTTTCTTCCGAAGTGTCGGGCACCTCCTCTGCCTGGTAGCTCGGTTTCACAGTTTCCTTGTGGGTTTTAGCCGTTTTGGCCATGTGTGAATGATGAGATGAAAAGAAAAATACTTACTGTTGGCTACGGAATCTGACGAAGTGGATGACTTCGGCTGAGATTTCGACTGGCAGGGCTGACTGACCTCGGCGACACTCACGAATTTTGCAAGTCTGAGGCTGAAAGATAAAGTGATGGGCCATGCGGTGAAAAGGATCCCCTATTTATAGGGATCTGGGGAGAATCCGAAAAGGCGGCAAGAATGCGAAAAGGCGACCACGTTCAAATTCAAAAGACATCCTCTCTCTTAATTAATGACCCGTCATTTCGACTGACACTCTCTGCACGAAACATCCCACTACCTCACGACGTGACTACTCTGCTCACCACGTCCTATCAGCTGACCGGCCTACGTGTCGCACCCACGCATCGTCCGGAACAGTCTCGGGCCTCCGACCCTGTACGACCTCGGTATAAGAAAGCCTCGGTACCTCCTGGACTTGGAGCTTTCGAGGCTTGGGGGGCTTATTGAGGATGCTCACTTCGGCCATCTCTGATTGGCCGAGGTGATTTCACTTCCTCCCTCACACGAGCACGGTCTCGTGTGAGTATGGCCCCTGATCTCGGGCAGGCCTCTGGTCCACTGCCCAGATGACCTCTACACCTCATACCTCCGCCTCGGCTGCATGCTGATGATGTCAGCCCGTCTGACATCATCCAAGACCAGTGCTTTATCTGAAAAGCACTATCGCACTTAATGGCTACTGCGTAAGACTCCTCGTCACCCTGTCCAGGCGGCTACAGTGTCAGAGTCAGACCGCCTGACAGGGAGCAGAGCCGTAATGGCAGGACATGGGTCCCACCAGCATAAGACCTCCGTCCTACCATCCACTCCCGCTCTATAAATACCCCTCATATACCCCTAACAAGTGAGCATACTGTTCATTTAACAACATTATTGTTTTTCTCTCGTTCTCATACTAACTTGATCGTCGGAGTGATCTCAGGGGAGAAGCTCCGCCATTCATTTCGGACAAAAAGGTTCACCTCACCTCACCTTAGAAGAGACTGATTCAGGTCGGTTCAGCTACCCACCAAAAATCACCTCTTCAAACACCAACTACCATACTAGTATGTCCATGACCCCCTTTCAGGCCCTCTATGGATACAGACCTTTACAACTCACTCTATCACCTACGCAGACCCTAGCTGCTGCAGTGGAGGATTGGACCAGAGAAAGAGTGGACTGGAATACCTTACTCAAGGAAAACTTGTTGCAGGCACAAAATAGAATGAAGCAACTAGCTGACAAGGGTAGGATTAGGGCTGCAAACGAATCGAGTCGCTCGCGAGCGGCTCGAGTCGAGCTCGTTATTAATCGAGCTCGAGCCGGCTCGAGTCAAACTCGAACTCGAGCTCGAGCTCAGAATATTAAGCTCGTTAGCTCGCGAGCCGGCTCGCGAGCTTGGGTATATATATATATTTTTTTATTTTTATTTTTATTTAATAATAAAATTACGTATATTATATTTTTATTTTTTTATTTTTTGTTTTTATAGTAAAATTACGTATATATCCTTAATATTTTATTATTTATTAAGAAAAAAATATTATTTTATTTTTTTTTTTAAAATAAAATAATTTTTTTTTATTTTTTTTCGAGCTCGAGCTCGAGCTCGGCTCGACTTGATTCGAGTCGAGCTCGAGCTCGAAATTTGCCGGCTCGTCGAGCTCGAGCTCGAGCTCGAGCTTGGTAAAATTTAGTCGAGGCTCGGCTCGATTAGCTCAAATCTCGACTCGGCTCGGCTCGTTTGCAGCCCTAGGTAGGATGGATAGGAATTTTGAGGAGGGAGATTGGGTGTACCTAAAGCTACAGCCGTATAGACAATCTTCTGTGGCTTTGAGGAGAAACCTGAAGTTGTCTGCCAAGTATTATGGACCCTGCCAGGTTGAGCAGAAGGTGGGATCAGTGGCCTATAAACTGAAGTTGCCAGTTGGATGTTCAGTGCACCTTGTGTTCCATGTTTCTCTTCTTAAGAAGTCTGCCAATGGGAGCCAAATCCACCCTACACCCCTAGAGGCAACTGTAGAAGGAGAGTTCAAGGTAGCTCCCAAGGCCATTCTGGACAAGAGAGTCATTTACAGGAAGGGTCAAGAGGTTGAGCAAGTGTTGATTGAATGGGAGAATTTGAATAAGGATGACTCCACTTGGGAAGACTGGTCCTTTATTCGAGTGCAATTTCCAGAACTGGATCCTAGAGGCTAGGATCGTTTGAAGGGGGGAACAATGTTGTGTCCCGGTAAAATCCAAGAAGAGCATTCATCAGTTGTGCCAGGCTGGCATCCTAGCTGGAGGAGTTAGTTAGAGAGAATCTTTTTTGTTAACTGGACGTTTCTGCATGCAATTAAGCACAGTCTTGTATAAATAACCGAAGGATGTGTTGGTTCAACAGCTTAGAGATCAATTTCATTCTTATTCCATTTCAGATCATATTCTCTCTCTCTCTCTCTCTCCCTCTTTCTCTCTTCCTCAGATCTGTTCTACTTCTTTTTTTCCTTGCTCAGGAAGTTAACCACAACAGTCTGATCATTATACAGCAATTGGAAAATAGTGTTCCATATAAAACACACAAATCTCGTTAAATTAAAACTAACTTTTGCTGTTGATTCTTCTCTTTTCTTGTTTAACCTAGGAGTAAATCGCCACAACCCAAAAGTATAGTATTTCATCACTCCTCAAGAGTTCATCAAACTTTCCCTTGTATTTGTGTGAAATTTAGTTTAGAAATTTATGCACTTTGTGTGCTTTTGTACTACATTCATCGATATAACAAAAACGTATACTTTATATCCACTAACATTCTGCAAAAATGCCATAAAAATACAAAAAAAAAAAGATTAAAAAAAACTGATGCTTAAGCTTTATGGTACTGTACAACACATCTCGACTCTCTCCATTACCCTTCATTAACTCCACTATCCATATCCTCGTACCATTATAATTAGCCCATCTCTTCCTTCCCCCTCCCACTCCTGCCACCTCTTTCCTCCTCCTTTACCTCTCTGGTCTCGACCTTTCCCCCTCCATTTTCCCCATTGCGACGTTGCCCCCTGGGTTGCAGGGTGAGGGGGAAAAGAGAGGAGGGATTAGAGGAAAGAGGTAGCAGCGGAGGGAGGGCAAAGATAAGGCAGCAAGGAGATATTGGGGGTGAGGGAGAAAGGTGGTGAAGAGGCTGTGGAAGGTGGTGGCGGTGGTGGCTAGCGGGAAAAGGGAGGTGTTGTCCTAAAAATAAAATAAGAACCCTAAAAATATATTTAAATTATAGTAATTATCTATAAAGTAGTAATTTTACTCTAGAAGTTGCATGACAATAATAGTATTTGAACGATATTGGTGCTTATTGGATAAGTATCAGTGGATTTCTAAGTAACATTTAGTTGTTTACATCAATAGAGGCTATAGCGGTTCTATAAACTATGAAGATATGCTCAAAGTCAACTAATTGCTTATTTTAATTGCAGTGACAAATTATTCTTTTCTTTTCTGGTTAAAGGAAGACTCCAAAATTTATAAGAAAAAGGGTAAAAAGCTTGAAAATTTGACCAAGGATACCACGTGAATTGACTAATGTCCATATCAGTTGATTTTGGAGACATGAATTATACTTTCTTTTCTAATTCTCTAAATAGTACAAAAGCAAGGGGAGTGTTTGGATAGAGATTAGTTAAAATAATATTTAGAATAAATACTGTAATAATTTTTGTTATATGATATATGTAAAATAAAAAGATAGTTATAAATGTAAAAACGCGATTGAAAAAGTATAGATTTGTCCATTTATTCTCATAATTCTAAGTTCCATGAAAGTATCTGAGCTTCATCACTGCACCATCAGATCCCTATATGGGCATTGGGTGCAATTGTTCCTTGTACAAAAGACAAAACTAATTAGGATAAATTATCAATCATCTCTTTGCGGTTTTGAACATTATTACATGATCCCTCTAACATTTGAAAATATACTCATAACACACCTTATAATTCTATATAAAGTGAAAAAAAAAATGGACAGAAAGCATCTTACAACGATTGCCTCAAACATGTGATGAAATCTGAAAACTGATTTAAAACCCCTATGATTTTTCATCTATATATTTACATATATGATTTTACATATATATATATATATACACACATAATTATGCTATCGCTTTATTTAGCACATAAGCGAAAAGGATTAATCTTTCCTACACTGACAGTGTATACACTATCAGCGTTGGATGATTGACAACTATGCAAAATTTGAATTTGAAATTCAACTTTTGTACAAATGTTATGAATCCAATGATGATAGTGTATACACCGTCAGTGTAGGAAAGATTTACTCTAAGGAAAAGGATTAATCTTTCCTACACTGACAGTGTATACACTATCAGCGTTGGATGATTGACAACTATGCAAAATTTGAACTAACAACATTAAGCATGTTGCTTTTTGCCAACTTCACTTTACCTACAACTACAGGACGTTTACATGGAGGTTGTGAAATGTTAGACGATCATGTGAGATAATATGAGAAACTGCAAGAGATCAGTAATAATTTACCCAACTAATTATCACAATACAAGCTGGAATATGAATCGGTTTGAGATTGAGGACTAATATGAACAATTAAATTAATGATGCACTTACCGGGAATTGATCTCTTACACATGTTGAAATATCCCCCATATTCAAGCTCAAAACCAGATGCCATGGCGTCATGGATGTCCTTGAAGGAAATATTCCTTGTGCTATCATTAAGAAAGTGTTGAAATCGTGAATACATTACTTTGTGTATGGTACATGTCTCTTCAATATCAGATGCCACCAGATCACTAGCTCTTTTGCCAACTACTACATAACTATAATTGCTTTCTGAGCCCTCAAGGTTTGATAATTCTTTGGCAGTTACACAAGGAGCAGTGTCGACGTATAGAGGAGCTACAACTGGTTTCTTGCAAGTCACCATCACAAATAGCATTTGATTATAGCCATAATGCGGCATAAAATCACTATAAGAAAAAAAAGGATAAACATTTGAGTAAAGTGGAATGGTGGAGCAGTTGTTCTTCTGCAGCTCAGGATCGATTACGCGAATCGAATCTAAGGGGCTTTCATGTTTGCCGTGGATGCTTTCCTCAGCTACATAATATTTATGGGAGTTGGGTCCTAAGTACAAAACAGTACGATTGCGCTCGCAAGAGAGTCGAACATCCGGGTCACCACAGCCTCGAGGATCGCCCTCTACTCCAAGAGGGTATCTGACTTTAATGAGGATTTTCCCGCACCTGAATTGGTGCTGGCATCTCAGAGAAACAGTCTCAACAACCATGGTGAGGGAAAAACAAACTGCAGCGAAAAACTTCAGAGGAAGCATGGTGACCATCCGCAATTATCTTAAGAAGGAAAAAGAAGAGACTTTATGAGTTTCAAAGATGAATTAAAACTTTGTTAATCCAAGTCACTTAGTAGTTAAATTCAGTAACAGTGTCGGCAATTTACTTGGTCAACAATGGCAATACTCGGCTTTGAAAAGTCTATCTGTTCCAATAAAACATATAGATGGAATGGAAATGGATTCTTGCTCAATAGAAAAAAAGGTATGAAAATGAAGTTCCTGCATTACACTTTGACCTAGTTTTTTCTTTGATTAAATGAATAAAGATAAAGATTTGGTCATCTAATTAAGATGCTTCTATTTGTGGAATTTATATTCACATCACCCAATTAGTAATAATTATTTTAATTTTCTCATTACTAGCTAATTAAACTGATATTTTCAAAAGAATAAAAGTTGATATTTGAAGACAAAAAAAAAAAATCAATCTATCTAGTAAAACATCATCCCTCATCTTAATGATAAAATACTCATCATGATTTGAGTAGTATTTATCAGAACTTTCCATACTTTTGCCCAGATTTCAAATCAGATTATCATTTTCAAATTCTACTTTTGTGATATCGAATCCTTCAAGTCAATTAAACGTAGTCCAAAACAACTCAAAAGTCGGATTGTGTTGTAAAACTAATAAAATAAATCACTATAATATCAAGTGAAATATTGGAGATATTAGAGAAAGAAGTAGAGAAATAGAGAGTGATTATCTTATTATTTCAACTAATACAAAAGTCCTCACAAAGGGTGTCAATGTACCTCTATATATAGGTACTACAAGATTAAAGGTACATTAATCCTATTAAACACCTACTACTACAAGAATATGAAAAAACCTATGAAACGGTTTCTCCACTACATGAATAGATTTATGGATTGTAACTTCTATATATAATGTAGCCATAAATCATGAATTAATTCTCTTGGGAATACAAAGGGACATCCACATTTTAGTTGTTTCATAACACTCCCCTTGGATGTCTATTACATAAAGAATATGCCTCGTTAAAACCTTACTAGGAAAAAATCCATCAGGACAAAAACCCTAGTGAAGGAAAAAGAGTACACTATTTCTGTGTATTAATTTCTCCCCCTGATGCAAATATGATTTGAGATCTTTTAATCGTCGCATTCCAATATGCTTCACCAATTGCACTGAGATATGGTACTTCAGGATCAAGTATCTCTCCATCTTCCTCTTGCGGTCTAAAAGAATCCTTATTAGGATCTAATGATCTGACAACCATTGGAGTACTTAATGTATGTGCCTTATCCATATAAAACCGCTTTAATACCTTCCGGGTATAAGCAGTTTGGTGGACAAAAATTTCATTTTTCAAATGCTCAATTTGTAAATCAAGGTAGAATTTTGTTTTTCCAAAATTCTTGATCTCAAAATCCTTCTTCAAATATTCAACATTATTTTGAATTTCTTCAGGAGTTCCAATCAAATTTAGATCATCAACATATACAGCAATTATCACAAAATTTGATCCATTTTTCTTGATAAAAACACATGGACATATTGGATCATTGATATAACCTTCTTTAGTTAGACATTCATTGAGGCGGTTATACCACATACGTCCAGGTTGTTTGAGGCCATACAAAGACCTTTGTAATTTAATAGAATAAATATCTTTAGAATTTGATTTGCATGCTTCAGGCATGTTGAATCCTTCGGGGATTCTCATATAAATATCAATTTCAAGATTTCCATATAAATATGCAGTAACAATGTCCATTAGACGCATATCTAATTTTTCATGTACTGCAAAACTCATAAGATATCTAAATGTGATAGCATCTACTACAGGTGAATACGTTTCATCATAATCAAATCCAGACCTTTGTGAAAATTCTTGAGCTACAAGTCTTGCTTTATATCTCACAATTTCTTTTTTCTCATTTCTTTTTATCACAAATACCCATTTATATCTTACTGGCTTTACACCTTCAGGTGTTTGGACTACAAGTCCAAAACTTTTCTTTTAACCAGTGAGTCTAATTCAGATTGGATCACATCTTTCCATTTTGGCCAATCATTTCTATACCGACATTCATCAGTCGATTTAGATTCATAATCCTCATCAACTTCTATAATATCAAGTGCTACATTTTATTAGGCTCCAATTAAATTTTCTATGATTTCATTCTCTTCAGGAGTTGGCTCTTCGGGAGCGACCTCTTCAAGAGGTTGAATTTTGTCATGACATTTATTTAATGTCCGGAGTTATTCGAAATCAATTTATACCTTATTTAGGTAGGCCGGCCTTAAATTTATTGATAGCACTTGTGCATGTCCTTCAGGGACATCAATTTTAACCAGAGTATTTCCTGCAGGAATAGTTGATTTAATGACTCTTCTGGAGTCGATAAATACAACTTTCTACAAATGAAGAATTTCTTGAACTTCTAGTTCACATTATTTTGTATGAAGATCGAGAAAATTCAATTTTTCAGGTGATTTTCTTTTGGTTGATTTTTTCCTTCCCCTAATGTCAGGAATCGTAGTTCATCTGAACAAATAAATCATTCAATAGATCACTTATCAATATTTTACGATATTTAATCGTAAAAGGTGATTCATACCCGACACAAATTTTAAATTTTTTTTTTAAAGTCATATATAATATAAAGGGGGTATGTATAAATACTTGTCGGCTCTTAAATATTCTCACTTTTGTCAAATCATATATCCATTGAGATCAGTAAACTTCTGGTTTACTGCAGGTGATAATTATAAATCAAATGAGAATGAAGACAACTATATCGATAACCATTTCTCTCTCAAATGGTTATTATGATATAATTAACCTTTATCTCATTTGATTTCTAATCATGATCTCTATTATTGTCTCATTTAGTGTCTCAATTTGATATCCATTTCAACGGATATTCAAATTCAATAAATTTTTCGAGACATGGTAAAAAGTAGTGCTTTATTTATGATAAACTTTTCTCCTACAGGGAGAAATATAGTAGTGGCTCTTCTGGAGCTTTCAATCATTTAAACACTACAACTGATTGTGTTTATCTTTCTCATTGGAATATAGTGTATATAGTAGCACTTATTAATGAGACACATATCATTGTCACCATAATTCTTATGAGATAAATATCATCACCATAATCCTTTGATCCCAAATATTTAACATCCATTTCTTCTTCAGGAAGAAAAGTCAATTACTATCATAAATTAAATCAAGCATCATACACCTTCAGGGTGTTTAAAGAAATTGGCCATGTGAAGATACTATTATAATTTTGATTCCTCATATGTACTTCGAGACATTTATCTTCAGGATCCTTACTTTCTTGTCCTCATCATTATTATCCCACTTCAAGTGGTAATTTTTTCTCTTGTCATGGTAAAATATATATTTACCAAAATCATAGTCATGGCAGCAACCATAACTAATAAATTGAAATTTAGTCGCATTCACTTCTGGAAATGGACTAGAACTAGTATGTAATAAGTACAAAATACTTCTCAAATTTTCTCTCAATATTGCTACTACAAGAGCATATTTGAGAAATATGTAGAGAATATTATTTTCAACTAAGAAATAATTCTAAACATAGCAGAATTATGTATTTGCAACCATAAGTAGATTGATCATACCAGACTTTGAAATAATGACCATATTTTTCTTTAAGTATTTCAAAGAACAAATGGATCTTCAAGCATAATTAATTTTCTATAATAGCATTTCCAAAACTCAATGCATCAGAATATAAGTATTTATAACAAATAATTCTAAAGATAAATAAGTAGAATTAAAAGATGAAATATTACCTCAAAGACGTCAAAGAGTATATGTTCTTGTTTAGTAGTTGCTCAGTAGTAGACACTTGTATTTTGCAATCATTCAAAGGTTAACCTTAATAAATTGAAATAAATTTATAGGTTAGAAATTTACCTCAATAAATAGACAGATGTTGGCGAAAAAAAAAACATGAGCAGAATCTCGTGTTTCACTTTTACTCAAGGTAAAGACTCCGTTTTCACCTTTTGCTCAAAAGTAGAGACTCGTGCTGATAACGTGTTGTAAAACTAATAAAATAAACCACTGTAATATCAAGTGAAATATTGGAGATATTAGAGAAAGAAGTAGAGAAATAGAGAGTGATTATCTTATTATTTCAACTAATACAAAAGTCCTCACAAAGGGTGTCAATGTACCTCTATATATAGGTACTACAAGATTAAAGGTACATTAATCCTATTAAACACCCACTATTACAAGAATATGAAGAAACCTATGAAACAGTTTCTCCACTACATGAATAGATTTATGGATTGTAACTTCTATATATAATGTAGCCATAAATCATGAATTAATTCTCTTGGGAATACAAAGGGACATCCACATTTTAATTGTTTCATAACAGATTGTTTTTCTAAGGGTGAATTTTAAAACATCTATTATTCTCAAGAACACAAAAATTTCAGGCATGTAATTGGAGTCTTGCAAAATGGTGGTAGTAAGATTCACATCAAGTTGTTTTTTTTTTTTTTTTTAACATTGCGTCAGAAAATATCTACTAATTAGCAATCCGAAATATTCCATGAATTATTGGTACCAAACAATTAAACGTTGGTAGGTTATACTTCCACATCATGAACAGCAGTCCAGGGTGGTGGTCTCCGGTGACAACCGGTCAGCTGGCCTCCCCGGTCAAAATATTATGCCACATTTTCTCGAGAGTGACATGATTGGGGCCTACTTTGGCAAATTCACTCTCCAAAAATATAGAATCGTGTTTTTTTTTTTCAATGATAGATAGACTAAATGTACAAAAACACAAATATGTGGATTCCACCTGTTTGTCCCACGGTACACCTGTACATTCGGTCTACAACAGACCCTCTCTCCTTCTCTCTCTATAGTGCCAGCTGAAATGAAGTCAATATATTATATCCCTTATTTCTTTTTGACTTGGTAATGGCCAATCAAGTTGAAATTATACAATAAATTGCAATTGGTGTAATTTGGAAAGTCTATCAGATCAATTCTCAGTAACAGGGGTTGAACATTGACATTTTTGGAAAGCTTTTACAACTTAAAGATGTGTAACAGGCTCTGACACTGACATTTTTCAAAGTTAGAATTGAACAAATTTATAAATTTAGATCATTAAACTGCATCATTTTACTCTGTTTCTTCAAGAGATACAGACTCACATAGGGGCCCTGTTGACTCTTCGCAAGTACTACTATAGCTATTGCTCTGCACCAGCCGAGGGGAATCCGGAGGATAAAACAGAGGTTTTGGTGGCAACCGCAAGGCTGTGAGATCACCTTGTAGCATTTCCACCACTTCTCTCATTGAAGGCCGATCATCTGGCGTCATCTGTATACACCACAATGCAATCAAAATTAATTTTCTTGCAGTTCTGTTTTCATCTTCAGTTGCATCTTCAATTTCCAGGTTCTCTCCTTGGTCAAATTTGTCATATATCCATGAAGGGAAGTACATTTGGCTTGAATGCTCAGCATGTGCATTAAGGTTTCTCCTCCTTCCTACCAACTCCATAAGTAGCATTCCGAAGCTATATACATCAGCCTTGGACGAGACTTTTCCAACCCTTTTGTAGAACAATTCTGGAGCCATGTATCCTAATGTTCCTCTCACAGCAGTTAGACTTACAGTATTATTTTGAACAGGATGCAATTTAGCTAGTCCAAAGTCAGAAACCTTTGGCGTGAAGTTTTCATCAAGTAAGATGTTGTGTGGCTTTATGTCAAAATGCAAAATTTGCATGCTGCAGCCTTGATGCAAGTATTCAATCCCTCGAGCTACACCCATGGCGATCTCGGTTGCCTTCTTCCAACTTAATGGATTTGCATCCAGACGTTCAGAGAAAATGAACTTTTCTAGGGATCCATTAGGCATGTAATCGTAGACGAGTGCATGCTTTGAGGCAGTTACACAAAACCCCACTAATCGCACCACATTAACGTGGTGAATTCTTCCAAGAGCTGCAACCTCATTGATGAATTCTTGGCCATTAGCTTTGGACTTGTTCAACATCTTGATTGCCACTAGTTCACCACTCCGCAATTTTGCTTTGTATACACAACCATAACCACCTTCTCCTAACTTTTCCTTAAAATTGTTGGTCATCTTCTTGATTTGTTTATAGGAGTACCTGATAGGGATCAAGTTGTTGCGACTTTGGAGATACTCTTCTATAGCATCATATACCGATAAATGCCTTCGTTGGCACTTATAGATGAGAAATGCAACTAGTAATATAGCACCAATAATTGCTCTTGCTCCAATGGCAAAACCTGCAATAGGGTCAAATGAAGAAGCTTACAATAATGAAGTACAGTTATAACTTATTTAATGCATTACAGTTCGAGAGCTTACCTACGAACGGGCCCAGACCACTAATGTATACTGCTAAACATTCTGCAACAAAAAGATATCATGATTAGCTTAAATCAAGTTTCCTTACAACATTACATGGAAGCCTGATTATCAGTAGAACGAGAGTATAAATGTCGTAATAGGGAGAGATTATATTGTAATCTTCCCACTCTGATCTTTTAATGGTTAAAGAAAAGAAAAAGTTTGAATTCCGAATTTGCATTAATTGTAACTTTGCTTAGTACCAACAATCGTAAGATAAAGGATATTATATATGTATGCCTGCGTTTTGCAATTTTCTATGTCCACAAAAGTTTGAGACGGGGTTCAGTTTTTTTAACATACTCTTACTTGTTTGTTTTTGGTGTATCTACAAATGTACCCAACATTTTTATAAAATTACCACATATCATAGTATTCAAATTCCCGGGCAAACTTATAAAATTAGTTCCAAGGCAAACTTATAAAATTAGTTGCTATGGAAATTTCCAATTTTTAAGGGTAAATTATTAATACCCCATAGTTTCATCTATTACCACATAATCCCCTAATGTTTCAAAATATTCAATTCATTTCCCATGATTTCATGTAAACTAGAAATTGAACGAAAAATGGTCTTTATAAGGTCATTAGTTAAAATGCCAACAATGCCCTTACTTAAATGTTAAATCAAACGATGACTTAACTACCTTCTATTAAATCATGGGAAAATTAGGTGGATAAATGTAAAAATTATAGGGATATAAAGTGGATATTTACGCAAATTATAGGAGAGTTAAATGGATATTATGATTTTATCATATGCACTTTTAAAGTATGTGTGGTCTAATCGTCGTAACTAATTATGCATTCTATCCATTTTCCATTTTTACATAAAACTGCATGGGTTATATGGCTATTTTGAAACCTTAGAAAGATCATCTAGCATTATGCAAAACTATAGGGGATCATATGTAATTTATCCAATCTTTTAATGGCCTGCCTTCATAGTCTGTGCAAAGGAAGACAAATAATTAGTTACTTTCCATTGCCAAGTATTTGCCACGAACTCAAGTTGGAATATAAATCAGTTTGAATGAAATTCAGGAGCTCAGAACAAATCAAAGGATGCACTTACTGAAAATTGACGCCTCGCATATGTTCATATAACCCCATTTAAGCTCAAAACCAGATGCCATGGCGTCATGGATGTCCTGGAAAGAAAGGTTGACATTCAGAGAGTGCTGAAACCGTGAAGTAATGATTTTGTGGATGGTACATGTCTCTTCGATATCAGATGCCACCAGATCCGAAGATTTACTGACCACTACATAACTGTAATTGCTCTGATAAGCAATTTCCTGATTGGAAAATTCCCTGGCGGTTAAACAAGGAGAGGTGTCTACATACATAGAAGAATGGACTGGTCTCTTACAAGTCACAAAAATCAACAGAAAAGCGTCAGAACCAGGGCTTAGAGGACTATATGAAAAGTCAAGAATTGAGTACAGTGGAACAGTGGAGCAGTTGTTCTTCACAACCCCAGGATCCATAATACGAATCGATTTTGAGTGCATGATCTTCCTGATGCTTTCTTCGGCTACATAATATTTGTTGGAGTTGGGTCCTAAGTACAGAACTGTGCGGTTGTGCTCGCAAGAGAGTCGAACATCAGACTCACCGCAGCTTTTAAAGTCAACGCCCTCAACTTGAAAAGGCCAACCGACATTAATGCGGATTTTCCCGCATATGAATTGGTGCTCACATTTGGGACCTTTCTCAAGGTTCGGAGAAGCTAAAAAAACAAAGATGAGGGTCAAGCAAACTGCAAACATGAAGACCAAGCAAACTGCAATGATACTCTTCAAACCCAGCATGGTGTCTGTTTGCAATGGTCAGAAGGACAAAGGAAAAGATAAATGAAGTTCTTAAGCACACTTTGACATAATTATTTCTTTGATTACATTTCTAAATTTAAATATTTGTTTATTCGTTAAGACGCTTCTATTTGCTTGCAGGATCTATCTTAACAATACTCACATTAGTAATGATTGTCTTGTTTGAATGACTTTAGGAACAGGTAGTCATTCAATAGAGGAAAAAAAAATATATTGAATAAAGCAAGTATTAATTTTGTATATATCGAAAATGTATACATTAGCAAGACTTGATGTATATCACATTATCTCAATTTGGAGTTGAATTGTAAACTATGCACATACAGAATATATTCAAACTTACTACTAATGTATATACCGACAATGTATAAATGATTTATTCTAATAAATAAAAATTTATATTTGACTCAAAAAATGATATATTAACTTTTTTTATGATAAAATACACATTGAAAATTAGTGCATTTTCATTTTTCAGTCCAAGAAAAAGTAACATGTGCAGCTTTGACCGAAATGCGTTTGAACCCATTTTCTGGGACGACGCACAGTACGGGGCCACGTGTGAATTTCTACCCTGTGACTGAGAATAGGAATGCCCGACTGAGTCAAAGTCGAATAGGAAAGCCCGACCGAGTCGAAGTCTATCTGTTACTAATTTCTAGTCTGTCCTTCCCATTTTATAAATTTGTTATATCGGCAGACTTGGTGATTTCCATGGACTCGAGTTTCCATGGACTCGTATGGAGTTACGTGCATTGTATGGGCTGTGGGCAGCAATAATTCCGGGATGGTTAAGTTCAATTGAACAGATAGGAAATCATTTCTTTAATACTGTAAATTAAGTATCGGAATATATTGGGGTAAGGTTGGATTGAGTAACAAATGGGAAGGGACGGTAAGTATGTTGTCCTCTATGTACAAAAAAAAAAAAATGCAATCACAGTACAAACTTAGAACATTAATCGCCTCGTTTGGATTGTGAGTTTTTTGGATATTTATATAAATTTTACTGTAATTTACTTTAAGAATTGTAGAAAACTTTTTGTGTAGTTGGATCAATGTGTAAAAAAAAATTCTTTTTTCTTTTCTTCTTCTTTCTTTTTTTCCTCTTCTTTTCTCCCTCCTTCCTTTTCCCTCCATTCTTCCTCTCCACTGCCAGTACCCCACTCCCCCACCGCCTGCGCTTCCTTTTTTTTTTCCCCAAGTACCAGGATCGATCGAAAGTTCAATTTTTTTTGAACTGTTCATTTTCAAATGATATCCACATTGATCACAAATATTCATTTTTTATTTAAAAATTTATTATAATTTAGTCCGTTACAATTTTCACATTGAACCCACAAATGCCTATATTTTTTAGTTACATCAAGATCATTAGAACTCTATCTCTCTCAACAGGGGACGTGGGCGAGGAGGTGGCAAGAGAGAGAGAAAGAAAGATACTGGTGCTAGTGGAGGTGGTGTCGGCCAACACCGGTGAAAAAGAAAGGAATAAAGGAAAAAAAATTTTATGTGTTTTAAGATATTTTGAGGTATGCATTTTATAAATTTTTAGAAGTTTTTTGAGATTCCTATAACTAATGGGTGTAAAAAACTTATCAAAGAAAAATTCACCAAAGACCTTGGGTACAAATAGGCCCATTATTTTACAACAACATCATAAATGGTACACACTCTGTTCCATTATATTATCAAACTTTATTTTTTTTTCCATCTCAAAATATATGTCACCCTCTATATATGGCAAATAGTTAAAATCCCACCTTCCACTCCTATCCTTCAATAACTTATTAGGAGCAAAATTGAGTGGGCCATCAATTTGCTTCAAATTTGTGCCGAGGAATCAATGCGTGAACAACACCAAGAATGAAACAAGAAGAATACGTAAATGATGCAGTAGCTCTTACTAATGGATTTTCACTGACATGTGCTTGTCAATAATTCGATGGAAGGTTAGGGATGTTGGGTTTTGAGAGTGCGGAAGAAGAAGACCACAACGGTTTGAAGGGCTAGTTTAGGGCGCCCACAATATTTTTCAACTGTTGCCATTGCTATGATGAATAACACAATCAAGGTGCACGGGTATGTGGTTAGATATACTAGCTATGCATTTCGTTTTGCCTTGACAGTATTGTTGAATGTTGAATTTGCTGGACTTTACCTGTTCTTAAAACTTTTGGGAGCTTTTGAGCCATGCATGAGCACATTATTCCTGTTTGCTCTATTTTTGTTTGATTGAGTGGGTATCACACATGGCATTGGCATTTTAGAACTTTCTATTTTATACATGTCGAGACCACATTTTGTAGAACTGGATGCATTTGAAATGATAAGGGCATTTAGGATCTATCTAACCTTTTTTTTTGCTTTCTACAAACCATGCCTTTATCTTGTCTCCCAATAGTGGACCAATTTGAGCTTTTATTCCTCTCCTTTGTTTTGATAGTTGTATTTGGTAACCCAAGACCTTTTTAGACTTCCTTGTTCACCCCTGTGTTGTTAAGGGATGTCTGAATTTCATCATTTGTGTGAGGCGGATATACCTAAAGTCGCAAGTGTTGTTAGAATAGCATTTGTATAATGCTATCTTTGTGCATCTGGAACAAAAAGGGGAAATATTGACAAAAAGCTGATGAGCAGAAGACTCTGTCTTTCAGGGCGTGCCCACACCTTGCAAGACGTCCTCTCCAAAAAAAAAAAAAAAACATCTCGTGAACAGAAGACTCTGACCTACAAGGCGTGCCCACGCCTTGCAAGCCACTTGTTAAAAAAAAAAAAAGGGACGAGTTTCGACTCTTGCGCAGTGAGTACAGCAAGTGAAACTGCCTTAATTAGTGAATTTCCTCTGATGAAGCATTGTGGTTATGTGGTGGATATCGGACATTCTCTTGATACATTATACCTTATCTTCACCTTCTTATTCCACCTTTTACCTAAACCCCATTACAACTCTATTAAAGTCCCTTTGATTTATGTATTTAGTTCACTTTTTAGTGGTGGAGATGTGATAAATATGCAAGTCTATGGTAATTCCATTTCGTGATGTTGATTTGAGTGTTCCTAGTATTTACATATTCTCTTGAAGGTGACGTATAATATTATTTATATCCTTGGGCTAATTACCTGTCTGGTATTTTCTAATTTCGGCGATATTGTCGGGAATGCGGGATGTTTGTGTTAAATATAGACGACTATGATACCGTGGCTACCTTGATTGTGCTTCTGAGCTTCAAAATACTTGAGGACAAGCATTGTCTAGGTGTAGGGGGATTTGATAGAGCAATTATTTGGCACATTTTACACTGTTATTTTGTCCTAATTTTGGCTACTTACCGTGCAAAGTATTGTGATGTTGCTCATATTTCATATTTGTATGAATTGTAGGTGATTGGTGTAAAAAGTGTTTTCACGAGGCAAATTTTCAGAAGACTCTCTATTTCATGGCGTGCCCATACCAGAAACTGAAGAGTTACACCTAAAAGCCGGACCGCGGGACTGACAAAACAAGTGGAACATCAGGAAACCAAAAGTGGCCCACGTGGACCAGACACATGGGATTAAAACCCCAAAAGAGAAAAGCTTTGAAGAGGACTTTTTTGGGTGGACTTCTCCTGCGGCGGTTACTGGACATTGGCTTTGGTTTTCAAATATAGTATCAGATGTTTGCTTTTTTTTTGTTTTTTGTAGCATCAGACGCTTTTTCCCTTTTTTCTTCTCTTCAGTAGCAATTAGAATAGGCCAGACGTCTTTTTCCTTTTGACTTTTAACCCTTGCTCTGGACAATTCTGGTAATTAATTATATTTTAGCAAAAGGTTAGCCTTTTGCTTTGTAATTGCGCTCCAAAACGAAGGCGAAGTCAGGGTCTTCTCTGTTGTTTCTTCAATTAATTCACCTTCCCCAACTCTTCGGTAATTAATTGAATGAATTCAATTAAATCACGTGGGATTAACACGATGAGAAGCGGTTAATTTTCTCCTCTACCTAAACGTTGATGCGAGGGCGTAGTCCATAATATATGTGAGATCTAATCGAATCTTCATTATTTCTTTCAATTTGTTGCTATTCATGCGTTTCCTGAATTAATTGTTCATGGATATTTTATTAATTGAATATCAACGGGCGGATTTTTGATTTAATCTAATAGCCTACTGTCACATTAACTAAATTGAATCCGTAATTGTTCGTTTAGTTGATACCTAGTGGCAACCACCATAATTGGTTTTATGTTGGGGAAACGTAAGATCTGATTTAAATAAACCCTCTTAGCGTGTTTATTGGTCAGGGTTGGGTTCTTCTAGCTTTAATACAACTGAATAATTAAATTCCTACGGTCGTACCTAGGGTTGTTTTCTGGTTAGAGAAGCAGTCAATGATCGTACCTTAAGAACTTGTTGATAGTTATAACCAACCTAGTGATTGATGAATAAAATATCTTTGCATCGATGATCATTTAATTGGACCGTGTCTGAGCAGTTGATCCTTTGGGTAGAATTTTATTAATTGCTACTTTTAGTAACTTGTGCTTTGAGAATTAGTTTTGAATTTAGTTTGCTTTATTTTTATTCTTATTTTTTATTTGCCTCCCATTAAAAATCCCCCAATTTTGTTCTATTGACTTTGAAAGAAACAATTTCCTACCCGTTCCCTGTGGATTCGACCCTACTCACCGCTATACACAAAATTTATATTTTTCTTGAGTAGGTAATTATTATTGCACAGGTTCGACACATGTCACCAATCATGTATATAAAACTTCTGAAACTAGATGACACTCCCGACACTTGTAAACGGACTGTTTGTCCATTCAACTATCGATACTTGCAAATAAACTGAAGAAGATTTATCGAAGGGATAAAAACCAAAGGGAAAAAATAATAGGGAGGGTAAACTGATTATTTTTCATGCTTCCTCGTTTTCCACAAAAAGAAAAAATAATCTCATACGCGGCTCTGGATCAGGTTGGCTCCCGAACAAGAAAATCAGCGACAAGAATAGGGTTGAACGATTATATAATATTCAGAATCTAAAAAAAAGAAAATATTCAGAAGCTAAGACAGCCAAAAGCAAATATCTTTCTTAACAGTTTTGAAGAGTCTAGCCTAGGAAAGCCAATGCATTAAGTTTGGTGCTGACACAATGACTTTTAATGTCACGGATGTCTACATAAGTTCAAAATGTTGCTCGAAAAATATTGATGAGATTTTAGATGACTAGATAATTGTGCAGAAAACAGGTATATTGCATACGCCTAGGATTTATGGTGGAAGGAGAAGAGCGAAGAAACGTATTCGCACAGGCACAATCAAATCTTGGAAAGCATTGACAACTTATAATATGTTACATATTACATAGTCAGTAAAATTGATATTTTTCGAAGTTAAATTGCAATTAGTTTATCAATTCAGATCATTGGCTGCTTTATCTACACTGTTTCATCCAGAGATATAGAGCTACGTAGGACAATTCTTTTGTAGCTATCGTAGTGTTAGGAAATTGGCTTGATATCTCTATATCTCTGGAGCCATGTATCCTAATGTTGCTCTCACAGCAATCAGACTGAAGTGTGATTTTATGTCAAAAAGGAACATTTGCATGCTGCAGCCTTGATGCAAGTATTCATCCCTCGAGCTACACCCATGGTGATCTCGATGGCTTTATTCCAACTTATTGGATTTCCATCTAGACCGTTGGAGGAAATGAAATTTTATAGCAATCCATTGGGCATGTAATCATAGACGAGTGCACGGTTTGAGGCAGTAACACAAAATCTCACTAATCGCATCGCAATAATGTGGTGAATTTTCCCGATAGTTGCAACCTCGTTGATGAATTCTTGACCATTAGCTTTGGACTTGCTCAATATCTTGATTGCTACTAGTCGACCACTGCACAATTTTCCTCTGTATACACAACCATAACCACCTACTCCTAACTTTTCCTTAAAATTGTTAGTCATCTTCTTGATTTGTTGGTAGGAGTGCCTGATAGGGATCAAGTTGTTGCGACTTTGGAGATACTCTTCTATACCGTCATACATCGATAAATGCCTCCGTTGGCACTTATAGGTGACAAGTATCTTGGATTCTGCTTGCTTGAAGATAAATGCTCCACATTCCAACTGATAGACTTTCTACGAGACATAACGAAAGAGTAACGTCTAGACTACAGACTCTAGATTGGACTTGGTGGACCCCAAGGATGGAAGATTATAATGGAAAACAGGAGATTAATACAGGATAAGACAATAACTTCACTGTGGCCTTGTTTCCTGCAGCGTAAATTTGCAAAAGTTAGTCCCTTACTATGCTTCTTTGTCGAAAGTGAGTTATAAGTGGGGTTAAAAACAAAATATTCCTAAATCCATTACCGAAACTGAACATCATCCTCTGGTGAGTTGACGTAACAATTACAAATTAGTGGGGTTAAAGAAAAGAAATTTTATTAAGCTACCGTACTTAAAAGAAGCTCAAACGGTCTCCAAAAGGTTTCATCCATAGAAATAATGGATCGTGCAAGCAAACTGGAGAAGGTTTATCATGACAGTAGCTATGACAAAAATGGACAGTAGCTATGACGAAAAAGAATACTAAAAGCTGAGATATATAATTATTGGATGGTACATTGAGAATTGTGGTTTATTATGAGATGCAATATGACTTGTTGGCCAAATCAAGGCAAGGGATTTGCTCTGAATAACCACCAAGGGGAAATAAAAGGGAGTAAATTCAATATTTATGCTTCTTCAGTTTTTAGATAAAGAAAGTAAAAACTCATACACTGCTCTAAATCAGCTTGACTGGAAAGCAATGTTTTGAAAATCAGATCAGATCGGTCGGTTCAACCGGTTAAATCGCGAATCGGCCATGGTATCGGTCCGATTCTATACTATAGTTGACTTTGTCAGAAAATCGATCAAAACCGGTCAATCCCGTGAGAACCGGCGAACCGGTGATTTTCGATTTTTTAACTTTCTTCTTAATTTTTTTTAAGTTTTGCAAAACGCAACTACCAAGAATTCAACTCAGGACCTTTGTGATGAAAAACTAATGTAATAATCATTGTACCATTACATCTTATGAATTTTTTAAGATAAATCATTTATATAAAACAAACATCCATTTTTCTTTTCTCCATTTATTCTACAAAATCTCATTCTCTTATGACTCATTCTTTCTAATTTTCAACTCTTTTTCTCTCTTTTCTTTTCTTTTGTCACTCTCTTTTTAACCAAACATCTTTAGTTTTAATTTATTGATGTTTTCTTCCATCTTTTAATTTTATTTTTATCCATTAAATTGAAAAAAAATTAAAAAAGAATTATTTTTCTTAAACCCTAAAGACTAATTATTAAATGCCACAACCACTCATTTTATGTCATGTTTTGTTTCTTATCAAGTTTGCATTTCTATTTTTCGGTTCTCCTGACTTTCTTTAAACTCCAAACTTCTTTTTTTTTTAATTGCAATTTCTAAATCCCAAAAACTTAAATTAAAATTTAAACTCACAATATCTAAATTCCCATATATGTGAATTTTGTATAATTTCAAAATATTGTGGTATATTTTGGATTGAATTTAAGATTTTTTTTTGGTAAATATAATTGAGATTGAGATGAAATTTATTTGTTTCAACTTATAATTTAAAAAAATTACTTTTGAAAATCCAAGTTACTCGAAAATATTAAAATTTTTATTATATGAAGTTTTAAATGAGTTTATTGCATGTCTTATTTTGTGCACATATATATTTATATAAATTATTTTTTAAAAAATCATTGAACCAAAGTTGACCCGGTTCGACCGATTGAACCTTGACTTGAACATCTCACCGGTTCAATTAACGGTCCGAGTTTTAAAACATTGCTGGAAAGGTCACAAAATACAGGAACCAAAAAATACAATTTTGACAGTTTTGACCAGCCTAACGTGGAAAAGCCCACTGAATTAAGTTAGGCAACGGCACGAATGAATGAATACTGTGACTTTTGGTTAGCGGCGGAGTTACAATTTCTTGAGGATGAGCAGTACCGCACCTCAACTTTGAGAGTTTTTTTTTTCTTTTTTGTAGAGGTTTGTAAATGTTTTATGTTAATTTCCATGCGTTCCCCTAAAATATTTGAAATTCTCTTTCTTTTCTACTTTACTCCCATAAAATTTTTTAAATTTTCTTACATTCATTGCTTCCCTAAGCAGTTTAAAATTTACAAGTCCTATGTTTCACAAGAACGTGGGATCTAGTCAAGATATATACATTGATGTAAATCCGAAAATTTTTTTTGAACGTTTCCAAACCCTTTACTGCTATATTATAATACTATATAGACATTCTCTGATCGTAAATTATTGGTACTACATTTCACATGGCAATAATAATTGACCCTTCTAATTTTAGAGTCTTGACTCTGCCATTATTTATAGTCACACACACACACACACACATATATATATATCTATGTAAGTTCAAAATGTTACGACCTATATATATTACATGACTAGATGATTGCATAGCAAACAGGGACATTGTATAGGCAGTGACATTGACATTTATAAATTTAGATCATTAAGCTGCATCATCTTACTCTGTTTCTTCAAGTGATACAGACTCACCTGTTGACTCTTCGCGAGTACTACTATAGCTATTGCTCTGCACCAGCTGAGGGGAATCCGGAGGATAAAACAGAGGTTTTGGTGGCAACTGCAAGGCTGTGAGATCACCTTGTAGCATTTCCACCACTTCTCTCATTGAAGGCCGATCATCTGGCGTCATCTGTATACACCACAATGCAATCAAAATTAATTTTCTTGCAGTTCTGTTTTCATCTTCAGTTGCATCTTCAATTTCCAGGTTCTCTCCTTGGTCAAATTTGTCATATATCCATGAAGGGAAGTATATTTGACTTGAATGCGCAGCATGTGCATTAAGGTTTCTCCTCCTCCCTACCAACTCCATAAGTAACATTCCGAAGCTATATACATCAGCCTTGGATGAGACTTTTCCAACCCTTTTGTAGAACAATTCAGGAGCCATGTATCCTAACGTTCCTCTCACAGCAGTTAGACTTACAGTATTATTTTGAACAGGATGTAATTTAGCCAGTCCAAAGTCAGAAACCTTTGGCATGAAGTTTTCATCAAGTAAGATGTTGTGTGGCTTTATGTCAAAATGCAAAATTTGCATGCTGCAGCCTTGATGCAAGTATTCAATCCCTCGAGTTACACCCATGGCGATCTCGGCTGCCTTCTTCCAACTTAATGGATTTCCATCCAGACGTTCAGAGAAAATGAACTTTTCTAGGGATCCATTAGGCATGTAATCGTAGACGAGTGCATGCTTTGAGGCAGTTACACAAAACCCCACTAATCGCACCACATTAACGTGGTGAATTCTTCCAAGAGCTGCAACCTCATTGATGAATTCTTGGCCATTAGCTTTGGACTTGCTCAACATCTTGATTGCCACTAGTTTGCCACTCCGCAATTTTGCTTTGTATACACAACCATAACCACCTTCTCCTAACTTTTCCTTAAAATTGTTGGTCATCTTCTTGATTTGTTTATAGGAGTACCTGATAGGGATCAAGTTGTTGCGACTTTGGAGAAACTCTTCTATAGCATCATATATCGATAAATGCCTTCGTTGGCACTTATAGAAGAGAAATGCAACTAGTAATACAGCACCAATAATTGCTCTTGCTCCAATGGCAAGTACTGCAATAGGGTCAAATGAAGAAGCTTACAATAATGAAGTGCACGGTATAACTTATTCAATTCATTACAGTTTGAGAGCTTACCTGCGAACACAACCAGATATTTTATGTATGTTGCTATACATACTGCAACAAAAAGTATCATGATTAGCAAGATGATGATATAATAAAGAACATTACACGGAAGCCTAATTATAAGTAGCACGAGAGTATAAATATCGTAATAAGAAAAGGTTATATTGTAACATTCTCACTCTAATCTTTTAATGGTTAAAGAGAAGAAAAAGTTTGAATTCCAAATTTACAATAATTGTAGCTATGCTTGGTACCTACAAACGTTAGATAAAAGATATTATCTATTATATATGTATGCCTGCATTTTGCAATTTTCTATGTCTAGAAAAGTTTGATATTATCTGTTCAGCTTTTTAGCATGCTCTTATTTGTTTGTACTTGGCATATCTTCAAATGTACCCATTATTTTTAACAGGGTAGTTACAGATCTATCAATATTGTATTCAAATTCCCGGGCAAACTTATAAATTTAGTTGCTATGGAAATTTCCAATTTTTAAAGGTAAATTCCTAATACCCCTATGGTTTCATCTATTGCCACATAACCCCTAAAGTTTCAAACTATTCACTTCATCTCCTATAGTTTGATGTAAAATAGAAAGTTAATGAACGATAATCTGTATAACATCATTAGTTAAAATACCAACACTGCCTTTACTTAAATGCTAAATGAAATGACCTAGCCACCTTATATAAAATTATAAGGAAATTGTGTGGATAAATGCAAAAACTATAAAGGGGGTCAAGTGGATACAACGATTTTATCACATGCACTTTTGAAGTGTGTGTTGTATAATTACCGTAACTAATTACGCATTCCGTTCATTTTTCACTTTGCATAAAACTACAGGGGTTGTATGGCTATTTTGAAATCTTAGTAGGATCATCTGGCATTATGCAAAACTATAGGGGGTTATATGTAATTTATCCAAGTTTTAATAGCTTGCTTTCATAGTCTCTGCAAAAACAGACAAATAATTTGTTACTTTCCATTGAGAACTATTTGGCATGAACTCAAGTTGGAATATAAATCAGTTTGAATGAAATTCAGGAGCTCAGAACAAATCAAAGGATGCACTTACTGAAAATTGACCCCTCGCATATGGGCTCGTAACCCCATTTAAGCTCAAAACCAGATGCCATGGCGTCATGGATGTCCTTGAAAGAGAGGTTGACATTCAGAGAGTGCTGAAACCCTGAAATAATGATTTTGTGGATGGTACATGTCTCTTCGATGTCAGATGCCACCAGATCCCAAGATTTACCGACCACTACATAACTGTAATTGCTCTGATGAGCAATATCCTGGTTGGAAAATTCCTTGGCGGTTAAACAAGGAGTGGTGTCTACATACATAGAAGAATGGACTGGTGTCTTACAAGTCACAAAAATCAATAGAAAAGCGTCATAACCAGGGCTCAGAGGACTATAAGAAAAGTCAAGAATTGAATAAAGTGGAACAGTGGAGCAGTTGTTCTTCACCACCCCAGGATCCATAATACGAATCGATTTTGAGCGCATGATCTTCATGATGCTTTCTTCGGCTACATAATATTTGTTGGAGTTGGGTCCTAAGTACAGAACTGTGCGATTGTGCTCGCAAGAGAGTCGAACATCAGACTGACCGCAGCATTCAAAATCACCGCCCTCAACTTGAAAAGGGCAACCGACATTAATGCGGATTTTCCCGCAGTTGAATTGGTGCATACATCTGCGACCTTTCTCGAGATTCGAAGCAGCTATAAAAACAAACATGAGGGCCAAGCAAACTGCAAACATAATCTTAAAATCCAGCATGGTGTCTATTTGCAATGGTTAGAAGGACAAAGGAAAAGATAAATGAGTTCTGCTGACAGAGTCAAAACTTTTGAGCCACTTTGAGACTGAAGTGCTTAAGCACACTTTGACATAATTATTTCTTTGATTACATTTCTAAATTTAAATATTTGTTTATTCGTCAGGTGTGATTAGATATCAGCTTTAGTTAAGATGCTTCTATTTGCTTGCAGGATCTATCTTCACAATACCCACATGACATTATTAATGATTGTCTTGTTTGAATGACTTTAGAACAGGTAGTCATTCAACAGAGAAAAATATATATATTTTTTGAATAAAGTAAGTATTAATCTTGTATAGATTGATAGTGTACACGTTAGCGAGACTTGATGTATATCACAATATCTCAATTTGGAGTTGAACTTTAAATTATGCATCGGTGTTAGACAGCAGGGGTGCTAGACAGCAGGTAGTGTTGGTGATGAATGCAATTATTGGTGGGGTATCCTTATTCCTTTCCCCATCCAGGTCAAGCTCGGCTCCAATCTTGAATTTGGCAGTGAAGTCGAAGTTTTTTGGTCTTCGTAGGTCTACTCTTTTTGTTGTTATTTTTGTGTAAGAAAATTATAATGACATTTGCCTTGTCAGAACTCAATGGAAGGTAAAATGAAAATTTTTGTCGAGCTCAAGAATCCAAAAAATGAATCTATATATAGCAAACAGATATTGTCATTATTTCTGCAAATTTTTATAATCTCTCAAAAGGTGTCTTAATAGTACTTTTATTTATGCATATCATAGCATAAAAATTGTTACATTGAAAATTAATATATTGTTTGCACACATGATGAGATAAAAACTGTTACACTGATTCATAAACCAAATCGAACGGCAAACTGGTAAGATGATTTACAATTATTATTATTTACAGATATTCACAATTATTATTACTTGCAAATGGTTAATTTTAGTTATCATTGCATGGCTTACAAACATTAATATTCAAAGAAAATTAGACCTATAGTCTATAAGAGGTTTTACACGAATTAGTAACAAGTAATGGATTGCAAATCGAAAATTTTTTTTGTCAAAGTCTCTTACTGAAAATAAAATTAAAAAAAAGAATTGTTGAAATATATTTACCTCGTGGAAATATCAAAGGTTCCTCGCACATGAAAAAGTCCAATTAAATGCTAAGTCGGGTCACTAGGGGCCACTTATCGTAGAAAGGTTTTTCACTTTTCTTGATTGTTACTTCCTTGCTTCTTCCTGAACCCTTCCTCATCGACAGGGGACACAATAGGGTGATTGTACCCCCTAAGTTTTAAGAAATTATATTTGTTACCTATAATATTTTATAGAATTTCTCTTTAATTTCTAATTTTGCCCCTTCAAAAATTTTGTTAAATTCTCTTGCCCCTCCTGCACGTGTTCCTTTTCTTTAAACTTATCTTTGATTGATTGCTATGATACATCATGTTATTAATTTGTCGATGGAGAATAATTACTCTTTAATCATATGTAGCATGGTACTATAAAATGCATAACTTTTGTACTTTCACATGTAGCATTATATTATAGGTGTAATCTTTGAACTTTTTTGTTTTCCCTCGTGCCTAGAAAAGTTCTCCATTTATTTGTTCTATCAATTTATGTCTACAACAGTCGTTTGTAGTATTAAAAATTAAGACTTTTACTTCTTAATTAACATTTTAAGTATAAAAAGCTACACATTTTACATTGTAAAACCACTTAAACTTGATGTATTTATACCTAAATATGCGCCCCCTCCTTTTTCCTGTGAAATCCTAACTCTGCCACTACTCATCATCAACATTTTCTTTTGCTTCACAAAGAACTATCATTTTCTTGAAACCCAAGGTTGTAATAACAAGGTCCCACAATAAGGATGGACAGTTAAAATCACTTTTAGTGTGGACGAATTCTGGGAATACAACTACGGGGGTTGAGCAGACAATGACTATAACTGCTACTTTAAAAGGAATTCTTACACTATATAAATTGTCACAAAAAGGAGGTCCATTGAAAGCTTTTAGACGAATCGCTCATATTTCGAAAATATTAGAATTAATTTTTATTTACTCTTTTGTCTAAAATCTTTTGAAATAGAAAGGAGTTTATTGTAAATAATTATGTATTTCAAAAAAAATATGTCTCGCATTAGAAAAACAAAGAGATTTCCAATCATTTTATAATGTTTAACTTCTTATTGGGTTTGTGTTAAGTTAGTAACTAGTGTGGACTTGAGCGCAAGAGAGGAAAGTTGAGTTGGGTCTATCCAGGGCAAATTGATGGATTTGCCCCCTCCCCCCCTCTACGCGTGGGTTAAGCACGGTCCAGTTTAGTTTTACTTTTGTTCTATTTTGCAAGAGTTTTTCTATCTGAAGTGAAGTTTTATCTTTACTTTGATGGTGAAAAATCAGGATTTTATCTTAAACTTTATGGATTTCAACGGATGACTCTTTCCACTTGATGATAAAATTTTATCTCCTTGCAACTTTTCTTTGACTGAAAATTGGGGAACTATCCGTTGATTTTGTTACAATAAATCAACACTCCAGTGTTTCTTTTGTTACTGGAATTTTATCCCTTCTTCAACGTATCTTTCTTGAGGTCTATAAATACCAGCCACTCTTAGTTTAGAAACTACACTCACAACTCAAAACTCCAGTTGAACTTTCCAAGCAACTTATTCTTTCCTCCTTCTCTCTATGCTCTTTTCTGCTTCTCTGCTGGGTTTATTCGATATTTGCCATTCTTGTTCCTTCTTGTTTTAAAAAATAAGGCTTGTTTAATCCTAAAAAAACATTTCAACCTCCTAAAATAATTTCTTAGAACAATGCTATTTAGTATGACTCAAACTTGTTCAAATTACGTATTCAAGTTTGTTAGCATTGTTTAGATTGTTTTCCAGCACTTCTATCACTAAAGAATGATCACCCGATGTCATTTGGATGCACCACAATGAAACTGTTGTCTCGTTTTAATATTTTTGACAATTTCAAAATGAAACCTTTTAGTTCTCCACATTAGGTGTCAGGTTGTAGTAAATAATAATACTCAACTCATTATGTGTTTTCAATTCAAAATAATTATGCATTCTTCTTCCAAGAGAATGAACTTGTTGCAGATTGACCAAAATGCGTTAAAACTCATTTTGTACATGAGGCAGAGTATAGGGGTCAACTACTACCCCATAAGAATAATCAATGACTAAAGAAAAGTCATTTATCATTTATTACTTTCGAGTACCTTTTGTGTTTTGTTTGCAAGTCTATTATTTAGACTATGGATTATTCACTATTGGAAATATATGTACTCTGGTTTATCAAATGGAAAAAGTGAAATCAGGACAAGTCAAGGTGAAGAAACTTTATTTATCTCTTAGTAACTTTGCTTCCACAAAAACCCTATGTTTTCAGACTCAGACCTAGTATCGATTTGGCCGAACTTAGGGGTCAATGGGTTCGATCGGATTTAATCGTTGGTCGAATTGAATGACGTCATAAATATATATTAATGATTTATAATTAAAATAATATATAAAAATTTCCTTTAAATTAGTGTATTACAACTTTATATACATATCTGATGAGTTTGGATCTAGTCCAAAAGAATTGCACTTAAAAAATTTAAAAGGTATAGGCAAAATTATTGTTTAAAAAAAATATAATGGGTTGATTTTATAATTATTAAAATGATAGGGGTCAAATTGAAATTATTAAAAAAAATTTTAAACTACCAAACCTAATGTAACATAAGCCGCCGCCCCATTCCTTTGCTTTTCACTTTTCCTAGTTTCATCTTCTTTCTCCCATTCACGCAACTCTCTCTTATCCTTTATGCTTTTCACTTTTCCTCCCATTCACTTTAACTCTTTTCTTATTTTGTATCCCTCACAAATCAAACACATATGAATACTCTATTATTCTTTGTTATTTTCCTTTTTCCCTCCTCTATCTTCTTTTCCCTTCTTTGCTCTATTCTTTTTTTTCCTCCCATTTGATTTCAAATATTTAAGAACTAAATCGTAGGAAATCGGGCTTAGAAAATTTAGGAATGAACTTTTTGTCTTAATCTGGCTTGTTACTTCGTATCTTTCAGAGTTGGTCAAAGATATCAAAGAATGGAAAAAAAGAAAGAAAAGGCCAATATTAACTCATGGTCTTGTTCAAGGCAGGCATCAAGCATTGTATCAGATATTTGATCACAGATCTTGTTTCGATAGCTCTCATGTACAAATTTAGAGGTGAAGAAGAAGGCATCCATTCTCTAAACCATGAAAAAAAGGCAAGCCTAACAGCTAAGGTAAGAGAGGAGAGATTTGGTTGGAAATTTTTTATGCACGCTCCAAATGCTTGCAAGGAAGAAATACCATCGGAATGGAAAAATAAAGAAAACCAGGTTCTTTCCAATTCTAGTGGTTTCCGGTTAAACTCGGGTTTTAACTAAATTTGACCAATTCTTTGACCGATGATTTTTTAAAGAGACTCGGATAAGATGTCTGGCCGATTCTCGGTTCAACTGATAGAATCGGCCAGTCTAATCCAAGTCTAAAAATACCCTAAAAACCTATTTAGGGGACAAATTTGTGACCTGAACCGGCTATACTAGCTCAACTAAAAGTCAAACCCTATTCGGCATATGGTTACATGGAATACGAATGACTGAATACCATGCATATCTGTTTTGATATCCTAGGCCACCCCGCGAATCTGACTTGTGAGCCAAATTGCGGCAACGTACTTGCTTTAAATAATAAATGAAGACGGTTACAAATGAGTAAGTCATTGCTTTTTTATTCTTCCTCCCATTTTTTTTTCCCTGAAGAGATAAAAGAAAATAAGATGCTCTTATACACACGGCTTTAGATCAAATAGACTTCCAAACAGGAACAAGATAAACAAGGGTAGAAATTTAAGAACTTAATTAGAATAGCCAGAGACAATCATTTTAAACAGTTTTAAAGAGCCACTGCATCAAGAGAGATCTGCTTTAGATCGAGATTTTACTATAGTGAAGATAAAAGATTTTAGGTGACCAGATGAAAGTCTAAAAACAGGGAGGGGGTATGTGCTTAAGATTTGCAGATGATAGAAGAAGAATGGCGTTAAGATTAGGGAGATATAAGTGAGTAATTTAGCCATACTAGAATACAGTCAAGTATTGGAGAATAAATAACTTATAGATATGTGTTAGTTTTAAACATTCCTATTTTGCTAAGTTACACAAGATCAACAATTATATCAAGTGTTGTTGACACTTCGTCAGTAGTATTATAGCTATTACTTTGCACCGGCTGGGCAGAATCTGGAGGATAAAATAGAGGTTTAGGTGGCAACTGCACGCTTGTGAGATCAGCTTGTAGCATTTCCACCACTTCTCTCATTGAAGGCCGATCATCCGGTGGCATCTGTATGCACCACAATGCTATCAAAGTTAACTTTCTTGCAATTCCTTTTTCATCTTCAGTTGCCTCCCCAATATCGACCTCTCCGCCCTGGTCAACTTTATTGCTTATCCACGATGGGAAGTATGTCTGACTTGAATGTTCAGCATGTGCATTTACATTTCTCCTCCTTCCTACCATCTCCATTAGTAGCATTCCAAAGCTGTATACATCAGCCTTAGATGAGACTTTTCCAACCCTTTTGTAGAACAACTCAGGAGCCATGTATCCTAATGTTCCTCTCACAGCAGTCAGACTTACAACACTATTTTGAACAGGATGTAATTTAGCTAGTCCAAAGTCAGAAACCTTTGGCGTGAAGTTGTCATCAAGTAAGATGTTGTGTGGCTTTATGTCAAAATGCAAAATTTGCATGCTGCAGCCTTGATGCAAGTATTCAATCCCTCGAGCTACACCCATGGTGATCTCGATTGCCTTCTTCCAACTTAATGGATTTCCATCCAAACGTTTGGAGAAAATGAACTTTTCTAGCGATCCATTTGGCATATAATCATAGACAAGTGCACGTTTTGAGGCTGTAACGCAAAATCCCACTAATCGAACTACATTAACGTGGTGAATTCTTCCGAGAGTGGCAACCTCATTGATGAATTCTTGGCCATTAGCTTTGGGCTCGCTCAACATCTTGATTGCTACTAGTTCGCCACTCCGCAATTTTCCTTTGTATACACAACCATAACCACCTTCCCCTAACTTTTCTTTGAAGTTGTTGGTCATCTTCTTGATTTGTTTATAAGAGTATCTGATAGGGATCAAGTTATTGCGACTTTGGAGAAACTCCTCTATAGCATCATATATCGACAAATGCCTTCGTTGGCACTTATAGATGAGAAATGCAACTAGTAATGTAGCACCAATAGTTGCTCTTGCTCCAATGGCAAGTACTGCAATAGGGTCAAATGAATAAGCTTACAATAATGAAGTACAGTTATAACTTATTTAATTCATTACAGTTCGAGAGCTTACCGACGAACGAGCCCAGACCACCAATGTATCCTACATAACATTCTGCAACAAAAAGTGTCATGATTAGCAAGATGACGAAACAATAAAGACTATGTCCTTTTCATTTTAAGCGTAAATCAAGTTTCCTTGCAACATTACATGGAAGCCTGCCTAATTATAAGTAGAACGAGAGTATAAATGTCGTAATAGGAAAAGATTATATTGTAATCTTCCCACTCATAATCTTTCAATGGTTAAGGAAAAGAAGAAGTTTGAATTCCGAATTTGCATTAATTCTAGCTTTGCTTAGTACCAACAATGGTAAGATAAAGGATATTATATATGTATACCTACATTTTGCAATTTTCTATGTCCACGAAAGTTTGAGCCGCTGTTCAGATTTTTTACATACTCTTACTTGTTTGTCCTTGGTGTATCTACAAATGTACCCATCACTTTTACCGGTGTAGTTACTGGTCTATCATTGTATTTAAATTCCTAGGTAAACTTATAAAATTAGTTCTATGGAAATCTCCAACTTTTAAGGGTAAGTTACTAATACCTGTGTAGTTTTATCTATTGTCACATAATCCTCCAAGCGTTTCAAAATATCCATTTCACCCTCTGTGGTTTCATATAAACTGAAAATTTAATGAAAAATATTATATAATGTTATTAGTTGAAATACTAGCAATGCCTTTACTTAAATGCTACATCAAATGACGATTTAACCACCTTATGCAAAATTGTAGAAGAATTACGTGGATAAATATAAAAATTATTGGGGTATAAAGTGGATATTTATGTAAATCATACTAGTTTAAGTGAATATCATGATTTCATTACATGCACTTTTAGAGTGCATGTGGCCTAATCGCTATAACTAATTATACATTACGTCTATTTTCTACTTTACATAAAACCACTGCGGTATTATGTGACTATTTTAGAGGGATCATATGGTATTATGCAAAATTACAGGGGGTTATATGTAATTTATCCAATTTTTAATGACTTTCTTCCATAGTCAGTGCAAAAACAGACAAATAATTAGTTACTTTCCATTAAGATTACCAAAAGCCTGAACCATTTGGCATGAACTGAAGTCGGAATATAAATCAGTTTGAAATTGAGGAGCTAAGCACAAATCAAAGGATGCACTTACCGTGAACGGACATCTTGCATGCGCCCATACCACTCCATTTAAGCACAAAACCAGATGCCATGGTATCATGGATGTCCTGGAAAGAAAGGTTGACATTCAGAGAGAGCTGAAATCGTGAAGTAATGACTCTGTGGATGGTACATGTCTCTTCAATATCAGATGCCCCCAGATCCCTAGCTTTACCGACCACCACATAACTATAATTGCTCTGATGAGCAATATCCTGGTTGGAAAATTCCTTGGCGGTTAAACAAGGAGTGGTGTCTACATACATAGAAGAATGAACTGGTCTCTTACAAGACACAAAAATCAATTGAAAAGCGTCAGAACCAGGGCCTAGAGGACTATAAGAAAAGTCAAGAATTGAGTAAAGTGGAACGGTGGAGCAGTTGTTCTTCACAACCCCAGGATCCATAATATGAATCGATTTTGAGCGCATGATCTGCCTGATGCTTTCTTCAGCTACATAATATTTGTTGGAGTTGGGTCCTAAGTACAGAACTGTGCGATTGTGCTCGCAGGAGAGTCGAACATCAGACCGACCGCAGCATTCAAAATCTCCACCCTCAACTTGAAAAGGGCAACCGACATTAATGCGGATTTTCCCGCAGTTGAATTGGTTCATACATCTGCGACCTTTCGCAAGATTCAAAGGAGCTATAAAAACATATATAAGGACTAAGCAAACTACAAACATAACCTTCAAGTCCAGCATGGTTTCTATTTGTTAGGACCGGGCCAGGAATAGACAAACTCAAGTTAGCACAAAGTAGGCGGTATAACCGACCATATAATAGATAGGCGGTAGATACCAGCCATATAATAATTAGGCGGTAAAACCGACCATATAAAGACGGATAACAAAGCAAATAAAAGACACAGAAGATTTACGTGGTTCGGTCAAATTGACCTACGTCCACGGGCGAGGGAGGAGCAATATTTCTACTATGAAGAAGAAATACAAAAGCCGTAGGAAAGTGGTTCCTAGGCCAATAGGCACTTACAAAAGAGTTTAGAAAATATTCCTAAACTCAAAATAAGAGAGCCTAAAATATTTGACTGAATGGGCTAAATAACTTAAGAAGCTAATAGCCCATATAACTCTCTTAAGTGGTGCAAGTTAAATCCTTCAATGGACCCTTCTATTTATAGGCCTCGAGTAGCCGACTTCTCTTCAGCAGGCTCCGATGTGGGATGAGAAGGAAATGAAAAAATTATGCCACAAGTCAAAGCTTGCGGCTCTGACAAAACAACAAATCTCCACCTTGGCATAATTTTGAGTCTTATCATCGACAATAGCAAAATTGCTCCACCTTCTCCACATAAGCCCCAATGGGCGTAAATCACCAACAATGAACACCAACCAAATCCAAGCACTGCTTGAATTTGTAAACTGGAAGAGGTTTCGTAAACATATCGGCTGGATTGTCCTTAGTATTGATTTTCTGAATAAGGACTTTTCCCTCAGCAATGATATCCCGAATGAAGTGATACTTCACATCAATGTGTTTCGTCCTCTCATGATACATCTGATCTTTAGTCAAGTGTATGGCACTTTGACTATCACAGTGAATATCAGTAACACCTTGATATAGACTTAGCTCGCTAAATAAACTCTTCAACCACAAGGCTTCTTTGATTGCCTCGGTCACAGCCATATATTCTGTTTCAGTAGTAGACAAAGCTACGACAGGTTGTAGAGTAGCTTTCCAACTAACAGCACAACCGCCAATGCAAAATACATAGCCTGAAAGTGATCTTCTCCTGTCAAGATCCCCAGCGTAGTCTGAGTCTACAAAACCAACCAAAGTGTTATTATTTCTTCCAAACTCCAAACATGCATTTGAAGTACCTCGCAAGTATCTGAAAATCCACTTCACAGCTTGCCAATGTGCTTTACCAGGGCAACACATATATCTGCTAACAACACTGACTGCTTGTGCAATATCGGGACGAGTACAAACCATTGCATACATAATACTGCCGACTGCACTGGAATAAGGAACCCGTGCCATATAATCTTCCTCTTCATCTGATTTCGGTGATTGAGCAGCAGATAGCCGAAAATGGCTAGCAAAAGGAGTAGATACTGGTTTAGCATCTTTCATGCCAAAACGCTCCAAAACTTTCTCAAGGTAATTTTTCTGGGTCAAGAACAACTTCCCTACTCCTCGATCTCGCTTGATATCCATGCCAAGAATTTTCTTAGCTGCTCCCAAATCTTTCATTTCAAATTCACTATTTAACTGCAGTTTCAAAGTGTGAATTTCTGACAAATTCTTGGCAGCAATGAGCATGTCATCAACATAAAGCAGCAAATAAATGAAAGAACCATCATTTAACTTCCGGAAGTAAACACAACTATCATACATGCTCCTCAAATAACCATGACCCAACATAAAGGAATCAAACCTTTTATACCATTGTCTTGGAGACTGCTTCAATCCATATAAGGATTTCTTCAATAAGCAAACATGGTCTTCCTTACCTTCAATCTCAAAACCCTGGGGTTGCTTCATATAAATTTGTTCTTCAAGTTCGCCATGTAAGAAAGCTGTCTTAACATCAAGCTGCTCTAACTCCAAATTATACATGGCTACTAAAGCAAGCAAAACACGAATAGAGCTATGTTTAACAACAGGTGAGAATATATCATTAAAATCAACACCTTGTACCTGACTATAGCCCTTTGCAACTAATCGTGCTTTATACCTTGCATCTTCAACCCCTGGAATACCTTCCTTCTTCTTGAAGACCCATTTGCATCCAACAATTTTCTTAGCTGACGGCGGCTTTACAAGAACCCAAGTTTCATTACGATGAACAGATTCAATTTCTTCATTCATCGCAATCAACCACTTTGCAGAATCATCACAAGAAACTGCTTCTGAATAGGTGGAAGGCTCACCAACTGCATCAGTTTCTTCTGCAATAGACAAAGCATATGCAACTAAATTTGCATATCTTTGTGGTGGTCGAATGTCTCTCCTTTGTCTATCTCTGGGTATGGAATATTCCTCTTCTTCTGAACTATCTTCCACAGTAGACTCAGGTGCATCTACTGACATTTGTTGAATAGAAGATTTGGTCTGAGAAGGACCAGAACTGCCAATATCAAGCTCCACCTGCTTTTGTGTACTATCAGTAGTACAAGGACTAGAAGACTCCTTCTTGGAAGATAACATAGACAATTCATCAAAAGTAACATCTCTACTGATTACAAATTTTGAGAATTTGGGATCAGGACACCATAATCTGTATCCTTTCACCCCAGAAGCATACCCAAGAAAAATGCACTTTTTAGCCCTAGGCTCCAATTTTCCATCATTCACGTGCATGTATGCTGGACACCCAAAAACTTTTAAATTGGAGTAATCAGCAGGAGTACCTGACCAAACTTTCTCAGGAGTTTTGAAATCAAGAGATGCAGAAGGAGAACGGTTGACAATATAACAGGCCATATTGATCGCCTCTGCCCAAAAGTCGTTTGTCAACCCTGCATTAGAGATCATACACCTTGCTCTCTCCAAAAGAGTTCTGTTCATACGTTCGGCCACACCATTTTGTTGAGGCGTCATCCTGACGGTGTGATGACGAACAATTCCTTCATTCTTGCAGAATTCATTAAATTCACCTCCACAAAATTCCATGCCATTATCTGTTCTCAACCGCTTAATGTGTTTTCCTGTTTGCTTCTCAATCAAAACTTTCCATTGCTTGAAAGTTAGGAAAACATCATTTTTATGCTTAAGAAAATATACCCAAACTTTCCTTGAATAATCATCAATGAAAGTCAACATGTACCTGGCACCACCTTTAGAAGGAGCACGAGAAGGACCCCATAGATCTGAATGAATGTAATCAAGAGTACCTTTTGTCTTGTGAATTGCTGGTGAACTGAAACTGACTCTTTTCTGCTTCCCAAAAATACAATGTTCACAGAATTCCAATGGCCCGGTACTTTGACCACAAAGAAGTCCCTTTTTGCTTAGTATGCCTAAGCCTTTTTCGCTCATGTGCCCCAAACGCATATGCCATAATTTGGTGATGTCTGTATCTGACAAAGATGATGTTGAAACAGCAGCAGCACCTGTAACAGTAGATCCCTGCAAAATATACAAAGTACCAGATCTGTGTGCCTTCATAACAACAAGAGCTCCTCGAGTAATTTTGAGAACTCCGTCTCCACCTGAATACCTGCACCCAATAGACTCAAGAGTGCCCAAAGAGATGAGATTTTTCTTCAAATCTGGAACATGTCTAACATCTGTGAGCGTCCTCACAATACCATCGTACATTTTAATCCGGATTGTGCCTTTGCCAACAACTTTACAAACAGCGTTGTTGCCCATTAAGACAACTCCACCTTCAGCTGATTCATATGTTGAAAACCAGTCCCTATTGGGACACATATGATATGAACAACCCGAATCTAAAATCCACTCATTGTTAGACCTAAAATTATTTTCCGTTGCACAGAAAATGGTTCCATCATTCTCATCAGCTGCTATACTAGCCTCAGCGGATTCAGTATTTTTCTCAACAAATTTCCCTTTTTGCTTTTCTTTATTTTTCAATTTAAAGCAATCAGAGATAACATGGCCCTTCTTTTTACAATAATTGCACACCACATTTTTATGTCTGGATTTGGATCTACTTCTATTTTCTGTGTTTCTCTTTTCAGATCTACCCCGAACAAACAAGCCATCGGCTTGACTCCCACTAGTTTCCCCAGTAATATCCCTATCTATCTGCTCTTTAGATTTTAATGCAGATTTAATTTCCCGATACGAAATTGTTTCCTTTCCATAAATCATAGTATCGCGGAAATGCTTAAAAGACTGGGGAAGGGAACACAAAAGTAATAGGGCTTGATCTTCATCATCAATTTTCGAATCTATATTCCCCAAATCCATAATAATGGAATCAAATTTATCAAGATGGGAGAGTATAGATGTACCTTCAGACATCCGAAGCATGTACAAACTCTGCTTCAAATATAGCCGATTTTCGACTGTCTTCTTCATATACAAGGCTTTCAATTTATCCCACATAGCCTTGGCCGAAGTCTCCGTTGCTACCTCACGCAATACCTCATCGGAGAGGTTTAAGATTATGCTGGATCTGGCCTTCTTATCCATATCGGCGAAATCCGCATCCTTGACATCTTCTGGTTTGTTCTCGATTCCGTGAATCGCTAGATCAACTCCGTCTTGAACAAGAATGGCCTCCATCTTGAGCTGCCACATTCCGAAGTTGACATTCCTGTCGAATTTCTCGACAACCGTCTTTGTTATCGTCATTGTTGCCACAAATTCTGTAACTTGAAGTTTGTCTCAAAAAACTGGCCAAACAAATATGCAAGTCTCGTGAGCGGGCCCCACAGGGTGAGCGGGCCCCACGAGATAGGCGGGCCCCACGGGATGAAAGGACCCCACAAGGTGAGCGGGCCCCACGGATAAACGGACCCCACAGGATGAGTGGGCCCCACAGGATGGACGGACCCCACCAGATGAACGGGCCCCACCAGATGAACCTGTCTTGCAAAATATAACAACCAGCTCTGATACCAGTTTGTTAGGACCGGGCCAGGAATAGACAAACTCAAGTTAGCACAAAGTAGGCGGTATAACCGACCATATAATAGATAGGCGGTAGATACCAGCCATATAATAATTAGGCGGTAAAACCGACCATATAAAGACGGATAACAAAGCAAATAAAAGACACAGAAGATTTACGTGGTTCGGTCAAATTGACCTACGTCCACGGGCGAGGGAGGAGCAATATTTCTATTATGAAGAAGAAATACAAAAGCCGTAGGAAAGTGGTTCCTAGGCCAATAGGCACTTACAAAAGAGTTTAGAAAATATTCCTAAACTCAAAATAAGAGAGCCTAAAATATTTGACTGAATGGGCTAAATAACTTAAGAAGCTAATAGCCCATATAACTCTCTTAAGTGGTGCAAGTTAAATCCTTCAATGGACCCTTCTATTTATAGGCCTCGAGTAGCCGACTTCTCTTCAGCAGGCTCCGATGTGGGATGAGAAGGAAATGAAAAAATTATGCCACAAGTCAAAGCTTGCGGCTCTGACAAAACAACACTATTTGCAATGGTCAGGAGGACAAAGGAAAAGATAAAATGAGTTCTGATGATGGAGTCAAAAACCTTGAGCCACTTAAATTCGTGAATAAATTGGCAAATATTCTTTCAGTCTGCAGTTTCCCATGGTTGAATTGGTGCATACATCTGCGACCTTTCTCAAGATTCGAAGGAGCTATAAAATTATATTTATGGGCTAAGCAAATTGCAAAGATGATCTTCAAATCCAGCATGGTGTCTATTTGCAATGGTCAGAAGGACAAAGGAAAATATAAATGAGTTCTGATGATGGAGTCAAAAACTTTGAGCCACTTCAATTTGGTGAATAAATTGGCAAATATTTGTTTTAGTCCAACAATGACAATAATCATCTTCGAAAAGTCTTACCGTGGAAGACGAAATATTGATGGAAATGTATAAGACTGAAGTGCTTGTGCCCCACTTTGACATAATTATTTCTCTGATTACATGTCTAAACATAAATATTTGTTCATTTCTCCGGTGTGATTTACCTAGATATGAACTTTAGTAAGATGCTTTCATTTGCTTGCAAGTTCTATCTTTAAAATACTCGAATTAGTAATGATTGTCTTATTTCAATACTTTATTACAAGTGTTCATTCAATAGAGAAAAACAAAAAGTATATTTTGAATAAAATAATTATTAATCTTTTATGGGCCTTTAGTGTATAAATTAATGGACTTGATACATACTCCATCATTTCAATATTTTAGATTTTGTACATGTAGTATGTATTTATACCCATTAGTAAATGTATTGATAATATATAAGTGATTTATCATTATAAATAAACGTTAATGTTTGAAGCAAAAACTGATATATTAAATTTTCGAATGGTAGAATACTCATTGGAACTTTCCATATTAAAGCCCAAATTTGAAATTATCTTATAATTTTAAAATTAGTTTTTTGTAATATCGCATGATTCAACCTAGTTAAGCTTAGTCGAAACATGTCAAAATTCAGAATTTTTTATGGTGAAAAACAGATATAATTTTATTTAATATGTGGTTTATAATGTCAAAAGTTGGTCTAATTTAATTATCTTCTGCACATTCTCGTGGAAATACATCTGCCATTCTAATTGTTGAGAAACATATGAATCGTTTCTTTTCACTGGTACTGGGCATGTGAGCGGTAAAACTTTCTAATGAGCCCATGTACGATTGTAGATTCTCATGTTGTATTTTTGGAGTAAGAAATGATGCATTTTTATTCTTCACAATTCAAACTTGCACAAATATGGTCCTCAGAGCCGACGCTAGTTGGATTTTCTTTTCATTGAACAAAGAATAAGTCTACTAATTCACGATCAGGGGCACAATTTTCCTCCTCAATTCATGCCCAATTTTCCAATGGGGCACAAACGTACAGCTACAGCCAACGTTAACAATTCTACACCGCAAACGTATAGTACTCTTTCCATCTCATTTTATATGTCATGGTCAATCCCACGTACAGTTTAAGAAAAGTAAAATTTAATTAAGACACATCAACTGCTAAAGCAAGTCCACAATTGATGCTTTCCTTGACTTGGAAAATTTTCTTTGAATCAACCGGTAGGATTCCGATAAGCATGCTTTTTTTGTTGGCTTACACTTGGTAGATCCAATATTCAAAAATTTAATGATCCAGATTGTGTCATACTATTTCACCAAGTAGTGTTGCACAAAATCGACTATTGGATCTATGAAAATCAGATCTACCCAAGTCTTGGCCTTTCTTTATTGGGCTCCATTCCATTGATGGTAGATAGGTGGCATTGGTGGGTAAATGGATTTGAAAGTGGAGTCCTTTCCCTCCCCAAATCAAGCTCCAATCTTGAATTTGGTACTGAAGTCGTTGTTCTTGGTTTTTGTAGGTCTAATCTTTTTTATTGTTGTGTAAGAAAATTTTAATGATATTTGCTTTGTTAGAACTCAACCGAAGATAAAATTAAATTTTCGTTATTCTATGGGAGTAGTCCAGATGTGAGCGAACTCTTAGGAATCGTTTGATCTTCAGTTCGAACCGTATTCTGGATTTGAACCCTGGTGACTTACTTAAGGTGTGTCGTGTGGGGCCGCAACATATCCCTCGATTTGGTGTGTCGGTTCAGGTTCAAAGTGGTTCAAATCACGGCATATTCTGGATTACAAAAAAAAAAAATTTTGTTGAACTGAAGAACCAAAAAAATAAATCTATTGTAAATCGATATTATCATTATTTTGACAATTTTTTTATAATCTTTCTTAAAAGGTTTCATTCGTGATTTTTTTATTGCAAATATTCAAAATTGTTCACACCATTCTAGATTCGCGATTATTTACAGATATTCAAAATTAGTATTACTTGCAAATACTTAGTTTTAGTTATCATTGCGTGGCTTACAAACATTAATGTCCCGAGAAAATTAGACCTATAGCCCGCAAGAGTTGTATTGTTGACAATATACACGAATTAGTCACAAGCAATGGACTGCAGATCCAATTTTTTTTTTTTGGTCAAAGTCTCTTGCTGAAAATAAAATTAAAAAAAGAATTGTAGAAATATACTTACCTCATGGAAATATCAAAGGTCCCTCGCACATAAAAAAAGTCCAATTAAATGCCAAATCGGGTCACTTGGGAGTTGGGGCCACTTATTGTAGAAACGTTTTCGCCCTTGTTGACTATTTCTCCTTTGCTTCTTCCTGAGCCCTTCCTCGTCGACAGGGGACACTACACTGGTGATTGTTCCCCCTAACTTTTAAGAAATCATATTTGTTACCTACATTTTATAGAATTTTGCTTTAATTTCTAATTTTGCCCCCTTCAAAAAAATTTTTAAAGCCTAGTGTCCCGCCTCCACCTGTTCCTTCTCTTTGAGCTTATCTTTGATTGATTGTTATGGTACATGGTATTATTAATTTGTCGAGAGAGAATTATTACTCTTTAATCATGTGTCTCATCGTACTATAAGATACATCATTTTTATACTTTCACATATAACACTATTTTATAGGTGTAATCTCTGTACTTTTTTTTTTCTTCTTGCCTACAAAAGTACTCCATTTTCTTTGTTCTATCAATTTATGTTTACAACAGTAATTTGTAGTATTAAAAATTAAAAATTTTACTTCTTAATTAACATTTTAAGAATAAAAAGCTACACATTTTATACCCTAAAACTACTTAAACTTGATGTATTTATAACTTAATATGCCCTCCCCTTCCCCCCCCCCCCCCTCTTCTGCGAAATCCTACTCTGCCACTACTCATCATCAACATTTTCTTTGGCTTCACAAAGAACTATCATTTTCTTGAAACCAAAGGTTGTAATATCATTTTCTTTGGTCCCACAATAAGGATGGGTAGTTAAAATCACTTTTAGTGTGGATGAATTCTGGGGATACAGCTATGGAGATTGAGAAGACAATGACTATAACTGCTATTTTAAAGGGAATTCTCACACAATATAAATTATCACAAAAAGGATGTCCGTTGAAAGCTTTCGGACGAATTGCTCATATTTCGAAAATATTAGAATTAATTTTTATTAATATTGGAAGCTACTAGCCATGATATATATATATATCACAATTTTAGTTGTTAGATTAGCATGACAACAATCCTTTCTTCTTCAGCCAATCCAATTAGCCAAGTCAATTACTACTACTTGAAAATATTTTTGTAGCAAGTCAATTCTTCCGAGTTGTTGAAACATTAATTGGTGTGTGTGTGTGTGTGTGAAGGAAAAACAAAAGGAGGGAGTGAGAGTTAGGAATAGTGCTTCAGTTCCAATTGTGGGTTATGTGAGCGCTATTGGAGGCAAAAATATTCATTCACAGTGAGGCCTTCAGAGCATTATCTTAGCTTTTTTTCTGATGTTAAGAGTTTGGAAAGAGGATCAGCCATTGATTAGTTTAACTTTCGTCCGTTTTTGCGCTTGCTTCCCAGAATCGTAGTTTAGCCATTGCAGTTTTAGCCATTACGCATGAGTCCCTTGTTTGTTTGTAGAAACTCTTCTACTGCATCGACAAATGCCTTCAGTTACATCTAAAGATTAGAAAAGCAAATAAAAGTACACCACCAATAGCGCTTCTTGCTGTAATGATTGCTTCAAAGAGTCAGATCGATACAAAGCCATCTGCCAGCGAATTATGGATTTCTTGAAATGAGATGTCCGCCGTTATGCTGGGGAGACACAGCAGCTCTAAGGGAACTATTTTAAGAATGGTGCAGGAATCATCAATATCTGATGCCACTGGATTTTTACCAACAATAATAGCATAGCTGTAACTAAATCCCACTTGAGAAGCTGAGTTGTGATTGTCGGAATACTGGTTTTGAGTGATATCACAGGAAGACGGGAGATTTGGAATTCACAGGACTTTTACAGCTCAAAAAGATCAATCCATTTGGCACTTCATATTGAAAGGCACTTGAATTCTAGCAAGAGGATGGGGTGTGAATATGATCACAGGTTCTTTTTATTGAAGTCCAGTGATGATCAGCAGGTATGTAGTAATTGTTAATGACAAAATCATCCATACTGAACCCGGACAACAAGATGTAAATTAAGACAAGGGAGACTACAACTACCAAAATCTGCACGTCTGTTTTTGAGTGAAGTCTCGTGACTTTGTATTTGGATGGTTTAGTTCATGATCAGAAGAAGAGTCGAAGACTCGTGGGGGTGGACTTGACTAGTTGGCCTTTCATAGTCAATTATATTTAGGATAAATTATTTATAACCGCCCTTTGATTTTACATAATGCTAGATGATCTCCTAAGGTTTCAAAATAGCTACATAACCCCCTATAGTTTTATATAAATTGAAAATGGACGAAATGCACAATCAGTTATGACGTAACTCTCTTATGATTTGTATGAATATCCATTTTATCTCTCTGTAATTTTTACATTTATCCACGTGATCCCCTTATACTTTTATACAGGATAGTTATGCCATCGATTGATTTTATATTTAAGTAAAGGTACTATCGGTATTTCAATTAAAGACGTTGCATAGGTTATTTTCCGTCAAATTTCCACTTTATATAAAACTATAGGAAGGTGAAGTGGACATTTTGAAACGTCAAGAAGATTATGTAGTAATCGATGAAATCACAAGGGGTTAAATGTAATTTACCCTTATGCTTATAGAATCTCTGCCGTTGCAAGAGGAGCCACATACTTCAATTAGCTGCTCAACATGGCCCAGCTCCAGGCTGCTTGATAAATGGCGAAGGATCAACTAAAGAGCTTTGGCCAGGAGCAGGACCTTGTTTCAACACGGTTCATCAAATTTGTGCTTACCTTGAAACCAAATGGTGCAATTTCTTGGATCCAATTTGGCCATTTGACCATTGGAGCAATTTCTTGTTCATTTAAAATCAAATTATATGGCATGACAATGGCTATGATGTTAATAAGGGCATAAGTTGAAGAAATTATAGTAAGATGCTCAAGGTTCGAGTCTCCTTAATTAGTCCTATGACGTTAACTTTGAAGAACCTGGTTAAAGAAAATTGATTATCTTCAACTTTTATAAATCAATTCCAATTACCAAGTCAAATCCTCCCCTAATCAGTCATAGTTATAAATTCCACAAAAAAATGGGGGGTCTAATCAACAGAAACTGTTGTGAACGTTTACTTCCAAATGCTAGCTTGATAACAACCAGAAAGGCAGAAACTACCGTTTCACTGTTTACTTTCTGATGTATTCTATCATTCTAGAGGAAATGAAGAAAGCGCAGAAAAAAAAACTCGTCAAAGTAGAACATGAGAGCTCAGGTCAGTCAATGGTCGACTGTTGCAATTTCTGACAGTACAGCCTTTCTGCATTTTTCTCCATACCCCACCATTATGTGTCATTCTCAAAGCAATTTCCAGACAGATTCAAAACACAACGCATGCTACAGCTCAGGAGGCGTAGACTTGACTCCAAACCATTTATCTATACATAGAAAACTGCTCTTCCATCAAACCTGAAAACTCATTAGAAGAAAAAGGAAAAAAAATGGAAATCTGGAGATTGATCATAGTGGCCATTAGCTTTTCTTCTCTACTAAGTCCTGCAATCTTTGCGGACGACGTCTCAATTGCACCAGCAGCAGTACCAACTGACGATGTCTGTGCAGTGAAAAGATGTAGCCCCTACGGTCCGGCCGTAAGATTCCCATTTCTGCTACGAGGAAAGCAGCCTGAAGAGTGTGGCTACAATAATCCAGGCTACAATCTTTATTGTGACAACGAAAACCATACCTTACTTCAGTTTCCCCCTTCATCAATGAAATTTGTGGTCAAGAGCATCAACTATAAGACTCAAATGATCCAAGTCCAGTTTGCTGAAGGTTGCCAACTCAAGTATCTGAGAAATTTTGATTTATCTTCTACCCCGTTTCAGTTTTCTGCACCAGACTACACGATAGATCGATATACTTTGTTCACGATAGATCGATATACTTTGTTCAATTGCTCATTGGCAAATGGTGATAGTTGGTCTTCCGATGACGAATATGACTTTAGTTGTTTAGACACCCCTGGATACAAAGTGCGTGCAACGCGTTCTGATGCTGAAATTCGATTTTTGTCTGTGGAATTATGCACAAAGATGTATGACACAAATTTGGTTTTGGGGGAACTATTTGGAATGCGAGACTTGCTGAACCTGGCCTGGTCCTTGCCTGCATGCAAAAAATGTGAGGTACACGAAGGTGGAATTTGCAGATGGAAGAATGGAACTAACAATAAATTTGACTGCTTTGGAGGAAAGAAGCTCGACTCTGGTACGTACCATTTACTGCCCCTTCCCGGTCCATTTAAGTACTTCAGATAGACTAATTGACTAAAGATTCAGACCACAAACAGAATGAGAGATATTTGATTGTCTAGAAGACGTTTTTAGATGAATCTACACCAGAAATTTGAACGTTTACATCTTGAAAAGGATAAATTTAAAGAAAGGTCTCATGTAGCTATACCCTTCCCTGTCTTCTGAACTCACCCAATTTGGTGACTGTGTATTGATAAAATGGACCAAGAGCACGAACAATACTAGGAACATATGTAAGAGGCCACAATAAAAAGAAAGAAAGAAAGAAGAGACAGAAATTCACATTTCTAATTAACCTTGACTGTTGTACATAGATGTCTTTTTGACATTTGCTAGTATGTTACAGGTGTATCGAAGAAATTACTCATTTCAGGTGAGAATCTTGCTGTACATTTTTGTCAGTTAATATTTCTAGTATAGAGAAAAGAAAAAGTAAAATTGACATGTGCCTTTAGCAACAGGTCCAATTGTGGGGTGTTTCTTTCTCATATTAGCAACAAGCGCCCTGTACAATGTCTATAAAACCAAGAAAATAGACAGAGAAAATCAGAAGAGAATCAGAACATTTTTGGAGGACTACGCTGCCATGAAGCCTACTCGATATTCCTATGCTGATATCAAGAGGATCACAAATGACTTCAAGGATAAATTAGGTGAAGGAGGCTATGGAAATGTGTTCAAAGGCAAAATTTCAAATGAAATATTTGTTGCTGTGAAGCTGCTGCACAATTCCACAGGAAATGGGGAAGAGTTTATCAATGAAGTAGGAACAATGGGCACAATCCACCATGTAAATGTTGTCCGCTTGGTAGGCTTCTGTGCTGATGGATTCAAAAGAGCTCTTGTTTATGAATTTTTGCCAAACGGTTCTCTGGACAAGTTCATATTTCCGGAAGGTCAAGAGCATCATAACCTTGGAATGGAGAAGTTACAAAACATTGCATTTGGCATTGCGCGAGGTATCGAGTACCTTCACCAAGGATGTGAGCAGAGGATCCTCCATTTCGATATCAAACCACATAACATCTTGCTTGACAACAACTTTAACCCAAAAATATCTGATTTTGGGTTAGCCAAGCTCTGTGAAAAGGGAAGAAGTGCAGTTTCAATGACTGCTGCAAGAGGAACCATGGGCTACATTGCCCCTGAAGTCTTCTCAAGGCACTTTGGCAATGTGTCTTACAAATCAGATATCTACAGTTTTGGGATGCTGTTGCTTGAAATGGTTGGACGACGGAAGAACATTGATGCCAATGTGCAAAATGTTAGCCAAGTGTACTATCCCGAATGGGTTTACGGACAGTTGGTTCAAGGGGAAGACTTGAGAATCCAAGTTGAGGAAGATGGAGAGGATGTCATTGCCAAAAAATTGGCAATTGTGGGACTTTGGTGCATTCAGTGGAACCCTGTGGATCGTCCTTCAATAACCTTCGTTCTTCAGATGCTTGAAGGAAATGGAGAAAGTCCGAGTCTTCCCCCAAGTCCTTTTACCTCAACAGATCCCATGAATCCAAGCAATCCAAGCTTGCATGGAAGACATTTGGCTTCAGGATTGGCAGTGATATCTGAGGTAGAATAAGATGCTAAAGGTTAATTTCAAAGTCTTGTGTATTAATAGCTCCCAATGTTCTGCAAATACAAGAAACAAAAAGAAGAAATGTATGAATAAAGTAGAGGTAATCAATGATGTTTTTTACATGTGTACTGTATTATGGCTGATGATTATACTACTTAAACTATTATTGACTCGGGGTGCATTTGATAAAACTAAAATCTGAAATCTGAATCCATTAAGTTAGTGAATTGTTAAATATTAAATCTAATACATTTGAATACGTATCATATTCAATGATAAGTGAATAGCTTATCACTTAATTTTGGAAGTAAGTTTTGCCTAGAAAATTTCAGTGTCACTTAATTAATTCAAACATTTAATTTTTTATTATCAAACTGTATGAATATGTTTAGATCTGATTCCTACTCTTGTTTAGCCATTCCTTCTCTTGTTACTACCTCTTCTTATGCGGTATAATAGTTGTTACTAAATGCCATGATGCCTCTTAAACAGTTGAATTCTTCAACACAAGGCAAAACTATAGCTTAAATAACTGAACCATAAGAAAGAAGGAACCAGAAGAAACACTACTCCGTCTTCATGATTATTTGATTAGTCTTTTGAGTTAGACCATTGGGCATTCAACTCCAATTATCCAGGCGGGCAGCATCAAGGAAATGTCTTATTGGGCCCATTGATAAAAAGGAAAGACATGGTTTAAAGAAACCTACAATTTGGCCAGTAACACCAACAAGGCTATATAAGACCATACTGCTCATTGTCTGCTCATATATATTACACATTGGAGCTCAGTGGATACAAATGAGTTTACATATGATGCATCTCTGAAGGTGCTAACTTTCAGTTTTACTGGTACCAAATGAGTTTTCAATTTGCCTTTTCAACTGGTACTAGGTGGCAGATTTAAGAGTTTGAAAAACAAATCTGAAATACAAAGCTTCCACTAAAAGTTAGGAGTACTTCTTAGTCATCCATCTGCTCTATTTCTAAAGCAATAGAGCTACACAGCCTTACTGTTGACTCATCAGAAGAGCTAATATTAATGCTTCCTTGCATGGATATGGGTGAATCCGGAGGGTAAAACAACGGTCTGTGAGGCAACTTTAGATCACTAAGATCACCTTCAAGCATTTCTAAGACTTCTCGCATTGAAGGACGATCCTCAGGTGTCATTTGTGTGCACCATAATGCAATCAAAATCAATCTTCTACTAATTGATTTTTCTTCTTCAGTTGCATGATCTCCAATTTCCAATTCCTCCCCTCGATCAAATTTATCGTATATCCAGGACGGGAAGTATATTTGACTTGAATGTTCTACATGTCCATTACCATTTCTCCTCCTTCCTGCCATCTCCATTAGCAACATTCCATAGCTGTAAACGTCTGCCTTGTCTGAGACTCTTCCAATCTTTTTGTAGAACAATTCCGGAGCCATGTAACCTAAAGTTCCCCTCGCAGCAGTAAGAGTTGCAATACTCTTTTGCATCGGGTAAAGTTTTGCAAGTCCAAAGTCTGAAACTTTTGGAACAAAGTTCTCATCAAGTAAGACATTATGCGGTTTAATATCAAAATGCAGAATTTGCATATCACACCCCTGATGCAAGTATTCAATGCCACGAGCAACCCCCTTTGCAATCTCACAAACTTGTTTCCAACTCAATGGAGAACCATTTTGACAATTTGAGAAAATTAACTTATCCAGAGAGCCATTTGGCATGTAATCATACACTAGAGCATGTTTTGAGGCAGTAACACAAAATCCCACTAACCGAACCACGTTCACATGGTGTATTCTTCCAATAGTTGCAACTTCATTGATGAACTCTTGTCCATTAGCTTTTGATTTGTTCAGCATCTTGACAGCAACTGCACCTCCACTGCGCAATTTGCCTTTGTAAACCAAACCATAGCCTCCTTCCCCTAGTTTCTGCTCAAAATTTTTTGTCATTGTCTTTATTTCTTTGTATGAGTACCTAATGGGCATGAGGCTGTTGTTTGCTTGTAGGAAATCTTCTATTGTATCATACCTCGATAAATGCCTCCGACGACACCGATAAAGGAGGAAAGCAAAGAAGAGGATAATGCCAATGATATGTTTTGCTGCAATAAGCACAACTGGAATAGAAGAACAAAACAATGATTGATTGACTTCTAGTGTATATTCCAATAGACAGAGTTTTCAACTATAAATCAGATGCATTACCCGAAACTATGGCACCAATATCAAAGTAATCTGCTTATAAAAGAAAAGTTAAAGGATTATAATGAAAATATTGAAATAGAAAGAATCTGATTGATTAAAGAATGGTTTTTCTGTAAATCAAAGAAATCAGATTACTCACATTCATTTCCATATGGATTTGGGCCGAAGACATGTTTGTAGACGAATCTGTAGGTTTCTACCGAGCTGAGAGCCACATAGCCTAAGTACGAAAGTGCGTACGAGTTTCAAATTACGACGACAATAAAAAAAAATAGGTTCAATAAATTCAAAGTATGTTTGTTTTGCATGGTTCAAAGCGAAAATTCAATAATTCATATGTTTGTTGGGATCATAACACAAATAAGCTTTTCAAAAAGTCAACCCACCCTCCTGTCTAAAATCCAACTATTCTAACTTGACTATGTTCCTATATATTTTTGTTTGCTAAAAAAGATTTGCAGCAACAAATAAAGACAAAATAGCAGTTTCTGGTATCCTGACTCAACTAAATTTCACATGTACTCTCCTTTCATTTTTGGGGAAGATGAGTGCTACCGAAGAGTGGAGTAAGAATTGCATCATTAAAAGGAGAATTTGTTAAATCTACACTTCCACAATCTAGACCTATACGGTGTATAAAATAAACAATATTTGGTTGTTTTATAATTTTTTAAAAGAAAGAAAGAAAGAAAGATGAAAAGCAGTACTACCATATTTAGCCCCAAATGTACCACTTCACATCTTAACTTAAAATCTTCCAATATATAACTTAAATTTGTCATTAATTCCCCAAAAACATAGTTTCAATCATCAATTACGATGTTAATAAATCTTCAAATCAGTGTACTTACAAAAAAGAGATCTCCTCCTGTGCTCGAAGAGTGGGAGCCAACTGATCTCAAGGCCATTAGACAGAAGATTGTGGATGTCTTCAAACGAAATATCTCCTGCTGTTTCTTTAGGGAGACACCGCAGGTCTACAGGAAGTATCTTATAGACAGTGCACGACTCTTCAATATCAGATGCCACCACATTTTTGCCCACCACAACATAGCTGTAATAATTGGCGAAAGGGTGTTTCCTACAATTTCGGCGTAGAAAACAATTGATTTGATGATGGCGTCAAGCACTTGGAACTTCGAGTCTTCAACACCGATAGCAGGAGGATTTGTTTGACTTGATTTGGATTTGGATTTGAGGAAGAAAGCTCTTGAGGGAATTTGACAGAGTTTCTCCGAATGTTAGGGATTTTTTTCTCTATCTTTGCCTTGAGGGAAGACCTCTATTTATAGCCAAAATATGTAGGCTAGGTCTTCAAGAAAACCCTCAGAATCTTCCTGCATTTTGGATCACTTGTTACTCAAGAAATCCATTTAACTTGGGCTTAAATAATGGGCCAACCCAAATAGTCCATTGTGAATTAATAAATCAATTAATTCACTCTAACTTAAATGGACACTATGAATTTAATTTGATTTAATAGCCCATATAATATTGGCCCAATTTACCGGTCCAAAACATAATGGACTTCTATAATTTAATTTAATTTAATCAAGATCAATTTAATAAATCTCGACTAAATAAATTAAATAAATTTTCTTTGTCTACAAATGCCCCCACTTCAAGACTCAATTGGGACTTGCTTGTCAAGGATTGAAATAGAGACTTGAAGTACTTGTTTTTTTTTTTTTTTGTTTAATATAAGGAGGCTGATTTCCCTTGAATCACGTGTGGTCTACACCAAGGTGCAATGCGTAGGATCATTACCCAAGTGATTACAATGAAACTGTTGCTTGCAATTAGTCTCGTGCATTTGGGAAACTTCTATGACCATTGCACCGCCCAACATCTAATAATCAAAGCATGGCTATCACTTTGTTCGGTGGAATACTTATCATGAAACTTCCACTTTCGAGAGCCGAGACGTGGTGCAAAGATTAGGAAATGTCTTCACACTTCGGCACTCAAAATTATATGCGGCAGACTTGCTAAATCAAAGATAATTTCCAATTCGCATCTCGGCTAATTGGAAGTTACTCGAATTTGGCAGCTTCCAAGTTCATGATCTTGTTATAACCAGCCTTTGCAAATTCCAGACGGCCATCGGTTTCTTTTTTTTTTTTTTTTTTTTTTTTTTTTTTTTTTTTTTTTTTTTTTGCAACCTGGCACCAGCTCGATTTGAAGGAGCAAAACCCATTGAATTTTATATTTCCAAATGCTATGAGAAACTGGTCACAAATATTTGGAACCTTCTTAACTTAGGTAACCGCCAACCAAACATGTTAACTCTCACCACCTTGTATGAGGTTTCAAACCAGGAAACAAAATTGATGGTTGCCGAATCTTATTCGCAAGCAAATTGGCATTGATTTCTTAAACTTGATTTAAAGAAGTGCCATTGCCGAAACTTGTAGCTTCCAAATTGGAATTGATTTCTCAAACTTGATTTAAAGAAGTACTACTGCCGAAACTTGTAGCTTCCAATTGATTCATGTATAGAATCATACTGCCGTGGCTTCAATGCTTTAAAGAGACAGGAGCCCATTTTCCCTTTTGACTTGCAATTGATTCCAAGAGAATTAGAAACATACCACCTTCGATTATTTCCAAATTGAGCATTGCCGAATTCATTGAGCACTTGCAATGAATTGGTAATTGGGCAAGTGCCTGCTGAATTGAGTACTGCCGAATGCATTCGGAATTGAACAAACTTCATTGAGCACTGCCAAATCCATTGAGCACTTGCAATGAATTAGCTAATTGCCAAAACCAACTATTGGACGGTGTAGAAGGTAGGTGATTTCTTTCCTTCTGACCTTTACTTTCACGTACCAATCAAAATAGGTCCACCGCCCAGAATCACACACCATGGGAGCAAATCGACAATTGCTAAAATCAACTTGTAAACCATTGGAAACTATCAACCGAATGACTTTTGGAAACTGAACCCAAGATGCTAAAATTGTAGTTGTATCATCGAAGTGGTTTGGTAATTATCAAACCAATGGTATTGTCTGCAAGATGGCTTCATTGATTTTTAGAATTCCAGATGTCCCAAGAGACAAATCGCGGACCTTTAGGCAAACGAGCTTCCGAGCAATTGTTCAATCAAACCCCTATTGCTTCACTTTCCAAACCCCTCAAGCGTCAAGCAAGATACTGAAACCAGAAAGTGCTAAGACCAACTCATGGCCTAAACGAGTTTTTCGGCAACACGGCACTTCCCAAATTTCACCAGCTTCCTCAATTGAATGAGAAACTGACTTCCTCTTTTCTAGCGTATATGAGTTTTATATACAGAGGTAGAGCTGCCCGAAGCTATACCGAAAATTTTTTCCAGCTTTCGTGAAGAATTACAACTTGCGAAGCTCTCAAGCTTGTGAGGTTTTCTAGCTTTCGTCTTGATACTATTCCAATCGCACCAAAATTTTCCAGCCTTCTTGGTGAATTACAATTTGCGAAGCCTTCTAGCTTGTGCAGTTTTCCAGCTTTCACTCAGACCGAAATTTTCCAGCTTTCTTGGGGAATTACAATTTGTGAACTTCACCCCAGGTAACTCGCAATCTCATCTGGAAACTCTCTTACTAAGAAATTCGATTTTCTCACGTTTGTCATTGCTGGAATTTTAATTTTCGTGCACCCTATATTGCTGAAAAATTGCATGTGTTGCTTGTTCAATTGACCCAATGAGACTTAGTGCACATAGGGACTGCCTGGCTTTGATTCATGCTTGACCCCCTGTCTCAAGTCAATTTCGGACTTCATTGTCACTTTGCATGTGAATTGGCATCATATGAAGATACGAAATTTATAAGCACCAATTCCGTTTCTTTTTACTTTTTTTTTTTTTTTTTTTTTTTGTACTGCCGGATGAAACCTGGCTCACCATAAGATCGTATGAAAGCTCTTGCTTTCATTGAGAATCAAGTCTTTCCCGAACCTTGAATTCTCGAAATTTGCATGGTATGACCCTTTATTCTGGTTATTCACCAAATTGGGGCCAATGAATCACTTCACAATAGCATAACCACCTGTATTCATGATTTTTTTTTTTTTTTTTTTTTTTTAAAAACGATAAACCTTGCTGGACCCATCAAGTTGAACATGACAAAACCCATCTCGCGGCACATTCACATTGTTTTCACCAATACCATAGGGTGAGGCTGCTTGCCAGATGATTACTTCATGCCATTATTTAGCTAATAAGTGTCCCTATTCCAAGACCATTCAAGCTTTCTTCGTTGTCTTACATGCAAGACATCTTTCCTTGTTTCAGGCCACAATATGTAGAGCTAGGCCAAGTCCACGGTCCCCTCTTGTTTTAATATAATTCCATGCTGATTCAACTGGTAGCTAGCACGAAGTGCTCGCCAACACGTGCCACGCATCACAACTTTCTTTTGCATGTCACTTTTTGCGAAGCCAGGCAAAATTTTCATTGCTTGACGAATTTTTTTTTTTTTTTTTTTATTTTATTTGCAGCAGACGTTGACATTTCTGCTAGAGCAAATTGTTGTTCCAATTGTGTCCACAATTTTAGGACCATAGCTCTTGGAGTTCAAAAAACTAAGGTAATTCACATACCTTATGGCTTTTATTTCTTGTCAATGCCAATTTTTTTTTTTTTTTTTTTTTTTTTGTGATATGAAAGAAGGATCCCCGACACATCCTGTATGGTGGACATTTAATTTGAAGAAGGCGCAACCGCAAACTCCCACGAGAGCCATATTATGGCTTGAGGAGTACACCAAGGAGGTGCGACCAAGAAATTTGAAGAAGGTGCAACCGCAAACTCCCACGAGAGCCATATTATGGCTTGAGGAGTACACCAAGGAGGTGCGACCAATATTTGAAGAAGGTGCAACCGCAAACTCCCACGAGAGCCATATTATGGCTTGAGGAGTACATGAACGAGGTGCGACCAATATTTGAAGAAGGCGCAACCGCAAACTCCCACGAGAGCCATATTATGGCTTGAGGAGTACATGAAGGAGGTGCGACCAATATTTGAAGAAGGCGCAACCGCAAACTCCCACGAGAGCCATATTATGGCTTGAGGAGTACACCAAGGAGGTGCGACCAATATTTGAAGAAGGTGCAACCGCAAACTCCCACGAGAGCCATATTATGGCTTGAGGAGTACATGAAGGAGGTGCGACCAATATTTGAAGAAGGCGCAACCGCAAACTCCCACGAGAGCCATATTATGGCTTGAGGAGTACACCAAGGAGGTGCGACCAATATTTGAAGAAGGTGCAACCGCAAACTCCCACGAGAGCCATATTATGGCTTGAGGAGTACATGAAGAATAAGACACGACTACCCACTTCAATAAAACTCACCCAAAAATTCAAGAAGCTTTTACTATCTTCGACCATGCCATTTTAACCAAACTTTCTTTTTCCTTCCTTTTGCTGCAGGTTAATCTTGATGCAATGGTGGTGTTCAAGGAAGTCGCTTTTTCAAACGAAAAGTATCTCCTTATCACTGACAGCGATGGTGACTCCGGTGACAAAGGAACGAAATTATTAGTGCATCCCCCTATACAAGGAAGTTACTCAGGTAAGTGGCCTTCTCACCAGTACCCAGAGTTAAAGAATTGGTCACTCGACCTTCCTCAAGATGATGGCACGAAGGTTCACTCCTTGAAATCCCTTATTCATCATAAGGAGCCAAGGACAACTCCTTTTCAGACCCTTGGCAGGCGGATCATAGATGGAGATGCACATTGGGGTCCTTCCTTGAGACTCAGTGGTGCATTCAGTTACATCGAGAATTATTGGGAGTGGTTGGAGGATATTCTCGGCAGGAACAAACAAGAACTCCGTGAAAATTGCTTGTTTGATGCCTTATATGCTTCGCTTTTCACATATGATAGGAACCTCCATGTACTTAGAGCATTCTGCGAGGCGTGGTGTCCGGACACTAATACCTTGCATACATCTGTTGGAGAACTGTCTCTTTCACTTTGGGACTTGCACAAGTTGGGGGGACTTCCAATCATCGGGGGTATCTATGAAGAGGTAATCCCATGCGCGGAGGAGCTAACTGGGGTTAATGAAAAGAAATTAAGGCATATTCCACAAAGTTGTGAGTATCTGTTCGCAGCCTTACATCATCTCCAACGTGGGGAATCCAACAAAGCTGGAGTTTCTGCTGACCAGTGGATTAATTTCTGGTTTAAAGGCAAAACCAGGTACTCAAAGCCAAAGCAGAGAAGGATAAAGAGGGCATCTCGTGCTCAAGCAACCCAAAATCCGGATGGCGAAATTGGACAACCGCGCAAATTTTCAAGTCAAGACAATGGTGTATTTAATACCATAGGAGTTAAACTTCACTTGCGAGAAGAGAGTTATCTTGCAGCATTTATATCTTGCTGGCTCTGTGTCTTTGTTTTACCAGATGAGGACCCCCACTATATTAGACCATCAACTTTCAAAATGGCTAGTATGATGGCTGCCGGTCGTAAGACTTGCCTTGCTGTTCCTGTCCTGCTAAGCATATACCGTGGGCTTGATAAAATTTCAAACTCAGCTACCCCAGGATGTGCACGTGCGGCTTTTCCGGTGCACTACGTATATGCTTGGTTAGCGAGTTATTTCTCTACCCATTATTCGACTCCAAATACCATGCCTGGACCTACCATGACCAACTATTCTGGAGAGGGTGGCGCACGATACTTTGATGAAAATAGTGCTCGCGACCTCATTCATCAGGGAGATAAAGTAACTTGGGGAATCACTTCTCTTGTGAAGAATCGCAATGAACTCTTTATTGACGATGGCAAACTAGCAAATCTCGAACTAAGTTATTTTGTAAGCGCTTGCTCAAATTACTTAGTTTTGCATGCTGAAGGGGATTTCCTTGTTGAGGCATATAGTCCATATAGATTCGCGCGACAATTCGGGTTTTATCAAGTTCCTCCACAGGAACTCGGGGCAGATGTGCGTTCCACAAATTATGACTTGAGTCGAATACTCTGGCGCACTGCTATTCGTAGTAAAACAGAGTCAAAGATACTTTTTCCTAGCTATCCCTTGAATGCTAGCAAGCACACATCTTCAGGCTTTCAAACATGGTGGTCTACGGTACATGATGATTACCTCCTCAAAGGGCGTGATACTTTGATTAAGAGTATCCAATCAAGTGGGGAGCAGAAGAGGTCAAAAGGGAAGGAACTTGCAAATCTGAACAATCTCTCCAAGGTTGACAACAGTCTTGAGATGAAGCAAAAGACTGTGAGAAACGAGAAGGAAATTTTGAAGAGTTCAAACAACAAGGTTGCTACCCTTGAGGACCTTACCCCTAATGAACAATTTTCGAAGGGTACTTCAGTTCGTCTTCCCTCAAAAATTGTGAAAGCCATTGATCATGATTCTTGCAATTCACATGAGGAGAAGAGGAGCGAGCCTTTTGATGAGGAGGATGAGCAATCCACTAGCACGGACCAGCATTGGAAGCGCAAGAAGTCCAAGGTAATGACTTTCCCTTTGGATGATATTGGTTTAGATCCTAAGGAACTCTTTAAAGACATTCCGGATATATCTGTGCCTGGTATAAGCCGTGTCAATATTGTAAGGACCCCCCTTGCCTTCTTTAATTTAGCATTTGAAATCTACTTGTCAATTTCATATTCATGATTTGTCTCATAACGTTTTCCTTACAGTTGGATGATCAAGACTTGATCTTCATTGATGATGGAGAACCAAGTCAAATATCGGTTGAAGGACCTACTGCATTTGAACTTTTGGCCAAACAAGTGATCAGTTCTACCCAACAAATGGGTGCTAGTGAGAATTCCAAAAAGGCAGTAGAGGATGGAAATGTGATTCAGCAAATCACGCCACAGAAGGTGGAACATATGACTCCATCGGCCCAAAAGAAACTCAAAATTTTCGATCCACCATCGTGGCCAAGGGCACCTCGAGTATCTGAATTTTGCCCCCAAAATGTGATCTCAACATGCCGTCGAGACTATATCCAAATGTTGTGGAATAACTTGAGGGTGATGATATCTCAAACAGCCTTAGAGCGCATGCCTGCACTTGAAATGAAAGCCAACGAAATCATAGAGGAAATGCAAAGCTTCAATGCCGCGGATATCTCAAATTTGCAAGGCCTTTTAAAGGCTTTCTTTGCAAATGCAGCTCGTTACGTTGCAGTGAAATCTTCTCTCTCAAATAAAATTCCAGCTGAATCATATGATGAGTTGCTTTCTACGGCTACCCAACATCTTAGAGACGCTCAGAGTAAGGAGAGACAACAGGCAGAGAAGATCTCAACACACATGTTGAAGCTTAAGGAGATTGATCGCGAGGAAGTAGAGTTGAGGAAGCGACTTGAGTTCTTGGATACTCACAGGAAGGAGACGCTTTCACTGCTACGAGAAGAGCAAGATGATCTTACCCGAGTGCAAGGCGTGATGGTCGACTTACAAAATGAAGTTCGAAAGATCGAGAATTCCCCGCCCCTACTTGCTGAGGAGAGTCAAACTTTGGACAAGATGCAAGCGTTACTTGAAAGCAACCAAAAGGAGCTGTCGTTATTTGAATTCTAGAAATAGTTGCAATCTTTTACTTTGTTTCAAATTTCATCTTTTGTTACCTGCTCAAAGCGTGTAGCTATGTGCATAAACATTTCATAATGAAACTTGCTCTCTCTTTTTCACATTCTTGCAGACGTCCTCGTCTTTATTTGCTTTTTCGATAGCCACCATTTTAGACTATCAATTGTAGTATGAACAATTCTATCTTTGCATAATTTTGATCACACTTGAAAAGATAATTATCCAAATAATTTGGTAATCTGAATAATACACTTTCAAGTATATGTCACAAAATAATTCGAATTGTCTTAAAGATGAACGCTCCTTTTTTTTTTTATCAAAAGAATCATCCGGACAAAGGATTTAGTTTTATATAATTGTAACTGAACTTAGAAGTTGCCCTCTAAGCTGCCTACGTATCCCAACAGGGAATCAAGTCACACGTAGTTCCTACCATTCACAGTTTAAACTCTTGCGGGTCAGGAGTATCCATTTGTTTACCACCTTAGATTTGGTGGAGTGTTTCAGCAGTTTAACCACGTGCTACACTATTGGTGGTTGTTATCCACAGTTTTAGCTCATGCGGGTCTGGAGCAACAGGCAGTTTAGACTCATGCGTCGTGGAGTAGTTCACTTTTTTTTTTTTTTTTATGGCATGTATAACTTCACGAATTTTCCATTTATAGGACCAACTTTCACGCCATCTTTGTCCACTAATTTGTACGCACCATTCGTGTAGACTTCTCGAACAATGTACGGCCCATCCCATTTAGAGACGAATTTGTCTTTAGTGCGATGAGTCATAACTATTGGCCTTCGAACGGCAAGTACCATGTCCCCGACTTGAAAGGAGCGACGTCGAACTTTCTTATTAAAAGCTCTAGAGAGACGGGCTTGATAGCACTCCAGATTTTGTTGGGCCTCCAATCTCTTTTCATCCAAAGCTTCCAACTCTTCAAGGCGCAGGCGAACATTTTCTTCCTCCGTGAGCCCTTCTTGGATAGCAATTCTCAAAGAAGGAATTTGTTGCTCAAGGGGCAGAACAGCTTCTACACCATAGACCAAGGCATATGGTGTGGCTTGCGTCGGAGTTCGGTATGTGGTGCGATAGGCCCAAAGAGTTTCGCCTATCCTTTCGTGCCAATCCTTCTTTGACTTTGCCACCACTTTCTTCAACAAGTTACATAAAGTTTTGTTGAATGCCTCTGCGAGACCATTGGCGGGGGCATTATACATGGAGGACTTTCGTTGCTTGAGATTAAATTTCTCACATAACTTATCCATCAAGCCATTGGAGAAGGATTTTCCATTATCAGTGATAATGTACCGGGGAACTCCATAACGGTAAATAATATTCACACGAATAAAATTCACCACATCTTCCTTTCTAACTTGTTTGAGCGGTATGGCTTCAGCCCACTTAGAAAAGTAGTCGGTCGCAGCCAATATATATAAGTGTTGACCGGACGACTTTGGTAATGGCCCCACAACATCAAGGCCCCAAGCATCAAAAGGCCAAGAAGCAACGGTCGGGTGTAACGGCTCGGGTGGTTGATGAATGTAATTTGCATGAAACTGGCAAGCTTGACATTTTTGAGCATATTCTATGCAATCTTTGACCATAGTAGGCCAATAGTAGCCCATCCTTTTAATCCGAAAATGTAACTTGGGACCGGATTGATGTGCTCCACATATTCCAGAATGTGCCTCGTGCATCGCCTGATATGCCTCGTCTTCGCTCAGACAGCGCAACAGTACACCTTCAAATGATCTTCGGTACAGCGTGTCCTTGTACAAGATAAAACGAGGGGCTCGACGACGAATGTCAGTTCTTCTACGTTGCTCCTCAGGTAATTTTTGATACTTGAGATAATCAACGAGGGGTTGTCTCCAATCTTCTTTGTCAATTTCATAGGTTGAGACCACATGAGCGTTGCCTCCTTCAATATTTTCATCATCAATCAGTGATGGAACTACCCACTTTCGGCACACACGGACTTGTATCTCATGATCCGGCATGGTAAGTGAAGAGGCTAGCGCAGCTAATGCATCAGCTTGCTTATTTTCCCTTCTAGGAACATGCTTAATACTTGCACCTCCAAGCCGCCTCATTAGTTGCGTTGCATATTTGTGATACGGAATTAACTCGGACTTTTTGACTTCATAACTTCCCAAGAGTTGGTTAACCACTAATTGAGAGTCACCATAGATTTGAATGTCCAACTGTTCCATATCAACAGCTATTTCAAGTCCGAGTATGAGAGCTTGGTACTCAGCGACATTGTTTGAACAATGATGACTTAGAGTAAAGGAATATAGCAATATCCCTCCATCAGGAGTCACGAATACAATCCCTGCTCCAGCTCCATGACGATGAGCCGCACCATCAAAATACATCTTCCATGGTGGACGAATCTCGATAAGGAGTACATCCTCATCGGGTAAGTCATCACTTAGTTCCCATTCAGCAGGTATCGGGTGATCAGCAAGAAAATCTGCCAGAACTTGTCCCTTCACAGCTTTTTGAGGCACATAAATAATTTCAAACTGTTGTAGTTGAAGATACCATCTAGCTAGACGGTCGGACAACACTGGTCTACTCATCACATATTTTATGGGATTCGCCCTGGAAATGAGCCTCACACTATGCGCTTGAAAGTAGTGCTTTAACTTCTGTATTGCAAAAATAAGGGCTAAGCACAACTTTTCAATTGGCGAGTAATTTAGTTCGTTGGGGGTCATCATTCTGCTTAAATAATAAAGGGCAACCTCCTTTCCTTCATTATTTTCTTGAGCGAGCAATGCCCCCATCGATCGTTCTTGGGCAGCAATATAAAGGAGTAAGGGCTTTCCATGAATAGGTGCAGCCAACACAGGTGCTTTCATAAGATAAGACTTAATGCTATTGAATGCATTACTACATGTCTCATCCCATTGAAATGGCACATCTTTCTTCATCAAGCGACTAAATGGCTGACACCTTCCTGCTAAATTTGAGATAAATCTCCGCAGATAAGCTAATCGCCCTTGAAGACTTTTCAATTCATGAATGTCACGAGGTTCAGGCATCCTCAATATAGCATCAATTTTGGCCTGATCAATTTCAATACCTCGATGGCGAACCACAAAACCAAGAAATTTCCCCGACGTGACTCCAAATGCACACTTGAGAGGGTTCATTTTGAGTTGATACCTTCTCAATCGATCAAATACTTGTCTCAAGTCCTCCAAGTGATTACTTCTTTTCTTTGATTTTATAACTAAATCATCCACATAACACTCGATATTCTTATGAAGCATGTCGTCAAAGATACTTTGCATTGCTCTTTGATATGTGGCACCCGCATTTTTGAGACCAAAGGGCATCACTTTATAACAATAAATACCCTTAGGAGTACGAAATGCAGTGAGCTCCTCATCCTCCGGTGCCAATCGAATTTGATTATATCCAGAAGAGCCATCCATAAATGACAGAACTTCATGCCCAGTAGTTGCATCAATCATGAGTTCAGTGATCGGTAAAGGAAAGTCATCTTTGGGACAAGCATTGTTAACATCCCTGAAATCGACACAGATGCGGATTTGTCCATTTTTCTTTCGCACAGGCACGATACTCGAAATCCATGTGGGATATTTAACTTCACGAATAAACCCGGCTTCAATGAGTTTATTGACTTCCATTTCGATCAACGGAATCAAATCAGGTCTAAATCGCCGTTGTGCTTGTTTCACAGGTCGAACTCCCTTTTTAACAGCCAAATGGTGGACGGCCACTTTTGGATTTAAACCCGGCATTTCTTTATAAGTCCATGCAAAAACATCTTGATACTCCCGCAAGAGTTCAACATATGCCTTCTCTTCGTCAGGACTCAGTGAAGCACTTATGTATATTGGACGCGGGTCCTCTGAAGTACCAAGATTGATCTCCTTTAGATCATCCACAGTAGCCTTAACACCTTCCTCCAATTCAGGTGGAGCGTCTTCAGCATCTTCTTCTTCTTCAGGCGAGTCACCGTCAATTATGGTTATATGGTTGCATGAAGCAACACTCTCTTCATCATCCTCTTTTGGTCTTGTGTACACCACGGTATACTCCCTGACCCTCAATTCAGTCCCACACTTTATTACAAGGTCTGTGCATCTTCTCATTCTCGAAGGAATGATACTGCCAAATTTATGAGGACAATCAGAAGGTTCTTCAAGACTTTGCAATGACTTTGCCATTTTTCCTTTACTCTTATGAGAGTTTTGAGATTTTTATCTTTTTTGTGGTCCTAATCTCTTAAAAACAGATACCCGTGAAATTTTATTTTCCTTTTCGTGAAAAGCTTGAGATTTACCAACTATTTGAGAAGACTCATCCTCTATAGCAATATATTGGCTACTAACTCTATTGATCTTGATGCGGATTGGTGTAGGAGAGGAGTAGCCAAGGCCAAATTTGGGATTTTCAACGGCGTATCCTTTTTCCTTCAACATCTTTTGGGTAGGATTCAACCCATGAATCATGTCACTGGTAGATTGACGGGATGGAACATTTAACACCGCAGATTCTTTGAGATCGTATCCAGCCTTAGCGAGAAGCTTATAAGCGATAGGATCAAAACCTTCTTTAGTTCTTGACTTTGGTATGGTCTCTTGTTCAACTTCAGATTCTTTGGTTAAAAAGTTAGACCTTTTAAGTTGAGAAGATGACGCCTTTTTTGTATCAAGATGAGCTACCGGAAGAGTCAAATCTTTTAGAGTTTCATGCTGAATTGCAGGTGACTGTCCCTGTTCCATTCTTGATTTGGGAGGGCAGCGAAAGACAACTGATTCATTGTTTGGCAATGAAACATCAGTTTCTTCATGAACTTCCTCTTTTGATTTCGAAGTCATCACTTTCTCCCCTTTTGCATTTGGAGATTCGGGGTTCTGAATTTTATCCCCAGATAGAGGTTGTTCAGTTTTATCCTTCGCAATGTGCCTTTTGATGTAAAATTTGGCATCGGCGATATATGCTTCCGCCTCAGTGAAAGGATTATCATCAGCTTTCACACTTCTTGCCACCCCGTTTTGACAATACTTGAAGCATTGATGAAGAGTTGAAGGTACAACTCCATTTTCATGAATCCAGGGCCTTCCCAACAATACATTGTATGTTGTTTTAGCATCTATCACATACAATAGTGCTCTGGACGTCATGTCATCAATGATTATCTCCAAATTTAGTGACCCAAGAGCTCTTTGCCCTCCTTGATTGAAGCCTTGAATCATCAGTCGGCTATTGGAGAGTTCATCAACCGGGATACCAAGCTCCTTCAGAGTTTTTAAAGGGAGAATATTGACTGCGGAACCTCCATCTATCAACATTCTATTCACTTTTTGCTCTTTTGCATAACCAGTCACAAACAAAGGACGGTTATGCGGCGTTGACCCAAGCAACAAGTCTTCACTAGTAAAAGTGATACTTGTGACGTTCACCTCTTCATTGCTGGTAGACACACGACCTTCTTCATTGCCGGTGGGCGCACGGGCCATCTCACAGAGAGATTCGCAAGTATTATCTTTTTGTTCCTCGATATGATCTACTTGCGTTGTGTGACTTGCGACCACATCAACATCAAAGAATTCCTTTGGCAAAAACTCTTTTAAAGTAATAGGAGTTCGCGACTTTTGCTTGAAGATTCGGCCTCCTTGAAGATTATGATAATCATTAGTTTTCTTTACGTCATTCTCTTTCCCCTTCCAAATCACCATACTTCTTGTTAAGACCTTGCTCGCCCTACTAGATGGACAAGACTTCCGCCTCCTTTTTTGCGTGACTAGAGTCCATCCTTCATCATCCACATCAGACTGTAGCGCCTTTTCATCTTCATATACATGTTCCTGAAGAGTTGAAGGAGCACCTTCTTGTTTGATTTCTATAGGATCAAGTGATCCAAATTGAATTATTGGCAATACAGGCACCATGACCCTTTTATCCTCCACGGACTGCAGGGAACCAATGGACGTTTGATTCACACTCGCCTTGTCTTCTTCAAGGAGAATTTTTCCCTGTCTTGCCAACTCCATTACTTTGTCTTTGAAGACAAAGCATTTTTGAATGGGATGCCCGACCAATCGGTGATACTTACAGTAATTTGGATCGTCAGTGTCCCTGGCCTCATCAGGTCGCTTCATCTCAGGAAGCGTGATCAAGTTTATACCTAACAGATCGTCGAACATACCAGGGACATCAGAATCAAGGAAAGGGTACTCCTTATCCTGCATCTCCTTGAGAGTTGGTTTCCTCTTTCCTTGTTCTTGATGTGCATTGATCTTGCTATCTTCTCTCCTGGCAGTTTTGGGAACAACCTTAAAGGGCGTTACACTTGTAGCCATAGCCTCCTTTTTTTCATTTTTAAATGGTGGCTTGCCCCCTTTCCTCGCTTCTTGTCTCTCTTTGGCCTTGTAAGGGTCAGGAACTGGCGGTTCTTGTCCATCAAGATTAATCTCCAACTTATGGGCTTTTGTGGACAGTTCATCAAATGTTCCTGGTTGTACACCTTGTAAGATGTATCTGAGTCCCCAGTGCATACCTTGAATGCACATCTCGATCGCGGAAGATTCAGAAATTCGATCTTTGCAATTTAAGCTTAGATTCCTCCAACGGTCGATAAAATCAATGACAGGTTCACTCTTCCATTGACGTGTATTAGAGAGTTCAGTCATGCTGACAGTTCTCTTTGTGCTATAGAAGCGACTAAGGAATTCATGCTCTAACTGCTCCCAACTGTCAATGGTTCCAGACTCAAGATCCGTGTACCAATCAAAAGCATTACCCTTCAGCGAGCGAACAAACTGTTTAACGAGCAAGTCACCATCAGTGCCCGCATTGTTACAAGTTTCCACGAAGTGTGCTACATGTTGCTTAGGATTGCCCTTACCATCAAATTGTTGAAATTTTGGAGGTTGATACCCCACAGGCATTTTCAAACTTTCCACTCTAGCGGTGTAAGGTTTGGTGTAACCGCTGTATGGCTTGGCGCTTCCGCCCATCTTATCCTTGATTGTACCTTCGATAAATTCCTTCAGATTGTCAACATGAATGGTGCCATCAGGGGAGATTGAAAATTCCTTCGCGGCTTGTGACTTCGCATCCTCTTTCTCCTTCTCCCTTGATGACGAGTCCCCTTCATCTTGCACTTTGAATTTCTGTTTGGACATGCTAAGGCTATTTTCGCCTATATTTTCCACCATATCCATTAATTTGACTATCTTGGCATCCTGACTTTGTGCATGCACTACTAGCCCTTCGACAATTTTGGCTAGATTCGAGATCTGGTCTTCCACAGTTGTGGTATTGGTCATCATGACGGGCATCACCACAGAGGCAGCCGAATCACTTGGGCTACCAATGGATTCATCATGGGCTCCTTTCTTGTTAGGAAGCATTTCGAGATTTGCTTCTTCAGTCACAACGTTCGCCTTAGCCTTCTCTGCTAACTCCTTGGCCTTACTCCTTGTCAGAGGTGCAGTATACTGCGTCCCTTGAGTGGTTGAGACATCAGCAACTAAGCCTTCAAGAGAAAAGTTCACCTTCTTGAACTCCATCGAATTTTGAAACTGGTAAGTTGTTGGAAGAAAAGAGATGAGAGGCAGAGATTGTCCCACTGGGCGTGCCAGAAATTTGTAAGCACAAATTTTGTTGCCTGAAATAAAAGACAAGAAAACTTGCATAAATATCAAATTTATTAAATCAAATAATAAGCGGGTTACAATCTCTGAAAGTTCTTGAATCAAAGAAATTAATCCCCTGATTCTTTTCTTCGAATAGCTTCAATTGAAGGGGCGAAAAGACTTGTTCTCCAATCGAAAGGGTGTTTCCTACAATTTCGGCGTAGAAAACAATTGATTTGATGATGGCGTCAAGCACTTGGAACTTCGAGTCTTCAACACCGATAGCAGGAGGATTTGTTTGACTTGATTTGGATTTGGATTTGAGGAAGAAAGCTCTTGAGGGAATTTGACAGAGTTTCTCCGAATGTTAGGGATTTTTTTCTCTATCTTTGCCTTGAGGGAAGACCTCTATTTATAGCCAAAATATGTAGGCTAGGTCTTCAAGAAAACCCTCAGAATCTTCCTGCATTTTGGATCACTTGTTACTCAAGAAATCCATTTAACTTGGGCTTAAATAATGGGCCAACCCAAATAGTCCATTGTGAATTAATAAATCAATTAATTCACTCTAACTTAAATGGACACTATGAATTTAATTTGATTTAATAGCCCATATAATATTGGCCCAATTTACCGGTCCAAAACATAATGGACTTCTATAATTTAATTTAATTTAATCAAGATCAATTTAATAAATCTCGACTAAATAAATTAAATAAATTTTCTTTGTCTACAGGCTACTGTCACCATGTCTCAGACAATGGGTAACGAAAAAAACATCAGGTGTGATCCCGAGAACGAAGAAGAAAATCGGGATTAGAGAAAACACAACTGCCAAAATCTGAAGATGGAGCATACTTGTTACACATTGACTGAGTGAATTTAAAAAAAGAAGCCGGATACATATAGGAAACGGAGAAGGGGCACTTTCCTTGGCAAAGAGAATAGGACCTAAGGTCTCAAATAGGCCAAAATCAATTTATCGAATATCTCTTTCAGAACTAGGCCTTATCACCAGAGTTACATGCTGTGGCATAAAATACAGGAAAATATGTAGCAAATCAAATTCAAGAAAATAAATTGATCTTCCAACCTGGACGTGGCCTTTCACTATCCATATCAAAGTTCCAAACTAGATTTTTTTTTTCGTTTTTTCTTCCTTAAGGGAGTCTAGTCTGGACTTTTGATGATTTCTTTTAAGCTGTCCAACATAGATTTATAAATGAAGACTTTAACCCTGAAAAGAGAAAAAGAAAAAAAAAAGAAAATTAGTCAGTTAGTGAGTCTACTAATACATAAGTTATATTGTAAATTCAGAGCCACGTCATTATGGCGATGCATGACGAACTAAGAATAGTTATAAGAAATTATCTTTATTTTAATGAAAAACACACACAATATTATGATAACTAGTGTATTCGATAAAAGAATAAAAAGATATCTGATGAGAAGCTAATTAGTTCACTTGAAAATATCAAGATCAGGTTTAGAAAAGTGGTTCACTCGTTCTTTTCCTCTTTATAATTTTTGGGGCCCTGGAATTGAATAATTTGAGTATGTTCCACATTTGAACGGTTTAACTTTCCAACAACATCAGACCCATTAATGTTTTGCAGAATAGTCTTTTTTTTCTTGTAAGTCCCAATTGATGGTAACATGAAAATCAAGTCGAGTGAATCCAAAAAATTTAAAAGAGAAAAAATCTCTAGACCTAGATGCCGTCTTCCACAATTCACACGCTAAATGTCTAATTGTGTATTTTAAAAGAACTTGTCCCACATTGAAAAATAAAAAAGGCTTCTAATCATTATATAATACTTAGTTTCTTAATTAAGAAACCTAAACAATTATCAATGAATACGTATGATGGGTTCCTAAATCCGGGTTTTCTCGTTCCGTATCAAAAAATATGTCAAAGTCACTGTCGGATAGCTGTTGATGGAAGTGTAGATATTGAGCAAGCTTCCATTGTCATCTATAGCGTTTTGATACAGGCATTAATTAGCGTTTTGATGCAGGCATTAAATAGCCAGCTTTGATATCTCAATGTCTAGTTCTAGTAATGTTGTACTTTCTTCCATTAGTTTTGGGAGTTGGGACGTTTGGTTTAATAAACCAGTAGAATTCCATGAACCATACCTTTTTCAGCACTAGGCTCCAATGGAGGAAACTGCTAACCAAATGCGTTAGAAGCTAAATTCTGAACTTCTCTCACAGTGCAAGTCTAATTTGACCTCCATTTTTTTTTTCTGTTTTGTTTGTTTCTTCTGAGGGAGTTCATTCTCGACTTGGCTCTAAGTGTTTTGAATGAAAAAGATATTTTTCTTATTAGCCTGTATTGATATGATGGTAACATGAAAATGAAGAGACATTAATACATTTTCTTTCATTATTTGTTCATGAAAATACAAGAAAATATGTAGCAAATTAAATCCAAGAAAATAAATTGATCTGCCAACCTAGATGTGGCCATGCACTATCCATATCAAAGTTCCAAACTAGATTTTTTTTTCGTTTTTTCTTCCCTAAGGGAGTCTAGTCTAGACTTTTGATGATTTCTTTTAAGCAGTCCAACATAGATTTATAAATGAAAACTTTAACCCCGAAAAGAGAAAAAGAAAAAAAGAAGAAAATTAGTCAGTTAGTGAGTCTACTAATACACAAGTTATATTGTAAATTCACAGCCACATCATTATGGTGATGCATGATGAACTAAAAATAGTTATAAGAAATTGTCTTTATTTTAATGAAAAACACACAATATTATGATAACTAGTGTATTCCATAAAAGAATAAAAGGATATCTGATGAGAAGCTAATTAGTTCACTTGAAATATCAAGATCAGGTTTAGAAAAATGGTTCACTCGTTCTTTTCCTCTTTATAATTTTTGGGCCCCTAGAATTGAATGGACTATTGACTAATTTGAGTATATTCCATATTTGAGCATTTTTAATTTCCAACAGCATCAGACCAGTCAATGTTTTGCAGAATAGTCTTTTTTTTCTTGTAAGTCCCAATTGATGGTAGCATGAAAATCAAGTCAAGTAAATCCAAAATATTTAAAAGAGAAAAAATCTCTAGACCTAGATGCCGTCCTCCACAATTCACATCTAAATGTCTAATTGTGTATCTTCAAAAAACTTGTCCCACATTGAAAAATCAAAAAGACTTCCAATCATTATATAATACTTATCTTAATTAAGAAACCTAAACAATTATCAATGAATACGTATGATGGGTTCCTAAATCCGGGTTTTCTCGTTCAGTATTATAAAAAATGTCAAAGTCATTGTCGGATAGGCGTTGATAGAAGTGTAGATATTGAGCAGCGTTTTGATACAGGCATTAATTAGTCAAGTCGTTCTTTCTTCTATCAATTTCGGGGTCCAACTATAGGGGATTATATGTAATTTTTCCAACTTTTAGCATGAGAATAAACTTTTCTCATCAGCTTAGATTGTGGCACCAATTGGGGTAATTCAACAATCATATGATGCTAGAAAATTTTTCTTATTGAAGCATTAATTGGATAAATAGCTCTTGGTGAATTGCTACAAGAGCTGAAGACATTGGACTAGAACTTCTAATGATTCACCGTAAATATTAATAATGACGGTAACAACAATAATAATAAAAGTAATACACTGCAAAGTCAAGTACTAATATAACCCAAAAAAAAAAAAAGAAGAGATACATGGGTTTGCATGAACTCCATTCCAAGTCAAAAAGAAAAAAAAAAAAAAAGAAAAGAGTATGATCACAGGTTCATTTTTATGAAGTCGAGTGATGATCACCAGGTATGTAGCAAATGTTACCGACAAAGTTATCGGAGCTGAACCGGGGCAACAAAAAGTAGATTAAGGCAAGGGAGACTTTTTGAGTACAACATTTTACAAATGTCCCAAACTAAGCCATTAAGAATTCGGAGGGAGCTAAACTACCTTGAGAAATGTATCCAAACATTTGAACATAGACAACAGACTGGATCAGAGACCATAGAGTGTGGTGTTTGCCAGCATCCATTTCTTGTCGGTGCTCACTGATGCTATGGTTAGCTTTCTGAGACTTTACTTTGACTTTTGACAGTTTGTATTAATTGAAGAGATTGATCTTCATGATTCAGATAATCTTTTTCATTTTTCCCGGTTTATCTGCCGTCTGCTTGATATCAAGGAGTGGTCTCTCTGTGTCTGTATGTGAAAATTCTTTGTATATCTGTGCTTGCTTTATGCTGAGAAGTTGCGTTGACCTTGTAAATCTTAATTGTTTTTTGGGGAAGTGCCCTGTTCATTGTAAGTTTGTGATGGTGTAAATTTTCCTTCGTTATTGAGATTACCTTGAGGTTGAATTAGACTTTTCCCTTTTTCTCCAAGTTTTGATTCTTGTCATGACCCATGACCAATGCTGGCGATTGTTTGGCTGTTGCAATATCATTCAACTGAGTCGCTCCCAGTGCACTGTCATGAGTTAAAATTCTTGAATGTTAATCTTGATTTTTTTTTTTTAAATCTGGGAATCTGATCGATTCAATTAAAGATTCAATCTGATCGATATTATGTCTAATCAGGCGGTTTTCATGGATGTCATATTTCTTTCCCCAATTTTATGCGTGTGGCTCAAAATTATTGTGTTCTACACGTCTGATGAGTGATGTGAAACGAATAAAGCAGCTTTAGGGGAAACTAGGCAGGAAAACTTGCGACTGAACTCATTAATGAGTTCATTAAACATAAACAACAGACTTCTGAAACTAATTGATTCCGACAAGGGCAAATAAAACATTTTTGCATAAGTTGAATTGCCTGTCTTACGAATGGCCAATGTGCAAAGTTCAGGGCAAGCATACCTAGATTACAATTTTCAAGTGGCTGAAATTAACATATTTACAGTGAATTTAGTCAATTGCTATACCAACAGATCCATATTTATAGAGTCCTCAGATCAGCTTAATTTGCCATTGGTGAATCATAAACACAAACTCCAAACTCTTACATGTACAAATTGGGTATAATTTACCTGTGAGTTCTACCAACTTTCGTGGTGTCTTCCAAGATGGTACAACGTAATTCTGTATTGTGTCCATGTCCACTGTTTGTAAATGGTTTTGAGAAATCAAGCATGATCTGTTACTATAGTCCCATGGTCCCTAAAAGACAAGTCCCAGCTCTGGGGCCAAATCTTCTTAATTAGCCCTTGGATTTTTGCTTTGAAGAAGCTGGTTAATAAAAATTGACTGTCATCAACTTTTATAAATCAATTCCAATTACCAAGTCAAATCCTCCCCTAACCAGTCGTAGTTATAAATTTAAAAGAAAAAAGGTCTAATCAACAGAAACTGTTGTGAATGTTTACTTCCAAATGCTAACTCGATAATAACTAGAAACTACTGTTGCACTAGTTACTTTGTGATGTATTATTTTATTCTAGAGGAAACGAAGGAAGGGCAGAAAAATAAAACTCGTCAAAGTAGAATATGAGCTCAGGTCAGTCAATGATCGACTGTTGCAACTACCTCTCTCTTTTTCTCTCCTTACCCCACCATTACAAGTCATTCTCAAAGCAATTTCCTGACGGATTCAAAACACAACTTATGGAAAACACAGTCAGGCGTAGACTTGACTCCAAACCATTTATCCATACAGAGAAAACTGCTCTTTCCCTCAAACCTGAATTATAGTGATACAGTAACTTTACTACATTATTATTCTCACTTTATCCCTTTAATTATAGTGATGTAATCGCTTTACTCCCTAATATTATTTTCTAGATATTTTACCCCATCGTTAATCTAACCAGTATGTTCAAAAATTTTTAAATGTATTTACCACTTTTTTGTATATAATTAAAAATAAAAAAAGTTGGAATGGTTATTCTTCCTTTTTTCACTCTAAGAGTTTAAAAAACACAAAAATTTAAGAGTTTTCTTAAATTTCTTTTTTCACACTTATTCATACTAGGAAAAAAAAGAGATAGGAGAGAAAGAAACAAAAAAAATTGGATTTTGCCAGGAAAGAAAATAAGGAAGAATCTACTATTATCATATTACTTTAACATCATCGGGATTAGGATTGGAATTGGGTGGTAGACTAAAAAGCAAAGTAATTTTAAAATAATAAAAACATTGAATTCTTTCTTATTTGTATTTTTTTAAAAAAAAAGAATTGAGTTCTCTCCCTTTCTCTGCCCCCTATCTTTCTAATTTTTTTTCAATATTAACAAGATTGCCAAGACGAAAGAAATTAATGTTTTAACTTTTTTTTTCTTGATACTAAAAAGAAGAAGAGGCACTCTAAATTTTTTATTATTTTTATTATACAAAGAGGAGGCTACTTTCTTCTAAAAATTTTAACTTCCTAAATTGGTTTAATAGCGGAATAAATTATCTGAAAAATAACTTTAGCGGGTAGATTGATATTGAGGCTATAGTTTTATGGGGGGTAAAGTGATAATAATTTTAAGGGCTAAACATGTCTTTTCACTTCAATTAACAGACTCCATTAAGTTTGACCATTAGTTTTGAGGATAAAGTGACTAAAAAGTAACGTTCAGAGAAAAATTCATAGTAGCACCAAACATTAAGGGGTAAAGTGATAATAACCCTCAACTACTAGATTTATTAAGCAGTTATTCAAGTAGTTAGTCTAGACATAATAAAATTTTTCATAAGTAATAGAGTCTATTAATGCCTACCGCAGTTAAGGTTCTTTGCCAATTAAATTTGCAAAAAAAAAGTTCATTACGGAGGGAGATTTACAATCAACAATAAATGGCTGAGAGCTATGAGCTGGTATTACGATGATATTATATTTCACTTGCCATAGCACTAGGAGTGTCAATAGTGCCGAATCAAACCACTGAGCTTAGCTCGGTGGTCAACAGGGAGGGACTCCTTGGGCTATAGGTGGGGAGTTCAAACTCACCTGCAGCAAAAAAAAAAAAAAAATCCAAGGGAGTGCCATAGCACCCTCTTGGTCTAGTCAGATCTGCATACCTACTAGCCTCTGACACACAAGCCTCCTTAGGCTCCCCCTCCTTGTAGTGAGTTGATCTTAGGCAATCCAAGCCCAGCCATATCAAGCTTGGCGGGTTAAGAAATCTAAAAGTTTTCAAAGTGAGCCAAGTTTAGGCTATGAAAGGTTCAGCCATGTCTAGTCTCGGCCCACTTTGATATGTTCAACATTTTGTTGATGTATGCATTTCTTTAGCTAAATCCTATAGTAATTTGTACATCTATAGGCTGTAAGGTAGCACATAAAGGACATATATCAATGTAAGATAGTCATATAAAATTCAACTTAATATAGCCGGAGAAGTGAGTGCAAGTGAGAGATTTCGAATTCGATACATTCCACTTACACTTAAAAAAAAATTTAATCAAGCCAATTGTAATAAAAAATTTTATTTAAAGCTTTTCATTTAGTGATGTATTTTAATCTATTAGTAGATCAATTAGAGTAAATACTATATTTTCTCATTGCGTCATTGAAATTATGAGAGATTGCTTGTTAAATCCATAAAATTAATGAAATTTCAAATTTAACGATTGTAAAGCATAAGTGAACTTGGACCAGCTCAAATTCACCATGTTGATGAAAAGGAAAGACACGTTTCGAAGGAAAAATCCAAGGACAAAGACAAACGGCTACAAGGCTATGTTAAACTAACAATTTGACTAGTAATAGCAACACCACTGCAAAAGATCGATCTCATGAATTTGCCAGAAATACTTAGATATACTGCTCGCTGTGTTAGATAACATAATAGTTTAAGAAAAAAAAATATGTACTGGAGCTCAATTGTAAAAATTATTAAGTTAAACTGAAGGACAAATCCACCACACAGCTTTCACTGAAAGTACTACTTAGTCATCCATCTGCTCTATTTCTAAAGCAACAGAGCTACAGAGGGGTGCCGTTGACTCGTCAGAAGAACTACTATCGCTGCTTCTTTGCATGGATATGGGTGAATCTGGAGGGTAAAACGACGGTTTAGGAGGCAACCTTAGACCACTAGCATCACCTTCAAGCATTTCTAAGACTTCTCTCATTGAAGGACGATCCTCAGGTGTCATCTGTATGCACCACAAGGCAATCAAAATTAATTTTCGTATAATTGTCTTTTCTTCTTCAGTTGCATGATCTCCAATTTCCATTTCCTCCACCTGATCGAATTTGTCATATATCCATGATGGGAAGTATATTTGACTTGAATGCTCAGCATGTGCATCCACATTTCTCCTCCTCCCAGCCATCTCCATTAGTAACATTCCATAGCTGTAAACGTCTGCCTTGTGTGAGACTCTTCCAATCCTTTTGTAGAACAACTCCGGGGCCATGTAACCTAATGTTCCTCTCACAGCAGTAAGAGTTGCAATACTCTTTTGCATTGGGTAAAGTTTTGCAAGTCCAAAGTCTGAAACTTTTGGAACAAAGTTCTCATCAAGTAAGACGTTATGCGGTTTAATATCAAAATGCAGAATTTGCATATCACACCCCTGATGCAAGTATTCAATGCCACGAGCAACCCCCTTTGCAATCTCACAAACTTGTTTCCAACTGAATGGAGAACTATTTTGACAGTCTGAAAAAATTAACTTATCCAGAGAGCCATTTGGCATGTAATCATACACTAGAGCATGTTTTGAGACAGTAACACAAAATCCCACTAACCGTACCACGTTCACATGGTGTATTCTTCCAATAGTTGCAACTTCATTGATGAACTCTTGACCATTAGCTTTTGACTTGTTCAACATTTTGACAGCAACAGCATCTCCACTGCGCAATTTGCCTTTGTAAACCATGCCGTAGCCTCCTTCGCCTAGTTTTTCTTTAAAATTTTTCGTCATTGTCCTGATTTCTCTATATGAGTACCTAATGGGCATGAGTCTGCTGTTTGTTTGTAGGAAATCTTCTATTGTATCATACCTTGATAAATGCCTCTGATGCCACCTATAAAGCAGGAACGCAGACAAGATGGCAATGCCAAGGACACTTTTTGCCGTAATGAGTAGAACTGAAATCGAAGAAGAGAACAAGAAGACTTAGCTATGATTGACTTCTAGTATATATATATATATGCCCAATGGATAGAGTTATCGACTATAAATCAGATGCCTTACCGCAAAATTTGACAGCAAAACCCACGCCACCTGCTTATGAAAGAAAAAAGGTTATAATGGAAATACGGAATTAGAAAGAATCCGACTGATTAAGAATGGTTTTTTTGCACACGAAAGAAACAAGTTTACTCACTTCCGAATGTGTCAACGCGGTCGAGGATTGCTTCTGCTAGGGGACCTACATCGCCCAAGGAGAAAAGTCAAAGTCAATGTCCAATTGGATACTTGAAAATGAACTTTTATTAATTACTATTAATTCACCCTCATGTGTGTACCAGTTTCAAATCACTACGAGAATAAATTCAAATGAGAATTCAATAATTTATGTGTTCGTTAGGATCATAAAACAAATAACATTTCTAAAAAAGTTAACCGACACTGCTAGGGATGGCAACGGGGCGGGGTTGGGGCGGGGGACCCCTCCCCCGTCCCCCGCCCCGTTGCCTATTAGTTCCCCCCGTCCCCCGCCCCGTCCCCCGCCTCCTGCTCCCCCCGCCCCGCCCCGCCCCCGCCCCGCCTTGCCCCGCTTCCCCCGCGGGTGCCCCCGCGGGGTTAATAAAATTTTATTATATAATTTTATTATAATTAAATTTTAATAAATAATCAAGTACTAAAATATCAACACATCACCAAATTATTATTCATTGTAATTTTACAATTGAGACTCATAAAAACAATCAAACATAAGTTATTTGAATACAATCCAATATGATGAAATAAATATAACTAAAATAGTCAAATTTTCACTTTTAGTACAAATGCAATCACTAATTCATTATTGTGTTTGTGCTTTTTTTTTAGAAAAGAGTGTTATTCTATTAAGTGTAATTAGAAATTTAGTATAAATGTATTAGTAAATTTAGTATAACTAATTAATAAATTCTATTAGTAGACATTTAGAATTATTCATATAATTGATAATATCAATTATATTACATAAACTAATATACATTATATAATACATCTAACTAATAATATCATTATCATAAGTTTATAACTAATTAACTTACATATTATATATAATTATATATATATTTATATATATATATATATATATTTTTTTTTTTTTTGCGGGGGCGGGGCGGGGGTATACTCCCCCGCCCCCCGCCCCGTTTCTAAGCGGGGGGGAAAAATTCCCCCCCGCCCCGAGAGCCCCCCGCCCCCATTGCCATCCCTAGACACTGCTGTCTAAAATCCAAGTATTCTAATTTGACTTGATTTCATATTTAAAAAATCAAATGAAAAACTATGTGAGAATATACACAGCGATAAAGACAACTAGTAAAGACGAAATATCAAGGTTTCTGGTACTCTCATTCCCCAAAAAAGAAAAATAAAAAAATTCACGTAATTAGTTTCCAAATTAAACAAATGATTTAGGGGAATCGGAGCGGGTACGGTTATGTACCGTTATTGTATTTCTTGCATATTTTGATTGTAAACACCAAATGTCATAAGATTTATGACAGCTTATCTAAACGCAATAACTGAACGCAATCATACCAAAAAAAAAAAAAAAAAACCTGTCTTTAGTTAATGTCATGTGCAAACTAATCAAAGTAGTGATATTTGGTAATGCAATTCGTTACATGAATGATACATTGAATTTTGGCTCAGTCAAATTCAAGAAATTTACTTGAAGCTGGAAAACGAAAGGGACTTTTCCCAGAATTGACTCAGTCAAATTTCATATTCTACTCTCCTTTCTTTTTTTTTTCTCGAGAAAAATGAGTTACTAGCAAAAACTGGGGCAAGAATTTCGCAATTAAAAGGAGAATTTGGGATAATCTAAATCCACATTTTGAAAGTCTAGACCCATACCTCCAATGCATGAATCAATTCTACTTTAAACATTTACACTTATATGATGTATGAATTTGAAATAAATGGCCGTTAACAATATTTTGACTGTTAAATAAAAATAAAAGTACCTACTACCATATTTAGCCTCCAAAGATACCACTGCATACCAAAGAGTGGAGTAAGAATTGCACTATTAAAAGGAGAATTTGAGATTGGCTAAATCTACACTTTCTCAATCTAGAACCACAACTCAAATGCATTAATCAATTATATTTTGAACATTATATTAAGACCTATATAGTGTATGAAATTTAAAATAAACGGTTGTACTTATCAACAAGATTTGGTTGTCTATAATTAAAAAAAAAAAGAGAAAGAAAAATGAATAGCAGTACTATCATATTTAGCCCCAAATGTGCCACTTCATACCTTAACTTAAAATCTTCCAATATACGGTAATTTGCCATTACTTTCCCAAAAAGAAAGTTTCAAGCAGTAGTACTGAATACTTTTTAAAAGATCATAATAATCAATCATCAATCACGATGTTAATAAATCTTCAAATCAGTGTACTTACAAAAAAACGATTTCTTCCTGAGCTCCAAGGCTTCTCCCCAACGGATCTCAAAGCCATTAGATAGAAGATTGTGGATGTCTTGAAACGAAATATCTCCTGCTGATACATTAGGGAGACACCGCAGGTCTACAGGAGCTGTCTTATAGACAGTGCACGACTCTTCAATATCAGATGCCACCACGCTTTCACCAACCACAACATAGCTGTAATAATTGGACGGAGCTTTCATTTTTGAAAAATGATTTGCAGTGATATTACAGGAAGCAGTGTCTACATAAAGAGGATATTTTGATTTCACGGGATTTTTACAGCTGACAAAGACCAACGAACCAGCATCGGGATCAAACTCCATGTTGTAAATTGTACCAGTTTGATAATAGAAGTTGTCGTAGTATGGACTTAATGGGTAGATTGGCAGAGTAGAGCAGTTGTTCTTTTGCACCCCAGGATCAAATATACGAAGTGTCTGTTTCTCATAATCAATACTGTTTAGCTCCACAGATAAGTTATAACGAACATTCAAGGATAGAACAGTGCGATTATTTTCACAAGAGAATTCAACACGACGTTCAGGGCACAAATCGGGATCATCACCACTAAACTGAAACGGGCACTTTAAATTGATGTCGGTGCCCCGGCAAGTGGATGGGCTATGGTCACAGCTGGTGTCTGTCGAATTGAATAAATAAGGAACATGTACTTGACAATGGTCATATATAAAATAATAAACTGAGAACCCGGACACCAAGAAGTAAATCAAGAATAGGGACAACAAAACTACCAAAATCTGAAGTTGGAGCATACTTGTTAAACATTGGCTGACTGAATTTTTTTTTAAAAAAAATAATAAGAAGAAGAAGAAGAAGCCGGATATATGTAGCAAACGGAGAAGGGGCTCGGATATATGTAGGAAACGGAGAAGGGGCTCTTTAGGTTGGTAAAGACTAAAGAGAGTAGGATCTAGGGTCTCCAATCCAATAGGAATGTAAGCCAAAATTACTTTATTAATTTTCTCCTTTGGATACAGCCATTATTACGACAGAGTTATATTGCTATGGCTTAACTCCTACTCATTTTGGGTTCGGCGTGACTTTAAACAAAAAAAAAAAGGTAAAATCAATTTTCTTCTTTATAAGATAATATATAATTCCAATGCAATAAATAAGCATTATAGCTAATATACACTTGGCGAGATAAACACTAAAGTGAAGGCATTTGAAGACAATCAAGGGTTTGTTCTTGAGGGGGGAGGGATGGGCTGGGTAATACGAGAGGAGAGAGTGTAAGTAAGAGATCTAGAATTCGAGACCTCTCACTCATATTTAAAAAAAAAAGTTTGTTCTTTGATTAATTATTTCAATGGATTGTAATTCCTAATTTTTGTATAATATTCAATATTTTTGATATTTTGATTTCCTTGTGCATCTAGATTTTAAATTTTTTTTAGTAGTCAAAAAATGCAAAATATATAATCTACCAAAGAGTAGTTTTAACTAATTATGATTATTCCATATAAGCACTTTCTATATTCAGATTTTGCAAAATTTTATAACAAATGAGAATAAGTTCTAAGTTATTTTTTTTCTAGTAGAGAAAGAGTGTGATTTAAGGAGCGGAGAGAGGTAGAAGGATTTAAACTCAAAATCTCTAGTTAACTGATATTAATATCTCAAGATCACTCTACTCTATAAGTTTAATAAGGTTGAGAAGTTTTGTTTAATAATCCCATAAAGCATAATTTTGGAGCATTTGGGTCCAATGGAGGAAACTGCCAACCCATGCTAATTAGTTCGTTTGGAATATCAAGATCAGATTTACAGAAGGCGTCATTTTCTTCTTTAATTTTGGGGCCTCTAAATTGGAGCGGTCTGTGGAGATAGTTTCATTTTTCAATAATAGACTAGTAAAAAAATTCCACATACATCATTTTTTGAGTATCGGGGAAATTAATAGCTGAATGACTTAAATTTAAATCTCGACTTGAATATTGAGAGAATCAAATGTTCTTTATCATTTTGCGGTCTACTCTTCATCTTTATGTTGATATTGTTTTGTAGAGATTTTTTTCGTGGATAAAACAAGAACCCTAATAATGAGAAGGTTGGTTATCATTTAGCACGATTTGCTTGACAAAACTTAAAGGAAAATTTCACAGAATTTTAGAAAAAAATTGACAGTTTTTGTACAAATGAATTAAACAATGCGCAATTGTCTCTTTGAAACCCCAAGTGCATTGAAAATATGCTGATCTAATAAAGCCAAATGAATATCCTTAATTATCATGTCTAAACTAGATAGAAGGTTCATTCTTCTTTGTCAGCTGCAATTGATAGTAACACGAAAATCAAGTCTAATAAATGAAAAAAAAAAAAAAAAAAACTCTAGACCTAGATGTGGTCTTTCACGATTCACATTAACCATCCATTCTAGAAATTTTTTCCCTCATTCCTTGAGGGAGTCCAATCTAAGCTTTTGTTTTTTCTTTTTCGTTTTTAGACTTCAGTACCTACCAAAGTCGTTTTTGACGAATTTTTTCTTATTTTTTATAGGGATGAAATGGTTTTTTAGTTTTTCTTGAGCAATGAATTCTTTTTTAATTCTGTATTATTTATCCGTCTACTACTTTTGTTATTATTATTATTATTATTAGTCTGTGAGTATGTGTCTACTCCTTTTCACTTTAGAAATGAAGTCCTTGTTCTAAATATATATGTTTTCCTAGGAACTGTCTGCTACATAAAAACTCTTTTTCCTTTTGCCTCGTTCCCTCCTAAATTTCTAAGATTAAAAGATTAAGAAACCTTAAAATTCATAAAATTATTTCACTTGGATGGATACACCCTGGGTAATTATGTTTTAGACTTGTAGTGATAACTTGATAACAATTTTTAATAAAAAGATGAAGTCATAAACATAATTCATTAATTTAATGACGATATAAGTACAAAATCAACATCTTAAGAAGTTTGGTTTACTGGTTAGTGTTTTCCAGACATAGAAAAATCGTACTTTAATGAGTTATAAAGAGTTAGTCGTTTCCTTTGTATTGTTTATTGATTTCTTGCAATTCAAAATTCTGTAAATATTATTATTGTCCCATGTTGGGCTTGAACCTAAAAAAAAAATTAAATAAAACCAATCTCGCTGAGTAAGACGAATCTCCAATAAAGACTAAGATAATTGTTTTGAGTTAAGAATATCAAAATTTTTCTGCTGCTTAACAATCTCAAGTTTTTGAATCAATTTTAAGTCAAGATCAGAGTAAACACAACAATGTAACTATAAGGAAGACTGAACCAATCCTTATTCTTATTTTGAATGAACTAGAAGAACCTTAATATATTTGTGTCCGATTGAAAAGTTTTCTGGTGCCTTCACTACTAATCATTTGGGTGATGCATGAGGAGAGGAAAACAATGTGAACATTATTGTATAATTTTTTTTTTTTTTTTGAAAAAAAAGTAATGACGAATGATGTATATGATAAAAGAAAGTATGAAATATTTGTGAAAAGTGCTAATTAGCTCAAATATCAAGATCAGCTTTTGGAGAAGTTTTTCTTGGGGAAATTTTGGAAGGGGAACATGAAAATTTTAAATTCATGAGGAGGGAATAAGCTTCAGGAAATTTGTAAATGGGTTATTGATTACTATTCTTAGATTATGCAAAAAATTAGTGCTGCAGCTGAATCTTGAATTCTGAGGAAGGCAAAACTCGACTTTAATGCTTATTTTCCAATCTACTCTTTCTGTTGTCAACGTTTTGCCGAACAGTGTATTTTTCTTGTAAGCCCGAGTTGATGGTAACGCGGAAATAAAGCTGAGTAAATCAAAAAAATTTTAAAAGAGCAAAAATTCTAATAAATTTGAGTAATTCGACCGAGGTGTAGCTTTTCACAATTCCCACACTAATTGTCTAATTGGAAAATGGGCTTTAGTAGTCAAAAAGGTTTTAGTGAGGAAGACTTTCCCTACTTTTACTTTTCTCTTTAGTAAAGTTTCTCTTCATAATTAACGAATTCTGAACGCAAACTTTTGCGTGTCCCATCTAACTGCTTTCCTTCAATGTTTTAAAAATCAGACCGTTAATTGAATCGGTGAAATGAAAGGGTCGAGGTTCAATCGATCGGACCGGTTCAACCTCGGTTCAATGAATTTTTTAAAAAATAATTTATATAAATATATATATGTACAAAATAAGACATATAATGGACTAATTTAATACTTTATATGATGAAAAGTTTACTATTTTTTAATAACTTGGATTTTTAAAAATAAAATTTTTAAATTATAAGTTAAAACAAATAAATTTCATCTCAATTTCAATTATATCTAAATCCAACCCAAAAATATCACAATATTTTGAAATTATACAAAATTCACGTCTATGAGAATTTAGATATTGTGAACTTAAATTTTAATTTACGTTTTGGGATTTAGAGATTGCAATTTAAAAAAGGAAGTTTGGAGTTCGAAAAAAGTCAAGAAAATCGAAAATAGAAATGTAAACTTGATAAGAAACAAAAAATGAGATAGAAGTGAGTGGTTGTGGCATTAAATAATTTGGGTTAAAAAATAATTATTTTTTAACTTTTGTCAATTTAATGGACAAAAACAAAATTAAAAAGATGGAAGAAAACATCAATAAATTAAAAATAAAGGGCTTTGATTAAAAAGGGACTGACAAAAGAAAAAAGCATAGAGAGAGAGAGAGAGAGAGAGTTGAAAATTAAAAAGAAAGAACTATGAGAGGATGAGATTTTGTAAGAAAAATGAAAAAAAAGAAATATGAGTATTTCCTTTATATAAATAAGTTATCAAAAAAAACTAATAAGATGTGATGGTGCAACGGTTAATACATTGGTCTTCTATTACAAAGGTCTTGAGTTCGAATCTTGATAGTTACATTTTGCAAAACTAAAAAAAAAACAGAAGAAAGAAGGTTAAAAATTGGTTCAAATCCGGTTCAATGGCGGTTTTCGCGGTTCAATTGGAAACTCTCTCTCTCTCTTTTTTTTTTTCCTTTTACTTTTGAGGTAAACCTACTTTAGACTTCTAAAGTCGTTGGTCTTTGTACTAAAGTCCTCGTTGTTTTGCTTGTTAGCCCCGGTTGATGGTACACGAAACTTTAAGAGCATTTTCCATATCGGATAGAAGTATGGATGCTGAGCAAGCTTTCATTGTCATCTACAGATATCACATAGTAAATATGTCAAATTAGCGTTTTGATACAGGCATTAATTAGTCAAGTCGTTCTTTTTTTTTTCAACAAACGGTTTTTTCAACAAACGGAGTCAAGTCGTTCTTACTTCTATCAGTTTTGGGGTCTAACTATAAGGGGCAGAAACATGCAGCTAGGACCTACTTAGCAATTCTGCTCCACAAAAACATTCTTAGTTCCTACAATTCTATTCTTTTCTTCTTTTTTTTCTTTCTTTTTCCACACGGAGATGGCCAACCAAGTTGAATGTAGACATGGAATCTCTTTTGATTTATTGATGACCAGAAGGAAATTCTTATCAGACAAATTCAGTCAGATTTTGTTGTATTTGCATTTCCAAGCAATTTCATACTCGGCTCCATAACCATTGATATTTAGGACGAAGATGCATTTATTTTATTATACAGGAAAATTCTACTGAGTGATGGAAAATGTCAGATGACTTTAGAAGAAGACTTTGGATATATTAATATAGTGAGTATTCGTGTACAAAGTTAAAAGTTATAGATAACTTATATTAGTTAGCAATTACCACTTGTAGCTCGTTGTGGCTTCTAATTTTCAAAAAAAAAAAAAAATCAACTGCATAATTATGAAGAGCTTGACATGATAAAATTAACTAATTGTGTTATTGATTTAAAATGTATTTTAGTTCCACACTAGTCTACTCCATTTCTTGGCTACAGAGTTGCACAGTTGTTTTGTTGAATCTTCAGAGCATTTCGAAAATTTCTATCATTGCTTTCAAAGCATTGCTTTCAAAACTAAGTTCCTCGCATTTCCATTTTCCTCTTCAATCATACAATCTCCAATTTCCTTGTCCTCTCTTTGGTTGAACTTTCCTCTCTGTGCAGTTGATAACATTTATGATTCATAATTATCACAGGAAGATTTTAAGTGAAGGAGAGAGGTTCCTTCATAAAGTGATCCTTTTATGATTATTATTGTCTGGGTCCATGATTGATGATGATAAGTTGACTTGGAATTTTTTTTTTTTTGAGTGTTGACTTGGAAATCCATTTTTAATCAACTTTTAGAATACCAACAAGCAGACTTTTCTTGTTGGGCTCCGTTGATGGTAGTTTTGATCGGTAAATGCATTTAAAAATGAAGCCCTTTTGGTCTATAGTCCTTATGTTGTTATTGCTGCTTAAGAAAATTAAAATAACAATTGCACCGTAAAATGAAACTTAGGGTGAGCACAAAAATCCAACAGAGTCTATAGCAAACAGATATAGCTATTAATTGGGGATGTCAACTTGAAAATGCTTCTCAGTTGTTGCTTTAAAGGGAATTCTTACAGCACAAATTATCATAAAAAGGAGGTCAAGTGAAAGCTTTTGGACGTATTGGCTTATTGCTCATATTTAGAAAATATTAGAAATAGTTTTACAGAATATTTGGATATTGCAGTGCGATCAGCTAAGTCAATTACTGCTACTTCAAAACATTGCTGTACAAAATTATCCGAGCTGAACCCGGACAACAAAAAGTAAATTAAGGCAAGGGAGACTTTTTGAGTACAACATTTTACAAATGGTCCCAAACTAAGCTATTGAGAATTTGGAGGGACCTAAACTATCTTCGGAAATGTTTCAGGAAATACTGAGACAGGAAATGCAGGCAAGGGAGACTAAAACTACCAAAATCTGCTTTGAGTGAAGTCTTGTGACTTTGTACTTGGATCAGCAGCATGTGGTCCTGAAGAGACGAAGACTCATCACCAATTGGCATTTTATAGTCAATTACATTTATAGAATATCTGCTGTTGCCACATACTTTAATTAGCTGCTGACTTTGTACTTGGACGGTTTAGTTCATGATCAGCAGCATGTGGTCCTGAAGAGACGAAGACTCATGGAGTGGACTTCACCAATTGGCATGTTATAGTCAATTACATGGCCCAGATTGATATATTCAAAACATTTTTCGTGGAAAAAAAAAAGGGATAAACTAAAGCGATTTGGCACCAGAGCAGGAACTCACATTAACGGTCTTCAAAGTTGTGCTTATCTTGAAACCAGCGGTCATTGTTCTGGTAGTAAAATAAGTTGGAACGGTTATTCGTCCTTTTTTCACTCTAAGATTTCCAAAAGCATAAAAATAAAAGAGTTTTCTTAAATTTCTTTTTTAACACTTATTCATACTAGGAAAAGAAAAAGAGATAGGAGAGAAAGAAACAAAAAAAATCCGATTTTGCAAGAGAGAAAATAAGGAAGAATCTAGTATTATTGTATTACTTTAACGTCATCGAGATTATGATTGGAATTGAGTGGTAAACTAAAAATTAAAGTAATTTTAAAATAATAAAAACATTGAATTCTTTCTTATTTGTATTTTTAAAAAAAAAAAGAATTGAGTTCTCTCCCTTTCTCTGCCCCCTATCTTTCGAATTTTTTTTCAATATTAACAAGATTGCCAAGACGAAAGAAATTAATGTTTTAACTTTTTTTTTCTTGATACTAAAAAGAAGAAGAGGCACTCTAAATTTTTTATTATTTTTATTATACAAAGAGGAGGCTACTTTCTTCTAAAAATTTTAACTTCCTAAATTGGTTTAATAGAGGAATAAATTATCTGAAAAATAACTTTAGCGGGTAGATTGATATTGAGGCTATAGTTTTATGGGGGGTAAAGTGATAATAATTTTAAGGACTAATTCAGTAAAGTTTGACCATTAGTTTTTGGGGTAAAGTGACTAAAAAGTAACGTTCAGAGAAAAATTCATAGTAGCACCAAATGTTAAGGGGTAAAGTGATAATAAGCCTCAACTACTAGATTTATTAAGTAGTTATTGAAGTAGTTAGTCTAGACTACAATAAAATTTTTCATAAGTAATAGAGTCTATTACTAAGGTTTTTTGCCAATTAAATCTGCAAAAAAAGTCATTATGGAGGGAGATTTGCAATCAATAGTAAATGGCTAAGAGCTATAAGCTAGTATTACGATGATATTATTTTTCACTTGCCATAGCAATAGGACTATCAATAGAGTCAATCAAATTGATTTCGGTACATTTGTTCCACCCAAACTAGGGCTGAGCTTAATATGACATAAGGAGGGTTCAATTTTTGGGCCTATTGCTGATGCTCATTTTAAAGTGAGTTGATGTTAGGCAATCCAAGCCCAACCATATCAAGTTTGACGGGTTAAGAAATCTAAAAGTTTTCAAAGTGAGCCAAGTTTAGGCTATGAAAGGTTCAGCCATATCTAGTCTCGGCCCACTTGGATGTGTTCAAGATTTTGTTGATGCATGCATTTCTTTAGCTAAATTCTATACGAAGTGTGTGTTGCTCATAATCAATACTGTTTAGCTCCACAGAAAAGTTATATTGTTGTATCTCCGGATAGTAACCACTAATCATGGATATAACAGTGCGATTTTTTTCACAAGAGAATTCAATAACACGACGTTCAGGGCACAAAACTGGATCATCACCACTAAATTGAAACGGGCACTTTAAATTGATGTCGGTGCCCCCGCAAGTGGATGGGCTACGGTCACTGCTGGTGTTTTTGATATTGAAGGTAGGATCACCATATCTCAGACAATGCTCATCGGGAAAACTACCAGATGTGATATCCAGCACCCTGTAGCAAATCAAGATTAGAGACAACAAAACTACCAAAATGTGAAGTTGAAGCATACTTCTTAAACACCGACTGAGTGAATTGAAACAAAGAAGCCGGATATGTATAGGAAACGGAGAAGGGGCTCTTTACTTGGCAAAAAGAATATGTAATGTACGATTGCGGGATCAATATAAGCTATTGACAATTGATCGTCAATTACAACTATATCAAACTCGGTGGGAAAAATACTTAGACTAACTTAGACTCTTGCGATGACAATTAAGTGTTATTCTCGATCGATTATTTTTCTTTGATCATATAATCTAAAATTTGGATTATTAACTTTTCTTATATTCTTCTTCTGCATATAACTTCAGATTTTATCAATAGTAAAAAAAACTTGAAACGTGAATCTATTGAAGAGTAGATTTACCTAATTCTCGTTATCCTTACCAATCGCTTTAACCAAATTTTGCAAAATTTCACAGCAAATGAAAACAAGCCTAAATTCTAATTAGCCACTTTTGATATCTCAATATCTAGTTCTAGTAATGTTGTCATTTCTTCCATTAGTTTTGGGAGTAGGGACGTTTTGTTTAATAAACCAAGAGAATTCCATGAACCATACTTTTTTTTTTTTTAGCACTGGGCTCCAATGGAGGAAACTGCTAACCAAATGTCCTTTTTTTTTTTTTTTTTTTTGAAGAAGTTAACCGAATGCCTTAGAAGTTAAAGGATTAACTACTCTCACAGAAGAAGTCCAATTTGCACCAAACCTTTATTTTTTTTTTTGTCCTGAGGGAGTTCAATATAAACTTGGTTCTGAATCTTTGTTCTTTTTTATTTTCCTGCCTACTCTTAACTTGTTGTTTTGTAAGAAAAAATATCTTTCTTGTTAGCCTATATGAAAATGAAGAGACGTTAATACATTTTCTTTCAATATTTATTCATGAAAATACAAGCAAATATGTAGCAAATTAAATTCAAGAAAATAAATTGATCTGACAACCTGGATGTGGCCTTTCACTGTCCATCTCAAAGTTCCAAACTAGATTTTTTTTTTTTCGTTTTTTCTTCCCTAGGGGAGTCTAGTCTAGACTTTTGATGATTTCTTTTAAGTAGTCCAACATAGATTTATAAATGAAAACTTTAACCCCGAAAAGAGAAAAATAAGAAAAGAAGAAAATTAGTTAGTTAGTGAGTCTACTAATGCATAAGTTATATTGTAAATTTAGAGTCACATCATTATGGTGATGCATGATGAACTAAAAATAGTTATAAGAAATGATCTTTATTTTAATGAAAAACACAAACAATATTATGATAACTAGTGTATTCGATAAAAGAATAAAAAGATATCTGATGAGAAGGTAATTAGTTCACTTGAAAATATCAAGATCAGGTTTAGAAAAGTGGTTCACTCTTTCTTATCCTCTTTATAATTTTTGGGCCCTGGAATTGAATGGAGTATTGAATAATTTGAGTATATTCCACATTTGAACGTTTTAACTTTCCAACAACATCAGACCCATTAATGTTTTGCAAAATAGTCATTTTTTTCTTGTGAGCCCCAATTGATGGTAACATGACAATCAAGTCGAGTAAATCCAAAAAATTTAAAAGAGAAAAAATCTCTAGACCTAGATGCCGTCTTTCACAATTCACACGCTAAATGTAGGGGTGGCAATTCCTGACACGACCCGAAAACACGACACGAAGCTAACACGAAATTAATGGGTTTGGGTTGAGGTTTCGGGAGTTCGGGTCAGAATCGGGTCGAACCCGATGAACCCGAAAAGAAAACAGGTCAATTTCGGGTCAACCCGTGGTGACCTGATATGACCCGATGTGACCCGTTTACGAATTAAAACTAATTTAATAAACATTAAAATTATTTTATCTAACTAAACTAAATCATTCTTTTTTTCCAAAGGCATTAATTACTTAATCCTAAATGAATTTATTTAACTTGTGTGAAGTTAAAATTATTATATTTGGACAAATAATATATTATGTTATTTTTTACTTTTATGCTGTTTTAATTTATTTTATATTTGGTTTGGGATAAAACACTTTTATGGTGTTTAATTTATTTTAGATTTGGTTTGAAATTATTTATTTAAATTTTTATTACTTGATGATGTAATTAATTGTGTGAAAAATTGATTTTATTAGAAATTACAGTGATAAATTAATAAATTAAAATTAAGTTTCGGGTCATTTCGGGTCGACCCGCCAACCCGAATTTTTCGGGTTCGTGTCAGGTACACTGACCCGTTTCGGGTTGACGGGTCGGGTTCGGGTCAGCAGGTTCCTTGTTATACTTAAGCCTCAACCCGACCCGCCAACCCGAACCTGACCCGATTGCCACCCCTAGCTAAATGTCTAATTGTAAAATGGTTTCGCCTTATACGAAGTGCAAAACCAAAAAGATTCTTGTTTAGGATTTTTCAAATTAGATAACAAGGGTAATTATTGTTGTGAATAATTGTGTATTTAAAAAAACTTGTTCCACTTTAAAAAATAAAAAAGACTTCCGATCATTTAATAATGCTTAACTTCTTAATTAAAAACCCCCAAACAATTATTAACCAATATGTACGATGGGTTCCTAAACCCAAGTTTTCTCGTTCCGTATCATAAAAGATGTCAAAGTCATTGTCGCATTTTGATGCAGGCATTGATTAGTCAGGTCACTCTTTCATCTATCAATTTCGGGGTCTAACTATAGAGGGTTATGTATAATTTTTCTAACTTTATTCTTGTTACACACCACCTAAGTGGAAAACTTTCTAATGATGTATTGTAATAGTACCACTGTAAATTGTGTTGTATTTTTAGCATAACAAATGATGCACTTCAATTCTCCTCATCTTATACCTGCAAAAAATACGATCTTCTGAGTCACCCTAAATCGCATCCCCGGCCCATTTAATAAAGAATATGTCTGCTAAATCGAGATCAAAAAAGAAAGTTATCAATTTTGGTCAGAAAACGTTAAAAGCAGAAAGCTTACACACCGCGCCGTGAACATCACTTCTTAATGGTCAGTCCACACCAAAAGCCAGTTCAAACGTATGGTTGGCAATTCTGCTCCACAAAAACATATGTGGTACTAGCAGAAGACAACTCAATATCTTATCTTGTTTTTATTCCTACTTCCTACAATTCTATGCTTCTCTTTTCTTCGTTCTTTTTCCACACGGAGATGGCAAACCAAGTTGAATGTTGACATGGAATCTTTTTTGATTTATTGATTGAAGGAAATTCTTATAAGACATTTTCAGTTAGATTTTGTAGTATTTGCATTTCCAAGCAATTTCATACTGGGCGCCATATCCATTGATACTTAGGACGAAGATGCATTTATTTTATTGTACAATAAAATTCTACTGAGTGATGGAAAATGTAGCTGGGGTAATTCACTAAAATGTACTTGTAGCTAATACCCTAACCATTCTTTACCAGTAAAACCAACAGGCGGAATGATCAGATGACTTTAGAAGAAAACTTTAGATATATTAAACTAGTGCTAATATAGTGAGTATTGATGTACAGAGTTACAAGTTACAGATAACTTAGATTAGTTAGCAATTACCACTTGTAACTAATTGTGGCTTCTAATTTCAACAGAAAAAAAAATCAACTGCATAATTATGAAGAGCTTGACAAGATAAAATTAATTAATTGTGTCATTGATTTAAAATGTATTTTAGTTCCACGCTAGTCTACTGTATTTCTTGGCTACAGAGTTGCACAGTTGTTCTGTTGAATCTTCAGAGCATTTTGAAAATTTCATCATTCCTTTCAAAACTGTTAGATTCATGAGTAAAGAATTATATCCCACATTGGTCCGAGAGATAGAGAAAGAGCGATTGATATGTAAATAAAGCCCGAGACCTAATGGCTTAAGCTTTTGGGTCAGAATTGGATTCCTGACTTACATATTGGGTTTTTTGTGCACTCTTTCGAGGTGTTTCTCCCTGTCAAAAACATTGCTTTCAAAACTAAGTTCCTCGCATTTCCGTTTTCCTCTTCAGTCATACAATCTCCCATTTCCTTGTCCTCTCCTTTTTCCTCTTCAGTCATACAATCTCCAATTTCCTTGTCCTCTCCTTGGTTGAACTTTCCTCTCTGTGCTGTTGATAACATTTATTATTCATAATTATCACAGGAAGATTTTAAGTGAAGGAGAGAGGTTCCTTCATAAAGTGATCCTTCTATGATTATTGACGCCTGGGTCCATGATTGATGATCAGTTGACTTGGAATTTTTTTTTTTTTGAGTGTTGACTTGGAAATCCATTTTAAATTAACTTTTAGAATACCAACAAGCAGACTTTTCTTGTTGGGCTCCATTGACGGTAGTTTTGATCGGTAAATGCATTTAAAAATGAAGCCCTTTTGGTCTATAGTCCTTATGTTGTTATTGCTGCTTAAGAAAATTAAAATAACATTTGCTACATTGAGCAGAAAAATCCAACAGAAATTCTTACAGCACAAATTATCATAAAAGGAGGTCAAGTCAAAACTTTTTGGACGTACTGGCTTATTGCTCATATTTAGAAAATATTAGAAATAGTTTTACAGAATATTGGAAGCTACTGTCCATGATATGTCACAATTTCCGTTCTTAGTTTAGCTTGAGAATAAACTTTTCTCGTCAGCATATCACAAGCAACTCCTAGCTTAGATTGTGGCACCATCCAAGGTACTTCAACAATCATATGATGCTAGAAAAGTTTTCTTATTGAAGCATTAATTGCATAAATAACTCTTGGTGAATTGCTACAAGAAGTGAAGATATTGGACTAAAAAATGCTGCATAGATTCGCTTTATAGAAAAAAAAATTCATCCTTTTTTAGTTTAAAAACAACTATGATGTTAATTGTAAATCTAAAACAACAATTGAAATATAAGAGTATCCAATCATCCATACTGAAAATTTAACTCTTCTACAAATCTATACATTGACAATTGCCCTCCTAACCACAGGTTCTAACTCCACCACTGAGTGTAAGAATGATTTATGAATGGGGACTTTTAACCCCAAAACACCAAAAAGCAAAAAAGAAGAAGAGAAAAGACTAAGGTAAAGTAAGTTTACAAATGTACTCGTAAGTTATGGGTGTATCCAAAGCCACAACACTAGTGGCGATCTAGTTCTTGCCTTCTTGGTTAGCGGAGGCTTGGTGAAATTGCATGTCTAGATATGGAATTTCAAAGCATATTTTTTTTCAACACTAAGAAAAAAAAAATCGATCTCACTGATTAAGATGAATTGCCAAAAAAGTTGGAGAAAATTGACTCAAGAGCCTCTAGCCATTAAGCTTATAACTTTTCAAAGGTGTCGTGCCCCATACGTTTTGTGGTCTACCGTTCAACTTTAATCAAGATCAGAGTAGCCACAATGATGCAATTATCGGGAAAACAAGCTTAACTTTTCAGAATAGGAGTTCATGAATTAGCTAACTCTTTTTTTTTTTTTTTTGTCGGCACAATAGATTGTATATTATATTTATTCCTACTCTTTTATAGGAGGAAGAGGTGGGATCAAATGGTCCAATAAAGAATTCGGAGGGAACTAAACTACCACCGGATCAAATGAATATCTCTAAATTTGCTGGTGAAATTTTCAGAAAATCTTGAAAAAGAATGTAAGTTAAGGGATTTGAAGAATATGTTATCCGCTGCCAAGTTCAAGAGTCTGACAAGTAAGTTAATACTTTTCCTACTATGTGTACATTGTTGTTCTCATCCTTTTTGTGTTATTATTGAATTATTTGTAAAGATATTTAAATGCACTTCGCTTGTATCCATCCCAGTGGATTTCGATTGTAATCATATATACAACTATGAAAAAAAAAGAGTAAATGATATGCGGTAACCAAAGGCAAAGGAGGGAAAGTTGGGAGCAATTGTCGTATAGGTGTTGACCAAAGTGTATCTTGAGCAAAATTTCATTGAAATCACATAGTAAATATCAAATTTCAAGATTTAATTAGTCAAGTCATTCTTTTTTGTACTATCGATTTTTGGGTCCACGAATTGAAGTTGTCGATGGAATTTTTGACTAATAAAGCCGTAGAATTCAGGGAACCAGACTTTTTTTTTTTAAAGGATTTGGGCTCTAATGATGGAAACTGGTTAACCAATGCATTAAAAACTAAATGCTGACCGCTCAGGTCTAACAAGGAAAGAAAAAAACACAGATCCATCCACCTGGATGTGGCCTTTTATAATCCAGCGTGTTGATGAAAGGGAAAGACGCGTTTGGAAGGAAAAATCCAGGGACAAAGAAAAGGGCTACAAGGTTATATTAAACTAACGATTTGACAAGTAACAGCAACACTACTGGAAAAGATCAATCTTATGAATTTGCAGGAAATATTTAGATATATTGCTCGCTGTTTTAGATCACATTATACTTTAAGAAAAAAAAAATGTACTGGAGCACAATTGTAGAAATTGTTAAGGTAAACACAAAGATTGATGCTGGTATTTCTACTATATATGAAGCATATATCAAGGTGCTACCCTTCAGTTTTATTGATACCAAACTGATATTTCAGTTTGCCATGTTATCTGGTAGTAGGTGGCATATTTAAGAGTTTGAAAGACAAATCTTCTAGACAAAGCTTTCACTGAATGCACGAATTCTACTTAGTCATCCATCTGCTCTATCTCTAGAGAAACAGAGCTACACAGGGCACCGTTGACTCGTCAGACGAACAAATATTACTGCTTCTTTGCATGGATATGGGCGAGTCCGGAGGGTAAAACGATGGTTTAGGAGGCAACTTTAGAGCACTAGCATCACCTTCAAGCATTTCTATGACTTCTCTCATTGAAGGATGATCATCTGGTGACATCTGTATGCACCACAAGGCAATCAAAATCAATTTTCTTGTAAACATCTTTTCTTCTTCAGTTGCATGATCGCCGATTTCGATTTCCTCCACCTGATCGAATTTGTCATATATCCATGAAGGGAAGTATATTTGACTAGAATGCTCAGCATGCGCATACACATTTCTCCTCCTTCCTGCCATCTCCACTAGTAACTTTCCATAGCTGTAAACGTCTGTCTTATGTGAGACTCTTCCAATCTTTTTATAGAACAACTCTGGGGCCATGTAACCTAAAGTTCCTCTCACAGCAGTAAGAGTTGCAATACTCTTTTGCATCGGGTAAAGTTTTGCAAGTCCAAAGTCCGAAACTTTTGGAACAAAATTCTCATCAAGTAAGACGTTATGCGGTTTAATATCAAAATGCAGAATTTGCATATCACACCCCTGATGCAAGTACTCAATCCCACGAGCAACCCCTTTGCAATCTCGCAAACTTGTTTCCAACTTAATGGAGAACCATTCTGACAATTTGAGAAAATTAACTCATCCAAAGAGCCATTTGGCATGTAATCGTACACTAGAGCATGTTTTGAGGCAGTAACACAAAATCCCACTAACCGAACCACGTTCACATGGTGTATTCTTCCAATAGTTGCGACTTCATTGATGAACTCTTGCCCATTAGCTTTTGATTTGTTCAGCATCTTGACAGCAACTGCACCTCCACTGCGCAATTTGCCTTTGTAAACCAATCCATAGCCTCCTTCACCTAGTTTCTCCTCAAAATTTTTTGTCATTGTCTTAATTTCTTTGTATGAGTACCTGATGGGCATGAGGCTGTTGTTTGTTTGTAGGAAATCTTCTATTGTATCATACCTCAACAAATGCCTGCGATGACACCGATAAAGGAGGAAAGCAAACAAGAGGATAATGCCAATGACATGTTTTGCTGCATTTAGTATAACTGAAATAGAAGAAGAGAACAACAAGACTTAGCTACGATTAACTTTTAGTATATGTCCAATAGACTGAGTTTTCAACTATAAATCAGATGCCTTACCCGAAATTAAGCCACCAATATTAAAGTAATCTGCTTATAAAAGAAAAGTTAAAGGATTATAGTGGAAATATTGAAATACAAAGAATCTGATTGATTAAAAAATGGTTTTTCTGTAAATCAAAGAAATAAAAAATTACTCACGTCCATCTGGGCCAACTTTATATGGGCCGACGGGATTGTAGACTTCTGCCAATTTGGGAGCTACATCGCCTAAGTACAAAAGTCAACGTCAATGTCCAATTGGATGCTTGAAAATCAACTTTTATTAATTACAGCTATATATTTCACACTCATATGTGTACAAGTTTCAAATTACTACGACAATAAAAAAAAGTTTCAAATTACTACGACAATAAATTCAAAGTATGTTTGTTTTGCATGGTTTAAAGTAAGAATTCAATAATTCATATGTTTGTTGGGATCATAACACAAATAAGCTTTTTAAAAAAGTTAGCCCACCCTCGTGTCTAAAATCCAACTATTCTAATTTGACTATGTTCCCATATTTTTTGTTTGCTAAAAAAAGATTTGCAACAACAAATGAAGACAAAACAGCAGTGGGTTTCTTGTATTCTGATTCCCCAAAAAATAAAAGAAAAAAAGCCACATCATCAGTATTATTGTATTTCTTTCATACTTTGGTGTACATTTACATTATCTTGTTGTACACATGCATTCTGTATTTTATTAGTTGCTATTGATTGTGGACATCAAATGTTGTAAGAAGTATAACAGTTTGTCTAAGTATATACTAATTACTATAAGAAAACGTAATAACTGGACAAACTCATACCAAACAAAAAACGTACCTGCCCCACGTTCGACTTAATAAGAAAATAAGATCTTAATAAAGTGCCTTAATTCTTTTCAGTTAATGCCATATGTAAGGAAATCATGTATAAGAATTTATTAGATAACAAGGTATCTTATTCAAAGTGCTGATATTTGGTGATGCAATTCGTTACATGAATGATGTGTTGAATTTTTGCCAGGATCAAATAAAAATTAAGAAATCTACTTGAAGCTGGAAAATGAAAGGGACTTTACCCAGAGTAAACTCAAGTCAAATTTCATACGATTTGTCTAATAGGTGCCCATAGGACACGTGTTAAAATGTATTTCAGGTGTTATATTTTTAAAAATATAAGATAAATTAGAAAAGTAAATAAATAGAAGGGATGGTAGGTAAGATTATATAGAGAAAGTATCTATATCTATATGTATTAAAGGACATGTTTTCGACGAGGAGCCTCCACAGGCATGAGAAATCTAAATCCCTTTTTTTTTTAATAATTTTAGATTTATCTTAATTTAATAATCCCTTATCCTTATCCTTTCTCAATTTCCAATTTATGTGACCTACCAACCCACAAAATCAAAACTCCAAAATTTTAACTAACGGATAATAATCACCAGTGCAAAATCACATCTATGTATGCCAAATCATGTCTGACACTTACAACACGATTGGTAATAACTATCGGATAATTTAAGGAACTCACCATTACGAAAATCACATATCCAAAATTCGCACAAATTCGCACAATTCTACGTACCTTATTGTCATAACGTATTTTACTCTCATAATCATTCATAAAACTAACAATTACTAACCGATTTTCATTTGTCATCCACACAAACCAAATACAGTGAAAGAAAAAAAAAAAGACTACATATCATATTCCTACCATAGATGAATCCCACCTATAAGCATTTCAACGATGTCTCAATTCCAAACTTGCAAGCTTGCAAAGAAAAAAACAACTAATTACAAAACGAAACCTGTACCACAGCGATCCCACTAAAATACTTCAAAAGGTTCAGCAAATTCATTTTCAAGAAATACAAATTTCACTAAAATTTTTTTTATAGTATGAACTCCATGAAAATTCAACAAAATCAATTAAACCACCAATATTAGTTTTCGTACTAAAGGTCGATTGGTGTGAAAAATATTTGTACCGTCATACAAGATTATCAAATCTAATGCATAATATTTGTAAGTATTCATTTTAAAATCAAATACTACAATCCCTCCCACCTTATCATTTAATACAACCCCCCCCCCCCCCTGTAAAATCATCTGATATGTCATTACTTTTCTTTTTGATCTCTAAATCAAAATACTTCAAAAATTATCCTCTATTGACAATTTTTTGGCATTCAATTTGTAAGAAATATTTGAAAGGTGAAAAATAGGTCAAAATTAAAAAAAAAAAATTGGTAATGATTAATTAGATGCTAAAGCTTGGTCACTTGTATATGAAATTTTACGTGTAATTAACAAAAGTGATAAAATCCACTACGAACAGTGTTGATTTTTTAGAATAAATTTTAAATTCATTTTATTGATGTGTAATAGATAGAAATTCTCTCTAGTAGAATGAAGAGGAACCTAGTCTAAACACCTCCAGACCTAGAGCCAAAAAAAAAAAAAGGAAAAAAAAGTCACTTCATCAGTTTCTAAATGAAACAAATGACCTTGAGGGAATTGGGGCAGAGGCAATAGTGTACCAATATTATATTTCTTACATATATTTACATTATATTATTTTGCACATGAATTTTTCATTCTATTTATTGCTATTGATTGTGGATACCAAACGTTATAACGGTTTATCCAAGTATACTCAAATTACTACAAGAAGTACAATAACTAGACACAATCATATACCAAACAAAAAATGTACCTGCCCCACGTTTTTGACTCACAGAGAAGATCCTAATAAATGGCCTTAATGCTCTTTAGTTAATGTAATACGTAAAATAATCAAGTATGCGCATTTATTAGACAGCAAGGTCCTGCACAAAGTAGTGATATTTGATAATGCAATTCATTACATGAATGATGTATTGAATTTTGGCTTGGATCAAATAAAAATTAAGAAAAGAAATCGACTTGAATCTGGAAAATGAAAGGGACCCCTACCCAGAGTTGACTCAACCCAATTTCACATATACTCTCCTAACTATCCAAACTATCCATCTCAAAGTTCCAAACTAGATTTCTTTTTTCCGTTTTTTCTTCCTTAAGGGAGTCTAGTCTAGACTTTTGAATATTTCCTTTAAGCAGTCCAACATAGATTTATAAATGAACACTTTAACCCCGAAAAAAGAAAAAGAAAAAAAAGGAAAATTAGCCAGGTAATGAGTGTACTAATACATAAGTTATATTGTAAATTCAGAGCGGCATCCTTATGGTGATGCATGATGAACAAAAAATATTTATAAGAAATGATCTTTATTTTAATGAGAAACACAAACAATATTATGATAACTAGTGTATTCGATAAAAGAATAAAAAGATATCTGATGAGAAGGAAATTAGTTCACTTGAAAATATCAAGATCAGGTTTAGAAAAGTGGTTCACTCTTTCTTTTCCCCTTCATAATTTTTGAGGCCCAATTACAAACTTATGACCTTTGAATCAAACCGGTTCTTATTGTAATTAAGACGTCAGCTATTGAATGCCTAGGAACCTTTTGCTTTTGCAGGTGGATGGATGATCATGGATGCCAGTTTAACGTACGTCGTCGGAGAAATGTTCTCGACATAACGGAAATGGTCGTCCTGTTATTGGATGGATTTATGATTTTTATTGCACACAGGGAAAAAATGTAGGAGTACCTGTTATTTTCTTAAGGAGTAGTTAACTTTAATTAAAAATCACAGATAAAATAAGAATTGTCTCGTAATCGTCCGGAAGTGTTTAATTTTTGTGGTGTTATCAGTGACACAAGTGAGAGTAGGGTCCTTAATACGCGGGCCACTTTGGGGTGCTGCTCCCACCAATTTTGACTATGAAGCATTCAGCATAATTACTAATTTACTAAATCAATAAAATGCGAGAATGACATGAGCAGAGATCCACCTCGCTGATGGGCGGTGGTATACTGTTTTTTTTTCCCGATACAATAAACCTACTTTACTCTATAATATAACGAGGAGGGTGACCCAACAGGGTCAATAAAAAAATTCGGAGAGATTGAATTACTATCAATTCAAATGAATGCCTAAGCAGCAGCCGTTGGCCATACATTTCAGATGGTATACTTACCACTGTGATTTTCAATGCTGAGAAGATTGTAAAATGATTTCGATTGATGCGTAGTAGTAACATTTTGAAGGCCAATTTGTCATTAACCAGGCAGTTAATTTAGCCTCCAGCTAACGATTACAAATAATTACTACTCATTTATTTAAGGTACAGTTAAAACCTTATAATTTATCACTCTTAATTAATTATGTACGTACGTGCTGACGTGGTTCCGAATGAATGCGTAATTAACACGGTCAAACATAATAACGTATGTTGAAAATGCAAGTTGATCACGTCACCGACTAAAATATTCAAGGTTCCGACTCCAAGGTAACAATTTCTGTTTTTGAACAACCTTAGCCTGGATAAAGATCAATAATGAGTCTTTTTCTTTAAATCATCTTTTTTTTCTTTTTAATGATCAATGGACAGTAATTATATGTTATTCATATATTCTTATTTTAAAAAAATTTATTGTATTACTCTAATTACTACTATGATTTCCTTGTACTCTTAGGGTAATATAGTAATTCTTTCTTGGTTCCTTTGATAGCCTGGATCTCAGTTAAATTACGTGGAGATTTTCTCATGAGGCGTGGCTAAGTTTTTCATCTAGTCGAAGGTTAACTTGAAGACTCGATTCCAAATATTTGTGAGATCGAATTATTTTACTTATTTCTTTTATTCATTGGTATTCGTACGTTTTCTGGTTTAATTGCTTATGATTATTTTGTTATTTGAATGTCAATGGCCCGATATTCGAATTAACCTAATAATCTACTGTCATATTAATTGATTGAATCCGTAATTGTTCTGTTAATTAATACCAGTGGTGACTAGCATGATTGATTTCATGTTAGGGAAACGTATGATCTAATTTAAACAAACCCTCGTAGCGTGTTTGCTGATTAGGGTTGGGCTTTTCTAATTATTAATGCAATTGAGTAATTAAATCCTACGGTCGTATCTAGGGTTATTTCTTGGTTAGGGAAATAGTTAACGGTCGTACCTTAACTATCGAGAAATTAAGGAAAGACTGGTTGTTCATCGCGTGTATGACAACTATAATCAATCTATTAATGAGTAATTGAATTATCTTTGCATCGATGATCAGTTGCATAGATCGTGTCTGAAAAGTTGTACCTTTGGCTAGAGTCGTATTGGTTATTGATTAATTTCTATTTATTTCTAGTAGTTGTTTTATTAGTTAGTTAATTAGTTATTTTATATTCTCCAAAAACCCCCATATTTCGGACTTTAAAAGAAATAAGTTATCCCCAATCCCTGTGGATTCGACCCTACTCACCACTATATACAAAATATGTATTTTTCTCAAGTAGGTAATTATTATTGTACAGGCTCGACACCCTGTCAATGCTTGATACCTGTCAAAAGCATAAGTGAACTTGGGCTAGCCCAAATTCAGCATGTTGATGAAAAGGAAAGATACGTTTCGAAGGAAGGATCCAAGGATAAGGAAAAACGGTTACACGACTATGTTAAACTAACAATTTGACCAGTAACAGCAACACTATTGAAAAGATCGATCTTACGAATGAGGAAATATTTAGATATGCTGCTCACTGTTTTAGATAACATAATAGTTTAAGAAAAAAAATACGTATTGGAGCTCAATTGTAGAAATTATTAAGTTAAACTCAAAGATTGATGCTGGTATTACTATTATATATGAAGTATATATCAAGGTGCTACCCTTCAGTTTATTGATACCAAACTGACATTTCAGTTGCATATTTAAGAGTTTGAAAGACAAATCCACGAGACAAAGATTTCACTGAAAGCACGAGTTCTACTTAGTCATCCATCTGCTCTATTTCTAAAGCAACACAGCTACATAGGGGTGCCGTTGACTCGTCAGAAGAACTACTATTGCTGCTTCTTTGCATGGATATGGGTGAATCCGGAGGGTAAAACAACGGCTTAGGAGGCAACTTTAGGCCACTAGAATCACCTTCAAGCATTTCTAAGACTTCTCTCATTGAAGGACGATCCTCAGGTGTCATCTGTATGCACCACAAAGCAATCAAAATCAATTTTCTTGTAAACATCTTTTCTTCTTCAATTGCATGATCTCCGATTTCCATTTCCTCCACCTGATCGAATTTGTCATATATCCATGAAGGGAAGTATATTTGACTTGAATGCTCAGCCTGTGCATCCACATTTCTCCTCCTCCCAGCCATCTCCATTAGTAACATTCCATAGCTGTAAACGTCTGCCTTGTGTGAGACTCTTCCAATCCTTTTGTAGAACAACTCCGGGGCCATGTAACCTAGTGTTCCTCTCACAGCAGTAAGAGTTGCAATACTCTTTTGCATTGGGTAAAGTTTTGCAAGTCCAAAGTCTGAAACTTTTGGAACAAAGTTCTCATCAAGTAAGACGTTATGCGGTTTAATATCAAAATGCAGAATTTGCATATCACACCCCTGATGCAAGTATTCAATGCCACGAGCAACCCCCTTTGCAATCTCACAAACTTGTTTCCAACTCAATGGAGAACTATTTTGACAGTCTGAGAAAATTAACTTATCCAGAGAGCCATTTGGCATGTAATCATACACTAGAGAATGTTTTGAGGCAGTAACACAAAATCCCACTAACCGAACCACGTTCACATGGCGTATTCTTCCAATAGTTGCAACTTCATTGATGAACTCTTGACCATTAGCTTTTGACTTGTTCAACATTTTGACAGCAACAGCATCTCCACTGCGCAATTTGCCTTTGTAAACCATGCCGTAGCCTCCTTCGCCTAGTTTTTCTTTAAAATTTTTCGTCATTGTCCTGATTTCTCTATACGAGTACCTAATGGGCATGAGTCTGCTGTTTGTCTGTAGGAAATCTTCTATTATATCATACCTTGATAAATGCCTCCGATGCCACCTATAAAGCAGGAACGCAGACAAGATGGCAATGCCAAGGACACTTTTTGCCGTAATGAGTGGAACTGAAATCGAAGAAGAGAACAAGAAGACTTAGCTATGATTGACTTCTAGTATATATATATATATATATATGCCCAATGGATAGAGTTATCGACTATAAATCAGATGCCTTACCGAAAAATTTGACAGCAGAACCCACGCCAGCTGCTTATGAAAGAAAAAAGGTTATAATGGAAATACGGAATTAGAAAGAATCCGACTGATTAAGAATGGTTTTTTTGCACACGAAAGAAACAAGTTTACTCACTTCCGAATGTGTGAACGCGGTGGAGGATTGGTCCTACTAGGGGACCTACATCGCCCAAGGAGAAAAGTCAAAGTCAATGTCGAATTGGATACTTGAAAATGAACTTTTATTAATTACTATTAATTCACCCTCATGTGTGTACCAGTTTCAAATCACTACGAGAATAAATTCAAATGAGAATTCAATAATTTGACTTGATTTAAATTCAAAAACTGGGGCAACTCATAAAATGATGGACATTGATACCTGGTTATCGACTTGAATTCTGAGGGAACCATTTGTATGCTGATTAATTCTGCACTTGTTGCAGATTTGATCTCATGATTAATCAAATTATTCTATTTTATTATTTAAAAATTTCTGAGGGAAGCAAATCCCAATTTGAATACTGAGTCCTTCATTGTTCTTATTATTTTCCAATTTACTCCTCCTGTTGTTAATGTTGCAGAATAGTCTTTTTCCTTGTGAGCCCCAGTTGATGGCAACATGAAAATCAAGTCGAGTAAATCCAAAACATTTTAAAAGAGAAAAAATTTCAACACTTTTTTTTTTTTTTTTTTATAATAGGAAAAATCGCAAGACTTAGATGGTCTTTCACAATTCGCACGACAAAAGTCTTATTCAAGAATGGGTCCGCCTTATCTGAAGTAAAGAAGAATAATATTGGCATAGTAAAGAAGAATTTCTCTATAGCAATTAACGAACTCTGAATACATACTCTTCCCCAAATTCTTACAGGCCCAATCTAGACTGCTTTCCTTCCTTCAGGGAAACTCTTTATCCTTTTTTGCCTTTTTATCTTTTGAGGTAGTCCTATGTAGACTTTTTATCTTCCGGTCTTTGTACTAAATTCATTAATTGTTAAAAAAAATTTTAATGTAAGTGGAAGGTTTCGAACCTGAAACTTCTCATTTCGAGAACTCACACTTAAACTTCCTCTCTCTGTACCGTCCAATGCATCTCTTCCCCTAAATTCGTTGTTGTTCTGCTTGTTAGCCTCAATTGATGGTAAGACCAAACTTTACAAGAGCAATTTGCTACCTAAAAACTCTTTTTTTTTTTCTTTTACCTCATTCCCTCTTAATTGCTCATAAGTAAAGACTCGTACTGATAACGTATTATAAAACTAATACTAATCTACAATTGGTTGGTTGGCAGTGCTTTGTACTGATTGAATATCGAACTATAAACTAATAGAACAATATAAAGAAATTGTAAACTAATAGAACAATATAGAGAAGTTGTAACAGTAAACAAGAAATAAGAACTATTCTTCCATTTACTCAAAATGAACTTGAATTCTCTGTCACTTTGATAGAAAGGGGGGATTAATCCTTATTAATAGGGGAATTTAAAGTATATTGACTAATTTTTTCAAGATAGTGATAAGATCTTCTCGTAACACGTGCAAATTTTATTACCTTAAAAGTCATGATAGAGTTATCGAAAATTGTGCAAGTTTTAGTAACTCAAAAGTCGTTGTGTTAGTTTTATTACCTCGAAAATTGTAAAAAATTTGTCATCATTTAGGAGATGAGATAAATGTAAGAAACAAAAATAATATTTAATTATTTCATAAAATTAAAAATAAAAGTTATCAATTTTCTCCGGTGGGCCAGAAACATGTAGTTAGGGCTTACTTAGCAATTCTGCTCCACAAAAACATGGTACTAGGCCAAGAGATCTCAATATCTTATGCTGTTTTTATTCCTCGTTTTTACAATTCTATTCTTCTCTTTTTTCTTTTCTTTCTTTTTCCACACACAGACTGTCAATATCTTATCCTGTTTTTATTCCTAGATTCTACAATTCTGTTCTTCTCTTTTTTTTCTCTTTCTTTTTCCACACGGAGACGGCCAACCAAGTTGAATGTAGACATTGAATCTTTCTTAATTTATTGACAGAAGGAAATTCTTATAAGACAATTTCAGTTGGACTTCGTAGTATTTCATTTCCAAGCAATTTCATACTGGGCTCCATAGCCATTGATATTTAAGATGAAGATGCATTTATTATATGGGAAAATTCTACAGATGGAAAACGTAGTTGGGGTAATTCACAACAATATACTTGTGTCTAATACTCTGACAACTGTTTACCAGTAAAACCAACAGTCAATTGATCAGGGGACTTTACAGGAAGATTTTAGATGTATTAAACTAGTGCTAACATAGTGAGTATTGGTGTACAAGAAGTTACATGTTACAGATAACTCTGTTAGCAATTACCACTTGTAACTAATTGTGGCTTATAAATTTCAAAAGAAGAAGAAGAAAAAAAGAATCAACTGCATAATTATGTAGAGCTTGACACGGTAAAATCAACTAATTGTGTGATTGATTAAAAAAGTATTTTGGTTCCACACTTCCATTGGAATAAAAATGCTAACAATATATTGGCTAATTTTGATATATTTCTTGGCTACAGAGTTGCACAGGTGTTCTGTTGACTCTTCAGTCTTCAGAACATTTAAGCATTTCTAAAATTTCTATCTTTGAAAGACGATCATCTGGGCTCATTTGGATGCACCACAGTACTATCAAAGCTAATTTCATCGCAATTCCATTTTCTTCTTCAGTCATATGCTCAAGTGAAGGAGATAGGTTCCTTCATAAAGTGATCCTTTTATGATTATTGATCTCTGGGTCCAGGATTGATCATTAAATTGACCTAGAAATTTTTTTTTTTTGGAGTGTTGACTTGAAATCCTCTTTCAATCAACTTGTAGAATACCAACAAGTATACTTTTCTTGTTGGGCTCCATTGATGGTAGTATTGATTGGTAAATGCATTTAAACGATGAAGAAAGACACTTAGAAAAGAAAGAAGCATTTATTCATGGCTTCTGTATGTTTATTGATATTGGCCATACTAATTTGACGAGTGAACTGGTGAGCTAAGAAGAGGGTGCAGAGATTCCTGTTTTAGTTTTGGACAAATTCTTTCTTCAAAATTAATAATAATTCAACACTACTACAAATGTAAAAATGATTTAACACTTAGAACCAGATAATCTTTATGGTTCATGGGACTTTTGCTTCGCCCAACATATTAGAAAACACCTCGTACAATACCTTTGTCTTTTAAAACACTGCACAGTAACAAGAGTTGCAACACTTTTTTGCGTCGAGTTAAAAAAGTAAGCTAAGCCAAGAGATAACAGAACTGCCAAAATCTGCACCGGGAACATAATGACTAGTGAGCCAATAAGTTAAAAAAAAAAAAAGAAAAAAAAAAGGCATAGGAGAAGAGGACTCCGAATTGTGTTTTTGAACAAGATTCTTGATTTATTTCATGATCAGCAAAAAAAAAAAAAAAAATTTGAAGGAAATACCACCAATGCCTACAGGCCATAGCTGCATTTATGAGTCAAACAAGAAGTCATCAAGATTGGCACAAGCCAGTGGTACTCACGGCTTAGAAGTATTTTATTTGTTTTATTTATTGGCAAGCAACAAATTGTCAAGATCCACTAGTGAAATTAATGGACGCTACAACTTTATTTGGAGCACTTTCATTAATTAAAAATCAACTACTAGATTTATTAAGTAGTTATTCAAGTAGTTAGTCTAGACTGTAATAAAATTATTCATAAGTGATAGAGTCTATTACTGACTGCTGCGGTTAAGGTTCTTAGCCAATTAAATTTGCAATCAACAATAAATGATTGAAAGCTATGAGCTGGTATTAGGATGATATTATTTTTTATTTGCCATAGCATTAGGACCGTCAATAAAGTCGAATTGATTTGTCCCACCCAAATTAGGGCTCAGCTCAATATGAGATCAAGTAGGGTTCAATTATTGGGTCTAATACTGATGCTGAATTTTAAAGTGAGTCGTTGATCTTAGGCAATCCAACTATCCAATTCCAGCCATATCATAGCTGGGCGGGTTAAGCAATCTAAAAGTTTTCAAAGTGAGCCAAATTTAGGCTATGAAAGGCTTAGCCATATCTAGTCTCGGCCCACTTTGATATGTTCAATCATAGTTATTAAATCCGGCCTGATTCGACGGTCGAATCGATCAAACCGATGAACCGGACTGGGTTTTGAGTTAGATCGTTTAAGCAATCAATCCGTTGACTAGTCAACGGACTGGCGGTTCGACTGGATTAAACCGAAAACCCGGCCGGTTTTGTCTACGAATCGAGTTTCGGAGAAAAAAATTATGCCTTCGATGGAATTACATTGGATGTCTGGGCATTGCAACAACGTGGATACCACCAGGCTACTTCACAATATGGTGCTAAGGTTTCTTACTTATAATATATAAACCTTTTTTCAATTTTATCTTTTTTTTATTTCTCTATAACAAATTTATTTGGAATCTTTTAATAAAAATTTATGACCCCCAAACTCTATAAGTTATAAAATAGACTTCAAAAATAACATATTACATAATTCATTTTAAAGACAAATATTATGTTTAATAATTTTTTGCACTTAAAACTTATAAATAAATTAGATAATTACACTGAATATAGACAAAATTTTATACTTAAAATTTGGTGTATTACTAAATAACTTTATATTTTATTGATTCTTATATGAATTAATTATTTTATAACAAATTAAATTATATGAGTATTTGCTATGACATTATTTATTATAATTTATATCATATATCTTATATTTAAAATTATGAAATATAATATTTAAATATATTTAGTGACCCATCGGTTCAACCACTTACCCACTGGTTGAAACAGTAACCCGTTGACCCACCTCATTCATCGGGTTCCCTCCCGGGTTGGGTTTAATAACTATGTGTTCAATATTTTGTTGATGTGTACATTTCTTTATCTAAGTCCTATAGTAATGTGTATATCTGTAGGCTGTAAGGTAACACTGAAAGAACATAAAAATATCAATATAAATGTAGATTATTTTTGTTGAAATGCACAATTTTATAATCTAATTTGCAAGTCATATAAAATTCAACTTAATATAGCCGGAGAAGGGAGTGTAAGTGAGACGTTTCGAGTTCGAGACCTCCCACTTACAATTAACAAAAGAAAAAACCTAATCTTGTCAATTATAATAAAAAATTTTAATTAAAGCTTTTCATTTAATGATTATTTTACATCTATTAGGAGAACAATTAGAGTAAATACAATATTTTCCCATTGCATCATTGAAATTATGAGAGATTGCTTGTCAAATCCATAAAATTAATGTAAAGATTGTAGAGCATAAGTGAACTTGGGCTATCCCAAATTCATCATGTTGATGAAAAGGAAAGAGACGTTTCGAAGGAAAAATCCAAGGACAAATAAAAAAGGCTAGAAGGCTATGTTAAACTAACAATTTGACCAGTAATAGCAACACCACTGCAAAAAGATCGATCTTATGAATTTGTAGGAAATATTTAGATATACTGCTCGCTGTTTAGATAACATAATAGTTTAAGAAAAAATATGTACTGGAATTAATATAATGAATAAAAATTGGAGTTATATAAAAATTAAGCTACAATATAGATATTTTAATTTTAATAATGATTTAGTGGATAAAAAGTAAAAATTTTAGTAAGAAATTTTGAAATATCTAAACAATTTGAAGCTAAACTGTAATTTTTGGAAAGTACAATGACACAAAAATATTATTGAACGATAATGAGGTAACTTTGAAACTTAAAAGAAATAATGAGGCTTGGATGGCAAAAAAAGGCAAGAATTAGTAGTACGTGCGGCTAGCTTCATCGTCAGAAATTGTCGGCCGCAACTTTGAAGAGGATACAAGACCGGAGCGGTTTGGGAAGAACCATTCTGGTTCGACGGTTCGTTGGTCCAACTGGACAGTATGACTGGTTGTGATTTGTGAAGATATAGAACGGTTTTTTAAGGTTCTAAGTTTCAATTTAACCTAACTTGAAAAACAACCCGATTGATGGTTCAATTGATTCGACCAGATAGTTCGAGCTTGATTTTAAAACATTGGTTGTGGTGTATTGAGAGCCACAGGACTACTGGTGATCTACGTCTAGGAGTAAATTTCGAGTGGTGATGATTTTCGGAAAGAGCTCTCAAATAGTAAGATTTTTGTAAAACATATATTCAATGAATTAAAAAAACATATTTAGTGATCTCAACTTTTGATGACTAATTGCCGAGAAAATCAAAGAACGCATTTTGTGAATACAACATTCAAAGAAATATTGCATTCAATGAATACTTTTTTACTCTTTCGGAAGAGGTTTGAAAACTATTACCTTTTGAAGATTTCTTTTAAAAATTCACACTCTTCGACTCTTTTGATTAGTGGAGAGTGAATTCCCAAATGATGATGGCTTTTAGAAAGAGTTCCTAAATTGTGAGACTTATTAAAAGAACATACGCTGTGAATAGGCTCCTTAAAAAATGTATTCAGTCAATACAACTTCTGAGGAATAAATATCTTGAAAAATTAAAGACACATTATGTGAATCAAATTGAGGAGACATTAAATTCAGTCAAAAATCACCTTTTTGGGAGAGGTATCATAACTATCACCTTTTGGAAATTTCGTTTGAAAATTGACATTCTTTAGGAATTCACGGGGTTAGTGAGGCTTGGCAAAATTCCAAGTCTACATATAGAATTTTAAAAATTGTTTGTTTTTCCCCCACTAACTTGTCAATGCTCCCCTATTGATCGAGAAAATTGTCGATCACAGGTATTGGATAGTAGAAAATTTTTAATTTTACCCTGATTTTTCTTTATAGAAATTCAATGTCAATAGAGTTAATACTCCAAACGGACCACTTGAATACGATGGCCCCAAAAGTTACAGCGACTTTTCTAAACCTGATCTTAATAATTAATATTCCAGATTCAACTGTGACATAGGGCAGTAGCAATTGGTGCATTTCAATACGAGGGCCCCAAAAGTTACGACATTTTCTAGATTCAACTGTAACATAGGACAATAATGATATAGACCTAATTCTCTATAACTCATCAAAGTACGATTAGCTTCTGGAGTTTGTCTAATGATCAGGAAGGGTTTTTAGAGTCCTCCTAACTATTAGATTTAAGGTTTAAATCTTGTATCAAGCAGTTGAGAGCAAAAAGGTATGAGAAGGGACGGGAGAATTTAAAAAAAAACACAATTATATTGATTTTGTACTTAAGGTTTGGGATGCTATTGCTTGAAATGGTTGGATGACGGAAGAACATTGATGCCAATGTGCAAAATGTTAGCCAAGTGTACTATCGCGAATGGGTTTTACGGACGGTTGGTTCAAGGGGAAGACTTGAGAATCCAAGTTGAGGAAGATGGAGAGGATGTCTGACAGGGTGTCGAGCCTATGCAATAATAATTATCTACTCAAGAAAAATACAAATTTTGTATATAGCGGTGATCATGGTCGAATCCACAGGGACTGGAGATAATTCGTTTCTTCTAGAATTCAGTGCATGGGGGATTTTTGGAAAATATAAAATGACTAATTAACTAACTAATAAAACAACTAATAGAAATAAACAAGAATTAATCAATAACCAATACGACTCTAGCCAAAGGTGCAACTTTTCAGACACGATCCATTCAACTGATCATCGATGCAAAGATAATTCAATTACTCATTACTAGATTGGTTATAATTGTCATACATGCGATGAACGACCAGTCTTTCCTTAATTTCTCGATAGTTAAGGTACGACCGTTAACTATTTTTCTAATCAAGAAATAACCCTAGGTACGATCGTAAGATTTAATTACTCGATTGCATTAATAATTAAAAAAGGCCAACCCTAACCAACAAACACGTTACGAGAGTTTGTTTAAGTTAGATCATACGTTTCCCTAACATAAAACCAATCACGCTAGTCGCCACTGGTATTAATCAATTGAACAATTACGGATTCAATCAATTAATTTGGCATTAGATCAGTAGGTTAATTCGAATATCGGACCCTTGACATTCAAATAACATAACAAGTATAAACAATTAAATCAGGAAACGTACAAATACCAATGAATAAAAGAAACAAATAAAATTAATTCGATCTCACAGATATTTGGAACCGCACCTTCAAGTTGGCCTTCGACTACATGAGAAGCTTAACCACGCCCCATAAGTAAATCTCTACGTAATTCAATTGAATTCAAAGGCATCATCGTTTTCGCTAATAATCAATCACAATCGTCACAAAGCTTTGTTCCAGTGGTCTTAATAGAAGGAAACGGAAGAGAAACATAGAACAAAAGAAAACGCAGGAATAGGGCAAAGCCCAAACAAGGTGAAAAACTATTCCTATTCTAAACAAATGACTACTTATTTTCCACTACGTGGCCCCGCTGGATAAGGAGCAAACAACAACAAAAAGCTTCTAGCATTACTCAGAGGGATTCCTTCCTTTTTGTTTCTTAATACTAGTAGGGCTCCAATCTCCTAATCAGCAAAGGAAATGCAATCCGTTTGTAGCACCATGTGGGCCCTATTGTTTGAAGTCTCAATTGTCTCCAGAACGTCCCTCATTTTTTGTAGTTTTCTGCTCCATTCTCTGAAATTAAGTCCAGATACCATATATAACTAAATATAAGTAGATATTAACAATTAAAACAATATCTGGCAGGGACAAAGGGAAAATTAATAATAAAATAATCAACAATTAATACCCTATCAATTCCCCCTACATCTAAATCACCTTGCCCTCAAGCATGGGGACGACAAATAACACCAATATTTGAAAATGGGTATTGCTCCATCTACCCTATTGCCAAGATACCAAGGAAAACATCTATCAAGCATCAGTGATCAGGTTCCAAGAAACATCATCCCGATTAGCTTCTAAACCACAAACTCCTCCAATTTAAAGCAAACTCATCTAAGAAAAAGGAATGGTTGCACACATTTATCAGCAAACGGTCCAACTATTAACCAAAATCTCGACATTAAAATCACAAATCAGCAAGCTGACATTTTCATATACTAACACAATCTTTACTTTACTTTTTTTTTCTTCTTTTTTTTTTAAATAACAAAAGACTTAGTCTATAGCCCTTAGAGCCTTTTGATGCGAACTCCAACATTTGACAGATGGAGGAGCTCGGTTACTCAGCTCCAATCGCTATGGGACCACGCACTCATAGTAACTACTACCTTTTGACGCGAGAATCGATACTTTAGGTGAAAATCCCCGGTTACTCAGTAGTAACAACTAGTGGAGTACAGTCACCTCTTATTTACAATTATATAGCACAATAACTAAAAATAACACAAAAATAACAGCAGCCAGCCTCAAATTTTCAAACATGGAGAACTAAAATTAATAATTGGACCAATTCACATGAAAAATGCCAACAATCATTCCCTATGCCTAGAAAAGTTAACCAAAAATTAGAAAAGTTAAACAATTACTGATATTCACCAAAGAGATGTTCCTGAACTCAGTCACATTAACTTGATACCCTTTTATTATTAAAACTTGGCAAGAGCAGAACTAGAGGCAACAATCCAACATCAAAACTTGGTATTCAAATAAGATCCGATCACGAATAAAAGAAATAAACGAAAAGGAGATAAATATCAAACTAAAAACAAAGGAAAAACACCTAAAAACAGAAAACTGGAAATACTAGCACCAAAACTGATCCCCCCCACACCTAAATGACACATTGCCCTCAATGTGATAATCTAACAGCAAAAGGAAGGATAAGGGCAACGGTACTTCCCTGAAGTCGTCAAAACAGGGGTGGGTCGGTCGGGAACTGAGGAGCAAGATCCGCATGGTGCATAAATGCTGCCAAATTCTGCACTATGTTATGCAAGTTGATGTCAATGTGGATCACTCGAGTCTCCAGTCTCTCAACTGTGTTCCGGAGTTGGAGCCAATCGTCGGCCCCTGGAGTGGGAGGAGGCTGAGGAGTTCTAGGTGTCCTAGACCTAGAAGAGGATCGTGGCTTTATCATGGTAACTAACAGGCAACCCAAAATCACAGCAGGTGTTCCAATGAACTAAGTAATTGAAATAACAAGACAAAATACTCCCACATAAGGTAATTAGAGGCAACCCACTTCAATAAGCAAATGCAAAGTCACATTTATATCCCAATTCAGCAAACAGGCGCAGAAAAGGACCCACAATACCAGAGCATAGCTCCCAACAATTCACCAAAACAACAAGTCGAACAAACTAAGAGCGGTGCTAGTGGCTAATCAAAATAACAAATTTCAGCAATTAGACACAATTTCACCCAAAATCTCAACAACTATTTCCAATTGGACAGTCAATTACCCAAATCAACCGGCCAAAATTAGCAATTGAGCCAAGCAATAGGCAATTCCAGCAACCATAGTTTAGAATTCGAGAAACAATTTAAGCACTAAAACTCAGGAGTCAAATAGGCAGTCAAGCACATAGGATTAAGAAATTTTAGGCAACACCACAACTAGTACCACTGGTGTACACACAGGGAAGAACCAATTCAAATAGGCGTCAAAGGCAATGGCCAACCCAGAAATGCTAGCCATCTTCTGCTATTATTCATCAAGGAACCCAAGAAAACGGCCACAGAATCCAGCAATTTGAGACCCATAAAAGATTAACGAGGGAGAAATTTCAATACCTCCACCTGTCAAAGATGGACAGGTGGTGAGAAGAGCGGGACTGCTGGCGACGGCGTGCGAGAGGAAGAGCGGCGAGGTGGAGGGAGCTGTCGGCGTCTGTGGGTGAGTGAGGCTGGCAGCGGAGCAGGGGTGGCGTTCACTTGCGAGCTACGGGCCCGCGGGTGACGTCCATGGTGGAGGTCTCAGGCGCTGCAGGAAGAGAGGCGCGGCCGTGGGCTGTGGGTGAAGTGGAGAGAGGCTGGTGAGGCAGACGAGCGGCGAGAAGGCTAGCGGTGGAGCTGGTGGTAAGCGCGAGGTGGGAGAGAGTGAGAGAGAAGCAAGCTGGAGGCGGCGGTAGAGCTAGGCGTGGGGCAATGGTGGAGCTGCGGCGCTCGGCTGTTGGCTGCGCTCGTGAGCAGCGCGTGATGGGAGGAGAGAGGCGCGGCTCTCGACTAGTGGAGGTGGAGGTCCGTGAGCTCCAGGCAGCAGGCGGTGGCGAGGGATTTTGGCCGAAGAGAAAAAGGGGAAAAGGGAAAGCAAGGCAGTGGGAAAGAAGGAAGAAAGAAAAAAAGAAGAAAGAAAGAAAGAAAGAAAAAGAAAAGAGAGAAAAAAAAGAAGAAATGAAGAAAGAAAAAATAAAAGAGAAAAAGGAAAAAAATAAAATAGTTTTTTTTTTGTGTTTTTGGGTTTTTATTTTTATTTTTTAAAATGATTCGAACATAAATCGTCCAAATTTTGAAATTTTTTTTGTTTTAAAAAAATTTTAATTTCTTTTTTTTAATATGTAGTTTTGGGTCGTCAAACACCATGTGGGTACGCCAAGATTGCACTTCCTGCCAACGTCGAGAGATGTTGAGATTTTACTAACATGGCTCGGGCACGCCAAGATTGGTAAACGTCCACTGACCTTTGGAGTCACTAACATAGCATGGGCATGCCAAAATTGCATTTCCTGGTCATAGTGAAAGAAAATATAAGGACCGACTACCACCTAACTGAGGAACGACAAAATGAAAGAATTGAACAATGAAAAGCAATAAAACTAATATTTGGGTTGCCTCCCAAAAAGCACATTTCTTTAATGTTTTTGACTAGCCATTGTCATGTTTGTTCATGGAGGATAAAATCTTGTGGATCGTTTCAGTGTTTCATACTCTATATAATCCTGATAACCCTCGTAAATAGAGTAATTCTTGAACACACGAACTATGGTCTTCCATGGACTAGTAGATGGCGCCAAACAAGTCAACAATAATCTGGATTCTTCACTCACTCCTCCATCACGCGCATTTATTGGTTCAAGATATTTTGTCATTGCCACTCTTAACTTATTCCTGTCATGAAGTTTAAAATTTTCTGGTATAATAAAGTCAAACTCACTAACAGGAATTGAAGAATAAGAGTCAGAAGAATATTGATTAAGGAATGGAGAAGATGTCACCGCATTTTGAGATTGTTCATTGGATTCATTCATTTGAACGAGTTGATACTGGGGTCTCATTTCTTGCAAATCAACTTCCTTTTCAACTGCATCTTTAAATCCATTTTCTTGAAACTCTTGCAGTTCCATGTCATTTGTCTGGGTAATTACACTCTCATCTTCTTCAAGGTCGATGTTGGTCTGTGGGGGCAATTTTTCACTCATGTGAGAAGCTAATTGCGTTATCCTGGATGCCAATAGATGCACTTGATCCGTTATCCCGGATGTCAATAGTTGCATTTGTCTCTGCCATCGCTTGTGTCTCCTGCTGAAATCGATATGTATTAGCAGTTAGTAATTCAATCACTTCTTCAAGAGACATACCTGACATGGATGATGATTATTGAGACTCTTGCTGTTAAAAATCCATTGGTCCGGTCGCATAATTACAATTGGAATCATCCCACCATCCTTGATCATACTCGTTTGAATAAGGGTTATACCACGTTTGATATTGAGGTGAAAAATCTTCAAAAGTATCGATTGGAGCACTTAGGCCATCTTGAAATGCGGGGTATATGTCGGTTGAATGATTTGAGGCAAAATAACTTCCACAATTTGCAATAGCCCATTGATCATTAGGAAAAATACGAGCCTCATAACCCCATTCAGGAATAAAGTCCAGTCTATCATCAAAATACGAAATATTAGCAGTCATAAACTATATAAAAAAATAAGAGAAAAATAAATAAAAAAATGAAAACAAGATGAACTCAAAAAGAAACAAATTAATCTGGCACCAGTCCCCGACAACGACACTAAAAATTGACAGGGTATCGAGCCTGTGCAATAATAATTACCTACTCAAGAAAAATACAAATTTTGTATATAGCGGTGAATAGGGTCGAATCCACAGGGACTGGAGATAATTCGTTTCTTCTAGAATTCAGTGCATGGGGGATTTTTGGAAAATATAAAATGACTAATTAACTAACTAATGAAACAATTAATAGAAATAAACAAGAATTAATCAATAACCAATACGACTCTAGCCAAAGGTGCAACTTTTTAGACACGGTCCATTCAACTGATCATCGATGCAAAAATAATTCAATTACTCATTATTAGATTGGTTATAGTTGTCATACACGCGATGAACAACCAGCCTTTCTTTAATTTCTCGATAGTTAAGGTACGACCGTTAACTATTTTTCTAATAAAAAAATAACCCTACGTATGACCGTAGGATTTAATTACTCGATTGTATTAATAATTAGAAAATCCCAACCCTAACCAATAAATACGTTACGAGGGTTTGTTTAAGTTAGATCATACATTTCCCTAATATGAAACCAATCACGCTAGTCGCCACTGGTATTAATCAATTGAACAATTATGGATTCAATCAATTAATTTGACATTAGATCATTAGGTTAATTCGAATATCGGGCTCTTGACATTCAAATAACATAACAAGCATAAGCAATTAAATTAGGAAACGTACAAATACCAATGATAAAAGAAATAAATAAAATTAATTCGATCTCACAGATATTTGGAACCGCGCCTTCAAGTTGGCCTTCGACTACATGAGAAGCTTAACCACGCCGTATAAGTAAATCTCCACACAATTCAATTGAATTCAAAGGCATCATCGTTTTGGCTAATAATCAATCACAATCGTCACAAAGCTGTGTTCCTGTGGTCTTAATAGAAGGAAACGGAAGAGAAACATAGAACAAAAGAAAACGCAGGAACGGGGCAAAGCCCAAAAAGACGAAAAACTATTCCTATTCTAAACAAATGGCTACTTATTTTTCACTACGTGGTCCCCGCCGGATAAGGAGCAAGCAACAACAAAAAGCTTCTAGCACTACTCGAGGGATTCCTTCCTTTTTGTTTCCTAGTACTAGTAGGACTCCAATCTTCCAATCTCCTAATCAGCAAAGGAAATGCAATCCGTTTGTAGCACCATGTGGGACCGATTGTTTGAAGTCTCAATTGTCTCCAGAAAATCCCTCATTTTTTGTAGTTTTCCGCTCCATTCCCTGAAATTAAGTCCACATATCATATATAACCAAATATAAGTAGATATTAACAATTAAAATAATATTTGATAGGGATAAATGAGAAATTAATAATAAAATAACCAACAATTAACACCCTATCATGTCATTGTCAAAAAATTGGCAATTGTGGGACTTAGGTGCATTCAGTGGAACCCTGTGGATCATCCTTCAATAACCTTCGTTCTTTAGATGCTTGAAGGAAATTGAGAAAGTCTGAGTCTTCCACCAAGTCCTTTTACCTCAACAGATCCCATGAATCCAAGTAATCCAAGCTTGCATAGAAGACATTTGGCTTCAGGATTGGTAGTGATCTCTGAGTTAGAATAAGATGCTAAAGGTTAATTTCAACTGAAAGTCTTGTGTATTAATAGCTCCCAATGTTCTGAAAATACAAGAAACAAAAAGAAGAAATTGATAAATAAAATAGAGGTAAATGAAGAGTAGAACAGTAGTCCTTTTACACTCTGGGATCAAATATACAAAGTGTTCGTTTCCTGTAGTCAATGCTGTCTAGATCTGCATAAAAGTGCTGTTCCTTCCCATCAATAGCCGTTGTTAAGGGAAGTACTGTGCGATTATGGTCACAAGAGAACACCAAAGCATAAGGGCACAAATCTGCATGATCACCTTTGAACTGAAACGAGCACTTTAAACTGACATCAGTGCCTCTGCAAGAAGATGGGCTATGGTCACAGCCGGTGTGTTTGGAATTGAAGGTATGATAATCATTTGCGTAACAATGGCTATCGACAATAGTATCAAATCTGAATCCGGATACCAAAAAGTAAATCATGATTAGGGACAGCAAAACTACCAAACTCTGAACTTGCAACATGCTATTAATGATTGACTAAAAATAGCCGGATATTCAGAGGAGAAGGTGCTGCCTGGTAAGGTTTTAGAGCAAATGAATGCACTTTAACTAGTAAATTTTAACCTCCTTTCCCGGTAAAGGTTTATGGGAATCCAATCTAAACTTGACTACTGGAGTTGTTTATTAAGAAAAACTTTACCATTAACCTCAATTGACTTTTGACTAGCCACCCAATTTAGACTTTTCATTCTTTGTTAAGGGAGTCCAATCTAAACTTCTGTTATGTGGAAGGCATTGCAATCTAGACTTTAGCACTTACTTGGTAGTTATTATCATTAATACTTTTGATGACAATTAAAATTTGCAGTTTATGAAAATTAAAAATCCCCTCCCCTGTTGGTTCCAGGAGGGAGGAGGGGGTTTGCGGGGGAATGGGGAAGGGGAGAGGAGGAAGAGGGACGGAGGGACGGAGGGATGGAGGAGGAAGAAAGTGGGAGGAGAAGAGAGAGAGAGGGGGGAATCGGCGCCGCCGGGGAGAGTTGGGTGTGGCAGTGGCGAGGGAGGAAGGAAGGGAGAGGGAGGGAAAAAGAAAAGGAAAGGAAGAAGAAAACAAAAAGGAAAAGAAAAAGAAAAAGAAAAAAGGAAGTTTGTTTTTTCAACTCTCAAATACACAAAAATTAAAATTTTCCAGTGTAGAACAGTAAGTTACAATAGAATTTTATATAAACATCCAAAAATACACCATCTAAACACACCCTAACATCCTCATATGTCTATCAGGTTTTTCTTATCAAGAGTATAACTAGTTAAGAGTTTGTGGCATTTATAACTGTTTCTAAATAGTGTAAAACCATCTTACCAAATAATTATCATTATAGGTTATTTGTATAATTTTGTAACAAAGATGCAAAACTTCAGTGTTCATTTTGGAAATACATGCTAGTGGTATTAGAATTATGTGTTGTTACTTGGTTTGTACATTTTAAATTTCATCTTATTGACAAAAATAAGAATAAAATACAAAAAATTAAAAATTAAAACAGAGTAGAAGATGCATAGAGTGTGTCTGGATAGTGTATTATTTAAAATATTATTTGAAATAATTACTATAATATTTTTTATAATGTTGATGTATGTAAGATAAAAACATGGATGAAAATATTAAAAAAAAAAAACTAGTTGAAAAACATGTTTATGAGCAAACAAAAAAACATTTGAAAAAAAAAAGAGAAATAACTTCCATAGCTATAAGAATGAGAAAGTTTTTAAAAAATCTAAAAATTAAGAATGAGAAAGTTAAGTAGCACCATTTTGTAAAGCAACAGAGTCACAATAGAAGAATTATTATTGCATCCAGAACCCAAAAAAAAAAAATCAAAAAAAGGATGAAATCTAAGGCAGGTCACCAAGTTGTGATTCAAGATTAGGGAAAACAAAGTGATGCGGATACGGGTGCGCAACAACTTCAAACTTGGGTCAAAGACCCTTTGGTCAACATTGGGGGCCCGATGACAAGATCAAGAATCAAGAAGGTGAAGGAAGCTTTACGAGCCTTGATCATTCACCATACAAGCAAGGAGCAAGCTAAGTTTGAAGATTTGATGGACCATGAAGTTACTTTGTTCACTTGTACGTTTGAAGTGAAGGAATGATTTCATACTTGTATGCTTAGGTGGTAATTGTTTTAAAACTATCTAGTTTAGTAGTTGTTAGGCGTTGAGTATTTTATTACTTATTGGACCTTATCAGAAAGCCTTAAAGAGCTGGCTCTTTAAGCTCTTTATGCGGACCGAATTTCTTCCAGGTTTATGTGGGCCGGATTTTGCCCTAGTTTTAGCCTATAAAAAGGCACCTCTTGTATGAGTAAAGGACAGATTATTATACCCAGAAATCGTGAGGGATTTTCCTTCAAGTTCTTAATCGAACTTACTCTTGAATTCTTGAGTTCTTTGCTTAGGATTCAAATCTGACTTTATCGATTAGTTTGTTCCCTAATCGTGGTGTCTCTTCATCCATCATTATTTGCTTAAGGTTGCTGATTGCCTTTGTGTGTCAGAGGTCTTGAGTTCATGAGAACAATCGAGTTTAATTTCCATTGGGAGAAACGATCCAACTCTGATAATTACAAGGTTGGGAGGGTCTAGGAGGGTCTTCCCCTAGGGTTGCCTTATCAGTTGGTATCAGAGCATCAGGTGAATTCTCTTTTAATTGAAGTTGTTCATATCTTGTTAGTTTGTGTCTTTTGTCAAAAAAATTTTTTAAAAAAATACTGTAGCAATTACTGTTCATCGATACTGTAGCGTACTGTTCATCGTACTGTAGCGTACTGTTCACGTTACTGTTCATCCGAGTAAAAAAAAAAACTGTTTGGGTATTGTTTTTTTGTGTTTTCTGTCCAACTTTTGTTCTTGAGTCTGTTATACTTTTGTTTGGGTTGTTAGGGTTTAAAGACAAAAAAAAAAAAACAAAAAAAGAGTCACGTACCTTATATTGTTTTAGTGTCCAAGTTGCTAGAGTATTGCTGGAATTTTCTTTTGAATATTGCTGAAATTCTGTTTTGCCTATTTCTTAAGTATTGGTTGTTGTTCTTGCAAACCCTAAACACCACAACGTAATTTGGAAAAGTTCTTGAGCTTCTTGAACAAATTCTTGAAGTTCTTGGACCACCAAGTCTTGTTTTGAAAATTCGTAAACAATAGATCAAGAATCAGGGCCTTCTTGAAATTGGCATAACCTTTCATCCGTTTTTCTTGAACTTGTTGGTGTGACCTGAATTTGTGTTCCTTGAAGAGCCAAAGCAAAAAAAAAAAAAAAAAAGGAGGACAAAAAAAAAGGAAGAAGAGAAGGAATCGACTCTCACACAAAGGAAATCAAGTTTCCCAAAAACTTGAGTCTCCAAATCTTGATTGGTTTCCAATTCTTGAGTTTCCAATCTCAATTGAATTTCAACGACCCCAAACTACCTAACCAGACCCCAAACACCCCCAAATCAGTTTCCAAAACCAAACCTAAACTCCCACAAACACCATTTACCATCCAAATACTGGCCAGAAACTCAGCAAAAACAGCCGCTCAAAAAAAAAAAAAAAGAGGTTCTAGCTTCGGGTAGAGTTTTTCTAAGATTTGCAAAATTCTGCTTTGTGTCTTGTTACTTGCTTATAGGGTAATTAATTCTGGAATTTTTGAGAGTTTGAGTTGTTTTAAGAATTTCGAGAAGGAAAATTGAGAGTGAGTGTGTTTTTCCTTGAGTGATACACGAGTGCTTTGCAAGGTAGACTAGGATACACTTGTTTTGCAGGTTTGACAATATGTCTCAAGAGGGGAACATGCCTGAGCCGTCTGAGACCGACATGTCACTCAAACTTGTGCTCCAAGCTCTTCAAAAACAAGCGGAGAGACATGAAGTTGTGATGACACAAATATCCGACAGGTTGGCTGCCATTGAGATGCGAGGTACTGGAGATACATACAATAGGGGTTCGAGTGTTCAGAGTGCTGATCATGATGCGGATGATGAGGGATATCATTCTAACACCTCGATTCGATCAAGAAAAAGCCAAAGAGGAGCGAGGGAAGGTCGAGACCGACCTAGGAGAACCGATGACAATCTTGGTTCCATCAAGACCAAGATGCCCACCTTTCATGGGAAAAATGATCCTGAAACTTACTTGGATTGGGTTAGGCGAGTTGAGCAAGTGTTTGAAGTCCACAACTACTCTGAAGAGAAAAAGGTGAAACTTGCGGCTATTGAATTTGAAGATTATGCATCCATTTGGTGGGAGCAAGTATGTGCCATAAGGAGGAGAAATAGGGAACCACCGATTGACACTTGGACTGAAATGAAGCAAGTGATGAGGAAGCGATTTGTACCTTTCCATTATACCACGGACTTGTACAATCGGCTCCAACGACTCACTCAAGGTTCTAATTCGGTTGATGAGTACCACAAACAAATGGAGGTGGCGATGATAAGGGCCAATGTCCAAGAGAATTCGGAAGCAACCATTACGAGGTTCCTTAATGGATTAAATCCTGAAATTAGAAAGAAGGTTGAGCTTCAAAACCACTTTGAACTTCAACAAATGGTGTCTTATGCAGAGAAGATGGAAAAGCAAGTTTTACCTCTAAAGACACCTAGTGGCCGAACCACGACATCCTCTTCCACTCCTTGGAGAAGAAATCAATTGCCAACATCCAATGCTTGGCCAAGGCAAGGTAATAGAGAGAGGGAAAACAAGCGGATGGAACAACCGTCCCATCCGAGTGCAACTTCTTCTAAACCAACCCCGCGGCCGACTCTTCCAGGGGCAAATACATCTACCAACCAGCCAAAGGCATGTTTCAAATGCAAGGGAATTGGCCATCTCATGGCTCAATGCCCTAACCGAAGCATCATGTACATGAATGAAGAGGGAGTGTGGCAAAGCGAAGGAGAGCAGGAATATGCGGACATGCCACCGCTTGAAGAAGAAGGAAAGGGTGATGACATGGTTGAGATAGAAGAGGAACCCGTAACTCGAACTATGGTGACCATGAGAGTGCTCAATGCACAAACTCAAGAAGATGATCTCCAACGAACCAACATCTTTCATACGAGATGCAAAATTGGAGATGAGGTATGTCTTATGATCATTGACAGTGGCTCTTGTACTAATTGTGTAGCCGCTGATTTTGTTGAGCAAAAAGACATTCCCTGGACTTACCACCCTAAACCCTATAGATTGTCTTGGTTAAATGATGGAGGGGAAGTTAAGGTGACCAAACAGGCTTTAGTTGCTTTTTCTATTGGTCGATACAAGGACCAAGTTTTATATGATGTAATTCCTATGCATGCAAGTCATGTCTTGTTGGGACGTCCTTGGGAGTATGATAGACAGGCTGATCATATTGGACTTACCAATAAGTATAAGTTCATTATGGACAACCTCAAAATCACTCTTTCACCATTGACACCTATACAAGTGTATGAAGAACAATTGCATTTAAGAAAAGAGAGAGAGAAAAGGCAATCGAAAGAAGCAAAGAAAAAGTCGAATGAGAGAGAGAATGAGGGGAAAAAGAAAGTAGAGGCCGAGTTGAGTGAAAAAGAAAATTCGAGTGAAAATAAACTCAGTAAGGCCGAGAGCTTGAAAGTGAAAAAAAGGAATTTCTATGCAAGTGTGCGTGAGGTAGATATGGCTTTGAGTGCACAAAGTCTTCTCATAGTACTTCTGTACAGGGAAGCTGATTATTCTTCTTTTTACACACTAGGCATAACCGATTCTCTTCCTAGTGCAATCTACTCTCTTTTGCAGGAATTCAAGGATGTGTTTCCGGAGGAACTACCGAAAGGATTACCTCCAATTCGAGGTATTGAACATCAAATTGACTTTGTTCCTGGAGCAATTCTACCAAATCGACCAGCCTATAGAGCAAATCCGGAGGAAACAAAGGAAATCCAAAGGCAAGTCGATTCCCTTCTTGAAAAGGACCAGGTTCGTGAATCTCTTAGTCCTTGTGCGGTTCCAGTCATTTTAGTACCTAAGAAAGAAGGGACTTGGAGAATGTGTACAGATTGTCGTGCAATTAATAAAATTACTGTTAAGTATCGTCATCCCATTCCTAGATTAGACGATATGTTAGAAGAATTGCATGGGGCAATCATTTTCACTAAAATTGATTTAAGATCTGGTTACCATCAAATAAGGATAAAGGAAGGAGACGAATGGAAAACTGCTTTCAAAACAAAGTATGGTCTTTATGAGTGGCTTGTGATGCCTTTTGGCTTAACAAACGCTCCAAGTACTTTCATGAGATTAATGAACCATGTTTTAAGGCATTTTCTTGGGAAGTTCGTTGTTGTTTATTTTGATGATATACTGATCTTTAGCAAGTCTTTAGAAGCGCATGTTGAGCATTTGCGACTTGTTTTAAGTGCCTTGCGTGAAAATAGGTTATTTGCTAACATGGAAAAATGTGTCTTTTGCACTTCTGAGGTTAACTTTCTTGGTTATATTATTGGTGCAAATGGCATAAGTGTTGATCCCGCCAAGGTAAAGGCCATCATGGAGTGGCCGACTCCAACCAATGTGTCTCAGGTAAGGTCTTTCCATGGTCTTGCAAGCTTTTATAGGAGATTTGTTAAAGACTTTAGCACTATTGCAGCACCTTTGAATGAGATAATTAAAAAGAATGTGGGGTTTCAATGGGGAAAAGAGCAAGAAGAGTCGTTTAATAAGTTCAAGAATTTGTTAACTTCAGCACCTATTCTTGCTTTGCCTAATTTTGATTTGATGTTTGAAGTTGAATGTGATGCTAGTGGGATCGGCATAGGGGCTGTCTTACATCAAAATAATAGGCCCTTGGCATATTTCAGTGAGAAGTTGAGTGGGGGAGCTCTTAATTACCCTACTTATGATAAAGAATTGTATGCTGTTGTGCGTGCTCTTGAAGTGTGGCAGCATTATCTTATGCCTAAGGAATTTGTGATACATACTGATCATGAATCAATTAAATTCCTTAAAGGGCAGGGTAAGTTGCATAAAAGACATGCGAAATGGATTGCATTTATTGATTCCTTTCCATATATCATTAAGTATAAGAAGGGAAAAGATAATGTCGTTGCGGATGCATTGTCTAGAAGGTATACTTTGATCACTAACATGAGCACTAAGTTACTTGGTTTTGAGTACATTAAAGACTTGTATGCTCATGATGACGATTTTTCTAATGTGTTTCAAGCTTGTGAACATGCTGCTTTTCAAAAGTTTTATAGGCATGAAGGCTTCCTGTTCAAAGAAAATCGCCTATGTATTCCCAACTGTTCACTTCGGGAATTACTTGTTAGAGAAGCCCATGGCGGAGGGTTAATGGGACATTTCGGTATTAATAAAACTCTTGACATTTTGCATGAACACCTCTATTAGCCTAAAATGAGGCGTGACATTGCTAACATTTGTGATAAGTGTTTAAAGTGTAAGCAGGCAAAGTCAAGGAGTAACCCTCATGGATTGTATACTCCTCTTCCCGTCCCTCATGCTCCTTGGACAGACTTATCCATGGATTTTGTGCTTGGTTTACCAAGATCTTCTAGAGGTATGGATAGTATCTTTGTTGTAGTGGATAGATTTTCTAAAATGGCTCACTTTATCCCTTGTAGGAAAACAAGTGATGCGCGCCATGTTGCTGATTTATTCTTCAAGGACGTGGTTAAATTGCATGGGGTACCGCGTACTATTGTAAGTGATAGGGATGTGAAATTCTTAAGCTACTTCTGGAAATCACTTTGGGGAAAGTTGGGAACGAAGTTGCTATTTTCTACTTCTAGTCATCCTCAAACGGATGGTCAAACTGAGGTAACCAATCGAACCCTTGGTGCTTTACTTCGAGCCATTGTTCAAAAGAATTTGAAGAAGTGGGAAGAATGTTTGCCTATCGCTGAGTTTGCATATAATCGAACCACTCATTCTACTACTAATCATTCTCCTTTTGAAATTGTTTATGGGTTTCAGCCGCTAACTCCTCTAGATTTATCACCTATTCCTGTTGATAAGTGTTTAGGCGCAGATGGTGTCAAGAAGGCAGAGGCTGTTCGGACCTTGCATGAGAGAATTCGAGCACAAATTGAGAAGAAAAATGCGCAATATGCACAACATGCGAATAAGGGAAGAAAGCATGTTGTATTCGAACCTGGTGATTGGGTTTGGGTGCACATGAGGAAGGAAAGGTTTCCAGCATCTCGACGGACCAAGTTACATCCAAGAGGCGACGGACCTTTTCGAGTCCTAGAGCGGATCAACGACAATGCATACAAATTGGAACTTCCAAGTGAGTATGGCATAAGCGCATCTTTTAATGTGTCTGACCTATCCCCTTTTGACTTTGATACAGACCTTGAAGATTCGAGGACGAATCCTTTCGAGGAGGGAGAGAATGATGCGGATACGGGTGCGCAACAACTTCAAACTTGGGTCAAAGACCCATTGGTCAACATTGGGGGCCCGATGACAAGATCAAGAACCAAGAAGGTGAAGGAAGCTTTACGAGCCTTGATCATTCACCATACAAGCAAGGAGCAAGCTAAGTTTGAAGATTTGATGGACCATGAAGTTACTTTGTTCACTTGTACGTTTGAAGTGAAGGAATGATTTCATACTTGTATGCTTAGGTGGTAATTGTTTTAAGACTATCTAGTTTAGTAGTTGTTAGGCGTTGAGTATTTTATTACTTATTGGGCCTTATCGGAAAGCCTTAAAGAGCTGGCTCTTTAAGCTCTTTATGCGGACCGAATTTCTTCCAGGTTTATGTGGGCCGGATTTTGCCCTAGTTTTAGCCTATAAAAAGGCACCTCTTGTATGAGTAAAGGACAGATTAGTATACCCAGAAATCGTGAGGAATTTTCCTTCAAGTTCTTAATCGAACTTACTCTTGAATTCTTGAGTTCTTTGCTTAGGATTCAAATCTGACTTTATCGATTAGTTTGTTCCCTAATCGTGGTGTCTGTTCATCCATCATTATTTGCTTAAGGTTGCTGATTGCCTTTGTGTGTCAGAGGTCTTGAGTTCATGAGAACAATCGAGTTCAATTTCCATTGGAAGAAACGATCCAACTCTGATAATTACAAGGTTGGGAGGGTCTAGGAGGGTCTTCCCCTAGGGTTGCCTTATCACAAAGCTACCAAAATCTGAACTTGCAACATACTGTTAATGATTGACTGAGTCAATGTTAAAAACTAATGCTGAACTCCTTCCAGAGTAAAGAACTAAGTCAACATACTCTTTTTTTTTTCTTTTTTCAGGGAACCCAATCTAAACTTGACCACTAGTGTCATTTTTCTTATTTCCAGTCTATTCTTTTTGTTGAAATACACATCATTGCCAATTGAAACAATTCAGACCGCAGGTCCAACTTTGGACTTTTCTTACTTGTAAGGCACTCTATAGTCTAATCTAGAATTTAGCACTGAAGTTGTTGCTATTATTATTATTATTATTATTATTGGCAAAATCAAGTTGTTATACTTCGTTATTTTTTTTGGTCAACTCCTTTTGTTGTTATTTTTGTATTTTTTTAAAAAAAGAAAATTGTCCCCTTATTACCTCCATTTGTTTTGTCAGGTAAGGTATTCATTTTATTGATATGGCAAAAACAGAGCTTATTATGAGAAGCAGCAAAAAGCGAAGCAGCAAAAAGCCAAACCAGCAACACCGCCCAAAGTACACTAATTACAAACAACACCCAAGGTCACCAACTCAACAAACAGAATACTCACGGTAAGAATATAAGATCAAAATTTCATGCTGTACTTTGTTAGTTTAATCTTCTTCCAAGAAGCTACCAGTGCTCTAACCTCAGTGCTGATGGGCTGCAACATGATAGGAGTTGCTTTTTCTTCCTTAGTGAAAATTCTCTTGTTTCTCTCTTCCCATATATGATAGACACAAGATGCAAGAGACGACCTGACTATTTAATCAAGAAAATTTTTCCTAACACAATAAAATCTGAGCCAAGACGGTTTAATATTCAAAGCATATGCTCCTCTGTATGCCAAATTCGAACTCTGCACACTTCTCTCCAAAAATTTGCAGCACAAGTGTAATACTCACGACCATGTTAACTTTATTTCATGGGTTAATTAGTGAAGGTTATATAATCTTGGGGTTTTTGTGATTAAGTTTAGAAGTTGGGGGACTAATTAATAATTTGGGCAAGTTTTTATATTGGAAGAATTTTGAGTTGGACCTCACTTTACTCATTCTAACCCTTTCCAATATGTCTCTCTAAAATCAAAGACTTGGAACAAATGAGGTGCTTGGGTATTGATTCATTTTCACTAATGCAAGTAGTTTTAGTACTCTCTAGTGAATAAAATAGTTCTAAATGCCTATGTTAATATGAAATTCAGCATGAGTTGAGATACTCATAAATCCTTTGTAATCAAATCATATGAACACTGAGACAATGATAGTAGCAATCAATAACAGTTACACTGAGAAGTGCCTTAATTATAGTAGCAATCATACTTAATGTCGTAACGCTTCTGAAGAACTTGAATTCTTCAACACAAGAGACAAAAAGAAGGAGGTACAAGCAGAAACACGTTGATTATATCAGCTAGACTGTGAAGTATCGCCTCCAATTACTCAAGCAGGCAGTATATATCCAGCAAATGTCTTATTCTGCACGTTGATGAAAAGGAACATGTTTCGAAGGATAAGGAAAGTGGCTACAAGGCTATGTCAAACTAACAATTTGACTAGTAACAGCAACACTATTAGAAAGGATCGATCTTACGAATTTGAAGGAAATATTTAGATATGCTGCTCGCTGTTTTAGATAACATAATAGTTTAAGAAAAAAATATTGGAGCTCAATTGTAGAAATTATTATGCTGCTGGCATTACTATTATATATGAAGCATATATCAAGGTGCTACCCTTCAGTTTATTGATACCAAACTGGTATTTCAGTTTGCCATGTTATCTGGTACTAGGTGGCATATTTGAGAGTTTGAAAGACAAATCCACTAGACAAAGATTTCATTGAAAGCACGAGTTCTACTTAGTCATCCATCTGCTCTATTTCTAAAGCAACAGAGCTACAGAGGGGTGCCGTTGACTCGTCAGAAGAGCTACTATCACTGCTTCTTTGCATGGATATGGGTGAATTTGGAGGGTAAAATGACGGTTTAGGAGGCAACTTTAGGCCACTAGTATCACCTTCAAGCATTTCTAAGACTTCTCTCATCGAAGGACGATCCCCAGGTGTCATCTGTATGCACCACAATGCAATTAAAATCAATTTTCTTGTAATTGTCTTTTCTTCTTCAGTTGCATGATCTCCGATTTCCATTTCCTCCACCCGATCGAATTTGTCATATATCCATGAAGGGAAGTATATTTGACTTGAATGCTCAGCATGTGCATCCACATTTCTCCTCCTTCCTGCCATCTCCATTAGTAACATTCCATAGCTGTAAACGTCTGTCTTGTGTGAGACTCTTCCAATCCTTTTATAAAACAACTCCGGGGCCATGTAACCTAAAGTTCCTCTCGCAGCAGTAAGAGTTGCAATACTCTTTTGCATCGGGTAAAGTTTTGCAAGTCCAAAGTCCGAAACTTTTGGAACAAAGTTCTCATCAAGTAAGACGTTATGCGGTTTAATATCAAAATGCAGAATTTGCATATCACACCCCTGATGCAAGTATTCAATCCCACGAGCAACCCCCTTTGCAATCTCGCAAACTTGCTTCCAACTTAATGGAGAACCATTCTGACAATTTGAGAAAATTAACTTGTCTAGAGAGCCATTTGGCATGTAATCATACACTAGAGCATGTTTTGAGGCAGTAACACAAAATCCCACTAACCGAACCACGTTCACATGGTGTATTCTTCCAATGGTCGCAACTTCATTGATGAACTCCTGCCCATTAGCTTTTGATTTGCTCAGCATCTTGACAGCAACTGCACCTCCACTGCGCAACTTGCCTTTGTAAACCAAGCCGTAGCCTCCTTCACCTAGTTTCTCCTCAAAATTTTTTGTCATTATCTTTATTTCTTTGTACGAGTACCTAATGGGCATGAGGCTGTTGTTTGCTTGCAGGAAATCTTCTATTGTATCATACCTCGATAAATGCCTCCGACGACACCGATAAAGGAGGAAAGCAAACAAGAGGATAATGCCAATGACATGTTTTGCTGCAATAAGCACAACTGAAATAGAAAGAACAGACCAAGTAGTGTTAGCAATGATTGACTTCTAGTGAATGTATATGTCTGTTTGGATGGGTAACTTTTTGAAAAACAAGTTTTTTTATATATAATATTACAGTAATAAATAAACAAAAATAACCTCAAAATTATCAAAAAAACAGAGTTTTCAACTGAAATGGAAGAACAAAACAATGATCGACTGACTTCTAGCATGTTCCAATAGATAGAGTTTTCAACTATAAATCAGATGCCTTACCCGAAACTATGCCACCAAAATCAAGGGAACCTGCTTATAAAAGAAAAGTTAAAGGATTATAATGGAAATATTGAAGTAGAAAGAATCTGATTGATTAACGAATGGTTTTTCTGTAAATCAAATAAATCAGATTACTCACGTAAATGTTGCCCTTCATCTGCAGATGGGCCGATGACATGTCGGTAGACGAAACTCTGGATTTTTGCCGATTTGCGAACTACATCGCCTAAGTACAAAAGTCAACGTCAACGTCCAATTGGATGCTTGAAAATCAACTTTTATTAATTGCAGTTATTTCACACTCATGTGCGTACAAGTTTCAAATTACCACGACAATAAAAAAAAAAATAGTTTCAATAAATTCAATAATTCATATATTTGTTGAGATCAGAACACAAATCCCACTATTCTAATTTGACTATGTTCCTATATATTTTTGTTTGCTAAAAAAGATTTGCGGCAACAAATAAAGACAAAATAGCAGTAGGTTTCTGGTATTCTGATTCCACAAAAAAGAAAAAGAAAAAGCCACATCATCATTATTATTGTACACATGAATTCTGTATTTTATTAGTTGCTATTGAATTTTCTCTAAGAAAGCATAACCAAACGTAATAAAATCTTTTCAGTTAATGCCAATGTAAAGAAATCAAGTATAAGCATTTATTAAATAACAAGGTATCTTACTCAAAGTACTGATATTTGGTGATGCAAATAAAAATTAAGAAATCTACCAAATTTCACATATACTCTCCTTTCATTTTTGGGGAAGATGAGTGCTACCGAAGAGTGGAGTAAGAATTGCATTATTAAAAGGAGAATTTGAGATAGGTTAAATCTACAATGGATGTACGGATGTACTCATCAATAAACGGATGTACTCATCAATAATATTTTAGCAGTACGGTTCTATAATTTAAAAAGAAAAGAAAGATGAAAAGCAGTACTACCATATTAAGCCCCAAATGTACCACTTCACATCTTAACTTAAAATCTTCCAATATAATTTCAAGCAGTAGTGTTGAATACTTTTTAAGAGATCGTCATAATCAATCATCAATCACGATGTTAATAAATCTTCAAATCAGTGTACTTACAAAGAAACGATTTCTTCCTGCTCCACCTGGACTCCAAGAATACGTCCCAACGGATCTCAAAGCCATTAGACAGAAGATTGTGGATGTCTTGAAACGAAATATCTCCTGCTGATACTTTAGGGAGACGCCGCAGGTCTACAGGAGCTGTCTTATAAATGGTGCACGACTCTTCAATATCAGATGCCACCACATTTTTACCCACCACAACATAGCTGTAATAATTGGACGGAGCTTTCATTTTTGAAAACTGATTTGCAGTGATATTACAGGAAGCAGTGTCTACAGAAAGAGGGGCATATTTCGATTTCACCGGATTTTTACAGCTCACAAAGACCAACCAACCAGTATCGGGAGCAATATCCAAAAAAAGGTTGTAGTCGTTGTTGTATGGATTTTGATAGCCTAATGGGTAGACTGGCAGAGTAGAACAGTTGTTCTTTTGCACCCCAGGATCAAATATACGAAGTGTCTGTTGCTCATAATCAATACTGCTTAGCTCCACAGAAAAGTTATACTGTTGTATCTCCGGATAGTAACCACTAATCATGGATAGAACAGTGCGATTATTTTCACAAGAGAATTCAATAACATCATGTTCAGGGCACTAAATTGAAACGGGCACTTTAAATTGATGTCGGTGCCCCCGCAAGTGTTTTTGGAATTGAAGGTAGGGTCACCATATCTCCGACAATATTCATCGAAAAAATCAACATATCTGATATCCAGCAGCCAGCAGTATATCAAGATTAGAGACAACAAAACTACCAAAATTTGAAGTTGAAGCATACTTCTTAAACACCGACCGAGTGAATTAAAAAAAAAAGAAGCCGGATATATATAGGAAACGGAGAAGGGGCTCTTTACTTGGCAAAGAGAATAGGACCTGAGGTCTCAAATAGGCATGTTACCAATGAGTTACATGATGTGACATAACTCCTCATTTTGAGTTGGATATAAATTTAAACAATAAATATATGATAAAATCATTTTTCCTTACAAAATAATATGTAGTGCACGATTATGGGATCAATAGCTATTGATAGTTGATCGATTATTTTTCTTTGATTATATATTCTAAAATTAGGATTATTAACTTTTTTTTATATTCTTCTTCTGCATCTAACTTCAGATTTTATCAATAGTCAAAAAAATTAAAATATGAATCTATTAAAGACTATATTTACCTAATTCTCATTATCCTTACCAATCGCTTTAACCAAATTTTGCAAAATTTCACAGCAAATGAAAACAAGCCTAAATTCTAATCAGTTCTAGTAATGTTGTACTTTCTTCCATTAGTTTTGGGAGTTGGGACGTTTTGTTTAATAAACCAGTAGAATTCCATGAACCGTACCTTTTTAATTCAACACTAGGCTCCAATGGAGGAAACTGCTAACCAAATGCGTTAGAAGCTAAATTCTGAACTTCTCTCACAGTGCAAGTCTAATTTGACCTCCATTTTTTTTTTTCTGTTTTGTTTGTTTGTTCTGAGGGAGTTCACTCTTGACTTGGCTCTAAGTCTTTGTTCATTTTTATTTTCCTGCCTATTACAAGTTTAATTTGAACTCCTTTCTCTTGTTGTTGTTTTGTATGAAAAAGATATTTTTCTTATTAGCCTGTATTGATATGATGGTAACATGAAAATGAAGAGACATTAATACATTTTCTTTCATTATTTGTTCATGAAAATACAAGAAAATATGTAGCAAATTAAATTCAAGAAAATAAATTGATCCGCCAACCTAGATGTGGCCATTCACTGTCCATCTCAAAGTTCCAAACTAGATTTTTTTTTTTTTCGTTTTTTCTTCCCTAGGGGAGTCTAGTCTAGACTTTTGATTATTTCTTTTAAGCAGTCCAACATAGATTTACAATTGAAGACTTTAACCCCGAAAAAAGAAAAAAAAACAAAAGAAAAATTAGTCAGTTAGTGAGTCTATTAATACATAACTTATATTGTAAATTTAGAGCCACATCATTATGGCGATGCATGATGAACTAAAAATAGTTATAAGAAATGATCTTTATTTTAATGAAAAACACAAACACTATTATGATATCTAGTGTATTCGATAAAAGAATAAAAAGATATCTGATGAGAAGCTAATTAATTAGTTCACTTGAAAATATGAAGATCAGGTTTAGAAAAGTGGTTCACTCGTTCTTTTCCTCTTTATAATTTTTGGGGCCCTGGAATTGAATAATTTGAGTATATTCCACATTTGAACGTTTTAACTTTCCAACGTTAATGTTTTGCAGAATAGTCGTTTTTTTCTTGTGAGAAAAAGAGAAAAAACCTCTAGACCTCTAGACCCGTTAATTACCCTTGTTTTTTAAATCTAAAAAATTTAAAAGAGAAAAAACCTCTAGACCTAGATGCCGTCTTTCACAATTCACGCGCTAAATGTCTAATTGGAAAATGGTTTCACCTTATACGAAGTGCAAAACCAAAAAGACTCTTGTTTAGGATTTTGCAAATTAGATAACAAGGGTAATTATTGTTGTGAATAATTGTGCATTTAAAAGAACTTGTTCCACTTTAAAAAATAAAAAAGACTTCCAATCATTTTATAATGCTTAGCTTCTTAATTAAAAACCCCCCAAACAATTATCAACCAATACGTATGATGGGTTCCTAAACCCAAGTTTTCTTGTTTCGTATCATAAAAGATTTCATTGTCGCGTTTTGATGCAGGTTATATATACTTTTTCCAACTTTATTCTTGTTACACACTACCTAAGTGGAAAACTTTCTAATGGTGTATTTGTAATAGTACCACTGTAAATTCTCATGTTGTATTTTTAGCATAACAAATGATGCACTTCAATTCTCCACATCTTATACCTGCAAAAAAATACGATATTCAGAGTCACCCTAAATCGCATCCCTAGTTAACAAAGAATATGTCTGCTAAATCGAGATCAAAAAAGAAAGTTATCAATTTTGGTCAGAAAACGTTAAAAGCAGAAAGCTTACACACCGCGCCGTGAACATCACTCCTTAATGGTCAGTCCACACGAAAAGCCAGTTCAAACGTATGGTTGGCAATTCTGCTCCACAAAAACATAGTATTAGTAGAAAAGAACTTGATATCTTATCTTGTTTTTATTCTTAATTCCTACAATTCTATTCTTCTCCTTTTTTTTCTTACTTTTTCCACACGGAGATGGCCAACCAAGTTGAATGTTGACATGGAATATTTTTTGATTTATTGATGGAAGGAAATTCTTATCAGACAATTTCTGTCAGATTTTGTAGTATTTGCATTTCCAAGCAATTTCATACTGGGCACTGGGCTCCATATCCATTGATATTTAGGATGAAGATGCATTTATTTTATTGTACAGGAAAATTCTACTAAGTGATGGAAAATTTAGCTGGGGTAATTCACTAAAATGTACTTGTAGCTAATACTCTTACCATTCTTTACCAGTAAAACCAACAAAAGGATTGATCACATGACTTTAGAAGAAGTCTTTAGATATATTAAACAAGTGCTAATAGAGTTACTAAGTTACAGATAACTTAGAGTAGTTAGCAATTACCACTTTGTAACTCGTTGTGGCTTCTAATTTATTAAAAAAAATAACAACTGCATAATTATGAAGAGCTTGACACGATAAAATTAACTAATTGGGTTATTGATTTAAAATGTAATTTAGTTCCACACTAGCCTACTGTATTTCTTGGCTACAGAGTTGCACAGTTGTTCTGTTGACTTCAGAGCATTTCGAAAATTTCTGTCCTTGAAGGACGGTCATTTGGGGTCATTTGGACGCACCACATTGCTTTCAAAACTAGTTTCCTCGCAATTCCGTTTTCTTGGTTGAACTTTCCTCTTTGTGTTGTTGATAACATTTATGATTGGTAATTTCACAGGAAGATTTTAAGTGAAGGAGGGAGGTTCCCTCATAAAGTGATCCTTTTATGATTATTGATGCCTGGGTCCATGATTGATGATTAGTTGACTTGGAAAAAAATTTTTTTTTTTTGATTGTTGACTTGGAAATCCATTTGTTGCCTGCATACTTTTCTTGTTGGGCTTCGTATAGGCTTTGTGTTGTTATTGCTGCGTAAGAAAATTAAAATAACATTTGCACAGTAAAATGAAACTTCCAACAGAAATTATTGCTCATATTTAGAAAATATTAGAAATAATTTTACAGAATATTGGAAGCTTCTGCCCACGATATATCACAATTTCCATTCTTAGTTTTCTCATCAGCATATCGCAAGCAACTCCTAGCTTGGTACTTCAACAATCATATGATGCTACAAGAAGCGAAGATGTTGGACTAGAACTTCTAATGATTCACCGTAAATATTAATAACACCATTCCAAAATTAACCCAAAAAAAAAAAAAAAAAAAAAGATAGATGGGTTTGCATGAACACCATTCCAAAATTAGACTGCCAAGTCAAACAGAAAAAGAAAAAGGAAAAGAATATGATCACAGGTTCATTTTTTTGAAGTCCAGTGATGATCACCCGGTATGTAGCAAATGTTACCGACAAAATTATCCGAGCTGAACAAAAAGTAAATTAAGGCAAGGGAGACTTTTTGAGTACAACATTTTACAAATGGTCCCAAACTAAGCCATTGAGAATTCAGAGGGAGCTAAACTACCTTCAAAAATGTCTCAGGAAATCCTGAGACAGGAAATGCAGGCAAAGGAAGACTAAAACTGCCAAAATCTGTATATCAATGACCACTGAGTAATTCATTAAGTGTGAAGATACTAAAATCCGCATGTCTGGTTTTGACTGCAGTCTTGTGACTTTGTACTTGGATGGTTTAGTTCATGAACAGCAGCATGTGGTCCTGAAGAGACGAAGACTTCACCAATTGGCATTTTATAGTCAATTACATACTTTAATTAGCTGCTGATCATGAACTAAAGAGAATTGGCCACGGAGGAGTGAATTTGTTTTAACACGGTTCATCAAAGCTGTGCCTATCTTGAAACCAACGGTGCAATTTCTTGTCCTCCTCTTTGTATTATTATAACATTTATGATTGATAATCAACTTCTAGAATACCAACAAGCATAATGCATTCTTTTTTCAAGTGAAATGATCCCTAGATAGGAAAGAGGTATCTCATGCTAAGGAAACTCCGTCAATTGAGTCATCAATCTAGTTTCATATGCTTGATAGCAAATGAAGCATATTAGTTTGGAGAGTCTAATTTCATGTTTTACTATATATGATGTCATTTGTTGTTAAAAACATTTAGTTTTTAGTTATCATCTATTAAACTTTCATTTTAAGTTTACGTGCTTTATTTGTTAAGATTTTTTTTATTATTATTATTTCTTGATTGTTTGTTCGCCCCTCCCCTCCCCCAAAAAGTCAAAATCCTGCATCCGTCATTGGGCTTTTTTTTCCCCCTATTAACTTATCAATGTGGCCTCTTGATCGAGAAAATTGTAGATTCCAAGTATTGGGTAGTAGAAAATTTTTGCTTTCGGCTAGATTAGTGGTAGATTTTCAATATAATATGTGCATATGAGTTACTTGATAACAATTTTTAATGGAAAGATCAAGTAACAAACACAATTCATTAATTGAATGATGATATAAGTATAAAATCAAAACTTTAAGAAGTTTAATTTACTGGTTAGTATGTTCTATAAATTAAAAAGAAATCATACTTTAATGAGTTTTAGAGAATTAGGTCCATATCATTATTGTCCTATATCACCATTGAATTTGGAAAATCTTGTCGTAAATTTTGAGGCCCTAGGTTGATGTTTTTAACTGAACCAAGAAGCAAGAATTCCTCGATATGTTGAAGTACAAATCCCTTACTTCACCCATGAGGGAGAAATGGTGGTTTGGGTTTGGTCGAATGAAATGTATTTCTATCTTTGCCCTTAAAAATATGGGCACGTAACAGGGGTGTACAGTTTTTGACTGGAGAAGTGAGAGGAAATGAGTTCTAGAACCAATTGGGTAGACATTTTTATATGTTAGGATCTAATGTGGCTGATTTTAAATATAATGGACCAAAAAATTTTTGTTGAAAATGTGAGGGACCAATTTGGTAATTTTTCCTAAATATTAAATTAACTGGTTTTGGCACATCATGATCAGTTGTCAAATAGTCAAATGGTTTCATTTTCTTCTATCAATTTTGGGGTTCACGAATTGAAGTCGTCTGTGGAATTTTTGACTAATAAATCCGTAGAATTCTACGAACCATACTTTTTTGAGATGGACTAGGTCTAATGCTAGAAACTGGTTAGCAAATGTATTAAAAACTAGATGCTGAACTCCAGAGTCTCAAATCCTGATTGGTTTCCTGGTATCAAGACCTTTGCAATTTGCATGACAAAATTTGTGGAATTATGAATTTACTTGCATACAGTCAGTCAACGGTCGTTTCACATGACTATTACAATTGGCTTAGCTGATTCCCAATTTCCCTTTAACCAACTAAATGTGGCTTTATCAAAAGCAATTTCGCGACAGATTCAGAACACATCTCACCAGCTGGAAGTAGACTTGACTGTTAACATTTACTTATGCAGACCATGATCCTACCTTTGAAGTTTACAGTGAAGAGTTCAGCCGTGGAAACAGGGGGATCACAGTGGCTATTTGTTTTTCTGCTTATATCCACTGAGCAACTAAGTATTGGCTTGGTGTTTTCCACTAACTTTCAGTTGCTTTTTAAACTATTGTCACGGTTAATTTGCATAATGATATCTTCTAAGTGATCCAAACTCGGTCCATTCACATGTGGGCTGGTGGCCACCACCTAAGTGGGTGGGGTGGGAGGCAAGGGTTCAGAGCTAGTCTCCCACCAAAAATGCCACATTTAAATGGTTTGTTTTTAAAAATATCCAGACGGGTGTGCTGTGCACCCGTCTGGTCTGGTGGTAGTTTAGTCCCCTCCGAATTACTCCTGGACCTCCTTAGCTCCGCCCCCTCCCCCTTAGTGTAGGATAAATTAGACTTATCGTTTTCGAAAAAAAAAATCCATTTACCTAAATTTACCCATATCCGCCCATGAATAGATGGGTATGAGTATCATAAATTTTTGCATATGAGTATAAATAGGTTACCCAATAATACCCATGTAATAAATGGATATTATTGGGTAACCCATCAAACTCAATTAACCCATTTAGAATTGTCTTCTCCCAAACCTTCTCTCTTCCCCCACCCTTTTTCTTTTTCAAATTTTTCATTTTATCAAGATGTTAACTACTTTTGTTTCATTATTATTATTATTATTATTATTTATTGGTTTTATCTTATCATTTTATTTTCTCTTAGTATGTTAACTTGCTCATTTTTCAACATTAGTAATTTATGACAAGTTTTAGCCTCTTTTCTTACTTTTTCAAAATGAAATTTTAAGTTTACACATGAAAAAATACTAGAGGTTCAAAATTTTTGAATTAAGTTTTTATATTAACTTTTATACTACTTAGTTCAAATTTTTATATTCTTATTGTTTAATTATTAAATAGTATGTAATTTTGCGACATAGAGTACGGATGGGAAAAAAATTTATAATTAGGCTTATTGAGCATTATAAATAAATATTTAAAACTAATGATGGGTGTAAAGGATGGTATAAATTGAGAACTTAGTTTGTAAAAATGAATTTAAATGAATTTACAAAAAGTTAAAATAAATGGATTATAAATGGGTAATTGGGTTACTCAATTCATTTTTTAACTTACCCATTTATACCCATCTAATTGCCCATCTGATTCACTTCTACCCATTACCCATTTTATCCAACCCAAACCCGTCCAAATCATCCATTTTGATACCTCTATGTATATCACACAATACCTGCATTACTGGGACATGCTGAGCAAATGTATATGCAGTGTTAACCCATAAAATAAAGAAGCTTACTTGCTACTATATATTGTAGTTGTATTGAAGAAATTAGATATTGCAGGCAAATTTCTTTTGGTCTTCGTGTTATTTATTTTAGAGATGAAAAGCAAACTTAAAACTGAGCACTTGACAACAGCTCCAATTATAGCATTTCTTTTTCTTGCAGTAGCAATTAGTGCAGTTTGCCACATTCATTCCAGAAAGGAAATAGACAAAGCAAACCAAATGAGAATCAGTATATTTTTAGCAGACTACTGATGGATTCAAACGAGCTATTCTTTATGAGTTCCTACCAAATGGTTCTTTATGAGGTTATACTAAATTACTAATTACACTTTTATTAATTATCCACTTTTTTTTTTTTATACTAATTATACACTTCTTTTCCCTGCGGATGTGGGTGGGACGGGGCAGGGGGAGGGAGTGACAGGGGATGGAGCGGGGAAATGTTTGGGCAATGGGTTATGCTGCAGCTCCTTCAAGAGCATTTCTTACTACATTTTTTTAAATTTCTTTTGAATAATCTCCTCTACATTACATCAATTTCTTTCTTTTCACTCCTTAAAGTGATGTTGAAAGTGGGACGGATGTTGATTTCAAATCCTATTAGTATAAAACTCTTTTGGTTGGAGACAAAGATGATGATTGATATGCAATATTTATAAGTTTGATGGTTTTTTTTTTAAATTTGTAGTATTACACTGTAGTGCATTTATATTGGGAAATTGGATTATATTTTCTTAATTTCTAGAAACTCTGATGGAAGTGTTTTTTTTTTTAAAAAAAAATCAAATAGATTGAGTAATTCCCACTTTTATTCGGAAGTCTCTAAACTTTTTTTTTTTAATCTATTTCTAGAATACTTGTATTTTTAATTTTCCATACCTGGCCGGTTGAACCAATTGGACTGAAGCCGAACACTTAGCCAGGTCACCCGCCGGTCCGAGTTTAAACAACAAATACCCCGCTGACTTAAATTTGCAAGTCTACTGGTGATTGGGTATTAGGTTTTGGGTCCCCAAATGCAAACCTATGGAAGCTTGTACAAAGGAAAATAGTTATACATAATCTAGTCTAAGCTACAATAACAGCCCTACCCCTTCCAGCACTTGTAGGGATCCTTTTTACGTGGAGAAAAAGATGACTGCTAGTAGCTCGATGCATTCTTAAGGACTCATTTCGCTTCCTTCTGTGTTTTTAGAGAGAGAGAGAGAGAGAGAGTTCTCAATTAAGAAACCTGAACAATTATCAATGAATACGTATGATGGGTTCCTAAACCCGGGTTTTCTGGTTCCGCATTCTTTCATCTATCTATTCCGGGGTTCAACTATAGGGGGTTATATGTAATTTTTCCAACTTTATTCTTGTTGCACGCCACCTAAGTGGAAAACTTTCTAATAGTGTATTGTAATAGTACCACTGTAAATTCTCATATTATATTTTTAGCATAACAAATGATGCACTTCAATTCTCCACATCTTATACTTGCAAAAAATTTGTTCAAAGTCACCCTAAATCGCATTCCCATTTACCATAGAGTATGTCTGCTAAATCGACATAGAAAATGAAAGCTTACACATCGCGTCATGAACATCACTCCTTAATGGTCAGTCCACACCAAAAGCCAGTTCAAATGTATGATTGTGCAATTTTCTGCAGTGTGACAGAAACATGCAGCTATGGCCTACTTAGCAATTCTCCTCCACAAAAACACACATGCAGAAGACAACTCAATATCTTATCTTGTTTTTATTCTTAGTTCCCACAATTCTGTTCTTTCACTTTTCTTCTTCGTTCTTTTCCACACGGAGATGGCAAACCAAGTTGAATGTAGACATGGAATCTTTTTTTATTTATTGATGGAACGAAATTCTTATCAGACAATTTCTATTAGATTTTGTTGTATTTGCATTTCCAAGCAATTTCATACTGGGCTCCATATCCATTGCATTTATTTTATTGTACAGGAAAATTCTATTGAGTGATCGAAAATGTAGCTAATACTTTAACCATTCTTCACCGGTAAAACCAACAGGCGGAATGATCAGATGACTTTAGATTTATTAAACAAGTGCTGATATAGTGAGTATTGGTGTACAAAGTTACAAGTTACAGATAACTTAGAGTAGTTAGCAATTACCACTTGTAACTCGTTGTGGCTTCTAACTTTCAAAGAAAAAATATATCAACTGCATAATTATGCAGAGGTTGACATGATAAAATTAACTAATTGTATCATTGATTTAAAATGTATTTTAGTTCCACAGTTGTATTATTTCAATTTTAATAAATTGTTGTTCAGTTTCTATTTGCTTATTTATTTCCGTTCTCATTTTAGCTATTTAGTTATCCCCATTTTTATAAAAATTCCCCCCAAAATTTGAACTTAAGAGGAAACGAATTTTTTCAGCCCCTATATATTCGACCCTACTTGTCATTGTATACAAAATCTATATATTTTTCGAGCAAATATTTATTATTTCACAGATTCGACACCTGTCAAATTGTGTCATTGATTTAAAATGTATTTTAGTTCCACACTAGTTTTGTGTATTTCTTGGCTACAGAGTTGCACAGATGTTCTGTTGACTCTTCAGAGCATTTCGAGAATTACTATCATTTGGGGTCATTTGGATGCACACTTTCATAACTAATTTCCTCGCATTTGCATTTTCTTCTTCAGTCATACGATCTCCAATTTCCTTGTCCTCTCCTTGGTTGAACTTTCCTCTCTGTGCTGTTGATAACATTTATGATTCATAATTATCACAGGAAGATTTTAAGTGAAGGAGAGAGGTTCCTTCATAAAGTGACCCTTTTATGATTATTGATGTCTGGGCCCGTGATTGATGATCAGTTGACTTGGAAAATTTTTTTCTTGAGTGTTGACTTGAAAATCCATTTTTAATCAACTTTTAGAATACCAACAAGCATACTTTTCTTGTTGGGCTCCACAGGTAGTTTCGATCGGTAAATGCATTTAAAAATGAAGCCCTTTCGGTGCTTAGTCTTTTTGTTGTTATTGCTGTGTAAGAAAATTAAAATAATATTATTAGTTTACGAAAATGCAATCCATATAGCTTCTAAATGTTTTACATTTTATCTTTTTGAAGCATCAATAGCTAACATTGACACAAGAAGTGAAGACATTGGACTAGAACTTCTAACGATTTGCCGTAAATATTAATAATAACGGTAACAACAATAAAAATAAAAGTAATACACTGCAAGTCAAAATTAAAAAAAAAAAAAGAGATACATGGGTTTGCATGAACTCCATTCCAAAATTAGACTGCCAAGTCAAAAAGAAAAAAAAAAGGAAAAGAATATGATCACAGGCCCATTTTTTTAAAGTTCAGTGATGATCACCAGGTGTGTGGCAAATGTTACCGACAAAATTATCCGAGCTGAACCCGGAGAATAAAAATTAAATTAAGCCAACTAAGGGAGACTTTTTGAGTACAACATTTTACAATTGGTCCCAAACTTGGGGGAGGGGGATGAGAATGAACCCAACTGTGCTACTGAGAATTCGGAGGGAGCTAAATAATCTTTGGAAACGTTTCCTGAGACAGGAACTGCAGGCAGGGGAGACTAACACTACCAAAATCTGCACTTGTAACACATTAACGACCACTGAGTAACGGATTAAGTATGCAGAAACTAAAATGTGCAGGTCTGTTTTTGAGTGAAGTCTTGTGACTTTGTACTTGGATGGTTTAGTTCATGATCAGCAGCATGTGGTCCTGAAGAGACGAAGACTCGTCGGGTGGACTTCACCAATTGGCATGTTATAGTCAATTACATTTATTGAATCTCTGCTGTTGCAGGAGGAGCCACATACTTTAATTAGCTGCTGATTTGGCACCAGAGCAAGAACTCACATTAACACGGTTCATCAAAGTTGTGCTTATCTTGAAGCCAACGGTGCAATTTCTTGAATCTATGACATGACCATGACTGTGATGTTAATGAGGGAATTGTTCTGGTAGTAAAATAAGTTGAAGAAATTATAGTAAGATGTGTCAAGGTTCGAAAGTCTCATGGTTGTGTGCTTAGTTAATCAACATATATTAATGTGCATCCATCATTTGATGATTAATTATAATTTTCTTCTTTAATCTGATACTTTAACCTAGGAACCTCGGTATCCAAACATTGAGCAAGCAGGAAAACTTGCCACTGAACTCATTAATGAGTTCATTAAACATAAACAGCAGACTTCTGAAACTAATTGATTCCGACAAGGGCAAATAAAACATTTTTGCACAAGTTGAATTGCCTGTCTTACGAATGGCCAATGTGCTAAGTTCAGGGCAAGTATACCTAGATTACAATTTACAAGTGGCTGAAATTAACATATTTACAGTGAATTTAGTCAATTTAGTCCATATTTATAGTGGCTTCGTAGAGTCCTCAGATCAACTTAATTAGTTAATTCACCGTTCGTGAATCATAAACACAAACTCCAAACTCTTGCATGTACAAATTGGGCATAATTTATCGGTGAGTTCTACCAACTTTCGTGGTGTCTTCCAAGATGGTACAATGTAATTCTGTATTGTGTCCATGTCCACTGTCTGTAAATGGTTTGAGAAATCAAGCATAATCTGTTACTATAGTCCCATGGTCCCTAAAAGACAAGTCCCAGCTCTGGGGCCAAATCTTCTTAATTTGCCCTTGGACTTTTGCTTCGAAGAAGCTGGTTAATAAAAATTGACTGTCATCAACTTTTATAAATCAATTCCAATTACCAAGACAAATCCTCCCCTAACCAGTCGTAGTTATAAATTAAAAGAAAAAAGGTCTAATCAATAGAAACTGTTGTGAATGTTTACTTCCAAATGCTAACTCGATAATAACTAGAAACTAATGTTGCACTAGTTACTTTGTGATGTATTATATTATTCTAGAGGAAATGAAGGAAGTGCAGAAAAATAAAACTCGTCAAAGTAGAATATGAGCTCAGGTCAGTCAATGATTGACTGTTGCAACTACCTCTCTCTTTTTTTCTCCTTACCCCACCATTACAAGTCATTCTCAAAGGGATTTGGGGTATGACCGTCCCTGCACGGTTAAGGGCCAAGATTGGCCCTCAAAATTTTGTGAGGCTGAGATTACACCATGTAACTTGATTTTCGCGCCAAGTGTGGGGCCTACCACTATCTGTTGTGAAAATACATCCTGTGAAAAAAAAGTTACACGATGTACAAAGAAAGTTACGCGCAGTTGATAATGACTAAAATTGGCAGGGACGGTTGCACCTGCAACCGTCTGTGCCCCGAGTCCTTCTCAAAGGGATTAGCGGCAAGAGCAGTCATCAGGCCGACCGCTCCTGAACTGTCCTCTCACAGGCAAAAACATGAGGAGAAAAATGATCCACATCAGGAAGGCTTAAGAAGGGGTAAAAACGACGCCGTTCGAAATAAAAAAATTTTGACTTCCAAACGGAATCAGACGGAGCAAACGGTAGAGTTGAAATTTTGAATTAGCCGCAGAAAACAAAATTGAGGGAAGAGTCTTGGCGTGCTCTGTCTGAAGGTAGGGAGCTGACAGAAAACTCTTATCTTAGTTTTCTTTTCTCAGAAAACTTTTTCTCAGTTTCCTTCCGAGAGTGTTACCGAGAAATTGAGAAGAGACTTTGGTGACTGGGTCAGCAAATGTTGTATCCATTTTAAATGCTTACAAGGCAGGTGGCAAGATAGAAGCAAACAAAGGAAATTCAGCATCTCATAAAACACCAGATTTTGTCATTCAACTTAATAGCAGAAACAGCTGCGCTCTTGGAGTTTGGTGAAACGTAGAGCGTATTAGCAGACCAAGGTAACGTGACTGAACCATGTAACTAAATGTGGTCAATCATTTGTCACCCAAATGCACATCTGTTAAATGAAGGATGAAATTAGATTCACTAAAGACATCATATAAAGATGATAGAAGAATAGTAAAGTTGTACCGTATCTGTGTATGTGTGTGTGTGAGCATTCACCTTTTCAGTGATGGACTATAATGGAATAATAGTTATCGGAAGACCCAGGAGTATGTATTCAAGTAAAACGGAATTAGGGAAAGATGAGAAATAAAGTCACATTTAACAAGTGAATGAATGTACATCCTGTCGTTGTAGTATAGTGGTAAGTATCCCCGCCTGTCACGCGGGAGACCCGGGTTCGATCCCCGGCAACGGCGCCAAAAATTGACAGGGTGTCGAGCCTGTGCAATAATAAATACATGCTCAAGTAAAATACAAATTCTGTATATAGCGGTAAGCAGGGTCGAATCCACAGGGACTGGGGATAATTTAATTTCTTCTCAAGTTCCAGATATGGGGGGTTTTTGAAAATGAGAGTAACTAAATTACTTGGAATAAATTAAAATGAAATAAAATAACTACAACTCAAATAACTAATTATCACAATAAAAATAATAATGGACGAACTCTAGCCAAGAGACAACTTCGGAGATGATTCACTTAATTCGATCACAGATGCAAGGATTATTCCAGTGACTATCTGATAAATTAGTTATAGTTGTCATACACGCGATAAACAACCAACTCTTCCTCAATTTGTCGATAGCTAAGGTACGACCGTTGACTATTTCTCTAATCAGGAAATAATCCTAGGTACGACCATAGAAGTTCAATTCCCTAATTGCATGAATAATTAGACGAGCCTAATTCTAACCAATCAACACGCTACGAGGGTCTCTTTAAGTTAGCCTGCCTATTTCCCTGACACAAACACAATCATGCCAGTTGCCACCAATTTAGAATAATTAAACAATTACGGATTTAACTACCCTAATTAGCTTCAGGTTATTGAATTAATCTAGAACCCGAGCCCTGGATAATCGAATAATAAAACAACCATATGAACATAAAGCAGAAGATAGACGAATACCAGTGAATAATGGAAATAAATAAAAACTAATTCGATCTCACAAATTTAGTAGAACCAAATCCTCCGTTGTTCCTCGACTAGAAAAACTTAGCCACGCCTCATGAGAAAATCTCCAAGTAATTTAACTGAGGTCCAGGCCATCAAAAGAGCCAAGAAAGAAAAGAAAACTAAAACTATGCTAAAGGCTCCGATAAGAACTAATGATAAAAACTATTCATCCCCGATCTCTGTACGTCTGCTCCTTTTTAAAGCCAAAGAGGACTAATGCCTCTCCTAGTGCGTGGATCCCGCCGAATTAAGAGTCAAAGTCCAAGAAGGGAACTCTGCCGAATTGCTTCTTGTTTTCCATCTCTGTACGTTACTTTCTTCTTAAGAGCCAACTGACTAATGCCCTTTTCCTTTCCTCCGTGGTCCCTGCCGAAGTCAAAGGTCCAAGCCTTGAAGTTCTCTCTGCCGAAGTCTCTGGTTGTAGTCTTCTTAGTCAACAAAAATAAAGGAATAGGAGTCCAGTTCTTTTCAGCACTGTGGCCTGGCCTGTGGCTCGTTTGAAGTCTCAATTATTTCCAAAAAAACCCTCAGGTTTGGTAGTTTTCTGTTCCCTCTCTGAAATTAAGTCCACAAACCAAATATAAGTAGATATCCGCAATTAACACAATATTTGACAGGGATAAAAGGGAAAATTACTAATAAAATTACTAACAATTAGCACCCTATCAATTCCCCCCACACCTGAATCATGCTTGCCCTCAAGCATGAGAACAACAATTGAGCACCGAAATTTAATAATGGCTATTGCTCCAACTACCGTATTGCCCAGGTACCCAGAAAAACATATATCAAGCATCACAGGTTAAAATCAAAGAAAAATCACCTCGGTTAGCCTCTTAACCTCCAACTCCTCCAATTTAAAGTAAACTAATCTAACAAAAAGGAATGGTTGCTCACATTTATCAGCAAATGGTCCAACTATTAACCAAAATCTCGACATTAAGATCACAAATCGGCAAGCTGACTTTTACCACTTATTAACACAACCTTCACTTTTTTTTTTTTTTGAATATTTTTTTTTCACACTTTTCTATTTTCTCTTTTCCCCTTTTTTTTTTAGAATAGCAAAAGACTTAATCTCTAGCCATTAGAGCCTTTTGACGCGAACTCCAACATTTGACAGATGGAGGAGCCCGGTTACTCAACTCCAATCGCTGCAGGACCACGCACTCGTAGTAGCTACTACCTTTTGACGCGAGAATCGACACTTTAGGTGAAAATCTCCGGTTACTCAGTAGTAACAACTAGTGGAGTACAGTCAACTCTTATTTACAATAACATAACACAATAACTAAAAATAACACAAAAATAACAGCAGCCAGCCTCAAATTTCCAAACATGAAGAACTAAAATTAATAATTGGACCAATTCACATGAAAAATGCCAGCAATCATTTCCTATGCCTAGAAAAGTTAACCAAAAATTAGAAAAGTCAAGCAAGTACTGATATTCACCAAAGAGATGTTCCTAAACTCAACCACATCAACTTGATACCCTTTTATTAATAAAACTTGGCAATAGCAGAATTAGAGACAACAATCCAGCATCAAAACTTGGTATTCATGGAAGTAAAAAGAAAATAAAAGAAAAACAGAACAAATGACAAGAAACAAGGGAAAAACATCTAAAAAGAAAAATTTTAAAAAATACTAGCTATACCGCAGCTCATCCCCCCACACCTAAATCCGACATTGTCCTCAATGGAGGTCATAAAGCCAAAAAAGCAAACAGGACAACGAATCTTCCCTGAATACATGGTGGAAGATCTCGGGCGGCTATGGAATAGGTGGGAATGGTGGAGTGAAAATGGTGCTATGATAGTGTGCAGCAGTGAAGGATTGCAGAGGGAAGGAGAGCTCTGGCGTATGTCTTGGTCCAAGCGACAGCGGCGGCGATGAGCGGGGTGGAGGTTGGGAGGTCCTAGACCTCGAAGAGGATCTGGGGCTCACCATGGTCACCACTGAACAACTAACCCAACAAAGGAAACAGAAATTCCAAAATCCAACAGAGTGCGACAAAGAACTAGAATTGCACTGAATAAATGAGTCAATAAAGCCAATAAAGCCAGTAATCACTTGACAATAATAATGTCGCCCAAGTTAACAATGAAACGTGCACTTTATCTAACCATCAAACCAGCAAATCCCCAGACAATGCAGCAGTTTCAATCAATGGCAGAGGGTGTCCAACAGTGTGCTTGAACGCAATCAATTCTAATGAATGTGCCGATCAAACAAACTAGGAACAGTAATAGTGTCTAAACAAATCAACGAATCTCAACAAATGAACTCAATTCTACCCAAAATCGCAACAAATGTCCCCTAAAATTCAGCAAGTTCAGTAATAGCAGGTTAGAATTTAAGCAATAACAACTTAGTCACAAGCTCTGAGCTTTCAATCAAGCAGCCAACCAAGGAGAATGAACAAATGCAGTCAAAATACCCCAACCCGTACCACTGGTGCCTCGTACAGATAATGAAGCAACAAAAAGGACCACCCCAATCAAGAAAATGGAAACTTCAGGCACCGAAGGACTAGGCGAAAGTCTCAACAAAGCAGCTATTACAAACAATAAGCAATGGTGGTCCGAATATTAGTCAACGCAGAAATAATGCAACTCAAAATCGCTGCAAGTGCTCCAATGAGCTTAGCAATTGAAATCACAAAACCGAATACTCCCTAAACAAGGTACTTAGAGTCAACCAATGGCAATACTAATTCAACAAACCAACCCAGAAAATTACTCAACTAAGGGTGCAATAAGGGTCTCAAGCAGCCAAAACCCCAAATAATGCCCAACAATTCGATCAATACCAGAAAATCACCCCAAACAATGTAACAGTTAAACTCCACGGGCAAGGGACGTCCAACCAATTTCACTCGAACAAACTAGGAGCAGTGTGAGTGACTAAACAAAGCAACAAATTTCAGCAATTGGACACAAATCCACCCAAAATCTCAACAACTGCCTCCAATTGGACAGTCAAGTATCCAACTCAAACGATCAAAACTTAGCAATTGGGCCAAGCAACAGGCAATGGCAACAACCAATGGTTAGAATTCGAGAACAGTTCAGGCACCAAAACTCAAGAATCAAATAGGCAGGCCAGTACAGAGGATTAAGAAATGGAAAGCAACACTGCAACCAGTACCACTGGTGCACAGATAGGAAAGAATTAAATTCAATGGCAGCAACTCAACCGCAAGAACTTAAACTGGAAAATTAATCAACCAGTACCACTGGTGAGTCACAGGGAAAAATTAATCAACCTGCCAAAAATTCAAATAATAGCAGAAAATATCCCCACTATGTCAGCAATTCAACGTAATATCACCCTTAAAATGAAACCCAGAAAAATGCCCAAATCATCCCCTGCTTTATCCGGCAAAACGCCCAAGACAGAGACGCATACTCCAGCAAATTCCGATCTAGAAAAATGCTAATCAGGGGAAGAAGTCAAAACCTCCACCTGTCAAAGAAATGTGACAGGTGGCCTGCGCTATGTAGACTGGCAGTGGAGCTTGGAGGTGCTGAGTGGAGCGGCGGTGGTGGTGCGGCGTGGGCTGGTCGAGCTGTGCGGAGGAAGGAGGCGGCGTGCTGGGCTGGTGTCGCACGATGCTGCCGCGCGGCTGGAAGAGGAGTGCGGCGGCGATGGCGACTGGGTAGTGGCGCTGTGGCGGCGGCGGACTGCTGCGGCGTGCTCGCAGGGTGGAGCTGCTGTGGTGGAGAGGTTGGTGGTGGTGGTCTTGCGAGGAAAAGAGAGCAAGTGGGCAGGCGGCGGAGGTCGCGGCAGCTGGGGCGAACTGGTGGTTGCGGGCGCGCGCAGGTGGAGCAGATCGGCAGGCCCGCGCTCGAGGGCGACGCAGCGTGAAGCTCTGGGCGGCGCGCAGCTGGTCAGCGAAGAGAGGCACGCGAGCTGGTGGAGGTGGAGCTGCTGGCTGCGCGCGAGGAGGTTGCGGCGTGCTGGTCAGCGGCGGGTGAAGAAGAAAAGAAACGAGGAAAGAGGGAAAGCAGCGGGAAAGAAGAGGAAGAAAAGAGAAAGAAAGAAAAGAAAGAAAGAAAGAAAGAAAAAAGAAAAAGAGAAAAAGAAAATAAAATGGTTTTGGGGGTTTTTTTTTTCAATGTTTTTTTCAAAAAAAAATTTTTCGAATTTAAATTTTGGAAATCTGAATTTTTGAAGAAAAAAAAAAGAAGAAGAGAAAAAAAAAATGTTTTTTTTTTCTTTTTTTGAAATGTTTTTTTTTTTTCAATGTGAATTTTTAAATTTTTTTTTTTGAATTCATTTTTGGGTCGTCAAACTCCGCGTGGGCACGCCAAGATTGTAAAACATCCACTGACCATGAGACTTTAATTTAGACGCTTAACGCGTGCCCTCCTCGCGTGGGCACGCCAAGATTACCTATTCTGGTCATAGTGAGAAAACATCAAGAGTGATTAGTACCCAAGTGAGAAACGACATATTTAAGAAATTGAACACAAAAATAACAAAATCAACAATTGGGTTGCCTCCCAAAAAGCGCCTTTCTTTATTGTCTTTGGCTAGACATGCTATGCTTGTTCACGGAGGATAAAATCTTGTAACTCGCTTCAATACTTCAGCTTCAATGTGATCCTGGTAACCCTCATAAATGGAGTAATCTTTGAGCACACGAGCTACGGTCTTTCATGGACTAGTTAATGGCGCCAAATAATCAAGCATTGATCGCAATTCTTCATCCACTTCTCCATCAAGAGCATTCGACGGTTCAAGATATTTGACCATAGCTACTCTTAACTCATTCCTGCCATGAGACTCAAGAACTTCCGGTATAACAAAATCAATCTCATCAACAGAAATTATAGAGTAAGAGTTAAGAAAATGCGGGTTAGGGAATGGAGGTGGTGTCACCACATTTGATGATTCTTCACTGGATTCTTTCACTTGAATGGGTTGCGGTTGGGGTTCCATTTCTTCCTTTTCGGCTTCTTTTTCAACTGCATCTGTAGATTTCTCATTTTGACACTCTTGCATCTCCTCATCACTAGTCAAGCAAATTGCACTCTCATTTTCTTCAAAATCAACAATGGTTTTCGAGGGCAATTCTTCAATTTGAGAAGCCACCAATCGATTTATTCTGGATGTCAATAGACATAGTTGATCTGCCAGATAACTCATTGCATCCTTCATCATCTCATTCCTCATTTGTGTCTCCTGTTGGAATTGGTATGTATTAGTAGCTATTGATTCAACTATTCCTTCAAAAGACATACCTGACATAGATGACGATTCTTGAGACTCATACTGCTGAAAATTCATTGGCCCCGTTGTATAATTATAATTGGAGTTATCCCACCATCCTTGATCATACCCGTTTGGATTAGGGTTATACCACGTTTGAGACCAGGGTGAAAAATCTCCATAATTATTGAGTGGGACACTCAGATTATCTTGATATTCGGGGCACATACCGGTTGAATGATCCTTGGCATAACAAATTTTACAGGTTGCAGCAGCCATTCTTTCTCTAATAGAGTTTACTGCCTCTGAATATGCAAACTTAGCAAAAAAACAAGCCTCATTGTCTTCCCTGGAAACAAAATCCAGTCTATCACCAAAATACGGAGTGTTAGAAGCCATAAACTGTATAAAAAAATAAGAGAAAAATAAAAAATAAAAAATAAAAACAAGATGAACTCAAAAAGAAACAAATTAATCTGGCACCAGTCCCCGGCAACGGCGCCAAAAATTGACAGGGTGTCGAGCCTGTGCAATAATAAATACCTGCTCAAGTAAAATACAAATTCTGTATATAGCGGTAAGCAGGGTCGAATCCACAGGGACTGGGGATAATTTAATTTCTTCTCAAGTTCCAGATATGGGGGGTTTTTGAAAATGAGAGTAACTAAATTACTTGGAATAAATTAAAATGAAATAAAATAATTACAACTCAAATAACTAATTATCACAATAAAAATAATAATGGACGAACTCTAGCCAAGAGACAACTTCGGAGATGGTTCACTTAATTCGATCACAGATGCAAGGATTATTCCAGTTACTATCTGATAAATTAGTTATAGTTGTCATACACGCGATAAACAACCAACTCTTCTTCAATTTGTCGATAGCCAAGGTACGACCGTTGACTATTTCTCTAATCAGGAAATAATCCTAGGTACGACCATAGAAGTTCAATTCCCTAATTGCATGAATAATTAGACGAGCCTAATTCTAACCAATCAACACGCTACGAGGGTCTCTTTAAGTTAGCCTGCCTATCTCCCTGACACAAATCCAATCATGCCAGTTGCCACCAGTTTAGAATAATTAAACAATTACGGATTTAACTGCCCTAATTAGCTTCAGGTTATTGAATTAATCTAGAACCCGGGCCCTGGATAATCGAATAATAAAACAACCATATGAACATAAAGTAGAAGATAGACGAATACCAGTGAATAATGGAAATAAATAAAAACTAGTTCGATCTCACAAATTTAGTAGAACCAAGTCCTCCGTTGTTCCTCGACTAGAAAAACTTAGCCACGCCTCATGAGAAAATCTCCAAGTAATTTAACTGAGGTCCAGGCCATCAAAAGAGCCAAAAAAGAAAAGAAAACTAAAACTATGCTAAAGGCTCCGATAAGAACTAATGATAAAAACTATTCATCCCCGATCTCTGTACGTCTGCTCCTTTTTAAAGCCAAAGAGGACTAATGCCTCTCCTAGTGCGTGGATCCCGCCGAATTAAGAGTCAAAGTCCAAGAAGGGAACTCTGCCGAATTGCTTCTTGTTTTCCATCTCTGTACGTTACTTTCTTCTTAAGAGCCAACTGACTAATGCCCTTTTCCTTTCCTCCGTGGTCCCTGCCGAAGTCAAAGGTCCAAGCCTTGAAGTTCTCTCTGCCGAAGTCTCTGGTTGTAGTCTTCTTAGTCAACAAAAATAAAGGAATAGGAGTCCAGTTCTTTTCAGCACTGTGGCCTGGCTTGTGGCTCGTTTGAAGTCTCAATTATTTCCAAAAAGACCCTCAGGTTTGGTAGTTTTCTGTTCCCTCTCTGAAATTAAGTCCACAAACCAAATATAAGTCGATATCCGCAATTAACACAATATTTGGCAGGGATAAAAGGGGAAATTACTAATAAAATTACTAACAATTAGCACCCTATCAATAGGCATTGTGTTATAATTGATATGAATCATTGTGCATCCAGTAGTTGGTCCATACTCATGACACAATCTTAGTTTGCCCCTCTCTCTTGACCATGCAATGTGTATAAAATGGAGGTGCAGAGTTGAATGAGGTGAAGCAGAGGAAAAGACTGATCTATGTGAATAATAAATGGGTGTACCCGGTGTTGTAAATAAATTACATGATGTAATAAATATATTACAATGAGTAGAAAATGCTTGCTTGGCCCTCAAAATATAGAAATAGTAGAAAATGCGAAGTTGGCTTAGGCAGTTGTCATTGACGAATGACATAAGGTCCAGTGAAACAAAGTACCTAGAACCTAAATATAATCATCTGAGTGGATGTACATACAGTTAAAATATACTTACATCATGTGACCAACACATTATAGTACGTATAACTTATTGTACACGGAGTTATATTTGTACATACATAATGTCGTTGTCTTAGAGTATAATAGGATTTGGTATACGAGTATTTGTACAACATTAATCATATCGATGAGCATAATAATAGGATTTGGTATACGAGTAATGTGTGTAACATAACACATTATCAATGGTAATATACATTTATGTTGTCATTTATGTACATACTATTCATGAACTGTTGCAAATTATCAAAAATTTTTAAATGTATTTACCCCTTTTTTTGTATATAATTAAAAATAAAAAAAGTTGGAATGTTTATTCTTCCTTTTTTTCACTCTAAGAGTTTAAAAAACACAAAAATTAAAGAGTTTTCTTAAATTTCTTTTTTCACACTTATTCATACTAGGAAAAAAAAAGAGATAGGAGAGAAAGAAACAAAAAAAGTTGGATTTTGCCAGGAAAGAAAATAAGGAAGAATCTAATATTATCATATTACTTTAACATCATCGGGATTAGGATTGGAATTGGGTGGTAGACTAAAAGGCAAAGTAATTTTAAAATAATAAAAACATTGAATTCTTTCTTATTTGTATTTTTAAAAAAAAAAAAAAGAATTGAGTTCTCTCCTTTTCTCTGCCCCCTATCTTTCTAATTTTTTTTCAATATTAACAAGATTGCCAAGACGAAAGAAATTAATGTTTTAACTTTTTTTTTCTTGAAACTAAAAAGAAGAAGAGGCACTCTAAATTTTTTATTATTTTTATTATACAAAGAGGAGGCAACTTTCTTCTAAAAATTTTAACTTCCTAAATTGGTTTAATAGCGGAATAAATTATCTGAAAAATAACTTTAGCGGGTAGATTGATATTGAGGCTATAGTTTTATGGGGGATAAAGTGATAATAATTTTAAGGGCTAAACATGTCTTTTCACTTCAATTAACAGACTCCATTAAGTTTGACCATTAGTTTTGAGGATAAAGTGACTAAAAAGTAACGTTAAGAGAAAAATTCATAGTAGCACCAAATATTAATGGGTAAAGTGATAATAACCCTCAACTACTAGATTTATTAAGCAGTTATTCAAGTAGTTAGTCTAGACTATAATAAAATTTTTCATAAGTAATAGAGTCTATTACTGCCTACCGCAGTTAAGGTTCTTTGCCAATTAAATTTGCAAAAAAAAGTTCATTATGGAGGGAGATTTACAATCAACAATAAATGGCTGAGAGCTATGAGCTGGTATTACGATGATATTATATTTCACTTGCCATAGCACTAGGAGTGTCAATAGTGCCGAATCAAACCACTGAGCTTAGCTCGGTGGTCAACAGGGAGGGACTCCTTGGGCTATAGGTGGGAAGTTCAAACCTCACCTGCAGCAAAAAAAAAAAAAAAAAATCCAAGGGAGTGCCATAGCACTCTCTTGGTCTAGTCAGATCTGCATACCTACTAGCCTCTGACACACAAGCCTCCTTAGGCTCCCCCTCCCTGTAGTGAGTTGATCTTAGGCAATCCAAGCCCAGCCATATCAAGCTTGGCGGGTTAAGAAATCTAAAAGTTTTCAAAGTGAGCCAGGTTTAGGCTATGAAAGGTTCAGCCATGTCTAGTCTCGGCCCACTTTGATATGTTCAACATTTTGTTGATGTATGCATTTCTTTAGCTAAATCCTATAGTAATTTGTGCATCTATAGGCTGTAAGGTAGCACATAAAGGACATATATCAATGTAAGATAGTCATATAAAATTCAACTTAATATAGCCGGAGGAGTGAGTGTAAGTGAGAGATTTCGAATTCGATACATTCCACTTACACTTAAAAAAAAAAATTTAATCAAGCCAATTGTAATAAAAAAATTTATTTAAAACTTTTCATTTAGTGATGTATTTTAATCTATTAGTAGATCAATTAGAGTAAATACTATATTTTCTCATTGCGTCATTGAAATTATGAGAGATTGCTTGTTAAATCCATAAAATTAATGAAATTTCAAATTTAACGATTGTAAAGCATAAGTGAACTTGGACCAGCTCAAATTCACCATGTTGATGAAAAGGAAAGACACGTTTCGAAGGAAAAATCCAAGGACAAAGACAAACGGCTACAAGGCTATGTTAAACTAACAATTTGACTAGTAATAGCAGCACCACTGCAAAAGATCGATCTCATGAATTTGCCAGAAATACTTAGATATACTGCTCGCTGTGTTAGATAACATAATAGTTTAAGAAAAAAAAATATGTACTGGAGCTGAATTGTAGAAATTATTAAGTTAAACTGAAGGACAAATCCACCACACAGCTTTCACTGAAAGTACTACTTAGTCATCCATCTGCTCTATTTCTAAAGCAACAGAGCTACAGAGGGGTGCCGTTGACTCATCAGAAGAACTACTATCGCTGCTTCTTTGCATGGATATGGGTGAATCTGGAGGGTAAAACGACGGTTTAGGAGGCAACCTTAGACCACTAGCATCACCTTCAAGCATTTCTAAGACTTCTCTCATTGAAGGACGATCCTCAGGTGTCATCTGTATGCACCACAAGGCAATCAAAATTAATTTTCGTGTAATTGTCTTTTCTTCTTCAGTTGCATGATCTCCAATTTCCATTTCCTCCACCTGATCGAATTTGTCATATATCCATGATGGGAAGTATATTTGACTTGAATGCTCAGCATGTGCATCCACATTTCTCCTCCTCCCAGCCATCTCCATTAGTAACATTCCATAGCTGTAAACGTCTGCCTTGTGTGAGACTCTTCCAATCCTTTTGTAGAACAACTCCGGGGCCATGTAACCTAATGTTCCTCTCACAGCAGTAAGAGTTGCAATACTCTTTTGCATTGGGTAAAGTTTTGCAAGTCCAAAGTCTGAAACTTTTGGAACAAAGTTCTCATCAAGTAAGACGTTATGCGGTTTAATATCAAAATGCAGAATTTGCATATCACACCCCTGATGCAAGTATTCAATGCCACGAGCAACCCCCTTTGCAATCTCACAAACTTGTTTCCAACTCAATAGAGAACTATTTTGAGAGTCTGAGAAAATTAACTTATCCAGAGAGCCATTTGGCATGTAATCATACACTAGAGCATGTTTTGAGGCAGTAACACAAAATCCCACTAACCGAACCACGTTCACATGGTGTATTCTTCCAATAGTTGCAACTTCATTGATGAACTCTTGACCATTAGCTTTTGACTTGTTCAACATTTTGACAGCAACAGCATCTCCACTGCGCAATTTGCCTTTGTAAACCATACCGTAGCCTCCTTCGCCTAGTTTTTCTTTAAAATTTTTCGTCATTGTCCTGATTTCTCTATATGAGTACCTAATGGGCATGAGTCTGCTGTTTGTTTGTAGGAAATCTTCTATTGTATCATACCTTGATAAATGCCTCCGATGCCACCTATAAAGCAGGAACGCAGACAAGATGGCAATGCCAAGGACACTTTTTGCCGCAATGAGTAGAACTGAAATCGAATAAGAGAACAAGAAAACTTAGCTATGATTGACTTCTAGTATATATATATATATATATATATATATATATGCCCAATGGATAGAGTTATCGACTATGAATCAGATGCCTTACCGAAAAATTTGACAGCAAAATCCACGCCAACTGCTTATGAAAGAAAAAAGGTTATAATGGAAATACGGAATTAGAAAGAATCCGACCGATTAAGAATGGTTTTTTTGCACACGAAAGAAACAAGTTTACTCACTTCCGAATGTGCCAACGCGGTCGAGGATTGCTACTACTAGGGGACCTACATCGCCCAAGGAGAAAAGTCAAAGTCAATGTCCAATTGGATACTTGAAAATGAACTTTTATTAATTACTATTAATTCACCCTCATCTGTGTACCAGTTTCAAATCACTACGAGAATAAATTCAAATGAGAATTCAATAATTCATGTGTTTGTTAGGATCATAAAACAAATAACATTTATAAAATCCAAGTATTCTAATTTGACTTGATTTCATATTTAAAAAATCAAATGAAAAATTATGTGAGAATATACACAGCGATAAAGACAACTAGTAAAGACGAAATATCAAGGTTTCTGGTACTCTCATTCCCCAAAAAAGAAAAATAAAAAAATTCACGTAATTAGTTTCCAAATTAAACAAATGATTTAGGTTTCTGGTACGGTTATGTACCGTTATTGTATTTCTTGCATATTTTGGTGTACATTTACATGAATTTTTCATTTTATTAGTTGCTATTGATTGTAAACACCAAATGTCATAAGATTTATAACAGCTTATCTAAACGCAATAACTGAACGCAATCATACCAAAAAAAAAAACCTGTCTTTAGTTAATGTCATGTGCAAACTAATCAAAGTAGTGATATTTGGTAATGCAATTCGTTACATGAATGATACATTGAATTTTGGCTCAGTCAAATTCAAGAAATTTACTTGAAGCTGGAAAACGAAAGGGACTTTTCCCAGAATTGACTCAGTCAAATTTCATATTCTACTCTCCTTTCTTTTTTTTTTCTCGAGAAAAATGAGTTACTAGCAAAAACTGGGGCAAGAATTTCGCAATTAAAAGGAGAATTTGAGATAATCTAAATCCACATTTTGAAAGTCTAGACCCACACCTCCAATGCATTAATCAATTCTACTTTAAACATTTACACTTATATGATGTATGAATTTGAAATAAATGGCTGTTAACAATATTTTGATTGTTAAATAAAAAAAAAGTACTTATATGATGTACTATATTTAGCCTCCAAAGATTGGAGTAAGAATTGCACTTCACATCTTAACTTAAAATCTTCCAATTAATATACATTAATTTCCCAAAAACATAGTTTCAAGCGGTAGTACTGAATACTTTTAAAGGATCACCATAATCAATCATCAATTACGATGTTAATAAATCTTCAAATCAGTGTACTTACAATAAATCTTCGTGCTGGTCTCCGAGCCTGATTCCAAACGGATCTCATAGCCATTGGACAGAAGATTGTGGATGTCTTGAAACGGAATATCTCCTGCTGTTACATTAGGGAGACACCGCAGGTCTACAGGAACCATCTTATAGACAGTGCACGACTCTTCAATATCAGATGCCACCACATTTTTGCCCACCACAACATAGCTGTAATAATTGGACGGAGCTTTCATTTTTGCAAAATGACTTGCAGTGATATTACAAGAAGCAGTGTCTACATAAAGAGGAGGATATTGCGATTTCACCAGATTTTTACAGCTCACAAAGACCAACCAACCAGTATCAGGTTCAATCTCCACAGACAAGTTGTATGGAATTTGATAGTAGTAGTCGCCTGGACTAAATGGGTTGGCTGGCAGAGTAGAACAGTCGTTCTTTTGCACCCCAGGATCAAATATACGAAGTATCTGTTGCTCATAATCAATACTGTTCGACTCCACGGAAAAGTTATACTGCTGTATCCCCGCATCGGAACCAACAGTCAGGGATAGAACAGTGCTATTATTTTCACAAGAGAATTCAACAACACGACGTTCAGGGCACACATCGGGATCATCACCTCTAAATTGAAACGGGCACTTTAAATTGATGTCGGTGCCCCGGCAAGTGGATGGGCTATGGTCACAGCTGGTGTCTGTCGAATTGAATAAATAAGGAACATGTACTTGACAATGGTCATATATAAAATAATAAAATGAGAACCCGGACACCAAGAAGTAAATCAAGAATAGGGACAACAAAACTACCAAAATCTGAAGTTGGAGCATACTTGTTAAACATTGGCTGACTGAATTTTTTTTATAAAAAAATAATAATAAGAAGAAGAAGAAGCCGGATATATGTAGCGAACGGAGAAGGGGCTCGGATATATGTAGGAAACGGAGAAGGGGCTCTTTAGGTTGGTAAAGACTAAAGAGAGTAGGATCTAGGGTCTCCAATCCAATAGGAATGTAAGCCAAAATTACTTTATTAATTTTCTCCTTTGGATACAGCCATTATTACGACAGAGTTATATTGCTATGGCTTAACTCCTACTCATTTTGGGTTCGGCGTGACTTTAAACAAAAAAAAAAAGGTAAAATCAATTTTCTTCTTTATAAGATAATATATAATTCCAATGCAATAAATAAGCATTATAGCTAATATACACTTGGCGAGATAAACACTAAAGTGAAGGCATTTGAAGACAATCAAGGGTTTGTTCTTGAGGGGGGAGGGATGGGCTGGGTAATACGAGAGGAGAGAGTGTAAGTAAGAGATCTAGAATTCGAGACCTCTCACTCATATTTAAAAAAAAAAGTTTGTTCTTTGATTAATTATTTCAATGGATTGTAATTCCTAATTTTTGTATAATATTCAATATTTTTGATATTTTGATTTCCTTGTGCATCTAGATTTTAAATTTTTTTTAGTAGTCAAAAAATGCAAAATATATAATCTACCAAAGAGTAGTTTTAACTAATTATGATTATTCCATATAAGCACTTTCTATATTCAGATTTTGCAAAATTTTATAACAAATGAGAATAAGTTCTAAGTTATTTTTTTTCTAGTAGAGAAAGAGTGTGATTTAAGGAGCGGAGAGAGGTAGAAGGATTTAAACTCAAAATCTCTAGTTAACTGATATTAATATCTCAAGATCACTCTACTCTATAAGTTTAATAAGGTTGAGAAGTTTTGTTTAATAATCCCATAAAGCATAATTTTGGAGCATTTGGGTCCAATGGAGGAAACTGCCAACCCATGCTAATTAGTTCGTTTGGAATATCAAGATCAGATTTACAGAAGGCGTCATTTTCTTCTTTAATTTTGGGGCCTCTAAATTGGAGCGGTCTGTGGAGATAGTTTCATTTTTCAATAATAGACTAGTAAAAAAATTCCACATACATCATTTTTTGAGTATCGGGGAAATTAATAGCTGAATGACTTAAATTTAAATCTCGACTTGAATATTGAGAGAATCAAATGTTCTTTATCATTTTGCGGTCTACTCTTCATCTTTATGTTGATATTGTTTTGTAGAGATTTTTTTCGTGGATAAAACAAGAACCCTAATAATGAGAAGGTTGGATATCATTTAGCACGATTTGCTTGACAAAACTTAAAGGAAAATTTCACAGAATTTTAGAAAAAAATTGACAGTTTTTGTACAAATGAATTAAACAATGCGCAATTGTCTCTTTGAAACCCCAAGTGCATTGAAAATATGCTGATCTAATAAAGCCAAATGAATATCCTTAATTATCATGTCTAAACTAGATAGAAGGTTCATTCTTCTTTGTCAGCTGCAATTGATAGTAACACGAAAATCAAGTCTAATAAATGAAAAAAAAAAAAAAAAAACTCTAGACCTAGATGTGGTCTTTCACGATTCACATTAACCATCCATTCTAGAAATTTTTTCCCTCATTCCTTGAGGGAGTCCAATCTAAGCTTTTGTTTTTTCTTTTTCGTTTTTAGACTTCAGTACCTACCAAAGTCGTTTTTGACGAATTTTTTCTTATTTTTTATAGGGATGAAATGGTTTTTTAGTTTTTCTTGAGCAATGAATTCTTTTTTAATTCTGTATTATTTATCCGTCTACTACTTTTGTTATTATTATTATTATTATTAGTCTGTGAGTATGTGTCTAAATATATAATGTTTTCCTAGGAACTGTCAACTACATAAAAACTCTTTTTCCTTTTGCCTCGTTCCCACCTAAATTTCTAAGATTAAAAGATTAAGAAACTTTAAAATTCATAAAATTATTTCACTTGGATGGACACACCCTGGGCTTTTGTTTAACATTTTGAAAATTACATTACCAGGGTAATTATGTTTTAGACTTGTAGTGATAACTTGATAACAATTTTTAATAAAAAGATGAAGTCATAACATAATTCATTAATTTAATGAAGATATAAGTACAAAATCAATACCTTAAGAAGTTTGGTTTACTGGTTAGCGTTTTCCATACATAGAAAAATCGTACTTTAATGAGTTATAAAGAGTTAGTCGTTTCCTTTGTATTGTTTATTGATTTCTTGCAATTCAAAATTATGTAAATATTATTATTGTCCCATGTTGGGCTTGAACCTGAAAAAAAAATCAAATCAAATCAATCTCGCTGAGTAAGATGAATCTCCAATAAAGACTAAGATAATTGTTTTGAATTAAGAACATCAAAATTTTTGAGGTAGGAGTAATAGCACATAACTTCCCCGAATCTACTTTTTAGTCAATATTAGAGCAGGCATAACGACACAGTTATCCGAAAGAAAAGCTTGAAGAAAAGCAGGCACAAAATTTCTGTAATCTGCTGCTTAACAATCTCAAGTTTTTGAATCAATTTTAAGCCAAGATCAGAGTAACCACAACAATGTAACTATAAGGAAGACTGAACCAATCCTTATTCTTGTTTTGAATGCACTAGAAGAACCTTAATATATTTGTGTCCGATTGAAAAGTTTTCTGGTGCCTTCACTACAAATCATTAGGGTGATGCCTGAGGAGAGGAAAACAATGTGAACATTAATGTATAATTTTTTTTTAAAAAAAAAGTAATGACGAATGATGTATATGATAAAAGAAAGTATGAAATATTTGTGAAAAGTGCTAATTAGCTCAACTATCAAGATCAGCTTTTGGAGAAGTTTTTCTTGGGGAAATTTTGGAAGGGGAACATGAAAATTTTAAATTCATGAGAAGGGAATAAGTTTTAGGAAATTTGTAAATGGGTTATTGATTACTATTCTTAGATTATGCAAAAAATTAGTGCTGCAGGAAAATCATGAATGTGTACATGTGTTATATGTTCACAATTTCAGTATACACACGTACATAAATATCTATTTAAATATACGCTATATATATATATAGAAAAGAGATGTACATATATATATATTCATTAAGCGTACACTTATTCATTAAGATGCAAATTACTGTTTAATAAAATGCACACAGTTATAAGGGTGAATTGGACATCTAATAATAAATTTATTTGCTTTTATAATTCACGAATACTAACCCCTATCTCAATTACAAATTCAGGAAAAATTACACTCTTATGACTTTTGCATCTTCCAATTCCCATTTTTCACATTTTTCTTTCTTTCCTTTTTTCCACTTAACTTTCTTCCGATCTAGACTGCTTTCCTTCCTTCAGGGAAACTGTCTTTTCTTTTTTCCCCTTTTTCTTTTGAGGTAGACTTCTAAAGTCGTTGGTCTTTGTACTAAAGTCATCGTTGTTTTGCTTGTTAGCCCCAGTTGATGGTACACGAAACTTTAAGAGCATTTTCCATATCGGATAGAAGTATGGATGCTGAGCAAGCTTTCATTGTCATCTACAGATATCACATAGTAAATATGTCAAATTAGCGTTTTGATACAGGCATTAATTAGTCAAGTCGTTCTTACTTCTATCAGTTTTGGGGTCCAACTATAAGGGGCAGAAACATGCAGCTAGGACCTACTTAGCAATTCTGCTCCACAAAACAGTAGTATCTTATCTTGTTTTTATTCTTAGTTCCTACAATTCTATTCTTCTCTTTTTTTTCTTTCTTTTTCCACACGGAGATGGCAAACCAAGTTGAATGTAGACATGGAATCTCTTTTGATTTATTGATGACCAGAAGGAAATTCTTATCAGACAAATTCAGTCAGATTTTGTTGTATTTGCATTTCCAAGCAATTTCATACTGGGCTCCATATCCATTGATACTTAGGACGAAGATGCATTTATTTTATTATACGTGAAAATTCTACTGAGTGATGGAAAACGTAGCTGGGGTAATTCTACTAATTGCGATTTATAATTTTCAAAAGAAAAAAAAAACCAACTGCGTAAAATCAACTAATGGTGTCATTGATTAAAAAAGTATTTTAGTTCCACACTTCCATTGGAATAAATATGCCAACACTACATTGGCTAATCCATGAATAGTAATCCCAATCTCAATTACAAATTCAGGAAAAGTTACACCCTTATGACTTTTGCATCTTCCAATTCCCATTTTTCACGTTTTTCCTTCTTTTTATTATTTTTCCTCTTTTAACTTTTAGAGGCTCGAAATTCTATTGACCCGGGAGGCTTTCACATTTCCACTATAGACCCGCAGGATCGAGATATATATTGTTTATTGGGATCCACTCACAAAATGATGGACATTTTATCGACTTGAATTCTGAGGGAACCATTTGTATGCTGATTAATTCTGCATTTGTTGTAGATTTGATCTCATGATTAATAAAATTATTTTATTTTATTATTTAAAAAATTCTGAGGAAAGCAAATCCCGATTTGAATACTGAGTCCTTCATTGTTCTTATTATTTTCCAATTTACTCCTTCTGTTGTTAATGTTGCAGAATAGTCTTTTTCCTTGTGAGCCCCAATTGATGGCAACATGAAAATCAAGTTGAGTACATCCAAAACATTTTAAAAGAGAAACAATCTCAACACTTTTTTTTTTTTTTTGATAATAGACAAAATCTCAAGACTTAGATGGTCTTTCACAATTCGCACGCTAAATGTCTTATTGAAAAATGGGTCCGCCTTATCTGAAGTAAATAAGAATAATATTGGCATAGTAAAGAAGAATTTCTCTATAGCAATTAACGAACTCTGAATACACACTCTTCCCCGAATTCTTACAGGCCCAATCGTACTGATAACGTATTATAAAACTAATACTAATCTACAATTGGTTGGTTGGCAGTGCTTTGTACTGATTGAATATCAAACTATAAACTAATAGAATAATATAAAGAAATTGTAAACTAATAGAACAATATAGAGAAATTGTAACAGTAAACAAGAAATAAGAACTATTCTTCCATTTACTCAAAATGAACTTGAATTCTCTGTCACTTTGATAGAAAGGGGGGATTAATCCTTATTAATAGGGAAATTTAAAGTATATTAACTAATTTTTTTAAGATAGTGATAAGATCTTCTCGTAACACGTGCAAATTTTATTACCTTAAAAGTCGTGATAGATTTATCGAAAATTGTGCAAGTTTTAGTACCTCAAAAATTGTGCAAGTTTCGTGTTAGTTTTATTACCTCGAAAATTATGAAAAATTTGTCATCATTTAAGAGATGAGATAAATGTAAGAAACAAAAATAATATTTAATTATTTCATAAAAATAAAAATAAAAGTTATCAATTTTCTCCAGTGGGCCAGAAACATGTAGTTAGGGCTTACTTAGCAATTCTGCTTAGGGGTGTGCATTCGGTGCAAATTCGGTAATTCGGTGCACTGAATTCGGTGAATTCGGTTATTCTACCTGTAAAAATTTAAACCGTTTTCAATTCCGAATTGGGCATAACCGAATTCATTCCGCAACCGATTTCAAATTCGAAAACGGTAATGAATTCGGTTAAACCGAATTCATCTATGATTTATAAAGTATTACTGATTTGATCCCTAAATTTATTCATAATTGAACACATTACTTATGTTCTAATCATTTTGTGGTTTAATTGGCATTTATTTGATCACTTATACCTAGAATCCTTAGTCTATGATTTAAGAAACACATAAAAAGTGATTAATTTAAACTAGAATAAACCTTACACTATACAATGATTGATGATAATTTATGAATTTATAATTTACAATGATTAATTATAAGCAATATTAGTTAGTAGTTACAATGAATTTATAATTTACACTGATTAATAATAAGTAATATTAGTTACAAACTTACAAATTACAATGATTAGTGATAATATATTAGTTACAAACTTATAATTTATTTCAAAACAAAATAAAAACTTATTTACTTACACATGTTATTGTGAAAGTCAATACACTAATACATTGATTTGCAATTCACATACATTCACTTACAGTCTTACACTGCTTAGTTGTCTTGTCTATACTTAAAGCCTTAAGATTAGTAAATAGATAATATGAATTTTAACTTATTTGATAACTTATGCCTAAAATCATTAGTCTATGATTTAAGGAACACATAAAAAGTGATTAATTTAAACTAGAATAAACCTTAGACTGTACAATGATTAGTGATAATTTATGAATTTATAATTTACAATGATTAATAATAAGTAATATTAGTTACAAACTTACAAATTACAATGAGTGGTGATAAGTTATATTACTTACAAACTTATAAATTATTTCAAATCAAAATAAAACTTATTTACTTACATAAATTATTGTGAAAGTCAATACACTAGTACATTGATTTGCAATTCATATGCATTCACTTACACTGCTAACTACTTAGTTGTCTTATCTATACTTAAAGTCTTAAGAATTAAGATTAGTGAATAGATAATATGAATTTTTATGTTAAATATGTAGAGTACACTAATACTTGCAAGTTAGAGATTACGCATTCAAATATTCAATAATTCAAACATGAATGATGTATCAAATTACCAATATCTAAATTTAATTACTAATTATGTTAATTGTTTAATATTTAGTATTATACATATATGTGTTAATTATTATCTAATTCTAGTCATGTTACTCATGTATAAAATAATAAGTATTATAGTTATCTTATATTGTTATGTATTACTATATATTGGTATTATTATAGTCATATAACAATTAACAAATACTAAAATAATATATTGTACATTATTATATATTATTATTATTATAAGTACATGATATGATGATAAATTGATAATACAATATACTAATTATTATTAATAGCATTTATCTATATAATATAATAAAGTATTAGTAGTATATACTAATACTAAATAGCATTTATCTATATATTATATAATTTTATATACAAATTTGGTAATTCGAATGCGGTAATGCGGTACCCGATTTCAATTACCGAATTTGAATGCGAAATCGGTTATTACCTAATTCATAATCTCATTACCTATTTCATACCATATTAGAATTCGGTGAATTTGGTACGTACCGAATCTGTACCAAATTACCAAATATCCGATTTCAAATTACCGAATTGAATTTGAAATCGGTTATGAATTCGGTAAGAACCGAATTTGCTCACCCCTAATTCTGCTCCACAAAAACATGGTACTAGGCCAAGAGATCTCAATATCTTATGCTGTTTTTATTCCTAGTTTTTACAATTTTATTCTTCTCTTTTTTCTTTTCTTTCTTTTTCCGCACCGAGACTGTCAATATCTTATCCTATTAATGACCACTGAGTAATTGATTAAGTGTGCAGATACTAAAATCCGCAGTTCTGTTTTTGAGTGAAGTCTTGTGACTTTGTACTTGGACGGTTTAGTTCATGATCAGCAGCATGTGGTCCTGAAGAGAGGAAGACTCTCTCTTTTTTTTTTTTTTTTTTTTTTTCCTTTTACTTTTGAGGTGGACCTACGTAGACTTCTAAAGTCGTTGGTCTTTGTACTAAAGTCGTCGTTGTTTTGCTTGTTAGCCCCAGTTGATGGTACACGAAACTTTAAGAGCATTTTCCATATCGGATAGGTGTTGATAGAAGTATGGATGCTGAGCAAGCTTTCATTGTCATCTACAGATATCACATAGTAAATATGTCAAATTAGCGTTTTGATACAGGCATTAATTCGTCAAGTCGTTCTTACTTCTATCAGTTTTGGGGTCCAACTATAAGGGGCAGAAACATGCAGCTAGGACCTACTTAGCAATTCTGCTCCACAAAACAGTAGTATTCTAAGGGTGCATTTATTCTTCTCTTTTTTTTCTTTCTTTTTCCACACAGAGATGGCCAACCAAGTTTAATGTAGACATGGAATCTCTTTTGATTTATTAATGAAACAAATTCAGTCAGATTTTGTTGTATTTGCATTTCCAAGCAATTTCATACTGGGCTCCATATCCATTGATACTTAGGACGACGATGCATTTATTTTATTATACATGAAAATTCTACTGAGTGATGGAAAATGTAGCTGGGGTAATTCACAAAAATGTACTTGTAGCTAATACTCTAACCACTCTTTACCAGTAAAACTAGTGCTAATATAATGAGTATTGTATCATTTTGTTACAGCATAACTAACTCTTTCCTCTAATTCTTTAGACCTTTTTCTTCTTTTTCCATAACAAAGTCACAAGTTACAGATAACTTAGAGTAGTTAGCAATTACCACTTTGTAACTAATTACGATTTATGACTTTTGCATCTTCCAATTCCCATTTTTCACGTTTTTCTTTCTTTTTAATTTTTTTCCCTCTTTTAACTTTTAGAGGCTCGAAATTCTATTGACCCGTAGGATCGAGATATATATTGTTTATTGGGATCCACTCATAAAATGATGGACATTGATACCGGGTTATCGACTTGAATTCTGAGGGAACCATTTGTATGCTGATTAATTCTGCACTTGTTGCAGATTTGATCTCATGATTAATAAAATTATTCTATTTTATTATTTAAAAAATTCTGAGGGAAGCAAATCCCGATTTGAATACTGAGTCCTTCATTGTTCTTATTATTTTCCAATTTACTCCTCCTGTTGTTAATGTTGCAGAATAGTCCTTTTCCTTGTGAGCCCCAGTTGATGGCAACATGAAAATCAAGTCGAGTAAGGGTCTGTTTGGTTGGAAGTAAAATGTTTTCCTTGGAAAAATATTTTCCGTGGAAGTAATTTTTCTTGAAAATTATTTCCCTTTCGTCATTTTCAGGTGTTTGGTTAGCTTATTGAAAATATTTTCTTACTTCATTTTTCTGGTGTTTGTTTAACTTTTGAAATATTTTCACTTTTATCTCTATCTTTACTTTCTACACATTATAACTACATACTTCTTCCCATGCAAAATAAGAAAATTTATCTCATTGTTTAACTTTAAAAAATCTTGGAGAAATGTATATATGAATAAAAAATATCTCCTTAAGCAATAAACAAATTGCTGGTCATTTAGTGTCAAATATCAATCACATGCAACGCTTATTGTAACATATATCTTACACTCTCACTGCTGAAAATTTCTCTAGAAAAGAAGGTTCCTATTATACATAATTAATTACTAGCATAGGATGAGCAGGATGAGGTTTTTTTTTTATTTTGAATATACTAGGGGGAGGGTTGGGTTGGGTGGTACGGGGGAGGGAGTGTAAGGAAGAGATCTTGGGTTCGAGTCCTCCTGTTTACACTAAAAAAAGAAAAAAAGAACATACTACAAGATGTTTTCCATAAGATGAGTGAAAATATTTTATATAGGAAAATGTTTTCAGTAACTTTTGTGCAACCAAACACGGGAAATTAGGAAAATATTTTCCTGGAAAACATTTTCACCCGAAACAAACGGACCCTAAATCCAAAAAATTTTAAAAGAGAAAAAATCTCAACACTCGTTTTTTTTGTTATTATAGAAAAAATCTCAAGACTTAGATGGTCTTTCACAATTCGCACGCCAAATGTCTTATTGAAGAATGGGTGCGCCTTATCTGAAGTAAAGAAGAATAATATTGGCATAGTAAAGAAGAATTTCTCTATAGCAATTAACGAACTCTGAATACATACTCTTCCCCAAATTCTTACAGGCCCAATCTAGACTGCTTTCCTTCCTTTCAGGGAAACTCTTTATCCTTTTTTGCCTTTTTATCTTTTGAGGTAGTCCTATGTAGACTTTTTATCTTCCGGTCTTTGTACTAAATTCATTAATTGTTAAAAAAAATTTTAATGTAAGTGGAAGGTTTCGAACCTGAAACTTCTCATTTCGAGAACTCACACTTAAACTTCCTCTCTCTGTACCGTCCAATGCATCTCTTCCCCTAAATTCGTTGTTGTTCTGCTTGTTAGCCTCAATTGATGGTAAGACCAAACTTTACAAGAGCAATTTGCTACCTAAAAACTCTTTTTTTTTTTCTTTTACCTCATTCCCTCTTAATTGCTCATAAGTAAAGACTCGTACTGATAACGTATTATAAAACTAATACTAATCTACAATTGGTTGGTTGGTAGTGCTTTGTACTGATTGAATATCGAACTATAAACTAATAGAACAATATAAAGAAATTATAGACTAATAGAACAATATAGAGAAGTTGTAACAGTAAACAAGAAATAAGAACTATTCTTCCATTTACTCAAAATGAACTTGAATTCTCTGCCACTTTGATAGAAAGGGGGAATTAATCCTTATTAATAGGGGAATTTAAAGTATATTAACTAATTTTTTTCAAGATAGTGATAAGATCTTCTCGTAACACGTGCAAATTTTATTACCTTAAAAGTCGTGATAGATTTATCGAAAATTGTGCAAGTTTTAGTAACTCAAAAGTCATTGTGTTAGTTTTATTACCTCGAAAATTGTAAAAATTTTGTCATCATTTAAGAGATGAGATAAATGTAAGAAACAAAAATAATATTTAATTATTTCATAAAAATAAAAATAAAAGTTATCAATTTTCTCCAGTGGGCCAGAAACATGTAGTTAGGGCTTACTTAGCAATTCTGTTCCACAAAAACATGGTACTGGGCCAAGAGATCTCAATATCTTGTGCTGTTTTTATTCCTAGTTTTTACAATTCTATTCTTCTCTTTTTTTTTTCTCTTTCTTTTTCCACACAGAGACGGCCAACCAAGTTGAATGTAGACATTGAATCTTTCTTGATTTATTGACAGAAGGAAATTCTTATAAGACAATTTCAGTTGGACTTCGTAGTATTTCATTTCCAAGCAATTTCATACTGGGCTCCATAGCCATTGATATTTAAGATGAAGATGCATTTATTATATGGGAAAATTCTACAGATGGAAAACGTAGTTGGGGTAATTCACAACAATATACTTGTGTCTAATACTCTGACAACTGTTTACCAGTAAAACCAACAGTCAATTGATCAGGGGACTTTACAGGAAGATTTTAGATGTATTAAACTAGTGCTAACATAGTGAGTATTGGTGTACAAGAAGTTACATGTTACAGATAACTTTGTTAGCAATTACCACTTGTAACTAATTGTGGCTTATAATTTTCAAAAGAAGAAGAAGAAAAAAAGAATCAACTGCATAATTATGTAGAGCTTGACATGCTAAAATCAACTAATTGTGTCATTGATTAAAACAGTATTTTAGTTCCACACTTCCATTGGAATAAAAATGCCAACAATATATTGGCTAATTCTGATATATTACTTGGCTACAGAGTTGCACAGTTGTTCTGTTGATTCTTCAGTCTTCAGAACATTTCAAAGCTAATTTCATCGCAATTCCATTTTCTTCTTCAGTCATATGCTCAAGTGAAGGAGATAGGTTCCTTCATAAAGTGATCCTTTTATGATTATTGATCTCTGGGTCCAGGATTGATCATTAAATTGACCTAGAATTTTTTTTTTTTTTGGGAGTGTTGACTTGAAATCCTCTTTCAATCAACTTGTAGAATATCAACAAGTATACTTTTCTTGTTGGGCTCCATTGATGGTAGTATTGATTGGTAAATGCATTTAAACGATGAAGAAAGACACTTAGAAAAGAAAGAAGCATTTATTCATGGCTTCTGTATGTTTATTGATATTGGCCATACTAATTTGACGAGTGAACTGGTGAGTTAAGAAGAGGATGCAGAGATTCCTGTTTAAGTTTTTGACAAATTCCTTCTTCAAAATTAATAATAATTCAACACTACTACAAATCCTCTTTATGGTTCATGGGACTTTTGCTTCGCCCAACATATTAGAAAACACCTCGTCCAATACCTTTGTCTTTTAAAACACTGCACAGTAACAAGAGTTGCAACACTTTTTTGCGTCGAGTTAAAAAAGTAAGCTAAGCCAAGAGATAACAGAACTGCCAATATCTGCACCAGGAACGTAATGACTAGTGAGCCAATAAGTTAAAAAAAAAAAGGCATAGGAGAAGAGGACTCCGAATTGTGTTTTTGAACAAGATTCTTGATTTATTTCATGATCAGCAAAAAAAAAAAAAAAAGAAGAAAATACCACCAATGCCTACAGGCCTATAGCTGCATTTATGAGTCAGATAAGAAGTCATCAAGATTGGCACAAGCCAGTGGTACTCACGGCTTAGAAGTATTCTATTTTTTTATTTATTGTCAAGCAAAAAATTGTCAAGATCCACTAGTGAAATTAATGGACGCTACAACTTTATTTGGAGCACTTTCATTAATTAAAAATCAACTGCTAGATTTATTAAGTAGTTATTCAAGTAGTTAGTCTAGACTGTAAAAAAATTATTCATAAGTGATAGAGTCTATTATTGACTGCAACGGTTAAGGTACTTAGCCAATTAAATTTGCAATCAACAATAAATGATTGAAAGCTATTAGCTGATCAATTATTTTTTATTTGACATAGCATTAGGACTGTCAATAAAGTCGAATTGATTTGTCCCACCCAAATTAGGGCTCAGCTTAATAAGAGATCAAGTAGGGTTCAATTTTTGGGTCTAATACTGATGCTGAATTTTAAAGGGAGTTGTTGATCTTAGGCAATCCAACTATCCAAGTCCAGCCATATCATAGCGGGGCGGGTTAAGCAATCTAAAAGTTTTCAAAGTGAGCCAAATTTAGGCTATGAAAGGCTTAGCCATATCTAGTCTCGGCCCACTTTGATGTGTTCAATATTTTGTTGATGTATACATTTCTTTATCTAAATCCTATAGTAATTTGTATATCTGTAGGCTGTAAGGTAACACTGAAAGAACATAAAAATATCAATATAAATGTAGATTATTTTTGCTGAAATGCACAATTTTATAATCTAATTTGCAAGTCATATAAAATTCAACTTAATATAGCCGGAGAAGGGAGTGTAAGTAAGAAGTTTCGAGTTCGAGACCTCCCACTTACAATTAACAAAAAAAAAAACCTAATCTTGTCAATTATAATAAAAAATTTTAATTAAAGCTTTTCATTTAATGATTATTTTACATCTATTAGTAGAACAATTAGAGTAACTACAATATTTTCTCATTGCATCATTGAAATTATGAGAGATTGCTTGTCAAATGCATAAAATTAATGTAAAGATTGTACAGCATAAGTGAAGTTGGGCTATCCCAAATTCATCAAGTTGATGAAAAGGAAAGACACGTTCCGAAGGAAAATTTCAAGGACAAATAAAAAGGGCTACAAGGCTATGTTAAACTAACAATTTGACCAGTAATAGCAACACCACCGCAAAAAGATCAATCTCATGAATTCGTAGGAAATATTTAGATATATTGCTTATTGTTTAGATAACATAATAGTTTAAGAAAAAAATATGTACTTGAATTAATATAATGAATAAAAATTGGAGTTATATAAAAACTAAGCTATAATATAGATATTTTAATTTTAATAATGATTTAGTGGATAAAAAATAAAAATTTTAGTAAGAAATTTTGAAATATCTAAACAATTTGAAGCTAAACTGTAATTTTTGAAAAGTACAATGACACAAAAATATTATTGAACGATAATGAGGTAACGTTGAAACTTAAAAGAAAGAATGAGGGTTGGATGGCAAAAAAAGGCAAAAATTAGTAGTACCGGCGGCTAGCTTCATTGTCAAAAATTGTCGGCCGCAACTTTTAAGAGAAATACAAGACCGGAGCGGTTTGGGAAGAACCATTCTGGTTCGACGGTTCACTGGTCCAACTGGACAGTTTAACTGTTTTTTAGAATGATTTTTTAAGCTTCTAAGTTTTAACTTAACCCAACTTGAAAAACAATCCAATTGATGGTTCAATGGATTCGACCGGATAGTTCGAGCTTGATTTTAAAACATTGGTTGTAGTGTATTGAGAGCCACAGGACCACTGGTGATCTATGTCTTGGTTAGGAGTAAATTTTGAGTGGTGATGATCTTCGGAAAGAGCTCTCAAATAGTAAGATTTTTGTCAAAAAATATATTAAATGAATTAAAAAAACATATTTAGTGAATGCAACTTTTGATGACTAATTGCCTAGAAAACCAAAGAACGCATTTTGTTAATACAACATTTAAAGAAATATTGCATTCAATGAATATTTTTTTACTCTTCCGGAAGAGGTTTGAACACTTTTACCATTTGAAAATTTCTTTTAAACATTCACACTCTTCGACTCTTCTGATTAGTGGGGAGTGAATGTTAATGTGGCGTTGTCCCATATCGGCTTTTGTATAAGGGAATCTTTCCTTTAGTTGCCTATAAATATAGTGGGCCTGTGATGGGGTTAAGTACACCAAAACCAAGAGAGCATTAGTGGGCTATTTGGATCTTTGGGTCATTAAGCCTTTTGTTTAGTCAAATATTTTTGGGCTCTCTTGTGTTTTTAGTATTAGGTGTTTTGGGCCTAGAAACACTTTCCTAAGGCATCTTTTGTACTCTCTTCTTTATAGTAAAATATTGCTCCTCCTCCGCCCGTGGACGTAGGTCAATTTGACTGAACCACGTAAATTCTTGTGTTCCTGTTTTTACTTATTTCTGTTTTGTTATTTGTCTTTTGGGGTTGCCACAAATCCTTTCGTCAATTTCCTGGGGCCAGACCTAACAAACTGGTATCAGAGCTTCTTCGAAGGCTTTGGATTTTGTGACAACAATGACAATAACAAAGACTATCGTCGAGAAATTCGACGAATGTCAACTTCAGGATGTGGCAACTCAAGATGGAGACCATTTTAGTTCAAGACGGAGTTGATCTAGCGATATACAGAATTGAGAAAAAGTCAGAAAATGTGACAGAAGCAAATTTTGCTGAGATGGATAAAAAGACAAGATCCAGTATTATCTTAAATCTCTCTGATGAGGTTTTGCGGGAGGTAGCCACTGAGACTTCGGCAAAGGCCATGTGGGACAAATTTAAGGTCTTGTACATGAAGAATACAGTTGAGAATCGGCTTTATTTAAAGCAAAGTTTGTATATGTTTCGCATGACTGAAGGTACATCTATACTCTCACATCTTGATAAATTTGATTCCATTATTATGGATTTGGAGAATATATATTCGAAAATTAGTGATGAGGATTAGGCCTTGTTACTTTTGTGTTCCCTTCGCCAATCTTTTAAACATTTTCGCAATACTATGATTTATGGAAAAGAAACAATTTCGTATCGGGAAATTAAATGTGCATTAAAATCTAAGGAGCAGATAGACAGGAATATTACTGGGGATTTTAGTGGAGGTCAGGCAGAAGGTCTGGTTGTTAGGGACAGAACTGAGAGAAGAAAATTTGACAATAGTAGATCTAAATCCAGACATAAAAATGTGGAGTGCAATTATTGTCATAAAATGGGGCACATTAAGGCAGATTGTTTCAAATTGAAAAATAGATTGAAACAAAAGGGGAAACCTAGTGAGAAAAATATTGAGACTGCTGAACCTAGTGTTGCAGCTGATGAGAATGAAGGAAGTATTTTCTTTGCGACTGATGACAGGACAAGGTCTAAAAATGAATGGATTTTAGATTCGGGGTGCTCTTATCACATGTGTCCCAATAGGAATTTATTTTCCGCTTATGAATCTTACAATGGTGGAATTGTTTTGATGGGCAATAATGCCGCTTGCAATGTTGTTGGTAAGGGTACAATTTGAATTAAAATTCATGATGGTATTGTGAGGACGCTCACTAATGTTAGACATGTCCCTGATTTGAAAAAGAATCTCATCTCTTTGGACACCCTAGAGGCTCTTGGATGCAAATACACAGGTGAAAATGGCGTTATGAAGGTTTCTAAAGGTGCTCTCGTTGTAATGAAAGCTTGCAGGGTTGGTAGTTTATATGTTTTGCAGGGATCTACTGTCACAGGTTCGGTTGCAGTTTCGTCGTCATCATCTTTGTCTGATTCTGACATCACCAAATTGTGGCATATGCGTTTGGGACATATGAGCGAGAAAGACTTGGGCATATAAGCAAAAGGGAACTTCTTTGTGGTCAGAATACTGGGTCACTGGAATTCTGTGAACATTGTATCTTTGGAAAACAAAAAAGAGTTTGCTTCAGTTCTCCAGCAATCCATAAGACGAAAGGTACTCTTGATTATATTCATTCAGATTTATGGGGTCCATCTCGTGTTCCGTCTAAGGGTGGTGCTAGGTATATGTTGACTTTCATTGCTGATTATTCAAGGAAAGTTTGGATTTATTTTCTTAAACATAAGAATGATGTTTACCTCACTTTCAAGCAATGGAAAGTTTTGATTGAGAAACAGACAGGTAAACAAACAAGCGGCTTAGAACAGATAATGACATGAAATTTTGTGAAAGAAAATTTGATGAATTTTGAAAGAATGAAGGAATTGTTCGGCATCACACTGTCAGGATGACGCTTCAACAAAATGGTGTGGCTGAACGTATGAACAGAACACTTTTGGAGGGAGCGAGGTGCATGATCTCTAACACAGGGTTGGCAAAGGATTTTTGGATTGAGGCAATTTCTATGGCCTGTTATATTGTCAACCGTGCTCCTTCTGCTGCTCTTAATTTCAAAACTCCTGAGGAAGTTTGGTTAGATACTCCTGTTGATTATTTTGATTTTAAAATTTTTGGGTATCCAGCACACATGCATGTAAATGATGAAAAATTGGAATCTCGAGCTAAAAAGTGTATTTTCCTTGGGTATGCTTCTGGGGTGAAAGGATACAGATTATGGTATCCTGATCCTAAATCTCCAAAATTTATAATCAGTAGAGATGTTATTTTTGATGAATTCTCTATGTTATCTTCCAAGAAGGAGTCTTCTAGTTCTTGTCAAAACAGATGATAGTATGCAGAAGCAGGTGGAGCTTGAGATTGGTAGTTCTGGTCCTTTTATTCAGCAAGTGCCAGTAGATGCATCTGAATCTACTGATGAAAATAATTCAAAAGAGGAAGAATATTCCATTGCCAGAGATAGACCAAGGAGGGATATTCGACCACCACAAAGATATGCAAATTTGGTTGCATATGCTTTGTCGATCGCAGAAGAAACTAATGTAGTTGATGAGCCTACTACTTATTCAGATGCGATTTCTTGTGATGATTCTGCTAAGTGGTTGGTTGCGATGAATGAAGAAATTGAGTCTCTCCATCAAAATGGAACTTGGGTTTCTGTGATGCCGCCTCCAGGTAAGAAAATCGTTGGATGCAAATGGGTCTTCAAGAAGAAAGAAGGTATTCCAGGAGTTGAAAATGTAAGGTACAAAGCACGTTTGGTTGCAAAGGGTTATAGTCAGGTACAAGGTGTTGATTTTAATGAAATATTTTCACCTGTTGTTAAGCATAGCTCTATTCGTGTTTTGCTTATTTTAGTTGCCATGTATGATTTGGAGTTGGAGCAGTTTGATGTTAAGACAGTTTTCTTACATGGTGAACTTGAAGAAAAAATTTATATGAAGCAATCTCAGGGATTTGAAATTGAAGGAAAGGAAGACCATATTTGTTTGTTAAAGAAATCCTTATATGGATTGAAGCAGTTTCCAAGACAGTGGTATAAGAGGTTTGACACTTTTATGTTGAGTCATGGTTATTTAAGGAGCATGTATGATAGTTGCGTTTACTTCCGAAAGTTAGATAATGGTTCTTTTATTTATTTGCTACTTTATGTTGATGACATGCTTATTACTGCCAAGAGTTTGTCAGAAATTCACACTTTAAAGTTGCAGTTAAGCAGTGAATTTGACATGAAATATTTGGGAGCAGCTAAGAAAATTCTTGGCATGGAAATCAAAAGAGACCGAGGAGCTGAAAATTATTTTTGACTCAAGAAAATTATCTTAAGAAGGTCTTGGAGAAGTTTGGCATGAAAAATGCTAAACCTGTGACTACTCCTCTTACTAGTCATGTTCGACTATCTGCTGCTCAGTCACCACAATCAGTTGAAGAGGAAAAGTATATGACACATGTTCCTTATTCCAACGCAGTTGGTAGCATTATGTATGCAATGGTTTGTACTCGTCCAGATATTGCACAAGTAGTCAGTGTGGTTAGCAGGTATATGTCGTGTCCTGGAAAAGCATATTGGCAGGCTGTGAAGTGGATTCTCAGATACTTGTGAGGGACTTCAAATTGTAGTTTGGAGTTTGGAAGAAATAATGACACTTTGGTTGGTTTTGTAGACTCTGACTATGCTGGGGATCTTGACAGGAGAAGATCACTTTCAGGTTACGTATTTTGCATTGGCGGTTATGCAGTTAGTTGGAAAGCTACTTTACAACCCGTTGTAACTTTATCTAATACGGAGGCAGAATATATGGCCATGACTGAGGCAATCAAAGAAGTCTTGTGGTTGAAGAGTCTGTTTGGCAAATTTAGTCTGCATCAAGGTGTTACTACTATTTACTGTGATAGTCAAAGTGCTATTTATTTGACTAAAGACCAGATGTATCATGAGAGGACGAAGCACATTGATGTGAAATTTCATTTCATTGGAGATACTATTGCTGAGGGAAAAGTCCTTGTTCAGAAAATCAGTACCAAGGAGAATCCTGCTGACATGTTCACGAAACCTCTTCCAGTTTACAAGTTCAAACAATGCTTGAATTGGGTTGGTATTCGTTGTTGGTGATTTAGGCCCATTGGGACTTATTTGGAGAAGGTGGAGCAGTTTTACTATTATTGATATTAGGGACACGCCAAGGTGGAGATTTGTTAATGTGGCGTTGTCCCACATCGGCTTTTGTATAAGGGAATCTTTCTCTTAGTTGCCTATAAATATAGTGGGCCTGTGATGGAGTTAAATACACCAAAACCAAGAGAGCATTAGTGGGCTATTTGGACCTTTGGGTCATTAAGCCTTTTGTTTAGTTAAATATTTTTGGGCTCTCTTGTGTTTTTAGTATTAGGTGTTTTGGGCCTAGAAACACTTTCCTAAGGCATCTTTTGTACTCTTTTCTTCATAATAAAATATTGCTCCTCCTCCGCCTGTGGACGTAAGTCAATTTGACCAAATCACGTAAATTCTTGTGTTTCTGTTTTTACTTATTTCTGCTTTGTTATTTGTCTTTTGGGGTTGCCACAAATCCTTTCGTCAATTTCCTAGGGCCAGACCTAACAGTGAATTCTCGAATGATATTGGCTTTTAGAAAGAGTTCCTAAATTGTGAGTATTATTAAAAGAACATATGTGGTGAATAGGCTCCTTAAAAAATGTATTCAGTTAATACAACTTCTGAGGAATAAATATCTTGAAAAATTAAAGACACATTATGTGAATCAAATTGAGGAGACATTAAATTCAATCAAAAATCACTCTTTTGGGAGAGGTATCATAACTATCACCTTTTGGAAATTTCATTTGAAAATTGACATTCTTTAGGAATTTACGGGGTTAGTGGGGCTTGGCAAAATTCCAAGTCTAGATATAGAATTTTAAAAATTGTTTGTTTTTCCTCCACTAACTTGTCAATGCTCCCCTATTGATCGAGAAAATTGTCGATCACAGGCATTGGATAGTAGAAAATTTTTAATTTTACCCTGATTTTTTTTTTTGTAGAAATTCAATGTCAATAGAGTTAATACTCCAAACGGACCACTTGAAATGGCCCCAAAAGTTACAGCAACTTTTCTAAACCTGATCTTAATAATTAATATTCCAGATTCAACTGTGACATAGGACAGTAGCAATTGGTGCATCTCAATACGAGGGCCCCAAAAGTTACGACATTTTCTAGATTCAACTGTAACTTAGGACAATAATGATATAGACCTAATTCTATATAACTCATCAAAGTACGATTAGCTTCTGGGGTTTGTCTAATGATCAGGAAGGGTTTTTAGAGTCCTCCTAAAGATTTAAGGTTTAAATCTTGTATCAAGCAGTTGAGAGTAAAAAAGGTATGAGAAGGGACGGGAGAATTAAAAAAAAAGCACAATTATATTGATTTTGTACTTAAGGTTCGGGATGCTGTTGCTTGAAATGGTTGGATGACGGATGAACATTGATGCCAATGTGCAAAATGTTAGCCAAGTGAACTATCCCGAACGGGTTTTACGGACGGTTGGTTCAAGGGGAAGACTTGAGGATCCAAGTTGAGGAAGATGGAGAGGATGTCATTGCCAAAAAAATTGGCAATTGTGGGACTTTGGTGCATTCAGTGGAACCCTGTGGATCTTCCTTCAATAACCGTCGTTCTTCAGATGCTTGAAGGAAATGGAGAAAGTCCGAGTCTTCCCTCAAGTCCTTTTACCTCAACAGATCCCATGAATCCAAGCATGCATATAAGACATTTGGCTTCAGGATTGGCAGTGATCTCTGAGTTAGAATAAGATGCTAAAGGTTAATTTCAACTGAAAGTCTTGCGTATTAATAGCTCCCAATGTTCTGCAAATACAAGAAACAAAAAGAAGAAATTGATGAATAAAGTAGAGGTAAATGAAGAGTAGAACAGTAGTCCTTTTGCACTCCAGGATCAAATATACCAAGTGTTCGTTTCCTGTAGTCAATGCTGTCTAGATCTGCATAAAAGTGCTGTTCCTCCCTATCAACAACCGTTGTTAAGGGAAGTACTGTGCGATTATGGTCACAAGAGAACACCAAAGCATAAGGGCACAAATCTGTATGACCATCTTTGAACTGAAACGGGCACTTTAAACTGACATCAGTGCCTCTGCAAGAAGATGGGCTATGGTCACAGCCGGTGTGTTTGGAATCGAAGGTATGATAATCATTTGCGTAACAATTAATGGCTATCGACAATAGTATCAAATCTGAATCCGGTACCAAAAAGTAAATCAAGATTAGGGACAGCAAAACTACCAAACTCTGAACTTGCAACATGCTATTAATGATTGACTAAAAATAGTCGGATATTCAGAGGAGAAGCCTGGTAACGTTTTAGAGCAAATGAATGCACTTTAACCAGTAAATTTTAACCTCTTTTCCCGGTAAAGGTTTATGGGAATCCAATCTAAAATTGACTACTGGAGTTGTTTATTAAGAAAAACTTTACCATTAACCTCAATTGACTTTTGACTAGCCACCCAATTTAGACTTTTCATTCTTTCATTTTTTTTTTCATTCTTTGTTAAGGGAGTCCAATCTAAACTTCTGTTGTGTGGAAGGCATTGCAATCTAGACTTTAGCACTTACTTGGTAGTTATTATCATTAATACTTTTGATGACAATTAAAATTTGCAGTTTATGAAAATTAAAAATCCCTCCCCTGCTGGTTCCAGGAGGGAGGAGGGGGTTTGCGGGAGAATGGGGGAGGGGAGAGGAGGAAGAGGGAGGGAGGGAGGGATGAAGGGATGGAGGAGGAAGAAAGTGGGAGGAGAAGAGAGAGAGAGAGGGGGAATTGGCGCCGCCGGGGAGAGTTGGGTGTGGCAGTGGGGAGGGAGAAAGGGAGGGAGAGGGAGGGAAAAAGAAAAGGAAAGGAAGAAGAAAACAAAAAGAAAAAGAAAAAAGAAAGTTTGTTTTTTCAACTCTCAAATACACAAAAATTAAAATTTTCCAGTGTAGAACAGTAAGTTACAATAGAATTTTATATAAACATCCAAATACACCATTCAAATACACCCTAACATCCTCATATGTCTATCAGGTTTTTCTTATCAAGAGTATAACTAGTTAAGAGTTTGTGGCATTTATAACCGTTTCTAAATAGTGTAAAACCATCTTACCAAATAATTATCATTATAGGTTATTTGTATAATTTTGTAACAAAGATGCAAAACTTCAGTGTTCATTTTGGAAATACATGCCAGTGGTATTAGAATTACGTGTTGTTACTTGGTTTGTACATTTTAAATTTCATCTTATTGACAAAAATAAGAATAAAATACAAAAAATTAAAAATTAAAACAAAGTAGAAGATGCATAAAGTGTGTTTGGATAGTGTATTATTTAAAATATTATTTGAAAAAATTACTATAATATTTTTTATGATGTTGATATATGTAAGATAAAAACTTGGATGAAAATATTAAAAAAAAGTAGTTGGAAAACGTGTTTATGAGCAAACAAAATAATATTTGAAAAAAAAAGAGAAATAATTTCCATAGCTATAAGAATGGGAAAGTTTTTAAAAAATCTAAAAAATAAGAATGAGAAAGTTAAGTAGCACCATTTTCTAAAGCAACAGAGTCACAATAGAAGAATTATTACTGCATCCAGAACCCAAAAAAAAAAAAATTAAAGAAAGGATGAAATCTAAGGTAGGTTACCAAGTCAAAGCTACCAAAATCTGAACTTGCAACATGCTGGCAATGTTAAAACCTAATGTTGAACTCCTTTCGGAGTAAAGAACTAAGTCAACATACTCTTCTTTTTTTTTTTCTTTTTTGAGGGAACTAAGTCAACATGCTGGTAATCTAAACTTGACTACTTGTGTCATTTTTCTTATCTCCAGTCTATTCTTTTTTGTTGAAATACACACCATTGTCAATTGAAACAATTCAGATCGCAGGTCCAACTTTGGACTTTTTTTACATGTAAGGCACTCTAATCTAGAATTTAGCACTGAAGTCGTTGCTATTATTATTATTATTATTATTATTGACAAAATCAAGTTGTTATACTTTGTTATTTCTTTGGGTCAACTCCTTTTGTTGTTATTTTTGTATTAAAAAAAAAAAGAAAATTGTCCCCTTATTACCTCCATTTGTTTTGTTAGGTAAGGTATTCGTTTTATTGATATAGCAAAAACAGAGCTTATTATGAGAAGCAGCAAAAAGCCAAACCAGCAACACCGTCCAAAGTACACTAATTACAAACAACACCCAAGGTCACCAACTAAACAAGCAGAACACTCACGGTAAGAAAATAAGATCAAAATTCCATGCTATACTTTGTTAGTTTAATCTTCTTCCAAGAAGCTACCAGTGCTCTAACCTCAGTGCTGATGGGCTGCAACATGATAGGAGTAGCTTTTTCTTCCTTAGTGAAAAGTCTCTTGTTTCTCTCTCCCATATATGATAGACACAAGATGCAAGAGACGACCTAACTATTTAATCAATAAAATTTTTCCTAGCCAAGATAATTTAATATTCAAAGCATATGCTCCTCTGTATGCCAAATTCAAATTCTGCACATTTCTCTCCAAATATTTGCAGCATAAGTGTAATATTTAAGACCATGTAACTTTATTTCATGGGTTAAGTAGTGAAGGTTATAGAACCTTGGGGGTATATGTGATTAAGTTTAGAAGTTGGGGGACTAATTAATAATTTGGCAAATTTTTATATTGAAGAATATGAGTTGGACCTCATTTTACTCTCTCTTACCCTTCGTACTATTTCTCTCTAAAATCTCTCTTTAGTCCTTCTCTTGATCAAGGTGAAAGCTTAGCAGATCAAAGAGTTAGAATAAATGAGGTGCTTGGGGTCTTTCTTTTTTTTTTTTTTAGTGTAAGTGGGCAGTCTCAAATTCGAGATCTCTTATTTACACTTCCTCTCCAATACTACTTAATCCATCCTTCCTCCCAAGTAGTTAAGGTTTCACTTCTGACTTCTTTAACAGTCTTTTGCCTATTTGTTATTTTGTTGGCTAATTTAGTGGGACTATGTCATGATTTTAGAAATTTTGCGAGGAAATGATCAGTTGATGAAATACAATGATTTCATGGTTTGGTTCCTGTCTATGCTTGTTTTATATTTGGAATCTTAATCAAAAGTGAAATGGGAAAATGAGTGAAAATCTTGAAGTTTGGATGCATTCTTATAAGTCGTGTAAGGTGGTGGCTTTGAGTACGTGAGTCCCATGGTTTGCAGCATGGTGATGGGCTGGATCCCATGCCAAGCTGGTTTGGCCCAGTCCCCATTTCTTCGTTTCCCTGTTTCGGCTTCGAAAATATTTCTTTTGCTCTTATTGGTCCCAGACTGAGTTGTAATTGACATATTGATAATTTACTCTATTATTAAGAGTTAGAAATTAAATTAGGCTTTAGCTGTTATAGGCATGAAAGATGTGTATCACAGGAATTACCTAAGTTAAGTTAGGTATTGATTCATTTTCACTAAGGTAAGTAGTTTTAGCACTCTCTAATGAATAAAATAGTTTTAAATGCCTGTGTTAATATGAAATTCCTCACAGAGTAGAGATACTTATAATTCTTTTGACATGTGAACTAATATGATAAGAATGTATATGAATATTTATGGAATTTAGATGCAACATTTGTTTCGCACTTTGAACTCATGATTTCTTGTTTACTGTCATTAGAACTAATTAGTTCTGTATTTCTGTCTGTCTGATCTATCTAGCGGGAAATGCTGGCCTCGCTGCAGGGTAACAAAATGTCACGATCAAAAGGTACTTCGTGAGGGCAACAAGTGCTTAATGTCATTTGTTCCTGAGCTGAGACATTTGTTTTAAGAGTACTACTACGCCCTTCATTTTCAAGCCTAATATGTCACCTCTCTCCCTAAAGCCAAAACTTTTTAAAATGTTGTATTCGTGCAACACATATCAAGAAAGTTTATCGGAACAACTGAAGTTTAGATCCTTTTAGAATGGTTTATCATTACGACACAAGTAGCTTCCTATCCCCAGCAATTCGAGTTTCCTCTCCAAAGCTTAGGCACAATGACTGACTTTTTGTAATCAAATCATATGAACACTGAAACAATGATAGTAGCAATCAATAACAGTTAACATATCCATAATTCAAGAGAAGGTGCCAATGGTTGTTACTTAGGCCCTGTTTGATAATCTCATTCAGCACTGAAACTTAATGGATTTAGATCTTAACATGTTCAGACGCGTTTGTTGAAAAACTGAAGTTTAGATCTTTTCAGAACGGTTTATCATTATGACACAAAGTAGCTCCCTATGGCCAGCAATTCCATTTTCCTCTCCACTCCCCTTGAAAGCAATGACTGACTTTTGTAATCAAATCATATGAACTCAGAGACAATGACAGTAGCAATCAATAACAGTTAACCTATCCATAATTCAAGAGAAGGTGCCAATGGTTGTGCTTAATGTCGTGATGCTTCTTACGTACTTGAATTCTTCAACACGACAAAACCTTGATAGGGTGTTAATTATTAGTAATTTTATTGTTAATTTCCCCTTTTATCCTTGCCAAATATTGTTTTAATTGTTGAAATGTACTTATATTTGGTATTTGGCCCTAATTACAGGAAGTGGAGCAAACAAGTGCTAAAAAGGAGACTTTATTGAGAAAAACACTCCACACATGGGAAGTTCTAAAAGGAAATACAAGCCGGGCTCCACAGGATGCTACAAAAAGGGATTTCCTATCTTTATGCTGAAAAGGGTGGACTTGTACTTGGAGTCTTACGGGTAAAGAGGAAACTAAAAACAAGGACTTTGGCAAAGCTCCAATTCTTTGGCCCTTGGACTCTCAATTCAGTGGGGACCACTAGAGATAGCATTAGACTTTCTTTGGCTTTAAAAAGGGAGAAACGTACATGAGGTTATCTTATCAATAGTTTTAGCTTAGCTTTTAGCATAGTTTAGTTTTATTCTTTCTTGGTTTCTCTTATGGCCTGGACCTCAATTAAATTACGTGGAGATTTTCTCATGAGGCGTGACTAAGTTTCTCATCTAGTCGAGGAACAACGGAAGACTTGGTTCTACTAAATTTGTGAGATCGAATTAGTTTTTAGTTATTTCCTATTATTTTCTGGTATTCGTCTATCTTCTGCTTTATGTTCATATGGTTGTTTTATTATTCGATTATCCAGGGCTCGGATTCTAGATTAATTCAATAACCTGAAGCCAATTAAGGTAGTTAAATCCGTAATTGTTTAATTATTCTAAACTGATGGCAACTGGCATGATTGGGTTTGTGTCAGGGAGATAGGCAGGCTAACTTAAAGAGACCCTCGTAGCGTGTTGATTGATTAGAATTAGGCTCTTCTAATTATTCATGCAATTAGGGAATTGAACTTCTATGGTCGTACCTAGGGTTATTTCCTGATTAGAGAAATAGTCAACGGTCGTACCTTGGCTATCGACAAATTGAGGAAGAGTTGGTTGTTTATCGCGTGTATGACAACTATAACTAATTTATCAGATAGTAACTGGAATAATCCTTGCATCTGTGATCGAATTAAGTAAACCATCTCCGAAGTTGTCTCTTGGCTAGAGTTCGTCCATTATTATTTTTATTGTGATAATTAGTTATTTGAGTTGTAGTTATTTTATTTTATTTTAATTTATTCCAAGTAATTTAGTTACTATCATTTTCAAAAAACCCCCATATCTGGAACTTGAGAAGAAATTAAATTATCCCCAGTCCCTGTGGATTCGACCCTGCTTACCGCTATATACAGAATTTGTATTTTATTTAAGCAGGTATTTATTATTGCACAGGTTCGACGCCTGTCAATTTTTGGCGCCGTTGCCGGGGACTGGTGCCAGATTAATTTGTTTCTTTTTGAATTCATTTTTTTTATTTTTTTTTATTTTTTTTATTTTTCTCTTATTTTTTTTTATATAGTTTATGACTTCTAACACTCCGTATTTTGGTGATGGACTGGATTTTGTTTCCAGGGAAGACAATGAGGCTTGTTTTTTTGATAAGTTTGCATATTCAGAGGCAGTAAACTCTATTAGAGAAAGAATGGCTGCTGCAACCTGTAAAATTTGTTATGCCAAGGATCATTCAACCGGTATGTGTCCCAAATATCAAGATAATCTGAGTGTCCCACTCAATAATTATGGAGATTTTTCACCCTGGTTTCAAACGTGGTATAACCCTAATCCAAATGGGTATGATCAAGGATGGTGGGATAACTCCAATTATAATTATACAACGGGGCCAATGAATTTTCAGCAGTATGAGTCTCAAGAATCGTCATCTATGTCGGGTATGTCTCTTGAAGGAATAGTTGAATCAATAGCTACTAATACATACCAATTCCAACAGACACAAATGAGGAATGAGATGATGAAGGATGCAATGAGTTATCTGGCAGATCAACTATGTCTATTGACATCCAGAATAAATCTATTGGCTTCTCAAATGGAAGAATTGCCCTCGAAAACCATTGTTGATCTAGAAGAAAATGAGAGTGCAATTTGCTTGACTAGTGATGAGGAGATGCAAGAGTGTCAAAATGAGAGATCTACAGATGCAGTTGAAAAAGAAGCCGAAAAGGAAGAAATGGAACCCTAACCGCAACCCATTCAAGTGAAAGAATCCAGTGAAGAATCATCGAATGTGGTGACACCACCTCCATTCCCTAACCCGCATTTTCTTAACTCTTACTCTATAATTTCTGTTGATGAGATTGATTTTGTTATACCGGAAGTTCTTGAGTCTCATGGCAGGAATGAGTTAAGAGTAGCTATGGTCAAATATCTTGAACCGTCGAATGCTCTTGATGGAGGAGTGGATGAAGAATTGCGATCAATGCTTGATTATTTGGCGCCATTAACTAGTCCATGGAAGACCGTAGCTCGTGTGCTCAAAGATTACTCCATCTATGAGGGTTACCAGGATCATATTGAAGATGAAGCATTGAAGCGAGTTACAAGATTTTATCCTCCGTGAACAAGCATAGCATGTCTAGCCAAAGACAATAAAGAAAGGCGCTTTTTGGGAGGCAACCCAAATATTGATTTTATTATTTTTCGTTGTTCATTTCTTTCGTTTTTCGTTTCTCAGTTGAGTAGTAATCGGTCTTCATATTTTTCTCCACTGTGGCAGGAAGTGCAATCTTGGCGTGCCCACGTGGTGTTTGTGACTCTTGAGGTCAGTGGACGTTTACCAATTTTGGCGTGCCCACGCGGTGTTTGACGACCCAAAAACTAAAAAAAAAAAAAATAAATAAAATTCAGCAATTTCCAATTTGGACGATTTACATTAGGATAGTTTGTGAAAGGAAAAAAAAATTCCTTTTCCTTTTTTTTTTCTTTTCTTCTTTTCTTTCTTTCTTTCTTTCTTTTCTTTTCTTCTTCTTCTCCGCCGCTCCCTCTGTTTTCCCATTTCTTCCTTTCACTCGCACGCCGCTCACCCAGCTCCCCCTCTGCTCTCTCTCCACTTCGTGAACCAGCCGCACTTCAGCTCACCTCCACCAGCTCTCCTCCAGCTTCGTCGGCAACCAGAGCCACAACCGTGCGCATAACCACGCGCGTGGCCAGAGCCACCGCCAGCGGCCGCCGCAGGTCTTCCTCCTCACACGCTGCGACTCCTCTCCCATCGCGCGCAGCTCCACCAGCTCGCGCGCCTCTCTTCGCTTACCAGCTGCGCCGCATGTCGCCGCCGTTGCTGTCTGCCACGCCATCACGAGCCGCGGCCACCGCCAGCCCTTCAGCTCGCGCACCGCCACAGCCCACGGCAAAATTCTCCCTCGCGCGACCTTGTCCCGGTCAGCCCTCCACCTGCGCGACCTCTACCAGCCCGCTGCAGCTCCTCCTGAGCTCGTGCGCCACCAAGCCGCACGCCACCACTCTCCCACCAAGCCGCATCTCCCTCTCGAGCGCCACCCATCTCCTCCTTCGTTGACCAGCTGCGCACGGCCGCCTGCCCACGCAGCCGTGCCACCAGCTCCCTCCACCGGCTCTTCACTCTCCCTCAATCTCTCTCGCTTGCAACAGCCACCCAGCGCACCCCTGGACAGCCACGCGCAGCCGAGCGCGCCTCCATAGCTGTCGTACGGTGCCGCCCATCCACGCCATCCTCTTACTTCAGGGATCATCGGTTTTTATTCCTCTCCACTCCTCTTTGTTTTTTTGGGCGTTACTTTGGAAATTTTTGTTTGCTGAACTCACTTGTGGTTCCTCTGCTGCATTTTTGCCTAATTAATTCCGTAATTGTCTTCTGTGGGTCTGTGTTGAGCTCTGGTTGGCTCCAGTCAGTCATTTGTCGGCTTACCTGTGACACACTGGCTTTTATTACGCTGATTGTTGCCATAAATTAAGTTGGTTGCTAAGTTGATTGTTTGGGGTTTCTTAGTGAATTGAGTTTGCCGTTTGATTTAATTCTTCTCTGTGCGTACACCAGTGGCACTGGTTGTGGTAGTTTGCCTAACATTTATTCATTCTCTTTGGTTGGCTGCTTGATTGAAAGCTTAGAGCTTGTGACTAAGTTGTTATTGCCTAAATTCTGACCTGTTATTACTGGACTTGCTGAATTCTTGGGGGCATTTGTTGGGATTTTGGGTGGATATGTGCCTATTTGCTGAAATTTGTTGCTTTGTTTAATCAGTCGCATTGCTCCTAGTTTGCTTGAGTGAAATTGGTTGGACGTCCTTTGCCTGTGGAGTTTAACTGTTACATTGTTTGGAGTGATTTTCTGGTACTGATTGAATTGTTGGGCTTAAATTGCTCAGGGCTTTAAATTGCTAATTTGGTGAGCCATTTATTAGGCACTACCCTTTTGAATTGGGAGATACCTGTGCTTATTGGGTTGATTGTTGATTTCACTAGAGGATATTGATTTCTACTGATCTGCATTTACTTGTTCCTCTATATGTTGGTAATTTTGTTTCTGTTGATTGGGTTACCTGTTCGCGACAATGGTGAGATCAAAGTTCTCTTCTAGGTCCGGAACCTCTCGACCTTAGCCTACCCCAACCCAACTCAACCATTTCCCGCCTCACCCACTGCTGTGGCCCCGTCATGATCCCCGTGATTTCAGGGAAGTACTGTTGCTCTTTTGCTTACTATTACTGTTTATTTATCACATTGAGGGCAATGTGTGATTTAGGTGTGGGGAGGTCAGTTTGGGGCTGTTTATTTTATTTTCTTTTTTTTTTCCCCTAGTGGTCAGTTCTTATTTGAATACCAAGTTTGATGTTGGATTTTTGTCTCTAATTCTGATATTGCCAAGTTTTAGTAATAGATTGGTATCAAGTTAATGGGGTTAAGTTCAGGAACATCTCTTTGGTGAATATCAGTAATTGCTTAACTCTTCCAATTTTTGGTTAACTTTTCTAAGCATAGGGAATGGTGGTTGGCATTTTTCATGTGAATTGGTCCAGTTATTAATTTTAGTTCTCCATGTTTAGAAATTTGAGACTGGCTGCTGTTATTTTTGTGTTATTTTTAGTTATTGTGCTATATGGTGATAAATAAGAGCTGACTGTACTCCGCTAGTGTTACTACTGAGTAACCGGGGATCTTCACCTAAAGTGTCGATTCTCGCGTCAAAAGGTAGTAGTTACTATGAGTGCGTGGTCCCATAGCAATTGGAGCTGAGTAACCGGGCTCTTCCATCTGGCAAATGTTGGAGTTCGTGTCAAAAGGCTCTAAGGGCTATAGACTAAGTCTTTTGTTACTCAAAAAAAAAAATATATATATATATATATAAAAACAAAACAAAAAGAAAAAAAAAGAAGTAAAGTAAAGAGTGTGTTAGTATGTGAATAAATCAGCTTGCCGGTTTGTGATCTTAATGTCGAGATTTTGGTTAATAGTTGGACCATTTGCTGATAAATGTGAGCAACCATTCCTTTTTCTTAGATTAGTTTGCTTTAAATTGGAGGAGTTGGTAGTTGGGCAGCTAACCGGGGTGATTTTTCTTGAATCTTAACTTGTGATGCTTGATATATGTTTTTCTGGGTATCTTGGCAATACGGTAGTTGGAGCAATAGCCATTGTCGAATTTTTGGTGTTCAATTGCTGTTCTTATGTTTGAGGGCAAGCATGATTTAGTTGTGGGGGGAATTGATAGGGTGTTAATTGTTAGTAATTTTATTGTTAATTTCCCCTTTTATCCTTGCCAAATATTGTTTTAATTGTTGAAATGTACTTATATTTGGTATTTGGCCCTAATTACAAGAAGTGGAGCAAACAAGTGCTAAAAAAGAGACTTTATTGAGAAAAACACTCCACACATGGGAAGTTCTAAAAGGAAATACAAGCCGGGCTCCACAGGATGCTACAAAAAGGGATTTCCTATCTTTATGCTGAAAAGGGTGGACTTGTACTAGGAGTCTTACGGGTAAAGAGGAAACTAAAAACAAGGACTTTGGCAAAGCTCCAATTCTTTGGCCCTTGGACTCTCAATTCAGTGGGGACTACTAGAGATAGCATTAGACTTTCTTTGGCTTTAAAAAGGGAGAAACGTACATGAGGTTATCTTATCAATAGTTTTAGCTTAGCTTTTAGCATAGTTTAGTTTTATTCTTTCTTGGTTTCTCTTATGGCCTGGACCTCAATTAAATTATATGGAGATTTTCTCATGAGGCGTGGCTAAGTTTCTCATCTAGTCAAGGAACAACGGAGGACTTGGTTCTACTAAATTTGTGAGATCGAATTAGTTTTTAGTTATTTCCTATTATTTTCTGGTATTCGTCTATCTTCTGCTTTATGTTCATATGGTTGTTTTATTATTCGATTATCCAGGGCCCGGATTCTAGATTAATTCAATAACCTGAAGCCAATTAGGGTAGTTAAATCCGTAATTGTTTAATTATTCTAAACTGATGGCAACTGGCATGATTGTGTTTGTGTCAGGGAGATAGGCAGGCTAACTTAAAGAGACCCTCGTAGCGTGTTGATTGGTTAGAATTAGGCTCTTCTAATTATTCATGCAATTAGGGAATTGAACTTCTATGGTCGTACCTAGGGTTATTTCCTGATTAGAGAAATAGTCAACGGTCGTACCTTGGCTATCGACAAATTGAGGAAGAGTTGGTTGTTTATCGCGTGTATGACAACTATAACTAATTTATCAGATAGTAACTGGAATAATCCTTACATCTGTGATCGAATTAAGTGAACCATCTCTGAAGTTGTCTCTTGGCTAGAGTTCGTCCATTATTATTTTTATTGTGATAATTAGTTATTTGAGTTTTAGTTATTTTATTTTATTTTAATTTATTCCAAGTAATTTAGTTACTATCATTTTCAAAAACCCCCCATATCTGGAAATTGAGAAGAAATTAAATTATCCCCAGTCCCTGTGGATTCGACCCTGCTTACCGCTATATACAGAATTTGTATTTTATTTAAGCAGGTATTTATTATTGCACAGGTTCGACGCCTGTCAATTTTTGAACCTCAACTTAAATAACTGAACCATCAAGAAGGAGGTACAAGAAGAAATACTAGTTCTCTTCTTCATGATTATTTGAAAAGTATATCAGCTAGACCGTGAAGCATTCGCCTCCACTTACTCAAGCAGGCAGTATCCAGGAAATGTCTTATTCTCCACGTTGATGAAAAGGAACGACATGTTTCAAAGGAAAAATCCAAGGATAAGGAAAAATGGCTACAAGGCTATAAACTAACAATTTGACTAGTAGCAGCAACACTATTGGAAAGAATTGATCTTACGAATTTGGAGGAAATATTTAGATATGCTGCTCGCTTTTTTAGATAACATAATAGTTTAAGAAAAAAATATGTGTTGGAGCTCAATTGTAGAAATTATTATGTTAAACTCAAAGATTGATGCTGGTATTACTATTACATATGAAGCATATATCAAGGTGCTACCCTTCAGTTTATTGATGCCAAACTGATATTTCAGTTTGCCATGTTATCTGGTACTAGGTGGCATATTTGAGAGTTTGAAAGACAAATCCACTAGACAAAGATTTCACTGAATGCACGAATTCTACTTAGTCATCCATCTGCTCTATTTCTAAAGCAACAGAGCTACATAGGGGTGCCGTTGACTCGTTAGAAGAACTACTATCACTGCTTCTTTGCATGGATATGGGTGAATCTGGAGGGTAAAACGACGGTTTAGGAGGCAACTTTAGGCCACTAGCATCACCTTCAAGCATTTGTAAGACTTCTCTCATTGAAGGACGATCCTCAGGTGTCATTTGTATGCACCACAAGGCAATCAAAATCATTTTTCTTGTAATTGTCTTTTCTTCTTCAGTTGCATGATCTCTGATTTCCATTTCCTCCACCTGATTGAATTTGTCATATATCCATGAAGGGAAGTATATTTGACTTGAATGCTCAGCATGCACATCCACATTTCTCCTCCTTCCTGCCACCTCCATTAGTAACATTCCATAGCTGTAAACGTCTGTCTTATGTGAGACTCTTCCAATCTTTTTATAGAACAACTCCGGGGCCATGTAACCTAAAGTTCCTCTCGCAGCAGTAAGAGTTGCAATACTCTTTTGCATCGGGTAGAGTTTTGCAAGTCCAAAGTCCGAAACTTTTGGAACAAAGTTCTCATCGAGTAAGATGTTATGTGGTTTAATATCAAAATGCAGAATTTGCATATCACACCCCTGATGCAAGTATTCAATGCCACGAGCAACCCCCTTTGCAATCTCGCAAACTTGCTTCCAACTCAATGGAGAACCATTTTGACAGTTTGAGAAAATTAACTTATCCAGAGAGCCATTTGGCATGTAATCATACACTAGAGCATGTTTTGAGGCAGTGATACAAAATCCCACTAACCGAACCACGTTCACATGGTGTATTCTTCCAATGGTCACAACTTCATTGATGAACTCTTGCCCATTAGCTTTTGATTTGTTCAGCATCTTGACAGCAACTGCACCTCCACTGCGCAATTTGCCTTTGTAAACCAAGCCATAGCCTCCTTCACCTAGTTTCTCCTCAAAATTTTTTGTCATTGTCTTTATTTCTTTGTACGAGTACCTAATGGGCATGAGGCTGTTGTTTGCTTGTAGGAAATCTTCTATTGTATCATACCTCGATAAATGCCTCCGACGACACCGATAAAGGAGGAAAGCAAACAAGAGGATAATGCCAATGACTTTTATTGCTGCATATAGTAAAACTGAAATAGAAGAACAAAACAATAAGAACAAAACAATGATTGACTGCCTGTTAGTGTATGTCCAATAGACAGAGTTTTCAACTATAAATCAGATGCCTTACCCGAAACTATGCCACTAATATCAAAGTAATCTGCTTATAAAAGAAAAGTTAAAGGATTATAATGGAAATATTGAAATAGAAAGAATCTGATTGATTAAAGAATGGTTTTTCTGTAAATCAAAGAAATCATATTACTCACATTCATATCCATATGGGCCGAAGACATGTCGGTAGACGAATTCGGAGATTTCTGTCAATATGAGAGCCACATCGCCTAAGTACAAAAGTCAACGTCAATGTCCAATATACGGTAAATGAGGTAACGGTACTCTTCTTGTCAACATAGAATATTTCTGAACTTCACATCACTCGTTCAAAACAAAACGGATTAGTAAAATAAACATTTCGTGGGGCGCCGGCGATTTCTAACTTCTTCTTCTTTTTTTTTTGGAAAATGTGTTTTGGGTAGGGAAGGAGGGTTGTGAAATCTCAGCCACTGAAGACGGTCTTTAGAGTGACGTAAGGAGAATGATTTTTTTTTTTTTTTGATAATAACGTAAGGAGAATGATGAATGAAGAACATTGGTAGAGAAAATAAAAACTAAACGTAATAATTAAAATGACTACAAGGAGAGGCTTGCTCTACCATGCTTCCATTAATTGATTTTCTGTGTTAAAACAAAAATAAATAAATAAAATTTTAAGGGGAGTACAATAAGCACTCATCACCAAATTTAAATTATATCTAATTTATTAAGTGAATGCGAACAATAATAATAATTATTTTTTTATATTCATACATTTTTCCTAATTATCTTCACTTTTTTGAGAAAAAATTTGACACCTAACCTACATCTTAACGAGTCCCAATACAAACATAGTTAATTTCCAATATACTTTTTAAAAGATCGTCACAATCAATCATCAATCACGATGTTAATAAATCTTTATGTCAGTGTACTTACAAAAAAAGGATCTCCTCCTCCTCCCGGTTTCGAAGCGTGCATACCACCTGAGCTCAAGGCCATTAGACAGAAGATTGTGGATGTCTTGAAACGAAATATCTCCTGCTGTTACTTTAGGGAGACACCGCAGGTCTGCAGCAGCTGTCTTATAGATGGTGCACGACTCTTCAATATCAGATGCCACCACATTTTCACCCACCACAACATAACTGTAATGATTTGCAGTGATATTACAGGAACCAGTGTCTACATAAAGAGGATATTTCGATTTCACGGGATTTTTACAGCAGACCAAGACCAATGAACCAGCATCGGGATCAATCTCCATGCCGTAATTTGTACCAGGTTGATAATAGTAGTATGGACTGAATGGGTAGAGTGGCAGAGTAGAACAATTGTTCTTTTGCACCCCAGGATCAAATATACGAAGTGTCTGTTGCTCATAATCAATACTGTTCAACTCCACGGAAAAGTTATACTGTTTCTCCCGATGGATACCATCAACAACGGGTAGAACAGTGCGATTATCTTCACAAGAGAATTCAATAGCCTCAGGGCACAAATCTGGATCATCACCACTAAATTGAAACGGGCACTTTAAATTGATGTCGGTGCCCCCACAAGTGGATGGGCTATAGTCGCAGCTTGCGTGTCGATCACCATATCTCTCACAATAGGTATTCAAAAAAATATCAGATGTGATCCCAAGCAGGAAGAAAATCGAGATTAGAGACAAACTGCCAAAATCTGAAGATAGAGCATACTTGTTACACACTGACTGAGTGAATTTGAGAAGGGCTCTTTAATTGGTAAAGAGAATAGGACCAGAGGTCTCAAAATTAATTTATTGAATATCTCTTTCAAAACTGGGCCTTATTACCAATGAGTTACATGATGTGACATAACTCCTCATTTTGAGTTGGATATAAATTTAAACAATAAATATATGATTAAATCATTTTTCTTTACAAAATAATATGTAGTGCACGATTGTGGGATCAATAGCTATTGATAGTTGATCGATTATTTTTCTTTGATTATATATTCTAAAATTAGGATTATTAACTTTTTTGATATTCTTCTTCTGCATCTAACTTCAGATTTTATCAATAGTAAAAAAAAATTAAAATATGAATCTATTAAAGACTATATTTACCTAATTCTCATTATCCTTACCAATCGCTTTAACCAAATTTTGCAAAATTTCACAGCAACTGAAAACAAGCCTAAATTCTAATTTGCCAGCTTTGATATTGTTGGTTTTTTGGGGACATAAACTAAGAAACAACACCTTAGTGTTGCAAAAAAAGCTTATAAGAGACTTCCATTGAAGGTGGAAAATGAGCTTATATTCTACATTCATCAACTCACTATTTATAGTAATTACATGAAACAAACTAACAAAATATTCAACTAATAATTATCCTAAAAATCTCAACAAAATATAATCTTCTACTACTAGCAAATCTTATCTAAAATATTTGTTAACAAACCAACATGATCTTTGGTTAACAAATATCCTTATTTTCTAATAACTAAATTATTTTGATATCAAACATAATCTAGCAAAATATGTAGAAAAAGTTGCATATTCCAACACTCCTCCTTGCCACTTTTGCTGCAGATTTTGAATTGTCTTCTCAAATCTTTGAATCTTGTTTTGGACAAGACTTTTGTAAGAAATTCTGCAATTGATGATTCACCTTGCAATGAACTTCTTCCTTTGGATTTTTATGCAAGCTAAATATTAGTCTTGCAATAAGTCACTTTTCTGTCTTCTCATGCCAAACTCCACATAAAAGATGATTTTTTTTTTAATGTTTCCAAATAACCTTCTCATAGGTTTAAAGTGGAACATTCTTTGACGATATTTGAACCTATACAGAAAATATGAAATTCTGCATGGTTCTTCATTTTGTCATGACCATCAAAATCTGTAGACTCAAAAATAGAAATGTTATAATCTTGATAAATATCAGGAGTCAATTTGATACTTCCTGACTTATCAATGATCTCCTTCTGAATTTTTTCAGGATCTGAATTCTTGATTTCATCATCATGTTCCACTTTAGAATTGTCAAAATCCGACCAATTCATAGTGAAACTTCTCCTTTTTATTTTAATTGAGAATAATTTATTCTCAATCAAATCATTAGCCATTATCTTTGTGAAAACGGCATCAAAAACTGATATGTGAATGCTGGCCTTGGATCTCTGTCTGACTGCAACTCTGTGGTCTCTAATTTGTGCGTCCATCAGCTCTTCAAATGCTGATAAAACAAAATTCGTCTCCACCATATCCCGTAGATCATTGACTACCAAATAAGTCCAAAATTTTATGGCCCAAATTTGGTAAGTTTCACCACTAAAAGTTGAAATATTTGACAAAAATTTCTTTCCTGTCATGGCTTTGAACTTATAAAGGATCCTCACTAATACACTCACTCTAAAAAAAATTGGCCCTTAAGATTTATGCTCTTGATACCACTTTGTTGGTTTTTTGGGGACATAAACTAAGAAACAACACCTTAGTGTTGCAAAAAAAACTTATAAGAGACTTCCATTGAAGGTGGAAAATGAGCTTATATTCTACATTCATCAACTCACTATTTATAGTAATTACATGAAACAAACTAGCAAAATATTCAACTAATAATTATCCTAAAAATCTCAACAAAATATAATCTTCTACTACTAGCAAATCTTATCTAAACTATTTGTTAACAAACCAACATGATCTTTGGTTAACAAATATCCTTAGTTTCTAATAACTAAATTATTTTGATATCAAACATAATCTAGCAAAATATGTAGAAAAAGTTGCATATTCCAACAGATATCTCAATATCTAGTTATAGTAATGTTGTAGTTTCTTCCATTAGTTTTGGGAGTTGGGACGTTTGGTTTAATAAACCAGTAGAATTCCATGAACCATACCTTTTTCAGCACTAGGCTCCAATGGAGGACTCTGCTAACCAAATGCGTCAGAAGCTAAATTCTGAACTTCTCTCACAGTGCAAGTCTAATTTGACCTCCATTTTTTTTTTCTGAGGGAGTTCATTCTTGACTTGGCTCTAAGTCTTTGTTCATTTTTATTTTCTTGCCTATTACAAGTCTAATTTGAACTCCTTTCTCTCGTTGTTGTTTTGTATGAAAAAGATATTTTTCTTATTAGCCTGTATTGATATGATGGTAACATGAAAATGAAGAGACATTAATACATTTTCTTTCATTATTTGTTCATGAAAATACAAGAAAATATGTAGCAAATTAAATTCAAGAAAATAAATTGATCTGCCAACCTGGATGTGGCCTTTCACTATCCATATCAAAGTTCCAAACTAGATTTTTTTTTCATTTATTCTTCCCTAAGGGAGTCTAGTCTAGACTTTTGAATATTTCTTTTAAGCAGTCCAACATAAATTTATAAATGAAAACTTTAACCCCGAAAAGAGAAAAAGAAAACAAAAAGAAAATTAGTCAGGTAACGAGTCTACTAATACATAAGTTATATTGTAAATTCAGAGCCACATCATTATGGTGATGCATGATGAACAAAAAATAGTTATAAGAAATGATCTTTATTTTAATGAAAAACACCGACAATATTATGATAGCTAGTGTATTCGATAAAAGAATAAAAAGATATCTAATGAGAAGCTAATTAGTTCACTTGAAAATATCAAGATCAGGTTTAGAAAAGTGGTTCGCTCGTTCTTTTCCTCTTTATAATTTTTGGGGCCATGGAATTGAATGGAGTATTGAATAATTTGGGTATATTCCACATTTGAACGTTTAAACTTTCAAACAACATCAGACCCATTAAATTTTTTGCAAAAAAGTCTTTTTTTTTTCTTGTAAGTCCCAATTGATGGTAACATGAAAATCAAGTCAAGTAAATTCAAAAATTTAAAAGAGAAAAAATCTCTAGACCTAGATGCCGTCTTCCACTATTCACAGGCTAAATGTCTAATTGTGAATTTTAAAAGAACTTGTTGACAGGTGCCGAACCTGTGCAATAATAATAATAAAAACCTAAATACCACCAAAAGCAGTCAAAAATTAATCCTAGGTACTGGAGCAGGGACTCTAGGTGTGCAATGGATTACTTGATTCACCCTGTTCCCGAAGAGTTTGCTGAATCCGATATACCTGAATTAATTAATTGACGAAATTTACTAAATAGTAGACAGTGGCAAGTAGGGTCGTCTCCTCAGGGACTGGGGATATTTGTCTCTTTTAAAGTCCAGTTGGTAAGAGGGGGATTTCGCCGATATGCAACTAAAAACAATTAAACAATCCAACTAAAAATAAATAATTAACTAGCACAAATATAATAGGAATTAAATCAAGAATAAATAAATTCTAGCCAAGGATACAACTACTCAGACACAGTCCATTTATCCGATCATTGATGCAAGAAAGGTTCACTTAATTTATTAATAGACTAGTTATAGCCATTGAGGAGCTCTAATGACCAATTTTTCTTTAATTTATTGATAACCAAGGTACGACCATTGATTATCTCTAACCAGAAAGTACTCCTAGGTACGACCGTAGGAATTAATTTTTCGATTGCATTAATCACTAGAAAAACCCAGCCCTAATCAATAACACGCTACGAAGGTTATTTAAATTAGATTGCACGTTCCCCTAATGTGTAAACACACCAGTTGCCACTAATATTAATCAATCAAACAATTACGGATTTAATTGACTAAATTGGCACGAGATTAATAAATCACATTGAATATCGGGCCCTTGAGATCCAAGTAATAAAATAATCCCATGAAAGTACAAGCAGGCAACGTGCAAATATTAATAAATTAAGGAGCGCGTGAAAACTAATTAGATCTCACAGGTTTTCGGGACTGCGCCGTCGAGTTGACCCTTGACTAGATGGAAGACTTAGCCACGCCGCATAATTAAATCACCACACGAATTAATAAATTGCAAAGGCATTGCGGTTTCTATTAGGAAACGAGGAATAAAAAGTGTCTTTCCTGTTGGGGAATATTGTCGAACACCTGGCGTGTGTCAGAGGCCAGTCAGAGAGAAAAGAAAGAAAACTAGAAACTGAACTAAAAGCTGAAACTAAAGCCGTCTAAAAAAGATCTCCTTTTGCTTCTGTACGTCTTCCCTTAAAAAGCCAAAAGAAAGAAGCCTAAAAGCTATTTCCTGTGGTCCCCACACATGTGGACAAAGCCTCCAAATTACTTCTTTGTCCAAGTCTCTCTACGTTGCTTTCTTTGAAAGGCCAAAATGACTAGATGCCTTTCACTAGCTTGTGGTCCCCACCAATTCAAGAGTCCAAGATCCTTAGAAGTCTCCATTTTCCCATAAAAGTCCCTCATTTTTGGTAATTTTCTGCTTTGTTCCTGAAATTAAGTCCCAATACCAAATATAAGTAAATATTAATAATTAAAACAATATTTGGCAAGAATAAAAGGGGAAATTAACAACTAAATTACTAACAATTAACACCCTATCAATTCCCCCCACACCTAAATCATGCTTGCCCTCAAGCATGAGAACAACAATTGAACACCAAAATTTGACCATAGCTGTTACTCCAACTGCCGTATTGCCAAGACACCAAGAAAATCATATATCAAGCGACACAGGTCAAGATCCAAGAAAAATCATTCCGGTTAGCATCTAAACTACCGACTCCTCCAATTTAAAGCAAACTAATTTAAGAAAAAGGAATGGTTGCTCACATTTATCAGCAAACGGTCCAATTATTAACCAAAATCTCGACATTAAGATCACAAATAGGCAAGCTGACTTTCTTTTTTTTTTCTTTTTTTTTTTTGTTTTGGGAATAGAAAAAGACTTAGTCTCTAGCCATTTAGAGCCTTTTGACGCGAACTCCAACATTTGTCAGATGAAGGAGCCCGGTTACTCAGCTCCTATCGCTATATGATCACGTACTCATAGAAATCACTACCTTTTGACGTGAGAATCGATACTTTAGGTGAAGATCCCCGGTTACTCGGTAGTAGCAACTAGCGGAGCACAGTCAATTCTTATTTATAACCATATGGCACAATAACAACACAAAAATAGCAGCAGTCAGCCCCAAATTTCCAAACATGGAGAACTAAAATTAATAATTGGACCAATTCACATGAAAAATGCCAACAATCATTCCCTATGCCTAGAAAAGTTAACTAAAAATTGGAAAAGTTAAGTAATTCTTGATATTCACCAAAGAGATGTTCCTGAACTCAACCACATCAACTTGATACATTTTTATTAATAAACTTGGCAATAGCAGAATTAGAGACAACAATCCAGTATCAAACTTGGTATTCAATTAAGAGCTGACCACTAATAAAAGAAAATAAAATAAAATAAATAAACGAAAAATAGAACAAATAACAAAAATAAAGGAAAACATGTAAAAACTAAAAATTAGAAATACTAGCTGTACCACAGCTGTCCCCCCCACACCTAAATGATACATTGCCCTCAATGTGATAATGTAAAAGCAGAAGGAATGAGAGGGGCAATGGTACTTCCCTGAAGTTGTCAAAACAGGGGTGGGTCGGGCGGGGTACTGCCCAATTCTGCACCATGTTATGAAGATTGACGGTAATGTGGGGCATCCGAGTCTCTAGTCTCTTAACTCGCATCTGGAGCTCGTGCCATTCGTGGCTTCACCATGAACTCTAAATATCACTCTAAGCAACAACTACAATTGCCAACAAATAAAGGAAGCCGAAAATTCAAAGCAATAACAATTGTTAAAGCCATCCCAATGAGCAAAATGCACAATTCAATCTCCCACAGATTAAACCAGACCCCAACACTTATAGCAAATGCAATCAATAAGTACTTATGGACCCCATGTAGTCAAATTCAGAACTAAGGCCGTCCAACGTGCAACAAATGCTCCAAAGATTTAGTAATTGAAATCAATAGATAGAGTACTCCCAGCAAGTCAATTAGATGCCACCAACAGCAATAAGTAATGGACGTGGCACAATAGCCCTCCAATTCAACAAACAAACGCAGAAAATACCCAACCAAGGCACTTCAAAGGACGCAAGACAGAAACTAGCAAAATAGAACTCAAGTGATACCAACAGGGATACCAACAGAGCAATGAATTCAATTGATTGAAGCGAGTGAAACGCAACAAATGTCACCAGTTGGACAGTCAAATACCCAAGTCAAACGCTCAAAATTAGCAATTTGGCCAAGAAACCAGCAATTCCAGCAACTAATGGTAAGAATCGAGAGGCAGTTCGGGCACCAAAACTCAAGAATCGAATAGGCAGTCCAGCACAGAGGATTAAGAAATGGAAAGCAACACTGCAACCAGTACCACTGGTGCACAGACAGGAAAGAATTAAATTCAACGGCAGCAACCCAATCACAGGAACTTAAACTTTAAAATAAGCAAGAATCTTCAATTAGGAGCCACAACGATAGGCCAAAAATCTCAACCAGTACCACTGGTGAGTCACAGGGAAAAACTAAAGCAAATGGCCAACTCAATAATGTAATCGATGCCAGAAAATATCCCCAAACGAAACAGCAAATAAACGTAATTTTGTCTCAAAATTGACCCTAGAAAATGCCCAAATTATCACCCTCTTGGATCCAACAAGAAATCCAACCTGTGAAAAGTAGCAAATGACCCCAGAAATTGGCAATTTCAGCAACCACAGGTCAAAACGCGAACAACAACAGAAGTACAAGGTTATTAGCTCGCAATCAGACAGGCGACCACATAAAATCAATGAATGTAAACAAAACACTCCAACCAGTACCACTGGTATACACACAGGGAAGGTCAGACGGCCAACAATTCAACAAATATCACAAAATATCCCCACATATGGTAGCAATTAGACCCAAATCTGTCCAAAATGAACCCCAGAAATTGCCGAATCATCACATTCTTTAATCCATCAGGAAGCCCATACACAGAGTTCAGTGAGTTAAACTAATTGGGGGAGAAATGGCAATACCTCCACCTGTCAGAAATTGACAGGTGGTGACGACGGGGCTGGACAGTTGATGGTCGTGAAGAGTAGGAGGTGCTGCGTGGTGGCTGCGCGCGAGGAAGTTCCTGGCCGTGAGGGAGCTGGCGGAGCTTTGCGCGCGCGGCAGGTGGGTAGCGGATGCTCTGGTTGTGGGCGAAGCTGGAGGAGAGCCGGTGCTGGAGCAGACTGTGGGTGAGGTGCGGCAGAGCAGGCTCGGCCACGCGCGCGGGTGTGCGCACGACGGTGGCTGGTGGAGGTGCGTGAGATCAGGAGGAGCTGCGCAAGCTGGTGCCTCGCGCGTCGTAGGTTGGCGACGGTGATGGCAGTCTGGTTGCGTGAGAGGCGTGGGCAGGCGGCTGGCGGCGGTCTGCCGCAGCAGAGCACGAGCTCGAAAGGGAGAGTGAGGGGAACGGCGGGTAGCTCCGCGGCTTCTGGTGGCGTTGCGAAGGGAGAACAGGGGAGGCGGCGTGCACGGCTGGTAGAGCGAGAGTTCGCGCGCTGGTGGGGAATTGATGGTGGGGGCCGCGAGCTTTGGAGGAGGAGCTAGCGGCGGCGGCGGCGGCGGAGGAATGAAGGACAAGAAGAAAAAGGGAAAAGCAGGGCAGCGGGGAAGAAAGAAAGAAAAGAAGGAAAAAGAAGAAAAGAGAAAAGGGAAATGTTTTTTTTTTTTTTTAAATTACTCCAACGCAAATCGTCCAGATTAGAAATTGCTTAAAATTTTTTTCTTTTTTTTTTTTTTAAATTCAAATTTCGAAAATTGTAATAGCTAAAATACTTTTTTTTTTTTTTGAGTCGTCAAACATGGCGTGGGCACGCCAAGATTAGAGAGCATCCACTGCCTTCGAGAGTTACCTTACGCACTTTAACGCGTGCCCTCCTCGCGTGGGCACGCCAAGATTCTATTTTCTGCTGGCGTCGCAAGATGTTGAGAATTTACCAACACGGCGCTGGCACGCCATGTTTTACGAACATCCTCTGCCCATGGGACTTGGATTTAGACGCTTAACGCGTGCCCTCCTCGCGTGGGCACGCCAAGATTACCTATCCTGATCAAAGTTAGAAAACATCAAGAGTGACTAGTACCCACGTGAGAAACGACCTCATTAAATAATTAAGCACTAAAACAACAAAATTAACAATTGGGTTGCCTCCCAAAAGCGCCTTTCTTTAATGTCTTTGGCTAGACATTGAACACCACTCTTCAATCTGGGTGTAACTCAATTTTCCAGGAAATCGGTGGACCTCCTCCAGGATCCAAATAGCCTTTGAGTGCAGCCTTCTTTCTTAATTTTCTACTCCTTTTCACCTCATACAGTGCTTTCATCCCCTTATACTTGTTCTCAGTAAGTTTGAATTTATCCCTACAAACAAACTCAGAAAATTCTTGCACAGAGGGATTAATAGCATGAATAGCAAACACAGGGTGAAAGTTAACAGGATGTTCCATTGTATCGAAAATATTAAAGTGGACTAGTTCTCCATCAAATTTCATGGACAATGTACCCTTATTAACGTCAATTTTTGTCTGTGCTGTGCTAAAAAAGGGTCTACCTAGTAGCAAAGGTGAGGGGTCAGGGGAATGATCATCATCCATGCCAAGTACATAAAAGTCAGCCGAGAATATCAATTCATTAACTTTAACCAGCACATCCTCGACCAACCCATCAGGGTATGCATTTGTTCGGTCAGCTAATTGAATTATTATCTCGGTTTCTTTTAATGGACCGAGATTCAGAGAAGCATACATAGATTTTGGCATTACGTTGATCGATGCTCCTAAGTCCAGCAAGGTATTTCTAATCAGAGTATTACCTATCTTGCATGGGACAGTAAACCTACCTGGATCCCCACACTTTGGTGGTAGATTTCTTTGGAGAACTGCTGACACATTCTCCCCAACAATAACTCTTTCATCTCCCCTCAGCCTCCTTCGATTGACACATAGGTCCCTCAGAAATTTTGCATACTTCGGCACTTGCTTGATGGCGTCTAGTAGGGGGATATTGATCTCTTCCTTGCGAAACACCTCCAAGATCTCTTTCTCCTTGTCCTGCTTCTTCGATTTTTCCAACCTGCAAGGAAATTGAGGGGGATTAGTTCTAACTGTAATTACTAGGTCTGGAAGTACCTTTAGATCTGCACCATTGCTGTCCTCCCTCTCAAGTTCATTTTCGATCCTTTCCTCATCCTTATCCTTATGGATCATAGGTTTAGGCCCCTGAATTTTCTTCCCGCTCCTTAAAGTCATTGCGCTTACGTTCTTCAGGTTCAGTTCAGGTTGGGATGGCAATCTTCCATTTACTTGGGACTCCAAACGGTTGATTGTTGTGGCCATTTGACTTATCTGATTCCTTATGCCTTGCATTTCAGAGTCCGTCCTTTGCTGATTTTGCGCCATGGTTGTCATCATTTGTTTCATCATCTCCTCCAAAGATGGACCAGAGTTTGGGGGCGGAGGTGGTCGGAGTTGGTATTGCTGCTGGTACCCTGGTGGCTTATTTGGCACAAAGTTAGACTGCCTGTTCGGTGTAAAGTTGGGTTGCCTATTCCCTCCATAACTGAGGTTGGGATGATCTCTCCACCCTGGGTTGTAGGTGCTTGAGTAAGGGTCGTACTGCTTCCTTGGCGCGGGCGCGTGGTCAGCCATGTTCACCTGTTCTGCAGTTTTTTCCTGAATCATTGGGCACATGTCTGCAGAGTGACCTATACCAGTACAAATCCCGCATACCCTGGCTTGTGATGCATTTCTCACAGCCAGTTGCCTAACAAACGCGGTCAACTCAGTTAGCTGCTGCTGCATAGAGGGTGTCTCCACCTCATTCACCCTGCGTATTGGAACATCCTCTCTTGTACCGAATTGTTGTGAATTCTCTGCCATCCTCTCTATCAACTCCCGTGCTTCCGAGGGGTTTTGTTCACCAGTGCCCCTCCACTTGCAGCATCAACTATGCTCCTGTCCCCGAAAATGAGCCCCTCATAAAAATACTGTATGATCAACTGCTCACTTATTTGGTGTTGGGGGCACCTGTGCAACAAGTTCTTGAACCGTTCCCAATACTCATAGAGTGACTCCCCTGGATGCTGCTTGATCCCACAAATTTCTTTCCTCAGACTTACAGCCCTGGACGCAGGAAAATATTTATCCAAAAAATTTTTCTTCAATTGGTCCCACGTGGTGATGCTACCTGGTGACAGGTAGTACAACCAGTCCTTCGAAGAATCTTTCAAGGAGAAGGGGAACGCCCTCATTTTCATCTGCTCTTCTGTGATTTCCGGGGGTTTCATACTATTGCACACGATATCAAACTCCTGCAGATACTTATACGGCTCCTCACCTGGTAAGCCATGAAAAGAAGGTAACAGATGAATTAGACCTGATTTCAATTCAAATGAAGTGTTATCACTCAAACTCGGGAAAGTAATGCATAAAGGCTGCTGAGTTAAATCAGGAGCAGCCAACTCCCTTAATGTTCGTGCATTAGCCATGGTGCCTTCCTCCTGGTCAGAGTCACTCGAAGTGTTACCAAACGAATCTGTTGGTTTAACTTCTGACTCGGGTCTCTGAGATGTAGCACTGGAGTGCTCTTCTCTGAGCTGTCTGGTTTCCTTTCTCGTTCTACGCGCGGTCTTCTCTACCTCAGGGTCAAAAATCAAATCACCTGTACGAGAAGATCGAGGCATACACTAGAAGAAAACCAGAAAATTAGGAAAAAAATGAATTTAAAAAAGAAACAAATAATAACGCCAGTCCCGGGCAACGGCGCCAAAAATTGACAGGTGCCGAACCTATGATAGGGTGTTAATTGTTAGTAATTTTATTGTTAATTTCCCCTTTTATTCTTGCCAAATATTGTTTTAGTTATTAATATTTACTTATATTTGGTATTGGGACTTAATTTCAGGAACAAAGCAGAAAATTACCAAAAAGGAGAGACTTTTATGGGAAAATAGAGACTTCTAAGGACCTTGGACTCTTGAATTGGTGGGGACCACAAGCTAGTGAAAGGCATTTAGTCATTTGGGCCTTTCAAAGAAAGCAACGTAGAGAGACTTGGACCAAGAAGTAATTTGGAGGCTTTGTCCACATGTGTGGGGACCACAGGAAATAGCTTTTAGGTTTCTTTCTTTTGGCTTTTTAAGGGAAGACGTACAGAAGCAAAAGGAGATCCCTAGCTTTAGTGTAGTTTTTAGTTTAGTTTTAGTTTCCTTTTTTTCTTTCTTTTGACTGGCCTCTGACACACGCCAGGTGTTCGACAATATTCCCCAACGGGAAAAACATCTTTTATTCCTTGCTTTCTAGTAAAAACCGCCATGCCTTTGCAATCCATTACTTCGTGTGGTGATTTAATTATGCGGCGTGGCTAAGCCTTCCTTCTAGTCAAGGGGACAACTGACGATTTGGTTCGACAATTACTGTGAGATCGAATCTGTTTTAATTATTTTCTTCATTTATTGGTATTTGTATGTTCCTTGATTTTAATTGCTGTGGCCTTGTGTATGATTGATTAGTGCGCAATAATTAATTATTCATATAGGCTATTTTTGCTAAATAGGGGTAATTGAATCCGTAATTGTTCGTTATCTCTATCTCAGTAGCAACTGGCGTAATTGGGTTTATGTCAGGGGAATATACGATTTAGCTTAAACAAACCCTCGTAGCGTGTTTGTTAGTTAGGATTGGGCCTTTCTAATTATTAATGCAATCTAGAAATTAAATCCTACGGTCGTACCTAGAGTTGTTTTTGGGTTAGAAAAATAGCTAACGGTCGTACCTTAGCTATCGATAAATTAAGGAAAGGTTGGTTGTTTATCGCGTGCATGACAACTATAACCAATCTATTAATAAAAGTTGGAATTATCTACGAATCAATGATCAGTGCATGAACCATTTCTAAAGTGTACCATTGGCTAGAGCTTCTCTTAATTATTTCTTTGAATTAATTACTTTCTGCATTTAATTTGTTTAATTGGCATTTAATCTCAAAACCCCCTATACTTTGAACTCTAGAAGGAACGAATTATCCCCAATCCCTGTGGATTCGACCCTGCTCACCGCTATATACAAAATCTGTATTTTTCTCGAGTAGGTATTTATTATTGTACAGGTTCGGCACCTGTCAATTTTTGGCGCCGTTGCCGGGGATATGGTGACAGATTAATTTGTTTCTTTTTGAGTTTATCTTGTTTTCATTTTTTTTTAATTTTTTTTTCATTTTTTTTATTATTTTTTTTATGGCTGCTAACATTCCATATTTTGATGATAGACTGGACTTTGTTCCTGAATGGGGTTATGAGACTCATGTTTTTCCTAATGATCAATGGGCTGTTGCAAATTGTGGAACTTATTTTGATTCAGGTTATTCAACTGACACATGCCCCGCATTTCAAGATAATCTAAGCGCTCCAATTGATACTTTTGGAGATTTTCCACCCCAATATCAAACACAGTATGACCCTTATTCAAACGGGTATGATCAAGGATGGTGGGATAATTCCAATTTTGATTATGTGACCGTGCCAACGGATTTTCAACAGCAAGAGTCTCTACAACCATCGTCCATGTCAGGTATGTCTCTTCAGGAATTGAGTGAATTATTTATTAATACATACCAATTCCAACAGGAGACACAAATGAGGAATGAGATGATGAAGGATGCAATGAGTTATCTGGCAGATCAACTATGTCTATTGACATCCAGAATGAATCGATTGGCTTCTCAAATGGAAGAATTGCCCTCGAAAACCATTGTTGATCTAGAAGAAAATGAGAGTGCAATTTGCTTGACTAGTGATGAGGAGATGCAAGAGTGTCAAAATGAGAAATCTACAAATGCAGTTGAAAAAGAAGCCGAGAAGGAAGAAATGGAACCCCAACCGCAACCCATTCAAGTGAAAGAATCCAGTGAAGAATCATCAAATGTGGTGACACCACCTCCATTCCCTAACCCGCATTTTCTTAACTCTTACTCCATGATTTCTGTTAATGAGATTGATTTTGTTATACCGGAAGTTCTTGAGTCTCATGGCAGGAATGAGTTAAGAGTAGCTATGGTCAAATATCTTGAACCGTCGAAGGCTCTTGATGGAGGAGTGGATGAAGAATTGCGATCAATGCTTGATTACTTGGCGCCATCAACTAGTCCATGGAAGATCTTAGCTCGCGTGCTCAAAGATTACTCCATCTATGAGGGTTACCAGGATCACATTGAAGATGAAGCATTGAAGCGAGCCACAAGATTTTATCCTCCATGAACAAGCATAGAATGTCTAGCCAAAAACATTAAAGAAAGGCGCTTTTTGGGAGGCAATCCAATTGTTAATTTTATTGTTTTAGTGCTTAATTATTTAATTATGTCGTTTCTCACGTGGGTACTAGTCACTCTTGATGTTTTCTAACTCTGATCAGAATAGGTAATCTTGGCATGCCCACGGAAGGAGGGCACGCGTTAAAGTGCGTAAGGTAACTCTCGAAATCAGTGGATGCTCTCTAATCTTGGCGTGCCCACGCGGTGTTTGACGACCCAAAAATGAATTCAAAAAAAAAAAATTTTTATTATTACAAAAAAAAAAAAATTAAAATTTCAGCAATTTCCAATTGGGACGATTTACATTAGCGTAAGTTTAAAAAGAAAAAAAAAACAATTCCCCTTTTCTCTTTTCCTTTTCTTCTTTTTCTTTCTTTCTTCCTTCTTCCCCGCTGCTTTCCCTTTCCCCCTGTCCTTTTCTACTTCAGCAGCGGCGCCACCAACTCTCCACCAGTTCGAGCGCCGCCATGAGCTGCCGCGAGTTTGCTCGTCCGCCACCAGTTCGCCGCTGCAGTCCGCCTCTTCCTCCACTCTCACCGTCCTCGCGCGCCTCTCGCCGCTGACCAGCTCGCATCACCAGCGCGCCGCAGCCTGCACCAGCTCGCTCCCACCGCAGCCACCAACTCACAAGCTCGCCAAGCTCCGCGCGCAGCCCTCTCCACACTGCCCAGTCGCCATCGCCGCCCGCACGCGGCCCCTTTTCCTCGCGCGCCGCCTGCCGCCACCACCAGCTCGCCGCTTCCCCTGCTCCCTCCACCGCTGTCCGCGTGCGACACTAGACCAGGACGCCGCCTCCTTCCTCCGCACAACTAGTCCAGCCCGCGCCGCGCGACCACCACCACTCCAGCTCTCCTCCGGCTCTGTCCGCGACCACCGCCGTGCGGGCAACCTCAGCCGCCACCAGCTCTGCGACCTCGTGCGCCACGAGCGGCTGACCACCAGACGCGCCACACCCACCTCACTTCCCTCTCTCTCCCGCGGCCATCATCAGCTCCGCCTCAGCTCACGTCAACCTCCAGTAGCTCCATCGCCACCACCTCCTTGCCGCGCGTCACAACCTGCCCAAAATTGGCAGGTGGAGGTATTCCAATTTCACCTTGATTAGTATTTCTCTGGTCCTTAAATTACTAGATTTTGCACATTTTTTGTGGGTTTTGTGATGGCTGAAGCCAGTAAGTAATTTGGGCATTTTCTGGGTTTCATTATAAGGGTGCAATTACGTTTATTTGCTGCTTCATTTGGGGATATTTTCTGGCATCGATTTCAATGTTGTGTTGGCCGTTTGATTAATTTTTCCCTGTGACTCACCAGTGGTACTGGTTGAGATCTTTTGCCTATCGTTATTGCTGCTATATTGCTGACCGTTTGATTTCATCCCTTCTTGTATATGCACCAGTGGTACTGGTCGCGGTGATTGCTTGAAATTCTTGAAATTTGATCGAATGATATTCGGTTGTTGCTGGAATTTAAATTGGGTAATTGGCTGTCAATTTGAAACCAGTTGTTGAGATCTTGGCTGAATTTGTGTCCAATTGCTGAAATTTGTTATTTTAATTAGCACTAGCACCACTCTTAGTTTGTTCGGCTTGTTGTTTTGGTGCATTGTTGGGAGCTGTGCTCTGGTATTGTGGGGTACCTTCTGCGTCTGTTTGTTGAATTGGAAGGCTACTGTGTCCCTTCCTTTGCTTATTGCTGATCGATTGTGCCTAATTGACTTACTTGGTGTACTCTGCCTCTTAAATTCAAGTCCTACATCTTTGGAGCATTTGTTGCACTTTTGGACTGCATTGATTCTGAAATTGACTACATTGGGACCGCAAGTGCTTATTGATTGCCATTGCTACAAGTGTTGGGGTATATGTATGTCCTCTGGGTGGTTGAATTGTGTATTTTATTCGTTGGATTGGCTTTAAAATTGTTATTGCTTTGAATTTCCGGCTTCCATTATTTGTTGGCAATTGTAGTCTCTTGTCGTTTAGAGTGATATCTAGAGTCCATGGTGAAACCACGAATGGCACCAGCTCCAGATGCGAGTTGATCCACAATTTCCACCTAAATCGCCCCTATTTTGATGACTGCAGGGAAGTACCGTCGCCCCTCTCATTCCTTCTGCTTTTACATTATCACATTGAGGGCAATGTGTCATTTAGGTGTGGGGGGGAGATCAGTTGGGGTGCTAGTATTTTTGTTTTTAGTTTCTAAAGGCTTTTCCTTTGTTTTAGTTTGATATTTATCTCTTTTTTCGTTTATTTTATTTTCTTTTTTTTCTAGTGGTCAGTCTTCTTATGAATACCAAGTTTGATGCTGGATTGTTGTCTCTAATTCTGATATTGCCAAGTTTTATTAATAAAAAGGTATCAAGTTGATGTGGTTGAGCTCAAGAACATCTCTCTGGTGAATATCAGTAATTGCTTGACTTTTCTAATTTTTGGTTAATTTTTCTAGGCATAAGGAATGATTGTTGGCATTTTTCATGTGAATTGGTCCAATTATTAATTTTAGTTCTCCATGTTTGGAAATTTGAGGCTGGCTGCTGTTATTTTTGTGTCATTTTCTAGTTATTGTGGTATGTTATCATAAATAAGAGGTGACTGTACTCCACTAGTTGTTACTACTGAGTAACCGGGGATCTTCACCTAAAGTGTCGATTCTCGCGTCAAAAGGTAGTAGTTACTATGAGTGCGTGGTCCCGTAGCGATTGGAGCTGAGTAACCGGGCTCCTCCATCTATCAAATGTTGGAGTTCGCGTCAAAAGGCTCTAAGGGCTATAGACTAAGTCTTTTGTTACTCAAAAAAAAAAAAACAAAACAAAACAAAAGAAACAAAAACAAAACAAAAAGAAAAAAATAATAAATTAAAGATTGTGTTAGTATGTGAATAAGTCAGCTTGCCAGTTTGTGATCTTAATGTCGAGATTTTGGTTAATAGTTGGACCATTTGCTGATAAATGTGAGCAACCATTCCTTTTTCTTAGATTAGTTTGCTTTAAATTGGAGGAGTTGGTGGTTGGGAAGCTAACCGGGGTGATTTTTCTTGAATCTTAACTTGTGAAGCTTGATATATGTTTTTCTGGGTATCTTGACAATACTGTAGTTGGAGCAATAGCCATTATTAAATTTCGGTGTTCAATTGTTGTTCTCATGCTTGAGGGCAAGCATGATTTAGGTGTGGGGGGAATTGATAGGGTGTTAATTGTTAGTAATTTTATTGTTAATTTTCCCTTTTATTCTTGCCAAATATTGTTTTAGTTATTAATATTTACTTATATTTGGTATTGGGACTTAATTTCAGGAACAAAGCAGAAAATTACCAAAAAGGAGAGACTTTTATGGGAAAATGGAGACTTCTAAGGACCTTGGACTCTTGAATTGGTGGGGACCACAAGCTAGTGAAAGGCATTTAGTCATTTGGGCCTTTCAAAGAAAGCAACGTAGAGAGACTTGGACCAAGAAGTAATTTGGAGGCTTTGTCCACATGTGTGGGGATCACAGGAAATAGCTTTTAGGCTTCTTTCTTTTGGCTTTTTAAGGGAAGACGTACAGAAGCAAAAGGAGATCCCTAGTTTTAGTGTAGTTTTTAGTTTAGTTTTAGTTTCCTTTTTTTCTTTCTTTTGACTGGCCTCTGACACACGCCAGGTGTTCGACAATATTCCCCAACGGGAAAAACATCTTTTATTCCTTGCTTTCTAGTAAAAACCGCCATGCCTTTGCAATCCATTACTTCGTGTGGTGATTTAATTATGCGGCGTGGCTAAGCCTTCCTTCTAGTCAAGGGGACAACTGACGATTTGGTTCGACAATTACTGTGAGATCGAATCTGTTTTAATTATTTTCTTCATTTATTGGTATTTGTATGTTCCTTGATTTTAATTGTTGTGGCCTTGTGTATGATTGATTAGTGCGCAATAATTAATTATTCATATAGGCTATTTTTACTAAATAGGGGTAATTGAATCCGTAATTGTTCGTTATCTCTATCTCAGTAGCAACTGGCGTAATTGGATTTATGTCAGGGGAATATACGATCTAGCTTAAACAAACCCTCGTAGCGTATTTGTTAGTTAGGATTGGGCCTTTCTAATTATTAATGCAATCTAGAAATTAAATCCTACGGTCGTACCTAGGGTTATTTTTGGGTTAGAAAAATAGCTAACGGTCGTACCTTAGCTATCGATAAATTAAGGAAATGTTGGTTGTTTATCGCGTGCATGACAACTATAACCAATCTATTAATAAAAGTTGAAATTATCTACGAATCAATGATCAGTGCATGAACCATTTCTGAAGTGTACCCTTGGCTAGAGCTTCTCTTAATTATTTCTTTGAATTAATTACTTTCTGCATTTAATTTGTTTAATTGGCATTTAATCTCAAAACCCCCTATACTTTGAACTCTAGAAGGAACGAATTATCCCCAGTCCCTGTGGATTCGACCCTGCTCACCGCTATATACAAAATCTGTATTTTTCTCGAGTAGGTATTTATTATTGTACAGGTTCGGCACCTGTCAACCTGTGCAATAATAATAATAAAAACCTAAATACCACCAAAAGCAGTCAAAAATTAATCCTAGGTACTGGAGCAGAGACTCTAAGTGTGCAATGGGTTACTTGATTCACCCTGTTCCGGAAGAGTTTGCTGAATCCGATATACCTGAATTAATTAATTGACGAAATTTACTAAATAGTAGACAGTGGCAAGTAGGGTCGTCTCCTCAGGGACTGGGGATATTTGTCTCTTTTAAAGTCCAGTTGGTAAGAGGGGGATTTCGCCGATATGCAACTAAAAATAATTAAACAATCCAACTAAAAATAAATAATTAACTAGCACAAATATAACAGGAATTAAATCAAGAATAAATAAATTCTAGCCAAGGATACAACTACTCAGACACAGTCCATTTATCCGATCATTGATGCAAGAAAGGTTCACTTAATTTATTAATAGACTAGTTATAGCCATTGAGGAGCTCTAATGACCAATTTTTCCTTAATTTATTGATAACCAAGGTACGACCATTGATTACCTCTAACCAGAAAGTACTCCTAGGTACGACCGTAGGAATTAATTTTTTGATTGCATTAATCACTAGAAAAACCCAGCCCTAATCAATAACACGCTACGAGGGTTATTTAAATTAGATTGCACGTTCCCCTAATGTGTAAACACACCAGTTGCCACTAATATTAATCAATCAAACAATTACGGATTTAATTGACTAAATTGGCACGAGATTAATAAATCGCATTGAATATCGGGCCCTTGAGATCCAAGTAATAAAATAATCCCATGAAAGTACAAGCAGGCAACGTGCAAATATTAATAAATTAAGGAGCGCGTGAAAACTAATTAGATCTCACAGGTTTTCGGGACTGCGCCGTCGAGTTGACCCTTGACTAGATGGAAGACTTAGCCACGCCGCATAATTAAATCACCACACGAATTAATAAATTGCAAAGGCATTGCGGTTTCTATTAGGAAACGAGGAATAAAAAGTGTCTTTCCCGTTGGGGAATATTGTCGAACACCTGGCGTGTGTCAGAGGCCAGTCAGAGAGAAAAGAAAGAAAACTAGAAACTGAACTAAAAGCTGAAACTAAAGCCGTCTAAAAAAGATCTCCTTTTGCTTCTGTACGTCTTCCCTTAAAAAGCCAAAACAAAGAAGCCTAAAAGCTATTTCCTGTGGTCCCCACACATGTGGACAAAGCCTCCAAATTACTTCTTGGTCCAAGTCTCTCTACGTTGCTTTCTTTGAAAGGCCAAAATGACTAGATGCCTTTCACTAGCTTGTGGTCCCCACCAATTCAAGAGTCCAAGGTCCTTAGAAGTCTCCATTTTCCCATAAAAGTCCCTCCTTTTTGGTAATTTTCTGCTTTGTTTCTGAAATTAAGTCCCAATACCAAATATAAGTAAATATTAATAATTAAAACAATATTCGGCAAGAATAAAAGGGGAAATTAACAACAAAATTACTAACAATTAACACCCTATCACTTGTCCCATATTCAAAAATTAAAAAGAGTTTCAATCATTATATAATACTTAGTTTCTTAATTAAGAAACCCGAACAATTATCAATGAATAAGTATGATGGGTTCCTAAACCCGGGTTTTATGGTTCCGTACCATAAAAGATGTCAAAGTCATTACTGAGCAAGCTTCCATTGTCATCTACAGCGTTTTGCTTCAGGCATTACTGAGCGTTTTGATGCAGGCATTAAATAGTCAAGTCGTTCTTTCTTCTATCAATTTCGGGTCCAGCTATAGGGGGTTATATGTAATTTTCTCATCTTTTTCACTTTAGAAATGAAGTCCTTGTTCTAAATATATAATGTTTTCCTAGGAACTGTCAGCTACATAAAAACTCTTTTTCCTTTTGCCTCGTTCCCTCCTAAATTTCTAAGATTAAAAGATTAAGAAACTTTAAAATTCATAAAATTATTTCACTTGGATGGATACACCCTGGGCTTTTGTTTATCATTTTGAAAATTACATTACCAGGGTAATTATGTTTTAGACTTGTAGTGATAACTTGATAGCAATTTTTAATAAAAAGATGAAGTCATAAACATAATTCATTAATTTAATGAAGATATAAGTACAAAATCAATACCTTAAGAAGTTTGGTTTACTGGTTAGTGTTTTCCATACATAGAAAAATCGTACTTTAATGAGTTATAAGGACCTAGTCGTTTCCTTTGTATTGATTATTGATTTCTTGCAATTCAAAATTATATAAATATTATTATTGTCCCATGTTGGGCTTGAACCTGAAAAAAAAATAAAATAAAATCAATCTCGCTGAGTAAGATGAATCTCCAATAAAGACTAAGATAATTGTTTTGAATTAAGAACATCAAAATTTTTGAGGTAGGAGTAATAGCACATAACTTCCCCGAATCTACTTTTTAGTCAATATTAGAGCAGGCATAAGTTATCTGAAAGAAAAGCTTGAAGTTTTGTAGTAGCACAAAATTTCTGTAATCTGCTGCTTAACAATCGTAAGTTTTTGAATCAATTTTAAGCCAAGTTCAGAGTTAGGGATGGCAACGGGGCAGGGTTCGGACGGGGGACCCACCTACAAATTTCGCCCCGCCCTACTCCCCCCGCGGATGCCCCGTGGGACTAATAAAAATTTGTTATATAATTTTATTATAGTTAAATTTTAGCAAATAATTAAGTACTAAAATATCAACACATCACCAAATTATTATTCATTGTAATTTCACAATTGAAACTTATAAAAACAATCAAATAAAAGTTATTTGAATATAATCCAACATGATGAAATAAATACAACTAAAGTAGTCAAATTTTCACTTTTGGCACAAATACAATCACTAATTCATTATTGTGCTTGTACTTTTTTTTAAGAAAAAAATGTTATTGTATTAAGTGTAATTAAGGATTTAGTACAAATGTATTAGTAAATTTAGTATAACAATTAATAATTTGTATTAGTACACATATATAATTATTAGTATAATTGATAATATCAATTATATTACATATACTAATATACATTATATAATACATATAACTAATAATATCATTATCATAAGTTTGTAACTAATTAAATTATACATTATATATATAATTATATACATATATATATATTTTATATATTTATTTTTTTAAAGCGGGTGACGGGGTTGGGGTACACTCCCCTGCCCCCTTTCCCGTTTCTAAGCGTGGGGGAAAAAATTCCCCCCGCCCCCGCCCCACCCCCTCCCCATTAGCCCCCCGCGGGGCACCCCATTGCCATCCTTATTCAGAGTAACCACAACAATGTAACTATAAGGAAGACTGAACCAATCCTTATTCTTGTTTTGAATGCGCTAGAAGAACCTTAATATATTTGTGTCCGATTGAAAAGTTTTCGGGTGCCTTCACTACAAATCATTAGGGTGATGCATGAGGAGAGGAAAACAATGTGAACTGACAGGTGTCGAGCCTGCATAATAATAAATACTTACTCGAGAGAAATACAAATTTTGTATATAGCGGTGAGCAGGATCGAATTCACAGGAATTGGGGATGATTCGTTTCTTCTAAAATTCAGAGTATGGGGGGATTTAGAAAATATAAAATAACTAATTAACTAATTAATGAAATAACTAATAGAAATAAACAGGAATTAAACAATAACTAATACGACTCTAGTCAAAGGTGCAATTTTTCAGACACGGTCCATTTAACTAATAATCTATGTAAAGATAATTCAATTACTCAATAATAGATTGGTTATAGTTGTCATGCACGCGATAAACAACCAGTCTTTCCTTACTTTTTCGATAGTCAAGGTACGACCATTAACTATTTCTCTAACCAAGAAATAATCCTAGGTACGATTATAGAATTTAATTTCTCGATTGCAATAAGAATTAGAAAAATCCAACTCTAACTAACAAATACGCTACGAGGGTTCGTTTAAGTTAGATCGTACGTTTCCCTAACATGAAACCAATCACGCTAGTTGCCACTGGTATTAATCAATTGAACAATTACAGATTCAACCAATTAATCTGGCAGTAGATTATTAGGTAAATTCGAATATCGGGGTATTGACATTCAAATAACATAACAATCATAAAAAGTTAAATCAGGAAACATATAAATACCAATAAATAAAAGAAAATAAGTAAAATAATTTGATCTCACAGATGTTTGGAACTGAGTTCTTAAATTGGCCTTCGACTAGAAAACAAAGATTCAGCTACACATTCTCAAGGGAAATCCATGAAATTCCCTTGAAGCCATTCGCACTAGTATTCCACCGAAAGGAAGAAAAAATGCCGAGATCAGCCAAGTGGCAGTCTCCCCTTCTCTTGTTCCCTGGCCAAGGTAGTAATCACGTGGGATTCTGGCCTTTTTTCCTCTTTGTTTCCTAATTGAAGTCTACTACTTCGGCCGTCCATTGGCCAACCAAAAATAGAATTCTAATTGCAAAAGGAAACTTCTCCAACTAATGCTAATTGTTCCCTAATAAGACATCTAATAAAAAGTGGCAGTCCCCTAATCTTCAACCAATACTCCACGTAGACTCTATCTTAATTTGGAAAACTCTTGAAAAATCACCTCTTTTATTACTTTTTGCTCCACCTTCCTACAATTGACACAAAATACCAAATATAAGTAGAATCAATCAATTAATACAATATTTGGTAATATAAACGAGGGAAACAATCATAAAATTAATGATAAAAATGTAACCTATCATTAGGGTGATGCATGAGGAGAGGAAAACAATGTCAACATTAATGTATAAATTTTTTTTTTTGAAAAAAAACTAATGACAAATGATGTATATGATAAAAGAAAGTATGAAATATTTGTGAAAAGTGCTAATTAGCTCAAATATTAAGATCAGCTTTTGGAGAAGTTTTTCTTGGGGAAATTTTGGAAAGGGGAACAGGAAAATTTTAAATTCATGAGAAGGGAATAAGTTTTAAGAAATTTGTAAATGGGTTATTGATTATTATTCTTATATTAAGCAAAAAATTAGTGCTGCAGGAAAATCATGAATGTGTACATATGTTATTATAACATTGTTATATGTTCACAATTTCAGTATACACACGTACATAAATATCAATTTAAATATACACTATATATATATATATAAAAGAGATGTACATATATATTCATTAAGCGTACATTTTTATTCATTAAGATCCAAATTACTGTTTAATAAAATGCACACAGTTATAAGGGTGAATTGGACATCTAATAATAAATTTATTTGCTTTTATAATTCACGAATACTAACCCCTATCTCAATGACAAATTCAAGAAAAATTACAATCTTATGACTTTTGCATCTTTCAATTAGCATATTTCACATTTTTCTTTCTTTCCTTTTTTCCACTTAACTTTTAGACCCTCGAATTTGGAGTGATCTGTGGAGTATCAACACTATTCCACCAACCATGCGTTTTCTTTTATTGGAATGACGACCATTGGCAGCTGAATCTTGAATTCTGAGGAAGGGCAAAACTCGACTTGAATGTTGAGTCCAATATACTCTTTCGGTTGTCAACGTTTTGTAGATTAGGGTATTTTTCTTGTAAGCCCGAGTTGATGGTAACGCGAAAATAAAGTTGAGCAAATCAAAAAAATTTAAAAGAGCAAAAAATCTCCAGATCTAGGTGTAGTTTTTCACAATTTCCACGCTAAATGTCTAATTGGAAAATGGGCTTCAGTAGTCAAAAAGATTATAGCGAGGAAGACTTTCTCTACTTATACTTTTCTCAGTAAAGTTTCTCTTTTATAATATTTTTTTTTTTGCTTTGATCATCCGGTGTCCCCACTTTCAGTAAAACTAATCCGGATTCGATCTGAGGAGCGCTCGTAGAGTCCACTCTTATTAGAGGGTGAAGATTGGATCAAAACTTTTCAAAACGCCACATGCAAGAGTCGAACATGCGACCTTCCGTTGACATTAGCAGCCTGGTTATCAATTGTCCCAAAGCTCACAAGTTTCTCTCTTTCGTAATTAACGAACTCTGAATGCAAACTTTTGCATGTCCAATCTAGACTGCTTTCCTCCCTTCAGGGAAACTCTCTTTTTTTTTTCCTTTTTTCTTTTGAGGTAGACCTGTGTAGACTTTAAAAGTCGTTGGTCTTTGTACTAAAGTCATCTTTTTTTTTTTTTTTGCTTGTTAGGATGGTACTGATAGGGTATAATTTGTTAGTAATTTTATTATTAATTTCCCTTTTTATCCCTGCCAAATATTGCATTAATTGTTGATATCTACTTATATTTGGTATCTGGACTTAATTTCAGGAATGAAGCAGAAAACTACCAAAAAGGAGGGACTTTATGGAGAAAATGGAGACTTCTAAGGGCTTCAATCCTTGGGCCCTTGAATTGGTGGGGACCACAAAACTAGTAAAAGGCATTAAGTCATTTGGGCTCTTCAAAGAAAGGGACGTACAAAGACTTTGAAACAAGAAGTAATTTGGAGGCTTTGTCCACATGTGTGGGGACCACCGGAGATAGCCTTTAGTCATCTTTCTTTTGGCTTTTTAAGTGGAGAAAGTACAGAAGCAAGGGACGGCTCTAGTTTAGTTTTTTAGCCTAGTTTTAGTTTTTCTTTCTTTCTTTCTTCTGACTGGCCTCTGACACACGCCAGGTGTTCGACAATATTCCCCAACGGGAAAGACATCTTTTATTCCTTGCTTTCTAGTAAAAACGCGATGCCTTTGCAATCAATTAATTCGTGTGGTGATTTAATTATGCGGCGTGGCTAAGCCTTCCATCTAGTCAAGGGTCAACTCGACGGCGCAGTCCCAAAAATCTGTGAGATCTAATTAGTTTTCACGTGTTCCTCAATTTATTAATATTTGCACGTTATCTGCTTGAATTTTTATGAGATTATTTTATTATTTGAATGTCAAGGGCCCGATGTTCAATGTGATTTATTAATCTCGTGCCAATTTAGTCAATTAAATCCGTAATTATTTGATTGATTAATATTAGTGGCAACTGATGTGTTTACACATTAGGGGAACGTGCAATCTAATTTAAATAACCCTCGTAGCGTGTTATTGATTAGGGCTAGGTTTTTCTAGTGATTAAGGCAATTAAAAAATTAATTCCTACGGTCGTACTTAGGAGTATTTTCTGGTTAGAGGTAATCAATGGTCGTACCTTGGTTATCAATAAATTAAGGAAAAATTGGTCGTTAGAATTCGTCGGCGACTATAACTAGTCTATTAATAAATTAAGTGAACCTCTCTTGCATCAATGATCGGATAAATGGACTGTGTCTTAGTAGTTGTATCCTTGGTTAGAATTTATTTATTCTTGATTTAATTCCTGCTATATTTGTGCTAGTTAATTATTTATTTTTATTGGATTGTTTAATTATTTTTAGTTGCATATCGGTGAAATCCCCCTCTTACCAATTGGACTTTAAAAGAGACAAATATCTCCAGTCCCTGAGGAGACGACCCTACCTGCCACTGTCTACTATTTGGTAAATTTCGTCAATTAATTAATTCTGTTATATCGGATTCAGCAAACTCTTCGGGAACAGGGTGAATCAAGTAACCCATTGCACACCTAGAGTCCCTGCTCCAATACCTAGGATTAATTTTTGACTGCTTTTAGTGGTATTTAGGTTTTTATTATTATTATTGCACAGGTTCGGCACTTGTCAATTTTTGGCGCCGTTGCCGGGGACTGGCGTTATTATTTGTTTCTTTTTAAATTCATTTTTTTATCTAACTTTCTGGTGCTTTTCAAGTATATGCCTCGTTCTTCTCGTACAGGTGAATTAATTTTCGACCCTGAGGTAGAGAAGACTGCGCGTAGAACAAGAAAGCACGGGAGTTAATAGAGGGGATGACAGAGAATTCACAACAGTTCGGTACGAGGGAGGATGTCCCAGTAGACAAGGTGAATGAGATTGAGACATCCTCTATCCAGCAGCAGCTAACTGAGTTGACCTCGTTTGTTAGGCAACTAGCTGTGGGAAATACATCTCAGGCCAAGGTGTGCGGGATTTCCACTGGTATGGGTCATTCTACAGACATATGTCCAGCGGTTCAGAAAGAAAGTGCAGAGCAAGTGAACATGGCTGGTCACGCGCCCGCGCCAAGAAGGCCCTATGACCCATACTCGAATAAGTACAATCCCGACTGGAAGGACCACCCGAATTTCAGTTATGGAGGGAATAGGCAGCCCAACTTTGCACCGAACAGGTAGTCTAATTTCGTGCCAAATAAGCAACCAGGGTACTAGCAACAATACCAACCCCGACCACCTCCGCCCCCAAGCTCTGGTCCATCTTTGGAGGAGATGATGAAACAACTGATGGCAACCATTACGCAAAATCAGCAAAGGACGGACTCCGAAATGCAGGACATAAGAAATCAGATGAGTCAAATGGCCACAACAATCAACCGTTTGGATTCCCAGAACCAAGGTAAATTGCCGTCTCAGCCTGAATTAAATCCGAAGAACGTAAGCGCAATGACCCTAAGGAGCGGGAAGGAAATTCAGGGGCCCGAGCCTGTGATCCCTAAGGACAAGGATGAGGAAAAGATCGAGAATGAGCTTGAGAGGGAGGACAGCAATGGTGCAGATCCAAAGGTACTTCCAGACCCAGTAATTACAGTTAAAACTAACCTGCCTCCTTTTCCTACCAGATTGGAAAAATCGAAGAAGCAGGATAAGGAGAAGGAGATCTTGGAGGTGTTTCGTAAGGTAGAGATAAATATCCCCCTCTTAGACGCAATCAAGCAAGTACCAAAATATGCCAAGTTCCTAAGAGACCTGTGTGCCAATCGAAGGCGGTTGAGGGGAGATGAAAGGGTCATTGTTGGGGAGAATAAGTCAGCGGTCCTGCAGAGAAAGCTTCCACCAAAGTGCGGGGACCCAGGTATGTTTACTATCCCCTGTAGGATAGGCAACACTGTGATTAGAAGAGCCATGTTGGATCTGGGAGCATCAATTAATGTCATGCCTAAATCTATCTATACTTCTCTAAAACTAGGTCCATTAAAAGAAACTGGGATAATTATTCAATTAGCTGACCGAACCAATGCATATCCTGATGGATTGGTTGAAGATGTGTTGGTAAAAGTTAATGATTTGGTGTTTCCAGTTGATTTTTATGTACTTGATATGGATGATGATCATTCATCCGATCCCTCACCTTTGTTATTAGGTAGACCCTTCTTGAGCACAGCACAAACAAAAATTGATGTTAATAAGGGTACCTTGTCCATGGAATTTGATGGAAAAATTGTGTATTTTAATATCTTTGATATTATGAAATATCTCTCAAACTCCAACTTTAGTTCAGTTTTCTTTGTGAGTGCTATTGACCCTGCGGTGCAGGAAGTTTTTGAAACTATTGGCAGGGATGAGTTGGAGGTGGCTTTGACCAAGCACCTCGAGTTGGAGACAACTCCTGAGGTGGAGTGGAGTGAAAATTTAAAATGCACGATAGGAGCATTACACTCATTGCCAACCTCCACAAAAAGGTACGAAGTTTCACCTATATTCATTCCTGAACCTCACCAGAGGGTATTGTCATCGGTGGTGCAGGCGCCTGTTTTGGAGTTGAAGCCCTTACTAGAACACCTGAAGTATGCATATTTTGGTGACAACGAGACACTCCCGGTGATTATCTCATCGACACTGTCAAAAACCCAGGAGGAGAAACTGATCCGGGTCCTTAGAGAGCACAAAGAGGCAATAGGCTGGACAATTGCAGACATTAAAGGGATTAGCCCGGCCATCTGTATGCACCGGATCAGACTAGAAGAGGGTGCTAAACCTATTCGGCAGGCTCAATGGAGACTGAATCCCCTTATGATGGAGGTAGTGAAGAAAGAGATCCTGAAACTGCTGGATGTGGGGATCATCTTTGCTATATCAGATAGCCCCTGGGTGAGTCCAGTACAGGTGGTTCCAAAGAAGGCGGGGGTGACGGTAGAGTCAAACCAGGAGGGCGAGCTCGTACCAGTTCGAAAACCCACCAGGTGGCGGCAGTGTATAGACTATAGAAAGTTGAACGCCGTCACGAAAAATGATCATTTTTCCCTTCTTTTCATTGATCAAATGGTAGAGCGATTAGCGGGTCGAGCTTACTATTGTTTTTTGGATGGATTCTCAGGTTATTTCCAGATTGCTATCGCACCCGAGGACCAGGAGAAGAATACCTTCACGTGCCCGTTCGGAACATTTGCATACCGGAGGATGCCATTTGAGCTATGCAATGCGCCTGCTACCTTCCAACGCTGTATGGTAAGTATCTTTTCAGAGTATGTTGAGAAGATTATTGAGGTTTTTATGGATGATTTTAGTGTTTATGGGGAAAGTTTCGATAATTGTCTCGATAACCTGAAATTAATTTTGGTTAGGCGTATAGAAACTAATCTTGTGCTCAATTGGAAAAAATGCCATTTTATGGTCGAGCACGGGATAGTTTTGGGTCATATAGTGTCATCTAAGGGTATTGATTGGGTGCATTTTAGCAGGGTATTTTGGGCATAATTGCACAATTATTTGATTAAATATCTTCATTAATTGGGTGGATTCTACTGATATTTTGCTTTGGTGCTAACTGCAGGAATAGGAACTAAAAAGTGTTTGAAATTGAAATTTAGAAGATGCGTCGCACGGGAGCCACTTCAAGTACTGGGGTCCGCTCGAGAAGTTGAAGAAACTTAATTGTAACAGATATTATTTTATTTTATTTTGAGGGAGTCTGGTTGCAATTTTGAACAAATAACAATTTTCGGAGAGGGGGAAATTATTATCTCTCGCGCGGCTTAGGTTTAGAAAAAAAACTTGCTCTGGAATGAGAGTGGAGGGCCGCAGCTTCGAAAAGAAAAAAACAATCGGAGAAGACAAAGCCATCGTTGTTGACTTTGTGATTCTTGTGAGTTTTTCATTAGCCTTGACCGAATTGAGGAATGAAACAATTGAGAAATCTTTTCTCTCGTAGGTCTTTTACTTAGCAATCCGAAAGAAAGCAAAGAAGGCCGCAATTGTTGACTTTGCATCCTGGCTTTTCTATCTTTTGCGAATTGATTGAAAACAAAACCAAGCAAAGCAATCTGTCGTATGTTGTTTTTGTAAGGAAAGAAAGAAAGCAAAGAGGAGCCGCAATTGTGGACCTTTGGAAATGCTTTTCATTCTGGCTTTGACCGCAGGAAATTGAAAGTCTTGGAAATCAATTGGAAGCAACTATAGTCAATTGTTTCTGTTTCTTTCTTCGGTTGACCGAAGTGAACGAGGGTCAATTTCTTCCGTTTGCTTTGATTAAAAAATCGACGGCTTCTTCCAGCTTTGCCTGCATGGCCTGTACTCTAATCATGAGGAACTAAACCCCTAATTCTAGTCAAGGACCAACTGACGAATTGGTTCAACTAATACTGTGAGATCTAAACCACTTTAATTATTTTCTTCATTTATTGATATTTATATGTTCCTTGTTTTTAATCGCTATAGTCTTGTGTATGATTGATTAGGGCGTAATAATTAGTTATTCATATAGGCTATTTTGCTAAACAGGGGGAATTGAATCCGTAATTGTTCGTTACCTCTGTGTTAATAGCAACTGGCGTAATTGGGTTTATATCAGGGGAACATATGATCTATCTTAAATAAACCCTCGTAGCGTGTTTGTTAATTAGGATTGGGCCTTTCTAATTATTAATGCAATCTAGAAATTAAATCCTACGGTCGTACCTAGGGTTGTTTTGGGTTAGAGAAATAGCTAACGGTCGTACCTTAGCTATCGAGAAATTAAGAAAAGGTTGGTTGTTTATCACGTGCATGACAACTATAACTAATCTATTGATAAATGTTGGAATTATCTGTGATTCGATGATCAGTGCATGAACCATTTCTGAAGTGTACCCTTGGCTAGAGTTTCTCCAATTATTTCTTTAAATTAATTATTTTATGCAATTACTTTATTTTTAGCATTTAATCGTGAAAACCCCCCATTTGTCTTGATTCGAAAAGGAATGAATTTCTCTCCAGTCCCTGAGGAGACGACCCTACTTACCACTGTCTACTAGTTAGTGAATTCAGTTAAATAATTAATTCAGGTATATCGGATTAAGCAAACTCTTCGGGAACAGTGTGAATCAAGTAACCCATTGCACCCCTAGAGTCCTTGCTTCAGTATTTGAATTGATTATTGACTGCTTTAGGTGGTAGTTAGGTTTTATTTATTATTATTGCACAGGTTCGGCACCTGTCAATTTTTGGCGCCGTTGCCGGGGACTGGCGTCTGAATTATTTGTTTCTTTTTGAATTCAGTTTTTTCTTTTTAATTATTTATTTTATTTTGTTTTATTTTATTTTATTTTTCTTGGTATTTTTGCTAGTTTATGCCCCATTCTTCTCGCACAGGCGAATTGATATACGATTCTGAGGTTGAGAAGGCAGCACGTAGGCGAAGGCAAGAGACCAAGAGACAAAAAGAATGGCACTTATCTTCTGAAAACGAGTCAGTAGAAGACGAATTTAGCATGGCCAATACCCAGACATTAAGGGAGCTGGCTACCCCGGAGCTGACTCACCAGCCCTTGTGCATCACTTTCCCAACTCTGTCTGAGAATATCTCCTTCGAGCTGAAATCGGGGTTGATTCAGCTCCTACCTTCGTTCCATGGTCTTTTTGGTGAAGAACCTCACAAACACGTTAAGGAGTTCGAAATGGTTTGCTCTAGCATGAAACCTCCTGGGGTCACTGAGGAGAAAATAAGGCTTAGAGCTTTCCCCTTCTCTCTCAAGGATGCAGCGAAGCATTGGCTATACTACCTACCTGCAGGTAGTATCACCACGTGGGCACAATTGAAAAAGAAATTCCTAGAAAAATTCTTCCCCGCATCCCGGGCTGCGAGTTTGAGAAAGGAAATATGCAGCATCAGGCAATACTCCGGGGAGTCCTTGTACGATTATTGGGAAAGGTTCAACAAGTTGTGCACTAGATGCCCGCAGCATCAAATTAGTGAACAACTGTTGATCCAGTACTTCTATGAATGGCTCCAGTCAACTGACAGGAGTATTATTGACGCTGCGAGTGGAGGAGCCCTGGCGAACAAGACACCGAAGGGAGCATGGGACCTGATCGAAGCCATGGCAGAGAACTCCCAACAATTTGGCTTCCGTGAGAACAACCCTGCCCGTAGAGTCAACGAGGTAGAGACTTCATCCATACAGCAGCAACTGTCAGAGTTGACGTCTGCTGTCAGGCAATTAGCCATGAGGGACACACCGCGAGCGAAGGTGTGTGAAATCTGCACTAGCATAGACCATTGCACGGACACGTGCCCCATTTTGCAAGAGGACGGGGCGGAACAGGTAAACATGGCCGGAGGCGTGCCCGCGCCCCGCAGGCAGTATGACCCATATTCCAACACATACAACCCCGGTTGGAGAGACCATCCCAACTTCAGTTATGGGAACCGACCGCAAAATTCACTCTCAAATCGTCCACCAGGGTTTCAGCAACCATGGCAGCAAAAGCCTCAACCTCCGTCCGCCAATTCAAGTAGCTCTCTGGAGGATATTGTCAAGAGTCTGGCTACGACTACCGCCCAGCTCCAGCAGGAGACTAGGTCATTGACCACGAATATGGCTCAACTTTAGCAAGAAACCAGAGCCTTAACTATGAGCACCACTCAGTTCCAGCAGGACACCAGAGCAGGCATGAAAGATATGGATGCTCGAATAAGTCAATTGGTAACTGCCATCAATCGCCTGGAGTCCCACGCTCAGGGAAAATTGCCATCTCAACCCGAGATAAATCCCAGAAATGTAAGTGCTATGATACTGAGGAGTGGCAAGAAACTGGAAGGGCCTAAAGTGGGAAATTCAAAAAGCAGAAGTGAGGAGGAGATAGAAAAGGAAATTGAAGAGGAGGGATGTATTCGTGAGAATCCTAAGGTAACCCCCACTTCTCCACTCACTACTAACTCTAACTTCCCTCATTTCCCTTGCAGGTTGGAAAAGACAAAAAAGGTAGAGAAGGAAAAAGAGCTCTTGAATGTGTTTCGAAAAGTGGAGATCAACATTCCCCTGTTGGATGCAATCAAACAGATACCGAAGTATGCTAAGTTTTTGAAAGATTTGTGCACCCACAAAAGGAAGCTAAAGGGGGACGAAAGAGTGGCGGTGGGAGAAAATGTGTCAGCTATGCTCCAGAGGAAACTCCCACCAAAATGTGGAGATCCAGGTATGTTCACCATCCCTTGCAAGATAGGGGGTAACTCGATTAGGAAAGCAATGTTGGATTTAGGGGCATCAATCAATGTAATGCCTAAAACAATTTATACGTCCCTTAATCTGGGCCCGTTAAAAGGCACAGGCATTATAATCCAACTTGCAGACCGTACCAATGCTTATCCAGAGGGGTTAGTTGAAGATGTTTTGGTACAAGTCAATGAGTTAGTTTTTCCTGCAGATTTTTACGTCCTAGACATGGGAGATGAAAGGGCACTAAACCCGTCACCTATATTGTTAGGTAGGCCATTTTTAAGCACTGCTAGGACGAAAATAGATGTAAATGAGGGTACCTTATCAATGGAGTTTGATGGGGAAATTGTAAATTTTAATATTTTTTATGCGATGAAGTACCCGGATGAGGCTAACTCCGTTTTTGCTTTAAGTGTTGTTGAGCCCCTTGTACAGAAAATGTTTGAATTGGATGGGGATGATGCACTGGAGGTGGCATTGGCCAAACATCTTGAGTTGGGAGCAACTCCTGATGTGGAATTGAATGAGGAGTTATACCGTGCAGTTGAAGCACTGCATTCGCTTCTACCAATTACACCAAGGTATGAGCTTACTTCTTTCTTTGTACCAGAAACTCAGACGAAATTGTTGCCTTCTATTGTGCAGGCACCTGAGTTGGAGCTCAAGCCTCTCCCAAAGCATTTGAAGTATGCTTTTCTCGGGGATAATGAGACGCTACCAGTTATCATATCTGCTCACCTATCACCAAGACAAGAAGACAACCTTATTCGTCTTCTTCGAGACCATAAGGAAGCAATTGGATGGAGCATAGCAGACATCAAGGGGATTAGCCCCTCCTTATACATGCATCGGATCCGGCTTGAGGATGACGCCAAGCCAGTTAGGCAAGCGCAACGGAGACTGAACCCACTAATGATGGAAGTGGTGAAGAAGGAGAAACTTAAACTCCTAGAAGTGGGGATCATCTTCGCCATCTCAGATAGTCCTTGGGTGAGCCCAGTGCAAGTAGTCCCGAAAAAGGCGAGAGTAACCGTTGAAGAGAACCAAGAGGGTGAGATGGTCCCGGTGAGGAAACCCACAGGATGGCGCCAGTGCATTGACTACCGGCGTCTGAATGCTGTGACGAAGAAGGACCACTTCCATCTGCCTTTTATTGATCAGATGATAGAGAGGTTAGCTGGTCGTGTCTATTACTGTTTCCTTGATGGTTTCTCAGGTTATTTCCAGATCGCGATAGCACCAGAGGACCAGGAGAAAACTACATTCACCTGCCCCTTTGGTACATTTGCCTACCGGAGGATGCCGTTCGGCCTCTGCAATGCTCTGGCAACTTTTCAGAGGTGTATGGTAAGTATATTTTCTGAGTATGTAGAAAAGATTATTGAGGTGTTTATGGATGATTTTAGTGTTTATGGAGATAGTTTTGATGAATGCCCGGATAATTTAGCTTTAATTTTGAAGAGATGCATTGAGACAAATTTAGTTCTAAATTGGGAATAATGTCATTTCATGGTGGATCATGGCATCGTTTTAGGGCATGTAGTTTCGGCTAGGGGTATAGAAGTGGATAGAGCAAAGGTCGATATTATTTCTGCTTTGCCTTACCCCGTGGTGTACGGGAGGTGCGTTCCTTTTTGGGTCACGCAGGGTTCTACAGGAGATTCATCAAAGATTTCTCCAAAATTGGAGCGCCCCTGTTCAAACTGTTGCAGAAGGATGTAGCATTTGACTTCACCGAGGAGTGCAAGGTGGCATTTGACAGGTTGAGGGAGTCATTGATATCACCACCTGTTATCCAACCTCCAGACTGGAGCCGCCCATTTGAGATAATGTGTGACGCGAGTGACTATGCAGTGGGAGCGGTGCTGGGGCAACGGATTGGCAAAGCTGCACATGCAATCTATTATTCATCAAAAGCGTTGAATGGAGCTCAGCTCAACTACTCTACAACAGAGAAAGAATTGCTAGCTGTGGTTTTTGCACTAGAAAAATTTAGACCTTATTTGTTGGGTGCAAAAATAACAGTTTTCTCTGATCATGCAGCTTTAAGGTACTTGATGACGAAGAAAGATGCTAAACCAAGACTCATCAGATGGATCCTGCTCCTTCAGGAGTTCGACTTGGAGATTAAAGATAAAAGTGGGGCAGAAAATTTAGTTGCTGATCACTTGAGCCGTTTGCTTGCTCATAAGGAGGAGCAACCATTGAGGGAGGCATTTCCAGAGGAGCAACTACTTGCCCTTAACTCGTCTACACCCTGGTATGCTGATATAGTAAATTTCTTAGTGACAAATCAATTACCTGCAGGGTGGCCAAAGTCTAAGAGAGACAAGTTGAAGAGTGACGCCAAATATTACATTTGGGACGACCCGTACCTTTGGAGACAATGTTCAGATCAAGTGCTAAGGAGGTGTGTAAGTGCAGGTGAATTTCATTCCATTCTAAATTTCTGTCATTCGTTTGCATGTGGAGGGCATTTTGGTCCCAAACGAACAGCTCGCAAAGTGTTGGAGAGTGGCTTTTACTGGCCCACCCTTTTTAATGATTCGTACTTATTTTGCAAATCCTGTGATAGATGTCAAAGGGTGGGAAATATTTTTCGTAAGGATCAGATGCGTCAAACCCCCATGTTGTTTGTTGAAATCTTTGATGTTTGGGGGATAGATTTTATGGGTCCTTTCCCATCATCTTTTGGTTTCTTGTATATCTTACTTGCGGTTGATTATGTCTCTAAGTGGGTGGAAGCCAAAGCCACCCGTACTAACGATTCTAGAGTGGTTGCAGAGTTTTTAAGATCTAATAGTTTTATCCGCTTTGGAATGCCAAGAGCTGTGGTAAGTGATAGAGGGACACATTTCTGTAACAAGACTATCACTGCCTTGTTTCGAAAATACGGTGCGCTCCATAAGGTATCTACACCGTATCACCCGCAGGCAAACGGTCAAGCCGAAGTGTCAAACAGGGAAATCAAATCAATTTTGGAGAAGATGGTGCGCCCAGATAGGAAGGATTGGAGTTTAAAGTTAGAAGATGCACTATGGGCGTACCGCACCGCATATAAAACGCCGATTGGGATGTCCCGGTATAGACTTGTCTTCGGTAAGACTTGCCATCTTCCCGTGGAGTTTGAACACAAGGCGTTTTGGGCAGTGAAGCAGTGTAACATGGGATTAGACGAAGCAGGGGTCCAAAGAAAATTGTAGCTACAAGAGCTGAAGGAGATAAGAAATGAAGCGTATGAGAATGCCACGATCTATAAGGAAAAGAGTAAAATCTTCCACGATTAGCAGGTTGCGAGGAAGTCTTTTGTAGTGGGGCAAAAAGTCCTCTTGTATCACTCGAGGCTTAAACTTTTTCCTGGTAAGTTACGTTCTCGTTGGATTGGTCCATTTGTCGTTTCTAATGTATTTCATTATGGTGCAGTGGAGATCCAAAGTTTAAAAACGGAGAAAAAGTTCATGGTGAATGGCCATTGCCTGAAGCCTTATTATGAGGGATTCTCTGTTGAAGAAGTAGAAGTTGTACACTTCCAAGATCCACTTTATCTTGCCTGAGGGTCTCAGCCATGTCTAGCCAAAAACATTAAAGAAAGGCGCTACTTGGGAGGCAACCCAAGACTATTTGTTTCAGTTTTCGTACATTTTTGAAGTTTTAGTTGAGTGTTAGTGTCATTTAATCGTTTGATGTTTGGTGGCAGGGAGTTGGCAGTTAGACGTGCCCACGCTAGGTGATCACGTCTAAAGAATGGAGTTGGAAGGCGACGATCAGAAGATTCTATAGCAGTTAAGCGTGCCCACGCCAGGTGGTCACGTTTAAGGGAAGAAAATTTTCGTCCGCGGACAGAAGACTCTGTAGCAGTTAAGCGTGCCCACGCTAGGTGGTCACGCTAAAGGATCAAAAATTTTCGTCGGATGGTCAAAAGACTAGGGGCAGTTAGGCGTGCCCACGCCTAAGACAGGAGTTCTTCGTTTACCCGAAAAAAAAATAAAAAAATAAAAAAATAAAAAAATAAAAAATAAAAAATAAAAAGACGAAATTGCCCTTATCCAAAAAGAAAAAAAGAATATATTTCAAAGGACCCGCAACCCTACTCTTTCTTTCTTCTTCTTTCTTTTCTTTTTCATTCTTCTTCTTCCTTCTTTTCTTTCTTTTCTTCTTTCCCCTCTTTTCCTTCGTCCGCCGCCGCTCCTCACCACGCCGCACGCCACTCTTTGCTGTTCGACGCCGCCGCCCTCCAGCTCCGATCCTTCGCCAGCGGCCAACCTGCTTCAACGCGCCGCTGAGCGCGCCCTTTGCGCAAGTTCCTTGTGCGCCGCCCAGCCCGCGCGCAGCGCGCTACTGCCCCACCTGGCACGCTTGGGCTCCAGCGCAGTCCAGCGCAGCCCAGCGAGCCCAACAGCTCGCGACAGCCACGCCAGCGTACTACCCAGCGCGCGTCACCCGTGCGCCTCCCTTTCGCAAGCTCCAGCCTCTACCCATCGCTCGACCAGAGCACCAGCACCAGCAGCCAGGCGCGGCGCAGGGGCGCCCTCGACCAACGCAGCAGCAGCAGCAGCAGCCCATGCGCGTGGCTTTCACGCGCGTCGCACCTTTCTCCTCCATGCCGCCTTTTCTCTCTTCACTGTCATCCACTGCCTACTCCAAACCTCCGGTGAATTCTGTCTTTATTTTTCTGTCACTAAGTAGCTGAGGCCAGATTACTAGTTTTCATTAGCTGATGCCAGATTTTAATTTCTTAGCTGAGGCCAGATTGTTGACTTGCTAGCTGAGGGCAGAAATTTTGTGCTTGTTTGGGTGCTGTGGTATATATCTGTGGTTGATTGCTGACTAATTGTTAAATTTTGTCTTCAACCAGTGATATTTGGGGGAAGTTCATATTTGGGTTGCTAATTTAATTGATTTTTGGGGGAATTTTGCTGTGTTGCCTAACTAATCGGTTTTTGAGTTGAATTGGTAGTAAATGAAAAAATTTTGATGTTTACAGGTTTAATTAGTTTTTGGAGTGAGTTTATTGTCCGTTTTTGCACTTGCCTGTGATTGGGTGCTGTGACTGGGGATCATTTGCTTGGGTGGTTGTTTGTTGACATATTTTGAACGCCATTACTTTGCCTTTGTCTTGTCCACTGATATCCAATGACCAAACCCAAAACTAAAGGCAAGAACAAGCCTTCCACTTCCACCCCTCAGCCTACGGTCCCCTTAGGGGGACCTGCCCCATCGACTGGGCCTGGAGGGCCCCGTACCTGCCTTGGACGGAATAGGGAGGTTCATATCTCCTCTCCGGCCCATTTTGGCGGTCACTTGACCTTCACCCGGGCTGCCGACAAGGAGCGGTATGCCTCGGCTTGCACAAGGAAGATAATTCCTTGTAAATACATCCATGGCCCTACACTTGATATGTTGAACCTTAGGAATGAGGTCACACAGCACTTGACTGACATAGGTTGGACCCGCTATGCTTCTATCATTCTCCCTACTTTTACTGAACTAACGTGGGAATTCTATGCTACTTTTGAATTTAATATTCCTGATAAATTCTCCGTTACCACTCCTGGGGTAGTGAGGTTTAGGTTAATGGGTAGAGAGTTCAACCAATCTATCACTGAATTTAATTTGGCCCTTGGGTTCATTGATATTCCCTACTCCCAGAGTAAGGAATATATGCACAGTGCGTGCGAGTACACGGAGCCATTTTTCTCTTATAACATTGGTTATTGGAGAGAATTGTCGGTTGACCGACACAACTATGACCCCAGTCAGTCTAAGGCATCTTATCTTAAGAGCGCCGCCTACCGTTATTTACATGGATTCATGGCCTACAGTTTCTCAGGTAGGAAAGATAGTTCGGGTACTTTGACCAAACCCGAGTTCTTTTTCATTTGGTGCATGGTTACTCGGACTAAGGTCAATTTGGGTAGCTGGTTTGCCCTCCACCTCCGCACTGTGCTAAGTAAGAAAAATAAGCCATTAATCTTAGGATCATTTATCACTCAATTGGCTGTAAATCTTGGGGTTTTGGACTTAAATAATCATAATTTGCATCATGCTTGTACTATGGAACCCCTCGATTTGGTGTGTTTGGAGAAAATGGGTCTTGTGCAACAGGTGAATGGCGCTTTCCAGTTTGCCCCCCCGGGGCCGATTTCTGTTCCTCCGAAGCGCAGAGCTTCCAAATCCACCGGCCTGGAGGCCGGTGGTCCTTCCACGGATGCCCCCGGGCCGTCTTCTTCGGCACCTCCACCGTCTTCCTCCGCCGACAGCCAGTTAACTGCCCTTCCATTCCAGATGCAGCACATGGACACTCGCATGGAGCGGATGGAGCGTCAAATGGCCGGCATGGCCCAGAATTTAGCACAATACCTCCACCACGTGGGTTTCCGCCCACCGTGCCCTCCACAACCTTAGTTCACCTCTGCCCTCCGCCGTATTAAGGGAAGTGTTGTTACCTTTATCGCTTTATTTTCATCTTTATCCGCTTCCATTGAGGACAATGAAAGGTTTAGGTGTGGGGGAGGGTTAATTATGCATTAGTTGTGCTTTGAGCTGTTTTATGTGCATTTTCCTTGCCTTAGTAGCTCTCTTCTTTAAACTGTGATGAATGCAATTGGGATGTGAGTATAAGCAGTAAGTTCATGCCATGGGGTGTTCTATTTCCCTTGATATTAAATTAATTGATGAATATGCTGGATTTGACATCAATTTGATCACTTTGCAATTTTTGAGCCTAATTTTTCGTTTGTTGAGTGATTAGTGCACATGGTTTGTCATTCTAGAACTTGCTCAGTTATGCGTGTCAAGACCACATTTAAATGAGTTTAATGCATTGAAATGATAGGGCACCTAGGAATGAGCCATTTTTGGACTTTTTTAAAACCAACCCTTGGATTATTTGCAACCATTAGGGAGCCAAGTTGAGCCTTAACTCCTATTCTTCGCTTGAGACCCTAGTTTTTAGCCGTAAAACCTCTTTTTAGACTTTCTTTTTGAACCTCGTGTGAAGAAGTGCTTTGATTTCATTATACAGAATTTTGGAGTATTAGTTGAGAGGCATTACACCTATCTATGAAAAAAAAAAAGGGGAAATGTGAAAAGAAGACAAAGTGCAGGAAATCAGCAAGTAAAGTTGATTTTTATGGTGCTGGTTGGGAGTTATTGAAAAAAAAAACAAAAAAAAAACAAAAAAAAAAACAAAAAAACAAAAAGAAAAAAGAAGGGAAGTAGATGAATGAAAAGAGGAGAAAGAAAAAGTCGAAGGTTGTGGCAAGTGCCAATTTACTTCACTCGTGTGATGGTTGAGATGCCTTGTAGTTCCCAATGTGCAAGAATCTGTGTAATGAAGTTCTGAGCACTTTCTTTATACCTTTTACACCCCTTTGACTCCTTTTTATCCTACCCTCTCACCCTAGCCCCATTACAACCTTGCAAAGTCCCTTGATTGTTGCATTTAAATTCACAAGTAAGTGGTGGCGATATGATATAAGAGCAAGCTTATGGTAGTGTCATTCTATTGTGTTGATTTGAGAGCCATCCTATATACATATCCTATACACTTGGAGTGAATGAGTGCATTTTAACTGTGAGAATTGTCGATTTGGTATATGCTGATTTCGATGCGGTTATTGGGAAATTTGGGATGCCATTCTTGGTATGAACTGCTGTGAATTGCTTAGTATCTCGATTGTACTTCTGAGTTAATTATGCTTGAGGGCAAGCATAGTTCAAGTGTGGGGGAGATTGATAGAGTGCATTTTAGCAGGGTATTTTGGGCATTATTGCACAATTATTTGATTAAATATCTTCATTAATTGGGTGGATTTTACTGATATTTTGCTTTGGTGCTAACTGCAGGAATAGGTACTAAAAAGTGTTTGAAATTGAAATTTAGAAGATGCGTCGCATGGGAGCCACTTCAAGTACTGGGGTCCGCTCGAGAAGTTGAAGAAACTTAATTGTAATAGATATTATTTTATTTTATTTTGAGGGAGTCTGGTTGCAATTTTGTACAAATAACAATTTTCGGAGAGGGGGAAATTATTATCTCTCGCGCGGCTTAGGTTTAGAAAAAAAACTTGCTCTGGAATGAGAGTGGAGGGCCGCAGCTTCGAAAAGAAAAAAACAATCGGAGAAGACAAAGCCATCGTTGTTGACTTTGTGATTCTTGTGAGTTTTTCATTAGCCTTGACCGAATTGAGGAATGAAACAATTGAGAAATCTTTTCTCTCGTAGGTCTTTTACTTAGCAATCCGAAAGAAAGCAAAGAAGGCCGCAATTGTTGACTTTGCATCCTGGCTTTTCTATCTTTTGCGAATTGATTGAAAACAAAACCAAGCAAAGCAATCTCTCGTATGTTGTTTTTGTAAGGAAAGAAAGAAAGCAAAGAGGAGCCGCAATTGTGGACCTTTGGAAATGCTTTTCAATCTGGCTTTGACCGCAGGAAATTGAAAGCCTTGGAAATCAATTGGAAGCAACTATAATCAATTGTTTCTGTTTCTTTCTTCGGTTGACCGAAGTGAACGAGGGTCAATTTCTTCCGTTTGCTTCGATTAAAGAATCGACGGCTTCTTCCAGCTTTGCCCGCATGGCCTGTACTCTAATCATGAGGAACTAAACCCCTAATTCTAGTCAAGGACCAACTGACGAATTGGTTCAACTAATACTGTGAGATCTAAACCATTTTAATTATTTTTTTCATTTATTGATATTTATATGTTCCTTGTTTTTAATCGCTATAGTCTTGTGTATGATTGATTAGTGCGCAATAATTAGTTATTCATATAGGCTATTTTGCTAAACAGGGGGAATTGAATCCGTAATTGTTCGTTACCTCTGTGTTAATAGCAACTGGCGTAATTGGGTTTATGTCAGGGGAACATATGATCTATCTTAAATAAACCCTCGTAGCGTGTTTGTTAGTTAGGATTGGACCTTTCTAATTATTAATGCAATCTAGAAATTAAATCCTACGGTCGTACCTAGGGTTATTTTTTGGTTAAAGAAATAGCTAACGGTCGTACCTTAGCTATCGAGAAATTAAGGAAAGGTTGGTTGTTTATTGCGTGCATGACAACTATAACTAATCTATTGATAAATGTTGGAATTATCTGTGATTCGATGATCAGTGCATGAACCATTTCTGAAGTGTACCCTTGGCTAGAGTTTCTCCAATTATTTCTTTAAATTAATTATTTTCTGCAGTTACTTTATTTTTAGCATTTAATCGTGAAAACCCCCCATTTGTCTTGATTCGAAAAGGAATGAATTTCTCTCCAGTCCCTGAGGAGACGACCCTACTTACCACTGTCTACTAGTTAGTGAATTCAGTTAAATAATTAATTCAGGTATATCGGATTAAGCAAACTCTTCGGGAACAGGGTGAATCAAGTAACCCATTGCACACCTAGAGTCCCTGCTCCAGTATTCGAATTGATTATTGACTGCTTTAGGTGGTAGTTAGGTTTTATTTATTATTATTGCACAGGTTCGGCACCTGTCAGGTATTGAGATTGATAAAGCGAAAATAGATGTTATATCTACTTTACCTTACCCCGCAAGTGTGCGGGAAGTGCGTTCTTTCTTGGGTCATGCAGGTTTCTACAGAAGATTTATCAAGGATTTCTCGAAAATTGGAGCACCCCTGTTCCAACTTCTGCAGAAAGAGGTGCCCTTCGAGTTCAATGAAGCATGTAGGAAGGTGTTCGATAGGTTGAAGGAGCTATTGATCTCCTCACCTATTATCCAACCGCCCGACTGGAACCTGCCATTCGAGATCATGTGTGACGCTAGTGACTATGCAGTGGGCGCGGTGCTGGGTCAAAGAGTGGGAAAGGCAGCACATGCTATATACTACGCATCTCGAGGCTTAAACGGAGCTCAGTCGAACTATTCAACCACCGAAAAGGAGCTTTTAGCTGTAATTTTTGCTTTAGAGAAATTTCGGTCCTATTTACTTGGTGCTAAAGTTATTATCTTCTCTGATCATGCAGCTTTACGGTATTTGTTGACCAAAAAAGAGGCAAAACCGCGACTTATAAGATGGATACTGCTGCTTCAAGAGTTTGACCTGGAGATCAGAGACAAGACAGGGGCCGAGAATCTGGTAGCAGATCACTTGAGTCGAGTACAAGTCACCGAGAACGACCTCCCGCTGAGAGAAACATTCTCCGATGAGCATTTATTTTCTGTTAATTTATCCCTGCCTTGGTATGCAGATATGGTTAATTTCCTAGTTACTGACAAGTTTCCTGCAGGATGGCCTAAGGCAAAACGGGACAAGTTAAGGAGTGATGCAAAGTCTTACATCTGGGATGACCCTTACCTCTGGAAGCGTGGTGCCGACCAAATCATTCGTAGATGTGTAAGTGAAAATGAATTTCAATCTATTTTTGCTTATTGTCACTCTTTTGCATGTGGAGGTCACTTTGGACCAAAGAGGACGGCTCGTAAGGTTCTAGAGAGTGGATTCTATTGGCCGACCCTTTTTAAGGATGCCTACTTATTTTGTAAGTTATGTGATAAGTGTCAACAAGTAGGTAATATTTCTCGTAGGGATCAAATGACCCAAACCCCAATGATTTTTGTTGAGATTTTTGACGTTTGGGGTATTGACTTTATGGGCCTTTTTCCTTCGTCTTATGGTTTTCTGTATATATTGCTTGCCGTAGACTATGTTTCGAAATGGGTGGAAGCAAAGCCCACCCGTACTAATAATTCCAAAGTGGTTGCAGAATTTGTCAAATCTAATATTTTTGTCCGCTTTGGGATGCCGCGAGCAATTGTAAGTGATAGGAGTACCCATTTCTGCAACAAGACGATTGCTGCACTTTTTAAGAGGTACGGTGTCTTGCACAAAATCTCCAATTCTTACCATCCTCAGACAAACGGTCAGGTGGAAGCATCAAATCGGGAGATCAAGTCGATTTTGGAGAAAATGGTTCGACCCGATAGGAAAGACTGGAGTATGGGACTTGAAGATGCCTTATGGGCATATAGAACGGCGTACAAGACGCCGATCGGCATGTCCCCTTATCGTTTGGTATTTGGGAAGCCATGTCACCTCCCCGTCGAGTTCGAGTATAGAGCATTTTGGGCAGTTAAACAATGCAATATGGACATCGAAGAGGGCGGAATTCAAAGGAAGTTACAGTTACAAGAACTGGAGGAGATTCGCAATGAAGCTTATGAGAATGCTGTAATTTACAAGAAGAAAAATAAGATATTTCATGACCGGCAGGTCTCTAGGAAGACGTTCGAATGTGGGCAAAAAGTTCTACTGTACTACACGAAATTGAAATTATTTCTAGGTAAGTTACGTTCTCATTGGATCGGTCCCTTTGTTGTAACTAATGTCTTTGATTATGGTGCAGTGGATATCCAGAGTCTAAGGATGGGGAAGAAATTTGTGGTGAATGGTCATCGTCTCAAGCCATATTATGATGGGGCTCCAGTTGAACGGGTGGAGACGATGCATTTAGAGGATCCGATTTGCTTGGTTTAATTAAATTATGGGCTATGTCTAGCCAAAGACATTAAAGAAAGGCGCTTTTTTGGGAGGCAACCGAATATTGATTTTATTGTTTTTAGTTGTTTATTTCTTTCGTTTTGTCGTTTCTCCGTTGGGTAGTATCAATGCTAATATCTCCTCCACTGTGACCAGGAAGTGAAATCTTGGCGTGCCCACGCGGTGATTGCGTCTCCTGAGGTCAAAGGACGAATACCAATATTGGCGTGCCCACGCGGTGATTGTGTCACCTGAGGACAGAGGATGTTTTGTAATCTTGGCATGCCCACGCGGTGTTGGACGACCCAAACCATGTTTTTGAAAAAAAAAATTATTAATTATTCAGTATTATTATTCTTATTACTATCATCAAAACAAAAAGGAAAAGATTATTTTCAAAAATATATAAAAAATATATATATATATAAAAAAATAAAACAAAAAAAATAAAAAAATAATTTTCAAAGAAATTTTCTTTTTAAACCTTAAGTTTTTGTTTTCTTTTCAAAAATTCATAATTTTGATATCCAAATTCGGAAAAATGAAGAAATAAGGTTTGAAATTTTTTTCTTTTCTTTTTCTTTCTTTTTTCTCTTTCTTTTCTTCTTTTTTCTTTCTTTCTTTTCTTTCTCTCTTCCTTCTTCCCTGCTGCCACTGTTTTCCCCTTTCCATCTTTCCTTTCGCACGCCGCCGCCCACGCCCTCCAAGCTCCAGTCCGCGCAGCCGCCTGCCCAAGCTCCACGACCACCGCCACCAGCTCCCTCACGGCAAGGAGCTCCTCCTTGCGCGTCGCCAGCGCACTCCAGCTTATCCGTCGCCGCACTCCTCTTCCTCACACGCCACCAGGAGCCAACGCCCGTCACCTCGCGGCCACCACCGGCTCGCGGTCAGGTCGCACGCCACCAGGAGCTGCCGCGAGCGCCGCTGCTTCCCTGCCCACTTCCCCCCTCGGCGCGCCCGCCTCACCTCTGCAGTCGCGCGGCCTCAGCCGCGCCTCTCTCCCGCTCGCGTGCCCCCACCCAGTCCTTCTCCACTTCAGCCCGCCATCGCGAACGGCGGTCGACAGTTGCGCGTTTCTTCCTCTCCTAGCCGCGACCACGCGCACCACCGAACGCAACAGCCTCCATCGGCAACCAGGCCTCCATCTCCCTCGCGCGCCTCTATCAACCAGCCAGGCCACGTAGCGCGCGCGTCACACCCGCGGCCAAGTCGTGCCTCCAGGCCACCACACACGCCACTCCCTCCTCGGCTCGACACGAGCTGCGAGCAGCGCCGCCGCCGCCTCTCGTCCAGCCCAATTCCTCGCGCACCACTCAACCTGCATCACTCGCGACGTGCAGCTCAGCGCCGCCGTCGGTAGCCCAACCTCCCTGGTGCTAGGTTTTTCTTATTAATTTTGTGGTCCCCGATTCTGATTTCTTGATGTTGATGGGATTTTGATGCTTGCGATTTCACTGAGTAAATTTGATTGAATTGCATCTGTGTTGCTGGAGCCAGTGCATTGGGTGATGTCCTGCAACTGATTTGCCTAGTCTAATATAACTGTCATTTGTTTAGGCTTTTGGAGTACTGTCTGGTGTTGTTTGTATCTCTTAGTGGATTCGGTTGGCTCTTTGATTTAATTTTTCCCTGTGCGTACACTAGTGGTACTGGTGGTGATAGTTTGCATAACCGTTGTTAATCTTGCGTTATTGGGTCCCTAATTGACTACTGGGCATTCGTGATTGGGTCATTTCTGTCCAATTGGAGACAGTTGCTAATCGCTAATTTTGGCAAGTTGAATTGGGTAATTGACTATCCAGTTGGAGACAGTTGTTGCTATTTTGGGTTCAATTATGTCTCATTTGCAGTAGTTTGTGCCAAATTGTGGGTATTTTGTTTGTTAATTTGGGACTTATTGAAGTTGGTTGCCTCTAATTGCCTTGTCTGGGAGCGTTTTATCGTTTTGGTTTCCTTTATTCAGCTCTTTGGAGCAGTTGTTGCGATGTTGGGCCCCGTTGGTTCTGCAATTGGCTAGGGCTTGGGTCACAAGTGCTTATTGATTAAATTTGCTGTGCCATTGGGGTACCTTTACGGCCTTTGGGTGCTTTAGGTGTGCATTTTATTGTTTGGTTTGGCAGTGTGATTTACTTCTTTTCTGCATGTGCACCAGTGGTACTGGTTGTGGTGTTTGGCTTATAATTTATTCATCTTATGTGCACCAGTGGTACTGGTTGTGTTGGTAATCTCGGACTGCTTTGTTTCTACATCTGACTGAATTGGGGCCACCAGTGGATATTGCTTGCACTTGCTGTCTTGTTGGGGTAATTTTTATAGCCTGTGGGTGCTTGAATTGTGCTTTCTATTGATTGGGTCATCTACTAGCTACCATGGTCAAACCACGGTCTTCCTCTTCTAGGTCCAGGACCCCTAGGACCCCTCAGCCCCCTCCACCCCAGCACTCCATTCCCGCCTCTGACCCCTCGCACGACCCTTCCTCCTCTGGGAGGAGGGCTCGTCTTGGGCGACAAAGGGGCGTCCATATCTCTGACCCTGCACATTTTGGGGGTCATTTGGACTTCACCAGGGCAGCCGACAAGCGGCGATATGCTGCGGCTTGTGAACGGCGGATTATTCCATGTCGTTATCGGGACGCCGCCACCTTAGGCCTCCTAAATATTCGCGTTGGTTTTGACGACTTGATTGAAGCCATTGGGTGGCTCCCCTATTCTCGTATTACTGACCTCCCGGCCTTTGTTGAGTTAGTTAGGGAGTTTTATGCCACATTTGAGTTCGACCTCCCCCCGGGCTACACAGTTTCTACCCCTAACGTCATCCGCTTTCATCTAATGGGTCAGGAGTTTCACCATTCCATTACTGACTTGAATCTGGCCCTTGGTTTTATTGATCCTACCTAGCTATGCCGAGTCTCGGGAGTATGCCGAGAGTGCATGTGACTATGTCCAGCCGTTTTTCTCCCGTTATCGCTATATTTGGGATGAGATGTCCGTAGACAGGGATAACTATGACCCTCGTCTATCTAAGGGTTCTTATCTGAAGGACCCGGCCTCTCGCTATATCCACCGCTTTTTGGCCTATAGTTTCTCGGGTAGGCGAGATAGTTTGGGCATTCTGTCTAAACCCGAATTTTTCTTTATATGGTGCATGCATAACAAGATTAAGATTAATCTGGGGTGCTGGCTCGCTTCTCAGTTCAAGTCTATTTTGCCTAAAAAGAAGCGCCCCTTGATTCTTGGGTCCTACATTACTCACTTGGCTTTTAATTTGCATGTACTTGATATTTCTAATCATAATTTGCATATAACCTGCCAAATGGAGCCCTTGGATATTCCATGTCTAGAGAAGATGGGCTTAGTTCGGGAGGGCGACGACGGTTGGGAGGTTGTTCCCCCGGGACCGCTTCGCGCCCCTCCTCGGTCATCTTTTGCCCGAGCTACCGCTGATGGCAGCGATCCCGGCCCGTCTTCCTCCGCCCCGCCCCATCCCACCCCAACGGCCGACAATTGGATCCAACTCCGGAACACCGTTGAGAGACTGGAGACTCGTGTGACTCACATTGGCATCAACTTGCATAACACGGCGCAAAATCTGGCTGCATTTATGCAACAGGCGGGAATTGCTCCTCAGTTCGCGCCCGATCCACCCCTGTTTTGACGACTACAGGGAAGTACCGTTGCCCCTCTCCTTGCTTTTTGCTGTTACATTATCACATTGAGGGCAATGTGTGACTTAGGTGTGGGGGGGTCAGTTTGGGTGCTAGATATTTCCAATTTTCGGTTTTTGGGGTGTTTTTCCCATGTTTTTTAGTTTAAGTGTTTCCAGTTTAGGTGTTGTTCCTTTATTCCTTTTGGATGTTTTTCCCTTGCTGATATCTTGGTAAATATGTTGGCAGCTCACTCTTTTATTGCTAGTTGTAGTTTACACTACGAGTTGAGTTTCGGTGGCAAGTAAGAGCATGCTGTTTTGGTGAAAATTTTGAGTTTAATGACTTGGTGCAGTTTTTGCTTGTTAGGATGGTACACAGAACTTTAAGAGCAGTTTCCATATCAGAAAGGATGGAAAAGTTCGAATGAATTGCCGTATAAGTGTTGATAGAAGTGTGGATGTTGAGCAAAATTTCAATGTGATCTATAGATATCACATAGTAAATATGTCAACTTAGCGTTTTGAAACATGAAGATCAGGCTTTAATTAGTCAAGTCATTCTTTCTTCTATCAATTTTGGGGTCCAACTATAGGTGGTTGTATGTAATTTTTCCAACTTTTTATTCTTGTTATACACCACCTAAGTGGAAAACTTTCTAATGGTGTATTGTAATGGTACCACTGTAAATTCTCATGTTGTATTTTTAGTATATCAAATGATGCACTTCAATTCTCCACATCTTATACTTGCAAAAAATATGTTCTTCAGAGTCACCCTAAATCGCATCCCCATTTTAAAAAAAAATGTCACTAAATCGAGATAAAAAAAGAAAGTTATCAATTTTGGTCAGAAAACATTAAAAGCAAAAAGCTTACACACCGCGTCATGAACATCACTCCTTAATGGTTAGTCTACACCAAAAGCCAGTTTCAAACATATGATTGCGCAATTTTCTGCAGTGGGGCAGAAACTTAGCAATTTTCTGCAGCTATGGCCTACTTAGCAATTCTGCTCCACAAAAATATATATAGCAGTACTAGCAGAAGACAACTCAATATCTTATCTTGTTTTTATTCCTAGTGTCTACAATTTATTCTTCTCTTTTCTTCATTCTTTTTCCACACGGAGATGGCCAACCAAGTTGAATGTTGACTTGGAATCTCTTTTGATTTATTTATGGAAGGAAATTCTTATCAGACAATTTCTGTCAGATTTTGTAGTATTTGCATTTCCAAGCAATTTCATACTGGGCTCCATATCCATTGATATTTAGGACGAAGATGCATTTATTTTATTGTACAGGAAAATTCTACTGAGTGATGGAAAATGTAGCTGGGGTAATTCACTAAAATGTACTTGTAGCTAATACTCTTACCATTCTTTACCAGTAAAACGAACAAGCGGAATGATCAGATGACTTTAGAAGAAGACTTTAGATTTATTAAACTGGTGCTATTGGTGTACAAAGTTACAAGTTACTGATAACTTAGAGTAGTTAGCAATTACCACGTTGTAACTCTTTGTAGCTTCTAATTTCAAAAAAAAAATAAAAATCAACTGCATAATTATGAAGAGCTTGACATGATAAAATTAACTAATTGGGTTATTGATTTAAAATATATTTTAGTTCCACACTAATCTACTGTATTTCTTGGCTACAGAGTTGCACAGCTGTTCTGTTGACTCTTCTGAGCATTTCGAAAATTTCTGTCATTGAAGGACGGTCATTTGGACGCACCACATTGCTTAAAGTCTCGAATTTCCTTGTCCTCCTCTTTGGTTGAACTTTCCTCTTTGTGTTGTTGATAACATTTATGATTCATAATTATCACAGGAAGATTTTAAAGTGACCCTTTTATGATTATTGATGCCTGGGTCCATGATTGATGAATAGTTGACTTGGGGAAAAAAAAATTTGATTGTTGACTTGGAAATCCATTTTTAATCAACTTCTAGAATACCAACAAGCATTTTTCTTCTTGGGCTCCATTGATGGCCTTGTCTCTCTGTGTAAGAAAATTTAAATAACATTTGCTCTGTTAGGCCGCAATGGACCGTAAAATGAAAATTTGGTTGTGCAAAAAAATCCAACAGAATCTATAGCAAACGGATATAGCTATAAACTGGGGATGTCAACTTGAAAATGCTTTGCACTTGTTGCTTTAAAGCGAATTCTTACGGCACAAATTATCATAAAAAGGAGGTCAAGTGAAAGCTTTTGGACGTATTGGCTCATTGCTCATATTCAGAAAATATTAGAAATAGTTTTACAGAATATTAGAAGCTACTGTCTACGATATATCACAATTGTAAAATAACAATCGACGGATTATGTACAAGTCAAAAGCCACTCCTAAAGCTAATGAATTTCTTGATTAACCACGGATCAATCTTTGATCTTTCCCAATTCGTTCAGCTCATCTCAAACATTTGCTCTTCCTAAAGGCAAGACTAATTTTTTTCCCCTTTACAATTCCTTCACCTATATATATTTTAATTCATAAGCATTAATTCTTTGGAACTTATACTTATTTTAATTTTTCATTTAGAATTTTTTGATGATTATTAATTTGTCAAATATTCTTATTCTAATGTGTATCTTAGAATTGTAGTCTTAATTTGCATAGCTCTAACGTGATTTATAGAATTTATATGATTTTGGCCCGTGAGCCAATTTTATCAATTTTAGTCAAACTTATGAAATCAAACTATAAAATATTTCAGGTTATAAGACAACAAAATAGGAATGCCTCCAAAAATAATTGATTCTTTTTTCAAGTGAAATGATCCCGGTATAAGGAAGAGGTATCTCATTCTAAGGAAACTCCTCCGATTGAGTCATCTAATTTCATATGCTTGATAGCAAATAAAGTAGTAGATTGGAGGTCTAATTTCATGTTTTACTTTATATGATGTCTTTTGTTGTTAAAAACATTTATTTTTTAGTTATCATCTATTAAACTTTCATTTTAAGTTTATGTGCTTTATTTGTTAAGATTTTTTTTTTTATCATTTCTTGATTGTTTGTTCGCGCCTCCCCTCCCCCAAAAAGTCAAAATCCTACATCCGTCATTGGGCTTGTCAAAATTCCAAGTCTAGATATAGAATTTTAATTTTTTTTTGTTCCTTGCTAATTTATCAACGTGCCCTGTTGATCGAGAAAATTGTAGATTCTAAGTATTGGGTTGTAGAAAATTTTTGCTTTCATTAGTTTAATAATGATATAGGTACAAAATCAAAACTTTAAGAAGTTTAATTTGCTGGTTAGTGTTTTCTATAAATTAAAAAGAAAATCATGCTTTAATGAGTTATAGAGAATTATGTCCATCTCATTATTGTCCTGTATCACCATTGAATTTGGAAAATGTTGTCGTATCTTTTGAGGCCCTCGTATTGAGATTCGTTAATTGTTATTGTCCTATATCGCAATTGGATCTGGAAAACTAGGATCAGATTTAGAAAAGTCGATGTAAACTTGTAACTTTTGGGGCCCTTGTATGTGAAGCAATCTGTTTGGAAGATCAACTCTATTGACTGGGGAGGTTTTCACTTTCCGATAACAGACCTATAGAATTCCACAAGCAAAACTTATTTTGAGTATTGGCATCCAATGATGGAAATTGGTAGCTAAATGTCTTAAATCTCAACTTCAATATTGAGGGAGTCAAATCTTGGCTAGAGGACTAAACCTGATTAATTTCGTATTTTAGGGCTAACCCTTACTAGTGAAGAATATGTTGCCGTTGCTAAGGTCAAGAGTTCAAATTTCAATTTTGACAAATAATTTGGAATTTTTCTCATTGTATGTAAGTTGTTATTTTCATCTTTTTATGGTTTTTTGTTAAATTATTTGTAACAGTGTTCAAATGTAGTTAGTTTGTATTCATCCGAGTAAAATTTCGAGTGCAATCAGTTGTACTTTGTTATTTTTTTTTAAAAAAAAGGAAATGATTTGCAGTAACCAAAGTCAAAGGAGGGAAAAGTTGGAACGAATTGTTGTACATATGTTGACAAAAGTGTGTGTTGAGCAAAATTTCACTATTTTCTATAGATATCACATGGTAAATATTAGGAGAAATTGACAAATTGGTCCCTCATATTTCAAAAAAAAATATTTTGGTCCTTCACATTTAAAATCAGCCACATTAGCTCCTAACATATAAAAACGTCTGCCCAATTGGTCCTAGAACTCATTTCCACTCACTTCTCCAACCAAAAACGGCACATCCCTGTCACGTGCTCATATTTTCAAGGACAAAAACAGAAACACATTTCATTCCCTTTGTTTAAAAAAGGGGTAAATTACACTTTACTCCCTGTGATTTAGTATTTTTTTTACACAACCCCCTGTGGTTTCAAAAGTTATAAATAACTTTCTCATGGTTTAGATTAAAGTGTCAAAGTGACGGAATTTGCATTCCATAACGGAATCAACTAAAATGTCAAAAATACCCCTATGTAAAGTTGAAAACTATTTATTAACCATAAGGGGAATATGTATATATTTTGAAAACCATAAGGAAGTTATATGGTAAAACATAAAACCATATAGAGTTAGGGTGTCATGCATATTATATTTATATATTTTAGTCACTTTAGCCATTTTAGTCTTTAAACAAGAGTAATTTCAACATTTTATAAGTTTCGTTACCAATGATTATTTCCGTTATTTTAACACTTTAATTCAAATTATGATAATGTTATATATAGTTTTTAAAATTATAGAGGGGTCATGTGAAAAATAACTATACCACATGGGGGAAAAGTGTATTTTGCCCTAGTAAAAATGGCCACCAAACCCAAACCACCTTTTCTCTCCCTTCTCCATTTTCATCTACCAAAACCCTAAGCATAAGCCACCAAACCCAAACAAGAATGTAATTTTTCCTACCTTACAAATGAAACTGGAAGCTCCACTAGGTTGATGTTTCAAATGAACCAAGAAGCAAGAATTCCTCAATACGTTGAAGTACAAATCCCTTACTTCACCCATGAGAACTCATTGGGTTTTTTTTGTGATATAAGGCCAAAACAAGAATGAGTTTTAATAAATTTATAGTTTATACCTTCCTGCTATGTAGGGAATGCTAGTTGGAAAATTAGCTTGAACATCCCCCTGTAAACAAGGGATAATCTCAGTCATTGCCTAAACAATTTTATGATCTTCACCATTGCTTTCGTAGCAGTGACCCTATCTTGGATCCCTACAAACCTGTGAGCACAAAATCAGTAAATTGATGGTACCAAATTGCAGGGAAAAGGATCAATCACATGCCTATGCTTTACTTACTCCAATACATGGTGCAAAAGTATATGAGATTCCAGTAGCTCTAGTTTCAAGTGCAGTTGCAACTGCAAAAGTATATGGGATTCCAGTTGCTCTAGTTTCAAGTGCAATTGCAACTCCTATCCTCTTCACAAGTTCTGGAGATGGGAAAAAAAGGGTGGTTTGAGTTTGGTGGCTTATTATTAGGGTTTTGGTAGATGAAAATGGGGAAGAGGGAGAAAGGATGGTTTGGGTTTGGTGGCCATTTTTTTTTTAACAAAGAGAACGAAGTGTATTTCTATTTTTGCCCTTGAAAATATGGGCACGTAACAGGGGTGTACAGTTTTTTATTAGAGAAGTGAGAGGAAATGAGTTCTAGAACCAATTGGGTAGACTTTTTTATATATTAGGATCTAATGTGGCTGATTTTAAATGTAATGGACCAGAAAAAAAATTTTGTTGAAAATGTGAGGGACCAATTTGGTAATTGATCCTAAATATTAAATTAACTGGTCTTGACTTTTGACACATCATGATAAGTTGTCAATTAGTCAAATGGTTTCATTTTCTACTATCAATTTTGGGGTTCACGAATTGAAGTCGTCTGTGGAATTTTTGACTAATAAATCCGTAGAATTCTACGAACCATACTTTTTTGAGATGGACTAGGTCTAATGCTAGAAACTGGAATGCATTAAAAAGTAGATGCTGAACTCCACAGTCTCAAACCCTGATTGGTTTCCTGATATCAAGACATTTGCAATTTGCATGACAAAATTTGTGGAATTAAGAATTTACTTGCATACAGTCAGTCAACGGTCGTTTCACATGACTATTACAATTGGCTTAGCTGATTCCCAATTTCCCTTTAACCAACTAAATGTGGCTTTATCAAAAGCAATTTCGTGACAGATTCAGAGCACATCTCGCCAGCTGGAAGTAGACTTGACTGTTAACAGTGAAGAGTTCGGACATGGAAACAGGGGGATTGATCACAGTGGCTATTTGTTTTTCTGCTTATATCCACTGAGCAACTAAGTATTGGCTTGGTGTTTTTCTTTTATTTCCTTACTGCATCATATCCGCTGTATTTAGGACTAATCAGCTATGCAAATCAATACTTCTACTAACTTTCAGTTGCTTTTTAAACTATTGTGACGGTTAATTTGTATAATGATATCTTCAAGTGATCCAAACTCGGTCCAATCACATGTGGGCTAGTGGCTACCACCTAAGTGGGTGGCGTGGGAGGCAAGGGTTCAGAGCTAGTCTCCCACCAAAAATGTCACATTTAAGTAGTTTGTTTCTAAAAAAATTCAGGCGGGTGTGCTGTGCACCCGTTTCGTCCAGTGGTAGTTTAGTCTCCTCCGGATTACCCCTAGACCTCCTTAGCTCCGGCCCCTCCTCCTTAGTGTAGGATAGATTAGGTTTATCGTCTCCGAAAAAAAATCCATTTACCTAAATTTACCCATATCCACCCATGAATAGATATATATGGGTATCTTAAATTTTTGCATATGAGTATAAATGGGTTACCCAATAATACCAATTTAATAAATGGATATTATTGGGTAACCCATCAAACCCAATTAACCCATTTAAAATTGTCTTCTCCCAGACCTTCTCTCTTTCCCCACCCTTTTTTTTTTTCAAATTTTTCATTTTATCAAGATGTTAACTACTTTTGTTTCATTATTATTATTATTATTATTATTATTATTATTTGTTGGTTTTATCTTATCATTTTATTTTCTCTTAGTTTGTTAACTTGCTCATTTTTCAACATTACTAATTTATGACAAGTTTTAGCCTCTTTTCTTACTTTTTCAAAATGAAATTTTAAGTTTACACTCGAAAAAATACTAGAGGTTCAAAATTTTTGAATTAAATTTTTATATTAACTTTTATACTACTTAGTTCAAATTTTTATATTCTTATTGTTTAATTATTAAATAGTATGTAATTTTGCGACATAGAGTACGGATGGGGAAAAATTTATAATTAGGCTTATTGAGCATTATAAATAAATATTTAAAACTAATGATAGGTGTAAAGGATGGTATAAATTGATAACTTAGTTTGCAAAAATGAATTTAAATGAATTTACAAAAAGTTAACATAAATGGGTAATTGAGTTACTCAATTCATTTTTTGACTTACCCATTTTTACCAATCTTCTAATTGGATTGATTCACTTATACACATTATCTATTTTACCGAATCCAAACCCGCTAAATCACTCATATTTTGACACCTCTATGCATATCACACAATACCTGCATTACTGGGGCATGCTGAGCAAATGTATATGCAGTGTTAGCCCATAAAATAAAGAAGCTTACTTGCTACCATATATCGTAGGTGTATTGAAGAAATTAGATATTGCAGGTAAATTTCTTTTGGTCTTCGTGTTATTTATTTTAGAGATGAAAAGCAAACTTAAAACTGAGCATTTGACAACAGGTCCAATTATAGCATTTCTTTTTCTTGCAGTAGCAATTAGTGCAGTTTGCCACATTCATCCCAGAAAGGAAATAGACAAAGAAAACCAAATGAGACTACTGATGGATTCAAACGAGCTCTTAGCAGACTACTGATGGGATTCAAACGAGCTCTTGGCAGACTACAAAGAAAACCAAAAGGTTTGCCACTTTTTGGCAGACTACTGATGGATTCAAACGAGCTCTTCTTTATGAGTTCCTACCAAATGGTTCTTTATGAGGTTATACTAAATTACTAATGACACTTTTTATTAATTATACACTTTTTTTTTTATTAATGATACACTTCCTTTCCCTGTGCATGTGGGTGGGCCGGGGGCAGGAGGAGCGAGTGACAAGGGATGATGGAGCCGGGAAATGTTTGGGCAATGGGTTATGCTGCAGCTCCTTCAAGAGCATTTTTTACTACATTTTTTTTGAAATTTCTTTTGAATAATCTCCTCTACATTACTTCAATTTCTTCCTCTTCACTCCTTAAAGTGATGGAGGTTGATGTTGAAAGCGGGACGGATGTTGATTTCAAATCCTATTAGTATAAAACTCTTATGGTTGGAGACAAAGATGATGATTGATATGCAATATTTACAAGTTTGATGGTTTTTTTTTAATTTGTAGTATTACACTGTAGTGCATTTATATTGGGAAATTGGATTATATTTTTTTAATTTCTAGAAACTCTTATGGAAGTATTTTTTTAAAAAAAAAAAATCAAATAGATTGAGTATTTCCCACCTTTATCCGGAAGTCTCTAAACTATTTTTTTAATCTATTTCTAGAATACTTGTATTTTTAATTTCCCATACCTGGCCGGTTGAACCAATTGGACTGAAGCCGAACACTTGGCCCAGGTCACCCACCGGTCCGAGTTTAAAGAACAAATACGCTGCTTACTTACATTTGCAAGTCGACTGGTGATTGGGTATTAGGTTTTGGTTCCCCAAATGCATACCTATGGAAGCTTGTACAAAGGAAAATAGTTATACATAAAATCTAGTCTAAGCTACAATAACAGCCCTACCCCTTCCAGTACTTGTAGGGATCCTTTTTACATGGAGAAAAAGATGACTGCTAGTAGCTCGATGCATTCTTAAGGACTCATTTCGCTTCCTTCTGTGTTTTTAGAGAGAGAGAGAGAGAGTATTATAGCAATTTTGCAAATCCGATTTAGATCTACTTGCTAGTTAATTCGTCCGGGCTTGATTTGTATTCTGCACTTTTCAAAAAAAAGGCTCACATGACATACAAAGCTATCAATCTGCAATAAGATAGCCAATTTATGATATCAACAGGAAATAAAATCTGACAAAGAGCCATTGATTTCCAACGGTGGCCTGTCAATTTCACATGCAAGTGCATGATGATTTAGAAACCAGGAACTAGAAAGTTTGCAGCTGAAGATATGGGATCACAATTACAATCAACATTGATTTCAACGGTAGCACGATCCCTTGTTTGGCACAAACTAGAGGTTCTACAAAGAAAAGTGAAATATGAGAAAATGCAGATTGAGAAAACCACACCTTTTCGTGTCCTGAAGAAAAACCTAGATTTACTTCAGCCACCATTATTACAGAAGCTTGAAAATACTCATAAGAACTTCCTGTATGGCCTCCCTGCATCCTCATCTTGCATATGCTGTCACCAAAGCAACCATTGTTAAACTTATGTGGAAGTATACAGGACAGCACACATAAATGAATCAGAAATAAAAACAAATACTTTAGCCTTCATATAAAAGAAATAAACACATTCAAAAAAAGAGAATCCCAAATGTTTCAGTATTAGATTAAAAAAAAAAAAGATTGCAGAGGATAACCGAGTCCAAAAATCAGACCAAAGACCAAAAAAAAAAAAGGCAAAATCTGCATATCGCACTCTCCAGAATCAATTCCAGTAAAATTTTACACAGCTAACAATCAGGCAGCATATGGTTCACTTCACTATATAAGCAATCACTACTGCCAGCCATATGAAAGAACAAACGTGAAATTTCTAATGCCAGAACACACTCTTAAAGGTAGCTAGGATAATATACTACATTGGCAGTCCTCCAAAAGAATGTGCTCTGTTCGATTTTGCTCTGTATGCACTTAAGTATCAAAAACAAGAAGCACAGCCGGTATGGTTTTTCACATGAAGTACAACAAAATCACTGTACACAATAAAGTGTCAGCTCAATTCAGACAAACACTAGGACATAGTAATTCTTATTTTCTTCTATTTTTATAAACATTTACATACCTATTCCATTTCTCTTTGTGCCTACCCCACTACATAATCTCAGCTACTTCTACCCAAAAAGTTCCACTTAATCTTTTCTGATACTAAAGTCCCATTCTCCATTTTGTGTTCTTTCCCTGCACGTTAAACTGATAGGTTGGCTAAAAATTTGAACGCTGGTTTGCCTATTATTTGTACTAGATTTGAAGTGCTTAAACAACTATTGGAGTGTTGTCACTAAAGAATTGTAAATCTTATTCAAATTTCTAAGGATGTCCTTTTGATCCTAGAAATACAAAAATTGTTGATTTACCTACCTCAAACAACGACTTCTCAAGACTAATACGGCAGCTCCTACTATTGCATATCTTTCAGCAGGTTATGCTAGTAATTGGGATCCTTTAAAAATTAACTTGACTCCCAAGTCAGTATTTAGCATATCTGACTTTAAAGTCACCATTTCAAAAAAGCAATTTCTGGTTTTGCAACCAAATGGTTTTAGTCCATCAAACTACCCCATCCAGCTTGATAATGATCTCGCTGCTTATTCAAAGTGAAATAAGAAAGTGGGAGCTTGATGGCAAGGAATCCATTTGGAATAAAAAGAGGTTTGAGCAAAGAGCACTTTTTACAACTTTAGGGTCAATCTTTCACACAACTATGACAGTTTAATCAAAGCCAGATTTTACATTTTCCCAAACCCAGAAACTGCTGTACTCCAACACGACAAATCACCACTTAAAAAATAATGAACTAGAACCTCTCCGAAAGCAAACACAACTTAGGAGTTTCTCCTAAAAAAGAAAAACATTTTGGCAAAAGAAACTCTTTTAAGTCATGTCTCGCTTCTTTCTAGATACTCTGACACATTCTCAAGCCTCATTGCTCAGACATATTTACATCGAACGTTGAAAATGCTCTGAATCAGTGGTACAATAACAATAATGCACCCAAGAAAAAATTGTGTCTTTGCAAACCCACAAGCCCTTTGTACTTCAATTTGCACAGTGAATCTAATATAACTAAAAAGGCTTCAACTTGGTAGCATTACAATTGGGCTAATCATAGTGGCACTGCACTTTTTGCCAATGGCCCTCCATTTCTTCATCTTCTTTTATGAAAATTGCAAAAGATATAGAGTGCCATCAACGACAATTGGAGTGCCAGTATCATCACTCTCATAACTAATACTTAGCTGCCCAAATGCCTAATTAACCAAGTATAACCTAAAACCCAATATGCTAATTGCACAATTAACTAATCAATTCTGCAGAACTGAAAAAAGAAAAACCCTAATTATCACCAAGGAATTTGAGCAGCAATCAGATCCAAAAATAGGGCAGGCATCTATCGGATGTCGTCTTCAACAGATAATAAGAAAGAATAACTCTGAAAAGGAAAAAAAGGAAAAAAGTTCAGTTTGGGGCTTACGAATTCACGGACGATGCCCTTGTAGACTAAGACCGGGATGGCGACGCCGAAGATGCCGACGAGAGCCAGGTTCCGGCGGGTCCATCGGAAGTTGTACTCCAGATTCTCTCTGGCCGTTGACCAATCTTCGATCCAACGGTTCTTATTTGTTTCCATTCCTCCGCCCATTTTCAGTCGGGTCGGGTCGGACCGTCTTCTTCTTCTTCTTCCTTTCTACTGCTGCTTGAGAGTGAGCTCTGGAAATGTATACTCTCTGTAAGGAGCAAATGGAGCTTGGAATTTGGCCGGTCGAAAAGAAAGAATAAATGGATATATTGATTGGTGTGAAATGACAGAATTATCCTCACCATTGTTTTCGGAAATTGGACTAATACCCTTTCAAAATTTGAGTCATGTTTCTTTTACCCCCTAACAAGGCAAATCTAAGAATTGTAGATTAATAACAAAGGCCTTCTAGAAAAAGTAAAAGTACTATTTTAGTAGTAGTTATAATAATGATTTTTTTTTCGTTTGGAACTTGGATGACATTTACGGATTGGTCCTTGATTTTGGAGAAGTTTGATGGTATTTAAAGTTATTGAAATCAATCTTGCTACATTGATTTTGGTCAAAGAGTGGTTGTACTTTAAATTCAATTTTCACGTCCCTCGATGACTCAAAACTGTAAAACTTTAATATCCATGTTTGAGCAAAAGTTGATTTCCCCAACTTTTATTCCATATAAAATTTTAACCACTGATTTTCAAGTATTCAAGTTATGACAACTATGTAATTATTGCAACAATTCCTTTTATCCTTCAGGTCTCCATATCTTTTTCATGAAGGAAAGGCAAGCCAGATTATAAGAAATATTTGTTAATTTGTCTTACCAATATATAGCAAGTGTTTCCATTTCTCTAGAATGGGTAATTTTTTATAACATGTTATAAATTTACGTCACAGTTATATATAATATCCAATAATTTAAAAAAAATATTAAACATTTAATTATTAACATTTTTGTTAAGAACAGAATATATTAAATTAAAGTAGGAATCACTTTTTGAATTGATCACAAAAAAGTGGTTTTATATTGAAATGAATACTTGCATATGCTTTGTGGCCATCCCCACACCAAAAGAAGGAAATGAATGGATGTATATCTTACTTTTTTCTTCAAAGTTTTTATTTGCAAGTTTTTTTTTCCGAGTATCCAATAGGTATTTGTTAATATAACTAAATTCCATACAACCTGTCATGTACATACACACGCTATCAATTATTATCTTCTTTTATATATATATATATATATATATATATATATATATATATATATATTAATTGATCTTATCTTTCTAAATACATCTTAACGGATGTCCAATGAATATTCGTTATGGTACATCTATTGACTCTATTTATTTAGACACATATACACCTAAATTTAATTAGACCAACAAACATATATGTTCCTCAACCCTATTTACACGGCTAAAGAGCAAGGAAAAACAATACTTCCATAATCTGGCTGTGTATTACGTGCGTGTGCTTTACAAAGAGAATATGATTTTGGGGTCATGCAGTTGACATCAAGAACAGCATGGAAAAGTTAAGGTACTAAACGTACTAAGTCCTAGAGACGTTTGTTTGGATTGACATAATTTCAAATAAAAAAATTTACTTTACAAGTTACAATCACCTTTTTATCTTTCCAATCACCTTTTCATCTCACATACATTACATCACAAAAAGGTGCTACAGTAATTATTTCAAATAAATCATCCAAATAAACGTAGGGTAGGCGGGGTTTTTCAGACCAGGTAGGCGCGTGAGACGTAGGGTAGGTGGGGTCAATTTTCAATTAACAAAACTAGTGGAAATTTTTTTTTAATTAGGAACAATCAAAAGATTGATATCCATGTTTGATAAAATTGAAATTTGAAAATTGAAATTTAAAATCAAATTTAAATCAATTAAATTATTAAATACTAAATCTGATATATTTGAGTGCATATCAAATTAAAATAATAAGTGAATAATTTATCGCTAATATTGAAGTAAATTTTGCCTAGAAAATTCGATGTTACTTAGTTAATTGAGATGTTCTAATATTGAAGTAAATTTTGACTAGAAAATTCAATATTACTTAGTTAATTGAGATATTCTATTTTTTGTTATCAAACACACTTGAACATGATAAGATCTGACTTTATTAAGTTTAAATATTGAACTAGTTATCAAATGGGGCCTTAGATCATTGACGTGTGTTACTTAAGATCTACTCAAATTAAAACCTGTTAAAAACATCATACATTGTTCTCGACTTGTTGCAGTGTTAATATTTTGTGCCCTTCATCCATCATAGCAAGTTATTTGTTTAATAAATAAGGAATATTTATTAATGAAATGGTTCAAAATCGTCCAATGGTTCTTAAATCATAGCAAGTCATTAGTCCTACCTGGTTTGGAGTCTCAATGGTTCTTAAATCATGAAACTTGAACGGCTGATGGTCAAAATATCTTTCAACCTTAGTTAATATACACAACCGATAACCTAAGGTAACTCCACAATCATATTCAAAAGGCAATTGCTGACTTCCGATATAGCCGAGGACCTTAAGTACAACTCACGCACACTCACTAGAATCGATGTGAGAACATTTTATGGGGAAAGGGAAGTGGGGAGCCTATGGAAGGTCAAAATATCCTCATTTTGAAATTTCATAGCTTAAATAATTCGTTGTAAACGTACTACAAGATGGAGTTATCATATCTACTAGTTTATTAAAGGGAATAATTTCAGAAATCTTTCATGCCTATCTAACAATCGTAGGCAGTACGCTCTACCTTATAAAAAATTATACGGGTCTCCCTTGATTAATAGTAGATGTGTCAAAATGGGTGACTTGGGCGGGTTTGGGTTGGATAAAATAGGTAATGGGTATAAGTGAGTCAACCCATTTATATCTATTTAATTAAATGGATATAAATGGGTACGTCAAAAAATGAATTGGGTAACCCAATTACTCATTTATAACCCATTTATTTTAATTTTTTATAAACTCATTTAAATTCATTTTTGCAAACTAAGTTATCAATTTATGCCGCTCTTTGTCCCCATAATTAATTTTAAATATTTTCTTATAATATTCAATAAGCCTAATTACCAATTTTTTTTTCATTTATACTTTATGTCGCAAAATTACATTTTATTTAATAATTGAATAATAAGAATAAAAAAATTTGAACTAAGTCCTATAAAAGTTAATATAAAAACTTAATCCAAAAATTTTGAACCCCTAACATTTTTTTCATATATAAATTTAAAATTTTATTTTAGAAAGATAAGAAAAGAGGCTAAAACTTATCATAAATTAGTAATGCTAAAAAATGAGCAAGTTAACAAACTAAGAGAAAATAAAATAATAAGATAAAACCAACAAATAATAATAATAATGAAACAAAAGTAGTTAACATCATGACAAAATGAAATTTTTTTTAAAAAAAAATGGGTGGGGGAAGAGAATTCTAAATGGGTTAATTGGATTTAATGGGTTATCCAATAATATCCATTTAATAAATGGGTATTATTGGATAACCCATGGGTCTGTTTGGATTCCTTGTTTTTGGGTCTGTTTTTGAAAAACTGTTTTTCACATTCCAAATGCTACAGTAAATGTGTATTTCAAAAACAACTCCAAAAACACCATATCCAAATAATATATAAAAAACAACTCCAAATACATATTTAATATGTTTATTTCAATTTGTATATTTCAATTATGTATAGGATATATATATTATATTAATTTAAATATATTTATTTATACAAATTATAAATGTTTTATTTTATATAAAATATATTTTTATATATTTATATACATATTATATATTATATATTATATAAATTATATATAATATAAATGTAATTATACATTTATCTAAATATTTTATATTATATACTATATATTTAATATATACATAATATATTTTATATATATATTATACATTTATACATAATATATATTTATGTATATTTATAATATACATTTATATTATGTATTATATATAATATAATACATTTATACATTTATATTAATATACAGAATATTAATTATATATTTATACATAATATTAATATATATTTATAATATATTAATTTATACATTTATATAATATTCATTTATAATTTATACATATTTATAATAATATACATTTATACATTTATAAATATATTTATATTATGTATTATATATAATATAATACATTTATAATACATTTATATATTTATTTATAAATATACAAATATATTTATTCATAAATATTTATAAATGTATATAAATATAAAAATTATAAATTATAAATTATAAATTATAATATACATTTATATAATATTTATTTATAATTTATACATTTATAATAATATACATTTATACATTTATAAATATATTTATATTATGTATTATATATTATATAATACATTTATATATTTTTATATAAATATATAAATATATTTATTTATAAATATATAAATATATTTATTTATAAATATTTATAAATGTATTATAAATGCATAACTGTATATAAATATAAAAATATAAAAATTATAATTTATACATTAATATAATATACATTTATACATTTATAAATATATTTATATTATGTATTATATATAATATAATACATTTATATATTTTTATATAAATATATAAATATATTTATTTATAAATATTTATAAATGTATTATAAATGTATAAATGTATATTGTTATAAAAATTATAAATTATAAAATAATCGAAAATATTTTTAAAAATACATCTAAAAATAATCCATAAAACATCTACAGTAAAAGTTTTTCATATATTTTTTGAAAAACAACCCAAAAACAACTAATCCAAACGGACTTGTATTTGAAAAACGAAATGCTACAGTATTGTTTTTCAAAAACAACACCCAAAACAGCTAATCCAAACGGACAACATGTATATTCATATACAAAAATTTAAGATATCCATACCTATCTATTCATGGACGGGTATGGGTAAATTTAGTTAAGTGGGTTGGTTCGCCACTTATAATTAATAGGTCTCAATAACCAAAGGTTAGCGTCAGCGCAAGAATAAAATTTTAGTACAAAAATACCCCTTGTATTGAAATCAAAAAGCAAAAAATAATTAATGAAACCAATCACCAACATCTACCAACCACCTTCTACACTTTGCTACACCTCGATCTGCTAATTACCTAAGAAACCATCTCCACCGTCTCTAATGCCTTCACCAACCAAAATTCTAAATAACTTCAGCCTTTTACCATCTATTCCTTTGCCGAGCAAAGATGGACTCCTCCAGATTAGGGGTGTTATCAGAATTAACACAGATGCTGCACTAAACCATAAGAAAGGAAATGTAAGGAAAAGCGAATGGGGCATTGTCACTGGACGATGATTGCTAGTTGAGCCATACCAGGAAAGGGAGGTGCTGAGCCAATGATTGAGGAAGCAAAGACAATTAGACAGGCCTCGGTGGAAGCAAAGAAGTAGGATGGAGATGGATATTGTGTCAATCAGACTGCAAGGCACTTGTTGGAAGAATCAAAGATAGATCCAATGATGAATTTATTTTAATATATTTTTATTTTCTGTTAGTCCAAACATGTAAAAAGTAATCAATTTGGGGTAGTCTTGTTACGATCGAAGCAGCAAGTCGAGGAAATTATTACTATGCTTTGGACAAGACTTTGAGGAAGGATCGAAGAATCACTTACAAATCACTTACATGTTGGATAATATGACTTTGCTCTGTCCCTTTCAATATATTTTGTTTTGGTTGATAAGTCTTGCCAAATTCTAAAAAGTACGAAAAATGTGGTGCCCATGTTCCCTAGTAGGGCTTTTTCTTTTCCGTTTATGATCAGTTTTAATAAGTCATCCTTGAACAATTTCCGAATTGGACTCACTTTACAATGAAATTTACTTCAGTGAACATATATTTCCTATATTATACATATAATTTTTTCCTAATTCATCCCGAAGTATTTTTTTGATCAAGATAAGTTTCTATTTCATAAGGAAGATTAAACCAAGAAGATTTGCTTTATAATACACAACCTCGAAATAATACTGAGTTTGAGTTTGTATTTTATAAATAAAAGTTTGTTGCCATTAATTTCCTCACGAAATCAGTTTTTACTTAACAAACTATTTAGGGATGGTTTTTGGAGAACATTCCAATTTTAATTGAAAAATAAAATTTCATTGAAATGAATTAATTTTGGAAAGGATTCAATGAGGAAATTACTGAAGGATAACTTATTGAAAACTACAAAAGAACAAGAGGAAGTATGGCTTTTAGAATTTAAACATTCAACAATAGTAGGAATGAAAATTTTCCCAAGAAAATGATCTTCACATGTTTTGTTTCATGAGAAAAATTAACGTTATTATACATTAAAGAAATATGGCAGTAAATCTGGAGGTCTGTAAATATATATTTTAACAAAATGCAGAGGCGCGTAAATGAACTCTTTACGTTGTGAGGACTGCTCTAAATAGCACATGTAAATAATAATAATAAAAAGTAACATACAACGTGCGATGCACGTGCTCTAAAACATAAATATATTTTACAATTATTGTTGAATTTATCGATGTAAGACTGATTTCGAGGTTGTGTATTATAAAGCAAATCTTCTTGGTTTAATCTTCCTCGAAATTAATGAGAGAACATTCCAGGTCACGAACATTCCTCGAAATTAATGGCAACGGATCTTCTGTACCACACCCTATCTCACATCCTATCCCACTCCTTCTAATCTTGCCAAGTGTCCCTTAATAAATCAAACCCTCAAACAACCCAACCCAACCCAAGCTCGAAGAAACCCACCAAGGAAAAAGGAAAATAAAACTTGGGTTCCTCCCAAAAATCTTGAATTTTCTTGCTAGATTTTAGTCTGCAAAATTTGTGTGTGTGAATGGGGGAGAAAGATAGTCTACTGCGAGAGTGTTTGTGGGCGTGGGAAAGATAGTCTAGTGCGGATCATCAATTTGTCTATTTCAAGTTTGAACAATTTGTGCGCAACGGATCATCAATTTGTGTATGTGAATTGTGAGTGATTTTTGGGAGATAATTTTCGGGTAGACGAGAGGACAGAGCTTCAATGGGTTTTAGGGCTTTTTTCTCTTGATAAATTGTGATTTTGTGAGAGAGTTTTTATTTTAATTGATTTTGGTTATAGAGATTACGTTTCTCTACCCGGTTGATCGATTAATCAATTTAACGGGGTGTGGTCCGGGTTGGGTTGTTTGAGGGTTTGATTTATCAAGTGACACTTGGCAAGATTAGAAGGAGTAGGATAGAATGTGAGACAGGATGCGGTACAGAAAATCCGTTGCGCATTCATTCTGTCCTCCTGTTTCGTCTCTTTCAAGCAAAGTGTTATATGTAAACATGAACATGTCTTACATTTTTTGCTTTACTTGTTCCCAAAAAATTTCTACTTGGAATTTGGTCTGTCTCCAAGAAATGGTGATCAACCTATTGAACAATTTCAATTTCTTTCAAGGTCGGCAGTTTAAGGATTTATCATTCCAAGGGTTATTAGCTCTTCTGCTTCGATCAAAAGATGGTGGTCATAACGACTTTTATAAACCCACCCTTCAGCATAGGCATATCCAAGGTTCAATCTATTGGAAAGAAAGCTTTTCTTTGTGACGCTGAACATTGTGTTTGATCCTTTAAAGTCTAATCACTACAAACTTGTATGTTCATGATCAGACTGTTACACGGCAAATGAATGAATCTAGTTGAAACACTCTGAGGAGAAATGCATTCTCTGTATGCTCATCAGAAAACTGGGATTTGGAGCAACAATGATGATACATATTCAGTGTATAGTTATCTCATAAATGGAATGTTGTGGAATGGAAATCTTCGCTAATTGGATGGAAGGACAATTGTGCTTCGATTTAGATAAAGAATGCCTTAATTTGAAAATGCCTTCTCTTCATGTGCATCAAAGAAACTTCCGTATTTGGTACTTTGGAGTGTCTGAAGAATGTTTGTATCTTATTGGGGTTAACGATATTCCACAAGCAATATTGTTCGACATTTTTTAGATGAAAAGAAACTATTTGCAATAGGCTTTAAGGTATCACATAACCTTACTCCTTTGACAACTTTGTACCGTTCAACGGTGCATGAAGTCCCTAGTCCGTCCAATCATTGATCAATGTAGATTTTGTATACCTTGTTTTCTTAAGGATGAGAAAGAAAAGAAGCCAAGGCTTGTGGATCCTGTACTGGGTAAGGTATTTTTCTACAAGATTAAGGATATGGTTGTTAAGGAGCTTGTTGAAGTAAAGCCAGTGGATTTTGATCATGGATGGAATAATAACTTTCATCATTGTATGTATTTCTACCACGCTCATGGTGATGATTTCTAGTGTTTGATTTCATGAAGAAATTTACAACAACAAAATACTATTTGCAGTGTACAATGTATAACTTGGATTTATTTCAATGGATCCAACAATATTCAAATGTACAATCATGTTTCACAGAACGAGTGTTGCACGTAAAAATGGCTGTTACTTTTCATGAGAATTATTTAAATTCTATTTTTCGTAAATAACAATAGTGTAGACTCTTCTCTATTTTCTTAGAAGTTGTTATGGTCCAAGAGTTTTATGTACATTTGATGCCCTATTTCTTTTATGCGAAATACCTCATTCTTCTCCAATGGAACAGAACAAATGAAGATAAAATGTCTTTTTTTTGGGTAAGTTTCACTTTGTCTCTTCAAGCTATATGCAGAATTTCGCTTTAATTCTTAAACTTTAAAATAGGATACTTAAATTCATAAATTATAAAATTCGTCCTAGTTAAGTAAAATCGTTGACGGAGTCTAGAATATCATCATTGTTTTAACGGTCAATGGAACAGAACAAATGAAGATAAAATGTCTTTTTTTTGGGTAAGTTTCACTTTGTCTCTTCAAGCTATATGCAGAATTTCGCTTTAATTCTTAAACTTTAAAATATGATACTTAAATTCATAAACTATAAAATTCATCCTAGTTAAGTAAAATCGTTGACGGAGTCTAGAATATCATCATTGTTTTAACGGTGTGAAAAACACGTGCGGATTAGCAATGGCATCAAAGAAAATTCATGAAAAAAAAAAAAAAGAAATTAAGGGGTCATGGATGTGCCCTACACAAAATAGAGTAGTTTACCGGAGCATTGTAAACTTGATCGAGATTGGCTGCAGCAGTGAAGTATTGTCTGACGGGATACCTGAATAACCATCACCGGTAGCAAGATAACCTTCATTATCCAATAGAATGAAAGTCCAATTATACCCTGGGTAGTAATAATTGTAACAGCTAGTGGATGGATAATAAATTACCTTGCTTTGCATCTGATTTTGGATTGGCACCCTTGAAACCAGTTGTAAAATCCCCAAAGTGGTGAAAGGAGAAGCTGTGTCAGAAGCTAATCCCTTTTTGTTTTTTTTTCTTTTTGAAGCCACATCTTTCTCAGGTTTCAGTAGTAGAATCAGGCTTCAGAGCTTGAACTATTTGTTACTTTTTTTGCGTCTACCTGAGATTCTGCCTATAGTTTGAAGCGACAAAGTGGAATCTACCTTTTTTTGTCTTACTCCTATTGAATGTTTAATTTCTCAAAACTGTGCATTAATTTCTTCTTGAGAAGTGCATTAATGTTTCGAAGCACACACTTCGCACGTTGACACGTTATTTTTCAAGATACTCTTTTCTTCAAAAAAAAAAAAATTTCAGCAGGAAAAGAGTGATATTTAAGAAGTGAGGAGGTGGTAGGGGATTAGAAGTTAAGAACTCTAATTTTTGAGTCTCAACTTTAGTTACTAGATCATAGTCTTCTTGACACTTTTCAAGATAATCATTTCCATATTGTTTATCTTTAATAATAATGCTAGCAAAGTAAGAGTTTACGAACAACACCTCTACATTTTGTAATTAGAATATCTAATGAAATTAGAGTTTTCTCCAAATTTGTTGCCCTATTTCTTTATGTATAATATCGTAACTTTTCTCATGGAAAAAACATGTGAAGATCATTGCCCAAGTAAACTTTTCTTTCCTTCCATTTTTGAGTGTAAGTTTGAAGTTAGTCGCTGTGTTCCTCATTGAACTCTATCCAAAATTAATTTTATTTCAATGAAATTCTATTTTCTAAATTAGAACAGGAATGTTCTCCAAAACCCATCCCTGAATTGTTTCGCTCTGTAAGAGCTTTGGTTTCAAGAAGAAGTTATGTTGACAATATTTCATTCATAAAATGCAGCCTCGAGCTCGATATCATTTCAATAAATCCAACTCAGAATCCCATGTCATGGACCCTCTTCCCAATTCCTATTTCGTATTTTGTTTTTGTTTCGACTTTTTTTTATTTTTATGAATTCTTCGACCCCAAAACCAAAAGAAATATCCAGAAACCAGCTCCTCTTTTAACATAGAATTTGTGACAACCATGTGACAAACGGAAAAGTCGTCACTATATCCATATAATGACTACTTTGTGGCTTTTAGTGACGATTTTTTGTTGTCACAAAAGGCCAATTTTCTTGTAGTGGCAGCAGCCAACTAATTCCCCAAAAATAAATTACTCCATTTGGATCAGCTATTTTTTGGGGTATTTTTGAAATATTTTACTGTAGTAATATAGTTGAAAAACTTTTACTATAGATGAAGTTATTTTTAGGTTATTTTTTGTATTTTTGGTGTTTTTTAAAGTTATTTTTATGTTTTTGGTGTTTTTGAAGTTGTTTTTTATATTTTTTTTAGGTTGCTTTTTTGGTGTTTTTGAGGTTGCTTTGCACGTGACTATAATATTACAAAATATAATATTTCTTTTACATTAAAATTTATTTGTGCAAATTTTAAAATGAATTCAATATTTGCATGTTTTCTATTTGCTTTTTTGTTTTTTTTTATTTTTTTATTAATTGGGAGATATTGAACTCAAGACTTCGTACTTACAGTCTCTCCTATCTTACCACCCAACCCAATCCTCTCTCTACTTTCTTTTTTATTTAATTTTTCATCTTCTTCAGTTAATTGTCCTTAAAAATTATTTTAAAAGCAAAAAAGGGTTCACAAAATGTTATATCTATAAAATCATTATATTTCTATAGAATTTTTAACAAATGAGGATACATTCAATCTCTTTCAATTTATAATAATGATTTTAAGGATAAGTAATTAAAGAAGATGAAAAATTAGCATTTAAAAAATAAAGATTTGACCAAATATGAAATAATTTGACAAAAGTATTAATATTTTGAATGGTATGTACAATATTGATACTTCTAATTACTTCTCTTTTTTTTTCCCAAGACAAACAAATTATGATAATACCACTAAAAAATTTTAAATTGATATATAAAAAAAATTTATTTTTATTTTGGAGGTGAATGACCTAAATTTGCATGCTAAACAAAAGTTAATTTTTTGCTAACTATTGGGGTTGACTAAGTAGTTAGAGGAGAACTCTTAGACTTCTCTCTAATGTCAAGTTCAGAATTTGAATCATGTGCCTAACAATTAGTGATGGAAAAGATATGGGAAAAGATGGGAGGGAAAATAAAATAAAACAAAATTATTTGCATAAGTATCTATTGCATGCTCTACCATTATTTATTTTTCATATTACGTAAGTTGAGTTTGTCAGTTGTTTGATGAAATTCCTAAATATGAAGTTATATGCACCATATTTTGAAAAATGAAGAAATATATATTCTTTAAAATTGAACTCTTTGTATTATTTGATGTGCTATTTCTATTGATAATGAAGTATAAATGATCCATCACATATAAACTTTTTCTATCTAACTATTCATATTTTGAGAATTGAAATTTCATTGGTAGAGATAATTGAGTTTTTCTTTTTTTCTTTTATTTTTTAATTTTTTGGATAGGATCTAGTATAAAGCACAAATGACAAAGATTTTATTATCCTAAGAGCACCTTGTTTTGGTATCAATAGTAATATTTATGAAGATTTGAAAATTTAATTAGGTCATGACTAATCAAGAATTCTTAATGAAAATAAAAAAAAATTGAAAATAGAATGCAAAGAGCCACACATTGGTTTGGAGTGTTATGTTTTATTTATTATCTTCATAATTCAAAGGTTACAGTTTTTTTCCTAACTGCTACTCTTATTGCTATTGTTGAAATGTAATAAATCTAACTATTAGGCAAAGGGTATTTTGGACAACTAGATAATAAAGACCAGATCCTCCTTGGTCTCTAATATTTAACATTTTGTCTTGCCGTCAGCCATTATTTTCTTTAAATCAATAGATATGATAATAAAGTTTAATCATCATAGTAGATTAAAAACTAAAAAGTGCAAAATATGAAATTTCAATCATCAATTAATAAAGGCATAATGGGAATAATAAAACAAATAAGATCACAACAATACTTACACTTACACTTCAAAGTATCAAAATTCATGATACCTTTTATATAGTAGTAGTAGTAGTAGTAATAATAATAATGAACCATTATTTTCTTTGAAATCAATTGATGATATAATGAATTTTAATCATCATAATAGATTAAAAAGAGTATAATATGAAACTTCAATCATCAATTAATAAGGGCATAATTGAAATAACAAAATTAAGATCACAACAATACTTACATTCCAAAATACCAAAACTCATGGCACTTTTCATATAGTAATGATAATGATAGGGACTTTCAGTTCATTATCCATATTGTTAGGGAATTTTCTTATCAAGTAGTATGATCGATAACAAATTTGAACACTCTTCTTGGCCCCAAAAGAAAAGAAAGATGGTTGTTAGCTGTTCCCTATAATTTAGGACTTGAAAGATATTGTTTACAATTACTTGTTTCTTGTAGCTGCTTAACATTTGGAAACTTAAATATACTGCACGACTCTGCTGCATATTCAAATTGATATCCTTCTTCGGGTACAGCATTATTGCAGAAATAAGAATGAGAATACCTCCTACTAAAAGCAAAAATCTCAAAACTCTGGTTGGGAAGCAACAATATCCGTTGAGATTGTGGGAAGCACTGAAGATCTTTTGATAATCATTCTGTCGAAATTGCTGGCAAGATATCTGTTGCAACTTATATGTCAAAGTTGTCTCAAGACAATGGCATGCTCGCGTCTCATGCTCCAAACTTGCTCTTCTGCACTTCGCTCTTAGTGCCCTGCCATCTCTGGCTTCGTTTTCAACAGAAAAGCAGGAGTTCAGTTCATTCCTCTTGATTGTGATTTCTGTAATAGTGCTTCAGCCCCGTCTTGCAAAGCCTCTTCGGATTAGCCAAAACATAAAAGTTTTGTACTCTTGCAATGGCTTATTGCTTTGTAGTGATACTTGGTTCAATTGTTGGAATGACATCCTCAATCTCTTCCTTTATAATCCTACTCTCAGTTGGTATATATAACAGTCTTAGGAGTCGCTATGCTGATTTGATTAGCTGTACCTAAAATCTTGTGGTCATATTCTGGTTTGTGGTGATGACTTGAGTCATAACCACCTACATTTTTTACCAAAAAAAAAAGGGTTGGTTTTTATAGATATCTGGCTTTGAAGGCATGTGGAGAAACAGACCTATCTTATTATATTTTCAATGAACTTCATTGAACTTAGGCTTTTGATCTTGAGGTAAGTTGTCGGCCTTACTCAAACAATAATTATCTCAATGAGTGCACGAGAATTGCACATTGGCGTATTCCTTTTGTGTCAATTATCTAAAGAGACACAGATCAAGAAAATATGGTTACTCCATAATTAAATGCAAAGAATCAAAAGGAGAAGTGTGATTGCTTTATCTTCCTCTACACCATGGCGTCCAAGGAAAAGTTACAAGTACAGTAAAGGAATGAATACATGTAATATACTTGTTTAGAAGCACGTTACTGGCTTGTTGGCTTGTTACATTTCATGATAGTTTTTTAAATATTGTTGTTTTTATTGAATAACAATACTGACAATACTTTAATTCAATGACACAATCCGCCTATTTGTCAGCAAAATGGCTCCAAATTGGTCGTAAAAAACAAATAGCCTCGCCCCAAACCTGCTGTGCGTGTTGCCTCTTCTGCTGGCTTGGCCAGCTCCAAGGTCCTGATAGCACCAATCAACCCCAGGGAGTGATACAGACTAGCATTAGCAACTTGTATGATTTAACTCAAAAGAAATGAAATCTATTAGTCCTTCATCACCTATCCAGAATATGAAAAGCCAACTCAAATGTAGGACAATGCTACAGTGCCTATAGTTATGGTAACGATGTTAGAGAAACCTACTATTACAGGTTTCTATTACCTTTAGTGACAGATCCAAATTTTTAGCGACTTTTGAAATATTATATTAAAATAATTAATATTAAATTTAGTAAGTTTTTAATTAAAACAAGTAAATTTATGCCTGAAAAATATTTGTCAGAAATAGAAATTTACACTTTGAGTAATTTAATTTACTTATTATTTGACGAAAATTACTTATTTTTGAATTAAACTTACCAATACTACAAGTAAAAAATGTTCATATTTAAGTAAAAAAATTACCAGTTTCTAAAAACGGTTTTGGGTTCCTGAAACACTTTCGGATATCATCTTGTCAAAGTCATCTCCCTTCTTATTACTTAGTTCTCAGTTCCAACATACGATTGAAGGCAAAGATTTCCACTTTGGTCCACACTTTCTCTTGGTTACAAGCGAATAAATTTTCCCACTTCAAATTTTCATCTTCAGTTCCCACTTTCCCTCTATCCTTTCTCATCGATAGATTGTTTTTGGGTGCTGCCAAATGCAGACACAACAAAAGGGTTTTTCGACGGTGGTAGCCAATCAAAGATAGCAGTGACGAGGTTAGCCCATCATGTCCTCTTGAAATTGTTTGATTATATTGCTGTAATTTATTTATATTTCATTTGTTTTGTTTGTCAAGATTTTCTTGCGAAATCAAGGCTGAGAATTTGAAGATTTTATTGCAATTTTGGGGCTGAAAATGTCCACTGAAACATCTAGCCTTGATTTGGTTGTAGTTTGGATTGTCTACTGGTAAAACATGCTTAATAGCCATATGAAGCATCTAGGACTTGACTAGGCGTTTAAGTTAAATGTGATTAATTTGTGAATGCATATAAGATGTTTGGTGAAATGTCAAAGAGAAATCTGTGTGTTATGATTGCTACTCTGTGCTATTCAGCGGCCAGAGATGAGACCAGCTCTTAAAGAAATCACCCTCGTCAGTTGACAACAGCGCTCAAGATCACCCTTGGGATTGGCTGAAAATAGACCTACTTCTGTTGGAAACTAAATAATCATATTAGAGACAGTGATTTCATCTTCCTTGTACCTGCTTTCTTCCTCTTCTTCTTCTTCTGTTTTCCCCCCCTTTTGTCTTATGGGTTTTTGTAGCTTTTCTTTTTTTTTTTTGTTGTTGGGTTTAATCAGATGTACATATTTAGATGAGAAGCACTAATACTCTCTTTCCAGTCTTGTTTGTGGTGATGGGATGAGTGCAGCTTCATCAGTTTCTTATAATATAACTTGAAATTTTGCAGAGAGGGAAAAGATATTAATATACCTCCTTCAATTTTGCATAAAGGGATGTTTTCCTATCTTCCTTTTTTGCTTGATTCTGAATTTTTTGCCTTTTTAATTTCTGGTGTTCCAATATATATATATATATATATATTTTTTTTTTGTTTTTTAAGCTTTAAGTTCTTGAATCTAAGGTTGTGAATTTGCTGCGTCCTGATTCTTCCTCCAACCGACAAAACAGAGGTCCTTGCTGTTTTCTTTGATTTTAATTTTTTTGTCCTTTATTGTTGTGGCTGTTTTGCAAAACGTGGAAGTTAAGGCCCCCTCAAGGGTGGGTTTGGCCGGTGCAATTCAATACTAAGAAATGAAAATCAGTAGAAATGACTTGCAGACAATGACTACCTATTTCCTGGAAAACGGTTTTGTCCTTTTTCTCTAGATATTTTTGATCTTTCATTTTGTATTCCCACTTGAAAAATGGAACACATTAATTGTTAGTTATCATATTGTCTCTGGTTGGCTGCCCCTTAAATTTTAAAAATTAGAAGTCATAAATCAGACTTTGATTTTTCTTTTCTATTAATTTTCGGTATGTATAAAAATTACCGCAATTATTTTCTATTAAAATGTGCCTAAGTATCCGTTGACAGCTTTGATGAATGAATTCTGTACTTATTTTCTATTAAAATATGCATAAGTATCCGTTTGTATATCCTCTTTCCTTTCCTCTTGCTCTCAATCCAGTGATCGGTAATGGGGTAGGTTGGTACTGATTGAAATAATTTTCTCGCAAAAAGTCTTCAACCAGAATTTTAAAGGAAACCTAAGGTTTTGATGTTGCATTGGTCTTTCTTTTGTGTTTTATACGCTCGAGTTGTTGAGGCCTCCCTCTTTCTATCTCAGTCAAGCCAGATTCTTTGCTCCTGCGTTGTATGTTCTTGTTTCAGAAAGAGGGTTTATCAGGTTGGGTAGTTTAGTTCATGTTCTTGATGCTAGAGGGATGGAATTGTTTTTCTTATCAAAATGGCATGTTGTAGTTCCCTTTTCGTTCATTGTTGTGCGATAGATTTAGGTGATGAATAGCCGAGAGCTACGGAAAGCTTGTAAATGTGATTTTGCAGAGAAAGGTCCTGCTGCATTTTTTTTCTTTTGCTGATTAGTTCCCTTTGTCCCTGACGGTCAGCTCAGATTTTTGCTTTAATCCTGCAACAAAATGTAGCTTTTGATTTAGTTGATAATTGAGAGTTAAGATCCTGGTAGTTGGTGAACATGTCTGCATGCTGAAATGGAAAGAAAGTTGCGGTATGGAAACTTGCAGAACCTTGCGGATAAGAAATTGAAGAAGCATAAGAAAGCTTCGTAACATGCATGCAACAAATTTCAGAAATTGCATGTTTAACCCTCGAATTTTGGCTTAATGTTACTAAGGCCCATAACAATTAGGAAAATACAATCAATTTTGTCCCTTCAAAATCTGAATTGTTGTTGGCATGCCTTAATATGTTTTTTGGACAGATTTTTCGTGAATTTTAGGATGAAATAGGGAAGGTTTAATAATTTTGAAGAATTTATAGTTTTGATTTTCATTTGATTAATATTTTAGCTAATTTTGTCATTTAATCATAATAAATCAGTTTCCATTCATCATTTTGTGAAGTTTAGCATTTGATCTTGACAATGCTACAGTGCCTATAGTTATGGTAACGATATTAGGTGTTATACAATACTCAGCAAATCTTGAAGATGTGTTGTGGAAGTGTTGTGACTGCTATGCTATACTAATAGTCTGCAATTTCCTTCTAAGAAATAAGCATGACATTCACTTTCCCGTGGCATTTTTTGCTCTGTTAACCAAGTACCTGTGTGTTTAGGTGCTTTGCTTGTCTCCATAAAGCCTCTAGTTATGATGCTTGAATTTTCACGCTTGGAATCTGCAGGGGACAAATGAATGTCTGGGATGGTATATTACATGGGATTGAATCCCCCCCTTCTTTTTGGTTCAAGGGTAACTGAAACAAAATAGGAAACAGTTTGCTATAGACAAGTTTCTCACATTAAAATAGGTACAAGTGGTTTACTATAGACATGTTTCTCACATGGCTTGTTCTGCTACTAAAGCTTAGGGGCTTGAAGCACGCATACGTTTTAGTGTTATTCTTGTCATCATTTGGTTACTTCCGCTTCCAGATATGCTTTTCTTGAAAGTCATGTTCTTTTTCAGGACTGGATATCTCACCGGGACGGATTAAGTGAAAGAAAGCAGGGAAGAGAAAAGAGTTTGAGCACTTGTCTGTCAACTCTGCTCTCTGTGTGATCAAAGTTGAGAAGTTTATGTGCAGGGCGGCAATCTGTGCCTTATGGTGGGGGAAAAATAAAAGAATTTGAGGACGTGTCTGTCAACCTTTTCTGTGTTTGATCAATCTAGAGAAATTGAGGTGTTACCAAGCTGTCTGTACTTTTATCTCTGTTTCTTTTACGAGCTTTTAACCTTATGCAGTGATTGTGAATGGAATATGCAAGCAACTCTGTTTAAAGATGTTCCCTGAGATGTCCACTGTTACTCGTGCTATTGAAATTAGTAACATTGTAGAACCTGTGGAATCCAGGACCAATGAGCCTATTGAATGGGCATGTCTGAAACGGGACCATAAAGTATATGCATTTCTGGCTCAAGGTATTGCCGCCTTCCCAAGAAAAGATTGCTTGTCTGAGGCACTTGGTGCTTCAAGCACTGGCAATTGCTTGTCTGAGGCACTTTATGATTCTGCTCTGAAGCACAAGATAGAATGTGTAACATAGTCTCCTCCCGTAAGCTCTGCTGCACAAGGGAGAGTCCAGAGAATTTACTTTGAATAATGGGACAAACATTTAGCTAGGCACCTGCATCATATTGACATTTAATTCCTGCATCCGTGGACATAGAAGAACCAAGCAGCTCAACTTTCCAATCCCGCACAAAAAAAATGACAATGGATGGATCACTTTTTCTTTTATCACAGGAATATCCCATTAGTCTCGCAGCATATATAGAAATGTTTGTCATATGCACTCAGGAGAATACCGCTTCTACTCTTCAAATATAAAGCACATTTAGTAAGATAGGAGAATAGCAAATATGCAGCACTTTCTTGTGCCTTATGAAGTTCATTAAGCAACCTTTTTTTTTGGGTGATTTATGCTTGACAATTTTAATTCTTGAAGATTTAATTTCACCTGTGAGGATGAAGTGATGATCGAGATTAGCTGATAGGTGTTTGGTCTAGTTCTTGGTTCACTCATCTTTTCTTGATTTTGTAACAAGTTTAATGGTTACATGGATGGAATACAAGGCATCTCCTGCTATGCATTGGTGGTGTGGTGTTGTTGACTTGTTATTTTCATAGCTAATTTTCGATCGGGTCATGATATTAACCAGAAATTGTAACCAACTCTCCAATTTAAAATAGATAGACGACAAAAGACCAGTGAGATCCTTATTGCGGGGGTATCCTCTCCAAACCCTGCTTTGGGTTATGTTTATCCGCGTTCCAGGAAGGATCCTCACCGACTCCGCTTCTTCTGTTATCGAATGGATAATTTGGAAACTTTCAAAACTAAAATCCTACAAGAGAGAGGATTATCGCCTAATCCCAGAACAAACCAGACGATTTCTGGTTTCCTGATCCCATCGTTCTTTAGAAATAGCTCTTTTAGCTCTGTATAAACGAAATCAAGACCTCGTCCATCCCTACAAATTTAACAGAAGTAATCCAACATATTAACATTAACAGCATCAAATGATTAACAGCATCAAAAAATTTAAGAAAACTATATTTTAGTAATTGTTGTCATTGACACTTAATTGAAGTTCATTAAGAATAATTGAAATATGTAAATATCAATACTCTATTCAAATGTAAATATTCAACCTAAGTAACAAAATAAATGATAGCTAAACAAACGAAATATGCGTTCAATTGATCGTGTTCAAACTACACATTCTGTTAATAGTTAGTATATATGAAATTGTATTTTCCATTTGTAGAAAATTAATATGCATTTTATATCTACTAACGAATATATTACCTATGTTTTGAACAAATCAAACGAAAACTTATGGTGTGATATGTATATAGTTGCTCACATTTATACGTATGCCATCATCCTTTCTTTATGCTGCAAATTTCTTTTGATTATATTTAGGGGTCGCAATTATAAAATGTCGACCTGAAAAAATGATATGAACCTAGCACGAAATTAATTGATTCGGATTGAGGTTTCGCGGGTTTGGGTCAGAATCGAGTCGCATGCGATGAACCCGAAATGAAAATGAGTCGAATTCGGGTCAAACCATGTGTGATCCGATACGACCCGATCACCTGTGTATGAATGAAAATTTTTTTTACCTAACTAACCTACATTATTCTTTTTGTTTCAAAGGCATTAATCACTTAATCCTAAATGAATTTATTTAACTTATTTGAAGTTGAAATTATTATATTTGGACAAATAATGTATTATATTATTTTTTACTTTTATACTGCTTATATTTATTTTATATTTGGTTTGGAACAAAACACTTTTACGATGTTTTTAATTTATTTTAGATTTGGTTTGGGATTATTTATTTAAATTTTTATTACTTGATTATGTAATTAGGCTCCGTTTGATAACACTGAATCTGAATTCTGAATTCTGAACTCTGAATTCTGAATACTGAAATAATTAATTTGTTGAATTTTAAGTACTGAAAAGAGATATATGAATGTCTGAATCTTAATGCTGAATCTATTTATACTGTTTGATAAATATTAATAACTTAATGCTTAAGAAGCTAAATTGTACACTTTTGCCCTTCTATCTTTTAATCCAAAAAGGAAATAAAACCTATGATTTAATTAACTTAAAATTGTTAGGTATGAAAATGACAATAATTGTGAAGAGCAATGCATACAATGACAACATTTCTTTGTGTGGGAAAAGGGTATGGTTTCATCGTTTTGAAAATGGGAAAACGAGCTTTTAATACTCCAAAAGCACGTTCAATTATATTTCTCAATCTTGCATGTGCTTGGTTAAAGCGTCACTACAAGAAAATTGGTCATCAGTGACAACTTTTCTCTGTGACGAAAAATAATTGTCACAAAAGTGGATCCTTTATTGACGACTTTCTAACTCGTCACAAACCTCTAATGGGAGCCAACTCATTTGTGACGACTTAGAAAAGTCGTCACTAGTAAATTCTCGCCAAGATTTAGTAAGAGCGCGGGAGTGTTTAGAACACACAATAGTGACGACATTAAGAACATCATCACTATTGCTTGGCCTATTTACGGACGACTTTTTGTTGTCGTCACTGATCACTAAAAAAAAAGTTATTAGTGACAACATTTTGTAGTGATGACAATAGGTCGTCACAAAAGGAGATTCTTTAGTCGCGACACCTAAAGTTGTCACAATTGCATCAAAGCAACTAAATGTTTAGTGACGACCCGTTATTTTCGTCACAAACTACACTGCAAGAAATATGGTCATTAGTGACAACATTTTTTAGTGACGACAAAAGTCGTCACAAAACGTGGTTGTTTAGTGACGACAAGGAATGTTGTCATAATTGCTCAAAGCAACTAAGTCTTCAGTGACGACCTTGAAAAAGTTGTCACTAAAATGCTCTATATAGTGACAACTTCTAATATCGTCACTGTCACTCTACCGATTCGGATTTAGTGACAAGAATTGATCGTCACTGTTTAAAGTACTTATTTCTAAGTCACTTTCATTAATTCTACTGTGCCACCCTAACTTTTGCGATTTAACCCCAAATGTTGTAAAAAATTCCATTAATTCCATTATGATACCTTAACTTTTACAATTTAGCCCCATATGTAGTACACCGATTTCTTTAATTCTATTATTACTCCCTAACTTTTGTAATTTAGCCCCATATGTAATTCACCAATTTCATTAATTCTACTATGGCACTCTAACTTTTGCAATTTAACCCCCATATGTAATACCCCAATTTTATTATTTCTATTATGGCACCCTAACTTTTACAATTTAGCCCCTATTTTTTTATTAGGAAATTGCGAATGGTATCTTGATAAACTATGCATAAATATTTTATAATTTTCTCAAACTTAAGTAATAATTTGTTATAAACTCTAAAGATATATCTTTCATTACAATAGTTATAAGGCAGACAGGTCTTTTTATCAATGGAATAAGAAATTTATGCCAGATTTATCCTTTGTACTACATGCCAAGTAGTATTAGCAAAGGAATAACAAAGTACTACAAAGTAATTAACAAAATAGCCTTCAGGGAGTGTAATTTATGGGCAAATGAGCATTATCTATTCAAAATACCAACTTTTTATGAGCATTTTACTCTCAAACATATAATTTATGATAAATTTATAAATGTTTGTAAGTAAAATTCAAAAAGTGTTACACTGATTTCTTACAAAACGAAAACTGGCAGGTTATCTTTTCAACATAAATTATATTTTTTTTAAAAAAGAAATGGCCCATAAAGTACCAACTCTTTGTAGGTTTCCTCCATTACATGAACAAATATTCTGTTCTTTATGGGCATTTCACTCCAAATCATTTAATTTATGTTAAATACATAAATGTTTGTAAATAAAATTTAAAAAGTGTTGCACTAATATTTTTATGGAAGGGAAACTGGTAGGTTTTGTATTTAACATAAATTAAATATGTGAAAGCAAAAAAAAAAAAGAAATTACCCATAAATCTATGTCTTGCAAATGTATACTAGTAAAATAGTTTCAAACAAAATTAAACATTAAAATAAACTGTAATTTATACACATTAAAATATTTGTAATTTATACACATTTTGCAACTACTACTTCGTGTTTTCTATGTAATGAATTTTTTAACTATTGAGAACTTAAGTTTTGTCTTGCAAATCTATACTAGTACAATAGTTTTAAACAAAATTAAACATTAAAATAAATGTTTCAAAAAGAACAAAAGTACATTTATCACTTGCGGTAATGTAACAAAATTTTCTCAACCATTATCAATATTTTCACAAAAGTATTAAAAACTAGCAATTGACAATATTAAAAACTAGCAATTTAATTAGTGACGACTTTTCTTGTCATTATAATCTTGAATAAATTAGTGATAACATTATGGCATCACTAAATTTTCTTTGATTTTGACTTAACAATAATGTCTTATTAATAGCATTTGATTATTTTTAATGAAAGTCTGTTATAACTGTAGAATTTGACTTTCGTTATTTTCAATTAATGATGTACTTTAGTGCTGCAATTATAAAAAATTGCAGGGCTAAAATATTTACAAATTATAAAAGTATATTTTCACTTATATGTAATTAACAAATTTTGCCACCTATATTGATGAAAATTTGTGTTTTTGTACTAAAAAATAAAGAATAATACTATAGCAATAAAATCTATGCTTCAAACCAAATTAAAAATAAAAAAAAAGCATTGTGTTTTTGTAATCATTATGTGTTCTCTAATGATTTTTAACTGTTATATACTTACGAGCCTCCTTGTTAATTTAATTTTCTTGTATATGTAATAACTTCATTAGAATAAAAATAATTGAATAAATAAATAATTCATTAGTGTAAATAAACTTGTGACTACTTAACTTAGAATGATTATCAGTTAATTTGATATGAAAATTTGTGCCCAAGTTTTTTGGATATTGTTTGAGTTATGGGCGAAATCATCTCCACTAGAATTATTTTAGTTGTGAATACCATTACTTCATTTTTTTATTGTGCAAGATAAAGGTTTTCAGCGGAGTTGGTGGTGGAAACGGGTTTGAGAGATTGAGTTTGGGGAAGGTGAAGGTTTTAATTAGCTATAGTGGTAGGAGTGGATCCCCTTCTTCATCCACCTCTTCCACCGAGATTAACCCATCCAACTCCACTTCCTTCAACCACCAAAACGGTGGTCCTGCTCCCCACCGCATCGCTGCCGGAGCAAATAACTCCGACTCGATGCACTCCTGGTGGGAGTCCATATCAAAAGCCCGCACTCGAATCCATCTCCTCTCCACTCTTCTCCCCGGAACCTCCTCAGTTCTCTCGTTCCTTGCCGACTCCGACCGCCCTGCCCGCTCCCTCCTCCTCTCTTCCGCCGCCTATTCTTCCATCTCATCTTCCCTCTCCTCCCCTTCATCCGGCTCCGACGACGACTCTCTTTGCCTGTGGCTATACGACACCTTCCTCTCCGCTGACTCCGAACTCCGCCTCGTTGTCCTCTGCTATATCCCTCTCCTCTCCTCCTTCTATCTATCCCGCATCCACTCCTCCTCCACCACATCCGCTATCTCCCCCACCCCTAATCTCGCCGGCTTCGAAGCTGTCCTTCTTGTCCTCTACTCATCTGAAGTCAAGGCTCATTCGGGTATACCCGTGCTCATTTCAATCCCTGATCTCTCTCAACCTTCTCTTTATCACTCCTCTCGAAATCCCCCTTCGAATAAATCGAACCCCATTAACAATAACCCCTCGTCTCGGCCTCTAGTCGGCGTTCTATCGCCTCCTCTCGAACCCCAGATGGCGGTGAAGTCTACTAAACGAGCTTCCATTGTAGGCATTGCCCTTGATTGTTATTATAAGCAGATCTCGCAAATGCCCAGTTGGTCAAAGCTTGATTTTTGCAAATTTTCGGCAGATTGGGCAAGTCAGGATTGCCCTTGTAAATCTGATTTCGATGATTTTACTACCCAAAAACCTGATAATTTTACTGAAAATAGCCATGGGCTTTCGGGTGACTCGAGGGGTCACAATGAGATTGAGGATGTTGTGGAAGAAATTCAGCATTTGCGAAGTGAGGGGAGGGATGACGAGTTGAGGTCACAGGGGGTGAGAATTCCGCTGCCATGGGAGTTATTACAGCCGGCATTGAGGAATTGTCTTGCAGCTCATTATGCTGATGCTATTGGTCCCTGCTATGGAATTCCCAATTATTGTGATGTTTGGGTAAGTATATACTCCTTTCTATCTATGTTAGACTTTGAATCTATGTATTCTGTGCATTACTGAACACTTACAATCTTCATGGTCAAAATTTGTATTTGTTACGAGGTTTGATTGTACAAAAATAGAGCATATGAGTTTTGACTGCATATGGTTCTGACAGGGCACTCACTCGGTAGAAACAAGCTAGAACAACTTCTGAAACAAGGAAGGCAATCAAAAGAGGACATTAATTCTACATACAAAATTATGCGTAGGGTAGAAGCAGAAGAACTTTCACTTGATGCTGCAGAACTTGTTATTACAAGCACCAAGCAGGAGATTGATGAACAGTGGGGACTATATGATGGATTTGATGTAAAGCTTGAGAAAGTTTTGAGGGCCCGTGCAAGAAGAGGGGTCAATTGCCATGGTCGCTACATGCCAAGGATGGCGGTAAGCATACTGTTGAGAAATTAAATTGATGTGCTATTGCTTTAGCTGAAACTTGTGCATTAGTGTTGGTTCTTAAAATAAGCAAAGCAATTTAGATAGTTATTGCTTCTTTGTTTTTTTGTTCAACTAAAGTAATTCCCTGGAATGGTAAGCTACTAAGACAAGGCTCATTACTCCAGTGCAGTAATGGTTTTTAATTGATAGCATGCCTCTTTTGAGGAACTTAGAAGATTTCATTAGACATGTATGATCTGCCTTTGTTATTTCCTATTAAGCACTAGTATGGCAGATGGCTGTTGTCAATGAGACTATGATTTTCACTTAGGTTCTTGAATTCTGCAGCCAGGAGAGCATCATGAGAAAGTCTAGACATCTGCTCAAGTGTATATACATTTATGAAGGTTCTAATATCTGCTAGTTTTAGCTACATTTTTCAGGTTATCCCTCCTGGGATGGACTTCAGCAATGTCATAGCACAAGAAGACACAGCCGAAGTCGATGGTGAACTTGTAGCACTAACCAATGGTGATGGTGCTTCACCTAAAGCACTCCCTCCAATATGGTCAGAAGTGAGTAGGTGGTTTTCATAACTGATTTTGCTCTTACCTGGGAATGTTTACCTTACATCTTAGTAACTGTTTTGACAGGTAATGCGGTTTCTCACAAATCCCCACAAGCCAATGATTCTAGCATTGTCAAGACCAGATCCAAAGAAAAATATTACCACACTTGCAGCTCATTATGCTGATGCTATTGGTCCCTGCTATGGAATTCCCAATTATTGTGATGTTTGGGTAAGTATATACTCCTTTCTATCTATGTTAGACTTTGAATCTATGTATTCTGTGCATTACTGAACACTTACAATCTTCATGGTCAAAATTTGTATATGTTACGAGGTTTGATTGTACAAAAATAGAGCATATGAGTTTTGACTGCATGCTCTTTTTTTGCCGTGCAAAAAAGATTGATCTTATATGGCTCTATAAGTATAATGGGAGTAGATTGGTCAGTATGTGAAGAACTAAAGCAGAGAATTAGATAAGGAAGAACTGGCCCTGAGTGGGAGACAGATGTTGACTCCATTTTTGTTAAATTCCCCAGATAAAAGGTAATATGATGGTTCGAATGGTAATCTGATGAATGTAGGCAGACAGATAGTTGATTTTCATGGAGAGATGGTCCTATTGGAGAATTACAGTGCTCTTAACTACACTGGTATTTGCCTGTTGTCTATTTCTTACACCTTGTTGATGTATTTTAGAAAGCGGTGAATGATATGGTGCCTTTTTGACAACTAAGTTCAGTGAATTATTTGGTTTTGGATGATGATATGATAAACATTGCTACTCAAGGAGGAAATCTTATTATTGCATTCCAATGTTATGATAAGTTGTTCGTCTCCTGTCTGTGTTACCCTCTGTCATTCTAAAGTATTTGGGATCCCTGCATAGGTTCAGTCTTTCTTAATAAAATTTAATTCCAATGCTATTTATATATCTGTACTGAGCACCTTTTTAAATGCTGAACTCTTAGAAGTAGCTTCTGCTTCAGATGGATAAACTCCGATGTCTCACTGTTACATTTGGAAGGTCTTTTCCTGTGCTTGCGACTTGGTAAATGGGAAGCAGGATTAGGTGGAACTGGCTACTACGTTGCTTGTATTACAGGTAAGCCATATGTGAAACTGCATTTTGGGAAATCTGTTTCAGGATGCTACTTTTGGAAACCATTTATTGCTTATAAGCACTGATGGTACTTATTTATCTTATGTACTTTACCACTTTCCCTTTCTTGTCCTTGGCATGTGTATTAACGGTGGAGCAAGCAGGGGAACCAGTGAAAGATTCTAAAACTTCCATTTCTGTGAGTGTTGGAGGTATTAAATGCTCGATTGGGAGTCAGTATGTGTCCAATCAGGACTTCTTAGAGGTAAATTCCCTCTATATTTGTGTTCAAAAGCATCTAAGCCACCATTACAGTTATGACTTTCATTTAGTATGCTAACTGATTTTACATGGTTTAAATAAAATTAAGGTGTTTCTCAACTTCTCTTCTGTAATTATCCCAGATAATGCAGTAAAATGTGAGCTATATGTTATTTCGGCTGTGGTGGTGTAAATATTTAATGCTTTTGTATTTGGTATCTGATGCTTGGTACTATTTGGGCTTTCATTTCCATTTGAATTTTCTGTTTAGTTGTTAATGGTAGATTTCTTGAATCTATCTCTGTGTTGAGACCAATTGTTTTCTACGTGCTCACCTAACAGGATGAATTAAAGGTCTGGTGGTCCAGAACTTTGAGGAATGGTGGGAAGATTCCATCAACGGAGGATTTGGAAACGAAATTGAGACAGAGAATCAAATTAGGCTTCTAAATTCTACACTTAAGACCAGTAGCATAGCATCACCAAGCTACAGTGGGTTTCTTGCGCAAGTTTTCTGATTTGGTTAATTAAGGCAAGTTTTTCGGTATTCATTGTTGGTTTTGACATCTGTTTTAACTTGAGCTGAGAAAGTGCGAATTCAGAATAAAAGCACCCTTGGGGTAAGCTGAGAATAGCTGAACAAGCATGTAGTTATTGTACATAGAAAACTAGTTTGGATCCTGTTTGAAAACTAGAATCAGTAGTGGGAAATTTTAACCAATTGCTTGGCTTCCAAGGTCGCCTAGTCTTAAAAATGGTTTTCAGACTGACAAAATACTGGTTCACATTAATGCCTCATTTCTTGTGTAATTATGTGAAAGGTTGGACTAACACACATCCAGATCAAAATATCTGATATTAGAACAAAGCCACAAGAATGTTGTTCTGGTCTGGGCGTAGGGTATATCATTTAACTACTAAGGCCTAGGAAAATATTCACTATCAATTGCCTGAGCAAAAGAATCTCTATCTGGAACTATGTGTGTGGATGACAACTGGAAATGAACAGCATCCATATCTCCACCTTTGTAGATGTGTTGGTCCATTGCTTTTAACTAGAATGAAACAACTTGACTTCAAATGATGTTACAGGACTTCATGATGTTTTCCTTTTTGTCAAAGGAAAATATCGAAGTATGATGCCTGTTTCGATTGCTATTTTCTGGAGTTTTTGTAAAAAAAAAAAAAAAATACCGTAGTGATATGATGTATATGAGATAAAAGAGTGATTAGAAAATGTATTTACGGAAACCTAAAAATATTTTGAAGAAAAATGGCAATCCAACCTGTGGAGTCCATTCTCTGTGGACTTCAACTACACCGAATTCATCTAAAGATTAAACAACAATTACTGTGGGAGTCCAATTTAATTGTTCAATAAGTTGAGCTATTTAAAGAAGAAAGAAAATAAAAAAAAAAACTGTTTTAGAGAGCTCTTTAGTTGAGCTTATGCAGTGTTGTATTTGTATAGATTGGACTGTGATTTCTAACTTCTTGCTGGTGTTGTAATATGTGGGCCCAAATTATATGAGGTTCTTAATGAATTGTAATTTTTGTCTTAATAATCTAAGTCTCATTACTTGTTCTTTATTATTGTACTCCTCCCCTTACCTACTTCTTTTACCCTTTTATGACAGATAAATGCTATTCATACTAGCTTTCGGAAGATAACTATGGTTATGGTTGAAGAATATTGAAGACAAAATTGCCTTTTGCTCATGGAGTGGTTCATTTAAAAGTTCTTCAATTTCTTAAACTGTGATTGCTTTTGTAAATGTACCTTATGTACAAGTGATATTTTGGACAAATGTTATTTTTGTAGGCATTAGTTGGGTAATGTACACTTGAATTTGGCATTTGAGAATGCTATATTATTACCATGTAATCTAATGCAAATACTTTTGGTTATCAATCGTTCATGTTTATTTGTATGGTTTGTTTAAAATCAATGATTTAGCAATGATTACAGGCCAAATTATGATTATTAAGCTATTGAGAAATTATCTAATGACAAAAAAAAGTTGTCACAAATTAGAAAATAAAAACTTCTTGTCACAACAGAGACTGTCACTAAATCTAAGTTACATTTGTGACGACAATTGTTGTCAGTAAAATAGTTATATACAATGGCTTTCGGTGCTTTTTAGTGACGATTTTAAGTAGAGCATTTTTGACAAAAGGTCAATTCGTCAATAAAACACTTCCGGATTGTTGTCACTAATGACAACTATTTAGTGACGACATTTCAGGTCGTCACTAAATAGTTGTCATTAGTGACGACAATCTGGAAGTGTTTTATTGACGACTTGATCTTTTGTCAAAAATGCTCTACTTAAAGTCGTCACTAATGAAAACTATTTAGTGACGACATTTTAGGTCGTCACTGTTTACTTTTACCGACGGGGATTTAGTGACGACTTTGTGACGATCAAAAAGTCATCAATAAAAGGTATTTGTGACGATATTTGTATGTTCTGTGATGACTTTGTGTTGTCACTGATGAACAATTTTCTTGTAGTGCGTTATTCTTTTGATATTGGACGAGAAGCATTTCGAAAATCAGACAACCAATATCTAATATTTCGATATGGTGTCATAAAGCCACGTGTGTGTGGATAAGTTGCATCACATAAATAATATTTATCTGCACAAAAAAAAATATATATCAAAATATAAATGTTTGTGGATGAAAATTACTGCAAAAAAATACTATTGTTAAAAAAAATTTTTGAATAGAGAATATCAGGTTGTTTTGTTTAATTAGATAAGGATTTTAAATAGGAAATATTAGGTTGTTTAATTAGATAAGGATTTTGAATGTAATTAACAAACAGGGATATATTTGGTAGATAAGATAAAGTAGTTGAAGTAAATCTCTTGATTCTTATCAAATTAAGCATTCAACTACGATTCTTGTGCTGAAAAAAATACATACAAATTCAGTACCACTTAATAAGTTCAGCAGGTGAATTTTTATTTATCAAACACCCATAACATCTGAATGTATGAATGAATTCAGTTTCAGCACTTTTTTATGTTATCAAACAGGCACTTAGTCTTGTGTGAATTACAAATTACAGTGGTAAATTAATAAATTAAAATTAAGTTTTGGGTCATTCACGTCGTCCCGCCAACCTGACAACCTGGAATTTTCAGATTCGGGTCGGATATCCTGACCCGTTTCGGGTTGGGGGGTCAAGTTCGGGTCAGCCAGTTATCTATTATACCTGGGTCTCAACTCGACCCGTCACTCCGATTTGGACCCGATTGCCACCCCTAATTATATTGTCAAAAAAATAACATATTTTACAAATTATTCCAATTTATTTACAAAATGTTACTAATTTCATTAGAAATTATGAAATGTAATCATGGTTTATTAATTTTTTACTAAATATAAATACAACTTATATCAGGTAAAAATATTTGACTTTGTTTTACTTTGTGATAAGTGAATATTTAACGTACATTTTGTATGAATTTGGCATGAATTTTTGGTATGTTTTGAGAAGATTAAAGCCATATTTAAACTCTTTTGGTGATAATTGCTTAAATATTGTTTAAGAGTTAAGAAATTGATAAATGAGTGATTAATGCGTAATTTTGTGAAATTGTGAAGGTAATTGATGTATGAAATTCATGCACAAGTTGAAAGAAATGTCAGGGTCATCCAGAGGACAAAGTACACAAGAAAGTGGGAGCAAAAATGTAGAAAAAGGGAAGAAGTGAAAAACTGGAAAAATGCTCAACACGGATCCGAGGTCGGATCCGTGTGTACAAGAGGGATCCGACCCCTCGTCTGTACTTCTGGCGAAGTGTATCCGAGGTCAGGACGATCCGACCTCGGATCCATCATGGGAAGGCCTCGGATCCTATAATCCGAGCTCGGATCCATTATCACTCCTCGGATCCGAGGCTCGGATCTGTCTCTCTCCTCAGCAAGTGGCACAGCCGTTTTTCTTTACCTTTCTCACAACTTTTACAGCTATTTTGAGGGACAGAAATCGGTGGCACATGCTTCTGCAATAAAAGAGAAGACCAAATGAGTGTGGACAAAAGGAACATCATATCTTTGACTTCTTTTTACAAAATCTAAGTGAAGGAAATTATGAAGTGAGAGGAATGGAATTTCTACCACCTTTTATGCAGAAACACAAGGGAGAAGCAAGGATAACCATACGTAGCTAGTTTTCCTTCTTGCAACAAGTTTTCTCTCTAGATAGGAGTACTTGGAGAAGCATTTTTTGGAGAGTTTTCACTTGTAATCATATTGTGCAAGAACATAGCAGGAATTGGAGAGCTTCACCTTCAATTGGCTAAGCTTTCTTTTATCTTTCTTATACTTGTACTTTATGATATTTTGCATTAATAAACTTGTGAATTTGATTGTTAAATCATTCATGAGTAGCTAAACTCCTTCATCTAGGGAGTAGATGAAACTTATGGCTAAATAATACTAATTGAATGTGATTTACACTTGTTATATCTTGAGTTAACTTGTCTACTTGTGTAGCTGTGATTTCTTGTTATTGTTTGATCACCAATAACTTGTTTACAGTTGTTATTGTTCAATGAGAATTGGTAATAACAATGGAAACACATGAGTAGAGCTTGAGTTGTATGTTCATGAAAATAGAAATATACTTAAGTGGATTACTTAGTATTTCATGAATTAAAACAGAGTTGTAGTAGTATTTCACCATGGAAATAGGGAAATCTATATTGCTCTAAGCCATTTCATCATGGAAATGAGACTTGGTAATCTTGGAAATAAATCTCTGGTTAAGCAAGAATAATAGCAAGAAGTAAATCCATTTATTTGTGTAGTTTATGCCATAAGTGGAATCTACATCCCTAGAATCTTCATTAAGTGAAATTTCTCTATTTGCATTCAGCATTTGTTAAACTAGATTTGTATATCAGATTTGTAGATTACAGCATTAGATTTTCTCTGCTCAAAATTAATGGTAAGTCTAAATAATAGAGAGAACAGGGGCTTAGTAATTGTTTAAATTGCTCCTCGTGGGATCGACCCGATACACATCTTGTACTAAAATTTCGACCTGTATACTTGCAGTCCAACGGGTGTAAAATCGGAATTAAACTTGCATTGATACAAAAAGAACCCGTCACTTTGATCACAAAAACTTGTGGTAGAAATAACGAAATAGTGACAAGGGTGCAAATTTCAAATCAACAACCAACGTACACTTAATTACGCTAATTTTTTAGTTGATCAAACTAATATATGCCATAAAGTAACTAGATTTTAGCATTTATAAATTGGCCATTTTAGCAGTTTATATACCATTCACCTATAAAAAATATGATTATTATAAAATGACATTTTATAATAATTTACATACTATTTGCCAATTAAAAGTAAGTTTGATAAAAAATATATATATGCATATAAATCCATATTGTAAATGATACAAAATATATTTGAATCTCACGAAACTTAATCTATGGGTAAATTTACTATAGTTTCCAAAGATTATGCCACATTAGTACAAATTTAACTTTTATGCTTGTGACCTAGAAAATAAATTTATTAGAACACATAACCTTTGTAAATGATACATACATTTATTAAAATGCTTAAAACACATAACATTGATGAATGATACATACAACCATATATTATACATTTACGTTACCAACAATTACTAACTATAATATTAAGTTTCAATCCTTAACAAAAAAATCTTAGCATTATTTTAAATAAACTTTCTAATACTTGTTTCATATAAGTTTTTTTAAGTAAAATATTAAATTTATGCCACAAACTAGTAAGTCTTGATGATTAACCAAATTTACTATTCTATCAACAGGATTTACTATTAATCCGTGAAAACTTACTATTACTTGAACTAAACTTACTCTCCAAAAAGAAAGTTTCGAATAAAGGCAGTAATTTATTTATTTTTTTTAAAAAGTAACTTTCAATTTTATTTCATTTTACTTTTTAAGACATAAATAGGATAACAAATTTCGTTACCATTTTCGATTTATTTTTTATTTGCTTTTAGCGACCATTTGATTATTTGATCGGTCTATCCACCTAAATAGGATAACACTTAAAAATAAGAAAGTAAGTTTTCTATCTAAAATAATATGTTAACAGTAAAAAATTAGTAACTTTTATACTTCAAAAGGTAAGTTGGAATAAATATTAAACTTACTTTTTAAATAGATAAATTACTACTTTATTTCCCAAACTTACTTTTTAGAGAGTAAGCTTAATTCAAGTAATAGTAAGTTTTTATACATAAATATTAACTCTTGATAAAGTAATAGTAAGATGATAAAGTTTTAATAAATTTACATCTGAGACACAAGAAATAATAAGAGTTAAGGCCTAAACAAAATGAGAAATAATATAATAATAAAAATGACAAAATTAGTATAACAATTAATATAAGAAAATCAGTATGATCTTGATTTTTTTCCTTGGGAGATTGTTCATAAGAATAGGATCCAATAATTATAAATGAAAATCACATGCATGTATAATCTATTGTATAATTTAAATTATATTTAGTTCACCTATAAAATGGTTCTAAAATAATTAGTACACTATGATAAATGTTATTTTAACAACAAAATTTTTTTTTTACTAAAAGTCGGAAATATCCATGACATATGTATGAGGGATATTTTACCATTTTTGTATCTCACATCCAATCATTAAAGTTAATTTGAGAAAAACTATTTTTGACAATCGAATTATTTTGAATTTAACCAACAAGTTGAGATTTTTTAAACAATAAAAGTGAAATATTTTGGGAACTTAGTTGTTTATTTTCCCGTAATAAAAAATTTAAAATATGACAAATTATCTTACATATTTTATAAGGTCATATGCAAAAAAAAAAGTTTTCATAGTATATTTAAAATGTTTCGAACATATAACATTTATAAATGATACGTACAATTGTAAGTTTCTTTAAGTAAAATAGTAAATTTATGCCACAAACTATTAAGTTTTGATGATTAACCAAATTTACTAATCTATCAACAATATTTACTATTAATCTATAAAAACTTACTATTACTTGAACTAAACTTACCCTCCAAAAACTAAGTTTCAGATATAGAGTAATATTTTACTTCATAAAAAACAAAGTTAGTTCCATATTTATTCAAGTTTACTTTTTGAGACATAAAAGTTACTAATATATCGAGTTAACTTACTATTCTTTATGGAAAACTTACTAACCACCATTTTAGGTACTATTTCATTTAGATGACCAGTACAACAGGTCATCAAATGGTCGCTAAAAGTATTTTTACCTGTTATATCAGGTAAAAATAGTTTTGTTACCATAACTATCGTTACTTCACACTTTTCCCTCAAATGTAACGGCCATCGGCGTAGAAAAGAACTTGTAAACTTGACTGAGTTAATAGGAACAATTAATCACATCACAACTATTGAACAAAAAGAACTTTGAAGCTTCCAGCATTCACAATCAAAACCACCTTCCTTCCCGCATTAAATTGATTTCATAGTATCCTCTACCAGAACAGAGAACTAATAACTGAAACTTTTGGAAACTGGTAAGATCCCACATGAAACAAATACCACTGATTGTAATCTGGGCACATTGCAAAATGCCTTCTATCCGACATTCCTAAGACTACCCTTTCTGGGTCCCTCCAATTTGGCCAACACTGGCTTCACCCGAGCCAAGTTCTTCGTTGAATTAATCAATTGAAGATAGAAAATGTCAGATTTGTCGCTGCAAAATCTCATGCCTGTCACTTGACAATGGTTCTATGATTCCGTCAGTCTTCAAAAATTTGATGGAATGGACTGATTGAATCAAATAGGTCAGTGGGCTAGCCAACATGAGAAAGAGTTTAATAGTTTAAATGAGAATCTGAAATGGTTTAGTGGGTGAGAGTGCATTTTGTTGAGTTTATTTTTGTATCCCAGGTCAGAAGTTTTATAAAGAAATCTCTCATCTTCATACTTATAAATAGTGGATTTAAGTAACTTTAAATGTGCTAAGGGCAGGGCACTAACCCAAGTTCTGTAAGCACCAACTCAAGAGAATTTTAGGGGGCCAAGGCCTTAATTTGAGAGGAGTGTTGGTTAGACGTAAAACCAAAAGAGCTTAGTTACTGAGCTTTTGAGCCGTTAAGCATTTTGCATTATTTAGATTCTTTTATGTTTTTAATTTTAGGTGTCTTTAAGTCTTGAAATTATTTCCTAAGGTTTTATACTCTTCTTTTGTACTCTCTTTCTATTATAGTAAATATGCTACTCCTTCACTCGTGGACGTAAGTCAATTCGATCGAATCACGTAAAATTTTATGTTTTCTATTTATTTTATTTGTTTTGTTATTATCTTTATTGGGTGAACCCTATTGTTCTTGTTAATCAATTTCCTAAAACCAGACCTAACAAACTAGTATCAAAGCTTCAAGCTCTGAGTTCTTGATGACGATAACAAACTATCAATATCAATTTCGGGACATTGATTTAGTGCTACAGAAAGTGGAGAAAGAACCCCCTAGAGTTCAGTTCAATTTTTGTAAAGAATACCTGTTTGGCCGGTGATAAGTGACTAATTTACACTATATTTGAATGATATTTTATGTTATTTTTAGTCACTTTGGTTATATTATTGGAAGAAAATAAATCATTTTGGCTATAATTGGGGAAAAATGTCTTAAGTGATTAAATGAGGTTTTTATCACTTTTTACTTGCATTTTTGACAGTTTTGACACATTTTTGTATTTCAGCTATAACTTGAGCTACGGTGATCGGATTGAGATGATTCTTGAATCAATTTGAAGATAAGAGATAGATCTACAACTTTGGTGAAGACATCGAAATCCAGTTCTAAGGTTTTCTAGGTCAAAAAGCCGAATTGCAGTAGCTAATTTCTATGGGTTGAAGCTGAAACAGAGCATTAAGCAGTCAAGGGTATTTCAGTTATTTCTCAGTCTGTACAAATCCAAATGAGGTGATTCTTGATGCATTGAAAAGCTAACTCAAACCGCTACAAGTTTTATGTTTTGGTCAAGAGTTAAATCAGCTTCTATCATTAAGAAAAGTTCAGTTGAAATTGAGGCAAAATTAGACCAGAGCTGGAAATTGAACAGAAATTGCACAAAAAGTCACTGTAGCAATCCGGCCGGAACTTGGCTGGATTTATGGCCGGATTTCTGGCCGGATTGTGATCAGAAAAGGCCACTCTTTACGCGGACAACTTGATTTCACCTCCAATAAGTCACATGTAATGCTAGACATGTGACAAACACTTTGCAGCTATAAAAGGGAGGTGTAAACCTCATATCTTGACCACCTTTTATCTTTATATAGCCAAAAACTTGCAAGATTCAAGGAGAGACTTACAGGAGAAGCTTGGAGTCTGCAGAAATGTAGTTCTTACATCTTCTGAGTGTTAGATTAGTTTAGTATAGAGTAGTAGTTCATCCTTCTTATTTATTAGCTGGGCAAAGATGAAGAAGGAGATGAAGAAGGCAAGGAAAGAGCTCATGTGACAAGAGTTATTTTTCCTTTCCAACTCTTTATCTTTTGTAGTTAATTTCAAGTTTAGTTAATATACAAGTTATGGATTTATATGTTATTTTGTGTTTCTAAAGTTTATGCCTTGGGTTTGGTTGAACTTTCTATAATTGTTTTTATTTGAAGCTATTATTTGAGTAAGTTATTTAGTACTTTAGCTCTTTGAATCATGATTAATTTGGTACCATTAATTGTGATTATCTAAGGTGTTGTTTCTGCAATGCAAATTGAGATTTAACATTGGTACGGTTCAAGAAGTGCTAAACAAAGGGAGTACACTCACGAGAGTAGAGGTGCACCTATATGGTTTAGTTATTCATTTCATGTAATTTCATTGAAGAAATGAATTTGTACCTAATTTCATAACCATGAGAATATGTATGGATTAGTTATGAGTATAATTGATTCACTACGAAAGTAGGATTCATATGCATAAGGAAATTACACCATAACTAACCTAGATAGTAGTACTCAATGATCCAATTATAGCACTTGCATGAGTAGTTAGGGATACCATAACCTAAGGAGCTTTCATTTGTTATTTTCTTGTATAAGTTCAGTAGGTTTCACTTGTTATAATTCGTTGATTGTCTAAATAATAGAGAAGCTTTAGTAGTGCCGGTAATTGTTCAATCTTTCTCGTGGGATCGACCCGATATATACCCTAAACTACTAGTTGACCTGTATACTTGCAGTGAAACAGGTGTATTTCGAATTTTTTAACTTGTATGTATATCAAAAACCCCGTCAGCCGGTTGGATCTCATTGAGGGTTTTAAGAAGAAGGTTGAGCAAGATTATTATATTCATAGTTTTAGTCCGTTAGGATTTATTGAAACTTTTGTGAGTTTTGACCCATTGGGACTAGTTGAGCATTTTGCATCCTGATTTGTTGATGGATTGTTGGGCCCGTAGGGACTTTTGTGGTTTATTGGGATCCACTGGTACTTGTATGGAGAAGGTAAATTTTGTTTGTTATTTATCGATGTTGGATATGCGCTAAGGTGAAAATTTGTTGAATTTATCTTTGTATCCCACATCGGAAGTTCTCAAAAAAAATGTCCCTCCTCTTGATAATTATAAATATATTGGATTTAAATGAATTTAAATGTACTAAGGGCATCAATCCAAGTGCCATAGACACCAACCAGGGAGAATTTTAAGGGGTCCACGCCCCAATTTGAAAGGAGTTTTGGTTAGACATCAAAATAAAAAAGCTAAGTTAGTAGGCCTTTGGGCCGTTAAATATTTTGCATTATTTAGACTCTTTTATATTTTCAATTTTAGGTGCTTTTGAGTTTTAGAATTATTTCTTAGGGTTTTCAACTTTCTCTTTTATATTATCTTTTTGCTATAGTAAATCTGCTATCCTTTCGCCTGTAGACGTAGGTCAATTCGATTGAATCATGTAGAATTCTATATATCTTTCTATTTATTTTATTTGCTTTGTTATTATCTTTATTGGATTGCCAAGAAACCTATTATTTTCGTTGGTTAATTCCTTGGGATCAGACTTGACACATTTTAGTGTCTTGAACTTTAGTAAGATATTGTAGGCCTAAATCTAACATCAACAGCTCCTTTGGTGTCTCTGTGAAAGAGAAATACTAAGTGCAAAGCCCGTGCTTTCAAACTATTTTACACAAAAATTCGGAAATATTACGATGCCTAAAACAAAAATTATATTTCAGATAACATCATTACACTATCTTGTACGTATCTTGTACAGCGCGTACAAGATTGCTGCACTTGAGAAGCGATTGCCAATTTGTTTGTATGAAGTAGTGTTATACATGAAGTGTTCGAGTGATATAATGAATTTAATGTATTATCTTGATTTGGAGAATGATGAATTTAGACCGTTCGTTATTCAATTTGATGATCGAGGACAAAATATTGCTTACAATAAGGTATGAAATTTGATGGAACTTCTTGGCCTATCATGCTTGAAATGCCATGGGCTGTTAACCTCCAGTCTTTCTTTTTGATGCATTTAAGGATGTTAAATTTGGGCTATGGAAATGGCTACACCGGATTTCCATCCGCCTGCAATTCCTAAGAGAGAGTTTTGGCCAGTCTTTTTTTGAATTTCAACTGCAAGTGGTAGGCAGTCAGGAAATTGAATATGATAGACATTGAAGTGTGGTGAGAGCATTTGGTACAAGTCACGGGAGCCTTAGATTTTTACCAGAATTACTTCTTGCCATTTTGTTCTACTAATTACACTTTTGATGTCGAGGGTGGGAGTTAATAAACACTTAGGGTGCATTGGACAAAGGTGAAGTTTGAAAATTGAAATCTAAAATTTGAAATCTAAAATATGAATTCATTAAATTATTGAATTGTTAAATACTAAATCTAATACATTTGAATGTAAATGAATAACTAGATTATCACTTATTTTTTAAAGTAAGTTTTGGCTAGAAAATTTAATGCCATTTAATTATTTTAGATGCTCTATTTTTTGTTATCAAATACGTTTGAATATGTTAAAATCTGAAATATTAAATTTAAGTGTTAAATTAAGTTATCAAATAGGGCCTTACTTTGGGTAGTGAGAAATTTGAAAATTTCTTGTATTTTTCAAATTGGTTAAAAAATTTTCAGATTTATTTAAAAATTTTCAAATCTATTGTATCTGTTAAATTGCAGATATGATCTGTTATTTCTAGTGGATGTTTAGCTTGCCATTAAAGTAGTGATGTAAATTAAATCATGTTAAATGATTTTGCAACAATTAGTTCATGAAATTTACTTTTTATAAAAAAAAATAAAAGTTTAAGTTTGGGATGTGGAAGTGGCTACATGTAATTTCCCTCGGTCCTGCATTTCATGAGCTAAGAGTGCTCATGTCTTGGGTAGTGTAGCCTTAGGTCGTCATAAAGATGAAACAAATTGTTGATAGTGATAGTGGTTAAAATGTGTTTGGAGAGGACATTATTTTTTTAAAAAATTATTTCAAATAACAGTGTACCATTTTTTTATAGTATGATATATGTGAGATCATAAAATAATTAGGATTATAAAAAAATTGATTGAAAAACATGTTTATAATGATTAAAAGAATAATTTGAAAAAAAAAATGGATATTCAAACACATTGTCGTATATAATGTTTTGAAAAAGTTTGAATGTTAATATTTTGGAGCACAAGTATTGCAGGTTCATGTGTGTTATTTTACTTGGTAATCATTTAAATGTTTTCTTAAATAACGTCTATAATGTTAGAATTCGATTATGACAGGCCTCCATTTTGCTAGATTTCATTTCGGACTCAGAGGCTTCTCCAAATTTATTGCCCTAGTTCTTTAATGTAGAATACCATCTTTTTCTTTTTCATGCAGTTGTAAAGATCTTTTTTTTTTTAAGTAAATCATGTAAAATGTCACCAAACTGTATATTTGTGCTTGTTCAGATCACTCCAAAAATATCACTAAACTAATCAAAATGCATGTTTTATAGCATTCCGTGTAATTGAATCATTAAAACAAACAAAATTCCTTTATCTCCACTCGCGGACTTGATTTTGGAGAGGTATAATCGTCGATTCACCTCTTTGACTAACTTTTGTCTATAGCAAATACTTGGGTAGACCCGATCTATAGGTGGGTGACCTAGAATTTGCCATGTCATCAATGCGAATTTAATACTTAAAAACCAAAAATCTTCCCGTCTCTCTACTCACCATCCTGATCTACAACACCACTGACTGAATCAAGAAGCTCTCCTCTCAAGGCTTCTGGTATCCCTCCTGTGCTTTCCATTCTTACTCTTAATGGTAAACATCCCAACCGAGTAGTATACTAATATACAAAGGTCCAATTACTCTTCTTTTTTTTTGTCTTTATAACATCAACAAATTTTGCCTTCGAATCAGGCTTACATATGCAAAGCTAAGCCATTCAAAGTTGGAATTCATTCTTAAAATGATATGAGAAAGGAGACAGAATGAAAAAAAGTATAAAAAAAAAGAACTTGGGGCAGAAAATTTTGGGAGAAGAGAGGAAGAAAATCCATCAATCACATCTTTCGTTTGATACCTAGGTCTACTTAAAAAAAAATTATAAGTCTTGCATTTTTGGAGGACATGAGAAAATATATAGTAAGTGATGGGATCTTACGTTGGAGAAGAAGAAGCCAAAATAAGTGGAGATATAGTCTTTATTTCAAATAGAGAGGAAGGGGGAGGAGTATCTTCTAATGGAAGGGGCGAGGAGTTCATGGGTTACTAGAGTAGTAGGAGGTGTCGAGTGGAAGGAACGGAGCTGTAAGTCCCAAAGACAACCAAGAGGGGGGGTGAATTGGGTTGATTAAAATCTTAACCAAATTTATGCACTTTTTCTTTAATAAAAATTTACCTTCTTTTCTAGTAAAGATCAACCAAGTAGATTAGAAGACAATAGCAATATTGATCAGAAAAACAAGTTTATATAAGCAATGAGAATTTTATTGAACAAAAAGTAAAATAGGAAATCAAACCAATTGTCTACCAAGCTTTCCTCAAACTTGAAGACCAATCACAAGGTTGAGCAACTTCTCTTTGATGAAATATGATCAACTAGATGTACAATGGAGGGAGCACTTCCTCCTTGCCCTAAGCCTCACTTAGTCAAGCTAAGAAGTTTTACAAACACTCAGATAACCCTCAACAAAACTACACTAATGAAACTTTCAACCACAAGAGAAAAGCTCACCAGAAGTTCACACCACTTAGAGAACAAATCTTACTTTGAAGACTATTTTCTAGCTAAAATATCTCTTGAGATCTTGTAGACCAAGTGTGCAAAAGTCCTTACTTCGTTCAGAACAGTTTGTTTTTAAAGGGGAACAGAAATGGGCTTCATTAAAGCTTCCAACGGATAGAAGGCAGATGAAGAGTCAGCTAGCCGTTGGGGCTTTCGGACATCCGACGATCAAATTATCGTCCGAACCAATCGTCCGAAAAATAGCCAAATTGAAGTTCGGACGTCCGATGGAATTTTATCGTCCGAGCTTCAGTGTCCGAACGTCGTCCAGAGAGTTATCAAATCTTCGAGGAATTTTTAGGACGTCCGATGATCTTGATGTTCGTCCGAAGCATGCGTCCGATCCTTCAGGACGTCCGATGCTTCCTTGCGAGCGTCCGACAGTGTCTTGGCAGAGAGTCATCAAAGCTTTGTGGAATTTTTAGGACGTCCGACACGATCGATGTGCGTCCGACAGAAACTCCTTCCTGATGTTCTTCATCCCTTCGGACGTCCGACAGATTCCTTTCGACCGTCCGACATGAGTGTCCTGTTTTTGCTCACGACATATTCGTACCTGATTCTTTGATAGGCAACAACACTTATATTTGAAGAAAGTTAGATAAAACATTTCAAGGAACCAAGACTAACAAAATTGTCATACTTAAAAGACAGTATCTTTGATCGGAACAAAACAATGACTAAATTTGTTTATATTATTCCAATCTTGTTTGCCACATCCAAAGCATCGTAGTCTGGAGTTAATCGAACATATGCTTACTTTGTTCCATCAGGCCTGATCAAAGTGTTCACTTTCTTTGGTCTGTATAAACATTTCAACGAACTTTTGTGATCATCAAAACCAAGAATAACAGGAGCGGTGAAGATAGGTTAGAGGGAGAAGGCAAAGGATAGTGTTTATAATGGTGGTGGTGATAATTGGGGCATTAAGCAGAGCAATCGAGGTGGAGTGGAAAGCTTGAGGATCCAGCAGTTGTAGATAAATTTTAGGAGAAGAGTGAATAACCAAGAAGCTTAGCTATTGTGGCATGGCCATTGTGGCTTCTTTAGCTTGCTTAAAGTTTTTGGACCATTTGACCCTTCAAACCCTACGCCTGTAGATCACGTGACGTCCATTCCGTTTGTCTTCACGATGAAATTACATGAAAAGCTACAAAACATGCAATTTGATTAATTCAGTGACATTTTTTGTTAATAAAATAGTTTAATGACCTGAACAAGTACTAGTGAATAGTTTAGTGACATTTTTCGCGATTTGCTCTAGTTAAAATCATATTCGTGTATTGTAGCATGTGCGTCACACATTGGCATGTTACTTTCTTGATTTTTTTAAATGGCATTTTCTTAAGAGCAAATGATGTTGTATATCACTAAAGTAATCACTTGTACTACTTTTTGTCACTAAATTAATTTGTTAGTCAAACACGTCATTAAATTAATTAAATTGTAACTTCTAGGTCATTCTGTTTAATTTTGCCGTTAAGGGGGATGGAACCAATGTCACATCATAGGTACGAGCTTGCACATAGGGGCAAAATTGTCCACAAAATTTATGGGGGACTATGTAAATAAAAATAAATATGTTTTTAGGGTCAAAATAGATACATCGTAAAACTGGGGACTTTAACAAAATTATGTTTTAGTCCCAAAGTATGTATAATTTTTAGAAAAAGGACTAGATGATCACACAACATCTATTATCTATCATTTTTACTTCCTCCACCATTATCATTATCACTTTTTATCATTTCTCCATATACCAGAATCCTAAATCTATGAATAAATATTCCTATTTTTATTCAAAAACCAATTTCCAATTTCCAAATCCTATCTTGTCTGGATCTTGAAGTTTGAGTGTCAAACCAACCTAAAAAATTCTAAGGCCTGAAAAATTTTCCACAGAAATCCTTGAACAACATCAAAGAGCCACTTCCCTTTGAGGCTCAATTTAAACCAATATAACATAAGCGAGCAGAATATACACAGAAAATGATGAAGAATTAAAATTCCAGCAAGACCTTCAATCACAAAAGTCAAGAGGCAGAATAAAACTTGCTCTTTGTGAGTCCTTATTCAGTCCCACTGTATGAGCTCCAAATGGAATCATTCAAGAACCTACAAGCCAAATGAGACAACCCAGAGCGATGTAACCTGTAGGATTACATAACAGTAGAGTGGTCCAGCTGGTGGTTGTGTCATGGCCTAAAGCTCCAGGAACTCAAGAGAATTGGTAGTTGATGATTGAATGGGCATTGTTGTTAAAGACAATCAAATAGAATAGGAAATAGAATATTTGTATATGAATTTGATTAGTTAGTTGCAATCTTAGTAAAACTCAAAGGCTAATTTATAGGCATTAGAATATGATCTACTTGGTATTGTATCGTGTATAAAGTTGTATCTTTTGGTCTTGGATGATTTGAAGAACAAATCCTTTCACCAAAATATCTTCTTATTATGGTACTAAAGCACTGAATCTGGGAATCTGAAAACTTCTGCTCATTCCAATATTAATCATGGGAGACACAAACAAGCCAACTCAATTGAGCATGGCATCCAAGTTTGACAATCCCAACCATCTTTTGTATCTTCACCATTCAGATCAACCTGGATTGGTTCTTGTATCACAAGTTCTCACTGAAGAAAACTATAGCATATGGAATCACTCCATGACTATGGCCTTGACGGTCAAAAACAAATATGGCTTTTTTGATGAATCGATTTTACAACCAAACGAAGATGCAGAAGACAATTTGCAGCAGTGGATTCGTTGCAACAATCTCGTTAAGACCTGGATATTAGGTTCACTTTCCAAAGAAGTTGCAGCAAGTGTTTTCTATTGTGAAGGAGCAAAGGCAATTTGGGATGAACTCTGTGAACGTTTCTCTCAAGTAAACAGTGTCCAATTTCTTCACATTGAAAACGAGATACATGATTGTATTCAAGGAACCATGTCTGTTAGTTCCTACTTTACCAGACTCAAAGGATTATGGGATGAAAGAGATGCCCTTTTTCCTATTGCAGCTTGCCAATGTGGAACTATGAAGGAAGAGCTATCCTATTGAGAAACACAGAAAACCATCAAGTTTCTCATGGGATTGACTGAATCCTTTGAAATAATATAGGTACAAATATTGACAATGGATCCCTTTCCAAAGGTCAGTAAGGTTTATTCCCTTGTGCTTAGACATGAACGACAATGAGATATGTCTTCAGGAAAGAATACAGTTCAGCCTGAGGCAGCAGCGTTTGCAATCAAGGATCCAAACAAGAAGGACAACAATCACAAATGTGAAAAATGTGAAAAAGATGGACATAGCACAGACAACTGTCAGGCACATTTGAAGTGCTCTTATTGCGGATGGAAGGGCCACACAATTGATCTTTGTCAAAAACTCAAGAAGGATCAACCATTCCGAATGACTATAGCAAAGCAAGGTAATCAATTTGGTACTCCACACCAGTTGAAAAAATTGACATACCCAACTCATTGCCTTTTACTCAAGAACAGTGCAAACAAATCCCACAAATGTTTAAGAATAATAGTCTTCCATGGCAAATCAAGTTGGTAATTCTTCAGTTCATGATGAACTTTCAGGTAAAGTTCTTTGTTTTTCATCTCAAGGCAAGAAAACCACATGGATCCTTGATAGTGGAGCAACTGATCATATCATTTGCAACCCTGAATTGCTTACCACTTCAAAAAATTATTAAAAATAAGACAATGAAACTGCCAAAATGGATCTATTGCTGATATTACACATGTTGGTCGAGTTGTCTTCTCATCTAATTTGGTTCTTGATGATGTTTTATGTGTCCCAAATTTTCAATTAAATCTCATCTCCATAACACGGCTTGCCCGCTACTTCTTTTGTACCATCACATTTCTTACTCATTTTTGTGTGATACATGACCTACTCTTTGGGAAGATGATTGGGACGGGAACTGGACAAAGGGGACTCTACTATCTGGATGAAGTACATACATCCTCGTGTAATTTGGTCATTCCCTCTTTCTCCATTATTTGGTATCAACACCTTGGACACCCTTCAAATAAAGTGTCTATTTTATTTCCTAGTTTGGCTAATAAGTTTTGCTATACACATGACTGTTCGGTTTGCCCCTTAGCAAAACAAACCAAATTGCCGTTTCTCTTGAGTAAAGTTTCTAGTCAAACACCTTTTGAGAAATTGCATGTTGACATTTGGGGTGGATACCACGTTGCATCTATTTATGGAGCTCGATATTTTCTCACCATCATTGATGACTTTACTAGGTGCACTTGGATTTACTTGATGCGTTATAAATCTAAAGCTGAAACCCAACGAATCAATTTCATTAATATGGTTGAAACTCGATTTTCTTGCAAGGTTAAGGTTGTGCGTAATGACAATGGCCATTAGTTCACACTCAAAGACTAGTATATGTCCAAAGGAATCATCCATCACACTAGTTGTGTTGATACTCCGCAAAAAAATGGGACAGTTGAACGTAAACATAGACATTTGGTAACTATGGCATGAGTTTTGCTTTTTCAAACCCACCTTCCTAAAACCTTCTAGAGAGATGCCATTCTGACTTCTACATGCCTTATAAATGCATACCGACACCCATTTTGCAAGGAAAAACACCTTATAAGCGGTTTTTTTCATTCAACACCCAATTACTCACATTTAATAGTATTTGGATGTTTATATTTCACCTCCACTCATGCCCAAAGGAGCTAAATTTGATAAATGTGCAACCCGGTGTATTTTTCTTGGTTATCCTTATGAAAAAAAAAGAATACCAAGTATATGATCTTGAGTTCCACAAAGTTTTTGTGTTTCGTGATGTTACCTTCTTTGAACAAGAATTCCCCTTCAAAAATACTTCCGCTACAATTGAGAAATCTGTTACATCCACTCATGATAAATTCATTTTCTATGATGATCCTATCATATTACAAAACTCCATCAAAACACCTAAACCTGCTCTACCAAATCATGATGACCCTAAGAATGTTGTCAACAATTCTCATCATATTATTCTAACTATTTCCACACCTACCCCTGTACATCGCCACTCCACAAGACCAATCAAACGTCTTTCCTTTCTTCAGAATTATCATGTAGAAGCAGTCCTCTCGTCTCGGCCTGACCCCTCATCAACCTCTAGCATAGTCACCACTTCAGGTATGCCATACAATCTTTCTCAAGTCTTTTCATATGACCAATTATCTGCCTCTCATAAAATTTTCACTACTTCTTTAACCATTGCAAAAGAACCAACTAGTTTTTTACAGGCCCTGAAAGATCCTCTGTGGCACATAGCCATGCACAATGAAATCGATGCCCTTCAAGCAAAAAATACATTGACACTTATGCCTCTCCCATCTAACAAGAAACCAATAGGATGTAAATGAGTGTACAAAGTGAAGCTCAAATCCGATGGAACCATAGAGCATTACAAGGCTCGCTTGGTTGCCAAAGAATACAATCAGATTGAAGGACTTGATTATCGAGAGACTTTTGCCCTGGTTGCTAAGCTAGTTACTGTGTGTGTCTGACTTAGTGTTGCTCCAATTCAAGGATGACATCTCCACCAACTTGATGTCAACAATGCCTTTTTGCATGGCGATCTTGATGAAGATATATATATGTCCCTACCACCAGGATTCGGACAAAAGGGGGAGACTCGAGTATGCAAACTTAGCAAGTCACTCTATGACCGGAAACAAGTTTCTCGACAATAGTTTCTGAAATTATCTTCAACTCTTAAGATTGTTGGTTTTTAGCAATCAAAGGCAGATTATTCATTATTCATCAGATTCTCACAAAGGTAGTTTCACAACAATTCTTGTATATGTTGATGATGTGATCTTAGCAGGCAGATATGCAACATATTCAAGACTCAAAGGAATTTTTATCCAAATAATTCAAACTAAAGGACCTTTGTCAACTCAAATATTTCTTGGGAATAAAGGTGGCAAGGTTTTCGGAAGGTGTTTCTCTCTCTCAAAGAAAATGTGCATTAGAGATATTAGAAGATGTTGGATTTCTAGGAGCTAAACCAACAAGGTTTCCCACGGAACAAAACTTGGCTCTTACACAATCTGATGGAGATCTTCTGAATGACCCTTTAATGTATAGGCATCCTGTAGGAAGGTTGATTTATTTGACCATCACTAGACCAGATTTGGTCTATGCAGTTCATGTTTTAAGTCAGTTTATGGACAAACCATGTGTGCCACATCTTGAAGCAGCACATAGAGTTCTTAGATACATAAAGCAAATACCAGGAGAAGGGATTTTATTACCTTCTACAGGCACACTTCAATTAAAGGCCTTTTGTGATACAGATTGGGCACATTGCAAAGATACAAGAAGGTCTATAACAGGGTACTGCATATATTCTTGGACAATCACCCATTTCTTGGAAGACAAAGAAGCAAACTACGATGACTCGATCAACTACAGAGCCAGAATATCGTTCTATGGCCACTACTTGTTGCGAAGTTACTTGGTTGAAGAATGTCTTGAAAGACTTAGGAATCAAATATCCCCAACCCATTATGTTGTTTTATGATAATCAAGCTGCTTTACACATTGCCTCGAATCCGATCTTTCATGAACGAATGAAGCACATCGAAATTGACTGTCGCTTAGTTCGTGAGAAAATTCAAGAAGGCTTGATTAAAACAGCACATGTAAGGATCAATGATCAAACTACTGACTTATTCACCAAGGCGATGAGTACACTGCAATTTGAGACATTACTTAGCAAGTTGGGTGTTATTAACATACACTCCAACTTGAAGGGGAGTATTAAAGACAATCAAATAGAATAGGAAATAGAATATTTTGTATATTAATTTGATTAGTTAGTTGCCATCCTAGTAAAAGTCAAAGATTAATTTATAGGCATTAGAATAGGATCTAATTGGTATTGTATCGCGTATAAAGTTGCACCTTTTGTTCTTGGATGATTTGAAGAACAAATCCTTTCACCAAAATATCTTCTTATTAGTTGTCAATGGAGTGCTTGATGTAATAGTTGCAGTAGTAGCTGAAGATCAGGAAGAAGTTGAAGGGCAACTGATCTAGGAAAGTGGTTGTAGGCTTGTGAATTGCATTTAGACAATTTTGTCCTTGAAAAATGTATGCTTGCAAGTGATGTGAGGTCGATTTCATCTCCCTTGATGGTAGAATAAGACGGAAGGACCTAAAAGTTACAATTTGGTTAATTCAGTGATATTTTTGGCTAATAATTTAGTTTAGTGACCAAAAATGGTACAAGTCGATATTTTAGTGATATTTGGAGCAATTTGCTCTTTTCTTAAATAGATTTGGACTTAGAGTTTTCTCCACATTTACTACCAAATATGTTTTATGTAGATTACCTTCATTTTTTCCCAAAGGAGCAAAAGATGTGAAGAACATTATGTGCAAGTAAATTTTGTTTTTTCTACACATTGAATATTTAATAGCCATATATTATGGCACTTTGTTTCCATTCATGCTTAGTTTCAACATGAAAACCTTGAACAATTTTCAAAATTAACTTGTTCGAGAATAAAAAATTTATATCTAAATAAGAAACAAATCAATTCTTTTAAAGGAAATTTATGCCAACAAAATTCCAATGGTAAACTACAACATCAAGATTGATACGACATAAACTAATTTCAAAAAATTATATGTGCATCCATGTTTCAGAGCACGATAGTTGCACATTGGCATGTTACATTTTATGGTAATTATTGGATATGCTATTTTTCTAAAATGTCAATATCCACAATGCTAGAATTCATTCACTAATTTACATTTTGTTGAAATTTATTTCCAGTTGGGGTTTTCTCCACATTTAACGCCCTATTGTCTAATGTAGAATTTCTTACTATTTTCCCATGGAATAGAAAATGTCAAGATCATTTTCCAAGGTAAATTTTTTCTCCTACTCATGTTGATTGTTGATTGTTGATTGCTAAGGAGCTTTATTTTTCATCTATGTTTAATCCAAAATAAAGTCCCCTATTATCATGTGGAACATAAGTCATTCCCCTTCCTCTTTCCCCTATTTTTCCCCTTCACCCTAGCCATTCATCACCTGCCGCCACCCTCTTCTCTTCTCTCCCCCCTTCCATTCACCCATCTCTCCTCATTTTCCTGTCCCAAACCTAGTCACTAAGATTTTAAAATCTAATTGGATTCTTAAACTACTGCAATAAAGTTAAATCCATTAAAAAAACAAACAAAAGAGTGACAAATCCCTCAACTAGTTAGGATTGTCAACTGATATCTACTCACCGTCACATAGTAGTTACTACTCTTCACACACATTACATATAGCATAACAAGAGTCCTTGAAGAATCAATTTGCTACTTAGAAATCAACCATAGAAGGTGGAAATGGTGGTGGTGGAACAAGAATTGTACCAAAATCAATCATGGAGGTAGTCTAGAGAACCTCAATCAACATTGAGGAAGTTGGGATCTTTTCTGATGATTTCCTATCCCTTTGTGATAATGATGTCCTATCCCAGATTAACCTTCTTCAAAGGGCTCAGTTCCTTCTCTTGCTTGCCAAAATTACCATGACCTTTTTCATTTGTATGTTTAAACTAGCCAAAAAATGGTTTCTTTTGTTTTTTGTTTTGTGGATTTTGTTTAATTGAATTATTGAATTTGAATTTGATGTAAAATTTTTGGTGGTTTTGTAGTGAAGTTGAGATGCAATGAAGTGAACCTAGATGAACATGCTGTCAAGTCAGAGCGTGTATGTATTCTATTCTTCTTCAATTATTGTTTAATTTTTGGACAGGGAAAGGGGGGGAGAGGAGTGGGGGAGAAAAGAGGAGGAGGGAGAGGAAAAGAGGAAGAGAAGGAAAGGAAAAGTGGGGAGTAGAGAGAGAAGAGAATGGAGTGGTAGAGGGTAGCAAACGGTGGTGGTAAGAGAAAGAGGGAGATGGTGGTGGTTAGCAACCATGGTACCTGATTAAATTTCCTAGTAATGCACTTATTACAATACCATTATGAACTTCATTATATGCTTTGTTGTGATTGGTATTTTGAAGCCTAGTATGACAAGACCATGTTCTAAATATATGCCTACTGTGCACAATCAACACCGTAAGCAAAAAAAATAATAATAATAACTTAGAGCGCTACCATGCACAATCAGTACGACAGCATCTTGAATTTTTTTTTAATATAAAGTGCTACCATGTTGAGTCAGCACAACAATAAATGCTACGTTAGCAAGGGTGAAAGGAGATTATTTGATAAAGGGGTGGGTCAGCACGGCAGTAGATATCAAACAACGAAACACGGGCCGAACAATTATCAAGAAAATCGAGCCGGTTTGTGCAAAATACACAAGATGTAATTTGGTATGCATACGGTATAATCCACTTTCAACAACGTGCAACTATGGAACAAAATTTCGTAGACCCCACACATGGTGTAAAAAATGATGTACAAGATGTAATCTGAAGCTTTTTTTTTTTGAAAAAATCGTTCAAAACGGCCCTCACATTTTATAAGATAACTTTTTTCGTCCCTCACTTTTAAAAGTGTAATTTTACGTCCCTTACAAATTCACATTGACCCAATTTGGTCCCTACCTAGGTTTCTCACTAGTTTTTGGCCAGAATCTATCGCATGACTTACATGTGATCATTTTTTAAGGGCAAAATTATCAAATCAAATTTTTACATAATCTAATTTATAGTCTCTTACATTTCACAAAATAAATTTTTTCGTCCCTAACATTTTACAAAATGAATTGTTTCGTTCCTCATATTTCAAAAAATGATTTTTTCCATCCCTCATTGATCATGTGTATGAATAGCTTTTTTTCTATAAACCCACGTATATGTCTATTTGATTTTACCTGAACAGTACGAATAACATGTAATTTATCACTATTGGATTTCATCTAAACATGCTAATCGTATATATAGGGGTTTAAAACTAATAATTTTGTTTGAAACCCATGTATATGTTTATATGATTTCACCATTTGAACCTATTCAATATTTGTGACATTTCTCTTTTGGTAATAATTTATTTATTGAATTGTATAATAAGATCATCTAATTAATGGCTCCTAGCTCGAATTCTATAATTGTGCTAACAAATTTCAGTTTAAATATGAAATTTCTACTCGATACTTTTAAGACCAACAGTTGAATTACTTGCCTTGTGATTGTCTTAAAATTTGAAAATGTCAATCATTTATTTCTTTTTGTCATACTTTTCTTTTGTTTATTTTTCTATCCAAATTTAATTTGATATAAACACTCGATAATATTTAGAATTAACTGTCTTCTTTATTTTCAAATTTCGAGTAAAAGAAAATGAATATAAGTGAAAAACTAACAATTTTTTAAAATCCATGTATATATCTATTTGATTTCACTTGAGCAGTACAAATAGTATGTAATATATTTCTATTTGATTTCACGTGCTATTCGTACTATTCAGGTGAAATCAAATAGATATATACATGGATTTAAAAAAAATTATTACACACATGATCAATAAAAGATGAAAAAATTCATTTTGAAAAATATGAAGGATAAAAAAATTCATTTTGTGAAATGTAAGGGACGAAAAAATTTATTTTATGAAATGTGAGGGATTATGAATCGAATTATATAAAATTTGATTTGACAATTTTACCCTTAAAATATGATCACGTGCAAGGCAGGTGGTGAATTCCGACAAAAAACTAGTTGAAAACCTAAGTAGGGACCAAATTTGACCAATGTGAATTTGTAAGGGACGTAAAATTATATTTTTAAAAGAAAGGGATGAAAAAGTTATTTTGTAAAATGTGAAGCACGTTGTGAACGATTTTTTCTTTTTTTTTTTACGCCAAATCTTGGCCAAGAACCTTAAGGAATGGTTGCTTCCAACAACCGTTCCTAACCCTCCTTTGACTACTAGTCTGAGATGTCATTTCGTACCATTTTGGAGACTTCTATCAATTGATGGATTCAGGGGATGCTCGTTCGAATTGCTATGTCCATTTTATGACTCATCAAAAATCTCTAGTCTATCTTTCTCATATTTTAACGTGAAGTATATTGCCTGATGTGCTCTGGAAAACCACTATTTATCACATTTGACTTTAAAAATAAATTATCGGCACCAAAAATAGAAGCTCTAGAATAGACTAGAATTGGTCCCAGTAGTTAACATTGTAAATTTCTCAAGATTTTAGTATGAGTTTTTTTGCTTTTGGGTAAAATACTATGACCTTAATTGATTATCCCTTCATTCCATTTCTCTCGGATTAGTAGTTTGATATCAAGAAATAAATACAAAATAAATCAACTCCCTATGATGAATATAATTGGATGGAACGAAGACCAATTCCAGTCTCCCCAGGAAAAGCTAAAAGGGGAAAAGAAAAAGGAAATTATTGTTTTTTGACAAATTTCCACCAATAATGCTCATTTCAAAAAAATATCACATTTTTGATGTTTTGTTGGAACCTCTTACCCACATAGGGTCGCTGCATGTCTGAAATGCAGCAACCATGAAATATTATTTTCTTTTTCATTTTTTTATGTGTCAAAACATTGTAGAAAAAAACATTTTACTAGGAATCCATTAGATCAATTCACAACTTTTATTTAAAAAACTTTTTCACTTTCACATGTAATTTGTTGTTAAGTCACTTGCTATTGGGGACTTAATATCAACTCGATGTCTATGAGCACAAATAGGATCATACTATAGACCTGGATTAATGAATAGTATTTATTTTTTATATTTATGGTTCTTATTTATAAAACTTTAATAATTAATGTCTAATTATAACTGTCCAATTATAGTGTCCAATTTTTTTTAGCAATTGTTTTTTCCATGTGAACCTCTGCTTCATTTGTCAACAAAGAAACATAAAGGGAAGGAATATGAAGGCAAATTCAAATTTATATTCTCCCAAGCATAAATATGGTCTTCCATTGTTCCTGTCCAAAGTCAATTCATGCCAAAATTGCCAATACAGAATACATTCCATGGAAATGTCCAACCCCATTTGGCTTGGATTATTCCTACCCCATTATATTATCAGAGGTTAAAATACACAAAACCCCCTTATAATATCGATGAAAGGCACAAAACCTCCTTATTGTTTAGAAACTCCTACATAACCACCTCGTACTTTTAACTAAAGTGGAATTTGACCTTTAACTGGTTTGTGACCTGAGACTTTGTGAGATTTTTTTTTTTTTTTTTAAAAGGTTAATTGAGGGACATCTTCCTTCAAGACTCAAAACTAATGGGTTAAATTAAGAATTTTAAAAGAAACAGTCAATTGAGCGACTCCTTTCTTTAAGACTTAAAATTAGTGGGAAATTTTCAAAAATTTTCATCTTCTTCCCCGATCCACTATACCTGCATCACCTTCTTCCTTCTATCCCCCTCCACTATTACTACCTGCCACTCTCTTCTCTTTCCTCTTCCTCCTCCCCTGCCCTACCCTATTCTCTCTTTCTTCTCTTTCCCAATTCCCGGCCCTTCCTCTCTCTCCCCCACTCCATCATGAATGATTTATTGAAAGGTTGGAGAATGGGGAAGTTCCAAAAAAAAAAAAAAGAAACCTTGTGCTCAACTTCAACAGAAAATAAAAAATGAGTGCAATTTGTTCTCTGCATAAAGCACAAATTTAAGTTCTCTATCTTGTTCTTCTATAATTAAGGATATGGAGTGTTGATTCTCGATCTTTGCATTAGTTGCATGAAAAAGCTTCAAATAGGAGTACAAGAGATTGATAACATCCATGCAGTATCCCAATCAGATAATTTGTATAAGGTGTAATTTAACTTTTCAAGTTCAACATAAGGAAGTCAAAATTATCTCTGGAACTAAAACCTTGTCAAAAGATCTATAAGGTTGATGTTTCTCATGTGACATGAAATTTCACCTAGCACCCCTTTCATGATCTGGACAAGCTTTTCTAGACATTGTTTATGAGAGTACCATAGATCCGTAACTCACTCAGAGACTGTGTGTCTAGTGAACTAAAAGAAGGAGCCCTCTCGTTCTTGTGACCAGATTTGGTCACCGAGGAGGAGTGGGAGAGAAAGGGAGGTCCCGGAAGTGGGATGAGGGAGAGAGGAAGAAGGGTATAAGATGAGAGAGGAAGAAACTGAGGAAGAGGAGAAAGAGAAGAGAGAGTAGGGAGGGAAAGAAGATGTGATGATAGTGGCTGGTGGCTAGGAAGGAAGAGAGAGGTGGTGGCACTAATGGTAGTGAAGGAAGAGGGAGATGGGGGCGTGGTGACAGTGGAGGAAGAAGAAGAGAAGACAAAAAAAAAAAAAGGAAATTAAGGAAAGGAAAATTAAAAAAAAAAATATATGACGTGTTACTAATAATATAGCAGGTCAAAAATTACCTTTCCATTTTAGCTAAAAGTATAAGATGGTTATATGAGGGTTTTTAAATAATAATGAAATTTTGTGTCTTTTGGTGATATCACAAGAGTGTACATGTATTTTACCCTATTATTAAATAATCCCCTCTCAGCCTAGCTAACATGGTTTCCATGACAAAGAAATATATACAAGAAAAAGCATCTACTGCCATGCTGACTCGACAAAGACAACGCTTCATAGTTTAAAAATATTTCAAAATGCTATCGGGCACAATCAGCATGACAGCGCTTTAAGTTATAAATAAATAAATATATATATATATATATATATATATATATAACTTGCGATGCACAATCAGCACGGTGGGCATATATTTAAAACATGACTTTGTCGATTCAGCATTTGTTATTATTATTATTATTATTTTAGTAAGCTTGCCAAAGAAATTTGGTTTAAGAGCAATTTCGCTTTGCTTCCCTATTTTGTACTCAACTCTCACTTTGACCCTGAACTTAAATTTTATATACATTATACCCTAAATCTCATATGCATCTCATTTGAATCTATCTCATTTAAGAGCCCATCTGATAAAACTGAAGTTTAAAATCTAAATTCTTAATTTTAAAAATTAAGTACTGAAAGTATTAAATTGCCAAATGATTTAAATTATATCTGTTGATAACTAATTGGATTATAATGCTGAATTGAAATATTGTACAAATTTTGTGTTTCTATGTTTTAAATTGTCTTTATTTGTATATTTGGAGAAAAAATGTGTGTGTGTGAGAGAGAGAGAAAGAAAATAATGAAACAATTTAGAAGTGATGTTTAAGTGTGTGTGTGTGTGTATTTGTATGAAAGAGAGCGTGGGTGGATGCGTGTGTGTCTATGTGTGTGTCGAGTATAAAGAAAATAAACTTATATCATGTGCCAAAACAAATGAGAGTGTCTTATGTATGTGAGGGGTATAGTATGTGTAGTAAATTCATAAGGTTCAGTAAAAAAATTTATTTAAAATTTTGTATTAAAATTTTATGCACAAATTAAGCAATGGTTAATACAATAAGTGGAAAGGCATTCTGTTATGAAACATGCTAAATTCAAAAAACTCTGAATGGATTAATTTCAGCATTAAATAGAATTATCAAACAAACTCTAAGTCTAATATTTAAAACTGCCAAATAAAATTGACCAATGATAATAGTGTAAAATAATTTAAAAAATGCCAATTCAAAATCATACTTGCTGCCTTTTGAAGCTATCCATATATTTTATTAAGGATTAGATCGGAAGGAATTCCAGGTTTCCATTAGACTAGTAGAGTTCGTAAATCCATTTCTTTCTTCTCCTTTGTCTACTCCAAAGAACAAAAAATACTCCAATTCATCCACCCCAAGCCCATATTCTAAATTTTTCTTCATTGGAATGGTGCTACAAAAATGAAGTTTTCCGTATGTTCTAGACAAAATTCTCAGATCTACTTCATTAATTTTCAAAATAAAATTTTAATATCCATATTACATAAACAGCCTCAAAAATTAAGAAAGTGACATTAAAATTCGGAAAAATAGCATAATCAATAAATTTCATTGGAACGATATTATCAAAAAGAACATCTACATCTTTTGTTTTTCCCTTGGGATTTGATGTATCAAGTGTTCTAAAGCATTATGTCCCCATTTGGATAGTAGATTATTTACCCAATTTTATTTACTAGCATCATCAACACATTTTTAATCACTTTTTTGGATGTTTACTGCTTTACAATTTTAAGATTTTTACTGGTTTACACAAATATTGTGGTACAACTCAAGGGACTCACCTTGACAAAATAGAAAACCTAGAAGGACTCGACTGCAAAGTAACATTTCTCTATTCACCAAACCGACATCCATGAGCTCCGATTCTCTAATTAGGGCACAATTAGACAGACCCCCATTATATAAAAGAAAAGAAGAGGCAGAAAAAAAAATAAACATAAAAAAAATCGGAGAAATTTTCCGAAGAAGAATCAAGAATGTCGACCAGGGTGGCTCTGAAGGCGAAAGGCGGCAAGTCCAATCGGAACAAAGCCTCGGCGGCTGCAGCTGGAGAGGAAGACGGGCCGTCGACTGTGAAGATTGTGAAAGACTGGACCAATTGGGGTCTCCACAAAGCAAAAGTCGTCGCGCACTATGGATTCATCCCTTTGATCATTGTAATCGGGATGAACTCGGAGCCAAAGCCCTCTTGGGCTCAACTCTTAACTCCCGTGTGAGAAAACTGGAGAATAGCTTATCAGGGCCACGACCCATGTTCTTGAGATGAAGTAGAAAAAAATGGGTTTTATTTAATTTGATGCTTACTGGGTCGGTTATAGTATTTGTCGATTTCACAACTGGTGTCTAGTTTTCGTGATTTTGGAATGTGGGGGCTTTTTTTTTTTTAGTGTAATGGGATTGTGCTATTTTTAGCTCAATTATGAACTATCGCTGTGTTCTTGGGATTTCTTAACACTATTATGATGTGAGTTTAGAGCCTTTTGCTTCTTCGGTGAGTATGTGTTTTCATCGATCAGTCTTTGTTTCATTTTTTTTTTATTTTTTGGTTTTTTTGACTTCTTATTATTGTTTAAAGTTGGTATTGTGGAAAATCCGTTTTCCCCTGTTGAAAGTCGGAGTTTTGAGTTGGAAGATTGAAAGTTGATGAGTAGTTGGAATTTCCTTGGCTTTATTTGTATGTGTTTTGGGGAATGGTGGTTGACTTGTCTGGTGAAATATTATCATTGAAACTTAAGAAGCCGAACTTAGTTAGAGTATTGCTATTAACGGCCATTTGGTTGAGCAAATGTGTGGGGTTGGATTAAGAATATGAATAGGTCCATACTTACTGGGCATTAGTTGTACCTGTTCCTCTAGGATATAATTGTTTATTTGCTTTTGTTGATGGTGATTTTTGATATATTAAATTGGGCAATTGTTGATTTGAGGAATATGGGAAGATTGCGCAGTCAAGCTTGAGTTTGTGTTTCTGTCCTTTTTGGTACGGTTCCTTCTAGATGCATAGTTGGTTATGCTTTTACCATGTACTGATATTGTTGCGAGTTGGACTGGTATGGTTCCAAGCTCTGTGCTCATGCTTGTGAGAGAGCTAACTTTTCTTCTCATGCATGGCCTGGTATGGGTTTACTAACGTGTTGCAGCATATATCTTGGAATTACCTTGTTTTAGGAAGGAAATTTTGTTTTTCAACTAGCATGGTGTCTTATTTTAAGTAGTGCGTCATCAGTTGCATTTCTTTTCTTAGTTGCAGTAGTATACTCTTGCAGTTGGCCCCCCCGGGGCGCGGCCCGCAGTGGGTTATAGCTGTTAGTTCTCCTATTTTTCATTGATTTTCCTACTGCAGCCTTATATAACCTTTCTTTATGCGCTGCGACATTTTGGTAATCATGGATTTGTTATCACTACAGAAATAAATAAAAGCTTCCCTTTCAGTTGAACTTGATGGTTTTAAGCTTATGATGCTAGTTTTTGCCTCTTAAACTTGGGTGCAAGTTCTAAAACTGTTTTAATTTTTTCCACCAGACAAATCAAGTTTTAGCACTGCCTGCTGTTCTCCCATGACTTTCTTTAATGGTAGACTCTCTTTAAACATTCATCATCTGGCTATGGAAACTTTAACTTCTGTGCTTCTTTCTGCTTCTCAAGGGTAGTTCAGGTCATCTTTGGCATTGTGTAATCTTATCATTCTTCTTAGCTTTGCGATATATGTGTTAAAATGGCATTTCATCTGAGAGTTCCACTGAGCATAAATTGATTGAACATATCCCTTCGCTGTTCTTGTTAACATTTCTGTCCTTTTGACCTTCTTCTACTTCACTCTTTTATCTATCACACTAGAGTTTTTTTGGACTATAGAACTCCTTTAATCTCCATGATAGATTCAGGCATTTCTGCTGTTATAATGGTCTAACCTTTTTGAATACGTGCACTCTGTAGCTGAATGAGGGGGCCAGTGATATGAGCTTAAGGAAGGTAACTGGTTATAGAGGGAGTCAATAGAAACCTTAGTGTATGTGTACAGTCTAAATTGATAAAATATTGTGAAAGGGCCTGTAGAGCAGTTAAACTTTTTATGTAATCTTGTACTGTATATTCTTTAGGATACTTGTATCTAGAAGCATTGATTCACAGGGCAAGATTTAATTTAGAACAATGACATGTATAGTTACTCTCAAAAAGGGACTTCTGTACAACTTCACTCATTTTTCTTGAAGTACCCTATTTTCTCTTTCCTCTTTCCCTTCTCACTCAGTCTCTTTCCCTCCATCACACATCTCGTCAGACCTATAACCCCTCCTTCTGCCACCACCTACTAGCCTGAATTATTCTCGGCCTAGTTATCTTTCTTCCTGGGATATATACATTCATTCATCCCTTTTTATCTCTCCCAGTTCTGCAACAACATCCGTGGTGATCGGTTGCATATTAGGTGGAAATGGGCTGGCATCGGCTTTGTGGTTAATGGGTGTAGATTGGTGTGACGGTATATGTGGTGGTTGGTTGTGGACTTGTATGTAGATGGTATGGTATCAGCCATCCATGGTGGATTAGTCTGATGGTTTCGGTGGTGGGCAGTTGCGAATTGGTCGGGTTATGGTGAAGGTTTCGTTGTTGTGGGTAATGGGGGTGTATTCGTATGGTGTTTGAGGTGGTGGTTGACTGCAGTCGTAAGTTGCATAGGATATGAGGAGGGAGGGGAAGGGGTCAAAGTGGGACTAGGAAAAGAATGGAGAAACATTAGGAGTTGCCATGTAGGTGGCATTTGCATCTTACGTTTTAAAGTTAGTAATCCTATATTGTTTCATTTATAAGCAATTAAGTTTTGGTATATGCTACTGTGAATACATCTGCTGGAAGCACTTTGTATTGGGTTTTCTCCATCATTTGACCATGTTTGTTTTGAACATCCCCTTCCCGTGGGGGTTGAGTTGGTTATTCCTTGTGAGCTACACCAAAGCTATATGGAGAGGGTGCTTAAGCAAGTTGACATTGGTTTCATGATTATATTGGCAAAGTTACTGCTTGATCCTCCTGGCCCATATCGAGTTACCTTTAAATTTCAAGTAACATTAAGTTTACGTTAAGCCCAGAAGTTCTTTTCAAGTCTCTATTTCTGGTAATTTCATACGTCTGATATAACTTGGCTATTGGCAGAGAATCACTATAGATTCACAATTTACAGGACCTAGCAGTATTCCCTTCCTTTTTTTTTTTTGGCTTATTGTTTTGTGTTCGATGTATCTTTTTGTTGTGAATGTTCGTGTATGTTCTCTTTTTTGTTGCATTTGTGTCATCGAATCTCACTTTGAAATGGGTATGGCTCACCCAGGTGTAGCTTTGGGAAAACTGATCTGGTATATTCAAAAGTAATTCAGTTTACTCTACATTTAAATTTCTTTTACCTGAAGTTTTGTTTTAGAGTTAATTAGACTATGCACGCTGCACTTTGGATGCTGCTCTGTTGTACGTACAAGGCTTCTACTCTTGTGCTTAGCTTCTATTGATCTCTGCCTTCAATATTTGACTGTAGAAGGCGTCTGCGCTTTGTGCTTTTCTTCTCGAGCTACCGGGCTGTGCTTAATTTATTTGCTGCCTCTTCTCTGCATTGTCTCATTTCGGCAAGTCTTTTTTTTTTTTTTTGTCCAAAAAAAAAGGGCCTGATCCCACTTCACCCCCAACCATTATTTGGGTTGTTGGGTTATTCCCCATTTTTATTCCCCATTTCGGCAAGTCTTTTGCTTTATCTCTTTTGTTGATGTGTTTCAAATAAGATAGTGTAGCAATTACCACACAATGTAACAATGCTCTTGAGACGCGAAATGTCTGTGGAAAAGGGGGTTTAGGCGTTTAGCTCGAGATTAGTACCTAAAAAGATGCGTCTGATGAGCTTGTAACCATTGGTTTGGCAAGGACATTGTGATATTGGAGCCTTCAACACTTTTATTAAAGAAGGGTTATTATCACTTTATTTCTTTAATTTATATCATTACAACCAGTTTACTTACTAACGTTGTCTTTTAGTTACTTCACCTCCATAGATAATTTAACTCAACATGTTAAGAAATTTTGGACAAAATAATCCTTTTATTCTATAGCATTATTACATTGTTATTATCACTTTATCCCTTTAAATTATAGTAATACAATCGATTTAATCGCATTTTACCTTATTGTTAATCTAGTCAGTATGGTAAAAAAAATTTAAATGCATTTACCCCTTTTATATATAATTAAAAGTAAAAAATTGGAATGGTTATTCTTCCTTTCGTTTTCACTTTAAGAGATCCAAAAAACATAAAAATAAAGAATTTTCTCATATTTCTTTGTTCACACTTATTAATATTAGGAAAAGAAAAAGAGATAGGAGAGAAGGAGATGAAAAATTAGATTTTACGAAGAAAGAAAATAAAGAAGAGTCTAAAATTATCGTATTATTTTAAGGTTGTTGGGATTAAATTTGAAATTGGGTGATAAACAGAAAAGTGAAATAATTTTAAAATAATAAAAATATTAAATTTTTTCTTATTTGTATTTTTTAAAAAAATAATTGAGCGCTCTCTCTCCCACCCCCCTCCCTCCCAATCTTTCTATTTTTTTTTAAAATATTAATAAGATTGCCAAGATAAAAGAAATTACTACTTTGACTTTTTTTCTTGAAACTAAAAAGGAAAAGAGTCATTCTAAATTTTTTATTGTTTTCATTATACAAAAAGGAGAATACTTTCTTTTAAAGTTTTTTAACTTGTTAAGTTGGTTTAATGATGGGATAAATTGCCTAAAAATAACTCTACGAGGTAACTTAATAATAAAACTATAGTTTATGAGGGTAAAGTGATAATAATTATAAGAGCTAAATATGTCTTTTCACTTTAATTAACAAATTTCGTTAAGTTTGACCGTTAGTTTTGGAGGTAAATTGATTAAAAGGTAATGTTAAGGGGGAAATTGATAGTGATATCAAATGTTAAGAGGATAAAGTGATCGCCTACTATTATATTTAATAGTAGCTTTTCTTTATCCTTTGCTCCATAAATCCATTGCATTTTTTTATATATATAAATAGAGGATTAGTTTTGATTAAGCCCACCCAAACATATAGTGATTAATCTTGCTGGAAATTAATTTCTACAATTTGTCAACAAAATAATAACCATTTATTGTTTGGATTGTAGTTTTCTAAGGAAATTTTTTTTATATTTTTCGTAAGCACAGTTATCAATTGCTTTTATATCTCATATACATTAGAGTGCTACAATAATTTTTGCTACAATATCTCATTTGTCTCAATATACATTAGAGGTTACATTTTTTTTTTTTGATTTGCATGTTTTTTGTTTTTATTAGTGGAGCAAACAAAATTACAAAGAGGAAGGCAATAACCTTACCTCCTAGAGTACATGGTCAGATCTCACAGCTAAAAAGATCAGATTACCACCTAACTCAAAAAACGCAAGTTAGGGTACCCTAATCTATCCAAAGTGAGGTCTCTGCGCACCAACCTTGGCAGTTGCAAAACCGACTCATAGACAATATTAGAAGCCAACTCCGTCCCAATCTTAGATAGCCTATCGGCAGGAACATTCGCTTGACGGTAACAATGAGTGACGGAATGGAAACAATATCGAAAAACCATCCACTCGTCCAACTCTGTTTGAAAACCCCATGGACATCTACCAACCCCCTTAACCATTTGAACCAAGAGCAAAGAATCCGATTCCAAGTGCAGGCAACTGAAACCTCGCAAAACACACAACTGAACTCCAAATAACATAGCCTTCAACTCTGAACGTAGGCTAGACGTCTCTCCCCAATAACCCACAAAACCTAATAGGAATGTACCTGCACTATCCCTCAACACCCCCCTTCTCGACTCCTTCCCGGATTACCCTTAGAGGTTACATTTAATCTAATTTATATCTCAATATACATTAGAGAGTTCATCTAATCTTTTCTCAACCCTATCAAAACGATCAGAGGTTATATTTGCTAATTTTTCTATAGTTAATTTCCAAGATGATTTAGATTCATATTGGACACACTTGGATTGGTAATCATATAAACATAGAGAAGCATTATATGCACATTGATTATCCCAACCATTAGTATAAGAATTGCCCGAATTGAGATCATTTTAATCAAAACAAGGATTGCAGTGCCCAAATTCATCATAATAATCCACATTTTGTACTTGCATACATGTACAAGTAACATGATAACCTCCACACAAGTCACAAATCACATGATAAGAATTAAAAGTATTAACATTGCTCTTTTGCTCAAGAATATGTGTAATGGTGTCCAATTGAACTTTTAACGTTATATAATCAAATTTAGCCTTTACACTCCTTAAACTGTTTTCAAAAGACATACCTTCAGACACATCTTGGTTACATCTATTCAAGGAGCTTTGCATTGGATAACAATCCATTGCCGATCTTCTATTTTTCAAGCATTGTCCCCTTATATTTTCTACTCTCCTTGAATCTCTAAACATGTCTTCAAAGTAATTCAAAAAGAAATTTAGTCAAGAAGAATAGGTGACTCGACACATACAAAAAAAAAGACATTAAACACAAAATAAACAACCCATCAAGACACTAAATATAACAAAAAGACATTAAACATAACCAAAACAACAAAAGCAAGTAAAATAATCTAAATTAATAAAGCAGTTCTTAGCACTAATATTGACAAAATCTTTCCCGACAACGGCTCCAAAAACTTGATGAACGTTGGGTATACATATAATAATTAGCTCATCCATAGTCAAGTTTTATATTTATAAAATTCTAAATACCCTACACGCGATTTTTTGCAAGTACACGAGTCGTAATTGAGTATAGGGTATTAAGGGTCAAACCCACAGAGAAGATTGTCAATTACTGATGTTTTTCAAATTTCTTTATTATTTAACCTATCACAAATGTAAAAGATTAAATCTATGCTATAAACATGGAATAAAAGGAATAAAAATAACAATAGAAAACTCCTAAAGTATGGAATTTCTTACTACTTTTGTAAATGAAGTTTCCAGTTAATTGAATGTTTGGTTAGTTATGACATAATTTCCTAATGTATGTGAATTCTACTTTCATAGTGAATCAACTATAATTGTAACTAAACCATACCTACTCTCGTGGTTATGTAATTAACAACAAGTTCATTCCTTCTATGAAATTACATGAAACAAGTCACTAAAACCATATAGGTGCACGTCTACTCTCATGAGTATACTCCTTAGATTTATTACTTTCTTGAACTAGTGTTAAATCTCAATTCTCATTACAAACTTAACATCTTAAGATTATCACAATTAATGGTCGATTAATCATGATTAGAAAAGCAAAAATGATAAATAAATTGTTCAAAATAATATCATCAAATAACTAAGTAAATATCACTAATAAGATATAGCTATTTCATCCATAACTTTAGACATAAACTTTAGCTAAACATGAAAACAAACGCCAAACTTGTATTATAGTTAAATATGAATTCAAATACAAAAAAAAAAAGAAGTGATAGGAGAGAAGTCACCATTGTCACTTGAGTTTCAACCTCTCCATCTTTACTCGTCAAATCTTCATTCAAATCTAGCTACAAATACAAGAATGATAAACTACACTAACTATATTAATCTACTCTAACTAATGAACTAAGGAAATTATAGTGAAAACTACATTTTTGTGAAGTTTCTCTAGCCTTCCAAAGTTGTGAAAATGGTCTCCTTGGCCTCTTTTTATAGATAGATTCAAACTCAAGATGAGTTGTTTCTAGTTGGCAAAATTGTTTCTTGAAACTCTCAAAGGTTGCTTCTCAAAGTTTCCATGCTCATATGCTCATTTCTAGCCGAAATCTTTTCAAAAAAGCTGGTCAAAAAAGTTGTGTGAATAAAGCACAAGTTTCAGAGTAAGTTGCAACCACAAAACACAAATATGCCACCTTGAAAACATGACCTAAGGCCATGTATCGTGCCCACATTTTGCTCTTTTGCAGGTTTGCTCATTCTGGGTAGATTTCATCATTGCTTTATGTTTTGTTCAAATTCAACTGATAGTTTCTTGATAATAGAGGCTAAACTAACTCTTGTACGAAACATGAAAGTTCTAATCCTTTGAGTTAGCTTTTCAATGTATGAAGAATCATCCAATTTGAAGCTCTATAGATCAAGAACTGACCAAGATACCCTCAACTTGTCATAACTCTATTTCAACTTTCGATAACAAAGTTTCACTTTTGTATTTTGACATTTTGACAAGAAAAACGACTGAACTGGATTTCGATGTCTCATACCAAATGTAGATCTATCTCTTAGTTTCAAAATGGTATAAGAATCACCTCAATCCAATGTTTGTAACTCAAAATATAGCTGAAATATCACAAGGCATCATAGCTGTCAAACTTCCTTCTTGTATACTAAGTTGCATTTCATCTTTTGCACTTCATATTCTCTTTTTATCACTTCAAACCATCATCAATCATCCAATTATCTTCTGAATTCATGCTATTTGATGATTGAATCATTAAACCTACAAAACATGAAGTTTTCGCCATTAAAATCCATAAAAATGTAATGTTTACCACTTAAATCATAAAATGCATATTTTCACTGGAAACTTAGTTCATAAGTTATAAAACTAATTAAAACACACCAAACTAATTAATAAAACACACTTAAAATACTCAAAATACACACTTATCACATATCAAAGGTTGTAGTTGTTATAATAGAATGCATAAATAAGTAGCAATATATCAAAGACTTTACAATATCACAACCTTAACAACCAACAAAAGTGATACTCCTACTATGAAGTTCTTCAAGTCTTCCAAGTCCTTCATGGATGCTGCGCCCAGGGTTTATCCGGAGGAGGCCGCTGATTTCATGGCTTGTACGCTGAGATGGGACATGGGTAGAAGAGGATCATCAAAAGCTCTGTACAAGTTAGGCAAAGTGGTCGGCTCAACCCAAGGGATACGACACTTCCAGATGCATGAAGATGGAATAATTGAACTATCGGGCTGCGTGAATGCAAACATGCTAATGTACAAGCTAGGAAAGTTGGAGAAATATGTGGAGATGCTGTGGTGGCAGCACGGACAATGCTCCAGCTATTTGGACGGACCAGACTGCCGGTATTTCACCAGAGCACAACCTTACCCTGGATATGGTGGTGCCCCTAGTTATGATCGAGGATACATTGCCAGTTATTAAGGCATCAGCCGTTTGCAGTAGAATGCAGGATTCCCCTCTATAATCGAGTCTTTTAGTTTATGGAGTTATTATGCCCATTTGGCTTTAGGTTTTTTCGAGTCTTTTTCAAGTGTCTCTCGTTATTGAAGTAGGATTTGCTTGTTGACATTGCTGATGTTTTTCTCAGTCCTCGTGAACATTATTATTATTATTATTATTATTATGTTGGAAATAAAGTACTATCAGTTTTAAGTAAAAAAAAAAATCAAAGACTCTTACTATTTGGATACATACAACCTAAGTAAGTAGAATGCATGAATACAACCTATTGTTGTGGTTCACTACTTATGTTAATAGTAATAACATATCATCGATTGCAGTTGTTGTAATAGACAAGTAAACAAATCAGCAGCATATTAAAATTGTAGTGGTTGTAATATACATATATTAATTGTTATGATAAGTAAAAGATTGTAGTTATTAAAATATAAATTTCAAATTTAAAAGTTTGATAATATGTTCATTTAAGTATTATGACATTAGGAGTCTTTTCTTATAAAATATAAATATAATTAATTAGATTTACTACTGTACAGTAGCAAGTTATTGGGAATTAATCACTTGAAGGATAACAAATCAATATTCTCTCAGTTTTGGAAACAACAATGTTAGCCAACAAAGAAGATTAACATATTCTTCATTACTAATAAAATCAATGATTAATCTATTAGACATTTTGAAAAAGAAGTATAGTAAGCATAGACATGCATCTAGTGTGCAAAGAATATTTGCCATTCCTAACTCAAAAGGAATTTTGAACATCATCTATTTATATTTAGCACTTCAGTTTCTAGGTAAAATCACTTTTTCACTTAAAATTTTTCAAAAATCTCACTATTACATCCCCGTTTGGAAGTTAAATGTCATGCATTTAGATTTAATAGAGTAAATGAATTATTACATAATAGTGTAGAAATAATCAATCCTTTATTTTTTTCATTTAGAAATATAGACTACAAAATTTGACTTGATACAAATTTGATCTTCATTTTCTATATGTGCTTTTACATGATTACTAGGAGAATATTTATGAAATTATAGAAATAGAAAAAGAAAATATATTAAACTATTCCACTTCCTAGTATGTTTTCAAATGCTTAATTCCTTCCTCTACTCTAGTTTCATCATACATCTTTCTTTTCCATTTTTCATGTCCACAACAAGGTTATTCTTTCTTCTTAATCCCTAATCTCATCCTTATGGTTTCTTCCTCACTTTTCCTTGTCTCCTATCCACCTAGCAATGTTATTTATCTTATGTTATTCTTTATTATTTCCTTTTTTCATAAACATAAAACAAAAAATATAATAATATAGGTACACAAATTTATAGAATACTAAACTTGAAAGCTCATTGTGCCAAATAATATAATTATATAATGTAATAGTTGCAAACACGTCAAGATCTCAAACCAAATTCCCATGCTCACTCGCAGTCACACAAATGTGGGGCACCTTCGTGTGGATGATTTCTTTGGATTGATCTGTTATGTCTTTAAAATTCCTTCATATGCGCGGATGTTTCTTTTCCTTTAACAGAGGTCAGGTTTGGGCCTCGCTAATTTGATGTACTTTTTTTTGGTTATAAATAAATTAAGGGATGGCAAAAAAAAAAATAGTTGAATTCTTACCATTTTGCTGTTCGGTATTGAAATGTCTATTAGTCCATTTTTAAAAAAATGTAATATTTAATTTCTAACTTTTAATTCAGCTTGATTAGGTTCAAAATCAAAGTTTGTATTACATGTTTGATCCAATACCATCATGATATGTTTGAGTCAAGATTAGCTCAATTATGTCAAAACTTGAATTGAGCCATCTACATATGAAATGCACACTTGAGTTTCTTTTGCACCACATATTCATTTTTTTAATTAAATCAGTATAAAAATCATACATTACTTAATTTCTATAATTGTGATTTCACTTGACATTTTTTTTATTCATTCATTACTGATGTTTGCAAAATATGTCTTAGATAATTAATGATCTAGATATATATATATATATATATATATATATATATATATATATATATATATCCGAGATCAAATAAGTTATAATTTTGCTTTCTTTCTTAATTATAACAGCATGTTGGCTCCTATGAATTTTTCTTTAAATGGTAACTACATATTTATAGTTTTTGTTTCTCTTCCTCCTCCTCCTCCTAGTTTATCACTGAAAGCGTTTGAATGAAAAAAAAATTTTACGTGTACAATATCAACCAAGTCACTTGTGAGAGTTAATATATATCTTTAGATATGTACTTCCGTTTACTAGAATATTCCATGTGAAATTTTATTTAATTATTGCTTGTCAAAGTAATGAAAATATTTCTACTAAAAAGGATTGAAATGAGAAACTTGTAGTTCTTCCAATTCCCATCAATATTTTAGGAGAAAAAAATCATCTTACTCTAGATTAAGTTTTTTTTGCATATGCTTATCCCTCTTCCTGATATCTAAGAGTCAGGGATTGGACTCCCTATTATTATCAAACTAGTTGCAGGATACAATTAATGGTTTATACGCATTTGATTTGAAGTTGGATGGATGAGATTGATGGTACGGCATAAAGTTTTAGTGTCAAATTTTTTTGTTTTATCCATATGCTTATTTGTTATGTTATTGATAGGTTGCATTTTTGTTATTAAATTTATGATCATTTTTCCATTGATTTTAGCCAAATATTGCATTAATTGGTTGATTTTACTCATAATTGGTTATTGGTGTTAATTGTTGAAAAATGGAGCAAAAAGTAGTTAAGGGAGGCAATTTTACAAAAGATTATGAACCTGTTCCATGTGAGTGCGCCAAAGTCCAGCTGTCAAGTTCGGAAAGCTCAGGATTTTTCAAGCCCACGAAGCTTTCCTAGTTCGAGTTGAACTCCGAGCAAATTTTGGTTGAAGATTTAGGAGATATCTTTATTAGTCATAAGATTTAGTTAGGAAACAATGGAAATTATTGTTTGAAGTTTCCTTTTCCACATAGGAGTTTACTTTATTTTAGCAAGCTATAAACTAGGAGAAAAAGTAGGAATTGGGATGGCCAGTTCCGTGTGATTAGTACTTCCAAAAAGATAGAGAATTGCATGGGGACTCTTTATATCAGAAGCAAGAAACAAAAGCTCTGTTTTCTTTTCCGGCTGGAAGAAAATGACAACCTCAGTTCTTCTTTTGTCTTTTCCGTAGCCGTATGTGTCTATCAATTCACCATACTTTTGCGTTGGGATTTTTTTTCAACGATGAGATATTAATTTCCTTCTCTAGTCGAATGTCAACTTGAAAACGCGATTCCAAACATCTGTGAGATCGAATTGATTTTTATTTGTTTCTTTTGATTCATCGGTATTCGTACATTTTCTGATTTAATTTATTATGATTGTATCATTGTTTGAATGTCAAGGGTCCGATATTTGAATTAACCTAATAATCTACTACCATATTAATCGATTAAATTCGTAATTATTTGATTGATTAATATTAGTGGCGACTAGCTGATTGATCCCATATTAGGAAAACGTATGATCTAAGTTAAATAAACCCTCATAGTATGTTTGTTGGTTAGAGTTGGATTTTTCTAATTTTTAATACAATCTGAAAATTAAATTCTACGGTCATACACAAGGTTGTCTCTTGGTTAGGAAAATAATTAACGGTCATACCTTGACTATTGATAAAGTAAGGAAAAGTTAGCTGTCAGAATTTGTTGATAGCTATAACCATTCTATTAATGAATAATGGAACTATCTTTGCATCGATGATCAGCTATGTGGACCGTGTCTGAAAAGCTGCACCTTTGGTTAGAAACGTATTTATTATTGATTTAATTCCTATTTATTTCCGTTAGTTGTTTTATTAGTCAGTTAATTAGTTATTTTTTCATTTTCCAAAACCCCCATTTAATTCTTGCTTTAGAAGGAAATAAATCATCCCGTCCTTGAGGAGACAACCCTACTTACCGCTATATTTAAATTTAAATTTTTAGAGTAGAAATTTTAATTTTGGTGGTTTGACACCCATCAATTATACTACATCACGATGAAAATTGTTTGGTGCAATTGACATGGATAATTGCAGAATTGTGGCGTGGCAATGCATGTTGTGGCCATTATGCATTGCAATGTCTATTCAAACTACAAGTACAAATTTTTTAGTATAATACTGACAGAATAGGTACAATATGGAAAGTTATATATAAATCTTTATTTAAAAGTATGATTAAAAATTCAATGGAGAGATACGAGTTCTTCAAGATTATGTATATAAATTCATATGTGAATAGTGTGAATGTGTTTGAAAGTTAAGGAACAAAAAATTCAATTAAATTGTTAGTGATTGTCAAAGATTACACCACATTGATACCAACTTTAACTCTTTATGCGTATGTGAGACATTAAATCAAATAAATTTTTATAATCTTATTTCATTTATGCAAATATATAAAATGATATAAATCATTTTTTTATTTTGTATATTACTTGCTGGATATGCCATTATTTTTACACAAATTTTATAAACCTTTTTCAAGATTGAAGTGTTATTCATGATGTATAGTACACCAAAATGTATTACTTATTTTATAGGATAGCTAAAAAGTATTAGTATTTTTAAAATTGATGAAATATGGAGGTTTTTTTAAATTATATATACCTACTTACATTCATTCAGGAATATAATACTAATCTCTACTAACTATATGATACATGCATGCATACATGCATATCTATTTACCTTGTATATATGAAGAATTGGGGTTTAGTGTTTTGCCTTCTTTTCGCCACGTGGCTTTCTATTGATACAACAAGTGGTATATCTCTATATTCAAAACAACTATATCCTTCATTGCTTTTGTTGGTCTTTGTTAATGGGCCTGATGAACTCAAAAGATTTTAGACTAATGAATAAATTTTATTCTCCATATTATAACTGTTTGGCCCTTAAAAAGGGTGGCCTTTACCGGAAAAAAAAAAAAGAAAAAAGAGCGTGACCTTTATTTAGTTCTTTAAGGCCTAAATGGGTTAATCTTAGCTTAATTAACTTATTATCTGGTTGGGTGGATGTGCTGTCTATACCATGACTCTTGGATTAGGCTTAATGGACTAATAATAGATTTCAACCCTGAGACAAATTTCAATTAAACTCTAATTATAGTTTCTCTATTGTTACCTACAATAACATTTCTTGCACATTGCTATTCTTTCCATTGCACATCATTTTTTTTCTTTTTGCCTTTTACTCGTGTCAAATCAAATAAGTCAGGCCCTTATATTTATGGGTGTTCATTGGTCAATAATCGGGAATTTGGTAAAAAAAAATTGGTAATTCAGAAATTGATTTTTAAAACCAATATCTTATCACCGTCCAAACCTTAGTTTGATAAATTGGATCAAAGAACTAATAATTTAGTAATATCCAAAATATCAATAATGAGTTAAAATATTTTAATTTTCTCTGAAACATTGTTGTCACAAAATAATATCTTATATGTTTTTCCAAGAAAAATTCAATCAACTCAAACAAACATGATATGCAAAAAAAAGAAGGTTCATAATTCTAAGTCCTAACTCATAATCTCAATTCTTAAACAACATTGAAATATATATATATATATATACTAGGATTGCTTCCCACGCAAGCGTGAGAACTTTAGACCTATTAGTAAGAGCAAAAGTAATATATGTGCTGATACAAAAGAAAAGCAGCTATGTACTGATACAAAAGATAAGAGGTACTGTAGTACTGGTGGTTCAAAAGAAAGAGAAAAGCAGTATGGTACAACAGTATAGCTTATTCAAAAGATGCAGCACAAGGTATTGAAGCGTTGCGCTAGAGTTGTGTGCCTATGATTCAAAAGGAAGAGCAGAGTACTCTACTTAATGTACAGCAGTTTTAGTCTTGCTTCTTGGATGATGTGACATGTTGTTTCTTCGTCAGGTTTTCTGCAATTTTGAGTGAATCAAGGAGGTTGGTGTCAACTACATCTGATTTGGCTTTCAGTGGAACTTCAATAGAAGCTTAAGCAGTTGCAAGTGAAAGGTCAACTATTAGCAATTGAGTAGAAGCTTGAACAATTTCTTCATGTGCCTTTGTGGTTTCATGTGCAGGCATTGGTTGGTTTTCATTGATTGGTAGCACTGTGATGCGTTTTGGGCCAACCTTGTGGGCTATGATAGTAGTGCATCTATCATTGTTGAACGTGGTGTAGTTTGTTGTTGCTTTCTTCAGGAAACAAGCAATAGTAGTCTTGTTCATTGATTCTTTGATAAGGTCGTAGAGCATGGTATTCTGTTTAATTGAGTACACATTGAAAATAGATGTTGTTTTAGTGGTTGTAGAGGAAGGATTGTATTGTATATAACTGATTGTGTTCTTTTTGAAGTTTTGTTATGCTGAAGGGGAGCAGCTGTTCAGCATCTTGTCCATAAAGGTCTAGCGTGAGAGTTCCTGAGTTGTCTACAAGCTGTATTGTTAGCTTGCATCTGTTATTGAGTAATTTGTGAGTAATTAGTGTCTGTAGCATTGAGCAAGTAGTGTTGGAATTGGAGATATCAAACCTTGTGACAACATTGATGTGCTTTTGGCAAGAGGTACAGATTATCGGCCAATTGGGTTGTGATCTGAGTGATTTGTGACATTGGGGACAAGTATAATACCAGAGCTTTTGGCTTTTGTCTAAGAGTGTGGTTGTTCCTTGTACCCAGTATGCTTTTTGTTGCAGGAAGCTCAGGAAGTCTTTGATTGTAGTTAAATCTTCAGCATCAGGAATTGGAAGTAGCTTATCTCTATTGAGAAACGCTATTTGTGCTTTGAGATTTGCGATGATAGCTTGGTTCTTTGCTGCCCTGTTGCTAGTGTATGTGTGTAATGGATGAGAAAAGATAATAATCATGATAATCTAATTAGTTACCATTTGTTTAGCGACACAAATTCTTCGAGGGGTGGATTGATGAGAAGCGTCGTCGCAAACTTGGTGGACATGTTCATTGCTGTTAATTTGATTTGTTAGCATCACTATTGTAATTGTAACTATAATAATTAGTTATATAGTGAGCAGAGCATGAAAAGGATTGAGAGTAATACTGTGCTAAAAAGTGACTTTTATTTTGATGGCTACAAGTATTGGCTGAGTGTGGATTTTGTTAGCCAATATTTGTCCTTTCTCTGCTTCACATAGAGTCAGCGCTACAGGCATAGAGCTGTATATAGCTTGTTAGGTAATATATGCATAATGGCACCATTGTTATTATTTGTATAGAATGCGTATATAGTTAAATCTTACTTGTGATCAATAAGCACAATTTCTCTAGTTGGAACTGGAGCTTTATTGCTTCTTGGTTCAACATGGATGACGATGCCTATCACATCTTTTTTGAGAATACGTGTGTAAGCATACGTATTAAGAATAGTGATTGAGCAAAAAATGGTTGTAATATTTAGAAGCTTACTTATCTCAGTGTTGTCATCTATATGGCGGTGGAGCTTGTTGAAAACTGGTAAATGCAAAGATAGGCGGCAACGCTGGTGGCTCTGGTTCATCTACTGCCCGGACAATTGATGAATTCTCTATTATCCATTTTACATTCGTTTTCCTTGATGTAGTAGCGTTCATCAGTATATTGAATTCTAACATTTGAGATGATGTATCTTTTTCCTGGGATGAATAATCTTTTGAAAAAGTTGATGTCCGAGCCATAGATCAGAGCATTTAAGCTATTTCCCTATTCATATCAGAAGTTGATATCAGAAGTGGATGTTAGTATTTATGTATAATTACTAAAATAGTATGTGAATGAATTTTTATACCTTAATATCAACCAGTATTATCTTCTGACATGGATTTCTAGCTTTTGAAGTTTGTCGCTTCAGTTTTTCAGCCACTTGTATTATTGCAGTCCAATTTTTTGTTTCTAGCTTAAGATCAGTGAAAGTTAAGAAGTTGCGGTCCGTCATTTTCCTGTATTATTTCGAAAGTTATGAGCACAAATTATAGTAAAGATACAATGAGATATAGTAAGAAGGCATATCAAGAGATGTAATAGTCAAATAGTTTGGTAATCTAAGATTAAGCAGTGGTTATAATAGTCAAGAGATATAATAGTCAGTTGAAGTTTACATACCTGATTGTAACATGGAGTGTTGCATGCGATGACGGAAAAGGAGAGGACAGAAGTGTGTTTTTGGAAAAAGAAGTTAAAAGTGGTAGAGTACAATTGAAATGACGTACTCGAGGTAATTGAGTTGTAGTGGCAGATATAAAATTGAAGTTTAGTTAAGTGATATTATTTAGTTGCTGATATCGTTTAGTTTGTATTGGGTGAGAATTTAGTTGTAGTCTAAAGAGTTTATCTGGCTGTTTAAGGAGTTTAGTTGTGTTTGAAGTGTTTTTTGTGGATATCTTGAATCTGTAGTTTGTACTTTAGTGCTTATCAACTTTCACATATTCCTAGAAGTTTCACATTTTGATTGTATTTTCTCTTCTTTTCATGTGGATCAGAGAGTTAGCTTATATTTTTTATATATTTTATTTATTGTGTGTGAGAGTAGTCTAGAATGTCGTTATATGATACGTGTAAGTATTAGTATTATGAGGATAAGAATAAGGAGCTATAGGGAGTGAAAGACAGAGTTTTATGTGCAATTCGTTCTAGTTTTCTGCAAAGCTTTTGTAAATGGCACGTGCAAATTCTAGATTTCCAACTGTTCAGCTATACTATCCAGAAATAGAGGAGGAGATAAATGAGTTAGCAGTTGTACGTGGGGTAGCTTATCCTATGGATCATGGATGTCGCAATTGACCGGCTGAACTTGTTGCAAGACATCAAATTGCAAATATTTTGCTTAAAAATGAGCTATGTGACTTGTTCAAAGAGTTTTATAGGCATAATGACTGGAGCTTAGTTCTGGAGGCTGTTTTCAGAAGTGGAAGAAATTATCCAATTCTAGAGTTGATCGCTAGAAAAATAAGGGTTGAGGTATTGGAAGAGAAGTATTACTTTCCTAGTCTGCCATCTTCTGATAGTTTTGGTGATTAAAGTGATTGAAAGGTATTGTGTATTTTCGAGAAGACATTAAAATATATTGGTTATTTCTAAATTTATTTTGTTGATTGTAATTACTTATAGTTAAAAATTTTAATTGGTTAGGTTGTGCTGGTCAGTTTGAGAGGAAACAATAATAGGAGTTATTCAAGCCTTTTTGAGATGCTATTTGCTAAATCTTTCGCACAAAAGAAAAGCGGGAGCTATTTAAGCTGTTTTGAGATAAATCAGACTTATGAGTAGCTTATTTAGTTGGCAGTAGTGTAGCTTTCAGTTGTATAGGTATTGTATTGTGAATGGTGGATATCTTTGTAGTGTTTTTGTGAATGTTCAAATGAATGTGTGTTGCCATAAGAGTTATATGTGAGAATGAGATTTATAATCATTGTAGTTGTAACAGAAACAGACTGAACCAGCGTAAAATTGCCTTGGTGAAGCGGAAAAAAATTACATAGCGATGGTAAAATAAGTTAGATAAAGATGGAAATTATGAAAACAGCAAATATAAAAGAGGTGGAGTATTTTAGGTAGATAAGAAAAGGCTGAAGCAACAGCTTGACCCCTTGCTTGTCAAAACTGCTAGCATTGAGCACTTGCTTGTTGAAGTTGGTTCTGAACATTTTCCTTAGCTTGCTCTACAAGTTCCTGGAGTGCTTGTAATGGTTGATGTGTTTGTAAAATAGTTTCAAATGTTGATATCCATGCTGGTGTGGTGTAAAATGCTGTGAAGAAAGTTAGGATTTCATTTTTCAAGTGGAAAAGTTCAAGTGTTTGTATATTTTGTTTAGAAATAAGATGGTTGACAAATTCAAGGACACTTGGATTTGTTTGGATGTTACTGAGCTTTGTATTTGTTAGTAGTTGGTGGGAGATTGTATTGTTTGGGCTAGAGGTTGAATGATGAGGGTTTGTGTTGTTCATGGTTTGGTACAAGAGAGTGTTTATGGAGGAGCAGTTGTTGTTGCTTTATGTTGTTTGTTATGCGGGGAGTAATGTTATGTATGTATTTATAGATAGAAATTTGAATGTAAAAATTAATCAGATATGATTCACGTGTGCATAGTATTCATTTGTTTTTTGTGTGTTTTTTAGTTCAAAAGGTGGGGTTGAGATGTGCAGAAGCATTAGATGGGAGTGTACTACAGTCTACTGTAAAAGCATTAGATAGAGTTGGATATTTTTTGAAATGCTTTCTGCTGTCAACTCTTTGAAGAAAATGATGTATAAGGCTTTTAAAGGTTAGAGGTCCAGTAGACAGCAACTACCTTCAAATGATTGTAGAAGTTACCTGTAATCAATCATGCCTGTGCATATTTTGTTTAGTAATAGCAGATTCAAACTGAATGCACATGTGTGTGTTCATGTGTATCTATTTATTACAAAATTTTTTTGTCAATTTAGAGATAAAGAGGTTTAATCAACCACTAAGCTAGTTAAATTGAATTAGATACCGTTAGTTTTTTGTTGGTTCATAGAAGATATGGATGTAGCAGCTTTCCTTCCTTTCCTTTCTTGATAAGCTTTCCTCGGCTTAGTTCAACGAGCTTCTTTTTCTTTCACTGATAAGAAATCATATTTTTCTCTTAATCTCTTTGATTGTGAACAATCCTCTTATCCATTGAATATGCAAGCGCATAAGTTGAAACCATTACACAGCGAATATGCAAAGCTAACACCAAGCATAACAGTAATAGTAAATATGGTTTACAGTTTGTAGCAAGAGTAAACGTAGAAAATAAAGATTTAGCATAAAGGAACCAGAACCTAGATACAAAGTTTTGCAAAGCAATTACAAAGGCAGCAGGATAGAGTGAAGAGTTGTGGATAGTTTATGCAGCAAAAAAAATAATCAATTGGTGACTCTATTAGTTCATGCAGAAAAGAAGGCTAGATTTTCTAATTTCTGATAGCAAAAGTAGAAAGCTATTGTGAAATGACTCTATTGTATATGAGTGCAAATGAGCTAGCTGATAGAGATGAGCATCAAATCTCATTGATGCTGCAGAAGAATGAAATAAACTCTTACGTTTTCAAATGAGCATGCTTTATCCATGGACGAATTCATCTGCATCACTAACCTGCATGGTACTGAATAAGGTTATAGTTCATAGCCCCAAGATAGATTTCCTACTTAGTATATTATGCATTATACATTCTGCTGTTTTCAATGAATTTGCACATGTATCGCAATATAAAGAAAATTTATCAACTGAGGCATGTGATACTTATTAAAACATAAATTTAAATGTGCAACATTAGCTAACCAATTTAGTTGAATATTTCAGTTACACATTTGATATAACATTTGATCATATCCTGGTATATAATCATATGAGGTAACTCCTCCCAAAAGAAAGAAATTAAACTGAAGAATTTATTTTATCTAAACTTAATTATCATTTTACTGAGTAATGATAAAAACCTGCATGGGAGCAATTTAACCAACAGAAAGAGGTTGTGGTTGATACGTCTGCAAGTTCATTTAGTCTTGCCACTGCCTCCTTCATCAAAATTTCTGGAAACAAATCGTAGTCTCTACCTTTGTGCTCTTCAAAAGCTAAAGAAATAAAATTGCGCTCTCAGTAGGTGATTCAGTTAAGTGCATAAGGAGGCGTGTAATTCAAGGGTAAGGGTAGAATTCTGCATAGTGCTTGTATAATAAGGGCCACTGAAAAGTTTGAGAAGTCATTACCTGTGATATAGAAGTATGAAGCAGGCGTAATGACATAAGAAATGCCATGACAGATTCTTTACATTGTGGTTGGCAGAGTTGACCATTTAATAGTGACAAAAGAAGAATTTTCATAAAGAACAGAATGTGTATGCTTCATATGCTCTGCATACGCCTTTGGCAGATAAAATGTTTGATAGGATGAAAATGTTTGACTATAAGCTGGTATAAGCTGCTGTAAACCAATGTATTGAGTACAAGTTCTCTGGTTTCTTTAGTGGAGCCAGGAGTTTTGAAAGTTGGTTTTTTAATTCCCAAACTGGATGATGTTTTTGATGATTATAGTTTTTAGAGTTGGTTTTTCTCCATCCTTATTATCAAATTTAGCCTTCGCACAAGTTTGATTTGTAGATGCTAATTCTGCTTTGTCTCTTTGTTACTTGCCGTGCTTTTTGCTTTCGTAGGTGTGGATAAAAATGCCTGTAGGAAGCTCGACAACTGGTGGGAAAATGGAAGGTAGTGAAGTGTATGAGTGGATTCCAGTATCAAGATTGGTTATAACAAGTAAGATCAGGTGCAATTACTCATAGCGTGTTGTTCATTAGCAAGTACCTGAATACACTAATATGGGAATCACAGGTTATTTAGTAAATATTTGCATATTTTCTTATAACTTGATAAGTAACTTATTGGTGAAATATTTGATGCTGCATTAACTTGGTTGCTTAATAAAGTAACTTTACAAAAAAATCTCTCATAAAGAAGCAAAAGAAAAAAGGGAAAGAAATAAAAGTTGAAGTTAGGAGAGAGTTGAAACTGCAACAAATCACAACAAATTGGAATCTGGAATATTTGGAGGCTATGAATCATATCAAAAGCAACTAGTATAAGATTACATGCAACAGCATGGTTCCAAAATATTTAGAGTTAATTAATAAGAAGCTTCAAGGTAGACTTACATGTATTGTGTCAGAAACATCAGTATCATTAGTCATCATTTAAGCGAGTTTGAGTACTATACTCTTCAAATAATTGTGTGGCACTTCTGTCAGAAGCAAACAACACAGATTAGCTTGCATTGCAGAGCGAAACACTATGAAGAAAATTTGTGTTTGCATAGCATGTAAAGATGCATTAGAAGAGCTAATTAGAAGTGCAAATATATAGCACCTAATAGAGGCAATGTCAGGGTCATACACAGAAGGACCTAATGCAGATAAAATAAGGAAGCTGTAATACTGCTTTCGGTGAAAAGTTGTAGTGCTTGTAGGATATGTTGCATTATGAGTTGCATAAAAGTCATCCATGTAGGCAAAAGAAAGCCTATACTTCTCACAGACTATGTTTGGTTTCCCATGGAATTGGGGTTTAGAATTGGAACTGGAGCCTCAATTCCAATTTAGTTATTTGGATTTTGTTCCATTTAAAGAATTAGAATTGAATCTGAATTCTATGGGGGTCCAATTCCATGAATTGAATTCTTTACTGGACCAAAAGAATTCTTCCTAGGTTGCCAAGATTTGGAACTTGGATACCACACAAAGTGCTCAGGGAACACTTTGTAGGAACATTTGAGGCTTTTTGCTAAATCATCTGTAGCATCCATTCGAAAAAATTGGGTCAGCATAGTTCTTTATGCAAAATTGTTACTTAATACATTGTCAAGACTATCATTTGGTCGAAAGAATATAGATTGAAAGTTTTCTAGGTAGAGTTGAAGCTCTATTACAGCAAGCTGTATTTCATAAAGGTGGAATCTATATATCTTCCACATCGCTTCAATTGCACATACCCACCGTGCTGACTGATATTCCTTAATTTCATCAATAGTATTTGCTCCATCATCAGAATTCACTTGAAAATGGATCTTTCCATGACCTTTGTATATATACTTTACAGCCTTAATTGTGGAGCAAATTTCTACATTTATATAGCAGTTGAATTTAGCTAATAGATAGGCATTGTATGGCATTACCCATCTGTTGTCTAAGTAGTGCCCTCGGACCAAAATTTTTTTTTCCATCATTTCTTCTTCTGTACGTTGGATACGAGTTTTGAGAGTGTATAGTTTTTTCTACCCATGCCTTTGGATAATTATTCTTGTAAGACTTTTTTGATGCACCCTGCATACATACGTTATCAGATTTTTTCTTACCACACGGCCCGTGCATCATATGCTTCTTAACCATTCTAAATAGATGCTCATTTTGTGCTTGATCAGGTATTTCTGCAGAAACTATACGATCATAATCTTCCGTTGTATAGAGTTTGAAAGCAGACTTGAGGATAATTAGAAAGTGAGCATGAGGCAAACCATATTTTTGAAATTCTATAACATTAGTATATGCCGCTACTTCTCCAAATATATGTTTCTTGAATAACTCTTCTTTCATAATTTCTAACTTTGCATGGAACACACGAGCAATAAGATCAGGCCTATTCTGAGTTTCATCCGATTGTAGCATATTTTCTTTAATCTCAAGCCATGATTGGTTACAGGTCATGGTTATAAAAAGATCTGGCTTCCCAAATTTCTGAACCAAAGCCATAGAATCAAGATACCATTTTTTTCATATTTCTAGGACCTCCAATGAATGATGCAGGCAATATTAGTCATTATCCAATTTGAAATCCATTTTTTTGTCCCAGTACTACACCGTCCATAATTTCTTGTAGCTGCTCCCGACGTATTTGCTACTATCTACTTCTATAAAAATCTAGTCTTTGTATCTCTATTTTAACGTACATGTCAACTGAGTACTGTTGCAAAGCTCTTCCAACATTTAAAATATTTGGCCCAATCTTTTTTCTCATCTGGAATTTATATGCATAATACTCTCTCATGGATATATACTCCTTGGAGTTTTCATATGCCTTGTAAACTGTAAGATTTAGAATATTTGTCAAAGAAGAGATGAGTAGAATTCAATACAGTTATATATAATCAATAGCATATGTGTGTTACCTTCTTCTTCAAGATCAATCATTCCTTCTGCCGACTTAAAGCTAGACAATATAGTTGTACATGAGTGTTTCATAGTCTTTCTTTTGCACATTTTTGGATTGCCTCTCCCTGATCATTGTATACTTGGATGCCATCCAGTTTCTTTGAATCGAAAAAGCAACGGATACTGAAGAAGGTCATAGCAGTCGTAGTAATATTGTACTCGGTGGTTGTGTCCTTCTTTAGTATATATCTGTATGTGTCTAGAATAGGCTTGATAAACATTTTCTCCGTCAACCCATAAAGGTGCAACTTGAGACACAAGTGGTTTATTAAACACTCGCTGGTCACTGTCGCTATGAGATTTTAATACAATCTGATATGAGTCCAAGTTTAGGAGATTTCTCAAACTCCTGAAGAAGCAAGCATATGGATTTTCTTTCATTACTTCTATTAGCTTCACTATAATACTTTCGGGCACTTTTTGTGATGTTGCTAATCGATTCTGAATCTCATGTTCTGTGTCATGGAAATAAAGCTGAAGATACATTCCTGATCCTCTATGCAGTATTAGTTCATTGATGCAATGGTAGGTTTGACCTTGCATCTTGAATGTATAGATTCCGTTTGTTCTCTTGCAGAGGAATTTGTCATAGTGAATGCCAAAGGAAGTAAATGCAAACATGCTATTATAGGTTCTGACATAGGTTCGAAAATGTATAGCTTCTTCACTTTGACCAGTAAAAAGTTCAATTAGGATATCAGGTAGCTTATTTTCATGGAGCAGAACTTCGCCATCAGAACAACAAAAGTTTGCTGTCTCCGAGTAGAATTTTTTTGCTCCACAATATTTACAATCTAATGCATCAGAAAGCTGGTCTGCATTATGCCTAATGAAATTCAGAGCATCTACACTAGCTGTATTTTTAGATGCTGTAGAATAATAGAAATACAAAGTATTTTTATCACTATCTTATGTGCATATGAAACAACTATAAATATTTGAATATGAATAGATATAAGATAAAGAAACAGCAATGACACCTTTGTTTTGCATGCAAGCTTTTTTTGCTCGGATATCTGATCTCCTTTGGCTTGAGTTTTTGCCTATGAAGCAATCGTATGGCCAGTTAGGAAGTTAAAAGAATTATAATGCTAATAAAGAGTATATAGATTCTGCAACATTTCTAGATATATTTTAGATATACATACCTTTTCAACGATTTTTCATGATATGAGAAGCATTGTCTTCCACTGGCTGAGGATGTACTGTCATAGATATGTCTGATCAGGCAAATAAGAGAATGTAAAAACATAAATCAAGTTCAGTAACTGAACGACATAAAGCAAATATTTGTGAAAATAGGATTAAGGACCTTAACCTGCAAGATCATCAACTGTTTCATGCAAGAATTTATAGCAGTTGTCACACATAGAAGGATCATCTGCCAAATCAAAAGATAGAAATTGTTATATGAAACATGGACTGATAAGTAGGATTATAACAAGACATACCTGCAATGTTTAGTCTGCTGGTTCTTCTGCATTTATAGACTGGTGTCTGTGTTGAGGAAGAACCTATATAAATATAAGATGGAAAAATGCATTCATAAATATAGAAGAGCAAAAAAAAAAGGAACAACTTGATCCAGGCATACCACGTTCAAATGTGGAAAATATAGAAACATGCTTCTTCAGCTTGGCTTTTGATTCAGCATTGCTTTTACACAGAGAATTACTTTTGTTATGTTGTTGCACAACTGATTTGATAGTAATAGATTGTTGCACATTAGCCTCTTTGTCTCTGCTCTATTGTCGAAATGGTTTAATAGTAATGCCTTGTTGGTTGTTGTGTTCATTGTTTTGCTGTAAATCACAACAAACTGGATGTCGTGCACCTGAATTAGAAGGTTTCGATAATTTACATTCCATAGTAACTGGAAACTGTTCTCCATTGATATGCATTTCTTATAGATTTTGTTTTGAATTTAGACATAAAGATTTCTTTTAATCCAGTGTTAAGGTATCAAAGAAAAACACTCAAAAACTTCAGATAAAGGCGAACTCAAATGTTGTTCTTCATGTCTATATATTTATTACAAAAGTTTGCTATCAATTTAGAGATAAAGAGGTTTAATCAACCATTAAGCTAGTTAAACTGAATCAGATACCATTAGTTTGCTATTGGTTCATAGAAGACGTGGATGCAACAGCTTTCCTTGCTTTTCTCTCTTGATAAGTGTTGGCCTAATCAGCAACATCCCTCAGATCCCGACTCGAAGGGACTAACCGCCCAGCCCGTGGCACCTAGGGGTGCAGCCCCTCATGCTGGCCGAGCGTGGTACGGTGCTTTGCGCTGCCATTGTGGTTAAGGAAATAAAGTTGCGCCTTCGCTAAAAGCTATAGCTTTTGGTGCAATGGTAAGCGCTTGATCCTGACAAGTGGTATCAGAGCGAGGTCGCGGGTTCGAGTCTCCCTAGCTGTTGCTGGGGGAGGGATTGTTGGCCTAATCAGCAACATCCCTCAGATCCCGACTCGAAGGGACTAACCGCCCAGCCCGTGGCACCTAGGGGTGCAGCCCCTCATGCTGGCCGAGCGTGGTACGGTGCTTTGCGCTGCCATTGTGGTTAAGGAAATAAAGTTGCGCCTTCGCTAAAAGCTATAGCTTTTGGTGCAATGGTAAGCGCTTGATCCTGACAATAAGCTTTCCTCTGCTTAGCTCGACGAGCTTCTTTTTCTTCCACTGATAAGGAAGTATATTTTTCTCTTAATCTTCGATTGCGAACAGTACTCTTATCCATTGAATATGCAAGCGCGTCCGTCGAAACCATTGTACAGCGAATATGCAAAGCTAACACCAAGCATAAGAGTAATAGTAAATATGGTTTACAATTTGTAGCATGAGTAAATATAGAAAATAAAGATTTAGCATAAACGAACCGGAACCTAGTTATGGAGTTTTGCAAAGCAATTACAAAGGTAGCAGGATAGAGCGAAGAGTTGTGGATAGTTCATGCAGCAAAAAAAGCAACCAATTGATGACTCTGGTAGTTCACGCAGAAGAGAACACTGAATTTTCTAATTTCCGATAGCAAAAATAGAAAGCTATATGAGTGCAAATGAGCTGGCTGATAGAAATGAGCATCAAATCTCATTAATGCTGCAGAACAACCAATTTCCACTAACATCTGGCTAAGGCTTGAAATAAGGATAGGAAAGACATATTATCCAAACAAAAGCAGCAATCAGTTGTACCAACTCCAAGAAAGAGAACAACCAAAAGGCTGGAACCACAAAAATGCCCTCAAGAAAGCAGATGAAAAGCAATGAACAGTAACCCACAAAACATCTTCTTATATGTTATAAGGATATAAGAACTTCAAATTTAATTGGTAAGCTAAACTCTAACATATCAACTTCCACTAAAATTTTACGTCCAAGTATAGTTATAGTTAAGTTAACTAATTAGTATTTAGTCATATGATTAAGATTTACTCTTATATTTAGTAATATACATAAGTGGGCATATATTCTACTTTGACTCCTCCTATTGATTTTAAGGGAAAGAATGATTTCACTTAATTGTTCTTGAAATTTTAAATGGGCATGGGCTATGCTGGGCACAACTTGAATTCTGCTAGTCTTATCTTATATCTTATATGTGAGAAGAAAGGATAGTTTAGTTCTTTGCCCCCTTCCTTGTTACTTGGTTTCCTAATAACTTGACAAGTGGCATGACTCTAATATTTCTTACCCCTTGCATATCTTTTTTTTGTTCCTTTGTTCATGCCAAACCAAATAAGTCTCGCCCTTGTCTTTTTTGAACCCAATGGATTTTCTACCTATTATATAAGAAAACATGGGAGTTTGCTATAATACCCCAATTTTTTAACACTCGGCATACCTCTCCTTTGACGAAGTTGTGATTTTTTTCCCATTTTTTTATTTTCCCACTTGTCCCTTGATGGGCCAAGATAGAGGAACTACTATGTGGGATAAAATAGAAGATTTTCATTCATTTTGCTTAATCATATGGACTTCTACTACTTTTATGTGTTGTCTAATTTATGACTATAGGATCCAGTTTTACAAATTAATGAAAAACTTTTAGTTCTTGGATATTGATTAATTTTGTTTAATTAGTGGCTTACCCAACTCTTATATTTAAACAACTCCTTTTTATGAACAATTAAAGTCTCTTTCTGTTGTACTATAAATCATTTCTCAAAGTTGCATAGAAAATTAGATTTCTTTCTTCCCAATTGTACTTAACCATGCACTTTCTTTATTGACTGTCTTCATTAACCTCAAGGTTGATAGATCCTTTTTTACCTATTTCCCATAATCATAATATGGTTTTTCAATTTCGCTTAAGAGAAATTACAGACTTAATATATAGTAACATATCTCTTGTATTTCTATTTATTGTATACAAAAAAGATATGTTACCATATGTTCAATTAAAATGCTAGGGGGCTTAGGCTATGCAAGGCACAACCAAGATACATCTAGTATATACATACATACACATATATACAAGTGTAATAAATGTATACATATTACATTTAACCAACAAGTGTTAGACTAGTACATTTTATCACAATTTTTCTAGAATTGTGTACCAAATTCAATCCCAAACAATTAAAAAAAAAAAACCTCAATCCACATTTACAAGCTAAGAATCTTAATGGAGTCGGGCTAGCCTGAATTCGACCCAAACAATAGAGCTAAGCCTTATATATAACTGAGTCGGGTAGAGATTGGGCCTAAATTTTAGGCCCAAATTAAATATGAATCGAGTGTAAACTTTAATTAAGTTCAAATCGATTAAAGCCTAGTCTAAATAATTATATATTTAAGTATAATATATATAATAATATATGTAATATATTATGCACATTATAACTTAAAAAATAATAATTTATAGATAATTATATAATAATACACAAATATTAAATATATATTATAAATAAATATGTATCAAATTGTGAGCTTAGACCAAGTCCGATTTAAGCATGAAGTTCTATAATTTTGTGGGTTAAGTATGAGCCTGAGTCAACTTGAAATCTAAAAGCTCAAAAATCCTATCTTATTTATGAGCCGAGTTTGAACTTGATAAAATCCAACTCATTAAACCCAATGAACAACATTAATGTGAAATGTACTCTTCAAGTATACAGCCCCCTTATTCCAAAATTCCCTACTCCATGCTATGTTGAATGTAACTCAAAATCTATCACCATTCATCTTCTTCTTTTTTTTTAAAATTTTTTTTAGTATAAGTGAGAGGTCTCGAATATGAGACTTCTCACTTACGCTCCCTTTCTCCCACTCATTCTCTCTCCTTTTCACCTACTACTATTAATTTCTTTACCATTCCCTTCTATAAAACTTTGGATACGTACTTCCGTTCACTAGAACATTTCATGTGGAATTTTATATAATTAATGCTTATCAAAGTAATGAAAATATTTCTAATGAAAAGGATTGAAATGAGAAACTTATAGTTCTTCCAATTCCCATTGACATTTTAGGAGAACAAAAATTGCCTTACCTTGGATCAACTTCTTTTTGCATATGCTTATCCCTCCTGATTCTAAGAGTCAGGGATTAGACTCTCTACTATTACCAAACTAGTTGCTAGTTGCTAGTTGCAAGATACAATTAATGGTTTATACGCATTTGGTTTGAAGCTAGATGGATGAGATTGATGGTACAACACAAAGTTTTAGTGTCAAATTTTTGTTGTTTTATCCGTATGCTCATTTGTTCTGTTATACTACATCACAATAAAAATTGTTTGGTGCAATTGACATGGATAATTGGAGAACCATGGTGTGGCAATGCATGTTGTGGCCATTATGCATTGCAATGTATGTACTCAAACTACAAATACAAATTTTTTTAGTAAAATATAGACAAAATGGGTACAATATGGAAAATTATATGTAAATCTTTATTTAAAAGTACGATTAAAAATTCAATGGAGAGATACGAGTTCTTGAAGATTATGTATATAAATTCATATGTGAATAGTGTGAATGTGTTTAAATCAAAAAATTCAATTAAATTTTTAGTGATTTTCAAAGATTACACCATATTAATACCAACTTTAACTCTTTATGCGTATATGAGACATTAATCAATTAAATTTTTATAATATTATTTAATTTATGTAAATATATCAAATGACAGACATCATTTTTTATTTTGTATAAAACTTGAAGGATATGCCATTATTCTTACACAAATTTTATAAACCTTTTTTTTAAGATTGAAGTGTTATTCATGATCTATGATACACTGAAATGTATTAAATATTTTATAGGATAGCTAAAAAGTATTATTGTTTTTAAAATTCATGAAATATGAATGTTTTTTTAAATTATACATACCTACTTACATGCAAGAATAAGATACTAATTTTTAGTAACCATATGATACGCAAATACATACATGCATATATACATACATATATACACACACATTCAAGTGTAATAAATGCATACATATTACATTTAACCAACAAGTGTAAGACTAATTTATTTTATCACAATTTTTTTCTAAAATTGTGTACCAAATTCAATCCCAGACATTAAATTAAAAAAAAAACTCAATCCACATTTATAAACTAAAAATGTTAATGGATTCGGGCTAGACTGAATTCAACCCAAAGACTAGGACTAAGCCTATATTAAACTGAGTCAAGCAAAGATTGGGCCTAAGTATTAGGACCAAATTAAATATGAGTTGAGTTTAAACTTTATTAAGTTTAGATTGATTAAATCCCAGTCCAAATAATTATATATTTACGTATAATATTATAGTATATAATTATGCACATTATAACTTAAAAATTAACAATTTAGAGATAATCATATAATAATAAACAAATATCAAATATTTATTATAAATAAATATGTATTAAATTGTGAATTTTGACCGAGTCCGATTTAAGCACGAAATCCTATAATCAAGTCCGATTTAAGCACAAATCCTATAATTTTGTGGGTTAAGTATGAACTTGAGTCAACTTGAAATCTAAAAACTCAAAAATCCTATCTTATTTATAAGTGGAGTTTGAACTTGACAAAATCGAACTCATTAAACCCAATTAACAACATCAATGTAAATTATACTGTACAAGTATACAGCCCCTTATTCCAACATTCGCTACTCCATGGCGTGTCGAATATAACTCAAAATCTATCACCATTCATCCTTTTCCCCTTTTTTTTTTGGAATTTTTTAGTTTAAGTAGGATGTTTGGAATTTGAAACCTTTCACTTACACTCCCCTCCTCTCATTCATTCTCTCCCCATTTCACCTACTACTATTAATTTCTTTACCATTTCCTTTTATATAACTTTCGTTACCATTTTCACCCAACGAAACCAAAATATCCCAAAAAAAAATGAGAAAAAAATCTCTCACACATCATCACACAAGTCACACGTATGAACACAACAAAAGCCTTTTCATAACATCATCTCCACCGTCGCACCCTCACTTTATACTTCAGTTACACTTGCCAACGTCAACATCAACTAACCAACAAGAAGTATAATGGTCATTTCTATAATGGCAAAATTGTAACTTCACATCCTACTCTCATTTTACTCTTTCTTTTCCTTGGTTTTTTCCCAAACAAAAGAAAGCAATAAATTCAAAGCTCGAAGCTTATAAACGAAAATCCATAATCAAACAGCACAGCTGTTTTTCTTTCTCCTTTTCTCTTCTCTTTTCTCTCTTCTTTCCTGTCCTCTCTCACTTCCCGAGGCAGCAACCAAAAACCACTGCAAAAAAACATCTGTCGAAGATTTATGTTATCCCAGTTTGTTAATAAATTTCAGCTGGAATGAAAAAATATTTACTTACTTTATGTGTGCAGCTGATCATCTCCAGCCTCTGCTCAGATCTCCCTCGTCCTCTTCACTGTAAGTTTCTTCACTCTTTTGCTTTCGCCTTTGATTTCTTGTTTTAATCCGTGTATAGGCAAAGGCCCACCACCTGAAAACATGTGTAGATGTGTTTGGCTTGATCATTTTTATTTTTTTCCTTTTTTGAGGCTACGTGTATCATGGGTTTTCCTTTTTTCCTTTGGTTCATCGATGTGGTGGTGATTGAGATATTCATCTGAATATTTGTAAATCAGAGTTCTGGTGCTGTTTACAAAGCTTTGGATTTTATGTGCATAAACTGGTTGGTTTATCTGCATTTTGGGTATGCGTGCCTCTCTATGTTGTTTTATGTTCTCATTCACGGAGCTTTTTGGTGGTGACTGGGATTGGGACTGATGTTCAATTTCTTTCCCAACTGGATGATTGTGGATTTTTTTGGTATTTGTTTTCCTGTAAGCGCTGGGTTGGGTTTTGGGAGGTGTTGGGGGGGGGGGGGGAGGATAATATTTTGGAAAGGGCTGGTTTTTTTTTTTTTCTTTTGGGGAAAGGATTTTGGATGTTGTGGTTGATTCTGGAGAATGGTTTGTGCTAGCTGCAGAAATTCTTTTTTCTCCCTAAGGGTGCACAGGTTTTTTTGGGTGATTCTGGAAGGAGGCAAAATGGTGTTCTGTGGAGGGATTTGAATGTCGTGGATGACTCTGCAGTAGGGTTTTTTTGATGGCTTTAATAGTTCTTTTTTCTGTGCATATGGGTGTGCGCGCTTTTATTGGTGATTAGTGAAGGAGATGAATGGTATTAGGAAGGGATTTGGATGTTGTAGATGATTTTGGAGTAGGGTTCTGTGCATTCTGTTGTAGTGCTGTTTTCTCTGTATGGGCGCACATGTGACTGCATGTTTTTTGGGTGATTATGGAAGATGAAACGTCGTTGTTTATGTTCTTGAAGGAATTTGTGGGTTGCTGATGAGTTTGTAGTGGGTTTTTGTGATGGACCCCAAGATTGGTTATTTATTCGCCACAGTTTGAAGCGGATTCAAAAGATCAATCTATGGGGTTTTTGTCAATTGTTACCATAAGTGTTATCAATTTTTTAATGTCTTCCCTTGCTGTCTGGACAATTCAAGTAGACCAGTCAGGATTTGGAAAGTTTTTTTTTTTAACTAATTAAATTTCTGGGGTTTACGTTTTTCACTTACATCTTGCACTCAATCATTTGTTATTTTGTTTTTGCTTTTTACTTTTCCTTAAAAAAGAGGCTAGAGATATTTCGGCATCGAGCCGCTACATATGCCTACCTCATATAAGTGTAGCTGTGATTGTTCCGTAATTTATAGCTGTGGGTTCTCGAAAAGTCATATTTGTCGTTTTACTTTGATAACTGTGGCATGCACATCTGTTGTCGTATGTGGTTGAGTACATAACACGTGGTTTATCATTCTACTCCTTTGGGAATCAGATGTCGTTCAAATTCTTTTCGGATATTCTTTTTTAGACAGTGTAAATTTGGTCTTCTGCAGCAAAATGTGTTCAGGGAATTCAAAAGTGTTGGAGCCTAGATTAGTCCGTGCTTGCTGATACAATCAATTGCCGAGCATAAAGCTGACGTAAACACTTGTATTCCTTGGTTAGTTTGCTCCCAATGAATGCATGTGTGTCAATTTGTTGTTGGAGAATTGAAAATTTTGGTCTTTGGCATTAATCTCCTATAATCATGTAGCCTAGGCGTGGGGTGTCCATCTAATCGCCACTGCACAAGTTTAGATTTAAAGCAGATTCTGAATATGCTTCTCGTAGAACATTTAATGGCTCATGGCATGACGTTGCTTAGACAATTTGAGATTTTCTTGTTATCTTTTGGTGGACTTGCTCCTTGAAGGGAGATCACCGACAGTGCCCCCCTCCTCTTTCTTACCTAAAAGGAATAAAAGACACAAAAGTGCCAAAGGAAAGAAATAGAAAACCAAAAGGAAATGAGTGATTGGTTTTCCTTTAAATTGGAAAAAGGGACGACTGATCACAGTATTAGACATCTGTGAGGATCATACTGTTGATGATCATTCTAAGTCAGGAAAAATGATACTGCATAAACTAGTGCAAGACAAAAGTTTGGAAGTGCTTTGTTGTTATGGGGATTTCTATAACTGTTCGCTTTCTGGTATGGAACAATTGATGTACTTGTCTCTGAGGATATATGGATTGCAAGGCTAAAAGTAAGACAAGAGGAAGCTAACGAGACAGATAATTGAACTATTTTTCTGAGACATTGCCAGACATAGTCATGCTATGTATAGTATTTGGTCAAGGAGTATCTGTTTTGACCTTGGTGCTATGGAGAGAATTCTTCTTAGGTTTCTGACTTGCTGCTAGCATACTATGGTTGCATATAGGATTCAACCATTTTGCTTATTTCTGTATCCGAAACATCCTCAAGGAATGTTGTTTACGGTCCAACTTTGGAAGATGCCTTTTTACTATGCAAAAGATTGCGTCTAAATTCACCAATGCTATTACATTTTTTTCTTGGTCATGTGTTCTGGACACTTAATCCAGCATAAGCTTCTCTGTTGTCGGTTTTCTAAATCCAGTTTGCCTCGAGTGGTTGAATATTGGAATGGATATCCAAAATTTTTCTTGTTGTGGAGAAGCCGTTGAAGAATAATAGAGAAATGGGCATATGTGAGTTGTGTTTAATTATGACTGACACCATATAAAGTTTCTAGCTGTTGTCTATCTTCTTAACGAGGCTTCCGTATGGTCAAAAGCACAACTATTATGTCTGGAGTTAGTTATCCTTGCTCAGAAGGGTACTGATCTGTCTGGGTAATTAATCTGTTTGGAACATGGAAAGAAATATTCTTCTATTAAGAATGATGAAGGTCAGAATATGTTTCTTCTTTTCCTAATACAGAGGTCGCACGTAATTCAGCTGATGTAGACGCTTCAATAAGTATCATGGGGTGCAAATTTGTAATGTATTTGTCTTGCCTCCTAAGGTTAAAAGTGGTTCTTCAAAATAAAGAAATGATAATGCTTCTTCATGATGAATTGATTGATATACTTGTAAGGAGGGAGAGTAAGTACTGTTTCATGTGGTTTAGACAAGTATAGATTTTGTATAGACGTTTCATTTAAATTCTTTTGCTGTTGAAAATAAGTCAGTTAGTAAATAGTTCAGGCATCCAGAATTCTAATATAGTTTCTGCAAGGAAGGACATTATTTTGGACAGCTGATCATGTGATCCAACATATACGCTAAGGTTATGGCTAGTGAAGGCCTCGGTGCCGTTTTATTTGTTCGAGTTGCTTAATGTATAAATGCTCAACTTCTGTGAAAGGTTGTGCAATCTGTTTTAAAAGGACATACTTGTTTTGCATGTTCTGCCTCATATATTTTGGTATCAACTTCTCATAGTGGTAATATCTCAGGTTAGATGATTGGTTGACTGAATACCGTCTTTGGAGGGGAATGATTCTGAGCTTGAATTTGTCAATGATGGTGACTTACTTGGGTATAATCTGATGTCATCCTAGTTAAGTTCCTGCCATCAACTTCCTTTTTGGGTGCTGAGACGGTAGCAAACCTGAAGATTACTGGGGAATGAAGCACTTATATTGCTTTACTCATCCCTTGTCTTTTTTTAATTCAGGTATTGAGGACACCTCAAATGGAACCGCGATCATTTAAAGTTAAATTTAAGGTGAACCATGGAGGAGGTTCAGCGAATAATTCTACAGAAGATAGTTGCCATACAAGCATTATAAGGGAACAAAGTGATCCAAGTGGACCTGCTTCCTCTGCTGTCCCTGAGACTACTCAGACTACAATTGATGTATCTTATGGGGAAGGGGAAGAAGGCCATTGCACTGACAATGAAGAGAATCAATCACATGAAAATGCACATAACCAGTTGGTGCTCTATGATCCTCCAGTTAATGGTGTGGGTGAAATTATTCATGTTCCAGAGCCCATTGCATCTGAAGCCCCTTCTTCACGAAGATACTCCTTTCATCAAACAACCAGGGTTTTGCCATCAGTTGGAGCATTTACTGTTCAATGTGCTAACTGTTTTAAATGGAGACTTATCCCAACAAAGCAGAAGTATGAGGAAATTAGAGAACATATTTTAGAGCATCCTTTTTTCTGTGAAACCGCTCGTGAATGGCGCCCAGATGTATCATGTGATGATGAGCCTGATATCGAACAAGATGGCAGTAGGCTTTGGGCAATTGATAAACCCAGTATTGCCCAGCCTCCTCCTGGCTGGCAAAGGCTTTTAAGAATCAGAGGTGAAGGAAGCACCAAATTTGCAGATGTGTATGTCTCTCTCTCTCTCTCTATATCATTTTCGTATCCTTTTGACTGCTTTTTCACTTGAGCCGTGGAGCTGAAACTTAAGTTTCCTTTTGAGCTATTTACAGTTACTATGAGTCTCCATCAGGCAAGAGACTGCGTTCAATGGTGGAAATTCACAAGTATGAATTCTTTATTTTGTTCTTGTGGATTGCTCTCTCTCTCTCTCTAGGTGGTTCATGTGAAAGTATTAATCTGCCGAAGATGTTCTCTCAGCGGTTCTTTGTCTGCATATTTTATCTCTACCATCTTTTAGGTACTTGGAGGAACATCCTGAGTATTACGAGGGAGGTGTTACTTTGGCGAGATTTTCATTTCAAATCCCGAGACCATTGCAGGAAAACTACGTGAGAAAACGTCCTCGACCAGTGCCGTCAAATGGGGAGAAAGTACAAGAACTTGGAGGTGAATAGTCTTTTCTTGTGTATGATACAATCTTAACAAGCCATCTCTGGGAAGATTAGACCAATCAATTTTGCCTCACCATGCTTTAAGCTTCTTAGATCATCTTTATCTTATGACCAATTTTCTTTTTTTTTTCTAGCAAGAAAAGTTGATCAGCTTTGACATATTGGATGCATTTTTTTATAATATCAGTCTGGAAGCTACTAGATAAATCACTTCTGTTGGGTCTGTTGTTACCTTTGCTTGTTGCAGCTTTATGTGGTTACCCTGTTTATACAAATTTGTTATTTCGGCTTTTATATTGAGTTGCATTCTGGTTACAATGAGTTCTTCTAAAATATCATTACTTCTTTTGCAGTCAAACCGATAAGTTGGGCAGCTCCAGATGAGGATATAGATTTGGAGCTTGGGAGGTCAAGTCATCCTACTCCTTATGAGGATACTCTCCCTGTGTCTGACTATCAGCTAGTGAAGAAAAAGAGGACACCGTCTAAGAAAAGATGTAATGGTGATTCATTAGGCAGTTCAAGCCAGGTGAATGTGGAAGAGAGTCTTCATCTCTGATTTGGGTGCCTGTGGCCCAAACCTGTCTGATACCTATTGAGTTAGCTGATGTTCAGCACATTTGCAGTTCAGGTTTTGTGGAGACGTGTCTAGGCTTATGTACTTAAAGAAACTTGTGTTATGTTGAACTTTTGTTATAGTGTTTTGGTTTTGTTACTCCCTAGTTGGAGATAAAGGTACATTAAGTCAAAGACCATATTTTGAATGGCATGTTTGGAAAGTGTATGTAAGAAAATTTCATGTGGTAGTTTATACAATAGATAGTTCTTGCTAGGTTCATATGAATGTGTTCTCAGCAGCTGATGGTTTAAGACTAGTATCTCTACATTGTCTAGGTTGCTTTGGATGAATGCTGTACTTGGCGCTGTTTACAGCGTTTTTCTGGTGCGAAATTAACATGTAATTCACCACCAAATCTTAAGATATCAAGACTTGGTGGTATGAGAATTACATTTTGATTTCACTACCAAATTAGAAGCTATTGAGACTTTCTAATCCAGGATGTAACATAAGGGTGAAGAGCCTACGACGCTTTGTGATGGATGAAAACCTTTGTTTGTTGGGGGGAGGGGGGGGGGGGGTTTGGTTCTTTATTATTAAATGTGTGCATATGGATGGAGTATTTGCTGGAAAGAAAAATTATCTCTCGTCAAGCACTGTTTGGATTGTAAATTATTTGTCAAAATTTATTTGCTTATATCATCATTACAATTTTCAACACACCTTTTTATCTTTTCAATTACCTTTTTATCTCACATACATCACATCACAAAAAGTGTTACAGTAAAAATATCTCAAATAATTTATAATTCAAACAAGTTGCTTAGATTTTGGTGGCTTGCTTTTATAGTTGTTTGTTGTCTGGGGAAGCAATCAAGTTTGAGGCTGTGTATGTAACCTAATCCAGCATGAGCCAAGGAAAAACTCCAAGCACTCAAAGTTGATTGCAGCATAAGCTTGACTAACGCTACAGGCTGATTGATGTGAAAACTTTTCAAGCATCAGTTGAACTGGTAGACATATGAGCTCACTGGTTTCTCCATGTTGGTAAGAGTTATTAGTCAATCACTATGTATAATTAAAGAAATAAGTACTCCAAGCTCAGTGAATTTGACAAACTTTGAGCCAAGTATTGAAGTTCTAGAGTTTTAGCCACCATTACAAGCTTATTTATGTATCGCTCTTATGATGTTTCCTTTCATTTAAGTTGGTAACCTATTTAGGAGCATGGATCTCTTCGTGAAACTTTGGCCGTCAACTAGAGCTAGCTTCATTTATGTCGCAATGCTAACTTATGAGAGGTTAGAACAAATGGGAACTGCAGAACCAAATGATCTTTTAATTGCAGCATAGCACCAAAATTGATGAATATAAAAAACAATTGACAAATGAGATATATCTCTGAACAATAGCATCGAAAGTATTGCAGCGTACTAGGGTTGCAAACGAATCGTGCCACTCGTGAGCAACTTGAATCAGAATTCGACTTAAACTTAGTCAATATCAAACTCGAGTCGAGTTCGAGCCGATCAAGTTGAACTCGAGCTTGAACTTGGACTCAAAGATATTCAACTCGTTAGTTCGCGAGCCGGCTCAATAATATATATATATATATATATATATATATATATATATATATATATATATATATAACGAACTCGAATTCGAACTTGAGTTTAAAGATATTCAATTCGTTAGCTCACGAGTCGGCTCGATTTTATATATATATATATATTATTTTTTATTTTAATAATAAAATTACATATATATTTCTAATATTTTATTTTTTTTAAGAAAAATTATTATTTTATTCACTTTTTTAAAATTTAAATAATTATTTTTTTATTTTTTTAAATTCGAGTCGAGCTCGAATTCAAGTTCGAGTTTTATAAAATTAAATTGAGATTCGATTCGATTAGACTAAAACTCAACTCAATTTGACCTGTTTGCACTCCTCGAGCGGAGTGGGAGGTGTATGGAAGCAGCAAAAGATTGGGAAGTGGACCAGGGGCAAGAATGGTTTTCTGGCAATTATGTTTATTTTGCACAGCGTGCAACTTTATTTGCACACAGCGTGATTTTGTTTGCATAATGTGTAATTTTAGCATAAATTTTTGTGAACCCCACACATTATTAAAAATGAAGTACAAAAAATGAACAGCTTGTGAACCGTACATTTTTTTTTTGGTCAAATTTTGATCATGAACAGCTCAGGAACGATCCACCTGATGACCGTCCTGCCCGGTATCCATTGGGAAGTGGGCAGGCTAATAGCAACTCCTCACATTTATTGCGTTAATTGCTACTCGCAGAAAGTGGAACTTGGTTACAAGTTTGGTCCCCCAACATGTGCCATCCATGAGCTCATCAGTGCTCCTCAACTATCCTACTTTCAAGCCTCTTGTCCGACAAGCATGCTACACTAAGTTTGACTATTGCTGAAAAGCAAGAGTTTACTTACATGCCTAGAACATCTACATCATTGTTTTATGCATACATTGCAACCAGCCTTAGGCTTTGTTTAATAATTCAATTCAATACTTAAATTTAATAAGTTCAAATCTTAACAGGTTCAGATGTGTTTGATAATTAAAAATTGAATATTTAAATTAATTAAGTGACACTGAATTTTTTAACCAAAATTTGCTCTAAAAAATAAGTGATGAACTATTCACTTATCACTTAATATGATACACACTCAAATGTATTAGATTTAGTACTTAACAATTCAATGACTTAATGAATTCAAACTTCAGATTTCAGATTTCAATTTTCAGTTTTCAGATTTTAATTTTATCAAATGCACCCTTAGTTGCATATGGAGTGTGTGTGCGTGCATGAATGTGTGCCTAACTAGGGGAAACTAGATCAGTCAGAAAGACATAATGAAGGAGAATGACAAGCGCAGAAGTGAATAGGTAGATAACCTGGACAAACCATATTACTCTATGGCCGCAGAAATAACAATTATAGAGTGAGACTAGTAAAGAGAAGACATTCACCCAGCACAGTGATCATCATAAAATTCAGAATGAGTACAATGGGGAGCTTATATAACAGAATCCCATATGCGGACCTTTTCCACTTTGAGTCAGTTTGAGAAATTGAGAGTGCTGGAAGCTTCACAGAATTATTAGGAAGCTAGGCGCCTGCCCACCCAATCTCCTCACCTTAACTCCCCAATGGGATGATGGAGAGAACCATCATGCTTAGAATATCAGACGACTGAGATAATGCATCTATCAGCAACTGCCATTGCCACGGTATCACTTCTCTTGGTCTCTGGTCAATGTGCTGCTACCGTAGCATCATCTTACCTGCATCCAACTAGTCAATTTAGCAACGACAACATGCATAGAAAGTACAGAAAAAGAAATAGACTTGGCGCATTACATGTAACAACCCACTTTGCTCCTGGAGGTCAAGATTTTTTGCTCCAGTAGAGTTTGTGGCAGAACAACGATCTTGGAATTGCCCATAATTTTCATGCACATATGCCATTTCTATCACCTAGACATTGCACACTAGAAGGGAACAAAGAAGATGATCAGAAGCTCCACTGATGACAACACCTTTGTCTCTGACCTGCAGCATATAAGCCAATGCTCCTCCGGAGATCACTTCACCAGGAATAAGTAATGGTATCCCTGGCGGATAAGGACATATTAGTTCACCGCATATTTGGCCAATGCTATCTTTTATGCCAACTTTTGTTTTTTGAGCAAAGAAAGCCTCTCTTGGGCTTAATCTCATGCTGAAATCATTAAAGGGCATGACATGGTCAGGATTCTCACTGTATTTTGTGCAATTAGAAGCTGCTGATATTGCAGATAGGTGCTTCAGTCCTGATATAAACCTCAAGACATGTTCTCTTTGAGTCCCTAGGTTAAATGCTAGAGTGATAGATCGTGTCCCAACAAGTTCAGAAACAACCCCAAAATCCTTGCTTAAAATATCATCAGCCTCAAAACCAGAGAGACCAAGCTGTTTTGTGCCAATTGTGACTCTCAACGGATCCATAGCAGGAAAGTGAGGAAAGCTAGCAATGTCAAGGACTGAGACGTTGCGAATTTTACTCATTCTACTTCTTGCTTCCATGGCTAACTCAATAGCGTTGTGGAAAATAATGTCTTTATTTTCACTAACTTGAGCCCTAGCAGCATCCAATGATGCTAAAAGAAGATAACTAGGGCTACTACTTTGAAGCATTTGAAGGCATCTGCATATTCTATCGCTGTCAATAAGATCTCCTGACCTGTGTAACATTGACGACTGTGTCAGAGAGCACAAAACTTTGTGAGTAGACTGTACCACAAGATCGGCGCCTTGACAGAGAGCTGAGTCGGGCAATAGCTCATGAAATCCGAAGTGTGCACCATGAGCCTCATCAACAATCAGAGGGATCCCGTGAGAATGGCATAGCTTAGATATTTCAGCCACATTGCTGCAAATGCCATGGTAAGTAGGAGATACTATAAGAACTGCACCGGCTCTTTGACCTTTCATTTCCAGTTCCTCTATTGCTTTTTCCACCTGCAACAACAAATATCTTGAGTTCTAAAATGTTTACTTGCCAGATAAAGCACCATTACATACCGCCACTTGAAAGTGCATTAATCAGATTATAGCACTAAAAAACTTCTCATGTTTAAGATATTGTTCCTAGACACAAGAATGGCACTTTGACAGGACAAAATGGCACTAGAATCACCAACTGAACATTTTACACCAAACTTGCCTGTGATGGAGTGATGCCACCAGGAATATCCCAATCGGCATCATAATCAGGCAAGATGTACTTTGGCTGTACACCGGACAATATCATCCCAGATATGGCTGAAATATGACAGTTACGTGGAAGAATGATATTGTCTCCAGGTGAACAAGTGGCCATAATAGCTGCATGGATTCCACATGTACTACCCCCAACAAGGAACCATGTCTCTGATGCTCCAAAAAGTTCAGCTGCTTGTTTTTGTGCTTCTAAAATGGGTCCTTCTGGAGTAAAGAGGTTGTCAAGCTCTGGGAGCTCAGGTAAATCATGAAGATATGGTTGTTTACCAATGAGCTCGCTGAACGATGATGGTGCTGCTTGCCCTCTATTATGTCCCGGAAAGTGAAAACTAGCAGCATTTTCGGCAGCTGAGGCTTTTAAAGCACCAACCAAGGGTGGAAGCCTGTAGTCTTGAATTATTTCAGAAACATTAGTTGGAATATTATGCATTGAGACAGACCCTTTCATTTCTCCCTGCCTCTTCGTGTCTTCCTTTCTTCCCAAAGCCATGTGATACTCATCCTGTAAAAGATTTTAGAAAAAATCAGAAACTCGCAACTTGTAGATATTCATCTCTATTAAATGATTGAGCAGAATATAAATATCTAGCTTAGACTTGAAAATTGGCCTTGACAGTATACAAGATTCCCAGCTGCTTCCTCATGGTAAAGTTTCCAGCAATTAATACATGCAACACTAAAGTGGAGTTATCCTAAGATGAAGAGGATTTACACGCACAATTACTAAACTTAGACAGATGTGTATAGTTATTATGTATCTCTACAGGTAAACAGGTTCATATAAGGAACTTCTGACAAACGTAAACCGTCTGAAATCGTCAATTTGGTTGGCATTAGAGAGAAATGGTAACAGTAAAATATCAAGTAGTTGAACTAAGCCTAGAGAAGAATTAAATTGACTTCTTCTTATCTAGGTCTCATATAAAATGTGAAACTTGCTAGTAATGACAACATTCAAAGCAGAGACAACCAACAATTAGAAATTTTATGCTTCAACAGGGAAGGGCTAGCATATTGCCCATTGAATGATTAACTCAAACATCCACCAACAGAGATCTAACTTCCATGCTTTAAATTGATGCTTAATAACCCACTAAAATCCAGTTTGCCAGTTAAATAAACTACATATATTCACTGAAGTGCATCTTTTGCATCAAGCAATTAACTTTTGTAACATAGAATGGTTTCAAGTGGAATCCTACAAATCCATTCTGGAACAGTTTTCTTGGTGTTCTGAGGCATATTGACACACTAAGAAGAGAAATGCAGTTGATGTTTCATCTGCTAAATGTTCTCCCTTAATGCAAAAATTTAAGCCACACTCAGAATTGGGTTAATAGAAGCTAAGATACTGGCCTTTTTTTTTGGTGGGAAGATAAAAACCCAAAAATAACTATTACATGACATCAACTGGACACTATCAACACTCAAAAGCTCCTAAGCTAGCAACAAACTTGGACAAATATACAAGCCATCTTGAATGCATCAAACCAGCCAACATTTATTTCATCCCAAAAATCGGAGCAAGTTCATGTTATCCTATAAAACCGAAGAACCCATATTACTCACATAGCACACGACCGTACTATCCAAAGACAAAAATCAATTGATTTTAATCCAATGTCTCGGACTGTGGTCGTGGCTGCTACTACTGAAATTATTTCCAGATTCCAATATGTAAAATTACATTATCTACTAAAGTTTATGGAGAACAAATCTTCTGCTGTCTAACAACACTCCATTAGGGTCACCACCATTCATTCAACATTATCAAAACACAGAATTACATATTCATAATAAGTCACCAAAACATCACAACACATCAAGCAATTTCCACTCCAGTGTCCACCTTAAATTACGTTATTTATGAAAATCACGATTTCACATTGCAACAAAATCATTGAATTCCATCATATTCCTATGCAAACAGAGTTAAAAAAGCAGATATAATCAGACTTCACAAGACCATTTCTCATAAGAGTTTCTTGTTGATGCAGAACATAAGTAGAATAAAGAGTTGTGCACAATTTCAAACAGAAACAGACAATTCTGAGAGAGAAAAAGAAAACCCACTTGCAGAATACAAGCTTTTGGTCTCTCATTAAGTTTGGAGCTCCACCCACTTCCAAAACTCGGACTAAAGCTCTGCCAAAGTGCCAGTTCTGTTAGCAAGAAAACAGTCTTACAATACAAAGTCCTTCCTGGGATTGAATTGTTAGAGATGTCAAAGCATATAATTACAAGGACAACATGCAAGTAACTGTGTGTGTGTGTTGAAGCGAGGGAAGGAGTCTTACCAAACGGAGGAGAGGCGAAACCATTGCAGCTTCAGGGGTTCAAATGCTGTGTCTCTTTGGCTTATGGCTTTTTTATATCTTTATATTTTTTTTTTTGGCTTTTTGGTCAGTTTTGGTTATTTACGTAGAGCTATATGGTTTCAGAGCTTATTTGGTTTTCCAAATTGTTTTTTTGTTATTTTTTTTTTGGGTATTGAAGGTAAAAGAATTACTAAGGATATGTTATTAAATTACCAAAAATGACATCAACCCAATTTTTTGATTGTTTTTAGTCAAAAGTTGCCTCTTTTTTTTTTTTTTTTTCAAAATTTGGTTCTTGCTTCGGTTGATACAGAAAATAGTTTTAATGGGATCCAAGATTTAGTCAATATTGTATTCTTTTCTTTTCAATTGATCTTTTGGTGGAAGGAAACTTTGAATCTTAAAATAAAGGGATAATATCAGAAATCTCTCCTGAGATTTCTCTCACTATCATTTAATACTCCTAAGGTTTTAAAAATATCACTTACCTCCCTTACTTTTGTTCTTTGTGTAACAAAATTTTTAAAATCTCTAAACTACCCTTTTGCTTATTTTACTAAATAAAAGCACTCCTAAACTACTTTGTTTACTCCAAGAAAAATCATAACCAAAAAAAGAATTTCTAACAGTACCACCACATCATAAAGTTATAGTCCATAAAAATATAAATTAGGAAAACTAAAAAGATATTTGTAAAGAAATACACTAGTACCGATTTAACTCTATTTGCTCGAAATTGATTTCTTATGAACCACATTTTTATTCTCAACTTCTTCTCAATTCGTAATATAAACCTTTAAATTGTACTAAATCATTATAAAAATTTATTCAAAATAAAAAAAGAAATCATACCCTACTCTATCATAATCATAAAAATAAAAGGTAAATAAAATTTAATTTACTAAATTTACAAATAAAAAATCACATAGTCATCCAAAATGAAATGAGTAGGAGAACATGTTGAAGAAAGGGGAAAGAAAAGAAAGCGGATTTCGTTTCCTTTTCTTTAATTTTTTTGAGTTTCATTTATTTGATATATGAATTATGTATCCAGTGAATATTAATATAATCATTTTGTAATTACAAGAGAAGGTAAGTGTTGTTCTTAAAATCTCAAAAGCGCTAAATAATATTATGAGAAACCTTAGAAGAGGTTTCTAGTCTTATCCCTAGAAGAAAATTTACTACTGTACTAATTTGTTTGTGTAGCTTTGGATTTGGTTAGAGTTTTCGAAAAAAAGCAAGTGAATTAAAGGTTTTTGTTTGTTCATTTTCCTACTGTCTTATTTCATGTAGCTTCAGCAAGGTTGCAGTGCTGGAGTGGTGAATTACTAAGGTCCCAACTGGTAGGCCGTAAGATGGTGATCTTTTAGGTTGAAAACATGGGGAAGCCCAATATTGATCCTGACACTCAATAGTTTAAAAACTAATAAGCCCATGAAGGATTAATAGGAAGTGTTCTTCCAAACAACACTCTTTTCATTTTTATTGAAAGCGTGATATTTTCCTTTTTAATCAATTTTACAATTATATTATCATCTTATCAAATTTTAGCAAAAGGCTATTATTTCATTTCCAAGCTGCATCCCTGGTTATTATTAATTCTTTATTGTGTATATGAATTTTCAAAATCTTAAAATCAAGTATTAGATAAAGTGTGTCCATTGCATATCGAAATATGAACTATAAAAGTTGTATTAGGTGTATTTCACGATCAATGTTAAATCCAATCATCCATATGGACGATAAATGATTGTTAATATGTTATACTTTCCTTCTCAGACAAGGCAAAACACAGAATATGCCATTTCAGTGACTTTGTCTTGATGCAGGCAAAGTTGGAAAGAAGCAATAAATCACATTTACTTTTACTGCTGTACATAAAATGCACGGATTAAACATGAAAAATATTATGGGGCGGAGGGAGTATTACAATTTGATTTGTTCCTTCCAAAGAATTTAGAGTCCTTAAACTTAATTCAACTAATCAGGCCTTAAACATTAATCAGGTGATCATGAAATTCTTACGTATTTATCGTCTTTGATTTTTTTCAAAATTTAGTTTCCTTATTTAACATACTTTTCTACGACAAAAATTAATGTCGCCATAAAATCCCACTAACCAAAATGTATCAAAAACTTTTATCTTCTTGGTCCTTGGATTTTGATTCTTTCTATGGTTTTATGCCACTTTGCAATTAAGCTTCTTTTTGTGACGATTTATACCTAAACATATATATAACCTGTTAATTTTGTCCTATTAGCAATTAAGTAGAAGTTTAGGTAACAAAGTGGCATTAAGAAAGAGTTTTTAAGTTGCAAACTGTGAAAGGTTCTTTATTTGAGGTGCAAGATGATCACGTTAATTCTTCTTAATTTAAGAAACATTTCCTAATCTAATTGAGCAGTTCTTTCACTTACGTAGTCCTGTAAATATCTAAATCGTTCGATTTAGTAAATCATTTTTTTGAAGGAATTTTTTTTTGTAAATCTTTGACCTGGATTCTTTCTAGAAGAGATATTAGCTAATAAGATGATTGATTAGATGTTGACTAATCATGAACCAGAAATGTAAACAAGAACAAAACAATTGCAGCATACAACAGCAAATCTAGGTTGTTCAAAAGAGGAAAAGTATTAAAAGAACAAAAGTAAAGAAATAAAAGACTTAAACTCGTTTTTCCAAACTATTTTTGTTTTCTAAGCGAAAAATTGTCAAGACTTTTATTGGCAGTTTCAACTTCTTTTTCTTCCCAATCTTTGCATATTAATCTCACGTTAAATATCACTAATGCCACTTTCATAACTTTTCAAGTTTTAATAAATTATGAAACGCATAAGAAGAAAAATGTTGCATGAAAAGGGATAAGTCCTAATGAATGTATTATTAACCAAGAAATCGACATTCAATTTAAGATTTACATATCTTCAATTGTATCTTACACAAAATCATTCCAAAACAAACAGAACTTAACCCAAAAACGCTCAATATCATCTTCTTCAATGTGCTTTAAATTCCTAACCATACCCTCCCAATTTAGGCCATAACCAAAGCCAAAGGTCCAAAACCTCCTCGTGCAGGTGCCTACGTACGTTTTCACTCTCAAGAAAAATTAAATTAAACCCTCAAAAAAATGGCCAAAGAATTCCACCCTCTTCTTCTCATCATCTTCCTCTCTTTCTTGATTTCCTCTACACTTTTCGACGTCTCATTGACGATGGCCGCCGACGACTCCGACGAGGACTTTAGCCCTGCCGATGCTTTCCGTGCACTAGACCCTAATGACCCTTTGGTTGTCACGATAGCAAAGTTTGCAGTGGAGGAAAATAACAAGCAAAAGAAAGAAAATATCCAGTTTGCGACTGTTTTAAAAGCTGCAAGCCAACAAATTGGAGCAAAAACTGAGTATGGCCTCCTTATTAAGGCAGATGAAAATGGTACTTCGAACACCTATGTAGCAGTTGTCTTGGACGGCAAAAATTCTGGGAGGGAGCTCGTTGGCTTTACAAAGCCAAACTTGGCAGTTTAGGTGATAAGATAATTTAGCAACTGCCAGAGTTAAATTTGTATTATGGAGGGTGACATAATGATCATATAGGTGTGATTGTTTGTTTTCTTTTTGTTAGTCATCTAACAAGACAGGAGGTGGATTGGAAATGGAGTTCCGATGCATATGTTTCTACCACTATTATCTATGAGAAACCTAATTTGTCTTTTCCATTAGAATAACTTGCAACAAATCTATGAATAAAATTTGCCTAATTTGACTTTATTTTGGGCTGAGTGGACGTTGTTTTTTGATGAATATGTTTTGCATTTACTCGGACAAAAATCCTTTACAAATGCAGTTATTTAGAGATGTTCTTTTCGCTTGTGTCGCATTAATTTTGACTTAGTTCGTCTCTCTTTCACTGATACTGTGGAAGTAGTATAAACATAGATCTTGGGAAATATTTGGAATGACATGCTTAGAATTTGGAGTACTCTGTCTGGAAAAGCATAAAATAGAATTAGGTCCGTAATCTAATCTCAACAAACTCAATATCAAATAGTAAAACTTGATTTGAGCTCTTAATAAACTTGAAATTTGTGCTTGATTTTGGTTTAATCACCTGCCATCTCAAACTCAAAACAAACTTTTTTCTTATGAACTAAATTTTCGAGTCAGATTTGCGTAAATACGTAAAGCTCACGTTTTATGTAGTATATGAAAATGAGCTCGATTGCTACATTTGTTGATGCTTTGTGTTCTAGTTGTATAAACAAATTCTGAATTAACTTTTCTTCAAGAAACTCAGGCATAATTCTTTTTACATCCATAACCAAAACCACAGGAAACCGTCTTATAGGAGTAAATCAACTTCAATGCCACTAAACTGTGTTACTTGAACGCCTCACCTTGACTGACCATTTGTACCAGGCCTGGTGCGTTATCCTTATGAGTCACTAGCTACTAAATCCATTTGCTGCATTAAAATAGACTTTAGTCACTATAGTACCACACTATGTCTATGGGTGTGTATTTATAATATTGCACCTTGCAAGTGAGTAACACACAACATGAATGGGGGCATGTTAATAAAATTGCACCCAAAAAATAGCATAGGAGATGAAATGAGATTTATTGATAACTCAATTCAGCATAAAAATTTAATGGAATCAGATCTTAACATATTCAAATCGTTTGATAATAAAAAAGTGAACATTTGAATTAATTAAGTGGCAATGAATTTTCTAAGCAAAACTTGTTCCTAAAATTAAGTGATAAATTCTTTACTTATAAGCACTCAAATATATTAGATTTAATACTTAACAATTTAATAACTTAATGGATTCAGATTTCAGATTTCAGACTTCAGACTTCAGTTTTATCAAATGCACTTAGTGAGGTGCCACACCTTTTTGGAAATTTTTGGAAATTAATCAAGGAAAAAGAGCAGTTCGATCCTCATTATTTGGCTTTATGTCAAATTGATCCCTCACATTTCGAGCAAAACGAAGGTTTATGAGCTTATTAGTCATCATATTTGATCGATTTTATCTTAACTCCATTCTTTTTGTTAATCGATCAACGGCCATCATTTCATTCTTTTCATCAATCAGTTTCCTTCTTGTAATTTCTTTCTGAAGTTTGTTCAAGTCATCATCATTTCCTCCTCATCTATTTCCATCCTTTGTATTGTCCTTTGGTTTGTCGTTCTATTTTCATCCTTTTTGTTATAATTAATCATCTATTTGTTTTTCGTCATTGCTGAAATCAATCTTGACTGCTAACCAACTTGCATACCACCTGCTTCTATTGCGATTCATCTTCTTCAGGTCAGCTGTTAATTTTAATTTCACTTCTTCTTTTTTTTCTTCCTCTTCTTCCCTTATTAAGTCATTCAAAATTTCCGTCTCTAATCCTTCATTTGCATATTTCTCTCTGCTTTCTTTCCCTTTATTTTTTTTTTGGGTTGAATACAAAGCACTTTTGTGCTGGTATGATTTAGTCGCTTATATTTACATGGACCATTAGTAATATACTTGTGATCGTTGAAGCTTCACTTGTTTTCTTCAGATAGGTATGCTGTTCTGGACTTCGATTCTACCGTCTAGTCCTTTTTCAGGCCCTTACTCGAGGAATGAAAGTTATACCCTCATTGATCCTGCTGGTTATCTCTTTCATTCTATTGCTGCCTTTCCTGCTTGTGCATGATCAACTTTTAATGTACTAAACATTTTCTTCTTCTGATTATGACTTTTGAGCATGTTACATGACAGAAAAAAGTCTGTTACAAGACGATGGATAAGATCCAACACCTAAAATGATTTGCTTATGACACAATCACATTACAAGTTGATCTGCAAATACCCCATCCTCCATACTAATTATCCTCTAATACATCATGACAGACAAAATCCTGAACCTTCTAAATAAGGACAATATAAGCTACAAAAGAGGAATGGATGTTCTAATGAGCAGGGTGCAAAGCTGCTGAACAGATTGCTACAAAAATGTTCATCACGATTATAATGAAAATTTGCGTAGCCTTCAATCTGGTTTCTTTAAGTTCAAGCAGTTGTCTGTTGCTTGCCTGAACAACTCCTGCACTTGCTTTAATTCATTCTCCGCAGCTTCCAGTTGTTTTTGCAGTTCTTGGCCTACGGCATCATTTTCAGCCTGAAGTTCTGCAATTCTTTTCAGTTGAGCTTCTTCGCCTCCCTCAGCTAACGGAAGGGCAGCCACCAACAAATCAAACTGCTTGGCAGCCTTGACAAGTGCAGCACTCATGAGCTTCGGTTGCTCAGCAAGGCTAGCTGCATCCTCCGCAGCACTAGGAGGATTAGCTGGAGGTTCTGGATAATTAGGAGACAACCTAACTGGAGGAGCATCCCTTTGAAGTGTCCCAAAGGTATTGAAGGCAAGGCCTGCGATTGTGTTCACCTGTTCTTGCAGTTGGGATATTATATCCATCTTCAATTTTGAGACCTGCAATTCTGCCATTAACGGCCAACTTTCAGTTCAAGTAAAGTAGCATTTCTCAATTTCTGTACACCTTCATTTTGAATTCAAGCGATTAGGTATTTCATTTTTTATCACATTAACAACTCAGAGTGAGAGACAGAGAAAGAGGTCAAACAGCACACATGATTGAAAGCTGAAAGAAAGAATCTGAGGCATCCTTATGACTCATAAACATATTTGAAGTAAAAACGAGTGAAAAAAATAAAAGAAAACAAAGACATATATGGCTAGGCACAAACTGTCGGTCAATCAATTTGAACACTCACAATCTCAGCCTTTCAATATCATTCACGTGCTTGACATCAGACAGATCCTCTACAACATGACTTAACACAACAAGGCAAATAATATCACTACTCACGAAGGTGCTGAAAAATGCCATGCTTTATGAATATTAAAAGCAAGCCTTTACATCGTTCACTTTTGCAGATAAACAAATGAAGCCATTTGCATGAATTTCCCACATCAATGTCTTCAGGCACTAAGATTTCTGCTTTGGGGCAGGAACTGAATTTCCATCCAGAGCAATTCAATCAGTCAATATTCGTTTTCAAAAAGAATTCAAACCACAGACTCAACAATCTATCAAGTAATAACTCCAGCTGCTCAATTCTCCTAAATTTGCTGAACCTTCAATCAAAATTCAGCTACTTCAATACTCTACTAGAGGAGAAAGGCCCAAAATGTTCCAATACCATGTTATGGAGTATCCTCTGTTCCAATATATAGACGTGAAATACAAACCCGTGAATTGTGATCTCAGCCCACTAAATGTATGCTTCTGTAATGGCTGACTACTACTTATTCAGAAATTCTTTCAACCAATTTTGAGGATCAAATAACTACAGTAGAATAAACCACATCAACACTACCCAAGACCAAGACTAACCCCATCACACCAAGCAGAGCATTACACCTTGCAAGAAGGAAGCAAACCAATTCAAGATAAGAGATCAGGTCCGCCAAAGAGGCCTAATGGACAAGATATAACCCAGTTCTAATTACTACTATAAGCTTTTTAGCCTTTGGGTCCTCTATATAGAACCACACTTTCGCCTATGAACTGAATCATTGCTACGCAACAGAGTCATTTTCTCATCACATTTGCAGGAAATAACCAAGAGCCAGAAAACCCAGTACAACAAATCCAAAACTCCAAATCTGAAAACATCAAAATGACTCCAAACAAGCCCTTACCAACAAAATTGAACAAAACCCAGGTAACAAAATCTCGCCAAAAACACAGAAATCTAATTAAATTAAGAGCTGGAACTGAAAAACGTGGAATCAAAAAGAGGTCTCTGACCTTAAAGTTTCGAACTTTATATGGTTCAAGGGCTGGATTCTTCTGGGTTGTGGGTAGATGCAAAATCTGCAAATTCTGAAAGCCTTTTGGTGGCTTAAAACTTTGGTTGATGGACTACGATTGCGGATTTTTGGGGAGAAATGCAGCTAGTAACTTGGGTAGTACTACTTATATAGTTATATACTGGCAAGCATATGGTTGGTCTCCAATTTTTTCAAAGAAAAGAATTTAGGCCATGTTCTCCGGATTCCCTTTCTTCTTTTTCTTTTTTAACATATTTTATGATTTTTTTTATGTCACACATATATCAAATCGAATAGTTAGAATATATATATATATATATATATATATATATATATATATATATATAAACTCTAAAATATAATAGTTTAAATGAGTTTTTAATTTGTTGAAGTTTGACTCATACTATTGACCATTTTTAACTATAAAATCAAAAGTGAAGTTCTCAAGTTAAAAGATTTCAACTATCAGATGTAATTATTCACTGTAAAAAGTTTTTTTTTTAATCTATCTATCACTTAATTGATCGTCATTTCATGGAGAGCATACTATACGGTCTGATTTTAAATTGTACTGTGCAGTGAAATTCCAAGGAAAAACTGATTCATCAAACAAACAGCTCTCGTAGCTCAGTTGGTTAGAGCACCCGTTTAGTAAGCGGGAGGTCTTGAGTTCGACTCTCAACGAGAGCACCAATCAATTTTGCTTCTGTTTGCCATATAGCCTTTTCGGTGGTCCCACAGATTTTTCCTTTCCACGCACCCAAGTCTTGGCCTTCTCTCTACACCTAAATCTATAAAACAAAAAACTTCAAGCCAACAGCTTATAAAACTTTTGACTACCGATTTTGTTATGGGATCTTAATATCATTTGGCACACCTAAAATTTCAAAAATATCACTTACCTCCCTTACTTTTGTTATTTGTGTAACAAAATTTTTAAAAACTCTAAACTACCCTTTTACTTGCTAAATAAAAATATTTCTAAACCACTTTGTTCACTTTAAGAAAATCATCACCTCAAAAACAATCTCTTACAGTACTACCACATCACAATGATATACCCCATAAAAATATAAATTTGAAAAATAAAAAAGATATTTGAAAAGAAATACACTTGCATCAATTGAATTCTATATGCTCAAAATCGATTTATTATGAATTTATATTTTTTTCCAACAACTTCTCAACCTTTGCTCAAGCCATTAAATTGTACCAATCATTATAAAAATCAACTCAAAATATGCAAATAAATGATACCTCACTTTATCATAATCACAAAAAGTAAAAGATAAACAAAATTTAATTTATTATAATTTACAAATAAAATATCACATAGTCATCCAAAAATTATGAGTAAGAGAGAATGATGGAGAAAAGGGAAAAAGAAGAAAGTTACTTTCGTTTCTTTTTCTTTCAATTTTTGAGCTCCATTTATTTGATATGTTATGAATTATGTGTCAAGTGAGGGTTAATATAATCTTTTTACAATTACTAGAGGAGGTAAGTGATATTTTTAAAACGTCAAAAGTACCAAGTGATATTTTTAAAACCTCAAGGGAGGTTTCTGATATTATCCCTTTTGTTATTGTGGTCTTCGCCAGAAAATTTTTGCCAAGCCAAGAACAACATTACTAGTGGCTCTGTTAAAAACAGAGTATGAAATTGAAGAAAACCTGATATCCTACCCTTTGAAGGACATTAACCACATAAAGTAGGGGAACAAGATAGGCAAACCATTTTGGTAAGCCCGAAAAAAAAAAACACCAGATGTTTATCTTCTCAAGTTAACAAAGGTAAAGCTCATGTTCTGTCATAGTAATAGGAGGAAATTACTCGGGTACCCCCTAAACTTTTCAAACAGTTGAGTTTTGGCCACTCAACTATTAATAGTGTGTTTTTATCCACTGAACTATCAAAAGTGTAAATTTTGACCCATTCCTTCTTATTTCACCGTTAACATTGCCAAATTTAACTATAATTAGTATGCCTCCTGAATCGTGTGGACCTCTGAATCTAATAGAGTTAATGGCGGAATTAGACAGAATGACCCAAAATTTACAGCGCTTGATAATTCAGTGGGTAAAAACATACTATTAATAATTGAGTGACCAAATCTTGACCATTCAAAAAGTTCAATGACCCCCCAGGTAATTTGCTCTAGTAATAGCCTGATGAGAAGCTAGTAGGGAAAGTTAACGATGAATAAAGCTCAGAAACCAGAAAAAAGAAATAGACATTACATCTCAGATATATACTTGAAACTCCAGCCAAGTTCTCAGCCTGCTATTGTAACCGGTAATTCTACTCAGTCTGCCTTAAACTTCATCCTTTCACTTCATGTAAATTTTCACATCCTGTAATTACCATTTTTCCAGTGTTGGGATTCGTAAAATTTCTGGAATGAATTTATGGAGAGAAAGGAAAAGAAAAAGAGGAAAATTTCTTATTTCATATCATCAAGCTGAAGTATATCAGAAGATGATTCAGTAGGGTATAATTCGCTAGCCAGATATAAAACTCAATCTCCTATCTTCAACAATCCTTTTCAGGTAACTGCCCACTTTGACATGCACATACAGATGGAGAATGAGTTCACGGATAAGCTTCAGAACATAGTGGCTGTATATGAAAAAAAAATATATGAGTCTTCATTCTTAAGAATTATCATTTTTTTTCCTTTTAACTATGTTTTCTACTTTTTTGAAATTTTATTGTCAGTAATCAACTAAGGAATCTTACACCTAAATTTTTTGGACAAGATATAACCCGGTTCTAATTACTACTATAAGCTCTTAAGCCTTTGGGTCCTCTACATAGACTTAAACACACAAGTTCACACTTCCACACTTTCACCTATGAACTGAATCATTGCTACGCAACAGAGTCATTTTCTCATCAAATTTGCAGGAAATAACACAGACCCAGAAAACCCAGTGCAACAAATCCAAAACTCTAAATCTGCAAACATCAAAACGACTCCAAACAAGCGCTTACCAACAAAATTGAACAAAACCCAGGTAACAAAATCTCGCCAAAAACACAGAAATCTAGTTAAATTAAGAGCTGGAACTGAAAAGCTTGGAATCAAAAAGAGGTCTCTGACCTTAAAGTTTCGAACTTTATATGGTTCGAGAGCTGGATTCTTCTGGGTTGTGGATAGATGCAAAATCTGCAAATTCTGAAAGCCTTTTGGTGGCTTAAAACTTTGGCTGATGGACTGCTGCGATTGCGGATTTTTGGGGAGAAATCCAGCTAGTAACTTGGGTAGTACTACTTATATACTGGCAAGCATATGGTTGGTCTAAAAAGTAAAATTTAAGCCATGTCCGGATTCCCTTTATTCTTTTTCTTTTTTAACATATTTTATGATAACTTTTTATGCCACACATATATTACACTGAATAGTTAGAATATATTTTTTTAATAAAAACTCTAGAATATATTCCCTCCGTTTCATTTATTTAATTATGTTTGAAAAATTAACTTTTTAAAAATACGATTTGATTGTGATGTTTATACTTTTCTTTTTAATTTTACCTCCGTAAATTCAAAATATAAATTTGAATATAACATACATATAATTAGAAAGAATGTTATATTGAAAATAGAAACTAAAAGATGTACTTTTCTAACATAACAATTATTTTGAAACATCCTAAAGTGAAAAGTATAGTTTAAATGAGTTTTTAATTTGTTGAAGTTTGACTCATACTATTGACCATTTTCAACTATAAATCAAAAGTAAAGTTTTGCAAGTTAAAAGATTTCAACTATCAGATGTAAAATTATTCATTGTAAAAGTTTTTTTTTTTTTTTTTTTGGCGATCTATCACTCAATTGATCGTCATTTCATGGAGAGCAACTATACGGTAGGATTTTAAATATTACTGTGCACTGAATGTTTGAAAATAATTTGATCCACCCAACGAACAGCTCTCGTAGCTCAGTTGGTTAGAGCACCCGTTTAGTAAGCGGGAGGTCTTGAGTTCGACTCTCAACGAGAGCACCAATCTATTTTGCCTCTGTTTGCTAAGTAGCCTTTTCGGCGGCACCAAACATCCAAGCCTAGGCCTTCTCTATGCGCCTAAATCTATAAACAAAAACCTGCAAGCCAACAGCTTATAAAGCTTTTTTTTTTTTTTTTTTTTTTGTCAAACACCATAATCTTCATTTCATAAACTTGATAGTACAAGATTGGATACATCAGGATTGCTTCCTGTATAATCATTTTGTGCACTCTCATGGAGCCACATGGGAAAGTACTCTTCCCATTCAACATTTTTAGTCAACAGCTTATAAAGCTTTTGACTACCGATTTTGTTATTGTGGTCTTCGCCAGAAAATTATTGCCAAGTAAAATAACAAACATTACTGGTGTCTCCGTTAAAAACAGAATATGAAATTGAAGAAAAGCTGATACCTACCCTTTGAAGAACATTCTGTAACCATAAAGTAGGGGAACGAGATTAGCAAACCATTTTGGTAAGCAAAAAAAACACCAAAATGTTTATCTTCTCAAGTTAACAAGGTAAAAGCTCATGTTCTGTCATAGTAATAGCCTGATGAGAAGCTGGTAGGGGATGTTAACGACGAATAAAGCTCAGAATCCAGAAAAAAGAAACAGACATTACATCTCAGATATACACTTGAAACTCAAGCCAATTCCCAGCCTGCATGCTACTGTAACCTGTAATTCTACCCAGTCTGCCTTAAACTTCATCCTTTCACTTCATGTAAATTTTCACATCCTGTAATTACCATTTTTTCCGTGTTGGGATTCGTAAAATTTCTATTATGGAGAGAAAGGAAAAGAAAAAGAGGGAAATTTCTTGTTTCATATCATCAAGTTGAAGTATATCAGAAGATGATTCAGTAGGGTTTAATTCGCTGGCCAGATATAAAACTCAATCTCCTATCTTCAACAATCCTTTTCAGGTAACTGCGCACGTTAACATGCACATACAGATGTAGAATGAGATCACGTATAAGCTTCAGAACATAGTGGCTGTAAATGAAGAAACATACAAGTCTTCATTCTTAACAATTATCATTTTTTTCCTTTTTAGTTATGTTTTCTAGTTTTTGAAATTTTATTGTCAGTAATCAACTAAAGAATCTTTCACCTAAATATTCATGAAATAAGTTCAAAATGTTCGTTAGTTTTGCTAGAAACTTTAAAATTTTATTTAGAAAGAAGTTAGTAGTAGTTCCATTGTAAAAGTATATTTTTCTAAACACATACCTAGTAAAATTACTCAACATAATGGTAAGTTCCAGTAATAAAAAAGTACATTTTCCTAAACACGTACCTGGTAGAATTTCTCAGCATACTGGTAATTTAATGAAAAATGTAAGATATTTCAATAAATTAGTAGGCCTTGCTAGTCAGATGTTTCAATACATTGTGCTGCTCACGTTTTATCCAAGCAACTACGCAGAATACCAAGATTGATTTTATGAATTTAGATTGGTTAATTACAAGAAAAAATAATAAAAGAGACAGAGATGAAATTTTGAAAATATTTAGTAATTATTAGCCCATTTACCCTGAAACAAATATATCAAGTTATTTGATGTATGCTATTTCAAATTCTTCATGACATTTAAGGGGAAGGGATGAGTTGGATAGTTTAAGGATAAGGAGCATAAATAAAAAGTTTCGGTTCTGAGCCCTTCCACTTACATTAAAATGAAAAAAAAAAAAAATTCTTCGTGACATTTAGGTGCAAGTTGCAACTGGTAAAAAATAATACGTGCAATGACATTTAGGCGCAATTGGTCAATGATAAACATGTGCAATGCTTGTGCATTTTGCTTAGTTTATGCGACTGGACACTGCTGATCAACCGTCAAATTGTTTATTTTCTACATTATCCAAAGTAATTTATTTAAAACTAAAGTATACATATAACTAATGAAGACATTTTCTCAATTTTTTTTGGAACAACCAGATTACTGTAAACACCAAAATTTTGCAATTTTTTCAATATTTTCTTGAAAATTTTGTCTATTTATTGGTCATTTATTTCCATGCATTCTAATTCGAATTTTTCTTATTTTATAGGTTTTTTGAAAAGAAGAAAAAAAAAGAAAATCAAGAAAAACGAGAGTAGGCAAAAGAAGAAAATCAAGAAAAGAGAAATCCAGCCCAAGTTATAGAAAAAGGAAGAAGAAAGAGAAATAATTGGGAGCTTCTAAGACCTATCCACCTACCATTTTCTTTTTCCCCAAGACTCCCACACACTCACAAACTAACACTCCACTCCATTACACTCACCCTTTCTCCATTAACACTAGTACATGCAACTCTACCCCATCTATCGCTCTTGCCTCTCTCTCAATCTCACACTAGTGCATACTCACACTTCACACACTAACACTCTTTCTTCTCACTCGACTCTCTTCCTCTTTGCATGCACACGCACACACACAATCACACAGAAATACATTCACACCTACACATATAATGCACAAAAAGAAAAAAAATCAAAAAAGAAAGAAAGAAAGAAACAGAAGAAGAAAAAAGAAGAGCTAAGGAGCAAAGATAGGGTTGATTGAAGTTCCTAGCCACCACCACAGCAGTTGATCATCACTAAGGTCCTTTCTTCCCTACTTTTATTTGGTTTAGCTTTAGATTTGGCAAGTGGATTTTGTGAGGACTTGCAAAAACCCTCATATTATCTTAAAATTCCCTTTTATTTTGAATAAATTACTTTAAATATCTTTATTACTCATTTACTTCCTCAATAGTTGGAATAAATCATAGAATCAAGAGTTTCATCTTTAGTTTTATAGTTAGCGTAAATTAGGGTTTTTGCGTATTTCGGTAGTGTGATTAGTTGGTGAGGTGTGTGTATTAAATTCGAAAGTTAAGAGTGAGTTTTAGATAAGAGAAAGTGTATGATTAGAAGTGATAATAATAAGTTAGTGAATCATAAGTTAAAACACTAGTACGATCGAGTTAAGGAAAATCGGTTTGAATCGACGTGCACCGTTTGCTACCGATTGAATACACCACTTGGACACTACTTTATTACCTTAATCTCCTTGCTATTATTTCAGAAAACCCTTAATTAACCCTTAAGTGGCCGAAATTATTGACCAAAAGAAGAGAGAGAAAAGAAAATTTTGAGATTTAATCTTGTAGCGACATTTGACAGAAATCCAACCAACTTTGACTAAACAAATTTCCTTTCTTCTTATCACCAAATTAGCTTCATTTCTACTTCATTTTCTTCTTGTTGGCCGAGAGTGAGAGGAGGAAAAAAGAGAGAGGGAAGTTAGCAACTCCAACCTTGAATCCATCTTTGTTTGAGTAAAATCAACCAAACCAAACCGATTAAACTTGCCTTTTGGTGTTTGGAAAGCTTTGTGTGGTGAAATTTTTGGAAGAGAGGGGTTTGGTTTTCACTTGCAAGCAACTTTTGGAAGGTATAATGATTGATTTTCCTTTTCTCTTGCTTAATCTTGTTAAATTTGGGATAGAAGCTTATATTCATGGTTTGCTATGGTTAATTATTTAGTTTTTTATGGTGTAATGGAATGTTTAGCTAGGGTTTGCATCTTTTCAGTTTTGATTAGTGTTGTTTAACTAGTAAATGATGTTATTGAGGTTAAAAATGGAACTTGTGAAGTGATTTTGGACTTGAGTGTAACTTTGTTAGAGTAAAAGTGGAATTCCAGCACTTAGTAGTGATTCTGCCCTGCTTCTGGAACCAAACTGACCCGAATATTCGTCCATGATAAAGGCCAAATCAGTTCTTCCTAAAAACATGAAAGTTGTAGGAAATTGAGTTAACTATCTACCTGCAAAATTTCAACTCAATCGGAGCACTGTATCTTGTGAAATGACTGAGCTACCCCTGACTGCCCAAATGCCCTATTTCACAGGCAGTTTTGAAAAGGACTATATTGAAAAAAGGACTGTATCTTGTGTCGATGTCTTCATAGGAAGTGTAGATCTCTGTCTTAGTTTCGAAATGCCATAAAATTTTTTCCAATCCGATAAGCGTAGCTTCAGTTGTGACCAAAATGCCGAAAGATGACAAACCTGCTACTTAGACATTTTTCTTTAATACTAGTTTCCAACTTTGGTCTTGGTGGTTTCATTGTTAGAATTGACTTGTAATTGGATGATATTGAGTCTAGTTGAAGAGCTATTGTGTTAAGCTTACTTATGTATTGAATTTGGGCTGAGTCGAGGAAAAAAATGAAGCCATAAATGGCTGGAAAATAGCGAAATACAAAGGGTATGCTGCCCAAATTTTCACTCAAAAGTTAGGCGAGCGAACTTGAGACTTGAGCAACGACTCGAGGTTGAAGCGAACTTCGCGCGTTATGGTATTCAAGTTTCGTTAGTAAAAGGTATATGAGTTGAATTTGGCCAAAACTCGTACCCTTTAAAAGGTGAAGATAGCGACCAATAGAAATACGTTTTCCTCGTCTTTTAGACTCAAATGTGAATTCCAAAATTTTAATCGCTTCTTTAGCAACACCAAAAGAGCGAGCATGAATTTTCTAGAGTTTGATAAGTAACATGAATACTACCTAAATGAGTTTCAGTTACTTGATTTTCTTTAAGCGAAACTCTTAAGTTTCGAACCCTAGTTGATTTCAAACTCTTAAATGATGTTTTATCGCAGATTTGGACTCCAAACAAGGAGTTGTACCTGAACGTGAATCTAAGAAGCACTAAGTTTTTGGTGAGTGCTTCCAAATACCTGATTGAACTTGATACTTGTTTTCAATACTTGACCAATGTGATCGGATGATATTTGATTGGTTTGGTCGGGTAAGGGTGTACTTTATTGCACTTGCCCTAATGTGATATATTCTTTTTCAGTGATTGCAATTGACTTGATATACATGTATATGATTCGCATCTTGTCTGGAATTCCAGAAATCCTAAGGCTAGTTAATCAAGTCGAGCCGGCAAAGGGCCTGGTCGATTAGAGAACGAACCCTGGGTCTCGAGTGATACCTCCTCGACTAATCGGCATGCTCGAGTATTACCACACATGTTTATTTTGGTGTTCGGACCCAGTAAGGGGGTTGAATGGTGGACGGGTTGGCGTTAAGCGTAGCACTATTGGACTAATTACTTTACTTGAAAGTTGACGGAGTGTCAACTATTCCTTGATCAAGTTATGGCGGAGCTATTTTGCAATAACGACTGTATCCTTTTACTTGACATGTTCAATATTCAGCGATTGGCTTTACGAAGTGTTATTATTCATTTTCTTGACTTGTTATGCTCGCTACTTTGCCACTTTGATACTTTCTCTTTAAATTAATGGTCAACTTGCTATTTGAAACCTCACTGAACTTTAACTCACTCTATTTGTTTTGTTTTCCTTACAGAGGATATGAGTGAGGCGTGAGACTGGTACAGGCTAGCATAGTCTAGTTTTTGGAAATTTTGTGATTGTACTTGCACTAGGCGCTCGATTAGGGTTGAATGTATATAGAACTTAAATCTTTTGATGTATTTGAGATTGTATGGAAGTTTGAGATAGAAATGAATGTATTTGTACGTTCCAAACTTGGAAACTGTTATTCCATTTACAGTCAAGGTTGTGAACTATTTTATATGAAATAAGTGAGCGAGTCCTGACGAGAGCTAAGCAGGTGGTCCGCTAAATCCTGGGGTACGCCCTAGGGGGAAGTGGGGTCGTCACAGATTTCATAGAAAATCTCAATATTTGCATGTCAACTTGTGATTTTGTGACCTTTTTTGTGGACTAGTTGGTTGTTTTGAATTTTACATGCTATTTAAACTCAAAACATATGAAATCATACCAACATACTCCTTGTAACATGTGATAAGTGACTAATTTACGTAATAATTGTATGACATTTTATATTATTTTTAGTCACTTTGGTTATATTATTGGAAGAATATGAATCATTTTGGCTATAATTGGTGAAAAATGCTTTTAAGTGATTAAATGAGGTTTTTATCACTTTTTACTTGGATTTTGTGTATTTTGACAGTTTTGACACATTTTCGTATTTCGGCTATAACTTGAGTTACAATGATCGGATTGGGATGATTCTTGAACCCATTTGAAGATAAGAGATAGATCTACAACTTTGGTGAAGACATCTAAATCCAGTTTGAAGGTTTTCCAGGTCAAAATGCCGAATTACAATAGCAAATTTCTACTGGTCGAAACTGGAACAGGGCAATGAGCAGGCAAGGGTATTTCAGTCATATCTCAGCCTACACAGATCCAAATGAGGTGATTCTTGATGCATTAGAAAGATAACTCAAAAGGCTACAACTTTCATGTTTTAGACATGAGCTGGTTCAGCCTCTAACATCAAGAAAAGATTGGTTGAAGTTGGGCCAAAAACAGAGCAAGTGATCCACACTCGGATCCACTATTCATCCGAACCCTCGGTTGTTTCTGGGTTAGTGGATCCGAGCTCGGATCCATACGGATCCGAGGTACTGTAGCAGCTCGGATCACTGGTCAGAAAAGGCTGCTCTGTACGCGTAAAACTCAATTTCACCTCCACCAACTCACATTGGATGCTAGACATGTGAGAAACATTCCCAGCTGTAAAAGGGAGATGTAATCCTCATTTCTTGACCACCTTTCATCATTAAATAGCCAAATGCATTGCAAAAATAGGGATTGGGGAGTTCATAGCAGAAAATAGAGAGAGACATACGGGAGAAGCTGGAAGTTGCAGAAATGTAGCTCTTTCATCTCCCTAGTGTTAGTTTAGTTTAGTATAGAGTAGTGTAGCTTTTCCATTCTTGTTTATTATCTAGATTAGGATGAAGATGGAGGATGAAGAAGGCAAGGAAGAAAGCTCATGTGACAAGGGTTGTATTCCTTCCAATTTCTTTATCTTTTGTATTTGATTCCAAGTTTAGTTAATATACAAGTTCTGGATTTTGTGTTCATTATGTGTTTCTAAAGTTTATACCTTGGGTTTGGTTGAACTTTCTATAATTGTTAGTGTTTATTATTTGGTTATTTGATTGCTATGATTTGAGCAAGTTATTTAGCACTTTGGCTCTTTAAATCACGATTAATCTGGTACCATTGATTGTGATTATCTAAGGTGTTGTTTCTGCAATGGAAATTGAGATTTAACACTAGTTCAAAAAGTGCTAAACATAGGGAGTACACTCACGAAAGTAGAGGTGCACTTATGTGGTTTTTAGTGATTCATTTCATGTAATTTCATTGAAGAAATGAACTTGTAGCTAATTTCATAACCATGAAAATAGGTATGGATTAGTTATGAGTATAATTGATTCACTACGAAAGTAGGATTCAAATGCATAAGGAAATTACACCATAATTAGCCTAGATGTAGTATTCAATGATCCAAATATAGCACTTGCATGAGTAGTTAGGGATACCACAACCCAAGGAGCTTTCATTTGTTATTTTGTATAATTTCAATAGGTTTAATTTGTTATAATTCATTGATAGTCTAAATAATAGAGAAGCTTTAGTAGTACCGGTAATTGCAATCTTCCTTGTGGGATCGACCCTTAATACCCTATACTCGCTCACGATTCGTATACTTGCGATAAATCGCGTGTGGGGTATTTAGGAGTTTATAAATGTAAAACTTGATTAGGATGAGCTTAATTGTATATGTATACTCCGCGCACGTCAAGTTTTTGGCGCCGTTGCCGGGGAAGATTTGGCAATATCGGTGTGAAGAGTAACTTTATTAGTTTAGACATTTTATTAGTTATTGTGTGAATGTTATTTTCTGTCATTTTAGAATTTTTTATGTGTATGTGTTTTATCACCTATTCTTCTTACTAATTTTGCTCTTAAGTTGTTTAAAAGTAATTTTAGGTGATGAGAAGGGTAGGACAATTTGGAGGACAATGCTTGAGAAGTGGAAGATTGGTAATGGATGGTTACCAAGTGCAAAGCTCCTTTAATAGAGATAACCAAGAATTTACTGAATGTATGTCTTTTGAAGATGGTTTAAGGTGCTTAAAGGCTAAATTTGATGTTATGATGTTACAAGTTCAAATGGACACCATGATGCATGAAATTGAGCAGAGGAGGAATGTTAATGTTTTTAATTCTTATCATGTGATTTGTGACTTGTGTGGAGGTTATCATGCTACTAATACATGTATGCAAGCACAAAATATGGATTATTATGATGAATTAGAGCATTACAATCCTTGTTTTGATCGATATAGTGCTAATTTGAGCAATTCTCTTGCTTATGGTTGGAATAATCAATGTACTTATAGTAATTCTTCATATTTTTATGATTACCAACCTGAATGTGTCCAATATGAATCAAAACCATCTTGGGAGTTGGCAATTGAAATGGTAGCTAATGATTCTAAGCCATCTTGGGAGTTAGCTTTAGAAAAATTAGCTAATGCAACTTCCAACCGTTTTGATAGGATTGAGGAAAGGTTAGATGAATTAGCTTCTCACTTTGGTAATATACATGAGCAATTGAATGTATTGTGTGAAGTTATTTCTTCTAATAATTTGCAAAATGATCCTAGCATGAATCGTGGAAATGTTGTATGTGAAAATGGATTGCATTTGGATGAAAATGATGAATCTCAATTATATTTCAATGAGCAAATATCCATTTCACATGATAATACCTTTGAAACTAACTTTGAGCCTCAAGAGGTGAGTTTTAATGACTCATTTTTCACCCCTCTTAAGGAGTGCATTGAAAGTATAGGTTCTAAGGGTATTGCTGCCCAAGATACTCTCATGACATTTCCTTTGGTAAATTCTCAAGTGGTGCATATTCAAGGTAATATCTATGAAACACTTGGAATAGGTAAGTCACTTCCATTTCTCACATCATTAGTTCATGTGGCTTTTTCTATTAAGTCACCTTACAATGATCCACCAAGGCCTAAAATGGTGGATTATTCGTTAACTAAACCTCCTTGAAAAATGAGATGATATAGTCAAGCTATTGACTTTAAAGAAGCGCTTATTGGGAGGCAACCCAATGCTTGTTTAAGTTGGTGTTACTTTGGAGTGATTTTATGTTTAAAGTATAAGTTTGAGTTATTTTGTTATTTTTCATTTGTAGGTTTTGGAAAAAGATGCAAAAGTGACCAAATGAGGTGAAAAAGGCGAAGTTTGATCAAAGATCTCAATACCTCAAATTCAGTAATTGTGAATTTTGATGCATTAAAGAGGTTTAGAATGCATGTTTAGATCATTTTACATGTGCGTGAATGATTTATTTTGACATAGAAATGATCTAGGGTGTATTTTGAAGAATTGAGGTCAAACTGAAAATTGCAAAAATTCTGCAATAAGTGCAGATTCAATGGATCCAAGGCCTCGGATCCACTTCTGCAATCAGAGAAAAACTTCGAGCTTCTTGATCCGAGCTCGGATCCATATGGATCCGAGGCCTCGGATCCACTTCTGCAATCAGAAAAAATTTGAGCTTCTTGATCCGAGCTCACTTATCATGATCCGACCTCGGATCCTTTCAAAAACGACCTCGGATCCTTTCCAAACGAAGCCTCGGACCACTTTTCTTCATTCTTCCCTCTTTTTCCTCCTTCAACTCCACTTTTCTTCTTGTTGGTTGCAAGCTTTTATTCTTAAGAATTGTATTTTTGTTTTTTTTTCAAGGTGCATTAATTGAAGTCTCCATTCTTTCAAGTAAAGTTGGAAATTCATCACTTGGACATGGATTCGGATTGCGCAAGTCATAAGGGGAGTATTTTCTTTTACTCTTTCTTTATTTTCCTTTTCTCACATTGAAGACAATGTGAAGTTTAAGTGTGGGGGAGGAAATATGTGAATTTGCATTCTAATGCTATGTGATGATATTTTGTGGATTTAAATGCTTAGAAATATTGGAATTGTGTTTGAATTATTTGCCATGTGGATAATTTGCCTGAAATTGGGTTTGTTGGCAGGGAGTTTTCTTCCATTTATATGGGGAAACTCCGTCAAAATTTGTCTAACATCTTGTCCAATATGTCACTATGGCCCAAAAGTTCTTCAAATTTTTGCATTTTCATTCAAAAAGGGCTAATTTGTTCCAACTTTAAATGTTTTTATTCTTCCAATTGTTGAAACTTTATGTGTATTTTGGAAGGTTTAGTCCTCATTTAACTTGGAAATAGTTATTATGCAATTAGAATTTTTACATTTTAGAAAGTATATTTGGTAAAGTGAGGAAAATTATGCCTATAATTTTACATGTTTAATGAGATTTCTTCTCTTTACTTAATTTTGCAAGTAAGTGATTGACATAGTTGATAAAAGGTTATACTCCTCCTTTGATTAGTCTTATATATTTTCTAAGAGGGAATATCTATTTATTGTCCTTTAGTTTAAAAAAAAAAAAAAAAAAAAGAGAAGAAAAGAAAGAAAAAATTATTCTACTCCAATGATTTTTGTACTAAGTAACCGGGGGTTGGCATCTACAAATGTCGATTTTCGCGTAAAAAGGTACTTGAATTAAGAGTATGCATTGCAACTTGAATAAGTGAAATGTTGAGTAACCGGGAATCTTCACCTAAAAGTGTCGATTTTCGCGTAAAAAGGCATTCTCACTAATTAAGTAAAATTAGTATGAATAAATCCCTCTTAGATGTAAAATTTTGAGAAAAGGATGATTATAGGAGGAGGAAGGCTATAAATCGACTATGTGGGTTGCTTATTTGTGAAATTAGGTTAGGGTAAGAGATTAAGTTTAACTTGTTGAATTTAGGGTATAATTATCTTTCCTTTACTTGATATTATGAGTATTTAGTGTAAATTGAATAATTGTATAATGATTATTTTCCAAGTCTTGAGGAATTAAATTGGACAAAGTGCATATATTGTTTCACCTCTTGAATCATTGCATTTGATTATGTGTGAATTGCTTGAGGACAAGCAATGATTTAAGTGTGGGGGAGTTTGATAAGTGACTAATTTACGTAATAATTGTATGACATTTTATATTATTTTTAGTCACTTTGGTTATATTATTGGAAGAATATGAATCATTTTGGCTATAATTGGTGAAAAATGCTTTTAAGTGATTAAATGAGGTTTTTATCACTTTTTACTTGGATTTTGTGTATTTTGACAGTTTTGACACATTTTCGTATTTCGGCTATAACTTGAGTTACAATGATCGGATTGGGATGATTCTTGAACCCATTTGAAGATAAGAGATAGATCTACAACTTTGGTGAAGACATCTAAATCCAGTTTGAAGGTTTTCCAGGTCAAAATGCCGAATTACAATAGCAAATTTCTACTGGTCGAAACTGGAACAGGGCAATGAGCAGGCAAGGGTATTTCAGTCATATCTCAGCCTACACAGATCCAAATGAGGTGATTCTTGATGCATTAGAAAGATAACTCAAAAGGCTACAACTTTCGTGTTTTAGACATGAGCTGGTTCAGCCTCTAACATCAAGAAAAGATTGGTTGAAGTTGGGCCAAAAACAGAGCAAGTGATCCACACTCGGATCCACTATTCATCCGAACCCTCGGTTGTTTCTGGGTTAGTGGATCCGAGCTCGGATCCATACGGATCCGAGGTACTGTAGCAGCTCGGATCACTGGTCAGAAAAGGCTGCTCTGTACGCGTAAAACTCAATTTCACCTCCACCAACTCACATTGGATGCTAGACATGTGAGAAACATTCCCAGCTGTAAAAGGGAGATGTAATCCTCATTTCTTGACCACCTTTCATCATTAAATAGCCAAATGCATTGCAAAAATAGGGATTGGGGAGTTCATAGCAGAAAATAGAGAGAGACATACGGGAGAAGCTGGAAGTTGCAGAAATGTAGCTCTTTCATCTCCCTAGTGTTAGTTTAGTTTAGTATAGAGTAGTGTAGCTTTTCCATTCTTGTTTATTATCTAGATTAGGATGAAGATGGAGGATGAAGAAGGCAAGGAAGAAAGCTCATGTGACAAGGGTTGTATTCCTTCCAATTTCTTTATCTTTTGTATTTGATTCCAAGTTTAGTTAATATACAAGTTCTGGATTTTGTGTTCATTATGTGTTTCTAAAGTTTATACCTTGGGTTTGGTTGAACTTTCTATAATTGTTAGTGTTTATTATTTGGTTATTTGATTGCTATGATTTGAGCAAGTTATTTAGCACTTTGGCTCTTTAAATCACGATTAATCTGGTACCATTGATTGTGATTATCTAAGGTGTTGTTTCTGCAATGGAAATTGAGATTTAACACTAGTTCAAAAAGTGCTAAACATAAGGAGTACACTCACGAAAGTAGAGGTGCACTTATGTGATTTTTAGTGATTCATTTCATGTAATTTCATTGAAGAAATGAACTTGTAGCTAATTTCATAACCATGAAAATAGGTATGGATTAGTTATGAGTATAATTGATTCACTACGAAAGTAGGATTCAAATGCATAAGGAAATTACACCATAATTAGCCTAGATGTAGTATTCAATGATCCAAATATAGCACTTGCATGAGTAGTTAGGGATACCACAACCCAAGGAGCTTTCATTTGTTATTTTGTATAATTTCAATAGGTTTAATTTGTTATAATTCATTGATAGTCTAAATAATAGAGAAGCTTTAGTAGTACCGGTAATTGCAATCTTCCTTGTGGGATCGACCCTTAATACCCTATACTCGCTCACGATTCGTATACTTGCGATAAATCGCGTGTGGGGTATTTAGGAGTTTATAAATGTAAAACTTGATTAGGATGAGCTTAATTGTATATGTATACTCCGCGCACGTCAACATGTAAAAGGAGTAACATGAAGACATTTTTCAATTTTTTTTGGAACAACCAGATTATTGTAGACACCAAATTTTTATTTTTTTTGTCAATATTTCCTTGAAAATTTTATCCATTTATTGGTCATTTTATTTTCATGCATTCTAATATGAATTTTTCTTATTTTATAGATTTTTTTGAAAAGTAGAAAAAAATTTTCACTAAAATATTGAAAAAATAGAAAAATTTTGGCATCTACAATTATGTGATTTAACAATATAAAAGGGATGATCGCAAATACCTAATAGAACATGAAAAAGAAAAAAAAATACCAAATAATGAGCAAGAAAAAGGATTGTTTAGCAAAAAATCTTTAAGTTAACTGTATTAGCCTCTCGTCTCAGGGTAATCAAATGCTCAATATTCATTGTTGTAGCTCAGATACCTTATTATCTATACCACTTTCTCCAAACAAAAGCTGATGATAAAGCTCTGGCTCAAATGAGGCTTGATAGCTTGGCTATCCTCTGTCACCTTGCGACTTTTGATGACCTGGAGCAAGCCCAAATTGCTTTTCAGTTTTTGCTTGAAACCGAAGTATTTCCATTGTGCCTAAACTGGATGGAAATGTATAAGGGCGTACTTCAAGTTTTGACTTGCATGGTGGATCAACTTGCTAGAAATCCTCGTGCAAGCAATTTGCACAAAGTTGTTTATTGCCTGGATCGTTTCCCTGAAGCAGCAAGATAAGAAAAGGCTATTGAATCAATGAGATGTACCATTACTGCAAAACTCTAACTTCCATGAAATTTGTCAGAGAAATCCAAGGATCTTAAGTCTGCTGCAGCAACTTCTTCGCAATCTGACTCCTGGATTCGGGCCTAATACAGAAGCAATTTGGCTTCAAACATGCTTCAAGATTGTCAGTGTGTTTGAACAGCAATCACGTGTCTATTTAGTAGAAAATTATGTGGATCAAATAAGTATTTTGATGTTGAAGGTATTATGCTCAAACGCAGGGGATTTAGTCTATCTTTATTATAGAAACAAATAATCAGAAACTATCAAGTTCCAGGACATTTAATTTTTTTTTTTAAAAAAAACTATGCCCAGGTTGGAGCCAAAAGTGGATTTTAGTTATAAAGATAACAAAAAGGTACATAATAAGAAGATGTATGCATTTTTTGTATATTGGCTAATTCTCAACCATAATGATGGCCCTAGATAATGAAATACGTAAACATTTATTTTATTTGCGCAATATCTGATCCCCAGCTTGTGTGCGTATAATGTACAATTCGTTATTCGCATGATTTTTTTTAACCATCCCATCCATGGTTCAAAGTCGTGGTCACGGCTCGGACCGTTCCACATCGGTCTCGGCATATCGGTCACGGTCTCGGCGAGACGCGAATTTTTGAAATATTTAATATTTTAAAAATTGTAAAAAATATTATAAACAAAAATAATTAAAAAATTAGTAAAAATAATAAAAATTCAAGTTGACTCGAGATGACTCGGATTGATTCGGTATGTTTCGGCCGTTTCAACCCTTCACAGTGACGTTTCGGTGAGTCAAGTATCTCGAAATCGTATCGTCTCAGTATCGTATCGAGAGGGCCCGAGACGGTGACGACTCGGTCGAGTCTTTGAACCATGATCCCATCCCTATCACCTCTAATTATCAGGTACATATTTAAATCCTAAATTTGACAACAGAAAAGATTTTAAGAGCCTTTTCTGACATCGTAGTGGTTATGTGAAGTTAGAATGTTTTGAGGCAGTATAAAAAATTGGGTGTAAAAAGCTTCTGATCAGAAGTATGCTCTGCAAAATTAGAATGAGAAGTTAGACTTTCTTAGTGTCATCTTCTTATGTGCGACACTAGATGAGTTGTCTTATAGACAAATTTTGGATGCTATGTGAAGAGAGGAAAATAAAAAGGACAAATATCACATAGAATTGAGGCATATCTTAACAAATGTCAATTTGCAAAAGGTAATTTAGGGACAAGTCATCGTGACTGATGAGTCATCAGTTACACGACAAATGTGCTGGGTTAGTTCCCCATATGGCACCTCATTATAAGACGATGTGGCACACAGTATTAAGCGGTAACATACGTGATTCACTGCATGAAGAAATATAAGAGGAGGCAAAAATGAAAAAGATGTAGGCACCTTTTTTTTTTTAGTATTTCACAATTTTATTAACAAAGTAAAGGAATTCATTCTCTAACTTGATCATCGGAGTTTATGCCGGGGAAAAAGCCCCCAATCTTTCTTTTTCAGGTCTGTGGAGCAAACGAAAAGCAAGATTATCAAGGTTGTTATAAGCAGGTGCAAATCTTTGCTCCTGCAAATATTTGTTCTTTTCTGGGATAGATTTTTAACTTGCGAAACATTATTGGAAAGCAATCTGTGCCTCGAAAACAAAATTACGATTTTTTGCGTGCATATAAATATGCAACAAACTGGTCTTGCAGTGAGGAGAAAATTAACCTCTTGTGAGCTCAAAGACTGCGATGCATAAGTATTATATATCGGCAATACTAACAAGCAGTTGTAAGACGTCCAAGAATCAACCTAGTTTCCTCAGTCTTTTCATATTTAGGAGCAGTCCTTGGCTTTGGTGCATTACGAAGACGGAATAATTTCGCCAGCAGCCCTTGATTATTGGATGTCAAGATGAAAGCAGCAAAGAAGATGTAGCAGAGCAGACAGAAATTATATCAAGAAGCATCACAGGTATCAGCCGACTGTGAAAAAAATGCAGTTCCATTCTCATCAATCGTTTGGTCTCTGGTTAGGAGGTATGATCCCCTTAACACCCATTATTGCTATCTAAAGAGAGTAATCAGCTATTAGTTCAGCTATTGTTTAACTTTTCATTGAAGAAGCATGTCTTATGGTCTTCGAAACAGTTGAGAGAAATATTTGATGCAAGTTCTCTTATTGTTCAAAAACAAAATACTCAAGAGTTAAGAAAGGCCCTGTCCAAATTCTACAACTCTTGCTTTTAGTTCTTCAATTAAATATTCTTTCTAATGATATAATAAGAAATTTTGACCATTCCCAGCTGGTTGTTTGGGTGATCATTTGCTTTTCAAAAGTTAAAAGAATTGTAATAGTCTTGTTTAGTATTATGATGACATGAATCAATTGACCATTAATTAATGTCTATTGCCTCTTATAGACGAAACAAGAATGCTCCACCTCGTTTTCAAATTGACATTGGCATATATTAATTTCATAAAAATTAAAAAAAAAAATAAACCTCTTGACAAAGCATAGAGATCCTAAAGAATGATCCACATACATTTTTGTCTCTGAAGAAATTTTGCTGTACCCATTTACCCGTGTCCGAGTCTTTAGAAGTGTTTCCATATCCTAATTTTAGATGATTGATGCATTAGACACTTAAACACATACCCGAATCCGACACTTGTACCAAGTCCAGAGTAACATAGACTTTGATATCATTGCCTTGCAGGAAAACAACTAGGGACTTTTGTTAATGGCAATGATATATTTATTTTTAGGACATAGAGGAATATTTATACATCATTACGTAAGAAATATACTAACAAGACACAATAGCATATAATAAATATGTATCTTTCCTACTCCAATAGTAATTGGAAATTCTTTCTTTTAATAAATGTATTTTCCTTTTGTAATTTAGTTCCATAACTTGAAAATTTAGATGTTGTCCAAATCCGACTTCCAAGACAAGGAAAAAGGGTTTGCAGTTTTGCTTCTATCCTACGTCGGTCAGTAGGCATCTTTGGACTGTTTTGTCAGAGGATTCTTTTTTTGTCCTCTAGCTCTCTCCACGCTTGTTTAAGTTGTGCAAGAAGGACAAAATTATACACTACTACTATATATCCCTCTATTATTTATTCTTTTTGTCAACGCTATCCCCACGTACTGTGGAACATTGGTTTACTAATTACTAATAATAAAAGGGGACACATAGTTGCGATTTCATGGGCATATTTTATAATGACATTAATTCGCAAGACTTTTTTCAAAGTTAAGGTATCATATTTTTTTTTTTTAGAGTAAGATCAATTTCTCAAATGGGAAAATTGTTCAAAACATCTATAACATTTAGTCAAAATGAATTTTTCGTCATTAAATTTTAAAATATTAATTTTGCATTTCTTACATGTTCAAATTCGCAAAATTTGGTCTCAACATAGGTTTCTAACCATTTTTTTGTCCAAAATCACTACGTGACCCCATATGCAGTTATTTTTTATGTACAAAAATGTTAGATCCCATTCTTTTAGTGTAAAAAAGGAATATAAGATTAGATCCTATCTCACTTTCTATGGAAAAATAAATATAGTTTGGATTAGATCTTACTTTTTTAGGGACAAAAATATATATGGATCGGACTATTTGTTTAACTACAAATGAGATCTCACTTTTTTGCTCCTAAAAAAATAACCATGTGTTAGCCTCTTGATGAATTCAAGATAAAAAGTGGTTAAAAATCTAGATTGTGACCAAATTTTACATACTTGATTTTTTTTTTTTTTTGTAAGGGACGTAAACTATCATTTAAACGTAAATGATAAAAAAAATTCATTTAGCAAAATGTAACGATGTTTTGAACAATATTCCCTTCTTAAATCTCACAATTATCAAATTTGGGGCAAGCAGTTCTTCGATCCCTTACTAATCTACCCCCACATAAATCTCACAATTGTTGATACTTCTGATTTGCTTAAACGAAGTAAATTAACAATTCATTGGGATAGATCAGAGTTGAAGTTGAAGTTTTGAACATCACTTAACCCCAGAAATGCACAACTCATATTATTTATATGCAGCTAGGTAAAAATATACTCACGACCAGCATGGGAGATTGTGTATCTGAATATTAATATCAAACTTTAAACGCTGAAGCCAGTGATCAATTGGACGGCAGCAGAAACAATAATGTTTTACCCATGAACAATTGTTTACCCAGAAAAAATGGGTGCTTTGAATCTACTGTTATTTTGGCAATATGCATGGCTATCAAGGCTATCACATTTTGTTAATTTGGCTTTCCAAAACTGTATAATTAAAATTTTTCATCCAAACCGAGAAACAGGTGTCAAAAATCCAGCATTTTATGCATGTAAATAGCAATATCTATATTCACCGTAAAGAAAATTAGTCTGGTCAATTCCATGAAAACTATTTTTAATTTTTTCTAATTCTCCCTGTTGCCTAGGCATCAACATCGATAGCATTGTCTTGAAAAAAAAAAAAAAAAAAACTTTTTTTGGCCTTGAATGAGTATTTGTATCAAAATATCAAATTCAGATTCTCAACGAAAAAAGCAAGAATATGGAAAGTAAAGATATTTTTCTCCTATATCTCGTCGATGATGTTTTTTCCTGTATTCGAACTGGTTTAGGTGTACGTGTGCTGCGCATCGTACATATTATTTCTTCTATGCTCATTAAACAATCACTTGACTGTATCTATTGAGTATCACTTGAGTTTTTTAGTCTAATTATTGAGTATCAATTATTATTTGATAAATTTTGATTGGAAATTAGAAAAATTTTGCCTCATATGTCCTGTAATTTTTGTCATTGACCTAAAAGTACTGTCTCTCTCAATTAGTTATTTTTAATTATTTTACATGGCTTTTAAGACTAATTTCTCTAAATGACATTTTAATTACATAATAACAGATGCATCCACATACATCCACATCAAAACACAAACAAAAATTAAATTATGCAAGTATGCGTCCTAATGTTCAAACAACATGCATAAACTAATTCAAATATTTGAGTAAATGTACTATTCATCAACGTTTAAGTTTGTCCAAACATCTCTACAATAACAAAGCGAGAGCAGGTGGTTTGGTGTAAACAATCAGTTATCACTTTTTATAATTCCTTTTTAACCCTTAAAATAACTTCTCACCACTAACCCATTTCAACTCAACCACTAACATCACACAATCAATATCTACATGTTCATCACTTAAACACAAACCGCTTATAGATAATTGCTTGATTTAATTTTTATGATTTTATTGTATTAACTTTTTTAATTTACTACTACTAGATTTTGTTGTCAAATAATGAATCTACATTCATTAGTTCAACATAATATATTTTTTTATCACGTGCACACATATCGAATGTCCGTCCATCAGTAGTATTAATAAAGGGCTAAAATTATGCTAAGAGAAACTAAATCTCTAAATCATATTGGTATTTCTAATAGAGTAGATTTAGACATAGTGACATCTTTTTTTTTTTTTTTTTTTTTGTATAAGCAGGGGGACTCGAACCGGAGACCTCTCACTTACACTCCCTCCCCCCGTACCACCCAACCCAACCCTCCCCCTAATATAGTAGATTTAGATTTGTCCTGTGTTATTAGCTGATCTTTTACTCGTTTTATTTAGTTTTGCTAATTATTGAGGATAAACTACACAATGTCTTTTCAAAACAACTACACAACGGATGCAAACGTTGTACTCCTTCGACCTTTGACATTCTTATTGTCACCTTGCATGCTTCTTATTGTCAGCTTACAACCACGAAACTTCTCGTATTTCTTTTTGGTAATAATGTGAAAAATTAAAAAGAGATTAGCTGTAAAAAATAGCAATTAATTGAGAAACTGTAGAGAACACATGCTTTTTCCTATTATCTTTTGTACAAACTAGAATGCATATCACAAAAATCTAAAACAAGTGGGAAAAGTACATAAAAGTTCAATAAAAAGATGCTCTATGATAAAGGGAAGATATGTAAGTTAATATTTTCCTTTTAGAGAATGAGAATTCCTCATGATTAATTAGTTTTAGTTTGTAAGTTTAATAATCTCATATGACTCTTTTTACTTCAAGATGTTGGAATTCATCTCAAATTACACATGTCGTGCACGTGCATACATATATATATATATATATATATATATATATATATATATATATATATATATATATATAAGATAAAAAGTAGTTTTTTTTTTTGTCGAAAGATAAAAAGTAGTTAAAATGCACTAAACTCTGCATTCTAACATTGTCAAGAAGCAGATCTGTTTTGAATTTCAATTGCAATGCTTTCAAGATGACTAATATTTTCATGGCTTGAATAGCATAATTTGTCTATCTCAATTTTTGGTCAATGGATTGACCTCATTTTAATGGTTAAGGAGATCTTCACAGTTCTTTAGATAGCCTAAATCATTAAAAACAAAAGTTCACCACAAAAGCAATTGGGATTTGTTAGAAAAGCTACCGTTTGATTGTTAAAAAGCAAATCTGATTCGAGACTCGAAAAGAAGATGAATAAAATCTGCAACACTGAGATAGTTTTTTGTTGTTCAGCATCTCAGGGCATCGATTAGATTTAGGGAATAATTACGATAAAATTTCTTTAAACAAGCTAGAAAACTAGGTCGTTTCATGCCAAACCCAATGATAATTAAACATCACTATTTTTAAGGAAAGACCTTTTAATAGGAAAAAACCAACACTATCTTTTAAGGAAAGACATTTTCACTAGAAAACTATAATTCCTAAAAGGAGAATGCTCATTAATAGATATAAACTTTTATTAAACGAAAATGAAACTTGAGAACAAACAAAGCTTGGGATAACAGATTAAAGACAAAGAGAAAACAAAAATGTAAAATTAATGGGGAGAAAAGAAAAAAGCTGATTAAGGAGGTTGTTTATCCATATGTGATTCCTTACAAAGTGTAAAAAAAAAATAGGATTGGATTTACATAAGCTTTATTTGTTAAAAGTAATAGCATCAATGTCTTTTTGACAAAGAGTACACTCAATTACATCATTGTTATTCAAACATTGAATTTTTTGCATACTAATGAGTTTTTGTGAGGTTGGAGGAATTAGAAGTTTTCTATCCTCCCCCACTTTTAAATCCATCCTTCCCCTGCTGGAACAAAAAAAAAAAAAAAAGAATCTCGTACAAACAACATAACAATATAACTATAAACAAACTAATGCAATGGACAGGATAACCAGATGCAACAGCACAATTGCACCTGCCCCATTCTTGAGGGGTAGGGGGGGAGGAGAAGTCAAGGCAGTTTGATCATTTTCACACGGTCCAACAATGCTGTTTTTCTCCCTTCACCATCATCTGAAGGCGACTTGGCAGCTGTTTAATAATTGAAGCTCTCTCGTTCTCTCAAGGGTTTTGATGGAAGTTGCAATGCCATAAAAATCAGAAAGTATTCCTTACCAGCCCCCTTCGAAGAAGTTGTCGCAAAATCAGCTCTTACTTTTCTCCTAGCTCTGGTAAGACAGAAACCCTTGCCACCAACCATATTCATTTCGGTTGTCCTTCATACAATCATCAACTAGATTATCACACATCTTAATCAGATGAATATGGCAGCATATCTTTTGATCTTCAGCTTTCAGTTTCATTCTACAGTACTAGAGGATATCTGTTTCAAACTTTGGACGATTTGACTAGATTTATGTCTAAAATTCTTCATATCATCTTTACCAAGATTTTCTGTCTTCATGAACTGAGATCTAAAGAAAATTCTTCTGCTTCTTGCTAGATATTGTTCGCCACTTCAAATTTTATCAAGATTTGTATCTTGGCTGATTTCTTCCAGGTCTTATTACAAGAAGGCCAATTGATAATTTCTCCAATGGATCTATTACCAGAAAAATTGTCAAACGAGTCGGTGAGTTTTCGAGTTTTGACTTATTGGATTACTGAGGGAAATATCTTTTTTATATACATATTTTTTTGCATTTTCTAAGCTGTGGTTAAATTGAGTGATTTAACGAAAGATTTGAAATCCCCTCAAATTCCTTTATCTTGTCGAGGATTTTGAATTTGTAATCCACCAATTATTAACAGAATTTCAACACCATATTTCAATAGGAATTGGATGAGCATACGATGAACAAAATGAAGTTAACTACTGGCCAATCAGTTGATACTTGTTACCTCTCGTTTGCGAGTCCTGCCTCCTTCAAGTACTGCTCATCCTCTCCTTCAAACTCGGGTCCTCATAGAACTTCTCGAACTACCATTCTTAAACCATCTATTTCAAGGTTCTGCACCACCTCTGACCAAGAAACTTTCAAAAGACCCTCTTCTCTTGCTCCTACCAATACGATTTCATTTGGCAACCTCAAATCTCCAAATTCCGGTGACCATCAGCACAACGAAGAGCTAAGTTTCAGTACTAATACAAAGGTAACTATGTTGCCTCTGAACTTCTCCACTGGTTGTCCATCTTGCTTTGAGGAAACTGATCAATATGCTGCAATGAGATATCAACTTCCTGTCAAAAGGGCTGGTACTAGGACACCATCTCAGGCGCAAGAACATCTTTTAGCAGAAAGAAAACGACGAGATAAGATATCTCAGAGGTTCGTATGTTTGTCAGCTCTAGTTCCTGGCCTAAAAAAGGTACCGGCATTTTAACTTACTTCCCATTCTTTACCTCAAAATTATGCTTTTTGTATACCTAGACCATGTCCGTGTGTCTTGCCTGATTTAATATTCAATAGGCTTAACATATATGGACTACCAGATTCCCACGCTCAAGTTCCTAAAATTTGCATTAAGGCTCGATTATCTGCAAATCTTATGGACGAGATAAACCCAAGTTTTTATATTTTAAACTTTAGATTCAAAAAGTGAGGCTTTAAGTCGCCCATCAACGTTGTACAGTTCTTGCATTGCTAATGATAGTAGTAGAGATTAATATGCTAAAGAATACCCTTCAAATCTTGTTGCAAGTGTAAATCTCTTTTTTTTGCTGCTCTCCAACATTTTTGTCTGCAGTTGGACAAGTCTTCTGTCATTGAAGGTACTATCAAACACTTGAAAGAACTCCAGGATTGCTTGAAGGCGCTTGAAGAAGGTAGAAATAGGGAACATGATCAGGAATTAGTTGTTTATAAGAAAAAACCATGCATTCGCTTTCACCAAGAAGCTTCATTATCTAGCTTTGATCAGTCATTGACAAATCTTGAAGTAAGAATCTTAAAAGGAAATGTTCTAGTTAAAGCCTGCTGCAGAAGACGGTCTGGATTCACGGATGATTTTCTACATGAGATGGAAAAGCTTGATTTAGTTATTGAAACCAGTAGCTTTATGCCATTTGCTGATAACTTGCTCGCTATATCTGCCGCTGCTAAGGTATTTTCGCTTCAGCTTCTAAAGTTATTTCCAAATTTCATACTACACTGTAAGCTTGATCATTTGGTGTAGACATGACTTTGTATTATCGAATCATCGGCAAAAATAGGCATTGAATTTTTAGGGCTTGATGCAAGTTTGGTTATGAACTCATGCTCATTGTAGCTTCAACATCATTTGGTGTACATTGTAACTTCAACTTACTACATTAAGTTTGTCTCTGCGTGGCTGTAGATGAATGATGGATTCTCCTTGACAGAAGAGAATCTTGCAAACAACATAAGCCGGGCTATTTTAAAGCTGATCCATCCAAAGTTAGGGTAATGTTCATTTGATCAAATGGAAGGTGAGGAGCCTGCATGCATCCCAATTTGTAATCCACTTTTGAGTTACAAAAGCAAATGAGAAGGAACCCGAGTATAATGTACATTGCCAAAAGAGGAAAATTCAAAGAAATTAAAGAATCTAAATCTGTTGATAGTTACTTAATTTCACTGTATTTTCATGTATATGTCAAATTTAAGGTTGAATTTTTACATTCTCAAAACTTTGTGTAAACATAAGTTCATTAATCCATTTATTATTGGCCTTTCTTTTTGTTCATTTATTCTTCAGTTAATATAAGACATTTTTCAGAAGTTTTGCTCTGAGAAAGCAAATTGACAGTTTAGGATTCTACAGAGACGGTAAAAATGAACTCCTAGCCTAAAATGTGGAATAAAAAGTCCTAATAACAAAGCTAGATCCAATTTTTAATTTACGAAAACTTGAAAAAATTAAGTAATATACATAAATATTTCTTTATCTTAAAGATTTAGGGAAGAAACACACACACACATGTGTGTTTCTTCCTTAAGTCTGACAGATAAAGAAAATAATTAAAATGAAGTACCACACTGCTAAGTGCGAATATGTTTGTCTCCATGTCTCAAGAACATAATTGGTAGAAACATTAGTGTCTGCAAATATTTTATCACCTAAACTGTATTATTTATATGTTGAAGTCTCGGATTCTACAGTAAGCTCGGATTTCAAATCAATGGGTGCTTTGAATCTATTGTTATTTAGTAATGCAATATTAACAGGCCAATCACGTTCTCTTATTAGCAATAGTTATAAATTTTCATCCAAACCAAGAATAGAGAAACAGTGTCGAAAAACCCGCCCTTCATTTGAAAATTAGTCTGGTCAAATCCGTAAAAGCTATTTCTTATCCAAATCACCTTCTAGTCTTGGCATCATTACCAAGTGCATTTAAAAAAAAAAAAAAAAAACTTTTGTGCTCCTTGAACGAGTATTAAGATAAAAATCAAATTCACAGGAAAAACAGAATATAAAAATATAATGTTTATATCCTATATGACACAATTATTGAGAAGATAATAAAAGAGAAGCGAATAACTAGACGTTTTTACTTTGTAAAGTTGATAATCAACTCATAATATGAAACTACTCTATTTATAGAGATCAAGACAACGGATGAATATTTAAAACCAAGAAGTCTAATTACTGATAAAGTGATCGCATGCAACAAACTCCACTAAACAAATAAACTCCGGTTGACATGATCAATTAAAAACAAGTGAATATTTCTAACAATCCCTCCCTTAAACTGAAAATTTTTTCAAATATTCAGTTTAATAGGACTTATCAACTGCACAGAATCCAAGCAGCTTCCTTAGTTTCTGATATGTACATGACTTCAATGGCTTGGTCTTTATGTCAACAACTTGATCTTCACTTTTGCAGTGGAGAAAATTAATTATTTCATCCTTGTGAGCTCTTTAGAAAGTGAAACCTCACATCTATATGCTTGATCCTTGTAGAACTGGACTTTTAGAGAGTTTGATGCTAAAACTATTGTTATAGTAAATCGTAATAGCTCTTTCTTGTTGAAATGGGAGTGTTTTTCAAATACAATAAAAATTTTTAAAAAGTACTCTAAAAGGTAATCTAAAAAGTAATTTAAATTTTTTAAAAATTTTAAAAAATATCTCAAAATATATTCTAGAAACTATTCTACTCTTAAATATTCCAAAATATTTTCTGAAAATATTCCAAAATATAATCTAAAAACTTTATTACAGTAAAATTTTTTAAAAATACCTCCAAAAAATAGCTAATTGAAACAGAGTCGTAATTTTTCAAGAATATTCCTTAGTCAAATTGCTTGACAGGCACATGCTGTTGCAGTTACGAATTATGAACTCTGTTTTGATAGTTGATAAAGTAACAACTGATTGCTTGTTTGAACGCTTCGAAATAGCTGCTGGCCCATCATTAATACATTGCCATGAATATATTACAATCGGTTCCTGCTAGTTTTGCACTTTTGCTTCTATCCTGAATCGGTCAGCAAGTACCTTCACGGCTATTTTGTCAGAGGATTTTTTTTGTCATCTAGCGCTCTCCACGCTAATTTAAATTGTGCAAGAAGGACAAAGTTATATAGTAATAATATACATCCTTCTATTATTTATTCTTTTTATCAATGCCATCCCACGTACAGAAAGAGCATGATAATACCTTGGTTACAAATAATAAAAGGGGACCATAGTTGCGATTTAATGAGCATATTTTACAATGACGTTAATTCGCATGATTTTTTTAAAAAAATTAATATATCATATTTTTTGTAGGGTAAGATCAATTTCTTAAATGAAAAAAATCGTTCAAAACATTTTTAACATTTCGCTAAATGAATTTTTTCGTCATTAAATTTTAAAATATTAATTTTATATTTCTTACAAATTCAAGTTCACAAAATTTGGTGGCCACATAGGTTTCTAACCATTTTGTTGCCTAAAATCATTACATGACAAAAAAAGTTATATCCCACTTTTTTAGTGTCAAAAAAGGAATATAGATTAGATCCTCTCTCACTTTCTAGGGGAAAAATGAATATAGTTTGGGTTAGATCTTACTTTTTTTGGGACAAAAATAAATATGGACCAGATCGTTTGTTTAACTACAAATGAGATTTAACCTTTTTACTCCTAAAAAATGGCCATATGTAAGTTATGTGATGAATCCAAGATAAAAAGTGGTCAAAATCAAGATTGGAACCAAATTTTACCGACTTGATTTTATAAGAGATGTAAAACTACCATTTAAAAGTACATGATAAAAAAAGTTATTTTACAAAATATGAAGAATGCTTTCAACGATTTCCCCTCTTTAATCTCACAATTATCAAATTTGGGGCAAGCAGTCCTTCGATCCCTTGCTAGTCTATCCCCACACAAATCTCACAATTGTTGATACTTCTGATTTTTCTGAACCAAGTAAATTAACAATTCACTGGGACAGATCAGAGTCGTTGAAGTTCAAGTTTTGGCCTAAAATTAAGAAATAGAACATGTCAGTCGAACTCCACTTAACCCCAGAATTAACTTTTCAGACATGCACACTCATATTATTTATATGCAGCACGACCAGAGTAGTATAAAAGAAAGAAAGAAAGAAAGAGACTGCATGGGAGATTGTGTATCTGAATATTAATATCAAACCTTAAATTCTGAAGCCAGTGATCAACTGGACGGCAGCAGAAACAATGTTTTATCCATGAAAAATTGTTTACCCAGGAAAAATGGGTGCTTTGAATCTACTGTTATTTTGGCAATATGCATGGCTATCAAGGCTATCACGTTTTGTTATTTTGGCATTCCAAAACTGTATAATTAAAATTTGAAAAGTAATGATATTTTTTCTCCCATATCTTGTCGATGATGTTTTTCCCTGTACTTGAACTAGTTTAGGTGTACGTGTGCTGCACATCGTACGTATTATTTCTTCTGATGCTCATGAAACAATCAGTTGACTGTACCTACTGAGTATCACTTGAGTTTTTTACTGTAATTATTGAGTATCAATTATTATTTGATAACCTAAGAGGTATTTTGATTGGAAATTAGAAAAATTTTGCCTGAAATGTCCCGTAATTTTTTATATTGACCTAAAAGTACTTTCTCTCTCAATTAGTCATTTTTAATTATTTTACCTGGCTTTTAAGGCTAATTTCTCTAAATGACATTTCAATTACAAAATGACATATGCATCCACATACATCCACATCAAAACACAGGCATAAATTAAATTATGCAAGTATGTGTCCTACTGTTCAAACAATAGGCATAAACTAATTCAAAAGTTTGTTCTACTATTTTTTTTTTTGTCATATGGCCACGTGTGGTATCCTGACTCACCAGACTAGTTCACACATTCCACACGTGTCCCACACCAACCTGCCCAAGCCGTATGGGTTGTTTCAACCGGAGATTCGATCCTTAGCAGTGGTACTCACCTAACTAGGCTACTACCACCTAGCGTCGGGGGCGTTTGTTCTACTATTGATCAACGTTTAAGTTTGTCCAAACATCTCTACAATAATAAAGCGAGAGCAGGTGGTTTGGTATAAACAATCAGTTATCACTTTTTATAATTTCTTTTTAACCCTTAAAATAACTTCTCACCACTAACCCATTTCAAATCAACCACTAACATCACACAATCAATATCTACATGTTCATCACTTAAACATAACCGCTTATAGATAATTGCTTGATTTAATTTTTTAGTTAATTTTTATGATTTTTTTGTATTAACTTTTTTAATTTACTACTCCTAGATTTTGTTGTCAAATACTAAATCTACATTCATTAGTTCAACAGGAGATTTTTTTTATCACTTGCACACACGTCGAGTGTGCATCCATCACTAGTATTTATAAAGGGCTAAAATTATGCTAAGAAACCCTAAATCACTAGATCATGTTGATATTTTTAGTATAGTATGGATATAGATTTGTCCTGTGTTATTAGGTGGTCTTTTACACGCTTTATTTAATTTTGCTAATCACTAAGGATAAGCTACACAATGGACACAAACGTTGACTCCTTCGACTTTTTGACATTCTTATTGTCACCTTGCATACTTCTTATTGTCAGCTTACAACGACGAAACTTCTCGTATTTCTTTTTCGTAATAGTCCGAAAAATTAAAAAGAGATTAGGTGTAAAAAATAGCAATTAATTGAGAAACTATAGAGAATACATGCTTTTTCCTATTATCTTTTGCACAACTAGAATGCAAATCACTAAAGTCTAAAACAAGTGAGAAAAGTGCATCAAAGTTCAATAAAAAGATTCTCTGTGATAAAGGGAAGATATGCAAGTTAACATTTTCCATTTGGAGAATGAGAATTCCTCATAATTAGTTTGTAAGTTTAATAATCTCATATGACTCTTTTTACTTTAAGATGTTGGAATTCATCTCAAATTGCACGTGTCGTGCACGTGCACATATATATATATTTTTAGATAAAAAGGAGTTAAAATGCACTAAACTATGCCTTCTATCATTGTCAAGATGCAGATCTGTTTTGAATTTCAATTGCAATGCTTTTAAGATGACTAATATTTTCATGGCATGAATAGCATAACTTGTTGATCTCAAGAAGAAAAACAAGCTTCAGCATCCTTGTTGTGGACAAAAGCCAATAGATATCAATTATTGGTCAATGGATTGTCTTCATTTTAATGGTTAAGGAGAGATCTTCACAGTTCTTTAGATAGCCTAAATTGTTAAAAACAAAAGTTCACCCCAAAAGCAATTGGGATTTGTTCAAAAAGCTACCGTTTGATTGTTAAAAAGCACATGTGATTGGAGAATCGAAAAGAAGATGAACAAAGAATACGACACAGAGATGGAAGAATATAATAGTTTTTTGTTGGTCTTTTGATGCCAAACAAGAAGAACATCTGCGCCAATGATAATTAAACATCACTATCTTTTAAGGAAAGACAATTTAATAGGAGCAAAGCAACACATTTTTTTTTTTTTTTTTTTTTAAAGATGACAGCCCTCATCGTTATTATTCAAACAGAATCATAAAAGTTACAAGATTTGCAGCATGGCCATGAACAAAAGACTTGACCTATCCTCCCCTTTTCCCCCCATTTTGCTGAACGAGTACATGGAAACATCACTAAACACAAGCACGCCGGCGCTCAAGAAGCACGGAAGTTAGGATAGCCAAGCCTATCCAACCTAAGGTCTCCTCGAACCAAACGCGGCAATTGCGCAAACGAGTTATAGATAACAGTAGAGCGGGTATCTGTCCCAATCTTAGAAAGCCGATCTGCTGGCACATTCGCTTGGCGATAACAGTGGGAGACAGCTTGAAAAGCATTCCGAAAGGCAAGCAACTCGTCCAGCTCTCGTTGCAAGGCCCATGGGCATCTACCAACCCCTGTGACCATTTGGACTAAAAGAATGGAATCAGACTCCAGGTGCAAGCAACAAAAGCCTTGCGTGACACACAACTTAATCCCAAATAACAAGGCCTTCAATTCTGAATGTAGGCTCGTCGTCTCTCCCCAATAACCCGCAAAACCAAGTCTGAAAAAACCTGCACTATCTCGCAAAATCCCACCACCTCCACTCCTCCCCGGATTCCCTAAGGAGCACCCATCAGTGTTCAGTTTTAGGAGGGTAGAAGCCGGAGGCAGCCACCTGACTAAAGTGACCCTCATTTCCTTCTTCCACCCCATCAGCGAAATGTGTAGTCGATGCCACGAATAACGTCCCACCCCCATATCCTTAAAGTGCATCTGAAGAATATCACAGAGATCCGAAAGAATAAAGCCATGTACCTGTATCGCTGACAACACCTTTCCTTCCCACACCGCCACATTTCTAGCCTTCCAGAGATGCCAACAAATAAGCGAAGGCAATATCTGATACAACAATTTCATCAACTTGTTCTTAGCCGGGCGCATCCACCATTGAATGACTGCATGTTTTACCGTTGAGACATGTGCAAAGTCTCCTGCCTCTACCTGAAAAGAATTCCATACCCACCGTGGGACATCTCCAACACACAAGACATGATCAACTGACTCCACCGCTGGGTTGACACAGCAAGAACACCGAGATGGACCGCAGACACCCCGCCTCTGCAGCGATTCCATCACAGGCAGGCGGCCCGATAACATCCTAATCATATAAAAAGAGATTTTTACAGGCAAAGCTGACAACCAAATATTAGAGGAGAAGATGGAAATGTTGGATTCCTGTCGGACCAAATTATATGCAGATGAGAAGGAGAAGGAACCAGTTGTCTCCAAGTCCCACACCATCCTATCTGGGGTTGTAGAAAAAATGTCAGGAGGGCGTATTTGCATAATCGTAGAAACAATGCTATCAGGTAGCCATTGATGAAGCATCGAAACGTTCCAGCTCCCATTCAACACGAAGTCCGCTACGGCGTGATCACCAAAATTCTCAACCTGTTGACACAACGACCCTTCACCCATCCAATTCTCATGCCAAAAGTCGACCATTCCATTCTGCAACACCCACCGGATATGGGAATCTACCAGAGCCTGGCACCTGACTAGCCTCCTCCAGGTGGGAGATTGAAAGCGCTGAAGTTCCGCTTCACACACATGACCGCCTTGGAGGTATTTATCGTGCATAAATTTCGCCCAGAGGGATAAACATTGCCTGAAGGACCACCATAGCTTCACTGAAAATGTCTCCAACACATCCGCCAGGGACCGCACACCAATCCCCCCTTCATCAAGCGGTTTGCACATAGTCTCCCATCTAATCCAATGGTAGCGATTACCCCCCTCAGACCTTCCCCAAAGGAAATTTGCAAAAACCTTCTCGAGGGTATGAAGCACACCCTTTGGAGGATCCGTGACAGCAAGGATGTGCAGAGGCAACGACGACAAAACACTCCTGATTAAAACCAAACGCCCACCAGGCGACAATAACTTTTCCTTCCACGATAGAACCCGCTTTGCAACTGAGGAGCAGATGTCCAAGAAGTAGCTACATCTCCGTCTTCCGGAATAGAGAGTGCATCCAAGATACTTAAGTGGGAGGGACTTGGCCTGAAAACCAGAAACTTGTGACACCACTCGTCGACGAGCAGGGCTCAACTTATCATGAGTAACAAAGCAACTCTTCAGACAATTTACCTGCTGCCCAGACGTACTACAATACAACCCCAAAACCCTCATAACATGCCGCAAAGTACTCTTAACCCCGTTACAAAAAATAATTACGTCATCTGCAAAAGCTAGATGTGTAATGACAGGACATGTGGAAGGAATCTTAAACGGCAGGAATCCACGCTGGCCAACCAAAGAGTTAAGCAACCTAGACAGGACCTCTGCCCCAATAACAAAAAGAGCCGGTGAAATGGGGTCACCTTGTCGGAGCCCCCTAGTAGATTGGAAAAAGCCACAAGGAGAGCCGTTGACCAGAACCGAAAACCAAACATTGGAGATTAATCGCCAAATCATATCAATCCACCTCTCCGTGAAACCAAATCGACGCAGTACTTGTAACAAGAAAACCCATGAAATGCGGTCGTAAGCCTTGGCCATGTCCAACTTTAACACCACATTCCCTCCCCTATTAGAGCGACGAATACCAGATATAAGCTCCTGAGCCAACAGAAAATTATCAGAGATATGCCTACCTTTCACAAAGCCACTCTGCTGAGGGGAAATAATCTTCGGCAAGATCCATGCTAATCTGTCCGACAAGACCTTGGATATCACCTTATTGATAAAGTTACACAAGCTAATCGGACGGAATTGGGTAAAATCCTGCGGAGACTGGACCTTCGGAACCAGCACTATTGAAGTGGAAGATATACTCCTAGGCAGCACCTCTCCACAGAAGAAACTTACCACAGTCGCATGGACATCCTCTGCCACAATGTCCCATGCACACGTAAAAAACCTACCCGAGAACCCATCCGGCCCAGCCGCACTCCCACCATCCATTGCAAAAATCACTGACTTAACTTCTTCCTTAAAAGGGATCTCGTCTAGCATGTCATTATCCTGGTCCGTCAGCAATTTCGGTATAACGTCAAGAGCATTAAAGGATGCGCTAGGGGACTCTGCCGTAAATAACCGTTTAAAAAAGGATTCGGCTTCACTCTCAATGGCATCCGCAGACTCCAGCCAATCCCCAGTGGATGATTTAATCCGATGGATTACCGACCGTTGGTGGCGCTCTGCCACCACTGCATGGAAATATCTCGAATTTCGATCTCCATCCTTCAACCATTTGACCCTTGATTTTTGTTGCCAAAACATATGCTCCACCCCTTGCGACCGCCGAAGATGAGCCCGAGCCTTCTGTAATGCTACAAGCTTGTCTTCCGATGGATCAGTGTCATAGCTCAACTCAGCGTTGAGGGCCATGTCCTCTGCCACCCGTACCGAGCCAAAGATATCTCCGAAAACCTCCCGAGACCAGGCACGTAACGCCATCTTGACACTTCGAAGCTTAGCAGCAAGGACCATTAACGGAGGCCCCGAGAAAGCCACGTTCCAGTTGCATCGGACCACATCCAAAAACCCAGGCTTAGATGCCCAAAAATTTAAGAAACGGAATGGCCTCGGCTTGTTGTCTAGTTTTGTCGTAGCCGATAATAATAATGGCGCATGATCCGAAGGATCCCTAGATAAATGGCGAATGCTAAAATCCAGAGCGAAATTAGAAGCAACTTGATTCATTAGCAACCTATCTAATCGCTTCCAGATACGCGCCCGACCATGCCTGTTATTGCACCATGTGAAGCAAGAGCCCGAGTACCCCACATAAAAAACCCCTGCCTGAGACATAAAATCTAAAAAATCCCAACCCTCTGCTGGTCTAAAAGGCAACCCTCCCCTTTTCTCCTCCGCCGACACGATGACGTTGAAATCCCCCACAATCAACCAAGGGGATTGATCCGGGTTGTCCACTAGGAGACTAGACCACAATTCTAGCCGTTCAGTGTCTGTGCACTTTGCATGAGTAACTGAGAAGGTAATAGGTCTCTCAAATAACAAAGAGCTAAGATATAGAGACATGTGTTGACTCGATTCTCCAACCAAGCTACACAAGATAGAGGATTTGTAAAGAACCCAAATATCCCCCCTACTATTACAGATGGCTTGATCCATGTGAAGACGCATCCTAATCGAATGAATATCCACTGCTTGGACTTTCGGTTCACGGATAGCAACCAATTGAATCTCATGAAGATTAACTAAAAATCTCAATCTACGAAAATTTGGGGCACGAGACACACCCCTGATATTCCAGAAAAGGAACTTAATCATTGATTTACAGCAGAGAAAGAGTTCGAGGTTGCCTTAGCTTTCGATCGCAGCGACCTATTTGACGAAATTTGAGGTAGCTTTCCTCTCTTCTTGCCATACTTAACCAACTGGAATTCTTCCCCATGCTGGAGCTTGTCACTAACCTGTTGAATAATTGGGTCAAGGTTAAAAATATCTACAACCCCAGAGGAGCCCAAGCGCTCCTGTGTCTTCCCACCATAGAATCTATCGCCATCGTCAGCCTCCCCCTCTGATAGGGATGCAAACCCACCATCCAATAATCCCTCCTCAACAAGGTTCTCCTGTTTATCCACATCACCAGCAGACTGCTCCAAAACCTCTTGGTGTGTAGAATCCTTTCCTCCTCTCAAATGAACATAGAGATTCTCCGAAACAGAAATGTCGGCCATCAGTTCATGATCAGCATTGTCATTGTCAGCTAGCAAGTGATGTTCACCCCTCACATTGTTGTGGGTCAGATTATCTTTACAGTTTGAACCATTGTCGGTCAAATGTTCTGGTTCGGTGTTAAGAGGATTTTCAATGGGAAAATGGGACCCTTCATTTTGATGACTGTCCACATGCACTGGTTCGGTGTTAAAAGGCTTCACAATGTGGGAATGGGACCCTTCAAGTTGAAGACCATGATGATTATCCAGTTGGAAGTACATTTCTCTTTGTCCCCTATGCAATGTCGAACTCATCATGTTACTTATTTCTGTTTTTTCGTTAGCATCAGCGGTTTGGTTATTGGTTGCTTCAACCGCATGATCATCATGAATAGCACAATGTTGCAGAACATTTACTTCCCCTTCCTCCACTTGCACGGCAGACCCAGCAATAGTGGTTTTTGCTGCTAAGATATTTTTTCTTTTTTGAACCGTAGCAGTAGTTCGCACTTCATGAGAATCAGAAATATTTACTGCATTTTCGCTCCCAGTTGCAGCAGTTGCATTCGCAGCCGTATCTTTCGCAATATCAGCAGCCACTTCCGCCACCCTATCGTTTGCCATAGCAGCTGGATTAGTCTCAGGTTGATGATTAACCATTTGATTTCCATGTAATTGTAGATCTTGCTGCGTATTCATGGCCTGTTTAAATTTGAGCCAAGATTCATCCTTATTCAACTTCTTCTTGCACCCCTCATGATGATGTCCTAGCCTTGAGCAAAAAGAACAATATGGAGGGATATTCTCTGTGACAATACGTTGCCAGAAACCTGATTCACCTTCGACAGCAACCCACACCCTTGGCACAACAATTTTAGCTACATCTATCTCTACACATATCCTGGCTACACTAGGACGAGTCCCAGCAGCCGTGGCCGAATCTAAGAACAAAGGTCTTCCTACTGGAGAAAGAATTGAAAACAAAGAATGTTTATCAAAGTAATGAATAGGTAGAGATGGAAGATTTACCCATACCGGTACTAGAGATGATTCTTTATGCACATGAAATTCCCTGGTCCATCGAAACACACGCATTGGATATTTGCCCAATTGCCAAGTTCCTCTCGACCAAACTCTGTTAAAGTCTACTTCAGCTGAGCATTTAATAAGGACATGCCTATAATCCAACAATCCAATGGAAACTTGATCTTTCAAGTTCAAAGAGGCAAAAAACTTTCGAATATCTTCCAAAGAAGGTCGTCCGTGAGAGAATTTGCCAACCAAAGTCCATCTGAATGGCGCCGCAAGTCTGTCCGCATCTACTCTGGAAAAAACAACCGCAGCTTCACCCTTATAAACAGAAGCCTGTCGAAGTTGAATTGGAGATGTTGCCGGCTGTGAGAAGAGCTGAGAGAAAGATTTTTTTGTTGTAGGAGAAAATGCTTGCCCCTCAGCCGACGGCTGAAGGGCTGCCATGGATGAGAAAGAAATGATTTACTAGAGCAGATGAGAGAAAGGGTGGCGTAGAGAAAAAAGAATATAGATAATCTGCCTTTATTCACATTGCCGCATAATTAAGTCACCTGCTCAGCAAAGCAACACTATTTTTAAAGGAAAGACATTTTCACAGGAAACCTATAATTCTTAACACCCATGAAGTAAAAAAAGAAAAAAAAGAGACGGATTTTATGGAAAAAGAATGCTATGACTGTGAGTAAAAATACAACCTAGCTCATTAATTGGATGTGCATATTTTCACTCGAATCCTAGTTAATTAATTATAAAAGTAGTTAAAACACACAAAAACTAACTAATAAAATACACGTAAAATATATACTTATCAAGTAAAAATACAACCGAGCTCATTGTATGTGTGTCTATGTGTTGGGGTGTTAATAGATATAAACTTTTATTAACGAAAATGAAACTTGAGAACAGATTAAAGACAAAGAGAAAACAAAAATATAAAATTAATGGTAAGAAAAGAAAAAGGCTGATTAAGGAGGTTGTTTATCCATATGTGATTCCTTACAAAGTGTAAAAAAAAAAAAAAGATTGGATTTACAGAAGCTTTATTTGACAAAGAGTACACTCAATTACATCATTGTTATTCGAACATTGAATTTTTTGCATGCTAATGAGTTTTTGTGAGGTTGGAGGAATTAGAAGTTTTCTATCCTCCCCTACTTTTTAATTCCATCCTTCCCCCTACTGGAAAAAAATAATAAAAAAAAGGAATCTCGTACAAACAACATAACATATAACTGTAAACAAACTAATGCAATAGACAGGATAACCAGACGCAACAGCACAATTGCACCAGCTCCATTCTTGAGGGGTGGGGAGGGAGGAGTAGTCAAAGCTGTTTGATCATTTTCACACGTTCCAACAATGCTGTTTTTCTCCCTTCACCATCATCTGAAGGCGACTTGGCAGCTGTTTAATAATTGAAGCTCTCTCGTTCTCTCAAGGGTTTTGATGGAAGTTGCAATGCCATAAAAATCAGAAAGTATTCCTTACCAACCCCCTTCGAAGAAGTCGTCGCAAAATCTGCTCTTACTTTTCTCCTAGCTCTGGTAAGACAGAAACCCTTGCACCGTCTTAATACAATCGTCAACTAGATTATCACACGTCTTAATGAGATGAATATGGCAGCATATCTTTTGATCTTCAGCTTTCAGTTTCATTCTACAGTACTAGAGGATATCTGTTTCAAACTTTGGACGATTTGACTAGATTTATGTCTAAAAGTCTTCATATCATCTTTACTTAGATTTTCTTTTTTAATGAACTGAGATCTAAAGAAAATTCTTCTGCTTTTTTGCTAGATATTGTTTCCCACTTTAAATTTTATCAAGATTTGTATCTTGGCTGGTTTCTTCCAGGTCTTATTACAAGAAGGCCAATTGATATTTCTCAAATGGATCTATTACCAGAAAAATTGTCAAACGAGTCGGTGAGTTTTTGAGTTTTGACTTATTGGATTACTGAGGGAAATATCTTTTTTATTTTTTTGCATTTTCTAAGCTGTGTTTAAATTGAGTGAATTGATGAAAGATTTGAAATCCTCTCAAATCACTTTATCTTGTCGAGGTTTTTGAATTTGTAATCCACCAATTATTAACAGAATTTCAACACCATATTTCAATAGGAATTGGATGAGCATACGATGAACAAAATGAAGTTAACTACTGGCCAATCAGTTAATACTTGTTACCTCTCGTTTGCGAGTCCTGCCTCCTTCAAGTACTGCTCATCCTCTCCTTCAAACTCGGGTCCTCATAGAACTTCTCGAACTACCATTCTTAAACCATCTATTTCGAAGTTCTGCACCTCCGACCAAGAAACTTTCAAAAGACCCTCTTCTCTTCCTCCTACCAATACGATTTCATTTGGGAACCTCAAATCTCCAAATTCCGGCGACCATCAGCACCACGAAGAGCTAAGTTTCAGTACTAAGACAAAGGTAACTGTGTTGCCTCTGAACTTCTCCACTGGTTGTCCATCTTACTTTGAGGAACCTGATCAATATGCTGCAACGGGATATCAACTTCCTGTCAAAAGAACTGGTACTAGGACACCATCTCAGGCGCAAGAACATCTTGTAGCAGAAAGAAAACGACGAGATAAGATATCTCAGAGGTTCGCATGTTTGTCAGCTCTAGTTCCTGGCCTAAAAAAGGTACCGGTATTATAACTTACTTACCTTTGTTTACCTCAAAATTATGCTTTTTTATACCTAGTCCTTGTCCATGTGTCTTGACTGATTTAATTTCAATAGGCTTAACATATATGTACTACTAGATTCTCACGCTCAAGTTCCATGTATCCGAAAATTTGCATTAAGGCTCGATTATCTACAAATCTTATGGACAAGATAAACCCAAGTTTTTATATTTTAAACTTTAGATTCAAAAAGTGATGCTTTATGTTGCCCATCAACGTTGTACAGTTCTTGCATTCCTAATGATAGTAGTAGAGATTAATATGCTAAAGAATACCCTTCAAATCTTGTAGCAAGTGTAAATCTCTTTTTTGGCTGCTCTCCATAATTTTTGTCTGCAGTTGGACAAGTCTTCTGTCATTGAAGGTACTATCAAACACTTGAAAGAACTCCAGGAGCGCTTGAAGGCGCTTGAAGAGGGTAGAAATAGGGAGCATGGTCAGGAATCAGTTGTTTATCAGAAAAAACCATGTATTCGTTTTCACCAAGAAGCTTCATTATCTAGCTTTGACCAGTCATTGACAAATCTTGAAGTCAGAATCTTAAAAGGAAATGTTCTAGTTAAAGCCTGCTGCAGAAGACGCTCTGGATTCACGGATGCTTTTCTACATGCGATGGAAAAGCTTGATTTGGTTATCGAAAGCTGTAGTTTTATGCCATTTGCTGATAACTTGCTCGCTATATCTGCAGCTGCTAAGGTATTTTCGCTTCACCTTCTAAGGTTATTTCCAAATTTCATACTACACTGTAAGCTTGATCATTTGGTGTAGACATGACTTTGTATTATCGAATCATCGGTAAGAATAGGCAATGAACTTTTAGGGCTTGAGGCAAGTTTGGTTATGAACTCATGCTCATTGTAACTTCAACATCACTTGGTGTTGTCATTTGGTGTATATGTAACTTCAACTTACTACATTAAGTTTGTCTCTGCATGGCTGTAGATGAATGATGGATTCTCCATGACAGAAGAGAATCTTGCAAACAACATACGCCTGGCTATTGTAAAGCTCATCCATCCAAAGTGAGGGTAATGTTCATTTGATCAAATGGAAGGTGAGGAGCTTGCATGTTTCCAAATTTGTAGTCCACTTTTGAGTCACAAAAGCAAATGAGAAGGAACCCGAGTATAAAGTACATTGCCAAAAGAGGAAAATTCAAAGAAATTAAAGAACCTAAATCTGTTGATAGTTACTTAATTTCACTGTATTTTCATGTGTATATGTCAAAGTTAACGTTGCACTTTTACATTCTCAAAAATTGTATGTAAACATAAGTTCATTAATCCACTTATTATTCGCCTTTCTTTTTGTTCACTTATTAGTTGGTTAATATAAGACATTTTTTTCAGAAGTTTGGCCCTGAGAAGGGAAATTAGACAGTTTAGGATTCTACAGAGACGGCAAAAATGAACTCCTAGCCTAAAATGTGGTATAAAAAGTCCTAATAACAAAGCTAGATCCAATTTTTAATTTACGGAAACTTGGAAAAAATTAAGTAATATACATATACATAAATATTTCTTTATCTAACAGATTTAGGGAAGAAACACACACACATATATTTATACACACACAATGTGTGTGTTTCTTCCCTAAGTCTGTCAGATAAAGAACTTAATTAAAGTGAAGTACCACACCACTAAGTGCAAATATATTTGTCCCATGTCTCAAGAACAAAACTGGTAGAATCATTAGTCAGTGATTATAAGGTCCTTAGGTTCAATTGTCAACTCTCTTTTCCCCATTTCTTCTTATAAGATTTATAGTCCCTCAATAATAGTTTAAAAAAAAAGCAGTGTTTTTAAATTCGGACCGGATTGAGCAGTTGAACCGGGAATTAACCAGGCATCCGATCCAAATCTCTTTGAAAAACCGTCAGTTTAAGAATTGGTCAAAACTCGGGTTTGACCGAGAATCGCTAGAACCAGAAAGATCGCGGTTTTCTTCTTGTTTCCTTTGTGGTACTTCATACTTGCTTCTTCATATTGGTTGTTTCTTCCCTTTTCTTTTTCCATCTTTTGATCTTTGACCAGCTCCAAGAGAAATGAAATAATAACCTAGATTAAGAGAAAAAATTCCTTCCCTAAATTTTCTAACTTGATTTCCTGCAACTTAGTTCTTGAAATATTTGAAATCAAATAGGAGGAAAAAAAAGAATAGAGCAAAGAAGGGAAGAGGAGAGAGGAGAGAAAAAAGGAAAATAACAAATATAGAGAGAGTTTTCATGTGTATTTGATTTGTGGGGATAAAGGAAAAGAAAAGAGTTATGGTGAATGGGGAGGAAGAAAAAGGAACCAGGATAAAGTGAAAAAAGCAAAGGAACTGGGGCGGCGGCTAACATCACGTTAGGTTAGGTTGCTCCAAAAATTTTCTTATAATTTCATTTTGACCCCATATTACTTTAAGAAGTATAAAATCCACCCATTATATTTTTTTGAACTACAAATTTACCTATAACCTTTAAGTGCATTCCTTTTGGACTAAATCCAAACTCATCATATATGTATATAAAGTTGTAAACCACCAATTTAAAGGGAATTTTTATATATTATTTTAATTATCTATAATTAATATATATTTATGATGTCATCCGATTCGACCCCCGGTTGAATCCGATCAAACCCATTGACTCCTGACCTTTGAATTTAGCCAAATCGATACTCGGTCTGAGTTTGAAAATATAGAAAAAAAAAAAAAAGAGGTAGATGTATCCAGGAGTTTGCTGATACTTCTGATTTGCCTTATCCTTATAATAAGTATTCCTTGGGAACAGTTAAAGCTTAAGACTATCGAGCAAGGTACATGAATCTGAAACTAAAGATGAAGATGAAAGAGATTAAATGTTAAAAATAAATTATTCCTTGAATTTTACACAACACACATGCAAACTCATATTTAAGGTATCAAAATTTAACTCATGACATGAGAAGAAGAATTAAAAAATGCATGGGAGATTGTTTTTCTGAATACTAATTTCAAAGATTAAATGCTGAAGCCATTGATGAATTGGACAGCAGCAGAACTGTATTATATAGACTTTGGAGTCTAGTTCTACAACAAGCTCGGATTTCAAATCAATGTGTGCTTTGAATCTATTGTCATTTAGCAATGCAATGTTCACAGGGCAAACACGTTCTCTTATTTTGACAACCCAAAAACTATAGTTAAAATTTTCCATCCAAACCAAAAGAATAAAGAAACAGTTGTCGAAAAACCCGCCCTTCATTTTTAAAGAAAATTAGTCTGGTCAATTCCGTGAAAGCTATTTCTGATCCAAATCACCATCTAGTCTTGGCATCATTATCAAGAGCATCTTTAAAAAATAAAAAAAAAACTTTTGTGCTCCTTGAACGACTATCAACATAAAAATCAAATTCACAAGGAAAAAAGAATATAAAAATATATTGTTTACATCCTATATTATGTAAATGTTGAGTAAATGTTATTCTTTTTTCCTCTCTCTCTCTCTATATTGATTGCTATGTATAATTAGATGCCTAATTCGCTATAATTTTATTTGGATTAACTTTTTATGCACTGATGGGACAGTAATTTATATGTATAATTGTACTCTACGAAACTAATCATCAAGGATAAACTTATCAATTAAAGGTAAATTATACTTCTTGTGTCACATTCATTTTGTCATCTTTGGTTGGCATATCAGTTGTTTTGGAGCTGAAATTTATACGTATTCCTTTTTATATAGTTCAAGTTTTTTAATTACAATGTATAATCCAGATTATGATGTTGTCTAAAAATTTTGTTTTCTAATATGAAGTTTTGAATGCAAAAACATATCGTTAACCAATGATCACAATATTACTGCAAGATATGTAATTACACTTGGCTTATGTATCATTGTGCAGCACTCTTTTCCGTGCTATCTACAGGCAAAATTTTCCTTAGTTGATCAAAGATAGCTAGTCTTTTTTTCTGGGGTGCTAGGAAGAAAATTTTGAAAAAGAATTTCCATTCTAGAGACATTAAAATGAAGAAAAAAGAATAAGTTTACTCCTGCATTTTTGGGCCTCACAGAATTTGGTTTGTATAGAATGAGAGCTCCCTGGCTGTATGCGATCAATTAGGTAGGAGGCACACATTGCATTTTAGTTGGGGATGCCATTTTTTGTATTGTTGGTGCTGTAAAAAAATTTGTGATTTTTTGAGGGTCATTTTAAGCAGCAAACTAATAGAATTAAACACTACCAAGTGTGATGATATCCTATGTTGAAGAGAAAGCACCCAAAAAAAAGGTTTGTCTTGCTACCAAAATATAAATTTTTAGTATTGATCCAAGTTTTTTATTTGATCCTCCAAAATGTGAAAAAAAAATTGTGATTTTTGAGGTGCATTTTATGCAGCAAACCGATAGAATTTAACACTACCAAGTGTGATGATATCCTATGTGGAAGAGAAAGCACAAAGAAAAAAAAAAGCGCTGAGGCAAATTTTTTCCTTTTTGTTGCTCAGGAGAGATTAAGGTAACTCATTTAGGGGTGTAGTTGAGCATTTTGCTGTGGAACTCCTTAATTTACAAAGTAGGTGAAGGGTTTCTCCACATGTTGGATGCTGACTTTGTATAAAAAAATAATTTTTATTGAAGAATTTAATACATTTCAAAGTGTCATAACAACTTAATCCTAAGATTTTTCACCTTTTTTTCCTTTAAAATTTCACAAATCCCCCGCTTTCAATTGACCGAATTAATTCAACAACAAAATTGTAGATAGCTACACCAACAAGGCACCTTTCAATTCCATGCTGTCACTATTTTGTTTTGCATTGGAGGGAACATTAAGTTCGTTTATTTTAGAATGAATCTTGTCGAAGGTCTTGCAAAGGAATACAAATGTTGTTGGGCTCTGCTTCAAAACTACAAATTGCTTTTTTCATGTCCGATATGCAAAAATTATATAATAAAATAATTTAGTAAAGCATTTATTCCATCCTAAAGTGTGATAAAATAATGTTATCTAGGGATGAATCACATTCTTTTTCCTGCAAAATTTTACCCATGCCTCACAATTTAGTTTGCTAAGGAAAAAAAAAAAGGAATTAACTTCATGTAACTAGACCAAGAAGAAGTACGTCAATTCCAAATCACAGTTACAAGCAGCATGCACATTAAGCACGTGCATATCTTGTGCAATTTATCACATACATGTTGTCAGTGAATTTATTATTTTTTTTGAATCCTTTTTTCTTAGGCAAATTTATGAAGTTAAAATGTGTCAAAGCAGATTAATAAATTTTGGGTGCAAGGCATGTAGTAATATATTTGCAATGCAAAATTAGAATGAAGAAACTTTAGCAGTCTCACTTCCGTCGAGCTTCGATCTCATAGTTAAAAACTCAAACTCAACTCACACTATTATATAAGTTTCAAGCTCAAATCAAGTTCGGCCCAAACTCATAATTAAATACATAATTATATATGATATATATTTTATAATTATTAACTAATACAAATTTATATATAAATTATTAACATTTTATGTTGTAATAGATATTATTATATATATTTGACATATATAATTATACTCATACATGGGCTGGGATTTAATCGGACTTGAATCTAGCATAGTCCAACCTCGACTCACATTTAGTTGGAGTTTAATATTTAAGGCCAATCTCTACCCAATACAATTAAAACTTAGGTTCAGTGAGCTTTTTTTGTGAGTCAAGCTCGAGTTTACCCGACCCTGTTGACAGTTCTAATTTCGGTTCCACCACTGCTCCCTTTCCTTATTTGTCAAAACAAAGCTATGTGTACTCCAAGTGAACTTGTATGTTTATGCCAACCAAATCAGTGTGGAATGACTATGAAATTGAGGAAGGGAGGAAGGAAAGGAATGTTCGGCTCGTAGGTTAGGGGAAAGCAACAAAGAGTTGGTCAAGAGGGCAGCTGTGGTTTTAGTTTTTGATGATAATTTTTTTTTTGTAGTTTTTCCTTTATTAAATATATCTTTGGCAGAACGAGACATTATTATTGATTGTGTCAAGGTTACTGTAGACATTCCGTGAGATCAAGGGAGATGGGAACAATTTTTGAAAATTAATAAAGAGTACTGCCTGAAAGTATACCATAATTTAATAATTAATCTTATATATACTAACAGTATATATATATATATATATATATATATATATATATATATATATATATAGTGGAGCAGGGAGAGAGTATATTAGGCAGCTAATAAATCAGTAAAGCAGAAAAATGGAAAAAAAAAAGGAAATTGAGGATCGTTGTTGACGGAATGAATTAGAGAATTGAATAGGAGGAATCAATTCTGATAATTGATCCACATGCAGATGAGATTGATTAGAGATCGATGTTCATCAATCGAGCTTATTACAATTGAGAGAGAAGAACAAGAAGATTACAATCATCGAAAACTGTTTCTCTTCTGCATACTGACGGTTTTTATACACAATTGTACTAACTTTTTCTTTTAAAAAATTTTTCTAATAGGAGATGAGTGAGATTTAAGAAGTGCAGTGGAAAGAAGTGGATTTGAACCCAAGAACACAACACTTCTAAATCCTGGAACCACAACCTTAACACCAGACAAACTAAATACTTGCACGCCCGGCGCACGTGCTATAACTCTTGGAACAACTTCCTAACTTAAAAATCTAACTTTCATCATCTGCTAATGAATTTCCATTAACCTCAGGTAAGCAAAAATATGATGGTGATAAACATAAGACTCAGAAACTATAGCAAGTAGTTGCCAGACGTCCAAGATTGAACCTAGTTTCCTTAAGTCATTTCTTGCTTAGGACCAGTCCTTGGTTTCGTTGCATTATGGAGACAATAATTTCACCAGCGGCCGTTGATCATTGGAAGTCAAGATGAACGGAGCGGAGCAGAGAGAACTATACTAGGAAGCATCAAATGTATCAGTTGGCTGAGAATAAACGCAGTTCTATTCTCATCAAGCTCAGCAAAGCTCCCGTTCATGTCATTTGGCCTCTGCTTAGGAGGTTTGATCAGCCCTGGAAGTGTAAATCGTTTGTCAACAAGTGTGTTTTGCTGGAAAATTTTGAGATTTGAAGTCTTGGAGTATCAAAGATTAGTTAGTTTTTATATTTTAATTTTAACAACATCTTATCTGATAAGTTATTGTATCAAACTATTTGATTTGTAATTTAAATTCTAGTTTGATAGGATTATGGGTGTGATGCATCAATTGAGATATTTACATTGAAACATAGGAATAATGAAACTTTAACCACTTAGGTTTCTTGTGAGAATTCTTTTACTATGCCAAATTGCTAATGTTCTATCTTAGGTAACATTTTCACGACTTTATGTTTTTGTGATCATTAGCAGCAAATAACTTGTTATTTTGGGAAAGCTAGTGGCCCCCTTTTTTATCAACGCATAGTATTTTAATTTTATTATGTGAAATTCATTAATCGTATTTGTATAATAAATTTTCCTAAACCTACATACTCGCTTGGTTTGTTAATTAATCCAGTCATTATAGTGAAGGACCTTATTATATTGTCGAATTAACTACAAATCCACCTAGTTTAGAACTTTTACGCTATTGATGATGTTCAAGTTTTCAAAAGAATCCTCTTCTTCCTCATTATTTTAATTTAAACATGACTGAAAAATGTAAAACTGCTTTTCCAGGCCATCATGACATATACTAAAACCCAACAGATGAAATAAAAGCTCTGAACTAAGGAAATTTTAGTATTAATTTTCAAAGACAAGCATCAATTAAAAATTAATGAGTACTAGCACCTATATGCAAACCTTCTCTTTGCTATACTCACACTACCTTTACGATATGAGTTTGAAATAATGATCCATATACTTTCTTCAAAGTTCAGTTCTTTGCAACCTATTACTAACATTAGATAGGTTTTAAAATCGTGCATAAGAAGTGCTAGTGTTATTGTGGTAGCTACATGTCTATAAAGTGTTCTCAAACTTTATAAAACAATAATTAGTCCCAAAAGATAAGATGGATATAAAATAACACAATAGTGTAGTTGAAAAGTCGATATTGATAAATAAAATATTCCAATCACTTAGTAAGCTAGGAGGTCTTTTTCCATATAATTTTGATGACATGATTCTTAGATACTTGCTGCTATTTTTCTTTCAAACACTTAAAAAAGCCTTTGCAAGACCCTCCACTGCAATCACTCGCAAATGCACAAGCATAATGTTGTCTTAGATCATTGTTGCAAGATAGCTTCGAGGGGTTTGAAACCCCGTTTGGATTGTGTTTTTTTTTAACAAAAAAATTTCATCAATTTTCATGAATATTCCTTCTACATAATTTTCAATCACCTCTTTAATTTACATACATCACATCTTCTATAATAATTTTCCCCTGAAAACTCCAAAAAATGCAATCCAATGGGAGTATTGTTGTGTGTGGCTTTGTCCTATATTGATTTTTATATAAGGGAGTCTCTCCTTTAGTTGGCTATAAATAGAGTGACATTTTGATGAGATTAAATACACCAAATCAAAAGAGTTTTAGTGTGCCATTTGGCCATTTGGGTCATTAAGCCTTTTTGTTAGTAAAAATATTTTGGTTTCTCTTGTGTATTAGTATTAAATGTTTTTGGTTTAGGAACACTTTCCTAAAGTTTTTGTACTCTTTTCTTCATAGTAAAATTTTTTTCCTTTTCCGTCCGTGGATGTAGGTCAAATTGATTGAACCATATAAAATTCTGTGTTCTTGTTTAATTTATTGTTTGTTTTGTTATTTGTCTTTTGAGATTACCAGGAGCCCTTTTGTCGATTTCTTGGAACCAAACCTAACAAACTAGTATCAAAGTTTCTTTGGAGGTTTTGGATTCTATAATAACATTGACAATAATAAATACTGTTGTTGAGAAATTCGACAGGAATGCCAACTTTAGGATGTGGCACGACGGGGCTTTTGCTATACGTACAAGTTAAAAAAACTGATTTACACCCGTTTCACTGCAAGCATACAGGTCAAATTAGTAGTTTAGGGCGTGTATCGGGTCGATCCCACGAGGAAGATTGAACAATTACCGGTGTTACTAAAACTTCTCTATTATTTAGACTATCAATGAAATATAAGAAATGAAACCTACTGAACTTATGCAAAATAATAATTGAAAGCTCCTTAGATTATGGTGTCCTCAACTACTCATGCAAGTGCTATATTTGGATCATTGAGTACTACTATCTAGGCTAGTTATAGTATAATTTCCTTATGCATATGAATCCTATTTTCGTATTGAATCAATTATACTCATAACTAATCCATACCTATTCTCATGGTTATGAAATTAGCTACAAGTTCATTTCTTCAATGAAATTACATGAAATGAATAACTAAAATCACATAGGTGCACCTCTACTCTCGTGAGTGTACTCCCTATGTTTAACACTTCTTGAACCCGTGTTAAATCTCAATTTTCATTGCAGAAACAACACCTTAGATAATCACAATTAATGGTACCAGATTAATCATGATTTAAAGAGCTAAAGTGCTAAATAACTTGCTCAAATCATAGCAATCAAATAGCCAAATAATAAATACTAACAATCATAGAAAGTTCAACCAAACCCAAGGCATAAACTTTTAAAGACACATAATAAACACAAAATCCAGAACTTGTATATTAACCATATTTAAGAATCCAATACAAAAGATAAAGAGTTGGAGAAGAGATAACCCATGTCACTTGAACTTCAACTCCTCCTTCTTCATCTCCATCTTCATCCTAATCTAGCTAATAGACAAGAAGGATGAACTAACTAGCTAAACTATCCTACACTAAGGAAATGGAAGAACTACATTTCTGCACTCTTCAAACTTTCTCTCGTATGATCTCCCATATAATCTTGCAATTGTTTTGGCTATATAAAGATAAAGGTGGTCAAGGAATGGGGCTTACACCTCCCTTTTACAGTTGCAAAGTGCTTGTCATATGTCTGGCATTACATGTGACTTGTTGGAGGTGAAATTGAGTTTTCCGCATAAAGAGCAGCCTTCTCTGACCACAATCCAGCCAGAAATCCGGCCAAGTTCCGGCCGGATTGCTACACTGACTTTTTGTCCACTTTCGGTTCAAACTTCACTGCTGCTCCGATTTTGCCTCAACTTCAACTGAACTTTTCTTGATGATAGGAGCTGATTTAACTCTTGACCAAAAAATAAAAGTAGCCCTTTGAGTTAGCTTTCCAATGCATCAAGAATCACCTCATTTGGATCTGTGTAGGCTGAGAAATGACCAAAATACCCTTGACTGCTCATTGCCTTGTTTTAGCTTCGACCGATAGAAATTGGCTACTGTAATTCAGCTTTTTGACTTGGAAACCCTTTAAACTGGATCGGATGTTTTCACCGAAGTTGTAGATTTATCTCTTATCTTTAAATTGGTTCAAGAATCATCTCAATCCGATCACTATAGCTCAAGTTATAGCCGAAATACGAAAATGTGTCAAAACTATCAAAATGCACAAAATTCAAGTAAAAAGTGATAAAAACCTCATTTAATCACTTAAAAGCATTTTTCACCAATTATAGTCAAAATGATTCATTTTCTTCTAATAATATAACAAAAGTGACTAAAAATAATATAAAATGTCATACAATTATTACGTAAATTAGTCACTTATCAAACTCCCCCACACTTAAATCATTGCTTGTCCTCAAGCAATCCACACATAATCAACTACAATGATTCAAGAGGTGAAACAATATATGCACTTTTATCAAATTTAATTTCTCATAACTTGGAAAACAATCATTATACAATTATTTAATTTACACTAAATACTCCTAATATCAAGTAAAGGAGAGATAATTATACCCTAATTTCAACAAGTTAAACTTAATCTCTCACCTTAACCTAATTTCACAAATAAGCAAATCACATAGTCGATTTATAGCCTTCCTCCTCCTATAATCATCTTTTTCTCAAAATTTTACAACTAAGAGAGATTTATTCATACTAATTTTACTTAAATAGTGAGAATACCTTTTTACGCGAAAATCGACACTTTTAGGTGAAGATCCCCGGTTACTCAACATTTCACCTATTCAAGTTACTATGCATACTCTTAATTCAAGTACCTTTTTACGTGAATGTCAACATTTGTAGATGCCAACCCCCGATTACTTGGTACAAGAATCATTGGAGTAGAACAATTTTTATTTACTTTATTTTCTTTTTCAAAAATAAAGGACAATAAATAGATATTCCCTCTTAGAAAATATATAAGAATAATCAAAGGAGAGTACAACTTTTATTAACTATATGAATCACTTACTTGCTAAATTAAGTAAAGAGGAGAAATCTCATTAAACATGCACAATTTTAGACATAATTTTCTTCACTTTACCGGATATACTTTCTAAAATGCAAAAATCCTAATTGCATAATAATCATTTCCAAGTTAAATGAGGATTAAACCTTCCAAAATATATATAACATTTCAACAAATGGAAGAATTAGACATTTAAAGTTGGAACAAATTGGCCCTTTTTAAATAAAAGTGCAAAAATTTGGAGAATTTTTTGGGCCACAGTGAAATATTGGATAAGATTTTAGAAAATTTTGATAGAGTTTCCCCTTATAAATGGACGAAACTCCCTGCCAACAAACCCATTTTCAAGCCAATTATCTACATGGCAAAATTTTCAAGCAAAATTCCAACATTTCTAAGCATTTAGATCCACAAATATCATCACATAGCATTAAAATGCAAGTTCAAATATTTCCCTCCCCCATACTTAAACTTCACATTGTCCTCAATGTGAGAAAGGAAAAATAACAAAAGTAAGAGAAAGTCTGACTCCCCTAATGAACTTGCGCTATCCAAATCCATGGCCAAGTGATGAATTTCCAACTTTGTTTGAGAAAGAATGGAGAGTTCAATTAATGCACCCTAAAAAAGACAAAATCAAAAGAAAACAACTTCTTAAGAATAAAAGGTTGCAACCAACAAGAAGAAAACATGCAAATCAAGGGAAAAGGGGAAAAAGATCAAGCAAGTGGAACTATACAATGTTCAAGGGATAAAAACATGAAATGAGCTAATCTTTGCTAATCAAATTTATGCATTAGTCTCCAAAGCAAAGAGAAGCTAATTTCACAAAATAATTCCACCATCATTAACAAAGTAATTTCCATTTATACATTTTGTCATCAATGATCAAGTCCCCTCAAGTATAAAAAGTAATCTCAAAATGGAGGCAAACACACCAAACCAAAATATAAATGACCTTCGTGAGAATTCATGAAATACCAAAAACCATTGAACCACAAAGATTATAAGTGCATTTATGAATTTCATCAATTAAGGCCATCTTCAATTCACCACTTCTTTTAGAATTACCTAAGAATTCAAGAAATCATTCAACCAAACACCTTTTCATTCATTAGGTAATCTAAATTACTCACATGAATATCAAAAACTCCCACTCAACTAATTAAAATGCTACATTGGCCACTTAATATGCAACTTTGTCACCAAGCCAAATTAAGCATAAAATTAGCAAAAATTCACCAAATAATCACAAACCCATGAGTTAAACATCACCAATAATCGTTAATAAGCTCAATAAGTACAATGTAAAGCACCAAACTTCACAAAAGGAAAAAAATTCAAAATTACCCAAAAATTAGAAAAAATTGATAAATGGCAAAATTCAAATGACAACATTTGGTGAAGATTTGTTACTTCAAACTTGTTTGTTGATGATTATGGATGCAACTGGTGAAGAAACCCCCAAAAATCTCACTCCAATTCGGCCTCAAATGGAGAGTTCAAAATTTGAAACCCTTGTTCTTGCCAAACTCAAATCTGAATTAAAGCTTGTTTTTGAAGAAATTTAAGCTATGAAATCATCTCTAGAGGTAAGGGCAAGTGTTTTGGTAAAGTTAGTTTGAAGATTTGATGGCGAAAAGAGGGATTTTGGTGAGTAGTATGTGTTTTGGGATGTTAGTGTGTGTGAAAGTTGAAGAAGAAAGGAAGGAAAAATGTGAGAAATCCGTTCACGGATTCCTCTTATGCTGGTTACTGTTCATATCCGACCAGAAATTGGAGGGATTCTGGCCAGTGAGCCAGAAAAATTTTTTTCGTCCTCTCCTATTAATCTGGCCGTGACTCCGGCCAAAATTTGGCAGGATTTCTAGTCGGATTGTGCTGCAAAAAAAAAATTCTGATTGCAGAAGTAGATCCGAGCTCGGATCCATTGAATCTGCACTTATTGCACAAGTTTATGCAATTTTCAGTTTGACCCCAATTTGAAACACACTCTCCAATTCGTGCTCTACAATGAAATTTTGAACAATTCAACACTTCATGCACATGAAAAGTGACTTAAACATGAATCTCAATACCTCAAAACAAATTAAAAATATGTAGCAATTTGAGGGTTGAAGTTCTTGGATCAAATAGTCCCCTCAACACTTCGAATGCACATGATAGTACTCAAATGGTTCAAAAGAGTGCAAATAGATCATAAACACATTTAAACACTTGAATGCACGTCAACTTCATGCAAATGTCTAACTTAACCTCACAACATGAAATTAAGCATTGTAAACTCAAAAATAAAGGTTAAGCTTCCCTTTTTTTTCACATCGGTCTCCACTCCTTATAAACTCCTTTGCACTTGAAATGATTTGCATGAACCCTTGTCATTCCCACTTATAAAACACACAAAAACACTAGTTTAAACAACTTAAAAGCTACTAAAAACAAGAAATCGCTGGGTTGCCTCCCAACAAGTGCTTCTTTATAGTCATTAACTTGACTATATCACCTCATTTTTTAAGGAGGTTTAGTTAACGAATAATCCACCATTTTAGGCCGTGGTGGATCATTAAGAGGTGACTCGATCACATGAGTCACGTGTTCTAATGATATAAGAGGTGGAAGTAGCTTACCTAACTCAAGTGAATCGTAGATATTACCTTGAACATGCACCACTTGAGTACTCACCAAAGGAACATCTACATCGCTTTCTTGGGCTATAATACCTTTAGAACCTATACAATAACCACATTCCTCAAGAGGGGTGAAAAATGAGTTGTTAAGTCTCATCTCTTGAGGTTCAATGTTAGTTTCAAATGTACTATCTTGTGAAATGGACATTTCCTCATTGAAACACAAATTAGATTTATCATTTTGATCAAAATTTAATCCATTGCCACATACAACATTCCCACCATTCATAATAGAATCATTTTGCATATCATTAGAATAAATAATTTCACACAATGCATATAATTGGTCTTGTATTCTATCAAAGTGAGAAGTTAATTCATCTAACATTTTCTCAACCCTATCAAAACGGTTGGAGGTTGCATTTGCTAGCTTTTCTATGGCTAAATCAAATTGATTAGAAGAATTTTCTACAGCTAGCTCGCAAGATGCATTAGAATCATTAGCTAATGGTTCACTTTCTAATTTTTAAGGTAGAGGTGCATTAACTAACTTCTCTATTGCCAATTCCCAAGATGGTTTTGATTCATAGTGGATACATTCGGATTGGTAATCATATAAACAAGAAGAAGCACTATTAGCATATTGATTATCCCAATCATAAGCACAAGAATTGCCCTAATTAGGATCATATTGATCAAGATAAGGATTGTAATGCCCAAATTCATCATAATAATCCACATTTTGTGCTTGTCTACATGTATGAGTAGCATGATAACCTCCACACAAGTCACAAATCACATGATAAGAGTTAAAAGCATTAGCATTCCTGATTTGCTCAATTTCATGCCTAATTGTGTCAATTTGAACTTGTAACATAATAACATCAAATTTTGCCTTTAAGCACTTCAAACTATTTTCAAAAGACATACCTTTAGTGATTTCTTGGTTACCTCTATTGAGAGAGCTTTGCACTGGAAAACCACCCATTGCCAATCTTCCATTTCTCAAGCATTGTCCTCCAAATTGGCCTACCCTCCTCATTACCTAAAATTGTTTTTAAACAACTTAAAAGCAAAATTAGTAAGAAAAATAGGTAATAAAACACATACACACAATAAACACTAAAATAACATAAAATAAAACTCACACTATAACTAATAAAATGTCTAAACTAATAAAGTTGCTCTTCACACCGATATTGCCAAATCTTCCCCGGCAACGGCACCAAAACTTGACGAGGCTTTTGCTATACGTACAAGTTAAAAAATCTGATTTACACTTGTTTCACTGCAAGTATATAGGTCAAATTAATAGTTTAGGGCGTGTATCGGATTGATCCCACGAGAAAGATTGAACAATTACCGGTGTTACTAAAACTTCTCTATTATTTAGACTATCAATGAAATATAAGAAATGAAACCTACTGAACTTATGCAAAATAATAATTGAAAGCTCCTTAGATTATGGTGTCCCTAACTACTTATGCAAGTGCTATATTTGGATCATTGAGTACTATTATCTAGGTTAGTTATGGTGTAATTTCCTTATGCATATGAATCCTACCTTCGTAGTGAATCAATTATATTCATAACTAATCCATACCTATTCTCATGGTTATGAAATTAGCTACAAGTTCATTTCTTCAATGAAATTATATGAAATGAATCACTAAAATCATATAGGTGCACCTCTACTCTCGTGAATGTACTCCCTATGTTTAGCACTTCTTGAACTAGTGTTAAATCTCAATTTTCATTGCAAAAATAACACCTTAGATAATCACAATTAATGGTACCAAATTAATCATGATTTAAAGAGCTAAAGTGCTAAATAACTTGTTCAAATCATAGCAATCAAATAGCCAAATAATAAATACTAACAATCATAGAAAGTTTAATCAAACCCAAGGCATAAACTTTTAAAGACACATAATAAATACAAAATCCAGAACTTGCATATTAACCATATTTAAGAATCCAATACAAAAGATAAAAAGTTGGAGAAGAGATAACCCATGTCACTTGAGCTTCAACTCCTCCTTCTTCATCTCCATCTTCATCCTAATCTAGCTAATATACAAGAAGGATGAACTAACTAGCTAAACTTTCCTACACTAAGGAAATGGAAGAACTACATTTCTGCACTCTTCAAGCTTTCTATCGTATGATCTCCCATATAATCTTGCAATTGTTTTGACTATATAAAGATAAAGGTGGTTAAGGAATGAGGCTTACACCTCCCTTTTACAGCTGCAAAGTGCTTGTCATATGTCTGGCATTACATGTAACTTGTTGGAGGTGAAATTGAGTTTTTCGCATAAAGAGCAGTCTTCTCTGACCACAATCCGGCCAGAAATCCGGCCAAGTTCCGGCCGGATTGCTACACTGACTTTTTGTGCACTTTCGGTTCAAACTTCACTGTTGCTCCGATTTTGCCTCAATTTCAACTGAACTTTTCTTGATGATAGGAGCTGATTTAACTCTTGACCAAAAAATAAAAGTAGCCCTTTGAGTTAGCTTTCCAATGCATCAAGAATCACCTCATTTGGATCTGTGTAGGCTGAGAAATGACCGAAATACCCTTAACTGCTCATTGCCCTGTTTTAGTTTTGACCAATAGAAATTGGCTACTGTAATTTGGCTTTTAAACTTGGAAAACCTTCAAACTGGATTCAGATGTCTTCACCAAAGTTGTAGATCTATCTCTTATCTTCAAATTGGTTCAAGAATCATCTCAATCCTATCACTGTAGCTCAAATTATAGCCGAAATACGAAAATGTATCAAAACTGTCAAAATGCACAAAATCCAAGTAAAAAGTGATAAAAATCTCATTTAATCACTTAAAAGCATTTTTCACCTATTATAGCCAAAATAATTCATTTTCTTCCAATAATATAACTAAAGTGACTAAAAATAATATAAAATGTCATACAATTATTACGTAAATTAGTCACTTATCATGGCAGTTTAAAATGAACGCCATTTTGGTTTAAGATGGAGTTGATTTAGTAATACAAAGAGTTGAGAAAAAGTTAGAGAATGTGATAGATGCAAATTTTGTTGAGATGAATAAAAAAGTTAGGTGCAATATTCTCTTAAATCTCTGACGAGTTTTTACAGGAGGCAACCATTGAAACTTCAACTAAAACCATGTGGGACAAGTTTTAAAGTTTTGTATATGAAGAAAATATTTAAGAATCGACTTTATTTAGAGCAAAGTCTGTATATGTTTCGGATGACTGAAGTCTGAAGGTACATCTATACTCTGACATCTTGATAAATTTAATTCCATTATTATGAATTTGGAGAATATAAAATTGATAATGAGGATCAGGCTCTATTACTTTTGTGTTCCAATCCTTAGTTCTTTAAATACTTTCACAATACTATGATTTACGAAAAAGAAACAATTTCATATCAAAAAATTAAATTTGTATTAAAATTTAAGGAGCAAATAGATAGGGATATCACTAGAAAAATTAATGGAGGTCAAGCGAAAGGTTTGGTTGTTAAGGGTAGAACTGATAAAAGAGAACAGTCGATATGCCTCTATCTAGATCTAAATCCAAATATAGAAATTTGGAGTGCAATTATTGTCATAAAATAAGGTACATTAAGGCAAATTGTTTTAAATCATAAAATAAATTAAAGCAAAAGGAGAAACCTAGTGAGAAAAATACTAAGGCTAATAAAACTCGTGTTGCAGCTGATGAGACTGATAAAATATTTTCTTTATGACTAATGATGGAACAAAATTTAAAAATGAATGGATTTAGATTCAGGGTATTCTTATCACATGTGTCCCAATAGAAATTTGTTTTCCACTTATGAACCGTGTAATGGTGAAATTATTTTGATGGACAATAATATCGTTTGTGATATTGTTAGTAAGGGTACAGTCTGAATTAAAATGTATGATAGCATTATGAGGACACTCATTAATGTTAAACATGTTCTTGATGGTTCGGTTGCGGTCTCGTCATTATCTTTGATTCTGATATCACTAAATTATGGCATATACATTTGGAGCATATGAGCGAGAAAGGCTTGAACATACTAAGAAAAAGGGAATTTTTTTGCAGGTAGAGTACTGGACCATTGGAATTATGTGAATATTGTATTTTTGTGAAGTATAAAAAAGTTAGTTTTAGTTTAATAACAATTCATTAGATGAAAGGTACTCTTGATCGCATTCATTTAGATTTATAGGGTCCATCTCGTATTCCATCTAAGGGTAGTGCCAAGTATATGTTGACTTTCATTGATGATTAATTAAGAAAAATTTGAATTTATTTTCTTAAATATAAGAATGATGTTTACCTCACTTTCAAGCAATGAAAAGTTTTGATTAAGATACAGATAGGTAGACATATCAAGTAGTTTAGAATAAATGATGGCATGGAATTTTGTAAAGGTGAATTTGATGAATTTTGCAAGAATAAAAAAAAATGTTCGGCATCGCACTATCAAAATAACGTCTCAACAAAATGGTGTGGTCGAACATATGAACATAATACTTTTGAAGAAAGTAAGGTGTATAATTTTTAATGCAAGGTTGATAAAGGACTTTTGGATAGAGGCAATCTACATGGCTTGTTACATTGTCAACCGTGCTCCTTCTGCAACTCTTGATTTCGAAACTCTTAAAGAAGTTTGATCAGGTACTCCTATTGATTATTGTAAGCTAAAATTTTTTGGGTGTCCAGCGTACATGAATGTGAATAAGGAAAAATTGTAATCTTGAGTTAAAAAATGTATTTTTCTTGGGTATGCTTTTGGAGTGAAAGGGTACAAATTGTGATATTCTAATACCAAATCTCTAAAATTTATTATCAATAGAGATGTTACTTTTGACAAATTCTCTTTATTGTCTTCCAAAAAGAAGTATTCTGTTTTTTGTCATGCAGATGATAGTGCGCAGAAGCATATGGAGCTTGAAATTGGTAGTTATGATCCTTCTCAATTCGCCTATTCTATTTAGCAAATGTCAATAGATGCACTGGAATCTACTGATGAAAATAATTCAGAAAAGGAGGAGCAATATTACATAGCCAAAGATAGACTAAGGAGAAATATTCGACCACTACAAAGATATTCAGATTTGCTTGCATATACTTTTTATGTTGCAGAAGAAATCGATGGAGTTGGAAAGCCTACTACCTATTCAGAAACAGTTTCTTGTGATGATTTTACCAAGTTGATTGTGATGAATGAAAAAATTCTATCATTCCACCAAAATGTAATTTTATCTTGACAAATGAAAGTATTGTTGGGAAAGGGGTACCAGTACAGGCACAAAATATCAGAATTAGCTCAGGACAAATTTCTCTTTCCCCAAGTACCAGTTAAAATAGGAACAAATCAAATCACCAAGTAATAATACCAGCAGTGATAATAAAATGCAAGAAAAATAAAAGGCACAGGACACCAAGATTTTTACATGGAAAATCCAAATTGAAAATAATCACGAGATCTAGTCCAGTCAAAAAATCTCCACTATCACAATAATAGGAATACACAGGTCTATTCGAAATATTCGAATGACAATAATAGTATCAATATTAACCAAGCAAATCTGCTATAAAGTCACCCCCAAAAACCACAACTGTCAAAGAACTGGGTTTGAAAAAGTGTTACCAAACGAAAAGAAAATCAAAAATCTGAATCAGTAGATAAGTAGAGACTGACGAGAGGATCGCGTAGGTAAAATTTCGTCTCAATCGGATTCCGAATCACCCTCCAATCAAGATTTTGAAGTTTCTCTCTCACTAGCTCTTTCTCTCTCTTTGTATTTGTCTCAACTAGCAAAAGTGGCGGCTGACTTTTTCTAACACCCGAAGAACAAATACTCTCGCGGCTGCTACTTTTCTTTTTATGCTTGAAAAAACCCTCAAGCTCTCTTTATTCACTTGTGTGTTTGGTTGGCCCACAAATGGGCTGGCCCACACCCAACAATCTCCCTCTCCAACTCATTTGGGGGGTTCCACCAACCCTGATTTTTGAGACGACATATAAGATTTTCCTTACCACTTTCTTTGAACCCCTCCGATTGCTCCATGTAGATCTTCTCTTCCAAGTCGCCATGTAGGAAGGCTGTCTTCACATTAAGTTGTTCGATCTCTAAATTCAAACTAGCTGCAATACCAAGAACAACTCGAATTAATGACATTTGTATCACAGGAGAGAAAATTTCTTCAAAATCTACACCCTTCTTTTGACTAAATCCCTTCACAACCAATCTTGCTTTGTACTTTAGTTGTGAGCTGTGTTCCTGAGTCTTCAACCTGTAGACCCATTTGCTCTTCAGAACTCTCTTACCCTTAGACAGTTTCACTAGCTCATAAGTGTGATTCTCATGCAGGGACACCATCTCCTCTTGCATGGCTCGCAACCAATCTTCTTTATTCTCATGCTCTAGAGCCTCACCGTAGGACTCTGGCTCTCCTCCATCTGTCAACAACACATATTCATGAGGATTATATCTGCTAGAAGGTCTCCCTTCTCTGGTAGATCTCCTAACCTCATCTTGTGGTAGCAGTGGTGGAGTAGGTGGTGCCTCATGCTCTGGTTCATCAGCAGTAGGATTATCACCGTCATTAACATCCTCTCTCTGCTCTGTCTCAGTTCCCCCTTGATTAAAATCAACAGATACTGGAATTGGATCTGGATCTGAATTTGAGCTAGCAAGAATGTCATCTGAGGATTTTGAGTTGTCATCTTTATCAATGTCTTTAATGGTTTGATCTTCAAAGAAGACAACATCTCTGCTCCTGATCACCTTCTTCTCAATAGGATCATACAGTCTATAACCAAAATCTTCATGTCCATAACCCAAGAAAATTCACTGTTTTGATTTTACATCAAGTTTTGACATTTCATCTTTGGGGATATGAACAAATGCCCGACAACCAAAAACTCTCAAGTGTTTAAAGGACATATCTTTTTCGTCCATACCATCTCTGGGATATCACCATCTAGAGGAACTGATGGAGAAAGATTTATCAAATCAATTGCAGTCCTCATTGCCTCACTCCAAAAGGGTTTTGATAGTTTAGCATTAGAGAGCATACATCTGACCCGCTCAGTGATGGATCTGTTCATTCTCTCTGCTACTCCATTCTTTTGAGGAGTTTTTAGTACAGTTTTCTCCAATCTGATTCCATGGGACTTACAATAGATTTCAAATGGTCCTCTGTACTCACCACCATTATCAGCACGAATACACTTTAACTGCTTGCCAGTCTCTTTTTCAAATTTATTATGAAAATCTTTAAACACATCCAAAACCTGATCTTTGGATTTTAAAGCAAAACACCAAACCTTTCTAGCAAAATCATCAGTAAAAGTTACAAATAAATAGCACTACCAAGAGACTTATCTTTCATATAGCAAACATTAGTGTGCACCAATTCTAATGGATTCAATTTTCTAGATGGAAGAAAATTTTTAAAAGAAACTCTGTGTTGTTTCCCATAAATGCAGTCAACACAAGGCTTAAGTACATTACCTCTAATTTCAGGTAGGAGTTGTTTGCGAACAAGTGTTTGGATTCCTTTTTCACCCATGTGTCCAAGTCGTCTATGCCAAAGTCAATTGATGAATCACGAACTGCATTGACTTCTCCCTTCCCCAACTTGGCTTGCATCAAGTAGAGAGTACTTTGCTTCTTTCCTCTAGCAACAACAAGATTTCCTTTGCTGAGTTTCCATTTGCCTCCACCTTGCAAACTATGGTAACCCTCATCGTCAAGTTTTCCTGTAGAAATAAGATTAAAGCGAATATCAGGGACATGTCGACCATTTCTTAATATCAGCTGGCACCCAGTATTTGTATCCAAATATATGTCTCCCATGCCAACAATTTTGCATGAAACCTCATTTTCCATCCTAACATATCCAAAATCTCCTTCGGTGTAGGTTGAGAAGAAATGTCTGTGAGAAGTAACATGATAGGATGCACCCGAATCAATTACCCAATCACTACCATAATGAATAATATTCACCTGACAAATGTCACAGAACACAAACATATCATCATGAGCTGCCACAACTATTGTAGTGTTCTCATCATCTTTTTCCTTCGCCTTACCCTTTTTCTCAGCCTGATCCCGTTTTAGAATTCTGCATTCCTTCATATAATGCCCATTCTTTCTGCAATAATAGCATGCAACATTTTTTCGTAATTCAGACCTGTCTCTAGATTTGTCATTCTTGTTGTGGGGACCTCTATTTTTGCTTCTTCCTCTTCTTTCTTTCTTTTCTGTTACTAGGGCCTGAGTCTCATAGACAATTTCTTGTTCCTTCCTCCTGAACTCTTCATTCATCACGGCTTCTTTTACAATAACCATGGTCAACACACCATTCGGAGCTGAATTACTGATGGAGACCACCATGGTTTCCCAACTATCCGGTAGTGAACTGAATAATAATATAGCCTGCAATTCATCATCCAGATTCAAATTTAATGTAGTTGCCTGGTTTATCAATCCCTGAAAATTACTCAAGTATTCAGTCATATCTTCCCCATCCTTATATCTCATTTGAGTAATCTGCTTCAGACAACTAGCCTTGTTCAAGCCTGTCTTTCTTTTATACATACTCTCAAGCTTTTTCCATAATATATCAGTTCTGGTGTCATTAGCAAAATGTTGAAAAATATTTTGACCAATCCATTTTCTAATATTACCAACAGTTTTTCTGTGCATATTAGTCCATTTTTCATCACTCATATCATTTGGTCTACATTTATCCCCTAGAACAGGTTCAAACAAATCTCTACAATACAAGTAGTCTTCCATTCTGGGCTTCCAAATTAAATAATTAGTGGCATTCAATTTTATCATGCAACCACTATCCGAATTAGTCCAGGACAAATTTCTCTTTCCCCAAGTACCAGTTAAAATAAGAACAAATCAAATCACCAAGTAATAATGCTAGCAGTGATAATAAAATATAAGAAAAATAAAAGGTACAGGACACCAAGATTTTTACGTGGAAAACCCAAATTGAAAAAAATTACGGGATCTAGTCCAGTTAAAAAATCTCCACTATCACAATAATGGGAATACACAGGTCTATTTGAAATATTCGAATGACAATAATAGCACCAATATCAACCAAGCAAATCTGCTATAAAGTCACCCCCAAAAACTACAACTGTCAAAGAAATGGGTTTAGAAAGGTGTTACCAAACGAAGAGGAAATCTGAAATCTGAATTAGTAGATAAGTAGAGCCTGACGAGAGGATCGCGTGGGTAAAATTTCGTCTCAATCGGATTCCGAATCACCCTCCAATCAAGACTTTGAAGTTTCTCTCTCACTAGCTCTTTCTCTCTCTTCGTATTTGTCTCAACTAGCAAAAGTGGCGGCTGACTTTTTCTAACACCCGAAGAACAAATACTCCCGCGGCTGCTGCTTTTCTTTTTATGCTTGAAAAATCCCTCAAGCTCTCTTTATTCACTTGTGTGTTTGGTTGGCCCACACCCAACAAGCATTTGGTATTAAATGTGAATGCATAATCTTGAGACAAATATCTTACATATATAAAGCGTCCAACGCCTTGTGAACAGTGCAGGATGAGCCGGTTATGCCGTGATTTGTCTGGCTTTGAGGGGCCTTTTGGTCATTTGATGATGGGTGGCAGTGGTTTCGTTGTACATTCTCACTTATGTCCGGGTGGCTCTCTTCTAATTTACACGCGTGGTTGTGCACAGTATTTGGTGGGTTGGTTATACTGTGATTTAGGCATCATCTTCAAATAAAATTTGCAACCTATTACTAACATTAGATGGGTTTTAAATCGTGCATAAAACGTGCAAGTTTTATTGTGGTAGCTACATGTCTATAAAGTGTTCTCAAACTTTATAAAACAATAATTAGTCCCAAAAAAATAACATGGATATAAAATAACACAATAATGTAATTGAAAAGTCGATATTGATAAGTAAAATATTCCAATCACTTGGTAAGCTAGGAGGTTTTTTTTTTCATATAATTTTGATGACTTGATTCTTAGAAAGTTGCTGCTATTTTTCTTTCAAACACTTTAGGGGCCTTTGCAAGATCCTTCTCTGAAATCACTCGCAAATGCACAAGCATAATGTTGTCTAAGATCATAGTTGCAAGATAGCTTCGAGGGGTCGATCACAGCTTCACATAGCAGAGGCAGCAGAGTGTATTTCAAGGGCAGTTACGTGCAGAACAGGAATCTTTCAAAACTGTGTTTGACAAGAGAAAGCAACGAATTTCCATGCTTGATGAGGACTAGTAGTGGACAAGAACAAGAAGATGCCGTTACTAGTAAAGTTCTGTATGATTGTTTCTCGATCAAGGAGTTCAGTTTGAGTTGTGTTGTTCGTGTTAGTGTGCAGAGAATGAAGATAGTTGCTCATCCCCCCACTTGTATTGCCATTTTTTTTGTTGTGTTCTAAGAAAGTTCAACAATAACATATATTTTGATTGCACCTGTTTATATTGCGGAGATATCACCTACTGTTGCTAGAGGCTCACTTACCTCCTTTCCAGAAATTTTCATTAATATCGGAATTCTTCTTGGTTATGTCTCTAATTATGCATTTTTCGGGCTTCCAGCACACATAAATTGGAGGATAATGCTGGTTGTGGGAATTGTGCCCTCAGTTTTGATAGCATTTTCTTTATTTGTAATCCCCGAGTCACCAAGGTGGTTGGTTGTGCAGAACCGAGTTGAAGAAGCTAGGTCTGTTCTGTTAAAAACAAATGAAAATGATGCAGAGGTCGAGGAGAGGTTAGCAGAAATTCAATTGGCTGCTGGAAATACTGATGCACAAAACTATGAAGACAAGCCTGTCTGGCGTGAACTTTTAAGCTCTTCTCCTGCACTGCGCAGGATGTTACTCACCGGGTTTGGAATCCAGTTTTACCAACAAGTTACTGGTATTGATGCAACTGTTTATTATAGTCCCGAGATCTTTAAAGCTGCTGGTATGCAGGGCGAATCAAAGCTTCTTGCTGCTACAGTAGCTGTGGGCGTTACAAAGACGGTATTTATACTTGTAGCAACTTTTTAAATTGACAAAGTTGGAAGGAAGCCTCTGCTGTATGCAAGCACAATTGGGATGACTGCATGTTTGTTCATAGTGGCAATCAGCCTCTCATTACTGGGACATGGATCTTTGGGGATTGCTTTGGCAATACTGTCAGTTTGTGGAAATGTAGCATTCTTTTCTGTGGGGATGGGTCCAGTTTGCTGGGTGTTGACATCTGAAATATTTCCTATAAGGTTTCGTACTCAAGCATCAGCGCTTGGAGCTGTGGGTAATAGGGTGTGCAGTGGTCTAATTGCCATGTCCTTCCATTCTGTTTCTCGTGCAATTTCCGTGGCTGGAACCTTTTTTCTCTTTAGTGCAATTTCAGCTACTTCTGTTGCCTTTGTTTACATGATTGTTCCAGAAACGAAAGGCAAATCTCTCGAGCAGATCGAGAAGATGTTTGAGAAAGGATACGAGTCGCAAGGAGGTGAAGTGCAGCTTGGAGATGCTGAACGTTTAATGCAGAAACAATAACATTGGATGCATTCTTTGCTTGAGCCCTACCAGAATGACTGTTGTGGATAATTTGTAAGCTGCAAACCTGTCAAACTACAACCTGGGATTTGTCATCAGTTCCTTGCAAACAGGATTGATGGAGAACAATCCCTTTTGGGCATCAAAGCATCTGTAGTCCACAGCATTGGTAGATTACTCAAAAAGATCATCTATTATTTGGTACTTCCATGAATTTATGCTTCACATGAATGCAATCACATGTTTTTGTTAAAAAAAAAAAAGACAATAACATATTTTCATCCAAAAAAAAAAAAAAAGAAGAATGAAAGTGTGGGGACAGAAGATGGAAAAAAGTAAGAAGTTGTTGGAAACCTTAACTAGAAAACTTGTAAGAATTTTACAAGTTCTGCAATCACGTTGTTTATTAGATACACTTTTCTTAATGTTATAGTTATCTCTTATTAAGTACAGTAGAAGGAGAAATACCCTTGAGGATTAAATGGTGTAACAATGTTCAACATAGCTTGTGCTTGTTTCTTAAACCACTAGAATAAGAATGATGAACTTTTTTCAAACAAACTAAGTGAAATGAGATATAGTTTTCTACATTAAACCAAGACCCATTTGACCTTTATAGATTTAGAGAAATGTTAATTAGGAGAAATCAAGAATTTGTTGATACCATGAACTTGTGCAACTATGAACTTGTTTATATTATGAACTAATTGTACATACAATGAACTAGTTCATTTACTAAATTTGTAGATGCATGGAATTCCTCTAAAGTCACTACTTTTCAATCATACAGATGAATATACATCCACTTCCAAAAATCATTGAAAAATTTCCAATAGAACAGCTGTAAATGCATTGAAATGATAACCTCAGGAAAGTGATTGTTCAACATTTGATTGATCCTCCCTGGAAATAGTTTTCCAAAACATCTATTTAGAAAATTGCCCATCAATTGAATTGGTCTTTTTTTTGTCAAATGCATTTTTGTACATCACTAGACCAAAGATACACATGAACTCCAGGCATGACATGTTCAAGATAGCATGCGGTACGTGTAGAATCCGTGCATGTTATATTGTTATGTACAATATCATTTACATGGTGCAAACTAAAATTGTTTTTCATTCCTTTTTCTGAAACAAATGCACGATTAGGATGTTATCCTGTACAATATCAAAATTTGGGTGTAATTTAAGAAATGAGAAGTTTGCATCTAAAGTCGGATTTGATGAAACTGATTAGGTGATATTTTGTCAAACTCTGCATGCTGTGAATCTTGATAGTGATTGATGTTTGCTTGGTTAACTTCAGCATTTTTTTTAAATACATCAATTGTTTTATGGGATAATTTCAGAAACCTCCTCGAAATTTTTGACAATTTGACCTAGTACCTTTGAGATTTGCAATATTACACTTAATGCTCTTGGCCTAACAAAATGGCCATAATAGCCTTAACATATTAATATTTTTCATGCAATTAAACAATCCATTCCTAATTTTGTTCATATAAATGCATCACAAATATTTAATAGAAATGAAAATAAAATTCACTCATGGAATAACCAATTATGTCTTAAACACAAATTTAACATATTACAAATTAATTTTAGCTTTGTTTGGAGGATTTGGAGATGAATAGAAGAAGATGTAAGTTGAAGGTTTAAAAAGGATAGGGTTGATATTGGTACCCCAACATTTGAGAGATAGGATATTACATTATTGTAGTTATTGAAATTTTTTTAGATCAACAATGTTGATTTATTTATTTTTTTATAATTTCGATTGAGGTTTTAGAATTTAGAAACTGATGGTGGTAGTGGTCATGGTGATAATAGTACTAATTTGAGATATGATAATATGAAATGTTTAAAATAGCAAAAACGAAAGTTGAAAATGGATTTGAGATTTTGTACATATTTCATATTTTTTAAATAATTTTATAAGAAAGTAAAATGAATTTCACAACTTCATGAGAGCATTTTGGGCTATTCATTCAAAATTGTAACCATTAAATAGTTTTTGTTACCAAAATTATAAACTCAGGGCAGGTATACGTAATTTTTCAAATCTCAAGAGAATTAGGTGAAATTGTTATAAACCTCAAGGGAGGTTCCTGAAATTATCCCTTGTTTTATATTTGGTAACTTTCTTAAGAGACTTTGTACTTAGATACTACCGGAAAAGAATTTATACCTTGTAAACGAATTTATGATTTGTTAGAGCCTTATTATACTGCGAATTAAACAATTTCATCGAATTGAACATCATAATTGAGAGAGCTTCAAAGAAGAACACACCATGATATCCAAGACGGAAGAAAGAGCATCCTATTTGAAACGTGAACCTTCCTGTCAAGCAACTAAAGTTGTCGAAACACTAACCAACTATAATTATGGTGACAATTGCACTAGGTCCTATTAATAGTCAACTTACGATTATGATGGCCGACCTAACTCTAAAGTTTGTTGATGAATAAAGCATCTCAATTCCTAGTATAAAATATATTGATAACTAGAAAGGTTTTGATTCGGTGGTTTCACTGTTTTCCAAGAACTTGTGAGTAAATATTAGAATTTTTGTAAAACTGAAGTATTAATTTAATTTTGAAAGTGCAAAAATGGAGGACAATATTTAGAATGTCATCTATTGACTCCTTTTTGGATTACTTTTTCTGTCCCTCTAGTGGTCTTGCAACTAAAATTATCCGAGAAAAGATTGAAAATTTGGTGGGGTTTATTGTGTTTTACCCTAAATAAACTCAAAAGTAATACAAGGCAGAGAGTAATTTTTTTTTGCAAAACTCCTATTACAAAGATTCCAAAAGTAAAATAAAACTGTATGTTGTCAGCCTTTACTTTCGCATTACAATGAAAATTCACTCCTCCCTTGTGAACACAAAAAAAAAATGAAAAAAAACATAAAAAACAATAAGTGCCTAAAAATACAAATCCTGGAAATATGAGTTTGTCTTATCATTCTTTTTTTTTTTTCAACCAAATGGTATTAGATTTCTTAGGGTAATACACAGCAAACCCCTTATACTTTTCAATATTTTGTTTTTGTATTTGTCCCACTAAAACCCCTTCTTCTTTAGGTGCAACATTTGATACCCCTTAATTTTCAACTTTAAGCAAATAAACTCCAACAATTAATTGATCAAACATATAGTCTTCGTAGCCACAATTTGCCTTACAGCCAGCCCTATATTAACTTATATCAACCTTCTAACTCTTTTGACATTAAGATCTAGCTGACAAAAATAAAAATAGAAAGATTAGCATTCACTTCGACTAGACTTGGGCATAATCATGAGATTTCTCATGGCTAGATGTTTAGTGAGAACGAGGCAATGAGACCTTAATTTAGGTGAGTTTAAGTTCGAGGCGATCCTAACTTGCCTTTAATTCTACCTCCCTTCGATCTCTAAAACTCTTTTTTTTTTTTTTTTTTTCCTTTTCTCTAGAACTCTTTTATCAAGATTTTTTTCTTCATCTCTTCCATGGGAGAGAGACCAACTCTGGTCTTTCCCCATGGGAGAAAGTACTCTTGATAGTTTAGATTCTCCTCTCTTAAGATCTTCTAGTGAGAGTTTCTTCTCTCTTAAATTGTTTTAGTGAGAGTTTTATTCTCTTTTCGATATTTTCTTGTGAGAGTTTTTTAGGTTTTTATCTTTGTGAAATTTGAGTTTTTGTAGATTTAGAATCTAGTTTCTCAGATTTGCAATTTCTCCTTTATTGTCAAATCTAAATTTTTTTTTGGACTTGAACCAGTTTTAAATAGATCTTATTGTCAGCAGACATGCACTAATGTATTGGGGTACAGTGATGCATCTGGATGAAAGATATATAGGAGTATCAAATTTACCTTTATTTGTATTATTTTCTTAAATCTGTTATATCTATTAATTTTATATTTATATATATTTGTGTCATGTTTGTTTGATATATTTTCTGCTATTAGTGCAGATTTAATTGAATGAAATAATCTTTTCTATAAAAAAAGTCCGAGGGCAATTTTAGTGGTATGGACGAGTTCATTTCATTGATTGAAAAATGACTAAGAAAAGCAGTGTATCTCACTTAATTTGAAAAATTAAGGAGAAGTGTTGCAATTAAAAGAACAGGGGACCAAACTGGGATAAGGAGATAACTGAGGGAGGTTTATCCTATTTTCCAGTACCAAATATTTTCTAATAAAAAGGCAAAATCTAAATTTGGAAAAATGGCTAAAAGCCAAAAAGAAAAAAAGAAAAAAAGGACAGAGTAGAAACTGGCAACGTACTGATGAAAGTGACTCCAGAGCTCAACAACCAAACCAATCTGTGACCATACTCTCCCGCGCTTATTTGGATGTTTCTGATCTTTTAATGTAATAACTTTATCTAAATCTATTGCCCAAAAATAGAAGCAAAAAAACCTTAACAAACAAGAAGATTTTGAATTTACCTCAAAATCTGCTAACCGGATAAAGGATAAACTCAAGCCGATTACAGTCGTAGTTAGGAATGGATAAGAAAGACAAATGTAAGCCACTTTTAGATTACCCAATTGGGCCTATTTTAATGGGATCATTGATTTCTTTCAAAATTAAGTCCATTCAGAGTCAAGACAAGCTGTCAAAAATTTTATATGGTACAAAGGGTGGCCTAACTTGATTGCCATTTTGGGTGGAAAAAAAATATAAAGATACAAAATTGGACTTGGGTTTTTCGTGTTTGAGGTTTTCAAGATCGGTTTTTGAAGAATTCAGGAAATATTCCAGAAGAAATGGGAGGATCACCGAAGAACTCTCTCGTTTTTGCCTATTATGTTACTGGTCATGGATTTGGCCATGCCACTCGTGCTGTTGAGGTATTTGTTACTGTTTACTACAGTTTTCAATACATTTTTTCTAGAAGTTTTGGTATTTTTGGAGGTTTTGTCTGATGGATTTTTGTTGCATTTCGTGTTTGAGTATTTGGGGTTGCTTATTGCTGAAAATGTTCATTGGTGGGAGGGTTTTTTGGGTGGATGATAATGTGGATTTTGATCTTGGCCAGAAATTAATCCTGTTTATTCAGAAGTTGCAATTCTGGAAGCTTGAGTCATATGATCAGAAGGGATTATTGCAACTGGTTTTATTTGGATCCGGACACCATTCAAGGGGGGATTTCGATCTGTGGAATGGACACTATGCATCCTGATTATGGATATGTGGGATATGATCACTGCAATTCATTTTGGGGTTGGTGTAAATTATAAGGGAAAATGGGTTTGTGGGACTATCATGATCTTGAGCTCACACTATGGAAGTGAAACGGGGGTGTACTTCTTGATGGAGTTCCAATGTTGCAAATTCAATGGTAGATACTTATCTGTTAGGGATGTGCAATAGTATTTCAATAAGCAAATCAAGTTGGACGTGCAGTAGTAATCTACTTATCTGAATGTAGAGAGTGGGAAAAGCCAAATCTTTTTTTAATTTTCTTGTTATGAATCAACCCTGCAAGTGCTTGCTTCTTTTTCTCAGCTGCAGTTTTTCTGGCCAACAGATTTAGACAGGGTCTCTTCTTGTATTGGATAGTAGAGTCCTTGTTAAAAATTTTGATTGGTAGGTTACCAAGTACAGTTCTATATTGAGAGTTTTCTTTTCTTTACTTGTTGAAAAAGATGCACTTATTGTTGTTGTTTTTTTTCGATAAGCAATCTTAATTAATATTGAGACAATTTGTTCTTATCCGTATCCTTTTTAAGAAGGCTTCTCATTGGTTTGTGTTAGAACTGCTTGTGTGAATTGACAGTAGAAGCTGATGAATACTGATTCATGGTGAACTTTTAGTATTAAGTCAATAAGGGTTTATAGAGGAATTACTTTATTATGTGCTTTCTTCTGTTGCCAATCTATGAAAAGCAAAACTGGAGTGATTAATTTGCACAATGCAAACTCAGAATGTGTTAACTTGTACATTGTCTAGCATTCAATTTTATTGTTTTGTTTTGCAAAAAAAAAAAAAAAAAATCCTGATGTTGCGTTTGACAGGTGGTGCGTAATCTTATACAATCTGGGCATCATGTCCATGTGGTTTCTGGTGCTCCTGAATATGTTTTTACAACTGCAATACAGTCACCCAGGCTTTTCATTCGCAAGGTCAGTAGATTGTGTTGCCAACTCCTCATTAGGTTTTAATTTGCACATATAATGTTTGCTCTTCAGTTAGTAGTTTTCAAGTTGAACTGACAATTTTGTTGTATTTGAATTTACATTATATGGATGGCTCTCTGGAGTAAATTTTTCATACATGACTTGATTATTTGTTCGTGATCTTTCTTAATTATTTTTTGTTTTACCTTTTCTGCCTTATTCTGCAATTCAAGATCTCAAGCTTTTATGAACCTGCCAGGTGCTGTTGGATTCTGGGGCTGTTCAAGCAGATGCTTTGACTGTTGACCGCCTTGCCTCCTTGGAGAAGGTATAATCAACCAATGGAACATTTGTGTTATCCTGTCTGTGCCTTCATTCTTTCCCTCAGAGAGCAAGCAGATTTACTGTTTATTTTCTTGATATGGTAAATGTAGTACATTGAAACAGCAGTTGTGCCACGGGCTTCCATTTTGGCAACAGAAGTAGAGTGGCTGAAATCTATCAAGGCTGACTTGGTGGTAATCTCTTGTTCAGTTTATGGTTAAATACTTGTTGTTTGACATCATTGAAAGGGTATTCCTTTTATCTGAAGTTCATGGTTAAAAGAAACTGTAAGGCAACACAGGTAATGTCAGTGTGTTAATAGACAAAAATAGTTCTCTATGTCACACATTCATGTGGGTTTAAGGTGCCTATTCTGATAGGTTTTAGAAAAGTTTACTTCCTATGAAGCCCCTTTCAGATGGTTTGATTTTGTGCAAATAGGTTTCAGATGTCGTCCCTGTTGCATGTCGTGCTGCTGCAGATGCCGGAATTCATTCAGTTTGTGTAACCAACTTCAGGTACACTTTGGTGTTCTAATGTTTATTTTCAAGAATGGTCTCATTATCAGAGAGGTTTGCCTCATTCAAATCTTAGAGCAATTTTGTGTAGGATTTTTAAGCTATCAGTTTTATATATTTGAGGTTTCCTTAGATAGCAAGTATAAATTCAAAGATGTTTGACTTCCCAATGTGTCTGTCTGTTTGAAGTCCAAATAAATGTAGAGGATGCTTCTGGGAGCACATGGGCGTAACCACAACTGTTGCATCTTGTTAAACAATGGTGCATTTTGCTGCTGTTGATTTGTCGGCTCTTGAGCAATTGCCTCTGTGGTTTATCTACAGCTTATGCTCAAGTTTTTTTGGTTATTTTATTTTGTTTTATTTCTGTTTTAGATTATAATCAACTGAGCTTAGTTTCAAAATTTAACAAGCTGACTTTTAGACTTGAAATTAGAGTCCTTGTTGCCTTCCTGCCTGGGATGCTGGTGGTCATTTTTGAGGATTAAGCTGTAGGGATGGTGCTACATAGTGTTTTATATGTTTGAGGGGATCAGTTTCATATTCTTTCTAAAATGCTGATGTCAAGAAGGAGACATGACTCAACCATAGTTATAGTTTGATTCGTTAGTAGATTTTTGCACGAGTTTCTCTCTGTTTTTTGCCCCCTGCATCATGGTGAGAGATTTTCAGATGCGTCCTGGGTTAATATTCTGTCTTTAGGTCTTCAACCAAGGATTTCTCTCTTCTTCTGTTTTGAATTGTTAGGAATAGAAATGTAATGTGGCAATTCAATGTCTGTTTTGTCGCCTTTATCGCTATTCAGGCATTTCCAATGAGGTGACTGGGCTGTTCGCAACCAACATATATATCTCATAAGCAATGTCAACAGCCATGGTTCTTTTCCCTGGTTGTGATTCAACTTTTGCTTTTAAGTTGTAAAATATGTTGGCAATTGGAGTTTGACTAGTGTATCATCGTCAATTGGCATTAGACAGGACTGTTTTAGGTGTTTATTATATTTTTCGTTTGCTCCTGGCAGTTGGGATTTCATCTATGCTGAGTATGTGATGGCTGCAGGATATACCAACCGTCCAATAATTTGGCAGGTGATTTTAATCTGCATTGGAACTTATCTGCTAAATCTTTCTTTTAAGGGGCATACTGGGGGTCATTTGGGGGGAGGCACAGTAGAGGACAAATATCATTCCCCCAACCAAAGAAAACAAAAGGGAACTCAATAGACCACCTTCCAAATCATTTTAGATTAGTGAGTCATGAAATTCAAATGATCTCTTCTTATTTCCATCTTGGTATTGGCATAGAATGAAAACCCGATTTTCTGTCTGCTTGCAAATGACTATGTACTTGAGAAGTTGAAGAGTGGGTAATGGTCTGGAAAGCTTTAGACTTTACATGCTAAATCCTTTAAGCAAACATCAAAATGGGGCAAGCTTTTCCTGGTTTCCAAAAGCAAAACTGACGAACTAATGGGAGTAATGGAAATCTGTTGGTTTCGTATGTGAATCTGTTGGTGGCATTCAGTGGTCAGATTGGAAGAATAACATCGGAATGCCTAAGCAATCAGGTGTAGAAAAGAAGTTTAAAATGTACTTGCACCAAAATATCTGGCTGTCAATTGTGATTAAACATGTATATGTGAAGTAGAGAAGGTTGCTTGCTATCCTGTAAGAATCTTACGAATGACATAGGATCTAGGAACTACAAGAAGCTTGGAGTTGAGCTGAGTGTGTTTTTGTTTTTCAACAAGCACACAGTTAACACAAAAAGAATCAGCAATATATGTGCAACATTGCAGTGAAACAAATATCACCACTTGTAATAAACTCCTACTGGAAGGTGATATCGATATCCTTGGGAAAGCAAGTGGTCAAATGCCATTCTTGAATTCATCACATGTTGCCTTGATGTAATTTAACTTTTCTCCAGATGTGACAGACCTTACATTGTGTTCACATTATAGGAACTTCAAGTAATTTATATATATTTGTGCATGTCATCAGTTACAATGGACTCATATTAAAAACTTTGTTTTTATCAGGGATTTTGTTAATTTATTTCTTATCAAGCATTAGGTTGGTGAAATATCTTTTCCAATTAAGTGTCTTTTGGTTTTGGTAACACTAAATGGATTTATTAGTAGTTGCAAAAAGAATTCTGAGATAATTTACTTAAGCTTATCATCTTTGTGCGTGTTTTATGGATATTTTGAGCATAGACGTTTTAATATCTACATTCTACTTCAATGAGCTTTTGATTAATCTCTTTGTTTATACAAGTATAGTGATCTTGAACCATCTAATTTTACATTCAACCTGACATATGCAGATAGCTGAAGATTATTCTCGTTGTGAATTTCTAATTCGTCTACCTGGATATTGCCCAAGTATGTCCTGTCCATGCAACTTTGTTGCTTTTCATTCGTTCTATATTAGTTTCCTTTACTTTAGTATCTTATAATCAAACATAGTTGGAGTTTCACTCGTTTTCTGATACCGACATTGCATTGTTTGGATCCCAATATTTCATACTTCTTCAAATTGATATCTTGTGTTTTATTTATTGAAGAAAAGGGGAAAAGAGAAACCTTAATCTTCTGTATTAATGTTTTATTGAAGTTAACTTCTGCTATCTCAAATTATGTAAGAAATGATTTTCAGTGCCTGCATTCCGTGATGTTGTTGATGTGCCTCTTGTTGTGAGGAGGCTACACAAATCCCGAGCAGAGGTTTGGCCTTAAATCTGTGCATGTTCATGTTTGCACACCATATGCTCTTGTGTCCTCAAGTATTGCATTTTGTAGGTTAGGAAAGAGCTAGGAATTGGGGACGACAAAAAAGTTCTTCTCTATAATTTCGGTGGGCAGGTAAAGTTAATGTTTTTCGGATTTGTATCTGACATTTCTCCTATTTTGGAATGTAGCCCTGAAATGACTCTGGTTTCCCTATCAAATAATAATATGTTCTTTCCACTTTTCTTGTTCATTTCAGAATTTGAGTTCATGACAACAGTCATGAATGCATCATGCAAATTAAGTAGAAAACTTTTGCAGAGGCTCATCTTTTTCATATCATTATCTGAGTACATCTATGAGATTATTCCTATTCCTTTTTTGTGCACTGACATAGTAGTAAATGATGCCATGTTTCTTAAAAGGTGTTTGGTGCACTCTCAAGCTATTATAACTAATGAGAATTTTGTCTCCTCTTGCCAGCTATCAGGATGGAATCTGAAAGAGGACTATCTACCTTCTGGATGGATATGCTTGGTTAATCTTCTTGAGCATTTGATCAGTTTTTTCCATCTTTTGCACTGTGGTTTAGACATACAGCGTGTGTTTGAAATTCAAGTGCTCTTTGATCGTGTAGGTATGTGGTGCTTCTGAAGATCAGGAGCTTCCTGGAAATTTTTTTAAGCTCCCTAAAGATGTATATACACCTGACGTAGTTGCTGCTTCGGACTGCATGCTTGGTAACTTCTTCCAGAATTAGGTTTCTACAATTAGTTTTCTTCTGTGGCCGCTAGACATATTATCTTGTTTCTATTGTCTCCTCAGGTAAAATAGGATATGGCACAGTTAGTGAAGCTCTAGCATATGGAGTGCCATTCATTTTTGTGCGCAGAGATTATTTTAATGAAGAACCATTTTTGAGACATATGCTTGAGGTAAAGTATTATGCTTGCTTATTCTGTAGGCTTGTTTTCTGACAATAAAAAAGATTTGAGCTCATTTCGGAATATCCACCTATCTTGTGAAACAGCACTTTCAGTGTGGTGTTGAGATGATTAGGAGGGATCTTCTCACTGGACACTGGGCCCCATATCTTGAACGTGCTATAACCTTGAAACCCTGCTACAATGGTGGCATTAATGGTGCTGAGGTAGATTCTTTCTTGTTTTACTTATTATTGTAAAGCGGAATGTCACCAAGCATAAAACTGACATATGAAAAGATTGAGTTGTTTCCTCCCTTTTTCCATAAATCTCTTCTAAGTCACAGGTTATTAAATAGCTAATATTCTTGGGTTTGTACGATGTAGACAACCTCATCACTTTCAAAGGCAATTTGTGCCGTCGAAGCGGTTTAATAATGAAATGAAGAAAGGTTTACTTGGACTTTTGATATTGATTATTGAAAAAAATGAATACCAAAGTTCATGTTGAATTCTGATTTTAGTACATGCAATTGGTAATATATTAGCATACTGAGATATACAGTATTCCTGGTTTTTTGAATTCTTTGTGACAAAACGGAAAGTGATTATAAAAGTTATTTTCCCCCTTAATGAAACATGCCCAAGAATTGAGGTTGAAGGTGGAAGTGATTGCTTTCCAATCATGACTATCAGAATTAGCTTGCTTCCAGTGTTCTGGTGCTCTCTCTCTCTCATGTGTTTTCCTTGCTCAGCAATCTGCTCAGGTTTCTTTTACACCTCGTTTTGAAATACCTGGATTAACTGTTGATCTCTTGCTGTTACCTAACGACTCCTCAGGTGGCTGCCAACATACTACAGGATACGGCTTCAGGAAAAAGTCATGCTTCTTGTAAGGTAATGTCTGTTCAACTTAATAACAATCAGACTTTCATTTGTCCAGGTTTACATTTTGGTCAGGTGCGTGGTAGTCACAGTTGTTTGTTTTAAGCTTAAGCTTATTTGAACCTCAGATATGTCCAGTCAATATGGCAATAATCCTGGCAACTGAATCTTTCTTTGCAACCAATATTTGTCAATAATAGAGGGCAGACATATGGTACAAGACCATTTCTGTCCTATGGTACCTTCTTTGATTCACTTTATATGTGTGAGATTTGGCTCCAACTTGGTCAATGTCAATGATAAGAGACACAGCTTTAGATTTATGGACTTATTGGAATCCATTTAAGAATGTAGTACATGCATGTATTACAATGTAGTCAATTGGAGAAGTTAGTATCTAAAAGCAAAATGGTTTTCCTCTTTCTTTAGATCTCTCTTTAGCAAAATGACTTTGTTTGCAAGGTCGCAATGTCCAGAGTCTGAATTGTGTTTGTTGCTGATCATACTTGGAACCTCACAAGGTTTATTCTGCATGCTTTTTCCTGATATAGCCTAGTGGATCGAGGAGGTTGCGAGATGCAATTGTTCTTGGGTATCAGCTTCAGAGAGTTCCTGGTAAAGATGTAGCCATCCCTGAGTGGTATGCAGTAGCGCAAAATGAACTAAGTTTTCGAAGTGCATCGCCAAATGATAAATCAAGTCCAGCTATCTCATGTACAAAAGAGTAAATTCCCATCCATTTTCTGGCTTATTCCCTTGTTATCTAATACAATCTGGAGTCTTTGCGATACTTATAAAATATTGCTTTTTTTTGGTAAATGGGATATGTTGTAGAATCGAAGACTTTGAAATTCTTCATGGAGATCACCATGGTCTGTCAGACACAATAAGTTTCCTTAAGGGTTTGGCAGAATTACGTGCCTTAGCTGATCCTGTGAATCATAACACACACCAGTCCCGCGAGAGCCTGGCTGCTGCAGCACTCTTTAACTGGGAGGTATGGGAAATTTATTTTTCCCACTACTGTATATTTTAGTGAGACAACAAATGAAAATAAATTTAATGTCCTGACGTGGTTTAATTCAATTACAAGTATACAGGTCTGCAGAACTCTTTCACAATAAATGGAGTTTCATGGAATTTTCATTTCTCTAGAGTCCTTTATCTCTGTGCTTATTTATACTAATTAGGTCCTCGGAATGTCTTTTGCTTCTTTATGCTCTTGTTTTAGTCAATTTCTGTTTCTACAGGATGAAATATTTGTTGCTAGAGCTCCAGGAAGATTAGATGTAATGGGAGGGATTGCAGACTATTCAGGGAGTCTTGTTCTGCAGGTGGTTTCTGCCATTTGTTTTCCTCCGATATTCGCACTACTAAGCTTTATTCATGTAAAGTTCATTACATCATCACAGTTTATCTCTAACTGTATTGGATGCTTCTGATTTCTCAGATGCCTATTAGGGAAGCATGCCATGTTGCCATTCAGAGGAATCATCCGAGCAAGCAGAAGTTGTGGAAACATGCACAGGCCAGGCAGCAAAAAGAAGCACGAACCCCTGTAATCCAGATAGTATGTTCATTGATTCTGTTTTACATCATTAGTAGCTCCTTGAATTTTGCATAGGAAAGTTTAAGTGAATTTGCAGTATATGGTTTAATCCTAAGCTAGCTAATTTGGAATGTTTCTTGTGCCCTCCCTCCCCCCCCCCCCCCCCTCTCTCTCTTTGAGAGAGAGAGAGAGATCTTTTATTGCTTGAACTTGCAATGAATATTTTTCTGTATGCTTTTGACCTGTAACATAGTTAAGAGACTGGCCTAAACAACACTAAAATTTTATGTCACTATTAGAGATCTTTTATTGCATTTTCTAACAAAATCATCTGATTTTGGCGGAGATGTGCTTTATTTTTGTTGCAAAAATCTGGCCTCTAGGGAAGTCCTTAAATTGGTTTACGATCTATGTGAGCTGTAGAGCTATTGCTTCATACATTTGTTTCAACCACTGGCTTTTCTTTCCACGTGGCCTTTAACCAATAAGCATCATTGTTAGAAAGTGCTCCTTTTTGTCTTTTTTTAACATATTGTACTTATCCTGTGAGTACCATCTAAGTCACGAGAAGAAAAGCATGTTATTTTACTTATCACTTTGTTTTTGTCACACGTCCATTACTTTCTCCGGCAACTCATTTTTTTGAAGATAATCAAATTGGGTGCCTCTTGGATGGGGCCTTTAGTCTTTCCACGAAACCCAAGGACATTTTGACTCTCATATTATTCAAGAAAGAAGAGCTGAACTCACCATTTACTATCGTGTAATCAGTATTATAATGCAAAGAACTTTTCATGATTCCTCCAATGTATATTAGTGCATGCTACATGGACCTGGCAACAGATGTTGGTTATGATTATGAGCCTATTTGTCTGATTTGTTGATTTTCCAGACCTGTGATATCGGGAAGCCACATAATGGCTCAACACGGGTACCTGGGTCTAATTTGTATCCTCAGTTGTAATTGACATATTAAGTAAATATGACGACAGGAAACCAACTTATTTTAATTTACCACTCATGTTCACAAGTGCATATTTGTTGGTGTGAAAGCATATAAGAGAAGGAAAGAAAAGAGTCATGATAATTAGAGGCAAAATCTTTGACATGCATACATAGTGATTTCAACCAGAAGTAACATATTCCAGCTATTCTCTCTGTATTTCTTGTGTTTGTTAACCGTTGAGGAGTCCAAACTTCAAATGAAGTGTGGGACAAAAGATCCAATATCATTACTGGATTTGTATGGGTGTCGATGGGGAGAAGAGTCCACGAAACATGTCTGTCTCAGACTTTTGGATTCTTATTCTGCATGAGTCCATCTCTAGTTCATTGGATGTGGTATTGCAAGATTATTTGGTTGCAGATACAAAAAATCATGAATAATCTCCTTTTATTTTCGATTTTTGTTCTTCGTGAATTCATTTCTTGATCATTGGATGTGGTATTGGAAGATTATTTTCTTACAAATACATAAAATAGTCAATAATCATTACTTGCTGCTTGAAGGTATCGTTAGGATCAGAATTGGGCAATCGTGGACCAACGTTTGACATGGACTTGTCAGGTTTAATAGATAGTGGCAAACCTATATCATATGAAAAAGCACGAAAGTACTTTTCGCAGGATCCATCACAGAAGTAAGTGCGTTTTCTATCATAGGACTATGTACTTTCATTGTTATCAGTCACCAGTCTCGTCACTTTTCAACAACCCTTTCTAGGTGGGCAGCATATGTTGCAGGTACAATTTTGGTGCTGATGACTGAATTGGGTGTTCGTTTTGAAGACAGTATCAGCATACTGGTATAAATGCTTTTAATTGTTTATGGATTTCATGTGTATACATTTGATACTAATGTTTCTTGGAAAAATTTATGCAGTCAGCACATGCTTTAGTACCAATGCAAGAAAAAGATTATTTTATTTACTTATTTTAGATAAACAAAAGAATTGATCCAAAGGTATTCATTTGATTGTGGAACACTCTAATAACAGGGATGCCAAACATGCCATCAAATATCTTCCAAGAAATAAAGCAAGGCACCATAAGAAGTAACATGTTAATCACAAACTGGGCTAGTTAGTGCTGCCTGCTGACCCATAAATTATTCACAACAGATTCGTTGATTATGAAGATTTTACAAACTAAGAATAACAGCGTCGGATCATGTTTTGAAGAGCAATAAGCTTTGGTGATAATTGGAATTGAATTTAGTCCATGTAAAGAAGTTCTATATGTTCCATTTCGTTTTGAATTAAAAATATGGATGTAGCTATCTAGAGGCAGGAAATTAAACAGTAAGAAACACCTAGCAAGAAATTATGCAGAGGGGGTTAATGAGCCAAAATAAATATTAGAAGCAATAAGATGCTGTTAATGGGGATGGGCTTCACTTGCCAAAATAGATGACTCAAGATTTTAATCTCGATCTGGTTTCTCTTAAAAGTTTAAATTTCCTATAGTTTCTAGGTGCTTGAGTTGCACCAACGTATTGCTAACAATAGTTTCCACCCAGGTAAGCTCAGGGGTCCCAGAAGGCAAAGGGGTATCCTCTTCTGCTGCAGTAGAAGTTGCCAGCATGTCGGCTGTTGCTGCTGCTCATGGTATATGCCATTTCAATTTCCTCTTTGATGTAATTTTTGGTGATGAATGCATCCAAGAATTTATGTCCTAATTTTGACTGTACAAACTGTTTTAATTGCTCTTGCTTCTGTTGGGTCTAGTGTAGCTATTACCTATAAGTGGAGTATGGCCATTCAAAAGTAGATGTTGTAAAATTTCAGAATCATCTTAGTCAAAAAGAAATTATAGATATTCATTCTGCACAGTTGGCATTTCTATGTACTTAATAATTGATTATAGTGTTGGTGCTGTTAAAGTTCACTTACTTTAGCTGGGTTACATAATTGTCCAAGTGATAGCGTGATACTTCTCTTTTTAATGTTAATACTTTTAATCCCCAAGATTTTGTTCTTTTCCTTAAAGTTTTTTAAAGGCTTAGGTAGGGAAACTTCAATTTTTATAGACAAGTGACTAATAAGGTTAAATTGATGGTTGTAGAAGCTGAAGATGTAAAATGTCACAAATTTGGTTTGCATATTTGGCTGAGGTGGTTCTACAGTATGATTTATGTGTTTATCTGCCACTTACTAAGCTATTAAAATGGCTAACACCCAATCAAAGTACTCATGATTATGCCTGATAAGTTATCCTCATACTTGATAAACATTAATTTTTATGTGTTACACCTATTCTTGCAGGATTGACCATTGCCCCGAGAGATCTTGCTTTGCTTTGCCAGAAGGCATGCTCCTCTAAACTTCCTTTTGTCTGTGCCTTACTTTTGGTTATATATTAGCTTTTATACCACCAATTTTCATTTTAAGTTCCCTCTTCAAGCTTCTAACAGGTAGAGAATCATGTTGTTGGTGCCCCATGTGGAGTGATGGATCAGATGGCTTCTGCATGTGGTGAAGCAAACAAACTTCTGGCAATGGTTTGTCAGGTAAGCATAATCTGGTGTGCAGCTTTTGCATCTTTTATGACAATCCAATTAATTCTAAACCATACATTGTTCCTATGCAGCCTGCTGAGGTACTAGGATTGGTAGAAATCCCGCCCCATATACGTTTTTGGGGGATTGATTCAGGAATACGCCACAGGTGTTGCATCTGAGAATGCTTTCCCTTTGATGCCTTCTTGTTTTTTTATTCTTGCAATTGGCATTATTATGATATCAAAGGAAAGCACTCAATCTTAGACTTTTTATGTCATGCACAAAAAAACTAGGGTTATTTACCAGAATATTTTAATTTTTGTGGGTTCCCGACTTAGAGAAATTGATTTCTAATTGATTTTGTTTCATTCTTTCTCATTTTTCTTCTTCTTGTGCGTCCTTTGTTGTCAAACTCCAACTCCACTTCTCCACTCCTCCCCCTCAAGTCTTTTGTCCAGTTCTTCCAACCAAACACTCCATTTTGTTTTCATGCAAAACCACCAAGGCCCAACATCTCTACTAGTTCTAGTGTTGTAATCTTCCACTTCCATGGCCCTCATCTCTTCTTGTCGATTTGAATTGTCCCTCTTCTTCTTCTGCTACTTATGGTGTTTGTTGGCTTTGGTTTACTCCTGCTGACGATGACGAGGATGAGAATTACTTCTGCTGCACTCTATTTTGGCATCTTTATCATCATGATTGTCTGGCCACTGAGATTTGGCCAACACAGCAGATGAAAGAAGGCACCTCTGCATGGTAGTTTGATATGACGTTGATGGTAGTTGTGGTTGCACAGAGGGGGTTTTGGCAGTTAAAGATGCCAGAAGAGGCGTGTTTTAGATGGTGTGCTTTTGTTGCTGCTCTTCCTTTTTATTCTTCTCTTCTCGTGGGAGTGTAGAGGAGATTTATGGAGAAGGATAAGAGGAGAAGGAGAGGGAGTAGACCGAGGAGAAAAGGAACAAGATTAGCATAAGACTTAGAAGCAATGGATAAGGAAGAAGTTGATTGTTTTAAAGATAGACGTTAAGGCTGCTGATTGTTTTAGAAGTCAATTTCTCTTTGGGAACCCATGTGAAACCTACAAGGCAAAGCCAAAGTTGTTTGTGCCAAGGCAAAGCTACTTATCAACATATTCTGATTATTTTGCTGAGTCACTTCATAATTGTGGATTTATCCTTCTGACAGATATTCGCCTTTCTCATTTTGTGGAAAAGTATTTGATATTCCTTATGTTGTCCTTTTTGTGGTTATTTTGTAGATTTAATATTTGTTGGGGAACTACAATAAAAGGGTCCTTTCAAGATAAATACTCAATAAACCAAGTTAAAGTACCATGTTGGTACAAATGTACCTGAACAAGTTTTTTGTTTTTATGCAGTGTTGGTGGTGCAGATTATGGATCTGTGAGGGTTGGTGCTTTTATGGGTAGGAAGATAGTGAAGTCTACTGCATCTGCACAGATTTCTTGCTTGTTAGAAAATAACTCTTCCCAGCAAGTCAATGGGAACACCTCAGATGAAAGAGAGAAGGATGGAAATAATTTACTTGAAACTGAGGCTTGTCTTGATTACTTGTGCAACCTGTCACCTCATAGGTAACATAGCATCAATAGATTCAATGCTCTTTGGGATTGGTTGTTTGTTTGTTCAGAATCTCATGATACGCTTTTTCCTCAATTTTAGATATGAGGCTTCCTATGTTGATAAGCTTCCAGAGTATTTGCAAGGGCAGGAATTTTTAAATAAGTATGTCAATCATGAAGATTCTGTAACAGTTATAGACAAAAAGCATACCTATGCAGTGAGAGCACCAACCAGGCATCCTATATACGAGAACTTCCGAGTCAAGGTCAGTTTTTATTATACACCATAGATGTTGTATGAGCAGGTATTCCTTGATTGTAATCTTCTAAATTTTGTCCATGTTGATCTAGTAAAGTTCCAGGCTACAGCAATGGAGTCTTAGTCAGAAAAATTTGTAATTACCACCCTTAGGTTCCAAGAACCAGAGTATGGATCTGTGAGGGTTGGTGCTTTTATTGACCACAGTTTATAAGAGATTATGCATTACCAAGAATACAGAACGCCAAAGAAGTTTGCGGCAATTCTTTCTTCTTTTTTCGTTTTTAACTTTAAATTTGCTTTCCTAATTATTATTTTGAAAATGTCTATTCTCTCTCTCTCTCACACACACACACATAAAACAATACATTCCATTATGGAATAACACAAATGCACAATGCTGACAACTATCTTTAGAACCAGAACTTCAGATTTTAAGTCCGCTTCCCTGCAAATTTTGCCTATGTGCTCATTAATTATCTATATTCTGATGAAATCTTCTGATGAATCCTCTTTTATACATTCTTCATTTTGAATTAGTTCAGCAATGCTAGAGATCAACCATTATGATGAAGTTGTCTGATTACGAATTTTGCTCTTGCTGTCACCACTGTGGATTAAAAAATGCAGGCCTTTAAAGGATTATTATCTGCTGCTCCCACTGACGATCAGCTTTCTTCTCTGGGAGAAATAATGTATCAGGTACTTGACTTTTTTTTTTTTTTTGTCTTTTTCAAAAAACCTATAATCAGATTCTTATCTGAGTTATACATTTTGTGTATTTATATTTACTCTATGCTGTTATGATGGTTCAACGTGAAAATGAACAGTGGTATAAAGAGAAACAATACAGTTTTTCCAGCTCATGATACTCTAAAAATGGACAAAGACAAAAACACAGTCAAGGGCTTTAGTTGAAATTTAAACTATGGCTCCAATTTTTTCTACTTCTAACTGACACAGTGCTATGTACAGTGTCATTACAGCTATAGCCACTGTGGACTTGGCTCGGATGGGACAGATAGGTTGGTGGAATTGGTACAACGACTGCAGCATTCTAAATCGGCAAAATCTGAAATGGGTACCTTGTTCGGGGCAAAAATTACTGGTGGCGGCTCTGGAGGAACAGTTTGCGTTATTGGGAGGAACCTTCTGAGAAGCAGTGAACAAATATTTGAGGTAAATTTATAAAATCTTAATCGTTTACTTATTCTACAGAGATGACCATCTTTTCCTTCCATTTTCTTGTCCCTCAAAAAGTTCACCCTTTGCTTGCTTGTCCTTATGCTGATGTTGGTGTATGTCAATAAATGGTTCTTAAACATTCATATGATCGAAGAGGTTGTGACTTTACAACTTTGGTTGGGGGCGAGTGCACTATCCATTCGTTATCCCTTCTGCGTATGCTGATGAGTGTGTCTTTAACTTATTGTTATGCGTATCCTTGAATTGAAAGAACTATTGATTATTTTCTGCTCGAGCACTTGCTATCAAATATTTTCATCTTGTTTAAAGAATAGCACTATCGTTTAATGAAATTTAGAGATTGTACTTCTTAAGGATAGATAATGATCTGCATCCTCATATCGACCAAAGACCGAGGAATTTGGATGAATTTCCTTGTAAGCATGAAGCAGAACATCTACCATGTAACCATATGCACTTGATGTCTTACATTGCTTTGAAAGCTAAACAAGACTGACTTGTTTCTTATCTTCTTCTCCCTTCATATTCCTTTTCCTTTTGTGGTAACATTGCCTTGTGAGATATGTGCACCAAATTCCTAGTCCAATTGTTCAAGGGGTCTCGTAGTATTCTCTGATTATCTTCTAAATTCTTGATGATTTTTCTTTTTCTTATGTAGATTCAACAAAGATACAAAGCTGCCACAGGATTTTTGCCATTTATATTTGAAGGCTCGTCACCTGGGGCAGGAAAATTTGGTTATCTGAAAATTCGTCTCAGATCCCGTTCGCAATAATGCTATTCTTCAGGATTGAGCTTTTCAAGCTCTAAAATAATTGCAGGAAGGGTTATGGCTCAGAACCTTTCAATGCAATTGGAACACTAAATTGCTTCTCCATGGGGGAAGGGATCGGTTGGGTGGTTCGGAGGAAAGGAGTATAAGTGAAAGGTCCCGAGTTCAAGTTCCCCCACATACATTAAGAAAAAAAAACCTAAAAAAAATGCTTCTCCATATTGTCATGTCGGTGAATTTGTCTCTTTTTTTTTCCTTTTTTTTTTTTTTTTTTATAGAAGTTCATTCCCTTGATGCTGTCTTAGAAACAAAACAATTTCTACAGTTTTCATCTCTTTTCCAAATTTTAGTTTGGGTTAAAATTATTAAGGAAGGCAGCTTGCAAAGTGCATGGTAAATAAAAGAAAACTAAAAGTGATTCAAGAAACCAAGTGTCTATACCTTTCGGTTTTTTTAACATTGGATACTTTTCAATTTGATTTCTAGAATTTTACGTACATGATGATATGAGAGACCGAATTTATGTGCATTTTAATTCCTTCAGTATTGTATATTGTGCAAGATCTTATGCTTCAGTTAGATATTTATTTGAAAAAACATATTTTCTAAAATTGAAATACTGCAGACTAAATTTGACAACATGAAAAACATAGAGAGAAATTGTATTGAAAATGAACCATGTTAGGGAGCCAAATTGTGCTAAAATTATTAAAATTCCACAAACATGGGACAGAAACAATGGTGAATGATAATCTTTAGACATCTGAACAACCTTCAAAACCATCTAAACTTTTATCAAAACAAATTTGGGACGAGTTTCCTTTACAAAAACATTGGTTTTCTTTCATAATTGGAAAGAATACCACAAAAAAGGGATAATTTACGGAACCTCCCTTGAGATTTTTGATAATTTTAGCCACCTCTCCTAAGATTTGAAAAATTATATTTACCTCCCTTGATGTTATGAAAAGTTTATGATAACCTTACTTTACAAAATTTAAGTGAAAATGAGTTTAAAGAGAAAAATAGAAATTCCTTTTTGGTAATACTTCTTTATCCTAAAACTCTAACATCATCTAATCTAGTGCTCTATCTTCATTCCCAATTTTTTTATTCTAGATTTATTAATCAATTTACAAAAAGTTGACCAACCAAATAGCGAGGCATTTGTTAAAATAAGTATCTTCAAAAGTTACTTAACCAAAAAAAAATGTTCAAAATACCAAAAAAGAAAACTTTCAAAACATGGCTTAAATTTTCCTAAAAAAAAACTAAATTAAAATTTTCACCTAACAGATAATTAGTTTACTTTTTAGCATTTAGTTTGTTTTACATATCAGATAAGTGTAATATTGGGTATTCATAATATATATATATGGCGTCGTGCACGACGGTCGTTCGTTTACGTCGTTTTTGTGTGTGCTGCGTGCCTTACGTTGCATGATCTTGGCATCCAAGCTGGCATCGGTGACCGATTGGGGTTGTCGATGCACGGCGTGGGTGCTCAGACGGTGCAGCCCGTGACGGCGCGTGGGTAGCGGTGGGCATGTTTGGGCTGGTCGGATCCCCGCTGGTGCGGCGACGTCTTCCCTCGCATTCCCCTTCAATCGTTGGCGCAAGAGCAACATCGTTAGCCTTGGCCGCCCACGGGTTTCCTGTGTTGCATACCTATTAGAAGGAATTCGGATGCCCCAACATTCAACGTTCTCCCAACGCCGTCCCGCCCGATCGGGCTGCGGCGGCGTCGGGGAACCGCAAAGGCGAGGCCGTGTTCCGAGTCGCAGCCAAGCGATGCGTCTCGGCCCACGAACTGTAGCCTGAGCTCTCGGACGCGGAACACCGGGAGGGCAGGAGATCGTCGACCTCTATTTGCCCGAACTTGGCGTCAATCGCCCGCATCGAACGACTGCCATCGTCGCCTCGAGACGTCACGTCTCCTTCGAGAGGTTTCCATAATTTCCAAACCTCAAGAGGCGGCTGCAATTGTCAAAAATCTGATTTTTGAAATTATCCCAAAAAAAAAAAAAAAACAGCAACAACAACAACAACAACAAATGTATACCCTAGTAGACAAATATTTGAACAACTTGTCTCACGCCTTTGCCTTTGCCCGTCATAAAGGAAGCTGTCTACTCAAGCCTGCAAATGTTTCTTGGTGATAAATAGGCTTTATACCACATGCAATGGGCAAATTGCTTGAGATGACTATTCCAACAATTTGCACCGAATTCAGTTGGATTTAGACAGACGGGGCCAACACCTGTCTTGAAAGGACAGTTATGGAATTATCGGATAACGGCCACAATTTGTTTTGCAGAGAGTACTGTCAAATTTTTTGACAGGATAATTTTTCTTGGTAGAGTCGTAAGTAACGCAGCGTGCAATTTGTCATCGCTGTATGCCATGTGCAAAACTTTGTGTTCCACATGATGCGAATACGATTTGAGCCATTGAAATTTGTTTGATGATAAGATTATCGTATCAAAGTTTAATTATTAATAAAAGTCTAAGAGTAAGTTTTTTTAATACACTGTCAGTGTATAATTTTTTTTTTTTTTTGGTGTTACGGCTGCAGGTTTAGATCATGTTATAATACTGTGAATTTAAAATTGAAATTGAAATTATATATAGGTGACGTATCTCACTATAACTAGTAGTGTAAAAGAATCACTATACGGTTAGCGTATAAAAAGTTAATTCAAAGTTCTAAACTTATAGCATTACTTTTAGAGATAATAAAAGTGAATGTCCAATTTAATCATAAGTCGGTTTATCTAACGGGTGGCCATAAACAGTCATTAAGATATATTTCAAATGTTATATTTTTTAAAATATTAGATTAGTTAGAGAAAGTAAATAAATACAAGAAAAGGTAAGTAAGAATAAATAAGGAAAGTATATAAATGTAAGAAAAGATAATAATTATTAGTATGTATGTGTTTGTGTGTGTGTGTGTATATATATATATATATAGTAGGTTGGATTAATATTAGGTGTGCTAATGGATGCCGCGAGAAAACCCATCAAAAATACTTTCAATGTAGTTGAATGTTACTTGACGCAATTAAGTAGTACCTGAAAATAACAAAGCAACAAAAAATGAGCATTATTTGCTTGCTCTTTACTGAGCTAAAATTAGTTTGTTATAGATGATAGTAACATGTAACACCCTAGTGAAACACCCCTCCCTCGACCCCCAATGGCACTGGATCCACTTGCCTCCAACTCCCTGGATGGTTGCATTTCCAAACAAAGCCAACAAAATAGACTACCATTTTAAAGATTGATCGAGGGTTTTCATAGATACAAGCACACCAAAATATTAGTCGAAAGTAAACAAATGTTTCAAGAAACTTGCGTTTGGATTGGTTATTTTTTGAAAAACAAGATTTTCATATACAGTGGTACAGTAATACATAAATAAAAATAATCACAAAAATATCAAAAACAACCCCAAAAACACAAAAAAAACCTCAAAACACTAAAAATACCAAAAACAATCTCAAAAGTACTAAAAACAGCCTCATCTACAATAAAAGTTTTTCACCTACATTGTTGCGGTAAAACACCTTCAAAAACAGCTAATCCAAATAGACACTAATTCAAAACAGGAAAGATTTGAGTACATAACAAAACTATTGGAAAAAAAATGCTCATTCTCATTTCCCTTTCAGCATAATCTTGGATACATGTAAAGTCCTCCTCCAAAAGAATTGTAATATCAATTTTAACATTATAACAGAAGATTGTCTTTGATATAGAGCTAATATAAATTAAACCTATAGTTGAAATTGTACCATGAGTGTATAAGCTAGGGCTTAAATGTACTAAAGAAGCTTATGTGTTGCTTCTTTCTACACGTTGGTATATCTAAGCTAAAAATGACAGTTAATTAGGAGAATTTTACTGGCTAAATCTATATATCTTATCAAAAGGCTTGATAAGATTAGATGGATTATGTTGTGCTTATTTGAGAATTTAATCTTGATGTATTAAACTTTTATTCAAGCTTTTATATTTAATACTAAAAAACCCTTAAATCATATATAGTTCCTAGCTGGATGGCATATGATCCATATGAAGATGCCCTGCCTTTCGGATACATCTACAAGAAACACTTCCTCAAAGAAAGCAGTAGTGTCTTCTTGTCTGCAGCAGCTGTGGAAGGCAAGTAGGGCCTGTGAATCTTGGCTTTTGCCCAAAGTTGTTCAAAACAGAGAATAAAGTAAGAGATCGCCTTATGGAAATATACAAAGGCTTTTGTGAAACATCACGTGCTGTGCCTAGGTAAAATTATTGCCTTCTCTCAAAGAAGTTGGCCAACATTCCTTAAAATGGTAAAACTGTTGAATGCCATAACTTTCTAACTTTATCAACAAAAAAAGAAAAAGCCTTTAAACTAATATTAAGTTGCTGTATTTAGTGATAGAATATTTAGCATGTAAGCAAAGCTTTGTAAGTTACTTAAAATCTCACCACGTTTTAACAAATTATGGACGTCTACACAGTCAGGTCCATTTTTTTTTTCTTTTGACTCTTCTAACGGGTGCTTAATGAATACTGTTTCAGTACATATATGATACTTCAACGTGCATCACCACTTGTAATTGTTGCATTTTAGATACTCAACCAATTTATTTTTTTTCCCAAGAAACAATCATTCAAAACTCATCTTAACTAGATTGAACACCAGTTAAAAAGTATTTTAACTTTCTCAATATAACAAATATTTTGGAATATTTTAAAATGAAAAATAAAAATATAGCACTTTCAATAGAACGGAAGTAATAACAAGTTTCCGTTTACTCAATGATGAATTTAACACGCATGTTCAGCATGCGGCGGCTGAACTTGCTGAACATTGTCAAAATGTCTTAATTGATCATTTCAGTATAACAGTGCAAAATCCCACCCACTTGACAGTATATCACCAAAACAAAACAACATCATCAAAAAGCTAGGGATTGCACTTTTAACCTGAAAAATGAAAAAGAAAGATTGTCCACTTGATCAAAAAGAAAGATTGGCCACTTGATCCCTTTACAAAAGAATATAAATGGAAAACCCTTTTTGTTGCCAGCTTTGTTGTCTTATATATAGAGAGAGTTGAAGTCATATGATCAACACGGCCAGCCGCATTTCATTGAACTGTGACTTCTAGAGAGTCTTGCATGAAAATGCAGAGAATGGACTGCAGCCAAGGATGACTTGCCGGAAAGTCCTCTGCAAATTTAAGATTTGCTTTGTTGAATAAAAGCCGGCAAGTTGTCCTTGGCTACGTTTCATTCTCTTCTTCTCATGTGAGGCTTTGGAGATGAAGCTACAAAATTCCTTTGTTGCCTCGTTCCTTTAAACTCTGTGTATAACTCCTAAAAGGTACAATCTAATATTCTAATTGTCGCTTTTATTTTATGTATATATTATGGTTACTCTTTTATATCTTAGATTTATGTTTAGGTCAGAGTTAGGGTTTAGTGCCATTGATCTTCAAAGTAGAGTTTAGTGGCAAACATTTTTTTTTTGTCACAATCACTTGCAGTTTTTAGGTAGCTATACATTTAGAGAAATGACTCTGCCCTCTGGGCAGTTAGATTAGTACTACCTAAATTTTGTTTTGCCTAGTGTAAGATGTGTTATTATCACCTTTTGTAATTCCATTGAAATTCAATGACGTAATTTAGTAGAGCCTCACATTTTCTTAGAACAGAGGTATGTACCATGTTTAGAAGAAATCATCTACATGATGTATATTGTACAATCTATTAATTAGTAGTAATTGATAAGGACCTTTTTTTTTTTTTGCAATTTGAAATTCAACCAGAAAAAGAAATAATTGGGAAAGATTTTTTTTGTTCTCTTTTGGGAAAGAAATTGAGTATTGCTTTCACGATTTTTGACTATGTAGGATTCCTAAACGGCTGCGCTGTGTAAGTTCTATTTCATTTCCCTCTCTTTTTTTTAACACCTTCTCGTGCCCTTCACATATCAAACTATCATATTCAAAGTTTTGTATATCGTTAGTACTTAATTTCGTTCAAAAGATTCAAGATTTTGTACATCGCTAGTACTCAATTTCGTTCAAAAGAATGTGATTTTATGCTAAATAATCCAGCAAACCAAATCAATTAGTAATTTTTTTAACGTTTTAATAATAAAATTGCAATTTGAGTAGAATCATAGTATTAGTTTCTGGCTATCTTTACATAGGCATACATACTCTCTCCTGCTGTTCTTTTCTAGTACATTGATTTTGAGCCTCAGAAAGGAGGAAAATGATTACTCTTGCATGTGCAGTGCTTGTCACGATTCAGGCAGGACAAAACATGTCCATCTACGTAGCCTTTCTGATGAGACTGGAAGAAAAAGGTGAAAGGAACAATGACGAAATTTGAGAAAACCGACAAAGCAATGTTGCTGTATTCCATCGCCAAAATCGATGCTAAGTTTAAATTAAACATGTCAGAAATAGAAAATTAATCAACTTTTAACCTAGTTAATTAACTGCTGTCTTAGTAAACTGACAACATGGTATGGAGAAGAACATGTAGGGATCTGCATAATGGTATTTTTGCAGCAGAAAAGGGTGCACATAAATAACTTGTCTGCATAAATGTGTCCATTTCTCAAATCGAAAATTCCAAGAAAGTTGATATTCCATACGTTTTCCATAAGTTGGTTGGTTGTCTAGAATAATTTTCTTGATCACAGACTTTAAATTATTTATAAAACTAATATCCTACCATTTGCATCAACTGGCTAATGTCCTTCTCTCCACCCTTAACATAGCTGTCGAATTTATTCGCGTGAACAATAATAGCAGGTGGATTCAACATTCCTTTAAGTCAGCAATTAATCTAGGGTTGGGCGGCTCTTCAATACACATTTTCCTTTTAGAAGGTCCCACCTGCTAAATTAATAGGTAGATCGACAACTAGGTTTAGTTGTTTCTACCTTTTGAACTTAGTAAACGTAGGTTTGAATCTCAAACTCTCTTCATTTTGCTTCTCTCTTGTTAAACTTTGTGTTTGGATTGCATTTTTCTGGATTTTTTGTAAAAAAATTACTATAGTGATTTGATGTATGTGAGGTAAAAAGGTAATAGGGAAATGTATTCACGGAAAACGTAGCAATTTTTCAGCGAAAAATGGCTGTCCAAACACCCCCTTTAATCTTTTGCATTGAAAAAGAACCATATCTCAAGGCATTTGGTGCTCCAATGTAATTTTCCTAGTTTGGCAAGAGAGAGAATAGCATTTTTGCCCAACTAAAACTTGAGAATTACTTTCACAATCCAGATTTTTAGTTATGACAATTATTAATCATGAATTGCAGATGAAAACAACTGAAAAAAAAGAGCAATATGTATTGGATATCATTCAGATAGTAGTTTTGATATTTTGCAAGAAACTCACAAAGAAAATATTTTCTAACAAAACTACAGAAGTGAAGCTTGTATTAGGTAAACATAACACAAGCTCTTTCCATGCTAAAGTTACAGATTGCCTAATGTCCAACTCTCAGTTGCCAAGGACATATTGTAAATGGTCGATGAGGTTTTGATTTGACTCTGAAATCTTCCTCTTCCCTATTTTTGCCTTTAATGCTAGAGCCTCCACTTGAAAAAAAAAAAAGAAAGAAAATTCTAAGCCTGTTAGACAAATAATTTTCTTTCTAGTCTTCCACCGACCATGATGAAAATGGCCAAGGCTCAAGTTTTTGTCATTTGAAATTTTGAACTTCAGACCATGTGATCTCAACCCTTTGACAAATGGGATTCCCCTTGATTTCGATTAGCTGCTAATTAATAATCCAGCTGCTAATTTTGCAAAAATTAAAACACATAAAACTTAATAAAGACTACTTTTTGGTCAGTCTTATTTGAATTTTTTTTTGGGCCAAGTTATGAACTTTTATTAATAAGATTGAAAGTTTAAAAGGAGGATAAGGCCTCATTTTCATAAGAGAGGTGCTTTCACCTTAAACCTCCCATTTAGCCTCCAACTCTCCATTCTTTTTTTTTCTGTAATTTTTTAAATTTATTTTAATCAGATAGAACTACATTAAGTCTTTGGATAACATACTTCCTATGTATGCAATTATCAATCAGCTTTCCCAACACATGTAAGGAAAAAAAAAATCTTGGAAAAATTCGGTTTCTTAGTAATTTTAGACTATTTTATCAAGAACAAGAAATAGCTCAAACAGAACAGAAAATTATTAAATAAAAAATTGAAACAGAAGTAATGACTAATGAGAGCGTAGGGCTTCTGGAGCAAGCAGCTCCATTCGCGCCTGTACAAGTACATTATCGCATAGTAATTTCATTCCCTTTGTAAGAAAAGCTTTAAAAGGTACTGAAGGAAAGAATGCTGAAGATTTCACAAGAACAAGAATGGAGTGATCAAGAAATATTGCAAGTTTTGGAGCTAAGAAACATTGACAAAATAAACTGGCCAAAACCTATGTCTTTGAGAAGGCCAACTCTACCCATTCTCGAACTCCAACCATTGAATTAGAACTGAGTTTCACCAATTTAGCAGTTATCTTCTTTAGCTGCTCATCAGTTGGTGGTAACCCTATTTGAGCAGCCAGCCAGTCCGAGCGTATAAACTGTAAAGTACATGTGTAAAGTACCCAACATATTGTGGCAAAAAAAAAGAAGAAAAGAATCTTCAAAAATTCTTTTGCGTTTATTAGCATTTGAATCATACCCAAACTTAAAATGTAGGCATGTCAATGAATCACGTCTAGTTGGGTATCAGTTAAAACCCAACTTATACTCATCATATTTCTGAGATAGGATATGAATTTTCAAAACCATACTCAATACAAGATTGAAGTAGTAATTCTCTTGTAGAATATGCTCACACTATATTCTTAAGTTCCAATTGATGAATATAGTTATTAAGTTCGGCGTCCAAGCGATGGCACTGTATTAACGAGTTAAGTAAAAGGCTCATGTAAGTAGTTTTTTTTATATACATGTTTCCATTTCTTAAGTCAATTAAACTCTATATTCACTTGATATATTTTTTTTAGTGGTGTTAATGGGTAAAATTTTATAATTTTCGGGTAAAGTATGGCATAAAAAATTTTCAGAATAATTCAAAATGCTTGTACCTTTTTTTTTTAGAATCTACAAATAAAAATACGAATTATACAAGTATTTAAACAACGTGATCCATAAAATATGTCTTAGTATTTTCCTTTTCTATTAGAGGTTCAAATCGTGGGAAAATAGATACTTTTCTTTGTTTGGTGTCCAATCCAATTGAATAAAGCCATGTATAATTTAATTTGACGATCAATAAGCAATACCGTATACTCCAAGGGAAATTTGTGGGCATGGTGCTACGGAATGGCGGTTTCCTTCGTAAGCCAGCAATGTTCGTCGACATCCACCAGCATCTTTTTCTCTAGAAGGCAAAGTCATCTTTCCCGACAAAAGCCGAGCTACCCACTTGGCTTGTAATTCCACCACAAGAAAATTGATGGTCTTTTGGTCAGAAAATGTCGACATTCATTAATGGAATCGAACCTAAATCTTCTCTAGTTTAAAGCTAACGACATTTGTTTCACTAAGAGTGTATGTCTAAGAGGGAAAGACTAATAGAAATTCTTTCACGCGAATTAGATCAGTGACATAATTCTTACTATATGACAGAATAGGGAGAGAAATTGTGCATACTCTACCTTTTTAATGTTATTTTCTTTTTAAGCATAAATTATTTGATAAAAATACATAAAAGGTAGCTTGCATTTGAAATTTTAAGTCCTACGCAATGTTTTTGAACCCAAACTGGAGAGTGAATTGGAAGAGTTTCCGGTTTGCCGTTTAATCGGTAAGATCGGTTCAAATATTTGATTATTTTTTATTTATTTTAGTTTTAAAAATTTTGAATAAAATCAAAATATTGTTTTAAAAAATAAAAAATCAGTAAAATCTACATTGAAACTCTTGATTTTTACTGGTCCAATCGATTCTTGACTCAATTTGTCTGATTTAATTGAATTTGTGAGTTAACTATTGAATCGAATCAAAGGTACGACCGGTTCAAAGTTGAATCGGTCAAATTAATCAGCCTGATCTCATTTTCAAAACATTGGTCCTTAGTCTATGGTACAGGTCTGGCACTACAAGTTGTGGTGGAAAGACATTCCCGTACAATGGCCTAACACGGTTCTCATCAACAGCAATTATTCTACTTGTTTTCAAGATTGGAAAATCATAGTTACACCTCTCAACAACATTAGCAAGATTTAAGCAAAATCCCTGATGTGTATAGCTAATGCATTTTCTTATCAAATAAAGAGGAAAGACTCAAAAGCACTGATTGATTTCTACCTGGTACAGTGAATTATGATATCTGCAGCAATCAACGCTCCATCCTCGAATGCTACCTCACCATTTTCGTAGCAATATTGGATCTAGTATGTATACATTAACACAATTAGAGTTTGCATATTAAGAAAGGTGTACGATAAAACTCATATTTATTTTTTATCAAAAAAAATTTTGGAACTAAAGAAATCAAAACAGCCAAACTATTGACCAAGTCAGGTACCATGTTAATCAAATATCTTGTGAACAAGTTAAGAATAAGATGCAGTTTATCTCAAAATCAAAATTGAGGTATGACATCCGAATGCTGCTGCCATATATTTTCGTAGGTCTCAAGTTTTCTAACCTCAACTTGTGGGAGTTTTGATGAAATGTGAACTTCATTGGCTACTTTAGCAACATCGAAGGCTATCTTGAAGCCACTTGGCCCGTGACCAATCACAACTACAACCTGCAACATTTTCGAAGGCAAGAGAGAGGGTTCACTGAGACATGATACAGGAAACAGTAACTACGACTTAGCAAATTTTTCACTAATACTTGATCCTTGTAAGGCTGAGGAACACAGGAATTATGGCTATGAATTTGCTTTCCGGCCCACTTTTTGATTCTTGGCAATTATTAAAGAAGTGAAAAAAAGTTACCAAACAGGAGTGCTAATAAAAGCACCAAGCCAACTCTGTAGATGCAGTTGTGCTTAAGGTAGTTATTCCACTGGTAGTGTGAACCCTAATTTTTAGTTTTTTCCTTTTCTTTCCCTTCCAAAAGTACATAAAGATTTCATTTAAAATGGTCTAATCAAACGCATTAGGCTCACTAAGTACTCTTACAAATTATAATCATATAGTACGAAACTAGACTATATGCCATCGTTCATCTGGTTGTACGGTTATATGCATCAAACAAAAATTGTTCTTACATGTATGGTCCATCACCCATCCCCCAACCCCACTCCGGGAATCATATAGTACTAAGCTACATTATATGCCATAGTTCATGTGGTTGTACAGCTTTATGCATCAAATAAAGGTTGTCTTTTTTTTTGGTAAAACAAAGGCTGTCTTTTATATGCATGTATGGTCCCCTCCCTCCTCCTCGTATGGTACTAAACTACATTACGTGCCATAGTTCATATGGCTATGCATCAAACAAAAATTGACGCTATATGTATGCTTCCCCAGTCCCTCCCTTCTTCGGTTTCGAAGGTGGTTTAGTTCCCCTCTGTTCCTAATGACTCCGTTACATTTGTTCCCTTCCTCCATGATATAAGAATAGTTATAGTTTGTTAATGGCTGACAAAAAAAAAATCCCTCTCTCCTCCCCCCTTCCCGAACCAAGGTTTAGTGGGAAGAATGAATACCCGGAGCATTTGCTAATTTTGGTTGAGTGTAATGACCAATACAAACCACGACCACGTCAAAATGTTCTTCTTTCTTGAATTGATCATCACCATTTGTTTTCGACTCAACAATCCACTTCTATTCTTTGCTTAACGGAAATGACTTCAGCATTAAACTGAATCAAGTCATCAAGTCCAAAGTCTCTAGCAAAATCATTCAAGAATTTGAGGACCTCATGGTGATCAGGAAAACATAAATATTTACCATTTTTCTCGATTGTGAAGGAGTAATCTGTAAATTCCATAAGTTGCATAGGAAGATTTGTCCGAAGTGAATCGTAAATGCTGCTATGAACGATTCTTCTATTAGGGTCGAGGCCAAGTGGATTGACTTCAGGATCGTACACTCACAACCCTCCAATTTGGTTTGATCTCTCATAGACCACAATCAGCTGGCCTTCTTTTTGAAGCTCTCGGGCTATCAAAAGGCCGGAGACACCAGCTCCGATCACTGCCACCTTCAGAAGTTGACGTCCCGTGGATAATGATACAAGCCTGCAGCTTATCCTATTAGTTACTATCAGAAGTTGACGTCCCATATATAATGGTACAAGCCTGCAGACCACAATTTTCTTTCTTTTTTTTTTTGTTTCTTGATTAATTAGTTAGTAGCATGTCATCACATGAAATATTCTTATTGTTCAAGGTTATTCGCAATTTTGTTTCTTTTTTAAAAGTTTTGACAAACATATTATGTGCCCGACAGATTCCATCATTATTTGGAAAAATTCATCAATTGTCCTAAATATGCTTCAAAATAGTGATATTGGCGATCAAATTTGCTTTTGTCAAAATTTTAGGGACTAAAATTACACTAAGTATCAAATATTGGGGATCAAATTTATTTTTGTCAAAACTTTAGGGATTTAAATTATACAGGTACCAAACATTGAGGACCAAAATTACATTTCTTGTTATTGACAAATATTTGGTAGATTTCCAGATATACCCAAAAAAAGCGAGGCAACATTTTCTATTTTTGATGGTGTAATTTTGGTAAATTTACTATAATCAATATGATGGCTCGAAGAATGCGCCCAATTTTACAAATATTTGATACGGATCATGCAATTTGGGTTGCTTTTGCCTTCTTCCTAATAGGTAATTTTCTACCATGTATTCTTGCAATTCTAGGGATTTTAAGAGAGGTTTAGCGATAAGCAAGTGACATAAATCAATACATTTATAGGAAAGAGAATTTAAGAAAATATAAGGGGTGCAAATAGAAAGCAACTTTAAAATTTCTACACTTTCCAAGTTTGAAAGTAATTTTTTAAAAATTGAGTGGGGCTTGGGGGCAATTAGCCGCTAAACCACATCTGGCTCCGTCACTGCTTTGTTGAATCTTGTTAATTTTCTAACTTATTGCCTTCTTCCAGTTTTGCTTTTAGTTTCTAGTAATCTCGTCTGACATATATACCTTCTCATAAATTTTCTGACCTTTTGTTTGCTTGTAATATATTTCTTTTCTAATTTTTCTTGACACTTTTTTCTCTTAAGAAAAAAATTAGGCTCATTTGAACACTAGACTGTTTGACTTAATTAGACTCGTTTACATTCCTAATGTAGAGTTTTTCAAAAAAATTTATTGGAGTCAACTGATCCCACTTGGAGCAATGTAGCTCCACTTGTGCAATTCGCTGAGAATGACATGTGCATCAATGTTACTTAAAGCCTGTGAAGCAAGATTTGAATTAACGTGCACGGGGTATGCATATAACAATAAAACCCAATTTACAGTCAAGTTTTGAATTTATAATCTCCTAAACTACCCCACACGTGATTTTTCGCAAGTATACGGGTCGTGGATGAGTATAGGGTAATTAGGGTCGAACCCACAGGGAAAACGGACAACTACCGGTGCTATTAAAGTTTCTTTATTATTTAGACTACCAATAAATTAAAATCAACAAATCTAAACTACTAATGAGAAGAAAATACAAATGAAAGCTTCCCGGGTAATAGAATCCCTATCTACTCATGTTAGTGTAACTTCTCAACTAATTGACTACTAAAATCTCGGTTAAGACATGGCGTAATTTTCTTATGTACGTGATACTGGTTTTCACCAGTGTATCAACCATACCTATAGTTAATCCATACTTACTTTTGTGGTTATGAAATCAACCATAAACTCATTTGTTTCTATGAAATTACCACAAAACAAGCCACAAAGGTGCACGTCTATTTTCGTAAGTGTACTCCCTAAATTTAACACTTTCATGAACTAGTGCTAAATTTCAATTTTCATTGCAAATCTAACACCTTGAGATTATCACAATCAATGGCCACTTAATCATGATTTTGAGAACAAAAGTGCTAAATAACTCAATCAAGATAATAGCCCAAAAATAATCAAGAAATCAACACATAACAATCATAGATAGTTCAATCAAATATCCAACACTTAAACTTCAAAACAACATCACAAACATAATACCCAAAACTTGTATTAATAAAACTTAGAATCCAATCAAAGATCAAGGGATGGAGAGAAAAAAAACCCTTGTCACTAGAGCTTTTTGAGTCTCTCCTTCTTAATCTCCATCGGCTTCCTTGTTGAGTCAACACAAGAGTGGATGAACACATACTATAATATCCTACACTAAAACAAGAAAAGAAAGAGAGGAGAGCTACATTTGTTGAGGATTTGTGTCTTGCCTCAAAGGGCAAGGCACAACCCCTTTTATCTTTCTGCTTTGCTCCAAGACTCTCTCTCCCTAAAAGTAATTAAAACTAAAACTCTCCAAAAACTTCTTGACGTGCGCAGGATATGCATACAACAATAAATCTTAATCCACAGTCAATTTTTGAATTTATAATCTCCTAAACTACTCTACACGCGATTTTCCGTAAGTATACGGGTCGTGGACGAGTATGGAGTAATTAGGGTTGAACCCATATGGAAGACGAACAACTACTGGCACTACTAAAGTTTCTCTATTATTTAGACTACCAACAAATTAAAATCAACAAATCTAAACTACTAATGGGAAAAGAATACAAATGAAAGCTCCCCGGGTAATGGAATTCCTATTTACTCATGCTAGTGCAACTTCTCGACTAATTGAGTACTAAAATCTCAGTTAAGTCATGGTATAATTTTCTTGTGTACGTGATACCCACTTTCGTCGGTGTACCAACCATACCTATAGTTAATCCATATCTACTTTCGTGGCTATGAAATCAACCATAAGCTCATTTGCTTCTATGAAATTACTATAAAACAAGCCGCAGAAGTGCACCTCTACTTTCGTGAGTGTACTCCCTAAGTTTAATACTTTCATGAACTAGTGTCAAATTTCAATTTTCATTACAAACTAACACCTTGAGATTATCATAATCAATGGCCAATTAATCATGATTTTGAGAACAAAAGTGCTAAATAACTCAATCAAGATAATAGTTCAAAATAATCAAGAAATCAACACATAGTAATCATATATTGTAAGGATCGAAAACAACCAAGTGGAAGAGATAAACAATGTACAGATCACAAACGTAACAATAAGTAAATAGAAAGGAAAGAATTGCAAACCAATTAACTACCCAACTCCTCTTGAGCTTGTAGATTAATTCAAATAAGCTTCTTCAAGTTGATGAATTACAATCACTCTTGCGTACAAAGGAAGGTTCACCTCCTCCTTGTCCCGAACACCACTCGGTCAAGCCAGGAAGTTTTACTATCCCTCAGGACAACCCTCACAAAGCTACACTCATGAAGTATTCACTCACAAATGAAAAGCTTACAATGAACCTCACACCACTAAGACTACAAATCTTTTTTGAAGAGTATTTTCTCACTAAAATCACTCTAGATATTTTGTATCTTCAGTGTGCAAAAGTTGTTTGAAGTATCTGACCAACCACTATTTATATAGGATCAAGAAAATGCCTCATTAATGCTTCTAACGGATAGAAAGCAGTTGAAAAGTCAACTAGCCGTTGGAGTGTCGGACGTCCAGTACTCCTGTTTTTTGCGTCCGACAGCAGGCAGTGAGTTTGAGAAATTTTCTTCAATTCTATCAAACGTCCGGTGCAAGCTCTTTGTGCGTCCGACAGCAAACAAAGAGATTTGAGAAATCATCTTGTTTCTATCGGACGTCCGGTGGAGACATATTCAGCGTCCGATGGTTTCGTCGACTTCGAAGGATCCTATCGGAAGTCCGAAACATGCGTCCGAAGTTGTGCAATGATTATCGGACGTCCGGTACTGTCATCACAAGCGTCCGACAACTTTCAGCAACCTTTGTCTTCTTTCAATTGCACTTGTTCATGGAATCAAATAACTTCATAACTGAAAGTATATCTTGAAGAAATATTAGTATTATCCATTGTTTTGTAAACATCAAAAGTTAGGGACCAAGGTCAACATATATAGTTCAACCAAATATCCAAGGTATAAACTTTAAAACAACATCAACAATATAGTATCCAAACTAGTAGATTCACTAAACATTGAGTTAAATACAAGATAAAGAGTTTGGGAAAGAAGATAACCCTTGTCACTAGAGTCTCCACCGTGCCCCTTCTTCATCTCAATCTTCCTCCTTTTTCAGCCTTTGCAAGAATGGATACATAATACAAATACTAAATTAGTCCTACAAACTAAGAGAAATGGAAAAGGCTATGAATGTGGTGGGTTTGTGTCTTGGCTCAAAAGGCAAGACACAACCCTTTTTGTTTCTCTCTTTTTCTCCAAAGCTCTCTCCCTTTCTAAAACTAACTAAAACTAAAACTCATGAAAAGCTACTTCTAAGACTAAAGGCCACTATTTTATAATCTTCAAAAGCTCTTGAATCTTCCACAAGAAACTTGGCTTGGTGTTGAAGAATCAAGATTGTGAGATGAAATGACACAAAGTTGACAAAAGTTGATATTTTGGACCCAAAATATTGCTACCAAAACGTCATGGATGTTGTCAAAAAAAAAAGGATGAAAAGATATCTGCAAGTTGCGCAAGTTGCACAAATTGCAGATTTTTCCCGCTCAAATATACGAAACGGTATCTGAAGCGAATTTCACTATCCGGCGCCATATACTGTTAAACATTCATTTTCAAAACATTCTCTGACGAGTATCTGGCGCGACTATCTAACTTCACTTTCTCAATCCGACGTCGCATACTGCTCAACACTTTTTCTTTTGTAAAACCTTCTGGCGGGTATTCGATTTAATATCTGACTCGAAATTCACTATCCAGCCCCGTATACTGTCATCCAATTCGGTGATGACTTTTTGTAAACGGCCTCGTATTGTCCTTGCTCCTTCATCCCTACCAAAATATGATAAACATTAACAATTAAAAGGGACGAATTCACAAGTCTTCTCAACATTATTCAAAGACATCAAATATTGCCAAAATGGTTACTCACATTACCTTAGGAGCTCAGAATTAACTATAAATAAACCAAAATATGCATAAAGTATTAGGTAAAATGGACACTTGTCACTTCTTCTAAGACTAAAGGCTCCTCTATTTATAATCTTCAAGATTTCTCCCAATCTTTCATAAGAGGCTTCATTTTGTCTTGAAGAGTCAAAAAGATACAATTGAGTGACATAAAGTTGATCAGAATTGATGTCTTGGATCCAATATGTAACTGTCAAAATGTCATAAATGCTGCAAGAAAGAAGGATGAAAAGCTGTGCAAATTACAGATTTTTCCTGCCAAAGTATCCGACGCTGTATCTAAAGCGAATTTCACTATCTGGAGCCGTATACTGCTAAACACTCTTCTCTGAAAAATTCTCTGACGAGTATCGGGCACGATTATCGGACTTCACTCCTTCAATCTGACGTCGTATACTACTCAACACCTTTTCTCTTGCAAAACAATCTAGCGGGTATCCGATTTGATATCTAACTCGAAATTCACTGTTCGACCCCGTATATTCTCATCCAATCCGATGATGTCTTTTTGTAAACGGCTCCGTATTGTCCTTACTCCTTCATCCCTATCAAAATATGATAAACATTAACAACTAAAAAGGATGAATTCACAAGTCTTCTCAATGTTACTCAAAGACATCAAATATTGCCAAAATGGTTACTCACATTATCTTAGGAGTTCATAATTAACTATAAATAAACTAAAATATGCATAAACTATTAGGTAAAACGGACACTTGTCACACCTCCACACTTGAATCATTGTTTGTCCTCAAACAATGCAAAAAATTAACCAAAACCAATGATTCAAAGTAGTGGAAGAGCATACAATGGAGACTCATGTATAAGGTACAAAAGAGACGATCACTATGTAAGGTTTGGATCCCAATTCTAGTACTCCATAATATCAAATAAAGGAAAGCTTATCATACCAATATTTGATCAAATCCAATACAATGCCTCATCCCTAATCTAATCATGCTTGTTATGCAACTAGCATAATTAACAAATGTAAAAGCTAAACTTGTAACCACCCCTTAGAACTTATACAAACAAGGATAAGAAACTAAGAAAACTTTTACACCTTGATCACATGCTTTCTTTTTTTCTTTTTTTCTTTCTCATCAAGCTTTACTTGAGTAGTGAACTTGTCTTTTGACGCAAAGACAAACATTGGTAGATACATGCCCCCAGTTACTGGATCAACTCACAAACTTTCGTTGCTTTGCATACTCTTAGTTCTAATACCGTTTTACACGAATGCCGACATTTGTATATGTCAACCCCGGTTACTAAGTGTTTCGAATCATTGGAGTAGATGCATATGTAATCAACAATCATAACATTTTCAATTTTTTTCTTTTGTGAAAGCAAAAACACATTACTTGATCTTTGCAAAAGCTAGAACTAAGGAAAAAATTATAAGAAAAGTTTCACGTTCATCAATCATACCAATCAGACAACTTACATAAACAAATCAAGAACAATACATTTCATGAATTTAAGGAAATCTCAATATGATAAACGCTACTTTATAAGACATTCAGTTTCCTAAAAATGAAAATTTTTCACCTACATAACAACAATCTCAAAACACCTTACACATAATCTCGTACAATAGGCACGACATAACCATCAACACTATTGGTACTAAAGTTTTTGAAAAAATTTTGATAGAATTTTCCCTTTATTTTGGCCATTCTCCCTGCCAACAATCCCAAAATCCAACATTTCAAATATACCAATATCACCAAATATCAAATTTTTCAACAAATATATCAATTTTCACATATATACCAAAGGATGCATTCAATTCCAACCAACCTTACCCCCACACTTAAATTACATATTGCCCTCAATGTGAAAAGGTAAAAGGAAAGAAAAGGAACACTCTCCTAGCATAATAGGTGATTTGTTGTGGTTGGGCACTGACGGATTTTTGATATAAGTACAAATTTAATTCCGAAATATACCCGTTTTGACTGCAAGTATATAGGTCAAATTAGTAGTTTAGAGCAAATATTGGGTCGATCCCACGAGGAAAATTGGAAAACTACCGGCACTACTAAAGTTTCTCTGTTATTTAGACGATCAATGAATTAAAAGAAATAAAACTATGCTAAACCTATGCAAGATAATAACAAATGAAAACTCCTTAGGTCATGGTATTCCTAACTACTCATGCAAGTGCTATTTTTGGATCATTGAGTACTACTATCTAGGCTAGTTATGGTGTAATTTCCTTATGTATGTGAAACCTACTTTCGTAGTGAATCAACTATACTTACAACTAATCCATACCTACTCTCATGGTTATGAACTTAGCTACAAGTTCATTTTTTCTATAAAATTACATGAAATGAATTACTAAAACCACATAGGTGCACCTCTACTCTCGTGAGTGTACTCCTTAGGTTTAGCACTTCTTGAACTAATGTTAAATCTCAATTTTCATTGAAGAAACAACACCTTTAGATAATCACAATTAATGGTACCAAATTAATCATGATTTAAAGAGATAAAGTGCTAAATAACTTGCTCAAAATAATAGCATCAAATAGCCAAATAATGAACACCAACAATCATAGAAAGTTCAACCAAACTCAAGACATAAACTTTAGGCACACATAATAAACATAGAATCCAAACTTGTATATTAACTAAACTTAGAATCAAGTACAAAAGATAAAGAGTTGGAAAGGAAAAGTAACCCTTGTCATATAAGCTCTTTCCTTGCCTTCTTCATCTCCATCTTCATCTTTGCTTAGCTAATAAACAAGAAGGATGAACTACTAGTTAAACTATCCTATACTATACTAACCTAACACTAAGAAAATGTAAGAACTACATCTTTGTGATATTTCTTGCACTCTTCAAGCTTTCTTGACTCTTGCAAGTCCATGGCTATTTATAGATGATTTAGTCAAGAAATGAGGCTTCAAACATCACTTTTACAGCTGCAAAGTTGTTGTCACACGTCCATTAATAGCTGTGAATTATTGGAGGAGGAAACAAGTTGTACAAGTGGAGAGCAACCATTTTTGACCAGAATCCAGCCAAGAATCCGGCCATAATCCGGCCGGATTGTTGGCCGGATTACTCCCCTGCCTTCCTGTGCAATTTTTGTCCAGTCTTCAATATTGCTCCAATTTTGCCTCAATTGCAACTGAATTTTTCTTGATGATAGAAGCTGAATTAACTCTTGACCAAAACATGAAACCTATAACCCTTTGAGTTAGCTTTCTAATGCATCAAGAATCACCTCATTTGAATTTGTGTAGGTGGAGAAATGACTGAAATACCCTTGACTGTTCAATGCCTTGTTTTAGCTTCGACCAATAGAAATTGGCTACTGTAATTCGGCTTTTTAACTTGAAAAACCTTCAAACTGGATTTTGATGTCTTCATAAGTTTTGTAGATCTATCTCTTATCTTCAAAATGGTTCAAGAATCATTTCAATCCGATAATTTTAGTTCAAGTTATAGCCGAAATACGAAAATGTGTCAAAACTGTCAACTTTCCTTTGCATCCAAATAAAGTATATTTCCAACTCCTATATAAATTATGGATAAAATACAAGTAAAAAGTGGAAAAATCTCATTTAATCACTTAAGAGCATTTTACACCCATTATAGCCAAAATGATCCATTTTCTTCCTATGATATTGCTAAAGTGACTAATAATAGCATAAAATATCATTCAAATATAGCATAAATTAGTCACTTATCAGGCACCGTTGATTTCCAAGTATCTATTGAAATACACTCGTTTTACCTTTATTCTTCCAACCTACAAATTGAAAGCAAACACACTTAAAACATATCAAAATATAAGAAATTTAACAAATCGTTGGGTTGCCTCCCAACAAACTCTTGTTTATAGTTATTAGCTTGACTATTTTGCCTCATTGTCAAGCAGACTTTATCAAAGAGTAGTCCACCAACTTAGGTTGTGGTGGATCTACAAATGGTGGCTTGAGTGAATGAGTCACATATCCAAAAGATAAAAGAGTAGGAAGGGATTTACCTGTTCCAAGTGTTTTATAGGTATCACTTTGTTCGTACATCACTTGAGAATTCATCAATAAATATGTCCCAGGAATTACTTGTGCAATCCTGCTTTTAGAACCTATAGGTACTAAATATTCCTCAAGAGGAGTAACAAATGCATCATTCAAAGTTACTTCTTGAATTTCAATATTAAGTCCAAAAACATTATCAGAATGGATGGAAATAATATCATAATCATCTTCTAAACACAATTCACTTCTACATGTAATACCCATACCATTATCTCTAGAAGAAAATAGCATAAAATTAGATGAAATAACTTCACACAATTCATGTAATTAGTCATGTATTCTACCAAAGTACAAAGTCAATTCTTCTATTCTATTCTCAATCTTAGCAAAACGGTCGGATATCACATTAGTTAGCTTTTCTATATCTAAATCCACTTCATTAGTAAATTTTTCAATAGCTTGCTCCCAAGGTAGTTTAGATCCAAAGACTACTTTTTTAATGGTTTGATTAGAGTCGTTCATTAGCCTTTCTATAACTAACTCCTATGATGAATTTGAATCATACTGGACAGGTTGGGGTTGAAAATCAAAAAAATTGAAAAAATCATCAAAAACACAATAATCATACCAACCATAATCATGCAAATTACCACAATTAGAATCATAGTGATCAACATAAGAAGTGCAATGCCCAAATTCATCAAAATGACCCACATATTGTACTTGCATATATTGATAATTAGAATGGTAACCTCCACACAAGTCATAAACCACATTATTTGAATTCTAGGCATTAACATTCCTATGTTGCTCAATTAAATGCATCAAACTGTCCAATTTAGTATTAAATCTCAACATACTATCATCAAGGGACATACCTGCGTGATTATCATGAATTCCTCTATTGTTATAGTTTTGAAAGTTTGAAGGATTCACTTCTTCTCTTCCTTCTCTCAAACATTATCCTCCAAAAGTATCTATCCTTCTTATTTCTTAAAGATGTTTTCAAATGCCTCAAAAGTAAGATTAGACAAAAAAAATAGATACTAGTAACACACTCAACAAAAACGAAAACAAAACAAAACAAAACAAAATAAAATAAAATACACACAAACAAACACACCATTACACAAACAAAAAAAAAAGGATAAAAATAGCACAAGGGAGCAAATAAAAATGTCTGAATTAATAGAGTCACTCTTCATGCCGATATTATCACAAATCTTCCCCGGTAACGGCACCAAAAACTTGACGTGCGCGGGGTATGCATAAAACAATAAAACTCAATTTACAGTCAAGTTTTGAATTTATAATCTCCTAAACTACCCCACATGTGATTTTTCGCAAGTATATGGGTCGTGGACGAGTATAGGGTAATTAGGGTCGAACCCATAGGGAAGACGAACAACTACTGACACTACTAAAGTTTCTCTATTATTTAGACTACCAACAAATTAAAATCAACAAATCTAAACTACTAATAGGAAGAGAATACAAATGAAAGCTCCCCGAATAATGGAATCCCTGTCTACTCATGCTAGTGCAACTTCTCGACTAATTGAGTATTAAAATCTCGATTAAAACATGGCGTAATTTCCATGTGTACGTGATACCCGCTTTCGTCGGTGTACCAACCATACCTATAGCTAATCCATACCTACTTTCGTAGTTATGAAATCAGCCATAAACTCATTTGCTTCTATGAAATTACCATAAAACAAGCCACAAAAGTGCACATCTACTTTCGTGAGTGTACTCTCTAGGTTTAACACTTTCATGAACTAGTATCAAAATTTAATTTTCATTGCAAATCTAACACCTTGAGATTATCACAGTCAATGGGCATTTAATCATGATTTTGACAACAAAAGCACTAAATAACTCAATCAAGATAACAGCCTAAAATACCCAAGGCATAAACTTCAAAACAACATCACAAACATAATACCCAAAACTTGCATTAACAAAACTTAGAATCCAATCAAAGATAAAGAGGTGGAGAGAAGAAAAACTCTTGTCACTAGAGCTTTTTCAGCCTCTCCATCTTTATCTCTATCGGCCTCCTTGTTGAGTCAATACAAGAGTGGATGAACACACACTATAATAGCCTACTCTAAAACAAGAAAAGAAAAAGATGAGAGCTACATTTGTTGAGGATTTGTGTCTTGCCTCAAAGGGTAAGACGCAACCCCTTTTGTCTTTCTTCTTTGCTCCAAGATTCTTTCTCTCTCTAAAACTAACTAAAACTAAAACTAAATCTCTCCAAAAGCTTCTTCTAAGACTAAAGGCTCCTCTACTTATAATCTTCAAGATTTCTCTCAATCTTCCATAAGAAGCTTCATTTTGTGCTGAAAAGTCAAAAAGATACAATTGAGTGATATAAAGTTGACCAGATTGATGTCTTGGACCCAATATGTAGCTGTCAAAATGTCATAAATGTTGCAAGAAAGAAGGATGAAAAGCCGTGCAAGTTGTAGATTTTTCCCGCCAATGTATTTGACGCGGTATCTGAAGCGAATTTCACTATCCAGCGTTGTATACTGCTAACACTCTTCTTCGCAAAATTCTCTGACGAGTATATGGCGCGATTATCCGACTTCACTCCCTCAATCTGACGTCATACTCAGTATCTTTTTTCTTGCAAAACCTTCTAGCGGGTATCCGGTTTGATATCTGACTCGAAATTCACTGTCCGGCTCCGTATACTTTCATCCAATCCGATGATGTATTTTTGTAAACGGCACCGTATTGTCCTTGCTCCTTCATCCCTACCAAAATATGATAAATATTAACAACTAAAAAGGATGAATTCACAAGTCTTCTCAATGTTACTCAAAGACATCAAATATTGCCAAAATGGTTACTCACATTATCTTAGAAGCTCAGAATTAACAATAAATAAACTAAAATATACATAAACTATTAGGTAAAACGGACACTTGTCATGAATCTCAATAATCAAATAAAATTGTAGGAAATTAAATAAAGGGATAATTTCAAAAACCTCTCCTCAGGTTTCTGATTATTTCACTGGCTTCTCTCCAAGTTTTGAAAATTACACTAACTTCCCTTGAAATTTATTATCTTGTAACATCTCGGTCCAACCAATAATTAAAAAGTGATATTAGGAGGTAGAAGATAATATGATTCCATCATTACCTCTCATCTACTAAATTATTTAATTAATCTAATACCAGTCCAAACATGAAAAAAAATACTAGAATTTACTGCTTTTCATCAGGGGATTAAATCACATATGAAATCAAAAATAGTATATCATTCTATATATTTCACTTAATGTAAGATCCAAATTACTCTTTTCAGTTACAAACCCTTTGTCAAACATAATCAACAACAAATAATAAAAAAAAATTGTAACCAAAATATTTCAAAGAGCGAACTTTAATACCATAAAAATCTTAACAACTAGCCTTCATATGTTAACAAGAATATTTATGATGTTAAAGTTTGTTCTTTATAATATTTTGGTTGCAATTTTTTTGATTATTTGTTATTGATCATGTTTGACAATGGGTATGCAACTGAAAATAAGTAATTTGGATCTCGTATTAAGTGAAAAAAATGATATACTATTTTTTGATATTATATGTGATTTGATCCCTAATAATAAACAGCAAATTTTAATATTTTTCTTGAATATGATATAAAAAAAAATGATATACTATTTTTTGATATTATGTGATTTGATCCCTAATAATAAACATCAAATTTTAATGTTTTTTTTTTTAATATGTGTGTTGGTATTAAATTAATTCAATAATGAGTTGGCACAAGGGGACTCCGTACGTAATCGATAATCCGTATATATTAGGGGCTGTTGTGGGTGGGGGAAGAGCGAGAGAGTGAGGGGACGAAGGGTTTCTTTTGTTGAAATCGCAGAGGATAGCGGTCGCAGAGAAGAGGAAAATGCCGTGCTTGAACCTGTCCACAAACGTCAAGCTGGAGGGCGTTGACACCTCCGCCATTCTGTCTGAGGCCACCTCTACTGTTGCCAAACTCGTCGGCAAGCCTGAGGCTTATGTTATGATTGTATTGAAGGGGTCTGTACCCATGTCATTTGGTGGAACTGAGCAGCCAACTGCCTATGGTGAGTTGGTTTCTATTGGGGGACTCAACCCTGATGTGAACAAGAAGCTGAGTGCTGCAATTTCCAACATTCTGGAGACAAAGCTTAATGTGCCAAAGTCGCGTTTCTTCCTGAAATTCTGTGACACCAAGAGTTCCAACTTTGGATGGAATGGGTCTACCTTCTAGGTTCCGTATTTGCAAATGTTGAGCTTGTTGACCACGGGGCTCAGAATTTGGAAAATATGCATCTTCAATGTTTGTGTAGTAGTACTTGTATTATGTTCCAAGCAGATTATGTTGATGCTCCAGAGCATCCATCTTTAGAGAAGTATGCAATTTAATATACTGGATATTTTGAGATCGGTTTGAACAATCACTAGATGCATCTCAATGCTGTTCAAAAATATGTGGCTGGTGAATTAATGCTACATCATGCAGATCTGAATGGAATTAGTTGATATTTAAAAAAAAAAAAAAAAAAAAATTAATTCAATAATGCAGTAGATGAGGGGCAATGATGAAATCAAATTTTTTTTCTCTCTCCTAATATCACTTTTTAATTATTCATTGGGCCTAAACGATACAAGATAATTAACCTTAGGGGAGGTTATATAATTTTCAAAATTTGGAGGGAAGCCAGTGAAATAGTCAGAAACCTCTGGGGAGGTTTCTGAAATTATCCCTTAAATAAAACCAAACCTTAACCAGCTGGTTAGCCCAACCACGGAGACATGCTTAATATTCTCCTTTGAACCCCGGCCCAAGGAGCCACCGGTAAGGTGCCCCTTTAAACCCAGCTTGGTAGCTGAGTTCTTCTTTTTCATGAACCCAAGCAGTAAAAGTGCATTGACTGTAAAATAATTAACTTATTTTGGAGAAGAATAACTCATTCTTTTCATGATATTTAGCTTTTCCGGACACATAGAGCTTCAATGGAAGGACGGCCTTTGAACTGCATCAGGGATTTTGTATTTGTCACAATTTCATGGTATAATGTATGAATTAGAACAACAGATATAGACAGTAAGACAATAACTTATAAAAATAGTTACATTTTAACGTCTGTTGAAAATTATGCCTTACAATTTGATATCATCATATCACCTACCATATAATTGGCTGTAAAACTCAAAGCTGAACATTGACGGGGTAATTCCTTATTCAATTCTGAAATCCTTCTCTTTCTCCATTTTTCTATGTAAGGTTTGGAGTCTCCCTCTTAAATAAAAAAGACAAATCAAAGGCTCCTTTTTTTCTTTTTCACTTCATGGGTGTATTGTTCCCGTTTTTGCTTTGTATTCTTAGATCAGATTCTTAAGTATATGCTTTTATCAGATTCTTCTTTTTCGTTTGGCTCAGAATTCTGTTTCGATATGGAAAAATCTGTACGAGCTCCAATACCAATTATTTAAAGGTAAAATATTAATATGCAAAAAATTGGAAAACATTTTATAGCTTTCTCATGTCTTTGAGTTATGAAATTTCACTTTATCGAATACAATTCATATTTTTAAGTCAATGGAATTACTAGTTACCCTCACTAACTCGTGATAAAAAAAAATTTCCAAATACTCGGTAACACCATATTTAGTACAAGTAATTGATAGGTCAACAATCAAATCAATATAGGACTGCTCAAGACAATGAAGAACAACATTTAAGAATAATAAAAATTCAATTTATCCTTTGTTTGTTTTAATTTTCAATCCAATCACATATAAGATTACTCATTTCTATTTTCTGTAAATGCTCAATATTTTAACTATGAATTGCTTAAGACTGGACAAAAATACACAAAAAGAAATCTTAACTTAGGTTGGCAGTTTCTTATTGAATATCATCAGCCATTATTTTATCAACTCTTAAGAATTAGTTGATTGGGAAAATTATTTATTATTTATTTTAGTTTTTTGCTTTTCTATCCCTCTACACACCCAACTCTCAGGTAAAAAATTTGAATCCTAAAGTTGAAAGTGAAGAGGAGTCTAAGAGGCCCCCTCTAACCACTGAAGCCGACTGCAGTGGTTATTTAGGAAGCTTACATTACTTTAAGTTAAATATTGCACACATAATTCCTTGAGTTTTGGGAATATTATCCAATTAATTTTCCCAAAAAATGTAATGCAGAAAATCAGGGCAAATTCAATCCCCTAGTATTTAAAAAAGAAAAAAATAATAAAGAAAGAGCTCTTTTGAAAATACAAAAATCACTTATCCTGAAAACTCAAAAAAAAAAAAAAAAAACAGAATAGAAAAATTAGGTTCGAAAAAAAAAAAAAACAGAAACAGTGAGATTGCTGGGCTGCTGGAGCAAACAGCTCCATTCATCCCAATGCAATTACATCATCATCCTTTTAATTTACATAGTAAAATTCGTACTCTTCGTTGAGTTGTAAATAAAGGCGCCTCAGAAAACGATGGAAGAGCAGTAAAAAGGTATTGAAGGAAAGAGTACTAAAGATTTTACAAGAACAGTAATCGTCTGGTCCAGAATTATTGCAAATTTGGAAGCCAAGAAACATCGACTAATTAACCTTGCTGAAATCTTTGTCTTTAAAATGGCCAACTCTCTAAATCCAACCCATGAAATGATAATGAGTTCGATCATTTTATCATATATTTTTTTCAGTTGCTCCTCAGTCGGTGCTAACCCTACTTGAGCAGCTAGCCAGTCCAAGTACTTATACTGCAAGAACATGCCCAAAGTTAACACTATTTTTGCAATAAAAAGAACCATGGCTTTATGTTCGTTAGCATTTCTATGGTATCCATCCTGGGATCTATTTTAACAGGGGTTGTGGTCTTCTGTCACACAACTTCTTATATTGACAAGTCTCCGAGAAAAATGTTTTAAAACATGAAACATGTGTGAATTGAATAGATTGAGTAATAAAAGTATAGCAATAAAAATTGTAACAAAAAATCATTTGAGTGTTAACTGCGCTTGAGTTTTCACTAAACTTCGCCTATATCTAAAAGCCCTAGACTTGAACTGTCATTGGCCGTTCCATGTCAGCCTTGATTTAGCAGACTCTTTCAGATGATCTTCAAATCATATGTTGATTTCAAATTGGTTGGAGCCAGCCACGGATTTAAGGGGGGGCTGGTGGGGGCTTAAGCCCCCCCCCAAAGCCGCCGGAAAACACGATTATATGCTTGTACACTTGAACAATTACATGATTGTGTTTTAGAAGGAATAGGTACGTACAAGGAAAGTGAGTGTACTGTTTAACGGCTTGACATTGACATGGTAAGGATCCCGTTGTCTAAATCAATGAACCTTACATTCTCCAGAATTTCGTTGTCTATTGTAAGTATATGCAATTAGCTCCGAGTAGTATTACCTATCGTGCAAAAGCACGCAATCAGATTATTCTAAAGTATAGCATTCTTTGGTGCTCAAATTCTTTGACAAGTTTTGATTGTCAACATTGTAATATATTAGTTTTTTAATTTTTATTTTGCCAATTTGTTTTCTAAAAATATTATTTGCATTGAAGTCATCGATATAATTTTTTCAAACTTTCTATTGAACTATTTGAATAATTTATAGGTCAAAGTCTAACATATTATAACATTGATACACTCCTGATATCATGACATTTAAGTTATAAAAATAAAATTTTTTATACACAACTACAAATATGACTATTCCAAAGAAAATCTATGAATTTTTTATCTTTTTTTAATTGAAAATAGTTATATATTTGTTTTTGTACAAGTGACATATTGGAGCATCTTCTCATAATGTGCAACTTAGGTGGTTTGTGATATTATAAGATATTTAATCAAATGTTATTTCTTGTCTTAATTTTAGTTATGACAATGTTATATATTTATGAAATAGACATACTTTTATAATTAAAGTTAATATTTAATATTTTAAGATGTCATATATTTAAATAAATGAAAATTATTTTAAACATAATATATTAAGGTAATTTTGTTCGAAAAAATTTTGGCCCCCCCAAGGAAAAAATCCTGGCTCCGTCACTGGTTGGAGCTAAATTCGTCTGAATACTTGATGGATGGATGTCTTTGCATTGATATGCACGTATTCTTTCTTCCGGCATTCAAGAATTTCTTTAGTCAACAATCTCCTTACCCCCTCATCCTTTAGCTCTTCCATGGGAGAGGCCAAATGGTGTCTCACCCTGAATTTTTTTCCCTTTAATCTTTGTTTTGTTATAATTTTTCTTGCAAGAGTTTATCCTCTATTAGAATTTTTTTAGTGAGTTTCGCATCTCTTATGATTTTCACTTTTTGCTTAGGTGAGAGTTTCCTCTCTCCTAGTAAGAGTTTTTTCATTATTGTTGTTATCCATTTTTTTTTCCCTTTGTTCTTGTTAGATTTAGATCTCTAAGTCTCAAATCAATTTGGTCAAATTTAAAATTTCTCGTGGAACCCATTGGATCTGCTCGTAGAGGATATGCATCCATTATCCATGGGAGTTGTAGAGATTTATCTATATTTTTAAGAAATTTTAGAATTTTACTGTATTATCTTTTTGTTGATTTTCCCTCCCTTCAATCTATTGTATTTGTTGCATATTTTTCATGTATTTGCTGCCACCAGAGCAACTTTATCTAAATGATTGAAATTCTCTTGTTTATTAAGAAAAATATGCAAATACAGACAAGCATATATTAAAGCATATGAATGGGTTTTTTTCTTAACTTTTTTTTAAGTGGAAGGTTTTGAATTTAGAATCTTCTATTTACAATTCCTCTCATCTTACCATTCGACTTAACCCTCCCTCCCTATGAATGGGTTATATTTGCTTGAGTAGCATCTTGACACAGCTTATACTAATTACAAGGATTAACTCCACTTTACAACCTTAAACTCATATAACTTTCTCATTTTACACCATAAACTTCAATTTTGGACACTCTCAAGTTTATTCCATTTAAATTCAGTCAATAATTATGCTCACAAAATTAACGATATAAAGGATGGTGAAAATTAATGACAATGTATCATTTTGTTCTAACTATGATTCCTTAACTTTGTTTTTTAGCCTCTTTCAGTACATTATCATTGATTTTTATAGTCACAATCACTAATATTATTAACAAAATTAACGAGATAAATGATGATGCAAATTAATGATAATATTGTTTTATTTTTGCTACAAGATTTTAACACTTTTTGACCACTTTCAACACATTATCATTGATTTCTTATACCCTTTATACCGTTACTTTTACTAAAGTAGCCATCGATTGGATTTAAATGGGACAAACTTAAGAATTTAGGATACAAAATGTTCAAATTGAAGTTTAAGATGTGCACTGTACAGGATATAATATATATATATATATATATATATATAGACAGACACACACACACTCACTTTAAGGTAAAGCATGTTTTCAAAAGTTTTCTTAATAATTCAAAATAAATGGGTATTGATAGGTGTTCTTCATAATTTTATGCAAATTATTGTTTTACATGGAGAGCTAACAAATCGTAAGTTTCAAATGCATCGTATCGTTTTTCATTTAATGGAAAAAAGTGCTCTAAAATGCAGTTCTAAAAGTTTACAAGAAAGATTATTAAAACATTTGAAGGCTGGTGGCAAAGGTTGTTCTATCTGCAAATATTCAAGAAGACTTGTATACCCACATGCTTTGATTAATTGATTGTAACTTTTTCAAATATACAAATAATAATCTAAAATTGAAGAGGTATTTAAAACCCTAGTTTAGAAAATGTGTCTACCCATATATTTTGTTGTTCTACAAGTGGTTTAAACTTTAAATGTTGGAAACAATATATATTTCTAATTTGTTGATGAATGGTAGTGTGGAATCCAAAACCGTTTACTATAATTTAGTTGGAAGTTAAAATGATTACTAGCCGTTACCGTATCATCGGCCGTGAGAAGCCTGTGAGTATAATGCTTAGGAATGCCGGTTTCCTCCATAAGCCGATAGTGTTCTTCAACATCGGCCATCATCTCTTCTTTCTTTTTTTTCTCGAAACGATAATTGATTGTATTACTTGACAAAAGATTTACAAGTACGAGCAAAGACTCGAATGAACTTTACATGCGGCTTTACTTGCCACTAAGGAAACCAATGTTCCTCATCTAGAATAATGCCCAAGGCATATTTACTAAGCTTAGTGCTTAGTTGATTGTTATCATTATGAACTAGGCAAAAGGAGCACTTATGAAACAAATCTCTGAGTTGTAAAATATCGTCCACAACAGTAGCCAATCTGATATCGCTTACACCTGCTGTTCGAACCTGATTGAGGAGCTGTCGGTTTGGCACTTGAAATTGCACATCCCTGAATTGCAAAGTCGCAGCTTTACACATTGCTAGCTTCAGTGCAGTTGCTTCGTCTAGTAGTCCTGAACCTGAACTGCTTTCTCGTAGTGTCCAACCTCTTTTTGCACCTTGATTTCCTTCCTGCAAAGTAATCCCAATACCGAAGCAAGACTTTGTCATATCTCTAGTTATTCCTATCCTCAATATCAAGCACCCATGTTCAGGATTTCGCTGCTGATTCTGTTGATGTAGAGCTTCTGTTTCATCTGTGCTCATACTAGTTCCCTTCCTATCTATTTCCCCAAGTTCTAACCATTCTTGGTGCGCCTTCTGGATTGTCTTCCATGGATGACTTTCCTTACCATTGAACTCCTTCTCATTTCTGTCTTTCCATATCTGCCAGAGAATATGGACTGATAGAGCAATATGTTGCCATCCTTCAGCTCTGGTTCTTGCATCTAAAATTTCGATCCACCATCTTTTGAAACAGCCTTGGTGTTCCATCATACCTTCCCATTGAATGGGGGCCAGCTTCCATGTCTGTTTAACTTTGCTGCAATTCAAAAGGGTATATTCAATAGTTTCCCTGTCTTCTCCACACCTTCAGTTTCCATAAGTCCTTCCATAACCTTTGGGATTGATTTTCCAGACTTGTAGAACCCTCTAGCTGGTTCCTTTGCTGCCTGATATCTTTGTTCATAACCAGTAGCTTGTACCCTGAGCTGACTGAATAATGGCCACCAGCCCCTTTTATCCAAAAGTTTGCATCCTCCTTTCCTGCTAAACTAACAGGGATTGTCAAGATAGTTTCTGCATCTTTTTTATTAAAGTGTTTGAAGACTAGATTTCTGTTCCATCTTTTCTGGCAAATTAGCTCATGTACTTGCTGAAGTGCATTATCAGAATTTCTCGGGGTTGTCACTCTTCCATCAAGTGTATCCGGAATCCACCTATCTTCCCAGATATTAGTTTTCCTCCCATTTCCTATCTTGCGTCTGGTTCCTTGTTCCACCAACTCCCGGGCCCCCATAAGACTCCTCCAAATCCAAGAAGGAATAGATAAGGTTATCTGCCGCCTTCCTGATAAGGTTGGATAGTCCCTCAGAGCACAGAAGGAATAGATAAGGGGATAGAGGGTCCCCTTGTCTAATTCCTCTTTTTGGAATTACAAACTCTTTAACCTCCCCGTTTATATTAAACGAGTACGACACAGACTTCACACACTCCATAACCCAGTTCCTCCATTTACAGTCGAAGCCCATTTTTTCCATTATTGCCTCCAGGAAACTCCATTCAACTCGATCGTACGCCTTGGACATGTCAAGCTTCACTGCCATAAACCCATCCTTACCTTGTTTCTTGTTTTTTAAATAATGCATGTGCTCATGAGAGACCATAATATTATCAAGAATCTGCCTACCAAGAATGAAGGCAGATTGATTTTTACAAATGCAACAATGCAAGACACTTTTGAGCCTGTTTGCTAAGATTTTAGCTATCACCTTATATAAGGTAGTGCAAAGACTTATGGGTCTGAATTGCTTTAGAGATGTAGGAATCTGCACTTTGGGAATTAGAGTGATAATAGTATGATTAACACTCTTTAGGAGGTGGCCAGTATGAAAAAACGTCTGAATAGCCTTTATCACTTGTTGTTTGATGGTTGTCCAGAATTTTTGGAAAAAAGTGGTGACATACCATCAATCCCAGGGGCTTTTTCTGGATTCATAGAGAAAATTACAGATTTTATTTCTTCTTCCAACACTGGTTTTAACAGGTTTCTATTCAATTCATCAGTTGGTATGGGGAATACCATGCAAAACCTCATTTAAGTCCCCTCCCTCATTACTGTCCAGCAAAATCCTATAGTAACCTGCTATTTCAGTACTCAACTCCTCCTCACTCTCTGTCCACGTCCCATCCTCTCTCTGGAGTTTATGCAAGCTGTTTCTCCTTCTCTTTCCCTGTACAGATGCATGAAAAAATTTTGTATTTTTGTCTCCTTCCTTGAGCCATTGTATTCTTGATTTCTGTTGCCAGTGCTTCTCTTCTTCCTTGTAAGCCTTACTTAACTCTTTCTTAAGGGCAGCCCTACTAATATTTCTAGAGTTCCCTCTAACTTCTTTCAAGTCGCATAGCTGCTTTTTAATGAGCTCAATCTTGTCCCTAGAGTTAGCTTGGAAGTTGTTCTTCCATTTTAGGAGAGCTACACGGCAGTTCTTAATCTTTGTAGCCACTTGATACATCCTTGACCCCTCCACCTGCTGTTCCCAAGCAATCCTGATTACCTCCCCAATGTCCTCTCGTTTTAACCATCTTTTATCGAAAAAGAACCTGTGTTTCCTTCTGCTCGAGCTCATCATTGTGTCGAACATCAGGATGCTATGATCCGAGGCATAAGAATCAATATGCCTGCAATTGACCTTATCAAACACCTGAAACCAGGGGTAGGTGCAAAGACCTCTATCCAACCTTTGTTTGACTTCTCCCTCTTCCTCCCAATTGTTGCACCAAGTCCACGGATGACCAATAAATCCAATATCCAGCAATTAATAAAATCTCTGAAGTCATGAAAGGATTTCTCCTCTCTACGAATCCCTCCCCACTTTTCGTCATTGGAGACTAAATCATTAAAATCCCCAGCTATCATCCATCTATCTCCCCACAATCTTTTCCGATTAGCTAAGACTTTCCATTGTTCTTTTCTAATCTGATGATCACAGCTCGCGTAAATTCCTATAAACCACCAATCAGTATTAGCTTCCATATCCTCCACGTGAGCTTCAATGGTAAAGGAAGTCATAAGGACCTCAAGAATTTTCACCTCATCTTTCCAGAAAAGAGCCATACCTCCTGCCTTATGCATAGCCTCAACCACCACCATTTCTTCAAATCTTAAAATGTTTTTCACTTTTTCTAAATATCTAGTCCTATTTTTGGTCTCACTTAAAAACACTAAACTTGGAGAGAAGAGGTTATTAACCTCTCTCAACTGGGGAACTGTCAAGGGGCTCCCCACTCCTTGGCAATTCCACACCTGGACCCTCATTTACCCCCTGGGGTCCTTATAGGGAAGGACCCTTCACCCTCTGCCCCTAAATCCTCTGAACCTCCAACTATGTCGAGCTTACTCTTTTTCTTTTGCAGGTCTTCACCCTTATCAATATCCAAATCCACTTCCAATTCATTAATTTTTCTCTTCCCAAGGTTTTTCAGATTCCCCAGATTAATACTGATCCCTTTTAAAGCCTGTTTACGTTTACTAGGAGCTCTCAGAGGTCTCTGAGCCCTTCTAATATGCTTCCTAACAACCTCTTGCTGCTTAGTGATGCTCACATCAACTACTTGCATGACCATAGGCTCATTTTTTGCCTCCTCAGTGTCAGCCTGCACCTCGAAATGCATCTGCTGCTCCCTCAAAATAGTATCTCGTTCTCTATCCACTTCCATGAGCGGTTGTCCAACCTTTTCCTTCCCCGCCAGCTCTTCTTCATTCTTTGTTAACCCCTCTTCTGAAGTGGACATAGGGACCTCTACCCTCACTCCTCCTATCTGGCTAGGGAATGGTAAGGTATGAGCGGGTGTAACTCTCGATGCCTCTCTCTGACCTACTACCAACTCCTGTCCCCTATTCCTGTTACTCTTCTCTGCCAGTCCTTTATTGCTCTCCACCCCCTGTATATTGGGAAGACTCTCCCCCCTCTCGATCTCTACCCATTCTCCCTGCTGGTATCTCCAGTGCTGACTTGGAGTATTAACAAAAACCCCTGTTTGGTTTTTCTGTGGCCCCATTTTCGCGTTCCCATTTCCCGCCCTCATCCAGCTCCCATATTCGTTATCCTTTTTCCCTTCAATCACCCCTCCTACCATCCCGCAAGATCTCTCACTATGTCCTATTCTTCCACACCTATAGCAAAAATTCGGGCATCTCTCATACTTAAATTGAACCCATTTAGTCACACCAGCCACCTTAATAGAGGTGCCTCTTAACAGGGGTTGATCTATGTCGACCTGAACAGCTAACTTGAGGTGCCTACCCTCTTTTCCTCCTGTTTGGGGTATAATGACATCCCTAACCAGATGAAAAACAGAGCCTATCTTCTTACCAATTTCCTTAGAAATGCAATGGACAGGAAGATTCCAGACTTGCACCAATAATGATGCAGTATTAAAGGCTTTAACATCATCTTCTATCCCCTCATACCATTTATTCATCACTAATAACTGGTTATCCAAAATCCAAGGACCTCCCTTAACTATTCTATCCCTATCACCCTCCTTAGGCAAAAAGAATTGAAACAGGTTCGGTCCTAACTCCGCAACAATCATATCTTTGGGGTATCCCCATGCAGCAGTAACAAAGTTCTTGACTCCTGTATAGTTGGCTATCTTCTCTCCCACAATCTTCCCTAGCAAGCTGCCTTGACATTCCTTTATACCTAATGTTAACTCCTCTGTTCCAACCTCAGTAACCTGCATTTCTTTACTGGAGAGGGTGAAACCTTTCAGAATATCCGCTATCTCCTCAGCCATTGGGCTTGAAAGGAGGTAGAGATGGTAAAATTCTCACACACACACGAAACTGAACAGAAACCCGATAACCCCAAACTGGGAGATTAAACAAATCTGTTATTCTCAAGGTAAGACACAGAAAAGACAACGACAGACCAAAACAAGATGAACCTACCTCTAATGCACCTACATTACCAAACAAGGTAAGAAGAGACAATGTCCGTGAGCTGACCTGCCAGTGAAAACCCACACCATTGATGCATCGTCTTCTCCCTTAGATCTGGAACCTCCATTTGCAGCAGCTTTAATGGAACCCCATGATGTAGTATTATGGGTGTCAAGTACAAACTGCTCCTCAGAATAGTGACACTTCCATCCTACTTGCTAAAATAGGAATCCGACACAGAACCTTCTACATCAAAGTGGAAGTGATGAGAGATTTGTCTGAAAGTGAAAAAGGTTGAGTCTTTTAATTCTTTATTGCTACTCAGTAACTTTTTAGATCTTCCACAATGGAAAGAAAAGCTCTCTTTTTAGAGAGAGAAGGTCCCCTACAAGACATGGGCCACCCATTTGGCTTGTAATTCCATCATACCAAAATTAAGGGTCTATTTTGATAAGTGACTAATTTACGTAATAATTGTATGACATTTGATATTATTTTTAGTCACTTTGGTTATATTATTGGAAGAATATGAATCATTTTGGCTATAATTGGTGAATAAATGTTTTTAAGTGATTAAATGAGGTTTTTATCACTTTTTACTTGGATTTTGTGTATTTTGACAGTTTTGACACATTTTCGTATTTCGGCTATAACTTGAGTTACAATGATCGGATTGGGATGATTCTTGAACCCATTTGAAGATAAGAGATATATCTACAACTTTGGTGAAGACATCTAAATCCAGTTTGAAGGTTTTCCAGGTCAAAATGCCGAATTACAATAGCAAATTTCTACTGGTCGAAACTGGAACAGGGCAATGAGCAGGCAAGGGTATTTCAGTCATATCTCAGCCTACACAGATCCAAATGAGGTGATTCTTGATGCATTAGAAAGATAACTCAAAAGGCTACAACTTTCGTGTTTTAGACATGAGCTGGTTCAGCCTCTAACATCAAGAAAAGATTGGTTGAAGTTGGGCCAAAAACAGAGCAAGTGATCCACACTCGGATCCACTATTCATCCGAACCCTCTGTTGTTTCTGGGTTAGTGGATCCGAGGTACTGTAGCAGCTCGGATCACTGGTCAGAAAAGGCTGCTCTGTACGCGTAAAACTCAATTTCACCTCCACCAACTCACATTGGATGCTAGACATGTGAGAAACATTCCCAGCTGTAAAAGGGAGATGTAATCCTCATTTCTTGACCACCTTTCATCATTAAATAGCCAAATGCATTGCAAAAAAGGAGATGGGGAGTTGATAGCAGAAAAATAGAGAGACATACGGGAGAAGCTTGAAGTTGCAGAAATGTAGCTCTTTCATCTCCCTAGTGTTAGTTTAGCTTAGTATAGAGTAGTGTAGCTTTCCATTCTTGTTTATTATCTAGATTAGGATGAAGATGGAGGATGAAGAAGGCAAGGAAGAAAGCTCATGTGACAAGGGTTGTATTCCTTCCAAACTCTTTATCTTTTGTATTTGATTCCAAGTTTAGTTAATATACAAGTTCTGGATTTTGTGTTCATTATGTGTTTCTAAAGTTTATACCTTGGGTTTGGTTGAACTTTCTATAATTGTTAGTGTTTATTATTTGGTTATTTGACTGCTATGATTTGAGCAAGTTATTTAGCACTTTAGCTCTTGAAATCATGATTAATCTGGTACCATTAATTGTGATTATCTAAGGTGTTGTTTCTGCAATGAAAATTGAGATTTAACACTAGTTCAAGAAGTGCTAAACATAGGGAGTACACTCACGAAAGTAGAGGTGCACTTATGTGGTTTTTAGTGATTCATTTCATGTAATTTCATTGAAGAAATGAACTTGTAGCTAATTTCATAACCATGAAAATAGGTATGGATTAGTTATGAGTATAATTGATTCACTACGAAAGTAGGATTCAAATGCATAAGGAAATTACACCATAATTAGCCTAGATGTAGTATTCAATGATCCAAATATAGCACTTGCATGAGTAGTTAGGGATACCACAACCCAAGGAGCTTTCATTTGTTATTTTGTATAATTTCAGTAGGTTTAATTTGTTATAATTCATTGATAGTCTAAATAATAGAGAAGCTTTAGTAGTACCGGTAATTGCAATCTTCCTTGTGGGATCGACCCTTAATACCCTATACTCGCTCACGATTCGTATACTTGCGATAAATCGCGTGTGGGGTATATAGGAGTTTATAAATGTAAAACTTGATTAGGATGAGCTTAATTGTATATGTATACTCCGCGCACGTCAAGTTTTTGGCGCCGTTGCCGGGGAAGATTTGGCAATATCGGTGTGAAGAGTAACTTTATTAGTTTAGACATTTTATTAGTTATTGTGTGAATGTTATTTTCTGTCATTTTAGAATTTTTTATGTGTATGTGTTTTATCACCTATTCTTCTTACTAATTTTGCTCTTAAGTTGTTTAAAAGCAATTTTAGGTGATGAGAAGGGTAGGACAATTTGGAGGACAATGCTTGAGAAGTGGAAGATTGGTAATGGATGGTTACCAAGTGCAAAGCTCCTTTAATAGAGGCAACCAAGAATTTACTGAATGTATGTCTTTTGAAGATGGTTTAAGGTGCTTAAAGGCTAAATTTGATGTTATGATGTTACAAGTTCAAATGGACACCATGATGCATGAAATTGAGCAGAGGAGGAATGTTAATGTTTTTAATTCTTATCATGTGATTTGTGACTTGTGTGGAGGTTATCATGCTACTAATACATGTATGCAAGCACAAAATATGGATTATTATGATGAATTAGAGCATTACAATCCTTGTTTTGATCGATATAATGCTAATTTGAGCAATTCTCCTGCTTATGGTTGGAATAATCAATGTACTTATAGTAATTCTTCATATTTTTATGATTACCAACCTGAATGTGTCCAATATGAATCAAAACCATCTTGGGAGTTGGCAATTGAAATGGTAGCTAATGATTCTAAGCCATCTTGGGAGTTAGCTTTAGAAAAATTAGCTAATGCAACTTCCAACCGTTTTGATAGGATTGAGGAAAGGTTAGATGAATTAGCTTCTCACTTTGGTGATATACATGAGCAATTGAATGCATTGTGTGAAGTTATTTCCTCTAATAATGTGCAAAATGATCCTAGCATGAATGATGGGAATGTTGTATGTGAAAATGGGTTGCATTTTGATGAAAATGATGAATCTCAATTGTGTTTCAATGAGCAAATGTCCATTTCACATGATAATATCTTTGGAACTAACTTTGAGCCTCAAGAGGTGAGTTTTAATGACTCATTTTTCACCCCTCTTGAGGAGTGCAGTGAAGGTATAGGTTCTAAAGGTATTCCTGCCCAAGATACTCTCATGACAATTCCTTTGGTAAGTTCTCAAGTGGTGTATATTCAAGGTAATATCTATGAAACACTTGGGATAGGTAAGTCACTTCCATTTCTCACATCATTAGTTCATGTGGATTTTTCTATTAAGTCACCTTACAATGATCCACCAAGGCCTAAAATGGTGGATTATTCGTTAACTAAGCCTCCTTGAAAAATGAGGTGATATAGTCAAGCTATTGACTTTAAAGAAGCGCTTATTGGGAGGCAACCCAATGCTTGTTTAAGTTGGTGTTACTTTGGAGTGATTTTATGTTTAAAGTATAAGTTTGAGTTATTTTGTTATTTTTCATTTGTAGGTTTTGGAACAAGATGCAAAAGTGACCAAATGAGGTGAAAAAGGCGAAGTTTGATCAAAGATCTCAATACCTCAAATTCAGTAATTATGGTTTTTGATGCATTAAAGAGGTTTAGAATGCATGTTTAGATCATTTTACATGTGCGTGAATGATTTATTTTGACATAGAAATGATCTAGGGTGTATTTTGAAGAATTGAGGTCAAACTGAAAATTGCAAAAATTCTGCAATAAGTGCAGATTCAATGGATCCAAGGCCTCGGATCCATATGGATCCAAGGCCTCGGATCCACTTCTGCAATCAGAGAAAAACTTCGAGCTTCTTGATCCGAGCTCGGATCCATATGGATCCGAGGCCTCGGATCCACTTCTGCAATCAGAAAAAATTTGAGCTTCTTGATCCGAGCTCACTTATCATGATCCGACCTCGGATCCTTTCAAAAACGACCTCGGATCCTTTCCAAACGAAGCCTCGGACCACTTTTCCTCATTCTTCCCTCTTTTTCCTCCTTCAACTCCACTTTTCTTCTTGTTGGTTGCAAGCTTTTATTCTTAAGAATTGTATTTTTGTTTTTTTTTCAAGGTGCATTAATTGAAGTCTCCATTCTTTCAAGTAAAGTTGGAAATTCATCACATTGCCATGGATTCGGATCGCGCAAGTTCATTAGGGGAGTATTACTTTCTCTTATTTTCGTTATTTTTCCTTTCTCACATTGAGGACAATGTGAAGTTTAAGTGTGAGGGAGGAAAATATTAAACTTGCATTTACTTGCCATGTGATGATATTTTGTGGATATAAATGCTTAGAAATATTGGAGTTATGTTTGAATTATTTGCCATGTGGATAATTTGCCTGAAATTGGGTTTGTTGGCAGGGAGTTTTCTTCCATTTATACGGGGAAACTCCGTCAAAATTTGTCTAACATCTTGTCCAATATGTCACTATGGCCCAAAAGTTCTTCAAATTTTTGCATTTTCATTCAAAAAGGGCTAATTTGTTCCAACTTTAAATGTTTTTATTCTTCCAATTGTTGAAACTTTATGTGTATTTTGGAAGGTTTAGTTCTCATTTAACTTGGAAATAGTTATTATGCAATTAGAATTTTTACATTTTAGAAAGTATTTTTGGTAAAGTGAGGAAAATTATGCCTATAATTTTACATGTTTAATGAGATTTCTTCTCTTTACTTAATTTTGCAAGTAAGTGATTGACATAGTTGATAAAAGGTTATACTCCTCCTTTGATTAGTCTTATATATTTTCTAAGAGGGAATATCTATTTATTGTCCTTTAGTTTAAAAAATAAAAATAAAAAAAGAGAAGAAAAGAAAGAAAAAATTATTCTACTCCAATGATTTTTGTACCGAGTAACCGGGGGTTGGCATCTACAAATGTCGATTTTCGCGTAAAAAGGTACTTGAATTAAGAGTATGCATTGCAACTTGAATAAGTGAAATGTTGAGTAACCAGGAATCTTCACCTAAAAGTGTCGATTTTCGCGTAAAAAGGCATTCTCACTAATTAAGTAAAATTAGTATGAATAAATCCCTCTTAGATGTAAAATTTTGAGAAAAGGATGATTATAGGAGGAGGAAGGCTATAAATCGACTATGTGGGTTGCTTATTTGTGAAATTAGGTTAGGGTAAGAGATTAAGTTTAACTTGTTGAATTTAGGGTATAATTATCTTTCCTTTACTTGATATTATGAGTATTTAGTGTAAATTGAATAATTATATAATAATTATTTTCCAAGTCTTGAGGAATTAAATTAGACAAAGTGCATATATTGTTTCACCTCTTGAATCATTGCATTTGATTATGTGTGAATTGCTTGAGGACAAGCAATGATTTAAGTGTGGGGGAGTTTGATAAGTGACTAATTTACGTAATAATTGTATGACATTTGATATTATTTTTAGTCACTTTGGTTATATTATTGGAAGAATATGAATCATTTTGGCTATAATTGGTGAATAAATGTTTTTAAGTGATTAAATGAGGTTTTTATCACTTTTTACTTGGATTTTGTGTATTTTGACAGTTTTGACACATTTTCGTATTTCGGCTATAACTTGAGTTACAATGATCGGATTGGGATGATTCTTGAACCCATTTGAAGATAAGAGATATATCTACAACTTTGGTGAAGACATCTAAATCCAGTTTGAAGGTTTTCCAGGTCAAAATGCCGAATTACAATAGCAAATTTCTACTGGTCGAAACTGGAACAGGGCAATGAGCAGGCAAGGGTATTTCAGTCATATCTCAGCCTACACAGATCCAAATGAGGTGATTCTTGATGTATTAGAAAGATAACTCAAAAGGCTACAACTTTCGTGTTTTAGACATGAGCTGGTTCAGCCTCTAACATCAAGAAAAGATTGGTTGAAGTTGGGCCAAAAACAGAGCAAGTGATCCACACTCGGATCCACTATTCATCCGAACCCTCTGTTGTTTCTGGGTTAGTGGATCCGAGCTCGGATCCATACGGATCCGAGGTACTGTAGCAGCTCGGATCACTGGTCAGAAAAGGCTGCTCTGTACGCGTAAAACTCAATTTCACCTCCACCAACTCACATTGGATGCTAGACATGCGAGAAACATTCCCAGCTGTAAAAGGGAGATGTAATCCTCATTTCTTGACCACCTTTCATCATTAAATAGCCAAATGCATTGCAAAAAAGGAGATGGGGAGTTGATAGCAGAAAAATAGAGAGACATACGGGAGAAGCTTGAAGTTGCAGAAATGTAGCTCTTTCATCTCCCTAGTGTTAGTTTAGCTTAGTATAGAGTAGTGTAGCTTTCCATTCTTGTTTATTATCTAGATTAGGATGAAGATGGAGGATGAAGAAGGCAAGGAAGAAAGCTCATGTGACAAGGGTTGTATTCCTTCCAAACTCTTTATCTTTTGTATTTGATTCCAAGTTTAGTTAATATACAAGTTCTGGATTTTGTGTTCATTATGTGTTTCTAAAGTTTATACCTTGGGTTTGGTTGAACTTTCTATAATTGTTAGTGTTTATTATTTGGTTATTTGACTGCTATGATTTGAGCAAGTTATTTAGCACTTTAGCTCTTGAAATCATGATTAATCTGGTACCATTAATTGTGATTATCTAAGGTGTTGTTTCTGCAATGAAAATTGAGATTTAACACTAGTTCAAGAAGTGCTAAACATAGGGAGTACACTCACGAAAGTAGAGGTGCACTTATGTGGTTTTTAGTGATTCATTTCATGTAATTTCATTGAAGAAATGAACTTGTAGCTAATTTCATAACCATGAAAATAGGTATGGATTAGTTATGAGTATAATTGATTCACTACGAAAGTAGGATTCAAATGCATAAGGAAATTACACCATAATTAGCCTAGATGTAGTATTCAATGATCCAAATATAGCACTTGCATGAGTAGTTAGGGATACCACAACCCAAGGAGCTTTCATTTGTTATTTTGTATAATTTCAGTAGGTTTAATTTGTTATAATTCATTGATAGTCTAAATAATAGAGAAGCTTTAGTAGTACCGGTAATTGCAATCTTCCTTGTGGGATCGACCCTTAATACCCTATACTCGCTCACGATTCGTATACTTGCGATAAATCGCGTGTGGGGTATATAGGAGTTTATAAATGTAAAACTTGATTAGGATGAGCTTAATTGTATATGTATACTCCGCGCACGTCAAGTTTTTGGCGCCGTTGCCGGGGAAGATTTGGCAATATCGGTGTGAAGAGTAACTTTATTAGTTTAGACATTTTATTAGTTATTGTGTGAATGTTATTTTCTGTCATTTTAGAATTTTTTATGTGTATGTGTTTTATCACCTATTCTTCTTACTAATTTTGCTCTTAAGTTGTTTAAAAGCAATTTTAGGTGATGAGAAGGGTAGGACAATTTGGAGGACAATGCTTGAGAAGTGGAAGATTGGTAATGGATGGTTACCAAGTGCAAAGCTCCTTTAATAGAGGCAACCAAGAATTTACTGAATGTATGTCTTTTGAAGATGGTTTAAGGTGCTTAAAGGCTAAATTTGATGTTATGATGTTACAAGTTCAAATGGACACCATGATGCATGAAATTGAGCAGAGGAGGAATGTTAATGTTTTTAATTCTTATCATGTGATTTGTGACTTGTGTGGAGGTTATCATGCTACTAATACATGTATGCAAGCACAAAATATGGATTATTATGATGAATTAGAGCATTACAATCCTTGTTTTGATCGATATAATGCTAATTTGAGCAATTCTCCTGCTTATGGTTGGAATAATCAATGTACTTATAGTAATTCTTCATATTTTTATGATTACCAACCTGAATGTGTCCAATATGAATCAAAACCATCTTGGGAGTTGGCAATTGAAATGGTAGCTAATGATTCTAAGCCATCTTGGGAGTTAGCTTTAGAAAAATTAGCTAATGCAACTTCCAACCGTTTTGATAGGATTGAGGAAAGGTTAGATGAATTAGCTTCTCACTTTGGTGATATACATGAGCAATTGAATGCATTGTGTGAAGTTATTTCCTCTAATAATGTGCAAAATGATCCTAGCATGAATGATGGGAATGTTGTATGTGAAAATGGGTTGCATTTTGATGAAAATGATGAATCTCAATTGTGTTTCAATGAGCAAATGTCCATTTCACATGATAATATCTTTGGAACTAACTTTGAGCCTCAAGAGGTGAGTTTTAATGACTCATTTTTCACCCCTCTTGAGGAGTGCAGTGAAGGTATAGGTTCTAAAGGTATTCCTGCCCAAGATACTCTCATGACAATTCCTTTGGTAAGTTCTCAAGTGGTGTATATTCAAGGTAATATCTATGAAACACTTGGGATAGGTAAGTCACTTCCATTTCTCACATCATTAGTTCATGTGGATTTTTCTATTAAGTCACCTTACAATGATCCACCAAGGCCTAAAATGGTGGATTATTCGTTAACTAAGCCTCCTTGAAAAATGAGGTGATATAGTCAAGCTATTGACTTTAAAGAAGCGCTTATTGGGAGGCAACCCAATGCTTGTTTAAGTTGGTGTTACTTTGGAGTGATTTTATGTTTAAAGTATAAGTTTGAGTTATTTTGTTATTTTTCATTTGTAGGTTTTGGAACAAGATGCAAAAGTGACCAAATGAGGTGAAAAAGGCGAAGTTTGATCAAAGATCTCAATACCTCAAATTCAGTAATTATGGTTTTTGATGCATTAAAGAGGTTTAGAATGCATGTTTAGATCATTTTACATGTGCGTGAATGATTTATTTTGACATAGAAATGATCTAGGGTGTATTTTGAAGAATTGAGGTCAAACTGAAAATTGCAAAAATTCTGCAATAAGTGCAGATTCAATGGATCCAAGGCCTCGGATCCATATGGATCCAAGGCCTCGGATCCACTTCTGCAATCAGAGAAAAACTTCGAGCTTCTTGATCCGAGCTCGGATCCATATGGATCCGAGGCCTCGGATCCACTTCTGCAATCAGAAAAAATTTGAGCTTCTTGATCCGAGCTCACTTATCATGATCCGACCTCGGATCCTTTCAAAAACGACCTCGGATCCTTTCCAAACGAAGCCTCGGACCACTTTTCCTCATTCTTCCCTCTTTTTCCTCCTTCAACTCCACTTTTCTTCTTGTTGGTTGCAAGCTTTTATTCTTAAGAATTGTATTTTTGTTTTTTTTTCAAGGTGCATTAATTGAAGTCTCCATTCTTTCAAGTAAAGTTGGAAATTCATCACATTGCCATGGATTCGGATCGCGCAAGTTCATTAGGGGAGTATTACTTTCTCTTATTTTCGTTATTTTTCCTTTCTCACATTGAGGACAATGTGAAGTTTAAGTGTGAGGGAGGAAAATATTAAACTTGCATTTACTTGCCATGTGATGATATTTTGTGGATATAAATGCTTAGAAATATTGGAGTTATGTTTGAATTATTTGCCATGTGGATAATTTGCCTGAAATTGGGTTTGTTGGCAGGGAGTTTTCTTCCATTTATACGGGGAAACTCCGTCAAAATTTGTCTAACATCTTGTCCAATATGTCACTATGGCCCAAAAGTTCTTCAAATTTTTGCATTTTCATTCAAAAAGGGCTAATTTGTTCCAACTTTAAATGTTTTTATTCTTCCAATTGTTGAAACTTTATGTGTATTTTGGAAGGTTTAGTCCTCATTTAACTTGGAAATAGTTATTATGCAATTAGAATTTTTACATTTTAGAAAGTATTTTTGGTAAAGTGAGGAAAATTATGCCTATAATTTTACATGTTTAATGAGATTTCTTCTCTTTACTTAATTTTGCAAGTAAGTGATTGACATAGTTGATAAAAGGTTATACTCCTCCTTTGATTAGTCTTATATATTTTCTAAGAGGGAATATCTATTTATTGTCCTTTAGTTTAAAAAATAAAAATAAAAAAAGAGAAGAAAAGAAAGAAAAAATTATTCTACTCCAATGATTTTTGTACCGAGTAACCGGGGGTTGGCATCTACAAATGTCGATTTTCGCGTAAAAAGGTACTTGAATTAAGAGTATGCATTGCAACTTGAATAAGTGAAATGTTGAGTAACCAGAAATCTTCACCTAAAAGTGTCGATTTTCGCGTAAAAAGGCATTCTCACTAATTAAGTAAAATTAGTATGAATAAATCCCTCTTAGATGTAAAATTTTGAGAAAAGGATGATTATAGGAGGAGGAAGGCTATAAATCGACTATGTGGGTTGCTTATTTGTGAAATTAGGTTAGGGTAAGAGATTAAGTTTAACTTGTTGAATTTAGGGTATAATTATCTTTCCTTTACTTGATATTATGAGTATTTAGTGTAAATTGAATAATTATATAATAATTATTTTCCAAGTCTTGAGGAATTAAATTGGACAAAGTGCATATATTGTTTCACCTCTTGAATCATTGCATTTGATTATGTGTGAATTGCTTGAGGACAAGCAATGATTTAAGTGTGGGGGAGTTTGATAAGTGACTAATTTACGTAATAATTGTATGACATTTGATATTATTTTTAGTCACTTTGGTTATATTATTGGAAGAATATGAATCATTTTGGCTATAATTGGTGAATAAATGTTTTTAAGTGATTAAATGAGGTTTTTATCACTTTTTACTTGGATTTTGTGTATTTTGACAGTTTTGACACATTTTCGTATTTCGGCTATAACTTGAGTTACAATGATCGGATTGGGATGATTCTTGAACCCATTTGAAGATAAGAGATATATCTACAACTTTGGTGAAGACATCTAAATCCAGTTTGAAGGTTTTCCAGGTCAAAATGCCGAATTACAATAGCAAATTTCTACTGGTCGAAACTGGAACAGGGCAATGAGCAGGCAAGGGTATTTCAGTCATATCTCAGCCTACACAGATCCAAATGAGGTGATTCTTGATGCATTAGAAAGATAACTCAAAAGGCTACAACTTTCGTGTTTTAGACATGAGCTGGTTCAGCCTCTAACATCAAGAAAAGATTGGTTGAAGTTGGGCCAAAAACAGAGCAAGTGATCCACACTCGGATCCACTATTCATCCGAACCCTCTGTTGTTTCTGGGTTAGTGGATCCGAGCTCGGATCCATACGGATCCGAGGTACTGTAGCAGCTCGGATCACTGGTCAGAAAAGGCTGCTCTGTACGCGTAAAACTCAATTTCACCTCCACCAACTCACATTGGATGCTAGACATGCGAGAAACATTCCCAGCTGTAAAAGGGAGATGTAATCCTCATTTCTTGACCACCTTTCATCATTAAATAGCCAAATGCATTGCAAAAAAGGAGATGGGGAGTTGATAGCAGAAAAATAGAGAGACATACGGGAGAAGCTTGAAGTTGCAGAAATGTAGCTCTTTCATCTCCCTAGTGTTAGTTTAGCTTAGTATAGAGTAGTGTAGCTTTCCATTCTTGTTTATTATCTAGATTAGGATGAAGATGGAGGATGAAGAAGGCAAGGAAGAAAGCTCATGTGACAAGGGTTGTATTCCTTCCAAACTCTTTATCTTTTGTATTTGATTCCAAGTTTAGTTAATATACAAGTTCTGGATTTTGTGTTCATTATGTGTTTCTAAAGTTTATACCTTGGGTTTGGTTGAACTTTCTATAATTGTTAGTGTTTATTATTTGGTTATTTGACTGCTATGATTTGAGCAAGTTATTTAGCACTTTAGCTCTTGAAATCATGATTAATCTGGTACCATTAATTGTGATTATCTAAGGTGTTGTTTCTGCAATGAAAATTGAGATTTAACACTAGTTCAAGAAGTGCTAAACATAGGGAGTACACTCACGAAAGTAGAGGTGCACTTATGTGGTTTTTAGTGATTCATTTCATGTAATTTCATTGAAGAAATGAACTTGTAGCTAATTTCATAACCATGAAAATAGGTATGGATTAGTTATGAGTATAATTGATTCACTACGAAAGTAGGATTCAAATGCATAAGGAAATTACACCATAATTAGCCTAGATGTAGTATTCAATGATCCAAATATAGCACTTGCATGAGTAGTTAGGGATACCACAACCCAAGGAGCTTTCATTTGTTATTTTGTATAATTTCAGTAGGTTTAATTTGTTATAATTCATTGATAGTCTAAATAATAGAGAAGCTTTAGTAGTACCGGTAATTGCAATCTTCCTTGTGGGATCGACCCTTAATACCCTATACTCGCTCACGATTCGTATACTTGCGATAAATCGCGTGTGGGGTATTTAGGAGTTTATAAATGTAAAACTTGATTAGGATGAGCTTAATTGTATATGTATACTCCGCGCACGTCATATTTGTCAGAAAAAATGTCAGAATTAACTAATGTTTTTGAACCCAAATCTTCTCTTCTTTAAAGGTAATTCTTTAATTCTACTGAAAATGTATGTCTAAAAGGGCAAAATAAATGGAAATTTTGTCATGTGAGTAGAACAGTGACATAAATATTACTATATCACTGAATATGTAGGGAAATTTAGCATAGTCTACTTTTTGAGCATAAGATATTTGGTAAAGAATCCTCATTTATATATTTATAATTCATAGTCTCTAGTTCATGATGCGTACATTAACGAATTAGAGGTGATTTGCACTTGTACCCTTTCGATATTTTTTTGAAGCATTTTGCCTCATCCATCAATCAAAATCAAGGCTGATGGTTCAATAATGTCTGAACTTCCACAATTTCCCTTGAACTAGGAACCTTAATTGCATTTTGGCCCCTGATAAATGTTATAGGTATTTTATACCTAGCATTCTAATTATTTTCCTTTTCTTAATTCTTCTCCTTTTCTCTTTTTGTCTTTCCTTTGTCTTATTCTTCATTTTACTTTTATTTTTTCGTCCATTCCTTCTTGTCACTTTTAAGCTATTATATTACTTTTAATAATTGATTTATTAAAATTCTAAAGTTTTAAATATGTAACAAAATTTTCGTTTCTCAATTATATATGCTTTGTAATACAAGTAATAAACAAACAACAACCTACAACAAGATTAACATCAGAGATTGCAATTAATTAGTAGTGGTGAAAATCTAAAAAAAAAGTTTTGAGAAAATAAAAGAATGACACAAAGAAAATTAAGAAAACTAAATGCCGTAGCATATGTAATTCTGAAATTAATTATTTTGATACACATATAAAAATTAAATTTTCTATTAATCAATCATTAAAATTAACATATCGCTTAGTAATTGCAAGAAATAATGGGAAAATTAGAAAAATACTAAAACGAGAGAGAGAGAGAGAGTAATAAAAGGGAAAAAAATGTGAATAAGTAAAATATCAAGGGTTATTTCATCCTTAAACATGAATTAAGGAGTAAATTGAGTATAAAATTCTATAAGGGGCAAAGTGTAACTAGAGTCATAATTGAGAGCAAATTGCAAGCACAAACTTAAGGGCTGTGTTTTAAAATTCGGACCCGACCGGTCGGTTCGACCGATTGAACCGGGAACCGGCCAAGTGTCCGGTCCGAGTCATGCTTAAAAATCGAGTAAGTAAAAACCCGGTCAAAAACCGGGTTTGACCGGAAAAATCGGGATTTTCCGGTTCAAACAGTTTTTTTAAAACAAAAAACTCAAACTTTTTCAATATTATGTTTTGATCCCTAGATTGTTAAAAATTATTAATATATCTCAAATATTTCATACTTTATCAATATTTTCTTAAAGTTTGGTATTATTTTTCAATTAAGTCCATAATTTTAATTCTAAACTTGTTAATGCTCATTAAATAATATAAATTGTTACTTGATTGTTCTAATTTCTTTGTATTTTCTTGTTAAATATATTTAAAACATCAAATATATATGAATATACCTTTATTAATATTAACATGTTATTAGGTATTTTACATATAATATTTTAATTTTTAAATAATTTTTATTTTTGATGTCATCCGGTTCAACCCCTATCGAATCTGGTTGAACCCATTGACCCCTGACCCCTGAGCTTGACCGAGTCGATACCCGGTCCGATTCTGAAAACATAGCTTAAGGGTACTAACATCCTTCATCCTAAGAGCGGAACTAGGGGAAAAGTGGGAGGGGAGAGCATGAAGGGGTTGGATTTTAGAAATTCATGCTTTCCCTCTCCCTCTCATAAAATTTTGAGAATTTCAAAATCTTCTACATATATTTAGATATTTGCCTTCCCCTCACCCCTTCCCCCAAGTTTTAGAATGTCATGTTTTCTCCTCCCAAAAGTTTGAGAATTTTCAAAATTTCCTATATATATTAAGCTATTTGTTCCCAAAACTTTTCAAAAAATTTAATTTTGACTCCAAAATTTACATATGCATTCATTTTTCCCCTTCATACTAAATTTTCTAGTTCCACCATTGCTTCATCCAATCATTATCTTCAACTATTAATTCGGGTGACAAAGTGCTTAGAAAATAACGTTAGGTGGTGAAATGCAAATTTCTCCAAACATTTAGCAGATTTACTGCAGTTAACCGAGGAAAGGCCAAAAGCAATGTTAGCATTAAAAACGGAGCACCTGGCTTGGGATTCCGACAAAAGAAAGTGTAGGAGCAAGTTGTGGAGGAAAGACGTGCTTGTACAATGGTCCAACACGATTTTCATCCACCATAACTATTCCATTTGTTTCCAAGAATGGAAAATCATATTTATACCTGTCAACAGATTCAGCAAGATTTAAGCAAAATACTGGATATGTAAAAGTATTGCATTTTCTTATCAAATTAAGAGGAAAAACTAAATACACTGATTGATTTCTACCTGGTACAGTGAATTATGACATCTGCAGCAATCAAAGCTCCATCTTGGAAAGCTACCTCACCATTTTCATGGCAATATTCTATCTGGTGGGCACCTGCAAAATTAGGGTTTGTACAGTAAGGAAGGCGTACGATCAAATGAATTTTCGACACACCTAATTGTATTGCTTCCGTATATTGGAACCACATCAGAAAAAAAACGAATAATCAACCAACTTAATCAGGTAACATTAATCAAATATTTTTGTAAGCACCTTATGATTTATATGCAATTAGTTCCTAAATCAAAATTTAGTTATTGTACCTTTGGATGCTGCCATACATTTTTGTAGGTCTCGAGTTTTCTGACTTCAACTTGTGGGCATCTTGATGAAACATGAACTTCTTTGGCTACCTTGGCAATGTCGAAGGCTATATCGAAGCCACTTGGCCCGTGACCAATCACAACTACAACCTGCAACATTTTCCAAGGGAAACAAATATATATATATATATATATATCTTTTGTAAGCACTTGTAGGAAGTCATTGTAGAAAATAGAAAATAGTAACAATGACTAAGCAAATTGTTCATTGATACCTGATCCTTGTAAGGCTCAGGAACACGATAGTTGTGACTATGAATTTGTTTTCCGGGCCACTTTTTAATTCCTGGCAATATTAAAGAAGTGAAGAAAAGTTACAAAATAGGAGTACCAATAGAAGCACCAAGTCAACGCTGCAGGTGCAGTTGTGCTTAAGGTAGTTATTCCACTGGTAATGTTAACCCTAATTTTTAGTTTTTTTTCCCCTTCCAAAAGTACATAAAGATTTCATTTAAAATGGCCTAGTCAAACACATTAGGCTCACAAAGTACTCTTACAAATTTTAATCATATAGTACTAAACTAGACTAGATGCCATCGTTCATCTGGTTGTACAGTTACATGCATCAAACAAATATTGTTCTCATATGTATGGTCCATCACCCATCCCCCAACCCCACTCCGGGAATCATATAGTACTAAGCTACATTATATGCCATAGTTCATGTGGTTGTACAGCTTTATGCATAAAATAAAGATTGTCTGTATTTGCATGTATGGTCCCCTCTCTCCTCAAATTATATAGTTACTAAACTACATTACGTGCCATAGTTCATATGGCTATGCATTAAACAAAATTGACTCTATATGTATGCTTCCCCAGTCCCTCCCCTCTTCAGTTTTGAAGGTGGTTTAGCTCCCTTCGCTTCCTAATGACTAGGGTTATTCACGCTGGCAAGCGGCTCTTATACGAGTTCGACTCGAGCTCGAGTTCGAACTCAAAAATATTACTCGTTGGTTCGAGAGCTCGATTATATATATATATATATTTTTTTTATTTTAATAGTAAAATTACATATATATTTCTAATATTTTATTATTTGTTAAAAAATTATTATTTTATTCATTTTTAAAAATAAAATATTTGTTATTTTATTTTTTTAAAATAAAATAATAATAATAATTTTTTATTTTTTAAGCTCGAGCTCAACTCGAATTTAAGTCGAACTCGAGTTCGAACTTGACATCTTGAGCTCGTTGAGCTCGAGTTCGAGCTCGAATTTGAGTTTCATAAAATTAACTGGAAGCTCGCCTCGATTAGGTCAAAAGTCGATTCGATTTGACTCGTTTGTACCCCTACTAATGACTCCGTTACATTTGTTCCCTTCCTCCATAATATAAGAATAGTTATAGTTTGTTGACGTTGACCCAAAAAAAACCCTCCCTCCTCCCCCTTTCCCAGTGGGAAGAATGAATACCTGGAGCATTTACTAATTTTGGCTGAGTGTTATGACCATTACAAACCACGACCATGTCGAAATGTTCTTCTTTCTTGAATTGATCATCGCCATTTGTTTTCGACTCAACAACCCACATACCATTCTTTTGCTTAACAGAAACGACTTCAGTATTAAACTGAATCAGATCATCGAGTCCAAAATCTCTAGCAAAATCATTCAAGAATTTGAGGACCTCCTTGTAATCAGGAAAACATAAATATTTACCATTTTTCTCGATTGTGAAGGAGTAATCTGTAAATTCCATAAGTTGCGTAGGAAGATTTGTCCGAAGTGAATCGTAAATGCTGCTATGAACGATTCTTCTATTAGGGTCGAGGCCAAGTGGATCAGTCTCGACTTCAGGATCGTACACCCACAAACCACCAATTTGGTTTGATTTCTCATAGACCACAATCTGCTGGCCTTCTTTTTGAAGCTCTCGGGCTGTCAAAAGGCCCGAAACACCAGCTCCGATCACTGCCACCTTCAGAAGTTGCCGTCCCATATATAATGGTACAGCCCTGCAGCTTATCGTATTAGATTAATTACTAATACTATAGTGCCAAGGTGTGTATATATATACACACACATCCATACACACACATATATAGTATTATATAACTGCTATTGTGTAGTATAGAAAACATATTTGTGAGTTTTGAATTTTTAACAGCTACTTTTTGTTCAAAAAATTCAAAAAAAGAGGGTTTATTTTAGGTGTCAAATGAAATCAATAACAAACTTAGAAAGTTTTATAAATGCAAGTTACCAGTGAAGGAGGCTGAGGTTGTTGCTCCTCTATCTTTTAAGGAATATAAATTTTAGTTCTTACAATTTTATAGAATTTTACATTAACTCCTTGATACAATTAGTTGGCATTTGCAATCGGAATTTAAAAAAAAAACAAAAATTAGTGGCGTACGTACATGAGCTTTAAGTTCTTCATTATTAACATTCTTTAAGATCAAAATTGAAACTACAACTTTTTAAACATACTTGGTAAATTTAAGTCGGAAAAGTATGACCAAATTGTGGTATCCATTTGCTCCATCGTTACAAGAACAAGAAAGAAAATGAGAGAATAGACATAGTTTTCAGGCAAATTTATTCACTACCAGTATACAATTTATAACATCTGAAGAGCAGTTTAGTTTTCTTGGCGCATATTATGATGGAATTCAAACACTAACTGCAAAACTGCTTTTTGTTTCTTGTGCTAAATTCACATCAAATTACAATTGACTTTGCAGTTAAAATTGTCACAAAGATAAGTACGAAAAGGCAAATCATTTTTATGTTGTAGATAAAGTTATATACAAGTTTTGCCTTTGAAAATGGACATTTCTATTGCCAAATCTGCAAGATATTTTTTTTCTCTTCATTTATGACAAATGTATCCTTGGCTTTCAAGTAATAAACACTTGAAGATATGGGTGTTCGTGTGATGCATGAAAGGAGTGGTTTTCTTTGAAAAGGGAGGACATCTAAAGCAACACACAGAGTAATTTTCTTACCCCGTAACTTGTGATTTCTTTGACACCAAAGGATGACGCGAGCGATGCTAACTCCCTGACCACTTCTTTGCCAAATTGCTATGATCTGCTTCTAGTACTCGGTAGACCTTCTGAAAATTTTTTCGAAGTTATTTAGCTCCTCGTTGAGGGCATGGATCTGATCCTTGCTGGAGACCTTGATGACAGTGATAGTATGATATAGTAGTCCCTTGAGCAAACTCTCTACCTCGAGAAGCCAAATCTTTGCCTTGATGAGCTAATCCATGGCTGCTAGCAATAATCTTGCAAAACACTCATGAATTTTTTATTGCATTCTTTATTATTATCCAGTTTGTCAAATTTTGTCCACACATGAGTACCAGCCTGTTCTTGAAGACTTGCGTATTAACAAAATGTAAACAACAAAAAAGAAAAGAATCATGGAAGTTAGAGAAGATAATTACTGAAAAGGGAACGAAAAAGCCATTCGGTAGCTTTGTCCTTTCGGCCAAAAACAAGATTAATGTGTTTAAAATGCACGCAAACGGGATTGATTCTCTCTGAAGAGGCGGGGTACCAAATTACGTTGAGTTAGTTACCATGTGATTGATGATTAAAAATATGTTACAATATACTTATTAAATCCGGTCCAGTCGGGCACTGGGTAAAGAAACCGGATCAATGGTTACTGGTTCCCAAGTTGAATCGGTGGATTATTAAAATAATGTTTATAAATATAAAATAGTATTTCTTGCACATAGTTTAACAAATTTTCTCTCTTTCTTTTTTTTTTGTTTCTTGATTAATTAATTACTAGCATGTCATCATGTGAAATATTCTTATTGTTCAAGGTATATTGCTATTTTGCTTCATTTTTTAAATGTTTTAACAAACATATTATGCACGTACAGAATCTATTATTATTTGGAAATGTACTAAATATGCTTCAAAATAGTAACATTAGGGATCAAATTTGCTTTTGTCAAAATTTTAGGGACTAAAATTACACCAGGTATCAAATTTATTTTTGCCAAAAATTTAGGGACTTAAATTATATAGGTACCAAACATTAAGGACCAAAATTACATTTCTTGTTATTGACAAATATTTGGTAGCTTTCTAGATATACCCAAAAAAAAGCGAGGCAACGTTTTGTATAATTTTGGTAAATTTACTATAATCAATATTGATAAGTGTTTATTATATATGGTTATTAGCAGTATTTTGTACTTTTTTTTTGTACAAGTTAGGAGTTTTTAAGATATAACTTCCTTTCTAAGTTTCTAAATTTTGTAAGTTTCGTTTAAGTAATTTAATGTGCAAACTTGGTTATATTTGTAGGTTTTGAGGAGAGTTATCAATGGTGGATCGAGATGGATTCAATTTGAACTCATCAGTGCTTAATTCAACGGCAATTTGGAAAGTAGAAGGGCATCAAATGCAAGTATTATTGGTGAAATACATGAGCAAACACTTGGACATCTTGCCTATGATAATAGTGATCAATTGAAGCAGAAAAGAAGCAAGAAAATAAACCAAACGAGAAAACACGACCTCAAATATGCGGGCTCAGGTCGCGTATTCTGAGGTCATGTATTGTACTCTGTCTCTCTACAACTATTTTTGCAACTTGCGCTATTTTTACACTACTTTCCAACTCAATTCTAGCTCAGAATTTCGATTGCATATGCTCAAGATTCCTTAAGAAAGAGAAAAAGAGCTTTATGTCATATCATGAACCACTTTTTGACTCTCCTAACATGATATATGTGAAAATCATTGAAGAAAGAGGGAGTTAGTATCTTGGAGAGAGTTGTTATCAGATTTTAGTTGAAGAGTTAAGTTTTAGTCTGTTATTACTCTCTCTAGTTAGGAACTTGTAAGAAAAACTTGGAGAATTTATTGTACCACTCATTTTTGTTGAAGAAATGGAAGATTTGGGAGCTTGTTCATCATCTTGGCTAAACTTTCTGTCTTTCTCTTTACTTGTGATTCATTATGTGTGCATGCAACTAACTTATGTTTTTTCTTGTTTTATATCATGCGAGTAGCTAAATTTCTAGATTTAGGGAGTAGATGAAATTTATGGCTATTTGATATGAGTTGAATATGATTTATGCTTGCTACCTCTTGTTTTGACTTGTTCATTTATGCATACTTATTACTTGTTATTGCTTGATCATCAATAGCAAGTTTTAGTTGTTACTATTCAATGAAAATTGATAATAATGATGAAACAATATGAATGAAGCTTAAGGAGTAGACTCATGAGAATAGAGATGCCCTTAAGTGGATTGTTTTTGCATTTGATGAAGAGTAGATCTAGTTATTTACCATGAGAATAGGGAAAACTAGACTAATCTAGGCCATTATATCATGAAAGTGAGTTTTGGTAAATATAAAAATGAATACCTAGATAAACAACAGTAGTAGCAAGAGATAAATCTATTCTCTTGCATCTTTTGTGTCATAATTGGACTCTATTTCTCTAGACTCAAGTATTTAGTAACATTTCTCCATTGTTATCTTGCAAGTGTTAGAGTTAAGTTAGGTTATTAATAAGTATTGTGATTTCTATTGCTTTATTTAGTAGTTAGTCTAAATAATAGAATAAGCAAGCACCTAGTACTTGCGTTAGTTGTTCCTTATGAGATTGACCCGATATATGCCCTAAACTACTATTTGATTTGTATAGTGGCAGTCAAACGGATGTATTTTGGATTTAAAACTTGCATTTATATCGAGAACATGTCAAATATGATGGCACAAAGAATGCGCCCAATTTTCAAATATCTGATACGAATCATGCAATTTAGGTTGCTTTCGCCTTCTTCCAAATAGGTCATTTGCTACCAAGTATTTGTTGGAATTCTAGGGATTTTACGAGAGGTTTAGCAATAAGCAAGTGACATAAATAAATAAATTAATCAATTTATAGGAAAGAGAACTTAAGAAAAAATAAGGGGTGCAAATACAAAGCAACATTAAAAATTTCTACACTTTCCAAGTTTAAAAGTAATTTTTTAAAAATTGAAGGGGCTTGGGGGCAATTAGCCGCTAAACTACATCTGGCTTCGTCATGGCTTGGTTGAATCTTGTTAATTTTCTAACTTATTGCCTTCTTCCAGTTTTGCTTTTAGTTTTCTAGTAACCTCGTCTGACATATATATTTTTTCTCCTCAATTTTCTGACCTTTTGTTTGCTTTTAACATATTTTTCTAACTTTCCCTGTAGAAGTTACTTTCTATGCAATGACCCTTAAGAAAAATTAGACTCGCTTGGATACTAAAGTGTTCGACTTGATTATATTCATTTACATCCCTAATTGATCCCACTTGAAGCAATGTAGCTCCGCTTGTACAATTTGTTGACTATTACATGTGCATCAATGGAATTGAAAAATCATAATATGTGTTTTTTTTTCCACACTTTGTATGTCATGTTTTGTTTAGGATGATAATATGTTGCCAAAAGATGTGTACCGTCAGTTCCTCTTGTAATTTGAAGTCTGTGAAGCAGGATTTGAATCTCAATAATCAAATGAGATTGTGGGAAATTAAATAAAACCAAACCTTAACCAGACGGTTAGGCCAACCACGAAGGCACCCTTAATATTCTCCTTTGAACCCCGGCCCAAGGAGCCACCCTTAAGGCGCTCCTTTAAATCCTGCTTGGTACCTGAGTTCTTCTTTTTCATGAACCCAAGTAGTAAAAATGTCAGTGTGCAAAATAATTAACTTATTTCGGAGAAGAATAACTATTATTTTCATGCTATTTAGCTTTTTCAGACACAGAGCTAAGAGGACTCTAAGAGGTCTCCTCTAACCATTGGAGTCGACCCCAGTAATTAGTTGGGAATTTCATACTACTTTTAGTTAAACATTGTACACGTAATTCCTTGAGTTTTGGGAATATTTTCCAATTAATTTTCCCAAAAATGTAATGAAGAAAATTAGAGCAAATTCAATCCCCTAGTATTTAAAAAAGAAACAAAAAAGAGAAGTAAAGAAAGAGCTCTTTTGAAAATACGAATATCACTTATCCTGAAAACTCACAAGGAATGAACAGGAGGATAAAAAAATTAGGTTGGACTGCTGAAGCAAGCAGCTCCATTCGTACCAATGCAATCACATCATCACCCTCTTCACTTGCACGGTAAAATTCGTACTCTTCGTTGAGTTGTGAATTAGGGCACCTCAGTAAAAGATGGAAGAGCAGTAAAAAGGTGTTGAAGGAAAGACGAAAGAGTGGTAAAGATTTCACAAGAACAGTATTCGTGTGGTCCGGAATTATTGCAAATTTGGAAGCCAAGAAACATAGAGGAGATAAACTTGCCGCAATCTTTGTCTTTAAAAAGGCCAACTCTCTACCAGCCGCTCTCTAAATCCAACCCGTGAAATCCTAACGAGCTCCACAAGTTTATCAAGAATCCTTTTCAGTTGCTCGTCAGTCCGTGGTAACCGTACTTGAGCAGCTAGCCAGTCCAAGTATATAAACTGCAACAACATCCGCAAAGCTAACATTACTTTTGCATATGCACGTATTCTTTCCTCCACCTCTCAAAAAAATTTCTTTAGTGAGCAAACTCCTTCCCCGCTCATTCTTTAGCTTCTCTCATGGGAGAGGCCAAATGGTGTCTCACCCTTTTTTTTTTCATTTTATCTTTGTATTCATAACAATGTTTCTTGCGAGAGTTTATCCTCTATTAGAATTTTCCTAGTGAGAGTTCTCATATTTAATTTTTTTTATTTTGTGAGAGTTTTTATTTTTATTCCTCTTTTTTTTTATTTTTTTATTTTTGCTTTGCTCTTGTTAGAGCCAGCTTCAGTCTCAAATCAATTTGGTTAAATTTAAACTTCCTCGGGGAGCTTGAAAGTGGTACCTATTAGATCTGTTTGTAGAGAACATGCACACATTAGCTAATGGAGATGTAAAGATTTATCTGTATTTTAAATAAATTTCATAATCACCAATATTATCTTTTCATTGATTTTCTCTCCCTTCTGTATGTTGCATTTTTTAATGTATTTACTGCCATTAGAGCAATTTTATCTAAATGATTGAAACTCTTTTGTTTATTAGGAAAAATATGCAAATACAAACATGCACATAATTAGTTATATGAATGGGTTATATTTGCTTTAGTATTAACTTGACACAGCTTATACAAATTATAACTATAGTTATAGTAAAACCTCTATTAAATAATAATTTTCCAAATCCCAATTTAGGCTAATGAGTTAAATTAATAATTTGATAAAATAATATTATAATAAAATTTTTTGAAACCTTACATAACCCTTTGGTCCTACTCATATCATGAATTAATATTCACTAAAATTACACATAAACATTGTTCAAAATATGCTTCACATTTCATCAAATGAATTTTTAGTCCTTCATTTTTAAAATATTAATTTTACATTCCTTAAAAATTTAAGTTAGCAAAATTTGGTCCCAATCTAGGATTTTGACCACTTTTTACCCAGAATCTATCATGTGACTCACACATGTTTATTTTTTTGGAGCAAAAAGATTAAATACCATTTGTAATTAAATAAATGATCCAATCCATATTCAATTTTTACTCTAAAAAGGTGAAATCTGATCCAAACTATATATATATATATTTCCTTAAAAAATGTAAGATATGACACGATCTATATTCATTTTTCCTCCTAAATAAGTGGGATTTGACTTTTTTATATCTAATGAATAATCACATGTGAGTCAAGTGGTGATATCCAAACTAAAAAGTAGTTGAAAATCTGCATTGGGACCAAAGTTTACTGACTTGAATTTGTAAGGAATGCAAAATTAACATTTCAAGAGTGAAGGATGAAAAAATCTATTTGACAAAACGTAAGGGGCGTTTTTAAAATATGGGTCTATTGTTGTTGTTTGTTTGACCTCTTCATAATAGAAAAATTATATCAATTATATACGTGCACTGGTTTATATGAATTGGTTCAAGTAGATATGAATTAGATTTTATTCGTCAGACTTTTAGCATCCTTTGATTAATAGAATAATTCATATTTTTATAAAATAAAATAAAAATTTAGTTCATTAAATGAGTGTTTCTTTGAATTATAAGTACACCAAATAAATTAATAAATTATTAATTAATTGATTAATTAATATCTCTTTAAATTAATAGAATTTGTATGGTCCCAAAATTATTAATTTATAGAGGTTTTATTCTAGTTGCAAACCTGTGCACTGTCTGGCATTTTATATGTTTACACATTGACCTATTACATATGCATATATGTATATGTATATGTATTCTTGAGTTGTTAATGGGATTAGCATTATAACTTTCAGGTAAAGCATGTCTTCAAAAGTTTTCTTAATAATTCAAAATAGATGGGTAATTTGTTTCTTGATGGTTGTTCTATATAATTATATGCAAATTATTGTATTAACTGGAGAGCTAACAAATCATAAGTATTAAATGCATCTTATCCTTTTCATTTAATGGAAAAAGTGATCTAAAATGCAGTTCTAAAAGTTTACACATGCACTAAAACATTTGAAGGCTGGTGGAAATGGTTGTCCCATCTGCTAATACTCAGGAAGACTTATATACCCACATGCTTTAAATGCTTGTACGTACCTTCTTCAAATAGACAAATCATAATCTAAAATTAAAGATTGAAGTACTTAGAACCCTAGTTTAGAAAATGTGTCTACCTAAATATTTGCATTTTCTATGGCTGGTTTAAATGTTGCAAAAAAATATTTACCCACATTTTTTGGTTTTATGAACGGTGTCAAAATCCAATCGAATGAAACCATCTAAAATTTACTCAAAAGTTGGATGACAACTGAATATTACCGTATCATTGCAGCTGAGAAACGTGTGAGTATGGTGCTTAGGAACGCCGGTTTCCTCCATAAGTCGGTAGTGTTCTTCCACATCCGCCACCATCTTTTCTCTGGACGGCAAAGTGACCTTTCCCGACAACGCTCGCGCCACCCACTTGGCTTGTAATTCCGCCACACGAAAATTGGCAGTCTACATGTGAAAAAAGAAAGAGCCAAAATTAACTATGCTTTTAATCCCAAACCTTCTCCGTTTTAAATCTAACTCTTTAATTCTATTGATACTGCATGTCTAGGAGGACAAGACAGAGGAAAATTTCATCATGTGTGTTGATTCTTTCCACAGCCGCAATGTTTGACTGTGGCATAAGTTTTTCATCCCACATCGCACAAAGCCAAGAAGAAATCGGCTACTCGAGGCCTATAAAAGGAAGAGTCCTCTGAAGATTTTAATTCGCACCACTCAAGAGAGTTATATGGGCTATTAGCTTCTTGAGTCATCTAGCCCATTCAGTCAAATATTTTAGGCTCTCTTGTTTTGAGTTTAGGAATATTTTCTAAACTCTTTTGTAAGTGCCTATTGGCCTAGGAACCACTTTCCTACGGTCTTTTGTATTTCTTCTTCATAGTAGAAATATTGCTCCTCTCTCGCCCGTGGACGTAGGTCAATTTGACCGAACCACGTAAATCTTCTGTGTCTTTTATTTGTTTTGTTATCCGTCTTTATATGGTCGGTTTTACCGCCTAATTATTATATGGCCGGTATCTACCGCCTATCTATTATATGGTCGGTTATACCACCTACTTTGTGCTAACTTGAGTTTGTCTATTCCTGGCCCTGTCCTAACAAACTGGTATCAGAGCTGGTTGTTATATTTTGCAAGACAGGTTCATCTGGTGGGGCCCGTTCATCTGGTGGGGTCCGTCCATCCTGTGGGGCCCACTCATCCTGTGGGGTCCATTTATCCGTGGGGCCCGCTCACCTTGTGGGGTCCGTTCATCCCCGTGGGGCCCGCTTATCTCGTGTGGTCCGCTAACCCTGTGGGGCCCGCTCACGAGACTTGCATATTTGTTTGGCCAGTTTTTTGAGACAAACTTCACGTTACAGATTTTGTGGCAACAATGACGATAACAAAGACGGTTGTCGAGAAATTCGACAGGAATGTCAACTTCGGAATGTGGCAGCTCAAGATGGAGGCCATTCTTGTTCAAGACGGAGTTGATCTAGCGATTCACGGAATCGAGAACAAACCAGAAGATGTAAAGGATGCGGATTTCGCCGATATGGATAAGAAGGCCAGATCCAGCATAATCTTAAATCTCTCCGATGAGGTATTGCGTGAGGTAGCAACGGAGACTTCGGCCAAGGCTATGTGGGATAAATTGAAAGCCTTGTATATGAAGAAGACAGTCGAGAATCGGCTATATTTGAAGCAGAGTTTGTACATGCTTCGGATGTCTGAAGGTACATCTATACTCTCCCATCTTGATAAATTTGATTCCATTATTATGGATTTGGGGAATATAGATTCGAAAATTGATGATGAAGATCAAGCCCTATTACTTTGTGTTCCCTTCCCCAGTCTTTTAAGCATTTCCGCGATACTATGATTTATGGAAAGGAAACAATTTCGTATCGGGAAATTAAATCTGCATTAAAATCTAAAGAGCAGATAGATAGGGACATTACTGGGGAAACTAGTGGGAGTCAAGCCGATGGCTTGTTTGTTCGGGGTAGATCTGAAAAGAGAAACACAGAAAATAGAAATAGATCCAAGTCCAGACATAAAAATGTGGTGTGCAATTATTGTAAAAAGAAGGGCCATGTTATTTCTGATTGCTTTAAATTGAAAATAAAGAAAAGCAAAAGGGGAAATTTGTTGAGAAAAATACTGAATCCGCTGAAGCTAGTATAGCAGCTGATGAGAATGATGGAACCATTTTCTGTGCAACGGAAAATAATTTTAGGTCTAACAATGAGTGAATTTTAGATTCGGGTTGTTCGTATCATATGTGTCCCAACAGGGACTGGTTTTCAACATATGAATCAGCTGAAGGTGGAGTTGTCTTAATGGGCAACAACGCTGTTTGTAAAGTTGTTGGCAAAGGCACAATCCGGATTAAAATGTACGATGGTATTGTGAGGACGCTCACAGATGTTAGACATGTTCCAGATTTGAAGAAAAATCTCATCTCTTTGGGCACTCTTGAGTCTATCGGGTGCAGGTATTCAGGTGGAGACGGAGTTCTCAAAATTACTCGAGGAACTCTTGTTGTTATGAAGGCACACAGATCTGGTACTTTATATATTTTGCAGGGATCTACTGTTACAGGTGCTGCTGCTGTTTCAACATCATCTTTGTCAGATACAGACATCACCAAATTATGGCATATGCGTTTGGGGCACATGAGCGAAAAAGGCTTAGGCATACTAAGCAAAAAGGGACTTCTTTGTGGTCAAAGTACCGGGCCATTGGAATTCTGTGAACATTGTATTTTTGGGAAGCAGAAAAGAGTCAGCTTCAGTTCACCAGCAATTCACAAGACAAAAGGTACTCTTGATTACATTCATTCAGATCTATGGGGTCTTTCTCGTGCTCCTTCTAAAGGTGGTGCCAGGTACATGTTGACTTTCATTGATGATTATTCAAGGAAAGTTTGGGTATATTTTCTTAAGCATAAAAATGATGTTTTCCTAACTTTCAAGCAATGGAAAGTTTTGATTGAAAAGCAAACAGGAAAACACATTAAGCGGTTGAGAACAGATAATGGCATGGAATTTTGTGAAGGTGAATTTAATGAATTCTGCAAGAATGAAGGAATTGTTCGGCATCACACCGTCAGGATGACGCCTCAACAAAATGGTGTGGCTGAACGTATGAACAGAACTCTTTTGGAGAGAGCAAGATGTATGATCTCCAATGCAGGGTTGACAAACGACTTTTGGGCAGAGGCGATCAATATGGCCTGTTATATTGTCAACCGTTCTCCTTCTGCATCTCTTGATTTCAAAACTCCTGAGGAAGTTTGGTCAGGTACTCCTGCTGATTACTCCAATTTAAAAGTTTTTGGGTGTCCAACATACATGCACGTGAATGATGGAAAATTGGAGCCTAGGGCTAAAAAGTGCATTTTTCTTGGGTATGCTTCTGGGGTGAAAGGATACAGATTATGGTGTCCTGATCCCAAATCTCCAAAATTTGTGATCAGTAGAGATGTTACTTTTGATGAATTGTCTATGTTATCTTCCAAGAAGGAGTTTTCCAGTCCTTGTACTACTGATAGTACACAGAAGCAGGTGGAGCTTGATATTGGCAGTTCTGGTCCTTTTCAGACCAAATCTTCTATTCAACAAATGCCAGTAGATGCACCTGAGTCTACTGTGGAAGATAGTTCAGAAGAAGAAGAGTATTCCATAGCCAGAGATAGAGCAAGGAGAGACATTCGACCACCACAAACATATGCAAATTTAGTTGCATATGCTTTGTCTATTGCAGAAGAAACTGATGCAGTTGGTAAGCCTTCCACCTATTCAGAAGCAGTTTCTTGTGATGATTCTGCAAAGTGGTTGATTGCGATGAATGAAGAAATTGAATCTCTTCATCGTAATAAAACTTGGGTTCTTGTAAAGCCGCCGTCAGCTAAGAAAATTGTTGGATGCAAATGGGTCTTCAAGAAAAAGGAAGGTATTCCAGGGGTTGAAGATGCAAGATATAAAGCACGATTGGTTGCAAAGGGCTATAGTCAGGTACAAGGTGTTGATTTTAATGATGTGTTTTCACCTGTTGTTAAATATAGCTCTATTCGTGTTTTGCTTGCTTTAGTTGCCATGTATGATTTGGAGTTAGAGCAGCTTGATGTTAAGACAGCTTTCTTACATGGCGAACTTGAAGAACAAATTTATATGAGACAATCCCAGGGTTTTGAAATTGAAGGTAAGGAAGACCATGTTTGCTTATTGAAGAAATCCTTATATGGATTGAAGCAGTCTCCAAGACAATGGTATAAAAGGTTTGATTCCTTTATGTTGGGTCATGGTTATTTGAGGAGCATGTATGATAGTTGTGTTTACTTCCGGAAGTTAAATGATGGTTCTTTCATTTATTTGCTGCTTTATGTTGATGACATGCTCATTGCTGCCAAGAATTTGTCAGAAATTCACACTTTGAAACTGCAGTTAAATAGTGAATTTGAAATGAAAGATTTGGGAGCAGCTAAGAAAATTCTTGGCATGGATATCAAGCGAGATCGAGGAGTAGGTAAGTTGTTCTTGACCCAGAAAAATTACCTTGAGAAAGTTTTGGAGCGTTTTGGCATGAAAGATGCTAAACCAGTATCTACTCCTCTTGCTAGCCATTTTCGGCTATCTGCTGCTCAATCACCAAAATCAAATGAAGAGGAAGATTATATGGCACGGGTTCCTTATTCCAGTGCAGTCGGCAGTGTTATGTATGCAATGGTTTGTACTCGTCTAGATATTGCACAAGCAGTCAGTGTTGTTAGCAGATATATGTCTTGCCCTGGTAAAGCACATTGGCAAGCTGTGAAGTGGATTTTCAGATACTTGCGAGGTACTTCAAATGCATGTTTGGAGTTTGGAAGAAATAATAACACTTTGGTTGGTTTTGTAGACTCAGACTACGCTGGGGATCTTGACAGGAGAAGATCACTTTCAGGCTATGTATTTTGCATTGGCGGTTGTGCTGTTAGTTGGAAAGCTACTCTACAACCTGTCGTAGCTTTGTCTACTACTGAAGCAGAATATATGGTTGTGACCGAGGCAATCAAAGAAGCCTTGTGGTTGAAGAGTTTATTTAGCGAGTTAAGTCTATATCAAGGTGTTATTGATATTCACTGTGATAGTCAAAGTGCCATACACTTGACTAAAGATCAGATGTATCATGAAAGGACGAAACACATTGATGTGAAGTATCACTTCATTCGGGATATCATTGTTGAGGGAAAAGTCCTTATTCAGAAAATCAATACTAAGGACAATCCAGCCGATATGTTTACGAAATCTCTTCCAGTTTACAAGTTCAAACAGTGCTTGGACTTGGTTGGTGTTTGTTATTGGTGATTTAAGCCCATTGGGGCTTATGTGGAGAAGGTGGAGCAGTTTTACTATTGTCGATGGTGGGCTTCCAAATTATGCCAAGGTGGAGATTTGTTGATTCTTTCCACAGCCGCAATGTTTGACTGTGGCATAAGTTTTTCATCCCACATCGCACAAAGCCAAGAAGAAATCGGCTACTCGAGGCCTATAAAAGGAAGGGTCCTCTGAAGATTTTAATTCGCACCACTCAAGAGAGTTATATGGGCTATTAGCTTCTTGAGTCATCTAGCCCATTCAGTCAAATATTTTAGGCTCTCTTGTTTTGAGTTTAGGAATATTTTCTAAACTCTTTCGTAAGTGCCTATTGGCCTAGGAACCACTTTCCTACGGTCTTTTGTATTTATTCTTCATAGTAGAAATATTGCTCCTCTCTCGCCCGTGGACGTAGGTCAATTTGACCGAACCACGTAAATCTTCTGTGTCTTTTATTTGTTTTGTTATCCGTCTTTATATGGTCGGTTTTACCGCCTAATTATTATATGGCCGGTATCTACCGCCTATCTATTATATGGTCGGTTATACCGCCTACTTTGTGCTAACTTGAGTTTGTCTATTCCTGGCCCTGTCCTAACAATGTGAATAGAACGGTTATTATTACATCAAAGAATATCTAGAGAAATTGTGCATAGCCTACTTTATAAATGCTATTTTCTTTCTAATGATAAAATATTTGGTAAACAATCCACGGTAATATTTTGCATTTTCAAAGTCTTTAGGTCGTGAGGCATGATTAACAAATTAGAGGTAAGGTTCTGTTCATTTCCTTTCAGTTGTGTAAACTATTATAATTTCGGTGTAAATTAATACATTTTAAGTATAATCTTGAATTATAATTCACATTTATATAAAAATTGGACGCGTTTACACCAAAATTCTATCAATTTACACAACTTCATGGAAAAGAAAATGGAGAGGCTCCATTTCCCCAAGAAATAATGCCAAAAGCACATATACCTGTTTTGGGATTCCAACGAAAGAAAGTGTAGGAGCAAGTCGTGGAGGGAAAACGTGCTTGTACAATGGTCCAACGCGATTATCATCCACAGTAACTATCCCATTTGTGTTCAAGAATGGAAAATCATATTTATACCTGTTAACAAATTCAGAAAGATTTAATGGAAATCCATCCCAGATGTATATAACTAATGCATTTTCTTATCAAATTAAGAGGAAAAATCTAAAACCACTGGTTGATTTCTACCCGGTACAGTGAATTATGATATCTGCAGCAACCAAAGCTCCATCCTCGAAAGCTACCGCACCATTTTCATGACAATATTCGATCTAGTGGATACTTGCAAAATTAGAATTTGCATACTAGGAAAGGTGTACGTATTTTGGAACCAAATAAATCAAAGCAACCGAATAAGCAACCATATATCTTAGTCAGATAGCACGTTAATCAAACATCTTTTGAGCATATACGCAATTAGTTTCTAAATCAAATTATGGGAATTATACCTTTGAATTCTTTTTTCCTTTTGCTGCAACGATAATATTTTTATAACCTAATCTATGCTGTTCTACAGAGAGAAGCTGTCTAAAGAGACTATATAAGGGATCACCAAATTTATTAATCCGACTAGATCAAAGAGATGATTTGATACTTTCTTTAAAATTTTTTTTACTATATGTGGGATTTGATCTCCCGATCTATAACTAAAAGAGGGATTAAATCTCTTTTTTATGGCTCGGGTACCACACCTTTGAATGCTGCCATATATTTTCGTAGGTCTCGAGTTTTCTGACTTCAACTTGTGGGAATCTTGATGAAACATGAACTTCTTTGGCTACCTTGGCAATGTCGAAGGCTATATCGAAGCCACTTGGCCCGTGACCAATCACAACTACAACCTGCAACATTTTCCAAGGGAAACAAATATATATATATATATATATATATATATCTTTTGTAAGCACTTGTAGGAAGTCATTGTAGAAAATAGAAAATAATAATAAAGACTAAACAAATTGTTCATTGATACCTGAGCCTTACATATATCTTTTGTAAGCACTTGTAGGAAGTCATTGTAGAAAATAGAAAACAGTAACAATGACTAAGCAAATTGTTCATTGATACCTGATCCTTGTAAGGCTCAGGAACACGATAGTTGTGGCTATGAATTTGTTTTCCGGGCCACTTTTTAATTCCTGGCAATATTAAAGAAGTGAAGAAAAGTTGCCAAATGGGAGTACGAATAGAAGCACCAAGTCAACTCTGCAGGTGCAGTTGTGCTTAAGGTAGTTATTCCACTAGTAATGTTAACCCTAATTTTTAGTTTTTTTCCCTTCCAAAAGTACATAAAGATTTCATTTAAAATGGCCTAGTCAAACACATTAGGCTCACTAAGTACTCTTACAAATTATAATCACATAGTACTAAACTAGACTATGCCGTAGCCACTTGGCCCGTTACCAATCACAACCACAACCTGTAATATATTCAAAGGCAAATTAATTTCTCCATTGGGAAACAGTTGTAAGATTACCAAAAATTGAAATATAATGACTAACCAATTTTTTTTCATTAATACCTGGTCCTTGTAAGGCTCAGAAACGCGATAATTATGGCTATGAATTTGTTTTCCGGGCCACTTTTTAATTCCTACCAAGTGTTAAGAAAAAGGTGAAAATGTCACCAAAAAAGAGTATGAATAAAAGCGCCAAAGTCAACTCTAGTGCACTTGTGCTTAAGGTAGTTCTTCTTCCACTAGGTATGTGCGGTTTTTTTTTTCATTTTTTTTTCTTTTCCAAAAGTGCATGAATTAATGTTTCCATCTAAACTAGTCCAGTCAATCATTATAAACACCTCAGAGCAAATCATAATTTTATGTTGAAATGACAGAACTATCCCACCTAAGTCCAAACATTTTGGACTTGAAAAGGATCATTTTTGCATTTGGTGCAAAAATGACTTTGGCAGTAAAAAATGGACTGTGGCATTAATATCACCCACAAGCAAGGCAAGGCAGAGAATTACTCTTAGAATCATATAGAAATATGCTACACTACATGCCACAGATAATGAGGTTGAAAATTTTGTACAATTATAGGCATCAAATAAATTGTCTTGATATATATGTGTCTTTGTATTTTTTTTTTCTTCCCCTCGTTTTAGCTTGAGTGTGGAGGATGGATACCTGGAGTGTCTGCCAATTTTGGTTGAGTATGATGACCATTACAAATCACGACCGCATCGAAAAGCTCTTTTTGATTGGTTTGATCAACATCACTTGTTTTAGACTCAAGAACCCACTTACCATTCTTTTGCTCAACAGAAACTACTTCAGTGTTAAACCGAATCAAGTGATCCAGTCCAAAATCTCTAGCAAAATCATTCAAGAATTTGAGCACCTCCTTGCGATCAGGAAAGTACAAATATTTACCATTTTTCTCGATTGTGAAGGAATAATCTGTAAATTCCATAAGTTGCTTAGGAAAATTTGTCCGAAGTGAATCGTACATGCTGCTATGAATGATTCTCCTATTAGGGTCGAGGCCAAGCGGATCAGTCTCAACTTCAGGATCGTACACCCACACTCCACCAATTTGGTTTGATTTCTCATACACCACAATCTGCTGGCCTTCTCTTTGAAGCTCCCGGGCCGTCAAAAGGCCCGAAACACCAGCTCCGATCACTGCCACCTTATGAAGTTGGGGTGCCATATGTATGGTACAATCTTGTAGCTTATCCTGTTGCATTAATAGTTACATGGATTACTATACCAAGGTTTGAGCAGCTAGGAACGGAGCCAGGCCATAGGGAGGGTGGGCAATTGCAGAACCACCCAGGTCCTCCACCCCCAATCTTCTAAAAAAGGTACAAAGTTGGCTTGTAAAAGTCTTTAACATCAATAATTTTTCTAACATTTGCACCTGCTGAGCTTTATGAAACTCCCTTTCCTTTCTAGATTGCCCCCTTGTAATTGCTCAATATACTTTTCATGAAATGAAACATTGCTTCGTTTCATTCGTACATATATAATTGACTGACAATTAAAAGTTGTATCGTTTCTTTTGTCATAGACGTGCACTTACCAAATAAGTTGTCACGGTAGCTGTTTGGATCTTGTCTCCGCCACTACAAGCAGCAGCCATGTGTGTGTAATAATATGACCAAATAAATTTGTCTTGTATTCTTGATCAGCTGCTCCTCTTTATGAGAACAAGAATATAATCATATAATATATACGTAACATAAGGAGTGTGCTTTAGTTGAGGGCATTAAAAAGCAGCACTAAGAGAGATTCTCTTACCCGTGACTAGTGATTTTGTTGACAGGAATGGATGAAGCAAGAGCCACTTGGATTGGTTCGGATGGTTTCGGGATAGGCTAGTTAGGTTTCGAGGTCGCGTATTCAAGTCACCTTTCTACCGCTTATGTATTCTTGAGGGGTTAGCTGCACAAGTCCAGGGAGATTAGTCCAACAAAAAGTTGAAGTACTCCCTGTGTTGAGAAAAAAAAAAAAAGAAGGATGAAGCAAGAGATACTAGCTCCCTAAGAGAAAGGACTGAACCAACACCTTTGGTCGTGCTTTAGTTACTTGTACTTCTCCATTATGTTGAGGGCATTAAAAAGCAGCACTACGAGAGATTCTCTTACCCGTGACTAGTGATTTTGTTGACAGGAATGGATGGAGCAAGAGATACTAGCTCCCTAGCTACTTTTTTGCCACAAGTGATATGGTCTGTTCCCCGTATTCTGTCCAAGTTTCTTGTCCCCTCTCCTTGAGGGAATGGATTTGATCCTTGCTGAAGTGCTTGAAGATAATGCTAGGATGATCAAGTCGTCCCTTGAACAAAATCTCTACCTGGAGAATCAAAATTTTTGCCTTCACGAGCCTAACCTTGCAAGCCCCTTAAAATAAACAGCTGGAGAAGGAATTCCAATTTCCACCTACCGTATCAGATGACTTGATTGCCTCCCTAACTATGGCATTAGTTTTTGATACTAAACCAATTATTTTTAATCCGATGCCAAATATTGTAGAATTATAGGCCCATCCATTATTTTTTTATACCAAACCAATTATTTTTCTCCGATGCCAAATATCGTATTAAAATTATTGGAGCCTGCAACCAACGCTTAACAACCTCCATGAATTTTTAGTTGCACTGTTTAGCATTAGCCGGTTTTTCAAATTTTGTTCATACATGAGTACCAGCCTTTTCTTTTAAGACGTACATATTGATTAAATGCAAACAATCAACAAAAATAAATAACTAAAAGAAGCATATAAGATGGATAAGATGATTAAAAATGGAATGCAAAATTCATTCGGTTGCTTTGTCACTTTAGCTCAAAACAAGAATTAATGTATTTAACATGGATACAGTGAGATTTGGTGCTCCTTGAAGATGGGGATCGGCTACCAACATCAATAATTGAAGACTAAAACTAGTTTGTTTAACAAGGTCATGTGGAGCCTATCGGTTACCAACAACAGTAATTTATGATTAATTGTATAACAAGGTTAAGTGGATTCCTGGGTGTTGAGGCTCCAGGAATTAAAAGTTCTAGATTTGAGTCCTCCTTGTCCAATCCCTGTTTCATAAATCTCTCTTCTCTCTGGTTAGAAAATTTTTTTTTTGAAAATGGGAATTCCTAGGTCTCCAAAACTCAGTTTACTTGATAGAAACATTAGTCAAGTTCAATTCTCATACCCTGCCTTTTCTCACCTTCCCAGCTTGTAAGGCTTGCAAGGTTATGTGGATTCCTGGGTGTTGAGACTCCAGGAATTTAAGGTCCTAAATTTTAGTTCCCCTTGTCCCATCCCTATTTTTTAAATCTCTCTCCTCTCCGATTAGGTAAAAAAAAAGAAAAGAAAAGGGGATTCCTAGGTCTCCAAAACTCACTTTACTTGATAGAAGCATTAGTCAAGTTCAATTCTCATACCTTGCCTTTTCTCGCCTTCCCAGCTTGTAAGGTTTGCAATCTCTTTTTGAAGAAAAAAAAAATAAGGTGGAGGCCTACTGCTTGTATTTTATAAAAGCAAAGGTGATTTATGAAAGTGTTAATTGCAGAAGAAAAGTAAAAGGGTTAGTTGCAAAATACACTTCTGAACTTTCTTCAAGTTGTAAAGTATCCCCAAACTATCAATTTCAGTACTATACATCCTCAGTATACTATTTTTCGTAACATGCTCTAATTAACATGCTGTTATGCGAATTTAAACTTGAAAGACAAATTTGTCCTACATACTTATATGGACTTCTTAATGTATCCAAAAAAAAAAAAAAAAGGTAGGGATTTGAAGGACTCTTCTTTTAACTTCCTACCCACCACTTTGACACCACTCAAAATGGAGAGAACTCATCTCTATCTTTTATTATTTTTTTAAATTCATAGAGATGATTTGATTAACTGCATTGGTTAATAATGTATCTGTATTTATAAATATTTGGTATGCTAGCATTTTGACTGGTAAATATTTAGAACTTATAGTGATGAAGTAATTAGGTGCACTGGATAACAATGTGCTTATATTTATAAATATTTGGTATACTTGCTTTTTGACTTGTGCATTTAAATCAAAGTTGTCAGTTTATTTTGTAAAAAAAAATTTTTAAAAAAGGTAAAAGTTTAGAATGATCTCAATTTTAGTACCAATTTCAATCAAAACTTGTTATTTCAAATAAATCGAAAGGAAAAAAAAAATCCCCACTCGTGAAAGGTAGGCAGTAGTGGCCACGTTCATCAACTTAGAACTCTATGAAATTGCCCAAAAAAATTGTGTTTAATTGTCATATATATATATATATATGTGTGTGTGTGTGTGTGTGTGTGTGTGTGTGTGTGTGTGTGTGTGCAATTATGTATCATTTCTCCCATTTTAGAAAAATCCTCTCTTTCATCATGTAGTGTCCTAAGAGTTTAATATGCTTTTTTCTATACAATATCTCTACTCTTATACTTCTAAATTTGACGTGTTATTTTTATTTTCATTACACTCTAGATCTACAAGGTTTCTTTTTAAAGACAGTTATTTGAAGCTAACCTCGTGCTACCTATGATGGTTTAATAGGAGAAGCAATAGAGATCAAGATTTTAGAGGAATTTATTGTTTCATACTAAGAAAGAAGTTGGTATTTCAATGTCAATAATAAAATTGTGTCTAATAGGTGATGAACTGGCATGATGCTTCATATATACGTAATTAGCATTCTAATTAGTAAAATTCAAAAAAATTTCATAATTGTTGACATTGACTGAAAATGCATAACCCACGAGTTGCACGTCAAATAGCTAGTTGGGAACTCTTCTAGATTTCTAAAATCAAGGGAAGAAAAGGTCTTTTGCTGCTGACCTAATTCTTTAATGAATTGAAATTAAACATTCATGCTTCATTCCTTTTTGCCTTATCATGTTTTAACATTTTTTTTTCTTTACATCATTTAGCTGTTTTTTTGTTTTTTTAACATTGAGCATTGTATGGCAAATTAACAACAGCTAACCCAAGGTCATCAGGTTGAAATTTCAAATATAATAGTTTAATAGGATAATAATAGTATCCATATTACATTTTTAATCTTGCAGTGTGCTATATATATGACTAATGATCAAGTTCTTGGACACGGCTTGTTTAGGTGGATTTTCTGGGACAAGTAAGTAGCAAAGGGCTATTTTGATGAAAAATTATTGAGAGACTGTTCTCTGTGTGTGTATTAGCAGATGGTTTGATGGGAGGTGGTGAGATGATTTGTGTTAGATGTCATAACTGGAAAAAATTACACAAGAGATTACCACCTTGACTGCATCAATTTCATGATAGTCGCTGTGGTTGTTCTCTTCTCATCCATGTTAAAAAAAAAAAACCCATATCCATGAAATCTTTTAAATTAAAAGTGTTCGCTTACCAAATTAATTAGGACTGTTCTTCTACATTTGAACAGCTACAAGTACTTTTTTTTTATTTCTTTTCCCACAGGGAAGGGCATGTTCAGAAGCATTTATAGGTCACTTACAAAAATTTTCATAGATCCCCATTAGCACGGCTTTCATATCGAGAGCGAAATTCAAACACATGATCTTTTGTAAGAAAATAACTTATCCTTGCCAATTGAATTAACTTATGTTCGCAACTACAAGTGCTAAAATACAATTGAATTAACTTATGATACATCTTTAGTCTACGCCTTTCACGAATCCCCCAACTCAACATATTCAAACAGGAAAACCTGGGACGAAAAGCTCAGCATTTCTCAAAATGGAAAAGTGGTCAACTAATAACGCAAGCTTTTGGACGCCTGTGCTCCTTATTGTTAGAACTCATCCAGTGTCTTTTCATTATCCATTAATTTGGAGTACGTAAATAAGATTCTTCTCTGCATACAACACAGTACCTCATTAGACTACAATGATTGTTCAAAAAAATAGTTTGAAGAATAAGGCTACGGTGGCCGATGGACTGAGTAAGTAGCTTGGTCAAAAAATTGACTTGAATTTGATTAAACTTGAGCTCTTAATAGTTGCTCAAGCTTTTCGAACTTTTAATTGACAAATTTCCATGACTCGACATTAGAAACAGATCAGACAAAGAGATTATCTAAAGTATTTATAAACCTTATATTAAAATGGCTAAAAATCGATAAAATTAATCAAACTATTAAAAGTAAGTATTAAGTAACCACTAGATCGGCCGCAAGTAGACTAGTATTTTGACTACAAAACCCAGAGTGGTCCAAATGTATATATCTTCGACCACTTTGTGGCTTACCAAAAAAAAAAAAAAAAAAAAGCACCCATCTCCCATCAATCACAGGTCCACAAGTAGATAAAACAAGTCATAAATGGCAGATGATACACTATGTAAACTACAATGGTTTTTGCAAGTCTAGCATCCACAAAACATTTACTCAAGTTATTTCCGACATCAAACCCTTTCTTTAATATTTTATGGGCTATTTAATTATTTCGATAACGGACAATGAACCAAGATACCATGTATAAGCAGTTCACAGGCTCAATTTATGTTTTTGAATTATGTTATTGCCATCTATCATCAAACATCAAAACCAAAGTGCGCAAATAGAAAATCACAATAGAGAACTCCACAGAGCTATTTAGACCCTTCAAGCATTAAATAACTGTTAGGAAATTAGTTTAATTTCTTTTAAACAGGTTTCTTATTTTGTGTGAAAGTAACTAATTTCGTAATTGATTTTAATTACTTGAAATAGTAGTTAAAGAATTTCTATTTGTATGAATTTAGGAATTTGGAGTTATTTCTGATTCTGTACAAGATTGGGAATTGGCAGTTATTTCCTGTTATTTTTTGGGTGTTGGTCAAGTAATGTAATTTATAAATAGATGAGAATTGACATACTATAAAGTGGCATACAAGGGGCAACATGTAACTTTATACATTGGATGAGAGAGAGTTCTTAAAAGATGAGAGATGGCATAAGAATTTGGATTTGGATTCAAGTTGAATTCATGTATAAGATTTTCTTCTCATAATAAAAAATGAATTTTTTCTTCGTGGACGTAAGTTTAATGATGGAGTCGAACCACATTAAATTTTGTATATCGTTTATCTTTACTTGTGACTTGTTTGTCATTAAATTGTTATGTACTTAATATTTTAATAGTTGTTTATTCTATGTCTAAATCCCAATAAACTGGTATCAGAACAGGGTTTGTAGTTGGATCCTGATTGACTATTGAAATTAAGTAATAAGTTGGCGAGTATTACCAACTCAACAATTTAATTGGTAGGGCTTAACAAGAATCATTGAAAGTCGAAAAGTATGAAAATACTTGACGGTGAATCCAGACAGGTGATTCAAGGGTAAAAAAAGGTGGAGTCTAATGTCAATTTTAGACGTGAATCAGTGAAAATGCTCTCACAACTCTAACGGTTGATATTTTATTCCAATAGTTTTTAGATTCTAATTATGTGCTTTAGGTGGTACGACTTATATCCTAAGAAACAAAGAAATCTAATTTTCAAGTGTTAGAAGACTGATGGCTACGAGTTTTATATTGCAGGTGGAGTTTTGAAAATCACACCTGATAAAACAATTCTGAGAATGAAAAAAATTGGTGATTTTACCATTTGATTGCCTCAATGGTTCGAAATAGAACTCACAGAGAGGGATTTCGAATTGCAAGTAGTTGTGAGAAGAAATCCTATAAAAAAGACAGTAAATTGAGACATCTTCTCGAAAGTCAACTGGTGGTTAGACTTGAGCTAACTACACATGTTTATTTATTGATTGAATCAACTAGGTGTTAGAACTGTATTTGATTCGCATGTATAGTTCGGTATTATATTATTTGATAGTTAAGCACAAATGATTTTTAAAAAAAATGTGTTAAAATAGAGATTTGTTAGGAAATTGATTTAATTTCTTTTAAGCAAATTTCTTGTTTAATAGGAAGTAACTAGTTTATTAATTGATTTTAACTACTTAAAGTAATAGTCAAGAAATTTCCTATTTGTATGAGTTTAGAAATTTGAAATTATTTCCTACTTGTATTTATTTTCTATTATTATTTGGGTATTAACCAAATAAGGTGTACGCGATAAAATATCAAGTCTGCAATAAACAAGAAATATACACGACAAATGTGTGATATATAAATTTAAGAAAAATATGTGAATACAATCTCTGGGATTTTCTCGAACTTGTGGAGAGTTTCCCTCGATTCTCCTCCTCGAACGCCAATCCAAGGGCTTCGCAGCTTGTTCTTGTATCCACCACCGATTCCTTCAAATCTTGATATAGAAGATTTGAAGAACTTTAGAAGATATTTGAAGACTCAAGTCTTAATATATGGGAGACTTGGAGAGCTTGAAGAGCCGGACCTTTGTAGCTTGGAGTTTCAATGCTTTGAGCGTATGAGATGCCTCTTGGTGTCTCTGTGTATCTGTGTCTGTGTGTATTTTTGATTTGATTGAGAGACCCCTATTCATAGTTGTAGCAAGAGGTAGAGGTTGAAGACCTGTGTACTATTTTACTTGTCTTGCAAGACGTACAGTCATATTAGGACTGTACCAGTCAAATATTATCTCTTTATTTTATATTTATTAATAAAGAGATAAGTAACTCCTCGATTGGCCAAACTCGTGGGGCCATGCGACGTGGCGCCGTCTGATTGGCCAAGCTATTGCAGTATATAAGAAATATACTTGGATTAAACAATTCTAAATATTATCCCTTTAATAAGAAATAAATACTTAGATATTTATCCAATAGGCATGTGATATGATATGATTTGGTTGGTGAAGATATCCCTGCAATTTGAATTGATTTGGAACACCTCAACTTGACACATGGAGAAATATAATTGGCCATTTAATAACCAAATTTTCCAACTGTACATGACATATGGCAAGATCCGATTGGATAGAAATAAGCCACAAAAATAATTTATAGACCAATGATAATTTTAAGAATTAATTAAAATTCCATTGTCTACAAATGCCCTCTCGAAACTTGTTCGTGAATAAAATTAAAGCAGGATTTGAGTGAACGAGTTTCGACATTTTTCCTTCAATTTGATTTGAATGCCGTTGGAGTTCCAAAGAAAACAGACTAAAACTTGAAGTTTTGCAAACCAAATGTCCGTAGCTTCTGAATGGATATAAGATGGCCATGCATGGTACTTTCACCAACGCTAAACATTAAATGAATGCATGACTTTGGTGGGGCCAACGGTTTCAATTTCCAAAACCAAAAGCTTTCCATGCAATATCTATACTGTGGCTAAATACAATGAAACAACTATCCCGTAGCCATATTTCATGCAATAGGTTGATAAGGCCAATGATTTCCATTTCCAATACGTTTCTTCCATGGCCCACTAATTACAAGCCTTTTCCTATATTGACAATGATTGCTCACTTCCGCATTGAATTGGGATTCTTTGCCCAATGAATTACTTAGCCAGCTATTACCACCGTAGTCCACGATACCTTTGACAAGCCGGCTTCGGATCAATAAAGTTGTTCCAAAAAGAAGTCAACCTTCTTCCAAATTCGTGCGGGAAACGACTTGCTTTTAGTCAGAGCAATCCTTCACTATATATATGACCAGCCGAGGCCACAGTTTCTTGCGCAAATTTGATTTCTCTTTTCTCTAGCCGCATTGTCATCGCTGCTAGTCTCGGTCATCGGTACTGCCGTTAAATTGGTGTCTCTTGGCAGTGCTCCTCAACAACATCGTCATTTTCCTCCGTCTTGCCTACCAGGTACTTAAGACTTTCCTTTTACTTACAATAATATTTGACTGTTAGGAGAGACTTCGGTCTAGGTAGTTCCTTGGGTGCCATGAATATTATTATTGTCCGAAACTTGCATGTCTGTTGGGCACGTATTTTAGACTTGTATAATTGCATCGGCTCGCATCACAAGATAGCCTGGCCATTTGATTCATCTATTAGGACAATACCAAATATGATATTTAAGACCCCTCTTTTCTTCTTTTTTTGTCCCCTTCCTTTTGCTAGAACTCTGACCTTATTTTTTTTATTTTTTTTTTCCTTTTTGCACCAGTCCATGTCAATATCTCAACTTTACTAACTTGCTCTCTTGTAGACAACCCACCTCGTGCCTGAAAAGGAGCTTGAAGCAATTTCAGGGATTTGAAGAAAGCAACCAATTAGGTAATTTAATTACCAAAATTTCGTGAGAAATTCCCTTCATCGTCTAATACTTTCTTTTACAAAATTTCAGTAAACATGCAAATTAAGGACTACGCCACGCCATTACCACATATTTCATTGATGGACGAACTGGAAGGAACTCAATCAAAGAGCTTGTCACTACATGTTTACAAACCAGCAATCGGCCCGCTCGCTGAATCCTTCATACCCCTCGAAGGATGCTTTCATCTCGAAGATTGGACTAGCAAGTGGACTAAGGAAGTGGTGGCACCGTCGACTTTCTCCACTACGTCGAGCGAAGAAGAAGTGGTCGTATTAAACTCGTCACTTCACAATGGAGATCCGGAAATAGCCAAATTCACGCTTCCGTTCATGGGATTCAATATTGACAAAACTACATGGAAAATCCCTTCGTCCTTCTTCGGTGAGGCGTGCTTCACCTCCCATTATTGGGAGTGGGTTGAGGATATGCTTGAAAGGTATAAAGACATACTCACATGCGCTGGCATATTTAAAGCCGTCTACGCGTCGAAATACTCCTACGACCGCTGTGAAAATATTTTGCGAGCCTTCTTCAAATATTGGTGCCCCTCGACGAACACACTCCATACGCCCGTTGGAAAGTTGTCCACCACACTTTGGGACCTTTATCGACTTGGTGGCCTTTCGATCGATGGCTCGTTCTTCGATGAAGTTGTTCCTTCGGCGCAGGAGCTCCTCACTCGTGACAAAGAAGGGAAGCCACTTCTCCCCGAGAGTTGCAGGCACCTCTTTTCCGCTTACTACCACCTTTGGACGAATGACCAAGGGGTATGGATGAAGGACTGGATTCGCTTTTGGTTCAAATGAAAGGCTAGGTATAGGGTTCCTTCGAGTAGGGCGAATAGAAGAAAGACCACGTCTAAATCGAAAATGACCTATAATCCCTCTGGAAACGTAGAGCCATACGACCTTGCTGATACGAAGGACTTCAACGTCCCTTTCGACACACTGGACATTCCAGGGTATTTAAGAAAGGAAACCTATATTGCGGCATTCATAGCGTATTGGATTTGCAAGTTCCTTTTGCCAATCAAAAAGGTCGATCGTATTCGCCCAAGTGTCTTCAAGGTTGCATGCTTAATGGCCACAGGAAAAATATTTTGCCTTGCAAACCCCGTTCTTACGAGCATATATCATGGGTTGAGAAAGATCGTCCACGCCCCTAATCTTGGAGAATGTGGGGTAACTTTTCTAATCCATTACGTCTATACTTGGATTGGCCAATACTTCGATGTATATTATGAAAATCATCAAGTGAGTAGCCACCACGCAAGTATGACAAGATTTAGTGGTGAGAAAATGGCAATATTTTATGGCCAATCAGAAGCTGGGGAAATCTTCAAAGAAGTGAATCCTTTGATGCTTCCTAAATTGTGCTGGACTGAGAATGAAGAAAAGGTGTTGATCGATGATGGATCCTTATCATCAAGACTCACGAGCTATTTCATTAGTCAACGCTCTTGCCATTTAACTCTACGTAAGGACAATACTTTCATTATTGAAAAATATAATCCTTGCAGGTTTAGCAGACAATTCGGCTTCTGTCAGGACATCCCCAACAACTTAAAAGAGATCACTCACACTTATACCTTGGGTGAGGCTATTCAACTATGGGATTCCTCAGTTCGTATGCAGACGCGATCTCGGATGACTATACCCACGCACAGGAAGCATCCATTGATCACAAAAGACTATGACGCTTGGTGGTCGACTCGGTCAAATAGTGTCTCTTCAACTTCCTTTAAATTCACCATTAAAATCCCTCAGCAATCATCGAAGAAGGGTAAGGTTACCTCCGCCAACGAGTCAGTGCATCATAATGGAGCTATAGAGATTGTAACAGGTCTTACCTTATCCACCTTGCGGAAGAACAAAACTATTAGCAGTCCCTCGAAAAATATTGCCGCAAAAAATAAGTTTTCCAAGAACTCTCGACAGGCTATCAAAGAGGCACAACCAGTGATTCCAGCAAAGAAGACGCCGCCCAAAGTTTCAAAATCCTTATCGGTGAGCAGAAGAAGATGTCGAAATCGAAACGGTGGACGATCGTGACTCTATCGAAGCCATAGAAAAGGAAGGGATTCAAGTTCAAGGCATCGAATCTACCCAAGAAGGAGCCCATTCGTTGGCGAGCGGTAGCAGTAGTCAAGACCGTCATTGAAATCGATCAAAGAAGAGGACATCCTCTGATTTGGAGGAGGTTTCCTTTACACCACTGTCAGTTGGAGTGTCGCCACTTAAGGTAATCATCTCTCCATTTTTTTCTTTTTTTTTTTGTAACTTCTTTTTTTTCCAGCCCCCGTTTCTTGAATTCCATCAAGAAGGTGTTGGTAACAATTTACCACCCGAACTCGAAACTGATGATATAATTTCAAACAATAAAAGTGACGAAGTACATGTCAGTACTCCAAAACAATTTGCCCCCAGTGGAGGTACCTCATCAATGTATAAGAAGGAGTTAACTGGTTCGCACGAGACCCAAAAGAGGCCTAAACCAGCACTGGTTTCAGAATTTCATGGGCAAAAATTGATCCAAGCGCATCGAAAGAGATATTTGCAGAGTTTGTGGATCGATTTTCGCGGGCAGATTCTTGACACTCCTATTGAGCAGATCTCTTCTTTAAAAGAGTGTACGGAGGAGATTATTGCAGAAATCACCAGAACGGATCCTACCAATGGTCTCCCTTTAAAAGATTATTTACTAGAATTATTTGCCAAGGCAGAGACATATGATGTTTTGGCACCTTCATCACAGGAAAAGATGAGTAAAGAAGCACATACAGAACTCCTTTCCAAAGTGACCGCCCAACTCGAGAGAGCCAAGGCGTAGGAAGAAGACCTAACTTGTCATCTGCAAAGTCTTGAAGAAAAGTTGCAGTCCATTAAAGACAGGAAAAAAGTGTTGCAACAGGAACTTATTAATTTGGAGAAACAAGGCCTGAAAATCAGCTCAACTATAGATCAAAAGTATGAAACTTTTGAGGAGATCCGGACTGAAGTAACCCGGGCACGTGATGAGCTCTCTTCTATTGAAAGTACCGGCATCTTGACTGATGACGCAGTGAACGAATTTGAAAACATGAAGTCTGCACTTGAATCATGCAAAATAGTTGTAGTGGATTACAAATTTGACATTTAGGCTTTTCACCATGTCTTTTTTTCTGAATTTGTTTCATTTTTTTTTTCATGTAATGAATTTTTCCCTTTTTTTGAATAATAAAATGCTTTCCGTTCCTTATCTCTTTTTTTTTTTTTAAGATACAAGAACTCAAATGGAGCATTTTATTTATTTTATATTTTTTTTTTAGAAAGAGAAGATTCTTTTTTTTTTTTTGCAAGGAACAATGATTTGATTTGGAGTGGTGTAACTGAACTTAGAAGTTGCCCTCCAAACTGCCTACATATCCCAACAAGGGAATCAAGTCACACGTAGTTCCTGCCGTTCACATTTTAACCTCATGCGGGTCAGGAGTATCTATTTGTTTACCATCTTAGACTTGGTGGAGTGTTTCAGCAGTTTAACCACATACTACACTATTGGTGGTTGACATCCACAGTTTTAGCTCATGCGGGTCAGGAGTATCGCGCGGTTTCGATTACGCATAGTACCTTTTTAGGTACTTGCCATTGATGGGACCAACCCTTAATCCATCTTCAGCAACCAACTTGTATGAGCTATTTGTATATACTTCTCGAACAACATATGGACCATCCCACTTAGGAGTAAACTTTCTTTATCCTCCATGAGTGAGAATGATTGGTCTCCGAACGGCGAGCACTAACTCTCCAATTTGGAAAGAGCGAGGTCGAACGTGCTTATTGAATGCTTTTGAAAGGCGAGCCTGATAGCACTCAATCCGTTGCTGAGTTTCCAATCTCTTTTCATCGAGTGCTTTTAACTCCTCAAGGCGAAGACGAACATTATCTTTTTCACTGAGCCCTTCTTGAATTACAATTCTTAGCGAAGGTATTTGACACTCAAGTGGAAGAACAGCTTCAACACTGTAAATAAGCGGGTATGGGGTCGCTTGCGTGGGAGTTCGAAAAGTAGTTCGGTATGCCCAAAGTGCTTCTCCAATTCGAAGATGCCAATCCCTTTTCGATTTATCCACGATTTTCTTCAACAGATTACATAAGGTCTTGTTGAATGCCTCCGCGAGTCCATTTGCGGCAGCGTAGTACATGGACGAATTGTATTGTTTGAAATGAAACTTTTCGCAAAACTTGTTCATTGCTACATTGCAAAAAGGCTTACCATTATCGGTGATGATATAACGCGGGACTCCATACCGATAAATGATGTGTGAGCGAATGAAATCTACTACATTCTCCTTTTTGACCTCTCTTAAAGGAACCGCTTCGGCCCACTTTGAGAAATTATCTGTTGCTGCCAAAATGAAAATGTGCCGTCCAGAAGACTTTGGGAGCGGTCCAACTATATCCAAACCCCAAGCATCGAAGGGCCAAGAAGTCACAGTTGGATGCAATGGTTCAGGAGGTTAGCGGATGAAATTGCCATGGAATTGACAAGCTTGAAATCTTCTAGCAAAATCGATACAGTCATTTACCATCGGTGGCCAGTAGTATCCCATTCTTTTAATGCGAAAGTGTAATTTCGGGCCAGATTGGTGAGCACCACATATTCCAGAGTGAGCCTCCAGAGTGAGAAATTATCTGTTGCTGCCAAAATGAAAATGTGCCCTCCAGAAGACTTTGGGAGCGGTCCAACTATATCCAAACCCCAAGCATCAAAGGGCCAAGAAGTCACAGTTGGATGCAATGGTTCAGGAGGTTGGCGGATGAAATTGCCATGGAATTGACAAGCTTGAAATCTTCTAGCAAAATCGATACAATCCTTTACCATCGTTGGCCAGTAGTATCCCATTCTTTTAATGCGAAAGTGTAATTTCGGGCCAGATTGGTGAGCACCACATATCCCAGAGTGAGCCTCCTCCATTGCTTGCATGGCTTCATTTTCTCCAAGGCATCGTAGAAACACCTCATCGAATGATTTTCGGTAAAGCGTCCCTTTGTAGTAAATGAAACGTGGCGCTCGACGACGTATATCGACCTTTTTCTTGGGATCTTCTGGTAACTTTCCATGATCAAGGTAATCAATGATGAGGTGACGCCAATCTTCCTTTTTAATCTCATGGACAAAAATATGATAAGCATTTTCTTCCTCACCATCATCCTCTTCATCAAACATCGGAGGTATGACCCAATTTTGACATATTAAAATTTGATTTCGATGAGAAGGTAGAGTGATCATGGACGCAAATCTTGCCAAAGAGTTAGCTTGTTGGTTGAAATTCCTAGGGATATGTTCTATAATGACATTATCTAAATATCCCATGAGTTATCTTGCATACTTATAATATGGGATCAATTCAGGTTTTTTAACATCATAAATACCAAGAAGTTGATTTACCACTAATTTGGAATCACCATAGACCCTAAGATTCAACTGCTTCATGTCTACGGCCGTTTCCAGACCGAGAATCAATGCCTGATATTCGGCCATATTGTTTGAACACCGACGTGTTAAAGTGAAAGAGTATGGTAATATATCTGATTCAGGAGTATAAAAGATAACTCCTGCACCAACTCCGTCACGGTGCGCGGCTCCATCGAAATACATTGACCATGGGGATTCGACCATAAACACTTCTTCATCGGGGAATTCATCAGTCAACTCCCACTCGGCAGGTATGAGATGATTGGCTAAAAAGTCTGTCAATATTTGTCCTTTGACAGTCTTCGCAGGTACATAAATAATTTTAAATTGTTGAAACTGAAGGTACCATCTCGCGAGTCGGTCAGACAGTACAGGTTTTGTCATGACATATTTAATGGGATTAGACTTAGATATGAGTCGAATAGTATGTGTTTGAAAATAATGTTTCAACTTCTGAATGACAAATATAAGTGCTAAACACAACTTCTCGATGGGTAAGTAATTCAACTCATTAGATGTCATCATCCGATTCAAGTAATACAGCGCATTCTCCTTACCTTCATCATTTTTTTGAGCAAGTAAGGCCCCAACCGACCGTTCTTGTGCGGAAATATATAGAATCAATGATTTTCCTAGAATGGGTGCAGCCAGCACTGGGAGATTCATGAGGTATTTTTTTATGCTTGTAAAAGCAATCCTACACGATTCATCCCACTCGAAGGGTACCTCTTTTTTCATCAGCCGACTAAAGGGTTGGCATCGTCCGGACAAATTAGAGATAAACCTCCGGATATATGTCAACTTCCCTTGAAGGCTTTTCAATTCATGAATATTTCACGGTTCAGGCATGTTCATAATAGCATCAATTTTATATCGATCGACCTCTATTCCCCGTTGATGAACGATGAAACCGAGAAACTTGCCAGAAGTGACTCCGAATGCGCACTTCAAAGGATTCATCTTCAGTTGGTATCTCCGAAGGCGTTGGAAAACTCTTCGAAGGTCTTAAATATGATCCTCTCGCTTCTTTGATTTCACCACAAGATCATCAACGTAGGACTCCACATTTCTATGGAGCATATCATCAAATATTCTTTGCATTGCCCTTTGATATATCGTTCCAGCATTTTTCAAGCCAAACGGCATTACTTTATAGCAATAAATTCCCTTGGGGGTGCGGAAGGCAGTGAGCTCCTCATTCTCGGGCGCCATGCGTATTTGATTGTAACCGGACGATCCATCGAGAAAAGATAGTGCTTCATGCCCGGTTGTAGCATCTACCATCAATTCTGTGATAGAGAGAGGAAAATCATCTTTGGGGCAAGCCTCGTTTAAGTCTCGAAAGTCAACACAAACTCGAATTTGCCCATTCTTCTTCCTTACAGGGACGATACTTGAAATCCATGTTGGATATTTTACTTCTCGTATGAATCCGGTTTCAATCAATCGATTTATCTCATTTTCTATCAGAGGAATTAATTCGGGCCGAAAGCGCTTTTGAGTTTGCTTGACAGGTTTTGTTCCTCGCTTGACAGACAAATTATGAACGGCGACCCTTGGATCCAAATCAGGCATTTCTGAGTAATTCCAGGCAAAGACGTCCCTGAACTCGAGCAGCAAATCAACATACTCTTTTTCTTCTTCAGGAGTCATACAAGAGCTTATGTAAATTGGGTGAAGATCGTCGCTTGTGTCAAGGTTAATCTCTTTTAGCGCATCGACTGTATTTTTTATCCCTTGTTCAAGTTCAGGGGAAGCGTCATCTGCATCTTCTTCTTCTTCTTCGGGATCACTAATCGTAATATGATGACAGGAAGCCATATTTTCTTGATCCTGTTCTTCAAAAATGGTTTCAATTCTTACATTGAATAAGTCTCCGTAGTGCATGAAGAAATTGGAGACTCGCTTTCTTGGTCCGTTCTTCTTTATTGGAGTAAGACTTTCTTCCTTGGCAACTTGGTACTCTTGCTTTTTACTGCCTAATCTTTCATAGATAGGCGGTTTCAAATTTTTCGGCTGCGGGTCAAGTCTGTTAAACACAGAAGTACGCTTTGACTTATTTCCCAACCTATCAAACACAGATCTCCTTCGGCTTGTGACCTCCATTTCCTCGTTCACGTAGTTACAACTTGCCCTTTTAATCATTATACGCACTGGAGAAGGCGGTTGATAACCAAGACCCATCGATGAACTTTCAACATTATAATCTTTTTCTTTCAACATTTTCTGCGTAGGTGTTAACCCATGAGTTTTCTCGCAAGTCACCTCAGGAGGGAGTTTGCCTAATGCATGCTTCTCATTTGGGTTATAACCGGCCTTAGTAAGAAGTTTGTATGCGTTTGGATCAAAACTTTCTTGAGTCCGATTAGTTGGTAGTGAGTAATGTTCTACTGCCGATTCTTCTTTGGGACGTACAAATCCTTGCGAGTTAGCTTTCTCATTTTTAACAGACTCTATCTTGGTGAGCGGAACATTTAATGTATCATTCCTAATAAAAGAAGACTGGCCTTCTTCTCTCCTTGATCTTGGAATATACCGCAAAATGGATCCTTTGAAATCTTGCCTTTCTTCCTTTACTGATTCTTTTCTTTTTGCCTCTTTCTGAAGGTAAAATTTAGCGTCGGCAAAGTGAGTCTCGGCCTCAGTGAAAGGTTTATCATCGGCAACAACTTTCTTAACTATACCGCCTCGACAATATTTGAAACATTGATGCAGGGTAGATGGTATAATTTCATTCTCGTGAATCCAGGGTCGTCCCAAGAGCATATTATAAGAGGTTTTGGCTTCAATGATATGAAATAACGCACTTGAAGACAACTTACCAATGAGCAATTCAAGTCTTATGAGACCAATTGCTCTTTACCCCCTTGGTTAAATCCTTGAATCATGAGGCGGCTCTGAGAGAGTTCATCGCTTGAGATTCCTAGTTCCTTCATAGTACGTACGGACATAATATTGACAGCAGATCCTCCATCAATGAGTATCCGATTCATCTTCTGTTCTCGGACATACACACTAACAAACAAAGGTCGATTGTGCGTTTTGAATTCAACAGTTAAATCGTCATCATAAAACATAATGGTCGTTGCACAATCCACCGGTGGTTTATTATCGATTTTGAGTTTTTCCTCAAATTTAGTGCCAATTTGTGTGATTTGAGGATTTTCAGCTTTGACGACATTAGAAGAAGTGGAGTTATCAGTATCGTCACTTAAATACCCCTTTGGTATAAATTCTCTCAATGTCACGGGCTGTCGAATCCCTTGAAGGAGCTGAAAATCGGAAGAAATTGGCGTTGTGGCCACTCCTTTTTGTTTCTTTGTTGTTTTTCGTTGTTTCATTATCACTTTAGACTTTGTCGAACGAATGCTTTTCGAAAAGATGTACTTCTTTATTTTTAGCTTGCAAGTTCTCTTTCGAGTGACTAAAGTCCATCCTTCGTTGTCATCTTCAATAACGTCTTCAATTGAGGATTTTCAAACTCCTTAGACAAAGCACTACTTGATGTGGATAAAACTTCTATCGGACAACACACAGACTCAAACATTATTGTTGTTTGGTTTGTCGATACTTTATCTTCCTCGAGAAGGATTTTCCCTTGACGGGCCAATTCCATAATTTTGTCTTTAAAGACAAAGCATTTAATGAGAGGGTGGCTAATCAAGCGATGATAACAACAATAATTTGGATCATTGACTTGACCGCCTTCCTCTGGGCGCTTCATGTCGGGAAGTTCAAGGACTTTCTCCTTGAAAAGATCATCGAACATCCCTTGTAAATCGGATTCAAGGAAGGGGTATTTCTTTTCTTGCATTTCTTTTAGAATAGGTCTTCTTACCGACCTATTTTGAGGGGAGTCTACATTTTCGGTGATCTTTCGGCTCACCTTGGTGGCAATCTTCGTGGGAGTTGTGTTTATTGCCATGGACTCCTTATTACTGAATTTTGAAGGAGGTTTGCCCCTTTTTTTATTTTCTTGCCTTTCATTGCTTTGACGAAGTGGCTGCACTCGCGGAGCTTGAATAGGAAACCCATCAGTTGCATTGGCCGTGATGCTTAATTCCATATCATGAGCACGAGTAGCTAATTCTTCAAATGTGTTTGGGCGTATACCCTGTAGAATGTAGCTTAGGCTCCAATGCATTCCTCGGATGCACATTTCTATGGCAGAGGGTTCAGACAGTCTGTCCTTGCAGTTGAGACTCAGACTTCTCCACCTATCGATGTAGTTGACCACATGTTCATCCTTCCATTGACGAGTGTTAGTCAACTCCAGTATACTAACGGTTCTTCTAGTGCTGTAGAAGCGGTTCTCTTGTTCCAGCTGTTCCCAACTGTCGATGGACCCCGGAGTGAGATAAGTGTACCAATCAAACGCATTGCCCTTCAAGGATCGAACGAACTGTTTGACTAGCAGGTCACCATAGGTTCCAGCTTTATTGCAGGTTTCGACAAAATGGACCATATGTTGTTTTGGACTACCATTCCCATCGAACTGTTGAAATTTAGGCGGTTGATATCCAGCAGGCATTGCGAGGTTGTCGATTCTAGCAGTGTAAGGCTTGCAGTAGGTAAAGCTTGACTTTGAACCACCCTCCTTTTTATCTTTGATCATGCCTTCAACAAGTTCCTTCAGTTGTTCCACAGGGATAGTTCCATCGGCGGTCACATATACTTCCTTCACCTTGTCTTTGCCTTTAGATGAGGGAATTTCACGCTCTTGGTTTGCATGACTTCCTTCAGGAGCGTGATCTTTCTGGGTGAGCAGTTGAGCAATGAGAGCATCATGGTCCTTGATGTGTTTTATCATGGTTTCCATCATTTTGGACATGTTCGAAACTTGCTTTTCGAGATTTAAAGTATTTGTCATCATGGCAGGCATTGCAGCAGAAGAAGCAGCAGAATCTTCAATAGAAAATCTTGAATGAAGCGTTTCATGTAAAGAGGCTGATCCAGTGCTTGATGAATCATCGTCATGCTTAGAAAACTTGGATTCGGATCCAAATTCGAGCATAGCAAGAGCCTTCTCAATCGAGGTAGGAACGTCTTGGATCCCCATCATGGAAGAATAGCTCATTGGTGATGTTGAACCGAAGACGGGAGTTGGCGCCGATGGAGCTTCCATGCTACTTTGGGTGAAGGCTCTCGTCATATTTCTTATCACAGGACCAATAGCGCGGGTATTGGTGGCAACATGTGCAGCTTTCTGAACAGGCTTAGCATCAGTAGCCCTGGAACGTGCAATCATGATTTTGTTGCTCTTTGGTGCCATTGATGATGTATGTAGTTGAATATTCGAAAAGAAGAGATGGAAGGCAGAGATGGTCCCACCGGGCGTGCCAAAAATTTGTACGCGATAAAATTTCAAGTCTGCAATAAACAAGAAATATACAAGACAAATGTGTGATATATAAATTTAAGAAAAATATGTGAATACAATCTCTGGGATTTTCTCAAACTTGTGGAAAGTTTCCCTCGATTCTCCTCCTCGAACGCCAATCCAAGGGCTTCGCAGCTTGTTCTTGGATCCACCACCGATTCCTTCAAATCTTGATATAGAAGATTTGAAGAACTTTAGAAGATATTTGAAGACTCAAGTCTTGATATATGGGAGACTTGGAGAGCTTGAAGAGCCGGACCTTTGTAGCTTGGAGTTTCAATGCTTTGAGCGTATGAGATGCCTCTTGGTGTCTCTGTGTATCTGTGTCTGTGTGTATTTTTTATTTGATTGAGAGACCCATATTCATAGTTGTAGCAAGAGGTAGAGGTTGAAGACCTGTGTACTATTTTACTTGTCTTGCAAGACGTACAGTCATATTAGGACTGTACCAGTCAAATATTATCTTTTTATTTTATATTTATTAATAAAGAGATAAGTAACTCCTCGATTGGCCAAACTCGTGGGGCCATACGACGTGGCGCCGTCTGATTGGCCAAACTATTGCAGTATATAAGAAATATACTTGGATTAAACAACTCTAAATATTATCCCTTTAATAAGAAATAAATACTTAGATATTTATTCAATAGGCATGTGATATGATATGATTTGGTTGGTGAAGATATCCCTGCAATTTGAATTGATTTGGAACACCTCAATTTGACACATGGAGAAATATAATTGGCCATTTAATAACCAAATTTTTCAAGTGTACATGACATATGGCAAGATCCGATTGGATAGAAATAAGCCACAAAAATAATTTATAGACCAATGATAATTTTAAAAATTAATTAAAATTCCACTGTCTACATAAGGTAATTTATAAATAGGTGGGAATTAACATATTACAAAGTGATACACAAGAAGCAACATGTAGCCTTATACATAAAGTGAAAGAGGTTTCTCAAAAGTTGAGAGATAGTATTCAAGGGTTTAGATTTAAGTTCAAGTTGTATTTTTTTATAGATTTTTCTTTTTATAATAAAGAATGGGTTTTTTTTTTCGTGAACATAGACTCAATGATGGAAGCGAATTGCGTTAAATCTTGTGTATCACTTATCTTTCATACTTGTGACTTATTTATCATTAAATTGTTATATACTTGATGTTTTTAATAGTTATTTGTTCTGTGCCTGGATCCCAATAATAACTCCTATAGAATAAATGGTAATCAACTTGTCCCCCATTTAACAAGTGTACAAATGGATGGGGTTCAATTCCTTTTCATTTCTTTTTTTTTCATTTTAATATGCTTCAGAACAAGAAAATTACACCAAATAATAATGATTCAAACAATCTAAAACATAGTACCCTACTAAATTCGGACCAAATTGGAAGCACGGATCAATAAATATAGACATGCCCATTTAAATTTACAAATTCAAGGATAATTGATATTAGGTCAAAATTGGAAGCATAAAATGGATTAATCATTACAAGTGTAGTAACTAGAGTTGCAAACAAATCGAACTGCTTGCGAGCCTCTCGAGTCAAAGTTATCGAACTCGAGTTCAGCTCGAGCTAGTCAAATTAAATTCGAGCTCGAATTCTAGTTCAAAAATATTAAACTCGTTAATTTACGAGTTGGCTCGCAAGTTCAAGTATATATATAAATATATATATTAATAGTAAACTTATATATATTCCTAATATTTTATTATTTATTAAGAAAAAATATTATTTTATTTATTTTTTAAAATAAAATAATTATTTTTAAAAAATATTATTTTTTAAGAAAATAAAATAATTTTCTTTTCGAGCTCAAGCTCGACTCGAATTCGAGTTAAATTTGAGTTCGAACTTTAAATTAGCACCTCGTCGAACTCGAGATCGAGTTCAAATTTGATAAAATTAAATCAAGATTCAGATCGATTAAACCAAAATTCGACTCGAATCGACTCGTTTGCAACTCTAATAGCAACAAAGCGCAAAAATTGAAGAATCTCATGTCTACAAAAAAGAAAAAAGTACCAAAATAATACTCATATAAAATTTTTCTCCTCGAAAAACCATTCACTACATCAAGAGAATAATTATTCATGGAAGAATCCCTTGATCCTTCAACTTTCTGATTTTTCTACTCTGTCTCACTCTCTTGCTTTCTATCCCTCACCCCAACACAGACTTTTCTTCCTCTTTGAGTAAATAAAGCAAATCTTTTCCTATGAACCATGACGCAACATGTTTTGTTAAAGAAAGTGTAACAAGATAACCTCCGAATAAACCATGGCACAGCATACTTTCTTGTAATTCTTCAATCTAAGCTGTACTTTCTAACTAAGGGTGCAAACAAGTCGAGCTTAATCGAGTAGCTCGCGAATTTGCTCAATGAAAACTCGAGCTTAATCGACCTTCACATATATATGTCATTTTTAATTTTTTATTTATTAGTATAAAATGTCTATTTTGTCTATTGTTTAAAATTATATAAAATATAAATTTATATTTTTTAAGTTCGATTAGGCTTGATTGGATTTGATAAGCATACACTCGAACTCGGGTAATGCAAAATAAAATTGACAAGTAGATATTTTACGTATTTTTAGTGTGTTTTATTGGTTAGTTATAGTGTGTTTTATTTAGTTTTATAGCTAATAAACTAGGATTCTAGTGAAAATATACATTTTATGGTTAAAGTGTAAAAATTGCATTTTATGGATTTTTATGGTAAAAACTTCATATTTTGTAGGTTTAATGATTCAACCATCAAATAGAGTGCATTGAGAAGATAATTGGATGATTGATGATGGTTAAAAGTGATAAAAATAAAATATGAAGTGTAAAAGAGAAAATGCAATTTAAGGACAAAAGATTGCAAGAAAAGTTAGCTTTGGCAACCTGTGGTATTTCGGCTATATCTTGAGCTACATACATTGAATTGACATAATTCTTGAACCATTTTGAAACTAAGAGACGTATCTAAATTTGGTATGAAGATATCAAAGTCCAATTCAGTCATTTTTCGAGTCGAAATGTCGAAATACAGAAGTCAAAGTCTGCTGTCGAAAGCAGACAATAGAGCTTTGACCAGTCAGTGGTATTTTGATCATATCTCGGTCCACAGAGCTCCAAATGGGATGATTCTTGAGGCATTGGAAAGAGAATTCAAAATTCTACAAATTTCTTGTTTTATACAAGAGCTAGTTCTGCCTCAATCATAGAGAAAATTGCAGTTGAATTGTCCAAATTCTTGTCAGAAATGGTTGCTCTCCACTTGTGCAACTTGTTTCCTTCTTTAATAATTCACAGCTATTGATGAACGTGTAACAACCAATTAGCAACTGTAAAAGGGATGCTTCAAGTCTCATTTCTTGACTACATTCATCTATATATAGCCATGGACTTGCAAGATTCAAGATAACTTTGCAAGGCTAGAGAAACTCACCAGAAATGTAGCTTTCACTAGTTTTTCTTAGTTCATTAGTGTAAAAAACTGTTTACTTGGTGATACGTGATAAATGGCAAGTGGTGGAATACCTTTGGGGTTCGGTCTATTTGCTTGTGGCTTGTGCTTTTACCTCAAACAGTGATCTTCTTGTTGACTTCCAAATAGCTTCTTGATATTCTTAATTGCTTTGATATTCTTCATTAGTTTAATTTAGTTTTTCCTTGTATCACCTAGTGGTCTTATGGAGACTTCGTTTTCTATAGACGAAAAAATTAGGTCATCTTCCATCACGAGTTGACATGTTCGAACACTGTTATATTGACTCAAACGGAAACCCGGGAAATGATGACGTTGCAACTACATTGGTAAGTCACTAATTGGTTGATGAAATTAGTACCCTAAATGACTGAAATTGTCTACTAACTTATGACTGATTTTATCTTGATTGATGTAAGATAATCGATTTTAGTAATATTAAACTTTTTCTGGATTTTGAATACAGCAAGCTTTGAAAGAAAAAGTTAGCCAACTTCCTCCTAGTTCTAATGATGCTGTTGGTCGTGATGATGCATTCGCCCAAGTATTTGGGGAAGATAAGAATGGACGTGTGCGCATGTATGGTCTAGGTGTGACACCATCAGATAAATGGGGTAATGCACCTAGTCGCAGCACTTGTCAGCGTATTGTTATGGAGCAAAAGGCAGCAATTTCTAAGATGGAAGAAAAATTTGCTGAGCAAGATCAGCAGCTTAAAGACCAAGCTAAAGAACTTGTAGAGCTCAAAGCAATGGTGTGTCAGCAGCAAAATAGTGGCTCAAAAACCGGTGGCTCGATAAATTCAACATCCTCTAATCATGTTTCAAAACCACCTATTGGTGCTCGTTCTCTTCAGGTATGTTCATGATTCTTTTCAAGAATTTATTGTGATTATATCATGTGAGGATGCTTTTATTGTTTGAAACTTGTTGATTAATTAAACTGCTATTTTGTTTGGTTATGTTGAATAGTAAAACATGGCAATTTCAACTTAGTAGGGTCGTGGTTGTTAAGTTTTATTGCTGAAAATTGGAGAAATGTTCAAAATGCAGGGGAAACTCTATCAAATTTTTTAAAATAAATCTATCTAATTCAATTCTATGACTTTAAATTATCTTGTAGGAAGGTGATTGGGTGGATATTTTCAGTTTGTTTGATCCAACAAAATGTCTAGCTATTGGTCGCCTCCAAGGAATTGATCCTTCTAAAGTTGTTGGTGGACAATCATTAGGGCCATGTTGGTGTGAAATACTAGTACAAATTGTGGTGGAACGTAGCGAACAATTGATTAGGCCTTATGGGCTCTTGCAGACAATTGAAGATGCACTTGGTGCACCGATTGCTTGGCCACTGAAATTGGTATACTTTGACACAAAACTGTTCAAGTTTTTTTCTTTACAAATATTTGTAAGTTGGATGGATAATGAAGTGGTGTTCTTACTTAATGTATAGATAAAGATTCATGAGGATTGATAGTTGCACTTTTAGAAAAGACAATGCTGGATTCTATCGCAAGAGTTGGACAACAGCCTTTTGTTTAGAGAAGCAATGCTAGTTTTTGAGTTAACTTCAAATTTGTGGAATATTTTTGTGAGGATGCTGCTGGATTCTATTGCAAGAGTTGGATGGCAGCCTTTTGTTTAGAGAAGCAATACTAGTTTTTGAATTAACTGCAGATTTGTGTACTTTATGAAATGGTCACAAAATTTATTATGAGAGGTATAAACTTTCAAGCAGATTTATATTCTTTGGCATAGTGGCTATCTTACTTTTGCATGTTATGTGTTTGGCGTATTGTATTAGGAGATTAGAGTACAAAATTTGGATGAAAATTGCACCCAAAAAAAAATAGACAGCTATTGAGGCACTTGCCAATGTCTACATTGAAACTAATGCATCCACTAAAACCACATATCATGACACTTTTTTGAGAGTTTGAATATTCCTTTTAACAACGGTAGAAAATGCCCTGAAAGACAGGTAAACACTGCATTGTGAACTACCTCCATTAATGTATATAATGCACGTCATTGTGCCTAGACAAACACCTTTTGGCAACATGTACAAGTGTCCTAAAAAGGACAAAAATGATACCAAGTAAAACGCCTTTATAGTGCATTTTTAGAGACATTGGTTTGTGCCTATTTGCGATTTCTATCATGGCAATTGTGAGTGCATCAAATTCATTAAACATGGCATTAAAAAGCGCCTCCAACCTTTTCCAAACGGGTAGTTTAGTAGACATTTCATGTGTGCGCCTCAATAGTCTAAGTGCCTCTAAAAGTTCCCTATTCCATCATTTTGTTGTGCCTCCAAATATAATTTTTCTTGTAGTGGCGATGTACAAATAAGAGTTATAGCGTACAAGTGAGACTTGAATTAAGTGCCAAAATGGACTAAGGATTCCTGCGAGGATTCGACTTGATCCAAACTAGTTCTTTGCGCGGATCGTGTCCAAAGAGGTCATTGGTCACCACATCGGATTTGCGCCTTGGATCCGCACTGTAAAGCAAGGATCCGTCCGCAGATTCTTCAAGGCCTGATCACAAAATTGAATCTGCGCTTGAATCCGCTTTTGTGGAGACTTGGATCTGCAAGTAGATCCTTGCAACATTCAGAATTTTCGGGAGTTTGCCCCGGCACCTTTTTGTGTGTAAAAGTGATTATTTTGAACCAAATTAGTGTGTAAACATGTGAAAATTGGTATGAACACGTATGCATCTTGTGAGAAAATAGTACTCCTACATATTAACCAGTCTCTTGATAAATTAAAGAACTAGATGCATTGACCATTCTTGGTTAGAGAAACTTGATTTTGCTGTCAATTTTCTCTTGTTTGTATTGTAACCTAGAGGTGACTTGCCTTAAACCGGCAAGAAATTATTTGGTTTAGTTGGATCTGTAGAATTTATTCTTCAGATCTATTGTATCTACGTATGTCTGATATAATTTGTATTGTTAGTGTAGATTTAATAGAAGTATGATGTTTTATCAAAATAAAAAAAATGTGAGTGATATTTGCACTTTAAGAATAGCTACTGCTATTTTACTATAACATTTTATTATAAATGAAGAAAGGTAAAGTGGCAGAGGATTATATTAGAGTGCGAAGATTATTTGTCAAATTTTATTTTGTGAAATATATCCCGCAATTCCTTTTTACCAGCTCGTGTATGTTGTTGCATGTAGGAGAAGAAAATATTCTGATTTTTTCTCACTTGCTTGTTTGCTTCTGCAAATTTTGATTTTAGATGATTGTAAAACTAAAACTACTAACTAAACTTAATGAAGTTATTAAATTATTAGAACCATTTAACTAAAAATATGAGTGAGGAAGTCTGGTGTTCTTTACTTCTGAAGGAAAGAGAACTTTATTATTGTTTTCCTTCTTCTTTTTTTGACTAGGTCAAAAGTGCACCTTGATCGAGGACAAAAACGTTGAGGGGAATTATTTCAAAAAAGTATTCTCCATAATCTAAATCTCTTTAAAAAGCATAAGGTTAAAAATTAAAAGTGAAAATTAGTTGGGGTCTCTATCTTTGAAAAAGTAAAGTCCACTTGGTATTAACTTTTTAAAGAATTGGGTTCCTATATTAGTGTTAGAGCATAAGGTTAGATGAAATTAAAGGTCAAAAAAATTGATTTGATACTCCATATCCAGGGTAAGTTATTTCCTCATTCATGTTGGAAGATTTCTACATAACACCGAATTTGTTGGGAATAATTTGCAAAAAAAAATTAATTTCATGAGATTCTTCAAATATATTTTCTGTTCATCTTTGCATTTTACACTACACATCATAAAAAATGCTATTTTGAATCATAATACTTTTTTTAAAAATAAGTTTCAATTTTCAACTTCTCTAAACTTTTGTAAGATCTTTCTTTGCTTATCAATAAAGTGCTAAATTTGAAGATTAAAAAAAAAACACAGTTTTTGACTCTTTGATTTTTTTCCTTTTAATCTTGATGTAAAAGAACATTAGAGAGTACTTTAAAGTATTTATTTACATATTGAATCCATTTTTTAAGTGAACTTCTAGAATTAGACTCTAAGGGTCTGTTTGATAACATTAAAAAGTGGTGAAACTGAACTTTTTCAGACATTCAGATGTTTTGAGTGTTTGATAAATGAAAATCCATCTGCTGAACTTGTTAAGCAGTGCTGAAATTATTTGTATTTTTTTTTAGCACAAGAATCCTAATTGAATTAGAATTATTTCAACTGCATTATCTTATCTACCAAATCTACTCTTGTTTGTTAATTATATTCAAAATTCTTATCTAATTAAACAACCTGATATTCTCTATCTAAGGGTTTTCTATTTCTCTTTTCTCCTTTTTTAATGACTTTCACATCTTCTCCATACTCCTCATATAATATATTTCATCTTTTATATTAATTTGATTTAAAAATAAATATTGTCATTTACATACCTAACAATTTTAAAATAATTAAATTATAGGTTCTATTTCTTTTTTGAATGAAAAGATATAAGGGCAAAATTGTCAAATTTAACTTATTAAGAATTCAATTATAAATATTTATCAAATAGTATAAATAAGTTTAGTATTAAAATTCAGATATTTATATATTTGTTTTCAGTGCTTAAAATTCAACAAATTAATTATTTTAGTATTTAGATTTCAAAATTCAGATTCAGTTTTATCAAACGGAACCTAAATCGTTGCAAGGATTCCTTTATTCTATATCCCGAGAGCACTGCATAGAAGAGGTTGAATTAGGGGCAGGAATGCAAATACGACTGTTCCTAAGGTTGAGCGTCATGATTGCCGGCAAATCAAGACTAAAAACAAATAACTTTAAGGCTCATATTGAATACTATATGATTTTCAATTTCTATACAAGAGTATCCAAAATTACATCGTATTTAAAGTAATTTACATGACTAAATAAATGACTTATATTTTGCTCAAATAGATGCAACTTTTATTTTATTCAAATAGATATAACTGTTTCGACAATTCGACCTTTTAATCAATTTGTTTGAGTTATCAATATATCAATATACATTACAGCTGTATAAACATACGGGACAAAAGGTAATTTCGAAGCAGAGGATTTGAAACGTTCTTTAACCGTTTCAGTCTGCCGACATATCAGGTTTCCACACTCCACCATTTGAGGGATATTGAGGGGCTAAATTTGCGGCAAATCTGTCATCTAATCCGAAATTCTCATTCCACGCGTGGACTCTAAAATGTTCCTGCAACACATAAACCGTGTTTGACCGTCTGTGTAGTGTTTGACTGTCTGTGCAAGTTGTATGTGTATTGTAAACAAAACCTTCACATCAGGGTTTATACTTCAAATTTTTTTTTTAACTACGAAGAAATTGTAGGTTCCCAAATTCTAAACCAAACCAAAATAAGACCATTGCAACTTGATGAAGAAAAAGACCCTTATGAACTTGCAATTTTTTATCCCCATAAAAAGACTTGTAAACAAAATGAAATACAAAAATATAAATAATAAATTCGATAAAAATGACAAAACAAGCAGATCATATATGATAATTCTGATTATCTTAATTAAACAAATTGTATGTGCTTGGTTTACTAGATTTATTTTTAGAAAAAAGGTTAGATATGTCATTTAGCATGTGAATCCCTTAAAAATAGCTTTCAAAAATATGAAATAATTAATGCATTCATTAAGTAGATTGTTTCTCATCCATCTTAATCCCTTAGGTATATTAGTGAGCGCCTAGACCATTTATTAAAAATAAAGCTGTAGTTTATTTGAAAGAATTAATCTGAATTTAAATTTGAAATTCAAATTTTACATATGTATCATATGTCCAACTGTGATAATATATACATCGTTGTTGTCAGTATACATAAGATTTATTCTTAAACTATTTACTAAGATTTTTTTCCTTCCGGGTGAAATTAAGGAATGTACATGTAAAGAAAAGTAAATGACGGAACTTTGAAGTTTCAAATGCTTTGTACAAACTACAAAATATCTTCTTAAGCCAAGCAGCCATTGTAGTCTTCTGATGATGGGTTTTGCAGGTGCAAAGAGAGGTAAAAAAGATCACGAGAAGTCAGCAGAATCACCCCCTGCCCACCATCTCCACCACCACCACCTTACGAATCAGTCTCCTAAAAGTATCATTTGGATTTTTCTTTTAGTCATTGCAGTTGATCTATCATGTCTTCTCCTTTATCACTCAGCTTACCAGAATTATCTTTTTTTAGCCACTTCTCAATACTCCCAAGAGTCTTTTCCATCTCAAGATTCTAGTTTCAGACAGGCAAAAATATTCTCCTCAAAAATACTTGCAGAAGGGCCTTCATCTTCTTCATCTCTTGACAGTGCTCAGCCTGAACTCAGCAGGGCAAATTTATCTCCTCCAACAGAATCTGTGCCACAAATTCAGTCTTCTCCAGCTGACTCTGACCAAGGGAACCTATCTTTCCCGGTAAGTTAATTCTCTTTTTTAGCTAATCTTCTCTTTTTTCCAACCAAGTTGGTGTTTCTTTATTATTCTTCGTGTTCATGACATAAAAATATTTTGACCGGCCACCATTTTTTTTTCTGTTTTGGAAACATATATTTTTGTTGTTAAACATATTATGCTTAATTATTAACTGTTAAGTTCACTCTAAACCTTTTTAGTACTCTCAATAATGTTTCAAGAATACCAAAATTAAGTTTCAAAACAGATACATGTACAGGGTACAAACAAATTATCGATCTATTCATTCACTTTGAAGTAACATAAATAAATCAAGATGTAATGTGACAATAATTATTAACTTTAAGTTGTAAGGTGTTTAAAACAATTGTTATGAGCAAACTGGACGAAGAGGCATAAATGGTATTGGGATTTTTAGAGGCATATTAATTATGAAGGAATTAAGAGGCACTGTAGCAGGATGAACCGGTGTTGATAGAAACACATGGGATATTCAATTATTCATTCAATTATTCCAGAAACTGGGGTCCCCAATTCAGCCTGTGGTCCGCTCGTTGATTCAATTCTACAGATGCATTTTGCTTTTTGTAAAGTTGGTAGTGACGTGGTTTAGTTCGTTTGGAGTTTAGAATTCTAAAGATATATATATCTTTTTAGAGTTTGATTGGTTTGCCTGTTCTCAGTTGGTCCTCCTATTTGTCTATGCAATCTATTTTTAAAAATTTTTTTAGTAAGGTAAGGATGGAATTTAATAAGCGGAGAAGAGATAGAGGGGGTTAAAATTTAGAGTTTCTAATCCTTTGGACCTCAATCTTACACGTAATTTTATTTATTAAGTTAAGAAAATAATAATAATAATGATAATAATCTGATTTGTTTGGACGGAAGATTATTTGAAAATAATACTCTAACGCATTTTTTTTTGTGTGATTTGATATATGTGAAATTAAAAAGCAATTGTATAAATAAATATGGTAATCAGACAACGCGTTTAAAATGCAACGAAAAGATTTTTTTTAATAAAAATTTATAGATCCAAACAAACCCAATAGCATTGGGATTCACCTTTTGTTGTTATGTTTATATAAGCATATCTCCATTCCTTAATCAAATTTCTTTATGGTTGTGGCTAGACTTTTGGAGACAACGAACCTAGATTCTAAGGAAACAAATGTATAAAAAGAGGTTTAACGGTTGATACCTCCATGCTTAGTATAAAATGGCTTCAATTTGCTTGCAAAAAAATATTCAAACAGTCGGCTGGGCTATTTGAAGCCCAACCAATCTCTGCTGAACGTCAAAATAAATTGCTTGGACCAAGTCTCACAAAAAAAAGTTCCAAGGCCCGCAAAGAGAAGATGATGGAGGGCCAACAACAGAATGATCCACAAGAAAGAAGAGGTGGTAGGCTTCAAACCTATCACGGGCCGGGTAGCCTGAGTTGAGTTAGAGCCAGCCTAGACTTGATTTTTTTTTTTCTCCAAACAATTACACAATAGCATTAAATTGTTGGGAACTGATCACATTATTTCATTATTCTTAAACATTTATATATGGCCACTTTGCCCTTTTTATTTTTGTTGTTTGAAAGGAGACTCTAAATTTTACAAGGAAAAAATTGGAGTGTCAAATTACGAATTTAGTGATTACCTATTTGTACCACATAAGTTGGGTCTTAGGGATAAGTAGCGATTGGACTCTTTATTAGGTTAGGTCGGGCCTTATTCAGGTTGAACCTAGATTGGCTAATTACAGCGATTTTACTCGGGCCAACTTTTATGCTCATAATCAGGTCTACCACACGACAAAATAATCTAGGCCTTTCTTTTAATAGGCTCAATGGGCCATGTTCTAGTCACATTTTTTTTTTTTTTTTTTTGAGAGTCACAAAGTAATATTCAAGTGCAATATATGAAAACACCTCTATTTCGACAGTGCAAAGTGGTATTAATAGGAGAATTATCGATTCAATCTTTGTCTCAAGTATCGTGTTCACTTTAAATTTTCCTGATGGCAAATGACATTGCCACAGTTGAACTTTCATTTCTACAGCAATTCTTGTTGAAAATGATAAAACTACCCATTTCTATATGCATATTGCATTAGGACTTGGAAGGATGATTTTGGCATTTCATTCAAATTGTGGCATTAACGCCACCCTTTCTCAGAGCAAAGGATCTTCTGTTCCACTTTCTATACCGTTTTCTATTCCAACATCTATTAAATCGCCATATATCCTTTATGAATACCCTATTTTAAATTTTTTTTTTATTATCCCTTGGAACTCCAACAATTACTTATCAGATAGAACATAACACTTGTTCTCAATGCCAGCTTATATCATTCTTATGATCATGCCTTATTGTGTTACATATGAAGGCTAACCAACAAAATGAAGAAACCAAATTGGAGAGAGTACTAAGAGAGGCTGCCATGGTCAACAAAACTGTCATCATAACAACAGTAAATTCAGCATGGATGATGCCTAATTCAATCTTTGACCTCTTTCTTGAGAGCTTTAGAGTTGGGAATCAAACACAAGTCCTACTGAATCATTTAATGGTAGTAGCATTTGACCAAGAGGCTCAGAATCGTTGCTTGGAGTTGCATTCTCATTGCTATGCACTAAGAACTGAAGGGGTCGATTTCTCCAGTAAGGTGGATTTTATGAGCGAAGAGTATTTGAAGATGATGTGGAGAAGGATTGGTTTTCTTCATACTGTCCTTAAGATGGGGTACAGTTTCATTTTCACGGTAATCTCCTTTACATTAATTCACATTGGATTGATTTTACAAAACCATGTAAAACCTTCTCCATATTTTACTAGCTACAATAATTTGTGGTTTATATGATTCTTTGTTTTTTCTTATTTTGTTTGCAGGATGCTGACATAGTGTGGTTTCGAGATCCATTTCAACAATTTTATGAGGATGCAGATTTCCAAATTGCATGTGATCAATTTCGTTACAACTCTACTGACTTGAACAACTCACCAAATGCAGGTTTTACCTATGCTAAATCAAGCAACGCTACAATCCAATTTTACAAGTTTTGGTACGACTCAAAAGATACTTATCCATGGAGCCATGATCAACATGTGCTTAATAAGATCAAATTTGATCCATTTATTGACAAGATTGGGCTGAAGATCAAATTCTTGGACACGACTTACTTTGGAGGATTTTGTGAGCAAAGTAAGGATCTTGATGTTGTTTTCACAATGCATGCAAATTGTTGTACTAGTCTAGACAGTAAAATTCATGACCTTAATATGGTGATTGATGACTGGAAAAGATACATGACATTGCCAAGGAATCAAACAAAACCAAACTCTTGGACAATGCCTCGATATTGTGGAAACGACAGTTGAGCAGTGGTAAATTAGGATTACTAATTTAAAGTATAAAAGTAGATATTTATATTTACAAAATTTTTGTATTTGTATTCTTTTTCTTCTTTTATAAATACCCTTATCAATTTTTTGTTATCGTCAGCATTGCAAAATCATCAAGGAAACTTTAACAGCTCAATATATTCAATCTTCAACTGTTTCTCCTCCTGCGCCACTTGCCTATTCTCAGAGGATTGCATGAGGGTCTGGAAACTATATAATTGTTCCTTCTTCTGTGCCACCCTCAAAGATATATTACTATAATGCTTTCTATTTGGCTCCTTCAATAATGACTTCAACTCTTTTAAGTTACTTAGGGCCTGTTTGATAACATAAAAAAGTGTTGAATCTGAATTTTTTCAAACATTCAGATGTTTTGAGTGTTTGATAAATGAAAATCTATTTGCTGAATTTGTTAAGCAGTGTTGAACCTGTGTGTATTTTTTTTCAGTACAAGAATCCTAACTGAATGCTTAATTCTGATAAGAATCAATAGAATTACTTCATCTACCTTATCTTATCTACCAAATCTACCCTTGTTTGTTAATTATATTCAAATTTCTTATCTAATTAAACAACATAATATTCTCTACCTAACGATTTTTAGTTTCTCTTTTCTCCTTTTTTAATGACTTTCACATCTTCTCCATACTTCTCATATAATATATTTCATATTTTATATTAATTTGATTTAAAAATAAATATTGTCATTTTCATACCTAACAATTTTAAACTAATTAAATCATAGATTCTATTTCTTTTTTGAACGAAATGATATAACGGCAAAATTGTCAAATTAAACTTATTAAGCATTCAGCTATAAATATTTATCAAACAGTATAAATAGGTTTAGCATTAAAATTCAGACATTCATATATTTTTTTCAGTGCTTAAAATTCAGCAAATTAATTGTTTCAGTATTCAGATTTCAGAATTCAGATTCAGTTTTATCAAACGGAACCTTAGTGCCCTGGGAGTACTAAACAGACGAACCCTTATATTTTTAAGGTACATATTTCGAGGGTTAATATTTTGTAGGCTCATGTAACCTACAAAATATGCAACCTAGTACACGTAGCATGTAGGAAATATTGAGACTAGATTGACTTTTATCTTCATCTCTACATAGAGTCAGTAGCTAGCTGGAACTGATCCTAATTTCGCTAGAAGCCATTAGCATTTGCGATGATTGTCTTATAAGGTGAAAATACTTGCAAATGAGAAGATGAGCAGTCAATAGAAGATGGTTACGACTGCCTTGCCACCAAAGGTACAATTTGGATGATGTAGTTAGCGATAGCTGCTAATCTATCCTTCGTTTTTGTTGGCTCAACTTATCTTATTAATTGCTCATTGGCCACTTCTCAAGGCACAAAAAACTAGTTTTAAAATAACTCTTCTTTTGAAACATATACCCAAAGTAACCTAATTTTAAAATTTATTACCTTTATAATTCTTTTTTTGTTACATAGGTTGCATATGTGACAGGATAGAGATAGAGGCATATTTCAACTCTCTTTCCCAACTAATATTTTTCCCGATTCTCTCTCTGAACCTTCCCATATTTTTTTTTGGGTTCGTTATTTTTTGTTCTTTCATTATTTTTCCTTGTCAAATGTAATTGCTAGAAGCCAATATTTATATTAACAACATCTAAAACTTCATTATCATTCCTGATATTATATCTGTGGATGAAAATATTCTCCTCAATTTGATAATCTCAAGGTAAACAAAGATTATTCTCTTATCTTTTCTATTGTGCAATTTTTGAAACATTCCTATGGCCTTCAAAAATTTTGAATACTAATTGTTTTAACAAATGATTTCTCAGACCGTGTGTTTGATAAAATGTTAATAGGAAAACTACGTAATAATATAGATTCATACTCAATATGTTTGATTTCTGCCACATATATAAGCATGTTCATTTGTAGCGTCTCTCTATCACATGATTAAATAATCTCGTTGACTTGAAGTATTTTTGCACATTTATTCAACATCAATTAATGGCTTGTGTTACTTTCAAGAAACTTTAGCATTATCTCAATTGCAATAGTTTGATTACTTTTTGTAAAAGTTCTTTTCAAGGAGTCGGAAGCATAACATAAAACAAATATGATAGCCTTGAACTTTTTGTAACTTTTTCTTGTTATTGCTTACAATTTTCATTGCAATTTTTGTATTTTGCAAATTTATTTTTGAAAAATATATGCAATAAGTTTGATACATTTAAAAAAATTACAGAGAGCAATAATATCAAGGTCAATAATGGTAGAATTTATTTTAAATAATTATAAGGAAATTATTAAAGTTATGCAATCTTCTTGTGCCTCTATAATAAAAAAGTTTAAATTTTTAGTTTTTGTTGGAAAGTATAGACTAGATTAAAGCTTTCCTTTATTGTTATCCTACATGGCAATCAGGGTAATTAGGTGGCAACAATAATATCGATTTGGGAATAAAATTTGAGAGTGAATCATATTGGGAATATTTTTTAGAAAGAGTGTTATTTTGGCAAAAAAACTCCAAAAAAACTCTTCTCCATCCCAATATTTCAGTTCTGGACATGCAAAGATTTCCTCCTCATCTCGTCAAGATAATGACTCTATTCTTGAAGGAGATTTTATTTTTATAAGATTCAAATATTTCCTTTCCCTTCCATGATTGTCTTCCCTAAAATCAATATATTCTGCTCAACTAATGATCGTGCAACTTTGGAAGGCGATATTTTCTCCATCTTCTTGCTTTCAAGAGAACTAAAGTACTGGAAATTACTTTTCTCCAAGTGAATTTGTGCAAGGAAACCTATCTTTATAACTAAGTGTTTTAAATGGAAAAATGCAATTTTGGTCTAACTGTTCAGGAAAGGGACAAAACTAGTTCCTAACGTTTTGGCCAAAACAAATTTGGCCCTTAAAGTGCTGAATTTTGATCAAAGTAGGACAATTTGATGGATTTCCCCAAATTGCTAGCAAAACGGATCATGTGCAAGTCATGTGGCCATTCGCCAATAAAAAAAGGAAAAGAAAAAAGAGAAAAATGATAGATGCCTTATTAATAAATGACAGGTGTTGGGCCTGTGTAATAATAATATCCTACTTATGACAAGATATAAATGAGTATAATGGTAAGTAGGGTCGTCTCTACAGGGATTAGGGAAAAAACTTGTTTCTTTTCAAGTGAAAATTAATTGGGGGGAGTTTGAAAATTTGAAATTAAAAATAAATAATCAACACAAATATAAAAAATACTTAAACTAAGGCAAATTAAATTTAAATGAAGGATAAATGAGCTCTAGCCAAGGATATAACTCCGGAAGTGGTTCATACAACTGCTCATTGATGTAATAATTATTTCATCTATTCGTTAATAAACAAGTTATAGTTGCCAAACACGCGATAACAACTAACCTTTCCTTACCATCTCGACAGTTTAGATACGTCCGTTACCTACTTCTCTAATCAAGAAACAATTCTAGGTACGCCCACATAATTTAATTCCTTGATTACATTAGAAACTAGAAAAGCTATGTTCTAATCAATAAACACACTATCAGGGTTTATTTAAACTAGATCATATGTTTTCCTAACATGAAACCAATCATTCTAGTCGCCACTAATTTAAGATAATTAAACAATTACAAATTTAACAGTCCTATTTGGCAATAGTTTGTTAGATTGAATTAAATATCAGGTGTCTTTGATATTCAAACAACTAACAACCATGAGAAGTTAAATCAGAAAACATACGAATAATAACGAATAAAAGAAATTAATAAAAATAATTAGATTTCACAAATATAGATGAACCAAATCTTTTATTACTCCTTGACTATAAAAGAAAATTAGTTACTCTCCATTGAGAATAACCCATGCAAATTCACTGAAGTAATTCGCATGGGTGCTTGACGAAGGGAAATAACTAAGAAAAGAAAAGAAAGCCAAGCGGTCTGTTTCTCTCCATGCAAAGAGTCACGATCCCCCAATTTTGCTCCTCCAAAGTACTAATCAAGCGGGAGTCCGGCTTTTCCCCATCTCGTTTCCTACTTTGTATCAACTACTTAATAATAAAACATATTTCCTAAATAAAAAAAGGAAACTACAAGATGATATATCGTGTTTCCTAATTCAATACTACTACTAATAAAACATAATTAAAGTTTTTCAAATCTTCAATCAAAGCTGTCCGTAATTGACTTGAACTAGGAAATTCCCGTGCGCAGTAAATTCTCGAGTCTTCTGGAACTGACACCCGGTTCCAAACGTGCCATCATTAAATTAATTCTTTACATTCATGTTATCGTTTGGAAAAAAAATTAATTCTTTACATGCTGGAAAATTGCCCTTTTTAATTATGTTTTACTCATTTTCCTACAATTAGTACAATTAACCAAATATAAATAGAATATATCAATTAATACAATATTTGACTAAAATCAAGGAAAAAATAATTATAAATTGAATAGAAATTTTGCACCCTATCAATAAAATGCCCAATTACACCGAACCAATTTGCCCTAAACCATACCGTTATATTATGGAGCAACTAAGTGGTAGAGCGCCGACATACTACTAAATGAGTCCTTGTGGACTATTCTGTTTATTAACTTTTAAGTTTAAGCCCACCTTTCTTCATTTATATAATATATACAAAAGAAGAGAAAAATGAAATTTATCTTGCTTGAGGTTTCAAATGGAGAGAAGAGAAGACAAAAAGAGTGAAAGGAGGGAAAGATTGCTGAATGAGACTCCCTCGCCAAATATATGTAGAGAGAAGTAAAGAGACACTGAGAGTTGGAGATGCGAATTTTTTTTTTTTTTTGTTTCATCACGTTTACCCATTGAATGCATATGACGACTTCTAAGCACGACTTGATATGTTAAATAAATTACATATAATCATCTTTTTTTCACTTTTAATTTCTTCCATGAATTCCAAACAAGATTGGAATTTCTTGCTGTCTTTCTCAAAAATTACATCCTACTTATGAGTTTCAAATCTTCCTATTACCTTTTTCCAAATATTCCCTAAAAATTACTTTTGTAGAATTAATTACCTTGCATCCATTTTTCTTAGGCAACTCTTTAGGTTCCATTCATTTTACCCAAACAGTTAAGTCAAATAGATAGAATCCAGTTACTTTCAATGTCTAGAAATGGAGCCAAATTCTGTTCGATCTTGATCTAAAGACAAGCCAAATCCACCTAAAATGACATATAACACTCGTAAGTGCTTAATTAAAAGTGTAGTTGCTTTAAGTTGGATATCTAAATCTTTGTTTGTGAAACAACGTAATTTATATCCAAATGTCAATGGTACTAATCAATGTCAAAACTTTCACACTCTCACGGAAAATCCCATTGTGCAACATGTTAAAAGAGTTTTTATAGCATCAAGTTGTTGTTTATAAAATCTCTGGTAAGCAGAAATCTGAATCTCAACTAAATACGATGCTGTCGACACATGCACAAAAGTCTTTCTTGACAACAAAACAGGCACATTAAAATGAGAAAAATTGCCCCATCTTGCCATTGATTCGACAAACTACACTTATAATCATGTTCTACAGCTGTTGGAATGCAAATGATTCCCGGAAAAACTCTTGAAATTGGTGCAACAAAGCATTTAAATTTTGCCATATGTGGGACTTGACAATTCTTTTGGTTACTAATGATAAGTATTGTATAACGTTTATAAATCTTCTTGTCAGAAGCTTTGCTATGTTTACTTAATCCGAAACTTTATTATACCTTAAGGTCTCTCAAGGGTCAGGTCTAACATATATTCAATCTACAAACCATGCATTTTAGACTCTGAAATAGAAGAAAATTTTGACTTGGAATTTGTTTTTGCATTTTAAATCTTGGGATTTGGTCCCGTGGGTTGAGGAGATTCTAATGCCCATGTTCATCACAAATCTCAAAACTTCTTAATATCAAACAATAATTCAAGGGTTTTATATTCAGTCCCTTCAGCGAAATCTGTACTTCGAAAAAAATCCCAAATAGGATTACATAGGCAAAATTGGCCCCAACCCAAGTAATACATGTGGTATTGAAACTAGCTAGGTTGGCTTGTATCTTCATTTATAGAGAAGCATCTTTGCATTTCACTGATCCTAGTTCTGTCGAGAAGCTATTAGAATTTGGGATGATGGATTTAGAAGGTGGACAAACTAGCAAAAGAGATGATGAGAAGCCAATGGAGGGACTGAGCCGCCAGTTCCACCACTCCCTGAATCTTAACAAAGTTATCATTTGGATGACTGTGTTAGTCATTGCAGCTGATGTATTTATCGTTCTATACCGCTCAGGTTACCCTAATCCTCCCTCATTGCCCACTTCTCGAGACTCCAAAGAGTACTCTTTTGCATCCCAAGTTTTCAGTTCTGGACAAGCAAACAATGTTTCCTCCTCTTCATCTACTAGCTCTGGTGATCAGTCCTGCAGTGCAAATCGATCTTCACCAAATCCCCAGGTGAGTTTTTTTATGAAATCTTTGTTAGGTTTAGGAGAGTTTAGACGTAAGTAGCTATCTTCCTTTAATCTAATTTACTTGGCTATTGCTTTTCTAGAATTTCCACTAAGAGTGGTAATCGATTAGGTTCGTAAAACGCCTGCAAAAGTGTTTTATATATTTTGTTGAAGGAGAAGATTGAGACTTGCATAATACTTCAAACTTCCATAACCAGATTTGTATGACCAGATATGACAAAAAATTCGTCTAACGTGCAAAGCACGTGTTCCTAAGTTAATACAATAAAAACTGGCATCAACATCTTCAAATGATATTAAGAACAATTTTGAAATTCCAAACCAATCTTAAATATTCTGCATTAAAAAATAGGAATCTATAAACTCTTAGGTAGGAGTATTATTATTTACGAGCAAAAAATTAATTAAAAGAAACACCACAAAACATATTGTAATATTCCCCATTTTCTTTCCCTTTTTGTGGTAATTAGGGCATGTTCCTGTAGATAGACATGATACATGTATGCACAGACATGCATATATGTGTGTGCACGCGCGCATGTGCTTGTGTATAATTAAGTTGCTATTTTCAAAAACACTCATTTCACTCAGTTTCCTATGAATCTTTCTAACAAGTGCAAAGTGCTCATCAGGTTTCCTTACTATACCTAATTTACATCCAACAAACTATTTCAATGCAAATTCACTTTGACTGCCTCCATTCCGTTTTGATAGTTTTCCAATCGAACTTCAATTTTCCACAAAAAGCAACAATATTTCGCATCAGGCATTCATCACACAAACCATTTCTATATTTTCAGATGTTTCCCCAAACACTGTCTGAAACTTTGAAAATTTTTCTCTTACTCTATTACCAATGAAGGTTGACAAAGACACTGAAAAAACCAAGTTGGAGAGAGTATTATGCAAGGCAGCCACAGTGGACAAAACTGTTATCTTCACAGCAGCAAATGCAGCATGGACAACTCCAGGTTCTTTGATAGATCTCTTCCTTGAGGGATTTAGAATTGGCGACCAGACAATATCCCTTCTGAATCATTTGGTAATTGTGGCCATGGACCAAAAGGCATACTCTCGTTGCTTGGAGGTGCACCAACATTGTTATGCACTTACTACAGAAGGGGTAAACTTTTCCGGTGAGGCCCATTTCATGAGCGAACAGTACTTGAAGATGATGTGGAGAAGACTTGATTTTATGCGAACCATTCTTGAGCTAGGATACAACTTCATTTTCACGGTAATCTTTTCTTCCATAATTGTGTTACATACGATCCGCTAAACAAATTTTAGGTTATTTGAACGGTTCAAAATATGCCAACAAGGCTTTCATATGAGGAGAAAAGTAGTCAATGTTAAAATTTAAAAAAATAAAAATAAAAATCCCAGATTGGATCACAAGTGAAAGTTGGTTAACATGTCCCATTCATTAGATTTAGACTTATGAATTTAAAGTTTTGAGCTGATCTCTCCTGATAAAATTTCGAGGGGATTGAAGTTTAGATTGGCAATATAATGTTTCCTACCTAATTTTTTGGAAAAATTCCTCTTTAGTCCCTTGTAATTTAGTGTAACTTCTATATTGTTTCAAAAGCTATACATAAATTGTCTAAATGGTGGAAATTATTCTCTGCAACGGAACCAGTTGAGATATTAAGAATACCCTCATATCAAGATGGAAATTATTTGTTAAGCATTGGGATTTTATGAATAATTTTCAAAACTATAAGAAGGTCATGTAAAAAAAGAGTTAAATCAAAGGACTCAATTAGCAAATGCTCTAAACTTATATATTTAGAACACCATATAGTCATTTTAGTATTTAAACAGCGCTATATTGATATTTTAGGTGACTCCATTACAAAATAAGATTCTGTTACTTTCATACTGCATTTTATCTATAACTTTTCAAATCATAGAATAATAATGTGAAAAACCGCAAAATAACAAGCGGCCAAAATGTGATTTATCCTAAATTATGCTTCCCCAAACTGTGAAATACTTTTGCTTATAAGTTACATGACATTTTCATTTGTTTTTGGTTGGTTATGCCTTTCAGGATTCTGATATACTTTGGTTGCGAAATCCATTTCCACGATTTTATGAGGATGCAGATTTCCAAATTGCTAGTGACGAATATAGATTCAACTCTACCGACCCAAATAACAAATCCAACGCAGGTTTCATATATGTAAGGTCAAACAACAAAACTCTCCAGTTTTACAACTTCTGGTACTGGTCAAAAGAGACATATCCTGGTAAGAATGAGCAAGATGTGTTCAACAGGCTCAAAAAAAATCCTTTTATCAGTGAGATTGGATTAAAGATGAGATTCTTGGACACACAGTACTTTAGTGGATTTTGTCAGCCAAGTAAGGATCTGAATGTAGTTTGCACAATGCATGCAAATTGTTGTTATGGTATACGTAACAAAATCCATGACCTTCAGAGGGTGATTGATGACTGGAGAGACTACAGGGAATCACCAAGAAACAGTACAAACCCATACCCTTGGGCTTTTGCGAAAAAGTACTGTGCATAATTTCAATTTTGTTCTGCTAAAGTGCTTTTTTTTTTTTTCTAATTTGAGAAAAAAAAATAGTGGAGATTTCTCTATCAGAATTTTCTTTTGTAAATCGCACAAAACCAGGTTGGATTATTCGAATTTTGTGATCCTTCCTATCATTTTCAACACCCATAATAAGTTCTTGGAATTTGCTTAGCTAGTGTAGTAATGCACTAGTTTGGGTTGGAGGTGAACTTTGACCCCATTGGGTTTTTCCCTTTGCCGCCTGGTGTAGGCGTCACATAGTTATGCTTCAATAAAATAGTAAAAAAAATAACAAAAAAAAGGGGCGGCCGTCCCCCAAGATTTTAAAAATCACTTTATATTTCCTTAAAGGATTGAGAGTTTTTTTTATTAGATCCTTATAAAAATTAGAGCTTGTCCCTCTAAGTTTTTTTATCACAAAAATCTAAAAGTATATCATCAAGTGCGCATCGTTCACAGCCTTGCATCCATCTTTCAATCTCTAGTTCTGCCATTGACAAAAACATATTTTGACTGAGACCAACTAAAAAAGCATCAACTAGCATTCAAATTAATGCATGAATAATTTAAAATGTGTGCAAATTAATTAAAGACATGCATTGGTACCGCCATGAGTGAAAAAATTAGAGGCATGTGCTGTTTGACATCTCAGCTTGATGTTTAAAGATAAAGACTTTGGAAGTTTAACTCTAGAGGGAGGACATAATTAGTTTGACCATTTAACTTGTGAGAAAATGTAATATCTTGGAGAAGATAAATAGGAGTGTTTGGATAGCACTATTATCTCAAATCATATTTCGCTTGCATCATAAACGCATTTCCCAACTCACCTTTTTATATTCCCAACCATCTTTTTATCTCACATACATCACATCACAAAAAGTGCTACAGTAATTATTCCAAATAATATTTCAAATAATACTCTGTCCAAACTTTTTCACCTGAAGGGATCTGAATAATGATGCGTTTAAAAATTATCCTTTATACAGATTTTGACTAAAACAAGAGGGAAAATATATAATTTCAAAAATTAATTTATGAAAAAATTTATGAAAATACAACTTAATTGTAAGGGTAGTTATTTAGATGTTACTGATCACTGTTGTTGATTAACAATAAAATTAAATTTTAGGCAAAGCTTAAATGAATAAAAAGGGAGAGAAACTACTGATGAGAGACTGCTCATTCTTCATGTATTAGCTTGGGTTGTGCACTGTGCTCCGACACCAAGAGGATATTTATTTGTTTAGTTATTGAAGTAGGTGTTAAAAAACTAACAAAAGGGTGCCACTTCATACAGAGTAAGCATGGCTTATATACGATTATTAATTAATTAATTATAGACTACACACACATATGTATCGCGAGAGAGGAACCATTTGGTATTAACCTTTTATATTAACTTTTGTTATTCCTATTCTAATCTTCATAATTTAGATTTAAGCAACCCAAGATAACTAATAGGCACCCACTAAATATTATCTTCTTGCACGAATATGTGTCTTTCATTTTTTTTCCTTGTTTCCCTTTCTTTTGTTCCATTTCAGAAATTATGCCCTACGAAAAATCTGAATCTCAATTAAATGCAATTCTGCCAACACATGCACAAAAGTCGTTCTTGACAATAAACCATGCACATTAAAATGAGACGAATTACCCGAATGGTATTGATTCGGAGAACTAATAAAACACAACTAATCATATTCTAACCTTGTTTGAATGCAATTATTCCCGGAAAATTGTTTGAAATTTGTGAAACAAAATACTTAAATTTAAAACATGGAAGTTGACTATTCTTTTGGTTACTAGTTACAAGAACAATTTAACATTGATAAATAGTGTTGTCAAAGCTTTACTATATTTACCCATGTTTTTAAACTCGGACTGGACTGATCGGTTCGCCGATTGAACAGGGAACCGGAGATATGCCGGGTCCGAGTTTGTTGAAAAACTTGGGTAACAAGGACCCAATCAAAGTCAGTCAAAACTCGGGTTTGACCAAAAAACCGGGAAAATCCGGTTTATTTTTAGCATCCTATTTTTGCTATTTTTACCTCGGTTTTTGGTTTCTTACATCCAATTTTTGCTATATTTCTTCCAAAATTTTCAACATGGACATCGATCCTTGAGGGCAGATTCCACAACGGTACAGCCACATATGGCTATTCCATCACAAATATTGAAAGATCTAAAGTTAAAATTAAAAGAATTGAGGAAAAAAAATAAGAAGAGAAGTTGATGATTTTCATGCTCCAGATTGTGTCTAGAAATCATTTATGGTTGAGCCACCTTTTCCTATAACAGACCCAGCTTTAACGTTTGACAGAAGAAACTTAATGTGAGTTGATGATTTTTGCCCAACAAGAAAAAATAAAGTTGATGATTTTGGCGTGCTACATAAATAGAGAAAGAAATGCAAAGATATAGAAGTCAAAAAGGGGGAAAAAAGAAATAGAAGAAGAGATCGCCTGGAGAAGAAAGGATACGGATAGGATGGAAAGAACGAAGACGGCAAATGAGATTATGAGAGAAGAAGAACGGAAAGAACTAGGGAATTGAGTTTTAGGATTTCAAAGTATTATCAATATTATGGTTTGACCCCTAGAGTGCTAGAAAACTATTAACATGCCTAAAGATTTTATAATTCGTAGCTTCTGTCCTAAATTCTAGTATTACTTTTCAAATAAGTCCTCTAATTTAGTTCTAAACTTGTTGAATATGCATTAAATTATATAGATTGCTACTTGATTGTGTTACTTTATTTGTATTTTCTAGTAAAATATCTTAGAAACATCAAATATACACTAAGATACCTTTCTCAAGATTATTATATTTTAGATTATTATATTTTTAGAAATTTTATATAGTATATTAATTTTTAAAATTAAATATATTTATAACATCATCCAGTTTTTAGATGGGTCTGAGGTCGAACCCATCGACCCCTGACCTTGACCTCAATCGAGTCATTGTCCGGTCCGAGTTTCAAAACATAGGTATTTACTATATTAGAAAACTTACTATACTATAAGCTCTCTCAAGGGTCAGGTCTATCATGGATTCAATCTATTAACCATGCATTTTAGGTTCTTAAATAGTAGAAAATTTTTGACTTGGAAACTTATTTATGCATTTTAAAGCTTGGATTTGGTCCCGTGGGTTGGGGAGATTCTAATGCCCATGTTCATCACAAATCTCAAAACTTCGTAACACCAAAAAAATAATCAAGGTTTTTAAATTCAGTTGTTTAGTGAAATCTCTACTTTCAAATAAGTCTAGATTGTAAACAGTTTAACTTGAGTATTTGGTGGTCAAAACTTTTTCCAAATAATACAAAATGCCTAACTTAAAGAACGTCCGGCCAGTTGCTGCTACATGAAATCTTTTTTGGAGTTTTTCTTAGGCGAGTTTGGATGTAAGTAATTATCTTTCTGTATTCTAACTTACTCGGCTATTGCTTTTCTAGAATTTCCACTAAGATTGATAATCAATCGGTTTTGGTAAAATACTACAAAAGTGCTTTATATGTTTTTATTGAAAGAGAAGATTGAGATTTATCTATTTCTTTACAGTTCACCGATTTTGACCATTATTTATTTAAAATTTTGTGTTGATTTTACATATTTCTGCTTATTTATTGTTTATTAATTTTTTAAAAATAAAAAATCAATGAACTAGGGTTAAGCTTGTTGAATCTTGACCCGGCCACTTTATTGATTCAATTATCAGTCCGAGTTTCAAAACATTGATTATAGCTAGGTATGACCCCAGAAAAACGGAGTGTGCAATGCACGTGCTCCTATGCTAGTATGCTATTATAATGAAAGGGAAATCAAGACTCGCAAATGATATTAAGAACAATTTTGAGATTCCAAACTTGTCCTAACTATACTGCTTTGAGAATTAAGAGTCTATAACTTTGAATTCTTAGATAGGAGTCTTAGTTATTTAGAAGCAAAAAGTAAATCAAATAACAACACAAATAAATTTGTAATGTTTCTCCTTTACTTTCCTTTTTTGTTAATTATATGTATGTATATATGTATGTATGTATATATATATATACAAGTGTGTGTCTATATATATATACACATCTACATACACACACAAACATACACATATACATGCACGCATCTAATATATATGCGTGAGGTGTACATGTACTTATACATAGATGTGTCCATGTACTTGTGTGTGTGTTTGTCTACGTGTGTTTACAATTTAGCTGATTCATTGCACTCGCAATTTGTCTATACATCTTTCTGAGAAGTGCAAACCGATTTACATCCAACTAACCATATCAATGCAAATTCACTTTTATTGTCTCCATTGCCTATCGATGGTTTCCCAATTTTAGTTTACTTTTTCCAAAAAAAAAAAGAAGAAATAATACCTGAGATCTCACATTGAATATTTGTCAGACAAACCATTTTTCTAATGTTAAATGTGCTCCCAAATGCGAGCCAAAACTTTGAATCTTTACTCCCCATATCGTAATGTTAAATTTTTTCCCTTTCTCTCTTACAAATGACGGTAGTTCAAGACAATGAAAAAACCAAGTTGGAGAGAGTATTATATAAAGCAGCCACGGTTAACAAAACTGTTATAGCATCACAGCAGTTGGTGCAGCATGGACAACTCCAGGTTCTTTAATGGATCTCTTTTTGAGGGATTCAGAATTGACGACCAGACAATATTTCTTCTCAATCATTTGGTAATTGTGGCCATGGATCAAAAAGCATACTCTCGCTGCTTGGAGGTACACCCACTTTATGAGCGACCAATCGTGAAGATGCTGTGGAGAAGACTTGATTTTATACGTAACGTTCTTGAGCTAGGGTACAGCTTCATTTTCAAGGTAATCTTTTCTTCCATGAATCATGTTTACATTCAACCCACTAAGCTGTTTTTAATTTATTTAAACATTTCGTAATATACCAATAAGGCTTTCGTATATAATCAATGTTAAAATTTGAAAAAATATAAAATCCCAGATTGAATCACAAGTGAAATTTGGTTAGTATGTCATATTCATTAGTTTTGGACTTGTGAGTTTAAGGTTTTGAGCTGACCCCTCTTGATGGTGAATATATTTTGAGATGTGAATTAAACATGAACACTAATGAACTTTCAAGTGGATTGAAAATGTTAAGTACCCTCATACTTTAGATTAAAGTATGAAAGTAATAGAAATCATTCTCCTTGATGGAACTAGTTGAAATATTAAGGATGCTCTTAGTTCAGGAAGGAAATTGTTTATTAAGCATAGGGTGCAAGCATCATTTTTCAAGTCATAGAAGGGTCATGTAAAAAAAAAGTTAAATCATGAGGAACTAAGGTACAATTCGCCTTAAATTTATATTTCTTGAACATTCATTCAATTTTTTAAATAGTCATAGTGACATTTTAGGCGACTCCTGTACAAAGGATGATTCGCAATACTTTGGCACTTCAGTTCAAAAAAGGAAAAATTGTTCAAAAGGTTTCTCACATTTTGTAAAATAATTTTTTTGGTCTCTCACTTTTAAAAGTGTAATTTTACATCCGTTACAAATTCACATTGGTCAAATTTGGTCTCTACCTAGATTTTCGATTAGTTTTTGGCTGGAATTCATCAGATGCATTGCATGTGATCATTTTTAGGGGCAAAATTGTCAAATCAAAATTTACATAATCCATCTATAATCTCTTTCATTTCACAAAATGAATTATTTCGTCCCTCTCATTTCAAAAAATAAATTTTTTCCACCCCCCACATTTCACAAAATGAATTTTTACATCTCTCATTGACCATGTGTACAAATAGTTTTTTTTTTTTAAATCAATGTTATATATCTATTTGATATCACCTGAACAGTACGACTAGCATGTAATATATTTTTATTTGATTTCACCTAAACAGACTAATTGTAGTTGTACATATGCTATTCAATAGATATATACATGGGCTTAAATATAATAATTTTGTTTTAAACCCATATATATATATTTGATTTCATCATGTGAATCTATTCCATATTTGTAACCTTTTCTATTTTGGTAATAATTCATTTATTGAGTTGTGTAATAAGACCATCTAATTAATCGGTGTTAATTCGAATTCTATAGTCATGCTAACAAATTACAGTTTAAATTGAAACTTTTACTTGCTACCTTTAAGACCAACAATTGAATTTCTTATCTTATGATTATCTTAAAATTTGAAAGTGTCAAATGTCAATCACTCACTTCTTTTTATCATACTTTTCCTTTATTAATATTTTCTGTCCAAATTTAATTCAATATAAATACTTGCTAATGTTTAGAATTAAATATCTTCTTTGTTTTCAATTTTCGAGTAAAGGAATGAATGTGAGTGAAAAGTAACAATTTTTTTTAAACCCATGTATATATCTATTTTAATTTTACTTGAGCAGTACCTTCAGGCGAAATCAAATAGAGATATATTACATGTTATTCATATTGTTCATGTGAAATCAAATAGATATATACATTAGTTTAAAAAAAAGTTATTCGTACACATGATCAATGAGGGATGAAAACATTTATTTTGTAAAATATGAAGGACGAAACAATTCATTTTGTGAAATGTGAGGGACAAAAAATTTCATGTTGTGAAATGTGAGACACTATGGATTGGATTATACAAATTTTGATTTGATAATTTTGCCCTTAAAAATGATCACATGCAAGGCACGTAGTGGATTCCGACCAAAAACTAGTCAGAAACTTAGATGCGGACCAAATTTGACCAATGTAAATTTGTAAGGAACGTAAACATACACTTTTAAAAGTAAAAAACGAAAAAAATTATTTTACAAAATATGAAGGATATTTTGAACGATTTTTCACTTCAAAAAACAAAGGATTATGTATAGCTTTTGACATTGTAGAATGGTAATATTAAAGTTCAAAATCACGCGAAGCTAAAGTGCAACTTATCCTCGATTTTATGATACCACGTCTCCTTACAACTTGCGTGACATTATCTTTTTGTTTTTTGGTTCGTTATGCCTTGCAGGATTCTGATATACTTTGGTTGCGAGTTACGTTACAAAATCCATGACCTTCAAAGGGTGTTGATGACTGGAGAGACTACAAGGCATCGCCAAGAAACACAACAATCCCATACCCTTGGGCTTTTAGGAGAAAATATTGTGCATAATATCAATTTTTATGTGCTAAATTTCTGTTTGTAATTTGGAAAAAACAAATAGTGGAGATTTCTTTATGAAAATTTTTTTCATAATTTATTTTTCCTTGGTTGGATTATTCGATTTTTGAAATCTTTCCAATCATTTTGAACACACCTAATAATGGCATGTCAACGTTCAAAATTAATTTACAAAGAAATTTACGTAAATACAACTTATGTATGCAGTTATGTGGATAGAAATCAAGTCTTAGGTAAAATAAAGGAATAAAAAGTGTAATGAGATAGCGAGCGTGGGCAGTGAACAGTGCACCGACATGAAGATGAGATTAAGTTGCTGAGGATTACAAGGCGTTAACTGTTGAGCTTGTGGTCCAGCCTATTTGGCGGGTTAAGTGACAGCTTAGACCCACGCATTAAATTAATTTGGTCAACTTTGACCAAATCCAGTAGGAAATCCAAGGCATCACCGACATGAAGATGAGATTAAGTTGCTGAGGATTACAAGGCGTTAACTGTTGAGCTTGTGGTCCAGCCTATTTGGCGGGTTAAGTGACAGCTTAGACCCACGCATTAAATTAATTTGGTCAACTTTGACCAAATCCAGTAGGAAAACCAAGGCATCATGACTTGACGATTCAACCGTGGGATTGATTTTAGAACCAAGAAGAAAGCATCCTTCCAGCCGCCGATCTAGGAAAGAAACGAAATATTTCAAGGCCTTGATTGGACAGTAATTTGAAATCCGAAATTTTATCCTCGAGATACTCTTGTCAATCTCTACCTATCTGCTAGTTCGAATTTTAGATTTTCTCTTCATTTGTTAACACCTTTTCAAACTCACTTCTTTGATAGTTGTAGTTTTTGAGAATAAATTTGTAGCAATTTCGCTTGGTCAATGTTAGTAATATTGCTGTCATCCGGATGTTTTGGATAGACCTATGTATTCCTATTACTGTGATAGTGGAGATTTTTTAACTGAACTAAATCACATGACTTTTCTCAATTTGGATTTTTCATATTAAAAATCTTGGTGTCTTGTACCTTCTTTTTTTTTTTTTTTGCATTTTCTTATTACTATTGATATCGTTGCTTGGTGATTGTTCTTATTTTAACTAGTATTTAAGGAAAGAGTAATTTGTCTTGTGTTAAGTCTGACGTTGTGTGCCTGCACCGGGATCTCTTTTCCAACATTAACCTCTCATATCAAATGTTATTATTCCTAATCTAATCTTCATTGGGTAGTTTTAAACTACCCGAGATCGCTAATAGGCACCCGCTAAGTATGTATAAATTACCTTGCACGATATATCATCCACTTCATTACATTAACCCCGTTGTTATTATTCCTATTTTCACGTTTTTGACAAGTCTAAATTTCTTTTAGAAAGTACAAAAGAACTTGTCAAAACACAAGATCAAATTTAACAAACTAATTTCTACAAAACATCCTTTCCTAGATTGCTTCTTAGAAACTAGCTCATATATTTTGAATGCCAAACTTTTAGAAAGGACCCAAATTACATTTGATTTGAAACGCGTTCAGTTTAGATATATACAACCAAATCCAAGAGGGTTTTTCGTTTATTAATTTATTTATTTACATGTTCAATGGCCAGTTGCTTTTAGTTGGCTATCAAAATCTTGGTTTCGGTAAAAGAATTAATCATCTAATTGGTCAATGTCAAAACCTTTTGCAAGACGTTAGAGGAGATTTTAAAACAAAGCATCAATTGTCTGTTTTGAAAAGTTCGACAATTAGAAATGGGAATCTCAATGAAATGGCAAGCTGTTAACAAATGCAGAAAACTCGTCGTTTACAACAAAGAATACAGAATAAAATAGAAACAAAGCACACACTAATCTTTCCATTGATTCATTCGTAACCTACTCTTGTTAACCATATTCGAAGCTTCTTGGAATGGAATGATTCCCGGATAAACTGCCGGCATCGTTGAATCAGAGCAATTAAGTATGAATCCATGGGCCTTGATGACAAGTCTTTGGTGAAATCACGATGTCAGAAAGTTTGTTTTATCTTCCACTCTCTCTCATGGGTCGGGAATTCCACAGAAGAAACGATTTATTATGGGCTGTACATTTTAAATTCTGAAATAGTATAAAATTTTTCCTTGAATTGTTTGAATGGATCAAGATTTAACTGTCATTCTATCTTGCTGTAGTGGGGTCAACTAAACTTTGACATACAGACACTATAATACACTTATTTTTCTGGGAATCATCGCTGATGAAGCTCGAGATGTGGTTCCTTGGGTTGAGAAGAGTCTTCTTACCCACGTTCATGACAAATTGCAATAACATTTTAGCGTCATACAATTAATCAAAGATTTAAATGCAAATTATATTTTATCCCTATGTGATTTAGTGTTTTTGTACATAACTCCCTCGTGGTTTGGATTAAAGTGTCAAAGTGACTGAAATAACCATTCGTAACGAAACCTTTTAAAAATGTTGAAATTACCCTTGTTTAAAAATTAAAATTATTAAAGTGACCAAAATATATAAACATAATATACATGACGCACTAGCCTTGTATGGTTTTATGTTTTACCATATAACTCCCTTATAATTTTCAAAATATACACATAATCCCATTGTAGTTAATAAATAATTTGTAACTTTACATAGGGGTATTTTTGATATTTTAGGTGACTTCATTATAGATTGCAAGCTCTGTTACTTTGATACTTTAATTCAAACTATGAGAGGATTATGTATAGTTTTTAAAACTACATGAAAATTATGTACAAAAAATACTAAATTATAGGGGGATAAAGTGTAATTTGTCAAAGATTTAAAGTAATATTTTGAAATTCGAATTGGATCTTTCGGTTCAATTGATTGAAACGAAAACTGGCCGGTTAGCTACCCAGTCTAAGGCATTTAATTATACTGGACAGCAATTGACCCATTCAAATGCGGCCAAAAATCAAGTATGACCAGTCAAAATCGGAAACAACTTTTATCTTTTTTTTTTCACGTCCTAGTATACTTTTCTCTTTTTAGTTTTTACTGTTTTTTAAAGTTTTCCTTAATTTCTCTTAACTTCTATTTGATGTGGAAACCATTTATAGTATTTATTTTTTGCCCTTTAGATAACTTGAGCAACTATAAATACTTGAGCAAATCAAATTGAGAAGCCGTACATTGAGAATATTGAACCAAATTTGAGCATTGGTAATTAAATAAAATTAAATTTTGATGTCATTTTGATGAGAACAATGAACCGAATTTCAAAATTTTGGGTTGAATTCTATCAAAGAATAAAATGTTTGGTTTATTTCAAACTTTATTTGATCTATCCTTATTCCAAGTTGACATAAAGAAGCATTTTTCCCACTGGTTTAAGGACCTAGCAAACCCTGAATGGAGACTTATCAACGATTTAAGTATTAAACCAGTCATAAACCAAAGTTAGGTTGGATTTTGTAATAACGCAATTAATTTAGGCATTTGACGATCCAAATTGCTCAATTTGAAATTGTAAGATTGAGATTGTGTACTTATTTGTACTAATCAATTTGTACTAGTTAATTATAACAACCGTCAAGTAGTGGTTGAGCCATGACCTATAACCAGTGGAGGCAACATTGTACACATAAAATGATGTCATTATTATGAAAAAGAAAATTTTGAATAAAGATTATGGTTTTACTATGAATTTTTTATAGTGTAAAAGTATTGAAATCATATCCTATACAAGTACTAATCAATTTTGTGGTTTAATAACTTCAAAACATTTATACCACAGGAAAGATATCAAAATAAATTGATTACTTACGAAGGTAATGTGACGAAAATGAGACCTGCTCATAATACGGGGGCAATGTTAGAAGCAAAGTATTTATCAAAATTGGAGGAGAAGAGGGAGCGCCCTCGGGGGCTTGGTTTGGTGGCTAGGATTGCTGAAGATGGGGCTTAGATCCTTGGTTCGAACCTTGCTACCAGCAAGTTGCAGAGAATGGGGGAATAGTCTACAGGGTCCATTCCCTGTGGGACACCCCAAAAAAAAAGGGGGAAAAAGGAGAAGAGGGAGCTAATATAAGTAGATAATAAAAATGTTCAAAAGTTTCAAGACTATTCTCTAAACTTTTAAAAGTTGAAGGGGAGGGGGGCAATTAGCCATGCTCAACATCATGTGGCTCCGCCGCCACCGCTGTCAAAGCACATTTTATGACGTTTAATTGTTGATTAAGGGTCTGTTTGGTTGGAAGTAAAATCCGTGGAAGTAATTTTCCATGAAAATCATTTCCCTTTCATTATTTTCAAGTGTTTGGTCAGTTTATTGAAAATATTTTCTTACTTCATTTTTCTGGTGTTTGTTTAACTTTTGAAATATTTTCACTTTTATCTCTATCTTTACTTTCTACACAATTATAACTACATACTTCTTCCCATGCAAAATAAGAAAATTTATCTCATTGTTTAACTTTAAAAAATCTTGGAGAAATGTATATATGAATAAAAAATATCTCCTTAAGCAATAAACAAATTGCTGGCCATTTAATGTCAAATATCAATCACATGCAATACTTATTGTGACATATATCTTGCACTCTCACTGCTGAAAGTTTCTCTAGAAAAGAATGTCCCTATTATACATAATTAATTACTAGTATAGGATGAGCAGGATGAGGTTTTTTTTTTTTATTTTGAATATACTAGGGGGAGGGTTGGGTTGGGTTGGGTGGTACGGGGGAGGGAATGTAAGGAAGAGGTCTTGGGTTCGAGTCCTCCTGTTTACACTAAAAAAAAAAAAAAACATACTACAAGATGTTTTCAATAAGTTTGGAACATACTACAGGCGGGATGCATGCATTTCGGAAAACAACTTCAGTAAGTTTGGAAGGGAAGTTGTTTTCCATAAAATGAGTGAAAATATTTTACATAGGAAAATGTTTTCAGTAACTTTTGTGCAACCAAACACGGGAAATTAGGAAAATATTTTCCTGAAAAATATTTTCACCCGAAACAAACGGACCGTAAATGGCCACCAACTTGGTGGTGCGATGAACCCTTGGTTTTCTTCGATGGAGTCTGTACTCACATCGAGTCCCCCTCCCCCTAGATTAAGTTAGATTAAATTATAGAAATTCTATCGTTGTGACAAAAAAAAAAAAAATGTTGATTAAATCATCTGGCCTAACCATTTGACGGTCCATTTTTTTGTGTATGGTTCTAAACCAACAAAACCGATTCAACCGACTATCAAAAACCAGGCGCCGGTTCTTGTAACCAGTAACTAGTATTCAATCTTAAGTTGACTTTCATGTTAATTTATATCTATGGAGAAGCAGCCTGCACTAATCCCGGTTTCCCCAAAAGGCATCAGTACTATTTTGTGATGATAGATGCAGAAGGGAGAAAGGCCGGCAAAAGAGAAGATAAAATGTCAAAAGACGGTGGCTGCCACCACCTGTGCCACCACCTCCTGTATCAGAATCAAGTTGTCATTTGGTTGATACTATTAGTGGTTGCTGCCGATCTATCCCTCGTCCTATATCGCTCAGCTTTCAGTAACAATCCTTCATCCCAGCACTTCACTTTTGGACAAGAAAATGATTCCTCCTCCTCAAGTCAAGATGGTGATTCCAAAGTAGAAGGAGACTTATCCTTCCAGAAGTCAACCAGCCCTGGTAATCATCTTTTTTGTAAAAGTAGATTTCGTTTTTTCAGAATCAAATTTTTTCCTCTCCAACTCATGATCAGTCAACTGCAGAAGGTGATACATCTGCTCCATCTTTAAGCTCTAGTGCTCAGTCAAGCAATGGAAATCGATCTTCTCCAACTGAGTCTGTGCAAGGGAACTTATCTCCCCAGGTAAGTTCTTTACAAAGATTTAAACAATCTCTGGAACCTATCCCAAAAAAAGGAAAAAAAAAATGTAGGAATGGTTAGAGGATTTGTCTAGCAATTGTGCGTCATTATCATGGGCAAGAAATGTTACGAAATCTGAATTATTCTAAATATATGGTGGGGGAAGGAAAATTCTATGGGTGGAATTCTCTATTGCAATATTTTAGCACGAATGGATAATTGTCAAAAAGAGTGTGCTCCCTGAGATAGAATTTCCTGGCTGGAAATAGTGTAACTTCCACAGATCATCACCTAATCAGTGGAAGTTTCAAAGTTGTCTCGGTTTAGTTTAGTCTAAAAAAATTGACTAATAGTAAATTCAATTTTCTTCGTTATTCCTTCTTTTCGTCTTGCATTTTTATTTTATATTATTTTGTTTTTAGAAATTTGGGTAAATTATATTTTATCCCCCTGTGGTTTAGTGTTTTTTACATAACTCTCCTATGGTTTCAAAGGTTATACATAACCCCCTCATGATTTGGATTAAAGTATCAAAGTAACGGAAATAGTCATTCGTAACGGAACTTCTAAAAATATTGAAATTATCCTTATAAATACATGACACACTAATCCCGTATGATTTTTATGTTTTACTAGATAACCCCCTTATGATTTAATACTTTACCATATAACCCCCTTATGGTTTTCAAAATATACACATAAACTCCCTTGGTTAATAAATAAGTTTCAACTTTACATTAGGATATTTTTAACATTTTAGGTAACTCCGTTACGAATGATGATTTTCGTCATTTTGACACTTTAATCCAAATCATGAGGGGGTTATGTATAGTTTTTGAAACTATAAGGGAATTATGTAAAAAATACTAAATTACAGGGGGTAAAGTGGAATTTGCCCTAGAAATTTGCTTAGAAATTGTGTGTAACTCGTTCCTTCATTTTCAATCAGCATGTCAGGAATGAATTAGAGATTGTAGGAATCTACAATCAAGTATTGAGTGTCACAAATTTTGCCAAAGCTACGTTGATTTTCAAGTTCCAACCTGAGACTAGATCAAGTTGCCAGTTGGCATTTGAAAGCCCGCGGGGCCGGCCGCGGATGGAGGCAAAAGGAAAAGAAAAAAAAAAAACAAGAAGATAGAAAGGGACGAGACCTATGTAACTTGTATATATGTTGCGATAGTTGAAAGTGTCCTCCAGGTGCCACGCTGGAGATAAATAAATTTAAGTTGGCTTAAAAAATAGGTATATCTAGTTAAGATATACTTCCGGTGCAAGATTTTTGAAAAGGTGAAATATTAGCGAATTAAAAAAAAAGCATATAAATGCAAGGAAAAGTATTAATGATTAGTGACTACTATATAGATTGGATGGAATTTAAATATATTAAAGAGTACTCAATGAACTCTTGTTAGAAAAATCATTAAAAAATTAGAGTTCCAAAACCCACTGGCAAATGATTTCAGGGAGAAAGGTGAATAAAGTCATTCAGGAACTTCAATTATCATGGTCAATGTAATAAACTACAAATGTTTAATTTCATTTTGTATCCTTCCATTATATTTTGATTTTCACTTTGGTCCTTAAACTTTAAATTAGGATCCTTACTTTAATCTCTGAATTGTATATTTGTACACTTTAGTCTCTAAATTATACCATAATTCTCAATTTGGTCCCTAACCTCCTTTCTACCATCTAATTTTGGAATTTTATCAGGTTATTATGTCATCGTTTTTTCTGCTCATTTGAGTAGTTTTCCGTTAGTTTGGGGATTTCTTTAACAATTGTCCTTGACCGGGACGATTTTTATAGTTTAGAGATGAAAATATCGTAATTTATAGTTTAAGGACCAAAATGAAAATTAAGCTATAGTTGAGGTGTACAAAATGAAATTAACCCAATCACACCACAAATGTCTTTAATTGCCAAATCTGATTATCACGTCGAGTAAGGAAAACTGGAAAATGTAGTCAAAGATTTGTGCCTTTCCTCCGTAATCGTGCTTGCTTTGTCCTAGTGGTCCTAAATGATGATGTGATTTTTTTTCCTGCATTATTACTTTCGTTTTCAAATTGACAAATGAGAGAGCAGTTTAGCGCCCAGCCATCCATACGTGTGGTGTTTATCTATATCATTAAAGATGTATATATCCAAGAAAGCAGTATGATGCCGGGATATGATGAACAAAATTGACTTTTATATGATGGTATTAACTATAGAAGTCCATACTATGCTGACTAATGGACAAATATATTACTTAAGACTTCGAGAGAGGGATCGGTTGCGTGATATGGGAGAAGAAATACAAGTGAGATGCCTCGAGTGTGAGACCTCCCACTTACATTAAAAATGATAATAATAAGGACAAATTACATATTATCCCTCTGTAGTTTCATTTATTATCACATGACCCTCCTAATGTTTTAAAATGTGTACTTCACCCCCTATGATTTTTTGTGAAGTAGAAACTTGATGGAAAATAACCTATGTAATGTCATTAGTTGAAATATGAATATACCCTTATTTAAATGCTAAATCAATCGACAACGTAACCCTCTTGTATAAAAGCATAAGGAGATTACGTAGATAAATACAAAACTACATAAGGATAAAGTGGATATCTATATAGATCAGAAGGGGATCACTTAGATATTAAGATGTTATATCACACACGCTCTTAAAGTGTGTTTGTTATAAATATCATAACTGATTGTGCATTTCGTGTATTTTTCACTTTACACAAAATCACGAGGGGACTGTGTGGCTCTTTTAAAATTCTAGGGGGTCATATGGCATTATGTAAAACTGCAAGGGGGTAATAATTAATTTACCCTAATAATAATGATGCTTAGACTTCAGATTAGAAGACAAATGGTGCTCGTGGAAATATCTGAAGAAAGGAGATTCCTATATGCAAGCTACACCAGAAAATTTTATTCATCTTCCAGGAACCAATTCTTAAAATTTAAATGTTATGTTTTAGAAAATTGTTTCTTTTGTGTGCTTTTCTAACTCTTTCCCAAAAACAGGTCTGCATGGTTAGCTAGCTAGAGTATATATGCAGTTAGTTTTAATAGTTGCAATCTGTATAGGAGCTTTTTTTTTTTTCTTTTTGAAAACAAAATTTTTATTAAAAGAGAGACAAAGAGCAAATTGTAATCTCCAGCTCCATGTACTGTAGAAGAAATTCATACTGTTAGTTTATTGGTTCCACAAGTGATGTATATTTAGAAAAAAAAAATAAATAAATGATTTTTATTTCTAATTTCGTAAGTGATTCCTATATGGAAAACTAGAATTGGATAGCAAAGTTTCTAATTTCAGATTATTTATGTCTTTTCTTTTCTATAATGCAACCTTATACGATACTCCATACAAGATATTATCGTGGATCTGAAAGTCAAGATGTATCTGTTCGTGCAAAATATTCTATTTTTATATCCTTTTGCAAATAAATAATATCCAAGACTTCCAATTTTAATTTTCATATCCAAGACTTTGAACCTCTAATTCCACTCCATGAATTTAAGTTTTTTCTCTTGCTGTCTAATCAATGAAGGTTAACCAAGAAAATGAAGAAACCAAGTTGGAGAGAGTATTATCTAAGGCAGCCTCGGCAGACAAAACTATCATTTTTACAACAATAAATGAAGCATGGATAACTCCAGGTTCATTGTTTGATCTCTTTCTTGAGGGATTTAATATTGGCAATCAAACACAATATCTTCTGAATCATTTGGTAATTGTGGCCATGGACCAAAAGGCATACTCTCATTGCTTGGGGGTACACCACCATTGTTATGCACTTATTACAGAAGGGGTAGACTTTTCTGGTAGGGCAAATTATATGAGCCCACAATACATGAAGATGATGTGGAGAAGACTTGATTTCATGCGTACCATTCTTGAGCTAGGATACAGTTTCATTTTCACGGTAATCTTTTTGTTCATAATTTTGTCATTTACTATCCACTAAATTGTCTTTTAGATTGTTTAAGCAGCTCAAAATATGCCTATGAAGCTTTGATCTAGCAAGGAAAATAACCAACATTAAGCTTTTAAAATTAAGAAATCCTAGATTAAAGTTGTATGTTCCATTTTTCAGTTTCACCACCCTACGTAGGTTATTGTACTTCCCCCTAGCCATTATAGGAAAAGAGAAAAAGGAGGCTGAAAAAGAGGACAAGAAGTGCAACTTCACTAAGAATATGCGTTACAGCTCATTAGTCATTGCTTAACGTCACATCTTATACTTTGCGTTCTTTGCATTGGACGTGTAATAAACATAATCCTATAGTAATACTGAAAATTAAAGTTATTAAACATAAGTTTGATGAACATCTAATCAAATGCATCTTTAGAAGGAAATATATATAATTTAGTAAATAATCTTAAGTCTATTGGCATGAAAGTCTTTAGGGTATTTTCAAATAGGCGTCCAGTTGGTACTGGTCAAAATACTTCATCTATATCCAATTTATCATTTAAATGCACACAATCACTATTTCGACTTTCATTTCGATACTTTTTTTTATTTTAATTTCACTTTTTTAAACAAAAAAGAAAAAATTGAGACCCCTCTTAGTCATGGTTGATTCAACATCCATTAGACAAACCCTTTTATTATTATAGTTTGTTGTGATTTGTGATTTACGAGTAGAAAGGAAAAGGCTTGTCAAACTGAAGTTTGCTTTCCCCTTGATCTATAAGCTTTGTTTCTTACTCGATCATTTAAATTATTTGGTGAAATCATCCAATCACTTATATGTAGGACATAAAGGAATAATTTTAAATTCTAATAATGATACTTTTGCTAGGTAATTGGTTTATCACACACTTTGATTATTTTAGCACACTTTGATTTAAGTGCTTCAACTACAACATTGATCTTATTTTTCTTGCCATTGCATCATTTGCAATAACTTTCTCTTTTCCATGAAATTTGCAGAACAAACACCAAAGGTTAATATTATTGGCAAATTTTCTGCCTGACTAGCAACTAGTATTTCTGCAAAACATCTCGCTTCCATAAGGAAGCGTGCAAATTTTTGAAGGGCTATAAGAGATTATCAGTATGAAATGTATTTCCACTAGGTCTAGTTTTCTTTTGCGTAAACGATTCTTGAAGAATAACATATCTACTAAGCATATATGGCATGAGAAATTTAACGTGTAAATTTGAATTAAAGCTTAGAGCTTATGACTGTAATTGGAAATGTGGAGCTAACATGCACTTTGATGGATTTTCATTTGAATTGGAGTTTAGATCAGCTATATATAGGATATTCTACACAAACATTACTTATTTCACGGACTAAAATGTTCATTTATTTCTCAAGAGCAATGAAACAATGTTTCCCCACAACTTATTTATCTTTTTTTTTTTGGTTGTTGTTTGCTTTCAGGACACTGATATAATTTGGTTTAGAGATCCATTTCCACATTTTTATGAGGATGCAGATTTTCAAATTGCTAGCGATCAATATGAATTCACCTCTACTGATATGCGTAACCGACCAAACGCAGGTTTCATGTATGTGAGGTCAAATAGCATAACTCTCCAGTTTTACAAGTTTTGGTGCGGGTCCAAGAAAACTTATCCTGGTAAGAATGAGCAAGATGTTCTTAATATTATCAAATTTGATCCATTCATCAAGAGGATTGGATTAAAGATCAGATTCTTGGATACAGCTTACTTTAGTGGATTTTGTCAGCCAAGTAAGGATCTGAATGTGCTTTGCACAATGCATGCAAATTGTTGTGTTGATGTACATAAAAAAATTCATGACCTTCGGTTGGTGATTGATGACTGGAAAAAGTACATGGCATTGCCAAGCAACAGAAAGAAACGATACTCTTGGACACAGAGAAAATATTGTGTATAAATTGTATTTTTGTTGCGGTGACTTTCCATTTGTAATTTGGAAACAGATAGTGAAAATTATTCTATCAAAAGTTTTCCGTAGTTATTTTCATTTTTCTTGTGGTAGGATAGTGACAAAAAAAAAAAGTTAAAAAACTTGAATTTGAATAGAGAATGTTATTATCACCTCATTATTTTTTTAACTGATTATAGATTTTGACTTTAGATAATCAATTTTTTTAATATTCTCATTTGCTTTTGTTTTTGGATTATAGATTTTTTTTAAAACAACAAAAAGATTAAATCTAAAATCTATAAAAGAGTAGTTTTTGTGATTATTCTCTATATTATCTTTTCATAACCAACTTTTGCACAATCTTATATCAAACAAGAACAAACCCTAAGAACTTGTTTAAAAAATAAAGGATGTAAAGGCCCTAAAAACCAGAAAACTAAAGTGGGCGGAAATATTGAAGTCACTCTTCTCCAAAGATTTATACATATTAAGTACTATTTACTCTTATTAACGATAAAAATGCATCACTAGTCATCAAACTATTTCAAAATCTCATTTGGTCCATTTCTACTATTCTTCATGATAATTAATCCATTAAACCCTTAAAAGTGATCAAGACCATCCGTCTATTTTCTTGGTTAAAAGAGACATAATTCATGACAAGTGTGGTGGACACCATGTTTCCAGAGGTATTTTCATCACATTGTAGGGGGGAAAATTATAGTATGCTAAATGAAACTTAGAAAAAAATGTTTAGTGACCTTCGATGTAAATTTCTAGAAAATACTTTCAAAACCAAGCAATTATTAAAAAAACAAGTTTCTTAGGAAAAGTTATAACACTAATGATCCTTACGTTCCTAAATATTTTGGAAAAATAATAGAAATACTTTCGGAAGAAAGTAACTTGGTTTGTATTTCAAGGAAATTAAATAGAGAAAGAGAGAACTACAAGAAAGAGTAACTGCAAAACATTTAACTACATTGGCAAATATGTAAAAACGTAAAAAATGGTATTTCCTAAAAAAAATTCAGTATTTCTTTTTTCAAAAAGATCATTTTTTTCTTTAATCGTTTCCAAATACAATATTTTCTTAAAGCTTTTCTTGTAATTCTTTTTTATATTTTTTCTTTTTGTTATAGATTTTTTAAAATTGTAAGTACGTTTATTTTCTTGTGATAATACTTCTATTATTTTTTTCAAAAGATTTAGAAAGGCAGGAACCATTTATGTAATGAATTTTTCTAAAACAAAATCTTTCTTTTCTAATTTTTCTTTAGTTTTAAAAACTTAAAAAATATACCAATGGTCACTAAACTTATCTGACAAAAAATTTATTTAATCCATTTACGTGATTTTTTTGTTTATGAAGTGATTAAAATACACTCGCAAATATAGTTTGCGGTTCATGTGCCTCGACCTCTGTCTCTTTCAACTAAGCAATAGACGGAATGATGATCCAATTGATTACTTTTAGGAGTATAACAAATCAATTGACACAAAGAATAAATGCGTATGAGTAATAGCTAAATAAAAAGGCAAAAACTAAAACAAAAAATCAATTAACAAAAAAAAAGAATTTGAGTAATAGATAAAATAAAAAAAATAAATACGTGGACCACAAGTTTACTTTCACTACATTTCCGAAGGAAATAAACAACTCCATGCCTTTTCCTGTATGACATCTTGATTGTTTATATACTAATGTATGTAATTAGCTTTAAATTAATCAGTTCCCTTGTGTTTTTTTTTTTATTCACGTGATTCTCCAACTCTTATATCATTTTAGCCGTAATTAATTCCTCTCAGTATAGCTAATTAAAAGTAGTGAAAATTAAGAATAGTAGCTAATTATAATTAAAGACTAAGACCAGCAAAAAGAGTAGGAAAGTAAAGGAAAATTAATTATGTTTTCATCTACGTACACGTATTTGGTTAGTAGGAAAGTTCGAAACCTTTTTCTTGCATTTTGCTACACTTTCCTCACCTCTTGTCCTGCAAAATTTTGCGGATATTTAAAGAAAAATAGTTAGTCAGACACAATATTTTCATTAACTGTCACTAACTACTATCAAGCTTTTGTTTGCTTTCGAAATTTTTTCTTGATAACACTTTTCAATTCCTAAATTTTTTCTGTCTTTATTCGAACAGATCCACATAAAAATAAAAAAGAGAAAATAAACCATTTTCTTTGGGAATATATACTAAGCAAACCAAAATGCTCCACCGTGCATCTTTGAAACTTCAATATGAAAGGCTGATTCTTGGCTTGTAAATATATCTTAATCTCCACCGTGCAATAGTCTCTACCTTTCAAACTCAATGAGGTAATCCTTCCACTATTGGCGTGCGAAATCAACTTGCATTTCATTCCGAAAATGCCACTTATCTCCTGCGCCAACTTGCTCGAGTCAACATCAACACGCAATGACCGACAAGTAATCCTTGGTTCATGCAAGTGGCATTAACTCAATTAAATGACAAAGTAGATGATTAAGATAATTTGTACTTGATTTTTTTTTTCTGTTTGTCCTTGATTTGGTTAGCTTTGATGATCGATCCAATAAGATGCATTAAAAAACAAGCCGATCGAGCTTTGACGATCGATGCAATAAGATGCGTAAAAAAAAAAAATTTTTTTGAGCATGCGCCGGTCTTATGGATATGGTTGAGATCTTAATAATTAGAGGTTCTGAATTCAAATCTTTCGCCTCCTCTTCGCTTCTCAAGTCCCACCGTTCCTATAGAAAATAAAATAAAAGAAAAAAAAGCATAGAAAAGAATTTGTAATGACTAGACTGACTTTATTCTGATTATAATTTTCTGTGGTATCCTTTATAAGCCTAAGTTGTTGGGTTAATTTCCAGCGAAATAAACAATGAGTCCGTCTATATTTAATTATTTTTCATAGTGGGCTAAATACTGATCAAAAAATCCTGACGGGGCCAAATTGCAATATATCGCCAATGGCAATAGGGTCTAGGGCAGTGAAGCCTTTCAATTATTAACTCCTTTATATATGAACCCCGACAAATATGCATAAATCAATCATCATCTGAGAACAGGACTTCACCTAGGTCGTCATAGGACAAGGCCCTCCTCTAATGCTGCATTAATACAACCCAAGTCTATTTTAACCCTACGTAAAGGAAAAATTTTATCAGAAGGATATGGAATTACATCAGCAAATAATCACCATACCATTGCTTGAGAAGTTGATGTGATTTATGATTTCAGTTATCTTACCAAGGTTTATCTCCATCATGTCGGCCAGTAATTGTGAGGCAAAATTATTTGGTCCCCGTGAGGTCCCAAAAAGTTAAGGTATTGATGTGAAACAATGACGTAACACTATCAATATAAAGGATACCAGTTGAACAAATAAAAACAAAAGGTTTCTCGACCATAAAAAATGAGTTGGTAGTCCAATCAATCCAGCTAGATATCTCATAATAGAAGCAGCAATAATGAGTGGCAAATTATGAGTCCTTATTCCTTTGCCAAATTCTAACAAGATTGATCTTCGGATTTGACGGCTAAAAACTATTGATTCTTTCGAACTTTTGTTTTCACATCCATCACAAATTTGGTCCAGATTTTTCTGTGTGTCTAATGCATTTTCCAATGTCTTCTTAACTTTCTTGATCTCTTGTTTAAAATCATGTGAAGCTTTCCCATTCATTAAACATCTAATCTTCTCAGCAACCTCTTCACGTGTAACCGATTTTTTGTCGTGTAAATTAACCCCAACTTTCCAATCATCCACCACTAATGTTCCGATTTGTGAATTGATCGGGCAACAATGGATAACAAATCATTGAAACATTAGGACATATATAAGCTCCCCACGGTGTGTTAAGAAGAACCCTCCAATTGCTGGAGCCGAAAGCACAGCAACTTGGGAGCACCACGGCATGATTATGCCACGACATTTTATTAAGTAGTCATATCCGGCTGGTAAATAACTTGTCCCCTCTGAGCTTACAATATATATCAAGCTGAAGAACCCAAACAAAATTCACCTCACTTGAAACCAAACCATGAGCTATCTCCACAATGTCATGTTCAGTAGTAAGAGCAAAGCTACCAAAGGAAACAAACAATCTCATGCTAGTAGTAAATCTAATCCACCTGATATTCATGAACTCTCCCCTGTTCTTCATGATTGCAGGGTACTGTCGACTACATTCCGCAAGGCATGTTTCTACCATAATGGGGAGGAAGCACTGATATTCAATTCCTAATTTTTGATCATTGTCCTGTTTTTGTTCTCCCATTACTTTTGGATGATCTAAGAGGTGTTACGACACCAAGAATGACTGTATTAAACTAATCTCATGTTGTAGACTGCTTTATTTTCCTTGAATGTATCTTCAATTACCAAAAAGAAAAAACAAACAAACAAAACCGAGCCTTCAGGTTTTGTATCAAGCCATGGGCCACAATTCAACTCGGACCACCTGCTCGTGGGAACCGAACTTTTGGTCAAACCAGAGGGCAAAATTGGTCCGATGGATGGAAAGGTTGCTTTTATTGAAGAGCCGACATTGTTTGTGGTTCGAGTTAATGTGTAGTGTTGAAAATTTACAAAAAAAAAATCTGCCTTTCTTACATTCTTGAATGCTCTGGCTATTATGAGAAAGAAGCCATTGCAATTGGAGTTCCAGGCAATCTAGTCTAATTGTTGTACTTTTTACATTATGTAATGTGAACTACATTATATTATTGTGCTCGTGAAAAAGTGATATATCTATTTTGTATATAAAAAGAAAGAAAGCTTACTGTAACAACCCCTCTTTTTGCCTTATGTATAATCTCTTCTTTTGACAAGTGACAATTTCTATTTTAAATTGAATTTTTGCTCCTCTATTTTGTTTTTGGTTAGTCAAAAATCATAAACATCTCTTTCTGCCTTTGTCTTTAATCCTTATCTCCCTCTTTTTTCTTCATCTTTCTTTTTACCCCTTCAAATTTTTTCTTTATAGTTAATTATACTAAGATTATTTTCTTACTATTTTTTTAAAGTAATTATTGTTGACTATGAAGAGATTACACAACAATTAACTGATTTGTAATGTCACTTCTTCCTCCATCAATTTTAACTATTTAATCCAGTATTTTGCTTTTTCCCTTCTTCTTTTCCGTCATCTTAATTTTTCTTTGCCTTTCCTCCTTCCACTCAGTCGATGCATCTTTTCCTTTTTCCTCTATAATTAACTGAATGTATTTTTTTTTTTGCACGAGAATGGATATTTCTTTTGTTCTTTTGTTCAAAAATCATGATTCATGACCATCTCTTTCTTTTAGAAGAAATGTAGACAATAAATTTTTTACTTCCACTACTCCTACAATCTGGTATGTTCCATTTTCTTTTTATTCCTATTTTTCTCCCTTTTCACACTACCAAATATGAACTTAGGTTTTTATTCATTAACTATATTTTATTTATCCTTTATCCTTTTCCTTTTTTCCCCTCTTTATCTTGTTACCATGGTGTATTTATTTATTTTGGTTTGATTTCCTTTGACAAGTGTCGAGCCTGTGCAATAATAATTATCTACTCAAGAAAAATACAAATTTTTGTATATAGTGGTAAGCATGATCGAATCCACAGAAATTGGCGGTAATTCGTTTCTTCTAGAGTCGTGAACAGGGGGAATTTTAGAAAATATAAAAATAACTAATTAACTAACAAATAAAACAACTAACGGAAATAAATAGGAATTAATCAACAGTTGATACAACTCTAGCTAAAGGTGCAACTTTTCAAACACGGTTCATTTAACTGATCATCGATGCAAAGATAATTCAATTACTCATTAATAGATTGGTTATAGCCATCAACAAATTCTGACAACCAACTTTTTCTTACTTTATCGATAACCAAAGTACAACCGTTGACTATTTTTCTAACTAAGAAACAACCCTAGGTACGACCGTAGGATTTAATTCCTCGATTGCATTAAGAATTATAAAAACCCAACTCTAACCAACAAATACGCTACGAGAGTTTATTTAAATTTGATCATACATTTCCCTAACATGGGACCAATCACGCTAGTCGCCACTAGTATTAATCGATCAAACAATTACGGATTCAATCAATTAATCTGTCAATATATTATTAGGTTAATTCAAATATCGGACCCGTGATATTCAAATAACACAACAATCGTAAGAAGTTAAACCAGAAAACATACTAATACTAATGAGTAAAAGAAATAAGTAAAATAATTCTATCTCACAGATGTTTGAGACCGAGCCTTCAAATTGACCTTCGACTAGAAAAGGAAATTAGATCTTCATTGTTGAGAAAATTTCTAATGCAATGTTATGAAAGAAAGCCCAAGACATGTGGCCAAAAATTGAAGATAAAAACCTAATCTAAGTGACTAGTCCCTAACTAGTCACTTGCAATTCTACTTATTGCCGAAATATGAATCTAACGGGAATTCGGCCTTCTTTTTCTCCCCAATTTCCTACTTTGTATATCCTACTACTAATGAAATGTCTTTTTTTAATAAAAGAAAGAAACTGCAAAATATAATGTCTCACATTTCCTAATTAATTCCTACCACTAAGAAAATGATTTCTGAATTTTTCACCAAAGGCTCTTCAGTATTTGGCTGGAATTAGGAAACTTCTGCATGTAAATCCCTATTCGTCTAGGGTTGATTGCAATTGTTGGGAAATTACCCCCCTTTTTAGCACATTTCACTCCAACACCCTATAATTAACACAAAACACCAAATATAAGTAGAATCTGATAATTAAAACAATACTTGGTAAGAATAAAAGGGAAAATTAATCATAAATTTAATAACAATTTGCACCCTATCAATTTCCCCCACACCTAGACCATACTTGTCCTCAAGTATGAGAAACGAACAAATCAAGCGATCAAATTCAAACAATGGCTATCATTCAAATCATTTATTGTAAAGACACAATTAAATACATGTCAAGTATTAGTGGCTAAATCCCAAAAAAATCTCTCCGGTTAACTTGTAAACTCAAGGATTCTTCCAATTTCTGACTAACTAATCTAAGGATATAAAATATTCAACCAGAATTTATTAGCAAACAGTTTGACTATTAAGCAAAATCTCAACATTAAATCCATGGATCAGCAGGCTAACATAATCAACTGCATACTTGCACATTTTTCATTTTTTTCCTTTTTTTTAAAATATCCCCATACTTGAGCTCTCATTTTTTTTCTTTTTTTTTGGGAAAAAAACTTAGTTCTTAGCCATTCAAACTTTTTGACGCGAACTCCGACATCTACTAAATGAAGAAGTCCGGTTACTCAACTCTTATCGCTTAATGACCACATACTCATAACTATCGCTATTTTTTTACATGAAAATCAATATTTTTGGTGAAAATCTCCAATTATTAGGCAACGATAACCAGCAGAGTATAGCCAAATATGATTCACAGATTAGAAACAAGATAAAATTAAAGATCACAAACCTACTTCATTTCCCAAACATGAAAAACTAAGATTAATAGTTAAAACCAATTTACATGAAAAAAATGTTAGACAAATATTTACAATACCTAGAAAAGTTAACCAAAAATTGAAAAAGTCATAAAATTTCAAATATTCACCAGAAAAACACCTTTAGACTTAACTATGTCATACTTGACCCATTAGCATATAAAACCTTAACAATAGTCAAATTTGAGAATTCAGCCATCGTTGATTAGGAATAACCACAAAAATATGCAAGGAGTGGCAAAAATTGGATAAAATTCAACAAAGTGGAACAAAAATTCTAACAAAAATGCCTACACTTGCACTTTTCTAATATACTATCATATACTACTCCCCCACATCTAAATCTTACATTATCCCTAATGTAAGCAATAAAAAAAATAAAAGTAGAGAAAGGGAGCAACGAAGCTGCCCTGATCATCAGGGGGTTGTGGCACAGCTATAGGTGAGAGGCAAAAGACGTGAAGCTTAACGTTGGCCAACCAACCATCCATTTGATGAACTTGTCCATGCAGGTGAGAAATCTTCTTTAGTGGTGCATTAATTCGGCCAACAAATTTTAGGGGCTATGATTGCCGATGGTGACGCAAATTGGAGGAAGATGAAATTAGTCCAATAGCAACGGTGACCTTCCTTGGGGCGCAATAGTCGATGGTGAAGAAAGACGGACAGCTGTTGCAAAGAAAATGGAAAGGGAAGAAAGATAGAAAGAAAGAAGAGAGGGACAAAAAAGAAGACAGAAAGAAAGGAAAGAGAAAAGAAAAAAGAAAAGGAAAAAAAGAAGGAAAGAAGAAGAGAAAAAAAATCTTTTTGTCTTTTTTTTTTACTTTCCCCTTGTTAGAACAAGACGCGGGCACGTCTTGTTGGTTGAAACTCTTCTAATAATGAAATTGACTAATTACTGCCCTCTAAGCACGAGCGTGTCTTGTTGCCTTGTCGGCCTTCAAACTCGAAACATAAGCTCTCCAAACAAGTAGGCGTGGGCACGGCATGTTGATGTAAATGCTTCTAATAGTGGAGTGGATTATTAGCGCATTACCACGTGCCCTCATGGTGTGGGCACATCCTATCAGGAGGAAGTTTTCTGACCATTAAAACATCGCAACTGAAAATTAAACACACCAATTATGAAAAATCTAAGATAAATCTAATGAAACTAATAATAAAAATAAACTAAAAATTGAATTTGGTTGTCTCCCAATAAGCGCCTTTCTTTAATATCTTTGGCTAGACGTTGCTATGCTTGTTCACGGAAGATAAAATGTTGTAATTCGTTTCAATGTTTCATCCTCTATGTAATCCTGATAACCCTCATAAATAAAGTAATCCATGAATACACGAGTTACAGTCTTCCATAGATTAGTAGATGGCACCAAACGGTTAAATAGTGACTTTACTTCTTTATTAACTCCTCCATCACGAGCACTTACCGATTCATGATTTTTGGCCATCACAACTCCTAACTTATTCCTATCATAAAACTCAAAATCTTCTGGTATAACAAAGTCAATCTCATTAACAGAAATTACAAAATAAGGGTTAGGAGAATGTGGCTAGGGAATGGAACGAATGTCACCATATTTGGAGATTGTTCACTGATTCATTTATTTGAACAATTTGATAGTGGGGTCTCATTTCTTACACTTCAACTTCCTTTTCAACTGCATCTTTAGATCCTTCTTCTCGAGACTCTTGAAGTTCCATGTCACTTGCCAAGATAATTGCACTCTCATCTTCCTTAAGGTCGATGATGGTCTGTGAGGGCAATTCTTCACATATTGGAGAGATTAATTGGCTCATTATAGATGTTGATTCACGCATTCCATTCTCCATCCTTTTAATCATCCTTTGTGTCTCCTGTTGAAGTCGATATGTGCTAGTAGTTACTAATTCCATCATTTTTTCAAGATACATATCTGACATGGATGATGGTTGTTGAGACTCTTGCTTTTGAAAACCCATTGTCTCCTGTTGAAATCGATATATATTAGTAGTTACTAATTTCATCATTTTTTCAAGGGACATATCTGACATGGGTGATGGTTGTTGCTGTTGATATTAATGTTGAAGACCTATTGGCCCTTTTACATAATTCAAGTTGGAATTATTTCACCATCCTTGATCACACTCGTTTGAATAAGAGTCATACCACGTTTGAAATCGGGGTGAAAAATCTCTAAATTTATTGATTGAGGCATTCAGGTAATCTTAAAATATGAGACACATATCGGTTGAATGATCCGTGGTGTAATAAATTTCACAAGTTGAAACAACCATTTTTTCTATTAGAGAGTTCAATGAATCTAAATATTGATCATTAGAAAAAACACAAGCCTCATTACCTCTCTTACGAATAAAATCCAATCCATCACCAAAATATTGAGTGTTAGCAGCCATAAACTAGTAAAAAAAAAAAGAGAAAAATGAAAAATGAAAAAAAGATGAACTAAAAAAAAAACAAATTAATCAGATACCAGTCCCCAGCAACGGCGCCAATAATAGACAGGTGTCAAGCTTGTGTAATAATAATTACCAACTCAAGAAAAATATAAATTTTTGTATATAGCGGTGAGCAGTGTCGAATCCATAGAAATTGAGGATAATTCGTTTCTTCTAGAGTCCTGAATAGGGGGAATTTTAGAAAATATAGAAACAACTAATTAACCAACTAATAAAATAACTAACGGAAATAAATAGGAATTAATCAACAATAGATACGACTCTAGCCAAAAGTGCAACTCTTCAGACACGGTCCATTCAACTGATCATCAATGCAAAGATAACTCAATTACTCATTAATAGATTGCTTATAGTCATCAACAAACTCTGACAATCAATTTTTCCTTATTTTATCGATAGCCAAGGTACAACCGTTGACTATTTCTCTAATAAAAAACAACCCTAAGTACGACCGTAGGATTTAATTCTTCGATTGCATTAAAAATTAGAAAAGTCCAACCCTAACCAACAAACGCGCTACGAGGGTTTGTTTAAATTTGATCATACGTTTCCCTAACATGGGACCAATCACGCTAGTCGCCACTAGTAGTAATCGATCAAATAATTAAGGATTTAATCAATTAATCTGACAATAGATTATTAGATTAATTCAAATATCAGGCCCATGCTATTCAAATAACACAACAATCATAAGAAGTTAAACTAGAAAATATACGAATACTAATAAATAAAAAAAATAAGTAAAATAATTCGATCTCACAAATGTTTAAGACCGCGTCTTCAAGCTGACCTTCGACTAGAAAAAGAAATTAGTTCTTCATTGTTGAGAAAATTCCTAACACAATGTTATGAAAGAAAGCCCATGACATGCGGCCAAAAAGCAAAGACAAAAAACTAATCTAAGTGACTAGTCAGAGTGACTAGTCCCCTGACTAGTCACTCGCAATTCTACTTATTGCCGAAGTATCAATCCAACGGGAATTCGGTCTTCTTTTTCTCCCCAGTTTCCTACTTCGTGTATCCTACTACTAATGAAACATCTTTTTTTTAATAAAAGAAAGAAACTACAAAATATAATGTCTCGCATTACCTAATTAATTCCTACAACTAAGAAAATGATTTCTAAATTTACCACCAAAGGCACTTTGGAATTTGGCTCGAATTAGGAAACTTCCGCACGTAAATCCCGAATCGTCTGGGGTTGATTGCAATTGTTGGGAAATTACCCCCTTTTTAACACCTTTTGCTCCAATGCCCTATAATTAACATAAAATGCCAAATATAAGTAGAATCTGACAATTAAAACAATATTTGGCAAGAATAAAAGGAAAAATTAATCATAAATTTAATAACAATTTGCACCCTATCAATTCCCCCCACACCTAGACCATACTTGTCCTCAAGCATAAGAAACAACAAATCAAGTGATCAAATTCAAACAATGACTATCACTCAAATCATCTATTGTCAAGACACAATTAAAATACATGTCAAGTATTACTGGCTAAATCCCAAAATCCTAGATATGCTTATAATCAATAATCCTATTGCTTTCTTGCGGGCTAATAATGGTAATTCATAACTTAAACTCTAACTTACTTTTTGGTTTAGTAAATTTTTATGTTGATATAATATTGGTTACTTCTTATGCGAAGTTGTTAGATTCTTGGATTAACTATCTCAATATTGCTAATATGTTACCTGAATGCTGACTCACTCCTTTTATAATAGTTACTTATATTTTGATTAAACATGCATGGGTAGTTTCAATGACAAGGCATACCTTTTGTATACTCCACCAGTTTAAACTCTATTTGAATTAACCACCATCATTTCTTGGTCTATTTTCTTCTTTCTTGTAACTCATGAGACAAATTAATTTGTTTACTTCTAATTGGATTCAAAAGTTGTATTTCTATTTAAATCTGGTCATTGTGAACAAAGAGAGTGGACAAATTTTAATATTAGTAAATTGAAAACCTTTGAAAATATATTGACTGTTGATCATGTTTTATTACTATTTTTCATATACTTTGTACTAATTTGATTTATTATCGTTAAAAATTCTAGATTTATGTACTTTTCAATGAATTGTTACATGTTCGTGTACAGTTTTAATGTTGTGATCTTATTGATGTTAAATTAGTTTTAGAACTTAATAGTTATAATAATTATTTTAAGAAAATTAATGAGCAATAAGTGACTTTGGGTTAAATTTGAATTATGCTCACAACCCAAATATTTTATGAACCAAATATGAGATTCACATTTATCAATCTGAAACTCATACCTCAATCAGAAAGTGGTATCAACTCTATGAGGCGAACTTGGGCTTAAATGGCCCAATTGACAAGCTTAGTAAATAGGAGAAGACTGAACCGAGGAAATGGAATATAATGTTGGGCTTTTCAGAACATTAATTTTTTTAAGGTTTTCTTTTAGTCATGAATCATTTTATTCTAGTTTTCTTCGAACTATGAATTCTCTCACCTATGGAAACATATTAAATGGCCAAAATTATGCACTTTAATGAAATCTGTGTGCAAATAAAAATTTTTAATAGTTGGAGGGCTAAATATATATAAAGCTGAAAGTTTAGTGGCTAGAAAAATGTCTTTGAACTACGCCAAAACTAAAAACAACAAAATCTAGGTCGGTACGTGTAACTCAAAAAACATGTAAGAAAATCCTTTAGCTGTGAAAAACCTGAATTGAGGCAATTATCATATGCACCCTTAAATTTATGCTTGGTAAATAGTCTTATTTATCTTTTAAAATCAATTATTGCAGCACGAACAAAGGATACATGCTCATAATACCCTGTGCTTATTTCTTATCCCCTTGAAAACTAGCGCACATAGACAAAGCATGTCAATGAGTCAGGTTTGACTAAAAACCAATCCAGACCTAATACATCTGGGTAGAGTTTAGATTTAATTTCTCAAATCTGGATCCTATCCAGACCCAAACTTCATAAGAGAATCATGAGTTTTGGTATGGTATGGTTTTCTATGATTTATACCCTAACCTAAATTCAAACTAAATCCTATCCAAACTCATATAGAAATGAAACATACATACATACATATACACATATATATACATACATATATATATATTAATAAATCTATAAATAATCTAATATACTATGTCATTGTAATTGGTACAAAGTTTTTCAGGGAGAAAAATTAAAGGAAAACAAATGAGAGATTGGATGAGACTGTAGACAAAACTTTGAAAATAATATTGCATTCAACATTTTGAATGTTAATTTTATTATTTAAAAATAAAAATTGCACAGTATTTATGTTAGTTTTGAACTCTATATATTTTCAAAATATTTTTACTTTAATTCTTTACTATATATTCAGAAAAATAACCACGTATGCTCATTCAATATTCAAATGAGGGTCCAGGTCTGAGTTTACTTTTTCAAATCCATAAGGATTTGGGCCTGAATTTGGGTCTAAATTTAATTTAATTAAATTTAATAGATTTGGATCTAGATCAGAAAAATCTAACCAGACACTCCCCATGGATATACCTAGTCTGGTGGAGTCACATGCACTCAAGGGTGAGCAATTGTCCTTTCCCTCCTCAACTTTAAGAAAATAACTTTTTAGGTTTACAAAGTTTAGAAATTTTTTTAAATTGCTCCCTATTTGTCCCCTTCCCAACCCCTCCCCTCCAAAATCTAAAATATTCTCTTTTCTAAGTGCATTGTCCCCTCCCCCCTCAAATATCTACAAAATTGTCTTTTCTAATGCATTGCCCGTTTTTTAAATAATTAAAGATTTCATAATCATTAACCCTTCATAAAAGTGTTAAAAATATGGATACTAATCCAAGAATAAGCTCTTTCGACGTTTCTAAATTCAAATTGATAGGGTGATTTTTATTGCTAAATTTAACCACAATTTAAACTTGAAAATATATTTTACATTTGGGAAAAAGTGTATGTTCGACATAGACTTTCAGTGATTTTAGCTCACTATTATTACTGCATTCTTTGTTGTTGGAGATTGACCCCTATAGCTGTAGGGGCCTGACTCCGTAACTCTATGATCCAACTTAGCTGTTAGGGATAATAGTTGGGTAACCATAAAATTCTTGGTTCAACTCTCAAGTCCTTCCGTTTCTCTTTTCTCCCCTGTTAGATTTAGAATCCTCCTTTTGAATTAATAACAATAAGAAAAATAAATAAATAAAAGAGGCCTAGCTGATGTATATTTGTCGAACTATTAAAGAAAAAAAATGTACTAGAACGTGTGTGTGTGTGTGTGTGTGAATCTGTATACAACTTGAGAGACAGAAAGAGGGAGCGAGAATATACCAATATTATCGTGGTGACCATTTATCCTCAAGAGATATGTGACAATAGAGAGTGAAAGCCAAAGCTGGTTCAGTCCAGAGTCCAGAAAGAAATATTCACAACCGTTTACTTCTTGGCTATTGATGATGCAAATACGTAAAAAGTATCAGCAACCAAACAGGTTCGGTTTGAACAAACTTCCTGTTATGGATCACAGGGACTAAAATGTAAACAGTCAAGAGCCTGAGGGATAATATTGTAATTCATTACGTTAGTTAGAATAAGGGTGTAACTACCATGCATGCAGACGGCAGGGAAAGTTGTTAAAAGGGTGTAACTACCCATGCATACAGACAAAACCAATTTGTTAGCAGGAAAGCACTGCCTATATATGATGGGCTGGGTAGCAGTAGTAGGCACGGATTGCATGATTTCTTTTCTTTCCTTGAATCTGAATAATATTCTTCTCTCTCTCTCCATTACCTCTCAGACCCAATCTTTCATTTCTTTTCTTTCTACTGGCTCAAGTCATAACAGTGGTATCAGAGCCTGCGACCCTTGGATTGCAGGCTTCGCCCAGTCAAACCTTCTTTCGAACCTTCTTTCACAATAGTAATCCGCAGCTGAATCTGCCATGGCCGAGGGCACTCGCTTGAAAACTCTTGAAGAACAGATACGTAAGCAAGAGACTCGGTTGCAGGGATTCATCGATTCCACGCAAGAGGCGTTAAAGATTATGGAGGATAAATTGGAGTCGCATTCTGCAAAAATGGAGTCCAACTCCACGGAGATCAGAAGTTGCATGGCGGCTATTATGGCTCAGCTCAACCAGATGAAGTCCAGCCATAATGACCGTGGCATCCTCGCAACACCTACAGGGTCTGCCGAACGAGGTTTGACCTCTGGTGGTGGAAAGCGAGGGGAAGGCGAGTTGGGGCAGGGGGAGAGGCTCGACAGAAGTCCTTTCTTTCCAGGGACTCCAAGGCTGGAGTTTCCTCATTTTGAAGGACGGAACCCGAGGGAGTGGGTTAGGAAGGCGGAAAATTTTTTTCTGGTCTACCAAATACCTGCGAGCCAGATGATGAACATAGCTGAGCTCCACTTGGTGGGGAAAGCAGATGTTTGGTTTCAGAGTTTCAAAATAGGGCGGCGGACGATACAGTGGGAGGATTTCAGTGAGGAGTTGTGTCGAAGATTTGGTGAGCTTGGGGGACCAGATGTAGTGGCGGAGTTCAACAAATTGCAGCTGACCTCTACCGTCATTGATTACCAGGAAAAATTTGAGGAGCTAAGGGCGTTGGTTTTGGCCAAAAATCCAGGTTTGAGCGAGCCTTATTTTATTTCAAGTTTCCTGAGTGGATTACCCGAGGAAATCAGGACAATGGTCAAGGTTCATAAGCCCGCCACCCTACAAGAGGCATTTGAAGTCTCCAGGAGTCAGGAAATCGCGATGGAAGCTCTGGTCAGGAAGTACAAGTCCATGACTAGGGGCGGTGCATCATCCGTACCATCCACGGGAGGAGGAGGACAGAAGCAAGTAGGTCTTCCATACACAGGAGAACAGCTAGCTAAGAAAGCCTATCCTACCAACTCAAATAGCTCAAATACCAGTTCCACATTCAAGAAGATATCCCCCAACGAGTTCCAATATAGGAGAGAACACAATCTTTGTTTCAAATGTGGAGACAAGTTTGGCCCCGGCCACACTTGCAGGAACAAGGGAATACACATGATCGTGACAGAGGAGATGGAGGTTGATTCGGGCGAGAGCGAAGAGGAAGAGATCATTCAGTATAGTGGGAAGAAAGAGGAGCGCAACATGCATACTTCTGGAAAAAAGCCAGACTCTGACATAGAATTCACCATTCACAGCCTGTCTAACGACATGCTGACTAGTGGCACTATCAAATTGCAAGGGGAGAGCCGAGGATGTCGAATAAATATATTACTGGATGGGGGAAGCACACACTGTTTCATCAAGAGAGCCACTGCAGCAAAATTTTTGGGGGATGTTCAGGCTCACAGACCTTTCAAAGTCACCATTGCTGATGGAAAGGAACTCATCTGTACTAGTTGGATCCCGGACTGGAGGTGGACTATACAAGGCTATTCTTTCACTCATGCTGCGTTCATTCTAGACCTGGAGCCATATGATCTCATTCTAGGCGTGGACTGGATGAAGAAGTATAGCCCCCTCACTTTTGACTTCAAGGAGCTCAATCTCTCCTTTGACTATGAGGGGGAACGGGTAGTGCTACAAGGAAACAGCCGAGATGATGCAGTCACCTTGAGTAGGGGAGATTCCGGACCTGTTGGGATTAGGAACAGAAGGAAGAGGATGCTTAAACAATTCGACAGCATCAGCTCCCACTCCACTCAGGTAACTACATTACAAACTTCTATTGACCAACTACTTGTTGACTATAGTGATGTATTTGGAGAGCCTAAACAGTTGCCCCCTTCTAGAGCATATGATCACCAAATACCCCTCAAACCTGATGCCAAGCCTTTTAAAATACCACCCTACAGATACCCTCACGCATAGAAAACTGAAATAGAGAAACAAGTGAAAGACATGCTCCACAGTGGAATCATTAAACCGAGTCACAGCCCTTTCGCCTCACCCGTTCTACTGGTCAAGAAAAAAGATGGGACTTGGAGGTTTTGCATTGATTACAGACAATTAAATAGCCTTACCATCAAAGATAAGTTCCCAATTCCTATAATAGACGATCTGTTGGATGAACTTTGCGGAGCCATATATTTCTCCAAAATTGACCTCCGATCTGGTTACCATCAGATCAGGATGTGTATAGAAGACATACCTAAAACTGCTTTTAGGACACATCAAGGCCTTTACGAATTTGTTGTAATGCCCTTTGGGCTTACTAATGCACCAGCCACCTTCCAAACACTCATGAACTCCATATTTGAACCATACATCAGGAAATTTGTCCTTGTTTTCTTTGATGACATATTGATTTACAGCCCTGACCCTGAAGCTCACCTCACACACCTGAAAATAGTACTTGACACACTCAGACACCACTCTCTCCTAGCCAAACTCTCCAAATGTTCCTTTGGTCAGTCGCAAGTAGAATATCTTGGTCATGTGGTTACCCGAGAAGGGGTGATTGCTGATCCTGCAAAAATTGACAGCATGCTTTCCTGGCCTGTCCCTGCTTCGGTTAAGGCTCTTCGAGGCTTCCTGGGGTTAACGGGCTATTACAGGAGGTTTGTGAGGAATTATGGTTTGATCACCAAACCTTTGACTGACCTTTTGAAGAAGAATAGCTTTAACTGGACACCTGAGACTATGTTGGCCTTCAATGAGCTCAAAAAGGCCATGAGTTCTACACCTGTGTTGGCATTGCCAGATTTCAGCAAGCCATTTGTGTTGGAGACAGACGCTAGCAGTAAGGCTATTGGAGCTGTGCTCATGCAGCAGGGACATCCTATTGCCTTCATGAGCCAGGCGTTGGGACCCCAGAACCAATCCTTATCTATTTATGAGAAGGAGCTACTTTCACTCATTTCTGCCGTGACCAAATGGAGACACTATCTCCTTGGGAACCATTTCATCATAAAAACTGATCATTACAGTTTGAGGTTCCTATTGGAGCAAAGGATCACCACCCCACTCCAACAAAAGTGGCTCACCAAACTGATGGGGATGGACTATGAAATTCACTATAAAAGGGGAAAAGAGAACTTAGTGGCTGATGCCTTGTCCAGAAAGGGATTGGAGGATGGAGGGGAGGAGAGACGAGTGGAGAGTACAAAGGGGGTGCATGCTATGTCTATAGTCAGACCAATGTGGCTCACGAAGGTGATTGAGAGCTATAATGGTGACCCCAAGGTTAAGGATCTACTCCAGGCTCTGGCAATAGATGACCAAGCCATACCCGATCACACTTATCAGCAGGGAATCATCAAGTACAAGGGAAGGATACTGATTGGAGCTACAGGAACTTTGAGACAGCAGCTTATCTCATGCATGCACGAATCATGGATTGGGGGTCATTCGGGAAACTTGGGCACTTACCAGAGACTGAAGGGGTACTTCTTCTGGGCAGGCATGAAAAGAGAGGTGGAGGACTTTGTCCAACAATGTGAAACTTGTAAGATCAGTAAAGGGGAGCATTGCAAGTACCCGGGACTGTTACAACCATTGGACATTCCGGAACAAGCGTGGCAACACATAGCAATGGATTTCGTTGAGGGGCTGCCCAAATCAGAAGGGAGTAATGTGATCCTGGTAATAGTGGACAGGTTCACCAAGGTGGCACATTTCTTCGCTATCAGCAACCATTACACTGCCAAAGGAGTGGCCCAGGTGTTCTTCGACAACATATACAAGCTCCATGGGTTACCGTCAAGCATTGTAACTGATAGGGACAAGGTGTTTACAAGCATATTTTGGCAAGAACTATTCAACAGAGTGGGCACCCAGCTGCATTTGTCGACCAGTTACCATCCTCAGACTGATGGTCAAACCGAAAGAGTGAACAGGTGTTTGGAGACATATCTAAGGTGCTTGTGCTTCCAACAACCCAAGAAATGGAAGAGGTGCCTCACTGCTGCAGAATGGTGGTATAATACTAATCATCATACAGCTCTGCGAATGTCACCCTTCCAGGCCTTGTACGGGTATGCCCCACCCCAGTTGAGTCTAAGAGACAGGTCCTCTAAAGTAGCTGAGGTAGAGGACTGGTGGGCAGAAAGAGTTAATTGGAACCAATTGCTGAAGGAAAACTTACTCAGAGCCCAAAACCTGATGAAGCAGTATGCTGACAGAAACAGGACGGAGAGATCATTTGAAGTAGGTGATCTGGTGTATCTCAAATTGCAACCATACAAACAAACATCCATTGCCTTAAGGAGGAATTTGAAGCTCTCTTCCAAATACTACGGGCCTTATAGGGTGCTGGAAAAGATTGGACCAGTGGCTTATAGGTTGGAGCTACCTCAGGGATCAACCGTGCACCCTGTATTCCATGTTTCCTTATTGAAACCATCTGCAAAAGGAGCTGTTGTGCACTCGCAACCACCCACGCTCACTGAGGAGGGTGAGGTCAAAATAACTCCTGCAGTTGTCCTTGCTAGAAGGACTCTGCAACGACATGGGAGAGACGTGGAGCAAGCATTAATCCAGTGGGAAAATCTTGATGCAGCTGACGCAACTTGGGAGGATATCACAGTGATGCAGGCTCAGTTTCCTGAGTTTGGAATCCCATCCTAGAGTCTACGCGACTTGGGCAAACTAAGTTTGGAGTCCAATCCTAGAGTCTAGGATTGTGTGAAGGGGGAAGTATTGTTATGGATCACAGGGACTAAAATGTAAACAGTCAAGAGCCTGAGGGATAATATTGTAATTCATTACGTTAGTTAGAATAAGGGTGTAACTACCATGCATGCAGACGGCAGGGAAAGTTGTTAAAAGGGTGTAACTACCCATGCATACAGACAAAACCAATTTGTTAGCAGGAAAGCACTGCCTATATATGATGGGCTGGGTAGCAGTAGTAGGCACGGATTGTATGATTTCTTTTCTTTCCTTGAATCTGAATAATATTCTTCTCTCTCTCTCCATTACCTCTCAGACCCAATCTTTCATTTCTTTTCTTTCTACTGGCTCAAGTCATAACACTTCCCAATAAGTTCATCAACATTAGCTGTCGTAACATGAAGAAGTCCTTCATAACACTCTTGACGATTAGGTGATCTGTCAAATTCCGGTGGAAGTCCACCATTAACAGTCGCATATATCATGTCTAACCCTGATTTTCATGTTTCGGCAAAGATGTCACCGTCTTCATCTTGGTGGTTGGGTTGGTTTCTGGATTTTGTTATTTGATGGTGTATCGATTCAGTATTTATAAAGGTGATAATGAAGCCACTTGACGCAAGTTTTTTGGCTAGGTGAATTGAAGGAACGACATGGCCTTGGAGAGGGTAAGATAGCAATACAGCACGTGGTTTGGGATGAATCTCTCCCATTTCCATAAGGTATAGATTATAGATTGATTGTTAGGCTTTTTGGCCTGTTACAATTGAGAAGATTAGGTCGTATATAACATTGGAAGAGCAAAAATAAAAGATTAATAATTGGTGTGGTCACCTTAAATTGTTTTTTGTGCTGGCAATTTGTGTTGCAATATGTAAAAATCAACCAGTTTTGTACCCGTTCATTGCACTGGAATGATTGGGGAAGAATCCTCCATAGAAAAGTTCCAATGCCTCATGAGTGGAAACTAGCTTCCATTTTTTTTTTATCTCATATGATCTTTAATAAGACTATATTCTCTTTCAGTGTATTCCAGTTAATACATTATTCTGTTTTACAAGTGCTAAAAAATTGGTCGATTGGCAAGCATTAATCATTTTCGTTTCCCCTTAACTTTTGTCTTACTAATTGGCCGAGAAGAGTTTCTCAAAAGAAGTAGTGAATGAATTACTCTCTGTCATATATGTTAAGATTAGTGAAATAACTGCATAATTGCTTTAGTGGCTCCTCTTTTCGATTTCTCTTTTCCTTCTAATTTTTTTTTCTTTCACTTCTAGTTTTCCATAGAATAAAGCAGCAATAGAACAATAGAAATTGCAATATTTTGGGATAAAATTTACCATATCCTTGCGTTTAGTGGTTCTTTAAGATGCAATGCTTAAAAAGGTAAGAAGCAAAGTGGCAAATTTAAGGAAGGTACATATAATCTTAGAAAGGCTAAGAAAAGAATGATTTTAAAATTCACGACTTACCTGAACTCTTAGAACATCTGGTGGAACTATTAATAACTAGAGAAATATGAATAAACACAAGATTAATTGGACAATCAAAGTGGAACAGTATGAGTAACATTTTATATTCAAGCGAGAATTTCATGATAAAAAATGAAATCGCCAAAGTTCTAGAAGTAATAATTATAACTAAGAGTAAATGTTAGATACACTGACAGTGTATACACTATCACTGTTTGATTTATGACATATGTGCAAAAGTTGAATTTCAAATTCAAATTCTGCATAGTTGCTATTCATCCAATGCTGACAATATATACACTGTCAGTGTAGGAAAGATTAATCCTATAACTAAGAGTTAATCTACCAATTAATTATAGGAGTAGAGAAATGGAAAAATTAGAAGAATTATAGAACTTCCAATAAAAAAAATCAATTAACTAATGACCAAAAGATAAATTAAAGTAATGGGAAAAAACATAAGGAATACGTGTTTAAAGAACCAAATTAGCAGAAAAGTTTCATGTTGGAGTGTATGCCCTAAAACAATGTATTTGTTTTATTTTATGCATTCCTTATTATATGTTTTGTATTTTAATAACTTCTTATTTATCTGTTAAATATTAGTTATAACCGATAAAGTCCTTAGAATATTTACTGATGTGATGGTAGTCACAAGAGTTGGTGACCATGAGATATCAATCGCATTTATAGTAATATTCTTAGAATTTCCTAGTTATAGTACTAATGAAATAGGACATCTTTAGTACGGTAAAACTAATACACAGTTAGCCTCTGATTAAGGTAATTAGTGGTTGTTCTCATCAACCATGGTATGAAGATATCTAGGCTAATGTGTAGATGATTTGAAGAGTTCAAATGCATTGGAGTGATCCGTTTAGAGATCCCGTTAGCATATCTATCTAGTGCCAATGGTGTATCTCTAGTGAAAAATTGTGTAAGTGATCCTACGACTTGAGATCACCATAGTATCTTGAGTGTGAATCACTACATTTTGACTCTAATTACTTGTTACTCTTCATGAGTACCTTAAAGTGTAGAAGTTGGATGTAGTGTGAAGCACGTAAAGAAAATGGGTGATCAAGATAGAATTTACCACTCTGATAGAAGGAGTTGATATCTGGATGGCCACTAGTAGAAAATTAACCCTAAAGTCGACTATTAGATAAATTGAAGAATGTCTTCAATTTAACCTAATTCAGGGTAAATTTCGGGAACTAGAAAAACTTAATTAGTCATCAGGGAATTGGCACTTATTCCTCATTCCTGACTAATTGGATATCTTTGGTGAAAGGATAATAATTACACGGTAATTTTTCACGGAAAGGTTAGGTCAAATTCCCTTGACTAATTCCGAGGAATTGGGCAATCACGATGTATTGCTAGACACCGCTCGTGGTCTAGAATTATGGATTGATGTTTTATTATAAGTTATGATAAAATAAAGTCGTTTATTTTATCTAATTATTAAACCATAATTATTACCAATTTATTCGGGGCCTATTGGGTCACACGCAATAGAGATTTAATCCTGGATTAAAACTATGTAAATTATCGGGGTTTAATTTTAAAAGAAAATAAATCCCAGGCCTATTTGAGTATATAAGAGTGAACGATTATCTCTTATATGTTAGATAACTGATAGATAGAGTCTTGTGTGATGAGAAGTCTTATCGTTTGATTTTGAATCAGACAACAAGACTCATCATTCTATCTTATTATCTCTCTCTCTCCTTTTAACTCCTAAGGGAGAGATAGAGGATGGGTTTTGAGGGTGAAGGTAACCAAAAAGGCAAAAGGGAGAGTCTGTGAGCGTCACATACTTCGAATAAGAGCAAGAAGGGCTAGCAACTTTTTCTTGCTCTTCAATACATAGTTCGTGAGACGACCCAGGGTTGCTCTAGCGTGGATATCAGTAGAGGCAGGACGGCTGGACTGCTCAATGGCTGACCATCCTCAACAACACTACAGGGAGACGCCGCAAGGATTAAGGTAATCCTATAACCCTCCTTTTAATGCATCATACGTAAAATCTAGGGTGATTCCTGGATAGTTTTAGGGAAAAATTTTTATTTTTCCGCTGCATAGTGTCCCTAAAACCTAACATTTCAAACCGACTTAAAAGTCAAAATTGGCAGATACTAATAAATTTATCTTTGTCAGATTAGAAACTGTTGTCAAAGATCTTGGAACCATGTTACCTGTACTGTGCATTTCTTCTAAACTTATAAGCTGCCTAGACCTTCTTTTTTTTTTTTTTTTTGCCATTTTTGGGTGGCAAGTTCGCAATATCTTGAAATATATAGCAAGAAAGATTTACAATTTGAAGCAATGTCCAAAGACCAGCTCTGGACTCCATCCTAGAGAAACTACAAAAGAAAGTTACAATAACTAAATCATACGATTATTCAAAGAATGGACTGGTCAGAGATCCAGGCAACTGCAACTTCGGCCAAAATAACCATTTCTTCAAAAACTATTCCAAAAGCAATTCAACTCCAAAATTTATTGCTTCTATAATTTTTAATAACCATGTAGAATTCTAACATTTAAGAGTTTATTCCCTATCCAGTAGCAACCACCAGCATTGTTCTCAATCGAATTCTTTCGATCTCAGCAACTCCTCCCAACCACCATTATTGGCCACTCCATCCTCCACCATCGACGGCATCGCTTCTGCAGGGTAGGAGTGCCCAAACTCAAGAGTAGCTATCCAAAATAAAGTGCAAGGCTGTGATATATTCTATTTAGCGGTGGGGATGGGGTATGAGAATTCAAAACCTGATTTGGAATGATTTTTTTTTTTTAAAAAAAACACCCACAGCAATTGAAACCAAGTTTTAAAATTAAAAAAAAAAAAGATTTTGCTCGTTTTAGTTCATGGAGACAGAGTATTTTATAGTTGCGTCGGCGGCTTCATTTTGGACTGGAATTATAAGGTTTTCATTCTCTGATTGGATAACCACATGACGCTGAAAATATTATTATTATATAGTAAAACCTCTATAAATTAATAAGAGCAAATTATCTGGATGATCACCAAACTTTTAAAATCGTTGAGTTTTGATCATTAAATTATTAAAAGTCTGGTTTTAACCACTAAACTATATAAAATTTAGATATCGAGCCATTCCGTTAGATTTAATCGTTAAACATAACAAATTTGAGTGTTCGCACGATTCACGAGACAAAAAAAGAGGCATGGTTAACGATTAAAGTTGACGGAATGACCTGAAATTTAAATTTTAAATAGTTCAGTGATCAAAACCAGACATTTAATAGTTCAATGGTTAAACTCAACGATTCCAAAAGTTCAGTGGTCATCCGAATAATTTGCTCAATTAATAACTTTGAGATTACACAAATTCTATTAATTTAGAGAAGTATTGGGATTTGATATTTCATCGTGAGATTAAAATTTAGGAGTGGCGTCTCTCTCCTACAGAATTTGTAGAGTGAGAGTAAGTCACCTACCTTACAAGAGTAAAGATTGGCGTTGTATTGCATCAGGGAGCTATTGTGAATCTCAGGTTAATTTCTAAAGAAAAAGACAATGTGAAATTCTTATTCTAAAGGGAAGATACAGATAATACCAAAAAAATTGAGAAAAAATGTAATATCTTTTAGAACACAACAAATCCAGCATATACAATTTCTTTTTTCAGAATACTAAGTAAGATATTTGTAACTTTTCAAACTTGAAGGGATCTGAATATCCTAATAAGTGTTATTTACCAATTTTTTGAAAATTATTTCTTTGAAAAAATTGATAAAAATAAATAAATATGTTAACCACAAGTCTACATAAACTGGAAGTTTTGGAAGGAAATAAACAATATCCTATCTTTTTCTGTGTGGTGTTTATGTCCCATTATATGTAATTAGTTTTAAACTAATTCTTATGATTTTGTACTCACTTCATTCTCAAACTTCCGTATGCCTAACGGCCATAATTCTTGCCTCTTAGTATAGCTGGTTAAAAGTAGTGAAAATTAAGAGCTGTAACTAATTGGCATCCAAAATTAATACTCGCAGAATAAATTTTGCAGAATTTAAGGGAGCAATAACAGGTAATGTTCGATCCATCGCTAGCCAAAGTGTGTGAAACTAAAGAAAGATCAATTATGCTTTGCTCTATGTGCATGTATTTGATTAATGCAAATGTTGAAACGTTTTCTTGCATTTTTCCTACCCTTTCCTCATCTCTTGTCCTGCAAATTAAAACCATGGCAAAAGAAAACAGAAACTAAACCATTTTCGTTGGGAATACTCTGCAACCAAAGTGCAAGAATGAAGCTTCGATATGCGTTGCTGATTCTTAGCTTGGAGTATATTCTGATCTCCACCAACCACCATGCACAAGACAGGAGAAGTGTCAATGTCCAAGTCACATATTCCACCTACCAAGCTCCATGAAGTAATTCTATTATAGCCAGACGAAATCAGCCTGCCCTTCAAATCCAAAAATGCCACTGTCTTTTGCAACTCTCCAATCTCGCCAACTTGCTCGAATCAACATCAACATGCGATGGATGTGGCATTTACTCAATAAAATGACAGATTAGATGATAAGATAACTTGTCCTTGAATTAGTTAGCTTTGATGATGGGTGCAATAAGATGCACAAACAAACAAGAAGTTGAAAATGACCGCACAACTTTCTGTCCTACATTTATTCTCCTAAGTTGTTTGGTTGCTAGAGAAATAAATAATGAGTCCTTCTATGCCTGATTATTACTCAGTGTGGGCAAAATGCAGGTAGAAAAGTCCTCATGAGGGGCAAAAAGCTATATACCCCCGCTGGCAATGGGGTCTAAGAGTGGTGAAGCCTTTCAATTTGTCAGCATGATTATAGGTGTTAGCATGGAGAGTTGTCTAAGATGATTTGCTTAGTATAATTATAGCATAATAATAGGAGATTTTTTTTAGCATAATTATAGGAGATTTTTTTAGCATAATTGTAACATAATTATCGGAAATTTGTTTAGCGTAATAGCACATATTTTCATGCATAAATGGATGTTATATCCCTGTACATAAAATATAATACACACAATTCTTCTCAAAAAAAATCTATAGGGATATAACATTTTTTTATGTACAGGGATACAGGGATATTATATTACAGGGATATAACTTTTTTTAATTTTTTTTTATGTACAGGGATACAGGGATATTATATTTTAGAGAAGAATTGTGTATATTATATTTTATGTACAGGGATATAACATCTATTTATACATGAAAATATGTGCTTTTTTTTTAAAGAAGAATTGTGTATATTAAATTTTTAGTACAGGATACAGCATCCATTTATACACCAAAATATGTGCTATTATACTAAGCAACTTTTCTATAATTTTGCTACAATTATGCTAAACAAATCTCCTATAAACTTATCCAACTTGAGTTTTAGACATTTATTATACACTGTCCTCTCTTAACCATGGCAGCCGAGACTGCCCCCCCTCCTCCGGGTGGGGGGCTGTCGGCCTCTTCCTCCCCCTTTAGGAAGAAGGCCTTCTCTGCGTTGTTTGAGCCACAACCGACGTCCGAGGTAGTGCAAGTTCAAGCGAGGATGACAACACACCGTGGAGAGCCTGCGGTGGTCTTCAGTGCGGCTGACATAGCAGTGGTTGCTGCTCCATTCCGCTACACTTTGGTTGGGAAGTTCTCTAAGGGGCGGCCGCTGCTGCCTGACCTGAGGAAATTCTTGTCGACTCTTGATTTGAAGGATACGGCGACTGTGGGATTGTTAGATGATAGGCATGTGTTGCTGAAATTTCAGTGTGAAGCGGATTTCCTTCGCGTTTGGGGACGAAGTTTGTGGTATGTGAATGGATCCCCCATGAGGGTTTTTAAGTGGACATCTAAGTTCCATGTGAACAGAGAGTCTTCCCTTGCTCCCGTCTGGTTTAGATTGCCCAAACTCCCAATTCACTTATTTGCTAAGCCATGTCTATTTCATCTTGTCTCCTGCTTGGGTACGCCGCTATTCGTGGATGCGGCTACGTCTTCGTTTTCGCGACCGAATGTGGCGCGGGTATGTGTTGAGGTGGATCTGCTCAAATCGATTCCGTCGAGGGTGTGGGTCGATATGGGAGATGGGGATGGTTTTTGGCAGGTTCTTATCCCTGAGAACCTCCCTAATTATTGCAGCCACTGCTATCGTCAAGGGCATGGCGAGAATCATTGCCGTGTGAAGCACCCTGATTTGCGCTTGCACAAGACGCAGGAGGATCTGGTCACAGGGGTGATGGGCGCAAAGGGTCGCTCCTCACCAGCTAACACGCAGCGTACAGAGGATGAGGAGCGAAGGGGGGTGAGTGAAGGAGATGGGGTGAAATCTGGTGCGACACAGAATTCGAGTAAGAGCCATTCCGAGGGGTCACTGCACGTTGACACCCCTACTACTGCTGTGGGAGATGCATCGTGCTTACTGAACCAGCTTGGAGGGTCTACGGTTGTTGACGGGTATTTTACATACGTGCAAGCTAAAAAATACCGAATTACACCCGTTCACTGCAAGTATACAGATCAACTAGTAGTTTAGGGTATATATCGGGTCGATCCCACAGGGAAGAGTGAACAATTACCGGTATTACTAAAGCTTCTCTATTATTTAGACTATCAATGAATAATAAGAAATTTAACCTACTGCACTTATACAAGAAATTAACAAATAAAAGCTCCTTAGGTTGTGGTATCCCTAACTACTCATGCAAGTGTTATATTTGGATCATTGAGTACTACATCTAGGCTAATTATGGTGTAATTTCCTAATGCATTTGAATCCTACTTTCGTAGTGAATCAATTATACTTATAACTAATCCATACCTATTCTCATGGTTATGAAATTAGCTACAAGTTCATTTCTTCAGTGAAATTACATGAAATGAATCACTAAAAACCACATAGGTGCACCTCTACTCTCGTGAGTGTACTCCCTATGTTTAGCACTTCTTGAACTAATGTTAAATCTCAATTTTCATTGCAGAAATAACACCTTAGATAATCACAATTAATGGTACCAGATTAATCATGATTTAAAGAGCTAAAGTGCTAAATAACTTGCTCAAATACTAGCAATCAAATAGCCAAATAATAAACACTAACAATCATAGGAAGTTCAACCAAACCCAAGGTATAAACTTTAAAAACACATATTAAATATAAAATCCAGAACTTGTATATTAACTAAACTTGGAATCAAATACAAAAGATAAAGAGTTTGGAAGGAATACAACCCTTGTCACATGAGCTTTCTTCCTTGCCTTCTTCATCCTCCATTTTCATCCTAATCTAGATAATATACAAGAATGGATGAACTACACTAGCTAAACTATCCTACACAAAGGAAATGGAAGAACTACATTTCTGCACTCTTCAAGCTTCTCCCGTATCCTCCTATCTCAAACCACCCAAAATGTCTCTGCATATAAACTGCTTAAGAGCTCCATTTTTCCAAGTCAATTTCCACATTTTGATTCCCAAATCTCAACTTTGTTAGGATAGTCAATAACAAATGTTTTTGACTTGAAAATAAGCCACCTTGTCTGCTCTTTTGTCTTCTGAAGCATGTGCACCGAATTCTCTTACAACTTATAGCTGGAAAGTGGTATGAACACAAGAGAATTGACTGAGCAAATTGCAGAATTTCGGCCAGAAAACGCGCCTTTACAAAACGCGTCTACAACTCGCGTTTTGTGCACTCGCGTTTTCACTTTGTCCTTACTTCAACTGCAATTTTCTCCATGATGCAGGCCGAACTGGATTTTGTGCAAAACACCAAAGTTGTAGATCTTTGAGTTAGCTTTCCAATGCTTCAAGAATCATCCAAATCGGAGCTTTGTAGACTGAGATATGATCAAAATACTAAACACTGGTCGGAACTCTGTTTTCCACTTTGGACAGCTGAGTTGAATTTCGGTATTTCAACTTTTGGACTATGAAAACGGATGAATTGGACTTTGATGTCTTCATACCAAATGTAGATATATCTCTTAGCTTCAAAATGGTACCAAGATCACCTTGATCCGATCAGTGTAGCTCCAGATATAGTCAAAATACCAAAACGTGTCAGAGTTGTCAAAACCTGACTTTTCTTGATTCAAATTGCATTTTTCCTTTTTACACTTCATATTTTATTTTCACCACTTTAATTCATCATCAATCATCCAAATATCTTCTCAATGCACTTCATTTGATGATTGAATCATTAAACCTACAAAATATGAAGTTTTTACCATAAAAATCCATAAAAATGCAATGTTAGCCACTTTAACATAAAATGTAGATTTTTACCAAAACCTTAGTTAATTATTTATAAAACTAAATAAAACACACCAAAACTAATTAATAAAGCACACTAAAAATACGTAAAATATACTCTTATCAAATACCCCCACACTTGAACCATTGCTTGTCCTCAAGCAATAAGAAATACAAACCGACAATGATCCAAAATTTGAAAATAAGCATATGTAGCATTTCAACTTCATTTCCTCAAAACAAAGTAAATAACCATTATGCAATTATTCAATTAAGTTCAAGTACTCATAATATCAAGTAAAGGAGAGCCAATTATACCACCATTATAACAAATTCAAGTCAATTCCTCATCCTTAACCAATTTCATACGCAAGTAACTCATATGGCCAATAATATGCTTTCTAAACCCATGATCATCTTCTTATTTAAAGAGGGATTTATTTATATAATATAGCTAAATATTACTTAAGTTGTGAAAGTATCTTTTTACGCGAGAATCGACTTTTTTAGATGAAGATCACCGGTTACTCAACACTTCATATACTCAAGTTGCTTTGCATACTCTTAATTCAAGTACCGTTTTACGCGAAAGTCGACATTTGTAGATGAAAACTCCCGGTTACTAAGTACGAGAATCATTGGAGTAGAATAAATCTTATTTTCTTTTCTTTTTCTTTTTTTTTTTCATTTTCTCTTTTTTTTTCTTTTTTTTTTTTTTTTAATAGCAAAGGGAATAATAATTTTCTAAAAAAATAATCATGAGAAGAGTATTGCACTTATTGACCATATTTATCACTTAACTATATAAAATCAAGTAAAGAAAAGAAATTTCATTAAATATGCAAAAAAAAGTATAGGCATAATTTTCTCCACTTTAAAAGATATACTTTCCTACAAATGCAAAAATTATAATCACATAATAGTCATTTCCAAGTTAAATGAGAAAAGAAGTTTCCAAATCACATATATTTATCTCAAATGTAGAAGAAATTTGAACTACTAATGGTATGAAACTTGTTACCCCTTGGATAAAATTGAAAAATATATGAAACTTTTTGGGGCAAGTTTGCAATTTTGGACAAGATTTTAGAAAAATTTTGAATTTTAACACAAGTCCAATATTTGCAACTAATAATTCAATCACATACAATGTATATAATCTCAATTCTCCCCCCACACTTAACATACACATTGTTCTCAATGTGTAAAAAGGAAAATCAAGATAAAGAAAGTAATACTCCCCTATGATGTGATTGAATATGAAGCTTCAAAATCCATTGTCCGTTTATCTCCAACGCTTCATGAGTTTCATTGGATAACCATTAGTGATGTAATCCTAAAAAATGAAAAATGAGAAACAAAAGTGATAACAAAGGTTTAATAAACAAAATGATGATCCGTAACTTCAATCCTTTGTTTTCGTGATGTACCTAAAAAAAATACACAATAAGCAACTCAAGGTACAAGAAAATATATATGAGGAAAAGAAGAAAAAAGAGAATCAAGGAATCTGCATTTTTTTTCCAAAAACGCGACTCATCAAAACGCGCCACCAAGCCGCGTTTTGTGAAGTCGCGTTTCTTCACATATCTTGCAGGATCGAAAACGCGACTATGCTTAAAAACGCGACTTTGAGTCGCGTATTTGAAGTCGCGTTTTTGGTTTCTGAACAGGCTGTAAAACGCGACTCTGTAGAAAACGCGACTTCCTGTCGCGTTTTGAAGTCGCGTTTTCTTCAGTATAGGCGCAGAATTTAAAACGCGATTATGGAAAACGCGATTCTAAGGCGCGTTTTCAGCCCAAGTGCGTTTTCTTCTGCGAAATTTTTGCAGAAAGCCAATTTTGAAAAATTACCATTTGTACCCCAATCACTCAAAATGCATCATAGATCATTTGTTTGCTAAAATTCTCAATGCATGCACATGTAAAATGATCAAAATATGCATTTTAATCCCTTCTAACAAATCAAAAACAACAATTACTCAAATTGAGGGTTTGAGTTCCTTGATCAAATTTCGCCTTTTTCACCTCATTTGGTCACTTTTGCTTCCATTTCCAATACCTACAAATGAAAAATAACAAAATAACTCAAACATATACTTTAAATATAAAATCACCCCAAAATAACATAAACTTAAACAAACATTGGGTTGCCTCCCAATAAGCGCTTCTTTAAAGTCAATAGCTTGACTATTTCACCTCATTTTTCAAGGAGGCTTAGTTAAAGAATAATCCACCATTTTTGGTCGTGGTGGATCATTAAATGGTGACTTTATAGCAAAAGTCACATGATCTAATGATAGGAGAAATGGAATTGACTTACCTATCCCAAGTGTTTCATAAATATTACCTTGAATATGCACCATTTGAGAACTTACCAACGGGAATGTCATGAGAGTATCCTGGGCAGCAATACCCTTAGAACCTATACTTTCAATGCACTCCTCAAGAGGGGTGAAAAATGAGTCATTAAAACTCACCTCTTGAGGCTCAAAGTTAGTTCCAAAGATATTATCATGTGAAATAGACATTTGCTCATTGAAACACAATTGAGATTCATCATTTTCATCAAAATGCAATCCATTTTCACATACAACATTCCTACCATTCATGCTAGGATCATTTTGCAATTTATTAGAAGAAATAACCTCACACAATGCATTCAATTGCTCATTTATTCTGCCAAAGTGAGAAGTTAATTCATCTATTCTTTCCTCAATCCTATCAAAACGGTCAGAAGTCAGATTAGCTAATTTTTCTAAAGCTAACTCCCAAGATGGTTTAAAATCATTAGCTACTCTTTCTATTGCTAACTCCCAAGATGGTTTTGATTCATATTGGACACATTCAGGTTGGTAATCGTAAAAATATGAAGAATTACTATAAGTACATTGATTATCCCAACCATAAGCAGGAGAATTGATCCAATTAGCACTATATTGATCAAAACAGGGATTGTAATGCTCTAATTCATAATAATAATCCACATTTTGTGCTTGCATACATGTATTAGTAGCATGATAACCTCCACACAAGTCACAAATCACATGATAAGAATTAAAAGTATTAACATTCCTCGCTTGCTCAATTTCATGCATAATTGTGTCCATCATAACATCAAATTTTGCCTTTAAGCACCTTAAACCATCTTCAAAAGACATACCTTCAGTAATTTCTTGGTTACCTCTGTTGAAGGAGCTTTGCACTAGGTAACCATCCATTGCCAATCTTTCATTTCTCAAGCTTTGTCCTTCAAATTGATCTATCCTCCTCATCACCTAAAATTGCTTTTAAACAACTTAAGAGCAAAATTAGTAAGAAGAATAGGTGATAAAATGCATACACACAGAAAATACTAAAATGACAGAAAATAACATTCACACAATAACTAATAAAATGTCTAAACTAATAAAGTTACTCTTCACACCGATATTGCCAAATCTTCCCCGGCAACGGCGCCAAAAACTTGACGGGTATTTTACATACGTGCAAGCTAAAAAATACCGAATTACACCCGTTCACTGCAAGTATACAGATCAACTAGTAGTTTAGGGTATATATCGGGTCGATCCCACAGGGAAGAGTGAACAATTACCGGTATTACTAAAGCTTCTCTATTATTTAGACTATCAATGAATAATAAGAAATTTAACCTACTGCACTTATACAAGAAATTAACAAATAAAAGCTCCTTAGGTTGTGGTATCCCTAACTACTCATGCAAGTGTTATATTTGGATCATTGAGTACTACATCTAGGCTAATTATGGTGTAATTTCCTAATGCATTTGAATCCTACTTTCGTAGTGAATCAATTATACTTATAACTAATCCATACCTATTCTCATGGTTATGAAATTAGCTACAAGTTCATTTCTTCAGTGAAATTACATGAAATGAATCACTAAAAACCACATAGGTGCACCTCTACTCTCGTGAGTGTACTCCCTATGTTTAGCACTTCTTGAACTAATGTTAAATCTCAATTTTCATTGCAGAAATAACACCTTAGATAATCACAATTAATGGTACCAGATTAATCATGATTTAAAGAGCTAAAGTGCTAAATAACTTGCTCAAATACTAGCAATCAAATAGCCAAATAATAAACACTAACAATCATAGGAAGTTCAACCAAACCCAAGGTATAAACTTTAAAAACACATATTAAATATAAAATCCAGAACTTGTATATTAACTAAACTTGGAATCAAATACAAAAGATAAAGAGTTTGGAAGGAATACAACCCTTGTCACATGAGCTTTCTTCCTTGCCTTCTTCATCCTCCATTTTCATCCTAATCTAGATAATATACAAGAATGGATGAACTACACTAGCTAAACTATCCTACACAAAGGAAATGGAAGAACTACATTTCTGCACTCTTCAAGCTTCTCCCGTATCCTCCTATCTCAGACCACCCAAAATGTCTCTGCATATAAACTGCTTAAGAGCTCCATTTTTCCAAGTCAATTTCCACATTTTGATTCCCAAATCTCAACTTTGTTAGGATAGTCAATAACAAATGTTTTTGACTTGAAAATAAGCCACCTTGTCTGCCCTTTTGTCTTCTGAAGCATGTGCACCGAATTCTCTTGCAACTTATAGCTGGAAAGTGGTATGAACACAAGAGAATTGACTGAGCAAATTGCAGAATTTCGGCCAGAAAACGCGCCTTTACAAAACGCGTCTACAACTCGCGTTTTGTGCACTCGCGTTTTCACTTTGTCCTTACTTCAACTGCAATTTTCTCCATGATGCAGGCCGAACTGGATTTTGTGCAAAACACCAAAGTTGTATATCTTTGAGTTAGCTTTCCAATGCTTCAAGAATCATCCAAATCGGAGCTTTGTAGACTGAGATATGATCAAAATACTAAACACTGGTCGGAACTCTGTTTTCCACTTTGGACAGCTGAGTTGAATTTCGGTATTTCAACTTTTGGACTATGAAAACGGATGAATTGGACTTTGATGTCTTCATACCAAATGTAGATATATCTCTTAGCTTCAAAATGGTACCAAGATCACCTTGATCCGATCAGTGTAGCTCCAGATATAGTCAAAATACCAAAACGTGTCAGAGTTGTCAAAACCTGACTTTTCTTGATTCAAATTGCATTTTTCCTTTTTACACTTCATATTTTATTTTCACCACTTTAATTCATCATCAATCATCCAAATATCTTCTCAATGCACTTCATTTGATGATTGAATCATTAAACCTACAAAATATGAAGTTTTTACCATAAAAATCCATAAAAATGCAATGTTAGCCACTTTAACATAAAATGTAGATTTTTACCAAAACCTTAGTTAATTATTTATAAAACTAAATAAAACACACCAAAACTAATTAATAAAGCACACTAAAAATACGTAAAATATACTCTTATCAGTTGTGCTTGTGGAGAAGGGGATAGAGGCTGCTGCTGATGCCATTCTTCACGCTATGGCTGACCGCGTGATTGGCGAACCAGAGGAAGAGCTGGAAGGGACTGCTAATACGGGAGAATTGGCGCTGGTGGAGCTGAACGTGGTAGCAGGCCCAGGCATGATGGAGCCCATAGAGGGGGCTGCTGTGCTAGGGCAAAACTGCAACGAAAAAGCTGTCAAGCATGGAAAAGCAAAGTTCGTTGTTGTTGACCAAAGGGAGGGACCATGCGATCACATTGCTGGAAATGATTGTGAGGAGTCCCATATTCTAGTGGAGCAAATATTGGGAGATGGTCAGCAGCAAATGGCCGACAATACTTCAATTAGAAATCAAAATGCTGAAAATTCTAATTGGAATAAAAGTGATGGGTCCCAAGCTTTTGAGAAGCAGAATTTGGGAGACGATAATCATCAAAAGGTCGACACCACTGACCCCGACATTGCCTTACCACTCCTTGTGGTTCCAAGTACAAGTACAAGAACAGAAACGAAAACCACGGTGCCTCAAAATCCAGTGCCAGCTTTCAAAGATGTGTTCGAAGAGGTTAAATGGGAAAAATTACATGGTACACTTCCCCGACCACATCAAATTAGTTTTATTCGTTCAAGTATAACATGCAATAACGACAAAAAAGAAGAAGAAGAAGACGATTCACAACACGACAAACACAAAGATCAAGACCAGAATCTAGTACAACAGCAATTTACCCAAGTGATTTCAAAGAAAGCGAAGAAACAGCTTTCAAAAAAAGGTAAAACAATGCAAACACGTCAAGATCTCAAACCAAATTCCAATGCTCACTCGCAGTCACACAAATGTGGAGCACCCTCGTGTGGATGATTTCTTTGGATTGATCTGTTATGTCTTTACAATTCCTTTATATGTGTGTTTATTTTCCATCATTACATGTTTCTTTTTCTTTAACAGAGGTCAGGTTTGGCCCCCCTCTAATTTGATGTATTTTTTTTTTCTCGGTTTTTAATATATTAAGGGATGGTATCCTTTAAAAAAAAAAAAAAAAAAAAAAAACAAATCTCCTATAATAAAAGACTATTATACTAAACAAATCTCCTATAATTATGCTGCTAAGCAAATTATGCTTAGACAGCTTTCTATACTAACACCTACAATCATCCTAACACAATTATTAACTCCTGCATGAACCCCGACGAATACACATAAATCAATCAGCATCCACGAACTGGAGTACAGGACATGACAAATTGACAAGGACCTCCTCTTTTAATCTTTGGAAAAGGACAAAACTGATCAGAAGAATAATGAATCACATTAGCAAATCATCATCATACCATAAAATGTCCAGTCGATGTGATTTATGATTTTAATTAACTTGCAAAAGTCTTTCACAAACATGTCCCCTAGTAATTTTTTGCAGATGTCCTCTGGTAATTTGAGGCAAAACTTTTGGATCCCTTTACATTTCAAGTAACCAAAACACGTATGAGACTAATTTTGAATTCCAAATGTCACGAAACTAACCGAAACATTCCAATCCTGGAGTATTCGGAGCTTGTTTGTCACACTGCGACAACTAATTTGGTATGAGGATTATTAAGAATTAGTTAATAATATCTTACTAATTTGGTATCAGGATTATTAAGTTGGTATATATGTGCAATTCAGAAATAATTTTTTATGAATTAATTTTATATAAAACTTTAATTACTAAAGTAAATGGTGGTATTTTAACCTTTTTTCTCATCAAATAATGGTTACTTTAATAGTTATAATGCCTAGAGTTAGTCATTTTGTCAAGATGTATTTATATGAGTTATGATTAAAAATAGTTACAGGTAGTTATTTTAATAATTTGTGTTTAGATAGTAAAGTAATAAGTGAATTTTATGAAGGTAAAGTTGGAAGAACATAAAGTAAAAAAAAATGTTTGCGCCAAATAAACTACTAATTTGAAATAGTGACCTGACAAACTCAATACAAAGGATACCCGTTCAAGAAACTAAATGGGAAGTCGGAGTGGCGAATTTTGACTCCTTATTCCTATGCTAAACAAATCAAGATTGATCTTCAAACTTGATAGCAAACCACTATTGATTCTTTCGAATTTTCTTTTTCACATCCATAGTAAACTGGTTCAGATTTTTCTGTGACGAACCACCCCTTGCTAATGCATTTTCCAATGTCTTCTTAACTTTCTTGATCTCTTGCTTAAATCGATCTGAAGATTTCCCACTCATCACACATCTAATATTCTCAGCAATCTCTTCGCGTGTAACCGACCTTTTATCGTGTAAATTAACCCCAATTTTCCAGTCATCCACCACTAATTTGCGATTTGTGAATTGATCGGTCAATAATGGATAACAAATCATTGGAACACCAGACCATATACTCTCCAATATAGAGTTCCATCCACAATGCGTTAAAAACCCTCCGACTGCTGGATGAGAAAGCACATCAACTTGCGAGCACCATGGCACGATCATGCCACTATATTCTATCAATCGGTCATATCCGGTTGGAAGATAATCGGTTTCCTCTGAGCTTATAATATCAGGCCGAAGAACCCAAACAAAATTTACCTCACTTAAAAGCAAACCATGAGCTATCTCCACAATGTTATGTTTACTAGTATGAGCATAGCTGCCAAAGGAAATATACAAAACCGAGCCCTTAGGCTTTGTATCGAGCCACGGGCCACAGTCCGACTCGGACCACATGCTCACCGGAACCGAACTTTTGGTCAAACCGGTGGGTAAAATTGGTCCGATTGAATAGAAAGGTTGATTTTCTCGTAGAACCGAGATTATTTGTGGTTCGAGTTCATCTATAGTGTTGGATATTACAAAGTCCGAATTTCGAATATCCACAAATGCTTTGGTGATTAACCGGTGCACCACTGTGGTTGGATCAGTTTGAAGATAAGATGTCAGATCGGTTGGCTTTATTGACTCCACCCCTGGTATGTATGTGATGATGTCCTCTCGTTTATCTAGTTAAGGAACAAGAGAATACACCATGAGCACTTAGAATTCGATATATATCGGGCTTTAGATAAGTTTAACTACTTTGAGGTTTTTCCTATAATTAGAAATACTCTTTTTATAGTAAAAGTTTTGTCGGTTTTTACATATTTCTTGATATTAATCTACAATGAACTTATATCTCCATAAAATTAACTTCTATGTAATTGGAATTTTTTAACTTAAAAGTTCATTATATATCTATTGACTTGAGTATACCATATTCGTTTACTACGTTATCAAGCAAGAGAGGATTCCTTTGTGTCACTTTCTCACATCACCTCTTACTATTCCAAAAATAGATATTCCTAGTAGTTTTTGAAGCTACCCACCTCCACTCTTTTTCTTCATGACCTGTTGTATGTACCAAGTTCTTTCGAAATAACTTTCAAAAAGAAAAAAAGAATAAGTTTCCTCACATTTATCTATGAAATAAACACCAAATTTTAAAGGGTGTACAGCAGTCTAGTCCAAAAAGATGATAACAGGGAGGCAAGGCTAACGCAGAAACTGCAGAAAAAGATTCTTTTTGCTATAAGAAACCTGAATTAATATGTCCATATGAATGAGTGGTATATATACTTCATTCTGTGGTTGATATAGTCTTGTTGTCCTATGCATATGCTTATCCCTTACAATACTAGCAGAATATATAATATATAGTTCTACTAGGTAAGAATTATTTAAGATGCATGCAACCAGAGAGAGATAGAGGAAATACCATAGTTATCGTAGTGACCATTTATCCTCAATAGGTCCATGTGATAATAGAGAGTGAAAACTAGAGCTGGTTCAGTCCAGAAAGAAATGTTCACAAGGTTATACTTCCTGGCAATTGGTGATGCAAATACGTAAAAAGTATCAATAACCAGACAATTAACTGGAGGGTCAGACTGAACCAACTTCCCCACAATTTCATCGACATGAGCTGAGAAAACATGAACAATTCCTTCAAAGAACTGATCATGGTTGAGTGATCTATCAAATCCAAGTGGAAATCCATCACTCACAGTTGCATATCTTATGTCCAGCCCTGATTTTCGTGCTTCGGCGAAGATGTTGATGCCGCCTTCTTTGTAGTGGTTGGTTTGGTTTTTGGATCTCGTTATTTGGTGGTGTATCGATTCTGTAATAACAAAGGTGATGATGAAGCCATTTGATGCAAGTTTTGTGGCTAGGTGAATGAAAGGTATGACATGGCCTTGGAGAGGATAAGGCAACAGGAGGGCATGTGGTTTGGGTTGAATCTCTCCCATTTCTTGTAAGGTAGATAGTTTACTAGGCTTTTTGGCTTGTCACAATTGAGAAGGGAGTTGCATGCTTGTATTTAACACTGGGAGAGCAAGGTAGAGGAATTTAAAAATAAAATAATTGCTGTGATCATCTTAATTTTTATCTTGTTCGGACATTTTGCATGTCAATATGAATTCCCATGGATATATTTTGGTCCATGTCATACATTTGCAAAGGCATCTAATAAGAAATATTAAGAAAATAGGTGACAAATATTGTAATTTTGTGACAAGGACTCAATATAATTGTATTTCGTGTGATTTATCCAGTTATTGTATATGTTTAAATTTTTTATATACAAATACATTATAATTTTGCACTAGATATATCTCAAATATTTTATTCATATACATCACTAACCCGAATATAATAATGTAATGTAATTATACACTAAATAATAATAAAATATAATAATCGAACCAAACCGTACTAGACCCGAGCCGCACTGACCCTCTCACGTAATTTTGAATGCTATGAACAATTGTTAACCAATAATTCTCTGAGAACTAATATTTTTCTCTTTTTTTTTTCCTGCCATGTGATTGGAGAATAATGCTGAGGATAGGATAACAACAAATTCATTGGGAAAGCAAATCCAAGGATGCTTAGGAACATAATGGACCAATCACAAAGTCAGAACATTAGCAACATGGTTGGAAATGAAAGCCAATTTTCCACTGTCTTGGCTTTTATGGAGATTCGAATCCTGGAATAGTCCATTTTTTACTCTTTCGACCGTGAAATATCGCAACTATGCAACAAATTTGAACACAAAGAACTAATTATTGCACCAAAAAACAAATCGAAAAAGTAATTTTAAAGTTATATGTCATTGTCTCCTTGTTTTTATTAGCTTAATTAGATTTCAAGTTTGACACGTTAAATGAAAACAAAAATGTTTCACGGATGGAATTAGATCTGAGTGGGTATCCTTTTTAAATGAAAATAAATACATATAATACCACCAAGTTGGCTTCCTTTTTTCTAAATTTTGACAGACTAATTATGACAGTTTGGAAATGCTCAAAACCAAAGGAAAGCATTCAACATAAAAGGGTAGGAATAGTAAATTCACACTCGCATCTATTTTTCTGCATCATATACTAATCATGAGAATTTCGATTTTTCCTTTTTTTCTTATTTCAAGAATTTGGAATTTTCTGGTATAAAACTAATTCTTGGCTTATGGTATTAATGAGAAAATCACACAGCCCTCAATGTCATTTTTACCTATAACGAACTACTCGAGTCATATATTGCACAAGAAACTAACATTTTGTGTACAATTTGCACCTTGAAGTTTTTTTTAGCTCTCTAATTTAGACCAAAACCCAGTGTCTTTGTAGATTTTGGACAAAACAGATGCATCTAAGCTCTCCATATGCAACAAACCATGGGGAGTGTCATATGAAAAATCTTTCTATATAATTTTTGATAAATTTGTTCAATGTTCTTTCTATTGGTAACAGCTATTCCCTGAAGAAATTCTTTTTGCTGCATTGCAATATTTTATGGGGAATTTTCAAATGGAATGACTAGTTTCCATTGCATAACCAGTCAGCTTTAATTTCTTCCTACAAAAATATATGATTGCTATAGGTAGCATTTGACGCTCACGTGCATTTTTTTTTCTATCAAAAAATCACAAAAATTGAGTTGTTGCTGAGTTGGATGCTAGAAAAAAATATAATAATGTGAATTTTAAAATAAAATTTTTAGTGCAGTTTGTGACAATAGTATAGTTTAGGGGCGAAAAGTTGCATGTAGGGCACTACACGAGAAATGCTACTTGAACAAATTAATATGAATAGAACTTATAAAATGACAAGAACAATTTATTGTACCAAAAATAGAGTGTCTTTAATTTCTTTTGTTGTAGGAAAAAGAAAATTCAGATAAATTATGTCCTGTTTGCCGCGGGGATAAAAAGGAAACAGCTAAATCATACCTAGATATTCTAAACCAAAAGAACCAAATATCGAAGAGAGATATGTAGCCTTCAACTAGACATGTCAATGGGTTGAATCTTACGTAGATTCAATCTAAATCTAATACACTTGGATAAGATATGGATTTAATTTAACCCAAATCTTATAAGAAAGTCGTGGGTTTGGGTAGGATCTGGTTTCTCATGATCCATATCCAAATCCATATATGTATAATTAAATTATATCTATATATGTGTGTGTACATACATACATACATACATATTACTAAATTTACAAAATAATTTAATATTCTATGGCCATTAAATCGAATACAGTAAGACTTCATTATTGTTTTATTTTCCAAACTAATTCTAGTTGTCATTGTAATTAGTACAAACTTTTTAGGAAAAGGAGAAAAGTAAAAGAGAAAAATAAGGGCAAACAAATGAAAGTTTGGATATAAATACAAAATTTTGAAAATAAATAGAAATAGTCCATTACAATTTTTTTAAGTTCACAATATTGCATTCAACTTCTTGAATATTAATTTTATTATTCGAAAGTAAAAATTAGATGGCACTTATATTATTTTTGAACTTTATATATTTTTAATATATTTTTACTTTAGTATATTTAGAAAAATACAATGAATACATATTGCATACTCAGATCCATGAGGGTTTGAATCTGAATTTGCTTTTTCAGACCTATAAAGGTTTGGGTCTATGTCTGAATCTAATTAAATTTAATGGATCTAAATCTGGATCAAGGGGATTCAACCCAAATTCTATCCATTGACATGCCTACATCCAACCCTTTTAGGATTAGAGGGGAAATAATGGACGAATCCTTTCCCACAGTTAATTAAAATATCTAAGATTCAGTTGTCAATTTTGGTAGAAAATTAGTCGAAAATGGGTCCTACCAGAAAAAAACAAATGCAGACTGGAAAATTTTATAAGAGATAAAGAGTAATTGTTTCTACACATAAAGACACATTTTTAGGTTCAAGAGAAATTCTAAGCCTAACCATTCAACAACAAATGAAGATTCTTAACCATGTATCCAAAGCAGCCTTCCACATTTGCTTCCATTCCTTTAAAATTTACTCTAGAAAATTATATATATTGAATTTGCTAGATATAATTTTGATGCATAATTTCATAACTCACTAAGCTGACCAAAAGCAAAATAGAATTTTTCCTCCTAGTCAAAGAATTTATCATTCCCAACTTTGCATGCAGAACACAGAGCTACTTAATTGGACAAGACACCACAGGGAATTATAGGGTCCTGCAAAATTTTTATCTATTGGACAAGACGCCACTTAATCGCTTGCAAGTCAATGCGTGTCTTTTGTGCAAACTTCACAATGGGCCAGCAAGTTTTCTTGATATTAAACTATTTGTTTTATTTATTTGACAATTGAGTGCAAGTCTTTTGAGCAAACTTCACAATGGGCCAGCAAGTTTTCGTGATATTCAACTATTTGTTTTATTTATTTGACAGATTGAGTGACTTTTTTTTTTTTTTTTTTTTGAGCAGGATGATTGAGTGACTTATTCACTGATTTCTCTTTCTTTTTTTAGTGTAAATGGAAAGTCTTGAACCCATAACTTCTCACTTACACTCTCTCCCCCCTACCACTAGAGATGGCAATTTGTCCTAAGTGTACATGGGTTACCCATGTCTAAAAGAATTTTAGGAGGGATGGGTATTCTAATTTTGAGGTTACACTTGAAATGGGACTAATTCTATTTATACCCATCAATTGATGGGAATTCTCTAGAGATACCTGGATATCCATTGGGGTTCAAACATCTCACCAAAATCTAGGATTTTTCACGTGGTTATCCAATCAATATTGAGGTTCACTATTCAGCCTAAAAGTCTAAAGTATGAGACCCTTCCTTGAATTCTTGATCTGTTTCATTGTGGTTGAGTGCCGTTGATGGTAAGATTAGCGTACTAGAAAATATAAATTGTCAATAAACCTCCATGCTAGAAGGAAATGGAAAAATATTGTTGTTGTCACTGAAGACATGGGGAATAAAGCAGGGTCATGCAGTTAGAAATTCATGTACCCTCAAATCCTGCTCTCCTTTCTCTTCTATATTGCAAGGAAAAGTTCAGATAATAATTCCTGATTGAGTTTTAAATTAGATCATCTAGTTACCTAGGCAAAATGATTTTGAAAAATTGTTGGCCGTTAAGTGAAATAAAATATAGGAAACAGTGTTATTTTTTACTTGTTCACTCAACCTATCTTTTAAAAGGCGTTCGTAAGGCGAACCTTGTCCCAGGGCGGGGCGTTCCAATACTGCCCCTGGACAATTGCATAAGGCGAAAGTGTTCTGAGGCATACGCCCAAGAGATCAGGGCGTAAGTCCAAGCATTTGGGCACGTCTCTGAAGTGGAGCGTTGAAAGCGTACGCCCCACAAATTATCTTAAAAAAAGAAAAAAAATTAACTTCATCAATTAAGTTTATAACTTTTTAATATTCAACTTTATTACTAATTTACTATCTATTATATTGAGACATTGAGTGAATTTGATATGAATTTATTTGAAATATAATATATGGTTAAACAAGAAAGGTAAAGAAAAAGATATTGTTACCTGCAGATTGGATTCTGTGATGTGATAGAAATTTCGGAACCACCATCAACTATTGAAAGAAAATTACCTAGTGTCTATACACTAGATGAAGATGATGACGGATGATATTTACTTTGATGAATAGTATCATCTTATTTGTCAGTTTGTTTCTAATTATCGGTGCTAGTCCTTGTTATGTATTATAAGCAATATGGTTGCTAAAATAGTTTTTGATAGTAGTTAAGTCTGTTTATTGAAACAATTAAACTTTGAAGTTTGTGTCTACTTGAATTTATGTGTTTGTAATTTAAGTGCTTGATAATGTGATGACTTCTAAGTTGTATCTAGTTTGTTTCTAAGATTGAATTTTTTGTAATGTTAATTATTTTGCTTTTTTGTGCAGCTAATTTTAATATTATGTTTCTTAAATTATTAGTTATAGTTATACAATAATAATTCTTTATCTGTATAAATTTTCTTAATTTTATCTAATTTTATTATATTTATTTATATCTTCAAATGACTTTTTTATAATATATATCATATATATATATATATATATATTAAAAAAGTTCACAAGGCTTACCCCTCATGCCTCAGGGCTTTCGTCCCAACACTAAACGTCCTATCTGATGCCTTCACCTATTAAAACATTGGTCTGAACCATTCATGTTCATGTGCCTCTGATGCATATGTGAAAATTTTTAATGCAACTAAACTTTCATCCTTGCACCTTGTTGTTGAGCTACAACTAATTTCGCTAGTCATGCTTTTTCACAGACTCTAGTAGTATAAACACAAGTCCATAAATGGCATTTCTTTATAATCATAAATAAAATTCTTTTTAAGTTTTATAAGTCTTATTTTTTCCTCAACTAAAATTTAGTAACCTTACATAGAAAATAAATAAAAGAAAATTTGAGAAAAAAGACAATTCAGGAATATATAAATTCGCAATAAGACCAAAAGAAATTTAATAAATCAAAAATATTAAAATTATATAAAATATAAAAAAGAATTAAAGAAAAAAAAGAATACAGAAAATAGATTTGAGTATTAGACGGGATCAATTTAAACTCATTCCGAAGTGATCTCACCCAAATTAGTCCCAAAATAGATATGGGTAAAATTGGGTCTAAACTCATATTACTCGGTCCTATTTCAAATCCAAGTAGATCCCGTCCATCCCGCCCATTTTGCTATCTCTACTTACCATCCAACCATGCCCCCTTTTCTTATTCATGGATTTCTCTAATTCCAACACATTCTTTAATTTTAAAATTCTTGACCACTAGCTAGAAGGATCCAATGACATTAATTAAAATTTAATTTGAATTATTTTCTTTGATCTAGGTGTGACAATAAAGAATGACTCTTTTAATGAAATTTTAATTTTTCTCAAGTATATTTATGAACCTCTTCAGCAGTAATTGGCTGTGAATACTAACTCAAGTCACCTAAAGTTTGAGAACTTAGAGAGAGCATTCAATGTTTTGTCTTAGATTGATTTTGATACCTTAGGATAAACAAGTAATCCAGAATAAACCTCAAGTCATCCGCATAATGCATCTACAGCTATGATCTCATGGAAGATGGGAGTTATGATACTTATTAAAGTTTTTTTTTTTTAGGGAGATACTTATTAAAGCTAAGACGGTGACCTCCTACCAAATTCTTAATGGGTCAACTAAATCTACCTATGATCTATATCAACATATTTTTACTTCACATTATCAAAATTGGATGTCATTTTCTAGACAGATTTTGACTTTTGCTAAGAAAAATGGACATTTTAGTCCCTCATCTTTGGATTCTTAGCTAATTTAGTCCCTTATCTATTACTGTGACTATTTTAGTCTCTTATCTTTACACAAACAAGCCAATCTACGACCCCTAACAGAAAACTAAAAATTTCTAATAGAGCTAGTCATATGCAATGCACGTGCACTATTAAAAATAATTGTTTTGGCCCATTATCTTCAAAGTTGTGTCTAATTTAATCCTTTCAACAAATTCTCATAAAACAAAATCAATATAGGACTTTTAAAAGGAACTTAGAAAACCCTAATGGAGCCGATACTGTGTACCGTAAGTCTAGCTTTGAAATTAAAAAATAAAGAGCACACTTGAAAAGAAAAAAAAAACACACACACACACACACACACATGCACTAATAGGTTTGTGATGACATATAAGGAAAAAAATTGGGCATAACTCTGATAATAATGGAGTAAAATGGTCATTTTTATTCGTGCGTATACTCTGCATGAGAGTAACTTCGTTAGAAATTTTCAATTTTCCATTAGAAGAACTAGATTGACTCATTATGGTAAAGAAGGGATTAAAATGATTGTGGTGATAGATAAGAGACTAAAGTAGTCAAAACTCCAATTATAAGGGATCAAAATGGCCATTTTCCCTTTTATTAATTATTGGCAAGAATCAAGATTTTAATATGCAATTTCTCCATGGGTTGGTCATGAGTTATACATCACTTTCCAGCTTGCCATAGGATGCTCCCACTCCCCAACATTTTTTTTTGGCTGCCATTTTCAGTGGTCCAACTCGACTATTATTTGGTCCAGTTGCATTTGATCTATCGAATTAGTGATTTTCAATAGAAAGTGCCAAGGAGGCATGGATAAACCTGTTAGAAAGTGCCAGACAATTGTGGAAACAAAATGACAAAGGACATGATACCTTCTGTCCAATACACATTATTGCAAATGCGATATTTTTACTAGAGGTAAGTGAAAGTTCAACCCATCACGTAACTAATAATATAGAATTAATCCTTTTTTTTTAGTGTAAGCGGGAGGATTCGAACTCGAGATCTCTTGCTTACACTCCCTTCACCCGTACCACCCAACCCAATCCTCCCCCTCGCCGAATTAATCCTTCTTTCACTTATGGTGTACACTAGTCAGAAAAGATGCATGCTAATCTTGGAAAAGTTATAATTTTAATTTAATTTTAATTTATTATTATAAATCTAAACCTGTTACTATATACATTATCAATGTAAAAAATTTTAATCCATAAAATATGTATAAAAAATATTTAAGATATCTCTTTAAAACTAGCGTCTCCAAAAAAACAGAAAATAATTTGACCATAACATGGTCTTCCAACCATATACAGTTAACCAGATGAAAAAATTTAGATCAGGGCTGACCAAGAAATTTCCTCTAAATTACATTTGGTCTAGAAAATAATTGCTTGCAGTTTAATCAAGAATGTGGTCCCAAGGAAAACTGTTAAATCATTTAAATGGTTTTCGTGATTCTTTCCTTCGAAGTTTACAAAAGATTTAGATTGAATACAGAAACTTGAGTGTATTCAACCATCTGTTCCGTTAGGCCCCTTTATTTTTGTAGATTTATTAAAAGTTCAACCAAAAAAGACCTGATTAACAAATCCATGTAGATATAGTATAATTCCTCTTACTTCCAACCAAAATAAGAAGAAGTTGGACTATAAAATTGTTATAATTCATTAGATCAGATGATAAAGAATGGCATTTTCACAAAACAAAAACTCAGAAATCTCTGCAAAAAAAAAAAAAAAAAAAAACCTTACTCATACTTGAAAGGAAAAAAGAAAACAAATAACCCTATACTAGTATTCAATAGATTGTGTACATAATCCTATAAACCGTCACCATCCTCTTGGTTTTAGTATAATTCACGCACCTATTCTTTTTTAATTTGTTTTGAATAAATAATTCAAATTTCCTATACTTTCACAACATGCATTCAAGTTGATTTCCTACTACGAAATTCCCATGTACTATGGATGTGCAATGCACGACTTTTACGAAAGCTAAGTGCAGATTCAACCCACGACATAACAAAAAATAAAATAAAAATGAAAAATAAAAAGTAATAAAATTAAATTAAATAACAAAAATATTTTCTTAAAAGCATGATAATATTAAAACATAAACATAAAAAGATCAAACCATAATTTGGTCTTCCCACTGCAACAAATTTTGGCTCAATAATCATGTAGTACTCTGTGATGTGAGTTGTGGGGTTTAATTGCTTAGTCCCAAGAATTTCTACAGATGGATTTCGCCCTTATCCTCCAGCCATATTCATGTCGTATTCTTTCAAGTGGAAATTGAAATCAACCTTACCCACCAAAAGAAAAAAAAAATTGATATCAAGAAATTGTCCTCTTCATTTTGCACATAGTGCAGAAAATAATTGCAGTGGAGTATAATGGTGAAGTGGTCCTAGCCAAAACTGGTGAATCCTTTAAATGGTTCTGGACCCTTTTTTCCTTTTTTCCTTTCAGTAAATGGTGAAGGTCACAAAAGAGTTAAGATTCGTTAGAAAAGATGAAAAGCAATGCCATTTTCATCCCAAAGAACAAAAAAAAAAAAAAAGAATTGTCTGTCAAATAGAAGGTTTAAATAACATCTTGCGCAATAACGGGATATTAGAAAATCACTATATATTGGAAGAATTCAGCGGATAATACCATGCAAATATTCCAAAGATTATTATTCGATCAGGATAAATAGATTTGTTGAAGCAAGGGCCATCCTACATCAATATAATAGGCATTTCCCCCATGATAATAGGTGACATGAAGAGTCTATCAGTAATGATGCCACCAATTTAGGAATGTAATAGTAATAAAAAAGTTAACTATCAAATTTTCTTATTCATAATAGGACAAAGTAATTTTTTTTTTTTTGTTAGCCACATCATAAGCAATGACAATCTTAGCAAACAATCAAATAATTTCCTTTTATTTAATTCAATTATCAAAATTTTTTGCATCAGATATATTTAAATGAAAACTATCAAATAATTCTCATTCTCATTTCAACACAAAATACAAGAAAAAGTATTTTTTTTTTTTTTGAAAAAATCATTCAAAACATCCCTCACATTCTGTAAAATGACTTTTTTCGTCCCTCACTTTTAAAAGTGTATTTTTACGTCCCTTACAAATTCATATTGGTCAAATTTGGTCCCTATCTAGGTTTCCGACTAATTTTTGGTTGGAATTCATCACGTGCCTTGCATGTGAGTATTTTTTAGGGGTAAAATTGTCAAATCAAAATTTACATAATCCATCTATAGTCCCTTACATTTTACAAAATGAATTGTTTCGTCCCTCACATTCACAAAATAAATTTTTTCATCCCTCACGTTTCACAAAATGAATTTTTTCATCTCTCATTGACCATGTACACAAATAATTTTTTTTAATTCATGCATATATCTATTTGATTTCACATGAACAGTACGAATAGTATGTAATATATATCTATTTGATTTCACCTAAACAGACTAATTGTAGCTGTACATATACTATTCAATATATATATGGGTTTAAATCTAATAATTTTGTTTTAAACCCATATATATTTATATTTGATTTCACCATGTAAATTTATTTAATATTTGTAACATTTTCTATTTTGGTAATAATTCATTTATTAAGTTATGTAATAAGACCATCTAATTAATGAGTGTTAATTCGAATTTTATAGTCATGCTAACAAATTACAATTTAAATCTGAAATTTTTATTCGCTATCTTTAAGATCAACAGTTGAATTTTTTACCTTATGATTATTTTAAAATTTAAAAGTTTCAATCACTTACTTCATTTTGTCATACTTTTCATTTGTTTATTTGTTCTGTCCAAATTTAATTCAATATAAATGCTTAATAATGTTTAGAATTAAGTATCTTCTTTGTTTTCAATTTTCGAGTAAAAGGAATGAATATGAGTAAAAAACTAACAATTTTTTTTAAACCCCTATATATATCTATTTTAATTTCACTTGAACAGTACGTTCATGTGAAATCAAATAGAGATATATGACATGCTATTCATATTGTTCAGGTGAAATCAAATAAATATATATTAATTTTAAAAAAAAAATTTATTCGTACACATGATCAATGAGGGATGAAAATTTTATTTTGTAAAATATGAGGAATGAAAAAAAATTATTTTGTGAAATGTGAGGGACGAAATAATTCATTTTGTAAAATATGAGAGACTATGGATCTGATTATGTAAACTTTGATTTGACAATTTTACCCTTCAAAAATGATTACAAGCAAGGCACGTGGTGGATTCCGACCAAAAACTAGTCAGAAACCTAGATAGGTACCAAATTTAACCAATGTGAATTTGTAAGGGACGTAAAAGTACACTTTTAAAAGTGAGGGATGCAAAAAGTCATTTTATAAAATGTGAGGGATGTTTTGAACGATTTTCCCATGAATTATTACCAAAATAGAAAATGTTACAAATATTCAATAAATTTACATGGTGAAATCAAATATAAATATATATGGGTTTAAAACAAAATTATTAGATTTAAACCCATATATATATTGAATAGTATATGTACAACTACAATTAGTCTGTTTAGGTGAAATCAAATAGAGATATATTACATACTATTCGTACAGTTCATGTGAAATCAAATAGATATATGCATGAATTAAAAAAAAATTATTTGTGTACATGGTCAATGAGAGATGAAAAAATTCATTTTGTGAAACGTGAGGGATGAAAAAATTTATTTTGTGAATGTGAGGGACGAAACAATTCATTTTGTAAAATGTAAGGGACTATAAATGGATTATGTAAATTTTGATTTGACAATTTTATCCCTAAAAAATACTCACATGCAAGGCACATGATGAATTCCAACCAAAAATTATTCGGAAACCTAGATAGGGACCAAATTTGACCAATATGAATTTGTAAGGGACGTAAAAATACACTTTTAAAAGTGAGGGACGAAAAAAGTCATTTTACAGAATGTGAGGGACGTTTTGAACGATTTTCCCTTTTTTTTTTTAAGTTTCAAAACTCCATGCCTTCTTTAAGGAATCCGTTAACCTTTTCACAGCACAATAACCGCTAAATCAATCTCCAACAAACATCAATTTTGACAATTTTTTTTCTTAAAATTTCCTCTGCTAAAAAATTTATACTCCATAACGCCTATACGAATCAAAATCCCATAATTCACCAATTGCTCTGTAAAATTTAAAAGCGTAATATATAGTTACCAGAAAAATCATTTTTTAAGTACAATAGCATTTATGCTTGTGGGAAGATTTTGCATGTATGAATACTGACAATCTATATTCATACAGTGAAAATACAACTTACAAAATCAAGCCACTCCATGCCATTCTCTGTATCAGTTAGTGATCACTAGCTAAGTATTGCATGTTTTTGTTCAAAAAAGGATTGAAAAATCAGTTGAAATTTGAGGAATTCATCCTCTCAAATTTCAAGTTTTGCCCTGAATTTCTTTCTTAAGAAATGGTATCCAGGACCACTAAAAATCCCCACGAACACCCACGTAAGGATTTCCAGAAATAGTGCGAAATCTATAGGGGACCATTCTTTGATCAGTCCTAGATTGACTTGGTACATTAGCTGAAAACGGCAATCAGAATAAATTCCACCTGCCATTCTCACTTGCAAACTTACATTGATAGTAATAGCCAAGACAATGAAGCATGGACATCAATTTCCTTTCTTGGGACCAAAAGACGTCAACAATTGAGCATCTTTAAAACTATGTTCAGCTAACCAAATGGTTTCCAACAACACAACAACCGAGTTATCTAGCATTTTTGTTCACTGGTTTCTCCATTCACTTTAGCAGAACCAGAGATGGAGAGCAGTAGGATGCATGATAATCAAAGACTTAGGGCCTTTTTCAAATTTTTCATCCCTGATAGCTCCAAAGAAAGAATGGTATTTTTTTTTTTTTTTTTTTTGCATTCTGTTTCGATTTTCTTAGTGAACTGCAGCAATTTATAGTAGGGGTATGGTGGTGGAAATCATTATAACTAGTTCTCATATATGGTTGACGTGTTGAGATTGAGATTTTTATAGATTCTTGATAACCTAATCTGTAGGATTTTGTCATCAACTTTTTCGTTCTTAGGAATTTGATTATGATCTGGTAATGATTTCTTCTTATATTTCCAACATCATTTTAAGAAGAAGCCAAATGTAAAACTATTCTCGAGTGTTTCCGTAGTTACTTACTGGAGCTCTTTGATTCTCCTCACCAGCCACCCCCCCCCCATCTCTTTTTTGATTTTGAGTTTCTGATTTATATTTCTGTAAAACTGGAGATCTAACAAATTTGATTCAGCCCAATTTGTTCTTATTTGGTAGGGCGGCTTTTTTTTTTGTTGGCAGTCTTCAATTCCTAAAATCCACCCAGCCCAGAATGAAGTTCTTGATAAAAAGACCACTAGAATTTTTTTTTTTTTTTTGGGTCAATTTGATGGTTTATGTTCCAAGAGCACTAGAATTTAAGGCTTTGTGCATTTGAAATTTGCCTAAAATAGGCTCCTTATTTCCTGATGATTTTACCACAAACAAAGTCCAAATTTGCGCAGTGCCTCCTTTTACCAAAGACAAGGGAAGTAGAGAATTTTTGGGGATTGGCACGGGGGTCGGGCAGGTAAAGAAATCGAATAAATGGTAGTGGTAGATGTTTGATAAGTTGATATGAGACTGTTATTGATTCTCTAGATCAAAGAATAGTTGTAAATCATCAGATCCATTGTTCAATCACTTGTTCTTAAAGCTAACAATCTGCTTCGTTCTTAAGAGTTTGATTTTTTATATCTTCTGATGATCTAATTATTTTGTTTCTTCTTAAGTAGTTTCAAGATCATCTTAAGTAGAAACTAGTTCTACAAAAAAATTTATACCGTTTGCAACTGTACTAATGATGCATGATCGTTGCATATATGCATTCTCCTGGACTATAAGCATGTTACATTCTTGCAAGTATATTGAGCCTTTTTAACTTGGCAGAAAATTCCCTCAGCATTTACATCATATCTGAAAGCTAAGCTATCTCCAAGGGCATACCTAAGGGATCGATTTGGAAATAAGTGGCCTGTCAGAGTGGGAAGAATTGGAGATGACTTCTTTTTCCTTGATGGTTGGGCTGAATTTGTTGAGGAAAATTCTGTGGAGCTGGGAGATTTTTTAGTTTTCCAGTATGATGGCCATAGTCTTTATGATGTAAAATTGCTTGGCCATAGTGCTTGCGAAAAGAAAGGAGTTGGAGCTCTTAAAGTGCTTAAGCACGAGGAGGAGGAGCAGATGGAAGAAGCTTGTGAGGTGAAAGAAGTAGAGGGAGAGGAAGAAGAGGAAGCTGATGAAGCTGATGAAGCTAATGAGGTTAAAAAAGAAGAACAGGAAGAAGATAACTGGGAAAAAGAGGAAGAAGAAGGGGAGGAAGAAACCAATGAAGATAAACAAGGAGAAATGGAGGAGAGTTACTCCAATGCAACTGAAATTGACACTGATCAAGATTATATAATGGAAGAGGAAGAAGATTTTACTGAAGAAGAAGAAGAAGAAGAAGAAAATAAGGATATGGAAGAGGAACAACCATCCAAAGCTGACATAACAGCTACCCCTGGAACCTCAAAGTCTACTTACAAAGGCTTAAGAAAGATCAAAGGAGGCAAGCAAGGTAAGTTTCCAAGGCTTTGGACTGCCCTGAATTCTTCAGTGATTATTGAATAAGCACAGAGTAATGTGAATGTGACATTTATTCAATTATCTAAGCAAGGAATGTAAGCATGAGACTACTGTATTAAAAACTACAGGTTTGTCAAATTGATCTTTTTTCTAAGTTTTATGTTTCATTTCTTAAAGCTTGTTTACCTTCTTCAAATTGGTTAAAACTTTGGTTTAGTTGATCATGCAAAAGATAAAGCTGTCAGGTGAAAATTGTAGCAGAAGGCATGTTGACCCGAGATTGATCTTTCGAATTCAGGCAACAATTCCTTGGAAGTTAACGAGGTTGAAACGGAGGGAGAGAAAGAGCAGGATGCTGACGAGATTGAACAGAAAAAGGAAGGAGAGGGAGAAATTAATGAAGATAAACAAGAAAAGGAGATGGGGAAGTGTTATTCAAATACAATTGAAACGGAAGCTAATTCTGATTATATGATGGAAGCGGAAGATGATAGTACTCAGAAAGAAGAAGAAGGTAATGTGGAAGAGGAACCAGCAGCTAAAACTCACTCTAAGGTTGCTACTGTAGACTCAAAGTCTTCCAGCAAAGGCAAAAAAAAGATCAGAGGAGGCAAGCATGGTAGGTGTCTAAGGTTTTGATCTTCCCAGAATCCTTCAGAGATTATACAATAAGCACTGAGTGAGTAATATCAGTTTCATAACTCAATCAAGAGATCATTAAATCCTACTAGGTTGTGAAACTAACACTATACTAAGTTTCAGATATTCATCCTGTTGACCTACTTCACATTTGCTGGACAATTGGTTTAATTAATAATGCAGAATCTAAAGCTGTCAAAGGTCATAAACGTCGTAGAAGATGGCTTATTGACCCTTATGGCTACGATCTTTTCAAGTCTGGATGCATTTCCCAGCCGAAGAATCCTTATTTTGTTACACAAAAAAGGGCAAGAAGACAAGATGCATTGGTATGTCTGTATTTATCCATTCTGTCCAATCATTGACCTACTTCATTTCAAGCACATCAAAAGAATTCCTAGTATTATTTATCAATTTGAACAAACTCTGCTGACCATCAAATGCAGTATGTTCCTCATGATATTCTGAGAGATCACAATCTTAAGCTGCCACAAGAGATCATCCTTGTCGACCAACAAGGCAGGGAGTGGACTTCAACTCGTAACCATTGGAAGGATGGCAGATTTTGGTACCATGGTGGATGGAGCAGTCTCTGCAGGGTCAACATTGTTGGATTTGATGACATTTGCATCTGTGAATTTAAGAGAAAAGTTGGTGGAGGCCTTTACATTGAAGTCCAAATTCTTCGCCCACAAGATATATAATGGTCAGAATTTGAAGCAACAAGTGATCCTGTTAGGCATTATGCAATTAAGTTTCTAGTTGATGGATTCAGTTCTGAGTTGTTCCATGACTTTTTATTTCACTAATTAATGTTTAGCTAATACCGGAGGGAGGATACCAGAGCTGAGTTATGTTCTAAGCCGACTGCAGTCCACTTCTGATGGATTTAGATGTTGGATTAACTTATGCCAAAAACTTAATTTCTGCCAAAGTGCAGTAGTTTATTTGTAATAACAATTTAATCCTGGATTAGGCAACTTTTGATTTGCTTTAGTTTTGGTCTAGTTCAAGCTGGGCTTGGAATGAGAATGGTTCACAAGTTTATGTTAGACTTGACATTTTCAAGCTTAGGCCGGGCTGCCTTCTTGAATGTTCAATGCATTTAGCTTCCTGACACAGAACTTGCCAAAAGAATTTTAATTAAGACTCTTACCAAAACCTTTCACAATTGAACGAAAACCATTATATATATATATATATATATATATATATATATATATATATAACCGCCCCCTCCCTAATCGATTTCATGGATTTACTTCTTTTGATTATGATCTCCTAAATTGACCTGATTGATGTTAATTATCTATCCTCCCGTGTGTTTAGATGAATTTCATTTTTATTGGGGTCAAATTTATTTGAGAGGGATGGCTAAATAATTTAAGTTTAATTTCTCGTGTAGAGAAAGATAACAGGAAACTAAAGTGTTATGCGTGTAGCGCAACGGATCCTCTGTACCACAACCCTGTCTCACACCCTATCCCACCCCTCATAAACTTGCCAAGTGTCCTTTTATTAACCCAATCCTGAAACAACCCAACTCGAACCATGTTTAATTATTTAACCGATTAATCGGGGTGAGAAACTTAATCACACAAAACCAAAATCCATTAAACTAAAAACCCAAAAAACAAAATTAAAGATTAAACAAGGCACAAAAAAAAACCCCACAAGGCCACGATTCTGGTTTCCCATCAGATTTCACTCCTCCTCAAAAGCTTCCGTCACAAAATTCGGGCAGGACAACAAAGTGCAATTCAACGCAGCAGGCCACGATTCTGGTTTCCCATCAGATTGGTATCCTTCTCAAAACCTTCATCGCAACGCAGCAGGGCTGTCCGAGTTCATCATCTTCACCATTCAGCTTTGACGAAATATTCACGGAGCAAGGGACGTAGGTGAATTTTCCTAAACTGAAGCCTTTTCTCCTAAACTAAAGCTAGTCTTCAACGGAGCAAGGTACGTAGGTGAATTTTCCTTCAAATAAGTACTCTTCATATGCAACGAATTGCGTTATTTATGTGCCGCTTCTATCCAGGCTTTTAACTATTACAAAAACAATTAAGAGTTTGGTTAATAAGAAGAATAGTAAATATAGAATCACCAAAGTGGTATGAAAAGCAACATGGTATTGATTCGGCGAAAGTTATATTCGGCAAATCATTCCCCAAGAAACGCCAGCGTCTGGCCTAGTATTGATTAAGTATGACTTTTTCTTTTTCTTTTTTTTTAAATCTTTTTGGTGGTCAGGATTCGACAGGGATCCTAATTTAGTATGACTTGACAATGTCAAAGGTTTCCTAAGGGCAATGTGCCGTAATAATATTTAAGAATTTCTAGTGCTAGCGATTTGCTTCCCTAAGAATTTCTACTCCAGCTTATAAACCTATAATTTTTCATTGACGAAGACATAATATTAAACAAAGTCTTCACATACTAATTACATGGCCATAGTAGTCTTTCCTGTTGAGAGGGAAAATGAGAACTTAATAACGAATTTCATTTTTTCTGTTTATTATTTATTTTTTAATAGTCTAGTTTGGGTGTTTATACAGTAAGTTATCTGCTCTTTGTTTGATCATTCCCTATGAGGATATCTACTTTTCATTCATGGGTCGAGTACTTTTGCATGGGTTATTTTATTCTAGTGAAATTCTGTTGTGTGTGTGATATTTCTCCTGGTGACTTTGCAAATTGTGCCATTTCTTTGTGAATACTTTGATGCATTAGTTTTGGGCCTCTTCTCTTGTGTATGAATAGCTTGAATGCATACTCATTTTTCACATATTTTCCTCTGTGCTATTTGCTGAGTCATTCTTTTCTGTGGTTTAATAGGTGCATGATTTTCCCTACCATGTTGCTTTTCACCAAAAAGGGTAATAAATAATGTATTTGTATTCGGTAATTTGATACAGGTCATTTGTTGGGTTTTGGGGGAATATGGAGAATGATTTGCCAACTCATGAAGTCCAATCATGTCGTAAATTGGACTTTGAAGATGTTGACTTGCAGGAGATAAATGATAATGCCTTACCTCTTTGTATTACTGATGGCAATCAAGGAAATCAAATTTTTCTTCCTTTGGCTATACCTGATGACTTGATCCCGAAACTTGACATGGAATTCGATACTGAAGTAGCAGCCAAAAATTTTTACCAAAAATATGCTAAAGCATCTGGTTTTGGAACTCGATTGAGTAAGGGACATAAAGACAAAAATAGTGATTTGATGTTGGACAGGGTTTTTTGCTGCTCCCGTGAAGGAAAAAAGCCAAAAGACAAACGCAATATGATTGTTAAGTGTCCTCGTCCAGAAACAAGATGTGATTGCAGTGCAAGGATGAAAATTAGCTGTAGAAAAGGTGGAAAATACCGTGTTGTGCAATTTGTTGCTGAACATAATCATGAGCTATCAACTCCAAGCAAAACTCATTTATTCAGATCTCATAGACATTTGACAATGGCACACGAAGCTGAAATAGATATGGCCCGAAGTTGCGGAATTACACCAAAACAATCGATTGAACTGATGTCGAAACAAGTTGGTGGACGAGAAAATCTTGGGTTCATTCGAGATGATTTAAAAAATTACTTACGATCCAAAAGATCCATACCAATGATGCAAGGTGACACAGGAGGAGTCTTAGAGTACTTACAAGGCATGCAATTAGAGGATCCAAATTTTTTTTACGCCATTCAAGTAGATGAAGATGACTTGATAACTAACATATTTTGGGCTGATGCAAAGATGAGAACGGATTTTGCTCATTTTGGTGATGTGGTTTGTTTTGATACAACTTATAGAAAGCACAAAGATGGGAGGCCAATTGCTTTATTCGTTGGTGTAAATCATCATAAACAAACTACTGTTTTTGGGGCTGCTTTATTATATGATGAGACAATTCTGACATTTGAATGGCTGTTTGACACATTTGCTAAGGCTATGATGGAAAAAATACCAAGAACTATTCTTACAGACCAGGACGGAAGAATGGCAACGGCTTTGGCTTCTCAATGGCCAACAACGTATCACCGCTTATGTATATGGCATATCTATCAAAATGCAGCAACGCATCTAGCTGATGTCTTTAAAGATTTTCAAAATTTTGCGGCAGATTTTAGTCACTGCATATATGACTATGAAAATGAGGATGATTTTTTTGAGGGATGGAGTGAAATGCTAAAAACGTATGGTCTGGAAGACAACAAGTGGTTGAAGAAAATGTTTGATATAAAAGAGAAATGGGCTTTAGTGTATGGGAGAGAAACCTTCTGTGCTGATATGACCACAACCCAACGAAGTGAGTCCATGAACAGTGTGATAAAGAAGTATGTAAGTTATAAACATGGCTTACTTGAATTTTTTGAACACTTCCAAAGGCTGTTAGATGATCGTCGCTATGATGAATCCGTAGCAGATTTTAAAGGCAATCAAAGTACACCGGCAATGACATTTCCTTGTAGGATTTTACAGCATGCAGCAAGTGTATATACACATGAAGTGTATGAAAAATTTAAGGAGGAGCTATGCAAAGGGATTGATTGTAAGTGGGAAGTTGATGGTGAATTAGGAAATCAAATGATTTACAGAGTTACACCACATGGTAAGACTTCCCACCATCTTGTAACTTATGATTCATCCACGAATTCAATTTGTTGTAGTTGTAAGAAATTTGAATTTGCTGGATTTTTGTGTTCACATGCACTAAAAATATTGATGACTCTGAATATTGTAACAATTCCGGATGCATATATATTGAAGAGATGGACAAAAGCAGCCAAAACAGGAAATGTGCATGTTTCCAGTGAAAGTAGCCCAGAAATGGGGTTAAAGGCAAAATTAAGTTTTCGTTACAAAGAGTTATCCTATCTATATATGCAGCTGATGACAAAAGCTTCTGAATGTGATGAAGCTTATCAAATTGCTAAAGATGGATTTTGGAAAATGTCAGAACAAATGGATGCATGTTGTCAAGGGAAAAAGAAAATGAAAGAAGTGCGTATTGAAGAAAATTGTAGTGCGTATCAAGATGTTGACACTAATCCATCTGAAGTTGCCTATAATAAAATAAAAGGCATCAAAGTGAAAGAAAAAGTCACCTACAAGTCGAGCAAGAGGCCAAGAAGTGCACTGGAAATGACTACTAAGAAACGCAAGTACAAGGTGAAAGAGAAGTCTTCATCGAAAAAATTACAGGTTAGACAATTTATTTAGTTTATGTGAATAATGGTTTTTGATTGTTTGACTATTACTTTTTTTTTGGGTTCCTTAGTTGTCTGATGAATGATGAGTATAGAAATAGTATTAGGATCTTTATTTATAATTTGGATAAAAATGATTGTAGGAATTTGGAAATAATGTTGTTCATTCAAGTATGGATTCTGCTACAATTCAAGGTTTTGTTCGAGAATTACCACCCCAGCAGGTATAGTTATTCGTCATTTTTGTCTTGTATAGCATAGTAGATATGTAATTTATTTTAAATTTTTATTTGAATAATTTATTCTTTAGATGACTAAACTACATTAACGATATATTTTTTCAATGAAATTTTTAATTTGTGGTCGTCTCTCTTTAATTATATCAGGAATTTGGAATTCCAATAGAAGACATTTACAATAGGCGAAATCCTAAAAACATGACACAATTATTGCAAGTAAGCAAATATTATGCTTTTAATTTGTGTTGTTTCTTATTTATATTAATTTTTTATAGTATTATACTTTTACAAGTATATAGCTATTTTTATAATGAAGGGTGGTCTTCTATTTCTTATTTTTTGGGCAGACGTTGGACCCTAACTTCTACCAAGGCTATGACTTGATGTCTTCAAGTTCAATAGCACACCAGCGGCGTCAATGAGTTTTGTCCAAGTAAGAAAAAATCTTGATTAATTACTTAATCTTATATTCATCATTCATAATCAGGAGTTATTATTCTGGATATGAAATTAGGAGTTATTATTGGCACTTCCGTTGACATTTTTAATTATTTGAGCTAGACAAAAATATTCATCCTTCATTGAGTTCACTATCACTCCCTTGCTATCAAACTATGATTAAAATGAAATGTAGGGGTGTTTTTATATTTTACATGTAGAAAAGTCAAGTGGAGTGAACAATTCTGTAAAAGATGACTTTGATAATCTGGTGCAAGTTGATCTACCGAACGAAAAAACTGTTGACAATAACCTTTTTCTGTGCATACGGTATATCTATATGGGATCAGGAATAATGCACTTTTTGCACGTTGAAGCTCAATGAAGGATGAATTTTTTTGTGATAGTGAACTCAATGATAGTGATATTTTAATCACAGCTGACAATAACCTTTTCCTGCTTTTCATAATCAGATCATCCAAATTTGATGTATTTAGGGTTGGTATATGTATATGGGATCAGGAATAATGCACTGTATGCACTGTGAAGAGTTTTCTGCATATATTAGTTTGATAAGTTACACTTATAATTCAATACATTTGCTAACTTAGCATTTGTTTTTTGTAGGCACAAGAACTGGGAAATAATGATGATAGTGATCAACAAGTTGCTAAACATGAATGATCAGGGCAAAAATCTTGGATGGTGTGAAGTTATACATTTATACACCTCGGAATCTATCCACTCTTTTCTTTCTGTTCCCTTGTAGAAGAGGGATCATAGATTTTTATACACATTCCATTTTTTGTTTTCCTCTTTCTGAGGTTTGAGCACAATGAAATTGATGATTATGCTGCCAAAATTCAAATAATGCTAAAAGTCGTAGAGAAAATGAACTAGAATGAAAAAATTGCTATACAAAATTTATATTGACGTGCAGGACATAATGAACTAGAATTGCGGAATCAAACCACAACGTTATGTTTTAAAGCCACAAAAGCAATCCATGGAGACCAAAGCCAATAATTTTCAACTTTGACACGAAATAACATCTTAGCTGCACTTAATCAGACAAGGGGAATATCCACAACACCTTCCCAGATATTTGGGATTTCACTTATCATCTTACAATCAAAGCAAAAGGCTAACGATCTCACACACAATTAACTTGAGTCTGCATAGCTCTAGTCTCTCTCAAAGATACTGCAACAATATATGCTTAAAACACGCGAACATTGAAGGGAAGCATGCCAACCCCTTATTCAGTAATAGTAGTGGATCGAAATAACATGAACCCCTAGAATGCAATCTCTGAAGCAGAATTTACTTCGGAAGTCTCTAGAATGCAAAAGCAAGACATTGTAAATCAAACCAATCGTAACAAGCTCTAGAATGCAATCTCTGAAGCAGAAACAGAAGGAGAGGCTTTGTGGTCAGACACTGCAATACAGCATTGGCATAACAACTGCACTGTAAAATGAAAGAAATCTTGAATATACTTGACAAATAATAAAAAATCCTATGAAATTTGTTTCAGTACATTATTGCATTAAGAGTCTGTACATTTCCTATATCTATAAAATTTTTCTAGAGCTATTGATATGTAAAAGCACAAGAAAAGCAGGAAAAATTTTGAAGAAATACCTGTTTCCACAATTTATAAGACCTCTTGGAGACATGTTGAAAACTTCATAGTGAAAGGACTTCACAAAATCTTCATACCGAAATAGCATCTGTAAAATAAAAGAAAAAAATTTATCCATAAACTTTCATGAATGACTAGGCCCAGAATACACCATTTAGATTCATCAATCAAGCAGCTTAAGAACTGGCAAACAAAATCTTTGCTGAAATGTTTCAAACAGATGCATTACTCCTATTTAATATTTTTGCTCTATCTGTTTAAATGATAATAGAATTGCTCCTATAATTCAGACCTTAACTTTCTTCAGCTGCCTGTTGAGTAAGCAAACTAACCCTCTCTTTTTTTTTCGTTGACTCGCTCCATTTTCCTAGCAAGATATATGTAACCAGGGGAAGCACAACAAAGACCAGAAACAAAGCTGGTATATCAGTTTCCCTTGGCTAAAGCATGTCCTCACCATAACAATCATGTCCCGTTTTCCTCTAAAACCTCTTTGGCATAGCAGATCGCACTTAACTACATGTAAGAATTATAGAAACAACACAGAGATCAGCTAAGTAGACCACATCATCAACTTCATCATTCAACTCAATTCACTAATCTGCTGCACATCATTATATAAGTGAATATCAACCAACCATCAGAGTTAAAGGCTATGACAGCTATAATTTGAGAACAGATTTCAGAAAGGAGTCACAATAAATCCGAATGACAGAATAATGGGCAAAGAAAACTGCGGGAAAACAAAGGCAAGAAAAACCTACGAAAAAAATGATTCATGACGCCTAGGCATTTGATCGAACAGGTGGGGAGCTTCGTCCAATTGCCCATTGATCACTCATAACCTGAAGAAAGGGCTCCGGAGAATGACCACGAAATTGGGGTTCCCAATGTTTCTCCACGCTATTAGAGATGCGCTAACCTTGGGATGCTTTACTCCTAACCCCACAAGGTTCCGAGATGGAGCACAACCTGAGTCTCGGTCAAGAACGGCGATTTTTGTGCTTTCACACGGCGCACGATTCCACCATCAGATTTCCTTCGACTTCGTGACGAAGGACATAGCATATGATCATTAGCCGAAATCATGCCACCAGGCATTTGAATTGTGAGTGATCTCTGATGAGCTGATGAGTGAATTTTGTGACGGAAGCTTTTGAGGAGGAGTGAAATCTGATGGGAAACCAGAATCGTGGCCTTGTGGGGTTTTTTTTTGTGCCTTGTTTAATCTTTAATTTTGTTTTTTGGGTTTTTAGTTTAATGGATTTTGGTTTTGTGTGATTAAGTTTCTCACCCCGATTAATCGGTTAAATAATTAAACATGGTTCGAGTTGGGTTGTTTCAGGATTGGGTTAATAAAAGGACACTTGGCAAGTTTATGAGGGGTGGGATAGGGTGTGAGACAGGGTTGTGGTACAGAGGATCCGTTGCGGATTTGTAGACAAGAATGGCGTGATTTTTGTTGTTGATCAGGTGAAATGAATTAGGTCGAAAAGTATAGGTTAGAATCGACTTTGGATTCATGCCTAACAAGTTCCTATGCGAGCTGAGCTGTGTAAGCAAACCTTTTTTTTTTTTTAAGATGTAACCAAACCTTTCACAACACACATAATGGAAGAAAGATTTTTTTTTTTTTTTTTTGTTGTACACTATCTATCTATCTATATCTATACTATATTAAAAGCACCATTATCCTATATCCTTATACTATATAAGAATAAATTGTGGTCAAAGAGAATTTGAATTTCAACCACATGGATATATAGGGACTTTTTGAAAATGTAAAATATTGCGTAATTTTTTTAAAACTTTGGGTACAATTGTAAACAACATATATATAGGTATATTTACCGAGATGTTCTCATTTTGATACATTTAAAGTTTTGATTTATGGAGACATCTGGGTATTTCTGAAATAAGAAATTATTTTGCAACCGTTTTTGTATCGAGTACAACTCACATAAACTTATGTGTTGGTATAATTACTGAAATAGTGTTATAGACACATTTAATTGAAGTATGGCTTTTGCTGTGCAATTAACACAAAAATATATTAACATGTTGTACAATTAACATGTTGCTATAACTAACCATTGGAAGATATTCTTTTGTCTGAAATAACTTATGTCTGCTCTTGAGCGATTTTTAACTGACATCTGTAAGGGTCTTTTGGAAATGATAAAATTATAAAAGTATTGATAAAACAAAATATACAAGTGTGTGTTGCAATTAGAATGTACTATTATTAGTTTTGTCATATTTAATAACTATTTCTTTTTGGAATGTACTATTATTTGTCCAATGAAAAATTCTCTCTAACTACAGGCACCAAACACCTGCGCGATGCGCGGACACTAGGGGTGACAATTCTACCTGACTTCATATTAATCAGCTCATAATTGGGATAATTCTACCTGATTTCATATTAATCAGCTCATAATGCTCTTCAGTCCCAGCTGCTCCTGGTGGTTCAGCATGAGGTTAGATTTCACCCCCCAATTTTTCAGTTCCTCCCTTAATTTTGTCAGTGTGTTCTTAGTACCTACAATTAGCGACTCTTATCGCGTTGCCTAACCCCAATTGGTCTGGGTTGGTTATAATCTTATAGGTTTGCAGCAATAGCAAGTAAGAGCTCTCGGTGGAGATTCTGGAATAAGGTTAGCTTTCTGTGTTGTTCTACCTTTCTGCATTATCAACGACCTTCAATTTGACACAGTTTTATTGCAACGCTGTGTGAATTGATTGATTATATCGTTTATCTTTTCATACTAAGTTTTATTTCTTCTCACAATGTACTATTGTTTGTTCAACAAAAAAACCTCCTTCCCCACAAGGACCAAACACCCGCGCGATGCGCGGACACTCCCCCCCTAGTATATATATATAAAGGAGTTGGTGTTTGACCGTTGATTGTTTTTCATCTGACCTTTTTAGCGGCAATTTAGGTTACATTTCGGCAAAATACAACTGATCCAGTTTCGAGTGCAAGCATGCTATGCTCATTGCTGACAAGCGTACCCTTGGTGGGATGATGATTACATTCTCAAATTCTACTTATGTGGCGGTAGTGACAGTTTTACCCTTTTAACCATCCGTTATATCTATAGTTAAGACAGAGAGATAGTTGGGTGAACTTTGAACTATTGCAAACGCTAAGTCAATCAATTGAACTTGCACAAAGAGTGGGACTAATTAAATTCAGTAACTGAAGCATCATTAAGTATATATGAATGCATCAAGATGATGATTAATTGACTGTTCCATGGTAGAGGTGTAACTGGAGACGTTGTCCTCTCCTAAACTTCTGCATGTGCAATTGAACTCATACAAAGAGTAGGATGATTAGAATGAGCAATTATGGCATATTTAAGACAGTAGTAATGCATGAGAGACGAGGAATCTCTTGGAAAGCATCTTTGAAGTGTAACTGTAAAACTTTTCCCTTTCTGTAACATTTGTTGAGCAGATTTTTGAGGTAGGTCCAATAATGGGGGTTGTTAATACAAAACATCATTGGTTCAGCTGGTTATGGTTCATACCATAGGTTGTTCTTCTTTCCCTTTTCTTTCCTTGTGGTTTCCATTTCAACCCTTCATGAAGGTATGCTTATTTTGCTACCCTCCTCCCTCTTATGTTCCTTGATTAGATTTGTTAAAATTTGACTTTTGTTATTTAAGTTCTTTGATTCAAAAATCTGATGTTCCTTTTTCCATATTAGCATTGTTATATATGTATGATAAGATATCAATGGGTTGCATCCTTTTTTTTTTGTTTTTGAAATCTGCTTTTGTTTAATTGTTCCTGTCTTGATGGAAGCAGGTTTAACTAATCATTGGATCCTGATGATCCCACTATTAAGGTTTGCTTTTCATATCCTTATATACTTATGATCTGTTAAACAGTTTAAATTTATATACAATTTTGATCTCCTTTTCATGTCTTACTCCAATCAGCTGTAGGATGATCAAGCCAAAAATTGTCTCCGAATGCTTGAAGGCCACAGTATTTAAGCCACGCGTTTTCATCCTAAATTTCTTATTATAATCATTGGTTTGGCTAATGATATTGTTCCAGGTATGGTATGCAACTACCTATAGGTAATCTGTACATTTGAGAACTCAATTTATTATTATTCACCTTGTGAGAGTGTCAATACAACTGTTTCAAAAGTTTCATCTCATTCCAAAATAATTTGATGCAAGGGCTTTGTTTGGTATTGTTATTATAATACCAATGTGATATCATCTATTTAATAGCCTTGATCTCCTCTTTTTTTTTCAGCATTAAGTTCCCTCACTTTTAAGAAAACAATGTTTTTTATTCTATACAAAATCATACTTTATTTCATAGTGAATTTACTTATTAAAGCACTTACTTGTTATGAATGATGAGTTCCATACATTTAGAGTATTATACATTGACGATTCTCTTTTACTTTGTTCCATGTTCTTTTCAGTTGAATATTACAAATTTGTTGATTGCTGCTCCAATTACTCATTCACAACACATGTATAAACTCCCATGCATTGCATGGGACTCTTCCCTAGTAATCAATATAATTTGATGATTTAGTGATTACTTTTTCTTTCCATTAATATTCTTATCATAAACTATGCAATGCATACAAATCTAAATGCCCTTTTTAACATGATTAAGGGTCATTATGTAATATTAGTTGCATTAAATTTCCTTATGATATAGAATTAGATTTGGATTGAAATTACTCTAATTTTAATCCATAGAAACAAAAAGAACACAAATAAGAAACCAAAAACAAATTGAGTTTGAAAGAAGTGAAGATGCAGGAACTGAATCATCAAATTAAAACAATTGGATTCCAACCTATTTTCCTTTTGAATATCTAATTATTATTATAGTTGAATTGGAACACAGTTCATGTTACTTGGATATTGGTATACAATCTTTCGGAGGATGACCAAGGATTTGTTATCTAATTGAATATTTTTTTATAATCAATTTCTATAACTTAGAAGAGAGACGGAATGGTAAATTGTTATGGCCCAGATTATTCAAGTAGCTTAAGGTGGCAGTAATTTGCAATTGAGAAGAAATGTGCTAGCTGTTGATAAGTGGATATTTTACGTATTTTTAGTATGTTTTATTAGTTAGTTTTAGTGTGTTTTATCTAGCTTTATAGTTAATTAACTAGGGTTTTGGTCAAGATATCTATGTTGCTGTTTAATTGGCAAAAATTGCATTTATATAGATTTTAACGGAAAGAACTTCATGTTTTTGTAGGTTTAAGGACTCAATCATCAGTTGGAGTGAATTGAGAAGAAAATTGGATGATAATTGATGGATTGAAGTGGTTTAAAGAAGGCATGAAGTACAAAACATTCAATTGAGGGAATTCAAGTAAAGACAGTTTCGACATATCTTGGTATTTCGGCTATATCTCGAGCTACAATGATCGGATCGAGGTGATCTTGGTACCATTTTGAAGTTAAGAGATATATCTACATTTGGTATAAAGATATCAAAGTCCAATTCAGCCGTTTTCTTGGTCAAAAAGTCGAAACACAGAAACTTATCTGGATGGTCGAAAGCTGAAGCCCAGAATTGACCAGTCTATGGTATTTCGACCATATCTCCGTCTACCGATCTTCAAATTAGATGATTCTTGAAGCATTGGAATGCTAATTCAAAGGGCTACAACTTTTGTGTTTTGCATAACAGCCAGTTCGGTGGCTATTATAGAGAAAATTGCAGTTGAAATAAGGTCAAAAGTGAAAACGCGTATGGCAACCAAATTTCTGCAATTTGCTCAGTCATTTTTTTCATCTTCACACTACTTTCCAGCTAGAGTTGGAGAGAAAACCGGATGCTGCACATGTTTCTGATGTACAAAGGAAGAAAAATAGCTTATTGTCAAGTCAAAAATATACAGTAGAATCAAGAGACTAGAACTTTGTTTTGTTGACTTGGTTAACACCAGATTTAGAGAATCAAAGGGGAGAAGAAAAATACGGTAGGTGAATGGAGGATATCAGAATTTTAGGATAAAAACTGAGGCTGGTCATATTCTCTGGAGCTAGCAATTTTTGCAGGAGCTTGGAAAGTGCAAGAATTACCACAAAAATGTAGTTCTTCCATTTCCTTAGTGTAGGATAGTTTAGCTAGTTAGTGAATCCTTCTTGTATATTAGCTATATTAGGATGAAGATGGAGATGAAGAAGGAGGAGTTGAAACTCAAGTGACATGGGTTATCTCTTCTCCAACTCTTTATCTTTTGTATTGGATTCTTAAGTATGGTTAATATACAAGTTTTGGATTTTATGTTTATTATGTATTTCTAAAGTTAATGCCTAGAGTATGGATGAACTTTCTATATTTTGTTAGTGATATTATTTTGAGCAAGTTATTTATCACTTTTGATATTCTGATCATAATTAACTGGCCATTAATTGTGATTATCTAAGGTGTTAAATTTGCAATGAGAATTGGAATTTAACACTAGTTCAAGGAAGTGATAAACATAGGGAGTTCACTCACAAAAGTAAAGGTGCACCTATGTGGTTAAGTGACCTGTTTCATGTATTTTCATAGAAGAAATGAACTTGTGGTTAATTTCATAACCATGAGAGTAGGTATGGCTTAATTACAAGTATAGTTGATTCACTACAAGAGTAGGTTTCACATACATTAGGAAATTACGCCATAACTAGTCAAGATAATAGCATTCACTTAACCGGTAATCTCATTTGCAAGAGTAGTGAGGAATTCCATATCTCTAGAAGCTTTTTAGTGTTAATTTTTATTACTTTTATATTTATGGTAGTCTAGATAATAAAGGAGTTCGAAAATCACCGGTAATTGCAATCTTCCCTGTGGGATCGACCCTTAATACCCTATACTCGCTTACGATTCGTATACTTGCCATAAATCGCGTGTGGGGTATTTAGGAGTTTATAAATATAAGACTTGATTGTGAATGAGCTAATTGTATATATATATCCCGCGCACGTCTGCTGTACCAAAGGCGATTAGGGAAGTTGTTAGTGATAGTTAACTACTGGAATATTGTTAGTTGTAGCTAGTAGTTCATGGCAGTTACTAGAAGAAATAAGTAGACAATTGTATAAATACATTGATTGTATACAAGAGAAGCTAGTCTAGAAATTCATTTGCAAAATCTCAATTCTTCCTCAATAAATTCTGCTTCTTCTCTTTCTGAATTCTTCTCTCAGTCTTTCTATCTAACGTTTTCCTCTGTATTCCCTTTTTCTATCAATCTCGAATCATTACAGATGGTATCAGAGCTGGTGGTCCTTGGACTATTAGCTCAGATTATCAACAATGGCAAAAGGAACCAGTATGAAAAATTTCGAAGAGCAATTACATAAGCAAGATGCAAGGATTCAAGGAATTCTTGAATCTATTGCTATTGATAGACAGGAATTAGAAGAAAAGATGACAACCAACTATGGCAAAATGAAGGTTCTGGTCAAGGCCAATAGTTCAGAAATGAAGGCTTTTATGACCACGATTAATTGCCAATTCAATGCTTACATGAAGAAAATGCAAGGGGATAAGTGTATTCTAGGCAATTCTCCTCCTACTAGTGATTGATCATCATCTTATTTGGTCCATGAGGGTTCAGATATGACGCATCAGAACTGCAATGAAGATATCACCATTTTGCTATTGGGTAACCAAAGTTGGATTTCCCTTGTTTTAGTGGAAGTAATCCTAGCGAATGGTTGAGAAAGTGCAAGAAATTCTTTCATCTCTACAAAATTCATGAGTCACAACATATGGATTTCGCTGAGTTGCATTAGGAGGGAAAGGTGGATTTATGGTACCAGAATTTCAGGAAGGATAAAGGCTTGATTTCTTTGCAAGAATTTGGGCAAGAACTCTATAGGAGATTTGGTGAGTTGGCTGAAGATGATATGGTCGAAAAATTCAACAATTTGCAACAAATTGCCATTGTTATCGCCTATCAAGAAAGATTTGAAAAGTTGAGAGCAAGAGTAATGTACAGAGTCTTATTATATATCCAACTTCTTGAGTGGGTTAAAAGAAGAGATCAAGTTAGCAGAAAAGATCCACAAGCCATCTACCTTGCAGACTATCTTTGAGATGGCTAGGTGGCAAGAGCAATATTTGGAAATTACCTCCAAGCTGTCTAGAACCATTGTTAGGAATATACTGCCATCTCCTTCATCTCATGTGGGGAATTTGATGTCTGTATCCTCTTCCCATGATCATGATAGTAAAAAATCAACCAATCAGTTCATAGATGGGGGAAATCAAAAACCTACTGTCTAAGTTTTCAAGAAAATTACACCATTAGAGTTTCAATATAGGAAGGATCATAACTTGTGTTTCAAATATGGAGAGAGGTTTAGCCTAGGTCATCATTACAGAAATAAGAAGGTTCATGATCTTGATGGGGGAGTTTGATCAACAAGATCCTATAATTGACAATGATGATGCAGAAGAAATCATTGAACATTTGGGTATCAAGAAAAGCAAGGATGTGGAAATATCGTTGCATCCAATGGATGGACATTTATCATCCAGTTCTATCAAAATGATAGGAACTTTTGGTGATTAGGAGATGACCATTTTGCTGGATGGAAGCAGCACCCACTGTTTTGTCAAGCCAACCATTGCAAAAACTCAATCTAAGTCTATCAAGTCTCATAAGCTATTCAGGGTAAGAATAGCTAATGGCAAAGAATTGGCCTACAATCAGTGGATTCCTGCAATGAAATGGAGTATGCAAGGATATCAATTTTTATATAATGTCTATGTTCTAGATTTAGAGCCCTATGATTTAATCTTGGGTGTGGATTGGATGAAGTCTTATAGCCCTATGACCTTTGATTTCAAGGAGTTAACTTTGTCCTTTGAAAATGAAGGGGAAAATGTACTGCTGAGAAATGATTCTCAAACATCTCAGGTGAAAATGAAGCAGGGTCATACTGCAAATAAGTATATGAGAAAGAAGGTTAGATCAGTTTTGCAGCACTCATGCATGGTCAAGGTACGAGATTCACAGGTAACTTCTATCCCAAATTCACTCTTGAAATTGCTTCGCCAATATGATGATATATTTGCTGAGCCTAAATACCTACCACCCTCCAGATAGTTTGACCACCAAATACCACTCAAAACTGATGCTAAACCTTTCAAAATTAGCCCATACAGGTATCCACACACCCAGAAAACTGAAATTGAAAGGCAAGTTATAAAAATGTTTACTACAGGAATCATTATACCCAGTCATAGCCCTTCTGCTTCTCCAGTTCTTCTAGTTAAAAAGAAAGATGGAAGCTGGAGGCTATGCATTGACTATAGACAATTGAATATCCTTACTATCAAAGATAAATTTCTTATCCCTATAATTGATGATCTCTTAGATGAGCTACATAATGCAAAAATATTCTCAAAAATTGATCTGAGATCACGCTACCATCAAATACGAATAAACCCTATTAATACTATGAAAACAGCTTTTAGAACCTATACTCGTCTCTATGCGTTCCTGATGATGCCTTTTGGACTCACTAATGCTCCAACCACTTTTCAAGCACTGATGAATTCAGTTTTTGAACCCTTTCTCAAAAAATTTGCGCTTGTCTTTTTTGATGATATTTTAGTTTATAGCCCTGATCTGGAAATTCACCTTATTCATCTATCCCCTGTATTGGATACCTTAAGAGCTCACTCTTATTTGCTAAAAAATCTAAATGCTCATTTGGTCCATATCAAGTAGAATATTTGGGACATATAATTACAAGTGAGGGTGTTTTTGTTGACCCTACAAATGTTGAGGCAATGCTGTCTTGGCCCATCCCTACTAGTACTAAAGCTCTGAGGGGTTTCTTAGGCCTCACTAAATATTATAGGTAATTTGTAAAGGGGTATGGAAGTATTACTAGACCCCTCACTAACTTTTTGAAGAAAAATAAATTTGAATGGAGTGAAACTGCAAACTCAACATTCCAACAGCTGAAGAAAGCTATTAGTAAGACCCCTATGTTAGCATTACCGGATTTTTCCAAACCATTTTTATTAGGAACTGATGCAAGTAAATGATCTATTAGTGCAGTCTTGATGCAACAGGGTAGATCTTTGGCTTATGTGAGCCAAACTTTATGTCAAAAAAATCAGTCATTGTCCATCTATGAGAAGGAGCTATTGGCATTAATTGTAGCAGTTAGCAGGTGGAGACATTATCTGTTAGGTTCTCATTTCATTATCAAAACTAATCATGAAAGCTTGAAGTATCTGTTGGAATGAAACATAACCATACCATTGCAACAGAAGTGGTTGGCCATGCTTACAGGATTATATTATGAAATTCATTATAAGAAATGGAAGCAGAATTTGGTGGTAGATGCCTTATCAAGGAGATTTGGTGATTCAGGTGATCCAGAAAAATATTCTAAAGAAAGGATGGCTCAACTTCATAGTATTTTAGTTGTCAAACCTTTGTGGCTAACCAAGGTCACAAAAAGTTACAATGAGGAGAGTTAAGGATCTTTTACCAGCATTAGCTACGTGGTTCTATAGTACAGGACTATATATATAGCCAAGGAGTGATCAGGTGGTAGAATGCTTATTGATTCTGCTACTAATCTCAGGTAACAACTGATCTCTTATATGCATGAATCAGTCATCGAAGGGCATTCTGGAGATCAAAGAACTTATTAGAGATTGAAAACTTATTTTTTTCCTAGCCAAGAGTGAAGAAGGATGTTAAAGATTTTGTTCAATCTTGTGACATTTGTAAAGGTGTAAAGGGAAACATAACAATTACTGTATCTGACAGAGACAAAGTTTTCACAAGCATTTTCTAGCAAGAAATGTTCAAAATGGTAGGAACTAACCTTTAATTCTCTTCATCCTATCATCATCAATCTGATGACCAGGCAGAAATGGTGAACAGATGTTTAGAATCTTACTTAAGAAAGATGTGCTTGCAGCAACCTAGTAGATGGAGAAAGTGCTTGTCTACTGCAGAATGGTGGTATAACACCAATTTTCATAACAATCTACAAATGACTCCATTTCAAGCTCTATATGGGTATAAACCAACTTAGTTGAACCTACAACCTGAAAGTACACAAGTGGCTGGTATGGAGGACTAGCTAGTAGAAAGGGTAAATTGGAATGCACTACTCAAGGACAACCTATTGCAGGTACAAAATCGTATGAAGTAAAATACTGACAAAAAGAGGACTAATAGGAGTTTTGAAGTCTAAGATTGGGTGTATTTTAACTTATAGCCTTACAAGCAATCCACGGTTGCTATAAGGAGGAACCTTAAGCTTTCAACTAAGTATTATGGCCCCTATCAAGTGGAGCAGAAAATTGGACCTGTGGCTTATAAACTAAAGCTACCAAGGGAAGCTACTATACATCCTGTATTCCATGATTCTTTACTAAAGCCTTCAACTAAGGAATTCACTGTCAACAAGGAATTACCACAGCTAAATGATGAAAGAGATATAAGTATCAATCCTATTACTGTGTTAGATAGAAGAATGATTTGCAAGAACTAGCAGGAAGTAAAGCAAGTATTAATACAGTGGAAAAATCTAGACAAGAAAATGCCACCTGGGGGGATACTTGTATGATTAAAGTTCAGTTTACATCCTTCGATCCTAGAGACTAGGATTAAATTGAGGAGGAGTAATGTTATGGCCCGAATTATTCAAGCAGTTCAAAGTAGCAGTAATCTATAATTGAGAAGAAATGTGCCAACTATACCAAAAGCGGTTAGGAAAGTTGTTAGTAATGGTTAGTTGCTGGAATGTTGTTAGTTATAACCAATAGTTCATGACGGTTACTAGAAGGAATAAACAGACAATTGTATAAATACATTGATTATGTATAGGAGAAACTAGTCTGGAAGTACATTTGCAAAATTTCAATTTTTTCTCAATAAAATTCTGCTTCTTCTCTCTTTGAATTCTTCTCTAACTCTTTCTCTCTTACTCTCTGTATAAATACATTGATTGTGTATAGGAGAAACTAGTCTGGAAGTTCATTTGCAAAATCTCAACTCTTCCTCAATAAAATTCTACTTCTTCTCTCTCTGAATTCTTCTCTAACTCTTTCTCTCTTACTCTTTCCTCTCTATTTCCTTTTTCTGTCAATCCCAAATCATTACATAAAATTTTCCTAATTTAGGATGTCTATATAAGAGATGTTAATAAAAATAAGAAAATTGTACAAATTGTGGAAAATAATCTCAATTGGGGGCACTTCATTACCTATCAACATTCATAAAGCCAAATAGGGATATATATCATAATTTATTTTCCTATATATAATGATAAATAGAGTCAAATAGAATATTTTTTACCTGGCAATAAATAAGTCACTGAAACAAATCATATCTCCTAGAAGTTTATATTACATAACTAAAAATTAAATAGTGAGCCAATACAATCAAATGCCTCATTTTATGTCTCACAAGAAGAAGTTCTTTTAAAGAGAACATTTAATCATATCGCTAAACAATTTTCTATTAGTCACCAAGTTTAGATACACAATAATATTGTACGCAATTAAATTTCAAGTCTGCAAAACGATAAGAAAAAGAAATACACGACAAATATGTAATATATAAATTTGAAAAAATATGTGGGTACAATCTCTGAAATTTTCTCGAACTTATAGAGAGCTTCCTTCGATTCTTCTCCTCGAATGCCAATCCAAGGGCTTCACAGCTTGTTCGTGGATCAACCGCCGACTCCTTCAAATCTTGATATGGAAGATTTGAAGAATTTGAAAATATTTGAAGACTCAAACCTTGATATATGGAAGATTCGAAGAGCTTGAAGACCCAGACCTTTGTAGTTTGGAGCTTCAATACTTGAGCGTATGAGATGCCTCTGAATGTGTCCCTTGATTTAGTAGAGAGACCCCTATTTATAGCTGTGGTATGAGGTAGAGGTTGAAGACCTGTATACCAATTTACTTGTCTTGCATGACATGCAGTCATATTGGGACTGTGTCAACTTAAATATTATCTCTTCATTTTGTATTTACTAATAAAGAGATAATACCAATAAGTAATTCCTTAATTGGCCAAACTTGCAGGGACACGTGACGTGGCACCATTTGATTGGACAAGCTATTACAGTATATAAGAGATATATATGGATTAAACAACTCTAAATATTATCTCTTTAATAAGAAATAAATATTTAGATATTTATCCAAAAATTTCCGAGTCATGTAGATATGATTTGGTTGGTGTAGATATCCCAGCAATTTCAATTGATTAGAATACCTCAACTTGACACATGGCCATATATAATTGGCTATTTAAGAACCAATTTTCCAAGTGTACATGACATATGGCAATATCCAATTGGATAAAAATAAACCATAAAAATGATTTATAGACCAATGGTAATTTTTAGAATTTAATTAAAATTTCATTGTCTACAAATGCCCCCTCGAAACTTGTGTGTAAATGCTGAAGACCGAAGCAAATTTTGAACAGTCAAGTTTTGACACATTTTTTCGCTTCAATTTGAACACCGTTGACATATTAGTTTCCAAATAAAACCCATAAATGCGCTAAACTCCAAGCTTTACAAACTTCATAGCAATGACTTGTATCATATAGGATAGCTACGTGGAATACCACCAATTCATGCATAAGTTAGTGGTCTCAACTTTCGAACTGAACATCTTACGTAGTAGCTTTATGTTTCCTATTTCAGACTAACTCCATTCTTTGTAGTATTCAAGCTCTTGAAGTTAGGATTTGCATCATTGATGAACTAAACAATTAATTTCTTCATTGATCATATTCGGCACTCAAGGAATACTCTGACACAAATGCTAAGAACCCAACTCGCAGAGGAAGCCAATTGCAAGAACAATTCTTTTCCGAAACCACCTTGAGTCAGAGCTTCGCATTTCTTTCCTTCTCTTCGTCCCATCATACAAAACAGGAAGAACCCGATTCCCTTTGTGCGTAAACTTTCTCGGCTCGACAAATTAGCCTACTAAACCGCAAGTACTTCGAATAATGAATCCTTCGGCATCTTAAATTGAAACACTTCTGACCAGTATCCTTCTTAAATATAGGATATATATCTGTTATAAATACTCGATGGTTGAGGCATCAGTTTACCCACAATCCAACGGCAAACTCTCCCTGGTTTCTCTTTTTTTTCGCTAGTGTTACCGGACTGCTGCTACTCTTTATTTGTCGTTGCCATCATTCATTATTTGCTAGTTTGCTTGGCTTTGCTGCCTTTTCAACTGATAGAATCAATTTAAAGTCGGTCATCACTCTTGCCGAGCTGCTCTTGAATTGTTTTAAGGTATGCACTACTTTTCCAAGCTATGGGTGAATTTCTTCTTTGCTAGAGTTTAAAACTTTTATATATATATATATATATATATATATATATATATATATAACTAACTCTCAGACTTTCAAATTATCCATGGACACGCTTGCTCTCATATTGTCCCACCCAAAATAACTTTCATGCAGTGATCTAATATGCCTCTTGAGTTTACAGTAGAACTCATATGGATTAACCGATGAATGACTTGACGCTCTCATTACCACCCTGCTTGTGTTTTTTTCCTACTACTTTGCATAGAACAATTGCTGATTTTTGTAGTCTGTGCACAGATAGATTCGGGGACAATATCTTCTTTGTCAATGTTGCAAGAACACCTGACTCGATTATTTATTTCCCATGCAAGATGCTAAGTATCATGTGAATTGTTGTCTTTGTTGGTCTAACATGAAACTTCCCATCATGAATTGGTTAGGACATTATGTCTGCCAATCGTACTTTAAGGTGAAAACTTGATGCACGATGAACGGTCATGTAGAAATATTTGATGGTTGCTTCGATCAAATTGGTGCCACCCGCTGTTTGCATCCTGCCGATACCATTTTTTGTTTATTAGGTACCTAAGGCTTCACTTCTTAGCCCTTAATTGCTAAAAGAAACATCGGCAACAGACTTGGCATGTTTATTTTGATGCATCCTTGATGTCTCAAATGTGATTGGCATTTGCAACTCGTGTGTCTACTTGTAATGTGTTTTAAACTTGTAGACTTGCATCAGCATATATCATAAGATAGTCCGGCCATTTGGTTCACCTATTAGGATAATACCAAGTATGACATTTGAGCAATTTTTTTTTTTGCTAAAACTCTGGCCTTAATTTTCGCACCAGTTCATGTCAATATTTCAACTTTATTAACTCGCCTCCTTGTAGGTAACCAGAATCACGCTTGAAGGGGAGTTTCAAGAAACTTCGGAGACTTAAGAAAAGGACAACCAATTAGGTAATTTAATTACCAAAATTTTGTAGAAATTTCCCTTCGTCATCTTATATCTTCTTTTACGAAATTTTGGTAACTATGCAAATCAAGGGCTACACCACGCCGTCACCCCATATTTTAGTGACGGATGAGAGGGAAGGGCCTCAATAAAAAAGTTTGTCACTATATGTCCATAAACCGGCAATCAACACCTTTGCTGAGCTCTTTTTACCCCTTGAAAGATGCTTTCATCTTGAAAATTGGACTAGCAAGTGAACTAAGGAAGTGGTGGCACCATCGACTTTCTCCACTATGTCGAGGAAAGAAGAAGTGATCGTATTAAACTCGTCACTTCACAATGGAGATCCAGAAATAGCTAAATTCACACTTCCATTCGTGGGATTCAATATTGAAAAAATTACATGGAAGATACCTTCGTCCTTCTTTGGCGAAGCGTGCTTCACTTCTCATTATTAGGAATGGGTCGAGAACATCCTTGGAAGGTATAAAGAGGTGCTCACACATGCTGGCGTATTTGAAGCTGTTTACGCGTCGCGATACTCCTACGACCGCTGTGAAAATATCTTGCGAGTCTTCTTCAAATATTGGTGTCCCTTGATAAATACACTCCATACGCCCGTTGGGAAGTTGTCCATCACACTTTGGGACCTTTATCGACTTGGTGGCCTTTCGATCGATGACTCATTCTTTGATGAAATTGTTCCTTCAGCGCAGGAGCTTCTAACTCGTGACAAAGAAGGGAAGCCACTTCTCCCTTAGAGTTGCAGGCATCTCTTTTCGACTTATTATCACCTTTGGACGAATGACCAAGGAGTGTGGATAAAGTATTGGATCCGTTTCTGGTTCAAAGAAGAGGCTAGGTATAGGGCTCCTCCGAGCAGGGCGAATAGAAAAAAGACCACATCTAAACCAAAGATGACCTATAACCCTTCTGGAAGCGTAGAGCCTCATGATCTTGCCAATACCAAAGATTTCGACGTCCCTTTTGATGCATTGAACATCCCAGGGTCTTTGCGAAAGGAAACTTATATTGCGGCAATCATAGCGTGTTGGATTTGCAAATTCCTTTTGCCAAGCAAAAAGATCGATCGTATTCGCCCAAGTATCTTCAAGGTTGCATGCTTAATGGCCACAGGAAAAAGATTTTGCCTTGCAATCCCCGTTCTTGCGAGCAGATATCATGGGTTGAGGGAGATCGTCTACGCCTCTAACCTTGGAGAATGCCGGGTAACTTTTCCCATCCATTATGCCTATACTTGGATCGGCCAATACTTTGACGTGTATTATGAGAATAACCAAGTGAGTAGCCACCACACGCGCATGACGAGATTTAGTGGCGAGAAAATGGCAATATTTTATGGTAAATTAGAAGTTGAGGAAATCTTCAAAGAGGTGAATCTTTTGATGCTTTCCAAACTATGCTGGACTGAGAATGAAGAAAAAATGTTGATCGATGATGGATCCTTATCATCAAGACTCACGAGCTACTTCATTAGTCAACGCTCTTGCTATTTAACTCTACGTAAGGACAATATTTTCATCATTGAAAAATATAATCCTTGCACGTTTAGCAGACAATTCGGCTTCTGTCAGGACATTCCCAACAACTTGAAAGAGATCACTCACACTTATACTTTGGGTGAGGCTATTCAACTATGGGATTCCTCAATTCACACGCAGACGCGATCTCGGAAAACTATACTCATGCACAGGAAACATCCATTGATCACAAAAGACTATGACGCCTGGTGGTCAACTTGGTCAAATAATGTCTCTTCAACTTCCTTTAAATTCACCGTTAAGATCTCTCAACAATCATCGAAGAAGGGTAAGGTTACCTGCCCCAATGAGTCAGTGCATCATAATTGAGCTATAGAGATTGTAACAGGTCTTACCTCATCCATCTTGTGGAAGAACAAAATTACTAGCAATCCTTCGAAAAATATTGTCACAAAAAATAAGTCTTCCAAGGACTCTCGACAATCCATCAAAGAGGCGCAATCAATGATTCCAACAAAGAAGACGCCGCCCAAAGTTTCAAAATCCTTATCCGTGACACACATAGAAGAAGATGTCGAAATTGAAACGGTGGACGATAGTGATTCTATCGAGGCTATAGAAAAGGAAAGGATTCAAATTCAGGACATCAGATCTACCCAAAGAGGAACCCATTCGTTGGCGAGCGGAAACAGTAGTCAAGACCGTCATTGGAACCGATCGAAGAAGAGGACATCTTCTGATTAGGAGGAGGTTTCCTTCACACCACCGTTGGTTAGAGTGTCGCCTCTTAAGGTAATCATCTCTCCATTTTTCATTCTTTTCCCTTTTTGTAACCCTTTTTCTTTCCCTTTTTTTCCCTTTTTTTTGTAACTTTTTCCTCTTTTTTTTTTCCCTTTTCAGCCCCCGTTTCTTAAATTCCGTCAAGAAGATGTTGGTAACAATTCACCATCCGAACTAAAAGCTGATGATATAATTTCAAACAACAAAAGTGACGAAGTAGTTATCAGTATGTCAAAACAATTTGTCCCCAGTGGAGGTACCTCATCAATGCGTAAGACGGAGTTAGTTGGTTCGCACGAGACCTGATAGAGACCTAAACCAGCACTGGTTTCAGAATTTCATGGATAAAAATTGATCCAAACGCATCGAAAGAAATACTTGCAAAATTTATGGATGGATTTTTGCGGGCAGATTATTGACACTCCTATTGAGCAGATCTCTTCTTTGAAAGAGTGCGCAGAGGAAATTATTACGAAAATCACAAGAACGGATCCTACCAATGGTCTCCCTTTAAAAGACTATTTGATAAAATTGTTTGTCAAGGCGGAGGCATATGATGTTTTGGCATCTTCGTCATGGAAAAAAATGAGTAAAGAAACACATGCAGAACTCCTTTCCAAAGTGACAGCCAAACTCGGAAGAGTTAAGGCAAAGGAAGAAGATCTAACTTGTCATCTGCAAAGTTTTGAAGAAAAGTTGCAGTCCATTGAAAACAGGAAGAAAGTTTTGCAACAGAAACTTATCAATTTGGAGAAACAAGACCTGGAAACCAACTCAACTATCGATCAAAAATATGAAACTTTTGAAGAGATCCGGACTGAAATAACCCGAGCACATGATGAGCTCTCTTCTATTGAAAGTACCGGCATCTTAACTGATGACGCAGTGAAGTAACTTGAAGACATGAAGTCTGCACTGGAATCATGTAAAATAGCTGTAGTGGACTACAAATTTGACATTTAGACTTTTTACCATGTCTTTTTCCTGAATTTTTTTCTTTTAATGAATTTTTTTTTATGAATAATAAAATGCTTTTCATTTCTTATCTCTTGTTTTGATTTTTATTTTTTTAAGAGAAAAGAACTTCTAAATTTACCATTTTATCTTCAAAGAAAAAGAAGAGACTCTTTTTTTTGCAAGGAAAAAGGGTTTGATTTAGGAGGTGTAACTGAACTTAGAAGTTGCCCTCCAAACTGCCTACGTATCCCAACAAAGGAATCAAGTCACATGTAATTCCTGCCGTTTACATTTTAACCTCATGCGGGTTAGAAGTATCTATTGTTTACCACCTTAGACTTGATAGAGTGTTTCAACAGTTTAACTACATACGACACTATTGATAGTTGCCATCCACAGTTTTAGCTCATGCAGATTAGGAGTAACATGTTGTTCCGATTATGTATAATACCTTTTTAGATATTTACCGTTGATGGGGGCCAACCCTTAATTCATCATCAACAATCAATTTATATGAACCATTCGTATACACTTCTCGAATAACATATGGACCATCCCATTTAGGAGTAAATTTCATTTGTCCGCCATGAGTAAGAAAGATTGGTCTCCGAACGGCAAGCACTAACTCTCCAATTTGAAAAGAGCGAGGTCGATCATGCTTATTGAATGCCTTTGAAAAGCGAGCTTAATAGCACTCAATCCGTTGTTGAGTTTTCAATCATTTTTTGTCGAGTGCTTCTAACTCCTCAAGACGAAAACGAACATTATTTTCTTCACTGAGTTCTTCTTGAATCGCAATTCTTAACGAAAGTATTTGACACTCAAGTGAAAGAACAGGTTCAACGCCGTAAACAAGTGCTTATGGGGTTGCTTGCGTGGGAGTTCGAAAAGTAGTTCTATATGCCCAAAGAGCTTCTCCAATTCGAAGATGTCCATCCCTTTTCGATTTATCTATGATTTTCTTCAACAGATTACATAAGGTCTTGTTGAATGTTTCAGGGAGTCCATTTGCAGCAGCGTAGTACATGGAAGAATTGTATTGTTTGAAATGAAACTTTTCACAAAACTTATTCATTGCTACATTGCAAAAAGGTTTACCATTATCGGTGATGATATAACGTGGGACTCCATACCAATAAATGATGTGCAAATGAATGAAATCCACTATATTCTCTTTTTTAATCTCTCTTAGCGGAACTGCTTCAACCCACTTTGAGAAATAATCTGTAGCTACCAAAATGAAGATATATCCACCAGAAGATTTGGGAAGTAATCTAACTATATCCAAATCCCATGCATCAAACGGCCAAAAAGTCACAGTTGGGTGCAATGGTTCAAGAGGTCGATGCAGTCGTTCACCATCGTTGGCCAGTAGTATCTTATTCTTTTAATGCGAAAGTGTAATTTCGAACCAGATTGATGAGCACCACATATCTCAGAGTAAACATCCTCTATTGCTTGCATGGCCTCGTCTTCTCTAAGACATCGTAGAAACACTTCATCAAATGACCTTCGGTAAAGCGTCCATTTGTAGTAAATAAAACGTGGTGCTCGACAACGTATATCAACCTTTTTCCTGGGATTTTCAGGTAACTTTTCATAATTAAGATAATCCATAATGAGATGACGTTAATCCTTCTTTTCAACCTCATGGACAAAAATATGATAAGCATTTTCTTCTCCACCATTATCTTCTTCATCGAACATCGAAGATATGACCCAATTTTGACATATAGAAATTTGATTTCGATAAGAAGGTAGAGTGATCATGGACGCCACCCTTACCAAAGAGTCAGTTTGTTGGTTGAAATTTCTAGGGATATGTTCTATAGTGACATTGTCTAAATATCCCATGAGTTGTCTTGCATACTTATAATATGGGATCAATTCAGGTTTCTTGATATTATAAATGCCAAGAAGTTGATTTATCACTAATTTTGAATCACTATAGACTTTAAGATGCAACTGTTTCATGTCTACAGCCGTTTCAAGACCAAGAATTAATGCCTAATATTCGGCCACATTGTTTGAACATCGTCGTGTTAAAGTAAAAGAGTGCGGCAATATATCTGTTTCAGAAGTATAAAAGACAACTCCAGCACCAGCTCCATCACAGTAAGCAGTTCCATCGAAATACATCGACCACGGAGATTCGACCACAAACACTTCTTCATTAGAGAGTTCATTAGTCAACTCCCACTCTACAAGCATGGGATGATCGGCTAGAAAGTCTGCCAATACTTGTCCTTTGACAGCCTTCGCAGGTACGTAAATAATTTCGAACTGTTGAAATTGAAGGTACTATCTCGCAAGTCGGTCACACAGTACAGGTTTTGGCATTATATATTTAATGGGATTGGACTTGGATATGAGTCGGACAGTATGTACTTGAAAATAATGTTTCAACTTTTGAATGGCAAATATAAGTGTCAAACACAACTTATCGATGGGTGTGAAGTTCAACTCATTAGATGTCATCATCCGACTCAAGTAATTCAGTGCATTCTCCTTACCTTCATCATTTTTCTGAGCAAGTAAGGCCCCAACCGACAGTTCTTGAACAAAAATATAGAGGATCAATAATTTTCCTGGAATTGGCGCAGTTAACACAGGGGGATTCATAAAGTACTTTTTAATGTTTGTAAAAGCATTTCTAGAAGTTTCATCCTACTCGAAGGGTATCCATTTTTTCATCAGTCGACTGAAAGGTTGGCATTGTCCAATCAAATTAGAGATAAACCTCCGGATGTAAGCCAACTTTCCTTGAATGCTCTTCAATTCATGGATATTTCACGGTTCAGGCATGTTTACAATGGCATCAATTTTAGATCGATCGACCTCTATTTCCCGTGGATGAACAATGAAACCGAGAAACTTGCCAGAAGTGACTCTGAATGCGCACTTCAGAGGATTCATCTTCAGTTGGTATCTCCGAAGGCGTTGAAAAACTTTTCGAAGGTCTTGAATATGATCTTTTCGCTTCTTTGATTTCACCATAAGATCGTTAACGTAGTACTTCACATTTCTATGGAGCATATCATCAAAAATTATTTGCATTGCCATTTGATATGTCGCTCCAATATTTTTCAAGCCAAACGGTATCACTTTATAGCAATAAATTCCCTTGAAAATGCGAAAGGCAGTGAGTTCCTCGTCTTCGGCTGCTATGCGTATTTGATTGTAGTCAGACGATCCATCGAGAAACGATAATACTTCATGTCATGTTGTAACATCTACTGTTAATTCTGTGATGGGGAGTGAAAAATCATTTTTGGGGGAAGCCTTATTTAAATCTCAAAAATCTACACAAATTCGGATTTGCCCATTCTTCTTCCTCACAGGGACAATGCTTGAAATTCATGTTGGATATTTCACTTCCCGTATGAATCCAGTCTCAATCAATCTATTTATCTCATTTTCTATCAGCTGAATCAATTAGGGCCGAAAGCGTTTTTGAGTTTGCATGACAAGTTTTGTTCCTCGCTTGACAGACAAATTATGAACAGCGATCCTTGGATCCAAACCAGGCATTTCTGAATAATTTCAGGCAAAGACATTCTTGAACTCGAGTAGCAAATCAACATACTCTTTCTCTTCTTCAGGAGTCATACAAGAACTTATGTAAATTGGACGAGAGTCGTCACTTGTGTCAAGGTTAATCTCTTTTAGCATATCAACGGTATTTTTTACTCCTTGTTCAAGTTCAGGAGGAGTGTCATCCGCATCTTCTTTTTCTTTTTCAAGATCACTGATCGTAATATGATGGCAAAAAATAATACTTTCTTGGCCCTGTTCTTCAAAGATGGTTTCGATTCTTACGTTAAACAAGTTTTCATAATGCATAAAGAAGTTGGAAACTCGTTTTCTCGAACCATTCTTCTTTATTGGAGTAAGATCTTTCTCCTTAACGACTTGGTACCCTTGTTTTTTGCTGCCCAATCTCTCATAGACGGGCAATTTCAAATTCTTTGGCTGCGGGCCGAGTCTGTCGAACACAGAATTACGTTTTGACTTATTTCCCAATCTGTGGAAAACAGACTTTTTTCGACTTGTGACCTCCATTTCTTCGTTCACATAGTTACAACTTGCCCTTTTGATCATTATACGAACAGGAAAGGGCGGTTGATAACCAAGACCCATCGATGAACTTTAAACATTATAATTTCTTTCTTTCAATATTTTCTGTGTAGGTGTCAATCCGTGAGTCTTCTCGCCAGTCACTTCAGGAGGGAGTTTGCCAAATGTATTCTTCTCATTTGGGTTATAACCCGCCTTAGCAAGAAGTCTATATACATTTGGATCAAAACTTTTTTGAATCCGATTAGTTGGTAGTGAGTAATGTTCCACTGCCGGTTCTTCTTTGGAAAGGACAAACCCTTGCAAACTCGTTTTCTCATTTTTAACAGGTTTTATTTTAGTGAGCGGAATATTTAATATATCATTTCTGATAAAAGAAGACTGACCTTCTTCTCTCTTTGATCTTGGGATATAATGCAAAATAGATATTTTGGGATCTTGACTTTCTTCCCTTACTGACTCTTTTGTTTTTGCTTCTCTTTGAAGATAAAATTTGACGTCGGCAAAGTGAGTCTCGGCCTCCGTGAAAGGTTTATCATCGGCAGTAACTTTCTTCACTATACCGTCTCGATAATATTTGAAACATTGATGCAAAGTAGACGGTATAATTTCATTCTTATGAATTCAAGGTCTTCCCAAGAGCATGTTATAAGAGGTTTTGGCATCAATAATATAAAATAATGCACTTGAAAATAATTCGCCAATAAGCAATTCAAGCCTTATGAGGCCAATTGCTCTTTGCCCCCCTTGGTTACATCCTTGAATCATGAGGCGGATCTGGGAGAGTTCATCGCTTGAAATTTCTAATTCTTTCATAGCACGTACGGACATGATATTGACAGCAGATCCCCCATCAATGAGTATCCGATTCATCTTCTGTTCTCGGACATACACACTAACAAACAAAAATCGATTGTGGGTTTTGAACTCAACAGTTAAATCGTCATCATAAAAAATGATAGTCATTGCACAATCCACTGGTGGTTTATCATCGATTTTGAGTTTTTCCTCAAATTCAATGCCAATTTGTGTGACTTGAGGATTTTCAGCTTTGACAACATTACAAGAAGTGAAATTATCAGCATCGCCACTTAAATACCCCTTAGATATAAATTATCTCAGTGTCACAGGCTGTCGAATCTCTTGAAGGAGCTAAAAATCTGAAGGAATTGGTGTTGTGCCCACTCCTTTTTGTTTCTTTGTTGCATTTCGTTGTTTCATTGTCACTTTAGGATTTGTCGAATGAATGCTTTTCGAAAAGATGTACTTCTTTATTTTTGGCGTGCAAGTCCTCTTTCGAATGACTAAAGTCCATCCTTCGTTGTCATCTTCAATAACGTCTTCAATTGAGAATTTTTCAATCTCCTTAGACAAAGTACTGCTTGATGTAGATAAAACTGCTATCGGACAATACACAGACCCAAACATTATTGTTGCTTGGTTTACCGATACTTTATCCTCCTCAAGAAGGATTTTTTTTTACGGGCCAATTCCATAATTTTATCTTTAAAGACAAAGCATTTAGTGAGAGGGTGGCCAATCAAGCGATGATAACAGCAATAATTTGGATCATTGACTTGATCGGGTTTTTCTGGGCCCTTCATGTCGGAAAGTTCAAGGAGTTTCTCCTTGAAAAGATCATCAAACATCCCCTGTAAATCAGATTCAAGAAAGGGGTATTCCTTTTCTTGCATTTCTTTTAGAGTGGGTCTTCTTACTAACCTATTTTGGGAGGAATCTAATCTCTCAGTGACCTTTCGACTCACTTTGGTAGCAATTTTCATAGAAGCCGTGTTTATAGCCATGGACTCCTTACTACCGAGTCTTGAAGGAAGTTTGCCCCCTTTTTTATTTTCTTGTCTTTTATTGCCTTGACGAGGTGGTTGTACTCACGGAGTTTGAACAGGAAGCCCGTCCGTTGCGTTGGCAGTGATACTTAATTCCATGTCATGAGCACGAGTAGCTAATTCTTCAAATGTGTTTGGACGTATGCCTTGTAGAATGTAACTTAAGCTCCAATGCATTTCTCGAATGCACATTTCTATGGCAGAGGGTTCGGATAGTCTGCCTTTGCAGTTAAGATTCAAACTTCTCCACCTATCGATGTCGTTTACCACGGGTTCATTCTTCCATTGACGAGTGTTAGTCAATTCTAGCATACTAACGGTTCTTCTAGTGTTGTAGAAGCGATTCAAAAACTCTTGCTCAAACTGTTCCCAACTGTCAATGGACCCCGGTATGAAATCAGTGTACTAATCAAATGCATTGCCCTTCAAGGATCAAACAAATTATTTGACTAGCAAGTCACCATAAGTTCCAGCATTATTGTAAGTCTCGATGAAATGGACCACATATTGTTTTGGACTACCTTTTCCATCGAACTGTTGAAACTTAGGTGGTTGATATCCAGCAGGTATTGCTAGGTTGTCAATACTAGCAGTATAAGGCTTGTAATAGGTGAAACTTGACTTTGAACCACCCTTATTTTTGTCTTTAATCACGTCTTTAACAAGTTCTTTCAGTTGTTCCACGGGAATAGTTCCATCGACGGTCACATATACTTCCTTCACCTTGTCCTTACCTTTAGATGAGAAAATTTCACACTCTTGGTACTCCTTAGGGTTCGCATGGCTTCCTTCAGGAGCGTGATCTTTCTGGGTGAGCAGTTGGGTGATAAGTGAATCTTGGTCCTTGATGTATTTCATCATGATCTCCATCATCTTGGACATGTTCGAAACTTGTTCTTCGAGACTTAAAGTGTTTGTGACCATAGCAGGCATTGCAGTAGAAGAAGCAGCAGAATCTTCAATAGAAAATCTTGATTGAAGAGTTTTATGTGAAGAGGCTGATCCCGTGCTTGATGAGTCATCATCATGCTTAAAAAATTTGGATTCAGATCCAAATTCGAGCATGGCAAGAGCCTTCTCAATCGAGGCAGGAAGCCTTTGATCCCCACCATAGAAGGATAGCTCATTGGTGATGTTGAACCAAAGACAGGAATTAACACTGATGGAGCTTCCATGCTACTTTGGATGGAAGTTCTCGTCATACTCCTTGTCACAGGACCAATAGCGCGAGCATTGGTGGCAATATGTGTAGCTTCCTAAATAGGTTTGGCATTAATAGTCTTGGAACGAGCAGTCATGAATTTGTTATTTTTTGGTGCCATTGACGATACACGTAGTTGAATACTCGAGGAGAAGAGATGGAAGGCAGAGATGGTCCCACTGGGCGTGCCAAAAATTTGTACGCGATTAAATTTCAAGTCTGCAAAACGACAAGAAAAAGAAATACACGACAAATATGTAATATATAAATTTGGAAAAATATGTGGGTACAATCTCTGAAATTTTCTCGAACTTATAGAGAGTTTCCTTCGATTCTTCTCCTCGAACGCCAATCCAAGGGTTTCACAGCTTGTTCGTGGATCAACCACCGACTCCTTCAAATCTTGATATGAAAAATTTGAAGAACTAGAAAATATTTGAAGGCTCAAGTCTTGATATATGGAAAACTCGAAGAGTTTGAAGACCCAGACCTTTGTAGTTTGGAGTTTCAATACTTGAGCGTATGAGATGCCTCTGAATGTGTCCCTTGATTTGGTAGAGAGACCTCTATTTATAGCTGTGGTATGAGGTAGAAGTTGAATATCTGTATACCACTTTACTTGCTTGCAAGACATGCAGTCATATTGGAATTGTGTCAATTTAAATATTATCTCTTCATTTTGTATTTACTAATAAAGAGATAATACCAATAAGTAATTCCTTGATTGGCCAAACTTGCAGGAACACGTGACGTGGCACCATTTGATTGGATAAGCTATTGCAGTATATAAGAGATATATATGGATTAAACAACTCTAAATATTATCTCTTTAATAAGAAATAAATATTTAGATATTTATCCAAAAATTTTCGAGTCATGTAGATATGATTTGGTTGGTGTAGATATCCCAACAATTTCAATTGATTGGAATATCTCAACTTGACACATGGTCAAATATAATTGGCTATTTAAGAACCAATTTTCCAAGTGTACATGACATATGGCAATATCTAATTGGATAAAAATAAGTCATAAAAATGATTTATAGACCAATGATAATTTTCAGAATTTAATTAAAATTTCATTGTCTACAAATATGTTTAGACAAGGAACAACAACTTGCACACATAAATGCAAAACGATGAGTTGTAATTGTTGTTTTGTATGTTTTAGAAGTTTTTATGGTAGAATCTCCATGGAATGGAGTCCAATTTGGGTAAATGTTATTTGAAAATGGTTATTTGGAGTTACTCCATGAATCGAACCAAAATTTTCCTTGGGATAGTTTTTAGAAATTGATTAGAAATGAAAAAGAGAATTATGAAATGCAATTCTTATGCATATAGTTTTGAAATCTTAAAAAGAAAAATATCTAATACTTTACATTTTACTCTTTTTTTAACTATCATAGAAAAATCTCACTGTTTTGTTTTAAATCCGTGATTTAATTTTTTTTTTTTGGTTATTCATCAATTAGGTGTATTAGTACTGTATGAAGGAACTTGATAATACGCCCTTTTTTTGTCTCTCTCCTCTTTTTTATGAAACCTTGGTAAATTTAAAATTCACGGTGATAGGTGAATAAAATTTAGTAGCATAAGAGGAGAATTGGGTTGAGTGGTAAGGTGAAAGATGTTGTAAATAAAAGGTCTTGGATTCAAATTCTCTCATAAAAAAAATCTAGCAGCATACTAAAATAATGGAACCATTACTAGTCAAGTATAGGCATACAATTAAAATGGGTAAGTTGACAACTTAATTAAGGAAAAAGAAGTAGACATTGCAAAATGAAAAATAAAACAAGCAATTACAAAGGCATATGAAATTAGGAAACCATTAAAAAGAAAGGAAAAAAATACAAAGCAACTATTTGTAGATTGAGGGATCCGAGACCAGCTCCTCGAATCCCATGTTTTCCAAGCTCTTTACACTATACGAGGACGTATTCTTAAAACTCGAAAGGTCTCACGAGACATACATGAGAAAGACAAGGAATGATTGATGTGACGTTCTTACATAAAAGCAGCTTCAGTGGATTCACCCTATTAATGTATAGAACCTATGGCCATATTCTATTTCATAAAAACAGTTCAAAGTCCGAGTATCCCTTTTTCCTTGATTGCTATAAATAATTTCATATGAACGAGAAATAGAGGTAATAGCAGGATCCTATCTGAAACTCCTCGTCTACTGTTTATCAATGTGAATCCAAAATGATAAAGTCTAAGTACTCTATTTATCAATGGTATTGATTCGTTCTAACCAAAGAAATCAGAACCCTCAAACAATCGAGGGTCGAGCAATTAACCCCGGCGATTAAGTGATTCCTAAAGGTACTTCACAGTTTGGAGGAGAGGCCATTGCATGCGTGGCAGAGTTTGTGGCATCCAATCCTGGGTTTTTTTAGGAAATTGTTAAACATATGAAGAGGAAGAAGAATGCCGAATCTTCTTGGAAAAAGCCTGAGACTACCCCCAGTCAATCCTTCTCGAAGGATGAATCGGAAGACGATCATCGTAGGAGGAGGGAGAACCCCTCAAAATTAAAGAATGTCCACTCTAAAGCAGCATTGATCTCGAAGGCATCTCTCAAAAATCCATTCTGAAGAAGGGATAATAGAGAGGGTTCCCGGTATGGGCCTACAATATATGACGATTATTTGAGGGCCTCTTCTTTTACTCTCGATATTAACGAAGAGGTCTTCCCAGCCAATTTCAAGTTACTCGATGTTCCTTATTACTATGGAAAGAGAGACCCTAAGGACCACGTTTATGGTTTTTTATTAGCATTTCAACTTTATGGAATCTCCAACACTGTGATGTGTCGTGTCTTCCCCTACTTTCTACAGAGGAATGCTTGAAAATAGTTTTAAAAATTAAAATTGGAGAGCATCTCCACTCTCGAGCAGTTGGTAGACTAGCTTGTCCATCGTTTTGTCTCATCTCGACCCATCACTAAGATTTCGGTCGACCTTATGAATGTCAAACAACAACCAGATGAGACATTCCATTCTTATCATGCTCGCTTTACTGAAGAGAGCCTTCAGATTCCCGAACCGATCGACCAGGCTATGATGGTGGCCTTTATATATAGATTTCACCAAGTGCTTTCAATATAGAACTACACAGGAATTATTCTGCTACTTTAGATTAGCTCTGGTTATGAACTGACAAATTCATCCAGGGCGAAGTCTCCAACAGGTTAAAAAAGAAAGTTGAAGCCCTAACATCAACTAGGGAAAGAAGAGAGCAATCCTCTTAGGTAAGAACTCAACCGACACTTCGACTGGATCGAATCCGAGAGGGCCGAAACGTCTTTGATAGAATATCAAAAAGAAAGCCTCCTATTCTTAACAAGGATCTCACAACCTAATCTTATATTCTAGCTGTAATGAAACAATAGAACCTGAGATGTCCTCCCCTAAGGATGTTAAGAAAAAGGGAAAAGAGAAATTCAAACCTTTATTGTGCCTACCATAAGAATATCGGTCATGAGACCGACAATTGCAATGACTTTAAGAAGAAAATAGAAAATTTACTCAAGCAAGAATACTTGAGGTAGTTTGTGAAAAATGAAAGAAGATTGACTGCTGAGACGATCGACAAGCGGATCGTCAGGAGGAATGATGTGAGATCTCCAAAACAACCAATAAGGTGACCGCTCATGCGATCGACCTTCCAATAACTAAAAAGATGAAAGGTCCGCTCGGGATCAATCTCTTAATCCAGGGTGATATACAATCAGAGTAATCAATATCAATAGCGGGAGCCTAGTAGGGGTAACAGTCATCGCTCTTGGAAGCATACATACTGATAAGTTATTCTTGATTCTATGGAGCTGAACTCCCATCTCACTAATGTAATGTCATCTGGTCCTGAGGATCCCGTTCTATTAGTTTTGCAAAATCATAAAGTTATAGTTACTGAGGTAATGTTCAATAATTTCCTTATCAAAAAGGTATACATCTTTTCTGAAAATTCTGTGGATATTTGATACCATGGAACTTATGACCAAATAAGGTTAAGAGATGATAAATTGGCCCTGATCCAAACTCCTCTCATAAGGTTCGAAGAGCAGGTACTCTATCCAGAGGGAATGAATGACTATTAGGAAAGCTCCGCAGTGTCAAACTTTGCCCATTAATCTTGTCGTGGTCAAAGTGGTCCTGTTTGACAACATGATATTGGGACGTTCAACTCTGAATGCATTAAAGATAATTTGCTCTACCTACCATCTTAGTGTAAAGTTTTCAATCAGTCATGATATTACCGAAATACGCAATAATTTAAAGGCTATAAGAGATTGCTATCTCACTACTTTGTGAATGGCTAATTCAAAAGACGCCATAAATTCCTCACCTAGGGGTGACCCATCGATGATAATTCTGAAACTCTTAAGTTATAAGAGACCGGAAAGCCTCCTCGATTAGAGACCAATGATGAAGTTCAAGACATTTTGTTCTCCCTTGATCAGCCAGACCAGACTATTTGCATCGGGTCTAACCTCCCCGAGTCAATTCAAGCAGAGATTATAAGCTTGCTTCGAGAATTTTGAAATGTCTTTACTTGGTCTATTGAGAATATGCCAGGAATATTCAAGAAATTAATGATCCACCAACTAAACGTGGATCCCCGAACAAGACACTTCAAGCCAAAAAAGAGGAACTTCAGACCTCAGTTGCCATCTCATTCGAGGTAGACAAACTCTTGCACTCTAAGATAGTTAAAGAGGTCAAATATACGATTTGGGTCTCCACCCCAGCAATAGTCAAAAAAGATACTGAAAAATGGTAAATGTATGTAGATTTTACGGCTCTTAATCAAACTTACCTAAAAGACTGTTATCCCTTGTCCTGTATTGATGCCTTGGTGGATTCTATGATGGACTATGAGATTTTTTATTTTTTAGATACTTTCAAAGGGTACCATCAAATTGCGATAAAAGTGGATGACCAAAACAAGACAACCTTCATCTTAATCAAGATGTCTTTTACTACACGATTATATCTTTTGACTTGAAAAACATCGAGATTGCATACCAAAAATTGGTCAACAAATTGTTCAGACAGCAAATTGACCGGAATGTTGAGACCTACGCGGATGATCTCCTCATTAAGAGCTGTAACCTTGCCGGGTTAGTAGGGGACTTACGGGAAGTCTTTGATATGTTACGGAAAAGTCTGATGATACTTAATTCTAAAAAGTGTATCTTTGGAGTCTTCACAGGAAAGTTCCTTAGATTCATGGTATCAAAGAGCGAAATCAAACCTAATCCTGACAAGGTCCAAGCCATACGTGATATGAAGCCTCTGAAGATGGTCTGAAACGTTCAACGTCTCACAGGACAGATGGTGGCTCTTAACCAATTTCTTTCTTACTCAACAGTTTAGGGTTTTCCATTCTTTAAATCTTAAAAAAGGGGGATAACTTTGAATGGACGGAAGAATGTCAGAAAGCTTTTAATAACCTTAAACAATATATATAGTCTTTGCCGACCCTTGCATCTCCACTTTTCGAAAAAATGATGTATTTATACTTGTCGACCACTTATAAAGCAAAAGCCCAACACTTGTCAAAAGTAAGGGAAAAATTTAAAAACCAGTCTATTATGTTAGTCGAACCTCCAAAGTCTTCAACAACGGTACTCACCTGTGGAAAAACTTGTCCTTTGCTTGGTATATGCGACTCGGAGACTTAAGTCATACTTTCAGACCCATTCAATTTGTGTCATGACCTATTAGCCTATTTGCCAAATCTTGACAAAACCTGAGGCCTCGGGAAAATTGACGAAATGGGTAATTGAACTTGATGAGTTTGATATCACATATCAATCGAGAATAGCAATTAAAGCTCAAACCCTTACCGATTTTATTACCGAACTAACCCCTAAAAAAGTAAACCCGGATACCTCTGCAACATCTCGCCCTTGGATTATGTACGTGGATGGATCCTATAATAAAGAAGGTAAAGTGGTCGGCATGTTATTTATTATCTCTGAAGGATATGAGTACACATATACCCTTCGTTTCAGTTTTCATGTCTCCAATAACGAGGCCGAATATGAAACCCTAATTACCAAACTAAATATAGCTCAAAAACTGGGGATTCAAAATTTAGAAGTTTATAGTGACTCCCAGTTGATGGTTTGACAAATCTTAGACGGCTACGAAGTTCGGGAGAACAGCTTGAACAGATATCTTAGTCGTGTTCATGATATGTTGAAGACTTTTCAGTCTGTTAACATCCACCATATTCCTAAATCTCAAAATAAAAAGGCCAATACTTTATCTAATATGGCATCATTTTTCTTCACATCATTTACGAAGGCAGTCTTCATGGAGATCCTTAATCAGCCTAACTTGGATAATCAGTAGATTTATCTTGTTCAGGGAGGCCTATGTAGACGGACCCTATCTTAGCATACCTTGCTGAGGGGACCTTATCAAAAATCGATAAATAGTCTAGCAAGTATAGTTAAAAGCGGCAAGGTATGCACTGTATAAGGGGCAATTGTATCGAAGATCTTACCTTGGCCCATGGATAAAGTGAATTACTCCTGAAAAGTGATATAGTATCTTAAGGGAAATCCATGAGGGATTGTATAGAACATACAATGGACCTTAAATATTAGCCCGAAAAGCATTCATGTTAGAATATGTCTGACCTAGTATGATCCGCAACTCTCAAGACCTCATACGCACTTGCGAGACTTGTCAAGTGCACACCCTAAAGCATCATCATCCAACTTCAGAGTTGATTCCAATCACTTCACCGTGACTTTTCAAACAGTGGGGAACGGATATCCTAGAACCACTCCCCCAAGCGATAGGAGGTTACCGATTCTTGTTGATCGCCATCAACTACTTTATAAAGTAGATAGAAATCAAGTCGTTAACTACCATTACCAAATGAACTATTAAAAACTTCTTTTGGAAGCAAATCATTTGCCAATTTGGCATACTTAGGATAATCATCTCGAACAATGAAAAATAATTTGGTGAAAACCCTTTCCCAGCTTAGTGTGAGAAATTACACATTCAGCAGCACTTCATCTCGGTAAACTACCTTCAAATGAATGGCCAAGCTGAAAACCTCAATCGAACCATCTTGTAAGGTCTTAAGACTCTCTTAGCTCATAGCTACACCTCCTGAGTGGAAGAGTTACCAAGTGTCCTCTTGACTTACAGGACCATTTCCTTCACGACTCAAAAAATTCTGCTTTCATAATCTACGGTACAGAAGTAATGGTCCCCGTCAAAGCATTTGTTTCGAGTATATATTTGCTCAACTATGTAGTCAAGGCTAATGATCAGGAGAGACAAATTGAATTGGATCTCTTAGAAGAGAAACAACAGTTATCCTACGCCCGGACCACATACTATAAAAATATATTGGCTCGATATTACTACAGCCGAGTGAGAGAATAATGATTAGACGTTAGGGATTTGATCATTCGCAAGAATTCTATCAGCTAAACTCAAAACATCAAAATTGTAGTGTTAGCTGGCTTTCAAGACTTCTAAGTCCAGTTTAGGGTAGTGCTTTCAAACTTCATCTATGGCAGCTATCCATCCAAAAGAAAACACGAGCTTATTCATGTCCATTAAGTCCTTATGAAATTCATTGGACTTGATATATGCTCATGGCCTCAAGAGTGCTCAGGTGAAGCTCAATTTTGTAGGTCTTAACTTGTTTTTTCAACCAAATCTCACACTCCTCTAGAGCAGTTTTCAAAGACTATAGTCGGATTGTCAAATCTTTATTCACAGTCTAGAAGTCTTTGGCTTTCTGAACCTTTGCTTCGACTGCTTGGACTTGCTCCAATAACTTAGGGCACTTTTCTAGTAGCTTGCTATATTAAAAGATGATATTGGCAATGAAGGCATCGCTCTATGCCAAAAAAAGAAGTTAGAAAATTATAAAATGATACAAGAAGGAAATTAAATGAATGGTCACTCATATACCCCGGCCTTAGTGACGAAGTAGTCCTCCAGAAGTTCTACTAGACTTCTCTATTTGATGAAAGCTCAGCCACGGGGCAAGATCAAAGCCAAGCACAAATTTCAGGCCACTTAGGGAAAGGAAGCCTGATCATTGACATTAACCTCCTAGTTCGGGTAGAAATGCTTGGGGGTGAGTGGTATTTCCCTCAGGGATGGACACAGGAGGGACAGAGTGTTGCGACCAAAGTAAGGAGATTTCTTGCATAATCATCAATCCTTTCCCCTTTCCAGGGCCCGAGAGCTTCTCGAGAGTGGTAGGTGTTCGCTTGTGTGCCATTGTGACCTCTGTGTTGTCGACGATCGTGATAGGAGCCAAGATGGAAACAGTCGCCGTGGATCCCGAGGTGTCACTTCGGGCAATCTTTGCGGTGGGTTTTCTCAAGGTATCTCTTCCCGACTTCCTCTTTCTTTTCGCAATCTCAATACCAAAAAAAGCGATCATGTTGGTGATGTTTTTCACTGTAAAAATGAGAGATACATCAGTTATCGAACTTGATGCTCGAAAAAATTGAAGGAACAGGATTTACAATTTTTTTTAAACCTCTTGCTATAATAGGGTTTGCTCTTCAGATTGATGTAGACACAACTAATACCACCGTCGGCAAACACAGTCTCAAAAAAAGGTAACCAAATATAATCAAATTGGATTTGTTTAATTTTTTGAAGGGTTCTCTTCTACGTTCCTGGGGTCTGGGTCAGTATCTGCGCCTATCAACCTCCACCAAAGGCCCTTCGAAAAAAACTTAGAGGGAATGAAGAAGAACCTATGTTTCTAATACTTTATAAAGGAAGGGGCGTCCACCATAAGAAACCTTATTTGCATCTTCAATCGGGAATAGGCCCCAAAATAGAACCTCCCGTTGTCTTATCCTTTGCATTTGATTGTTTAAAATCTCCTAAATAGATCTACCGAGACCTCCACTTTAAGATGTTTGCACATCTCAAAGCCGACAAGCGTACAGATTGCGTTCAGCACTAGTTGGGTGAATCAAACCCCCTAATAAAAGAGACTAATCCGGAGGAAACTTGTCAAGTGAAATCACAATCCCACCTTCACTTGTTCATGGTAGATCACCACGTAACCTCGAGAAGGCCAGTAGGCCCTTTCTTCTTACTTCAGGACTTTGGCTCCCATATTCAGAGGCCAAGAATAGTGGTCCAGTATGTCTTGCACGTTCTTTCATGACACAAAACTCTCAAACTCAAATACTAATTTGATGTCAAATTTAGCCAGATTCTCTAGAAACCTGGGTACATCAGGAGATTCAAAAAATTCGTGTATTATAGGGCGGTTAGTAGGATGGGTTGAAGTACCTTCTTAAGAGCTCTCGATATCGTCGATGTCCCCTTAGGGGACACTTGATTCGACTTGTTCATTGGGATCCTCTCTCAAACTTGTTTCTATTCTTGAGGCTTGTGGGCGGCGGTGTACCCCTCATGCCATGTTCAATTACTTACTTGGATTTACTTCGAAAGAAAGGAATATCCACACGTAACTCTAAGAAATATTACCAAAGTTGACAAGAAAGCCATGCAGAAATTGAATCACTACGAGAACAAAAAGTCAACCAAACATATGTGAGAAGAAAGGAGAAGACAAAAAGGAGACTAAGTCCCCTATTTATAGGAGGCTACAAACAAAAAGTCTGTTCATTGAATTTTCTTGAGATTTTGAAATTCAAAATTGACTCGTAATTCGTGCCCTGCTATAATTGACTTGACTCATCGACTCTGACGAATGTCCCGTCAACACCTATTTCCATAATGATGGGCATGATTATGTGCTAGTAGATCGTCTAAGAAGACCTTCCGAGCTAGGGGCCCAGTTGAGGGATCCGAGTGTGGCTCCTCAGATCCCATGCCTTCTCGAGATCTTTACACTATACAAGGACATATTCTTAAAATTCGGAAGGTCTCACGAGACATGCATGGGGATGACAAGGAATGATTGATGTGACTTCTGACATAAAAATAGGCTTTAATGGACCTATCCTGTTAATGTACAGGACCTATGGTTGACCTATAGCCACACTCTATTTTATAAAAGCAATTCAAAGTTTGAGGCTCCCTTTTCCTTGATTGTTATAAATAGTTTCATATGAACAAGAAATAGAGGTAACAGTAGAATTCCATCTGAAACTCCTCATTTATTGTTTACCACACTCCTAGCTAATTTAGGCATCAGAGGTAAAATGGGGAGAAAGCCCCGTTTCCTCTCTCTCATTTTGCAGGGATTTCGAGAGTTTGCCGACCTCACCTTCTCATGGAATTCCTTACTTGCACATATATAAAATAGGAAACTCAACAAGTAATATTTCCTTGAGAAATTTTCTTATGGTATATAATTTAACATTAAAAAATTTCCTTGACAAATGAGTCTGGAAACTAGAGGGGGAAAAGGAACATTTTTTTTAAATGAATGCTTGGAAGATTATGCAAATGTGAAAAAGAGTCTAGATAACCTCAAACATAAATTAAAGACATCAAGAAAAAGGAAGAAAAGGTTGCATAACTACAAATCTTTGAACAGAATTTAAATAAACCAAAGAGGTGAGTACAATGATTAGTTGAAAAAGGAAATCTTGAATCAGGGAAAAAAACGCATGAACAATGCACCAACAGTGAAAGAAAGGATATGTGATGAGTTTCCTCAAATTTATGGTGACACGTCTATGTAGTGATTAAGTACCCTTTGCTGCAGCTAAAGTCCCCCACAGCCAAACATCACCAAGTGATTCTCCTAAAGTTAACTAGCCCCCCGATTGCATGATTAGGAGATGGACCTCGAGTCAGAGTATCCTATTGATTTGGCTAATGTGACTTGCGCCGCCTGATACATTGCTGTGGCAGGTCTACGACTGACATCGCCAAACTACTCTTAGCCATGATGTCAGCCTATGGACCCGGTTTTCCATAATCCTTACTGTCCTCTACTAGTATAAATACCCTCCATTCTTTCTCACTGAGGAGGTAACCATTATTATTCCTAGCCTTCTTAGGTATCTCGGCTTCCTGCCTCTTTTACATACTTAGGCATTAGAGTTCCATCGGGGGATAGCCTCGCTTCATTTTCGTGCTATGTTACAGGTCTCGGCCCGAGTTGTTCATCAACGAATTGCACCTCATCTGCACAGGTATAGAAGATTAATCCGAAAGTGTCAGTTACTCATTTTGTTGGACCATTTTTCACTGAATCCCAAAATTTTTCCAGAAAAGGTACAAATTAGGGCCACTTTATTCGTCAAATCCTAGGTGGATTTCATACCTAAACTGATAAAATAAAGAGCCTACATACCAAAACTCTCGTGACCATACATAGAAAGTGAAAGATTAATTTAACCTGTTTTACCAACTTATTAAATATCAGATCTAGCCAAGTTATTATACAGATAGATACATGCACTCTCTCTTTGACTACTATATGTATCTCTAGAATGTTTTGTGTGAACTGAGCCATAAGAAATTCAACTTTTTAAGCATTTGATCTTTTGGATTTTGGTCATTTTTCTGCTGAATCTTTTTCTCACTTGGAATAGGGATTGAAGATGGTAAAAGGGAAAAGAAAAGATGATTCAAATAGAATTCCTGCCTTCTTCAAGGTTTTCATCCCGAATACCAGCACAGAGAGATTGGTAAGTTCTTCTTGTTGTTTCCCTGCAAGATTTTGTTCCTATTATATACTTTTTGGAGTATATATCTAAGATTTTATGAGGTTGGTTGAATATAATTCTGATTTCCTTCTTTATAAGGTGTTTGTGAAGAGGGAGGAAGAAAGGGGGTGGAAAGCAGTGTAAATTGAAAGACAGAAAATTTGGTTTTCATTCTATATAATAGAATGAAATGATAGATTTAGGCATGATCTGTAAGAGAAATGTAGGAACACAAACATTTTTTGGTATGTAATTTCTATATCTAATATTTCTACTAAAATTTGTATTAGTGAACATGTGATGCACGTGAAAACTTTGTGGGCAATCTAGATTAAATTCTGAATTTTGATGTATCACAACCATCAAGTAATGCAAATTGATTTTTTGGTCATGAATTTAATCTAGTAAATAATTATGAATAATGTACAAGTACAGATGACAAACGATAACCAAAGCATCAATAGAGTAACATTTTGCACAGAAGAAAAGGCATTATAACATTCTTGCCTAATAAACACTTACAGATCTACATTTTTCTGTAAAAGTAAGATTAGAAAAAAAGTGATCTTGTCATGAAACTTCGCTTCTTAGATAATTTTATCAATTAAAGCAGTCATGTTAGAAGCTTACATAACAAAGAAACCCTGGCCGTAAATTGGGCCTTACTACTTCAGGATTTTTTTGCAAATGATCAATCTGGTTGTTGTTTTTGTAAACATAAATTTATTTTCTCTTTTAGAATTTTTATTTATTTTACCTAAATAGTTTCGTTCTTGTATTTTTGGGAAGGTCTGATCGGGAAAGGAATCGGTATTGTAAATATTTTAACAAATATATAAGTTGATTTTTCGCTACCTACAAAAAAAAAAATGCTTGTTTTGCGCATGATGCCTAATTGCCTATTGGATATATCATATATATAATGTAGGTGCTTTGTAATGATTAATCATAAGAGCAAAATTGAGCCCAAAACCTCAAAAAATATGTAATGATTTGGCTTTCATTACTAAAATTGCATCCCTCCATTCCCTTGGCTTTAGATACTTTAATGTCATAAAAAATTTCTGATTTTATGTCTCTTGGCAGAAAATTCCTATTGCATTTACAAAGATGATGCAAGGAAGCCTACCTGACAAGGCATCCTTAAGGGATCGCTATGGAAATATATGGCCAGTGGAGCTGGCAAGAATTGAGAATGCAAGTTTTTTTCTTGAGGGCAGGGCAAAATTTGTTAAAGATAATTCTGTGGAACTTGGAGATTTCTTAGTTTTTCATTTTGATGGCAATTGTGTTTTTAATGTAAAACTTCTGGGGCATACTGCATGTGATAAGAAAGGAGTTGGAGGTCGTATGTTTAAAGTCAAGGAAGAGGAGGAAAATGAAAAAGAAGAAGATAAAAAGGGTGAAAATGAAAACTTGCAAAACAATTATAATACTGTTGATGAAACTGATCATAACGAAGAATACAATGCAGAGGAAGAGGAAGAAGAAGAAGAAGAAATGCGAGTCCAACAGAAAGCCAAGTCTAACCAAAGAGCTGCAAAACCAAAGGCTTCTTGCAAGGGTTTGAAAAAGATTAAGAAAAGCATCAATGGCATGTTCTTTTTAGTTTTTCTTTACTAGTTATTTGGTTTTTCATTAGATATTATTTACTAAAATCCTGGGCTTTTTTTTTAACTAATCGGATTAACAGGACCACCTGATCTAGTCAGCCACAAATCTGGAACTGAAGCTAGCAAATGCAATTTGTGGAAGGCAAAACGAATAGATGCTTATGGTTTTAATCTTTTCAAGTCAGGAAAAATTCCCCAGCCAAAAAATCCTTATTTTGTCACAAAAGTAAGGACAAAGAGGCAAGATGAATTGGTAAGTTAAATTTGTCTGCAGCTCTGAACATTTTTTTGTTTTTTGGTTCTCATATATACGCATTACAGATTTAAATATGTTCACATATATTTACTTGATATCCTTGATTTTCGACAGACTTGAGAATTTATTGCGCACAATTATATTTCAACTTCTAATAATCAAGTCCACCTTAACATACAAGAAATGTCTATGGCTACATATTTGGCTTTGAGGGGAAAAAAAAAAGTCATTTCTCTTGATTGATTAAGATCACCTGTGTTAGAATATTAGTTACTTGTAAAAACTTTACAGCATTGTTGGATGAATGCAGTATGTTCCAGTTGATGTTGTTAAAGACCACAATCTTGAATTCCCACCAGAGATTGTCCTCCATGATCCCAAGGAGAGGGAGTGGCGTGCGAGACTTCGCCGGTGGTCGGATGGTCGTGTATGGTACTGTGGTGGCTGGCGATCCCTCTGCAGACTGAACCTGGTTGGAGAAGAAGACATTTGCGTTTGTGAGTTTGTGAAAAGAGAGGGTGGAGGGCTTCGCATAAATGTGACATTTGTCCGCCCAGAAGATCTTGCATAAATTCATAAGAAATAGCTCCTGAAATGGTGGATCAAGATACTCGATCATCTTTATCTTGTTTATTTGCAGAATTCAGTTAAACTTGTTTGGTTTTCATTATGGTTAATTAACTGTGACCTTGTTGTTTGTTTATTGTGGATTTTTTGGTAACCTTGGATGCTTTATCCATTGTCAAGACTGCAAAGTTCAGGTTTTGGGCTTTGGATGGTAATTTGTTTTGTTCATCAACTTCGTCTGGTCTGGTTTTCTTTTGTGTTTTGAAAGATTATATGTGATTTTTCTTCATCCAAGGAACATGCTTTCCCTATTAGGGTATTTATTATCATTAATTTCATGCACTAATTATATGCATTTCCACACATAAAACTTAGTGTGGATCAACAAATATCTTAGGTAAAAGTATACAGTCCTCAGTAAATTTAAGTGAAGCAGCTCTCGTGAAGCATGCAGGGTTTTTCTTTTCCTATATATACACTCTTCTTGTTTTACTAACCATTCTGTTTCTCAATCAGTGGGTAGACTGGTGATTTAAACTTTAGACATATTTTGCTGCTTTTCATCTTTATCCATTTTTGTATTTGGATAGTTGCCATCAAAATTTATTTGCTTAATCATGTATTGACAGTAGCATCAAAAAGGAATTAACAAGATGTTTTTGAGATATTCCTCTAAGCCCTTGTTTCTCTCTTCTTTTTTTTGTGTAATGTCAATAAAGATTCATTGTGGCAAGGCCTCAACTAATTGGAAAAGGATTTGGAGACGTTGGAAAGAAGGAAAAGATTGGCTTATTCCCTTGAGTAACTCAGAAATTCTTTTTCATATACTCAGGTGATCATCTTCTTCTCTATCTAATTTCTAGCTTCATATTCTCCACTCGAGCATAATTGGCCTCTTTCATCTCATGTTTCAAGCTACAGTTCAAAGTGTGACTAACTTATCCAAGATGCAATCATTTGCATCAATTCGATGGGATAAGCAGATATGCATAACCAATCTTGTCAAACTTTACAAATAAATTGCATCCATTAATTCTTTAGGTCTACTAGGTGACGTGATTCCAACCTCAATTGCATCAATCCATTTGATCTTGAAGATAATCTCTAGGTCTACCAACAAATCAACTAAAAAAGAAAGAGTAGACTTTAGTGTAGGAATGTGGATTTATTCCTACAATTCCATTGGACTCTAGCTTATCTGGCCTCCAACATGACTAGAGAAATGAGAAAATATCCAAGGAATATGTCTCATCAAAATCTTTACATGAGGATTTATAGCAAGAGCAATTCTAGTAGGATTATATCAACCCCTCCCTCCAGCTTTATATACAGTAAGATACTTGCATCTTTACATGAAGCACAACATCAAATAATTAAACAACAGAAAGGGTCCAAATTGCATTCAACATTTGCAGCTAATTTCAATAATAATCATATCCTGCAAAATGAATTATTAGTGCTTTCGCCTAGCAGTTTAACAACTCAACTCTTGCCCCCAAAAAGCGTCTAAATCAGCTGCAATGCAGAAGCGTTGCGTTGTAAACTTTTATCAAACTGTTTTGGTTGTAGGCACATTGTAGGCCTTAGCAAGATCCAAGATCCAATTCATTCCCAACGGACTAGAACCAGACCAAAGTATCATCTTCCATTGCGAAAGAGCCCAAATTTTTTCCTCTTGTTCCAGACAAAGGTTAAAGAAATAGAATTCAAGAACCAAAACTGTTAGGTTGGCTTGTTTCTTTTGGATTCAAAATTAGAGTTCGACTCTTTTGACTCTTGAATTCCAAATATTCTGTCAGATTCTCAAGCCAAATTAAAGTTACAATGTAAATAAAGTAAAAAATTTACACCATCCCAAGTGATTGGATTTAAGTTATACCAGACAATTGGTCTTCAAACTTGTTACATTACCGCTTCAAGACAAGTTCTATGAATTATGTTACAGTTTCAGTTGCCAACAAGAATTTGGTCTGGAGACCAAAGTGACCACAAGTCCAACAATTGTAGCTAGTGGTCCAAGTACGAACAGCTGAATTTAAGGGAACCACGTCACAATTATTGGTTCCAAATCCTAGGAACTTATTACCATAAAACACAACTTTCTTGGCCAGAAAAGTGTGTGACTTCAGTTAATTCCCTTCCCTTCTAATTCCTATAAACTCCCTGAACAATGCTTTTCACAGAAAAGGTAAAGACCAACAAAAGAATCGCTTAAAATTGGCTGCAAATGGTCATTTTCTATGATGATCATTCCGATTCAATTGATCTGGATAGTTTTGCACATTACTGTATCAATATCTGATGTTGACTCAATTATGACAGTCCACATGATTATTACACTTAGCATTAAATAGACTCACAATTATTGGAGCAGGCACTGGCCAGAGTGTTGGAATCAGTCACCATGTTTAGGCCACTAAATGCTCGATTAGGGGTCCCCTAATCCTTGTTTGAAGGCAGCTTAGTGAAGAGACAATAATGTCCTTTTCACAATTACTAATGGTCTTTATCTTTTTTTTCTGTCGACACGATAGCTTTCTTATTCTACTCCTGTTCCAACTCTATATTAAGGAGGAGGGGGTGGGCCCAAATTGGTCAAGGGAGAACTCGAAAGGAACTGAACCAATACCGGACCAAACAGATACCTTTGCACCCGTTGGTGAAATTTCCAGAAAATTTTGAAGATGAACGCAAGTCAAGAGATTCGATCATTTGACCTGCACTCAAAGAGAGCCTTTTTCTGGTGAAGAGTAGTTGGTTACTAATAGTCTTTATCAAACTATTCATCTTTTAGGATGAATTAGACTACTCGCCGCCCTTCATTAGGATAGTATACCCTACTTAGAAAGGGCTATTTACCGAAAGGACAGAGTTGTCCTTTTCAAATCTGGCCATGGTCTTTATAAAACTTCAGTCTAAAGGACAAACTTGACCATTCGATACCCTAAAAGACATTGGGTGTACCCTACTTATCATGGGCTGTCTAGGGAAAAGACAATAATGTCCTTTTCACATCTTGTTATGGTCCCAATGACCTATCAATCTTAAGGATGAACTGACCTCTCAAGGCCCTTGAATTTTTTGGCGTCAATCCTACTAAAAAGGCGTGCTTGGTTGAAAGATAAAAATTGGATGTAAACAAGTTTGATCGAATCAAATTTTAGTTCAAAATTACACTGAAGTTTATCTTCTTTGTTCAAGATGAATTCAAATTAGCTTTTTAATCATTTGAAATTGATTGAGTAACTTGAATTTTGCGTATATGAAGTTATCAATCTTGGTCGAATCACTGTAAAACTTTTACAAATGCCAAGTATTATTTATCTTTAACATGATTAGTTAGCGGGTGAAGTCCCAACAAGCTCAGAATAAAGCGAGCTCAATCCAAATATCATATAGCTTAATTCATTTTTCAGCTAAGCTTATCCAGATAAAAGCGTCCATTTTACAGCTGTTTATCGTGATAATCATTTCACTTGAACTTGAGGATGATCTTGACCATTTAACGCCCTTAATTAACAGAGTATACCCTACTTATAAAGGGTGTCTAGATCAGTGCCACATGCATTATTGGAGCCATGCATCTATGTTTAGCTGGCTTGTGGGATCCAATGAAGAAAAAACATTTTGAGTTGGCAAATATTTTGCATTAAATGCTGTTCTTGGCTTATAGCAATTCCAACTTCAAACCAAACGCATTCCTCTACTGTCTATATGTTTGTGTGGCTTTCTTTCAGTCTTGTCAGAGGAGAATGTGTGGCACATATCAGAATCCACTAGAGAGGATTGTAGCCTTTTGATGGGGTTTGCAAGTATTAGCAGGGATCAATTTATTTTTTTTCCAATTACTACCAATTAGGTATTGTTTCCTACATTTACAATCGTTTTCTTTCTCAGTTAGATGGATCTGGAACTGTTATTAGTATGAAAGGCTTCAATTGGCTGGTTAGTTTTGAGAAGCGTTTCACCAAAAGAAAAAAAAATTTACTGTAGTACTTCTATAGATGACTTATTACGGTATGAAGTAGAAAAATGACTCGATTATGTATTTGGAATTCAAAAAACAAAATGTTTAAGTTTCATTACTTTTGAGTTTTGGAATTCTTAAAAAAAATTAATGTTTGAGTTTCACTACTTTCGAGTTTAGTCTAATTTTGTGCTAGTATTTATCACACAAGTTGTAGGCCAACTATAATGCCTTTAAATTGTATAAATATGTTTGTATTAAATCCAAAACTAAGTTTAGATTCCTCAATTTTTTAAAAACAAGTTTTTAATATACAATGTTACAATAATACACAAACAAAAACAACTTCAAAAACACCACATTCATACAATATATCAAAAACAACTCCAAATGCATAAAAAAAAATACACCACTACCCATCACTCTCCACCACCTTACCGTCCACGTCTCTCTCTCTCTCTCTCTCTCTCTCTCTCTCTCTCTCTCTCTCTCTCTCTCTCTCTCTCTCTCTCTCTCTCTCTCTCTCTCTAACCGCAACCTTCTCGATCGCAACCAGAGAGTCGCGGCAAAAAGCCATGACTCATGGCTTCTACTCGCTACCTTTCTGGTAACGACCAAAAAGGTCGCGACTAGAGTGGTGGTTAGAGTCGCAATCATCATTCGCGAGTGGGAGAAGGGTTTGGGGTTGGGGGAAAGAGGGGAGGGGGGAGAAGGGAGAGGAAAGAGGGAGGAGGAGGAAAGAAAGAGAGTGGGCAGCAGGAGGGAAGGGGTGATGGTGGAGGGTGGTGTAAATTTTTTATAAAAAAAACCCCAAAAAAGTTGTAAATTATAAAAATACCCTAAAATATATTTAAAAATTCCTAAAAATACTTCTAAAAACAATCCAAAAAACATATAGTAAAAGTTTTTCATATACACAGCTACAATAAAGCTTTTGAAAAACACTTCCAAAAACAATTAATCCAAACAGAACCATTGGTCAATTATAAGCATATATCAATAAAAGTAATATATGTATATAAAGTACACTTAATTGTAAAAGTCAGAATTACAATACACATGTTGTAACTTTTTCCTTATCATTCTTTTGTATAGCATTTGGGAGTTATTTATAAATAATTATTTCCATGCATCACAAAAACGCTTTTCAGTCGATTTTTTTTCAACTACATTTTTGTCTCACATACATCACATTATAAAAAATATTATAATAATTATTTCAAATAATCTCATATCGAAACTTACCCAATGTTTGGTATTGATTCTCATTATCATTTTTATCAAATTACCAAAGCAGTAATAATCAAACTAATGAATGCTGGCTGTAGTGGTGTACAGAATGTAGTTTTATACCAAAAAAATTTTTGCATTTTCTTTCTGTAAACATATTTTTCAATCATTTTGTATCTCAAATATATCAAATCATTATAGTATATGTTTACAAAACCTCCAGAAAATAGCAACCCAAATGAAACAATGTTAACACAGAAAATTGCTTTTCTCTACAAAAGTGACTCTAGGTGGCCCTTCGTAAAATGTGACTAATGAGAAACTATTAGATATCCTTAGTAGTCGGGATCAACATAAAATTTTCCGACTAACATGATATGAGCAATCCGAAGTTATCCAATAACGTTAAGTCGTAAATGACATGTCGCATGAAATCCTTCGCATTAGACAGAAAGCTCGTCCACGTAATTGATTTACGAGTTGCAAATTCACTTTATATTGACTAGGTCTACTCTCTCTAATTTGAAACAAGTCTTTTAATTTTTGGAGTTAAGCACACATTTATTAAAGTGATTTTGGATATGTGTCATTTTTGTCTTTGGTTTAAAGAAAGACAGATTATATATCCTAAATTGAGATTATGAATTCTCTTGAAGCGTGAATACCAAATGTTTATATTATACAACTGGTGTTTCGGAGTCAATTGTTAAAAGGATTAATTTTCTATACACCAACAATGTAAATACTTTTATTATTGAATTCATGACCATAATAGTGTATATCTTGTCACTGTATATAAGATTTACTCTTGTTAAAATATCATGTGAATACGCACTTACATTTAACGCCTTCCTCTCCATTTAAATACTTTCTCGAACGGTTTCACTCTTATCAAATATTAACACTTGAACCTATTTTAACGAGAATGCCTCACCCGTTGGCCAAACCCATATAAGTAATAAACTTAAATTACCCTATTTTAGTGATCATTTTTTGGACGGTTACAAGACTTCAGAATAGAAAGAAAGAATGATTAGACGCGGTTTGTTGCAACTCCATTGCCCGGAAAAATAATGGAAGAACAATTTTTTGGAATTTGGACCACGAAAGCGAATTTGTTTTCTGCTTCCCCTGATTTCAAATTAACCTTGTACACCATTGGATACATTAAGATAATAGTGAACAAATAGAAAGGGATATAAAGTAACAAAGGGAAAGAAATTGTTAAAAAAAAAGTTATTTTTCATTTGGAAAAGTAAAATGTTTATTCGATTATTTACAAAAAGTGTTACTAATAATAATCCCTACACATTTTCAATCACATAATAATTCCAAATATCTCACATAAATACTACAGTTTAAATTTAATTTCAATCTAAGGAGACTAAAAGGCTTCTTAGAAACTCAAAAAGAAAGATAAGGCTTTATGTTCTTATCACTTTTCTTTTCATTTTTTAATCTTTTACATCTATTACAAAGTCATGCATAAAATCATAAGCAAAAAAGCAAAAAGAATGTGACTTTACACAAAGTTATTCAACTTTTTTCAGCTCTCCACTTTGAAAACAATATCTCAATTAAAAAAAAAAAGGTAAAGAATCTCCATGGGCCATTTAAAGATTGTGATGTCGGCCAAGTATGAACGCTTGTCTTTTTTACAAGATATTCCAATAAAAGCGCACTATATACTAATTAAAATAATCTTCACGATAATTGGTCAATTAAAATCTAATTAATTACATCTCAACTTTCTGCTAAATGAAAATGAAAGTTGTTGATGGTTTAAAGAATCTGAAGAATAGTATTCATTCAATTTACCATGTCTGCATGCCAAGAACTATTTTAAAAAATTTTTCTGCGGATATAATGTGCAGACTGATTAATAAACCTAATTTCCAATTTTTTTTTCATTAGAAAGACCCTTTATTTTCATACCACTACAATTTTGGAGAATTAAAATCTTTTGGCCAATAAATCTTCATAGAGAAACAAATGATGCTAGTAAAAACAAGAAGTATAATTTTGGTAGCTGCATCCCTCTATGAGTATGTTGTTTTGTCTCTTTACATCTATCATTTACCTTCTAAAAAATTTACATATAACAAGATAAAAGTAGACAAGATTATCAATATGGTGTTTTAGAAACTGGACCAGAAAGGATGACACATATATATAATTGACTGAATCAATATTGCAAAGAGAACTAGGCAAATCATTTTGGCTTAACCAAATTTTTCGTAAAGGAAAAAGATTTATCAGAAGAATCTCTCATAATTGACTGAATTACAGTCTCCTATGTTTATTAATGCATTCCAAAATCCAACCTATTGCAACAAATAAATTTACCTGACCAGGTGACTTAATTCCTCCTAACTAACGTGCTGAGATTTTTGCATGTTTTCTGGATAATTGACATTAAAAAAGAAAAACTCCATGGCCATTTTATCGCGACACTCATTAGCCAGACCCTTATAATATTCTTAGTTAAATTACATTAAGCTCCTCCTAGGTGTTGTCAAAGTCAGATACCTCCCCTCTTGATTTTAGAATGACAGGACCCTCCCCTTTTGTTTGTTAGATAAAAACAAAAACTTCCCCTACTCTTAATTAAGTGAGAGAGATTAACCACTTTTATTATAAACTCACTTCAATGTTCCCACACTGGCCTTGCAATGATACGAGTAATTTTTTTCCCCAAAAAAAGTTTAAAAACAAAGTTGGTGGTGCTATAATTTTTTCTTTTTTTTCAAACTAGGGATGGTAGCGGATCGGATACTCTCAAAAATCTCCCTTATCAAATCCTAATCCGTATATCTAAATCTTTTACTATACTCTATCAGGTAATTATCCTGCAAGTTTTAACTTTCATTACAAAACCTTCTCGTTTCAGGTCTAGATTACCCATCAAATACCTCTACACGCTAATCTGAATAATTCAAAAAAATATATATTTAGCTTTTATCAAACTGAAACCAGTTGGGAGGAAAGGATGGATTGAGTGGATGTGTCTATGTTGATTATCGAGTATTAGATTTTTAGAATTCTCTTATCAAACTCTATCGTGTTATCCGTCAGTAAGGCCTTATCAATACTAAACCCTAATGGATTACCCATCAATTGTCTAATCGAATTAGTCATTGGATCGAGTATTCACAAGTATCGAGTTTTATCCTACCCGCTGCCATCCCTACTTCAAACTTTATAATTGTAAAAGGCTAATAGCACCTAATTGCAGGTATAGTTATAAAAATGGGCCCTCCATCAATTTTATCTTTTATTTTCAAATTAAGTGTACATTTTCATAGGCAAATCCACAATCTTTTTCATTTTCAACATTAATTAGATGTTTTGATTCCATTATCTAATATTAAGGCATATATGAGTTGCTTTGATAAATGTATTGCTCGGACACCCCATTTTATTTTAATCCAATCTACTTTAGAAGCAACTACACGTGCAAATTTATTTATTCTGATAAGTGAGAATAAAAACTTTAAAAATAAAATTACAAATATAGGAGGGCTTTCATGAATAAACTTTCTTATTCTAATTTTTCTTCCTTTTCAAAGAAAACCAAAACTTTTTGTTTTTACTTGTCTAATGTAAATGACATGAACTTGTACGGAAAAGTGTAAAAATGTAAAATAAAAACTATTGTATATGTTGGTGGATTAAAAAAACATAAACAAAGGAGGCCTATGTTATTTAAAAATCAAGAGAGGAAGTCCTTAACTTTAGAAGAAACTATAGGGGAGGCTAGTACAATTTACCCAACATTTTTAAAATAAGCATGCTCATCTGTGGACCAGAACCATGAGACATCGTCTTGCTTAATTCGATCTTCATGAAGTTCGAGTTTGATATTGATTTACAAGTGATTAAAGATGCCCAAATCTTATTTGAATGGAGTCACCAAGATACAGTCTCATTCAAATTAAACAAGTAAATATTACTATGAATTTTTTTCAGTCAATATTCAACAAGGGAAATATCTCAAGTCCGGATTTGCAATGTTCCAATCCATACAAGTACATGTAGACCAACATTTTCTTTTGCACAATTCAAAAGTCGTGAATTTTTTGGAAAACTTCTTGGAGTTCCATTCCAAATTCCAAACTTCCAATCAAGCTAGGGACAAGATTGGTCCCCACAAGCATCAATTCCATTTATGTGGCATTTTCCTATTGGTTTTGACCCAGCAATGCTTTCATTCCCACCTCAGAGGGGACACAATGACCCTCTCTGGAGAAGACATGTTGGATAATGAGGGTCCTACAGCTCCTACTTAGACATTTGCAAAGGTAGAACAATATTCTCCCTTGTTCAACTACATTGGCAATACTAGATTTTCATGCCTAAATATTGCCAAACTCCCTCTGAATTTAGCTCTTCCTTAAGGCGCTTAGTACAAAGCTTCATCTAAGGAAACATCCTAGCACAGTGTTTCCATCCCTAAAACTCTTTAGATTCACATTTACGGAGCTTAAATGGTCCCAAGGTACATGTAGATTAATGGATTAGAATGGTTGGAATCTTTTAAATGTATTTATATACAATTGGACAACTAATCAATTTGGCAATCACTTCATTATCAATGAGCTAATCAAAGGAAAAAGGTCAGATTCTTCGGATTTAAGCGTTAGGATCCAAGATAATGGCCAAAAACTGTCCTCAAAATCCAACTAATTAGTTGAATATTCTGATATAAATATGACTAATTAAATGAAACATCCACTAAACTTGTATAAGACTTCAATATATGATTTTCACCTTAATTGAGCGTGGATATGGATATGATTATGTGGTTCTCGACTTCCTTAAATGCTTGCAATTATGAGAGCCAAGTGATTAGGCTCCACCATTAGAAGCAATTTGCTTACGAATTATAGCATGAATTATGACTTTATAACAAACTTTTGGAACTCACAAGGACAAGTCCATGTTGCCAAGAGTTCCTATTAAGGGCCCTTTGTCTGTCTATGTACCAAGTGCAATGTTTCCAAGCTTGCATGAGGAATGTCAACTGATTTGAACAACTCGACAAGAGGTATTTTCAGGAGTTTTCATGCTATATCTCTTCTTGGATCTGCGTTTTTCCTGTAACTTGTCCCTTCCAAGCAATAACTTGCCTCTTCCCAGTTCCTCTATAATTCATTACTTCCTCCTTTGTCTTTTCTTTTCTTTTCTTTTTTTTTTCTATTTTTGTCCTTTTGTTTTTGCATGGGGGTTGCTAGGATGGTGTCAATCAGCACGATAAGGTGGGGATAAGGTGGGGCATATATTCCCTTGAGAAATAAAGCTGTCAATTAATCCTCGAGGTTAAAGAAATGTCATTCATCTTTGACATGTCATTTCTGTGGAGACGAAAATTCCATGAATAAATTGAGAGTGAGCAAATTTAATTGCAACAGAATTTGTAATTGCAATCTACGCATCCTGTTTACTTCCAATGAGAAATTGCATTCTTCCCCCCTCTTCAAAAGAGGGAGACTCTATAGTCTTGTTACCTTTGTCGCAAGGTATATTTTGATGGGAAATTTGGCGAATTAATCACAACACACAACTTTCAAGCTCATATAATTTGAAATCAAAGCAAAGGATAGTAATATAAACCTCTCTTTCGACCATTTTTGGGAAATGCGTTCTTCAAAACAAAATTGAACTTCAATTTTCAACAGGCTTCTAGCCTTCTACGTGTCTAGGGCTTTGTTCATTTGAACCTTGAAGATGCTTCAATAACCAATTTAAAGTGATTTCAGCCATGAATTTAAATCTTACGTGGTTTCCAAAGGAATTAGGTTTCTTTGATTTCTCAACAACTTATACACTTTTGAAAAACAGAGAATTTTGCATGACATCAAGTTTATCAAGAGAGATGGATAATAGAGCATCTGGAAATACATAAGATGAACTAAGTTTATCTGGAGATACAAAAGTTTATCTGGAAATGGTACTGGCAGATCCATGGACGATAAATATGTCATATACATGTAGATAAGATGAACTAGAACGAAAGAGAAGAGGATAAGGACTAGATAGATACTTGGAGGAAAGATAAGGACAACCAAAAATTTCAATAATTCCAAGTATCACTTGTCACTTTTTTTTTTTTTTTTTTGTGTCAAAAGTATCACTTGTCACTTTGAGTTAGTTCTTTTGACTAATAATAGGTTTTCTCTATATGGTGGGTGCACTCAAGCCAGACGATAAGCACCAAAAAAGAAGAAAAGTCGAATCACAATTAAAAAAATTTACTATCCACCCTCTAAATTCTAGCTATCACTTTTGACGAAAGAATTCATTATTTTTATAGAAAGAATAACAATCGACCTATTTCTTATTGTGTAACTTTGGGATACCAAATAGATCAACCCATAAATTTATGTCAAGAAACCAACCACTTTGTTAAGTCTTCTCCTATCCGGTCAGAAGGTGGCCAAGTAATCAAGTTGAAGTCAATATATATAAGCATTATTTTCATCCCATTTAAGTCCATAAGTTCGACTTAAAAACAAGTATTCAAAAGAAAACTATACATGTGTGTCCTCTGCTTCTTCCGACAAGCGTTCATCTTTGCAAAGTGGATTTGTCTGCATCATCTAAACAGGGAACATGGAAGTAAAGAGAAAACTTAAACAAAAATCAGCATCCTTAGTGAGGAGTCTTGCAATATTGTGCCTTGTATTAATTGACCCCAGATAGGTTTGTTCCCTAAACATTTTGCTACGTGCATGGAGGAAAAATACGTACTTCATGCGTTCTACTAGTGTATTATTTGAAGTAGATAAAATAGTTTTAGTGGCCCCAAGCTGTGAAAAACGGCAAAGGCAAATTTGTGCCGTATGTTTCAAGGCTGTAAAATCATTAACCGACCAAACTTTCACTTGTAGCATGACAAGGCAACACAATGACTTAATGATTCTGTAACACATTATTAGGCTGCATTATAGCATTGTCGTCCCATAATGCCCATAATATTCTGTTAGAATCTTAATCTTCTTTAATTATTGTGCTGGTGCACAATTCTTTACATATAGTCCTTTTGGTTGAGTCTCATACACATAAATTATTTAGGGTTAATTATATAAAAGAAAGTACTCATCCACAGGTGTTGCAGTTGGGATATCAAAAATGGCTTCCATCTTTCTTTCTTTCTTTCTTTTGTTTATGTTGTATGTGTTTACAATTATTGCTTTCTTTTTAAATTATTTTCTAATAAGAGGGGTGTAGGACTTAAGAAGAGGGAGAGAGAATAGAGAAATTTGAATTCAAAACCTGTAATTTCTGAAATCTCGACCTTTAGATAATTTGCATGTAATCAGAGACTTAGTGGTGTTCCAGTTTGATTATTTCACCTGATTTTATGTATGGATTCTGAAAATTAATTTTTTTTTCTATGTACTCATTTGCTTTTACATTAAAATTTTAGATTTTTAATTAAAAGGCAACAAAATAAAATTTATAATTCATTTAAAAGCAATTTTTTCCTAATTCTGATTAATCAAATTTCTAAAAAAAGTTACATCAATCGACAACAGCATTCACTGATTCTGATTGATCAAACTTCTAGAAAATGTACTATAATTTGTAACAGCTTTCTACTTATGCATTGCCCCCAAAAACACTAAGAAAGTAAACAATCAAGAACTAGTTTGACGTAAGTGTCCTAATTTTCACCATATGGACAATTGTTTAGTGCATGATGAATATTAACCTGCCTTTTGGCCACCTTTCATATACCATGAATTATGAGAATATGAAGAGGAATTTTAAACGAAATATAGATGAGAATATATGGCGTACTTAGACAACAGCAAGTTTAAGAATAATTTTAAGAACGTGCAAGTCCAATCATATCCTTTCCAGGGAATTTCTCATATAATTAGTCTTGACTGATGATTAAATGAATAATGGGATATCATACTTTTAATCATAATAATCAAAGATAACTAGCTAGTACGAAAGGCCGTATTTGCAGATTTATATTCTCCTCTTCTCTTCAAAGTCCATTGATCTGGTATATCGCACAACTGTCAGTTGTGATTCGTTGGTTATACCTATTTTTTTTTTCTTTCTCTGAGTTAATTTTGTATATCATCTGATCTGGAAAGAAATAAATCTTGAAGTGGCATCGTTTAATTCATCCTTTTATAGCTTTGTAATTTAGACTTTAACATTCTAGTTCATACTACTGTTTCCAATAAGTTTTCTTTTTTTTTTTTTTTGAAAAAATGAAGGAGTGTGTTTGGTTTCACCTTATTTACACACACTGACTTGTTTTGCATTGTTAACACATTTTTCAATCACCTTTTTATCTCACATACATCACAGTAAAAAAGTACTACAGTATGTTTTTTTAAAAAAAATTATCCCAAGTAATCTCTTATCCAAACACGCTAAATATGTCCAAAAAAAGGTTCATGTTTGAACTCCAATTTCTTCATTCTACCAATCAACTAGTAAAGCAAATTTCTAATTCAATTGGTTTTCTTTCCCCTTTAATTAACCCTGTGTTTGGTACTAAAAGTTCCAAAATTATTAACTCATTCTTTTTCTAAGCAGTCCGACCAACATCCAATTATTTCTTCATCCTTTTGAACTCATAAGAAGAACCCTAAGTTGGATAACAATCAATTATATTATTGGTTATTGTCAATAAGGTGGCCAGATAATTACGGACAGGTTCGGCGAAAATTCAAGAAGTAATAATTTAGTGCTCTATAAAGCTTTTTTTTTCAAAGTTTTAAACTCAGAATATATTATCAATTTATTGAAAAATTACTTAGTTTATGCAACTTTAGAAAACCTAGCAGAAATTGGAATTGCCCAAACTAGGCAACAACTAGGTAATTTTTAAAATTATTCTGGATTCAGAGGCACATGGAGAAACCGAAAGATAGATTTATTTATGAAAGGGGAATCAAGAAATAACAATTTTTATTTTATTATTCAGAACCAGTTCAGATCCATGGCCTCAATTGGTTGTTGGCAATTTATGGTGATGAGGAAGAAAGGTTTTTTTTTTTTTTTATGTGCATACGTGCATATTTTTAATAAATAAATTATTTGTACCTAAGCCATGTTGCTGGCAATAAATGAGTCATTAAAAAAAGATATCTTCTGCTTAAATTAGTGTTTAATTGCATAAGAATTCTCGGTGTGCATGTGAGCATCGCGTGGAGCACTAAATTGTCATAGGGCCCTACGAACCAGCAGATTCTTCCGAAATGAAGGCCAAGATGCATGAATTTTTAAAAAAAAAAAAAACAAAAAAGGCAATTATTTGGATAGTGTATTATTTGAAATATTATTTGGAATAATTACTGTAATATTTTTTGTGATGTGATATATGTGAAATAAAAAGGTAGTTAAAAATATAAAAAATAGATTGAAAAATGTGTTTATAATTCAAGTGAAATATTGTTTGAGATAATTTGCTATCCAAACAAACAAAATATTATTTGCATGTAATATTGACTAATTTTTTTTTTGTAAGAGAGAAATTTTGAGCCCGTGACTTCTTACTTATTATCCCTTCTATCTTACCACCCAACCCAACCCTTCTTCCCCCATCCCCTACCCTCTAATATTAATGAATAGTTGAGTATATTAAATCAATACAATTTTTTTCCTTGCAAAATTTATTCTCAATAATTGTTAAAAAAAAAGAATAAATTGCCTTTCGATGTTATTTGAGGAACATGCACTAATGATAGATAAAATCTGAACTAAGGCAGAAGCTTACAAGAACTAAAAACTTTTTGTTTGGATTGCATTTTTCTGAATTTTTTATAGAAAAATTACTGTAGCGATCTAATATATGTGAGGTAAAAAGGTGATTGAAAAATGTGTTCACGGAAAATGTAACAATTTTTCTTTGAAAAATTGCTTTCCAAACAACACGTTAGCTACCACTATGGTTTGATTGGATTTGGTAGAGGGTTATGATGCCAATATACTTAATGCAATATTTCACGATAACTATTTGGAATTTTCAATCTGGAATTTGGCTGGTGGTGCTGCTGCAGCAACAAATAGACATATAGGTTATTTTTTTAAACTCTAAAGCCAGCTAAATTCAGTTAATTAGAAAAGATCTCAACATGGTAGGGTCATATATAACAGCATGGATCAAACAGTTCTTGGAAATTGGAGGATCTCCCTTTTTTGGGCTAAATTGGAGACCATTTTTTATCTTTTCTTTAAAAAAAAAATTGCATTAAATTATAATAAAGTTGTCAAAACAGAACTAGGGTATGGTATGCCCTGCAGATTTTTTGTTCTTCTCTATTTCTCTCTGCAAATTCCCTATTGCATGTACTAAAAAGAGTTACTCTAACAAGTCAAATTGAAATTCTTAATTGATCATCATCAGCGAACAGAAGTTGTTTCTTCAACTTCGTCAAAGTAATTTGTGTCAAGGTGTATCGGATGTTTAAGATTAATTTTGGACCTAAGCCAAGTTGGTGAAACAGCAATTATCATTGGAATTGAGTAGTAATCAACATCCGAATCATGCACAGTATGCAGCCCTTAATGATGAAGCCTCATGGTTAAACATGCAATTTGGCCCTTTATCAGCAATCAAGAAATAAAAGGGCTACTTTAATTGACCAATTGCACCAGTAATTTCTTTTTGGACTCAGAGAATATGTTTCAAAACCGAAAGACAAAAAGGAAAATTGGTTACCCTTGTAGTTTATTGTATACTTGAGTTGATCACCTCTATATTTTGAGTGAAATGTCAAAAAGGGGCAATGATTAGCAATGCAATAGTTGGCATGAGTGCTTAACATCACTCTTTTTCGTGTAGCATATACTAATATTCGACTCTCATTACTATTATTTTAGTATCCATCTCAACCCTTTAGAATGGAGTAATGTATTGCATTTATTTGTGCAGCTTGCATGCTGGCGTAAAGTTTGCTCTACACCAGTAGAAGTGCTCAAATAATTTAACTAATATATGGTCATGACAAAGGTACAATTTACAAACACACACTCAATTCAATTGATACTTGCTTCTGCAAAGACCAAATGAGTATACTATTAGTTCCTACATATTTTATTGTTCCATAGGCCAAAAAGAAAAAATGCTGATATTTCTTAGGGATAATTTCAGTACCCTGAGGTTTCTAATAATTTCACTAGCCTCCCTTGAGGTTTTAAAAAATTACACTTGCTTTCCCTAATTTGACACTTTTAATAATCAAACTTTGAAATAAGGTAAAATAACTTAATGAATACCCTCAAATTCTCTCATCTAATATAGTTTAATTTATTCTTCTAAACAATTGTTTAATTTCAGTATAATTACAAAGGAATGAATGTCAAGTTTTTTGTGTCCATATTTATTGTTTAACAATCAATTGCAATGATAAATCTCATTAAAATAGACTACTTTTAATAGTTCTTTATTGGAGATAGAAATTCTTTTTAAGATGGAGAAGAAAGTATCATCATAATTTTTTAAAAATTTTTGAGTTAGTCAAGTGGTGGAACTACCGTGGTTTAGTAATGATTTTGGGCCATTTATTTTTTTAGTTATTATTGATTTTGGTATCAAAAAATAGATATACAAATAAGAGCTGCAAGAGAATTAGATGATATTCAAAGTTATCAAAAGTTTGGCGTTTGATCACGATAGAGGCTAGTATTGATTTTGCTAACCAAATATAAAAGCAATGAATAAGAAGGGAAATTGGGGGAAAGAGGGGAACAAAATCATCCTTTGTATAAGCATAGCAAAGTAGCAAACAAATGAGTTTCATTATAATGTTAACGCTAGTATTGTCGTTTTAAATGAGCAACGAAAGTAGGTGTAATTTTTTAAACGCGAAAGAGTGTTAAGTGAGATTATATGGAAACCTCAAAGGAGGTTTCTAAAATTATCCTTGTTTCTGATGAAGACTTCTCATCTTTTGGACAACTATTCCATATGAAATATTAAGCACACAGAGTCCATCATCGTGAGCTCCCACTACCTTGACAAAAGAAATGCTTTTTACATGGTCAAGGTTTTACACATGTTTGTAGTTTTAACGGACATGCTAAAGAAAGAAAAATCCCACACAATCTTTTCTCCCAAAATAATGGAAACTTGTGAAACCTTAAACGTGGGGAGTTTTCCACATGAGGGGTTTAATCTTGAGTTTTTAGTCAGTCTCATTAATAGTGTATATTTATTGATTAACAAGAATAAAGTGCATGCAGTGCAGTAACAGTTTTTCAACCCCAACAGTTAAGACTTTTTAAATTGCTATCTCAAACAATACAATATTAAATGTGTGTATTTGAATAGAGGTTTATTTGCAGAATCCTTTTTTATTACACGTTTTATAACAATCTTTTTATCTTCTTAATCAACTTTTTATTTTATATATATCACATCAAAAAATAAGGTAAATATCAGTTACCAACACCATAAAGCAACAAGAAGGAAAAAGCCAGAAAGAACGATAAAACTTAGAGCCAAAACAAAGAGGGAAAAAAAGCCAGAAAGGAGGAGGAGGAGCTGCAACGTTAATCCCGAGAGGCGTCCCGAACATAGGAGTAACTCGTGCAAGTGGACATGCGTGACAAAAAGGAAGGCGTGCTCCTAAAGCTAAGCTTTACTAGCACTCAGAGTAGCATCAGAAAAGAAACAGAACAGTATCTACAGAAAGCGCAGAGACAACAACAGAATTACTCTAGAATCGTGCCCAGCGATTCCTACGAGACTTTGATGTGTGATTGAAGGAAAAAGTGACGTGGGGTCGCTCTCAAATCTCCTTAGGTTTTCAAAACATTTGTTAGTTCAGGATTTAGAGTTATTATTTTTTTTCTCTTTTAGTAGGAGAGAAGAAAATTTTAAGACATGAGGCAGGGATTTAAATCACAATTTTGAGGGTGTTTGGATGGGACCTCAATTTTTTAATCACAGTCTTACCTTATATACATTATATGGTTACAGTATAACTTTCTAAAAGAATCTTACCATCCAAATGCGACCTTAGTTTTTTTTTTTATGGTACGAAAATGTTTGGATGATTTTGTCTCCTTTCACTACCACATTGTATGTTTTCAGGGCCGCAAATCACTTACAAAAGTTCTTATGAGTTACTTATTAACACAACCATTACTAGGCCTGTCAACGGGTCGGGTTCGAGTGAGAATTGAAAATTTCAGACTCGAACCCGTTTTAATGTACTAGACCCAGACCCAATCCGTATATTCGACGGGTCTTGTGCTTAAGATTTCGAAATCGGATCCGACGGGTCCCGTGTCGAGTTTGGATCTACCTAAAAAGAAAATGAAAGAAAATGCCCAACACGTATCATTCATTTTCTTTTATTCATGTTAGCAAAAAGACCCAACATGATCCCATGATATTTAGCAAAAAACATTTATATGCAACTTGTGATGAATACATTTTTGGTCAAACAAGTTTGCCTCTTCCAAATTCTAATTTCTTGGATGCTTCATCTGGAATACGGGTAATTTAGTTAATTTGGTAAAAGAATACTTTTGTTAATTTAGCAAAAGAATGTATTTAGAAATATTTATATTTTATAATTATTAATGTATTATTCGGGTCCAGATCAGATACAGGTCGAAATTCTATATTCTGTATCCAACCTGCTTTTTTTGTTAGAGTAAACGGGTGCATGTTCGAGTCTGAGTCCAGGTATCGAAATTATTTCTCAACCCATATCCGAAAAAATTATTGGATTCATATTCAGATCGAGGCTGGGTCCGGGTCCAAACCCGACCTGTTGACAACCCTAACCATCACATTGACTACATATTTAGAGTTTCTACAATTATCTGCCTATTAGATTATAACGTTTATGTTAAAATAACAAACATAAAGATAAAAAGAATAAAATACAAAAACAAAATAAATCAAATCACCTATTGTTTGCTACTCCCTCCGTCCCATTTTGATAGTTTTAATTTTTTTTCAAACTATTTAAACAACAATTAGTTAACTTTGTTGGGAAAGTAAATTTAACCTAATATTTTTCTAAAATGCCCTTACATTAATATTAAAAGTATCATTAATCACTATACTTTTACATTAATTATAACAACAATAATGATAGTATATTGCACCATTCAAAATATATATCAAAGCAGTTATTGGTGACAAAGTTGACTGTAGTAAATAAGGTAGGCCATATTTACTAATAATGAAATATATTAAAGAAGGGTATTTAAAAAAAAGTTAAAAATCAACTATATATTTTAATTATAAAGTGAATTATAATTTGGAACGGATAAAAAAGCAAAACAAGATTATGAAAGTGGGACAGAGAAGTATTAATTTGTCTATCTAAATTCAAATTAGTATACTATATCTAAACAATGCGATGCATGTTATAATTACTTTGGCTTAGCGTACATAATAATACTCGTTTATTTTTTTTAGAGAAAATTTTTGCATTTTCCATGAATCTTCCTTCTATATGCTTTTCAACTATATTTTTACCTCGCACGGAGTGTATCTAATATCTTACAAAAGTGCTACAGTAATTCTTCATCTCTCTTTTCTAAATTTTTTTATTGATATTTGGGGATTAATTTTTTTTTATTGTTCTCGTCACTTGTCATGACAATTGACCGTGGGTTAAAATATTTAAAACCCGGTAAACCTGCCGGAATTTCGGCTGCAAAAAGCCACAGCTAGCCTCACTTCTGTTTTTGGTTCTTGTTAAATTATGGATTAAATAATGTCTGGTGAAAGAAAAAGTTTTGTCTCGTACCACGACAAGGTCGTACTTCGATTGTCGGGCCGGTTTCCTACGCTTCATGCTCCGAAAGACTTCTTGAAAAAGATCGAAAGAAATCATGTACCAAAAGCAAATAGTAATTGTTAAAAAAAAAGATTGAAATTAAAACTCCAACAACTTTGGTTTAAGATGCTACAAAATATTTTTAGAGCCTTGGAAATCTGCCAATTACGTGAAATATGCAACATAAGCCTATCCAAAATTATAAGTGTTTGGATAGTGTATTATTTGAAATATTATTTGGAATAATTACTGTAGCACTTTTTGTGATGTGATGTATGTGAGATAAAAAGGTGGTTGGAAATATAAAAAGGTAGGTTGGAAAATGTGTCTATGATGCAAGCGAAATTTTATTTGGGATAATTGAGGTATCCAAACAAATACTTTTTATGATGTGATATATATGAGATGAAAATGTAAATATAATAATATAATATAATTAAAAATGTATTTATTTATAATATGATAAAATTCTTTTTTTTTTTGACAAATAATAGCCTGTCCAGGCAAATCCAATAACAGCAGCGATGTAAAATTCTAATGTGGGAGCAAGTTATTTTGCCTTGAAATATATAGTAGCATTTTGTTTTAATAAGATATTGTATTATTATTTTCTTTCTAATGTGGCCATATAAACGCATTTATTGTGTTTTTAATATCCTAATTTGTAGTGACTAGAAAATAAGAAAAGAATTCATCATAAACAATTTATGTAACATTTGGAGTAGTAACAAAGTTCCAAAGTAGTTTTCGTGAAAATATTTTTTTCGTTCCCCCATATTTTCACAAATTTGCCTCGCTTGAAGCAATGATGTCAAACCGGCAAAAAAAAAAAAAAAAACAACGTTTCGTACATTAATGAATAATATGTTTGGATAGCAATTATTTGATCAAAAAATTATTTGTTTGTATCACAAATATATTTTTCAATACATCCTTTATCTTTCAATTTTTTTTTGTCTTACATATATTACATCATGAAAATTATTCCAAATAATCTCAAATTTTTTTATGACTTTGGTGACAGCTCGCTTCAATGAAAACTGAAAAGAAAAACATTTTTGACCAAAAAACTCTTCTATCATTGTTGGGTTTTGTCGATGGTTTTCAGAGCTAAGTGCTTTTGACACGAAGGCTAAGAACACGTTTTTTTTTGTTTTTTAAGACAATAAAATGTCACCATCATCAAAGTAGAGATTTTAGCACAAAATGGAATCGTTTACTCACTTTCACATTAGACATGTCATACAATCTCAATCTAAAGCATTCATGCACACACGTAATCACGCTTATAGCTCATGGTATGAAGTCTTAGAATATCACTAATTTTTTTTAAAAAAAAAATTGATTAAAATAATTACTGTAAATACATTTTACTATATGATGTATATAAAATAAAATATAAAAAATAAATTAAAATATATATTTATGATATAAATAAAATAATATTTAAAATAATTTTGTACAAGAGAACTGACTCAATTAGCTTTGTTTGGAAAGTAATTTTTTTTAAAAAAAATTGTTATTTTTTTCGTAAATACATTTTTTAATCACGTTTTTACTTCACATTTATCAAATCGAGACAATAATTTTTCTACAAAAAAATTCAGAAGAATGTAATCCAAACAAAGCCTTAATTCATGTTGAGATTTTTTATGTCAAACAAGTTTTTTGCCAAGTTTATTTGCTTCAAGTTATTTAAAAACTTTAATTACAGTAACCTTAAAAAAAATTTTAAAATTTTTAAACTATACACTTCAAAATATTTAAAAAAAACACACTTCAATAATTTTTTTAAAAACTTCTACAATAAATTACAGTAAAATTTTAGATAATTACCTAAAAACCTCACTTGACAAACAAGGCTAAGTTAGAAAAATAACTCCGAGTCTCCAACAAAATGTCAAAAGTTTCTGGCTTGAAAAGAAACCCGACCAATAATTCACCCGAAAAGGAGAAAAAAGTGAGAAACAACAAAACAAAAAAATTTTCTCCCGTTGACACAGATTGGAGGCTCGTGAGGGATCAAGTCGTACCATAAGGATCTGTCGTGGGCCACACCTGATTTTCTTCCACCGGCTCGGCTCACCTTACCTTTGACTTGAAAACCGAACCAATGAAGAAAAAAAAAAAAAAAAAGAGGAGCCGGTTCACGAGATGGAGGCACGCCGTCCAGAAATTGACGGCTAAGATTCGACTCCACTATAAAAAAAGCCACCACGGATTAAAGGCCACTGATGATTCCACGTCAACCACAAACGTCCAATCAACCGAGAATTTTTGGGCTCACATTTGGGTCAAGATCAGTGGACCCTACCACGCACCTGTCCAGGAAACACGGCCTCTGGGTCCCACAATGTTTCACCAATGAGAAGGGGAGAGAGAATATTATTTTGCTCAAGTGAACATGGAAAGGCTGCAAAAGATTACAATTACTTTTTTCATTTGCACGTAAGGAGCTGTAGAATTGAGAGGTAAGGACAAAGGAGAAAATATAGTATGACTTTTCACCACGTCCTTTTATGTTATACGAGTTTGTTCCCTTCTAAGTTTAGAACACTATGTACTACAAAAATATTTGGGATAATTTTTCGAAAAAAATACTGTATCACTTTTTTTATATGATGCGTATGAGATAAAAAAATTACTAATTGGACTGCCAAATTATCTCAAATAATATTTTCCTTGCATCATATACACATTTCCCAATTTATCTTTTTATATTCCCAATTACTTTTTATCTCACATACATCACATCACAAAAAGTGCTACAGTAATTATTCCAAATAATATTTCAAATGATACTACTCTATCCAAACACACATTAAAAATATGTTGATATTGTAAATAAATAAAATTTTACAAATAATCCCATTCAAATAATATTGATATAGACGACACGAAACAATCCGTAACGGACAAGGGTGCGGGTTGTATTCATTTTCCACGGCGGGTAACTTTCATTGTACACGATGTAACTTACTTTGCACACGATGTAATTTTACAACACTTTTTTGTGGGTCCCACACATGACGTGAAAATCGAGTTACATGGTGTAATTTGAGCCGCACAAATTTTTGAAACCACATCGTGGCCGTTAACCTTCAGGAACGGTTGTCACTGACAACCGTTCCTGCCCCATTTCCATCCGTAACCCCTTTCCCCTAGTGTGAAGGAAGAAGTTGGACTTTAGTTGTTGCTCGCTAGGGGTTTTTTTTTTCTTTTTTTTGGAAAGGGAATCAAAAGTGATTCCATTATTGAATAGTTTTGAATCAAAACAAAATCTCAAGTTCAAAAATCTTGTAAGTCTTGTTCTGGATTGATTATTTTAACTAATTAGTTCTTTTACTTTTATGATATATAACGAATTATATTTAATTGAAGTCTTTATATTTTAATTGTATTTTGAAATCTCAAAAGAATTAAAAACAATCATATAGAAGGCTGAAAAGTATCAAAAGTGCCTTTCAATATGCTGCAGTCGGGGTTATTGCTCTTGGAGCCAAAACGGTGAATCACAATTAGAATTCATTTTATAGGGTTGGTGAATCGGTTCTATCCGTTTTCTTTTAAGAACTTAAAATCATAGTTATTTTTTTCCAAAAAAATCATTTTGCACCACAAAATGAAATGAGAAAACTATTATAGACACTTCACAAATTGTTGTTGACACTCCCAAAAATTTATTTTATATCAACCAAGAAAAATTCCTTCTTTTTTTTAAAAAAATTTTAGTTGATTATTTGTTGGTAAAACATTGAATAAAGTACAAAATTAGATAGTGGAACCACCGTTGAGAGTTATTGGTGGAGATATTTTTATCTGTTTGGAAGTGCCAATAACAATTGGGCTTCAATGTCAATACTCTAAAAAATAATTTTTTAAATTTATCATACTTTTTTTTGATAAATAAAGGATTTTGAATTTAAAATATTCTACTTATAATTCTTCTTACCTCATTATTCAATTCAATTTTTTCCTTGCAAAACAACTTACACCAGTACAACTCGACATGTTTCTAGAAATAAATTCCAACAATCTAAATAATTGTCTTTGATCTTGTTATGTACTTGATTCATTACTTAGACAAGAAATACAAATGAATTATGAAACATTGGAATATGCTTGGTACTTACGATCCAAAGGTTTCAAAAAATAAAGAAAAAAATCTTGTATGTGCCAGATGGCAATGGAATCATTTCCCCTTACAAAAAAAAAAAAAAAAAAAACCTATAGGACAATATATTGGACGAATATACCTTTTAAACATTATCGGCCCAAGACATTTTCAGCAAAATCCGACAATCGTTTGATATTCTCTAGGTTGGAGATTTCACGTCATTATTCACACAAGTAGCACAATAGAGCATTTTTTTTTTTAAAAAAAAAGAGTATTTAGCACTTAAGTGCTATTATCTATAGTAAATTCGTCTGTCTAGATAAGTATTATTTACAAGAAATTATTTATTTGCATTACAAGCAGGTTTTTCAATCAATATTTTTTGTCTTTTCAATCACATTTTTATTTCCAACATATTACATTATAAAAAATGATGTAGTAATTATTTTAAATAATCTCCAATTCGAACACAAATGTGATAATATTACTTTTTCTTTTTAAATAACATTTTGAAATTTTCAAAAAGCACAACACGCTAAATTCGGATAATGATGAAATTCGCACTATAATTGTACAATTTTGGACCTCCAAACGGAATTGCCTTTGTTTCATCAACACATGAACGTCTGATTTGTCAGAAATGGAAATGGAGAAATTAGGGGTATTCTGCAATTTGTCATAAAAAGGAATCCTTCCGAAGAAAAGAATCAGAGCTGTCAACGTCGCATTTGCAAATTGGGGCCCCAAATACTCTCCTGACGGTACGCCACGTCAGCCGGCAGCTATGAGAACCGGGTCAGAAAGAGTAAAAAAGGGATTACTGTACTAATACACATTAATGTACTAATCCCCACTTAATCAGTTCTTTAATCATCATTACTATCCGTAAAGAAGTTCTCCGTACTTGGCGCTGTGAGTCCCAAGCAAAGCCTGCATGCTTTTCCCCATTCATGGCAATCGGAAAGTTCCACTAAAAGAAGCTTCAAAGATCCACTCAGATTATCCGTAATTACAAGATTAGCCCTAATGAGATTTTCTTTTCTTTCCTTTTCTTTTTTGTGTCGTTCTTTTTTTCTCTCCTTTTCCTAATTCCGGGCGGGGCTAAATTCATACTCGTCCATCCTAAAATTACATTTTAAGTGCATTGATGATTTGTATCATTAGAATCAAAACTTGTACAAGATATAATGAATTTAATATCTTTATTTTCGTATCGAAAACAAAGAAATTACAAGTACGATAACTCATATAACGTGGCAAAATAACTCACAAATAATGAATTAGGTATTATATTAATTAGACGTGAATCTTGGAACTCCAATATATTTCTAAGGACTTAATTTTGAATATTTTTACTTCTATATTGAGGCCACATGACTTCTCTTTTAAATTCGACTAATTTAGAACGTGCATAATTTAGAAGTGCAATATATTTTATTTCACAATGAAGTATTATTTGATGTTGTGCTACTTAAAGATGATTAGAAAAGATAAAAATGCTAATTAAGTGGACTCACCATTATTGAATTATCTCTCTTTACTCATTGGTTCATTAATGATTAATGTATTGGTCAATTGCAGCATAACTTCGTAGTCAGTTTCACCATCATTACTCGTGAGCTCATACAATAGTTTATAGCATTATCCGGGCATGCTCAAATGAACATCATGGCCAATAAGATATTAGTCTTCTGTAATCAATTGAGTTTAACATAAATTGGCATTTCCCATTTTTTTTAAAAGGACACAAATTGGCATTTTTACCTTACTAATTAGACAACTCATCATCATTTGCTAAGCTCCTTTCTATACAAGAATGATGATTCTAAAGGTTTTAAATGATGGTTTGGAAAAGATTAAAGTCAAGATGTTATGATACCTACCATATTTTGAAAATAATTAAAGTCTACTTAAGTATAAAAATTTTGAAACTATGGATGTTTAAGAGATATTCTTTCAGCTTATGGAACTAATATGAAGTGAAGGAGACGGATAATTTGAGTAATGGGCAAATCTAAATTTGAGTAGGTTTTTTTTTTAATTTTTAAATATCTTAACATTCTTTGGTGAAGGTAAAGGAAAATTAAGTGAATGACTTACTTCACATTTTGTTACATCATAATGTGAAGATATATATATATATATATATATATATATATTTATTTATTTAGAGTTTCCAGCTATATTTGAAAAGTCAGACTTAAGAAGATTTGAAATAAAATAATTTGCTTCACAAATTTCAATCACCTTTTTATCTTCTCAATTAACTTTTTATTTCACATACATCACATCACAAAAAGTGTTACAGTAATTATCTCAAATAAATCATTCAAATAAACTCCTATCCAAACAAATAGTGTCAAAACTTGACTGACATATGTAATTTCAACGGAAGACATTTTTTTCATTAAGTTTCAAATTTCTATTTGCCCAAAAAGAAAAATATTGGCATGTGATCAAATGATTATTTTTATTTCGATGTAGGATGTTATTTTTTCTTAAGACACAAAATTAATTAATTATTTTCTTCTTCTACCATAGCCAACCACCCCCCCCCCCCCCCGACAAAAAAAAAAGGGTCTGTCAACTTGTCCAATACATTTTTCCGGAAACAAACATAGACCAAATTTGATACCCTTTTCTTATTCTTAAAGAAAGAAAAAAGTTAGAGTGGGGGAATGGAGTGCAAAGAAATCTGGTAGGACATGAAATACATTTACATAAACCTCTGAACTACACAAGTTAAATTCGGAAAGAATGTAGGATTCTAGGATCACATGAATGATCAGACGATTGTTCCCCTTTCATGGCCAAACTTAAGCTTTTCTGAATTATGCAGAGAAAAAGGACCACTCTAGCTATATTATATGTAGCAGTCTTATAACAGGAACATAAATTCAGATATTGCATGGCACTGCAGCTTAGCAATTAATATTGCATGACATCAAAACTTGCAGAAGATGTATAAACCATATATGCTTTCAACTGTAAAAACAAGCTAGGGGTGACTAATAATTGAAGAAATGACAATTATATAATCCCATTATCCATATCCAACAGTAACATTTGTAGTCCAATGTAGGATCAAGTACTTCTTGTGAGCTAGGTTTGTGCAAGGTACATACAATTATGCTATTATTCACAAGTCCTAGATAGGCTTTAAAGAGAGTAGGCTGTGGACAATATCCACTGTTTCAACCGTCACCCTTTGAATAGGACTTTCCAAGTATTCATCTATCTACCTAACATAAGAGCCCAGTCTGGGTTCGGTCCGGTGGTTGTAGCCCAGTTGGGTGAGAGCCACCAACCAAGGATCGAATCTCAGTTGTTACCATTGATCGATGATGTCGGGCAGCCTCTCGCGGTCACGCAGTGGGATTAGTTGGGGCGTACTGTAATCAGTCTTCGGCCCCAGATACCCACTGTGATGAAAAAAAAAAAAAAAATACCTAACATAAGAGGCAGTAAAAAGAGAGAGAGAGAGAGAGAGAGAGAGCAAATACTAGTAAATAATGGAAGGAAAAATGGCCTCAAATTTAGGCCAACTCTGTAGTCATTGTCTTGAGTAATGAAGGCAATAAGGTCGGAAAAAGAGTGTGACAATGAGGGTCAAGGTATAGTCAATGCCATGCCAACTCCATTTCCATGTCTACTTCATTACCAAGTTGTGGTTTGGTTATGCTTGGAAGGACGTAGAGAGGGAGAAAATATATGGATAATTACTCCTGCATCATTTGACAGATATTATGTTTCTTTTGTGATGTTATATATATATATATGTGTGTGTGTAAGAAAAATATATGTTGAAAGACATATTTAGGATACGACGTAGAGAGGAAGAAAGAGAACGTGGATAATTACTCCTGTATCTTTTGAGGAAAAAAATTATGTTGCTTTTATAACTTTTATTGTGATGTATACAGCCTTGTTTGGAAGACAAGTTTTTTGCTAAGTTTGTCTGATACAAGTTTTTTTAAAAACTTTAGCTATACACTTCAAAATGTTAAAAAAAAACACACTTCAAACTTTTTTTTAAAAACTTTTACAGTAAGTTACAGTAAAGTTTTAGATAAACATCCAAAAAACTCACTTGCCAAACGGGGCCGTAGATGTAAGAAAAATATAATCGAAACATGTATTTAGGATGTAATAGAAAAATAATTTCTCGAAATAACCATATCCAAAAATTTACCCTTTTTTTTTCTTTTAGAAGAGTGAATATATTAATTACTTTTCTTACAAGAGTTTATTGCGTTGCAGGTGGCATGAAAGTGTTAGAGGGACGATGACATTTGAAGACAGTTGAGGGAAAAATAGCTAGTCTTTCTTTTGTTTTTTTTTTTCCGATAAAACTACAAAATGTGGTTTACATGCATGCTCACTTTAAGTTTCCCTTTTCTTTTTTCTCCTTATAAACTTGCCACTTAGATCCAAAATTTAAAGCACAACTTAGCTATAGTGACCCGATAGGAGTCATCAGGAATAAATGAAATATTATCGAATAGGAAATAATTTGAAATATTCTTTGAAATAATTATTTTAGTAATTTTTGTTATGTAATGTATGTGAAATAAAAATAATTAAAAATAAAAAGATGATTAACAATGTATTCATAATATAAGTAAAATAATATTTGAAAAAAATTGATATCCAAACACTTTGTTTTTCAGGGTTATTTTGATGACAAGATAACTTTAGTCAACCGAAAATTCACAAAGAATGAATAAAAAGAAACAAAAAAAAAACAGTGCACAAACATGTATTTCTATCCGTTTTCTATGAACATATTTTGTAATCACATTTTTATCTTATATACATTAAACAACTACAATGCATTTTGTTACAAAAACTTTGAAAAATAGCAATCCAAACGATTCTAAATGAATCATATACTCTCCTGTGAGTAGGGTTGTAAACGAATCAAATCAAATCGAATTTTCTACAATTCAAGTTTGATTTGAAGTTTTGGACTCAAACTCAAATCATATACAAGTTCAAAATCTAAGGTTGAAGTCAATTCGAGGGCTCAAAAGTTATTTAATTCTTCAATTCTAATATTAATTATCACTGATACATACACAATATCTACATAATAAATAATAAATATATAATTTTATATAAAATGTTAACAAATATTTTAAATAAAAGTATTAAAAATTATTCGAATCAAATCGAACCAAGTAACTACAAGTTTGAATTCGATTTCATATTATAATCGAATCCTAAATTCTCTTTGAATTCAAGTTCGAGTTCGTTGAAAATGAAATTTGATTCGAGCCTTCAACACATTTAGTCTGAACTGTTTGTCAAAGGGTTTGGTTCATTTACAGCTAAATCTAAGGCTTCGTTTGGGAGTTGAGGATCCGGACAAAAAATAAAGGAAAAGGAGAGAAAGTTTTGTTTTCCTTTGTTTGTTAGTTTTTAGTAAGAAAGAAAAAAAGGAGATGGAAAGATTCAGGAAGATGCAATGTAGCGTTACAATAATCAAAACTTTTTCTCCCAAATTGGGCAGAAATGGAAGGAAACTTTGAGGAAACTTGTCAAATTTTTTCAAAATATCTATTTTATCCTTAAAAAGGTTTTGAACAAATATTTAATAATTTTCATATCCAGAATCGTTTAACTAATTTTCAAAACTCCCAAACATATTAATTCCTTCTCTTCTCTCGTCTTCTCTCGTAACCTAATAAGTTTTCTCTTCTTTTCTTTTCAATCCTAAACTCCCAACCTAAGCCTATGGCAAAGGAAGAAAGAAAAAGAAAGGGTAATTTAGTGAAAGCGAAAAAAAGTTGACGTAATGAACAGTACGAGACAATATCCATAATTACTTCTACTAGTCTAATGTAAATGAGATAAAACTATTAATTAATCCTTCCCCGCTCGGCCTCTCCATTCCACCTTAACCTCATACGGGTCAACTTTGTGAGGCCATAGTCACCAGTCCCATCATCCTCGACCTGAGAGACAGAAAGACACACTCAAATACCAATAAACAATCAATTTTCATTGCCAAATTATATATATATATATATATATACGTAATAGTACAAAATGGAGAGGAGTTAAAAACAAAAAATAATTGCATATTCTTCCCTATCTTTCTTCTCTCACCTCCTCGTTGCGCTACTAATAGGGAAAAAGGAGAGAGAAGAATGCAAAGAAAGTGAAAACTTTTGGTGGGATGCAAGAAAGAGAAAAGAAAGAAAGAACAAAAGATACTCCTATAAATTAAAAAAAAATAAACAAAGAAGGGAAAAGGAAAATTGTTGGCTCTGACGAAGAACAGGAAGAAGGAAGAAAGTAGTGTGTGTCTGTGTGTGGATTTGTAGTGTGTGTAGTGTGTGTGGGTGCTGGGAGAGTGTAGTGTGGAATAGGGGGCAATTAAAAAGTATAGTAAGAACAACAGCAGCAGCATTTTGCAATTTGGTCTCTGCAATCCTCAACATCCCCTCCTTTTCCAAAGCTTCTCTTGTCTCCCCCTCTCCTCCTTTCTTTCTTCCTCCTTCTCTTTCTTCTGTTTCTTTCGCCTTTTTCAGTAAGTTTCATCCGTTTTTAGTAGTACTTATTTCCTTTTTCTTTTTTTTTGGGTTTCTCTTTCCTCCCATTTTCCGGCACCGGCCGGAATATCCACCGGAGCCGGCAAGCAGCTTCTTTGACGACTTGAGCTTGGACCCTTTTCTTCTTTATTCGTCTTTGGCCGGAAAAGTCCACCGCTTTTATCATTTTGCTTTGGGAAAGATATCATTCTTTTTTCCTAGCTAAGAAGCAGAGGAACAAGCTGGTTTGTAGTTGATCCATTGAGCTAGCTGTTTTTATCCATTTTTTAGCTTTTTGGGTCTTCTAGACAGCTCTTTTGAGTTAGCTCCAACTTGGGCTTTTTCTCGGTTTTTGGGTCGCCGGAGGTGGCATCGGAGCTCTGATTAGTTCCGGGAAAAATGGGTCTCCGGTAAATATCCACAACCATATTGTTCTTTCAGCTGAATAAGCAAGAGGGTCACCAGACATTAAGTACAATGAAGACGCCGGCCACCGGCGCCGGAGCTCCGTCAGCTGCGGCCTTGGCCAATCCCTCTGAAGGTTGTTCTCTTTCTCTACTTATTCTGCTCTCATTTTCTTTGTAGCTGTCAAGTCATTATACCAAAATTCTGTAGTTTTTTAGGCCTTGTAATAATCGAGGATCACAAAAATAAACAAGAAATTAGTGAGATTCATGTATCTCCAAAGACACTTTGGGTAATTTCCTGTGGGATGGACGGTTCTGCCTTTTTCTCTTTTTAAAAATATATTTTTATCCTTTTTATTTTTAGTTGGATTTATCTCTAATGAAAACAAGAAAGCTTCTGATCAGAAACATCTTGCACTCATCTCATTTTCCTCGAAAAAATTTCAAGTACCCTTCTTTTTAGTTGACTTTTGGTGATTTTTGGTCGGAGGAAAATCGTACTGACACGTGGGAATTGGTAAAATGGGGATGTTATCGATCACAGGTGAGAAGAAGAGTATAAACCCAGAGCTATGGCAAGCTTGTGCTGGTCCTCTGGTAAATTTGCCGGCCGCTGGGACCCATGTTGTCTACTTCCCTCAAGGCCATAGTGAACAGGTCTGCAACCTTTAGGCTTGCTGTTCTTTCTCCCTTTTTGGCTTGTGTATGCATATTTTGCCTTTTGCATCAATACAAATGAGAAATGGCTATGGGCTATAAGGAGGGTTGGTATGGTTCTAGTTATCGTTAACCATCATGTCAGCTAAATAGGGTGATGCATCATGTTGTTTGTGTTCATATCTCAGTAGGGTAAAATGTATCCCTACCTTTGTGCATCTTCAACAACTTTATCCATCTGTGTAATATGTACAGAAATTTAGGCAACCCCTAGGAAACATGCTGATATAAGAACATGGAAAGGTTAATTAAAGTTGTTCAGCACTTTTAAAGTAAATTAACGTGAGATTCTATTCTAAAAGCATATTTTTTAAGTAATTCTATTTTAACCTTTTACAGGAGATATTTACTGTACCAAGAAAGAAATGGTTACACTCAAGAGTTTTCTGGTGTTCTTGTATTGGATTTTGATTGACTTATGTGGAAGAGTCATGAGTTTAAAGACATTGGGTTTGTTCATTGTTACTGAGAAAAATTTAGGTCGGATGAGCCTTGCCTGGGATTTTCAGTTTATAGGGGAAATGAATCATAAATTTTTGGCTTAGCATATTCAATAACCATTAGGTCATTAGGTTGGATAGCGTTGGCTGTGACACAATGGAGGATAGGTTTTGTGGTTGCTCAGAAAGTTTCTGATTGAATTATGTTTTCTAATTCTTCAAGTTGTTGTTACTGTTGGTGTCAGTGCTAGCACACTGACAATCAACTTCAAATTCTGCTATAAATGTCAACGGGTTTTAAGTAACAAAGTGAACGAGGCATGTATATGATTTTACTTAGGCCAGTGGCATAGGATAACGGTCATGTTAATGACTTAGCAGCTTTTGGCCCTTGAGATTTTTTGTCTGATACCAAGTGGATATAGTCAAGTATAAATTAAGGCAAACGAGTGGAGAATAGTTTAGGCTACATGTGAACTGTATCTTCCATGGGCAGTCACGAAGCTTCTCTTCTATCAATTCACTTAATTTATGTTCACTCCTATCTTTAAGAAAACCGGTTTCCTGTCAGTTGCCTGTCCATTATTGTTGAACATTTTGCCATCTTTTTGTAATTGAATTTTTCTGATACCACTTTGGTCTTCCATTTTCAGGTTGCGGCATCTATGAAAAAGGATGTAGATGCTCAAATTCCAAACTACCCAAATCTTCCCTCAAAGCTATTATGCCTCCTTCACAATGTCACACTGCATGTATGGCTGGGCTAATTTTAAGTGCCGTTTTGATTTACTGAATTTGGAAGTCCTGTGTGCTTAAAAATTACATTTTTGTTCATTCAATTCTCAGGCGGATCCAGAAACAGACGAAGTATATGCCCAGATGACACTCCAACCGGTTCCTGAGGTAAGGATATTCCTTATCTGAAATCAATCCATATTTTTCTCTGCTTTTCTGCTTCTTCCAAATCGATAGCAGTAGTCCTGGCTTGTTATTACTTTAGAAGATGAGAGATTAAATTTGTTAATTGAATATGGCTGTTTAATTTTTTTTTTTGCCCAATTTGACTGTCAGTTTGATAAAGATGCATTGCTGAGGTCAGATTTGTCAACAAAGGTTAATAAGCCACAAACAGAATTCTTTTGTAAGACTTTGACAGCCAGTGATACAAGCACCCATGGAGGTTTCTCTGTTCCCCGCCGTGCAGCAGAAAAGATTTTTCCCTCTCTGGTAAGGGGAAGAAATCCTGGTCTGTTTTCTTTGCTTAATATTGTATTATTGTTTCTTAATTTAAACCTGATCTGGAAGGAACATATTTGTCATGTTTCCTTAGGATTTTACACTGCAACCACCTGCTCAAGAGCTTGTGGCCAGGGACCTGCATGAAAATCTATGGACTTTTCGCCATATCTATCGCGGTATGTTCCATTTGGTGTCTACCTTAGATTTATTAGTTGGAAATATTAGTTTCAACCGCAAAACTTGTTGGTTCTCCTTCTTATTCTTATTAAGTAGAGGGAGAGCTATTCTAGTTACTGACGCCTGAACTTATTGCTCCAACTTCTTTTCTCTTATAATGTAGGGCAACCAAAGCGTCACTTGCTTACCACTGGATGGAGTCTTTTTGTCAGTGGGAAGAGGCTTTTTGCTGGTGACTCGGTCTTGTTTATTAGGTAATGAGATCGAGTATGTAATGATTCTCTAGCTTTGGTCTTTTGTGATATTCTTTTCTCCCACTTTTGAGCTTCACTAGATCTAGACTTGGGCATCAGCACAAAATAATAGCAACTGCAAAGTAGAGTTTTTACTTTTTAACATACATTAATATGTTGTGGACTTAATAATCCTTTTTTTACTGTTAATTTTCAATATGCTTGTGTACAGGGATGAAAAGCAGCAACTACTCTTGGGCATTAGACGAGCTAATAGGCAACCTACCAACTTATCGTCATCAGTTCTGTCAAGTGACAGCATGCACATTGGGATCCTCGCTGCTGCAGCTCATGCAGCTGCTAACAATAGCCCATTCGTAGTCTTTTATAATCCAAGGTCTATCTTTATATGCTGGCATTAAATCTTTTGTGTCTTGGTTTACCTGTCATCTACACTGGAAATAGTTGTTGGGTTTGCGTATTCAGTTTCCAGAAACGTAACAGTGCAGTTTTTGAAACTTTCTGAATTTACATGATATGAGCAGGGCTAGTCCGTCTGAATTTGTAATCCCTTTGGCCAAGTACTACAAAGCAGTTTGCAGTAATCAAATATCTCTTGGGATGCGGTTCAGAATGATGTTTGAAACTGAAGAATCAGGAACAAGAAGGTAGAAGTCCTCCCTTTGACTTGGATCATGTGATAAAGTTATGGTTTCTTGTTGGTCTGGGCTCTCTGGCCCTGGAGTAACAGATGTCAGAGGTGGGGGTGCCGGAAGACATAGTGTTCACCCTTGTGATTTGCCCAACCTACCTCTGACCCTTTTTTCGTCACATAGTATGGTTTTAAATAAGTATAATCTCTACCTTGCAGATACATGGGTACAATAACAGGCATCAGTGATCTGGATCCTTTAAGGTGGAAGAACTCACAGTGGCGTAATTTGCAGGTAAAAATAAAGAAAGCTTTGTACTTTATAATCCCTAGTTTATTTTCAGGTACCATATTCAAGATTTTTATTCTCCCTGATTAGGTTGGTTGGGATGAGTCGACTGCAGGAGAGAGACGTAATCGGGTATCAATTTGGGAGATTGAACCTGTAACGGCCCCATTTTTCATCTGTCCTACTCCCTCATTCTTTAGACCAAAGCGTCCTAGGCAACCTGGAATGCCAGGTAAAATGATACTAGTGCTTGTGATCTGAATTTTGTTTCCCTCATCTTTTCCATCCATTTTTAAAGTTTATGTTTCTGGTCTTCCGTAAAAGTGAAGTATTTGCTATCAAGTTTAAATGGTGGAATTGTTTACTATGTCACACTTGCACGATGTGCTGCCCTCTTTTACTCTCCTTAGGATGTAGAACTTAATAATGGTCCATTTCCACTTAGCTGGGCCTGCTTAAGTTATCCTCACTGAAAGTTGATATATTGCTTGAACAAAGAGAAGTGGGATGACATCAGGTTTTCCGCTTATCTTTTTGCAAAAGAGTCAACAACATGAAGGTGCTAGAGAATAGGTGCTTTCTTCCTATCTTGGTCCACCTTTAACCTGCAAAAATATGTTCATTCTTTTTTTATTTTTTTTCCTTAATATAATTTTAAAGTTAATATGTTCATTGTTGTCTCTGAATAATGAATACTAGTGCTCTAGGTAATGACTGAAACATTGAATGAGTATCCGAAAGGTAAACTTCCAGTTGAAAAATGATTCAAAGTTGTAGACTTCAGGTTTGGGTAGTTTCTGATTTTGTCATTTCTGTTGTTTCCTCCAGATGATGACTTGTCTGACCTAGACAGTCTATTCAAGAGGACAATGCCTTGGCTTGGGGAAGACTTTGGCATGAAGGATCCACAAGCACTCCCTGGTATGAGCTTAGTTCAGTGGATGAACATGCAACAGAATCCGTCACTGGCTAACACAGCGCAGCCAAATTACTTGCATTCTTTACCTGGGTCTGTTATGCAAAACATTGCTGGAGCAGATCTTTCACGCCAATTAGGTTTGCCAGCACCTCAAGCTCCTCAGCAAAACACCCTGCAGTTTGCACAGAGACCTACCCAGCAACCGCAGCACCTTGATCAACTGCAAAATCTTCCAGCTTCTACATTGAATCCATTAGGCTCAATAATTCAACCGCAACAGCAGCTGCCTGATATATCTCAGCAGCCGAGACAACCTTTAATTAATCAATCTTTGCCTACATGTCAAGTGCAAGCTCAACTTCTCCAGGCACAGAATCTTGTACAAAGTCAAAATGTCCTTCAACAACAGCAACAGTCGAGCCATCAGCTTCAAAGGAGCCTTTCTCAAAACTTGCAGCCTTTGCAGCCACAACAACAGCAGCAACTTATGTGTCAGAATTCACAGCAGAATTTATTGCCATCCCAGTCCCAGGACCCTATTAGCCAAAAGTTGAATTTTTCTGAGAACCCAATCCAACTTCAACTTCTACAGAAGCTCCATCAGCAACAGCAATCTTTGTTGGCACAGCAATCTGCAATGCAGCAGCCTTCTCAACTCACCCAACTTCATGATCAACAAAAGCCACTCCTGGATGCACCTCCGAGCTTTTCCAGGGCATTGACGTCCAGTCAGATACAGGATGTATCCCAACCAATCCCCACCTCTATCCCACAGTCCCATGTTATCCCACAACAGATAACAAGAACCAATAGCCAAAATAATCTCCGCTTCAATCAACGGACTCAGCAACCAAAGCTTCAGCAGCAGCAATCTGGAGTGGTGCCTGAAGTCCATGGGCACGTTGGACACTCACTAACTGCAACAACCAATCATCTCTCTGCCACTGGCAGCAGTTTACTGACAGGGACTGCTGGTGGAGGCCCTTCTGGGATCACTGATGATATTCCTTCTTGTTCAACTTCTCCATCCACAAATAACTGTCCAAATGGAGTTCAGCCAAGCATGAATGGCAGGACACACCGTGGTACAGCAACGGGGGATGAGATTGCCCAGCCTTCTGCAGCCCTGCTAAGTTCTAGTGGCCTAGAAACCATGTCTGCTAGTGGTAACTTAGTTAAAGATTTGCTGCAAAAACCTGATGTTAAGCCTTCATTGAACGTCTCCAAGAGTCAGAACCAAGGATTTTTTGCTCATCAAACCTACCTTAATGCTTCAGGAGCACAAATGGAATATTTGGATACTCAATCTTCGGCAACTTCAGTCTGTCTTTCTCAAAATGATGTCCAGTTACCACATGGAACCAATCAAATGTCTTTCAATTCTCAGCCAGTGTTGTTCAGAGACACGAGTCAAGAAGTTCAGGCTGATCCAAGAAATAATGTTTCTTTCGGGGCTAACATTGACAACCAATTTGGGATGGCAATGATGCCCGATTCTGTATCTACAAAGGGAATGTTGGGATCTGGTAAGGACTTCTCAAGTAATCTTGACGCTGGAGGTGGAATGATTTCCAGCTATGAGAATCCCAAGGAAACTCAGCCTGAGCTTTCATCATCAATGGTTTCTCAGTCATTTGGAGTACCAGATATGACATTTAATTCAATTGATTCAGCCATAAATGACGGTAACTTCATGAATAGAGGTCCCTGGGCTCCAACGCAGTTACCTCGCATGCGGACATATACCAAGGTCTGTTTTCACTGACATATACTTTCTTCCGCAGGGTGTTTAACTTTCTTATGCTGAATAGTAAGTGCTTGTGCAGGTTTATAAACGTGGAGCTGTTGGGAGATCAATAGATATTACACGTTACTCAGGCTATGAAGAGCTTAAACAAGATCTAGCTCGAAGGTTTGGCATAGAGGGGCAACTGGAGGACAGGCAGAGGATAGGTTGGAAACTTGTGTACGTGGATCATGAAAATGATGTTCTGCTAGTTGGTGATGACCCTTGGGAGTAAGTCTATAAACTTGAACTATTGAAGTTGTTATTTTCTGTTATTCACTACTAATTACCTTTTGCTTCGTCTTTGCTGTGGTTAATCAGTATGTTGTTAGTCATGACTAGGCTTTTACTAGTTGAAGTAAGTCCATGGTTAATCAATTTATCCTTTCTCTTTACAATTAATCTGCAACTTCTGTTTGAAATTCAAATCCCAAGTATTAGCTTACCGAGACTTGTTCTTTCCTGTGTTTCTGCCCTGTAATACCATAACTGATTGATCAATTGATTTCCAGACACCATTGTTGATATGTGGTTTTCATATATATATATCCTTACAAATACTTTCTTTGCCTTCAGGGAATTTGTGAACTGTGTCCGCTACATTAAGATTCTTTCTCCTCAAGAAGTTCAGCAGATGAGCTTGGATGGAGATTTTGGGAATAGTGTCCTCCCAAATCAAGCTTGTAGCAGCTCAGATGGTGGGAATGTGTAAATTAACCAGCTAGAGCTTTAGCAATTCTTCTTCATTGGTTGAAGCTTACCGTTTAAGTAGTAGAAGTTTGTTCTCTTGGACGTGCCGGAGAATTCGATGCCATGGGTATTCCTTCTCACCTTACTTATGCCACGGTCTAAGTACAGCTACATCAGGCTCAGAGGAAAGAATTCATGCCTTTAGTGATTTAGCCTGTTTTTCTTGAACTTTGGACCCGGCTGCAAAGTAATAGCTTGGAAGATGAAGTGGCTGAGTTTGATCTCCTTTTGCAAGAACATCCAAGAATTTGGAAGTATGAAAGCTTAGATGCAATGGTGGAAGTTCAGATAAGAATCCACTCTGGCGCAAAGTGAAGCTTTTCAATCTTGTGATATCTATCATCAAATTTTTCTGTCTCCTATATTGAAAAATCCTCCCATAGAGTTGTATTGTAGAGAGTAAAAGCTTGAAATCTGTATGGTTTAGTCTCTTGAGTGTATAGATGTGTAGATTTTTCCTTTAACCCCCCCATTAACAGAAACTGGTAAGAATTTCAGAAATTCTGTGAAGAGCAGTGACATCTTAGAGTATTCAATCCATCAGCCCGTCGGTTCACAATGGCTTCTACCAACTCATGGCCCGTTGTATCTTTTGTAGTTGAGCATAATCTGCTAAAGTCAAAAGAGAACCTCACGAATGACAAAGCTAACAATTCGGAAGTCAAATGACAATCTGTCCAATATTAAACTGAAGTAAATGTTAAAAAGAACAACACACCTTTATTTTCAAGTGGGTATTGATAATTTGGTGTTGTAAGTCGAAACTCATGCTTGCATTAGAGGTAGCTAAAATGGAAATGCATTTTGGCTAGTGTTCATGGATCAATTAATTAGGCTTGGAAAGTTGGAACAATTTTTGGAGAACTAAAAGATAGGAATTTTGCGTTTGGATCGAGTGATTCCTGTAATTGTTTAGATTACTGTTAGAAGGTATTTGAATTTATAAATCACTCTTAGTATTAAATTTTTTTTTTTTAATAATCGGTGATTTACAAACCCAAATGCTTCTTTAAGTAATTCAAAACAATTAGAGCTATTTGGATGGATTTTAAATCCTTTATCAAATTTCTCAATTCGATCTGTCAATTTGATGAGAGATTTGAAATTCTTTCCTAAAATTTTCAGTTTTTCACTGTCATGTTTATACTACTTGGTTTTCTTATTTTATGTGGCAGTATCAATGATCAATGGTAAATTTACAATATTTTTATGGATCTAAAAATAAGCTAATAAAAGAACAAAAGAAATAGATAATTGTTAACAAATAAAAGTTGCTCACTTAGAACCTTTACATATGTAATAAAAAATAGGGAAAATGATCGGTTTCATCCTTCACATTTTACAAAAATATTCTTTTCGTCCCTCACTTTTAAAACGTAGCAATTTCGTCCTTCACATTTAAAAACTGAAGTTCTTACATCCCTGAACCCAAATTTCAATTTAAATCAAACCACCAATTAACCTGATTACAAATTTTGGGAGTGTAATTGGTAGATTACTTGATTACCTCAACTTGATATTTATGTAAAATTTAATGAACCCAAAAAGAAAAAATAAAAAATTATAACATAAAAAAGAAAGATTAATCTTTCCTACATCATCATTGTATACACTGATAGTTTTATGTACCGCCATATCATTTCAATTTAAATTTAAACATCAAAATTTATATTTATGATACACATCTAGATTCGCAAGCGGATATACTATCGGTGCATGAAAAGATTTATCCAAAAAAAAAAACTCTACTATTCCAAGACAAAGAATGGCCTTTTATGTTATAATTTTTATTTTTTTGGTTTAATAAATGTCATGTGAATATGATGAAATTGACCGAGTGATCTATCAATTCTATTTCTGAAATTTATTATTGGGTTATTGAATGGTTTGATTCAGATTGAAAATTAGGTTAAGGGATATAATAGCTTTAATTTTTAAATGCCAGGGACGAATTTGCTTCATTATAAAAGTGAGGGATGAAAAGAATATTTTTGCGAAATGTGAAGATGAAACATGTCATTTTCCCTAAAAAATAATCATCCCTAATGCAACTGACCACAAACAAGTTTGGTAGATTATCATTCGGATTACTTGAGTTTAGTTCGGAGTTTCTCATGTCTATCGAGATAGGTGAATCATCTATCATCTATATAATGTTTTGAAAAGAAAACTCATGAATTCTTATTGACTTTGAAAGCTTATTATGACTATGAATTTCCGCAGGAAAATGTTCTAATTCTTTACATGTGAAATGTGATGTGGTATCTAGTTTTTATTTTGTTCTTAAATTTGAATTTATTTTAGATCTAGTTGTCAGATCTGAAAATTTTTTGAGACTTGAGCGACTGATCTGGCGATTGCAAGACTCATAGTGGTCTAGTTCTTTGTGTTTTGAGACAACATACACCCCAAAGACCAAATTCTCGAATTTAGAGTTCTCTATCGCTTGTTAGCATATAAAAAATGCAGTGGAAGATATTTGACACATAAAAATATGTGTGGGGAAAAAGGAGTTTATTAATCACATCCGACTCTCATATTGAGACCACATAAAATCTTTACAGAATTGCCTTTACAACAACCAAAGACTCTTTATAATGTTTTTATCTCACTTTTTTCAATTGAATACAATAATATAACAGCAATATATAGCATGCTAGACTAGGTAATTAAGAAACTACTAAGACAAGAAATTACAAAACAACTACAGTATACCTTAAAAAGTAAACTACTAAAATTTGATTAAAACAAGAACTTCTAAATTAGAACTAGGAAACATCAACTGTTTATAGTGTAGATTGTGTGTTTACACTAGTCAGTGTAGAAGCATGACACTTGTTGGAAAAAAAAATTAATTTGCATAGAGGATATTATCGTCCTTTTAAATCTGGGAAAATCGTTCAAAACGTCCTTCACATTTTACAAGATGACTTTTTTCGTCCCTCACTTTTAAAAGTGTAATTTTACGTCCCTTACAAATTCAAATTGACCAAATTTGGTCCCTACCTAGGTTTCTGACTAGTTTTTGGCCGGAATCCACCACGTGACTTGCATGTGATCATTTTTTAAGGGCAAAATTGTCAAATTAAATTTTTACATAATCCGATTCATAGTCCCTCATATTTCACAAAATGAATTTTTTGGTCCCTAACATTTTACAAAATGAATTGTTTCGTTCCTCACATTTCAAAAAATGAATTTTTCCATCCCTTACATTTTTCAAAATGAATTTTTTCATCCCTCATTGATCATGTGTATGAATAGCTTTTTTTCTATAAACCCACGTATATGTATATTTGATTTTATCTGAACACTACAAATAACATGTAATTTATCTCTATTGGATTTCATCTAAACATGCTAATTGTAGTTGTACACATGCTATTCAATAGATATATATAGGGGTTTAAAACAAATAATTTTGTTTGAAACCCATGTATATATATTTGTGATATTTCTCTTTTGATAATAATTTATTTATTGAATTGTCTAATAAGTTCATCTAATTAATGGGTCCTAACTCGAATTCTATAATTGTACTAACAAATTTCAATTTAAATACGAAATTTCTACTTGACACTTTTAAGACCAACAGTTGAAGTACTTGTCTTGTGATTGTCTTAAATTTTGAAAATGCCAATCACTAATTTCTTTTTGTCATACTTTTCTTTTGTTTATTTTTTCTGTCCAAATTTAATTCGATATAAACACTCGATAATATTTAGGATTAAATGTCTTCTTTATTTTCAAATTTTGAGTAAAAGAAAATTAAAATAAGTGAAAAACTAACAATTTTTTTAAACCATGTATATATCTATTTGATTTCACTTAAGCAGTACGAATAGTATATAATATACCTCTATTTGATTTCACATACTATTCGTACTGTTCAAGTGAAATCAAATAGATATATACATGGATTTAAAAAAAATTATTCACACAAATGATCAATAAAAGATAAAAAAATTCATTTTGAAAAATGTGAAGGATGAAAAAATTTATTTTGTGAAATGTAAGGGACGAAAAAATTTATTTTATGAAATGTAAGGGATTATGAATCGAATTATATAAAATTTGATTTGACAATTTTGCCCTTGAAATATGATCACGTGCAAGGCACGTGGTGAATTCCGATAAAAAAAACTAATCGGAAACCTAAGTAGGGACCAAATTTGGTCAATCTGAATATGTAAGGGACGTAAAATTACACTTTTAAAAGTGAGGGACGAAAAAGTCATCTTGTAAAATGTGAGGGACGTTTTGAACAATTTTTCCTTTAAATCTGTTAGTATAAAAATTATGACAATTAAAATATAATAAATATTAATCCAATTTCTAATAGCAATTCATTCTTATTTGTAATAGGTACAAATGACCAAAGTAAAAACAAAACACTATCACAAATTTTTGCTTAAAATCCGAGTCTACCACTTGTTTGCCTACTTATTGAGTCTAGAATTAGGATATAAATATGATGAAGGAAGAATGAATATGCATTAATTTGATCATTGACTACCTGGTTTTTTTTTTCCTACTCTATTTTTTTTTTAAGATGTAACTTGTAACTTTTCATAAGAGTACTTGATCTATTAAGGGTGAAGCAAGCCAATAAAGAAAGTGACAGAGAAAAAACATGGTCTATATAATTGTTGACAAGTGAGGTAACATCATAGAAGAAATGAAAAAACAGCAGCAGAAAGGTGTAGCATTTAGGTTAGTCAACTTCTGCAGTTAGGCCTAAGAAATTATAAGCGACTCTTCTTCACTGGTCCCAGCTCCTTTGCCTTGGCCCTCAACAAATGCTTCTGTATTTTTCCAGTTGCAGTCTTTGGCAATGGTCCAAATACCACAGATTTTGGAACCCAATATGCAGGCATCTTTGATCGACTGAATTTCATTATATCTTCTGCGAAGCTCTTTTGATCAGATTTTTCCAAGTCTCCCTTTAACGTGACAAATGCACAAGGTGACTCACCCCATTGCTCGTCCGCTCTTGCCACCACTGAAACTTCCAATATTGCAGGATGTTGATACAGCATATTCTCTACTTCAAGACTACTGATGTTTTCACCTCCAGATATAATGATGTCCTTCGATCTGTCCTTAATTTCTATGTAACCATCTGGATGCTTCACAGCAAGATCACCAGAATGAAAATATCCATTTGCAAAAGCCTCTTGATTGGCTTTGGGATTTTTCAAATATCCCTTCATCACAGCATTACCTCTGAAAACAATTTCTCCCATTGTGGTTCCATCAGCAGTAACGGGTGTCATGCTTTTTGTGTCGACAACATCAAGGCCTTCCAAGGCTACGTACTGCACACCTTGTCGAGCATTCAATCGCGCTTGGTTTTCAGGTGGCAGCAAATCCCATTCTGGTTTCCACACACATATGGTGGAAGGACCATATGTTTCTGAGAGGCCATAAGTGTGCGTAACGCGAAAGCCTCTTTGAGACATTGCAGAGAGAACAGAAGGGGGTGGAGCAGTGCCGGCCGTCATTACATGTACAATACGAGGGAGAGGGCGGATGGTCTCTCCTTTTCGAGCATTCACAATTGTATTGAGCACCACTGGAGCAGCACAGAAATGTGTGACGCCAAGATTGGCTATGGCTGAATAGATTGCCTTTGCCGTCACCTATCAAGATTAAATCACAAAAGATTAGTCAAATAAATCAGGCAACGGCTGCCTAATTAAGCAACAGGGAACATTACCTTATTCTCAGCAGAGACAAGAAAATTTAACTATCACAGGGAGATACCTGTCTAAGGCATACACTTGTTCCACACATAGCAGCCAGTGCCCAAGTGAAACACCAGCCATTGCAATGGAACATGGGAAGAGTCCATAGATAAACTGCCCCTTCTTTCATTCCCCATAGAAGAGCATTACTGAGAGCCATCAGATATGCCCCTCGATGGTGGAGCACGACTCCCTTGGGACTCGCTGTCGTGCCAGAAGTATAACCAAGAGCAATGCTATGCCACTCATCTTGTGGTGGTTTCCATGCAAAGTTTGGGTCACCAGTTTCCAGAAGTCTCTCATATTCCACTGTGCCTTTTGAAAGAGCATGTTGGAGTGACTTCGAATCACAGGTTTTATCAGCAATAACAACAAGAAGAGGAGGCCTGAAGTTGCCTTTGCTCTTGTCAGACAAGATTTTTAAAGCTTCCTCTGCCAGGGAGAAAAATTCTTGGTCAACCATTATAACAGCAGCTTCTGAATGCCCCAGAAGAAATGCAACAGTCTCTGCATTTAGACGAATATTGACAGCATTCAGAACAGCTCCTGCCATTGGAACTCCAAAATGTGCTTCGTACATTGCCGGTACGTTTGGTGCAATTACAGCAACCTAGTTTCATGAATAAGAGTAATATAATCAGTGGAAGTGATACCATTAACTCCACACAACTGAGCTGCAAGATACAGCAACAATTCAATCAACAACAACTCCAGATTTTGCACGATTTGCTACTCCTCAAATCAATTCCCTATTGATCCTGCTTTTGAGTTCTACGTAGTCAGCTGGAATTCAATTCTTTTGATCAATCAGGTGCAAGAAAAACCATAATTCTTCATTCTTTTCAGTTTGAAACTTTAGTGTACCAGTAGCATCATCTTTGCACTATAATCTAGTATTTTGGCAAAGGATATATGCCTGACTCTCAAGAATTTGAGGCCATTTAAGCATGAAATATGGTATTGGATCCTCGAATACATTTTGGTGCTACGTTATATCATGTATTAAGATGAAACGTGTCTACTCATTTACGTATCACTTTACTACATGTTACATTAACATCAAGAAGTGTAACGTTGTCATGAATGATAGCTTTTCTTTTTGTTCTCCACTCCACGTTATCTTGAAAACATTAGCAATTGAAAGTCTACCATGTTAGTATAATTTTTCCATCCCATATTCGTCTATAATGTAAATCCTCTTGCAAAAAAAAAAAAAAAAAAAAAAGTAAATCCTCTTTGTTATGATACAAATGTCAGCATTATTCTTTTCACAAGCTCTCGTGCTAAAATAGTCTAAGTGGCCTACCAATTACAAGACATTCATTGTCAAGAAAGATTTCAAACTAAGTTAATGAGTTCATTAACAATAATTGATAAATGCAAATCCGAAAGTTCAATGCAGCTAATTTTTTTTTTTCATTGTTCTCTTAATCCAAAATTATGTAATTAACAAAAATTGCACCTAAAAAATAGTCGAATGGTTTTCAAATATAAACACTAAGAAAGTAAAGCAAAACTAAAAAGGAAAGACCAGAAAGGATGGAATTACAGTGCTACCGAAGGTGACGGAACGTTTAATGAGAGCGGATGCTAAACTGCGGCAGCGCCGGTAAGTTTGGAGCCACGTGTAATGATCAGAGCCGTGGATGATGGATGTACGGCTGGGATGGACTAAAGCTGCCCTCGCCAGGAAGCCAAGTGGAGTCAAAGCTGTATAGTTGGCTGCATTCTTTGGGAGATGGTCTACATCTTTCTCCTCTACACCCATGGGTTTCTCCCTCCGGTTAGTGTGTATAGACTAAACGACGCCGCTTGGTTGGAGAGTGAGTGGACTGGTAGTAGTGGATCAGCAGCTGAAAAATGCAGCTTAGTCTTGCTGTTATATAGGTGTTGATGCCCATCTTTCTTTTAATTGAAAATAGATAAACAGGATCTGAGCAAATTTCATGGAGAAATGTATGAAGACTTTTTTTTTTCTTTTTTGTTTTTTTAACATTGTATGGAGACATTAGGTGTCCTGATTTTAATGATTTTGATTTAATGGCAAGTTACTATGTGCTTGCGAGAAAAGATACTGCTTGCTGATATGATATGTCACGTGGTATACCATTATCAATTATCGATAATTAAGTAATTGTGATGAATTATACTCTATTTACTCTAAATGAAGTATTATTTATAACAATCACTTGATAATATGTTATCAGAGATAATGCACGATTTGAACATATACGTACTTTATATGATGTATTTAGTATTTTTCTGTAAGTAATAGGAAGGTTGAAGACTCTCAAAATGGCTATTTTTCGAACTCAAGTCATCACGCGAACAAGTGAGAACCACTATTAATCCTTCTTTTAACAAAAAAAAAAAAAAAAGTGTTTTCTTAAGGTTGGCATGGCTAATTTTTTTTAAGTTTGGCACATGTCCACTTCTGACTCTATCACACTTCAGAATTTAAAAAAAAAAAAAAAAAAATCACATCTAGGGGGCAGAGTAATATTTATTTTGGTACTGTTAGTAGGAATTGAATAAGGGAGCTTTACTGCTGGACTCACATGGTTGATCATTGACTCATATGAAGAATCATATGTTGACATTTAACCATTAGAGGAACTATATATATTATGGAGGAAGTTATTGTGTAGTCTGGCCAAAGTTGATAGCTAAATGTTAGTGCTATTATTTTTGCATTCCAAAGCTTGCTTGCATGGTGGGATTGTTGTGGCTAGACCCTGTAGGCAATAGAGGTCAACATAGAGACTCTATGTTTAGATAAAAGTTTGAATTAATTCGGAAGTGTAATATGCTGCTGGGTTGTATGGTACTATGCATATAAATTCCATTTCCCACTCTTATGGAATTAGTTGTGTATCAAGTACTGAATAAGTACCCACAATCTGATCAATTCATGAAATATCTTGAAATTTATTTCATGTTTGCTAGTGGAAAATTGAGAAATTTCTGCTAGACAAGCGCATTTATCTCTATTAAAACGGTGCGTTATGAAGCGTGAAATATGAGAGAAGGGGTGTCATAATTGGATGTTTTGAATAAAACGACCTTTTCATTTTTTTGTTTTCATATATATATATATATATATATAGGATAAAATACCAAAAAACTCCTTGTGATTTGCTAAATATTCAATTTAACTCCCTATAGTTTAGACACTTACACTATAATTCTCTGTGGTTTCAACTAAATTAAAAATTGGACGGAAAGCATCCAATTTAACAGTTATACATGAAATACCAATATTGCCCCTATATAAATGAACTCTCTATAGTTTGTCGAATGTTCAATTTAACTCCCTCTGATTTGAAAAACTACACTATAACTTCCTGTGATTTCGACTAAATTAAAAATTGAATGAATAGCACCTCACATATAGTAAGGGTAATATTGACATTTCACACACAACCGTTAGATTGGATGCTTTCTGTCTAATTTTCGATTTAGTCGAAACCACGACGAGTTAAAATGTAAGTTTCTGAATCAAAGGGAGTTAAATTGAACATTTAGCAAATCACAGGGAATTTTTTGGTATTTTACCCATATATATATGCTAAGGCCAAACTCAATCATCAAAGTCATTCAACAATGTCAGAACCAAAAATGCACAGTACAGTAATCTTCCCAAAAGCCTTCATTTTTAATTAGACCACATGCTAAAATATTTCCAAAGAACAACCACATGCTAAGGTGGTCTAGATGTATCAGCCATCCACACATCGAAGAGGGAACACAAGACTGCAATTAGATTCTGAACAAGCTACAGGACTTCAAGCTTTAATATTAAATAGGAAATAAGATATTGACTTCAAAGTTGCATGCGAAACTCAAAATGATTAAGAGGTTTATCCATCCAGTAAAGTGGCTAGATTTGCTGGATTGCCAGTTGAAAGTACACGAGACAACCTTCTTTCAACTAACCATTGGCTCAGGGTTAGATGTTGACAGAATATCCAGCAGTGACTCGTGGGGCTCTAATTCTTCATGCCAAAGGGGAAGCGAGTCACCAGGATAGAACTTTCTAGCAACTCCTTCGGAGTTAATCTGCAGAAAAGAAGTGTAGAACAAATGTTTTGGTAAGTCATCAGCAATGCATTTAGTGTGTCAAAAGGGAAACTAAGGCTCAAGATCTATTTATTCTCGTCAAAATCAGCCATTGAAAAAAAGCATACTAGAATCCATACATTCTCATCAAAATCAGCCATTGACAAAGATCCATACATTCTCATCAAACTTAGCAAGTTGCTTATGGTTCCAGAGAACAGAAAGAACAAATAGAGCAAATTTAATTTCTCAAAGAGTTGGAGTTGAAACCACTAAAGGTGTAAACCAAAATGAATTTAGCATAAACAAAATACGAAAACAAAACAATATCAAGCTGAAATAAAGTACTAAAACAACATAAATTAGGGGCCTGAAATAACAAAAGCACAAGAACACCATTAGATTATTCTCTCACATAATTCCATCTCCAACTCCTCCTTGTTCCGCATATAACATGCCAAATCCTAGAGACTTGGCTATATCCTTTTTTAAATGATTATTAAAAACTACAAACCGGGTATTCTTAAACAAAGATGATTATGTTTGTCAAAAAAGATTACACTAGTGAGTTTGTTTGGATAAGAGTTTATTTGGATGATTTATTTGAGATAATTATTATAGCACTTTTTGTGATGTGATGTATGTGAGATAAAAAGGTGATTGAGATTTGTGAAGCAAATTATTTTTTTTTCAAATTATCTCAATCCAAACATACTCACTGCAATTTAATATTGGCTAAATGTGAAGGCCCATTGATGACCAAGTACGTTGAATACAAACACAAGTAAAGTTGATGAGAATTAACTCACAGTCACAGTCCGAACTACACCACCACTGGCACCATCTCGAGCAATGGCAAGAGAAACAGCTTTGACCACCAATTGCTGCATACAATCACAAACATGAGAAAGAAAACTTAAGCACATATGTACAAGCCGGTAAAATTAGGATTTCTGACTCTATTTCTCTGGATGAGAAAATCAGAGGAGCAGCAGAGAGGTTAAATGATATGCTACACTGCTAATACGACACAAGAAGCACATATCCACATATTTTCCAGTAAAATATTCTCAGTGCTTGGAAAACTGTGCTACACTTCATAAAGATTCCAATGGTCCCCAAAAAAAAAAAGGAAAAAAAAGCATTTTCAAATAAACAAAGTTTAGAAGAAACATAAAATATCAGAGAAAAAAGAATTCCTAGGAAAGAAATATTCGGCCATGCGCAATTTTCATATAGGCAACCTTAAAATTCAACGTCATCTCAGAGATACATAAGATGACGCAAATTTATTAAGCCTTAATGTTAGATTATTGCCAGTTCAGTCTTTTAACGACAAAGTTATCAACATCTACATAGATTTGACAAAGAACTTGAAACAATTACAAACCTCAGCTTCTTCTTGGGTCATCCCTTCCTTCCACGCTTGGTCAAAAAAACCATACAAATACGAAGAGCCCGATCCTGCACACACAAGTAAGCAACTATCAAGTTAAAAACTAAGTTACTAGAATTCAAATTCACCATATTCCTGAAATCAAATGCTAAATATAAGTATTCTCAAATAAGTTTTTTCCACCAAACTGATTGACTTGCTTAGGCCATGCACAGCAATTTTTAAGAACCGTTGAAGGTAATATGATAGTTTAAGAAATGGGACAAAGTGCTCATGGTATTAGTTAATTGAAATTTAAGGAGATAGTGAGGAAAACACAGCACTTCTATCCCAACAGTTAACTGGCAGCAAATAATGCAGCAGGCCAGCATGAAAGGCTATTCTAACATATTGATCGAAGCATTAGCAGAAGAAAAATGGCATACCTCCAATAGCAAAAGGCTGTTCAATAATTGTACCTCCAAGAGGTACTCCATATATTTTACCTCCTTCATATTTGTCCCATCCACCCACAATGAGGCCAGCTTGTAGCATGTTCTGAAAATTTAGAATGCAACTGATGAACTAATCAGCTAAAATAGGTATCCATCTATAAAAACTTCAGGCGACAATGAAAAGCACATAACAAGCGTGATATTGAAATAAAACTCACGTGGGAAGAAGTTAATTCTTAATTTAATGAATATGCAGATCCAATATGACAGACATAATCATACATACAACAAAATTCGATAAACAATATAGATGGTGGTAATGATGCAGGTAAGCACACAGAAAACAGTTAAGTCTAGGTTGTCTTTGATATTTAGCAAGATTCGCCAAATCCTACTTTGATACCTTTTCAAGATAGTGCGCAATACACAACATATGAGTAAAGGTGATTTTTCTAAAGCCAATAAATATTTAGCTTGACAGCAGATAAAAAAAAAACTGAAAAACTAATAAACCAGCCTCCAGACAAACCATGGGAAAGGGGTCCCACTACTGTCATTGTAACTTCATTCTGACCAGTTTTTCAAGCTAATCAAATATTCTTGAAATAAATAAAAGAACCCATTCTAGTTCATGGAGTAGAAACATAGCAGATTCAGTATGTTTCTTGCTTTCATTTGTCAAATCTTTTGAAGGTCACATCAGATGGCTCAAATACAAACAAAACTAACTGTGGTTTGTCAGATCATCATGACTCATCAAACTGTAACCAATTCATATACTGATTCATCAAAAGATGGTACGAATTCAGAAAATTAAATGGACCTTGTTATTATAGGCTAGCAATCTGACAAGGTTTGCAGCAACTTTAACAGTTGTAGGTTGCCCAAGTTGTATCCTGGATCAATAATAATGCATAAAAATCAGAGAATGCATTAAAGATTGTAAAGTGGTAAGAGGTGAAGTTGCCTCCAGAATTCTAAAAATACCAACCTTAAACTTCTAGAGAAAGAAAGAGACAAATAATAATAATAATAATATTATAGTTTTCAAGGCACAAACTGTTTTTGGCAAATGTAAAGCATTGGTTCAATAATTAGTAGAGCTCCAGAATAAAGGATAAAGAAGCTTACGTGTGTTGATGGAGAAAGTAGCGAACATAGTCTGAGATAGTTTGGGTATCTGCAGCCTGAGAAAGGAGGATGAAATAAACTTAAAACAAACACCAAAACATGTATTAAAGAAGACATTATGAAACTCATTGTTTCCAATAACACTGTGGTCTTGTTGAATTATAGACATCAAGGATATTCCGCCTTCCAGTTTTTTAGGTTCGTCTCAAATTGAAATCAGAAAATATGCTATGAAAAAAGGCAATTCAGAGTTATCAAAATGATATTTTTTCCCAATGGGTAAAGACCAGTTTTAAAAGATTGAACCCTCATCACTGCCTAAAATATTAGACATAGTGCATCAAGTTTGTATAATAGCAAATAGCCAAAGATATAAATGAGAATGGGAGAAGTAATACATTATTGATGCAATTCAAACATATTGCCTTCACCATTACAAGAACATTTAAGTGAAATTAGACAGCCAAGTGGCACTAAACCTTAAAAAGAACTAAATCATAAGAACAAAACCAATCAAAGAAAACATAAACATAACTGCTTACTTCGATAAATTCAGATGATAATAGCTTGTATCATATTTCAAAGGTAATGATTCTTAAATTCAGAATGTTAAAACCCTAGAATAATCCAAACCCACATTCATATATTGCTTAAAATACAAAACATAACAATGTTATAGAGAGGGAATTTCAATACCGATCCGGAGCGGCACAAGTAGACATTATCAGTCAACTGAGTGATCTTATCAGAAGCCCTATTTGCCACATACATTCCTACACCCAAAAAATTCCCAGCAAAAATCAGCCAAACCAACAACATCAATCAAAATTATTTTAAAATGCATCCTTTTATGAACTCAATCAGCTAGAAACTAAAATTGGGGCCTCAAAGATGGAAACTTGGGAAAGATTACCGGTGCTGGTGCGAGAATCGGCGCCGAGGACAACGCCGCCGTTGTAGGTAACGCCGATTATGGTGGTCCCCGTCGAAAGAGGTGAATTGAGATCGCCTGAGTTCAGGTCCATGGTATCGTTGATGGGGAAGAAGAAGAGGATTTCTAGAGCTTTACTGGTATCGTCAATGCGGAAGAGGGGTTTCTTCAGCTTCACTTCAAAATTTTAGAAGACGCCAGCATCAGCTTTATGTATGGGCAGAAGTTGCTTGGGCGATGGGTAGGCTTGCCAATTGGGCTCATTGGCTTGAGCCCGGCTCGCTCGAGGCCCGGTTATTATTTCTATTGGGTTCGGGTTGTGAGAGTTCGTATGGATTAGCATTTTTTTCCCATAACTGTTTTATTTTTGGAGTACAATAACAACTCCAAATATACACGTACGATTTTAAATACAACTTATAAAAATAAAAATAAAAAATAATAAGATATTATCAAATTTTAAAACATTTTCTTCTTTCACCTACCACCACCACCACCATTATCACTATCTCTCCTTTTTTTTCTCCTCCATCTACACCACCATCCATTTCCTCCCTCCTTGTAATTTAAAAGATACCTTATTAAAATTTTAAATTCTAAAAATGCCTCATAATACATTCCAAAAAATACCCTTAGATACACTCTCACAAATATCTAACCATCTAAAATTTTTGAAAACACCCTCTAAAACAACTCCAAAAATACCAATTCATACAAAAAAAAAAAAAATCTACCACATTTTCTTCTTCCACCACACACTGCCACCTAGCACATAACACTACCGACCGCTGTCATCGCCATTATCGATTCCTTTCTCTCTCCTTATTCTCCTCTCTATCCTCTTTCTTCTTCTCCTTCCTCCTCCCCCCTCCCCCCTCCCTTCCCTTTCATTCCTTTTCCCCGTATCAGCAGCCTCCCTCTTCTCTCTCCATTTTCGATGGTGACTAGAGGGCCTAGTCGCCGTCGATCACAACTAGATTTGAATTCGATTATGACTAGTCATGGAAAGAGATGGGGAAAAAGGAAAGAAGGGGAGGAGGAGGAGAACAAAGCAGATTAAGGGAGAAAAAGAGGGAAATAGAGGAATGAGGAAGGAGGAGGAGGGACGAGACGGTAGTGGTGGGTGGCAATGGGTGATGTTGGAGAGTGGTGTGAATTTTTAAAAATATCCAAAAAAAGTTTTAAATTATAAAAATACCTCAAAATATATCCCAAAAGCACCCTTAAAAACATCATAATACATTTAAAGTGAAAGTTTTTCAGATATTATATTATAGTAAGATTTTTGAAAAATATCCCTAAAAATAACTAATATAAACAGAGCTCTAATCCATAAGGATATGATATTTCTTTTTCAAAAACAATAGGAGATTTTCTTAATGACAAAATTATAATACACTTAATGAACAAGGGCTCAATGTGAGCTATACAAAAATTTACTGATGGTGCATTTGATAAAACTGAAATCTGAAAACTAAAGTTTGAAATCTAAAATTCAAAATCTGAATCTATTAAATTATTGAATTGTTAAGTATTAAATCTAATACATGTGGGTGCATATCACATTCAGTGATAAGTGAATAGCTTATCATTTAATTTTGGAAGCACGTTTTGCCTAGAAAATTCAGTGCCACTTAATTAATTTAAATGTTCAATTTTTGATTATCAAACGGTTTGAATATATTAAGATTTGAATCCATTATATTTAAATACTGAACTAGGTTATCAAATAGGGCCTAAGACACTAAGGATTTAGGAATTCCTCACCAAAAGTTGTGCTTTGAGCAACTTTGCTCAATTTTTTACGTAGTCTATTCTATTCAATAATTGGACAATCAAATGAGCATTTCCTAAACATTGAGCTAAAATCCTTGATGTCCTCTAGGTGTGCAGAAATTCTAATGTCGCTTGAGGATGGTTTGCTGATTAGACTTAGGATTTGGTTGCAAGATGTGTGGACTTTGACACTCTCCCATCCTTGATCCTTGACCTTACTAAAGGCCAATTTAATGGCCTATAAGTAGTCCAGAATCATGGAATCGGTACTTCTTTCCCTTAGTTTCCATGTCGCTTGCAACTGGTTTTGGTTGTTTTCAACAAAAATTCCAATCCCCACGTTTTAACCTTCCTTGTGTTGCCCTATTTCCACACATATTTTTAGTGTATTTTCTTCTTTTGCAAACCTTTGTTCTTGTTTAGAAGCTACTTCTATTTCTGAAATACTCATCTTTGTTGGTGTGTATTATGTTTGTTTATATTCCTCCCAATCATTCACTACTTTTTTGTATTACTTCCATAGGGTGTCTCTCTTTATCTTTGAACTCCCTATCATTTCTAACCTTCCATATCTACCACAATATATCCACTGTCAAAGCAATGTGCTCCATGCCGTCCTTTCTTCTCTTTGCTTGCATTAGTCTTGTCCACTAGCTCTTGAAGTTACCTATGTGTGCATATAACCTATCCCATTGAAGGGGGCCCATTTTCCATATCACTCTTGCTTTTCCACATTGAAAGAAAAGATGTTCCAGTGTCTTAGCCTCCTCACCACAATTCTTGCAAATCAGTTCTCTTTTTCTGGTTCTTGTGAAAATAGTTTTTCTAACTGGTAGGACTTGATTTAGGCATTTCCAAATGAACAGTTTCTGCTTATGCTTGATTTTCATTTTTCATAACTATTTCCATGCCCTTTCTTTCTCTCTTGCATAGCTTGTCTCTCTCTCTCATTGTTGGCCCTTCTTTCTTGTTGTTTTTTCTCACTAGTCATTGCTTCATATGCTGATCTAATTGTATACTACCCTGCACTGCTATGGCTCCAAAAGTAGCTGTTTGGCCTTCCTGCTAGGCTTATAGGTATTTTAAGGATTTTTCCTGCTTCTTCTGAGCAAAAGATCCTGAAAATGAGTGTTATGTTCCATCTGAAATTAGTTCTTCCACTTTGTTTAGCTTGCAATCATGAGGGTTAGGTGAATTTAATTTTTCACCCCTGCAATCTTCCCAGATTCTTGTACTTCTTCCATTTCCAAAATTTTTTTTGGCACTCTTATTTACCTCTTCTCTTGCTCCCATTAAACTTTGCCATATCCAAGATGCATTATTCTTTTCTTTGCAGTTTAGAATTGAATCTTTGGGATAGTACTTTACTTTCATGACTTTACTCACCAACAGATTTGGGCGTGTTAGTACTCTTCATATTGTTTACCAAGCAATGCCTTATTGAATCTTTGAAAATCCCTAAATCCTAGTCTTGCATTATACTTCTCTATTGTTAACCTTTTTCAAAGTACCAATGAATTTTTCCTTTTCATTCTCTTCCCCCCACTAGAAATTTGCCATCAATGCACTCATCTTTCTGCACAGTTTTACAAGAAGCTTGAAACATGACACTGCATACATAGTAGTGTCATTTTGCTTTTTCAAAGCCAAAAAAAGAGTTAACGGGCCTACAAATGAGCCGGGCCTATACTCATACACGAGGCGAGATAACTGAAGCCCAAGTACAAACTCAAGCCCAAGCAGCCCAATCCTAAAGCGTGTAGCTTTGGACCACTGGTCTTAACTCTTAAACCTGAGAGGTAATTTCTTACCACGCCAGATTTCCCGTTCCCACCAGCAAGAGCTCCGGCCCGGACAGCTCTCTACCTCTCCTTCTCCCTCCACCAAATTTCAAAAAGTTTCCGGCCACCGGCGGCCTTGTTCGACTCCATTTATCAAAGGTAAGATTAATTTCCCGAAAATTTGAAGAAATTACCCTTTTTCCCGTTATTTTCTGCTCTTGCTTATATCTTTTGCTGCATTTACCTTTTGATTCTGCACAATGTTTCCTTTTGCCGCCATTGAAATCTGTACATGCATGCGAACAAAGCATAATAATGAACTAAACATTACTTCTTTTCGATTTCTCAGTCGAATAAACATAGGAATTTCAGCTTGGAAGTTGCATATATTGAATATTGACACATGTGTGTGTGTGTGTTTTGTGTTTCGTTGTGGTTAGGGCTTTTATGTGGTTAAACGAGATTGTAAACTGAATTGAAGAATGTGTATTATGCGGTAATGCCCTAAAATTGGGAAGGTTTTACTTTTCGTAGCATTTTTATTTGTTTTGTCCACGTTGAAGTAAAAACCCTAGCTTTAGTTGCTAATATTTTGATGTGTAGGGAGAGAGAAAGAAAGGAGCAGAAATGCTTGTTAGAGTTTGTTTTAAGATTTTTTATCTTTTTTCTTTCTCCCTGGTTTTGGGTGCAGAGTATCGGAGTGTATTAAGGGTTTCTATTAGAAGCTGTAGCAGTTAGGAATGGAGGGGACTCCGAATAATGGGAAACGTAAACAGCCTGAAGAAGATTTAGAAAATGACGAGAATTTGAAGCAGGATTCTGCGTCAAAAAGGCGTACTTTGTCTAGGACATGTGTCCATGAGGTGGCTGTTCCGAGTGGGTATAGTTTGAGTAAAAATGAGTCGATTCATGGGACGCTTTCGAATCCTTTTTATAATGGGGAGATGGCTAAGACATATCCATTTAAGCTTGATCCCTTTCAGGAAGTTTCTGTGGCGTGTTTGGAGCGGAATGAGTCTGTTTTGGTGTCGGCACATACTTCTGCTGGGAAAACTGCTGTTGCTGAGTATGCAATTGCAATGGCTTTTAGGGATAAGCAGAGGGTTATTTATACTTCTCCTCTCAAAGCCCTGAGCAATCAGAAGTATAGAGAGTTGAACCAGGAGTTTTCAGATGTTGGATTGATGACAGGTGATGTAACACTCTCGCCGAATGCAAGTTGTCTGGTGATGACAACCGAGATTCTGAGGGGCATGCTCTACAGAGGTTCTGAGGTTTTAAAAGAAGTTGCCTGGGTTATATTTGATGAGATTCATTACATGAAGGACCGTGAAAGAGGGGTTGTTTGGGAGGAAAGTATAATATTTCTACCTCCTGCTATCAAGATGGTTTTCTTGTCAGCTACAATGTCAAATGCTACGGAGTTTGCGGAGTGGATATGTAATATACACAAACAACCCTGTCATGTGGTTTATACAGATTTCCGACCAACACCTTTGCAACATTATGTGTTCCCTATGGGCGGATCTGGCCTTTATCTTGTTGTGGATGAGAATGAGCAATTCAGGGAGGATAATTTTGTGAAGTTGCAAGATACATTTACAAAGCAGAAGCTGGGAGATGGCAACAAAAGTGCGAATTCCAAAGGAAGTGGCAGAATTGCAAAAGCTGGAAATGCTTCTGGTGGTACTGATATTTACAAGATTGTCAAGGTCCAATTGCACTGTATTAATTACTTTTGTATTCTGTTTCTCTACTAATATTCCACTTTGCACTTGGGGTTTCAATTCTGAACTACAACTTCTATTGACTATGTAGCTACTTTTAACTTCTGTACAATCAAATCGCTAATCGCAACTTAAATTGTTAATTTTTATCTTATCCTTCCCCGTTAGTTCTTATCTGAAATTCTGTGTGTAGGCTTCCTTTTTTCTCCTTCCTTGTATTGGTGATATGTTTTTTAAAAACTCTGAAATCCAAATGTTGATTATATTTCAGATGATTATGGAACGTAAATTTCAGCCAGTAATAATTTTTAGCTTCAGTAGAAGAGAATGTGAACAACATGCAATGTCCATGTCCAAACTTGATTTTAACACCCAGGACGAGAAAGATGTGGTTGAGCAAGTTTTCCGAAATGCGGTGCTCTGCTTGAATGAGGAAGATAGAAGCTTACCAGCAATTGAACTGATGTTACCACTGCTTCAAAGGGGAATTGCTGTTCACCATTCTGGCCTACTCCCAATTATCAAAGAATTGGTGGAACTCCTCTTCCAAGAGGGACTTGTTAAGGCTCTCTTTGCCACTGAGACGGTAACATTGTAACTGAAAAGTAATTTGGCTTTTTTTAATTTAATGTATCCCCAATTTCACCTTGTTTACTTCCAAAAGTAGAAGGTGAGAGCCCTTCAGCTGAGGATCTTATCTCATTATTTTGATGTTAAAAAAGCTGCTTTGAAAAAATATTCATTTGGAAAAACTTTTGAAAATTCAAATGGCGTTTTTGTCTTAGAAGTTTTGGACAGTAAACACTTTTTTTTACAAAAGTCTGTAGCTTAAAACAAGCTAAAAGCATGAGACAACGGCAAAAACAGATACCTTATAGAGCTTCAATTAGTTGATTTAAGTGAATACAGAAGCATGTCACAAGATAATAGTAATTGTTAGATTGCTATCTTATAGTTTGCAATGGGATTAAACATGCCGGCAAAAACTGTGGTGTTTACGAGTGTCAAAAAATGGGATGGTGATAGTCATCGGTTCATTGGTTCTGGTGAGTATATCCAGGTGAGTAAGTGCCATATCATTCTATCATAAATTCATTGTGTTTCCTTTCAGCATTTGATCTCAGAAATTTCATTGGGTTTTCATCAGATGAGTGGAAGAGCTGGTCGACGTGGCAAAGATGATCGAGGAATCTGCATTATAATGATTGACGAGCAGGTGGTTAACTAACTAGATTATACTTATGATAGTGTGTTATTTTCAAAGAGAGCTAATTCAAGTTCATAGTATGCATTTCATGGGCTCTGGATTGCCTTTCCTCAAGATCGAGCTTTTCCTTTCATTTTTCTTTTCTTGCTGGCTATTGGTTATTTCCCATTAGTCTTACTTTACTAATTAGAGCAGTCAAGTGTGCATTGAAGTGAATCATTCTTTATTCTTTTTATAAATGTTTCCAAAATGTAGAACTTCAAATATTTGTGGTGACTGGTGCATGTTTTGGTCTGGATTCTAGATGGAGATGAATACTCTTAAGGACATGGTTTTGGGCAAACCAGCCCCACTGGTCAGCACTTTCAGGCTTAGCTACTACTCTATCTTGAACTTGATGAGTCAGGCTGAGGGACAATTTACAGCTGAGCATGTGATCAAGAATTCATTTCTCCAATTTCAGTATGAAAAGGTTTGCATCTTGATTATAAGTTGTTAACTTCCAACAGAAAGAGGGAATATTGTTTACAATTTACTTAGCACACTTTACAATTTCTAAACCTTATTTCCCCCTTTCTAGGCTTTACCTGATATAGGAAAAAAGGTATCCAAGTTGGAAGAGGAAGCTGCAAAGCTTGATGCCTCAGGGGAGGTATACAATTTTGCTAATGTGCTATCATTTTATGTTCTTTCTGATCCACATTAGCTCCTGATATCGTTTTTGTATCTATTTTTAGGCTGAAGTTGCTGAATATCATAAACTAAAGCTGGAGATAGCGCACCATGAAAAGAAATTGATGGCTGAAATAACACAACCTGAAAGAATTCTTTATTTCCTGCAGCCTGGAAGGCTGGTATGTTGTGAAAGGTTCTTCTTATCAAGAACTCTTAACAGTTCAAAATTGGTTTCAATAGAAGTTTGTTTTCTTGATGTTAATCTTCAATTTTCAGTTAGAATGTTCTAGGTACTCTGGTTGCATATATCATGGTTGAAGTTGTGTTTATTTTTGTATTTTCATTAGAAATTTATAATCCTAAAACTGGATATGTGGTGGTCGAAAAACCCTCTGTCAAGGAGTTGCAACGTATCCTGTGATTTTCTATAATAGTGAACATAGATTATGACTGATATAATGCAGTTTCTGAATAGAATAACAATTAAATTTACGACTCTACTTTCAGATTTTGGGGAAAAAGGGCTACTTTTATTGGAAAATGGAGTTGTATAGGTTACTTCCTGGAAGGTGTTCAAGGATGTTCTTTAGAACTTCTTCAATTTTGTTCTAACACGTTACCATGAATTGCGGAAGGGCTGAGTCTGAAACTTAATTACAGATTGAGTTGAGAAATTCTAAATTATTCTGATTTTAGCTGAATTTCCTCGAGGATTAATTTTTCTCGAACAGCTTAAGTAAGCTAGGAAGCATGGACACTTGTAGGAGTTTGATGTGCATCTATCTAGGCATGAGGTGGCATGACTTAGAAGCATAAAAGCATTCCCCTATTTTGTTGATTGCCAACAGGCTATGGGATGGAGGATGTCATAGGACAAATGCTGCAAAAGGAATACCTTTAAATATATGAAATAAGCTCATCATTAAACTTAATGTGCACATTCACCTATTACCCACATTTTCTCTACGCTGCTGACTAAGTGCACAAACTTTTGTCAAAACGTGTGCTTCATGTGTTTTTGAGTTTTGAAGCTTTTGTTATAGAAGTTACTTTGAGAAAGTGCTCTCTTCATGGGAATAAAATAGGGAAAAATGTTCGTCACATTTTCACCATTTTGATTTTTAGATTTTTTTTTAAATGATTAAATGCACATGTGATGAACATGGTAGAAAGTTGCCATACAGAGGAGGAACATGAAGCCACATTTCTTAGTGGCTACATGTTGCCTAATGGGGAAAAAACGATTTAAGGTTCCTTTTGTAAGTTTTTTTTTTTTTTTTGAGTTCCTTTTGTATGTTAGTTTACTACCACCTCATGTCACATTGAAGTAACCAACTTTTGAATGTCAATGTGTAGTAGATATGGTATTGCTAGATACAAGAAGCTGCGTGCACCTTTTGCTTATTTTCTAGATTCATTCTGAGAATCAGATTCCCCTGCATTCATTCATGTCTGAAGCTAGTCTTGAAAGGCAAGAAATAAGGAGAGGCAGAAACATAGTTACATACCTTGTGGGTTAGTTTCTGCAGCCTCACGGTCAAGCCAGTTATTGGAGTTTGAGAACATTTACTATGGCGAATAATTTAATCTTGACAGCTATTATTGGAGATCTTTGTTCTTTTGGTATCTTTTCTTTCAATCATAGGATCTTAAAGCGGAAATACATTGGACTATGAATTAACAGATAATTTAACATTTAGTAAGTGCACTGCTGGTGGAAGTTAAATGTGAGACTCTTCATCATATTAACATTCTTGCCAATAAACAAGGTGCCCTTGGCCGCTGTTGGACCTCTCTGTGCAATTGTTTGAGATGAAGACATGGTAGCTGAAAGTATTGTAGGTGAGTTCCTCTGCATTTCATGGATAGCCGGTCATGTGGATCTGATCTGTGGTCTTTATCTTACCAATAGACCTTCTGTTTTATCTTTAGAGGATATCAGCTATAGGTCAGTTTTTTCTGCAGGGGCTTAGGTTGTCTTCTTGATCAAGTAGATGTGGGACCAAGACCTAGAGTTGTTCGACAATTTGTGCTGTAATGCTCTATGTCAAAGTTTTCCTTAAATCAAGTTCTATGTTAGAGTCTACATACATTTACAGCTCATGGGCAAATTAGCAAATTATTTCCTGGCAAAAATATATGAATTTTCATGCTAAAATTTTTTATGATGCAGGACAAAGGGCGACTTTTCCTAAGAGTACATAGTAGGCAAAATTTAGGTTTTGGCAGGGTTCCACCGATGGAGTGCCTGGTTAAATTTTTGAATGCAACGTGTTTAACTACCTTTTAAGACACAGATTGAAGTTCGATCCGAAAAAATTATTATAGCCCTCTATAACAGTTGCCACACTTGATAATGACTCATTCATGTAGGATGGTGGGAGAAATATTCACATGATTACGATAATAACATCTCAGAAATCTCCATGGGTTATTACTTTTATGCTTTAGCTGCAATTGAAGAAATATCTCAGGATAATTGCTCAATCTATACTGCAGCAGAAGATTTACGTTAGTTTCTATAGCAAAAGTGACCTAGAGAATATTTGTATTGTGACAGATACTTGGACTTTTACGTCAAAAGGAGGACTGATGACTCTTATAGAAGACACTTGGAGGTCTTTCTCTGAAAATTACCATGGCTTCCTTTCTATTATCTGAAAGACCAAAACGTGCTCGACTCCTATAGCTTAAGTAATCCAGCTCAATATTAAAGTTAATTTGAAATAAGCTGGAGAAGATACTTAAATTGTTGTTGTTGAGAATTGGAAATACCCATATTACAAGGCATTAAGTGGATGCAACTCAAAAATACAAAATAATTTGCAACTGACACTTTAGTAACGTGAATTCACAAAGTAGAGGTTGTTACGGAATTAGGGCTGCAAATGAGCTGAGTCGAGTCGAGTTTTGAACTTATCGAGCCGAGTTGGACTTGCTATGTGCGAGCTCGAGTTCGATCTCAAGCTCATCGAGCCAAAAAAAATGAAGCTCGAGCTCAACTCGACTTAGGAAAAGGAAAGTTCGAGCTCAACTCATTCTGGCTTGCGAGCAGCTCGAGTTTCGCTCAACATTCTGGCTCGCGAGGAGCTCGAAGTCAGCTCGATTTTAATTGATGTAGGGGCATTTTTGTAATTTCACATTAACTCAAGCTTTTCGAGCGGCTCTTTGAGCAATTGAGCCTAACAAATGGCTGCTCAAGTTCGACTTATATATATTAATGCTCGGCTCGAGATCGGTGTTGACTCTCAAGCCAGCCCTATACGGAATGGAGTGCTGATCTAGATTTCTGTGCTTTCTTTTTAAAACCTTGTTTTTCTTTCTCTTGTTAATGTCCAAAAGATGCAAAGGAGCCCCATCCCATATTCTGGACTTCACTTGTCTCCTTCTGTGGTGCTCCAGCTTTGCAAATGGGTATCAGCAGATCAGTCACATGCAGGTTGAAGGCCTTGTGAATTACCCTCTCTGATGTACCTTTGAGATGCTAGTTCTGTGTCTTAAACACATTGACTATTTAATTTCATTTATCAAGTTGTTATAGTATTTATCCTGGTTTTTGAGTTATGGCATTGCATTTATTGGCACATCTATTCCTCACCTTTGCTTTCTTCTATTCCAAGGTTCATTTCCTCTTTTTCTTGAGTTGGGGGAGGGGGGTTGTTGGTTGGGGGAGGATGAGGTACTTTCATCTGACCTTTTCCTTTTAGAATCATACTGATTGAGTATTTGTCCTCCTCTTCTCCAGCAGTTTTGATCAATTTGCCACTCTTTATGCCGTGCTCATGTTATTCTCTTGACTTGCAGGTGAAGGTGCGCGAAGGGGGAACAGATTGGGGATGGGGAGTTGTTGTCAATGTGGTGAAAAAGTCCCCACCAGCATCGGGTTCTTTGCCTGCTGCATTGGCTTCGGCTCGTGGTAATAGCTACATTGTGGATACTTTGCTTCATTGCTCACTTGGATCAAGTGAAAATGGTTCTCGTCCCAAGCCATGTCCCCCTCGTCCTGGAGAAAAGGGAGAAATGCATGTGGTGGGTAGATAACTAATGCAATTGAAAGATTTTTGCATCTTTGAGTGATGGGCTAACATTCCCCAATTTGAGAATGCCATTATTAGTGTTCGATATATTTTTGGAAGTTAAGATGCAATATGTGCACAGATAAGGCATGTTCTTTTTATCCTTCAGGTTCCTGTTCAGTTGGGCCTAGTTTCCACCATCAGCAAAATCAGAATATCAATTCCTTCAGATCTTCGGCCACTTGAAGCTAGGCAAAGTACGCTGCTTGCAGTACAAGAGCTAGGGAAACGTTTTCCACAAGGCTTGCCAAAGCTTAATCCTGTGAAGGTATATGGGCATGGGCACTCTGATGAATTTTCTTGGTGTGCAATATTTGCTTGTATAGATATTATCAAGCATGACATACACATTTTGATGTCCCATGCAATTTATGTGTTCCATGTTATTGAGTTTTTTTTTTTTCTCTGGCGGATTGGGGAGGGTGGAAATTGGGTTGGTTCCTCAATAGCTTGTGTGTATTTAATTTGGGATGGGTATGGCGACACTGAAAAAGGTGAATCCCATCAACGATTTTACATGCCTTTATGAAGAATTGTAGTCATATATTACTATTTCATGAAGACAGTTGGAGCACCATCAATCTTCTGACTTTTTGCTGAATTTTCACTATTTTTTTGTGGTGCAATTTTTTCTGCCTGCAGTAGCATTTTGTTGTTATTCTAATAACATTGGGCAGCAATTGGAATTGGGTCTTGGATGTTTAAGATGTTTAGGGGCATAGTTGTCTTTTTTTTTGTGATTGATATCGCTCCCTTTCTTTCAGAAGAAGGTCCACCATCCATACAAAGGGACACATAACCATAAAATATTACTCTAAAGCTCTATGCAACCAATGAGTAGGAAAGGGCCAACATGCTATTAACTTTTATTCGGTTTGTTTGAGCCCCTTCTGTGACTTGCTTCATGCTTTTTCGTTAGAATACTATTTTCTTCAAGTGTTTGTTTATAGTCATGCCCAGATGAAGCATGGGTTGCATTTGGAAATGGATTTTTTTTTGTTTGGGGGGGGTTATTGATTTATGTCTTTTGTCTTTCTATGTGGCTGTGAATGTTGCATCCTCGCACCCTTCCTCCTTTTTTGTCCCTTTCATGATGCTTCGTTTCTGTGTTATATTGTAGATACTCTTGCTAGTTCAATGATCATGACAGAAGAATCTTTACTTAATTTGGTAGATATGTGTTACTAGTAGACATCTTTTCTTCTTATCTAATTCTAAGATGCATGTAAAAGATGTTATTTTTAGCAAAATATTTAGGTAATTTATCTCTTCATCTGTTTCTTTTTTACTTTAAGCTACATTCTTTGGCAGGACATGGGCATAGAAGATCCTGAAATTGTGGAGCTGGTAAATCAAATTGAGCAACTTGAACAGAAATTATTTGCTCACCCAATGAACAAGGTTTGTCAAACATTTTGCCATTTGCATGTACTTCTAACTTGACTATGTTACACCAGAAGGTGATTACAGTAAGCTGTCCTGAAAGTCATGGAAATTTCCTATTTTTGAACCCCTCATTTGATGGCCTACTTTATTGCGGTGCATGAACTTTTGTAGTCCCAAGATGAACATCAACTGAAAAGTTTCCAGCGAAAGGCAGAAGTAAACCATGAAATTCAACAGTTAAAGACAAAAATGCGTGATTCTCAGGTACTTTTTCTTCCACATTGGGTCCTCTTGCACTTAGATCTTGAAGTTGATGATCAATGAAGTCTGGGGTTCATTTGGACAGTATTATTTTTCCACTTTGTTGCATTTTTGTGTCTGACATACTATAGTTGGTTTATTTATTATTGTTTAAGTCGTTTGTTTGAAGTGAGAGAATTGATTGTTTTTAAAGTTTACTTCATGGATTTGGTGATATCATTTTGCTACATCATACCTCTTGACGATTAGCAAATTGGGCATCTATATTTTGGCATAATTCATAAGCCAATAGCTTGATTTGTCCTGTTTCTCATGTTTTCAGCTTCAAAAATTTCGCGATGAACTCAAGAATCGTTCTCGTGTATTGAAAAAGCTGGGCCATATTGATGCTGATGGTGTTGTCCAGCTGAAAGGACGGGCAGCCTGCTTAATAGACACAGGAGATGAACTCCTTGTTACTGAATTAATGTTCAATGGTAAATCTCTTTCTGGTTCTTAAAACTTCTATTGTACTTTGTTTGGTTCTTTACATAATTTTTGTTGGGATAAATATGTGGCCCCCCAACTTTGGCTTAAAAACTAATTTGTATAGTGCAAACATATATTGGCAACCATAATCTAGTTGAAGTCTGTGTCCATGGTAATAATTTGTGCATTTTTGAATCTGCAGCATCTGATTATCGCCCTTCAAATCGTAGTCAATACTGCCTTCTGTTGATTGCTGTAAATATTAGTTATATTACCATTCAGGAATTTATTCTAACTAATATTCTGAATCTTTTTTTTTTCTTTGGCCGGCAGGAACATTCAATGAGCTGGACCATCACCAAATTGCAGCTCTGGCAAGTTGCTTTATACCGGGAGATAGATCAACTGAGCAAATACATTTGAGAATGGAACTTGCTAGACCATTACAGCAGCTCCAGGACAGTGCAAGAAGAATAGCAGAGGTTTGTGTGATTCATCTTAATCTCAGTCCTTTAATCATGTTTCCAAATTCTCACTAACTCCAATTGATTTCAGTGGGCTCTTGATAACTTATTAAAGTTTTGTTACAATGAATATTCTCCTTTGTTTTGATCTATTGATAGATATATGCTGTGTTCAATGGTTATGCCTCACATGCTTTTGAAAATCTTGCATTAATTATTGCATTATTGGTGTACCTGTTTGTCCAGCCTTTCCTTGTATGATAGTGATATCCTAATCCAAGTTTTTCTTAGGTGATATCCTAACCCAACTGGTTGACTGCTTGGTCTTCTTTGAAGTTTGAACTTCAGCTCTAAAACATTTTCATCTTTTTATGCTAGATTTAATATATCATGAATGGAATGATGTTGTTTTATATTGCCATTCAACCAGACACAATCTAGAAATTAATAGCGAAGTTTGGAGAAAATTGATCTCTACAAGTGGCACATATACATAATGCCAGTTGTATCCTCTGTTTTACAGATACAACATGAATGCAAATTGGAGATAAATGTGGATGAGTATGTGGAGGCATCCATACGACCGTATTTGATGGATGTAATTTATTGCTGGTCAAAGGTTAGTGAAATGTGCTGTATGGAATGCTGATAGTCATGATTAAGTGGTGGAAATGCAACCATTTTTAGCAGCCTCATGGTGTCAGTTCATGTTTTCGCTCCGTGGTTATGTTTTAGTATTTTTATGACTCTGTGAAGTTGTCTCTGACTTTACTTTTTCGTTTTTTAAGTGTAGATTTTTCTTTTGAATGCATTATGTTGTGGTGGTGTGTTGGAGCCACAAAGCTTTAATATAATCATGATCAAGTTTGGAAACTTCTATAGTTCTCTGCCTTTGGTTTTAGAATCAGTTGAAAATGTGGAAATTTGAGCATCTGCATTCATGCTTGCCTTATCATCTATTTACTCTTAAAGGTACAATATATTAAATTGTTAAAAAATGATGATCTATGTATTGTCAAGAACAGTCTAATTAATTTATTCAGCTGCCTTCGCTTCATATTTATTTAATTTATTTGGAGATTTCGTTTCCAAAATCACTTTGTATATTGTTTTGGGTGTTGGTCACATTCAGAATTTATTTGTTCCATGCTCTCACACACACACTCTCTCTCTCTCCAACCCCCCCCCCCCCCCCCAAAAAAAAAAAACAAAAACCCCCCTACCAAAAAAAAAAGATACAGAATCAGTTATCTGTCTGTTGAGTGACTTGCGGTTTATTAAAATTTCATTTTTCCTTGCTCCAGGGAGCATCTTTTGCTGAGGTCATACAAATGACTGATATTTTTGAAGGTAGCATTATACGGCTAGCTAGAAGGCTTGATGAGTTTTTAAACCAGGTAAATATGGTCATGGTTTACAGCAACCTCTTATTTTCTAATTCATTGAGTAGGAAATGGTTGACAATCTGGCAGTCAGATATCAGGACATGTTGCATTTGTTTTATCAGCAGAAAGTAAGATCGTGGTGAGTAGAATCAGATGATAGGACAGAGGGACAAGGAGTGGTGATATTCCTGTTGTCTTTGGAGTTGGAGTACATCCTATCTTGTTCTGTATTGAAATGGGAGTGTGTTTTGAGTCTCAGTTATTGGCTGATGTTGAATATTAGTACCTGCACAATGCATTTCTGCTCCTCCTCTCTGCCTTGTTAGTTGAAATTATTGAGTGGTGGTTTGTGTGGATAACTCGTGAATTTAGGATCTGATTCTCCTCGCATTCCTGAAAATGAATGACATTCCATTCAGATTACAGCCGTTCAAGCATTTCTTTCTCATTGAAATAGCCGCTGCAACGTTTTGCATAGTTCTCGATGGATTTCAGCTTGAATTACAGCTTGAGATGTTCTGACATTATCATGATCATTTTTTTGCGGTGCCTGCAGTTGAAAGCAGCTGCGCTTGCTGTGGGAGAAGTTGATTTGGAGAAGAAGTTTGCTGCAGCCAGTGAAAGCCTCCGCCATGGTATCATGTTCGCAAACTCTCTTTATCTCTAAACTTGTATACCGGTGGTCCTATGCTGTATATTTTAGAGCTTTAGTACTTTTTTGCATCAGAAATTAGCGCCCATTCTGGAAGCGCTTAACCAGTTAGCGCCTTTACATGTGTAGCTCAACGTCGTATAGATTCAGAGTTGTAACTTTAGCGGTCGTAAAAGGAAGGAAAATTTAGTGAATTTTCAGAGATCTAAAGAGTTCCCTCTGACATTGTATACATGTTGAATATATGTAACATGACAAAGTAAGTTTTGCATTTTTGATCAAACTACTTTTTTTTTTTTTTTGTTCATTTGGCGCTGTGAGAGAATGTGTATTCGCTAATAAGTTTCAACAAAACGGGACTGAAAACAGTTTAACTGGCACATCTGTGACCAAGATCTTCAAGGACTTGAAAATACGAGCAGCATAACATCATGAAGTAATTTACTCGGGCGAAGAGTTTATGAGCTCTAGTTATGAACAGAACGAATCAGTAAAAGCAGCCAAAGGGGCAGACACAAATAGCTTGCCCAGACACAACACAAAAAGCACACTTGAAATAAAGCATCCATATGAGTACGTGGGGTATTCGTCTGGTTTGATGGTGGTTCAGTTCTTATTCCGTGAAGTATTCGTCTGGTTTGATAGTGATTCAGTTCTTATTAGATTCTTTCGATTCAGTTGGGCCACTTCTTAGAGTAGGCTCCCTCCTTCCGGTGGGAGTAGGAGTAGGTTAGGTTTGACTAGATGTGCTGTTATGTAAAAAAAAAAAAAAAAAGCATATCATGCCTTGACTGGCTTAAATACAACAGTGGAATGTTCCGCAATGTGCAAGCTGAACTGCCCTCCTTTTTCCCTCACATCAATCTTCTCCACACCAGGAGGAGCCTGGATTTCGAATTCTGTTACCAGTTTAGCAATTATTAGCCCTAAAATTGGCAGCGCTAGAATGATCCCGGGGCAGCTTCTTCTACCCATACCGAAAGGTAAATACCTAAAATCAACTTTTCCACCAGCGACTGCAGCTTCAGTACCATTTTCTTCCTGCAAAAACCGTTCCGGCCGAAACTCGTGAGGGTTCTTCCACCATGCAGGATTATTGGCTAGCCACCAAGCATTCACCACGACCTTTGATTCTTTTGGTATGGTGTAATTTCGTAGTTTAGCTTCTTCAAGGTTCATGTGGGGTACAAGTAAAGGTATTGGCGTGTGCAATCTTAGTGTTTCATTGACTGTGGCTTGTAGATATGGTAATTCATGAAGGTTAGACTCTGCAACTGGCCTTCCTTTGAGGATGTCTGAGATTTCATCCCTGATCTTGTCTTGAACATGTGGATGATTGACTAACTCAGCAATGGCCCATTCCATGGACCACAGAGTTGTTTCAATTGCTGCAACATTGATGTTCTCCACAATGTATAGCACATTTTCTTTACTGATTTCTCCTTTCATTTCAGCATCAATTATGTGATCGATAGCACAGCTTATCTTATGCTTTTCTCCATTTTCAGCCATTAATTTCCTGCGTCAAGTCAGAGATGATGGTTTATATTTCTTTAAACAAGAAGTTGCAGTCACATACACCACAAGAAAACGTAAAAAAGAATTTCACCCTCCTATATTTTTCTTTCAGATACATAAACATACCACGAATGCTAACTGTAGAGCCATGTTTTTTAATTTAGAGATTTTAGCATCAAGAAGAAACCAGAAAAAAAGTTGAGAAGTTTCTAATGTTATTTGAAAGGAAGTGAACCTTTTTAAAGACGAAAAAGCATAACTTATTACCTTCTTTTCTCAACGTAATAATTGTTGAAAAATGCAAGTCTTCTCCTCTGCAAGTCCCTGCACCTCTTCAGGTACTCTCTTAAGAATGGTCTGAGCAATGGAATAAAATCTCCATAATTATACTCGAAACTCTGAGCCAAACGGCTTCTCTCTGAATTGAACTGAGTTGCTTGAATGAACATAGGATCAGTTTGTGAATCAAATTTTGCATCAAACATCATCCTGTACATGATATTATACAGCATCAACTGCAAACGCTTCCTGATAACAATCCCTTGTCTGCTCACTCTTTCATCAGTTCTCAAGTCATGAACAACCAAGTCCATTTCATCTTCCCACATGTCACTGTACTGATGAACAACTTTGTTAGTGAAAAATGGGAGAGTCATTATTCGTCGCATTTTTCGCCAATGTTCACCATAGATGGTGAACACCATGTCTTGGCCATTGCCTGTGAAAATATCAAACACAACGTTTCTGGGGCGAGAACCGAATTCTACACCTTGTGCATGTAGAACTTGGTTTGCTAGCTCAGGATTTGATACTACCACTAAGTTTTTTGAGCCAAGCTTGAGCAAGAAGACAGGACCATATTTTTTTGACATCTCAGCTAGGAGACGATGGTTCAAGTCATTGCCTACTTGAAGCCAATTGCCAAAGATGGGTATCGAAAGCGGCCCTGGTGGGAGTTCAATTGATTTTTTCGGGCGTAGAAGGTGAATGACCAAAACAAGTAATGGGATGGTAAGAAAAAGGGATTTAAGAGGCAAAGATATGGAAAAGTGGGTGCAGAACTGATTGATGCCTGTGAGAAGTGCAACTGTAATGACAGTGCAAATAATGGAATTCTTGAGAAGTTTGCCCATGTTGTAAGAGGGATAGGAAACTGATCAGTACGAGGAAGGAAAGGTAAGGACATTGAGTTTATATATGACTAATGTAAGTGGGTTTGGAAGGTAGGTATCCGCTGGTTTTAGGAAAATCCACGGGCTTGCTTATGAATCTGGTTAGGAGAATGAAATACCATTTTCTCAAGTCAAATTTGGTGGTTGCACTTGCAGGTTTGGTAGTTGAAGTGCCTCTCCAAGGCCATCCATCTTTGTACAAAGTCTTGAAACAATTCAAACTTGCCTTTCTACAATTTGTGTGGAAATCACACGAGGAACTAGATAATTTCTTGTCGGTTTTTACCTTAATTTGGCTTTGCTGGAGAAAATAAATTTAAGTACTTGTGAAACTGAGATCAACAATCAGATATGTATTAGATGCTCATATCATATGTTGGTCTTTTGTTCCATGGGCTTGAATCACATTTTATACCAACTCTAATTCTCAGTGTGTGATGGATATGGATTGAATATTGTTGATATCAAGTCATTGGCAAGAGAGTATTACACCTATACCACAGCAAAAACTATGCATGACATGGTTGAATGAACACAAGAAAAAGGAATCCGTTTGTTTGAGTGTAAAACTTATTCCTGACGAAAAGAAAAGATTTTGAATGAAAATTACTTCATTGAAAAAAAAAAAAAATTCTTTTCCCTTGATTTTCATGTGTTAGGTGCACTTTCCCCGAAAATGTTCCACAAAACAAAAGCCCAAGACAACAATAGGTTCCTCTATTATGTCTGTGTAGTTATATATAGGGTTAATCACAATTAATCCCCTTAAGGTATACTCCATTTTTTACTTTAGCCCCTAACCTTTAATTTTGCTCACTTAACCCCCTACAGGATAAAATTACCCTTCCATTATTTTGACTTTTCATTTATCTTTTTTCTTCTCTTTTATTTCTTTTTCTCTTTCTTCTTTCTTCTCTCTTTCATCTTTCCCAATAGAAAACTCCATCTCAATAGAAATTTTTATCTTGAATTTGTAATTGCATTTCTGGGTGAAGATTTAAAAAGTATTAAAAATTAATTTTGATTTTTTGTATGCTGCCACGTGTCACAATTTTCAATTGATGATTATTAATCATGTCACAATTTCATCTTATGATATTTTCTTGAGAATAACATGAGAAACTAGAAAGAAAAGAGGAAAAACCAATATTAAAAGAATTGAAAGGCTAAAAAATTGTATTTTAGGAAAGTGATTTGAATATATTGTAATCATTTAAGGAGAAAATAGATCTCTACAATTCCTCTTTTTTAATTTTAATCATTAAGATGAAGATTTTTTGTGGGAAAGAGAAAGAATTAAAGAAAGAAGAAAGAGACAAAGAAAATGAAGGAGCACAAAAGGGGAAAGGAAAAAAATAAAAGAGAAAAATAAGAGTTTAGAATAATAGAGGGATAATTTTGTCCAATGGGGGATAAAGTGAGACAAAAAAATGATTAAGGGGTAAAGTGAGAAATGAGGTATACTTTAAGGGCATTAATTGTGATTAATCCTTATATATATATATATATATATATATATATATATATATATTGGTATGATTAACCCTTATAGATATTGGTATGGAAGGATCGGAATAATGTCAAGAAAGGTGAGGAAGAGGGGACGGCGAGAAGCTTCAAGAGTTTTGTTATGTGCATGACATTGATGGTTGTAGGGACGGCGAGAAGCTTCAAGAGTTTACGGGAAAATAACTTCAGTACATCCCATGCGTAAGTTATTTTACAGCCGTGGGCGTAAATTGTTTTACACTGGAAAAAATTTTTCCGGACAGCCAAACAACGGAAATTTCAGCCAGAAAATGTTTTCAGTCCAAACAAACAGATGAATATATATATATATATATATATATATATATATATATATATATGAAAGTAGCTATTTTAATCACAGTGTTTCGCACTCTTACGTGACATGCCTAATTGAAGAGAATTAATTGGTTATGAGTCACTTAGATTTTACCCAAACTAAATCCTATTTGGATTATATTATGTGTTTAAAAATTATCTCTAATTTTAAAATAACTTTAAAAAACAACTAATTTTATTTTAACGATATCTGCTTTCTATCAAATTATAACAATGATTACTATATTATATGTTTAAAAATTATCTTTAATTTTAAAATAACTTTAAAAAGTAACCAATCTTATCTTAATGATATCTGCTTTCTACCAAATTATTGCATAGAAGTATAGTAAAACCTTTTTAAATCACAATTATTGAAAGGGTAAACAACAAAAAAGTCCCCTGTGGTTAAGCAATCATACATAAAAGCCCCCTGTGGTTTCATATCATACCAGTCGATACCCCGTGGTTTGAATTAACCTGAAAAGTGGACGGAAATCGGCAAAACAGACGGAGCTGAGTGAATAGACGAAAATACCCTTTTGAAGAACGCAGCTTGCATGTAAATTTTTTTTTTTTTTAAGTAATTTGTTAAATAGCCTGCCTGAAACCCGCTTGCGGGTTTCCCCCTTATGTAAAATGACTAAAAGCTGCGTTTCTGTTCTATTTATATCAAACACATACTCTCAAACCCTCACCTGAAGGGTGAGGATGAGAGGGGAGGTTTGCTGGGCATCCTAGGGCCCTCCGATGGGCATGTGCAACTCAACGCAGCTTGCATGTAAAATTTTTTTTTTTTTTTAAGTAATTTGTTAAATAGCCTGAAACCCGCTTGCGGGTTTCCCCCTTTTTTTTTTTTTTTTTTTAAAATAAATTCTATGCTAAAATGACTTAAAACAAAAATAAAAGACTAAAAGTAAATAAAAACTAGCATGAAAAATAAAAATAACAATAAATAAAAATACACTAAAAATTTGGTGTCTACAGTAGTTACTGAATAATCTGGAAACAGATTGAATGAAGACTCAGAAGAAACGGAAGCTGGTCTCTTATTATTAAAGAGTGAAGGCTAAAATAGGCATATCAGGTGAAAGTTTGTGGTGGAAATCTGTTTATCGCATATGCACGCGCCTTTGCAGTTCATTTAAGACACACGCCGAATATTTGACGATTTCCGTCCACTTTTCAGGTTAATTCAAACCACGGGGTATCGACTGGTATGATATGAAACCACAGGGGGTTTTTATGTATGATTGCTTAACCACAGGGGGCTTTTTTGTTGTTTACCCTTATTGAAATCTTACATATCCCATAAATTACTTCGTTTTTTTACCACCATGTCATTGATTAGTATTCAAATTATTCATTATCTCTTCTTAATTTTGAATTAATTTAGTGTAAAAAAGAAAATTAACTGTTACACTGATAGATTTACCAATATTATAGGAAATTGAATATTTATTGATGAAGAAAAATGGATTAATGGGTCTTTTTCTACTAAATTAAGTATGAATATATAATTCTCGGTTTATCGTTATTATAAAAAATTAAATTATCTAAAAGAATATTTATAAAAAAGAATATCTACCGAGTTTTGGATATGGTGTACATTATTTGATGTATACTATCATACTATAGTGAAAGTATGTAAATAAAATTTTAAAAATTAGTAAATAATTGAACATTTAAAATAAATTAATATTTTAAAATTAATATGGATGAACATGTAGAAGTGTTGTTAATTTTTTATTTAAATTATTCATATTTGTATAAATTCACAATAAATAAATAAAAAAAAAAAGACCGTGCTAAGGCACGGGTAAAATTCTAGTTTTCTTCTTAAAAAGACGACAATAATCATATCCTTTTCTCCATTACCATCAAACGCTCTACCTTCAAAGTTACATCAACAAGGTTTAATACTGAAAAAAACTCATGCATTTTCACGGGAGTGTTTAAAAATTAGATGGGGTCGAGAATACGTTCAAATCTTAATTTCTTTCTCGTGAGTGACTAGTTGCATTGAACAACAAAATACTACCTTGCAAAATGGCAATTTGCTTTGTAAACTTTTCATGCCCTATTCTTTGAGATTGATTCTGTCTTTCCAGCCAATGTGAAATGGTGGATAATGTAAAAAGGAAAATGTGCACAGCACCCTTTTTTTTTTTATCATATTTTTCATGTGCTACAATACAATAGCAGGCCAATGACAACAAAGAATTTATGGTTTGACTAATTCACATCTTTGAACAGAAATAAGGAAGAGTTTTGAAATGTATTATTCTTTTATATTCTGTTCCCAAATTTTTAAAACTTAATTCTGTTCTTGATCTGCTTTTTATTTCTTTTTTGTTCGTATTAAAAAGACAATGATGATATTAAATTTTTTCAAATAATATTTCGCTTACATCATAAACACATTTCTCAATTCACCTTTTTATATTTTTAATCACCTTTTTATCTCACATACATCACATCACAAAAGGTGCTATAGTAATTATTCCAAATAATACTCTATCCAAACAATTGTTTGGAGCAGAGGACTAAGAACAAGAGGATAAGAATTTTGTGGTTTGGCAATATTGGATGACTTTTCCTGAAGGCGATATTAACCCTCATTTAAAAGATGCAATTTCTTTGCAAGATATAGCAAGGTTTCAAAACTTCATGGAGCATGATAAAAGATAACGAATAACTTTTAGTCAACAGAGTTATTGGTGTCTTCTCACAAATATCACATGATCTTCTCCCTACTTTTCTAGTCCACTGTTGTCCTAAAGTGACATATTTTGTAGGTGTCTTGTTAATGAAAAGACTCTTCTGTCTTTATACTTCTCATCTTAGTCATAATAAAAAATCAAGGTAATAAAATATACCTACTACATACAAGTCCTCCCAACCAACTCCCAGTAGAGGAGTTGGCTTGATGGGGTGGGAGGGAAGGGTTCAAATCTTATCTCCCATTAATTGTCACAAGTGTGACTTTCTAAATTCAGACGGACGTGTAGTGCTACACACCCGTCTAATCCGATAGTGATTCAGTTTCCGTCGGCCCCCAACAGATTCAGTTGGATCCCTCCCTAGAATAGGATAGAGTAGGAGTAAGAGTAGATGTAGAATAGACAAATACCGAGTGTCGAAAAAAAAAAAACATACAAGTCCTCCCTGACCGTCTTATACAAATATTTTAAACAAAAATGCTTTTAAATCACTAAAGGTTGGGTTACTAAAATTATGAAAATTAATTACCGAACATTCTTGTTGAGTGCTTGAAAGCTTTTTTTTTTTTTCCTTTATAAACGCACCGCAATCCCAAATGCGACCCAAGTGTTGTTTCTTTGTGGTGATGGGCAGAATCTAGAGTTTGGTATGAAATCCTATTTTCAGAGAAAACCATGTTCATTTTTATCATCAGCAGTTAAATTATTGCACCAAAAGAATACAAGAAATTGTTGTTGTAATAGAATCATATGGTGGCCTGCTTTTAGACAATATGAGCCCATTCTCAACATTTCAGTGCAATGATCCAGCTAAATTACTGCAACTCATATCATAATTCTATCCATTCCTATTTGCTACTGCTCATTAAACACATCTATAATATTTAGAAGATTCAAATATCCAATGTCCTTTCACCTATAGGTTGGTTATACATCCTCTCCCCCTTTACATATACCCTTACAAAATATCTATACTTTTAGATACTTCATTGGTTTTATGTTCATACAAGCAGATATATATATCTATCATATGCCTCTTCAATCCCCACCAAAACAAAGAGTTTCTTTTCTTCTTATGAGAAAGAAACAAGTTTATTTCAAGTTGGTTTTCTGCACCATCACTATTAGGTTCATTTATCTATATCATATGTATAGGTGCCATGGAACTACTTAAGCTGCAGCCACACCAGCAAAAAACTGCATCGGACCGGAGCATGGCGAGGCCGAGTACTCGAGGGGCTTCACCGTTCCAGAAACACACTTTTCTTTGTGTTCGTCGATGGAGATCTGCTGATATCGACACTCGGCGCTGCAAAATGCCTTCTCTCCTCTGCACAGCAACGAGATGCAAAATATGACACTAGAAAGAAGTGTTTTTTTTTTTTTTTGCTTTGCTTTAGAAATGTAACATGAAATGTGCTCCATAAAAATCCTGTCAAGAGTTGACTGAAAAGCTGATATTTGAAGAAAACAGCTAATGATTCTCGAAATACTTCGAATCAGCTAGCTGAGATCTTTCCACCAGGGCTAGATTCGAATGCAGACAACAAGTCATGGAATTATATGAAAAGACAAAAGAGTTAGGACAATATAATTGACAAGGAGAATTGAGTAGGACAAAAACAGGAAAGGCCACACCAAGAACAAGTGGAAGGAGGGTGTAAGACAACTTAGTCTCAGCTTCCAAAACGTGGAGATGTTTAACCATTGCCCTATGAAATATCTAACGTGAGAATCTAAGGGAAAATTAGTAACATTGAAAATGACATGAAAACACCTAACAACTAGCAAAGGCAAATTGCAGCTTGCTGCTATCCATCAATTGACAGCAACAGAACATGGTTTACACTTGCAGAAAGTTAAAGTGAAGTAAGATACACTTCAGAATCTTTCATTCACCCTACTTGCAACAGTTTTCATTAACAGGCACTCTTTAACACCAATCTTCTTAGCAGAGATAATCCAACTACTACTTCACCTTTCTTTTTAGAACTTAAAAAGATTAGCAGTGATAAAAGAAATGGCATCATCAATGTACTTGAGTAAGTTTTGAACAAGTGACAGCTAGAGGAACATAGGGTGTGTAGATGAAGTGAGCTGCTGCACAAAATATTCATGACAATTGATGCCTTGCTTAAGAAATTTTTTAACCCTAGCGTTGACTTGCGAATTTAGGATGATGTAAAGAACAGCAAGGCACAATGAAAACCATTTCTTGAAAAAACACAAAGATCATTGCTTGTTTCTAATGGACAAAACATGCCAGCAGTTGAGACTCTTCTGAACTAAGTTCCACACCAGAAGATAAGAAAGGAGATGGCAGAACAAGCACCCAAGCACTTCATAGGCTCCTAGTATTTAGAAGAATTTATTCTGTGCTTTGTAGACAGCAAAACAACTCAAATCTTAACAATTTTCACAAAGGCAGAATCAATTACCTTTAGAAATGAGAAAGAAATTTGGCAAAAAAAATATACAAGTCAAAAAACTTATAAAAATCAGGAAAAACAATCCAATCTTTTTTTCTAGCTCATTGACCAAGTATGCAAGAAGTGCTCTGGAAGTTAAAATTATAATTGGGAAACAACAATGGAAGAATTTCAATTAACAAAGGGAAAAAAAAAAAAAAAGAAGATATAGGTAAACTGCCAGATTGCTAAAAGAATCCTACATAACATTTAAATTGAACAACTTTCATCTCCAATTAATGCAATGTATATTTTTAGACATTTTTCCTATGGATTAAATAACTCATTCAATTCAAGGTAGCAGTCGGATTTAAGATTTACATACACTTCTTTGACTTAGCTACCCTTTTGAGAACAAAGGAAAGTATTCATTGTTCAACCAACTAATTAATATATAACCATATATGTTGAGCAGAGCAATCCCATAAATGCATATCACCAACTAACCGAGCCAACACGCAGCCACAACTTTAAGATCGGATTAGAAGCAAACATGAATCAAGAGATGCAACTGACAGCAGGTATTATACAGAACAACAGTTTCAGTAACTAAGAGGTCAGATTAAAAGTGGGTCAGACTGCAGACAACTTATGCTGAGAAAAACCAACCTGTTATTCTGAAGTGAATGTATTATTAGCAAGATATCACTTGGTCAATCAAAGCTGGCCCATGAATCACTTGGTCAATCAACTCAATAATTCTCAAGGCTCCACATACCAATCAATAAACTCAGAGTACTGGCCTTACACAAAGCATTTCCATTAAACCATCATAACCTTCTATTCGTGAAGTTCTTGAGTACAATTAAAATTTGAAACTAACACTGAAAAATCCAGATCAAGATCTTTATCTGCAAACCTCTGAACTTCGTATTGGAAATTCATTACCGTTGATTGTTTCTAAATTGTGCCTCAAGCTTATAATTAAGACGTATCTACCATTGTATAGTTCGTAATGGTAGATAAAAACATTAAAAAAAAACATAAAAGACACTCGAAAATCTTCTTAAAAAACTAGGTTATTTTTAAGATCTTCCAAAAAATGTAGAGAAATCACCAATAAAAAGCACAAAAACATTCAAGTTTGCACTTCAAGCGAAAAAAAAAAAAAAAGGTAGGATGAAAGACCAATCAAGAATCCAAAAGCAGACTAAAACATTAATATTCAAACAAGCTTCCAGATTCAAAATCATCAATCACGCATAAAACAAACACATACCAGAAGGAAAGAGCAAAACATACAAATAGCATATACCAATCCCACCGTGCAGATAAAACATAAAGATAGAGAACAAGAAAATCCGATCAGTATCTACCTGTACATGAAAATGTCCAGCCCATGAAGCTGTTTTTTGCAAAGAAAGCAAGAATTGAGAAACTCAGCATACGGAAAAGCTGCTACTGGGACTTCACCAGCATGACTAACTGCAGAGGAAGCAGAAACCACCTCAGAACTCACCCAGTGACCGATACTAGCATTACTGATATTCTCAGCGTTGCTAATGACAGCATCAGTACTATTTCTATTACCCAAGATACCACCATCATCAAAGTACTCTTTTTTCTTGATTTGATTATCCCCAACATGAGATATCACACAAGTATACTCCTCACACAACTCCATTTCTTCAATACTTAGCCTCCTCTTAGTAACACTGCCAGTATTAATAGTAGTGCTTTTATCACTACTACTTTTAGCTGATGACAAAGAAGTGAACATTTTGTTGCTGAGAATTGAGATTGGATTTGATAACGATCTTGGTGAGATTGCAAGAATTGCAGCCCTCTTAAAAAAGGGATCTTGAGAACAATACTCATCCTTCAAAGCTGCAAGAATACCAAGGCCAACAACCCCGTTTGGCTCTTCAAAGTTCCTGGGAGATTTGACTGGTAATTTTGTTGTTGGGGTTTCAGAACTGGAAAAAGTGAAAAGGGATAGATTGATGGACAGTTTCTTGGTTTTGGTATTCTTCACGTTGTCAGCCATTTATGTACACTCTACTTTCTTGGTCACACACACAAGCAGAGAGAGAGAGAGAGAGATTTTTTGTGTGTTTCTGTTTTGTTGAATAAATCCCTCTTTCTCCCTCCCTCACAGAGTCACACAACCAGAATTTTTATCTGTTTCTGAGACTGATAATGGTCTAATCACGATTGGATTTTTTATTTTCCAAGCTGTTTGTTCAAATGGAAGTGGGAAAGTGTGAGGGGCTGAGGAACAGATGATGGTACTGGTGATGGTGGAGGAAGGGGAGGTGGTGGTGGTGGATGGAGGAGGGGTGGTGGCAGTGGAAGGGAGGAGGGGCAGTGAGGAGGAGAAGAAAGTGGCAACGGGCTTTAATGGAAGAAGACCACCACCGGTTTCTTCACTCCCTCCTCTGTCTCTTTAAAAAGTAAAAACCTGTGATTTTCAGGTCCCCACAACCCACACCCCACCAAAAACCAAGCAATAAGCATTCAAAAAAAAAAAAAAGGGAATAAAATGAAGTACAAGCAATAGTTTATGGATTTAACTCAGTAATATTCAAGATTGGAACATTTTACTTAAATGTTTTACTAAGATCAAATTGCTTATTATATTGCACATTGAAAGCATTTTAGTGCCTTCAATCCTTCATCTTTTGAATTAGTTACTCTAGACAGAATTTAAGGATTTTTTCAGGAGAATTGGTTTAATGATTAAAGTTGAAACTCAATTTAGAGGTTCTGAATTTAAACCCCTCCTTACGTTACATACTTTTTAAATTCCACCATTCTCATACTAAAAAAAAATTAAAAAGAAACTGCATAATTGATACAAAGATTTTGAATTGTCAAATCAATTAGAGAACTTGAAAACAATAATACGAAACATATAAAACAACTGCACATTGATGTCTCCTACATAGCAAATGTGACAAAATTTTAAACCAATAATGTGTTTGGAAATAAGATTTTTTAGAAAAGTTGTTTCAAATAAAACTATAACGCTTTTTGTAACGTGATGTATGTGAAATAAAAAAATATTTAAAAAACATATATGTAACATACAAGTGAAACAAAATACGCATCATAAAAGTAAAGCATGAGGAATGTGTGAAATCAAGATCCGATGGCTGGGGAGAGACCCTTTAAAACTCTTTCATATACTAGGTCGGGGGTTCCTACCCTAATACATTACACAAGAAGTTTCTTGTTTTTAACAAATCAAGAGAGTGCAACAGTGCACTTGTCTGGAATACTTTTATCTAATATATATTATAGCCAAATATAGATTATGTTTTATACATTTACAACATAATATTCATTTCTTTTGTATAAAGAAATGAATTTAGATGCTTACCATATAATTTTGGTAACAATATTAGTCCCTTTATTTATTTATTTTTCATTTACCACGCTTCTAGGCTTGTTCATGGAAAGAAGGGTGTCCTATCAATAGATAAGAGATTAATCTGTAAAATAGATGAAGAATCCACATCAAACAATTTATGAAACTAAATGTCTAAATCTATTTCATCACTCCCATATATTGATATTGAAATGGCTAATATACCTTAGAACATCTTAGCAGGTGGAAGAGTATGCTTCAAAGCTTTGTGAATTCTTTTTTTAAAGTGTTGCAATCAAATAGTTTATCATACCAACTAAAACGGATTCGGCATTAATCAATTGATACATCTTCAAACTACGAAAGCTCCCCAAAGATAAAGATATTGAATTGACACAATGTTTAATGTGTAATTCAAAGTATAGTTTTCTAGGCTTTACCACATAATTGGAGCAATCAAATCATTTTTTTTACGTTTTATCGTACTTTCTTCATAAGAAATTAAACTTCCGAATGCAAAACTAATTCAAATCGAATTGTATAAGATTTACATAACAAAAATGGTAAATCATGATTGCAATAGTTATAGGTTGGATTATGTTACTACTTACTATGACTATTGTGCTCCACTGGAAATCTCCATGGGGAATTCATAGCACAAATATAAGAAGTAAAATAAATTATAAACTAGCCATAAACTTTCTACTTTCAAGAATTTTATGTCTTGGTTTTCGGTCATTTGTCATATGATATCAATGGAGATGGCCTTTTTTTATTGCAACTTAGAAAAGTTACAAATGTCAAAAGTGTCAACAAGACCCCAATCAATTGATATAATTGTATGGTAAAGCACAAAATGATAAATAATAAAAGAAAAATAAAAAATAAAGACACTATTCTGTATGTGTGTGCTTTTGTATATGTTGTTGTGTCTCTTTGAATTATATTTGTAAACATGGGCAAGTTGTTATTTCTATGTGCTAGGATTTTAATATGAATTAATTTTCTATATACTGACAGTGTACACAATTTCATCATTAAATACATGACACATAATTTGAATTTAAATTTGAAATTTAAATTTTGCATATGTGTCATATGTGATAGTGTATACACTGTTGGTGTATATAAGATTAACTTTTTTAAAATTCAATATCCCTGGTCTTTGACATGTTTACTAAAATCCATCTTTATTGAAGCTATATACGTGTATAAAACTATATGTTGACTTAATGCATGGTCCCAAAAAGTCTTGATGATTATTTGGTAAATGTTTCTATCCAAGAAATGTTACATTAATTTCCACAAGTAAAAGGCACATTTGGAGAAAACAAACAAAATAGTTGTCACTCTTAGTTAAGGGAGATTAAGATAGTTTTGGCAAATAATTAAAATATTCAAAGTAATATGTATAAAAGTCAAGTAAGAAATAGTGTTCAAAGGATACGTAGTAGTGTATTCATTTGGTCTAGAGATGGGAACCACTCGTTTAATTCCTCTTGATCCAATTGGATCCTCCTCTAAATAGGTTAGAATGGGAGTGGAGTAAAAGTATGGTAGGCGTTAACAATTGCCAAAAAAAAAAAACCTTCAATAACAAGATTAAAATTTTTGGGTAAATTATATTTTACCCCCTGTGGTTTACCCTTTTTTTTACATAACTCCCCTATGGTTTCAAAAGCTATACATAACCCCCTCATGGTTTGGATTAAAGTGTCAAAGTAACGGAAATAGTCCATCGTAACGGAACTTCTAAAAATGTCGAAATTACCCTTATAAATACATGACACATTAACCCCCTATGATTTTTATATTTTACCATATAACCCCCTTATGGTTTAATACTTTACCATATAACCCCCTTATGATTTTCAAAATATACACATAACCCCCCTTGGTTAATACATAAATTTCAGCCTTACATAAGGGTATTTTTGACATTTTAGATGACGCCGTTACGAGTGACTATTTTCGTTACTTTGACACTTTAATCCAAACCATAAGGGGGTTATGTATAGCTTTTGAAACCATAGAGGGGTTATGTGAAAAAACGCTAAACCACAGGGGGGTAAAGTGGAATTTGCCCAAAATTTTTCTACCTCTCCCCTCTCCCTACTGTTCTTTCTCCATAGGAGAGAGATCTTGGTCTTAAGCCAAGGTCTCCCTTCCTCTTCCCTTATTCTCCCTTTTTCTTTGTTCTTACTTTTATTTAATAAACTTTCTCTTAGGGTATCTTAGTGAGAGTTTTTTTCTCTCCTAGATTATCATGGTGAGGGTTTCGTTTAGTTTTTATTTTTTTGTTATTTATTTTCTCAGATTTAAGAATTTCTTCAAATCTATATGTTAGATCTAAAATTTTTTGGATTTTCTCGTCAGATCTCAACATCAGTTTTGAACTTGAACTAGTTGGATCGCAGATCTGAGGGAATAGACATGCACAGATATCTATGGAGCGGTTCGTTCAATTGGTCAGATTTGATGATTTGTGGTTCATAGTATAATATTTTATATTTTGTAACTCAATTAAATCTTATAATTTTTCAGATCAAATATATCTGTGACATGGTCAATGCGTTTTTTGCCATTAGTGCAGATTACTTTGTCAAGCAAATCGTGCTAGACGATTTCCAACTATATTATTAATAATATTGACATATGTTTTATCAAAAAAAAAATGATTGCAAACAAAAAGATTCAATTGAAGAACGTACAATAAAATGGCCCCATGTTTAAGTGGCATACATAATTATGGTAAAGAGAATATTTCATCAGTTTATGTTGTCGAAAGAAAAATAAACTATTGAAAAGGATAGTTTGCCACCGATGCACATCTACCAAATGGACATAATACACATCATGATTATCTTCCCCAATTTTCACAATTGAAAAGGAAGGTACAGACCAGCAACGAAGAAATATCAAAACAAGATAAAGTGACATCCTAGATGCATTTCTAGTACTTTTGATTGAGCTCGCTGCTTTATTATGTTCAAATTTTCTTCTTTATTAACCATCAATGGTGGTTTTCATCTATATCTCTTGATGACTCGAATCTGTAATCATAAAACCTTATGATTACAAATAAAAAGTTTTACCATTTAAAAATGTACTTCATTGTCACATTGATTAGTTCATTTCTGCAATGGATAATTAATTATATGTGGAGCTTTTCATCTACCTCACGTTTTTTCCCTTAAGAAAAGTTGAAAAAAAAAGGCAAAAAGTTGAAAAAAAAAAAAAAGGTTTTGCCTTCAAATTTAAAAGTTTAGTACATGGTATTACAAAACATTTTAGTTTCTATGTCCCGTAAAATATGTCTCCATACCAGCTAGTTTGTGTGAATATTTTAAACAAGTTGATTTTTTTAAGTATGAAAGTTGACTTATCAAGATTATTGGGACGATATTATTAGAATGTTGTACTAAAAAGGTTTTAAAATTTAGATGAAATCCTTAGTGCATTAATATTTGAAGATTTAACAAGTAACTAAGTGTGGTGAGGGAAAAGAAATTGTAAGTAAGAGATCCCACTTATATATTAAAAAAAATAATTGTGGTACTATTAAAAGTTTGTAGAAATCATCATCAACCCAATTTTTTGTTTTCTATTATAAAAGTTATTCATTCACTTTCAACTCAAATATAAAAGGAATTAAAAGAAGAAACAAGGAAAACAGTTTCAGCTTTGTTGCAAAATTATACACTGTTAAAATTATTCATACGCATACATTTGTCTTTTTATGTTGTTCATTTTCGTTCAAAACAAATAAACGCACATGTAAAGACATGTATACAAATCCAAATTAAATGTCTTTTTTGGCATTTGGAATCAATTATACATGTGTCCAATTCTTTTCCAAGTCCTTCAAAAATAGGATGAAATAAGGATTTTTTTTATTCAGTGTACTAAGATTGAAGAATAAAATGTGGCTCGAATGTCATTTTATAAAAAAAAAAAAAAATCTAAAATTTTCACATTAAAGTTAATGCAACTCAAATCTTGAGTAAGAATGTCAAAATTTGTAGTGGTTTCATCATCTTTTTTTGGTGTGTTTATCTTGGAGTTTAGGATACAAAATAGAAAGAATCATAACTAAAGAAACTATAAGAAGCATATTATCAAGCAAAGATTTGATGGTGGCATAGCATTAAATGAAAATTTATTTGACTTTTTCAACTAGAAAATTTTAGTAAATTCAAGAAATCACAATAGCTCAAAAGATTGAGAAAAAGTTGTCTTGTTAGCCAAGAAAAAGATCAAAATATTTAGAGACAAGCTTAATTTGATAACAATAAAGTAACACTTTGTAAAAATTTAAACCTTTTGTATTGTTATAGCTGGAATATTAGTGTCAGAAGAAATTTTCTAAAATGACATGTATACCTTTCACTAACTAAAGACTAAATCACATTAATAATTGATCCAAGATAGGAATGGAAATGGATAGGGTAAAATTCGATATCCGTATTCAACCCGATGGTTAATACGATTAGACGACTGAGGCGTAATCCGTTAGGGTTTGGTATTGATTAGGGGTAACTAACGGATAATCCGATAGGGTTTGATAAAAGAACCCTAAAAACTCGAAACCCAAGATACATACACAAATACATATGTGTGTGTACATAATACAGACATTTTACCCTTCATAAAATGCTGAATTCCTCTCATATAGGTTGTATGACTCTATCAAACTTTAAAATTTAACATAATGGGTTGATTTAATATTATTTATGTATTAATTTTAGTTTGAGAATAGTTAATTACCTTTTTCTGAATTATTTAAATTACTAAGTAGATGGTACTCAATAAATAATCCAAACTCGAGAGTGAGAAGGTTTGATAATGGAAATTTAAAACCTGTAGACTTACCTGACAAGGTTTGGTAAAAAATTGAGATATACAAGTTAGGATTTGGTAAGAAAGATTTTTGAGATTACCAACCCGCTGCCATCCCTAATCTAACATAGATAACAGCTCCTTTTTCCTTATTCCTTACTGGAAGGTCAAAAAATAAAGGACTAACTAAATAAACTATCAAAAGTAAGTAAAGAAGAAAAAGAATAGTAAATGTGTTTGGATAGTAAATTTTTTATACAAATTTATCTACTTACATCATAAATATATTTTTAATCACCTTTTTATCTCACATATATTACACCAAAAAATGTTATAGTATTTTTTTCAAAAAAAAATTATCCCAAAGAGTGTATTTCTCATCTTCCAAATAACCAAGCATTTAGATGACATTTGATTAAAATAAAGTGACCAAGATTTACGTAGTGAAAGAAAAAAGTAAGCTTAAAGTGGACTAATTTTGCATGTACTTCTTAATCATAGATTAAAGAAAAGAAGCAAGATTAGGAATTAACCAAAAAAAAAAAAAGGCGTAGACCCCACATGTCAGAAAATGAATGGGCGGGCCACCACAATAACAATGATTTAATTGGCAACTCTTATAAAGCGGAAATGGGTCAGGGACGGTCATGAGCAGTATGACCGTCCTGAGCAGTTAATGGCTATGATTTGATCAAAAAATTTTGTGCGATCCAGATAATAAGTTGTGCATCGATTTTCACACTGTGTGTGGAATTCGTAAAATTTTGTACTAAAGTTACACATTGTACAAATAATGTTACGCCATGTGTAATCAAAGTTACGCGCTGTTGAAAATGACTAAAACCTGCAATCGTCCGTGCCCCTTGTCCAAAGCGAGCCCCACACACGGCGTGACTTTATAAAGCTGTCCACTTCCTTTACCGCACAATCATGACGTGACTTTTAAGGAGATATCATCTCTACACGTGCCCCCTATGACGTCATCTCTTTGTTCCTTCCTTGTATTTCGCCGGTGCCGTATCGAAGCGCCTGCCGACGTGGCAATTTTCCACCTCAGCCTCGGGTCGGGTCTGGCAGTAATAGTAACTCTGATGACTGAGAACGAGAATAAGTCGTTGATTTATTCCCCGGCCAGCACGCAAGTCTTAGGAGTTTCCAAGTAAGTGACCATTCTGTGCGCGGTGTAGGGCTGCAAACGAGCCGAACCGAGTCGAGTTTTGAGCTAATCGAGTCGAGTCTCGACTAAATTTTACCAAGCTCGAGCTCGAGCTCGAGCTCGACGAGCCGGCAATTTTCAAGCTCGAGCTCGAGCTCGAAAAAAATAAAAAATAATTATTTTATTTTTTAAAAAATAAATAAAATAATATTTTTTTCTTAATAAATAATAAAATATTAAGGATATATACGTAATTTTACTATGAAAATAAAATATATATATATATATATATATAATATACGTAATTTTATTATTAAATAAAAATAAAAATAAAAAATATATATATATACTCAAGCTCGCGAGCCGACTCGCGAGCTAACGAGCTTAATATTCTGAGCTCGAGTTCGAGCTCGAGTTTGACTCGAGCCGGCTCGAGCTCGACTCGAGCTTGACTCGAGCCGCTCGCGAGCAGCTCGATTCGTTTGCAGCCCTAGCGGTGAGTGTATATACTAGTGGGTTTACATACACATTGTATATGTAATATTTGATCCTCAAATGTAAATTAAAATAGTCTTGCAAGTATATATATATATTAACAATATAAGAAAGATTAATCTTTATAATAATATAGTATAATACTATTACATCTTGTGCATATAAATTCTACTACTTAGTAAATAATAAATACATATGAAATTGCTGTGGAGGCATTGACTTGGAGTATAAATGTCAATCGCAATCCAATTATGTCACTTCACCAATAACTTGTCCATTAATTTTAAATGGATCTAAATAGATATCCAATTAAATTCAGTTAATTGGTGGGTAGTCAACTAACTCGATTCATCCATTTGTATCCATTTAAAAATAATTTCGCATTTAAACTCAAATTTTAGTGAGTATTAAGCAAATAAATTTTAATTTTTTTACCAATCTAATAATAATAAAAAAACTATTATTTCTTGTCAAACAATATGCGAATTTTTTTTTAAAAAATAAGTAAAACTTTAAGTGACTCATAAATGTATAATTAGGTATATCCATACGTATTTATTGAATGGGTATAAGTGGATACTCATTTATACCAATTTAAATGGATTGATCCAATTATACCTATTATCTAATTATGACCCGCCCAAACCTGTTCAAATCACCAATTTTGACTATTTTAATTTGGAAAGTAAGGTTGAGATCTAGGATTTAAAGGTTTTGGGTTTAGATCCCTATCTTTCTTTTCTATTTCTAAAATCTCACCTTTCGGAAAAAAAAGAAGTCTTGATCGAGTATACTATAGTGATAGGAAATCCAAGGAGAAATATGTCTTTTGGTGTTCCTGAAACCCTAAAATTCTTTAAAATCATACTATTATTTATTCTTTTATAGATAGTGAGGAATCTAGAAAAATTTTCAGCGAGGCACATATAAGAGAAAGTAGTTTTAGTTCTATAAATAGAATCAACTTTTTTTAAAAAAGTTCTATAATAGAATGATCCCAATACAAGATTTAAATAGCAAAGTAAATAGCAAAATGTTTATTTAATGTATCACAAAATAAGTTTCAAGAAACCACAATAAATCATGAGAGCACAAGCTTTTGTGTGTAGAAAAATTCACAACTAGATTAAACTCCCTGAAGCATTGGGGTTGTGTTTGTAGCCATCAACTTTATATAATTCTGGTGATTAAGTAATTCTTACTTGTTATTTTGTTAAGTCTATTACTTGTCATTTAACAGGAAGTTTCATCCAGCTACTTATGGTATAAATATATATACACATACATATATATATATAAATGAGATTATTTGAATATAAAACACAATAAATTTATTACTTTGAGTTCCAAGATACGTATAATAAATGGATAGAATCAGTAAATAAAATTGGAGACAGTTATAATGATATTTGGAGACACGTATATAATGATGTTGAATACATGACCACTTATGTTTAAACTCAGAACTTTTCATGCATTATTTCGTTCTAGTCTTGTACAAATATCATGGGCAGTGCAACAAATTGTTGAATGTGCAGCAATGTGTTCTGATATTTGTAGAATGCTATACTCAACTGCTTTACATTGGGGGAGGGATTGATTGAATGGTACGGAAAAGCAAGGGATGGTTTGATAGGTACGAGAAGGGAGTATAAGTGAGAAGTTTTGAATTCAAAACCTTCCACTTCTACTTAAAAAAAAAAAAGAAAAAGAAAAATGCTTTACATTGCACCACAGTAAAAATTTTGTTATATTCTTTGAAAAAAATTGTGAAGTGAGGATTTTTATTTTAAGAAGATAAGTTAAACCGGTATTCTTGTTTAAAGAGCTCAAATTTCAATTTCAAGTATTTTGGTTTAAATAGAATTTGTTTTATCTTTGAATCAATCAATATATCATTCACGTATGGTTGCAAACGAATCAAGTCACTTACGAGCACTTTCAAAGTTGACTCGTTCAAAATTCGACTCGATCTTAGTCCACATCGAGTTCAAGTCGACCAAGTTGATATATTGAACTCGATCCGAGCATGGAGAAGTTCAGCTTATTAACTCTCACGCCAACTCTATAATATATATATATATATATATATATATATATATAAGTTTATGAAGTTCAGCTTATTAATTCTCACGCCAACTCTATAATATATTTATATATATATAAGTTTATTTATTAATGAAAAATGAATATTTTATTCATTTTTTAAAAATAAAAATAATTATTTTTTATTTTTTAAGTTCGAGTAGATTCAAGTTTGAGTCCGACTAGGTTTGAATTGAGATCAAACTTGAGTTCAAATTTTATGTTGAAAACTCGTCAAAATTGATAAAATTGAGTCGAGACTCAACTCGATTAAATCAAGACTCGATTCGAATCGATTCGTTTGCAGCCCTACTCATTTGATTTAGAAATGAAGCTCATATAGGCTTGTGCCATTTGAATGCAATAGGGATTAGGGAGTAGATTAGCTTAATTGAAACTAGTGATTTTGAGCAGTATATGTGCTTGACTTAGAACAATTCTATGTAAAGAAATATATTACTTTTGCAGTAGATAATTTTAGGAAATAAATTTATTAAAGGTCATTTATATAAAAAAGTCATGTAACTAGCTTGAACATTGTGGGAGTTAGCACTTTACAGGGAATACAACATTTTTGTACGAGAGATTTCTACATTTTTATCCCTTGCTGCAAAGGCAATATTGGTATTCAAAATATCTCAAACATGAATACACTAAAGGGTTGTTCTCATTATATTCCCTTGAGAAAATTAGAAAGTTCGTTTCATATCAAAACTAGAATAACAGGTGTGGACTAGCTAATATTTAGTGGAATTCCAAGTAATTAAGGAACAAAGAATCCGATTGGTTCTTTTTGCTTCCATAATGCACTACCAAACAAAAGATTCTTGTGAATTTTTTTAGCCCAAATCAAACTATCAATCCCATCCACTTTACCAAAAGGTTTGTTTTTTGAATTTGTTTAACCCTAAAATAACAAAGGATAATAACCATGCTGGTCCACCCACTGTTTATATTAGATCTCTATTAAACTAATAAGTACATGTTAATGATTGAATCTCATTGGTTAATCAAACATGGATGGGCTCTAATGCTCCCCTCATTACTGATAAACACTTTTAGTAATGGAATAGTGTCTGACTAAAGTGTCCCAATGAAACGAACAGAATGATGCTGCTCAATAAAATGCAAATGCCCACTCCATTGTTTGGGTTCTCATCAAATCTTTTGTTTTCATGGTTCTTTCTTGGTTGTACTTTGATCTTTGAGTTTCAATCTTCTTTTGGCCGACAACCATAGAATCTTTGATACATGACCAACCATTTTTGTGAGATTAGATTATATTTCACTAAAGGCATAAAATTGGCCCTTACCAAAAACAAAAAAAAAGTGTGTAAAAGAAGAGCATATTGTGATTGCGTATACAAATTCAGTTTTGTTCTTGAAATTCCTACTTTAATCGTTCACCTTGATGAGCGCCGCGCATGCATGCACACACATATAAATAAATATATTTAATTTTTTTTTAGCAAGAGAGAGGTACGTAAATGTGTGTATGTATCTATATATATATGGAAACAAAGGTATCATAATGGGGTTAATGCAGCGCAACGGATCTTCTGTCTCACACCCTGTGCCACTTTTTATTATATTGTGAATTAAAAGAATTTCTTTTTCTTATGGATATGTAACACTTTTAATTAGCTGAAATTTTCGAGGGCCCATAACACCTTTAGTGTAAGGAAAACAATGAGTGAGTGGGCACAGGACAAGGATATAAGCATTGGTATCCCTAGTGCGGGCATGGCCACTTTGTAAGGTGGTCCAAAATCATTATGAAATTGTAGCCATTAATACTCTTTTCACAAAGGAGACATGTGTTACCTCCAAAAAAAAAAGAAAAAAAAAAGCAGACATGTGTTACCTCCAAAAAAAATTCATATCTCCAATTATACACTTGTTTGCAATTTTTGGAACAACATGAAGGGCCCATTTATTCCATTCAAGTGGGGTGAAAATGACAAACAAATAAATCAAGCCATGCCTGTCATATATCTCTTAGCTTTCTTCATATTCTTTTCCCAAATGATTTAGAGTGGAAATAAAAAGTCCCAAATCTTTTTGACGCAGTTGCCTTGCTCCATTATTGAAAAAAGGAACTGAATTTTATACACTGGACTGCCAACCGCCGAGCTTTGGTTCATTGGTCACCAAAAATGGATTAAATTCTTCTTTAAACCGTAGATCGAGGGTTTGAATTCCACTTACAGTAAAAAAAAAATCTAAATGAGATGACAGAACACCTCCTTAACGTAGTCTGATCTGTATACCTGTTAACCTTTTATATAGTCTTTAGGCAAATGAACAAGTCAATATTGCAAGAAACAATCACTACTTTAGGGCCAACAAACACTACTTTAGGGCCCTTTATCATGTCGTAGCATGTGAGGTTACTCTCCACTTCACTTTTCTCTTTGAGGCAATTTAGGGAAAAAGAAAAGAGCAACATTATTCACTTTGTCAAAGAAACAAAAAAGTATCACGAATTGAAGTATGTAAGTGTGTTTGGATAGGAGATCATTTGGAAAATTTATTTGAAATAATACTGTAGCAACTTTTATAATATGATGTACGCGAAATAAAAAGGTGGACGGAAATATAAAAAAGGTATTTAAAAAACGTCTTCGTGATGTAAACATTTTTTTTTCAAATAATGGTATTCTTCCCATTGAAAAGTTAAAAAAAATAATTAAAGCAAGATAAAAAAGAAGGTACATGTGGGGTTGGACCACTTCCTTTATCAAATTTAGTCTTTATTGCAGGATTAGATGTATTTTTTGCTATTTTATGATTATTCTTTTTTGGTTCAATGAATTCGATAGAAAACACTAACCTAGGGTTGCCAACTAATAATTGGTATTAGTCAAAATTTGAGGAACATTAAGAATTTAATACTCATGCTGAGGAATAAAACCCTCCATTAACTTGGCTATTATGTAATGATGGATTTAAACATTGAAAAGTACATACTACTGTTTCCTTTCCTTTCTCCGGGAATTTCTGATGCTCACAGGCTTGGACATTTCAAAAGCGATTGCAAAAGCAAAACTTGTGGCAGCAAAGTGGGCTGGATTAGGCACCAGACTTTCCAAACGTATTGCAACAGATAATTGGGCCTAAAAATGAGTTCTGGTATATATGGCCCGGATGTGATTAAGTTAGTAAAGATTAATGAATATTCAGTCGAATTGGAATTCAAGAGGAAGGGATTGGTTGGGTGATTTGAGAGGAAGTGTAATTGAGAGATTCTAAATTCGAACCCTCCTATTTACACTTTTGAAAATTAAACCCTAGGTAGAGTTCAAATTTTGGGCACTTAATATTAAGTGCCTTTTTTTTAATAGAGATTTTAATAAAGGTAAAACTTTTATGCAGTGTTTAGTGTGCATACGAGCGGGCATAAATGCATACCACTTAATCTAATTTCAAATTTGAAATTACATACAAGACATACAAATACACCTATAAGTATAAAAAATCATCTACACTGATAGTGCATAAAAATTTAATTCTTTTAATAAAAGCACTTATTAAATGTTTAAATATATAATTTAGATGCGTACTTTGATAAGTGTTTATTCTGTTGGGTAATATGTAATTTTATATTTTTAAAATATATTTATCTCTTTATTGAGCTCATAATATAGGATAAAATGATTATATGTTATATTTTATTTTTCAAACCCCAAAAGTTATTTTAAAACTACCAAATTTAATTTTTTTTTTTTGCTAAAATGCTTTTAACTCCAAAAACTCTACTTCTAAATTTATGAGATAATGTTCATCAAATACCTCAAAAGTACTTGCATCGCTCAAAAGTGCTTTTTAACATAAGCACCTGCCAAATGGGCTTTAAAGTAATTTCATTCTACGATATGAGTTGAATTAAAGCAAATAACAAGAAAAAAACTTGTCTAATTAAATTGCTTTATTATTTTCAAATTATGATTTTCTCGTTTGGTTTCTTAAAACACTTATTTGTGCAAAGCAAGTAAAATTTATGTGGAAATAAATCTTATTTCTCAACTAAATTGCCAATTATATCAGTAGAACTTAAATTGATGTGGACTACCAATTTTCGCGTTTTGAATTTTGTGATAAGAGGTTAGTTTGTAATGATGAATATGATTTTCATCAACATTGTAATAGTTAGATTATCTACCTCATCTTTTCGTTTGAGGTTCTTGGCTCATGGAATCTTACACCAATTTCCAAAGACACAGTCGGACCAGTTCAATTGACTGACTCGTTTCGAGCCATTCCAAAGATAAGAGCCAATAGATGCCTAACTATTTTTTTTTTTTTTTTTGTCTTCACAGTGGGTATCTGGGGCCTGGGACTGGTAATACCTGACGACCCCAACTAATCCCACTGCGGATCGAGAGAGAGGCTGCCCAACATCATCCGACCAATGTTTACCCGGGATTCGAACGCGTGCGGAGGCTCTCACCCAACTAGGCTATAACCACCCGCTCTAGCCCCGGGGAGCCAATAGATACCTAATTATTTGAAAAAAATTTATATAGATGTTATTGTAACATATTTTGTGACATAATTTGCATGAGATTAAAATCTGATTGAAAGGATTAAAAAATGTATTTATGATATAAGACTATATATATGTATGTATAAGACTATATATATATACATATATAGCTTTTCATCCAATGCCACCTATCGTGCTTCCAAATTTCCATTCTTTCTAATTTTTTTTTATTTAATTGTTTAAAATATCATTAGTACCTTGTATTTGGATGGAGTCCAAAAATATGCTATTATTAGTTAAGTTTAGTCCCTAAAATTAGATTCTTTCAAACCTATAGTATACCCAAAAATATGAAAGAATGCCTATGATCTTGCAATCTAATTCCAATTTACCAAAATTAGAATGAACATTAAATGTTTGAACCTAATAATAAGGAAATCTTCTCCAATTTCTTTAGTCTTTTATTAACCTTAACCAAAAATAAGTTTGGCCATTTAATACCTATAAAACGAATTTAAGGAAACATCTTTGTAATTAGTTAATTGTACTGAAAATAACTATGAGCATACTAATGGTTTGAACATCAAATTAAGGAAACTATAAATAATTACGGATTTGAAAAAAAAATTAGAGAAATTTCCCCACCTCTCATGATATGAACACCACAAAAATTTTAAGGGGAAAAAATCATGACAAACCCAAATTTTTTTCATTTCTTTGTTATTTCTATCAAAATCTATTATTTTACTAAGAAATTGGCTTCATTGTAATGTAAGGTATCTATTAATAATTTCTCAAAATGAACCACAAACAACTATGTGTATGTTGACATCTATTAATTTATATAATCAAATTAAGCATTTTATATGTTTCTTATCCTATAATAGGCCATGCATTTGCTATTATTTTTCTTTTGTTATAAGATTTAATCTTTTATTCTTTGAATTCTAAGATTGCATATAGGAAAATGTTTTATGTTAAACTCTTAAGTCAAATAATTTTGCTTTACAAAATCAAGTACTAATAATCATAAGGTAATCACAAAAATTAGATCTAATATGTTATTATTTAAAAAATCAATTTATCAATAGCCTAAAAATATATTCTCAAGTTTTTTTTATCATGATTTTACTCGTGGTAGTCTTTACTTATTTTTCAATATTCATTTTGTCAATTAGTTTTCTTTTTACTCTAGTATCCTTAATTGGAATAAAGAAGCTAACTCCATGTTCTCAAGTTCTAAAGCAACCATACAATCCTAATTATTCTCATGATTGTTTAGCATCTTCTTTTCATAAGTATATCTTTTTGGTTTTTTTTTTCTTTTTCTTTCGCTTTTATGTCTGACATCATTATAATTCTATTAGGTGCTCACAATAACATTTTTAGAATATATCCAATATAATTCTCTTATAATGAGTGTAAATTTTAAGGTGAACAAATTTTATTGATACAAATATATATCTTAAATAAACGAGGATGTATTTGAATGGTTAGCTTTGAAAGTGGTTCAGGAAATCTTTTAAAAAAAAAATTTGAATGGCTATTTATAAACAAACTTCAAAGATGGCAAAATTTTGTGGATTTATACCCACATTTTGATTTTTCTAATAGATATCAAATTGCACCTTAAATTTGGCCAAAACTATTTGAAAGATGTTAAATGGGTGGCGAAGGGGGAAAAGTGGGGTTGGGAGATAGGAGGAGGAGAATCTATAAAATGGAAGAAAAGTGTCGACAAAGTGATATATAAGATTACAAGAATAGGTAGGAGATGGAGGATATGTATGCCTTGCAGGGTAGGAAAAAGATTGCGGAGGTAGGGAAATAAAAGGGGATAGTACCAGGTAGAGGGCATAAAGAAGGTGAGACTGCAAGATTAGCCAAATGTGGCATAAAGAAAGAGGAGACTAGCAGGAAGGGTATTGGATTGTAGGGTAGAAGAGATGGCAAATAGGGGAATGAGGAGGATGATAGTGATATGTGAGTTTTGTATGTCTTTTGGACCTTATTTGAGTGTTTTTCTATTTAATTTTGGTAATTTTTTTAATCTTTTTTTTATTGAAGATGTAATTATTTGAAAATAAATATTATCTACTAATGCAACTGGAAATAGATTTTTTATTATTTGTTATTCATGGAATCATACGTAGTTTAAAAACTACATTAAAATTCTCAAGGTACGATATACTGAAAGAAAGGAATTTTTCTAAAATGGGACAAATTTTTATAAGTAATTATGAGAATATATGATAATGAAACACAATTTTTAGGTAAATTCATAACTTTTTCAAGTTTATGAGTGGGGATTTTCTTCCTTTGCTTTTATTCAAAATAATATATTTTGATAGAAATTGACACCATCTTGAACTTTCAACTTTTCCATTCCAAATGACTCTTTTTTTTTTAATAAAAATACTTTTACTATTTTGATTTCAAATGTTAACTCATGCATAGCACGAGTCAAAATTCGAGTATTGAGATAATCCAAATACACTCTATGTAACTAGCTTGCAGGTATCTCAAATAAACTCATCATCGGAATTCCATCTTGAACATATATATCTTTTTAACCCTCCCACTTCTCTCCATATCCTTCTACCTCCAACTGTCAGATATAGGATTCGAATCTTGATCGTGACAGATTCCCCTGATTACTGAGCTGATTTTAATGGTTCATCTTGAACACATATAAGCCACTACAATGCTAAATGACGCATTAAACTCATAAGCTTATTTCATAAATGAGTTGGCCAGTCTTATTATAATATTATATTCAACATTATCAAAATTAATCAGCACTCGTAAGTACTTTATTATTATTATAATCAGCCCAAAATTAATCACCAATTTTACGATTTTTTTTTTTTTTTAACAAAGACCAATTTTACAATTCTAAACATTCATTTCTAGACTCTCGATAACACTCCAAATTGCAGAAAACATCACCAGTTCACTTTCTCTACTTATCCAAGCTCCTTTCAAATATGTGCATCAACTTATAAGTGACTTGCATTTAAACTCACACGTAAACACTTATGGCATATGTTTTGTATGCTCTATTAAATTTTAAGAATAATAATTTACTATGCAAAATACTACTATGTAGGATGTCAGTTAAGCTTTATGAGTTAGATTTTGAGAAGTTCAATTTCTATTCACAATATAAAAAGAGCTTTTAGACTTTGAGTTTCATGTGCAATACTTGTATTTTACTCATAAACATATTAGGGTTTCAAGCATAATTCAGAATTAACCCAAAGTCACAATTAATCCATAATTTTATATATATGAGAAGCAGGGTGGGGCTTAAAATTTAATTATTCAGGTTGGACATAATAATGTATATAATTATTAATATACATCATTATGAATACAAATATATACTTATATCCTTAATTATTCCGATCGGACTATAATTGAGCCGAGCTTAATTTAGTCCAAACTCGACTCAAAAGTCTTATTTTAAGACCCAAACTCAACCTAATTTAATGATGTACAAGATCGGATTCTAACTTTTTTTAGCCAATAGAGTGAAGTTCGGATTAACTCGACCCTATTAACAGTCCAAAAATCACGCGACTTGGTGTCCTTTGATAAGATAAGAAAGTGACATTTTTTTTTTGGGGTAAAGCAATCTCTCGATTGTCTAGTATTAAATGCAGAGATTTGTGACCCATTTCTGACAGTCCATTTTTCTCATGCTCCAACAGCTTGAAATTAAAGAAAAGAAAGGAAAAAAAAAACAGCTTGAAATTTAGTACGTTAAGCTCTATGTATTGTACACTCAGAAACTAAAGTCCTAACTACTAATAGACCATTACCATATTTCCATCTTCCTCTCTGAAGCTCAACTGCGAAGCCATGGAAACTCTGCTGCCTCTTTCCACAACTCTTCGTATCAACACACTCCATCCAATGGTTTCTCCTTCATTTCTCCAGAGAAGTGGCTCTGCAAATAAATTTTTGCCTCTAAAGGTAATGACTACGTACTTTTACTGCTGCTAAAATATTCCATCTTTTGCAAGTTTTATTGGGTTTTTTTTTTGTAATCTTTTTATTTGTTTTCAGTGCTATTTTTTCTGGGTTTTGATGGGAATTGCTTGATATTATTGTATCTGTTGGAAACTGGATATTTGAATTGGGATTTTTTTTTTTGGGTTTAGGATCAAAATTAAGTAGGCAATTTTGTATGTAAAGCAGTTTTCTGTTTTGAATTCCTTTAGTTATTGTATGTTTTCCCGTACTACTTAAAGTAGATTCAACAATAGCAATATTTGATCTTCAAAGATTCCAAATTTGTTGCACTGAAAGGGAAGTTTGAGTTTCTGCTAAAAATAAAAAGTAAAAAGAGAAGTTTTGAGATTTATTTGGTATGGGAATTAAATTCTGTAGGGTGGATAGGAAATCTATTGTTGGAGGGGTGGAGATATTTTGGGTGATATAAGATTTTAAGATAAATGTTTGTGCTGAATGCTGAAGCAAGGGGAACTATTTGGTTGCCTGCAGCAGTATATGGGAAAAATTAGCATTTTACATGAAAACAAGAAAAAATTGTAAAATCCAGATTTTTCTATCGTTGTTGCATCAGATTACTCTCTTACAGAGCTTTCCTTCTTTCATTTCCAAGTTCAGTTTTTGGTAGGTTATTACTACACCTTAAGATATGAGTATCTTGGAGTGGTATAGCTTCCTATCCTCAATTAGATACTAAACTGGACAAAAGCTTTTTAATTGACAAATACCCAGCTCGGCTGGAATGCAAAAGCTTAAGTCGTCCAATTAGAAATTATTGTGGCAGTTTTAGCATGACAACCTCACTATGTGTTGTGGTTGTGCTCATAACAGAGACTTTTGCAAGGGAAACAAGAAGGCAATGTTGATCGTCATGATGCTTACATGGATTGTCCATTCAATTCAAACACATGCACTAAAAGTTTACTTCATGTTACTGAGGAGCTTTTGCTTGAAATGCCATACAAAGGTTTTTTGCCTGATGTCTCCACTCTGTCTACTTTGATGCTGTGCTATGCCAACAAAGGTTTGTTCTCTCAAGCACAGTGTATTTGGGATGAAATGTTTAACAGTTCTTTTCTACCCAGTGTTCCTATAATTTCAGAGCTAATTGATGTCTATGCAACCAGTGGACATTTTGATTTGGTGAGCAGAATTCTGCATCAAGTACGCTTGAGAAACCATATGATGTTACCTGCAATATATGCGCAGACTATTTCTTGTTTTGGTAAGAAAGGAGAACTTGAGTTGATGGAAATTATGCTAACAGAGATGATTGCTATGGGATTCTCGGTAGATTCTGTCACACAAAATGCTTTTGTCATTTATTCCAGCAATTTTGGTTCAGTGGCTCAGATGGAAGTTGCATATGCCCGTCTTAAGAGTTCAAGGATTCTCATAGAGGAAGAAGGAATCAGGGCAGTTTCATCTGCTTATATCAGGGAAAGGAAATTCTATAGTCTAGGGAAGTTTCTAGAGGATGTTGGTCTTGGCAGGAGAAATGTAGGAAACCTTCTGTGGAACCTTCTCCTGTTATCCTTTGCCGCCAACTTCAAAATGAAAAGCTTGCAGAGGACCTTTGTGAGAATGGTGGAAGGTGGATTCCATCCTGATCTGACTACTTTTAACATTCGAGCTCTGGCTTTTGCAAAGATGTCATTGTTTTGGGACTTGCATCTGAGCATTGAACATATGCAGCATGAAGGAGTTGTACCCGATCTTGTGACTTATGGTTGTATAGTTGATGCATACTTGGAGAGAAGGCTGGGAAAGAATTTGGAATGTGCTTTGAGCAGATTGGACACAGATACTCCTGCTACGATATTGACAGATGGAATTGTTTTTTATGCGATGGGAAAAGGGGATTTTCACTTGAGTGCGGAGGCCTTTTTGGAGTTCAAAGATAAAAGGGATTGGACCTATAAGCAACTTATTAAAATATATCAAAAGAAAAAATTCCGGAGTAACCAAGTGTTTTGGAACTACTGATGAAATGTTCAATCATTATGATGAATATGATTTCAATGCAACAAGCAGCTTATGCCAAAAGGACAGCCTCTCACTTGAATAGTGAGACAAAAAAACCTGGTGGGACTCTTTGGGTGGACAAAGAGCATCAGCTACAGGTGAACAGAATATTGGGAGCAGATGCAGTTTACTCCAAGAGTTGTTGTATATAGGTATGCCAAGGCTGTATTTTTTTTCATATATCTTTTCTGAAAAAAGTCCTTATATGCTTGTATTTTCCATCTTTAGGATGTCAGCACAGAAGTTGGGATGTGCAAAAGGACAAGTTTGGTGAGCATTAGTTCATAGCTACTTACCAAAGTTTGAATGCATGAAGGGGACAAGTAGTAGGTGCCATGTCATTTGGTAGGCTCTGCTTTTTTCTTCCGGTTTTAGATATGAAACCTTTTATTTCTTTATTTTTTTAAACTAAAAAATGTTTTGGATCGAGACATAAACTAAATGGGTTTACAGCAAATCGAAAGAGTGGATTGAATAAGTACCCATATTTTTCATTCTTGTTTTGCCACAATCATTTCAGTGCCATCTTGCATTTTGTTTGATGTAAATAGTTTGTTTCTCAATTGAAACTGATGAAGAATGTAAAAAGATGAAGAATCAAGAGGATGAAGCACAAGTAATTAACCATTGTCTGATGATATATGAACTTCAAGATATCCGTCATTAGGATCGCCACTTACACCCGGTGTCATTTCTACTTGGATTTGCAGGTTTAGGAACAGAAAGATACTGATAATGCGGCTGAAGATGACTGTCGAAAGCTGTAATCACCTCATCCAATCACCAAGCAGAATCTGAAGATCAGGCAACCAATCATTAAGATCACCTTTTTAATTTAACTATCCCAGCCAACCAATGATTAAAATCACCAACATGGCTGCCTCAGCTTCCTTTATCTGACATTGCACGGCCAATTTCTTAAGCATTGTTGGACTATTCTTAGGCTTTGTAAATTTGTGTCCTTTTTTTTTCAAATATTGTTAGAGTACAAAATCTTAATGAGTTGCTGGAGTTTGTTGGATAATTTCTTAAGATGCCAATAACTTACTGCACAATTGCTATAAATTTAGTTTATGACTTCAGTTATAGCGTGGTAGGCTATGCTTGTAGTCTCAAGGGGATCTTTGCACCATGCTGTGGTATGGCCGACTAGCAACCATGAAAAATCGGATGAAATTTATGAAAGAGGAAAAAGAGAAACAAGGGGGAGAAGTGTGCAAATGATTGTTGTTCCTTCATCAAATAGTCTTTTTCACTCATTCCTTTCTCAGCCCTTCCACAATCCCCTCAAATTCTGGATAGAATCTTGAGAGTACTAGATCCACTTTCTCTGGTTTCCAGGTGCTGCTATAACTCATTGTTGAGTTTCTGTTGGAACTTCCAGAAAGAGCTTAGTTAATGGAAAACCAGTAGACTCCAGGAAAGATTGTCTTTACACTACTGGACCGTTTTTTTTTCTTTGTTTAATGGGAAACTGGAAGTACATGCATGCTTCTTTGCATAATTGGATAGTTCAGCAAAATTTGCACTGGTTGGCTGGGCCATGGTTGGTCTCCCCGAGTTATATGTCAACTTGGCTTTAAGTTCAGTTGAGAATGTTAGGAACTCTTAGAAGTTTAGTCGGGTAATGTTGTTATTTATGCCAAGCTTGTTTGCAAGGAAGAGCACAAACCAAGATATATAGGCTCTGTGACCCTTAGAAATTACTCTAGGAGATATTGTTAGGACCCAAACGCGGAATAAACAATTATTGAGACATCAAATGCACAACAATTTAATGAAAAACAAGCCACAAGCATGAAAGATAAACGACACACAATATTTAACATGGTTCGACTCCACCATTGAGCCTACGTCCACGGAGAGAAAACTCGTTTTTTATTATGTGAGGAAAATCCTATACAATAATACAACTTGAACTCAAATCCAACCTTTGTATACCATTTTTCATTTTCCAAGAACTCTCTCTCATCCTATGTATAAGGCTACATGTCGCCTTTTGTGTGCCCCTTATGTGTCTCTTGTGTAGTGTGCCAACCCATTTATTTATAGGGAACATTATTTGGCTAAAACTCAAATAACAATAGGAAACCAATTTTAATTTCTAGACTTGTACAGAATAGGAAATAACTTCTAATTCTAAACTAAATAGAATATTCTTTGACTATTACTTCAAATAACTAAAATCGATTAGGAAACTAGTTGCTTTCACACAAAACAAGAAATCTATCTAAAAGAAATTAAACTAATTTCCTAACAAATCTCCACCTTGGCGAAAATTTTTTTTAACAACTATTTGCTTTCAACTACCAAATAATATGGTACCGAACTACACACCAGAATTAATACAGTCCTGACACCAAATTGATTCAATCGGCAAACGAACATGTGTAGTTACTCGGAGTCTAATATCCAGTTGACTAGCGAGAATGTGCCTCAATTCACCATCTCCTTTTGCAGGATTTCTTCTCACCACCACTTGCAATCTGGGATCCCCTTCTATGAGCTCTAACCTAAACTATTGAGGCAACCAAGTGGTAAAATCACCGTACTTCTTCCCATCCTCGGGATTGTCTCGCCACATATGGTTTCCAAGACTCCACCTAAAACGAAAAACACGCAACTTTCAGAGTCTTCTGGCGCATGAAAATTAGATTTCTTTATTTCTTTAGGATACGTGTCACACCACCCAAAGAACATAACCAAAATCTAAAATCCACCGGGATAAAGTATTAACTGTTGGAGGTGTGAGAAAGTCTCGAACGATTCATGTTCAAAATCAATATTAGACTCCATCTTTTCCTTGACTCTTGAATCACCTGTCTAGATTCACCGTCAAGCATCTCCATGTTTTTCGACTTTCCATCCTTTACCATTAACACTTTTTATCAAGCCATTTGATAGGCTAAAATTTATCTATTTATTTTATTATTATTTTCCCCTATTACCTGACTTGATGTGGATTAATTGCTGGATTCTACTCATTTTCCTTAATTTACGTATGTTTCAGGGAGTAGAACGAAAATATGATAACATGTGCCAAATTGACAGGAAAAGAATTCAGATGATAAAGCTGTCCCAGGGGCACTTTTGGAACACGAGATGTCACGCCCATTTTGGTAATTTTCGCAAAGGAATGACTGACGGAGGGCTTCTCCCTCCTGGTGAGCCGCCGCAATAAGAAGGAAGATAAAGGATCAAAAAGGGGGCTGGCTTAATTCTGAGCTTTTCGTCTTTAGCTTAGCAAAGAAAATTGTTGACTTTTCCCTTGTACTTTACTTTTTGGCTTAAGACATGTACGAATGTGAGGAGGAAGCTTTTTGTCAGCTTTCTTTGACTTTTCCTTCTTGCACCTTGTGACTGATTTTGCTCTGCGGATGCTAGGAACAATAAAGGGCTTCAATTTGTTACATGTGCCTTACATTTGCTTACTAAGTGTTTGACGAATTGCGGCTCTTGAAATGCATACAATGGCCGTGACTTCTGCTGAAATTTCCTGCGGGCTTAGTTCATCCAATATGAGCTAATCCCCTCGTTCTAGTCAAGAAACGACGGATGCTTTGGGTCACCTGAAAACTGTGAGATCGATTTAATTTAATCTTTCCCTTTTATTTATTGGTATTCGTGTATTCCCTGATTACTATGCTTATGGTTATTTAATTAGTTGATTGTCTTGGATCCAGATAATTAATTGATTTGGTAATCTATTGTCAATTGGGGTATTGAATCCGTAATTATTTAATTACCTCAAAATAGTGACAACTGGCACGATTAGATTCGTGTCAGTGGGGATACGCGGGCTAATCTAAAATAACCCTGGTAGTGCGTTATTTGGTTAGAATAGGGCTCCTCTAATACGTAAGGCAATTGGGGAATTAAATTCTACGGGCGTACCTAGGATTATTTCTCAATTAGAGCAGTGATTAACGGGCGTACCTTGATCACCGACACAGTAAGGAGGGGTTGACTGCCATCGCTTGTTTGGCAGTTATAACCTATTTATTAGTAAATAATTGGAATTGCCTTTGCTTATCGATGATCAATTAGGTGAACCATTACTGAAGTTATTCCTTGGCTAGATTCTTAATTATCATTCATTTGATTTTAGTAATTTGTTATTTAATTTTTAGTAGTCTCTTAGATTTTATTTGAATTTATTTGATTGTCACTTTCTGCACAAAAACACCCCCTTGTCACTGTGAACTTGAAAAGAAACAATTACTCCCAGTCCCTGTGGATTCGACCCTACTCACCACTATCTCCAGAAATTATTTTTAGTTTGAGCAGGTATTTATTATTGCACAGGCTGACGACCTATCAATTTTTGGCGCCGTTGCCGGGGACTGGCGTTATTATTTGTTTCTTTTTAAATTCATTTTTTTGTCCTAATTTTCTGGTTTTCTTCTAGTGTATGCCTCGATCTTCTCGTACAGGTGATTTGATTTTTGACCCTGAAGTAGAGAAGACCGCGCGTAGAACGAGGAAGGAAACCAGACAGCTCAGAGAGGAGCACTCCAGTGCTACATCTCAGAGACCTGAGTCAGGTTTTGAACCAACAGATTCATTTGGTGACACTTCGAGTGACTCGGAGCAAGAAGAAATTTCCATGGCTAATGCACGAACATTAAGGGAGTTGGCTGCCCCTAATCTAAATCAGCAGCCTTTGTGCATTACTTTCCCGCGTTTGAGTGAAAACATTTCATTTGAGTTAAAATCTGGTTTGATTGCTCTTTTACCCTCTTTTCATGGTTTACCAGGTGAAGAGCCGTATAAGCATCTGCAGGAATTTGATGTCGTATGCAACAGTATGAAGCCCTCGGGGATTACAGAAGAGCAGATAAAAATGAGGGCATTCCCTTTTTCCTTGAAGGATTCTGCAAAGGACTGGCTATACTACCTGTCACCAGGTAGCATCACCACGTGGGACCAATTGAAGAAAAAATTTTTGGATAAATATTTTCCTGCGTCCAGGGCTGCAAGTCTAAGAAAAGAAATTTGTGGGATCAAGCAGCATCCAGGGGAGTCGCTCTATGAGTATTGGGAACGGTTCAACTTCTTGTTGCACAAGTGTCCCCAGCACCGGATAAGTGAGCAGTTGCTCATTCAGTATTTTTATGAGGGACTCCTTTTTAGGGACAGGAGCATAATTGATGCTGCAAGTGGAGGGGCACTGGTGAACAAAACCCCTCAAGAAGCACGGGAGTTGATTGAGAGGATGGCAGAGAATTCGCAACAATTCGGTACGAGAGAGGATTGTCCAATACGCAGGGTGAATGAGGTAGAGACACCCTCCATGCAGTAGCAGCTAACTGAGTTGACCGCGTTTGTTAGGCAACAGGCTGTGAGAAATGCATCACAAGCCAGGGTATGCAGGATTTGCACTGGTATAGGTCACTCTGCAGATATGTGCCCAATGATTCAGGAAGAAACTGCAGAACAGGTGAACATGGCTGACCACGCGCCCGCGCCAAGGAAGCAGTACGACCCTTACTCAAGCACCTACAACCCCGGGTGGAGAGATCATCCCAACCTCAGTTATGGAGGGAATAGGCAACCCAACTTTACACCGAACAGGCAGTCTAACTTTGTGCCAAATAAGCCACCAGGGTACCAGCAGCAATACCAATCCCGACCACCTCCGCCCCCAAGCTCTGGTCCATCTTTGGAGGAGATGATGAAACAAATGATGACAACCATGGCGCAAAATCAACAAATGATGACAACCATGGCGCAAAATCAACAAAGGACGGACTCCGAAATGCAGGATATAAGGAGTCAGATAAGTCAAATGGCCACAACAATCAACCGTTTGGAGTCCCAAGTAAATGGAAGATTGCCATCCCAACCTGAACTGAACCTGAAGAACGTAAGCGCAATGACTTTAAGGAGCGGGAAGGAAATTCAGGGGCCTGAACCTATGATCCCTAAGAATAAGGATGAGGAAAAGATCGAAAATGAACTTGAGAGGGAGGACAGCAATGGTGCAGATTTAAAGGTACTTCCAGACCCAGTAATTACAGTTAAAACTAATCCCCCTCCATTTCCTTGCAGGTTGGAAAAATCGAAGAAACAGGACAAGGAGAAAGAGATCCTGGAGGTGTTTCGCAAGGTAGAGATCAATATCCCCCTACTAGACGCCATCAAGCAAGTGCCGAAGTATGCAAAATTTCTGAGGGACCTATGTGTCAATCGAAGGAGGCTGAGGGGAGATGAAAGAGTTATTGTTGGGGAGAATGTGTCAGCAGTTCTCCAAAGAAAGCTACCACCAAAGTGTGGGGATCCAGGTAGGTTTACTGTCCCATGCAAGATAGGTAATACTCTGATTAGAAATACCTTGCTGGATTTAGGAGCATCGATCAACGTAATGCCAAAATCTATATATGCTTCTTTGAATCTCGGTCCATTAAAAGAAACCGAGATAATAATTCAATTAGCTGACCGAACAAATGCATACCCTGATGGGTTGGTCGAGGATGTGCTGGTTAAAGTTAATGAATTGATATTCCCGGCTGACTTTTATGTACTTGACATGGATGATGATCATTCCCCTGACCCCTCACCTTTGCTACTAGGTAGACCCTTTTTGAGCACAGCACAGACAAAAATTGACGTTAATAAGGGTACATTGTCCATGGAATTTGATGGAGAACTAGTCCACTTTAATATTTTCGATACAATGAAACATCCTGTTAACTCTCACCCTGTGTTTGCTATTCATGCTATTAATCCTTCTGTGCAAGAATTTTCTGAGTTTGCTTGTAGGGATAAATTCAAACTTACTGAGAACAAGTATAAGGGGATGAAAGCACTGTATGAGGTGAAAAGGAGTAGAAAATTAAGAAAGAAGGCTGCACTCAAAGGCTATTTGGATCCTGGGGGAGGGCCACCGATTTCCAGGAAAATTGAGTTACACCCAGATTGAAGAGTGGTGTTCAATGTCTAGCCAAAGACATTAAAGAAAGGCGCTCCTTGGGAGGCAACCCAATTGTTCCTTTTAATGGTTTGTTCATTTTCGTGTGGTAGTTTAGATGTGCTCTCCTTGAATTCGACTGATTTTGGGTTTCAGTTTTCGTTTTTGCTGATTTATAGGTGCCCTTCCCTCATGACGCGCCCGCGTGGTGATGTGCAGGAAGCTCACGATCAGGAACTTCTGAAACTTCTGGGAGCTCTCTTGCCCTCATGACGTGCCCGCGTGGTGATGTGCAGGGAGCTCACGATCAGAAACTTCTGAAACTTCTGGGAGCTCTCTTGCCCTCATGACGCGCCCGCGTCACGTTCGCAGGAAAGGTAAGGATTCAAAAAAAATATATATATATATAGAATAAACATTTCTTATCACCGTAGCTTTAGTTTCCAAATTTCAAAAAAAAAAAAAAAAATTGTTCAAAAAAAAAACAAAAAATAAAAATTTCCGTGGCTCAAAGAGCCTCATCAAAAAAAAAAAAAAAAAAACATCAATTTCTCTCTTTTTCTTTCTCTTCTTTTCTTTTCTTTCTTTTCTTTCTCTTTTCTTTCTTTCTTCTTCTCTTTTCAATTCGCGCCGCCCACCTCTGCGCAAGCCGCCTCCCATTCCCGCTCTTCCTCGCCATCGACCAGCGGCTCCAACCACCAACCGCAGCTTGCGCCGCCGCCCCTTTTTGGCCGAGACCCATAGAGCCTCGCGCGCGGGCCAGCTTCTCAGGCGCAGCTCGCGCGGCAGCCGGCCACCCGTAGCCTCCGCCATCCACTTTGGCAGCCGCGCCTTCAGTCAGCAGCTCCAGCCCCCTGCACTCACTCACCTCTCTCTCTGGAGCGCGGCGACAACTGCGCCAGCCGCGGCATCACTCCACAGCTGCCCGTCTGTCTCTCTCTTGGCTGTACCCGAAGCCCTCGCGCGAGCTCTGCTCCCCTGCCGCGCGCTCCACCAGCCCAAGCCGACGCCATTGGTGTTGCCATCGTGCGCCGCCGCTGCTCTGCCCGTCACCTGGAGTGGTACCAGTGGAGGTATTTGAATCTTACTCCCAATTTTCTACAAATTGAATGGTGCTATCTGGGTTCGTCAGCAGTGGGTATTTTGGCCGTGTGGAAGTCTTTTCCCCAATTGTGTGATTTTTCGCCAGTGGTACTGGTCGGACTATTGTTGATTGGAACTGCTATTTCTTTTGGGTTGGGTGACATTGTGCAATTAATTGGCCAACTGGAGCCGTTTATTGAGATTTTGAATGTGTTACAATGCTATGATTATTTGTTCGATTTGAAGGAGCCTTTGAACCCAACGTTGCTTGTTGGATTGTCTTGCTGAGGTCTATTTTGCTTGCATTGCTGGGGGAATCATTGAGGTTTTATGGGGGCTTTGCTTGAGTTAATTCTGCTATTGCATATTGAGTGAGATCCTGTGCCGTTTGACTTACTTTGTGGGGTTCATCTTGCACAATTTCATTGTTGGGGGACCCTCTGACTGATAGCTTCAACTTTTGAAGTGGGAAGGCTTTGACTGGGCATTTTTAATTGCTGGAATTCTTCTTTTTGTTATTGATTGGGTGATTACTGGGAAATTCTTGCTTTGTTCTGCTTGAGTTTCCTTTGCTAGTTGCATTTGCTGGTTTCCATACATGTTGGAGCTTCTGTAGCTTTGAGCTAACTGTTGAGAGACATGGTGAGAATTTGGCGCAATTTCTGCATCATACGGGCTTTGCTCCTCCAGCTCCGCCTCGCCCACCTCTTTGACCGGATTTCAGGGAAGTGTTACTGTCCTCTCACCCACTTTTGTTGGTTATTTGTCACATTGAGGACAATGTGTCCTATAGGTGTGGGGGGATCTAAGGGGGTGCTAGTGTTTTCCGTTTTTAGTAAAAAAAAAAAAAAAAAAAGAAAAGAAAAAAGTTTTTACTTTTTAGTAGTTTTTCTTAGTTTTATTTCTAGTTGCTCGTTTTCGTTCTTTCGTCTTGGTGCTTACCTTTCATGTGAATGCCAAAAATTGAGATGTGGACTTATTGACTCCAAGTCTACTTTTGCCAAGTTTTTAAATACAAAGGTATCGGGTTGATGTGGTTGGATCCAAGATATCTCCTTGGTGAATATCGTATTGCTTGGCTCTTTTGATTTCTTTGTTAACTTTTCTAGGCGTTGGGAATGACTGTTGGCATTTTGAGGTGAACTGGTCCAATATTGACTCCAGTTCTCCATGTTTGGCAATAATGAGGCGAGCTGCCCCTATGCTTGGTTGCTAGTGTTGGTATTTCGTGTTTTTGGCTTTGTTTGGCTGTGAATAAACTTGACTGTACTCCGCTATTAACCACTACTGAGTAACCGGGAATCGGCACCTAAAAGTGTCGATTTTCGCGTCAAAAGATGGTGCTTTATATGAGTACGTGGTCGTATAGCGGTAGGAGCTGAGTAACCGAGCTCCTTCATCTAAAAATGTTGGAGTTCGCGTCAAAAGGCTCCGGCGGCTAGAGACTAAGTCTTCTTGTGTCAAATATTATGATTGCTTGAAAGAAAATAAAAAATAAAAAAACAAAAAAAAAGGGGAGAATAAATAATAGGAGAGCTTGCTGGTTTATGGACTTAATATGGGGTCTTGTGTGAATATTTGGACCATTAGTTGATAAATGTTGCGTGCCATTCCTTTTCCTTAGATTAGTTAATTTGGAAATTGAAGGAGTTTGTGGTTTAGAGGCTAACTGGGGGGATGCCTCTCGGATTTTAATTACTAGTGCCCGATATGTGGTTCTTTCTTGAATATCTTGGCAATTTGGTAGATTGGGCAATGACCATTATCAAATTTTGGTGTCTTATGCTTGAGGACAAGCAAAGTTTAGGTGTGGGGGGAATTGATAGGCTAAAATTTATCTATTTATTTTATTATTATTTTCCCCTATTACCTGACTTGATGTGGATTAATTGCTGGATTCTACTCATTTTCCTTAATTTACGTATATTTCAGGGAGTAGAACGAAAATATGATAACAGGTGCCAAATTGACAGGAAAAGAATTCAGATGATAAAGCTGTCCCAGGGGCACTTTTGGAACACGAGATGTCACGCCCATTTTGGTAATTTTCGCAAAGGAATGACTGACGGAGGGCTTCTCCCTCCTGGTGAGCCGCCGCAATAAGAAGGAAGATAAAGGATCAAAAAGGGGGCTGGCTTAATTCTGAGCTTTTCGTCTTTAGCTTAGCAAAGAAAATTGTTGACTTTTCCCTTGTACTTTACTTTTTGGCTTAAGACATGTACGAATGTGAGGAGGAAGCTTTTTGTCAGCTTTCTTTGACTTTTCCTTCTTGCACCTTGTGACTGATTTTGCTCTGCGGATGCTAGGAACAATAAAGGGCTTCAATTTGTTACCTGTGCCTTACATTTGCTTACTAAGTGTTTGACGAATTGCGGCTCTTGAAATGCATACAATGGCCGTGACTTCTGCTGAAATTTCCTGCGGGCTTAGTTCATCCAATATGAGCTAATCCCCTCGTTCTAGTCAAGAAACGACGGATGCTTTGGGTCACCTGAAAACTGTGAGATCGATTTAATTTAATCTTTCCCTTTTATTTATTGGTATTCGTGTATTCCCTGATTACTATGTTTATGGTTATTTAATTAGTTGATTGTCTTGGATCCAGATAATTAATTGATTTGGTAATCTATTGTCAATTGGGGTATTGAATCCGTAATTGTTTAATTACCTCAAAATAGTGACAACTGGCACGATTAGATTCGTGTCAGTGGGGATACGCGGGCTAATCTAAAATAACCCTGGTAGTGCGTTATTTGGTTAGAATAGGGCTCCTCTAATACGTAAGGTAATTGGGGAATTAAATTCTACGGGCGTACCTAGGATTATTTCTCAATTAGAGCAGTGATTAACGAGCGTACCTTGATCACCGACACAGTAAGGAGGGGTTGACTGCCATCGCTTGTTTGGCAGTTATAACCTATTTATTAGTAAATAATTGGAATTGCCTTTGCTTATCGATGATCAATTAGGTGAACCATTGCTGAAGTTATTCCTTGGCTAGATTCTTAATTATCATTCATTTGATTTTAGTAATTTGTTATTTAATTTTTAGTAGTCTCTTAGATTTTATTTGAATTTATTTGATTGTCACTTTCTGCACAAAAACACCCCCTTGTCATTGTGAACTTGAAAAGAAACAATTACTCCCAGTCCCTGTGGATTCGACCCTGCTCACCACTATCTCCAAAAATTATTTTTAGTTTGAGCAGGTATTTATTATTGCACAGGCTGATGACCTGTCACCATTGAAACAAAAATACCACTTATTAAATTGTTCAATTAGTAACAACTACCAATCTACTTGATTTCAATAGTTAACTAGGATCCAACCACGAATTTTGCTCTATTGCCCAGTCTCGCAACCTGAAATTCTGATACCACTTGTTAGAATTCAAGCGCGGAATAAACAACTATTGAGACATCAAGTGCATAACAATTTGATGAGAAACAAACCACAAGTATGAAAGATAAACGACACACAATATTTAACGTGATTCGGCTCCACCATTGAGTCTACGTCCACGGAGAGAAAACCCATTCTTTATTATGAGAGGAAAATCCTATACAAAAATATAATTTGAACCCAAATCCAACCTTTGTATACCATCTCTAATCTCCAAAAAATCCTATCTCACCCTATGTATAAGACTACATGCCGCCTCTTGTGTGCCCCTTGTGTGTCTCTTGTGTAGTATGCCAATTCACCTATTTATAGGGAACATTATTTGGTTAAAACTCAAATAATAATAGGAAACCAATTCTAATTCCTAGACTTTTACATAATAGGAAATAACTTCTAATTCTAAACTAAATAGAATATTCTTTGACTATTACTTCAAGTAACTAAAATCAATTAGGAAACTAGTTGCTTCCACACAAAACAAGAAACCTATCTAAAAGAAATTAAGCCAATTTCCTAACAGATATTTCAGATGTTGAGATGATAGGAGTAAGATCTTGGGAACATTGAATTTTTCCTCATCTGCACTCCGATCGATTTGAGGGGAACTAAGAGGTCTGTTGATGTTGCAGAGAGCCATTTTCATCACTCGATAATGTCAGAGACTCAGACCCTCTATAACAACCAAATACTATGTAAAATCTCAATCTACTGCTTCCTGCATGAGTCTAGATTTTCTAATCACAGGACCAAATTCGAGCATTGGATTTCAGTTTTCAAGTTCCCTTTTCCTTGAACGCCTTTCTTAGCGAAAACTAAATGCAAAATTCACGTCTCTTGTTGTAGTTGCATGACAAGCATAACATAGTATGCGTTAACTTCGTAATTTGAATCTTTGGTTTTAATTGCTTGGTTATCGAGTATGATCAAGTAGATGAGCGACATTAATATTTCTCCATGCAGTTCACTTTGACATTTGCAGTATGTTCTTGTGGAGTTTGAGCTTGAACTCAAGGATGTTTGTTTTGAGCTATCTCGTTATTGTTCTTAATGATCAAATCACTGTACTTTTTTCTTTATACTGAGCTATTCAAAATGCTGCTGAGAGAATGCCGTTTGGGATGCTCTCTTCCTCAATTAATATCTGTTCTCTCTCTCTAGAACCAAAAAATTCACCGAAAATATATAGGAGATATATTTGACAAAATTAATGTATATGGGGAGAAGAATATGTGTGGGAGAAGAGGAATAATACCAATAATAATTTATTAATCACATCATAAAAACAAATCTCTCAAATTTCACTCTTCTCAATTAAATACAATAAAATGACTCCCTATTTATAGACTAGATGACTTGATAAATAAGTCTTACACCACAAGAAATTTTCTAATAAGATACTAATTCCTAGACAATAAAATTAACATAATTTGACTCCAATAGAATTACTAAAACCGTAATTTGACTAAAACACTACTAAATAACAATGTAGAAAATTTTTAATTTTGAGTCTTGGTTTAATATGCTAACATTGCCTCCCTTAAATCAAGCTCTCTCTTAGATCAGGTTCACCACCATCACAGAGAGATCAGATTCACTGCCATCACAATCAATAATCTCTCTTGCTTTTTTTTTTTTGGCTGCTGTAATATTCCACGTACCTGGATAGATTTATCTTGTTGTTCAACTTATTTTCCATTTGCAAAAATAATCCATGCTTCTAGATACATCGTTTTCATCGCCCAATTTGATGTCAATTTATTGACAATTCACTTTGTGATTTTCATAAGGGATAATTGCAGAAACCTCCCCTGAGGTTTCTGACATTTGCACTGACCTCCCCTGTGGTTTGAAAAATTACACTGACCTTGACAGGTGCCGAACCTGTGCAATAATAAATACCTGCTCAAGCAAAATATAACTTCTGTAGACAGTGATAAGCAGGGTCGAATCCACAGGGACTGGTGATATTTGTTTCTTTTAAAATTCCAATTGGAATAAGGGGGGTTTTATCGGAGTTAAACTAAAAGCAATTAAATAATTCACTGGAACAAATAATTAACTAGTACGAATATAAAAAGGAATTAAATCAAGAATATATAAATTCTAGCCAAGGATACAACTACTCAGGCACAGTCCAATTATCCGATCATTGATGCAAGGGAGGTTCACTTAATGTATTAATAGGCTAGTTATAGTCGTTGACGAAGTCTGACGACCAATTTTTCCTTAATTTATTGATAACCAAGGTACGACCGTTGATTACCCTTAATCAGAAAATACTCCTAGGTACGACCATAAGAATTAATTTCCTAATTGCATTAACAACTAAAAAAACCTAACCCTAATCAATAACACGCTACGAGTGTTATTTAAACTAGATTGCATGCTCCCCTGATGTGTAAACACACCAGTTGCCACTCATATTAATCAATCAAACAATTACGGATCTAATTGACTAAATTGGCACGAGATTAATAAATCACATTGAATATCGGGTCCCTGACATCCAATTAATAAATAAATCCCACGAGAACTCAAGCTGACAGCATGCAAATATTAATAAATTGAGGAACACGTGAAAACTAATTAGATCTCACAGAACTTCGGGACTGCACCGTCGAGTTGACCCTTCACTAGATTGAAGACTTAGCCACGCCGCATAATTAAATCACCACACGAATTAAATGATTGCAACGGCATTGCCTTTTTACTAGAAAGCAAGGAATAAAAGATATTTTCCCGTTGGGGAATATTGTCAAACACCTGGCGTGTGTCAGAGGCCAGTCAGAGAGAAAAGAAAGAAAACTAAAAACTGAACTAAAAGCTGTAACTAAAAGCCGTCCCCTTCTTCTGTACGTTGTCTCCTTTTAAAGAACCAAAAGAGAGATGACTAAAAGCTATCTAGGTGGTCCCCACACATGTGGACAAAGTCTCCAAATTGTTTCTTGTTCCAAGTCTCTTTACGTTGCTTTCTTTGAGGAGCCCCAAATGACTAAATATCTTTCACTAGCTTTGTGGTCCCCCACCAATTCAAGGGCCCAAGGGTTGAAACCCTTAGAAGTCTTCATTTTCTCTATAAAGTCCCTCCTTTTTGGTAGTTTTCTGTTTCATTCCTGAAATTAAGTCCAGATACCAAATATAAGTAGATATCACCAATTAACAAAATAAATAGCAGGGATAAAAGGGGAAATTAATAATAAAATTACTATCAAATACTGCCCTATCAATTCCCCCCACACCTGAATCATGCTTGCCCTCAAGCATGAGAACCGGTATTGGACACCAAAATTGGACAATGGCTATTCTCCACTTACCGTATTGCCACATTACTCAAAGAAATATATATCAAGCATCACAGGTCAAGATCACTGAAAAATCGCCCCCGTTAGCCTCCTAACCACCGACTCTTCCAATTTAAAACAAACTAATCTAGGGAGAAAGGATGATTACTCACATTCATCAGCGACTGGTCCAATTATTAACTAAAATCTCAACATTAGCCCATGAATCGATAGCTGACTCCTTTCACATTCGACACACTTTTTATTTATTTCTTTCTCTCTCCCTGTTTCCTTTTTTTTTTTTATTCAAAGGCTTAGTCTCTAGCCATTAGAGCCTTTTGACGCGAACTCCAACATTTGTCAGATGAAGGAGCCCGGTTACTCAACTCCTCTTGCTAGGTGACTCAATGCTCATAGCCATCACCACCTTTTGACGCGAGAATCAACACTTTTAGGTGAAGATCCCCGGTTACTCGGTGGCGATAACTAGCGGGGCACAGCCAATGCTAACCATATAGCACAATAACTAAAACAACGTAAAAAAAATAACAGTAGCCAGCCCCAAACTTCCAAACATGGAGAACTAAAATTAATAGCCGGACCAAATCACATGAAAAATGCCAACAGTCATCCCATATGCCTAGAAAAGTTAACTAAAAATTAGAAAAGTCAAGCACTTGTTGGTATTCACCAGAGAGATATTCCTGACTTAACCCCCTTAGCTTGATACTTTTTTTTTTTCGACAATATCAGAATTAGAGACAAAAACCAACATCCGACTTGGTATCCAAATTAGAACTGACCACTAGAGAAAGGAAGAGAAGATAAACGAAAATGCGGTAACCATTAAACTAAGAGCAAAGGAAAAACACCAATCAGGGACTACTAGCACTCAAACAGGGACCCCCCCACACTTGAAGAACACATTGCCCTCAATGTGATAAACCAGCAACAAAAGTAAAGAGAAGGGCAACGGTACTTCCCCAGAGTCATCAGAACATGGGAGGGTTAGACGGAAACTGAGGAGGGAACCTGGCTTGCTGCATAAATGCCGCGAGATTCTGCGCCATATTGTGAATGTTAACGTCCATGTGTTTCTGCCGCGTCTCAAGCCGCTCAACCGTGTTTCGGAGCTGGTGCCATTCCTCGGCCGTAGGGCCGGAGGGGGGAGCGGAAGAAGAAGGACCGGGGTCACCGCCCGCCGTGGATGCACTGGCAAAGGGTGAACGAGGAGGAAGTCTAATCGGTCCCGGGGGAACAATCTCCCACCCGTTGTCACCCTCCCGGACCAAACCCATTCGCTCCAAGCACGGGATGTCCAAAGCCTCCATTTGACAAGCAACATGTAAATCATGGTTAGAGAGATCAAGCAACTGCAAGTTAACAGCCAAATGGGTGATATACGACCCAAGAATCAAGGGGCGCTTCTTTTTTGTCAAAACAGACTTAAATTGAGAAGCGAGCCAGCACCCCAAATTAACCTTAATATTATTATGCATGCACCATATGAAAAAGAATTCTGGCTTGGACAGTATACCCGAGCTGTCTCGCCTACCCGAGAAACTATATGCTAGGAAGCGCTGGATGTAGCGAGAAGCCGGGTCCTTGATGTAAGAGCTCTTGGACTGACGAGGATCATAAGGGGCAGGGTCGACGGATAACGCCTCCCACATACTGCGATAACGAGAGAAGAAAGGCTCTATGTAGTCGCACGCACTCTCGGCATACTCCCGAGAGGCGGCATAGGCCGGATCAATGAAGCCAAAAGCAAAATTAAAATCAGTAATCGACTGGTGGAACTCCTGACCCATCAATCGAAAGTGAATGACATCGGGGGCAGACACAGAATAACCAGTAGTAATGGTGAACTCAAAAGTGGCATAGAACTCCCTAACCAACTCAACAAAGGTCGAGAGATCAACAATACGGGAATATGGGCGCCACCCAATGCCATTGATCAAATGGTCGAAGTGGTCGCTAATATTGAGAAGGCCCAAGGTGGCGGCGTCCAGATATCGGCAGGGAGTGATTTGCCGCTCACAACAAACGGCATATCGCTGCTTGTCGGCGGCCCTAGTGAAGTGCAAATTTCCCCCAAAATGTGCAGGGTCAGAAATATGGACGTTCCTCTGTCTCCCCAGGCAAGCTCTCCTCCCAGAGGAGGAAGGTTCGTGCGAGGAGTCAGAGGCGGGAATAGTGGGTTGGGGTGGTGGAGGCTGTGATTGCCTAGGTGTCCTAGACTTAGAAGAAGATCGAGGCCGCACCATTGTGACCAACAGGCAAACCAAAACAATAGAAAGCACAAACAGGAATCCAAGAGCTAGAAAATGACCCCAAGCAAGTCCAGTATACCCAATTAGTAGCAATGATAAGCGTCACAGGCGCCCCCAATAAGCAGATATAAGCGTCACGGGCGCCCCCAAATTGAACCAGCAATCGCAGCAATTCACCCACAATTGGACACCAACCTACTAATGCACCAAAACAACTACTCAAACAAACCCAGAGTGATGTCAGTGTCTACTCAAAACAACAAATCGCAACAATTGGACACAACTCCAACTAAGATCTCAACACCTGTCCCCAATGGGACAGCCAATTTCCCAATCAAACCTGTGAAAAGTAGCAAATGACCCAAAAATTGGCAAGTTCAGCAATCACAGGTCAAAATATGAACAACAACCGAATGATAAGGTTTTTAGCTCGCAATCAGACAGGCAACCACATAAAATCAACGAATATATTCAAAACACTCCAACCAGTACCACTGGTGCAGGCACAGGGAAGAATTAAATCAAAGAACCAACCCAATGAATCAAGATAAATGCTAACTCACCAAGCAGTGCCACAAATGAGCAAAAATCAAAACGAGAAACAATTGGCAACTCACGTCTAATGCACCCCCAAACAATCACTAAACAGAACTAGAGATTAAAATGGGAAATAATTGGCCAGCAACTCTCAAAGCAACTCCAAATACCTCCAAATAAATGAAATGTCAGAGGAGCCTTCAAAAATCAAATACCAACAAATGCAACAGAAGCTCCTAAATAGTTCAACGGGAAGAGGAAAATCAAGCAAACCACTTCCTGTTTTTATCCAATAAGAAACCCACTAAAAAGGCACAAATTTCAGCAAATGAGGGTTCAGGGAAATACTAAACGCGGGGGAAATTTCAATACCTCCACCGTGGTGATAGAGAGAAGGAGAGAGAGAGCGTGACCGTGGGTGGAGAGTGGGTGCATAGGGGCTGTTGTAGAGAAATGGGAGCGAGCTGGTGGCGCGCGCAGGCAGGCGGCTGAGCTCGTGAGCAGTGTGGCTGTCTGGCTGCGGCTGTGCGCAACGTGTGGCCGAGAGGGAGAGTGACGGAAAAAGGAGGGCGGCGGTGTAGCTGGAGCTGCTGCAGTGGTGGGAGCGATCGTGAGGAGAAGCTCGGGGCTAGACGGCGGCAGCGATGGCGAGCTGGTAGAGGTTTAGCTGAGGTGGAGGTCGCGTAGGGGAGGCTGCGCGCGAGGGCGCGGCAGCGTTGGGCTTGGGCGGCGCGCTGTCGGCTGCGGACTGAGTTGGAGAGCTGGCTGGAGGTTCGCGGCCAGGGGAGTGGGGGCGAGCTCGCAGGTGGAGCAGATCGAGAGGGCCGCACGCGAGGACTGCGCGATGGCTGCTGCGGCGTGCTGCTGCTGTGGTGGCTAGGCGGCGGCGGTTTGAAGAAGAAACGAAAAGGGGAAAAAGAAAGCAGCGGGGAAGAAGGAAGAAAGAAAAGAGAGAAAGAAAGAAAAGAAGGAAAAAAAAAGAAGAAAAGAGAAAAGGGAAATGTTTGTTTTTTTTTTTTTTTAATTACTCCAACGCAAATCGTCCAGATTAGAAATTACTTAAAATTTTTTTTTTTTTTTTAGTCGTCAAACATGGCGTGGGCACGCCAAGATTAGAGAGCATCCACTGCCTTCGAGGGTCACCTTTCGCACTTTAACGCGTGCCCTCCTCGCGTGGGCACGCCAAGATTCTACTTTCTGCCGGCGTCGCGAGATGTTGAGAATTTACCAACACGGCGCGGGCACGCCATGTTTTACAAACATCCTCTGCCCATGGGACTTGGACTTAGACGCTTAACGCGTGCCCTCCTCGCGTGGGCACGCCAAGATTACCTATCCTGATCAAAGTTAGAAAACATCAAGAGTGACTAGTACCCACGTGAGAAACGACCTAATTAAATAATTAAGCACTAAAACAACAAAATTAACAATTGGGGTGCCTCCCAAAAGCGCCTTTCTTTAACGTTTTTGGCTAGACGTTGTCCAAAACTTTGCTTAAACTAAGCAAATCGAGTCCTCTAAGTGCATCATCTCCACCCGCTCAATTGGAACACCTTCATAATATGGCTTGAGACGGTGACCATTCACTACAAATTTCTTCTCAGTTTTCAAACTTTGGATCTCGATTGCACCATAATGAAAGACATTAGTCACAACAAAATGGCCAATCCAACGAGAGCGTAATTTACCTGGAAATAATTTCAATTTGGAGTGGTACAGTAGAACTTTTTGCCCACACTCGAATGTCTTCCTTGAGATCTGTTGGTCATGAAAAATCTTATTCCTCTCCTTATAGATTACCGCATTCTCATAGGCTTCATTGCGAATCTCTTCCAACTCCTGTAACTGTAACTTTCTTTGGATTCCGCCCTCCTCAATATCCATATTGCATTGTTTTACCGCCCAAAATGCTCTATGCTCGAATTCCACTGGAAGATGGCAAGGCTTACCAAATACCAACCTATAGGGAGACATCCCTATAGGTGTCTTGTAAGCGGTCATGTATGCCCACAAAGCATCTTCAAACCTTGAACTCCAGTCCTTCCTATCAGGGCGAACCATCTTTTCCAAAATAGACTTTATTTCCCTATTCGAGACTTCAGCCTGGCCATTGGTCTGTGGATGGTAGGAAGTGGAAACTTTATGAAGTACACCATATCTCCTGAACAAAGCAGCAATTGTCATGTTGCAAAAATGCGTCCCCCTATCACTCACAACTGCCCGTGGCATTCCAAATCGCACAAAAATGTTAGATTTTATGAAATCTGCAACCACCTTAGAATCATTAGTGCGGGTGGCTTTTGCTTCCACCCACTTCGAGACATAATCCACTGCTAGTAAAATGTATAAAAATACACAAGAATTTGGGAAGGGACCCATGAAATCTATACCCCAAGTATCAAAAATTTCAATGAAAAGCATGGGCACCTGTGGCAGTTGATCCCTTCGGGATAAATTGCCTATCCTCTGACATTTATCACACGTCTTACAAAACACATAGGCATCCTTAAACAATGAAGGCCAATAAAATCCACTTTCTAAAACCTTATGAGCAGTTCTCCTGGGTCCAAAATGACCTCCACAGGCAAAAGTATGACAAAAAGCTAAAATCGATTGAAATTCCATTTCACTTACACATCTCCTCATCACCTGATCCGCACACCTCTTCCACAGGTACGGGTCATCCCAGATAAAATACTTGGCGTCGCTCTTCAATTTATCCCTCTTCGATTTTGGCCAACCTGCAGGAAAATTACCGGTTACCAAATAATTGACCAGATCAGCATACCAAGGCAATTGAGAATTTAAAGAAAATAAATGCTCTTCAGGGAATGCATCCTTCAATGGTTCACTATCCTCTCCAACGGGGATACGACTCAAATGGTCGGCTACTAAATTCTCTGACCCTCTTTTATCCCTTATCTCCAGGTCAAATTCCTGTAGGAGCAATATCCACCGTATGAGCCTCGGTTTCGCATCTTTCTTGGTCATCAGGTATCTCAATGCTGCATGATCAGAAAATACAATCACTTTAGCACCTAACAAATATGACCTGAATTTTTCTAAAGCAAAAATAACTGCAAGAAGCTCCTTCTCAGTGGTGGAGTAATTCAACTGGGCTCCATTCAGGGCGCGGGATGCATAATAGATGACGTGAGCTGCCTTTCCTACTCGCTGCCCCAATACAGCCCCTACAACATGGTCACTAGCATCGCACATGATCTCAAATGGTAAATTCCAGTTAGGGGGCTGGATGATTGGAGGTGAGGTCAACAATTCCTTCAACTTGTCGAAGGCTCTCTCACACTTGTCATCAAACTCGAAAGCTACATCCTTTTGTAGAAGTTGGAACAACGGGGCTCCAATTTTTGAAAAATCCTTGATGAACCTTCGGTAAAAACTTGCATGTCCAAGAAAAGAACGCACCTCCCGCACATTTGCGGGATAAGGTAATGCCGATATAATGTCTATTTTAGCCTTGTCAACGTCGATGCCCTTAGACGATACAACATGACCTAAGACTATCCCGTGGTCAACCATAAAATGACATTTTTCCCAATTAAGCACAAGATTAGTCTCTATACACCTTATCAGGATCAATTTCAGGTTATCTAGACATGTATCAAATCTATCACCATACACACTGAAATCATCCATAAAAACTTTAATAATTTTCTCCACATATTCTGAAAAAATACTTACCATACACCTCTGGAACGTTGCAGGCGCATTGCACAACCCAAATGGCATTCGTCTATAGGCAAAGGTCCCGAACGGGCACGTGAAGGTTGTCTTCTCTTGATCCTCTGGGGCAATTGCTATCTGAAAGTATCCTGAAAATCCATCCAAAAAACAATAGTAAGCCCTACAAGACAAACGTTCAACCATTTGGTCAATGAAAGGGAGAGGGAAATGGTCCTTTTTGGTGACGGTGTTTAGCCTACGGTAGTCTATACATTGCCTCCATCCAGTGGGCTTGCGCACTGGCACGAGTTCACCCGTTTGGTTAGCTTCTACCGCCACTCCTGCCTTCTTTGGGACTACCTGGACCGGGTTCACCCACGGGCTGTCTGATATTGCAAAAATGATCCCCACATCTAGCAATTTTAAAATCTCTTTCTTTACAACTTCCATCATGAGGGGGTTGAGCCTCCTCTGAGCCTGCCGAACAGGTTTAGCATTCTCTTCCAGTCTAATCCGGTGCATACAGACGGCCGGGCTGATCCCCTTAATGTCTGCGATTGTCCAACCTATCGCCTCTTTATGCTCTTTAAGGACCCGAATCAGTTTCTCCTCTTGGGTTTTTGACAATGCTGACGAAATAATCATCGGGAGTGTCTCATTGTCACCCAAATACGCATACTTCAGGTGCTCTGGTAGGGGTTTCAATTCTAAAACAGGTGCCTGTACCACAGATGGCAATACCCTCTGGTGAGGTTCGGGAATAAAAATAGGCAAGACTTCATACCTTTTTGTGGTGGTCGGCAATGAGTGTAATGCACCTACTGTGCATTTTAGATTCTCGCTCCACTCCACCTCAGGAGTTGTCTCCAACTCGAGGTGCTTGGTTAAAGCCACCTCCAACTCATCCCTGCCAACAGTTTCAAACACTTCCTGCACTACAGGGTCAATAGTATTCACAGAGAAAACTGAGCTAAAGTTGGAGTTTGAGGGATATTTCATGGTATCGAAGATATTAAAATACACAATTTCCCCATCAAACTCCATGGATAAGGTACCCTTATTAACATCAATTTTTGTTTGTACTGTACTCATAAAGGGTCTACCTAACAACAAAGGTGAGGGATCGGGGGAGTGATCATCATCCATATCAAGTACATAAAAATCAGCTGGAAACACTAAATCATTAACTTTCACCAACACATCTTCAACCAACCCATCAGGATATGCATTAGTTCGGTCAGCTAATTGAATGATTATTCCAGTTTCTTTTAATGGACCTAATTTCAGAGAGGCATAGATAGATTTAGGCATGACATTAATTGATGCTCCCAAATCCAACATGGCCCTTCTAATCACAGTATTACCTATCCTACAGGGGATAGTAAACATACCTGGGTCCCCGCACTTGGGTGGAAGCTTCCTCTGCAGGACCGCTGACACATTCTCCCCAACAATGATCCTTTCATCTCCCCTCAATCGCCTTCGGTTGACACACAAGTCCCTTAGGAACTTGGCATATTTTGGTACTTGTTTGATGGCGTCTAAGAGGGAAATATTTATCTCTACCTTGCGAAACACCTCCAAAATCTCCTTCTCCTTATCCTGCTTCTTCGATTTTTCCAACCTGCTAGGGAAAGGAGGTGGTTTAGTTTTAACAGTAATTATTGGGTCTGGAAGTACCTTTGGATCTCCACCATTGCTGTCCTCCCTCTCAAGCTCATTTTCAATCTTTTCCTCGTCCTTATCCTTAGGGATCACAAGTTCAGGTCCCTGAATTTCCTTCCCGCTCCTTAGGGTCATTGCGCTCACGTTCTTCGGATTTAATTCAGGCTGAGACGGCAATTTACCTTGGTTCTGGGAATCCAAACGGTTAATTGTTGTGACCCTTTGACTTATCTGATTCCTTATGTCCTGCATTTCGGAGTCCGTCCTTTGCTGATTTTGCATAATGGTTGCCTCTGTCCTTTGCTGATTTTGCGTCATGGTTGCCATCATTTGTTTCATCATCTCTTCTAAAGATGGGCCAGAGCTCTGGGGCGGAGGTGGTCGAGGTTGGTATTGTTGCTGGTACCCTGGTTGCTTATTTGGCACGAAGTTAGACTGCCTGTTCGGTGCAAAGTTGGGTTGCCTATTTCCTCCATAACTGAGGTTGGGATTATCTCTCCACCCGGGGTTGTAGGTACTTGAGTAAGGGTTGTACTGCTTTCTTGGCGCGGGCGCGTGGCCAGTCATGTTCACCTGTTCTGCAGTTTCTTCCTGAAGCATTGGGCACATGTCTGCAGAGTGACCCATACCAGTGCAAATCCCGCACACCCTGGCCTGAGATGCATTCCCTACAGCCAGTTGCCTAACAAACGAGGTCAACTCAGTTAGCTGCTGCTGCATAGAGGATATCTCTATCTCATTCACTTTACGTATTGGGACGTCCTCTCTCGAACTGAATTGTTGTGAATTCTCTGCCATCCCCTCTATTAACTCCCGTGCTTCCTGAGGGGTTTTGTTCACCAGTGCCCCTCCACTTGCAGCATCAATTATGCTCCTGTCTCTGAAAAGGAGCCCCTCATAAAAATACTGTATGAGCAACTGCTCACTTATTTGGTGTTGGGGGCACATTCTGCACAACTTCTTGAACCATTCCCAATACTCATAGAGTGACTCCCCTGGGTGCTGCTTGATCCCGCAAATTTCTTTCCTTAGACTCGCAGCCCTGGATGCAGGAAAATATTTATCTAAAAATTTTTTCTTCAATTGGTCCCACGTGGTGATGCTACCTGGTGGTAGGTAGTATAACCAGTCCTTTGCAGAGTCCTTCAAGGAAAAGGGAAATGCCCTCATTTTTATCTGCTTTTCTATAATGCCCGGGGGCTTCATACTATTGCACACGACATCAAATTCCTGCAGATGCTTATACGGCTCCTCACCTGGTAAACCATGAAAAAAGGGTAAAAGAGAAATCAGACCAGATTTTAACTCGAATGAAGTGTTTTCACTCAAACTCGGGAAAGTAATGCACAAAGGCTACTGATTTAAATTAGGGGCAGCCAACTCCCTTAATGTTCGTGCATTAGCCATGGGGATTTCTTCTTGCTCCGAGTTACTCGAAGTGTCACCAAATGAATCTGTTGGTTCAACTCCTGACTCAGGTCTCTGAGATATAGCACTGGAGTGCTCCTCTCTGAGCTGTCTGGTTTCCTTTCTCGTTCTACGCGCGGTCTTCTCTATTTCAGGGTCAAAAATCAAATCACCTGTACGAGAAGACCGAGGCATACACTAGAAAAATACCAGAAAATTAGAACAAAAATGAATTTAAAAAGAAACAAATAATAACGCCAGTCCCCGGCAACGACGCCAAAAATTGACAGGTGCCGAACCTGTACAATAATAAATACCTGCTCAAGCAAAATATAACTTCTGTAGACAGTGATAAGCAGGGTCGAATCCACAGGGACTAGTGATATTTGTTTCTTTTAAAATTCCAATTGGAATAAGGGGGATTTTATCGGAGTTAAACTAAAATCAATTAAATAATTCACTGGAACAAATAATTAACTAGTACGAATATAAAAAGGAATTAAATCAAGAATATATAAATTCTAGCCAAGGATACAACTACTCAGGCACAGTCCAATTATCCGATCATTGATGCAAGGGAGGTTCACTTAATGTATTAATAGGCTAGTTATAGTCGTTGACGAAGTCTGACGACCAATTTTTCCTTAATTTATTGATAACCAAGGTACGACCGTTGATTACCCCTAATCAGAAAATACTCCTAGGTACGACCATAAGAATTAATTTTCCAATTGCATTAACAACTAGAAAAACCTAACCCTAATCAATAACACGCTACGAGTGTTATTTAAACTAGATTGCATGCTCCCCTGATGTGTAAACACACCAGTTGCCACTCATATTAATCAATCAAACAATTACGGATCTAATTGACTAAATTGGCACGAGATTAATAAATCACATTGAACATCGGGCCCCTGACATCCAATTAATAAGTAAATCCCACGAGAACTCAAGCTGACAGCATGCAAATATTAATAAATTGAGGAACACGTGAAAACTAATTAGATCTCACAGAACTTCGGGACTGCACCGTCGAGTTGACCCTTCACTAGATTGAAGACTTAGCCACGCCGCATAATTAAATCACCACACGAATTAAATGATTGCAACGGCATTGCCTTTTTACTAGAAAGCAAGGAATAAAAGATGTTTTCCCGTTGGGGAATATTGTCAAACACCTGGCGTGTGTCAGAGGCCAGTCAGAGAGAAAAGAAAGAAAACTAAAAACTGAACTAAAAGCTGTAACTAAAAGCCGTCCCCTTCTTCTGTATGTTGTCTCCTTTTAAAGAACCAAAAGAGAGATGACTAAAAGCTATCTAAGTGGTCCCCACACATGTGGACAAAGTCTCCAAATTGTTTCTTGTTCCAAGTCTCTCTACGTTGCTTTCTTTGAGGAGCCCCAAATGACTAAATATCTTTCACTAGCTTTGTGGTCCCCCACCAATTCAAGGGCCCAAGGGTTGAAGCCCTTAGAAGTCTTCATTTTCTCTATAAAGTCCCTCCTTTTTGGTAGTTTTCTGTTTCATTCCTGAAATTAACTCCAGATACCAAATAGAAGTAGATATCACCAATTAACACAATAAATAGCAGGGATAAAAGGGGAAATTAATAATAAAATTACTATCAAATACTGCCCTATCAGACCTCCCCTAAGGTTACTAATCTTTTGCAAATTCAGTCCAAACGATTAAAATATTGTTTTAGGGAGTGAAATTAGAATTTTTTACCAAATTTGTCCTTTGTACTACATGTCCAACGAATGACAAAATACTACAAATCAATTAACAATTAATAAACTTTAAGGAGTATAGTTTATAGGCAAATACGCATTACCTATTTAAAGTACCGGCTCTTTATGGGTATTTTACTTTTAAACATTTAATTTAATACAAATATTTACGCTCAAATACATATTTGTATTTACTTTCAAATATTTAATTTTTGTTAATATAAAAACTACCAATCTCTCTTCCGTAAAAATATTAATATAACACTTTTTCAATTTTAGTTACAAACATTTATGTATTTAATATAAATTATATGATTCACAATAAAATGCCCATAAAGAGCCAATACTTTACTCATTTAATGGATGAAAGCCATAAAGAATTAATACTTTATGGGTCATTTCTTTTTTTAAAAAAATATTTAATTTATATTAAATAAATAACCTACCGATTTCATTTTTGCACAAATATTACTGTAACACTTTTTGAATTTTATTTACAAACATTGATATATTTATCATAAATTAAATGTTTGAAAGTAAAATATCCATAAAAAGTCGATACTTTAAATGAGTAATGCGTGTTTGCCCATAAAGAGCCGGTAACTATTTAAAGTACCGGTTTTTTACGAGTATTTTACTTTCAAACATTTAATTTAATACAAATATTTACGCTCAAATACACATTTGCATTTACTTTCAAATATTTAATTTTTGTTAAATACAAAACCCACCAACCTCTCTTCCGTAAAAATATTAATATAACACTTTTTCAATTTTAGTTACAAACATTTATGTATTTAACATAAACTAAATGATTCAGAATAAAATGCACATAAAGAGCGAATACTTTACTCATGTAATGGATTAAAACCATAAAAAATTAATACTTTATGGGCCATTTCTTTTTTTAAAAAAAATATTTAATTTATATTAAATAAATAACCTACAGATTTCCTTTTTGCAAGAATATTACTGTAACACTTTTTGAATTTTACTTACAAATATTGATATATTTATCATAAATTAAATGTTTGAAAGTAAAATACCCGTAAAGAGTCGGTACTTTAAATGAGTAATGCGTGTTTGCCCATAAATTATACTCCTTAAAGTTTATTAATTGTTAATTGATTTATAATACTTTGTCAGTCATTGGATATGTAGCACAAAGGGCAAATCTGGTACAAAATTCTAATTTCACTCCCTAAAATAATATTTTAATCATTTGGACTAAATTTGCAAAGGATTAGTAACCTCAGGGGAGGTCAGTGTAATTTTTCAAACCACAGAGGAGGTCAGTGCAAATGTCAGATACCTCAGGGGAGGTTTCTGCAATTATCCCTTTTCATAATTACAATTCAACTGATAAGATTTTTTTCCGATCTCTGTCGTAACATCCGCAATCAATCTGACAATTTTCGAACCAATCTTATGGTCCAATCCTCACAAACTAGACACTTCATTACCAATCTTGTGGTCTAACTGGATCAACTAATTTCTTCGCAGTTGTTAGGCTTGGATTTGAACCCAACGGTTGGTGGGATAAAATCCAAACCCAACAGCAGCAATTTTTATACTCTAATTTTGATAGCCAAAAACACCCACAATTAACCCTTGTAATCGGGTCAAGTCGTCAATGTGTATAGGCACCCCAAGATCAATTTCTTGAACCCAAAATTCTGATACCAAATGTTGATTGACAAATTAATTGTGAGGTGGACAAATAAAGTGATGGACTTGGTTGAAATCAATTGTGAGGTGGATAAATTAATTGAAGGTTGTCGTACTACTAAAGTTGGTGCAGCTATTAGTGTTGAAAAACTAAAGGAAAAAGTATGGTGATGTTGAAAACCTCAGAGGTAAAAATTATGATTTTCTAGTTTTGCAAGATTGTATTAGTGACATGAGTGAACTGAATTATGGAGCATTGGATGGAGTATGGGTGAACATATTTGAACTTTTGGATAGAAGTGATCAAAACAATTAAATTGTTCAACAAGTATAAGTTTTGTCCACTAGCACGTGTAAAGATGAAATTGAAAATCTATTGCAAGTTGGTGTTGAATGTTGTTCATATTGCGACTGAATTTTTCATGGAGATTCAAACTCGTGATGGCATTAGAGATGACAATATCAAGAGTTTGGTTTAAGGGAGGCAATAAAGGAAATTAAACCAAATTGCATTTGGTTTCTTAATTCTTTTTGGCGTCTTGTTTGTTTAGTTTCCATATTGGATTAAGAAATCTAAAATCAGTTTCCAAGTAAGTTTCAATTTACAATTGTATTTATTTTAGGAAATTTTGGAATTTATAAATACTACCAGTCTAGTAGGTTATTACTAGAAGAGTTGAGTTAAGTTGTAAGAGTACGTTTGAGATAAAATCTCATAGTTAAGATTTGTGAGTTGTCGTGAGCGAAAGGCTACGACTTTATATTATTATTATTGAGTTTTGGATTAATAAATTATTGAGTTTTGTTGTGCGTTAATTGTCCTCCTCTTCCCATATATTTTTATATGTGCTAAAATTGCTTCCGCCGTGAGCGTTTTTTTTTTTTTTGTGCCAACACTCTCTCTCTCTCTCCTCATCGTTTTACTCTTTCACTTGTCATTTAGTTTAACTAATTGAACATTTAGCCACACAGCAATGTGAAAAACTGGGAATCATTCAAATGCAGAGAATTGAAAGACTAGATTACTTACAGACAGTGGAAGTGAGAAAAGTTGCTGCTTCTCAATCTTTTAGAGCATACTATGTAGAGGTTAACGGGAAGTTGAAATTCAAACTTGTGAAGAAGAGTGACTTGGAATTTAAATAACTAAAAATGCAGTCTTATTACATGCCTCTTGGTTTTACCAGACAAAAGAGACGTAAGGGAAACCTGGGCAAAATGACAGACTACTTATCCAATATTCTTGGAAAAGATAATCAGATTAGGCAACCTTGAAACACTAGACAACCTTATAAAAAATCATCTTGCAGTCTAAATAAAATCAAACATTGGTTTTCTGGTAGCCTTCAGCATTAAGGTGATCTCACAATCTTTTTTCTGAATCTCTTCAAACATACTGCTCATCAACTTACTCATTGATCTCTATCTGAAAAGGTTGGAGCGCTTGACCCATTTGTTAGACTTTCACGTCCAGATTGTTGCGGCTGATCATAACTCACCTGCAACAGGATTTCAGCAAAGTATTAAACCACATGATTGATTATCCAAAAAGATCAGTCTTTAGAAATAGTTAAATTATAAGCCAGCCATGCAGAGTGTGCCACGGAAAAAATAGACAGATATAATGGACACAGGATCTCGTCTGCTTTCAGATAGGTAGAGATATTCAAACAATTCCAACGTTATATTGTCCGGACTCTTTGGAAATAGTGACATTTTGTTTGGTTTATCTAGAATTCAGCAATTATTTGCCCTTTTACTTTGAAAATTACCTGAGAGGCACATTTTGGGGTTTCTCTCACTAGGGTTGCTGGACTAGGAATGATGCCTGACATTCGTTCTTCTGCTAGAGTCCTTAACCTATCAAGTTCAGGTAACACCACAGTACGAAGATCTGGTCTATCTTTACGCCTTAGTTCTGTGCATTTAAGAGCTAACTTGGCAAAATTCAGGGCCTCCTCTACTGGCCAGTCTGGAACAGCTGGGTCAAGCATATCAGCGAATTTCCCCTTCTCAATGGCCCTCTGAACATGGTGAGTCAAACCCATGGGAGGTTTTGCTGTAATAATTTGAAGAAGCATGACTCCTAATGAATAAATATCCGATTTTATTCCAAGCATACCAGTTTGCTGGTACTCGGGATCTATGTAACAGAATGTTCCGGCTGTGGATGTCATAAGGTATTGTGTTACAGTATCAGCTACAGAAGGAGGGACAAGCCTTGCTAAACCAACATCACCGATCTTGCTTACATAGTTTCGATCAAGCAAAATGTTGGCTGGTTTTAGATCCCGGTGAACGAGTGGTTCTGGCTTTGTCTGGTGGAGGAAAAGGAGGCAAGTGCCAATCTCTGCTGCTATTCGGAACCTTAATTGCCAAGGAAGCACTGGGGTCTGTCCTCGCCGGAAGAGACGATCATCTAAGCTGCCATTTGGCATGTACTCATACACGAGGCAACCATACTCTGGGCATGCTCCTAGTAGGAGAACCATGTTCGGATGTCGTATACAACTAAGAACTTCAACCTATATCAACATAGTACAAAAGAATATGAGAAAGACATCACTAGTGTGTTTCAGTAAAACTATTTGTTGTAATTTGATTCCTTCAGAGGATGTTAGTGCTTAATTCTGGCATTAGGGCCTGAAGATTTATCGATTTCATGCATTAAAATGTACGTACAGATGCTGCAGAAGGTTGTGCATCTTTATCAAATTTTGCTTGAATCTGTTATATATTTTCAGCATGTTCGTATTATTTCATTGGTCAGTATATGCATGTTTCGTCCTTTTAATTTTTGTTACATAGCTGTAGTTGGATGACTGATGTTCTAAGGGTAGTCAAACATGCCTAAGTATATTTAAGTCCCATACCTCTTGCTGAAACTGTGCCCTTCCTTGAGATGCGTCAGGACGTAGTACCTTTATTGCAACAGGTGTATGATCTAGGTTACATTTGTAGACTGGTCCATATCCACCTTCACCAATTTTTCGAGACTCTGAGAAGTGATCCGTTGCTGTTTCAATTTCATCTATGGTGTATCTCCGGTATCTAACATCACCATGTGCTAGCGTATGCAGTACTCTTTTTCTCTCCTCTTCTTCTCTGAGTGCCTTCATTTCTGCATTCTTTCTTTTTTGTGCTTCCAGTTCTGCAATCCTCTGAGCTGCTTCAGCTGCCTCAATGGCTACCTTACACTTGGCCTTTTCTTTTTCTGCAATTGCTAGTGCTGCTTCCTCAGCTAATCGTGCCTCTTCTAGCTTCTGCTGTTCCTCCATTTTCCAACGTTGAAGCTCTAATGCCTAGAGCAAATATTTTAAATTTACTTTGGCCATTTCCAATTTGGCTGATAAAATTCTTATATCTTTGACTTCTTGTGTATTTCGTGCAACGAATGGAGATCTTATTGCACAAGGAGTTTGAAAATTTTGAATTGCAAAAGTGCTCACCTTCTGTTTTGCTAAGAGTGCTTCTTTGCATGCTGTGCTATACATCTCCATTGTCTGCTTGAGCTCTTGCTTGAGCCTTCTCATCTCAGCTTCTACATCCTCCTGTGCGTAAGATACGCAGCTTAAGTCATTGTTTAATAAATGCTCTATTTATCATCGTTGCTTTGGAAAGGCCTATGTTGTTAGTGGTGCATCTTCTAGTAACTTTGAAGGTCCTGAAAACCTTCATCTATACCCCTTACCCCAGATAAGATTTCTTACCTTCTTTGAAGAAGTAAAAATTTTCTCTTGGTCATATCAAACCACTGAAAATAAAAAGCAGAAACCACAAGAACGAAGGCAAGGAAAAAAGCAAGTGAAAGATGTATGTTTGGAACATTACCTGATGTAAATGTGAATTAACGTAGAGAAGAAACCTTAGTTCTTATTCCTGTCTGGAGGGTTTAAATCTCGTAGTGGAGTGAATGTTCAATGGCTTACAATATCACACTATATCAATGTTCAGTAATCGACTACCATATAAGAAATTAGTTGGGAATATTTTGTGTTGGAAGTTAGGCATTGTGTTAATTACACAAAATCTCTTTCCTAAAAGGCCTGACTAACAATCTTTGGTCTTGGTGTCTTGCGATCTTCATATGACCAATAACACTGATCGGCCTTTATAGTATGATGATTACCTGAGTAATTTCTATGTCTTATGCTATTACCTTGAACTTGTTACACAAAGTGTGAATTAAGTAGTTATTGTCCATTAGTAAAGCATTTCAAGTTTAAATCATGCTTAAAGCTTGAAGTGGTTTTTGTTGTCTGCCAAGTCTTTCACAAACTTGAATTCTACTCCTGTACTACATTGTTTGTAAGATTGGCTCAGAAACTTCATCTGTAAATCTCATTGGGTCACTAATGCTACTTCTGTATGGTGGAGAATATGCATGTAACACAAATAAATTTCTTTTTGTCCTTTGAATTTTATTTTTTTGTTGGAGATTGATAAGACAGTATTCACTACTAACTTGGTTTCGCAAGACTACTTTATTTTCGGTTGATGAATTAACAGTATTGGGTATCAATGCGCATACCTGACTCTGGCTGGATGATGACGACCATGATATGCTGCCATTTTCGTGTGTTCTGGATGGAAATGTACCAGAACCGCTTGTATCAGGTGTCCTTGGCCCTGAGAATGATGAACCAAAATTCGATGTATTCTCTGTTTCAGAGCCATTTGAAAGACGAGGGGGAAATGCCATGTCCTGAATGTCAGGTAAAGGGAACAAGTGATCCATGCTGGACCTGCCCGAACTGATAAATGATATGTCGCTATCTGGCAATGAGAAGTCTCCAGATGACCTATTCTGAGTTTTGCCTCTAGTAAATGGTGACCTGAGCAAGGGTAGTAAGGTACGGTTACTGTATGTCTTAGCCTTCATTTGCTGGAAATCAATCAAATGATTTGTTTATTCACTTTCATCGCATTTCTTTTGCAGGTATTGGTTGAAATGTGGGTTCCACACAACTTTTACCCATGCAGATTTAAGAATTCTAATGCAGGACCAAACATCTTAATGATTTTGAATGTGAGATGCCTAATACCGTCATTCTGTTTGTTCCTTATGTAGAAAGTGAAAAGCAGTCATTTCTTGATATATGCACAACTCACTTGATTGAGTCCATATCTTCAGCCAGAGTTCGTGGGGCAATCGGTGATTTATCATGAGAAAAACCTGTTCAAGTTGAGTGATGCATTTAGTTCCTCTACCTGTACTAAAACCATAATTTAGACATGGCAAAATTGCAGAACCAGACCTCTTACTCCACTGCCATGCATCAGACGTGCATCAGAAAGGACAGGATTTGTCGTGCCTTGATTTTGCCCTTGGCGAGGCGGTGGATTTGGAACTGGACAGGAGGCAGCCCTTACTGATGAGAGTTTTCCTTTTGAGATGGTATAAACATTGCAAAAATCTGGTGCCACCTTGGAAACAGTGGAAGCGACGTCATTAGTCTTGAATCTGCTGCGTCCAAAGATTTGTTAGTAACGAGGTACAAAAATAGCATCACACTTATGCTTCATCAGGGGAAAAGGGAAATAGCAACACTAATGCTGCTAGTCGAGTAGTTGCTAGATGATAATATTTCTACTATCTTCATATTGTTTTGAAGAATGGTTGATTCAGTTAGACCATACAAGTAGAGTGAGATTGAATTAATGGAACTTTTTAATTTCTTTTGGTACCAACCCTGAAGTCACCTTCTTTGAACATTTCTGCAGTGTGTGGTGTAGGCACCAGATACAAGGTAAGAGTGAACTATATGGGTTCTAATGCTTTCAACTGGCTTTTCTGACAAATGAAAAGTATTGCCTTTGCGTGTCTGCATGCATGTGCATTGTGTGAGTGTTTATGGTTATAAAAAGCTCATCATGGCATCTATGGTTCTTGATATAGGTTTGATTCTAGGAATAGACCTGCATTTTGAGGCTCTCTAACCAAAATTGAAGTGATTGTTAATAAAAGAAAGGAAGAAGGATCAAGTATCTTGCAGAAAGTTACTTCTCTTAAAAGTTTCCAGCATAGCTGATCTTAAACAGAAACAGGTGTTCACATCTGTATGTATCTCTGAATTTAATTATTTGGATAGTAAGAAAGTAGATAAATGGGGCAAAGAAGTAATTTACCGAACAAATGCACTCTTTGATGGAGCACTAAGCACCAAATTCTCAACGAAGTTTGCCCTGACATAGTCACATATGCCTTTTGCTATGTCCAAATCCTCAATCATGACTTCATTAACTCGTATCTGTTGCAAGATAACTAGTCAAATTCTAAAAGCTTGCTACCTAAACATAAAAAGGAAATTTATGTTGATCAGGTAAAGGCATCCAAGAGGGGTTTTGGGTTTAAAGAATGGACTGAAAGATATCATATGTTGAATCAGGGAACTTAGATGTGGGTTTTTCATAATCTTTTTAATCGATGATTCTTGAGAATGAATGGTTAACTTTCTCTCTTGGACACTTTTTGGGTTCAATTACTAGGTCTTTTCTAAACTTATGTAGGTATTCTATGATTTACTTCTTTTTTTGCAGTACATGATGAAATCCTATTCTTTCTTTCTTTTCACTTCTTGTAGCAAGTCAAGAAAAGAAATAAGTAACCAGCATAATTCAGAACTTCAAAATATATAGCAGATCTTACATCCTTGCGAGTGCAGAAGCAGCGGAAGGGAAGGAACAACTCCTTGGATTGGCCATCAGCATCTTTATATGATCTTTGAATGCTATCATTAGCATCAGCAAGAGCAATGTGGCTCACCACTGCAACAATGATAAAAATTTTGGAATTCCTAATGAGATTTTCCAAGATGAATATCGAAAAATCTTACAACATACAAGCATGAAACGTATGCTTGCATATTCGTCCAGTATCTGTAAACCCCCGAGCAGAAACTGTTACCATGCTGCAGACATTATTAATACATGCAGAGCAGGTATCTTTGAGTTTTAAGCATTGTGTCCAACAGCATAGTTTGGACTGCATGATTATCAGTCAGAATTAAATGTTGAGAATTGCTTGTTTTCTTTGGAGTATTGACCATAAGCTTAACTTTCTCGAGCTATTTGCCTTATTCTTACATTGTTTCTCTGCAGTTTCACAAATTTGTTTGAAACTGATACTGTATTGTACTTTTATGCAGTTAGGATTGCAGCCTTACGACATGATGCATTCTCACCATATGGACGTGAAAAGCTGGCATAACAAAACAATGATGGACTGATGGGTAGGTATTTGTATAGAGATTCTATTTCGAATAAGTCCATGCATTGAGAATTCAAGCACATACAGATACCAGAATAATTGTTTCAAATGTTATTGTGCAAACAAAATCAGCATCAGGGCATTCATCATAGAAAGACTAATATGCATTGACAATTATTAGACACATAAATCAGGACTTTGATTGTAAGCGTCTAATTAATGCTGAATTACAAACACCAATATGGAACACAATATGAAGAGTAGAAGATAAAAAGAGAGAATTACATGAAGCAGAGGAAGGTTGTTTTTGTTTGACATGAATCAATGTAACATATTTGCCTTTTCCCACAAGATTATCAACAGCCCATTTCAAAGCATATTGGCTTCCTTTGTCTTTATCTATGGCCACGCATACCATTTCAGCATTTCCTCTAGGAATTGGCATTTTGGTTCTGTAGCTAGGATCAATTCGAACACACCCAAACCCTTTGAGTTTTATAAGAATTCTTGCTTTTATGCTTTTGTCAAATGAGTTTCTAGACTTTCCTCTCCTTGTTTCTTGCATTACCGAAGGCTAAACCATTTGAAAAACCTCTTTTTATATCTTGGAGAGGCTCCAAGTGATTTGGAAATCTTAGACTCCTTTTTGACTCCCAAAGTCTCCTAGATGAAAAGAGATAATTCAAAGTATTTAGTTTTGCTTCTGGTATTCTTTTTTCTTTTTGAGAGATGACAGCAAAGACATTTGAAAGTCATCCTACATTCCAGGAATTTCTCATTCCTATCCCCCCTTGAAGCGGTTGACCAGGGAATGGTAGATGATCCAACCCATATTTCAGAAAAAAGAAAAGAAAAGAAAGACAAGTAGTAGTGAAAAGACCAGTTCTGCAGAGTTTTCTTTGCCTGGTCCAAGGCCAAGCGTTGTAAAAGACAGACAAAGATTGCAACATTTTCTGAAGGACACAAGACAGGCAAGATGCCTAACTAATTGCCTATTTTCAGAGGGAAAAAGGTTTCACCCTTGTCCTAGAAAAAATAGCCAACTAATTTACTTATCTCAGAAAGGAAATACAACTAATTGTTTCTCCAATTTTCTTGCTATACGACCCCCTCTAGGTCCAAACATGCTTTGTCTTTCCCTTCAAGGAAGCTTGATGTTCATTTCACACAGAAAAGGCAAAATACCATGGTAGGAGGATGAACTCAATTAGCTACTTATTTATTTCAAGGGATCAAAATAAATGATCCAAGTTTGGAAACCTCATCATCATCAAAAAAAAAAAAAGAGTATGGAAACCTAAACTAATCAATGCCAAAACTAGAAAATACATATGTGTCAGAATTTTTCATGATCTTTTTTTTTTTAAATTCTTTTTAGCGTTGTCAAAACGTTAGCTCTACTACTTTGTAATTTACTTGATAAGTGGATATTCATAGTTTGCCTCTGATTATATGCTTGTGTTATTGTGGTGTTTGTAGGAACTAATGCATCTTCGATCTTTTCATTTGCGTTTTGGCATTATATCAAATGATAAAAGTACTAGAACATTTCTTTGTTGCCAAGATAGATTTGTTCAATGAGACAAATCTGATATAACTGTCATTCCCATCCTTTACAATTTTCACATTTTTGATAATTTCTTACTGCAAACTTTAAGTACTATGGCATGGTTAAAAAAAAATATAGATTAAGAAAGTGGTTCCTTCTTAAACATAGGCAGTCCTTTGATCAACATAGAGAAAAATGTATAATCTCATTTTATTTTAGAAAATGGAATGTGATTAGATTTAGACTTTTTTTTTTCTTTAGCTTATTGAAAAGGGAAAAGCAGAAAATTTGATGCATATGCTGCACCTTTTCCTTTCTTTATCTTTTTTTTTTTTGGTTTTTCGTGCAATAAATTGGCTACATTAAGACAATGCAAGAAAATCATGCTCAATTAGCCAAAAATTGTATACAGCAATAAGCCAAAACTTTAGAAAGATAAATATGCATAACTTGTCATGATACAACAAGTGTACCCAACAAAAAGAATGTCAGCTTCTTGTTAACAAATTACTCTATGATTATCAACGAACTGGAGCTAGATTGGAAATGCTAGCAACTCTAGAATATACAAACCTTCAAAATCTTGTTCATTGGCATGCATTAATCTGTTAACGATTGCTCTAAGATAAATCCCATTTTATCAAGAAGCTTACAGTATATTGAAAACGGTACTAGACTATATACATCATGACAAGAACTAATGCACTTTCCTGCCCATTTTTCCATTCTGAAAAAGGCCTTCCAATTGAACTTCACCTCAATGTATATTCTTCTTGTTAACATCATTGCCTTGTGAAGCCAAATCTTCCATTCCCACTGTACCTCGAAAAATCATCCGATTTGTGTCCAAGACTTCCTTTGTATGACAGAAAAAGCTTTCCCACTTAACCATTCATTGGAACATTAATGAAGTCCTCAGATAACCCCCTTGATGAGCGCATGTCTGTTTCACTGGTATATGAAGAGTGGAAATCATCAACATCATCTCTTTCCTTTATCTCTTCAATCCTGTCGACTGCCTCCTTAATGTCCCATCTGTTGTCAATTTCAGGCTCACAAAGAATCAGTGCTATCTTCAATAGCTTCATCATTTCACCTTCACAGTGCTTAGTTCCTTGCATATCTTTGTCAAAAACCTCAACGGTCCACTCATCCTTGACAACAGAATGCACCCAAGTCGGCAAATCGGTGTCACTTCCCTTACCTTGTTGCAAGAAGTTTGATGGAAATTTTCCTGTGAGAAGTTCAAGTATCAATACACCCAAGCTCCAGACATCAGTTTTCTTGGTGATGCGGCCATTTTGCTTGAATTCAGGTGACTTGTATGCTATCATTTGGTCCCGTGCTTGTTCCAAGTTGACTACTGGAAGTAGTCCGTAGTCGGTGAGCAATGGCTCATTGTTTTCGTTAAGAATAACATTGGAGGATTTGAGGTGACCGTGGGGTGCGATCAGGCTCGGGAGCGAATTGTAGAGATACAGAAGGCCTTTAGATACACCTTTGACAATCTTCAATCTGGTACGCCAATCAGGGCTTGACAGGCCACGAGATTTGTTACCTGGAAATACAAGTTTCTGCTGTTTAGACCTCAGCACACGAGTGGCTTGATTTCCTTTTTTTAACTTTTGGTTCTTCAGAAATTACTTGCATTAATATCTATTACTCCTCGCCGACTGAGGAATTCAAAGTTAGGAAGGCAAAATTGTTATGCATATTTTTGGTCATTGATGGAACAGAAAAGGTAAAACCACTTCTCAGGAAAGTATTTTAGATCCAACCAAAGAAGTCTAATATAGGGAGAAATAAGTGATCAACTATGGCTAAAAACTGCAGAGAAAAGCAATCTTCATACTCAGAACTAATAAAAGTTGCATCATGCATAGTAAATTTGAATTATGTATACTTACCATGAAGTTGAACAGCCAGGCTGACATTTTCAACATAGGTAGAAACTATAAGTTTCTCCTCTTTCCTATAGTAGAAGGCCACAAGTGGAAGCACATTCGGATGACTCAATCTGCCTAACCTTCTCATGTGCTCATGGAATTCTTCTTTGCCAACATTGTTCATTTGCCTATACCTCTTCACAACCATCACTGGTCCTGTATTAAGGGCAGCTTTATAGGTAGATCCAAACATTCCACTCCCTAATACCTCAGCAGAGGCTTTGAGTAGATCAGACATGTCGAATTTTCCAACATCATCCCTTAAGAATGAAAGCTTGATATTCTGATCACTCTTCTTGCCTTCTGAACCGCGATCTGGTGACATCCCTTTTTCCAATCTGTCCAAATCTTCAGAGGGAGGTTTGTTGTGACCTTGTGGAGCTGCTGCAGCTGCTGGTGCATCTCCCAGTTGAGGTGCTTTCTTGCGCCGGCTGAGGATGATTATAACAGCAACAATTGCTCCCAAAGCTACCACAACAGCTATTGCAACAAGTACTATAGTTACAACAGATAGCTTTCGCTCTGGGGGACCAGGACATGGTTCCAATGGTGCACCACAAAGGTCTGAATTATCTGTTCATCAGTAGAATTTAATCTCTTGTAAGTTAATCTGACAATACCACTTACTGATGGATAGATTTCATCTTAGGTATCTCGCGCTAATCTGTAGAGGCTTTTTTTTCTTAATGTGAGACAGAAGAAAAAAGTAAAAGACCTAGAAATCAAGAGGAAAAAAAAATAGATCATCATAGTTATATGGTGTGGAAAGATTTTCAAGATAAATAACCAATTATAAGCTTAATATCAGTTGCCCTGCTGGTATTATTTCACTTGGATATTTAAATATACGTTTATAGTTCCATCATGGGACAAAGCTAACCACTTGGTCGAATTGTAGTAATGCCATAAACCTTAAGGATTAAATTCTTCATTGTAGCTGTGACAATGTTTGTATCCTGTTTTGGGACTTTATTATGGTATTGTCTACCACCATCGTCAAGTTTTGAACATCCTTCTGAAATAGGAGGCGTGACTATCATATTATAACATCATGGTACCATATTAAAGACATAAGAAATCATTGAAAAACAGTTGTGCTATTAAATAAACATAAAACAATTTTTGAGAAAGAGACTCACCAGAAAATGAAGCTGCTTTGAGGTTGCTCAGGCTGGCAGGAATTTGACCCCCTAGGTGGTTGTGGGAGAAATTCACATTAATCAATCTTTCTTGAGTAAAATCGGGAATTTGACCTGAAAACTGATTGCCATCAAGCGTCAACTCCATAAGCTTTGGCAATGTTCCCAAGGAGGATGGTATTGGCCCTGAAAGCTGATTGTTACTCAAATGAATCTTCTTAATTGACAGCATGCCTACAAAAGCATCGGCTGGAATCTCCCCTGAAAATTTGTTATTCGACAAATAAAACGATTTCAAGGCACCAAGTTTCTTCATATCCGGGAGAGGTCCTTCGAAATCATTATTCATGAAGCTGAGAGTCCTCAAACTCTTCAGCTGGCTAAGGGCATCCTCATTGATATCACCCTTCAACCCCATATTTTCAAGCTTCAATCCCCAAACATTCCCTTTATCGCAAAGTACACCACTCCAATTCGGCTGATCACCCTTGCATGAGGGTACTTTCGCGTCCCAATTGGACAATGCACCAGTATTTTTCAGGGAATCCTTGAACTGTATAAGCAAATCAGGCTCTGACAAACAGATGCACGTATGAACAAGCTGTAGAACAATGGCTAGTATGAGAAGACACCATGAGGACTTGCAAATCTTAGCCATGGCGCGAGCAAAATTGTATCGTGACGCGCACTTGTGGTGTGCGCGCCCTTAGGGAGGGCTCCTGAGCAAAAGATTGTCTTCTTTGTGTGCAGAAGGAGCTGGAGAATGGAATGAAGGTTGACATGCAAAAATGTATGGGCATAGGACTGGAAGGCAGGGAGGGGGAGGGAGAGATAGGTGCCAAGAATAGTGAAAGGCAGTGAGGAGCCGTGAAAACGCATGAATGGACAAAAATGGAAAGAGGGCGTTTGTTGTTATTGTTCATGTTGACTATGTCCTCTCTTTGCATGCATGGTGACATGGGAGAGCTTTGCATGAGAAATTTGCGGTTTGCCTTTGAGCTTTGTTCATGAATAAATTTTATTCTTCACTTTGTTCTCCCCGTCGCTTCCCCCTTTTCAATGTTAGTTGGGATCAGATTCACAGATTTGTACATAATTTTCTGCAGTTCAAAGACTAACATGCCTTTATTCTCCAACCAAACTACTATTTCAAATTGAATTATCTCATAAAACTTAAAAAAGAAAAAAAAATCAGATGCATATAGTAATACAAATATCATGTAATTAGTAAGTCTTAAATGGTTTAAGAGTTTGAGTAGAGGGCTATAAGAATAAAAAAGTTAGCTAGGAGTGAGGTAACACATAATTTTTTTCAAGGTTCCTGATCTTTGCTTTATCGAAAGTCACACTTAGATATACTTACTGAGAAACTAATCAGTGTGCTGATAGATTGGCGAAACTAGGTGCTTAGTAAGATACGAATTTTGTATGCTATGAAAGTGTTTGGAAATTTGCTTCCCTCGTTTTGTACCTATAATTAAAGTTTTTTCAATATATAGTCCCTTTTATTACAAAAAAAAATACATAATTTTTTTTAAAAAATTTATTGAGAGCATCAGAATTTTTTTTTTTTTTTTTCTCTTATAGAACACCAAATTAGAGGGGTTACTTGAAAGAAGCAGCCATAAATTGAACCTTTTGGTCTCTTTCCTTGATGGTTTGCTTCAATGTACTTTCTAAATTGCTTCGTATGAAGAATTGCATGCTTCATACTTCCAAATGAGAACAAGAAAGATGGCTTTGGCATACGTATTTGAGATGCCAGGCTTGGCAAAGACACTTTGAATTGCTGCCTAGACGAATAATATTAAGATTTACATATGACCTGTTTGCATTTGCCCATGTCTCTCCATTCTACTATTTTTGTTGCTTTTTCCTGATATTATAATACATTTCTGCAACAGAGTAAGCACACAATAACAGAGGCTTTCAATTAAAGTACGTAGCACTAAAGAAGTGAAAAACAAATAATTAAAATTGAGGCAAATAGTTACAATCATTATTCATTACAACATATTTGTACTCATGCAAACCTCAAATCAATGTGTTTTCATATATAGGGCAAGTTTTGGCTAACTTGGGTTACAGTTGCTTCTTTTTGTTGGTAGCTCCATTTGTGAGAACAAAAAGTTTTGGCTGAAGTTGAAATGAGGACCATAAGATTGACCATCTTGATTTGCCAATTAGCTGGAAGAGGATACCTTCCACAGTCCACTCTTTTTCTCTTCCTTGCTTTTACACCTCTCCTATGATTAGCCTTCCAAATATCCTCTTCTCCCAAATTTACAAATGAAGAGATGAAGAATGGAGTCTTTGTAGTAATGGTCACAACAAGACCTTAAGATATGAAACAAATCTTTTTATCAAAATCTGTATACCCAACATCAACAAGGCAAAGGCCATCTGGAGGCGATGGTGGAGCAGTTGCTCGCCTGCATGTGGCATCCATCAGTTTCAGTAGTGCATCCTCTTCAGCACCAGCGGCAGCCTCTCTCACCGCTGTAGCAACAAGAACTCGCACCATCTGCAAATCAATGCAAAGGCCACCATTGATCAATTATAAGAATCTCACAAAGACTGAAAGCCCCAAAGACAATTCAAATAGGCCAGCTATAAGAGCTTTGTGTCCAGGATGGCCAAGATTCACACTAGCTTTGCTAGTCAACGAATATATCAGCTCATGAATGGAAAACCGCAGAGCAGCTTGGCGCCAATGGGACTAAAGATTGGTGAATTCTCTCCTAAAAGATATGGTGTATATAAATCCTTTAACTTCATATCTAAAGTATACGATCACCAATAATATCCATCAAGAAGAATTTACTGTCACTTGTAGGAAAAGCTAAAACCATATTCGGATACACAACTAATAGCTTTTTTTTCCTACAAAAAACCATGCAGGCAGGTAATCCAAATATTTTGAAATTACTTAGATATTAAGGAGTGTGAAATCTTCAAGAAAAGGTTCTAAAACAGCAACATTAGTTTAACTCATTTGGAGACCAAAAGTTTATTACATACATAAAACAGTATCAAGTGAGAGTACTTCCTCAGACAAGATTTCGAAAAGATAGGAGTAAAAAAGCAACTACCTTGCGCAAGAAGCGATTAGCAACCAACTCTATGCACATGATCTTCGTTTCACTTCCAGCCTTGAGTTTTGGGGAGAGACAGAGGGAGAAGAAGAAGAAGAAGCAGCAGCAGCAAAACAAACTAAATCAATAGTGTAAAATTTATGGAATATCTTAAAATCTCAATAGTTATAAGCCAACTTGCCACGCAATTGCATGCTCAATGGTAGGTGTAAAGACCAAAAGAATAACTAATAAAGATTCACATTCCAATCATCACAGTGTCTTTTACATAGTCAGTACATAAATCCTTCAGCAGCAACATATAGATTCAGATTGCTCAATCACACAATCATAAGCCATCAGGAAAAATAGCAACTGTAATTAACTAGTCTCCATGTTGCTCGAACTATCTCTCAGTTGTTTAGAATGTTGCCAAAAAGCTTTACCTAGATATATAGAATAGGCATGTGTACAGGGGTAGTAGAAAAGAAATGTGGTAGCATCTACAAGGTACGCAATACACAACTATACATCCTAACCAGGGTAAAGAATGCAGAACAATCAGAAGCTGGAGTTCTCAAAATAAAATGCACAACAGCAAACCTACAATAGGGGATTGCACTCTAAATTGCCGTATTAGGGTGTCCTAGGGTTTGTTGAAATGAATATCATTTTGTAAAGTATAAAAGGTGGGTAAATTACTTCTCAGTTTTATAATTGTCAATCCATCAGTTTCCTCACGTTTTACTTAGATGAGGCACTGTAAGACCTACCGTCTTAACTTCTCCATCTGCTGACTAGGCATCATCCTTGAGCATATTTCATGTTTTGAAAAACATCCCAGAAGTCAATAAACACCTTATGCCACACTCTAAATACCACTTTATTGGTATTCGTTGGACTATTCAAATGGTTATAATAATGAACCACTGAATGCAACCTCAAGTATGTACCAACTGTGAACCTCCCATATTCATCTTGCTCAAGTTCATCACGAGTTTTACGTATCTACCTATCGATTGATAGATTGTTCAATTATCCTGAACATACATACGTTCATTGGTTTCTCAAAAAACATAACATGCAACCAAGTTTACAAAAATGGACTTCATTACCTTAAATGGAATAAAAATTGTGATGGAGAGTTTAGAATGATGATAGAACAAGTGAACAGAGGTTAATTTGCTGACCTGTGTACATGGTAAGATCGCTTCCGTCGCTCGGGCATGGAAGACAAAACACTCAGTTGGGGGACCACTGCAATGTCAATAGAAGACAGGCAAAGGGAGATTAAGAAGCTGCTACACCATATGTCAGATTGCATAAAAACTAGTTCCCCCACATAAAGTAAGGATAAACTTCATAACTGCCTTGAATCTTGATTCAAAACCTAGTAGAGAGAAGCTCTGTAACAGTAAATTTGAATTGTTATTGCTTACTCTAAAGATCAAAATCCACTTGAATGCAGGTGATACATTACTGTTTGATATAAATGGGTATATACATAAAGATAAGCACAAGCCAAAGCTCTATGATAAAATGCTTTCAGGGGGGGGGGGGGTAAATTTTCCATCTAACAATGCTCAGAATGAAAGCAACCTAAATCAAGCATCAGCTGGAATTTATTAGTTCTAAAAAATGTACAAGTAAAGATCTTAGGTCTTAATCACTTATACTACAGCCACCAAAACATCTAATTACCCAAAAAAATTGACAAAGAAAGAGCAAAGTTTACTGGCTTCACATTGCCTAGATAACAGCTAGCAACAAAAGAATAGAAGAATGAAAAAGCAGATGGCATACAACTTGTTGGGTGAAAAATGACATTCTATATCCCTGTAGTAGCAACTTCTAATTTGAATCACATCATATCCAGAAACTATGAACCTTATGAGGCCTGTCAAATCGAAAATGTTATTTTCACAATCATGCAAATCAAAATTTGAACCCACAAACACATTTGTAGATGTAGTTCTTCAAATGTAAAAAGAATATGATTATGAACACACAATTTTCAAAAGAATTATGTGTCAGCAATTGAAAATTAGGGACAGGGATTCAAACAGTCTATCTAAAGAACAAATAATTGCACCAAACCAATGGGAAATTTTTGGATCTATAAGGAGTTGATGGGGACAAAATGACACAAGAGAGATGATCAATTGTAACTTTCGGCATATACCTATTTTCCTTTTCTTCGGGGGGGTTCTTTGTTTTGTTTATTTTTTTGGGTTGTGGTGGGGGGGGGGGGGGGGGAGAGGGTTGGGGATGAGGATGTAAGATGATGTTGCATCCTAAACTAGCCAAAATATAGGCCTTTTAAGAACCAACAGATGCATCTCCCAGGAAGACTATTCAGAATTACAGCTCACTGCTTGCCCAAAACCAAAATTGAACAAGTTATACTGATACCCAGTATCTTCTATGTGAGTATGTGAATATCGTTAAAGTTGCAAAAATGAAGCCAGCAATAACCAACATAGCTCTGCAAGAGGATCAGCCAATCTCAGCATCTCTTATTAACTAACTGCCACTCAGGACTTCTGTGTTGGCAGTGAGCACCAAGCTAAGAACGAAAATTCAACTATTTCAGAATACTTCAGTTCAGATGGCAACATCTACACAACAACTGCCAATCTGATTCAGCCAATTACGCTTTGACTTTGCAGCATAGATGATATACCAAGTCCAATTGGCATACAGCAATGATTAACAAAAAATTCATGAACCAAACAACAGAGGACTACAGTTCTGACTTACACGTTCCTTGAGGCTTTAGTGTCTCGCGCAAACATCTTGTAGGACAGCAACTTCCCTTCTAATTGACTTAAGAGTTGGTTAACCTTGCTGACTTCAAACCTTGTAGGCTTATTTCCAGCTTCGATTTGATCCTTGTCATCATGAAGTCCATTATCTAATGTAAAGGCATAATCATGTTCATTCAAATCCTTCTCAACCTGACTGCTGAGCTCAGCTTCTTTTCCATCATTGAAGGGAAAGACATACAAGTAGCGCCTCCATTTGGCTGAGAAATTTGGATGAAATTCACGTGATACCTTTGACAAGTAGCTCCTCATCAGTATCTTTTTTTTCTTACAATATGATGAAGAAAATTCTATTTATTTTTCCCAATCATTGGCTGTTTGAAAAAATTAATCTCGCAACTTAAAATGTAGTTGTTAAAAATATCCCTTTAACTATTCAGAACTGTTAATTGTTAAACAATCTTTAACGATTCAGCACTGTTAATTAACTTTCTGAATTATCCGATAATCCAGTCATCACTGATATATAATGACCAGTACGGCATTACCTCAGTAACAGAAATAGCATTGATCTTCCCTGGTGCTGCATCATTAATGGTGCTTTTAATGTCTTGAGGTTTCACATCCTTTCGCCAAGTATCTGGACATTGAAGAACATAGAGAATGAGATCCTAATATTCTACTATACATTAGCCGTTGAGGTAAGAAGCAAAAAATTAAAGGGAGATACAATTAATATTTATTTTGCATATAAGTATAAATGCAGATGTCTGTGTTCGTCTTTGGGTGTATGTACAAGCAGACAATGAGAAACATAAGGATATAGCTTGTAGCCACCAAAATGAACAAATCCAAACTTTCTACTTTCAGAAATTTAATCATGTAGAAAAAACAAAAACCCAGCTTACTGTATGATCCAAATAGACTCTTGGACACAAATAATCAAGCCAAGAATACACATACAGAGAGGCCATTCAGAAGCTTGATTGCTTATCAAACAAACATATAGATAGGATTAATTCACTACATCGCATCTAACTTCATCAAAAACTTTTTTCCTCTATAAGGGATTGATTTAAAATTTTCATGCAACACAATTAACAGAAGGAAAAAGAGAGTTAATAACTATCCCTAGATTTTTTTAAAATTACCATTCTCAAGAATTATATTTTATATACACAAACTCTCATCTCTGCTTTCTGATACTGCAAGAAACACCAAAACCTAACATCACTGATCAACTTTGACAACGAATTGCGACTTCTTTGAATATTTTTAGAAGCAAGCGTGTGATTTCTTCGCAGTTTTGTCTTTCTTCAATGTCAAAACCATAAAAAAAAATGGTAGCAGACAAAACTTCCTTCTCTTTTTCAAATAGAAGAGGTGGTATCCTGTATTCTTACTCTCTTCTCTATCTCTTTCAATCTGGGAGTGGTAGGGAAAGAGGGAAGTCTTATTATATTGTTAATTACTCTTTTTTTTTTTTTGCCATGTAAAACTTTTAGGCAGAATTTTTCCACCGAGAAATGTTTTAAGTTCCAAGTGACAGAGGTATAATGAGGTATAACATCCAAAAACAATGTAACAAACATGATCACTATTCTTGGATTCCAAATGTTTTTTCTCTCCACATGGAAAGCTTTTTATTTTAGTAATTCAACATCATATGTGAGCAGGAAGTCTCCCAAAAGCTTTGATCCTCACTACCAATACTAAAGATTCTATGCACGCGTGGACCTAATCAAAACAATCCATCCCAAATTTAAAGGGCTATGTTAGAGTGTTTAAATAATAAAAGATTCACCTCTCTAATGGCTCAAGCTCAACAAGTAGAGAATTCAAAATCCAGGTATCTAGCTCCCATACACTATATAGAATTATACTTATTTATCTCTTATAAGACTCAACAAACAACATAACAAAACTAAAATACAAGGGAATAACTAATTAGCTGGAACTATTGAATAAGGTCAGACTGTTCTTTCACTCCATATACCATGAGAAAAAACTATTTTTGTTCTCAAAGTTTAGAGAAACACAAATATGCCTGATATGGCTCACCTGCTAGATGCATTTAATTATTCAAACAACAATCAATAAGCCAACGTCAACAAGGTCACTCCTCTAAAGTGCAAAATTGATCAAAAACACAGGGAAGTCAAAAGGTAAGCCTCTTCAACAGAAGTAAATTTATCAGGGAAAAAATAAGCGAGATTTGACAGAAGTGCAAAGAAAAAATTATACCACAACATGGACAGAGGGAATTGTGTTCTGAAAGAGGACATACAGAAAGAACAAACTTGTTGAAATGCTGTAACTCCCTTGTCAGTGCGCCCAGCTACTACAACACAGCCTTCAATTGGTAAGTTCTTTTCATTTAGCAGCTGAGTTTTCTTCTCGTCGACAAACTTACCAAGAGATCTTTCAATTATACTATAGATAGCAGAGCTCAGAAATTACCAAACCAACAAAGATAAAAATAGCAGAGATCAAGACATGTAAAATAGCAACATATCACCCTGAATAATTAATAGATAAAATGTTGAATAAAAAAACCATTTGTATGTAACCAGTAAAACAAGATGATGATGGCGAGAAATGTGTCTCTCTGCATGAGAGAGAGAGAGAGAGAGAGAGGGGGGGGGAGGGGGGGAGGGAGGGAGGTTATCCACTATGAGATCTCAAATACAAGGATTTAGTTCATCCACATTCATTGGCAACTTCAAGTCTTCAACCAGATACGTAGATCAAGAGAAGTGTGTTACTATTTGTCTATGTTTCTACTTATCCTAGCTGGACAGAGCTTGAAGATTTCCTACTCCCTTCAGTGTTCTTCTTGTGTTTTATCAGCTACCCATGTTGGCTAGACACATTTTGAGGGGGTGTATCATACTAGAACTCAGTAGCCATGTCATCAGCCATCAAAAGAAAGGCCGTAGCATTGGAATGCATAACAGTCCACAAACTAGCTCTTACACATTATAAAGCGAGCAATAATATCAAAAGGTAAGAATTTAATGTCGCCAAATGAAGGGACATCTGCCATGTCTATTGAGCACTTCCACCTAGTCACTAATCATGTATCAGATGTATAATCAGCAATGTGGAATTGTAACACAAAAATCAGAAGCCATTGCAAGAAACATACCCTTGTACAGTATTCAAACCAGGTTGCTTCTGCCAGCCTTGAAACGAACCCCCATGGTATGAAAGGAGTACCTTGAAAGTTACTCTTGCCCACCTCCCAGTCCTATCTTTTGCTGGAGCACTATCAATGTCATTTTCATGGATATCCTCTATGATTTCAGTATCATCATGCACAGCACATGTCTGCAGCAACTACAAGAATTTCGTTTTAATAAGTACAACAGAGCAATACAAGGGGTAAAGTAGACAAACATTTAAGGCACCATAATATCTAAAGCCTACCAAAAACCTTGTAGTTCTGAAAATTAAATCAATCATCTAGAAACTAAAAAACCTGATAACCTCTTAAATAGAAATCAGATAGCTGACTGCAGTTGTTATGCCCGCTATCAACGGGCAAGTGTGTAAATGGGATTGGTGTCTTGTTAAGAATAGAAGTTCTGTAATTTATTTAACCCTTTCCCATAGGTTAAGGACAGGGGTGTCTAGTTTGGGAAATGTTGGCTCTCCTGACATCCACCTTGTTTCAGAGGAGAAGTAGTCATTTAGTCTTCCCTCTTTTTTCATTCTAACCCTCCAGGATAATAAGGTGATATAGTTGAGTGAGACAATTACTTCAAGGCATCAGGACTAAGCCCATGACTTTTTCACTCTAATGACATAACTAGCAAAAAGTAAATGTGCCAAAATAATCAAAAACTGCTACACCAAGAACATGATTGGCCTCAAGAGAAGGTTAAATAACATAAGTTGCCTAAAAGTTTTAACAGCCATAAAATACTTTAACAAGATTTTATGAGGGATGCAAAAACTGCTAAGAAACCTAAACCAAGTCGATATCAAAACAATAAAAATTAAAAAGAAGCAATCCATTTTTGTGTAATCTCAAGCATTCATAGTATACCATTAACAAGGCGTCCAACAATGTTATGAAGGATAAAGTCTAGAGAAATCCAATGCTGAGTCCCCATATCTGAGTGAAAACCCAACTCCAAAAAAAAGCTTCAGCCAATAGGCCCTGGTCGCACCTATATATCAAGTACCCCATTTTGCTCTTTCAAGCCAATTGGGACAACTCTGGGTTTTTTACAAACACTACATCATCTCCCTATTCAACGAAAGACCAGCATACTGAACCAATGGTACCCCTCATGCCCCACATATGACAATAAATGCAAGCTAACCTCTTCCTCGACTAACACAAAGACCTCAGATCAAAGGTCCAGCACCAAAAAAATTATGATGAATAAGTAGCTCAAAAATATAAAATATTAACCCAAATTCTGATACAACATGTTCTGGAGGAATTTTGGTGGAGTCCACCAAGGAGGCTGAATACATAAGTTGTAATATAAATCTAACTCAAAAGTGCAAGCCAAGTCCCAAGCCATACTTTTTATCTTTAGCTTAACCTACTTGCAAGACAAGAAGAACCCCATGAACCTGATGAAAGCCATTCTAATCTGCCCAAACGATCAAGAGGACTGGACCAGGAGTAGCCTGCCACTCCTGCTCCATGGCATCCCTTAAGATTCATAAACAAATAGCACTCCCATGCTTGCAATGTGGTGAGTCACCAAAGTTATCTACCATAACTCTAGCACAAGTAGCAAGAAAAAAGACTATTATATAAACATTATATATGAAACGATAACTGGAGCTCAATGTACATATGCGAGATCCAGTTTAACCAAAATTTTTTTTGCCAAATATTTTGTTTTGTAGATTTACTCAAACAGATGACAAGAATAATTTTCAGTCCAAACCAAACAATATAAAAAAAAACCAACAAAAGAATATTAATTGCAAAACAAACACATAATCCTCCTCTGCATGAAGGCTACCAAATAAATCTAAAATGTTGCTAAAAGCCCACCTCTTTTCTGAACAAATCTGACAATGATACGCGTCCCTGCACCATTTCTGCATAAAAATCATTCACTTTTTGCCACGGCCTAGCAGACATATACTGGTAACATTCCCTAACACAAGCAAACATGAGTTCATTCAATTCTTTAACTAAAAAACTGAAAAACCAAAGAAAAGAAAAACTCTCTTATAATCAAATGAAGAAACCAGGACAAGACCTCGTTTTATGATAAAAAACCAAAAAGACCCTTCAATTTAACCACTGAACTGGACTAATATAGCTCCATTATCAATCCAATGGCAGTTTAAAGCTGTCAAACACATTAACTACTAAAAAATCAAAGTGAAAATTTCAAATGGAAAATAAAGGGTCTTCGGGGGACTTACTTAGAAGTCCATCGGGAGAATTTGCAGGAATCATTGTGGGCATACTGAAAATAGTCTTTGCGCGGGTTCTTCTCAGTAGTCTCCATCCTTAGGATTGTTGATATACGTCCCAACCTGGTACTACTGCTCATAGCATAAGCTAACATAATCCCCCAGTCACCGGCTTATTCTGACGTCATCGCCGACAAATGACGCATTTATGCCCGCAGATTTAGGATATGGGCCGCACAGGGTGGCAATCGGGTCCAAATCGAATTGGTGGATCGGGTTGAGATATATGAGGATATAACAAAAAACCCGCTGACTCGAACTTGACCCGTCAATTCGAAACGGGGTAAGGATATTTGACATGAACCCGAAAATTTCGGATCTTAATTTTAATTTATTAATTTATCACTGTAATTTGTAATAAAATCAATTTCGCACAAGACTAATTACATAATCAAGTAATAAAAATTTAAATAAATAATTCCAAACCAAATCTAAAATAAATTAAAACACCATAAAAGTGTTTTATCCCAAACTAAATATAAATTAAATTAAAGCAGTATAAAAATAAAAAATAATATAATACATTATTTGTCCAAATATAATAATTTCAACTTCACACAAGTTAAATAAATTCATTTAGGATTAAGTGATTAATGCCTTTGGAAAAAAAGAATAACTTAGTTTAGTTAGATAAAATTATTTTTATGTTTATTAAATTATTTTTAATTCGTAAACAGGTTATCGGGTAATATCGAGTCACCACGGATTGACCCGAATTCGACCCTGTTTTCTTTTCGGGTTCATCGGGTTCGACTCGATTCAGACTCGAACCCTCGAAACCTCAACCCAAACCCATGAATTTCGTGTTAGATTCGTGTCATATTTTCAGATCGTGTCGAAAATTGTCACCCCTAGTCGCACTGGTGCTCTGAGTGAGTCTGAACCCCACCCAAACTACAAACTCGGTATGCTTTGCCCTCGTAAAAAAGAGAGGTAAAAGTATAGGGATAAATTCAGAAACCTCCTTTCAGGTTTCCTAAATTTCAATGACCTCCCCTATCAGAATTTTAGAGTTCGATGTTTGCATTAGTCACAGTGAAATGACTTTACTAGCCTCACAACTTTTTAAATACTATTATGCAATTAAGCGGGCTTATTAGTTAAATCATTTTTAACTGTTATTAACTGAATTTAATCATAAGCTATTCAATTGGACAATTGTACTTGTTCTGCAATTGAGCATAATTAAAATCATAATTATGAAACAATAAATTATTCAGTTAAGCAACTATACTTATTCTTACCTTTAATTACTCAGTGAGTGTGTTTGGATAGAATATTATTTAAAATATTATTTGGAATAATTACTGTAACACTTTTTGTAATGTGATGTATGTGAGATAAAAAAGTAGTTGGAAATATAAAAAGGTGGATTGGAAAATATATTTATGATGCAAACGAAATATTATATGAAATAATTCAGCAATCCAAACACACTAACTAGTATGTAGTTTTTCCTCTCTTTGTTGGCTATTCATCTCTTCATCAGTAGGATCTTCATACCATTCAAAAAATCTGCACTTTGAACAATAAAAGTGCAACTTGTGTGGATTCTTTTCACTCTCATATTTTTTAATTGTTTCCTTGCGTTTACATTTGCAAAATCTATTATTGATGTTGAAAGTAGTTGGTGAATTCCATGATTCACCTCTAAAACTTGAAGAGGCCATAGTTTGTCTTTCCAAATCTTGAACTAATTCTTGCAAATTCTAGCACTACTTAATTCACTAAACCTCAATTGTTAAATGTTAACCAATAACATTCCCTTTAAAATTCTATGTTCCTGCTGTTATATGCAGTCTCATGGAAATAACTATTGCAAAGAGCGTTGTAAAAGTCTTTAAAGTGTTGCTTACTTTTGATTCCTGCCTTGCAATTTCATTGAATTGCACTTATACTTCTTCAAGTTTTAGTTTGAAAAAATAATTATTCACTTTTCATACTAGATTAACTAGCTAATGTAATAAATGAGGGATATGTGTGGAATTATATTATCTTCTCTCTCTTGATATGATTTTTTTGATTGTTGGTTGGGTTGACATGTTATAAGATAATTAACCTCAAGAGAGGTTAGTGAAATTTATGAAATCTAGAGGGAGACTGGTAAAACAGTTAGCAACCTTCAGGTGTTTGAAATTATCCCGAAAATATATATTGAAGGTTTTATTAGGCATGTAAATGTGACTGCCTCTTTTTTTTTTATGTGATTATACTTTTAAGAAAGTATTAACTTTTTATATATTGTTAGTGTAGTAATTTTTTTACACTAACAACTATAGATATATGCCATATGTACATGATTTAAATTTTGAATTTGATTTCATGTTATATGACATTATGTGAACCTGTTGGTGTGAAAGGTTTATATACCTTTTGTTACAATGATAAAATAGAAAAATATAAAAGATGACCAAAAAAAAATTAAGGCAAAAAAGGCTTGGGGTACACTATTGATTATTGATCAACTTCCTTTGCTATTCTTACTCTTGTTCTCTAATATGGATATAATAAAGAGCTTAAAGCGTTTTCCTGGGAGTCGGGGATTCTCCAACATCCGATCTTTCAATGACTCTTACTTGTGGCTCCTTGTTAATTTTCCATTCCATTCACTCTAAGACCTTCAAAACAATTCAGATCATCAGCTTTTATGAGCAATCTTCCCCCTAAACAATTCTTAGGAAATCTGCCAACACTTAACAAACATAGTAGTAATCCCTCAAGTATAATAAAGGAAAAATCGTTCAAAATGCCATTCATTTTTTGCAAAATGACTTTTTTCATCCTTCACTTCTAAAAATGTACTTTTACGTCCCTTACAAATTCACATTAGTCAAATTTGATCCCTATCTTGGTTTCCGACTAATTTTTTATTTAAATCCACCACATGTCTTGCACATGATCATTTTTGAAGGGTAAATTATCAAATCAAAATTTACATAATCCGATCCATAGTCCCTCACATTTCACAAACTGAATTTTTTCATCTCTCATATTTTACAAAATAAATTTTTTTATCTATCATTTATCATGTGTACGAATAACTTTTTTTTAAACTCATGTATATATCTATTTGATTTCAGCTGAACAATACGAATAGCATGTAATATATCTCTATTTGATTTCGTTTGAACGTACTGTTCAGGTGAAATTAAAATAGATATATATAGGGTTTTAAAAAAATTGTTAGTTTTTTACTCATGTTCATGGTGAAATCAAATAGATATATATTATATATCAATTTAAAACAAAATTTTTAGATTTAAACCCATATATATATCTATTGAATAACATATGTACAACTACAATTAGTTTGTTTAAATGAAATCAAATAGAAATATATTACATGCTATTCGTATTGTTCAGGTGAAATCAAATAGATATATACATGGATTTAAAAAAAAATTATTTGTACACATGATGAATGAGGGATGAAAAAATTCATTTTGTGAAATATGAGAGATGAAAAAATTTATTTTGTGAAATGTGATTGACGAAACAATTCATTTTGTAAACTATAAGGGACTATAGATAGATTACGTAAATTTTGATTTGACAATTTTGCCCATATAAAATGATCATATGCAAGACACGTGATGAATTCCGGCCAAAAATCAGTCGAAAACTTAGGTAGGGATCAAATTTGATCAATGTGAATTTTTAAAGGATATAAAATTACATTTTTAAAAGTGAGGAACGAAAAAAGTAATTTTACAAAATATGAGGGACGTTTTGAATTATTTTCCCTTTAATAAAAGAGAGTGATTGTTACTGTAGCAGCTTCAATGGTTGGCACGTGACTTCCCCTTCTTTTAACACACGGCACTTTTTCTTCATTTTGGATGATTTTTTCTTCCCTTTTCTTCCTTCGTTTGGCCATTTGGGCCTAAAGGCTAAAACATCTTTTTTTTCTCACAAACACAACACAACACACAAACCCCATTTCATCTCCTCTTTCCTCTTGCCACTAGTGTTTTGCTTTCTTTTATCTTTTTTTCTCCTTTTTTTTTCCATAACTAATGGCACTAAGCCTCTTTCCTCTCTCACCAATACCACTTTCCTCGCTTATTCTCTTTTTTCTTTTTTCATAAATAATGCACCAAGAACGATTACTGCTTGCCTTTTTTTTCTGGTGATTAGTCGTTGAGCAAATAGACAACTTTTCAGGTGATTAGTCGTTGAGCAAATAGGCAACTTTATCAATCACTCATTTTTTTTCATGTATGAATCTCTGTTCTTGGACTTCAAAATGTACCCATCAAAGGGAAAAAATTTTATCATTTGGAATTCAGCGTTCTCTCACTTGACCAATAAGAAACAAAAAAATAAGGTCTTTTTTCTAAACTCTGATAGTATGTTTTTAATCTGTTGTTTGTTGGATCATCTAAATGAGTTTCCATTTTTTTAAGATATTAGTTTATTGTTATTGCAGTGGGAAAACTAAATATTTGTCTAACTTTCAGCATCGCTTTTCTCATAACTTAACTCTTCCTTCTGCCTACAAATTGGTGTTGGTCATGTGGTTTGGTAAGTTATCACATCCTTTATCCATTTGTTTTTCATATGATTGCATATTTATATTTTTTTTCTTTTTACAATGATAATTTTTTCTTTTTTTTTTGTTTTTGTTTTCTTAATTGTAAGAATTTTAATTTGTAAGAATTGCACGAGATGTAAATTTCATTAATCAAAAGTGTATCTTTCTTGTTGGGGTCTTGCAGCAAATTGAGATCACAACATTTGATTTCATTTGGGTTCAGGCTGTAATGATACATATAATTTATTTTAGGTTTGAAGCTAATAGCAACTAGATAAAATCTTAGTGGGGCAACTGCTTCAATGCAATTGCCTCATTTCTAACAAATCCTAACCTTTTAATAAATAATAACTAATGAAATTAATTTGTAAACTTATAATCCGGGAACAACTTCTCAATTTTTAAATGTTTAGAGGGTCTACTACAACATCTCAGATCTTTTTAAACACTTGGGACTTAATAGTTGTAAAGTATGAGAAGTTCAAACATGAGTACATAAGGTTTAAGTATTGTTTTTCTTCTAATCATATTTTGAGAAATTTTTGTCCAAATTAATGTGCGACGAAATCATTTAACAACTATTTAATTTCATATTTGTAGCTGATGTAGAAGTCCATGAGAGACCTTGGAGTCATTCAAACTTCAATTCCTATTGCTTATCAAGGTGACATTTCCTATACTTGAACTGTTGAACATGGAAAATTAGAGATAATGAAAACACTATATGTCATTTTTACCTATGATGAAATCATGATGTATTAGGATGTGCTTTGAGAAATTTCTATATTTCTTAAAAGATTACTACAAATTTAAATAAAATAAAGATTTGCTTTTTGTGATTTTCATATTTTCTTCCTTTATTGTGTGAGTTGTTGCCTAATGTAGCATGTATTTAATGTGACATATTCTGATTTTTGCTAAGAAAATTTATAGGTCGTATGCATTGAATAGCTTTTGTTATGTGAAAGATATTTCAAAGTTCTAGGCCATGGAAGGCACCCCAATTGACTAAAGGCTATGTTTTCAGACTCGGACTGGGACTCGACTCGGTCGAGGTCAGGGGTCAGGGGTCAATGGGTTCGACCGTGATCGATAGGGGGTCGACCCGGATGACGTCATATATACGTCATATATATATATACCTGCAAATCAAATTTATAAAAAATAACCAAACAACCCAATCATCTAAATTTATATCCAATTTATCAAACAATTCACCAAATTCACCTATAATAACAGATTCAAAAGCCTGAATAACAATTTTACAGCTCCAAAAGATAATACAGTACATGGTCTTCAACATTGTCACAATTCAACTTCGATTCAATTTTCCAATTAAAATGATAAGTTATATAAAACCTTCCCCAACAGAGTTTAAACACATTGGAATATCAAGTTTTCAAAAAAAATTGACCCGGCGAGGGAGGGAGGAGGAGAAATATGGCAACGAGCAGGACAACATAAAATGTCCTATGTAAATGATTGTTCTGCAATTCAGACAAATTCATGTAAGTGGCCCCATAAATAGCGATACCTGATGGCAGCAAGAAGTTTATTAAGGTGTCTGAAAAGTTTTGATTTAATAGGAATACAAAGCCATTGACTGAGTAACCACATATACACTAGACATCAAAAAGAAATAATTATTTATATTCACTAGTATAACCCAAAAAACAATACTAATCAAATAAGCTACTTCAAACAAAGGTTTTAGCTAAATATCATGAATGGCTAGAATACTGGGTAAATAATCAAACATTGAATTTAGTTGTCAAATAAGCATTAAATATTTAAATTAAGCTCAACAATTTTCACAAAATAACCACAATCAAGTAACGAAGTAATACATGCAGAGGATAAAAAGGTTAACAACAAAGTTTTACACCAAAAAAAAAGGAAATAGATTTATGAAAAGTGAAAAAGAAAAAAAATGGAATCTGGGTCGTGCAGCCGATGAACAAGGACTACCCACCTCAAACCAGAAACTGTGTGTCTTTGCCTCAACTGAACTAATTCACTAGCTGCCACTGAAGGTGGTCTCTCTTTCTTAACAAGCCTTTCATTCCGCAGGAATCTGCCCCTGAGTAGCGACTGAAGTAAAATACATAAATTTCAGGTCTTCAAGAATCTACGTCGAAACTCAAGTCCTTCATAGGCGCTTTCCAGTTAACAGACAAACATGTCCATTACATGGTAAATCTCAAGTGACAACGGTGGAGGCTTTTAGATTTAGGGTTATTGGAGCTGAAGAAGAAAGAAAGAAAACGACGGAAAGAGAAGCAGAGGAGCTGACCCAAGAGTTTTGTTAATTTCGTCTGATTTTTTTAGTCGGTCAGTCAAACTTTTGACTGAAAACATAAGGCTGAAAAAGGTATAAAAAAAAAATCGGGGTTGATCAAATTATCCGGTTGACCGAGTTTTTAATACCCGAGTTTCTTAATTAACTCGGACCGGATGCCTGGCCGATTCCCGGTTCGACCGGCCGGTCCGGTCTGAGTCTGAAAACATAGACTAAAAGGGTACACTATTGTGCATCTTTGGATCTAACTATCACAATAAAGGAATTGAATATGAAAATCACAAAAAGAATTTTGTAAAAAGAATTGAACTCCCGGCTTTCTGGGGACATTATCGTGCATTATGGGTTAGGTGGGTAATTTCGTAACTTGATGTAATGGAAAGATAGATTGGATCTATTTGGATAGGAAGAGTTTGGATGATTTGGATTGAAATTTTGAATTGCATGATTTACCTTATTTGAATAGGGTTTTGTGCTGGATGTTTGCAATTTGAATTCCGGCGGATTGGTGTAATGATAGAGGAATGATTACGTGACTTTTGTCAGGAAGGTGGTACATTTCACTTCCTTTGCTAAATCATGCGCGGGTCCCACAGTTTGATCAAAAGGATTCTTATTCACTCGTTTTCTGGCACTTGATAAATTGGGGTGTATGGGAAGCGAATTAGTTATCGGTATTCCTTCCATATAACATACTCGAGAGCGTCAACAACTTTTTTCACATGACTAATAACAAATTATTGGTTTTGGTTTTTTTAAAAACGCAACCAATTTTGTTGTTAAATCTTAGGACAGAATAAACCCCAAGTTTGTTATTCCAGCTTGTCAAGCGACTAGCACTAAAAACTCAAGACTCATGGTATAAATATTACACGACATTAATGTTCCGATTACAACGAAAGGCAACAACTATATTACTAAGAACGAGAAATATATTTGGGCATCACAAATATGACAGTACTACAAATAACTCTACGAGACTGTAGCGAATAGCAAATCAAAACTTTGACTGCTTCATGCACGGTTTCGTGTATTTCTATAGGTATTGAACATATGTGTCACTATTGTATCTCTCATGATAATCCATTGCTCAACAACTTCAGGTGGAGAATGCAATGGCTGTATCTCGGGATATGGAGGAATTGCACCATGAATATCTGGATCTCCGTCATCCGGGTTAGCAAAGTACATATCCTTCGGCTGTTGATCCCTAATAAAGTTATGCATGGCACAACAAGCAATAACTACATTTATCTGTGTTGTCATCATGTAGTTCGGTACGACTCCCCTTAAAATGGCAAATCTCCTTTTAAGGACACCGAAACTTCGCTCTATGACATTCCGTAGTGCAGAGTGTCGGTAATTAAAAAGTTATTTCGCACTTGCAAATCTCCCCTTTCTGCGACCACTTACATCTGCTTGGCGTCCCCTATATAGTGGTAAGAAACCGGGCAAGTTTCGATATGTGGAGTCAACCAAATAATATTTTCCTATGACAATTAGAAGATACGATCGAATTAGTTGCATTTTGTAATTTTTGACTATTTTTCAAATTATTCAAGGTCCGTACGATTTGATAAACATAAAAGATGATTATGGCCCAGGGTTTTCAATTGAAAAAGGCAAAACAAATAATATAAGGGACAAAATCAAATTTTTAACTGTTCACAGTACTAGTGAAAAGATAAATAATTAGATTTTCTAAAAATTGGGATAAAAAGATACAATTAAATTCCGAGCATATATGCATGGAAGGATTACAAATTATATCTGGAGGAGGCACATGGAAGTGATTTGGACCGGTCAAAACCCCATCCAAAACTCGGGTATCATGTGCACTTTCCTCTCAACCGGCATACACATATACAAATCGTATATCTTTATCGCATACAGTTAAAACATTTTGTGATTGCACACCGTGTCTATTAGTGTATGCCACTTGTTGTCCGCTTGAGACAGAAGCAGGTATAAGTGTCCCATCAATAGTCCCGACGCAGTCCATCAAAAAGAAATTCTTAAATGGATGAGGTATAAACCAGTAAATGAATGACACGTGATCTAAGTACACTATTAATATGGCCTAAAAATAATCCACTAAATTTATGTTAACGCCAAACAAGGAAAAACTAAAAATTGGCAACTAAAACTTCAATGTACAACATTTTTTGCTACTTTTAATGTCCCTGTTATGAATTCCTATGGTGAAGTGTCATCTTATTGGAAGGCGGAACGACACCTGCATTCACTGGTGTTAGATGAAATTTGAAAAGAAAGAGATTTTTATTCGAAAGCAATTGTGATTTAACTGTACTTCAAACCAAGGATAAAACCTCCTGTCGTTCAGAATTTTCGAATGAATTTCGTCCTGCCGTCTTGGAGTAATGATGAATTGCGCAAATGTGCATAGGCCCTGAATGACTTCGTGAATATTACGATGCACTGTCTCCGTCGAATGGTTAAATCGATCAGCAATCATGCGTATTCTCATGTTGTGGCTCATCATGACCAATGTCATGGCGAGTGCCTCCTCTATTGTAACCCGTTTCTGATGATTTTGGAGAACAAATCCACATTTGACCAAAAACTGGCACAATCTCATAAAAGAATCAACATTTAATCTTGTTGCATCCATAATTCGGGTATGGTGGCCTGACATCAATTTTTCAACCCAGTGTCTTCCTGTTAATGCAGATGTCCTACATGGTATCTTCTGGATTGGACCTCCATATGGTTCTGCATGTGGTCCAAATAATAGCGCAGCACCAACAGCAAATAGAAGATCATCTTTGTTCGAAGACGAGCTCGTCCCCTGGACATCACCAAATGCACTCATTTGGATTTTTTCCACCAAAACAAAGATATAATGATGGTTTCTCCTACTAGATTTCTTAAATGAAAGCTGTATGGTTAAATGCGCTCACATGCTCTCTTTCCTTTTATGCTATCTGTATGTTCGTGTTTTGATACAAATTTTTTGCATCCTTTTAAAGGCATGACTCTTCGCAAGACAATTTTTCTTTTTCATAGGGTCCTTGGAGGTGTTCACATGAATAATAGTCAGGAGTTGTTACCATTATTACTAGCTTCCATGAGTCATCTTTGGATTCCATTACGAATGACCTGTAAGCAATTTTTGCCTCTCCATGTGCGCAACCCTGTGAGCATTTTATTTGTATGCTTACGATAACGTCCATTGAGAAGGCTGTATGAGAGGTCAAATCTCATAAAAAGAAATCTGAAACCAGATATTTTTTCAAATCACGTGGTACCTGTCTGAGCACGCCAATACTCTGACAATTTGAAAGGTTACGAAAATATAGGGTGCATGTGTTGGTCGGTGATGGATACTATATAGCATCAGGCTACTGCTTTACTGTCTACTATAATTGTATATCTAGCATTTTTTAAGGGAATGTACTTTTGTAAGGGAATGCATGAATTGCCGTAATCAATCTACTAATTTCTACTGGATTTTTTATTACTTTTGTACAGAAGCTACTTGGCATAATAAGGGAAAATGACATGTTTCATCCCTCACATTTAGTAAAAATATTCTTTTCGTCCCTCACATTTAAAACGAAGCAAATTGGTCCTTCACATTTAAAAATCCAAGCTTTTACATCCTAAAAATAAACTCTCAGTGGTGAATCAAACCATCTAACAGCCCGGTTACAAATTTTGGGGATAAAATTGATAGATCACTTGCAAAAACATATTTCCAACAAATAAATTAAAACAATTAAAAAACTTAATTAAAACCCATTTGTTTCTTCAAAAGAACGAAATAGTGCTAAGGCTCTCAAGCACTAAACCCTTAGTGCAACAAAACTGAGGAAGATGTCTAAGGGTATAGTGCTTGAGAGCTTTAGCAATATTTCGTTCTTTTGAAAAAACAAATGGGTTTTAATTAAGAATTTTTAATTGTTTTAATTTATTTATTGGAAATATGCTTTTGCAAGTGATCTATCAATTCTATCCCCAAAATTTGTAATTGAGTTATTAGATGGTTTGATTCACAACTGAGAGTTCATTTCTAGGATGTAAAAGCTTGGGTTTTTAAATGTGAAGGACCAATTTGCTTCGTTTTAAATGTGAGGGACGAAAAGAATATTTTTATGAAATGTGAGGGATGAAACAGGTCATTTTCTCGCATAATAAATAGAAAGTCTGGGTATGTAGAAAGCTACTTTATTACTTTCTACTAATTTCTACTATTTCTACTATTTCCTAATCCAAGTATCCATCGCTGGACTTTCTACTATTTCTACTATGCAATCAATCTACTAATTGGAACAATTTCGTATTATTTGTATCCAGACTTTTGTAAAACTCAATTTCCTAATTTTAACATGGTTGGACCGTCCTGTCCTTCATTAGACCTGTATCATGTAAAATAAGTCCACAACACTTTAAAATGCAAATCAAAACTGACATCCGTATGGCAGGAAAAAAAATTGCAAATAAAAGAATGCTACCAATATCCTGCAAGTTTAAGCATAATATATATCTATTATTATCAATTTCTCCAAACCAGTGAATTAACAAGCCAAAGTTTTAAAAGTACAGGGCTGGCCAAACATTTGCAGAATAAGAAACTCAACATCGACAAATTATCCAAACAAGTTTATTCAAGGTAGTAGATTTAAAATCACATACAAGGAACTAAAAGTCCCAACTCAAATCCCAACTACGTGGGACTTCCACTCAAATAACTGTATAGGCCGAGCAGTCTATCGTCCCAAAGTAGTTGCTCCGAAGCTCCTATTAAAATTTAAAGTCTCGACTACTTTCCATTGGGTCCCCTCTGAGGGGCAATCTCCAAAGAGTTCAACCAATACTCTTGAAAATCACGATTGTCACTTAGGAAAGTCTTCCGCCACTTGTTGTCTTGGAGTTGAAAAGTTGCAGTGAGCTTCCTCCCTTTGTCCAGCGATTCGAACGATTCCATGACCTGAGCTGCCATATCCATATCAAATTTCTCTTTTTTAGATTCTCGGTGACCCTTGATATGTAGTTTAGAATTTGTTAGGGTGGAGAGCGAGTTGGCACACTCGACGAATGGATTATTCGTACTTCTACTTGACTTGCTTCTCCGGGATCCAGTTGGGAGCGAGGTCGTGGCTCCTTGACTGCTCGAATCTCGCTTAACCCCTACATTTGGAGTTTCTTCGTTGAAGTCGGCATCCTGGCCGGTGTTGTACATTTCATCACCAAAAGGCGAAGAGAAAATTTGCCCACGACTGTGCCCAACTCGCTTGCGTGGATTGTAAATTGAAGGCGGTACTGAAGAGGCTTGAGCTTGACTCTCTGTGGCAGTTTCTCCTTCTAAGATCTCGAACAGGATAGCATATTTGTCGACGCATTGGAAATATCTGAAATTTCTATAATCCCGATTCTCCTGCTTGAAAGGCACGAAAAGGAAGGTGAAATATGAGAGTATTCACATCTGATCTAAAGGGTTTGTGCAAGGACAAACCGAAACAAGAGACAACAAGGGATGTTTTACGGTCAATAGATTAATATTTATGCACTTCCCTCCTCCAGAAGACAAAATGTAAAATGCACTTAAAAATTTTTTGCATCCTTTTAAAGGCATGACTCTTCGCAAGACAATTTTTCTTTTTCATGGGGTCTTTGGAGGTGTTCACATGAATAATAGTCAGGAGTTCTTACCATTATTACTAGCTTCCATGAGTCATCTTTGAATTCCATTACGAATGACCTGTAAGCAGTTTTTGCCTTTCCATGTGCGCAACCCTGTGAGCATTTTATTTGTATGCTTACGATAACGTCCATTGAGAAGGCTGTATGAGAGGTCAAATCTCATAAAAAGAAATCTGAAACCAGATATTTTTTCAAATCACGTGGTACCTGTCTGAGCACCCAATACTTTGACAATTTGAAAGGTTACGAATATAGGGTGCATGTGTCGGTCGATGATGGATACTATATAGCAGCAGGCTACTGCTTTACTCTCTACTATAGTTGTATATCTAGCATTTTTTAAGGGAATGCACTTTTGTAAGGGAATGCATGAATTGCCACAATCAATCTACTAATTTCTACTGGATTTTTTATTACTTTTGTACAGAAGCTACTTGGCATAATAAATAGAAAGTCTGGGTATGTAGAAAGCTACTTTATTACTTTCTACTAATTTCTACTATTTCTACTATTTCCTAATCCAAGTACCCATCATTGGACTTTCTACTATTTCTACTATGCAATCAATCTACTAATTGGAACAATTTCTTATTATTTGTATCCAGACTTTTGTAAACTCAATTTCCTAATTTTAACATGGTTGGACCGTCCTGTCCTTCATTAGACCTGCATAATGTAAAATAAGGCCACAACACTTTAAAATGCAAATCAAAACTGACATCCGTATAGCAAGAAAAAAAATTACAAATAAAAGAATGCTACCAATATCCTGCAAGTTTAAGCATAATATATATCTATTATTATCAATTTCTCCAAACAAGTGAATTAACAAGCCAAAGTTTTAAAAGTACAGGGCTGGCCAAACATTTGCAAAATAAGAAACTCAACATCGACAAATTATCCAAACAAGTTTATTCAAGGTAGTAGATTTAAAATCACATACAAGGAACTAAAAGTCCCAACTCAAATCCCAATTACATGGGACTTTCACTCAAATAACTGTATAGGCCGAGCAATCTATATTCCCAAAGTAGTTGCTCTGAAGCTCCCATTAAAATCTAAAGTCTCGACTACTTTCCATTGGGTCCCCTCTGAGGGGCAATCTCCAAAGAGTTCAACCAATACTCTTGAAAATTGCGACTGTCACTTAGGAAAGTCTTTCGCCACTTGTTGTCTTGGAGTTGAAAAATTGCAGTGAGTTTCCTCCCTTTGTCCAGCGATTCGAACGATTCCATAACCTGAGCTACCATATCCATATCAAATTTCTCTTTTTTAGATTCTCGGCGACCCTTGATATGTAGTTTAGAATTTGCTAGGGTGGAGAGCGAGTTGGCACACTCGACGAATGGATTATCCGTACTTCTACTTGACTTGCTTCTCCGGGATTCAGTTGGGAGCGAGGTCGTGGCTCCCTGACTGCTCGAATCTCGCTTAACCCCTACATTTGGAGCTTCTTCGTTGAAGTCGGCATCCTGGCCGGTGTTGTACATTTCATCACCAAAAGGCGAAGAGAAAATTTGCCCACGATTGTGCCCTACTCGCTTGCGTGGATTGTAAATTGAAGGCGGTACTGAAGAGGCTTGAGCTTGACTCCCTGTGACAGTTTCTCCTTCTAAGACCTCGAACAGGATAGCATATTTGTCGACGCATTGGCAATATCTGAAGTTCCTATAATCCCGATTCTCCTGCTTGAAAGGCACGAAAAGGAAGGTGAAACATGAGAGTATTCACATCTGATCTAAAGGGTTTGTGCAAGGACAAACCGAAACAAGAGACAGCAAGGGATGTTTTACGGTCAATAGATTAATATTTATGCACTTCCCTCCTCCAGAAGACAAAATGTAAAATGTACCTAAAAATTCCAGCCCCTGAATGTGCACATCTGCTGTAACCAGCAGCATATAGTAAATGGAGCAGAAATTAATAACAATTGGCAGATTAGGTGACCATGGATATGCCAAAGATTCATGGACAGGTCTTACTATAACTAATGTTTGATATAAAAGATGTTAAGCCTTTATATGAATAAACAATTAATCTTATATGCAGTCTTACATATACAATACAGTCTCAAGAAACAGGAAAAGTCATTCCGAAGTACGTAACTGGACGAAATTAGATATGGCAAAGTTAAATGGCTGGAACTGAATTATAGTTAATGGAGAGGTTACCATTTGCAAATTGTTCCATTGAGACTCTTCAGCCAAGAGGCATCTCCTATTCTCGTCCCAACCAATACCAGTTTTGGAAGTTTGTCACAGACCCTTTAACTTGGCAAAGGCACGCCAAATTTTCTTCAAGCGCGCGTATTTAGAATGGTACACAATCCAACCATACTGCTTCCCCTAGGTCGAATTCAGGTGCGCAACAAGTTTCATCCAATTGGCATTTGATGCAATGTTTGGATTCCACTCTCCACTCTTTTTCCATTCAACGTATGTCATACAGAAATGCATCTCCATGTTTTCATCCCAATGGGCCGTTCCAATGGTGTGGTCTCATGGCATCTATATGAGAAACCAAAAGGGCGGTCAGCATTAATAACAATCTGGTTGACGGAAGAAAAATCAGATTACAACATTTAGGCAACTTTGAACCGGATAAAATCTGGTTTATCAAGCATTTGCAGCCAAGAAATTGCAAATCTGAACTCGTTCATATGCCCAGCAATCACAAAATCTGGTTTATCAAGCGTTTGCACCCCTGAAATTAAGGACACCAAACTACTTTGATGTTTTTTAATTGGGACTAAGTGATAAGAATCAAAGGCTTCAAAAATATGTCACGAGTATGCTAACTACTTCTCAAATCAGGTATAGTGTCACTGCCATAGAGTTCAGGCAAAGACACCACATTTCCTTAGTTATCGATATACTAGCATTGACATGCAAATTTGGTCTACACCCCAAATATAAGTACTCAGGAAATTAACTTCTCATTAAGGAATGTTTTTATTTGAGACAGATGCATGGACTGACAAATAACAACGGCCATTGTTATGGATACAGTCCAAACTTACTCTGAAGTAGTTGACAAGGGACTGGATGTAGTCGTTCGAGTCTGTGACGGAGTGGACGGATGAAGCTTCAGAAAGACGGGCCGGAGTAGTAGGGCCAGACAGTGATCTCCTCCGCTTGTTGGGCATTTACTGGTGCTCTACAATCGACAGCAAGTCATGCCGAGCTAGACCTCAAACCAGATCCTGCGGCAGCAAATTTGATTTGTGGCGGCCAGCCAATTTCCTGTTTCAGTTTGCAGGTAATATTTGAGAATGTCAAACGCCATAATTGTGGATTTGCTACTACTGTGTTTCAAATACAAATTATGCATACAGTGGATATTACAAAGCAGCAAGCCTATTTTGTCCTTGTAGAATTCTTAATATGGCCGCCAATAGAATTCATGTTCTCTAAAAATCTTGTTTTGAGGTTGAGTGTGAAATCCAGTAATTTAGCTGGCTGTATGACATAGAAGGGCTTTGATTCCTAAGGCAGTTCATAAATTCTGTGAATCTAGTGACCTAAGAAGATATGAGTAAGGCGGCAAAGCTACCAGAGTATATTCCATGACCTGTAATAAAGGTATCTACAGTAGCATTAATGATACATTAATAATTGGATTTCCTAAACGAACTGGATTTATTTACTAGCTACATGGCAGCCTTCTTTGAATGCTAAGATTGCATGATCTCATGTAGAAAATTTAGTTTGCAGTAGATTAATTTGCATTGCATCTTGCAATTCTTTGATTATACTAATTAAACTGGAGCCTCAGTTGTTGCATGAAGGTTCCTGGATTTTACTTAGAAGTTACGTAGTGGTTTGATGAAAAAGTTTCATAAGGGATACAAGGAAGCTCCACCTTTGTCCAAGTTTTGCTACCATATTTTTGTCAAAGAGAATTCTTCTGGTTTTGGAATCATGATAAATGGATTACATCAGGAACAAAGGAATCAACAAGCATAGCAGATTAAGATTCCAGCAGCTATAACTTCTTGAAATTCTCATCTCTTTACTATTTTTTATTGAATTCATCATAAAATCAAATAAAAAAGAAGGAAATGAAAGAAAAAACAACTGGGGAAGTCTAGGGTGAATGACAACGACATAATAAAAGTTGTACTAGCAGCAAGGGTTAAAAAAATAAGTAGTCTGGTAGTAGTGAATGATGTTTATTGGTGCAACACTGACAAATGTAAACAAATTAGAAATTTAAATTGTTAAAAATCACGTCTATACCAAGAATAAATAAACACAAAAGCATGCACAACCAAAATAAAACACAATCTGCCAATTATAACATGCAACAATTGGATTCTAGATTCTCTTTACTTTTACATGTAAAGATCCATCAGGGAACATGAAACGCAATCTAATTGAGTTTAAGATCCAGTTTATTAATTTTGTTCAAATCCCTTTTCTGTACAAATAAGAATCTTGAAACAAAGCCAATTTCATAATTAAAGAAATGAAATAGTACTAAGCCATATATAATGGGGAAATATGGCACCACCAATATCTTTTAGGCAACATACTAATGCTAAATAATCACCAAGCACGTCTCATAATTAAACTTCTCATCACATGAGGATGAATTCTGGTTGGGGACAGAAATAGATGGGGAATTAATTTACAAATATGAAATTTGACCATTATTATTAGAATATGGCAAAGTTAATTATTAGATCCAATTTATGGTGCATTATATTTGGGCACCTTTTTGACAACAACTTCAGCAATTATACATACAATTTCACTACCAATATCCTATAATTTAATTGATCTAAAGTAAAGAAACAAAAGCTGTCAAACGAAGAAAGACTTCTCGTTACAACTATATTAATCTTATATTTTGCAAGAATTGCTTCATATCAGACAGCTAAGCCAAAAACATTAGAGTTGGATCTACAAAGTACGGTTGACCAATTAGTTTTGCCGCGAATTAATCTCCCCCATTGATTTGAGCAACCGCTAAAATGATTGGCAAAAGAATGGGATATAGGCGTGTTAAGAATCCTAGTCAAATTATAATTGAATCGAAAATTATTTTCCATTTTCGGATAGGAAATGATAACACCAAGATAAATACCTGCCAACAGTCAATTAATAGCTAGGAATTTGGCCTTAACTGAGCTGCAAATAAGGAATTCTTATTTCTGCGTTCGCTCTCTGTCTCCGTCGAGCCCGGCGCACAGCAAACCCAGATGATAGCTTCTTCGTCGAAACCCACATTGACAAAATCAGCGCTTAATCAACTCATTTTGACCGCCAACCCACTTTGCCTGTTGTTGCCAATTTACTCGTTCGCAGCAGCCTGTTCGGGTGTTTGTGGGGTGAATGTTTTACAGGAGGAGAACGAGGTATAAGGAGGTTGTGGGGAAAAAAAAATTAAACGATGGAATGGGTTTTCGTTTTGTTAATATCAATACAGAAACCCCAACGGAAGGATATGTCTAGACAAAGCATGGGTGTCTGGCCCTTGAAGGGATATTAGGATACGGGGCAGGCCGACCGCTTCTGAACGGTCTCCTCACAAGATCCAAATGTGAGGCGAGAAATATTCCACGTCAGGAAGCCTTCAACAAGCCCTAAAAACGACGCCGTTCCAAAAAAAAATGTCTAGCCAAAACGAGAACATGACAGACCAAACGGAAGAGTTTCAATTTTGAAAATCAAGTTGAAAATTTGAATTAGCCGCACAAAACAAAACTGAGGGAAGAGAGGAGGCATCCTGCTAAAAGTAGCAATTGACAGAAAAGTGGGTGGAGAGAGCTGGGGTATGGTGTTGAGTGAATAAGGAAGAAAGTAAATAGAAAAGTGGAGAGCCGCACAAAACAAAACTAAGGAAAGAGATGAGGCATCCTGTTGAAGGCAATAAATTGACAGAAAAGTGGGTGGAGCGAGCCGGGGTATGGTGTTGAGTGAATAAAAAAGAAAACAAATAGAAAAGTAGAGAGTCGCACAAAACAAAGCTGAGGGAAGAGAGGAGGCATCTTGCTGAAGGTAGCAATTGACAGAAAAGTGGGTGGAGAAAGCTGGGGTATGATGTTGAGTGAATAAGGAAGAAAGCAAACAGTGCAGTGAGAGTGTTGTATGCATTTTGAAGCTGGGTATGAGAGTGTTGTATCCTTTTTGATTGTGTGCAAGGCAGGCGGCAAGGTAGAAGCAAACAGAGGAAATCCATCATCTCATGAAGCCAGATTTTGTCGTGCAATTTAATAGCAGAAGCAACTGCACTCTCCGAATTTGGTGAAACATAAAGCATATGGTTAAGACCAAGGTAACGTGACTGAATATAGTATGTTAAATGAGTAATATGTAGTTGGTCCATGCTCATTACATGATGTAGAGGAAAAGACATATATGTGAATAATAAAAGAATGTACCTGGTGTTGTAAGTTAATTACATGATGTAAGAAATATATTATAATGAGTAGAAAATACTTGTTTGGTCCTTAAAATGTAGAAATAGTAAAAAATGCGCAGTTGGCTTAGGCGGTTGTCATTAATGAATGACATAAGGTCCATTGAACTAAAGAATTTAGAACCTAAATATAATCTGCAGAGTAGATGTACATACAGTTAAAATAGACTTATATCGTGTGACCAATACATTGCAATCCGTATAACTTAGTGTACATGGAGTTCTATTAGTACATAGATACTGTCGTTGTCTTAGAGTAAAAGTAAGGTGATGTGATTCATTAATCGTATTGATAAGCATAATAATAGGATTTGGTATATGAGTAATATGTGATTCATGACACATTCTGAATGGTAATATACATTCATCTTGTCGTTTATGTATATACAATTCATGAAATGTTGCCAATTATGGTGTTTGATGCATAATTGATAGAAGCAGAAGTAATGGATTGCAGCAAATTGACAGAAGATAAGATCCCTGAGTTAGGAATGGAGTTCAACAGTGAAGAGGATGCGTACAAATTTTACAACAAATATGCCTTTGAAATGAGTTTTAGTGTACGCAAAAACTATCTGAATAAAGACAAAGATGGCGTGATCACGTCTAGGAGATATAGTTGTTGCAAGAAAGGTGTGAAGCGCAAATACGAAAGTGATGCGATGCCAAAGAGGACACGAACGCCGACGAAAATAGGGTGTGGAGCTGAAATGATTATCGTGTTGCTTAGAGGGACAATGAAGTACCGTGTGCATGACCTTGTCTTAGAATATAACCATGAGTTGCACATTACTCAATGTTCGCACATGATGCTATCACAAAGAAAAGTGAGTGGGGTTCAAGGATTCCAACCTGAAATAAGCAAGGATGCTAGATTTTCATTGAAACAGAGCCATGAGCTTATGGGAAAGGAGACAGATTTTGGATAAGTAATGTGGGATATACATGGGATGGTAAATATTTATGCTACAACAATGTTATCGTTATACAGTTAACTAATCCATAAGTACCATTCACTATAAAATAACATTATTGTCGTGTCAATAATACAGGTCTCAAAATCGGAGCCGACATCGGTTTCATTTTATGAACACATGTTTATGGGATGCCATTCATCAACTGACTCAGTTTCGGTTAGTATAAAATGGGCATGACTTTAACTTTTATTTGGATGTTTCTTACAGCACAATTAGTTATGATGATGTTACATTGTGTGATGATTTTGTTATAGCTGACATCCCTCCTGATATATCCTTTTTGTCTATTTTATACAATTATTTGGTCCATACAAAACTCGTAGAAGCATTCAATGACCCAGTCAGTGAATGACCCTCCAAACGTTGTTGCTCTCGAAATCAAGGAAAGTTCAACGGTATATATATATTTAGTAGGTAAAATTTGATTCTTTTTTCGTAGCGTAGGGCTATTTTTTCTTTAATTGTAATGGTGGGCACCCGAACGTTGTCGAAGCATGCATATTTTGTAGTTAACATATAATAGTTTAATGACATATTGTTTTGTATTATCCGAAGGTCCACAGATTGGCTAATCAGGAGCCTCATGGAAGTATCTCTATAGAATGGATGCACTCTAAATTTTCTATATTTTCTAACCATAACTCCGTCACAGATATCTTAATGGTCTGAAACATCATTTTTGTTATAATGTCTAGTCCAATTTAGCTTTGTAACTGAGCAATATAGGCATTGCTAATGAGTTGTTGACAATTGAATAGTTATATTATACAATATATGCGGAGCGTGCAGCAATTTTAAAACACTGTGATAATGATGCATATCATGTATTTTCACCATCACCCCAGGTGGCAAGCTTTTATCATTACCCCACATATTTATGGTGTTTTGTTAATTGGATACTTCAATAGCGTATATCATTAACCGTATGTTTCATTAAATGTATTGGCTGATTTGCCATGGTTACGCATTATAGGAAAGAAATAACACCTAGGGATTGCGACTAACTGTTGACGTCAACTCCTTTCAGTTGCAAGTTGATGAATGATGTGTATCTATAATTTTTATGAATACAAAATAATTGATTGTTCCAAACAATTGAGTGCTTGTACAGGCACCTTGTTATGTTCGTCTATATTAAAACTTAGACATGTGGTTTACAATTGTATTAACAATGCATATTACAGATAGTATTACAGGCATTTCAATGGGTATTACTCCTTTAGTACGGAAATGAAGTTATAATTGGTGTCTCGGATTGGTTCCACACGACCACATGCCAAGTAACCGTTTCATAAAAGAACATGATACTTCGTTGGAACAACTAATTTGAAAGTGGGGTAACTAATATTTAAAATACAACAAATAATTATAACGAGATGTACAGATTGAGTTACAATGAATTAGGTGTATGTTACAATTCATTACAACTAATGAATTAGCAATCGGCAGCTTTTTGTCTTCTCCAGTTAAAACTAGTGATATTACAACTAGTAATTTTACAACTAATGATATTCTATGATGTTACAACGAGTGATACTATAATTAGTTAACGTCCGATGAACCTTTCCTCTTCTCTTGTTTGTGCAATTGCTCTTAGCACAAATAATAATTCCTTCCCCTCCCGTCACATTAAATTTCTTAGATACTTTATTAAATGCTCTAGTAATTTGCAGTTAGGGTTGTCTCAAACACTTAATTAATTTTCATTGTTGTAATAAGAACGAACAAAACTATAAGTAAGAACGCACGAATTGTAACTAGATATGCACTTTGGTGTTGACCATCATAGTGAGTTGTTGTTGTTCTACTATGAAATATGAAGTTCGTGTATTAAGATAACCATACAATTTCGTTAAACTCAATAAACATAATATTTGGAAGTAGCAAGGTGATTATGTTACAAGGCTCCGATGTTACAATCTCGTATGCAGCTACATTTTTATCATACAGGCTTATTGTCACATGTGCTGGTAGAATGTACTCGGCTGATCGCGGAACGGTGCTCTTATTTGTTGCATGTGTAGACTTACTTTATCTCAATGTCAAAGTCTCCTAAAAAGCGAAGAACATGCATTTCATATGATTTCATATCTATCGTTGTGTAACAAATTGTAAATCAATTTGTAACAGTTTTCAAATACATTGTAACTAACAGTCTTCAAATACCACTGTATTAATTTTCAAACACACTTTAACATTCCATTAACTATTTTGTAACAGTCTTCAAATACACTGTAACTTACCAATAACTATTTTGTAACACTTTTTAAACACACTGTAACTAACAGTTATAATAATAGTTTTGTATTAATTTTCAAACACTGTAACACTACAATAACTATTTTGTAACACTCTTCAAACACATCGTAACTTTCCAATAACTATTTTGTAATACTTTTCAAACACACTATAACTAACAGTTTTCAAACAGTTTTGTAACACTCTTCAAATACAGTGTAACTTTTCAATAACTATTTTGTAACATAATTTCAAACACACTGCAACTGACAGTCTTTAAATAGTTTTGTATTAATTTTCAAACACTATAACTTTCCAATAAATTATTTTGTAACACTCTTCAAACACACTGTAACTTCCCAATAACTATCATGTAACACTCTTCAAACACACTATAAAAAAACGAGCACTAATTTGGAACTATCTTCATACACACTGTAACTGCTATTATTCAAACAGTTTTAAATGAAATCACATGTGATTATTATCGATTTAAATGAAGTTTGTCTAGTTTGTACTTTATGCAGCAAACAAATTGATATGTTATGACATCCCTTCCTACAAGTTTTTTATCATGACTAAGAAATGAAATTATATTCTATATAGGTATCATCATTATGGTATAAACACAATTAACGTATGTGTCTACCTTTTACAGTCATGTTACTTGAATTACAACCTTATGAATAATACAGCAGTACCAACTTTTTCTCTTTCGACCATATGACAACAATCTATGTGGTGTTTCTGGGTCATGCAGCTGTGACATCGATGCACTCCCAATCAAAGATGGTTGCACCGTAGATTGACTTTCTTCGACAGGTTGTGACATTTGCCTTCGAAAGGTGGTTGCACTCCCAATCACTTCACTTTGTATGTCTCCCTCAACAGTATGTACCATCTTAGAAGCCCATATCATATTTAATCTCCACTCAGCCACTGTTATGTAATAAAACCTACACCAACTTCATGCACAATAACCATAACAATCCCTAACCCATGCACGCAATTTTGCAAGCACTTGGTGTGCAAAATTTTCAATACCTTTCTTTCCCCGTGTTGGTAATTATAATATCTATTATGTGCAACCGAAGGTTCCAGTGTATTAGCTATTTTCCATTGTATTAAACAATTACTTTAACCAAAACTATAACAAGTATAATCAGCCAATTTGTTCACAATGATGTATACAGCAAAAGATAACTACAAGTCAAATTGATCCACAATTTATCTGATACCATTGATGTTTTCTTACTTCTGTTTCTTCTGCTTTATCTCTTCTTCGGATCTCCCAATCTTGTACTCCACAATTCCCGTTCACCTTCTCAAGTCTTTTGATATTTGAGTGCCAATCTTAAACTCTCTCCTTCTGCCACTACTTATTGCTTCTCCTCGCCGTGATTTTCCTTCGCAGCCACTCTATTTCTACTACTTCTTGCTATCCCTTGTATAATTCTGCAATGTTGTTTTCCTTTTGCTTTTCTTTCTTGCTCTATTTTGTAGAATTTTGCATTAATGAATATGGGCAATTATTTTGGAGGGAGTGTGACTTAACTTTTCGTTTTGAGGATTCATTTGGGCGGTAACGGACCAGCGCTTCATGAAACAGTCCGTCAATTCTTTTTCTTTTTGTTTTTTCCGTTTCTCCTCAACTGAAGCCTTCCTGACGTGGCTTATTGTGGTCTATTTGTTGGACCTTGTGAGGAGACCGTTCAGGAGCGGTTGGCCTGACGACCGCTCCTGCCCCGTATCCCAATAGGAATACCACTTTTCTGACCATTTCACGTGATGGAGGAATTACACCATATTTTAAAACATTTGTGGGTTCCCTCAACGAATGTTGTCCTTCTTAATCCACGAACTAAATTTCAAGTAGAGTACTCTGACGTGTCCAAATAAAAATTTCAAAAATTATTTTGCTGCAGTAAACTAAGTAAACCAAACCACCAATCCAAACAGACTCATTTCTATCATATGGTGCGTTATTAGTGAGTATTAGCTTTGAATTGAAAAACGAAGATTTCAAACTAATATATGCATGAAAAGAAATATTCAAGATTAGAACTTTTTTTTTTCCTTCCAATATCAATCCTAAATGTTCAGATTTAACATTTTGTATAATGGTGAAAAGAATTTACTATGTTTTAAATTTACCACTGAATATATTTAATTTATTTGAGCTTATGGCGTTTGTTTGCAACATATTTTTTTTCGAAGTACTACAAAAGAGATGAACCTCGATTTACCAAAATTGAAAAGGAAGCAAACTTGGCGGCCCATTACGTACCTACATTAGAATTTACCATGAAACATGCCTACAAATCTGATCTCTTACATTGTCAGGAAAAGTTATGAACCAGTTGTTTGAAAATTGTTTCAGCAACTGGGATACAACATTTGCATCTACAGATGAATGAGCCAAGAGCTTCATTACCATTTCTCCTGACAAAAAATGTTTCGTCCTATGAGTATTCACTACTAACGTCCCATTACAGGCTCCCACGAGTTGCAGCAGGAAGAGGTTGAACAGCTGCTAGAGGGTTCACCTGATAAGAGAATGCAAGTTGCCATAAGTCCACCAAACCCTTTTTAACAGACAACGCTTGCTTCCTGAGAACCCTGTAACAGCAGAAATTAGTCTTCTTTCCTGTCATATCAACAGATACATAACCAAATTTTCATAAAAAGAAGAACATCGTACCTCTTTAAAGAAGCTTGTTTCCTCTTTAGAAAATAGCACATGAACAACAAAATGCAGCCCAGCAAGATGTTTCCATTTGATAGATTCAACCTAAAATTTCCAAACTTCACAGTGGTATTTTGGAACCACCAGAAGCATGGTGCTCCCCGCCCAGACAATTTCAGAATTGTTTCTTTTACAGAGTTCTCTTTGCTGGCTACGTGTCCAGGTTCCAAATTCTTCGAAGAGTTCTTTGATTCAACTCCATGTTTATCTGCATGCAGAGATGAGACAGGAGCCTGTGATGAACTGGTTGCCTTCGAAGCATTCATAGAGTTCAGTCGCCTCAAAAGTTCCTGTAAAAACAGTGAAACATTATGCAATGCAAGGATGAATGAGTGCACGTCTACAAAACATGTCACAAACAACATGCAGCCAGATTAATAATTGCTTCCAATCCCAACAAATGAAGCACATATCGAATGGATATTTATAATCGGAGGTAAACAGATCATCAAAGAAAGAAAAATCTTGCAGAAAAAAATGATCTAACAACACAATTTTTCAGAGAAATGACCAGGACCAACTAGGAGAAAGCAAAATGGGTAAGAAGCAATATTCTCTATACTTGGCAATAATAATGGAGGGAGTTACTGCAAATAAAAGAACTATTCATCAAGGTCATGTCAGAAGCCCTTCACATCAAAAACACAATATACAAACCATCAAACACCAGAATCCTCGTAGCAGTTTTAGATATCAAGACTTCTATACCTGTCGCTTATCCTCAGGTAGAGAAGCCTTCTCAACCCAAGATATTGCAGAGTCGATGTCTCTCAAAACCATCCCAAGACATGTCATCACATAGAGGTCAACAACTTCCAGGTACTCATCAACACCAAGAGAAAATCGTCTGTCAGGTTCTTCACCATCAGCTTCTACCGAAAAATAATACCCTTCATCCTTGTAAATCCATTTGCTGAGGAACTCCTTAAGATATCCTTCAACATCAGAAGATGTGCCTTCTGATATCTGAAAACAAACACTAAAAACAACATGTAGTTTGAATATAACTCAGTTTTCCAAAATAGCTTTCTTGAAACGAGTGCATCACCACATGAAAATTCAAAGAAGATGAAGGGAGGGATCTTTCATATGGGCTAATTAATAAACTTAGAGACAAGACAAAGACTGACTTGGTCAAATTGACAAATAAAGAAGAAATTCACCATTTCAATCTCTTATCCAAGGTGGCTAAGTTGGCATTATTCAACTAAACAGGCAAAGCAGACTATGGAAGAGAGAAACAACAAGGTAGTTCAAAAAGTGTATCTCCTGTTTTTATTCGAGTAAAAGACATCTGCACTAGAACTCAAGGAATTCTTCCTCCGGAGATATTGACAGAATAAGTAGATTACAACGCGCAACAAACTCAACCCAAAAATAAATAGCACAAATGGTAAAGGCTTAATTAGGGCTATCATTGATTACATGTTAAGTGTTGAAAAGAGGTTGCGCATTAAGGAGTAACAATATGCAATTTGCCTCCCAATAGAATGCCTAAACAATCAAAATCCTTAGAAAGAAAAAACTCTAAATTATCTGTTGGCAAATAAGAATTCTGAAAAAGAGATAACTCTCAGGGCATGTTGTAATCAGATAATTCTACAACTTCAAGTCATGAGCAATGAATAGACAATCCATTGCTTAAAAAATTTTAAAACATTTATAAGGACAAACCAGCATTACGATCCACAAATTTTGCAGCATGGAACATAGAGGAAAGCTACAATTCTGCAAGCATAATGCTGTTAACTATAGTGGTGAATGTCTAACATCTCAATGGAACTAGTTATGCCATTCATTTTTCAAAAATTTGTGTAGAAACTCTAATTTGCAACGAACTAACATCTGAAGGTCAGAAAGGTTACCCAGTAACCAAAACTTGCACAGGGATGGCAGCTACTGAACCAAATAGATGTTTGAGCTCCTTCAGAATTTCGAAGGTCCTGCAAATTACATGAAATTTCCAAAAACACACTCAGTATTTATTAATGAGAATACAAATCCTATTGAATACAGCATGAACTAAACACTTTGGTCATTAGAGTGTTTCCTTTTTATTTCTTGTTTTCTTTTCCCCTAACGCAGGCAAAGGGAAACTGCCTTAAAGCAAAAACAAACAGATGCATGGACAAATAAGTCATGCACCTCCATAAACAGCATTCAGGCAGAAGAGAAACTGCCTTAAAGCCCCAAAAAAAAAGGATGTATGGACAAATAAGTCATGCACCTCTGTAAGCAGCATTCAGGCAGAAGGGAAACTGCCTTAAAGCAAAAACAAACAGATGTATAGACAAATAACTCATGCACCTCCATAAACAGTGTTCAGGCAGCTAAACTGATGCATCAGAATAAGCAATAATGGCTCTAAATTTGCAAAGTTAAAAAAAAAATTATCCTACAATTATGAGAGTTTAAATTACTTCCAGATGTTAAATAGCTAGTGCCTTGTTTTTTGTATAAGTTCAATTATCAATACTATTATGACAATTACCAAGACAGTCAAAGAATACTAGAAATCTAGGTGCAACAAGCATCAATATCCTCCCCCCTCCCCCCCCAAAAAAAAACCACACACAAAAAAAAATCCCCAATATGTTTTGGTCAAGATTATGAGTGTTAACCATAGCTTGAAATGTACAACACCAATATCATTCTTGCACTGTGCAAGCCCAGATTATATTCTAAAGTATCTAATTCTCCTTTTAAAAGTCATCAACTTCTGATAATAAAGACAATAGCTCCAATAGAAATTGCACTTCTGGTAATAATATGACTGAAACCCAAATTCTTTCTCAATACTTTTACCAAATAGGTAACCCACTATTCCATCCCATATCTCAAGCATTTTGCATTGCCTAGATCATCTAATACTCCTGTTTCTTTAGATTCTAATCGCGTTCTGTATTCTAGTACTAAATTTAACAACCAAACTCATTATTGTCTATAAAGCAATTAGGCAATTTCAGATCCTAATCAAAAAAAATGTTTTTTTCCTTTTCAGGACAAGCTCAAGTGCCTTGACAATTTTCTTCGCTGCCATGATGAATCAATTGAATCATCATAGGCATGCTTACATTTGCCCTTCACCCCTAACTTTGTCCTGTCACTAGTTGTCACTCCACAAGAAAACATCCCTTTTCAAATCTATCAGAGAGGTCAATCGCAACACCCAGAATGACCTCATAGCCTGAGATTCAAATGCATCAAGTTTCTTGCCAGGTAGAACTACGAGAAAGGAAACGTTGCTTCATAATTAGTCCTCTAGCTCAAAGCAAATCCTAAGATCATTCGTAAACTAAATTGAATCCAGAAGTTGCATTTTCAGAGGATTTAATTTGTGAGATCAAAGAGTAAATCAATGGCATAATCATTAAGATCAATAATAAGACAAACAACCCAGGAGAAATTTCAGAATTCACATCGCACGTCACCTTGCAAGTTCCTTCATGGACTGAACAAACACCATACCAGATGACTCCAACATGTCATGCAATTCATTCTCATTACTGTCATTGTCAACATTTCCATTTTGATGATTCTCACGCATCAAGTTCCTGATAATTAAGGAAGCCAACGAAGCCGCTTCCTCGAACATACAACTCACCAAGTAACTGCAAAATTCGATCAAAGACATACAAAAACAGTTATTCAAGAAAGCAACATACAAGGGTAGTAAACAGCATGCCCCTTTTCAAATCCAAAAACAAATGAAACAGAATTATACCTTTCCGAACGCTCAATTCCTTCCCAAGTAGATGCTTTTGCACCACAAACTACAGCCATTTCTGTCTTTATCTAGCTCTTTTTTGTAGTTCTACAAGCTGCAGACGCCTCAGGTATCATTACATAATTTGTTTATATGATCGAAACAATTGCAAAATCAATTCCAAAATCAGAACTGAAATATTTGCAATTGAAAACCCCAACTAATGTTATCAATACTTAAAATGATAGGCCGAAAAAAACAGAGATAAATTGAGAAATTCGAGAAAACTGAACAGCAAGATAGAAAGAGATTGATTGATCGAGATAGAGAGAGAAAGAGAGGGCTTACCAATTGGAGCTGCAATCTCCAACAAGATTGAAATTGTTGTTGAGGATGATAATTACTGCAGAAGAAGACTTTTTCAACAATATGCTTGAAAATCAACCAACTTAAGGGGGGGACTTGATTTGAGGTTTTTACGAACGTTGAGATAAAATTTTGGGTTAAGAGCAATTTGCACCCTAAACTATTACCTATTTGTATTTTGTTCCCCAAACCATTAAGTTTCGAATGAGAAAGATTTGAGTAGTCCTTATTGAATAATTTTACGAACATAGGTTAGGGATAATAGAATTTTTTTTCAGCTAAAAATAGTTAATAATTTTATTCTTTTTTAACTAATTAAACAATGTTATATAAATTGATATGCATTTTAACTGGTTGAATAATGTCACACAAATTGATAGTAAGAAGTAATATTAGGGTGACAAAATTGTCAATTTTAGGGGATAGTGTCTAGATCAATAATAGTTCAATATGTCCGATATTATTAATCTTAACTGTTTTGGTTTATTAGTTATGAGTTTTCTTTTTCTTTTTTTAATTTTTTGCTTGATAATTTGTACAAGTATTGCCTTGAATTAAGAAGAAAAACTTTTTACTCCCTCGCATTTTTAAACTAATAGAATTTGAATTCTCATATATTCAATTCCCGTCATCTTCTTATAGGAAATTTCACATCAACATATTCGGAGAGTGAATTATATTAGAACAGCGGATGAATAAAATACAAATTAAGTTTAATTGGATGAGTAGAAAATATATAATTTAGTCACTTTTTCTTGTCCTAAATTAATTATCATCTTAGACAAGCCAATCCAATTTTTTCCGTGAAATTTTAATCATAAATTAATTTTGTTTTTCAAATAAAAGATTGTTTATCACTAAAGATAATAATATCACTATACATAAATTGCACATTCTTCCAAAAAAGGCAAATTGGGACGAAGGAAGTATTATTTTGATTAGTGTGAATGGAAGTACTTGAATTCGAAATTTTTCACTTACATTCCTTTCCTTTAAACTATCAAATTGCTCTTCCCCCACTAAGAAAAAAAAACCTATTGTAAATGTTCATTGGTGAGTAAAAAAAATTTTAATAAAATAATAGCCACGAATAAATGATGCAAATTTTGATGCAAATAAAATTAATAAAATTTGGGTCTAACATCCCAAGATTTGTTTAAAAAAAAAAGAGTAAATGATGCAAATAGTTTAATTGGCATATCGCTTCTTTGCCACCTAAAATACAAAAAGGAGTACTAATTTCTGGCGGGAATTCTCCTCTTCTTCCCACCAACTTAACGACTTCTTTCTACAATGAAGACGGCCTTCAAATCTGTCTTCGCCATAAACTCGAGAAAAAGCTTCAAAGCTTACATGCAGAGAAACCTTAACCTCTTGAAGGAAATCTCAAACCAAAGATTAATCACTCAAGGAACTGCACTTCATGGCCATTTAATTAAAAAGGGAATTTCATCAGAGAAGTATGTAGCTGTAAAATTGCTTGTTATGTACTTAAAGTGTAGGAAATATGGTGAAATAAATCAGATGTTGAAGGAGTTTAACGGGTTCAATTTAGTTGTATATAACTGTTTGATTGCTGCAAATGTTGAGTGGGGAAATTTGAATGAAGCGCGCCGGTTGTTTGAAGAAATGCCACAGAGAGGTGAGGTTACTCGGACTGCTTTGGTTTCTGGTTTGCTGAGATATGGAAGAGTGGATGAAGCACTTTGGTATTTCGAGAGGAACCCTTTTCGGGATGTATTTTCTTGGACTGCGATGATAAGTGGATTGGTGCAAAATGGTCTGGGTTTGCAGGGTATGAAGCTTTTCTTGAGGATGCTTGATTCTGGAGTTATGCCTAATAATGTTACGTTTACTACTTTTTTTAAAGCTTGTGCAGATTCGGCTGACTTTGGGTTGGGAATGAGTGCGTTGGCTTTGGTTGTGAAGGTTGGTTTTGATGAGAGTTTGCCTGTGTGTAATTCATTGATTACATTCAGTTTGAAGGTGGGAGAAATTAACTTGGCTAGAAGAATTTTTGATGGCATGAAAGAGAGGGACGTTGTTTCGTGGACTGCGATTTTGGACGCGTATGTTGAGATGGATAGTTTGGAAGAGGCTCGTAGAATCTTTGATGAGATGCCAGAAAGGAATGAAATTTCTTGGAGTGCCATGATTGCTAGGTATAGTCAGAATGGTTATGCTGAAGATGCAGTAAACTTGTTCCATGAAATGGTTCAGAGTGGGTTTAAGCCAAACAAATCTTGCTTTTCTTGTGCTATTAGTGCTTTGGCCAGCCTGGAAGCTTTGCAAGCAGGCAGGAATATCCATGGACATGTTATCAAAATTGGAATTGAGACGGATGTTTTCATTAGTAGCTCACTAGTGGACTTGTATTGCAAATGCAAAGAAACTGGAGATGGACGCAGAGTTTTTGACTTGACAAAGGTGAAAAATGTTGCTTGTTGGAATTCCATGGTTGCTGGTTATAGTTTAAATTGCCAGCTTGAAGAAGCTAGGAAACTGTTTGACCTGATACCTTGTAAAAATAATGTCTCCTGGAACTGCCTGATTGTGGGTTACTTAGAAAATGAACAATTTGATAAAGTTACTGACTTGTTCAATGAGATGCTTTTGTCTGGAGAAACACCAAACAAATCCACTTTCTCAAGTGTTCTACGTGCTTGTTCAAGCTTAGCCTCGTTAGAAAGAGGCAAGGTTCTACATGGAAAAATTGTTAAACATGGTTTCCAGTATGATATTTATGTCGGCACCGCACTCATTAGTATGTACTCAAAATCTGGAGATATTGAATGCTCTAAGCAAGTTTTTAGTAGAATGCCAAGGAAAAATGAAGTATCTTGGGCAGCTATGATTCAGGCATTTGCCGAAAATGGTTTTGCTGAAGAGTCACTTGCCCTGTTTGATGAATTTGAACATTCTTCATCCTTTGCACCTAATGAGCTCATTCTTTTGGCAGTTCTGTTTTCTTGTTCTCATTGTGGGCTGGTTGATAAAGGACTGCATTATTTCAATTCAATGGAGAAGATTTACGGCATTAAACCAACTGGTAGGCACTACACCTGTGTAGTTGACATGCTTTCTCGGTCAGGATGCCTATCAGAGGCTGAAAAATTTATCACGGGCATGTCATGTGAACATGAAGTTAATGCCTGGGTAGCTTTATTAAATGGTTCTAGAATATACAGGGATAAAATTGTGGCAGAAAAGGCAGCAAAAAAGTTCTCAAAAATGGTGGAGGAGAAGTCTGAAGTTTATGTCATGCTATCAAACGTTTATGCTTCAGCTGGTAGATGGTTTGATGTTCTTAACACTAGAAAGTTGATGATAGAGAAAGGATTATACAAAGGCGGAGGCTGTAGTTGGATTGAGGAGAGAAATCATATTCATGTTTTCTATTGCCAGGATGGAACACATATTGGCTCAACAGAAATTTATGGGGTATTGCAACTATTGAAATCTGAAATGTGAAACGTGAATGATGATGCTATAAAAGCTTGGACCTTGAACAGAGGCGTCTTGGTGAAGAAAAGCCAAGGAGGGAAAAAAAAGTTATTCTTCCTCAGGTATGGTAACTAACAAGACTACATGTAGCAGCAGTGGAGAAATTTTCTTGTCTTATGGAAGCTAGCTATACAGTTGTTGGAATTGATGTCTTCATTGCTGAAAGTCAGGACCATCTTGCAAGCAAATGCAAGTTTGAGTTGTGGAATAACCGGTTCAGCAGAAAAACCTTCCCAAGAAGCTCTGTTTCTCACAAAGTTCTTTTGCAATACAACAGTCTATTAGGAAAAATGAATTGCAGGTAATGGTTTTTACTAATCTCAAACTGGGGACAATTGCCTCTTGGAAAGGATAGCCATTATGGCTTTTGTCATATAATGTGAAAAAGATTCTTGATCAAAGTTATCTTGTGTAGCACTATTCATTTTCTGAGACAAATCTTGATCAAGATTGTGTCTCTCAGGTAAAAGTCTGTATGCTGTCTTTTGTATTGAATAGTTCATTCCTTCTTGTAATTAGACAGTAACATTATTTACTAAAGTTGCATTTTCTTTGTTATTTACACTTCCATGAAGTGGAGGTCAACTGGTCAGTGAAACAAATCAAGTGACAGATTGGAAGCAGAAGAGGAGTTCCATTTACAAGCACCAAAAAAAAAGAAAAACAAGTCAGTTAGTTTTCCTTCTCTTTTTTTTTTTAATTATATGGTTGTTTTCCTTGCGTCTTTTCTATTTTGGTTAAAGATGTTTAGGCCTAGACACCATTTAATGACAAGAATTGCAGCAAATGAATTCTTAATTTGCTTGAAAGTGTTTTTTAATCTGGCTTCTGTAGTTAATTTTATGCTTCCGATTCATGAATCGTCTGAACTGGTTTACTTCCATTTGTTAGTTGAAAGGAGTGGGAAAAAGGAAAGAGATTTAGGCTGTGGAGTGGCACTGCACATTAGCTTTCTGAAACAACTACTCAAGTTAGCGGCTAAGAAACCAAATAGTTCACAACTTCGAGCTGGTTTACCTTGTTAGGTTTTCTAACGTCCAATTTCCCCATCCTTTTCCAGTCCCTCAACTCTTTTTCTTTTTTAATTTTGTGGATGCTTACTTCATACAACTTTCTTATCAGTTGACGTGGATCACATGCAAAAAAGAGCATTCATGAAACTGAACTATGGTGTCTAGTTAAATTGTCACAGAAAACCATATATACACACATGTTCAGCACCTTTTGATTTATCTTTGGCTACTATTGGATAATTGCTCCTTGATGGAGATTTAAACTTGTTTCTTGGGAAGATGTAGTTTATAAGTGACATTACTTATCCTTTTTCTGTATTGTCAGTGATTTCTCTTAGAAGCCTGCTACAATGTTGCCACGGGGATAATCCTGTTGCTTTTTCACTGACAAAAATGCGTCAGGTACACTAGTTTTTCTTTTTGTCTATTTCATCATTCCACGAAATATTTTGTTACCATAAAACCTGTACATGTAGGTGATAATCCAAGGGTTTTGCTGCTTGATGTAACTTTTGTAGCTTAAGCAGGTACTCATAAAATAAAATTCGTAATGGAAAAGCATATTAATATTTGTAAACCTTAATGTTGACCTTTTTAGAGCTAATCTTTTGTACCTGTTGGCTAAGATGGTTATTTCTTGGTTTCGTCTCTTACCTGCTGTTGACCTAATTTGCATCAGCGGAAGAAGAAAATTCATCTAGAGCAAACTGCCATCCTGGAGAATAATCATTCAATGAATATTATTGGACGCCTGAATGGGCACTATACATGTTACCAGAAGATTGCTGAAAACTCATAGGGCAACTTTAATATCTAAGAATGCTTAAAGAATTCAAATGGAACTGGTTATTTAAGGTAAAGGCCCTCTTACGGAATGAAGAAAACTATTAGTAAATTGTCATACATAATTCTCTTTTGCATTTAGGACAATATGGTAAAGTTTGAAAAAGCTACTCGTTGAAAGTAAATGGCAAAAGGAGCAAATGGCATAGGCTTAAGTGGTGCAATGAGACTTACCCAGGCAAGAGGATGGAAGACTTTGGATTATATGTGGTTTCTCGATTGATCGGTATTGTGCATGAAATGGTATGCCTTGTACATTTTGTATGGTGGATTCTGATAATCGTTGAACAAGTGTTCTGTGAAATTAAAGGTGAAAGGGAGTTTTTCATGTCATTGGGGATGCTGCTAAAACTAGGCCCTACATTGCAGTTGACCATATTTCAACTACTTACCGTCCAGTAAACTAATAAAAGGCTCTTTTCTCTGGATCTTTGTTGCATCTACTAATATCTTGGTTGTCTAGGCAGTTAATGCAAACAGCAATCAGATGACTCAGAAACCAGAAATATTTCAGTTTGATTCAGTGAAATATATCTTTTAGACATCAACTATATCCTCATTTTAAAGGTTTCATGGTGAAAAAAAAAAATCACACTCTAGCGAAATATCTTAGTTCCATATCTTACCATTTGGTCAAAATTCTTATATTGTTTCGATTTCAAATAAAATAAAAACTTACCTAATGAATTTGAGTTGAATAATATAATGCTCAAGTTATTAATTTTACCTAACTTCAATTGTGCTTAATCTTCTCTTTATTATTTTTTAAGTCAAGATTTAAATGAGTTGCTATTATCTCTTCAGATTGGCAATTCTTATTTATTATTAATGCAAATTATCCGTTTGGCCCTTGAACTTTTAGTTTAGATAAAACTTAACCCTCTAACTATTAATAGTCAACTTTTAGCTTTCCAACTTGTAAAATAGGGAACTTGTGGCTCTTTTGACTAATTTATCCGGTTTTGCAACCGGAAAGACAAATCACGCGAATGGCAGTATGCTTTATAGAAGTGTCTTTTTGTCTACACAGAAACAAGCAAAAATGAACGAAGTATATCATGTTCCCCATCAACCCAAATCCCTAATAGATCTCAACACACGAATTGCAGAGGGAAGGGAGAGAAGTGTTTGTTGAGAGCAAGTAAGAATGCGTAAATATTGCATCCCTTCCTTTCATATTTGTCCCTGCGGTAAAATCACAAAGATGATTGCTTCGTGAACTGATATAAACCCAAGAAGAAAGTACACTGTTTGCTCACAAGAAGTTGGTAGCTGTGGATATTGGGATTGGATTGACGAGGAGATGTGCCGCCACTCTATTGAGTTGATACCTGGCCTTCCAAGAGGATCAATGCAACAGAAAAGCAAAGAGAGGAATTTGAAGCTGCAGCATCAAGATCCAAGGCAAAAGCTGCTAGGTTGAAGGCAAAAGTAAGAGAAATAAAGAAGGACCGGATCGAAGTATTCATTTTGCAGCCTGATTTGCCATTCCATTGTTGCTTCAATGTCGATGATACCCAGCTATTCTGAAGCTCGAGAGTGTAGATCGTCTCATGCTCTTCTCCATTAACAAAGATCCTCAAGAGAAGATGAAGAGGGGCAAGGAAAAAGGGTTAGTTCAAGGGCTTAGTTTAGTTGGGTTAGGAAAAGGGAAGATAATGTACTTCATATGGTTTTGGCTTGTTTTTGTGTGGAAAAAAATGCCCTCTACAAAGCATATTGCCATTCCTCTTATTTGACCTTCCAGTTACAAAACCTGATAAACTAGCCAAAAGGACCATGGGTTCCCTATTTTACAAGTTGGAGGACTAAAAGTTGACTATTAATAGTTGGAGGATTAAATTTTATCTAAACTAAAGGTTCAGCGGCAAAACCGATAATTTGCCCTTCTTATCTATATCTATATCTATATGTATTGTGGGAAGGATTTTTAGGATGGTTAAATCAGAATGTTTATAACTCTTCATTTTTTTGTTTAATAGAATTTTGAATTGTTTAAATTATTATATATCCTTTCATGTGTTTTGAATTTAAAAGTAAGAAGTGGCCCACTTATTATATGAATTTGATTTGAAATCTATTAATGTGAGGGAAAATGAAGAGGAAAAATCACCAACCCTACTAAAAGTAAATAACAATATTTTATCTTTCAACTTAGTAATCCTAACTGAAAGGCCAAATTTTGTAGAAAATAAAAAGAAAATAATATTCGTTGGTCATGGATTTAAAATATCAATTATGGTACCATTTGTGAATATTAAATTATGAAATCACTGAACAAAAAACAAAATACTACTAGCCTAAAAAAATAAATTATGGATTTAAAGGGTTTGGGAGAATGGTGAAGGGAAAATAATAGAAAATTGGATGGCAACAATGAAAAGCTAGACGCTAACTATAGGTGAGAGAAAGACAATAACGAGGAGTTAAAAGAGTGGTAAGAAAAGTCGAAAAAGAAAGGTCAACTATTACAAGATTGGATGAAGAGAGGGGAGAAGAAAGGATGAGATTGTGGGGATATGACAGGAAGGATGGTACCGTGGTAAGAAATCTAAAAGTCATAAAAAGCAACAGATAGCTAGTTAGCTGGTAAAAGAGAATGAAAAAGGGTGATAGTATTTAACAATTTTCAAAATTTTAAAAACACATCTAACAAAGATTGTGTTAAATCTATATTAAAGTTGACGAAAGAACATTATTCTATAAGCACTCAACAATTTTAGAATTGCAAGATGGGAGAAATAATTTTCTAAAATTGAGGAAAATGAATTGGTTATACCTTATATTTTTAATGTTAAAAATTTTGATATATGGGTATAACATGATATATTGATAAATAAGTTTACAATTGCTCTGTCATGTAAATTGTTATAAATTAAATTATTTTATTCAAATTGTTATCATATATTGACAAACAATAGGTTAACAAAATTTGGTTTCAACTTTTTTAAGATATTAAAAATAAAAAAGTCCATTTTATATTTACAAAATAAACGTTTTTTAAATATGTTAAACATACACTTCTTTGAATTTTTTCTGTCTTTTTCATATACTTTATCCTATACTATAATATATAAGTAGGGATAATTTCAGAAACCTCCCTTGAGGTTTTTAACAATTTCATTCAGCTCCCTCGAGATTTTAAAAATTACACATAGCTCCCTTGTCATTTGAAATGACAATACTGCCCTTAACTATTTTAATAAAATTCTCTTGTTTTGTATACTTATACTCAGAATGACTTTTAAAATTATTTTTTCATTTTTTCCTTTTTTTTGGCCAATAAAACTATAGAACTACCACTATTATCTCTAGTTTCTATTGTAACCAAATGTCGAACTATTGATTTTTTTATGAGTTAACTTTATATGCAATCTAATGTTTTTACTAATCTTTGTTTTCTATTTTTTTGGTATTAAAATTAAAAATAAATAAAAAAGATCCAAAATCACTACTAAATTATGATAATCCCACCACTCAAAAAATTCATAAACTCTAAATAAATTATTTCAACATTTTCTTTTCTATCTTATAAATCTAAATTCATAATAAAATACCATAAAAAATATCCTATTATAGTGATAAATTTGTTATTATAGTTGTTTATCAAATAATAGGTATGGACATGAAAAATTTGGCACTTTTTTCTTATAATTATACTGGATAATCTTATATTTGTATAGAAAAGTAAATTAAAACTCATTACACAAGGGCATTTCTGGATATTCATTTAAAAATTTGACCAAGTCAATATTATTTTAAGGTTTTGTTACTAAAACTATCGCATCAAAGAAGGTAGATGTAATTTTTCAAACTTTAGGAAAGCTCAGTGAAATTGTTAGAAACCTTAAAGGAGATTTCTGAAGTTATCCCATATAAGTATTGTTTTGAATTGAAATATATAAATCTGTACATAGCGCACGGGTCACAATGCTAGTTAACTAGTATTGAAAACACACTCAATATTTGTACAGTTTAGAAATAATTATTAATTTTTTTGAATATATTAATTTTGATTTTTACAAAATGAAATTCTATATAAATTCTTCAAGAAAAAAATTGCAATTTATTGGTAATTTTTTTCTTTAATACAGTTATAATTAATTTGGTAATTACAATTGAAGTTATGGGAGAATCAGGGCGATTGTATTAGCAAATGTGATTAGGTAGTTTGAGTAAAAATTAATTCTTTTAGAAGCAAAATTAAAAGTTCAAAAAATGACATAAAATATTTAACCCAACTACCGTCTCTTTGTCTTTATTATTGTATATAAACAGATTATGTAATAACTCCTAAAGTTTATGCATATCGACCAAAACTTCAAATGTTTTATTAGCCAACACTTTGGCTTTTATTATTAATTAGTATATACTTATATGTCAAAATGTCTTTATTAGCCAAGAAATTGGGATTTATTATTAATTAGTATATACTTAAAAGCTTGATTAGGCAGATGGGATTTATTTTAAATCCCTATTAAGGTTTGGTCCAGATTGTTCCTCTCATCGCTTTGGGGTCTTCTTTCCGTATTCCTTCTCGCTCTTCTGTCTTTCCTCAAACCCCCCAAACCCCTGCGTCTCAATCAAAGCTCTTTATTCTCAGGTATCCATGGCAGCTCGAATAACCTTTCTTGAATCTTCTATTCTAGACGACCCCTTGTTGGAATATTTCTTCTCTTTGCCTAAAGAGGGCTGTAGGCAACTAAAAACTAGCCCTCTTCCTGAATTTTTTTTTTTTTTTTTGCTATTGAGTATTAGTATTTGATATTCCTGTGATACTTGATTAATTCTTTTGGTGGGTTTTTTTTTAGCCTTTTTTTTCTTGTGGGCATAGGTATTAGAAGAAAAAGAATCTCGTGAGGTTAGCAGATTCATGGGTTCTTCAGCTACAGAGGTTTTTCCTCACCTCCAGGTCAGCTCGAATTCATGTGCATGGTTAAATTTTTTTTTTTAGTAAATGCGTTTTTGTTCTGCCTGAATGTTGTTGGGCAACTCGGGAATTTTTTTAATGATTTGATTCGAGTTTGAAGAAGGAACACAATTCTTGCTATTTTACTGTGACAATGCTGTTATTTCAATCGGGAAAAATTAGAACTTTGTTCCTTTTTGTCCAATCTGGTAAAGATGAATGATTCTCGGTCAGAGCTCCGTTTTCCTCAAAAAGAAAGTTAATACTCTCGGTTTTAAATCTCTGCCTCCTCAAGTATTAGGCACTTATCTAGAGATTTTTTTTTGTCGGCCTCATTGTCGGAGTTTCAATTTTGGTTGTTTGATTGCCTGTGCGTGTGCAGATGCTTACTCTGTTGAATGGGCAATCTGCTAGATTGCATATCTGCTGAGACTATTCCTCTTTGCTTCTAGAGTACAGAATCTGAAGTAGCCTATATGGGGGAATCGATGTGTGGCGATACATGCTTCACAATATATTAAATATAATGGAAGCATTTTTGGTAGATTTTCCACAAATGCCTGATGACAAGGTTTCAAATGTCATTAGTATGAATAGTATTACTTGTTAGCAGTTGTAATAGTATTTATTATTGCGGTGATCAACAGTGCTTTTTTTTTTCTGGGTGCTACACGTGTGTGTGGGGCTTGCATTCTGTCAAAATGAGGGATCTGCTTGATTGCTTGTCCAACGAGACTTTGCCTTCCTAAACTAGTAATCTTTAAAGAGAAGCTGTGACAATGAGTATGATGTTGTATATAAAAGCCCAAGAGCAATGATTATTAATTTTGCAAGATCATGCATATGAAAATAGCATTAGGAAAAACGAGGATAAGACTAAATAAAGGACAAAAGGAGAAAGTTGAGGAAAGATGATGATGGATCTCTGGTCTTGGCTTTTTCATTGTAGTTCAGTGCCACATCAGAAGGGAAAAGTTAAAATTTAAAGATGAGGCAAAATAGAGGACCATAGTTGATTTATGTAGAAAAGGGAAGTTAAAGCCTTGATTTTGTCCTCCTTTATGCTCGTAGAGTTGATTTGAGAGAGATATTTGTCGTGTTCAAGAATTATTCATTGCTGTGGACTCGTTGTATCTTGATGTCTGACTTGTCAATTTATCTAAAGTGAGGGAATGCTAGGTAATTTTATTTGACTGGCACTTAAATATCTTTTCTTCTTCTTGTACAGGATGTTCTGTTGCAATTTCGAGCTGGCAAAATGCGTATGGAGGGAACACAGGTTGTTCCGGATTCACGTAAAGGTCTTGTTTGCATAGGAAGGGTATGAATCGAGGAACTGACTTAAAACTACTCTTGCTCTTTTCTTTTGTCTGGTTGAATTTTATAGCATTGATCCATGAAGTCTGCATTTTTGTGAGCCTATGATTTGAGCTGATTTTACACTTGTTAATATTTCAAGTTGTGGATTTCCTTCTGATTCTGTTCTTATGTCCCTGTTTTAGCGTGACGAGGGACTTATTCACTTTCAATGGGTTGATCGATCAAGCAATGTTGTTGAAGATGTATCCTTTGTAATTTTTTGTACTGTGAAGAATACTGTTGTTGGTGATCTTGTGGCTCAACTTTTCTTTGATCACGGTTGTGCTTTTCATTTCCTTTATTGATAGGGTTGCTATGACCTAAGTCATAAAAAACAGTGTTGGGGCCATCTTACATGGCTTTCTTTGTCTTACATGGCTTTCTTTGTCTCGGTCATTAATGTTGAAACTGGTTTGATGTTGTTTTAACTCAATGAAATGCAAAGGGAATATAGCAGGCTTTGGCTTGGTATAGTTTGTAAGATATGGTGTGACAATGGCACACTAGGTTCCTTATACTTGGAAATAATTGGGAAATGTATGCAACTCTTTCTCCTTTTAGCGCATGTGTAGAAAACTTGGTTTTTGGCGATGAAGGTTAGTCATGTATGTTTAGTGAGACTCAACTACTATGGTACCAGCTGTGATGCAAAGTCTGGAGCTTGACAAAGTTTAGATAATGTCTGCACTTTGCCAAGTTGAGTCCCTTTAGTACCACCTTCTTTATCAAATGTGAAGCATTACTTGAACAAGCCTCTTTGTATGTATACTAGATGACGAGTTTGAACACTCAATACCCTTGAATGCTCTTTTCTAGCCTTGCACACTTGTGATTTGCTGGAGCTTTATTCTTTAACAGTCATAATTATAGGATCAGATTGTCTTTCCGGATGAAGCTGTTTTTGAAAAGGTATATCTTTTAGATGTTTTATTGTTTCTAAACAGATTTGTGTGAGATAAGATCCTGATTATATTACTTCACCCTTTGTTGGACTACCTAGGTCAGTCAATCATCAGGAAGGGTCTATATTTTGAAATTTCAGACAGATGATAGGAAGTTATTCTTCTGGATGCAGGTTAGTTTTTTGTGCTTTTGGGGGATGTTGTCAGGTATATATTTTTGTATCCTGATCTTTTTTATTGCTTGCTGTTGGTTCCAGGAGCCAAAAGCTGACAATGATGCACAACTATGTAGCCAAGTGAATCTGTACCTCAATCAACCATTAGGTACTGAATTCTTTATATTTGTTTATTTTTACTGCAAATTCCATGCTGGACGCAAATTGTTTCGAAATCTCCTTGACACTTACCATGATGAGAATCAATATTTTGGCACATGTCCGGCCAGCTTCTCTGTTTCATGCACCGTATGTGTTCTTCTTAATGACTCGTCAGTTATGACTTCAGTTTCAATCCTTTGCAATACCTTTCTGCTCTTCTGGTTGCGTCAATTCCTTACTATTTGTGTTCTTTGAACAAATAACCTCAATTACAAAGTCTCTTATGATCTTATTTGCTCTCTTTCCATGAGCTATCACTTTGGTTCTACTCAGTGAGCGCCTTTTATGTCTTACCTTTTCTTCTTGAGCCATGCCTGCTCTTTGTTGATCCACTTGTTTTCCTCATAGAGTACACCAGTAGAGCAGTGCATATCTCCAGGATAGGTTAGCAAATGGGAACATTTTCTCTTCTAGTTACTTCTGGCTTGTTGAGCAACTGTACGAGGAATTTGAAGGGTTGAATGGTGCTTGAAATATTAGACTTTATCATTACACTTATGTTATTTTAACTATGTTAATTAACCTTAATCCATTCAAAGTGCTCCTCCATCCTTTTCTTTTGGTTTGGCTTTTTAAATTGTTTGACATCTCTTGGGTGACCGTAGTTGTTGCCTGTTTATTATTACATTTCTAGCATGACCTGGGTGGAAATTTGAATTTATATCTTCAGATTTTCCTGGTGAGGAGGAACCTGATGCTTCAGTTCCCCAACCGTCTGAAGACATGGCTGAAGAGGAAGATATTTCATCTAGGTAATGCTGGCATCAAAAAAGACCATTTAACGTTTTGGTTTGTGTATAAAATATCTTTTTGTATAAAAAAGATTAGTATCTTTGAATATTGATACTAACAAGAAAGATGAGAGAAATTGGACCATTGTGTGTTTTACCTGTAAACTTGATTTTGAGGGGTTCCCCCCCCCCCTCCCCCCCCAACAAAAAAAAAAACCCCACCCAAATGGAAAAGTGTAGAATGTGGTGGTGTTTGGAGTAGTCATAAGTCTGCTAATTTAAGGAAGATTTCTTCTTGTTACACTTTCTGGAGCCCCAGTCATAAAGGACAAAAGGCAGGATTGCTGATTTACTTCATGCAACGGTTCAGATGGAGGTCAAGGCACCTGGGGTGGTTGTTTAATTCAACTATTTGTCTATATCAGTGCTTTGGTTGCTGAGAGATTGCTTTGGAAGAAAGTACTTTGAGTTCTTCTTTGCATCAAGATGAAGTGTGTTCTTCAAGTAACTTCTTGAAGTTGAGGAACATGACAAAAATCTGTTTGAATTTCGATTGCTAGGAGAATTTCTACTGTTCTTGTTTTGTTACAAGCACTAAAATGTTCATCTTATAGGTTAGCATGGGGTTGATGCCCTGTCTGTTTTTTGAAGCAGTTCGTTAGTTGAAGCAACATGAGAAAAGTCTAGGAGTGAGAAAACATGGACTCATTGGATTGATTGTTGAGACACCTAATGCTTTTCATTTTGACTATAACCTCATTATCTGTATCAATTTAGTGAGTAGAAATCAGAAATTCGTTCTAATTGTGTGAACACTAAAACAAGTGTATCCTTATTCTTTATTTCTGCACTTCTGTGTATGTTAGTGATCCTGTTATGAAGTGATGTGTTAAATATATACATCCATAAAAGAGTCTTGGTTCATCAAGCTGCATTGTCGCTGCACAAATGCTCACCTGTGTAAAGAGTACACAGAAAAATTACCATTTTCCTACACAAAATGGACTATTTTGTAATTCTTGTGAGGCCAAGATATGATGATCTACAAAGAAGAATTCTTGTCTGCTTAGAAATTTTTGGTCTCCTTTATTAGTACTACTATTATTTTGGCATTTATTTGTAAAGTTATTAATTAACAAGGAGCAATGTTAAAAATTTTTCTTGGGATACATGAAATCTAATGTTATTACACCTGATGAAACATTACTTTTTCCTGTCATCTTGCAATCTAATGTGTACTTTCCATGTACTTTTATGTTAATTTTGATAGCTATAATTTTTTTGTCACATTCCAATATGCATTTTGGATTTGCTATTGGCTCATGATTATTGTGATATTCTTGGTAGGGCTGGAAATTTGGTTGGGCCAAGCATGGGCGCAGAAGCAAGTGGTGATGTAACCTCATCGGGACCAGTAAAGTTGGCTGATTTACAGAGAATATTGAGTAACATAGGGTCTGCAGGTGATACTCTCCTGCTTTTGTGCAGTTCTTTTGGCATGGAACTTCTGCTTTTTATTAGTATTAACTCTTGTGTAATGCTCCTCTGATGGTTGATACATAGGTGAAGCTGGAGATCCAGATGCAGGTAAGAACTTGTTTGTTTTTCCTATGCTAATTATGTATCTGTATGTGTTAATGATCTGTTAAAAGACCAAAGGATCAATAATGCACTTGGTAACTGTGATACGGTGGAATAGATTTTGGAAGTTTTGCTCCATTGAAGTTATGTGTAATTGAAATGTTAGCATGTAAAGCATTCATGTCTGGTTCATGGATTTTTGCCGAGTCTTGGAAAAGGGCTTTTATGCTACACGAGTTGTTTGAAATCATTTTGCTGTTTCTGTTAGATTTCTCAAAGTTTGCTTTTTCAAATTTCAAATTTTTGGAGCAAAAAAGTGCTTTTGCTGTTTCTTGTTTTTTTGAGCAAAAAAGTTTTTTGGAGCAAAAAAGGGTTTTCTTGTTTTTTCATTTTCATTTTGTTTGGTCTTTTAGCTTTAAAGAGATTTATGCCCTGTTTGATAAGTCAGTTCAGTACTTAGGCTTTGTTTGATAAATCAATTCAGCATTTAAACTTAATCTTAATGGATTCAGATCTTAATATATTCAGACTGTTTGATAACCAAATATTGAGTATCTGAATTAATTAAGTGGCACGGAATTTCCTAAATAAAACTTGTTCCCAAAATTAAGTAATAAGCTATTTACTTATCACTGAATGTGATATGCACTCAAATGTATTAGATTTAATGTTTAACAATTCAATAACTTAATGAATTCAGATTTCAGATTTTAAATTTTAAACTTCAATTTTATTAAACACATCCTTAAACTTAATGGATTCAGATCTTAACATATTCAAATCGTTTGATAATCAAAAATTGAACATTTGAATTAATTAAGTGGCATTGAATTTTCTAAGCAAAACTTGCTTCCAAAATTAAATGATAAAACTATTCACTTATCACTGAATGTGATATTCAATCAAATGTATTAAATTTAATATTTAACAATTCAATAAGTTAATGGATTCAGATTTTAGATTTTAGACTTCAGTTTTATCAAATGCACCCTTAGGTTTCGTTTGATAAAACTGAATCTGAATTCTGAAGTCTGAATTCTGAAATTTGAATATTGAAACAATTAATTTGCTGAATTTTAAGCACTAAAAAGAAATATATAAATGTCTGAATTTTAATGTTAAATCTATTTATACTGTTGCATAAACATTTATAACTGAATGCTTAATAAGTTAATTTGACAATTTTGCCCTTATATCTTTTCATCCAAAAAAGAAATAGAACCTATGATTTAATTAGCTTAAAATTGTTAGGTATGAAAATGACAATATTTATTTTTAAATCAAATTAATATGAAAGATGAAATATATTATATGAGAAGTATGTAGATGGTGTGAAAGTCATTAAAAAGGGAGAAAAGAGAAATAGAAAACCCTTGGATAGAGAATGGCGAGTTGTTTAATTAGATAAGAATTTTAAACATAATTACCAAACAAGGGTAGATTTGGTAGATAAGATAAGATAGTTGAAGTAATTCTATTAATTCTTATCAAAATTAAGCACTCAGTTAGGATTATTGTGCTGAAAAAAATACACACAACTTCAGCATTGCATAACAAGTTCAGCAGATGGATTTTTATTTATCAAACCCTCAAAACATCTGGATGTCTGAAAAAGTTCAGTTTTAGCACTTTTTAATGTTATTAAACAAACCCTTAGTCTCATATGTAAAGCAAGTTTTTTTAAAACTGCCTATTGCAATAGTTGTATCATTAGTTTAAGACTGTAATTTCTATTAGTAGATTGGGATCTATGGCAAATGGGAATAGTTGTCTTTTACTCTTGCTTTGTACTGTATTTCATTTTAGTTTCAGGGCTTTATAGAGAAAAAGATAAGAAAATTCTAAAAAGGTCTTTTAAATATCATGAATCTAGTTAGAGTTTTTTATCCCTTTTATTTGTTTGATTGCCATGAACCTGTCTTCTAACTCATTTTTCTTCTAGGCTTGGGATTGGGAGATATTTTGAAGCCTGAATTCATTTTCCCGCTGATAAATGACCTACCACTTGAACAACAACTAGCATCTTATTTACCTGAGGTTTGTCAATATGGCATCCGCTGTCAATATTTAATCCAATCAATGGTTTATCTATGAAACTAACTATGACCTTGCAGGGCACCTGGACAGCAGAGGATTTAATGGAGTTGCTTCAGAGCGCTCCTTTCCGCCAGCAAGTAGATTCGTTTACTTATGTAAGAGGAATTGTTCTTTTACTTATTTTCTTTGCTTGGGCCTCCATTTGTTCCCTTCGATATTTTTTGGATATTTAGATGGACTTTAATTCTTCCCCTTGCTCACTGTAGGTTCTTCGAACTGGCCAGGTAGACCTTTCTCAATTTGGCATTGATGCAACTAAATGTAAGCAATCTGTGTTATTTCTCATCAATAGCACTTGTTAACATTTTTCTAAATGACAAAAGCTGAACTAGCCAATTAGGATGAAGTTATTGAATGAAAGCACAGGCATTCTATACGAACACTGAGAAAGTGTCTTATGTTGTACACCACTTGTTGGAATCTCTTTTCTGATTTTTGCTGGTCAGAATTTCAAATAACGAATTCTTTTTGATGATTAAATTAACATTCTCTTCTAGAAAATTGTTTCCTTTGCAGTGTCATGTCACGTGTCAAATGTCAAAAAAAGTTTTGCAAATTAAGACTTGACTAGTGAGAAATTTTGACAGCGTTTTTTTTTCCATTACTCTTATCAGACATAAGAACCAGCTTTTATTTTCTTAATATAGTTGCAGCTCCTGCTTCGGCTTTTGCAGCGTGAAAGCTTCCATTCTGTGAAGAGTATTGTTGCCTAACGGATTTTCTTTCGGGTAAAATACCAAAAAACTGCCTGTGGTTTGACAAATGTTCAATTTAATTCCCTTTGATTTGGAAATCTACACCATAACTCCCTGTGATTTCGACTAAATTGAAAATTGGACAGAAATCATCAAATCTAACGGTTATGTATGAAATATCAATATTGCTCCTACCATATGTGAGATGCTTTCTATTCAATTTTCAATTTAGTCAAAATCATAGGGAATCATAATGTAATTTTTCAAACCAGAGGGAGTTAAATTGAACATTCGACAAATCATAGGGAGTTCATTTATATAGGGGCAATATTGACATATCACATATAACCGTTAGATTGGATGTTTTCCGTCCAATTTTCAATTTAGTTGAAACCATAGGGAGTTATAGTGTAGGTTTTCAAACCAGAGGGAGTTAAATTGAACATTTAGCAAACTATAAGGAGTTTTTTGGTATTTTATCCTTTTCTTTTTGGCATGTCTTTGTACTTAAATCCTAACTTTGTAGCTTTGGAATTCCAGCAGTAATAAAGTTACTATGTATTGATGTTAGATAAGTCTAGTGGTGTGAAGTTAAACCGCATTATGCTCAGGCCTATTGATGTGCAGTTCTTGCCATCTCTCTCTGCCTTTTTGAAACTTATTCACTGCCCTTTGTTGCAGACAACTTCACTGTTCCATCTTTCCTAGAGGCACTTGAAGATTCTGTTACTAGAGTAGCAGAAGGCGAGGAGTCAAGGCGAGATGGCAGTGAACTGAGATCTCAAATGCATAATCAAAGTGAGCCAATGGACGAAGGTCAATAATGTTCAGAACACATCCATAATTGGTACATTCATTCAAGCCTCTAGAATTTTTGTGATTCTTGGCCGATAATGCCTACCCTTTAGAATATGTTAGTACTGTTAAGAAGGTGGAGAGCTTGGAAATTGCAACACATTTAGATGAAAGCTTGTGTGTAAAATTTGATCTGTCGAATCTGGCTTTTGTACTTCAAAATTCTCTGACGTACTGTGAAGGGCAATTCACAATGGGTATGGATTTACTATTGCATACAAGACTACTTTCCGTTTCCTCAAAATCTTTGGATCGAATAGGGCTCTAGCTTTGCAAGAACATATACACCTAGAAGGAGAATCATGTTCAAGACAAGAATCAATGAGACGAGATATGAAGCCTGTATACTACTTTGCTGGTAACCTATTAACAAGAATCAGGACAATTTTTGTACTTTTCTGTGGCCTAGTTTTAATGGAAAGGTTAGAGAGTGCAGGTGAAATTAAGCATCTCTGATGTTTTCTTGATCCAAAATATGAGGCATATATTCATGGCAAACTATGTCCAATTATCTGAGGCCTAACTTTGGGTGCAGTGGAATGGAAGGTATACCGGAAAAAGAAGGCTAGGATTTTTGCGATTGGATTGATCTCCATTGATCTTTTCATTTATTTATATCTAAATTATTATAATTTAAAAATTCATTTGATCAGGCCACTACTTTTTTTTTAATTTCTTTGGCATTCAATTTGTACAAATATTTGAACAGTGAAAAATGACTCAAAATCATAATAAATTTGATAATTCAGATGACAAAAGTTGGTTAATTTCATATGATATTTTTTGTATAACTATAACACAAATGATGAATCATATTATAAATCAAAATTTCATTCGACATTTTTTGTATAACTAACACAAATGATAAAACGTATTATGAATCGTGTTGATTTTTAAAAATAATTTTCAAATTAACTTTTTTATAGTGTCATGCAAAGAAGTTTTCTCCAATTCAACAGGTAGGAGCCTAGTTTTTGTGAAGTAGCAATAGAGGCTTTCCCCTTTTTGTCAATCTTGAGAAGGCAATTAATGAGATTGGAGAAAAATAAAGAATTGAAATTCTATCAGGATTTAAAGAGATAAGGCGACAAAGTGTTTTTCTCTATCACAGTGTCATGCTCAAAGCCATTAACCATACAGTCATTTCTTTGATCCTTAAAGTTGATTGTCCCACTGAAATTAAGCAATATAGACCTATTAACCTATGCCAAGTGGTCTATAAAGCTATAGCCAAAATTCTCGTCAACAGGTTAAAGCCTTTCCTCAGTCAATGTATCAACAAAAATCAATCAGCATTTGTTCCAGGTAGGCAAATACTAGATAATGTCATCCTGTCTCATGAGTTAATGCATTTTCTCAAAAATAGAAGGCATGGTAGAGTTGGATTCATGGCTGTGAAACTGGATATGTCTAAAGCGTATGACAGGGTGGAATGGAAATTCTTGAAGGCCATAATGGAAAAAATGAGATTTTGCTCCACTTGGATAGGTTGGATATTATCTTACATTAGTTCTGTTACATACTCTTTCAACATCAATGGTGAACACAAGGAGTACATTACCCCTACCAGAGGCATAAGGCAAGGTGATCCCCTCTCTCCCTATCTATTCATATTGTGTTCAGAGGGATTCTCAAATCTCCTACAAAAAGCAAAGCAGGGAAAGGAGCTGACAGGGGTAAAAATTAATAGAGGGGCTCCAGCAATTACACACTTGTTCTTTGTAGACAATTCTCTAGTGTTTTGCAGAGCATGTACTCAAGAAGCTGATAAACTTAGAAAGATCCTAAAGGTGTACGAAGAGGCAACAGGACAGCTCATTAACATGAACAAATCAGCAGTCTTCTTTAGCAAGAACACGAGCCAAACAGTGAGGGAAGAAATCTGTCAGGTCATGGGATCAATGCAGCAAGTTAGCCAGGGTAAATACCTAGGCCTGCCTATGATCATAACCAGATCAAAAGAGTAAGTGTTTGGATTTATCAGGAATTCTATTGACAAGAAACTGCAAGGGTAAAAGAACAAATTATTGAGTCAGGCAGGAAAGGAAATAATGCTCAAAGCAGTGGCAATGGCTATGCCTATATATACCATGTCTTGCTTTAGACTGAACTCCAAGCTATGTAGAGAGATTAGTTCCAAAATGGCTAATTATTGGTGGGGGGAGGCAGAGGGAAAGGAAAAGATGCACTGGATTGGGTGGAAGAAGATGACAAAGGATAAAGAGGCTGGGGGATTGGGATTCAAAGACCTGCAAATGTTCAATAAAGCCTTATTGGCAAAACAAGTTTGGAAGCTGATTACTCAACCAAACTTGCTTGTCAGTAAGGTGTTGAATGAGAAATACTATTCCAAGCAGTCTCTTTTCAATTGTAAGGTCCCCAATAATGCCTCTTGGATCTGGAAAAGTATTTCAGCTGTAATGGCAGAGGAACAAGAATCTGGGAAGATAATTGGATCCCAAACAGGCCAGATGGAAAACCAACAACTGCTAAGCCACAAGAATGCCAACTAAAACAGGTCTCAGAATTGATCACCAATAGCAGGTGGAATAGAGTTCTCATCTTTAAGACATTCTGCCTTCAAGATGCTGAAAGTATTATGAGCATACCAATAAGTGTGACAAGAAGAGAAGATAGCTACTATTGGATACATGCTCAAAATGGTTAGTATACGGTACAATCTGGATACAAGAGATGGATGAAGGAAAGGGAACAGGAAGATGGAAATGCAGGAGAGGAGGCTGGTCCAAGCTACAAAGGTACCTCCACTATTGTCTGGGAAGCACTGTGGAAACAGAATGTGAAGCAAAAACTGAAGGTATTCATCTGGAAATGTCTCCATGATGCTCTCCCAGTCAGAGAGCTAATATTCAGTAGAACAAACAAAGGAAATCCCATGTGTGGAGGCTATGGAGAAAGTGTGGAAACCTTAGAACATATGTTGCTTCAATGTACGAAAGCTAAGGAAATATGGGAGATGGCTCCAGATCAGTGGGATGGTTTAGTGCACCTAACAGATAACTTCCAAAAGTGGTGGTCTGCTGTGATAAAAGCTCAAATGATCAGAGGGAATGATGAGCATATCAATCTCATAGTCAACATTCTCTGGCAAATATGGAAAGGCAGAAACGATAGGGAGTTCAATCATAAGGATAAGGAACCTCATGGGATAATTGAAAAGGCTTCTATGGAGTGGATGGAATTTGAAGAGGCTAACAGAGGGAGGAATGAGAGAAGGATCATGTAGGAAACAGGAGTACAACAACGGGCTGAACAAAATCACGAAGCTGGGTGCATGAGAATGCTACTAAAGATCCATACCCAAATAGATAAAAGTCAGTCTACAGTGGGAATTGGAATTACAGCTACAGACTACTCAGGCCAACTACATGCAGTTTGGGCACTTAGAGAAAGAATGTCAGGAGATTCACTGCAAGATCAAGCGGAAGCTGTTAAACTAGCTCTAATGAATGCCGCCAATCAAGGTTGGAGAAACATAGAGGTGGAGCTGGACAACAGCAAACTGAAGGGATACATTGTGGACTCAAGACATAGTAGCTGACGGTTGGCAACACTAATAGAGGATATTCAGTCCATTAGCAGCCTGTTTCATCTGTGCTCCTTTTCATTAGCTAATACAGGGAAATTAGATAGTATTAAACTGAGCTTGCATGCTCTTAATAGCTGGTTTGATGAAGAATGGGTCAATCGCAATCTTAGATGCTAACGCATCAAGCATCATCATGGGACAGTTGTCTCTTTTGTTTGGACCTTTGTCCAATTACTGTAAAGCTTTTGTGATGAAATATAAAACTAATGTTTCGACAAAAAAAAAAAAAAAAAAGACAAAAGTAAGGGTTTTTAATATTTTTTCCAAATGCCAATTTTTCCCACAATCATGGAACGTTAAAATGAAAAGGACCAAATGATCATAGGAAAGAACAATTTCTTTTGTCAACTGCCACGCGTGTGGCATAAACATATGTCTAGCAATCATAAGATGAACAAGCATATCAACAACTCTTTAAGTTTTCTCCTCTCTTTCTTCTCCTACTTCTTTGCTTCCCTATATTTTTCAGCTTGTAAGAGACGTACAGTTTTTCAAAAGTTGTTGAACTTCTGTTGCTATTTGTGAATGTAACTAGCTTCATTGCTGTTGTATCTAACCGTTCTGTCCAATGATGCTTGAAAATATGTTTTTTTGCAATTTAAAGAAACAAATATCATTTTATTCAGGAGCAAATTGAGCAGAATAAGTCATAAAATAGGAGATCTTGGGACAGTTGTTTGCATGTCAACATGCGCTAAGCCAGGGAAATTCCAGGCTAACCGACTAAAGATGTTTGTTTCCTTTGGTTGGTTGGTTGTGAATTTGTGTTCTCTGTTTCTTTGTATCTAGCGAATCTGTGAAAAAAATAAAAATTCCCCTTGGAATTTTCTTCCCATTCTCATTGATTGTCTTGTAATTAGAAAGGTGCAGTAACGAAAAGCTATTTTCTAGAAAGAATTTGCAGGAACTTTGATTCTTGTGAGTTCATGGCTTCCTGCCCTTCCTAGTGAACTGATTAAGCTTAGCTCACTTTATTTATTTTTTTTCATAATGATTTTGTCAAACAGCAGTTGCACTAATCTACTCTCTCTAATTAAATACCATAAGCGTTACTGGAGAGTGGAGGGCAAAAATCCACCTCTAAACCAGACAGGTGCACTACTACACGAGCTAATATTGGACATAAATCCCAACCAGACAGGTGGCCAACTCGCATTATTCAAGCTGGTTAGCTTTGCTCATTCCGGTTTCTGCATATTATAAGCTCTATGGATGCTGTGTCTCAACTGGGAGCATTTTTTTTTTTTTTGGGGTCCTTAAAACTTCATATACTTGAATCTTTGAGATAAAATGAAAAGAGTTCTTGCTTAATCCTATCTATTACTTGAGCTGTTTACATCAGTTCATTTATGACCTTGCAAAGAAAGATGACAAGAAGTATGTAATCAACTCTTCATTAAGCACTTATTCTTCCATCATGAAACAGATCTATTTGCAGAAAGAACTGTGTCAGCATAAAATTTACAGCTCAGTTCCACCATGTCATTGATAGGATTTTCACGTTGACAACTAAGATACCTCATTGTCAAGTTTATTTATAATGTACATTTTCTTCTTTCATAATGAGACTCTTCTGGTTGCTCAGATCTAGAGTTAACATGATCACCTCCCAGGTTGCAATACTTTGTTGAGGTATATTCCTAGTGCCCATATGGGAAAGATGTTTCTGTAGGCTGAGTAGCTTATCATGCAGTTTCTATTGAACACTCCTATAATTTCCTGTCAAAAATCGTAAATGAGCAAATTATACTTCTGTAGATTTATAGTAGTCAAATTATTGTGCTTTGGAGCACTCTAATGAGCGTGTGTTCTTTCCTTTATCCTTGCAAATGTAAACTCTGATGCATTATACCTGTTGTGGAAAGTCTCCAGTTTCCAATTGTGAGTTAATCAACACTTTTGCAGCACGGTGCAGAGGTATTGGATCTCTTTTGGCCTAGTCCATTGCATGTTAATGACAGAAAAACCGGTGACTTAGAATTAGATTGTGAAATCAATGTACTGTAAATTCTTCAAAATTTGATTCACAAATGAATGAGATAGGTACCTGCTCAGCTTCAATAAGACCCAACATTGCCCATGATGTGCTTACGATGTGTGATTTATTCCCTTCAATTTCTGTATATACCTAATCAGAGATATGAAACACATTATAACAAGATCCTTTCTGTCAATTCTTCCTACATATTCGAAACATCAAAGGTTTGATGAAGAAAGATCTAGCAGAAATGAATCGAACTCACGTCCATGACATCCCTACTAACTTCACAACGATGCTTGTTTCGAGCTATTAACTGGTGTATTAGCAGAAATACAAAAACCTTTTCTCCCATGTTATGTTCTTAATGTGTAAAGCTATGGCTTAATCCAAAGCCTAGATTCCTGGTACCCCTATTGCTGCGGTAGAAGGTAAAAATAAGTAGTGAGTTTTTTAGCACCTTCTGTCACTAATCAAAGACACTGATATATATTCTTTTTACATAGAGGTATTCCTTCAAATTTTGCTTTTGTACCACTTGTACTGTAATAAACTTATAGATATGTTAAAGTGAAAATTACTGTTAATCATTTACCTTGTTTTGACTAGAAAGATAGCTCTCTCCCCAACCACCAAGGCGAAGTTGCTTGGATAGTAAAAAATCACAAGCTTTTCTAATACTCTCAGAATTCTCATAGGTCCTTCCTCCTGCCAATAAGCCTGTTATGCCAAACCATGTACCGTAGGTGAAGCAGATTCCCCAAGATCCATACCTGCATTTAAATTTGAGTCATGCACTTAAAGAATGTTAAAAATTAAACAATGTGCTTTGCGGATTCAACATAGGCTAACAATAATTGCATGCAGTAGCAGAGTTCAATTATCCATATTGCCAGCATGTTGATTTTCCCTCGTCTGGTTTTCACAGTTTTACTTGGAGCTTGCTGCATATATTACTAGGCATTGAACTGCAAGCTTTCAAAGAAGTTGCGACATCTGAATGGAAGAAAAGAATTACCATGAGCCATCAGAAAGTTGTATGCTTTCGATGAAATTCATTGCCTTCTGAATACATGCTTCTATTTCTTTACTACGATATCCTGGATATATTTTCGTGAAAAACTTGAGAGCCTGAATTGCTGCTGAACTGCACTCTACATACCTATATCAAGAAACTTTCAGCTCAGAAGTGAAGAAAAGTTTCTGCTTCATAACAAATGAATATGCTTTGTTTGTAACATGGTCCTGTTTAAGCATCTGCTTCTATCACAGATTTCATTAATTTTGTTCTCTTTGACGCATCAAGACAGTAATTTCTTCAGTTTAGAAAAGTTATGTCATGAAAGATCATGAATACCAAGTATATGTGGCTAATCTTACTGGTAATCAATGACGATATCTCCGAATGTTTCTGCTGGGTTGATCATCTACAAGGCAAACATGGTAAAAGCAGCACTTGAATCAAATGCAAAACCATTATTAAGTAACAAGCACTACAAGTTGCATCTTAAGTACCTCCAACCACGCATAGGATCTTGTGAGCTCATAGGAAGCAAAACCTCCACTAGTATTCTGCCATTCAGAAGTGTTTGTGAGACAGATTAGTCACATTTTTTCTAGGTAAGAACTAATACTATATCATCTTGCTTCATTCTTAATAGGATGAATAGCAGTCGTGAAAGAGATTGTAAAATTAATATTCAGGGGCAAATGACGGAAATGGAGTTTGAATCACATTCGAATCGAATTCATAGTCCTCGTACATTTTAAGAATGCACTTCAATATGTGCACTGACTATGAATAGGTGAGAGAGCTTTTTGAACAATTGTCTTGAGACTTGTACACTCTTATCGCACTCCTGCAGTTATAACATCTAGATTTGCTTGTATATTTCCAAAAATCATATTCTATCTTACACCTAGCACAGAATTAACTGGCCATTTCACGTTCCAAGTGTTTTTGAGTTTTCCTCCTATCAAACAAAAAGAATGCGCATTAAAGCTCAATGGACTGTAATAGATGACTGAAGAGAGACATAATACCTGGTAGGAGAGAAGCACATTAACCGCGTCATATAGCTTTTCTTGTTCAATTGCTACTCCAGCAACATCATATGACATACGCGACAGCAATAGAGCAGCCTGCATGTGAGTTGGAGATTATACTCTTGTAACAAAAGGTATATAAGTTTGAGAAAAGATGACATATCAAACATGCATGTTAGCTCTCCATCCCTCAGTATTGAGTTTCATCTTCTTTCAATGTGTTAAAAAACTGGATAACCAGCCTCTGAAATTCTAGACTTGGTAAGCCCAAGGTTACAATTTTGTTTTGTATTTTGATAACAGCAAACTTTCAATAGAATCAAAATAAGCAGAAAACGTTTTAGTTATGGACATGCTTCAGCTGCAGGTGAAACTCATATGTAGAGGAAAGAGTTATAATTCCCAGTTGTTCGGTCATTACTAAATGATCTTACTGCAAGTAAGGTCAGTGGAAGTAGAACCACTCAAATAAGCATGCCTACTTTTGCAGTTGAAATCAAATAGAATATCTTGCAAGATAAAAATGGGATTCTGAGAATAAACAGAATCTAACCTTCAGGCCTTCTGCAGTGGTATCTGATACCGGCCAGCCATTGTCTGGAGTGGAGAAGGGCCATGCACCTTTTGAAATGTGGCGGTACCACGAAACAGGATTTCCAGAACTGTCTTTCCCAATCTTGAACAAATTTTGAGGCCAAACTAATTTAGTGAACAAATACATAGCCAAAGAAATCGTATAGATGTCTTATATTTTCACCCAAGTTACGTACCTGAGAAGCTTTAATAAATTTGTGCGCCTTTTTAAGCATTAACCCATATTCGTCCTGAAGGTTGGTTGCAATTATTGCATGAACTGCCAAAGCTGCATCCCACAACTGAGATCCATTATATCCCTGTCATTCAATTGTTTGCACAGCATTAAAAGCTGGTAGTATGCTTGGAAACAAAATGCCTGAAAATTTTCTGGAAAGAAAAGCCGTCGCAGTTTTATATACAGATTATCTGCAATAAGAACAGAAAACTTGGAAAATTCAAATAGTAAAAAAATAATGTGTCAAAACCTTCATTTTCATGCCATCTTCTGCCACCCAGAGGTAATCCTTTATTCTTGCAAGGTGGGATTTGATTGCATTGGAGTTTGGATCCTCTACCCAACAGCAGACCATGTTTAGCACCTGTTAAAACTCAAAGGAGATATATAAGACCTTCCCATTGTATAAGTACATCTTGAAGCTTATCAATAATGATATCTTGCTGCCAAGAAGAATTTAGTTCAAACTAAGTATCATTTGCACATGACCAGCCCAACAAAGCCAAGTTCTGGCATATGCAATGTAAGCGATGCTCAGCAGTTCCCTAAAGTTGTCGATGCTAATGAAAACCATGTTGGGAATTAGCTCAAGCTGTTTTCTTAGCTAAGCCTGATTATATAGTCATATATTGAAAGCCAAGTACGATCTTTGTCTCCTATTTGAATTAATTTACAGTAACTAGATAGTTGACTTATGAGACAATCCATGGATTGAATGAACTCGAAGTGCAAATTGATGATTAAACAGAAGTAAATACCTTGTTAACAGGTCCAATGCAAACATAGTGAGTGTTTTCATCCTCATAATGAATATGTTGCATTACAATACTTAAAGCTCTATGCCTCAGCTTAGAGAGAGGCCAATTCATCAGAAGAGGTTCTGCAACCTTGTGTAGACCACCCCAGAGAATGTCCTGAATTAATGGATGTGGGTAGTACAGATCTTCCTGCAATTTTCATTTAGTATGATATCAAGATGGTTGGACTTCACCCAAATAAGCTTCTTGTTCAATAGAAGTGTAAGGATAACTGGATAATTGCAAGACTCAACTCGATCACACATACAAATGTGATAGCTGACTTCTTTGTTTAAAAGATTCAAGAGTTCATTTGGATAGATTTCTTCTTGAAATGGATGTAACCTAACAGGAGTTGGTAAGGCATTTCTGATTGCTTTTCTATGGGAAACCCTTTTTCCTTTCTTTTCTACAGCAAGATCATTCCTTCTTAGCCAATGGGGCAAAGTGTAGCTTTGCGGCGTGATAACTTGGACCAGTATCACTCTTCTTGTCCCATGCTCCCACGTGTTTTGAGCTGCAATAATTTCATACCTCATGATCCCCACGCATCTCAATTAACTTAGTTTCTTATGCTTTAAATTCAACCATCTGATCTCTTAACTTTCAAACTCTCACAATGAACTCAGGATTCAGTACAAAGTTATACTATGACTATGAGGGGCTAATGGGGATTGGCCAGCAACAAACTGAAACAGGAAACTAGACACACTGGTCCATAACATAGCTATCCAACATATGGCATCTAAGTTATCTGAGTGAAATCTGATACTGAAACTAGTTAAAGATTTATCCAGTTATCAGGTTCAAGAAGGGCTCGTTGGCAAGCATTCGATGAATGTATATGGACACTATATCATTGCCAACATCCAATTCCTCTCCTTTGGTTTTTAAAAGTTCTATCAAATTGATATCATGTCATACCTTTGCACATTGATTTCTGGCCAAATTCCAGTCAATCTGATGGTAAGGTTGCGCATAGAGCTCTCTTCTGAGTGATAGAACAGTGCCATCAACCCTTCCAACATACCTCCTCCCATATAAATATGACATAGGCAGGTACACCATGCGACAATGGCACCACATACGACCTGCAAGAGCAGTACATTCAGGTTTCTTGTGGATTCCAACTGCTGAAATACTTGATTGGCAGGATTCTGCCTTTTCCACAAATGACCTCTCTTGGAAAACATATCTTATCAAGATTATTAGGATTTAGAACTCATCAGAAAATGATAAAGTTAAACAAAAGACATGTTAAATCAATAATTGGTTGAAATATTCATTTTCACAAAGAAAACAAAGTACTTTGATAACTAAGAATGAGTGGGAGAGGCAAGAACAACGTCAGATGAAAGCATATAAAATGACTGAAAAAAAAAGGCAATACATCCATCTTTAATATAAATTATTTACCAGTTGATATATTACCAATTCGCAAATATATCTAAAAATGTTAAAGAACGAAGCTGGTATAATTGCAATTCATCTCAGCTTTGGATGTAACATTCCTGATAATGAGTTTTAAACTGTGAAATATTGGGCCTGTTTGGAAGGTGAGTTTTTTGGGTGTTTGTATAAAACTTTACTGTAGATCACTGTAGAAGTTGTAGAAAAACTTGGTTGCCAAAGAATTTCATGACTTGTTTGCTTGTTTGAAATATTAACTAAATGAAAATGCACGTACAGAACAAGAAGATCATGAGGAGAACAGCAAGCAGACCTGGATGTATTGGAAGAAAGTAAGGAAGAAGCCACAGTTCTGGGGGTAAAGGATTGTTGCCACTCCAGTCATAAGCCCCAAGTACCTAAATTAGAAAGATAAAAACACCTTACCACCAAACACTTCAACTAACTATTTTTAGTAATTCAATATACTTGTCTCGTGTTCAATTAGCTAATTGGTGAAAACATATAAGTAATTCTAGTGAATTTTGTCTAAAAGGTGAGATTACTTCGAAATTCTTTTTCATATGATTCCTAAAAAATACATTTTAATAAACTTTTTATCTTTTTAAACAAACATCGTGTCACAAAAACTGTGCTAGTGCAAGAGTACAAAATGCGCAAAAAAAACAAAAAACCCCAAAAATTTCCAATTCAAACACACTTAAAACACTTCTTATTAGTGACTTGTGATAGCATTGCAACATTCACACTTGTAAATGTTGAAAACTTGGAAAACAGTTAAGGATTCTTACACTAAGCCATAATTTTCCCCATGATGGGATGAAAGTGACTCCACCATGATCGATAATCCAGTTTCCTGCTTTCTCCATGGATCCATCTCCACCATCTTCTGCTTGTCCAAGCAGCCTCAAAGAGACATAATTTAAGGCAGTAGCAAACATGGTGCTATGACCTTCTATATGTAAACCCCACCCCCCATCTTCTTTCTGCACATACAGATGAACACTTGTTCATAATAAACTACAAAATAGAAAAAAAATTAATTACTTTTTTCAACCACCTTTTGATATCATATATCATATATCACGTCAAAAAACATAATGCGATAAATAATATCTAAAAGAAAAATGATTAATAATATGTGCACCGTCATCCTGATGCATGATAACTAATCAAAATTTCATGCATTCAACAATGATAATATATATTTACTCAAAGTAAATATTCAAATATTTTTCAATCAAAACAAATTATTTTGTTGGTTTTTGTTTCATCCACTTAATTAATTAAATAAGTGTGTCTCTGATAATCAGAGCAAGAGGTTGCAGGGAGAATCCACAAGGGAGCAAAACTGATTACCAAGGGTACAAAATCAAACCAAGATCAAATGTTGTGAAATACTTGATCAATCAATCAGTTCGAACCAAAAAAAAAAAAGTTACTGTAAAGTGGAGATTGAGCATCTCTTTAGTATGTTCTTTGCAAATGGTTCTTTTCAGTAATAAGCAGTCTGATGATAAATATGCCATTTCTACTCGCATTCTGGAGGAAAAAGTCATCTTCGTACAGGTCTTGAACTTAAGTCAAGTTGATTGTTGTTATATGCATTTGAAAAAAATTAGACTTATACTTAGGTACTAAAATGCTAATTTTTTTTTTTTTTGAGAAATTGGTTTTATTTGGAGGTTTAAGGATTAAGATAAAGATTTAAGGACTATTTTAAAAATTTGCTTAGTTTAATTATTTTCTCTTCCTTCTTTGTCATTTGGCCTAAAAAACATTCAGGACATGTAAATATTATTATGCTATTATTAATTATAGTGCTTAAAAACGCTATTTTCTACCTCGTACACCACCTGCCAGTGGTGATGTTGTGTGTTTATGATGTGTGAAGAGGTATTCTTTCAACAGAAGAAATCAGAATTAAATCACTAACCCTTAATCCCAGGTAAACCTCAAAAGCCGGCAACTCTTGAGGCCACCCAGGGAACTAATAATCTAACCACAAACCCCCCCAATGATCGATGTGGGATTTTTGGAAAGGCCAGTAAGGCCACTGCTACTAAAGGTGTACTAACCCCCATGACACTCAGAAACTTCTCCATACTTTCTTTTTCTTTCAACAGAAGAAATCAGAATTAAATCACTAACCCTTAATCCCAGGTAAACCTCAGTGAAGAGGTATTCTAAGATACCTTTATTTTGTCTATCTTATCTTTCTTTTCAAAAAAAAAAAGAAAATATAAATCAAGAAATAAAGAGGCTTTACTAAATTGTACAAAAAAAAATTTATTAAAGAATGTGATAATAAAAAATTGAGGAAATAATATAAGGTTTAAAGATGCTTTATAGATATTATACCCAAAAAAAGGTTTATCAAGGAATGTGATAATAAATGAATTTAAAAAAAAGAATACTACAAGAGAATGCAATCCATTAAGGCTAGAAGAATGACTAATGAGCTCTTCGGTGTAAACTTTTAGGTTTACAATAAAACTCTGTGAAAGGCATTCTCTTTCAATTCTTTTTACCATTCCCACAAAAGAGGGGAAAAAAAAGGAGGCAAAAGCATTTGTCCATTTTCTGTTATTCAATGAAGTTTTAATCCATCCAATCATGCACTACTATATCAAGGGATAATTTCAGAAACCTCTCCTGAGGTTTCTAACAATTTCACTGAACTTCCTTGAGATTTGAAAAATTACACCTACCTCTTTTGATTTGATAGTTTTAGTAGCAAAACCTTATAATAATATTGACTTGGTCAAATTTTTAAATGAATACCCAAAAATGCCATTGTGTAATGAGTTTTAACTTATTTTCCTATACAATTATAAGATTATCTAGTATAATTATAAGAAAAGGTATCAAATTTTTCAAGTCCATACCTACTATTTTAATAATTTTATCACTATGATAGAATACTTTTGATGGTATTTTAATATGAATTTAAATTTATAAGATAGAAAAGAAACTGTTGAAATAATTCATAGCGTTTATGAATTTTTCAAGTAGTGGAATTATCATAATTTAGTAGTGATTTTGGGTCATTTCCTTTTGATTTATTATTAATTTTAATATCAAAAAATAGAAAATAAAGATCAACAAAAATATGGAATTGCACATAAAGTTAATTCATCAAAAAAAAAATCACTAATTCGATATTTGGTTACAATAGGAATTAGAGGTAATAGTGGTAGTTCTCCAATTTTATTGGCAAAAAATTAAAAAAAGGAATAAGAAAGAAAAAGATTTAAAAAAATAAGTTTAAAACTCATTCTAAATATAAACATACCAAACAAGGGAATTTCATTAAAATATATAAGGGTAGTATTGTTATTTTAAATGACAAGGGAAGTATGTGTAATTTTTAGAATCTCGAGGGAGCTAGATGAAATTGTTAAAAATCTCAAGGGAGGTTTCTGAAATTATCCCTTATATCAATGTAGTATTTTTTTTATTTGATGACTTGTTTTATTTAGTTTAATAATCAAATGATTGCATGTCTAGTGCCCACGTAAAAAGATAAGATACCTTATAATCCAATATTCCAAGTTTTTTGTCCTTTTGTATATTAATTAAGAATCTAGCTCGAAATGTGGATCGATGAGAAGAAATGTTGCACCAACCTAAGTGAAAACAAAATACTAATTGTTATAAAAAGAGTATTGTGCCAACCTGATGATTGTACAGATATCGACGTATTTCCTTTTGGTGTTCTTCTGATAAAACTGTATTTATGGCTCCCATGATGTACAAACCTATAATCTGCAAATCAAGATGATTTTCTCAGGCAATTGGGTCATATAATTGATGGAAAATTGTTTTATAGGGACAAGACGATAATAGATTCGTTAGAAGCCTAATACATAATTATAACAAGTGCATCGATGCGAAGGTCATTAACGTTATGTTTATTAGTCCAATTCAGCACTTAAATTTAATAGGTTTAGATCTTAACGCATTCAGACGTATACATCTTTATACAAAAATCCAAAAGAAACCCAAATAATATTTTGAACCATTGACCAATAATTATCATTTAGCTCATAGGAAAACTCGATAACTAGCTCATTTAGCTCTTAATTATGGTTCAAAAAAAAGAAAATAAAAAAAAATGCCTCACCAAGCCTGGCAAAAGAAATAGAGGACCACCATAATCACCAGGCCAGTGCCCATCCTCTGCCTGGAGATTTGAGTAAAACCTTAGTGCCCTTCTCAAGGTAGTTACCACTGCTTCCTCGGTAATTTCTTCTTCACTTGCTATTTTTACTTGTGGTAAATTCATTTCACACGGATTCTCCTTGGCAAACTACAAAACAAACTCTTAAATAGTAGTATGCTAAGAAAACAGTAATCTTACTCCTTGGGGATTATCAAACATATATACAACAGACATTCCTCTTGAATTATGAAGTATAATTTTTGGTAATTTGCCATTTTACCTAGTTACAGTAATGTCCTCCTGTCTCTTAATTAAGATTTTATTATTGTACTTTGAATTACAAATTCGATTTCTTTTATTGCTGATTAGTATGAGCATGATCTAGGAGTATAAGTAAGCATCGTTTGTCATATGTATTAAGATAGTTTCTTTCCTTTTTTTTTAAGTATGCATAATAAAAGAATCTATCAAACTTCGAAAATAACGAACAATTTGAACTCTACATGAAAGAATCTCTTCAAGATTTTGGCTCTATTTGGACTCTATATGAAAGAATCTCTTCAAGATTAACTCGAAATATCAATGTAATTGGAAGTATCATACACCATCAAGATCAATTCTTGCTAACAAGAAAGAAAATACTAAGTAAACATGATCTAGGAGTGTAAGTATCGTTGTCCTATATATCAAAATAGTTGCTTTTTTTGAAGTATGTGTAATTATAAAAGAATCTGCTGAACTTTAAAAACAGCAAACAATTTGAAGCCTATATGGAAGATTCTCTTCAAGATTTTGGCTCTATGTGAATGAACTCCACAAGGAAAAATTTCTTCAAGATTTTGAGAGCCAGAGTCGAAAAGAAAGAGTACATGAAATAAAATACCTTCCAGCTGGTTAAGTTACAAAGTACAAATCATTGACTGGTTCTTTTACCTGGATTCTCATTAGGAGATCAGAGCTGTGTTTGATCTCAAAACGCTTCCTACGAAATTCTTCTCTGACCTTTTCAATTTCAGCTCGTTCTTGAAGGGTTCCAAGATTTGGATCGAACTTCCAAATTTCTCTACCGACATGATTGTTTGAGCTTGTAAGCCAAATTGGATCATCTTCATCTGCTTCAGACAATTTAAGCTTCCACATTGCCTTCCTTCGCCTTACTTTCTCGATCGGCTAGTTTTCTAATGCTTAGTTTCACAGCAAAACGTTACATTTGACAACATTAGATTTTCTCATTGGCTAATTTACAGATTTTTCTTTTTGAAGTCCTGGATACTGAAAATCTCCTCACAAATTCATAGATTGATCCATGTTGCATTCTGGAATTTATCTTAAGTCATGATTTGAACTCTCAATTGCTGAATACGAAATCTAATTGACAAGAAAAGGTGGATATGTAATCCATGTAGCTCAATTGAAATTTCTTTCTTTCTTTCCCCACTCACACAACTAAGGTGATATGTGGTAGTCAGCTTGAGACGTCATAATAAGCTCTGGGGTTTTACCAAATTTTGCATGGATATATTAAAGATGGAAAGGAAGAAATGGCGTGGCAAAGAGAAAGATAATTACCCTTCTTATAAACTAATTACTAGCAAAAATCAGGAATACATATATATATATATATATATATATATGTATAGATGTATGTGGGTCAAATGCAACTTTTCGATAGAAATTACCTCAGTTTGACAGAAACCCAAAATCATGTGGCACCAGAAGGATTTTGGGAAAATTATGGAAATTTAATTTCGTGGTTAAAATTGTCAAAGTTATGCTTTATTAGTGGACTAAAATCAAGAAAAATAAACTCAAATTACCATCATTTACATCCTGCTATATAATCACACAGGCCAAATATATGTCTTTGTATGGCTATAATTTAAAGTACAAAAAACTGTTTTATGGCTAAGAAACAATGCTCTTAGCAATAAAAGAAGACTACTAGACAAGAAAGGGAAAGAGAGACAGAGAGACTTACAGAATAGGATGCCTGCATGAAATCCCAATGAGAACCAAATGAACTCTTATATGTTCCTAATATATAGTTGCTATGGAGTCCCCCTCTTCCTTCTCTTGTCCAAAAATAAATACACATATCAATAATTAAATAGTCGAAGATGTAGAAATTAAGATGCTTAATTAACCTGTAGTTATGAGATGAATATTACGAATTTTAGTTAAGTTATCATTTGCTTTCATTGGTAGACATGTTCTGGACCTCGACATGCATGTTTGAGTTGTTATGTTCGAAATGACATATCTATATATATATATATATAACGACATTTTGAAAGCAAAAGTAAGTATATTTTACAATAATCCGGGTTAAAGTATATTTAGACAAGTGGTTTATCGACAAGTCCTTTTAGCTCCTGACTATGATTGAAAACAATTTTCTTTCTATTTAAAAGATTGACAAAGAAACAACTGATGTGAGATAGTTAATTACTTGAGGCTTTTCTTTCCTTCTGCCATAAAATGAGACTAAGTAATCATAGGGTCCATTCAATGTACGTGTAGCGATCTGTTTCTTTCTTTTCTATATTAGATGTAATCTAGGAATATGATTGAGGGAGAATTAGAAGGTTTTGCTGAACAAGCCTTTCATTTGGTAGATAATGAAACTTAGAAATAGTGTGCAATTAGAAAAAAATTACTTTAAGTTGGGATTCAAAAGTGAAAAAAATCATTCATCCAAATTATTGTCAAACAAGTGTAACTTCAGGATCTAGTGGCTAAGATTAAAACTCCAAGAATTAAAAAATTTTGAGTTCAAATCTTCCGTTTTTTAAATCCAACCTCTTCGCTACTTGAAAAGATTTTTAAAAAAAAATGGAACTTCAGAGCAACTTGCTTTGAATTGACTAATTAAGACTAATGTCAATTCCAAATAAAGTATTCAATCATTAATCTTGAGTTCAAATTCTCTCGTTCTTTCCCCACTTCTTAAATCTCACCCCTTCCCTGGTGAAAAGATAAAACTTAAAAAGAATTATCAAAAAAAAATGTCCGAATTTATTATGCATTGTTTGCCAAAATTCATTTATATTCTATCTGTATTTGTACAAATATTTAACATCAAATTGGTGCAAAAGATTAATCCAACATATTACAATCTTTTTTTTTCTAGAAATGTTAGATAAGTATTATAATCCAACTACTACAATACGAATTTATTATCCATTGTTTGCCAAAATTCATTTATATTCTATATGTATTTGTACAAATATTTAACATCAAATTGGTGCAAAAGATTAATCCAACGCATTACAATCTTTTTTTTTTCCAGAAACGTTAGATAAGTATTACAATCCAAGTACTACAATACATATCAAACAAAACTAGGAATACTCATTGATAGGGGCACTGCTGTTGGGATAAATTAAACTAAGCTTAATCAATTAATTTATCAGCCCCTCGAGGTAGCTCGGGCGGTGCGGTTGTTCCTCTTTATGCATGCCCACCAGGTTTTAAGTCCCGGGGTCTATCGTGATCTGCATCCTTGGGCGGGCTCTGCAGGTTCGCAGTGGGATTAGTCGGGCCGAAGGCTCGGATACCCACTGCGTTAGTAAAAAAAAAAAATCAATTAATTTATCTTGCTTGTATGTCGAAGTGTTTTCTCTTTAGGTTTAGGTATAGGTATTCCAAATTAAGTTAGCTGTGAGTGTGTCACATGGGATTTTCTTGGCAGATTGCTTGCCTCAGTCGGTTGAGGATTTTGGTTAATTTTTTTTCTAGTTCTTTGTCTGTTGAAAAACTAGTTGAAATTGGTTTGAATTGTTTCTTTCTTGGTTTCTCTGTAGATTTAGCCTCTCCCCAACATTATTAGAGTCCCACTTACATTATCATTGTAGGTTTCATTGATTCTTTTGGTGCTTTTGTCCTACAAATTGTTGGTGTTTTAGCTTTTGTGTGTCTTCTAGGATTTGAAAAGATTATCGGGTTTCATTCTTAGAATAGATACAATAAGGTGACATATATATATATAACCTAAAAAGATTCCACCATGTTGATCCAGCCAAAAATAAATAAGCGAATAACAACACCACCAACAATTAACAAACAATAAAGTCGATGATCACTTGAGGAAACACTGTATAGTGGACCTATTAAGAGGAAAGAGTTCATTCGAGAATTATGTCCAGAGGAATCAGATCAGATTTTCTCAGTGTAAACTAGGTGTGAAGAGACCCAACTGAAATTATTAGTCCTTTTCCGTGCCAATACCGAATGGGATGATTTTGTTTTCATTTGTGATTGATGAGATATAGTTTAGTCAATTGAGACAAAAGGTTTTGGAGGTTTGCCTGTTGGTTGGAGATGCCTTGCCAAGATTCCCAAACAAAAGAATTGAAAAAAAAAAAAAAAGAAGGACAGATAGCAGTACGAGGAAAGTGATGATATATATCCATGCCAAAATCGTTAAACTAACTTGATGCATCAAATTGCTATGTATAAGTGCTTTAATTTAGGGTTTTAGTTAGTTATGCAACCTTGTTAATGTCTTCTCAAATCCTGTTAACCAACATGTACATCCCGTTTATTTTTTGAGGGGGGAGTATTTCATTTCATAAATTTTTGGGGGAACAAGGTTCAAGGCATTCCCCCCCCCCAACAACCACCCCAAATTTGGAGCAGGAACAGGAACGGCTGTAGTAGCAACTATTCCTGAACATTTCAAGGTCTTGATTAATCAAGAAAAAATTGTACGACTCGAATTACAAGTTGTGCATTGATTTTAATGTCGTGCGTGAGATTCATAAAAAATAACTAAATTTATATTATGTTCAAATTGATTTGCATCATGAACAAATGCTTTTACATTTTGTTCAAATGCACAAAACACTTCTAGACGATTTCATTGGTAATTGTTCTAGCCCCGAATCCTTGTCTCTCTTCCTCTTCAAAAAAAAATTTTTTTTTTTTTTTTACTGATTCAAGCTTTGAAGGCTCCCCAAGAAAAATTTTGACCGTTCTTTTTGTCTGCTACAAGATAATCTTGTAGAAATCAGGAGATAAGACACCTCCCTTCCACTCCCCCCCCCCCCCCCCCCCACACACACCAATACCAAAAAAAGTCTCATTTTCATTACATCAAATATTTTGAAAAAATATGTCACCTTGTAAACCATAACTAGAGGTCACAGCTTGGGCCCCTAGAAATTTAGTCGAACACATAACATCAAATTATTTTGGCACATGATGAATGAATAGAAATATAGGAGCAAAATTGAGTATAAAAACAATTAAAATTGACAAATGTTATTTGAACTCTCACTTTTATTAATAACACTTCCACTATTATTTTTATCATATAGCTTTTATTTATTGTAGGAATACAATTAACAAAATATGGAGTATAAATAAAATTTCCCTCAAAATTTGTTGTGAAGAGAAATTCCATCTATGAAGTCAACCCCCCTATTTACTGTGATTTGAATAAAGATTTTTGAACCACTATTATGATGATATCCAAAAAGGAAAGAGAATTAATACACTCTATGTGCATTGCTGTATTAATAGTAGCATAGTTTTAGTTGTAACTAAACCAAAAGTAGTCATAATGCTTCCAGTACTTTAATAATGAGAAAAAGTTTAGAAAGCCACTAAGACATGACACAATTCTCAACATCAATATAGCTTACTATAAACTTTCACATTTTTCTTTCTTTTTGATAGAAGAAGCTAGTTCATCTATTTAAATCCTGCCTAAAGGTGACAACATTATTCTAAAGCTCCAGAATATAAATAGTAAGGTTAGATAAAAATATGAATTGCTACATTTCCATATCTACATATACAAATTAGAACTAAACCATTTTTTTATTGCAAAAACATCTTCCTAATCAAAATTGAATTTTCTAACAATTTTTTGTCAAGTCACACTCTAGACTGAAAGCCTCAATTATGATGCCAACCCAATTGATACTACAACACTTGAGTAATTAAAAAATAAACAAAAATTAGTATTAGTTTAAATATATACAAAATCTTATTGGATCCTTCAATTAAATTGAATAGACTATAAAGTAATTGTAAAACGTGAGGAGGGGGGAGGGAGAAAGAAACAGAGAAAAACAAAGGTAGAAGAGTACCTAGAGATTTATCTTGGTGGAAGTATCACATGATATATCTTTTCTCCTAAAAAAATATACAAAATTTTAGATAATTAAAAAATGTAACCAAAAAACAAGGAAAAGGAAAAAAATGTGAAGAAATCAAATCTTGGAAGGAGAAAAGAAAAGAATGAATTTTTGTTTTATTCTTCATATAAGATGATCACTTGTATAAAATGAATTCTAAGTAGAGGTGGCAAAATGGGCGGGATGGGCGGGATTTGCTTGGCTTTGAAATGGAACCGAATCAGATGGGTTTGGGTTTAACCTTATTCATATGTGTTTTGGGACTAAATTGGGTGTGATCACTTTGGGATGGGTTTACATTGATCCCGCCCAATACCCAAATCTATTTTCTATATTTTTTCCTTTAATTCCTTTTTTATTTTTTATATAACTTTAATATTTTTTATTTATTAAATTTCTTTTGATCTTATTGTGAATTTATATTTTCCTAAATTCATTTTACACTCTAGAACGATCAACAGTTACTTCAAAAAGACATAATATTTTGGTAAGAATGAACATATCTTCTCCCAGAACTAAACCAAAAGAATGAACATTTTGGTGTATTCATACATGAAGTTGACATTTTCACTTCCTCAAAAGCAAGAAAACAGAAAGGCAAAGGATAATAGCTAACAAGAAAATAAACATGCAAGTGCCTTAAACTCAAGATTCCTACCAAAAATTGGATTAACAAATAAAGAAAAAGATAGATATACAGTCATATTCCAACAGATATCAAGATAGCCAGGATACTGAGGCTGTTGAATATTTATCGTTATCACTGTCCAAGGATGTCAGGTCTAAACTGACTGAAATGCTGGAAATTCTTGTGGATAATGACTAGGAAGACTGCTAGATTATATTCGCTGGTATAGATAACTTCAAACGATTGTAAAGTTATAAAGACAATATAAGAGTTTATAAGCTTGATGACTGTCCATATGAGCCTATAGCGCACTGACTAGACAGATAGACAGACTCTATAATATATGGACTTTGATGAATTTTTGGATAAATGAAATTTTTTGGGAAGATATTTGGGCCCAAGGGGTACCCAAGTATTTCCCAACATTTTCCATCAATTAATGGATGCAATTGGGATATATCCCATTTTAAACCCAATATCAAATTACAATATCCATTCCACCCAAAATCCTTTTGAGCATGGGTAGCCCATTGGAACTTGGGACAAATTGCCACCTTTAATTCTAAGATCTTTTTACATATTTTAATATTTCATCTTTTATCCATGAAGAAATATCAAATAACAACGTCATCCTATAAATTTAACAAACAAATGCCAATTGGTTACAACATTATGATCGAAGAATATAGCAAACATGAGAGATTAGAGATGAAGAAAAAAAAGGAAGAAAAGAAAATATAAAATGGGATAAAAAAAATAATAAAAACTTCTCTTTGCTAAGTAGCTAATCATCTCATCGAAAAAAAAAGAACATGGCAACAATCTTAGTTATATTAGTTTTCAAAAATATAAAATAAAAAGGTGAGAGATGACAGCAGTTGCCACAAGAAAAAATGAAGGAGAAAAAACATTTTAATCCTTTTGATCCAATTGAATAAAAAAAAGGAAAGGAAAAATTTAGCTAAAATGACCAATGGGCATGGATAGCCCATTGGAACTTGGGACAAATTGCCACCTTTAAGTCTAAGATCTTTTTACATATTTTAATATTTCATCTTTTATCCATGAAGAAATATCAAATAACAATGTCATCCTATAAATTTAACAAACAAATGCCAATTGGTTATAACATTATGATCGAAGAATATAGCAAACATGAGAGATTAGAGAGATGAAGAAAAAAAAAGGAAGAAAAGAAAATATAAAATGGGATCAAAAAATAATAAAAACTTCTCTTTGCTAAGTAGCTAATCATCTCATCAAAAAAAAAAAACATGGCAACAATCTTAGTTATATTAGTTTTAAAAAATATAAAATAAAAAGGTGAGAGATGACAGCAGTTGCCACAAGAAGAAATGAAGGAGAAAAAACATTTTAATCCTTTTGATCCAATTGAATAAAAAAAGGAAAGGAAAAATTTAGCTAAAATGACCAAGATTCCACTTGTCAAAAATATATGCAATACATGTTTCAAAAAAATGGGTTACTACAATAACTTGGCTTTCTTCTTGTTTACAAGGTCGATTAGTATGCCAATATTACCTCTAAAAGAATAATGCATGATGTGCAACAAACCAAAGAGCTTACGATTTATTGAGGAGACATGACGAACTGAATACTGAATTTACATCAATGGTGCACCTTCATTAAATTGTTTACTTCACTTAATAGCATCTTTTGGTACAAGTGCGGGAATCAGTCAAAAAACACAATGCCTATACTACTAAGTAAACTTGATTTACATAGTTTAAGTTTTTTTTATATGGTTTAGAGGATATACTAGGCAACGCATTGTGTGTTTGGCAGTATTTCATTTTGGCAAATTGCTGTTGCTTTCCTAGTTCGCTTAAAACACATCTTTACTTAGCCGAATATGATGTGTGGCCAAAAGAGAAATATATCTTGAAATTCAAAGAGAGATTCCAAATTCAAAGAGAGATTCCAACCTTACAAAAAGCGAAAGTAACAGAAGAAAGTTTAAGAATCGAATTCAGGACCTCGCAATTATCAGATTAATATCCCTATCAGCTAAATTGGGTTTTAGAACGAGATAACGAGGAATATACTCTTGCTCAGATTAATATCCGTAGGAGCCAAATTAGACCATAGAAACGAGATAAAGAGGAATATACTCTTGCTTTATTGCACCTATGAGGTCCTACAAGGAGTCTTGGCCGAGTATGATGTGCATGTTTGGCAGTAATTCCATTTTGGCACATTGTCCATTTAAAATACATCTTCACTAGGCCCAAAATGATGTGCGGTGTTTGTGTGTGTGTATATATATATATATATATATATATATATATATACAAACACCTACAATGCCAAATCCCATGGTCTTACCTGGACCGGATGCTAGCAATTACAGGCTCCATGCCCCTTAGACAGATCCAAAGTCATGTAATCAATACTAGCAAAATTATAATAAGTTTGAATACATTAGATGGTAATCACGAAATTAACCAGTCTCATTAGACAGATCAAAACTTGTAGATTTATACTAGCAACATCATAAATAAAAAAAGATGGTAATCACGAAATTAAGCAATCTCATCACGAAGATATAAATTTGTAAATCTATACTAACAACATCATAATAAGTAAAGAAAGATAGTTAGCCCCAAGTCCTGTCTTATTATAATAATAAGGAGCTTTAATCCCCCAGGTTATACTTATTGCGATTATAAGGCAGCCTTTTATATATATATATATATATAAGAAGACTCCTTATAAAAGAGGAAAAGCAGAAAAGGAGATTCAAGAGTCGAATTTAGGACACATGCTCGCTAGATCAATATCCCTATCAGCCAAGCTTTAACTAGATGTCGGGAACGACTTAAAGAGGAAAATCCACCGGCTTGATTGCACCTATGGGCTCTGACAAGGAGGACTCTTGGCCAATCCAAATTCTAGTCCAATCCTTTCCTCATCTTAGTCAATGTGTAACCTTACAAAAGAGGATAACGGAGAAATGTAAAAACAATTAAGTATCCTATTTATTATGCAGACATACTTTAACGTATATACATATAAATAGTTTTGAAAATGTAAAATGCACGAGTCAATCACATAATTTCGAGAAGAATTTAAACTAAACACATTCTTACATGCTAAAATAGGCTCTCGAACAGCCTCTCTCTTTTGGGCCTTCAAAAGTTCAAGGGACTTTTATCACAAGAACAACTTATGGCAAAGCTATGGACATCTAAACAATCACGCAGTTATGAGGATCTCTCGGCCTTCCCTGGTGAAACTAAAAACTTAGAATTCCATAGGGATAGAAGCAAACTTAGAATTTTATTGATCTTTTCCTCGATGATCCCTTACAATGAAAACTGGCCTCTATTTATAGAAATAGAATTTGGCCCTCCAGGATAAACGACCCTTCAGAAAAGTAAACAACAAACGACTTTTCGGAAAAGTAAACAACAAACGACTCTTCTACGGGGATTCTTCCATATCAACATCATTCCAGGCCCACTGGTAATCATCATCTGGGGTATCTGATGGTGTGGTAGCTGGATCTGTAATGTTAAGCATTACAGAAATCTTGAAGTTTTAGAAAAATGAGATGAACTAACTGTTATTTAGTTAGGTGGAATATATTTATTGGATCCAAGGCTCAAATCAACTATGCTACATAAGTAAATTGAAAATATAGGTGTACGCATGTCAACATTTATGTTTATTATGTTAAACACATGATTTTCAATTAAATATTCATTTGTCGTCGTAAATTCTTTTCAATCATTAGTTCTGCCTCTATTTCTTTTCAACATTTATAGGTTTACCATCTTGGCATCCATGCTAATGCTGGTATAGAAGTTTGCCAACAACTTAAAGAATTTGTCAACAAAAAAATTTTTATGTAGGTAAGTGATTATCATAATTAATTTATCCAAAAAATAATAATTTATCCCAAAAAAAAGGAGTGATTAAAATGGAATATCAAATCTTCACTAATCCACTTGAATTGGACACTGAAAAAAGCAGCCTCCCAAATAGACCTGAAGCAACCAAACCAAAGATAGACAAGCTTTGCTTGGATAATGGGCCAATCTGGCCCAATTCCACCCTTATCACAAGGCTTCCGTGTTGTGAATCCACGTTTCCACTTTTGAGCCGTGAAAATCTATTTTTTCCATCTCTGTTTTTTTTAGCAGGTAATTTATTTTATTTTATTTTATTAACTCAAAAAAGAAAATAAAAGTAGAAGGGGGACTAAACCTGACCTCCAATACTTTTATCTTTTTCCAGTCTCTGTTTGTGTTTGTACAAATAATGTAACCTATACGAACCTTTACTGATGAAAAGGGGAACTTAATTGAGGCCTTGTTTGGCAAGTGAGTTTTTTGGGTGTTTGTCTAAAACTTTACTATAAGTTACTGCAGAAGTTTTTAAAAAATTTTTTGAAGTGTGTAAATTTTTTAATATTTTGAAGTGTGTAGTTTAAAAATTTTGAGAAGTTTTTTTGAGATTACTGTAGTTAAAGTTTTTAAAAACTTGTAGCAGACAAACTTGGCAAAAAAACTCAAGTGCCAAACAAGGCCTTATATAAGATCTATTGAGTTTGACAAAAAAAAAAATTTGAGTTATATATGTACTGGAATTTGGGGTAAAAATGTTGCAACGAAGAGTTAATTTGAGGTAAAAATGTAAAAGTTTTACAATAAGGTGTAATTTATTAAGAATAACTAGTACAACTTTGTAACAACAAAATATTATAAATGGAGTACTGGAATTTGGGGTAAAAATGTTGCAAGGAAAAGTTAATTTGAGGTAAAAATGTAAAAGTTTTACAATAAGGTGTAATTTATTAAGAACAACTAGTACAACTTTGTAACAACAAGATTATAAACCAACACTATTCACAATAAAAATTCCTTTGCTTCTTGGAACTGTACATTTTTTAAACTTTGTCTAGAAAAAATCTTAACCATAAAAAGGTACAGACAGTTTTCTTTTCTTTCTTCTTTTTTAATGCTCAAAGCCTCTCACTTATAACCCTTCCCACCTCACCGTCCAATCCAACTCAATTTTGTCCCTCAGCTACGGACAATTGTTCTACCCTTAGTTTGTGCTAACACACCCTCTGAATCTTTTTACCTATTTCACGAGGGACCCCAAGTATACAATGCTCTTAAACAGTTTTATGATCAACTAGCTTAATTAACAATGTGTCTTAAATTAAGTGTTAAGTGGTATTGGAAGTTCGAGCTACGTTGGAGACATGTATGGGTTAAGAAATGTTGATGATAATATATTTTAGAAAATAAGAGGTACTAGAATGTATTGTGAACACAAAAATGATAGGCTTAATTTCAGATTTTTCTGTTGAAAATAAAAGCTTATGCTTTAATTTGAATGTGGTAAATGTTGTTTAACTTCTAGAATGAGGAGAGAAAAGGAAAAATTAAGTAAAAATAGCCAAATTTAATTTGAATTGTATCAAATCTCGAATTACTCCAACATATTTTTGAGGTAGGTTAACATATCATTATATTTACTAACTGCAAGCAGCAGAGTTGAAAATATTTTTAGTGGGGGAACAAGTAAAGCTACTAAATTTTTTTTTTAATTTAGTTTTGCAAACAGTATGGAACAACGACACTGCATATAGTAGTGACACATATTAATTCATGAATAATATAAGAGGATGCAAACAAAAAAAAAAACTCACTAATACCCTATAACTTATTAAAGTACAAAATTTCAGTTCATAAAAAAAAAAAAAAAACTCTTCAATAAACTAAACTCCATAAAGCATTCGGTTTGTACTTTAATCGTCATTAAAATGATTCATTACGTTTGCCAAATGTTTTTCATTAAATGTTGTTATCAAATTACTTAAAGCCACATATTTATACTGATTTCCTACCAATTATCATGGTAACCACAAAAATTTTCTAGAACACAATACCTTAAATGTGCATTTTTCTTTGGTCAGTTGGGGTACATTAATAAATTAATGAAATAAAAGAATGTCTAAAAAGTTTTAAACCTTAACATTGAAAATATCCTTTGGTCACTGGGGCAACCAAAATAAACTCACAATATGTGCCCTAACTAACCAAAAGGTAGACCTACCACTCTTACACTTTTTTTCAAAGATTACAAGAAACTCATAATGATGGATAAGAGTGGAGAAAAAAAAAAACTGTTGATCTGTTGGTTCCCATGGAATTGGGGTTTAGAGTTGGAATTGGGGCCACAATTCCAAATCTGTTGTTTGGATACTGTTTCACTCAAAGAATTAGAATTGAATCTGAATTTTATGGGGGTCCAATTCCATGAGGTGAATTCTTTACTGGACCAAAAGAATTCTAATTCCAATTCCACAACTAAATCCTAAGAAAGGGGTCTACACGCTGATCTTGTGGGTAAAAAATTAAAATCGGGTCAACTATGCAAGCAACCCTCTCTCCCGATCTAATTAATCATTTTTCCTCAGCCGCAAGTGCTTATGCTTTCCGCCATCGCCTTCACCTCCACCATAACATTTTGCCTCTTCCACCACCGTCTCCCACATCACATTTTGCTTCTCCAGCCATCCCTCTACCCTTTGCCACTCTTGCCACGCATCTACCCATCACCTCACCAATCGCAAGACTGCTCCGAGTGCTCTCTACTTACCCGTGCCTAATTTTCTCGAACTAGGTTCTTCAGTCCGGAAGGTAACAACTAAAAGCTCACTCTTTTTTTTTTCCTTGCCTTCGATTTTTAACTTTGCAGCATTGAATATTGAATTATGAATTTCTTTGACTGGCAAAATCTTTGTACAAGAGAGTGATTTGATGTCTTTCTTCAAGAGAGTTTGGTTAATTAATAGGCTCTAGTGCTTAATTACAAACCATTGGTTGAAACTATCTTGACTCTCCACAAATGGCATGCCTCATCATACTTAGCTGATTGCACACACTCATTGAATTGAGGGTTGATATCAAAGTGGGTGGCATATGATTCTAGGTAGTCAATGAACTGTTTCTTGGTGGTGTACTCAGGGTAATGATCAGGGAAGGGGAACTTATTAGTTGTCCCCAACAGCAAGACAGAAACGAAACCATATCCATTTTATCTTTCATATCCATTTCTGTTCAAGTGGACTTGTTCAAGTTTTGTTTGGCTCATTTCTTGTCTTGTTCATCAGATGTCTAATGACAAAAGAAGTTCCTTTGCACCTGTTTCTCTGGCTCAGTATATTTGATGCTGTCTTCCATACAAACAAAAACTTGGTCCTTAAATTAATCCTGGATCAATCGAATCTTCCTTTGTACTACTATTATATATCATTTGTCTGAATTATACTACTACTTCATATGGATTGCTGGTGGTAGTATTTTAACTTCACTCTGATGGATTTTTTGAAAAAGTTATTACTACTGCTAAAAGAGGTTGCACTTTTTCTCTTTACATGCAACAGATGGAAGTGTTTTTTGCACTTTTTTAAAACAGTGTTCAAAAACAAATATCATTAAAGTAGAGTAATTTTTCACTAAATGTTGGATAATACGAATGCGAGATGATTTTAAAATGAATTGGTTACATTCTTTTTGTATCATTTATTTTCTTGGGAAGACTACATATCTATCCACAACAAATGTTTTAGGTGTATGCTCCCGACATGAGATTTACATATGCATTGCCTGGATGGGAAGGTTCTGTAGCGGATAGTAGGGTACTACATGATGCATTAGTTAGATCAGATCCATTAATTGTTCCCAAGGGTATGTGAAAATTAGACCTATCAAGTGTTTTCTTTTTCTTTTAACTATAAATGAGTAACAATTTATTGTCCAACATTACAGGCAAGTACTTTCTTGTTGATGCAGGTTATGCAAATAGCCCCGGTTTCTTAGCTTCGTATAGGGGAGTTAGATATCATATTAGTGAGTGGTCTGCTAGTGGGAACAAGCCTCAAAATTTTAAAGAGTTGTTCAACCTTAGACATTCAATTGCTCGAAATGTGATTGAAAGGACATTTGGTTTGTTCAAGAAGCGATGGGCCATTTTGAGAGATGCATCTTTTTTTGATGTCAAGACTCATGTCATGATAATTAATGCATGTGTCATCCTTCATAATCTTATTCGAGTAGAACAACCAAATGATCCTTACTTGGATGAAGTTGATGCTGAGATGTGAAGAGTACTACATGAGGTTGATGACGAAGATGAAATGGAAGATGAAGATGAGGAAGATGGAATGTAAGGTGATGGTCCAAATAATGATGGCGGCATAAATGCTATTAATGAGAATCGAATTCGAACAATACAACCAACCAGGGAGTGGACACAATTTAGGAATGCTTTAGCACGAGCAATGTTTATTGACTATCAAATTAGACAAGGCCGTCATGGAAGTTGAAATTTGATAGGACCTTATTCGGACTTAATTTAATATTAGAATGGCCATTTATTGAAGAATAGTAAGAATGTATAATTGTGCTTTTCTTTCTCTCTCTTTTTTTTTTTTCCTAAAATCACTTTGTTTGCATATTCATCTATTGGAATTTCTTGTAAGATACAAAACTCAAACATTTATAATAGGCACAAGCTATGACTTTCCTCCCCAATTCATATCATTGAGTAGGCTTTTGATTTTCTAAAATTTAAAGTTCTTGATTTTCTAAAATTTAAAGTTCTTAATTTTAAAAAAAAAGTATCAAGGTTTTAATTTGATAAATATTAACTACTTTTTAAGTTAGAATATACAATTATTTTTTACTTAATTTAATTTAATTAAGAAAAAAGAAACAAGAATAATTTTTTTTTTTTGTAGAAAAGTAACTAATTTTTTTTCTTTAAAGCTTTAGTAACAATTAGTTAAATGCAAGAAAAAATAAATTATGAAAGGCACTAATTGTTTTTTTCATTAGAGCTTTAGTAAAAATTAGCTAAATTTTAAAAAAGTATTATATAGTAAAAGAAAAAGAAAATTTTTATGTAAGCAAATGTTAGTTGGAAAAAATTCTTATTTTTAATGAATTCTTCTCCCATCCAAACAAAGAATTTGGAATTCCAAATGAATTCTGTATCAATTCTATGCATTTCCCAAACAAAAGAATTTCAATGTTTTGGAATTCCAATTCATGGAATTCTAATTCTATAGAATTCCAATTCCAATTCAATTCCAATTCTATTCAACCAAACGCACCCTAAAGGTTTTTGGGTTTAACTCTTTCTTTCTTCTTCCCACTTTTTAAATTCTATCCTTCTTGTACTAAAAATAAAAAGAAAGAAAGAAAGGAAAAAAAATTTTGCTTTTCGCCTAGCCTCAAGGATTTACAATAGTTGTAAAACCGCTCTTCTACTCTTAAAGTATTACTTAGGTCTAGTTTAATAACTCAATTCAACATTTAAATTTAATGAGTTTAAATCTTAACATATTTAGAAATGTTTGATAATAAAAAATAGAACATCTAAATTAATTAAGTGTACTAAATTTTTAGACAAAATTTGCTCTAAAAAATAAATGATAAGCTATTTACTTATCATTTAATGTGATATACATTTAAATGCATCAAATTTAAATTTCGTTTGATAATACAATTCAGCACTTAAATCTAATGTATTCAGAAATTTAAATTGTCTATCTTGGACTAGTGCATCACGCATGCCTTTTATAGATATGAAATTTCTTCTTGTTAAACAACCTTCGTTCGTCTCCTTGCAGTAAGTTGAATTTTGATGTACCTCCTATAAAGGTTTGGGCAAACGACAATTAACTGGCGGCCTAAATTTGGCAAACTCAGCTACCTACTAAAATTTTCAACCAAATGTTAGGATACTATTAAACAACAAGAGCAAACGAAATTTCCCGGAACTCACCTGATGAGTTAGATGGCACAATTCTTGTGTTTTTTTTTTTTTAAGTACAAAAAGTTTGAACGGATTCGGCTCTGAAAATCACCACAAGACAGAATATGTCTTCGGAATCATAAGTCGTTTATAGGGTTCTTATAGATTGTACACCAACATAACTCACGTATCGACAATAGAATTCGAACACACGAAATGATATAATACTTGTACCATTTAGTACTTCAATATATTATGTACGTTTATTCTTGAAAAATCCATACAATAATAGCCTTTGTAAGTCCATCCCAAGTTAGAGCTCCTAAGAAAAAAGCCTTTCTTTAGAAGTTATTTGCACTAATTTTCAAGGCACACACTAGAATGTGTGTAGCTAATAGAAAAAATATTATTTAATGTTTTGAATATATAGTTAGAGTTCCAAAGGAAAAAGATTTTCTTTAGAAGGTTTATTTGCACTAGCGTTCAAGGCACATACTTAGTATGTGTGCAACTAATAGAAAAAAAAAATTATTTAATGTTGTGAATATATTTGATGAATCATTTTCAGCAGAATTGGTTTTATATATTTTGACAATATAAATAGGAAAAAATTCGCCAAAATAATGTATAAATTGATAGTAATCTATAAGACAATAACTATAATTGGTAGTTATCAATATAAATTATGATTTTTTAAATAAGTTCAAAATTAAAATAACAAAAAAGTATGGTACTTGGAAAGAGGAAATACAATAGTGGGTGGTTACTAAAAGCAATTTAGGAAGAACATAAAATGACACAAAATTGTTTACACCAAAATCCCTCTCCCCCCTTTATATCTTGACAAATTATAGTAAAAAATGGTCGCCCAAAATCTTCCTTTACATGTGCTCTCTCCACATCTTTATGCAAATTGTTGTAAAAAGTTTAGGCACAAACTTAGATAGACTTGATCTTGTAGATATAGTGGTCCAAATTTTGTTACATTTTCAATATTTGAATGGTGAGATGATGTGGCAAATTTTGAATCACTAGATCTACATAGATCGAATCTATTCAAGTCTTTGCTAAAAGTTTATTGCCGAAACAAATTTTAATCTTTTAAAAATCTTAAATAATTTTATATTAATAATTAAATATTTATGAGTAATTATGTTGAAAGCATATGCTTAATAGTTAAAAGTAAAAATTGGTCATGCATTTTTTTTTGTTGAAAATGGCCATGGTTAATTATCTTTTACAACATGTGCGTAGGTCTGAAACAAACTTTAATCTTTTAAAATTTTTTTATAAAATAATTTTATATTGGTAGTTATAATATTTAAGAGTGGTTATGCTGAAAACATATGCTTAATAAATTAAAAGTAAAAAATGGTCATGGGTAGTTATCTTGAAAACAGGTGTATAGGTAGTTAAAATAAAAGTAGTTTTCATGAAGACAAAAATAAAGTTTATAAAGTGACAAGTAATAACAAATGTTTACTCCAAACTCCACCCTCTTCCTTTATGTATAGTATAGATATGAGTGTTAGCTTAGAATATGGTATAACATAAGTGTAACATCAAAGAGTATAACTGAATTTCAAAAACTTTTCAACAGTTTGAAACTTGGATGCAAGCAGATTGGCATGCATAACAGGGAAGGTATAATAAACAGAGTGGGGACAATGGCAGCTATTAGATTGGAGTCACACTTAAATTGCTCTATTTCTACTTAAAATATGTGATCATCTAAAGTCCAAGTAAATTTATTGCATCATTCTATCTTAACCACCAAATCTGTGTCGGCAGTATAAGTCAACCACTTTGTGTTAAGCGTGTTCAATCTGCAGTTATTAGGATAAGAATGTTTGAGGTTCTTGTACTTTTGAACATGAGAAATTGAATTGGTTTAGCATCTCAAATATCCGTTTAGATTGTTAGTTTAAGTGTTAAAAATTAGGCATACCAACAAGAAGTGTCCTTTGAGTATCCATTAAAAGACCACCCTTCACAGTAGAGGTGGCAATTTGGATTGAGATCCATTTATCCATCCATATAATTCATAATTAAATGAATTTGGATTATCCATTTATGATATTGGTTTTAAATGGTTGACCAAAGTAAAACCATTAAATTAAATGGATTTATATGGATTATCCACAAAAACCACATATATCCATTTATTTAAAAACCAAATAAAAGTAGCCAATCATGATCAAAACTTGCAAGCAAGAAATATATGACAGTGTAGTCCTCCATGCTCCCCAATCATGCGGCGGACCACATCAACGAACTCAATTTGGGAACCCCCACCCCCCCCCCCCCCCCCGCCCTTTTTGATCCCCCACCATAACCTTCCCTCCTATTCCTAGCTGGGTTCCCTCACTGTTTCTTTAATTTAAACCCAGAAAATTTTCCAATCACTGGTTGTATTTGAAAGAATATTATAAATTTTTTGTGACATGACGTGTATGAGATAAAAAAAATTAAAAATTATATTTATGATATAGGTTAAATAACATTTGAAAATTTTATTTATAAATTACGGTAACCAAATTAGACCAATTGTTCTTAAATTAGACCAAAATACTACCTAAATTCTTAAATGAAAAATCTAAGTATTTTGCCATCTTTCTCATCCAACTACACCTAAAATTTACGAGTACATAAAAAAGTATCTTCATATTACAAGAAATGGTAATACAAAAAAAAAGTAACCAAAATATTTAAATGGATTATAAATGGATAATTGGTTTTTATTTAATCCATTTAGATCCATCCATTTAGATCCATTTATTAAATGGATTTAAATGGATTGGATAAATTTCATCCACCATCCATTAAGTCAAAACCAATTATGAACCATTTATCCATATTGCCACCTCTACTTCACAGTATTCTCCTCGACTCTGGTATCATAGTCAATTAATTTTTGTAGATATTTGTTATATAGGTTTGAAAACCTTGCTTGGCAATTACTACGGCTCTGTTTGGATTAGTTATTTTTGAAAAACTTTGCTGTAGCAGAGTTTTTAGACTATATTTTGAAATATTTTTAGAAAATATTTTGGGATATTTAAGAGTAGAAGAGTTTCTAGAATATATTTTGAGATATTTTTAAAAATTTTAAAAAAAATTAAACTAATTTTTAAATTACCTTTTAGAGTACCTTTTAAAATTTTTATTGTATTTAAAAAACTAATTTTTGAAAAATACTCCAAAAACAAAGGAGATGACTAATTTCGCCATCAGAAAAGGGACCATGCAAAATTGGAATGAGTAATGCTCGCAGGATGTATGGACATTGGCAAAAGAGGCACCCTTTGGTTCTAGAATCTAGTACATACATAGTCAAGATTGGAGTCTAGGCGGGACTGGGGGGACAAAAGAGTCACCCTTTGGTCCTAAAATCTAGTGCATATAGGTTGACATTGGCTTTTGAAGGCCACGTCTGCCCAATTTTGGCCGTACATATATAGTCAAGATTGGAGTCTAGGAGGGGAGTATGGAGGAAAATGGATTAGCAGTTGAGGAAATTAGACAGGGATAGATGTAACTATGGAGGAAAATGGATTATCAGTTGAGGAAATTAGACGGGTATAGATGAAAATAAGAAGCTTCAATGCACAAATGTGTTTGGATCGTAAAAAATTACATTTTATTTACACCTTATTTACACACACTGATTTGCTTGCATCATCAACATATTTTTTAATCACCCTTTTATTTTACATGCATTATATCAAAAAAAGTACTACGATACTTTTTCTATAAAATTATCTCAAATAATTTACAATCCAAACACACTAACTTGTACGAATATTTTGCAGGTTTTGGAGCGTTGGACCGACCAGTGGCTAGGCTAAAGCTATCTTTCTTTTCTTGTGCCTGTTCAGATGATCTGAGAAGTACCCCTCAAATCAGCTGGCCCTGCCATTTGGGATCTTGTTTAAATAATGACAAAAACCTGACATTTGAATATCACATTCTACTGGCCATTTGGTCCAGTGGTCATCCCTTTCTTTGGGATGCTGGAGGTCAGGGGTTCAACCCCTGCCTCCCACAACTTACCACCCTACGTGGCTGGTCTTTACCCTACGTGGCTGTTAACGTATTCGGTGTGGAGGTCGCAGGGGATTAGTCGGGCTCCGTAAGAATTGATCCGAACACCCCTGTGTCGAAAAAAAAAAAAAAAAAAAGAATATCACATTCTACATTTGCTGCCCCTATTAATGTCTCAGATTACAAATCTGAAACTTACAGGTATATTTGTCATCAGAAGCTTTTTTTTTTTTTTTACCAACAAATTGTCCATCTCACGGTTCTCACCTACCATGCTTGTACAGGCCCATCATGTTCTCATGCGGTATTGCTCTCTTAATATATTTCCCTTTCTGGGCTTAGGGAGGACAGAACGGGAATCACAATTTGTTGAACTTCTGTTCTGAAAAAACAACTTTCATAGGGCACTCTCATATTCGCATGTTCATGGGATGGATTTGTTTGGAACAATTGTAAATTAATCAATGGTTATGATAAGTCATGATCTTGCCCCGGAAGCAAGTCCTTTTCTGAGGAAGTTCATACCTGTTCTAGCAGTACTCATACATAAACAATTTTTTATTTTTTGTCGATGCGATCGTTTTTCTTATTCTACTCCTACTCTTATTCTATACTAAGAGAAAGTCGGCAGGCTCAAATGAGTCAAGAGAAAATTCGGAAGGAATTGAACCGTCATCGGATCAAACGAATGTCTTTACATTTATTGATAAAATTTTCAAAAAATTTTAAAAATAAATACAAATCAAAGAATTGGATCCCTTGACCCGCACTTAAAGGAGAGCCTTTCTCTCAACTACTCTAAAGGTGGTTTCGTACGTAAACAAATAAGCTTGTCTTGTTTTCTTGTATGGTATGCAAGAAATGCATTATTTTAGTACTACAGTACACTACTTGACGGCATCTTGTTCCCAAAATATATGTTTTCTATTCCTTAGTGCCAGTCTTTCAGTTCAATCAAATGAACTCACTTGATGCGTGTAAGACATTTGTTTGACCGCAACGAAAAAGTTGTTCTAATCTGATTGGTCAGTTTCAAGCATTTTGAAAAAGAGTGGACAGGGAAACAAATCTACCACACATGGATTGAGTAACTTTATGTCGTGGCAAAATGTGGAAGGTAATGGATGAAAGAGATACATAGGAATTTAGTACTGCCTCAAATTCTTGAATTCAAAATTCTATTCTGCATGTTCCTCGTAAATTCAAAAAATCAGTTTACATGTGATCCTCAAGTCTCACAAACATTTCATGCATTTGGTAACTACAAATAAGTCTTTTTTTTTATTCCTTGGTTACCTGTTGAAAAAAATTCGAAATGTACGTAGGAAAATGATGACCTTGTTACTTGAGCCAACCATCGGTTTCAGTATCAGAATTCTAAATTAAATTTATTTCTATTTCATAGGGACTAAGTACTAACAAGTGCGAACTCGAAAACTTCAAACGAGTACAGTTGGAAATCTTCCCGTTTGGACAGCCATTTTCTGTCAGAAAATTGTATCGTTTTCCATTATCACATTTTCCTATTTCATTTTTTTTTCACATACATCAAATCGTTACAGTAATTTTTCTACAAAAACCCTAGAAAATGCAATCCAAACAAGCTTTTAAATTTAAGGACAAATTACATTTTACCCTCCAATGGTTTAGTGTTTTTGTACATAACCCTCCTATGGTTTCAAAAGCTATACATAACCCTCTCATGGTTTGGATTAAAGCATCAAAATGACGAAATGATCATTCTTAATGGAACCTTTAAAAATGTCGAAATTACCCTTATTTAAAAATTAAAATGGTTGAAGTGACTAAAATATATAAATATAATATATATGACGCACTAATCCCGTATGGTTTTATGTTTTACCATATAACCCCCTTACGATTTAATACTTTACCATGTAACTCCCATATGATTTTCAAAATATACATATAACCCTCTGTGGTTAATAAATAATTTTCAACTTTACAGAGGGGTATTTTTGGCATTTTAGGTGACTCCATTATGGATTGCAAATTTTGTTATTTTGATACTTTAATCTAAATCATGAGGGGGTTATGTATAATTTTTGGAATCATAAGGGGGTTATGTACAAAAAATACCAAACTATAGGGGGGTAAAGTGTAATTTGCCCTAAATGTAAGTACTAGTGTTAAAGGTACACTCAATGTGTTACAATGAGTAAATAATTAAAATGAATCAATTTTGTATGTATTTTGTTTGTTACATGCAAAAAATTGATATAAAATATTCATAAAAGAACTTTAGTTTATATGATTATAGTAATTTGATAGTTGCAATACTTAGTGTGGTTATGTATAGTTATATTGGCAAAATGTGATTAGTTGATTAAGGTAAAATTAATTTTTATAAGGGCAAAACTACGAGTTCAAAAATGACGAAAAGTGTTTATACCAACTGGCATTATTCAGGCATTATACATTGTATAGATAGTACGAAGATCTTAAAATTAGTGTGTAACTTGTGAGTTATAAACCAATAGAATTGACATTCATAGTTGGTATTTGGTTGAAAATTAATGACTCATCCTTGATTTAAACTTTTGGCATGTTTGGCAAGCAAGTTTTTTGCCAAGTTTGTCTGCTACAAGTTTTTTAACAACTTTAACTACAGTAACCTCAAAAAAATTTTCAAAATTTTTAAACTATACACTTCAAAATATCCAAAAATTTACACACTTTAAACAATTTTCCTACAACTTTTACAATAAGTTACATTAAAATTTTAAACAAATATTTAAAAAATTCATTTACCAAACGGTCCTTTGTTAGCCAAGTTAATTAGTTTGAAAAGCCCTATAGCTGTCTCCAAGATTCAACTTAGCTAAGTAAGAACACTAGTAAGGTGAAGATCATAAGATTTTTGGTTCGATTTTTAAGTCCTCCCCTTTTCTCCTTTCCTCTTTGTCTAACTAATAGTCAATGTGTGGCTAAAGGAACTTTGGGACTCATTTTCATCGTCCTCTTTTGGTTGTTATTTGCGCGAGTTGTGCTTCTTCTTAAAAATAATACTATTGCTGCTGGTATGAATTATTTTTTAAAAATAATAATGCCTTTCACTATTTAATTATTCGGTCCAAACAAAAAAAGACATTCCAATTTTATTTCAGAGCACTACCACTGCGCTCGTATATCATTTGCAACAACTATACCAACTATTGATACTTATATGTTTCCTCCATGCGCTCGTATATCATCTGCAATATTGGCTACTAAGATACTTTCATGTGCAATTGCTGATGGATACTTTCATCTGGATGAGTTTCCGGTATGGCTGATGGATATTGCTAGGAAAGATATGAGGGCAATTGCCCCTTTTTGTAACTAACTCTTGTATTATCAAGTTTAATATATGAAAGTACTAATTCCGTTTGTTGGAAAAAAGATACTTTCATGTGCGGTTACCACTCCCATACGTCCTGCAATTATCCGAAGGAAAGGTAAATTCCTAGGTTCTCTTAAAAGAGAATCAAGCATAGAAGCCCACTGAGGATTCTGATAAACACGTTGAAAAAAATCGTATATTTCATTCCTCAATAAAATGTTATTCACATCAGCTTTAGCCCTTCCTGTCAAAGATCCGTTATCTTGATCATACCCTTCAATGGAACCTCCAACACCAGTAAGTGAAACACGATTAAATTCCACTTCAACATCTGGAAAAAAAAAAAAAAAGAACTCCAAATCTACCTTGATTATAATTCATCTGCAATAAAACTAATAGAAAATATCAGTCCAATAATACAATTTCAATAAAAATTACAATAATAGCTCCCAGCCTTCTAAGCCTTTTGCTCTGTATATTTGGTTATAGTTATAACAAAAGCACAATAACGAGAAAGCAAGCAAAAGCACAATATATAGCCACCGACTAAAGTACTATGTTAAATAATTACTCTGATATTAACCACCAGCCTTTGGGCTGGTGCCACAACAAGTGGCTTTTCTAAAAAATCCAGACGGGTGCGTAGAGCATCCGTTTGGTTCGATGGTGGTTCGGTCCCCATCTGCCTCCAATAGGTCCAGTTGAGCCTCCCCTTAGATAGATTAGGATAGAATAGAATATAGATAAAATAGCGACGAATGACAAAAAAAAAAAAAATACTCTGACATCATTTATACCCCACAATAATGCCAAATATTCATATAGTACAACCTATAAAAAATCCAATAATCACAAAAAAATAGTATACTTCTATTAAACCCCTTATTAACAATCACAGTACATCCACTGTTGTTGCAGCAAATGAGCTATAAGTTTTCATATTAATTAACACAATTTTGTAAGTATCAATGCATTCTACAAAAGATATTAACCTTCATATTAATTAACCCTAAAAGCATTCTCTTATTATTTAATAATCATGGGCACTATAATATATATGCACTAAAATCGTGCGTAGTTTACAGCCTCCTAGTATATACAGTACTCGCTTTGTCTAATTTTGATAGTCTTGTTTTTTTTCACACAGTTTAAGAAAAAGTAGTTAACTTTGTTTGGAAAAACAAATTTAAATTACTATTTTCCTAAAATACCCTTACATTAAATAAAGTTGGTTGTTCATATATCAATATGTTTTGGGAAATCTAAATGTATTAAATGGGGTAGGTTATATTCAACACTAATAATCTATATTAAATAAGATAGTTTATAGTAATAACAACTTACATTGAATAAGGGTATTATAGAGAAATTAAAAAATAACTACATTTTTCAATTGAAAAGTGGACTATAATTTGGGACAGATGAAAAAGGAAAACATGACTATCAAAGTGGGACGGAGGGAGTACATGGCTAGGGATAAAACAAAAATAAAAAAGCAAGAAAAACGTTTAGCACAAACGGCTTGCGTGGTGTTTGTCTTGCCATAGACTGTACAGTACAGAGATCTAATTCTAACGGCGGAGAGGGAATAGGCCGGCCTGGCGTCATTGGTTTGAAAAATGAAGTATAATAGAAGTTCCAAATTTGTCGTGTTTGACATGTTTTATGTTTTTTGTCCATTTGAAGCATGTAATCGCGAAACGCATTTTCTACCACAATAATGACTATTTATAGCAATCAAGCGACAGCATTTGCATCCAAGACATTAATGATGCTTGACCTAAGGAAGAACAGTTAGCCTAAAATTACTACAAAGCTGTTAGTTCAAAGTCTGATTTTAACTCAAAACTGTTAGATCTGTTGCTACCAACTTCACTAGAGTCTAGACAATGGATTGAAACACAACGGAAATTGCTTAAAAGAGGGAGGAAAAAAAAAAGGATTAATTTTTACTATGCGGTAACTATGCAAAATTTGAATTTGAAATTCAATATTTACATATATGTCATGAATTAAACGGTAACAGTGTATACACTGTCAGTATACATAAGATTTACTTAAAAAAAAAAGGCCTAATATCAAAGAAGATTAACGCTGGAATAATCTTTAATTGTTATGTTTTATTTGTTTTAATCTTGAGCTATAAAAATGTGACATCATTAGTTATCTTTAGGACTAAACCGACCAAATAGAAAGCCTCAGATTTTCCTAATAAACAAACAAAAATGTTCATTTTCTTCAAACTGAGTACGAAAAGGTTGTAAACCGCTAACTTTTCTAAGAATCTTGATTAACCATTATTTTATGTTGAATCTTAATTTTTTTTGGGGGGGGGGGGTGAATTTCTATTACTTGATGGGTTAGACTGAATTTTGTTGGTAATATTTTGCCCAATTTGGTCCCATCTTTATTCCGGCAAACCTATATAGTTAGCTAGTTAATTGTTTAAACGAAGCAGCTAATGCAAGAGAATTTACAGAAAATTAGTACAAGATAAAGGGAAATATCTTGCTATAAATGGACATGACCTATTAAAATTTTTTTAAAATTCTAATATATCCTCCCCTAACTTGAAAGTTCTTTGTTCTTCGGTTCTCTTTTATTCAACTAGTGCTCGGTGCACACTTGATGTGTGTGCAATCAAAAAATACATAATATTTATAGTTATATATTTTAAATAAAATTTTTATTACTGAAGCAAACTTTAATCTTTCAAATATTTTTCATAAAATAATTTTATATTGGTAATTATAATGTTTAGATGTAAAGTTATGTTGAAAACATATACTTAAATAGTTAAAAATAAAATTAATCATGAATAATTATGAGTAGTTAAAGTAAAAGAAGTTTTCATTTTGAAATTAATTAATGAAAGTTCTTAAAGTTGATCTCATGTAGCCCAATTGGAGCTGTTGATTGCGTGGTGCTTTTAGAGAGTCACTACTCTGTATTTTTTGACTGCAAACTAATACCCAATCCGTCCGGTGTGACAATAGTATGGGGAGGAAAAAAAGTCATCAACAACCATTTTAGACCAATGCTCGTATCAGATTGCACATTATATGTTTATAATCGCAAATCATCCATACAATATATAAAGCTAGAAGAGTGACACTTGGTACAAATAAATTTCGGTCATTTTTTGAACTTTCAGCTTCATCTTTATAAAAAAAAAATTAATTAATTTTTATCCTTATCACCTAATCATATTTTGCAATTATAACCATTCATAACCACCCTGTTCATAACTATCAAATTACTATAACATCATAAATTAAAGCTGATTAGTGAATTATATCAATTTGATTTATGTGCAAAATAGAATTTGTATAAAATTTAACCCATTTTAATTATTTTTGACTTGCATATATATATATATATATATATATATATATATATATATATATATATATATATATATATATATGTGTATATATATATATTAGGTGTGCCCCTAACACTAGTATTCCATTATTTACATAGTAATATTTTATCAAAACGGATTAATAATGCAATCAATTTTGTCCCTCTTTAGCATGTGGCGTAGCATTTGTCACTAGAGAATATTTATCATTTGAATTTTTTTTAATCAGCCATTTGAGCTAAAGTTTGCTAAAAAATTTTTTCGATCACTTTATCATGGCGATTTTGTAATGTGTGTGAGTAATTGGAAAATGAGTTTAGGAATATTTGAATGTATTTGAATAAGAGACTTTTTGAAATACTAGTTCTTTAAATCGTTAAGGGAAAATCATCCAAAACGTCCCTCACATTTTGTAAAATAACTTTTTTCGTCCCTCACTTTTAAAAGCGTAATTTTATATCCCTTACATATTCACATCGGACAAATTTAGTCCCTAACTAGGTTTCTGATCATTTTTTGGCCAGAGTCCATCATGTGCAAGGCACGTGATCATTTTTGAAGGGTAAATTTGTCAAATTATATTTTACATAATCTGATCTATAGTTCTCCACATTTTATAAAATAATTTTTTTCGTCCCTCACATTTTATAAAATGATTTTTTTCATCCCTCACATTTCACAAAATGAATTTCTCCATCTCTCACATTTCAAAAAATGAATTTTTCATTTCTCACTAATTATGTGTGTGAATACATTTTTTTAAACACATGTATATGTCTATTTGATTTTGCTTAATAATAATAGCATAAACACATGTATGTAATTGGGCCCAACTTGTGGGCTATCTTCTCTTTTTGTACGATTATGACTAATATTTATCAATAGAATCTTAATTTGCATATTCTTATTGTATTTTGACCGAAAATAGCTTTATCGGCCAACTTGACAATGAATGCAAGATTATTTACTAACTAATACCAGATGAAATCAAATGATCACGTATAATATATGGTATTCGTATTGTTAAGTGAAATCAAATAGACACATACATATATTTATGCTATTCGTATTATTAAGCAAAATCAAATAGACATATACATGTGTTTAAACAAAATGTATTCACACACATTTTTTTTTTAGGGTTTCCCTCACATACATAATTAGTGAGGGATGGAAATATTCATTTTTTGAAATGTGAGGGATGGAGAAATTTATTTTGTGAAATGTGAGGGATGAAAAAATCATTTTATAAAATGTGAGGGACGAAAAAATTTGTTTTATAAAATGTGGAGGACTATAGATCAGATTATGTAAAATATAATTTGACAAATTTACCCTTAAAAAATGATTTGCACGTGATCGATTCCGGCCAAAAAAATGATTGGAAACCTAGTTAGGAACTAAATTTGACCGATGTGAATATGTAAGGGACATAAAATTACACTTTTAAAAGTGAGAGACGAAAAAAGTCATTTCACAAAATGTGAGGGACGTTTTGAACGATTTTCCCAATCGTTAATTGAACTCGATCGCACAAAATTTGTTGAAAGATTTTTAAAAAAAATGAAAACAATAAGTTGATTGAGAAAAAGATTCACTAGGTACAACTAACACCAACATATATGATGCAAAAATTAATAAATTAATTGAAAGCTATTACAAGTAAGGAAGTGAAAAAGAAAGGAAATTAATATTTACCAAAAAAAGCAAAAAAAATTAAAAAACACCAAACATAAGATAGATAATCCATTTGACATAGATACGTCAAATTCAGCAACCTATTATGTATGTATGTATGTGTGTTATTTATATATATATATATATATAGATGATTATTAAAAAGTGATGGGGTAGACAAAAAAAAATTGATTGAAATTGTATTTATAATGCAGGTAATATATTAATTGAAATAATTTTGGTGTCGAAACACACTCAAAATTTGTTCCCAAATATGGCTTTCCAAATACCAGGTGGCATACGATTATTAAAAAATGCACACAGAAAACTAAGTACAAATAAAACCAAATCACAACAGACACAACACAAGTCCCCCCCTCTCGGATCTGGGCCTGGAACGGTTGCTCTGACAACCATTTCGGAAGGTATAACATCATTTGCACACGATGTAACATTATTTGTATAAGGTATAACAATAGAACAACAGCGAGTAACACTAGAACAACATTTTTATGGGTCCCATACAACATGAAAATCGAGTTATAAGGAGTGATTTGAGCCGCACAAATTTTTTTGGCCTAATCATGGCCGTGAACCTTCTGGAACCTTCATGGACGCGGGGCTGGAGCGGTTGTTCTGACAATCGCTCCGGAAGGTGTAACACCATTTGTACATGGTGTAATATCATCTGTATAAGGTGTAACAATGGAACAACAGCGAGTAACAATAGAACAACATTTTTGTGGATCCCACACGACGTGAAAATCGAGTTACAACTACAAGATGTGATCTGAACCGCACAAATTTTTTAGGCCTCATCCAGGCCGTGAACTGCCTGGGACGGTTGTCTCGGACAACCGCCCAGGCCCCTCGTCCAGCCGGTCCTCCCCGCTCTCTGGCCCCTGGCATCATCTCATCAGACTCTCCTCATAAACAAATACTTAGTAGCAAAAAAAACTCGAACACAAAAATTTTAAAAAGCCAAATCCACCCACTTCCTCCATTTCCTTTTCAGTTTCCATTACTCTCTTTGTCTGTCTCTCTTTCTCCGTTCTTCTTGGTCGTTTCCGGTGAACCTCCTTCTACTTCACTACTGCAACTTTCCATCTTCATCTTCTCCACAAGATCTCGCTCAAATCACCAAAACTGCACCGCGTACTTCACACACTGCTTTTTTACGCGCGTATCTGCATTTCCGTAAAAGTACTTGTAACTGCATTTGAGTTGTCCTTTTTGTTTTTTCCTGGGTAATTTTGGTGTGTTTTGTGGTGAATCTGCTGAATTTTAGGGGAAGAGGAGATTTGTAAAGGAAAAGGAGGAAAATGTGGAAGCTGAAGATCGCGGAGGGAGGAAGTCCGTGGCTGCGGACGACTAATGGCCACGTCGGCAGGCAGTTTTGGGAGTTTGATCCCAACGCCGCCGTTTTGGAGGGAGAACTAGCCGCGATCGAGGAGGCTCGCGAGAATTTCCGCATTAATCGGTTCGAGAAAAAGCACAGCGCCGATCTTCTCATGCGTCTTCAGGTTTGTTTCTGTCTTTGTTTTTTTTTTTTTTTTTAATTATATTTGGTGGAAAATGTGGTGCTGATTTTTGTTGACTTACTTGTGCATGATGGCTTAGTGATGTGTTACAGCAGCAGAATGTACTATTACAGCTGTGTAAAAGTCAGTATTAGGCCTTATGTTTTTCTTTTTCTTCGTTTCTTTAATGTTGGTTAAAAAAATTATATTCTAGTTGTATTTTTCTTTAAACGACTGGTTGAAATCATTAATTTATCATTAATTTATTTTGTCCGATTTTATTAGTGGCACTCCTAGTATTTTTGTATTTTTTTTTTGTTTTTGAAGATTTAAGTTTGTAATTTCATGGTTCACGGAGCCTTCAACTAATTACTGGGTCATAATGACATCTGATTTACGAAAAAAGTAATAATTTAGCAAGGAGAATATGATGGAGGCATGATTGAAGACTCGGAGGGGTTGGGAAGGATAGTGGCTTTGTAATGGTGTTTCATGAAATAGTCCTTATTGTAGATTTATTTCATTTGTGAAGTTAGTGGAAAATTAATGGTTTTGTTGATTGTTTATTAAGGTGCGAAGCTGGTTAAGTTAATTTCAGATACCTAGAAAAGTGGTCTGGGGGGGGGGGGATTGGAGGGATGGGTTATGTGGTATGGGCGAGGGAGTGTAAGTGAGAGGTCCTTGTTCGAGATCTCCCACCTACACTAAAAAAGAAAAAAAGAAGATACTTAGAAAAGTATTTGTACTTGCAATGTACAAGTAGGTGAAAAGTGTAATCCTGTTTTGGAGAACTTTTTTTTTTTTCCCTTTTGTTTGTTTGTGAATTACCTCTGTCCATTCTGACGATGTTATTGTTTAAACTTGTAAGAGAGATGTTGTCCAATAGTGCAAAGCAAAATATAGGGTGCCTTTGAATCCTTTGATGGGGATGGAAAAGGTCAGGTGCACATGATTATACTATCACATTACGTCACATTATGATACGAGTTATAGATAAGTATGTACGCATATGCATGTGTGATGTGCAGTATTGCCAGTATACAACATGGGGTTTGCTGGAGCTTATATGACTGTGACAACAACAAAATTATTCTTGAGAAGTAGAAAGCGTACAAAATAAGTTAAAAGGAAAAGTTCATGATAGTGATCTTTGGGTTGGATCTGTCTCTATGCATGTTTGCTTGTGGTTGTCAGTGTCTCAGTAATTATTTATATTGTCAATTTGGTTCATAGTGGTAATAATTTTTCTTCATTTGGAAAATGAATAGCTTCATGTATGGTTCTGGTAGAAATTAGAGTTTAATTTGAACTTGATTGGGAACTGGAACAAGTGAAGTCAGAATTCAGATAGTTGTTTTGAAAAGTTAGAAGTAGTTGATAATGACAGTGGCTGTGGGTACAACAAAGTTGAAATTACACTTAATTATTCACTGCATGAGGCAGTGTCCAATTAGTTTATGTTTCTTATAGCTCTTTCTGAAGATTACTCATGTGCTATTAGTTTCTTCCTGAGTTAGTTTGTAAATCAGAATAAGTTGATTAATAGGATGTAAAACAGATGGTCAATACTCATTCTTGTCTGGACAGGTAATTCCAATACTATTTCTCGGTTAATGGCTTCTCAACTTTTTGGCTCATTTATTGACCTTTATTGAAGCTGTCCATGTAATGAGCTGAAAGGACAGAGGCATAGGAAAAAAATTCTGTAGCTTTTCTAGAAGTGTGAGACTCTTTGAAATTTGTATCAGCTGACTCAGACGTGAATTCGAATGTTAGGAGAACAGCTCATTTTCTATTTGTCTGTCCAGGTTGGCCTCATCTTAGAAGCCATGAATTTTTTTTCCTCTGAATTTTAAAGGTCCTTTATTCTTCAGAAAAAGGTTGAAACCATATGAATGTTAATGAAAAATTAATTTCTGTATTCCAAAGAAACAGAAGTAGACAAATGCAAAAACTCTGATGAAAGCTTATTTCTCACTTTAAAAATAGTGTGAGAAAAAGAGTGGCATGATGCAGGGCATTGCTTTTTGCTATCTGACAACAGAAGTAAAATGTGAACTGTTTGTTTCTAGTTACAAAATTAGGGAAGTATGAATAGTCCAACTTTCTTAAATTATGTCCCTGCTACTGGTAAAAGTTAGAAATGCACTTGAAAATTGAGAAGACCCTTATGGTAAAAGTTGGAAATGCGCTTGAAAATTGAGAAGACCCTTATGCAGCAAAAAGAATGCTGCTATCACTTGGACAAAAGAAGACTCGTCATGGTGTGGCAACATTTTTAAGTAATTTCTTTAGCACTGTGGCTATGGGTGGTTACCTTCTGCTTGAATTCTTTAGAGATTTTTTCACATACCTTACAGATGACTGGACCTGTTTTTACATCATTCTTTGAATCAACTTCTTAAATGTAGTTGGCAGTGAAGTTTGTGCATCTTTTTTCTAGGTCATAAGCTGGAAATGTAGAAAATAATACAAAACTTGTATCTATATTGTTGGAAAAAGTAATCAAGTTTCAGACTTGATTGATGTTTGGACCTTCTGAGCATATAGTGTTCAAGAAGGTAAACTACATGTGCGTAATCCAAATTAGGTTCCTTTAAAGCCATGATATTGTCAACAAAGTAAGGGTTACTATTTTTCCCTGTCTGATAATGACTGTGACATATAGAATGAACAGCAGTATCTGAAATGTCGAAATGACACTGAGAAAATGACAACTAGTGGGAGACTCTTTTGGTTAATTTAACCCTCTAGATTCCCTGTTAGTACCATTTTGAGTGGCCAGTATGGCTGTGCTATAATTGAGTTGTCATCATAAGAAAATTTAACTGCTTAAAGAAAGTGATCTTTTTCCTCAGAAGAGTAATATCCACAATTTGAGTTTAGTGCTTTCAATTTTCTTTTCTTTTACTGGATAACTACTCTTTTTGCTGTTGGGGAAGCAAAGTTTGTTTCCTACCTGCTTTTCGTTCATAAGTATGTTAATTTGTGATTTAGCATAAAATTAAACTTTGTTTTGTAACTTTGAATGTATCAAAAGCCATACAGAACATAAGCATCAGCCATTTGTTCTAATATTTAAAGCGTGCAATTTCTTTCCAGATATGTTTGAATTTTTTTCTTTTCGGGTGAAGTACTGTGGTGGGGTTGAATTTAGGATAAATCTGTTACTTGGGTCAGTGTGGAATGTTCTACAAAGTTTGTTGTAAAATATTTCTTATGGCATGATTAAGTATAATTAACATCTGTAATGTAACCAAATAGGTTTCAGGAGAAACTGATATTGATGATGAAAGAGTGATATTTAATGTTAATTAGATTTTTTCTCTTTTTGGCATTTATCCACCTTTATCTCCTTGTGAATTTTAGTTTGCAAAGGAGAACACAAGTATTGCAGTTTTGCCCAAAATCAAAGTAAAGGAGATAGAAGATCTCACAGAAGATAATGTTGCCCAAACATTAAGAAGAGCCATCAGTTTCTATTCAACTCTACAAACTCATGATGGGCACTGGGCTGGAGATTATGGAGGTCCAATGTTTCTTATGCCAGGCCTGGTGAGTTGATTTTTTCCGTTGTGCTTCCTGTAGGCTTATATACTTTGCTCAAAATTTGGATTATTGAAAACAATGTTGAAATTTCATTTTTGAAATTGATGATGTTATTGGGTTTTTCTGACGACTTTAGACTCGTGTCTTTTGATTTTGATTTTTTGTTTTGAATCTTTGTTCATTTTGTTTTACAGATCATTACTCTATCTATCACTGGTGCATTGAATGCAGTATTATCCAAGGAACATAAGCTTGAGATGTGTCGTTACATTTACAACCACCAAGTAAGGACAGCATAACTTTGACATGCAACACTAGAATGTGACTTATGCCTGGACTATGCATCTCTCTCATTTCATTTTCTTGCGTAATCTTCAATCTTAAATTCTTCCAAATTAGGAGCTTCTCCATTTTGAATTCTCTGGTGGTTGGATGAGTGATTCTATGCTATAACATTAATGCAGAACCCAGATGGTGGGTGGGGATTGCATATTGAGGGACCAAGTACCATGTTTGGCTCAGCGTTGAATTATGTTACCTTGAGATTGCTTGGTGAAGGGCCTAATGATGGAGATGGCGCAATGGAGAAAGGGCGAAAGTGGATTTTGGATCATGGTGGTGCCACTGCAATAACTTCTTGGGGGAAAATGTGGCTTTCGGTTTGACAATTCCCTGTCTTTTCTGGATTAGGGCTTTCTGCAATAACTTCTTGGGGGAAAATGTGCTTGCTTGGTTTTAACCTTTTATTTCTGGTTTCTTTATGTTACCTAGGTACTTGGGGCATATGAGTGGTCTGGAAATAATCCTCTGCCACCTGAGATATGGCTTTTGCCTTATGCTCTTCCATTCCATCCAGGTAGCTGCCTTTTTGTGCTTCCCTTGTGGACTGCTGCTTGATCATTTGTCTTTGCATTTTGGTCAGGTGTAGAGATAGCAATATATTCTTTTACACTAGAATCTTGCGTTCTCTATTAAATGCAACTAACCTTCAGTTTGGCAAATGCTTGATTGATGTATTTATACATTTAAATGGGTACACTCTTATTCTCTTGATTGAGGGATCAATTTTGTGAATCCTTCTTACGTGAATAGATCAGATTTAAAACTTCAGATGCTCGAAGGTGCATAGGGTTTTTAAAGGATATACTTCAAATGAAATTGCTCTTGTTCTATTATTGTATGTTCTCATGTGTTTGATTTAGTATAGAGGTACTGATACATAATCCTTCACAAGAGAAACGTAGCCTTATGGAGGAAGATTTATCATTATGAAATGTCTTAAGTTGACTTCCTTGAAATGTCTAAGTTGAAGTAGGGCTGCATTTCGTAATTGATGTCTAGAGTTTTGTCCTGGCCTTGAATAAAATGTTTGTTGGTTTAATCAGAAAATGATGTTCTGATTGGTTTTGACAAGCACTGGTTGTTTGTTCTTTTTCAGTAAGACTTGTGTTTGCAATATCTTTTCTTCTCATAGAAAAAATGAACATTGATGCAGGAAGAATGTGGTGCCACTGTCGGATGGTTTATCTACCAATGTCTTATTTGTATGGAAAGAGGTTTGTGGGTCCAATTACACCAACAGTTCTATCTTTGAGAAAGGAAATCTATGCAGTTCCTTACCATGAAATTGATTGGAATCTAGCTCGTAACCAATGTGCAAAGGTTGGTAAGGGTTGTAGAACAGATATTGTATTTCGTAAAATGTTCAAATTTCTATCTGCAGTGTTGATTTATTCTTGAAGTTTAAATAGGAAGATTGACACATTTATTAAACATTATGTTTTTGAAGAGTTCATAGTTAAATATGTTGTGGGATGTAAGGCCATAGCATTTCATCCTTAGTATGTTTAGCTTTTGGTTTTCTCAAACAGATTTCTGGAAAAATCGCAATGCACCATATATTTTGCTAATGTCATATGCTTTATTGTGTGCGGTTAATTAGACAAGGAGGCATGCCTTTTGTACCTTCGCATGCCTTTGTAAGAACTGATTGGTTTATTTTTAGATCATACTAAAAAAAATGTTTGGAAATGTGGAAGTCGACTTGTCTCTGTATGCAAATTACTGTGCTAATTATCGAAGCTCGTTTGGTTAAAAATCAAGTCATTTCTTTTGTGCTTGTTGATCTGCGCATTATGTAAGGCAATCCATCAAGTTGTCAATGGAAAGGCAACTAGGAACTGTGTTTGAGTGACTGAAATATCAATTTGACTGCTGTAATGCTGCCGATCCTAGCATTTGGTGATGACACCCTTAGTTGCAAATTCAATTGACTTTTCTTTCCTCGAATTTCTACATGGTATCCAGTTGCCATAGATAAGTGGTTTTCTTAATATTAGTGCCCTCTATCTGTGTGTGTGTGTGTGCATGGATGAAATTTCAACTGACTTTAATAGATGAACTTGGACTTGAAAGGATACCTTTTCGCATTGTGGAACATTTATCAGTCTCCTCTCTAGTTGCGGTTGTGCTCACATGTAAAAGATAAAGTTCAAGTAAGAAGGATGTAATCAATGCTCAAATATCATCATTTGTTGAACCAATAGATAAAGCCAGAATTATGGTCCAAGAAAGATTCCACTACTGGGAATTACCATTTGGGTAATTATGAGCTTATAGAACTTCCTTTGAGGTGGAAGTTAAGTTTTCCCTCTGTCATTCCTCCGAGATCCATTTTTAACTTCCTACTGGGATTTTCATTCCATGGCGGATGCAAGTACGACTGTTTCAATAGCTAGAAATAAAACTTGGTCTTCCATTTTATTTGGAACTATTGATTTTGTGGTTAGATATTCTTTGTTTCCTTGATATTGATATTGAATTGTTTGTCAGAAATCACCTCACTTTTCCTATTATTTATTTACCTTTGTTTTACTCTTTCACTTGCTTTTAAGTCTAGAAGTTTAGATGATAAAAATAACAGTTCAGTAGCCTATATACTCTTCTATCTTGCATTTCCACCTTGAGTGAAAACGATAATATTTGTCTTTAATTCATGTCTATCCATTTGGCTTTTTTGCAGGAAGATCTATACTATCCACACCCTCTAGTGCAGGATATACTTTGGGCATCTCTTCATAAAGTTTTGGAACCAATTTTGATGCATTGGCCTGGGAAAAAGCTAAGAGAGAAAGCTGTTAGTGTTGCAATGGAACACGTACATTATGAAGATGAAAATACTCGCTATCTGTGCATAGGTCCTGTGAACAAGGTGTGCAAAATTATTTAATTATTAACATATATGTGAGAAAAGTTGACAATGTCCAGACTTGTTCCCTCTTAACTTGTGCAAAGAAACATCTTTTGCATAGTATAGATATGTGAAAAGGTACTCTGTTACACATTGGGGTGAAGTCTGACTTCTGAGAATTTCGAAGACTTCTGTCCAACTCTTATTTATTGGTTTATTGTCTAGGATTATTGTGTTTTTTTCATATTATTCTAAGATTCTTCTTCAATAATATAAGTTGAATTTGGTTGTATAATAAAGTAAGAAGAGTTTTGAATCTTCAAAAAATGTTTGACTCCTGTATTCCTATTCTTTTCGAGACTGACCCTTTGTTTCTAGGTCTTGAACATGCTTTGCTGTTGGGTGGAAGATCCAAACTCTGAAGCTTTCAAGTTGCATCTACCAAGAATCTTTGACTACCTCTGGCTTGCTGAAGATGGCATGAAAATGCAGGTCTGAGAAAATTTATTACCTACACTTGATGTTTCTCTTTTCTTCATCTTTAATTTTTTACTCGTGGCAAATATGCATAGATTGTAATGTGCATTTCCATTAGTATTGATTACACACACAATGCTTCTAGGTTGCTTTGTAGTCATAGTCCCTCCTACCCATTCTGGAAATATTGTTCTCTTTTTCTTTGAAACAAGAATGACCTATTGTGGACTTCTTATACTTAAGGGATATAATGGAAGTCAATTATGGGACACTGCATTTGCTGTTCAAGCAATCATTTCCACAAACCTTGCTGAAGAATATGGTCCAACTTTAAGAAAAGCATATACATTCCTTAAAAATTCGCAGGTGAGATATTTTTTTCTTTATTTGGTTTTGGCTGTGATTTTATTTCTGTTTGTTTACTCTCTGCTATCCATACCCATTTTCCTTTGATTAGTTTCTCCTTTAATATTTTTTTATCTTTAAAGGTTCTGGATGATTGCCCAGGAGATCTTGATTCGTGGTATCGTCACATTTCAAAAGGTGCTTGGCCCTTCTCAACTGCAGACCATGGTTGGCCAATTTCAGATTGCACTGCAGAGGGATTAAAAGTAATAATCACTTTGAGAATAGACATCCCTCAAGTGTGATTTTCTATTTGCAGACTTATTTCATTTTTCCTGCATCAGGCATATCTCTCTTTGTCAAAATTACCATCAGAGCTTGTTGGTGAAACAATAGATGTCAAGAGATTATATGATTCAGTTAATGTTATCCTTTCATTACAGGTATTTGCTCACATTAATTATGTTGGACCTTTTTGTATCTATGTTTGCATGTTAATACACAGCCACTACATGATTAACTAAATCACTTTGCTTTGTCTAAAATTGGAACTTGTTGGAGAAAGATGCATACATAGAACTAGGCTTACCTCTCAGTTTTCCAATAATTTTAATAATTTTTTATGTCTCGCTTTATTTGCTTTTGAAGTAACTACTACTAAGGTTCTCAATTATGAAGCATGTGGAAAAACCTACTAAAGAAACAGAGGTTTCTGACTGGTAAAGTTGCTAAGGTTAAGTTAGATCAAGTGTACTGCAGTATAGGTCATCCCATATCTTTGTATTTTCTATTGCCCTTGAATGCTTGAACATCAGGGCAGATACATATGCAAATGGCAACCAATAAGGGGGTCCCTTCAATTAGCTTTAGCTGAGCATGACTGTTATTGAGTTGGACATGAGGGCACCGATTTGATCAAGAATATAAATCGTTTTATCCTTTGTGGATTTATAGTTTGAGTGACAGTATGCCAGGTAGGAATTCTGTTTCACCTGTAAATCAGGGTTTCAAGTCTGCCACATATCCAAATATGACTGTAATTCTAGCAAATTCATGAATGAGGTGAATTATTTGAATAAATGAGTATTAAAATTGGATAATTCCGATCTTTGCGGTTCACCCATTACTAGTTCTTTGTGTTCAAATCTGATGCTAATGTCTGTGTAGTTTCCAGTATATTTGCTTTTCTGATTCTCTGTCTTGATTTCATTTATTCCCTTCAGTAATGCCCAATGTCCCAAAACTCCTCCAGACATCCCCAGAAAGTTTTTGGGAGGGGGTGGGGGTGGGGGAGAACACGAAAATTGAATGTCTGGAAGATTATGGAGTCTCTAGGGTTTTTCTATTCTAATAGGTTAAAAGTGTGTTGATGTCTGAATGAGAGGAGATGGGTGTATTTCAGCATATGCATAGGATGTTTGGCATTCAGAACCAATGGAAATGGGTGAAAGGGAGGATAAAAAGCTCAATTAGTATTGGACATCCATATGGGTCTTGAGTTAGGTCTTTGGAAGTTTTTGAGTACAAGGGATGAGACTCTGCTAGAGGTTGAAAGATAAAGTTGCCTTGTGATTTGAAAAGGTTTCTGCACCAATAAAATGGAAATGCTAGGGTACAGAGGTGTTAGGGAACACGAGTTGCTTCTGATTACAGGAAGGATAATGTTTATGGTTTTTTTTTTCGAAGTTGTAATCCTAGATTAATGCTGCTCTTGTTTGTAAGGAATTGAATCCCTTATTTGGTTGAGTTGGATGACAAGGAGTTAATATTGTTGTGCAAAGTTAGTTGGCTAAATAGATAAGGACTTGGTGATTCTTAACTTGCTTGATCCTTGCTTCAAATTCTGGTTTGGTTTGGATCTGTAATCAATTAAGCTTCTAAGAATATAACACTGTTTATGGTTAGAGATGTTTGAGTTGAGTAAATTTAGAAAAAATGCAATTACTCTTGAACTCTTTGAAGAATGCGTAGTTGTCTGGAATTGGAAGTGCATCTTGTAACCAAGAAATCCTTGGAAGTCATAAGAATTTCTTGTCGATGGTTCCATGGGACCTGACAAATACTGAACTTGTTAGCCTTTTCTATTAGTGCCTACAGGAAATTAGATGCATAAGTTTTAAGAGCTTGATACACCCTGAAGGCAACAAGAGATTATAGAAGAGAAATTCTGGGGTGTGGCGATCATTTTTTAATGTTGTGGTACATTAACATAATTAATTCAAAATCCATTAAAGTTTTGGAAGTTCTTGAGTTGAGACTTATTTGGAAAGTTACCTCTCATAGAAGGAATGTACTTTATATCATATTGACATACATTATCAAGAGATATTTTTTCTGAAATATCGTATATGTTCTTAATGCAATTATGGACCTTTATGCTTAGTATAGTGAGATGATCTCACAGCATCTAAGAAAACAATTTTCCTTGTCTCAGAACAGTGATGGTGGCTTTGCAACATATGAACTCACAAGATCCTATGCTTGGCTGGAGGTACACTTCTTTTTTTAAATGTGTTACCAGCAAGTCCATGTGAAGCAGTAATCACAACAAGCAATTTTAAGTGTGTGAGACATTTTGGATATGTAATCCTATCATTAGTGTTTTCATATGATTTTCTCTCTTCTGGTACACAAATATTTAGTTACCATAATTGCGTTCATTTTCATTACTTCATTGTCTGTGTACTTGTAGTATTAGTTGTTTATTTGAAAGACACTATTTATTTGCAAATATGTTGTAGAAATTACAACACATTGTATCTCTCAACTCTGTTGGGCCATCTTATAACAGAAATAGACACTGTGCTAAATAATGTATTAAGTCAAGATTTTTTTGGACTTGCTGATGGCATTCAAGAATACTGTTGTTCTCTTTCATTGGTGCATTTTTCTTGTTATAGCATTCATTCTGATGCTTCTTAAGGTTTCCCTTTGCATGGTACTCAAATATGACCTTCAGATTCTGATTATCTGCTTAGATTGCCTCATAATGAAAAACAAATCAAACCTTTCCCTTGGGAGTTTACTTGTTCAACCGTAGCTCTCTTAAACATGCTATAAGGTGCATGCAGATCTTTTTTTTCTTAATTGGTTCTCCACCTGGTTTCGTTCACTACAGCTGATTTTCTACTCACTTGGACTAATCTTGATAGATATATTTTGCGGTCAATATCATTGTCTAAGTGTTTTTTCCCCTATAATCACTCGTATAGTCATATCATCATCTAAGTTGTGGTAAATGGGTTCAGAAACTGACAGCTTGACCAAAATTGGTACACTGTCTCACAGTTAGAATTAGTAGCACTACTTTTCCCTTTAAGTTTAGGAATCTCTTGGAAGTAAGATTTAGCTATAGCTAACCCATAAGCACTACATAATGGTTGCAATTAGGCCTCTTATGAAGAACTTTAGGGTAACATTAAGCATTTGAGACTTCCACAACTATTTTTGGGACAACTGCATTGAATTGGCTCCAATTTCTTCGTTGCATGCACTTCAATGTCATTTCTTCTACCTTTGTCATGTTTGCTACTGCAAAGACTTGTGCTAGAATTCTGCCTCTCCGTACTTTATTCTTCATTTTTTTCCTTTGGGCAGACGATCAACCCTGCTGAAACTTTTGGTGACATAGTCATTGACTATCCGTAAGATTTCTGCACCCATGCTTTAATTGTGTAACTTGACGTATTTTTATTTCTGTTAATAATATGTGGATACAAAGACTAAGTTATCCATAGATTAGATGATTGCTATGCAATGAGTTTGCTTACAAAGTTCATTGCTTGTATTTGCCATGGTGGTGATTGATTCTGATTTATGATTATTTATGAACTATGGTGGATATCTAGTTATGTTGAATGTACCTCAGCAGCAATTCAAGCCCTGACTGCATTTAAGAAATTATACCCTGGGCATAGAAGAGAAGAAGTACAGCGTTGTATTGAGAGAGCTGCTTTGTTTATCGAAGAGATACAAGCAACAGATGGCTCTTGGTGAGTATTGCTGCAAATGCCTCTCTTCATACTTTTTGAAGGAAAGACTTGATATTCTTTTTTCCTTTTCATTTTAGCCCTATCACTGCCTCGCCCTTGGCGTGCTAGGTTTGAAAGCCTAAGCAAGCCACTTGATGCTCTAATCGAGCTAGGCTCGAGAAGAGCTTGTTTGAGATTGGTTCATCAATCATTCAAATTAGACCTGAAAAAGAGTTCATGTTCCTTATCGTTTTAAGCTTGGCTTAGTAAATATAAACTTGAGTTCTATGCATAAATAAAGAAGGGTGTTAAAAAGAAGTTACTCGAGCTTCTTTTGGGCTTCGTATTATAAGATTTTATCTGAGCTTTGCTAGATTAATAATCAAGCCAAGGTTGACCAAAATTTGAAGGGTGTTAAAAGTAAAAAATCGAAGTGTAATACTGGAGGTGGTGTGTTTAGCTTGATTTGGGCCTGTTTACATCCTTATGCCCTGCATATGTCTGTGGGTTGCGTGAATCCTGGAAATTGTATCGCAGCAATGCATATCTTGTCCGTGTTTCTGATTTCCAATAATATTCTTGCTACATTAACTTTCAGATTCAAAATTTTCATTTGGCTATATCTTCTATAGAATTGATATCATGTCCTTCTTTCTTTGTCTCAGGTATGGCTCTTGGGGAGTTTGCTTTACTTATGGCTTATGGTTTGGTGTACAAGGTTTGGTGGCGTCTGGAAGGAACTTCAACAATTGTTCTGCCATCCGCAAGGCCTGTGACTTCCTTTTGTCCAAACAGCTCCCTTCTGGTGGTTGGGGGGAGAGTTATCTATCTTGTCAAAACAAGGTTAGTGTTTATTAGATACTTATTTGTTTTCTGTTGGTTGGTTGTTTTGATTCCATTTTACACTTAAACTGAGGAAAATGACATGGTAAATATAATTTAAACCTACTAATCACAAAATGTCCACATACTTTGGTTAAGCGAAGGAAGAAGCTCTTCATTTATTCATTCAAAAAGAGAAATAACACTATCAATCATTTTGAAAGGAGAAAGGAAAAAAATTAAAAATTAAAAAATGACAACCTTGACATCCGGTTCAGTAATTCTTTCAACATTCCTTCTCCTATGATGCATAAAGGAGTACTGAACGTTCAATTTTTGGTTCACTAATTCAACATTCCTTCTCATATAATGTGTAACGAAGTATTGCTATTAATACTGTAATTCCTTCATGACTATATTAACTAGGTAACCAACGTTATCAGCTATTAGACTGAGGCATGTTTTTGCTTTTTGTGTATTTAAAGACATTATAAATTACCCAGAATTGCACCTGCAAAAGTTAGTTGCAAGCTCAACTATTTCACCTTTTGTTCTTTCACCCAAAAAAAAAAAGAAAAAGAAGCCAGATAACCTTCAAAAAACTTGTCATGCTGCTCAGGATTTCAATCAAACTTCCAAGATTAAGCAAGTTACTGGATAAATATTTATCAATAGTAGTACATCCATCTTTACATGTTGAGTCCTCTGTCTTTTGAACGCTTTGTTTTGAATACTATTCAATTTGTTGTGAAAGTGGGACTAAACCTCTGAACAACTCTTGTAAAATACTTGACAAATGCTTTTGGTCTAGGTATATTCGAATTTAGAAGGTAACCGGTCCCACATGGTAAACACTGCATGGGCAATGCTGGCTCTTATCGATGCTGGACAGGTAACGTCAGTTTCCCGTAAGACCCAAATTGATCATAGCACTGAGTCAGTATGGTTATTTTCGTTAAAGCACGAGATGTGATAGCTTAGTTTCTTTGGCTGGTTCTTGTCGCTTCCTGAACACTCAGACGAATGTATCCAAGCAAAAGAGGATCCAATTACGAAACAAATTCAACCTCACATAGCCTTTCTTTATCTCATTTTAACTTGAAGGGTTTCTATTCAGTAATGTTTCTTCATGAGGTTTAAGTAACATGGAAAAACTCCAGATTGTACTGCTATTTAAGTAGTGTTGTAAAACTACAATTTTGGCACAACTACTCCTTTCAGAAACATACATAGGATGGGTTTGGGTTTTTTGTCACCTTTACAAATTTGCCTCACTCTCCTATGTTTATGTGATCAAAAGGCAGGGTTAAGCCCTATATGACCATTCAAAAGGTTGGACTGACAGTGGCATTTAGGAATCTGGGCAAAAACAGTGGGTTGATCTGTATCAAGAGCTCATGGGTATTTTAGGAGTGCACTATAAGAGAAGAAATATATCCAAAACATTAGTGCACTATAAGAGAAGAAATATATCCAAAACATTCTTGTTAATATTGAACACGTTGATCACTTGATGGTTGCATTAGAGGGTATTTACCTTGTATTTAGAACTATTCTCAACAAAATCTTGCTAACAATGAAATGTTTCCAATCACTTAATGGTTGCCATTTGAAAGTTTGTGCCTTCATCCTGCTATAAGTCATCTGTTTTCCGGGCTTCTGGTCATACTTGCTTACTTTGGAGCTTGATTTTTTTCATTTCTTTCTTTTTTTTTTTCAAAAAAAATTAAAGTTTCTCCATTGTATTCGCTAATATAGTTCATTTGTGATTCCCAAATAACAATAAGTGAATGTTTAAGTTTTGATAGAAAATTGCTTGACCGAACAGAGTCAAAGATGAGAAGTTTGTTGGACTGAGAGAGCACTTGTTGAAAAATCCATTTCGAATTTGTAAAGACAAATCTATTGAATACATTTGGGATCAAGTTGCTACAGCTTTGACTTAGATCACCTGGTTGTAAATTACTGAAGTTTTAAACTTGTACTTCTTTGCCTAATACCTTGATTTTGCAGACTGAGAGAGATCCAACACCGTTGCATATTGCAGCAAAGGTATTGATAAATGCTCAATTTGAGAATGGAGATTTTCCGCAAGAGGTATGTCTGTTGCTCTGTTGCCTGTAGCCTATCGTATTTAGCTGGAGAAAAGTTTATCTCTTTCCTAAAATTCTTTGTTATTAGATTGATGGTTTGGCAAATTCATAGTCAAAAAGTATTTGTGTCTGAATTTCATATGCATTTTAGGTTTTCTGCATAGAAATTTTTTAAACCATTAAAACTAAAATTAGATCTGATTAATGGTTTTTCCTACCATATAAACTGTTTCAGAAGGTACCATTCTCAGTTCATCCAGTGGGAATATATTTGACCAACCTTGACCTTTTACATCTATCACATAGATAACTGTTGACAGTAGGGGTGTTTCGCAAATCGAGCCGCTCGCGAGCCGATCGCGAGCGGCTTGAATACGAGCTCGACTCGAGCTCGTCAATATCGAGCTCGAGTCGAGCTCGAGCTAATTAAGTTGATCTCGAACTCGAGCTCGAGCTCAAAAACATTAAGCTCGTTGGCTCGCGAGCCGCTCGCGAGCTCAATTATATATATTTTTTTATTTTTTATTTTAATAGTAAAATTACATATATATCCCTAATATTTTATTATTTGTTAAAAAAATTATTGTTTTATTCATTTTTTTGAAAAAATTATTTTTTATTTTTAAAAATAAAATAATAATAATAATTTTTTTTTATTTTTTAAGCTCGAGCTCGACTCGAATTTGACTCGAGCTCGACTCGAATTTGACCTGAGCTCGAGCTCAAGCTTGATATTTTGAGCTCGTCGAGCTCGAGCTCGAGTTCGAGTTTCACAAAATTAACTCGAGCTCGGCTCGTTTGCACCCCTAGTTGACAGATACATGGTTTTGTTGTATGCTGTTAATATTGCTTCACTTCCTAGTTTTGTCAAATTGACTTTAAAGTAGTTTCAAAATGATAGTTTGGCAATCCTGCAGCTTTCTGTTTTTAGTTGCCTTTTCAGGAGAGAGCAATCACATCTATTTCCATTTGGCCAATCTTCCTTAATATCTGTAGGCATAAAACTTTGCAAGGATAGACATATTTATTCATATTTTGACATCAAAATACCAGTATATTAGAATAGAGGTGTAATGTCTGTGGACACAAACCAAAGGATCAGCATGCTGAAATACCTATGATTGTATGCTTTGAGGTGTTTTGTAGTTTGATAATCTCATGTGATTGTTTAGCTGCAAAATCAACTAGTTTTACTGCTGCTTCAATGCATCTTAGTACTGTTGAGGAACAGTAATACTATTGTCAGTTGGCATACTTACCAACCAGGTTGATTGAATGCAATTTGAAGGTTAGAAACCAAAGTGGATTGTTTGGACTAGTCTAGATTCTGTCTTTGCTTGACCTAATCTTTTGTTGTTAACTTTTGAATCTGTATGCTTATTTTTCTTATGTTATTACACATTGAAGGCAAGTGTTTAGTGTATTATATTTAACTATTGAAGGCAAGTGCATTAAAACATCTACTGATTGTTTATCCAACTATAAAGACAATCAAGAGCTGAACAAAAATTTGTTCGGAGCAAAATTTATTCTGAACTGAACTAGCAAGGTTAGGTTAATGTGGAGCTGAACTGGCCCAATTTTTAGAGTCCCAAATCCTTAGGGTGTAAATGTTGAGGATGAGGAGACATCTGTACATTTTCATTCTTACTTTGGTGTGATGATTAGCTCCAGAGCTTAAGATCTGGCCTTTCAGTTTCTTTTGATTTTTCTACACCAAATACGACACTTCTCTGCATGATAGTAACAAATGAATCAATATGGTTCTCAATCTGTTTCATCTGTAGAATGAAGAAATGTCAATCCATAGTCAGCTTAACGTTAATTGCTCAATTAGAGCTCCCCCCCCCCCCCCCCCCCCCAACAACAAAATCAAACAACAACGTTGTCGGGAGGGAGAGGAACCCATTTCCAGACAAGCTATGTGCACTGATTTAACCAGAAAATTCCTGGCAAAAACTGCAGGATTTTTGTTAAGGGGGGGTGGGGGGGGGGAGTTTCTGAAACCCCAACCTCAGTTGAGGGAGAGACTTGTGAAAGCTGGTGTGATTATGTTAGCAGGCAGAGTCTCAATGTTGGATGGCTAAATGTATTTAGGTGATGGATTGGTGTAATCAAGTCGAATTACATGTTCAGATAGGTAAAACTATTTAAGATGGTAAGATGATGAATAGACCAATCTTTCTCTGGCAGGAAATGTCTAGTGATTATTATAACATTACGGCTTAAGAGAAACTAGGGAATGACGAGGATGAGCAGGTGATGGACAATGGATGGTAACTATAGTTGCTTTGAACGTAGACATAATAGGTTTCCTTTAAAGTATGAAAATGGAAAGGGGCATTGGTGAAATTTACTGAATATGCTACTAGTGTTTTTAGCAATCATGAGTTTGATTGCATTTCAATCAGGAGATATGGAGGTTTGGCTTTGTGTTTCTTGGGTTGGATGTTGAACAGTGGGAGCAGCTATTATGACAATTTGGGGTGGAATCCTTGCTAAAATCTTATTGGCTTGTTTTTCTAGATGTGAATTTCTTTTTAAAGTTATTAATCTCGACTACAAAGTTTCTACCGAGTTTCAGTTAAGCATATATTATTAGCAAATGACGTTACGTTATATGACCAAAATGGCTTCTTGATTCTTTAGTTAAAATTAAGAGTCATGTAAGATGGTTTTCAATAGACTACATGCCAACGTGCCAAACTTTATGGTAGTCAAGTTTATGGTGAAGATGGCTGTGGACTCTCAGGTTTTTCATTATGTTTGACACAAACTTTTTTGTCTTGTAAAATTGAAGGAATATTTCAAATTGCTGTTTGTCAGCAATTCTATTTTTTTTTAAACGTGTTTCTTTTTGGTCTTATTTTGACTTCCAGGAAATAATGGGGGTTTTCAACAAGAACTGCATGATCACCTATGCCGCATATAGGAACATTTTCCCCATTTGGGCTTTGGGAGAATATCGAACTCGGGTGCTGAAAACCACTTGAATTACTGCTACTCCCTTCGCAAGAATCTGGAAGTCAGTTTTCTCCAACTTCTTGATTTGTAGTTTCTCTTCGTTGAGGGTTTCCCTTTTGTATAAATCACGTATGCAGTTATGGATTCAACTTTCGAAAACTATAACAACCAGTGATATTATTAGCTAATGAATTGCTCCTCTTGTTGTTTGACCTTTGTAATCTTTTTCATTATTTCTTTCCTTTAATCAGTTATAGAAAGTCTATTAGTTTAGTAGCTACCATCACCAAGCTGCCATGTGGGTTTCACTAAATAAATGGTCTTTTTGGGGGCAAGTTGAGCGCAATTAATTGGCTAACTTCAAGTGCATGTTTATATTTGTACTCTGGGAACTTTCGTGTAGAACTAATGCTAAATGGTTAATTTGAGCAGCACTTAAACGAAAAGGAGAGAATCAATAAACCAAAGCTGCAAGAAGTGTTGAAAAAAAAATCAATTTGGAGGAGAAGGAAAATAGTATCTACACATTCATTGAAAGTCTAACATGTGGCAAATCAATTGCTAATATTCCTTGAAAGTGCAACATGTAGCAAATCAATTGTTAACAGTTGAGATGTCAAATAAGGGATTTCTTATCGATGCTCAATCGGCACTTGTTGAAACACTCAAATCAAACATAATTTACTATTTGAATGCACATTTTAATAATTATTATTACACCTTGCATTTAGTGGCAAAAGCAGTGGCTCCAAAGAGATGTTTTCACTTTGGCAAAGACCTTGATGATTTTAAATTTGTGCTTACGGTGATGCATCTAGGATTGTCCAATTTATCAATAGTAAAGATGATGATCTCTCTGCCATTGGCCTAATCATTGAAAATTTGTGGGAAGCTTTGCATGATCCTTGTTTGATTAATGTAAATTGGGTTCCTAGTGTCACGGGTTGTATAAATTTTTATAAGCTAACATGTCGTGCGGCACTAGTGATCGTTCAATATTTAAACTATAAATGGTTTGTTAGTTCAACCTAAACACTAAGTGCCCAAAAATGTGCGGAAGCTAAAGTAGTGAGCAAAGAGGGAAAACGTTTGAGACTAAAAAAAATCTTGTATTGCACTTATGAACACTTGTATAAGATTGGTTACACATGAGGGGGATTGGCCTATTTATAGGCAAGTCAAGATACAAGTCTCTAGAATTTTACACTAAGCACTCTCTCTAAAACTTTCTATACAAGGCAACTATTATGTACAAAACTCTAAACTATTCCACAAGACTCTTGAATAACTTAGAACATTTCGAAGGCCTCTAGGGCTTGCTACATACTTCTACCAACATTTGGTGTAGTTTCCATGTTTTAGGCAAGCCTCCAAGTTTTGGCACTTGTTTGGGGGAATGTGGTGTGGGTCTATTAACTGTTCTGATTTTTTTGTTGGGACACTATGTATAGTAGTGCATGGCTGGCTGGTCGAGCACGGTCAGGCACGGTTGTGTGCGTGGACAGAGTGCGATCCATGTCACTAGGAAAACTAACAAAGTAGCTCAAAAATTAGCACATTTTGCCAAAATATCTCACTCTGTGAAATTCTCCTCCTACCTTTGTTGAGCAATTCGTGTTGGACGATTTCTAGTAAATTTAATGATAAAATCTTCAAAAAAAAACTTCTATTTAATTTTATATCTTTAAAATATTTACGCTCGAACTATTTCTTTGCAAGTGGGCACTTGTTAGATAGACCTGTAAATTGTTGGCAATTTTCGCATTCATCTACTGGTCACCAATTTCCATTTCCTAGTAAGTTTGCAGTTTGGAGAGTTGATTTCAAAATAAATGAAACAAAAAAATCATTACTTGATTTAGGTTCCTAAACACACCCTAAGTAAAGTACAAAATTAAACATAACTATGAAGATTGGATGAAAACTTACAGACTTACAGTGAATTCCTACATGCTTGTGATCAAAGAGCCCCATATCCCATTTTGTTTTGGTCTGTATTTCACATAACCTTTGCTTGCGCCATCAATTAATGCCCCATATGCAGGTGATTCAAAAGCTATTACAAGGTCGTCAAGAAATAATGTACCTTGGGATGCTTTTTATTAAATTGATGTTTACGTCACTGGTTAAGAACTAAAAAAGGCAATGGCTTGACTGCTACAATAATACTAACGAAGCAAACTTTGTGCTCTAAATTATAGGTGTCAACCACAATCAAATTATGTTTGATCCACCCAAACCTTTCCACTAATAACTTGTTCAAAACCACCCATTAACTTTAAATGGATCTAAATGGGTATCCAATTAAACCCATTTAATTAGTGGGTAGTGGGTTGATTCGACTCACCCATTTATACCACTTTAAAAATAATTATATATTTAAACTCAATTTTTAGTGTGTGTTAAGGAGATAAAATTCAATTTTCTACCAATCTAATAACAGCAAAATGTTGTTATTTCTTGTCAAACAACATATGAATTTTTAAAAAAAAAAAAATTAAAATTTCAAATGAGTCATAAATGGATATAATTAGATGTACCATTAAATGGTATAAATGAGTATCCATTTATACCCATTTATATAAATTGGTATGAATGGATTGACCAAATTATACCTATTATCCAATTATGATTCGCCCAAACCCGCCCAAGTTATCCATTTTGACACCTCTACTTCAAAGTATCATACGAGAAATGGAAAATTCACACCGTTCCCTTCTCTATGCACAAACCCAAGCGATGTATTACCTCGATATAGTGTGGTTTTTACAGTTCTGTTTTAATTTGCTTTTTACATTTTTCCGACGCACTGTACTTTTCTGCTTCTCGTCATCATAGTGTATTTCCTACTCTTTTGGCTGACATATTAATACTTCGAACAAGGAACTGTATTTGATAAGCAAACCTATTAAATTAGTTGTTTTTGGAATGCGAAATAAAACAACTTGAGACTCCGTATTAGAAACCAAATTTGATTTTCTGCGCAATGAAATTTTACTTAAGCAAATTTAGTTAAATTTCAATCAAATTTAGTTGCACAATAAAATCAAATTCAATTAAAACAGGGAATAGAACAAATTGAGACTTTATCTTACAAATTATATTTTTTTGCATATAATATGAAGTCTCAAGTTTTTTTTTTTTTTTTTAATCTTTCCCACTATATGTTCGGGGTTCCAATCGGCATTTGGGGATGGGAAGTGTATAGGGAGGGGTGGGAGGATACAAAGAAAAAAGTCCCAAGTTATAGTTGACATTGATAGCCTTAATTAACAATCATAAAAACGCATTCAACTTAATATGGTAGCAATCCATATTGTATTGTTATACAGTTGCTTGATATACGCTATATGTATAGTGGACTGGAAAACAAGAGATTCGTAGTCCAATGTTGTTAAATTCGAACCGGATAGCAACTTGGCTAGACTATTGAATTAGGGGTCAACTGGTTGGATTAGTTGGATTGTTTTAAAAAACATGCTGATATTAGCATGATGTCATAATTATTTTATATTTTTATAAGTTTTAGAAATATTGAAATTAAGTTCTTGATTATATTTCGAGAAACTCTACAAAATGTTCTAAAAATATTAGGCTTGTAATCAAATATACACCTAAAAATTATATATAAAAATGTGAATTCAAGTCTAAAATATGTCCATTCTCCAATATTACTTGAAAAATTAAATTGAAATAAATCATATCCAATTCGAGATCTTTTTTGTTTAGAATATGGCTTTCTAATGCAAGTTGGAATCATTGATAATAAATTGAAAAGATGATAGGGATAAAAACTTCTTGGTTTAGAGATCATTTAGGGGCATGAGTAATTTTGGTGTTTATACCAAATGGTGGCTCTTTTTATTACTATTAATAAATGAAAGTTTTACAATTTAGGAAACTCAAATTATATTTGAGAAAAACAAAGAAGAAAAGTTTGAGAACTGGGTTAAGCAATCGAGTCGAGACACTGGTTTGGTCGATTTTTGACCAAAACGATTTGGTGCAGCATATCGACTGTTTTTGAGCATTAATGATCCACACCAAATCGAAGATTGTGCCAAGCCATTTGAAGTCATGGCTGCTGGAATTTTTTCCCTTCCTATAAATCTACCGGGAACCTCATATAATCGTGGTATTAAAGCTGCGAATTCAGTAAGACAGAAGATGTTAGGAATTATAAACCAAAGGAAGGGTGAGGTGATGGATAAACAACTAGTACATGACGAGGATCTTTTATCACTATTCTTAACCAAGCCAGATGAGAATGGAAAATTCATGAGTGAACCAGAAATTGCTGATCACTTACTTGCTGCACTTCTTGCCAGCCAGGATTCCACCACTGCATCCATCACTTTTACAATGAAATATCTTGCGGAATTTCCTGATATCTATGATGAAGTCCTCAAAGGTACAAGTGTTTTTTTTTTTTTTCATTTACATTTTCTTTATCAGATAGAGTATTTGTTACAATTGCAAAAATGATTTGGACTCGTCAAATTATTGTTTCAATTTACCGAGAACAAAGAAGCATTGCGCAAGAGAAAATCCTCGGGGAGCCGCCGAATTGGAAAGACTTACAGAAGATGAGGTATGCCTGGAATGTGGTCAGCGAAGTACTAAGACTCGTCCCTCCTGTTCAAGGGAACTTCCGGGAGGTCTTAACGGACTTCGCATATTCTACTTTCTTCATTCCCGAAGGATGGAAGGTATGGGACCTAATTTTGCATGTTTTAGAAATGTTGATCAGTGATTAAGGCAAAGATGAAGCACTAGAACGTGTAAAAAGAACTGGGAGCCATGTAATACTGCATTAGTTATTCAACCTACTCCTTACTCTCTACTTATATTATATGACTCTCAATGCCATCTTATATCAAACTCTCTCCATTTGTTCTATTAAAAGTATTATGCTTTTTTTTAATTTTATTTTCGCATGTTCCGAAATACTTGTCATCTTAAAAAAATTTTGCAAGGTAAAATTTGAAAAGATCTATATACGCTATCACTATTAAACATACTACTTCTAGGATTTTTTTTAAAATAAAAAAATTGATAAATAATAGAACTTTTAGAAATAGAGATGGTCCATTTAACATGGTTGGATTCAGTGGTAGAGCCACATGTAAGCAAGAGGTGGCAATTGCCCCTACTTAACTTTAGAAAAATTAGTTTTTTTTAAACTTAAGAAATTTATAAAATTTTAAAGTTCCATCTTATTTGTCCACACTAAATTTTAATAAATTCTCTTTTCTATCTATATTGACCCCCAAATAATTAAAAAAATTCATAAAAATTTTGGATTTACTTAAAGTTAATTATGGAAGTTATTTCAAGAATAATCTCTTTCTCTGTTTTTGAGTTAAATTAACCCCCAAATAATTAAAAATCTTTGTTACCATCAAAGGATATAAGGATTTTGGAGCTACTTAAAGTGAATTAGAGAAATTATTTCAAGAATAATTTCTTTGAATGTTTTCCACATTCAAATGGAGAAAATAATTGTCACATTTAAATTTAAGCATAATATGAACTTCAAAGCATATTAAATTTAGAAAAACATAATTTTAACATAAATATCCATTTATTTTAGCTATACTATTACTTCATAAATGAAGCTAATCATGTTAAACACCTTAATGTTCAAGTTTGTTTAATTATTTTAACAAGTATGAATTTGTATGCAAGTTTGATTTTTTTTTTTATTTGTCAAGCTGAGGTCAAGCAAGTATTTATTGAGGTGTGCTCAAATAGATTGAATATTTACCTATACATTTCAATTTTATGCCAAACAAGCCAAGTTTGAGTCGAGTTTAAAATTTATCGAACACAAAATAATATTTAAATTTGGTTTGATTAATTCGTGAACTAAACTTGAATGAACACTTATTGAACTCAACTAAATTTGAGTATTGAATAGTTTGGTTGATCTTTTTGCCTTAACTTTATTTCATGTGCCGTCACGAATTGATCCCTTTATCTTAGGGTCTTGACTCCACCACTGGTTGGATTGATTCATGTTTAGTAAATCTAACCGGGATTTCTAAATTTTTTTTAAAAAAATCTTATTTTCATCTAGGTATATTGGACTCCCAATTCAACACACAAGAATCCACAGTATTTCTCTGATCCTGAAAAGTTTGATCCATCAAGATTTGAAGGATCAGGACCTATGCATGCCTCACACATTCGTTCCTTTTGGCGGAGCATCTCGGATATGCCCGGGTAAAGACTTTGCTAGAGTGGTTATACTTGTTTTCATGTACAACGTGACAGGTATAGGTGTCAAAATGGGTGACTTGGGCGGGTTTGGGTTGGGTAAAATGGGTAATGGGTATAAGTGAGTTGACTCACTTATACCCATTTAATTAGATGGGTATAAATGAGTAAGTCAAAAAATGAATTGGGTGACCCAATTACCCATTTATAACCCATTTATTTTAACTTTTTGTAAATTCATTTTTGCAAACTAAGTTATCAATTTATACCACTCTTTATACCCATCATTAGTTTTAAATATTTATTTATAATGTTCAATAAACTTAATTACCAATTTTTTTTCATTTATACTCTATGTCACAAAATTACCTATTATTTAATAATTGAATAATAAGAATATAAAAATTTGAACTAAGTACTATAAAAATTAATATAAAAACTTAATCCAAAAATTTTGAACCCCTAACATTTTTTTCATATATAAATTTAAAATTTCATTTTAGAAAGATAAGAAAATAGGCTAAAATTTATCCTAAATTAGTATTGCTGAAAAATGAGCAAGTTAACAAACTAAGAGAAAATAAAATAATAAGATAAAACCAACAAATAATAATAATAATAATAATAATAATAATGAAACAAAAGTAGTTAACATCATGACAAAATGAAAAATTTGAAAAAAAATGGGGTGGGGGAAAAAAAGAGACTTTGGGGGGAAGAGAATTCTAAATGGGTTAATTGGATTTGTTAGGTTACCCAATAATACCCATTTATTAAATGGGTATTATTGGGTAACCCATTTATACCCATATATAAAAATTTAAGATACTCATACCCATCTATTCATGGGTGGGTATGGATAAATTTAATTAAGTGGGTTGATTTGCCACCTCTAGTGACAGGGAAGTTCAGATGGGAAAAGCTCGATCCTTCCTGATGAGAAAACCGTGGTCCTCCCTATTCCTCTGCCCGCCAAGGGATTCCCTGTTGTCCTCCATCCTCATTGAACATGCACCGCAATATTTATGGCAATAGCCATTGGCCCATTGATGTACTGCACAATTTTTATACAGGAGTTTTCACAAAACATCACTTCTAAGGCAAATAAGAAGTCCACTACTGAATAAATTACAGCAAAGTTTTTCATCGTTCACAAGAAAAGAGCTTCAACCTTGTCATGTTAAGGGAATTCAACAAGAAAGCAATTTGCTGATTTTACTTACGTATGATGGAGTCTAATGTTTACTACCGCAGCAAGAAAAACGAAAAATCATGCTATTAGTTGGCAAATCAAGTTTGAATCATATGCTAATATGACATATAAGCAATGGCTATATACAGTAGTAGAATGTGATTCCATTAATTAGGCAGCAAATATGTTGGACTTGAAAAATTCCCTGTATTTTCTATGGTTCTACACTTCAACTTTGCTGAAAACTCGGTACGAAGTAAAATTATCAACTAAACTAGGATGCAACTTAAGTTTATGCAATGCTTCTTCCATTGGTATAATGGAAAATATGAATTCGAAGCAAAGAACAAAGTAAGTGTGGAAAAAGTGTAGTCTATATTCTATATATGCTTCTACATTTTAATATTGCAGCAAACTTCGTAGAAAGTAAAACTATCAACTAAAATAACTTGCTACTTGAGTTTGGAATTTTCATTTAAGGAATGAAGTTCCGCTAGCAATCAAGTTAAATTTGTTATTTGAGGTAGACCTTTAGCTTTTTATTTTGAATTTTTTCTTCCTTGTTAGATATTTAGCTTTTTAAATATCATAATGATAATTATTTTGGATGGAAACGTAAAATTAGACCTTGAATAATTTTAATAATTCTTGTCCATAGTCACACATTTGGAGCTTAGAGCTCTTGATCGACAAGACTACAAGTTGTCAAAAAAAAAAGAGAGTAATTACTGTAAGAAAACAGTTTTTAAACGGCCATTGGTCATGTAGTAAGACAATAGCGCAAATTTTATTAATGCATTCTTGATATTTCGACCAGCAAATGCTCTATTTGCATACTAACGAGCGTGACATATACATACAAAATTAGTTCATACACAGTCAAGTTTTACATTTATAAATTCTAAATACCCCACACGTGATTTTTCTGCAAGTATACAAGTCGTGAGTGAGTATAGGGTATTAAGGGTTCAACCCACAAGAAAGATTTTCAATTACCGGCGAATTCCTTTATTATTTAGACTATCATAGTGCAAGAAATTAACTCTACACTATAAAAGTAATAAAAATAACCCTATAAAGCTCCTAGAGGTATGGAATTCTTTATAACTCTTACAAATGAGATTACCGATTAAGTGAATGCTATTATCTTGGCTAGTTATGAGATAATTTCCTTATGTATGTGAAACCTACTCTCATAGTGAATCAACTATACTCGTAACTAAGCCATACCTACTCTCGTGGTCATGAATTAATTACAAGCTCATTTCTTCTATAAAATTACATGAAACAAGTCACTAAAGCCATAAAGATGCTCCTCTACTCTCGTGAGTGAACTCCCTAAGTTTATCACTTCCTTGAACTAGTGTTAAATTCCAATTCTTATTGCACACTTAACACCTTAAGATTATCACAATTAATGACCGGTTAATCATGATTAGAAAAGCAAAAGCGGTAAATAACTTGCTCAAAATAATATCGTCAAATAACCAAGTAAACTTTACTAACAAGATATAGCAAGTTCATCCATATTCTAAACATAAACTTTAACTGAACATGAAGAAAAACGAATCCAAACTTGTATTATAGCTAAACATGAATTCAAATATAAAAGTGAAAGTGATAGGAGAGAAGTCACCCTTGTCACATGAGTTCCAACTCTCCATCTTTGCTCCTCCAATTTTTATCCAAATCTAACTACAAATACAAGAAGGGTAAACTATACTAACTACTCTATACTATCCTAACAAATGAACTAAGAAAATTCTAATGAATACTACATTTTTGTGGAGTTTCTCTAACTTTCCAAAGTTTTTCAAAATGTTCCTCTAAGGCTGCTATTTATAGAGGATTCAAGAGCTAAATGAGTTGTTTCTATTTGTCATTTTTAACTTTTGAAACTCCCATGAGTTGTTTCTCCAACTTTCCACACATTTCTTGATAAGACACAGCCGAAATTGTTAGCTGGAATTGAGCTAGAAAAGTTGTGTGAAAGCAGGCAAGTTGATGAGCAAGTTGCAGAAAATAGAAGAGAATACGCGACCTCAAGAATACTCGGCTTCAGCTCGCATATTGGAGGTCGCGTTTTCACTTCGGCACCATTTTAACTGATATTTTTTTATGATGGAGGCCGAATTAGCTCTTGTACAAAACATGAAAGCTGTAGTCCTTTGAGTTACTTTCCAATGCCTCAAGAATCATCCAATTTAGAACTCTGTGAACCGAGATATGACCAAAATACTTTCGAATGGTCAGAGCTCTGTTTCAACTTTCAACAACAGAGTTTCACTTCTGTATTCCGACATTTTGACAATGAAAACGACTGAACTAGATTTCGATGTCTTCATACCAAATGTAGCTCTATCTCTTAACTTCAAAATGGTATAAAAATCACCTTAATCCAATCATTTTAGATCAAGATATTGCCAAAATACCACAAGGTGTTAAAGCTGTAAAACTTGTGTTTCTTTAGAACTTAATTGCATTTCATCTCTTGTACTTCATATTCTTTTTTTATTTCTTTAAACCATCATCAATCATCCAATTCTCTTCTCAATTCATGCCATTTGATGATTGAATCATTAAACCCACAAAAACATGAAGTTTTCACTATTAAAATCCATAGAAATGCAATTTTTACCACTTTAATCACAAAATACATATTTTCACTAGAATCTTAGTTAATTAGTTATAAAAGTGACTAAAACACACCAAAACTAACTGATAAAACACACTAAAAACATGTAAAATATACACTTATCCCATACATATTAATATGTCAATTAGCTAGTCTGATAGGTGGAAAAATCTATATCTTTAGCTCCATAAGTTTGGCAATAGTTCAACTAATCCCTACATCATGGTTTGAAATTAACAATTGTGTGAGCCCCTTTTTCATGTCAAGTTCGTTGTACTGCAATGAAAAGAATTAAAATCTATAGTATAGCTTTTAATTGCGTGCTTGAGAATATTCCAACTAGCTGGTTTGGCTAACCGGAGATTTATAGCTTTGGCTCCACATGTAATGGTTTAGGGTAGTGATTAAATGTAAACCATACAATAAATAATTGTGTGCGCCCCTTTTGCATGCCATGTATATGTACTGCATTAAAACGAAATAAGCCAGTACCATAGTTTTATAGCTTTAGCCCCACAGGCATGCACTAATTCACCAATTAATCCCTACTCTATCATTTCAAATAAGTTCATGGTAAAACTAGAGGTGGGCAAAAATACCACAAACCCGAAAATTCAATATATCTGATCCGATTCAAAAATTAGGATATCCGATCCATATTATTAGATCGGGTCAAAAGAGGGTCGAGTACCCAATTAGATATGGGATGGGTTAGGGTCATATAATTGAAAATCCGCAGGTACCCCACCCACCCGCACACACACACACATATATATATATTTATTTTTATACACATACTATAAAATATTATTTTTAGAGCTAAATAAGCAATTTCATTGAACGAATTACATTAAAAATATGGGAGACTATAGTTTGTTTATAAGATTCAGTTGTAGAGGTCATGAACTTATGTTTTTTAGAAAAGAGTTTAATTAATGTGGAATATATACTTAAAAAAAGGTGCCCCTTATTTCAAAATTTTATTGATTTTGAATTCTTTTAATTTTTTTCCTTTTTCTTGTATTCTCTTCGCTTGTTTGTTTCTTGGTGGGAGACTTTTTTTGAGAAAAATCCTTTATTAAATCTTAGATGAATATGCAGAATATAAAATAAATTAGTATAAATAATTTTTTTAAAAAAAATTAAATGATAAGCGGGATGGGACGGGTCTTCGTTGATCCGACCTTATTTCAACGATTACCCTATAATCGAGTACTCGCTGATATGCGGGGCGGATAAGGGTAAAAAAAAGCTTGACCCACAAGATGCGGGTTGGGTCAGTAAAATGATGATCGAGATGGGTACCCGACTCGTTCCCACTCCTAGGTAAAACAATGAAATAAATAACCATTAAGTTTTTATTTTTAAATTAGAAATTAACATAGGTTTCATTTACATATGCTGATATGCATATTTAATATTTCAACTAACTAGTTAATTTCCTGGATGGGAGAGATACAACTTTAGCTCCTTAAGTTTGGCATTGGTTCTATTAATCTTTGCATAATGATTTTTAATAAATAATTATGATACTACATTCAAATGAATTAGACCAAGTGGGTAGTTTTTATTTGAGTACTTGATATTTAATTTCAACAAGCTATTTTGTCAGTTGGAGATTTAATTTATATATAACTTTAGCTCCATATTTTTTGGACTAGTTTCAATCAAAACTTTTCAAAATGTTAAGCCTATTTTGTAACTTTACTAAAGGTCACTCCCTCAACTATATCCAGCCCCATCACTGATTTGAATGCTTCCACCTTTATTTTTTTCCTTTCAAATGAAAAAAGTCTAGCTTTTCTTGTTTCCGAGTGTCGTTAATCCTTCCCTAGTGGCACAATTGTTCAAGAATGTGAGACAGGAACTAAAGTTGGATGATGTTTTGAAGCGCAACGGATCTTCTGTCCCACATCCTGTGCTACTCTCTGTCCCGCTTTTTATTATATTGCTATTTCTCTTTCATAAACATCATGTTTTAATTCTTTTTTGTTTCCTTAAAATCCAATAACTATTAATTCAGTAATACACAAAATTTAACAAACTCAAAAAACCAAAATGCATAAAAAATGAGATTTTTTATGAATTTTCTGCTGTATTTTTTTATTTTCTATTATATATTACTTTTTTGAAACTGTTGTATTTAATTTTTACTGAATTAATAGTTATTGGATCTTAAGGAAACAAAAAAGAATTAAAACATGTTGTTTATGAAGGAGAAATAGCAATATAATAAAAAATGGGACAGAGAGTGGCACAGGATATGAGACAGAAGATCAGTTGCGATTTTGAAGATCATTTGCGTGATTCTCTTTTTAAATTCAAAGCTTTCATGAAACCATGCAATAATTTATATCCATGACTTCAAATAGGATATGTAATTCAAATAAAATTTTCAATGCCTTTTTCCTATTAAAAAAACTTTGTTGCACCAGATCCTGCCACCTAGAGGTTGTAAGGAAATGAATTTGTTGCACCAGATCCATAGCAAAAGCCTTTGGTATAAATTAAAATAATTAAGTAAATCTCATGAGCAGAGGTATGTGTTTAATTAGTTGATCGCAATAAAATTAAAGAACTCATCAAGCAGCAGTATTATTGAGAATTTATTGTAATTGGTTTTAACTTCATATCGTACGTTCCTTGTTAGTTAATTGTGCTCCTGATTCATAAACATAAGTACACTAGTAATAGTTCACGTACTTTGCACGTGGTTATATTAATCCAAATATAGTATCTTTTAGATATAAATTTTTAATTTTTTTGGTGAAATTTGATTGTTTACCTGATAACAGAATATTTATAGTTTTAATTTTTTAACTAATTATTGCTACAAAGACTATCTAATTATGAACTCTATGATCTATAATTTTGAATTTACTTTGATTTTTGGAATTCATTTTGTGCTTTTTGGTAAATTATGGATTCAACTTTGATAAACAATTCTTAGTACGGTTATGTTTCACCAAAGTTGTTATATACTCACAATATTTTATAATTAAATCATAATATTATTTTTAATATTGTAGAAAAGATATTGTTAAATAGAAAATACATGTATACATGTCAAGTGCGAGCCGAGTACATAAAATTCATAATTATTAGCAAAATAAAGACTTAAACCATAAAATCAATTTCTGAAGGGTATTAGAGTAAATAAATTGGCTTGTTAGATTTTGTTATTCTAATTATTTTCACTACACTCACGCTTCCTTTACCCCTTGGAAAGCTTGTTGACAAGCGGTAGTCTAGATGTGCCTTTTTTTTACTTAAAAATAAAACCCATGGTTAAGTTTTTGATAAAATCAATGAATTGTAACAGTTGAAAAATTTTGTATCAACATTTTGAATGTTATTTTTTCATTGCTAAGACAAACGAAATGTAATAGTATAATTAGAATGAATTAATTATTTAAGAATAAGATATATGAACCATGCTATTATCTAACTTTGCATGAACATTTAATTTTTCTACCTTATAATTTTGCAGTTGGACTTACCAATTTTTTTTTTTTGAAAATTTGAATTGAATAATGTGAGATGCATTGTTGTATTTGGATTATTTAAATTTTTCTAAGTGTTAGTCATGAGGCTAGTAAAGAATGTAAATGATTTATATTGATTAATCATCTTAGATTGGCTATGTAGTTGTCAATTGACATTTAATTGATAGAAAGAGTTAGATTCTTTTGTTTTTGTTTTTCTTTTAGTATTTCTTCAAATTGATAAAAAGCACATAATTATATATCTATCTCTTGATATTCATATCAAGATTTTCCAAATGAATGTGAACTTTTTTTTCTTATATATTTATCTTTTATTCCAAGAGCATCTATTTAGTAATAGATATTAATAGATAGATAGATAGATAGATAACCAATCTACCAATCTATCTACGAATATGAGCAATGAAAGAATCCATCTCCAAGCGACTAACACCACCTTCCGTAACAGACCCCTTAATAGTTTTGCTCAATTCTTTAGCCCTTTGCCTCATCTCCTCTCCTTCTGCAGAATTCATCAATCTTCTCACAGCATTTTCAATAGTAACAGAAGTCACAGGTTCATCTCGCCGCGACCAGTCCCTTACTGGTAGGCCAATCTTCAGCAGCTTTTCCATCAGGACAGCGTTCCACGGCTGGTCAGTATGCATAGGCCATGCTGCCACTGGCACTCCCATGCTAATGCTTTCCATGCACGAGTTCCAGCCGCAATGACTCATGAAACCACCAGTTGATGAATGTGCAAGAACCTCCAACTGCGGTGCCCACTCCCTCACAACTATACCTCTCCCTTCAATGCTCTCTTCAAAGCCTTCAAGCAACTTAGCCCTTCTAACCTCCCCTTCAAAAATATCTCCTTTATCTGCATCCCTGAGTACCCATATGAACTTCTGCCCGCTTTTCTCCAATCCAATAGCGATCTCCACGGCTTCTTCATCTGATAATGAAGTTGTTGAACCAAAAGAGACAAAAATAACAGAGTCCTGGGCTTGCTTGTCAAGCCACTCCAAGCAATAGTGTCTCTTGTTGGAGTTTTTCAGCCCATCTATTATTACAACTGGATTGAGGGGACCAACAGCCCATTGCTTGTCATTATCAATTATACTGGTTTTTGTTAAGAGATCAAGGTAGGGACCCTCTATCTCTCTGCACGTATTCAGCAGGTATCCAGAGATAATTGGTTTGGAATCCAGTTGCAATTTTATAAATTCCATCATCTCTGGAGGCGTGCAACCTTCGTTGGATGGAAGAACTTTGAGTAGTTCGAGTAGTTCAGGCTCGGCGAGTGTAGGTTTCCCTTCTAGTTCCCAAATGAATGCGTAGCCATAGAAGGCCGAGAAGATACTAAAGCTGTATGACTCCACATTTGGAATCAAATGCGCATCCTGGATGACATATGACATGGCAGTCATAAATAACTACCAATCTTTTTGTTGCTCTTGAAAGTTGCTCCAAAAGTGCGTAAACTGGCTCGCGAAGTTTGATCGATGCATTAAACAATGGCACGAGTTGAACGGGGAATTTGTCCGGGCGTTTGGATTGGGCGGAGGAGTTTCGTAACAAGGGATAGAAAATTCGTGAAAATTGATGTTAGAAATGACAAGAGGATCCCAACCTTGGACGCGAACCTTTGCTGGCGGATATGGGTGGCCAGGCCAATGTAGTAAACGGGTATGTTATGGGAGGAAATGAGGCAGGAGAGATGGAGGAGTGGATTGAGATGGCCTTGTGCTGGAAGCGGAACCATGACCACAGTCACTGGAGTTTGTTGAATACTCCTAGTATTATGGCCTTGGTTTGGGTTTTGGCTTTGGACAAGGGCCATTTCCTTCGAAAGATTTGGGAACTGGCAGTCGTGGACAGCTCTTGACTGTCAGCTGGCTAAGATTTCTTTTGGTCTTTGTGGAATCATGGTAGGATTTTTTTGGTCTTATAGAGATGAAAGATGAAAGCTAGGGACGTAGGATTCCTAGTTGAAGTAGGATATCTTTTTCCACTCTGACCCCTTGGGTTTGTGAATGGCATGCAAAATTTGAATTTTGAATTTTGAATTTTGGATGGCAAAATTGAAAAGTTAATTCAATTATTCATATCAACAGTCATTTTTGAATTTTTAAAGCTGTTCAACCACATATGGGATCCTCTGTTTGGATTTTAGTGTATACTATAAAAATTTTTAAAAAGTACTCTAAAAGTTACTTTAAAAGGTATTTTAAATTTTTTTAATGTTTAAAAAATATTTCAAAATATATTTTAAAAACTCTACTACTCTTAAATATGCCAAAATATTTTCTAAAAATATCCCAAAATATACTCTAAAAACTCTGCTACAGTAAAATTTTTCAAAAACACCCTAAAAAACAACTAATCTTAGTTTCACTTACTAATACTGCTAATGTGACACATAACATTGAATGCATATTCAGGGGATGTTTGATAAATGTTTGGACAGGAAAGTGGAACCACGTAGTTTTGCATCGTAGATTGTATGTAATAATTAGGCACGAAGACAAAAGTTTCAAACCAAGATTTAGAAGCTTTTTTCCAACTCTGTGCCTTAGACCAAAGACACAGATCAAGAGTCTCTGCAATCACCAATCGCAATTGTATGGTACAATGTAGACAACAAGACAAGGGATATAAACACTAATACAATAAATATAGATATTATGACAATAATATGCAAAAAACACAACAAATTTTAGCACTCCCTCAAAATTGGGTCCCCAAATCAATTTCATCCATCCAATTTCAAGTTGAGAACATTCCTACCATTAAATGCACCATACAATCCAACCTGCAATTGTATGAACCCTATCCCCAAAGACACATCTTGACTAAATTTTGCCTTGAACAGGCTTGCATAGATTTTGGATCAATTGGTTTCCATTATGTGCACTCCAATCGCGAGTGCTATAAGCAGACTGGGAAAACTTCCTCTATTTCCTTCAGTTATAAATTTTAAGATAGCTGAAAACTAGGTAAAAAAGTAAGGTATATCAACTAAACTAGAATGCTATATAAAATCGTAATATTCATTTGAGGAATGAAGTTTAAGTAGCAATTGATTTAAAGTAATTAAGTTCGGTGTACGGCGTTTTAATTTTATCTCTGTTCCCCTTCCTTTTAGATGTTTAGTTTTGAATTCTCGTGATTGACAAGCCTAATAATTATCAAGACAAAAAAAATTAAAAATAATGAAAGGAAAATGATAAATACTTGTTGGTAATGTTATAAACCAATAGTGCAATTTCAGTTTGCATACTTGATATTTCAATTAGCAAATGTATTATTTGCGTGCAAGATGTTTCAACCAGCTATTTTGTTAGATGGGAGATTTATTACTTTACCTCCATAACTTGGCTCTAGTTTCAATCAGTTCCTCTAAAATGACTTCAAATAAACTATTCTGTAAGCCCTTCTTTCGTGTCAAGATCAGGGTACTAAAATGAAATGAATTAAATTAAACTAGGTTTTCTTTGCGTACTTGAGAGAAATGTTACAACTAGCTAGTTTGGCAGGTCCGAGCTAGATTTATAGATTTAGCTCCATATATAATGGTTTATGGTGGCGCTGCATTAAATGAAATAAATAAATATTAATTGTGTGCCCCTCTTTCATGTCATTTTTGTAGTACTCCATTAAAAATGAAATAAGCCACTGCCACAAGTTGCTAGACGTGGAGATATATAGCTTTAGCTCTGTAGGCATGTAAAGTTCCAATTAATTCCTATTTTGGCATTTCAAATAAGTTTATGGTGCTACATGGAAATGACAAACCATCAATAAAGGTTTCATTTGCATATACTAATATGCGTACGTAATATTTCAACTGACTAGTTCTTTTCCCAGATGGGCGATTGATAGCTTTAACTCCATAAGTTTGGCATTTGTTTCAATTAGTCTGGATAGAATGTTTAGGAATAAATTATTTTGTGAGCTCTTCTTTCATGTCAACCTTATGGTACTACAATGAAATGAATTAAAACCAATAGTATAGGTTTTATTTACATATTTGAGAATATTTCAACAAGCTAGTTTGGCAGATTCGAGACTTATAGCTTTAGCTACATATTTAGTAGTTTGTGGTACCGCATTAAATAAAGAAAATATAATAAATAATTGTGCGCATTACCACTGGCATGTCATATTTATGGTGATAAATTAAACTGAAATAAGCCAATACCATAGGTTGGTAGACTTGGAGATTTATAGCTTTACCTCCACAGGCTTATATTGATTCCAATTAATCCATATTTCATGGTTGCAAATAAGTTCTTGGTATATATTGAAATGAAAAACCATTCACATAGGTTGCATTTGCAGGTGCTGATGATGTGCATTCTTAATATTTCAGTTAACTAGTTATTTTACCTGATGGGAGATTGGTAACTTTAGCTGCATAAGTTTTGGCACCAGTTTCAATGAGTCCCTACACTACAACAAAAATGGTCTTTTCTGACATATCTATAAGGACACTTGTTGGTTTGTACCATTATAAAACTTCTATCATGACACTAGTTATCAACTCAATAATATATACTCTAATTTTTTTTATTTTATTTGATATAAAAATAATAATGTACCTTTAGACTCCCTATTATGACACTTACGAAAATGTGAGATACACCAAAAAAAATTAAAACACAAAACGACGTCATTGGATTTTGGCGGAAGATTCCTTTGCCAAAACACTCGGTGAAATCTCAAAACTTCATTTTGCCTCCCAGTGAAATTTTGCTTCTTCTTTTATCTCTCGCACAAAGTCTCTTTCTCGGCAAACTGTCTCTCAAAACTCTTGGCCAAAATTTTGCTTTCCCGCAGAGTTTTTCCTGTTGAATCTCTCCGCAATCAAACTACCCTTACTTTCCCATTGAAGGTATGTAATTGCATGATAAATTTTTGCCCTAAATTGATTTCTCTCGGTTGCTAAATTTTTGCCCTCTGCCTCTCTCGGCCACTTTTCTCTCCTCTGCTCCCTACCTCCGCCGTCCCGTCGCCCCTACTCTTTCCCTCTCATCATCAGGTTTAGGTTCGTCAAAACCAGAAAATGGAACAACATGACATTGAAGAGGACGAGTTCGGATTCTCCAGAAATTATTTCTTAGCAAACGAATTAGGCAATTCCGGTAAGAAATCCAGCCGCATGCTCGCAGATATCGATGTCGTCGATGAACAGGTTATACTCTGTAATTTTTCTATATGTAAATTTTGGTTGGTGGTTTCCTGCAAAAAGAGTTACGTTTTTGGGCCTTTTCCTTACTGAATAATGCAGGAGCTAAGGGAAGCCCTCGCCCATCTCCCCAACATTTCTAATTTCCAAATTGGTGTCCGACGAAAATTAGGGCTCTGAGTCTGAGAGAGACCTTAGATTTGGGGCAGTTATTCTTTCTTCGATTTTAACGATCAGCAGCAAATGTCGCCTCCTCCTGGACCCTACTCCGGCACCAGCACTCTCGCCTTAGTAAACCATCTACCTCCGCCAGCTTTAATTTCTCACAATTTCATTGATGTCTGATCTAATTTGGATTTTTTTCGTTTTCGTATAACTGGTGGCAGGTGGCTCGTGCTTCAGCCTTCATGTTTGGAGTCGTCTATGGAAATCTGAAACTTAAGTATCTTAAGGTATTATTCTCTATTATTTTTCTATTTTTCTCTAATTTTCTTTTGTTTACTTTTGTCTGATTTTGAGTTCTTTTTGGGTAATTATTTTTTGTTAGTTGGTGATTTGGGTTTACATAGTCAGAAATGAACATGTATGGTGCATTTAGATTTGATATTTTTTGGGGAGTTTTACAGTCCCTTTAGGGTACTACACGGATGAGATTAAAGGACTGTAGCATTTTGTTGTTTTTTAAACTGAGTGTTAGAGAGTGGTTTTAGAGGATTAAGCCGTAGAATGATTAGGCTTTATAAATCATAGCTTGCTTTATTCGTTACCCGAATGTAGACTTGTATAATTTACTTTAGTACTTGGTAATCACTGGGAACTGATTCAGTTTGTTGAGTGTTATAAGAAGTACTGGTAGGCTTTGGCAGCATAGGGGTGTATTAATAATGAGTCGTACATGGATATTTGAGAGGCTTGAGTCATGGGGATTGTAGCTTCTGATGCATCTGTGATGTTGAATTGGTGATACAATCAGCACTAGTTTATCATGCTGTTGGATAGCAGTTAAAAGTTATCTTTTCGTGTGAGAGAGTATATAGACAAAATGCCGAAACTTTAATTTGTCTCCTTGTCGTGGTTGCCTTTGGTGAGGTTCTGACCTGATTTTGCATGATCCCTTAATCTGATTTCGAAGAAGTGCTTTGATCTGATGTACGAGTTTATAACTTTGAACTTGGACAACATCTATGGTTATGTTTGTGTGAAATAAGATTAAATTTTGCTAGCATATGATTCTTTAGCTTAAGGGATGCTTGGTATCGAACACTGTTCTGACTGATCATGCTGGTGGTTCTACCATCATTTTCATAAAAGAGAGAAATTTAAGAATCTCTCATGCCTCTGAGCTCCTGAATCTGTGCACTTTTGTGTCTGCATCCACACTCGTCCCTTTTGTCGTGACAAATGCCCCTTGTAGTTGGTCAAACATAATATATATTATCTGATGTTTAAAGGAGAATGATTAATCTGCTTAGTCATACTGTCTTTTGTTCAGTGTATTACTTGACAGTGTTGGTACTGTGATCACTACTGTATGTAATGTTGCCTGGACGACGAGCTTTAGTTTCAGCTTGTTGACAATGTTTGCTGTTCAGGCACCAGTTAGTGATTGGGAGTACAATGCTACGCTCCCCAAAACTGCGACACCTTGAGCAATCCATACACAGAGTTTGCATAGGCAACCATAAATACAGAAATTACAAATATGATCCCGGGCTGCATAACTAATTCCAGAATGGCAAAACTGGCAGCAGTTTAGTGCATAAGATGCTCCTCTAACATACTACAAAAACCTTCCTAAAGGGGATAGCATTATAACTAAGTCTTCATATAACAAAACTATATTGTAGGCGTTTCTGGAACTTGGTTCTCACAATAAACAATCACATACCCCACTTTCCAAATTTTCAAAACATAGGTGACAGGACCAGGTTAGTGTTAGGTACATACGTGATTTTGTGTCCAAAAAGTTTTGAGAAAAAAGGAATAAAGAAAAAAGAATCCTAGTTTTCGATGTACAAAAAATCAAAGGACAGTTTGATCAAGTCCAACAGTCTAAACTGCAATATCAACCAAACATAGTGGAAAAAGAACAGAAAAGATTGACTGAACCTGGACAGATCTACTAAGAAGATCCATTAAGAAGAAAATGGTAGATCTCTAAACATTTATGCCTCAGACGTCAATCTAAAGCATTTTTCAGCTATCAAGGAGGAGATGGCATTTCTTGAAATATGGCCATCAACTTTATTATGCCCCTTAGCTCAAATGGAAAGTTTCCTACAGAGTTGCATGTAGGTCTGACACCCCTTCTACCTTTATTGTTTGACAATCTTGTATTCTTATTTTAGGGGGTCCTAATTAAAGATAACATAAGCACTGGAAAAAGGAGCAGAAATGTAACAGCAAAACCAAAAAGCACTGAAGATATAGCTTTCTTGGTGGCATCTGATAAGTAGCAACAATTAAGTCTCCTAACCTCTGTACTCCCGTATAAGTTCAAGATAGCAGTATGGGGCAATAGCTTCAGCAAACTCTCACATAGGGATAGGTGCAAAACTTCACCAGTTAAAACTAGCAACTTCAAAGAACTACGAAGTCCCATATAATGTGGACCTTGCAAAGGAAGGAGGACTGCTCTCAATAGTGATGGAACTGCAAGTAGGAAATTGCAGTACATAGTTATGTCCAATATCTATAATTTTTTCCATCGCATTTGATAGACCAAAGGCTATATTTCTAGCATGACATGATTTCCAGTAGGTTGAATTGCTTGAACGCAAACTATTTCCTGGGGTGTTATTATATTATTATTGTTGCAATTTTTTTCCTATCATTTTCCAATCTCAAATGCTCAAGAATTGGAAAAAAAATTTCTGTTTCCCCAGATCACTGGATACACTTTTCTTCATCCCTTCAATTTCTCGGCTGTTTTCTCTTCTTCTGAAGGATTGGCACTAACCTCTACTAAAGCATAGCCGGACTGCTCCACCTAGAGATGGCTGAAGGAAGTGGAAATGAGGAGACAACTCTTGAGCATACATCAACATGGGCAGTGGTAGTTGTTTGTTTCATCTTGATTGCTGTTTCCATACTTATTGAACATGGTCTTCATCTTCTGGCTAAGGTAAGCCATACATTTCTATTATGATTCTACTAATGTTTGAAGCACTAAATGTGAAATTGCTATCTATTTTGAATGAGTATCTGTTTCTATGAAAACTTTGGCCAAATATGCATATGACAATAGTTTCTAATGAAGTTACAAACGATGCTGAACCTCTGGCATTATACCAAGAAGGTGTTAATCAAGTTAACTGGTTACACTTCTAAGCCCTTGCCTGTGGGCAGAATCTGAGCTAGCTTTATTCATTTGTAGCAAGAAGTAATTTTGCATGCCAGTGCCATGCATTGTTGACTAACTTGTCGCATTCAGTGTTTGGACAAGTGGGAGTATATTGGCGGCACTTGGTTCCTTTCAGCAAATGTGGTTTTCAAAATCTGAGTAAGCTTTTACATCCACTCTACCTTTCAATATTCAACTTTTTTTCTTTTTTTCTCCCCATTTTCAGTCTGTTTTATCTCTCGATTAACAGGTTTGAGGAACATGGAACTTCTTATGTTCAAAGAAAATGCCCGTAAAGTACTTTACTGGTGCAAACAATTATCACATTAGACAGAAATTCATGGAGCTGACTTCACTTTGATTAGTTTGCTGACGGTATGGGTTGCTCGGTTTTAATATCCTGCTTTATAGGAGCCCAAACAATGTACTATATATATACTATACCTCTCGCGGATCGTTGCTAATATTGTACAATTACGTTACCTGACTTTTAGCATTTCTTTCAACTTGTTAGGGATGAGAGTCTTTTTGTTTGTGCACAAGAAAGTCTTTCAAGTTATTGTAAATGAGAATCTTTCGGTACTTTATTGGGATTTTAGTACTTGCTTTGAGCACTTGTTTGCGATTTTAGTAATTGCTATGTTTGTACTTGTTATCGACTTTTAATTCAATGAATTATATTTGAGTATCGACTTCTTCTTTTAAATTGCTATATGCATTCTGCTCTTTGAGATAATTTTACAAGCCCCTTAGGATTTTGGTTGATGGAATGTACAGCAGGGAGGACTAATTGCAGGTTGCTTCCATATAAAAAAAAAAACAGGGAAAAAACTCCTGGCAATTAAAAGTGTCAGCATAGCTTAGCTTCGAAAAACACTAGTGACAAATGGGCATGTCGTCCAAAGCAGTGTAAATTCACATGGCTACGTGTCCTTAAAGTCATATATTAAGACAACTAAAGATGCCTTCATAAATTGGATATACTACTGATCCGCTACTGATGTTCTAATGCTATACGGACACTTTCGATTATCACAAAAAAAAGTTTTTGTTGGCAGAGGGAATGCTATAGCAGCATGGTTTTCCGGACACGTTTGAATGTTGCTAAAGATTTGAGGCTATCCCCACATTGGAAGGGACAACACTCGCCCTAGGTGTGAGGATAGATAAAATGTCAGGTTAGATTATCTATACTGACACTTTTAAATGCCGCTAAAGGCCATTTTTGTTGTAGTGCTATAAAATGCCTTGAAATAAATTATTCCGTGAGCCCTTCTTTCATCTCAAGCTTATGGTACTGCATGCAATGAAATGGATTAAAACCAAGAGTATAGATTTTATTTGCGTACTTGAAAGTATTTCATCTAGCCAGTTTGGCACATTTGAAAATTATTATAGTTTTAGCTCTATATCTGATGGTCCAAGGCACTGCATTAAATGAACAAGTAATAAATAGTTGTATACGCCCCTCTGGCATGTCATGTTTATAATACTGCATTAAAATGAAATTAGGCAAATACCATATGTTGCCAGGCTTTACCATATGTTGCTAGACTTGAAAATTTATAGCTTTAACTCCACAAGCGTGCACTAGTTCCTAGTAATCCCTTTTTTATGGTTTCAAATAAGTTCAAGGGAATACATTGAACATGAAAAACCATTCACATAGGTTTAATTGGCATATGCTGATATGCATACTTACCTTTTCATCTAACTAGTTATTTTGCTCGATGGGAGATTGATAGTTTTAGGTTCATAAATTTGTTACTAGTTTTAATCTGTCCTTTTAGAATGCTCTGAAATAAATTACCATAGGCAGGGGTGTGAATCGGAATCGAAATCGGTAATTCAAAACTTTGAAATCAGAGTTTTTCGGAATTTTGGCATCAGAATTTTCAACTGAATTTGATTTTGAATTCATCAACTCCAAATTCGAATCCGTTCCGAATTCACCGAATTTAGGAACATAAAAATTATTATTATTATATAAATGTTATATTACATATATATATTATATATATGAAAAATGAATTTGAAATTGAAATAGAAAATTGGAATTCCGATTTCAAATGGTGAATTCGAAATCGGAATTTCCTATTTGAAAAATTCCATTACCGAATTCAAACCAAATTCGCATAATTCGAAATCGAAAATCCCGACTTCAGTCCCAAATTTTGAATTACTGATTTCGAAAAATTTGAATTCGATCGGTAAATCGAAATTTTTCGATTTTGCACACTCCTAACAATAGGAGTGTCAAACTTATGGCATCGCAATGAAATGAATTAAAACCAGTAATATAGGTTTTATTTGCATACTTGAAGCATTTCAACTAGCTGGCTTGGCAGATTTGCAAGATTATAGCTTTAGCTCCATATATGATGGATATGGCACTGCTATGAATGAAATAAGTAATAAATAATTGTGAACGCCCCCTCTTGCACGGCATGTTATGGTACTGCATTAAAACAAAATAAGCCAATACCATAGGTTACTAGTTTCGAGTAATCCCTTTGTTATGGTTTCAAATAAGTTAAAAAGCTACAACATTGAAATGAAAAACCATTACCCTCAAAAAAAATGAAAAACCATCACCCTCAAAAAAAAAAATGAAAAACCATTTACATAGGCTTCATTTGCATATGCTGATATGCTTACTGTATTTCATCTAACTAGTTATTTTGCTTGATGGGAGAATGACAGATTTAGCTCCACAAGTTTGGCACTAGATTTTGTTAAGCCTTTCGTAATAATAGTTATGGTACTACGATGAAATTAGGTGTGTCAATAAGTAGAGTATGGATTGCATCCATTTGATATAGATTCAAACCCATTAAACAAATTCATACCCAGACCTAGAACCTTATAGGTCTGAAAAAGTAAATTCAAACCCGAACCCTCATGGATTTAGATATCCAATGTGTATCTATGAATATTTTTCAGAACATATAGTAAAGAACTAAACGAAAATTATTTTGAAAATATATAGAGTTCAAAAATAACATAAATACCATCTGATTTTAATTTTCGAATAATAAAATTACATTCAAGATGTTGAATGCAATATTATAAACTCAAAGAAATAACTATTATCAACTAAAACTATTTATTTTCAAAGTTTCGTTTGCATCTACATTCAATCTTTCATTTATTTACTTTTACTTTTTCACCTTTTCCTAAAACGGTTTGTATCAATTACAATGACTTAGAATATTATATTATTTTATAAATTTATTGATATATATATATATATATAATATTTATGCATGGGTTTGGTTAATGTCAGATAAGGATCTAGATTTGGGTTTGGATTATAGAAAATTAAATTATGCCCGAATCCATGACTCTCTTACAGGGTCTGAATTTGAGTAAACTCTAGGTTTGACAAATTAAACCAAACCCTTTCACATATGTTAGGTCTGTATTGAATTTAAATAAGATCCGACCCATTGACATGCCTAATTGAAATGAAACAAATTAGTAGGTAGACGATACTGTCACAGCAAAAATTTTCGTGTCAAAGCAAACTGCCTTAAAAGTCCCAAATGCCCTTCACTACCTGTAGTCAAAATTTCTAGTCAACGTTTTACGACCCACCAAAACACACACTTCCTTGCTCTCTCCTCCCCTGTTGGGGAACCTAGGGGTGCAAACGAGCAGCTCGAGTCAAGTTCGAGCTGGCCGCAAAATATTAAACTTGAGCTTGAGTACATATATATATATTTTTATTTTTTAATAGTAAAATTACATATGTATCCTTAATATTTTATTATTTATTAAGAAAAAATATTATTTTATTTATTTTTTAAAAAATAAAATAATTATGTTTATTTTTTTTGATCTCGAGCTCGAGTTTCAAAATTGTCAGCTCATCGAGCTCGAGCTCGAATTCGAATTAGATAAAACTAAGTCAAGACTTGGCACGATTAGACCAAAGTTCGAATTTACTCGATTCGTTTGCAGCCCTAGGGGAACCTCTCCTCCTTTAGTATCATCTTCCTTTCTTCTCCACTTAATTTACACAATAAATGACGTGCGCGGAGTATACATATACAATTAAGCTCATCCTAATCAAGTTTTACATTTATAAACTCCTAAATACCCCACACGCGATTTATCGCAAGTATACGAATCGTGAGCGAGTATAGGGTATTAAGGGTCGATCCCACAAGGAAGATTGCAATTACCGGTACTACTAAAGCTTCTCTATTATTTAGACTATCAATGAATTATAACAAATTAAAACCTACTAAAATTATACAAGAAAATAACAAATAAAAGCTCCTTAGGTTGTGGTATCCCCAACTACTCATGCAAGTGCTATATTTGGATCATTTAGTACTACATCTAGGCTAGTTATAGTGTAATTTCCTTAAACATGTGAAACCTACTTTCGTAGTGAATCAACTATACTCATAACTAATCCATACCTATTTTCATGGTTATGAAATTAGCTACAAGTTCATTTCTTCAATGAAATTACATGAAATGAATCACTAAAAACCACATAAGTGCACCTCTACTTTCGTGAGTGTACTCCTTATGTTTAGCACTTCTTGAACTAGTGTTAAATCTCAATTTTCATTGCAGAAACAACACCTTAGATAATCACAATCAATGGTACCAGATTAATCATGATTTAAGAAGCCAAAGTGCTAAATAACTTGCTCAAATCGTAGCAATCAAATAACCAAACAATTAACACTAACAATCATAGAAAGTTCAACCAAACCCAAGGTATAAACTTTAGAAACACATAATGAACACAAAATCCAGAACTTGTATATTAACTAAACTTGGAATCAAATACAAAAGATAAAGAATTTGGAAGGAATACAACCCTTGTCACATGAGCTTTCTTCCTTGCCTTCTTCATCCTCCATCTTCATCCTAATCTAGATAATAAACAAGAATGGAAAAGCTACACTACTCTATACTAAACTAAACTAACACTTAGGAAGATGAAAGAGCTACATTTCTGCAGCTTCAAGCTTTCTCCCGTAGCTCACTCTCTATTTTTCTGCTATGAACTCCAATCTCTTCCCTTTTTTGCAATGAATTTGGCTCTTTAATGATGAAAGGTTGGTCAAGAAATGAGGCCTAGACCACTCTTTTACAGCTGCAAAGTAGTTCTCACATGTCTGGCATTGCATGTGACTTAGTGGAGGTGAAATTGAGTTTTCCGCGTAAAAAGCAGCCTTCTCTGACCACAATCCGGCCAGGAATCCGGCCACAAATCCGGCCAAATTCAGGCCGGATTGCTACAGTAAATCTGGGCTGCTACAGTGATCCGAGCTGCCACAGTACCTCGGATCCGTATGGATCCGAGCTCGGTTCCACTAACCCAGAAACAGCCGAGGGTTCGGATGAATAGTGGATCCGAGTGTGGATCACTTGCTCTGTTTTTTGCCCAACTTCAACCGATCTTTTCTTGATGTTAGAGGCTGAACCAGCTCATGTCTAAAACACGAAAGTTGTAGCCTTTTGAGTTATCTTTCTAATGCATCAAGAATCACCTCATTTGGATCTGTGTAGGCTGAGATATGACTGAAATACCCTTGCCTGCTCCATGCCTTGTTCCAGTTTCGACCAATAACAATTGACTCTGTACTTCGGCTTTTTGACCTGGAAAACCTTCAAACTAGATTCAGATGTCTTCACCAAAGTTGTAGATCTATCTCTTATCTTCAAATGGGTTCAGGAATCATCCCAATCCGATCATTGTAACTCAAGTTATAGCCGAAATACGAAAATGTGTCAAAACTGTCAAAATACACAAAATCCAAATAAAAAGTGATAAAAACCTCATTTAATCACTTAAAAACATTTATTCACCAATTATAGCCAAAATAATTCATTTTCTTCCAATAATATAACCAAAGTGACTAAAAATAATATAAAATGTCATACAATTATAACGTAAATTAGTCACTTATCAATAAAGAACCCTAGACTCTCTCCATTGCAAAATTGCAGCAAGGTTCATAAATAATTTCCAATACCCAAACTTTCGTCAAACCCCAAAATTTTTTGCTCGAAAACAAAATAGTAGTCCAAGGTACGCTTACACTCTTCTTACAACCCCAGCCCAAATCTTAGATGCATCAAGAATTCGTAATTTGTCATCATCAAATAATTTCTGGATCCAACACTCACATATTTTAATTGCAGTACAAGAGATTCTGTTCGCAATCTTATTTTATCTCCAAGAACCCACAACAATTGCTGAGAATATGGATGCCAAGGATGACAAATGGCTAAACTAATCTGGATACATGGCATTCTGGATGGAGAAGGATGACTGATGGAGGAATTAGTTTCTTGGTAATGCAAGTGTTTGGGTGTATCAAGTAGGGCTACACACAAGTCAAGCCGCTTGCGAGAAATTCGAGTCAAAACTCGATTCGATTTCAATCAACATCGAACTCGAACTCGAGGTCAAAGATTTAAATTCTTTAGCTTGCAAACCAACTTGATTATATATATATTGTCGCACCTTGTTTTTGAAATAAAACTGAAAGTGTTTAAAATTGAGTTTTTGATTTTTAAAAATAAAGAAGAAAGTCCTAAAATGGGACTTAGAGAATGCGACGGTTTGGACCCAAAATATTAGTCTAAAAAGGGTTTTTAGAGAAAAAAATTAGAGTCGTCACTTGGTATCGAGTTTAGGTGTACCAAATTACTCAAAATATATTTTTAATGAAAAAACAAATAAACCTTTTTTAGACGACTCCAAATCTTTGAAAACAATAAAAATGAGTTTGGAAATCACAGTTGAAAAAAGGGAAGACAAAAATTTAATCGACTCAAATCTAAGGCACCCTTCAATCTAGTCAAGATTAGCTGCAAGATTTAGTAAAATGTTTTCCTAATCTAACATATAAACTCATTACATTTGAATGCTTCTGTATGCATGCAAACCTAGACCTAGAGGTAGGGATGCAAATGAACCAAACCGCTCGCGAGCGGCTCGAGTCGAGCTCGAGTTGGCTTGAGTCAAACTCGAGCTCAAAATATTAAGCTCGTTAGGCTCGCGAGTTCGAGTATATATATATATATATATATATATATATATATATATATATATATATATATATATATATATATATATAATATTATTTTATTAATTTTTTAAAAATAAAATAATTATTTTTTATTTTTTTGAGCTCGAGCTCGAGTTTTAAATTGTCAGCTCGTCGAGCTCGAGTTCGAGTTCAAGTTCAATAAAAATAAGTTAAGGTTCGGTTCGATTAGACCAAAACTCGACTCGGGAGGGATGAATTGTCTCTTTAAAACTTAATTGGTACCAATCACATTAATTGCGAAGCCTAAGAATAATTTTTTGAAAAGGTCACAAGAAATGCAAATATGAGACTCGAAAAAAGAAAATTATGATATATATATATATATATACATGTCCTAGAAGGGACATATGCAACATAATTGGTGAGGAAAGCTAAAATTCGTGAACAATTTTCCTTCTTACAGAGGGGGATAAGAGCGTGCTAAGTCTAAAGAACCATACTCGCTTATTCTCCATATTCGGAGAGTGACTCTCAGTCTAATCAAGCAAATAGACTAAATGATCTAAATGAAATGCAAGTCTAAATGGTATGATTTGTACATATAAGGATAAAGGGATTAATATAGAGGATATTCAATGCAAATGGAAATAACTTTAAAATGAAAAAAATGCATAAAATGAAATAAATGTCATACAAAGTGTGAATCTAGCACGCGAATAGCCTAAAAGGACTAGCAAATGGCATGATTTGCACATATAAGGATAAAGGGATTAATATAGAGGATATTCAATGCAAATGGAAATAACTTATAAATGAAAAAAATGCATAAAATGCAATAAATGTCATACAAAGTGTGAATCTAGCGCGCGAATGGCCTAAAAGGACTAGCATTAAATCAGCCCATTTCTACAAATTCTCACTAGCGTTGGACTAGTGAGAAATCGGAAGAAAAAACCATAACTAGCATTGAACTAGTATGGTGACATCATACACTCATTATAAATAAACAAATAAATAAAGCAAATAACACATAAAGCATAGAGAGCACATAACACGTAAGCATAATATTTAGATGCAAAACCCTAAGAAAGCGAAAAATTATATAAGCACACAAACACACAAGTATACTAGCAAATAAAACCTAACAATTACATTTGGAAACCCTAACTATAATCTAAAAGGGGGATTTTGAAAATAATACACCCGTGTATTACATTTATCTAACTAATTACATTTTTAGCAAAATTAAAATCTATCTATTACATGGCCTATCTAAATACATTTTCTTGGGCAAAAGGGTGAAACCTATCTATTACAATTTGGCATTCAAATGCCTCCCAAATAAGCATCTAAATTAAATAAATGAAAATTTAAAATGAGTAAATAAAAGAAAAAGTACTTAAAACATGCAATCACACATAAAAACACATAGGAGCACATAAAAAAACATTAAAAAAAATAATAGAAGGTACCTTCCTTGAAGTAGTGGCTAAATGATGTAGAGTTTGCCTTATTTATACTCTAAAATCAACAAAATGATCAAGGTACCAATTTAATTGATAACACTTTAAAAGAAAATGTAAACATATAGCAAATTCACCTTATTATTTTTAAGAAATGTGAATAAACATAAAATCCCTAAAAAAATACAAATTTTGTAAATGAAGCATGATTTACAATTTAAAGAAGATAAGCAATTGTAATTAAGAAATAATAAAAATTAAGGATCTAATTGCAAAAATTGAGAAGTTTTTTAGGTCAACTTATAATTCTCAAAAATAGCGTCAAAATTGAATAAAAAGTAAAATTTAGGGATCAAAATATAATTAAATTAAGGGCCTAAGTGAAAGAAATTCAAAATTTAGGGACACAATGAAATTACTCAAAAGAACAGGGTTTGTTTCTGATTTCACTTAGAAAAACAACCTTGGGCCATATTTTTGGGCAAAACTCTTCAGCCCAATACAAATGACCGGATTATTTTGTTAAAAAGAATGGATCAACCCAACTTATTTTTTTCTTCTTAAAACCAAATAAAAAATGTTGGGTTTGAATCTCAAAACCCATGCACAAACCCAACATAAAATAAATTCTTGGCCCAATTCTTTAGTCCAGGAACATGTTCCATTAAACATTTACAACTCAAATGGATCTAACATAACAAAACAAAACATGTTGTAAAACTAATAAAATAACAAGATATAGGATAAAATAAAATAGAGAGAAGTAGACAAAGGTAATAAACCCTTCTTTCTTATTCGCCCCAAAGAAGATCAAAAACTCACCTCTTAATACCAGAAATTAGGCCACATGATTGCATTTTCTTTATATAACCAATATTAACATGTCCTAATCTAGCATGCCATAAAGAAATGGAATTAACAATATGAGCAGAAGAAGATGCATTTTCATTGATCACATCAGAAATGTTGAGTACAAAGAGTCCCTGATTACAATAGCCCTTGTCCACAAATACATTATTTTTTGTCATTATAATCTTGCCAGATTCAAATGACACTTTCACTCCAACTTTTCCTAGCAAAGCTACGGAAACCAGATTTGCCCGAATGTTTGGTACATGCAGCACATCAATAAGAGCCAAAATTTTTCCTGAAGTGAGTTTCAAGAGTACTTTGCCCTTACCCAAAACTTTAACAGTTCGTGAGTCACCAAGGTAGACCACTTCTTCATCATCCCCTATAGAAGTATAGGAGGAAAATGCTTCTCGACTTGCACATATGTGTCGAGTAGCCCCAGAGTCTACCACCCACTCTTTCACATTAGCTGCAATGTACACTTGGGAGATGACAGCAGCAATTATATCATCTCCTTCGGTTAGGTGCACCTTAGGAGGATTAACATTTGCTTTGTCACCTTTATTGTGTCTACATTGGGCCAAATGATGTCCTGGTTTTCCACAATAATAGCAATTGCCTTTCTTTTTCTTAAAGTTGGGATTGTTGGACTTGATGTTAAAATTGTTGGGCTTGTAATTTTGGGATTTATTGGCGTACCTTTTGTTCGTGTTATTGTTGTTTTGAACGTTGCTTTGTATCAGGTTCACATTGAGACTCATTTCTTTAGCTCTGGCGGCTCTCATTTCTTTCTTGTTGGCATCTTCAATGAGAATGTGCTTCACGAGCTCATCAATAGTGTAGTTTTTCTGCTTGTGCTTCAGGTTGTTTTTGTAGTCAGTCCACGACTCGGGCAATTTTTCAATTAGCATGCCTGCTGCAAATTTTTCAGGCAAATTGATGTCTTCATTTTTCAAGTCCTCGAGTAGCATCTGGTATTCCGTGATTTGGACTTTCATTTCTTTGTCTTCCGTCATCTGCCATTGATTGTATCTTCCTATGACGAATTTTTGTTTGGTTGCATCTTCAGCGGTGAATTTTGTTACCAAAGCTTCCCAAATTGTTTTGGCCTCCTTACAGCTACAGTACACGTCAAACAGTTCATTTGAAAGTGTTTGCAAAATAGTATGCCTACATACCTTATTGGCATATTGCCACGATTCTTGTGTTTTGACATCTATGGTTGAAGCAGGTTGGGACTCCGTTAGTGCAAAGGCCACTCCATGGATGTCGAGTAGTGAGTGTACTCGTTCTTGCCACCTTTTGAAATTTTCATTGGCAAAGACTTCAACTCTGGAGATATCCGGAAATGGCTTGGCGAATGGAAGTGCAACTGCAACGGCCGCGGATGAAGGTTGTGGGGTGTTAACACTGTCAGATGCCATAGTTTCTTAGATTGTAGCAAAAATGGTGAACAGTGTTAACACGAAAGTACAAATAAATTGAACAAGCTTGAGTCGTGTTTGAAGAACACTGTCCTAAGAAACTATTTCAGGGGTATTGAAATGTTTCCCCAGGATTAAACAAGCCTTCCTCTTCTATCAAGAGGGAATTAGAACCAGCTAATTTTTAGTCCAGCAATAAGAGAGAGAGAGAGAAGAGAGAGCAGAGAGTAGAAGTGAGAATTAGAATGTGTGTCGTGCGTTCCAAATGAATCTGCCCAAGGCCTCTATTTATAACCTCTGTAATGGTTTTAAACGTTAGTAAAGGATAGATATTATCTCTTTGCTTGTTTAGAAAAAACAGGACACGTGCAATTTCAAAACCTTTGGAAATAGTCAAACAAACTTCAAGGAAAGCTTTAAACGTCAGAGCCTTTGGAAGAGTCAAACAAACCAATTCCAAGCTTTAACTTTGTTTGACCGAAAGTTGTGGGATAACATAATGCTCCACGTTTCCGTTTAAATCCATGTGCATGCCAACAACTTTTTCTTATCCGATAGAAGCAACCTGATAGAGTTTGAAATTGTCAAAGCATGACTATGAGTAACAAATCTTTTGAAATATACAACAAACGCAGCAGAAAAGAGGAGGAAATTCAGTAGTTTACCTCTAGTTCTCAATGGCTTTAAGCTAGGAGAAATTTCTGATCTCTCTCTCCCCGAATCTTAGCTAGATAAACTGAAATTCTTCTTGATTCTTGGCTGGTTCTCACGGTTGAAGGAGGGCAGAATGAATTCCTGGTTGTTGTTGCTTCTTTTCTTTTGGTCTTTCTCTCCTTTTTCCTCTTAATATCTCTCGGGTAGCTAGACTAAAGAATGAACTACAGCCAGCTTCTACTTGTTGCCTCTTAACCGATCAAAATTACATTTGCATGCTACTTGGCTAGCTAATGAGGACAAGTGTCCTCCAAATTTAATGCTGTCTTGTTTGCGGTTGTTTGCAGTTGGAGAAGAAAGAAAGCTTTCCGTTATTTATCTCTCGGGTCTTATTGTTTAAGAAGGTAGAGATAGTTTTCTTTCGGTGGTTAGTGGCAGACAACAACAAATGAATTGGTTTCTCTCGGTTCCAAATAGAAAGTAATAAGAGATGCTCGTAGATTGTAACCATTCTCAATTCCTAATAGACGGCAATATTAAGTAGTAGTATATTACCCTATTCTCGGTTCTAATGGTAGACAACTAGTAGTTTCTTTCGGTTTCTAACTAAAAGGGAAAATGCAACATTTAATTCTTTTACATATTAGGCATTTACATGATTTCAAACGAGTGTTTTTCCATGTTTATTTTTTTATTTATTTTTATAACAACAAATTCTAACTAATACTAATATTTAATGGTGTAGGTGATACAATTTCCTAAGGTATTACCGGTTTATTTGTTAACAAAAAGAAGTAATTAAACATGTATATTAATAATAAAAGAAAATGGAACATGTATTAAATTTTAAATAAGGCATAAAATTTTCATGCTCTCACACTGTCACTATTTCTTTATTACTACCACAGGTTTTTCTAATCAAAGTAAAGCAAAATCAAATATCTTTTCCTTTTGTATGCAGTATTTATGTTTAGTAAAAAAATTATTAAACCATTTTTACATTACATAATTTCTAATGAAATTAGTAATATTTTCTAAATAAATTGGAATAATTTGTAAAATATGTTATTTTTTTACCAATATAATCAAAACAGCTCATTGCGTAATAAGGTATTGTACAACTCATTTTAAGGTATGCACTGCAAGTTATTCATGCTGTTTTTACACAAGTATTTTGAATGCTGTTATCACAATATTTCCAGAAATACATACTCATCCATATATAATAACGGCAAAGTAGCGGCAAATACCTCAAGGAAGAACAGTACAAAAATTCACTCAACCAACAACATGGACCATTTAGGCGTGTCCTATCAAAGTATGAAATACACTTCCAAATATAAAGAGAACTTCTAGAAATTAAGTAAAACTACTTACTTTTTCTATACAAGTATGAACCTTCACGGTTTGATCCACAGGGTCGTAAAGACTATCAAGGTACAAAAGCACAAAGTTTCTGGGTCTTAAAGACGAGCAAGGTACCAAACGCCCCATGACTTGTACAAGCCCGTTCTCTCTAAATTTTGATTAGCCAAATATCCAAGCAAGTACAAATTGTAACATCGCATCAAATCAGATGTATAACATCCCCTGACATACATAAAATACAAAAGGAAATATTGTAAACATAAAACAAGTAAACACCAGAAATTGCAAACTAAGGAGATTAAACTACCTTGGAAGAAACTTAAATCATCCTAAAATATTTTAGCAAAGACGAACAAAAAAAATTGTACCCTCTCAAGAATAAAATTCCTTAATGGTCTTGGTTGAAATCTGGTTCACTCACTACAAAACCATCACAAGATTTATTATTAAAAAAAAAGCCACAATAGCACATAATCATAGCAAATAAGTGACATAAAACTTAGGCGTGAAGGAGGAAAAATGTACCTGAATATTTTCGTCTGCTAACAAGCTAGTGTTTCGTACATGACTATGGATTAACGAAGGATTGCATGCCCACATTAATGCCTATACAAATGCAAATACAGCACAATTATATTTCATGTCTTCACATAGAAATAAAAGCAAACTGTACATTACTTGACCAGGAGGAATGGAGAGGAACGAAGAACTCAAGCATCTTGGAGCTAGAGCATACGTTGAGCCAATGGGTGGAGTAACAGAACATATAGCTAGAAGGGCTATTTCAATAGCAGCATCCAAAATGCCTATACGGACTCAACTAATCGCTAATAAAGTCAATTGAAATCGAAAAACTTGCAGGACTGGCCGTTACTTATAACTTACGTAATGAGATGAGGGAAACAAGATTCTATAGCAAACCCGTCTTTAGTTAATAGATAATCCATCTTTCATCCTTTTCAGCTGCCTTCGTCAAGGAAGAAAGAATACTGACTTATTGCATCCATGCTGTGAATCTGATTGCATAATTACTTTGGAACGACTACAATTTTAGAGGGGAAGGAGAAAAATACTATCTAGATTCAAATATAATTGAGTAACCATAGTAACAGTCTATTTGGCAATTAGAACTTTTAATTTTCTCACTGCACATAGTAGCAATCATAACATACAAATTTCTATTTGACTAACGGAAGTGAGACAAGTTTTATATTTAGGTAGAAGAAATTTTGTACTTTAAGGACTAAAGTAGGACAGATTGTATATCTTAGGAACTAAGATGGGACCAGATTTATCCTTTAGGAATTAAAGTGTTCTATTTTGAAATTCAAAAATCAAAGTGGAAATTCGGTTCATAGTTGAAGAATGCATCCCTGTTTCATATGTACAAGGTTAAAATTAATAAACCATGGGTTTAAATAATTTATTTAATAGTTTTATCATCTGGTTTTTTCTTTTGGTCTTGAAGAAATAGAAATTACCGAACATATTAGTGTAGTCAACTTGTTCTCTTAAATTATACATAAAATCGAACTTTTGTATGCCTAATGAAAGCACTACATAGTTAGAAGTTAAAATGCTTGTTGCAATTGACAAATAAATTATGCTGTTTGGGTCGGTGGGTTTGAATTCAATAAAGCATTCAGTTGAATGGATTTGGAATTATGATCAATTGAAATACATTGTTTGGCTGGTTTTTTAAACTAGCAAAATTCCAAAGTTCACAAATATAAGTCAAGTTCTAATTTATTGTATACTAATATTTTACACATCACAACCCCCCTCCTCCCCCAAAAAAAAAGATGATCAAGTTGGCCGTAACTGAAATTTGTCAACTGTGCTTTTAATCAAGTTGTTTGGTGCTTTCTAATCCCATACAAGCATCAATCATAGCATACAAATTTCTTTTTGATATTTCACCAAACATTTGTTATGCATTCCCAAATTGAATGCTTTTCACATAAATGCCGACACACTACTATGTTTCACATACAGGGTCTTAGTCATTTCCCACATATTTTTCAAGTTGATAATCAAATCAAATGAAAGATAAACAAATTAAAGCAATATAATCAAGCGATTTTCAAGAAACATGATAGTCTAACCTTTTGGCTGTTATTTTTTATCTTCTCTCTTGCCGGATACCACCACCGCAGCCATATAAAAATCTCAACCTTTTGGTTGGGCATCCAAAACCGATCGATCAAGAAGGAGAGAGGGAAAGTGTGGACTAAACAAGAAAATTTTGCAAGGAAAAATTTCTATTCCATCATATCGTGAGGTGAGAAGAAAATAAAAGGAAGTCAAGCAACTTTAGAGAGTATAACCCAAAACCGTTTCAAAAGCCGGTGAATTTTTTACTTAAATTTGTAAATTTTTTACTTTTAGTATTAGTAAGTTTAATTTAAGCAAAAGTAAATTTTGTCAAATAATAAGTAAATTATATTACTCAAAGTGTAAATTTCTGTTTCTAACTAAAACTTACTCTTTCAGGCATATACTTACTCGTTATAATTAAAAACTTACTAATGTTAATATTAATTATTTTAATATAATATTTTAAAAGTCACTAAAAATTTTGATTTGTCACTAAAGTTAATAGAAACCTATAATAGTAGGTTTCTCTGACATCGTTACCATAACAATAGATACTGTAGCATTGTCCATCATTTAATCACTTTTATAAATTGCACACCTCCTAATGTAAATATTAGCATAGTGTGCATTTAATTATCACCTCTTAGTCTAAATTCATAGCTGATGCAATTTTTTAACTTGGCCTGTTGCAGGAAGTTCCGGAATTTCTAGACAGAATATCACAAGAAAGTTGGACTCCCACGATTGTGACTGCCTATACTCTTTAAGAACGGCAATTGCTCTATTTTAAGAACGGCAATCTGGCACTTCCTTTGGTGTTCTTATTTTTTGGTCGGAAACGACTAGAAAATAGGTGTCCGTGGCATTGTAACTTTGCCATTTGAGTTGTGGCAGTTTATGTAAACCAAATGTCTGAGGAATGCTTCATTGTTAGTTTTTTATGCATGTTTCCTTCATTGTTTAACTAGTTTATATACAACTCTTTCTGCAAACAACTTCCTGAAGCAAAATATATGCAACATATCGATGTTATATATTTTTCTAATCACAGGAATATATTCTGCAACATATCAATGTTGTAGTCGGCGTTACAGCAAAATCTTGAACTAGCTAGTTATTCCAATACATCGTAAACTTTGAGTGGAACTCCAATTAGATAGATCCACATACAACAATAACAACATTGTTTTCAATATTTTAACAGTGGATGATCATATTACACACTTTGGGACGGCCATACACGTTTACGATATTCTGCAAGTGCCCAAAGTGGGAAAATATTTCTATATTCTGCATAGTGAAGCATACAATTCCTCATGTACGCCCCTGTAATTTCCTGTGAAAACATGTAAGATCATTTCAATTATGTGGTTTATGCACAACTAAAAGCATTTATTTTGTGTGTGTGTGTGTGTGTGTTGTATATAATTTTCAAGCCAATTAATTGAAAATTATGTCAACCTGTTGAGGAAAATCTCCATCATCCATTTGAGCATTGATTAACAGTTTAGCTGCCCTGTGCAGTGGTGTTGGATCTCTCTCAGCCTAGTGAAAAATGGCAATCAAAGAAGCATTTAATGAGCAGTTTATGCACATGCATACTCGTTTGTGTAATCTAGTGGTAACATTTAGTTTCAACACCTATAGAAAATATCTGCTCACCTGTCCACCAAACATTAGTCCTAACATGGCCCAAGATGTTTGAACCAAATTTGTTCTATTCCCTTCTAGAGGTATGTATTTCTGTAAAGCGATGAAAACATCAAAAAAGAAAGAAAAAAATTGGAATAGAATTGCAATAAATAATTGAATTTCTTTTCCTTTTGTGACTCTTGCTTTAGCTAGAATGATAATATTCTCCTTTGGGGGAAAAAAATCTGGTGGTATAACAAGATGGCCATATTTAGTATTTACCATGCTAGGGCAAGATTGATGGGATTCTCCCCAACCACCCTCTTCATTTCGAGTAGACAAGTAGAAGTTAACAGCTTTACGAACTGATTCACTGTTCTCGTATGTTTTCCCTGCTGCAGCAAGTCCTGCTAGAACAAACGTAGTGCCATAGAGAAAGCAAATTCCCCAATAGCCATACCTATCAAACAAGAATTCAATTAGGTAAAAAAGAAAACCAAGTACAATTGTTTAGTTTCGGTTGCAATGTGATTTAATTTTAATTTACCATGAACCATCAGGCCATTGTCTTCCTTCAAGAAAATGTACAGCTCTGGAAACAGCAATTTCTATTTCTTTCTCCCTGTGCCCTGGATGCAGCCGTTTGAAAGAAACAAGAGCCTCGATGATAGATCCAGTATTTTCAACATGCCTGAATTGCCAAATGGATAACGACAGCAAAAGTCCATAAAATTATGATGGTTAATTAGTGATTCTTAGTAAAATAGATAAATATGAAACTATAGTGGGGATAATGATATTCACTCTTGCTCCACAACGATGTCAGCAAACAGCTCGGAAGGGTTCAACTGTTGCAAATATGGTTGAGGAACCGCAGGCTCCCAAACGGCAAAACCACCACTATCAGGACTCTGTTTTAAACCCAAAAAAAAAATGAAAGAAATATTAGCCAATTGATATATGATTTTAAAACTAGGAAATGGATTCCTAAAACAGTTCAAATCATTACGAGCTAAATACAAACTTCCAAGTGACAAATATTGATAATCAAGATGATTACGTATTGAAAAGCTACAAGTTGCCCCCCGAGCGCTATTCTGTTGTCACTGTCTCAAGAAATTGTAGAGCCAAAATTAGGATTATTTTCATGATTTTATTGTTATTTTTAATTAGTTTTGGTAGGATTATTATTGTGGTTATCGGTGTTAAAGGAGCATGCAAAAAGAGAAAGCAATTCGCACAATTTTAGATCATGATGGGTCCTATGATTGGTCCTATGTTTGGCACCTGACATATTTTTAGTTATTTTATTATTTTGTTGTATCTTCTTAGGAATTTAGTATTAGTTTGTTTTTTAGTCTAATTTGGTGTTTTAGGGTTTCTTAGTTATCAAGTAATTTACTAGACTAGTACTTCTAACCTATAAATAGGCATAGTTAGGGCTACAAATTGTTATTGATAGTGGTACCAAATCATATGTCAAGCAAACAATATGTCGACATATTGTTATTGATTCATGGTGGGGTTCCATCAGGTAACAATTCTTGAATAAAGGGTGTTTGTGAAACCCATTATGTTCCTATATTTCCGATACCGCATCATGCGGTATCGAAGTAGGCTTCTTCTGCGATGACCATTGATGCACTTCGCCCTAATCTTGACCACTTTAGAGCTAGCTTGGATTGCTTCGAGTCTACCTCAAATGTTTCGAAATCCATGGGGATCGTATGGAACGTCTTCTTTATGACCGACACCATGGACTTGAAGCAAAGGGTTACTTCAAGAGACTTAATGCCACATGTAAGTTGAGAGATTCGGTCTTGACACAAGGGTGCGAACCCGATGGCAAAGAGATTGAGTTCAACTCTACGATCATGGAGTCCGAGGGATTGGATAAGTTTCGGGATTTAGAGGTCGACAAATTGTTTGTGGATCATTCCCTAGCAATTCCACAAGAAAATCCATCCTCAATGGATTGGTTGCCTGGTGTCTCGATTGATGCAATTGTTTTCACAGGCCAAGAAATTATTACTCTTGGCGAGAAAACTATTTTTAATGATTGTTCTTTACTTGACAATTTTCACACTAAGGCCGAGCATATTGAATTCTTTGCCAGTAAGAGAAAAATGGTAAAATTTGTGTGGTCACTGGAGGATTTTGTCATCGTAGGGTTTGACCTTAATTTCTATATAGTTCCTAGGATGGTATGTGGTTTCTTATATTCATAACTAGATGCAGTAGTTCCATTGCAAGAAGGATCGTGGCTATTTCTTCTCATGGGTCTTGTGTTTAACTCCTTTGTAGAACTCAAGAGCGAGTTCTTTCTAAGTGAGAGAGTCTAATGTGGTACGAGTTGCACCCCGGGAAATTTTAGAGCCGAATGAAGGACTATTTTCATCGTTTTAATTAGTTTTGGTAAGATTATTATTGTGGTTTTCAGCATCAAAGGAGCATGCAAAGTAAAGTAATAGAAAGCAGTTCACACAATTCCAGATCTTGTTCGGCCCTATGATTGGTCCTATGTCGGATACCCGACATAGTTGACACAGCAATATATTTTTAGTTATTTTCTTATTTCGTTGTGTTTTCTTAGGATTTTAGTATTAGTTCATTTTTTAGTCTAATTAGGTGTTTTAGGGTTTTTTAATTATCAAGTAATTTACTAGACTGATACTTCTAGCATATAAATATACATAGTCAGGACTTTTGTAATTACATGACTTTTATCCTAATAAATCAAATACCAATTATTGAAAGTTTCTCTCGTTTTTCATGAATCTTTGATTCATGGCCAGGGTTTCGTTCATGTAACGATTCTCGTATAAAAAGTGTTCGTGAAACCCCTTCTATTCCTACTCTTCCGCTACCCCATCACGTATTTATATTTTTCCTCTTAGTATGATATTTCAATGCTAATTTCCTTCACGCTTCTTCCTTCCTTATCTAAAAGATTAGCACAAAAAATCCCTAAAAGTCAAAGAAATAATGGAATTCATACCTGCAAATATAGAGAGATGTTGACAGCGTCATACAAGCGCTCAACATCAGCTTTTTCTCCAGCAATCTCTTGTGGCATTTCTGAGAAACGCAGCAGGCACTGCATATAAGAATAGATTGATTAAGACAGGCTATTTGGAAAGACTATTCTTTGATCGACTTTATTGGATTATCAAAGCTAAGATTACCTTGAGTGCTTCTGCTGTACAATCTGAGACAGCCAAACCTTGGTCTTGATCAGAGAAAGTCCAGGAACCTTTGGTGAAATGGCGATACATTTTCTTGAAGTCCCCTTTCAGATTTGTTTTGCATTGTGATTCTTTCAAGTAAAAATGTGCTTTCTTGAGGCTGTCTCCATATTCATCCACCATGCCACTTGCAAGAATTGCCCGACTAGCAAAAACACAGTCCCATACCTGACTTCCAGCGGTCTACAAAAATCACGCACATTAAAAAATTGGTCTTGGTTTTTGACATGGTTCTCACTGCTAATTAGATGGAAATTTGTCTCTAATTTGTCATTTTCAGCTCTAGTTAGAATCTCCATCCCTAAAAGACAAACCTGCATTTTCATTCCATCCTCAGCAAGCCATAAATAATCAGGAACTCTAGCAAGATGGTACTTGAAATCATCACCATCAGGATCGTGTGCCCAAAAACACATCATTTGTAAGCTCTGCATTCCAGATACTGGTCAGAATTATTTAAGACAATTGTCCGAGTCCAATCTTGGTCCAGTTAGTTAAAATTGCCCAGCCAAGTTTATTTCCTTAATTATGATAAATCTAACCTTTTCGACACATCCGGTTGTTATGTATCCGCTCACTTCTGCACCATAACGCATGTGTTCAATTGCCTTTGCCATAGCCCTTTGCCTAATCTTGTTACAAGGCCAACGTCTTATAATTGGCTCAAAACAGTAATTTAGAGCATCCCATAAAATATCTTGGATAAAGGAGTGAGGGTAGTACAAGTCCTCCTGAAATCAATAATTTGTATGACCTGATCAGTCATCATCGAAGTTGATCTTTAAAAAAGAAAGAAAAAAAAAGACGGTAAAGTTAGGCCGTGAACAGCCAACCATGGTACTACCTATAATATTCACACTTCATTTTATTATAATGATGTTTGAAAGTTAATTAATTAAATGATACATATAACTCAGTCCTTTTTCAATTACTTAAAAATCTAGGGGTGATTTGGCAGACCTTGCAACAATCATGGCGAGCTTTGTTCCAGTTAATTTGGTCATATGGCATCACATGAATCTCTTGTCTCAAGGACAAGACGAGATCAGTGAGCGGCCCGCGATACTTTCTCCCATACAGATAAGACATAGGCATGTACGTCGAACGGCAGAAACACCACATTTTTGCCGGATGGTATGGAAAAAACTCCGGGAAAAGCCAAAACTCTGGAGGCAGTGGATTGCAACCATCCCAATCATACACACCAAGAACCTGACACATTTCACAGCCTTCATGTCATCACAAAATCTGTAATTTTCCATAAATTTCTGATACAGATTTTTTTTTTTAATGTAAAAGGTTAAAAGTAGAATCAGTGGTGAAGCTAGGAATAATTTCCAATGGGGACAAAAATAAATTAAAATTTTTTCTATTTTTATTCTTTTTAGAAATAGGACATAACCAAAAAAAAAACGACAAACTCAGAATTCCCTCTCTCTTTTTCAATTTGTCTCTTTTTCCTTCTTTTTTTTTTTAAATGTTATGATGCACTAATAAAACAATCTTTTTACTTAAAGACTACAGAAACTTCCAGGTTTGGAAGCATGACAATTAATATAAATTTTAATTTGGAATCCAAATTTTACATACATGTTATGAATCTAACCGTAATAGCAAAATATATTATTAGTGTATACAAAATTTACTTCTTGAAAAAATATATTTTTATTAAACAAAGTCCATACAGATTGTTTCATTAACGAGTAATTAAGTGTAACAAGTTCCAATGAAACTAAATGATCCATGCAAGAGGTTTTTGGATTCTTTAGTAATCTATTTCTAATTTTCTATCAAGTTACAAAACTAGCTACATGTATACTTTTACTTTTCAATGAGTTATTGGGGCAAAAAATGACAAATTTGTAAAATTATATTAGTAATAGGCAAATTTTGAGGGGGGCTGGTGGCCCCGTACTCTACTAAATCCGCCTCCGAGTATAATGGAATATGATATGTATGTTTATGTCTATATATATATATATATATATATATATATATATATATATATGTACGTTTGTATGTATATACACATACCGAAAGATAAGTCTTTCCCCATGAGGGAATCCCAGTTGCACCGCCGTTATCAAGGATCCATTTGCGAGCTCTTGCAACTGCACCATCTCCACCATCTGGTCCTTCACCAAGTATACGTAGAGCGACGTAGCAAAGGGCTGATCCAATCATAGTACTATGGCCTTCTATGTAGAATCCCCAGCCACCATCTTCATTCTACATGCAAAACATACTCCTCTGAGCCAAACAGGAATACAAATCCAAAAACATGCATTTTTTTCCTTGCACAAATTATAGGATTTTTTTGAGTGAGATCATCTTTTTCACCTACCTGATGGTTGTAGAAGAAGCGAACCAATTCTTTCCTGTGTTCTGATGTTAAGTGAGTATTGATTGCTCCACTGATGTAAAGGGCAATGAGCTGCAGAAGTTACATGTTTAGAAATATCAGCTGAAGTTGAGAAAGTATCAGTTTCATTTTTCCCTTTGTCTTGTTTGATTAAACTTAAGTGATTTTGATCTCGAGCTTACCAGTGGTGGTGTGAAAAACATCGGTCCTGCATGCTCAGCTGGCCAGTGACCGTCTTTTGCCTGGATTGCGCGGTTTAACCTCACAGCTTTCCTGACGGCAGTTGTAGCTGTTTCATAAGTTACTTCTTCATCTTCTCCCAGCCTGACAGGTGGGATTCCCAAATCAATATGCGAATTTTCTTTCTTAAGCTGCAAAGAAAGCAAAACAAACACAAGGATATTAGTATCAACTGTTTCATGATCAAGAAAAATTGAGCATTACGATCATGATCATTACCTGCATTCTCATGAACAAATCAGCGCTTGCATGAACTCCCTTTTTCCTGTTATTTCTGTAGTCTTCACGAGCTCTTTCGAATGCTTTTCGTTCTTCCAGGGTTCCATCACTGGGATCCCACTCCCAAAATTGTCTGCCAACAAAGTTGCTGGTGCTGTATAGGTATGGTCCATTGCCTTCAGCCGTCTTAAGCCTCCACATTCTCTGGAACTCTGGTCCAAAAACAAAAGTTTTGTGTTATTAAGAACTTGAGTTATAGCAAGATTAGAGACAAGAAGATGGATTGTATGTCATACAGGAATCTAGAATGGCAATAATGGACTAGAAAATGATTCAGATAATGGTGACGGGATGAAGATTGGAGAGGGTGCAGAAGTACATATATAGAGCTTCCGTCTTAAAGAATGAAAATGTCTCGGGTTTCAATCTGTAAATGAATATAGTTGAAAAGTTGGCAGGGAAAAATTGGCTGGGTGTTTTCCAACTGAGTAAAAAGACTAAAAAATCCAATCATTAATTGATATAATACGAAGTAATTACCATGTAAGACAATACGAGGCAGAGAAAAGAAACAATTTTACACGTTTTGCCGTAATAATTAATTACTCATTAATTACTCTCTGCACATGCTAGGATTTGAATTTGGGGACTTTTTACACTGAAATACATCTCTCTCCTTAAATGATTATTTTAAAAATGTTTTTATGATATAAGAGTGGCACTGTTACAAAAAGATATGATTTGATGAGGGATCAATGATATTTTTAGGAATGCTAAATGATACTCCCTCCGTCCCACTTTGATAGTCTCGTTTCTTTTTTCACACAGTTTAAGAAATAATAGTTAACTTTGTTGGAAAAGTAAATTTAGATTGCTATTTTCCTAAAATACCCTTACATTAAATATGGTATAATTCTATGGGAACTTGAATTGTTAATAAAAAAAGAATCAACTCTTATTAAATGGAGTAGATTTATAGTAACAACTACTTACATTGAATAAGAGTATTTTAGAAAAATTAAAATACAACTACATTCTTCAATTGGAAAGTGGACTACAATTTGGGACAGATGAAAAAGGAATACAAGACTATCAAAGTGGGACGGAGGGAGTATTAGGAAGCCGAGAAGCTCCTATTCCTCTATCTTGATGAGAAAACGCGTTACCAACAGGGATTGGTCCGAGTGGTAAGCGGTTCGGATTCGCTTAAACAGGTCTCGTGTTCGAGTCCTAGTGTACGCAGACACCCCTATTGGGAGACTCACCTACCATAACCAGGTGGGCGACGCGGGTCGGGTCCGGATTAGTCGGGGCAAAGTTTCGGATACCGGGCGGGCAACCAAAAAAAAAAGATGAGAAAACGCATTATCCAACCTATTCCTCTCGGCCAAGGGATTTCCTGCTCTCCTCCATACTCATTGAACAAGCAAAGCCTTTCATTGTTCACAAGAAAAGTACTTCGACCTTAACTTGTCAAGGGCTTGAAGGACGGACTTAGGGGAGCAGGAAGTGGCCAGCACCTCCAAGTTTTAGAAAATTCGATTTCGCTTTCATAGAAAATTGCATATTTTTTAAAAATATTGTTTCTTAGAAATTTAATCTTTTGCTCCTGCAACAACTTTAAAGTATTTCGTGCTATGTACACAGGTTTTAATATGTTAAAATTCATCCCCTCAATATAAATTTTCTGGCTCTGACTATTAGGACTTCAACAAGAAAGCAATTAATTAAATGTAAATAGAGATTTATGTATACTGATACACCATGAAAATAAATAATTTTACAATTAGTTGACAAACCAAGTTTGAATAATCATATGAGAAAGCAGAGAAATTCCTAGTACATCTTAGTAAATAAAGTAGTTGTACTAGAACTTATATTTTAAAAAAAAAAAATTTCGTATAAGTAAGAGGTCTCAAACTCAGGATATCTCACTTACACTATCCCTCCCGTACCACCCAATCCATCCCTCCACACCCCCCCGGGTACTAGAACTTATATATTAATCAGGCACGAAGGCAAAAGCTTCAAACCATAAGATTTAGAAGTTTTTTTTTTTCCAATTCTATGTCTTAGAACAAAGACACAGATCAAGAGTCTCTAAAATCACTATTTCCAATTCTATGGTGTAGTGTAGATAACATGTCAAGAGATGTAGACACTAATACAATAAATATAGATATTAAGACAATAATATGCAAAAACACAACAAATCTTAGCAGTCCCTAATAAGTGTGTCCCCAAATCAATTTCATCCATCCAATTTCAAGTTGAGCACATTCCTACCATTAAATGCACCATGCAATCCAACCTGCAATTGTATGAACCCTATCCCCAAAGACACATCTTTACTAAATTTTGCCTTGAACAGGTTCCCATAGATTTTGGATCAATTGGTTTCGATTTGTGCACTCCAATCGCGAGTGCTATAAGCAGACTGGGAAAATTTCCTCTATTTCCTTCAGTTATACATTGTAAGATAGCTGAAAACTAGGTAAAAAAGTAAAGTATATCAACTAAACTAGAATGAAATGAATTAAAACCAATAGTATAGGTTTGGCAGATTCGAGACTTATAGCTTTAGCTACATATTTAGTAGTTTGTGGTAGCGCATTAAATAAAGAAAATATAATAAATAATTGTGCGCACACCACTGGCATGTCATATTTATGGTGATAAATTAAACTGAAATAAGCCAATACCATAGGTTGCTAGACTTGGAGATTTATAGCTTTACCTCCACAGGCTTATATTGATTCCAATTAACCCATATTTGATGGTTGCAAATAAGTTCTTGGTATATATTGAAATGAAAAACCATTCACATAGATTTCATTTGCAGGTGCTGATGATGTGGATTCTTAATATTTCAGTTAACTAGTTATTTTGCTTGATGGGAGATTGGTAGCTTTAGCTTCATAAGTTTTGGCACCAGTTTCAATCAGTCCCTATAAAATGGCTTGAAATAAATTATTCCGTGAGCCCTTCTTTCATCTGAAGCTTATGGTACTGCAATGAAATGAATTAAAACCAATAGTATAGATTTTATTTGCATACTTGAAAGTATTTCATCTAGCTCGTTTGGCTGATTTGAAAATTATAGTTTTAGCTCTATAGCTGATGGTCCAAGGCACTGCATTAAATGAACAAGTAATAAATAATTGTATACGCCCCTCTGGCATGTCATGTTTATAATACTGCATTAAAATGAAATTAGGCAATACCATATGTTGCTAGACTAGAAAATTTATAGCTTTAACTCCACAAGCGTGCACTAGTTCCTAGTAATCCCTTTTTTATGGTTTCAAATAAGTTCAAGGGAATACATTGAACATGAAAAACCATTAACATAGGTTTAATTGGCATATGCTGACATGCATACTTACCTTTTCACCTAACTAGTTATTTTGCTCGATGGGAGATTGATAGTTTTAGGTTCATAAATTTGTTACTAGTTTTAATCTGTCCTTTTAGAATGCTCTGAAATAAATTACAATAAGCAGGGGTGTGAATCGGAATCGAAATTGGTAATTCAAAACTTTGAAATCAGAATTTTTCGAAATTTTGGCATCAGAATTTTCAACTGAATTTGATTTCGAATTCACCAACGCCAAATTCGAATCTATTCCGAATTCACCGAATTTAGGAACATAAAAATTATTATTATTATATAAATGTTATATTACATATATATATATATTATATATATGAAAAATGAATTTGAAATTGAAATAGAAAATTTGAATTCCGATTTCAAATGGTGAATTCGAAATCAGAATTTCCTATTTGAAAAATTCCATTACCGAATTCAAACCAAATTCGCATAATTCGAAATCGAAAAACCCGACTTCAGTCCCGAATTCCGAATTACTGATTTCGAAAATTTTAAATTTGATTTAATTTTAAATTCGATTGGTAAATCGAAATTTTTCGATTTTGCACACTCCTAACAATAGGAGTGTCAAACTTATGGCATCACAATGAAATGAATTAAAACCAGTAATATAGGTTTTATTTGCATACTTGAAGCATTTCAACTAGCTGGCTTGGCAGATTTTCAAGATTATAGCTTTAGCTCCATATATGATAGATATGGCACTGCTATCAATGAAATAAGTAATAAATAATTGTGAACGCCCCCTCTTGCACGGCATGTTATGGTACTGCATTAAAACAAAATAAGCCAATATCATAGGTTACTAGTTTCGAGTAATCCCTTTGTTATGGTTTCAAATAAGTTAAAAAGTTACAACATTGAAATGAAAAACCATTACCCTCAAAAAAAAAATGAAAAACCATTTACATAGGCTTCATTTGCATATGCTGATATGCTTACTGTATTTCATCTAACTAGTTATTTTGCTTGATGGGAGAATGACAGATTTAGCTCCACAAGTTTGGCACTAGATTTTGTTAAGCCTTTCGTAATAATAGTTATGGTACTACGTTGAAATTAGGCGTGTCAATAAGTAGAGTATGAATTGCATCCATTTGATATGGATTCAAACCCATTAAACAAATTCATACCCAGACCCAAAACTTTATAGGTCTGAAAAAGTAAATTCAATCCCGAACCCTCGTGGATTTAGATATCCAATGTGTATGCATGAATATTTTTCAGAACATATAGTAAAGAACTAAACGAAAATTATTTTGAAAATATATAGAGTTCAAAAATAACATAAATACCATCTGATTTTAATTTTCAAATAATAAAATTACATTCAAGATGTTGAATGCAATATTATAAACTCAAAGAAATAACTATTATCAACTAAAACTATTTATTTTCAAAGTTTCGTTTGCATCTACATTCAATCTTTCATTTGTTTACTTTTACTTTTTCACCTTTTCCTAAAACGGTTTGTATCAGTTACAATGACTTAGAATATTATATTATTTTATAAATTTATTGATATATATATATATATATATATATATATAATTTATGCATGGGTTTGGTTAATGTCGGATATGGATCTAGATTTGGGTTTGGATTATAGAAAATAAATCATACCCGAACCCATGACTCTCTTATAGGGTCTGAATTTGAGTAAGCTCTAGGTTTGACAAATTAAACCAAACCCTTTCACATATGTTAGGTCTGTATTGAATTTAAATAAGATCCGACCCATTGACATGCCTAATTGAAATGAAACAAATTAGTAGGTAGATGATACTATCACAGCAAAAATTTTCGTGTCAAAGCAAACTGCCTTAAAAGTCCCAAATGCCCTTCACTACCTGTAGTCAAAATTTCTATGTTCTACGACCCACCAAAACACACACTTCCTCGCTCTCTCCTCTCTTGTTGGGGAACCTAGGGGTGCAAACGAGTGGCTCGAGTCGAGTTCGAGCTGGCCGCAAAATATTAAACTTGAGCTTTGTTGGGTGTCAAACCAGCAAAAATAAAATTCCTACTCTTAAGTCACGAATTAAGTCCACTATGGTACTGGAGCAGGGACTTAGGCTGTGCAATGGGTTACTAGCTTCACCCTGGTGCCAGAGTTTGCTTGATCCGATATACCAAAGTATATTAATTACGTGAAAGACAAAATTCGAATATAGCAGCGAGCAGGGTCGAATCCACAGGGACTTGGGAATTTATTTTGAATGAATGTAACATTAAATAAAAATGGGGGGAATTGATATGGAACTGTCTAATTTAATTGCTCAAATTAAAAATATAAAGTAAATTAACGGAAGGAAAATCTCTAGTCAAAGGTATAATCTCCACTAATGGTTCGAATCACTGATCACAGATGCAGAGATAAAATCTTTCATTTACAAATAAACTGGTTATGGTTGTCAACAAGCTCTGACAACCTGCCTAACCTTCCTGATTCGATAACCACAACAAGCTCTGTAGTTATTGCCCTAACCAATTAAGCAGTCCTAAACACGCTCTTAGGATTTAACCTATTGACAGCATTAATCATTAGACTGGCCACCAATTATAACCAACAAACACACACGCTCGGTTTATTTAGGCTATATCATATATTTCCGCAACAACGACTCAAAAGTTTCTACTACAATTGAATCATATCACTTGCCACATGCACTAAAATTACCCAACAATTACGGATTGAGCACTCTTAGATGGCTGTTAATTACTCACACAATTAAACAGTGATCAAGTATTTAATTGCAAGAAATAATCATATGCATAAGTGAACAGGAAATATATAAATACTTGCAAATTAAAGAACGTAGGGAAATCAATTCGATCTCACAGTTTTGTCGAACCAAAGCTTCGATTTAACCTCTGACTAGATGAAGAAATTAGCCACTCCTCATAGTTGAATTGCAGCCAAAAGTACTGGATTGCAAAGGCATTGCGTTTTTACTAGAAAACAAGGAATAAAAGATGTTTTTCCCGTTGGGGAATATTGTCGAACACCTGGCGTGTGTCAGAGGCCAGTCCAGAGAAAGGAAACTAGAACTAAACTAAAAAGCTAAACTAGAGGTGTCCTTTTTCTTCTGTACGTCCTCTCCTTAAAAAGCCAAAAGTAAGATGACTAAAAGCTCTCTCCGGTGGTCCCCACACATGTGGACAAAGTCTCCAAAATTACTTCTTCTTCCAAGTCTCTCTACGTTGCTTTTTTTGAAGAGCCCAAATGACCTATAGCTTTGTGGTCCCCACGAATCCAAGGCCTAAGGATTGAAGCCCTTAGAAGTCTCCATATTCTCCATAAAGTCCCTCCTTTTTGGTAGTTTTCTGCTTCATTCCTGAAATTAAGTCCAGATACCAAATATGAGTAAATATCAGCAATTAACACAATATTTGTCAGGGATAGAAGGGGAAATCAATAATAAAATTACTAACAAATTACCCCCTATCAATTCCCCCCACACCTGAATCATGCTTGCCCTCAAGCATGGGGAAAGTATACAGACACCAAAATTTGATACTGGTCATTGCTCTATCTACCAAATTGCCAAGATATTCAAGAGAGAACCATATATCGAATCCAAGAAGCATCCCCCCCAGTTAGCCCCTGAACCACAAGCTCCTTCAATTTCCGAATTAACTATTCTAAGGAAAAGGAATGACACACAGCATTTATCAGCTAATGGTCCAAATATTCACACAAGTCCCCATATTAAGTCCATAAACCAGCAAGCTTCCCTATTATTTATTCTTTTTTTTTCTTTTTTCTTTCCTTTTTTTTTTGTTTTTTTAAGGCACATAATAATATTTGACACAAGAAGACTTAGTCTCTAGCCGCCGGAGCCTTTTGACGCGAACTCCAACATTTTTAGATGAAGGAGCCTGGTTACTCAGCTCCTACCGCTATACGATCACGTACTCATATAAAGTACCACCTTTTGACGCGAGAATCGACACTTTAGGTGCAGATCCCCGGTTACTCAGTAGTAACTCATAGCGGAGTACAGTCCAGATTATTCACAGCCAAACAAAGCCAAAAACACATAATAACAACACTAAGAACCAAAAATAGGAGCAGCTCGCCTCATTATTGCCAAACATAGAGAACTGGAGTCAATATTGGACCAGTTCACATTAAAATGCCAACAGACATTCCCTATGCCTAGAAAAGTTAACAAAGAAATCAAAAAAAATCAAGCAGTCCGATATTCACCAAGGAGATGTCTTGGACCCAACCACATTAACCCGATACATACTTATTTTAAAAACTTGGCAAAAGTAGAATTAGAACCAATAAGCCAACACCCAATTTTTTCTCTTGTCTTTTTTTTTTTTTTTTTTTTCGCAGGAGAGATAAGCCCCCATAAGAAAGAAAGAAAATGAGCAACTAGAAATAAAACTAACAACTAAAGAAAACTAAAAACACTAGCACCCCATTAGATCCCCCCACACCTATAGGACACATTGTCCTCAATGTGACAAATAACCAACAAAAGTGGGTGAGAGGACAGCAACACTTCCCTGAAATCCGGTCAAAGAGGTGGACGAGGTGGAGCTGGAGGAGGAAAACCCGTATGATGCAGAAATTGTGCCAAATTCTATGCTATGCCAGCTACATTGGTATCGACGTTGGCCATGCGAGCCTCCAAAGCCTGAACCTGGAAAATTAAGAAGAGAGGAAGAAATGAGCTGAAAGCGCGTTTCTGAAGCCTTTATTGGGACACATAAAACGCGAGTTAAAACGCGCCTTCAACTCGCGTTTTATAAGTCGCGTTTCCTGCGCAAATCTTGCAGAAATGAAAACGCAACTGAAAACGCGCCTACAACTCGCGTTTTATAGTCGCGTATCACGGTGGCTTTCGGACGATTCTGATTGTGAGCTTCCTGCACGTCATCACACGGGCACGTCAAGACTGAAGGGCACCTATAAATCGGCAAAAACGAAAACTGAAACCCAAAATTAGTCGAATTCAAGGAGAACACCTCTAAACTACCACACGGAATTGAACAAACAATTAAAAGGAACAATTGGGTTGCCTCCCAAAAGCGCCTTTCTTTAATGTCTTTGGCTAGACAAAATAATGCTTCAATCAGAGAGTTCAGGCACTGCAAGGGTCACCTCCTTAACATTATTAACTTGAAATCCTTCATAAAAAGGTTTGAGACGATGACCATTAACCTTAAAAATCTTGTCAGTGTGAAGACTTTGAATTTCTACTGCACCATGAGGAAACACATTAGTCACAATAAAAGGTCCAATCCAACGAGAACGCAATTTACCAGGAAAAAGTTTAAGTCCAGAGTGAAAAAGAAGTACTTTTTGACCAATACAAAAAATTTTCCTTGAAATTGCTTTATCATGAAATGCTTTTGTCTTCTCCTTATAAATGCAAGAACTCTCATATGCATCATTTCGGATTTCCTCCAACTCTTGCAATTGCAACTTCCTGTGTTCTCCAGATTCATCCATCCGCATATTATAATTTTTAACTGCCCAATATGCCCTATGTTCCAATTCCACAGGTAGATAACAAGGTTTGCCAAAAATTAATCGGTAAGGAGACATACCTATGAGGGTCTTAAAAGCTGTACGGTAAGCCCAAAGTGCATCATCTAAGCGCAAACTCCAATCCTTTCTATTGGGATTCACCGTCTTTTCAAGTATCGACTTGATTTCTTTATTGGAGATTTCTGCTTGACCACTAGTCTGCGGATGATAGGACGTAGAGACCCGGTGAGTGACGCCATATTTCTTCAACAATGCTTCCATTACTCGATTGCAGAAGTGTGTCCCTCGGTCACTGATAATTGCTCTTGGCGTGCCATACCTGACAAAAATATGAGATTTAATAAAATCAACTACAACCTTAGCATTGTCAGTCCTAGTTGCCTTAGCCTCTATCTACTTTGAGACATAATCAACTGCAAGTAATATATACATATTACCAAAAGAGGAAGGAAATGGACCCATAAAATCTATACCCCATATATCGAAAATTTCACAAACTAGTATAGGAGTAAGAGGCATTTGATCTCTATGGCTTAAATTACCTGTCTTTTGACAATTTGCACATGATTTACAAAATAAGTATGCATCACTAAACAAAGTTGGCCAAAATAAACCACACTCTAAAACCTTTCTTGCAGTTCGCTTAGGGCCAAAATGTCCACCACACGCATATGAGTGACAAAAAGATAAAATTGATGGAACCTCTTCTTTAGACACACACCTGCGAATAATTTGATCAGAACAATATTTTCACAAGTATGGTTCATCCCACACATAATATTTAACATCACTTTTAATTTTTTCCTTTTGAACTCTAGACAAATCATTAGGTAGCGTTCTAGTAACCAGATAATTCACTAAATCAGCGTACCAGGGAGTTGTCTTTTGAACTACAAAAAGATGCTCATCTGGAAAATTATCCTTCAAGGGAGCAGGTCTTTCACTATTGATCAAACGACTGAGATGATCAGCAACCATATTTTCGGCACCCCTTTTGTCTTTAATTTCCAAATTAAATTCTTGGAGTAGGAGAATCCACCTTATAAGTCGTGGTTTGGCCTCTTTCTTGTTGAGCAAATATTTCAAAGCTGCATGGTCAGAATAAATAATGACTTTAGTGCCAAGTAAATAAGAACGAAATTTTTCTAAAGCAAAAACAATAGCTAAAAGCTCCTTTTCCGTAGTCGAATAATTGCATTGGGCACCATCCAAGGTCCTCGAGGCATAATAAATGACATAAGAAGCTCTGCCCTCTTTCTGGCCAAGTACTGCACCAACAGCAAAGTTGCTGGCATCACACATTATCTCGAAAGGAAGACTCCAGTTTGGTGGTCGAACCACTGGTGCTGAAGTCAATGATCCCTTGAGCGTGTCAAATGCACTCTTGCAATTATCATCAAAATGAAATACCACATCCTTTTGAAGTAATTTGCATAGAGGATGGGATATCTTTGAAAAATCTTTGATGAAACGCCTATAAAAACCTGCATGGCCAAGAAAAGAGCGAACTTCCCGCACACTTGCAGGGTAAGGTAAACATTTGATAATTTCTACCTTAGCCTTATCTACCTCAATTCCTTTTGCAGATACCACATGGCCTAAAATTATGCCTTGGTCTACCATAAAATGGCATTTCTCATAATTTAAAACAAGATTAGTCTCAATGCACCTTTTAAGAATTTTTGTGAGGTTAGTTAAACATTCATCAAAAGAATTACCATAGACAGTAAAATCATCCATAAACACTTCTATGATATTCTCCACATAATCAGAAAATATACTAACCATACACCTTTGGAATGTAGCAGGCGCATTACAAAGACCAAAAGGCATTCGTCTATAGGCAAATGTACCAAAAGGGCAAGTAAATGTGATTTTCTCTTGATCTTCAGGCGCCACTGGAATTTGTAGAAAACCTGAAAAACCATCAAGACAGCAATAATGAGATTTTCCTGCCAACCTTTCCAACATCTTATCAATAAAAGGCAATGGAAAATGATCTTTACGAGTTAATGCATTTAATTTTCTAAAATCGGTACAAACTCTCCACCCATTTTGAACTCGAGTGGGCACTAACTCACCTTTAGGATTTTCAATAACAGTAATTCCTGTCTTTTTAGGAACTACTTGAACAGGACTTACCCACTTACTATCCGAAATGGGATAGATTATACCTGTGTCAAGAAGTTTTAAAACTTCTTTCTTCACTACCTCCATCATTGGTGGGTTCAATCTCCGTTGAGCCTCTCTCGAAGGCTTAGCACCATCTTCTAACAAGATGCGATGCATGCAAGTGGCTGGACTTAATCCTTTTATGTCAGCCACTGTCCATCCTATTGCCTCCTTGTGGTCCTTCAACACCCGAATTAGTTTTTCTTCCTCTAAAGCAGTCAATTTACTGGAAATTATTACTGGGAGTGTATCTCCATCTCCCAAGAATGCATACTTTAAATTATCCGGTAACTGCTTTAATTCCACCTTCGGGGCTTGCACAATAGATGGCAAAAGCTGTGAATGAGACAGAGGTAATTCCAAGTAAGACACATTGGAAAATTCTGGACAAAGAGAATTCAATTCAAAAATAACTTCCTGCAATTCAAAAGGAAAAACAAACTTCCCTTTTATCTTTTGCAAATTTTCCTGACAGAGACCAGTAGAAATAGCAACCTTCAACGCATCGTCATTATTAAATTCAAAATTTTGCTGCGCCAAAGAATCAATTACATCTATAACAAAAATTGAATGAGATTCACCAGGATATTTCATGGCATCATAAATACTAAATTTAATAGGGGTGCCAATTTTCGACACGACCTGAAAACACGACACGAACCTAACACGAAATTAATGGGTTTGGGTTGAGGTTTTGGGAATTCGGGTCAGAATCGGGTTGGACCCGATGAACCCGAAAAGAAAACAGGTCGATTTCGGGTCAACCCGTGGTGACCTGATATGACCCGATATGACCCGTTTACGAATTAAAAATAATTTAATAAATATAAAAATAATTTAATAAATATAAAAATAATTTTATCTAACTAACCTAAGTTATTCTTTTTTTTAAAGGCATTAATTACTTAATCATAAATGAATTTATTTAATTTGTGTGAAGTTGAAATTATTATATTTGGACAAATAATATATTATATTATTTTTTACTTTTATACTGTTTTAATTTATTTTATATTTTGTTTGGGATAAAACACTTTTACGGTGTTTAATTTATTTTAGATTTGGTTTGAAATTACTTATTTAAATTTTTATTACTTGATTATGTAATTAGTTTTGTGAGAAATTGATTTTATTAGAAATTACAGTGATAAATTAATAAATTAAAATTAAGTTTCGGGTCATTTCGGATCGACCCGCCAACCCGTCAACCTGAAATTTTCGAGTTCGGGTCAGCATACCTGACCCGTCACGGGTTGGCGAGTCGGGTTCGGGTCAACAGATTTTCTGGCGGGTTGACCCGAACCCGACCCGCCAACCTGATTTGGACCCGAATTGCCACCCCTAAAATTTAATAACATCACCATCAAATTCCATAGTCAATGTGCCAGTGAAAACATCAATTTTTGTTCTAGCAGTTTTCAAAAATGGTCTCCCTAACAGTATTGGAGATGAATTAGAATTATCATCCTCCATATCAAGCACATAAAAATCTGCAGGAAAAATCAAATTATCAATTTGCACTAAAATATCCTCCAAAACTCCATCAGGATAGGCATTTGATCGATCAGCCAGTTGAATTATTACGCCCGTCTCTTTTAAAGGCCCAATGTTCATCAAATTATAAATAGAACGAGGCATAACATTTATCGAAGCACCCAAATCCAACATAGCTTTTTCAATTTTAATATTACCTATTTTGCAAGGGACAGTAAACATACCTGGGTCCTTGCATTTAGGAGGCAATTTTTTCTGCAAAACTGCCGAAACATTTTCTCCCATATGCACTTTCTCGTTTCCTTTCAACTTTTTCTTACCAGTGCATAACTCCTTCAAAAATTTAGCATATCTAGGAATTTGCTTAATTGCATCTAAAAGAGGGATATTTACCTCAACTTTTCGAAAAGTGTCCAAAATCTCCTGTTCTTGCTCTTGCTTTTTGGACTTTGCCAGTCGACTAGGAAATGGAGGCGGAGGTGTAACCACTTGTGTTGATTTTTCTCCAAAATCTGGTTGTTCCAAGGCTCTAGGTTGAGACACATTCCCCTCTTTTTCGAGCTCTTCCTTGATTGCTTGTTCAGAAATTTTCTTGCTCGGCTCAGGCAACTCTTTGCCACTTCTTAATGTGATGGCACTAGCATTTTGCTTGGGGTTGACAATTGTCTGTGAAAGGTAGCTTTCCAGATAATTGGGACTCCAATCTATTGACTGTGGAAGCTAACTGGCTCATTTGATTCTCCAAATTATGAATGCTAGTTTTCGTCTCCTGTTGAAATTGTTGAGTGTTAGTAGCCAAAGATTTCACAATATCCTCAAGTGACATACCTGATTTAGGAGCAGGTTGTTGCTGTGAAAGTTGAGGTCTAGGTTGATATTGTGACTGTTGTGGAAATCCTGGTGGCCTTACTGCATAATTAAAATTAGGATGATCCCTCCATCCTGGATTATAGGTGTTTGCATAGGGATCATACCGTCTCTGAGGTGGTCCTGGAAATCCAACTGCATTAGCCTGCTCAGTCGAATCATCTTGGAGTGTGGGGCACATATCTGTTGGATGACTCGAACCATAGCAGATTCCACATGTTTTCAATTGCTGCATTTGTCCTATAGCTAACTTTTCAACCAAAGAAGTTAGACAATCTAATCTTTGCTCTATTGAAGAATTACTTACCTCATTGACTCTACGAGTCGTGTTATCCTGTCTGTCTCCAAATTGTTGAGCATTTGCAGCCATACTCGATATCAAATTTCTTGCCTCCGTGGGTGTTTTATTCACTAAGGAGCCCCCACTGGCAGCATCAATAATTCTTCTGTCAGTTTGGGACAGACCCTCATAAAAATACTGGATGAGGAGTTGGTCAGGAATTTGATGATGAGGACAACTAGCACATAGTTGCTTGAATCTTTCCCAATATTCATGTAGAGTCTCTCCATTGAATTGTCGAATTCCACAGATGTCTTTCCTAATGCTTGCAGCTCGGGATGCAGGAAAGAATTTTTTTAGAAAATGCTTCTTCATGTCTATCCATGTGGATATTGACCCAGAGGGCAGATAATAGAGCCAATCCTTAGCTTTATCGGCTAAGGAAAATGGAAAGGCTCTTAATTTAATTTGCTCCTCTGTGACTCCCTGGGGTTTCATTGTCGAGCAAACCACATGGAATTCTTTGAGATGCTTATGGGGATCTTCACCTGGTAAGCCATGAAAAGAAGGAAGTAAATGGATTAGTCCAGATTTTAACTCAAATGCAACCTCTAATGTAGGATAAGTAATGCATAGGGGCTGTTGATTTAAATCTGGTGCAGCCAATTCTCTCAATGTCCGTTCATTAGCCATGGTGCTATTTATCTCTTCCGTCTCACTAAATGAATCTACAAAATCTACTACTGAATTATGTCCAGTAGATGAGGAGGATGCCTCTGCTCGTTCTCTTGTTGCTTTTCTCAATGCACGAGCAGTCTTCTCTATCTCAGGATTATATTGCAGTTCACCTGTACGAGAAGATCTAGGCATAAACCAGTAACAATAAAAATAAAAATAAAAATAAAATAAAAATAAACAAAGAAAATAAAATTCAAAGAAAATAAATTTATTTTGACACCAAGTCCCCGGCAACGGCGCCAAAATTTGTTGGGTGTCAAACCAGCAAAAATAAAATTTCTACTCTTAAGTCACGAATTAAGTCCACTATGGTACTGGAGCAGGGACTTAGGCTGTGCAATGGGTTACTAGCTTCACCCTGGTGCCAGAGTTTGCTTGATCCGATATACCAAAGTATATTAATTACGTGAAAGACAAAATTCGAATATAGCAGCGAGCAGGGTCGAATCCACAGGGACTTGGGAATTTATTTTGAATGAATGTAACATTAAATAAAAATGGGGGGAATTGATATGGAACTGTCTAATTTAATTGCTCAAATTAAAAATATAAAGTAAATTAACGGAAGGAAAATCTCTAGTCAAAGGTATAATCTCCACTAATGGTTCGAATCACTGATCACAGATGCAGAGATAAAATCTTTCATTTACAAATAAACTGGTTATGGTTGTCAACAAGCTCTGACAACCTGCCTAACCTTCCTGATTCGATAACCACAACAAGCTCTGTAGTTATTGCCCTAACCAATTAAGCAGTCCTAAACACGCTCTTAGGATTTAACCTATTGACAGCAGTAATCATTAGACTGGCCACCAATTATAACCAACAAACACACACGCTCGGTTTATTTAGGCTATATCATATATTTCCGCAACAACGACTCAAAAGTTTCTACTACAATTGAATCATATCACTTGCCACATGCACTAAAATTACCCAACAATTACGGATTGAGCACTCTTAGATGGCTGTTAATTACTCACACAATTAAACAGTGATCAAGTATTTAATTGCAAGAAATAATCATATGCATAAGTGAACAGGAAATATATAAATACTTGCAAATTAAAGAACGTAGGGAAATCAATTCGATCTCACAGTTTTGTCGAACCAAAGCTTCGATTTAACCTCTGACTAGATGAAGAAATTAGCCACTCCTCATAGTTGAATTGCAGCCAAAAGTACTGGATTGCAAAGGCATTGCGTTTTTACTAGAAAACAAGGAATAAAAGATGTTTTTCCCGTTGGGGAATATTGTCGAACACCTGGCGTGTGTCAGAGGCCAGTCCAGAGAAAGGAAACTAGAACTAAACTAAAAAGCTAAACTAGAGGTGTCCTTTTTCTTCTGTACGTCCTCTCCTTAAAAAGCCAAAAGTAAGATGACTAAAAGCTCTCTCCGGTGGTCCCCACACATGTGGACAAAGTCTCCAAAATTACTTCTTCTTCCAAGTCTCTCTACGTTGCTTTTTTTGAAGAGCCCAAATGACCTATAGCTTTGTGGTCCCCACGAATCCAAGGCCTAAGGATTGAAGCCCTTAGAAGTCTCCATATTCTCCATAAAGTCCCTCCTTTTTGGTAGTTTTCTGCTTCATTCCTGAAATTAAGTCCAGATACCAAATATGAGTAAATATCAGCAATTAACACAATATTTGTCAGGGATAGAAGGGGAAATCAATAATAAAATTACTAACAAATTACCCCCTATCAATTCCCCCCACACCTGAATCATGCTTGCCCTCAAGCATGGGGAAAGTATACAGACACCAAAATTTGATACTGGTCATTGCTCTATCTACCAAATTGCCAAGATATTCAAGAGAGAACCATATATCGAATCCAAGAAGCATCCCCCCCAGTTAGCCCCTGAACCACAAGCTCCTTCAATTTCCGAATTAACTATTCTAAGGAAAAGGAATGACACACAGCATTTATCAGCTAATGGTCCAAATATTCACACAAGTCCCCATATTAAGTCCATAAACCAGCAAGCTTCCCTATTATTTATTCTTTTTTTTTCTTTTTTCTTTCCTTTTTTTTTTGTTTTTTTAAGGCACATAATAATATTTGACACAAGAAGACTTAGTCTCTAGCCGCCGGAGCCTTTTGACGCGAACTCCAACATTTTTAGATGAAGGAGCCTGGTTACTCAGCTCCTACCGCTATACGATCACGTACTCATATAAAGTACCACCTTTTGACGCGAGAATCGACACTTTAGGTGCAGATCCCCGGTTACTCAGTAGTAACTCATAGCGGAGTACAGTCCAGATTATTCACAGCCAAACAAAGCCAAAAACACATAATAACAACACTAAGAACCAAAAATAGGAGCAGCTCGCCTCATTATTGCCAAACATAGAGAACTGGAGTCAATATTGGACCAGTTCACATTAAAATGCCAACAGACATTCCCTATGCCTAGAAAAGTTAACAAAGAAATCAAAAAAAATCAAGCAGTCCGATATTCACCAAGGAGATGTCTTGGACCCAACCACATTAACCCGATACATACTTATTTTAAAAACTTGGCAAAAGTAGAATTAGAACCAATAAGCCAACACCCAATTTTTTCTCTTGTCTTTTTTTTTTTTTTTTTTTTTTGATTCGCAGGAGAGATAAGCCCCCATAAGAAAGAAAGAAAATGAGCAACTAGAAATAAAACTAACAACTAAAGAAAACTAAAAACACTAGCACCCCATTAGATCCCCCCACACCTATAGGACACATTGTCCTCAATGTGACAAATAACCAACAAAAGTGGGTGAGAGGACAGCAACACTTCCCTGAAATCCGGTCAAAGAGGTGGACGAGGTGGAGCTGGAGGAGGAAAACCCGTATGATGCAGAAATTGTGCCAAATTCTATGCTATGCCAGCTACATTGGTATCGACGTTGGCCATGCGAGCCTCCAAAGCCTGAACCTGGAAAATTAAGAAGAGAGGAAGAAATGAGCTGAAAGCGCGTTTCTGAAGCCTTTATTGGGACACATAAAACGCGAGTTAAAACGCGCCTTCAACTCGCGTTTTATAAGTCGCGTTTCCTGCGCAAATCTTGCAGAAATGAAAACGCAACTGAAAACGCGCCTACAACTCGCGTTTTATAGTCGCGTATCACGGTGGCTTTCGGACGATTCTGATTGTGAGCTTCCTGCACGTCATCACACGGGCACGTCAAGACTGAAGGGCACCTATAAATCGGCAAAAACGAAAACTGAAACCCAAAATTAGTCGAATTCAAGGAGAACACCTCTAAACTACCACACGGAATTGAACAAACAATTAAAAGGAACAATTGGGTTGCCTCCCAAAAGCGCCTTTCTTTAATGTCTTTGGCTAGACAAAATAATGCTTCAATCAGAGAGTTCAGGCACTGCAAGGGTCACCTCCTTAACATTATTAACTTGAAATCCTTCATAAAAAGGTTTGAGACGATGACCATTAACCTTAAAAATCTTGTCAGTGTGAAGACTTTGAATTTCTACTGCACCATGAGGAAACACATTAGTCACAATAAAAGGTCCAATCCAACGAGAACGCAATTTACCAGGAAAAAGTTTAAGTCCAGAGTGAAAAAGAAGTACTTTTTGACCAATACAAAAAATTTTCCTTGAAATTGCTTTATCATGAAATGCTTTTGTCTTCTCCTTATAAATGCAAGAACTCTCATATGCATCATTTCGGATTTCCTCCAACTCTTGCAATTGCAACTTCCTGTGTTCTCCAGATTCATCCATCCGCATATTATAATTTTTAACTGCCCAATATGCCCTATGTTCCAATTCCACAGGTAGATAACAAGGTTTGCCAAAAATTAATCGGTAAGGAGACATACCTATGAGGGTCTTAAAAGCTGTACGGTAAGCCCAAAGTGCATCATCTAAGCGCAAACTCCAATCCTTTCTATTGGGATTCACCGTCTTTTCAAGTATCGACTTGATTTCTTTATTGGAGATTTCTGCTTGACCACTAGTCTGCGGATGATAGGACGTAGAGACCCGGTGAGTGACGCCATATTTCTTCAACAATGCTTCCATTACTCGATTGCAGAAGTGTGTCCCTCGGTCACTGATAATTGCTCTTGGCGTGCCATACCTGACAAAAATATGAGATTTAATAAAATCAACTACAACCTTAGCATTGTCAGTCCTAGTTGCCTTAGCCTCTATCTACTTTGAGACATAATCAACTGCAAGTAATATATACATATTACCAAAAGAGGAAGGAAATGGACCCATAAAATCTATACCCCATATATCGAAAATTTCACAAACTAGTATAGGAGTAAGAGGCATTTGATCTCTATGGCTTAAATTACCTGTCTTTTGACAATTTGCACATGATTTACAAAATAAGTATGCATCACTAAACAAAGTTGGCCAAAATAAACCACACTCTAAAACCTTTCTTGCAGTTCGCTTAGGGCCAAAATGTCCACCACACGCATATGAGTGACAAAAAGATAAAATTGATGGAACCTCTTCTTTAGACACACACCTGCGAATAATTTGATCAGAACAATATTTTCACAAGTATGGTTCATCCCACACATAATATTTAACATCACTTTTAATTTTTTCCTTTTGAACTCTAGACAAATCATTAGGTAGCGTTCTAGTAACCAGATAATTCACTAAATCAGCGTACCAGGGAGTTGTCTTTTGAACTACAAAAAGATGCTCATCTGGAAAATTATCCTTCAAGGGAGCAGGTCTTTCACTATTGATCAAACGACTGAGATGATCAGCAACCATATTTTCGGCACCCCTTTTGTCTTTAATTTCCAAATTAAATTCTTGGAGTAGGAGAATCCACCTTATAAGTCGTGGTTTGGCCTCTTTCTTGTTGAGCAAATATTTCAAAGCTGCATGGTCAGAATAAATAATGACTTTAGTGCCAAGTAAATAAGAACGAAATTTTTCTAAAGCAAAAACAATAGCTAAAAGCTCCTTTTCCGTAGTCGAATAATTGCATTGGGCACCATCCAAGGTCCTCGAGGCATAATAAATGACATAAGAAGCTCTGCCCTCTTTCTGGCCAAGTACTGCACCAACAGCAAAGTTGCTGGCATCACACATTATCTCGAAAGGAAGACTCCAGTTTGGTGGTCGAACCACTGGTGCTGAAGTCAATGATCCCTTGAGCGTGTCAAATGCACTCTTGCAATTATCATCAAAATGAAATACCACATCCTTTTGAAGTAATTTGCATAGAGGATGGGATATCTTTGAAAAATCTTTGATGAAACGCCTATAAAAACCTGCATGGCCAAGAAAAGAGCGAACTTCCCGCACACTTGCAGGGTAAGGTAAACATTTGATAATTTCTACCTTAGCCTTATCTACCTCAATTCCTTTTGCAGATACCACATGGCCTAAAATTATGCCTTGGTCTACCATAAAATGGCATTTCTCATAATTTAAAACAAGATTAGTCTCAATGCACCTTTTAAGAATTTTTGTGAGGTTAGTTAAACATTCATCAAAAGAATTACCATAGACAGTAAAATCATCCATAAACACTTCTATGATATTCTCCACATAATCAGAAAATATACTAACCATACACCTTTGGAATGTAGCAGGCGCATTACAAAGACCAAAAGGCATTCGTCTATAGGCAAATGTACCAAAAGGGCAAGTAAATGTGATTTTCTCTTGATCTTCAGGCGCCACTGGAATTTGTAGAAAACCTGAAAAACCATCAAGACAGCAATAATGAGATTTTCCTGCCAACCTTTCCAACATCTTATCAATAAAAGGCAATGGAAAATGATCTTTACGAGTTAATGCATTTAATTTTCTAAAATCGGTACAAACTCTCCACCCATTTTGAACTCGAGTGGGCACTAACTCACCTTTAGGATTTTCAATAACAGTAATTCCTGTCTTTTTAGGAACTACTTGAACAGGACTTACCCACTTACTATCCGAAATGGGATAGATTATACCTGTGTCAAGAAGTTTTAAAACTTCTTTCTTCACTACCTCCATCATTGGTGGGTTCAATCTCCGTTGAGCCTCTCTCGAAGGCTTAGCACCATCTTCTAACAAGATGCGATGCATGCAAGTGGCTGGACTTAATCCTTTTATGTCAGCCACTGTCCATCCTATTGCCTCCTTGTGGTCCTTCAACACCCGAATTAGTTTTTCTTCCTCTAAAGCAGTCAATTTACTGGAAATTATTACTGGGAGTGTATCTCCATCTCCCAAGAATGCATACTTTAAATTATCCGGTAACTGCTTTAATTCCACCTTCGGGGCTTGCACAATAGATGGCAAAAGCTGTGAATGAGACAGAGGTAATTCCAAGTAAGACACATTGGAAAATTCTGGACAAAGAGAATTCAATTCAAAAATAACTTCCTGCAATTCAAAAGGAAAAACAAACTTCCCTTTTATCTTTTGCAAATTTTCCTGACAGAGACCAGTAGAAATAGCAACCTTCAACGCATCGTCATTATTAAATTCAAAATTTTGCTGCGCCAAAGAATCAATTACATCTATAACAAAAATTGAATGAGATTCACCAGGATATTTCATGGCATCATAAATACTAAATTTAATAGGGGTGCCAATTTTCGACACGACCTGAAAACACGACACGAACCTAACACGAAATTAATGGGTTTGGGTTGAGGTTTTGGGAATTCGGGTCAGAATCGGGTTGGACCCGATGAACCCGAAAAGAAAACAGGTCGATTTCGGGTCAACCCGTGGTGACCTGATATGACCCGATATGACCCGTTTACGAATTAAAAATAATTTAATAAATATAAAAATAATTTAATAAATATAAAAATAATTTTATCTAACTAACCTAAGTTATTCTTTTTTTTAAAGGCATTAATTACTTAATCATAAATGAATTTATTTAATTTGTGTGAAGTTGAAATTATTATATTTGGACAAATAATATATTATATTATTTTTTACTTTTATACTGTTTTAATTTATTTTATATTTTGTTTGGGATAAAACACTTTTACGGTGTTTAATTTATTTTAGATTTGGTTTGAAATTACTTATTTAAATTTTTATTACTTGATTATGTAATTAGTTTTGTGAGAAATTGATTTTATTAGAAATTACAGTGATAAATTAATAAATTAAAATTAAGTTTCGGGTCATTTCGGATCGACCCGCCAACCCGTCAACCTGAAATTTTCGAGTTCGGGTCAGCATACCTGACCCGTCACGGGTTGGCGAGTCGGGTTCGGGTCAACAGATTTTCTGGCGGGTTGACCCGAACCCGACCCGCCAACCTGATTTGGACCCGAATTGCCACCCCTAAAATTTAATAACATCACCATCAAATTCCATAGTCAATGTGCCAGTGAAAACATCAATTTTTGTTCTAGCAGTTTTCAAAAATGGTCTCCCTAACAGTATTGGAGATGAATTAGAATTATCATCCTCCATATCAAGCACATAAAAATCTGCAGGAAAAATCAAATTATCAATTTGCACTAAAATATCCTCCAAAACTCCATCAGGATAGGCATTTGATCGATCAGCCAGTTGAATTATTACGCCCGTCTCTTTTAAAGGCCCAATGTTCATCAAATTATAAATAGAACGAGGCATAACATTTATCGAAGCACCCAAATCCAACATAGCTTTTTCAATTTTAATATTACCTATTTTGCAAGGGACAGTAAACATACCTGGGTCCTTGCATTTAGGAGGCAATTTTTTCTGCAAAACTGCCGAAACATTTTCTCCCATATGCACTTTCTCGTTTCCTTTCAACTTTTTCTTACCAGTGCATAACTCCTTCAAAAATTTAGCATATCTAGGAATTTGCTTAATTGCATCTAAAAGAGGGATATTTACCTCAACTTTTCGAAAAGTGTCCAAAATCTCCTGTTCTTGCTCTTGCTTTTTGGACTTTGCCAGTCGACTAGGAAATGGAGGCGGAGGTGTAACCACTTGTGTTGATTTTTCTCCAAAATCTGGTTGTTCCAAGGCTCTAGGTTGAGACACATTCCCCTCTTTTTCGAGCTCTTCCTTGATTGCTTGTTCAGAAATTTTCTTGCTCGGCTCAGGCAACTCTTTGCCACTTCTTAATGTGATGGCACTAGCATTTTGCTTGGGGTTGACAATTGTCTGTGAAAGGTAGCTTTCCAGATAATTGGGACTCCAATCTATTGACTGTGGAAGCTAACTGGCTCATTTGATTCTCCAAATTATGAATGCTAGTTTTCGTCTCCTGTTGAAATTGTTGAGTGTTAGTAGCCAAAGATTTCACAATATCCTCAAGTGACATACCTGATTTAGGAGCAGGTTGTTGCTGTGAAAGTTGAGGTCTAGGTTGATATTGTGACTGTTGTGGAAATCCTGGTGGCCTTACTGCATAATTAAAATTAGGATGATCCCTCCATCCTGGATTATAGGTGTTTGCATAGGGATCATACCGTCTCTGAGGTGGTCCTGGAAATCCAACTGCATTAGCCTGCTCAGTCGAATCATCTTGGAGTGTGGGGCACATATCTGTTGGATGACTCGAACCATAGCAGATTCCACATGTTTTCAATTGCTGCATTTGTCCTATAGCTAACTTTTCAACCAAAGAAGTTAGACAATCTAATCTTTGCTCTATTGAAGAATTACTTACCTCATTGACTCTACGAGTCGTGTTATCCTGTCTGTCTCCAAATTGTTGAGCATTTGCAGCCATACTCGATATCAAATTTCTTGCCTCCGTGGGTGTTTTATTCACTAAGGAGCCCCCACTGGCAGCATCAATAATTCTTCTGTCAGTTTGGGACAGACCCTCATAAAAATACTGGATGAGGAGTTGGTCAGGAATTTGATGATGAGGACAACTAGCACATAGTTGCTTGAATCTTTCCCAATATTCATGTAGAGTCTCTCCATTGAATTGTCGAATTCCACAGATGTCTTTCCTAATGCTTGCAGCTCGGGATGCAGGAAAGAATTTTTTTAGAAAATGCTTCTTCATGTCTATCCATGTGGATATTGACCCAGAGGGCAGATAATAGAGCCAATCCTTAGCTTTATCGGCTAAGGAAAATGGAAAGGCTCTTAATTTAATTTGCTCCTCTGTGACTCCCTGGGGTTTCATTGTCGAGCAAACCACATGGAATTCTTTGAGATGCTTATGGGGATCTTCACCTGGTAAGCCATGAAAAGAAGGAAGTAAATGGATTAGTCCAGATTTTAACTCAAATGCAACCTCTAATGTAGGATAAGTAATGCATAGGGGCTGTTGATTTAAATCTGGTGCAGCCAATTCTCTCAATGTCCGTTCATTAGCCATGGTGCTATTTATCTCTTCCGTCTCACTAAATGAATCTACAAAATCTACTACTGAATTATGTCCAGTAGATGAGGAGGATGCCTCTGCTCGTTCTCTTGTTGCTTTTCTCAATGCACGAGCAGTCTTCTCTATCTCAGGATTATATTGCAGTTCACCTGTACGAGAAGATCTAGGCATAAACCAGTAACAATAAAAATAAAAATAAAAATAAAATAAAAATAAACAAAGAAAATAAAATTCAAAGAAAATAAATTTATTTTGACACCAAGTCCCCGGCAACGGCGCCAAAATTTGTTGGGTGTCAAACCAGCAAAAATAAAATTTCTACTCTTAAGTCACGAATTAAGTCCACTATGGTACTGGAGCAGGGACTTAGGCTGTGCAATGGGTTACTAGCTTCACCCTGGTGCCAGAGTTTGCTTGATCCGATATACCAAAGTATATTAATTACGTGAAAGACAAAATTCGAATATAGCAGCGAGCAGGGTCGAATCCACAGGGACTTGGGAATTTATTTTGAATGAATGTAACATTAAATAAAAATGGGGGGAATTGATATGGAACTGTCTAATTTAATTGCTCAAATTAAAAATATAAAGTAAATTAACGGAAGGAAAATCTCTAGTCAAAGGTATAATCTCCACTAATGGTTCGAATCACTGATCACAGATGCAGAGATAAAATCTTTCATTTACAAATAAACTGGTTATGGTTGTCAACAAGCTCTGACAACCTGCCTAACCTTCCTGATTCGATAACCACAACAAGCTCTGTAGTTATTGCCCTAACCAATTAAGCAGTCCTAAACACGCTCTTAGGATTTAACCTATTGACAGCAGTAATCATTAGACTGGCCACCAATTATAACCAACAAACACACACGCTCGGTTTATTTAGGCTATATCATATATTTCCGCAACAACGACTCAAAAGTTTCTACTACAATTGAATCATATCACTTGCCACATGCACTAAAATTACCCAACAATTACGGATTGAGCACTCTTAGATGGCTGTTAATTACTCACACAATTAAACAGTGATCAAGTATTTAATTGCAAGAAATAATCATATGCATAAGTGAACAGGAAATATATAAATACTTGCAAATTAAAGAACGTAGGGAAATCAATTCGATCTCACAGTTTTGTCGAACCAAAGCTTCGATTTAACCTCTGACTAGATGAAGAAATTAGCCACTCCTCATAGTTGAATTGCAGCCAAAAGTACTGGATTGCAAAGGCATTGCGTTTTTACTAGAAAACAAGGAATAAAAGATGTTTTTCCCGTTGGGGAATATTGTCGAACACCTGGCGTGTGTCAGAGGCCAGTCCAGAGAAAGGAAACTAGAACTAAACTAAAAAGCTAAACTAGAGGTGTCCTTTTTCTTCTGTACGTCCTCTCCTTAAAAAGCCAAAAGTAAGATGACTAAAAGCTCTCTCCGGTGGTCCCCACACATGTGGACAAAGTCTCCAAAATTACTTCTTCTTCCAAGTCTCTCTACGTTGCTTTTTTTGAAGAGCCCAAATGACCTATAGCTTTGTGGTCCCCACGAATCCAAGGCCTAAGGATTGAAGCCCTTAGAAGTCTCCATATTCTCCATAAAGTCCCTCCTTTTTGGTAGTTTTCTGCTTCATTCCTGAAATTAAGTCCAGATACCAAATATGAGTAAATATCAGCAATTAACACAATATTTGTCAGGGATAGAAGGGGAAATCAATAATAAAATTACTAACAAATTACCCCCTATCAATTCCCCCCACACCTGAATCATGCTTGCCCTCAAGCATGGGGAAAGTATACAGACACCAAAATTTGATACTGGTCATTGCTCTATCTACCAAATTGCCAAGATATTCAAGAGAGAACCATATATCGAATCCAAGAAGCATCCCCCCCAGTTAGCCCCTGAACCACAAGCTCCTTCAATTTCCGAATTAACTATTCTAAGGAAAAGGAATGACACACAGCATTTATCAGCTAATGGTCCAAATATTCACACAAGTCCCCATATTAAGTCCATAAACCAGCAAGCTTCCCTATTATTTATTCTTTTTTTTTCTTTTTTCTTTCCTTTTTTTTTTGTTTTTTTAAGGCACATAATAATATTTGACACAAGAAGACTTAGTCTCTAGCCGCCGGAGCCTTTTGACGCGAACTCCAACATTTTTAGATGAAGGAGCCTGGTTACTCAGCTCCTACCGCTATACGATCACGTACTCATATAAAGTACCACCTTTTGACGCGAGAATCGACACTTTAGGTGCAGATCCCCGGTTACTCAGTAGTAACTCATAGCGGAGTACAGTCCAGATTATTCACAGCCAAACAAAGCCAAAAACACATAATAACAACACTAAGAACCAAAAATAGGAGCAGCTCGCCTCATTATTGCCAAACATAGAGAACTGGAGTCAATATTGGACCAGTTCACATTAAAATGCCAACAGACATTCCCTATGCCTAGAAAAGTTAACAAAGAAATCAAAAAAAATCAAGCAGTCCGATATTCACCAAGGAGATGTCTTGGACCCAACCACATTAACCCGATACATACTTATTTTAAAAACTTGGCAAAAGTAGAATTAGAACCAATAAGCCAACACCCAATTTTTTCTCTTGTCTTTTTTTTTTTTTTTTTTTTTTGATTCGCAGGAGAGATAAGCCCCCATAAGAAAGAAAGAAAATGAGCAACTAGAAATAAAACTAACAACTAAAGAAAACTAAAAACACTAGCACCCCATTAGATCCCCCCACACCTATAGGACACATTGTCCTCAATGTGACAAATAACCAACAAAAGTGGGTGAGAGGACAGCAACACTTCCCTGAAATCCGGTCAAAGAGGTGGACGAGGTGGAGCTGGAGGAGGAAAACCCGTATGATGCAGAAATTGTGCCAAATTCTATGCTATGCCAGCTACATTGGTATCGACGTTGGCCATGCGAGCCTCCAAAGCCTGAACCTGGAAAATTAAGAAGAGAGGAAGAAATGAGCTGAAAGCGCGTTTCTGAAGCCTTTATTGGGACACATAAAACGCGAGTTAAAACGCGCCTTCAACTCGCGTTTTATAAGTCGCGTTTCCTGCGCAAATCTTGCAGAAATGAAAACGCAACTGAAAACGCGCCTACAACTCGCGTTTTATAGTCGCGTATCACGGTGGCTTTCGGACGATTCTGATTGTGAGCTTCCTGCACGTCATCACACGGGCACGTCAAGACTGAAGGGCACCTATAAATCGGCAAAAACGAAAACTGAAACCCAAAATTAGTCGAATTCAAGGAGAACACCTCTAAACTACCACACGGAATTGAACAAACAATTAAAAGGAACAATTGGGTTGCCTCCCAAAAGCGCCTTTCTTTAATGTCTTTGGCTAGACAAAATAATGCTTCAATCAGAGAGTTCAGGCACTGCAAGGGTCACCTCCTTAACATTATTAACTTGAAATCCTTCATAAAAAGGTTTGAGACGATGACCATTAACCTTAAAAATCTTGTCAGTGTGAAGACTTTGAATTTCTACTGCACCATGAGGAAACACATTAGTCACAATAAAAGGTCCAATCCAACGAGAACGCAATTTACCAGGAAAAAGTTTAAGTCCAGAGTGAAAAAGAAGTACTTTTTGACCAATACAAAAAATTTTCCTTGAAATTGCTTTATCATGAAATGCTTTTGTCTTCTCCTTATAAATGCAAGAACTCTCATATGCATCATTTCGGATTTCCTCCAACTCTTGCAATTGCAACTTCCTGTGTTCTCCAGATTCATCCATCCGCATATTATAATTTTTAACTGCCCAATATGCCCTATGTTCCAATTCCACAGGTAGATAACAAGGTTTGCCAAAAATTAATCGGTAAGGAGACATACCTATGAGGGTCTTAAAAGCTGTACGGTAAGCCCAAAGTGCATCATCTAAGCGCAAACTCCAATCCTTTCTATTGGGATTCACCGTCTTTTCAAGTATCGACTTGATTTCTTTATTGGAGATTTCTGCTTGACCACTAGTCTGCGGATGATAGGACGTAGAGACCCGGTGAGTGACGCCATATTTCTTCAACAATGCTTCCATTACTCGATTGCAGAAGTGTGTCCCTCGGTCACTGATAATTGCTCTTGGCGTGCCATACCTGACAAAAATATGAGATTTAATAAAATCAACTACAACCTTAGCATTGTCAGTCCTAGTTGCCTTAGCCTCTATCTACTTTGAGACATAATCAACTGCAAGTAATATATACATATTACCAAAAGAGGAAGGAAATGGACCCATAAAATCTATACCCCATATATCGAAAATTTCACAAACTAGTATAGGAGTAAGAGGCATTTGATCTCTATGGCTTAAATTACCTGTCTTTTGACAATTTGCACATGATTTACAAAATAAGTATGCATCACTAAACAAAGTTGGCCAAAATAAACCACACTCTAAAACCTTTCTTGCAGTTCGCTTAGGGCCAAAATGTCCACCACACGCATATGAGTGACAAAAAGATAAAATTGATGGAACCTCTTCTTTAGACACACACCTGCGAATAATTTGATCAGAACAATATTTTCACAAGTATGGTTCATCCCACACATAATATTTAACATCACTTTTAATTTTTTCCTTTTGAACTCTAGACAAATCATTAGGTAGCGTTCTAGTAACCAGATAATTCACTAAATCAGCGTACCAGGGAGTTGTCTTTTGAACTACAAAAAGATGCTCATCTGGAAAATTATCCTTCAAGGGAGCAGGTCTTTCACTATTGATCAAACGACTGAGATGATCAGCAACCATATTTTCGGCACCCCTTTTGTCTTTAATTTCCAAATTAAATTCTTGGAGTAGGAGAATCCACCTTATAAGTCGTGGTTTGGCCTCTTTCTTGTTGAGCAAATATTTCAAAGCTGCATGGTCAGAATAAATAATGACTTTAGTGCCAAGTAAATAAGAACGAAATTTTTCTAAAGCAAAAACAATAGCTAAAAGCTCCTTTTCCGTAGTCGAATAATTGCATTGGGCACCATCCAAGGTCCTCGAGGCATAATAAATGACATAAGAAGCTCTGCCCTCTTTCTGGCCAAGTACTGCACCAACAGCAAAGTTGCTGGCATCACACATTATCTCGAAAGGAAGACTCCAGTTTGGTGGTCGAACCACTGGTGCTGAAGTCAATGATCCCTTGAGCGTGTCAAATGCACTCTTGCAATTATCATCAAAATGAAATACCACATCCTTTTGAAGTAATTTGCATAGAGGATGGGATATCTTTGAAAAATCTTTGATGAAACGCCTATAAAAACCTGCATGGCCAAGAAAAGAGCGAACTTCCCGCACACTTGCAGGGTAAGGTAAACATTTGATAATTTCTACCTTAGCCTTATCTACCTCAATTCCTTTTGCAGATACCACATGGCCTAAAATTATGCCTTGGTCTACCATAAAATGGCATTTCTCATAATTTAAAACAAGATTAGTCTCAATGCACCTTTTAAGAATTTTTGTGAGGTTAGTTAAACATTCATCAAAAGAATTACCATAGACAGTAAAATCATCCATAAACACTTCTATGATATTCTCCACATAATCAGAAAATATACTAACCATACACCTTTGGAATGTAGCAGGCGCATTACAAAGACCAAAAGGCATTCGTCTATAGGCAAATGTACCAAAAGGGCAAGTAAATGTGATTTTCTCTTGATCTTCAGGCGCCACTGGAATTTGTAGAAAACCTGAAAAACCATCAAGACAGCAATAATGAGATTTTCCTGCCAACCTTTCCAACATCTTATCAATAAAAGGCAATGGAAAATGATCTTTACGAGTTAATGCATTTAATTTTCTAAAATCGGTACAAACTCTCCACCCATTTTGAACTCGAGTGGGCACTAACTCACCTTTAGGATTTTCAATAACAGTAATTCCTGTCTTTTTAGGAACTACTTGAACAGGACTTACCCACTTACTATCCGAAATGGGATAGATTATACCTGTGTCAAGAAGTTTTAAAACTTCTTTCTTCACTACCTCCATCATTGGTGGGTTCAATCTCCGTTGAGCCTCTCTCGAAGGCTTAGCACCATCTTCTAACAAGATGCGATGCATGCAAGTGGCTGGACTTAATCCTTTTATGTCAGCCACTGTCCATCCTATTGCCTCCTTGTGGTCCTTCAACACCCGAATTAGTTTTTCTTCCTCTAAAGCAGTCAATTTACTGGAAATTATTACTGGGAGTGTATCTCCATCTCCCAAGAATGCATACTTTAAATTATCCGGTAACTGCTTTAATTCCACCTTCGGGGCTTGCACAATAGATGGCAAAAGGTGTGAATGAGACAGAGGTAATTCCAAGTAAGACACATTGGAAAATTCTGGACAAAGAGAATTCAATTCAAAAATAACTTCCTGCAATTCAAAAGGAAAAACAAACTTCCCTTTTATCTTTTGCAAATTTTCCTGACAGAGACCAGTAGAAATAGCAACCTTCAACGCATCGTCATTATTAAATTCAAAATTTTGCTGCGCCAAAGAATCAATTACATCTATAACAAAAATTGAATGAGATTCACCAGGATATTTCATGGCATCATAAATACTAAATTTAATAGGGGTGGCAATTTTCGACACGACCTGAAAACACGACACGAACCTAACACGAAATTAATGGGTTTGGGTTGAGGTTTTGGGAATTCGGGTCAGAATCGGGTTGGACCCGATGAACCCGAAAAGAAAACAGGTCGATTTCGGGTCAACCCGTGGTGACCTGATATGACCCGATATGACCCGTTTACGAATTAAAAATAATTTAATAAATATAAAAATAATTTAATAAATATAAAAATAATTTTATCTAACTAACCTAAGTTATTCTTTTTTTTAAAGGCATTAATTACTTAATCATAAATGAATTTATTTAATTTGTGTGAAGTTGAAATTATTATATTTGGACAAATAATATATTATATTATTTTTTACTTTTATACTGTTTTAATTTATTTTATATTTTGTTTGGGATAAAACACTTTTACGGTGTTTAATTTATTTTAGATTTGGTTTGAAATTACTTATTTAAATTTTTATTACTTGATTATGTAATTAGTTTTGTGAGAAATTGATTTTATTAGAAATTACAGTGATAAATTAATAAATTAAAATTAAGTTTCGGGTCATTTCGGATCGACCCGCCAACCCGTCAACCTGAAATTTTCGAGTTCGGGTCAGCATACCTGACCCGTCACGGGTTGGCGAGTCGGGTTCGGGTCAACAGATTTTCTGGCGGGTTGACCCGAACCCGACCCGCCAACCTGATTTGGACCCGAATTGCCACCCCTAAAATTTAATAACATCACCATCAAATTCCATAGTCAATGTGCCAGTGAAAACATCAATTTTTGTTCTAGCAGTTTTCAAAAATGGTCTCCCTAACAGTATTGGAGATGAATTAGAATTATCATCCTCCATATCAAGCACATAAAAATCTGCAGGAAAAATCAAATTATCAATTTGCACTAAAATATCCTCCAAAACTCCATCAGGATAGGCATTTGATCGATCAGCCAGTTGAATTATTACGCCCGTCTCTTTTAAAGGCCCAATGTTCATCAAATTATAAATAGAACGAGGCATAACATTTATCGAAGCACCCAAATCCAACATAGCTTTTTCAATTTTAATATTACCTATTTTGCAAGGGACAGTAAACATACCTGGGTCCTTGCATTTAGGAGGCAATTTTTTCTGCAAAACTGCCGAAACATTTTCTCCCATATGCACTTTCTCGTTTCCTTTCAACTTTTTCTTACCAGTGCATAACTCCTTCAAAAATTTAGCATATCTAGGAATTTGCTTAATTGCATCTAAAAGAGGGATATTTACCTCAACTTTTCGAAAAGTGTCCAAAATCTCCTGTTCTTGCTCTTGCTTTTTGGACTTTGCCAGTCGACTAGGAAATGGAGGCGGAGGTGTAACCACTTGTGTTGATTTTTCTCCAAAATCTGGTTGTTCCAAGGCTCTAGGTTGAGACACATTCCCCTCTTTTTCGAGCTCTTCCTTGATTGCTTGTTCAGAAATTTTCTTGCTCGGCTCAGGCAACTCTTTGCCACTTCTTAATGTGATGGCACTAGCATTTTGCTTGGGGTTGACAATTGTCTGTGAAAGGTAGCTTTCCAGATAATTGGGACTCCAATCTATTGACTGTGGAAGCTAACTGGCTCATTTGATTCTCCAAATTATGAATGCTAGTTTTCGTCTCCTGTTGAAATTGTTGAGTGTTAGTAGCCAAAGATTTCACAATATCCTCAAGTGACATACCTGATTTAGGAGCAGGTTGTTGCTGTGAAAGTTGAGGTCTAGGTTGATATTGTGACTGTTGTGGAAATCCTGGTGGCCTTACTGCATAATTAAAATTAGGATGATCCCTCCATCCTGGATTATAGGTGTTTGCATAGGGATCATACCGTCTCTGAGGTGGTCCTGGAAATCCAACTGCATTAGCCTGCTCAGTCGAATCATCTTGGAGTGTGGGGCACATATCTGTTGGATGACTCGAACCATAGCAGATTCCACATGTTTTCAATTGCTGCATTTGTCCTATAGCTAACTTTTCAACCAAAGAAGTTAGACAATCTAATCTTTGCTCTATTGAAGAATTACTTACCTCATTGACTCTACGAGTCGTGTTATCCTGTCTGTCTCCAAATTGTTGAGCATTTGCAGCCATACTCGATATCAAATTTCTTGCCTCCGTGGGTGTTTTATTCACTAAGGAGCCCCCACTGGCAGCATCAATAATTCTTCTGTCAGTTTGGGACAGACCCTCATAAAAATACTGGATGAGGAGTTGGTCAGGAATTTGATGATGAGGACAACTAGCACATAGTTGCTTGAATCTTTCCCAATATTCATGTAGAGTCTCTCCATTGAATTGTCGAATTCCACAGATGTCTTTCCTAATGCTTGCAGCTCGGGATGCAGGAAAGAATTTTTTTAGAAAATGCTTCTTCATGTCTATCCATGTGGATATTGACCCAGAGGGCAGATAATAGAGCCAATCCTTAGCTTTATCGGCTAAGGAAAATGGAAAGGCTCTTAATTTAATTTGCTCCTCTGTGACTCCCTGGGGTTTCATTGTCGAGCAAACCACATGGAATTCTTTGAGATGCTTGTGGGGATCTTCACCTGGTAAGCCATGAAAAGAAGGAAGTAAATGGATTAGTCCAGATTTTAACTCAAATGCAACCTCTAATGTAGGATAAGTAATGCATAGGGGCTGTTGATTTAAATCTGGTGCAGCCAATTCTCTCAATGTCCGTTCATTAGCCATGGTGCTATTTATCTCTTCCGTCTCACTAAATGAATCTACAAAATCTACTACTGAATTATGTCCAGTAGATGAGGAGGATGCCTCTGCTCGTTCTCTTGTTGCTTTTCTCAATGCACGAGCAGTCTTCTCTATCTCAGGATTATATTGCAGTTCACCTGTACGAGAAGATCTAGGCATAAACCAGTAACAATAAAAATAAAAATAAAAATAAAATAAAAATAAACAAAGAAAATAAAATTCAAAGAAAATAAATTTATTTTGACACCAAGTCCCCGGCAACGGCGCCAAAATTTGTTGGGTGTCAAACCAGCAAAAATAAAATTTCTACTCTTAAGTCACGAATTAAGTCCACTATGGTACTGGAGCAGGGACTTAGGCTGTGCAATGGGTTACTAGCTTCACCCTGGTGCCAGAGTTTGCTTGATCCGATATACCAAAGTATATTAATTACGTGAAAGACAAAATTCGAATATAGCAGCGAGCAGGGTCGAATCCACAGGGACTTGGGAATTTATTTTGAATGAATGTAACATTAAATAAAAATGGGGGGAATTGATATGGAACTGTCTAATTTAATTGCTCAAATTAAAAATATAAAGTAAATTAACGGAAGGAAAATCTCTAGTCAAAGGTATAATCTCCACTAATGGTTCGAATCACTGATCACAGATGCAGAGATAAAATCTTTCATTTACAAATAAACTGGTTATGGTTGTCAACAAGCTCTGACAACCTGCCTAACCTTCCTGATTCGATAACCACAACAAGCTCTGTAGTTATTGCCCTAACCAATTAAGCAGTCCTAAACACGCTCTTAGGATTTAACCTATTGACAGCAGTAATCATTAGACTGGCCACCAATTATAACCAACAAACACACACGCTCGGTTTATTTAGGCTATATCATATATTTCCGCAACAACGACTCAAAAGTTTCTACTACAATTGAATCATATCACTTGCCACATGCACTAAAATTACCCAACAATTACGGATTGAGCACTCTTAGATGGCTGTTAATTACTCACACAATTAAACAGTGATCAAGTATTTAATTGCAAGAAATAATCATATGCATAAGTGAACAGGAAATATATAAATACTTGCAAATTAAAGAACGTAGGGAAATCAATTCGATCTCACAGTTTTGTCGAACCAAAGCTTCGATTTAACCTCTGACTAGATGAAGAAATTAGCCACTCCTCATAGTTGAATTGCAGCCAAAAGTACTGGATTGCAAAGGCATTGCGTTTTTACTAGAAAACAAGGAATAAAAGATGTTTTTCCCGTTGGGGAATATTGTCGAACACCTGGCGTGTGTCAGAGGCCAGTCCAGAGAAAGGAAACTAGAACTAAACTAAAAAGCTAAACTAGAGGTGTCCTTTTTCTTCTGTACGTCCTCTCCTTAAAAAGCCAAAAGTAAGATGACTAAAAGCTCTCTCCGGTGGTCCCCACACATGTGGACAAAGTCTCCAAAATTACTTCTTCTTCCAAGTCTCTCTACGTTGCTTTTTTTGAAGAGCCCAAATGACCTATAGCTTTGTGGTCCCCACGAATCCAAGGCCTAAGGATTGAAGCCCTTAGAAGTCTCCATATTCTCCATAAAGTCCCTCCTTTTTGGTAGTTTTCTGCTTCATTCCTGAAATTAAGTCCAGATACCAAATATGAGTAAATATCAGCAATTAACACAATATTTGTCAGGGATAGAAGGGGAAATCAATAATAAAATTACTAACAAATTACCCCCTATCAATTCCCCCCACACCTGAATCATGCTTGCCCTCAAGCATGGGGAAAGTATACAGACACCAAAATTTGATACTGGTCATTGCTCTATCTACCAAATTGCCAAGATATTCAAGAGAGAACCATATATCGAATCCAAGAAGCATCCCCCCCAGTTAGCCCCTGAACCACAAGCTCCTTCAATTTCCGAATTAACTATTCTAAGGAAAAGGAATGACACACAGCATTTATCAGCTAATGGTCCAAATATTCACACAAGTCCCCATATTAAGTCCATAAACCAGCAAGCTTCCCTATTATTTATTCTTTTTTTTTCTTTTTTCTTTCCTTTTTTTTTTGTTTTTTTAAGGCACATAATAATATTTGACACAAGAAGACTTAGTCTCTAGCCGCCGGAGCCTTTTGACGCGAACTCCAACATTTTTAGATGAAGGAGCCTGGTTACTCAGCTCCTACCGCTATACGATCACGTACTCATATAAAGTACCACCTTTTGACGCGAGAATCGACACTTTAGGTGCAGATCCCCGGTTACTCAGTAGTAACTCATAGCGGAGTACAGTCCAGATTATTCACAGCCAAACAAAGCCAAAAACACATAATAACAACACTAAGAACCAAAAATAGGAGCAGCTCGCCTCATTATTGCCAAACATAGAGAACTGGAGTCAATATTGGACCAGTTCACATTAAAATGCCAACAGACATTCCCTATGCCTAGAAAAGTTAACAAAGAAATCAAAAAAAATCAAGCAGTCCGATATTCACCAAGGAGATGTCTTGGACCCAACCACATTAACCCGATACATACTTATTTTAAAAACTTGGCAAAAGTAGAATTAGAACCAATAAGCCAACACCCAATTTTTTCTCTTGTCTTTTTTTTTTTTTTTTTTTTTTGATTCGCAGGAGAGATAAGCCCCCATAAGAAAGAAAGAAAATGAGCAACTAGAAATAAAACTAACAACTAAAGAAAACTAAAAACACTAGCACCCCATTAGATCCCCCCACACCTATAGGACACATTGTCCTCAATGTGACAAATAACCAACAAAAGTGGGTGAGAGGACAGCAACACTTCCCTGAAATCCGGTCAAAGAGGTGGACGAGGTGGAGCTGGAGGAGGAAAACCCGTATGATGCAGAAATTGTGCCAAATTCTATGCTATGCCAGCTACATTGGTATCGACGTTGGCCATGCGAGCCTCCAAAGCCTGAACCTGGAAAATTAAGAAGAGAGGAAGAAATGAGCTGAAAGCGCGTTTCTGAAGCCTTTATTGGGACACATAAAACGCGAGTTAAAACGCGCCTTCAACTCGCGTTTTATAAGTCGCGTTTCCTGCGCAAATCTTGCAGAAATGAAAACGCAACTGAAAACGCGCCTACAACTCGCGTTTTATAGTCGCGTATCACGGTGGCTTTCGGACGATTCTGATTGTGAGCTTCCTGCACGTCATCACACGGGCACGTCAAGACTGAAGGGCACCTATAAATCGGCAAAAACGAAAACTGAAACCCAAAATTAGTCGAATTCAAGGAGAACACCTCTAAACTACCACACGGAATTGAACAAACAATTAAAAGGAACAATTGGGTTGCCTCCCAAAAGCGCCTTTCTTTAATGTCTTTGGCTAGACAAAATAATGCTTCAATCAGAGAGTTCAGGCACTGCAAGGGTCACCTCCTTAACATTATTAACTTGAAATCCTTCATAAAAAGGTTTGAGACGATGACCATTAACCTTAAAAATCTTGTCAGTGTGAAGACTTTGAATTTCTACTGCACCATGAGGAAACACATTAGTCACAATAAAAGGTCCAATCCAACGAGAACGCAATTTACCAGGAAAAAGTTTAAGTCCAGAGTGAAAAAGAAGTACTTTTTGACCAATACAAAAAATTTTCCTTGAAATTGCTTTATCATGAAATGCTTTTGTCTTCTCCTTATAAATGCAAGAACTCTCATATGCATCATTTCGGATTTCCTCCAACTCTTGCAATTGCAACTTCCTGTGTTCTCCAGATTCATCCATCCGCATATTATAATTTTTAACTGCCCAATATGCCCTATGTTCCAATTCCACAGGTAGATAACAAGGTTTGCCAAAAATTAATCGGTAAGGAGACATACCTATGAGGGTCTTAAAAGCTGTACGGTAAGCCCAAAGTGCATCATCTAAGCGCAAACTCCAATCCTTTCTATTGGGATTCACCGTCTTTTCAAGTATCGACTTGATTTCTTTATTGGAGATTTCTGCTTGACCACTAGTCTGCGGATGATAGGACGTAGAGACCCGGTGAGTGACGCCATATTTCTTCAACAATGCTTCCATTACTCGATTGCAGAAGTGTGTCCCTCGGTCACTGATAATTGCTCTTGGCGTGCCATACCTGACAAAAATATGAGATTTAATAAAATCAACTACAACCTTAGCATTGTCAGTCCTAGTTGCCTTAGCCTCTATCTACTTTGAGACATAATCAACTGCAAGTAATATATACATATTACCAAAAGAGGAAGGAAATGGACCCATAAAATCTATACCCCATATATCGAAAATTTCACAAACTAGTATAGGAGTAAGAGGCATTTGATCTCTATGGCTTAAATTACCTGTCTTTTGACAATTTGCACATGATTTACAAAATAAGTATGCATCACTAAACAAAGTTGGCCAAAATAAACCACACTCTAAAACCTTTCTTGCAGTTCGCTTAGGGCCAAAATGTCCACCACACGCATATGAGTGACAAAAAGATAAAATTGATGGAACCTCTTCTTTAGACACACACCTGCGAATAATTTGATCAGAACAATATTTTCACAAGTATGGTTCATCCCACACATAATATTTAACATCACTTTTAATTTTTTCCTTTTGAACTCTAGACAAATCATTAGGTAGCGTTCTAGTAACCAGATAATTCACTAAATCAGCGTACCAGGGAGTTGTCTTTTGAACTACAAAAAGATGCTCATCTGGAAAATTATCCTTCAAGGGAGCAGGTCTTTCACTATTGATCAAACGACTGAGATGATCAGCAACCATATTTTCGGCACCCCTTTTGTCTTTAATTTCCAAATTAAATTCTTGGAGTAGGAGAATCCACCTTATAAGTCGTGGTTTGGCCTCTTTCTTGTTGAGCAAATATTTCAAAGCTGCATGGTCAGAATAAATAATGACTTTAGTGCCAAGTAAATAAGAACGAAATTTTTCTAAAGCAAAAACAATAGCTAAAAGCTCCTTTTCCGTAGTCGAATAATTGCATTGGGCACCATCCAAGGTCCTCGAGGCATAATAAATGACATAAGAAGCTCTGCCCTCTTTCTGGCCAAGTACTGCACCAACAGCAAAGTTGCTGGCATCACACATTATCTCGAAAGGAAGACTCCAGTTTGGTGGTCGAACCACTGGTGCTGAAGTCAATGATCCCTTGAGCGTGTCAAATGCACTCTTGCAATTATCATCAAAATGAAATACCACATCCTTTTGAAGTAATTTGCATAGAGGATGGGATATCTTTGAAAAATCTTTGATGAAACGCCTATAAAAACCTGCATGGCCAAGAAAAGAGCGAACTTCCCGCACACTTGCAGGGTAAGGTAAACATTTGATAATTTCTACCTTAGCCTTATCTACCTCAATTCCTTTTGCAGATACCACATGGCCTAAAATTATGCCTTGGTCTACCATAAAATGGCATTTCTCATAATTTAAAACAAGATTAGTCTCAATGCACCTTTTAAGAATTTTTGTGAGGTTAGTTAAACATTCATCAAAAGAATTACCATAGACAGTAAAATCATCCATAAACACTTCTATGATATTCTCCACATAATCAGAAAATATACTAACCATACACCTTTGGAATGTAGCAGGCGCATTACAAAGACCAAAAGGCATTCGTCTATAGGCAAATGTACCAAAAGGGCAAGTAAATGTGATTTTCTCTTGATCTTCAGGCGCCACTGGAATTTGTAGAAAACCTGAAAAACCATCAAGACAGCAATAATGAGATTTTCCTGCCAACCTTTCCAACATCTTATCAATAAAAGGCAATGGAAAATGATCTTTACGAGTTAATGCATTTAATTTTCTAAAATCGGTACAAACTCTCCACCCATTTTGAACTCGAGTGGGCACTAACTCACCTTTAGGATTTTCAATAACAGTAATTCCTGTCTTTTTAGGAACTACTTGAACAGGACTTACCCACTTACTATCCGAAATGGGATAGATTATACCTGTGTCAAGAAGTTTTAAAACTTCTTTCTTCACTACCTCCATCATTGGTGGGTTCAATCTCCGTTGAGCCTCTCTCGAAGGCTTAGCACCATCTTCTAACAAGATGCGATGCATGCAAGTGGCTGGACTTAATCCTTTTATGTCAGCCACTGTCCATCCTATTGCCTCCTTGTGGTCCTTCAACACCCGAATTAGTTTTTCTTCCTCTAAAGCAGTCAATTTACTGGAAATTATTACTGGGAGTGTATCTCCATCTCCCAAGAATGCATACTTTAAATTATCCGGTAACTGCTTTAATTCCACCTTCGGGGCTTGCACAATAGATGGCAAAAGGTGTGAATGAGACAGAGGTAATTCCAAGTAAGACACATTGGAAAATTCTGGACAAAGAGAATTCAATTCAAAAATAACTTCCTGCAATTCAAAAGGAAAAACAAACTTCCCTTTTATCTTTTGCAAATTTTCCTGACAGAGACCAGTAGAAATAGCAACCTTCAACGCATCGTCATTATTAAATTCAAAATTTTGCTGCGCCAAAGAATCAATTACATCTATAACAAAAATTGAATGAGATTCACCAGGATATTTCATGGCATCATAAATACTAAATTTAATAGGGGTGGCAATTTTCGACACGACCTGAAAACACGACACGAACCTAACACGAAATTAATGGGTTTGGGTTGAGGTTTTGGGAATTCGGGTCAGAATCGGGTTGGACCCGATGAACCCGAAAAGAAAACAGGTCGATTTCGGGTCAACCCGTGGTGACCTGATATGACCCGATATGACCCGTTTACGAATTAAAAATAATTTAATAAATATAAAAATAATTTAATAAATATAAAAATAATTTTATCTAACTAACCTAAGTTATTCTTTTTTTTAAAGGCATTAATTACTTAATCATAAATGAATTTATTTAATTTGTGTGAAGTTGAAATTATTATATTTGGACAAATAATATATTATATTATTTTTTACTTTTATACTGTTTTAATTTATTTTATATTTTGTTTGGGATAAAACACTTTTACGGTGTTTAATTTATTTTAGATTTGGTTTGAAATTACTTATTTAAATTTTTATTACTTGATTATGTAATTAGTTTTGTGAGAAATTGATTTTATTAGAAATTACAGTGATAAATTAATAAATTAAAATTAAGTTTCGGGTCATTTCGGATCGACCCGCCAACCCGTCAACCTGAAATTTTCGAGTTCGGGTCAGCATACCTGACCCGTCACGGGTTGGCGAGTCGGGTTCGGGTCAACAGATTTTCTGGCGGGTTGACCCGAACCCGACCCGCCAACCTGATTTGGACCCGAATTGCCACCCCTAAAATTTAATAACATCACCATCAAATTCCATAGTCAATGTGCCAGTGAAAACATCAATTTTTGTTCTAGCAGTTTTCAAAAATGGTCTCCCTAACAGTATTGGAGATGAATTAGAATTATCATCCTCCATATCAAGCACATAAAAATCTGCAGGAAAAATCAAATTATCAATTTGCACTAAAATATCCTCCAAAACTCCATCAGGATAGGCATTTGATCGATCAGCCAGTTGAATTATTACGCCCGTCTCTTTTAAAGGCCCAATGTTCATCAAATTATAAATAGAACGAGGCATAACATTTATCGAAGCACCCAAATCCAACATAGCTTTTTCAATTTTAATATTACCTATTTTGCAAGGGACAGTAAACATACCTGGGTCCTTGCATTTAGGAGGCAATTTTTTCTGCAAAACTGCCGAAACATTTTCTCCCATATGCACTTTCTCGTTTCCTTTCAACTTTTTCTTACCAGTGCATAACTCCTTCAAAAATTTAGCATATCTAGGAATTTGCTTAATTGCATCTAAAAGAGGGATATTTACCTCAACTTTTCGAAAAGTGTCCAAAATCTCCTGTTCTTGCTCTTGCTTTTTGGACTTTGCCAGTCGACTAGGAAATGGAGGCGGAGGTGTAACCACTTGTGTTGATTTTTCTCCAAAATCTGGTTGTTCCAAGGCTCTAGGTTGAGACACATTCCCCTCTTTTTCGAGCTCTTCCTTGATTGCTTGTTCAGAAATTTTCTTGCTCGGCTCAGGCAACTCTTTGCCACTTCTTAATGTGATGGCACTAGCATTTTGCTTGGGGTTGACAATTGTCTGTGAAAGGTAGCTTTCCAGATAATTGGGACTCCAATCTATTGACTGTGGAAGCTAACTGGCTCATTTGATTCTCCAAATTATGAATGCTAGTTTTCGTCTCCTGTTGAAATTGTTGAGTGTTAGTAGCCAAAGATTTCACAATATCCTCAAGTGACATACCTGATTTAGGAGCAGGTTGTTGCTGTGAAAGTTGAGGTCTAGGTTGATATTGTGACTGTTGTGGAAATCCTGGTGGCCTTACTGCATAATTAAAATTAGGATGATCCCTCCATCCTGGATTATAGGTGTTTGCATAGGGATCATACCGTCTCTGAGGTGGTCCTGGAAATCCAACTGCATTAGCCTGCTCAGTCGAATCATCTTGGAGTGTGGGGCACATATCTGTTGGATGACTCGAACCATAGCAGATTCCACATGTTTTCAATTGCTGCATTTGTCCTATAGCTAACTTTTCAACCAAAGAAGTTAGACAATCTAATCTTTGCTCTATTGAAGAATTACTTACCTCATTGACTCTACGAGTCGTGTTATCCTGTCTGTCTCCAAATTGTTGAGCATTTGCAGCCATACTCGATATCAAATTTCTTGCCTCCGTGGGTGTTTTATTCACTAAGGAGCCCCCACTGGCAGCATCAATAATTCTTCTGTCAGTTTGGGACAGACCCTCATAAAAATACTGGATGAGGAGTTGGTCAGGAATTTGATGATGAGGACAACTAGCACATAGTTGCTTGAATCTTTCCCAATATTCATGTAGAGTCTCTCCATTGAATTGTCGAATTCCACAGATGTCTTTCCTAATGCTTGCAGCTCGGGATGCAGGAAAGAATTTTTTTAGAAAATGCTTCTTCATGTCTATCCATGTGGATATTGACCCAGAGGGCAGATAATAGAGCCAATCCTTAGCTTTATCGGCTAAGGAAAATGGAAAGGCTCTTAATTTAATTTGCTCCTCTGTGACTCCCTGGGGTTTCATTGTCGAGCAAACCACATGGAATTCTTTGAGATGCTTGTGGGGATCTTCACCTGGTAAGCCATGAAAAGAAGGAAGTAAATGGATTAGTCCAGATTTTAACTCAAATGCAACCTCTAATGTAGGATAAGTAATGCATAGGGGCTGTTGATTTAAATCTGGTGCAGCCAATTCTCTCAATGTCCGTTCATTAGCCATGGTGCTATTTATCTCTTCCGTCTCACTAAATGAATCTACAAAATCTACTACTGAATTATGTCCAGTAGATGAGGAGGATGCCTCTGCTCGTTCTCTTGTTGCTTTTCTCAATGCACGAGCAGTCTTCTCTATCTCAGGATTATATTGCAGTTCACCTGTACGAGAAGATCTAGGCATAAACCAGTAACAATAAAAATAAAAATAAAAATAAAATAAAAATAAACAAAGAAAATAAAATTCAAAGAAAATAAATTTATTTTGACACCAAGTCCCCGGCAACGGCGCCAAAATTTGTTGGGTGTCAAACCAGCAAAAATAAAATTTCTACTCTTAAGTCACGAATTAAGTCCACTATGGTACTGGAGCAGGGACTTAGGCTGTGCAATGGGTTACTAGCTTCACCCTGGTGCCAGAGTTTGCTTGATCCGATATACCAAAGTATATTAATTACGTGAAAGACAAAATTCGAATATAGCAGCGAGCAGGGTCGAATCCACAGGGACTTGGGAATTTATTTTGAATGAATGTAACATTAAATAAAAATGGGGGGAATTGATATGGAACTGTCTAATTTAATTGCTCAAATTAAAAATATAAAGTAAATTAACGGAAGGAAAATCTCTAGTCAAAGGTATAATCTCCACTAATGGTTCGAATCACTGATCACAGATGCAGAGATAAAATCTTTCATTTACAAATAAACTGGTTATGGTTGTCAACAAGCTCTGACAACCTGCCTAACCTTCCTGATTCGATAACCACAACAAGCTCTGTAGTTATTGCCCTAACCAATTAAGCAGTCCTAAACACGCTCTTAGGATTTAACCTATTGACAGCAGTAATCATTAGACTGGCCACCAATTATAACCAACAAACACACACGCTCGGTTTATTTAGGCTATATCATATATTTCCGCAACAACGACTCAAAAGTTTCTACTACAATTGAATCATATCACTTGCCACATGCACTAAAATTACCCAACAATTACGGATTGAGCACTCTTAGATGGCTGTTAATTACTCACACAATTAAACAGTGATCAAGTATTTAATTGCAAGAAATAATCATATGCATAAGTGAACAGGAAATATATAAATACTTGCAAATTAAAGAACGTAGGGAAATCAATTCGATCTCACAGTTTTGTCGAACCAAAGCTTCGATTTAACCTCTGACTAGATGAAGAAATTAGCCACTCCTCATAGTTGAATTGCAGCCAAAAGTACTGGATTGCAAAGGCATTGCGTTTTTACTAGAAAACAAGGAATAAAAGATGTTTTTCCCGTTGGGGAATATTGTCGAACACCTGGCGTGTGTCAGAGGCCAGTCCAGAGAAAGGAAACTAGAACTAAACTAAAAAGCTAAACTAGAGGTGTCCTTTTTCTTCTGTACGTCCTCTCCTTAAAAAGCCAAAAGTAAGATGACTAAAAGCTCTCTCCGGTGGTCCCCACACATGTGGACAAAGTCTCCAAAATTACTTCTTCTTCCAAGTCTCTCTACGTTGCTTTTTTTGAAGAGCCCAAATGACCTATAGCTTTGTGGTCCCCACGAATCCAAGGCCTAAGGATTGAAGCCCTTAGAAGTCTCCATATTCTCCATAAAGTCCCTCCTTTTTGGTAGTTTTCTGCTTCATTCCTGAAATTAAGTCCAGATACCAAATATGAGTAAATATCAGCAATTAACACAATATTTGTCAGGGATAGAAGGGGAAATCAATAATAAAATTACTAACAAATTACCCCCTATCAATCTTTTATCTTTGGGCGGATTCAATAGACATTTTAATGGACATTCATTACCATTTAATTGTTTCATAACAAAACAAAAATAAAAGGAACATAAATAAAGAGAAAATTGGCAAGAATTTTCCGACGAGTATGAAGAAATTCCAGCCAAGTTGGCCTGAATCTCACCGGAACACCTTTTTTCAAACTCTTGAGGCCAGATCTTTTCATTTACATGAAACTCATGACATTATAAATTCAACAAAACATCAAACAAGATTCGAAAGATAACACAATCACATAAAAATGAAGATCTAAACTCCTTGAACACAAGCTTCCATGAACACATTCAAATCTTTACATGAATGTCGAATCAAACAAGGAAAAGTTGTGGAAATACCTAAGGATGCTTCCGGACCAGATCAAAACTAGAAAAACACGAATGGAAAGAGATTTGTTGAAGCTTCCAGCGTGCACCAGCAAAGACGAAGCAGCGATTTTAGGGTTAAATTCGATAGATTTCTAGACGTTTTTTTCTAGAAAATTTCTAAACAAAACTTCCTCTACTAAGTTCTTAGATTGTGAGGAAATCGAGAGCTCCTCAAATGAAGCTGTATCAAAGGAGAAAATCTGGTCGCAACCAATGTTTTGAAAATCGGACCGGACCGGCCGGTTCGACCGGTTGAACCGCGAACCGGCCATGGCATCGGTCCGGTTCTATGCCATAGTTGACTTTATCATAAAATCGGTCAAAACCCGGTTGAACCGTGAAAACAGCCGAACTGGATTGAACCGGCGGTTTTCCGGTTTTCAACTCCCCCCCCTTTACCGTTGCACCATCACATCTTATTAGTTTTTTTGATAACTTATTTATATAAAACAAATACTCATATTTCTTTTTTCCATTTTTCTTACAAAATCTCACCCTCTCATGGCTCTTTCTTTTTAATCTTCAACTTTCTCTCTCTCTCTCTATCGTCTTTTCTTTTATCACTCCCTTTTTAATCAAACCTCTTTATTTTTAATTTATTGATGTTTTCTTCCATCTTTTAATTTTGTTTTTGTCCTTTAAATTGAAAAAAGTTAAAAAAGAATTATTTTTCTTTAATCCAAATTATTTAATGCCACAACCACTCACTTTTATCTCATTTTTTGTTTCTTATCAAGTTTACATTTCTATTTTCGATTCTCTTAACTTTCTTCGAATTCCAAACTTCCTTTTTCAAATTACAATCTCTAAATTCCAAAATAATTTCAAAATATTGTGATATTTTTGGGTTGGATTTAGATATAATTAAAATTGAGATGAAATTTATTTGTTTTAACTTATAATTTAAAATATTGATTTTTAAAAATCCAAGTTATTAAAAAATAGTAAACTTTTCATCATATAAAGTATTAAATTAGTCCATTACATGTCTTATTTTGTGCATATATATATATTTATATAAATTATTTTTTAAAAAATTCATTGAACCGGGGTTGAACCGGTCCGACCGGTTGAACCTCGACCCTTTCACTTCACCGGTTCAATTAACGGTCCGATTTTTAAAACATTGGTCGCAACAGAGCTGAACAATTAGCCTTTTCTCAAAAAAATTTCCAGAATTTTTTTTCTCTCTCATTTTTCCTTTTCTTTTCTTTTGTCTCTTTTCCTGCCGTTTCCTTACTTCGCCCTCCCTTCCAAAACATTTTTTCTTTCTTTTTAAATGACACTAAACTGCCAAACCCTCGTCTCATTGGTGAGGATGAAGTAGGTTTTTGTTGGTTTCTTTTGGGCCATTTGATGGCCTTTTCTAGATATTTCTTAATGAAAAATTGCTGCTAGCTTAATGTCGATTTTCTATTTTTTCTGGAGAGGAAGATGAAGTGCATGCGCGCGTGAGGATTTTTTTTTGTTTTTGAAACTACATTTTCAGTTTCATTTTCTTTCTTTTCTTTTCCTTCATTTTCCTACAAAAACCGGCCAAACAAAATGATTTTATTTAAATAAGAATAAAAAGTAAAAAAAATAAAGATCAAAATTTTTGGTGTCTACATATATTTTTTTATTTTAATAGTGAAATTACATATATATTTCTAATATTTTACTATTTGTTAAGAAAAATTATTATTTTATTCATTTTTAAAAATAAAATAATTATTTTTTATTTTTTGAACCTCGATCTCGAGCTCAAACTCGATTTAAATTTGAGTTGAGTTCGAGTTTGACCTTTACATTGAGACCTTGTCGAACTAGAGTTGGAGCTCGAGTTTGATAAAATTAAGTCGAGACTCGGTTTGATTAGACCAAATGTCAACTCGATTCAGCTTGTTTGTAGCCCTAGGTCCCAGGAACGGAACTAGAAATTTTAATTTGAGAGGGGCAAAATGCATATAAATATAAACTTTTGAATTGACATAAAATTTGGAAGGGGGGGGGATAGTATAAAATACATAGGAGCTTTTCAAAATTTCCAAAATTCTAAGAAGAGAAAATATAAATATCCCCGCCCTCTAGTTCTGTCCTTGGTGGGTCCTAGAAGGTTAATTGGAATTTTAGACAAAAGTGGAATGTGACCAGAATATGAGAAATGTGCTAGAGTTAATTAGAAAATAAGTGGCCATGTAAGAATCCGACAAGTCTAAGCTCTAAACAAATGGTCTTCAAACCTATTTTCTAGTCTTGGATGCTTTCACGGATTTATTATTTTATTATCCTATGTTAATAACTACATAGTATTTTCCCTGTTTCTATAAATTAAGTTTATCCACCATTTGATACGTTTTCCCACTCTACTATGATAAGCATGGATGAGAATACGAGTCTCCATTTATTTGTCAAGTCTTACTTTTTACAAATACTTATAATGCATAATGTAAATAAGAATTTTCAGAATTAGAGTGTAATGAATGGCTAACTTAAAGTGCATAAAAGAGGAACAAAATTCTGCATTCTGAAATTGCACTAAATCTTAATTATTGGACTTAAATTTCCATGTTCCCTAAAAAGTTATGATAGTACCTTTTATTTGTCCAGCTAAATTATAGTATTCTTAAAAGTAATCTATATTCTTTTATTCTTGAGCAGCCCCTAGAGGCATGAAAGTATTCAAACGTGATTAACTCACCAAGTTTCAAGCTGCATACACTACACACAAGAGATAGATTTTTTTTTTCTCTATTTTATTTTTCTTGGGTGCCATGAAGAAATTTACAATCAATTTAAACTTGCAAGATCTGAGACCAATATCATTTTGCAATCAAGTCATAGATGAAGTCTTCTTATATGGACAAATATGGCACTATCTTAAGGTCAAATTTAATCTACTTTGATAAGTAGAAAGGTAATTACTTAGCCGAAACTAATTAAGAAGAAGAAAAGCAAGAGAGATAGAAAGACTGGCACCAACAGGAGTATCAGTAGCATAGAGTAAATTTCCCCTTGAAAATTCTGCAAACTTACTTAGAAAAGGACTAGGAGTCAATTTTAGTTATGGACTAGAGCAGTCAACTGCTACTGCTTACCTGAATAAGAATTCTTATCATGGTATTCCGGGTGGGGAAGGATGAACCGATGGAGGAAATACTGGATTTGTTTGGATACAAATTTTATTTGCAAAAAAATAAAGGAACATTTTATGTGCATCACAACCACATTTTTTAATTATTTTTTTTATATTCTCAATCATCTTTTCATTTCATATACATCATATCATAAAAAAAAAAATCTCCTTGCTAAATACATTCAATGATTTGGTAAGTGGTGACGGGAAGTTTAATTTATAGCCACGAAGAAATAAAAAGTCGGATGGATGGTGGGTTAAGTGGATTTTTTGACAAAAGTAGGATGTGATCAGAATAAATTATAAAATGAGAAGCCAAGTAAACTCTTGAAACATAATAGTCTTCAAATCTAGATTTCTACTCTTGGATCCTTTCACGACTTTATTGTCCTACGCTAATAACTATATTCTCTCCCAGTGTCCCGTAAAGATAGGGCTAAATTACTTATAATCCCCTGTGATTTTACATGGTATCAGATAATTTTCATAAAGTTTCAAAATATCCACATAACTCCCCTATAATTTTATGTAAAGTGAAAAATGGACAAAATTCATAATCAGTTATAACATTTATACCAAATGCGCTCTAAAAGTATGTGCGGTAAAATCTTAATCTCCATGAAACCCCTTGTAATTTGTATAAATATCTACTTTTTCCCCTCAATAATTTTTACATCTATTCACATAATTTATCCCCTATAATTTTTGCATCCCCCCACCATACTTTTATACAAGGTAGTTAAGCAGTCAATTGACTTAACATTTAAGTAAGGGCACTATTAACGTTTCAACTAACGACGTTACATAGATTATTTTCCATGAAGTTTTCACTTTACAGAAAATCATAAGGAGTGAAGTGAACATTTTGAAACATTAGGGGGTCATGTGGCAATAGACGAAATCACAAGGGATCATATGCAATTTACCCTAAAGATAGACCCGCTTTTCTTTTATTCTTATTTCAAATTATAGGCTTATTCCATTTCTAAAGAGTAGTTGGCGTATGAATTTACTATTATACCCATAATTAATGTGCATCTTAATTAGCAATTAATGTGCATCTTAACTTTGTTAGCAAAATTAATCTAACTTATTATCTTCCTAAAATACCCTTACATTAAACGGAGTATGAATAATTAGCTTTACATTAAATAGGTTATACTTAATAATAACCTACATTAAATAAGGACATTTTAGATAAGTTACAAGTTAATTACATTTTTCAATTAGAAAATGGACTATAATTTGAGATAGATGAAAAAAGAAAAGAAATTTATCAAAATGGGATGGAAGGAGTATTAACGGAAGGGCATATAAGAAAAGTAGTAAGTAAAACATGATTGCATTAGTTACCCTTCTTAATCAGTGTGTAAGTGGAAGTGAGCATATCTTTATGAGAAGGAGGGAATATTTCTTTGGTTGTTCTTACAAAGTTTCTCCACCCTTTCCCACCTTTTCCCATCCTATTATGATTAATTTGTTGGGCGAGAATATGAGTTTACATTTATTTATCAAGTCTTGCTTTACAAATACTTATAATGCAATAATGCATGACGTAAAGAAGAATTTTCAGAATTAAAATGTAACGAATTGGCTAACTTAAATTGCGTACGTGTTAATATCTGCATTCAGAACTTGTAATAAATCTTATCTAACTACAATTTTCATGTAGAACTACGAGTAAAAAGTTATGATAGTACATTTTATTTGTCCAGATAAATAATTATATTCTAAAAAAATGATCTATATTCTTTAATTGTTTGCATCACATTAAGTTTAACTTCGGCAGCACCTAGAGACATGAAACAATTCAAACGTGTATATAGCTCAATTTTCAAACTGCATAGACTACATTCAAGAGATAGATTTTTTTTTTTCCCTCTATCTTTTTATTTTTTTGGTGGCAAGAGGTATTTTACAATCAATTTAAAGTTATAACCCCTAAAACTATCATCATTTTTCCATGAAGTCATAAATGATGTCTTCTGATATGGACAAAGATGGCAGTGTCTTGAGGTCAAATTTAGTCTACTTCAAAAAGTATATTGCATAGACGTGTTAATAAGTGGAAAAGTAGGAAAGACAGAAAGACTGGCACTAACAGATGGAGACAATGTTCCACAAACTTGCATAGAAAAGGAGTAGGAGTCAATTTTAGTTGTGGACTAGAGCTGTCTACTGCTACAGCTTATCTCATATCCAAGCCCAAAGGCCTTCGGCATTTTTTTACTAACCCTAACTCCCGTGAGAACCCCAAAAGTCGGTATCTCTTGAGGTCTCACAGGGAACTAATAAACCAACCCCTAACCCCCCAGAACCCCGATGTGGGACAAAGCCACCACAAACGGAGGAAGCCTGCTACTAGGCCCAACTGGAAACCCGACCCCCCCCCGGAAGCTTTTTTTCTCATATCCAAGCCCAAAGGCCTTCGGCATTTTTTTACTAACCCTAACTCCCGTGAGAACCCCAAAAGCCTGCTACAGCTTATCTGAATAAGAATTCTTACCAAGTCTTTAAACGATGGAGAAGTCATTGTTTGACTTGGTCAGCAGCTTTGTCCTGAATCCTGATGATTCTTGAATCCAGTGAAATAATTATACAGTTCTCAGTTGTGATCTGCTAACAAAAATTTCTAATGGCAAAGCCACCTTTCTTATTGCTTTTCTTGATGTTCTTTTCCCAAATCTTAACTTGTATCATCACTGTTGGTGCTTTTGGCAAATGTCTCAGTGATCAAAGGTTAACTTTGCTTCAGTTCAGGGACGGCCTGCTGTTCGATTCAACACTTTCGAACAAGCTGGTGCACTGGAATCAGAGTGGTGACTGTTGCAGCTGGGGTGGAGTGGCATGTGATGTTGTTGGCCATGTTATCAGCCTGGAGCTAGATAATGAGACAATATCAGTAAAAAATGAAGATTGGAAAAGCCTTTTCACTCTCCGACATCTTGAGAGACTAAATCTGGGTGACAATAACTTTGATTCTGTCGAAATCCCTGAGGAACTTTCTAACCTCACAAGGTTGAAGTGTCTAAACTTGTCAAATACTGGTTTCACCGGGCAGATTCCACTTGGTTTGTCGAGAATGAAGAGCTTGGTTACTCTTGATCTCTCCAACCGTTTACTAGACCGGAGAATACAAACAAAGAATAGTCCGGGAGGTTTAAAAGCGTTGTTTAACAATCTAACCGAGCTGAGAGAACTTTATCTTGACGGTGTCAATATTTCAGCTGAAGGGAGCTTGTGGTGCGATGTTTTCTCATCTTTGTCTAAGCTACAAGTTCTGAGTTTAACTAGCTGTCACCTCTCAGGTCCTATAACCTCTTCCCTTCTTGATCTTAGTTCGCTAACCACCCTCACACTCGATAACAACAATCTCTCAACCGTAGTTCCCGAATTCTTCTCAAGCTTCACAAATTTGACTTCTTTGAGTCTTGTCTCTTGTAATTTAATGGGGAAATTTCCGGAGGAGATTTTTCAGTTACCAACACTGCAGCGTGTATTGTTGTCAGACAATCCCTTTCTCAGGGGAAGTTTGCCAGAGTTTCCCAACCAGGGGTCCTTCACCGAGATCATCCTCAGTGAGACAAACTTTTCAGGTTCTTTACCAGACTCTATCGGAAACCTTCAAGCGTTGTCTAGGATAGATTTGCGGACTTCCAATTTCAGCGGACCAATTCCTGCCAATTTGTCGAATCTTGAAAATGTGGTCTACCTTGACTTATCACATAACAAGTTCAATGGTTCTGTTCCATCATTCCAGATGTCCAAGAAGCTCGTGCATGTAGACCTGTCCCATAATTCTTTTACTGGTCCTGTTCCTTTCGCCCAATATGCAGATCTCAGAGATCTTGAATCCATTAACATGGGGTATAATTCCCTGACAGGGAACATTCCCTTGTCTCTGTTTACTCTCCCGTCCTTGCAAAAACTCAAACTTTCTAATAACAAGTTTGATGGTCTGATGAACGAAATTCCCAATGCTAGCTCCTCTTTACTTGATGTACTGGATCTCAGTAGCAACTATCTTGGAGGATCCATTCCAAAGTTCATTTTTGAACTCAAAAGGCTTTCTGTCCTCTCACTTTCATGGAACACTTTTAGTGGAACTGTAAGTCTAGAAATGTTCCAGGGGCTCCCTCATCTTTCTGAACTTGACCTTTCTTACAACAATTTGTCAATAGATGCACTAGCAATACAGGTACAATCTTATCCTCGTTTCCACAATTGTCTGTACTGATGTTGGCTTCTTGTAATCTGAAAATTTTCCCTGATGTAATAAAGAATCAATCCGGAACGATACTTTTAGACCTATCATTGAACCATATCACAGGGCAGATTCCAAACTGGATTTGGGATGTTGGAGGAGGATATCTTCGGCAGCTAAACCTTTCTTTCAATCTTTTAGCAGAAATTCAAAAGCCGTACACCATTCCTTCTGCTCTCCTTGTGCTAGACTTACATGCCAATCAGCTCAGGGGTGAAATACCCACTCCACCGCTGCAATTCATATATCTAGACTACTCTAGCAACAATTTTAACCCATCTATTCCACCCAACATAGGTGATTACTTGTCCTATGCTGTTTTCCTTTCTCTTTCAAATAATAGCATCACTGGAGCTATCCCTGAATCCATATGCAATGCAACTTATATAGAAGTTCTTGATTTGTCTAAAAATGCCCTGAGTGGTAAATTACCAGCTTGTATTCTAGGAATGGAGTTTCTTGGGGTATTAAACCTAGGGGAAAATAACCTTCACGGTCTGATTCCTAATGCATTCCCAGACAAATGTAGCCTAAGAACCTTAGACCTCAGGATGAATGCCCTTGAAGGGAAGATACCAAGATCGTTGCAAAATTGCAAACAGTTGCAAGTTCTCAATGTTGGGAAAAATAAAATGGAAGACACATTTCCATGCATGTTGATGAAAGCAACAGATTTGCTAGTCCTTGTTCTGCGATCCAACAGGTTTCAAGGTGAAACTGTCTGTCCTCGGTACAATCACAGTTGGACAAGTCTTCAAATTTTGGACATTGCTCACAACAACTTTAGTGGTGCTTTGTCCCCAAAACACTTCTTCAATTGGAGAGTAATGATGACTGAGGAAGATAATGAAGCAAAGTACCTGCAATTTGGCTTCATGGAACTCAGTAACTTATATTACAAGGATGCTGTGACACTGACTATTAAAGGGCTTGAACTCGAGCTTGTTAAGATTCTGAGAGTGTACAAAGTTATTGATTTCTCAGGCAATAAATTCCACGGGCAGATACCGATGACAATTGGAGAACTCAAACAACTTTACATTCTCAACTTATCTCACAATTCCCTCACTGGCATGATTCCAGAAGCAATCGGAAACTGCACTCAGCTTGGTGTATTAGACCTCTCAATGAACCAGCTAACCGGGATGATTCCGGTAAAGCTTGCAGGCCTTACATTTCTTTCATTTTTGAACCTGTCCTATAACCAGTTGTCAGGAGAAATCCCAGTTGGCCGCCAACTCCAAACATTCACAGATGCTTCCTTTTATGGAAACAGAGGTCTCTGCGGATTTCCCCTAAGCATAAGCTGCAACAAGTCAGAAGCCAATGGATTGTCATGGATAAATGCATCATTCGAGTCTGAGAGGGACTCTTCCAGGAATGAGATTGAGTGGGAGTACGTTAGTGCTGCCTTGGGATTTAGTGTAGGGTTAGGAATCATTTCCTGGCTGAACTTTTCTAGTCCAAGATGGTGGGAAAAGTTTATTGCACTTGTCCTTCAACTCCTCCTGAGGATTCTGCATCGGCAGGTCAGACAAAAGTACTGCAGGACTCCAATTCGGAGACTTTAGGACTTATCAATGCTTTCATAAAGTTTCATTGGCTTGTTTTGTAATAGTAGTGTGCAATAAATTATTAATAATTTTTATTTTTTGCATTTCTTTCACTAATTTTAAAAATATAAATTGTTGTGATGAGTTGATGTGACTTATTTCATGCCAGATTTTAATGCGGAAACTCGAATATCAGCTTTTCCAATTTCCAGCATCATCTTTAACCTACTTTTTACACCAAAAAAAAATTAAAATTTTATAAAAAGTCATTTTTACAAGTTTTTCATGTAAAGAACTACCATTATTATCGTTTGGATTGCTATTTTTAAGATTTTTTTGTAGAAAAATGTATTGTAGTGATTTGATATACATGAACTAAAAAAGTAATTGCAAGATGTGTTTGTGGAAAATATAAAAATTTTTCTGCAGAAAATCACAATCCAAATTTAATATACATGTGTTTGTGATTTTCTGCAGAAAAATTTCTGGAGGGATTTTTAATTTTCTTGATTCAATGATCCTTACCCTATTTCTGAAGCCATCAACAGCAATTGTAATTTTTACCATTTCTATAAATATACTGAAAGAAATACACATACTGTAACTTTGTATAGAGGATAAGCATTACAACTTGCCAATGAAACTGAACTTCTAACAATCAAGAAGTAACCCTCTCTGTTTCTGCAATGGGAAAAGGCGAACTGCTGGATATCTTTCCAATATGATTCAAGCCTTTATGGCTGTAATCAAAGTGAAACTTTTGGATTTTTCGTTAGATGTAACAGTCAATCTGAATAGTTAAACTTTCAAATAAAATTATGATGAGGATATTTTTAAATCACCCATCAATTTAAGGTTAACTTCCGAATAAAATCTGAAGGCAAATTATACTAAGGTTAAAATGAAATTTTTGAAAAAAAAAATTCACACTTGCTTCGTCCTTAATGCTACCATTGTAATAAAAAAAATGCTTATATATTTTTGTCTCATACAAAGGACAAAAACAAATCACAAAAGCAAATATTCGTTTGAATTACTATATTCTAGAGTTTTGTGAAAAAAATATATTGTAACGATGTAACATATGTATGTGAGATAAACAAGTGATTAAAAAAAGATATCCTACAAAATGATTTTTTTTTTTAAAGTTGTAATCCAAAGTTTTTTTTTTAAATTACAGATAGAATTGAAGAAGAAGCAAACACATAATTTTTTTTTTAATTTTAAATTACATTATTTTAAAAGTGAGGGACTACAAAAGTGTAAACACCAATTGCTTGGAAAGCAATTTTTCAAAAGAAAAATTGCTACGTTTTTCATGAATACATTTTTTAGTCACATTTTTATCTCATATATATCAAATCGTTACATTAATTTTTTTTTAATAAAAAATCCAGAAAAATGCAATCCAAACAAATTCATCTATTTTCCCCTGAGAATAAACACCAATTGCATTTGGTTGCACAAAAAAATTTTAACTGCATTTGGATTGGTCATTTTTTGAAAAATAATATACAATGTTACAGTAATACACAAATAAAAATAATCACAAAAATACCAAAAATAACCTCAAAAACACAAAAAAAAATAATTTCAAAAACACCAAAAACATGCTCAAAAATCTCATCAACAGTAAAAAAATTTTCACTTACATTACTATAGTAAAATATTTTAAAAACATTCTAAAATACAAACCCGAGTGTTTTTGTCTTCTTCCAGTTTTTTGTTTGATAAGAAAACCTTGGGGATGGGGTCCCACCTCATAACGCTCCCCAAGATTTGAATCCCTTTTCCGAAGCGCGAAAACTCAAACCTCTCACCGCTTTTAAAACACACACTCACACAGTAGATTCACGCTCTCCCACACACACACACACAGAGCACTGACCCAGGTACTCTCGAACTTCTCGATTCTAGACTTTAGACGACGACAATCTTTTTCTCTTTTCAGAGAATAATGATAATATAGTGTATAATTTATTTATCTTTTTTTTTTCAAAGTGTATAATTTTATCCGTACCAGTTAATGGAATCGAATGGTAAGTATCGGAAGGAAATCGCAATTTAGTTAATTAATTTCGTAATCATTGTAATAATTCTTGATTTAATTGCCTTCACTTTGAATTTTGAATTTGCAGCTTTTTAGATATATAATATATAATTAGTAGGCCTGTTGGCTGTTGACTGCGTTAATTTCGAAGCAAATTATATAGTGGTACTTAGTACTAATTAATCTACTTTAGCACTCCAAAGCCTGCGGTGCATGCACTTTTCAACGTATGTATGCATCTTTTTCGATGCTTCATTTGAGTTTAGGGGCTTGGTTTCTCTTGTAAGTTTTCAACGTTTTTTTTTTCTGCTTTTGGTTTCCGATTAATTTCAGTAATGAATTTAATCTTTTTTAAATTTGTGTTCTAATTCTGCAGTGGACGTTAATCTTGAAGCTCCAGGTCCAGGTATATAATTATCCCTTTTTTTTTTTGTTTTTCCCCCTTTTTAATTATCATTATTGTTTTAAATCTACTTGTACTTCCACTATACTTGGAGGAAAATGTGTTGGTGATTGCTGCACGAAAAAGTTCAGATTTTTCTTTTTAGATACTTTTATTTATTTTTTCTTTTTTACGGTTCTTTCCCTATATTTGATTGAAAATGAGAGTATTTAGACAGTGAAAATGAAGTGGAAACATCAGAAATTTGACTAGGGAAGTTTAGTTACCGATTAAATGGAGCCTTCTGTAGTTAAATCTTACTGTCATGAAGAATGGTGTTAGATTTTAGCAATGTATCACTTGTCTGTAGAAACTCTTTTACCATTGGTGATTACAGTGATGCTCTGGTTCTTGAAGGACAAGCATGGATGGGATTTTGCAGCTTAGAGCTGCGGTTTGACGGAAAGATTGAAATGGGTTCGGAGTATAGAGGTTAAGGAGATGAAGACACAAATAAATATGGTGAAAGGGAAAGGAACTGCGAGGGTGAGTAGTCAGCAGGCGGCTTTCGAGCTAAAACAGCGCGTGGTTCTTGCCTTGAATAAGATTGCTGATAGGGATACTTATCAAATTGGGATTGAAGAGCTCGACAAGGCAATCGAATGCTTAACCCCAGATGGGCTTTCCTCATTTTTCTCTTGCATATTGGACACTGATTCGGTGCAAAAGAGTGCAGTTCGTAAGGAATGTATTCGATCCATGGCTTCACTAGCAACATACTATGAAGGCCTAGTATTGCCCTACTTAGGGAAGATGGTTGCTAGCATTGTTAAACGGCTCAAGGATTCAGACACTGTGGTGAGAGATGCTTGTGTGGATACAATGGGTGTATTGGCTTCCAAGTTTGGTAGTGATGAGGGTGGAAATAATGGACTTTTTGTTGCTCTAGTGAAGCCTCTATTTGAAGCGTTGGGTGAACAGAATAAGCAAGTACAGTCTGGTTCGGCATTATGTTTGGCAAGGGTCATTGATAATATCAGTGATCCCCCAGTGTCAATATTGCAGAAGATGTTAGCAAGGACTGTTAAGTTGCTCAAGAACCCACATTTCATGGCAAAACCAGCTGTCATAGAACTGAACAGAAGTATCATTCAGGTCTATTTATTTCTTACTGCAAGGTTATTTTTCCATGTCTATTTTCTTTATTCAATGCTTCATTATAGTACTTGTGGATTCAAAATCAGAAAAAAAAAATAAAGAACTTTTTCATTTTGGCTAATAGCATTACAGATTGAATGACCAAGTGAAAATTTTCCTGCTGTCTATCAGCATCTATCTCTTTTTTAATGACCCATTATGGACACTGACTATAATTTAAAACCAGCCCAACCCAAACGGAAAAGAGAAAGGGTGTTAATGTCTTGATAATTACTTTTGGAACATGAGTATTATATTTTCTATTTGATTCATATATATCTGAATGATTTTAGTGTACCATTCAGGCTGGTGGTGCTTCCACACATAGTTCGTTATCTGCAGCCATTGCTAGTATCCAAGAAGCTCTCAAGAATAGTGACTGGATAACACGAAAAGCTGCTTCTGCAGCATTAGGTGATATTGCTTCCAATGGTGGAGCATTCTTTGGCTCTTTCAAGTCTTCTTGCTTGCATTGTCTTGAATCATGTCGCTTCGACAAGGTTAATAATTTCTTGTGACTAAGTAGTTACCACATAGTAGTTAATGCTCCAAGAGCTTCAATTGTGTGAAAAGTTAGTTGGAGTTTTATGTGATCCATCCTTGTTGTTTAGGTTAAACCAGTCAGGGACACAGCACTGCAGGCATTACAAATCTGGAGAAACCTTCCTGGAAGTGATACACCAGAACCATCAGAAGCTGGGTCTTCAGTTAAAGGTCTTATAGATGGTGCCATTATTGTTACTTCCTGTGAGCAATGCAATTTAAAATGTTCCCTTTCGAGTTGCTTTCCAGCGGATAGCTGTTCCTAGCTGTTTTTTCCTCCAAATAATGGTTGACTTTGTTATTATTGTAACAGCATCTAACAGTTATTTGCATTGTGCAGAAAATTTCTATAGAGACGAGTATTCTGATATTGCAAGTGCCTGTACTTCTACACCCAAGGATGCTCGAATTAAGAGAATTGGTACAAACTCAGTCAAGAAAAGGGTCCCTCTCTCTTTCAAAAAATCAGGGGACAATCTTATTGAAAAGGCTCAGCATTCAAAAGCAGGTGATTGGAGTATAGAAATTGCAGTTCCAAAGACTCGTAACATTTCTTTGTCAGATGTTCAATACGAAGAATCTGAGGGTAGTTGTGTTACTAAGACATGTGAAAGAAGTGGTGGTAGGACAAGTACTCAGGATGTGGAATATGAATATGTGCATGCGGATGACAAACAGGAGTGCTCTTCTGCCTCTGCTCATTTTCCCGAGAATTTTGAATCTAAAGCATTGACAGTTTGTCCTAGTGTCCTTGATGAAGTTAATCTTGTAAAGAAAACAGGTAGAGGTCCACTTTTTACAACTGAAGAAATGAGCACTGAAGAAAAAAGATGCAGGTCCCAAATCCGGGATCGTCATAGCTTGGACTCCACAGTTACTGAATCCAGTTTTCCCACAATGAATGGCTGTTGCTCGAAAACGGCAAATGACATAGCATCCATTCGAAAACAACTTCTGGGGATTGAAAATAAGCAAACAGATCTGATGGATTCGTTGAGGGTAATCTTTTCCAATTTATTGAATACTGTAAATGGTTCAAGCCTCCTTCCTTGTGTTAGTTATCATGCCATCTGGACATGCTATCTATATAAACTTTTGAAAATAAAAAGAATACTTGTAATAATTTTCAGGACCAAAAAAGTATTATGTTTAATTCAGCAAATACTACTCTACAAGGCAAAATTGTGTTTAGAAGTGTCTGATTGACGAACTTAGGGGAAGGGAAATTTAATTGAGTAAACAGAATAGTCAAGTTTATTATTGCTAGCTTTACCTGCTTAAAGCAGCTAAGACCTAATTATTCTCTTGTTTCTCTTAAAAGTTCTCTTCTTGAATCTGTGTATATAAATGGTTCCATAGCTTTAACTTTCGGACTTAAGAAATTTCTCTGTGCATCTGATATATGTCTTGTTACTCAACATTTTCAGGTTTTCACGTCCAACATTATGGATAGTTTGTCAATGATACAGTTGAAAGTGTCAAGTCTTGAAGATGTGATTGAAGGAATGACACAAGAGCTTTTCAATGGGGGAAGAAGTACAGGTATAGTTGCAGCCACATTTTTGAAGAGAAACTTAGATTCTTGTTCTCCTAGAATCTCTACTTGCATTCCCAGACCATCTGTGGATATATGCAATAGACAGTCTGCATCATTGCCACCAAAAGCTGCGGATACTTGGGAGGAAGAAGCATCTACCAGGAGCAGATCAAGCAATTTTGCTAGACAAGGTGCAGACATATGGACTAATCCATCTCAAAAGTTGAGTAAAAGTACTGTGGGAAAGGGCATCCATGGACATGGTGGCCAAATGAGAAAAGCTGAAAATGTCTTTGCTTCAGTTTCTGCTGTGAACAGTAGACAGCGCGGTGCAGATGGAAAGGATAATCTGTGGAGAGGTGTAAGTGGTTATCTGTCTGAAGGAAATTTTGACTCCGCATATGCAGAAGCTCTTTGCTCTGGGAGTGAGCTTATTTTGTTTGAGCTTCTTGATAGAACAGGTCCTGTACTGGAATATTTATCGGAGAAGACAACCTGTGACCTGTTGAATACTTTGGCATCATATTTATCAAAGAAAAAATTTGCAACTTCCATTTTCCCTTGGTTGCAGCAGGCAAGTTGCTCTTGATTCCTTCTCTTATTGACTTAAGCACTTCGTTTTCCTTTATCCTTTGTAGGGTGGCCCTTGTCATTTTCTCATCGTGTCCTTCCTGTGTTGTTGCATTAGATGATTTACTCTGATGAATTTGTGGTACGAATAGAATAAAGCCTTAGGTACTAAGTAGGATAAATTTCAACTCATTGCTAGCTCTTGGCATTATTAGAAACCATTTCTCCACTGTTATGTACCATCTCAGCTGACCATTACAAGATAGAGCACATTTCTTGCATAGATTGATAGAAGCGAAGTGTGTGAAGCAAAGTGTGTGATAATGTTTGTATGTGGCTGCAAATGCTGCTTTAATGACCAGTTTCAAGGTTTTCTGAACAATGCTGCTTTGTGAATCATGTAGATTTTCTAAGACATCACTTTAGTTTGTCATGATACCAGGAAAAGAAAAGCTCTGGCACTATTTAATTTGACTTCATCTTCCTTATAAATTGGTACTAAACTTATTACACTTAGAGTTGCTTTTCTTGTTTAGATAATTGTTTGAGGAGTCCCTGTGGTATCTTTAAGTTCAACAAATTTCGTATCTTTGTTTCTTTCTTGACTAAGCCGCAATTTATGTAAGTTAGTGCCCACACTAGAAGTTGTTTGATGGCTGCCTTCAATCTCAAAGCAATAGTAAAACTCACCCTATAAGTGGTAAGTGGCTTTGACAGATAAGGTGCTAAACTATGGGTCTGCTTGTGTGGCCATACTGAGAAATGAGGATTTTAATGTGAAAACAGTTTTAAATATTATTCTTTACTTGAGGAATGTAGGCTATGCAGCTAAACTTAAACTTTGTCATTTGAAGACCTCAATATTCAACTGGTAAGTGTGTTAAATAAATGGTTTTACTTGGCCTACAATTAATTTTTTCACTTTGGGTTTTTTTTGGGGGGGGGGGGGGGGGGGGGGGGGAGGATAGGGTTGTCTGACTGCAGCTCATGGGGAGGTGGTGGAGGAGTTTCATGGATTCCTAAGGACAGTTTTCAAATGCAAAAGGATTGGTATTTTACCTTTATTGATAACTTTCTAGCTCTGGGTTAACACTGTAGACAATGTAGGAATGACATGAAAATCATCACATCATATTACATTTAAGGTTAAATCTTAGAAGAATCATTAGCAACTCTTAACTGTCCATTAGATAGTGATGCCTTTCCATTATGGTCAAGTTTGTTCTGCTGGTATACATAAAAAGATGATTGGAACAAACTCTTTTGACCTCAGGTGGTGGACTTGACTGCCATCCATGGACCCAATTACGTTGTTATTTCTTCAAAAGCAAGGCGTGATTTCCTGTTAGCTGTTCAACAAATTGCCGGTTTGAAATTTTCTAACCCAGTTGAGAGGAGATTTGTGACAGAGCTAGCTATGACATTGCAGCAAATGTGGGGTGAGATGTCTTTTGAATATCCAAATTCTTCCTAAGAAAATCAATTGTAACTGTCTCTACTTTCAGTTTATGTTATAATTTCTTTTTACTTCCTATTGTTGGATGACAGATTGTTGTGTAGTATTAATTATATGCCAAGAAGATAGTTAATAGAGTTTGTCAGATGAGTAAACATTCCATACTATCAACTGTTTACGTTTGAGAGGTTTTCTCTTTGGGGCTGTTGAGGTATATAAGAAAGCCATGGGACTGGTATACAGAGAACTTTTTATTTAATTTTCTTAACCTACAATGAATAAGCTTAGGTTTTTTAAAAGTTTTGAATTCTGAATATTTCTGTGCTTGTACTAATTATTTTAATTGGATTTGATTTAAGGTTAGTACAGATTGAAGTTTCCTTACTCCAGCGCCTTCATTTCTCTATCCTATACTTTTTAAGCGTTTTATACTTTTTTTTTTTCTCTTTCTCATCCTTTTGTTGTCTACCTGGTATATAAATAATCATCTTTGGTGCATTCACTAGCAGCTAGTGAGACTACTTGGTATAATTCTTAATTTATGATCATTAGCCAGTTTACAAGCAACCTGGAAACAAGGATAACAAAAAGACTTTAGGAGAGGAAGCTTGGTTTCCATATTCCAATGATGATTGTGTCAGATTTTTCTATGACAGTTATCTCGTTTTTTCTTCTTTCGTGTAGGAAAATGCTCCTAGCAAGCAAATGCCCTTGGTGTATTTACAATGCTCCATGTCCATGTGAGGAAGGTGACAAGCCAAAAGCTGATTTGCTATGTAACTTGATTATAAGTTGATTTAGCTTCCCTTTCCTGATAAAACTGCTACTTGTGCTTGCTTACTGGACTGGCTTGGGGGAAGCCTTTGTTTGCTAGAAAGATCCTTAATTTCCAGTGTCCCAAGTATTGATACAATTTGAATGCGTAGGGATGGTTAGACTGCACTTTCTAGTCTACCAACTTTTGTTTTCCTTGTGTCCGGCCGACGGGAAAAATTCACTTTTTGTCTTTAAATTTTGAATTAGGGACACATTTCATTCTCAAATTTTTAAATGCATCACATATAGTACATGAATTAATTATTTTGGACCACATTTAGTCCAAAAATCGTAAAATATTCAATTTGGACGGAGAAAGTTGATGTGGCGTTGATTTTGACTGAGAAATTATTTTTGCTTAACAGTCATGTGCTAAACATGTGACTTTCTCCATCCATTAAGCAATTTACCATTTTTGGATTAAATGTGACAAAAAATAATTAATTCATGTATTAAATGTGGTGCGTCTAAAAGTTTGAGGACGAAATGTGTTCCTAACTCAAAATTTAGGGATAAAAAGTGAATTTTTCCCTTGGCCCAACATAAGATCCGTATGAATACTGCTGGAAAATGTCTTATCATATATGGTTATGATGGCGGCGGGAGACACTTCTCCATACGTTGAATTTCCACTATATCCATTGCTCCGAAGAGGGATATTTGGGGGAAAAAATCGTCATAACTTGCCTTCATTCCACCGTACTAAGAAATGGCAAAAAGACAAATGACAAAAGTTCACCCTTACCGTTTTGTTATCGGAATAGCGAAGAGAATAAGTGCCTAATTTCCCTTGAAATCTAAAGAAATCGCAACAGAGAGAGAGGGGAATGGAATTAGGTGCAAGTGAGAACGACCCGAGTGTTGGAGTATGACTATTTGTTCATTTGTCTCTTTCACGTACCAAACAAAGATGCTTTAACAGCTACAGTTTAGTCAAGATTTTGTTCCTCAATTCCTAAGGGGTATTAGTTTCTTCAATTAAACAAATTTTTAGCATAAATAGAGCTTGAAATGAATTTCAGTCCCTTAATATTTCCTCATGACATGTTTTTCTTCCCTTCTATTTCGCATGAAACAAATCGTTATGTCTAGAAGACTAATTTTTTTAAATATAAAGTCACAAGCACATTATGGTTGAGCTGCTCCACAGTCCAAATTGCACATAAAACAGACGTACCAAAACTCAAGCTGTATACACGAAAAAAATTGATGTCTCTTCCAATAAACTACAAGTTCCTACAATTGTCTAAATAGAAACAAGAGATTTCCAAGATGGTACACTAGGCAAGTAACTTCATGAGATGATACTCATCTTTATGGTCAATCTTCAAGTAAATTTTCTCTCACCTAGTCCAGCATCTGGGAAAGAACCGTAAAGATCGCACTCCTTCGGAGGCTCACTTCTGCTCCTTCCATTTGTTTGTTTGCTTTTTGGAGGCTTAACATCTCTTTGACTCTCACTTTTCAGCTGGTTTTTCTGCTCTGTGGCTGGACTGTCAGGCATTCCTCTCGGGACTTCATAAAGGGTTACACTTCCACCTCCACTCTGAAGCATTTCCTCCTCTCGACTCCCACTTTGTGTTTGAAAGCCTTCCAGTAATTCGACCACTTGGCTCATGACAGGCCTCCCTCTCGGGTTTTGGCTAAGACATTGATATGCAAGAACTGCCACCTTGACGGCGACTTTAGTAGAGTATTGCCCTTCCATTCGAGGGTCCAGTATTTTCAAAAGCTTCTTGCTGCTGTTAAGAAGTGGGCGAGCCCACTCCACAAGGTTATGCTCCCGGCTAGGCCTACTCTTATCCATTGCTCTCCTTCCAATAAGCATCTCAAGCAAGACGACCCCAAAGCCATAAACATCACTTCTTGCGGTTAAATGTCCTGTACAGTTGAATAATGGCAACAAAATTTTAAGTTATTATTAAAAAGGATCTAAATGACAAAGGTGTGGAAGAATGATGCATGGCACATACAGCTGATAAAAGAAGATTATGACAATTTTTTTACCCCCATAGCATGTACTCACAACTAAGGTAAGAAAAGATGGAAAAGATATCTACAGGACTTCAATTTTAAATATAATTCCACCAGTTTTACGCAATCCCATACTCAGGAAAATGGTTATGATTATGATTAAAATAACTAGGTACTAGCTACCATTATTATTGCTGTTCTTATTATCCTAGTCATTATTTAAACCCTTATATTGTCATCAAGAGCACTTATTTTCCTTCTCCATCAACCACATCGGAAGGGTGACCCTCCCTCTTTGAAATTGCGATGGAGGCTTGGCAATGACAAGCTATCCCTTCAGAGGATTCTACCATGCAAGTTAGATAACCTCAAAGTGAAGCGCATTTACATGTCCCCAACTCCAGAATCAGGAAACCGTGAAGACCGAACTTATAATTATACAAGAATATGACCTAAAATTGCACCAAGAAAATCTCTAGCAAGAATGATTATCCAAAATAATGATCCACAATTAATGGTCCAAATACAATCAAGAAGAAAAAAGGAAAGGCCAGAGGGGAAGTTGATCTATGCCAAGCATCAACCAACAGAAAGAACTACAATTAGCTCTATTCTTTCTATGAAATCAACACGTATACAAAGTTCCTGACATGCAAAACAGCTAAACTGTACATTCTATAGGATGAGCAAATTATATTTCTCTGTTTAACAAAATATAAAAAGATCAATTTTGACGAACAACATTACTCCTGCAATTTTACATTACTATTCTCACCAGTCATGACATACTCAGGAGCTGCATAGCCGTAGGTACCCATGACTCGGGTTGATACATGTGTTTGATCTCCCATAGGCCCATCCTTTGCAAGTCCAAAGTCAGAAAGCTTTGCATTGAAATCCTGTAAGTTCAAATTGGGCCATCAGCCAGTGTAGTGAAGAAGACATCTAAAATAATTCCTTTTTCATCTTTTCCATGTTTTCACTAAGATAACAAGTTTAAATTTAATTTCATTACACCCCAAAAATGGCTACTTTTAACGTAATCCTTTTTCAATCTAATCCAAATGTATTAATCATGTAAAATGTTAGATGAATGCTTGTTGGAAAAAGAATAAAAAAGACAAATAACTAAAACAGCATTGTGATTTTGGAATCTAAGAAGGATTTAGAGGTGCTTATCTCTGCACTGCACGAAAAATGCTAAGTAAAAGCTGAATTTTCAATGGAAAGGGAATTTCTGGCTTTGGTAATCCGATGATTGGCTAGAAAGTCCAAGTATCCAAAAGAAGAGCTAAAAATGAAATGCATCACGACGGAAACTTTTCTTCCTAAATTATGGTGTACAGGAAATGCCTACTAACCGCATCCAGCAAAATATTAGAAGTCTTGAAATCTCGATAAATAATTTGCCTTTCTGCACTATGAAGAAAAGCAAGCCCTTTTGCAGCATCTAAAGCGATCTTCATTCTCCTTGACCATGTTAGCGTAGAACAGACTCCTAACAAAAAAAACACAAACACACCCAGTTGATATAACCATTTCATCAACAAAGTTGAACATCAAATAATATCATAAAATGAATTCATCTTTAAGTCAAATAGACAGTTTGCTAGGGAATAAAATAGAAGATGTACAGCAGACTAAAAAGATAACAAAAATAATGAGACGAAGAAAGGAAACATCTATTTATTTTTTGAATGTTCAGATTTCTGCAGCATCCTTTTCATTTATTGTTTCTTAACAATATGGAAAATATAGCACCAGAAAATCCCTTTCTAAATGAGCCAGAGCCATAAAAAAACAAACCAACCCCATAATTTGGTTTGAAATACAAGGCATCAGAAGTCTCTCATTTGAGCACTCCACAAATGTATAGCCCCTTATGACATGATCACCAAGAGGCCAGTACAGAGTAATCATTCTGCTGAATACAAACAAATCATAAAGGCAACTACTTACTTGGGAAAAGGTGTTTCTCCAGGCTTCCAGAAGCCATGTATTCATAAACCAACAGCCGATGGTCATCGTCACAGCAATATCCAATGAGCTTCACCAGGTTAGGGTGACAAAGTTGCCCCAAGTAGTTCACTTCTGCCTGCAAGGAAGCAATCAAAATGGTGTCACAGAATGACTACATTTTTGCTTTACAAGAGATGCACCACTCGAGTAACTACAAAACAAAAAATAAATAAGCCTTCTGTTATAGAAAGACATTCATAACTTAGTGGTCAACAAACAGACCACCATGCCCAGAGGAGGAGGAAGGGGGAAGGGGAGGATTATACAACATGAATACTAAAGAAGGGGCACAAGGACAACTTATCAAATGAAGCTAAACACACCAACACAGTTTAGCTGCTTCATTTCCGGACAACCAGGAAATTGAGAAGGGGAAAGGACAGTTCCTGTAACTAAGTTCCTTACCTGAAGCTAACTTTTCTGCTTTCCTATTCCGATTACCATGTTAGCATCAATTTTGGCTTGACTTTGTGCATCCAGATTTATGCAAATTTCTCTGTCAGCAGCTAATACTTATTGTTCATACCTATTCCAAGATCTCCAAGAAATTTGCTCAACACTCAATGAAGTCCAGATATTCCAGTATTAAACCCTTAAGCCTCCGCACATTTCAGATTGGAAAAAGAAGTTCAAGTCTCAAGGGGAATTTAGCATAAACCATTTAAGGAAATTATCCAACAGAAAAACAAAGTCAGAGACTCATGGATAGATAAGCAAATTAAACACTAACCCTCCAGACATATTAGATTGTAAAAAGAAGTTAAGTCTCAAGGGGTTTAGCATAAATTATTTAGGAAATTTCCAAGAGAATACCGAAGTCAGAATCTCGTAGATGGAGAAGCAAACTTTCAACATTGAGTTTGCTCAGACCTGCTCCTTGAGTGGCCTTGGCCCACTGGGTGAGTTTTAAGTAGTTTAAGATGTGTTCTAATGTATGATTCCAATTGCAGACTGCCAGATACTTCATATTCAACCCTAACTATGTCCATTTGAGGCACATAACTGGTAATTAACAGAAAAGGAAATTGAGAACTGCAACCATGGATGTTTACTATAGCTTCTTATATTTGTACCACATGCTTCCACCACATAAACAAAAGAATTCATTTTCTTACCAGCTACAAAGCATAATCAGAATATGAGTATCTCAAGTATAAATGATTTCATTAAACAAAGGCAAGTCAGAGCAAATTACCAGCCATTCTCTGTCACCCTGCAGACCTTCAGGATCAAGCTCTTTAATGGCAACACGGGTGGTTTTGTAACCAGGCCTCACATTCCCGTCTATAACTCCCTTATAAACTATGCCAAACCCACCCTCACCAAGAACTTGATCTGGTCGGAAATGCTTGGTAGCTAACTTCATCTCTTCATACGTAAACAAGTCAAGATTACTATTCACGGGATTTTGACGCAGATCATTGACATCTTTTGAAACTATGACAACACTTTTTGCACCTTCAGTGCTACTGGTTTGTGGTGCATTTGCCTTGTTGGAAAGCTCAGAATGTGCTTGTCCAGGAAATGCAGCAATTCCATGGGCAACTGAAAGGTTTTTAACAGAAGTCAGGCAATAAGCTACTCACGGTAGTTATCAGACAGTCTCTATAACAAATTGACAAATATCTGTGCATCTACTCGCAGAAAAGAAACATTCACCATAAACATGTCTACTTCCGTGCATTCTTGATCTGAAGTGATCTTAATAATTTCTTTCAGTTAGATATTTAACTTTACACTAGAAACTCTCTCTGCCTCTACATGCATCAAATGGAAGACAAGATCGGACCATATTTTATATCATCAAAATGGTTTTATAGAGGAGACAGTTGAGGCGGGATACTAGTAAATGCTGGTTCAATTGCCACCCCCAAAAAAAACCCAAAAAAAAATCTCTAAAAAATGTATAATTTCTTGACTAAGAGTGATGATTTAATCTTTCTTCACTTGAAACCTTAGCAAATATTGACACCCCAAATTTGGATTCACATAATTAAGCAAGTGAATAAAGCCTCACTTCCATACATTGTACTTGCAACCTTGAAAGTATTCCAACTTTACTAGATGCAAAAATCCAATTCCTACACAATAACCTGCTTCTTGATTGAAGCAAAAGATAACAAAGGCCTAAACCACACAAATTTCCAGCCAAAAGAAAAGCAACAACGACTGCCCCACCGTAATGAAAAAAAGATGCAGAGACCACTACCACAAGAAGATTGAATAGAGGCGAAGATAAGCAAAAATTGCACTAACCCTTATTCTGTGGCTGCTGAATCTCCTCTTCTACACTAAAGCAAGACCCCATTTATCTGATTTCAGGAAAAGACTCACATTTCACCTCTATTTACTGGTCATAATATCACATCAAATCCACAGAAAGATAAGATTTTTATGCCCAAGAGAACAAGGTAAACACTTCGCTTGTTTTTCAGTGATGTATCATTTCATTATCGTTTGTCATCAAATAAGCCTTAGACACTACTTCAATGTCCCAAATCTGAGAAGGGACAGCCAAAAAAACCAGACTAATTTGGCTAAAAGAAGAAAGGATTCATCACAAGAGAGAGGAAAATAAGAGCAAAATAGACTACTAAAAGTCTAAGAAGTCTATTTTGCAGATAGTCTATTTTGCAGAAGGGTCTTCTGATTGTCTTTCAAACTTATGATTTTTCTTTTTCAATTTTAATGTAATTGCTTTGAGGTATTATTATAATGGCTAATTGCAAAAGACACCTCTAAAGTATCACTTACTTAAACTTTGCGCCAAAAGCTATTAATTGTAGCAATGTAGTGCTGTAACATCAAATTGAATTGTTGTAGGAGTGAGAATCGGTTGGTAAAATTGTGAATCCATTAGAGTGAATCAGTTTCCCATTTTTATCCATTTGAATTTGCGACCAAAATTTAATCAATTTTATTTTTGCCAAATTAAAATCAAATTGAATTAAAATTGAAAATCAATTTCAATAATCGGTTAACTAGTTTCATCCAATTTCATATTTGGTACCAAAATACAAAAATGGGTTTGTTGTTAATATCTAAAAAAAGGCATATCATATGATTTACTAATATTTTAAAACTAAGAAAAAGTTATTATTCATAAACTATAAAGAAGTGCATTGCATCTATATAAATTGTATACCCTATGGATTAAGCATCAAAAAAATTAAGTATTAGGCATTAATACTACTTTATATATTATGCTAGACTATATTATTTTAATTTTAATTATTAGAAAGGTGTTATTATAATTATTCATAACTGATGAGATAGTCAATAATTAGTAGTCAATATGTATATGAATTTATATAACCGTAATAAGTTCTAAGGTTTGACATAGAGAATATAAATCTCAAGACATAAAAAATAAAGAACAAACAATAAAGATATTATATATGAAAAATGAAAAAATGAAATCATTTTTTGGTTTAAATCAAAATTGAGGATCTAAAACAAAAATCAAATTGAAATCGAAGTCACTGAAATCAAATTCACCAAATTCAATTAACCAAATTTAATACACGGGTGGAAATTTGATAAATCCATCTTAGCCTCGCCTCTAATTGATTGCACATTAAACAACTAGTTGGAAATATGGTTAATTTGGGAACATTATAGTTTGACACACCAATCTTTATTAGTGGCAGATCTTTGAACTTTTTACTCATCTAATATAAAGATGTTTATTTGCACTTTTTGTGTTAGTAAAAGGATATAGTTGTGAGTACTACAAATAATAAGCGATTGTTGCATGGTTAACATGGCCAGAAAAGAAGTCAATAGGGGTGTCACCAATATATAAGAAATTGTCATTAATAATTCTCAATCTTAATAACTATTATTTATTGAAATGATTACCTTGGACCAAAGGGTATTTTAGTAAAACTAATTTAGGTAGTGCAAAAGTAAATTCATTTTGAAAATAGCTACAAAAATTTATAATTTTAGATGACTTTGAGTAGTATTTAACAAATTGATAGCATAAGGCACTAAACTACCATGATTGATAAATTATGGCATGAAATATAAATTGATAGTAATTCAAGGATACATATGTTACAATGAAATCTTGCTATTATTTGCATACTGTAGTAATACTCAGTGCAAAAGATGGCTTGGAACTAAATGCCAAATGCAATGGCTGGTCTCCTGAATAGGTCAGATTTGGTCATACATGACCCAAGCACAATGCCCAACAAGTTTATTGTATTTACAGAAATATCATTCTTCCCGGAGAACCAAGAAGGCAAGAAGTCATGTCAGGTGTTCTTTAAGCATCTTTTAGTTTTTTCACTGAAGGATATATGTATCATTCTTGACGGAGAACCAAAGACGTCAAGTTTAGTTTAAGCATTTTTTTTTTAATGAAGGATATTTGTTTCAATAGTAATCCTTGGATTACTTGCCACAAATTGTTGTCGCTAATTATCGTGAGGAGCAACTATTCTGAATCTACACATTTATACTCATTTGGCACATTTGCATGCATATGTATAGTGGATATACTTCTCAGTTTCTCAGTTTGTGATACATGAAAATTTTAGAAATCGATATGTATTGATATTCTCCTTCTTTTGTAAGCTTAATCTATCATATAATCATAATAGTACTTAATACTTGTGATAGTATCGCAGTAACATACCATTCATTTGGTTTTGAAACAGAAGGATTGTGAAGATATATTTTGATTACTATTGCTTTACTTTGTAGCTGTGTCTTAAAGATTTCAAAAACCAAGCAATATAACACAAATTGGAATTATGCATTTGATCGTTTTGCAAACCTCAAAATAAGATTATAGCCTTTTATTTGTCCTTGTGATACCACGCTTGATTCCCCATTTTGAACCGTATGGTTAGAAGTATATGGATTTGATCTTTATTTTTCAACTTTTATCTATTGTCTAGATGAACACAGATTAGGTTATTTGGGCTGAAACGAACATATTTGTGATAATATTTTAAAAAATGATTAATTGTAACTATTTTTTTTTATAAGTAAGAGGATTTAAATTAACATCTCTTACTTAGAATCCGTTCCATCTTACCACCGCAACTCAACCTAACCCTTTCATTTTACCATTCAATTCAACCCAACCCTCTCTCGATCAATTGCAACTAGAGCACTGTACTATTCATGTATAAATAGATAAGATTAGAAAATGATCATACTTTTTATTCTCATCTTTTTTCTCTACTGCCTCCAAGTGATAAATCTCATACCCCTCATTTCCAATTATATTCTTTCATGTTGTCTTAAAAAACTAAGATTTCATTTGAATTAACTGTTTTTTGGGATGTTTTTAAATATTTTATTGTAACAATATAGGTGAAAATTTTTACTGTAGATATTTTTAATGGTGTTTTTGGGGCATTTTTGAAAATATATTTTGGGATATTTTTAAATTTTTAAATTTTAATAAGATATTCATAAAATTTTATAAAATCTTACAACCACCCACCGCCACCCCTCCCCTCCCACCCTCTCCCTCACCCCCCTCTCTGGTTGCAGGTCGTGATCAGAAAATGGTGCCCACCCATGACCAAATCTGGTCGCAAGTCTCGACCCGACCTAGTCTAGTCGCCATGGCTAGCGACCAGCAAGAGGGAGAGGGGGTGGGGGGCAGCGAGAGAGACGTGGAGAGGGGAGGAAGAGGGAGGAGGAAGAAAGAGCAAAGAAAAGGAAGAGGAAGAGGGAGGAGGAGGCTGAAGGAGAGAGGAGAGAAGGAGACTGGGCGGCGAATGGTGGTGTGTTTTTGATGGTTGGTGGTGGTGGTGTATTTTATTTTATTTTTTTTTGTATATTTGGAGTTGTTTTTTATATATTGTATGGATGTAATGTTTTGGAGTTATTTTGTTTGTGTATTACTGTAATATTGTATATGAAAAATTTGTTTTTAAAAAATTGAGGAATCCAAACAGGGTATTTTAGAATTCAATATTGGTTTGAATTTTCTATTTAATGAGCCAATTATTGAATTTGACAATAATTTAATTATCATTTATGTTGAACTTATACGAACTTCTATCTAGTTTACTTGGTATCTATTAATTTATCAATTGATAAATTCCAAATTTCATAGAGTAGTTATTATCCGGTTCTCCAAATTTCGATACCAAATAGTAAGTCATTTGAGATTCATATTTGGACCCTTTCATGTCCAGCAAACTACATGCACGAAAGGCTTTAGCTTTGGCATTATTGACAACACTTTTAATACCAAAAAAATTTTGGAAAGCACCAAAATGATCCTTCTCAAGTCAAATCGGCTAGCTTCATAAATTGACTTGATAAGGGTCATTATTGCTTTTTGATGACTACTTTTCCTACTTGCTTAAATCTTGCAGCGATGCAAGTAGCTTCATTAAGCAATCATTGATCACTATAACGGGCATTATTGCATCATTGAGGGTTGGTGCCAAAGCCCCCGGAGTTAGATCACCCGGTCTGCGGCTGGAAAACCACTCGCAAGGTCGTGGGATCGAACCTCACCTAACGCCTGGGTGCGGTTGGGGTGGCGCTGTACTCCAGGCGCAGGGGATTAGTCGGGCCGCCTTCGGGTCTTGACCCGGACACCCCTGTGTTGACAAAAAAAGAAAAAAAAAAAAAAAAGAGGGTTGGTGCCATCTTTTAGCATCTTTGATTAATTGCATATTTGACATGTTTGGCATTTCGTTTCTCTTCTCATTCTTTATTTTTTCTTTGGGGCACAGTCCTTTAAATTTCTGTTTTCTCTTCTTTTTTTTTTCCAATTCTTTCCTTTGGCAAGAGGAATTCTCTATCGTCAAGAAACAAAGTTGGTACAACAAATTTGAGGTATCATTGCTCATCCATAAGGAGATTCACCAAACCATTGTTGCTTGATGGCTTGATGCACGAACTCACGTCAACTTAACATTTCCCTTGAAAATGTGGGGTAAGTCATAGTACATGCTACAAATAGTAATTCACTAGAATAAATCTGTTATATACTGACAGTGTAAACACTATCACGGTGAAGGCAAGACATATATGTAATATTTAAATTTCAAATTTAAATTCGAGCTATATATCATGCATCCAATGATAAAAATATATACAGTATATGAAATATTAATCCAATTCACTAATCCCTATTACATATACACTTCATCAAATACCACAAGCTTCATTTGGCAGCAGATGCCACAAGCTTTTCATTTGGCAGCAAATGCTAGTACTATCATAATTGAAACAGCAAGGCATTAGCTACAAGTTGCCATGGAAATGAATATTCTGTTGCTAATTTCGAGAAATCACAGAAGTTGTAGGGATAAAATGGGAATCTAGAAAAAGACGCAGTCACCCGCTCACCTTTAAGGCTTTAAGCCTCTGAGCTGTTGGTTCTTGATTTCCAATTTTGTTCCTTTGTCTGCATTATTTGACTTATTAATTATTATTTGACCACGCGCTTCAGAAGTAGTACCACACGGTTCAAAGCAAATAAATTGATTTTTTTTTTTGGTCAAACGCAAAGCAAATAAATTGATGGTAAGACATAATTCATTATTTCAGATCTTCTAGATCTTCAACTTTTTATTATTATTATTATTTCAGATGGAATTTATTTGAAATTGAATGAGTAAAATTGGCTGTGAGATATAATTTTCATTGAATAATAAAATTAGCTGCATTTTTTTTTCTGTTCTGGCTACATCTATTATATTATATATTCTATTGCATGGTGCAATTGGAGTGACAATTAAAAAGGCCCTAAATTTGAGTATACACAATACATATGCTCTATAAAACATAAAATAATTTACGTGTAAAGGCTTATATGTTTTTTGGTTAAGCTAGTTTTAAACGATTTTGTTCCTTTTTTGGTTGATTAAGGCAGGTTTGGGGCTGCGGTGCATTTACCAAAAAAAAAAAAAACTCCTAAAGTATTTGCTAAATAATTTTTCGTAACTCAAAGAATCTAATTTTTGGTAATTTAAAAATATTTTTGTTAAAAAAACTTGTATCAGAAGTATTTCTTTATAAATCACCGCAACTGCAAACTAACGCAAACTTGGCTTAAATTAGTTTTGCTATTGACCTGTTGTCCTTTTTTCATTAATAAATATGTTGGATGAGCAACTCCTGAAATTCGGACATAAGTCGTACCTAGAACACGGTTTCTTAAGCACATACAGGTCTCACGCATGAAGAACCATAGACCTACCACCATTCTGTTTGCTTGCTTACTTTTCATTCATTTTTAAAGGCTAATACTCGTACAAGTTGAATGCTTCTAGCACTTCAATTGACATAATTTTCCTTTTTGGTTTAACATTGCTTACTTCTTAGGGTCAACGGTTTTGAAAAGTTGAATTCTAAAATGTTGGGTGGAATTTGGAAACTAAATGAAGTGATCATATTGCTTGTCTTGATAGGCACTTATATGGTTTTAATTTGCAGTGGTAGGGTAGCCTATGATCAGATAAATAGCTAAATAGATTGAAGCTATTCCATGGTAGTCCTTTTTGTTCGTTGCTCTATTAACATCTTGAGACTCAAAAGAGTATTCTTGTTAACAAATACAACTCATTAAGCACATTCTTGATACCATCTAAGCTTAATTTGTTGCTACAAAAAACTTTGTAAAACTGCCCTCTTAGACTCCCCAAGATGTCAATCAATTTAGTGGAATCAACATATTAGAACTCGTATAGATGAGAAATTAAGAGAAGGTTGAAAAAAATTATCACTTCATTAGTAATTGTATGAATATTTGCTACACTAACATGGTGAAATATTATCGATACTAGTATGCTAACACGTTCAAAAATGAAATTTCTGATATGAATAAAGAAAAATTACCGTGATTTTAGAAAATTTCAAACGATAGTATATAAAAGAACAATCTTTCATTATAGTACGAGCAGATGGTACAAATTGTCCCTTTACTATCTAGAATTTCTCATTTTGGTAACTAAAATTTTCACTTAATTCCTGTTTGATAACTCAGTTAAACACTTAAATTTAATGGATTCAGATCTTAACATATTCAGACCGTTTGCTAACCAAAAATTGAACATCTGAATTAATTAAGTGGTACTGAATTTTTTAGGCAAAACTTGCTCCCAAAATTAAGTGATAAACTAGTTATTTATCACTGAATGTGATATTCACTTAAATGTATTAGATTTAATACTTAACAATTTAATAATTTAATGGATTCAGACTTCAGTTTTATTAAACGCACCCTTAGTCAAAACGGTCATTGACCAAACTAATCCACAAATTTTGTGACCGAAAAGTGTGTATATTTACTAATTAAGTGATTAAAGTGAAAGTTTTTTTAATTAGTCGAATCACTAAAAACATTATTTTTTATTAGTTAAATGACTATCTAATCGATTTAAAAAACGTGATATGTCTAAACGATAGATATAAATATAAAAACTCCTGAAAAATCAGAAAGTCAACCATCATTTATTGGTTCGTATCTAGTTTAGAGTAAGATTTTACTTTCGATGATGAATTTGGTGACACAAACAAGGCATTGCTTAAACAACGGGATTGTGTATGGACAAAGGAATGAAAGGATGGAGAGACAGGAGAAAAAGGAATGAGACCACATCCTCTTATACAACTGCGAAAGTCCATGAGTCAAGATCTCATTTTGAAATTGAGGCCCATAGCTCATGGACCAGCCCAAGTACCTGTGCCCAAATGCCACAGTTCCCAAGAATCTTCCTTTCGATTGTGTGGGGTTCTAATTCCGGGGCTTCAGTTTTCCGGAACCAAAAGTCTCGATTGAATCCGGAGCAGAGAGATTCAGAGCTCGAAGCAAAATGGCAGATGAAGCAAACAGAAAGGTGATTAATTGTCCCATTTTCTTTGTTTGTTTACAAGACTTTGCTTCACATAAAATTTGCTGTAATCTCTGACATTCTTTTCTGTTCCTATGGTGAAATAGGCTTTTCTTGAGATCCAGAGCCGCATGATTGAAAGTACAGCCAAGTTGAAGCAGGTATTTGACCAATTAAGGTTGATGTTTTAGTAAATTTTGTTAGTTTGAACTTGAGATGCTAGCCCTTTTTGACTGTTATTGCCCAGCCCCAGAATTTTTAATTCTGCAGCTGCAGAAGTTTAATGGTTGATCTTGTCTACCATATGTTCGGTAAATGTATTGAATTGGATTTGATGGTTAACTGGGTTTGAGAATGGCTAATGTTGATTAAATTTCTGGGTTTCAGACTTTCAGTTGTTTTTGTTTAATTTGAAGAATAGCATCTGTTTAAAGCATTAGCTTCAATCGAGAACGCAGACCGGATAGAATCCCCAACACTTCCTAACTTCTTGTCCGTCTTTGGCTTTACCTTTACTGGTCCAGCAAGAAGGAACTTTTTTCCAAGGCAAAGTTTTTTTCTTTGTCTTTGAAATTAAAAGGATGTTTACTTTGATAGTTTATGTAATTCACTTCGTTTTAGATTTTTCTCAGTGTGCTTGTCTGATTTGGAACATAATTTAGCTTAAGATTTGGATGTAATGAGATGGTCGAATATAGGCCCTTGTATGTGTTGACCCCTTTTCATGTCCATTTTAATGTTTTACTCCCTTCATTCTGATTTTATAATCTTTTCTGGGTTAAAGATATTCTTTTGAATGTCACTAAACTTTTGTACACCAGTAAAGTGATGTTCTTTCTCTTGTTTTCTTTTACTTAGGTTCAGAATCAGATAAGAAGTAAAGAAGGGGAAAAGAAGCGTGCATATTTGACCTTGGAGGAACTGCGTCAATTGTTGGACGATACTAATACATACAAATCCATAGGTTCGATAATTGAACTAAATTTCCCAATGAATAAATGCTGAAACACCTATGGTAGAATATTTTGGTGATTTCGTTATTCTTTTCTTCTTTTAGTGTTGTACTTTTGTTACATTTCACTACATTCACTGTACAGGTTGGTGATTTCTCAATTCATGCTACCTGGTAGTGCTAGTTTATTATATTGTTTCAGAAAAGAAAGCAAACTTGATTAGGAAGAATAAGTAAGGACAAAGAATGGTGGTGCACGTGCTTTTGGCTCTTGGATAAGATGGTTTAACCATGTATAAATTACCAACCAATCCTTTTAATTCACTTAGAGGAGGGTCTGATTCCTTTTTAAGTATTTGCACTCTCATGTCTAATGAAGATTTAAGTTAAATTTGGTCCTAAATAAAGTTTGTTATAGATGGCTAAAATGATATATTTCAAAGAAAGTTATAAACTTTGAAATTATTAAATCTTTGTGGATCTTGAATTTTATCCTTTTCTGCTTTCTAAATTATTATTTTTTTTTTGAATTCTGCAGGGAGAACGTGAGTTCATTTACTCCGGATGTTCTTTCAGTTGGATGGATCTCTGTTGTCCTTGTTTTTTGAACTTCAACGGATAGATGCAACTTGTTTTACATAATTTTGTTTTCTTTCATCATCTTAGTCTCTGAAACTTTTCTGTTTTCTTCCTGCCAAATCACTATCACCAGGTTTGTATTGGAGCCCAAATCAGTTTTAATGGATGAACAAGAGCAAAAGCTCAAGGATAGTGAAGCTGCAATATCAGCATTAGAGGTTGTCTTTTCTTTTCTGCTTTATTTTTTGCTTTATTTTTTTTAAAATGACCATGCCAAGCAGGTCTTATCGATATTACCTGCTTATATTTTCTTGTGATGATGAAATTGTGCAACTTATGCTGAAACCTATAATATGGCCATTTTTTAGGTAAGGTATTTTCCTTTAATGATGAACCAAATTTGCACCAAATAGGGAGGACCCTGCAAAAGTACATCCAGAAGGATGCATTCCTGTGAAAACTCAACTGGTTACTCTTTAAGCATAACGTGTAATATGCTGGTCAACTCCCCATTTAACACTGATTTCCAGTTGGCTTTGTTGTTCTCTACTGTCCTCCTCCTATCGCTAACTAAGAACATTAGCTACAACTTTAAGAATGTTAGATATGCAGAGCAGCCTTGAAGCTGAAGCAGTCTCCCATCCTCTCCCACTTAAAGAGTGCGGAAGGGTTGACTTTTAAGAGATTACTTTTGCACTTTAGTAAATATTTCTCTTTGACATATCCATGTTGCTGGAACTGGATTATTACAGGCTAGGTACCTAAGCTTCCGCTATGGTTGAGTTACATCCATATAGGTTCATAATGTAGATCCTTATGGGCATACAGATTTTCAACTTTAGATCCATGGTACTTATCTGTGCATTCACTAATAGGTTTTGTATGCTTTATTCTGGTAAGCTGATCCGTGGTGATTGTAATCAATCTTCACGAAACATTTTAGCAAAGAACCAAGACAAAAATTTAAATCGTATGTCTGGTAACCGACTAATTGTTTTTTATTGGCCACTGGACAGAAATCCAAGGAATACTTAGAAAAGCAGATAGCAGAGGTGGAGAACAACCTGAGAGAGCTGCTGCAACAAGATCCTGGTCTTGCTCGTCAAATAATGTCCATGTCTGTGTAATGTAATTCTAGTGTACCGAAATTTGTGGGCATATCGTTTTATCCATTGTGACTGTTGCCATATTATGTATTTTCTCACATGTAAAAACCAATAAAGACTGAAGTTGAGATAAAAGACAAAATCTGATTTAGACATGGGAGTTAGCAGAACTTCGCTAACCCAAAAGGGGTAAATTTGGCTTAATTTCTAATTAAGAAAATTCTACACGTTTTTGTGAATATATCAACATGAGCAGGTTTACAATCATCACTGGAATATGAGTACATTGTCCTCTTCCTTTTAGAGAACTTGAAACCTTGCTTATATTTTCTGAGAAAATTGTCTGCAGTTATAAAAATTCTCCTATAGTTGTCTAATCTAGTACTCAGGCCCAGGGTTGCTGGTTTGTATCAGAGTTTTCTGCCAAACGCATGCTGTCAAATTTATTAGTTCTTTGATTTTAGAAAGCACTTTTAACTTTACTTCTTCTTTTTTTTTTTTTTTAAATTTAGAACACTGGGTTTCGTGTATGTTTTTACACTATGAATAATTAATTAATAATGAATTCTATTATAACAAAAAAAATTTGGCACCTCTCATGGTGGACGACAAGGGACCTCTGTAATTTCTTGCCAGATTCTCAGCTAAGGTGAAACCGATGGTGAATGAGTAATTCTATTAGAAATCCTTTTTTTTTTTCTTTTTTGGTTTTTGTGACCGTTAAATCCACGATATATACTCCCTTTGGCTTATAATCAGAGTATCCCACTGAAGCGAACGACTTCTTTCTTAAAACCATAGTTTACCCGTTTGCTTATCAGGTGTACCATGTGTGCGTGCTGACTGCTGACAAAACAAATTCACATATATGGAAAAGGAAGACAGTACTTTAAATTTTCTTGCACTGATGATTAACATGTGTTTAATGTGGCTATCTTAGTTGAAACTACCATTGATAACACTGGATTGCAATTTTGTGAAATTTTTGTAGAAAAATATACTGTAACGATTTGACGTATGTGAGGTAAAAAGATGATTAAGAAATCTGTTTACAGAAAACGTAAAAATTTTTTGAAGAAAAATTGCAATCCAAACAAGGTAAATTTGGAAGTAGAAGAAGAAATTGATTTGGAAGTAGAAGAAGAAATTGGTAGGCAAAAGTCCTCATTTGTTTAAGTTTGTCCCTTCGAGGTGTGGGTAAAGTATATATGTCAACAATGGGAACTTGTCATTCTCTTCGAGTTTTGATGTTCGCAATAGTAAAAGAAAATAAATATGTGATAACAAATCTCCCAAGGAACTGCCTTATTAAAGATCTTTCTTCACACACAACAGCCAACTGCCTTAATATGATCTCGATGAATGCCAATTTAGATTGTTTTGTTCTATATTTCAAGTGGTCGAAAAATTGAAATTTTTGGGAAGGAATCTTCATCAATTGTCAATATAATAATTGGTGGGAAAATTCATGGTGGTTATATCTCCTTTAGAACTATGTGTAGCGGAGACTAAAACTTAACAAAAATTTGAAAATGTGTTTTTTAGTCCGTTTATCAATTGTGAAACCGAAAAAAAAATTTGTCATTTTAGTTTTTACATATTTCTCAAGTAATGATAATTGCTTGACCCTTCATCCAAAAATCTTGTACTTGTTTATTGGTCTCCTTTCTATATATAGAAAGTTATGCAGAGATTACTTTATCCAAGTCTGAATTACCATAAATGTCACTAGGCAATCAAAATTATACATGGAGCCCTTGCATGTGTTTATTTTTATCTTCCTTTCTTGCTTAAGTGCAATTTTATTCTCAAGAAAATAAAAAACCAACTCCACTTACAACTATAGCTGTAAATGAATCAAATCGAATTGAACTTTTCACAGTTCGAGCTCGATTCGAAATTTTGGAATCGAACTCCAATTCGAATTCGAATCCTATACCAGCTCAAAATCTAAGTTCAAGCTCGATTCAATTTAATTCTTCAATGTTTAATATTAAATTATCACCGATACATATATAGTATCTATACAATAAAATAATAATTACATAATTTTATATAAAATATTAACAAATATTTGAATTAAAATTTTTTCAAATCAAATCGAGCCTTAACAAGTCAAATATCTACAAGTTCGAACTCAATTCGATATTTTAAACAAATCCTAATTCCTATTTAATTATGCAGTAGGGCTAATAGGTTTTTAACATCAATATCGACAGCAACAACCATTATCCACGTCAGATATGTCTCTTGAAAAAATTATAGAATTACTAACTGCTAATACATATCGATTTCAACAGGAGACACATATGAGAATTAGAAGGATGGAGGATGGAATGTGTCAATTGGCATTTACAGTGAGCCAATTGATTTCTCCAATTTGTGAAGAATTATTCTCACAGAGCATTATCGACCTTAAAGGAGATGAGAGTGCAATTATCCTGACAAGTGATATGGAATTGCAAGAGTCTTAAGAAGAAGGATCTAAAGATGCAGTTGAAAAGGAAGTTGAAGAGGAGGAAATAAGATCGCAACTTCGAGTCGCTCAAGTGAATGGATCCAGTGAACAATTCCCAATTATGGTGACACCCCCTCCTTTTCCTAACCAACATTCTCCTAACTCTTATTCTGTACTTTCTGTTAGTGAGATTGATTTTGTTATACTAGAAGTTTCTGAATTTCATGGTAGGAATAAGTTAGGAGTTGCTATGGCCAAATATTTTGAATTGGTAATTGCTCGTGATGGAGGAGTGAGTAAAGAATTTAGGTTATTGTTTGCTTGTTTGATGCCATCTACTAGTCAATGGAAGAAAGTAATTCATAGGTTTAAGGATCACTCTATTTATGAGCGTTATCAGGATTATATGGAGGATGAAACACTGAAACGAGTTATGAGATTTTATCCTCCTTGAACAAACATGGCAATGTCTAGTCAAAAATATTAAAAAGATGCTTATTGGGAGGCAACCCAATTCACTTTTTAATTCATTTTTATTATTAGTTTTATTATGTTTATCTTAAATTTTTCATATTTGGTGTGTTTAATTTTCGCTTTTGATGTTTCAATGGTCAAAAAAATTCAGTTAATTCTTTAATGTACTGGAATTGGAGCTCATTTGTATCGGTTCTTGGGTTTTGTTGACTCATGTGATGTTATTTAGTCCTTGAATTTTTTTTATTATGCTATTAGTCCTTAAATTTAATACTTAACATTAGAATGGCATTTGACATTTTTTGGGCATTTTTTTTATACAATTGTGGCCGGACACGTGACTGTCATATGGCTTTTTTCGATAATAATTTGGGAAAAAATCATCAAGGGTACTTAATGTGTTCAAAATTTGAAAGTTCGGGTACCAAATTTGTTTTCGTCAAAAATTTGGGGATTAAAACCGCTCGTGCATCAAAGTTTAGGTACCAAAACCGCATTTTTGGCCTTTTTTAATTTCATTTTGGCCGGACACGTGACTGTCACATGGCTTCTCCGGTAACAATTTGGGAAAAATCGTCAAGAGTACTTAATGTACTCAAAATTTGAAAGTTTGGGTACCAAATTTGTTTTCGTCCAAAATTTGGGGACTAAAACCGCTCGTGCGTCAAAGTTTAGGTACCAAAATTGCATTTTTCTCTTGTTAAGTAATTTGCCATTTAGTACCGAGCATAATGATTAAACAACTTTCCTGTTCCTTTCTCTTTAATTTTATATTGTCTCTCAGGAGGAGATAATGTTAAATTGCAATATATGAAAAACCAAAAAAAAAAAAAAGTTCAACATTTACAAACGTAAATTATTACAGAGCATGCAACAATATTTGAACACCATTTTGGGGTCGGAGCAGCAAAATTTGTGTTGGTGAGTGGATATACTCTGGGGAGATGGTAAAGGCATAACGTTGCAAAATCATCGAGACTGCTATCTTAGCCTCATTGATTGCAAAATCTGCTCCCACACGTATTCGAGGTTCTAAGCTGAAGGGTAAAAATGCTGCTCGATTATTTTTGGTAGCTGAAGCAATACCTTGGGAGAATCTTTCTGGGTTGAAAAGCAGTACATCTTCACCCCATATATTAGGGTCATGGTGAACTGCTAACGTTGGAAAAGATACTCCTATGCCGGCCGGAAGGATGAGATTCCCTAGTTTTGCTCCTTTCTTGGTTACTCTTCTGTTGAGCAGTAATGGAGGATATAGTCTTAAAGACTCGTTGATGAGCATGCTCACCTGCTCCCAGGACATGGAAACCCTTTATTAAAGGATAATCCCAAAGAATTATTCTTCAGGCAAAGCATATTTTTTTCCCAACTTTCTCATAGCTTTTAGCTTCATTTTCTAAGGTGCACCTTGCAGAATATACTATTTTTGTAAAGGCTGATACTAATTGGAGCTAAAGTTAAGTGGAAATTACATGTATTTCTGTGAGGTAAATCTTTCTAGCAGTTGAAGCTTGGCCTTCATATAAAGACTTGACAGGTGTCGAACCTGTGCAATAATAATTATTAAAAAGTCCCAATTACCACCACAATTAATTATAGAACAAATCCAAGTACTGGAGCAGGGATCCTAGGTGTGCAATGGGTTACTTGATTCACCATATTCCCGAAGAGTTTGCTTGATCCGATATACCAGAATTGTCTATAAAAGTATTAAATTTGCATATAATGGCAAGTAGCGTCGATTCCGCAGGGAACGGGTAGGAAGTTGTTTCTTCCCAAGTCAATAGAACAAAATTGGGGGATATTTAATGGAATGAAAATAAAAATAAAATAAATAAAATTCAAAAGCTAACTCGCCAAGTACAATTCACTAAAAATAGCAATTAGCAAAATTCTACCAAAAGGATCAACTTTTCAGGCACTGTCCATTTAAATGATCATCGATGCAAAGATATTTCACTCATTCGTCATTAGGTTGGTTATAACTATCAACAAGCTCTGACAGCCAGTTTTTCTTTACTTTTTCAACAGTCAAAGTACGACCGTTGACTGCTTCTCTAACCAGAAAACAACCCTAGATATGACCATAAGAATTTAATTTTCCAGTTGCATTAACGCTAGAAAAATCCAACCCTAACCAATAAACACGCTAAGAGAGTTTATTTAAATTAGATCTTACGTTTCCCCAACATAAAACCAATTATGATGGTTGTCACTAATTATAAACTAAACAAACAATTACGGATTCAATTTAGTTAACGTGACAGTAGGCTATTAGATTAAATCAAATATCCGGCCGTTGATACTCAATTAATAAAATAACCATAAACAGTTAATCCAGGAAACACACGAATAGTAATGGATTGGAAGAAATAGTGAAAGTTCGATTAGATCTCACAGATGTTATGGACCGCTTTGTGTCGACCTTTGGGTAGCGGAGAAATCTAGCCGCTCCTTATCATATCAATCTCGCGTGATTTAATTGATTTCATCCACATAATTACCATAGAGTTAGGAGAGATGAAGTAACGAAGAAACAAAAGAGAAAGTCTTGCTTCTTTTCTTGTTTCGTGTCCGTCTGGAAAAAGTAAAGAAAAGGTCTAAAAGAAAGTCGTCAAAAGCAAAACAGTGAGCAAATCGTCTACCTAGGGATACAAGAAACTAAAGCTCATCTCCTAATCCCACGTGAACTGGCTTTTCTACCAATTCTCCCAAGGTAGCCGCCGAAAGAAAAAAAGACTCCCTACTTTCTCTAGAACTAAAACTCTTATCCTCTACACCTCTGCAACCCACAAGAAAAATAGCTGCCCCTTTGATTTCCTAATTCCCCACTTTTTCTACCAATCCCGCGGGGTCCGTCTTTTAGACTATTGCCCCTAATTCGCCTCCTTATTGCTTGCTACCAATCCGCTGGAAATTGTTGCCTTTTGTTCTGACGCACTTCCAACAGCATCCAACAGGAATAAAGGTAAGTTTTGTTAATTAGTCCCGCGGTCCGTCTTTGAGGCGTCTCTCTATAGTTTCTGGAGTAGGCACGCACTGGAATAAAAAGTCTTCTGGAAATCTGCGTCGATAGACCACTTTTTACACCAACCGCCTATAATTTACACAAATATCAAATATGACCAAAGTCTCGATACTTAGCATAATAAGTAGCCAAAATTATTACCAAATAACAGCATATTAGGTGCCCAATTATTGCTCTATCAAATCCCCTCACACTTAGATAATGATTGTCCTTAAGCATTTCGAAACTCAGAAGTACAATCAAGATAGCAACGATTATGCAGTGATCTACACTAATACAAGCATCCCGCTTTTCTGACAGTGTCGCCAAAGTTAGAACACACTGGACAGGTGGTTATCCAAAGAATATGAACAGTAATACTCGTCACCTTCAAGAAAATGTATAGATACTAGGAACGCTCAAATCAACATCATAGAATGACATTACCATAGACTTGCACATATATCACATCTCCACCACTCAAAAGTGAACTCAATACAAAAATCAAAGGGACTTTAATAGGGTTGTAATGGGGCTTGGGTAAAAGGTGGGATAAGAAGGTAAAGAGAGGGTGTAATGTGTCAAAAGAATGTCCGATATCCACTTGCATAACCTTAAAGCTTTACTGGAGAAATTTCACAAGTAAGGCATTTCCATTTGCTATACTCACTATGCAAGTGTCGAAACTCTTTTTTCTCTCTTTTTTTTTCGAAAGGGCGTCTTGCAAGGCGTGGGCACGCCTTGGAGGTCGGAATTGCATATTCACCAGTTTGTTGACATTTTTTTTCTTTTTTTTTCTTTTTTTTTTGTTTCCAATATCAGATGCACAGAACCAGTACCATACAACTTCTATTCTGACAACACTTGCGACCCTAGATTTATTTGCCTTGCAACAAACAATGAAATTCAAACATCTCTTAACGACACAAGGTTGAACAAGAAAGTCTAAAAAAAAAGTCCCGGGTTATCAAACACGGCTAACCAACAAAGGAGAAGGATAAAAAGTCAAATTGATTCACTATTAGGAGACAAGATGAAGGCATGGTTTGTAGAAAGTTAAAGAAGGTTAAATCCTAAATGCCTTTGTCATTTCAAATGCATCCAATTCAACATAATGTGGTTTCGACATGTACAAAATAACAAGTTCTAGAATGACAAAACGGGATGCGATACCCACTCAATCAAACAAAAATGGAGCAAAAGATGCTTCATATAAGGCTCAAAAGCTCACCAGTGTCTCAAGAGTCGATTAAGTCTAGCATATTCAACATTCAACGATATTGTCAAGGGAAAATAAAATGCATAGCTAGTATATATGACCACATACACGTGCACCTTGATTGTGCAATCCATCATAACAACATGCTTTAGCAGTTAACAATTGTAGAATTAAAGAAATCAACTAACTACATTTTTTTTTTCTGTTTGTTCCATTTTTTTCCTCTTTTTTTTTCTTCTTCCCTTTTTTTTTTGTTCTTCTTCTTTTTTTTTTTAGAAAAAAAAATAATAGAAGCCACCCCCCTACACCTAAAACCTACAGTGTTCTCAATGTAGCAAAGACAAATAAAATTTAAGTATAAAGGGGCGAAACTTCCCTGACAGCCGAGACGACGCAGCGAAAGCATCAAGAGGGAGGAGGATGAGGCTGCTGGAATCCAATATGAGCGAAGAAAGTTGCCTGATTCTCTGTCTGAATACGAGCAAAAACCTGCAGCGCTGCGAGACGGCTATCCAGCCCCTCAACTCGCTAGCCTAGTTCACGGATAGAATCTTGGAGGGCACGGTATTGGGAATCCCAAGCAGGAGGAGCGTGGTAGAAGGACGGACCCGCCTGATCAGTGCGGGGCGGTGAACCAGTAGGGGGAACAGTAGGAGGAACCCGGGGTTGTAGCTCGCCATCACCGGGAGGCGTTATCTGATATACATCTCCCACTTTGAAAATAACCCCCATCCTCTCTAAGCTACGCAAATCCAAAGGCTCAATCGCGCGAGTTAGAGTGAACTTGTGTTCTTTGTCGAGGTCAAGCAATTCCAGCCGAACGGCCAAGTGAGTAATGAGCGAACCCATAATCACCAGTTTATGCCATTTTTGAATGACGGATTGCATTTGAGTGGCAACCCAACACCCAAAGTTGACATGTACCTTGTTGCGCATGCACCAAAGAAAATAGAATTCGGCCTTAGCAAGGGTGCCGGAGGAATCCTTCTAGCCTGAGAAATTGTAGGCTAAGAACCTGTGGATAACCTTCAAGACCGGATCCTTAAGATGAGAGGCCTTGGACTGACTTGGATCATAGAGTTGTGGATCCGTGGACCACTCCCTCCATATGCCAATATAGTCACTAGCAAAGGGTCTGGTGTAATCACACGTACTGTTGATATACGTCCCGAAGGAAAGGGTATCCTCACTGACAAACCCCAAATTCAGATTAAAGTCATTAATTGACATATCCTGCGGGGTACCCCTTAATCTAAATTTAATCACCTCCGGCTCATCCAAAGTAATGAATTTGTTTTTATTGAACTCAAAAGTGGAGTAGAATTCATAACATAACTTCTCAAATGTAAGATAGTCAATGACCAAGTACCGCTTCCAACCAATTGCAGAGAACAACTGTTCAACTTCTCGTGCAATTGCAAACGAACACAAGTTGTTCTGCAAGTTGCAGAGGAGAGAGAAAGATCCGAGACCTAGATCTAAGGGGTAAAAAGCTGTTCCGAGCTCGGATCCCTGCCTTCAGCATTTTCTTCACCGTTCTTCATAAAGGATCCGAGGCCTTCTTCGGATCGATCTGAGCTCGGATCGCCTGGCCCTCGGATCCACTTCTCTAGAAGTCTAAATGAGGGCTCGGATCACAAGGGATAAGACTGGATCCGAGCTCGGATCCATCTCCCCTGTTTCCATATTCAAATTCTTCTCTCTTTCGCTCAATCTTCGCTCCTTGTTTCACTTGTCCGTTGTCCTCCAACTAGCATCTTGCCTCCTCTTTATAATATGTAAGTGTTTCATGCCTCGATAACCTACAAAATATCACATGTTTATGTATTAATCTACTCATTTTGTAAATTCCGATCACGAAACAACACTTGAAACAATTTGCACCAAAAAGAGCTTAAGTACGACTATGATCCTCTAAAAATATGACAAAAGCTCGTCCAAAACTGTACAAATATATATACAAAATATTCACTTATCACAAATACTCGCTAGATTATACAACCCAAACATCAACATCAAATCTCATCACCCAAATGCAAGATTTAACACAAGATTGATGTGATAGGAATCTAAACTAATGAGCTACAACAAAAGAAGAAAATAGCAGAAAAAAGAAAACAAACAAGTGCGGCATAGACTTTGACAGATCTGGTGCAGATCTAAGCTTGTATGAAAAGAAGAGAAATGAAATAAGCTACCTCTGATGCTTTATGGAGTTGGATAAATGTGGAAAATCTCAAGAAAATCGCACCCAAATGCTAGAAAATGAAGCCGACAGGTTTTTGGGACAGATTTCAACAGCTGGTGAAGTAAGGACTTTGAGCCTAAATTCAAAGAACCTAGAGACGTTTTCTCTTTATACTTCTCTGAACGACAGTTGTTCCTTGATGAACGTAGATGGTGCAGAAACTAAAAAAAAATCGCCTAAACGACTACCATTGAAATTGGATTTTGATCAGAAATGAGGCTGAATCATCAGCCCTGCTCACGAATTTTTTAGAAAATTTTTGCTTTTTCTCTCTCCCTGTTTTCTCTCTTGTTTCTCTCTTTTGTTGTTTTTTGCCGACTTTTTCCCCCCTACCCCTTCTAAAAGCCACCTTCTTTTCTATTTAAATGGAATAAGAACCGAAACCTAAGATCCATGGTTGAAATTCTAAAGAAAATGGGTTATGTGGCTTGCTTTGATGCCCTTGATGATTTTTGACATCTGTTCTTGATAAGAATTTGGGTGATGAAATGTCCTAAGTACTTGCTAAACTTGGAGGGAAAGAAAACAAGAAGCCAAAACGAATTTTGGTTTGCCAAAAATCCAGCTTTCCGTGGCCTTGTATTGTTTTCTGCTTTGTTGCAAAATGGAGAAGAAGCGCGTGGGCAAAATTGTAGCAATTTTTTTTTTAGATAACCAAAGAAATGGGCCTTTCCTGATTCTTTTTCTTCCAGGCTTTTTGATGGATTTTGCCATAGGCTTTTGGTGTTTTGGCTTGGGTTTTGGGAAAAATTTTGATTGAACTTTTTTCTTTTGGATTGGGCTAAAAATGAATAATTTTTTAAAATTTCATTTCTTCTTCTTTTTCCTACAAAAATAACACAAAAAAGAATGAAAAAAGTATTACTTAACCAATAATATAAGGATACAATTTAAAAAAATCAACAAAATTTTTTGAGAAAAATTTGGTATCTATGAGTACACTCACGAAAGTAGAAGTGCATTTTTGTTACTTGTTTTATAGTAATTTTATAGAAGTAAATGAGTTTATAGTTAATTTCATAATCATGAAAGTAGATATAGATTAGTTATAGGTTACTTATCAACAAAATTTTTTGAGAAAAATTTGGTATCTACAATATACTCACGAAAGTAGAAGTGCACTTTTGTGACTTGTTTTATAGTAATTTTATAGAAGTAAATGAGCTTGTAGTTAATTTCATAATCACGAAAGTAGGTATAGATTAGTTATAGGTATAGTTAGTACACCGGCAAAAGCGGTATACAAGGAAATTATGCGATGATTTAGCTGATATTTTAGTACTGATTTAGTTAGCAAGTTGCACTAGCATGAGTAGATAGGGATTCCATTATTCAGGGAGTTTTCATTTGTATTTTTCTGCCCATTAGTAGCTTAAATTTATTTGTTTTAATTTGTTGATAGTCTAAATAATAGAAAAACTTTAGTAATGCCGGTAGTTGCCCGTCTTTTCTATGGGTTCGAACCTAATTACCTTATAATCGCTCACGATCAGTATACTTATGAAAAATTGCGTGTAGAGTAGTTTAAAAAATTATAAATTTAAGATTTGATTGTGGATTGAGTTTATTGTTGTATGCATACCACACATGTCAAAACCTGACATATGCCACAAATGATGACCTAGTATTTTTAAGATTTTATAGAAATATTTGTTATGAAAAAGAAAATATATCTCAAAAAAAAAAAGAAATTACCATAGAAGAAAGGTGTAATAGATTAATAAGCCATGGCTCCAATATGGTTGGCCAATGTTCGAATCACGGGAGCCACATTTTAGGTATATTTTGAGTCTTGCCACGGCATTGGGAAGGTGCCACCCCACATTAGTGGGGCCCACTGTTTTTATTGATGTGCCAATAACATGCCTATCCTAGTCAATTGGGTCCCACTATGATGATGTGGCACTACCACATCATTGTGGGACACACCATTGGACATGTCAATTGTAGGGCCCACTATTTTTACACGTCAACCATGAAAGCATACAGTAATTTGACTGAAAATCCTATTTGTTTAAAGTTTTTGAATAGTAATCAATTTTCTTGTTTTGAAATATATCAAAATTATACCCCCTCTGTACATTTTGAAACTTTTATTGCCCTACCCAAATTTTCTCTATAGTATACATCTAAAGAATTTATACTTTAATTTGTATTTTAGTTTAAAACAATCAGCCTCAATATGCTCTTTTTTGTTACAATAATTGCACTCTGTGACACCCCAACTTTTAAGATGCTATTGTTTTACTGTTTCTTTAGTTCATTTTATTTTAAAACATTATTTTGTTTTAGGGAAGATACTAAAGTTATTTCTTTGGGTTTGATTTAAAACCTTATTTTGTTCTAAAAGACTAGAAACCCTAAAATTTTAATCAAAACCCTAGTTTACTTATGACTATGTTTAAATCCCTCATATTTGACTCAAAACTCTAATTTTATTCTATAGAATTGTAAATTTTATCACCTTTTCCTTAAAATTCCTTTTATTTGAAAATTATTCATTTAATATGATCCTCCTACTCGATCACCCCACAATAAGTGCCAATGAACCTAGAAAGTAGGGTTTCACTTTTGGTTTCAAGATTGGAGCAAAATTAGGGTTTTCGCGATTTTTCGCCGGATGATTTTTCGGTACGGAGCAAGGATCAAATTTGGTAATTAAAAGTGACTTTTAAGTGAGAAATAATATGTGATTAGGAGCAATGAGATAAGGTTAGTGAATGGGAAGAAAAAACCCTAGTACGTGTGTTTTTAAGAAAAACGGCGCTAACCGGCGGGTCCCGCGCACTACCGATTGAACGCACCACTTGACCACCACTTTCTTACCATACAAGCTTATTGATATTTGAGCAAAATATCCTCTTAATTGTCAGCTGCTTTGACCGAAAATAGAGGTTAAAAATAACAAGGAAAGGAAAGAGAAAAATGAAAGGTGGTGGCGGCGACAAGTGTCGCCACCCTAGAGTTTCTTGGCCAAGTGATCAACTAGCCTTCTTAAACCAATTTTCTGCACTTTCCTCTTCATTTTTCCAGCAGCTGGTCGACCAAGAGAGAGAGAGAAAGTGAGAGCAAGAAACAATTCCTTCTTCTTGATTCTAACCAACCAAGTGACAAATTAAATTTCCAAACCGATTAAAGTGCTAAGTGTGAGTTGGGAAGCTTGAGGAACTAAGAAATTTCAAAGGGAGTGAACTATCACTCATCCAAGCCTTGCTTTTGAGGTATAAACATCTGATCATGATCCTTGTTGCTTTAAATCTTGCTTTAAGATGTTTTTTTAGCTTAAGTTTTGGCTTGATTTCATGATTATGCAAGTGGTTGTGATGAATTTGGGATGAATAAGCAAGTTAGGGTTTCATAGTTTTCTGCCTAAACTTGCTGTATGGTTGCACATGTTGTAAATAAGGTTATAAAAGGGGGTTTGGTAGTGATTAGAACAAGAAAATCGAGAAAGTTCCATTAAATACCAAAAATTCCAGAATCTGGAAAATTTTCCCCATCTTTCTGTCCGGTTTTGTAGCCCTATGTTAGAGGCCGAATTGGCCTTAATTCAAAACATGAAAGTTGTATAGAATGGTAATTTATATCTGTCTACAAAATTTCAGCTCAATCGGAGCAACGTATCTTGTAAAAAGATGAAAATACCCTCGCTGATCTAGGTCACTTTCCAGAGTTCCGCGTGGACAGTTTAGTCCTTTTGGTTGAGTTTATTCACTATAATTCGTTTGGATTTAGCCTTTCACCAAAAAATGAAAGTTTCAGTACCCTGTCTTAGCTTTGTGACGCCACCAAGAACACCTTAAATGGACCTTGGTAGACTGAGATATGGTCATTTGAATACAGTGCGGTTGATTAGCCGAATAGTTGAAACCAGGTTATGTGAGTTGGGAATTTGATCAGGTTACACTGAAAATTTGACTGAGTGACCTTCATGAAAGTTTTAACCTTATGTCTTAGCTTTCTAATGCCTTTGGAATTTCCTGATTTGGATTTGTGAGCTGGGAGTTACGATCCAGTAAACATACCCTGTCCGTCACCTTAAAGTGCAAATTTCTGGCACTGTTTTCCATACTTTCGACCCATCTCTGTTCAGATCCAGATTTAGGTGTCTTCATAAAAGTTATAGACTTTTCTCTTAGCTTCGGAACGGTACCTCATGTACCATGATCCGACACTCGTAGCCTCGATTGTGTTCAAAACAGTTTTGACGGCAAAACGGCTAGGCCGCCATTCCCGTTTCCGTATGCCGTTTCCGCACTTGCATGTGCCAATTTTGTCGTTTTGCTTGTTTTAGGCACGTTAGTGGCCGTTTGTGATATTATGTGATGCAATCTTCTATTTCAGATAGTGGTGAGTTAGGCGGAGCCGGTGGGGCCCACTACTAGCTAACACGCACGCAGTGATTTTTGCTCTTGTGCTACTTTTGTATTTTGAGTAAGTATTCAGGCCGCTCTTGTGTGTTAGTTGCTTATGTGTTTCAATATATATGAAGAGGGTACCTAGGCGAGGGTGTACTTTATCGCACTCGACCTAAACCCTAACTTACGCACATATTTGTACATGGCTTGTGTATATGAGCAATTTTGGAACTAAAACCCTTGAGCTTGTGGCTCGGGGTGACTTTTGAGAAATTTTGTGACGTTTGTGAAGTTCGTGAGTTTGGGGCCCGATCTCAATACCTAGATGGACTATTCGAGCCGGTTAGGGCTTGGTCGAAGTCAGTCCAACCTGGATTGAGGTCACCAAGTTTGTGAATCCGGTTCACCGATTATGTGGACCAAGTTTGTGACCCGAGCTTGTGACTCAAGCTCAAGTTTGTGATTTCGTTCGTCCGGGCAAGTTTGTGAGGTGACTGGCCAGAGAGGGTGATAAGGTGTACGGTGGGAGAACAAGTGGAGTTCTACGGACCATTATTTGTGGTCGACGGAGTGTCGGCAGGAGATCATACATGGCACATGAATTGGCTTTGGAGCCACCCGTATCCTTATTATGTGATGTTATTTTTCTGCTTTTGCTTTACTCTTACTGGGTAATTGTGAATATGTGAGATTTACGCTTTTGCCCCTGTTTACTTACTAAGCATATAACTTACCCCGTTCCATTTGTTTTCCTTAGCAGGGGGCCAACGCGGGGATCGCTCGGGAAGGTGGTTAGATTTTGAGCTATAGAATACTTGAATTTGTATTTGTTAAAAGTTGACGGGTAAGATGTATATAGTTGGCGTGGTGGTTGTAGTTATCAGTTTTTCTAGGTTTTACTTTCTGGTACTCGTAATATGTAATTCTTGGAGAATTGGATGTAATACTTGAGATTTATTTTATACTTCATTGGAGGACTGTAGTGAGTAAGTGAGTCCCGGCGAGAGCTGGGCAGGCGACCTGCCGAACCCTTTGGTACGCCTTAGGGGGAGGTGGGGCCGTTACACACTCCATGTCCTTATATTTGGATTTAGGTCTAGATTTAAACTTTCTACTAGTAGATTCTCTTTTATCAGGTTTGTCTCTAACAATTAGGCCTTCATCCTCGCTCACATTGATTTTTCCAATAACATCCCTATTTTTCTGTTTTTTAGATTTTAATGCAGATTTATTCTTTTTTGATAAGAAATTGTTTATTTTCCATAATTCATGGTACGTGAAAAAACTTAAAGGATTAGCGAAAGGAACACAGTAAGTAATAGGACTTGATCCTCATCATTAATTTTTGAATCTATATCCTCCAAAATCCATAAAGATAGAATCCAATTTATTAAGATATTAGAATATAGATGCACCTTTAGTCATCTGAAATATATATAAACTTTGTTTCAATTAAAGCCAATTCTTCATTATCTTCTTTATATTCACAGTGTTTGAACTTATTCCGCATTGTCTTAGCCAAAGTCTCAGTGACTACCTCCCGTAAAATCTTGTTAGAGAGATTTAAGATAATATCATATTTGCCATTCTTATTCATGTAACAAAATCCTTATTTGTCAATTTCTTTGGCTTTTTCTTCACTTCCTATATCACTAAATCAACTCTGTCTTAAACCAAAATAGTTTCCTTCAGGAGTTGCCGGAATCAAAATTGCATTCCTCTCAAATATCTCAACAATAGTTTTTGTTATTGCCATTGACCCCACAAAACTCATAGAGCCTTTGAAGAAGTTCGAATACTAGTTTATTGAACCTAGTCCTAGAAAATTGACGAAGGTTCTAATACCAGTTTATTAGGTCTAGTTTTAGAAAATTGACAAAAAGATTTTTGACAATCCCAGAAGACAATAAAAAAGCAAAAATAAATCAAACAGAGAAACATCTACTAGAAAATTGATGAAAAAGTTTTTGACAATCCTAGAAGACAATACAAAGAAAAAATAAATCAAACCGAGAAACATCTACATCCACAGGCTAGAATTTTACCATGAAGAAAAGGGTAGGAAAATCTTAGGTTAGTGTTTCTATGCCCAAAAATACCTAATGCTAAAATTTAAGAGGATCCAAAGTAAAAATGCCTAATGCTAAAATATAAGAGAGTCCAAAATAATACTACAAAAAAGTTTAATGATCTAAAAACTCAAATAGCTCACAAACTAGCTCTCTTGATTTGGTGCATTTCAAAGCCTTGCTAAAGCCCTCTATATATGAGTCCCAAGCAAAGGAGTGCTCTAGTAAAACCAGCATTGTGGGACAAAGCTACACTCAACATGGATATTATACATTTTGTGTACACAGGCTGTACATTTCAGGTGTTTTTCATTTTTAGGTTTAAACATAAAACAATTGATGTTATGATTTACTAAAGCTAAATTCTTTATCCCCTCTTTAACGCATCCTCATTCTTTTTTTTTTTTTTGTTGCCACAAAGGCGATTTTTCAGCACCTGTATACATGTTTTAGCAGCCATTTTCTTGTGCTTATTACACTTTCTGTTGTTGGAACACAATTCTATTGTAAATGCAATTAGAGCGATGATACCGTGGGTTCGTAGGAGGTGGGAGGGGTTATGGTGGCTTTCTACGGCAAAGAGAGGGAATAATACCAGTCTTAGGATATGTGAAATAGTAAAGTAGACCAGAGGGAGGCATAGTTTCTACCGTATACATAGCTCTATCGTGTGTTTAAAGGAGCTGTTCACAGTGCATGTCAGTTGGCAAAGTAAGGCCGATCGGCTTTTAAAGCATTTATTTGCACCTGTTTATATTAGCTGACATCCAAAACTAGTAGATTTCACACCATGTATTATTGTTCATTCGACAATAGTTATACAGACTTGATAATATTTCCTGTCGCTAACTGTAGCAGCGTACTTCTTCATATTCATGCGTGATGAACTATGCATGGAGAACACGGCGGCGGAATTCACCAAGAGCCCAAATTGGGAATACATTTCGATAAGCTGAATATTGCATGATGCAATTCTTAAAGAATACTCCTGTGATTTCCTGCACACGAAGCTCCAGACGTTGAAGTTGTGCATAAACAAGACAAGTCGAGATAATTGCTTGTACATGCACTTTGTTGGATCTAAGTGACATACCTGCTGAGGAAAGTCGCCATCTTCCATTTGAGAATTTATCAATAATCTTAATCCGCGATGTATAGGAGCTGGATTGTGCTCGACCTAATGTCAAACAAAAAAATTAGAGAACCAAACGGAGAAGTTTTTGAGGAGGATTCAGTTGAGTAGTGTACGATGTTTTCGATTTTTTTTCTTTAAACACCAAATCTCTATTTAAGACATGACAAGTAGTGATTATTTATCTATTTTGGGTTTAAGGAAGGCTCTAAATTTCACAAGGGAAAAGGGAGCAAGAAAAGCTAAGGTGGAGCCGGGATTTGGCAACAAACTCGGAAATAAAAGAGCCACCTATAATTATGAAATAAATGCTCTAATACTTATTATTACCAATGATGGTTGCAAATAAAAACCCAAAATAACACAAAGAACCATAAAACGCAAAGAAACTTAAAATGAAGAAAGAACTACAATGTTTTTGAGGAATAAGTTGGGGGGCAAGAAAGCTCAATAAAATTTTTAGGCGAATGTGCAAGATAAGAAGTCAAACTAAAATTGTATAAAATGATATAGAATTAAAAAATGCAACTACTCAGAGGTTAGGGGATGTGACCACCCGGGCTGGTCACCCCTGCCTCCGCCATTCATGAAAGAGTTAAAGAGTCAACTCAAAGAGTCAGAGATTGTTTCAATGTATGTAAAACGCGTTACCTAGGAATCATTGACGTTCTTCCTCTGTATATTGCTTTGAGGACTGGCATTTATTAGGGTGTAAAACTTGAAGCTAATCTATGCATATGATAATAAAACAAACCTGTCCTGCAGCAATCAATGTTAATAAAGCCCATGAAGTTTGCACCAAATTTGACCGATCCCCCTCTAGATTTGTGTACTCCTGCGACAAAGAAGTCTTGAATGTGTCAAAACTTGAATGCAAAATTTTCTAAACATAAAATAAGACTGTCTGGCTAATGGGTGTTCATTGAGCGCTTAGTAAGAGGGGTTCAAGTATCAAAATTTTGAAGAAGTATAATCAAGTTGAGACAATGTCACAATTCAAAGGGGTGTAATAAATGTGAGTCTGTATTTATATGATAACTTAGATAGTCCCTCCGCCCCACTTTGATAGTCCTGTATTCCTTTTTCATCTATCCCAAATTGTAGTCCACTTTCCAATTAAAGAATGTAGTTGTATTTTAATTTTTCTAAAATACCCTTATTCAATGTAAGTAGTTGTTACTATAAACCTACTCCATTTAATGAGAGTTGATTCTTTTTTTACCATTAATTCAAGTTCCCATAAAGTTGTACCATATTTAATGTGAGGGTATTTTAGAAAAATAGTAATCTAAATTTACTTTTCCAACAAAGTTAACTACTTTTTCTTAAACTGTGTAAAAAAAGAAACAGGACTATCAAAGTGGAACGGAGGGAGTATAATCTAGGTGTTTTAATGGGTATTTATTGGACATCTCTAAAAAAAGTCTAAGATAAGATAGTGTACAAACGCAAAATTTTAAGTAAGGTATGTTCGTGTTGTACCTGCAGCTTAATTTCTACCAAAGGATGAAAAGGGAAAAAAAACACTTGAAAGGAGAGAGTAATATATAAACCTCATTCGAGCAAGAAAGATAACTCTCCCCCCATCCACCATCAGGAAATTGCTTTGATAGCAAAAATTTACATGCCTTTCGTATAGCTGGGGAATCGTTATAAGTCATTCCACAAGCAACAAGAGCTTCCACCGCAAACCAGGTCGCATATGTGTAACAAATTGCCCAACGACCATACCTGTGAGGGATAAAAATACTCACGATGGAGTTTAGTGTTCCCAGTTATTATTCATATGAATCACGACAAAGTTCGCAGAAATTTTGTCTTCTAAACTTGTCAAAAATGTCTCACAATTCCTCAAACTTTGTTTAAAGAGAAAAACAAAAAAGGAAGCTATTTGGTCCGTTTATGTCAACTGTTAACGTTAGCTTTAGCATTTCCCCTCAAATTTGTAATGTTCTACGGCAAAAACCTAAAGAATTTCTTCACTGTAAACGAAGCTAATATACCATAGAGAATTTTATCAAACTACAAGCTAATAGAGCCCCAAATGAGCAACTTTAACAACTTTTATAGTAATACTTTTAAAAAGGGTAAATTATAAATAACCCCCTATGATTTTATTTATTCCCACGTGATACTCCTAATATTTCAAAATGTTCGCTTCATCCTCATGATTTTATATAAAGTGAAAAGCTAAGGAAAAGTGACCTATGTAACATCATTAGTTAAAATATACTAATTGTGTCCTTACTTAAAATGCTTTCTTAAGAGTATTGTTCATAGTAATCATCCCAATACTTTATAAAAGTTCTTTATTTGTTTGAAAACATTTTCACAGGGGCATTCTAAATATCTATGACCTGTTGCTTTAAGGGAAGGTGGAGTCTCAATGCTCAAGATAATTTACTTAGGAAATGTCCACCTAGGCCTAATCGTCAAGTGATCACTTGATGGGCACAACCAGTTTTTGTCTTGGGCTTACACAAGCAATACGAGTTTTTGGGTATTACGGGATTTACGTTTACGTGTAATTATCCAAACTGCGAATGAACTATTTGTAGTAATCAAATACGTCAAGTGGTTTCTAATTCATGCTTTAGTACATTATACTGCGACATTATAAGTGCATTTTATTGTCTTTTAATTGTTGCAGTTCTCAAAAGTTGTATTGTATACTTGATATTTTTCTAACATAATGGATCAAGAAATACATGAGTATAAAACAAACATTTTGATATTTAAAGAAACTTTATGGTGTTTATTATATCAAAAATTGAAAACTATAAATGAAATTTAAGAAAACAAAAAGTAATTAGTGACTAAAAGGAACTTTTGGCAAAGGTTTAAGGACTTCTAAGCTTATTTACCCTCGTGGGTTTTTGACTGCTATGGAAGTTTTTGTTACCACAGAACACAATACTGGCTAAATCAGCAAGTAGAGAAAGCTAACCATGAACCGTCTTGTTCTTGTTCATCTTCAATATAAGCTAAAGCTTTGGAGATGCAGCGCTCTATTTCAGATTCCCTATGTCCAGGATGCAACTTTTTGAATAGCAGCAGAGTTTGAATTGCTGAAGAAGTGCACTCCACGTACCTGGCTAGCATAAACAGCCCTTGTTTAGGTAAAGTAGGTTTTTTAAAACCAGACGGCCAGATAAGGGGGAAGCGAAGAAAGGAAAAAATTACCCTCGCTCAATTATAACATCTCCAAAAAGGTCAGTGGGGTTGAACATCTATAATGAATTGTAAAACATCCAAGTACTGTTAGGAAAATTTTATGAAAGCAAAGGTATTTCATTTCACAAGAATGCAAAAAATGAAGATCCCACAAACGCTTAAAAAGGTTGTAGAAAGGAAGAACTATTTAACGATTTAAGAACTGAAGGAGCTGGTTAGTATATTGCACTTACCTCCATCCAGCGATATGCTCTTTGTGGCTCCCACGCTCTAAAACCACCATCCTTACCCTATGTAGAAATTACGAAATCAATTTTGCAAAAAGGCTTTTCAATTCAATTCTTTCTCTAACAGTCAGCCTTTTTTGGATACCCTTCTTGTTCATTGGAAAATTATCGTGTGTTTTTTGTAAGGAAAATAGGAATGTTAGACACGTCATAGCTTTGAAAATTACATACAACTCTTAACCACCAGTTTTTCTATGTCCATCGCTATTCTATCTTCTTATCCCTTTTTTTTTTATATATTTTTGCCCCCCTGATTTATACATACTTTTGTAAATTTTTAAAATTTCAAGCGATACAATATCTGTAACATTACTAGAATTCTTTCAATAATTATCTTGTTGTGTGCTTTGATAGCTCATTTTTTGGTAAAAATGTTATAGTGGTGTCATAAAAATATTTTTTAACCACATTTTTTATCTCACATATATTACATCACAGAATATATGACATTGTTTTTCTAAAAAATTTTTCTAAACAATCTTCTATCCAAACCCATAACTTAAAAGGTATTGTTGTTTGCAAATACCTGTAAAGACAAAATAATATTTACAGCATCGTATAAACGCCCTATTTCAATTTTGTCCCCAACATGCTCTGGTGGCATCTGCCCAAGAAGAAGTGCAACCTACAGAAAAGAAGTAGGGAGAAAATTGAAACGGGAACAACTGAGCATAATAAAATGGAAGGTATACGGATACTATTAAAACCTGACAAAATTTACTTGGGAAGAAGATTTGACAGTAGAGCAACATTATAGAGGTGAACCTTTAATCCTTCAGCGGTGCAGTCTACGGCTTGCCAACCATGATCTTGTATAGAAAATGTCCAACATCCTTTAGAAATGTGCCTATGCATTTTGGTGAAATTCCCCGAAGGATTATTTTGAACCTTCAAGTCCACCAAACGTTGAATCAGAACTTGCATTATTCGTCAACAATACATTAGAATGACTATTTGTTCATGTGGTTGTACCTGTGATGCTTTGATGAAGTCATGTGCTTTCTTAAGCATTGGCACGTACTCTTCAGCTAGATTACTACGTAATATTGCTTGAATGGCTAAAGCACCTTCCCATGCTTGGCTGCCAAAAGTCTGCAAACACTTGGGCTTACTTTCAGATATAATTTGAATAACATTTCGTCTTTTGTAGTTTGATGACGATGGTGGAGATTAGGTAGCTATCTTTCATGACACTTTAGTTTAGTTGCGGAAAAGGGCACATGAATTTATTGACTATATAACACCAGATTTGTTTACAGATTTTTGATGGAATGTTGAAGGAGCATTACTCAAGAGGAAATTGATACTGCTATTGAAATTTCCAGAGCAACTAGCTAGGTGCATACAGTGACGGAGCCAGGATTTTTTTTTTGGGGGGGCCAAAATTGAAATTCCATTCAAAGATGACTAATTCATATATATATATATATCAACTCTCATAATATAAACTAAAATTGAAAAAATTTAGGGGGGGCCAATTTTATTTTACACACATATTTACATATTATGAATTAAAATTCTCAAAACTTAGGGGGGGCCATGGCCCCCCTCTGCCCCCCCTTGGCTCCGTCATTAGGTGCATAAATACAAATGACAATAACCTGCATTTTCAGGCCATCTTCTGCAACCCAAAAGTAATCAGGTAAACGAGCAATGTGGCGCTTGAATGCTTCTGAATCTGGATCTTCCACCCAACAAGCGAGTAGCCAGAGCACCTGCATTGTATATATTTGAAATATGTCATCACAAATCAATTTTTGCATCCTTCATCTTTTTTCACCTTCGAGAGATCTGTCACATAATGGTACTCGTCCGCCCAATCGGGGTGAAAGCCTACGCCCCACAAATTTTATTTTTAAATATTTTAAAAATATATAAATACATATGCATGTGTGCATGTGTGTTTATATATATATATATATGTATGTATAATATTAAAAATACCAAAACAAGATTGGATAAAATAAAAAAAATAATACCTTATGTTTGCATAAGAAATTAAAACTTGTTTGTATGACTAAAAGTAAAGCCTGCTTGTGTTACTATGCCATGAGCCGAAATCCAACACATCACTGTAAATTTCGATGATTATTTGCATAAAAGACTTAATGTCATCCCTCAAACTAATGATCACAGTTGCGAAAACTCTTTTCCATGGCACTAACAAATGAAATTTGTGAGTTTGACTATTAAAACGAGTATCTTTCCCCTTTTTCTTTAGAGTATCCTCAATGTGAAGCACAAAGTTTTGAAATTTTACATCATTTGTATCATTAAATTCTAAACTAACATCCATTTTAACTAACTTAAATTTGTAGGCTAACATAAGAAAAGTTTTCAGAAATTGCAAGTCCACCTTGACGGTCTCAACTTTAAACAAGTGAAGAGAAAATCCAGTTTAGATGTTATTTTAGAGTTTAAAAAAAGAGAAAAAGTGGTGAAATTTTGAAAGCATACAATTTTTATACCTAAAAAAAAAAAACTTGCCCGGACGCCCGCACATTCTCGTCAAGGGTCAAGGGCGAACGCCCCATTTGACCGCCTAGGGGCAATTCGGGAACGTCCCGCCTTAGGGCTCACCCTCGACTCGCCATAAATACGCCTTTCAAAACACTGGTTCTACTGAGCATCGCACCAAATCAATCAAAAACATATAATATGGAATTAAAGAAGCAATTAGCGCAGCTTATACCTTTTCTACAGCTCCGATGCAAAAATATCTACTGTTCTCGTCCTCGTAGTGAATATGTTCCATTGCCTTTTCCAAAGCCTTCTCTCTTAATGTAGTAAATGGCCATCGCAATAGGATAGGTTCAGCAAAATGATACAAGAATCCCCACAACATATCTTGTACTAAAGGGTGTGGATAATATAGATCATCCTGATAGAAAATAACAAAACAAGGAATTCACTTGTAACAAGACAACAAATTCCTGATCTTCGTTTTTATCGACCAAAATTTAGTCACAACTCATAATTGGAGCTGAAGTGCATTAAAAGAAAAATTAAAACACGGGATAATTTGGGCCGACCTTTGCACAGGTATATCGTGTTCTGCTCCAATTGATTTGATGATATGGTTGTATGTACAACTCATCTCTTAGAGAATGCACCAGTCTAGTGATAGCCCCAACAAACCGTTTCCCATACAAATATGACATTGGCATGTAAACCAGGCGACTATAGCATATCATTTGTGCTGCATCAAAAACCAGACCATAGATAAATATGTCCGAATTTAGTTTAATGTAATATTTGCAGAAAATCTAGAAAATGAGCATTCAACAACTTGGTTACCCAACTCAAAATGAATGTCGATTACAGGAGTAGCCCAACACTGCAATATCTTATTAATTTGTCTGGGGATGAGTTAGAGCACTGACAGGGCTAAATACCAAAGTTAGAACTAATACTTTTTGGGTTAAAAGGAGATCCTATGCCTTACAAGGGAGATGGGGAAAGGAAAAGGTTGAGAGTCCAACAAGAGATCTCGTACTCATTAGATTAATGTCCTTGCCAATGCCTATACTATCAAAGGGAAAAAAAAAAAAAAAACCCAAAGCCGAGTCCATTAGTCCAATGTATGATTAAGAGCATTATGAAGGCCGAAATACGGAGTCCAAGCCAATACTGAAAATGAACTGGGGGAGCTGCGGATGTAAAGGGCAGCGAGGAGGGACTGTCATCCCCCAAGATTTTACAAATTCTTGTATATTCCCTTAAAAAAATCAAAACCTTTTGTTTATATTATTATAGAAATTAGACTTTGCCACCACAAAATTCCAGAAATCCTTTTTAATCCCTCTATTAAATCACGTTTTTAAACTCAAATCGGATTGGTCGGTTCAACCGATTGAATTGGAAACTGGATACATGTCCGATATGAGTTTGTTCAAAAGCTTGGGTGACAAGGACCCGGTCAAAACCAGTCAAAAACTGGGTTTGACTGAAAACCTTAAACAACCAGGAAAACCTGATTTTTTCCTAAAATTCAATTTCAAACATTTTTACTCCCAAAAATTTTAACACAGACTTTAATCCTTGAGTGCAGATCCTCTGCTACGGCCACATATGGCTCTTCCAATGCAATATTGAATGATCTAAAGTTAAGGTTAAAAAAATTGAGAAAAAAAAACGAAGAGAAGTAAAGGGAAAAAGAATATGAAGAATAAAAGTTGATGATTTCTTGTAATGAATAGAGAAAAAGATGCAAAGATTTAGAAGTAAAAAAGGGGGGGAAATGAAAGAAACAGAAGACAAAAACTGCGGTTGGAGAAGAAAGGATAAGGGCAGAAAGGAAAAAGATGGGTAATGCGAGAAACAAGAAGAAAAATAGGAATTCAATAACTATTCTTTTTTTTTTTATCAGACGGCAACAGCTAATCTAACCTATTCCTACTCCTACTCTAGTCTACACTAGGGAGAGGGAGAGGAGAGGTCCAGTAGGGCCTAAAGAAATTAACGGGAACTGAACCACCATCGGATCAGACAAGTGCGCTACGCACTCTTATGGATTTAGAAGAATCTACATATAGTGGCACATTGATGAAAGATAAGATTTAAACCCTTGACCTCCCACCCCAACTAGACTTAATAGGTTAGGAATTCAATAACTATTCACTAGAGCAAAATTGCGATACATATGATAATTGATACGAACTACACGTTTTGGTGAGCCAAGTCTAATAGCTAGACCTCACTTTAAGGGCCCTCAGGTATACACCACTGAATTCAAATCAGTTTTTGGGTTTCAAAGTTTTATTAATTCTATGATTTGACCCATAGTGTTAGAAAACTATTAATACACCTAGAAACATTTTATAATTTATAACTTCTATCCTAAATTCTACTATTATTTTTCAAATAAGCCCTCCAATTTAATTCCAAACTTGTTGAATATGTATTAAATTGTATAGATTGTTACTTGATTATATTACTTTATTTATATTTTCTTGTAAAATATTTTCGAAACATCAAATGTGCATGAACATACCGTGAGATTATAATGCTTTTAGAAATTTTACATAGCATATTAATTTTTAAATTTAAATATATTTATGACATTATGATGATGTCATCTAGTTCTTAAATGGGTCTGACCCCGGTTGAATTCATTGACCCTGTCCCCTGATTTCGACCGAATCACCGCCCAGTCCGAATTTCAAAACATAGCTATTAAAAGGTTTCACTTATATCCTCATTAATATTAAATTTTGTCCCATAAACATTTGACAAAATTGTGAAAGTGGCCCTTCAAGTGTACATCTTTACTAGTCTTGCCTCATCCCTCCAAACCCCACTCCAAAAATGTCAACCTCTAACCCTCCCAGTGCCTTGGAACATCCAAGGTAGAAACAGAATGCGAGAAGTAATTATCAAAATGACAAGCACAATACAAGAAAAACCAAGTCCTGCGTAGGTGGATAGAACACAGTAAAGTACTAATATCATATTAAACTGCATGGACATTCACAGAAACCAATTGACAGATGAATGGGGCTATTTTCTACTTCAACTCACCTTCACGTACATCGCAATGAGTCGATGAAGAAATAAATGAATCAAGTCAACCTCGAGTAACTAATGTTGGACAATTGCTATTGGACAAGAAGATGTCAAAAATCACTCAATCGACATTAAATAAGAACCTGGGTGAATTGGGAAGAATTTGGGAATCAGCCAAAACTCTGGAGGCACTGGATTACAGCCTGCCCAATCATAAAGTCCAAGAACCTGTTTGAAATTTAGTGATTCACTATTACTTATTTAATCCAATAATATAACTCAAGAAGTTGTTTCTGTTCCTGTCTCGTAATATAATCCGGCAACAAAATTGATGAACACAATTGGGAATACACGCATTCCAAAATCAACACATAGAAATAAAATACGCTCCAATAATTGATCACATAAATCTAGTCTAATGAAATTTAAACACAAGTATGAGCTAGGCTATTTTTGTGTGGTGGCTATACCGAGAGCCAAAACTTTCCCCAGGATGGTATTGCAACCGCACCACCATGGTCAAGGATCCATTTGCGACCTCTGGCCATGGCCATATGTTCTCCATCTTCAGGTCCTTCTCCTAGCAACCTTAATGTAATGTAGTTAAAGACTGAACCAAACATAATGCTGTGACCTTCTATATGTAATCCCCAGCCTCCATCTTCATTCTATCAATTAAATAAAGATTGATATCAAATAAAATCAATAATTTTCTTATGCCCAATTAATTGTTTATGATTCCACGAGAAAAAAGTCTTTAGGACCTGATGATTGTATATGTAACGGATTATCTCCTTCTGATGCTCGTAAGACAGAATCATATTGAGTGTACCCGTGATGTACAAGGCCATGACCTGTTTACAGTGTGATATTGTAGTCATTTCTTAGTTCCTTGCTTGAACAAAATCTTACGTGGGTTTGAGCATATATTTTGAAAATTTTAATATCAACTAAGTAGACGTACTAATGGAGGTAGGAAGAAAAGAGGGCCAGCAGATTCAGCAGGCCAGTGTCCATCGTTAGCCTGAAGGGTTGAGAAGAAGCTTATTCCTCTCCTGAGCGTAGTTGTGACGGCCTCCTCTGTAACATCATCTGTTTCTTTAACATTAACTGGCGGTGGCATTGGAGGACAAGGTGAATTCTCCTTTCTTAGCTGCAGTTGCACATGAAAATAAGGAAGGACAAAGGAAAGAGGCTTATTAATTTCAGCACGTGTAGCTCTTTATTCTAGTGCTGGTGTCACTAGCAAAGGAATGAGTGCTGAACCCTTTATAAGAATAAAGAATCTCAGAGTAAAGAGCCATGAGATCAGTAGCACTGTCATACCTGCATGCGCATTAGGAGGTCGGCACTTTGCTGCCTTCGAAATCCGTTCTTTCTGAACTCCTCACGCACTTTATCTACTTGAGCTCGTTCTTCAGGAGTTCCGGCATCTGGGTCAAATTCCCAGTGCTGCCGTCCCACATGGCCGTTGGTTGTGGTCAGCCATGGGCCGCTGCCTTCAGCAATTCTCAACTTCCACATAGTGGATGCAAAAAAAGGCTATATGCGAAGTAGGTGAACAACTTTTATGTTAAAACAACAATCAAAAATTGAATCTAGCAAAACTCAAATTGGTAAAAAAGCGTGTTTGAGGTTATCCTGGCTGATGCATAAACAAATGAAGGGTGTACCTGATATATACAAGAGATTAGTGAGGCAAATGATAAAGGGATACTCACATTCTGAGGCTTTCTAGCCACGGAGTATTTTTGGTCTTTTATGCTAGGACAATATATCGAATTATGGAGATTATCTGGTGCATCTATAACTATGCCTCGGAAAATGGACATGTTACTAAATAATCTTTACCCTTTCTATTTTCAAACCAATACTGAAGGAGAATGACGAAAACCCATAATAATATAGTGGGGTCTTATGATTAAAATTCCCATTTCAACTTCGGAATGTTAACCAAACACCTCCTAAATGACTTCAAAATATGTAATACGTATACCATTGTTATTGATCTACAATAAATAAAGTAAAAGAATATAAAATGATGCAATATTAAACTTCAGATATTCGAACAAATCATAGCATTATATATACTAGGTATTCTGCCCTGATGCTATGCGTCAGGTAGGTAGGACCTGGTAATAGGAAAACAAGGGAAGGAAAAAACACTGGCCAGAGAAAAGCTAAGAAGAAGAATGAGGAACGGGAAAAACACACCTGGTAAAGAAGGCGAAGAAAAGAAAAAGTAACAGCTCCCAAAACTCTGAAGCGGTGCGCACTGGATTCAGCACAGAACCAAGAACAGAATGAGAGGAAATTGCTGACCGCCAAAATGTTCCCATCCAAGAGGCCCACGCGGACAGAAGTGAATTTCCATCAAACCATTGCCGTCCAATGCCAAAAGACCAAAACACCCCTCAAGTTCACAAAAATCACAGTATAACTGGCCCACCAAACACAGCTTGCTCAGAAGATCAATTAGGTGAGAAAGTAAAGACATCACCCTGCAAAACCAGAGACTGCTGCGGACACTATCATTAGGTGAGAAAGTAAAGACATCACCCTGCAAAACCAGAGACTGCTGCGGACACTATCCACCGCCTACTCACCAATGCAGCCAAAGCAACTACAATTATACAAGAGATTGGGAAACCAAACACACGTCTGAAGTGAATTATACAAGAGGACCACACCGACAGAAGCGAATTTCCAAGAAAGCTAATTAAACAGCGAATTACTTGAAAAGTAAAAGAAAACTTTTCAAGTCATTTCTGAAGCTACCAACGAAAACTAAAAAGAAGAAGAAAGCTAAAAGAGAAGAAAGGTTCCAGCAAAGCCAACTAAACAGTGAATCACTTCAAAAGCAAAAGAAAATTTTTCAAGTCCTTTCTGAAGCTGCCAAAGAAAACTAAGAAGAAGAAGATAGCTAAAAGAGAAGAAAGAAAACTACTGACCGCCCACCGCCCACTAACCAGCAGAAATTGTTAACTTCCAAAAGACCAAGCAGAACCGGAGCCCGCATGGCAAGAGACCAAGCCTTGTCTGCATCAACGTGTCGCCAAGCTTCCCCAATATCATGCAACCAAGAATCATAAAAATCCAGAAAAACCAATGCCACCCATCAGCAAAAGACCAAAACGCCCCTCAAGCTCACACAAATCACTGCATAACCGGTCCACCAAACACTGTTCACTGCTATTCGTGCTTTATATATGTAAGATAAGATATATATATATATATATCTCTCTAAAAGTCTTAAACTTTGTAAGCGTTTGAGAAGGAATAATTGTTTGAACCTTATCCTCAGTAATATTTACTTGAAGATTTTTGACAATTATAGGTTTGACACTAGCCTAAGTTTTAGTTAAGACATTTATTGTGGAATATCCTGTGTTTTGGGAGTACAACTCTATTTAAACAAATTCAAAGAATCCTTAAACCAAGCCACAAATTCTTCAAATGTTTTTAGATCAAACAAAGGAGCAAGCCTTGTGCAAGTTTCATATTTTGTAAGTTTATATATATATATATATATATATAGGATTAATCTTTCCTACACTGACAGTGTATACACTGCCAACATTGAATGAATGATAACCATGCAAAATTTGAATTTAAAATTTAACTTTTACACATATGTCATGAATCAAACGGTGATAGCGTATACACTGTCAGTGTATATAAAATTTACTCATATATATATATATATATATATTTTACATATAAAAAGAGGGAGTTTAGTTTAGGAACAGTGTGTTTGGTCCCCTGTGGACATCTTGAGTGGTTGGGCGCTATTGGTCGAGGCTAGTTTCAAATCTGATCATGTAAGAAAGAATATGGTCCAATTATTTTTTGTGACTGTGCTATCCTTATAAGTCAATTATACCTTTTGTTTCTTCTATAATCCATACTGATTGGGATGATATTTTTGAGCCTTTGACAATTATATACTAAGTTGAATCTAGGCCCTCTTTCTGGTACGTGTGTTATCCAAGCTGGCTGTTCATAGTTATGCTAATGGGTCAAAATTTAGGTAGATTCGATTTTTAAAAATCCAATAATTTAAATTGTACCACACCAAGAATTATGAGCACAGTTTGGGCGCATGAAGTAATATAGATGGTTGAATTGATTTTTTTGTACTAAATTAAAAGCTTAGTATAAAAAAGTCAGTGCTTTGAATATCTTAGTAATTAATTATAAAAAACTGGACCTTATTGTTGGTTACATGTATAGATTGAACTTATAGTCCTTAGTTTCCCAAACAAAAAGGAAAAAAAAAGAGACTTATACTCTTTAGAACAGCTGCTTAAGTGAAATAATTTAGTTATATAAACTGTACTAATTAATGTGTAACTACGTTTGATTGATGAATAGATTTAATACTTGCAATTGCACTACTTTAAAATTGCTAAATCAATGATCATTAATCTTAATTGCTTTTAGTTCAAAAATTAAATTACATCAATCAAAATGAGGTATGCACAAGTTTGGTTTATGTTTGTGTCGCGCCCCATTTTTCGCGATGGGAAAATAAAAGAAGTGATTTTTTACAAAAGATGTGATTTTATTTAAAAATAAGCGAAAAAAGACCTAAAATGGGACTTTAAAAAATGCGACAGCTTGGGTCCAAAATTTAGTCTAAAAAGAATTTTTAAAAAAACAGGAGTCATCACTTAGTATTGAGTTTGGGTGTACCAAGTCACCCCAAAAATATTTTTGACAAAAATAAAATAAAATAAAACCCTTTTCAACAACTCCAGGTCTTTGAAAAATAAGAGAAAATGGGTTCGGGAATCACGGTTGAAAAAAGGGAAGGCAAAGATTCGATTAACTCAAACCTAAGGCACCCTTTCAACCTAATCTAAGTTAGTTGCGAGGTTTAGTCAAAATTTTCCTAATCTAACTCTTAAATTTATCACATTTGAATGTTTCCCACATGGATGCAAATAAAAATATTGAGAGGGATAAAATGTCCATTCAAGGGTTTAATTGATACCAATCGCATTAGTTGCGAAGGCCAAAATAATTCTTTGAAGGAGTCACGCGTATACAAATGGTGAAATCAAAAGAAAAGAAAAGAAAATTAAATTAAATTATATACATAGGTATAAATGATCAAAAGGAAAGGAAATACAGCATTATGGGTACGGGAGACAAAAATTCGTGACATAAATTTCTTATACAGGGATTAATGGGGTATTTAAACTAAAAAGTTATAATCACCCATTTCCCATGTTCAAAGAATAATTCTCCTAATATGAACAAGCAAATGAACTAACTTCTTCCACAATTTCTTAAATGAGATGTAATTCTAAATGATATGATTAACACATATAGAGGATAGGGGTATAATAGATAATAGGGAATATCATGCAAATGGGAAAAGATCCTAAAAAATAAAATACGCATAAAAATGTAATGAATATCATACAAAAATGAATCTAATGCATGAACAATCTAAGGGTCTAGCGTTGGACTAGCAAGTAAATGGAGGGAGAAACCACAACTAGCGTTGGACTAGTGTGGTGATGTCATGCATTCATAATACACAGTAAAACAAATAAGAAATAAATTAAAACAAATAAACACATAAGAGCACGTAGCACATAACATGTAAGTATGATATCTAGATGCAAAGATCCTAAGAAAGCGAGTAAACACATAAGCACACCAGCATGCAAACACATAAACAAATAAAAGCGAATAAAAATCTAACTATTACATTCAGGGACCCTAACTATAATCTAAAGGGGTAAAGAATGAAATAAAATAATAACCTAACTATTACAATTTGGAGTTTAATTGCCTCTCAAATAATCATCAAAAAATTAAATTAAATATATGAAACTTAGAACGAATAAAACAAATAACTAAAAGAAAATCACTCAAAACATGCAAATTCACACATAAAAACACATAAGAGCATATAAGAGAATTTAAAATAAAACAAGAAGATACCTCCCTTAAAGTAGTAGCTAATTGGGTTTGGTTTTACCTATTTAACTCCAAAATTAACAAAAATTATCAAGGCACCAATTTAATTTACAAACAAATCATAACAAATGGAAATAAACATGAAATCAATCAATTGAAGCACTTAAATGAAGTGTAATCAATGAGCAGAGAAGAAAACCAACTTCTATTTAAGCAATCAAATCTGTCAGGGACCTAATTACAAAAAATAATAAAAGTTTTAGGGGTCAAATTATAGTTTCCACAAAAATTAGGGTCCAAATTAAAGAAAAATAAAGTTTAGGAACCTATTTACAATTAAATTAGAGACCTAATTAAAAGAAATATAAAGTATTTAGGGCTACAGTACAATTACTCAAAAGTATAGGAACTGTTCTGTAAATTCGTCACCCGATCACTCAAGAAATTAGGCCATTGGGCCACTCCTATTATTATTTGGGCCAAAGGCCATCAGACCCGCACAAAGGTCCAAGGAAAAATATACAGGCCAGCCCATATTTTATCCAAACAGGTCCAACCTAAACTCCAATAAAAACTAGCAGGCCAACCCATCTTTTTCACCAATTAAGCTCATGCAAAGTTGTGGGCTTTTAGGCCTCTAAACCCAAATCATAAACCCAACCAAAATAACCAAAATCCATTATCAAAACACAAGCAAATAACCCTTAACCCAAAATTTAAACTTATTTACCAAACCCAATAAGATAATAAATTCACTAAAACAAATTAAGGTTTAATTATACCCCAAATCACAGAAACAACATGCTTAGAAATGCACTTAAAATATGAAAAAGAAGATGAAAACTCAATAGGGACATGACTGGTTCAATTACAAAAGCTTTTGGGCCACAATATAATTATTTGAAAGTTAGGGGGCTAAACTGCAAATTTTCCAGATTATCATGCAAAGTTTTGGAAATCATCTTCTGCAAACTCTCCTACAACATTCTGTCGGCGGCAATGGCTACCGCTGACGATGCCACCGGTGGCTGATCGCCCGCGATTTTTCCGGTTGCCAAATTTTCTCAAAATATACTCCCTCACTCAATTTTTCGTGTAGATTCCAATTTTAGACTTAGTTTTTACAAAGAAAGATCCGAAGGTATCCAAAACGCCAAAAGACAACCCAGTTTTTTTTTTATTTTTAAAAATACTCAAATCTTTATCAAAAATCATAAAATTTATACTACAACACTCCTTACAACTTCTACAATACAACCATGATTTTAATTTGACAAGAAAACAACATAAAAAGGCTAAAATAAAGCAGAACAGCCCCCAAAAAATTCCTTTTTTTTCATTTTGGCATTTTTTCAAACAGTTAACATGCATATACAAAAATTACTTCTCTGTCCATTAATCTTGTTTATAACTTGTCTAACAACACAATAATAACCAGATATATAATCTTGTCTAACAAGCAGCCAAACATACACTTAATATAATTAATTAAGAAAAAAAGAAAAAAATGGAAAAAATAAAAGAAAGAAATACCTCAAAGCAATGTTTTGAAAATCGGACCGGATCGGCCGGTTCGACCGGTTGAACCGCGAACTGGCCATGCACCGGTCCAGTTCAATGACAATGTTGACTTTGCCAGAAAACCGGTCAAAGACCGGTTGAACCGTGAAAACCGCCGAACCGGATTGAATCGGCGGTTTCCGGTTTTCAGCTTTCCTTTTTTTTTCTTTTTTTTTTAAAAAGTTTTGCAAAATGCAGCTATCAAGATTCGAACCCAAAACCTTTGTAATAAAAGACCAATGTATTAACCGTTGCACCACCACATCTTATTAGTTTTTTTTTGATAACTTATTTATATAAAGCAAACACTCATATTTCTTTTTTCCATTTTTCTTACAAAATCTCATCCCCTCATGGCTCTTTCTTTTTAATTTTCAACTCTCTCTCTCTCTCTCTCTATCCTCTTTTCTTTTGTCACTCCCTTTTTAATCAAACCTCTTTATTTTTAATTTATTGATGTTTTCTTCCATCTTTTAATTTTGTTTTTGTCCATTAAATTGAAAAAAGTTAAAAAAGAATTTTTTTAACCCAAATTATTTAATGCCACAACCACTCACTTTTATCTTATTTTTTGTTTCTTATCAAGTTTACATTTCTATTTTCGATTTTCTTGACTTCCTTCGAACTCCAAATTTTCTTTTTTAAATTGCAATCTCTAAATTCCAAAACGTAAATTAAAATTTAAGTTCATAATATCTAAATTCTCAGAGATATGAATTTTGTATAATTTCAAAATATTGTGATATTTTGGGGTTGGATTTAGATATAATTGAAATTGAGATGAAATTTATTTGTTTTAACTTATAATTTAAAAAATTTATTTTTAAAAATCCAAGTTATTAAAAAATAGTAAACTTTTCATCATATAAAATATTAAATTAGTCCATTACATGTCTTATTTTGTACATATATATATTTATATAAATTATTTTTTAAAAAATTCATTGAACCGAGGTTGAACCGGTCCGACCGGTTGAACCTCGACTCTTTCACTTCACCGGTTCAATTAACGGTCCGATTTTTAAAACATTGGTCCAGAGAGAGAGGGAGTGAAAATTTTTTTTTCTTCTATGTTGAGAGCTCTAGCCGAGAGAGACCCAGGGACTTCTTCTGCAAAAAACCATTTCTTCCGTCAAAATCCCTTGCCTTTGATCCATTGCTTTGGCTTTCTTTTGGTCAAAAATGGGAGGCATCATGATGACGGCCACCACTTAATTTTTTTTTTTTACAAAAGCTAATTTTTGTTTTCTCTTTTTTTTTCCTGCTTTTTCCCTGAAACAAACCTGCAAATATAAGAAAATGTACATTAAAATGCAAGAAAATAAATAACTTATTAAATAAAAAATAATCAAGAAAATATTAAAATTTGACAAAAATTTGATATCTACAATTTGCATATCGCTAAAAAGTTTCAGCTTATTCAAGTCAATTTGTATCGTCAAAATTTTCTTTTCAATGTTCCATTGGTTTCTCAATCTCAAATATGAGATTGCATCTCCTAAATGGTTGCAACTTGCAATCTGTAATGTGTTCGAAGTAAATATCTTGCACTCAAATAAACCCTTCAATTTATATGGATACATAGGAAGTAAATTAGCTGTGGAAATAAGAAAATTTCAAATTAGCCGTCTGCCAATAGCTTTCTCCTAATTTGGTTTGGAATCACGTTGGTTTTGCAAGTTATCAGTCAAATGTCGATTACATTTTCGAAAAGCTCTCGACCAATGATGCAATTGAAAGAATGCACTTCATGAATGCAGCAATTAAATTCTTTTAAAAAAATTTGGAACTATCTCCTATAAAATGCAATAAAGGTATGTTTGTTCTCCATACCTCTGGATTTCAAAACTTCCTTCTAACTCTCAAATTTGGTACCTTAGTACACTCTTATTGTTTTACAAGCTTCGCTAATCTATGAATACTCTGTTCCATTCTTTATATGCACAAATTTTTTAATAGCTTTCACCTGGGCAACATCATGCATCGCATGATGCCCCAACAAACTAGTATGTATATTTGGAACTGTTTAACAAAAAGCTTCAAAAAAAACTATTCAAAAAAATTACACTTACACAATTTTGATTGAGAATAATATTTGGAAAGTCTAAACGGACTGCTTCTTGTGGGTAGCTTTCGTGCGGGTTGGACAACCATAGAAGCTTCTCTCAAAGTACTTACAACGGTGGAGTAAAGGATAAATAATTTATATCTAGGAGGTTATTCCTCCCGTGGATTTCGATGAATGGTCATTTAAACTAATGTTTTTTTATCAGGGTAAATTACACTTCAACTCTTAGAAGTTCGACGCTTTTCCACAAAATATCAGAAGTCGTATAAAACCCTTGGTACTTCAAATTAAATTATCAATTTGACGGAAATCGATTTTAATGGCCCGAATTTTCAAATTCAGGATAAATTACAATTTATCCATGTACAGTTTAGTAACTTATGAAATAATTTTTTGATAGTTTCAAAATTAGTACATAATCATCTATACTTTGGACTAAAGTATTAAAGTGATAGAAATTGGTTCCAATTTAATTCTTCTCATATGGGATAATATTGTTAGGAGGCACCGGGTTTTAAATAACTACAACACGCAGCGAAAAACCTCCCCAATTCGTTAGAACAGATTAGGAGCGTTAAGCAAGACAAAAATCCAGCAATTAACCGAAGATAAATCAACCCACAAACACAAAAAGAAACAACTACACAACGACAGAAGAATTTTTACGTGGAAAACCTCTCCAATGTGAAGAGGAAAAACCACGAGACTCTTGACCCCACCACAAATTACTCCACTGTCACCAATTAAAGGTAGAGTACAACTTTCAATAAGTACACAATTGAGATATGGCCTTAAACAATCAACAAAGTCACCAAATCCCAAATAAAGAACCAAAGCTGTGAAAATCTTCACCAAAAAACAGCAGCAGTCCGAAATTTATAACTAAATATTGAACTGTCGAAATCCAATCTTTACGATTCAGAACGTAGAATTGGATGTCCTCTACCTTTAGTTAAAATTTCAGGCCGATCAGAAAACAACTGTTCAAACCAGAAACTTGCTAAAATTTCTCTACAAAATTTTCTGTGTTTCTCCCCACTTTTTCTACTACTGGAATAAGCCTAATTTGACCTATTAGGCCTAAACAAGTACCCATTAATTTTGGATTTTTCCACATAAGTTGGGAGCCCAAAAATCCAACAAATATTGACATTTTAATTAGTACTATTCTTAAAAAGTATGATTTTTGTTAGTTTGACATGTTTGTCTAATGTGCTAAGGGCCCGTTTGGGGTTGTGGTAGCATATTGAGAAGTATTTTTCTAGTAGAGATTTTAATAAAAATACTTATTAAGTGCATGAGTACTTTTAAGTATATTGTTTGGAGATATAGTTTAATAAGTACTTATTGTATTGGATAATGTGTGATTTGAAAATTTTTAAATGTATTTATCTCTTTATTTAGTTTATAATATAGGATAAAATGATTAAATTTAATGTTTTATTTTTTAAATCATAAAGCAATTCTAAAAGCACCAAATTTGAACTTTTGCTAAAAGTGTTTTTAACATCAAAAACTGCACTCCTAATTACATGGGATGATGTTTACAAAACACCTTAAAAGTACTTTTAACACCTAAATGTGCTTTTTTACCAAAAATACCGCAACCCCAAACGGGCCCTAAGTGTCATGCATATCTTTGTAAATTATATAAGAACTAATTGATAAGGGGTTAATTGCAATTTATTCCCTTAAGGTAACCCTGATTCTCATTTTACCCTTAACATTTATTTTGTGTCACTTAACCCCTCGAGAGACAAAAGTATCCTCTACAAAAGTTTTCTTTCATCAAATATTTTTTTCTAAGAAAACAATAAATTTGTCTAACAAAAAACTTAGGATGTCTGTTCTCTAATTTACAAAATTGAAAAAGATATTTATATTTTTTACAAATGAATTTCATCTATTTTTCAATTTAAGGAATTAAGAAAAAAAATTTCCTTATAATTACACTATTCATAGTCAATTACCTATTTTTAATCACCTAATCATATGTCAGTAATGGACATTTTTTGTTCTTCCTATTAGGATCATTTTTTATATTTTCTAAAAATATTAATTGTTACTATATTCCTAATATATTTACTCATTTCATGCAAAACTTTACCGCCATCAATTCGAGTAGTCAAAATCAAATTGCAAATTAAAGTTCAATGATTAAAAGTAGAAAATTTGAAAAATAAAAACTTAGCATAGTAGATACTGTTGTCTCTTATTGGCTCAAGTGACGAAAAATAAAAATTAGGGGGTAAAGTGAGAATGAATATATACTTTAGGGGGATAAATTGTCATTAACCCTAGATAAAGTATTAAGAGAAAATTATAATTTTTGTCCCCATCTATCACCTGTGCATAGATCTAGTCCCCAATCTAATTTGCAAAGCAAATGTGGTCCCCAATCTATTCAATTTTGCTTGAAAGTGGGCAATTGATGGGTTTCATCCAATTAATTCTTGGAATGATGGCACGTGCCTCCACTTAAAAACCTTTTTTTTCCTTTTTTGAACCTCAGAAAAGGATAAAAAAGTCAACAATCGTTATTTTGTTTCCATTTTCGTTAGTTAAAAAGGATAACACATTGGTAATTAACAAATTAAGAGGATTTTTGAAGTAAAAATCAGTTCATAAAGCCAAAGAAAGAGAATGAAACCCCTTTACAGCCAAACTCTTTCTCACTCAACCAAGCTTCTTATTGCATCTCTGAAAAGGCCCATAAGCCTACAAACAGAGATCTAATCTATTCACAAAAAAAAAAAATCTAAAAGAAGATTTGGTTCCTTATTTAGGTTTGCAAGGAGATTCATATGTTTCTTAATTTGAGCAAAAACCTTAACCCTTCTTTATTGAGTCTCCTTGTAATCAGTGTTTTCAAACTCAAACCGAACTGATCGGTCAAATCAGGAATTGGCCAGGCATCCAGTTTGAGTCGACTCAAATACCTGGAGGTAAAACACTTAGTGAAACCCGAACAAGGCCTCAGTTTGACCAGTGAACCAAAAGAATTGGATGAAACTCGATTTTTTTCTTTTCTGCCTAAATTTTTTTAAACAAACTTTGACTTAATCTTGACCAAGTAAAAAAACTAAAGAAGGGGAAAGATACAAAAAAATTATACAAACCAACATGAACACTAGCTTAAGAACTTCTTAACAGTTACCCCTAAGCAAACCAAATCCCTAATCGCCATCGCTGCCACTTCTCTATCCTTCAGGATTCAACCTTCAAGCTCCACTATCATGGTGTTGCCAGTTCCTTCAGACATCATGGCTCATGCAACACGAGATCTCAAAAGCTTAGTCTGGTACTTTTCTTCATTTTTTAATATGTTTTTGACGTTCAATTTCCTAATCAAGTCCTTGTTTGTCAACTTCTAAGCTTCTATAAGCATAAAAAATGTAGTTCTTTTGGCCTAGTGAGCCTACTTTACTTGTAGTTCTTGATAATGCCTAAATTTGTGATCTTTTTTAATGTGTTTCATATTGTTTTGAGTCAATTTGTAAGATTAATTGGTATAAGTTGTTAATTTTTGCCTTTAATTTGCACTTTGAGTGATAGATGAATTAGTTGTAATTTTGTCAGTCTACTTGCAAAATCTCTTTGTTTTTGTAGGTAAAATGATCAATCTCAATTGGAAGCGAAATGGTGATCTAAATTTAGAAGCTTGAGAAGTCATAACAATATCTAAAAGAGGTGATCCAATTCAAGGATGTTTCTTAAAAAAAAAAAGAAAAAGAAACCCTCAAGGGTTACTCAGCAGATTCTGCAAGGGATTATGGGCAAAATATTCATTTCACAGAGAAAGCAGAGAATCACATGCTCTGCATAATCCCTGGAAGAATCTCTCGAGGGATTGGTGATGGTTGCAAGTTGTCAACCTGCATGACTTTTGTTTCTTTCCCCATATTGACAAGACATCAAGGGATAACTTGTACCAACTTGATGGATCTAGGAACATCTTTTCTTGACTCTTTGCAAGAAAGAAACGCATTATTGGAGGGAGATATCAGCTCTTGACAAGAAGAACAACTTTTTCTTTTCTTTCCTCTCTAAATTAGTTTTAGTGTAGTTTTAGATCTAGTTTTTATTTCCCTTGAAGAACTTGAAAAACTCTTGGTGTAAAAAGTGTTTTTGATGGCTATAAAAATGGTGAAGTTTGGAGATTTTGTTTCTTCACTTGAATAAGCATTTCTTCCTTTTTACTCTCTTTGTTGTTTCATTAATGCTTAGTTACATTGAAGATATGAGTTTTATTGTTAAATCTACTATGTCTAGTTAAATCTTCTTGTTCTAGGGATAGATGAACCTATTTGTATCTTGATTATGGTTGAATAAAGTTGATTATTACTATATCTTGTACTTTCTAGTTCATCTATTCTTGCTTTAACACTTGTGAATGATTGATCACTATTTGCAAGCCATGACAGTTGTTGTTAATTTGTGAAAGTAGTTGACAATGATGGAAATAGAATATATAGAATCTAAGGAGTAAGCATACAAAAGTAATACACTTAGGTGGATGTTTTTGGCATTTCTAAGTTTAGATTAAGTCTTCACTTGTGATTTCACTACGAGAGTAGAGAAATTATAGTATTGGCAGATTCGGTTCATTGGCGAGTGTGACTTCTGATGGCTTTAGTAGTGAGTAGGTTATAATCCATTAGGATTGGAAAAATTTTGTTTCTTCTAGAGTCTAGAGTAAGGGGGGTTTTATAAAATGAGAATAATTAAACAACTCAAATAAAAAGGCCCAACTAATAATTTATTAAAAATGAAACAATAATAAATAAACTCTAGCCAAGAAATAACTTCAAAGATGGTTCACTCAATTGATCATTAACGCAATAATAATTTCATTTTCTCACTGATTGACAGGTTGTCGATGCCTGTGCAATAATAAAAATAAACCTAGTTGCCAATTAAAGTAATCAAAACCCGATTCTAAGTGTTGGAGCAAGGACTCTAGGTGTGCAATGGGTTACTTGATTCACCATGTTCCCGAAGAGTTTGCTTAATCCGATATACTATAATGGGATTCTTATTCACAAGGGATTATTGATTTGTATAAAGAGCAAGTAAGGTCGTCTCCTCAGGGACTGGGGATATTTGTCTCTTTGAAGTTCCAATGAGCAATGGGGGATTTTTGTCAGAATAAAAATAAGAGCAATTAAACAATTCAACCAAAAGCAAACAATTAACTAATACAAATGTAGACAGGAATTAAATCAATAATAGACAAATTCTAGCCAAGGATACAACTTCTCAGACACAGTCCATTTATCCGATCATTGATGCAAGGGGGGTTCACTTAATTTATTAATAGGTTAGTTATAGTCGCCGACGAGCTCTGACGACCAGCTTTTCCTTAGTTTATTGATAACTAAGGTACAACCATTAATTACCCCTAACCAGGAAACACTCCTAGGTACGATCGTAGGAGTTAATTCCCGAATTGCATTAAGAATTAGAAAAACCTAACCCCAATCAATAACACGCTATGAGGGTTATTTATATCAGATTGCACGTTCCCCCAGCGTATATAAACGCTAGTTGCCACTAATATTAATCGACTAAACAATTACCGATTTAATTGATTAATTTGGTAGGAGATTAACAAGTCACCTTGAATATCGGGCCCTTGACATTCAATTAACAAAATAATCTCATAGAATTTCAAATGGAAAATGTGCAAATATTAACAAATTAAGGAACGCATGAAAACTAATTCGATCTCATAGATATTCGGGACTGCATTGTCACGTTGATCCTTGACTAGATGAAAAGTTAGCCACGCCTCATGAGAAAATTTTCACGCAATTTAATTGATTTCAAAGGCATCTTCTTGTTCTCTAATAATCAATAATAATAATAATAAAACTGTGTTCTAGTCGTCCTTCTCGAAGAGACGAAAAAAGGCCAAAAAATAAAGAGACGAAGGAACTGGACAAAAGACAAAAGAACGAAACTCCTAATCTAAAAACAATTACCTGCCTCTTCTCCTCGTTGGTCCCTCCAAATAAGGAAAAAAATACAAAAGGTCAGGCACTACCGAGTGTTCCCTCTTTTTCCGCTTCCTATTGCTAGTAAACTACCTAGTACAAGTCAACTACCAATCAGCAAAAGGAAAGGAAATCCGCTTGTAGCACAATGTGGAGCCCGGTTTGTAAATCTTTTAAAAGCATCCCACGTGTGGAGCATTTTTCTCAAGAAGGTCTTCTTTTGGGCACTTGTCTGCTCCACTTCTTGTAATTAGGGCCAAATACCAAATATAAGTATATGTTAACAATTAAAACAATATTTGGAAGGACAAAGAGGAAAATTAATAATGAAATTACTTACAATTAACACCCTATCACTGATAAACAGATTATAATCATCAAACACGTGATGACAATCAATTTCTCCTTACTGTATAGGTGGTTAAGGTACGACTGTTAACCACTTCCCTAATCAAAAAATAATTTTAGATACAACCTTGGAGTTCAATTTTCCAATTGTCTAAGAACTAAAAAAACCCTGTTCTAATCAAATAATATTTCCCTAATCAAAAAATAATTTTAGATACAACCTTGGAGTTCAATTTTCCAATTGTCTAAGAACTAAAAAAACCCTGTTCTAATCAAATAATATGCTACAAGGGTTATTTTAAGTTAACCCATATGTTCCCCTGATACAAATGCAATCATGTCAATCATCACTAATTTAAAGCAATTAAACAATTACAAATTTAACCTCTCTAATTGGTTTTAGGTTATTAGATTAAATTAAATTTGATATTCTAATAATATAATAATCATAAGAAATTAAATATGAGAATATATGAACACCAGTAAATAAAAGAAATATAATTAATTCGATCTCACAATTTTATATAAACCAAATCCTCCGTTGCTCCTTGACTAAAAAAAAAAAAAAATTAGCCGCTCATCATTGAGAATAATCTAAGCAATTTCATTGACAAAAGTTGCATGAACATTTGACAATAGAAAAGCGAAAGAAAAAGAAAAGATGAAGATAAAAACTCTTTGTTTGGTTTTTGCTGCCAAGAAACTCAGAAACAAAACAAAGTCGTTGCCTTTCAGAAGTACTAATAGTCAGCTGCTAGCCAATTTCTAACTAATCTCCTAATTTGTAGCTTTTTTATTTATATCGAAACTACTTTTCCTAAAAGAAAGCAAACTCCTAATAGATGTCTAGATTAGTCTCCTAGTAAGAATAACTAATCAGTTGGTAAAGCGTCTTGAGTTCCACGGCTCCAATCCAAACTTGGAAATCACGCGCCAAATTCTGAACTTCTCGGACGTGCAAAGTTGACCTTGACCACCTGCAAAGAAATCTAGTTAAAACCACGTTCTTAAAACCCCTTTTCACTCAGAATCCCTACAAACCAACACCAATTACCAAATATAAGTAGAATCTACCAATTAACACAATAGTTGGTAAAATAAAAGAGAGAAACAGTCATAAAATTAATAACGCAAATGCAACCTATTAGTCTACTATTTCTTTTTTAAAAAAATACATTTATATTAATATTAGTAGTATAACTAACCATTATACCTTTACATTAATTGCAACAATAGTATTGATGAAAAGTTGCACCATTTAAAATACGAATCAAAGCAATTAATGAATAAAATAGGTTATATTCAGTGATAACAAAATATATGAAATAAGGACATTTTAGAGAAATTAAAAGTTAACTATATTTTTCATTTGGAAAGTGGATTATAATGTGAGACAATAAAAAAGAAAAACAAAACTGTCAAAATGGGAAAGAAGGAGTGATACTCTAGGTTTTTACACTCGGACAGAACCGACTTGTTTGACCGATCAAACCGAGAATCGGTCAAGTGTTCGATCTGAGTTATCCTAAAAATTTGAGTGGCAGTAACTCGATCAAACCTAGTCAAAATTTGGGTTAGACCGAAAACTGTTAAAATCGGTGAGGACCAGGGCCTTTTCATTTTTTTCGTTGACTCTTTCCGCCTTTGCCTCTGACTAATCCTTCTGATCTCACTCCCTTGCAAATACAAATTTACCTTTTTTCACTTCCTTCAATTCAGCCATCAAAATACCTTTTCTTAAACAAGATCTAATCCTAGATCTTGCCTCTAAACCGAGAAAAGATAAAAAGAATAATAGCAGAAAAAGGAGATGGAGAAGAAAGAAGTTTAAAGAAAGTAGATAAAAAGTTTGATATTTTGTGAGTTTGAGAATAAATAACTAACAAAACAAGAATGAAATTGAAAATAAAAAAAAAAGAAGAAGAAGGAGTCAAGAAAATGGCAGGAGAAGAAGATGATGATGCAGTAGTAGTTGAAGAAGTAGAGCGGTGGGGCTGGTGTACCAGAGTTTGGAAGAACTAAAGGGGGAACATGAATGTGGGTCAAAGCTTTTCCAACATTAAGTTTTAACCTAATGTGGGGTCAAAGTTTTTTAATATTATGTCGTGACCCCTTGGATGCTAAAAACTATTAATATACCTGAAATATTTTGTAGTCTATAAAAATTGTTTTAAAGTTTGGCTTGATTTTTCAAATAAGTCCGTAGTTTTAATTCTAAACTTGTTAATATTCATTGAATAATACAAATTGCTACTTGTTGTTCTATTTTTTTTTTAATTTTCGTGTTAAATAGCTATGAAACATTAAATATATATAAGTATACCTTTATTGATATTAACACGCTCTTAAATATTTTACATAGTATTTTAATTTTTAAATAATTTTTACTAATGACGTCATCGAGTTCTTTGTTCCTATTCAATTCGGTCGAATGCTTTAACCCTTGACCCCTAACCTCATCCAAATCATTGTCCGATCCGAGTTTCAGAACATAGGTAATATTTACTAGATTGTGATTGTCTCTAAAAACCTTGGCTCCATCAGAAACACACGTGGAAGTTAGAAATGACCCTTCATTAAAATCATGGTGATGTAAGCATTAACCTCCCAAGAAATTTGCTAATAATTATATTTCACTGCATCGGTTGTTAGTATGTTGATAAAACCCTTCAATATATACTAAAAATATTCCGATGGAGGGTTAGATAGCTATTAATCTCAATGACGCTTCTTTATTGAGGCCAAAATAATGTCATGAATCCATTTCAAAGCAAGTATGAAGGAATAAAGTAGGAGACTTGAGTTTTTATTGTTGGGGAAATCGGGTAATTTTTCATTCAAAAATTCAACTAGTGATTTAAACCGATTCAGTAATTCTCAAGAAAGATTGTCAAACAATCTCCTTAGACAGAATTATCATTTCAAATAAATTCCCAGGAAAGACTGGAGGAGTCACAAACGGTCCCACTTAAAACTCAGTCTCCTAGATAGAATTTACGTGCACGATGTATTATCACAACTAGACCCGTGTATACATAAATATTACGTGCACACGAATAAGAAAATACACCCAAATGAATCGTATAAAACACTACAAATAAACCCGATAAATATATTGAATACTATACTACAATTGAAAGGGAACTACCAAATAAATGTGGAATAAATAAAAGAGATAAGGAAAGAACGCACCTGAAAAATTGATAACGGAGTTCAGCCAATTTTGCCTAATCTCCGAGCACCGCTCAAGCAGCCCGTTTTTATAATTTAGGAGAAGGAAGAATTACAAAAGAATTCTTTGTTTTTGGTACATTTCTATTAGGATGCTTGAGAGTTAGGCCAAAGAATTCAAAGTCAACAAATATTGGCTTTGAATTTCAACAAATCTCCACCTTAGCATAATTTATAATCCCACCCAAAAAATACAAACTTCTCACTCAAAAATAATAAATGGTCCTGTGGTGCTTTCAAATTTTGCGCCCTCAGGCGCCAATTCAAATGTGCTGGATGTTGACCAAGTATAAACAATGTTCAAATTTGGATCTTATAACCACCTTGGTCAGCATATCTGCAAGATTTTTCGTAGTCTGAATCCTCTTCTTCGAGAATTTTCCGCACGAAATAATAGCGAACATCAATGTGCTTCGTTCTTGCATGCAAGACCTGATTCTTTGCTAAGTGAATAGCACTCTGACTGTCACAAAATACGTTAATGTGTTCTTTGACTAACTCCTAAGTCTTCAAGCAATCCTTGAAACCAAATTGCCTCCTTCACAGTTTCAATAATCGCCATATACTCTACTTCCATTGTAGACAAAGCCACCGTTGACTGCAAAGTAGACTTCCAACTAACTGGCATCTTAGCAAACGTGAACAAGTAGTCAGTTGTACAACGTCGCTTATCCAAATCACCTGCATAGTCAGAATCACAATATCCAACTACACATTGACCAAGTGATTTATCCTGCTCAAAAACTAATCCAACATTTACAGTATCTTGGATATACCGTAGAATCCATTTCACAGCTTGCCTATGACCCTTGCCCGAATCATGCATAAACCTGCTTACCACACTAACTGCCTGTGAAATGTCGAGACTCGTACACACCATTGCATACATCAAGCTACCAACTGCATTAGCATACGGGACATTCGCCATGTATGCTCGCTCTTCATCCGTCTTTAGAGATAATAGGTTACTAAGTTTCAAATGAGGAGCAAGCGGAGTACTTACAGGTTTTGAATCTCCATTCATACCAAAACATTGTAGTACCTTGTTCAAATACTGCTTCTGTGTCAGACAAAACTTGCCTCTCGTTCTATCCCTACTTATCTCCATGTCGAGAATCTTTTTAGTTTCTCTCAAATCCTTCATCTCGAACTCTTTACTCAACTGAGCCTTCATTTTGTCAATTTCAACTTGACTCTTTGACGCTATCAGCATATCATCAAAGTAAAAGAGTAAGTAGATATAAGAATCATCTCGTAGCTTGCGCAAATACACACAGTGATCGTATTTGCTTCTTGTGTACTTCTGACCCATCATGAACTGATCAAATCGTTTGTACCATTGCCTCGGTGATTGTTTCAATCCGTACAATGATTTGTTCAGCTTACAAACCCAATCTTCTTTACCAGCAACTTTGAATCCATTTGGCTGAGATATATAGATTTTCCTTTAAATCACCGTGAAGGAATGCAGTATTCACATCAAGTTAAACTAACTCCAAATTCAACTGTGCTACCAAGGCCAACAAAATTCTAATAGAGGAATGTTTAATAACGGGAGAAAATATCTCATTATAATCAACTCCCTCCTTCTGAGTGTAGTTTTTAGCCACCAATCTTGCCTTGTAGCGAACATCATTCTTGTCAGGAAATCCTTTTTTCTTTACAAATATCCATTTGCATTTAATTACCTTCTTGCCCTTCGGTAGTTGTGTCAACTTTCACGTCTTGTTCTTCTGAAGATATTGCATCTCTTCTTCCATAGCATCTTTCCATCTATCATTTTTCGTACTTCAAACTACTTCAAAAAAGGTGGATGGAACATCTTCAACAACTGGAACTGCATAGGCCACCATGTCAACAAAACAAGCAGATTTTTGAATTTCTTGTCTTGGCCTATTGACGGTAATTGACTCTTGCCGCTATTGAGGTTCTTGGGTTAAAACCTCTTCCTCATCTGACTTTTCTTCTGCTATGGGAGAGTCATTGATGGTGGTATTTGTTGGTGACAGGGTGTTGAACATGTGCAATAATAAATACCTGCTTAAATAAAATATAATTTCTGCAGATAGTGATAAGTAGGGTCGAATCCACAGGGACTGGGGATAATTTATTTCTTTTAGAGTCCGAAATATGGGGGGTTTTTGAAAATGAGAGTAACTAAATTACTTGGAATAAATTAAAATAAAATAAAATAACTACAACTCAAATAACTAATTATCACAATAAAAATAATAATGGACGAACTCTAGCCAAGAGACAACTTCGGAGATGGTTCACTTAATTCGATCACAGATGCAAGGATTATTCCAGTTACTATCTGATAAATTAGTTATAGTTGTCATACACGCGATAAACAACCAACTCTTCCTCAATTTGTCGATAGCCAAGGTACGACCGTTGACTATTTCTCTAATCAGGAAACAACCCTAGGTACGACCATAGAAGTTCAATTCCCTAATTGCATGAATAATTAGAAGAGCCTAATTCTAACCAATCAACACGCTACGAGGGTCTCTTTAAGTTAGCCTGTCTATCTTCCTGACACAAATCCAATCATGCCACTTGCCACCAGTTTCGAATAATTAAATAATTACGGATTTAACTACCCTAATTGGCTTCAGGTTATTGAATTAATCTAGAATCCGGGCCCTGGATAATCGAATAATAAAACAACCATATGAACATAAAGCAGAAGATAGACGGATACCAGTGAATAATGGAAATAAATAAAAACTAATTCGATCTCACAAATTTAGTAGAACCAAGTCCTCCGTTGTTCCTCGACTAGACGAAGGGATTTAATTCATCTTCATCGAGGAAATCCCATGCAAAAGTGCAGAAGTAATTATTGAAAACAAGCTATGTCTTCGTCGCCTCCCCCGAAGAAACGGAAAAAGGGCAAATAAATAAACGAAAGAATTGGACGAAATCAAAAGAACGAAGTTCCCTATTCTCAAACAATTGCCTCACTTTTCTCGGTGGTCCCCACAAATGAGTAACAAGGCTGCCGAATTACTCCTTGTTTTTAAGCCTCTGTACGTTTCTTTCTTCTTAAAAGCCCAACATGACTAATGCTTCATACTCCGTGGTCCCCGCCGAATTGAGTGAAAGGTTACCAGAAGTCAAACTCTGCCCAATTCCCTTATTGTTTCCTATTGACCTTCGTACTCCAATCTCCTAATCAGCAAAGGACATGCAATCCCTTTGTAGCACCATGTGGGCCCGGTTGTTTGAAGTCTCCATTGTCTTCCGAAAGTCCCTCCTATTTTGTGTTTTTCTGTTCTACTCCCTGAAATTGAGTCCAATACCAAATATAAGTAAATATTAATAATTAAAACAATATTTTGTAAGGATAAAGGGGGAAATTAATAATAAAATAACCAACAATTAACACCCTATCAATTTTTCCCACACCTAAATCATGCTTGCCTTCAAGCATGAGAACAACAATTGAACACCAAAATTTGACCATGGCTGTTACTCCAACTACCGTATTGCCAAGACACCAAGAAAATCATATATCAAGCGACACAGGTCAAGATCCAAGAAAAATCACCCCGGTTAGCATCTAAACTACCAACTCCTCCAATTTAAAGCAAACTAATCTAAGCAAAAGGAATGGTTGCTCACATTTATCAGCAAATTGTCCAACTATTAACCAAAATCTTGACATTAAGATCACAAATCGGCAAGCTAACTTATTCACATACTAACACAATCTTTACTTTACTTCTTTTTTTTTTCTTCTTTTTGTTTTGTTTTATTTTTTTTTTGTTTTTTTTTTGAAGTAACAAAAGACTTAGTCTATAGCCCTTAGAGCCTTTTGACGCGAACTCCAATATTTGCCAGATGGAAGAGCCCGGTTACTCAGCTCCAATCGCTATGGGACCACGCACTCATAGTAGCTACTACCTTTTGACGCGAGAATCGACACTTTAGGTGAAAATTCCCGGTTACTCAGTAGTCACCACTAGCGGAGTACAGTCACCTCTTATTTACAATCATATAGCACAATAACTAAAAATAACACAAAAATAACAGCAGCCAGCCGCAAATTTCCAAACATAGAGAACTAAAATTAATAACTAGACCAATTCACATGAAAAATGCCAACAATCATTCCCTATGCTTCGAAAAGTTAACCAAAAATTGGAAAAGTTCAGCAATTACTGATATTCACCAAAGAGATGTTCCTGAACTCAACTACAATAACTTGATACCCTTTTATTACTAAAACTTGGCAATATCAGAATTAGAGATAAAAATCCAACATCAAACTTGGTATTCAAATGGGAACTGACCACTAGAAAAAACAAAAAGAAAAGGAAATAAACGAAAGATGGACAAAAAAAAAATAAAAAAAATAAAGAAAAACAAAAAACTCTAGAAACTAAAAACAAAATTACTAGCACCACAATGATCCTCCCCCACACCTAATGCACACATTGCCCTCAATGTGATAATGTAAAAGTAGAAGGAAGGAGAGGGGCAACGGTACTTCCCTGAAGTCATCAAAACAGGGGCAGTTCAGGTGAAAATTGTGGACCAAGACCTGCATGGTGACGTTAATGTGGGTCATCCGAGTCTCTAGTCTCTCAACTCGCATCTGGAGCTGGTGCCATTCGTGGCTTCACCATGAACTCTAACTATCACTCTAAGCAACAAGAGACTACAATTGCCAACAAATAATGGAAGCCGAAAATTCAAAGCAATAACAATTTTTAAGGCCATCCCAATGAGCAAAATGCACAATTCAATCTCCCACAGATTAAACCAGACCCCAACACTTATAGCAAATGCAATCAATAAGTACTTATGGACCCCATGTAGTCAAATTCAGAATTAAGGCCGTCCAAAGTGCAACAACTGCTCCAAATACCCCAAGCAAGTCAATTAAAGGCAACCGACTTCAACAAGCAAATGTAAACGGCACATTCATATCCCAATTCAACAAATAAATGCAAGAAAGTAGCCACAATGCTAGAGCACAGCTCCCAATAATGCAACAGAACAGCAACTCGAACAAACTAGAAACTGTGCTAGTGTCTTAATAAATCAACAACTTTCAGCAATTAGACACAATCGGACCCAATATCGTAACAACTGTCTCCAATTGGACAGTCAATTACCCACTTCAACCTGTTAAAATTAGCAATTGACCCAAGAAAATGGCAACTCCAGCAACAACAGTTCAGAAGTTGGACAGAAACAACTCAACCACAAATGCCCAGTAGTCGATTAGGCAACCAATAACACAGGAGTAACAAATATTATGTAAACTACCCTCACCAGTACCATTGGTGCATGCACAAGGAAAATTGAAATCAAATGGCCAACCCAAGACATGTGATAAAGCCAAACACACCAATCAGTACCACCCAAAATGGGGTAGCAAATAAATTGAATTCCACCCAAAATTAACCCTAGAAAATGCCCAAAGAATTCAGCAAGTCCAGTAATAGCAGGTCAGAATTTAGGCAATAACAACTTAGTCACAAGCTCTGAGCTTTCAATCAAGCAGCCAACCAAAGAGAATGAATAAATGTTAGGCAAGCTACCACAACCAGTACCACTGGTGTACGCACAGAGAAGAATTAAATCAAACGGAAAACTCAATTCACTAAGAAACCCCAAACAATCAACTTAGCAACCAACTTAATTTATGGCAACAATCAGCGTCATAAAAGCCAGTGTGTCACAGGTAAGCCGACAAATGACTGACTGGAGCCAACCAGAGCTCAACACAGACCCACAGAAGGCAATTACGGAATTAATTAGGCAAAAATGCAGCAGAGGAACCACAAGTGAGTTCAGCAAACAAATTTCCAAAGTAACGCCCAAAAAACAAAGAGGAGTGGAGAGGAATAAAAACCGATGATTCGTGAAGTAAGAGGATGGCGTAGATGGGCGGCACCGTACGGCAGCTATGGAGGCGCGCTCGGCTGCGCGTGGCTGTCCAGGGGTGCGCTGGGTGGCTGTCGCACGCGAGAGAGATTGAGGGAGAGTGAAGAGCCGGTGGAGGGAGCTGGTGGCACGGCTGGGGCGATGGATGGACCGTGGCAGCTGTTGGTGTGAGCGAGAGAGAGAGAGACTATCGCGTGTGGCTGGAGCAGGTGGCAGGGATCTGGCGGCGCGCGAGGAAGAGAGGAAAGCTAGGGTGGCGTGTGAAGGAGAGCTGGTGGTCGTCCGTGAGGTGGAGCTTGGAGGCGACAGCGATGGCAGCTGGGCAACGGGAAATTGGCGGCGCAGGGCTGCTTGGTGGGCTTTAGGTGGCGCGAGGTGAGTGATGGACAGCGAGGTGGAGGGAGTGGGCCACGTGCGACGAGTGGAGAGTGGCGAGCTAGGTGCGGCTGGGCAGAGCTGGCGGCGTGGGTTTGCGGCGGCGGACGAACGAAAGAAGAGAAGGAAAAGTGGGAAACAGGGGAACGGCGGAGAAGAAGAAGAAAAGGAAAGGAAAGAAAGAAAAGAAAGGAAGAAAGAAAAAGAAGAAAGAAAGAAAAAGAAAAGAGAAAAAGAAAAAAGAAAGAGAAAAAAAAATAATTTTTGGGTTTTTTTTTTTTCAAAAATTTTTTTCTTTCCGAATTTAAATTTTGAAAATTTGACTATTTGAAGAGAAAGAAAAAAAAATGTTTTTTTTTTTATTTTTTTGAATTTTCAAAAATTTTTTTTAATTCATTTTTGGATCTTCAAACACCGCGTGGGCACGTCAAGATTGTAAAACGTCCACTGCCCTTGAGTCACTTTCCGCACTTTAACGCGTGCCCTGCTCGCGTGGGCACGCCAAGATTGCATTTTCTGCCAATGTCGCGAGATGTTGAGATTTGACCAACATGGCGTGGGCACGCCATGTTTAACAAACATCCACTGACCATAAGACTTGAATTTAGACGCTTAACACGTGCCCTGCTCGCGTGGGCATGCCAAGATTACCTATTCTGGTCATAGTGAGGAAACATCAAGAGTGATTAGTACCCAAGTGAGAGACGACATATTTAAGAAATTGAACAAAAAAATAACAAAATCAACAATTGGATTGCCTCCCAAAAAGCGTCTTTCTTTAATGTCTTTGGCTAGACATGCTATGCTTGTTCGCGGAGGATAAAATCTTGTAACTCGCTTCAATGCTTCATCTTCAATGTGATCCTAGTAACCCTCATAGATGGAATAATCTTCGAGCACACGAGCTACGGTCTTCCATGGACTAGTCGATGGAGACAAATAATCAAGCATTGATCGCAATTCTTCATCCACTCCTCCATCAAGAGCATTCGACGGTTCAAGATATTTGACCATAGCTACTCTTAACTCATTCCTGCCATGAGACTCAAAAACTTCCGGTATAACAAAATCAATCTCATTAACAGAAATCATAGAGTAAGAGTTAAGAAAATGCGGGTTAGGGAATAGAGGTGGTGTCACCACATTTGATGATTCTTCACTGGATTCTTTCACTTGAATGGGTTGCGGTTGGGGTTCCATTTCTTCCTTTTCGGCTTCTTTTTCAACTACATCTGTAGATCTCTCATTTTGACACTCTTGCATCTCCTCATCACTAGTCAAGCAAATTGCACTCTCATTTTCTTCAAAATCAACAATGGTTTTCGAGGGCAATTCTTCAAATTGAGAAGCCAATCGATTTATTCTGGATGTCAATAGACATATTTGATCTTCCAGATTACTCATTGCATCCTTCATCATCCCATTTCTCATTTGTGTCTCCTGTTGGAATTGATATGTATTAGTAGCTATTGATTCAACTATTTCTTCAAGAGACATACCTGACATAGATGATGATTCTTGAGACTCATACTGCTGAAAATTCATTAGCCCTGTTGTATAATTATAACTGGAGTTATCCCACCATCCTTAATCATACCCGTTTGGATTAGGGTTATACCACGTTTGAAACCAGGGTGAAAATCTCCATAATTATTGAGTTGGGCTCACCATTATTTGCTCAAACTCCACCTGTTTCGGCGTATACTCCACCTGTTGCGGAGTACCACTGGTCCCATCTTGTGCTACCTTATTCAACATGGCAGATTCATCAAAGGTAACATTCCTGCTGATAATGGTCTTTTTTGCTTCTAGACACCACAACCGGTATCCCTTAACTCCAGTATTAAAGCCCATAAAGAGAGATTTCTTTGCTCGTGGATCCAATTTTGATTCATTTACATCATAATATGCAGTAGAACCAAAAATATGCAAAGAATCATAATCTGTTGCAGGATTTTTAGACCATACCTCTAATGGAGTGTTGCCACCTATTGCAGATGATGGCAAGCGATTGACGAGATGTTGAGCGTATGTCACAGCCTTAGCCCAAAACTTTCTGTCTAACCCAGCATTAGACAGCATGCAACGTACTTTCTCCACTAGTATTTTGTTCATACGCTCTGACACCCCATTCTGCTACGCTGTTTTTCTAACTGTGAAGTGCCGAACTATGCCACACTCTTGGCATATCTTTTGGAAGGGATCATTCTTGTATTCTCCACCGTTGTCTGTTCGGAGGATCTTGACCTTTCTTCCCTTCTGATTTTCAAACTGAGCTTTCCATTTAAGGAAAATGCCTAACATTTCATCCTTGCTCTTTATAGTAAACACCCAAATTCTTCTGAAAAAATCATCAACAAAAGTGACAAAATAGTACCTGCCTCCAAGGGATGGAGTCTTGGCAGGTTCCCACACATCTGAGTGCACATAATCTAAAATATCCTTGGTATTATGGATGCCAGTGCCAAATTTTACTCTTCTTTGTTTTTCCAGAACACAATACTCACAAAATTCTAATTTGTAAACTTTCGTACCTGTCAACAATCCTTGCTTGGCAAGATTTTGTAAGGATTTTTCACCAGCATGTCCCAATCGCATGTGCCACAACTTTGTTACCTCCACATCTTTCTTGCTACTGGAAGATGTTGTTGCTGCTGCTGTCCCAACAACTGTACTACCTTGGTAGTAATACAGATTATTCTTTCTCACACCTTTCAATATCACAAGTGCTCCCGAAATTATTTTAAAAATTCCATCTCGCATCTTCACTTCCAAGTCTTTTGACTCCAAGAGTCCCAAGGAGATGAGATTTCTCTTCAAATTCGGCACGTACCGAACATCTTTCAAGATTCTAGTGGATCCATCATAATTAAGCAGTTTGATTGAACCTATCCCACCTGTTTTACATGGATTGTCATTTTCCATGTATATAACTCCACCATCAAATTCTTCAAATTCAAAGAATCACTCCCGCATAGGAGACATATGGTAGATACAAGTTGAATCTAAAATCCACTGATCTGGATGGGATGTTAAAGGTGATACAACCAAAGAGAAATCTGATTCCGTATCAATTTTGCATTCTGCAACATTTACGTCTTGCGGAATTTTCTCTTTCTTCTTTAACTTTGGACAGTCTTTCTTCCAGTGACCTTTCTCACGACAGAAAGCACACTCATCTTTGGCAACGCTGCTTTTCGATTTGGACCTTTCTCTTCTCCCCTTTGATTGGTTTTGTTGACGACCTCTTGCCACTAGCGCTTCATCTACTGTAACTACTTTCTTTTTCATCTTATCCTGCTTTCTCAATTCATGACTATACAAAGCAGAACATACAACATCTAAAGACACGTTCTCCTTCCCATGAAGTAACGTAGTTTTCAAATATTTAAATTCATCAGGAAGGGATGACAACAACATTAAAGCTAAATCTTCATTTTCAAATTTCACATCTAAATTTAACAGGTCTGCTACTGACTGATTAAACATAGTGATGTGTTCATTCATAGTAGTACCTGGTTGGTAATCGAATCGCAACAATCTCTTCTTCATAAGGAGTTTATTCTGACCACTCTTCTTCAGAAATTTCTCCTCCAATGCCCTCCACAATTTTCATGCAGAGGTCTCGTTTTTGAAAGCATACTTTTACTCTCTTAACAAACACGATCGAATAGTTCTGCATGCCAATCGATTTATGGTATTTCACTCCTTGTCTTCTATGTCATCTGATTTCTTTTTTTCAATGGCAATGTCAAGATCCTGTTGAAAAAGGGAGTCTATGACCTCGCCTTGCAACATGTCGAAATTGCCAGTACCGTCAAATATCTCCACCGCCAGCTTCAAACTTGACATTGGAGTCCTTGATCATGTGGACGAGGAAACCGATGCCTCAGATGTAATTCTTGACGTGGAATTATCTGATGCCATTACAGACTCAAATAATAGTATTCAGTATAAAAAAAAAAATTACAAACAGGCCAAAGGACGAACTTTCGGCTCTGATACCACTTGTTGGGGAAATCGAGTAATTTTTCACTCAAAAATTCAACTAGTAATTTAAACCGATTCAGTAATTCCCAAGAAAGATCGTCAAACAATCTCCTTAGACAGAATTACCATTCCAAATAAATTTCCAGAAAAGGCTGGAGGGGTCACAAGATGTCCCACTTAAAACCCAATTTCCTAAATAGAATTTACGTACACGGTGTATTATCACAACTAGACCAGTGTATACATAAATATTACGTACACACGAATAAGAAAATACATCCAAATGAATCGTATAAAACACTACAAATAAACCCGACAAATATATTGAATACTATACTACAATTGAAAGGAAACTACCAAATAAATGCGGAATAAATAAAAGAGATAAGGAAAGAACGCATTTGAAAAATTGATAATGGAGTTCGGCCAATTTTGCCTTATTTCCGAGCACCACTCAAGCAGTCCGTTTTTATAATTTAGGAGAAGAAAGAATTACAAAAGAATTCTTTGTTTTTGGTACATTTCTATTAGGAAGCTTGAGAGTTAATTTATAACTCTCAAGCAACCCCTCAAATCTCAAACTAACCGATGTGGGATTAGAAAGTTAGGCCAAAGAATTCAAAGCCAACAAATATTGGCTTTGAATTTCAATAGTTATACTACAGTGAAAGAACAATGCATTTAGACTTTTCCAAATGCTAAAGAATCTCAACTAAAATTATACATGTCTTATGTTACATTTAGTTGTTTTGAAAAAGTGTAAAATAAATGATGGTGGGTAATTTAACTATTTGACATAAAGATTCGCCTGTACAATCTTAATCAAAATCACGAAAATCTTATGAAAATATGCTTCTAGAAAACCTGTGAATCCAAATCGAGGCAAAGGTTCCAATATTCTTTTGATTTGTTTCTGGAAGATTAATGAAAACATTAAAATTTCTTGCCCTGTACCGAGGTACAAAACCTTCATTGATAATTGTGTTCCAATTTGGTTGTTAATCAATGACATAAAGGGATCAAATTTGAAATTTGGCAATAATTATAGTGGTGAGGTATTTTGGCAATTCTAATCTTTAGTATTCCAATTTCTTTTATTAGGACTTATATCTATTCTTGGCGTTGGGGTTATTTTTTTTTCTTTTATAATTCTTTCTATTTGATTTTTGATTGTACTTGTTCTATGAGACATATTCTTCTTTCTTTCCTTTTTTACATCCCCGTGTCGGAAAAAATTTGATAAAAACAAAAAAAAAAGATAAATATCAAAATTTATAGATCACCCCCCTTAATTTACTTTTTCAATCAATCAAAAAGAAAAGTACTATTGAACTTCTGAAAAAGGACCATTCAAGGATAATTTTTTAGTACTAGCATATTGTGAGACAAAACTGTAATCATCGAGTTCACAATTAACCACTGACAAAGGAAGAATTTTGAGAGCAGCTAGTTACCATCAACCAACGATATGATTGCTCGGGTTCCTAGGGTGAGAACCCCCCGCTTTTTCTCTATGTTGAATTCAGAATGAAAGAAAACTGATACAGGCATTGACGGAATGGAGTTAGATGTATAAAGGAAGGACAATTGGATTTAGCAAGTTACAGTGATTTTTTGCTTACTTGCAGGGACAAAATAATGCAGTTCTGTTTCGATTCTCTCACCAACAAGCTCCGGTGGCATTTGTGCAAAGGATAGTACAACCTAGAAAATAAAGAGATGAGTGAGGGAATTCCAGACGAACAAACCTGGATTTGAGTTTAGCCGGGAGGGACCAACAGCCAAACATATAGAATGACAGACTATGGTTCAAAGTCACGAGCGCAGTCGCGGCTCGGAACGTTCCACATCGGTCTCGATATATTAGTCGCAGTCTCGATGAGACGCAAATTTTGAAGCATTTAATATTCTAAAATTGTAAACCCGCTACAATGATCATTTGTTCATTTATTAAAAGAACTTCAAAATTTTAAATGTTAATTAAAATTATTACTGCATTTTAGAAAATTATGCAAATAGCTGGACCGTTATGATTATAATTATAATTAATTACTATTATAGCTAAAGTCAATAAAGATGAAACTTCTACTAATAGTTATTTCGTAAAATTAATTACTAGCAAGAAATTTTATATTAAAAGATATAACAGTTATTTTAATATTTTCACTAAATATCAAATGAATTTGGACTAGTTTATTATGTACTTTGAATTATATGTGAGATAAGTGTTAAACTTGTGTTTGGCCCAAAATAAATTCCAACAGCACAAATTAGCCAGATAAATCTAAATTTCTAAATTTTATTTTGGACACTATCATAATTAATACAACTTTGGCCCATTACATAAGGGCTATAATTAATCCAAATACGTTTCTAATTCATACCTACTAATAAGTATATAAAAACTTAAAGAAATGAATTCATACCTTCTGACCCATGGAAAAAGTCCTTATTTCAAAAGAAAGACCAAGGGAGGGCAATGAAAGGGCCACTGCTGCAACTAAAGCTAACGACTAGCTATTTCCAATAGGAAAGAGAAGCTTGATTGGTAATCACAAATCCTAGTTCTCCTAGTTGATTCCTACTATTCTAGGTACTATCTCGCTTCCCTAAGAGCATCCAAATAAGAAAAGAGATGAGAGAAAGTATCACCAAATTTCACCTCTCCTCTACTGAAGTTTTGGACATCTTCTCCTCTACACCTCTTTCTCTCACTTTTTCTGTCACCTTGGATGGCTGCTACTTTTGAAAGAAAAATTGGAAGTGATAGCTTTTGAAAGAAAAGTAAAGTTGTATATTATTGGTGTGTTCATGTATCAAGTACATGTTCAATAAGGTACATATATTTGATACATGAACGAAGTTGGAATAATATTACTGCATTTTCTCACATGATCAGTATTTTGGCAAATTTGTTCTTATTTCCCAATGAATGATTTCGATATTGACTTCTCCTTCTCGTGTGTTGAGACCTAGTAGTAGTTGTTACTCCAATGGCCCCGGATTTCACTTTTGTTATCCTTTTTTTCCTTTTTTTTCTAAAGATTTTTTGTTAGATTCAAATTGACTCAAGATGATTCGGTATGACTCGGCCATTTCAACCTTTCACGATAACATCTCGATTGATTTTTCAGCCAGTCAAGTATCTCGAAATCTTATCGTCCCGGTATTGTATTGGGAGGATCCGAGACCGTAACGACTCGACCGAGTCTTTGAACCGATTGACAGTGATGCCAATAAACAATTCCACAGCAGCTTGCTAATGATGCCCAAACTCAAAAGAATCTAAGGAGCGTGTGATATTTTAAACAGCTAAATATTAGACAGAATGACAAAAACATATGATGACTGTTGTATCTCTTACTTCTAAAGTAGTCTACAATAAATACCAAGAACATGACCATTTGTTTAAATGATTTATTCCTAAGAGTCTAAATACAACAATAGAAGGTTATAACGCATAAGAAAAATAATGGAGTTTGGAGGATCGGAGAAGAGTAACGTTCGAACACAATTTTTGTATTAATCCCATACACTAGGAGTTGCGTTGTTATGGGAAATCTATATAAAGTGAAAAGGAGAAAGAAGGCAAGATTATTGTTGTTCAATTGAAAAGTTCAAAATACTTATCTCCTCCATATGATTTTCATCAAATTTTGAGGGCAATACCCACACCCGTAGTTGTACCCTAAGTGCTTCAGCAGTGCAATCTAAGACTTGCCAACGATGATCTTGAGTTGCAAATGTCCAACCACCTTTAGAAATATGGCGATACATTTCGTGAAAGTTTCCTGGAGGGTCATCTTGAAGCTTGATGTAGACAAAAATATCAACGTCAGAAGTTACATATGTAGGTCGGTTTTGAAAATTTCAAGTTTTTTTCTGCCTCCCCACCTCCTCCTCCTCCTCCTCCTCCCATGGTTCACCGCCGCGGATAGAGGTCGCGTCGCTGTCTCTGGTGTTCCACGTCCGTCGCGGCATATTAGTTGAATATCAGGTGATACGCACATTATAGTATATAAAAATTTTCAAAAAATCTAAAAAAATTACTAAAAATCGAAAATACCATAAAAAGCACAATTATCAAATTAAATTTACTAAATACCTACATTATCATATATAGTTACTAATTATTAAATAAAATAATGCTGTCATTACCATAAGGGCCTATAGCATTAGTAATAAATGATTTTAGAATCAAGTGTGCGTTCTAATCCTATTTTATATGAGATAAGAAAGTATATGTAAGAATAAAATCATCATATCTTACATAATATTATACAAATCTCAGTACACAAAAGAAGTAGCAGGGTTTAGTTCAATACAATAAAAAAAAATAAATACCTATCAAATAATATTATGAAATGCAAAAACATAAAGAAGCAAGCATTTTCACCATATTTTAAATAAACATTTTCATCCTATATTGATCCACTGCAGTGCCCAGATGATTGATCTCAATTTCCTATTAATAAAATTATTTTTTATTATCTAACTATATTAAAATTTTTCTAATCAAGTTTAATTATGCAAGGTAATATGCATTATTTAGATAATAATAAAATTATTTTTTATTATCTAAATATATGAAATTTTTTCTAATCAAGTTTAGTTATGCAAGGTAATTTATACTTTGACAATTTGCCCAATTCATTTTTTTGTTTAACTAACTAGAACTTGTAAGTAAACTCTTTTTTTTTTTAATTTTTCTAATTAATTTACCTAAAATCATTTTAACCAACATAATTGAGATACATGAAAATACATAAACTGCATTTATGATCATTAAAATGTATCCAAATAATCACTACATATTTTCTAACTAAAATTTAGATAAAGAGATTACTAATACAAATTAATCAAATACTTAATAATATGTAAAAAGTGTCAAAATGCGTTACATAAATTTACAAATATCTAAATATCATATATGAATGCTAAATTAAAAAAATTAAAATTGATAAGATATTTTGAAAGAAGATGCCGACCTTTTGGCTGATGCTTGAGTTTAAGATTAGGAGCCTAATCTCTTAATTACTTGGGCCAAAGTTGGACTTTAAGTGCTTCTAATTTTTCCTTCTATTTTTCTCCCTATCGCCTGCTCCGATGCAAAAGCCCACCTTCTCCATAGTTTAGTGCAGCCGCAGCTCCTAGGTTTAGCCGTGTGTTGTTCCTCTATCTTCTCTTCGTTTTTTTTCCAATTTCTCTTTCGCACTTTTTCACCTCCTTCACGGCTAGATAATGAAGAAATTGAAGAGCCCCTTTAGCTGCGGAATTAGCCGGCCGTCACCTTCATTCTTTCTTTCGCTTTCCCTTTCCGGCTGTTGTTTTCTTCCCCACCTGCCGTCACCTCCGTTTTTCTCCCCTCCTTCATTCACAGCCGCAGCCGCAGCCGAATGATGAAGAAATTGAAGAACCCTTCGACTTGTTTCTCCAAATAATCACTCCAGAATCTAGAGTGAAGCGCAACAAGTAGTGATGGATCACACATAAATTGCTGGTATGTTTCTCCCCTTATCCCCACTTTCACCTAAATCTTGTCTTTGTGGCAGAAAAGAAAACAAGAAAGCATGGGGAAAAGACTCTGCAACAGCCATATAGCTGTGGTGCACAACCTTTTGTAGTTGTAGGACAATAATTCACTTAGATAATTGCATTTTTGTGGCCTTTTGTTCTCTGTTCATTTTTTGTTTGGTTTTGGTAAAAGTAAAAAATGAAATTATTGGCTTCCTAGTTGCTGTTTATGATTTTGACTGGTACATATCCGAGTCGAATCCGAGAATTTGGCCGGTATCTTGCTACACGGTTCTAACTCGGACGATATCAACTGATTCGGAGTGATTCAAACCGGATATGGTATAATCGGCGTTTCGGGTATCGGTATCAGAACGGCACCTACCGTTCCGGTTACGACTCGGCCGAGTTGGCGAACCATGCCTCCTCCACGCCATGATGATACCTGTGATGCTTTTAGGTAATCATGTGCTTTCTTAAGTGTTGGACCATATTCTTCTGCGAGATCACTAGATAATATTGCTTGAATGGAAAGTGCAACATCCCACGTTTGGCTTCCCAGAAGCTGCAGGATATTACATAGCCAGGTGTATCAAACTTCATTCTAGAAATTGGAACCATTCAATTGGCCAAGGTCATCTTTTCTTCCCTTTTTTTTTTTTGCTTTTTGATAGGTAAGAAATAAAAAAGGTATTTGGGCCCATTACAGCAGTAAAAGAAGAACTTGCTTATCCAAATTTGATGGAATGGCTTAGGCATTTGGGAGAAGAAAATGACCTGCAACTTCAATCCATCCTCTGCTACCCAAAAAAAGTCAGGAATTCGGGCAAGACGGCGTTTATAGGCTTCTGAATTTGGATCCTCCACCCAACAAGCAATTAGGCGAATTACCTGCAACAAGTCACCTTTGTTATTGCATTCTATTGTCATAGGGTTCTCTAATCACGATCTCATGCAACTACCTTCTCAACAACTGCAACACAGGAATAGGTTGTCGTAGCTGGTGGACTTATCCTCGTAATGTACGCGTTCCATTGCTTTTCTCAAAGCCTTTTCCCTCAAAATGGAAAAAGGCCATCGAGTAAGAATAGGTTTAGCTAAATAGTACAGGAATCCCCATATCATATCTTGTACCCATGGAAATGGGTGAAAGAGATCCTCCTGATAGGCAAATGACATGCTTTAAATAATGACATAATTAACAATTTCATATTCATGTGAAAGTCTCGTTTAGTGCATATCACATTTAGTAATAAGTAAATAGTTTATCATTTAATTTTGGAAGCAAATTTTGCCTAGAAAATTCAGTGCCATTTAATTAATTTAGATGTTCAATTTTTTGTTATCAAACGATCTAAATATGTTAATATCTGAATCCATTAAGTTTAAGTACTGAACTAGATTATCGAACAGGGACTTAGTAATTGAACTGACCATTGCACAAGTATTTCTTGCTTTGTTCCAATCAATTTCCTGATACGGCATTACATATAGCTCCTGTCTTAAAGATTTTACCAGTCCAGATATGGTTCCGACAAAGTTCTTCGCATATAAATATGACATGGGCATGTATGTCAATCGAAAATAAGACATCAACCTCCCTGCATTGGAGAGTTGATATATTATCCAAATCAGAAAATCTTGTTCATTGAAATGCAGACGGACACGATCTGCAACTTCAGATGAAAATGAAGATGTTAACGAAAAATAACCTGGATGAATAGGAAAGGATTTTGGAAGCAACCAAATCTCAGGAGGAATAGGATTGCAGCCTTCCCACTCGTATACTCCAAGAAGCTGTAAAGAAGTTACTTTTTTTTTACTTAACTGAGTTGAAATTCTCACAAAAAATTTGAACATAGTTAATTAGAAAGAATTACTTAATTAACGCTGCAAGAATTGCTAATTAAATATGCCATTTTGTTACTTACTACTATGATTTCTTAATGGCTTTTTTCCTCTCCACCTCCCCTACTACAAGATATATACTGAAACAAAAGAGTTCATAGTAAACATACACTTAGAAAAAACTTTCCCCGGGAGGAAATTGCAACTGCACCGCCGCGATCAAGAATCCATTTTCGGGCTCTAGCCGTGGCCTTTTCCTCCCCATCTTCAGGTCCTTCTCCTAGCAATCTCAACGTAACGTAGTTAAGGATTGAGCTAAATACGATGCTGTGGCCCTCTATGTGAAGTCCCCAACCTCCATCTTCATTCTATGCTCAAAACAGATGTTGATAATAAGATTAATTGATGATTTTGTTAGGTAAAAAGAAAAATAATTGTAGCTTTAAACCGAATATATATGTGCCAACTAAGAGTAAAGACCTGATGATTGTATACATAGCGAATAATCTCCTTTTGATGTTCAGGTGTCAAGATAGCATTCGGCTCCCCTGAGACATACAACGCAATGACCTGCATGTATATAGGTTTTCAATTGCGTGAAATTAAGCTTCAAATATTTATTTATTCTAGAAACCAAGGTACATTTTTTGATAATAAATTGTACACTAAGGATTATTTTTAACTTTCCTGATAAATCAAATACCGGAAACTAAAAGCATAAAATTGCATAAATTTCCTTTCTTAAGCACAAAACAGACATGCAAATAACAAAATGTATTGGACGTATAAACTGCAATTGCTTAGACAATCCATAAATAAGATGTGTAGTTCTATCATCATGTTGTACCGGTTGTCTCTAAACAAGTCTTCAGAAGAAGTAATCATCTTGCTTTGGAGAAATGATAAACTGTTTAAACTAAACAGAGAAACTAAATCAAAAGTCTCCCTTTTCTGTCTTTGCTAGATGAACATGATCAGAACATTTGCCCTATACTGGTCGTAGTCAACAAAATCATTTATTACTTTTTTTCTAATAATTCTAATCAAAATCTTTTTTCTTTTTTTTTTTTGTCACACCGAGATTTTTATCCTAGCCCTTTTCTTAAACTCACATTTCAACAAATTCAGAAAATTGTTGGCCTAAACTTTTACTGCCGGTAGAATTCGATGGCCACATGAATTCTCCTTCCTTAGCTGCATTAAAATATATAAGAAAGGAAAATTAATTTCTAAATCAATGCCAAAGTGATTAAAGGAAAACCTAACATCACTTATTTACAAAAGTAAATAACAAAATCTATGAGGCTTATTAATATTTATATTTGGACAAATTTTGCTAAAAAGTGGCATTTTTTTTACATTATTAAGGAAGGAAATTTGGCACGGTAAACATAACTTACGAAAGGCACCAAAAAAATGTTAAAATCCTAGTGAAAATCAACCGGAATTAAAAACTTCAAGAATACATCCTTACATACCTTCTGCCAAAATACTTGTCATCAAATGCTCAAAGTCATAAATTACACTAAAAACAAGATACTTTTATGATTTAATAAATTTGTATTTCCTAAAATAAATATTTTGGTTTATTCAAAATTTTTAATGCTAAACTTTTGAATCAGGGTTGAACCGATCAAACCACGAACTAAAAGGTTTCCGGTTCACTCTTTGGTCCAAATTTAGAAACATTGCCATTCACATTAAGGCTTTCAAGTTTAGTCCAGTTGGTCTGACCTTTATAGCAGGCTAGTTTCCAAGACATATATTAGGTTATAAATTGATAAGAAAAGAAAGTATGAGTAATACTGGGCCTCGAGTTTGGGCCTGGTTTTCTGTTCGGCTGCCTTATAAGATTTTATTTTATTTTTTGTGTGGCATGAGCTCTTTCATTTCCTTTGAAGCCCATTTTGATAAATTGCTACAAACCCGAAAGCGAGTAACTTTGTCTGGTGTGGTTAATTGATTTAGCCGTTGAAAAATGTTTATTACCAATAAATATTCCAAAGTAATCTATACAGATGTCATTTAAAATAAACATTATGTGCAAAACCAAGATATTTTTGTATAAGATGTTTCTGTTGAGCTGCTTGCTTTTGAGTCTATTGTAAGTTGTTTAGGTTTCCTGTGGTACGATCCTAGATTTGTAGTAGGAGATTTCTTCCGTTCTTAAAAGTAAAAGCTTACTGCCTATTCCATTTGTTGATAACAATTAATTTTTTTAAAAAAACTTTTGCACTTCAATGTATAATAATATAATAAAATTCATCGAATATTACATTTCACTAGAAAATAAATAGGCTTGTTTGAGATAGTAATTAAACTTTTACATTTATTATATACCTAATATTAAAAAAATCCTGATTTATTTTTAATTAAACACAAAATATGCAACAACCAATTTATCATGAATTATACCAAAACTACTAAACTTGCTCATGTATAAATAAAAAGTGCATTTGGAAAAATTATTGTACATGGTTCATAGTAAATAATTCAAATTCATTGAAAAAGATAAATATTGCAAGAAGGGAGGGAATCTATAACAAAAAATAAATTTGAAGACAGTCAAATAAAAAAAGGGTTCAATGTGACCTTATAATTGAATTATCAATCTTTTTTTATAAGAGCCGTAAATCTGATAAACTCCTCTTTTATGAAGACATACAATGATAAAAGTAACTTATAGATTTTAAATAACTATCTTACTAAGTTAAATAAAAATTCATAGTAGTAAAATCTCTAAATACATAAATTAATGACAAACTACTAACAATTCCCTGCTAGTTTGCCGCTAGTTTGGATTTTCTTTTCATACGACAAGTATTATACTTAAAGAATGTGTCTCTCGACTTGAACCATTCCCTAATGCACAAGGCTATAAAATTGATGGTGTTTGAAGATTGAATTCCAATCCTTTATATTGTAAAAAGCACACAATACACATATCTTACTTTTCAAGAATTTTTAACTACCTTAGCACATTAATAGCCATGTGCTAATCCTGATTGTTCATGAATTTTTATGAGAGACTGCCAACTCTCTCGTTGAAGTGGCACCACTTCTAACATTCATACAAGTGGAGTTTCGTATAGTGTCCCAGTTACTCAAGACATTTAAATCAATATACTGCATTAAGGATTTATATTCATCCTTCCTAAATGTAAATTGTCAACACTTGACTTTATAAATTTTGGAATGGAAGTTCTAGTGCTTATAAACGCATATCAACAACTTGTTTTACCCATTAAACTTCAAGTCTTAGTATTTACTAAGAAGAAGCTGGGTTCCCATTGTTGGTACTTAACAAAGGTTTTAATCCAATTCCATACAAAGTACTTTGTACTAAATTTCTAGGAAGAGCTTTTGTAAAAGAATCAGCTAAATTATTCCCAAATTTCACAAAGGCTATGGTGATCCCTCCATTTAAAATCAAATCTATTACATACTTATGTTTAAGGCCTTAAGACATAAGCTCATGATACCACTTTGTTAATTTTTTTTAGGGCATAAATTAAGAGACAATACTTTAGTTAGCATTGCAAAAAATGGCTTACAAAAGACTTGTATTGAAACTGAAAATGAGTTTATGTCATTCATTCATCAACTCACTATTTATAGTATTTATATGAAACAAACTAACACAATTTCTAGCTAACAATTAACCGAAAAAATCTCAACAAAACTACTTAATAACATAATCTTCTACCTAGAAAATCTTGACTAAAATATTTCTTAACAAACCAACATGATCTTTGGCTAACAAATATCCTAACAATAAAATTTATTCTTCTACTAATTAAATTATTTTAGTACCAAGCATAATATAATAAAAATCTGCAAGAAAAGTTGGCATATCTCAACAAACCCTCGGCACAGCAATTGAATGGGCAATGGCAGAAGTAACAAGAAACCAAGAAGCCTTTTCTAAACTTCTTGATGAACTTTTGAAAAATGCACTGAAAGAATAGCCTTAAGTGAGAAGCGCTTAACACAGTTACCATACTTGCAAGCTTGTATCAAAGAAACACTTCGACTGCATCCTCCAACCCCGCTTCTTGTACCTCGTTATCCATCACAAATATGCGAGCTCATGAACTACAAAATTGCAAAGAATAGCTTGGTGGTTGTAAATGCATGTCTGAAGACAGGATGCAAGGGCTTGGGAAGACCATCAAAGCTTCAAACCAGAATGATTCCTCGGCAGAAGTCTTGATGTCTGACAGGTGTAGAGCCTGTGCAATAATAATAATAATAATAATCCTAGTCGCCAACAAGGTAGTTCCGTGTCAATTCTAATACTGGAGTAGGGACTCTGGATGTGCAATGAGTTACTAGAGTCACTCTGGTTCCAAAGAGTTTACTAAATCCGATATACCAGAATTTATTCACGAAAAATCTTTAATTTGTATATAGGGCAAGTAGGGTCGTATCCTCAGGGACAGGGGAAAGTTTGTTCCTTTTCAAGTTAAAACAAAATGGGGGGATTTTCAAGATTTAACGACTAATAGAATATCACCAAGGCAATGAAACGTGCAAAAGAAATTAGGAGAGACAATTAATGGAAAAACTCTAGCCAAGGTTACACTTCAGAGATGGTTCAAGTAACTGATTATTGATGCAGTTATAATTCCAATATTCATTAATAAGCAGATTTTTAACTGTCGATACGAACTGACAGTCAGTTTCTTCTTACTGTTTCAATAGTCAAGGTACAACTATTGACTACTTCTCTAATTTAGGAATAACTCTAGGTACGACCATAGGATTTAATTCTCCAATTGCATTATAAACTAGAGAAATCCTACTCTAATCAATAAATATGCTACGGGGTTTATTTAAATTAGATTGTACATTTCCCTGACATAAATCCAATTACGTCAGTTGCTACCGGGATTAGAGTAGTCAAGCAATTACAGATTCAACTACTCTAATTAGCAGATAGATTACGTGAATAATTAAATATTGCGCACCTATTCAATTACACACAATAATCATAGCCACAAAAAGCAGAAAACATACAAATACCAATGGTTGAAGGAAGCACTTAAAATAATTTAGATCTCACAGTTATTGTTGAACCAAATCTTCAGTTGTCTCCTTGACTAGAAATGGGTGATTAGTTCATCCTCGTTGGAGTAATACCGCGCGAATTAATTATTTCTGTTATCATCAAAAGATTCCCCAAAGAAAGTAATGAACAAAACTTTTTATTGGGCAAGACGAAGGAAAATAATAGGAAGAGAATCAAAAGTCGAAGCCGTTTGTTTCTTGTTACTCCTAGTCGTCCCGTCTGCTCCCCCCAAAAACTCAAGCTAAAAAGACTTCCCAATAATCTAGAATCCTAATCTATGTGAACTTTCCTAATCTAACAGATTTCCTAAAAATATGATTTCCTAATAGTACTCAACTACTAAATAGAAAAAGGCAATAATTATTCCAGCATAGCATCGGACTTGTAATCCACAATTCTTTGGAAGCTACCCCCGTATGTGTGAGATCCTGACAATCTCGTTTTGGGACCGTGATTTAAGCACGCCCACGCCTAACTGTCAGAAAGTCTTCTGGAAGATTGATTTTCAGCACCTTTTTTTCACCAATTTCTGTAATAAACACCAAATACAAAACCTGAGTAGAATCTACCAAATAATGCAATATTTAGCCCGAACGATTATGAAATATTAATGAAATACCCTACTAAAATGTACCCTATTAATCTCCTTCATACCTAAGCTATGCTTGTTCTCAAGCATATTCCAACTCAGAAACGCAATCAAGATACCAAACAATTCCTAACAAGTCATACCAATAAAGGCATCGCACATTCCCCAACAATTTTATCATACTCAAAATATATCAAACTGACATTCCTCACATTAAATATGCACTCATTCACTCCAAAGTGTATAGGGTATAAAACTGCTCTCAAATCGACACAATGGAATGACATTACCATAAGCTTGCTCATATATCACATCTTCACCACTCAACCATGAATCAAATGCAAAAATCAAAGGAACTTTCATACGGTTGTAATGGGACTCGGGTGAAGGTAGGATAGAAGGATAATTTAAGGTGTAAATATGCCAAAGAAAATGCCAAAAGTCCAATGCACAACTTCCTTGTAAGTTTACACTTCCAAGGCATGCTGCACTTCCATCAACCACCCAAGTGAAAGCAATTGCCGGTACTTCCCATAATCACAATTCAAGAAGTATGCACGAGAGCATGTTGTACACGTTTTTCACTCTCTTTTACTTATGTTTATTTGCTTCTTTTTTTTTTTTGACACAAACATCCCGGAAAACACATGAACTTGTTACACTTTCTTTTCTCATTCTTTGCCTTGCAATTAGTACACTTTCATGCAATGAAATTTGATCATTTCTCTAGCATAAATGTACAAAGAGAAAGTCTAAAAAGAGGTCTTAGGCTAATAATTGGGGTATCAAACAAAGACAAGGGTTAAAGGTTAAACTTGGCTCACTAAAGGTAGGTTTTTGAGCAAGTCAAAAATGGTTCAATCCTGGGTGCCCTCGTCATTTTAATGCATCTAATTCAACAAAATTGTGATCTCGACATGCATAACAAAGCAAGTTCTAGAATGATCAAACCATGTGTACTACCATTCGACAAACGAAAAGCGAAACATAGAGCAAATATAGAGTATAATGCTCATAATTAGGTCCAACAATCTCACAAGTGATCAGGAATCAATGTCAAATCCAGCATATTCATCAATTAATTCCATCATCAAGAAAAGTAGAAAACCCCATGGCATGAACTCACTATTCATACTCGCATCTCAATTGCATTCATCATTGTTTAAAACAAAGAACTAATAAGGAAAAGAAAATGCAAAACAAACACCTAAAAGTATAGCTAACCCTCCCCCACACCTAAACCTTACATTGTCCCCAATGTAAGTAGTAAAGAACAAGGGAATGAAGTAAAGGGACAACGAAACTTCCCTAAACATGGAGGAGGGTACCAATGGACTAAGGTTTGGGAGGAAATGGTGGATGGAAACCCACGTGGTGGAAATAGTGAGCGAAGTTCTGGGCCATGCAGGACTCCTAGCGCTCGATCTGCTCCAATCGAGAATCCATCTGATGTAACTGGAAGCGGAGATCTGCTGAATACCTCTCTTCAGAAGATGATAGTGGTGGCACACAAGGGGAAGGACTAGGGGCATCAGTAGAAGTACTGCCAGTCTCAGAGGCAGTAGTTTTGAAAGCCTTGCGCTTTGGTGAGAGTTGGATCGGCCCTGGAGGGGTGAACTGGAAGACACCGTTGATCTGTTGAACTAAACCCATTTTTCCCAAACAAATCAAATCAAGGGGTTCCATAGTATAAGCCAAATGCAGATTATGATTATTCAAATCCACAATCCCAAGATTAACGGCCAAATGAGTGATATATGAACCCAAAATTAATGACTTATTTTTCTTACTCAAGACAGTCCGGAAGTGAGAAGCAAACCAACACCCCAAGTTAACTTTAACTTCAGCAACCATACACCAAATAAAAAAAGCACTCGAATTTTGTCAAAGTACCCGAACTGTCCTTCCTATCCGAGAAGGTATAAGCCATGAAACTGTGAAAATAATGAAAAACGGGGTTCTTTAGGTAAGAGGCCTTAGACTGGCTAGGATCGTAAGATTGGGTATCAACTGACAAATCCTTCCAGTAGCCAATGTTATGGGAGAAAAAGGGTTCAGTGTATTCACAGGCACTCGCCATATATTCAGCAGATTGAGAATAGGAGATATCAACAAAGCCAAAAGCCAAATTAAATTCAGTAATAGACTGTTTGAATTCCTTACCCATCAATCGAAAACGAACCACATCAGGAGTCGTAACAGAAAATTCATCAGGTATATTGAACTCAAAAGTGGCATAAAATTTTCATGTTAACTCAGTAAAAGCAGGCAAAATAATTGAAACGTAATTGGTCCAACCGATGGCAGCTATCTTCCTAGTGACCTCATCTCTAATGTTCAAAATGTTTAGTGCGGGGTTATGGATAAATTTACAAGAAATAATTTTTTTTGTACAAGCAGTGGCATACCGTTCCTTATCGGCGGCCTTAGTGAAGGTCAGATAACTGCCAAAGTGTGCCAGGGAAGAGAGGTGAATCCCCCTGGTCCTCTCAAGGCGGGATCGGGGACTACCCGAAACAGTTGTTTAGGAAGGTCCACTCAAAGGAATAATGGGTTGGGGCGAAGAAGTGCTGGCGGTGGATTGCTTTTTAGCATGCTTTTTAGCCATTTGGTGTAACAAGGGATCGAGAATAATGAAATAAACAAGGTCACACCCCCAAACTGACAGAAAGACACTAGGTACAGGTGGAGTACTAAGTAACTACTTAAAATCCAGTTGTGAGAGGTCAATGTCAAAGCAACAGGGATGGGTTAATGGGAGATAGCGAAACCAGAAAGTGCAATCCAATTAATCAATCAAGTCAACCAATTTTCAAATAACTATCCCTTCCCAATGCGGAATTGATGCAAATTCCCAAATAATTCTAAGGAAGCATCAAATAGTCAAAAGACTCAATAAGCCACAAAACATCTGTCATCAGCTACCAAAGAAAATATCTGTCCTCGGCTATTACAGAAAGTAAAATCAAGGGACAGAAGAACCTGACAACGACTTAACAACGGTGGAGAGCCCCGTGACGTTGGTGACAGTAGCGAATTGAGAGGAAACGGAGGGCTACGACCAGCGGCAATGGTGGCGCCCGACGGCAGTAGAGACTACAGCAGTTGCTTGAGTTGGGTGGCTGGCGGTGGCGCATGGCGTGACGGTGGAATGGTGTTACAACAGCAGCGACGAATGGACTGGTGGCGTGCGCGATGCTGTGGTGAGACGAAACGGACAGCAGCGAGCGCGCAACCGATGATGCGCTAAGGTTAGCGGGCGAGTCAACGGTCGTGCGAACAAGCGACGGGCAGCGCGCTAGGCGCGGTCGGCAGGCTAGCGCGCTGGGGTGACGCGTGAGGGCTGCGCGAAAGCGAATAGCGGCGATCATGCGAGGGAAGGCAACAGTGGGAAAGGGGAAGAGAAAGAAAAGGAAGAAAAAGAAAAGAGAGAAGAAGAATACAACACCCTTTTTTTTGAACCACTGTATTAGGTGTGGGCACGCCTAACTGCCCTAAAATCTTCTGACCAACCCTCGAAAATTAAGATCCTTAAGCATGACCACCTGGCGTGGGTACGCCTAACTCATGCCGAATCTTCTGCCCAAACGATGAAAATTCATGCCTTAGGCGTGACCACTTAACGTGGGCACGTCTAACTAGTGAAGAGTTTTCTGCCAGCAAATGAAAATTGCCTTCCTTAGACGTGCCTAATTGGCGTGGACATGTCTAATTGGTAGGAAGCCTGCTAATCATCCATAACGAAAATTTAAGCCATCAAATATGAAAAGTTCAAGAGAAACATATTAAAACACATAGAAAACAAATCAAATAACTAAAAAAAATGGATTGGGTTGTCTCACAATAAACGCATTTCTTTAATGTCTTTGGCTAAACTGCGCCGGAAACTTTTCAATCTATATAGATGGGATTCTCAAGCTACATAGATTCGATTTTGTCTACTGTAAAACCATCATAATAGGGCATAAGACGACAGCCATTCACTACGAATTTCTTCTCCGCTTTCAGACTTTGAATTTCAACTGCACCATAGTGAAAGACATTAGTAATAACAAATGGATCTATCCAACGAGAGCATAATTTATCTGGGAAGAGCTTAAACTTGGAATGATAGAGGAGGACTTTTTGTCCAATTTCGAAAGTTTTCCTTGAAATGTGTTGATCATGAAAAACCCTGTTTCTCTCTTTGTAGATCATGGCATTCTCGTACGCTTCATTCCTTAACTCTTTCAACTCTTGCAATTGGACCTTCCTCTATACTCCCGCTTCGACCAAGTCCATACTACATTATTTAATTGTCCAAAATGCCTTATGCTCCAATTTAACTGGAAAATGGCACGGCTTCTCAAATACCAACCTATAGGGAGACATCCCAATAGGTGTTTTGTATGCAGTCCTATATGCCCAGAGTGCATCCTCCAATCGTGAACTCCAATTCTTCCTATCAGGGCAAACCATTTTCTCCCAAATAGACTTAATATCTTTATTCGAAATTTCAGCTTGCCCATTCGTTTGAGGGTGATACGATGTAGAAATCTTGTGAAGAACACCATACTTACGAAGTAGAGCCGCAATTACCCAATTACAAAAGTGTTTTCCTCGGTCACTAATCATGGCCCGCGGCATCCTAAAACGAACAAAAATGTGAGATTTGACAAAGTCTGCAACTACCTTGTAATCGTTAGTTCGGGTGGCTTTTACTTCCACCCACTTTGAGACATAGTCGACAGCCAATAAAATATACAAAAAAATCATAAGAGGATGAAAATAGGCCCATAAAGCCAATACGCCATACTTCAAAATTTTCACAAATTAATATGGGGTTTTGGGGCATGCGGTCTCTACGGGAAACATTACCTATCCTCTGATATTTATCGCAAGATTTGCAAAATGGATATGCATCTTTGAATAGGGTAGGCCAATAAAAATCACTCTCCAACACTTTACGGGCTGTTCTTTTTTGTCCAAAATGACCCCCACATGCATAAGAGTGACAAAAAGTTAAAATAGAAGTAAATTTATTGTCACTTACGCATCTTCTCATTACTTGATTTGCACAATGCTTCCAGAGATATGGGTCGTCCCATATATAATACTTAGCATCACTCTTGATTTTATCCTTTTTCACCTTTGGCCATCCTGCAGGAAATTGATTAGTGACCAGATAATTTACCATATCTGCATACCAAAGAAAAGATGATTGTAGAGAAAATAAGTGCTTATCAGGAAAAGTTTCCCTTAAGGGAAAGTCCTCCTTTGCAGTAGGCAATCTACTCAGGTGATCAGCAACTAGATTTCCTGCCCCTCTTTTATCTCCACTTTCTAGATCAAATTTTTGGAGTAGTAATATCCATCGAATCAACCTCGGCTTAGTTTCTTTCTTGGTCATCAAATACCGCAACACTGCATGATCAGAATATACAATCACTTTAGCTCTTAACAAGTAAGATCTAAATTTTTCTAAAGCAAAAATAACAGCTAAAAACTCTTTTTTTGTAGTGGAGTAGTTCAATTGATGCCCTCGAAGTGTAATAGATTGCATGAGCGGCCTTTCCAACTTTTTGCCCAAGACTGCCCCCACTGAGTGCCACTTGCATCACACATGATCTCGAACGGAAGGCTCCAGTCCGGAGGTTGGATGATCGGTGGTGAGGTCAATAACTCTTTCAACTTATCGAACGCCTTCTTGCAATCATCATTGAATTCAAATGACACATCTTTTTGTAGGAGTTGGAACAGTGGAGCCTTAATTTTTGAAAAGTCCTTAATAAACCTACGATAGAACCCTGCATATCCAAAAAAGAACGCACTTCCCGTACGCTTACGGGATAAGGTAAGGAAATTACAAGATCTATCTTGGCTTTGTCTATTTCAATACCCTTAGAGGACACCACATGACCTAAAACTATCTCATATTCAACCATAAAATGACATTTTTCTCAATTAAAAACTAGGTTAGTTTCAATACATCTTCTCAAAATTAAGGTCAAATTATCAAGGCATTCATCAAAACTGTCACCATAGACACTGAAATCATCCATAAATATTTCTATGATTTTCTTCACATACTCAGAAAAGATACTTACCATACACTTCTAGAACGTTGCAAGCGTATTACACAGTCTGAAAGGCATTCTTCTATAGGCAAAGGTACCAAACGGGCATGTGAATGTTGTTTTATTTTGGTCCTCCGGTGCTATGGCAATCTGAAAGTAACCTGAAAATCATCTAAAAAGCAATAGTAAGTTCGATAGGCTAATCTTTCAATCATTTGATCAATAAAGGGAAGAAGGTAGTAGTTCTTTTTAGTCAGTGCATTGAGCTTGCAGTAGTCTATGCACTGACGCCATCCGGTAGGCTTGCGAATTGGAACAAGCTCACCTTCATGGTTTGTTTCTACCGTTATTCTAGCTTTCTTAGGGGCTACTTGCACCGGGCTAACCCACTGACTGTCGGAAATAGCAAAAATTATCCCCACATCGAGAAGTTTGAGTATTTCACTTTTCACCACCTCCATCATCATCGGGTTCAACCTCCTTTGCGGCTGACGTACTGGCTTTGCATCCTCTTCAATCCTAATCCGATGCATACACAATGAGGGACTTATGCCTTTGATATCAGCAATGGACCATCTTATCGCCTCCTTATGTTCCTGTAGCACCCTTATCAACTTTTCGTCCTGCACGGCTCATTTTTTTTTTTGTCGAAACGTTAGCTTGATATATATATCACCGTAATCTTTACAGTATTTGGACAAAGGTCCAATCAAAAGGGACAAACAGTCCTACAAAATTCACTGATGCCTAGCATCTAAGATTGGGATTCACCCATTCTTCATCTAACCAGATGTTTAGAGTATGAATGCTCAACTTAATACTTTCTAATTTCCTAGACTTACTAGTTTTTACTTGGTACAAATTAGATTAAATCATTTTTTACCTAAAAAAAATTAGGGCAAATTACACTTTATCCCCAGTGATATAGCAATTTTTCACATAATCCCCTATGGTTTTAAACGTTATACATTACCTCCTCATGGTTTGGATTAAAGTGTCAAAATGACGGAAATGATCATACGTAACAGAACCTTTAAAAATATTGAAATTACCATTATAAATACATGACACACTAACCCCATATGGTTTTATGTTTCACCATATAATCCTCTTATGATTTAATACTTTACCATATAACTCCCTTATTATTTTCAAAATATACATATAACCTCTCTTGGTTAATAAATCATTTTCAATTTTACATAAGGGTATTTTTGATATTTTAGGTGACTCCGTTATGAATGATCATTTCCGTCATTTTGATATTTTAATCAAAACCATGAGAGGGTTATGTATAACTTTTAAAGCGACGGGGGTTATGTGAAAAATCACTAAATCACAAAGGGTAAAGTGTAATTTGCCCAAAAGATTAATCATTTTTTGTTGCCAAATTGGTATTGAATCTATAATTGTTTACACTTTCTGGATACTTGATTTATAGTGAAGGAGAAGACGAAAGAATTCTTACGAATGCAAACTCGAATACTCGTATCTTTCGTCATCACATATATACCGGATTTGGATGCAAGAACAGTTGATGAATCCTCACATTGTCACATTATACCAAATACAAAATGACGAACCTCAAGACAAAAATTCAAAGCAATAACCCTCCCCAAAAAAAGGGTAAATTATCTTTTACCCACCTCTAATTTGATACTTTACCAGATAACTCCCTATACTTTAAAAATCTATATATAACTCCTTCATGATTTAGATTAAAGTATCACCATTAGTTTTTCTATAAAACTAACTATCAATAATAGAATTTCAAAGTCAAACTAATAAATTGATAAATTGTCAATAATAAAAAGTCAAAATATAGGTTTTCAAAATCATCTCTTCTCTTCCCAGAAGAAAAGAGAGAGAGAGAGAGAAAGACAAGTAAAAAAAAAAAGAAAAAAAGTAGTGAAAGAGTGAATTTGCCTATTTACTTGACTTAATTTTTTACTATTGACAGTTAGTTTTAATAAACAAACTAACAGTTGACACTTTAACCTAAATCATGAGAGGTTATATATAGATTTTTAAATCATAGGAGGGATATGTGGTAAAGTATCCAATCACAGGGAGATAAAAGGTAATTTATCCAAAAAAAAAAAGGAAAAAAGGCTCTCAAAGGAAAAAAAGGAAAAAAATTCAATGGTAAAAAAGAGGTCAAGCTCCTAAGCAGGAAGCTGCCTAATGGTAATGGCGATGTTCTAACACCTCTGACCAATATTGTCCCACAATTAACCGCCTCATTGGGCCGTGGGTTTTGTTTCTGGAGGTGGGATTATAGCCCACAACAAGCGAAGAGCCCAAGCCCGCAGGTCAAGAAGCCCAGCACCCCTCCAAAAGGCCTCGGTCAAGTGAGGGGACACTCAAGACAGGTGATATAGCCGCCCAGGACTTTCTTCTTAACCGATGTGGGATCATTACAATCCATCCCCCTTAGGGAACCCAGCGTCCTCGCTGGCACACCGGGGTCGGGAACCTGGCTCTGATACCAACTCTAACACCTCTGACCAATATTGCCCCACAGTTAACCGCCCCATTGGGCCGTGAGTTTTGTTCCTGGAGGTGGGGTTATAACCCACAACAAGCGAAGAGCCCAAGCCCGCAGGTCAAGAAACCCAGCACCCCTCCAAAAAGCCTCGGTCAGGTGAGGGGACACTCACGACAGGTGATATAGCCGCCCAGGATTTCCTCCCTAACCGATGTGGGATCATTACAGATATCCAGTTAGATCTAATTAGTTGTTAAACAAACATCACAGCCACCATTGCTGTCTTTATATATTGGGATGATCATTGGTCAATGATCATGTTGATATTTGAGTCGAACTTGACTAGTATCAAAACAGTAATAAGCTTTTATTTGTCTTTGTCCACATGTTATTGTTGGAGAGAGATTGTAAATTCAAATAAATAATGAGCATTTTGGTAGGATATAAATAATCCACTATGAAGATCCGAGCCAGACAAATTTTTAAATAAAACATAAAAAAGGACACACATAATCAATTGAACAAGAGAAAGTACATAAATGGATCAAGTGTGGTACTTAGTCTAGCAAAAACTAATGAGGTGTTTGGTTAATAATTAGGAATTGCAATCGGAATCAAGAATCATAAACTTCATTATAAGTATGGGTTTTGATCCTTTTTTTTTTTACGTGTTTTGATTTGGAAGTCAAATGCGTTTCATACTAATAAAAAGTTAATTAATATAAAACCCAAATTATCATCCCTAAGCCTTTTATTTAACCAATTTGGTCCTTAAACTTTTTTTTGTAGCTAATTTAGACTTTGTTTGATAACCCAATTCAACATTTAAATTTAATAGATTCAGATTTTATTATGTTCAGACACGTTTGATAACAAAAAATTAAATATCTAAATTAATTAAGTGACACTAAATTTTCTACACAAAATTTGCTTCCAGAAATAAGTAATATGCTATTCACTTATCATTTAATATAATATACATTCAAATGTATCAAATTTAGTATTTAACAATTTAATAATTCAACAAATTCAGATTTTATTTTTTAAACTTCAATTTTATCAAACGCACCCTTATTCTTAGTCTTGATATCCAAATACTAGTGAAATCGAATTCTTGGGCACAACAAAAGAGTACGTAATTTTGAAAACCAACCGTGTCTCTTGAACTATTATTCTATTACTCGTTAGTTAGTTTGAATACGGTCAACTTATATCGGAGGACGTGACTAGAGACTAGCATCGAAAAATTATCATTTGACATCACTCCATTCTCCAGTAGTACTTTATACTATCAGTATGTGGCATATTGCTTAATTTGATTAAAAACCGGTGAATTTTATCAACCAATTTTGAGTTTAATATTAACCAATATACAACTAATCTTTACATTTTTAGGGAACAAAACTGCAAAGCAAACATGTATTATACGTATAGAGTCCTCCCAAGTAATTTCCCAACCATGGATGTTGCATTATTTTCCACTCTTTTCTTTCACATATATTTTACAATTTCAAGTTTCAATAGAAGGAAGAAAAAAAAAACAAGTTTTGTTTACCAAGGATCCTTGAAATTTTATTTCATTGCATAAACAGTCAAATGTAAACAGACATGCATCTATGAGATACCACTTCTGGTAATGTCCATAGATGGACAATTTCATTGTCTTGCACAACTAAAGTTTGTAGCCACTTAATCTGCCTTTGGATCTTGCAATTCATGCCAGGAGAACACATCTACGGTATTGACCAATAGCCCAAATAGGGAATATGTTTCGATAAGATGAATAGTTTAGAGTGCAATTCTTCATGAATGCTCCTGTAATTTCCTATCAAAGAAATGTGCAGGGAGATTAACTGTGTTGAAATAAACTTAAGAGCACAACGATAAACAGAAAAAGAAAAGTAAATATTGAGCTTGATTTACGTGAAATTTTTGGTATTAACTCGCATTGAACATATGTACCTGTTGAGGGAAGTCTCCATCTTCCAACTGGGAATTTATTAGTAGTCGAATTCCACGATGTATGGGGGTCCGGTCAATTTTGGCCTAATTTGAGGGAAAAAAAATTAGAACCAATTGACTTAAAATGGACAAAATTTCAAAGAACAAAGAAAAAAAATTGCCATTTAAGGTCCTAATCTCAATTGATCAAACTAACCTGGCCGGCGTTGATGAGCGATAACAATGCCCATGAAGTTTGCACCAAATTTGACCGATTTTTTTCTAGATTAGTGTATACCTGTTACAACAAAAAAAAAAAAAAATCCGAAAATAGAAATTTGTGCCAGATTTTCCCAAAAAAAAAAAGGTTGAAATAAAATGGAAAACAAAAATGCACACCTTGTCTGAGCATGAAAGATAACTCTCTCCCCATCCACCATCAGGTAATTGCTTTGATAGCAAAAATTGACATGCTTTACGTAGGGCGGCAGAGTTGTGATAGTTTTTGCCACATGCAACCAACCCCTCTACTGCATACCAAGTCCCATATGTGTAACAGATTCCCCAGCAACCAGACCTATTGCATATAGAACTTTCAATTTAGTCCGAGTAAGCTAGACTATAAAACCACCAGCCTTTGGCCTGGTGGTTACCACCAATGCATTAAGGTTTGGTGGGGTGGGAGACAAGAGTTCAACCTTGCCTCCCACCAATTTGCCACAATTAAATGTGGCCTTACTTAAAAAAATTCAGACAGGTGTAGTCCCCTTTGATTTATCCCAGGACCTCTTCGAACCCTCTCCCTCCCCATAATGTAGGAAGCTATCGTATCGACAAAAAAAAAAAAAAAAGCTAGACTATAAGGTTGATAATGGTCCGAGATAAAAGCGATAAAACTAAGATTTCACATAAAATTTTTCTAGGATAAAACAAGATAGGCAGTGCAAGAAATACGAAGGAATTGAGATTGGCACTATGGAATCCAGACCATGAACCATCAGGCTCTTGTGTATCCTCAATATACTTGATTCCACCTGAAATGCAGTTCTCTATTTCCTTTCTCCTGTGCCCAGGATGCCACTTCTTAAATAGTGCTAGCCCTTGAATTGCTGAACTGGTGCATTCCACATACCTGGTGCAACATATTAATTTCCAGTCATCCACAGCTAATTGACAAGTAGTTCTTGGGCTTATGGTGAATGAGAACAAACCACAAATCTTACTCTCGCTCGATTAGAACATCTTCAAAAAACTCGGTAGGGTTGAATTTCTGAAAAAGATTGCACGTAATAGTTTATCAATTTTGAACAAAGGCAAGACACTGGAGTGTTAACAATTAGGGACAAATTGGGGAAAAGATGTTGTTCATAATAAGTGTTTGAATGTGAAGTATTTTAATCGTAATTGGCTTAGATCACTTACCTCTAACCATCTGTATGCTCGCTGAGGCTCCCATGCCGGAAAACCGCCATTTTTACTCTACGTAATTGAAGCAAGAAACAACTTTAGTATGAGCAAAAGGGTCAACAAAATAGGAATAAAAATATACGAGGATTTAATTAATTTAACAAGAGTTTAAGGTTACTTGTAGTGACAAAATAATGTTCACAGCATCAAACAAACGTTCTGTATCCATTCTCTCCCCGACCAGTTCTGAGGGCATTTCTGCACACAAGAGAGCAACCTAAAAAAAAAAAAAGAAGGAAATTTGAAAATGTACATAAACTTTGAGTTTGAAATCCATAGACTATTCCAAACCAGTAGTTGCATTTTAATACAACTAAGCTATTTGTTTATTTTTTGTCCTTATCCCTAAATTTTAAGGCATATCCACCTCTACCTTTTGGACACTAACTCCATTTTCTAAACTCTTGAGCGCTAGAAAGTGACAAATTCAACTTTTGTATGCATCTGTGGTTCTCAAAATAACAATGTCTATAATACTGTGATACTACTATTGCCCTGAAAAAGAATTATAAAAATTGACAAACAATGAAGCAAGTTTTAGACATTTTTGGCTTCACAATTCTACTTGTTTCATCCCCTGAATAAACACGTACGCTGATATAGAAAGTACCCCCACCCCCCCCCCCCCCCCCCCTCTTCTCTTGAGGATGTGGAAAGTACCTTTAATCCTTCAGCAGTGCAGTCCGAAACTTGCCAGCCATGATCTTGCATTGCGAATGTCCAAGCCCCTTTAGAAATGTGGCGATACATTTCACCGAAATTTCCTGGAGGGTTATCTTGGACCTTGAAGCAGATCGACAAATAAAGTCAGAAGCTAAATTTATTTTTTTGTTCACAGAAGCTTCAAGGGTTTTTGATGCTACGTATGCTAGTACCTGTGATGCTTTTATGAAGTCGTGTGCTTTCTTGATTGTCGGTCCATATTCTTCATCAAGATTGCCGGACAAGATTGCTTGAATTGCAAAAGCCGCATCCCATGTTTGGGAACCAAAAGACTGCATCACATTCAATAGGTGAATTACCAAGGAAATGAAAATTTTGCTTGCTGATGGAAATTAGGCAATCCCCAACGGCATCAATATATTTTCAATGACATAAAAGGCTTGAGAATTTCCTAAATCATAACGGAATCTTTTTTAATGGAATTTATAAACATGTATAATGCTATCTCAATCAATTCTCCATGAGAAGCAATTTAGACCTGCATTTTCAAGCCGTCTTCAGCTACCCAAAAGTAATCAGGTATCCTGGCAAGATGGCGTTTATATGCTTCTGAATTCGGATCTTCCACCCAACAAGCAATTAGACAAAGCACCTGCACAAGATTGTAATAAATAGATAAACTGCCCCAATTCAGCCTTTTTGTCTTTCTTTTTGTTTTTGGCTTTTTTAAATTCTATCTTATTAACACTCTCATATAAGTACCTTCTCCACACATCCAATGCAAAGGTATCTGCTACTCTTGTCCTCATAATGGACATGTTCCATTGCCTTTCTCATTGCCTTATCTCTCAATGTTGAAAATGGCCACCGCTTAAGAATAGGTTCCGCGAAATGATGTAGGAATCCCCACAGCAAATCTTGTACTAAAGGGTGTGGGTAGTATAGATCCTCCTGATAGAAAAATACTTACAGTTAAATGTTAGGTAAACCTTTTTGTTTAAACCCATATGTCTAAAAGAAAAAGTAAAAAGATAGACCAATCAATTTATGTTTTGGAGTCAATTTAAGCTGACCTTTGCGCAAGTATTTCGTGCTTTATCCCAATTTATTTCATAATAAGGCTGTACATAAAGCTCTTGTCTTAGAGATATCACCAATCTAGTTATGGTCCCAACAAACCTCTTCCCATATAAATAGGACATTGGCATGTAAACCAAGCGGCAGTAACACAGCATCTTTTCTGCATTAGAATGATTGCAAGAAGCTTAAATCAGAAACTGTGTCCAATGCAATGCAATAAACTCTACTTGGCTTAGAAACACCCATAGCATCAGGAGCTAGAAACTTTTAGAGTCAAATCAGGGATGTATTAAGCAAGGAACCTGGATGAATAGGAAAGAATTTGGGGAGTAGCCAAAATTCAGGAGGCATTGGATTGCAGCCATCCCACTCGTATACTCCAAGTACCTAATTAATGGGAAAAAAAATTTTGTTTCCTTGTTTTTTCTTCTAACAATCTCTTGAATGTAAATGAGAAAAATCAAAGTTTGGATCACACCAAACACTTTAGAGGAGACATGGGAAACTTAAGTTACATGTACTAAACTACCGTTAGCCAAAGCTTTCCCCATGATGGAATCCCAACTGCACCACCGTGATCAAGGATCCATTTTCGGCCTCTAGCCACTGCCATATCTTCTCCATCTTCAGGGCCTTCTCCTAGCAACCTTAATGTTATGTAGCTAAGAACCGAGCCAAATATACTGCTGTGGCCCTCTATGTGTATACCCCAACCTCCATCTTCATTCTATACATTAACCCCATGAGAGAAGAAAATAATCAGAGACAAAATGCTAAAGGAATAATTTTTGTTAATTGCATTAAGCTAGTTATAGTTGAAAATGAAGAAATTTAACTGTCACCTGGTGATTGAAGATGTATCGAATAATCTCTTTTTTATGTTCAATTGATAAAACAGCATTCAATTCTCCCGTGACATACAACGCAATAACCTGTAGATTGTAGAATGTAATGATCCATTAATTTCTTTTGTTCATTTACTATAGAAGGTACCGTTCCACAACGAATTTTTTTTTCAAATTTATTTTTCTAATAGAAGAGGCATTAGGTTTAAGAAGTGGGAAGAGGACGTGGGGATTAGTACCTAGGTCTCTAATTTCTAATATTTTAATCTTAACTATTAGACTAACGTCTCTTTGATTTCACAAAAGATTGTTAATCATAGAATTTTCGTAACAGAGATAGGTAGAATTTTTTAATGGTGCGCCCTCCATTGGAGAATTATTGTGGCAAGTCGAATTTTCAGTCAAATATACTAGTCCTGATTTCTCTACGAAACATATATTCTTTGGATCCACATAGCTTATTGCGTACAAGGAATTGGTAAAAATGCTCTTTGTAGTAAATAACTCAAAATTGAAATCTTTTGGTAGTATTAAATCAAAATAAGTTCTCTTATATACACACACACAAACAAAATTAGGTAATGAACGTATTTTTCCTTTTTAAAACACTATCTCATAAAAAATTTTACAAGATTTTCGAAGTGAACTTATTAATGGAGGTAAGAAAAACAAAGGATTGGCAGATTCAACTAGCCAATGTACGATAGAAGGTACCTTTCCACAAGAAGTTGTTAACCAGTAGGATTTTCATTAATAGAGAAAGCAGAATTTTTTGTCAATTATACTAGTCCTGATTTCTCTGTGAAATGCATATTCTTAGAAAATGGCCATTTTGGTCCCTCATCTTGGGAGTCTTGATAATTTTAATTCCTTATCTATTCCTGCAATCATTTTAGTCCCTTTAAAAAAAAAAAAAAAAAAAAAAAACCAATCTAGAAGCTCTAACAGAAAATTAAAAATTTTTAATGGAGTTAGTAAGGTGCAATGTATGTGCATTTTTAAAATTGATTGTTTTGGTCCTTTAGATTCAAAGTTGTGTCTAATTTTGTGCTTTCAATAATTTAAACCCTCATTTCATAAAAAAAAAGTTAATATAAGATTTTAATAGAAAATTAGAAAAAAATAATAGAGCCAGTTCAATACTATAATCTACCTTTGAAATAAAAATAATAATTAAAAAAGTCACACACACACCCCAATAGATATGCGGTAGCATATGATAATGGTGCAAAACATATTATGCATGGGACTAATTCTATTAGAAATTTTCAATTTTCCATTCAAGGGCATAAATTGGCTTTTCATGGTAAACATAAGGGATTAAAATGGTTGTGATGATAAATAAGGGATCAAATTAGTCAAAATTTCGAAGACAAGGGACCAAAACTGCCATTTTCCCTATATTCTTTTAATACACACAATAAGCGGTTGATTGTGTACAAGGAAATGGTAAAATGCTCTTTTGTAGTAAATAACTCAAAATTGAAATCTGTTTGTAGTATTAACTCAAAATATGTTCTCTTATACGTACCTACGTACATATTGCAACTAGCTAATGAACGCACTTTGTCCTTTCAAAACACTAAGTGATCAGAAGTTTTACCAGATTTTTAGAATGAACTTACTAATGGAGGTAAGAAAAACAAAGGACCGGCAGATTCAGCTGGCCAGTGTCCATCATCTGCTTGCATGGTGGAATAGAAATTAATACCCAGTCTTAGTGTGGTGGTAACGGCTTCCCCTGTTACATCCTCAATTTCTTCAACTCCAATTGCCCGCGGAATTGTGGGCCAACATGAATTCTCCTTTCTTAGCTATATTGCAATAAGGCAGAGGAAAATTCAGAATGACCAGGAAGGAGTTTTAAGCATTTTATACTTTGTTCTATACCCTGTCAGTGGTTATTGGGATTTAACGGGAAAAAAAGAAGCACTGAAATAAGATGTTTATAAAGGATACATGAAAAACTTGATTAGAAAGAATTGTAGTTGGAGAGCCAAAGCGCTCGCAAGTAACTTGCAAGTGGTTTGGTAAACACTAACCGAGTTCAAGCTACTTGCTTTGTATAATGAGTCGAATGCTCGACATGCTTAATCAAGTATTTGTATCATTTATATATTACATATTTTAATTATGGAATGAATATTATGGGTTCATATTTTAATAAATTTACATGAAACAATGTTCGAAACTCGAGTTTGAGCTCGACAAGACTTGCAGTTTACTCAAACTCAAAAGAGTCAAAATCGAGCTTAATTTCCATTATGTCAAGTCGAGCTCGAGTTTAATGTCATGTACTCATTCAAGCTTGAGTTCGAGCTCAATAGTTTGAACTCTGATAGTGATTGAGCTCGAACTCGAGCATGGTGCTACTCGATCTCGATTCGACTCAATAGCACCCCTACCCCTGTGTACTAAATTAGTTTTTAATATTTTGTTTAAAACAAATTTAGTCCCTAAAGTTTCTGATTTTAGGCACATAGGACATCTAATGGAAATTGAAGAATGACTAACTGTCAACAACAAATTTTCATTAGTCAACAACTTTGAATTTGAACTTTTAGTCTCCAATATTTTTTATTTTGAATAATTATATTCTCTTAAATTTTAAATAGTGATGTTAAGGATGAAATGAGATGCAAACTAGAATAAAATGTATTAAATGGGTAATAAGAATTATAATTAAATTTATTTTTCTTCTTTTTTATTTAAGGGACAATTGCAGAAACCTCCCCTGAGGTTTCTGACACTAGCACTCACCTCCCCTATAATTTCTAAAATTGCACTAACCTCCCCCTAGGAGGAAATTGGACCTATTACTAATAATAAAATGTATGATTTTACTTTTATACCCTAACTAATTGTAGAAACTTAATGAAAGAATTTTAGAAAAGAAAATTTATTATTTGTCAACAAATTGAGTGACTAATTAAACTAGATTATCTGTGAGTTTTAACATTATTAGCCATTGTAAGCAAGACTAAGAAATAGTGCCAATTGAGGGGAGAAAACGGCGTACATGTTTCTATATTATGTTCTTCAAATCAGTCAAATTAAGTCTAATTTTATATAACTGCAGAGAGGAAGGCCAGTAAGCAATTCTGGAACTTATACTAAAGTAAGTATAAAGAGAACTTGCACAAATATATCTGCTCAAGTCATTACTATTTCAAAATTTCATCTAGTTCAGCCTACTACTACTTCTCAAGATGTTACATCTCTTTCCATTAATACAGTTATAACCCTATAATCTGGAAATAGCAGCAACAGCAACAGTTTTAAGTACGTGATTCTAATGCACTTACTGCAGTTTTCATTTACTAAACACAACTTTATCTTATTAGTATGCACTTCTAATTATTTGTAATTAGGCTTATCTCATACTCAGTAACTTTTAGTGATGCTTAAATATGCTATTAATTAGCTGATTGTTCAACGATATTTTTTTTGTATATGATTGGTGTTGACAATATAAGCAGTTGTGTTATCTCTACAAATAGTTATTCATATTACTAATAGAGAGTTTTAAAAGTAACATGTTTTCTTTATAAACTTTGCTGCAAAAACTTGAATATAAAGTCATTTAACTAGCCGTTAGTATCCACCGTTGATTCATATATTGTTAGTAAACTTCATTCAATTGCACTTACACCCCTTGAATTTTACTAATTCTTAATAACTTTTCATATTGTATCATTCTGTTGTTAATATAACTTGGCAAGCAGCATGAAGGGCAAATCTGGTACAAATTTCCCATCTCACTCCTTAAAAAACTTTTTTAATGGTAACTTTTCTGGCATGGACTAAAATCTGCAACACAAACCTTAAGTTCAAGAGTGGTAAGTGCTATTTTCTAAACCACAAGGGGGTGAGTGCTAGTATTAGAAACTTCAGGGGAGGTTTCTGCAATTATCCCTTTATTTAACTTATTCATCCCACTAATATCTCATATATACTTATTCTCTTTTGCATATTAAGTCTCAAGTTTAATTTATACATGTATATTATTGTTTTACACCGTTAATAATTAATTGATAATGAGTTATATCATTTTTTGTGATAATTAAATAGCTAATTGAATTTTCATTAAAATATAAGAAATATAAACTATTTGTGAATTAATCTTTTTTTTGGGGTTTTCTAATTAAGGCACCTAAATCATGCATAACCTACATTACTAGTGCACACACGAGCAATGATTGCCCTACCTTGAATTTATCAACTTGTCCTATTTAACTTTATATTTCCAAAATATTAACACTAATGTTTATAGTCACAATGGCTAACTACAAGAATTTGAAACCTACATGCATGACATATACAAGAATTTATGTAGTCGTAACTATATTAAACTTGAGACTAGCGATGCGAAAGAGAACAAGTACATGAAATATTAGTGGCATGAATAAATGAATAAAAATTAAAAAATGAGAAAAATACAATATTACCCATTAAACTCCTATTACCCATTAAATACAATTTCATTCTGATTTGCATCTTATTTCATTTTAAAACCCTTGATACCAATATTTAAAATTAAAGAGAATATAATAATTGAAAATTAAAATATTAGGGATCAAAAGTACAAATTCAAAGTTGTTGACTAACAGCTATTTAATCTTGACTGTTAATCATTCTTAAGTTTCTGAAGTTGTCCTAAATGTGCTGAAATTCATAAATTTTAGGGACCAAATTTGCTTTAGATGAAATATTAGAGACTAATTTATCACACATGTCAAATGTTAGGGATCAAAATTGCAATTCCTCCATTGCCTAATGTCATGACATCAATTTTCTTTCAAAAATTTTGGCATATTCTCAAATCTGATATCATTAAAGCCATTAGAAGCTTCTTACATTCTGGTCACATGCTAAAAACAGTAAACCATACCATTATCTCTCTCATACCTAAGGTTGAGAATCCCATTCAGGTTAAGCAGTTCAGACCCATAAGCCTTGGTAATGTCATTTACAAGATCATTTCCAAAATCCTAACAAAGGCTGAAAAAGGTTTTGGAAAAATGCATCAGCAAAAACCAGACAGCCTTTGTACTAGGAAGACAGATTTTGGACAATGTTATAAATTCTCATGAGTACTTGCATTATCTCAAAAACAAAATGCAGGGATCTCAAGGTTTTATGGCTTTAAAATTAGACATGTCAAAAGCTTATGACAAGGTGGAATAGAGCTATCTGAAAGCAATCATCATAAAAATGGGGTCATGTGACATATGGATAAACTGGATAATGGAGTGCATCACAACAGCTTCCTTTTCTTTCAACACAAATGGGGAACCTAGAGGATAAGTGATACCTACGAGGAGGATTAGGCAAGGTGATCCCTTATCACCTTACGTGTTCCTACTAGTATCAGAAGGCTTTTCCAACTTATTGGCTCAAGTAGAAAGGAACCACCAATTAATTGGGATAAAGATCAGCAGAAATGGCCCATCTATAACATCTTTTCTTTACTAATGACTCCCTGATCTTTTGCAAAGCAAAAACTACTCAAGTAGATCAAGTAGAAGAAGTAATGAGAATCTTAAAAATGTATGAAAAAGGTTCAGGACAGATGATCAATATGAATAAGTCCTCAGTTTTCTTTAGCAAGAATATGGAGCAGGAAGAACAAAGAGAGATTTGCACCAGATTAGGAAACATAAAATTGGTAAACCAAGGGAAATACTTGGGGTTGCCAATGGTCATCACAAGAACCAAAGACCAAGGTTTTGGTTTCATCAGAGAAAACTATAGAAAACTATTTCAAGCTAGAGGAACAAAATGCTAGCCATACAGGGAAAGAGGTTTTACTGAAACCAAACCATGGCAATGCCAACTTATGCGATGTCATGTTTTAAGCTTCCAGTGAAACTATGCAGAGAGATAAATGCAATGATGGCAAACTTCTAGTGGGGAAAAGAAAATGGAAAAAGGAAAATCCACTCGTGCTCATGGAAGAAGATGGCAACTGATAAGGATACTGGTGGACTACGTTTCAAATATCTCCAAAGATTCAACAAAGCTTTGCTGGGCAAATAGATTTGGATGCTCCTCACATGCCCAAATCTTCCAATGAGCAAAGTGATGAAAGCTAGGTACTACCCCAAGGAGTCACCCCTGAACTGTAAAGTCAAAAACAATTCATCTTGGTTATGGCAAAGTCTGATGGAAGCCAGAGATGAAGTAAATAGAGGAGCAAGAAAGAAAATTGGGAACGGTAAGAGCACTAGAATCTAGGAAGATACCTGGATACAGGACTACAAGGGAGGAAAACTAAATTCCTCTAAACCTCTAGGTTGCCAGATTAGCAAAGTGAATAAGTTGATATCCAATTATAGATGGAATACACCACTAATCTTTAGGAAAAGAAGCTGGAAAAGTCCTCAAAGTGCCTATATGCATAGCTGGTTGACCTGACTGTTACATAGCAAGAATGGACTATACACGAACAAATCAGCATATGAAGTAATGACCAGGGAGGATAGACAGGTGGAAAAAGGAGGAAGTAATCTGGGAGAAACAACCTGTGCAGGGGAGCAAGAAAAAGTCTAGAAACAGCTATAGAAAATCAGGATAAAGCAGAAGCAGAAGCTGTTCATATGGAAGAGTCTGAACCATGCTTTGCCAGGAAGAGAAGCAATATTCAGAAGAACAGGGAAAGGCCATAAGATTTGCAAGAATTGTGGAGAGGACGTTGAGACATTGGAACATATCTTTTTTCAATGCAGAAGAGCAAGGATGATACGGAAGATGGCACCCCTCCAGTGGGACGGACTCAAGGAATACACAAGTGACTTCAGAAGATGGTGGTGCAAGCTGTTGGAAGTGAAGGTCAGAAAGGATGGAATGGATCGCATAGCTTTGACAATGGACATATTATGGCAGATTTGGAAAGCCAGGAATGAAACATGAATTTGAAGATAAAGATAGGCATCCATTGGAAGCAATTCAAAAAGCAATCAAGGATTGGGAGGAATATCACCAATCTCAACAAACAGTGAATCAGGTGAGCATCTCCAGAAACAGAAACAGCTCAAGAACAAGAGCTGAAGAAGAGAACATGCTGAACATCTGCGTGGATGTTGGGCAACATAAGGAAGGCCAGAATATGGGAATTGGAATCACACCTAAAAACAATTTGAACCAGTTATTTGCAACTTGGAAACTGAAGGAAAGAAACACTGGATCAATTGTACTGCACTACTTGCAGGCTATGAAACTGGCCTTGTGCAAGACCAAGGAACAAGGTTGGCAGTTAATCAAGATCCAAATATCCGATACTCAGGCTCTAAACCTGATAAGGAGACAAGCCTCAAGTGACAAAGGCATTACAGCACACCTAGAGGATATCAGGGACTTTAGCTCAATGTTTAGGAAATGCTCATTTGATAGTCTATCTTGTGAACTCAATAGACTAAGTATAAGACTGAGTGAACTTGCAACACATAGATTTTGATGAGGAATTTCTAGATCCTCAGTGTCTTAGTACACTTTTGTATAGTTCAAGATGAGCCCTGCTCACATAGTGTAATGCTAATTTACTATCAATAAATCTCTCTATCATGTATGGAAAAAAAAAAAAAGATTAAAGGTGGGACAAAAGATTGATTGTGACCAGAATGTCTTGCTCTTTTATTCTTGTGCATGTTTGTCAATTTTCATGTACCAATTTGCAATCAAAAGGGAACATATATACTACTACTTTCGTCCCAAATTAATAATGAGGAGACACATAAGACATTTAATTTGGGACAGAGGGAATAAAATGGTTGAATCAAACCAACCTGCATGCGCAACAAAAGGTCGGAACTTTGCTTTTTTTGAAACCTATTCTTCTTGAATTCTTGGCGAATTTTCTCAACTTGAGCTCGTTCTTCAGGAGATCCAGCCTCAGGATCAAACTCCCAATGCTGCCTTCCGACATGACCGTTGGTGGTTGTCAACCACGGTCCACCTTCAGCAACCTTCAACTTCCACATGTTCTGCATGCAGTAAGGGATAATATCATCACTTTGAAAAATAAATAGACTTTTAGTCAAAATGCAAAACAAGAAACAAAGGAAAAGATGAATCGATTGAGCCATCTTTTTTTTAATTATAGTTTGTTGTCCGAGAATGAAAAGAAATGGAGAAGTTGAAGAAAACTTTGCAATATTTGTCGCTGAACCATAAACAAAGGAAGTCTGCATTTTCAGTTTGTGTAATTGGTGCATTAATATTAGAAAAAATGGTGCCATTCTGTGTGGGATGAGTTGAGCAGAAAAATCAATGCATACCTTAACGTTATAGTAAAAAGGGTATGAAAAGATTTAAGAACGAGATTAGGGTGCCAAGAGTCTTGGTTTGGTGCATCTAACAGGCGGAGTGGACTTCTATTTATGGGGACTTCCTGAGATACTTGTGGGTGGAGATATGTGTATGGCAAGATCTCCCAAGTGCATTCGGCCAATTCTGCCAATCTAGTTAACAATTTTGTGCCCTTGCATCCAAGAAACATTATTACATCCAAGAAATAATATTACAGTTGTCTGCTCAATGTACGATAGAATGTAGGCAATAATATTAGCTGTTACATAGTACTGCTGCTGGTATTTTTAGGCATGCAATAAATTGGTTGCATACATAGAGTCAGGACATGCTATGGGTGGGTAGTGTTAGCTGTAACGTGATCTGCAGGTATGGTTCTGACCATCCATCTACATCTCAGAGTTTTACCTCTTTAACTCTCCAATCGTTGTCAAGTTACTTCGTTCTTCGGTTCCTCCGAAGGGACAGTAACGGTTGCAAGAAGCAATCGAAGGTTGATAGTCAAGATTTGATAAATATATATATATAAATAAGATTAGATTGCATCTTATATATCATTTTTTACATTATATATGAGATTCATAAAATTTTATTTTATAGTTACACATTATTAAAAATGAGTTACACCGTATGCATATGAAATTATATCTTGTATATTTTACACAAAATCGATTCGAACGATTTGTTGGATGACTGTACGAGCATCGTGTCCCCCCTAGACCATTGGGTGGAGGCCATTTTTGAAAGCTATGTATGATAACAAGGATAGAACCATAAATTATCCTTGTTTAAAAACTAAAATAGTTAAATTGACTAAAATATATAAATATAATATGTATAACACTCTAACCCCATATAATTATATGTTTTACCATAAACCCTCTTATGATTTTCAAAATAGGAAAAATCGTTCAAAACGTCCCTCATATTTTGTAAAATGATTTTTTTTCGTTCCTTACTTTTAAAAGTGTAATTTTGTCGTCCCTTACAAATTTACATTAGTCAAATTTGGTCCCTACCTAGATTTTCGACTAGTTTTTTACTGGAATTCATCGCTTGCCTTGCATGTGATCATTTTTTAGTGGCAAAATTGTCAAATTAAAATTTACATAATCCATCTATAGTCCCTTATATTTCACAAAATGAATTGTTTCGTCCCTCATATTTCACAAATAAATTTTTTTCATCTCTCACAAAATGATATTTTTCATCCGTAATTGACCATGTGTACGAATAGTTTTTTTTTTCAAATTCATGTATATATCTATTTGATTTCACCTAAATAATACAAATAGCATTTAATATATATCTATTTGATTTCACCTAAACATATTAATTATAGTTGTATATATGCTATCCAATAGATATATACGTAGGTTTAAATCTAACAATTTTATTTTAAACCCATATGTGTGTATGTGTGTGTATGTATTTGATTTCACCATGTGAATCTATTCAATACTTGAAGCCTTTTCTATTTTGGTAATAATTCATTAATTGAATTGTGTAATAAGGTCATCTAATTAATCGGTCTTAATTTGAATTCTACAGTCATGCTAATAAATTGCAATTTAAATCTGAAATTTTTACTCGCCATCTATAAGACCAACAATTAAAGTTCTTGTCTTGTAATTATTTTAAAATTTAAAAATATCAATCACTTACTTCTTTTTATACTTTTCCTTTGCTTTTTTTTTCTGTCCAAATTTAATTCGATATAAATACTTAATAATGTTTAGGATTAAATGCCTTCTTTGTATTCAATTTTCGAGTAAAAGGAAACGAACATGAGTGAAAAACTAACAATATTTTTAAACCCTTGTATATATCTATTTTAATATCACCTGAACAGTATGTTCGGATGAAATCAAATAAAGATATATTACATGATATTCGTATTGTTCAGGTGAAATCAAATAGATATATATATATATATATATATATATATATATATATATATGAGTTTAAAAAAAAAGTTATTCGTACACATGATCAATGAGGGATGAAAAAATTTATTTTGTGAAATGTGAGGGACGAAACAATTTATTTTGTTAAATGTGAGGTAAAAAAAACTCATTTTGTGAAATATGAGGGACTATAGATGGATTATGTAAATTTTAATTTGACAATTTTGCTCCTAAAAAATTATCACCTGCAAGGCACATGATGAATTCCGATAAAAACTAGTCGAAAACCTAGGTAGGGACTAAATTTGACTAATTTGAAATTTTAAGGAACGTAAAATTATACTTTTAAAAATGAGGGATGAAAAAAATTATTTTACAAAATGTGAGGGACGTTTTGAACGACTTTTCCTTCAAAATATATACATAAATCCTCATGGTTAATAAATAATTTTTAATTTTATATAGGAGTATTTTTAACATTTTAGCTGGCTCCATTATCGAATGCAAATTCCGTCATTTGGACATTTTAATCCAAACCATGAAAGGGTTATATATAGTTTTTAAAACTATCGGAGGATTATGTAAAAAAAGGCTAAACCACATGGGAGTAAAGTGTATTTTGCCAAAATTAAAAATGTTCTGCGCTTGGGAAAATACTTTGTATCTCTGCTATGGCTGACAATTGACATGCACAGGTTGATGGTGAAGAGTAACAGAATATTAATATAAGTTAATCTAGTTTCTCGTGTCCTTTTCATTGACTTTGAAGTTTAAATGCAGGCAGCGCCGCAATGACGACGAGCAAGTAAGGGGCGAAAATGAGCCTTGAGTCGGCTTGGTCAGAAACATTTTCGCCCTAATTAATGTTGTTTTTAGTATTTGGGATTTTCTTTTCTCATTTGGTTGGGGAGAGGATTCTGCAGTTTTACTACAAAGATCATTTAGGTGGCAAATACATACGGGTTTTCCTAGATTTTCTTTCACAAAGTTTAAATTAGAAGACAAATACGCTGTAGCAATTAGGGTTTTGGACAGAAGTTGTATTTTGGATTTTGCGTAGCAATTAGGAAGTTTCAGTCTTTTTTTTTTTTTTTCATGATCTTACATTCTTAGCACTTTACATTTGGCCTTGGCGTGAGAAAACAGTATCAAGGAACCAGTCAAACTATACTTCTTTTGAGCATTGAGAAATTTTTGTTTTAATTTATGTTTCCTAATTAGCATTCCATGATTCGTAGACTGCAATTGATGGACGACTATCCGACTTTTATATGTATTGTCACCATATAATTAAGTATTGAATTAATCTTATATATACTGTCAGCGTATAAACTATCATTATTAGATATATAACATATGTGCAAAATTTGAATTTGAAATTCAAAATTTGCTCATATGCCGTCCATCCAACCATGATAGTATATACACTGACAATATATATATAATTTATTCTTAAATATTAGAATACTTCCTCTCAGAAAAAAAAAAAAAAAAAGTAAAAGCGGACTTTGATGACTTTACTAATCTATTAATTGGACAGGAAATTGCTATTTGGGAATGTTTGGGAATAAAATCCAAGTGGATGGCTCTGTAATTCATGGTCGAATACATGTAGATTTGAAAGGATATTTTCTATGTTTAATCGTCTCTAAAAGACATTAAATTGATAGACCCTCAAAATTTTGTTGTGGACCAAAGGATCTCTACCCAATGTTATTCTAGGCAATGTTGTTACTCTAAAACGTAGAAATCTACGCAATGTTGTTCTAGGCCCGAAACGTAGAAATACACCTTGTAACTATTTTTTTCAAATCTACCAGGCAACAGATATTATGTTCGGTCAGTCATCATCTGCCCATTAATTACATAGCCATCTACTTGGACTTTATTCCTAAACGCTCCAAAATATCAATTTCCGGTCCAATTAATGAAAAATTGAGTTTTACACCTGTTACGTCATATCCAACCTACTATATGAATTCACAAACTCACAATTGTTACTTTTCCTTGCATTTTATCCACTTTCTTGATTTAATTTGATTTTTAAAAAATTAACACCTGAAATCCATCTTAATTAGATTCACGATTAAAATTTTGGGAAAAATATTACCCAGTGAAACTCCTATGTCTCATTTAAGATCCCCTCCCAGAGCAAATAAAAAACTTATATGGTGAAAAATTTTCGTTTTTCATTTGGGAAAGAAAATGGTTTTCCCCCTTCAAAATGAATCACTCAATTAGTTTTAGTCCGTTTTCTTCAGCTTCAAACACTCAATTAGTTTGAACCTAAACCACCACTTAGGCTATATATTAGTAGTTAGTTGAGGACCTCAGGTACTTATAAAACATTAGAAACTAAAGTCACTAAATTCCAAGGTGCCAAAGAGGTTGAATGACACATCCCTAAGAGAATTTTTTACTTAGTACACGTAAATAGGAAAGTGGTTGTTGTTCACAAATAAAATCTTTTTCCTCCTCCATAAAAACAAAAAGACAAAATAAAATTTAAAAAAAAAAAAAAAAAAAAAAGCCCACATTTGAAATACAAGTGCTTTTTCAGCAGTACCAGATTGACCTTTTTTCTTTTTGAAGTGGTACTTTCGTAATTAATTGGACCAACAAAATTGAAATCGATTAATTTAGGTAGGTATCAACTTGGCTAAGAAAGCACTCAAATCAGCCTTTCTTTACGAAAAAAAAGCATACTGTATAGTGAAATCTGAACGCGCAAGGGTTGACTCGGTACTAACCGACCCGACTGACCCAGTTGTGTCGCACAACTTTGACTCGGGCTGGTCGCTACCGCGGTGCTGCATGCATTTAAATTATTGCTTTCCTACCTACCTAAAAGTCACGGGCCCCATCACCCCCCCCCCCCCAACCATTAAGTAGGAAAAAAAAAATGCATTTATGGTTTCCTGCCTACCGAAAAGCCCAAAAAAGTTAGGGATAATTTCAGAAACCTCCCCTGAGGTTTCTAATAATTTCACCGAGCTCCTCTAAAGTTTAAAACAATTAGACTTACCTCCCTTAATTTGATAGTTTTAGTAACAAAATATTAAAATAATATTGACTTGATCAATTTTTTAAATGAATTCTCAAAAATACCCTTGTATAATGAGTTTTAATTTATTTTTCTATACAATTATAAGATTATTTAGTATAATTATAAGGCAAAGGTGTCAAATTTTTCATGTCTATATCTACTATTTGATAAACATTTATAATAATAATTTTATTACTATGATATGATACTTTTATGGTATTTTATTATAGATTTAGATTTATAAGATAGAGAAAAAATGTTGAAATAATTCATTTAGAGTTTATGAATTTTTCGAGTAGTGGGATTATCATAATTTAATAGTGATTTTGTGCCATTTCTTTTTTATTTATTGTTAATTTTAATACCAAAAAATAGAAAATAAAGATCAGCAAAAACATTGGATTGCATATAAAATTAACTTGTCAAAAAAAATTACTAGTTCAACATTTGGTTATAATAAAGACTAGAGGCAATAGTGATAGTTCTATAGTTTTATTGGTGAAAATTTTAAAAAAGGAATAAGAATGAAAAAGAATGAAAAAATAATTTTAAAACTCATTCTAAGTATAAGCATGCCAAATAAGGGAATTTTATTAAAATATTTAAGGGTAAAATTGCCATTTTAAATGATGAGGGGGTATATGTAATTTTTCAAATCTCAGGGGAGCTCAGTAAAATTGCCAGAAATATCAGGGGAGGTTTCTGAAATAAAAGTTAACCAAAAAATAAATGCATTTGGATTCAAGAATGTTTTGAGATTTTTTTTGGTATCAATCACGGTAACATTTGTTGTAGCGTGATTTTATTTGAAGGAAAAAGTGTCAGAAAAGATAGAAAAATTGTTTCATTATTTATACAATAAACTTTATTTTTTTTTATTTTTACCCCAATGTCTTCTATTTTGTTTTCTTGTCAAACACAACTAATCAAATTAAAGCCAGCAGCAATTATGCCATAGTTAAGCTTATTGGTCTCAAGTTCCACCTTTTTTTGTTTTTTTTCTACTAATTAGTTCAAGTTCAAAACTGATGTTGAGATTGGATGAAAAAATCCAAGAAATTCCGGATATAACATATAGATTTCAAAAAAAATTTAGACCAGAGGAAAAAATTAAATAAAACTCTCATTAGAATAGTATAATTTAGAAGAGAAGAAAACTCTTATTAGTAAACACTATGAGATAGATGATATTTTTGGAGAGACTTTATTGAACATAAAATAAGAAATCTTAGTTTGAGACCAAAATTTCTCTCGTATAAGGAAAGAACGCCGGAGAGAAAATTGAAAGTAAGAGAAAAGGCAAAGAAAACAGAAGGATAGACAAAGAAGAGATTGTAAAAGGAAATGGGTTTGCAAGTGTGACCATGAAAATTGGCTACACAAGATTTGATCATAGGCGTGATCATGGAGGGTTTATCTTCATTTCTGTGCTAAAATTTAAGAAAAAGGAAACGAGTTCGTTTGGACAGCAATTTATTTGGCCAAATATATTTGCTTACATCATCATTACAATTTCCAATACACCTTTTTACCTTCCCAATTACCTTTTTATCTCACATACATCACATCACAAAAAGTGCTACAGTAAAAATATCTCAAATAATTGTTATCTCATTCTAAGCAAGCTTAAGATAAATTATTGACGAATATTTTTACATATTGTCTACTAATAAGAGACTACTAGCCGCATGCACAACTTGAATTGAGAACTCAAACTTCGCTTGCATAATGTGACCGATTATTGTGAGTTCAACCAATTCTTATTGGGTGGAGGAGTTAAATTATAACACATGAAAACCTTAAAAAGTAAAAAAAAAAAAAAATTTATGACACATGGAAAATAGCTTTAGAAATTTAACGAATATGCAGGAGTTATATGAGGAATATAATAGTAAAAAAAAAAAAAAAAAAGCTTTGCAAATATAATGGTTTAGGGCTTCTCATAAACGTGATATTGAAAAGTAACAAACATGCATGCGACCCTCCATAAAGATTGATCAATTAAATAGTCATTCGTCAAAAAAAAAAAAACTTCTTATGTGGGAAACCTTCAAGATCCGACTATTTTGAGGTCACCAAAATATCAAGAAAGGGGTAGATTTTTTATGTTGACTATTTTGAGGTCACCAAAATCTCAACTAGCCCCCTCAAAATGAAAAATCTTCTTTATCCTCTCAAACAAGGACTTTTGATGTAGGTAAATCCCAATTTCCATAACAGTCAGTACTTTTGAATAAGTTGCAAAACCATCTTTCAAGCCTGCACACGACGAAAAGTATTGAGATACTTGTATTTTTTGTCAAATTCCTTTGTTTTGGTATGTGAAAATGAAATGTATTGGAAGAACTTTATACAAAAATGTCGATTTCTTTACGCCTTTAAACTAATAAAATAATTTTAATTGAGCGCCTAAAATTGGAAAATTAAACTTCACATCCCAAAGAAAAAACTTGCGCCTCAAACTCTAATTTCATTCCCCATTTGGTGCTCAAATGACTTCAAAACAATCTTAGGCCGGCTCTAAAATAAAATTAAGCCTCAGGATTCTACTTAATTACGACTATTTTTTGTCTTTTTGGAAGCTGAAAAGAGAAAATCACAAAATTAAGTCAGTAAAATAAAGAACCAAGAAACCCTAGAAAAAGAATACCATGGGCCGAAACCAAATTTGACCAGAGGAAAAAGAGGAGAGAATGCATGCCACCCCCTGGCCGGTATTTGATTTTTGGCATAATTGATGTAGTTATAGGTAGGCATCAGGGCAGCACAAGTGCAGCAATGACTGGACTCCAATGTTGCTGTGATTTGCTGCTTTCTTTGACCTGGTTACAACCGACTGACTTTACAAGAACATTTTCATGTCCACCGAGTACTGCGTCTTTACTGGTTACCACTAATAGTCAATATAAAGATGGGAATAGGATAATTTCAGAAATAAAAGGGATAAAAGGAATAGGCCACTTTGTGCTTGACAAATAAAAGGGATAATTTCAGAAACCTTCCTGACATTTCTAACAATTTCACTGAGCTCCCCTAAGATTTGAAAAATTACACTTATCTCCCTTAATTTAATAGTTTTAGTAAAAAAATCTTAAAATAATATTGACTTGGTCAAAGTTTTAAATGAATATCTTAAAATGCCCTTGTGTAATGAGTTTTAATTTATTTTTCTATACAATTATAAGATTATCCAATATAATTATAAGGAAAAGGTGCCAAATTTAAATTTTTCATGTCCATACCTACTAGTATTTGATAAACAACAATATTAATAATAATTTTATCACTATGATAGGATACTTTTGATGGTATTTATTATGGATTAAATTTATAAGATAGAAAAGAAGATGTTAAAATAATTCATTTAAAATTTATGAAATTTTCGAATAGTGAGATTATTATAATTTAGTAGTGGTTTTGGACCATTTCTTTTTGATTTATTGTTAATTTTAATACCGAAAAATAAAAAATAAAGGTCAACAAAAACATTGGATTACATATAAGTTAACTCATCAAAAAAATTACTAGTTCGACATTTGGTTACAATAAAATGTAGAGGTAATAGTGATAGTTCTACAGTTTTATTGACAAAAAATTAAAAAAAAAAAGGAATAAGAAGGAAAAAGAATAAAAAAATAATTTTAAAAGTCATTCTAATATAAGTATACCAAACAAGGAAATTTCATTAAAATATTTAAGGGTAGTATTATCATTTTAAATGACAAGGGAGGTATGTATAGTTTTTAAAAACTCGAGGGAGCTAAATGAAATTGTTAAAAATCTCAAGAGAGGTTTCTGAAATTATTCCCAAATAAAAACAAATTACATTAACTTCTGCAAAATAGTATCGATCTATTTCCTTTTCCATTTTAAAATAAACTATTATCATGAGTTTAGTGGTTGAATTGTCCAATATATTGTTGATTATGTCTCCCACCAAGCAAAAAGGTGCTACTCTTTGGACTTAGCTATAGGTGACAAAAAAATTTCGTATTCCAATTTCAGAGAAGTTAATTCATCAGTCATGCATTTCACTATCTTATTATAAACACTTGCATGGTATAATATTATTGTATTTGCTTTGCTCTTGTTTTGATCGAGTCTTTGGTAGTATAGTTTTCCAACAATAGCTAGCATAATTGGACTTCCATATTCTTATTTTCCACTCTTACTCTCCCTGCAGGGTTTCCAACCATCTCACCCTTTTTGCCTATATATACTCAAAGCTTCAAACTCCACAAGCCAACCTCACACAACAAGCATTTTGCAATATAGAAGCAAGACGTGAAAAAGTTCTATATTGGACAAAAACATGGAGGTTTTGTACGTTACACTCCTTAGTTTCTCTGTGGTCTTTGTATCTTTTGCAATCCACTTCCTCTTTTTCAAGAGCAAATCAGGGTCATCTGGACGTTTGCCTCCCGGAAAGACCGGATGGCCGGTGATCGGAGAAAGCTACGAGTTCCTCTCCACCGGCTGGAAGGGTTATCCTGAAAAGTTTATCTTAGATCGCATAGCTAAGTATTCTTCCAATGTTTTCAGGACTCATCTGTTGGGTGAGAAAGCTGCTGTCTTCTGTGGCGCCGCTGGAAACAAGTTTTTGTTCTCAAATGAGAATAAGCTTGTTCAGGCATGGTGGCCTGACTCTGTCAACAAGGTCTTCCCATCTTCAACACAAACTTCATCAAAAGAAGAAGCCATCAAGATGAGAAAGATGCTTCCAAACTTCCTGAAACCCGAAGCTTTGCAACGATACATCGGTATCATGGATCATATTGCTGGAAGACACTTTTCTTCTGGTTGGGAAAACAAGGATCAAGTGGAAGTTTTCCCACTTTGCAAGAACTACACGTTTTGGATAGCTTCCAGATTGTTTGTGAGCGTTGAGGAGCCAACTGAAGTTGCTAAGTTGCTCGAACCATTCAACGTTTTGGCATCCGGGCTTATTTCTGTCCCTGTTGACTTGCCCGGAACACCTTTCAACAAGGCTATAAAGGCATCTAATGAAATCAGAAAGATGCTTGTTTCTATCATCAAGCAGAGGCAGATTGATTTGGCAGATGGCAAGGCATCCCCTACTCAAGATATCATGTCTCACATGCTTACAACAAGTGATGAAAATGGAAAATTCATGCAAGAATTGGACGTTGCTGATAAGATTCTTGGTTTACTCATTGGAGGCCATGATACTGCAAGCTCTGCATGCACTTTCATCGTCAAGTATCTTGCTGAGTTGCCTGAGATCTATGAAGGAGTCTACAAGGGTAAGCCTCATTCACCTTAAGAAAAAAATTACCATCAATTTTTCCCTTTATTTGTTTTTAAATTTTCTGTTTTCTTAGAATCACAAATGGGTTTAATTAAAATGGACAGATAAAACTAAACAAATAATTAAAAATTGCAAGAAGAGAACGAAACCCTTCACCTGCTTTTGAGTCGTATCAAGTACATTGCTAGATTGATAAATTTTGATTGATCACACTCGCATGGCATGATCACATCCTAAATTGAGAGAGCTTAAATTTCTTAAATGATTCCGAACTTAGAATAGTAATAAAATGCATGAACTATTTGGAGGTCGAAGATGATAAGATTCAACCTCCCAAACTAAAGTTGTCATGATATATGCTTGACATTTGTTCAATTTTGATGGAACACAAATGTAGGACGTTCACATGAAAAATTCCTCGCAAGTCTTTGACAAGGTTTTGCCGTCCTTTGCTGTACAATGACCCGTGAGTTAAAAAGGAATTGGTCATCCTACCATTTTCCCTATCAGTGGGTTGGACTTTTCTCTATAATTTCGTCACTTGCTAATAATCACACACTTTGGGAGTCAAAAGAAGCCTGCGGAACTAATTGTTTAGCTATTGACTAAAAGCTTTTAATTGCAGACCAAACATCACTTCTAACTATTAATTCCTTTTCCCACTAAGAACATATCTGTCGTTTTATCTTTCTGAAGGGATGATTTCAAAATTGCACTGCTATCCCTTTTCGCCTTAGCCGACGAAAAACATTTTTAAGTACCACTAGATTGAATTGATTAGGTACTGATACTGATTATGACAAATTTTCTTTGTCGTAAACAGAACAAATGGAAATTGCCAATTCAAAAGCGCCTGGTGAATTGTTGAACTGGGAAGACATTCAGAAGATGAAGTACTCATGGAACGTGGCATGCGAAGTGCTCAGACTTGCTCCTCCTCTTCAAGGAGCATTCAGAGAAGCTCTTAATGATTTCATGTTCAATGGATTTTCAATCCCCAAAGGCTGGAAGATTTACTGGAGTGCAAATTCAACCCATAGAAATCCAGAATGCTTCCCTGAGCCCTTGAAGTTTGATCCAACAAGATTTGACGGATCAGGACCTGCACCCTATACATTTGTACCCTTTGGTGGAGGGCCTAGGATGTGCCCCGGAAAAGAGTATGCCCGCCTGGAAATTCTCGTTTTCATGCATCATGTGGTGAAGAGATTCAAGTGGGAGAAAATAATTGCTGATGAGAAAATTGTGGTTGATCCGATGCCAATTCCTGCCAAAGGTCTTCCAGTGCGTCTTTATCCACACAAAGCATAAAATGGGTCCACATTTTAGCCTTCGATGATCTTCTCCAAATAACAATATACCTTTACAGATACTACGATATTCTTTACTTCGAATGTATATACAGATCCAACCTCGTGTTGTTTGTTCTTCTTCTTCTTTTTGAATGACTTTCCCACTTAGGTGTATTTCTTGTTTCAATGTAGTAAAGAAATAAAAATGAATCGCTTTCTTTCAATTTGTTCATGTATCTGAGACTGATATTCGATGACTTGTTTGTTATTCCTTTGGTGCTTAAATGGTGCTTTCCGGTTTTATTTATGGCTTACATCAAAGCCTAAACCACTAATGGCATGAGTAAATCAAATTAATGAAAGACACTGAGCTCTCAGAGAGTGGCACAGGGTGTGGAACAGAAGATCCGTTGCGTAATTTGTCATCGTGTATTGTCCCTTTCCACCACAATTTAGTTATTCACAAAACGAAAGAGTTAACCATGTTGCATGTATCCTATTAAATATTATATTAAACCTTCTTTTCAAATGTAACTTCTAAGTTCATGTACACTTCCACCATAATTAGTTTTCCTACCCAGAAGAATGTTAGATAATGTTAGATCTATGAATTCATATAGAACCCTTGGAATAAACCTAACGAGTGAGAGATGCCTCAAGTCTCTTTCAATTCAAAATAATGGTTTTAAGGACAACTGGTTAAAGAAGATGAAAATTTTTATAAAAAAAAATAAAGAAGAAAAAAGAGAGAGATGGAAAGTATGCAAATATTAAATTATCATATTAATAATAGAATTTCACAAAAATATTAAGTTACATTTTAATAGATAATTGAAGCGTGGGCTAGACTCTCGATTATCTTCAACACGGGGACTAAACTTGTACTTGGTTGCTTTAGATTTTTAAAAATTTGATTATAGAAATTAAGGATAGAGAATAATATGAATCAACAATAATCAGAATTAGCAAAAAGTACTTTTTGGATAATTATAGATTTTAGTTTTTCTGATCATTAAAAAGTCTATAATCAAAATATAAAGACAATCAATGACATTACAAAAATTAATTTGAAATCTATAATCAGTTAAAACAATCTATCCACAACAAACCTTAGGGAGGAACACTTGCAATTATGGGTTTAATTGAGAGAAGTGATATTTGCCAACTAGTAAGCATGACAAGTGGGCCTTTTGAACTAGGCCCTATCTTCAATTCTAAGCCTTTCATATTAACCCAGCTACAAATAGTCGGGCTTAAGATTCATGGCCTAGTCTGTACTCTTTTAGGTCATTAGCCATCGGACTCAAAAGTGGGCTACCCAAAATGCCTTTTACTTTGACACACCCTTTAAAAGTAATATTTTTCATTTAAAATGAATATCCAGGGTATATGCTTAGAAAGTTGATTGCAGAATATTTCATTAACAATTCTTAGTAATTTTAAGTTACCACATACCTCGTACTATTTAAGGGGGGAAGAAATCATATGAGACTGGTCAAACCAAAATTTCAAAGCCAAGATTGTATCCACCCCAATTATATCCCACTTTGCTTTGAAGAATTCAGCAGTATATCTATCTGTCCCAGGAGATTTGCCATCCTTCAAGCGTAACACTACCTGTTTAATTCCTTCTTCAGCTACATCAGCTTGTAGTAGCCCTCTGTGTTCGTTAGTGAGTGACTTAGTGAGAACTTGTTCCGTCAATCCTCCCTTATTTATCTTCTATTGCAATTTCTGGATTATTATACGATGATTTTTGAACTTTTCATATATAGAAAAGAAATATAGACTTGAAACCGACATATGTTATGGTAACGACGTCAAAGGAATATTAAATGAATGGAATTGAAGTATGGATGGAATATAATGAAATAGAGCCTCTTTTACGTTTCTCTTTTGAAACAGTTACTGTACGGTCTTTCTGAAATGACTATTGGATAAACAAGCCACTTCCGAGTTTTTGACCTGCTCATACTCGGTAATAATTTCCTTGCTCATCTTGAAGTTGCAGGATTCCATTTCTTGCATTATGGGACTTGGCTTTTCTATGGAAAAGCCCAGTGTTTCTACTAGACTTGAACGAAGTGATTCGACTTTTATCTTTGTAGAAACCTTCCTGGATAAGGATTGGAGAGTGATCAGGGATTCCTGGATAAAGAACTTTCATCTGAGTTATAGGGCACATATTAAACCATTCTGTAGAAGGCAAATGCTCTATCAATTAACTTCTGTTCAACTGTGGTTAGTCTTCTACCTATGCCATTTTTTGTATTTTTTTTTCTTTTAAATCTGGGACTAGATTATTTTTTATAGTATCGAAATAGAGCATATAAGCTTATACAAAATTGTGCATTTTTCCGTGATTTGTTCATAAATTTAAGTTGCACATGAAAATCATGTCAGAGTCGAAGTAGCCTAATCATGTCAAAGTTGAAAATCTAGAAATTAGAGATCTTGGGTTTTAATTCCTCTACCCCATCTCCGCCCTCCCCAGTTTCTAAAATTCCATCGCTCCCTCTGTTAGAAAACTTTTTTTAAAAAAAAATTAAGGGACAAAAATTGGTTCTTTATCATAATTATGGGGTAGGTCAAGTAACACGCAAACTAAGGTACCAAAATGGTATTTTGCTCCCCTGAAAGTTAGGGGTAGTTGTGATTCACCCTCTTGAATCCAAGAAATAGGTACTCTGCACCTTAAGATACTTGTCAAGGATTCTAATTACTAACGCCACTAGACTTTAGTTTTTAAATAATCATTAAGCCTACCAATGCAGTCAACTACTAACTTCACTTTAAACTCGTTATACTTTTTTTTTTTTGGCACTTAATTAAACCTCGTTATGTTGTATCTTAAGTATTTTTTGGATAAAAGTCTACAAGAATTGTGCATATTAATTTTTTTTCTTTTTTTTTCCTTCTTGATTCATTTTCTTTTACTTATTCACTATAGTTTATAATCTAATTGGCATAATTAATAGAACTTTTCAGGTTAAAGGCCGTGGATGAGCTTTTTTTTTTTTTGGGGGCTTCATAAGTACATTTTTCGTTAATGAAGAAACATATATAGTGGAATGTTGTTTCTGACGAAGACTATTTTGCATAAAGAAAAAAATCTCATCTATCAATTATTACTGAGATACTTTATGGAAAAAGTAACAGAGGGCGAAATCATATCTAATTCAAGTGTTTTAAATGTATTATGAGTGTGAAATAGTCCAAAAATAAAAAAAAAATAAAATAGAACACCTAATAGAGTAATGGATCTGTTTGTTTGAACTGAAAATATTTTTCAAAAAAATGTTTTAAGGAATTCTGGTGTTTGGCAGCCAAAAAGATTGGAAAAATATTTTTCAAGTGAAAAATCTTTTACCCCATTGCTGTAAAATGACTTACATATTCGATGTATTAAAGTTATTTTCCAATAGACTCCCAGAGCTCGTCAATCTCACGGTTCCTTAATTAAAAAAAGCGTAAAGTACCTAGAGAGTCAATAAACTATTCCAATAATCTTAAATTGGCCAATTATTTATTTCAAGTCTCAAATTGATCACTTAACAATAAAAAAATTAAATTTTAATCCTTTAATCTATCTCTAGCATTAAAATTGGCAGATCTAGGGGTAATATTAAACGGATCCAATAGTGAAAATAGAATAAAGAATTAAATTTGAGAGCTCGACATTCTCACAGTCCCTTTACCAAACAAAATTTTGATCATAGCTGAAAATTATCTCCCATGGAGATAGAGAATCCATATCCAAGAAGAGGATTGTCTGAAGAAGATTTTGGAGAAGAAAAGAAGGAGAAGCTATTGGAGCTAACTGCAAGCGCTAATTTCAAGAAGTGCTAAGTTTTCATAAGAAGATTCAACCAATCACAAGTGTATCATTCTTGAAGCAATATTTGTTGACATATCTAATAGATAGTGAGAATGATTTGTAACTGGCTGGAGATACTATGAATTTCCTGTCATGGAGTTTGATCTGATCTTTGGGAATTTGAAAGATATAGGTTTGGGTGGTGAATTAGTATAACTTTTGTTGATACGCAATACTTGTAATCTCTAAATCTTTTTTTCTTTAAGTGCCAATATCATTCACCTTTTTAATTTACTCGAGTTTAGTTTAATCTTATATTTGTTTGGTTTGAACTCAGCTCAAAATCACTACTTTACAAATTTTTAAATATCTCAAAATTTATATGAAGGTTCAAATCTCACTTCTGGCAGTCCCTCTAGGGTAGGTGTTTTGTAAGAAATAGTAAGCCAGAAACACAAACAAATTGCTAAACTTTTTTATTGTAAAACGAAAGAACTTTAATGTTGAACTATTTTATTACGCATTCTCTTTCTTTTCAAGAACAACAATTAACACGAAAGTACTTATAAATCCAACCAATTCTTCCGAATCCACATGGGCTTCAAAATTCACAATGAAACAGCAAAAGGGGAAGTTATAGTTGCAGAGACTAATCTTGCATAATCTGATAGCCAACTGAAGTTGATTTGTGATAAGTGAATATTTTGAACTCTATTAAAATGACATTTTATATTATTTTCAGTCACTTTTACAATGCTATAAGAAGGAAATGGATTATTTTGCCTATAATTAGTTTTAAAATGCTCTTAAGTGTTTAAATGACGTTTATGTCCCTTTTCACTTGCATTTTGTCCATAATTTTTATAGGAATTAGAAATAGATTTCATTTGGATGAAAAAGAAAAGTTCACAGTTTTGACACATTTTTTGTATTTCAGTTATAACTTGAGTTACAATGATCGGATTGAGATAATTTTTGAACCATTTCGAAGATAAGAGATAGATCTACAATTCTTGTGAGGACATCGAAATTCCGTTTAAAAGTTTTCTAAGACAAAAGGCCAAATTACAGTAGCCAACTTCTATGGTCAAAGCTGAAACAAGGCATTGAGCAGTCAAGGGTATATCAGTCATTTTACAGCCTACACAAATCCAAATGAGATGATTCTTGATGCATTGGAAAGTTAACTCAAAGGAATACAAGTGTTATATTTTGGTCAAGAGTTAATTCAGCCTCTATTATCGAGAAACGATTCAGTTGAAGTTGATGCAAAATTGGAACAATATTGAAGACTGAATAGAAATTGAGAAGCAAAATAGGGGAGTAATCCGACCGAATTCTGGTCAGAATTACGGCTCTCCATTTGCACAACTTGATTTTTCCTCTAATAATTCACAGTTATTGATGGACGTGTGACAACTATTTTGCAGCTGTAAAAGTGATGTTTAAAGTCTCATTTCTTGACTAAATTCATCTATAAATAGCCATGGAGTTGCAAGAATCAAAAGAGCTGGGAGAGCGGGTGAAGAAACACTAAAAAATGTAGTTATTAGATAGTTCTTAACTCTTTAGTTTAGGTAGTGTAGGATAGTATAGTTTTAGCTAGTTCATCATTTCTTGTGTGTTAGCTAGATGAAAAAGAAGTTGGAGGATGAAGAAGGTAAGGAGGGAGTTCATGTGACAATGGTTACATTTTTTTCCAAACTCTTTATGTTTTGTACTTGATTCTATTGTTTAGTTATTATACAAGTTTGGATTTTATATTTATCTTGTCTTTCTAAAGTTTATACCTTGGATTTTGGTTGAACTTTCTATGATTGTATTGTGTTAATTTCTTGGCTATTTGATGCTTTTATTTTGAACAAGTTATTTAGCACTTTAGCTCCTTAAAAAAATCATGATTAACTTGGTACCATTAATTGTGATTATCTAAAGTTATTGTTTCTTCAATGAAATTGGGATTTAACACTAGTTCAAGAAGTGTTAAATCTAGGAAGTACACTCATGAGAGTAGAGGTGTATTTTTGTGGTTTTAGTGATTCATTTCATGTAATTTCATAGAGGTAATTAACTTGTAGCTAATTTTATAACCACGAAAATAGGTATGGATTAGTTATAAGTATAGTTAATTCACTACGAAAGTAGGTTTCACATGTATGAGGAAATTTACGCCATAACTAGTCAAGATAACTGTCGCGCCCCACTTTTTGAGTATGTGAAAGTAGTGTGTGGGATATGTATGTGAACGTGTGTGAAAATGAAAATAAAAGGCCGTGGGATTGTGAAATGCGACGGTTTGGCCAAACAAAGTTCAAAAAGGGTTTTTGAATGGAAAATGGAGTCGCCACTTGATATAGAGTTAGGGTGTACCAAATCACCCAAAAAGTGATTTTTTGGAAAGAAAAGTAAACAAACCCTTTTTAAAGAACTCTTAGGTCTACGTAACCAAAGAAAGGGATCGGGGGTCACATTTGATAAGGGAGAAGGCAAAGGCAAAGCCTAAGGCACTCCCTTACCCTAGCCAAAGCTAGTTGCGTGACTTAGCCCTTCTTTTCTTAATTCTTCTACCCAAAATATGTGTTGCATGTTGGATGTGACTAATGGATATGAAAAAAATGCAATCCTAAATCTAAAATGTCTCTTATGAGGCTTTTTGGTCCCAATCACATGAGTTGTGATGGCCAATAAGGAAAACTCTCATAGAGGTCACGGGTAATGCAAATGAAGACCCAAATATGAGTGCAAGTGTGAAAATGTAAGAGGAATGCAAAATAAAATAAAAATACAAATGTAAGTGCAAGTGTGCAAATGTAATAAAAGTGCATGTGTGCAAATGTAAGAAAAGTGCATGTGTGCCAATGTAAGAAAAGTGCATGTGTGCCAATTGAGAAAATGAAGGTGTATGTGTGCAAGTGGATCAAAATATGGTATAATGGTAGTAAATGCATCTAAGTATAATTGGGTGCAATTTGTGAGGTAGAAAATAAATAAGTGATAGGGAAAGAAGAGAAAGTGTGTGAACATGGCATGTGGAGTAAAAAATATAAATAGTGAGAAAATGTAGATGAAAAAATGATATGGTAAAATGGAGGTGCATGATCCTAGAGGAATGCATCAAGTCGGGTACGGGAATGACTTCTATCTTCATGATTTTAATTTTCCCTTTGATTAGAAGGAAGAACTAGCGTGCTAAGGCTATTTTGTAGCCACACTCGCTCGTTTTCCTTACCTAAAGGGGACTCTCAAGCAAATGTACCCTATAACTAGCATGAGAATGCAAAAACCTAAAATGAAGGGGAAAGGATTGAAGGATCATGTCAAATGCTAGAAAACTAAGAAAAATGTATGAAATGTAGTGGAACATGCAAGTATGTACTAACGAGAGGGGACGGCCTATTGGGGGCTAGCATTGGAGTAGCCCTTTTCTAAAATTCTCTCACAAGCATTGGACTTGCGAGAGCTCGAGGGAAAAGACCATGGCCAGCGTTGGACTAGCCACGGTGACGCATTCATCCATCACATTCATCTATGACTATAGAAAGCAAGTAGACATGCCAATCACCTATAAACACGTAGCACATAACACTTAGCATGCTCGACTAAATGCAAGAGCCTAATAAAGCAAATTAACACGTAGCAACAAAAGCAAGCAATCAAGCTAATGAACCTATTACATTGGCTAACTAAAACAAATGGGGAAGGGGAAAAGTGAATAAAAATGCTCTCCAAGCCCTATCTATTACAAGCCAAGAGGTGTACACATACCCCATAAAAGAATAACTTAATAAAAACAAAAGTAAATGAAATAAATGAAAGGAATTAAGGAAAAACAAGGAAAGCAAAGTAGACATGCAATTCTCACTTAGCACGTTGGATCACATAGGGGAGAGACAAAAAAGATAAAAGAAGTTATACCTCCCTTGAGTTGATGCCCCTAACAAAGTGAAATTACTAATTTACCCTGTTTCACTTCTTCTGGAATTGAAATCTCAGCAGGAACCCGCAAGGAGGCGTACTCCCCAGAAATCAAAAGAAACCAATTGCAGACTTTGGCTTCGGGACAAAAAAAAAAAAAAAAAGTGCTCTTTCAGCGGGCTTCGCTGGCGGTGACGGCTGATTCTGGTGGTGGAGGCGGCTCCAGTTCTTGGGCAGGCCGTTGGCCACTTGTTGGCTACGCGGGAGAAGAAGGGTTGTGGTTGTTGGTGGCTGCGATGGAGGTTGCGCGCGATGCGGCGACGGTGGACAGCAGCAGCGGCAGATGCGGACTGTGGTGGCTTGGACAGACTTTTCTTGCGTTGTTTCTTCGCAGCCTTGCACCGTGGCTCCCTCAAAACTCTCTCCCAAAATCCAGCCGCCCTTTGCCTCTTTCCTTTTTCCACACTTTCTCGAAACTTTCTTGCTAAGAACCCTAGCTGTCCACAACTCCCTCTCTTCTTAGCTCTCTCGGTTGCATCTCTCCAGCCGCCATTAGATCCCTTCCTGGTTTCCTTTCGTTCAGCTTCCAGCCACTACCCCCCAGCTGGTTCTCTCAAAGCTACATTTTTTTGTTCTCCAAAAACCCAGCCGCCACTCTCTCTTCTGTTTCTTTCTTTTTGCTCCCTCGGCCGTCATACACTCGCTCCCCCTTTCACCAGATTTTCTTTTGCCGTCACTCCGTTTCTTTTTCCTCAACCAATCCGTCAAAAGCCTCCCCTCAACCTCTCTTCCTCTCGGCCTTTTCTTTTTCTTTTCTTTTTTCAGCCGAAGCCCTTCCAAAACTTCCAGCTTTCTAGTCCGTCAGACTTCACTCTCCGTCCTCCCCCTGGCTGCGGCTCTCAGATTTTTTTTTTTTATAGGAACCCTCTAAGTCCCTAAAACCCTCACCTCAAAGGTGAGGATGAAGGGTAGATTATTACCAAAGATCTGAGCTATTGGATGATATTTTTGGATAAGGTTGGGATCAAAGAAACCGCTGCAAATTTCCGTGGTTTTTTCCGTTTCATGCTTCTGCCTCAAAAATGAAATATTGAGAAGGAGCTTGGATCCAGTGCAGCATGGTGCATGAGTTTTTTTTTTTTTTAAATAAATAAACAACAAACCTCCATAAATTGAATCTAAAAATTTAGAGAATTTTTTTTTTTTGTGAGCAACTCTCTTTTTTCCGAAAAATCTTAAGGCTCAAATGTCTTAAAATTAATAGACAAATAAGCAAAAAATGATTAAAATTAACAAATAAAACTAAATGAAAAGATTTGATGTCCAAAATGCTAAAAAAAATGAAATTTTGAGATAAATTAAACAAAAATAGCAAATAAATAAAAGAGTAAAAATTTGGTGTCTACAGTTTGCCCCTCTTTGTCTAAGTTTTGGAAAAACTTGAGACAAAAAAGTAGACACCAAATACTTACCTGTGTTATTCGGCTGCAGCTACTCGAATGACTGTCATTATTGAAACAAGGACTAACCTCTTTAACCAAAAATTTTTAAATGGGACTGACCCAAACAAGAAATCTAAAACGGACTGACCCGAAAAAGAAATTTAAAAGCGGGACTGACCCGAACAAGGTTTAAAATCGTGGGACTGGCCCGAACAAAATTAAAAATCATGGGACTGACCCGAATAAAATTTAAAATCATGGGACTGACCCGAATAAAACTAAAATCATGGGACTGACCCGAATAGAAATCTAAAATCATGGGACTGACCCGTGTTTAACGGCAACGAAAATGAAATGCTCACTAGTGGGACTGACCCACGGCTAATGGCGATGTAAATGAAATGCTCACTAGTGGGACTGACCCACGACTAGTGGCGATACAAAATGAAATGCACGCTAGTGGGACTGACCCATGTTTAGCGGCAATGAAAAATGAAATGCACACTAGTGGGACTGACCCAACGGCTAGTGGCAGAGTAAAAGAAATGCTGGTATGTATGAAGAGACTGTGTAAGACTTGCTCGAAAAATTATCCGAAGATTTGCCCCAGTGTGATGAATTGGTCAGTGGGATTAAACCCGAGCCTGCCTTAGTTGGTGGTACAAAATTCAGGCCCAACGTGAACTTCGTGATGTTGGCGGCACAAAATCCAGGCCCAACGTGGTATAAGCGGCCAGCGGGATAGAACCCAATTCTGCCGAGGTTGGCGGGATAAAACCCAGTTCCAACGTGATATAAGCGGTCAGCGAGATAGAACCCAATTCTGCCGAGGTTGGCGGCGTGATATAAGCGGTCAGCGGGATAGAACCCAGTTCTGCCGAGGTTGGCGGGATAAAACCCAGTTTCAACGTGATATAAGCGGTCAGCGGGATAGAACCCAGTTCTGTCGAGAATAGAATAAAACACACACGTTAGTGAGATAAACTCGATGCTAACGGTGGTAGAAGAAAAGAAACACACACGCTAGTGAGATAGACTCAATGCTAACGGTGGCAGAATGAAACACACACGTTAGTGAGATAGACTCGATGCTAACGGTGGTGAAATGAAACGCACACGTTAGTGAGATAGATTCGATGCTAACGGTGGTGGAATGAAACGCACATGTTAGTGAGATAGACTCGATGCTAACGCACACGTTAGTGAGATAGACTCGATGCTAACGGTGGTTGAATAAACACACACGTTAGTGAGATAGACTCGATGCTAATGGTGGTGGAATGAAACGCACACGTTAGTGAGAAAGACTCGATGCTAACGGTGGTGAAATGAAACGCACACGCTAGTGAGATAGACTCAATGCTAACGGTGGTTGTGGTTGTCAAGAATGGGGAATGGAAGGGTGCGCGGCAGGCGCTGAGACTTCATCAACAAGAAATTGAAATTTGTCAAAGAACAAGAAATTAAATTCAAGTTTGATGTTTTGAGAATCTTTTCAAAAAATAATTTGCCCCAGTTTCCACCAATTATTGTGCAACCGATCAATTGATTTGCATTACGGCATGGTTACTCCTCCTTGAGGCCTTGATTCGTAAGATTTTGACTTACGCTCCTTCGTCGATTTCAGCCATGGATACGTGCACAGGGGGCTTACCAAAGTATGACATGCACTTGAATTTCATGAAAAGAAACAGCGTGATTGATCTGAAAAATGCATTATTTGATTCTTGGATGAAATCCTCAATTGGACTACAAAAATATTTGCCCCTGTGTGGGCTTATTCTCATGAAATCTCATAAACAAAAATTTGCCCCAGTATGGGCCATTTAATTGTAAAAACTTGTTTGGATGACTTTCCGTTTATTTGAACACTGTAAGAAACTATGTTTCCTAAAAGAAAATTTCATGATGAATTTCTTGAAATAATACCAAATTACAGAAGATTTCTTCCTCACTTTTAGCATCTGTGTTTAGAGTAGCGGGTCACCACTTCTTGTTGGCTCATCTTTCAGGACCAATCAAGTGGGGCGTTATTTCTGATTTGGAAATGGGAAGTCAAGATTTGTCTTATTTTTGTGCTCAAATTGCATCTAATCCATTCAAGTTCACATCTTAATGAAAGCAAAGAGTTTGTCACTCTTATTTCTTAAGAAAATTAAGTCAACATATAAGCTTTAATCTTGCCACATATGGGTAGAAACGATAGCTAAACATGTGGGAACAGGTTATAGCCTTAAGATCACAAATGATTGATGGATTTCTTATGAGCATAATACTCACTTTGGGTTGTCATGAAGGAATAAGTCAACGATGGACTTTATGAGCTTGTAATGTGGCTTGAAAATGATAGTTAAAGAATAAGACTTTCAGGGACATTGCACCGAAGATCGCATTTTTCCAAAATTGCCCCTATTTTGAACTCAAAAGATTTCAAACTTTGTTTGCATTTTCATCATTCACCAGGGACTTCAACGTCGAATTTTCCTGCATTTACTTTTCTTGTTTTTTTTTTCCCGACCTGGTGGGTTTTCTCATGGCGAGTAGCGTCAACCCCATACCCAGCCAATTCAGAAATACAGCTAAAATTTTCTACATCAGAAATTTTCGTGACAGGGCCATTGCAAAGAACAGAAGTCAGGGCTTTCGGCTTTTTGTAATGGGGTCAGGTGGGGTGCTTAGAAAAGTTAAGGCTTGAAAGCGGATTTCAAAAGCGGTTTGAAGAATCCGAGATCGCATGGTTGCGCCAACCCTATTTTAGGGCTAAATCAGAATTTGCCCCAGTTTATACTCAATTGAGGCTTTTCCTCTTTCATTTTCTTTCTTCTTTTGATTTTTCGGCCTTCTGCCATTCTTGAACTTTCACAAAATTTGCCCAAGTTTATTTTTGAACTGAGGTTCTTTTTCTCTTTTCCTTTTGATTTTGTTGCACTATCACTTTTACTTCTTGAAACTTTTCCTTTTCAACTCAAACTTGCCCCAGTGTGGGGTTTGCGATTCTCAGGGGTTGCCAAATGAAGTATTTTATTCTGAAGGCTCAAAAGGGAGAACTAGGGATAGAATGTTTGATTGAAAAAGAAGAAGGCCAGACTTTTATTCCGTTCCTTACAATACCTCTGAAAGGAAACTTTCATTAATGCGAAATTTCTTGCATGTATCTGAATTAACTGACTGAGGAAGACCCTTGCTCATCCATATCTATGAAACATAAGTGATGCACCGGACAAAACTCTTTCTTTTCCTTTCTCTTTTCTTTTTTCCAAAATTGAAACCCAGGTAGAATCAAGTTTCCCCAATTTGTGATTCCCTCTTTTCTTTTAATTTTGGCATTTTTGTTTTTCTCCTTTTTGAAAAATTCTCCAATCTTCCTCCCCAATGTGGGGTGCGATCATAGATGCTTTGAAAAGAACCACCAATTTTAGCTCAAATGAGGATGCAAGGGATAAATGGTGTTTAGGTTGTAGAAACGATGGCCAAAGTATCATTCTTATATCTCATGACAACCAAAGTAACGAAATGGTCATTGAGAATCCATTCCCCTTTTTGATATTTAAAAATTTTCCAATGTGGGGTAATGATCATCAAGGCACTTATTTGAAACGAAATTATTCTTTTAAAGGCTCAAATGAGAGAGCAAATGATAAAATCTGTATAGGTAGAGAAACGAATGCTCAAAGTATCATTCCAAATTTTCAAAATAAACAAGAATAATGCACATTTTTACTTTCACTTAGATGTGAATTGCATCTAGTTAAACCAATGGGCATTTTTCTAAGCAAAGTTCGCTCCAATTTGCAATTTATCAATCAATGTGACTGATTTTATTTTGGGGTTAAGTAAAGGAGAAAAGGTATCTCATGGGCCTTTTAAGCGACCTCTTTTAATTTTTGAGCACTCTTATTGTATAGCTCGGATCACCAATCTAGTGTACACAAGGATTTTAGAAAGTATACACTTGCGAATTTTCAGGCTGGAGGTTGAAAAAACTCTCAACTCGGTCTTATTTCTTAAAATTCATCATGAAATCTCTTAATGAGCTCAATAAAGAATGAAATGTACACGAGTATCATACAAAACAAATAATTGTCTGAACAAAAGCTTCATTATTGCCAATGTTTGAAAAATTTAAAAGCAATTCTACAAAATTCCTTCGCACATGTACACACATTTTCTCTCTTAATATCCCCTTTTCCTTTGAGCAATGAAATCCCTTAGATGTTTTGCACGAGCGCTTTCAGATGAATTTTCGAATTCACGTTGTAGGGCCTGCCTAAGAATCAAGTAATTTTCAAACTTTACCAGATCAAAATTGTTATCAGATATAGAAAGATATTTTCTCCTTATCGAAATATTTTTATGAATGCTGGGGGAAGGGGGAAAAATAAAAGGAAAAATACCCAGAATCAGTAAGCAAGAATAAAAAATCGGTATGCATGTCCTATGGGGGAACCCTTTTTATGCTAAGGGTAGGCCTAGCATGAAAATGTAATCCTCTAAGGTAGGCACTATACCATACCTGATGAATCCGATCAATTGATTGAGTGAAAAATGATTTCAAAAATTTGGCCAATTTGGAGTGAGAAGAAACATTTGTCCTAAAAAATGAGGACAAAGTCCGAATGAATTGCTTATTTTGATCGACGCATGATGTGTCAAAAGGGGTAAAATGGTCAAATTCATTGAATGAAATTTGATTATTTATTGAAAAGTGAATGGATAACCCTAAAAATGAATTAAACTAATCAAATGAATCGAATGAAATCAATTGATCAAACCGATCGAGTGAAAGGATGATTTATTCAAAATAGACCGAATTGCTCTAAAAATAGGTAAACTGGTCAAATGGATCGGAAAATTGACTAAATCACCCAAAAAAGGGTAAACTGATCAAATGAAATTGAACGAATCTGATGATTTGAATTTATTTAAAATTGATTGAGTTGACCCAAGAATGGGTAAACTAATCAAATGAATTGAATGAAATTAGTGATCTTATTCAAAAATCGACTAGATTGCCCTAAAATGGATAAACTAGTCAAATGAATTCAAAATTGACTAGGTTGCCCTAAAAATGCACAAAATGATAAAATGGACTGGATGAAATTGATGAATAAAATGATCCAATGGACTGAATGGAATTAACGGCTTATTGCGATGCATTAGTCTATGAGCCTTTTAAAATCAAATTTTGGCATCAGTTTATTTATCGTCTCAATAGCGAGGAATGATTTGTGAATTTCTTCAAATTAATGTCCTTTTTACAAGGGATTTTTACCAATTTGATAAAATGGCCAAAAAGTGATTATTAAACGCTCATATTCCAAAGATTGCTCTATGAAAATGATCGGATCCTACCTTACCTTGTGCACTACCCCTTTGGATGGTACAAAATGTAAACGTGCAAGTTTCCTTGGATTAAGTATCCGAGACACAAGGTGGCTTATTCCTAACACGGGATCCCCTAAATGGCATTCCCTTCTAGGGTTTATGCATGATGCCAGTTTATTAAAGCGATGTAAATATGTGACAAATATGGCCTAAAGGACATAAATAATGCATCGGGGAAAAAGGTCTAAAATGAAATGTACTTATTGAAAATTAAGTGTAATGACTGAAATTTAAACATGTGAGTTATCTAGTGGGTAAGTCACTAAAAGAGTGCCAAAGAGGCCTCTTATTGCTAAAGCACATGAATACAGGCCAAGAAAACAAAGAAATGGTTAGTGCAATTGATAGTACACATAACATATTGGGAGCAATTAAGAAAAGAAATACAATAAAAGCAAGTAAAAGGGGTGGAACCCCTTCCCTCGTGCCTAATGTGCTTAAAAAAGGATAAGGCTGACTCTAACCTAGGAAAAACTCTAACATGGATGCATGAGGCTGGGGTTCACTAATGCAACTAGACTCGATAAGGTTTAAAAAAAGTCCCCAAGCCTTCAGACCTAAGGGAATGAGTCATCAATCCCAAGACCCTCGGTCGGTGGCTCGGGCGATCCCCTAGGTACTGCTATGGGCGCAGAGCACACCATCCACGTACCTAGAGAAACCATTCCTAATCCTACAAGGCGGTGCGGGAAAGAGCCCACGAAAAAATAAAATAAAATGGGATAACAGTAAATAAACATGCACGTATGAAGTGTTCCCTATTTTGAGGGAAGAGGTTGAGAACCAATGCGAGGCTCTAAAGGTGACACACCCCCTCCCCCAAATGCAATGCAAAGCGCGAGATAAAACAAATATAACATACATCCAAACAACCAATCATACATACGTGAGTGAGGGAGTAGTTTGATACGCGCGCGAGGCAAAAAGTTCTAAAATGAAAAATGCAACCCTAATATCCAAATGCTATGCATAAAAAGGGTAGCAAAAGGAAAAAAATAGCTAAATCAAATGCTTGGACCCACTTAGGAAGTCCCCAGTGGAGTCGCCAACTGTCGTGCCCCACTTTTTGAGTATGTGAAAGTAGTGTGTGGGATATGTATGTGAACGTGTGTGAAAATGAAAATAAAAGGCCGTGGGATTGTGAAATGCGACGGTTTGGCCAAACAAAGTTCAAAAAGGGTTTTTGAATTAAAAATTGGAGTCGCCACTTGGTATAGAGTTAGGGTGTACCAAATCACCCAAAAAGTGATTTTTTGGAAAGAAAAGTAAACAAACCCTTTTTAAAGAACTCTTAGGTCTACGTAACCAAAGAAAGGGATCGGGGGTCACATTTGATAAGGGAGAAGACAAAGGCAAAGCCTAAGGCACTCCCTTACCCTAACCAAAGCTAGTTGCGTGACTTAGCCCTTCTTTTCTTAATTCTTCTACCCAAAATATGTGTTGCATGTTGGATGTGACTAATGGATATGAAAAAAATGCAATCCTAAATCCAAAATGTCTCTTATGAGGCTTTTTGGTCCCAATCACATGAGTTGTGATGGCCAATAAGAAAAACTCTCATAGAGGTCACGGGTAATGCAAATGAAGACCCAAATATGAGTGCAAGTGTGAAAATGTAAGAGGAATGCAAAATAAAATAAAAATACAAATGTAAGTGCAAGTGTGCAAATGTAATAAAAGTGCATGTGTGCAAATGTAAGAAAAGTGCATGTGTGCCAATGTAAGAAAAGTGCATGTGTGCCAATTGAGAAAATGAAGGTGTATGTGTGCAAGTGGATCAAAATATGGTATAATGGTAGTAAATGCATCTAAGTATAATTGGGTGCAATTTGTGAGGTAGAAAATAAATAAGTGATAGGGAAAGAAGAGAAAGTGTGTGAACATGGCATGTGGAGTAAAAAATATAAATAGTGAGAAAATGTAGATGAAAAAATGATATGGTAAAATGGAGGTGCATGATCCTAGAGGAATGCATCAAGTCGGGTACGGGAATGACTTCTATCTTCATGATTTTAATTTTCCCTTTGATTAGAAGGAAGAACTAGCGTGCTAAGGCTATTTTGTAGCCACACTCGCTCGTTTTCCTTACCTAAAGGGGACTTTCAAACAAATGTACCCTATAACTAGCATGAGAATGCAAAAACCTAAAATGAAGGGGAAAGGATTGAAGGATCATGTCAAATGCTAGAAAACTAAGAAAAATGTATGAAATGTAGTGGAACATGCAAGTATGTACTAACGAGAGGGGACGGCCTATTGGGGGCTAGCATTGGAGTAGCCCTTTTCTTAAATTCTCTCACAAGCATTGGACTTGCGAGAGCTCGAGGGAAAAGACCATGGCCAGCGTTGGACTAGCCACGGTGACGCATTCATCCATCACATTCATCTATGACTATAGAAAGCAAGTAGACATGCCAATCACCTATAAACACGTAGCACATAACACTTAGCATGCTCGACTAAATGCAAGAGCCTAATAAAGCAAATTAACACGTAGCAACAAAAGCAAGCAATCAAGCTAATGAACCTATTACATTGGCTAACTAAAACAAATGGGGAAGGGGAAAAGTGAATAAAAATGCTCTCCAAGCCCTATCTATTACAAGCCAAGAGGTGTACACATACCACATAAAAGAATAACTTAATAAAAACAAAAGTAAATGAAATAAATGAAAGGAATTAAGGAAAAACAAGGAAAGCAAAGTAGACATGCAATTCTCACTTAGCACGTTGGATCACATAGGGGAGAGACAAAAAAGATAAAAGAAGTTATACCTCCCTTGAGTTGATGCCCCTAACGAAGTGAAATTACTAATTTACCCTGTTTCACTTCTTCTGGAATTGAAATCTCAGCAGGAACCCGCAAGGAGGCGTACTCCCCAGAAATCAAAAGAAACCAATTGCAGACTTTGGCTTCGGGACAAAAAAAAAAAAAAAAAGAGTGTTCTTTCAGCGGGCTTCGCTGGCGGTGACGGCTGATTCTGGTGGTGGAGGCGGCTCCAGTTCTTGGGCAGGCCGTTGGCCACTTGTTGGCTACGCGGGAGAAGAAGGGTTGTGGTTGTTGGTGGCTGCGATGGAGGTTGCGCGCGATGCGGCGACGGTGGACAGCAGCAGCGGCAGATGCGGACTGTGGTGGCTTGGACAGACTTTTCTTGCGTTGTTTCTTCGCAGCCTTGCACCGTGGCTCCCTCAAAACTCTCCCCCAAAATCCAGCCGCCCTTTGCCTCTTTCCTTTTTCCACACTTTCTCGAAACTTTCTTGCTAAGAACCCTAGCTGTCCACAACTCCCTCTCTTCTTAGCTCTCTCGGTTGCATCTCTCCAGCCGCCATTAGATCCCTTCCTGGTTTCCTTTCGTTCAGCTTCCAGCCACAACCCCCCAGCTGGTTCTCTCAAAGCTGCATTTTTTTGTTCTCCAAAAACCCAGCCGCCACTCTCTCTTCTGTTTCTTTCTTTTTGCTCCCTCGGCCGTCATACACTCGCTCCCCCTTTCACCAGATTTTCTTTTGCCGTCACTCCGTTTCTTTTTCCTCAACCAATCCGTCAAAAGCCTCCCCTCAACCTCTCTTCCTCTCGGCCTTTTCTTTTTCTTTTCTTTTTTCAGCCGAAGCCCTTCCAAAACTTCCAGCTTTCTAGTCCGTCAGACTTCACTCTCCGTCCTCCCCCTGGCTGCGGCTCTCAGATTTTTTTTTTTTATAGGAACCCTCTAAGTCCCTAAAACCCTCACCTCAAAGGTGAGGATGAAGGGTAGATTATTACCAAAGATCTGAGCCATTGGATGATATTTTTGGATAAGGTTGGGATCAAAGAAACCGCTGCAAATTTCCGTGGTTTTTTCCGTTTCATGCTTCTGCCTCAAAAATGAAATATTGAGAAGGAGCTTGGATCCAGTGCAGCATGGTGCATGAGTTTTTTTTTTTTTTTTAAAATAAATAAACAACAAACCTCCATAAATTGAATCTAAAAATTTAGAGAATTTTTTTTTTGTGAACAACTCTCTTTTTTCTGAAAAATCTTAAGGCTCAAATGTCTTAAAATTAATAGACAAATAAGCAAAAAATGAATAAAATTAACAAATAAAACTAAATGAAAAGATTTGATGTCCAAAATGCTAAAAAAAATGAAATTTTGAGATAAATTAAACAAAAATAGCAAATAAATAAAAGAGTAAAAATTTGGTGTCTACAATAATAGTATTTAATGATCCAAAAATAGCACTTGCATGAGTAATTAGGAATACCATTGCCTAAGGAGCTTTCATTTGCTATTTTCTTGCATAAGTTTAGCAGATTTTTATTTCCTTTAATTTGTTGGCCGTTGAAATAATAGAGAAGTTTTAATAGTACCGGTAATTGACAATCTTCCTTGTAGATTTGACCCTTAGCCTTAATACCCTATACTCGCTCTCAACTCGTATACTTACAAAAAATCATGTGTGGGATATTTAGGATGTTATAAATGTAAAACTTAACTGTGGAATGAGTTAATTGTTACATGTATATCCCACGCTCATCAATTTGAACCCAAAACAAGAAAAGAAAATATCTGAGATTGAATAACACACATCAAATTTCTACCTCTTTAGCATATATGACAGAGTAGTTAGCCACTTACCCCAAAAAAAAATCTGAAAAAGCTGTTATAGAGTGTTTCTTGGAAGAAGCAATGAATATTTCTGCGACTGAAGTATAGTATTGTGTGCACAAATGAACTTATCTCAGAAACCACATGGCGTTGAACTTTTGCTCAACTGATTCTACAACAAACACACTTATCAACATTGCATCTAATGCTTGAACTTCAAAATTTACGATCGACACAATAATCTGTATTGTGTCTAATGCCTAATAGTTGGAGATGAAAAAGGTATTAAAAAAATTGTGTCTAATACCTATTTTTTGATGTATGACAGGGAGCTGTATTGATTGGTGTGTTGGTTGTAGATTTGGGAAGTTCAATGTCATACATCAAAAAATAGGCATTAGATCCAATATCAATTATTGTGTCAGTTGTAAATTTTGAAGTACAATGCCACATAGCACAGTATGTTACATTTATTCTTTCAATAAAGTTAATTAATTTTTCTTAAATTGTATGAAAAAAAAACTAAGACTGTCAAAATGGGACGGAGGAAGTATTGGATCGACTAGCTTTTCAAGTGGGTTGGCACCAACGAAGCAGCCGCTTCCCGCTGCATTTTGTTAAAATCCATTTAGATTCAAGTCTCTTGTGAAAAAAACTAGCCTGCTGATGATGCAACTTTCTACGAAAAAGCTCCACCAAAATTTGAAATTAAAGAAGAAGAGTTTTGAATCCTATGGACGTGGTCATTAAATTGGTGTACTCCATTAGTAAAGTGGAAAGAAGACATTTGTGTAAGACTTGCCTCTTTTGAGGCAATTATGACCCACATGATTGATTCTAAAATGATGGATATCATAATTAATTGATTGACATTTTGTCAATAATTAATTAGCATCTCCCATTAGATAATGATTGGTGATTGATATTCTGATTAATTGATTGACATTTTGTCAAGAATTAATTAGTATATCTCATTTGTTAATGATTGATTGATATCTTTGTTAATTGATATCTTATTCAATCAATTAATCAATCAAATCAATCAATTAGTCAAAAAATATTATCTTCAGTTATGATTTTGGCAAGATTTCCTTGATGGAAGGAAACCCTTGAGATTTTTGTATTTGCTAGTAAGGGTCCCTAGCCTAGCCTATAAATAGTTTGTGGTATTCCATCAATTGTACACGTTTGGGGTTAGGCATAGGCTAAAAGATCCTTACTCTAAATTCTCCTTCTACTTTTCTTCTTCTACATATTTTGTTTTGTTAGAATAGATAAGAAAAAGTCAAAGATACAAGAAGAGATTAACTCATGCTTGACAGCAATGGTTAGAGGTAAATATATTTCAATTTCCGTTGCGTAGTACATTCATATGTACTATATTTAAATTTCCACTGTGTAGTACATTCGCATGTACATAGTTAGTTTAACGTGTGGTATCAAAGCCAACCTCTAACCATGTTGTTCAGCTTATAATTTCATAGTTTATTGACAATCTGATAAAAGTTTTAGAGATTCGTATCAAGTTTGAACAAATCAAATTTAATTTGTCATGGGATCTATGGTCCATTTTCTCAATAATTGAGATTTATTGACTAATCCTATGTATATGTATCATTCATATGATATCTTATTTGGTTATGCAATTCATCTAGATTTTCTCCAATAATCTGGTATGATTGCAAATAATTTGAATGTTTCTTGGACTTACATATTTGTGATTGTAAGGGTTATATGTATTGATTGTTATTATCAATACAATATAACAATTCAAGAAACATATAAAGAGTTGTTATATTCAACAATCAAAAGATTAATATCATATTAATCTATGCAAGATAATTGGTTGACTTTATATGAATGGATCTGCAGATTTATTGAATCTCTGCCACCTTATTATGAGATAAATATATAAAGGCATGATTTCAATATGAATTTGCCTCCATGTTCCTATTGTTATTTGGAATTATGTAGTATTTTGTGCACTATACTCATGTTCATTTATCTTATATTATAATGTCAACACTAGTATGGTTGATTACGTTTAATCCTCAGAGAGTTTCCTTTATAAAGTGTGTCTTTCATCTCAATTATTGATGCATGAAGTATTTTAATCACATAAAGGCTGGTGGTTAAAAAATGAATATATAAAAAGGAAGGAAATTATGAAATTCTTTTGCCAAAATACAGATTTTTGACTATTTTGATATCCTTATAAAGTCTAGCGCACTTTATGTTTGAGAGTAGCCATAGCATCTCAAATATTGGTGTACTACAATTTTGATCACATATAGTTTAGTGATTAAAATCAAGGATTTCTAGTCAACAAGTTGACTACTTATTTTCGATGAATTTTCATTAGAAGTTTTCTTTCATCGTATATTTGGGAGTAGCCACAGCATCTCAAATATACAGTGTAAATAACTTTAATCACATAAGATTAAGTGATTATAAAAAGAAAGGAAAATTCAATGAAATTCAGTCGACAAAAAATTTTTTTGACTATTGACAAATAACAAGATGTCATGCTAAGAATTTCACTTTTACATTATATATTTGGAAGTAGCCACAGCATCCCAAATATTTGATGAGAAAAGTTTTTCATCACATATAGTTTGGTGATTGAAATTATGAATTTTTAGTCAACATATTGACTAGTTGACAATTTTTCTTATAATGCCGTCTACTTAGGAGTAGCCACAGCATCTTAAGAATGTTGGTGTTCGGAGAAATTTTGTATTTCTTTTCCACATATTGCTGAGTGATTAAAGAAATTGAAAAAAAATGACATCTATATCAAGTTACAATTATTTCATTGAGATAGTTATCCGGCCCCACAGGGAGGTAATTATTTTGGTGAGATTAATTGACATAAGATGGTAAATTAGATAGTGAATTAAGAGATATTTCTATGCCTACAGGTACGAATTATTTCTTTAATTCATTGTTCTAGATTACTAGTCTTATGATTAAGTAACGTAAATTCTATGCATGTTTACAACCTTTTCCATAGAAAGGATTGAATTTACTATTTGAATTGACATAAGATTGATTCAAAATCAAGGTACAAATTTCATAGCTTTTTTATGATATAGTTCTTGATTGTTAATTCAGTGTTTCATTCCAATGATTTTATGGTTCTTATTAGCTTGATTTTTAAATTCATTCTCTTTTGTTTTTGGTGCAAGTTTTAAATTAGCACTTTTATGAGAATGAACAAACCATTCTCATAATGTGGATATATTTGCTAATATAGAGGTTGGGTATGAGAATTGGGAGCAATTTAATAGTTTGCTCATTCTGTCTTATATTCATATAAATTAGGGTTCAAACCCTAAGTATTTATAGTTAAATCTTGCATGAAAGCCATCAAGCAATTGTTGCAAGTTTTAACTAGCACCATTAGAAGGCTTTCTTTTGTGACACTTAAATATTAAAGTGTATTTTAGCTCATTTCTTAGATTTGAGAATTTTGCTATATCATCAATTAAAGTCCCATCAAATTGAGATTGAGTTATTTCTATAGCATTTCATTCTTGATTCTTTCATGCAGAATTTCTTAACCATTCAAACCTTTACAATACACATAAAGATATATGGTTAATTACTTGTTTTAACCATATGTACTAAGGAAGGATAAAGCGGTTAAGAAATAAGAGAAACTTAACCTTCATGAAAGAAGAAATGGAAAGAAAGGTAATTTTGTTCTCATTAAATCAATCAGCGATAAAAACCAGTGTTGTTTGCAAGAGAATGATATTTGATACTCTACTTTGAGAGAAAGTAACTCAAAAGAAAATCTCAATTGTTGAGTGTTATAAATTGTGATATATTTGGTGAATTGGCTAAAACTGTCAATTTACGCTGCTAGTATAACAATTTCTGATTATATGAAAAGTGAACAATAGTTTCTCTATAGAAACTAAAAAAAATGTTCACATAAAGATAAGTGTTGTATTATTGCTCATTTTAAGAAAATTTGGTCTTTTTTTCTAAAACATTATTTTCTTATTACTTTAGAATTTCTATTTTCAAATTAATTACTATTGGGTATGATTATGAACTTCATTATTCAGTAGTATATTTTGAAAATAGTGAAATTATTAATTCTAAAATTTTTAGTACCATTCTTTGAATTGAGCAATATACTGCACTTGACCACAATAATTATATTGACAGCAAGTATAGTTATCATTGGGGAAACTCTTTAAATTTTAGCATAAGAGATTGAGATATATCTCTATAAGGAAATAAAGAGTTGATAAATCATAAATCTTTAAAGATTTTAGATTTATTGACTATAATATTTCAGGTAGACTGCATAAGTAAAGCAGACTATTCAACCATTATGGATGCCATAAGAGTTTCATTATAACACGAAAATTTTGTGAATTATTTTCTATCCTTTTTGATTAGTGAGAGATATTTATCTCATTATTAGGTAACCATTCATCAAATATAAAGTTCCTTTCTTATTTGATAAAGGATCAATATTTGATACCTTTGTAAGTGTTCAAACGAGAAAGGAAGTTTGAAATTTGAGGGATAGAAAATAAAACGAAGGCACACAAAATTAGGGGACTATCCTATATGTACTCATTTTATAAATTCCTTAATTATGAAGCATTGCTAATGAGTAAAAGAAATGCTTAATTAGTTACATCCAAATGATGTACCTTAAGGAAATAATGAGATAGTTGTGAATATAGCATTTTGACAATCTTTATATCTTGTGAGTAATGCCTTGAAATTGAAATATATACTTAAACAATTTCCTCCAAACACCACTTTGATTATGGTATGGATGGAAATCAAGTTTAAAATATTATGTTCAGTTTTGTGAGGGTAATCAACCTACACATAAAGAAACTGTACAAAGGAAACAAGGTTATCTTACTTCAAGAAATTTAGATTCCTTTACACTTCAAGAATTATTAGAACTGGAGATATAAATTTCTTAAGAACATGAAGTAAGTAGGAGTGTTTTGACTCTAGAATGGAGTTTTGAAATGGTAAGGATTCATATTTGACTCCTTTGCATATGGAAAATTGATAGCTTTTCTCAAAATAATTATTTAATTATTTTAGATAAGCAATCAATTTAAAAAAAAAACTCCTTGTCAAATAAACGCATAAAGATAAATCCACTTTGAACCTACTAGTTGAGTTATCCTTGAGACAATGGGAGGCAAAATGTTCTCTATAGAGAATTGAAGTCCTCTGGTTACTATGTTGTATACCTACAAGAGTTTAACGATGAATTAGGTAATGTTTTCATAAGGTACAAATGGAGAAATTTCCATATTCAGGAATAATGTCACAAATTACCACAAAATCTCTACCAAATTTTGAGAGATTTTATTTAGAGTAATTATGACACTAGTAACTCACTATTACAGTTACATTAGAAATATGAAGGCGAATGTCCTTAACGTGACTCTTGATAATTAGGTGTACACATGTGTCACCATAATATATTTGTAGAGAATGCAATTTAAATTGTTTCTTCCCAATAGTATATTAATTTATTCTTCATTTGATCTTGGAAGAATTTTTTCTAGTAAATTAATATATATTAAGGTTAGTGGGAGTAATACTATGAAAGTTTTTCTTAATCATGATATTTGTGAAACCCTTCTATCATTGATATTCACAAAATAGAATGTAAAAGATAGTTAATCTATCTTAAGACCTTCATGCAAGAGTTCTTTGATTACTTTTAAGTAATAATAATGAACAATTGCATAATGTTCACATCATGCATTGGAATGAGTATAAATTCACCAAGGATGCTATGAAGTTATACCACAGGCATCTACTGTTTGACATAAAGTTTGTCAATATTGTATTGTAACCATTATAGATATTTGATTTGACTATACTCTTTCATTATGTATACATCTATGTTTTCAGAACCGGACCGGATATCGACTCGGTCGAGCTCAGGGGTCAGGGGTCAATGGGTTCAACCGGGTTCGATAGGGGTTGAACCGGATGACGTCATAAATAAAATTTATTTAAAAATTAAAATATTATATGTAAAATACTTAATAACATGTTAATATTAATAAAGGTATATTCATATATATTTGATGTTTCAAATACATTTAATAAGAAAATACAAATAAATTAGAGCAATCAAGTAGCAATTTATATTATTGAATAAGCATTAACAAGTTTAGAATTAAAATTATGGACTTAATTGAAAAATAACACCAAACTTTAAGATAACATTTATAAAGTATGAAATATTTGAGATATGTTAATAATTTTTAACAACTTAAGGATCAAAACATCATATTAAAAATATTCTGCCCTTTCAAAAAAAGTAAAAAAAGTAAAAAAAAAAAAAAAAAAAAAAAAAAAAAAAAAAAAAGAGAGACCGGGTTCATTTTTCCGGTCAAACCGGGTCAAAACCCCGGTCAAACCCGGGTTTTGACCTGGTTTGACCGAGTTGTTGATTTCCCGGTTTTTAAGATTAACTCGGACCGGTCAACTGGCCGGTTTCCGGTTCGATCGGTCGAACCGGCCGGTCCGGTCCGAGTTTGAAAACAGAGGTATACATGAAAGAGTGGGAGTCAACATAGACAAGTCGACATAAGGTATTCAATAGTTATTTGAAAAGCAAAAGGTAGCTATTGAGTATACAGTAAGGAGTTATTATTGTTAATCAAACAACTAAAGGTTGCCGGCTAAGTTGTTAATGATCAAACAACTCACATGGAACTCAGTAGTTCATTTAGTATTTTGCTATTATTCTCAAACTATTGTAATTGTCATGTGATCCATAAAGTTGGATCTTGAATAATTTATATGAAGTTATTCATAAAGTTCTTTTAAAGCACTTGATTAGGAAGTATAATACATTGTAATACATGGAAGAAAGTGTTTGTCATGAGAGCATAACCGCCATGATTCGTATATTATTATTTTCTAATTAAGAAACTGTTACATAACTGTTGAATTTGGTGAGTGACAAATAAGGTTTATGGCCATTTTTTAGGTAGTTAGTCACTCATAAGTTATCTGACTATTTCATGTGGGTCAAGTGGGAAAATGTAAGACTTGTCTCTTTTGAAGCAATTATGGTCCACATGATTGATTCTAAAGTGATTGATATCATAATTAATTGATTGACATTTTGTCAATAATTAATTAGCATCTCCCATTAGATAATGATTGTGATTGATATTCTAATTAATTGATTGACATTTTGTCAATAATTAATTAGTATCTCTCATTTGTTAATGATTGATTGATATCTTTGTTAATTGATATCTTATTCAATCAATTAATCAATCAATTAGTCAGAAAATATTATCTTCAGTTATGAATTTTGGCAAGATTTCCTTGATGGAAGGAAACCCTAGGAATTTTTGTATTTGCCAGTAAGGGTCCCTAGCCTAGCCTATAAATAGTCTGTGGTATTCCATCAATTGTGCACTTCTGGGGTTAGGCATAGGTTAGAAGATCCTTACTCTAAATTCTCCTTCTACTTTTTCTTCTTCTACATATTTTGTTTTATTAGAATAGATAAGAAGAAGTCAAAGATACAAGAAGAGATCAACTTATGCTTGACAACAATGGTTAGAGGTAAGTATCTTTAAATTTCCGCTGCGTAGTACATTCACATGTACATAGTTAGTTTAACAATTTGAACATGCAAAAATTATCTGCAACATGGACTGTCTTAATCAAATATTCTTCTATAGTTGAAGCCAAACTTTGTTTCTTTTTACTTTTAATTTTGAGAATGTATGGTTGAGGTGCGAACATGATCAACAAGTTTGGTATGTTTGGTTGAAAAGAAATTGCACTTTGGAAAGAATATAAGTATGCAGGAGTGTAAACGAATCTAATCAAATTGACCATCCTAGTGTTTAAGTTTGTTTGATTATTTTATTGAATTTGAAATTTTGTTCAAGTTTCGCTTGCTTATTTGTCCAATTGAATGTGAACGAGTTTTTTTATCGAGTTTGAAAGTTGTTCAACATAAAATGCTAATAAGTTTGATTTGATTAGTTGGTGAATCAAGATAAACGAATTCTTCGGAAATCGAATTCGATTCGAGTATTAGTTCATCTTTTATCCTAAAAAGAGCTTTTTCCAATTGTGGATTCAATTGAGAATATTCCACCGGTAGTAAGCACGTCAATTGGGCCTTTTGGTCTAGGCCTTGGATTAGCAAAAGGACTGGCTTACATTAGAAATCGTATATTTTGACCCAGATACAAATACTTTGGGCTTTGCATAAGCCTACTCTTTTAGCTCATTAGGCTTTGGACTCAAAATAGGCTAGCCCAAATTTTGAAGTGTTTTTTTTTTTTTACACACTCTTATCCTTTTCTTGGTGTATCTTAATTGTCATAACACAGCAATTTTATCTGTTAATTTTTATAAATCTGGTAGATGTAATTCTTTAATGAAAATTTAAAAAATGATAATGAGATCGAAAATTTTTTTGATCTAATTGGAAGAATGAAATTCTTGTTGCATGCATAACGTCCTTCAACTTTTTGATCAGTTTCTTTGTTGTTCCGAATTCAACTGTTTGCGAATTTTGGTATTTTGTCGCTGTACCATAATCCTCTTAGTAGCATTCTCATGTAATTGGAGATTGGGAAGTGGACTTGGCAGTCGTCAAGGGATACAAATCCTTGGCAATCGCGTGTAGTTGACGGTGATAGATGGGTTATCGTGAAATTAGACGAATAGATTACATGTGGAACACAAATTTCAATCTATTTAAAAATTTATCGTACTTTTACATCTTATAGATTGTGTTAATATCTACATTTATCGTGTTAATATCTCCATCAATTGTTTTAGTTGCTATAGTGTACCATGCAGTTGAAACTAATAACTGCAGAAGCCCTTGATCGGTCATCAACCAAGCACTGAATTTTCTTGCAGCCTTCTACTGCTTCACTGCTGTATCAAACATGAATATATATATATATATATATATATATATATATATATATATATATATATATATATATATATATATATATATATTTTTTTTTTTTTTTTTTTTTTTTTTTTGTCGATACGATATATCTACAATTATTCTATGCTACGGGAAGGGGGACCTGAAGAGGTCAAGGAAAAATTGAAGGGGACTGAACCACCTACCGGCCCACTTAAAGTGCACTCGTCTGAAAGCCACTTAAAGTGGCTTGTCACATTTTTGTGACCAATGGTGGGAGGCAGGGTTTGATCCCTTGACCTCCCACCCCACCAATTTTGGTGGTGGCTTAGCTCGGTGGTTATCAAACATGAATACTTCCATTGCGCCTATGTGTCTCATCTCAGTATCTTAATCATATATCCCCAGCCTCAAAGCATTATTTCCTATGCAGTTCCAATAATCCAAACTTAAATTAAAATCAGATTTTGCTTATCTCGCAATGTAGATGGTCAATGATATGAATACTTTCTTTTATAGATGTTCAATTTTTCTCATCAGTACTTAGAGCCAGATGGTGTGGTATGGCTTAGCAAGCAATCCATGAACTAATTAATCCATGCTGACTGGAGCTGTTTGAGTAAAGCAGGCAGATGAACATCTTGTTGACAGCAACATAGTTTGTGTAAGATTTCGTGGGAGGAAATTCAAGTGACAAGCATGGTTGTTCTAGAAATTATGTTTCAAGAAGTTTAGGAAGACAGGATATTTTTCTAGAGTAGTTGAGAAATGTAGGACCGAATTGTGGAAAGTGGGATGGCGGATGGGGGGTTCATAGTAAAGTAGCCAATAGAAAAATGAGTAAAATAAAACCTAACTCACAATTTAACTCCACAAGTTCTATTCAATTAGGGAAATCACCTCCAAGACACAAAAGGATCAAAAGTACTTTTCCTTCTTGGAAATTTTGGGCATCTCAGTTTCTGAAGCCAATTATTGATAGTAGCTTTAAGGGGAAGAAATCCTCAAGCAACATGTACATTTCTTGATCAGAGAAATATTTATGATTCAGTAAATATTGCCAAAGCAACAGACACCAACTTCAACTCAGGAATTCTAACAAGCCAAGCGTGAACTAGTAAGGAGCTTTTCAACATTTCTGGTTCCCAAATCTTTCCAATGGACACACATGATCATACTACTGTCCGAAGCCAAAACCAAAACCAAGGCCAGAAGGGCACTAGTATTCAAGAAACTGAAGTAACTGTGGTCATGGTTCCTCTTCCAGCACAAGGCCATCTCAACCAGCTCATCCATCTCTCCCGCCTCATCTCCTCCTACAATCTACCGGTTCATTACGTCAGCACGGCCACTCATAACCTCCAGGCAAAGGTTCGTGTCCAAGGTTGGGATCCTCTTGCCATTTCCAACATCCATTTCCACGAATTCCCAGTCCCTTCTTATGAAACTCCTCCTCCCAATCCAAATGCCACGACCAAATACCCCTTCCATCTCATTTCAATGTTTAATGCAACAGTCAAACTTCGCGAGCCAATTTATGAACTTCTCAGCAAGAAGATTAGTAGTTATTCACGACTCTCTCATGCCATATGTCGTCCAGGATGTGGATTTGATTCCAAATGCGGAGTCCTACTGCTTTTATAGCACCTCTGCGGTCACTTTCTACTCATATCTTTGGGAAATTGGAGGGAAACCCAGACTACTGGAGCCTGAGCTACTCGAATCACTCGAAGATCTTCCATCTCTTGAAAGTTGTAACCCTCCAGAGATTATAGAATATATAAAACTGCAAGAGGATTCCAGGCCAAATAACTCTGGTTACCTGTATGATACATGTAGAGCAATAGAGGGTCCGTACCTTGATCTCCTTGCAAAAGCCAATACTGTTGATACAGACAAGCAATGGGCTATTGGACCCTTCAATCCAGTTGTGATAAATGAGCAGCAAGACTCCAACAAGAGACACTATTGCCTGGAGTGGCTCGACAAACAGGCCCCAAACTCAGTCATTTACATTTCCTTTGGTTCATCAGTTTCAGTATCAGATGATGAAGCCAAAGAGATTGCAATTGGATTAGAGAAAAGCGGGCAAAAGTTCATATGGGTACTCAGGGATGCAGATAAAGTAGATATTTTTTATGGGGAAATCAGGAAGGCTCAGTTGCCTGAAGGATTTGAAGAGAGAATCAAAGGGAGAGGAATAGTTGTGAGGGATTGGGCGCCCCAGTTGGAGATTCTTGGACATTCATCAACTGGTGGTTTCATGAGTCATTGCGGATGGAATTCGTGTATGGAAAGCATTAGCATGGGAGTGCCCGTGGCAGCATGGCCTATGCATTCTGACCAGCCGAGAAACAGTATACTAATGGCAAAGGTGCTGAAGATTGCTCTATTAATAAGGGATTGGTCCCGGCAAGATGAATTTATGAGATCTATTACCATTGAAAATGCCGTGAGAAGATTGATGGATTCTACAGAAGGAGAGGAGATGAGGCAAAGGGCAAAAGAATTGAGCAAAAGAGTAGAGGAGTCCATCAGGGATGGTGGTGATAGTCGTTTGGAGATGGATTCTTTCACTGCTCATATTCGTAGGTAGTTTTTTTTTTTTTTGGCCTAATCAATTATGTTCATGAATCAAAAGAACTTCTGAATTCTAAGGGATACAAATTATCAAGTTCATTCAATTACAAAGAATTTGTAATTGTACTACAAGTATTTTGCTTTGGTACATTGCTTAGCTGTTTTGTCATTATGGATCCATTTTCATACACAGGTCAGGACGAGATCTCTTTGGGAAATCACATGCCAATAAAGCAAAAGCTGACTAAGCGGCAATTTGTTTAATTGTCACCTAATTTGGATTATTTGAAATTAAGTTGTTGCCTTGTCATTTCCCAATATATTAAAAAGTATTAAGCCTGCAATTATAGATAGAAGAAGTGAAGCACAAAGGTTGACAACCATGTCCGGCAAAACATTTTGAAATATTTGGTGAGCACATCTTGCTACCAACCTGTTATTTTCTGACTATTTTTTCTTTTCATTGATACAGCGTATCCAAGAAGTATTACAAATAATATTTCGCTTGTATTAGAAACACATTTCTCAACCCGCCTTTTTATTTCACATACATCACATAAAAAAAAATGCTACAGAAATTATTCTAAATAATATTTCAAATAACACTCTATCCAAACAGACCCCGAGTGACTATTAGACAACACGATTCAGAAGAAGGCAATAAAGGGATAAACAAGAGACAGCTATTTAAACATTAGCAGAGCTCGGCACAATGACATTTGTGATTTTCTTTGTAAATTATTGTACCTTTCTTTCACCAGCAAAATACTTCTCTGGTCCGTCCTAAAAAAAACTCTGTTACATCATCCAAAAAAATAATTTATTTCGTTTTGTGTAAAGTACACCAATGTTTACCAAACTATTGGAAAAAAAAAAATTAAAACATTTAAATAGACGACTCAGATCGAACCGAACTGGTATATTGCTAGTGGCAACCACAGTGTCTTGGATCCATGCTTTCAAGTCACAGCCGTGAACTTGAGAGAATTCGACCTTGCTAGTCCTGTTCCCCGGAAGTACCCGCTGTGAATCCTCCATCCACGCAAATAACCTGCCCAGTAATGTATGAAGCAGCAGGAAGACAAAGGAATGCCACCAGTGGTGAAATCTCATTAGCTTCTGCAATTCGACGTAGAGGAGTTCGATTCACCAAAGGGAAAAACATACGTAACAGTGATTCATCAGCCTCCTCCTGAATGAATTAAATTTCAGGCTGTAAGTAAAATACTTGAAGAAAAATATATATATATGGAATATCTTTGTCCCCCTAAAAAATAAGAAACAAATAAGCAGAAGTCGTCCTTGATAGCAGAAGAATTCATAGGAGCATGGGAATGATGGGATAATATCGTACTGGTTTCAAAACTGTGGTTCGAACAGCCCATGGTGCAACAGTGTTGACACGAATGTTGTCCTTTGCCCATTCACATGCCAAATTCTTGGTTAGTTGATTAATCGCACCTGTAAGTTAGGAAAAAAAAAAAAAACAAATTTTGAAAGCATTCCAGACAATATTGATATTGGACAGTAACAGGATTTCGTTCTTTTTATTGTTGGTGGATTACCTTTGGTTGCTGAATAAATTGAAAGCCCCGGTAGGGCCGTGGCACCAGCTACAGAGGAGATGAATACGATATTTCCATTTGCTGAAGCTTTTAGCAGTGGATAAGCTAGTTGGCTTAGATGAAATGAAGATTCCAGATTGGTACTCATTAAAAATGAATAATCTTCAGAAGTAGAATTCTCAGCTCGTTTCATTTTCGTGGTTGCAGCATTGTTAACCTAAACGCAAGAATTTCAAAAATGAAGTTCAAGGTAATTTCAGAGTGTGATATATATATATGCTGTCTATATATATAAGAGGCATGCTGACCAACAAATGCAGGAACGATGATACATACAGTCCAAAATCCAATTTTGAATATAGAAGATTAACGTAAACAACAGCCTCAACAGATAGGAAGATTTGAATATAGAAGATTACCCTGAGACCTCTTCAGGTCCTCCCCTCCCTCTAATGTAGGATAATCTATCGTATCGACAAAAAAAAAAAGCGTAAAATTCAAATATATGTAACTCCCGAACACCCTACATCTAAAACGTACATATTAGGTACATATATATCTTATGTGTACTTATCCTATGTGCCCTTCAGCCACCATAGAATAGGAAAAAGGGATAATTTCAGAAACCTCACTTGAGGTTTCTAACATGTGCACTGATTTCCCATGAGGTCTGAAAAATTTCACTGACCTTTCCTGTTAAAATTTTGAGGTCCATTACTTACGTCATTCGGGGTGAAATTATTGCTCTACCCTAACACTTCAGGGTTTATTACGAACATTTTTTTGGTGGGAAAAATCTTGGCAATAATTAAAAGAAAGAAACTAATTAAATGAGAATTTTATTGAGTTTTAGAGCACAAGTGCACAACTGATATAGAAAGGATGATGCAGTTGGAATTGGAATTTGAACCTTCCTGTCCCAAATTTCAACTAAATTTTTCAGGATTTTTTTGGTTGTAAAAAATTCTGACATTTAGAGAATTTTAAGATTTGGAACTTAATGACGATTATAATGTCTGTGAAACAAAATTGGTAGTCAAGTGATTGTAATGTTTATATAAGATTTCCTTTTTCCTTTAAAGGGTCTAATGTTTATTTTCCCAGAAAAAAAAATAACAAAGAAAGATTTAAAAAACCAGAAGATTCAAATCACAATGGATCGCATGAAATCCAATATTCAAAAAAAAAAAAAAAACTACAAAGGAAAGTGGGACCAAGGTCATAAAAGATTTGATGAACTTACTAAGGAAGAATTCCAACTTTATCAAGTTTGAACAACTTATGCGGCCTAATAATTTGTAGCATCTATGGATTTTAAAAAATCTTGGCTAAGTCAATTGCAAAATAAAATCAAACGAAAAAGAAGCAAAAATGCATTTGCGAAATAAAACTATCATCTCACTCATCAAAATACTTTTTTAATGGTACTCTTTCTAACTTGGACTAATTTGTCATCAAAAATTGATAAGCGATGGAGGACAGTGAAATTTTCCAAACCCCAGGGAGGTTTCTGAAATTATCCCTAGGTAAAAGGACATGAACAAAAGATAGAACCATTTTTGGTCCTACAAACTCTACTCTAGTTACGGTGTGCAATACATCCTAAGTAGTAGTTCCTACAACAGCAGAATGAGCCCTAACCTCAAACAAATCCGTCAGGACACTAATCAAAATCAGTCTCAGTTCAACAAAATATTTTGAGCGTTATGAAAATCACCATGAAGCTTGAAAACTAACATAGGAGTGGCGACTTACGAGGATGTTGAGCTTGGCATCAAATTCAGAGGAGACAGTCTTCAGAAGCTCTTCTCTCTGAGTTCTTGATAACAAGTCACATACTGAACCGCTCACTTGAAACCCTTTGGCTTTCCATTCCTTTAATCTGTCATTGAGTTCTGTTTGGTTCCTGGAACACGTATGTACTCTGGCACCAAATCCAGCTAGTTCCTCCACGATGGCATGCCTGAAATCAATTCATAAAAGTAGGAGTAGGTAAGGATTGAAACAATGTGACAGTAGACCATTTGTTGAAGATTCTGAACAAGAAAGAAAAATGAGAGATCGGTGATATAAGACGAGAGTTCAATTCCACGGACCCAATGCCTCTGGTGCCCCCGGTTACAAGAGCTGTCTGCCCCTTGAGCGACCATCTCTGCTCACTGATTCTGGGCTCTCCATTCGCCATGTGTTTACTTTAATCTGCAATATTCGAGAGAAATCACTTTCTTTGCAAGAACAAATTAACAGGATGAAATTGCTGGTTCAGGTGGTCTCATTAGGGACTGTGGAAAAAAGGCTATTGCAGGAACATTGGTTTTGCAACCAATATCCTAGCTGAACTTTTGGGGCATCAGGGATGGACTGGAACTGGCTATGTCTCGCTTGATATATCTCAATCTGGAAGTGGAAGTGGAAGTGGGAGTGGATTGTCAGGATATCATCTCATTCATCAAAGCTTCAGATAATGCTCATCATTCCTTTCAATCTGTTATTTCGGATTGCAGATACCTCCTCTTGCAGCTATAGCTGGTTTTGACTCATGATTTTGCCTTAGATGAGGAATATAGAAGAGTTAGCCTCCCCTGCAATGTTTCTGTGGCTTGTAATAGATAGGTGAATTTATGTGTATTTTTTCTGGGGAAAATGATCAGGCAAGTCTACAGGAGCAGTGTCTTCTGACCAGGTCCACTTGTCTCAACAAATGCGCTCATAAAGAAAGTGATGTCTCAGCAAATGGCACCACATGGGTCAAAACAGCACTAATCAGTTCAATTTTTGAAGTTTAAAATTCATTTTGGGCGCTAGTTATGATTTACGACTTTTGGTACTTCCGTGCCGTCATGAACTATCATGGCCAGCAGAAAAATATTCTGCATTATTTTGTAACAAAAAGCGCCAACGAGATTGGAGGACGGATGGGTAGGTGTTACACGAAAAGGGGACATGAGTGAGAAATTCAAGATTTAAAATTTCTTACTTACATTTAAAAAAAAAAAAAAAAGCACCTTGGACGTTGAACCCATAGGGTCCTAATTAGAGTCAGTTAATTTATTGGGTATACATGTAATCTCTAATAAAATAATAACAAGTTGGCCTAAGCTAAAAATGTTGCTTTTCATTAGCTTCCAAGGGAAAAAACAAAAAACATGACTAATGACACAAGGCAGAATGGTTTTTTTAAGTCATTAGTTGCCTCTTTTCATATTTGGACAATCATTGGCGCCAATCATGCAGTGTGGGCTAGTAGTATCAATTAGATGGGAGTCTTTGAGTAGCTAAAATGGAACCACCAGCCTTTGGACTCTTAAGGTTTCAAACCATGACTCCTACCAATTGTCACAATAAGTGGTCCTTCTAAAAAATTCAGACGAGTGCGTAGTACGCCTGTTTGGTTTGGTGGTGGTTCAGTTCTCACCTGTCCCCCATAGGTCCAGTTGAGCCTCCTCTTAGATAAATTAGGATAGAGTAGGATATAGATAAAATAGCGACGAATGACCAAAAAAAAAAAAAAAGAGTAGCTAAAATGGAGTCAGTTTACAGCCAACAAGAATCCTCCGTTTGAATTGCTATTTTTAGGAGTTTTAGTGTGTGTGTGTATATATATATACTGTAATAATTTGATATAAGTGAAATAAAATGCTAATTAAAAATAGATTTACGAAAAACATAAATTTTTCTTATGGAAAACATCAATCCAAACAATATTAATTGTTTAGGTAAAAAATTTTAGCCAATTTTTTTAGAGTCAAAGCATCTGAAAGATACCCCCCACCTACTCCCAAAATTACCGATAAGTGGGAAGTTGACAATATGTTTTTGTTATTCAAATTGAAATGCATTTTTTCAGATGGTACTTGTGTGAAGTTGACAATATGTTATTGTTATTCAAATTTAAAACGGTACTTGTGTAATTAATTTGACCAGCAAATATTGAACTTGACCCACTTTTATATATTTATTAGGAATCAATTTGACCAACGAAGCAGTGAAAGTTAATTTATCAATCGACATTACTTTTTTAGATGGATTCTTCTGTCATGGGTCATAAAAGGTGGGCTGGAATTAATTAATCAATGAAAGTTTGAATTCTTTAAGCTGCAGCTTGGGCAATTTAAAAGTCCGAGAATAATTCAGAACGTTATACGTGCCAACTAGCTCTTATCTCCTATGCTATGCATGGGGAACTGTTATTGGTTAAAAATAATTTAATTTCAAAAATAAAGCACGGATTTGGGATTTGGGATTTGGACATTTATTATATTCATACTACGTGGGGATTTAAACATTTGAATTTAGCTAAGATATCATCATTATTGGAATTTGAAGTTGTTGATCAATAGATTTCATTTAGCAATTGGAAAGGGAGTTGCAGCGATTTATCTTATTAGAAAGCAATTTGAAAATTTCTTGTATTTTTTAGATCTGATCAAAATCATTCAGATCTATTGTGTCTATTGTTAAACTGCAAATCTATTATTTCAAATGCATGTTTAACCTATCACTAGAGCAGAGATGTAAATCAAATCGTACCGGACGATTTCCAACAATTTCTTAATGAAATTTATTTTTTATACAAAAAAAAATATAACTATTGGATGACATGAATCAAATTTATTAAAGAATTAAATGATTCAACAACCTGATAAAATGCAGGGTATCAAAAACCTTTTAGAATATCTCAACTGCCAGCTGCTGAATAGATATATAAATAGACTTCTTGTCTCTTCTTATTGCTTGTCCGGTGCCATTTGAGGACAAACGGTCAAATAAAATTTGAACACCTTCCAAATGACCCAATTTCTATAACTTTAAGTGGGGACCCAAGAAAAAAAAATAAAAAAGTGGGGACCCAGGGTACAAGTTTAACGGACAAGGGCCTCGACGGAAGAAGGGCAGGAACGGTTACAGGAAACAACCGTATCTGGTGGTTCACGGTCAAAATTTGGCCAGAAAAAATGTAAGATCAAAAATTTATCTTGTAACTAGTTTTTCACATCATATATAGGATTCATAAAATTTTGTTCTATAGTTATATAATATTGAAAATGAGTTACGTCATGTGCAAATAAAATTACACCGTGTGCGTTTTGCACAAAATCGTCCCGAACGATTTTTCTGATAACTGTTTGGGCCCCTTGTCCGGGCCTTGACGATTGCCTGACAATCATCCAGAAACTCTTGACAATCTAGACGAATTGAGATAAATTAATGGCAGAAAACATAGCCACGTCGTAAGGTGTGGAGAAGGATACAGGACGGCAACGTTTTATTTCACAATAATAAAAAGAGAAACAAAAATTAAGAAAATATATTGATCATGATTGTCAGACGCGTATAGTAAAAAATTATCCCGCCCAAATTATTAATGGAAAGTTCTTTTATCAATAATATCAAAATAGATTTCCCAATATTTTCGGCCATTGATGATGGGCTCATATCATCTACCCGTCAAAATTTTGTGGACTGTTGTCGCGCCCCGAATCCAAGTTTAACTCGGGCCAAGCGGTCGGTGCTGATAGAATATTTAGTAATTTGGGGACTTTTTGGACTTTCACTAGCTAAAAATTCATAATTGTGTTGAGTATTCACAAATGAAAATGAAAGGAAAATACTTTCTCACAAATGAGATATTTTTTGAGTTATTGTGTATTACTGTAACATTGTATTTGAAATACTTATTTTTGAAAAAATGGCCAATCCAAACAGAGCATAATTATTGGGGATTTTAAATCCCTTTTCTTCATTCAGTTGATTCTATGAGAGCACAAATTTTTAGTCCTAGGTGAATTTGCAATCAAAATCGAGTCACATAATAGAAAGTTGATTTCCTTTTTTTCCAGATTTATGTAATTCTTTCCGACCTAGAGCCACATGAAAACCTCTTCATGAGTGTGAGGCGAGGGAGTAACATTGCAAATATTTTTCCTATTACATGCCTTAAACACGTGAAAAATCCTACCCTAAAACTGTTACATTATCATCTAACACTTGAATTATATACACCTTAGACTAAGAATTTTAAACTTTTGTAATAAAAAAATAAAGATTAATCTTTCCTATACTGATAGTATATACATTGTCAACGTTTGATGAATGACAAATACGCAAAATTTAAATTTAAAATTTAATTTTTACACGTATATTATGATCCAACGGCGATGATAATAATATATACACTGTCAATGTATATAAAATTTACTTTAAAAAATAATACCACTTGATCCTTTAAACGGCGAAAAGGTGCTCTAAACGGCGAGGCATCTCCATGAGCGTGATCCTTTAAATATGTCGTCAGCCGAGACACGTTAAAGGCTTATCCGTTACGAAGGATCCATAACTTCTGGAGTCAATGTATTATTCTCGTTTGACAACCTGAGCATAGGTAGGCAAAATCATGTGATCTTGTCGGAATGCATGGTTTGGTGGCACGGACGGTAGATATTCTTTGTAATTTTAATCAAAAGACTTGCTACCACGTATCAAGTGGTGGACTTTGAAAGCTAGGTTAGGGGTAATCCATACTGTCCCTGATGACAAACTGGGGAAAGAAATGAAGTATGAAAGGTAATCAGATAAAATTCACATTCTACACCCATTGTACCCCCAAAAAAAAAATTTAAAATTTACAACCTCGTTATGACTTGTATTATTAGTATTTATAGCTAATAGCTGAGTCAGGATCTTCATTCAAGGGTATGATAAATATTAGTTTAAACGTGTATAATGTGTTGGTTTGTAGACTTTTGTGTACAATAAAATATTTATTATGAATACGCCAATTTATTCAATGTTATAAAAATTAAATAAAAATGGATACAATTTTTATTTCATTTTTTTAAAAATTTTTTAGTAAGAGAGGAGTGGGATTTAAGTGGTGGAAAGGAGAAAGGGGGTAGTAGAACACAGGACCTCTAAGTCTTGAAATCTCATCCTTAACCACTAGATTAAGGCCTTCTCAGCCAAAAAAGAAATTATATATAAAACTGCAAGATTAAATGCTAGTATATATAATAGGCGGATAATGTCTGCACAGTCAAACTATAAAATGAATATTTTGTTCGGTTGTAATTCATGTAGTTTGATATATAAGAAAAGTCCAATTTTAAGTAAATAAAAATTATTAGACAAAAAATGAAAATAGCACTGTATAATATATTTAATTTGGCGGTTTCATTGTACAAATGGTAAGGGTAACTACAAAAGGTTCCAACACTTTCGCATGGTAATTATGGGGCGAAAGGAAGTAATATAAAATTTAGGGGAGGCCAAAGTGGGACAATACAAAATAAGTCTAATTCTTTTGGAGATTATTCTATAGTTTGAAAAAAATATATATTTGAGACGTACATGGCTCCGCCCTTGTTTATAACATATATCATTGTACACCAAATTGTAAATTTAGGATTGAAGTGTGTGGATTTAAATCCGATCTAAAAAGTAAATGATTAAATAACTATTTTTTTAATACTGATACATAGCAATTGTGTATTTATATCTAGTAAACTCTTTCTCTACAAAATAAAAATTGGTTTAAGACACCTATATTCATTCTTAATATTAACAAAATATACAGAATGTCATTGTTGTAGAATGGAATAGATGCAGTTTTTTAAATTCATTCTTAAAATTAACATGTAGCTTAATTTATTAAGCTGCTTATAACCCATTTTAAGGTGCTAAGGACAAGTTCTCAATATGATTGGATGATTTGTTATTAATCTAGGTATTTACTCTCTTCTGTTCAGTTTTCTCTTATTTGTTTGTAGTTTGAAATCTTAAATGTATCCATATTTGAAATCTATGCAAAATACAAAGTCCAAAGATGTAACATGGTCAAAATTGACAGTAGAATAGTGATAATCAATGCCAGCCAACAGCTGTGGCTATAATTGAGGGACACGGTTGGAGAAAGAAGAAATTTAGAATTACAGGTCGTTTCACAGACTGTTGAGGGGGCAATATACAGAATTACATAACTTTTTGTGTGATGAGGGGGCAATAGAGTACACTAATAGTTTTGACGGCAATATATATATATATATATCGGATTAATCTTTCATACACTGTCCACTGACAGTGTATACATTGTCTGCGTCACTGTCCGCGTTGGATGAATGATAACTATATAAAATTTGAATTTGAAATTTAATTTTTGCACATGTGTCATGGATCCAACGGTGATAATATTTGCACAGTCAATGTATATAAGATTTACTCATATATATATATAGTAAAAGTTCAAGGGCCCTATAGAATTCCCCCCCCTCTCCTCTTGCTTTGTTCGAGTCTTTATCAGTATAGTTCTATCCATGGCCAGCAGAATTGGACTTCAAAATTCCAATTTTTCACTCTTACTGCCCTGCAGGTTTCTTACCATCGCACCTTATCGGCCTATGTATATTACGCTGAGCGTCTAGCAACCCCGCAAGCCAAAAAGATGGAGCATTTATATGTTACCTTTCTTAGTTTCTTTTTGGCCTTTGTGTCTTTTGCAATCCACTCCCTCTTATTCAAGAACAAATCAGGGCCATCAGCATGATTCAAAGTCGCGGTCGCGGCCCGGAACGTGCCACATCGGTCTCGTCATATCGGTCGCGGTCTTGGTGAAACGCAAATTTTAAACTATTTAATATTCTAAAAATTGTTAATAATATAAAAAAAAAGTATGCTAAACAAAAATAATAAAAAATAACAAAAGAAAATATGTAAAATGTACTATTTTTATACATATTAAACACAATAAGTACTTTTAATTATTGAAGACAATGGCATCACAAATAAAATCAAAATAACATAGACCACAATTTTAAAACTAATAATTGCAAAAGTAATATCAACCATTAATAATACAAACTAAAGATTTATTTATAGCATAAAGTTGGAATATTTTGATCAATCTCCTGCCAAAAAATAAAAAGAAATCATATTAAATAAAAGGCAAATATGTAAAAAGATATACTAGTACTTCATATTATCGTACCTGTTAATACCAAGTAGAATGACGATGTGGTTCAAAATCACCCTCATTTCTCGATGAATGGTAAAACAAATGTGGAAGTGGCATAGGACCTTGAGTAGGTAGTGTATAAGAGTTATCTGGTGTATTTACTGGATGTGAGGATTGACTAGATGTTCCACAATCATTAGACGGAAGAACTTCTGTATTGGAGATGAATTGCTGAGTATGATGGTAGTATCCAAACCCTCGATAGTTAACACTATCGCTAGTACCATATGATGCAGTAGAATCATGACCATAAAATCCAATGTTATTGGAATCAAAAGAAGAACCATCATGAGATTTATCTATTTCTTTTTCATAGTATCCACTACTATGAATGCTAGTAGACCTTTCGACCTGTCCAGATCCATCAAACGGCCGATATCCACTATAATAGTCAGGAGTGATTCCATATGATTGGTGATAGCCATATCCCAATTGACTAGTAGTGCAGTGCTCATAGGTTGGGTGTATACCCAAATTTTGCCTCTGATCATTGACTCCTCTATATCTTTGCGACCTTGAATGGTGAGAGAAAGTATCCTCACTTGAAAATTGAGTTATATTATTGAGGAATTGACGTTGTGCTTCTATACCAGGACGATAGCCATGATCAGTATCTTGAGTGGCATAATAATTATCTTGTTCTTGAGCTCATAACATACCTCCTGTTTGTTGGCTATCTTGATTGTAACCACCACTATGCTTGAAAGAATGGTTCCCTCCATCTCCATTGTCACTATTGTCATCATCATCATTACTGCTGTCACTTTTATTTGAAGATAATGGAACAGTATGCTTACTGGTTTGTTTAGTCTTACTTTTTTGTTTTCTACTTGAGAATTCAGCAAGACCTTTCTTATTTTTTTTGGTAATATATTGGGACAATGTATCACCAAAACCATCATTGTCATGTTCTTGATATTCATTGCTATCTGATTCAGTTTGATAAATGCCCTTATCCAACCAATCCAGATTATCTTTAGGCAATGTGGGTTGTTCATTTTCTCTTATCCAATCATCCAATATATCATCTTGGTATAAAATGTGATTCAAGTCAATTGGGTTGTAGAAATCATCAGTATCTCTTTGATGCATCAAATTTTTCACCTTTAATCGCATATTGTAATGCACAAAAACTAATTTATGCAATTTTTTAACTGCTAAACGGTTACGTAGTTTTGTATGAATTAATGACAATATATTCTGATTTTGCTCGCAACCAGAGGATGTGCAGGTTTGACTCAATATTTTCACTACAATATTCCTTAAATTTGGCGCATCTTCACTGTAGTTAAGCCACCATTCAGCTAAACAAACAAAGTAATAATAATAATAATTTATTATTATTATTTTAAAATTATAAAAATGTTAACTTCATTAATATGATTTAGATGTTTATATAAGTATGAATTAAGTTGAAACCTAGTAAAGATTTTGGTAACGCTTTTGCTGCAATAGCACTTCCAAATCCTCCTTTTTTGTCTACAAAAATTTTGATTTACAAAAATAATATATACACATGTGTTAAAATTTTAAAATTTGTTCATTAATATAAATAAATAAAATAATCAAAAGAATACCTCATTTATTGAATCAACTTGTGCATCTAAATTTGGCTCCAACTTTGCAATGACTTTCTTCAACCCTTTTCGAACTTCATCCAGATTAAACTCACAAGTTTCAGAATATTGAAGGATCGGGTTCAAAAAATATGCTAAATACAATAAAATAACAAAATTAGAAAATAAATAAATATATATATTACATATTTAAATTGGATGTAATATTTTAAATTACCTGCCGCATGTAAATCATGATGAAGTTGATTGTACCATCTATTATCAATCATTTCCCAAATCATTTTCCAAGATTTCACCGACTTTTGAATAGCCATTTTTGCTCTATCCATTGCCTCATAAATAATTGGCAATGTTGGCTTATTATCTTGATTAATAGTTTTTAAAACTTTGACCAAAGGCTCCATTATTGCACACACATTTCTAACTTTTTTCCAAAACTTCTCTGACAATATCAACTTAGCTACTTTAATAGCTTCTGTTTTTCTCTTGGTTGTGTTATTGAACTCTACCCATTCATCTGAGGTGCACATTTTTTTCAGTTCTGTAGAATGCCAAAGAAGACTTTTCATAGAAATGAATTCAGTTGCAAATCTAGTGATACCTGGATGTAGCAGTTCCCTTTTTCTTGTATATGTCTTCATCAGATTTACTACTTTGTCGCTGTTATATATGAAACTTGTTATCTTCTTCCCTAAGCAATAGTTTCTTTTACATTATGTATTTTGCCAATATCCTCCAACATCAAATCCATACAATGAGCAGCGCAAGGTGACCAAAACAAATTTTTTCTTTTTTTCATCAACAGTTGTCCAGCTGATTTCATACTACATTCACTATCTGTCACAACTTGCACAACATTTTTTTCTCCCCCAACCTCTACTACCTCATCCATTAACTTGAAAATATATTCAGCAGTTTTCTTGACATTGGTACAATCAACTGAACTATGGTATATCATGTGCCTATCACAGTATACCATAAAATTTATTATAGGATGTTTTATACGAATGCTTCACCCATCACACATAAGTGTACAACCAAAAGTTGAAAATTTATCATAAATATCTCTAAGATATTTCTCAAGCTCTTCAAATTCTTCGTCTAAATATTCATTTTCGATTTGATAAGCTGAAGGGCCTTTAATACCAGAACCAGTTTTGGCAATTTCATCAATCATCGGTTGATAATAAGGATTGTCAGCGGCATGAAATGGTATAGAATTGAAATGAAAAAACTTTGAAACTGCCTTACCAACTCTTTTTATATTTTCCGCCGCAAACATTGATTTGACTGATTTTTGTTTTGAAGGAAACATATGTGAGTCAATTCGTTTGTTTGTCATTTCATCCACTTGTCTGACACTGAAATTACGTGACAATCCTCTTTTATTTTCAGAAGTCGTTGGTTTTGAAGAGCCAGCACCCATATTCCCTAAAATTCACAATGTTTAACAAATAAAAAATGAATGAATAAATTACAACTTTATTTAATTATATTTAATAAAATGATATCAAATTTGATATAATATTTTAGTTTACAAATGATACCTGACATAAACATAGAAGGTCGACTCTCAGATACTGAATGCCTTCGTTGTTCGTCTAAAAATTGCAAGTATTGGCTCTCTCTAATTGCTTGCTTCAGCTGTTTTTTTTTTCCAATGCCATCTTACTTTCTTCATCAATTTCAAAAATGTCTTCATCGTCCTCGTCACCATCCATGTTGAAATTACTATACATATTTTCTTGTTGGAGAGAGTTCAATATTTCTTCTTTTTTCTATTTTATTGTAACTCTTTGAATCTTACCAACCTTTAGATGCATTTTCATTACATCTCTAACTTCTCTTGAGGCCCTTGGACAAGGTTCAACTTGTCCCATGACATGACCGACATGTTCTTTCAACCTTGTAATGCCACCATGCATTACTTTTCTACAATAATTGCATCTCACAATTTTTCTATTCCCACCCACAGGTTTACCATGTTCCCAACCAATATCCTTGCTCGTCATTGTAACGATTACACGTATCAATATAAATGATTAATACAACACAAAATAATTAAAGATATATGAAAAAAATACAACAAGTAGTTTCGGACATTTTATAATAGTAATAATTTATTTCTATTATATTAGTAAGTTAAACATCTAATCTATAATGTAAACCTGCAGCAATGATCATTTTTTCATTTATTAAAAGAACTTCAAAATTTTAAATATTTATTAAAATTATTACTACATTTTAGAAAATTTTTTATTAAAAGATCTAACAGTTATTTTAATATTTTCACTAAATATCAAATGAATTTGAATTAATTTATTATGTACTTTGAATTATATGTGAGATAAGTGTTAAACTTATATTTGGTCCAAAATAAATTTCAACAACACAAATTAGCTAGATTTGTTAACTTATGTTTGGCCTAAAATAAATTAGTGAATATTGTGGTCCAACAGCAGGACAGTAGCAAATTATGTTAAGACTTAAAAGAGTGGAATTGGATGACACGATGAATAACCTCCCATCATTTGGTCATGCTGCTATATCGGATATACAAATACCAGTATATCAATGTTTTGCACAAAGTCTGGAATCTTCGGAAGTATCCATTTATTATAGTGCAGCTAATTAAAGAGTAGGATCCAAATCACAGATATGAATGCAACTTTGCAAATTTCTCCCTAAAAGAAAAGAGCGAAACTTGACCAAAAAAGATGTTAAACTTAACAAATTGCAGCATATCTGATGAACAAAAGATATAGGAAAATGAACAAAACCAACAATAAAGACAAATGTCATATACATTCCTGAACATGTACCTTAAAAGAGTGGAATCAACACAAAAAGACCAATGAAACTAATTGCACAGAGATAACCGGTTATCCAACCAATCCCATGTTCCTTGTAGCTGCCCGGAGGATTTCCTGCAATGCTTACTCCTGCCTGCTCATATGTCTTCTTATTTAGAGCTAACAAATAAGAACCAAATCCGCCTGAAAGTTTGAAAACAAAGCAAAAGAGCTTAGAGAATCAGACAGTACTAAGAAAAGAAAAGTAAAGGAAAGGTACTGCGGGATGAGCTGGTCCCAATAATGTCTGGTAATAGAATAGGAAACACTATGATTAATCTAAAGAAGGTCCCACGAAGTCTTTTATAACGTGCCCATCACTCGCATCTCTTTCCCTGTAAATGGAAAGCTTTTCTCCCCCACTCGTATCTCTTTCCCTTTTTTAATCCTTTTTTCCTTTTTTTCTAAAGATTTTTTTGTTGAATTCAACTTGACTCGGGATAACTCGGACTGACTCGGTGTGACTCGGCCATTTTAACTCGTCGCGACGACGTCTCGGCCGATTTCTCAGCGAGTCAAATATCTCAGTATCGTTTCGTCACAGTATCGTATCGGACTGGGCCGAGACGGTGACGACTCGGCCGAGTCGTCTCGGTCTTGGTCGAGTCTTCGAACCATGGCCAGCAGGGCGTTTGCCTCCAGGAAAGACAGGATGGCCAGTGATCAGAGAAAGCCTTGAGTTCCTATCCACCGGCTGGAAGGGTCATCCTGAAAAATTCATTTTTGATCGCATGGCTAAGTATTCTTCCAATGTTTTTAGGACTCATCTGTTAGGTGAGAAAGCTACTGTCTTTTGTGGGGCTGCAGGAAACAGGTTCTTGTTCTCAAATGAGAATAAGCTTGTTCGGGCATGGTGGCCTGACTCTATCAACAAGGTCTTCCCATCTTCAAACCAAACTTCGTCAAATGAAAAGCCATTAAGATGAGAAAGATACTTCCAAACTTCCTGAAACCTGAAGTTTTGCAACGTTACATCGGTATCATGGATCATATTGCAAGAAGACATTTTTCTTGTAGCTGGGAAAATAAAGATAAAGTAGAGGTTTTCCCTCTTTGCAAGAACTACACATTTTGGAAAGCTTCCAAACTGTTTGTGAGTGTCGAGGAACCAACTGATGTTGGTAAGTTGCTTGAACCATTCAATGTTTTGGCATCAGGGCTTATTTCTGTCCCTCTTGATTTGCCCAGAATCCCATTCAATAAGGCTATTAAGGCATCTGATAAAATCAGATAGATGCTCGTGGCTATTATCAAGTAGAGGAAGATTGACTTGGCAAATGGCAAGGCATCCCCTACTCAAGATACCATGTCTCACATGCTTACAATAAGATTCTTGGTTTGCTCATTGGAGGACATGATACTGGAAGCTCTGCATGCACTTTCACCGTCAAGCATCTTGCTGAGTTGCCTGAGATCTATGAAGGAGTCTGTGACGACTTGAAAATTTGCTTATATTTTCTTATAATTTCCTCTTATTTTGAATAAGTTAATTTAGAATTCCTTTTACTACTAATTTTCTTCCCTCGATAGTTGTAATATATAATCGAATCGAGAGTTTTACTTTTACTTTTATAGTTAGAGCAAATTAGGATTTTTTCGCATTTTGGTAGTGTGATCACTTGGTGAGGTGTGTGTACTAAATTTGGTAGATAAGAGTAAGTATTAAGTAAGAGGAAGTGTGTGATTAGAAGTGCTAATAATAAATTAGTGAATTATAAGTTAAAACACAAGTACGAGAGAGTTAAGGAAAATAGGCTTGAACCGACGTGCACCGTTTGTTACCGGTTGAGTATTCCACTTGACCAATACTTTCTTACCCTAATCTCCTTATTTTTATTTCATTTAATTTCCCCTAAATTACCCTTAAATCAGCCACCATTTTTGACTAAAGAAATGTGAGAAAAGAAAAAAAAAAAAAAGAAAAGCAAGGGTGCCAAGTGTTGGCAATCCAAAGGGTTGGTTGACCAAGACCATTTCTTCCTTCTTATCTTTCTTCTTGGCCAATTTTCCTTCATTTTCCTCTTATGTTGGCCGAATTTTGGGAGAGAAAAAAAGAGAGAGAAACCTTCCATTTCCACCTTGATCTTGCTTTGTTTGAGTTGAATCACAAAATCTAAACCGATTAAACTTGCATCAAGGGTGTTAGGAAGCTTGGTGTGGTGAAAGTTTTGGAAGAAATAGCTTGGTCCCTCACTTTCAAGAAGGTTTTGTAAGGTACAAGTCTAAAACTTCCTTTTATTTTTCTTAATCTTGCTAAATATGCTATAGAATCTTTGAATCTTGGAGTATTATGGATGATTTTCTAGTTTTGGGTTATTTAGTGAAAAATTTCAGCTAGGGTTTTATATTTTTTAGCTTTGATTATGTTGTTTAACTAGCAAATATTGGTATTGAGCTTGGATATGGAATTTCTGAGATGATTAATGGCATGATTGTGACTTTTTAACATTAAAAGATGAATTTTCAGCTTTGGTGAGAAAATTCTAGTTTTGGTAGTGGTTGAATATTGCTAGAAATGAGTTATATTTGGATGTTTTTAGCCTAGATACAGAGCTATCTTGATATGTTTATTGGTGGTGTTTGAATTGGGTTGAATTAAGGAAAAACATAAAGCCTTAAATGGCTGGAAAATTGGACAAATGCAAAGGGTATGCTGCCCAAATTTTTATTCGAGGGATAATTGAGTGAACTTGGAACTTGAGCGGTGATTCGGGGATGAATTGGATTTCGGTTGTCTAGAATATTTAAGTTTCTTTTAGTAGAGGTATATAAGTTGATTTTTTGCCAAAACTCATATACTTTTAAGGTGAAAGTACCGACCACTTTAAATACGATTTCCTAGTATTTTTAACACCAAGTTGCGAACTTATAAATGTTAAACGCTTCTTTATAAAAACCAAAAGAGCGAGTATGATTTTTCTAAAGTTTGATAAGTGAAATGAATACTACTTCAATGAGTTTCATTTATTTGATTTTCTTTAAGTGAAACCCCTGTATTTTGAACCCTAATTGATTGCAAACTGTTAAACGATATTTTATTACAGATTTGGACTCCAACCAAGGAGTTGAACTAGAGCGTGGTTTTGAAAAGCAATAACTCATTGGTGAGTATTTTCCAATACATGATTGAACTTGATCTTTGAATGAAATGATTTGCTAATGCGATTGAATAATACTTGACTTGTTTGGATGAGGCGAGAGTATACTTTATCGCACTCCTCCCCTTCTTGAATGATCTCATACTTGCTTGAGCTTGATTGACCTGTATTTGTATTGGTGTTTGTACTTGACTTGTAAGTGCTGAGCGGTAACATGTACCACACTCAATCCAAGTGGGAGGTACCTCTCATCCCGTCTCACCACTTTTATCCTCACTCTATTGGTTAGTCAGTCGAATCGAGCCAGTAAGAACTTGGTCGAGGAGACTGGCGAATCATGGGTACTGTTTATTGTTTATTGTTTATTGTATAATCCTTTGGATATGATCCATCGGATTCGATATACTCGAGTATTACCATCACTCTTACTTTGGAGTTCGGGGCCAGTAAGGGGGTTGATTGGTGGATGAAAATTGGTGTAAAGTGGAGATCTACGGTCATGGTTTTGCTTCTTTAAACGTTGACGGAGTATCAACGGGTTCAGATCAAGTAATGCAACAGGGATTTGGCTCTTGAGAGCCATCTGTATCCTTATACTTTGAAATGATTATTACTTGTAGTGTTATTATTTCTTTTATGGTGTAAAATGGAGATCTACGGTCATGGTTTTGCTTCTTGAAACGTTGACGGAGTATCAACGGGTTCAGATCAAGTAATGCAACGGGGATTTGGCTCTTGAGAGCCATCTGTATCCTTATACTTTGAAATGATTATTACTTGTAGTGTTATTATTTCTTTTATGAACTTTACACTCGCTCATTTTGAGATTTCAAGTTTTACATATGGCCAACTTGCTACTTGGGTCTGCATGAAGTTTTGGAACCTCACTGAGCTTTGACTCACTCTATTAGCTTTTGTTTTCCTTACAGGGGGTACGAGCATAGGCGTGAAGCTGGAAAGGCTAGTTTTGTCTAGACTTTTAACTTTTGTAATTCTGCTAGCGCTAGTGCTCGATTAGGGTTAAAAGTACAACTAAAACTTGAATCTCTTGTTATATTCGGATATGTATGAATGGTTGAGATAGTAATGAATGTAAATGTACTTTCTAAGCTTAGGAACTGTAGTCTCCTTTACTTTTGAAGTTGTAACTTATTTTCTTGACGTGAGTAAGTGAGTTCTTACGAGAGTTGAGCAGGCAGTCCGCTAAACCCTGGGGTACGCCCTTGAGGGAGGTGGGATCGTCACAGAGTCAGTCTACAAGGGTAAGCCTGATTCAACTCAAAAACAACCCTTTTGGATTCTTTTTTTTTTTTCTAATTTTTTGTTGGGGTTGAAATGGATAGATAAAAGTAACAAAAAGTAAAGCACAAGTGCACAAAAACTTTTTTTTTTTTTTTTTTTACTTCAAGGAGATGTGCATTAATGGCACTCTTATTGCATGACAACATCCTAAACATAGAAGCAGAAAATTTTAATTGTTCCAATTTAGAATTGTCCTTTATAGAAGAGTTCTCTATTAGTGGGTCGCACTTCTTTTTCTACAATACCACAATCCACGTACTTTGGGAGTCAAAAGAAGCCTGCCAATTAACTTAGCCATTGATTAAGCGATCTGAACATCACTCCCAATTTTTAACTGCTTCTCCAACTACGAACGTCACCGAAGGGACTATTAACTGCCATAAGAGTAACTTATTGCAATGCTGATTATGACAAACTTTCTTTGTTCTAAACAGAACAAATGGAAATTGCCAATTCAAAAGCGCCTGTTGAACTGGTGAATTGTTGAACGTGGCATGCGAAGTACCCAGACTTGCTCCTCCTCTTCAAGGAGCATTCAGAGAAGCTCTGAGTGATTTCACGTTCAATGGATTCTCAATTCCCAAAGGCTGGAATATATACTGGAGTGCGTAAACTCAACCCACAGAAATTCAGAATGTTTCACTGAGCCCTTGAAGTTTGATCCAACAAGATTTGACGGATCAGGACCTGCACCTTACACATTTGTACCCTTTGGTGGAGGACCTAGGATGTGCCCCGGAAAAGAGTATGCCCGCCTGGAAATTCTTGTTTTCATGCATCATTTGGTGAAGAGATTCAAGTGGGAGAAAGTAATTACTGATGAGAAGATTGTGGTTGATCCAATGCCAACTCCTGCAAACGGTCTTCCAGTGCGTCTTTTTGCGCACAAAACATAAAATGGCTCGACTTCTTAGGGTTCATCTCCTAATGTCAAATCGGCCTTTCATGGTTTCATGTCATTTACTTCTAATGTCAAAACGCTGAGTCTAACAAATTTTTTGAAAAATGATAAGGATTACACTGTGAAATTTTGATAGATTCCAAATTGTTAAATTGCCAACAGCCGAATAAATATCTATTCATATCAACACCGTCAGATATCCTATTCAACTATTTAAACTCAATTTCGAGCTGAGACCCGACAAAAAAAATCTAAGAAATTTCAAATCTAATATATAAGTAGGGATAATTTCAAGAAATCGCTACCTCTCAAATCTAACAAAGAAAGGAGAAAACACTGAAGATTAAGTCATAGTCATTGGATCATGTTTAAGTTCAATAAAGATTAAGTTTGTTTAATTTGGTTATCATTTCCCCACAACATGATTGATGATAATGACATTTTATGCACTATATTTTGTGGCCGTTTCATGTGATTTTAAATCATGTTTTAGCCTAAAACAATAGCATTAAGGATGAAAATCTTTCATAAATTAATACTTAAGCACATGTGAACTTATGTTAAAAGTTTTTGGTTTCGTTTCACTTGTTTGGATGATTTACTTTTGTAGGTGAAAAAAAAAAGGAAATTTCATTGAAGTTTGATCATCAAATCAAGGAAAGAAAACCTCGAGTATGCAATGATTATGTCAAAAAACAAGCGAAGACATCGGTTATTGGACAAGAAATGGTTAAAAGCCTCGGTTTGGTGGCAAAACGCAAAAAATTGATTGTTTCGAATTAATCCTCGCCATTCGTCATTGGATCATATCAAGTTTCAAAATTGGATTCCAATTTTAACCTTACTGTTGAAAAAACATAGGAGCAAAAAGTTACAATTTGGTGAATGACACAGAAGTATCTCTATTATGTTATATTTTTTGGCTACGCCACACAAATAATATTATGACTATTAGATAAAAGATTAAACATAAACATATCAAAAAAAAAAAAAAAGATCGAGACTTTATTATTTAAAAGATAATTTTTAATAACGACATTTCTAACATTTTTTTCAATTAAAATGTATTTTCTGCACTTGTAACCGATTTTCACCTCTTTCCACTAGTAATTAAAAAAAGAATGTCATAGAAATTATGAAGAAAAATTAGGACAGAATTATAGAGAAATACTTTCTCTTTTGATTTTTTACTTTAAAAAAAAACAATTAGTAAGTTAATCTTGCCTCGAGAACTACTCCTCATGCTTACAATTTCTACCTTATTGTATATACATGACAATATCACATTAAAATGCGTTAAAGAACTTGAATTCCATCTCAAAACTCATTAGGAGAGAGTAGAATTCGTCAAGAATCTTATTAAAAATTTTGACTAACGGATATAAGACTTAAAGTTGGTCTCAAAAACCAAATGAACTGGATTTGAAAGAAATACGTCACAAGGCCCAATGAGTCAACCACAGAGCCTAGTGAAAATAGAGTCTAACAAGTCGAGAACAAATCCAACAATGGGCTTCGTGAATTAGAGCAGGACTGGCAGTTATTTAGGGCTAACTCTTCTACCACGTTAAAAAAAATAGGTTTTCATTTCAAAACAAATTGATAATGATTGAAGTGATCCAAGATTTCGGTTTGGATTGCTATTCTTAAGAGTTTTTGTAAAAAAATGTACTGTAACGACTTGATATACGTGAGATAAAAAAAATGATTGGAAGATGTATACGCAGAAAACGTAAAAATTTTTCAGCCAAAAAATCACAATCCAAATATTTTTCATAAAAAACATTATTAATTAAACTGCAATTCTTATCCTAACTAAACCAAAAATCCGGGTGGACCTAGGCGGTGCGTCGGGCTTTCCTATTTTATTGATAAAGGCACCTTACAATTCGGGGCAATATTTATGATTGTGATAACAAACGCAATCCCAATACATGTGGTTGGTTAAATTATTTCGGCTGGGCAATATTTATGATTGTGATAACAAACGCAATCCCAATACATGTGGTTGGTTAAATTATTTCGGCTTTTTGCTTTGGGCCTTAAACGGCAAATTATAACAAATCTAATTACAGAAGCGACCCGATAGGCATTTGTTTTCGCATCTCTCTAAAATTGCAGTCACGATAAAATCTTGATTTATTTAATTATTTAATTATCTACAACTCCTACAACGGGCCAACTTGAGAAACGTTTGCAAAAAGGGATTAAGTCCCACATACTTTAGTAGCCACCAAAAAGGAATTAAATCTCACTTTGAATTATAGGTTGGGGGTTCGAATCTCACATGTAGTAAAGAAAATTCAAAAGAGATGTCAGAACACTCTTTTGGTTTAATCGGATTTGTATATCTGCTAAAAAGTTCAAAAGAGATGTTAAAGCATTCCTTTGGTCTAATCAGATCTGTATATCTGTTAGCCCTTATAGAGTCTTTTTACGCTCCTCCTCTATTTAGAATAGTATAAATTAGGTTATAAGGATGCTATCGTTGCAGCAAAAAAAATAAAAAAAAATAGAGAGAAACGTTTGCAAGTTTGATTTCTATTGCAAATATGGGGCGTAGTGAAAAGCAAAATGTGACCACCTTCTATACCTTAGGCCTTTGAAACTTGTATGGATTAATTTTGCATACGGTTAAGTTGTAAAAAAAAAATTTTGTACGTGTTGGTCTAAATGCATGATACAGTGTGAAAAATGAAAATTTAAGTCGTAGACAATATACTCACAGTAACAGTGTAGAAAGTCATCGTTCACCCTTTTTCAGTAAGCAAAGATTGCCTTTCAGAAAGTCATCGTTCACCTTTTTTAATTTTTAATCCATCTCCATAATTTTTTATTGAGATGGGCTTCTGGACTAAAATAAATATAGAGGAGGAACGTGTCATAAGCTTCACACATTGGGTCCAACATATAATCAATGACGTACTATTTGGTTAGAGTTTAGAATCACTTCAATTTCTTTCTTTAGCCTTTCAGGTTTAAAATTTCTTTGCAAATTGACAAGAATCATGAATTCATAATTATTTAACTGAGCCCTGGTTTTAGGTGAGTTGGTTATACACATCCCAAGTTTTTTGTCAAGTTTGTCTGCTACAAGTTTTTTAAAAACTTTAACTACAATAACCTCAAAAAACTTTTCAAAGTTTTTAAACTATACATTTCAAAAAATTTTTTAAAAACTTCTCCAGTAAGTTACAGTAAAGTTTTAGACAAACACCCAAAAGACTCACTTGCCAAACAAGGCCTGTATTTTGCAATCGCGCGCATCCACACACACACATTACATATATATTTATATATTTATATATGTATATCGGAATTAGCCTTTAAAGACAAAGACAAACTTTCAATAATGAAGCACATGTGAATATGCAAGAAATGTCCAGCAAATTAGCAGAATTCATGTGAACAAAATTAATTTTAAGAACCACAATGAAATTACATTATAATGTACTTTTCTTATGCTCCCTCTGTTTGTATGGTTAATTGCACAGGGAGCTATATAGAATTTCGAAACTTCATCTTCTTAGTCCTTGAAATGTAATTTTGGATTCTAAGTAGTCTATAATTAAAATAAGGGCAAAAGCAACAAGCATGTCTAATTGAATTTGGAGGAAATTAATGGATATATAAACACTTCAAAAAGCAAAAACATTTTTTCAAGGATTAAATTATTACATAGAAAAGTAACGTTTCACAATTTAATGAATCAAATCAAGCCTCCACTTTTTCCAACACTCCTTGTAATCCTCTTTTTTTTTTTGGGAGGGATAAGTAAGGAATGTTGAATCTAAAACCTCCTACTTATAATCTCTCCGGCCTTATCAACCTGTAATCCTTCTTCATTTCCCTTGATCCTATATTCCTATTTGCTACATTGTTACTTTTTTTTTTTTTAAAATGTATAAAGTTAATCCATTCAAGGTCAATCATGGTGTTGGTAAACATGTAAATTTAAGCCCGTTTGACGTCAAAAGTTGAGACTGGACACGACTTCATTGCCAATCTATGAGAATGGTTTTTTTTTTTTTTTTTTTTTGCCCCAGTCATTTTGTTGCAAATCTGGCAAATGAGTGTTGACTTTATACCAATGAGACAATTTAACAGATTTCTTGATTGCCATAAGGAATGAAATAATATTAGAGATTGAGACAATAATAATATTAAAAGCCATGCTTGAAACTCACAAGTAATAGGATCCCTTGACGGCCGTCATCTTATATCCAGCCCCAAGTAGCCCAAAGACTTGAGCAACTACCTACTTCTTCCACGCCCAACCACACCAGCAATAAAGATGAATTAGAAAAATAAAGGGAGATGTATAAAGTGCAGAATTGAAGTAATGTTTCTCGAAAATTTGGTCGAGTTGATAGATATATTAATCAAGTAATCACGAGATTTCTACCAAATGTCACAATATGTGGTTTCTCTAAAAAATTCATGTAGGTGTGTAGTACACATGTCTGATCCAATGGTGATTCAATTTCTATCGATCCCCGTAGACCTAGTTGGGTCTCCCCCTTAGATTATGATAGAGTAGAATAATATAGATAAGTGAAGATGACAAAAAAAAAAAAAAAGTAATCATGAGATTTCCGAGATAATAGATTTCTAATTCGACCGCTCTCTCTACTGTATTGTTCTAAAGTTCAGCGTCTCGTTTAAACCAAGAGAAAATATTAAAAAATTACTTGAATAATGAAAAAATGTGCAAAAGGGGAAAAATAGGAAAAAAAAATTCAGGGTAGTGAAAGTGATGCCTTCCAGATTTCTTTGTTTTCTAGATTTCTAGATTTATTTCACTTAGGTTGAAGTTGCCAATGCGGTTGAAAAGGACAGGGATTTTTTCCTCTTACTATTATTGCCATAACATAAAAAATTATAATAAATCAAAATTAAGCTGGAAACATCCTCGTTTATTGAACCCAAAAAAATAGCCTTACTTGTAAAGAAAACTTGAATTCTATTTTTCTTTTTTGATGTAATATCAATTATCAAAATCTAGGTGTTAACGTGATATAAATGCTTGCAATTGAAATATCCATGAACAGAGGACACATGTCTGCACTACAGATTTACTCATAATTTGTCAATATCTTGCCAAACTATTATACTCAATTTGGAAAAAAAAAAAAAAACTCTTGAAATGATTATGTGTGAGTTTATTAAATTCCCTAGCTGGCCAATTATTAAATTCACTCACTTGCCTGCTTGTCGGTAGAGTCGCCATATGCCAATTATTAAATTCACATTGCATCTATCACGGGAAATTTTTGCAACTTTTTTTTTTATCCACGGGAAATTATCTGACTTTTACTGATACACAAGCCTATTTTCCTTTTTTTTTTTTGGTAAGATGCTCAAGAATTTTACCTGGCTGGAGACTAGTTCTAGATTAGGACAAAATGAATTACAGATCAGTAAATGTAAGCCATTTGATAGGAAAGAAGAACATCAAAAGTCTAGATGGGCACTCCTTTATGGATTATCAGCATTATAATTAAACACTTAGGATAAATCGATAAATGACAAGTGACACCCTATATATTTTCACTTTTTTTAAAAAAAAATTACACTTGAATTTCGAATAAATGAATGCATCGAGGCACCCGATAAACAATTTCTTGGATCAATTGGTGAGTTGAAATGTTATTCCTTTCTACAATTGGCTTGAAACCGCAGATCAATCGCAGAAAATTGATTTGTCACGTAAATAAGCTGCAGCCTGAAGTATGATGTTGTATGCAATACAATCATTCACCAAAATATAACAACAAAAAGAATTGGTACACATATATAATAGGGCAAATCACACTTTACTCCCCCTGTGATTTAGTATTTTATTACATAACCTTCTCATGGTTTCAAAAGTTATACATAACCCCTTATGGTTTCAAAAGTTATACATAACCCTCTCATAGTTTGGATTAAAGTGTCAAAGTGACGGAATTTGCAATCCATAACGGAGTCAACTAAAATGTCAAAAATACCCTTATGCAAAGTTAAAGATTATTTATTAACTATAAGGGGATTATGTATATATATTGAAAATTATAAGGGGGTTATATGGTAAAATATAAAATCATACGGGGGTTATATGGTAAAATATAAAATCATACGGGATTGGAGTGTCATGCATATTATATTTATATATTATGGTCACTTAAGCCATTTTAGTTTTTAAACAAGAGTAATTTCGATATTTTTATAGGTTCCGTTATGGATGATCATTTCCATCACTTTGACACTTTAATCCAAATTGTGAGTGGGTTATATATAGTTTTTAAAACTAGAGGGAGATTATGTAAAAATTAGCTATATCACAGGGGGTAAAGTGTAATTTGCCCTTTTTAACATTGTGCATGATATGTGTATAACATAAAATTTCTTTAAATGCAGTCTCTAGTTACAAGTAAACACTAGATACTCAACAGTTTTTTTTTTAAATATTTTCTTTTTAGTAGTGGAGGAATGAGACTTAAGAAGCAGAGAGGGGCGGGCAGGGGATCTGAACCCAAAACATCTAATATTCAATCAGGTTTTGTAATTTAAGAACCTCAATTTCCAACCTGACAATTGCATTTTCTAAAGTTTGTCTCAACTGCGGAGTTTATTTCATTCCGACAAGTAACCAAAAAAAAAAAGCTTGTCCAACATCAATTCATCAATCGACTGTCCACCCAACATGTCTTTGAGTTTGAACCACATATTGTCCCGTTTCTTTTGTCGAACAATTATTGCAATTCAGGAAGGAACATAGACTTTGATCAGCAAATGTCAAAATGTGCATGTAAAACGGGAAGGTTCTACGACTAAAACAGATCGCTGTAAATTATTTTGGACATTCATGTAGTAGCACTAGAGAAGCCAAAACCCAATTTTGGTGGTTGGAACAGAATGTTAAAAAAGTAGGCAAATTTAGCTTTGGCATATTAAAATTCATGTAAATTTTCCATATTAGGTTGCCAAATTTTTAACCACAAACCCTAATTATTCTTCTCTCTTTCTTTTTGTTTTCTGCCCCGGGGGAAGGGGGGGGGTGTTGGGGACAGCATGCCAGACAATGGGTTCCCAAATAAATGGTATATAGAAAGAAGTTTAGGATTTTGAAAACGAAACTTCCCTCGAATGTCTACAAACTCTCGTCATTATTAAGCTGATGTTGAATTGGAGTTCACCTATCCAAGTATATCAAATGCACCAGATTGCAAATTGTTGTTTGCCACAATAAATACACCTGAAGCTTCTTGACTAATCATGTGAAGTTTCTTACAAAATTGATGCTCTTATATGGAAGCATTGAAATGGATGGTTAGGTAGTAGCAAATAGTAGTAGTATAAATAAAACAGATATATAGGTAGGCTGTGTGGAACTCAACAATTTTGGTACGGATTCATTGTCATATGCTTATGGACGGAACTTCGGCATCTTTGCACAACTTTATTTTTCCACATAAAATTGTTTCATTCGACAATTTGGATTTATGTCACTATTAACCTCTTAAAGACTCAGCTCAAAGAGCATTTTTTAGATTAATACTTAAATTATTTGTCTAATGTTACATCCTAATGGAGACATATCAAAAGCATAATGGAAGTCTACAAGGCACACGTCTTTTGTCTACCCAAAATGCACATATGTTTTTCGTCCGCACCTTTGGACCATGTAAATTTTGTCTTAATAGAGACGGAACTAAGTTTACTATTTTGATGGGTTTTTTAATTGGAATAAAAATATTCTATAATTTCTTAATTGGTTTTTTTTTCTCCGGGGTTGAGATGATTTAATCATGTTTTACATCAGAGTTAACACATCCTTCACAATTGTGGAGCAAAATTTACAAATAACGTCAAAAGTGCGGAGGATGGATGAGTTAGGCGGTTTGAGGAAAAGAACGTAAATAAGAGGTTTCGAATTTGATCCCTTCGACTCACAGTGCAAAAAAAAAAAAAAAAGACCGTCAAATGTGTGACCATGTCCAAAATTGTCTATGGGCATATTTGTAGAGTAAAATTTCCCCACTAGCACTATTTGTTAGTCATTTTCTCGAAGTACAACGAGCTTCTACAAATCTTGTGAAAGTCCAAAATATATATCCCACTCTATACTTTATTTCACAGTTAGCACAATTTGGTCATGCAAGCAACAAAATACTGATGAATAGCACAGATAACCCCACCACCATTTCTGCCCCAAAAAAGTGCAAACTAGACAAAAAAAAAAAAAAAAAAAAAGAGCCAAAGAAGGGGTAATTTGTGAAGAAACGAACAACGACAAGAGAAAGCTGTAGCTTGAATCCATTTTCTAGATTTTATATTCTCTCTGATTTATTCAATCCTTCTGAGGGCTGTGGCTTCAATTTTAATCTCAAACGTCAAGGTTAAAATTTCTTTTGTACTCTTTTATGGAATACGGACTTATGATTGCTATAGAAATATTTTGGAAGCAAAACTTTTTCTGTTCTGTAATAACTAGAGCTGTTAATCGAACCGAGTCGAGTTCGAGCACATGATAATCGAGGTCGACTAGAACCTCTAATCGAGCTCGCTCGATTGGTAATTTGAGCTTCACAAGCTATTCGAAATCGACTCGGTGTACTCGGTCGAAAACTCGAGTTCAAAATTGAACCAAGCTTATCGAGCTCGAAACTCGAGCTCGAGCTCATTTGGGAGATGAGCATTAGGGCAAGATCGAAAGAGGAAAGAAAAAATTAGGGCTAGAAACGGGAGAATGAATTAGGTAAAAGTACCAAATACACAATGAAATGACGCTAATGACCCTACTATTCAAGCCTGTCGAGCTGAAACGAGTCGAGTATAGCTCGGCTCGTCTATTAAACGAGCCTAAAGTTGAACTCGAGCTCGGCAGGTTTCTCTCAGTAAACGAGCTAAGTCGAACCCTTATCGAGCCAGGTGAAGCTCGGCTCGCGAGCTACCCGCTTTGATTAACAGCTCTAGTAATAACACAAGAATTTGTACGAATGGAAACTAGTCTCCCCTCATCAGCTATATTTGAAGGCCATTAAACTAGGTTTATATCACTTTTGCACCTGTGCAGTTGTACCTTTTTTGTCATAGCAGGTTCTCTTTAACCTAATAGTACAAGCAACAACCAAACGAGAAGCAATAAAGCTCCAACCAACGGCCTTTGGGCTGTTGGCCACCACCAAAGATTTTAAGTTTTGGTGAAATGGAAGGTTAAGGTTTTATATCTTATCTTTCATCACTGTGCCACTATATATAGTTTCTCTAAAATCTATATTGATGCATAATGCACCCGTCTAATTCGATGGTGGTTCAGTTTTCATTGGCTCTCCAATTAGCCCAATGAAGCCTCTCCTCCCCTAGAATAGGCTAGAAGTAGGAATAGAAATAGACGTTGCTGTTTGACCGAAAAAAAAAGAGAGAAGCAATAAGACTCCAACACGTTTAGTAATTAAACAACTAAAAATATCGTTGACATTTGTTAGTTATCTTAAAATTAAGTCACCGATTAGGTATGCTTTAACACTGCAATAACATAACTGAATATTCTGCGCCCTCGGATTCTAAAGGAACAAAGTCAGAATTGAAAAAAGAAAAAAAATAAAGTGAGAAAATTACTAAACTAGCACGATTAGTCCTTTTTTTTTAATGCTTCCATCCCTTCTCATTCCCAACCATCAAATTCGAATTCTGAACCTGATAGTAGAAGACTCTAATAACTTTCTACTGACCACTGGACTAACCCCACTGGTTTAGCACGATTAGTCACTAATGAAGTTTCACTTCACAGTTGCATCAATCTAATTTGCAAAGGTAAAAAAAAAAAAAAAAGAAGTTAGCTTTCTAATTTACTAATCAAATATTCTCAAGATCCATAAGATTAATAACTTGTTACACATATGTATGAACATACGAAGACAAAACGCAAAGCACATGTGTGCAATAGTATGCTTAACCCAGATCATACCAATCCAGAATTAAAGCCTCCACTTTACAAGAAGTTTACTAAATCTGACTCATCCAGCCTTCGACGGTGACCCTTCATCAGAAACACTATTAATATTCACCTAGAAGAGTTGCTTTCTTGATGATGGACTTGCAACTTGCAACTAACCAATTGTGTTTCTGTGTCCAACATAATTTTAATGCTAACTAAACTTGTTCTGATTTGTAAGTTGTAACCAAGTCTTCTGTAAGTTGGGATCTATGATTAGTCATTTCTTCCGGGCAAGCTTTTATGTCAAATAATCCCAAAGAAAACCTTTTAATAGCCCTTGTTTTTGGTTACCACTTACACTTGGCATGTGTCTAAAATCATCTATCCCTTATTATAAAAGAAAGAAGCAGGGATACTGTATCTGAATTTGTTCCAAGGAACAAATTTTGTTTTTAATTTCTATCTTTTGGGCAAAAGCTACAGGTTTAGAAAATCAACAAGCCCCTAAAAAAATAACTTTTAAAAGCAAAAAAAAAAAATTGAAAATTTGAACTCGCAAATGGTAGAACACATCCTAACATAACATTTTTTCTTTACTTTATGAGGAAAAATAAAAGCCAAATATAATACTAGTCCATTATATGCGCACACGATTTGACTCAAAATCACCCTAATCGTCAGTTCTTAATCCTTTTTCTTTTTCCTTTTCCATGATTAAAGATTCCTAAAAATAGTTATATTTAGTAAAATGAGACCAGATTTTTACTCTGGGGTGCATGGATGGAAATAGGAGAGGGCAAGGAGGGACCAGCTCCCCCAAGTTTCAAAAAATTGAAAATTTCAACTATATTCTTTGTAAATTTAAACTTTTACCCTCACAGTTCGAGAATATGTTAGGTTATACTTAAGTTTTAGATTTATTAAATTTCACCCCCCGAAATAAATTTTCTCATTCTATCTATGCTCGGGTCAAGAATCTTTAAACTTAAAACAGGTAATCGCAGTCCACAGTGGGGGAATGTTGATTCATAACAATAATTCCTTTTCATTAATTAGGCCAAACAATTAGCTTAATCTCATTTTATTCCAAAGTTTAAACCAATTTACCCTAAAAATTAAGTAAAATTACACCGACATCCCAGTTTCATTATAATTACAAATACCTTGCTCTAATCTTTAAAATTACAACAACATTCAGATCTAGTTCGTTACGCCTAAATATGTACATCTATAGCCACAATCATCCTTGTGAGCATTCAAGACAAAAGTGGTGGTTGAAATCATAATAAAGGAAAATGAGAGACTTAAAGGTAATTTGAAAAATAAAACTGGGAAGTCAAAGTAATATTGGAAAGAAAGCAAACGTCTTCTTAATTGTTGTTATCTACTTATCTTCAAAATTGCTTAGTGTAATACATTCACTAATGGTTCCTTATGATTTTGGTCTTTGGAGCTGTTTTAAGGAAAATATTGAAAATTTTGATGGCATCTTTAGAGAAAAAACTTTTTAGGTACCTAAAAAGTTGTTTTTCTCTAAAACAGTTTTTTATTTTTTTTTTCAAGTTTAAAGTAAGTACCTAAAAAGTTTTTTCTCTAAAACAGTTTTTTATTTTTTTTTTCAAGTTTAAAGTAAGGTAGAAGTATATATCAAAAGGAAAAGAGAACACCTTAAAACAACCTCTTCATTTTAATTGGAAAATATGTATGAGTTTGTTCTTCTCAAGTACCCGCTTGTGGAATACCTGGTGAATTGCGGAGAGAAAAATGGTCAAAAAAATTACTGATTTGACAGGTGCGTGCAGTTTAGTCACAGCTCTTGAGGAGCAGATAGCTAATTCACGCCGATCCTTAAAAATATCGAAAATAGGGACACAAACATTTGTAACAATTTTATAATAGAGATATTATATTCGGATATTATTTACGTCAACCTTTATATGTTTAATTTGTTATTTCACAGTTAGTTATATGGATCTTTCCTGACTCATAAATTTTTAAGTCTCAGCCTTGTTAATCCTTCTTGAACCATTTATCGTTTGGGACAGTTGTTACTAACAATCATCCTGCCATTTGTTCTGAAAACTAAAGATCATGTAGTTATAAAATATTTATCAAACTATATATAAAAAATTTTATTTTTGTAAATGCATAGCTCCAATTTCTTTTGAAACTCTTATATATAATGATAGAAATTAGGAATTTCGACGGTCGAAGTACCTGTAAATCGGCAAACTACTAAAAAGATTTTATTTTTGTAAATACATGGCTCCAAAATTTTTTCCCATTTTTTATATATAACAATAGAAATTAGGGATTTGGACGGTCTAATTACCTGTAAATGAGCATACTACAGGAACCCAATAAAACAAAAAATAATAACTGAGTACAATTATTGTGGACACGACATTTGATGTAGGGTTGGATTAGATGGTAAGGGGAAAGGAATTATAAGTGAGAGGTTGTGGATTCCAAACATTCAACTTACAGAAAAAAGGAACACTATTAAAAAAAAACTTAGCTCATTCCAATTATATAGTATAGGGACATAGTTAAATTATGTGGGGCCGTAGAAAAAAATTTCCAATTAATGCTATATATTTACTTCTTATTGGAAAAATAAATGGGAAATACAATGCCTTTCATTTAAGCAAACATTGTCTTAGTAGTACATAAACCTACTACTATGTATTTTGTGAATAGAATAGCATTACTAAAACATTTATACATTTGTTATATGTAAGGCACTATGTAATTCCATTTCATTTGTGAGGAATTAAAAAAGAAATTTTCAAAATGTGAGGGACCACTTTAGTAATTTTTTCAAAAAGTTCCTTTGCTCAATTTCTTTTCCAGCTGAAGTGAAATTGCAAGTTTTCTTTCATCAGTCACTATTTTGTTGAATAGTTTCTGAGTAATTTGATTCCAACAATCCAATTGACTATAAATGATTCGATGCTCTTTAAGAAAATAGCCATTTTATGCATGTATACTCGAAGTTGTAGTTTTGACTAGACGTGTCAAAATGGGTGATTTGGATGGGTTTGGGTTGTGTAAAATGGGTAATGGGTATAAGTGAGTCAACACATTTATATCCATTTATTTAGATGAATATAAATGGGTAAGTTAAAAAATGAATTGGGTAACCCAATTATCCATTTATAACCCATTTATTTTAACTTTTGGTAAACTCATTTAAATTTATTTTTGCAAACTAAGTTATCAATTTATACCACTTTTTGAACCTGTCATTAGTTTTAAATATTTACTTATAATGTTTAATAAGTCTAATTACCATTTTTTTCCCATCTGTGCTCTATGTCGTCAAATTACATACTATTTAATAATTGAATAATAAGAATATAAAAATTTGAACTAAGTACTATAAAAGTTAACATAAAAACTTAATCTAAAAATTTTGAACCCCTAACATTTTTTTCATGTGTAAATTTAAATTTTCATTTTGGAAAGGTAGGAAAAGAGTCTAAAACTTATAATAAATTGGTAATGCTGAAAAATGAGCACGTTAACAAACTAAGATAAAATAAAATGATAAGATAAAATCAACAAATAATAATAATAATAAAACAAAAGTAGTTAACATCATGACAAAATGAAAAATCTGAAAAAAAAAAAGGGGTGGGGGAAGAGAGGATATTTGGGGGAAAACAATTCTAAATAGGTTAATTGGGTTTGATGAGTTACCTAATAATACCCACTTAATAGATGAGTATTATTGGGTAATCCATTTATACCCATATGTAAATATTTAAGATATCCATACTCATCCATTCATGGACAGGTATGGATAAATTTAGTTAAATGGATTGATTTGCCACCTATAGTTTTGACCAAAGAAACACAAAAGCTCTATTTGACAAGATTTGATAACTCTTTGCCTCATGATTCATGTGGTGCCACTTTTTCTTTTCTATTGTGGACTTCAGTTGTAGTACTTCATACATTATTGTCATGAAATTCCAATAAAACCAATTGCTTGGAAATGATATTAAGTCCAACCACTCCATATATGTGCATTCCAAATACAGCAGCAACATGAATTGAATTTCTTATTTTCCTTTACAATAATTAGTATTAGATAGGTGTATAAACTCATTATCATACATTGACTCGTATGTATGTTTGCTACAAGTTAAGCTTAACCTAACCATGGCACTCTTGCATATCTTTGTTTTTCTCTGTAAATTCGAACTCTTCTCCAATATTCATACCAAATCAAATAACATATTGTTTTTTGTCTTAAGTGTGATTCAAGAAAGGTATAAAGCAAGCTGAAGGAAACACGTTCAAGGAAGAAATTACATAACATACAATCATTTATGCTAAATTAAAGGGCAATTTTCTTGTTAAAGAAGACACAAATAAAATAAATGACGGATTATGTGAACAAGAAAACGCATTAGGATACTATCCATGTTTAAATAAGTGGAGTATGAACTCCATAGTGTTAATGAATCTGGCATGGAAGGGTTGTAGCTCAAATATACACTAATTACTACCAATGATGGTTCTCTTAGGAGCATATGGGAGAAGTTTGGAGTCAAAAGTAGCAATACAAAGGGTTAATTATCCATTTAGTTTCCTACGTTAGTACCCTAGGCATTTTGAAAAACAAACCATTTATGTGTAAAAGTGTACTTTCTTTCTTTCATATCATGTTCTGGCTTTTCTTAGTTTGTTTTTTCACGAAATCCAACATTTTTGTTTTTTAAGTAGATTGAGGCATAAAACTGGAAAAATGGATGCAAAATTTTAATTTATGCACAAAAATTTGTTTAACTTTGGTTTGGGTGCTGTTAATCACTATCATATTTTATCATCTTTGTTTAAAGTAAATGTTTTACTAAGAAATTTGATGATTGGAGTACTTGGCATGTTGTTGTAATTCGAAATTGTTATTAGTAGGCTACTTGAAACTCTAAAGGAGATGGGTTCAGGGTATACTACCTAAACTCTGTGGGCTTTTGGGACTAGTATGTGGGGTGAAATTTAAACAGTACTAGGGTAGGGGCCAGGTTACCTAAAGAAGAGGGTTTCTATCCTGATACATCTTTGCTTATATTTAGAGGATGACTTTACTTTTGATGATCAAAGAGTAATAGTTCAATTGATATTCAAATTACCCAGGATAACAAATTTTGCATTTTATTATTAGCTTATGATTTGATGGACATTTGGAGCAACCACTGATTGGGAGCTAAAAGAAATTGAATCACCACAACATCCACACTTTCAGCGTTTACTGGTATGTCTGAAATACTCGTTGATATATTGCACCCAATCATAACTAAAAGGGAAATAAGTCTGCATAAAATTTGGAGAACGACTAAAAGAAATGACTATTTAACATTTGGTCGTAGTTTACCAAATGAATACACAAAATTAATAGGGAAAATGTTATAAACCTTCCCTAAGGTTTCTAAGAATTGCAGCCACTTCCTTTAAAGTTTGAAAAATTACACTTACTTCACGTAGTGTTATGAAAAGATTATAATAATCTTGATAACTCTACAAATCCTAAGTGAAAAGCGGGAGTAAAGAAAAAAGTAAACCACATTTTGCAAATATTTCTTTATTCAAAAAGTCTAACCTCATCTCACATAATACATTATATTCAATTCCTAGATCATTTAAATTGACTCCTTACTTAGTTTTATAAATAGCCGACTAGTAAAGATGCATTTGTTAAAATAGTTTCTTCACAACTTACTTAGCAAAGAAAAAAAGGAAGTCCAAACATTAAAATATGATGCCTTGAAACAATGGCCTAAATTTTGCTATAAAGAACTGCCTTAAAATTTTTTATTTATCAAGTAATGCTGATATTTTATTTCTTTTGTCATTTAATTTGTTTTGTAAATCAAATAGGGCCAGGCAATACAGGATGTTCATTAGACCTTTTGTGCTTACATCACCATTTGTTACCAAAATATATTTTCTAGAGGAAGTTTCAATAATTTTTCAAATCTCAAGGGAGGCGGCTGCAATTGTCAGAATCCTTAGGGGATGTTTTTGAAATTATCCCTAATTAACATTATTGCATCTTTGTGTTTAGAGAGTTTTCTATATTAGAAAAAGAAAACTTATGCCCGAGACCCTTCTTAACGAGTACCAAGGGTACCCCTTAGCCAAACTAAGTTATTATTTCTCCTACTAAGAAACAAGCATAGTTTTGGATTGATAAATGTCGAGGAAGGGATTAATCTACAATTTCTAATATCAAACCCTCATCTTATTCATTTATATAGATATCGCAATATGAAGCAATATCATTTTGGAAACATCAATTAATTTCATATGGCATACTGATGGAGAAATAGGAATCTAAAATGTAGTTTCAAAATAATAATTACAATTTTAGTAGGCAATCAATAGTAGTGGGCATCTCGGTCTTATAACATGAATTCATGTATTGGCAATGCTCGAGATGAGATTTGTACATCCACTAGTAGTGGGAGCTACTGGTCAGGGAGTTGAACTCCACCTTGATAGATCAGAGTTCAAATTTTAACTGGTAGGTTTAGGGTAGAAAGGGAATAAGGGAATGGGAGGTAAAAAAAAAAAAAAGAGGTTTATATGAATTTACTTGAGCTAGACCATTCATATAAATTGCGAGTACTAACCAAATATAGAAAAATTCTAAATAAATAATGACTTTATGGCTAACCAATTATCTGACTCTTTTACATATGAACCTATTTCGGTAACTAAAGCTGAAAATAATTCACCTACCAAATATATGTCAATCGTCCATTACTGACTAAGCTTGAGAAGATTGCTTAAATAAGATGAGAGGATGATTCAGTCTTCCCAAGACAATAATTTGAGAGTGACTCATCCCTTTTTTCCTTAGTCCACAGCCAAATAAGCTGGAGGGCAAGGAAGTTGCATGTTCGCAGTGCCATTTTGAAGTCAATTATATAACACCATGTGTTAATTTTCAACACTAAGGGTCCGTTTGATTCAATGTAAAATATTTTCAACGGAAAATGTCTTCCATGGAAAATTTTATCAGGGAAAATAATTACCTTCTCCATGTTTTTCCCACTGTTTGGGAGGAGATGGAAACTACAAATCTTTAGTGGGCCATTGCACGAGTGGTGGCTTTTGTTCTAAATCTTAAGGCTGGTGGGGGAGCTTGAATGGGTAGTCTTACAACTTGCGAGGCGGACATGGAAAATAACTTCAATTCATTTATATGGGAAGTCATTTTACACCATCTAATGTAAAATATATTCGGTAGGAAAAAATTTTCCCAAACCAATAACCCAACCAAACAATAGAAAATCAGGAAAACATTTTCTGGAAAATATTTTCCTTCCAAACAAACAGACCCTAAATGGAAACAATCTTTGGTCTAAATAAACTTGACATGTATGCACTATGTTTTTTTGAATACTTCTTCAAGATTTTCCCCTTTATCCTCAAAACACAATCCTCGACCTCTTAAAGTCTTGCAATTATGAAAATCTTATATGAAGCCAATCCAAATTTTTTCCTTTCAGAATGTTCAAAATTCGTTAGATTTTATAAACCATTATTTCCCTTTGCAGGCTATGAATACGAAATTGGAAGGAAATCTTGGAACATAATGAAGCAGATTGAAGAGTATCCGAGCTCTAAAATGTCTGTATCTTTAATATGATGTATGCTTGTTAAACTGCATTTCTTTCTCAAAGGTCGTATAAACTATAAAGTATCCACAATAAGCTAGTGTGCTGGTTTAGTAACACTACTCTTTCGTAGTTGGTACATAGACCAACAAAACAAATGCAATTGACCGCATCCCTATTTAAGACTTTCGTGTTCATTAGCTACCTCATTTTGACTTCAATTTTTTGCCACTCTAAATCATGGTATAAAAAAAAGTCCAGATATATTAGGGGACAACAGTAAACCGTGTATACGATTAATTATTGTACAAACGTCCAATATCACAAAGTCTATATGTGCCTATATATGCGCCTTGTGTCAATACGAAACTCGCATCTCCACTCACACACAAAGGGCATTTTCCCTTGGTTTCCGTTTCACGGCATATCATCGAGTCACGGAACAAATAATGGAGTTTTTCTATGTCTCTTTGCTCTGCTTGTTTTTGCTTCTCGTTACACTCTCACTCCATTTCCTCTTCTACAAGAGCAGGTCAGCCTTGTCCGGACCCTTACCGCCCGGTAAGACGGGATGGCCGATGGTGGGAGAAAGCCTTGAGTTCTTGTCCTGTGGGTGGAAAGGCCACCCTGAAAAGTTTGTTTTTGATCGCATGGCCAAGTACTCTTCCCATGTTTTCAAGACTCATCTCTTAGGTGAAAAAGCAGCCGTTTTCTGTGGTGCGCCTGGTAACAAGTTCTTGTTCTCAAATGAGAACAAGCTTGTTCAGGCATGGTGGCCTGCCTCTGTTGACAAGGTCTTCCCGTCGTCAACCCAAACTTCATCAAAAGAGGAGGCCATCAAGATGAGAAAAATGCTCCCAAACTTCCTTAAACCTGAAGCTTTGCAACGATACATCGGTATCATGGATCATATTGCTGGACGACACTTCTCTTCTGGTTGGGAAAACAAGGATCAAGTGAAAGTTTTCCCTCTTTGCAAGAACTACACGTTTTGGATAGCTTCCAGATTGTTTGTGAGCGTCGAGGAACCAACTGAAGTTGCTAAGTTGCTCCAGCCATTCAACGTTTTGGCATCCGGGCTCATTTCTGTCCCTATTGATTTGCCCGGAACCCCTTTCAACCGTGCTGTTAAGGCCTCTAACCAGATCAGGAAGATGCTTCTGGCCCTTATCAACCAAAGGAAAGTTGATTTGGCTGAAGGCAAAGCATCACCTACACAAGATATCATGTCACATATGCTTACAACAAGTGATGAAAACGGAAAATTCATGCATGAATTGGATGTTGCTGATAAGATTCTTGGATTATTGATTGGAGGCCACGATACCGCTAGCTCAGCATGTACTTTCGTTATCAAATTCCTTGCAGAGTTGCCTGAAATTTATGAAGGAGTCTACAAGGGTAAGGTTTTGATTGATTCATTATTGGCATCTGTCAAATTTTTGCTTATTTCTAAAAATAGTGTATTGATGGAACTATAAGTAGAATTGCGCCCAAGTAAATTAAGGTTTCCTCTACGAGAAGTTATTTATGAGCATATTTTCAAACAAGAATTAACGCTATCTTTGCTTGTATATTTTGGAATTGGTCAAAAATTGATTGCAATAGTGGAAGGTGGTTAGACCTTTTAAAAAAGATTCTAGTTAGCCCTCAAATTATTAGAAATTTCAATTAAGTCCTTGAACTTTATAAAGCAAATAAATTTGGTCACTTTGGTGTGAGTCACAAATTTAAAAATGAATTCAGTTTAACCCAGGTTTCATATTGTTTTCTTTTTTTTTTTAAGCTTCATATTCGTGCCATAGGCTTCTTTCTGTTTTGTTTATTTTGCTTTTTATGTGCTTCCAACCCCAATCAGGTTTAATATGCTAACTACTCACAGCTATTTATTCTAAATCTGTGGAATTCATGAGCTACACCCATTAAATGCACATCTTCCAACTGGAAAAGATCGTGGCCAAAAAAGATCAGATTTTAGCTTTTTAAGTGCCTTTCTTGCACACTGTTTGGATAGAATGTTGTTTGAAATATTATTTGAAATAATTATTGTAACACTTTTTGTGATATGACGTATGTGAGATAAAAAGGTGATTGAAAATATAAAAATGTGAATTAAAAAATGTATTTATGATATAAACAAAATATTATTTGAAAAAATGGGATATCCAGACAATGAATTTTTATTGGAACTCATAAAGGACTATTGAAGTTATCGCATGATATTATTGACAAAGGCAGATACAAAACTTTGACTCCATAGGGCCAAATTTTCCATTACAATCAGTGAAGGGTATCTGTGAAAGACTTGCTAAAGATTTTGATAGACAAGTACTCTTTTTTCTTTTCTTTTTTTTCAGAAAGTCCAATTTCCTTCTTGCAGAGCTTGCAAAGAGTAAATTAGCATAAAATTACCTAACCCACGTTTCATTTTGTTTCTTTTTTCTACAGAGCAAATGGAGATCGTCAAATCAAAAGCACCAGGTGAACTGTTGAACTGGGATGATATTCAGAAAATGAAGTATTCATGGAATGTTGCATGCGAAGTATTAAGACTTGCTCCTCCGCTCCAAGGTGCTTTTAGAGAAGCTCTTGCTGATTTCATGTACAATGGTTTCTCAATTCCAAAGGGATGGAAGGTAAAAACAAAAGTAGTATATGCATATACATACATAATTAACAATTTATTTTTGTCTAATTTCCTAGCAAAGAAAAGAAGTGTAACATGCGGTTCGAATCCTGGATCTGGCGCCATTGGGAATGAAAAGGCGTGGAGAGGAGTGGGAGGGTTAAAAAAAAAAAAGTGTATCATGCAATCTTTATATATACTTATTGGCTCACATAATTAACGAATTATTGTTGTCTCTAAAATAATGCAGATATATTGGAGTGCCAATACAACACATAGAAATCCTGAATGCTTCCCAGAACCACAAAAATTCGACCCTTCAAGGTTTGAAGGAAGTGGACCTGCTCCTTATACATTTGTACCTTTTGGTGGAGGTCCTAGAATGTGCCCAGGAAAAGAGTATGCCCGCTTGGAAATACTTGTTTTCATCCATCATGTTGTGAAGAGATTCAGGTGGGAAAAAATAATTCCTGATGAAAAGATTGTCGTGGATCCGATGCCCATTCCTGCCAAGGGACTTCCAGTTCGACTTTTTCCACACAAGGCCTAAAAATCATCGTAGTTCTTGTGATCATCATAACTAAGGCAAAAAAAAAAAAAAAAAAATCGTCTAATATTGGAAGTTTCTGCTGTTTTTTTTTTTCTTTTGTTTATATTAATCTTGTAAGCTGGTGGAAGGCATTTAACCTCCTCATAAACATGAAATGTATAATGAACGGAAACAACTACATTTACTACTATGTGTTTGCATCAACTGCTGTGATAGCATCTTATCACTTGACTGCATAGCATCTCTAGAATTTCCACACCAAATTTTGGTGGTGATATTAATGTAAAGTAGTTGTCAATGCCGACTCACTTGATATTTTAGTTTGTGAGGCATCAACTTCCTTTTTCTACCTGGGGGAGGGTTGAAAATTGGATAGTAAAGTGGACGAGGTACAAGTAGGAAGTTCTGATTTCAAAATCTTTCACTTTCTTTTTTACTTGTAAAAAAAAAAACTTCCTTTTTAACATGTTTGCCTTAAAATTTAAAAAATGAATAAATAAAAACTTCCTTTTCATATTTCAGAAAATAATAATTACTCCCAAGAAGTCAAGGACAATATTTCTCGGTCCAACAACATAACTTTTATGTCCAGACGAATGGATAATTATCACAAATCCCTTTATTTTCCTTGGACTTAAATGCATGAATTAACAAGAAATATTACACATGCAAAGTCAAAATAATCTTCGACAAGTATGATTGCTTTTGATGTTGACTTGATAGTAATCAGGATCTGAGGTGGAGTGAGAAAAAAAAAAAAAAAAGAAAAGGTGGAGCCAACCCCATTTATTTCTCTGAAGTTTTCTTCAAGCACCCCATAATGTTTTCTTTCTTTAAAATTCATCTTTTGATTAAAAACCAATTTGTCAAGTCAGTGCACTTTGAATAGATAGGCTACTTGGTCCAGTCAACAATGGGGCACTGCCTTGGTATATGACCATTTCCTGATTGAAAAGTTGGCCTATTCCCATTGCAACTATTTTGACCTATTAGGCAATAGTGTGTTAACTGGTAATTTACCAAACCACATTTTGCGTTATGATAATGTAGCAACCCCTAAGTGGTAAGGTGATGGGATTACTTTATTCTTCTAATGGATTTCATTTCTTATGAAAAAAACACCTGATTCTTAATTGTCTTTCCCTCTCTCTCTCCTTTTTTTTTTTTTTGGTTTTTGAGGTAAGATATCTTAAACCCCCAACAAATTTTTAGCCCCTTGTAGTACTCCTTGAACTTTGAATTGAACCAGCCGACCGCATGAAATTAGCAATTGATATCAGAATAGTCCAGTTGTCATTTTTCGAAAAGGGTTTTTCTAACGGGTGTTCTTAAGATACTCGTTAACACACCTAATATTCACCTATCCTACTATCTATAGATGCATACTAACAATTATTATCCTCTCTTGCATTTATATACTTTTCCTATTTAATTTTGTCTATCTTCCTTTGTATTTATTTACTTTTTATAATTAATCTTATATTTTTAAAAATATAATATCTGAAATATATTTTAACAAGTACTTTATGGCACCCGTTAGGCAGACCGTTCGAAAAAAATCATGTGTAATATTTGCACATGACATCTTGACAAAATTACCCCCCTTTATTGGTAAGAACATAAAGTCCCTTGTCTTGAAGCTTTTCTATACAATTTATTGTGAGAGTCCTTTCCAAAAGAGTACAATAGAGTGTCCCCATTTCAATGGGGAAAGATAATCCAATGGACTCCAGTCTAAATTAACAAGTACTAGAATAAATGGAGTGTCCTAGAGCGATGATATTTGACATAGATGACTCTTTGAAAAGTTTGCTTGGGATCTAGGACTTCTGGCAACTGCACTATACAGTAGACTAAACTAATCAATAATTCAATATAAACACTAAGATAACACCATGTAAAAATATAATAATTGTTTTATTTATTGAAATTTGTACTCCAAATTCAATCCCAATGGTGGCAGGGATTAGGAAGAAGAAAATTTAGAGGGAAAGAAGCCTCAAAAACCTTACTTTCTTAGAATTAATTATGCACTGAAATAAGCCAATTAATTGGGCCTTAATTTAGTGTTGAAAACAATTTATTTTTAAATCCCACAAATAGGATGTTCATGTCTTCCAGTTGGGAGTTATAATTCCAATTTGGGTTATTACCGCATCTTGTGCATGTTGTTTTACTTAAAATCATATCATTTTCTGGAAAGAAAAATGAATACCAAATGATTATTCATGGTGGTTGATTGTTCACTGAAGAGTTTACCTTTGTTCTTTATGTAAAATTGACTTTGGCGGATTTGGGAAAGCTTATGAATGTTGGACAGTTGGCTTCGTTGGTTGGTCCCATCATAAGCCTTTTGCAACATTGCCATTCATTATCAAATTCTGAAAATGCGTACGAGTGATACTTATCGTGAAGTATTGAATTGCCAAGAGAAGTTTTAAAGAAAATTAAAAAAAAAAGAGCCCAATTGGATTGCATTTTCTGGGGAATCTTTGGAGAAACAATTACTGTAATATTTTTTAGGACGCAACGTATGGGTGATAAAAAATTAATTGAAATATATGTAAAAGGAACATTCACAACAAACGTAAGAATTTTTCTCCGAAAAATCACTGTACTCCGAACAAGGAGTCTTCTAGCAGTAGATTGCTAGTACATACTTTTATCCATCCCAGCTCCCAGTTGAATTCCTCTTTTCACCAGAAATTTTACCACATCAAGTGCCTATGATTACTGGGTATATCATATTAAGTGCCTATGACTACTAGGTATGGTCATCTTTTCATCACCAGATGCAGCTTCTTTTTCTGTTTATATATGTTGAAAATGACACTGGGACAAAATGGCTTCAACTTCATGGAGTTAAGTGGTGTTTGTTAGATGGACATGAAAATCAGGAATGAGTATCAAAATCAATTATAACCACACCTATTGTTTGGTGTACATAGTGGGAATCATTCCATGCACCGGCGGAATTAGGAGTTGAGTTTCAAGGGCAAGGGGTACAAGACTAGTAAAGTTCTACATTAAAAGTCCTCCTAAAGTTCTACATTATCACAGATGCCGGATTTATTGCTTGCCTTTAAAATCTAGAAACAAGACAATTTGTGCAGGTCACATTTGTGCAACTACTATATACACTAGAAACTAGTAAAGCCAATTTGGGGAGAAAAAAGATAACCTGGAATCAAAAAATAATTGATGCTTTTTATAGAAGACGTGTAAATGCATGGTTAATATTTTCCTTCACAATTAAGCTATATAGCTTTCAAGAAGAAGAAGCAAAAAAAAAAAAAAGAATACATGTTACAGTTTGTACTTTGAGAATGATAAAGGAAATGATCGACTGGAAATAGATATGGGTTTGTCTATCGGAAAAACTGTGAAGAGGAGCACTTAGCAACTATTATTACAAAGTTAGGTTTATAATACACCCCTTCACGAAAAATGGTTCTTAATTCACCATTTGTTAAGTTTAAATAGGAGATGTACTTTTTAATCCATATTCTTTGGTAAATACTTTCTTTTATTGTTAATATAATAGTGTTGAGTTCTACAATTATTTATGCCTTTGAAATTGAGCAGACTTGCATGCATTCCTTTGTTTTAGCGGCTAATTGTTGAACACTGCAATGGCATTGATATATATTCTCTTGCAAGAAAGAGTTCTTCTGTGATTAATGGGAGAATTAAACTTCAAATAGTGTGGTTTAATTTAGAAGGGTATTTTACATTCTTTGATCATCATAATTATCTCAAAGCTGTTGTCATGGATTACATTTTCATTTCTCCCTATCTAATTAATCCATTTCACATATTTTGACGTAGAAAAATAACTAAGGTATCAATCCTTTTTAAGTATAGTAACTACTCTAGCTATATTTTGAGAAAGAGAAAGATAAAGATTGATGACCCTAAAGGCTTATATAGACTCGTAACAAATTTTGATTGTTGATTTAAACAACACAACAACCAGCAGTGATCATGCATTGAGTAGACTTGGACTGGTTGCCATTGGGGGATTGTTCAATGTGCATCGAATTTAATTATATCTGACCACAACATTTTATGAAGGACTAGTTGGTCCAGTTTATGAAATCAAGCACCCTAAAAGAACTAGTTTCATTAGACTTAAGGGTCATGACTAGAGGTGTCAAAATGGGTGATTTGGGCGGGTTTGAGTTGGTTAAAATGGGTAATGAGTATAAGTGAATCAACCCATTTATACTCATCTAATTAGATGAGTATAAATAGGTAAGTCAAAAAATGAATTGGATAATCCAATTACCCATTTATTTTAACTTTTTGTAAACTCATTTTTACAGACTAAGTTATCAATTTATACCATCCCTTGCACGTATCATTAGTTTTAAATATTTACTTATAATGTTCAATAAACCTAATTACCAATTTTTTTTTCTTTCTGTACTCTATGTAGCAAAATTACATACTATTTAATAATTGAACAATAAGAATATAAAAATTTGAATTAAGTACTAGAAAAGTTGACATAAAAACTTAATCCAAAAATTTTGAACCCCTAGCATTTTTCCCGTGTGTAAATTTAAAATTTTATTTTGGAAAGGTAGGATAAGAGGCTAAAACTTGTCATAAATTAGTAATGCTAAAAAATGAGCAAGTTACCAAACTAAAAAAAAATAAAATGATAAGATAAAACCAACAAATAATAATAATAATGAAACAAAAGTAGTTAACATCATGACAAAATAAATATTTTGAAAAAAAAAATGGGTGGAGGAAGAGAGGAGGTTTGGGAGAAGACAATTTTAAATGGGTTAATTAGGTTTGATGGGTTATCCAATAATACCAATTTAATTATTGGATAATTCATTTATACCCATATACAAAAATTTAAAATACCTATACCCATCTATTCATGGGCGGATATGGGTAAATTTAATTAAATGGATTTGTTTGCCACCTATAGTCCTGACTTTCCTTGAGATTTGTTCTAGCTAGAGAGTTTACCTTTCTATCTTTTTGTTACTATATTCAGCTATTATTGTGCTATCCTACTGCCGTCGAATCTTGTTTTTCTTATGCGCAGAAATTTCATCCCATTTATGAGAACCGATTTCAATTTGTACAAATTAGAGAGGGACTGTGCTTAATCAAAGAGCTGGAATGAATGACAAATATTGATTGATAAAATTCTCCATTGTAAATTTGACAAAGATCAAGACAAGACAGAAAACAAGAAATTCTTGATTGTGTTCCATATGCATTTCTAGTATGCTAGTCAAAAATAACAAAAAAAAAAAAAGAAAAATCTCTTCCAGATCAAGGTGGTCCAGGACTTATTTTGACGCCTTAAAACAGTTCTGCGGGATCATTTCTACACCAAATATTTCTCCCCTTCTTCACTCTAATTCTTTTAGGATTTAAGCATTATTCATTTGGCACATTAGAAAGATTTTTCTTATAAAAAGAACTCTTTTAAAGGGAAATGAACTAATATCCTTGATCGTAGATGATTAGTACTAATGTACCATGTTACAAATTGCATCATGCACATTTGTCACTTTCTCTTTTTTAATGAAAACAAGGCCACGGGCCATGCTTTTGTCAGTTTGTGACAAAATTACATTGGGATGGGTTAAATCCACAGCCCTAAAGACTAAATCTACATCCCTAATGCATTAATGATTTGTATGACGAGCATTTGATAATTTGCCCTATTAGCATCAAAAGTTATACCAGATGTGTGTTTAGGTTTGATTTGATCACACTTTCTGATAATCTCAATAAGAAATTTTAATTGTTTCATTTGGACAAAATTTATCTTTATAATGAGTCGTGAAAAATTGTGTTTGAATAGCATATTATTCACACAAATTGATCTGCTTGTATGGTAAACATATTTATCAATCACATTTTTATTTCAAATACATCACGTCAAAAAAGTGGTACAATTTTTTTTTTTTCAAAAAATTATCCCAAATAATTTCCTATCCAAACACAAAGTTCTCTTTGGTAAAATCGAACTGAGCTTTCACAGGAAATCCACTCCCCCCCCCCCCAATTTTGTTCTCTAAAAATTTTAGCCCGTCAACATGCCATAAAATGAGTAATTGAAATATAGGGTTGGTGTACATTTGAGACAAATCAGTTTAACAAAAGCCACCACTGAATATTGAAAGATTTTGTGGTGCATCCAACTGTGCCTTGTGATTAAACTCAATTATTAGGAAGGTATATATCAATATTTTGACCATCCCCTTTCACTTACTAGCCTTTCAGATCTTTTGCAAAAGAATAGAAGCTTTTCCCACATATGAACAATCTGATGTAATGCAAGCGTTGCACGGAAGATTTTGGTTGGACTTTGGATATTGTCTCCTGCAATAAATTGTATTTGGCTACAGCACTAATGATTCAGAAATAGCACACTTGAATCAGGTCTCTAGTATTGATATCTCTAGATAATTTTCTTGTGATCACCTGAGTTCGATAGTATGATTTACTCTTGGCCAACTTGAACAGGGTACATGAACATTAAAGACAAATCATCTGGAATATTGGGAGCATTAAGCAGTATCGAGCATTTTACAGTCTCCTTGATGTTCTATGATTCGCTAATTTTTTTGGCTAAATTTATTCATTAATAAACCAAACTTGTTTCCGAGCATTTTGGGCATTTGTTAGAGCCTGGTCTATTTCCATTTTTTTTTTTTTTGTCCAAAGTAAACTTTAAGCCTTATAAGAGAAAAAAGGCAAAAAGAGGACTTAAATATTGAACTGAAACCTCACAATTACCTAGTTAATTTTCCTATCGACTGAGTTGGGTTTTGGGAATGATATCAAAAGAAAAGTTTGTTGGGTTAAAAAAAGAGAAGAAAGAAAAGTTGTAGAGTTATACTGTCATAATCTTATTTTTCTCAATTAAAACTGGAATAGCTAAAACTAAAGCAATTTTGAGTTTTACTGTTGATCCGTGACGCTCAATGAGCGGAAATGGAATGCTTTTTTCACATTTCATTTTGGGTAAAATACCAAAAAAACTCCCTGTGGTTTGACAAATGTTTAATTTAACTTCCTTTAGTTTGAAAATCTATACTATAACTCCCTGTAGTTTCGAATAAATTAAAAATTGGATAGAAAGCATTAAATCTAATGGTTGTACTACGTGAAATGTCAATATTGCCCGTACTATACGTGAAATACTTTCCATTCAATTTTCAATTTAATTGAAAACACAAAGAGCTATAGTATAGATTTTCAAATAAGAGGGACTTAAATTGAACATTTGACAAACCACAACAAATTTTTTTTGGTATTTTACCCTTTCATTTTCAATCAGACATTGACACTAAGGAGGGGTAAGTGAGGATCAATAGACATACCAATGATAGTTCTTAGATTTTACCAATTAGATAGAAAATTATTACTATTGAAGTCATCAATGTCAAAAAAAGATGTGTACACCAAGAATGTAGGAAAGAGTAGTCGTTACATTTCAGTGTTGGTTCCCTCTTAAATGAAAGAAATTAATAGCATTGCATTAATGGGCACCAAAATTCGTTATGGACTATGGAGAACTCAACTAATATGTTGTGTTGTCTTGTTGTGCTTTAAATATATCTCCTTTTTGTAGTCATTCAGGACCCCCATATGAGACCCTGATTTAAATATTTTGGCTGAGAAATGAACAGCCAACCAATTTTTTACACAAATTATGGGTTACAGGTGGTCAGAAAAGCAATGCTTTAAAGACCGGCAGATTGAGTTTGGGTTAACTATTTATTTGAGTTTGGGTTAACAAAATATTAGAGACATGTGACAGCTGTATAAATAAGGAACAAAGACTACTTTGGGAACAGAGAATGCGAAGCCCCTTACAATGGGGCTAACGGTATAAAGCTAACTCTTGTACATGACACATAGATTGTTTCTCAGGCTTACCTAGCTAGGAAATAAACCTGTTTGGAATGCGATTTTTTGCAAAAATATTTTTTGTAAACATATTTTTCAATCACCTTTATACTTCATATACGTCAAATTGCTATGATATATTTTTCTACTAAAATTGCTAAAAATAGCAATCCAAATGTGGGGCAGCTAGATCCCCTCTCCCCTGGAAAATTTTATCCCTTCATTGGCCAATCATTGGTTGTTTGTCTAGATTAGGATGGGTGGACATCAAAATGTTCTGAATGATTCCTGTGTGGATATAATACTAAATTAAAATAATATTGTGAGATGTATACATGTTTTCAAATGAGCTTTACGCGAATGTTTTTATACCAAGTCGGTGAGTAGATTGGATGAGTTTCTATTTCATGGTTCAACCGATTGATCATCTAAAATAATGTTTACTTTTTTATTTACTTTTATATTAATGATTTGGATACTTGTAAAATATTAAATAAAAGAAGTGACAACAGGCTCAATTGTCCACTGGTTCAACCATCAAATTCTTTTGTTGTTTTTGACCGATTCAATCAATTTTTTATTGAGTTTGGCCAATTTTTAAAATTTTTGAAATCTATTAGACCAATACCATAGCTACTGCATGGTTAATCAATCAAACCAATCGATTCGGTCTAATTTTTAAAACACAAGCACAGAACAACAGTATGTTTTTCACTGTTTACAGAATTTATTTTTTGTGGGGGTTGGGGGTTTTTTGGGGGAGGGGAGGAGGCTTGGGATTTGGGGACATTTGGGTAATAATTCGGAATCCTATCCATGCCACTTAGATCCTTTTTTTAAATCTTAGCATTGGCCCTTTTTTTTTCTTCTCTCTCCACCTTTTCTCTGGTATTCTTTGTTTTCCTCTTCTGTTCCCCCTTTCTTTTTGGTTTCTGAATCTCTTGGTTCTTCTCCTTCCAAGAAACCTTAACCACTATTGTTAGTGGTGGCAACCAGGATAAAGCCATAATCTTTTTAGTTTTTGCAAAACCCAAGGCATGTCTAACTCCTCCTTTTTGCATGGATAAATCCACCTCAATTTTATCACAACCAACACCAAATTCACAATAATTACACGACAATACTTCATAAAAAAAAATCATTAACTTGTTTGAAAGCCTTGACCTTTGTAATAATATCATTGGGTACCTTCATGGATTTCACCAATTCCCACTTTGTACTCCAAAGTTTTCAGTTAAAAACAATTCAAACTCTATTCTTTTAACTTGTTCAACTTAACATTTGCTAACCATTTTAATGAAAATAACCAAGGCTAAACATGACACTAGCATTTCACATATCTGCTGTACTTAAAAGAAATTTTTCATGCATGAGGCTAAATGAGCACGTTACATATTCTTGTAGTACGTACATGTTTTTCATCCATTTTCATAGATACCGTTAATTATTGAGTTAAATGGACAAATTGAAAATGCTGAGTATAAGTTTCCAAAATATTCATTTAGCATGGACGCTTAGAGGAATGCAAAATCAATGGTCCAATCACTTCCTCAAAAACATCCCCAAAGCCATCTAATTAAATTAAAGGTTGCATGTTGTGATTAAAATTGAGATGATTAACTAAGTGTGCATGAGTATTAATTTAATATTTATAAATATAAAATAGTAATTTTAATACGCACAGAATATCTAATAAAGTGCTTTTAGATACTAATTAATGTACTTAGAAATATATATATAATGAATATATAGATATTAATAGAAGATTTAATTTCATTTATCGTACTTTTTCCTAAATAAATAATATAGTCAAATATGAAATAAAATTTTGTCTCCTGTTTTAAAAAATATAACATTAATTTTTCATTATTTTATTTTTATTTAAAAATAAAATAATTTTTTAACTGCTCAAATATTGTCAATTTGAAAGTTAAAAGGATTAATTGTGTAATAAAAAGGTAAACAAGTTTATTTAAAAAATATTTAGTTATCAAATAAAAACTAAGCAAGTGTTAGAGTCTTGTGCACATTTAAATGAAGATCTAATGTACAAATCTTATCAAAAGCATATATATAATTTGATTAAAAAACAAAGACCCACAATTGAAAAAACAAAAAGTCAATTCAAAAATCGGATGAATTTTCGATTGAACCAGTGAATCAAATGATTTTGATCAGGTTAATTTCTTGTCCGATCAAACTAAAAATCCAACCCAGCCTAATGTTGGGGCAAATGGGTTTCTTGCATTAAGAGGGTCTAACTTTAATACAAGGAGGAGGTAATTCAACAGGAGATTGTTGAAGAACCTTTTTTTTTCTTCAATAGAGGGTTTGTTTCTCTTCGACTCGTTTTCTCTTTCTAATTCTTATACTCCATTTTACCAGATTCATACGACATTGTAACCAAGAAAAATAGAAGTAGACCGATGTCAAAGTTCCAAAATCTTTCATGGCATATCCTCACCCATCATTAGTCTACTTCAAAGTGAAAATTTTGAAGTAGACTTAATTGCAAATGAGTGAAGATATGTAGTTGGCAGCTTAAATTTGCACTCATGGTAGTTCAGTATCTAAACTGGCATTCTTTATCATTTTGACCTCAGTACTACTTAAGTGCCCTTAAGCAGCAACCCCACCCCCCCCCCTTTTTTTCTCCTCTCTTCAACGACAAAAACACGAGTAATTTTACAATGAGAATTAGCATGTATCCAACACTAGGACAAACCAGGCCTAAACTAGATGCTAAACGTTAACGAATAAAATTTATAACACAGATCAAGTGTCATTATCTGATTTTTATAACACGGATCAGTGGGATCCTGTGACCATATAACAAATTCTAATTTAACATACCGAGCCACTACACCTTTTGCAACTACATACACAAATGATTCATTCTGGTGTTAAACTTAATGTTTCACATACCAAACTCATTAAAGGTTATCGTACCTTTGCAGAGAGCTTTTGGCTCAAACAACAATCTTTGGTGGCGCCATGGATTTCAAATCAATCATAGACCTTCACCTATATTTCACACCAGAGATTTATTGAGTGGGTACAACGTTGCAGCTTCACTCGCGATCATCGTGGTGTAGAATTCGTAGGGCAGACAAACTTGGAGTAACTATGACCATAGCCCTAGACAATGACGTAACCCCAACCCTCATTAATCTTTCGGAGGACATCCTGCCCTACATACTTTACCCAGCCATCATTTTCTACTCCTCTGTTCAACATAAAAATTTCATCATGTACATGAATATCTATACAAAAAGCTCACCAAACTAGAAAAGCATTAAGAATAGCTTAAAGACACCAAACTAGTAGAAACAGCTATTTAGGTTTTTTTTTTTTTCCCTGCTTTCCACAATGGCCAATCTAATTTACTCGGAAAAGCACAACATTGTTCAGCAGGTTCGAATACACAAAGATCAATTGACTATAAATGAATAACACGTCAATATAAATTTACAGCCAAGAAAAGCAAAATACTATGCCAAAACTGATCTAAAATGAATCGTGGCAACACGATTGCTAAAACACTAGGAAGCCAACCCAAAATGAATATGGTACAAGCAAACAATCACAACAACAAAATATGATAACCGCCCCCAAAGAGACCAGCCAATATTTCCATATAAACTCTTCTCTTTTAAAAAGACCAGACAGCCGATTGAAAGCACATAGCTAGAAGTTGCAACCAAGGAGAAAGCCATTTTGCGCATACCCAAGGCGAATTTGCCCAAAAGCCTTTTGCTCCTTGTACATCCCTTTATACGTCCATGATCGAATGATATTTTGCAAAGCCATCCAAATCTAGCAAGGTGAGAGGAGACCACCTAACTATAAATATCTTTAATCAGGACTGACTGACATACAGTACAGGGACAAGCCCAGCCATTTTACCGTCCCTCCCAGGGCGTTTTTTCTTCACCTGCAAGAAAATGTGCAATCAAACATGTCAGCCACATTTAAAAAGAAAGAAAAAAGTCTATTGGTTAGAGAGCAAATAAACTCTTACCAAAAAAAGAAAAAAAAAACAGAGAAAATAAACAACCAATCAAAGAAGCTAACTATGACCCAATATATGAACTAATCATTTTCTTGCAGGCCGAATCACTAAAAATCATGAGATAAATGCATTTATAAGACCATATATTTTGGTCTTGGACAATAAAGAGGACAGACACTCAGATTAAGCTCTTCAAGGAAAAAAATAAGCCATAAATAAATGAAGGTTTCTTCTATTCTGTGCCTAAGCACAACAAAAAGAAGGTGGTGGCCCACTGTAAAACTCTTACATTATGCCCCACCCCCTAAATTGTGTACACTTTGACATACAATACTTGAAACTTTTGCAGATAATGAAACGCCAGGCCCATGTAGGCCCAGAATAGAAGAACCCATAAATGGGGAAAAAAATTCAGAAAATACAGTTTCTCATCACATTTCATTCCCCCTACAAAGACTCTATGCCTCTTTATCATTTTTCAATAGCAGTATTAAAAGTCAAGCTATAAAGTATCATTTCTAAAAGGATATGCTGTTTAACTTTCCAGGTCCACATGTTATATATTGTAGCATGTTTTGCCCTAAACCAGTACCAGATTCGTTTGACAGGAACACACATATTCAGGTTTAACCAAATTATTCTGTAAAAGAACACATAGCATTTTAATCTGATAAATTTAAAAGCATTAAACCTCATTGTGGTTTAGCTTGAGGTAAGAGTTTCCTCTGACAGTCTAAACCAAATACATCCTCCATTATGGGTCACCCAAATACATACTCATTCCTTCATGCCTTAAAATTTTTGCATGATTAGTTCTATTCAACTATAAAGATAAACTTATCCTATGTAAACTGTTCCACAAATTCCATTTGTAGGTAGAGACGGGCAACAGTTATGAAGTTTAAAGAATGCTATAATTGCAAATACAGAGCACATTATAGCACAAGAGAATATGTGCCCATGAAGACTAGATAAAGTTAGACAAATTCCATTTACCTATGCATTAATACAGAGAAAAGTTTAGCAAAATCCATTGAGTAAAAGGAACATATGGAAGACATGAACATTCAATTCAAGGTTACATCTCTTCCACATCCTTCTTCCATAGACATAATCAACCAAAAAACTCACAGACTGCTTTAATTTGGAAAAAGGAATTTCGACAAGGCAACATCCAAAAAAAAAAGAAAGAAAAAAAAAAGAATCTGTGATCAAATTTCATCTAAACTGACATAAAAGAGTAACATAACTAAAATACACACAATAAGAACAGGCACAACTCAAAAGAATATCTTATTTGATCTGTAAGATTAGAAATCCTAAGAAACAAAACACAGTCAAGGACAAAATTTCCTCATAGGACGATAAGATAAAACACAGTCAAGGAGAGATGAGGGCATAACGAAATTGACTTGAGTTCATGTGCACATTTTACTTACATAAAACCAGCCATCTACTTCATATTCAATTTCAACCTCTTCTCCTGCCGTCAGATTCAGCTGTAAAAAATGGTAAACCACCAAACATGAATTTCCAGAAACAAAATACTTAAGCACAGCAACTTTATAGATATAGAGCTCTGGACACCCATGGGCCTCAACCATAAACTAAGATGTCATACTTAGAATATCAGAACAACCAACAAATAGACAAGATGTATAAGTAATCCATCACTCAGAAAGTAGCATTGTAGTATTGCAAGATTAATTTGTCCTATTTCTTCAGAGTTTAATTACCACTGATCATCACAAAACCACAGAGCATACCTCATCATCACCACCAGCAGTAAAGTCATAAAGAGCTGTGCCATGTTGTCGATTTGTGGAAGAGAGTCGCTCATCATCATGGGATCCAAAACTTTGTGAGCCAGGACCAGCTAAGGGGTTCTCAAATGACTCGTATCTTTGATGGGTAGGAGATGAATATGGGGGAGGCTCTTCTCTTATCTTTAATGCCCAAGTACAAGAAGTTGTAATGAGATGAACACTTCGAAAATACATACGATTTAAAAAAGTAGCAGCAAAGAAGAACCACCACTGCCATGACAGCATAAAAGCTCAAAACAGGGGAATCAAATTCGAAGATGCAGTATGGTGTAGATGTTAATTAGGTTGAGAAATGACATTAAAAAATGAAGATTGATCTAATTTGAAAAAACCAGCCAGCCTAAGTAAACCATAATAAAGCAGTCACCAGATTCTAAGCAAAATAAGAGAGACAACAGTCTGAGTTGGGAAACCAATTTTCTCTGCTTCTTTTACGGACGTATCCTGATTTATAATTAAGCTTAAACCAGTTGTAGGATCTTTAAAGGATATTTAAATGTGAAAATTACAACACAACTATAGCTCTTTCTTTACATTTAGGTAATTAATGATGGCAATAAGCACAACTCAATGGTTCAGATGTCCATACCGGGGAATTAAAACCCTCATATGAGTTTCCTCCAAAGGAAGGATGGCTAAATCTGCTTCCACCAGCCCTCTCCTGTCATTAAAAAAAATGTGGCATCATTATCTTCTTCAATACCATTTGCCTGTCATTTTTGAATAAATAACCTGTTCATCATATCAACTTGAAGGAGCTGAACTCAAATTATAAAGTTTATTTGTCAAAATAAAAGTTTCTAGACAGCAATTAGCTGATTCCAAGGTTCCAGCAAACTAACCCTAGAACAAGAAATGCCATGAAGCTGTAAACTTGGAAGCATTATTGCGAAGATGCTCTTTCTTTGCTTTCCTACGTTCATGCATGTTGTACATAAAAGCAATGACAATATAAAAAGAAACCAGTTCACATTGATCCCATTTGTCTCAAAAGATACTGGAACCATACCAAACATTTGCGGAATTGCAACAGTGTGCTTTCGCAATGTGTTTACTCACGTTTTGTTATAAGGTTGAGGAATTCCATCAAATTTTCAAAAGTGGAAAAAACCTTGTGGAAAATAATTTGCAATTTTGTGGATCAATTATTCCCATAATAATGGTAACTGTGCTGTGTGCAGTTTTCCTTTGCACTGCCAGCTCACATGAGAAAAAACCAATAAAATACAAAAACAAAAAAGGAACCACGGTTTTGATGGAAAAAATATTAAATTGTTTTCTAATTGTTACTAAAATTCAAGATATTTCCTTTAATTGCCTTTTCAGTCGCTTTTGCATTGGCAAATTTGGTAACAAAACACAATATTCAGATAAAACAAGAAACGATTACAAACCACCCTACCCAATATGATAACAGCAACTCCTAACCATTAACAGAACAAGATATTGGAATAAAACAAAGTTTTACGCAATAAACATTTATGCTAAAACAAACATATTCAGAATTAAATGCTAGGTCAAAGAATACCTAATTAGTATCCAACTGCAATTAAACTAGAATGTATCTAAAATCCATAAATGTTATACCGTGGACTGAGAAGAACCATAAGTGGAGGGCTTCGAACTGAACAGCGATGGATAGTTCATTCCACCAAAATGAGATGATATCGATGTCTCAACCGATCCAACCGAGTCAGGGGAAGAAGAACCAGAAGACCTTGTATCTTCCTGTGACAACAAAATGATAGTAGTATAAAAATATCTATTATACAAGTAGACCCCAATATAATCCAAGTCCAAGAACCTCCCAAAAAGCAAATTAAAAACATAACTACAACAAACATGCAGGGCCATAAGATCCAGTATCTAACCTCCATTTCTGTGGTCTCTAAAAGAGTCTTTGCCCACATATCGTCGTAACTCATGGAAGGTCTAGAAGTAATATTCTCCTCAACGTCAGGAGCATCGGTACCAGCACCAGAAAGGAATTCATTTACCTAAAGTTATGCAAAGGTCAAAGAATATGTAATCAAGCATGACATAAAAAGGCCAAAATTTATAGCAGGGATGTGAGATATGGATGAGTTTTTTTTTGATGATATGAGTAGGTTACTTCTTAGGATAGCAGATTATGAAATCCTAAAGCAACCGTTTACTTCCAATAACTCCCAACAATTGAGATACCAACATGTTTACAAACTGAGAGGCTCAACTAGAAGGAACCAGTGGAGACAAGAATGTCCACAAGCTTAAGGAACCAAGAAAGGATCTATACACTCATCCAACATCAATAATCTATTGCTATTCAATGAGCTTCTGAAAAACAGCACTGACTGGAAACCTATTTTTGTGCAAAGATGGAGTTATTTATGTTCAATGCAGAAGTAACCGAACAGAAAAAAAAATGAGTGGACCTCATACCATCAGGCCAAAATCCGTGGTACTTATAAGAATGTAAAGTTGGTGAAACTTCAATCCCTCAATCTCAAAAATATGACTTTCTTAGCACCTCTGAGAAGCCCTCTTACCAATGTTTAAAAAGAAAAACTAAACACAAAAACAGAAGATTAATTGATCTCATACCCTACTCATTGCAGGAGCATTACTTCCCAACAAGCCATCATCACCAAGGTTTGCAGCCCATGCATTTACAAGGTCATCATCAAGTGTGTCAGGCTCAGCAGGCATTGGTTTGGCTGTTTCATAGATAAGATCAGAAATGCCAGTGGCAACAGCTGGGTCACTGAGGCCGGTTGATGCACTTATATTATGCCGAGTGCGGTAAATGTCAATGAGTTTTGCACTGTTGAGTGTTTAAATATAGTTAAACAAGTAAACAATATGAATATTGTGAGTACCAAGGCAGATTAAAGAAAAAAATAAAATTAACACCAATATTTAGCCACAAAAATGTATAAATAGTTTGCGATCTATATTAAATTGACCTTCATTTTTTTTTCATTGTTAGCCACAACTATGTCTGACACATCCATAGCGGACATAAATTTGTGGGTAAATAATTCAAAATACCCAAAGAAATGAAACTGAAATAAAAGGAGGTACTGTAATTTTCTCCAAAAATAATGTACCTTGTTGGCCCTAAAGGAAGATATTTGGCTCTTGGTACATAACAAAACAGTGAAACAAGATCTAACAGTCTCTCATGAGTTTCATATAGTTTCTTAAGCTCCTCATCTGTCCACTCCTTTTTGGCATTGTCATGATTCCGCATCTCCCTGAAGTATGAAGGTCCATAACATGTGTTAGAAACCAGATATATGCGGCAATTGCGAATATTAATAACATCTTCTTGCTAAAAGTGACAAATCCTACTCTTACTTTATCAGCTCATCTTGTGCACCATACATTTCGTCAAGGACTTTTATCATAGGACTTATTAAAGATCCAAGGCCAGTACCACTAGCTCCCTGATCTTCTCCATTACTAACATGCATATCTGCAAGTTGAGACTGCAGACCACCCTGTTCTAAGGTGTGTAAAAATTCATAGATTTGCAGCCTGTAAGGCTCGCCAGATCTAATTGCCATAGTTGTAAGAGCCTGAGCAGCAATAATACGAACCTGAAATGAAACAAAAATAAAAATAACAAGAAGAATTATGATGAGCTATATTTGAACCAGCAAACCAGTTCAAACCGTTTCTCAAATTCCACCCCTCCCCTGCTGGAAAAAAAATTTAAAAAAAAAAAAAGCAGCAAACCAATTATGTTCTCAATTTCATAGACAGAAAGTAAATATATCCTTCTTGTAGCCAAGGAAAAATACATTGGGGTAGGTAGGAAACTAAAATATTCACATTCTATCCTTGTATATGGGGAAGATATGACCATGCAAAATACGTATTTAAAAATAGTACAACTGAATGAGGTTAACACCGGACACCAAATTGAAATGCAAGATATCAATGTGGAAACGTAAGGGTGCTTTTAGAATCTCTCTCTCATGAATTTGTAATTACATCTGCATTGATAAGCCTTTGCTCTAATTCCTCAGATGAAGCCCACAACAGAGAACTTTCCTGAAAAATTTACTTTTCTTGACTAAGGTTAACACCTGACACCAAATTGAAATGCAAGATATTGATGTCAAAAAGTGAGAGTGCTTTTAGAGAGTATATCTCATGAATCGCCAAGTACATGGTGCACCGACAAGCCTTTGCTATAATTCTTTAAATGAAGCCAACAGATAGAATTTCCTTAAAAAGCTGAATAAGCAATAGATCATGTACTGCTCCCCACAAGAATTGCTCCTCTGGTCTTTGACATGCCAAGTGGTAGTGATGATATGGATATTTAACAACCTACTGCTAGGCTTATATTGGGTCTCCTAAGTCCCACAGCTCAGCTATTACTACCAACAACAAGTCTAATACACAAGGTACAACCGAATCTAGGAAATGCCTGTCCTACATTGCAACCTGCCCCAAGTCGTAAATGGAAGATTTGGATAAAGGTTTTCTCCTGAGCTCTATTGACATGTATAGTGGTGCAATTTGATGATGATTGCATAGGTTGCTATGCTAGCCAGATCTAAGATGCTTCTTTCACCTCTATATATAGATGTTAACCAAGCGAAGGTACATTCTTAAAGCAAGAAACATATATTTCTATTTCAAATTGAGATATATTCGTCTATATTCACCAGATTTCACAAGCACGAAGAACAGTTAACTTTTCAAGCCCATTCAATGATCATTACAGTATTTGATCTTACCTCCCAGCTACCACTGAAAGCGCATCTTTGGAGCCGAGTTAGAGCACCAGCAAGAGTCGGATTGCGAGAACTTGCAGCAGCAACCATTTTATCCGCATCTAACATCATTAATGCAGTACCAGGAGGTGTAGCTGATTCCCAAGCATACTCAGAGGCAGCATAATTTGCATTCTCTCCAAGGAACCAAACCTGCAATTGCATGACAAACATTGCTAATTGAAGAAGCCAACTTTCAATAGCTGTTTAGAAATGATCAGAAACATCCTCTTGGATCCCATCAATTAAACAAATTTCTTACCGCTGCTTGGACTAAACGTTGCAAAGCCAAAGCAGATTTTGGATCGGATGCTGATACCCTATCAATTGAGGTAAGCTCAGACATTGAGCCAGGCTGTGGAGGTGGTAAATCTAGCACTATTGTGACTGCCTCAAGAGCTGTGTGCTTTCCATCAGGGCCAGCTCCGACAAGACAAGTCTGCAAGCATAAACGCTATTAAAAGCAGTGTCCTACCAACCACAGAGAGGGAAAAAAAAAAGCTACAAGAAGAATCGGAAAGATGGCTTTTAACACAAGATAAAAGCATAAAACAAAGCAAGGTAATTAATAAATAAAAATGTATTGACAAGAAATCTTTTCCACCATTAATGAAACTAACATTAGGCCGCAATTTCTGGCAAACGCAGTCCCCAAATTCATTGGCTAAATGAGGTCAACAAAAAACTCCTCAAGTTCATGAAATCCACAGGAACACAAAACAAACCTTAGACTGTATGTATTAGCAGACAACCTTACTGGCACTCCTTTAGACCTCTACTCAGATCATTTTCTGTTCAAAAGCTTTATGGGTGGTTTGTTGGGATATCTGCTCTTTCTAGTTGTACAATTACTATTCCATGGGGAAAAATTATGGCAAGAAACTTGATTCCTTTTAGAACCAGAATCAGCAGTTTATACATATGATGATTAATATCTTATAAGTCAGAATACAGCGTAGTCACGGAATACGAAATCCAAGTTGAGAAACAATCAGTGAGAACCTACTTTCCACAGTAGTTGCAGAACATCAGCATCGATCTTCCCAGGAACTTTGGTAGCAAAAACCCTTGCAATTTCAAGAAGAGTAACAGCCATATCTGGTGTAGCCTAGTAAGCCCATAATGAAAAAGATAGCTGTAAATATATGGCGCCAAATAAGGGGAGGAAAATTATACAAATGAATGTAGTCTCAACTTCAGGCATGCTCAAAGGCCTAACTGGTTTATTGAATGTATATCAAAGATGAAGACGCAAACATACATATGCAATGGAATCCTTTCTGACAACATCTGAGGTTGAAGGGTTCCAAGTTTGAGGTTAGATAATTTTCAATAAATTTCTCATACAAGTTGTCCTATAGGAAAGATGTAGAATCACGCACTTCAGCATTCAATACACTCTTTTGACAAATTAAAAATTCTGCTGCAGATAAACAAGTCCACATACCTAGTAAATTAACATTTAGAATTTGAGTAACAAAAGCAAATTAAATGAACAAGCTACTGTTCCTAACTGTATTTCAAGTTGAAAAATCAATTCAAATATTCCAACACAAAAAGCAAGGAGGGGGGTCATAAAAGTTCAAGGGAGAATGACTTCCTAAGGCAGTTGACAGATTTTCCCAAAATTTAGGAAGGCTGGCCTTCTTTTTCCATCCACCAGCTGTTGAAAGTAGCAGAAATTGATTAACTGAGCTTTCAAGGTAACAAAAAGACCCCAGAGCTCAATACTACGATTCTCACCAAAAAAAAACACACACACACACAGAAAAATTGATAAAAAAAATCAAGGTGGGCGCATTACTACAGCCTTAAATGTCCAACTGGACATTCAGAACACAGTTTCAACAGAATTTCGACTCGTCAAAACCACATCTCATTCCAGTGAATATCATGAAATCCCAATGACCAAATGATTGGATAAGTTCCCTGCACGCAAATCTTCTCACAAAAAAAGAGGACAAGCAAAATCTCTAAAGCATAAGCATAAAGACTCCTATAATAAACCTTTCACGACTTTTTCTCCCAAAGCAAAGAAAATGTAGAAGGAAATTGGCAAACAAGGGGAGAAACATTGCACCCCATAGTACAACTGAAATCACAAAAGAAGGCTAAGCACTAGAGAAAGAATTCAGGAGAATTCCCAAAGCCAATCACAAGCTAAACTGACCAAACTTCCAGAATTGATGACAACCATAAGCCCCAGAAACGGATGGTAGCATAGAACAAAAGGAAAGAAAATGAGATAGCATTAGGAAAAAGACCATGTTACCAGTTCTACATGAAACCACAGAATAATGTCTAGCTATTCGACAAAGTAGTCCAAGAAGCCAATGAGAGACAAAAAATTCAACCATATATCAACCCTATAGTTTTTGATATCCTAACTCTCACGCCAACACTTTGCTAAACAGAAAAAGTTTCTTCCAATGTGCAGCAAATCCATGAAGGATCTCAGTAATTTGTGAAAATTGAAGCAGAAGATAATAAAGAACTATTTTGGCCAATTAGTGGCATAAAAATACCTTACAGATATACAAGTGATTCATCCAATTCCCAAAGGACAAAATATCAATATAAGTTTTATTCTTGTCACCTGCTCACTTACATACCTTAAAACGAGCGTGCAATGTAAGCAATATATCATTTAGTAATGTTGCTGGCCAAGATGGATCCGAAAGCTCAGATGCAATGATGGATTCTAGTTCACCAAATGATTCATGTGGACTTTGCATCCATATGAGAGCTTTTATTACCATAGCACGAACATAAACACATTCACATGCAACAGTTGTTCGTACCACCTCCATTAGGGAAGCTAATAGGCCTGCAATTGTGTCCTTGCCACTTGTTCCATTAGATACCGAGGAAACGCGACGAAGACCTAACAAAGAAGAGATCAGAAGAGCAAAAATAAAAATTGCTTACACTTTTAACAGATAGACAAGGTTAAACCACTGGTCATTAACAGTTCTTTCTCAGCATAAGCTACACAAGTACAAAAGAACTAAAACCTTTACAGTTTTTCATTGATTTTACTTATTTGCTTTATATGGGACACCATTACTAAAATCTTGAAGCCTAGAACCGGGAGATATAAAATGTTCAAAATGCTAAATAAAATGTATCACTGAAATTAGTTTCCAGGCATAACAGCACAAAATACAATGCAGATTGACCTATGAAGAATTTACTAACCAGATAAGCTATCACCATAATTTACAGAACAAAAATGGCCAGTGCTATCTAACCGAGATTTAGCTTTTCCTGTTGGATATTATCTTCCTTCATGTAAAACCAAAAGTATATCCACCAACATCTATTTATACACATTCTTGGAAATTAAAACATAAAATACTAGGGTTTTGACATTAACAAATATATGGGCCAAAGCAAAAGGGAAAAGAAATGAAGAACATCAAGATTAGCAAGACCAGCTACAGATATTAGAAAGTTATATCAATCCTGCATGCACTCAGTTCACAACTAAGAGCAAAGGACATCATACATAAAAACCCCTTGGTTTATGCGCATGAAACTTTAATTACACGGACACAAATAACTATGTATAAGCCCTTCACCGATCCATGATACAAAAGATGTAAATATTAGATTTAATATTAGTAATCATGGAAAACCATATCAAAGAGTCTGCAAGTAAAAACTATGCAGATACATGACACAACCAAAGAATAACCCAAGCAAAACATCATTGAAGAAAACTTTGTAAATGACATAGAACTACATCATGCATCATAGAGATGTTTCATGGCAACAAACATGGAGTTGAACGCCAAGCGATTAAAAAGCAAAGAGAATTAAGATATTATGACAAAGTTGCTACCCTCAGATGTCTCATTCAGATCTTGATCATATGAATCACTACTTTCAGAGAATGAATTAATGTGAACTCCTTCATCTATATCCTGTAAACCAACAGCAAAAGCTGCAGCACGGCTTTTCCCCATTTCCTGGACAACCCTAGCTGCAGCGTGAAGTACAGGACGAGAGAAACTACGGAAAGAACTCTCCAACCTGCAAAAATATAGCAGCAGTCAAACAATTTTGGTATCATAATGACATTTGACTAGCTCAGTTCACAAATAACTATATTCCAGAAAAATAAGTCCATATAGAATTTCAAGCTAAGGAGAAACGAACGAACCTCCTCATTACAAGTTTTATGAGCGGTTGAGGCCGCTTTGTCTTTGAAGATTTTTCTTTAGAGCTCTTTGCAGGAGCAGCATCTTTAGAATCAGCCTTTGTCTCTTTGACAGAAGGTGCTTCAGGAAGCTTAAGAATCTCTCTTGTCAGACGATACCATCCAGCAGCTCGTTCCTCAGTCCTACAGAAAATCAAAGCAAGAAGACAAATGATAAGTACTGAAGATACCAAAATGGGAAGGATCTGAGATGCTGCAGCAAATTCGACAAACTCACTATCAAGCAGAGCAAAGGAAAAATTGAATTTGGAATAAACAGTATACCTCTCTGCATTATCCAGCTTTCCTAATACACAGAGGATAGCCTCAAAACAAACTCTTTCGCTGGGGTCAAGGAGGAGCTGATAGAGCACGGAACTAAACTGAGACCTAATATCTGGCCGATCTGCATACATGTCCATGTAATCTTTCAATGGTTTCATCTTTAAACAATTAACAAGCTTGCAATATAGAAAAATGAAAAGGGGGAAAAAGGAGAAAAAAAAAGTAATAAGTGAAAATTCATGGTGTTGTGCAAGGTACTCTGAAATGGACATACCATTTAGTGATCGAGCTCTAGAAATCGTATGGCACAACCTGGCTAATGCAACTCTTGCAAGAACGTCATGCAAATGAAGAACATCATGCAGAGCCCCTGATTCATACAAATTATTGGAAGTAATTTTGGATCAATAGAAACCAATGCCAGTTAACATAGAAAACATGACAATTGAAAGGAAATTATCAAACATACCACCAGGTTGCACAACCTTTCCTGCAAAGAGAAAATTTAGGCCCATAAGGATGACTTCCAAAACTAAGGCCAAAATAAACTAGACCACCATGTTTTATGAAATTGAAAAATTATAATTACAATTCATATGTTAAATTCACAAGAAACAGAAAAAAGGTTCTCAACTTTGCGATGTAAAAAATACCAGAACAACAGAATGAGCAGGAGATGCCTATATTGCATTAAAAAGAATTATCTTAAAACAGGCTACTATGTCAGTGACCCAAGATTCCAAACAACTTACCACACACATGACCTCATTTAATTCCCTATTTGGACATCCCATTTAATTTACAAGTGAAATCTTCTCCCCATACTATACACTTTTATACACAAAAAAATAATCTGTTATGAAATATTTCAAAGTCCATTTAATGAACCAGAATAAAATCAAAAAGTTGAAAAAGAAAGTTCATGATACAGCAGCTCAATAATATTTTTAGTGCTGGAGCATTCATACAACAAGAAAATTTTACCAGATATATTCTCAAGGTTTGTTTAAGGTCCTGCATTCAAAATGCATTCTTTTCTTGTGTTTTTCTTTTCATGTAGTAGTTCTAGAACATTATGTTTGTTACCTTTTGCCACAACTCAAACTTCAGAGTCAAATACATATCCATTTCAGATTGAATCCAAATGGCAGACATGTCCTTAAGATTAATTTAAGATTTTAAACAGTTTCATTTACCCAACGCCATTGCGACAGCATATGGATCACTTGTGGCTAGTTCAGATAGAATTTCCAAAGAATGCCTAACAGCTACTGGATCAGCAAATGAAACTCTGCAACAACAAAGGAAAATAACATGACAAACAGTGTTAGATATGCAAGATGGAAAATCATTACTCATAAATCTCAACATTAAAGGTCAAGATAAATTTCTGTACCAAAATACTATAGCATGAAAATAAACCCTTCAAACTGAACCTTGTTTCAGCAACATTTGTTTACCAATGCATCATATGCAGAAGTAAAGAAGCAGGTAAATATGTGGCAGTCTCTCCCCTCCCCAACCACCCTCCCCCTCAGAGAGATACAGAAAAAGAAAATGAGATGAGGAATAAAGACTTGGCAGGGAATGCAGATTTCAAGAGCTAGTGCAAATAAGAGATAATGCCAAAGAAGAAAATTTTAAGTCCATGGAGAGCCAAAACATGTTATTTGGTAAAAACACTGAACCAATGATTTCCATTTGAGAATTATAACGCAATCTTTGTAATAAAGCAGTTGCCTGAACAAGTGAATGCAGAAACTTTATCACGACCATAATTTGGGAACAAAGGTATCACAAGCTACACAAACTACTTTAGATTGATAATTACTGCCAATTTTTCAGTGGATGGAACTTGGAAGTGGCATATATTTACATCCATTGAGCCAAATAATTACAGAAAAATCGTACAGTGATAACAAACTAAAGGCAGATCTGCCTGCAATGGATCGTCCTTGAGTCCTTATTTGAGGTCAATATCACATGAAATCAATTAGGCCTTGAAATTTGAGATCAAAACAAGGACTTTTCCTGCATTTTGATAAAGAGATCCACCAGAATAGGGAAAGAGAAAAGGAATTAATGCTTTCAGCTATAGCTGGATAGCTTGATGTATGCCTCCCAACAAAAAGTTTCCAAAAGCATCATGAAACCAAAAGGACCAAATAATATTATTTCTCCAGTCTACAATTGAATAGATACACCAAGATCATGAACTAATTATGATACACTTGGAATTTGTAGAATATCCACAAATAAACAAAACCAACCTTAGAACTACAAAGATGCTATTGTTGCCAAAAAATTTACTCATCCTAGAGTATGATTCTGTAGAAAGTCTTCAAGAGCCGCCTTTCAAGGTGAATCAATTTCAAAAAAATCTTCCTAAAATTAATCCCTCCAATATTGCTAGAATTTCCTGGGTTGACACATCTGACATTCTAAAATGAATTCACATATTAGTTAAATATAAATTGGAAAACATGTGAGATCAGTATGTTGGTTAATCCACATTTGCATATATCTACCCGACCACCTTGTTGGAACTCCATTGTCCAAAGCTTGGAATTAGTCCATTACTATGTATTTAATTACAAAAGAGTGAATAATGCTCTAGGATGAACCAACATGACCAAGGCCTCCAACTTGCAAGGAGTAACTTTTCTTGAACATTCAATGGCAGTAGCGAAAACCTCACATACTAACACGAATAAAAAGTTCCCCTGATTCCGTTCACCTTTATTACTGAAATATCATCACTGCCAAAAAGCAAAAGAAACTACAGCTGCCATTCCATCGAGCAATAGAAACAAGATAAATAAATAGCTGACCCTTGTACAGCACGATGAAGAAATGCTGGATTTCCCGGATCAAGAGGAAGTCTTCTCAAAGCACTTATGGCAGCATATTGCAAGTTACTTCGAATGATAGACTGAGACAACATAAACAGAACAAGAAAATCAAAATCACACTTCAGTAAAAGTCATGTATCAAATATAGATCAACACCATGATATCCAATGTAGAAAGGTCATCTTTCACTTGACACATCCAGCTAGTTTACTTCTAATACATTGAGAAGTTTATATGCTTCCGGTTTCACAAAAGCCAAACTTCTTCCGTCATGAAGAAAAGAAGAGCTTTTACTGGATACAGAGAATAAGAGTCATATTTCCTAGCATCATTATCCCTAATTGAGAAGCTGTATGACAATGATCTTTCCATTTCTCTAGCATCCAAAACTATTTGTCGTTCTTAAAAATTTGAGAAAAATAAGCCAATTTTGTCCAGATAAAGTCTATTTCATTCCATAAAAAAAATCTTTTCCCATTTCTTCAAGGCAATCTGATCAAATCGTACACCTAGTCTCTATCATGTTAGAAGCTTAGTCCAGATGGATCTACTGCAAACACAACTAAGAACTCAGTATATGCATAATTCAGATGCCATCAGACAAAATTATTGATAATTCATACAGGGAAATAACGAGAATCATGAACATGAAAAAAATAAATAAATGAATGAATGGAAAGAAAAAATCATGAATTTTAACGACTTTGGTTGGGCTGATTAATACTAGGATACCAGGAAAAAAAAAACTAAATAAAGCAGAAAAATTATTAAGTGATGGAAGTGAGTAACATACTACCTCTTTGTCGCCTCCTTTTGCCCCAAAGATGCCTTTCTTGCGTTTTTGAGGGTCAGCAACCTAAATAACAAGCGACAATTACTATAGCCATATAGCTTTCTGTTCAGACTCAAACTATCTAATCATATAGTATAGAATCTCATCAACAACTATGCAACACATAGATGAATTAAAAAACAAATTCTCTAATTGTCCATCAAACCAAAAAGTGTTTCAGGTACAATATTTGGGAATGTACAACGTCTACAAAGGTCTACTCTAGTTACCACTATGGGGGCAGTTAAGAAAAGAAAATTCCAGTTTTCAGAAGATTGATTCATGTCCTTCTATGATGTGCATGACTAATGCCCACACTTCAGAGGTCATTAAAAATTTCCTTTCAGAATAAATGGAGATAACACTGAACAAAACACTGATTACTTTCACATCTGTGTTTTTTCCTCTCTTTTTTACATCTTCTCTACTCCTCTTTTTAGTCTAAATATTACGTCAAATCTTTGAATGCATCAGCCTTTAACTACTATGTCCAAACACAAATCCTATACCATCCTCTACTTAGCCCGTTAAAGATGCATCCAACGTAAATCGGATTTTAGGTCCTTGCTTTCCTGTTACATGAGCTTCAGTAAGATCCAGATCAGACTGTCATTCTTGGATTTATTTTCTGTTAGCATATATTATCTATCTGCCATAAAATTGAAGCAGAAAACAACTTTTATAGTGTAATAGGCTCCAATATTCAATTTCTTGAGCAGAACATTTAGAAGTCAACATCTTTTCAGGAAAAACCACAGATCTAAGTTGCAACCAATCTAAACAGGTTCACGCCCATAATAGAGTAAGAGTAGCAAAGAACTGTCGAAAGAGCAAAAGCTACTCATCTTTCCAATGTGCGTCAGAGAGAGAGAGAGAGATATGAGGCATATATCTTTTGCATCAAGACAAACCTTATCTAGAATGCTAAACACAATCTCATACAACTTGGTCAAGATTTCAGAGCTGCTGGAAGGAGCATATGTCAGAGCCTTCAATGCTTGGAGCCTTCGTGGATGAACTTCACATGTGAAAAGAGATATCAACAATGGATAAACCTTAATAAAAACCATACATGATAGGAAGATGGATTTTCAAGTTAAGATAAATGAATCAGTTGATGCTTACAAGATTACCTTAATCTATTATATTCACCATTCCTATCTGTTTCTATCCAGATAATTCCCTTCATGCAGAAGGAAATGTCATATTTACTCTAACCACTTGAGTTCCCGTTGAGCCGGAATATTACCCGCCCCTCAAATGGAAGCACACATGACTGGGACAAAATTATGACGGTCAACTAAAGCCATAAATATATCATCACCAATTCTTAGCCAGTTTTATCAGCCCTACGCCGCATTGATCAGGCACAAAGAAATGAAGTTTTTTCAGAAGTAACTACATTGAAGAAATTTAAGAGCTCTCTGCTGATTCATGGATTATAAGCTCCTATACCACTTTATGCTAAACATCAGCATCGACCCATAGCATTGACAAGGCACAACCAAAAGGAAAATAATTAAAAGTAACTGAAGTAAGAAGTTATACCCAAAAGAAAAAAACTCATAAATAAAATAAGACAGAGATTGAGAGACACTTTACATTCAACATCTTCATTTAAGGCCTCAGAGGTTAGCCGATCTACAATTCTAGGTACAACATCAGCTCGTGTCACTCCACCTACAGCATCAATGTCAGCTAAAGCATCCCAATTAGGAGTAGGAATCCCGCCACCTGGACTCAAACCTTGTGAACCAGTATCTGAAAGAATTCTGGCCAAGTAATAATAAACATAACGCAGAACAGTCCTATCCTCACACTGCTGATCAAGCTGCCAGCCACAAGAAGATAGATAAGGGAAAAACAGTCAATTAACATTAACATTGACTTTGGCAAAATAAATAGACAGCAAAATCCAACACATTCAGTTGAACATATTTTCTAACAGTCAATTTTTTATTCCCACAGACAACAGCATTTTAATGTAATCTATGTGAAGAAGCCATTTTTAATTGTCATATCCAATTTATTAAGAAAATGCATATGAAGTTTACCACTTCACTGAGACAAAGCACAATATCTACCTCCTAAAGTAAATCTACGACGGGTGAAGATTTTTCTTGGACCATACAACCTTTTCTACTAAGCATCTGCAATGTATTGAAGGCATAACAAAATAAAACCAAAATTTTCTAAAGGCTCAAAAAGCAGAATTTTTATAGAGTGCCCAGAAAAGTAATATAAAAGTACTGAATTCTCAAGTTACAGCCAAAAAGCTAGACGATTTCAAGGCAAAAGAAAAGGTCTCTCTAAAACTATCCAAAGCATTCCTCGACTCCTATACTTGAGCACTACTACTTGAAAGGCCATCCAATACAAACTTTAACTTCCTCACAAGCAGCAAAAAATCCATATTGCTTAGTACTGTGTCATCAGAATTGCTTAGTACTGTTTCTAAATTTGTTACCATTCACAGAACATCAGGTCTACAATCCCAATATCCATGAATAGCAAAAGTCTAGCACTCCTGGTTCACACTGGTACTGCAAATAATGAGATTCCCACAAGTACATTTTTAGTGGCTAATCTCACAAGAAAGAGATCCCAAAAAAAGGGCTGCAAGAATTGAAATTGACAGGGTCATCATCACACAGCTTATATCTTTTATGCCCTCTGCACTACCCAGCTCTAAACTCAAAAAAAAAAAAACCAAAAGAATAAATTGTAAATGACTGCTCCAGAAAACGTCCCCAAATTGACATGCACAAGCAAAATAAGTCACAAGAAAAGTCAGACGCAAATGAAAAGCCAAGCTTAGATGAGTGATACACAACACGCACTTCCCCTTGTTGTCATTACATTTTCTTATGCTCATTCCACCCATATAGTCCATGAAAATCTGCAACATTACTCATGAATCATATAAATGGACATTCTCAATTTCCTTCCTGCACCATGTTACTTGCATCAGCTTCCTAAACTTTTCCTCAAGCAAAGCAATTAAAGGTCGAAAGAGAAAAACAAAATGAAACAAAAGATCCTCCTACGCTTTTTCCTTATCAGATTCCTTCTCATTAGCGTAAAGGCTCCACATCGGTTAAGGATGCCTCATATAACAATAGAATGCTACAGTAGTTAAGAGGCACTAAGCTCTTTGTTGAAGATATGTGATCTGATATTATGGAAAGATTTGATAATATAAATATTAGGAAAGATTTGATTATAGTATCATATATTAATTAGGTATCATATGATTATAGTATCATATATTAATTAGGTAATAGTATGATTATAGTATCATATGATTATAGTATCCACTTGTGTATATATATATTTGTATATTGTGTAGTCCAAAGTGAAATAGAAGAAAAGTATTTTTTCTCTCCATTTTTCTTAGTTTACATGGTATCAGAGCCCGTCTAGGGTTCTGGGAAAAATACCACCTTTGCTTCTTGTCAATTCCAGCCTTAATTGCTGGTTCCTTTCTTATTCTCTCCAGCCTTCATTGCTGTTCCTGTTACTATACATTTTTTTTTCCCCCCTCCTATTCAATCATGGCGGATGCTACATCCTCAACGCGGCAATTGTCTTCAACTATGGAAGAAGAACAAAGTACACGGAACACAACAGAGCTTCAAAACATCCAGGCAGCATATAGACTAAATGGAAAAAATTATTTGAAGTGGTCTCAATTGGTTCGAACATTCCTGAAAGGAAAAGGAAAGTTGAGTCATCTATTGGAAATAGCACCGGATAGTGAAACGGCGGGGTTTGAAGCATGGGAACAAGAGGATTCAATGATCATGTCTTGGTTATGGAATTCCATGATTCCTGAAATCAGCGATACATGTATGTTTCTTCCTACAGCAAAGGCAATTTGGGATGCCCTTCATCAGACATATTCCAAGGTTAATGATGCAGCTCTTATCTATGACATCAAGACAAAGACAACTGGAGCAAAACAAGGGACAAAAACAGTGACGGAGTATGCCAATTTTCTGCAAAACCAGTGGCAGGAACTGGATTATTACAGGGCACTTGATTTGAACTGTAGCAAATGTGCAGTGTTTATCAAGAAGTTCATAGAAAGGGATCGAGTTTATGATTTTTTGGCTGGCCTAAACTCTGAATTCGATCTTGTACGAATTCAAATTCTGGGCAGGCCAGAGTTTCCTTCTTTAACAGAAGCAATATCCCAAGTACGTGGAGAAGAAAGTCGCAGGGGTATTATGTTAGAGCTACCTTCAATAGAAAATTCAGCCTTTTTAAGTTCCAAATCTCAGCGGTTGGTACTGAACAAGGTTGCTGCGGACAAGACCAATCAAACAAGTGGGCAAAAGAATCGCGAGGAGTTGTGGTGCACATACTGCAAGAAACCACGACACACCATAGATCAATGCTGGAAACTACATGGGAAACCACCCACTCGTGAATGGGGACAAAAAGGTGGCCAGCAAAGGCAGGCTCATATGTCGGTTCAAGATCCAACTCAAGTGATTGGAGGGTTTAGTATGGAGGAAATTGAGAAGCTTAAAAGTATGTTAGAGACAGTTGACAACCCAGCAACTAACAATTCTCAATCAAGGAATCCGGGTATGTGTTCATTGACACTTTCAGGTAAGGCTCTAGTCTCTTTTGCATTTAGTGTTTTAGGCAATGAGCTTAGGAATGTCTGGATTCTTGACTCTGGTGCTACGGACCATATGACTCATATTTCAAATAAATTCAAAACCTATAATCTCTGTCCTAGCAATAGAAAGATTGTTGTTGCAGATGGTACTACAACCACTGTGGCAGGTATCGGAGATGTCCAAGTTACTCCAAATTTGATTCTTAAAAATGTTCTTCATGTTCCTCGATTATCTACAAATTTGGTTTCTGTAAAAAAACTTGCCAAGGATCTAGCTGGCTCTGTTATATTTGATGAATCCTATTGTGACTTTCAGGACCGGGGCTCGGGGAAGAGGATTGGACTAGCTAAGGAGCATGATGGACTCTATTACTTGGATACATCAAGTCAACCAGAATTTAGTAAATCTGCCCTGTCCACATTGTCTTCACCCTCCAATAAAGATGTCATCTGGTTACATCATAGACGTCTAGGTCATGTGTCTTTTTCTGCATTAAAAATAATGTTTCCTTCCTTGTTCAAGGGATTTGATGTTCAGTCTTTTCATTGTGATATTTGCGAGTATGCTAAACACACTCGTGTCCCATTTCCTATCAGTAATAAACGATCGTCTTCTCCTTTCTTTTTAATCCATAGTGATATTTGGGGGCCATCAACTATTCCAAACATCTCAGGGTCTAAGTGGTTTGTCACATTTATCGATGACTGCACAAGAGTCTCTTGGATCTATTTACTCAAAAATAAGTCTGATTTGAGTTATATTTTCCCTGTTTTTCATGCAATGATTCAAAATCAATTTGGCACCAAGATAAAACACTTTCGTTCAGATAATGCTCGTGATTATTTCAATCAAACCTTGAGTCAGTTTTTCCAAAAAGAAGGAATCATACATGAATCATCCTGTATTGCCACTCCACAACAAAATGGAGTGGCAGAACGGAAAAACCGACATCTTCTTGAGTGCACTAGAGCCTTACTGTTTGAACAAAGTGTGCCAAAAGCATATTGGGGAGAAGCTGTACTCACATCAGCTTATGTCATAAATAGAATTCCTTCCAAGGTCTTGGGGTTTCAAAGTCCACTAGAGAACCTATCCAAATTTTACCCCGATATTCGATCTTCCTTTAATCTCACTCCTCGAGTTTTTGGATGTACTTCCTTTGTTCATGTCCATAGTCATAACCGTGGGAAGTTAGATCCTCGTGCTCTTAAGTGTGTCTTCGTGGGGTACTCATCTACTCAAAAGGGTTACAAATGTTATCATCCACCTACTAGAAAACTCTATGTCTCGGCAGATGTTACCTTTGTTGAAAATAAGCCCTATTTCATCACTCCTTATCTTCAGGGGGAGTTAGATACACTTGAAGATAAGGAGTTAAAATTTCCCTCCTTAGAGTTGACCACATCTGAGTCATCCAAATCTGAATTCCAAGAGTCAATTCTTCAATCTGATGTGGTAGAAGAAAAAAAGGAAGACCGTAAAATCTATGACTGGTTCCGGTTTGACCAAGTGTATACAAGGAAAGGAGATCCCATCGTGGTTACAAGGCAAGAACAATCCTCTAAACCAAGCTCCGGGAATGAGGTAACAATGAGTGAATCAAATCTGAATTCTACACCACCGACCGACCATTCTTCCAGCTCTAAATCACCTTGTCCTGAGCCTCTTAGCCCTGACCAGGACCTACATCTACCTATTGCTGTAAGGAAAAAACCCCGAGAATGCACCAAAAGACCCCTATATCCATTGTCTCACTTTGTGTCTTTTGAGAAGTTTTCCCCGAGCCATCAAAGCTTCCTTTCCACCTTAAATACAGTCTCTATTCCTAGCTCATTGTCTGAAGCATTATCAAAGAAAGAATGGAGACTTGCTATGGAAGTAGAAATGGATGCATTACAGAAGAATGGGACCTGGGAATTAGTTGATTTACCAAAGAACAAGAAAGTAGTGGGCTGTAAATGGGTGTATGCAGTAAAGTTTAAAGCAGATGGGTCCCTAGAACGCTACAAGGCAAGGTTAGTCGCGAAAGGATACACACAGACATATGGAGTAGATTATCGGGAAACATTTGCTCCAGTAGCAAAGATGAATACAGTGAGAATTCTGCTATCCTTGGCTGTTAATTTTGATTGGGAATTACAGCAATACGATGTGAAGAATGCTTTTCTTCATGGAGAGTTGGAAGAGGAGATTTATATGAGCATTCCACCGGGATTCAGTGGGGTTGACAAGAACAAGGTTTGTCGGTTAAAAAAGGCATTATATGGGCTGAAACAATCCCCACGTGCTTGGTTTGGACGATTTGCCAAGGTAATGATAGCTAATGGTTACAAGCAAAGTCAAGGAGATCATACCCTGTTCATCAAGCATTCAGCCTTGGGGGGAGTTACTGTTTTGATTGTATACGTAGATGATATCATAGTGACAGGAAACGATGAAGTAGAGAAGAAAACTTTGAAGTGGTGCCTAGCCAAGGAATTTGAAATAAAGGATTTAGGAAAATTGAAGTATTTTCTGGGAATTGAAGTGGCTCGATCAAGGCAGGGAATTTTTATTTCTCAACAGAAGTATGTTATGGACCTGCTCAAGGAAACAGGCATGACAGCAAGCAAACCAGTTGGAACTCCCATTGAGCAGAATCACAAATTAAGTGAGGCTCATGGAGATACAGCTGTGGACAGAGAGATGTACCAAAGACTTGTTGGGAAACTCATTTATCTCGCACATACTAGGCCAGATATAGCTTACTCAGTCAGTGTTATTAGTCAGTTTATGCATGATCCTAGAGCAGTTCATCTACAAGCAGTTTATCGAGTGCTTCATTACTTAAAGGCACATCCAGGGAAGGGAATTTTATTCAAAAAGGGTCCTGAAATTGATCTGGCAGTTTACACAGATGCAGACTTTGCAGGGTCTCCAGTTGACAGGCGATCAACTTCAGGATATTGTACATTTCTTGGAGGAAACTTAATATCCTGGAGAAGCAAGAAACAAAGTGTGGTAGCAAGGTCAAGTGCTGAAGCAGAGTTCAGGGCTATGGCAGCAGGGGTATGTGAATTATTGTGGGTTAAAATTATCCTAGAAGACTTGAGGATTCAATGGAGCAAACCGATGAAGCTATATTGTGATAACAAATCTGCTATAAGTATAGCTCACAACCCAGTGCAACATGATCGGACGAAGCACATAGAGATAGACAGGCACTTTATTAAAGAGAAGCTAGAAAGTGGACTGATTTGTACTCCATATGTTCCGACAGGACTTCAACTTGCAGATGTGATGACAAAGGGACTGTGTAGCAACATGTTTCATGAAAGTGTTGCCAAGCTGGGAATGGAAGATCTATATTCACCAGCTTGAGGGGGAGTGTTGAAGATATGTGATCTGATATTATGGAAAGATTTGATAATATAAATATTAGGAAAGATTTGATTATAGTATCATATATTAATTAGGTATCATATGATTATAGTATCATATATTAATTAGGTAATAGTATGATTATAGTATCATATGATTATAGTATCCACTTGTGTATATATATATTTGTATATTGTGTAGTCCAAAGTGAAATAGAAGAAAAGTATTTTTTCTCTCCATTTTTCTTAGTTTACACTCTTCTAAAATGTTTTAAGTTCTCAAGGCTCTGAAAAAGAAGGATTAAACTATTGCACTACTCTACAGGTAATTGTCCTCAAACTAATATAGTATCCCATCAAAGTCTCTTCCTCTAAATCACAGTAAGTCCAGTTTGTGATGCCAATGCCACCAACATGAACTTCTTGCCCAATAAAGATCTGATTACCAACTAGTCACCAAACAATTCCCATCTTTGGACAGTCATTCTACATAAATTGAATTGAATGTCCCTAAAGCTTATTAGATTTATGAAGGTCATTGATTTATCACAAATATAGGATACCAGTAATCTATCTCATGCTCCAACACTTTGCATCTCTGTACTAATTGCTAAGAGCAAGGCATGATTATGACAAATGAAACTCCTATTGGCACTTTAAAATCTAGAAAACTCAAATTTAGTGCATCCCTGCTGCTATTTAACTATTTCAAGTTCATAATGTGCACAATTCAACTGCAGTAAGCCATATGCCGACATCAAAAATCACACTGATCATCTCTCCTGATATTCTCAACTAACTTTTTACAGATACAAATATGTTTAAACTAGCAATCAAATGACCTATTGTTGTAGTTAGTACTATTTTGTAATTGTCTAAAATGCCACAGAATATCAATTCTGGCACATACAGCAATTTGCTTGCACAATGACTCAGAAATGTCCTTTACCCTATCACACATGTTCAGTATATCATGCTTAATACTCCAAAACAAGCTGCACAAGGATCCAAAAGTTGCAGGCACATTAATAATCTGGCTTCATACCATGAGAAGAGATGGTGCCAAAGATGGATCAACAGAGTTGTAGACAGCCAGTTTGGGAAACACATGATGGACCAATTGCCTCTGGGAACTTTTCTACAAACAATTCAAACAAAAAACAGAACATTTTCATTAAACTTAACCCGGAAAAATATACACGAGTTTTCCATGTCAAAATAGATTAGAGACCAGCATACTTGATCAGAGGTCGCTGCTAATTCATGAATGCTCCTGGCCAATTGTGCATAAGAAACAGGCTGAAACAAAAGAATAAAACAGGCATTACTAACAACATAACACAAGCTTAATCACAGCATTGATTCTCTACTCATATTGTTCAATGAATCTAAAAAATTGAAATAAATCCCAACAAACTCACAGAATTTCACCTAACTATGCTTAGCGAATAACCAAGCAAGCAATTGTAAGCTAAATTAGTACACTTATCTAAAATTCCAACATCAACAACTAAAATTCAGAACGATAGAATATGCAACTCACTTATCAATGCCCAAAGTATTAAAGCAGAAGTTTTACTCCTTTTTTTTCACCTCCAAATAAAAGTTCACTTCCAACAAAATTACAAGAGAAACTTAAAAAAAAAAACCACAACTTTTGCGGAATGAGCATTTCTATACCCTTTTCTTTTGCTTTTGCGGCATAATGTTAGCTCTGACAGGGTTAAGAGCAGCTTTGGCAGCGGAAATCGTATCGCTTTGGATCTGCATTAACGTTCCTTTCTTCGATTTCTTATCCACCACCATCGGAATCGGCGCCCCAATATTTGCTGTCGTAGTTTGGGGCGGCGGTGCTGTCGAGGAAGCAGTAGTTGACGCCGCCGACGACGGTACTGTCGACGACGGTTGGTCCGACGTGATCAGATCCATCAGCGTCGTCCCCGAAGAATCCTGCACACGTTTTTTTTAACGATTCTGAAATTAGAAACTAATTTGACGAACAAATCATAGTATATATCATGAAATCAGTGAAATTTGAAGTGTATTTTCAGTTTTCAGAGGTTTATTTCCATTTCTTGTCGAGGAAAATGAAGAGGCGAAAGGATCTGAGAAAGTTTACCGCCATGATTTGGGGTTTATCAGAAGAGGAGCAGAGATCAGAAGGAGCGAAAGATCAGAATTCGACCTGGTTCAACTGGTCGTTAGTAAATTAGTTTCTTCTCTTGGCCCCAAAAAAAAATGTATTAGCTTAATTACATTTTGGTCCTTGAAAAATGGTCTGAACTCTGAGTTTGGTCCCTTCAAATGGAAAATGTTTCGATTTCACACTTTAAAGTAGCAAAACATATCATCAATTTCACACGTCAAATGATAAACGTACAACTTGTACTTTAATCTATGTTCAGGGACAGTCTATCTTGTAACTCAACAAAACAAAATACATATTCTAAGTAGAAGTTGCAAGTAGTCTGACTAGTTCCATACTCTTATAGTTACCAGCAGATCCTGTGATTGATCCTCGGGTGCTACCTCGTTGTGTATCTTTGGGGTAAGACACTACACATTTTTAGAGGATCAGTCTAATCGAAAGATTGGAATCCTCCTAGATAAAAAAAAAAAAAAAAAACACTATTAGGAGATTATGGGATACCCTAGGTGAAAAGAGAGTAGGAAGGAGTGTTATGTCTTTATCAATGGTTGGATAAAAGAGCGAGGATATTTCTAACAAGTATTTTTTTTAAGAAGAGGTGTCCTGAATGTGCAAAAGATATAAGGATGGAATTTTGAATTTTCAAAGGATTGGACTAGAATAAGGTTCGATAGCATAGGTCTGTTTTGGTATCACATAAGGTTTGATTACATAATTACAAGATGATTTTTATCATCCTGAGTATTTTGGTTTGTATTTGTAGGAATTTTGTGAAGACTAAGACTGTTAAATTTTTGTTTAGCTCTGATTGCTCTAGTATCCTTTTTGAGGAGAGCAATTCGATTTTGTAGGGTCATTGGTTTGGCAGGGAATTTGTCAATGGGATACTCCTAGGTGAAAAAAAAATACTCATAGGGTATTAGTTTGATCGAAAAGTTAAAATACCCTACATGAAAAAAAAATAGAAATCATGAGTAAATAGTAAGTATTTTTGTAATAAATCTATAGCTAAGACCCCTGTAACGTCTCGGCTAAGACACTACAGTGCACATATAAAAATTTTTGCATTTTTTTTTCAATCATTAAATCATATCATCTCTCACTTGCCTGATGGGTAGCCAATGTTTTGTCTTTTTTCCTTTTTCTTCCAGTGTCTCACTTTCGTCGCACAGGTATTGTTGCATTGCCATTAAATAGGTAAATATGATTCATGTTTTTTTTTTAAATAAGTAGAATATCAATCTTTCTTTATTTCCAATGTTCCTGTGCTACTTTGGTATATAAAGTTTGATCATCTACTCTTTTTTTAAAGAATTATGCCATTATATTTGTGGGGGAAAAAGGTCGTTGATACGACCCTTTGTTCTTCTATGGATTTCATTCATGAAACAAATCCAAAATCTACATTTCCATGACCGCATCAATGGCGATGTCGACTGGAAAACTTTTATATCTAATTTGATTGATGCTTTTTTATTAACGTCACTTGAGAAAGGATCATGAATGCTAAATATTTGTAATATTTTGGTTTGAATATATGCGTAATTTTGTTGCAATATTTTTGCTTACATAGGTAGAGATTTAATTGGAAAATTAGTCTAGAGGGCTACTTTGTCACTACATCTATAGACTATTCCCCCCCCCCCTTTCTTGCTAATTAGACTTCCATTTTTTGAGTTACTTTCCTTTTGTAACAAATAAATGATACAAAAAACAAGGGAAAATGTATGGAAGAGAGAGAAAAGCTAAAAACTACATGTACTTATTCTTTTATCTCTCATCGTGAATCTATTATTATTACCGAAGGAAAAAATTATTCAATACGTGAGATACATGAATCATTGCTATAATCTTGATATTTTCAAGTTATTAGTTATTACTCAATTTGATTCACTTCTCTCTATACATTTATGCTTTCACTTATCACAATGTATTTCTTAGTTTCAATTTCTTCATAAGCATGACAAAATATAAAATTTCCCTACCAGGAATTGGGTGAAAGCTAGTTTATGAAGAAAATAATTTTGTGCCATTTTTATATAATCAGTGGATTAAATTTATGATTACTATTACTTTTGTACTCTAATAGTGATGACATTTACTTTTTTACATTTGTTGTAACAAATTCTTGTAATAAGATGATTTTTCATTTTAGGCATTTTAACAAAAAATTGGAGCATATGATAAACAAAAACTTTGTTTGCTTGAAATCATTCTTTTTTGCATTGAGGTGTTTTTTTTTTTGGTTGCCTGCCACGGTATCCAGGGCTTTGCCCTGACTAATCCGTTGGTCGACCCGGGTTGCACACCTGGCTGTGGTGGGTGAGTCTCCCAACAAGGGTAGCTGCATACGCCAGGTTTCGAACCCGAGACCTGCTTAAGCGGAACCAAGCTGCTTACCACTTGGACCAACCCCAGTTGGTCATTGAGGTGTTTTACTCTCTGTTTGGATGAGAGTTTTTTTAGAGATGTTTTTGAAAAGGGATAAGTTTAGAAATATCCCATGAGTTTTTGACAAATTTACTTGCCTCCCTTCAACTTTTGAAAATCTCATGCACCTTTCCTAGCTGAGAATTGGGACCTATTACTGAGATAATGTCGGGCAAAATGACTATTATATCCACAATCTTGATAATATTAATTTAACAATTCCTTAAAAACCACTATTGGAGCGTATTTGAAGATTAAACAGAAAATTGGCCAATTGTTTTCAGTAGATTGATGGAATTTCTCCCCCAAAGGGCACACTTTTCTAATAATTACGTACCATAAAAAAAGTATCCTATATCATTTAATTTTTTTTTAGGTCTTTTGCTTTTGGTCTTTGTATGTAGTTGAATTACTTTGCAAACTTAGCCATTGATTAGTTTGATCAGTTTAACTTCATTAATTCATCTGCTACATACTTTTCTAAATTTATGTTCAGACTTTTGGTTTTTGTCTGCCAAGATTTAATTCATTTAATAATTTATCAAAATAAATAGTTGCAATGATTAGAAAGGGCATTTTTTTCCACTAAATTACATTCTCTCTCCAAAATTATTTTTCTATTCAAAATTTTTATTTGGGCTGACATGTTACATAATAGTTTTAAATAAGGGAGCTAAGTAAGATTTTCAGAAGTTGATAATAAGCAAGTACAATTGTTAGAAGACTCAATAGAGGTTTCTGAAATTATCCCTTTTATAAAACTTAAATGATAGATTTGTGTATAACTAAAACACTTATATAGGGTGTTTTAGAAGTGATTTTAATGTGTTTGGTAAAAATGAATGTTTTTCAAAGTGATAGTGAAATTACTTTCCCATATCTCGACCCTCTCCTTGCTCCTTCTCCTACCCCTCCTCTTCATCATTCCTCTCCATCCTTCTCCCATCTCCCTTCATTCACTTGTCATTTCCCTCTTTCCCAATTTCTCTTCCTTTCCCATTTCTTTTCTCTCTCCTTATTTTTTCCTTTCCTCTTACGTTTCACCCATTACACTTTTTTCCCTCTCCCGATCTAGTTATACAAGAGTGTGGGGAAGGAAGAAAAATAAGGAGCGATGAAGGATGTGGGAGAAGAAAGAAAATGGAGGGTGATACAGGAAAAGATTAAGGAAAAGGTAGAAATGAAAAGCGGCATAGGAAAAAGGAAGAAAAGAGGAAGGGGAAGAGAAAATAGGCTGAGTTGCCAGGATTTTGATAATAAGGGATAGAGGGAGATTGGTGATTGGTATGAGAAAGAAGTGTGATGTATTTTTGAATTATTGGTTTGTGTGTTTTAAATTATTATTTTGATGTTCTTGAGATATTTTTAGGATGCTTTTCACAGGTGTCACTCTAAATGTATGTATAACATCATTGCCAAAAGGCAATAATCCAGCAACACATAGTTAGTCATTTCAAATACATTTTAAATACATCTCAAATACACCTATCAAAAAATGCCAAAAAATAACAAAAAAAAAAAAAGAAATCACCGTCCCTTTCTCCCTCTACCACTATCCTTTCATTCCCTTCCTTAGCTTCCCCTTATTCTTCTTGCTCCTTATTCTTTCCTACCATTGCCCTTTCCCTCTCACTTCTTCACTTTCCTCTCCTTCTTTCTCTCCCACTTTTTCCCTTCATTTCTCGCAACCATGTCTAATTGCAAGGAAAAAGGGGAGGGGTGGAAGGAAAATGACAAGAGATGAGAGAATAAGAGGGGAAAAGGAACATGGAGGAGATAGGCGAAAGAAAAGAGAAGAGGAGAGAGATGGAAAACGAGAGGAGAGTAGAGGGTAGGAAGGAGTGCTATTGGAAGCAAACGGGGGATGAGGGTGGTAGGGATGAAAGGAGTGAGGTGGAAGGTGGTTGAAATCAATATTTTTAAATCGAGATCCTACTTTGGATCGTTTCCTTATACTATATAAGAACGAGTTTAAGGCAAAGATAGATTTTGGATTTCAACCGCAAGGGTGGGGTTATTTTGGGAATGTGAGAGTGTTTGAAATATGATTGACGCATTAGGTACAAGTTATTACAGCTTTAATTTTGCTATAATTACTTATATAACCTTTCAGACATTTAAGGTTAGGGGTAGATTTGGTAAGTGACAATATTTGGTGTCAAGTTGAGTATCAGGTACAATTGAATTAAGCTTGTGTTTTGATAAAATTACATAAAAGGCCTTTTAATCATTATTATACTAACATTCAAACCTTTCAATTTCCTGAAGCCTTTCTCATCCGTTAAGGAATTAATTGATGTTTACATAATTGGATTTTAATTACAATTAATTGACCTAATCATTACCTGAACAATAAATGATTGCTTAAATAAAGAGAATAACTATCCAAACAACCATCACCATAGTTATGCCTCCATGTTCAGCCGATAGCCTTTCTTCTTTTTCTGTTTCACCTCTTTGGTTTTATTGTAGCTATTAAATATTTGGTGGAAAGCGTAGCCTTTCCTTTAAATTGAGGTGAGCTGTTTGGATTTGAGGTGGCTTTTTTTTCGATGATTGATTTATTCAAGAACTCCATATAGTTTGCTTTTTGATACTTCTAATTCCAAAAACTAACTAATTGTACTATTTTCTGATTATTGTATTTGTGAAATAGGTTGAAGCTGATATCAAAACCTGGCTTTGTTGCATATATCTTGAATAAGGTTAGCAATTTGATCACCTTGCTTATAATTCATTGAATCAAGTTGTGTAGAACTAAAATTTAAAGTCGCGGAACTTATTTGTTCTTATAAATTTATTACTTATAAGTTATAGATGTTAAGTCAAAGTTTAATTAGAACAGGATATAACATGTCGGCATTGCAAAAGCAAGTTGGACGACGACCCTGAGGAAGTCCCTCCTCCACTTCTAAAGAAGATTGATTTGCTTTTTGAAAGCATTGAAGCTCGTTCCACACTGGATCCAACCACATGCTTAGTTTCATATCCCATCTTCTCCTCCTTGATCAAGTTGCTAACATCAAATATTGCATTCATTAGACTTTATGATATGCTGTGATTTACCACATACATGCGCCGCCACATACTATATATCACTTAAACTAAACCATGTAAAAGCATGATGTATTTTGACAGTTCTAGAAAGAAGGGAGCCTGAATTTCTAGAATTCCCGGTGTCTTGCTGCAATTAAGTAGCTAGGAATCCAAATTCCCAAGTGAAAAGGAAAAAAAGAAAAGCGAATGATTCGGTAGGTACCATGAAGAAGCCCCAATCTTGACATCTTCTTCCAAAATCTCATACTGCTTGAAGATGCTAATCAGTATTGTTGAAAGTAATGTATGAAAAAATAATGATAGGGATTGAAACTTGAGATTCCGAAGCAATAGGCTTATGGGTGTGAGTGTTGCAGTAAGCATAGCAAGAAGGGATGGAATTGAGGCCTGGTAATTGTGCCAGTAGTTTAATGCTTGACAAAATTTTTGATGATTGAACAAAATTACTATGGCATTTTACATTATGGATAAATTATGGTTCAAGTAGTTATTTTTATTTAGTTTTTCATGTAATATGACTTGGAATTCAGCTTGTATTTATTTTAATTGAAATTTTTATGATTCCAAAATTTATTAACTTAGAATTGTTTCCTTCATTAAACTAAAAAAAAAGTAATCATGCTACATAGTACTAAGATGTCATTTGCAATCTATTTGCTTTCCATGTTATGATCTCGTTCTTGTATTCTATTGTTTATATAATTCCAAATACAAAAAAAAATTTGTTTTTTTACTTTGACAACTTGTTTTGCGATATTATTTAACATGCTATCTAAAAGAATTTATAGTGGAACTTGATGAGTTTAAATGCTTCAACTACAACACCATTTTGATTGCATTGTATTAATTCATTTACTCATAATTGTATACTATATAATGATAAATACTGTTTCTTGATTTGATTGAAACAACTATTATTCATAGTTTAAACCAGTCAATTAAGTTGAGTTGCTATATTGGATACTTATACAAGTAAACATTGGAAAATATCATTAAGCAGTTTCTACCATATCTTGCAATTCGAATTCATATGAGCAATTTCTTTTGATTTTAGTTACCATTTCCTACAATTTCAAATTTAGAAAATATTATTTGCACCAATTTTTTATAATCAAGGTAATTTCAAATAAGATCTTGGATAAGTTTTAGACAAAACTTTTGGATACTTTTCAGTTGCACTTCAAACATTCTTATATTTCCAAACTATCATTATCTTTGTGGTCGAAATTCAAATATAACTTTTGATCACAACTGATTCTTATATAATATAAGTATAAGAATATTTCATTGCATATTATTTTATTGACTCACTATATAACTTCTGATTTTTCTGTTAAAATCACATGATAAAATCATCATACTTCAGTTCTTCTACTACAAATTATTAAACAATAATTATTAATTATCTTCAATTACAAATACCAAATTCCCGCGCATTGCGCGGGCTCTCCCTCCCTAGTTAGAAGTTATAAGATCGAATCATAGGTAGGTTAGAATCGTAAGATCCAGCTAAAAAAAAAAAATCAACATTTTATTAATTTATAATCTTATTGTTCATAAAAACATATGCAAATAGACATAGAAAAATGCAATTGTAACTAAAAAAAGAAAAGTTCTTCAACTTAAATGTATTATTTATAGTATAAATAGATAAAAATTTGAGTTGCTTTAGAATTTATTTATTTTTTGGCTAAAAATTTAGAAACTATATTTTATTGGTGTAAATTCATGAAAATAAGATTTTGAACTACAAATTATTAAGAAATTTCTTAATTCATATTAAAAAAACCATAGTTGAGCTAGGGGAAAAATTTTCAAAATATCCCGAATAAGTTATAAATATTAAATACACTATCAAATACATTTATATTAAAAATTGCTCCACCATTGATTTTTTCGACAACACTCTCAAAAACACCTAACACAAAACGAAGTTATTTTTTCAAAACAATCAAATCCAAGCAGAGCCTCAAATTTCCATCAACATTCACATCTCTCCATGATCAATCACAAACCAATCCAACAACCAAAAATCTCTCATCAACATGGTATGGGTCCTACATTATTCACTATCATTTCACATCCAATTAATAGTAGCATTTCACCGGTATGCAATGCATAAAATTTTCCAAAGTCTGAAGTAATTAGTCCACTCTTAGTCTTTAGTCTCATTTCAGAAACATTAATGAAGTTCTCTATTCTACAGCAAAGAAAAAAAATAAGCCAAAAACCAAAATTTCTAGTCAGCCAAGGCCCCACTTGAGAACAGCCACCACACTAATGAGCAGCCAGTGCTGAATCTTTCCATCAAACACCATACAACTTACTAAGTCACATGATCATCACAGGCATGATCATCATCGGACGGTCCAATTTCACCCAATGTGGGTCCGAGGAAAATGTGATTACAATAATCAGTAGGGGCGACTACACCAGAGGACTTCCCGAGAAAGAGTAAAAAAGGAAAAAACAAAACCAAAGACGAAGACCCAGTAGAAGCAGAGAGTTTCTTTTTTCTGTCAAAAACCCCCCAATTTCATTTACTACTATTTCTCTGCGTGTTTTTGTGCGTGAGAAAGAAAGAAATACTGCCCACACGGCGTCGTTTAGGGGAGACCGAAGGTGAGCTAGCTGGCTAGACGGAGACGACGAAAGCGAAGAAGAGGAAGATAGAGGAGGAGGCGGTCGAGGATTGTGTGTTTGGTGCGTGATTGGAGGGGTAAATTTGTAACTTGGCTTAATCGATCCCTCCACCCATCGGAATAGTAAAGTCAAGCCCTCTCGATCGAGGTAATTTTCAGGCTTTTTGGGGTCGATTTTGATGCTGGATCACTTGAATTTCTCGGCTTTACTGGCTTTTAGTGATTTATTTTCTCTCATTTCGGCTCTGATTTTGCAATTTTTGTTTTGGATTCATTTCTAAATGGGGTCTTGGAGTTTTCTTTTTCTGTAGGGTTTTGAGCTGGAGCAAGGTTTAATTTTTGATTACGTTGGGAATAAATAGCGGAGGTTGTTTAATTAAGGATTTTTTAGCGGTTTGGAGATGGAAATCTTTTATGGTCAATTCAGTTGACCTGATAGGAAAATATGTGAGAAAGAGAGGGAAATTAGGATTTTGAGTTTTGGTTGATTGTGGGTTTTTTTTTTTGAATTTTAATTGATGTTCAAAACTATAATTTTGGCAATAATTTAATGTAACTGGGATTTTTCCTTTTTGGCTTTTTCAGGGTCTAATAGAAGATGGATTCTTTAGTATTTTGGTGACCAATAAAGTTTTTTTATGGAAATGTATTCTAGTCTATTTGCGAGCTAATCAAGTTTTCATAAGATTTTAATAAAGCTATCTAATTTTCTTTTTATTTTTCTGATTTAGATGCTCGTTGACCTCAAATTATTCCATCATGTAACACTTTTCCCTTTGGCTGTAGGGATTTTGTAGAGTGGAAATATTGAAGCTGAAATCTCCTCATGCAGAAGAAGTAGAGGTTTTAAAGTTTGCTACTTGTAGATTTTATTGTACTGCGATTTGACTGTGAGAAAATGTTGGAGGCTCCGAAATTTACTGGAATCATAGGCCTAAACAATAACCGTGATGATTATGGCATATCACAAAATTTTTACCATAAGCTCAATGAGGGCTCGAACATGTCAATCGACAGCTATGGGAGCCTGCAAATGAGCAATGGTGGAGGATCTGTTACTATGTCTATGGATAACAGCAGTGTGGGGTCAAATGATTCACACACTCGCATTTTAAACCACCAGGGCCTTAAGCGAGTGAACAACAACTATTCTGTTGCTGCTAGTGTCAACCGTGGGAGGGTTTCTCACGGGTTAAGTGATGACGCACTAGCTCAGGCTTTGATGGATCCTAGGTTTCCCACCGAGGGGCTTGAGAATTATGATGAATGGACTATTGATTTGAGGAAGCTTAATATGGGAGCAGCGTTCGCCCAAGGAGCATTTGGAAAGCTCTATAAGGGGACATATAATGGTGAGGATGTTGCAATTAAGCTTCTTGAGAGGCCTGAGAATGACCTAGAGAGGGCACATTTGATGGAACAACAGTTCCAGCAGGAGGTAATGATGTTGGCAAGATTGAAACATCCGAACATAGTTCGCTTCATCGGCTCATGTCGTAAACCCATGGTATGGTGTATCGTCACTGAATATGCCAAAGGGGGATCAGTTCGACAGTTTTTGACCAAGCGGCAGAACAGATCCGTTCCCTTGAAACTGGCTGTTAAGCAGGCCTTAGATGTGGCCAGGGGGATGGAATATGTGCATGGCCTGAACCTTATTCATCGAGATCTCAAATCTGATAATCTTCTCATTTCTGCTGATAAATCTATCAAGATAGCAGATTTTGGTGTTGCTCGTATAGAGGTGCAGACTGAAGGAATGACTCCAGAAACAGGGACATACCGCTGGATGGCTCCGTAAGTCTCTCGACTCTTTATGGACTTAAATTTTGTTTTTCTTTTGAGATGATTGCATTCTTTGACTGGATGTTTTCCACCGTGTGAGCAATCCTTAGAAGTTTCAGGAATTTTGGTCTGAAGATGGTCTATTATTATGGTTATTACTATAGAAGATGTAAAGGGTATTTGCAAAATTATGCTTTACATTAATGACAAGCAGAGACCAGGGAAATCCGAGGATGCTTATTATTAGTATATTTGGAAAACAGAAGTGAATGCATTAGGGCGATGAGGGGAAATGTTCCTGCTACTCTGCAGTGCATGAAAGAAGTTGTTGTCTGTTACCAGTAGTGCTTCTCAGGAAAGGAGAAATTGGGGTAGGGGCCAAAAAGACTCTATGAGCAGAGCTTGCTCCTTTATGAAATCTTCATTTTTGAGCTTCAAGGTTTTCTTGTATTAGTAGTGCCAGATGCTTGAAAATGCTGCTTTTTTTTCTTTGGTTTTTTTTTTTGGGGGGGGGGGTTTATTTCGGGATAAAAATTTTGTATTCTTTCTAGTCATTTAGGACTTTTGAACTTAAAGATGATTTAGCATTTTTGAAAGCTTCCTAAGATTTGCCGATGGCATAGTTGCTTTTGGATTTGGAGATATCCTATAGCATTCTTGGAAGCTTCCCAAGATTTGCTCATGGCATAGTCACTTTTGGATTTGGAGATATCCTAAACATGCTAATGTGATGTGGTGGTGGTTGTCATCCGTGTGATGTTCGGAAGTTGCAGGCTGAGGTTTTCCTTAAGAGTTGACTTTCTAGTTTGTATATTTGAAATTGAAGCTTGAATTCCCTTTCACTTGGTACTTTGGTTGATTTACATCTCTGGGTATTTGTTTCATGTGGTAGTTAATGGTCATTGCAACACCTAAGTTTCCAAGTGGTGGAGTTGGATGTTGGGTTAGTAGCAGCTCCCCAAGTAAATGATGAAAACCAGCCGTAGAGAACTTCCTAAACATTTTTCATGCTTGAAACATCTAATTGTTGTCGTCATTGAGATATAGTATTTAATCTTTGGGGCCCCTTTTTTATGGTACATTGACTTGTTCCAGGTAAGAGCTGTAGAGCTTTTTCCAACCAGGATTCGTCCTATATTGCTTAATTTGTTGTGACTTATCAATTTGAGGGACGTTAAGTTTCTTGCATGTCTTCTATATTCTTAGTATGCTCTCCATCCCATGCTATCCCAGAACAGTTTTTGTGGTCCAACTGGCTGCTTTCTAAACCATCAAATGTGTTCATGTGCACTCAAAACACTAAATCATGAGCTCAGTCAGTCATTATAGACAATTTATAGTATGGACTAGATTTACTTTGCAAAGCCAAATGGTCAGAACCAGTTATTGAGATACTGAATGAAATTATGGTATTTCAGTTTCTCAGTCACTTCTCTTTTATGCTTGTACATCATGATATGCTCCAGCTTTGTAGGTTCTCTCTTTATATGTTCTTGAGACTGGGCTTCAGTACATTTCTGTGTATGTTTATCAGTTGAACCATTCGGGATTAAAGAATCGTGAGGGTGATGATCGTGTGTGATCTTGACCGATTCTTTGACTAAATTGACGTTTGAGGAAAAAAGTAGTATGTTTTAGGCTGTGGACTGGTCTCTATATTGCAAAATTTTGTTGAAATCTTTATTCCAACATTTCTTCAATGGACTTGAATTTTAATTGTTCTTTTATTGATAGTTGATGCATTAACTAATATCTGTAACACTAATGCATGCACAGCATCTGTGTGGTCTATGCAATGACTGTAACTCACTGTGCCCTGCTTTCCCTAGTTATCACGTTTTATAGCCAATACATAGAAACTTCCCATTAGGTTTATGCATTGACTAATGCTTGCAACACTAATGCATGTACAGCATCTTTTTGGTATATGCAATATGACTGCTTTCCATAAATTGGAGACTGGGGGCATTTTTGCTTTCACACTGTTATCAGATGTTTAAGTTATTATTGTCTTGCACTAATTGAAGGTGATATTCTTAATTTCCTCTTACTCTGGGCTGCTTGAGTGTGTTGTACTCTGGATGTGCAGGGAGATGATCCAGCATAGGCCGTATACCCAGAAAGTTGATGTTTATAGCTTTGGGATTGTTCTGTGGGAACTGATCACAGGAATGCTTCCATTCCAGAACATGACTGCTGTACAAGCAGCTTTTGCTGTTGTCAACAAGGGCGTCCGCCCAACCATTCCCAATGACTGCCTTCCTGTACTCAGTGAGATAATGACACGTTGCTGGGATGCTAATCCTGATGTGAGGCCTCCTTTCAGTGAGGTTGTTCGGATGCTTGAGGCTGCCGAGACTGAAATCATGACAACTGTCAGAAAGGCCCGTTTCAGGTGCTGCATGAGTCAACCTATGACCATGGATTAATGCAGAGAGGAAAGGTGTAGAAGCGGTAAGAACAGAGTAAAGCATTCAAAGGAAAAAAGAAAAAGAAAAAAAGCTGATTTTATATCAGTTTCTGTATGTATCAGGCTTAATTTCTTTCTTCAGATAGAAAAAGGGAGGGAGGAAAGTCATCATAAGAACTGCTTGTTTTGTGCTTTTTTTTTTTTTTTTGCCCCTTTTACTGATGGATTGAATATGTTTAATTAGTGCTAATAGAGGAGGATTGATGTGTATTTATACATATGCCTTGTGTTGCTTTGTTTATACATGCCTTGTTTAGTCATTTGCCCCAAAAGTAGTGGGCTTGAGTTTTATTTAATTACCAATGCTTCCAACTCCTGAAGCCTCTTATCTATCGAATTTGAGCAAACCTGGACTTACATATGGTGTGTGCCACTTTTCGCATATAGATAGAAAGTGACTATCATCACAAATGATGGAAGTTGAAGCATCAGTTGCTCACTTCATTGCAGCTTTAATTTGATCCAGGAAACAGAGGAAGCAGGAAACCAACACTTGGTCAGAGGATACTTGCAAATCTGATGGTTAATTGCATCAACTTGGGCGCATCTTTTGACATTTTGGCTGTGTGCTGGAATGGCCGGTGAATGGTTATTTTCCTTTCAATACATTTTGCAGACTGCAGAGAATCAAATCCCGACAGAGGACTTTAAGAGGCCTTCCCACGGTTTAACCAGGGAAGGTTTAGGAGTTCTTCCCAATCTTTTAACCTGCAATTGTTTCAGGGATTTTGGTCTTTTCAAGCTTCTGCTCTTAATTGTCAACTCAAGGTGCGAGGAGCATTCAACATTCCATGACAGTTAGCGTGATTTATTTGACTCTTAATTGCGAATAAAATACCATAAAATGAGTCCTTCCTTTTAGTTGACCAAGAATGTTATTGAAAATGGAGAGCATTATTGAGACCAGGGGGTAACAATTTGTCCGAGTCTTGCCATTTTACTTTTAAAAGGTAAATCCTATTGACTTCCCTTTAAAAGTTTTGGTATATTTAAATAAATTTTTGGTTCCGAAATATTAGGTTTTTTTATTTTGTGCGGTCACGTGGTAGGTTAAAATACATCTAACGAGTTAAAATCATAAAGTGAATCTACAATAAATTTTTTTTTTGGAAAATCTACAATAAAAATTCTAAATTAACTGCCCGCTTCCTGAATTGTATACAATCCTAGGAAAGTACTATATATATAAAAAAAAAAAAAAAATTTTACACTTTTGTGTGTAAATAATGGCAAAGAGCCTCGAGACACAGACAAGAAGGATCCATTATACTACATAATTGTTCCCCAAAAAAAAAGGTTTTGATTGAAGTGATTTCTACGCATTCTCTTTCCCTTTCTCTCATCAACGAAGAGAGGCAGGAATGGTTGCATTTGCAACCGTTCTGGAAAGTTCGTGACCAAGATTTGGCCAAAAAAAAAAGTGAGGTCCAGATTTTATCTTGTACCTTGTTTTTCACATTATGTGTGGAACTCACAAAATTTTATTCTATAGTTATACGATTGTTGAAAGTGAGTTATGTCGTATGCAGATAAAGTTACGTCATGTGTATTTTGCACGAAACCGCTTCGAACGGTTTTCCTGATAACTATTCGGCCCCTTGTCCCTCCCATCACACTGGCATTAGGCTTGGGTTTTAACTTAGTTGATTCCCTTGCTGCTTTCTCTTTGTTTACTTTTGAAGCTAAAACAGTAGTAATTGAAACCAATCAATATTCCACTTTTGAACAAAACAAGCAAAGGATAAAGGTCGATCCATGTTTTTGTATCCATACGCTTCTATATTCTATTCTCTCAGATTTGATATCTCATTTAGTCGTCTCCATTCCAATTTTAGAATGACGCAAGGAGGGGTGTTTGGCATCACTTTATAGTGAAGGCAAAAAAGCGTATATGAAACTGGAAATGTGCTTCAAAATTAGTCAAAAATGCACTTTTCAATTTTCATCCCAGGTGTTGATTCCTATGTTTTTAATCAAGTGAATAGTTTATATTTAAATTTTTAGTATATATCTTACATTCTCGAGATTTACAAAATACCTATGCTATATATAAAGGGAGAGAGAGGGGTTGGTGTAAAACTTTTTATGTCACTTTATGTTCTCCTTTAAACTACCCTTGATAATTACAGAATTTGCTTCTAACTTCCAATAATCCTTCTTCCGGCTAATATGTATTTCTTATTATTTAATTTTTCAACTTATTTAGTAAACCTTAATTTTTGTTAGTAACCATCAATTATGGTTATGAATTACTACTAAATAATTATTTGATTACATATTTTATTTTAGTGAATTTTCTACATATTTAGTATTACAACATAAAACTAATTCTCTTGAAAATGATTTTAAACATGGTCAAAAATTTTGGCACAAGTTTCTTTTATTAGTTGCACACACATTCGTGTGTACCTTGAACATTAATATATCTAATGGCCTGAACTAGATATTCATTTTCCTTAAATGAATTTTTTTTCCTTAAGTGAATTATACATGTATAAGAATTATTTCTCAATTACATCTAAAATGAGTATTTACTGGAACATATGGTAAATTTGCTTTAAAACTTTTTTACTTTAAATTTTTTTTTCTAATAGGAGAGGGATGAGATTCAAAAAACAAGGGATCAAAGCGATTTAAATTTAGGACTTCTAATAAACTGATTAAGTAATTACCCTAGAATAGCACCAAAAAAGTTTCTTTCATAGGGTTCCGTCTGATAAAACTGAATCTGAATTCTGAAGTCTAAATTCTGAAATCTGAATACTGAAATAATTAATTTGCTAAATTTTAAGTACTGAAAAGAAATATATGAATGTCTGAATTTTAATACTAAATTTATTTATACTGTTTGATAAATATTTATAACTGCATGCTTAATAAGTTTAATTTGACAATTTTACCCTTATATCTTTTCATTCAAAAAAGAAATAGAACCTATGATTTGATTAGCTTAAAATTGTTAGGTATAAAAATGACAATATTTATTTTTAAATCAAATTAATATAAAAGATGAAATATATTATATGAGGAGTATGGAGAAAATGTGAAAGTCATTAAAAATGGATAAAAGAGAAACAGAAAACCGTTAGATAGAGAATATCAGGTTATTTAATTAGATAAGAATTTTGAACATAATTAACAAACAAGGGTAGATTTGGTAGATAAGATAAGGTAGTTGAAGTAATTCTATTAATTCTTATCAAAATTAAGCATTCAGTTAGAATTTTTGTGCTGAAAAAAATACACACAAGTTCAGCACTGCTTAACAAATTCAGCAGATGGATTTTCATTTATCAAACACTCAAAATATCTGAATGTCTGAAAAGGTTCAATTTAAGCACTTTTTTATGTTATCAAACAGATTGCACCAAAATATTAGTGGTAAAAATCTCTCTATTTCCAAAATCATGCAATTTAGATATAAAGTTGGAAGATATCACGAAGTAGCCGGACATAAAACACTTTCAATGTTCAAATTTACAAATACTATTGTTTTAGCATGTACATTTGTTGTCCCAATCAGTACCGATCTACATAGGCTCCGTTTGGATTTCTCAATTTTTGAAAAATAAGTTCTTCATATACTATGTTACAGTAATACAAACAAAATAACTTCAAAAACTTCACATTCATATAATATATAAAAAAACAACTACAAATATACAAAAAAAATACACCACCGCCGAAAACACACCACCACTCGCCGGCCCTTCCCCCTCTCTTCCCTCCTCTTCCCTCCCCTTCTTTCTCGTCCTCTCTCTTCTACTTCCCTTTCTCCTTGCTTTCTTCCTCCTTCATTCTCCTCCTCTTCCTCCCCTCTCCTCCTTCTTCTTCCCCAAGCCTCTTCCGCTACCCCTCTCCCCTTTTTCCCCTCTCTGGTCACGGGTTGCGATCAGAGAGGGGAGAGGGTGGGGAGGAGGGAGGAGGGAGGAGAGGTAGAGTAATGGTGGGTGATTGTAAGATTTTATAAAATTTTAAAAATATTTTATTAAAATTTTAAATTTTAAAAATACTTCAAAATATATTTTCAAAAAAATCCAAAAAACACTATTAAAAACATTTACAATAGAAATTTTTCATTACAATAAAATATTTTAAAAACACCCCAAAAACTAATCCAGACGGAGCCATAGTTTTCTGCAATCATTCCTAGGATATTCTCGTACTTCACAGACCCCAAAATCCTAGTAGGCCCTGCTCATCCATACAATCAGGAACAAATACAAAAAAAGGTTGTATTTTTGAGTACTAGGACTGAAGTACTGTATATTTATGAATTTGGATGTTCCCAGTTGAAGTATTTCTACTATGACACTCGGAATCTGCTTGCCATCCTCATTCTCAATCTCCCCAATACCAAAGACAAAGAGTAGTATTACTAGCAGTTCTATTCATCGGTGTTTTTGTAGAATCAACTCTTATGATTTTGTTGTTGTTAACAAGACTAATAAGAAGAAGTTAAAGCCCTGCAAGAATTACTTCTTGTATTCAAATTCATGTGATGTCAAGATCCCTGCTGCTCAGGTAAGTAGAATTCTGAGCTTTTCCTCTGTAATGGAAAGAACCCTTTTCAGATTATGGCAAATATAAGCATTTTGTTTGATTAAGTCGAGAACCCAATTATACATTTTTATGCATTGTTGGAAGATTGACACTTTGTTTACATTGAAAAAAGCACCTAATTGAGCACAAAATCTCGGGGGCCTTTTTCTTTTCTGATTGTAATTTCTAGAAACGGATTTACGTACAAAAAGTTTCAAATGGTTAACGTTGGTGCAAGAAATGTGATGAGAAATTCTGTTGAAGTTTGATGACATTGGCATGCTTGTCATAGTTATATTGGTTTTCGTGATTCTTGAACTGTGAAAGAATAGAGTTTTACTGATGAGATCTGAATTTGGTTGCTGGTAGTAATTTCTTGAGCTATAATGTGCATGCTGATAAGAGCAGAAGGCTTTTGCAGTTTTACTCAGGGAGAAGATCACCGAAAGCATTCAAAAAAGTAAATATGTGTGTATGTTAGTCTGATTTTGGCATTTGGAGAATAAAGGGGACAAAGGAAATTGGGTGATTTCTTGTTTTAGTAATTTTAAAATTGGGAGGAGGCTGGGGTTGGGGTTGGGGTTGAGTTGTTTATCATTTCTGCCTCCTGTTTCTGCCAATAATTACTGCAGCGTATAGATTATAGAACAATACTTAGCATTTGTTACTATTTCTTTTTCACCTTAGATATTCTTAGTTTTAATCTTTCAGATTGGAGCTGCAGAATTGGAAGACTCAACTACTAAATCGGGTTTCAAGAATTTAGTCTGGCCTTCTCCTGATGACGAAATCCCATTTTGGCGTAGAGAATTCCCCACATGGGATGTCAACTCAGATGATTCTGTTAATGCAGAGAAGGATTCTGATCTTTTACACATTGTTCATGCGACAGCTGAAATGGCTCCTATTGCAAAAGTTGGAGGTCTTGGTGACGTTGTGACTGGTCTTGCTCGTGCTTGCATAACACGTGGTCATAAAGTGGATGTCATGCTTCCTTTCTATGAATGCATACAGAGGCAACATATTAACAACTTGGTGTTGATTAGTACATATGCTTCATATTTCAACGGAGACTGGATCCCTACTAATGCATATAGGGGCGAAGTCTCTGGAATCTCTGTGATTTTTATTGAGCCATCCAACCATTTCTTTAAGGGACAGAGTGTTTATGGAGGTTCATATAACGAGCTAGAAGCATATTTGTTCTTCAGCCGTGCTTGTCTTGAGTGGATGCAGGTTTATGATGGATAAATATGGGTTACTACATGCAATAAGATAATTTAGTTTTTTCAGTATATTTATTCTATTTCCTTATTCTGTAGTACTTTCCTCTTTATCCCTAGAGTCTATTCTCTCTGTAAATACTCTTGTACTAAGTAGGCGTAATAAACTCATCAAATAGTATTTGAGATTTATGATCATCCTTTCTCGAGGCTCACAAGTTTGTCTGGAACTTTGTTGGAGGAAATTATTCTTCTTCTTTGGTCATCTCACAGCTCTTTCCTCGAGCTTCTGAATGTAGCTGAATAAGTTGTTCAATAACTGCCTTTTGAATCATTTTCTATCAAATGTCTTTCATCAGCTATAGCCACTAGCTTCCATTAAAAACTGAACCTTCATATGCATTTGAATGGTTCATTTCACACACTTGGCGGCAAGGGGAAATTTCACAAAAGCTTCTCTTGCAGGTAACTGGAACACGGCCTGATTTCATTCATGTCCATGAATGGCAGACTGGTGCACTACCCCTACTTTACTGGGATATGTACCAGGATCTCTCACTTAAGGTATGACTATGGCCTCTTGCTGGCTTTAGTGTTTACCTGATTGCATTTTCTTATCTTATGGTTGTTTAATTATCATGGTTTTTTTTTTTTTTTTTTTTTTTTTTTTTTGTAGAAACCGCGAATAGTATTGACAATTCACAACATGGAGCATTACGGAGAATGCAGGTTCTCTACTTATGTTTTTGTTTGTTGTTCTGGTAATTTGCATATGTGACTTTGGAATTTGATCTTGTATGGTTTGGGTTATACAATTCTTGCTTCTCCAAGTACAAATGCTACCCCAGTGTGATTGAACCTTAGTTAATTACATTCCATCAGTCACTTTTCATGATTCTCAGAAATTCCCTTCGTATACTCAAATAAATTCAGAGATATGTTCATCAACTTTTTCATAATCTCCTTTGAGTTGGGCAATTTGAAAGTATTTTATGTCATGGATCTTGAAGATTTCCCTGCTCAATAGCATACTATTGTTTATTGATTGCCAACCCCCAATTGAAACACAACACACAAAGAAAATTGAAAAAGCAGAAACATATAGTAGCAAATTTTACAACTCTTCATCTATGTACTTTCTTCTTGTTTGGCAGCCAAGAGCAACTCAGTAAGTGTGGCCTTGATGGATCTGTATATGCAACTGAAGACAAGGTGTGCAATGTGCCATTGAAAATGCTTTATGCACAGAACAGTTGATTATGTTTTTGTTTATAGTTTCCTTAGCATGTAGTTCCATTGTTCGCATTTCATTCTATAATGTTCTTTTCACTGGAAATTCTATTATTAATGCCTTTTTGGATAATTTACCAGTACCTTCTTTTTCCAAAGATATAGCTGAAGCTGCAGGTTTTACTACCATATGTAGGGCATCAGGTGGTCGAATAATATCTCATCTTACTACATCTTAATATATATAGAATGCAAACTGACTCTTTTGGTGTTATGTCACTTCAATTTATAACTAAAATATCCATAGCAGAATGTTAACTACAAATTTGATTCCTTCCCCACTATTTCTGCTTTATCTTTTGATAATTTGAAAATTCAAAAAATTGAAGGACATAGTTTTTATCCATGAATGAATGCTTCGGATTCGTGATCTTTCAAGGAAATTAGAAGTACAATGACATACTCAATAGTCTTTTTCTTTAACCACAGACGTAGAGTGTCCCTGATTCACTAATTAATTGCAATTCCATGTAGTTTATCCGTTGAATTTTCTGACAAATAGAACTTTGAACCTCTTCCACTAAAAAATTGCAGGCTGTTGACGATCGTACAATTGGTCATAACCCTGAGAGGTTAAGCTTATTGAAAGGAGGCATTGTCTACAGCAATGCAGTTGTGTATGTTGGCTTGGTCTTTGAATGGTTTCCATCTTGTTATTCATACACTTGCTGTTTCCAGTTTAGCCATGCAGGAGAACACATCTATATACAATTTTGTTAGCACATCGGTGATTATTCATTACTCTTTGTTGTATATGGCAAATCAGAGATATACCTAGTGGGAAGAAATGGAGAGCACAGCTTGAATGACTAGTTTAAAACATATAGTCTCCAGAATAAATTGTGCCTCGGAAAGGAGAACGTAAAAGATAACATAATAGCAAGAAGTCAGTTGCTATTGATTTTTTTCTTAGTCCTTTTTCTTGGCAGGAGACACTTAGTGGAAAACGCTATGAACTTGCTTAACAAGAATAAATCTTAAATTGATTGCTCCATTATCTGGGATTTTTTTTCTATTATCTGGGATATTACATGTTTGATTGAATTGTAACCAATTGTACTTAAATTATGTCTAACACTTTGAATATTTCTTGAACAAGCACAGCAAAATTTGGAATACTGGGTATATACTGCATAAATAGGTTGCAAGTGTTGAATTGTGTCCGTTGCATAAGTTAGCTATTCTTGTTCTTCATACTATATGTTGGTTTTAATTTGGGAATATTTCAGTCATTTACAAATCCTAAATTTTATTAAATCTCAATTGCAAGGAAGAAAACTTTACGTCTTCTGTTTCTTCAAGGCATTGCATGAATTATCCACTAACATAAATTGGCCTGGGTTGAACGGCATGCGCCACAGGAAGTTCTGACTCAGTTGGATTTGACTGGGGTTATACTGCATTAGTATATTGCAAAGATTGTGGCTATGGTAGCTCATTATATGCTAAGCTGGATACGAATATTTTCCAAATGGGCAAGGAGGGCATACTTTAACAAGTTTCCTTTGGATGTTATGGAAACTAGAATTACTTATAGTCATTTTCCAGGTACTTGTTTAAATTAATAAGAAGTATAATAGAAGGGAAGCTGGGCCTCATTTCTGTACTCAGCAACTGGAATATGACTGTAAATTTTCAGGTGTTAGCATTAACTTTGATGATTACTTTGTTAGTTTTTCTGTTACTCAATTGTGTATTGACAGTCTTTCTTAATGATTAAACAACTTTTAAGATGGATTCATCACAGAATATGTTACTATTTTTTCTGTTCAAAAAACTTATGGTTCTTTGGCAAGTATGAATTGAGTTTGCCAGAATTTTGAAGGCTTAGCATATAGATTAGCCTTAGTTACAATCTCCAAAACTTATAAGTAATTCAAGGAGATCAAAATCCACTGCAAGCAATAAAAAGAAATAAAGGCATTTTGAGGGATATTGTGATCTTTACATATTGCAGGACTTGTAGCTTAATATGACGCATTCATTATTATCTAGAGTTTTTTTATAATGATTATTTAAATTAAGGTGAAAATTGGATGAAATTTTTCAGATAAATTTAGTCCTATACTTTTGAAGAACTTTGAGCTAAATTATCCATATATTGAAAGTTTTATCTTTTGTACTAAATTAAAAAAGGAAAAGGTTTATCTGTGGAATGCTGGAGTCAAAATTGCATTAGCTTATGCACACACACAGCAAAAAATGATTAATTTGATGATTCTCATTTTAATTTTCAGCACAGTCTCCCCGACATACTTAAAAGAAACACTGTGTTCTGGATGGCTTGCTAGTACCTTGTTAAGGAACCGTGACAAGTAAGTTATCTTCCTGCTATGGCATTTTCAGGGGTTAACACAGTTACATGATTATTAATTTATTAACAAAAGAAAAATAATTTTATTAGACAAATATGTGATCTTTGGAACTATAAGGGGATGTTATTTCTTGCTACATTTACAATTCATTCCGTGACGATGAGAAAGTGTTTCTTGAGTGGACTTCCCTCTATGGACCAATGTTAATAATTCCAATTCTGAAGAACTAAGATAAATTTGCAAATGTGTATTGGGCAATCACTTTACACAATTAGTGTTAATAAGTTTATGAATATACTTCTCTGAAGTCGACAAAGACTGATGCCATGCAACTTCATGTTCCATCTTCCATGTTAGACATTACTAAGTACAGATCCTTAAAGAAAATAAAATAGTCAGTTGAAATGACCATAGGAGACTCTAATGTCTTTGTTACTTGCTTAAGTACACTTTACATCTCAGCAGTGTCATTGTTATATTTTGCATCATGTCACATGATTTTTGGATGAGTTCTCTTGAATTCCCCATTAATGGTCGGACAAATTCTGGTTGGTTGACTGTGACACTTGGACCTCATGAGCATTCAGAGAATGTAGGAAAATAAAAGTAATGCTGCTGATCATTCATTATCCTTTATATCTGCGACTTTGTCTAGGTCCTCAATTGTTTGGAAGAACTCTGTTGTGCTCCCAATTTGTTTAGGCTATCATTGGTCGATGAGCCAAGACAATGGTCTTTCATGAACCTTTGATGTTTTTGAAGAATTATGCTGGTGGTTACCTGATAACTCTTGTCTCTGACTTCCAACACACAAAATAGAAGGTGATCCCTACCATCCCTTGTGGGAGCTGACCAGATCAAAAGTTGTCTTTTCAGAAAACATGAAAACTATCCAACATAAAGCAAAGTGCTGATTGGCCACCATTTGTTATGGTTAGCGTGCATACAAGAATATATGAACTTATATGAGCCAGTTGTCTGTTTTCCATGTACTGTGTGCTGGCTCAAGTTTACTCAGACAGGTAGCATTGTTGCTATGCCATTTTCCTGCATACTTGATTATGGATTTTAATGATGTTAAAGAAAATTAACTAATGTCACCTGGGGTAGAAGCTGGAACTTATCTTTGTAGGAGTTCCAATATTTTGCGAAACTATGAATGTTTCATGGGATAATAATTAATACACTAGAATCGGATTGCATTAGCTACTTAGTCCAAGTAGTCGATCTCTAATTTAGCTTGTCATCTCTCTGTCACTGTGTATTTGCATAAAAGTTCTGTTTTCATTTGACAAACCACCATTTACATGCTCTGTTCTCCTGTAGGTACTCTGGTATTTTAAATGGAATAGACTCTGCAATGTGGAACCCTGCCACTGATGTTTTCTTGCCTGCTAAATTTGATGGTAATGATTTTGTGCCTAGGAAGTCCTATAGGTGCTTATCATTGTAATTTCATACATGAGCTCATTGTAGGCAAGAGTAGCCATCAGTTTGTATTTTTTTTTATTGGCCTGGTTGCAAGTATAGCAAACGATGAAAAATGAAAAGCTCTTGGACTGCAGTGAGACCACCATAATTGCATGTGGCCGAAAGGAAATGTTTCCAGATGAGTAGAATTGTATTTTCGATTGGTATTTCAGGGTTGCTTGGTTATTTCTATGCATTTTATTTGTCAATTTGTGTTTACTATTGATAGAGTTGGTGTTGGGTTTGCTTTCACCATTTTTTAACCTAATCTGGGAACTTTATCCTGAGCTTCTGTAGGGATCTCAATTTTTTATTCATTTTATTTCTAGGATTTTTAGACCTTTCCTATTGTACTTTACTTAAAGAGTGTTATCTGGTGATTCAATCTCTTTGTGGCATTAAGAAGTCGTTTCTGACATTTGCTGCATATTTAACATATATAATATATGCACAAGAAGGCTGTGGTCAATTGGGCGTCAACGATGGCTCACCTCCAACTCATATCTCTTAACATTTGAAAATTGCATGTTGCACAGCATGATGCCATGAAGGAACTCTTCCATTCTGTCCTTGCATCTGCAGTCAATTATGTGCACTCTGAATTTTCTTGGCTTTTCTGATTTCTTTTGTTCATCTTTGTGACTTTGTCTTTAGCTGAGAACTTTCAAGGGAAGAATGTATGTAAACGCTTCGTTCAAAGGGGACTTGGTTTGGCTTTAGAAGGCACCAGCTCAGGTTCTGACCGGGTGCCTTTGGTTGTCTGTGTTACTCGATTGGTTGCTCAAAAGGGTCTTCATTTACTTACCCATGCCATCCATAGGGTTGATGAACTTGTGAGCTCTCTCTGTCTCTCTCTCTCTCTCTCTCTCTGCATGTTAGGTGGCTGGTGGTGATGTGTGTACTGTTAACTAGAAATCACATGGCCCATTGAACACATCATATTCTATTCTAGTTTCTCATCATCTAAATAAGCTGTATCTGGATGCTGCATGGAATCCTATACGTGGAACAGATGTATTGATTGATGTATCCATCATAAATGCTGTTGCATCACAATCTGATTCCTTGTCCAATTATTAATAACTGCAAAACTTGCATTTTTTCTAATTGTACATGATTAGCTGTTTGCTGAAAGTGTTGGACCTCAATGAAAGTTTCCAAAAAACCTTACACCAGTGGCTTGTATGATGAATCAGTATGCACTATAGCCAGCGGCTTGCATGACAAATCATATAGGCCTGTTATCCTTTGTAAGTTTTCAAGGTTTATCTATATCCACTCCAATCATTTTAAATGACAGTACAAGCATGCATCCTTTCATTTGAATTCTTCTGGAAAACATTTCTAAACTATCTTGCATAGGCTAGTTGGTGAAAATGAGTCTACAGCTGGTAATTCTAGTTTCCTCTGCTAGTTCTCTCTTACTTTTCTGTGTTCTATTGAAATAGTTGTTTGCGAACAAGTGTCATGAAAACTGCTACTTACTTTTGGTTACAAGCAGGAAGTGGTAAGTATATGGTTGCTATTTATCCATTGTAAATCTACTATACGCTGTCCAAAGATGTTGGTAAGATATTAACTAACAATATCATTTTTGTTTCCATGTTTTGTAGGGCGGACAGATGGTAGTGCTTGGGAGAGCCCCAGATGGTCGGGTAGAGAGAGAATTTGAAAATCTTGCAAATTTGGTAAGGGATTTAGAGTAATTTCCAGATTATCTTTTCACCTTTGGAAGATTAGAAATAGAGTGTCCCTCCCCCCCCCCCCCCCCCCCTCCAACCCCAAAAAACGAAAAAAAAAAGGGCAGAAATTGCTGAAAGTCATGTATCTTGTTCCTGTACGCATGCCTTAAGTGTCTTTGTGTTTTTTGGGAACCTGTGCTTGAAAGTGCTATTGTCTTTTCAAGATTTTTTGACAATCTAGTAGAAAATGATTGTGATATGGTAGAACGTTTGAGCAATTATTTCTCTGTGTATAGCTTTATGCGAGTTTGCACATTCTTGAGATATAGCTTTCCAAAGGCGCAAAGTGATGTCAGCTAGAATGCTACAAAAGTAGATAGTGAGTTCTACAGAAATTCTGAAAATTTTCAATAGTATTTGTGACATTTAGGCTGTATAATGCAGTAAAATTGTAACCCACACTCTGCTTAGCAGATAGTGCATTGAAAAGACGTCTTTGGAAGTTATTCATGGATTCCAATTTTTTAATTATGATTTGCCTTTACAGTATTATTCTGGTGAGTTGACAAGAAAGAGTTTTCTTTCTTGCAGTACAACCAAGGCTCCAGCATTAGGATTCTTTTGATGTACAGGTGACAGTTTTCAGGATGAAGCTTCTTGCTTTACCCTTGTTTAAGAAGTTGTAATTTGTTTTGCATACTTGTTCCATCTGGATGCATGTTGAAATCTTTACATTATTAAACATAATATTACTCTGGCCAAAGTAATTTTCCACTAATAGTATTTAAAAATAACATAAAATGCCTAGAATGCTGCTCATAATGATATTCCCCTTGTGGGGTCTGCAACGTGCAGTGAGGAGCTATCACACATGCTTTATGCAGCTGCAGACATGGTGTTGGTCCCTTCGATGTATGAACCATGTGGGCTGGCTCAGATGATTGGAATGCGTTATGGGGCGGTACATACTTCTTTTTTAATACAAAATAGAATGCTTTGAACCTTATACTACTTAAGTTGTTGACAAGCATTTAATGGTAACTTGAAGGGCTGGATGCACGTCAATTTCTGAGTAGTCCTTGAGAATTTCTTTGAACAATTGTCCCTATACTAACTAAAACTGGGTAAACCCACTCTTAATTGGAAAGCGGGTTAAGAGGATTTTGTGGTTTTTTCAGATCCCTGTAGTTAGGAAGACTGGTGGTCTTGCAGATACAGTCTTTGACATAGATGAAGGATCACAACCTGAGTTGGCTAATGGGTAAGTTATCAGCCGTACTCTTCTTGTGTTTGACTAAACAAATTTGTCATCGTTTGTACTAAGCTTTCCCTCTTCCACAAAACTCGGTAAGTTTAAATGCTACTGCTTTTGTTGTGGACCTGTTTGCTGTTGTCAAATATCTAATTGAGCCGAAATGTTTTCAGCTTCCAGTCCTCCCCTTCATAAGATAAGAAGTTTTAATTACAACTTCCAGTAAAAGGAAATTTGATTTAAATTATGCTTGGCAAAACTGCTTTTATATTCATGCAGACACACTTACATGCTTTTTTTCCTCTCTAAAAATGATTTATGTTTTGCTTCGATACTGGTTGTCTGTGAAGAATGATGGTAAATTGCCAAATTAACAAGTACTACTATTTCATGTTCATGAACATAAGTATTGTCTTCTAAAATGAAGTCAACAAGGGACTATCTTGAACTTGCTGTATTAGTAAAATTTCCCTTATACGTCTTTCCTTTGCATTGTTCATATGAAACGAGATCTGCTTTATCTGCTCCAAAAAATCAAATTAATGCCTATCCATTTTTTGGGCGTTTGAATCGGATATCACATTTAGTTCAACCAGTCCAGTACTATGTAGTTTTCTTTTATTAGCTGTCTTTTCTTTCATTTCTTAGATTGTTGTTCCTCATTTTTTGGTTGAAGTATTTTTTCTTCTCATTGTTGGCCCTGAATTTTTAAGGGTTTCAGGGCTATCTTCTGGTCTGATATAATCTTTGCAGTTACCACTAGGATTGATGAAAAATATAATGGCACTTGGTAAATAGTAGACCTTTTCTCCTTGTTTTCAGTCACCTACACTATTCCCCTTGAATTTAGGTCCTGAGTCAACTTTTGTCTTTCTTCTTTTGATATTCCTACTCTAGTCTGTTTATGCTAGGATACGTCTTCTGCTTCAACAATCATATTATAGAATTGGCACGATACAGTGACTCGGGTGTGAGCACTAACTCAAAACAACTTCTCGGAACATGAACAGAAGGCCATAATGCTGAAATTTCACACTCTATATAGACATGAATAGGCCCTGAATTTTGACCAGAACTTTTATACTCAGATGTATTTGTTGTGTAGGTTTGTCTTTGAAGGAATTGATCAAGGTTCCCTAAACTGGGCTCTGGATCGTGCATTTTCGTACTACCGAGAAAGTGAGTGTATTTAGTTCTGTGATTTAGTGGTGTTTATATGCAACCTGTAATGTCTGCAGTTTAAGATTTTAAACAACTGCTGCTTGGGATGTAATCTCACTCAGCTTTTTTAATGCAGAACCAAATGAATGGGCTACGACTCTACAGAAAGTCATGAAGGTAGATAATAGCTGGAACAAGACAGCAGGACAGTACATTGATCTGTACAACACATTGAGAGTCAAGTGGTAATCATCCTTCCAAGTCTCGTGGTGTAAAGGAAGGATCTCTGTTTGTGTCATATAGCCTCTCTCGTTGAAGCTCCAACCGTGCTCTTTTTGGCTTGTCCTTATTGTTTCTAACTCTTAGACGAGGTTTTTTGCGCTGTTGTTAATAGAACACCTAGCGCCATACAAAAGTTTCAATAAAACAGATGAATAAAGGACTTTTCTCTCACTTGAAACCACAAGCGAAAATGAATCTGACATTTTTTAACCTTATTTCCATACAATTACATTGTTGGAGACTGCATTTTGTCAGCTTTACAAATTTCAATTTACGTCGCCACTAAATTTTGACCCTGGAGTTCCAGGATGGCAAGCTTATACGATAAGGGGGCAACAATCTAACTTGATTCGTTGCCTAACCAACCACTAGCTGCAAAAATGAAAAATGTAGGCAAACACATGAGAAGTGGAAATTGCCTCTTTAAGGGGGCAGGGAGGGGGAAATGAATGTCTTTCATACTTCCATATCCTTGCCTTGTGCTTAATTCACTCATAAGGAAAATCTCCTCCCTCACTTATACCCTCCAAGATGAACAACTGACAACAATAAAATCAGGTTGCAAACGTACATGTAGAACAAAAACTTAGTTTAGCCATCCTTCAAACATCAAAATAAGATGCCAGTCCTTGTTGCACAATGACAGACTTCCTGAAGTTAGTTTATGGTATTCCAAAGCAATACAGTACTTGTCGGACTCTAGTGCACAGAAAAAGATAAACCTAGATTGGAAAAAAGAGATCTGGACCATCTGGTTATTTTACAAGATCAGCTGTCAAAAAGAGGGTACTCATTAGGCTCCTGTAACATAATGCTGTATTTCTTCATTCAACTGTCACCAATTTGGGGATTTTACAGACTTTACTGCGCAGCAGGTCAAAATAATTGCTTTTCAGAGAAAGAGAAGACTAGACGTACAAACAGTAAGCATCAGTGTGTGAACTAAACACACTTCCAAAGAAACATCAGATTTAACCACCTTCATATGCCTGATGCCACCTACATCATAAGAGAACTGCCAAAGTAATAAACGGAAAAAAAAAAAAAAAAAAGGAGAGAGAGAGAGACGGAATCAGGATTTGAAATTTTCTCCCTGCTCCTCCTCATCCCCAACAACTTCATTGTACAACCAACTACTTCAAACAATCAACAAATATGTGAGCGAGAGAGAAAGGAGAGGATGAGAGATGGTCTGTCTGAGGTAAACGAAATACCACCTTAAAAGATCACAGTCAGTGACGTCCAGTCATATGACCATTGCAGCAGCCAAAATAACTACACCTAATTCCATCCGGTTTATAACATCGTTCTTCCTGCTATCCATCTCGGACCACTATGAACTACTCCAACTCTGTTTTTGGTAGCTTCTTACTACCGTCCAAGTTCAGAGTATCAGCCAGGTTGTCTGACAGTTGATTAATTGGATCAGCAAGAGCAATAGTAGAGTTTCCTGTCACACTAGCTCGTTGCTTTGCCTTCTTTTCCAACAAGGCTTTCTCCCGCTCATCATAGAATGTAAAATCATCTAAAAGGGATGTATCAGCTTCATAGTCCTTGAAAATCTTAAGCATTTCAATTCCTTGCTCAAGTTTCACCTGAATAGAAGTCAGTGGTTAGTCATAATGGGAAAATAGCAAATTCAACAAAATGATTTAAAGCAGTTACTAGGAAAGATCAAAACTTTGAAAAACTTGCTAGAACTCTCAAAAGTATCAAGCTTTGTCTGTAACCTCTAGAAAGATGGATGACATTTATCTCAATGTCCCAAAGGGCCTATACAAGACCCACATGTCAATGGTGACACAAAAACCAAAGACAAGTAGATCAATTAGTGTTTTCCACCCATGCTCGGAATTTTCTTGAGCAAAAAAGGTGCTGTTTCAAAACCAAGTCTAATTCTTTGTGATCATTACAAATTTTGGGACGGTAGAGGTGGGGGAAGAGGAGAAAAATAAGATGTAACTCTAATTTAAGGGGATAATTCAAAGCTCAACAGCTTCATACTCAGAAACACAATTTCAAGACGCAAATAAAACAAATACAGAACCCCTCACCTCTTGAGAGTCTCGACTGTGAGTAACAGGCTTGTTGTCATTATTTTCAAGAAGTATGTGGCGGAACCGACTATTGGGCACATCTTTGACAACATGCCATTTCACAGGGAACTGCCCGCTCCACCTATCCTGCTGCCAGTACTCCGCATCATTTTCAAAATCAACAGGTCCAACCATCTCAGCTATCCCACAAAACTGTCCACTAGCATTTACCTGAAGGATACAAATAGTACATTGACAAAAGGTCTTTAAACTATCAAATTAATGACCAGGGTAAGGTTGAGGCAATGAAAAAGCAATGTATCTAGTATAATTGTTAAAAAAAAAAAAACAAAATTAAATACTGTTTACATTCAATAAGGTCACTTTTGGTTACACGTAGTGAGTTCATTCTTCCATTAACCGATTCACAATGGATCTTGGTCATTGATGTGTAAGTTACACGACCTCACAAGTCCCCAGACCATCTATACAAATATTTACAGGTGTTTTCCTTATCAGCACGTTAAAGGCAAAATTGCCACCACTCACCAGAACGTTGGTTTAAAACAGCCCCTGTACCTATTAACAATGACCCACCTTCCACCAGCAACTTATTCTGAACTCTCTAACTAAATGCTCCTTGTTCATATTCCTCAAAGTTGCTTTTCACTGCTTCTCATGAACTTATGTATCACATTACCTAACTTACAGTTATATGAAGAGAGGGACGTGGCAGAGGGGGAAGGGGGGAAGGGGGTGAGAGAAAGCATGATCACAATAGATTATGAGTGTCACAAAAAGGTACCAATGTGCTTCTAAATGGAACAGTATCACATATCTATCATCATTCTGTTCTTGGCATGATCAGACTCAACCTCAAGCAGAAAAGACATAAACGGAAACAAACAGGCTTCCATAAATCTGATCCAGACGCTCAAAAAACATACCGAGAAAAAAAGGAAGACCGGGGAGTTGCCTGTCATGTCCTTTGCTTCATGATAAGCAGCATCAAGCTTTCTGTTTCCAAGTGGTGTGCTAGCCCAAATGCCATACTTAATGCTCTTGTGAACATTATCTTCACTGAAAGACTTGATCACAAAAAACTTGGCATTCTCATAATCAGTGACAAACTCTGGACTGTTATACTGGTCAAGCTGAAAGCCAGAAGTAGATTCAACATCTTTACGTATGCCAGATGAAGCATTCTCTTCAGCAGAATTCTTGCTTTTTGGTTTTGAAGCCCTAGGTCCTCTATTTCTATCACTTGAAATTCCTAAAGAATCATTAGAGTAGTTCAGAGAGTCCTTTTCTCTATCACGCCTTCCTCCTTTATCTAGACCCAGTCTGTTCCGCTGGTTATCCCAGTGAGAACTGGAACCTGTACCATATTTCATGCCCTGGTAAGAGCCACTATGTGGATAATGTCTAGCAGACGAGCTTGACGCTAACCCCAGCCCTTGATATGGCGCCTGCAATCCAAAAATTAATAACTAAATCAACTGGTCCAGAAGCGAAATGAGCCAAGTAGTTAAGCAATTCAACAGAAAAGAAAAAATACAAAGAGAAAGAAACAAATTGAAAGTTGATCTAGTTGCAGCTTTGAACAAAAAGTGCAGGATGGCATTATAAAGATGACAAAAATATTTCAACCTTCCAAACCAAAAAAAAAAGATAGACAAAATTAATAAACTAAATTAGCATAGACCTTCAAAAGGAAAGTGAGACAAAATTAACAAACTAAATTAGCATATCTCATGTCATTCGTTTGTCATTACTCACTTCAGATAGACATTTTACATACTAATAAACATGTAGCCAACAATTACATTTTACATGGTAATAAACATGTAGCCAACAATGTGTAAGGAATAAAATCTTTAAGCAACTATGAAGATGCATTCTAGGAGTGCAGAATGCTCAATATTTCAGGAAAAGAAAAGAATTTGAATGACGTTACTGATGCAATTGCCTGCCGCTAGTTTAACCACAAAATGTAGATGGCATAGTCATTTGGACATGTGATTTAATTTTTTTTAAAAAAAGAAGAGCATGGGGCTAGACGTAGACCACCCTTTCAGACATAGAGCAATAGTGCATTCTGCTTTTAAATAAATCCAGCAATTTGACTGTCAAAAGATTATCACTCAACTATTAAAATTTGTAAACTTCCAAACTTATTCTGTTGGCAACAAACTCAAGAAATAAGAATAGAAAAAATTCCGGCAATGGTGGAGCACAAAGTATCAAGAATATCAAGTACAAACAAGCATCCTGGATGCTACTTTTTCTTAGATATTCTTGTCACTTAAACAAATACATTTGAGTAACCAATAAAATAGGCTGATTAAGATTAACTCAAGTCAAGAAATGAAGAAAAGAATACATGAAACATGAATAATGCCCAATTGTAATGAATTATTTCATGGACAAGAAGAGTTATTCAGCTTCACATCATGTAAAGTTTACAAGAGGACAAGAAATATATTTAAAAAACAATAATTGATATCAGAAAAATAGTTCCAATTATTTTTCTCGCAGATATCACTACATAGAATCAAGGAGATCATGAGACAACTAACCTGAGCGACATTTTGCTCGTATGGCCCAAGAATGCCAATTGGCTGTGGATATACCGCTCCTGATGTTAACTGAGACATGTACCTGCTTGATTCCAGGGAACTTGATTGATTTGATAATCCTTCAGCAGACCCAAAATCCCCTGGGAACTTATAGAAACCAAGGCTACTATTTCCAGAAAGGTCCCCTCCCCCAAAAGATCCAAAAGGTACATAGAAGCCTGAACTTGGCCCAAAAAGCGCATTATCAACTAAGCTTTCTTGTCCACTAGTTGCTGGTGCCATTAGATCAGTCTGTGAGACTGTAAGAGCTGAACTAACATGTGGTAGTCCAGGTGAAACTGCTGGAAAATAAGGTGGTGTCACTGGGATCTGGTGCGGAGAGTAAAACTGGCCATCAATCATTATTGTGGAGATTGGACTCGGAATGGGAGAGAACTGTCCATATGCCATCTGGGTGTCATAGCCATAACCAGGAGGGAAAAATAGTGATGGGTTTTCATTATACATTCCCTACATGTAGCAAAATACCCAATTAAATAAATAGAATAAAAAAGTCTGTCTCATGCCTCTGTGCATAATTAGTCAAGGCAACAATATCAAATTGACGAAACTCACTGGAGGTACAACATGTAAGCTGTTAGGATTAACATAGTTAGAATGCTCATCCCAGTTCCCAGTGCCATTGTCAAGACCTGAACCAAGGAAAGATGAATAATGAGTTTTAAGTACAACAAAAAAAATGATGACCAATGAAAACTTTCTGTACATTGGAGAAAAGTACAAGGAACCAAAAAAGCAAAACATATGCCAAACTAACAAACAGTGATTCAAAGATGTGGAAGTTGAGAAAAATTGGTACGCTACATATCAGTACTAAAGTAATTAAGCCCAATATTCACTCAGTATTACAGTTTCAAACTCGTGACATGTTGACCAGAACCTTCACAAAGAGCATAAGATTCACAAATTTTATGCTGCTGAAACCCCACGAAAATATTAAGCAAGAGGGAACAACACCCCTCTCTTGCAGACATAAAAAGAAGCAAAAATAATTGTAATACCCACAAAGCAATACAACGCCCCATGAAAGAATGGCAGATACACACAGTTCAACACAGTCGAAAGCTCTGTCATGAGAACAGAAGCAAGAAAGATATCATGTAGCCCACATGTATGGTCAGAGAAACGTTGAGAAGAAGACTATAGCCGCTAAATCAGCAAGAACAGCACTATAAAAGGACCTAACCTCCAAAGTAAAAACTTTGTTCATGCGGCACATCAAGTGGATGCACAGTGGTAAGAGCTCCACTCTTATCCAAGGGAACAGGCTGATCTTTGGCATTTCTTGGAGCCCCTGAGATGGCTGCATCCGGAGAAGGATTTGCAGAAATAATCCTTTCATCTTTGGGCGAAAGTGGCTGATAATAGATTGAAAAGGAAGTACTAATAGACCTAAGCTAAAGGAGAATTAGAGAAACAAAAGAAACACAGTATAATCATGAGTTATATGGATTTACCTGTTCTGTCACATTATGCAATTCAATAGCTCGCTCCCCTGCATTGAAACCAAAAAATTCATACTATCAGCAACAATAAGTAATACACTTTCTAAGCAACAAGTAAGAAAGCATGATACCATTCTTATTTTCCTCTTTCTTATCTATTGCAACGTGGGAAAGAATATTGACCTCATTCCCACTTTAAAATCATCAAGAATATAAGTAATACACCAATTATTTACCAGTAATACAACAGAATAAGCAACTATTAAGAAACATTTAGTCTCAAAACGAACATGTCATCCCCAGAAGCATTAGGTACAGGACATATAACAATTGCAAAGTTTTCAACTGTTGAACAAAATCACCATGTCATTAATAGATTCCCAACATCCGTTTATACATAAAAGGGCTATCTGCACAAACTCCACGTTGGAAACATCCCCCGCCCCCCCACAATTCCCATTACCAAATAATCGGGAGGTGGGACTTAGTAATTCTATTATGCGTGACTGTAAGAGATTCCAAGATTAGGCTAAGCTTTCATCAGAATGGGGATAAACATGTGATAATACAAGTTCGATGAGAAAAAGCACCGTTTACTTTCTCAGCACACGAAAACATCTTTCTGATAAAGGCACATCAATGAAGAAATTTTCTGCTGAGACCTTTCTGAGTAAACTTAACATACATGCCACCTTTCCACATTTACGAATACTACTGTAATCACCTTTCCAGGAAAAGAAGCATGCCAACGATATTAAAACACCATAAATGATCCTCATTATATCTTGAACCCTAATCAGCATGCCAACGACAGGTAAAGAAGCAACTAAAAACGCAAAACTTTCCAGAAAAACCCAATTCAAGTCGGCCAACGCCCTTGTCAATCTACCAAATTCAATATCCGTTATACAAAGAAAGATAGCAAAGCTACCAAATTCAATTCAGAAAAATAACAGAACCAAGATTTGCTATGCAAAAAAAAAAAAAAATCATACATATACGCGAAAGTAGAGCTATGATACAAACCAGGAGACGAGATGGGAGCGAATCGATCGAAGCTCTGTTGACCTGTTTCTTCCATGAATTCAAATCCAATCGATACGAAAGCGGATCGAAGAATTTCAATACAAATACAAGATTTATTATCTAAAAAAAATCTGTAAAATGAAGGGGGGCCAAAAAAAGAAACCCTACTTCGCTCTACTGTAGAAGAATTGCCGTTATTATAATTGAATTGGGATTTTGAAGATAGAGAGGAAGGGGAAGGGGAAGGGGCGGGCTGGCCGGGATGGGGGTGGGGGGGGGGTGGGGGTGGAGGGGTAGTGAGGGGATAGGGGGATGGGCAGGCAATGAGGAATTGATGGCCGCGGGAGGGGTTCGAGAATGAATAGAGGTGAGGGTTTTAGGGTCAGATTTATAAATAACCAAAAACTTGTTGTTTAGGGGTTAGGCTTTTATTTATGGAAACATCCTTCACTTTTTCGGTTATTCTTTTTCTGTCTTGATTTCTTCTTTTTATCTAGTATTTTGATTTTCTTTAGGGATAATTTTAGAAACCTCCCCTGAGGTTTCTAGCAATTATACATAAATACCCTCTAATATTAAAAATTACATTGTCCTCCCCTTGATTGATATATTTGATAACAAACTAAGTTCATGTGAGAAAAGGTAATCTTAAAAGTAATGAATTAGTCTTATCAAACAATTATATTTCAAGTTTGCCCTCATTGAACCCGTGAGAAAATGAGTTAAAATTTTGGGCAAGAAAAATGGCAATAAAAAAAGGAAGAAAAATTGGCACAAATTTGATCCACTTAGGACATGAAAAAAACATTAAACAAATAAGCATTTTGGACAGTAAAGTCCTACAAGATCTGTTGGAAGTGCAACGGTGCTTTGTGGACAATATATAACATAAAATGCTGGTAAATGAGCGAAAAACCAAGGCCAATTTCAACTAAATGCAAAGGCAACCAGAGAAACATGTCCTTATCAAACAATCATCAGAGCCCATTTCATGCGGCACATCATTGAGGATCAAAAACAGAAATTGAGATTGTAAAGTATATTTGAAATATGCATAAAATTGTAAGAATGTACCAGCAAAAGTTGACCCTTGGTAATTAGATAGTGGTAGAACTAGAAGGCCACAAAATAGTGGATTTAAATCCATCTACAATATTTAGTAGGAGTATATCTTCCATGCTTCAAAATCAAAGATTCTAAATGTACAAAGCACTATAAAGTATAAACTAAAACAAGTCTTAAATATAATAAATAAGAAGGTCATACACTTTCAAGTTGACTGAATACCCATAATAAGCAATCCAAGACAAAAAACAAAAAATCTCAACAAGGTCATCCACTTAATGGCGCCAAATTGCATATAAAAATATTATACTTGGAAGACTTAGGTTGTGTTTGGATTGCATTTTCCGTCATTTTTCATGGAAAAATTACTGTAGCGATTTGATATATGTGAGGGAAAAAGGTGATAGGGAAATGTGATCACGGAAAACGATAATATTTTCCGACGAAAACCTTCAATCCAAGCAAGGCCTTTTTCCCATATTTCTAATATTTTAGGGACTGATTTTGTGAGGATATTTTAGTCAATTTATTACTGTTGAATATGACATCTGGTCACATCAAAGTAAATGGGGAGGGTAGTGTAATTTTTGATATTGAAAGATATTTATGTGTAATTGTTAGAAACTTTAGGGGAGGTTTCTGAAATTATCCCCTTTTTTATTCAATCATTTATTTATTTTTATACCAGTAGGCCCTTTGTCTACCATTTTCTAATTCTTATGGAATTTGAACTCGGGAAAGGCTTCGGACCATAGGACTATAATGATTGTGAGCTTCCCCAGATGGAGAAAACTTGGGATTCGATAAACCTAAGCCCCTTTGTAACCATTTTTTGTAATTACGAGAACTCAATTCAAACTTTGGGATGCGCAGTCAAAATTTTATTAATGAGTTTTTACAGAATATTTTTATATTTTCTGTTACTATATTTTTCAAATACCTTTGTACTTCGTATATATTAAATCGTTACATTATATTTTTCTACAAAAAAATGTAAAAAATAGCAATCCAATTGAGATAGGAGTAACTTTTTATTGGTTACATCACATTTTAGTGTTCAAACTTATTTATTTGTGTTAATGAGTTTGAAATTATATTTAAATTTGGCTAATTTGTTTATTGAGGCAAATCTAAATAAGTTTTATCGAATCAAATTCAAGTCTAGCTCGAATACGTTTGAGTTTTTTACATGGTTGTAATCACTTCCCTTATTTTTTAAATCTCACCCCTTCTCCTCATTAGATTTTTTTTTTTTTTTGGTTAAAGGAACTACCCCTTCTCCTTGCTACAAAATTTTAAATGAACTTTTTACCCTGTGTATTTCAAAATTTATATTAATTGATCCAAACTTAAGTCAAGCATAAAATCTAACAGATAGATACATCATAATTAGCTGTCATGATATAAATGAAATCATAATCATAAACCATAGACCATAACATAAATGAAGATGTTGTACTCCATGGTGTAAATACAAATGAGACAGACAGAATACTTATACCATACTGACCTTCGTGGTCAATTTCTTTTTGCACACTAATCATAACATAAAAAACCACTCTGTAGGTTGGGGACGAACCCCATTTACAGTAAAAAAAAAAAATTTCAGAAAAGGTGTCAGAGCACTTTACAGTGAAAAAATTCAAAAGAAGTGTCAGAACGCTCTTTTGATCTAATCAAATTTGTATATCTTATAGGTTCTTTAGGCTCCCGTCCCCTTCCCTCCTGCACTCAAGTCATTTCCATATTATGTCAAAGTCAAAGATGGAAAGAGATTGAAGATTTTAGTTACTTTTCATTATTGATATGTACTATAAAGGGGGGGGGGGGGATTGAAATTTTTTCTTTAAGAACACAATTGCATAATAATAAGGAGATTAACTCAAATAGAATTTTACAACTAATTTATAATAAGAATGCTAACATATAGTTAGACTAAATTCACATCAAAATTTGGACTTTTAATTTTAGGAATTTCAAATATATATTATTTCCATCGCTGGATGAATGCCTATTACCAAGACAAAGAAATTGGTAAATCTAGAAAAAATAATAACCAATAGGAATTGGGAAATTTGAAAAAAAATAATAACCAAATGGTCCTAGGGTGACAAGTAATATAGACCCTTGAATAGGCATAGGCATGAAGGCATCGTAATGATTGGGTTTGAAGGGAAAAATAATAAGGGTGCGTTTGATAAAACTAAAGTTTGAAATTTGAAATCTGAAATCTGAATCCATCAAGTTATTGAATTGTTAAGTATTAAATCTAATACATTTGAGTGCATATCACATTCAATGATAAGTGAATAGTTTATCACTTAATTTTGGGAGCAAATTTTGCCTAGAAAATTCAGTGCCACTTAATTAATTCAGATATTCAATTTTTGGTTGTCAAATGGTCTGAATACGTTAAGATCTGAATCTATTAAATTTAAGTGCTGAATTGAATTATCAAACAGGTCTTACATATACTGATAGTGTATATGGCTGGATGCATGACATATATAAGACTTGGATTTCAAATTTTAAATTTACATTAATTGTTAAGCATCCAAACCTGAGAATATATATATTATCAGTGTATAGAAAATTAATTTTAAAAATAAATAGAACTATTACTAAATCTAATCCAAAAGATACTCTATAAACAAGACGATGGACATAAAAGCACATAGCATTCAAGAATTATTCAACAATCACAGTAGACAACTGGATAAATGATTTTTTGTTTTCTTTGAATAACTTCACCCATGCCCAATTTTCTACTGTCTTGTGAAACAATGTATATAGTCTTACAAGTAGGATTAGCTTAAATTAAATTCTTACAACAATTATGACATTGAGTATCTTTAGGCCGAATGTATTATTATTGATAATTGCAAAACTATAATAAAACAAAGATATAGTTTAAAAATCTCAAAACAAATTTGCCAATTCATTCTGAAAATACGAAAATTAGAAACTGAGTTAAGAATTATTAGCTATTTTTGGAGTGAGTGAATTAATTTGCCAACTTTCAAAAAAAAAAAACAAATTGCCTCTTCTCCTAGGACCACTTTGTACAGCTAAACCTTTGGGATTTAATGGGAAAAAGAAAACAAAATGTTTTTTTTTTTAACCAATTGTTCTAATTTTACATCTATTCCTTATTTAGATATTGTCCTATTTTAAGTATTTTTATCATCCTAAAACGAAATAAAAAACAGGTTTCTTTTTGTGCCAATTTGTTGTTTTAGTACAAGTGAAAATGAAAAGCTGCCTCATTTTGGTTTTGTACAAAAGCCCAATTCGTTTTCTAGCTTTTTGTGAAAGGATTAAAGAAAAGATAATATGCCCAAAAGAGAAAATTCATGACTCTTAGCTCAGGCCTTCTGGACCACTGAGGGTTTATCAAAAGCATAGATGGAGATGAAGGAAGAACAAAAAAATCAGAGCCCGTCTGGATTGCTATTTTCTAGAATTTTTTGTAGAAATATATATTGTAGCAATTTGATATATATATAAGGTAAAAATGTGATTAAAAAATACATTCACGGCAAACATAAAAATTTTTTGAAAAAAAATGACAATCCAAAGCAGGAATTAAGTAGGATACTCCAAGGGAACTTCATCACTTGCCTTCTTCAGGTTCTTAGGTAGCCATCCACAATGATGTATGTCAAGCTATAATCTATCCTTTCAACTCCAATTTTGTTTTGGAGCTTCTGTGTTGCAATGGTAAAATAGTTATGTTGCAGTCACTATGAGTTTGAAAGCTATTCTTTCAACACTCCGTGAGGCTCAGCATATCTAGTCCATTTTGCAACTCTACAAATCTGCTTCGGGACAGGAAATAAATTTGGACAAATCTGCTATAGTTTTTAGCAGCAATACTAGTCCAGAGGTGCGGCATAGGATAACCAGTTATCTTGGTATTGAAGAGGTTATGGCACATGACAGATATCTTGGCCTTCCAATAGTTATTGGGCGCTCAAAAAGTACAGTTTTCTCATCAATAAAAGATAGAATATGGCAAAAGAGACATGGTTGGAATGAACAGCGATTGTCAAAGGCAGGGAAGAAAGTAATGATCAAGGCTGGGGTTCAGGCTGTCCCTACATATTCTATGTCTTGTTTCAAAATACCTTGATTCATTGCTCAATGACATTCAGTTAATGATAAGTAATTTTTGGTGGGGTGATGGAATAAAAGGGAAACCTATTCTGCACAAATAAGGATGGGTTTCAGCCTTTGAGGCAGTTGAAGTTGTTTAATCTTGCGGTGCTACCAAAGCAGGCTTGGCACATTGGCACACAAACCTCCACACTTTTACATCAAATTTACAAAGCTAAATACTTCCCTAACTTTGATTTTTTTCTTCAAGCAACAGAAGGTTCTCTCCCCTCTTGGACTTGGAGAGGGATCTGCGAAGTTTGCAAATATATAGTAGCAGGCAGCAGATGGCGAGTCAGGAATGGAATCAATATCAAAATTTGGCATGACAGGTGGCTACCTCAACCTTCAACTTTTAAAGTGATATCTCATTCTGAATCATTGCCTGATGATTCTACTGTGGATTCCCTAATAGACAGTACTAAAAGAGCTTGGAAGTTGGACCTATTGCAAAACCTTTTTTGGCCTGATGAGGTTGATCTGATTAAGAGTTTTCCAATAGGAGATTCTCATAATCAAGAAAACTCATCTAGCATTATGCTAAAAATGAGTTTTTTACTGTAAAATCGGCCTACTATCTAATCAAACAACAGTCCACAGATTGGCAAAATGTAGCTTCGTGCAGCAATAGTATGGTGACAAATACATGGAGTAGATTATGGAAGCTGAGTTTGCCAACAAAAATCAGAATTTTTCTGTGGAGAGTTTGTACGGACACTTTGCCAACAAAGGTCAAGCTTCTAACATGTGGGGTATCGCTGGATTCATCTTGAGTTGTTTGTCAAGCTCCATTTGATGACATGAATCACACCTTCTTTTCTTGTCCAGTAGTTATTCAGTCATGAGCACTCAGCCATTTGTCTACAAAAATTCATTTGGATACCGCTCAGCAAGTCACAATCCGGCTTCCTAATCTTCTACAGCATTTGCCAAGAAAAGACATGGAATTGGTAGCTGTAATACTATGGAATCTTTGGTACAATCGCCACGGAGCTACCTTTGAAGGTTCGTATAGAGACCCCCTTGGTTCAGTTTCGTTTTCCATAAACTATTTGCACCAATATCATGAACCTATTTCAAGTCCAACAAGGGGCCAACAACTTCTTTTCAGCAACAAGCCACACAAACTCATTGGAAAAAACCTCAAATGGACTTTGTCAAAGAAAATTCTGATGGGGCCACATTTCCTGCAGAAGGCTTCCCTGGTACTGGGGTAATGGTGCATGATGATGCACACAATTTCATAGTTGGATTGTTTAAGAAGATCCCAGGTATTTTAGCTCCAGAGGTGATCAAAACTTATGCAGCAAAATTTGCAGCTAAATTGCTGATTGAATTAGGCTTGCGTTACGTTGTTCTCGAAGGTGACGGTCAAAAGATTATAAAAATTCTTCAGCAATGTGATTCTGATGATTCAGCATGTAGAGGTGATTGATGATGTCTTGCAATTTATGCAAAATTTCAACAAGTGGGAAGCTATATGGATACCGCAATCTTTGAACGGTGCAGCTGATAGTTTTGCTAGGAATGCTTGTACTGTTATGGATTACTATTTGCGGAAACATTCACCTCCATTTTTCGTATTATCCGCACTCGAACCATATCTTTTTCCATTTTAATAAAACTTCATGCTTTTTCTATCAACAACAAAAAAAAAAAAAATCACTAATATCTCTAAATCTATCACTATTCTATTTCTTTAACTTTGAAATTTGGGTATTTTCGCCTCTTTTTTTCTAGACACGCATGCAAATTTTTATGAAATGACTCATACGATATAAAGTAATGATTGAGAGAGTTTTATAAGTACATGTAACTTATGAAATTATAGTGTCTATTATGCTACTAGAATCCATTGCAATATTAGCTATAATCTCTCTCTCTCTCTCTCTCTCTCTATTTGAGGGGTTTGCTTAAGAAACAAAAAGTTGTCAAGATATCTTTGAGCTAATCAATTTAGCATTTAATCGTCCTACAAATGTATGTTCAGTTAAACTAATTTATACACATCTTCAAGTTTTGGAACACCATTTTGTACTTGGTATAGTTAACAAGTGTCGTAATAAATGGATGCAAATTGGAAATTTTTTTTGTGACTTCCTCAACTGCAATTGCTGAACCCCCTTGTTTACCCTCTTTCATCAAAATTTACAACTTCCCACCACAGCAGATGAAAGGGGAACTGTCAAATCGTCATCAAGTTTTGTGCTGATAGGGTGAGAGGGTGAGATTCCACCAATCCAGCAACAACTGACACTACAGAGAACTTGTATGATATTTCCCAACTTCCCTCAGTGTACACAAACCTCAAGAAATAGTGCATGTACCTATTATAGTAACCTTTTCCTCAGGCAAAGCACAAATTGCCAGATGGATGCTAAGAAACTAGCTGCTACCATTGCAATAGTTCCAGCCACGGATTTGTTTTTATTGTATGATAATTTCCAGCTCCCAAACCGCATGCCCACAATAGCAGCTGTACCTGGAGCAAGACAAGAATACAAATCCTTAAAACTTGCCAATTTTGTGTAAAAAGTTTGAAACATAAATTATGAGAGTTGAGCAACAGACAGTTCTTGTTTCTCCTGTCAAAAAAGAATGCGTGGAGCAATAACAATGATTTGATTGAGTAAAATAACTTAAGATATCAAGAAAGGATAAAATGCATCCGGTTAGTCATTTGTCAAAGGTTGCAGACCGCGGCAATAGCCACCGGAGAAGTTCTCCAATAGAGAGCTCAAAGTTAACGTGATTGTGGTTAGATAACACAGCATTTTCTCATCAAATCCTTCATCAAATTTCTCATTTCGAACGAAGTCTTGAGGAATTTCCTGAGGTACTAAGCCAAGCAGAATACAAGAACCAGTTCAAAGTGTAGAGATACAGATAATTAAACAATCGGTTGAAGAGAAATTACGTAGCTCCTGTTAGGATAGGGGAAATTTTTCTAAGAAGTGGTAATGTTCCCACTTTTTTCATGACATTACTGCATCAAATAACCAATATGTTCTGACAAGTGGACCAGATTACTTAGTTCGACTGGTTGAACCAAGAATCTATTAGTTTGTTCGGCTTAATTATTGAGTGAGTCAAACTTGATCATAATTTGGTTCAATCTAGTGAAAACGAATAAAGTTGTATTGCTTTCTCATTTTGCCGCTTATTAGATTATTTGGGATAGAGTTGTTTTTACCTTTACCGTTTTCTAACACTTGATTCTGCTTGACATGAGTCAACAAATGTTATAAACATGTGAATGCAATTTAATTTATGTTAGAACCACTTACTTATGTACTTTTTTTTTTTTATAGTTTTCGTAAAAATATAAAAAAAATGGTATAACAATACGACTTAGGTTCTGTTTGATAAAACTGAATCTGAATTCTGAATTCTGAAATCTGAATACTGAAACAATTAATTTGCTGAATTTTAAGCACTGAAAAAAATATATGAATGTCTGAATTTTAATGCTAAACCTATTTATGCTGTTTGATAAATATTTATAGCTGAATGCTTAATAAGTTTAATTTGACAATTTTGCCCTTATATCCTTTCATTCAAAAAAGAAATAGAATCTATGATTTAATTAGTTTAAAATTGTTAGGTATGAAAATGACAATATTTATTTTTAAATCAAATTACTATAAAAGATGAAATATATTATATTAGGAGTATGGAGAAGATGTGAAAGTCATTAAAAAGGGAGAAAAGAGAAACTAAAAATCGTTAGATAGAGAATATTATGTTGTTTAATTAGATAAGAATTTTGAACATAATTAACAAACAAGGGTAATTCTATTGATTCTTATCAGAATTAAGCATTCAGTTAGGATTCTTGTGCTGAAAAAAATACACACAGGTTCAGCACTGCTTAACAAGTTCAGCAAATAGATTTTCATTTATCAAACACTCAAAACATCTGAATGTCTGAAAAAATTCAGATTCACCACTTTTTTATGTTATCAAACAGACCCTTAGTTGGTTGAACCAGTTAAACCAATGAACCATGAAAAAATCATTGCTTAATATAGAGCTCTGACATTTGATCAAGACTTCCGTCATCCTTGCAGCCAAGTTTTCAAGGATAGAGTCAGTCTGCCTATTGGCAAGTGAGTTTTTTGGGTGTTTGTCTAAAACTTTACTATAGTTTACTGTAGAAGTTTTTAAAAAGATTTTTGAAGTGTGTAAATTTTTGAATATTTTGAAGTGTATAATTTAAAAATTTTGAGAAGTTTTTTGAAGTTACTGTAGCTAAAGTTTTTTAAAAACTTGTAGCAAACAAACTTGGCAAAAAACTTGTCTGCCAAACAAGGCCAGAGTATTTCAAGCTCAATCTCGAATGATTTTGCCCTAGTTTAGATTCAAGTTTATGTATTTCACACTAGTTACAATGGTATATAATCCATATATAGGCTTACAACATGATAAGATAACAAAAAATAAAATGATAACTAACCTATTCTATTTCTATCAATGATAAATAATCCATTTTATCATTATCAGATCTCTAATTGATATACAATTTAAAATTTAAAAATAGATATCTATAACTCACTCAAACACAGTACAAAGGTCGCACATTGCTGAAATTGCCATGGGTGAAGTTCTCTAATAAAAAGCACATGCTAAGGTGGCTGTGGTAAGGTAGCGTATTGATCCTTTGAGAATCTCCCTGATGCAACGATGAGCCAAGCACGATTTAAGAAGCTAGTCGAAAGATGTAGAAAATTAATTATTAATTGGTGAAAAACAGCATAGAAAAATTGTTTGATGAGTTTTCATATAATTAATTTTCATTAGCGGTATTACTGCCTAATGTATAGATTTATAGTAGTGTTTTGAAAACGTGATCACTTGGACTTGACAAATACTTAATGTACATATGAGCACTTGGACTTGACAATTAACAATTGACCCAATTTAGAAGCTAACTTGAAAATTTGCTTGAATTCCATTGTCAATTTTCAAGTCACAATCGAGAGGGTGACAATTAACTTGGGTCAGTTTTCAATTGTCAAATTAATGTCAATCGTAGTACCATAAATTTTTTTGTCGTTAAACTAGCTGAAGCCTTTGATGCTCGAGAAGCTCTTTATCTTTGACAAGACACTACTGAGTTTCCAAGCTTCATTCCGACGCATCTTCAATTATCAAGCTTATTAATGAAAAGGAAGACTTTCTATTCATTTTAGGCCCAATAATTGAAGATTTTCATTTGGCTTTATTTTTTTTTTTAACGCAACAACAGGATTCCTATAACCTAATTTAACCTAATCTAGGGGATGAGAGTGGAAATTTGATGTGAGTATAAACTCCATCGAAAAAGACCAATTAAGGCCGCCACATATAGTGTCAAATTGACGGGAGACAAGGGTTGAATTATTGACCTCCCACAGCCTAGTGGCTCATTTGGCTTTATTAGATCAATACATTATTGTCAATGTACTTCGGATTGCAAGAGAAGCAAATAAGGTTGCGCACCGTTTTAACTCATCATGCAAAAACTCTAACCTTGTTTCAATTTGATCCAATAAATGAGTTTAACTCGAAGTGACCCCAAATTGAAACTTATACAAAAAGCCAAGTTTGGTTCGTGGGCAACTCGATTTAACATGTATTAGGATAAAGTTGTATTTTTACTTGAACGCGATCTTTTTTTTTTAGTCTAAGTACTGATATTGATTATGGAACTTTTTCATTTATTGAGCTAGGAGAATCCAATGTTTAATCTAATTCATTTATTTTTGAATCGGAGATGATACAATATGCCTATATATAAATTATTTGTTATTTTTTTTAAAGGGCAAAAAGGTGTACAATTGATGTTCACGTTATAGGTCCAATAAAACAACCGACAAAGTACGCAAGATGATATTATTGTGACATGCATGCTATGGGTTCACGGAGCACTGTGCTCGGTACAATCTAAAATATATCGGACATGACAATAGTTAATCTCCTACGTTCTTGTTTTGAAATGGGTAATTGGGTAAGTAATAATTCTATATCTTCCTTGGTCTCTAAAATTCATTCTCTCATTCTTCTTTTTTTTTTTCCTAAATTTTTTTATTCTTTCCTTTATTTTTTATTTTTTAATTTCTCATCCTTTCCCACACCCTTCTCTATTTCTTCTCTTTTTTTTTAAAAAAAAAACTTTTTCTTTTTTTTCTTTTCTTTTATTTATTTTTACCCTCTCACCCCCTCCCTCCACACTCTTTCTTGTCAGATATAAGATTTGAATTTTAACCCTAACAGTGGCTAGAATTTTAAAAACCCTTCCCTAACCAACCAATGGGGGGGGGGGGTGAGAACTTTGAGAACACTCTCCAAAATTCGTTCGAACTCGGTTCATTTAAAGTTTCGAACGAGTCTTTCACGAACACGAATGTGACGAAACGAATCGAACTACCAAACAGATCGGTTCGTTTAACAGCTCTACTCCTATCTCTAAAATTCATTCTCTCTTTCTTCTTTTTTTTTTGTTTTAAATTTTTGTATTCTTTCTTTTATTTTTGTATTTTTAAATTTCTCACTCCTCCCCACACCCTTTTCTCTTTCTTCTCTTTTTTTTTTTTTAAAAAAAAAACTTTTTCTTTTTTTTCTTTTCTTTTATTTTTTTTTACCCTCTCACCCCCTCCCTCCACACTCTTTCTTGTCAGATATAAAATTTGAATTTTAACCCTAACAGCGGCTAGAATTTTGAAAACCCTTCCCTAACCAACCACTGGGGGGTGAGAACTTTGAGAACACTCTCCTAATCATTAGATCAACTCTAATGATTCATTCTCTTTTTCTTCTCTTTAAAATTCCTCTAACCAAATTCTTGTTTAATTCTCCATGAGAGAGACCAGATAATCCGGTCTTTCCCCGGGAGAAAGGGTCAATTCCCTAGTTTTATTTATTTTTACTAATCTCAGAAGTCAAATACAAATTTTTCTTTGAATTTGAAGGAATTTTTACTATTAGAAGACATGCATGCAGATAGATTTGTTGTTTCACTTGATTTTATTTGTGTCAAGTTGATTTCAGATCGATCTATACCAACCATATTTAATGTACTTACCGCTACGAGTGCAAATATTTTATCAAAAAAAAAAAGGGTATTTGGACGAACCAAACGGATAAAATCCCCCTAAAACAAATCATAAATTAGACCGAGTAAATTGTCTCCGTTTAGAAGCAATTTACTCGGTCAATTGTCAATTGCCAATTCACTTGGTTCAATTATTGGTCAAGGAGTCAATTTTCCACCGTCAATTTATTGGTCAAATGGAGAGCCGTAAACGATCCGAAGTAAGGCGGAACACGTGTTCCAGTTTGAACTGTCCATTTCCATTAAAAGCGTGTCCTTCCCATTTGTCTTTCATAGTGGGAGTTTTGTTTAAGTTTTGTTATTTTTTCCTCAAATTTAATAGTTTTTCAGATCTATGTGTTAGATCCGAAATTTTTTGAATCTTTTCCTCAGTTTAAGCATCAATTTTGAATTAAAATCAGTTGGATAACAGATCTAAGAAAATAAACATGCACAGATAGTTATGAAGTAGCTCGTGCAATTCATTAGATGTTATAATTTGTGATCAACAATGTAATAGTTTATATTTTGTAACTCTGTTAAATCTAATGATTTTTCAAATCAAATATATGTGTGACATATTTTATATATTTTCTGCCATTAGTGTACAGTTCTTTGTCAATCAAATCATATTGGACAATTTTTCACTAGTTTATTAATAATATTGACTTCTGTTCTATTTTAAAAAAAGTATCTATATTCAATTGAAATTCAAAGAGATTGAATATAGGGTATGTATGGATTGGACTACTTTTGACATGCACATTTTTTATTGTGAAATTTACAGTAATACATTCTAAAAACACTCTATAATATACTCAAAATATTTTAAATACACCTAATAAAAATACAAAAAAGAATTAAAAATACCAAATCGTACCCTCTCTTTTCTCTTTCACTCATCACCCACCATTGCCATCATCGCACCCTCTCCCCTCTCCTCCCTCTTCCTCTTCACCTTCCTAATTCCTTCGTTAGGAAGGGGAGGGGGAAAGACTAGCAAAGGAAGGAGGAAGGCGATCGGGAAGAGGGAGGATAGAGAGGAGGGAAGAGGGATGGTGATGTGTGAAGGTAGTGACGTGTGGCGGCGGCGGCGGCAAGGATAGTTAAAATTTTTTTGAAAACATTCTAATAAAATTTTAAAATATCCCAACAAATAACTATGATGACAAGTTTTTCACCTGTATTGCTACAATCTAATTTTTAAAAAAGAATTAATCCATACGGAGTCATAGATTTAAAGGATTGCCATCTAAAAGGTGGATCTCAATGAAGTTAGATGAAGCACATAAAGCAACACATATCCATTTACGAAGTACCATTTCAATTTTCCGAAGTCAATTGTTTGGACCAACAATTTTTCAAATTTAACACACTATTGTCTCTCTACCAAATATTTTGACTAAAATTTTGCCTGAAGTAAGGGGTTAACTTCACTTGTACCCTTCGATTATACTCGAGTTCCCACTTTGATCTTTAATCTTTAAAGTGAGACTAATTTAATCCTTGAAGTATAAATCTATCCAACTTAGTGGCTGTTGAACATCATCTTGAAATAAAACATAGCCCATCAATTTCTTCTGCAACTTGAACTTTACCATTGCCAACATCAAGTTCAAAATGCACCCAATGGAAGTCTTATATCCGTCATAAAAAAAAAAAATTAACGTATGTTCTATAGCAGGATAGGCATTTAGAAGCTTTATGGTCTAAATACTCCAAGCTTGCATTTAACAAACTCTGTGGATGGCATCAAGGATTGTTATTTTTCCCTTTTTTGGGTATAAGAAAAATGCTTTCTGTCTCGAAGGATGATGGTCTAACTTCAAATTTGATGCAAGACAACACTGGCATCACAATTGGATCAGAATAATGTTAAATCAACTAAAACTTGAAAAGCCTCTCTTCCTTGAATTGACAATAAGCTTATCAGTTAATTCGACTGGTGAAATGGAAGCCAGAGTCATAAGGTGGCTTAAAGGATCGATATCCTGGCAAGTGGGAATTATCAGTACTTTGCAAAGCCATTGAATGGAAGGGGGTTACAGAAGGTGCTTGTTCTGCTGAAACCCGTGCTTCTGAAATCAGTTGCCAGTTTTGCGATTCCAGTTGCGATGCTGGCTGTGGTATGCTGACACTTCCTTGCATAAGCTGCTCCAGAGAGGCAGATTCAGGCTCATGCAATGCCCAACTTGGAGTTGACAGAAGAGAGAGAGCACACGGCAAATTTTGCGATTCATTCAAGTGAGATTGAGCATGTCCAGGAGACACGTCTACTCCTACAAGCATTCAACAGGCAAAGAGGAGTCCAATCATGTATTAGAAGAAACAAACAGCAACAGGTAAAATATGCTCAGTACAAGAAGTTACTGTAGTTTGTTTGTTTTGTTTTTCTAAATAATCTCAGTGATAGGATTATTCTCTGATGAAAAAGACAAGCCACTGAGCATACTTCTTTATTCAAGTCTCTCATGATTTTTGTTTGTTTTGCTTTTATGCCACATGAATAGCAAATTCTAGTAAATTGATGAAACTTGCGAGCTTCAATGAAGTGTAAACTTGAAAGGTTGTAAAATATCAGCCTGGAAGGGTTACAAGAAACTCCCTCACGGTAAAAGATGGATCATTCAAAGAAAGGGGAAAGATTCAACAGAAGCAGCAATAGACTCCATGTAGATAACCGGGCTAGATGTACTGAAAAACTTGGAGAAAACAAGAGTAAACTGGACCTTTGGATTCAATCCCATCTGTGTAACAAAGCGTTCTTGGACCTAGGTGTCTGGGATTGGCTAAGCTGAGTTCAAAGTATGAGCTAACTTGTATGTTTCCAATGCTGCAATATTTCTGATGTTGCTTCTTTAACTGTGATACTCAATAAATTTGGCAATGCTTGCAACAGAAAAAAGTTTTCAATATGAGCTCTTCAATCAGATGCATAGAAAGGTAGATATGATGTTACTGTCTAAAAACTATGACTTCAATTGGTTTCGCAAAGGCGGTGGAACTCACCTTAATTTTGCTTAAGTGAGTGTATTAATCAGAGTTCTTATGCATCTCTAGTTGGAAATAGGAGGAGACATTTTTTTCATCAGGTATTAAAGGAGCTGAGCTTTGAAAAGAACAGGGGCGGGCCAATCCTCGTCCAGGTCCTGGTGAGAAATGGCATTTGGAACCCCCATAAGAAAATATTGCTTCCTATCAACATTACCTGAAGCCCTGATCAGGGAATTTCCTGCATTTGCCATCTTCAAGCCGCTAGAACACTCCCATGTTCTATTTGATGATGAGGATGGCATCCTGCTCAACAGAAAACTCGGTGCTCTCCTTCCTGTGCAGGTCCACAGTAAAGAGAATACAAGGCATTTCAAAATTTCATGTTTCAGTTTCAGTGGATGAAATGTTAGATAAGCAAATTACAATAATCAGAGCAGCAGAAAGCCAGCATGAAAAATCCTCAAGAGTTTGAGAAGTCACCATATAAAGAAGATGGAAGTCCCATTGAGCTTAGATGCATTGCATCTGGTTGTGGCCTGCGCCGCCTGGCATTGTGATCAGAGAGTCGCCTACGACAGCTTCTCTTTTTATCATCAAATTCCGACAAATTATGGAACCTTTAAAATTAGAAGCCAAATTATGCTGTTTACATCCTTAAAATTTGACCTAACAGTATCTAAAAGTTAAAAAAAAAAAAAAACTGCATGAACAACACAAAAACATTGGTAGATAATATGAATGCCAGTAACTAACCTGCTGCACTGTTGGCAAAACCTTCGCTCGACCCCAGCCACAATGACCTTGGGGCTTTTGGAATGGCTTTCGCAGATTCTGTGGCGGCGATGATAATCTTTAGCTGCTGTAAGGTCAAGGTTGCATCCCTCCACTTGGCAGCGACTAGTTTGCATGCCTTGATGGGACGCTCTAGATCTCTTTCCACTATTGGAAGACAAACTGGAATTAGTTATAGAGCTCAGATGCTTGGAGTCCTTTGGCATTCCAAGTTTCAGGCCAACTACTGGTTGATCAAAGCCAACAGAAGCTGCAGGTGCTGAATAACTTTCACCTTTCTCCACCCCGATGAAATCTTCTTCCTTTCTATTTTCATTAGGCCAAGAGTTAACTGTCCCAAAATAGTCTCTGTCTAGTTCAGCTGCCTTTCCACCGTCCATGGCAGAATCCTGCGAATGCATTGATGCAGGGTACTTTGTCAGTTCAAACTCCATCACAGAGCATGATTACCATATAAGTAGTCCATCTTCATCTTAGCAGAATATCCCAAAAAAAAAAGTTGCTGTCCTCGATTACCCGATCTTCATCAATTCAAGAAAGATTAGAACAGATTCAGCTCTTGATATCAGGGTGTGATGTGATGATTTCAGTTCCTTTTTGGCAGTGACACAGCGCTTGAACGGATGCAACCATAGAACATGGGCTTGCCTATAGGGAAAAGAGTGTCATGGGGCTATAAGGTAGTTATAATAACTGGATCAATTAGAGCTAGAGAAAGAACTGACAAAAAAGAGAACTGATTCAACACAAGAAATTCCCTGGTTAAGGGGCAATTTTAAGTCGTCCTAGCAACAAAATGTAGGGTGGCTAAGGCTTAGGTAGTTGCGTTGGTGCTCCCTTCAGGAAAACATGTTAGTAGATAGATTGCTCCCAGGGCCTAGCGGAGACCCACACACCTTAAACTCCAACTAAGGCAACAGAGACAGGTTAAAGAATCTGGCTGAACAACAGCGAGAGGGGTACCATACCACCTTTATAAATCGTCACTTTCGGTCCATTAGCCTTTTGGCAGTCCAAAAATTTTCTCTTGTAGCTAGCAGAATCAATCACCAAGTTTGGAATTGAATTCGTCAGGTTCCCATGTGGGTTCTTCCCTTTTTCCGTTTTGGTGAAGACAACAAATGCTTAGCACATGCATTGGAAGACAAATTAATTCACAAAAAAGATTCACCATGCATCCCTAGTTTTTTACTGTAATGAAGGAACAGTCGTGTGTAAAAATTGACTTCACTCTGTGATTTCATCATCGTGTAAAATAAAAGAGTTGTTCTTTCTTTCTTGTGCAGCTTAATTGATTTTCTCCATACTGTATGTAACACTTTAGAATGTGAATACAACTCTTTGTTTTGCGCAAAGTCTAGAACTAGCCTAAAATTCTGACTTGCTTCAACTCTTGGAGTAGCTGCAAGTCAAGAATTTCAACTTAATTCAAGGCTTATGATTTGCATATATGCAATCTAAAATGTTATCTGAAATTTAGCCTCCATGGCATCAATTGGAGTTCCTGACTTTTCTTCCATGAGCCGAGACAGGCAAGAAAATATCCTAGTTGCTGGTAGTTGTAGCAGGAAAGTTGGCCTAGAAGTATTCCTTGGCCAATGAACATTCTTACAAAGTCTAGCTGTCCAATCTCTCTCCAATAATTTCAGAGAAATCTTACTCTTTCATCTTTCTGTCAAATAGGAAACTCTGCTACACCCATTAATAAGCTCTCAATAAGGTTGGTGCAGGAGCATTAATCCCTGCAATTTCATTGTCAACTACTATAGTGTGCAATCAATCAAAACTCTCTTTCTTCAATGTTGATGGGTGACCTCACCAATGTTCCAAGACTCACGCTTTTTTGAGGAAATCCAAAATGAATTCTACACAGTTGATGCAGGAACCAGTACAGCCACAAAAGCTACGTGTGGCATTCAGCAAGCACAAGTCATTTTGAACTGTTGTGTTGTGCGTTTTTTCGGATGCCAATTCAATCATTCACCACTTGTGAAAGAAGCTCTTGGCCCTCGCAGTAAATGCTCTGAAAAGGGTTTAGCATTTTTCGTACAAAAACATGCTCAGAACTAATCCAGATTGTGAACGCTCCTCCTCCTCCTCCTCCTCCTCGTCGTCTAAATCACATATAACCTGTTACTATTATGTAAATATCCGCGCTAACAATTATTATTTTTTCTTGCAACCTAAGATAGAATGTGAAGAATGCAAACTATAATGTTTCGTGTTTTATCACTTCATTGTGTGTCAAACTGTCATATCATATGGATTATGATGAACAAATTGCTTCTTGGAAGTAGTTGCAATAAAAGTAAATAACTGGACCGGACAAAAGCTGTAGATCCTCTTGTCTTTACTTATTTGGAAGCAATAATTCAATAGCAGCAGATTGTAGTTGCCGAAGTAAATAGCCAAGAACAGCAGTAACTAACTAGTAACTAGGACACAGTCACTTAAGAAACAGCTCTAAATTGTGCACATCAATATAATTCAACGAATTCTCAATTGACAAAAGAAGGGTATTTTTCAGCACTGCCAAGTTGTACCCAAATGAGTAATCAAAAGTAAGCGCGAAATCGGTATTCCCTAATTGTGAGCGCTCAAACTGGCGAATGATGATTAGTACTCTGAGTTATCCATGATTAGAAAATTGTCAAATGTTATAACATCTAGCTTGCAACACCGTTTATGAAAATGTTAAGAAGGGAAAAAGGATCATTGATGTTCAAGGCTGATGATCTAGCCCCATAACACAGATATTTGATGTCCTCACACAAAATGTAATCTCACTTTTACACGGGCCCTTTTTCCTATTGAAAAGAATCAATGGCAGTTTCCTACTTCTTCCTCTTAATGATTCAAATCTCTGACGTATCGGTTATCAGTATATCGTTTTATCAACTAGACTGCGATTTGTCGTCGTTTTTACTAAAATCTTGAAATTCTTATAATCTTTCCCAGGCTAAGAGACCATATAGATTGATTCTATCATACCACCTATGGCTATAATCGAGCCAACTTGAAGGATGGTGCAATATCATGTAATTTGTGGGCATGATTTTGGTACAACATTATTGTAATCCGAATCCCATGCATTTTCCTCGTGGGAAAATCAAAATATATAGCTGCATCAGAATTTGATTGTCTTGTCTACAGCACAGAGACCGACAAGTACCTTTGTCACCACAAGTAATATCTACGTCGTTCTCATCCTCTGCTGAATTTAAAGATGTACAAAGGAGCCACAGCTTGGACAGACTCTTGGAATTGAAACACCCAAATAGGTCCCCAGCGGCAATAGTTGGGTTTGATGTCAAGAATTACTCCCTAGAATTCTGTTGGACAAATTCCAACCACACTTTTCCTCACAAAGTATGCAGAGCCAAAACTGTTGCAGTTTGAAGGACCACTCTCTCCGCCACACCAATCGATGCGCGTATTCAACAAAAGCGGAGGCCGCTCTTTTCACTGGAGACTACATGCCAGAATTATTCGATTAAAAATAGAGCATGTCAAAGTCACATCACCAAGTTTATATATATATATATATATATATATATTATATTGAATAAATCTTATATACATCGATAGCATATACATTATTACCGTTGAATCCATGATATATATGTAATAATTAAATTTTAAATTTAAATTTTACATAATTATTATTTATCTAACGCTGACAATGCATACATTGTCAGTGTAAGGAAAATTAATTCATATATATATATATATATGTATGTATGTATGTGTATGTATTTATTTATGTATATAAAAGCCGACAAGCTGATTTATGATTGAACTCACACGTACTCTCTTACTTGTAAGCACATCCATTGAATGTGCCTTCATCACTAATCATATTACTATTAAGGTGGCGAATTCGGTAAAAATTTCATAAACGGATTTCTTGCTTTTTTCCAACTGGAATAAAAGGTGAGTTAAGAAACTTCGGAAAATGTGTGGATTTTAGATTGTGCACTCTTCATTGGAAGATGTTGCTTTGGAAGATTTACAGAAAAAGCATTTCCAGAATAAACTAAATGGCAGGAGGATGGGCTTTAACCAAGTCGGCTGCGGCAACCAGAGCAAAGCAAATTGGCAGCAAAAGAGATGCCCTTTTTCTGTTTCATTATCGAGCACTCAAACTTCTAATAGTTCTAACTTCTAACACCCCGCCAAGTACGTAGATGCTTCTTGTCGTACAACTGCTTTTTCAACTGAATCTTCATAGCAAATAAAAAAATTCCCCACGTTCTTGGAGAAATGTTTGCTCCAAAAACATTGGAAAAAAAAAAGGCTTCATTGTTATTGAATTGATAGGAACGAAACTGGAAAGTCCGACCAAGGGTTGTTGGTCACTTTTCCTCGAACCCAAAGGCAACAATTCCGCCCAACTAAAGAATGAATCAGGAAGGAAGTGCCCACCAGTGACCGGTCTTTCTACATCTTTTACTGATTTTATTTATAGGGCTCATCCTTGTACAATTGTGTAAGAAGATAACTGCTTTGCTTCTGGATTTGGGGCAGGGACGGTCCGTCTGAGCAGTTCACGGCCAAAATTTGGCAAAAAAAAAAATTTTACGATCCAAATTTCATCTTATATCTCATTTTTAACAACATGTATAGGACCCACAAAATTTTGTTCTAAAATTACACGTTGTTGAAAGTAAGTTACACCATGTATAAACAGAGTTACGCCGTGTGCAAAATGCACATAGGTGCAACCGTTCCTGCCCCTATTCCTTTGTTTCTCCTGTTGCACCTCTAGGCGCCTCTCAATGAAAGTATACCTTCTGTAGGGGGTTAAAAAAAAAAATAACTCAGAAAAATTCATCAACCTTTCAATTAAAATCAACTATACTTGGTTCAGTTTTGAAAAATACTAGAAACAAATCATATTAACCACCTTGTGATCCTAATTTTAGAGTTAACAAACACATAACTGAGAAGATAACTTGATGGCATAGATAACAAGAGCAATCCCTTTATTGTGTTAATTAAACCATATATTTTCTTTCCTTAGAAAGAAAAAACTTTTTAATTGAACAAAGATACAGCCAATTCCTAGCCTACCTAGTTTTTGGCTTCACCCCAGCTCGGACCACTAAATTTAGGCTTTACTTTGGGGCAATGCTTGTAGGTGCACGGCCTTGTCTCACCCCAACCCTATGATGTACTAGTATTCTGCGTGGCCGTTTCTCCCTCTACGTTTTTACTGTACTCCCAAAAGGAGAGGGTTGGAGTTGAATCTCGACAGACACAGAAATGGAAGAAATTTGAACCCGAATTTGCATTTACTATGTCCCATTATCTAAAAATCATCCGTCCAATTGTTAAGTTCATCGACGAAATGTAAAGGATGACATCGACAATTCAGTTGCAGGAAACACCCTACTGACCAGTGATGGTTGGAAGTGTGTCGGGACAACAGAATTGAGAGAGAACAAAACTCATAGCAATCCTCTCAGAGTTCCTACTGCAGCTTTGAACTCTTCCCACCAAGAGTTGAGCTCTTCTTGGTGTGAATTCTTATGCTCAATAGTTAGCTAGACCAGTCATGGCTGAGTACAATTAAGCTGAATATGGAAGCGGTCTCATCACACACGGATATATCTATCCATCATATTCACTAGAAATGATAAACAGAATCATATCAGGAAAACACAGAGTCGAGAGATTCAAAAATAGACACACAATTTGACAGGCCTTAAATTTCCATGAAACTATGTATAAAAGTACTTAGATTTGTTTAAAATCAGCAATCCGGATCTGATGAGGCATCTCGAAACCGTAATCATAACATTTGAACTTCATAATCAAGAATTTGGTCAGCCTGAAAGGGACAACAATTTACAACACTGGTGAAAGCACTGAAAACTTTATCTTATATTTTTTCCACCCTCCACTTAGTCCACACAACTATATAAGTCAAAATTTTGTAGCTAAAATCAGCCTTGAAATTACATAGAACAATCTGAAATCTGAAGTAGAGAGAAAACAGGAAAAAAGCACTCAAATATGAATACCAACACCATGTATCTGGCAGTATTATGCCTTAATGTCTTCTACCTCTGTTCCGCTTAGATGCAACCACAGTCCATCCATCTTCTGTTTCAGCTCGCTGCTGGGGTATAGACTCATCCACCATCATTTCTTCCCTATTCATGACAGAATGGGATTGTGGAACATCAACCACCATCTTTGATGAGCCATCATTTGGCAAATTACCATTATCACCATCTTCATTATCATCACTATCGCTGTCGCTGCTGGCCTGTATCTAAGTGAAAGAACAGATGGGAATGAATCCAAATGGAAAGTGTACTGCAGATTCTCAATAGCTTCTTAAGGACTGAGATTTGAAATTCTTAGTATAAGAAGAGTCTCAACTGCAGATTCTCAATAGCATGTTAAGGACTTTCCACTGTAGATTCTCAATTGGATCTCAAGGACTCACATTCAAAACTCTTAGTATAAGAAGAAGTCTCAACTCTGTTAAATACCCTGGATAATTGTCATTGACAAAACATTTGTCAACCAGCTACAACATCGTTACCTGTGTAACATGGGTGGCCACTCCTGGTGGAGGATTAGTTGCCCTAAGCCTTTGTATGGAACTAAAATCACCTTTCAAACATTCTTCATGCATAAACATCAATTTTTCAGCTATCTGCTTAAAGCAATTCAGTGACAAAAAATAAAAAAATAATGTTAAAAAGTGCCCAAAAAAGTGGAAAACGATCAAGATAGACCAAACCATGTTACATCGGCAAATATGCAATTGATATCATTAATCATAGCTGTCATCCAGAAAAAGAAGCATGGTTTCCAAATATCCATCCCCAAAGGAAAATTGTATCGGCCTTTTATGAGATTGGTCATAACTATTGTGATTTCGCTACTCGCATTAGTTTTTCCAATTAAAAGATAGCTAATTCTAATTTAACCACTATATTTTGGTTCTAGTAACCTCCTTATATGAACTAGAGAGTATTTGTTCATTAGAGTTAGTGCTTCTGCTGATGTCAAAAAATTCTTAAGAATGCAAAGTAATACAGAACAAAGTCCCAAAATTCCAAAAGGAGAAGAAATCTAACGTAGGTGTGCAATTCAGCCAATCACCAAAAGTATCATTTACCCACAAGTTCAACATTGAGATAGACATTGCTGGCTCTAGCAATTCTTTCTGTCCCTTTATAGTAGAAAAAAAGTCTATCATGTATTTGGACATGATATGGAATAGATGCATAATGGAAATGAAACTTTTAAGCAATTATTTTTTTCAAGCCTGTTAAAGCAAAAGGGATGTTCAAACCATACTTAACCTTCAGATCCTCTTTATTGCAAAGAGAAATTGAAACTTGAGAAGAATATAAAGCCAAAAAATCCACAATCATCACAAGCCCTAACACTGCATAGCAAGTTTACCATTTTGAGAAAACCCTAGGTAATCAAGGGTTAGACAAGATAGGCTTTCTAAATTTCAGAATCCAGAGCCACAATAGTTCTGAGAGGAATTGCAGATGCTGATTGTCATCAAGCACATTTCAGACAAAAAACTTAGAATCCCCAAAATCAAGTCAAATGACCAAACAGATAGTATTCTGAATACCTAAAAAAATAGTTTAACATCTATCCTTGGCCTTGCTGCAATATTAAGGCCATGCGTTATTATAACCAGAACAATATGGCAGGGATTGAAGGAAATCTTGATGGTGATCTAAATAATAGTAATCTCTTTCCCCTTGTTCTTGTCTATTTCTGTGCATATATCTTGAAACATACATTCTCTGTGGCCATATATCATGTTTCATAAGACAGTCACATGCAAAAAGGAAAGACCACAAGTTACAAAATGCTTGCTTTTCAAGATCCCAAAATTCCAGCTTTACTGTTTAACTACTAAACTCAAAGCATAAAGGTTGCAATTGTCTAAAAGAAGTATACTACAATCTACATCTCTGCATGTTAAATGAATATTGAATAGCATGCACACCCAGCTTCCTTCCCCTTATTTACTAGCAAGCTGTGAGTTAGAAAATTATCCTTTTATCTTTATCTCTCACCATTCCCTTCAAACCTCAACCTCCAGTAAAATGCAAAATAAATTACAAATCCCAACTCCATTAATCAGCTTTTCCCTCCTGTCCTCCTGCTTCAAGAACATCTCTAGATATGTTTTAGTACAGAGCCTCCAGCATTCAGACTGGGAATATTTTAGTTTTTCTTAAAAAGCGTCATTTATAAGTATCTCAAGCCCAAACCACCTGTATGATCAGTCATCGAATAGTGGCAGCAACACTTATTCATGCAACTTCAAGCTTATATAGGAAAACAGAATTACATCGAATGATGACTAATAAGCGTAAGGAAACAATAAGACCACGTCACTTCAACCCTTGACTTCAGCTTGAATCTAAAGGATCAAATCCTTTAGAGGAAACAATAAGGAGGATGCCAATTCTTATAACCTATTCAATTGATAATATAATTGAACAAGTGCACTATTTTTTTTCCCTTCAGAGAGGAGGAAGGTACTAGGATAAAGAATACTCTCTTTCAACCTCGCAAAAAATTCTTAAGAGCCCTTCAAGCCTTGAGCCGTAGACTTGTTTAAAAAAATCTGACATGCCAAGGGCAATTATCTTGATTTGAGAAGCAGTAACTTCTCAACCGTTTAAGCGAACTAAAATCATTGCAGTGCAATAAACAAAAGCTCAAAGCGACAGGCATCAAACAGTTTAGCTGAACTAAGTACCTCCTCTATACTGCCATCGGCAATCTCAGTACCAAGAGATAGCATTGAATCATCAAGAAGATCCTCCACGTCATCCATATATACTTTCTCTGAACACCCGAATTTCCCAAAAAAGATAAAGACAGAGAAAAAAACCTAAAAAAATCAGAGAAAACTCAAGCAGACAGAAATAAACAAATAAACAACAGAAAAAACGCAAGAATTTGCTGAATTCATTTTCAAATAAGAAATTTCCAAAATTCAACTGAAATTGAAAACCTTTGGATCCAGCAAGAAGTGAAAAGAGGTCGAGGGCGAGTTGCTGGGACTTAAGACGAGACTGGGGGCCACCCCACTCGTTCTGAACCGCCATTTGAAGTGCTGTCCATCGAGAAAGCAGTAAATTGATGCCTTGTTGGAACTCAGCCGCCGCCTCCCCTGTCAGCTGGGGAGCAGCAGCCGCCGATGACTTGCCGGTGCCGGTGTTGCTTCGGTAATTGGAGTCCATTTTTCGGTTTAATTCCTAGTGAAACCCTAACCTCTGTTGCTTAATAATGCTTATTGTTTGGAGTCATTTTTCTTCTCTTTCTTTTTTGAAGAATGTTTTGGACTGCTCTTTAATCTTTCAAAAACCTTACGGGTCTGAATAAATAAATCCAAAATCATTCCTCCTGGATATGGGTACCCAATGAGTAACGCCCGTATTTTTATAAATACAATAAAGTAAAAATATATAAATTTCAAAAAATATAAACACTATCTAATTTTTATTTTCAAATAATAAAATTAATATTCAAGAAGTTGAATACAATATTATTAAAAACTAACTATTATCGATTGTTTCGTTTTATTTTTGAAACTTCAACTATATTATACACTAGCAATCGAGGTGCTATCAACGTGTGTGCAATTTATCAAAAAATATTTTTAAATGAAAGAATCACATAAATAGTATAAGTGAAAATAAAAAAAAACGTTGGTAAAGAAGAATGTGAGAATTGGAAGGAGGTAGTTTTAGTTGAGTAAAAATTGTATATTTGTTGATAATAGAGATAATGAATAATAGAGATAAGTGTTAATATATAATAGAAATAATAGTAAATTTGAAAATACACAAAGTTGTTAACTGCTTACAAAGGCTTTATTATTGTAAAGATATATAATTATATATACATGGATTTGGGTAGGGTCTGATTTTTATAATCTATATCCAAATTTAAACCCATATTAGATCCTATCCAAACTCATAACTCTTTTACAGGGTTTGGATTTAAGAAATTAAATCCAAAACCCATCTTACTACATTAGGTCTAGGTTGGATTTGAATAAGAACTGATCTATTGATATGCCTGATCATACATCCTTTTTCTTATTCATCAAATAATCAAATTTACCGTTAAGGGGGGGGGGGGGGGAGAAATTTCATATATTTATTCATAGCTTTTAATCCCTCAAGTTTGGAATGAAACATTTTAGAACCTCATGAAATTTGGTTCGAGTATCAAATAGTTTTGTTTGGTTTTAAACTCTAAACACTCCTAAAGAGCCCCAAGTTGAATGTTATAGTGTTTAAATTCGAATTAATTTTTCCTAAAACTCTTGCAATTCGGTACGTTTATTGGTTGATTGAGTTCAAACAATTTTCATTAAACTAATTTGATTTATCTTTCACGTAGGTTCCAAGTCTTATGCTTTATCAAAAAATGCTCAAAGAATCAAATAATAAGAGTTAATTCTTGGTTAGGCTTGGTTGAGTTAATTGATTACTCAATATACAAAAACAAATTTTTAGTTGTTTTCCGAAATTTTTCCTTTTGAAAAAGTAACCTTTTTCAAATTTCAGTGCATATTTACTAAGTGAACATTTTAGTATCAAAGACTCTTTACATATGTGTGAATTTACATATTTGGAAAGGGCTTCTTCTCGTAGCTTCAAGACTTCGCTAGCAGGCATCTTTCTTGCTAGTATTTTTGTCTGTTACATGAGAGCCTATGCAATAAAACTCAACAGCCAAGTAGCTAATTTGCTGAAGAAGAAGAAGAGAGGTGGAGAATATGTCGACTGAAAATGGATGTGCTGAGCCAAAACTGGTCACTGGAGATGCCGGTTACGTCCTTGAAGACGTGCCCCACTTGTCCGACTACATTCCTGACCTTCTGGTACGTAAAACTTCATGATTCTGCAAATGGAAAACCATATTTGTACAATTATTTTTCAAGAATTCTATACCAAGTGAAACTTTCTTTTTTCGTGTTCTTCGTGTTGGTTGCAGACTTATCCTAATCCATTGCAAAACCATCATGCTTATTCAGTTGTTAAGTAAGTGTTTTAACTGCCCGCGACCATGCTATTTTTCTTGGTTTTTCATTGGTGTGTGGAATTGATGTTGCAAAACATTTTGTTCTGTGGCAGGCAATATTTTGTTAATGTGGATGACAGCGTTACAGAAAAGGTAATGGTACTCATTTTGATTGAGATTATTTTCCTGATGAAAGCGGAAAATTATTTTCCTGATCATTTTGTTCTTATGTTTTTTCCTAATTCATCTACTTGTGCTTGCGATTGTAGATTGTTGTAGGCAGAAGTAGCCCAAGAGGGACTCATTTTCGGCGTGCTGGACCTCGTCAGAAGGTTTCTTTTTTTGGTTCCTTCTTCAATTTTCTTTCAAGAATAAGATTCATCATTTTGCTAACAATGTTGAACCAATTATATTATGAAAGCTAAATTGGCTTGAATTTTCCTCAGGTTTGTTTTGAATCTGATGAAGTTCTTGCATGCATCGTGACTTGTGGAGGTCTCTGCCCCGGTTTAAACACAGTGATCAGGGAGTTAGTCTGCGGTTTACATGACATGTATGGCGTCAATAGCATTCTTGGAATAGAGGTAAATAAGTGTTCAATCAATGTTGACAGGACAGATATTTCTGCAACTGATTTTTCCTTTGTAGCAGTTCATGTTGGAGGGGAAGGACTAGGCTTCTTTTGTTTTTTCCTACTTCGTTTTGGTTCAATCCCACTGGAGGATGTTGAATGCCTGGAATGTGACTTAGTATGAATGTTCTTTTGTGATCACAGGATGGATACAAGGGATTCTATTCTCGGAATACTATCCCTTTAAGACCAAAAGTTGTGAATGATATTCACAGACGGGGCGGTACCATTCTTGGGACATCAAGAGGGGGCCATAATACATCAAAAATAGTAGACAGTATTCAGGATCGAGGAATTAATCAGGTATGGAGACTTGCCTTTCAATTCTCTTTTTTGATTTATGTGGTTCCTTTTGAATTATGGCTTCTGAGAAGCAGAAAGCATGTTTAGAACTCAATACTTGATTTTAGAACTTCTAACTTTGCGGTGAAGATTTTCCTGTTTATATTTGTGTTCAAGATGTATGACACCGAGTGTATCAGGTTTACATTATTGGAGGAGATGGTACTCATAAAGGAGCTGCAATGATCTTTGAGGTGATCCAGTTTCTCGCTTTTATTGGCTTTGGCTGTGTGATAAAATGCTTCAGATACTCTCGGGCTGGAAGAGTTGTTTGTTAACCTGGATTATTTGCAGGAAATCAGAAGGCGTGGCCTCAAAGTTGCTGTTGTTGGAATACCCAAGACCATTGACAATGACATACCGGTACTGCAATACATTCTCGTCCCCTCTTCTGATACAATAGCGCTTTTGAACTAAAAGGTTTACAAACGAAGTTCTTAGATCTTAAGCTTTACCTAATTCAGGTTATAGACAAATCCTTCGGTTTTGACACTGCTGTTGAGGAAGCTCAACGAGCCATCAATGCAGCTCATGTTGAAGCTGAAAGCATTGAGAATGGTATCGGTGTTGTCAAACTAATGGGACGTGATAGTGGTAAGTCTTCAACTCGGTAATTACAGCTTATAGTGTCTTCCAACTCCATAGGAACCATCCCTTCAATTGAACCATTGCTCTTTATGTGGCTGTCAAAAGTGACAACAATATCACTGAACTTTTGAGGCAATGGTTGTTTCACCCCTATAGGTTTTATTGCAATGTATGCAACTCTTGCGAGCCGAGATGTGGACTGCTGTTTGATTCCAGAGTCACCCTTTTTTCTGGAAGGACCTGGTGGACTCTTTGAACATATAAAAAACAGACTCAAAGAAAATGGGCACATGGTTCTTGTGATTGCCGAAGGAGCTGGGCAGGATCTTCTCAGAGAAAGCATGAAGGATGCTTCTGGAAACAAGCAGCTCCAAGACGTCGGCTTCTGGATATCTCAGAAGATCAAGGTTATTGTTGTTCAAGTCTTTGCTATAATCATCCTACTATAATGTGCTCTTTGTTTGTGGGCTATTTTAACAATAGGAGGATATAGTCATCCTTCTCAGAAAGTTTACTGCTTCTAGGAGGATATAGTCACACTCTTCACAATAACACAAATGCTTCAGCATATGCACTTGATTGATTGTATTACTACCAGGCAAGTGCCTCATGCAATTTTTGTTGCAAGTATAGATAATTGAATTTTCTATTACAGTTAAATGTATATTGAGTTTATTCTGCTCTGTGATCTCAAACTGGTATGTAAAATATCTCCCATGCTTGATGGTTTCCAGGATCACTTTTCGAAAGAGAAGAAAATGCCTGTAAATCTCAAATACATAGGTACGTCGAGAAGTTTCTATTCAGGATCTTGTCATGTTAACTTACGAAGCAATAATCTAAGTATGATTGATCGTTCATGGCAGACCCTACATATATGATCCGTGCCATTCCAGGCAATGCATCAGACAATGTCTACTGCACACTTCTAGCTCACAGCGCGATTCATGGCGCAATGGCAGGTTTCACAGGGTTTACAGTAGGGCCTGTTAATGCAAGACATGCTTACATACCCTTTTATGTGAGTTTGGTGTTTAGAGTCTTAATTTTCTTGTAGTCTTTCTGCTAGTTTCTTGATCCTAAATGTACAAAAATAAGCTAATTCTTCTGTTGGCAATAATTCGTTATATGTAACAGATTTGTGTCACTGTATGGTGTTAATGGTTTCGACTGACCATTTTGCAGCGCATAATAGAGAGACAGAATAAGGTGGGAATAACAGACCGGATGTGGGCAAGGCTCCTATCTTCAACCAACCAACCAAGTTTTCTGGACGCTAAAGATGTTGCTGAATCGAAGAAAGAAAAACCGCCATCATCGCAGTTGTTAAGTGATGATGATGGTGAAAATTTGCATAGAGAAAATCATTCAGGAAAATCTTATTTCTTGTGAAGAAGGGTTTGAAGGGGAGAGTTCCTGTAGCAAAGAGAATGTGTCAGAAGAGAAGTCATCCAACAAAGAGAATGAGAAAGGTCATCTGGATAACAGGCTGACAGCAAAACTATTTGTAGTTTTCTGTGTTCATGTCTGATTTTCAGTTAATTGCTGTTAACCTATGCGTATTTCGGGTTATCACTTTCTATCTTTAACTTTTCAGATTGCATGTTTGTCGTTTTTACTGCGAAAGTTATTGTGGTTATAAATATTAGGACATAGCAAATAGGATTAATATTTCCTACACTTACAGTGTATACACTATCAGCGTTGAATGAACGACAACTATGTAAAATTGAAATTTAAAATTTAATTTTTGCACACGTGTCATGAATCCAACAGTAATAGTGTATGCACTGTCAGTGTATATAAAATTAACTCATAAAAATATGGGTCTTAAAAATTTCAGTATCAAGTGAACGAAAAACATTCATAAAAACATGTGAGAATACAAAGGTGGTGTTTTTTAGATGTTGGTAAATCCTGCATCCCTGAGCCAGGTAGAGAGACACCCTTTTAGGTTTGGTTCACTATTCTTGAACACTTTTTAACTGGAAACGGATACTGACTGCAATTTACCAAACATCAGGGACCTCAGACATCCTCAGCACCAAGATTCAACATCATCCTTGAACCAAATCCAGCCTCAAAAGACCACACAGCCTCAATCAACCTCTTTCTTTCCATTCTACATGCAACCCTCAGAGAAGCTCATTTTTCTTGCCAATCAGAACACAGATCAGAGATGGTACCATTGACATTAAACTCACCATTACTGTACTTTAGATCCCTCTCCTCCAACGCACGCCATGCCGGCATCTTGTTTGATCACCGAAACCAGACACTGTGGCCTGTGGCCATGCCCAGAGTGAAATTCCACTTTTGGGAAAATCTACTTTTCGTCTCTAAATTTTGAGTTAGGAACACATTTTGTCCCCAAATTTTTAGATGCACCACATTTAGTACATGAATTAATTATTTTTTGCCATATTTAATTCAAAAACGGTAAATTGCTTAATTTGGATGGAGAAAGTCACGTGTTTGGCACGTGACCGTTGAGTAAAAACAATTTCTCAGTCAAAATCAACGGCCACGTCAGCCTTCTCCATCCAAATTGAATATTTTACCGTTTTTGGACTAAATGTGGTCCAAAATAATTAATTCATGTACTAAATGTGATGCGTCTAAAAGTTTGGGGACGAAATGTGTCCCTAAACTCAAAGTTTAAGGACGAAAAGTGGATTTTTCCCTTCCACTTTTCAAGTCCTTGATGTATTATGTTTTCCTTTCTCTATTTAAAGCTTGTGAAAATCTAAGTACCATATAAGCATGCAATTAAAAATGATAATGATGATTCTTTCATCATAACAGGATGCACTCCATCACTCATCACAATTTACAACAACTCTTGACCATGGTATGGAATTATATGTCTGGTATCTGGTTTGTAGCCCCCCAATGAAAAGAATGTTACTTTACACCTAAACCAGACAAAAAATTGGTTGCTCTGTTGTGGTACAACTTACAATGCTGAAAAGCCTCTATATTGAAACAAATACAACATGTATCCACCAAGCATCGGAAAAAATAATAGTCCTAAGTGCTGTAACTTGTGGCTACTTCTGACAGAGAGACGTAGAAAAGAAAGAATCATCTCTAATGCCTCTCCATTTCTCTGAAAATATTTGCTACCCTTGGGGATAACCTTGGCAAAAACTTGAATAACTGGAAAAAAAAAAAAAAAAGGATCAAAGCATCAGAAACACCTTGGCTAAGGAGTCAAAAGGGGGGAAAAAATCAAAGCATGAGAAACGCCTAGGCTAAGAAGTCAAAAAGGACAAAGACAACAAACAAATTGTTCGCCCCGTTCCCCCTCCCCTCCCCTCTCTTCCAGCATAAAGAAGGTTGCCAAAATCTGTATACCTGGACTTTGTGTTTGGTTTTAACAGTTTTGGAGATTGGATCATTATAGTAACTTTCCTTTTCCAGCTAAAATGATATTATACGTATAAAAGTTATGCTTTTCCAGCTACCATGTTACCCCCACCCAAAAGGAAACAGGAAAGGCAATGCACACTTCAGTACAAGATGAAGAACATGATCCAATTAGTGAGATCATTTGTTGAGAACAGAATTGTTAGGGAAAAAAAAAAAAAACTCTCTGTAGGTACATAGCTTGAACTGTAAAATATGTAATCATATTGTCAAGGAAATTAAAATGCAGAAAAAAAGGAAAAGAAAAGCATGATCAGGCAGAAATCACAAACACACATGGTAAAATGTTTTCCCAACATAAAAAAAATTCCACATATCATATTTTTTAGATAAAAAACGTACCCAGAGCTTCACGCAAGCATCAATAATAACTGGAACTAAACAGACAAAAATGGTAATGGCAGCCTCATCAACCTCAAGACCATAATGGTCAACTATTATCTCACATACAGTCTGCCAACCAGACTCTGAATGATACCTGCAGAGTCAGAAGAGCGAAGCAAGAGCATTAGTAGTTAATAGAATTTTTGTTGCTCAATAAACAAGTCAAATCATATCAAAAGTGCACTAAACATCCAAGATGGTTTCTTTTTTTTTTTTTTTTTTTTGGAGCATTCTAAGATGGGGTTATTATCCTATCTGAGATAACTAGCCTAAATTCAGCATGTGATCCAACTATGGCGGGACCAACTTCAATGAGAAATCACCACATCAAAAGTGAATAACTAATACATTAGAAAACAGAGAATAAAAATGTTACCCTAGAAATATATCAGTGACAAGTATAATTAGAAAAGCCTTCCCCGTGTCTGTAACATTGTTTAGCATCTTGTAGCCAGTAAATTTCAGCAGAGCTACCTGCAGAAGCAGGCATAAGTTGGCAAGATGATTGAAAGCGTTCAGTATAATATGGCAAGATGATCGAAAGAGTTCAGTATAATATGCTAATCTTCATATATGGATGCTGCAAGCAGAAAAAGCACAAAAACAAATTATCCTACGGCCTTCCTGACATTAACTACCCAAACAAGGTCACATCATCCAATTCCATCCATTTTATGTTAGCATTCCATTAATAAAACACGACTTTACACATCATATGTCCATCAAAACATGTTTCTCCATGAAACTATATGAATGTTCTATTGAAAATAAAGTACCAGAAGCAGAAAACTGGAATTACATTATATAGTTGCTCTTATAGTTGTATAAATATAGTTCTATAAATAAACAAACTAAGGCCTCTGAAAAGAATAGAAGCCTTATATAGTGAAACTAGAGTTGCTAGGAAAAAGGCCTGAAAGAGAAAACAGAAATTCTTAGTGGCTCTAAGGGCAAGAAACGTTTAAACATCAAAATCTTAGGCGCATAATCACTTGAAAATTGTGAAGCAAGAATGTCCTCAGATTTTTTGTTTTCTTTTGGGCCATGCAGTCATGGTAAGTGGGAAGCTTACTTATTAAACAAAAAAGTGCAAGTATGTTGACTTTTATTTTCAGAATGAAGTTCCTAAGAAATAAAAGAGATTGAAAGGAAGGGAAGCTTTAAGTGCAAAATCACACTAAGCTGTGAAATGGAATTATTAAAATAGGTATTTGAGTATAAAACTCAAAGAAAACGATGAGTACTCACTTGACTCTGATTGAAGTACAAAAGAATGAACAATGATACTCCAAAAACAATATCAGACCATATATTGGCAAATGCTCTACGATTCTCTAGCCTCTGCTGATCTCGTAACTCTAACCTGTTACATCACACAAAACATGAAAAGACATTAAATCTCTTAATATGATGTCCTAACTACTATCTATTAACATTTAATTACTGTTACGTGTGAGTTCAAGGTAGAGGTACGTATAATTTGAGTGAACAAATTAAAACTATTTGCAGCTTTCTGTAGTGCAACAATGAGTACTAGTCCAACAACTATGATGCAGTTTTTTGAACAGTGAACAGCAACATGAGATGACCAACAGCAAATGTGGCAGACTAGTTCAAGTTTTAAGTATAGTTCTAACTGACAGCTACAGCCTTGATTAGAGTATGAGAACCCTTTAAACCAATAAAAGCATGAAATTGTTAACTCAACCATTAAAAAACAAGAAAATTGTACAACTGTAACTTTTATTGGTGAACAAATTTCGATCAGATTCTCAACAATTGAAGTCCATGTTGTGAGATTGATAAACTTTTTTTTTGAAGTAACTAGACAATTTGGTTTCCATGAAATTGCTAACTACAATGTAGATAACTCTATAAATGAGCCTTGCAATCAATGAATTACTTCATGATTAAAGAAAATCTACAGAAACTATCTCCACATCATTTCTATGTATATTAAGAGACAAAGAGTAAATGGGATTTGTATAGTATAGTAGCCAATAACAAGGTAATTACTGTCAAGAAACTGCATCACGCACACTCATCTCCGTGGACATCCAACGTTAACTGGCTCCATTTAATTACATGAAATTAATCAGATCATTCCTAAATCAGTGTTATATTAACAGTTTGACTTTCTACTCTTGCAGCATGATTCAAGGCCCGTTAATCTAAAGTAATGTGCAGGACAGCCATTAAATCCAAATTCTAACTCATCCAAAGACCTTTTCAAGGTGGATAAAGGTAGAAAGTTGGGAGGAGAAAATCAGAGGGAAATCATAATCGCTCCAATGCCTTGTAGGAGTCTCATCTAGAGAGGGAATTAAATGGAATCCTACCATTTTTTATGCAAATGCTGCAAGGCATTTTTGAGAAATTGTGAGAAGCTGGATTATATAAGCATAGTTTCCTACTTTTTCCTTTTTAGTTCCCTAGGTCTATGTATTTAGGTAATCTCAAGTAAATATTCTGAAAAATCAACCAAAGCTAGACACTGGCATTGTGAGGAGTAACTATATCATGAATACAGCAGGAAGCACTTTTCGTCGTTGTTAAAACATCTCCCGTAACAATTTGGAGAAAGCCACATATTATCTCCAATAGAGTTTTTGTAAAGTTGAGACCATCTAAGCTTTTCAATTCAATCTTCTCTATACAACCAAACTTCCACTCTTAAGATCCAAATGTTTTCCGTCCAGCTACCTAAATTAATTTGTCAACTTAATATCAGAATGACTGAATAAGATGCTAAAGCAACAAAATTAACACCACAAATCAGTCTTACGCCTTATGGTGTAATTCCATCCACAGCTCCTCTTCAGAGAGAGGTGGCGATTTACCAATCTCTACCTCAAGCCTATACCGGGCTTTCTCCAGCTTTATCTCCTGGACCATTTCAAGCTTCTGACTTCTTCTCACATCAAGCATCTGTGCTGCTAATGGTACTGTCTTGACATATCTATTGAAGACATGAAAGTCAATTAATCAGAATTTCTTATTTGCATTCACATTTGCTGCATAAATTACAAAAACAAGTACATCTTTCAAGGCACAATTTGAAACACACTTGCATCCTAAGTTCATGGTATCACATGATGACGAAGCCATTAATGATGTTGCTGATAGTTTGATGCAGGAAACAAAGAGGAATTAATGAAAAACTCTGAGGACAGGTTTATCATGTTTTGTAGGAGACAAGATTAAATGAAAATTATGAAATACAAGATACATTCAGAAATGAATAGCTAAAGTTTATCTCTTTGAAGGACAACCAACATCTTAATCAGAAAATTCCAAACTAAAGATGTGCAAATGTTTTCTTAATCAGAAAATTCAAAACTAAAGGCACTTCTAACATGTAGGCATGTCGAGATATAAGCTTCCAAGTAATTCTAACGTGCAAATGTTTTCTTGGAAATTATGAGAATTTTCAAGGTAAGACACATTGTCTAACGTGCCTTACTTCTTGTAGCTCATGGAACAGTTTTAGAAATCACTTGTTGATAAATTTTCATTCTCAAATCTAAATATACTCCTTAATTAGAACCTGTAAAGTTTTATCTTCTTTTGATTAGGTAGTGATTTCCTGTTAGAAAATCTCTAGTTACCATTCTGTCTCTAGTAAGTTATAAAATACAGGTGAATTGTGCTCAACTTCTCGTGACTACAAGGTGAGTTTTGCTTTTGAGAGGAAAAGAAAAGAAAGCCAAAGGTGCTCCTGCTAGGATGTTCAGCTAATGAATGACGTTCTTCCATTTTCACTTCTTCATAGAATTCTAGTAGCTGAGTAGAGGTAAAAAAAATATGGCTTGCAAGCTACAAATAACTAAGACCCTTAGAGTACGCTTTCAATCTGGTAACTGATTAAGAGTTTCTATAGGGAGTTGGACTACTTTTCTGCTAAAAGATTACTAGCCAATGGGAATAATTGATTTCTGACAGAAAAGTCATACCATTCCAGCAATGATTCTGGAAAAACAATAAATATCCAAATCTGGAAGAACCAAAAAGGATGATACTGAATTTCTAACACAATTCTGTTCTTCACGCTTAAGATCAAAAGTCAAAGCAACTTATTCTAGCATCTAGTTGGAACCTCTGCCAAAAATTCTCATTACTGTATCTTCCATTTTCTCTTAAGTGGCTATATTCCCAGCCATTTCTTTAAGATGCTCACTATGACCAACTAATGCAATTTCATGCAAACCAAGGCAATCATCAACACTGATAAAAAACTTCTGGAACATTAACAAAATAGTTGCAACTTTGTTCCTTAAATCCCTAAAACCAAACTCGCTCATCTAATTTGGTAAGAGTGGTGAAAGCCAACTTAATTAACCTATTCAGAAAATTATCAGGTCAAGCCTGATCATTAACAGCCTACTCACCAGACTGGATATGATAAGAAATGACATAAAGCTTCAAAATTTTCATCAGTGTTGTGCAGTACTCATCCAAGCCGCATATCCTACCTGAAAGTGTGTCCCTGAACCACCCATATCAGAAAATGTACAAGACCTAGAATGGACAAGACCCAGGTTGACATCAAAATAATAGCATGGTTAATGTCCAGCTACTTCATATGCGTATCTACTTCTCCCTCAAAATGAGCTAAGAGAAGAAACTATTGTTCAGTTACAAGAAACTAGAATTAACTTTTAAGAAGTCCTGATTTCTGCAACAGTCACTTTTGAGCTGAATTGATGAAGAGTATTTGTGATTGCAATTAGCATTTGCAGATTAAATCATAAAGGCGCTAATTTGTGATAAAATCATAAAAATCTCAAAAAAAGGAAAAAATGATTTCTCTTGGTCAATGTGCCTATGTAAATAATACACAAACAACTCAATAATGCATTTCGTATTAATGCTAACCTGTCCAGAAACGGCATAAGGACAAAGTCGTGAACCAAAAAGTCTAAAGCGCATGGAATTATTATCAATACTGCCAAAAATTTAGCCTGAAAAAAATAAGGAAGTAAAGGGAACTCAGCAAGTAACATAATTAAGAGGCAAATATCGATACCACAAGCAGATCTAACAAGGTCAATATATTCAAGAAATTGCAAAGGTGATTACAACATATGAAAACAAAAGATGCCGGGGTAAAATAGATCTGAGTCTTCAACCATGAATCTAAAAAAGCTAAGGCAGAAGACCTACTCAGAATATATTCTAAATAAACCCCTTAATTAAGCTTAGCACAAGTAGAGGAATCAACTTTTATCAAATTCTTATTGGAATCAAACGAGTCAAAGGTTTGAAAATGCACTCACTGAATTGAATGATGCATAACGAAAAACACGATCCTCATATAGTATTTCATCATCTTCCCTGCCAAAGATCGCATCCCTCACTGACTTCACCAAACCTCCCCTAGGTATCATCTGAACAGGATCTTCCCTAGCCTCCTCTACAGATTTTCCAACTGCACCATTCGAGCTATGAATCCACGACGAGTCATTGCCATTATCATTTGTTTCATCTGCAAGCCAGTCCTCCCACCTCCTATTCTCCTCATTCCTACTATCCTCCTGTGCTTCCCTCAACTCAATAATCGCCTCAGCTCTCCTTTTCCAAGCCTCAAACTTCTCATTATCTGATAACTCCTCATCCCCAGATAACGCCTCATCCCCTGAATCTTCTGATTCCAACGAATCTTCAAGCATATCATCATCCTTTAGACCAAGCCAATTCCCATCATCGTCCAAAAAGAACCTCTGCCACCAACTCCTCCTTTTAAAATGCTTTTTCTTGGCTTTTGGCACCAACCCACAAAATCTTTTCCTCCCAAAGCTCAACTGAACCAAACCACTTTTCAGACAACGTGAATAATTCAAGGAACTTTTATTGGCATTTCCCTCGAAAAAGACCAAGTTATCACATAACACCATTGAAGTGCTCATCAATAACATGTATGAAATAAGCCCACATTTTTCAACCTCATACAGCAACAAAGTTGCAATCTTGCTCAAAGAAATTCACCAAGAAGACAAAGGAAACCATGGAATCAATCAGAAATTTAGAACCCACAAATGCATTATCATATCTTTAACAAACTTGAAATCTATCTTATCTTCGAGACTACTATGAATTGAACAAGCATACTCCCTAAGAAACAGACTAGCTAATGAAAACTGTGACACAGTTATCCAAAATATTTATCTAAATTGGACCAAACCCACAAAAGTGAAGAGACTGGATCACTGAAGTGGACTGCTGGTTCCAGGGGGTTGATGGTCCAACCATCTTTAGGCAGACAAAGAGGATAACGGTTTTTGTGTCTAATTTTTTTGGTTTAGATAAACCTGTGTTTGGCCGTTTGACAGTTTTACCCTCCAGTACAAGAGTATTCAACCATTATTAATTGTAGGGAAATCTTATAGGGGAATGTAGGTAATTCGATGGAGCAGTCTATTTTTCTCCCCTCTAATTCTTGAAGGGTCCATCTTTGATAATGCAGTGATTGGTGTGATTCACATTTGTGGACAGTGTACTTTCCTTTGTTTTCTTGTTTTATTTGACAGATATTCAAAACTTTTTGTTAAAATTTTGATGTAGTCACAAGTTATCTTTTTTCCTTTTGAAATCTGATTAAATCTATAGAATGGATTAGTGGGTATACCAGTAATTTTAACCAACAGATAACGGAAGAGAATTCTAGTAGATGAGAAAGTATGTGAAAAAGAAAGTTCATTGATATTAGTGCGTGCCCATTTGTATTTTCTTCTTTTTATTATTTTTGAAGCGTTCAAAGTGTTCTCGCATTTTATTAAATAAATTTTTTCGCCTTTCACTCTTGAAATAATAATTTTATGTTTTTAATAAAATCAAATCAATAAGATTTCATCCCAAACTAGATTTTGGACTACTTTTTATCCTGAATTCATGACGTTATCCACACATGATCATTTTTTTAATAGCAAAGAGGTTAGATTTTTTTTTTCCGTTAACCAAATAATTCGATTCATATTCATTTTTGCTTCTAGAATAAGGAAAATCTGACCTAAAGCATATTTGTTTTTCTTAAAAAAGTGAGGTTTGACCCAATTCATATCCATTTTTTACTAAAAAAAAAAGTAAGGTTTAATGTTTTTGTATATAAACAATGACTGACACGTGGGTCATATAGTAATTTCAAGCTTAAATATGATCAGAAATTTAGGTTAAGATTAAATTTTGTCAAATTGAATTTATAAGAAATGTAAAATTAACATTTTAAGAGTGAATGACAAAAATGTTCATTTAATAAAATGTGAGAAACATTTAAATAATTTTCCCATTCATCAAATCTCACTTGATGGTCTAGAATGACGCTTTCTTACAAGGGATAATTTCACAAACCTCCCCCGAGGTTTCTGACACTTGCACTGACCCTCCTAAGGTTTTAAAAATTTCACTGATCACCCTTGCTTTTGAGATTTGGTAACAATTCAGTCCAAATAGGATTAAAATATTATTTTCATGAGTGAGATGAGATTTTTATTCCATGAATGCCTTTGGTCCCTGTATTAATAGAAGATTGCAAGTTATTAAAAGGTTGAAATGATTAGTAAAGCTGAGGGAATGTAAATGCAATTCAGGAACTTTCAAGCACCACATAGAAACATAAGTAATGTTTTAATAGCCATAGCAACATCTACCTACAAGTTCTAAACCACCAAATTTTTTATTCAACCGCAAGTGTATATAAACATCACAATTGCATTTACACCCTCAAGAGTAGCAAGAGTTTGGGTACATAAAAAGTTGTTGTTTTGTGCTACATTTAGAGTTCATAATGAAAACATTTAGCAGAAATTATGGCCTCTTCAAGCCATAGGGGGAGAATCATGAAATTCACCCACATCTTTCAACAACAAAATACAAATTTTACTTAAGATTCAGAAAAAACACACCAACATTTACTTCAACTCTTAATATATTCCTATTAGGGTAAATTTTATATACATTGAAAGTGTATATACTATCACCGTTATATTCATGATACTGTGCAAAAGTTGAATTTCAAATCCAAATTTTGCATAGTTGTCAGTCATCCAAAACTGACATTATATATACTGTTAGTGTAGGAAAGATTAATTATTTCTATTATCTCTTACCGTATAAATTTACACATAACAACAAGATACATGAAGTACAATAATTTAGCTTTATTACTAACTCAAAAATCTACTGATCAAGCAAAATAGTTTATAATGTATTGTAGATAATATACTAGTTTTCTTGAAACAAATTCACAAGAACCTTTTTTAATTGTAGGCTAAGATGAAAAGGAAATTCAAACCTTGGTTTCTACTTTAAATCATCTTCACTCCCAACAAATGAACAATGTCTTCACTTTGTCTCCATTTTCTTCTTCTTTTTTCTTTTTTTTTTCATCTCTATTTCTTCCCTTCTAGTTATATGGCTACAATATCAAAAACTTGTTCAATCATCCTTGTCAAATCATACTAGGCACAAAAATGGCACCAAATTTCTTGGCACCTTTCTGTAACGAAGTTTTAATCAGTTTAATTAGACATTAAATTTTTGTATTCTAGTTAAATATAATTAACTAATCCAAATGACACCAAATTTTTGTTACCCAAATTTACGTTAGTTATTAGTCCCAACTTCATAGGACAAAGTGGTAATTTCATCTACCATGATGTAAGCAAAGGGCCCCAAATCTCTGTCATGGGAGGTCAATGAAAATTTTAAAACCTCAGGGGATGTTAGTGCAAGTATTAGAAACTTCAGGGGAGCTTTGTCAAATTATCTAAGATTCAGCACGCATGTTGCCTAAGTTCAAATAATTGCACATCACTAGTTCTTGCACCTGATCTTCTCGATCTTTCCCTCTCCTTTTCTCTTTTAATTTCTTGCTTTTTCTTGGTGGGATAGGAAGATATTTGTGAAGATAGGTGAAAATATCACAATAAATTTTGAAGCTAAATCTTTGTGTACAGTTTTAGTACTCTAGCTCTCCCGCGAGAAAAAGGACTAAAAAGAGGTTAATCAAACAATACCTTAAGGGATAATTGCAGAAACCTCTCCTGAGATTTCTGACACTTGCACTGATCTCTCCTGTGGTTTGAAAAATTATACTGACCTCCCCTGAACTTACTAATCCTTTGCAAATTCAGTCCAAACGATTAAAATATTATTTTAGGGAGTGAAATTAGAATTTTGTACCAGATTTGTCCTTTGTGCTATATGTCCAATGAATGACAAAGTATTACAAATCAATTAACAATTAATAAACTTTAAAGAGTGTAGTTTATGGGCAAATACACATTACCTATTTAAAGTACCGGCTCTTTATGAGTATTTTACTTTCAAACATTTAATTTATGATAAATATATCAATGTTTGTAAGTAAAATTTAAAAAGTGTTACAGTAATATTCTTACAAAAAGAAATCGGTAGGTTATCTATTTAATATAAATTAAATATTTAAAATAAAAAAAAGAAATGGCCCATAAAGTATTAATTTTTTATGACTTTCATCCATTAGATGAGTAAAGTATTGGTTATTTATGACCATTTTATTCTGAATCATTTAATTTATGTTAAATACATAAATATTTGTAACTAAAATTAAAGAAATGTTACATTAATATTTTTACGGAAGGGAAACTGGTAGATTTTGTATTTAACAAAAATTAAATTTTTTAGAGTAAATACAAATCTTTGTACTCTCAAATATTTAATTTTTGTTAAATACAAAATCTACCAGTTTCCCTTCCGTAAAAATATTAATGTAACACTTTTTCAATTTTAGTTACAAACATTTATGTATTTAACATAAATTAATTATTCAGAATAAAATACCCATAAAGAGCCAATACTTTACTCATCTAATGGATGAAAACCATAAAGAATTAATACTTTATGGGCCATTTCTTTTTTTTTATTTTAAATATTTAATTTATATTAAATAGATAACCTACCGATTTCTTTTTGTAAGAATATTACTGTAACACTTTTTAAATTTTACTTACAAACATTGATATATTTATCATAAATTAAATGTTTGAAAGTAAAATACTCATAAAGAGCCGGTACTTTAAATAGATAATGTGTATTTGCCCATAAACTACACCCTTTAAAGTTTATTAATTGTTAATTGATTTGTAATACTTTGTCATTCATTGGACATATAGCACAAAGGACAAATCTGGTACAAAATTCTAATTTCACTCCCTAAAATAATATTTTAATCGTTTGGACTGAATTTGCAAAGGATTAGTAAGTTCAGGGGAGGTCAGTGCAATTTTTTAAATTATAGGGGAGGTTAGTGCAAGTGTTAGAAACCTCAGGGGAGGTTCTGCAATTATCCCATACCTTAAATGAGACAAATGTATACGAAGCAAAGAAGAACCAATACAAATTTTCACCCAACTTTCTAGAATATCTCATTTTAGTTTTTAGAGTTTGAAACGAAAATCTCATTTTACATTTTTTTACATTTCAAGTTCACATAATAATCATGCAATACTTTCACGTAAGCTTGCTAAAAATAAGCATAGTAGCTGCTCATGGAAGCCAATGCAGAAAGAAACTTAGACCTCTAAATTCTGTACCATCACGTCTAATACCACTAGTATTAAAAAAATAAACAAAAATATAATTACACACAATGATAAACACATTTTTGTTATATCAGTAAAAGTGAATGACCAAAAAGTCACTAAACTATTAAGTATGACAAGGATTAATTATCAAACTTTTTTTTTGTGGCCACAAAGGTCACTAAATTGGTAAAACCTAACCACCAAGGTCATTTTGTCAAGCTCCACTCGTAAAACAATTGATAAATTATTAAAATTTAACGATTTTTTTTTACAAAATGACATTTGGCAACCCGTTGTTTTGTCAGTAGAAATTGACAACATGACTTTACTAATCTGTTTTCACCAGTTTAGTGACCTTTATGACCACATAAAAAATTTAGTGATCTACCCGTGTCATACTTAATAGTTTAATGACCTTTCTGGCCATTCACTTTATCTGTAAAATTCACCAACTCTTGCATTATACTGTACGCGATAAAAATTTCAAGTCTGCAAAACGACAAGAAAAAGGAATACACGACAAATATGTGATATATAAATTTAAGAGAAATATGGGGTACAATCTCTGGAAGTTTCTCAAACTTATGGAGAGTTTCCTTCGATTCTTCTCCTCGAACGCCAATCCAAGGGTTTCGCAGCTTGTTCTTGGATCCACCACCGATTCCTTCAAATCTTGATATAGAAGATTTGAAGAACTTTAGAAGATATTTGAAGACTCAAGTCTTGATATCTGGGAGACTTGGAGAGCTTGAAGAGCCGAACCTTTGTAGGTTGGAGCTTCAATGCTTTGAGCGTATATGATGCTCTTTGAAGTCCCTCTGTGTATTTTTTTGTGTGTCCTTGATTTGGTTGAGAGACCTCTATTTATAGCTGTAGCAAGGGGTAGAGGTTGAAGACCTGTGTACCACTTTACTTGTCTTGCAAGACGTGCAGTCATATTAGGACTGCGCTAGCCAAATATTATCTCTTTATTTTATATTTATTAATAAAGAGATAAGTAATTCCTCGATTGGCCAAACTCGTGGGGACACGTGACGTGGCGCCGTTTGACTGGTCAGGCTATTGCAGTATATAAGAAATATACTTGGATTGAACAACTCTAAATATTATCCCTTTAATAAGAAATAAATACTTAGATATTTATCCAATAGGCATGTGATATGATATGATTTGGTTGGTGGAGATATCTCTGCAATTTAAATTGATCTGGAACACCTCACCTTGACACGTGGCAAAATATAATTGGTCATTTAATAACCAATTTTTCCAAGTGTACATGCCATATGGCAATATCCGATTGGACAAAAATATTTTATAGACCAATGGTAGTTTTTGGAATTTAATTAAAATTCCATTGTCTACAAATGCCCCCTCGAAACTTGAGCGTGAATGCTGGATATCGGAGCAAATTTTGAACGGACAAGTTTTGACACATAATTTTTTTTTGCTTCAATTTGAACACCACTGACATATTAGTTTTCAAGTGAAACCCATAAATGGGCTAAACTTCAAGCTTTGCAAACTTTATATCAATTACTTGTATCACATATGATAGTTACGTGGAATACCAACAATGCATCCCCTATTGAGCTCAATTTCCAAGATTGCTAGCTTTCAATTTCCCGAAGCCGGACCACCTTATATCAATTTCCCAATGCAATCCCGTAGTCCAGTGTCATGCATGGCTAGCTTTCAATTGCTAGCTTTCAATTTCCCAATGCAATCCCGTAGCTTTACTCAAAATTTTGCACTTGGTATATCAATTCGTGAGCTTTGCTCATGAGATGGCCATGTGGGATCCACCAATTCATGCAACATTAGTTATATCAATTTCAGGATCATGCCAAGGCTTTGTCGGACCATCAACTCCAGGAGCAATGCCGTGACCTCTGAATTGGTGATAAAGTAGCCACCAATTTTAATTATAACCATTTGTCCTCAAGAAAGCCCAATGTACTGATTTGTGGGACATTGCATATTACATGCCTGATCATTCACGTGCAAGCCATTTCAAAGATGAAATCCTAAGAATCCAAGTGAACTCATATGCCTCTTGTTGATTAATCCTACACGGAACTCCACCGCTCCGAAATTCGAGACCATTTCTTCTTGTTAGCCTTGGGAACTCAAGCTGCAAACCGCTAAGAACTCCTCTAATATGACCAGGACACTTGAGCTGACAGCCTCCATTCCTTGTTAGTCTCAAAGTCCAAGCAATTTAGAAGTTCGAAACCCAATTGCAATGGAGACCACTATCAGCTAATCTCCCAAAACTTATAAAGACTTCGCGAGAAAAATTCTCTTCGATCAAAGGAGTCCAATTGATCATAGAAATCATAGGAACCACGGAACTCCACCGCTTCGCAAGTTTCCATGCCGACATGACTTGCTCAGCTTATAGGAGTTGGTTGCGACAAGAATTCCTTCCAAGGCCAACATGAATGGAAGCTATATCGCATGGGATAATAAACTGGTCCTTTTTAGAAGCAAGCCCCCCGAAACCAGTTTAGAATCCACTTCCCAATAGACAGCCGACTTAATTGCTAGGAACCCCTGAAGATATCCCTCAAACGATTGAAGCGGACCAGGAAGCTAGTTGTATTTGAACTCAACTTTCTCCCGGATTTGTAGTATAGGCTTTTCCTATAAATCCCCCAAGTCCAAAGCCGTGAACTTGCTCAAGAGAGAAAAAAAAAATTCCTTTTTTCCTTTTGATTCCCGAATATTGTTGTCAAGAGGTGCCGCTGCTACGTCCCCTATTTTTGCTGTTGCCGTCATCCACAATTTGCTAGTTTACTTGGCCTTGCCGCCTCTTAGACTAATAGAATCAATTTGGAGTCAGTCAGAACGTGCCGAGCTACGCTAGGATTATTTTTAAGGTATGCACTACTCCTCCAAGCTATGGTACCACCCTGCTTGTGTTTCTTGTTTTACTACTTTGCATGGAACCGCGGCTTACCTTTGTAGTCTGTGCAACAATAGATTCGGAGACAACATTTTCGTTGTCAATGCTGCAAGCCGTTTGAAGGATCTGGTTGCTTCTTCTACTATAGCTTTGAAGGTAGTCACTCTAATTCTCGTTCACACACATTCATACCTTCTTGTATCAACGGTACTCATACTTGCTTTAATTTGTCTTGACAGCGTCTAACGCTTAAGATCTTCACTGAGCCGCAAGCATCAACTGCCATCCATTGGTAGCGCTTGAACATTTTCTTTTGAGTTTTATTTCTCTTCAGCCGCGCCCACAAATTGCCGCCACCGCCAGAGCTAGTAGTTATCTGTTGGTTACAAAAGAAAGATACCTTGCTTCTCAGGTACTTGCGGCTTCACCATTTTTCACTTGCAATATTTAATTATTACAAGAAACTTTAGTCAATTGAGACGCTTAGAGCCACACGATTTTACTAAACAATTTCTCAAAATATTATTTGAGAATGAAGCTCAGGTCAAAATATATATTTTTTTTGAGCTATTCCTCAGAGCTGAAAGTTCAATTTTCGTACCATTTTTTTTTTGTTTTGTTTTTGCTTCTTTTTGTTTTGTGTTTTTTTTTTGTTTTGTTTTGTTTTTTTTTTTGCTCATTTACTAGGATAATACCAAATATAATATTTGAACCCCCTTTTTTTCTTAACACTAAATATGATATTTGAGCAAAAGAGTTTTTTTTTTTTTTTTTTTTTTGCTTTGCTTTGTTGTTTGTTTTTTTTTTTTTTTTGTTTTGCCCCCCAAATATTCCTACTATACATGGTTTTGATCTAAACTTTGTCAACTTGCCTTTTTGTAGACAACTCAAGCTGCGCTTGAAGAGGGGTTTGAAACAATTCCGGGGATTTGCGAAGAGGCAACCAATTAGGTAATTTAATTACCAAACTTCTTGCACGAAACTCCTGCATCCTCTAATATTTTCTTTTACAAAATTCCAGCAATCATGCAAATTAAGGACTACGCCGTGCCAGTGCCGCATATTTCACTGACGGATGAACGAGGAGGAACTCAATCAAAGAGCTTGTCACTACATGTTTACAAACCAGCAATCGGCCCGCTTGCTGAATCCTTCATTCCCCTTGAAGGATGCTTTCATCTCGAAGATTGGACTAGCAAGTGGACCAAGGAAGTGGTGGCACCGTCGACTTTCTCCACTACATCGAGGGAAGAAGAAGTGGTCGTATTAAACTCGTCACTTCACAATGGAGATCCAGAAATAGCTAAATTCACTTTTCCGTTCGTGGGATTCAATGTTGACAAAGCTACATGGAAAACCCCTTCGTCGTTCTTCGGTGAGGCGTGCTTCACCTCCTATTATTGGGAGTGGGTTGAGGACATGCTCGGAAGGTATAAAGACATACTCACACGCGCTGGCATATTTGAAGCCGTCTACGCGTCGAGATACTCCTACGACCGCTGTGAAAATATCTTGCGAGCCTTCTTCAAATATTGGTGTCCCTCGACGAACACACTTCATACGCCCGTTGGGGAGTTGTCCATCACACTTTGGGACCTTTATCGACTTGGTGGCCTTTCAATCGATGGCATGTTTTTCGATGAAGTCGTTCCTTCGGCGCGGGAGCTCCTCACTCGTGACAAAGAAGGGAAACCACTTCTCCCTGAGAGTTGCAGGCATCTTTTTTCGGCTTACTACCACCTCTGGACGAATGACCAAGGGGTATGGATGAAGGACTGGATTCGCTTCTGGTTCAAAGGAAAGGCTAGGTATAGGGCTCCTCCGAGTAGAGCAAATAGAAGAAAGACTACATCTAAACCAAAAATGACTTACAACCCTTCTGGAAGCGTGGAACCTTATGACCTCGCCGATACGAATGACTTCAATGTCCCTTTTGACACCCTGGGTATCCCAGGGTCTCTAAGAAAGGAGACCTATATTGCGGCATTCATAGCGTGTTGGATCTGCAAGTTCCTTTTGCCAAGCAAAAAGGTCGACCGTATTCGCCCAAGTGTTTTCAAGGTTGCATGCTTAATGGCTACAGGGAAAAGATTTTGTCTTGCAATTCCCGTCCTTGCGAGCATATATCATGGGTTGAGGGAGATCGTCCACGCCCCTAACCTTGGAGAATGTGGGGTAACTTTTTCAATCCATTACGTCTATGCTTGGATTGGCCAATACTTCGATGTATACTACGAAAACCATCAAGTGAGTAGCCACCACGCGCGCATGACAAGATTTAGTGGTGAGAAAATGACAATATTTTATGGCCAATTGGAAGCTGAGGAAATTTTCAAATAAACGAATCCTTTGATGCTTCCTAAATCGTGCTGGACTGAGAATGAAGAAAAGGCGTTGATCGATGACGGATCCTTATCATCAAGACTCACGAGCTACTTCATTAGTCAACGCTCTTGCCATTTAACTCTACGTAAGGACAATACTTTCATTACTGAAAAATATAATCCTTGCAGGTTCAGCAGGCAATTCGGTTTTTGTCAGGACATCCCCAACAACTTGAAAGAGATCACTCACACTTATACCTTAGGTGAAGCTATTCAACTATGGGATTCCTCAGTTCGCACTCAGACGCGGTCTCGGATGACTATACCCATGCACAGGAAGCATCCATTGATCACAAAAGACTATGATGCCTGATGGTCGACTCGGTCAAATAGTATCTCTTCAACTCCCTTAAAATTCACCGTTAAGATCCCTCAGCAATCAGTGAAGAAGGGTAAGGTTACCTCCGCCAATGAGCCAGTGCACCATGATGGAGTTATAGAGATTGTAACGGGTCTTACCTCATCCACCTTGCGGAAGAACAAAACCATTAGCGGCCCCTTGGAAAACGTTGTTACAAGAAATAAGTCTTCCAAGGACTCTCGACAGGTCATCAAAGAGGCGCAACCAGTGATTCCCTCAGAGAAGATGCCGCCCAAGGTTTCAAAATCTTTATCAGCGACTCACATAGAAGAAGATGTCGAAATTGAAACGATGGACGATCGTGATTCTCTCGAGGCTATAGAACAAGAAGGGACTCAAGCTCGGGGCATCGAATCCACCCAAAGAGAAGCTCATTCGTTGGCGAGTGGCAGTAGTAGCCAAGACCGTCATTGGAACCGATCGAAGAAGAGGATATCTTCTGATTTGGAGGAAATTTCCTTTTCACCACCGTCGGTTGGAGTGTCGCCGCTTAAGGTAATCATATCTTCCTCTCTTTTTTTTTTTTCTTTTTTAAACCTTCATAACACTTTTTTTTTTCAGCCCCCACTTCTTGAATTCCACCAAGAAGATGTTGGTACCAACTCACCAATTGAACTTGAGACCGATGCTATAATTCCAAACAAGAAAGGTGACGGAGTCGTTATCAGCATCCCAAAGCAACTTGCCCCCAGTAGAGACGCTTTGTCAAAGAAAGATCTGACTAATTTGCACGAAATCCGGAAAAAATCAAAGGTAGCATTGGTTTCAGAATTTCATGGTCAAAAATTGATCCAGGCGCATCGAAGGAAGTACTTGCAGAGTTTGTGGATGGATTTTCGCGGACAGATCCTTGACACTCCAACTGAGCAGATCTCTTCTTTAAAAGAGTGTGCAGAGGAAATCATTGCGGAAATCACAAGAACGGATCCTACCAATGGTCTCCCTTTAAAAGATCACTTGATGGAATTGTTTGCCAAGGCGGAGGCATATGATGTTCTGGCATCCTCATCGTGGGAAAGGATGAGCAAAGAAACACATGCAGAACTCCTTTCCAACGCGACCGTCCAACTCGAGAAAGTTAAGGCAAAGGAAGAAGGACTCACTTGTCACTTGCAAAGTCTTGAAGAAAAGTTGCAGTCCATTGAAGACAGGAAGAAGGTTCTGCAACAGGAACTCATCAGTTTGGAGAAACAAGGCCTGAAAATCAGTTCGACTATCGATCAAAAGCATGAGACCTTCAAGGAGATCCAGGCTGAAATAACCCAAGCGCATGATGAGTTATCTTCCATTGAAAATACTAGCATCATGACTGATGACGCAATGAAGGAATTTGAAGACATGAAATCTGCACTTGAATCATATAAAGTAGCTGTAGTGGAATACAAATTTGATATTTAGACTTTCCACCACGTTCTTCTTTTCCTTGAATTATTTTATCACTCATTTCTTCCATGTAATGAGTTTTTCTTTTGAATAATAAAATGCTTTTTATTTCTTATCTAAAAGAACTTTTAAATTTAGCATTTTATCTCAAAGAAAAAAAAAAGAGGTTCTTTTTTTGCAAGGAACAAGGATTTGATTTGGAGTGGTGTAACTGAACTTAGAAGTTGCCCTCTAAGCTGCCTACGTATCCCAACAAGGGAATCAAGTCACACGTAGTTCCTGCCGTTCACATTTTAACCTCATGCGGGCCAGGAGTATCTATTTGTTTACCACCTTAGATTTGATGGAGTGTTTCAGCAGTTTTACCACATACTATACCATTGGTGGTTGCCATCCACAGTTTTAGCTCATGCGGGCCAGGAGCATTGCGCGGTTCCGATTATGCATAGTACCTTTTTAGGTACTTGCCATTGATGGGGCCAACCATTAATCCATCTTCAGCAACCAACTTGTATGAGCCATTTGTATATATTTCTCGAACGACATATGGACCATCCCACTTAGGAGTAAACTTTCTTTGTCCCCCATGAGTGAGAATGATTGGTCTCCGAACGGCGAGCACTAACTCTCCAATTTGAAAAGAGCGGGGTCGAACGTGCTTATTGAATGCCTTTGAAAGGCGAGCCTGATAACACTCAATCCGTTGCTGAGCTTCCAATCTCTTTTCGTCGAGTGCTTCTAATTCCTCAAGGCGAAGACGAACATTATCTTCTCCACTGAGCCCTTCTTGAATTGCAATTCTTAGCGAATGGATGCAATGGTTCAGGAGGTTGACGGATGAAATTGCCATGGAATTGACAAGCTTGACATTTTCTAGCAAAATCGATACAGTCCTTCACCATTGTTGGCCAGTAGTATCCCATTCTTTTAATGCGGAAGTGTAATTTCGGGCCAGATTGGTGAGCACCACATATCCCAGAGTGAGCATCTTCCATTGCTTGCATGGCCTCATCTTCCCCAAGACATCGTAGAAATACCCCATCGAATGATCTTCGGTAAAGCGTCCCTTTGTAGTAAATGAAACGTGGCGCTCGACGACGTATATCAACCCTTTTCTTGGAATCTTCTGGTAACTTCCCATGATTAAGGTAATCTACTATGAGATGACGCCAATCCTCCTTTTCGATCTCATGGACAAAAATATGATAAGTATTTTCTTCCTCACCATCATCATCTTCATCAAACATCGGGGGTATGACCCAATTTTGACATATTGAAATCTGATTTCGATGAGAAGGTAGAGTGATCATGGACGCCACCCTTGCCAAAGAATCAGCTTGTTGGTTGAAGTTTCTGGGGATATGTTCTATAGTGACATCACCCAGATATCCCATGAGCTGTCTTGCATACTTATAATATGGGATTAATTCGGGTTTCTTGACATCATAAATACCAAGAAGTTGATTTACCACCAATTTTGAATCGCCATAAACTCTAAGCTGCAATTGCTTCATGTCTACAGCCGTTTCAAGACCGAGAATCAACGCCTGATATTCAGCCACATTGTTGGAACACCGGCGTGTTAAAGTGAAAGAGTATGGCAATATATCTGCTTCAGGAGTATAAAAGATAACTCCCGCACCAGCTCCATCACGGTGAGCAGCTCCATCGAAATACATTGACCACGACGATTCGACCATAAACACTTCTTCATCGGGAAGTTCATCAGTCAACTCCCACTCGACAGGTAGGGGATGATCGGCTAAAAAGTCTGCCAATATTTGTCCTTTGACAGCTTTCGCAGGTACATAAATGATTTCGAATTGTTGAAACTGGAGGTACCATCTCGCGAGCCGATCAGACAGTACAGGTTTTGCCATGACATATTTAATGGGATTAGACTTAGATATGAGTCGAATAGTATGTGCATGAAAATAATGTTTCAACTTCTGAATGACAAATATAAGTGCCAAACACAACTTCTCGATGGGCGAGTAGTTCAACTCATTAGATGTCATCATCCGACTCAAGTAATACAGTGCATTCTCCTTACCTTCATCGTTTTCTTGAGCAAGTAAGGCCCCAACCGACCGTTCTTGAGCGGAAATGTAGAGAATCAATGGTTTTCCTGGAATGGGCGCAGCCAGCACTGGGGGATTCATGAGGTACGCTTTGATACTTGTAAAAGCATTCCTACACGATTCATCCCACCCGAAGGGTACCCCTTTCTTCATCAGTCGACTAAAGGGTTGACATCGTCCGGCCAAATTAGAGATAAACCTCCGGATATATGCCAATTTCCCTTGAAGGCTCTTCAATTCATGAATATTTCGCGGTTCAGGCATGTTCACAATGGCATCAATTTTAGATCGATCGACTTCTATTCCCCGTTGATGAACGATGAAACCAAGAAATTTGCCAGAAGCGACTCCGAATGCGCACTTCAAAGGATTCATCTTTAATTGGTATCTCCGAAGGCGTTGGAAAACTCTTCGAAGGTCTTGAATATGATCCTCTCGCTTCTTTGATTTCACCACAAGGTCATCAACATAGCACTCCACATTTCTATGGAGCATATCATCAAATATTCTTTGCATTGCCCTTTGATATGTTGCTCCGGCATTTTTCAAGCCAAACGGCATTACTTTATAGCAATAAATTCCCTTGGGGGTGCGGAAGGCAGTTAGCTCCTCATCCTCGGGCGCCATACGTATTTGATTGTAGCCAGACGATCCATCGAGAAAAGATAGTGCTTCATGCCCGGTTGTAGCATCTACCGTCAATTCTGTGATGGGGAGAGGAAAATCATCTTTGGGGCAAGCCTCGTTTAAGTCTCGAAAGTCAACACAAACTCGAATTTGCCCATTCTTTTTCCTTACAGGGACGATGCTTGAAATCCATGTTGGATATTTTACTTCTCGTATGAATCCGGCTTCAATCAATCGATTTATCTCATTTTCTATCAGAGGGATCAATTCGGGCCGAAAGCGCCTTTGCGTTTGCTTGACAGGTTTTGTTCCTCGCTTGACAGACAAATTATGAACGGCGACCCTTGGATCCAAACCAGACATTTCTGAGTAATTCCAGGCAAAGACGTCCCTGAACTCGAGCAGCAAATCAACATACTCTTTTTCTTCTTCAGGAGTCATACAAGAGCTTATGTAAATTGGGCGAGGATCGTCGCTTGTGCCAAGGTTAATCTCTTTTAGCTCATCGACTGTATTTTTTGCCCCTTGCTCAAGTTCAGGGGGAGCGTCATCTGCATCTTCTTCTTCTTCTTCGGGATCACTGATCGTAATATGGTGACAGGAAGCCATACTTTCTTGACCCTGTTCTTCAAAAATGGTTTCAATTCTTACATTGACTAAGTCTCCATAGTGTATGAAGAAATTGGAGACTCGCTTTCTTGGTCCGTTCTTCTTTATTGGAGTAAGACTTTCTTCCCTGACAACTTGGTACTCTTGTTTTTTACTGCCTAATCTCTCATAGACGGGCGACTTCAGATTTTTCGGTTGCGGGCCAAGTCTGTCAAACATAGAAGTGCGTGTTTTGACTTATTTCCCAATCGGTTGAACGCAGATCTCTTTCGGCTTGTGACCTCCATTTCTTCGTTCACATAGTTACAACTCGCTCTTTTGATCATTATACGAACAGGAGAGGGCGATTGATAACCAAGACCCATTGATGAACTTTCAACATTATAGCCCTTTCTTTCAACATTTTCTGCGTAGGTGTTAATCCATGAGTCTTCTCGCCAGTCACCTCAGGAGGGAGTTTTCCCAATACATGCTTCTCATTTGGGTTATAACCGGCCTTAGCAAGAAGTCTGTATGCGTTTGGATCAAAACCTTCTTGAGTCCGATTAGTTGGCAGTGAGTAATGTTCTACTGCCGGTTCTTCTTTGGGACGAACAAATCCTTGCAAGCTCACCTTCTCAATTTTAACAGGCTCTATCTTGGTGAGCGGAACATTTAATGTGTCATTTCTGATAAAAGAAGACTGACCTTCTTCTCTCTTTGATTTTGGAGTATACCGCAAAATGGGTACTTTGGAATCTTGACTTTCTTCCCTTACCGATTCCTTTCTTTTTGCTTCTTTGTGAAGATAAAATTTGGCGTCGGCAAAGTGAGTTTCGACTTCCGTGAACGGTTTGTCGTCCGCAGTGACTTTCTTAACAATACCGTCTCGACAATACTTGAAACATTGATGCAGAGTAGATGGTATAATTTCATTCTCGTGAATCCAGGGCCTTCCCAAGAGCATGTTATAAGAGGTTTTGGCTTCAATGATATGAAATAACGCACTTGAAGACAGCTCACCAACGAGCAATTCAAGCCTTATGAGGCCAATTGCTCTTTGCCCCCCTTGGTTAAATCCTTGGATCATGAGGCGGCTCTGGGAGAGTTCATCACTTGAGATTCCTAACTCCTTCATAGCACGTACGGACATAATATTGACGGCAGATCCCCCATCAATGAGTATCCGATTCATCTTTTGTTCTCGAACATATGCACTAACAAACAAAGGTCGATTGTGGGTTTTGAACTCAACAGTTAAATCGTCATCATCAAAAATGATGGTCGTCGCACAATCCACCGGTGGTTTATCATCGACTTTGAGTTTTTTCTCAAATTCAGTGCCAATTTGTGTGACTTGAGAATTTTCAGCTTTGACGACATTACAAGAAGTGAAATTATCAGTATCGTCACTTAAATACCCCTTGGGTATAAATTCCCTCAATGTCACGGGCTGTCGAACCTCTTGAAAAAGCTGAAAATCTGACGAAATTGGTGTTGTGGCCACTCCCTTTTGTTTCTTTGTTGCATTTCGTCGTTTCATCGTCACTTTCGGCTTTGTCGAATGAATGCTTTTCGAAAAGATGTACTTTATTTTTGGTTTGCAAGTCCTCTTTCGAGTGACTAAAGTCCATCCTTCGTTGTCATCTTCAATAACGTCTTCAATTGAGGATTTTTCAACCTCCTTGGACGAAGCACTGCTTGTTGAGGCTAGAACTTCTATCGGACAACACACAGACCCAAACATTATTGTCGTTTGGTTTGCCGATACTTTATCTTCCTCGAGAAGGATCTTTCCTTGACGGGCCAATTCCATAATTTTGTCTTTAAAGACAAAGCATTTAGTGAGAGGGTGGCCAATCAGGCGATGATAACAGCAATAGTTTGGATCATTCGACAAAGCACTTTCGGCTTTGTCGAATGAATGCTTTTCGAAAAGATGTACTTTATTTTTGGTTTGCAAGTCCTCTTTCGAGTGACTAAAGTCCATCCTTCGTTGTCATCTTCAATAACGTCTTCAATTGAGGATTTTTCAACCTCCTTGGACGAAGCACTGCTTGTTGAGGCTAGAACTTCTATCGGACAACACACAGACCCAAACATTATTGTCGTTTGGTTTGCCGATACTTTATCTTCCTCGAGAAGGATCTTTCCTTGACGGGCCAATTCCATAATTTTGTCTTTAAAGACAAAGCATTTAGTGAGAGGGTGGCCAATCAGGCGATGATAACAGCAATAGTTTGGATCATTGACTTGACCGGCTTCCTCTGGGCGCTTCATTTCGGGAAGTTCAAGGAGTTTCTCCTTAAAAAGGTCATCAAACATCCCTTGTAAATCAGATTCAAGAAATGAGTATTCTTTTTCTTGCATCTCTTTTAACGTGGGTCTTCTTATTGATCTATTTTGAGATGGATCCAACTTCTCAGTGACCTTTCGACTCACTTTGGTAGCAATTTTCATGGGAGATGTATTTATTGCCATGGACTCCTTATTACTGAATTTTGAAGGAGGCTTGCCCCCTTTTTTATTTTCTTGCCTGTCATTGCTTTGACGAGACGGCTGCACTCGTGGAGCTTGAATAGGAAACCCATCGGTTGCATTGGCCGTGATGCTTAACTCCATGTCATGAGCACGAGTGGCTAATTCTTCAAACGTGTTTGGACGTATACCCTGTAGAATGTAGCTTAGGCTCCAATGTATTCCTCGGATGCACATTTCTATGGCAGAGGGTTCAGACAGTCTGTCCTTGCAGTTGAGACTCAGACTTCTCCATCTATCAATATAGTTGACCACAGGTTCATCCTTCCATTGACGAGTGTTAGTCAATTCCAGCATACTAACGGTTCTTCTAGTGCTGTAGAAGCGATTCAAGAATTTTTGTTCCAGTTGTTCCCAACTGTCGATGGACCCCGGAGTGAGATCAGTGTACTAGTCAAATGCGTTGCCCTTCAAGGATCGGACGAACTGTTTGACTAGCAGGTCACCATAGGTTCCAGCGTTATTGCAGGTTTCGACAAAATGGGCCACATGTTGCTTTGGACTGCCTTTCCCATCGAACTGTTGAAATTTAGGCGGTTGATATCCAGCGGGCATTGCTAGGTTGTCAATTCTAGCAGTGTAAGGCTTGCAGTAGGTAAAGCTTGACTTTGAACCACCCTCCTTTTTATCTTTGATCACGCCTTCAACAAGCTCCTTCAGTTGTTCCACGGGGATAGTTCCATCGGCGGTCACATATACTTCCTTCACCTTGTCTTTGCCTTTAGACGAGGGAATTTCACGCTCTTGATTCGCATGGCTTCCTTCAGGAGCGCGATCTTTTTGGGTGAGCAGTTGAGCGATAATAGCATCTTGGTCCTTGATGTGTTTCATCATAGTCTCCATCATCTTGGACATGTTCGAAACTTGTTCTTCAAGGCTTAAAGCATTTGTCATCATAGCAGGCATTGCAGTAGAAGAAGCAGCAGAATCTTCAATAGAAAATCTTGAATGAAGAGTTTCATGTGAAGAGGCTGATCCAGTGCTTGATGAATCATCGTCATCCTTAGAGAACTTGGATTCGGATCCAAGTTCGAGCATGGCAAGAGCCTTCTCAATCGAGGTGAAAACGTCTTAGACCCCCATCGTGGAGGAATAGCTCATTTGTGATGTTGACCCGAAGACGGGAGTTGGCGCCGAGAGTTCCATGCTACTTTGGGTGGAGGCCCTCGTCATACTCCTTGTCACGGGGCCAATAACGCGGGTATTGGTGGCAACGTGTGCAGCTTCCTGAACAGGCTTAGCATCAGTAGCCTTGGAACGTGCAATCACGATTTTGTTGCTCTTTGGTGCCATTGGTGATAGACGTAGTTGAATATTCGAGGAGAAGAGATGGAAGGCAGAGATGGTCCCACCGGGCGTGCCAAAAATTTGTACGCGATAAAAATTTCAAGTCTGCAAAACGACAAGAAAAAGGAATACACGACAAATATGTGATATATAAATTTAAGAGAAATATGGGGTACAATCTCTGGAAGTTTCTCAAACTTATGGAGAGTTTCCTTCGATTCTTCTCCTCGAACGCCAATCCAAGGGTTTCGCAGCTTGTTCTTGGATCCACCACCGATTCCTTCAAATCTTGATATAGAAGATTTGAAGAACTTTAGAAGATATTTGAAGACTCAAGTCTTGATATCTGGGAGACTTGGAGAGCTTGAAGAGCCGAACCTTTGTAGGTTGGAGCTTCAATGCTTTGAGCGTATATGATGCTCTTTGAAGTCCCTCTGTGTATTTTTTTGTGTGTTCTTGATTTGGTTGAGAGACCTCTATTTATAGCTGTAGCAAGGGGTAGAGGTTGAAGACCTGTGTACCACTTTACTTGTCTTGCAAGACGTGCAGTCATATTAGGACTGCGCTAGCCAAATATTATCTCTTTATTTTATATTTATTAATAAAGAGATAAGTAATTCCTCGATTGGCCAAACTCGTGGGGACACGTGACGTGGCGCCGTTTGACTGGTCAGGCTATTGCAGTATATAAGAAATATACTTGGATTGAACAACTCTAAATATTATCCCTTTAATAAGAAATAAATACTTAGATATTTATCCAATAGGCATGTGATATGATATGATTTGGTTGGTGGAGATATCTCTGCAATTTAAATTGATCTGGAACACCTCACCTTGACACGTGGCAAAATATAATTGGTCATTTAATAACCAATTTTTCCAAGTGTACATGCCATATGGCAATATCCGATTGGACAAAAATATTTTATAGACCAATGGTAGTTTTTGGAATTTAATTAAAATTCCATTGTCTACAAATGCCCCCTCGAAACTTGAGCGTGAATGCTGGATATCGGAGCAAATTTTGAACGGACAAGTTTTGACACATATTTTTTTTTTTGCTTCAATTTGAACACCACTGACATATTAGTTTTCAAGTGAAACCCATAAATGGGCTAAACTTCAAGCTTTGCAAACTTTATATCAATTACTTGTATCACATATGATAGTTACGTGGAATACCAACAATGCATCCCCTATTGAGCTCAATTTCCAAGATTGCTAGCTTTCAATTTCCCGAAGCCGGACCACCTTATATCAATTTCCCAATGCAATCCCGTAGTCCAGTGTCATGCATGGCTAGCTTTCAATTGCTAGCTTTCAATTTCCCAATGCAATCCCGTAGCTTTACTCAAAATTTTGCACTTGGTATATCAATTCGTGAGCTTTGCTCATGAGATGGCCATGTGGGATCCACCAATTCATGCAACATTAGTTATATCAATTTCAGGATCATGCCAAGGCTTTGTCGGACCATCAACTCCAGGAGCAATGCCGTGACCTCTGAATTGGTGATAAAGTAGCCACCAATTTTAATTATAACCATTTGTCCTCAAGAAAGCCCAATGTACTGATTTGTGGGACATTGCATATTACATGCCTGATCATTCACGTGCAAGCCATTTCAAAGATGAAATCCTAAGAATCCAAGTGAACTCATATGCCTCTTGTTGATTAATCCTACACGGAACTCCACCGCTCCGAAATTCGAGACCATTTCTTCTTGTTAGCCTTGGGAACTCAAGCTGCAAACCGCTAAGAACTCCTCTAATATGACCAGGACTCTTGAGCTGACAGCCTCCATTCCTTGTTAGTCTCAAAGTCCAAGCAATTTAGAAGTTCGAAACCCAATTGCAATGGAGACCACTATCAGCTAATCTCCCAAAACTTATAAAGACTTCGCGAGAAAAATTCTCTTCGATCAAAGGAGTCCAATTGATCATAGAAATCATAGGAACCACGGAACTCCACCGCTTCGCAAGTTTCCATGCCGACATGACTTGCTCAGCTTATAGGAGTTGGTTGCGACAAGAATTCCTTCCAAGGCCAACATGAATGGAAGCTATATCGCATGGGATAATAAACTGGTCCTTTTTAGAAGCAAGCCCCCCGAAACCAGTTTAGAATCCACTTCCCAATAGATAGCCGACTTAATTGCTAGGAACCCCTGAAGATATCCCTCAAACGATTGAAGCGGACCAGGAAGCTAGTTGTATTTGAACTCAACTTTCTCCCGGATTTGTAGTATAGGCTTTTCCTATAAATCCCCCAAGTCCAAAGCCGTGAACTTGCTCAAGAGAGAAAAAAAAAATTCCTTTTTTCCTTTTGATTCCCGAATATTGTTGTCAAGAGGTGCCGCTGCTACGTCCCCTATTTTTGCTGTTGCCGTCATCCACAATTTGCTAGTTTACTTGGCCTTGCCGCCTCTTAGACTAATAGAATCAATTTGGAGTCAGTCAGAACGTGCCGAGCTACGCTAGGATTATTTTTAAGGTATGCACTACTCCTCCAAGCTATGGTACCACCCTGCTTGTGTTTCTTGTTTTACTACTTTGCATGGAACCGCGGCTTACCTTTGTAGTCTGTGCAACAATAGATTCGGAGACAACATTTTCGTTGTCAATGCTGCAAGCCGTTTGAAGGATCTGGTTGCTTCTTCTACTATAGCTTTGAAGGTAGTCACTCTAATTCTCGTTCACACACATTCATACCTTCTTGTATCAACGGTACTCATACTTGCTTTAATTTGTCTTGACAGCGTCTAACGCTTAAGATCTTCACTGAGCCGCAAGCATCAACTGCCATCCATTGGTAGCGCTTGAACATTTTCTTTTGAGTTTTATTTCTCTTCAGCCGCGCCCACAAATTGCCGCCACCGCCAGAGCTAGTAGTTATCTGTTGGTTACAAAAGAAAGATACCTTGCTTCTCAGGTACTTGCGGCTTCACCATTTTTCACTTGCAATATTTAATTATTACAAGAAACTTTAGTCAATTGAGACGCTTAGAGCCACACGATTTTACTAAACAATTTCTCAAAATATTATTTGAGAATGAAGCTCAGGTCAAAATATATATATTTTTTGAGCTATTCCTCAGAGCTGAAAGTTCAATTTTCGTACCATTTTTTTTTTGTTTTGTTTTTGCTTCTTTTTGTTTTGTGTTTTTTTTTTGTTTTGTTTTGTTTTTTTTTTTTGCTCATTTACTAGGATAATACCAAATATAATATTTGAACCCCCTTTTTTTCTTAACACTAAATATGATATTTGAGCAAAAGAGTTTTTTTTTTTTTTTTTTTTTTGCTTTGCTTTGTTGTTTGTTTTTTTTTTTTTTTTGTTTTGCCCCCCAAATATTCCTACTATACATGGTTTTGATCTAAACTTTGTCAACTTGCCTTTTTGTAGACAACTCAAGCTGCGCTTGAAGAGGGGTTTGAAACAATTCCGGGGATTTGCGAAGAGGCAACCAATTAGGTAATTTAATTACCAAACTTCTTGCACGAAACTCCTGCATCCTCTAATATTTTCTTTTACAAAATTCCAGCAATCATGCAAATTAAGGACTACGCCGTGCCAGTGCCGCATATTTCACTGACGGATGAACGAGGAGGAACTCAATCAAAGAGCTTGTCACTACATGTTTACAAACCAGCAATCGGCCCGCTTGCTGAATCCTTCATTCCCCTTGAAGGATGCTTTCATCTCGAAGATTGGACTAGCAAGTGGACCAAGGAAGTGGTGGCACCGTCGACTTTCTCCACTACATCGAGGGAAGAAGAAGTGGTCGTATTAAACTCGTCACTTCACAATGGAGATCCAGAAATAGCTAAATTCACTTTTCCGTTCGTGGGATTCAATGTTGACAAAGCTACATGGAAAACCCCTTCGTCGTTCTTCGGTGAGGCGTGCTTCACCTCCTATTATTGGGAGTGGGTTGAGGACATGCTCGGAAGGTATAAAGACATACTCACACGCGCTGGCATATTTGAAGCCGTCTACGCGTCGAGATACTCCTACGACCGCTGTGAAAATATCTTGCGAGCCTTCTTCAAATATTGGTGTCCCTCGACGAACACACTTCATACGCCCGTTGGGGAGTTGTCCATCACACTTTGGGACCTTTATCGACTTGGTGGCCTTTCAATCGATGGCATGTTTTTCGATGAAGTCGTTCCTTCGGCGCGGGAGCTCCTCACTCGTGACAAAGAAGGGAAACCACTTCTCCCTGAGAGTTGCAGGCATCTTTTTTCGGCTTACTACCACCTCTGGACGAATGACCAAGGGGTATGGATGAAGGACTGGATTCGCTTCTGGTTCAAAGGAAAGGCTAGGTATAGGGCTCCTCCGAGTAGAGCAAATAGAAGAAAGACTACATCTAAACCAAAAATGACTTACAACCCTTCTGGAAGCGTGGAACCTTATGACCTCGCCGATACGAATGACTTCAATGTCCCTTTTGACACCCTGGGTATCCCAGGGTCTCTAAGAAAGGAGACCTATATTGCGGCATTCATAGCGTGTTGGATCTGCAAGTTCCTTTTGCCAAGCAAAAAGGTCGACCGTATTCGCCCAAGTGTTTTCAAGGTTGCATGCTTAATGGCTACAGGGAAAAGATTTTGTCTTGCAATTCCCGTCCTTGCGAGCATATATCATGGGTTGAGGGAGATCGTCCACGCCCCTAACCTTGGAGAATGTGGGGTAACTTTTTCAATCCATTACGTCTATGCTTGGATTGGCCAATACTTCGATGTATACTACGAAAACCATCAAGTGAGTAGCCACCACGCGCGCATGACAAGATTTAGTGGTGAGAAAATGACAATATTTTATGGCCAATTGGAAGCTGAGGAAATTTTCAAATAAACGAATCCTTTGATGCTTCCTAAATCGTGCTGGACTGAGAATGAAGAAAAGGCGTTGATCGATGACGGATCCTTATCATCAAGACTCACGAGCTACTTCATTAGTCAACGCTCTTGCCATTTAACTCTACGTAAGGACAATACTTTCATTACTGAAAAATATAATCCTTGCAGGTTCAGCAGGCAATTCGGTTTTTGTCAGGACATCCCCAACAACTTGAAAGAGATCACTCACACTTATACCTTAGGTGAAGCTATTCAACTATGGGATTCCTCAGTTCGCACTCAGACGCGGTCTCGGATGACTATACCCATGCACAGGAAGCATCCATTGATCACAAAAGACTATGATGCCTGATGGTCGACTCGGTCAAATAGTATCTCTTCAACTCCCTTAAAATTCACCGTTAAGATCCCTCAGCAATCAGTGAAGAAGGGTAAGGTTACCTCCGCCAATGAGCCAGTGCACCATGATGGAGTTATAGAGATTGTAACGGGTCTTACCTCATCCACCTTGCGGAAGAACAAAACCATTAGCGGCCCCTTGGAAAACGTTGTTACAAGAAATAAGTCTTCCAAGGACTCTCGACAGGTCATCAAAGAGGCGCAACCAGTGATTCCCTCAGAGAAGATGCCGCCCAAGGTTTCAAAATCTTTATCAGCGACTCACATAGAAGAAGATGTCGAAATTGAAACGATGGACGATCGTGATTCTCTCGAGGCTATAGAACAAGAAGGGACTCAAGCTCGGGGCATCGAATCCACCCAAAGAGAAGCTCATTCGTTGGCGAGTGGCAGTAGTAGCCAAGACCGTCATTGGAACCGATCGAAGAAGAGGATATCTTCTGATTTGGAGGAAATTTCCTTTTCACCACCGTCGGTTGGAGTGTCGCCGCTTAAGGTAATCATATCTTCCTCTCTTTTTTTTTTTTCTTTTTTAAACCTTCATAACACTTTTTTTTTTCAGCCCCCACTTCTTGAATTCCACCAAGAAGATGTTGGTACCAACTCACTAATTGAACTTGAGACCGATGCTATAATTCCAAACAAGAAAGGTGACGGAGTCGTTATCAGCATCCCAAAGCAACTTGCCCCCAGTAGAGACGCTTTGTCAAAGAAAGATCTGACTAATTTGCACGAAATCCGGAAAAAATCAAAGGTAGCATTGGTTTCAGAATTTCATGGTCAAAAATTGATCCAGGCGCATCGAAGGAAGTACTTGCAGAGTTTGTGGATGGATTTTCGCGGACAGATCCTTGACACTCCAACTGAGCAGATCTCTTCTTTAAAAGAGTGTGCAGAGGAAATCATTGCGGAAATCACAAGAACGGATCCTACCAATGGTCTCCCTTTAAAAGATCACTTGATGGAATTGTTTGCCAAGGCGGAGGCATATGATGTTCTGGCATCCTCATCGTGGGAAAGGATGAGCAAAGAAACACATGCAGAACTCCTTTCCAACGCGACCGTCCAACTCGAGAAAGTTAAGGCAAAGGAAGAAGGACTCACTTGTCACTTGCAAAGTCTTGAAGAAAAGTTGCAGTCCATTGAAGACAGGAAGAAGGTTCTGCAACAGGAACTCATCAGTTTGGAGAAACAAGGCCTGAAAATCAGTTCGACTATCGATCAAAAGCATGAGACCTTCAAGGAGATCCAGGCTGAAATAACCCAAGCGCATGATGAGTTATCTTCCATTGAAAATACTAGCATCATGACTGATGACGCAATGAAGGAATTTGAAGACATGAAATCTGCACTTGAATCATATAAAGTAGCTGTAGTGGAATACAAATTTGATATTTAGACTTTCCACCACGTTCTTCTTTTCCTTGAATTATTTTATCACTCATTTCTTCCATGTAATGAGTTTTTCTTTTGAATAATAAAATGCTTTTTATTTCTTATCTAAAAGAACTTTTAAATTTAGCATTTTATCTCAAAGAAAAAAAAAAGAGGTTCTTTTTTTTTTTTTTTTGCAAGGAACAAGGATTTGATTTGGAGTGGTGTAACTGAACTTAGAAGTTGCCCTCTAAGCTGCCTACGTATCCCAACAAGGGAATCAAGTCACACGTAGTTCCTGCCGTTCACATTTTAACCTCATGCGGGCCAGGAGTATCTATTTGTTTACCACCTTAGATTTGATGGAGTGTTTCAGCAGTTTTACCACATACTATACCATTGGTGGTTGCCATCCACAGTTTTAGCTCATGCGGGCCAGGAGCATTGCGCGGTTCCGATTATGCATAGTACCTTTTTAGGTACTTGCCATTGATGGGGCCAACCATTAATCCATCATCAGCAACCAACTTGTATGAGCCATTTGTATATATTTCTCGAACGACATATGGACCATCCCACTTAGGAGTAAACTTTCTTTGTCCCCCATGAGTGAGAATGATTGGTCTCCGAACGGCGAGCACTAACTCTCCAATTTGAAAAGAGCGGGGTCGAACGTGCTTATTGAATGCCTTTGAAAGGCGAGCCTGATAACACTCAATCCGTTGCTGAGCTTCCAATCTCTTTTCGTCGAGTGCTTCTAATTCCTCAAGGCGAAGACGAACATTATCTTCTCCACTGAGCCCTTCTTGAATTGCAATTCTTAGCGAATGGATGCAATGGTTCAGGAGGTTGACGGATGAAATTGCCATGGAATTGACAAGCTTGACATTTTCTAGCAAAATCGATACAGTCCTTCACCATTGTTGGCCAGTAGTATCCCATTCTTTTAATGCGGAAGTGTAATTTCGGGCCAGATTGGTGAGCACCACATATCCCAGAGTGAGCATCTTCCATTGCTTGCATGGCCTCATCTTCCCCAAGACATCGTAGAAATACCCCATCGAATGATCTTCGGTAAAGCGTCCCTTTGTAGTAAATGAAACGTGGCGCTCGACGACGTATATCAACCCTTTTCTTGGAATCTTCTGGTAACTTCCCATGATTAAGGTAATCTACTATGAGATGACGCCAATCCTCCTTTTCGATCTCATGGACAAAAATATGATAAGTATTTTCTTCCTCACCATCATCATCTTCATCAAACATCGGGGGTATGACCCAATTTTGACATATTGAAATCTGATTTCGATGAGAAGGTAGAGTGATCATGGACGCCACCCTTGCCAAAGAATCAGCTTGTTGGTTGAAGTTTCTGGGGATATGTTCTATAGTGACATCACCCAGATATCCCATGAGCTGTCTTGCATACTTATAATATGGGATTAATTCGGGTTTCTTGACATCATAAATACCAAGAAGTTGATTTACCACCAATTTTGAATCGCCATAAACTCTAAGCTGCAATTGCTTCATGTCTACAGCCGTTTCAAGACCGAGAATCAACGCCTGATATTCAGCCACATTGTTGGAACACCGGCGTGTTAAAGTGAAAGAGTATGGCAATATATCTGCTTCAGGAGTATAAAAGATAACTCCCGCACCAGCTCCATCACGGTGAGCAGCTCCATCGAAATACATTGACCACGACGATTCGACCATAAACACTTCTTCATCGGGAAGTTCATCAGTCAACTCCCACTCGACAGGTAGGGGATGATCGGCTAAAAAGTCTGCCAATATTTGTCCTTTGACAGCTTTCGCAGGTACATAAATGATTTCGAATTGTTGAAACTGGAGGTACCATCTCGCGAGCCGATCAGACAGTACAGGTTTTGCCATGACATATTTAATGGGATTAGACTTAGATATGAGTCGAATAGTATGTGCATGAAAATAATGTTTCAACTTCTGAATGACAAATATAAGTGCCAAACACAACTTCTCGATGGGCGAGTAGTTCAACTCATTAGATGTCATCATCCGACTCAAGTAATACAGTGCATTCTCCTTACCTTCATCGTTTTCTTGAGCAAGTAAGGCCCCAACCGACCGTTCTTGAGCGGAAATGTAGAGAATCAATGGTTTTCCTGGAATGGGCGCAGCCAGCACTGGGGGATTCATGAGGTACGCTTTGATACTTGTAAAAGCATTCCTACACGATTCATCCCACCCGAAGGGTACCCCTTTCTTCATCAGTCGACTAAAGGGTTGACATCGTCCGGCCAAATTAGAGATAAACCTCCGGATATATGCCAATTTCCCTTGAAGGCTCTTCAATTCATGAATATTTCGCGGTTCAGGCATGTTCACAATGGCATCAATTTTAGATCGATCGACTTCTATTCCCCGTTGATGAACGATGAAACCAAGAAATTTGCCAGAAGCGACTCCGAATGCGCACTTCAAAGGATTCATCTTTAATTGGTATCTCCGAAGGCGTTGGAAAACTCTTCGAAGGTCTTGAATATGATCCTCTCGCTTCTTTGATTTCACCACAAGGTCATCAACATAGCACTCCACATTTCTATGGAGCATATCATCAAATATTCTTTGCATTGCCCTTTGATATGTTGCTCCGGCATTTTTCAAGCCAAACGGCATTACTTTATAGCAATAAATTCCCTTGGGGGTGCGGAAGGCAGTTAGCTCCTCATCCTCGGGCGCCATACGTATTTGATTGTAGCCAGACGATCCATCGAGAAAAGATAGTGCTTCATGCCCGGTTGTAGCATCTACCGTCAATTCTGTGATGGGGAGAGGAAAATCATCTTTGGGGCAAGCCTCGTTTAAGTCTCGAAAGTCAACACAAACTCGAATTTGCCCATTCTTTTTCCTTACAGGGACGATGCTTGAAATCCATGTTGGATATTTTACTTCTCGTATGAATCCGGCTTCAATCAATCGATTTATCTCATTTTCTATCAGAGGGATCAATTCGGGCCGAAAGCGCCTTTGCGTTTGCTTGACAGGTTTTGTTCCTCGCTTGACAGACAAATTATGAACGGCGACCCTTGGATCCAAACCAGACATTTCTGAGTAATTCCAGGCAAAGACGTCCCTGAACTCGAGCAGCAAATCAACATACTCTTTTTCTTCTTCAGGAGTCATACAAGAGCTTATGTAAATTGGGCGAGGATCGTCGCTTGTGCCAAGGTTAATCTCTTTTAGCTCATCGACTGTATTTTTTGCCCCTTGCTCAAGTTCAGGGGGAGCGTCATCTGCATCTTCTTCTTCTTCTTCGGGATCACTGATCGTAATATGGTGACAGGAAGCCATACTTTCTTGACCCTGTTCTTCAAAAATGGTTTCAATTCTTACATTGACTAAGTCTCCATAGTGTATGAAGAAATTGGAGACTCGCTTTCTTGGTCCGTTCTTCTTTATTGGAGTAAGACTTTCTTCCCTGGCAACTTGGTACTCTTGTTTTTTACTGCCTAATCTCTCATAGACGGGCGACTTCAGATTTTTCGGTTGCGGGCCAAGTCTGTCAAACACAGAAGTGCGTGTTTTGACTTATTTCCCAATCGGTTGAACGCAGATCTCTTTCGGCTTGTGACCTCCATTTCTTCGTTCACATAGTTACAACTCGCTCTTTTGATCATTATACGAACAGGAGAGGGCGATTGATAACCAAGACCCATTGATGAACTTTCAACATTATAGCCCTTTCTTTCAACATTTTCTGCGTAGGTGTTAATCCATGAGTCTTCTCGCCAGTCACCTCAGGAGGGAGTTTTCCCAATACATGCTTCTCATTTGGGTTATAACCGGCCTTAGCAAGAAGTCTGTATGCGTTTGGATCAAAACCTTCTTGAGTCCGATTAGTTGGCAGTGAGTAATGTTCTACTGCCGGTTCTTCTTTGGGACGAACAAATCCTTGCAAGCTCACCTTCTCAATTTTAACAGGCTCTATCTTGGTGAGCGGAACATTTAATGTGTCATTTCTGATAAAAGAAGACTGACCTTCTTCTCTCTTTGATTTTGGAGTATACCGCAAAATGGGTACTTTGGAATCTTGACTTTCTTCCCTTACCGATTCCTTTCTTTTTGCTTCTTTGTGAAGATAAAATTTGGCGTCGGCAAAGTGAGTTTCGACTTCCGTGAACGGTTTGTCGTCCGCAGTGACTTTCTTAACAATACCGTCTCGACAATACTTGAAACATTGATGCAGAGTAGATGGTATAATTTCATTCTCGTGAATCCAGGGCCTTCCCAAGAGCATGTTATAAGAGGTTTTGGCTTCAATGATATGAAATAACGCATTTGAAGACAGCTCACCAACGAGCAATTCAAGCCTTATGAGGCCAATTGCTCTTTGCCCCCCTTGGTTAAATCCTTGGATCATGAGGCGGCTCTGGGAGAGTTCATCACTTGAGATTCCTAACTCCTTCATAGCACGTACGGACATAATATTGACGGCAGATCCCCCATCAATGAGTATCCGATTCATCTTTTGTTCTCGAACATATGCACTAACAAACAAAGGTCGATTGTGGGTTTTGAACTCAACAGTTAAATCGTCATCATCAAAAATGATGGTCGTCGCACAATCCACCGGTGGTTTATCATCGACTTTGAGTTTTTTCTCAAATTCAGTGCCAATTTGTGTGACTTGAGAATTTTCAGCTTTGACGACATTACAAGAACTGAAATTATCAGTATCGTCACTTAAATACCCCTTGGGTATAAATTCCCTCAATGTCACGGGCTGTCGAACCTCTTGAAAAAGCTGAAAATCTGACGAAATTGGTGTTGTGGCCACTCCCTTTTGTTTCTTTGTTGCATTTCGTCGTTTCATCGTCACTTTCGGCTTTGTCGAATGAATGCTTTTCGAAAAGATGTACTTTATTTTTGGTTTGCAAGTCCTCTTTCGAGTGACTAAAGTCCATCCTTCGTTGTCATCTTCAATAACGTCTTCAATTGAGGATTTTTCAACCTCCTTGGACGAAGCACTGCTTGTTGAGGCTAGAACTTCTATCGGACAACACACAGACCCAAACATTATTGTCGTTTGGTTTGCCGATACTTTATCTTCCTCGAGAAGGATCTTTCCTTGACGGGCCAATTCCATAATTTTGTTTTTAAAGACAAAGCATTTAGTGAGAGGGTGGCCAATCAGGCGATGATAACAGCAATAGTTTGGATCATTCGACAAAGCACTTTCGGCTTTGTCGAATGAATGCTTTTCGAAAAGATGTACTTTATTTTTGGTTTGCAAGTCCTCTTTCGAGTGACTAAAGTCCATCCTTCGTTGTCATCTTCAATAACGTCTTCAATTGAGGATTTTTCAACCTCCTTGGACGAAGCACTGCTTGTTGAGGCTAGAACTTCTATCGGACAACACACAGACCCAAACATTATTGTCGTTTGGTTTGCCGATACTTTATCTTCCTCGAGAAGGATCTTTCCTTGACGGGCCAATTCCATAATTTTGTCTTTAAAGACAAAGCATTTAGTGAGAGGGTGGCCAATCAGGCGATGATAACAGCAATAGTTTGGATCATTGACTTGACCGGCTTCCTCTGGGCGCTTCATTTCGGGAAGTTCAAGGAGTTTCTCCTTAAAAAGGTCATCAAACATCCCTTGTAAATCAGATTCAAGAAATGGGTATTCTTTTTCTTGCATCTCTTTTAACGTGGGTTTTCTTATTGATCTATTTTGAGATGGATCCAACTTCTCAGTGACCTTTCGACTCACTTTGGTAGCAATTTTCATGGGAGCTGTATTTATTGCCATGGACTCCTTATTACTGAATTTTGAAGGAGGCTTGCCCCCTTTTTTATTTTCTTGCCTGTCATTGCTTTGACGAGACGGCTGCACTCGTGGAGCTTGAATAGGAAACCCATCGGTTGCATTGGCCGTGATGCTTAACTCCATGTCATGAGCACGAGTGGCTAATTCTTCAAACGTGTTTGGACGTATACCCTGTAGAATGTAGCTTAGGCTCCAATGTATTCCTCGGATGCACATTTCTATGGCAGAGGGTTCAGACAGTCTGTCCTTGCAGTTGAGACTCAGACTTCTCCATCTATCAATATAGTTGACCACAGGTTCATCCTTCCATTGACGAGTGTTAGTCAATTCCAGCATACTAACGGTTCTTCTAGTGCTGTAGAAGCGATTCAAGAATTTTTGTTCCAGTTGTTCCCAACTGTCGATGGACCCCGGAGTGAGATCAGTGTACTAGTCAAATGCGTTGCCCTTCAAGGATCGGACGAACTGTTTGACTAGCAGGTCACCATAGGTTCCAGCGTTATTGCAGGTTTCGACAAAATGGGCCACATGTTGCTTTGGACTGCCTTTCCCATCGAACTGTTGAAATTTAGGCGGTTGATATCCAGCGGGCATTGCTAGGTTGTCAATTCTAGCAGTGTAAGGCTTGCAGTAGGTAAAGCTTGACTTTGAACCACCCTCCTTTTTATCTTTGATCACGCCTTCAACAAGCTCCTTCAGTTGTTCCACGGGGATAGTTCCATCGGCGGTCACATATACTTCCTTCACCTTGTCTTTGCCTTTAGACGAGGGAATTTCACGCTCTTGATTCGCATGGCTTCCTTCAGGAGCGCGATCTTTTTGGGTGAGCAGTTGAGCGATAATAGCATCTTGGTCCTTGATGTGTTTCATCATAGTCTCCATCATCTTGGACATGTTCGAAACTTGTTCTTCAAGGCTTAAAGCATTTGTCATCATAGCAGGCATTGCAGTAGAAGAAGCAGCAGAATCTTCAATAGAAAATCTTGAATGAAGAGTTTCATGTGAAGAGGCTGATCCAGTGCTTGATGAATCATCGTCATCCTTAGAGAACTTGGATTCGGATCCAAGTTCGAGCATGGCAAGAGCCTTCTCAATCGAGGTGAAAACGTCTTGGACCCCCATCGTGGAGGAATAGCTCATTTGTGATGTTGACCCGAAGACGGGAGTTGGCGCCGAGAGTTCCATGCTACTTTGGGTGGAGGCCCTCGTCATACTCCTTGTCACGGGGCCAATAACGCGGGTATTGGTGGCAACGTGTGCAGCTTCCTGAACAGGCTTAGCATCAGTAGCCTTGGAACGTGCAATCACGATTTTGTTGCTCTTTGGTGCCATTGGTGATAGACGTAGTTGAATATTCGAGGAGAAGAGATGGAAGGCAGAGATGGTCCCACCGGGCGTGCCAAAAATTTGTACGCGATAAAAATTTCAAGTCTGCAAAACGACAAGAAAAAGGAATACACGACAAATATGTGATATATAAATTTAAGAGAAATATGGGGTACAATCTCTGGAAGTTTCTCAAACTTATGGAGAGTTTCCTTCGATTCTTCTCCTCGAACGCCAATCCAAGGGTTTCGCAGCTTGTTCTTGGATCCACCACCGATTCCTTCAAATCTTGATATAGAAGATTTGAAGAACTTTAGAAGATATTTGAAGACTCAAGTCTTGATATCTGGGAGACTTGGAGAGCTTGAAGAGCCGAACCTTTGTAGGTTGGAGCTTCAATGCTTTGAGCGTATATGATGCTCTTTGAAGTCCCTCTGTGTATTTTTTTGTGTGTTCTTGATTTGGTTGAGAGACCTCTATTTATAGCTGTAGCAAGGGGTAGAGGTTGAAGACCTGTGTACCACTTTACTTGTCTTGCAAGACGTGCAGTCATATTAGGACTGCGCTAGCCAAATATTATCTCTTTATTTTATATTTATTAATAAAGAGATAAGTAATTCCTCGATTGGCCAAACTCGTGGGGACACGTGACGTGGCGCCGTTTGACTGGTCAGGCTATTGCAGTATATAAGAAATATACTTGGATTGAACAACTCTAAATATTATCCCTTTAATAAGAAATAAATACTTAGATATTTATCCAATAGGCATGTGATATGATATGATTTGGTTGGTGGAGATATCTCTGCAATTTAAATTGATCTGGAACACCTCACCTTGACACGTGGCAAAATATAATTGGTCATTTAATAACCAATTTTTCCAAGTGTACATGCCATATGGCAATATCCGATTGGACAAAAATATTTTATAGACCAATGGTAGTTTTTGGAATTTAATTAAAATTCCATTGTCTACATATACCAATAGAGAATTTTCCAACTCAAGATTGCCTACCATTCAACACTGATCGCATTTTTATTTGATTCTCATAAAATCACGTGGTTCTACTGTTATGTTTATGAAAGATTTAGGACTAATGTACTGCACCTTAAAACTCTACTGGGTAAAAATGACAAATACTTGATAGTTTAAGGAGCATTAAGGAAATTTTCCCGCAATATTCAGAACGCCGTCGTCGTCTCGTCCCTCGCGAAGCGGAGCAGCATCTTCTCTGCTTTTGCTGTTTCAGTGTAGGGTTTTGGAATTGAGGGAAATTGATTACTAGGGTTTAGCGAGGCTGAGAAGAAGAAGAAGAAGGGAAGGATGAAGCCGGTGGTCGGAATGGTGGTGTCGAACAAGATGCAGAAGTCGGTGGTGGTGGCCGTCGACAGACTATTCCACCACAAGCTCTACAATCGCTACGTCAAGCGCACCTCCAAATTCATGGCTCACGACGAACACAACCAATGCAACATCGGCGACCGCGTATGAACTTTTCTCCTCATTTCTCCTTTTTTTTTGGAAAGAAAAGAATGAGGCATTTTTTATATTTGCATTATTGATTGCTTCGTGGGAAAATGGAAAATTAAGAGGAGGAATATTCTTTAATATCAACTTGTTTGTCATGGAAATGTCTTGGAATCAAACAAATTGTGGAGTGATTGATAAAGAGTTGATATCGGGTGAAAGTTTCGACTATTTTTTGTTCAATTTCTTTTTCGTTATTAAGAATGGATTTTGATGTCGGGAATATTTGTTCTTTCAATGTATTATGTTGTTAACTGCGTTTTATAGGGGTTGTGTATTAGGTAAAGTGTCGTTTTTGCTGATCAAGGATGATTGTGCATTAATCATTTACAGGTCAAATTGGATCCTTCCAGGCCTTTAAGCAAGCGTAAGAACTGGGTTGTTGCTGAAATTTTGAAAAAGGCTCGAATTTATACACCTCAATCCGCTGCAGATTCAACCAACATGGCAGATTTATCGTCTTCTATGAGCTCGGGCAGCACTAAGCCAGCTCAAAACTCGTCATCGTCCGCCTAAGGTTTGAGTGATACTTATGGAAATGCATGCACAACAATACTGGCTCATGCAGAATTGGCACAGATAAATATTACTGCTCGCTATGTGTGATGTGATGTATTTCTCTTCCCAATGCCTAGCAGTTCATCCAACGTTTTGAGTTCTAGTTATTGAACTTTCTTGTTTTTGCTAGTTTTGGACTTCCTTGTTTTTCCTTATTGGCTTATCCAAGCAGAGTCAGGTGTTGCATTTAAGATCAGTTAAGTATGTCTAGAGTATTCCAGCAAAATCATTAATTTACATCTGATGAAATGTTTTCATCTTTTAGGATGTTGAGGTCTCTCTAGCTCTATCTTTTCCCTTTGTGGTTAGACATTAGCCCTACGACATGAAAGAAGAAATTTGCATTTAGTTATTCATTTGAATGATGTGTAATTCAGATCAAATGTCATATGATTTTCTCATATAGTCTCCTGCCCTCTGAACAAAACCAGCGGTCGACCACTTCCCTTGGGTATGGTCTGATAAATATCTAGAAGTATGATTCGGAGATTTCAACTTAATTTTATGCCAGTAAGCCTTTTCACTGTCAGTGAATTTGATTCAAAATGTTTTCATTAAGCTCCCGGAACCAGCTCATGCTGTTTATAGTTGAAAAAGCACTAAGTCTGCAGCTGGAGAAGCAATAGTTAGAATTGACGTATATACGCCCTTCTCCTTGCTGCTTTTCTGGGACTTTCACCAAACCTCTGCCAAGTTGCAAATGCACCTTAGTGAACTCTAGAACTACCCTAGGTTGCAGGAAGTTTTTTTAACCAACAAAGGTTGTAAAGTTTTCTTCAATTTTTGACACATGCTTTGGCAAGATTCTGCGGCATGAGATTTCATTTCTGGCAAGGCTTCTTTTGTCTAGGTGTTTTTTTTTTCCTTCATTACTGGTCATACGTATCTTTCATGTTTGAATGCGGGACACATGCAGAATGAGAACAAATAGCTTGGTGGCCAAAGCACTTAAGCTCACTTTATATTGAAATATGTTCTGAACTTCATTGGACTTATTAAAGAGAACTATTCTCTAAACACTTCTCATTCATCATCTCAGTTATGAACATTTACACTCAAAATAATTCTATCTCTGGATGGTAAATATTTTCTTAGCATTTAATACTATTTAGTTTTTCTTAACTATCATAGTGATGAAGTAAAAACTAATTAGCGTTTTGCTCTGGAACAGGCTCTTTTAATTTGCTTATACCATGTAGTTAAGTGCATTGGGTGTACATATTGGAAGCAACAGTGATTTAATCAGGTCCATGCATTAGTATAGAATGTGAGGACCCATGGAGCAATTTTTTATCTGCATGAAACCATAATTTAATAGTGATTTGGTCCATGGGGTGGTTTTGCAGAAAGGACACCCTATATTTGATGTTTGATGATGATCACTGATATGTTTGTGATTGTATGATTTGATGGTAACTTTCAGAGTATTGTAAAACTTGAATAGGATTTGCTTTCTGCCAGGTGAAGCATTGGGGAGTACTGGTACTGCAGCTTGTGCTATGACCCTATCGTCATAGAGGGGATCACAAAGATTGATATTGGATTGCATCTTGATTTAGTTTTTGTTACCATCCCTACTGTAGAAGAGGACCATGCTGATTTGATGGTGGTTTGCCGAGGATTTTTCTCTATCTGTATGCTGATCAGAATTATAAATAAACTACTGGGCCAAAATAGTTTGCATTAGGATTCGTGACTTCTTGTAGTAATTCCATGATCTTCAAACCCTTCCATCCCATCCCCCATCGGTCTTTCCTCTTCCTTCTTCTTTTCCCCTGGAGGAAAAAGGCCAAAAAGGTGAAACCTGAGATTATCTACTCATAATTGTCGACTGAAATAGCTAATTTTTTGGCTTTTTGTTCTTTTGTTGACTGGAATGGCTAATACTGGAGTTCCATATAACTTTTTTCTTTGCTGCTCTGCTAGCGGTTTCATTTACAAGTGATTCAAAAGGACAGTGATGAATTTGTCAGTCAGGCTTTGTGAATTTCATTATCTCAATGATGCTTAATAATATGGTAATTACTGGTCTCAAAATTCAAGGTTCTCAGTGAATTATTTAAATAGTACCTAATCTTAAACACAAGTGGAATTGATTATGGAAGTAATGGCAGTAGATCCACTTTCCCTGAGTAAAGCTTCATACAAGGTAAATGGTTGGCTGATTCTTTACTTGAAATCTGAAAACGAAGTCACTACAGGTGATGTAACTGAACTTTGTACAAAACATATTGAAGTATAATTACTACTCCAAGAGCAATCCGGATCGTTGATTTGAACCACTTGGCAATCATGAAGGATGAACAAGCTTCTACTTGTAATTGGGCAGACAGACAAAGTAAAGATTTCCGTAAGCAAACCATGGCATATTGCAGGATAAACCTGGGGAAGGAGTCCGGGAGGGGGGCTTCTTGAGCTAAAAGTGCCACTGGTAAAAGAGAAATCAACCAAAAGTTTGTTTGCTGTAATGAACTGAAAACTTGGACTTCATGTCAAAGACAATAGTTGATGCGGAAAAGGGCATCTGGGTATTGGTACCGTGTAGATCCATCTCATTTCTGCTAAACATTTCCCTTTTTTCATCTTTCCTAATGACCAAATAATTACGAGATTGACATAAAACATCCTGATGCTGTTGATCCTTTAGCTTTTAATGCCTTTGTTTCACCGTTCCATTCAAATTTCTCAGTTTAGTTCACACAAAATTATCCAGCTCGTGGACTCTCGTCTTCTGTTCTGATTCAGGCAACCTGGTTCTTGTTTTAGATGACACAATGAAGGTCATATAATAGATTGGAGATGAACTTCAGAAGCTGGTATGCTACTCAGACATTTTGCGAGTGATAACATATAAATCTTCGAGCCTCCTTTCTTTCAGCTCTCTGTTTTCTCATCCAGAAAATTACCAGACTCGCTTTATGGAACAATCACCGGTTTGTATCATTCTTGCATCCCAATTCAATAAACCTGTGATACCTGTATTAGATGACACGACGAAGGTTAAAACCTTAAAATAGGTACCGATAAACAGTGAGTTCTAGCATGAGGTTTGGATTTTTGCACTTGACATCATATGCGTCTTCAATTTTTTCCTTGCCTACAGGCAAAGACCTAGCAAACAACCTTTTGTGCATTTACCAAAAGAATGGTGGCATGTCAAATTGAGAACAATGTTTTCTCATCCAGCTAAATCTTGCTAAATGCACAAGTTTTTACCAATTTCCTTATTTTGACATTCTTCCTCATTTCTTCTACACCATGCCAGTTACCAGATTCAGCATAAATCATACTCAACAAAGTATAATTGGCAGCATTCTCAGGCTCCGACTCAATAAGCTTATGCACCAACAGTTCTGCAACTTCCAGCTTTCCATGAAGCTTACAAGAAGAAACCAAGGAACTCCATATTCTGGGACTTGGTTTCATAGGCAGTCTAGACACAAGATCACAAGCATCTTCCAGTTTCCCTGCCCTTCCAAGAAGATCAATATAACAAGCATAATGCTCTATAGTAAGTGATATTTTCTCATCTTTCATCGTTTCATTAAAGAGCTTGTATCCCTCTTCCACAAGGCCAGCATGGTTGCAAGCTGTCATGACTTCAAGAAGTGCAATTGCATCAGCTTTCATCCCACTCTCTTGCATCTCACCAAAGAGTTGCAAGGCATCCTCCCCGCAACCATACAGACCATAAGCACTAATAATTGCAGTCCATGAAACAGAATCCGTAAGTGTCATCTCCTTGAAAATCTTAACCGAATCCTGAAGACAACCACACTTGGCATACATACTAATGAGCGAGTTTTGGACATTCAATTCAGATATCAAGCAAGATTTCAAGACATAGCCATGGACTCCACCTGCATGGCATGTTAACAAGAGATTGGTACAGGCAGAAATCACAGACAATAATGTAACACTATTGGGTTGAAATCCCTTTTTCTGCATTTCATTAAAGAGCTCTAGAGCTTCTTCAGCAGTATCTTTCTTCCGTGAATAGCCTGCAATTATACAACTCCACATCACAACATCCTTTGTAGTTGATCTTTCAAAAATAAGCTTTGCAGCCCAAATTTCTCCACATTCACAATACATATGTATGAGAGCTGAGCAGAATCTAAAATCCCTATCAAACTCGTGACGAAAAGCATATCCGTGGATCTCTGTTCCACAATTAACTGAACCATACTCAGTACATGCTGGTAAAATACTAATTACTGTCACCCTATTTGGTTTAACTTTTTCAACCTGCATTGCACGAAAACAATCCAGTGCCTTGGCATAGTCATGATCTGCCACACATCCTGTGATCATAGCAGTCCATGAGACTTCATTTCTAACTTCCATTCTATCAAATACACGAAAAGCAGTCTCCTGATCATGACATCTCCAGTAAAAATCTACCAATGCGGTTGACATGAAAACCGACTTGTCAAATCTTTCATCCACTATAACAATAGCATGAATCAATCTTCCTAATCGAAAATTTTCTGTCTGACTACAAGCTGATAAAACGCTAGCAATCAACTCGGGCTTGGGCTCAAATCCACAAATATACATATCCTTAAACATCTTCATTGATTCCAACAAAAACCCATTTTGCATATAACAATTTATCATCGAATTCCAAGAAATGGTGTCTCTCTGAGGCATTGTGTCGAACATTTTGTATGCACTCTTTATGTCCGAGAATTTTGCATACATAGAGATGAGAGAATTCGAAACTGTAGATTCTGAATCAAACCCATTTTTAAAGGCATAGCAGTGAAGCTGAAGGCCCAAGGGATTGTGGGTTTGGGAACTTGCAGTGGCTTTGACGATCGACGGCAGTATAAAGACGCTGCTTTCATGGTTTGGAAAGAAGGGGTGGACATGGTCTTTGAAAAGGTTGATGGCCTTGTCATAGAGCCCTTTAGCCAAGAAGTCCTTGATTTGGGCGTGAGCATCAGCAATTGATGATGTTATGGGACCTGACGCTGAAGCTGAAGCTGAAGCTGAGGTGAAACGTCTTATTATTTGGTGCATTTTGTTGGGTCTAATTTCATAGCCATTTTATACGATTAGAAGCCAGACTCAACAATCCGTGCCATATTGCTTCTTATTTTAGAGCTTCAATTTGGTCTTTTGTCAGATACAAAACGTTTTTGCCAATTGCAGTTATCACACCGCAAGTACTACTAAGATTTTGGTTTGGTGATTAGAGTTAAGGTCGGACATCGGAAGATTGTGGGGTATTTATCTGGGTTTAAGATCTCCAGGCTTCTCGACCAGTTATCAATTGGCTGGACGTGGAAGTTTGGTGGGTCCCCTTAGATTGTTTAGGTCAGTCTTTTCGTTAACTCTCTGAGCGTTTCTAATCTAATTAACTGTCTATCTTTGAAAAAAAAGATTAGAGTTAAGGCTCGTATAATGTATTTTATATTTTGAGAAGATCTTACGGTATAAATTTTCGGACAAAGACTTATTTGGGAGCGAATATAATATAATTATTTTGAATGAACAGGTATACCATCATTTTTTTTTCAAAATTTCGACCCTTTAAGACTATCGAGAATCCTTACACTTGAAATCAAACCACAATTTAGCTGATACAAGATGTTCATAAAAGATGTTTTAATTTAAAGACAAATCCATCATTACTTTTGTTTTCTGACTTTTTTTTTTATATATAAATTTCGGCAGAATTTCCTCTTTAAAAAGGGTTAAACTCCCTGTCAGCAATCCACAATTTAACAACAAATTCACATTATAGTAAAAATTTTAAGCATTTAAGATCTGAAACTAAGATTAAACCTTCCCTTTTCAACTTCAGTTCTTCCATTCAATCTGAAGGATGATCCTCAGGTCCTTCATTGCTGTTCTGACTTGTTTTGTAATTTGTTTTATTCTACATTTTTCTTGAAGAAACTAGCAAATTTATGCTTAACTTCTCAATTTGCCTAAAAATTTTGAGTCAATAACCACCTTCTAGTTAACACTATGGTCCAAGTGATGTTATACATGAGCAAATAAGCACTAACTGCCACCATCTCCCTATTGCAATAACTACATAAGCATATTGATATTTTGCCTCAAAAGAAAAAAAGCACATTGATATTTCACATATTAAACTGACTAGGTTTTTTCATCTTGAGTTTCAAGCCCCGTTCACATATGGTCAACATAAATTTTACATAAACTCAACTTTGGGCTTGAACCTCATAGATTTCACCTTTCAGCTTCACATATGGAGCTTCATATTAACTAAGCCCTTTAAACTCATTTTACAACTGAATTTTCTTGAGCAACTGAGTGGGAAATCTCATCTAATAAATGCTTGCATTAACCAGTTTTTTTTTTTTTTGTTGACATCTTTCAACTTTCAAATCCGTCAAATTCATAAATCCTGGGACTTATCAATATTCCAGCCAAACCTTAACGAAATAATTAGGGGAAAAGAAGGAACTCTTATCTGGCCATCTAAGAGATTTAACTTAACAAATGCGTACGTATGGGAATGAATCACTTGAAATCAAAGCTTAGCTTTCAGAAGACACATCTGGGAACAATAAAACAGCCATATCCACGACTTCTCTGCTCTTTTTGTTTGCTCGACCAAACCTCAGTCTTCCTCCCTGTCTTTCTAATTGCTTTCATTATGATCTTGAGATCAACATAGCCCATCACAGTGATTTTGTTCAAAATCACATTTGTCTCTACACAAGTAATACCTACAAGACATGCATTAGATACCATAACCCTCTACAATTTGCTTGATCAAATCCACTAAAATCCCAAAAAAAAAAAAAAAGAAAGTGGAAAAGTTTTATGAGGAATTAAAATCAAATATAACCCACCTTTAATCTTCCACAATTCTTTTTGAATTGCTTTCTCGCATGCTTTGCAATGCAGGCGTACTTTCAACTCGAAAACCTGAAAAATTATTATTTTTTTTTTTCCAAAAGTTTTCAGTTGTTTAGATGACTTTTACTAACATGAGAAATATATAGAGTAAAATAAGACAACGAAATGTGGAACCTCCATTAATGGCTAGTCTTCTGATTCAGCTATCAGCAAGAGAAACGCACATTCATATATACTAGCTAGGAAAGTGCAAGAGGGAATATATAGCGGGTGATTATCAGAAGGGTGGCTGAAATGATTGTTGGTTTTATCAATTATGACCAAGTAATCATATGATCATAGCATGCTTGTGACTTTTGATAGTCCATTTTTTAAGTAGGTATTAGTCCACTTCAAATCTTATGATGGCCACCTAACTAACTTGAATTCTAAGTTAGTGATTTTAGTACTTTAATTAATGTATAACTAATTAAATAAATCCACTTCTAATGAACAGCGACAGATTTCAAACCCTCTAGGCCACTACCCTTTTTGCAAACTATGCTGTAAACATTAAAATTTAGGCACCTTGATCACAACAAGCCGCAATCTGACATTGAATCTCTTTCAGAGCTATTCTATGGGATTCGGCTACTTCAATTTGAGATCATACCAATTTCACGTATATATATTGTTTGTAGTTTTTGTTGCAATCCATGCATGCTTTTCTATCTCCTTTTTTTTTTTTCCTTTTTTTTGTGTAAAATTTTTCAAAACAAGTTTTTGTACAGAGATGGAGGTGACGAAGCAGTTCATATCCCCTAAAGTATTTTGATTCAATCTTTAATTTGTACTTGCATGTAAAGGGAAGTTTAGTTTCAATAGATACAATTAATTGCCTTTGTGTGTTGTGGATCATGTTGAGGTGATCTTCACTAGGGAAACTAGCTAATTGAATTTCGATAATGTTGTTTAAATAGAAAGCTTTCCATATTAGCCCTGCCAATACCGATTATATCTTATCAGCTAATATGTGGATTTTCGATTTTCGATTTCGACTGTGTGACCTACCATGCACGAATATCATTTTACAATACTTCTCGTATATATGGAAAATAAGAGAGCAAAACCCAACCTTTTGATGTTGTTCATTATTTTTTCACTTTTTTTGAAATGCGAGCCCTACCATCCTTTCACCAGCAGATTAAAATGTAAAAGTTTGTCACATAAATTTTATTTTATTTTATTTTGTCAATCGTCACTTTATCTATTGTATTCTACACTATCCTAATCTAAAGGGGAGACCCAACTGGATCTAAAGGGACCGATAGAAATTGAACCACCACTGAACCAGACGGGGGCACCACGCACCCATTTAGATTTGTTAAGAAGCCACTTAACGTGGCAAATGATGGGAGGCCCGACTGGCCCGGTGGTGGTTTAATTTCCACCGGTCCCTTTAGACCCAATTGGATTTTTCCCTTATATTAGGATAATGTAGGATACTATAGATAAATTGACGATTGAAGAAAAAAAAAAAAAGAAAGATAAAATTTATGTGACAAACTTTTGAAGAAAAAAAAAAAGAAAGATAAAATTTATGTGACAAACTTTTACATTTTAATCTGCCGGTGAAAGGATGGTAGGGCTCGTAATGTGGCAATTGGTGTCACATAAGTTTGATCAGTAAAGCGCCACCTTTCAACAACGTTTCAATGCTCAGTCTTATAGAGTAGTCTTTTTTTGACAATCATGTGACCTTTAGTAAAACTAACTCCTATAATCAATGGCCGAGTCAGGACGTTTGTTCAGAGGGTGCAATATTAGTATTAATTTTAATTTAAAATGTATTCGTTTGAAAATTTTCAGTATAATTAAATATTTGTCACAAGTACACCAATTAATTTAATTAATATTACATATATTTTTTTAAAAAATTATTTACTGCTTGTGATTAATCATTTGAAATTATTATCAAGCCATGTTATTTTATAAAATTGCATAGAACTTTAAAATATGTATAAGACTAGTAGATGTAAAGATTTAGTAACCTGAACTATATTTGTTTTTTCTTAAAAAAGTGAGATTTGACCCAATTCATATTCATTTTTTCACTAAAAAAAAAGAGTAGGGTTTGATGTTTTTATATATAAATAGTGGGTCATACAGTGATTTCAAGCTAAAATGTGATCATAAGTTTAGGTTAAGATCAAATTTTGTCAAATTGAATTTATAAGAAATATAAAATTAATATTTTAAGAGTGAATGACAAAAATGTTCATTTAATAAAATGTGGGAGACATTTAAACGATTTTCCCATTCATCGATTCTCACTTGATGGTCTGGAATGACACTTTCTTAAAACCATGAAAAGGATCATTCGACTAAGTAATTTTAGGGATAATTTCACAAACGTCCTCGACATTTCTAACACTTGCACTAATACCTCCTAAAGTTTAAAAATTTCACTGACCACCCTTGATTTTGATAACAATTCAGTCCAAATAGGATTAAAATATTATTTTCATGAGTGAGATGAGATTTTTATTCCATGAATGCCCTTGGTCCCTGTATTAGTAGAAGATTGCAAGTTATTAAAAGGTTGAAATGATTACTAAAGTTGAAGGGATGTAAAAACAGTTCATGAACTTTCAAGCACCACGTGGAAACATAAGTAATGTTTTAACAGCCATAGCAACGTCTAGTGCAAGTTCTAAACCACCAAATTTTTTATTCAGCAGCAAGTGTATATAGACATCACAATTGCATTAACACCCTCAAGAGCAGCAAGAGTTTGGGTACACATAAAGTTATTGTTTGTGCTGCATTTAGAATTCATAATGAAAACATTTAGCAGAAATTATGGCCTCTTCAACCCATAGGGAGAATCATGAATTTCATCCCCATCTTTCAACAACAAAATACAAATTTTACTTAAGATTCAGAAAAACACACCAACATTTACTTCAACTCTTAATATCTTTCTATTATTCCCTTACTGTATAAATTTACACATAACAACAAGATACATGAAGTCCAAGAATATAGCTTTATTATTAACTCAAAAATCTATTGATCAAGCAAAATAGTTCATAATGTATTGTAGATAACATACTAGTTTTCTTGAAACTAATTCACAAGAACATTTTTTAATTGTAGGTTAAGATGAAAGGGAAATTCAAACCTTGGTTTCTACTTTAAATCATCTTCATTCCCAACAAATGAACAATATCTTCACACTGTCTCCATTTTCATCTTCTTTTTTCTTTGTTTTTTTTTCATCTCTATTTCTTCCCTTCTAGTTATATGGCTACAATATCAAAAACTTGTTCAATCATCCTTGTCAAATCATACTAGGCACAAAAATGGCACCAAATTTCTTCCTCAATTGGCGCCTTTCTGTAACGAAGTTTTAATCAACTTAATCCGACATTAAATTTTTGTTATTCTAGTTAAATGTAATTAACTAATCCAAATGACGCCAAATTTTTGTTACCCAAAATTTACGTTAGTTATTGGTCCCAACTTCATAGGACAAAGTGGTAATTTCAGCTATCATGATGTAAGCAAAGGGCCCCAAATCTCTACCATGGGAGGTCAATGAAATTTTAAAAACCTCAGGGGTGTTAGTGCAAGTGTTAGAAACTTCAGGGGAGCTTTGTGAAATTATCTAAGATTCAGCACGCATGTTGCCTAAGTTCAAATAATTGCACATCACTGGTTCTTGCAGCAGATCTTCTCAATCTTTCCCTCTCCTTTTGTCTTTTAATTTCTTGCTTTTTCTTGGTGGGATACGAAGATATTTGTGAAGATAGGTGAAAATATCACAATAAATTTTGAAGCTAAATCTTTGTGTACAGTTTTAGTACTCTAGCTCTCCCGTGAGAAAAAGGACTAAAAAGAGGTTAATCAAACAATACCTTAAATGAGACAAATGTATATGAAGCAAAGAAGAACCAATACAAATTATCACCCAACTTTCTAGAATATCTCATTTTAGTTTTTAGAGTTTGAAACGAAAATCTCATTTTACATTTTTTTTTTTAAATTTCAAGTTTACATAATAATCATGCAATACTTTCACGTAAGGTTGCTAAAAATAAGCATAGTAGCTACTCATGGAAGCCAATGCACAAAGAAACTTAGACCTCTAAATTTTGTACCATCACGTCTAATACCATTACTATTAAAAAAATAAACAAAAATGTAATTACACACAATGATAAACACATTTTTGTTATATCAGTAAAAGTGAATGACCAAAAAGTCACTAAACTATTAAGTATGACAAGGATTAATTATCAAACTTTTTTTTTATGGCCTCAAAGGTCACTAAATTGGTAAAACCTAACCACCAAGGTCATTTTGTCAAGCTCCACTCGTAAAACAATTGATAAATTATTAAAATTTAACGATTTTTTTTGACAAAATGACCTTTGGCAACCCGTTGTTTTATCAGTAGAATTTAACAAAATGGCCTTACTAATCCGTCTTCACCAGTTTAGTGACCTTTGTGGCCACATAAAAAGTTTAGTGATTGACCCCTGTCATACTTAATAGTTTAGTGACCTTTCTGGCCATTCACTTTATCTGTAAAATTCACGAACTCGTGCATTATACCAATAAAGAATTTTCCAACTCAAGATTGCCTACCATTCAACACTGATCGCATTTTTATTAGATTCTCATAAAATCACGTGGTTCTACTGTTATGTTTATAAAAGATTTAGGACTAATTTACTGCACCTTAAAACTCTATTGGGTAAAAATGACAAATACTTGATAGTTTAAGGACCATTAAGGAAATTTGCCAGAAGAAGAAGAAGACAATGAATGCAACATCGGCGACCGTGCATGAACTTTTCTCCTCATTTCTCCCTTTTTTTGGAAAGAAAAGAATGAGGCATTTTTTATATTTGCATTATTGATTGCTTAGTGGGAAAATGGAAAATTAAGAGGAGGAACATTCTTTAATATCAACTTGTTTCTCATGGAAATGTCTTGGAATCAAACAAATTGTGGAGTGATTGATAAAGAGTTGATGTCGGGTGAAAGTTTCGACTATTTTTGGTTCAATTTCTTTTTCGTTATTAAGAATGGATTTTGATGTCGGGAATATTTGTTCTTTCAATGTAGTAGTATTATGTTGTTAACTGCGTTTTATAGGGGTTGTGCATTAGGTAAAGTGTCGTTTTTGCTGATCAAGGATGATTGTGCATTAATCATTTACAGGTCAAATTGGCTCCTTCCAGACCTTTAAGCAAGCGTAAGAACTGGGTTGTTGTTGAAATTTTGAAAAAGGCTCGAATTTATACACCTCATATTGCTTCTTATTTTAGAGCTTCAATTTGGTCTTTTGTCAGATACAAAACGTTTTTGCCAATTACAGTTATCACAACGCAAATACTACTAAGATTTTGGTTTGGTGATTAGATTTAAGGCTCGTATCTTAATGAAATAAGGGTAAAATAAGGGGATTTAACTTAACAAAATTACCTTTGTGTGTATACATATGGGAATGAATCACTTGAAATCAAAGCTTAGCTTTCAGAAGACACATCTAGGAACGATAAAACAGCCATATCTTATCTTGACTATATAGGAAAGTGCAAGAGGGAATATATAGCAAGTGATTTATGAGAAGGTGGCTGATTGGTAGCATGCTTGAGCTTGTGACTTTTGATAGTCCATTTTTATGATGGCCAACTGACTTGAATTCTATGTCAGTGACTTTAGTACTTTAATGTGTAACTAATTAGATAAATCAACTTCTAATGAACAGCAGCAGATTTCAAACCTCTCGGCTGCTACCCTTTTAAAATTTAGGACTTGTTTGGGGTTACGGTAGCTTATTAAAAGTTACTTTTCTAATAGAGCTTTTAATAAAAGTGCTTAGTATGTGTTTAAGTGCTTTTAAATATATTGTTTGGATGCATAATTCAATAAGTACTTATTGTATTGGATAATGTGTAATTTAAAATTTTTAAATATATTTATCTCTTTATTTAGTTGATAATATAGGATAAAATGATTAAATTTAATATTTATTTTAAATCACAAACATTCTCTAAAAGTATCAAATTTGAGCTTTTGCTAAAAGTACTTTTAGGATCAAAAGTTCCACTCCTAATTTTATAGAATAATGTTCACCAAAATATACTTTTCTCAAAAGTACTTTTAACACCTAAAAGTATTCTTTTAACAAAAGCACCGCAATCCCAAACGGGCCTTAGTCACCTTCACCATAACAAGCCGCAATTTGACATGAATCTCTTTCAGAGCTGCTCTATGGGATTCGATTTCTTCAATTTAAGATCCATACAAATTTCACTTATATATATATATATATATATTGTTTGTAGCTTTTTATTGCTATCCATGCATCCTTTCCTATCTCCATTTTTTTTTTCTGTAAATTTTTTCAAGATAAGCATTTGTATACAGATGGAGGCGGATTGACGAAGAGGTTCATATCCCTAAAGCATTTTGATTCAATTTTTGTACTTGTATATAAATTGGGCTAATAATGTGTACAACACTGGACTATCACTATCAAAGGAATGTTTATTTCGCTTGCAATTCCTGTTATTGGACATCTAAAAAGCTTAAATGTTACATGATAAAAATACATTAGAAAGAAAAAGAAAGTAGCATTCTGTAATATATTTTGTTTCAAGGCTCTATTATAGAAATGGTAAGAACAATTGCAAAAAGTTTTAACACTTTTAGCTGAATATTATCAAAATTCAGGAGGGGTATCTATGGAGCAATTCTAAAATATCTAAAATTTTATAGGCTATTCCACAAATTTGTTTTTAAATAAAATTGAGAGGTGCAATTGCACCCCGTGGAATCAACGTGGCTCCACCATTCCCTATAATTATCTACTGCTACAAACGTGAAATATTTTTTGAAAAAGAATTACTTTCATAAGATAAGGCGCCCCAATAACTAAATACAGTAATATGAGGGTTAGAAGTGTACTTTCACTTTTTACTTTCATTTTACTCATTCATGTTACAATTGGTTTTAGAAAATGCTAATTCCACACTTTGTACAAGTTGCAATACTAATAGTACAAGCCATTAGTGCATCCAATGTGTTGTGTTATACTTAGGATGGTTCTAGTGTAGATAGGAGTGAGCAAAATTATCCGTTAATCCGAAAACTCGCCATATCCAATCCGAAAATTAGGATACACGATTTATATTGTTTGATCCGGTTAAAAGAGAGTCCGATACCCACTGAGATGGGAGGCGGATTAAAATCACATAATTAAAAACCCAGGGTTCACGACCCAACCCGCCCCATATATATATATTTTTTATTTTTTAATTTATATATATATATACTATAAAATAATAATTTAGAGCTAAATAAGTAATTTCATTGAACAAATTGCATTACAAATATGAGAAACTATAGTTTATTTACAAGATTCATTTGTAAAGGTTATGATCTTATGTTTTATAGAAAAAACTTTAATTAATGCGGAACATATATTTAAAAAAATATGCTACTTCTTTCAAACTTTTATTAATTTTGAACTCTTTTAATTTTTTTCCTTTATCTTTTATTCTCTTTGCATGCTTATTTCTTGGTGGGAGACTTTTTTTGAGAAAAAAAATCTTTATTAAATGTTAGATAAATGTATAAAATATAAAATGAAATTAATATAAATTATTTTTTAAAAAAGAAATTAAATAATAAGTAAGACAGGGTGGACACTCGTTGACCCGATCCTATTTCAGTGGATATTTTATAATCGAGTACTCGCTGATATACGGGGCAAGTAAATATTAGAAAATGATTCAACAAAGGGGTGCTCCAAGTGTCACCCAAGTAGGATAGCCAACAACTGAGTGACAGAATGTGCACCGAATATGATGGTTCAAAGTGTCAATGTTGAAGAGTACTTGGACGACATCCTCCTTTGTGATCAGTGGACCACCTTATTTGTCTGTTCCCTTAAACCACTAAGTGATTAAGTGATTAGATACAGCAAACATTGTATAAGCAATTGATTAAATGTGTGTCATTTTCCTTCAATGTTTATACATTATATGACCACGAAAGTTTCATTAACGGGCTACTTTTGGAAACATTTCATTGCAGAAATATATCAAGGCTGCAAAGGTCAACATGACGTAAAGTTATTTCATCAGCCCTCAATATATCTTGGAATCAACATCTACACTACTCAAAAGTTCTTGTTCTAAACTTATTGCAGAAGGCTCTGATGATACCTAAATCACAAATTGGAAGAATGTTTTAGGACCGCAACTGTAATACCTGGGATTCATAATAAATTCCAGCATATAGAGAAGCATAGAAATACTCATTCTCCCGTCCGCCAGAAAATGCAGCCACAAGCTATGCAAAGAAATCGGTTAATTAGCTAAAGCATTGCCCTGAATAGCTTAGACACATAGACTAAGAGTATACCCATATCAATTAGGTGATAAAGTAACCATGTACAAAACACACTGTTTGTATGGAAGAATCTACTCCCAAGTAACAATTTAATTAACCAAATAATGGACGAAACGGGTACCCGACCTGCGCGCATTCCTATACAGATTTAGACCCTTTTTTGGATATATGAGAGAGGGAAAGAAGCAGCTTTACTCTTCTCCGGGTAACCCTCTCCAATACAAAGCTGATGACAGCTACAGGCAACGATCCTCTGTTTTTTATTTTTAATTACTTAAATTTACAGTGATTATTTAGGAAAAAAAAGTCAATTGTTACTGTAACGGGAGAAAAGAACTCTTTCGCTAATGGGTCCTATTTCATCGATTATCGTGCGGGAATGGACTGAAAATGCTTTGTCTTTTCTTTGATCAGTAAAGGACCTTGACAAAAAAAAAAAAGGAGCTTGACGTTTACAGGTACTTGTCCATTTCCGTTTTCGTCCCGTTTTCGTCCCGAATATTCATTTCTCATTGACTGCTGAAGCAAGTAACATGATGTGGGTCCGTACAGGAAAAATAAAACCTTCTAAATTTTTAATGACATCGATTTGGACTAATCTCGGCTAAAAAAATGTATCTTATTTTTTTCTTGACACTACACAACACGACAGGTATAGGGAAAGGGATATGAGGATAGTCATTCCGACTCGGATGAACCGAGGCCGCATCCTACTCCAGAACATTGGTCCCATCCGTCGTGACCACCTCGGCCTTACCCGGCATCTTGATGACCGAGGTGTCTCTGCCATCCTGCGGTCACCTCGGGGCAGTGTTATGATCAACTACAACCGAGGTCCTGTCCAAGGACCTGACAATCGAACAGTAGTGGACGTGACCTCTGACACATTGTCCGCTGCCCTCTGTCCTTCCCTCCAAATTGTCCTCTATAAATATCAGAATATTCCACTGAGAAAGGGGATGAATCTTTGGTAACAAAAGCTTGCTCATTCGGTGGATATTTTATAATCGAGTACTCGCTGATATACGGGGCAAGTAAGCATTAGAAAATGATTGACTCGTAAGGTGCAGATCGGATTAACCAAATAATAGACGAAACGGGTACCCAACCCGCACCTATTCCTATATAGATTTAGACCCTTTTTTGGATATATGAGAAAGGGAAAGAAGCAGCTTTACTCTTCTCCGGGTAACCCTCTCCAATACAAAGCTGATGACAGCTACAGGCAATGATCCTCTGTTTTTTATTTTTAATTACTTAAATTTACAGTGATTATTTAGGAAAAAAAAAGTCTATTGTTACTGTAAGGGGAGAAAAAAACTATTTCGCTAATCGGTCCAATTTCATCGATTATCGTGCGGGAATGGACAGAAAATGTTTCGTCTTTTCTTTGATCAGTAAAGGAGCTTGACGTTTACAGGTACTTGTCCATTTCCGTCTTCGTCCCGTCTTCGTAATATTCAATTCCGTCTTCGTCCCGAATATTCATTTCTCATTGACTGCTGAAGCAAGTGACGTGATGTGGGTCCGTACAGGAAAAATAAAACCTTCTAAATTTTTAATGACATCGAGTTGAACTGATCTCGCCAAAGAAAATGTATCTTTTTTTTTTCTTGACACTACACAACACGACAGGTATAGGGAAAGGGATATGAGGATGGTCATTCCGACTCGGATGAATCGAGGCCACATCCTACTCCGGAACATTGGTCCCATCCGACGTGACCACCTCGGCCTTACCCGGCATCTTGATGACCGAGGTGTCTCTGCCATCCTGCGGTCACCTCGGGGCAGTGTTATGATCAACTACAACCGAGGTCCTGTCCAAGGACCTGACAACCGAACAGTAATGGACGTGACCTCTGACACATTGTCCGCTGCCCTCTGTCCTTCCCTACAAATTGTCCTCTATAAATAGCAGAATATTTCACTGAGAAAGGGGATGAATCTTTGGTAACAAAAGCTTGCTCATTCGGTGGATATTTTATAATCGAGTACTCGCTGATATACGTGGCAAGTAAGCATTAGAAAATGATTGACCCGTAAGGTGCAGATCAGATTAACCAAATAATGGACGAAACGGGTACCCGACCCGCGCCTATTCCTATACAGATTTAGACCCTTTTTTGGATATATGAGAGACGGAAAGAAGCAGCTTTACTCTTCTCCGGGTAACCCTCTCCAATACAAAGCTGATGACAGCTACAGGCAATGATCCTATGTTTTTTATTTTTAATTACTTAAATTTACAGTGATTATTTAGGAAAAAAAAAGTCTATTGTTACTGTAAGGGGAGAAAAAAACTATTTCGCTAATGGGTCGTATTTCATCGATTATCGTGCGGGAATGGACTGAAAATGCTTCGCCTTTTCTTTGATCAGTAAAGGAGCTTGACGTTTACAGGTATTTGTCCATTTCCGTCTTCGTCCCGTCTTCGTAGTATTCAATTCCGTCTTCGTCCCGAATATTCATTTCTCATTGACTGCTGAAGCAAGTAACATGATGTGGGTCCGTACAGGAAAAATAAAACCTTCTAAATTTTTAATGACATCGATTTGGACTAATCTCGGCTAAAAAAAGGTATCTTATTTTTTTTCTTGACACTACACAACACGACAGGTATAGGGAAAGGGATATGAGGATGGTCATTCCGACTCGGATGAACCGAGGCCGCATCCTACTCCGGAACATTGGTCCCATCCGACGTGACCACCTCGGCCTTACCCGGCATCTTGATGACCGAGGTGTCTCTGCCATCCTGCGGTCTCCTCGGGGCAGTGTTATGATCAACTACAACCGAGGTCCTGTCCAAGGACCTGACAACCGAACAGTAATGGACGTGACCTCTGACACATTGTCCGCTGCCCTCTGTCCTTCCCTACAAATTGTCCTCTATAAATAGCAGAATATTTCACTGAGAAAGGGGATGAATCTTTGGTAACAAAAGCTTGCTCATTCGGTGGATATTTTATAATCGAGTACTCGCTGATATACGTGGCAAGTAAGCTTTAGAAAATGATTGACCCGTAAGGTGCAAATCAGATTAACCAAATAATGGACGAAACGGGTACCCGACCCGCGCCTATTCCTATACAGATTTAGACCCTTTTTTGGATATATGAGAGACGGAAAGAAGCAGGTTTACTCTTCTCCGGGTAACCCTCTCCAATACAAACCTGATGACAGCTACAGGCAATGATCCTATGTTTTTTATTTTTAATTACTTAAATTTACAGTGATTATTTAGGAAAAAAAAAGTCTATTGTTACTGTAAGGGGAGAAAAAAACTATTTCGCTAATGGGCCGTATTCCATCGATTATCGTGCGGGAATGGACTGAAAATGCTTCGTCTTTTCTTTGATCAGTAAAGGAGCTTGACGTTTACAGGTACTTGTCCATTTCCGTCTTCGTCCCGTCTTCGTAGTATTCAATTCCGTTTTCGTCCCGAATATTCATTTCTCATTGACTGCTGAAGCAAGTAACATGATGTGGGTCCGTACAGGAAAAATAAAACCCTCTAAATTTTTAATGACATCGATTTGGACTAATTTCGGCTAAAAAAATATATCTTATTTTTTTCTTGACACTACACAACACGACAGGTATAGGGAAAGGGATATGAGGATGGTCATTCCGGCTCGGATGAACCGAGGCCGCATCCTACTCCGGAACATTGGTCCCATCCGTCGTGACCACCTCGGCCTTACCCGGCATCTTGATGACCGAGGTGTCGCTGCCATCCTGCGGTCACCTCGGGGCAGTGTTATGATCAACTACAACCGAGGTCCTGTCCAAGGACCTGACAACCGAACAGTAGTGGACGTGACCTCTGACACATTGTCCGCTGCCCTCTGTCCTTCCCTCCAAATTGTCCTCTACAAATAGCAGAATATTTCACTGAGAAAGGGGATGAATCTTTGGTAACAAAAGCTTGCTCATTTGGTGGATATTTTATAATCGAGTACTCGCTGATATACATGGCAAGTAAGCATTAGAAAATGATTGACTCGTAAGGTGCAGATCGGATTAACCAAATACTGGACGAAACGGGTACCCATGCCGCGCCTATTCCTATACAGATTTAGACCCTTTTTTGGATATATGAGAGACGGAAAGAAGCAGCTTTACTCTTCTCCGGGTAACCCTCTCCAATACAAAGCTGATGACAGCTACAGGCAATGATCCTCTGTTTTTTTATTTTTAATTACTTAAATTTACAGTGATTATTTAGGAAAAAAAATCCTATTGTTACTTTAAGGGGGGAAAAAAACTCTTTCGCTAATAGGTCCAATTTCATCGATTATCGCGGGAATGGACTGAAAATGTTTCGTCTTTTCTTTGATCAGTAAAGGAGCTTTACGTTTACAGGTACTTGTCCTTTTTCGTCTTCGTCCCGTGTTCATAATATTCAATTCCGTTTTCGTCCCGAATATTCATTTCTCATTGACTGCTGAAGCAAGTAACATGATGTGGGTCCGTACAGGAAAAATAAAACCCTCTAAATTTTTAATGACATCGATTTGGACTAATTTCGGCTAAAAAAATGTATCTTATTTTTTTCTTGACACTACACAACACGACAGGTATAGGGAAAGGGATATGAGGATGGTAATTCCGACTCGGATGAACCGAGGCCGCATCCTACTCCGGAACATTGGTCCCATCCGTCGTGACCACCTCGGCCTTACCCGGCATCTTGATGACCGATGTGTCTCTGCCATCCTGCGGTCACCTCGGGGCAGTGTTATGATGAACTACAACCGAGGTCCTGTCCAAGGACCTGACAACTGAACAGTAGTGGACGTGACCTCTGACACATTGTCCGCTGCCCTCTGTCCTTTCCTCCAAATTGTCCTCTATAAATAGCAGAATATTCCACTGAGAAAGGGGATGAATCTTTGGTAACAAAAGCTTACTCATTCGGTGGATATTTTATAATAGAGTACTCGCTGATATACGGGGCAAGTAAGCATTAGAAAATGATTGACTCGTAAGGTGCAGATCGGATTAACCAAATACTGGACGAAACGGGTACCCAAGCCGCGCCTATTCCTATACAGATTTAGACCCTTTTTTGGATATATGAGAGACGGAAAGAAGCAGCTTTACTCTTCTCCAGGTAACCCTCTCCAATACAAAGCTGATGACAGCTACAGGCAATGATCCTATGTTTTTTATTTTTAATTACTTAAATTTACAGTGATTATTTAGGAAAAAAAAGTCTATTGTTACTGTAAGGGGAGAAAAAAACTATTTCGCTAATGGGTCGTATTTCATCGATTATCGTGCGGGAATGGACTGAAAATGCTTCGTCTTTTCTTTGATCAGTAAAGGAGCTTGACGTTTACAGGTACTTGTCCATTTCCGTCTTCGTCCCGTCTTCGTAGTATTCAATTCCGTCTCCGTCCCGAATATTCATTTCTCATTGACTGCTGAAGCAAGTAACATGATGTGGGTCCGTACAGGAAAAATAAAACCTTCTAAATTTTTAATGACATCGATTTGGACTAATCTCGGCTAAAAAAATGTATCTTATTTTTTTCTTGACACTACACAACACGACAGGTATAGGGAAAGGGACATGAGGATGGTCATTCCGACTCGGATGAACCGAGGCCGCATCCTACTCCGAAACATTGGTCCCATCCGTCGTGACCACCTCGGCCTTACCCGGCATCTTGATGACCGAGGTGTCTCTGCCATCCTGCGGTCACCTCGGGGCAGTGTTATGATCAACTACAACCGAGGTCCTGTCCAAGGACCTGACAACTGAATAGTAGTGGACGTGACCTCTGACACATTGTCCACTGCCCTCTGTCCTTTCCTCCAAATTGTCCTTTATAAATAGCAGAATATTCCACTGAGAAAGGGGATGAATCTTTGGTAACAAAAGCTTACTCATTCGGTGGATATTTTATATTAGAGTACTCGCTGATATACGGGGCAAGTAAGCATTAGAAAATGATTGACTCGTAAGGTGCAGATCGGATTAACCAAATACTGGACGAAACGGGTACCCAAGCCGCGCCTATTCCTATACAGATTTAGACCCTTTTTTGGATATATGAGAGACGGAAAGAAGCAGCTTTACTCTTCTCCGGGTAACCCTCTCCAATACAAAGCTGATGACAGCTACAGGCAATGATCCTATGTTTTTTATTTTTAATTACTTAAATTTACAGTGATTATTTAGGAAAAAAAAGTCTATTGTTACTGTAAGGGGAGAAAAAAACTATTTCGCTAATGGGTCGTATTTCATCGATTATCGTGCGGGAATGGACTGAAAATGCTTCGTCTTTTCTTTGATCAGTAAAGGAGCTTGACGTTTACAGGTATTTGTCCATTTCCGTCTTCGTCCCGTCTTCGTAGTATTCAATTCCGTTTTCGTCCCGAATATTCATTTCTCATTGACTGCTGAAGCAAGTAACATGATGTGGGTCCGTACAGGAAAAATAAAACCTTCTAAATTTTTAATGACATCGATTTGGACTAATCTCGGCTAAAAAAATGTATCTTATTTTTTTTCTTGACACTACACAATACGACAGGCATAGGGAAAGGGATATGAGGATGGTCATTCCGACTCGGATGAACCGAGGCCGCATCCTACTCCGGAACATTGGTCCCATCCGTCGTGACCACCTCGGCCTTACCCGGCATCTTGATGACCGAGGTGTCTCTGCCATCCTGCTGTCACCTCGGGGCAGTGTTATGATCAACTACAACCGAGGTCCTGTCCAAGGACCTGACAACCGAACAGTAGTGGACGTGACCTCTGACACATTGTCCGCTGCCCTCTGTCATTCCCTACAAATTGTCCTCTATAAATAGCAGAATATTTCACTGAGAAAGGGGATGAATATTTGGTAACAAAAGCTTGCTCATTCGGTGGATATTTTATAATCGAGTACTCGCTGATATACGTGGCAAGTAAGCATTAGAAAATGATTGACTCGTAAGGTGCAGATCGGATTAACCAAATAATGGACGAAACGGGTACCCGACCCGCGCCTATTCCTATACAGATTTAGACCCTTTTTTGGATATATGAGAGACGGAAAGAAGCAGCTTTACTCTTCTTCGGGTAACTCTCTCCAATACAAAGCTGATGACAGCTACAGGCAATGATCCTCTGTTTTTTTATTTTTAATTACTTAAATTTACAGTGATTATTTAGGAAAAAAAAAGTCTATTGTTACTGTAAGGGGAGAAAAAAACTATTTCGCTAATGGGTCGTATTTCATCGATTATCGTGCGGGAATGGACTGAAAATACTTCGTCTTTTCCTTGATCAGTAAAGGAGCTTGACGTTTACAGGTATTTGTCAATTTCCGTCTTCGTCCCGAATATTCATTTCTCATTGACTGCTGAAGCAAGTAACATGATGTGGGTCCGTACAGGAAAAATAAAACCTTCTAAATTTTTAATGACATCGATTTGGACTAATCTCGGCTAAAAAAATGTATCTTATTTTTTTCTTGACACTACACAACACGACAGGTATAGGGAAAGGGATATGAGGATGGTCATTCCGACTCGGATGAACCGAGGCCGCATCCTACTCCGGAACATTGGTCCCATCCGTCGTGACCACCTCGGCCTTACCCGGCATCTTGATGACCGAGGTGTCTCTGCCATCCTGCTGTCTCCTCGGCGCAGTGTTATGATCAACTACAACCGAGGTCCTGTCCAAGGACCTGACAACCGAACAGTAGTGGACGTGACCTCTGACACATTGTCCGCTGCCCTCTGTCATTCCCTACAAATTGTCCTCTATAAATAGCAGAATATTTCACTGAGAAAGGGGATGAATCTTTGGTAACAAAAGCTTGCTCATTCGGTGGATATTTTATAATCGAGTACTCGCTGATATACGTGGCAAGTAAGCATTAGAAAATGATTGACTCGTATGGTGCAGTTCGGATAAACCAAATAATGGACGAAACGGGTACCCGACCCGCGCCTATTCCTATACAGATTTAGACCCTTTTTTGGATATATGAGAGACGGAAAGAAGCAGCTTTACTCTTCTTCGGGTAACTCTCTCCAATACAAAGCTGATGACAGCTACAGGCAATGATCCTCTGTTTTTTTATTTTTAATTACTTAAATTTACAGTGATTATTTAGGAAAAAAAAAGTCTATTGTTACTGTAAGGGGAGAAAAAAACTATTTCGCTAATGGGTCGTGTTTCATCGATTATCGTGCGGGAAAGGACTGAAAATGTTTCGTCTTTTCTTTGATCAGTAAAGGAGCTTGACGTTTACAGGTACTTGTCCATTTCCGTCTTCGTCCCGTCTTCGTAGTATTCAATTCCGTTTTCGTCCCGAATATTCATTTCTCATTGACTGTTGAAGCAAGTAACATGATGTGGGTCCGTACAGGAAAAATAAAACCCTCTAAATTTTTAATGACATCGATTTGGACTAATTTCGGCTAAAAAAATGTATCTTATTTTTTTCTTGACACTACACAACACGACAGGTATAGGGAAAGGGATATGAGGATGGTCATTCCGGCTCGGATGAACCGAGGCTGCATCCTACTCCGGAACATTGGTCCCATCCGTCGTGACCACCTCGACCTTACCCGGCATCTTGATGACCGAGGTGTCTCTGCCATCCTGCGGTCACCTCGGGGCAGTGTTATGATGAACTACAACCGAGGTCCTGTCCAAGGACCTGACAACCGAACAGTAGTGGACGTGACCTCTGACACATTGTCCGCTGCCCTCTGTCATTCCCTACAAATTGTCCTCTATAAATAGCAGAATATTTCACTGAGAAAGGGGATGAATATTTGGTAACAAAAGCTTGCTCATTCGGTGGATATTTTATAATCGAGTACTCGCTGATATACGTGGCAAGTAAGCATTAGAAAATGATTGACTCGTAAGGTGCAGATCGGATTAACCAAATAATGGACGAAACGGGTACCCGACCCGCGCCTATTCCTATACAGATTTAGACCCTTTTTTGGATATATGAGAGACGGAAAGAAGCAGCTTTACTCTTCTTCGGGTAACTCTCTCCAATACAAAGCTGATGACAGCTACAGGCAATGATCCTCTGTTTTTTTATTTTTAATTACTTAAATTTACAGTGATTATTTAGGAAAAAAAAAGTCTATTGTTACTGTAAGGGGAGAAAAAAACTATTTCGCTAATGGGTCGTATTTCATCGATTATCGTGCGGGAATGGACTGAAAATACTTCGTCTTTTCCTTGATCAGTAAAGGAGCTTGACGTTTACAGGTATTTGTCAATTTCCGTCTTCGTCCCGAATATTCATTTCTCATTGACTGCTGAAGCAAGTAACATGATGTGGGTCCGTACAGGAAAAATAAAACCTTCTAAATTTTTAATGACATCGATTTGGACTAATCTCGGCTAAAAAAATGTATCTTATTTTTTTCTTGACACTACACAACACGACAGGTATAGGGAAAGGGATATGAGGATGGTCATTCCGACTCGGATGAACCGAGGCCGCATCCTACTCCGGAACATTGGTCCCATCCGTCGTGACCACCTCGGCCTTACCCGGCATCTTGATGACCGAGGTGTCTCTGCCATCCTGCTGTCTCCTCGGCGCAGTGTTATGATCAACTACAACCGAGGTCCTGTCCAAGGACCTGACAACCGAACAGTAGTGGACGTGACCTCTGACACATTGTCCGCTGCCCTCTGTCATTCCCTACAAATTGTCCTCTATAAATAGCAGAATATTTCACTGAGAAAGGGGATGAATCTTTGGTAACAAAAGCTTGCTCATTCGGTGGATATTTTATAATCGAGTACTCGCTGATATACGTGGCAAGTAAGCATTAGAAAATGATTGACTCGTATGGTGCAGTTCGGATAAACCAAATAATGGACGAAACGGGTACCCGACCCGCGCCTATTCCTATACAGATTTAGACCCTTTTTTGGATATATGAGAGACGGAAAGAAGCAGCTTTACTCTTCTTCGGGTAACTCTCTCCAATACAAAGCTGATGACAGCTACAGGCAATGATCCTCTGTTTTTTTATTTTTAATTACTTAAATTTACAGTGATTATTTAGGAAAAAAAAAGTCTATTGTTACTGTAAGGGGAGAAAAAAACTATTTCGCTAATGGGTCGTGTTTCATCGATTATCGTGCGGGAAAGGACTGAAAATGTTTCGTCTTTTCTTTGATCAGTAAAGGAGCTTGACGTTTACAGGTACTTGTCCATTTCCGTCTTCGTCCCGTCTTCGTAGTATTCAATTCCGTTTTCGTCCCGAATATTCATTTCTCATTGACTGTTGAAGCAAGTAACATGATGTGGGTCCGTACAGGAAAAATAAAACCCTCTAAATTTTTAATGACATCGATTTGGACTAATTTCGGCTAAAAAAATGTATCTTATTTTTTTCTTGACACTACACAACACGACAGGTATAGGGAAAGGGATATGAGGATGGTCATTCCGGCTCGGATGAACCGAGGCTGCATCCTACTCCGGAACATTGGTCCCATCCGTCGTGACCACCTCGACCTTACCCGGCATCTTGATGACCGAGGTGTCTCTGCCATCCTGCGGTCACCTCGGGGCAGTGTTATGATCAACTACAACCGAGGTCCTGTCCAAGGACCTGACAACTGAATAGTAGTGGACGTGACCTCTGACACATTGTCCGCTGCCCGCTGTCCTTTCCTCCAAATTGTCCTCTATAAATAGCAGAATATTCCACTGAGAAAGGGGATGAATCTTTGGTAACAAATGCTTACTCATTCGGTGGATATTTTATAATAGAGTACTCGCTGATATACGGGGCAAGTAAGCATTAGAAAATGATTGACTCGTAAGGTGCAGATCGGATTAACCAAATACTGGACGAAACGGGTACCCAAGCCGCGCCTATTCCTATACAGATTTAGACCCTTTTTTGGATATATGAGAGACGGAAAGAAGCAGCTTTACTCTTCTTCGGGTAACCCTCTCCAATACAAAGCTGATGACAGCTACAGGCAATGATCCTATGTTTTTTATTTTTAATTACTTAAATTTACAGTGATTATTTAGGAAAAAAAAGTCTATTGTTACTGTAAGGGGAGAAAAAAACTATTTCGCTAATGGGTCGTGTTTCATCGATTATCGTGCGGGAATGGACTGAAAATGCTTCGTCTTTTCTTTGATCAGTAAAGGAGCTTGACGTTTACAGGTACTTGTCCATTTCCGTCTTCGTCCCGTCTTCGTAGTATTCAATTCCGTTTTCGTCCCGAATATTCATTTCTCATTGACTGCTGAAGCAAGTAACATGATGTGGGTCCGTACAGGAAAAATAAAACCCTCTAAATTTTTAATGACATCGATTTGGACTAATTTCGGCTAAAAAAATATATCTTATTTTTTTCTTGACACTACACAACACGACAGGTATAGGGAAAGGGATATGAGGATGGTCATTCCGGCTCGGATGAACCGAGGCCGCATCCTACTCCGGAACATTGGTCCCATCCGTCGTGACCACCTCGGCCTTACCCGGCATCTTGATGACCGAGGTGTCGCTGCCATCCTGCGGTCACCTCGGGGCAGTGTTATGATCAACTACAACCGAGGTCCTGTCCAAGGACCTGACAACCGAACAGTAGTGGACGTGACCTCTGACACATTGTCCGCTGCCCTCTGTCCTTCCCTCCAAATTGTCCTCTACAAATAGCAGAATATTTCACTGAGAAAGGGGATGAATCTTTGGTAACAAAAGCTTGCTCATTTGGTGGATATTTTATAATCGAGTACTCGCTGATATACATGGCAAGTAAGCATTAGAAAATGATTGACTCGTAAGGTGCAGATCGGATTAACCAAATACTGGACGAAACGGGTACCCATGCCGCGCCTATTCCTATACAGATTTAGACCCTTTTTTGGATATATGAGAGACGGAAAGAAGCAGCTTTACTCTTCTCCGGGTAACCCTCTCCAATACAAAGCTGATGACAGCTACAGGCAATGATCCTCTGTTTTTTTATTTTTAATTACTTAAATTTACAGTGATTATTTAGGAAAAAAAATCCTATTGTTACTTTAAGGGGGGAAAAAAACTCTTTCGCTAATAGGTCCAATTTCATCGATTATCGCGGGAATGGACTGAAAATGTTTCGTCTTTTCTTTGATCAGTAAAGGAGCTTTACGTTTACAGGTACTTGTCCTTTTTCGTCTTCGTCCCGTGTTCATAATATTCAATTCCGTTTTCGTCCCGAATATTCATTTCTCATTGACTGCTGAAGCAAGTAACATGATGTGGGTCCGTACAGGAAAAATAAAACCCTCTAAATTTTTAATGACATCGATTTGGACTAATTTCGGCTAAAAAAATGTATCTTATTTTTTTCTTGACACTACACAACACGACAGGTATAGGGAAAGGGATATGAGGATGGTAATTCCGACTCGGATGAACCGAGGCCGCATCCTACTCCGGAACATTGGTCCCATCCGTCGTGACCACCTCGGCCTTACCCGGCATCTTGATGACCGATGTGTCTCTGCCATCCTGCGGTCACCTCGGGGCAGTGTTATGATGAACTACAACCGAGGTCCTGTCCAAGGACCTGACAACTGAACAGTAGTGGACGTGACCTCTGACACATTGTCCGCTGCCCTCTGTCCTTTCCTCCAAATTGTCCTCTATAAATAGCAGAATATTCCACTGAGAAAGGGGATGAATCTTTGGTAACAAAAGCTTACTCATTCGGTGGATATTTTATAATAGAGTACTCGCTGATATACGGGGCAAGTAAGCATTAGAAAATGATTGACTCGTAAGGTGCAGATCGGATTAACCAAATACTGGACGAAACGGGTACCCAAGCCGCGCCTATTCCTATACAGATTTAGACCCTTTTTTGGATATATGAGAGACGGAAAGAAGCAGCTTTACTCTTCTCCAGGTAACCCTCTCCAATACAAAGCTGATGACAGCTACAGGCAATGATCCTATGTTTTTTATTTTTAATTACTTAAATTTACAGTGATTATTTAGGAAAAAAAAGTCTATTGTTACTGTAAGGGGAGAAAAAAACTATTTCGCTAATGGGTCGTATTTCATCGATTATCGTGCGGGAATGGACTGAAAATGCTTCGTCTTTTCTTTGATCAGTAAAGGAGCTTGACGTTTACAGGTACTTGTCCATTTCCGTCTTCGTCCCGTCTTCGTAGTATTCAATTCCGTCTCCGTCCCGAATATTCATTTCTCATTGACTGCTGAAGCAAGTAACATGATGTGGGTCCGTACAGGAAAAATAAAACCTTCTAAATTTTTAATGACATCGATTTGGACTAATCTCGGCTAAAAAAATGTATCTTATTTTTTTCTTGACACTACACAACACGACAGGTATAGGGAAAGGGACATGAGGATGGTCATTCCGACTCGGATGAACCGAGGCCGCATCCTACTCCGAAACATTGGTCCCATCCGTCGTGACCACCTCGGCCTTACCCGGCATCTTGATGACCGAGGTGTCTCTGCCATCCTGCGGTCACCTCGGGGCAGTGTTATGATCAACTACAACCGAGGTCCTGTCCAAGGACCTGACAACTGAATAGTAGTGGACGTGACCTATGACACATTGTCCACTGCCCTCTGTCCTTTCCTCCAAATTGTCCTTTATAAATAGCAGAATATTCCACTGAGAAAGGGGATGAATCTTTGGTAACAAAAGCTTACTCATTCGGTGGATATTTTATATTAGAGTACTCGCTGATATACGGGGCAAGTAAGCATTAGAAAATGATTGACTCGTAAGGTGCAGATCGGATTAACCAAATACTGGACGAAACGGGTACCCAAGCCGCGCCTATTCCTATACAGATTTAGACCCTTTTTTGGATATATGAGAGACGGAAAGAAGCAGCTTTACTCTTCTCCGGGTAACCCTCTCCAATACAAAGCTGATGACAGCTACAGGCAATGATCCTATGTTTTTTATTTTTAATTACTTAAATTTACAGTGATTATTTAGGAAAAAAAAGTCTATTGTTACTGTAAGGGGAGAAAAAAACTATTTCGCTAATGGGTCGTATTTCATCGATTATCGTGCGGGAATGGACTGAAAATGCTTCGTCTTTTCTTTGATCAGTAAAGGAGCTTGACGTTTACAGGTATTTGTCCATTTCCGTCTTCGTCCCGTCTTCGTAGTATTCAATTCCGTTTTCGTCCCGAATATTCATTTCTCATTGACTGCTGAAGCAAGTAACATGATGTGGGTCCGTACAGGAAAAATAAAACCTTCTAAATTTTTAATGACATCGATTTGGACTAATCTCGGCTAAAAAAATGTATCTTATTTTTTTTCTTGACACTACACAATACGACAGGCATAGGGAAAGGGATATGAGGATGGTCATTCCGACTCGGATGAACCGAGGCCGCATCCTACTCCGGAACATTGGTCCCATCCGTCGTGACCACCTCGGCCTTACCCGGCATCTTGATGACCGAGGTGTCTCTGCCATCCTGCTGTCACCTCGGGGCAGTGTTATGATCAACTACAACCGAGGTCCTGTCCAAGGACCTGACAACCGAACAGTAGTGGACGTGACCTCTGACACATTGTCCGCTGCCCTCTGTCATTCCCTACAAATTGTCCTCTATAAATAGCAGAATATTTCACTGAGAAAGGGGATGAATATTTGGTAACAAAAGCTTGCTCATTCGGTGGATATTTTATAATCGAGTACTCGCTGATATACGTGGCAAGTAAGCATTAGAAAATGATTGACTCGTAAGGTGCAGATCGGATTAACCAAATAATGGACGAAACGGGTACCCGACCCGCGCCTATTCCTATACAGATTTAGACCCTTTTTTGGATATATGAGAGACGGAAAGAAGCAGCTTTACTCTTCTTCGGGTAACTCTCTCCAATACAAAGCTGATGACAGCTACAGGCAATGATCCTCTGTTTTTTTATTTTTAATTACTTAAATTTACAGTGATTATTTAGGAAAAAAAAAGTCTATTGTTACTGTAAGGGGAGAAAAAAACTATTTCGCTAATGGGTCGTATTTCATCGATTATCGTGCGGGAATGGACTGAAAATACTTCGTCTTTTCCTTGATCAGTAAAGGAGCTTGACGTTTACAGGTATTTGTCAATTTCCGTCTTCGTCCCGAATATTCATTTCTCATTGACTGCTGAAGCAAGTAACATGATGTGGGTCCGTACAGGAAAAATAAAACCTTCTAAATTTTTAATGACATCGATTTGGACTAATCTCGGCTAAAAAAATGTATCTTATTTTTTTCTTGACACTACACAACACGACAGGTATAGGGAAAGGGATATGAGGATGGTCATTCCGACTCGGATGAACCGAGGCCGCATCCTACTCCGGAACATTGGTCCCATCCGTCGTGACCACCTCGGCCTTACCCGGCATCTTGATGACCGAGGTGTCTCTGCCATCCTGCTGTCTCCTCGGCGCAGTGTTATGATCAACTACAACCGAGGTCCTGTCCAAGGACCTGACAACCGAACAGTAGTGGACGTGACCTCTGACACATTGTCCGCTGCCCTCTGTCATTCCCTACAAATTGTCCTCTATAAATAGCAGAATATTTCACTGAGAAAGGGGATGAATCTTTGGTAACAAAAGCTTGCTCATTCGGTGGATATTTTATAATCGAGTACTCGCTGATATACGTGGCAAGTAAGCATTAGAAAATGATTGACTCGTATGGTGCAGTTCGGATAAACCAAATAATGGACGAAACGGGTACCCGACCCGCGCCTATTCCTATACAGATTTAGACCCTTTTTTGGATATATGAGAGACGGAAAGAAGCAGCTTTACTCTTCTTCGGGTAACTCTCTCCAATACAAAGCTGATGACAGCTACAGGCAATGATCCTCTGTTTTTTTATTTTTAATTACTTAAATTTACAGTGATTATTTAGGAAAAAAAAAGTCTATTGTTACTGTAAGGGGAGAAAAAAACTATTTCGCTAATGGGTCGTGTTTCATCGATTATCGTGCGGGAAAGGACTGAAAATGTTTCGTCTTTTCTTTGATCAGTAAAGGAGCTTGACGTTTACAGGTACTTGTCCATTTCCGTCTTCGTCCCGTCTTCGTAGTATTCAATTCCGTTTTCGTCCCGAATATTCATTTCTCATTGACTGTTGAAGCAAGTAACATGATGTGGGTCCGTACAGGAAAAATAAAACCCTCTAAATTTTTAATGACATCGATTTGGACTAATTTCGGCTAAAAAAATGTATCTTATTTTTTTCTTGACACTACACAACACGACAGGTATAGGGAAAGGGATATGAGGATGGTCATTCCGGCTCGGATGAACCGAGGCTGCATCCTACTCCGGAACATTGGTCCCATCCGTCGTGACCACCTCGACCTTACCCGGCATCTTGATGACCGAGGTGTCTCTGCCATCCTGCGGTCACCTCGGGGCAGTGTTATGATCAACTACAACCGAGGTCCTGTCCAAGGACCTGACAACTGAATAGTAGTGGACGTGACCTCTGACACATTGTCCGCTGCCCGCTGTCCTTTCCTCCAAATTGTCCTCTATAAATAGCAGAATATTCCACTGAGAAAGGGGATGAATCTTTGGTAACAAATGCTTACTCATTCGGTGGATATTTTATAATAGAGTACTCGCTGATATACGGGGCAAGTAAGCATTAGAAAATGATTGACTCGTAAGGTGCAGATCGGATTAACCAAATACTGGACGAAACGGGTACCCAAGCCGCGCCTATTCCTATACAGATTTAGACCCTTTTTTGGATATATGAGAGACGGAAAGAAGCAGCTTTACTCTTCTTCGGGTAACCCTCTCCAATACAAAGCTGATGACAGCTACAGGCAATGATCCTATGTTTTTTATTTTTAATTACTTAAATTTACAGTGATTATTTAGGAAAAAAAAAGTCTATTGTTACTGTAAGGGGAGAAAAAAACTATTTCGCTAATGGGTCGTATTTCATCGATTATCGTGCGGGAATGGACTGAAAATGCTTCGTCTTTTCTTTGATCAGTAAAGGAGCTTGACGTTTACAGGTATTTGTCCATTTCCGTCTTCGTCCCGTCTTCGTAGTATTCAATTCCGTCTTCGTCCCGAATATTCATTTCTCATTGACTGCTGAAGCAAGTAACATGATGTGGGTCCGTACAGGAAAAATAAAACCTTCTAAATTTTTAATGACATCGATTTGGACTAATCTCGGCTAAAAAAATGTAACTTATTTTTTTTCTTGACACTACACAACACGACAGGTATAGGGAAAGGGATATGAGGATGGTCATTCCGGCTCGGATGAACCGAGGCCGCATCCTACTCCGGAACATTGGTCCCATCCGTCGTGACCACCTCGGCCTTACCCGGCATCTTGATGACCGAGGTGTCGCTGCCATCCTGCGGTCACCTCGGGGCAGTGTTATGATCAACAACAACCGAGGTCCTGTCCAAGGACCTGACAACCGAACAGTAGTGGACGTGACCTCTGACACATTGTCCGCTGCCCTCTGTCATTCCCTACAAATTGTCCTCTATAAATAGCAGAATATTTCACTGAGAAAGGGGATGAATCTTTGGTAACAAAAGCTTGCTCATTCGGTGGATATTTTATAATCGAGTACTCGCTGATATACGTGGCAAGTAAGCATTAGAAAATGATTGACTCGTAAGGTGCAGATCGGATTAACCAAATAATGGACGAAACGGGTACCCGACCCGCGCCTATTCCTATACAGATTTAGACCCTTTTTTGGATATATGAGAGACGGAAAGAAGCAGCTTTACTCTTCTTCGGGTAACTCTCTCCAATACAAAGCTGATGACAGCTACAGGCAATGATCCTCTGTTTTTTTATTTTTAATTACTTAAATTTACAGTGATTATTTAGGAAAAAAAAAGTCTATTGTTACTGTAAGGGAGAAAAAAACTATTTCGCTAATGGGTCGTATTTCATCGATTATCGTGCGGGAATGGACTGAAAATATTTCGTCTTTTCCTTGATCAGTAAAGGAGCTTGACGTTTACAGGTATTTGTCAATTTCCGTTTTCGTCCCGAATATTCATTTCTCATTGACTGCTGAAGCAAGTAACATGATGTGGGTCCGTACAGGAAAAATAAAACCTTCTAAATTTTTAATGACATCGATTTGGACTAATCTCGGCTAAAAAAATGTATCTTATTTTTTTCTTGACACTACACAACACGACAGGTATAGGGAAAGGGATATGAGGATGGTCATTCCGACTCGGATGAACCGAGGCCGCATCCTACTCTGGAACATTGGTCCCATCCGTCGTGACCACCTCGGCCTTACCCGGCATCTTGATGACCGAGGTGTCTCTGCCATCCTGCTGTCACCTCGGCGCAGTGTTATGATCAACTACAACCGAGGTCCTGTCCAAGGACCTGACAACCGAACAGTAGTGGACGTGACCTCTGACACATTGTCCGCTGCCCTCTGTCATTCCCTACAAATTGTCCTCTATAAATAGCAGAATATTTCACTGAGAAAGGGGATGAATCTTTGGTAACAAAAGCTTGCTCATTCGGTGGATATTTTATAATCGAGTACTCGCTGATATACGTGGCAAGTAAGCATTAGAAAATGATTGACTCGTAAGATGCAGTTCGGATAAACCAAATAATGGACGAAACGGGTACCCGACCCGCGCCTATTCCTATACAGATTTAGACCCTTTTTTGGATATATGAGAGACGGAAAGAAGCAGCTTTACTCTTCTTCGGGTAACTCTCTCCAATACAAAGCTGATGACAGCTACAGGCAATGATCCTCTGTTTTTTTATTTTTAATTACTTAAATTTACAGTGATTATTTAGGAAAAAAAAAGTCTATTGTTACTGTAAGGGGAGAAAAAAACTATTTCGCTAATGGGTCGTGTTTCATCGATTATCGTGCGGGAATGGACTGAAAATGCTTCGTCTTTTCTTTGATCAGTAAAGGAGCTTGACGTTTACAGGTACTTGTCCATTTCCGTCTTCGTCCCGTCTTCGTAGTATTCAATTCCGTTTTCGTCCCGAATATTCATTTCTCATTGACTGTTGAAGCAAGTAACATGATGTGGGTCCGTACAGGAAAAATAAAACCCTCTAAATTTTTAATGACATCGATTTGGACTAATTTCGGCTAAAAAAATGTATCTAATTTTTTTCTTGACACTACACAACACGACAGGTATAGGGAAAGGGATATGAGGATGGTCATTCCGGCTCGGATGAACCGAGGCTGCATCCTACTCCGGAACATTGGTCCCATCCGTCGTGACCACCTCGACCTTACCCGGCATCTTGATGACCGAGGTGTCTCTGCCATCCTGCGGTCACCTCGGGGCAGTGTTATGATCAACTACAACCGAGGTCCTGTCCAAGGACCTGACAACTGAATAGTAGTGGACGTGACCTCTGACACATTGTCCGCTGCCCTCTGTCCTTTCCTCCAAATTGTCCTCTATAAATAGCAGAATATTCCACTGAGAAAGGGGATGAATCTTTGGTAACAAATGCTTACTCATTCGGTGGATATTTTATAATAGAGTACTCGCTGATATACGGGGCAAGTAAGCATTAGAAAATGATTGACTCGTAAGGTGCAGATCGGATTAACCAAATAATGGATGAAATGGGTATCCGACCCGCACCCATTCCTATACAGATTTAGACCCTTTTTTGGATATATGAGAGAGGGAAAGAAGCAGCTTTACTCTTCTCCGGGTAACTCTCTCCAATACAAAGCTGATGACAGCTACATGCAATGATCCTCTGTTTTTTTATTTTTAATTACTTAAATTTACAGTGATTATTTAGGAAAAAAAATCCTATTGTTACTTTAAGGGGGGAAAAAAACTCTTTCGCTAATAGGTCCAATTTCATCGATTATCGCGGGAATGGACTGAAAATGTTTCGTCTTTTCTTTGATCAGTAAAGGAGCTTTACGTTTACAGGTACTTGTCCTTTTTCGTCTTCGTCCCGTCTTCATAATATTCAATTCCGTTTTCGTCCCGAATATTCATTTCTCATTGACTGCTGAAGCAAGTAACATGATGTGGGTCCGTACAGGAAAAATAAAACCCTTTAAATTTTTAATGACATCGATTTGGACTAATTTCGGCTAAAAAAATGTATCTTATTTTTTTCTTGACACTACACAACACGACAGGTATAGGGAAAGGGATATGAGGATGGTAATTCCGACTCGGATGAAACGAGGCCGCATCCTACTCCGGAACATTGGTCCCATCCGTCGTGACCACCTCGGCCTTACCCGGCATCTTGATGACCGATGTGTCTCTGCCATCCTGCGGTCACCTCGGGGCAGTGTTATGATGAACTACAACCGAGGTCCTGTCCAAGGACCTGACAACTGAACAGTAGTGGACGTGACCTCTGACACATTGTCCGCTGCCCTCTGTCCTTTCCTCCAAATTGTCCTCTATAAATAGCAGAATATTCCACTGAGAAAGGGGATGAATCTTTGGTAACAAAAGCTTACTCATTCGGTGGATATTTTATAATAGAGTACTCGCTGATATACGGGGCAAGTAAGCATTAGAAAATGATTGACTCGTAAGGTGCAGATCGGATTAACCAAATACTGGACGAAACGGGTACCCAAGCCGCGCCTATTCCTATACAGATTTAGACCCTTTTTTGGATATATGAGAGACGGAAAGAAGCAGCTTTACTCTTCTCCAGGTAACCCTCTCCAATACAAAGCTGATGACAGCTACAGGCAATGATCCTATGTTTTTTATTTTTAATTACTTAAATTTACAGTGATTATTTAGGAAAAAAAAGTCTATTGTTACTGTAAGGGGAGAAAAAAACTATTTCGCTAATGGGTCGTATTTCATCGATTATCGTGCGGGAATGGACTGAAAATGCTTCGTCTTTTCTTTGATCAGTAAAGGAGCTTGACGTTTACAGGTATTTGTCCATTTCCGTCTTCGTCCCGTCTTCGTAGTATTCAATTCCGTCTTCGTCCCGAATATTCATTTCTCATTGACTGCTGAAGCAAGTAACATGATGTGGGTCCGTACAGGAAAAATAAAACCTTCTAAATTTTTAATGACATCGATTTGGACTAATCTCGGCTAAAAAAATGTATCTTATTTTTTTTCTTGACACTACACAATACGACAGGCATAGGGAAAGAGATATGAGGATGGTCATTCCGACTCGGATGAACCGAGGCCGCATCCTACTCCGGAACATTGGTCCCATCCGTCGTGACCACCTCGGCCTTACCCGGCATCTTGATGACCGAGATGTCTCTGCCATCCTGCTGTCACCTCGGGGCAGTGTTATGATCAACTACAACCGAGGTCCTGTCCAAGGACCTGACAACCGAACAGTAGTGGACGTGACCTCTGACACATTGTCCGCTGCCCTCTGTCATTCCCTACAAATTGTCCTCTATAAATAGCAGAATATTTCACTGAGAAAGGGGATGAATATTTGGTAACAAAAGCTTGCTCATTCGGTGGATATTTTATAATCGAGTACTCGCTGATGTACGTGGCAAGTAAGCATTAGAAAATGATTGACTCGTAAGGTGCAGATCGGATTAACCAAATAATGGACGAAACGGGTACCCGACCCGCGCCTATTCCTATACAGATTTAGACCCTTTTTTGGATATATGAGAGACGGAAAGAAGCAGCTTTACTCTTCTTCGGGTAACTCTCTCCAATACAAAGCTGATGACAGCTACAGGCAATGATCCTCTGTTTTTTTATTTTTAATTACTTAAATTTACAGTGATTATTTAGGAAAAAAAAAGTCTATTGTTACTGTAAGGGGAGAAAAAAACTATTTCGCTAATGGGTCGTATTTCATCGATTATCGTGCGGGAATGGACTGAAAATACTTCGTCTTTTCCTTGATCAGTAAAGGAGCTTGACGTTTACAGGTATTTGTCAATTTCCGTCTTCGTCCCGAATATTCATTTCTCATTGACTGCTGAAGCAAGTAACATGATGTGGGTCCGTACAGGAAAAATAAAACCTTCTAAATTTTTAATGACATCGATTTGGACTAATCTCGGCTAAAAAAATGTATCTTATTTTTTTCTTGACACTACACAACACGACAGGTATAGGGAAAGGGATATGAGGATGGTCATTCCGACTCGGATGAACCGAGGCCGCATCCTACTCCGGAACATTGGTCCCATCCGTCGTGACCACCTCGGCCTTACCCGGCATCTTGATGACCGATGTGTCTCTGCCATCCTGCGGTCACCTCGGCGCAGTGTTATGATCAACTACAACCGAGGTCCTGTCCAAGGACGTGACAACCGAACAGTAGTGGACGTGACCTCTGACACATTGTCCGCTGCCCTCTGTCATTTCCTCCAAATTGTCCTCTATAAATAGCAGAATATTCCACTGAGAAAGGGGATGAATCTTTGGTAACAAAAGCTTGCTCATTCGGTGGATATTTTATAATCGAGTACTCGCTGATATACGTGGCAAGTAAGCATTAGAAAATGATTGACTCGTAAGGTGCAGATCGGATAAACCAAATAATGGACGAAACGGGTACCCGACCCGCGCCTATTCCTATACAGATTTAGACCCTTTTTTGGATATATGAGAGACGGAAAGAAGCAGCTTTACTCTTCTTCGGGTAACTCTCTCCAATACAAAGCTGATGACAGCTACAGGCAATGATCCTCTGTTTTTTTATTTTTAATTACTTAAATTTACAGTGATTATTTAGGAAAAAAAAAGTCTATTGTTACTGTAAGGGGAGAAAAAAACTATTTCGCTAATGGGTCGTATTTCATCGATTATCGTGCGGGAATGGACTGAAAATGCTTCGTCTTTTCTTTGATCAGTAAAGGAGCTTGACGTTTACAGGTATTTGTCCATTTCCGTCTTCGTCCCGTCTTCGTAGTATTCAATTCCGTCTTCGTCCCGAATATTCATTTCTCATTGACTGCTGAAGCAAGTAACATGATGTGGGTCCGTACAGGAAAAATAAAACCTTCTAAATTTTTAATAACATCGATTTGGACTAATCTCGGCTAAAAAAATGTATCTTATTTTTTTCTTGACACTACACAACACGACAGGTATAGGGAAAGGGATATGAGGATGGTCATTCCGACTCGGATGAACCGAGGCCGCATCCTACTCCGGAACATTGGTCCCATCCGTCGTGACCACCTCGACCTTACCCGGCATCTTGATGACCGAGGTGTCTCTGCCATCCTGCGGTCACCTCGGGGCAGTGTTATGATCAACTACAACCGAGGTCCTGTCCAAGGACCTGACAACTGAATAGTAGTGGACGTGACCTCTGACACATTGTCCGCTGCCCTCTGTCCTTTCCTCCAAATTGTCCTCTATAAATAGCAGAATATTCCACTGAGAAAGGGGATGAATCTTTGGTAACAAATGCTTACTCATTCGGTGGATATTTTATAATAGAGTACTCGCTGATATACGGGGCAAGTAAGCATTAGAAAATGATTGACTCGTAAGGTGCAGATCGGATTAACCAAATAATGGATGAAATGGGTATCCGACCCGCACCCATTCCTATACAGATTTAGACCCTTTTTTGGATATATGAGAGAGGGAAAGAAGCAGCTTTACTCTTCTCCGGGTAACTCTCTCCAATACAAAGCTGATGACAGCTACATGCAATGATCCTCTGTTTTTTTATTTTTAATTACTTAAATTTACAGTGATTATTTAGGAAAAAAAATCCTATTGTTACTTTAAGGGGGGAAAAAAACTCTTTCGCTAATAGGTCCAATTTCATCGATTATCGCGGGAATGGACTGAAAATGTTTCGTCTTTTCTTTGATCAGTAAAGGAGCTTTACGTTTACAGGTACTTGTCCTTTTTCGTCTTCGTCCCGTCTTCATAATATTCAATTCCGTTTTCGTCCCGAATATTCATTTCTCATTGACTGCTGAAGCAAGTAACATGATGTGGGTCCGTACAGGAAAAATAAAACCCTTTAAATTTTTAATGACATCGATTTGGACTAATTTCGGCTAAAAAAATGTATCTTATTTTTTTCTTGACACTACACAACACGACAGGTATAGGGAAAGGGATATGAGGATGGTAATTCCGACTCGGATGAAACGAGGCCGCATCCTACTCCGGAACATTGGTCCCATCCGTCGTGACCACCTCGGCCTTACCCGGCATCTTGATGACCGATGTGTCTCTGCCATCCTGCGGTCACCTCGGGGCAGTGTTATGATGAACTACAACCGAGGTCCTGTCCAAGGACCTGACAACTGAACAGTAGTGGACGTGACCTCTGACACATTGTCCGCTGCCCTCTGTCCTTTCCTCCAAATTGTCCTCTATAAATAGCAGAATATTCCACTGAGAAAGGGGATGAATCTTTGGTAACAAAAGCTTACTCATTCGGTGGATATTTTATAATAGAGTACTCGCTGATATACGGGGCAAGTAAGCATTAGAAAATGATTGACTCGTAAGGTGCAGATCGGATTAACCAAATACTGGACGAAACGGGTACCCAAGCCGCGCCTATTCCTATACAGATTTAGACCCTTTTTTGGATATATGAGAGACGGAAAGAAGCAGCTTTACTCTTCTCCAGGTAACCCTCTCCAATACAAAGCTGATGACAGCTACAGGCAATGATCCTATGTTTTTTATTTTTAATTACTTAAATTTACAGTGATTATTTAGGAAAAAAAAGTCTATTGTTACTGTAAGGGGAGAAAAAAACTATTTCGCTAATGGGTCGTATTTCATCGATTATCGTGCGGGAATGGACTGAAAATGCTTCGTCTTTTCTTTGATCAGTAAAGGAGCTTGACGTTTACAGGTATTTGTCCATTTCCGTCTTCGTCCCGTCTTCGTAGTATTCAATTCCGTCTTCGTCCCGAATATTCATTTCTCATTGACTGCTGAAGCAAGTAACATGATGTGGGTCCGTACAGGAAAAATAAAACCTTCTAAATTTTTAATGACATCGATTTGGACTAATCTCGGCTAAAAAAATGTATCTTATTTTTTTTCTTGACACTACACAATACGACAGGCATAGGGAAAGAGATATGAGGATGGTCATTCCGACTCGGATGAACCGAGGCCGCATCCTACTCCGGAACATTGGTCCCATCCGTCGTGACCACCTCGGCCTTACCCGGCATCTTGATGACCGAGATGTCTCTGCCATCCTGCTGTCACCTCGGGGCAGTGTTATGATCAACTACAACCGAGGTCCTGTCCAAGGACCTGACAACCGAACAGTAGTGGACGTGACCTCTGACACATTGTCCGCTGCCCTCTGTCATTCCCTACAAATTGTCCTCTATAAATAGCAGAATATTTCACTGAGAAAGGGGATGAATATTTGGTAACAAAAGCTTGCTCATTCGGTGGATATTTTATAATCGAGTACTCGCTGATGTACGTGGCAAGTAAGCATTAGAAAATGATTGACTCGTAAGGTGCAGATCGGATTAACCAAATAATGGACGAAACGGGTACCCGACCCGCGCCTATTCCTATACAGATTTAGACCCTTTTTTGGATATATGAGAGACGGAAAGAAGCAGCTTTACTCTTCTTCGGGTAACTCTCTCCAATACAAAGCTGATGACAGCTACAGGCAATGATCCTCTGTTTTTTTATTTTTAATTACTTAAATTTACAGTGATTATTTAGGAAAAAAAAAGTCTATTGTTACTGTAAGGGGAGAAAAAAACTATTTCGCTAATGGGTCGTATTTCATCGATTATCGTGCGGGAATGGACTGAAAATACTTCGTCTTTTCCTTGATCAGTAAAGGAGCTTGACGTTTACAGGTATTTGTCAATTTCCGTCTTCGTCCCGAATATTCATTTCTCATTGACTGCTGAAGCAAGTAACATGATGTGGGTCCGTACAGGAAAAATAAAACCTTCTAAATTTTTAATGACATCGATTTGGACTAATCTCGGCTAAAAAAATGTATCTTATTTTTTTCTTGACACTACACAACACGACAGGTATAGGGAAAGGGATATGAGGATGGTCATTCCGACTCGGATGAACCGAGGCCGCATCCTACTCCGGAACATTGGTCCCATCCGTCGTGACCACCTCGGCCTTACCCGGCATCTTGATGACCGATGTGTCTCTGCCATCCTGCGGTCACCTCGGCGCAGTGTTATGATCAACTACAACCGAGGTCCTGTCCAAGGACGTGACAACCGAACAGTAGTGGACGTGACCTCTGACACATTGTCCGCTGCCCTCTGTCATTTCCTCCAAATTGTCCTCTATAAATAGCAGAATATTCCACTGAGAAAGGGGATGAATCTTTGGTAACAAAAGCTTGCTCATTCGGTGGATATTTTATAATCGAGTACTCGCTGATATACGTGGCAAGTAAGCATTAGAAAATGATTGACTCGTAAGGTGCAGATCGGATAAACCAAATAATGGACGAAACGGGTACCCGACCCGCGCCTATTCCTATACAGATTTAGACCCTTTTTTGGATATATGAGAGACGGAAAGAAGCAGCTTTACTCTTCTTCGGGTAACTCTCTCCAATACAAAGCTGATGACAGCTACAGGCAATGATCCTCTGTTTTTTTATTTTTAATTACTTAAATTTACAGTGATTATTTAGGAAAAAAAAAGTCTATTGTTACTGTAAGGGGAGAAAAAAACTATTTCGCTAATGGGTCGTATTTCATCGATTATCGTGCGGGAATGGACTGAAAATGCTTCGTCTTTTCTTTGATCAGTAAAGGAGCTTGACGTTTACAGGTATTTGTCCATTTCCGTCTTCGTCCCGTCTTCGTAGTATTCAATTCCGTCTTCGTCCCGAATATTCATTTCTCATTGACTGCTGAAGCAAGTAACATGATGTGGGTCCGTACAGGAAAAATAAAACCTTCTAAATTTTTAATAACATCGATTTGGACTAATCTCGGCTAAAAAAATGTATCTTATTTTTTTCTTGACACTACACAACACGACAGGTATAGGGAAAGGGATATGAGGATGGTCATTCCGACTCGGATGAACCGAGGCCGCATCCTACTCCGGAACATTGGTCCCATCCGTCGTGACCACCTCGACCTTACCCGGCATCTTGATGACCGAGGTGTCTCTGCCATCCTGCGGTCACCTCGGGGCAGTGTTATGATCAACTACAACCGAGGTCCTGTCCAAGGACCTGACAACTGAATAGTAGTGGACGTGACCTCTGACACATTGTCCGCTGCCCTCTGTCCTTTCCTCCAAATTGTCCTCTATAAATAGCAGAATATTCCACTGAGAAAGGGGATGAATCTTTGGTAACAAATGCTTACTCATTCGGTGGATATTTTATAATAGAGTACTCGCTGATATACGGGGCAAGTAAGCATTAGAAAATGATTGACTCGTAAGGTGCAGATCGGATTAACCAAATAATGGATGAAATGGGTATCCGACCCGCACCCATTCCTATACAGATTTAGACCCTTTTTTGGATATATGAGAGAGGGAAAGAAGCAGCTTTACTCTTCTCCGGGTAACTCTCTCCAATACAAAGCTGATGACAGCTACAGGCAATGATCCTCTGTTTTTTTATTTTTAATTACTTAAATTTACAGTGATTATTTAGGAAAAAAAATCCTATTGTTACTTTAAGGGGGGAAAAAAACTCTTTCGCTAATAGGTCCAATTTCATCGATTATCGCGGGAATGGACTGAAAATGTTTCGTCTTTTCTTTGATCAGTAAAGGAGCTTTACGTTTACAGGTACTTGTCCTTTTTCGTCTTCGTCCCGTCTTCATAATATTCAATTCCGTTTTCGTCCCGAATATTCATTTCTCATTGACTGCTGAAGCAAGTAACATGATGTGGGTCCGTACAGGAAAAATAAAACCCTTTAAATTTTTAATGACATCGATTTGGACTAATTTCGGCTAAAAAAATGTATCTTATTTTTTTCTTGACACTACACAACACGACAGGTATAGGGAAAGGGATATGAGGATGGTAATTCCGACTCGGATGAAACGAGGCCGCATCCTACTCCGGAACATTGGTCCCATCCGTCGTGACCACCTCGGCCTTACCCGGCATCTTGATGACCGATGTGTCTCTGCCATCCTGCGGTCACCTCGGGGCAGTGTTATGATGAACTACAACCGAGGTCCTGTCCAAGGACCTGACAACTGAACAGTAGTGGACGTGACCTCTGACACATTGTCCGCTGCCCTCTGTCCTTTCCTCCAAATTGTCCTCTATAAATAGCAGAATATTCCACTGAGAAAGGGGATGAATCTTTGGTAACAAAAGCTTACTCATTCGGTGGATATTTTATAATAGAGTACTCGCTGATATACGGGGCAAGTAAGCATTAGAAAATGATTGACTCGTAAGGTGCAGATCGGATTAACCAAATACTGGACGAAACGGGTACCCAAGCCGCGCCTATTCCTATACAGATTTAGACCCTTTTTTGGATATATGAGAGACGGAAAGAAGCAGCTTTACTCTTCTCCGGGTAACCCTCTCCAATACAAAGCTGATGACAGCTACAGGCAATGATCCTATGTTTTTTATTTTTAATTACTTAAATTTACAGTGATTATTTAGGAAAAAAAAGTCTATTGTTACTGTAAGGGGAGAAAAAAACTATTTCGCTAATGGGTCGTATTTCATCGATTATCGTGCGGGAATGGACTGAAAATGCTTCGTCTTTTCTTTGATCAGTAAAGGAGCTTGACGTTTACAGGTATTTGTCCATTTCCGTCTTCGTCCCGTCTTCGTAGTATTCAATTCCGTCTTCGTCCCGAATATTCATTTCTCATTGACTGCTGAAGCAAGTAACATGATGTGGGTCCGTACAGGAAAAATAAAACCTTCTAAATTTTTAATGACATCGATTTGGACTAATCTCGGCTAAAAAAATGTATCTTATTTTTTTTCTTGACACTACACAATACGACAGGCATAGGGAAAGAGATATGAGGATGGTCATTCCGACTCGGATGAACCGAGGCCGCATCCTACTCCGGAACATTGGTCCCATCCGTCGTGACCACCTCGGCCTTACCCGGCATCTTGATGACCGAGATGTCTCTGCCATCCTACTGTCACCTCGGGGCAGTGTTATGATCAACTACAACCGAGGTCCTGTCCAAGGACCTGACAACCGAACAGTAGTGGACGTGACCTCTGACACATTGTCCGCTGCCCTCTGTCATTCCCTACAAATTGTCCTCTATAAATAGCAGAATATTTCACTGAGAAAGGGGATGAATATTTGGTAACAAAAGCTTGCTCATTCGGTGGATATTTTATAATCGAGTACTCGCTGATGTACGTGGCAAGTAAGCATTAGAAAATGATTGACTCGTAAGGTGCAGATCGGATTAACCAAATAATGGACGAAACGGGTACCCGACCCGCGCCTATTCCTATACAGATTTAGACCCTTTTTTGGATATATGAGAGACGGAAAGAAGCAGCTTTACTCTTCTTCGGGTAACTCTCTCCAATACAAAGCTGATGACAGCTACAGGCAATGATCCTCTGTTTTTTTATTTTTAATTACTTAAATTTACAGTGATTATTTAGGAAAAAAAAAGTCTATTGTTACTGTAAGGGGAGAAAAAAACTATTTCGCTAATGGGTCGTATTTCATCGATTATCGTGCGGGAATGGACTGAAAATACTTCGTCTTTTCCTTGATCAGTAAAGGAGCTTGACGTTTACAGGTATTTGTCAATTTCCGTCTTCGTCCCGAATATTCATTTCTCATTGACTGCTGAAGAAAGTAACATGATGTGGGTCCGTACAGGAAAAATAAAACCTTCTAAATTTTTAATGACATCGATTTGGACTAATCTCGGCTAAAAAAATGTATCTTATTTTTTTCTTGACACTACACAACACGACAGGTATAGGGAAAGGGATATGAGGATGGTCATTCCGACTCGGATGAACCGAGGCCGCATCCTACTCCGGAACATTGGTCCCATCCGTCGTGACCACCTCGGCCTTACCCGGCATCTTGATGACCGATGTGTCTCTGCCATCCTGCGGTCACCTCGGCGCAGTGTTATGATCAACTACAACCGAGGTCCTGTCCAAGGACGTGACAACCGAACAGTAGTGGACGTGACCTCTGACACATTGTCCGCTGCCCTCTGTCATTTCCTCCAAATTGTCCTCTATAAATAGCAGAATATTCCACTGAGAAAGGGGATGAATCTTTGGTAACAAAAGCTTGCTCATTCGGTGGATATTTTATAATCGAGTACTCGCTGATATACGTGGCAAGTAAGCATTAGAAAATGATTGACTCGTAAGGTGCAGATCGGATAAACCAAATAATGGACGAAACGGGTACCCGACCCGCGCCTATTCCTATACAGATTTAGACCCTTTTTTGGATATATGAGAGACGGAAAGAAGCAGCTTTACTCTTCTTCGGGTAACTCTCTCCAATACAAAGCTGATGACAGCTACAGGCAATGATCCTCTGTTTTTTTATTTTTAATTACTTAAATTTACAGTGATTATTTAGGAAAAAAAAAGTCTATTGTTACTGTAAGGGGAGAAAAAAACTATTTCGCTAATGGGTCGTATTTCATCGATTATCGTGCGGGAATGGACTGAAAATGCTTCGTCTTTTCTTTGATCAGTAAAGGAGCTTGACGTTTACAGGTATTTGTCCATTTCCGTCTTCGTCCCGTCTTCGTAGTATTCAATTCCGGCTTCGTCCCGAATATTCATTTCTCATTGACTGCTGAAGCAAGTAACATGATGTGGGTCCGTACAGGAAAAATAAAACCTTCTAAATTTTTAATGACATCGATTTGGACTAATCTCGGCTAAAAAAATGTATCTTATTTTTTTCTTGACACTACACAACACGACAGGTATAGGGAAAGGGATATGAGGATGGTCATTCCGACTCGGATGAACCGAGGCCGCATCCTACTCCGGAACATTGGTCTCATCCGTCGTGACCACCTCGGCCTTACCCGGCATCTTGATGACCGAGGTGTCTCTGCCATCCTGCTGTCACCTCGGCGCAGTGTTATGATCAACTACAACCGAGGTCCTGTCCAAGGACCTGACAACCGAACAGTAGTGGACGTGACCTCTGACACATTGTCCGCTGCCCTCTGTCATTCCCTACAAATTGTCCTCTATAAATAGCAGAATATTTCACTGAGAAAGGGGATGAATCTTTGGTAACAAAAGCTTGCTCATTCGGTGGATATTTTATAATCGAGTGCTCGCTGATATACGTGGCAAGTAAGCATTAGAATATGATTGACTCGTAAGGTGCAGATCGGATAAACCAAATAACGGACGAAACGGGTACCCGACCCGCGCCTATTCCTATACAGATTTAGACCCTTTTTTGGATATATGAGAGACGGAAAGAAGCAGCTTTACTCTTCTTCGGGTAACTCTCTCCAATACAAAGCTGATGACAGCTACAGGCAATGATCCTCTGTTTTTTTATTTTTAATTACTTAAATTTACAGTGATTATTTAGGAAAAAAAAGTCTATTGTTACTGTAAGGGGAGAAAAAAACTATTTCGCTAATGGGTCGTGTTTCATCGATTATCGTGCGGGAATGGACTGAAAATGCTTCGTCTTTTCTTTGATCAGTAAAGGAGCTTGACGTTTACAGGTACTTGTCCTTTTCCGTCTTCGTCCCGTCTTCGTAGTATTCAATTCCGTCTTCGTCCCGAATATTCATTTCTCATTGACTGCTGAAGCAAGTAACATGATGTGGGTCCGTACAGGAAAAATAAAACCTTCTAAATTTTTAATGACATCGATTTGGACTAATCTCGGCTAAAAAAATGTATCTTATTTTTTTCTTGACACTACACAACACGACAGGTATAGGGAAAGGGATATGAGGATGGTCATTCCGACTCGGATGAACCGAGGCCGCATCCTACTCCGAAACATTGGTCCCATCCGTCGTGACCACCTCGGCCTTACCCGGCATCTTGATGACCGAGGTGTCTCTGCCATCCTGCTGTCACCTCGGCGCAGTGTTATGATCAACTACAACCGAGGTCCTGTCCAAGGACCTGACAACCGAACAGTAGTGGACGTGACCTCTGACACATTGTCCGCTGCCCTCTGTCATTCCCTACAAATTGTCCTCTATAAATAGCAGAATATTTCACTGAAAAAGGGGATGAATCTTTGGTAACAAAAGCTTGCTCATTCGGTGGATATTTTATAATCGAGTACTCGCTGATATACGTGGCAAGTAAGCATTAGAAAATGATTGACTCGTAAGGTGCAGATCGGATTAACCAAATAATGGACGAAACGGGTACCCGACCCGCGCCTATTCCTATACAGATTTAGACCCTTTTTTGGATATATGAGAGACGGAAAGAAGCAGCTTTACTCTTCTCCGGGTAACTCTCTCCAATACAAAGCTGATGACAGCTACAGGCAATGATCCTCTGTTTTTTTATTTTTAATTACTTAAATTTACAGTGATTATTTAGGAAAAAAAAAGTCTATTGTTACTGTAAGGGGAGAAAAAAACTATTTCGCTAATGGGTCGTGTTTCATCGATTATCGTGCGGGAATGGACTGAAAATGCTTCGTCTTTTCTTTGATCAGTAAAGGAGCTTGACGTTTACAGGTACTTGTCCTTTTCCGTCTTCGTCCCGTCTTCGTAGTATTCAATTCCGTCTTCGTCCCGAATATTCATTTCTCATTGACTGCTGAAGCAAGTAACATGATGTGGGTCCGTACAGGAAAAATAAAACCTTCTAAATTTTTAATGACATCGATTTGGACTAATCTCGGCTAAAAAAATGTATCTTATTTTTTTCTTGACACTACACAACACGACAGGTATAGGGAAAGGGATATGAGGATGGTCATTCCGGCTCGGATGAACCGAGGCTGCATCCTACTCCGGAACATTGGTCCCATCCGTCGTGACCACCTCGACCTTACCCGGCATCTTGATGACCGATGTGTCTCTGCCATCCTGCGGTCACCTCGGGGCAGTGTTATGATCAACTACAACCGAGGTCCTGTCCAAGGACCTGACAACTGAACAGTAGTGGACGTGACCTCTGACACATTGTCCGCTGCCCTCTGTCCTTTCCTCCAAATTGTCCTCTATAAATAGCAGAATATTCCACTGAGAAAGGGGATGAATCTTTGGTAACAAAAGCTTACTCATTCGGTGGATATTTTATAACAGAGTACTCGCTGATATACGGGGCAAGTAAGCATTAGAAAATGATTGACTCGTAAGGTGCAGATCGGATTAACCAAATACTGGACGAAACGGGTACCCAAGCCGCGCCTATTCCTATACAGATTTAGACCCTTTTTTGGATATATGAGAGACGGAAAGAAGCAGCTTTACTCTTCTCCGGGTAACCCTCTCCAATACAAGTCTGATGACAGCTACAGGCAATGATCCTATGTTTTTTATTTTTAATTACTTAAATTTACAGTGATTATTTAGGAAAAAAAAGTCTATTGTTACTGTAAGGGGAGAAAAAAACTATTTCGCTAACGGGTCGTATTTCATCGATTATCGTGCGGGAATGGACTGAAAATGCTTCGTCTTTTGTTTGATCAGTAAAGGAGCTTGACGTTTACAGGTTCTTGTCCATTTCCGTCTTCGTCCCGTCTTCGTAGTATTCAATTCCGTCTTCGTCCCGAATATTCATTTCTCATTGACTGCTGAAGCAAGTAACATGATGTGGGTCCGTACAGGTAAAATAAAACCTTCTAAATTTTTAATGACATCGATTTGGACTAATCTCGGCTAAAAAAATGTATCTTATTTTTTTTCTTGACACTACACAATACGACAGGCATAGGGAAAGAGATATGAGGATGGTCATTCCGACTCGGATGAACCGAGGCCGCATCCTACTCCGGAACATTGGTCCCATCCGTCGTGACCACCTCGGCCTTACCCGGCATCTTGATGACCGAGATGTCTCTGCCATCCTGCTGTCACCTCGGGGCAGTGTTATGATCAACTACAACCGAGGTCCTGTCCAAGGACCTGACAACCGAACAGTAGTGGACGTGACCTCTGACACATTGTCCGCTGCCCTCTGTCATTCCCTACAAATTGTCCTCTATAAATAGCAGAATATTTCACTGAGAAAGGGGATGAATATTTGGTAACAAAAGCTTGCTCATTCGGTGGATATTTTATAATCGAGTACTCGCTGATGTACGTGGCAAGTAAGCATTAGAAAATGATTGACTCGTAAGGTGCAGATCGGATTAACCAAATAATGGACGAAACGGGTACCCGACCCGCGCCTATTCCTATACAGATTTAGACCCTTTTTTGGATATATGAGAGACGGAAAGAAGCAGCTTTACTCTTCTTCGGGTAACTCTCTCCAATACAAAGCTGATGACAGCTACAGGCAATGATCCTCTGTTTTTTTATTTTTAATTACTTAAATTTACAGTGATTATTTAGGAAAAAAAAAGTCTATTGTTACTGTAAGGGGAGAAAAAAACTATTTCGCTAATGGGTCGTATTTCATCGATTATCGTGCGGGAATGGACTGAAAATACTTCGTCTTTTCCTTGATCAGTAAAGGAGCTTGACGTTTACAGGTATTTGTCAATTTCCGTCTTCGTCCCGAATATTCATTTCTCATTGACTGCTGAAGCAAGTAACATGATGTGGGTCCGTACAGGAAAAATAAAACCTTCTAAATTTTTAATGACATCGATTTGGACTAATCTCGGCTAAAAAAATGTATCTTATTTTTTTCTTGACACTACACAACACGACAGGTATAGGGAAAGGGATATGAGGATGGTCATTCCGACTCGGATGAACCGAGGCCGCATCCTACTCCGGAACATTGGTCCCATCCGTCGTGACCACCTCGGCCTTACCCGGCATCTTGATGACCGATGTGTCTCTGCCATCCTGCGGTCACCTCGGCGCAGTGTTATGATCAACTACAACCGAGGTCCTGTCCAAGGACGTGACAACCGAACAGTAGTGGACGTGACCTCTGACACATTGTCCGCTGCCCTCTGTCATTTCCTCCAAATTGTCCTCTATAAATAGCAGAATATTCCACTGAGAAAGGGGATGAATCTTTGGTAACAAAAGCTTGCTCATTCGGTGGATATTTTATAATCGAGTACTCGCTGATATACGTGGCAAGTAAGCATTAGAAAATGATTGACTCGTAAGGTGCAGATCGGATAAACCAAATAATGGACGAAACGGGTACCCGACCCGCGCCTATTCCTATACAGATTTAGACCCTTTTTTGGATATATGAGAGACGGAAAGAAGCAGCTTTACTCTTCTTCGGGTAACTCTCTCCAATACAAAGCTGATGACAGCTACAGGCAATGATCCTCTGTTTTTTTATTTTTAATTACTTAAATTTACAGTGATTATTTAGGAAAAAAAAAGTCTATTGTTACTGTAAGGGGAGAAAAAAACTATTTCGCTAATGGGTCGTATTTCATCGATTATCGTGCGGGAATGGACTGAAAATGCTTCGTCTTTTCTTTGATCAGTAAAGGAGCTTGACGTTTACAGGTATTTGTCCATTTCCGTCTTCGTCCCGTCTTCGTAGTATTCAATTCCGTCTTCGTCCCGAATATTCATTTCTCATTGACTGCTGAAGCAAGTAACATGATGTGGGTCCGTACAGGAAAAATAAAACCTTCTAAATTTTTAATGACATCGATTTGGACTAATCTCGGCTAAAAAAATGTATCTTATTTTTTTCTTGACACTACACAACACGACAGGTATAGGGAAAGGGATATGAGGATGGTCATTCCGACTCGGATGAACCGAGGCCGCATCCTACTCCGGAACATTGGTCTCATCCGTCGTGACCACCTCGGCCTTACCCGGCATCTTGATGACCGAGGTGTCTCTGCCATCCTGCTGTCACCTCGGCGCAGTGTTATGATCAACTACAACCGAGGTCCTGTCCAAGGACCTGACAACCGAACAGTAGTGGACGTGACCTCTGACACATTGTCCGCTGCCCTCTGTCATTCCCTACAAATTGTCCTCTATAAATAGCAGAATATTTCACTGAGAAAGGGGATGAATCTTTGGTAACAAAAGCTTGCTCATTCGGTGGATATTTTATAATCGAGTGCTCGCTGATATACGTGGCAAGTAAGCATTAGAATATGATTGACTCGTAAGGTGCAGATCGGATAAACCAAATAACGGACGAAACGGGTACCCGACCCGCGCCTATTCCTATACAGATTTAGACCCTTTTTTGGATATATGAGAGACGGAAAGAAGCAGCTTTACTCTTCTTCGGGTAACTCTCTCCAATACAAAGCTGATGACAGCTACAGGCAATGATCCTCTGTTTTTTTATTTTTAATTACTTAAATTTACAGTGATTATTTAGGAAAAAAAAGTCTATTGTTACTGTAAGGGGAGAAAAAAACTATTTCGCTAATGGGTCGTGTTTCATCGATTATCGTGCGGGAATGGACTGAAAATGCTTCGTCTTTTCTTTGATCAGTAAAGGAGCTTGACGTTTACAGGTACTTGTCCTTTTCCGTCTTCGTCCCGTCTTCGTAGTATTCAATTCCGTCTTCGTCCCGAATATTCATTTCTCATTGACTGCTGAAGCAAGTAACATGATGTGGGTCCGTACAGGAAAAATAAAACCTTCTAAATTTTTAATGACATCGATTTGGACTAATCTCGGCTAAAAAAATGTATCTTATTTTTTTCTTGACACTACACAACACGACAGGTATAGGGAAAGGGATATGAGGATGGTCATTCCGACTCGGATGAACCGAGGCCGCATCCTACTCCGAAACATTGGTCCCATCCGTCGTGACCACCTCGGCCTTACCCGGCATCTTGATGACCGAGGTGTCTCTGCCATCCTGCTGTCACCTCGGCGCAGTGTTATGATCAACTACAACCGAGGTCCTGTCCAAGGACCTGACAACCGAACAGTAGTGGACGTGACCTCTGACACATTGTCCGCTGCCCTCTGTCATTCCCTACAAATTGTCCTCTATAAATAGCAGAATATTTCACTGAAAAAGGGGATGAATCTTTGGTAACAAAAGCTTGCTCATTCGGTGGATATTTTATAATCGAGTACTCGCTGATATACGTGGCAAGTAAGCATTAGAAAATGATTGACTCGTAAGGTGCAGATCGGATTAACCAAATAATGGACGAAACGGGTACCCGACCCGCGCCTATTCCTATACAGATTTAGACCCTTTTTTGGATATATGAGAGACGGAAAGAAGCAGCTTTACTCTTCTCCGGGTAACTCTCTCCAATACAAAACTGATGACAGCTACAGGCAATGATCCTCTGTTTTTTTATTTTTAATTACTTAAATTTACAGTGATTATTTAGGAAAAAAAAAGTCTATTGTTACTGTAAGGGGAGAAAAAAACTATTTCGCTAATGGGTCGTGTTTCATCGATTATCGTGCGGGAATGGACTGAAAATGCTTCGTCTTTTCTTTGATCAGTAAAGGAGCTTGACGTTTACAGGTACTTGTCCTTTTCCGTCTTCGTCCCGTCTTCGTAGTATTCAATTCCGTCTTCGTCCCGAATATTCATTTCTCATTGACTGCTGAAGCAAGTAACATGATGTGGGTCCGTACAGGAAAAATAAAACCTTCTAAATTTTTAATGACATCGATTTGGACTAATCTCGGCTAAAAAAATGTATCTTATTTTTTTCTTGACACTACACAACACGACAGGTATAGGGAAAGGGATATGAGGATGGTCATTCCGGCTCGGATGAACCGAGGCTGCATCCTACTCCGGAACATTGGTCCCATCCGTCGTGACCACCTCGACCTTACCCGGCATCTTGATGACCGATGTGTCTCTGCCATCCTGCGGTCACCTCGGGGCAGTGTTATGATCAACTACAACCGAGGTCCTGTCCAAGGACCTGACAACTGAACAGTAGTGGACGTGACCTCTGACACATTGTCCGCTGCCCTCTGTCCTTTCCTCCAAATTGTCCTCTATAAATAGCAGAATATTCCACTGAGAAAGGGGATGAATCTTTGGTAACAAAAGCTTACTCATTCGGTGGATATTTTATAACAGAGTACTCGCTGATATACGGGGCAAGTAAGCATTAGAAAATGATTGACTCGTAAGGTGCAGATCGGATTAACCAAATACTGGACGAAACGGGTACCCAAGCCGCGCCTATTCCTATACAGATTTAGACCCTTTTTTGGATATATGAGAGACGGAAAGAAGCAGCTTTACTCTTCTCCGGGTAACCCTCTCCAATACAAGTCTGATGACAGCTACAGGCAATGATCCTATGTTTTTTATTTTTAATTACTTAAATTTACAGTGATTATTTAGGAAAAAAAAGTCTATTGTTACTGTAAGGGGAGAAAAAAACTATTTCGCTAACGGGTCGTATTTCATCGATTATCGTGCGGGAATGGACTGAAAATGCTTCGTCTTTTCTTTGATCAGTAAAGGAGCTTGACGTTTACAGGTTCTTGTCCATTTCCGTCTTCGTCCCGTCTTCGTAGTATTCAATTCCGTCTTCGTCCCGAATATTCATTTCTCATTGACTGCTGAAGCAAGTAACATGATGTGGGTCCGTACAGGAAAAATAAAACCTTCTAAATTTTTAATGACATCGATTTGGACTAATCTCGGCTAAAAAAATGTATCTTATTTTTTTCTTAACACTACACAACACGACCGGTATAGGGAAAGGGATATGAGGATGGTCATTCCGACTCGGATGAACCGAGGCCGCATCCTACTCCGGAACATTGGTCCCATCCGTCGTGACCACCTCGGCCTTACCCGGCATCTTGATGACCGAGGTGTCTCTGCCATCCTGCTGTCACCTCGGGGCAGTGTTATGATCAACTACAACCGAGGTCCTGTCCAAGGACCTGACAACCGAACAGTAGTGGACGTGACCTCTGACACATTGTCCGCTGCCCTCTGTCATTCCCTACAAATTGTCCTCTATAAATAGCAGAATATTTCACTGAGAAAGGGGATGAATCTTTGGTAACAAAAACTTGCTCATTCGGTGGATATTTTATAATCGAGTACTCGCTGATATACGTGGCAAGTAAGCATTAGAAAATGATTGACTCGTAAGGTGCAGATCGGATTAACCAAATAATGGACGAAACGGGTACCCGACCCGCGCCTATTCCTATACAGATTTAGACCCTTTTTTGGATATATGAGAGACGGAAAGAAGCAGCTTTACTCTTCTCCGGGTAACTCTCTCCAATACAAAGCTGATGACAGCTACAGGCAATGATCCTCTGTTTTTTTATTTTTAATTACTTAAATTTACAGTGATTATTTAGGAAAAAAAAAGTCTATTGTTACTGTAAGGGGAGAAAAAAACTATTTCGCTAATGGGTCGTATTTCATCGATTATCGTGCGGGAATGGACTGAAAATGCTTCGTCTTTTCTTTGATCAGTAAAGGAGCTTGACGTTTACAGGTATTTGTCCATTTCCGTCTTCGTCCCGTCTTCGTAGTATTCAATTCCGTCTTCGTCCCGAATATTCATTTCTCATTGACTGCTGAAGCAAGTAACATGATGTGGGTCCGTACAGGAAAAATAAAACCTTCTAAATTTTTAATGACATCGATTTGGACTAATCTCGGCTAAAAAAATGTATCTTATTTTTTTCTTGACACTACACAACACGACAGGTATAGGGAAAGGGATATGAGGATGGTCATTCCGACTCGGATGAACCGAGGCCGCATCCTACTCCGGAACATTGGTCCCATCCGTCGTGACCACCTCGGCCTTACCCGGCATCTTGATGACCGAGGTGTCTCTGCCATCCTGCTGTCACCTCGGCGCAGTGTTATGATCAACTACAACCGAGGTCCTGTCCAAGGACCTGACAACCGAACAGTAGTGGACGTGACCTCTGACACATTGTCCGCTGCCCTCTGTCATTCCCTATAAATTGTCCTCTATAAATAGCAGAATATTTCACTAAGAAAGGGGATGAATCTTTGGTAACAAAAGCTTGCTCATTCGGTGGATATTTTATAATCGAGTACTCGCTGATATACGTGGCAAGTAAGCATTAGAAAATGATTGACTCGTAAGGTGCAGATCGGATAAACCAAATAATGGACGAAACGGGTACCCGACCCGCGCCTATTCCTATACAGATTTAGACCCTTTTTTGGATATATGAGAGACGGAAAGAAGCAGCTTTACTCTTCTTCGGGTAACTCTCTCCAATACAAAGCTGATGACAGCTACAGGCAATGATCCTCTATTTTTTTATTTTTAATTACTTAAATTTACAGTAATTATTTAGGAAAAAAAAAGTCTATTGTTACTGTAAGGGGAGAAAAAAACTATTTCGCTAATGGGTCGTGTTTCATCGATTATCGTGCGGGAATGGACTGAAAATGTTTCGTCTTTTCTTTGATCAGTAAAGGAGCTTGACGTTTACAGGTACTTGTCCATTTCCGTCTTCGTCCCGTCTTCGTAGTATTCAATTCCGTTTTCATCCCGAATATTCATTTCTCATTGACTGTTGAAGCAAGTAACATGATGTGGGTCCGTACAGGAAAAATAAAACCCTCTAAATTTTTAATGACATCGATTTGGACTAATTTCGGCTAAAAAAATGTATCTTATTTTTTTCTTGACACTACACAACACGACGGGTATAGGGAAAGGGATATGAGGATGGTCATTCCGGCTCGGATGAACCGAGGCTGCATCCTACTCCGGAACATTGGTCCCATCCGTCGTGACCACCTCGACCTTACCCGGCATCTTGATGACCGAGGTGTCTCTGCCATCCTGCGGTCACCTCGGGGCAGTGTTATGATCAACTACAATCGAGGTCCTGTCCAAGGACCGGACAACTGAACAGTAGTGGACGTGACCTCTGACACATTGTCCGCTGCCCTCTGTCCTTCCCTCCAAATTTTTCTCTATAAATAGCAGAATATTTCACTGAGAAAGGGGATGAATCTTTGGTAACAAAAGCTTGCTCATTCGGTGGATATTTTATAATCGAGTACTCGCTGATATACGTGGCAAGTAAGCATTAGAAAATGATTGACTCGTAAGGTGCAGATCAGATTAACCAAATAATGGACGAAACGGGTACCCGAGCCGCGCCTATTCCTATACAGATTTAGACCCTTTTTTGGATATATGAGAGACGGAAAGAAGCAGCTTTACTCTTCTCCGGGTAACCCTCTCCAATACAAAGCTGATGACAGCTACAGGCAATGATCCTATGTTTTTTATTTTTAATTACTTAAATTTACAGTGATTATTTAGGAAAAAAAAAGTCTATTGTTACTGTAAGGGGAGAAAAAAACTATTTCGCTAATGGGTCGTATTTCATCGATTATCGTGCGGGAATGGACTGAAAATGCTTCGTCTTTTCTTTGATCAGTAAAGGAGCTTGACGTTTACAGGTATTTGTCCATTTCCGTCTTCGTCCCGTCTTCGTAGTATTCAATTCCGTCTTCGTCCCGAATATTCATTTCTCATTGACTGCTGAAGCAAGTAACATGATGTGGGTCCGTACAGGAAAAATAAAACCTTCTAAATTTTTAATGACATCGATTTGGACTAATCTCGGCTAAAAAAATGTATCTTATTTTTTTCTTGACACTACACAACACGACAGGTATAGGGAAAGGGATATGAGGATGGTCATTCCGACTCGGATGAACCGAGGCCGCATCCTACTCCGGAACATTGGTCTCATCCGTCGTGACCACCTCGGCCTTACCCGGCATCTTGATGACCGAGGTGTCTCTGCCATCCTGCTGTCACCTCGGCGCAGTGTTATGATCAACTACAACCGAGGTCCTGTCCAAGGACCTGACAACCGAACAGTAGTGGACGTGAGCTCTGACACATTGTCCGCTGCCCTCTGTCATTCCCTACAAATTGTCCTCTATAAATAGCAGAATATTTCACTGAGAAAGGGGATGAATCTTTGGTAACAAAAGCTTGCTCATTCGGTGGATATTTTATAATCGAGTACTCGCTGATATACGTGGCAAGTAAGCATTAGAAAATGATTGACTCGTAAGGTGCAGATCGGATAAACCAAATAATGGACGAAACGGGTACCCGACCCGCGCCTATTCCTATACAGATTTAGACCCTTTTTTGGATATATGAGAGACGGAAAGAAGCAGCTTTACTCTTCTTCGGGTAACTCTCTCCAATACAAAGCTGATGACAGCTACAGGCAATGATCCTCTATTTTTTTATTTTTAATTACTTAAATTTACAGTGATTATTTAGGAAAAAAAAAGTCTATTGTTACTGTAAGGGGAGAAAAAAACTATTTCGCTAATGGGTCGTGTTTCATCGATTATCGTGCGGGAATGGACTGAAAATGCTTCGTCTTTTCTTTGATCAGTAAAGGAGCTTGACGTTTACAGGTACTTGTCCATTTCCGTCTTCGTCCCGTCTTCGTAGTATTCAATTCCGTTTTCGTCCCGAATATTCATTTCTCATTGACTGTTGAAGCAAGTAACATGATGTGGGTCCGTACAGGAAAAATAAAACCCTCTAAATTTTTAATGACATCGATTTGGACTAATTTCGGCTAAAAAAATGTATCTTATTTTTTTCTTGACACTACACAACACGACGGGTATAGGGAAAGGGATATGAGGATGGTCATTCCGGCTCGGATGAACCGAGGCTGCATCCTACTCCGGAACATTGGTCCCATCCGTCGTGACCACCTCGACCTTACCCGGCATCTTGATGACCGAGGTGTCTCTGCCATCCTGCGGTCACCTCGGGGCAGTGTTATGATCAACTACAACCGAGGTCCTGTCCAAGGAACTGACAACCGAACAGTAGTGGACGTGACCTCTGACACATTGTCCGCTGCCCTCTGTCATTCCCTACAAATTGTCCTCTATAAATAGCAGAATATTTCACTGAGAAAGGGGATGAATCTTTGGTAACAAAAGCTTGCTCATTCGGTGGATATTTTATAATCGAGTACTCGCTGATATACGTGGCAAGTAAGCATTAGAAAATGATTGACTCGTAAGGTGCAGATCAGATTAACCAAATAATGGACGAAACGGGTACCCGAGCCGCGCCTATTCCTATACAGATTTAGACCCTTTTTTGGATATATGAGAGACGGAAAGAAGCAGCTTTACTCTTCTCCGGGTAACCCTCTCCAATACAAAGCTGATGACAGCTACAGGCAATGATCCTATGTTTTTTATTTTTAATTACTTAAATTTACAGTGATTATTTAGGAAAAAAAAAGTCTATTGTTACTGTAAGGGGAGAAAAAAACTATTTCGCTAATGGGTCGTATTTCATCGATTATCGTGCGGGAATGGACTGAAAATGCTTCGTCTTTTCTTTGATCAGTAAAGGAGCTTGACGTTTACAGGTATTTGTCCATTTTCGTCTTCGTCCCGTCTTCGTAGTATTCAATTCCGTCTTCGTCCCGAATATTCATTTCTCATTGACTGCTGAAGCAAGTAACATGATGTGGGTCCGTACAGGAAAAATAAAACCTTCTAAATTTTTAATGACATCGATTTGGACTAATCTCGGCTAAAAAAATGTATCTTATTTTTTTTCTTGACACTACACAACACGACAGGTATAGGGAAAGGGATATGAGGATGGTCATTCCGACTCGGATGAACCGAGGCCGCATCCTACTCCGGAACATTGGTCCCATCCGTCGTGACCACCTCGGCCTTACCCGGCATCTTGATGACCGAGGTGTCTCTGCCATCCTGCTGTCACCTCGGCGCAGTGTTATGATCAACTACAACCGAGGTCCTGTCCAAGGACCTGACAACCGAACAGTAGTGGACGTGACCTCTGACACATTGTCCGCTGCCCTCTGTCATTCCCTACAAATTGTCCTCTATAAATAGCAGAATATTTCACTGAAAAAGGGGATGAATCTTTGGTAACAAAAGCTTGCTCATTCGGTGGATATTTTATAATCGAGTACTCGCTGATATACGTGGCAAGTAAGCATTAGAAAATGATTGACCCGTAAGGTGCAGATCAGATTAACCAAATAATGGACGAAACGGGTACCCGACCCGCGCCTATTCCTATACAGATTTAGACCCTTTTTTGGATATATGAGATACGGAAAGAAGCAGCTTTACTCTTCTCCGGGTAACCCTCTCCAATACAAAGCTGATGACAGCTACAGGCAATGATTCTATGTTTTTTATTTTTAATTACTTAAATTTACAGTGATTATTTAGGAAAAAAAAAGTCTATTGTTACTGTAAGGGGAGAAAAAAACTATTTCGCTAATGGGTCGTATTTCATCGATTATCGTGCGGGAATGGACTGAAAATGCTTCGTCTTTTCTTTGATCAGTAAAGGAGCTTGACGTTTACAGGTATTTGTCCATTTCCGTCTTCGTCCCGTCTTCGTAGTATTCAATTCCGTCTTCGTCCCGAATATTCATTTCTCATTGACTGCTGAAGCAAGTAACATGATGTGGGTCCGTACAGGAAAAATAAAACCTTCTAAATTTTTAATGACATCGATTTGGACTAATCTCGGCTAAAAAAATGTATCTTATTTTTTTTCTTGACACTACACAACACGACAGGTATAGGGAAAGGGATATGAGGATGGTCATTCCGACTCGGATGAACCGAGGCCGCATCCTACTCCGGAACATTGGTCCCATCCGTCGTGACCACCTCGGCCTTACCCGGCATCTTGATGACCGAGGTGTCTCTGCCATCCTGCTGTCACCTCGGGGCAGTGTTATGATCAACTACAACCGAGGTCCTGTCCAAGGACCTGACAACCGAACAGTAGTGGACGTGACCTCTGACACATTGTCCGCTGCCCTCTGTCATTCCCTACAAATTGTCCTCTATAAATAGCAGAATATTTCACTGAGAAAGGGGATGAATCTTTGGTAACAAAAGCTTGCTCATTCGGTGGATATTTTATAATCGAGTACTCGCTGATATACGTGGCAAGTAAGCATTAGAAAATGATTGACTCGTAAGGTGCAGATCGGATTAACCAAATAATGGACGAAACGGGTACCCGACCCGCGCCTATTCCTATACAGATTTAGACCCTTTTTTGGATATATGAGAGACGGAAAGAAGCAGCTTTACTCTTCTCCGGGTAACTCTCTCCAATACAAAGCTGATGACAGCTACAGGCAATGATCCTCTGTTTTTTTATTTTTAATTACTTAAATTTACAGTGATTATTTAGGAAAAAAAAAGTCTATTGTTACTGTAAGGGGAGAAAAAAACTATTTCGCTAATGGGTCGTATTTCATCGATTATCGTGCGGGAATGGACTGAAAATGTTTCGTCTTTTCTTTGATCAGTAAAGGAGCTTGACGTTTACAGGTATTTGTCCATTTCCGTCTTCGTCCCGTCTTCGTAGTATTCAATTCCGTCTTCGTCCCGAATATTCATTTCTCATTGACTGCTGAAGCAAGTAACATGATGTGAGTCCGTACAGGAAAAATAAAACCTTCTAAATTTTTAATGACATCGATTTGGACTAATCTCGGCTAAAAAAATGTATCTTATTTTTTTCTTGACACTACACAACACGACAGGTATAGGGAAAGGGATATGAGGATGGTCATTCCGACTCGGATGAACCGAGGCCGCATCCTACTCCGGAACATTGGTCCCATCCGTCGTGACCACCTCGGCCTTACCCGGCATCTTGATGACCGAGGTGTCTCTGCCATCCTGCTGTCACCTCGGCGCAGTGTTATGATCAACTACAACCGAGGTCCTGTCCAAGGACCTGACAACTGAACAGTAGTGGACGTGACCTCTGACACATTGTCCGCTGCCCTCTGTCCTTTCCTCCAAATTGTCCTCTATAAATAGCAGAATATTCCACTGAGAAAGGGGATGAATCTTTGGTAACAAAAGCTTACTCATTCGGTGGATATTTTATAATCGAGTACTCGCTGATATACGGGGCAAGTAAGCATTAGAAAATGATTGACTCGTAAGGTGCAGATCGGATTAACCAAATACTGGACGAAACGGGTACCCAACCCGCGCCTATTCCTATACAGATTTAGACCCTTTTTTGGATATATGAGAGACGGAAAGAAGCAGCTTTACTCTTCTCCGGGTAACCCTCTCCAATACAAAGCTGAAGACAGCTACAGGCAATGATCCTATGTTTTTTATTTTTAATTACTTAAATTTACAGTGATTATTTAGGAAAAAAAAGTCTATTGTTACTGTAAGGGGAGAAAAAAACTATTTCGCTAATGGGTCGTATTTAATCGATTATCGTGCGGGAATGGACTGAAAATGCTTCGTCTTTTCTTTGATCAGTAAAGGAGCTTGACGTTTACAAGTACTTGTCCATTTCCGTGTTCGTCCCGTCTTCGTAGTATTCAATTCCGTTTTCGTCCCGAATATTCATTTCTCATTGACTGCTGAAGCAAGTAACATGATGTGGGTCCGTACAGGAAAAATAAAACCTTCTAAATTTTTAATGACATCGATTTGGACTAATCTCGGCTAAAAAAATGTATCTTATTTTTTTTCTTGACACTACACAACACGACAGGTATAGGGAAAGGGATATGAGGATGGTCATTCCGACTCGGATGAACCGAGGCCGCATCCTACTCCGGAACATTGGTCCCATCCGTCGTGACCACCTCGGCCTTACCCGGCATCTTGATGACCGAGGTGTCTCTGCCATCCTGCTGTCACCTCGGGGCAGTGTTATGATCAACTACAACCGAGGTCCTGTCCAAGGACCTGACAACCGAACAGTAGTGGACGTGACCTCTGACACATTGTCCGCTGCCCTCTGTCATTCCCTACAAATTGTCCTCTATAAATAGCAGAATATTCCACTGAGAAAGGGGATGAATCTTTGGTAACAAAAGCTTGCTCATTCGGCGGATATTTTATAATCGAGTACTCGCTGATATACAGGGCAAGTAAGCATTAGAAAATGATTGACTCGTAAGGTGCAGATCGGATTAACCAAATAATGGACGAAACGGGTACCCGACCCGCTCCTATTCCTATATAGATTTAGACCCTTTTTTGGATATATGAGAGACGGAAAGAAGCAGCTTTACTCTTCTCCGGGTAATCCTCTCCAATACAAAGCTGATGACAGCTACAGGCAATGATCCTCTGTTTTTTTATTTTTAATTACTTAAATTTACAGTGATTATTTAGGAAAAAAAAAGTCTATTGTTACTGTAAGGGGAGAAAAAAACTATTTCGCTAATGGGTCGTATTTAATCGATTATCGTGCGGGAATGGACTGAAAATGCTTCGTCTTTTCTTTGATCAGTAAAGGAGCTTGACGTTTACAAGTACTTGTCCATTTCCGTGTTCGTCCCGTCTTCGTAGTATTCAATTCCGTTTTCGTCCCGAATATTCATTTCTCATTGACTGCTGAAGCAAGTAACATGATGTGGGTCCGTACAGGAAAAATAAAACCTTCTAAATTTTTAATGACATCGATTTGGACTAATCTCGGCTAAAAAAATGTATCTTATTTTTTTTCTTGACACTACACAACACGACAGGTATAGGGAAAGGGATATGAGGATGGTCATTCCGACTCGGATGAACCGAGGCCGCATCCTACTCCGGAACATTGGTCCCATCCGTCGTGACCACCTCGGCCTTACCCGGCATCTTGATGACCGAGGTGTCTCTGCCATCCTGCTGTCACCTCGGCGCAGTGTTATGATCAACTACAACCGAGGTCCTGTCCAAGGACCTGACAACCGAACAGTAGTGGACGTGACCTCTGACACATTGTCCGCTGCCCTCTGTCATTCCCTACAAATTGTCCTCTATAAATAGCAGAATTTTTCACTGAGAAAGGGGATGAATCTTTGGTAACAAAAGCTTGCTCATTCGGTGGATATTTTATAATCGAGTACTCGCTGATATACGTGGCAAGTAAGCATTAGAAAATGATTGACTCGTGAGGTGCAGATCGGATAAACCAAATAATGGACGAAACGGGTACCCGACCCGCGCCTATTCCTATACAGATTTAGACCCTTTTTTGGATATATGAGAGACGGAAAGAAGCAGCTTTACTCTTCTTCGGGTAACTCTCTCCAATACAAAGCTGATGACAGCTACAGGCAATGATCCTCTATTTTTTTATTTTTAATTACTTAAATTTACAGTGATTATTTAGGAAAAAAAAAGTCTATTGTTACTGTAAGGGGAGAAAAAAACTATTTCGCTAATGGGTCGTGTTTCATCGATTATCGTGCGGGAATGGACTGAAAATGCTTCGTCTTTTCTTTGATCAGTAAAGGAGCTTGACGTTTACAGGTACTTGTCCATTTCCGTCTTCGTCCCGTCTTCGTAGTATTCAATTCCGTTTTCGTCCCGAATATTCATTTCTCATTGACTGTTGAAGCAAGTAACATGATGTGGGTCCGTACAGGAAAAATAAAACCCTCTAAATTTTTAATGACATCGATTTGGACTAATTTCGGCTAAAAAAATGTATCTTATTTTTTTCTTGACACTACACAACACGACGGGTATAGGGAAAGGGATATGAGGATGGTCATTCCGGCTCGGATGAACCGAAGCTGCATCCTACTCCGGAACATTGGTCCCATCCGTCGTGACCACCTCGACCTTACCCGGAATCTTGATGACCGAGGTGTCTCTGCCATCCTGCGGTCACCTCGGGGCAGTGTTATGATCAACTACAACCGAGGTCCTGTCCAAGGACCTGACAACCGAACAGTAGTGGACGTGACCTCTGACACATTGTCCGCTGCCCTCTGTCATTCCCTACAAATTGTCCTCTATAAATAGCAGAATATTTCACTGAGAAAGGGGATGAATCTTTGGTAACAAAAGCTTGCTCATTCGGTGGATATTTTATAATCGAGTACTCGCTGATATACGTGGCAAGTAAGCATTAGAAAATGATTGACTCGTAAGGTGCAGATCGGATTAACCAAATACTGGACGAAACGGGTACCCAACCCGCGCCTATTCCTATACAGATTTAGACCCTTTTTTGGATATATGAGAGACGGAAAGAAGCAGCTTTACTCTTCTCCTGGTAACCCTCTCCAATACAAAGCTGATGACAGCTACAGGCAATGATCCTATGTTTTTTATTTTTAATTACTTAAATTTACAGTGATTATTTAGGAAAAAAAAAGTCTATTGTTACTGTAAGGGGAGAAAAAAACTATTTCGCTAATGGGTCGTATTTCATCGATTATCGTGCGGGAATGGACTGAAAATGCTTCGTCTTTTCTTTGATCAGTAAAGGAGCTTGACGTTTACAGGTATTTGTCCATTTCCGTCTTCGTCCCGTCTTCGTAGTATTCAATTCCGTCTTCGTCCCGAATATTCATTTCTCATTGACTGCTGAAGCAAGTAACATGATGTGGGTCCGTACAGGAAAAATAAAACCTTCTAAATTTTTAATGACATCGATTTGGACTAATCTCGGCTAAAAAAATGTATCTTATTTTTTTTCTTGACACTACACAACACGACAGGTATAGGGAAAGGGATATGAGGATGGTCATTCCGACTCGGATGAACCGAGGCCGCATCCTACTCCGGAACATTGGTCCCATCCGTCGTGACCACCTCGGCCTTACCCGGCATCTTGATGACCGAGGTGTCTCTGCCACCCTGCTGTCACCTCGGCGCAGTGTTATGATCAACTACAACCGAGGTCCTGTCCAAGGACCTGACAACCGAACAGTAGTGGACGTGACCTCTGACACATTGTCCGCTGCCCTCTGTCATTTCCTACAAATTGTCCTCTATAAATAGCAGAATATTTCACTGAGAAAGGGGATGAATCTTTGGTAACAAAAGCTTGCTCATTCGGTGGATATTTTATAATCGAGTACTCGCTGATATACGTGGCAAGTAAGCATTAGAAAATGATTGACTCGTAAGGTGCAGATCGGATTAACCAAATAATGGACGAAACGGGTACCCGACCCGCGCCTATTCCTATACAGATTTAGACCCTTTTTTGGATATATGAGAGACGGAAAGAAGCAGCTTTACTCTTCTCCGGGTAACTCTCTCCAATACAAAGCTGATGACAGCTACAGGCAATGATCCTCTGTTTTTTTATTTTTAATTACTTAAATTTACAGTGATTATTTAGGAAAAAAAAAGTCTATTGTTACTGTAAGGGGAGAAAAAAACTATTTCGCTAATGGGTCGTATTTCATCGATTATCGTGCGGGAATGGACTGAAAATGCTTCGTCTTTTCTTTGATCAGTAAAGGAGCTTGACGTTTACAGGTATTTGTCCATTTCCGTCTTCGTCCCGTCTTCGTAGTATTCAATTCCGTCTTCGTCCCGAATATTCATTTCTCATTGACTGCTGAAGCAAGTAACATGATGTGGGTCCGTACAGGAAAAATAAAACCTTCTAAATTTTTAATGACATCGATTTGGACTAATCTCGGCTAAAAAAATGTATCTTATTTTTTTCTTGACACTACACAACACGACAGGTATAGGGAAAGGGATATGAGGATGGTCATTCCGACTCGGATGAACCGAGGCCGCATCCTACTCCGGAACATTGGTCCCATCCGTCGTGACCACCTCGGCCTTACCCGGCATCTTGATGACCGAGGTGTCTCTGCCATCCTGCTGTCACCTCGGCGCAGTGTTATGATCAACTACAACCGAGGTCCTGTCCAAGGACCTGACAACCGAACAGTAGTGGACGTGACCTCTGACACATTGTCCGCTGCCCTCTGTCATTCCCTATAAATTGTCCTCTATAAATAGCAGAATATTTCACTGAGAAAGGGGATGAATCTTTGGTAACAAAAGCTTGCTCATTCGGTGGATATTTTATAATCGAGTACTCGCTGATATACGTGGCAAGTAAGCATTAGAAAATGATTGACTCGTAAGGTGCAGATCGGATAAACCAAATAATGGACGAAACGGGTACCCGACCCGCGCCTATTCCTATACAGATTTAGACCCTTTTTTGGATATATGAGAGACGGAAAGAAGCAGCTTTACTCTTCTTCGGGTAACTCTCTCCAATACAAAGCTGATGACAGCTACAGGCAATGATCCTCTATTTTTTTATTTTTAATTACTTAAATTTACAGTGATTATTTAGGAAAAAAAAAGTCTATTGTTACTGTAAGGGGAGAAAAAAACTATTTCGCTAATGGGTCGTGTTTCATCGATTATCGTGCGGGAATGGACTGAAAATGTTTCGTCTTTTCTTTGATCAGTAAAGGAGCTTGACGTTTACAGGTACTTGTCCATTTCCGTCTTCGTCCCGTCTTCGTAGTATTCAATTCCGTTTTCGTCCCGAATATTCATTTCTCATTGACTGTTGAAGCAAGTAACATGATGTGGGTCCGTACAGGAAAAATAAAACCCTCTAAATTTTTAATGACATCGATTTGGACTAATTTCGGCTAAAAAAATGTATCTTATTTTTTTCTTGACACTACACAACACGACGGGTATAGGGAAAGGGATATGAGGATGGTCATTCCGGCTCGGATGAACCGAGGCTGCATCCTACTCCGGAACATTGGTCCCATCCGTCGTGACCACCTCGACCTTACCCGGCATCTTGATGACCGAGGTGTCTCTGCCATCCTGCGGTCACCTCGGGGCAGTGTTATGATCAACTACAATCGAGGTCCTGTCCAAGGACCTGACAACTGAACAGTAGTGGACGTGACCTCTGACACATTGTCCGCTGCCCTCTGTCCTTCCCTCCAAATTTTTCTCTATAAATAGCAGAATATTCCACTGAGAAAGGGGATGAATCTTTGGTAACAAAAGCTTGCTCATTCGGCGGATATTTTATAATCGAGTACTCGCTGATATACAGGGCAAGTAAGCATTAGAAAATGATTGACTCGTAAGGTGCAGATCGGATTAACCAAATAATGGACGAAACGGGTACCCGACCCGCTCCTATTCCTATATAGATTTAGACCCTTTTTTGGATATATGAGAGACGGAAAGAAGCAGCTTTACTCTTCTCCGGGTAATCCTCTCCAATACAAAGCTGATGACAGCTACAGGCAATGATCCTCTGTTTTTTTATTTTTAATTACTTAAATTTACAGTGATTATTTAGGAAAAAAAAAGTCTATTGTTACTGTAAGGGGAGAAAAAAACTATTTCGCTAATGGGTCGTATTTCATCGATTATCGTGCGGGAATGGACATAAAATGCTCCGTCTTTTCTTTGATCAGTAAAGGAGCTTGACGTTTACAGGTATTTGTCCAATTCCGTCTTCGTCCCGTCTTCGTAGTATTCAATTCCGTCTTCGTCCCGAATATTCATTTCTCATTGACTGCTGAAGCAAGTAACATGATGTGGGTCCGTACAGGAAAAATAAAACCCTCTAAATTTTTAATGACATCGATTTGGACTAATTTCGGCTAAAAAAATGTATATTATTTTTTTTCTTGACACTACACAACACGACAGGTATAGGGAAAGGGAGATGAGGATGGTCATTCCGATTCGGATGAACCGAGGCCGCATCCTACTCCGGAACATTGGTCCCATCCGTCGTGACCACCTCGGCCTTACCCGGCATCTTGATGACCGAGGTGTCTCTGCCATCCTGCTGTCACCTCGGGGCAGTGTTATGATCAACTACAACCGAGGTCCTGTCCAAGGACCTGACAACCGAACAGTAGTGGACGTGACCTCTGACACATTGTCCGCTGCCCTCTGTCATTCCCTACAAATTGTCCTCTATAAATAGCAGAATATTTCACTGAGAAAGGGGATGAATCTTTGGTAACAAAAGCTTGCTCATTCGGTGGATATTTTATAATCGAGTACTCGCTGATATACGTGGCAAGTAAGCATTAGAAAATGATTGACTCGTGAGGTGCAGATCGGATAAACCAAACAATGGACGAAACGGGTACCCGACCCGCGCCTATTCCTATACAGATTTAGACCCTTTTTTGGATATATGAGAGACGGAAAGAAGCAGCTTTACTCTTCTTCGGGTAACTCTCTCCAATACAAAGCTGATGACAGCTACAGGCAATGATCCTCTATTTTTTTATTTTTAATTACTTAAATTTACAGTGATTATTTAGGAAAAAAAAAGTCTATTGTTACTGTAAGGGGAGAAAAAAACTATTTCGCTAATGGGTCGTGTTTCATCGATTATCGTGCGGGAATGGACTGAAAATGCTTCGTCTTTTCTTTGATCAGTAAAGGAGCTTGACGTTTACAGGTACTTGTCCATTTCCGTCTTCGTCCCGTCTTCGTAGTATTCAATTCCGTTTTCGTCCCGAATATTCATTTCTCATTGACTGTTGAAGCAAGTAACATGATGTGGGTCCGTACAGGAAAAATAAAACCCTCTAAATTTTTAATGACATCGATTTGGACTAATTTCGGCTAAAAAAATGTATCTTATTTTTTTCTTGACACTACACAACACGACGGGTATAGGGAAAGGGATATGAGGATGGTCATTCCGGCTCGGATGAACCGAAGCTGCATCCTACTCCGGAACATTGGTCCCATCCGTCGTGACCACCTCGACCTTACCCGGAATCTTGATGACCGAGGTGTCTCTGCCATCCTGCGGTCACCTCGGGGCAGTGTTATGATCAACTACAACCGAGGTCCTGTCCAAGGACCTGACAACCGAACAGTAGTGGACGTGACCTCTGACACATTGTCCGCTGCCCTCTGTCATTCCCTACAAATTGTCCTCTATAAATAGCAGAATATTTCACTGAGAAAGGGGATGAATCTTTGGTAACAAAAGCTTGCTCATTCGGTGGATATTTTATAATCGAGTACTCGCTGATATACGTGGCAAGTAAGCATTAGAAAATGATTGACTCGTAAGGTGCAGATCGGATTAACCAAATACTGGACGAAACGGGTACCCAACCCGCGCCTATTCCTATACAGATTTAGACCCTTTTTTGGATATATGAGAGACGGAAAGAAGCAGCTTTACTCTTCTCCGGGTAACCCTCTCCAATACAAAGCTGATGACAGCTACAGGCAATGATCCTATGTTTTTTATTTTTAATTACTTAAATTTACAGTGATTATTTAGGAAAAAAAAAGTCTATTGTTACTGTAAGGGGAGAAAAAAACTATTTCGCTAATGGGTCGTATTTCATCGATTATCGTGCGGGAATGGACTGAAAATGCTTCGTCTTTTCTTTGATCAGTAAAGGAGCTTGACGTTTACAGGTATTTGTCCATTTCCGTCTTCGTCCCGTCTTCGTAGTATTCAATTCCGTCTTCGTCCCGAATATTCATTTCTCATTGACTGCTGAAGCAAGTAACATGATGTGGGTCCGTACAGGAAAAATAAAACCTTCTAAATTTTTAATGACATCGATTTGGACTAATCTCGGCTAAAAAAATGTATCTTATTTTTTTTCTTGACACTACACAACACGACAGGTATAGGGAAAGGGATATGAGGATGGTCATTCCGACTCGGATGAACCGAGGCCGCATCCTACTCCGGAACATTGGTCCCATCCGTCGTGACCACCTCGGCCTTACCCGGCATCTTGATGACCGAGGTGTCTCTGCCATCCTGCTGTCACCTCGGCGCAGTGTTATGATCAACTACAACCGAGGTCCTGTCCAAGGACCTGACAACCGAACAGTAGTGGACGTGACCTCTGACACATTGTCCGCTGCCCTCTGTCATTTCCTACAAATTGTCCTCTATAAATAGCAGAATATTTCACTGAGAAAGGGGATGAATCTTTGGTAACAAAAGCTTGCTCATTCGGTGGATATTTTATAATCGAGTACTCGCTGATATACGTGGCAAGTAAGCATTAGAAAATGATTGACTCGTAAGGTGCAGATCGGATTAACCAAATAATGGACGAAACGGGTACCCGACCCGCGCCTATTCCTATACAAATTTAGACCCTTTTTTGGATATATGAGAGACGGAAAGAAGCAGCTTTACTCTTCTCCGGGTAACTCTCTCCAATACAAAGCTGATGACAGCTACAGGCAATGATCCTCTGTTTTTTTATTTTTAATTACTTAAATTTACAGTGATTATTTAGGAAAAAAAAAGTCTATTGTTACTGTAAGGGGAGAAAAAAACTATTTCGCTAATGGGTCGTATTTCATCGATTATCGTGCGGGAATGGACTGAAAATGCTTCGTCTTTTCTTTGATCAGTAAAGGAGCTTGACGTTTACAGGTATTTGTCCATTTCCGTCTTCGTCCCGTCTTCGTAGTATTCAATTCCGTCTTCGTCCCGAATATTCATTTCTCATTGACTGCTGAAGCAAGTAACATGATGTGGGTCCGTACAGGAAAAATAAAACCTTCTAAATTTTTAATGACATCGATTTGGACTAATCTCGGCTAAAAAAATGTATCTTATTTTTTTCTTGACACTACACAACACGACAGGTATAGGGAAAGGGATATGAGGATGGTCATTCCGACTCGGATGAACCGAGGCCGCATCCTACTCCGGAACATTGGTCCCATCCGTCGTGACCACCTCGGCCTTACCCGGCATCTTGATGACCGAGGTGTCTCTGCCATCCTGCTGTCACCTCGGGGCAGTGTTATGATCAACTACAACCGAGGTCCTGTCCAAGGACCTGACAACTGAACAGTAGTGGACGTGACCTCTGACACATTGCCCGCTGCCCTCTGTCCTTTCCTCCAAATTGTCCTCTATAAATAGCAGAATATTCCACTGAGAAAGGGGATGAATCTTTGGTAACAAAAGCTTACTCAGTCGGTGGATATTTTATAATCGAGTACTCGCTGATATACGGGGCAAGTAAGCATTAGAAAATGATTGACTCGTAAGGTGCAGATCGGATTAACCAAATACTGGACGAAACGGGTACCCAACCCGCGCCTATTCCTATACAGATTTAGACCCTTTTTTGGATATATGAGAGACGGAAAGAAGCAGCTTTACTCTTCTCCGGGTAACCCTCTCCAATACAAAGCTGAAGACAGCTACAGGCAATGATCCTATGTTTTTTATTTTTAATTACTTAAATTTACAGTGATTATTTAGGAAAAAAAAAGTCTATTGTTACTGTAAGGGGAGAAAAAAACTATTTCGCTAATGGGTCGTATTTCATCGATTATCGTGCCGGAATGGACTGAAAATGCTTCGTCTTTTCTTTGATCAGTAAAGGAGCTTGACGTTTACAGGTAGTTGTCCATTTCCGTCTTTGTCCCGTCTTCGTAGTATTCAATTCCGTCTTCGTCCCGAATATTCATTTCTCATTGACTGCTGAAGCAAGTAACATGATGTGGGTCCGTACAGGAAAAATAAAACCCTCTAAATTTTTAATGACATCGATTTGGACTAATTTCGGCTAAAAAATGTATCTTATTTTTTTTCTTGACACTACACAACACGACAGGTATAGGGAAAGGGATATGAGGATGGTCATTCCGATTCGGATGAACCGAGGCCGCATCCTACTCCGGAACATTGTTCCCATCCGTCGTGACCACCTCGGCCTTACCCGGCATCTTGATGACCGAGGTGTCTCTGCCATCCTGCTGTCACCTCGGGGCAGTGTTATGATCAACTACAACTGAGGTCCTGTCCAAGGACCTGACAACTGAACAGTAGTGGACGTGACCTATGACACATTGTCCGCTGCCCTCTGTCATTCCCTACAAATTGTCCTCTATAAATAGCAGAATATTTCACTGAGAAAGGGGATGAATCTTTGGTAACAAAAGCTTGCTCATTCGGTGGATATTTTATAATTGAGTACTCGCTGATATACGTGGCAAGTAAGAATTAGAAAATGATTGACTCGTAAGGTGCAGATCGGATTAACCAAATAATGGACGAAACGGGTACCCGACCCTCGCCTATTCCTATACAGATTTAGACCCTTTTTTGGATATATGAGAGACGGAAAGAAGCAGCTTTACTCTTCTTCGGGTAACTCTCTCCAATACAAAGCTGATGACAGCTACAGGCAATGATCCTCTGTTTTTTATTTTTAATTACTTAAATTTACAGTGATTATTTAGGAAAAAAAAAGTCTATTGTTACTGTAAGGGGAGAAAAAAACTATTTCGCTAATGGGTCGTATTTCATCGATTATCGTGCCGGAATGGACTGAAAATGCTTCGTCTTTTCTTTGATCAGTAAAGGAGCTTGACGTTTACAGGTAGTTGTCCATTTCCGTCTTTGTCCCGTCTTCGTAGTATTCAATTCCGTCTTCGTCCCGAATATTCATTTCTCATTGACTGCTGAAGCAAGTAACATGATGTGGGTCCGTACAGGAAAAATAAAACCCTCTAAATTTTTAATGACATCGATTTGGACTAATTTCGGCTAAAAAAATGTATATTATTTTTTTTCTTGACACTACACAACACGACAGGTATAGGGAAAGGGAGATGAGGATGGTCATTCCGATTCGGATGAACCGAGGCCGCATCCTACTCCGGAACATTGGTCCCATCCGTCGTGACCACCTCGGCCTTACCCGGCATCTTGATGACCGAGGTGTCTCTGCCATCCTGCTGTCACCTCGGGGCAGTGTTATGATCAACTACAACCGAGGTCCTGTCCAAGGACCTGACAACCGAACAGTAGTGGACGTGACCTCTGACACATTGTCCGCTGCCCTCTGTCATTCCCTACAAATTGTCCTCTATAAATAGCAGAATATTTCACTGAGAAAGGGGATGAATCTTTGGTAACAAAAGCTTGCTCATTCGGTGGATATTTTATAATTGAGTACTCGCTGATATACGTGGCAAGTAAGAATTAGAAAATGATTGACTCGTAAGGTGCAGATCGGATTAACCAAATAATGGACGAAACGGGTACCCGACCCGCGCCTATTCCTATACAGATTTAGACCCTTTTTTGGATATATGAGAGACGGAAAGAAGCAGCTTTACTCTTCTTCGGGTAACTCTCTCCAATACAAAGCTGATGACAGCTACAGGCAATGATCCTCTGTTTTTTATTTTTAATTACTTAAATTTACAGTGATTATTTAGGAAAAAAAAAGTCTATTGTTACTGTAAGGGGAGAAAAAAACTATTTCGCTAATGGGTCGTATTTCATCGATTATCGTGCGGGAATGGACTGAAAATGCTTCGTCTTTTCTTTGATCAGTAAAGGAGCTTGACGTTTACAGGTATTTGTCCATTTCCGTCTTCGTCCCGTCTTCGTAGTATTCAATTCCGTCTTCGTCCCGAATATTCATTTCTCATTGACTGCTGAAGCAAGTAACATGATGTGGGTCCGTACAGGAAAAATAAAACCTTCTAAATTTTTAATGACATCGATTTGGACTAATCTCGGCTAAAAAAATGTATCTTATTTTTTTCTTGACACTACACAACACGACAGGTATAGGGAAAGGGATATGAGGATGGTCATTCCGACTCGGATGAACCGAGGCCGCATCCTACTCCGGAACATTGGTCCCATCCGTCGTGACCACCTCGGCCTTACCCGGCATCTTGATGACCGAGGTGTCTCTGCCATCCTGCGGTCACCTCGGGGCAGTGTTATGATCAACTACAACCGAGGTCCTGTCCAAGGACCTGACAACTGAACAGTAGTGGACGTGACCTCTGACACATTGTCCGCTGCCCTCTGTCCTTTCCTCCAAATTGTCCTCTATAAATAGCAGAATATTCCACTGAGAAAGGGGATGAATCTTTGGTAACAAAAGCTTACTCAGTCGGTGGATATTTTATAATCGAGTACTCGCTGATATACGGGGCAAGTAAGCATTAGAAAATGATTGACTCGTAAGGTGCAGATCGGATTAACCAAATACTGGACGAAACGGGTACCCAACCCGCGCCAATTCCTATACAGATTTAGACCCTTTTTTGGATATATGAGAGACGGAAAGAAGCATCTTTACTCTTCTCCGGGTAACCCTCTCCAATACAAAGCTGAAGACAGCTACAGGCAATGATCCTATGTTTTTTATTTTTAATTACTTAAATTTACAGTGATTATTTAGGAAAAAAAAGTCTATTGTTACTGTAAGGGGAGAAAAAAACTATTTCGCTAATGGGTCATATTTCATCGATTATCGTGCGGGAATGGACTGAAAATGCTTCGTCTTTTCTTTGATCAGTAAAGGAGCTTGACGTTTACAAGTACTTGTCCATTTCCGTGTTCGTCCCGTCTTCGTAGTATTCAATTCCGTTTTCGTCCCGAATATTCATTTCTCATTGACTGCTGAAGCAAGTAACATGATGTGGGTCCGTACAGGAAAAATAAAACCTTCTAAATTTTTAATGACATCGATTTGGACTAATCTCGGCTAAAAAAATGTATATTATTTTTTTCTTGACACTACACAACACGACAGGTATAGGGAAAGGGATATGAGGATGGTCATTCCGACTCGGATGAACCGAGGCCGCATCCTACTCCGGAACATTGGTCCCATCCGTCGTGACCACCTCGGCCTTACCCGGCATCTTGATGACCGAGGTGTCTCTGCCATCCTGCGGTCACCTCGGGGCAGTGTTATGATCAACTACAACCGAGGTCCTGTCCAAGGACCTGACAACTGAACAGTAGTGGACGTGACCTCTGACACATTGTCCGCTGCCCTCTGTCCTTCCCTCCAAATTGTCCTCTATAAATAGCAGATTATTCCACTGAGAAAGGGGATGAATCTTTGGTAACAAAAGCTTGCTCATTCGGTGGATATTTTATAATCGAGTACTCGCTGATATACGGGGCAAGTAAGCATTAGAAAATAATTGACTCGTAAGGTGCAGATCGGATTAACCAAATAATGGACGGAACGGGTACCCAACCAGCTCCTATTCCTATACAGATTTAGACCCTTTTTTGGATATATGAGAGACGGAAAGAAGCAGATTTACTCTTCTCCGGGTAATCCTCTCCAATACAAAGCTAATGACAGCTACAGGCAATGATCCTCTGTTTTTTATTTTTAATTACTTAAATTTACAGTGATTACTTAGGAAAAAAAAAGTCTATTGTTACTGTATGGGGAGAAATAAACTATTTCGCTAATGGGTCGTATTTCATCGATTTTCGTGCGGGAATGGACTGAAAATGCTTCGTCTTTTCTTTGATCAGTAAAGGAGCTTGACGTTTACAAGTACTTGTCCATTTCCGTCTTCGTCCCGTCTTCGTAGTATTCAATTCCGTCTTCGTCCCGAATATTCATTTCTCATTGACTGCTGAAGCAAGTAACATGATGTGGGTCCGTACAGGAAAAATAAAACCCTCTAAATTTTTAATGACATCGATTTGGACTAATTTCGGCTAAAAAAATGTATATTATTTTTTTTCTTGACACTACACAACACGACAGGTATAGGGAAAGGGAGATGAGGATGGTCATTCCGACTCGGATGAACCGAGGCCGCATCCTACTCCGGAACATTGGTCCTATCCGTCGTGACCACCTCGGCCTTACCCGGCATCTTGACGACCGAGGTGTCTCTGCCATCCTGCGGTCACCTCGGGGCAGTGTTATGATCAACTACAACCGAGGTCCTGTCCAAGGACCTGACAACTGAACAGTAGTGGACGTGACCTCTGACACATTGTCCGCTGCCCTCTGTCCTTTCCTCCAAATTGTCCTCTATAAATAGCAGAATATTCCACTGAGAAAGGGGATGAATCTTTGGTAACAAAAGCTTACTCATTCGGTGGATATTTTATAATCGAGTACTCGCTGATATACGGGGCAAGTAAGCATTAGAAAATGATTGACTCGTAAGGTGCAGATCGGATTAACCAAATACTGGACGAAACGGGTACCCAACCCGCGCCTATTCCTATACAGATTTAGACCCTTTTTTGGATATATGAGAGACGGAAAGAAGCAGCTTTACTCTTCTCCGGGTAACCCTCTCCAATACAAAGCTGATGACAGCTACAGGCAATGATCCTATGTTTTTTATTTTTAATTACTTAAATTTACAGTGATTATTTAGGAAAAAAAAAGTCTATTGTTACTGTAAGGAGAGAAAAAAACTATTTCGCTAATGGGTCGTATTTCATCGATTATCGTGCCGGAATGGACTGAAAATGCTTCGTCTTTTCTTTGATCAGTAAAGGAGCTTGACGTTTACAGGTAGTTGTCCATTTCCGTCTTTGTCCCGTCTTCGTAGTATTCAATTCCGTCTTCGTCCCGAATATTCATTTCTCATTGACTGCTGAAGCAAGTAACATGATGTGGGTCCGTACAGGAAAAATAAAACCCTCTAAATTTTTAATGACATCGATTTGGACTAATTTCGGCTAAAAAAATGTATCTTATTTTTTTTCTTGACACTACACAACACGACAGGTATAGGGAAAGGGATATGAGGATGGTCATTCCGATTCGGATGAACCGAGGCCGCATCCTACTCCGGAACATTGGTCCCATCCGTCGTGACCACCTCGGCCTTACCCGGCATCTTGATGACCGAGGTGTCTCTGCCATCCTGCTGTCACCTCGGGGCAGTGTTATGATCATCTACAACCGAGGTCCTGTCCAAGGACCTGACAACCGAACAGTAGTGGACGTGACCTATGACACATTGTCCGCTGCCCTCTGTCATTCCCTACAAATTGTCCTCTATAAATAGCAGAATATTTCACTGAGAAAGGGGATGAATCTTTGGTACCAAAAGCTTGCTCATTCGGTGGATATTTTATAATTGAGTACTCGCTGATATACGTGGCAAGTAAGAATTAGAAAATGATTGACTCGTAAGGTGCACATCGGATTAACCAAATAATGGACGAAACGGGTACCCGACCCGCGCCTATTCCTATACAGATTTAGACCCTTTTTTGGATATATGAGAGACGGAAAGAAGCAGCTTTACTCTTCTTTGGGTAACTCTCTCCAATACAAAGCTGATGACAGCTACAGGCAATGATCCTCTGTTTTTTATTTTTAATTACTTAAATTTACAGTGATTATTTAGGAAAAAAAAAGTCTATTGTTACTGTAAGGGGAGAAAAAAACTATTTCGCTAATGGGTCGTATTTCATCGATTATCGTGCCGGAATGGACTGAAAATGCTTCGTCTTTTCTTTGATCAGTAAAGGAGCTTGACGTTTACAGGTAGTTGTCCATTTCCGTCTTTGTCCCGTCTTCGTAGTATTCAATTCCGTCTTCGTCCCGAATATTCATTTCTCATTGACTGCTGAAGCAAGTAACATGATGTGGGTCCGTACAGGAAAAATAAAACCCTCTAAATTTTTAATGACATCGATTTGGACTAATTTCGGCTAAAAAAATGTATATTATTTTTTTTCTTGACACTACACAACACGACAGGTATAGGGAAAGGGAGATGAGGATGGTCATTCCGATTCGGATGAACCGAGGCCGCATCCTACTCCGGAACATTGGTCCCATCCGTCGTGACCACCTCGGCCTTACCCGGCATCTTGATGACCGAGGTGTCTCTGCCATCCTGCTGTCACCTCGGGGCAGTGTTATGATCAACTACAACCGAGGTCCTGTCCAAGGACCTGACAACCGAACAGTAGTGGACGTGACCTCTGACACATTGTCCGCTGCCCTCTGTCATTCCCTACAAATTGTCCTCTATAAATAGCAGAATATTTCATTGAGAAAGGGGATGAATCTTTGGTAACAAAAGCTTGCTCATTCGGTGGAAATTTTATAATTGAGTACTCGCTGATATACGTGGCAAGTAAGAATTAGAAAATGATTGACTCGTAAGGTGCAGATCGGATTAATCAAATAATGGACGAAACGGATACCCGACCCGCGCCTATTCCTATAAAGATTTAGACCCTTTTTTGGATATATGAGAGACGGAAAGAAGCAGCTTTACTCTTCTTCGGGTAACTCTCTCCAATACAAAACTGATGACAGCTACAGGCAATGATCCTCTGTTTTTTATTTTTAATTACTTAAATTTACAGTGATTATTTAGGAAAAAAAAAGTCTATTGTTACTGTAAGGGGAGAAAAAAACTATTTCGCTAATGGGTCGTATTTCATCGATTATCGTGCCGGAATGGACTGAAAATGATTCGTCTTTTCTTTGATCAGTAAAGGAGCTTGACGTTTACAGGTAGTTGTCCATTTCCGTCTTTGTCCCGTCTTCGTAGTATTCAATTCCGTCTTCGTCCCGAATATTCATTTCTCATTGACTGCTGAAGCAAGTAACATGATGTGGGTCCGTACAGGAAAAATAAAACCCTCTAAATTTTTAATGACATCGATTTGGACTAATTTCGGCTAAAAAAATGTATATTATTTTTTTTCTTGACACTACACAACACGACAGGTATAGGGAAAGGGAGATGAGGATGGTCATTCCGACTCGGATGAACCGAGGCCGCATCCTACTCCGGAACATTGGTCCCATCCGTCGTGACCACCTCGGCCTTACCCGGCATCTTGATGACCGAGGTGTCTCTGCCATCCTGCGGTCACCTCGGGGCAGTGTTATGATCAACTACAACCGAGGTCCTGTCCAAGGACCTGACAACTGAACAGTAGTGGACGTGACCTCTGACACATTGTCCGCTGCCCTCTGTCCTTTCCTCCAAATTGTCCTCTATAAATAGCAGAATATTCCACTGAGAAAGGGGATGAATCTTTGGTAACAAAAGCTTACTCAGTCGGTGGATATTTTATAATCGAGTACTCGCTGATATACGGGGCAAGTAAGCATTAGAAAATGATTGACTCGTAAGGTGCAGATCGGATTAACCAAATACTGGACGAAACGGGTACCCAACCCGCGCCTATTCCTATACAGATTTAGACCCTTTTTTGGATATATGAGAGACGGAAAGAAGCAGCTTTACTCTTCTCCGGGTAACCCTCTCCAATACAAAGCTGAAGACAGCTACAGGCAATGATCCTATGTTTTTTATTTTTAATTACTTAAATTTACAGTGATTATTTAGGAAAAAAAAAGTCTATTGTTACTGTAAGGGGAGAAAAAAACTATTTCGCTAATGGGTCGTATTTCATCGATTATCGTGCGGGAATGGACTGAAAATGCTTCGTCTTTTCTTTGATCAGTAAAGGAGCTTGACGTTTACAAGTACTTGTCCATTTCCGTGTTCGTCCCGTCTTCGTAGTATTCAATTCCGTTTTCGTCCCGAATATTCATTTCTCATTGACTGCTGAAGCAAGTAACATGATGTGGGTCCGTACAGGAAAAATAAAACCTTCTAAATTTTTAATGACATCGATTTGGACTAATCTCGGCTAAAAAAATGTATATTATTTTTTTCTTGACACTACACAACACGACAGGTATAGGGAAAGGGATATGAGGATGGTCATTCCGACTCGGATGAACCGAGGCCGCATCCTACTCCGGAACATTGGTCCCATCCGTCGTGACCACCTCGGCCTTACCCGGCATCTTGATGACCGAGGTGTCTCTGCCATCCTGCGGTCACCTCGGGGCAGTGTTATGATCAACTACAACCGAGGTCCTGTCCAAGGACCTGACAACTGAACAGTAGTGGACGTGACCTCTGACACATTGTCCGCTGCCCTCTGTCCTTCCCTCCAAATTGTCCTCTATAAATAGCAGATTATTCCACTGAGAAAGGGGATGAATCTTTGGTAACAAAAGCTTGCTCATTCGGTGGATATTTTATAATCGAGTACTCGCTGATATACGGGGCAAGTAAGCATTAGAAAATAATTGACTCGTAAGGTGCAGATCGGATTAACCAAATAATGGACGAAACGGGTACCCGACCCGCGCCTATTCCTATACAGATTTAGACCCTTTTTTGGATATATGAGAGACGGAAAGAAGCAGCTTTACTCTTCTTCGGGTAACTCTCTCCAATACAAAGCTGATGACAGCTACAGGCAATGATCCTCTGTTTTTTATTTTTAATTACTTAAATTTACAGTGATTATTTAGGAAAAAAAAAGTCTATTGTTACTGTATGGGGAGAAATAAACTATTTCGCTAATGGGTCGTATTTCATCGATTTTCGTGCGGGAATGGACTGAAAATGCTTCGTCTTTTCTTTGATCAGTAAAGGAGCTTGACGTTTACAAGTACTTGTCCATTTCCGTCTTCGTCCCGTCTTCGTAGTATTCAATTCCGTCTTCGTCCCGAATATTCATTTCTCATTGACTGCTGAAGCAAGTAACATGATGTGGGTCCGTACAGGAAAAATAAAACCCTCTAAATTTTTAATGACATCGATTTGGACTAATTTCGGCTAAAAAAATGTATATTATTTTTTTTCTTGACACTACACAACACGACAGGTATAGGGAAAGGGAGATGAGGATGGTCATTCCGACTCGGATGAACCGAGGCCGCATCCTACTCCGGAACATTGGTCCTATCCGTCGTGACCACCTCGGCCTTACCCGGCATCTTGACGACCGAGGTGTCTCTGCCATCCTGCGGTCACCTCGGGGCAGTGTTATGATCAACTACAACCGAGGTCCTGTCCAAGGACCTGACAACTGAACAGTAGTGGACGTGACCTCTGACACATTGTCCGCTGCCCTCTGTCCTTTCCTCCAAATTGTCCTCTATAAATAGCAGAATATTCCACTGAGAAAGGGGATGAATCTTTGGTAACAAAAGCTTACTCATTCGGTGGATATTTTATAATCGAGTACTCGCTGATATACGGGGCAAGTAAGCATTAGAAAATGATTGACTCGTAAGGTGCAGATCGGATTAACCAAATACTGGACGAAACGGGTACCCAACCCGCGCCTATTCCTATACAGATTTAGACCCTTTTTTGGATATATGAGAGACGGAAAGAAGCAGCTTTACTCTTCTCCGGGTAACCCTCTCCAATACAAAGCTGAAGACAGCTACAGGCAATGATCCTATGTTTTTTATTTTTAATTACTTAAATTTACAGTGATTATTTAGGAAATAAAAAGTCTATTGTTACTGTAAGGGGAGAAAAAAACTATTTCGCTAATGGGTCGTATTTCATCGATTATCGTGCGGGAATGGACTGAAAATGTTTCGTCTTTTCTTTGATCAGTAAAGGAGCTTGACGTTTACAAGTACTTGTCCATTTCCGTGTTCGTCCCGTCTTCGTAATATTCAATTCCGTTTTCGTCCCGAATATTCATTTCTCATTGACTGCTGAAGCAAGTAACATGATGTGGGTCCGTACAGGAAAAATAAAACCTTCTAAATTTTTAATGACATCGATTTGGACTAATCTCGGCTAAAAAAATGTATCTTATTTTTTTCTTGACACTACACAACACGACAGGTATAGGGAAAGGGATATGAGGATGGTCATTCCGACTCGGATGAACCGAGGCCGCATCCTACTCCGGAACATTGGTCCCATCCGTCGTGACCACCTCGGCCTTACCCGGCATCTTGATGACCGAGGTATCTCTGCCATCCTGCGGTCACCTCGGGGCAGTGTTATGATCAACTACAACCGAGGTCCTGTCCAAGGACCTGACAACTGAACAGTAGTGGACGTGACCTCTGACACATTGTCCGCTGCCCTCTGTCCTTCCCTCCAAATTGTCCTCTATAAATAGCAGATTATTCCACTGAGAAAGGGGATGAATCTTTGGTAACAAAAGCTTGCTCATTCGGTGGATATTTTATAATCGAGTACTCGCTGATATACGGGGCAAGTAAGCATTAGAAAATGATTGACTCGTAAGGTGCAGATCGGATTAACCAAATAATGGACGAAACGGGTACCCGACCCGCGCCTATTCCTATACAGATTTAGACCCTTTTTTGGATATATGAGAGACGGAAAGAAGCAGCTTTACTCTTCTTCGGGTAACTCTCTCCAATACAAAGCTGATGACAGCTACAGGCAATGATCCTCTGTTTTTTATTTTTAATTACTTAAATTTACAGTGATTATTTAGGAAAAAAAAAGTCTATTGTTACTGTAAGGGGAGAAAAAAACTATTTCGCTAATGGGTCGTATTTCATCGATTATCGTGCCGGAATGGACTGAAAATGCTTCGTCTTTTCTTTGATCAGTAAAGGAGCTTGACGTTTACAGGTAGTTGTCCATTTCCGTCTTTGTCCCGTTTTCGTAGTATTCAATTCCGTCTTCGTCCCGAATATTCATTTCTCATTGACTGCTGAAGCAAGTAACATGATGTGGGTCCGTACAGGAAAAATAAAACCCTCTAAATTTTTAATGACATCGATTTGGACTAATTTCGGCTAAAAAAATGTATATTATTTTTTTTCTTGACACTACACAACACGACAGGTATAGGGAAAGGGAGATGAGGATGGTCATTCCGATTCGGATGAACCGAGGCCGCATCCTACTCCGGAACATTGGTCCCATCCGTCGTGACCACCTCGGCCTTACCCGGCATCTTGATGACCGAGGTGTCTCTGCCATCCTGCTGTCACCTCGGGGCAGTGTTATGATCAACTACAACCGAGGTCCTGTCCAAGGACCTGACAACCGAACAGTAGTGGACGTGACCTCTGACACATTGTCCGCTGCCCTCTGTCATTCCCTACAAATTGTCCTCTATAAATAGCAGAATATTTCATTGAGAAAGGGGATGAATCTTTGGTAACAAAAGCTTGCTCATTCGGTGGAAATTTTATAATTGAGTACTCGCTGATATACGTGGCAAGTAAGAATTAGAAAATGATTGACTCGTAAGGTGCAGATCGGATTAATCAAATAATGGACGAAACGGATACCCGACCCGCGCCTATTCCTATAAAGATTTAGACCCTTTTTTGGATATATGAGAGACGGAAAGAAGCAGCTTTACTCTTCTTCGGGTAACTCTCTCCAATACAAAACTGATGACAGCTACAGGCAATGATCCTCTGTTTTTTATTTTTAATTACTTAAATTTACAGTGATTATTTAGGAAAAAAAAAGTCTATTGTTACTGTAAGGGGAGAAAAAAACTATTTCGCTAATGGGTCGTATTTCATCGATTATCGTGCCGGAATGGACTGAAAATGATTCGTCTTTTCTTTGATCAGTAAAGGAGCTTGACGTTTACAGGTAGTTGTCCATTTCCGTCTTTGTCCCGTCTTCGTAGTATTCAATTCCGTCTTCGTCCCGAATATTCATTTCTCATTGACTGCTGAAGCAAGTAACATGATGTGGGTCCGTACAGGAAAAATAAAACCCTCTAAATTTTTAATGACATCGATTTGGACTAATTTCGGCTAAAAAAATGTATATTATTTTTTTTCTTGACACTACACAACACGACAGGTATAGGGAAAGGGAGATGAGGATGGTCATTCCGACTCGGATGAACCGAGGCCGCATCCTACTCCGGAACATTGGTCCCATCCGTCGTGACCACCTCGGCCTTACCCGGCATCTTGATGACCGAGGTGTCTCTGCCATCCTGCGGTCACCTCGGGGCAGTGTTATGATCAACTACAACCGAGGTCCTGTCCAAGGACCTGACAACTGAACAGTAGTGGACGTGACCTCTGACACATTGTCCGCTGCCCTCTGTCCTTTCCTCCAAATTGTCCTCTATAAATAGCAGAATATTCCATTGAGAAAGGGGATGAATCTTTGGTAACAAAAGCTTCCTCAGTCGGTGGATATTTTATAATCGAGTACTCGCTGATATACGGGGCAAGTAAGCATTAGAAAATGATTGACTCGTAAGGTGCAGATCGGATTAACCAAATACTGGACGAAACGGGTACCCAACCCGCGCCTATTCCTATACAGATTTAGACCCTTTTTTGGATATATGAGAGACGGAAAGAAGCAGCTTTACTCTTCTCCGGGTAACCCTCTCCAATACAAAGCTGAAGACAGCTACAGGCAATGATCCTATGTTTTTTATTTTTAATTACTTAAATTTACAGTGATTATTTAGGAAAAAAAAAGTCTATTGTTACTGTAAGGGGAGAAAAAAACTATTTCGCTAATGGGTCGTATTTCATCGATTATCGTGCGGGAATGGACTGAAAATGCTTCGTCTTTTCTTTGATCAGTAAAGGAGCTTGACGTTTACAAGTACTTGTCCATTTCCGTGTTCGTCCCGTCTTCGTAGTATTCAATTCCGTTTTCGTCCCGAATATTCATTTCTCATTGACTGCTGAAGCAAGTAACATGATGTGGGTCCGTACAGGAAAAATAAAACCTTCTAAATTTTTAATGACATCGATTTGGACTAATCTCGGCTAAAAAAATGTATATTATTTTTTTCTTGACACTACACAACACGACAGGTATAGGGAAAGGGATATGAGGATGGTCATTCCGACTCGGATGAACCGAGGCCGCATCCTACTCCGGAACATTGGTCCCATCCGTCGTGACCACCTCGGCCTTACCCGGCATCTTGATGACCGAGGTGTCTCTGCCATCCTGCGGTCACCTCGGGGCAGTGTTATGATCAACTACAACCGAGGTCCTGTCCAAGGACCTGACAACTGAACAGTAGTGGACGTGACCTCTGACACATTGTCCGCTGCCCTCTGTCCTTCCCTCCAAATTGTCCTCTATAAATAGCAGATTATTCCACTGAGAAAGGGGATGAATCTTTGGTAACAAAAGCTTGCTCATTCGGTGGATATTTTATAATCGAGTACTCGCTGATATACGGGGCAAGTAAGCATTAGAAAATAATTGACTCGTAAGGTGCAGATCGGATTAACCAAATAATGGACGAAACGGGTACCCGACCCGCGCCTATTCCTATACAGATTTAGACCCTTTTTTGGATATATGAGAGACGGAAAGAAGCAGCTTTACTCTTCTTCGGGTAACTCTCTCCAATACAAAGCTGATGACAGCTACAGGCAATGATCCTCTGTTTTTTATTTTTAATTACTTAAATTTACAGTGATTATTTAGGAAAAAAAAAGTCTATTGTTACTGTATGGGGAGAAATAAACTATTTCGCTAATGGGTCGTATTTCATCGATTTTCGTGCGGGAATGGACTGAAAATGCTTCGTCTTTTCTTTGATCAGTAAAGGAGCTTGACGTTTACAAGTACTTGTCCATTTCCGTCTTCGTCCCGTCTTCGTAGTATTCAATTCCGTCTTCGTCCCGAATATTCATTTCTCATTGACTGCTGAAGCAAGTAACATGATGTGGGTCCGTACAGGAAAAATAAAACCCTCTAAATTTTTAATGACATCGATTTGGACTAATTTCGGCTAAAAAAATGTATATTATTTTTTTTCTTGACACTACACAACACGACAGGTATAGGGAAAGGGAGATGAGGATGGTCATTCCGACTCGGATGAACCGAGGCCGCATCCTACTCCGGAACATTGGTCCTATCCGTCGTGACCACCTCGGCCTTACCCGGCATCTTGACGACCGAGGTGTCTCTGCCATCCTGCGGTCACCTCGGGGCAGTGTTATGATCAACTACAACCGAGGTCCTGTCCAAGGACCTGACAACTGAACAGTAGTGGACGTGACCTCTGACACATTGTCCGCTGCCCTCTGTCCTTTCCTCCAAATTGTCCTCTATAAATAGCAGAATATTCCACTGAGAAAGGGGATGAATCTTTGGTAACAAAAGCTTACTCATTCGGTGGATATTTTATAATCGAGTACTCGCTGATATACGGGGCAAGTAAGCATTAGAAAATGATTGACTCGTAAGGTGCAGATCGGATTAACCAAATACTGGACGAAACGGGTACCCAACCCGCGCCTATTCCTATACAGATTTAGACCCTTTTTTGGATATATGAGAGACGGAAAGAAGCAGCTTTACTCTTCTCCGGGTAACCCTCTCCAATACAAAGCTGAAGACAGCTACAGGCAATGATCCTATGTTTTTTATTTTTAATTACTTAAATTTACAGTGATTATTTAGGAAATAAAAAGTCTATTGTTACTGTAAGGGGAGAAAAAAACTATTTCGCTAATGGGTCGTATTTCATCGATTATCGTGCGGGAATGGACTGAAAATGTTTCGTCTTTTCTTTGATCAGTAAAGGAGCTTGACGTTTACAAGTACTTGTCCATTTCCGTGTTCGTCCCGTCTTCGTAATATTCAATTCCGTTTTCGTCCCGAATATTCATTTCTCATTGACTGCTGAAGCAAGTAACATGATGTGGGTCCGTACAGGAAAAATAAAACCTTCTAAATTTTTAATGACATCGATTTGGACTAATCTCGGCTAAAAAAATGTATCTTATTTTTTTCTTGACACTACACAACACGACAGGTATAGGGAAAGGGATATGAGGATGGTCATTCCGACTCGGATGAACCGAGGCCGCATCCTACTCCGGAACATTGGTCCCATCCGTCGTGACCACCTCGGCCTTACCCGGCATCTTGATGACCGAGGTATCTCTGCCATCCTGCGGTCACCTCGGGGCAGTGTTATGATCAACTACAACCGAGGTCCTGTCCAAGGACCTGACAACTGAACAGTAGTGGACGTGACCTCTGACACATTGTCCGCTGCCCTCTGTCCTTCCCTCCAAATTGTCCTCTATAAATAGCAGATTATTCCACTGAGAAAGGGGATGAATCTTTGGTAACAAAAGCTTGCTCATTCGGTGGATATTTTATAATCGAGTACTCGCTGATATACGGGGCAAGTAAGCATTAGAAAATAATTGACTCGTAAGGTGCAGATCGGATTAACCAAATAATGGACGAAACGGGTACCCGACCCGCGCCTATTCCTATACAGATTTAGACCCTTTTTTGGATATATGAGAGACGGAAAGAAGCAGCTTTACTCTTCTTCGGGTAACTCTCTCCAATACAAAGCTGATGACAGCTACAGGCAATGATCCTCTGTTTTTTATTTTTAATTACTTAAATTTACAGTGATTATTTAGGAAAAAAAAAGTCTATTGTTACTGTAAGGGGAGAAAAAAACTATTTCGCTAATGGGTCGTATTTCATCGATTATCGTGCCGGAATGGACTGAAAATGCTTCGTCTTTTCTTTGATCAGTAAAGGAGCTTGACGTTTACAGGTAGTTGTCCATTTCCGTCTTTGTCCCGTCTTCGTAGTATTCAATTCCGTCTTCGTCCCGAATATTCATTTCTCATTGACTGCTGAAGCAAGTAACATGATGTGGGTCCGTACAGGAAAAATAAAACCCTCTAAATTTTTAATGACATCGATTTGGACTAATTTCGGCTAAAAAAATGTATATTATTTTTTTTCTTGACACTACACAACACGACAGGTATAGGGAAAGGGAGATGAGGATGGTCATTCCGACTCGGATGAACCGAGGCCGCATCCTACTCCGGAACATTGGTCCCATCCGTCGTGACCACCTCGGCCTTACCCGGCATCTTGATGACCGAGGTGTCTCTGCCATCCTGCGGTCACCTCGGGGCAGTGTTATGATCAACTACAACCGAGGTCCTGTCCAAGGACCTGACAACTGAACAGTAGTGGACGTGACCTCTGACACATTGTCCGCTGCCCTCTGTTCTTTCCTCCAAATTGTCCTCTATAAATAGCAGAATATTCCACTGAGAAAGGGGATGAATCTTTGGTAACAAAAGCTTACTCATTCGGTGGATATTTTATAATCGAGTACTCGCTGATATACGGGGCAAGTAAGCATTAGAAAATGATTGACTCGTAAGGTGCAGATCGGATTAACCAAATACTGGACGAAACGGGTACCCAACCCGCGCCTATTCCTATACAGATTTAGACCCTTTTTTGGATATATGAGAGACGGAAAGAAGCAGCTTTACTCTTCTCCGGGTAACCCTCTCCAATACAAAGCTGAAGACAGCTACAGGCAATGATCCTATGTTTTTTATTTTTAATTACTTAAATTTACAGTGATTATTTAGGAAAAAAAAGTCTATTGTTACTGTAAGGGGAGAAAAAAACTATTTTGCTAATGGGTCGTATTTCATCGATTATCGTGCGGGAATGGACTGAAAATGCTTCGTCTTTTCTTTGATCAGTAAAGGAGCTTGACGTTTACAAGTACTTGTCCATTTCCGTGTTCGTCCCGTCTTCGTAGTATTCAATTCCGTTTTCGTCCCGAATATTCATTTCTCATTGACTGCTGAAGCAAGTAACATGATGTGGGTCCGTACAGGAAAAATAAAACCTTCTAAATTTTTAATGACATCGATTTGGACTAATCTCGGCTAAAAAAATGTATATTATTTTTTTCTTGACACTACACAACACGACAGGTATAGGGAAAGGGATATGAGGATGGTCATTCCGACTCGGATGAACCGAAGCCGCATCCTACTCCGGAACATTGGTCCCATCCGTCGTGACCACCTCGGCCTTACCCGGCATCTTGATGACCGAGGTGTCTCTGCCATCCTGCGGTCACCTCGGGGCAGTGTTATGATCAACTACAACCGAGGTCCTGTCCAAGGACCTGACAACTGAACAGTAGTGGACGTGACCTCTGACACATTGTCCGCTGCCCTCTGTCCTTCCCTCCAAATTGTCCTCTATAAATAGCAGATTATTCCACTGAGAAAGGGGATGAATCTTTGGTAACAAAAGCTTGCTCATTCGGTGGATATTTTATAATCGAGTACTCGCTGATATACGGGGCAAGTAAGCATTAGAAAATAATTGACTCGTAAGGTGCAGATCGGATTAACCAAATAATGGACGGAACGGGTACCCAACCAGCTCCTATTCCTATACAGATTTAGACCCTTTTTTGGATATATGAGAGACGGAAAGAAGCAGATTTACTCTTCTCCGGGTAATCCTCTCCAATACAAAGCTAATGACAGCTACAGGCAATGATCCTCTGTTTTTTATTTTTAATTACTTAAATTTACAGTGATTACTTAGGAAAAAAAAAGTCTATTGTTACTGTATGGGGAGAAATAAACTATTTCGCTAATGGGTCGTATTTCATCGATTTTCGTGCGGGAATGGACTGAAAATGCTTCGTCTTTTCTTTGATCAGTAAAGGAGCTTGACGTTTACAAGTACTTGTCCATTTCCGTCTTCGTCCCGTCTTCGTAGTATTCAATTCCGTCTTCGTCCCGAATATTCATTTCTCATTGACTGCTGAAGCAAGTAACATGATGTGGGTCCGTACAGGAAAAATAAAACCCTCTAAATTTTTAATGACATCGATTTGGACTAATTTCGGCTAAAAAAATGTATATTATTTTTTTTCTTGACACTACACAACACGACAGGTATAGGGAAAGGGAGATGAGGATGGTCATTCCGACTCGGATGAACCGAGGCCGCATCCTACTCCGGAACATTGGTCCTATCCGTCGTGACCACCTCGGCCTTACCCGGCATCTTGACGACCGAGGTGTCTCTGCCATCCTGCGGTCACCTCGGGGCAGTGTTATGATCAACTACAACCGAGGTCCTGTCCAAGGACCTGACAACTGAACAGTAGTGGACGTGACCTCTGACACATTGTCCGCTGCCCTCTGTCCTTTCCTCCAAATTGTCCTCTATAAATAGCAGAATATTCCACTGAGAAAGGGGATGAATCTTTGGTAACAAAAGCTTACTCATTCGGTGGATATTTTATAATCGAGTACTCGCTGATATACGGGGCAAGTAAGCATTAGAAAATGATTGACTCGTAAGGTGCAGATCGGATTAACCAAATACTGGACGAAACGGGTACCCAACCCGCGCCTATTCCTATACAGATTTAGACCCTTTTTTGGATATATGAGAGACGGAAAGAAGCAGCTTTACTCTTCTCCGGGTAACCCTCTCCAATACAAAGCTGATGACAGCTACAGGCAATGATCCTATGTTTTTTATTTTTAATTACTTAAATTTACAGTGATTATTTAGGAAAAAAAAAGTCTATTGTTACTGTAAGGGGAGAAAAAAACTATTTCGCTAATGGGTCGTATTTCATCGATTATCGTGCCGGAATGGACTGAAAATGCTTCGTCTTTTCTTTGATCAGTAAAGGAGCTTGACGTTTACAGGTAGTTGTCCATTTCCGTCTTTGTCCCGTCTTCGTAGTATTCAATTCCGTCTTCGTCCCGAATATTCATTTCTCATTGACTGCTGAAGCAAGTAACATGATGTGGGTCCGTACAGGAAAAAAAAAACCCTCTAAATTTTTAATGACATCGATTTGGACTAATTTCGGCTAAAAAAATGTATCTTATTTTTTTTCTTGACACTACACAACACGACAGGTATAGGGAAAGGGATATGAGGATGGTCATTCCGATTCGGATGAACCGAGGCCGCATCCTACTCCGGAACATTGGTCCCATCCGTCGTGACCACCTCGGCCTTACCCGGCATCTTGATGACCGAGGTGTCTCTGCCATCCTGCTGTCACCTCGGGGCAGTGTTATGATCAACTACAACCGAGGTCCTGTCCAAGGACCTGACAACCGAACAGTAGTGGACGTGACCTATGACACATTGTCCGCTGCCCTCTGTCATTCCCTACAAATTGTCCTCTATAAATAGCAGAATATTTCACTGAGAAAGGGGATGAATCTTTGGTAACAAAAGCTTACTCATTCGGTGGATATTTTATAATTGCGTACTCGCTGATATACGTGGCAACTCGTAAGGTGCAGATCGGATTAACCAAATAATGGACGAAACGGGTACCCGACCCGCGCCTATTCCTATACAGATTTAGGCCCTTTTTTGGATATATGAGAGACGGAAAGAAGCAGCTTTACTCTTCTTCGGGTAACTCTCTCCAATACAAAGCTGATGACAGCTACAGGCAATGATCCTCTGTTTTTTATTTTTAATTACTTAAATTTACAGTGATTATTTAGGAAAAAAAAAGTCTATTGTTACTGTAAGGGGAGAAAAAAACTATTTCGCTAATGGGTCGTATTTCATCGATTATCGTGCCGGAATGGACTGAAAATGCTTCGTCTTTTCTTTGATCAGTAAAGGAGCTTGACGTTTACAGGTAGTTGTCCATTTCCGTCTTTGTCCCGTCTTCGTAGTATTCAATTCCGTCTTCGTCCCGAATATTCATTTCTCATTGACTGCTGAAGCAAGTAACATGATGTGGGTCCGTACAGGAAAAATAAAACCCTCTAAATTTTTAATGACATCGATTTGGACTAATTTCGGCTAAAAAAATGTATATTATTTTTTTTCTTGACACTACACAACACGACAGGTATAGGGAAAGGGAGATGAGGATGGTCATTCCGACTCGGATGAACCGAGGCCGCATCCTACTCCGGAACATTGGTCCCATCCGTCGTGACCACCTCGGCCTTACCCGGCATCTTGATGACCGAGGTGTCTCTGCCATCCTGCTGTCACCTCGGGGCAGTGTTATGATCAACTACAACCGAGGTCCTGTCCAAGGACCTGACAACCGAACAGTATTGGACGTGACCTCTGACACATTGTCCGCTGCCCTCTGTCATTCCCTACAAATTGTCCTCTATAAATAGCAGAATATTTCACTGAGAAAGGGGATGAATCTTTGGTAACAAAAGCTTGCTCATTCGGTGGAAATTTTATAATTGAGTACTCGCTGATATACGTGGCAAGTAAGAATTAGAAAATGATTGACTCGTAAGGTGCAGATCGGATTAACCAAATAATGGACGAAACGGGTACCCGACCCGCGCCTATTCCTATACAGATTTAGACCCTTTTTTGGATATATGAGAGACGGAAAGAAGCAGCTTTACTCTTCTTCGGGTAACTCTCTCCAATACAAAGCTGATGACAGCTACAGGCAATGATCCTCTGTTTTTTATTTTTAATTACTTAAATTTACAGTGATTATTTAGGAAAAAAAAAGTCTATTGTTACTGTAAGGGGAGAAAAAAACTATTTCGCTAATGGGTCGTATTTCATCGATTATCGTGCCGGAATGGACTGAAAATGCTTCGTCTTTTCTTTGATCAGTAAAGGAGCTTGACGTTTACAGGTAGTTGTCCATTTCCGTCTTTGTCCCGTCTTCGTAGTATTCAATTCCTTCTTCGTCCCGAATATTCATTTCTCATTGACTGCTGAAGCAAGTAACATGATGTGGGTCCGTACAGGAAAAATAAAACCCTCTAAATTTTTAATGACATCGATTTGGACTAATTTCGGCTAAAAAATGTATATTATTTTTTTTCTTGACACTACACAACACGACAGGTATAGGGAAAGGGAGATGAGGATGGTCATTCCGACTCGGATGAACCGAGGCCACATCCTACTCCGGAACATTGGTCCCATCCGTCGTGACCACCTCGGCCTTACCCGGCATCTTGATGACCGAGGTGTCTCTGCCATCCTGCGGTCACCTCGGGGCAGTGTTATGATCAACTACAACCGAGGTCCTGTCCAAGGACCTGACAACTGAACAGTAGTGGACGTGACCTCTGACACATTGTCCGCTGCCCTCTGTCCTTTCCTCCAAATTGTCCTCTATAAATAGCAGAATATTCCACTGAGAAAGGGGATGAATCTTTGGTAACAAAAGCTTACTCAGTCGGTGGATATTTTATAATCGAGTACTCGCTGATATACGGGGCAAGTAAGCATTAGAAAATGATTGACTCGTAAGGTGCAGATCGGATTAACCAAATACTGGACGAAACGGGTACCCAACCCGCGCCTATTCCTATACAGATTTAGACCCTTTTTTGGATATATGAGAGACGGAAAGAAGCAGCTTTACTCTTCTCCGGGTAACCCTCTCCAATACAAAGCTGAAGACAGCTACAGGCAATGATCCTATGTTTTTTATTTTTAATTACTTAAATTTACAGTGATTATTTAGGAAAAAAAAAGTCTATTGTTACTGTAAGGGGAGAAAAAAACTATTTCGCTAATGGGTCGTATTTCATCGATTATCGTGCGGGAATGGACTGAAAATGCTTCGTCTTTTCTTTGATCAGTAAAGGAGCTTGACGTTTACAAGTACTTGTCCATTTCCGTGTTCGTCCCGTCTTCGTAGTATTCAATTCCGTTTTCGTCCCGAATATTCATTTCTCATTGACTGCTGAAGCAAGTAACATGATGTGGGTCCGTACAGGAAAAATAAAACCTTCTAAATTTTTAATGACATCGATTTGGACTAATCTCGGCTAAAAAAATGTATATTATTTTTTTCTTGACACTACACAACACGACAGGTATAGGGAAAGGGATATGAGGATGGTCATTCCGACTCGGATGAACCGAGGCCGCATCCTACTCCGGAACATTGGTCCCATCCGTCGTGACCACCTCGGCCTTACCCGGCATCTTGATGACCGAGGTGTCTCTGCCATCCTGCGGTCACCTCGGGGCAGTGTTATGATCAACTACAACCGAGGTCCTGTCCAAGGACCTGACAACTGAACAGTAGTGGACGTGACCTCTGACACATTGTCCGCTGCCCTCTGTCCTTCCCTCCAAATTGTCCTCTATAAATAGCAGATTATTCCACTGAGAAAGGGGATGAATCTTTGGTAACAAAAGCTTGCTCATTCGGTGGATATTTTATAATCGAGTACTCGCTGATATACGGGGCAAGTAAGCATTAGAAAATAATTGACTCGTTAGGTGCAGATCGGATTAACCAAATAATGGACGAAACGGGTACCCAACCAGCTCCTATTCCTATACAGATTTAGACCCTTTTTTGGATATATGAGAGACGGAAAGAAGCAGCTTTACTCTTCTTCGGGTAACTCTCTCCAATACAAAGCTGATGACAGCTACAGGCAATGATCCTCTGTTTTTTATTTTTAATTACTTAAATTTACAGTGATTATTTAGGAAAAAAAAAGTCTATTGTTACTGTAAGGGGAGAAAAAAACTATTTCGCTAATGGGTCGTATTTCATCGATTATCGTGCCGGAATGGACTGAAAATGCTTCGTCTTTTCTTTGATCAGTAAAGGAGCTTGACGTTTACAGGTAGTTGTCCATTTCCGTCTTTGTCCCGTCTTCGTAGTATTCAATTCCGTCTTCGTCCCGAATATTCATTTCTCATTGACTGCTGAAGCAAGTAACATGATGTGGGTCCGTACAGGAAAAATAAAACCCTCTAAATTTTTAATGACATCGATTTGGACTAATTTCGGCTAAAAAAATGTATATTATTTTTTTTCTTGACACTACACAACACGACAGGTATAGGGAAAGGGAGATGAGGATGGTCATTCCGACTCGGATGAACCGAGGCCGCATCCTACTCCGGAACATTGGTCCCATCCGTCGTGACCACCTCGGCCTTACCCGGCATCTTGATGACCGAGGTGTCTCTGCCATCCTGCGGTCACCTCGGGGCAGTGTTATGATCAACTACAACCGAGGTCCTGTCCAAGGACCTGACAACTGAACAGTAGTGGACGTGACCTCTGACACATTGTCCGCTGCCCTCTGTCCTTTCCTCCAAATTGTCCTCTATAAATAGCAGAATATTCCACTGAGAAAGGGGATGAATCTTTGGTAACAAAAGCTTACTCATTCGGTGGATATTTTATAATCGAGTACTCGCTGATATACGGGGCAAGTAAGCATTAGAAAATGATTGACTCGTAAGGTGCAGATCGGATTAACCAAATACTGGACGAAACGGGTACCCAACCCGCGCCTATTCCTATACAGATTTAGACCCTTTTTTGGATATATGAGAGACGGAAAGAAGCAGCTTTACTCTTCTCCGGGTAACCCTCTCCAATACAAAGCTGAAGACAGCTACAGGCAATGATCCTATGTTTTTTATTTTTAATTACTTAAATTTACAGTGATTATTTAGGAAATAAAAAGTCTATTGTTACTGTAAGGGGAGAAAAAAACTATTTCGCTAATGGGTCGTATTTCATCGATTATCGTGCGGGAATGGACTGAAAATGCTTCGTCTTTTCTTTGATCAGTAAAGGAGCTTGACGTTTACAAGTACTTGTCCATTTCCGTGTTCGTCCCGTCTTCGTAGTATTCAATTCCGTTTTCGTCCCGAATATTCATTTCTCATTGACTGCTGAAGCAAGTAACATGATGTGGGTACGTACAGGAAAAATAAAACCTTCTAAATTTTTAATGACATCGATTTGGACTAATCTCGGCTAAAAAAATGTATCTTATTTTTTTCTTGACACTACACAACACGACAGGTATAGGGAAAGGGATATGAGGATGGTCATTCCGACTCGGATGAACCGAGGCCGCATCCTACTCCGGAACATTGGTCCCATCCGTCGTGACCACCTCGGCCTTACCCGGCATCTTGATGACCGAGGTGTCTCTCCCATCCTGCGGTCACCTCGGGGCAGTGTTATGATCAACTACAACCGAGGTCCTGTCCAAGGACCTGACAACTGAACAGTAGTGGACGTGACCTCTGACACATTGTCCGCTGCCCTCTGTCCTTTCCTCCAAATTGTCCTCTATAAATAGCAGAATATTCCACTGAGAAAGGGGATGAATCTTTGGTAACAAAAGCTTACTCAGTCGGTGGATATTTTATAATCGAGTACTCGCTGATATACGGGGCAAGTAAGCATTAGAAAATGATTGACTCGTAAGGTGCAGATCGGATTAACCAAATACTGGACGAAACGGGTACCCAACCCGCGCCTATTCCTATACAGATTTAGACCCTTTTTTGGATATATGAGAGACGGAAAGAAGCAGCTTTACTCTTCTCCGGGTAACCCTCTCCAATACAAAGCTGAAGACAGCTACAGGCAATGATCCTATGTTTTTTATTTTTAATTACTTAAATTTACAGTGATTATTTAGGAAAAAAAAAGTCTATTGTTACTGTAAGGGGAGAAAAAAACTATTTCGCTAATGGGTCGTATTTCATCGATTATCGTGCGGGAATGGACTGAAAATGCTTCGTCTTTTCTTTGATCAGTAAAGGAGCTTGACGATTACAAGTACTTGTCCATTTCCGTGTTCGTCCCGTCTTCGTAGTATTCAATTCCGTTTTCGTCCCGAATATTCATTTCTCATTGACTGCTGAAGCAAGTAACATGATGTGGGTCCGTACAGGAAAAATAAAACCTTCTAAATTTTTAATGACATCGATTTGGACTAATCTCGGCTAAAAAAATGTATATTATTTTTTTCTTGACACTACACAACACGACAGGTATAGGGAAAGTGATATGAGGATGGTCATTCCGACTCGGATGAACCGAGGCCGCATCCTACTCCGGAACATTGGTCCCATCCGTCGTGACCACCTCGGCCTTACCCGGCATCTTGATGACCGAGGTGTCTCTGCCATCCTGCGGTCACCTCGGGGCAGTGTTATGATCAACTACAACCGAGGTCCTGTCCAAGGACCTGACAACTGAACAGTAGTGGACGTGACCTCTGACACATTGTCCGCTGCCCTCTGTCCTTCCCTCCAAATTGTCCTCTATAAATAGCAGATTATTCCACTGAGAAAGGGGATGAATCTTTGGTAACAAAAGCTTGCTCATTCGGTGGATATTTTATAATCGAGTACTCGCTGATATACGGGGCAAGTAAGCATTAGAAAATAATTGACTCGTAAGGTGCAGATCGGATTAACCAAATAATGGACGAAACGGGTACCCAACCAGCTCCTATTCCTATACAGATTTAGACCCTTTTTTGGATATATGAGAGACGGAAAGAAGCAGATTTACTCTTCTCCGGGTAATCCTCTCCAATACAAAGCTAATGACAGCTACAGGCAATGATCCTCTGTTTTTTATTTTTAATTACTTAAATTTACAGTGATTACTTAGGAAAAAAAAAGTCTATTGTTACTGTATGGGGAGAAATAAACTATTTCGCTAATGGGTCGTATTTCATCGATTTTCGTGCGGGAATGGACTGAAAATGCTTCGTCTTTTCTTTGATCAGTAAAGGAGCTTGACGTTTACAGGTAGTTGTCCATTTCCGTCTTTGTCCCGTCTTCGTAGTATTCAATTCCGTCTTCGTCCCGAATATTCATTTCTCATTGACTGCTGAAGCAAGTAACATGATGTGGGTCCGTACAGGAAAAATAAAACCCTCTAAATTTTTAATGACATCGATTTGGACTAATTTCGGCTAAAAAAATGTATATTATTTTTTTTCTTGACACTACACAACACGACAGGTATAGGGAAAGGGAGATGAGGATGGTCATTCCGACTCGGATGAACCGAGGCCGCATCCTACTCCGGAACATTGGTCCCATCCGTCGTGACCACCTCGGCCTTACCCGGCATCTTGATGACCGAGGTGTCTCTGCCATCCTGCGGTCACCTCGGGGCAGTGTTATGATCAACTACAACCGAGGTCCTGTCCAAGGACCTGACAACTGAACAGTAGTGGACGTGACCTCTGACACATTGTCCGCTGCCCTCTGTCCTTTCCTCCAAATTGTCCTCTATAAATAGCAGAATATTCCACTGAGAAAGGGGATGAATCTTTGGTAACAAAAGCTTACTCATTCGGTGGATATTTTATAATCGAGTACTCGCTGATATACGGGGCAAGTAAGCATTAGAAAATGATTGACTCGTAAGGTGCAGATCGGATTAACCAAATACTGGACGAAACGGGTACCCAACCCGCGCCTATTCCTATACAGATTTAGACCCTTTTTTGGATATATGAGAGACGGAAAGAAGCAGCTTTACTCTTCTCCGGGTAACCCTCTCCAATACAAAGCTGAAGACAGCTACAGGCAATGATCCTATGTTTTTTATTTTTAATTACTTAAATTTACAGTGATTATTTAGGAAATAAAAAGTCTATTGTTACTGTAAGGGGAGAAAAAAACTATTTCGCTAATGGGTCGTATTTCATCGATTATCGTGCGGGAATGGACTGAAAATGCTTCGTCTTTTCTTTGATCAGTAAAGGAGCTTGACGTTTACAAGTACTTGTCCATTTCCGTGTTCGTCCCGTCTTCGTAGTATTCAATTCCGTCTTCGTCCCGAATATTCATTTCTCATTGACTGCTGAAGCAAGTAACATGATGTGGGTCCGTACAGGAAAAATAAAACCCTCTAAATTTTTAATGACATCGATTTGGACTAATTTCGGCTAAAAAAATGTATATTATTTTTTTTCTTGACACTACACAACACGACAGGTATAGGGAAAGGGAGATGAGGATGGTCATTCCGACTCGGATGAACCGAGGCCGCATCCTACTCCGGAACATTGGTCCCATCCGTCGTGACCACCTCGGCCTTACCCGGCATCTTGATGACCGAGGTGTCTCTGCCATCCTGCGGTCACCTCGGGGCAGTGTTATGATCAACTACAACCGAGGTCCTGTCCAAGGACCTGACAACTGAACAGTAGTGGACGTGACCTCTGACACATTGTCCGCTGCCCTCTGTCCTTTCCTCCAAATTGTCCTCTATAAATAGCAGAATATTCCACTGAGAAAGGGGATGAATCTTTGGTAACAAAAGCTTACTCATTCGGTGGATATTTTATAATCGAGTACTCGCTGATATACGGGGCAAGTAAGCATTAGAAAATGATTGACTCGTAAGGTGCAGATCGGATTAACCAAATACTGGACGAAACGGGTACCCAACCCGCGCCTATTCCTATACAGATTTAGACCCTTTTTTGGATATATGAGAGACGGAAAGAAGCAGCTTTACTCTTCTCCGGGTAACCCTCTCCAATACAAAGCTGAAGACAGCTACAGGCAATGATCCTATGTTTTTTATTTTTAATTACTTAAATTTACAGTGATTATTTAGGAAATAAAAAGTCTATTGTTACTGTAAGGGGAGAAAAAAATTATTTCGCTAATGGGTCGTATTTCATCGATTATCGTGCGGGAATGGACTGAAAATGCTTCGTCTTTTCTTTGATCAGTAAAGGAGCTTGACGTTTACAAGTACTTGTCCATTTCCGTGTTCGTCCCATCTTCGTAGTATTCAATTCCGTTTTCGTCCCGAATATTCATTTCTCATTGACTGCTGAAGCAAGTAACATGATGTGGGTCCGTACAGGAAAAATAAAACCTTCTAAATTTTTAATGACATCGATTTGGACTAATCTCGGCTAAAAAAATGTATCTTATTTTTTTCTTGACACTACACAACACGACAGGTATAGGGAAAGGGATATGAGGATGGTCATTCCGACTCGGATGAACCGAGGCCGCATCCTACTCCGGAACATTGGTCCCATCCGTCGTGACCACCTCGGCCTTACCCGGCATCTTGATGACCGAGGTGTCTCTGCCATCCTGCGGTCACCTCGGGGCAGTGTTATGATCAACTACAACCGAGGTCCTGTCCAAGGACCTGACAACTGAACAGTAGTGGACGTGACCTCTGACACATTGTCCGCTGCCCTCTGTCCTTCCCTCCAAATTGTCCTCTATAAATAGCAGATTATTCCACTGAGAAAGGGGATGAATCTTTGGTAACAAAAGCTTGCTCATTCGGTGGATATTTTATAATCGAGTACTCGCTGATATACGGGGCAAGTAAGCATTAGAAAATAATTGACTCGTAAGGTGCAGATCGGATTAACCAAATAATGGACGAAACGGGTACCCGACCCGCGCCTATTCCTATACAGATTTAGACCCTTTTTTGGATATATGAGAGACGGAAAGAAGCAGCTTTACTCTTCTTCGGGTAACTCTCTCCAATACAAAGCTGATGACAGCTACAGGCAATGATCCTCTGTTTTTTATTTTTAATTACTTAAATTTACAGTGATTATTTAGGAAAAAAAAAGTCTATTGTTACTGTAAGGGGAGAAAAAAACTATTTCGCTAATGGGTCGTATTTCATCGATTATCGTGCCGGAATGGACTGAAAATGCTTCGTCTTTTCTTTGATCAGTAAAGGAGCTTGACGTTTACAGGTAGTTGTCCATTTCCGTCTTTGTCCCGTCTTCGTAGTATTCAATTCCGTCTTCGTCCCGAATATTCATTTCTCATTGACTGCTGAAGCAAGTAACATGATGTGGGTCCGTACAGGAAAAATAAAACCCTCTAAATTTTTAATGACATCGATTTGGACTAATTTCGGCTAAAAAAATGTATATTATTTTTTTTCTTGACACTACACAACACGACAGGTATAGGGAAAGGGAGATGAGGATGGTCATTCCGACTCGGATGAACCGAGGCCGCATCCTACTCCGGAACATTGGTCCCATCCGTCGTGACCACCTCGGCCTTACCCGGCATCTTGATGACCGAGGTGTCTCTGCCATCCTGCGGTCACCTCGGGGCAGTGTTATGATCAACTACAACCGAGGTCCTGTCCAAGGACCTGACAACTGAACAGTAGTGGACGTGACCTCTGACACATTGTCCGCTGCCCTCTGTCCTTTCCTCCAAATTGTCCTCTATAAATAGCAGAATATTCCACTGAGAAAGGGGATGAATCTTTGGTAACAAAAGCTTACTCATTCGGTGGATATTTTATAATCGAGTACTCGCTGATATACGGGGCAAGTAAGCATTAGAAAATGATTGACTCGTAAGGTGCAGATCGGATTAACCAAATACTGGACGAAACGGGTACCCAAACCGCGCCTATTCCTATACAGATTTAGACCCTTTTTTGGATATATGAGAGACGGAAAGAAGCAGCTTTACTCTTCTCCGGGTAACCCTCTCCAATACAAAGCTGAAGACAGCTACAGGCAATGATCCTATGTTTTTTATTTTTAATTACTTAAATTTACAGTGATTATTTAGGAAAAAAAAAGTCTATTGTTACTGTAAGGGGAGAAAAAAACTATTTCGCTAATGGGTCGTATTTCATCGATTATCGTGCGGGAATGGACTGAAAATGCTTCGTCTTTTCTTTGATCAGTAAAGGAGCTTGACGTTTACAAGTACTTGTCCATTTCCGTGTTCGTCCCGTCTTCGTAGTATTCAATTCCGTCTTCGTCCCGAATATTCATTTCTCATTGACTGCTGAAGCAAGTAACATGATGTGGGTCCGTACAGGAAAAATAAAACCCTCTAAATTTTTAATGACATCGATTTGGACTAATTTCGGCTAAAAAAATGTATATTATTTTTTTTCTTGACACTACACAACACGACAGGTATAGGGAAAGGGAGATGAGGATGGTCATTCCGACTCGGATGAACCGAGGCCGCATCCTACTCCGGAACATTGGTCCCATCCGTCGTGACCACCTCGGCCTTACCCGGCATCTTGATGACCGAGGTGTCTCTGCCATCCTGCGGTCACCTCGGGGCAGTGTTATGATCAACTACAACCGAGGTCCTGTCCAAGGACCTGACAACTGAACAGTAGTGGACGTGACCTCTGACACATTGTCCGCTGCCCTCTGTCCTTTCCTCCAAATTGTCCTCTATAAATAGCAGAATATTCCACTGAGAAAGGGGATGAATCTTTGGTAACAAAAGCTTACTCATTCGGTGGATATTTTATAATCGAGTACTCGCTGATATACGGGGCAAGTAAGCATTAGAAAATGATTGACTCGTAAGGTGCAGATCGGATTAACCAAATACTGGACGAAACGGGTACCCAACCCGCGCCTATTCCTATACAGATTTAGACCCTTTTTTGGATATATGAGAGACGGAAAGAAGCAGCTTTACTCTTCTCCGGGTAACCCTCTCCAATACAAAGCTGAAGACAGCTACAGGCAATGATCCTATGTTTTTTATTTTTAATTACTTAAATTTACAGTGATTATTTAGGAAAAAAAAAGTCTATTGTTACTGTAAGGGGAGAAAAAAACTATTTCGCTAATGGGTCGTATTTCATCGATTATCGTGCGGGAATGGACTGAAAATGCTTCGTCTTTTCTTTGATCAGTAAAGGAGCTTGACGTTTACAAGTACTTGTCCATTTCCGTGTTCGTCCCGTCTTCGTAGTATTCAATTCCGTTTTCGTCCCGAATATTCATTTCTCATTGACTGCTGAAGCAAGTAACATGATGTGGGTCCGTACAGGAAAAATAAAACCTTCTAAATTTTTAATGACATCGATTTGGACTAATCTCGGCTAAAAAAATGTATATTATTTTTTTCTTGACACTACACAACACGACAGGTATAGGGAAAGGGATATGAGGATGGTCATTCCGACTCGGATGAACCGAGGCCGCATCCTACTCCGGAACATTGGTCCCATCCGTCGTGACCACCTCGGCCTTACCCGGCATCTTGATGACCGAGGTGTCTCTGCCATCCTGCGGTCACCTCGGGGCAGTGTTATGATCAACTACAACCGAGGTCCTGTCCAAGGACCTGACAACTGAACAGTAGTGGACGTGACCTCTGACACATTGTCCGCTGCCCTCTGTCCTTCCCTCCAAATTGTCCTCTATAAATAGCAGATTATTCCACTGAGAAAGGGGATGAATCTTTGGTAACAAAAGCTTGCTCATTCGGTGGATATTTTATAATCGAGTACTCGCTGATATACGGGGCAAGTAAGCATTAGAAAATAATTGACTCGTAAGGTGCAGATCGGATTAACCAAATAATGGACGAAACGGGTACCCAACCAGCTCCTATTCCTATACAGATTTAGACCCTTTTTTGGATATATGAGAGACGGAAAGAAGCAGATTTACTCTTCTCCGGGTAATCCTCTCCAATACAAAGCTAATGACAGCTACAGGCAATGATCCTCTGTTTTTTATTTTTAATTACTTAAATTTACAGTGATTACTTAGGAAAAAAAAAGTCTATTGTTACTGTATGGGGAGAAATAAACTATTTCGCTAATGGGTCGTATTTCATCGATTTTCGTGCGGGAATGGACTGAAAATGTTTCGTCTTTTCTTTGATCAGTAAAGGAGCTTGACGTTTACAGGTAGTTGTCCATTTCCGTCTTTGTCCCGTCTTCGTAGTATTCAATTCCGTCTTCGTCCCGAATATTCATTTCTCATTGACTGCTGAAGCAAGTAACATGATGTGGGTCCGTACAGGAAAAATAAAACCCTCTAAATTTTTAATGACATCGATTTGGACTAATTTCGGCTAAAAAAATGTATATTATTTTTTTTCTTGACACTACACAACACGACAGGTATAGGGAAAGGGAGATGAGGATGGTCATTCCGACTCGGATGAACCGAGGCCGCATCCTACTCCGGAACATTGGTCCCATCCGTCGTGACCACCTCGGCCTTACCCGGCATCTTGATGACCGAGGTGTCTCTGCCATCCTGCGGTCACCTCGGGGCAGTGTTATGATCAACTACAACCGAGGTCCTGTCCAAGGACCTGACAACTGAACAGTAGTGGACGTGACCTCTGACACATTGTCCGCTGCCCTCTGTCCTTTCCTCCAAATTGTCCTCTATAAATAGCAGAATATTCCACTGAGAAAGGGGATGAATCTTTGGTAACAAAAGCTTACTCATTCGGTGGATATTTTATAATCGAGTACTCGCTGATATACGGGGCAAGTAAGCATTAGAAAATGATTGACTCGTAAGGTGCAGATCGGATTAACCAAATACTGGACGAAACGGGTACCCAACCCGCGCCTATTCCTATACAGATTTAGACCCTTTTTTGGATATATGAGAGACGGAAAGAAGCAGCTTTACTCTTCTCCGGGTAACCCTCTCCAATACAAAGCTGAAGACAGCTACAGGCAATGATCCTATGTTTTTTATTTTTAATTACTTAAATTTACAGTGATTATTTAGGAAATAAAAAGTCTATTGTTACTGTAAGGGGAGAAAAAAACTATTTCGCTAATGGGTCGTATTTCATCGATTATCGTGCGGGAATGGACTGAAAATGCTTCGTCTTTTCTTTGATCAGTAAAGGAGCTTGACGTTTACAAGTACTTGTCCATTTCCGTGTTCGTCCCATCTTCGTAGTATTCAATTCCGTTTTCGTCCCGAATATTCATTTCTCATTGACTGCTGAAGCAAGTAACATGATGTGGGTCCGTACAGGAAAAATAAAACCTTCTAAATTTTTAATGACATCGATTTGGACTAATCTCGGCTAAAAAAATGTATCTTATTTTTTTCTTGACACTACACAACACGACAGGTATAGGGAAAGGGATATGAGGATGGTCATTCCGACTCGGATGAACCGAGGCCGCATCCTACTCCGGAACATTGGTCCCATCTGTCGTGACCACCTCGGCCTTACCCGGCATCTTGATGACCGAGGTGTCTCTGCCATCCTGCGGTCACCTCGGGGCAGTGTTATGATCAACTACAACCGAGGTCCTGTCCAAGGACCTGACAACTGAACAGTAGTGGACGTGACCTCTGACACATTGTCCGCTGCCCTCTGTCCTTCCCTCCAAATTGTCCTCTATAAATAGCAGATTATTCCACTGAGAAAGGGGATGAATCTTTGGTAACAAAAGCTTGCTCATTCGGTGGATATTTTATAATCGAGTACTCGCTGATATACGGGGCAAGTAAGCATTAGAAAATAATTGACTCGTAAGGTGCAGATCGGATTAACCAAATAATGGACGAAACGGGTACCCGACCCGCGCCTATTCCTATACAGATTTAGACCCTTTTTTGGATATATGAGAGACGGAAAGAAGCAGCTTTACTCTTCTTCGGGTAACTCTCTCCAATACAAAGCTGATGACAGCTACAGGCAATGATCCTCTGTTTTTTATTTTTAATTACTTAAATTTACAGTGATTATTTAGGAAAAAAAAAGTCTATTGTTACTGTAAGGGGAGAAAAAAACTATTTCGCTAATGGGTCGTATTTCATCGATTATCGTGCCGGAATGGACTGAAAATGCTTCGTCTTTTCTTTGATCAGTAAAGGAGCTTGACGTTTACAGGTAGTTGTCCATTTCCGTCTTTGTCCCGTCTTCGTAGTATTCAATTCCGTCTTCGTCCCGAATATTCATTTCTCATTGACTGCTGAAGCAAGTAACATGATGTGGGTCCGTACAGGAAAAATAAAACCCTCTAAATTTTTAATGACATCGATTTGGACTAATTTCGGCTAAAAAAATGTATATTATTTTTTTTCTTGACACTACACAACACGACAGGTATAGGGAAAGGGAGATGAGGATGGTCATTCCGACTCGGATGAACCGAGGCCGCATCCTACTCCGGAACATTGGTCCCATCCGTCGTGACCACCTCGGCCTTACCCGGCATCTTGATGACCGAGGTGTCTCTGCCATCCTGCGGTCACCTCGGGGCAGTGTTATGATCAACTACAACCGAGGTCCTGTCCAAGGACCTGACAACTGAACAGTAGTGGACGTGACCTCTGACACATTGTCCGCTGCCCTCTGTCCTTTCCTCCAAATTGTCCTCTATAAATAGCAGAATATTCCACTGAGAAAGGGGATGAATCTTTGGTAACAAAAGCTTACTCATTCGGTGGATATTTTATAATCGAGTACTCGCTGATATACGGGGCAAGTAAGCATTAGAAAATGATTGACTCGTAAGGTGCAGATCGGATTAACCAAATACTGGACGAAACGGGTACCCAACCCGCGCCTATTCCTATACAGATTTAGACCCTTTTTTGGATATATGAGAGACGGAAAGAAGCAGCTTTACTCTTCTCCGGGTAACCCTCTCCAATACAAAGCTGAAGACAGCTACAGGCAATGATCCTATGTTTTTTATTTTTAATTACTTAAATTTACAGTGATTATTTAGGAAAAAAAAGTCTATTGTTACTGTAAGGGGAGAAAAAAACTATTTCGCTAATGGGTCGTATTTAATCGATTATCGTGCGGGAATGGACTGAAAATGCTTCGTCTTTTCTTTGATCAGTAAAGGAGCTTGACGTTTACAAGTACTTGTCCATTTCCGTGTTCGTCCCGTCTTCGTAGTATTCAATTCCGTTTTCGTCCCGAATATTCATTTCTCATTGACTGCTGAAGCAAGTAACATGATGTGGGTCCGTACAGGAAAAATAAAACCTTCTAAATTTTTAATGACATCGATTTGGACTAATCTCGGCTAAAAAAATGTATCTTATTTTTTTCTTGACACTACACAACACGACAGGTATAGGGAAAGGGATATGAGGATGGTCATTCCGACTCGGATGAACCGAGGCCGCATCCTACTCCGGAACATTGGTCCCATCCGTCGTGACCACCTCGGCCTTACCCGGCATCTTGACGACCGAGGTGTCTCTGCCATCCTGCGGTCACCTCGGGGCAGTGTTATGATCAACTACAACCGAGGTCCTGTCCAAGGACCTGACAACTGAACAGTAGTGGACGTGACCTCTGACACATTGTCCGCTGCCCTCTGTCCTTTCCTCCAAATTGTCCTCTATAAATAGCAGAATATTCCACTGAGAAAGGGGATGAATCTTTGGTAACAAAAGCTTACTCATTCGGTGGATATTTTATAATCGAGTACTCGCTGATATACGGGGCAAGTAAGCATTAGAAAATGATTGACTCGTAAGGTGCAGATCGGATTAACCAAATACTGGACGAAACGGGTACCCAACCCGCGCCTATTCCTATACAGATTTAGACCCTTTTTTGGATATATGAGAGACGGAAAGAAGCAGCTTTACTCTTCTCCGGGTAACCCTCTCCAATACAAAGCTGAAGACAGCTACAGGCAATGATCCTATGTTTTTTATTTTTAATTACTTAAATTTACAGTGATTATTTAGGAAAAAAAAGTCTATTGTTACTGTAAGGGGAGAAAAAAACTATTTCGCTAATGGGTCGTATTTAATCGATTATCGTGCGGGAATGGACTGAAAATGCTTCGTCTTTTCTTTGATCAGTAAAGGAGCTTGACGTTTACAAGTACTTGTCCATTTCCGTGTTCGTCCCGTCTTCGTAGTATTCAATTCCGTTTTCGTCCCGAATATTCATTTCTCATTGACTGCTGAAGCAAGTAACATGATGTGGGTCCGTACAGGAAAAATAAAACCTTCTAAATTTTTAATGACATCGATTTGGACTAATCTCGGCTAAAAAAATGTATCTTATTTTTTTCTTGACACTACACAACACGACAGGTATAGGGAAAGGGATATGAGGATGGTCATTCCGACTCGGATGAACCGAGGCCGCATCCTACTCCGGAACATTGGTCCCATCCGTCGTGACCACCTCGGCCTTACCCGGCATCTTGATGACCGAGGTGTCTTTGCCATCCTGCGGTCACCTCGGGGCAGTGTTATGATCAACTACAACCGAGGTCCTGTCCAAGGACCTGACAACTGAACAGTAGTGGACGTGACCTCTGACACATTGTCCGCTGCCCTCTGTCCTTCCCTCCAAATTGTCCTCTATAAATAGCAGATTATTCCACTGAGAAAGGGGATGAATCTTTGGTAACAAAAGCTTGCTCATTCGGTGGATATTTTATAATCGAGTACTCGCTGATATACGGGGCAAGTAAGCATTAGAAAATGATTGACTCGTAAGGTGCAGATCGGATTAACCAAATACTGGACGAAACGGGTACCCAACCCGCGCCTATTCCTATACAGATTTAGACCCTTTTTTGGATATATGAGAGACGGAAAGAAGCAGCTTTACTCTTCTCCGGGTAACCCTCTCCAATACAAAGCTGAAGACAGCTACAGGCAATGATCCTATGTTTTTTATTTTTAATTACTTAAATTTACAGTGATTATTTAGGAAAAAAAAAGTCTATTGTTACTGTAAGGGGAGAAAAAAACTATTTCGCTAATGGGTCGTATTTCATCGATTATCGTGCGGGAATGGACTGAAAATGCTTCGTCTTTTCTTTGATCAGTAAAGGAGCTTGACGTTTACAAGTACTTGTCCATTTCCGTGTTCGTCCCGTCTTCGTAGTATTCAATTCCGTTTTCGTCCCGAATATTCATTTCTCATTGACTGCTGAAGCAAGTAACATGATGTGGGTCCGTACAGGAAAAATAAAACCTTCTAAATTTTTAATGACATCGATTTGGACTAATCTCGGCTAAAAAAATGTATCTTATTTTTTTCTTGACACTACACAACACGACAGGTATAGGGAAAGGGATATGAGGATGGTCATTCCGACTCGGATGAACCGAGGCCGCATCCTACTCCGGAACATTGGTCCCATCTGTCGTGACCACCTCGGCCTTACCCGGCATCTTGATGACCGAGGTGTCTCTGCCATCCTGCGGTCACCTCGGGGCAGTGTTATGATCAACTACAACCGAGGTCCTGTCCAAGGACCTGACAACTGAACAGTAGTGGACGTGACCTCTGACACATTGTCCGCTGCCCTCTGTCCTTCCCTCCAAATTGTCCTCTATAAATAGCAGATTATTCCACTGAGAAAGGGGATGAATCTTTGGTAACAAAAGCTTGCTCATTCGGTGGATATTTTATAATCGAGTACTCGCTGATATACGGGGCAAGTAAGCATTAGAAAATAATTGACTCGTAAGGTGCAGATCGGATTAACCAAATAATGGACGAAACGGGTACCCGACCCGCGCCTATTCCTATACAGATTTAGACCCTTTTTTGGATATATGAGAGACGGAAAGAAGCAGCTTTACTCTTCTTCGGGTAACTCTCTCCAATACAAAGCTGATGACAGCTACAGGCAATGATCCTCTGTTTTTTATTTTTAATTACTTAAATTTACAGTGATTATTTAGGAAAAAAAAAGTCTATTGTTACTGTAAGGGGAGAAAAAAACTATTTCGCTAATGGGTCGTATTTCATCGATTATCGTGCCGGAATGGACTGAAAATGCTTCGTCTTTTCTTTGATCAGTAAAGGAGCTTGACGTTTACAGGTAGTTGTCCATTTCCGTCTTTGTCCCGTCTTCGTAGTATTCAATTCCGTCTTCGTCCCGAATATTCATTTCTCATTGACTGCTGAAGCAAGTAACATGATGTGGGTCCGTACAGGAAAAATAAAACCCTCTAAATTTTTAATGACATCGATTTGGACTAATTTCGGCTAAAAAAATGTATATTATTTTTTTTCTTGACACTACACAACACGACAGGTATAGGGAAAGGGAGATGAGGATGGTCATTCCGACTCGGATGAACCGAGGCCGCATCCTACTCCGGAACATTGGTCCCATCCGTCGTGACCACCTCGGCCTTACCCGGCATCTTGATGACCGAGGTGTCTCTGCCATCCTGCGGTCACCTCGGGGCAGTGTTATGATCAACTACAACCGAGGTCCTGTCCAAGGACCTGACAACTGAACAGTAGTGGACGTGACCTCTGACACATTGTCCGCTGCCCTCTGTCCTTTCCTCCAAATTGTCCTCTATAAATAGCAGAATATTCCACTGAGAAAGGGGATGAATCTTTGGTAACAAAAGCTTACTCATTCGGTGGATATTTTATAATCGAGTACTCGCTGATATACGGGGCAAGTAAGCATTAGAAAATGATTGACTCGTAAGGTGCAGATCGGATTAACCAAATACTGGACGAAACGGGTACCCAACCCGCGCCTATTCCTATACAGATTTAGACCCTTTTTTGGATATATGAGAGACGGAAAGAAGCAGCTTTACTCTTCTCCGGGTAACCCTCTCCAATACAAAGCTGAAGACAGCTACAGGCAATGATCCTATGTTTTTTATTTTTAATTACTTAAATTTACAGTGATTATTTAGGAAAAAAAAGTCTATTGTTACTGTAAGGGGAGAAAAAAACTATTTCGCTAATGGGTCGTATTTAATCGATTATCGTGCGGGAATGGACTGAAAATGCTTCGTCTTTTCTTTGATCAGTAAAGGAGCTTGACGTTTACAAGTACTTGTCCATTTCCGTGTTCGTCCCGTCTTCGTAGTATTCAATTCCGTTTTCGTCCCGAATATTCATTTCTCATTGACTGCTGAAGCAAGTAACATGATGTGGGTCCGTACAGGAAAAATAAAACCTTCTAAATTTTTAATGACATCGATTTGGACTAATCTCGGCTAAAAAAATGTATCTTATTTTTTTCTTGACACTACACAACACGACAGGTATAGGGAAAGGGATATGAGGATGGTCATTCCGACTCGGATGAACCGAGGCCGCATCCTACTCCGGAACATTGGTCCCATCCGTCGTGACCACCTCGGCCTTACCCGGCATCTTGACGACCGAGGTGTCTCTGCCATCCTGCGGTCACCTCGGGGCAGTGTTATGATCAACTACAACCGAGGTCCTGTCCAAGGACCTGACAACTGAACAGTAGTGGACGTGACCTCTGACACATTGTCCGCTGCCCTCTGTCCTTTCCTCCAAATTGTCCTCTATAAATAGCAGAATATTCCACTGAGAAAGGGGATGAATCTTTGGTAACAAAAGCTTACTCATTCGGTGGATATTTTATAATCGAGTACTCGCTGATATACGGGGCAAGTAAGCATTAGAAAATGATTGACTCGTAAGGTGCAGATCGGATTAACCAAATACTGGACGAAACGGGTACCCAACCCGCGCCTATTCCTATACAGATTTAGACCCTTTTTTGGATATATGAGAGACGGAAAGAAGCAGCTTTACTCTTCTCCGGGTAACCCTCTCCAATACAAAGCTGAAGACAGCTACAGGCAATGATCCTATGTTTTTTATTTTTAATTACTTAAATTTACAGTGATTATTTAGGAAAAAAAAGTCTATTGTTACTGTAAGGGGAGAAAAAAACTATTTCGCTAATGGGTCGTATTTAATCGATTATCGTGCGGGAATGGACTGAAAATGCTTCGTCTTTTCTTTGATCAGTAAAGGAGCTTGACGTTTACAAGTACTTGTCCATTTCCGTGTTCGTCCCGTCTTCGTAGTATTCAATTCCGTTTTCGTCCCGAATATTCATTTCTCATTGACTGCTGAAGCAAGTAACATGATGTGGGTCCGTACAGGAAAAATAAAACCTTCTAAATTTTTAATGACATCGATTTGGACTAATCTCGGCTAAAAAAATGTATCTTATTTTTTTCTTGACACTACACAACACGACAGGTATAGGGAAAGGGATATGAGGATGGTCATTCCGACTCGGATGAACCGAGGCCGCATCCTACTCCGGAACATTGGTCCCATCCGTCGTGACCACCTCGGCCTTACCCGGCATCTTGATGACCGAGGTGTCTCTGCCATCCTGCGGTCACCTCGGGGCAGTGTTATGATCAACTACAACCGAGGTCCTGTCCAAGGACCTGACAACTGAACAGTAGTGGACGTGACCTCTGACACATTGTCCGCTGCCCTCTGTCCTTCCCTCCAAATTGTCCTCTATAAATAGCAGATTATTCCACTGAGAAAGGGGATGAATCTTTGGTAACAAAAGCTTGCTCATTCGGTGGATATTTTATAATCGAGTACTCGCTGATATACGGGGCAAGTAAGCATTAGAAAATGATTGACTCGTAAGGTGCAGATCGGATTAACCAAATACTGGACGAAACGGGTACCCAACCCGCGCCTATTCCTATACAGATTTAGACCCTTTTTTGGATATATGAGAGACGGAAAGAAGCAGCTTTACTCTTCTCCGGGTAACCCTCTCCAATACAAAGCTGAAGACAGCTACAGGCAATGATCCTATGTTTTTTATTTTTAATTACTTAAATTTACAGTGATTATTTAGGAAAAAAAAAGTCTATTGTTACTGTAAGGGGAGAAAAAAACTATTTCGCTAATGGGTCGTATTTCATCGATTATCGTGCGGGAATGGACTGAAAATGCTTCGTCTTTTCTTTGATCAGTAAAGGAGCTTGACGTTTACAAGTACTTGTCCATTTCCGTGTTCGTCCCGTCTTCGTAGTATTCAATTCCGTTTTCGTCCCGAATATTCATTTCTCATTGACTGTTGAAGCAAGTAACATGATGTGGGTCCGTACAGGAAAAATAAAACCTTCTAAATTTTTAATGACATCGATTTGGACTAATCTCGGCTAAAAAAATGTATATTATTTTTTTCTTGACACTACACAACACGACAGGTATAGGGAAAGGGATATGAGGATGGTCATTCCGACTCGGATGAACCGAGGCCGCATCCTACTCCGGAACATTGGTCCCATCCGTCGTGACCACCTCGGCCTTACCCGGCATCTTGATGACCGAGGTGTCTCTGCCATCCTGCGGTCACCTCGGGACAGTGTTATGATCAACTACAACCGAGGTCCTGTCCAAGGACCTGACAACTGAACAGTAGTGGACGTGACCTCTGACACATTGTCCGCTGCCCTCTGTCCTTCCCTCCAAATTGTCCTCTATAAATAGCAGATTATTCCACTGAGAAAGGGGATGAATCTTTGGTAACAAAAGCTTGCTCATTCGGTGGATATTTTATAATCGAGTACTCGCTGATATACGGGGCAAGTAAGCATTAGAAAATAATTGACTCGTAAGGTGCAGATCGGATTAACCAAATAATGGACGAAACGGGTACCCAACCAGCTCCTATTCCTATACAGATTTAGACCCTTTTTTGGATATATGAGAGACGGAAAGAAGCAGATTTACTCTTCTCCGGGTAATCCTCTCCAATACAAAGCTAATGACAGCTACAGGCAATGATCCTCTGTTTTTTATTTTTAATTACTTAAATTTACAGTGATTACTTAGGAAAAAAAAAGTCTATTGTTACTGTAAGGGGAGAAAAAAACTATTTCGCTAATGGGTCGTATTTCATCGATTTTCGTGCGGGAATGGACTGAAAATGCTTCGTCTTTTCTTTGATCAGTAAAGGAGCTTGACGTTTACAAGTACTTGTCCATTTCCGTCTTCGTCCCGTCTTCGTAGTATTCAATTCCGTCTTCGTCCCGAATATTCATTTCTCATTGACTGCTGAAGCAAGTAACATGATGTGGGTCCGTACAGGAAAAATAAAACCCTCTAAATTTTTAATGACATCGATTTGGACTAATTTCGGCTAAAAAAATGTATATTATTTTTTTTCTTGACACTACACAACACGACAGGTATAGGGAAAGGGAGATGAGGATGGTCATTCCGACTCGGATGAACCGAGGCCGCATCCTACTCCGGAACATTGGTCCCATCCGTCGTGACCACCTCGGCCTTACCCGGCATCTTGACGACCGAGGTGTCTCTGCTATCCTGCGGTCACCTCGGGGCAGTGTTATGATCAACTACAACCGAGGTCCTGTCCAAGGACCTGACAACTGAACAGTAGTGGACGTGACCTCTGACACATTGTCCGCTGCCCTCTGTCCTTCCCTCCAAATTGTCCTCTATAAATAGCAGATTATTCCACTGAGAAAGGGGATGAATCTTTGGTAACAAAAGCTTGCTCATTCGGTGGATATTTTATAATCGAGTACTCGCTGATATACGGGGCAAGTAAGCATTAGAAAATAATTGACTCGTAAGGTGCAGATCGGATTAACCAAATAATGGACGAAACGGGTACCCGACCCGCGCCTATTCCTATACAGATTTAGACCCTTTTTTGGATATATGAGAGACGGAAAGAAGCAGCTTTACTCTTCTTCGGGTAACTCTCTCCAATACAAAGCTGATGACAGCTACAGGCAATGATCCTCTGTTTTTTATTTTTAATTACTTAAATTTACAGTGATTATTTAGGAAAAAAAAAGTCTATTGTTACTGTAAGGGGAGAAAAAAACTATTTCGCTAATGGGTCGTATTTCATCGATTATCGTGCCGGAATGGACTGAAAATGCTTCGTCTTTTCTTTGATCAGTAAAGGAGCTTGACGTTTACAAGTACTTGTCCATTTCCGTGTTCGTCCCATCTTCGTAGTATTCAATTCCGTTTTCGTCCCGAATATTCATTTCTCATTGACTGCTGAAGCAAGTAACATGATGTGGGTCCGTACAGGAAAAATAAAACCCTCTAAATTTTTAATGACATCGATTTGGACTAATTTCGGCTAAAAAAATGTATATTATTTTTTTTCTTGACACTACACAACACGACAGGTATAGGGAAAGGGAGATGAGGATGGTCATTCCGACTCGGATGAACCGAGGCCGCATCCTACTCCGGAACATTGGTCCCATCCGTCGTGACCACCTCGGCCTTACCCGGCATCTTGATGACCGAGGTGTCTCTGCCATCCTGCGGTCACCTCGGGGCAGTGTTATGATCAACTACAACCGAGGTCCTGTCCAAGGACCTGACAACTGAACAGTAGTGGACGTGACCTCTGACACATTGTCCGCTGCCTTCTGTCCTTCCCTCCAAATTGTCCTCTATAAATAGCAGATTATTCCACTGAGAAAGGGGATGAATCTTTGGTAACAAAAGCTTGCTCATTCGGTGGATATTTTATAATCGAGTACTCGCTGATATACGGGGCAAGTAAGCATTAGAAAATGATTGACTCGTAAGGTGCAGATCGGATTAACCAAATAATGGACGAAACGGGTACCCAACCAGCTCCTATTCCTATACAGATTTAGACCCTTTTTTGGATATATGAGAGACGGAAAGAAGCAGATTTACTCTTCTCCGGGTAATCCTCTCCAATACAAAGCTGATGACAGCTACAGGCAATGATCCTCTGTTTTTTATTTTTAATTACTTAAATTTACAGTGATTATTTAGGAAAAAAAAAGTCTATTGTTACTGTATGGGGAGAAAAAAACTATTTCGCTAATGGGTCGTAGATTATCGTGCGGGAATGGACTGAAAATGCTTCGTCTTTTCTTTGATCAGTAAAGGAGCTTGACGTTTACAAGTACTTGTCCATTTCCGTCTTCGTCCCGTCTTCGTAGTATTCAATTCCGTCTTCGTCCCGAATATTCATTTCTCATTGACTGCTGAAGCAAGTAACATGATGTGGGTCCGTACAGGAAAAATAAAACCTTCTAAATTTTTAATGACATCGATTTGGACTAATCTCGGCTAAAAAAATGTATCTTATTTTTTCTTGACACTACACAACACGACAGGTATAGGGAAAGGGATATGAGGATGGTCATTCCGACTCGGATGAACCGAGGCCGCATCCTACTCCGGAACATTGGTCCCATCCGTCGTGACCACCTCGGCCTTACCCGGCATCTTGATGACCGAGGTGTCTCTGCAATCCTGCGGTCACCTCGGGGCAGTGTTATGATCAACTACAACCGAGGTCCTGTCCAAGGACCTGACAACCGAACAGTAGTGGACGTGACCTCTGACACATTGTCCGCTGCCCTCTGTCATTCCCTACAAATTGTCCTCTATAAATAGCAGAATATTTCACTGAGAAAGGGGATGAATCTTTGGTAACAAAAGCTTGCTCATTCGGTGGATATTTTATAATCGAGTACTCGCTGATATACGGGGCAAGTAAGCATTAGAAAATAATTGACTCGTAAGGTGCAGATCGGATTAACCAAATAATGGACGAAACGGGTACCCAACCAGCTCCTATTCCTATACAGATTTAGACCCTTTATTGGATATATGAGAGACGGAAAGAAGCAGATTTACTCTTCTCCGGGTAATCCTCTCCAATACAAAGCTGATGACAGCTACAGGCAATGATCCTCTGTTTTTTATTTTTAATTACTTAAATTTACAGTGATTACTTAGGAAAAAAAAAAGTCTATTGTTACTGTATGGGGAGAAATAAACTATTTCGCTAATGGGTCGTATTTCATCGATTTTCGTGCGGGAATGGACTGAAAATGCTTCGTCTTTTCTTTGATCAGTAAAGGAGCTTGACGTTTACAAGTACTTGTCCATTTCCGTCTTCGTCCCGTCTTCGTAGTATTCAATTCCGTCTTCGTCCCGAATATTCATTTCTCATTGACTGCTGAAGCAAGTAACATGATGTGGGTCCGTACAGGAAAAATAAAACCCTCTAAATTTTTAATGACATCGATTTGGACTAATTTCGGCTAAAAAAATGTATATTATTTTTTTTCTTGACACTACACAACACGACAGGTATAGGGAAAGGGAGATGAGGATGGTCATTCCGACTCGGATGAACCGAGGCCGCATCCTACTCCGGAACATTGGTCCTATCCGTCGTGACCACCTCGGCCTTACCCGGCATCTTGACGACCGAGGTGTCTCTGCCATCCTGCGGTCACCTCGGGGCAGTGTTATGATCAACTACAACCGAGGTCCTGTCCAAGGACCTGACAACTGAACAGTAGTGGACGTGACCTCTGACACATTGTCCGCTGCCCTCTGTCCTTCCCTCCAAATTGTCCTCTATAAATAGCAGATTATTCCACTGAGAAAGGGGATGAATCTTTGGTAACAAAAGCTTGCTCATTCGGTGGATATTTTATAATCGAGTACTCGCTGATATACGGGGCAAGTAAGCATTAGAAAATAATTGACTCGTAAGGTGCAGATCGGATTAACCAAATAATGGACGAAACGGGTACCCGACCCGCGCCTATTCCTATACAGATTTAGACCCTTTTTTGGATATATGAGAGACGGAAAGAAGCAGCTTTACTCTTCTTCGGGTAACTCTCTCCAATACAAAGCTGATGACAGCTACAGGCAATGATCCTCTGTTTTTTATTTTTAATTACTTAAATTTACAGTGATTATTTAGGAAAAAAAAAGTCTATTGTTACTGTAAGGGGAGAAAAAAACTATTTCGCTAATGGGTCGTATTTCATCGATTATCGTGCCGGAATGGACTGAAAATGCTTCGTCTTTTCTTTGATCAGTAAAGGAGCTTGACGTTTACAAGTACTTGTCCATTTCCGTGTTCGTCCCATCTTCGTAGTATTCAATTCCGTTTTCGTCCCGAATATTCATTTCTCATTGACTGCTGAAGCAAGTAACATGATGTGGGTCCGTACAGGAAAAATAAAACCTTCTAAATTTTTAATGACATCGATTTGGACTAATCTCGGCTAAAAAAATGTATCTTATTTTTTTCTTGACACTACACAACACGACAGGTATAGGGAAAGGGATATGAGGATGGTCATTCCGACTCGGATGAACCGAGGCCGCATCCTACTCCGGAACATTGGTCCCATCCGTCGTGACCACCTCGGCCTTACCCGGCATCTTGATGACCGAGGTGTCTCTGCCATCCTGCGGTCACCTCGGGGCAGTGTTATGATCAACTACAACCGAGGTCCTGTCCAAGGACCTGACAACTGAACAGTAGTGGACGTGACCTCTGACACATTGTCCGCTGCCCTCTGTCCTTCCCTCCAAATTGTCCTCTATAAATAGCAGATTATTCCACTGAGAAAGGGGATGAATCTTTGGTAACAAAAGCTTGCTCATTCGGTGGATATTTTATAATCGAGTACTCGCTGATATACGGGGCAAGTAAGCATTAGAAAATAATTGACTCGTAAGGTGCAGATCGGATTAACCAAATAATGGACGAAACGGGTACCCGACCCGCGCCTATTCCTATACAGATTTAGACCCTTTTTTGGATATATGAGAGACGGAAAGAAGCAGCTTTACTCTTCTTCGGGTAACTCTCTCCAATACAAAGCTGATGACAGCTACAGGCAATGATCCTCTGTTTTTTATTTTTAATTACTTAAATTTACAGTGATTATTTAGGAAAAAAAAAGTCTATTGTTACTGTAAGGGGAGAAAAAAACTATTTCGCTAATGGGTCGTATTTCATCGATTATCGTGCCGGAATGGACTGAAAATGCTTCGTCTTTTCTTTGATCAGTAAAGGAGCTTGACGTTTACAGGTAGTTGTCCATTTCCGTCTTCGTCCCGTCTTCGTAGTATTCAATTCCGTCTTCGTCCCGAATATTCATTTCTCATTGACTGCTGAAGCAAGTAACTTGATGTGGGTCCGTACAGGAAAAATAAAACCCTCTAAATTTTTAATGACATCGATTTGGACTAATTTCGGCTAAAAAAATGTATATTATTTTTTTTCTTGACACTACACAACACGACAGGTATAGGGAAAGGGATATGAGGATGGTCATTCCGACTCGGATGAACCGAGGCCGCATCCTACTCCGGAACATTGGTCCCATCCGTCGTGACCACCTCGGCCTTACCCGGCATCTTGACGACCGAGGTGTCTCTGCCATCCTGCGGTCACCTCGGGGCAGTGTTATGATCAACTACAACCGAGGTCCTGTCCAAGGACCTGACAACTGAACAGTAGTGGACGTGACCTCTGACACATTGTCCGCTGCCCTCTGTCCTTCCCTCCAAATTGTCCTCTATAAATAGCAGATTATTCCACTGAGAAAGGGGATGAATCTTTGGTAACAAAAGCTTGCTCATTCGGTGGATATTTTATAATCGAGTACTCGCTGATATACGGGGCAAGTAAGCATTAGAAAATGATTGACTCGTAAGGTGCAGATCGGATTAACCAAATACTGGACGAAACGGGTACCCAACACGCGCCTATTCCTATACAGATTTAGACCCTTTTTTGGATATATGAGAGACGGAAAGAAGCAGCTTTACTCTTCTCCGGGTAACCCTCTCCAATACAAAGCTGAAGACAGCTACAGGCAATGATCCTATGTTTTTTATTTTTAATTACTTAAATTTACAGTGATTATTTAGGAAAAAAAAAGTCTATTGTTACTGTAAGGGGAGAAAAAAACTATTTCGCTAATGGGTCGTATTTCATCGATTATCGTGCGGGAATGGACTGAAAATGCTTCGTCTTTTCTTTGATCAGTAAAGGAGCTTGACGTTTACAAGTACTTGTCCATTTCCGTGTTCGTCCCGTCTTCGTAGTATTCAATTCCGTTTTCGTCCCGAATATTCATTTCTCATTGACTGCTGAAGCAAGTAACATGATGTGGGTCCGTACAGGAAAAATAAAACCTTCTAAATTTTTAATGACATCGATTTGGACTAATCTCGGCTAAAAAAATGTATATTATTTTTTTCTTGACACTACACAACACGACAGGTATAGGGAAAGGGATATGAGGATGGTCATTCCGACTCGGATGAACCGAGGCCGCATCCTACTCCGGAACATTGGTCCCATCCGTCGTGACCACCTCGGCCTTACCCGGCATCTTGATGACCGAGGTGTCTCTGCCATCCTGCGGTCACCTCGGGGCAGTGTTATGATCAACTACAACCGAGGTCCTGTCCAAGGACCTGACAACTGAACAGTAGTGGACGTGACCTCTGACACATTGTCCGCTGCCCTCTGTCCTTCCCTCCAAATTGTCCTCTATAAATAGCAGATTATTCCACTGAGAAAGGGGATGAATCTTTGGTAACAAAAGCTTGCTCATTCGGTGGATATTTTATAATCGAGTACTCGCTGATATACGGGGCAAGTAAGCATTAGAAAATAATTGACTCGTAAGGTGCAGATCGGATTAACCAAATAATGGACGAAACGGGTACCCAACCAGCTCCTATTCCTATACAGATTTAGACCCTTTTTTGGATATATGAGAGACGGAAAGAAGCAGATTTACTCTTCTCCGGGTAATCCTCTCCAATACAAAGCTAATGACAGCTACAGGCAATGATCCTCTGTTTTTTATTTTTAATTACTTAAATTTACAGTGATTACTTAGGAAAAAAAAAGTCTATTGTTACTGTATGGGGAGAAATAAACTATTTCGCTAATGGGTCGTATTTCATCGATTTTCGTGCGGGAATGGACTGAAAATGTTTCGTCTTTTCTTTGATCAGTAAAGGAGCTTGACGTTTACAGGTAGTTGTCCATTTCCGTCTTTGTCCCGTCTTCGTAGTATTCAATTCCGTCTTCGTCCCGAATATTCATTTCTCATTGACTGCTGAAGCAAGTAACATGATGTGGGTCCGTACAGGAAAAATAAAACCCTCTAAATTTTTAATGACATCGATTTGGACTAATTTCGGCTAAAAAAATGTATATTATTTTTTTTCTTGACACTACACAACACGACAGGTATAGGGAAAGGGAGATGAGGATGGTCATTCCGACTCGGATGAACCGAGGCCGCATCCTACTCCGGAACATTGGTCCCATCCGTCGTGACCACCTCGGCCTTACCCGGCATCTTGATGACCGAGGTGTCTCTGCCATCCTGCGGTCACCTCGGGGCAGTGTTATGATCAACTACAACCGAGGTCCTGTCCAAGGACCTGACAACTGAACAGTAGTGGACGTGACCTCTGACACATTGTCCGCTGCCCTCTGTCCTTTCCTCCAAATTGTCCTCTATAAATAGCAGAATATTCCACTGAGAAAGGGGATGAATCTTTGGTAACAAAAGCTTACTCATTCGGTGGATATTTTATAATCGAGTACTCGCTGATATACGGGGCAAGTAAGCATTAGAAAATGATTGACTCGTAAGGTGCAGATCGGATTAACCAAATACTGGACGAAACGGGTACCCAACCCGCGCCTATTCCTATACAGATTTAGACCCTTTTTTGGATATATGAGAGACGGAAAGAAGCAGCTTTACTCTTCTCCGGGTAACCCTCTCCAATACAAAGCTGAAGACAGCTACAGGCAATGATCCTATGTTTTTTATTTTTAATTACTTAAATTTACAGTGATTATTTAGGAAATAAAAAGTCTATTGTTACTGTAAGGGGAGAAAAAAACTATTTCGCTAATGGGTCGTATTTCATCGATTATCGTGCGGGAATGGACTGAAAATGCTTCGTCTTTTCTTTGATCAGTAAAGGAGCTTGACGTTTACAAGTACTTGTCCATTTCCGTGTTCGTCCCATCTTCGTAGTATTCAATTCCGTTTTCGTCCCGAATATTCATTTCTCATTGACTGCTGAAGCAAGTAACATGATGTGGGTCCGTACAGGAAAAATAAAACCTTCTAAATTTTTAATGACATCGATTTGGACTAATCTCGGCTAAAAAAATGTATCTTATTTTTTTCTTGACACTACACAACACGACAGGTATAGGGAAAGGGATATGAGGATGGTCATTCCGACTCGGATGAACCGAGGCCGCATCCTACTCCGGAACATTGGTCCCATCCGTCGTGACCACCTCGGCCTTACCCGGCATCTTGATGACCGAGGTGTCTCTGCCATCCTGCGGTCACCTCGGGGCAGTGTTATGATCAACTACAACCGAGGTCCTGTCCAAGGACCTGACAACTGAACAGTAGTGGACGTGACCTCTGACACATTGTCCGCTGCCCTCTGTCCTTCCCTCCAAATTGTCCTCTATAAATAGCAGATTATTCCACTGAGAAAGGGGATGAATCTTTGGTAACAAAAGCTTGCTCATTCGGTGGATATTTTATAATCGAGTACTCGCTGATATACGGGGCAAGTAAGCATTAGAAAATAATTGACTCGTAAGGTGCAGATCGGATTAACCAAATAATGGACGAAACGGGTACCCAACCAGCTCCTATTCCTATACAGATTTAGACCCTTTTTTGGATATATGAGAGACGGAAAGAAGCAGATTTACTCTTCTCCGGGTAATCCTCTCCAATACAAAGCTAATGACAGCTACAGGCAATGATCCTCTGTTTTTTATTTTTAATTACTTAAATTTACAGTGATTACTTAGGAAAAAAAAAGTCTATTGTTACTGTATGGGGAGAAATAAACTATTTCGCTAATGGGTCGTATTTCATCGATTTTCGTGCGGGAATGGACTGAAAATGTTTCGTCTTTTCTTTGATCAGTAAAGGAGCTTGACGTTTACAGGTAGTTGTCCATTTCCGTCTTTGTCCCGTCTTCGTAGTATTCAATTCCGTCTTCGTCCCGAATATTCATTTCTCATTGACTGCTGAAGCAAGTAACATGATGTGGGTCCGTACAGGAAAAATAAAACCCTCTAAATTTTTAATGACATCGATTTGGACTAATTTCGGCTAAAAAAATGTATATTATTTTTTTTCTTGACACTACACAACACGACAGGTATAGGGAAAGGGAGATGAGGATGGTCATTCCGACTCGGATGAACCGAGGCCGCATCCTACTCCGGAACATTGGTCCCATCCGTCGTGACCACCTCGGCCTTACCCGGCATCTTGATGACCGAGGTGTCTCTGCCATCCTGCGGTCACCTCGGGGCAGTGTTATGATCAACTACAACCGAGGTCCTGTCCAAGGACCTGACAACTGAACAGTAGTGGACGTGACCTCTGACACATTGTCCGCTGCCCTCTGTCCTTTCCTCCAAATTGTCCTCTATAAATAGCAGAATATTCCACTGAGAAAGGGGATGAATCTTTGGTAACAAAAGCTTACTCATTCGGTGGATATTTTATAATCGAGTACTCGCTGATATACGGGGCAAGTAAGCATTAGAAAATGATTGACTCGTAAGGTGCAGATCGGATTAACCAAATACTGGACGAAACGGGTACCCAACCCGCGCCTATTCCTATACAGATTTAGACCCTTTTTTGGATATATGAGAGACGGAAAGAAGCAGCTTTACTCTTCTCCGGGTAACCCTCTCCAATACAAAGCTGAAGACAGCTACAGGCAATGATCCTATGTTTTTTATTTTTAATTACTTAAATTTACAGTGATTATTTAGGAAATAAAAAGTCTATTGTTACTGTAAGGGGAGAAAAAAACTATTTCGCTAATGGGTCGTATTTCATCGATTATCGTGCGGGAATGGACTGAAAATGCTTCGTCTTTTCTTTGATCAGTAAAGGAGCTTGACGTTTACAAGTACTTGTCCATTTCCGTGTTCGTCCCATCTTCGTAGTATTCAATTCCGTTTTCGTCCCGAATATTCATTTCTCATTGACTGCTGAAGCAAGTAACATGATGTGGGTCCGTACAGGAAAAATAAAACCTTCTAAATTTTTAATGACATCGATTTGGACTAATCTCGGCTAAAAAAATGTATCTTATTTTTTTCTTGACACTACACAACACGACAGGTATAGGGAAAGGGATATGAGGATGGTCATTCCGACTCGGATGAACCGAGGCCGCATCCTACTCCGGAACATTGGTCCCATCCGTCGTGACCACCTCGGCCTTACCCGGCATCTTGATGACCGAGGTGTCTCTGCCATCCTGCGGTCACCTCGGGGCAGTGTTATGATCAACTACAACCGAGGTCCTGTCCAAGGACCTGACAACTGAACAGTAGTGGACGTGACCTCTGACACATTGTCCGCTGCCCTCTGTCCTTCCCTCCAAATTGTCCTCTATAAATAGCAGATTATTCCACTGAGAAAGGGGATGAATCTTTGGTAACAAAAGCTTGCTCATTCGGTGGATATTTTATAATCGAGTACTCGCTGATATACGGGGCAAGTAAGCATTAGAAAATAATTGACTCGTAAGGTGCAGATCGGATTAACCAAATAATGGACGAAACGGGTACCCGACCCGCGCCTATTCCTATACAGATTTAGACCCTTTTTTGGATATATGAGAGACGGAAAGAAGCAGCTTTACTCTTCTTCGGGTAACTCTCTCCAATACAAAGCTGATGACAGCTACAGGCAATGATCCTCTGTTTTTTATTTTTAATTACTTAAATTTACAGTGATTATTTAGGAAAAAAAAAGTCTATTGTTACTGTAAGGGGAGAAAAAAACTATTTCGCTAATGGGTCGTATTTCATCGATTATCGTGCCGGAATGGACTGAAAATGCTTCGTCTTTTCTTTGATCAGTAAAGGAGCTTGACGTTTACAGGTAGTTGTCCATTTCCGTCTTTGTCCCGTCTTCGTAGTATTCAATTCCGTCTTCGTCCCGAATATTCATTTCTCATTGACTGCTGAAGCAAGTAACATGATGTGGGTCCGTACAGGAAAAATAAAACCCTCTAAATTTTTAATGACATCGATTTGGACTAATTTCGGCTAAAAAAATGTATATTATTTTTTTTCTTGACACTACACAACACGACAGGTATAGGGAAAGGGAGATGAGGATGGTCATTCCGACTCGGATGAACCGAGGCCGCATCCTACTCCGGAACATTGGTCCCATCCGTCGTGACCACCTCGGCCTTACCCGGCATCTTGATGACCGAGGTGTCTCTGCCATCCTGCGGTCACCTCGGGGCAGTGTTATGATCAACTACAACCGAGGTCCTGTCCAAGGACCTGACAACTGAACAGTAGTGGACGTGACCTCTGACACATTGTCCGCTGCCCTCTGTCCTTTCCTCCAAATTGTCCTCTATAAATAGCAGAATATTCCACTGAGAAAGGGGATGAATCTTTGGTAACAAAAGCTTACTCATTCGGTGGATATTTTATAATCGAGTACTCGCTGATATACGGGGCAAGTAAGCATTAGAAAATGATTGACTCGTAAGGTGCAGATCGGATTAACCAAATACTGGACGAAACGGGTACCCAACCCGCGCCTATTCCTATACAGATTTAGACCCTTTTTTGGATATATGAGAGACGGAAAGAAGCAGCTTTACTCTTCTCCGGGTAACCCTCTCCAATACAAAGCTGAAGACAGCTACAGGCAATGATCCTATGTTTTTTATTTTTAATTACTTAAATTTACAGTGATTATTTAGGAAAAAAAAGTCTATTGTTACTGTAAGGGGAGAAAAAAACTATTTCGCTAATGGGTCGTATTTAATCGATTATCGTGCGGGAATGGACTGAAAATGCTTCGTCTTTTCTTTGATCAGTAAAGGAGCTTGACGTTTACAAGTACTTGTCCATTTCCGTGTTCGTCCCGTCTTCGTAGTATTCAATTCCGTTTTCGTCCCGAATATTCATTTCTCATTGACTGCTGAAGCAAGTAACATGATGTGGGTCCGTACAGGAAAAATAAAACCTTCTAAATTTTTAATGACATCGATTTGGACTAATCTCGGCTAAAAAAATGTATCTTATTTTTTTCTTGACACTACACAACACGACAGGTATAGGGAAAGGGATATGAGGATGGTCATTCCGACTCGGATGAACCGAGGCCGCATCCTACTCCGGAACATTGGTCCCATCCGTCGTGACCACCTCGGCCTTACCCGGCATCTTGACGACCGAGGTGTCTCTGCCATCCTGCGGTCACCTCGGGGCAGTGTTATGATCAACTACAACCGAGGTCCTGTCCAAGGACCTGACAACTGAACAGTAGTGGACGTGACCTCTGACACATTGTCCGCTGCCCTCTGTCCTTTCCTCCAAATTGTCCTCTATAAATAGCAGAATATTCCACTGAGAAAGGGGATGAATCTTTGGTAACAAAAGCTTACTCATTCGGTGGATATTTTATAATCGAGTACTCGCTGATATACGGGGCAAGTAAGCATTAGAAAATGATTGACTCGTAAGGTGCAGATCGGATTAACCAAATACTGGACGAAACGGGTACCCAACCCGCGCCTATTCCTATACAGATTTAGACCCTTTTTTGGATATATGAGAGACGGAAAGAAGCAGCTTTACTCTTCTCCGGGTAACCCTCTCCAATACAAAGCTGAAGACAGCTACAGGCAATGATCCTATGTTTTTTATTTTTAATTACTTAAATTTACAGTGATTATTTAGGAAAAAAAAGTCTATTGTTACTGTAAGGGGAGAAAAAAACTATTTCGCTAATGGGTCGTATTTAATCGATTATCGTGCGGGAATGGACTGAAAATGCTTCGTCTTTTCTTTGATCAGTAAAGGAGCTTGACGTTTACAAGTACTTGTCCATTTCCGTGTTCGTTCCGTCTTCGTAGTATTCAATTCCGTTTTCGTCCCGAATATTCATTTCTCATTGACTGCTGAAGCAAGTAACATGATGTGGGTCCGTACAGGAAAAATAAAACCTTCTAAATTTTTAATGACATCGATTTGGACTAATCTCGGCTAAAAAAATGTATCTTATTTTTTTCTTGACACTACACAACACGACAGGTATAGGGAAAGGGATATGAGGATGGTCATTCCGACTCGGATGAACCGAGGCCGCATCCTACTCCGGAACATTGGTCCCATCCGTCGTGACCACCTCGGCCTTACCCGGCATCTTGATGACCGAGGTGTCTCTGCCATCCTGCGGTCACCTCGGGGCAGTGTTATGATCAACTACAACCGAGGTCCTGTCCAAGGACCTGACAACTGAACAGTAGTGGACGTGACCTCTGACACATTGTCCGCTGCCCTCTGTCCTTCCCTCCAAATTGTCCTCTATAAATAGCAGATTATTCCACTGAGAAAGGGGATGAATCTTTGGTAACAAAAGCTTGCTCATTCGGTGGATATTTTATAATCGAGTACTCGCTGATATACGGGGCAAGTAAGCATTAGAAAATGATTGACTCGTAAGGTGCAGATCGGATTAACCAAATACTGGACGAAACGGGTACCCAACCCGCGCCTATTCCTATACAGATTTAGACCCTTTTTTGGATATATGAGAGACGGAAAGAAGCAGCTTTACTCTTCTCCGGGTAACCCTCTCCAATACAAAGCTGAAGACAGCTACAGGCAATGATCCTATGTTTTTTATTTTTAATTACTTAAATTTACAGTGATTATTTAGGAAAAAAAAAGTCTATTGTTACTGTAAGGGGAGAAAAAAACTATTTCGCTAATGGGTCGTATTTCATCGATTATCGTGCGGGAATGGACTGAAAATGCTTCGTCTTTTCTTTGATCAGTAAAGGAGCTTGACGTTTACAAGTACTTGTCCATTTCCGTGTTCGTCCCGTCTTCGTAGTATTCAATTCCGTTTTCGTCCCGAATATTCATTTCTCATTGACTGTTGAAGCAAGTAACATGATGTGGGTCCGTACAGGAAAAATAAAACCTTCTAAATTTTTAATGACATCGATTTGGACTAATCTCGGCTAAAAAAATGTATATTATTTTTTTCTTGACACTACACAACACGACAGGTATAGGGAAAGGGATATGAGGATGGTCATTCCGACTCGGATGAACCGAGGCCGCATCCTACTCCGGAACATTGGTCCCATCCGTCGTGACCACCTCGGCCTTACCCGGCATCTTGATGACCGAGGTGTCTCTGCCATCCTGCGGTCACCTCGGGACAGTGTTATGATCAACTACAACCGAGGTCCTGTCCAAGGACCTGACAACTGAACAGTAGTGGACGTGACCTCTGACACATTGTCCGCTGCCCTCTGTCCTTCCCTCCAAATTGTCCTCTATAAATAGCAGATTATTCCACTGAGAAAGGGGATGAATCTTTGGTAACAAAAGCTTGCTCATTCGGTGGATATTTTATAATCGAGTACTCGCTGATATACGGGGCAAGTAAGCATTAGAAAATAATTGACTCGTAAGGTGCAGATCGGATTAACCAAATAATGGACGAAACGGGTACCCAACCAGCTCCTATTCCTATACAGATTTAGACCCTTTTTTGGATATATGAGAGACGGAAAGAAGCAGATTTACTCTTCTCCGGGTAATCCTCTCCAATACAAAGCTAATGACAGCTACAGGCAATGATCCTCTGTTTTTTATTTTTAATTACTTAAATTTACAGTGATTACTTTGGAAAAAAAAAGTCTATTGTTACTGTAAGGGGAGAAAAAAACTATTTCGCTAATGGGTCGTATTTCATCGATTTTCGTGCGGGAATGGACTGAAAATGCTTCGTCTTTTCTTTGATCAGTAAAGGAGCTTGACGTTTACAAGTACTTGTCCATTTCCGTCTTCGTCCCGTCTTCGTAGTATTCAATTCCGTCTTCGTCCCGAATATTCATTTCTCATTGACTGCTGAAGCAAGTAACATGATGTGGGTCCGTACAGGAAAAATAAAACCCTCTAAATTTTTAATGACATCGATTTGGACTAATTTCGGCTAAAAAAATGTATATTATTTTTTTTCTTGACACTACACAACACGACAGGTATAGGGAAAGGGAGATGAGGATGGTCATTCCGACTCGGATGAACCGAGGCCGCATCCTACTCCGGAACATTGGTCCTATCCGTCGTGACCACCTCGGCCTTACCCGGCATCTTGACGACCGAGGTGTCTCTGCCATCCTGCGGTCACCTCGGGGCAGTGTTATGATCAACTACAACCGAGGTCCTGTCCAAGGACCTGACAACTGAACAGTAGTGGACGTGACCTCTGACACATTGTCCGCTGCCCTCTGTCCTTCCCTCCAAATTGTCCTCTATAAATAGCAGATTATTCCACTGAGAAAGGGGATGAATCTTTGGTAACAAAAGCTTGCTCATTCGGTGGATATTTTATAATCGAGTACTCGCTGATATACGGGGCAAGTAAGCATTAGAAAATAATTGACTCGTAAGGTGCAGATCGGATTAACCAAATAATGGACGAAACGGGTACCCGACCCGCGCCTATTCCTATACAGATTTAGACCCTTTTTTGGATATATGAGAGACGGAAAGAAGCAGCTTTACTCTTCTTCGGGTAACTCTCTCCAATACAAAGCTGATGACAGCTACAGGCAATGATCCTCTGTTTTTTATTTTTAATTACTTAAATTTACAGTGATTATTTAGGAAAAAAAAAGTCTATTGTTACTGTAAGGGGAGAAAAAAACTATTTCGCTAATGGGTCGTATTTCATCGATTATCGTGCCGGAATGGACTGAAAATGCTTCGTCTTTTCTTTGATCAGTAAAGGAGCTTGACGTTTACAAGTACTTGTCCATTTCCGTGTTCGTCCCATCTTCGTAGTATTCAATTCCGTTTTCGTCCCGAATATTCATTTCTCATTGACTGCTGAAGCAAGTAACATGATGTGGGTCCGTACAGGAAAAATAAAACCTTCTAAATTTTTAATGACATCGATTTGGACTAATCTCGGCTAAAAAAATGTATCTTATTTTTTTCTTGACACTACACAACACGACAGGTATAGGGAAAGGGATATGAGGATGGTCATTCCGACTCGGATGAACCGAGGCCGCATCCTACTCCGGAACATTGGTCCCATCCGTCGTGACCACCTCGGCCTTACCCGGCATCTTGATGACCGAGGTGTCTCTGCCATCCTGCGGTCACCTCGGGACAGTGTTATGATCAACTACAACCGAGGTCCTGTCCAAGGACCTGACAACTGAACAGTAGTGGACGTGACCTCTGACACATTGTCCGCTGCCCTCTGTCCTTCCCTCCAAATTGTCCTCTATAAATAGCAGATTATTCCACTGAGAAAGGGGATGAATCTTTGGTAACAAAAGCTTGCTCATTCGGTGGATATTTTATAATCGAGTACTCGCTGATATACGGGGCAAGTAAGCATTAGAAAATAATTGACTCGTAAGGTGCAGATCGGATTAACCAAATAATGGACGAAACGGGTACCCAACCAGCTCCTATTCCTATACAGATTTAGACCCTTTTTTGGATATATGAGAGACGGAAAGAAGCAGATTTACTCTTCTCCGGGTAATCCTCTCCAATACAAAGCTAATGACAGCTACAGGCAATGATCCTCTGTTTTTTATTTTTAATTACTTAAATTTACAGTGATTACTTTGGAAAAAAAAAGTCTATTGTTACTGTAAGGGGAGAAAAAAACTATTTCGCTAATGGGTCGTATTTCATCGATTTTCGTGCGGGAATGGACTGAAAATGCTTCGTCTTTTCTTTGATCAGTAAAGGAGCTTGACGTTTACAAGTACTTGTCCATTTCCGTCTTCGTCCCGTCTTCGTAGTATTCAATTCCGTCTTCGTCCCGAATATTCATTTCTCATTGACTGCTGAAGCAAGTAACATGATGTGGGTCCGTACAGGAAAAATAAAACCCTCTAAATTTTTAATGACATCGATTTGGACTAATTTCGGCTAAAAAAATGTATATTATTTTTTTTCTTGACACTACACAACACGACAGGTATAGGGAAAGGGAGATGAGGATGGTCATTCCGACTCGGATGAACCGAGGCCGCATCCTACTCCGGAACATTGGTCCTATCCGTCGTGACCACCTCGGCCTTACCCGGCATCTTGACGACCGAGGTGTCTCTGCCATCCTGCGGTCACCTCGGGGCAGTGTTATGATCAACTACAACCGAGGTCCTGTCCAAGGACCTGACAACTGAACAGTAGTGGACGTGACCTCTGACACATTGTCCGCTGCCCTCTGTCCTTCCCTCCAAATTGTCCTCTATAAATAGCAGATTATTCCACTGAGAAAGGGGATGAATCTTTGGTAACAAAAGCTTGCTCATTCGGTGGATATTTTATAATCGAGTACTCGCTGATATACGGGGCAAGTAAGCATTAGAAAATAATTGACTCGTAAGGTGCAGATCGGATTAACCAAATAATGGACGAAACGGGTACCCGACCCGCGCCTATTCCTATACAGATTTAGACCCTTTTTTGGATATATGAGAGACGGAAAGAAGCAGCTTTACTCTTCTTCGGGTAACTCTCTCCAATACAAAGCTGATGACAGCTACAGGCAATGATCCTCTGTTTTTTATTTTTAATTACTTAAATTTACAGTGATTATTTAGGAAAAAAAAAGTCTATTGTTACTGTAAGGGGAGAAAAAAACTATTTCGCTAATGGGTCGTATTTCATCGATTATCGTGCCGGAATGGACTGAAAATGCTTCGTCTTTTCTTTGATCAGTAAAGGAGCTTGACGTTTACAAGTACTTGTCCATTTCCGTGTTCGTCCCATCTTCGTAGTATTCAATTCCGTTTTCGTCCCGAATATTCATTTCTCATTGACTGCTGAAGCAAGTAACATGATGTGGGTCCGTACAGGAAAAATAAAACCTTCTAAATTTTTAATGACATCGATTTGGACTAATCTCGGCTAAAAAAATGTATCTTATTTTTTTCTTGACACTACACAACACGACAGGTATAGGGAAAGGGATATGAGGATGGTCATTCCGACTCGGATGAACCGAGGCCGCATCCTACTCCGGAACATTGGTCCCATCCGTCGTGACCACCTCGGCCTTACCCGGCATCTTGATGACCGAGGTGTCTCTGCCATCCTGCGGTCACCTCGGGGCAGTGTTATGATCAACTACAACCGAGGTCCTGTCCAAGGACCTGACAACTGAACAGTAGTGGACGTGACCTCTGACACATTGTCCGCTGCCCTCTGTCCTTCCCTCCAAATTGTCCTCTATAAATAGCAGATTATTCCACTGAGAAAGGGGATGAATCTTTGGTAACAAAAGCTTGCTCATTCGGTGGATATTTTATAATCGAGTACTCGCTGATATACGGGGCAAGTAAGCATTAGAAAATAATTGACTCGTAAGGTGCAGATCGGATTAACCAAATAATGGACGAAACGGGTACCCGACCCGCGCCTATTCCTATACAGATTTAGACCCTTTTTTGGATATATGAGAGACGGAAAGAAGCAGCTTTACTCTTCTTCGGGTAACTCTCTCCAATACAAAGCTGATGACAGCTACAGGCAATGATCCTCTGTTTTTTATTTTTAATTACTTAAATTTACAGTGATTATTTAGGAAAAAAAAAGTCTATTGTTACTGTAAGGGGAGAAAAAAACTATTTCGCTAATGGGTCGTATTTCATCGATTATCGTGCCGGAATGGACTGAAAATGCTTCGTCTTTTCTTTGATCAGTAAAGGAGCTTGACGTTTACAGGTAGTTGTCCATTTCCGTCTTCGTCCCGTCTTCGTAGTATTCAATTCCGTCTTCGTCCCGAATATTCATTTCTCATTGACTGCTGAAGCAAGTAACATGATGTGGGTCCGTACAGGAAAAATAAAACCCTCTAAATTTTTAATGACATCGATTTGGACTAATTTCGGCTAAAAAAATGTATATTATTTTTTTTCTTGACACTACACAACACGACAGGTATAGGGAAAGGGATATGAGGATGGTCATTCCGACTCGGATGAACCGAGGCCGCATCCTACTCCGGAACATTGGTCCCATCCGTCGTGACCACCTCGGCCTTACCCGGCATCTTGACGACCGAGGTGTCTCTGCCATCCTGCGGTCACCTCGGGGCAGTGTTATGATCAACTACAACCGAGGTCCTGTCCAAGGACCTGACAACTGAACAGTAGTGGACGTGACCTCTGACACATTGTCCGCTGCCCTCTGTCCTTCCCTCCAAATTGTCCTCTATAAATAGCAGATTATTCCACTGAGAAAGGGGATGAATCTTTGGTAACAAAAGCTTGCTCATTCGGTGGATATTTTATAATCGAGTACTCGCTGATATACGGGGCAAGTAAGCATTAGAAAATGATTGACTCGTAAGGTGCAGATCGGATTAACCAAATACTGGACGAAACGGGTACCCAACCCGCGCCTATTCCTATACAGATTTAGACCCTTTTTTGGATATATGAGAGACGGAAAGAAGCAGCTTTACTCTTCTCCGGGTAACCCTCTCCAATACAAAGCTGAAGACAGCTACAGGCAATGATCCTATGTTTTTTATTTTTAATTACTTAAATTTACAGTGATTATTTAGGAAAAAAAAAGTCTATTGTTACTGTAAGGGGAGAAAAAAACTATTTCGCTAATGGGTCGTATTTCATCGATTATCGTGCGGGAATGGACTGAAAATGCTTCGTCTTTTCTTTGATCAGTAAAGGAGCTTGACGTTTACAAGTACTTGTCCATTTCCGTGTTCGTCCCGTCTTCGTAGTATTCAATTCCGTTTTCGTCCCGAATATTCATTTCTCATTGACTGCTGAAGCAAGTAACATGATGTGGGTCCGTACAGGAAAAATAAAACCTTCTAAATTTTTAATGACATCGATTTGGACTAATCTCGGCTAAAAAAATGTATATTATTTTTTTCTTGACACTACACAACACGACAGGTATAGGGAAAGGGATATGAGGATGGTCATTCCGACTCGGATGAACCGAGGCCGCATCCTACTCCGGAACATTGGTCCCATCCGTCGTGACCACCTCGGCCTTACCCGGCATCTTGATGACCGAGGTGTCTCTGCCATCCTGCGGTCACCTCGGGGCAGTGTTATGATCAACTACAACCGAGGTCCTGTCCAAGGACCTGACAACTGAACAGTAGTGGACGTGACCTCTGACACATTGTCCGCTGCCCTCTGTCCTTCCCTCCAAATTGTCCTCTATAAATAGCAGATTATTCCACTGAGAAAGGGGATGAATCTTTGGTAACAAAAGCTTGCTCATTCGGTGGATATTTTATAATCGAGTACTCGCTGATATACGGGGCAAGTAAGCATTAGAAAATAATTGACTCGTAAGGTGCAGATCGGATTAACCAAATAATGGACGAAACGGGTACCCAACCAGCTCCTATTCCTATACAGATTTAGACCCTTTTTTGGATATATGAGAGACGGAAAGAAGCAGATTTACTCTTCTCCGGGTAATCCTCTCCAATACAAAGCTAATGACAGCTACAGGCAATGATCCTCTGTTTTTTATTTTTAATTACTTAAATTTACAGTGATTACTTAGGAAAAAAAAAGTCTATTGTTACTGTATGGGGAGAAATAAACTATTTCGCTAATGGGTCGTATTTCATCGATTTTCGTGCGGGAATGGACTGAAAATGTTTCGTCTTTTCTTTGATCAGTAAAGGAGCTTGACGTTTACAGGTAGTTGTCCATTTCCGTCTTTGTCCCGTCTTCGTAGTATTCAATTCCGTCTTCGTCCCGAATATTCATTTCTCATTGACTGCTGAAGCAAGTAACATGATGTGGGTCCGTACAGGAAAAATAAAACCCTCTAAATTTTTAATGACATCGATTTGGACTAATTTCGGCTAAAAAAATGTATATTATTTTTTTTCTTGACACTACACAACACGACAGGTATAGGGAAAGGGAGATGAGGATGGTCATTCCGACTCGGATGAACCGAGGCCGCATCCTACTCCGGAACATTGGTCCCATCCGTCGTGACCACCTCGGCCTTACCCGGCATCTTGATGACCGAGGTGTCTCTGCCATCCTGCGGTCACCTCGGGGCAGTGTTATGATCAACTACAACCGAGGTCCTGTCCAAGGACCTGACAACTGAACAGTAGTGGACGTGACCTCTGACACATTGTCCGCTGCCCTCTGTCCTTTCCTCCAAATTGTCCTCTATAAATAGCAGAATATTCCACTGAGAAAGGGGATGAATCTTTGGTAACAAAAGCTTACTCATTCGGTGGATATTTTATAATCGAGTACTCGCTGATATACGGGGCAAGTAAGCATTAGAAAATGATTGACTCGTAAGGTGCAGATCGGATTAACCAAATACTGGACGAAACGGGTACCCAACCCGCGCCTATTCCTATACAGATTTAGACCCTTTTTTGGATATATGAGAGACGGAAAGAAGCAGCTTTACTCTTCTCCGGGTAACCCTCTCCAATACAAAGCTGAAGACAGCTACAGGCAATGATCCTATGTTTTTTATTTTTAATTACTTAAATTTACAGTGATTATTTAGGAAATAAAAAGTCTATTGTTACTGTAAGGGGAGAAAAAAACTATTTCGCTAATGGGTCGTATTTCATCGATTATCGTGCGGGAATGGACTGAAAATGCTTCGTCTTTTCTTTGATCAGTAAAGGAGCTTGACGTTTACAAGTACTTGTCCATTTCCGTGTTCGTCCCATCTTCGTAGTATTCAATTCCGTTTTCGTCCCGAATATTCATTTCTCATTGACTGCTGAAGCAAGTAACATGATGTGGGTCCGTACAGGAAAAATAAAACCTTCTAAATTTTTAATGACATCGATTTGGACTAATCTCGGCTAAAAAAATGTATCTTATTTTTTTCTTGACACTACACAACACGACAGGTATAGGGAAAGGGATATGAGGATGGTCATTCCGACTCGGATGAACCGAGGCCGCATCCTACTCCGGAACATTGGTCCCATCCGTCGTGACCACCTCGGCCTTACCCGGCATCTTGATGACCGAGGTGTCTCTGCCATCCTGCGGTCACCTCGGGGCAGTGTTATGATCAACTACAACCGAGGTCCTGTCCAAGGACCTGACAACTGAACAGTAGTGGACGTGACCTCTGACACATTGTCCGCTGCCCTCTGTCCTTCCCTCCAAATTGTCCTCTATAAATAGCAGATTATTCCACTGAGAAAGGGGATGAATCTTTGGTAACAAAAGCTTGCTCATTCGGTGGATATTTTATAATCGAGTACTCGCTGATATACGGGGCAAGTAAGCATTAGAAAATAATTGACTCGTAAGGTGCAGATCGGATTAACCAAATAATGGACGAAACGGGTACCCGACCCGCGCCTATTCCTATACAGATTTAGACCCTTTTTTGGATATATGAGAGACGGAAAGAAGCAGCTTTACTCTTCTTCGGGTAACTCTCTCCAATACAAAGCTGATGACAGCTACAGGCAATGATCCTCTGTTTTTTATTTTTAATTACTTAAATTTACAGTGATTATTTAGGAAAAAAAAAGTCTATTGTTACTGTAAGGGGAGAAAAAAACTATTTCGCTAATGGGTCGTATTTCATCGATTATCGTGCCGGAATGGACTGAAAATGCTTCGTCTTTTCTTTGATCAGTAAAGGAGCTTGACGTTTACAGGTAGTTGTCCATTTCCGTCTTTGTCCCGTCTTCGTAGTATTCAATTCCGTCTTCGTCCCGAATATTCATTTCTCATTGACTGCTGAAGCAAGTAACATGATGTGGGTCCGTACAGGAAAAATAAAACCCTCTAAATTTTTAATGACATCGATTTGGACTAATTTCGGCTAAAAAAATGTATATTATTTTTTTTCTTGACACTACACAACACGACAGGTATAGGGAAAGGGAGATGAGGATGGTCATTCCGACTCGGATGAACCGAGGCCGCATCCTACTCCGGAACATTGGTCCCATCCGTCGTGACCACCTCGGCCTTACCCGGCATCTTGATGACCGAGGTGTCTCTGCCATCCTGCGGTCACCTCGGGGCAGTGTTATGATCAACTACAACCGAGGTCCTGTCCAAGGACCTGACAACTGAACAGTAGTGGACGTGACCTCTGACACATTGTCCGCTGCCCTCTGTCCTTTCCTCCAAATTGTCCTCTATAAATAGCAGAATATTCCACTGAGAAAGGGGATGAATCTTTGGTAACAAAAGCTTACTCATTCGGTGGATATTTTATAATCGAGTACTCGCTGATATACGGGGCAAGTAAGCATTAGAAAATGATTGACTCGTAAGGTGCAGATCGGATTAACCAAATACTGGACGAAACGGGTACCCAACCCGCGCCTATTCCTATACAGATTTAGACCCTTTTTTGGATATATGAGAGACGGAAAGAAGCAGCTTTACTCTTCTTCGGGTAACCCTCTCCAATACAAAGCTGAAGACAGCTACAGGCAATGATCCTATGTTTTTTATTTTTAATTACTTAAATTTACAGTGATTATTTAGGAAAAAAAAGTCTATTGTTACTGTAAGGGGAGAAAAAAACTATTTCGCTAATGGGTCGTATTTAATCGATTATCGTGCGGGAATGGACTGAAAATGCTTCGTCTTTTCTTTGATCAGTAAAGGAGCTTGACGTTTACAAGTACTTGTCCATTTCCGTGTTCGTCCCGTCTTCGTAGTATTCAATTCCGTTTTCGTCCCGAATATTCATTTCTCATTGACTGCTGAAGCAAGTAACATGATGTGGGTCCGTACAGGAAAAATAAAACCTTCTAAATTTTTAATGACATCGATTTGGACTAATCTCGGCTAAAAAAATGTATCTTATTTTTTTCTTGACACTACACAACACGACAGGTATAGGGAAAGGGATATGAGGATGGTCATTCCGACTCGGATGAACCGAGGCCGCATCCTACTCCGGAACATTGGTCCCATCCGTCGTGACCACCTCGGCCTTACCCGGCATCTTGATGACCGAGGTGTCTCTGCCATCCTGCGGTCACCTCGGGGCAGTGTTATGATCAACTACAACCGAGGTCCTGTCCAAGGACCTGACAACTGAACAGTAGTGGACGTGACCTCTGACACATTGTCCGCTGCCCTCTGTCCTTCCCTCCAAATTGTCCTCTATAAATAGCAGATTATTCCACTGAGAAAGGGGATGAATCTTTGGTAACAAAAGCTTGCTCATTCGGTGGATATTTTATAATCGAGTACTCGCTGATATACGGGGCAAGTAAGCATTAGAAAATGATTGACTCGTAAGGTGCAGATCGGATTAACCAAATACTGGACGAAACGGGTACCCAACCCGCGCCTATTCCTATACAGATTTAGACCCTTTTTTGGATATATGAGAGACGGAAAGAAGCAGCTTTACTCTTCTCCGGGTAACCCTCTCCAATACAAAGCTGAAGACAGCTACAGGCAATGATCCTATGTTTTTTATTTTTAATTACTTAAATTTACAGTGATTATTTAGGAAAAAAAAAGTCTATTGTTACTGTAAGGGGAGAAAAAAACTATTTCGCTAATGGGTCGTATTTCATCGATTATCGTGCGGGAATGGACTGAAAATGCTTCGTCTTTTCTTTGATCAGTAAAGGAGCTTGACGTTTACAAGTACTTGTCCATTTCCGTGTTCGTCCCGTCTTCGTAGTATTCAATTCCGTTTTCGTCCCGAATATTCATTTCTCATTGACTGTTGAAGCAAGTAACATGATGTGGGTCCGTACAGGAAAAATAAAACCTTCTAAATTTTTAATGACATCGATTTGGACTAATCTCGGCTAAAAAAATGTATATTATTTTTTTCTTGACACTACACAACACGACAGGTATAGGGAAAGGGATATGAGGATGGTCATTCCGACTCGGATGAACCGAGGCCGCATCCTACTCCGGAACATTGGTCCCATCCGTCGTGACCACCTCGGCCTTACCCGGCATCTTGATGACCGAGGTGTCTCTGCCATCCTGCGGTCACCTCGGGACAGTGTTATGATCAACTACAACCGAGGTCCTGTCCAAGGACCTGACAACTGAACAGTAGTGGACGTGACCTCTGACACATTGTCCGCTGCCCTCTGTCCTTCCCTCCAAATTGTCCTCTATAAATAGCAGATTATTCCACTGAGAAAGGGGATGAATCTTTGGTAACAAAAGCTTGCTCATTCGGTGGATATTTTATAATCGAGTACTCGCTGATATACGGGGCAAGTAAGCATTAGAAAATAATTGACTCGTAAGGTGCAGATCGGATTAACCAAATAATGGACGAAACCGGTACCCAACCAGCTCCTATTCCTATACAGATTTAGACCCTTTTTTGGATATATGAGAGACGGAAAGAAGCAGATTTACTCTTCTCCGGGTAATCCTCTCCAATACAAAGCTAATGACAGCTACAGGCAATGATCCTCTGTTTTTTATTTTTAATTACTTAAATTTACAGTGATTACTTAGGAAAAAAAAAGTCTATTGTTACTGTAAGGGGAGAAAAAAACTATTTCGCTAATGGGTCGTATTTCATCGATTTTCGTGCGGGAATGGACTGAAAATGCTTCGTCTTTTCTTTGATCAGTAAAGGAGCTTGACGTTTACAAGTACTTGTCCATTTCCGTCTTCGTCCCGTCTTCGTAGTATTCAATTCCGTCTTCGTCCCGAATATTCATTTCTCATTGACTGCTGAAGCAAGTAACATGATGTGGGTCCGTACAGGAAAAATAAAACCCTCTAAATTTTTAATGACATCGATTTGGACTAATTTCGGCTAAAAAAATGTATATTATTTTTTTTCTTGACACTACACAACACGACAGGTATAGGGAAAGGGAGATGAGGATGGTCATTCCGACTCGGATGAACCGAGGCCGCATCCTACTCCGGAACATTGGTCCTATCCGTCGTGACCACCTCGGCCTTACCCGGCATCTTGACGACCGAGGTGTCTCTGCCATCCTGCGGTCACCTCGGGGCAGTGTTATGATCAACTACAACCGAGGTCCTGTCCAAGGACCTGACAACTGAACAGTAGTGGACGTGACCTCTGACACATTGTCCGCTGCCCTCTGTCCTTCCCTCCAAATTGTCCTCTATAAATAGCAGATTATTCCACTGAGAAAGGGGATGAATCTTTGGTAACAAAAGCTTGCTCATTCGGTGGATATTTTATAATCGAGTACTCGCTGATATACGGGGCAAGTAAGCATTAGAAAATAATTGACTCGTAAGGTGCAGATCGGATTAACCAAATAATGGACGAAACGGGTACCCGACCCGCGCCTATTCCTATACAGATTTAGACCCTTTTTTGGATATATGAGAGACGGAAAGAAGCAGCTTTACTCTTCTTCGGGTAACTCTCTCCAATACAAAGCTGATGACAGCTACAGGCAATGATCCTCTGTTTTTTATTTTTAATTACTTAAATTTACAGTGATTATTTAGGAAAAAAAAAGTCTATTGTTACTGTAAGGGGAGAAAAAAACTATTTCGCTAATGGGTCGTATTTCATCGATTATCGTGCCGGAATGGACTGAAAATGCTTCGTCTTTTCTTTGATCAGTAAAGGAGCTTGACGTTTACAAGTACTTGTCCATTTCCGTGTTCGTCCCATCTTCGTAGTATTCAATTCCGTTTTCGTCCCGAATATTCATTTCTCATTGACTGCTGAAGCAAGTAACATGATGTGGGTCCGTACAGGAAAAATAAAACCTTCTAAATTTTTAATGACATCGATTTGGACTAATCTCGGCTAAAAAAATGTATCTTATTTTTTTCTTGACACTACACAACACGACAGGTATAGGGAAAGGGATATGAGGATGGTCATTCCGACTCGGATGAACCGAGGCCGCATCCTACTCCGGAACATTGGTCCCATCCGTCGTGACCACCTCGGCCTTACCCGGCATCTTGATGACCGAGGTGTCTCTGCCATCCTGCGGTCACCTCGGGGCAGTGTTATGATCAACTACAACCGAGGTCCTGTCCAAGGACCTGACAACTGAACAGTAGTGGACGTGACCTCTGACACATTGTCCGCTGCCCTCTGTCCTTCCCTCCAAATTGTCCTCTATAAATAGCAGATTATTCCACTGAGAAAGGGGATGAATCTTTGGTAACAAAAGCTTGCTCATTCGGTGGATATTTTATAATCGAGTACTCGCTGATATACGGGGCAAGTAAGCATTAGAAAATAATTGACTCGTAAGGTGCAGATCGGATTAACCAAATAATGGACGAAACGGGTACCCGACCCGCGCCTATTCCTATACAGATTTAGACCCTTTTTTGGATATATGAGAGACGGAAAGAAGCAGCTTTACTCTTCTTCGGGTAACTCTCTCCAATACAAAGCTGATGACAGCTACAGGCAATGATCCTCTGTTTTTTATTTTTAATTACTTAAATTTACAGTGATTATTTAGGAAAAAAAAAGTCTATTGTTACTGTAAGGGGAGAAAAAAACTATTTCGCTAATGGGTCGTATTTCATCGATTATCGTGCCGGAATGGACTGAAAATGCTTCGTCTTTTCTTTGATCAGTAAAGGAGCTTGACGTTTACAGGTAGTTGTCCATTTCCGTCTTCGTCCCGTCTTCGTAGTATTCAATTCCGTCTTCGTCCCGAATATTCATTTCTCATTGACTGCTGAAGCAAGTAACTTGATGTGGGTCCGTACAGGAAAAATAAAACCCTCTAAATTTTTAATGACATCGATTTGGACTAATTTCGGCTAAAAAAATGTATATTATTTTTTTTCTTGACACTACACAACACGACAGGTATAGGGAAAGGGATATGAGGATGGTCATTCCGACTCGGATGAACCGAGGCCGCATCCTACTCCGGAACATTGGTCCCATCCGTCGTGACCACCTCGGCCTTACCCGGCATCTTGACGACCGAGGTGTCTCTGCCATCCTGCGGTCACCTCGGGGCAGTGTTATGATCAACTACAACCGAGGTCCTGTCCAAGGACCTGACAACTGAACAGTAGTGGACGTGACCTCTGACACATTGTCCGCTGCCCTCTGTCCTTCCCTCCAAATTGTCCTCTATAAATAGCAGATTATTCCACTGAGAAAGGGGATGAATCTTTGGTAACAAAAGCTTGCTCATTCGGTGGATATTTTATAATCGAGTACTCGCTGATATACGGGGCAAGTAAGCATTAGAAAATAATTGACTCGTAAGGTGCAGATCGGATTAACCAAATAATGGACGAAACGGGTACCCGACCCGCGCCTATTCCTATACAGATTTAGACCCTTTTTTGGATATATGAGAGACGGAAAGAAGCAGCTTTACTCTTCTTCGGGTAACTCTCTCCAATACAAAGCTGATGACAGCTACAGGCAATGATCCTCTGTTTTTTATTTTTAATTACTTAAATTTACAGTGATTATTTAGGAAAAAAAAAGTCTATTGTTACTGTAAGGGGAGAAAAAAACTATTTCGCTAATGGGTCGTATTTCATCGATTTTCGTGCGGGAATGGACTGAAAATGCTTCGTCTTTTCTTTGATCAGTAAAGGAGCTTGACGTTTACAAGTACTTGTCCATTTCCGTCTTCGTCCCGTCTTCGTAGTATTCAATTCCGTCTTCGTCCCGAATATTCATTTCTCATTGACTGCTGAAGCAAGTAACATGATGTGGGTCCGTACAGGAAAAATAAAACCCTCTAAATTTTTAATGACATCGATTTGGACTAATTTCGGCTAAAAAAATGTATATTATTTTTTTTCTTGACACTACACAACACGACAGGTATAGGGAAAGGGATATGAGGATGGTCATTCCGACTCGGATGAACCGAGGCCGCATCCTACTCCGGAACATTGGTCCTATCCGTCGTGACCACCTCGGCCTTACCCGGCATCTTGACGACCGAGGTGTCTCTGCCATCCTGCGGTCACCTCGGGGCAGTGTTATGATCAACTACAACCGAGGTCCTGTCCAAGGACCTGACAACTGAACAGTAGTGGACGTGACCTCTGACACATTGTCCGCTGCCCTCTGTCCTTCCCTCCAAATTGTCCTCTATAAATAGCAGATTATTCCACTGAGAAAGGGGATGAATCTTTGGTAACAAAAGCTTGCTCATTCGGTGGATATTTTATAATCGAGTACTCGCTGATATACGGGGCAAGTAAGCATTAGAAAATAATTGACTCGTAAGGTGCAGATCGGATTAACCAAATAATGGACGAAACGGGTACCCGACCCGCGCCTATTCCTATACAGATTTAGACCCTTTTTTGGATATATGAGAGACGGAAAGAAGCAGCTTTACTCTTCTTCGGGTAACTCTCTCCAATACAAAGCTGATGACAGCTACAGGCAATGATCCTCTGTTTTTTATTTTTAATTACTTAAATTTACAGTGATTATTTAGGAAAAAAAAAGTCTATTGTTACTGTAAGGGGAGAAAAAAACTATTTCGCTAATGGGTCGTATTTCATCGATTATCGTGCCGGAATGGACTGAAAATGCTTCGTCTTTTCTTTGATCAGTAAAGGAGCTTGACGTTTACAAGTACTTGTCCATTTCCGTGTTCGTCCCATCTTCGTAGTATTCAATTCCGTTTTCGTCCCGAATATTCATTTCTCATTGACTGCTGAAGCAAGTAACATGATGTGGGTCCGTACAGGAAAAATAAAACCTTCTAAATTTTTAATGACATCGATTTGGACTAATCTCGGCTAAAAAAATGTATCTTATTTTTTTCTTGACACTACACAACACGACAGGTATAGGGAAAGGGATATGAGGATGGTCATTCCGACTCGGATGAACCGAGGCCGCATCCTACTCCGGAACATTGGTCCCATCCGTCGTGACCACCTCGGCCTTACCCGGCATCTTGATGACCGAGGTGTCTCTGCCATCCTGCGGTCACCTCGGGGCAGTGTTATGATCAACTACAACCGAGGTCCTGTCCAAGGACCTGACAACTGAACAGTAGTGGACGTGACCTCTGACACATTGTCCGCTGCCCTCTGTCCTTCCCTCCAAATTGTCCTCTATAAATAGCAGATTATTCCACTGAGAAAGGGGATGAATCTTTGGTAACAAAAGCTTGCTCATTCGGTGGATATTTTATAATCGAGTACTCGCTGATATACGGGGCAAGTAAGCATTAGAAAATAATTGACTCGTAAGGTGCAGATCGGATTAACCAAATAATGGACGAAACGGGTACCCGACCCGCGCCTATTCCTATACAGATTTAGACCCTTTTTTGGATATATGAGAGACGGAAAGAAGCAGCTTTACTCTTCTTCGGGTAACTCTCTCCAATACAAAGCTGATGACAGCTACAGGCAATGATCCTCTGTTTTTTATTTTTAATTACTTAAATTTACAGTGATTATTTAGGAAAAAAAAAGTCTATTGTTACTGTAAGGGGAGAAAAAAACTATTTCGCTAATGGGTCGTATTTCATCGATTATCGTGCCGGAATGGACTGAAAATGCTTCGTCTTTTCTTTGATCAGTAAAGGAGCTTGACGTTTACAGGTAGTTGTCCATTTCCGTCTTCGTCCCGTCTTCGTAGTATTCAATTCCGTCTTCGTCCCGAATATTCATTTCTCATTGACTGCTGAAGCAAGTAACTTGATGTGGGTCCGTACAGGAAAAATAAAACCCTCTAAATTTTTAATGACATCGATTTGGACTAATTTCGGCTAAAAAAATGTATATTATTTTTTTTCTTGACACTACACAACACGACAGGTATAGGGAAAGGGATATGAGGATGGTCATTCCGACTCGGATGAACCGAGGCCGCATCCTACTCCGGAACATTGGTCCCATCCGTCGTGACCACCTCGGCCTTACCCGGCATCTTGACGACCGAGGTGTCTCTGCCATCCTGCGGTCACCTCGGGGCAGTGTTATGATCAACTACAACCGAGGTCCTGTCCAAGGACCTGACAACTGAACAGTAGTGGACGTGACCTCTGACACATTGTCCGCTGCCCTCTGTCCTTCCCTCCAAATTGTCCTCTATAAATAGCAGATTATTCCACTGAGAAAGGGGATGAATCTTTGGTAACAAAAGCTTGCTCATTCGGTGGATATTTTATAATCGAGTACTCGCTGATATACGGGGCAAGTAAGCATTAGAAAATAATTGACTCGTAAGGTGCAGATCGGATTAACCAAATAATGGACGAAACGGGTACCCGACCCGCGCCTATTCCTATACAGATTTAGACCCTTTTTTGGATATATGAGAGACGGAAAGAAGCAGCTTTACTCTTCTTCGGGTAACTCTCTCCAATACAAAGCTGATGACAGCTACAGGCAATGATCCTCTGTTTTTTATTTTTAATTACTTAAATTTACAGTGATTATTTAGGAAAAAAAAAGTCTATTGTTACTGTAAGGGGAGAAAAAAACTATTTCGCTAATGGGTCGTATTTCATCGATTATCGTGCCGGAATGGACTGAAAATGCTTCGTCTTTTCTTTGATCAGTAAAGGAGCTTGACGTTTACAAGTACTTGTCCATTTCCGTGTTCGTCCCATCTTCGTAGTATTCAATTCCGTTTTCGTCCCGAATATTCATTTCTCATTGACTGCTGAAGCAAGTAACATGATGTGGGTCCGTACAGGAAAAATAAAACCTTCTAAATTTTTAATGACATCGATTTGGACTAATCTCGGCTAAAAAAATGTATCTTATTTTTTTCTTGACACTACACAACACGACAGGTATAGGGAAAGGGATATGAGGATGGTCATTCCGACTCGGATGAACCGAGGCCGCATCCTACTCCGGAACATTGGTCCCATCCGTCGTGACCACCTCGGCCTTACCCGGCATCTTGATGACCGAGGTGTCTCTGCCATCCTGCGGTCACCTCGGGGCAGTGTTATGATCAACTACAACCGAGGTCCTGTCCAAGGACCTGACAACTGAACAGTAGTGGACGTGACCTCTGACACATTGTCCGCTGCCCTCTGTCCTTCCCTCCAAATTGTCCTCTATAAATAGCAGATTATTCCACTGAGAAAGGGGATGAATCTTTGGTAACAAAAGCTTGCTCATTCGGTGGATATTTTATAATCGAGTACTCGCTGATATACGGGGCAAGTAAGCATTAGAAAATAATTGACTCGTAAGGTGCAGATCGGATTAACCAAATAATGGACGAAACGGGTACCCGACCCGCGCCTATTCCTATACAGATTTAGACCCTTTTTTGGATATATGAGAGACGGAAAGAAGCAGCTTTACTCTTCTTCGGGTAACTCTCTCCAATACAAAGCTGATGACAGCTACAGGCAATGATCCTCTGTTTTTTATTTTTAATTACTTAAATTTACAGTGATTATTTAGGAAAAAAAAAGTCTATTGTTACTGTAAGGGGAGAAAAAAACTATTTCGCTAATGCGTCGTATTTCATCGATTATCGTGCCGGAATGGACTGAAAATGCTTCGTCTTTTCTTTGATCAGTAAAGGAGCTTGACGTTTACAGGTAGTTGTCCATTTCCGTCTTTGTCCCGTCTTCGTAGTATTCAATTCCGTCTTCGTCCCGAATATTCATTTCTCATTGACTGCTGAAGCAAGTAACATGATGTGGGTCCGTACAGGAAAAATAAAACCCTCTAAATTTTTAATGACATCGATTTGGACTAATTTCGGCTAAAAAAATGTATATTATTTTTTTTCTTGACACTACACAACACGACAGGTATAGGGAAAGGGAGATGAGGATGGTCATTCCGACTCGAATGAACCGAGGCCGCATCCTACTCCGGAACATTGGTCCCATCCGTCGTGACCACCTCGGCCTTACCCGGCATCTTGATGACCGAGGTGTCTCTGCCATCCTGCGGTCACCTCGGGGCAGTGTTATGATCAACTACAACCGAGGTCCTGTCCAAGGACCTGACAACTGAACAGTAGTGGACGTGACCTCTGACACATTGTCCGCTGCCCTCTGTCCTTTCCTCCAAATTGTCCTCTATAAATAGCAGAATATTCCACTGAGAAAGGGGATGAATCTTTGGTAACAAAAGCTTACTCATTCGGTGGATATTTTATAATCGAGTACTCGCTGATATACGGGGCAAGTAAGCATTAGAAAATGATTGACTCGTAAGGTGCAGATCGGATTAACCAAATACTGGACGAAACGGGTACCCAACCCGCGCCTATTCCTATACAGATTTAGACCCTTTTTTGGATATATGAGAGACGGAAAGAAGCAGCTTTACTCTTCTCCGGGTAACCCTCTCCAATACAAAGCTGAAGACAGCTACAGGCAATGATCCTATGTTTTTTATTTTTAATTACTTAAATTTACAGTGATTATTTAGGAAATAAAAAGTCTATTGTTACTGTAAGGGGAGAAAAAAACTATTTCGCTAATGGGTCGTATTTCATCGATTATCGTGCGGGAATGGACTGAAAATGCTTCGTCTTTTCTTTGATCAGTAAAGGAGCTTGACGTTTACAAGTACTTGTCCATTTCCGTGTTCGTCCCATCTTCGTAGTATTCAATTCCGTTTTCGTCCCGAATATTCATTTCTCATTGACTGCTGAAGCAAGTAACATGATGTGGGTCCGTACAGGAAAAATAAAACCTTCTAAATTTTTAATGACATCGATTTGGACTAATCTCGGCTAAAAAAATGTATCTTATTTTTTTCTTGACACTACACAACACGACAGGTATAGGGAAAGGGATATGAGGATGGTCATTCCGACTCGGATGAACCGAGGCCGCATCCTACTCCGGAACATTGGTCCCATCCGTCGTGACCACCTCGGCCTTACCCGGCATCTTGATGACCGAGGTGTCTCTGCCATCCTGCGGTCACCTCGGGGCAGTGTTATGATCAACTACAACCGAGGTCCTGTCCAAGGACCTGACAACTGAACAGTAGTGGACGTGACCTCTGACACATTGTCCGCTGCCCTCTGTCCTTCCCTCCAAATTGTCCTCTATAAATAGCAGATTATTCCACTGAGAAAGGGGATGAATCTTTGGTAACAAAAGCTTGCTCATTCGGTGGATATTTTATAATCGAGTACTCGCTGATATACGGGGCAAGTAAGCATTAGAAAATAATTGACTCGTAAGGTGCAGATCGGATTAACCAAATAATGGACGAAACGGGTACCCGACCCGCGCCTATTCCTATACAGATTTAGACCCTTTTTTGGATATATGAGAGACGGAAAGAAGCAGCTTTACTCTTCTTCGGGTAACTCTCTCCAATACAAAGCTGATGACAGCTACAGGCAATGATCCTCTGTTTTTTATTTTTAATTACTTAAATTTACAGTGATTATTTAGGAAAAAAAAAGTCTATTGTTACTGTAAGGGGAGAAAAAAACTATTTCGCTAATGGGTCGTATTTCATCGATTATCGTGCCGGAATGGACTGAAAATGCTTCGTCTTTTCTTTGATCAGTAAAGGAGCTTGACGTTTACAGGTAGTTGTCCATTTCCGTCTTTGTCCCGTCTTCGTAGTATTCAATTCCGTCTTCGTCCCGAATATTCATTTCTCATTGACTGCTGAAGCAAGTAACATGATGTGGGTCCGTACAGGAAAAATAAAACCCTCTAAATTTTTAATGACATCGATTTGGACTAATTTCGGCTAAAAAAATGTATATTATTTTTTTTCTTGACACTACACAACACGACAGGTATAGGGAAAGGGAGATGAGGATGGTCATTCCGACTCGAATGAACCGAGGCCGCATCCTACTCCGGAACATTGGTCCCATCCGTCGTGACCACCTCGGCCTTACCCGGCATCTTGATGACCGAGGTGTCTCTGCCATCCTGCGGTCACCTCGGGGCAGTGTTATGATCAACTACAACCGAGGTCCTGTCCAAGGACCTGACAACTGAACAGTAGTGGACGTGACCTCTGACACATTGTCCGCTGCCCTCTGTCCTTTCCTCCAAATTGTCCTCTATAAATAGCAGAATATTCCACTGAGAAAGGGGATGAATCTTTGGTAACAAAAGCTTACTCATTCGGTGGATATTTTATAATCGAGTACTCGCTGATATACGGGGCAAGTAAGCATTAGAAAATGATTGACTCGTAAGGTGCAGATCGGATTAACCAAATACTGGACGAAACGGGTACCCAACCCGCGCCTATTCCTATACAGATTTAGACCCTTTTTTGGATATATGAGAGACGGAAAGAAGCAGCTTTACTCTTCTCCGGGTAACCCTCTCCAATACAAAGCTGAAGACAGCTACAGGCAATGATCCTATGTTTTTTATTTTTAATTACTTAAATTTACAGTGATTATTTAGGAAAAAAAAAGTCTATTGTTACTGTAAGGGGAGAAAAAAACTATTTCGCTAATGGGTCGTATTTCATCGATTATCGTGCGGGAATGGACTGAAAATGCTTCGTCTTTTCTTTGATCAGTAAAGGAGCTTGACGTTTACAAGTACTTGTCCATTTCCGTGTTCGTCCCGTCTTCGTAGTATTCAATTCCGTTTTCGTCCCGAATATTCATTTCTCATTGACTGCTGAAGCAAGTAACATGATATGGGTACGTACAGGAAAAATAAAACCTTCTAAATTTTTAATGACATCGATTTGGACTAATCTCGGCTAAAAAAATGTATCTTATTTTTTTCTTGACACTACACAACACGACAGGTATAGGGAAAGGGATATGAGGATGGTCATTCCGACTCGGATGAACCGAGGCCGCATCCTACTCCGGAACATTGGTCCCATCCGTCGTGACCACCTCGGCCTTACCCGGCATCTTGATGACCGAGGTGTCTCTGCCATCCTGCGGTCACCTCGGGGCAGTGTTATGATCAACTACAACCGAGGTCCTGTCCAAGGACCTGACAACTGAACAGTAGTGGACGTGACCTCTGACACATTGTCCGCTGCCCTCTGTCCTTCCCTCCAAATTGTCCTCTATAAATAGCAGATTATTCCACTGAGAAAGGGGATGAATCTTTGGTAACAAAAGCTTGCTCATTCGGTGGATATTTTATAATCGAGTACTCGCTGATATACGGGGCAAGTAAGCATTAGAAAATAATTGACTCGTAAGGTGCAGATCGGATTAACCAAATAATGGACGAAACGGGTACCCAACCAGCTCCTATTCCTATACAGATTTAGACCCTTTATTGGATATATGAGAGACGGAAAGAAGCAGATTTACTCTTCTCCGGGTAATCCTCTCCAATACAAAGCTGATGACAGCTACAGGCAATGATCCTCTGTTTTTTATTTTTAATTACTTAAATTTACAGTGATTACTTAGGAAAAAAAAAAGTCTATTGTTACTGTATGGGGAGAAATAAACTATTTCGCTAATGGGTCGTATTTCATCGATTTTCGTGCGGGAATGGACTGAAAATGCTTCGTCTTTTCTTTGATCAGTAAAGGAGCTTGACGTTTACAAGTACTTGTCCATTTCCGTGTTCGTCCCGTCTTCGTAGTATTCAATTCCGTCTTCGTCCCGAATATTCATTTCTCATTGACTGCTGAAGCAAGTAACATGATGTGGGTCCGTACAGGAAAAATAAAACCTTCTAAATTTTTAATGACATCGATTTGGACTAATCTCGGCTAAAAAAATTTATCTTATTTTTTTCTTGACACTACACAACACGACAGGTATAGGGAAAGGCATATGAGGATGGTCATTCCGACTCGGATGAACCGAGGCCGCATCCTACTCCGGAACATTGGTCCCATCCGTCGTGACCACCTCGGCCTTACCCGGCATCTTGATGACCGAGTTGTCTCTGCCATCCTGCGGTCACCTCGGGGCAGTGTTATGATCAACTACAACCGAGGTCCTGTCCAAGGATCGGACAACCGAACAGTAGTAGACGTGACCTCTGACACATTGTCCGCTGCCCTCTGTCCTTCCCTCCAAATTGTCCTCTACAAATAGCAGAATATTTCACTGAGAAATGGGATGAATCTTTGGTAAAAAAAGCTTGCTCATTCGGTGGATATTTTATAAACGAGTACTCGCTGATATACGTGGCAAGTAAGCATTAGAAAATTATTGACTCGTAAGGTGCAGATCGGATTAACCAAATAATGGACGAAACGGGTACCCGACCCGCGCCCATTCCTATACAGATTTAGACCCTTTTTTGGATATATGAGAGAGGGAAAGAAGCAGCTTTACTCTTCTCCTGGTAACTCTCTCCAATACAAAGCTGATGACAGCTACAGGCAATGATCCTCTGTTTTTTTATTTTTAATTACTTAAATTTACAGTGATTATTTAGGAAAAAAAAGCCTATTGTTACTTTAAGGGGAATAAAAAACTCTTTCGCTAATAGGTCCAATTTCATCGATTATTGTGCGGGAATGGACTGAAAATGTTTCGTCTTTTCTTTGATCAGTAAAGGAGCTTTACGTTTACAGGTACTTGTTCTTATTCGTCTTCGTCCTGTCTTCATAATATTCAATTCCGTTTTCGTCCCGAATATTCATTTCTCATTGACTGCTGAAGCAAGTAACATGATGTGGGTCCGTACAGGAAAAATAAAACCCTCTAAATTTTTAATGACATCGATTTGGACTAATTTCGGCTAAAAAAATGTATCTTATTTTTTTCTTGACACTACACAACACGACAGGTATAGGGAAAGGGAGATGAGGATGGTCATTCCAACTCGGATGAACCGAGGCCGCATCCTACTCCGGAACATTGGTCCCATCCGTCGTGACCACCTCGGCCTTACCCGGCATCTTGATGACCGAGGTGTCTCTGCCATCCTGCGGTCACCTCGGGGCAGTGTTATGATCAACTACAACCGAGGTCCTGTCCAAGGACCTGACAACTGAACAGTAGTGGACGTGACCTCTGACACATTGTCCGTTGCCCTCTGTCCTTCCCTCCAAATTGTCCTCTATAAATATCAGATTATTCCACTGAGAAAGGGGATGAATCTTTGGTAACAAAAGCTTGCTCATTCGGTGGATATTTTATAATCGAGTACTCGCTGATATACGGGGCAAGTAAGCATTAGAAAATGATTGACTCGTAAGGTGCAGATCGGATTAACCAAATAATGGACGAAACGGGTACCCAACCAGCACCTATTCCTATACAGATTTAGACCCTTTTTTGGATATATGAGAGATGGAAAGAAGCAGATTTACTCTTCTCCGGGTAATCCTCTCCAATACAAAGCTGATGACAGCTACAGGCAATGATCCTCTGTTTTTTATTTTTAATTACTTAAATTTACAGTGATTATTTAGGAAAAAAAAGTCTATTGTTACTGTATGGGGAGAAAAAAACTATTTCGCTAATGGGTCGTATTTCATCGATTATCGTGCGGGAATGGACTGAAAATGCTTCGTCTTTTCTTTGATCAGTAAAGGAGCTTGACGTTTACAAGTACTTGTCCATTTCCGTCTTCGTCCCGTCTTCGTAGTATTCAATTCCGTCTTCGTCCCGAATATTCATTTCTCATTGACTGCTGAAGCAAGTAACATGATGTGGGTCCGTACAGGAAAAATAAAACCCTCTAAATTTTTAATGACATCGATTTGGACTAATTTCGGCTAAAAAATTGTATATTATTTTTTTTCTTGACACTACACAACACGACAGGTATAGGGAAAGGGAGATGAGGATGGTCATTCCGACTCGGATGAACCGAGGCCGCATCCTACTCCGGAACATTGGTCCTATCCGTCGTGACCACCTCGGCCTTACCCGGCATCTTGACGACCGAGGTGTCTCTGCCATCCTGCGGTCACCTCGGGGCAGTGTTATGATCAACTACAACCGAGTTCCTGTCCAAGGACCTGACAACTGAACAGTAGTGGACGTGACCTCTGACACATTGTCCGCTGCCCTCTGTCCTTTCCTCCAAATTGTCCTCTATAAATAGCAGAATATTCCACTGAGAAAGGGGATGAATCTTTGGTAACAAAAGCTTACTCATTCGGTGGATATTTTATAATCGAGTACTCGCTGATATACGGGGCAAGTAAGCATTAGAAAATGATTGACTCGTAAGGTGCAGATCGGATTAAGCAAATACTGGACGAAACGGGTACCCAACCCGCGCCTATTCCTATACAGATTTAGACCCTTTTTTGGATATATGAGAGACGGAAAGAAGCAGCTTTACTCTTCTCCGGGTAACCCTCTCCAATACAAAGTTGAAGACAGCTACAGGCAATGATCCTATGTTTTTTATTTTTAATTACTTAAATTTACAGTGATTATTTAGGAAATAAAAAGTCTATTGTTACTGTAAGGGGAGAAAAAAACTATTTCGCTAATGGGTCGTATTTCATCGATTATCGTGCGGGAATGGACTGAAAATGCTTCGTCTTTTCTTTGATCAGTAAAGGAGCTTGACGTTTACAAGTACTTGTCAATTTCCGTGTTCGTCCCGTTTTCGTAGTATTCAATTCCGTTTTCGTCCCGAATATTCATTTCTCATTGACTGCTGAAGCAAGTAACATGATGTGGGTCCGTACAGGAAAAATAAAACCTTCTAAATTTTTAATGACATCGATTTGGACTAATCTCGGCTAAAAAAATGTATCTTATTTTTTTCTTGACACTACACAACACGACAGGTATAGGGAAAGGGATATGAGGATGCTCATTCCGACTCGGATGAACCGAGGCCGCATCCTACTCCGGAACATTGGTCCCATCCGTCGTGACCACCTCGGCCTTACCCGGCATCTTGATGACCGAGGTGTCTCTGCCATGCTGCGGTCACCTCGGGGCAGTGTTATGATCAACTACAACCGAGGTCCGGTCCAAGGACCTGACAACTGAACAGTAGTGGACGTGACCTCTGACACATTGTCCGCTGCCCTCTGTCCTTCCCTCCAAATTGTCCTCTATAAATAGCAGATTATTCCACTGAGAAAGGGGATGAATCTTTGGTAACAAAAGCTTGCTCATTCGGTGGATATTTTATAATCGAGTACTCGCTGATATACGGGGCAAGTAAGCATTAGAAAATAATTGACTCGTAAGGTGCAGATCGGATTAACCAAATAATGGACGAAACGGGTACCCAACCAGCTCCTATTCCTATACAGATTTAGACCCTTTATTGGATATATGAGAGACGGAAAGAAGCATATTTACTCTTCTCCGGGTAATCCTCTCCAATACAAAGCTGATGACAGCTACAGGCAATGATCCTCTGTTTTTTATTTTTAATTACTTAAATTTACAGTGATTACTTAGGAAAAAAAAAAGTCTATTGTTACTGTATGGGGAGAAATAAACTATTTCGCTAATGGGTCGTATTTCATCGATTTTCGTGCGGGAATGGACTGAAAATGCTTCGTCTTTTCTTTGATCAGTAAAGGAGCTTGACGTTTACAAGTACTTGTCCATTTTCGTCTTCGTCCCGTCTTCGTAGTATTCAATTCCGTCTTCGTCCCGAATATTCATTTCTCATTGACTGCTGAAGCAAGTAACATGATGTGGGTCCGTACAGGAAAAATAAAACCTTCTAAATTTTTAATGACATCGATTTGGACTAATCTCGGCTAAAAAAATTTATCTTATTTTTTTCTTGACACTACACAACACGACAGGTATAGGGAAAGGCATATGAGGATGGTCATTCCGACTCGGATGAACCGAGGCCGCATCCTACTCCGGAACATTGGTCCCATCCGTCGTGACCACCTCGGCCTTACCCGGCATCTTGATGACCGAGTTGTCTCTGCCATCCTGCGGTCACCTCGGGGCAGTGTTATGATCAACTACAACCGAGGTCCTGTCCAAGGATCGGACAACCGAACAGTAGTAGACGTGACCTCTGACACATTGTCCGCTGCCCTCTGTCCTTCCCTCCAAATTGTCCTCTACAAATAGCAGAATATTTCACTGAGAAATGGGATGAATCTTTGGTAAAAAAAGCTTGCTCATTCGGTGGATATTTTATAAACGAGTACTCGCTGATATACGTGGCAAGTAAGCATTAGAAAATTATTGACTCGTAAGGTGCAGATCGGATTAACCAAATAATGGACGAAACGGGTACCCGACCCGCGCCCATTCCTATACAGATTTAGACCCTTTTTTGGATATATGAGAGAGGGAAAGAAGCAGCTTTACTCTTCTCCTGGTAACTCTCTCCAATACAAAGCTGATGACAGCTACAGGCAATGATCCTCTGTTTTTTTATTTTTAATTACTTAAATTTACAGTGATTATTTAGGAAAAAAAAGCCTATTGTTACTTTAAGGGGAATAAAAAACTCTTTCGCTAATAGGTCCAATTTCATCGATTATTGTGCGGGAATGGACTGAAAATGTTTCGTCTTTTCTTTGATCAGTAAAGGAGCTTTACGTTTACAGGTACTTGTTCTTATTCGTCTTCGTCCTGTCTTCATAATATTAAATTCCGTTTTCGTCCCGAATATTCATTTCTCATTGACTGCTGAAGCAAGTAACATGATGTGGGTCCGTACAGGAAAAATAAAACCCTCTAAATTTTTAATGACATCGATTTGGACTAATTTCGGCTAAAAAAATGTATCTTATTTTTTTCTTGACACTACACAACACGACAGGTATAGGGAAAGGGAGATGAGGATGGTCATTCCAACTCGGATGAACCGAGGCCGCATCCTACTCCGGAACATTGGTCCCATCCGTCGTGACCACCTCGGCCTTACCCGGCATCTTGATGACCGAGGTGTCTCTGCCATCCTGCGGTCACCTCGGGGCAGTGTTATGATCAACTACAACCGAGGTCCTGTCCAAGGACCTGACAACTGAACAGTAGTGGACGTGACCTCTGACACATTGTCCGTTGCCCTCTGTCCTTCCCTCCAAATTGTCCTCTATAAATATCAGATTATTCCACTGAGAAAGGGGATGAATCTTTGGTAACAAAAGCTTGCTCATTCGGTGGATATTTTATAATCGAGTACTCGCTGATATACGGGGCAAGTAAGCATTAGAAAATGATTGACTCGTAAGGTGCAGATCGGATTAACCAAATAATGGACGAAACGGGTACCCAACCAGCACCTATTCCTATACAGATTTAGACCCTTTTTTGGATATATGAGAGATGGAAAGAAGCAGATTTACTCTTCTCCGGGTAATCCTCTCCAATACAAAGCTGATGACAGCTACAGGCAATGATCCTCTGTTTTTTATTTTTAATTACTTAAATTTACAGTGATTATTTAGGAAAAAAAAAGTCTATTGTTACTGTATGGGGAGAAAAAAACTATTTCGCTAATGGGTCGTATTTCATCGATTATCGTGCGGGAATGGACTGAAAATGCTTCGTCTTTTCTTTGATCAGTAAAGGAGCTTGACGTTTACAAGTACTTGTCCATTTCCGTCTTCGTCCCGTCTTCGTAGTATTCAATTCCGTCTTCGTCCCGAATATTCATTTCTCATTGACTGCTGAAGCAAGTAACATGATGTGGGTCCGTACAGGAAAAATAAAACCTTCTAAATTTTTAATGACATCGATTTGGACTAATTTCGGCTAAAAAAATGTATATTATTTTTTTTCTTGACACTACACAACACGACAGGTATAGGGAAAGGGAGATGAGGATGGTCATTCCGACTCGGATGAACCGAGGCCGCATCCTACTCCGGAACATTGGTCCTATCCGTCGTGACCACCTCGGCCTTACCCGGCATCTTGACGACCGAGGTGTCTCTGCCATCCTGCGGTCACCTCGGGGCAGTGTTATGATCAACTACAACCGAGTTCCTGTCCAAGGACCTGACAACTGAACAGTAGTGGACGTGACCTCTGACACATTGTCCGCTGCCCTCTGTCCTTTCCTCCAAATTGTCCTCTATAAATAGCAGAATATTCCACTGAGAAAGGGGATGAATCTTTGGTAACAAAAGCTTACTCATTCGGTGGATATTTTATAATCGAGTACTCGCTGATATACGGTGCAAGTAAGCATTAGAAAATGATTGACTCGTAAGGTGCAGATCGGATTAACCAAATACTGGACGAAACGGGTACCCAACCCGCGCCTATTCCTATACAGATTTAGACCCTTTTTTGGATATATGAGAGACGGAAAGAAGCAGCTTTACTCTTCTCCGGGTAACCCTCTCCAATACAAAGCTGAAGACAGCTACAGGCAATGATCCTATGTTTTTTATTTTTAATTACTTAAATTTACAGTGATTATTTAGGAAAAAAAAAGTCTATTGTTACTGTAAGGGGAGAAAAAAACTATTTCGCTAATGGGTCGTATTTCATAGATTATCGTGCGGGAATGGACTGAAAATGCTTCGTCTTTTCTTTGATCAGTAAAGGAGCTTGACGTTTACAAGTACTTGTCAATTTCCGTGTTCGTTCCGTTTTCGTAGTATTCAATTCCGTTTTCGTCCCGAATATTCATTTCTCATTGACTGCTGAAGCAAGTAACATGATGTGGGTCCGTACAGGAAAAATAAAACCTTCTAAATTTTTAATGACATCGATTTGGACTAATCTCGGCTAAAAAAATGTATCTTATTTTTTTCTTGACACTACACAACACGACAGGTATAGGGAAAGGGATATGAGGATGGTCATTCCGACTCGGATGAACCGAGGCCGCATCCTACTCCGGAACATTGGTCCCATCCGTCGTGACCACCTCGGCCTTACCCGGCATCTTGATGACCGAGGTGTCTCTGCCATGCTGCGGTCACCTCGGGGCAGTGTTATGATCAACTACAACCGAGGTCCGGTCCAAGGACCTGACAACTGAACAGTAGTGGACGTGACCTCTGACACATTGTCCGCTGCCCTCTGTCCTTCCCTCCAAATTGTCCTCTATAAATAGCAGATTATTCCACTGAGAAAGGGGATGAATCTTTGGTAACAAAATCTTGCTCATTCGGTGGATATTTTATAATCGAGTACTCGCTGATATACGGGGCAAGTAAGCATTAGAAAATAATTGACTCGTAAGGTGCAGATCGGATTAACCAAATAATGGACGAAACGGGTACCCAACCAGCTCCTATTCCTATACAGATTTAGACCCTTTATTGGATATATGAGAGACGGAAAGAAGCAGATTTACTCTTCTCCGGGTAATCCTCTCCAATACAAAGCTGATGACAGCTACAGGCAATGATCCTCTGTTTTTTATTTTTAATTACTTAAATTTACAGTGATTACTTAGGAAAAAAAAAAGTCTATTGTTACTGTATGGGGAGAAATAAACTATTTCGCTAATGGGTCGTATTTCATCGATTTTCGTGCGGGAATGGACTGAAAATGCTTCGTCTTTTCTTTGATCAGTAAAGGAGCTTGACGTTTACAAGTACTTGTCCATTTTCGTCTTCGTCCCGTCTTCGTAGTATTCAATTCCGTCTTCGTCCTGAATATTCATTTCTCATTGACTGCTGAAGCAAGTAACATGATGTGGGTCCGTACAGGAAAAATAAAACCTTCTAAATTTTTAATGACATCGATTTGGACTAATCTCGGCTAAAAAAATTTATCTTATTTTTTTCTTGACACTACACAACACGACAGGTATAGGGAAAGGCATATGAGGATGGTCATTCCGACTCGGATGAACCGAGGCCGCATCCTACTCCGGAACATTGGTCCCATCCGTCGTGACCACCTCGGCCTTACCCGGCATCTTGATGACCGAGTTGTCTCTGCCATCCTGCGGTCACCTCGGGGCAGTGTTATGATCAACTACAACCGAGGTCCTGTCCAAGGATCGGACAACCGAACAGTAGTAGACGTGACCTCTGACACATTGTCCGCTGCCCTCTGTCCTTCCCTCCAAATTGTCCTCTACAAATAGCAGAATATTTCACTGAGAAATGGGATGAATCTTTGGTAAAAAAAGCTTGCTCATTCGGTGGATATTTTATAAACGAGTACTCGCTGATATACGTGGCAAGTAAGCATTAGAAAATTATTGACTCGTAAGGTGCAGATCGGATTAACCAAATAATGGACGAAACGGGTACCCGACCCGCGCCCATTCCTATACAGATTTAGACCCTTTTTTGGATATATGAGAGAGGGAAAGAAGCAGCTTTACTCTTCTCCTGGTAACTCTCTCCAATACAAAGCTGATGACAGCTACAGGCAATGATCCTCTGTTTTTTTATTTTTAATTACTTAAATTTACAGTGATTATTTAGGAAAAAAAAGCCTATTGTTACTTTAAGGGGAATAAAAAACTCTTTCGCTAATAGGTCCAATTTCATCGATTATTGTGCGGGAATGGACTGAAAATGTTTCGTCTTTTCTTTGATCAGTAAAGGAGCTTTACGTTTACAGGTACTTGTTCTTATTCGTCTTCGTCCTGTCTTCATAATATTCAATTCCGTTTTCGTCCCGAATATTCATTTCTCATTGACTGCTGAAGCAAGTAACATGATGTGGGTCCGTACAGGAAAAATAAAACCCTCTAAATTTTTAATGACATCGATTTGGACTAATTTCGGCTAAAAAAATGTATCTTATTTTTTTCTTGACACTACACAACACGACAGGTATAGGGAAAGGGAGATGAGGATGGTCATTCCAACTCGGATGAACCGAGGCCGCATCCTACTCCGGAACATTGGTCCCATCCGTCGTGACCACCTCGGCCTTACCCGGCATCTTGATGACCGAGGTGTCTCTGCCATCCTGCGGTCACCTCGGGGCAGTGTTATGATCAACTACAACCGAGGTCCTGTCCAAGGACCTGACAACTGAACAGTAGTGGACGTGACCTCTGACACATTGTCCGTTGCCCTCTGTCCTTCCCTCCAAATTGTCCTCTATAAATATCAGATTATTCCACTGAGAAAGGGGATGAATCTTTGGTAACAAAAGCTTGCTCATTCGGTGGATATTTTATAATCGAGTACTCGCTGATATACGGGGCAAGTAAGCATTAGAAAATGATTGACTCGTAAGATGCAGATCGGATTAACCAAATAATGGACGAAACGGGTACCCAACCAGCACCTATTCCTATACAGATTTAGACCCTTTTTTGGATATATGAGAGATGGAAAGAAGCAGATTTACTCTTCTCCGGGTAATCCTCTCCAATACAAAGCTGATGACAGCTACAGGCAATGATCCTCTGTTTTTTATTTTTAATTACTTAAATTTACAGTGATTATTTAGGAAAAAAAAAGTCTATTGTTACTGTATGGGGAGAAAAAAACTATTTCGCTAATGGGTCGTATTTCATCGATTATCGTGCGGGAATGGACTGAAAATGCTTCGTCTTTTCTTTGATCAGTAAAGGAGCTTGACGTTTACAAGTACTTGTCCATTTCCGTCTTCGTCCCGTCTTCGTAGTATTCAATTCCGTCTTCGTCCCGAATATTCATTTCTCATTGACTGCTGAAGCAAGTAACATGATGTGGGTCCGTACAGGAAAAATAAAACCCTCTAAATTTTTAATGACATCGATTTGGACTAATTTCGGCTAAAAAAATGTATATTATTTTTTTTCTTGACACTACACAACACGACAGGTATAGGGAAAGGGAGATGAGGATGGTCATTCCGACTCGGATGAACCGAGGCCGCATCCTACTCCGGAACATTGGTCCTATCCGTCGTGACCACCTCGGCCTTACCCGGCATCTTGACGACCGAGGTGTCTCTGCCATCCTGCGGTCACCTCGGGGCAGTGTTATGATCAACTACAACCGAGTACCTGTCCAAGGACCTGACAACTGAACAGTAGTGGACGTGACCTCTGACACATTGTCCGCTGCCCTCTGTCCTTTCCTCCAAATTGTCCTCTATAAATAGCAGAATATTCCACTGAGAAAGGGGATGAATCTTTGGTAACAAAAGCTTACTCATTCGGTGGATATTTTATAATCGAGTACTCGCTGATATACGGGGCAAGTAAGCATTAGAAAATGATTGACTCGTAAGGTGCAGATCGGATTAACCAAATACTGGACGAAACGGGTACCCAACCCGCGCCTATTCCTATACAGATTTAGACCCTTTTTTGGATATATGAGAGACGGAAAGAAGCAGCTTTACTCTTCTCCGGGTAACCCTCTCCAATACAAAGCTGAAGACAGCTACAGGCAATGATCCTATGTTTTTTATTTTTAATTACTTAAATTTACAGTGATTATTTAGGAAATAAAAAGTCTATTGTTACTGTAAGGGGAGAAAAAAACTATTTCGCTAATGGGTCGTATTTCATCGATTATCGTGCGGGAATGGACTGAAAATGCTTCGTCTTTTCTTTGATCAGTAAAGGAGCTTGACGTTTACAAGTACTTGTCCATTTCCGTGTTCGTCCCGTCTTCGTAGTATTCAATTCCGTTTTCGTCCCGAATATTCATTTCTCATTGACTGCTGAAGCAAGTAATATGATGTGGGTCCGTACAGGAAAAATAAAACCTTCTAAATTTTTAATGACATCGATTTGGACTAATCTCGGCTAAAAAAATGTATCTTATTTTTTTCTTGACACTACACAACACGACAGGTATAGGGAAAGGGATATGAGGATGGTCATTCCGACTCGGATGAACCGAGGCCGCATCCTACTCCGGAACATTGGTCCCATCCGTCGTGACCACCTCGGCCTTACCCGGCATCTTGATGACCGAGGTGTCTCTGCCATGCTGCGGTCACCTCGGGGCAGTGTTATGATCAACTACAACCGAGTTCCTGTCCACGGACCTGACAACTGAACAGTAGTGGACGTGACCTCTGACACATTGTCCGCTGCCCTCTGTCCTTTCCTCCAAATTGTCCTCTATAAATAGCAGAATATTCCACTGAGAAAGGGGATGAATCTTTGGTAACAAAAGCTTACTCATTCGGTGGATATTTTATAATCGAGTACTCGCTGATATACGGGGCAAGTAAGCATTAGAAAATGATTGACTCGTAAGGTGCAGATCGGATTAACCAAATACTGGACGAAACGGGTACCCAACCCGCGCCTATTCCTATACAGATTTAGACCCTTTTTTGGATATATGAGAGACGGAAAGAAGCAGCTTTACTCTTCTCCGGGTAACCCTCTCCAATACAAAGCTGAAGACAGCTACAGGCAATGATCCTATGTTTTTTATTTTTAATTACTTAAATTTACAGTGATTATTTAGGAAATAAAAAGTCTATTGTTACTGTAAGGGGAGAAAAAAACTATTTCGCTAATGGGTCGTATTTCATCGATTATCGTGCGGGAATGGACTGAAAATGCTTCGTCTTTTCTTTGATCAGTAAAGGAGCTTGACGTTTACAAGTACTTGTCCATTTCCGTGTTCGTCCCGTCTTCGTAGTATTCAATTCCGTTTTCGTCCCGAATATTCATTTCTCATTGACTGCTGAAGCAAGTAATATGATGTGGGTCCGTACAGGAAAAATAAAACCTTCTAAATTTTTAATGACATCGATTTGGACTAATCTCGGCTAAAAAAATGTATCTTATTTTTTTCTTGACACTACACAACACGACAGGTATAGGGAAAGGGAGATGAGGATGGTCATTCCAACTCGGATGAACCGAGGCCGCATCCTACTCCGGAACATTGGTCCCATCCGTCGTGACCACCTCGGCCTTACCCGGCATCTTGATGACCGAGGTGTCTCTGCCATCCTGCGGTCACCTCGGGGCAGTGTTATGATCAACTACAACCGAGGTCCTGTCCAAGGACCTGACAACTGAACAGTAGTGGACGTGACCTCTGACACATTGTCCGTTGCCCTCTGTCCTTCCCTCCAAATTGTCCTCTATAAATATCAGATTATTCCACTGAGAAAGGGGATGAATCTTTGGTAACAAAAGCTTGCTCATTCGGTGGATATTTTATAATCGAGTACTCGCTGATATACGGGGCAAGTAAGCATTAGAAAATGATTGACTCGTAAGGTGCAGATCGGATTAACCAAATAATGGACGAAACGGGTACCCAACCAGCACCTATTCCTATACAGATTTAGACCTTTTTTTGGATATATGAGAGATGGAAAGAAGCAGATTTACTCTTCTCCGGGTAATCCTCTCCAATACAAAGCTGATGACAGCTACAGGCAATGATCCTCTGTTTTTTATTTTTAATTACTTAAATTTACAGTGATTATTTAGGAAAAAAAAAGTCTATTGTTACTGTATGGGGAGAAAAAAACTATTTCGCTAATGGGTCGTATTTCATCGATTATCGTGCGGGAATGGACTGAAAATGCTTCGTCTTTTCTTTGATCAGTAAAGGAGCTTGACGTTTACAAGTACTTGTCCATTTCCGTCTTCGTCCCGTCTTCGTAGTATTCAATTCCGTCTTCGTCCCGAATATTCATTTCTCATTGACTGCTGAAGCAAGTAACATGATGTGGGTCCGTACAGGAAAAATAAAACCCTCTAAATTTTTAATGACATCGATTTGGACTAATTTCGGCTAAAAAAATGTATATTATTTTTTTTCTTGACACTACACAACACGACAGGTATAGGGAAAGGGAGATGAGGATGGTCATTCCGACTCGGATGAACCGAGGCCGCATCCTACTCCGGAACATTGGTCCTATCCGTCGTGACCACCTCGGCCTTACCCGGCATCTTGACGACCGAGGTGTCTCTGCCATCCTGCGGTCACCTCGGGGCAGTGTTATGATCAACTACAACCGAGTTCCTGTCCAAGGACCTGACAACTGAACAGTAGTGGACGTGACCTCTGACACATTGTCCGCTGCCCTCTGTCCTTTCCTCCAAATTGTCCTCTATAAATAGCAGAATATTCCACTGAGAAAGGGGATGAATCTTTGGTAACAAAAGCTTACTCATTCGGTGGATATTTTATAATCGAGTACTCGCTGATATACGGGGCAAGTAAGCATTAGAAAATGATTGACTCGTAAGGTGCAGATCGGATTAACCAAATACTGGACGAAACGGGTACCCAACCCGCGCCTATTCCTATACAGATTTAGACCCTTTTTTGGATATATGAGAGACGGAAAGAAGCAGCTTTACTCTTCTCCGGGTAACCCTCTCCAATACAAAGCTGAAGACAGCTACAGGCAATGATCCTATGTTTTTTATTTTTAATTACTTAAATTTACAGTGATTATTTAGGAAATAAAAAGTCTATTGTTACTGTAAGGGGAGAAAAAAACTATTTCGCTAATGGGTCGTATTTCATCGATTATCGTGCGGGAATGGACTGAAAATGCTTCGTCTTTTCTTTGATCAGTAAAGGAGCTTGACGTTTACAAGTACTTGTCCATTTCCGTGTTCGTCCCGTCTTCGTAGTATTCAATTCCGTTTTCGTCCCGAATATTCATTTCTCATTGACTGCTGAAGCAAGTAATATGATGTGGGTCCGTACAGGAAAAATAAAACCTTCTAAATTTTTAATGACATCGATTTGGACTAATCTCGGCTAAAAAAATGTATCTTATTTTTTTCTTGACACTACACAACACGACAGGTATAGGGAAAGGGATATGAGGATGGTCATTCCGACTCGGATGAACCGAGGCCGCATCCTACTCCGGAACATTGGTCCCATCCGTCGTGACCACCTCGGCCTTACCCGGCATCTTGATGACCGAGGTGTCTCTGCCATCCTGCGGTCACCTCGGGGCAGTGTTATGATCAACTACAACCGAGGTCCTGTCCAAGGACCTGACAACTGAACAGTAGTGGACGTGACCTCTGACACATTGTCCGCTGCCCTCTGTCCTTCCCTCCAAATTGTCCTCTATAAATAGCAGATTATTCCACTGAGAAAGGGGATGAATCTTTGGTAACAAAAGCTTGCTCATTCGGTGGATATTTTATAATCGAGTACTCGCTGATATACGGTGCAAGTAAGCGTTAGAAAATGATTGACTCGTAAGGTGCAGATCGGATTAACCAAATACTGGACGAAACGGGTACCCGACCCGCGCCTATTCCTATACAGATTTAGACCCTTTTTTGGATATATGAGAGACGGAAAGAAGCAGCTTTACTCTTCTCCGGGTAACCCTCTCCAATACAAAGCTGAAGACAGCTACAGGCAATGATCCTATGTTTTTTATTTTTAATTACTTAAATTTACAGTGATTATTTAGGAAAAAAAAAGTCTATTGTTACTGTAAGGGGAGAAAAAAACTATTTCGCTAATGGGTCGTATTTCATAGATTATCGTGCGGGAATGGACTGAAAATGCTTCGTCTTTTCTTTGATCAGTAAAGGAGCTTGACGTTTACAAGTACTTGTCAATTTCCGTGTTCGTCCCGTCTTCGTAGTATTCAATTCCGTTTTCGTCTCGAATATTCATTTCTCATTGACTGCTGAAGCAAGTAACATGATGTGGGTCCGTACAGGAAAAATAAAACCTTCTAAATTTTTAATGACATCGATTTGGACTAATCTCGGCTAAAAAAATGTATCTTATTTTTTTCTTGACACTACACAACACGACAGGTATAGGGAAAGGGATATGAGGATGGTCATTCCGACTCGGATGAACCGAGGCCGCATCCTACTCCGGAACATTGGTCCAATCCGTCGTGACCACCTCGGCCTTACCCGGCATCTTGATGACCGAGGTGTCTCTGCCATCCTGCGGTCACCTCGGGGCAGTGTTATGATCAACTACAACCGAGGTCCTGTCCAAGGACCTGACAACTGAACAGTAGTGGACGTGACCTCTGACACATTGTCCGCTGCCCTCTGTCCTTCCCTCCAAATTGTCCTCTATAAATAGCAGATTATTCCACTGAGAAAGGGGATGAATCTTTGGTAACAAAAGCTTGCTCATTCGGTGGATATTTTATAATCGAGTACTCGCTGATATACGGTGCAAGTAAGCATTAGAAAATGATTGACTCGTAAGGTGCAGATCGGATTAACCAAATACTGGACGAAACGGGTACCCGACCCGCGCCTATTCCTATACAGATTTAGACCCTTTTTTGGATATATGAGAGACGGAAAGAAGCAGCTTTACTCTTCTCCGGGTAACCCTCTCTAATACAAAGCTGAAGACAACTACAGGCAATGATCCTATGTTTTTTATTTTTAATTACTTAAATTTACAGTGATTATTTAGGAAAAAAAAAGTCTATTGTTACTGTAAGGGGAGAAAAAAACTATTTCGCTAATGGGTCGTATTTAATAGATTATCGTGCGGGAATGGACTGAAAATGCTTCGTCTTTTCTTTGATCAGTAAAGGAGCTTGACGTTTACAAGTACTTGTCAATTTCCGTGTTCGTCCCGTCTTCGTAGTATTCAATTCCGTTTTCGTCTCGAATATTCATTTCTCATTGACTGCTGAAGCAAGTAACATGATGTGGGTCCGTACAGGAAAAATAAAACCTTCTAAATTTTTAATGACATCGATTTGGACTAATCTCGGCTAAAAAAATGTATCTTATTTTTTTCTTGACACTACACAACACGACAGGTATAGGGAAAGGGATATGAGGATGGTCATTCCGACTCGGATGAACCGAGGCCGCATCCTACTCCGGAACATTGGTCCCATCCGTCGTGACCACCTCGGCCTTACCCGGCATCTTGATGACCGAGGTGTCTCTGCCATCCTGCGGTCACCTCGGGGCAGTGTTATGATCAACTACAACCGAGGTCCTGTCCAAGGACCTGACAACTGAACAGTAGTGGACGTGACCTCTGACACATTGTCCGCTGCCCTCTGTCCTTCCCTCCAAATTGTCCTCTATAAATAGCAGATTATTCCACTGAGAAAGGGGATGAATCTTTGGTAACAAAAGCTTGCTCATTCGGTGGATATTTTATAATCGAGTAATCGCTGATATACGGGGCAAGTAAGCATTAGAAAATAATTGACTCGTAAGGTGCAGATCGGATTAACCAAATAATGGACGAAACGGGTACCCAACCAGCTCCTATTCCTATACAGATTTAGACCCTTTATTGGATATATGAGAGACGGAAAGAAGCAGATTTACTCTTCTCCGGGTAATCCTCTCCAATACAAAGCTGATGACAGCTACAGGCAATGATCCTCTGTTTTTTATTTTTAATTACTTAAATTTACAATGATTACTTAGGAAAAAAAAAGTCTATTGTTACTGTATGGGGAGAAATAAACTATTTCGCTAATGGGTCGTATTTCATCGATTTTCGTGCGGGAATGGACTGAAAATGCTTCGTCTTTTCTTTGATCAGTAAAGGAGCTTGACGTTTACAAGTACTTGTCCATTTCCGTCTTCGTCCCGTCTTCGTAGTATTCAATTCCGTCTTCGTCCCGAATATTCATTTCTCATTGACTGCTGAAGCAAGTAACATGATGTGGGTCCGTACAGGAAAAATAAAACCTTTTAAATTTTTAATGACATCGATTTGGACTAATCTCGGCTAAAAAAATTTATCTTATTTTTTTCTTGACACTACACAACACGACAGGTATAGGGAAAGGCATATGAGGATGGTCATTCCGACTCGGATGAACCGAGGCCGCATCCTACTCCGGAACATTGGTCCCATCCGTCGTGACCACCTCGGCCTTACCCGGCATCTTGATGACCGAGTTGTCTCTGCCATCCTGCGGTCACCTCGGGGCAGTGTTATGATCAACTACAACCGAGGTCCTGTCCAAGGATCGGACAACCGAACAGTAGTAGACGTGACCTCTGACACATTGTCCGCTGCCCTCTGTCCTTCCCTCCAAATTGTCCTCTACAAATAGCAGAATATTTCACTGAGAAATGGGATGAATCTTTGGTAAAAAAAGCTTGCTCATTCGGTGGATATTTTATAAACGAGTACTTGCTGATATACGTGGCAAGTAAGCATTAGAAAATTATTGACTCGTAAGGTGCAGATCGGATTAACCAAATAATGGACGAAACGGGTACCCGACCCGCGCCCATTCCTATACAGATTTAGACCCTTTTTTGGATATATGAGAGAGGGAAAGAAGCAGCTTTACTCTTCTCCTGGTAACTCTCTCCAATACAAAGCTGATGACAGCTACAGGCAATGATCCTCTGTTTTTTTATTTTTAATTACTTAAATTTACAGTGATTATTTAGGAAAAAAAAGCCTATTGTTACTTTAAGGGGAATAAAAAACTCTTTCGCTAATAGGTCCAATTTCATCGATTATTGTGCGGGAATGGACTGAAAATGTTTCGTCTTTTCTTTGATCAGTAAAGGAGCTTTACGTTTACAGGTAATTGTTCTTATTCGTCTTCGTCCTGTCTTCATAATATTCAATTCCGTTTTCGTCCCGAATATTCATTTCTCATTGACTGCTGAAGCAAGTAACATGATGTGGGTCCGTACAGGAAAAATAAAACCTTCTAAATTTTTAATGACATCGATTTGGACTAATCTCGGCTAAAAAAATGTATCTTATTTTTTTCTTGACACTACACAACACGACAGGTATAGGGAAAGGGATATGAGGATGGTCATTCCGACTCGGATGAACCGAGGCCGCATCCTACTCCGGAACATTGGTCCCATCCGTCGTGACCACCTCGGCCTTACCCGGCATCTTGATGACCGAGGTGTCTCTGCCATGCTGCGGTCACCTCGGGGCAGTGTTATGATCAACTACAACCGAGGTCCGGTCCAAGGACCTGACAACTGAACAGTAGTGGACGTGACCTCTGACACATTGTCCGCTGCCCTCTGTCCTTCCCTCCAAATTGTCCTCTATAAATAGCAGATTATTCCACTGAGAAAGGGGATGAATCTTTGGTAACAAAAGCTTGCTCATTCGGTGGATATTTTATAATCGAGTACTCGCTGATATACGGGGCAAGTAAGCATTAGAAAATAATTGACTCGTAAGGTGCAGATCGGATTAACCAAATAATGGACGAAACGGGTACCCAACCAGCTCCTATTCCTATACAGATTTAGACCCTTTATTGGATATATGAGAGACGGAAAGAAGCAGATTTACTCTTCTCCGGGTAATCCTCTCCAATACAAAGCTGATGACAGCTACAGGCAATGATCCTCTGTTTTTTATTTTTAATTACTTAAATTTACAGTGATTACTTAGGAAAAAAAAAAGTCTATTGTTACTGTATGGGGAGAAATAAACTATTTCGCTAATGGGTCGTATTTCATCGATTTTCGTGCGGGAATGGACTGAAAATGCTTCGTCTTTTCTTTGATCAGTAAAGGAGCTTGACGTTTACAAGTACTTGTCCATTTTCGTCTTCGTCCCGTCTTCGTAGTATTCAATTCCGTCTTCGTCCCGAATATTCATTTCTCATTGACTGCTGAAGCAAGTAACATGATGTGGGTCCGTACAGGAAAAATAAAACCTTCTAAATTTTTAATGACATCGATTTGGACTAATCTCGGCTAAAAAAATTTATCTTATTTTTTTCTTGACACTACACAACACGACAGGTATAGGGAAAGGCATATGAGGATGGTCATTCCGACTCGGATGAACCGAGGCCGCATCCTACTCCGGAACATTGGTCCCATCCGTCGTGACCACCTCGGCCTTACCCGGCATCTTGATGACCGAGTTGTCTCTGCCATCCTGCGGTCACCTCGGGGCAGTGTTATGATCAACTACAACCGAGGTCCTGTCCAAGGATCGGACAACCGAACAGTAGTAGACGTGACCTCTGACACATTGTCCGCTGCCCTCTGTCCTTCCCTCCAAATTGTCCTCTACAAATAGCAGAATATTTCACTGAGAAATGGGATGAATCTTTGGTAAAAAAAGCTTGCTCATTCGGTGGATATTTTATAAACGAGTACTCGCTGATATACGTGGCAAGTAAGCATTAGAAAATTATTGACTCGTAAGGTGCAGATCGGATTAACCAAATAATGGACGAAACGGGTACCCGACCCGCGCCCATTCCTATACAGATTTAGACCCTTTTTTGGATATATGAGAGAGGGAAAGAAGCAGCTTTACTCTTCTCCTGGTAACTCTCTCCAATACAAAGCTGATGACAGCTACAGGCAATGATCCTCTGTTTTTTTATTTTTAATTACTTAAATTTACAGTGATTATTTAGGAAAAAAAAGCCTATTGTTACTTTAAGGGGAATAAAAAACTCTTTCGCTAATAGGTCCAATTTCATCGATTATTGTGCGGGAATGGACTGAAAATGTTTCGTCTTTTCTTTGATCAGTAAAGGAGCTTTACGTTTACAGGTACTTGTTCTTATTCGTCTTCGTCCTGTCTTCATAATATTCAATTCCGTTTTCGTCCCGAATATTCATTTCTCATTGACTGCTGAAGCAAGTAACATGATGTGGGTCCGTACAGGAAAAATAAAACCCTCTAAATTTTTAATGACATCGATTTGGACTAATTTCGGCTAAAAAAATGTATCTTATTTTTTTCTTGACACTACACAACACGACAGGTATAGGGAAAGGGAGATGAGGATGGTCATTCCAACTCGGATGAACCGAGGCCGCATCCTACTCCGGAACATTGGTCCCATCCGTCGTGACCACCTCGGCCTTACCCGGCATCTTGATGACCGAGGTGTCTCTGCCATCCTGCGGTCACCTCGGGGCAGTGTTATGATCAACTACAACCGAGGTCCTGTCCAAGGACCTGACAACTGAACAGTAGTGGACGTGACCTCTGACACATTGTCCGTTGCCCTCTGTCCTTCCCTCCAAATTGTCCTCTATAAATATCAGATTATTCCACTGAGAAAGGGGATGAATCTTTGGTAACAAAAGCTTGCTCATTCGGTGGATATTTTATAATCGAGTACTCGCTGATATACGGGGCAAGTAAGCATTAGAAAATGATTGACTCGTAAGGTGCAGATCGGATTAACCAAATAATGGACGAAACGGGTACCCAACCAGCACCTATTCCTATACAGATTTAGACCCTTTTTTGGATATATGAGAGATGGAAAGAAGCAGATTTACTCTTCTCCGGGTAATCCTCTCCAATACAAAGCTGATGACAGCTACAGGCAATGATCCTCTGTTTTTTATTTTTAATTACTTAAATTTACAGTGATAATTTAGGAAAAAAAAAGTCTATTGTTACTGTATGGGGAGAAAAAAACTATTTCGCTAATGGGTCGTATTTAATCGATTATCGTGCGGGAATGGACTGAAAATGCTTCGTCTTTTCTTTGATCAGTAAAGGAGCTTGACGTTTACAAGTACTTGTCAATTTCCGTGTTCGTCCCGTCTTCGTAGTATTCAATTCCGTTTTCGTCTCGAATATTCATTTCTCATTGACTGCTGAAGCAAGTAACATGATGTGGGTCCGTACAGGAAAAATAAAACCTTCTAAATTTTTAATGACATCGATTTGGACTAATCTCGGCTAAAAAAATGTATCTTATTTTTTTCTTGACACTACACAACACGACAGGTATAGGGAAAGGGATATGAGGATGGTCATTCCGACTCGGATGAACCGAGGCCGCATCCTACTCCGGAACATTGGTCCCATCCGTCGTGACCACCTCGGCCTTACCCGGCATCTTGATGACCGAGGTGTCTCTGCCATCCTGCGGTCACCTCGGGGCAGTGTTATGATCAACTACAACCGAGGTCCTGTCCAAGGACCTGACAACTGAACAGTAGTGGACGTGACCTCTGACACATTGTCCGCTGCCCTCTGTCCTTCCCTCCAAATTGTCCTCTATAAATAGCAGATTATTCCACTGAGAAAGGGGATGAATCTTTGGTAACAAAAGCTTGCTCATTCGGTGGATATTTTATAATCGAGTAATCGCTGATATACGGGGCAAGTAAGCATTAGAAAATAATTGACTCGTAAGGTGCAGATCGGATTAACCAAATAATGGACGAAACGGGTACCCAACCAGCTCCTATTCCTATACAGATTTAGACCCTTTATTGGATATATGAGAGACGGAAAGAAGCAGATTTACTCTTCTCCGGGTAATCCTCTCCAATACAAAGCTGATGACAGCTACAGGCAATGATCCTCTGTTTTTTATTTTTAATTACTTAAATTTACAATGATTACTTAGGAAAAAAAAAGTCTATTGTTACTGTATGGGGAGAAATAAACTATTTCGCTAATGGGTCGTATTTCATCGATTTTCGTGCGGGAATGGACTGAAAATGCTTCGTCTTTTCTTTGATCAGTAAAGGAGCTTGACGTTTACAAGTACTTGTCCATTTCCGTCTTCGTCCCGTCTTCGTAGTATTCAATTCCGTCTTCGTCCCGAATATTCATTTCTCATTGACTGCTGAAGCAAGTAACATGATGTGGGTCCGTACAGGAAAAATAAAACCTTTTAAATTTTTAATGACATCGATTTGGACTAATCTCGGCTAAAAAAATTTATCTTATTTTTTTCTTGACACTACACAACACGACAGGTATAGGGAAAGGCATATGAGGATGGTCATTCCGACTCGGATGAACCGAGGCCGCATCCTACTCCGGAACATTGGTCCCATCCGTCGTGACCACCTCGGCCTTACCCGGCATCTTGATGACCGAGTTGTCTCTGCCATCCTGCGGTCACCTCGGGGCAGTGTTATGATCAACTACAACCGAGGTCCTGTCCAAGGATCGGACAACCGAACAGTAGTAGACGTGACCTCTGACACATTGTCCGCTGCCCTCTGTCCTTCCCTCCAAATTGTCCTCTACAAATAGCAGAATATTTCACTGAGAAATGGGATGAATCTTTGGTAAAAAAAGCTTGCTCATTCGGTGGATATTTTATAAACGAGTACTTGCTGATATACGTGGCAAGTAAGCATTAGAAAATTATTGACTCGTAAGGTGCAGATCGGATTAACCAAATAATGGACGAAACGGGTACCCGACCCGCGCCCATTCCTATACAGATTTAGACCCTTTTTTGGATATATGAGAGAGGGAAAGAAGCAGCTTTACTCTTCTCCTGGTAACTCTCTCCAATACAAAGCTGATGACAGCTACAGGCAATGATCCTCTGTTTTTTTATTTTTAATTACTTAAATTTACAGTGATTATTTAGGAAAAAAAAGCCTATTGTTACTTTAAGGGGAATAAAAAACTCTTTCGCTAATAGGTCCAATTTCATCGATTATTGTGCGGGAATGGACTGAAAATGTTTCGTCTTTTCTTTGATCAGTAAAGGAGCTTTACGTTTACAGGTAATTGTTCTTATTCGTCTTCGTCCTGTCTTCATAATATTCAATTCCGTTTTCGTCCCGAATATTCATTTCTCATTGACTGCTGAAGCAAGTAACATGATGTGGGTCCGTACAGGAAAAATAAAACCTTCTAAATTTTTAATGACATCGATTTGGACTAATCTCGGCTAAAAAAATGTATCTTATTTTTTTCTTGACACTACACAACACGACAGGTATAGGGAAAGGGATATGAGGATGGTCATTCCGACTCGGATGAACCGAGGCCGCATCCTACTCCGGAACATTGGTCCCATCCGTCGTGACCACCTCGGCCTTACCCGGCATCTTGATGACCGAGGTGTCTCTGCCATGCTGCGGTCACCTCGGGGCAGTGTTATGATCAACTACAACCGAGGTCCGGTCCAAGGACCTGACAACTGAACAGTAGTGGACGTGACCTCTGACACATTGTCCGCTGCCCTCTGTCCTTCCCTCCAAATTGTCCTCTATAAATAGCAGATTATTCCACTGAGAAAGGGGATGAATCTTTGGTAACAAAAGCTTGCTCATTCGGTGGATATTTTATAATCGAGTACTCGCTGATATACGGGGCAAGTAAGCATTAGAAAATAATTGACTCGTAAGGTGCAGATCGGATTAACCAAATAATGGACGAAACGGGTACCCAACCAGCTCCTATTCCTATACAGATTTAGACCCTTTATTGGATATATGAGAGACGGAAAGAAGCAGATTTACTCTTCTCCGGGTAATCCTCTCCAATACAAAGCTGATGACAGCTACAGGCAATGATCCTCTGTTTTTTATTTTTAATTACTTAAATTTACAGTGATTACTTAGGAAAAAAAAAAGTCTATTGTTACTGTATGGGGAGAAATAAACTATTTCGCTAATGGGTCGTATTTCATCGATTTTCGTGCGGGAATGGACTGAAAATGCTTCGTCTTTTCTTTGATCAGTAAAGGAGCTTGACGTTTACAAGTACTTGTCCATTTTCGTCTTCGTCCCGTCTTCGTAGTATTCAATTCCGTCTTCGTCCCGAATATTCATTTCTCATTGACTGCTGAAGCAAGTAACATGATGTGGGTCCGTACAGGAAAAATAAAACCTTCTAAATTTTTAATGACATCGATTTGGACTAATCTCGGCTAAAAAAATTTATCTTATTTTTTTCTTGACACTACACAACACGACAGGTATAGGGAAAGGCATATGAGGATGGTCATTCCGACTCGGATGAACCGAGGCCGCATCCTACTCCGGAACATTGGTCCCATCCGTCGTGACCACCTCGGCCTTACCCGGCATCTTGATGACCGAGTTGTCTCTGCCATCCTGCGGTCACCTCGGGGCAGTGTTATGATCAACTACAACCGAGGTCCTGTCCAAGGATCGGACAACCGAACAGTAGTAGACGTGACCTCTGACACATTGTCCGCTGCCCTCTGTCCTTCCCTCCAAATTGTCCTCTACAAATAGCAGAATATTTCACTGAGAAATGGGATGAATCTTTGGTAAAAAAAGCTTGCTCATTCGGTGGATATTTTATAAACGAGTACTCGCTGATATACGTGGCAAGTAAGCATTAGAAAATTATTGACTCGTAAGGTGCAGATCGGATTAACCAAATAATGGACGAAACGGGTACCCGACCCGCGCCCATTCCTATACAGATTTAGACCCTTTTTTGGATATATGAGAGAGGGAAAGAAGCAGCTTTACTCTTCTCCTGGTAACTCTCTCCAATACAAAGCTGATGACAGCTACAGGCAATGATCCTCTGTTTTTTTATTTTTAATTACTTAAATTTACAGTGATTATTTAGGAAAAAAAAGCCTATTGTTACTTTAAGGGGAATAAAAAACTCTTTCGCTAATAGGTCCAATTTCATCGATTATTGTGCGGGAATGGACTGAAAATGTTTCGTCTTTTCTTTGATCAGTAAAGGAGCTTTACGTTTACAGGTACTTGTTCTTATTCGTCTTCGTCCTGTCTTCATAATATTCAATTCCGTTTTCGTCCCGAATATTCATTTCTCATTGACTGCTGAAGCAAGTAACATGATGTGGGTCCGTACAGGAAAAATAAAACCCTCTAAATTTTTAATGACATCGATTTGGACTAATTTCGGCTAAAAAAATGTATCTTATTTTTTTCTTGACACTACACAACACGACAGGTATAGGGAAAGGGAGATGAGGATGGTCATTCCAACTCGGATGAACCGAGGCCGCATCCTACTCCGGAACATTGGTCCCATCCGTCGTGACCACCTCGGCCTTACCCGGCATCTTGATGACCGAGGTGTCTCTGCCATCCTGCGGTCACCTCGGGGCAGTGTTATGATCAACTACAACCGAGGTCCTGTCCAAGGACCTGACAACTGAACAGTAGTGGACGTGACCTCTGACACATTGTCCGTTGCCCTCTGTCCTTCCCTCCAAATTGTCCTCTATAAATATCAGATTATTCCACTGAGAAAGGGGATGAATCTTTGGTAACAAAAGCTTGCTCATTCGGTGGATATTTTATAATCGAGTACTCGCTGATATACGGGGCAAGTAAGCATTAGAAAATGATTGACTCGTAAGGTGCAGATCGGATTAACCAAATAATGGACGAAACGGGTACCCAACCAGCACCTATTCCTATACAGATTTAGACCCTTTTTTGGATATATGAGAGATGGAAAGAAGCAGATTTACTCTTCTCCGGGTAATCCTCTCCAATACAAAGCTGATGACAGCTACAGGCAATGATCCTCTGTTTTTTATTTTTAATTACTTAAATTTACAGTGATTATTTAGGAAAAAAAAAGTCTATTGTTACTGTATGGGGAGAAAAAAACTATTTCGCTAATGGGTCGTATTTCATCGATTATCGTGCGGGAATGGACTGAAAATGCTTCGTCTTTTCTTTGATCAGTAAAGGAGCTTGACGTTTACAAGTACTTGTCCATTTCCGTCCTCGTCCCGTCTTCGTAGTATTCAATTCCGTCTTCGTCCCGAATATTCATTTCTCATTGACTGCTGAAGCAAGTAACATGATGTGGGTCCGTACAGGAAAAATAAAACCCTCTAAATTTTTAATGACATCGATTTGGACTAATTTCGGCTAAAAAAATGTATATTATTTTTTTTCTTGACACTACACAACACGACAGGTATAGGGAAAGGGAGATGAGGATGGTCATTCCGACTCGGATGAACCGAGGCCGCATCCTACTCCGGAACATTGGTCCTATCCGTCGTGACCACCTCGGCCTTACCCGGCATCTTGACGACCGAGGTGTCTCTGCCATCCTGCGGTCACCTCGGGGCAGTGTTATGATCAACTACAACCGAGTTCCTGTCCAAGGACCTGACAACTGAACAGTAGTGGACGTGACCTCTGACACATTGTCCGCTGCCCTCTGTCCTTTCCTCCAAATTGTCCTCTATAAATAGCAGAATATTCCACTGAGAAAGGGGATGAATCTTTGGTAACAAAAGCTTACTCATTCGGTGGATATTTTATAATCGAGTACTCGCTGATATACGGGGCAAGTAAGCATTAGAAAATGATTGACTCGTAAGGTGCAGATCGGATTAACCAAATACTGGACGAAACGGGTACCCAACCCGCGCCTATTCCTATACAGATTTAGACCCTTTTTTGGATATATGAGAGACGGAAAGAATCAGCTTTACTCTTCTCCGGGTAACCCTCTCCAATACAAAGCTGAAGACAGCTACAGGCAATGATCCTATGTTTTTTATTTTTAATTACTTAAATTTACAGTGATTATTTAGGAAATAAAAAGTCTATTGTTACTGTAAGGGGAGAAAAAAACTATTTCGCTAATGGGTCGTATTTCATCGATTATCGTGCGGGAATGGACTGAAAATGCTTCGTCTTTTCTTTGATCAGTAAAGGAGCTTGACGTTTACAAGTACTTGTCCATTTCCGTGTTCGTCCCGTCTTCGTAGTATTCAATTCCGTTTTCGTCCCGAATATTCATTTCTCATTGACTGCTGAAGCAAGTAATATGATGTGGGTCCGTACAGGAAAAATAAAACCTTCTAAATTTTTAATGACATCGATTTGGACTAATCTCAGCTAAAAAAATGTATCTTATTTTTTTCTTGACACTACACAACACGACAGGTATAGGGAAAGGGATATGAGGATGGTCATTCCGACTCGGATGAACCGAGGCCGCATCCTACTCCGGAACATTGGTCCCATCCGTCGTGACCACCTCGGCCTTACCCGGCATCTTGATGACCGAGGTGTCTCTGCCATCCTGCGGTCACCTCGGGGCAGTGTTATGATCAACTACAACCGAGGTCCTGTCCAAGGACCTGACAACTGAACAGTAGTGGACGTGACCTCTGACACATTGTCCGCTGCCCTCTGTCCTTCCCTCCAAATTGTCCTCTATAAATAGCAGATTATTCCACTGAGAAAGGGGATGAATCTTTGGTAACAAAAGCTTGCTCATTCGGTGGATATTTTATAATCGAGTACTCGCTGATATACGGTGCAAGTAAGCATTAGAAAATGATTGACTCGTAAGGTGCAGATCGGATTAACCAAATACTGGACGAAACGGGTACCCGACCCGCGCCTATTCCTATACAGATTTAGACCCTTTTTTGGATATATGAGAGACGGAAAGAAGCAGCTTTACTCTTCTCCGGGTAACCCTCTCCAATACAAAGCTGAAGACAGCTACAGGCAATGATCCTATGTTTTTTATTTTTAATTACTTAAATTTACAGTGATTATTTAGGAAAAAAAAAGTCTATTGTTACTGTAAGGGGAGAAAAAAACTATTTCGCTAATGGGTCGTATTTCATAGATTATCGTGCGGGAATGGACTGAAAATGCTTCGTCTTTTCTTTGATCAGTAAAGGAGCTTGACGTTTACAAGTACTTGTCAATTTCCGTGTTCGTCCCGTCTTCGTAGTATTCAATTCCGTTTTCGTCTCGAATATTCATTTCTCATTGACTGCTGAAGCAAGTAACATGATGTGGGTCCGTACAGGAAAAATAAAACCTTCTAAATTTTTAATGACATCGATTTGGACTAATCTCGGCTAAAAAAATGTATCTTATTTTTTTCTTGACACTACACAACACGACAGGTATAGGGAAAGGGATATGAGGATGGTCATTCCGACTCGGATGAACCGAGGCCGCATCCTACTCCGGAACATTGGTCCCATCCGTCGTGACCACCTCGGCCTTACCCGGCATCTTGATGACCGAGGTGTCTCTGCCATCCTGCGGTCACCTCGGGGCAGTGTTATGATCAACTACAACCGAGGTCCTGTCCAAGGACCTGACAACTGAACAGTAGTGGACGTGACCTCTGACACATTGTCCGCTGCCCTCTGTCCTTCCCTCCAAATTGTCCTCTATAAATAGCAGATTATTCCACTGAGAAAGGGGATGAATCTTTGGTAACAAAAGCTTGCTCATTCGGTGGATATTTTATAATCGAGTACTCGCTGATATACGGTGCAAGTAAGCATTAGAAAATGATTGACTCGTAAGGTGCAGATCGGATTAACCAAATACTGGACGAAACGGGTACCCGACCCGCGCCTATTCCTATACAGATTTAGACCCTTTTTTGGATATATGAGAGACGGAAAGAAGCAGCTTTACTCTTCTCCGGGTAACCCTCTCTAATACAAAGCTGAAGACAGCTACAGGCAATGATCCTATGTTTTTTATTTTTAATTACTTAAATTTACAGTGATTATTTAGGAAAAAAAAAGTCTATTGTTACTGTAAGGGGAGAAAAAAACTATTTCGCTAATGGGTCGTATTTCATAGATTATCGTGCGGGAATGGACTGAAAATGCTTCGTCTTTTCTTTGATCAGTAAAGGAGCTTGACGTTTACAAGTACTTGTCAATTTCCGTGTTCGTCCCGTCTTCGTAGTATTCAATTCCGTTTTCGTCTCGAATATTCATTTCTCATTGACTGCTGAAGCAAGTAACATGATGTGGGTCCGTACAGGAAAAATAAAACCTTCTAAATTTTTAATGACATCGATTTGGACTAATCTCGGCTAAAAAAATGTATCTTATTTTTTTCTTGACACTACACAACACGACAGGTATAGGGAAAGGGATATGAGGATGGTCATTCCGACTCGGATGAACCGAGGCCGCATCCTACTCCGGAACATTGGTCCCATCCGTCGTGACCACCTCGGCCTTACCCGGCATCTTGATGACCGAGGTGTCTCTGCCATCCTGCGGTCACCTCGGGGCAGTGTTATGATCAACTACAACCGAGGTCCTGTCCAAGGACCTGACAACTGAACAGTAGTGGACGTGACCTCTGACACATTGTCCGCTGCCCTCTGTCCTTCCCTCCAAATTGTCCTCTATAAATAGCAGATTATTCCACTGAGAAAGGGGATGAATCTTTGGTAACAAAAGCTTGCTCATTCGGTGGATATTTTATAATCGAGTACTCGCTGATATACGGTGCAAGTAAGCATTAGAAAATGATTGACTCGTAAGGTGCAGATCGGATTAACCAAATACTGGACGAAACGGGTACCCGACCCGCGCCTATTCCTATACAGATTTAGACCCTTTATTGGATATATGAGAGACGGAAAGAAGCAGATTTACTCTTCTCCGGGTAATCCTCTCCAATACAAAGCTGATGACAGCTACAGGCAATGATCCTCTGTTTTTTATTTTTAATTACTTAAATTTACAGTGATTACTTAGGAAAAAAAAAGTCTATTGTTACTGTATGGGGAGAAATAAACTATTTCGCTAATGGGTCGTATTTCATCGATTTTCGTGCGGGAATGGACTGAAAATGCTTCGTCTTTTCTTTGATCAGTAAAGGAGCTTGACGTTTACAAGTACTTGTCCATTTCCGTCTTCGTCCCGTCTTCGTAGTATTCAATTCCGTCTTCGTCCCGAATATTCATTTCTCATTGACTGCTGAAGCAAGTAACATGATGTGGGTCCGTACAGGAAAAATAAAACCTTTTAAATTTTTAATGACATCGATTTGGACTAATCTCGACTAAAAAAATTTATCTTATTTTTTTCTTGACACTACACAACACGACAGGTATAGGGAAAGGCATATGAGGATGGTCATTCCGACTCGGATGAACCGAGGCCGCATCCTACTCCGGAACATTGGTCCCATCCGTCGTGACCACCTCGGCCTTACCCGGCATCTTGATGACCGAGTTGTCTCTGCCATCCTGCGGTCACCTCGGGGCAGTGTTATGATCAACTACAACCGAGGTCCTGTCCAAGGATCGGACAACCGAACAGTAGTAGACGTGACCTCTGACACATTGTCCGCTGCCCTCTGTCCTTCCCTCCAAATTGTCCTCTACAAATAGCAGAATATTTCACTGAGAAATGGGATGAATCTTTGGTAAAAAAAGCTTGCTCATTCGGTGGATATTTTATAAACGAGTACTTGCTGATATACGTGGCAAGTAAGCATTAGAAAATTATTGACTCGTAAGGTGCAGATCGGATTAACCAAATAATGGACGAAACGGGTACCCGACCCGCGCCCATTCCTATACAGATTTAGACCCTTTTTTGGATATATGAGAGAGGGAAAGAAGCAGCTTTACTCTTCTCCTGGTAACTCTCTCCAATACAAAGCTGATGACAGCTACAGGCAATGATCCTCTGTTTTTTTATTTTTAATTACTTAAATTTACAGTGATTATTTAGGAAAAAAAAGCCTATTGTTACTTTAAGGGGAATAAAAAACTCTTTCGCTAATAGGTCCAATTTCATCGATTATTGTGCGGGAATGGACTGAAAATGTTTCGTCTTTTCTTTGATCAGTAAAGGAGCTTTACGTTTACAGGTAATTGTTCTTATTCGTCTTCGTCCTGTCTTCATAATATTCAATTCCGTTTTCGTCCCGAATATTCATTTCTCATTGACTGCTGAAGCAAGTAACATGATGTGGGTCCGTACAGGAAAAATAAAACCCTCTAAATTTTTAATGACATCGATTTGGACTAATTTCGGCTAAAAAAATGTATCTTATTTTTTTCTTGACACTACACAACACGACAGGTATAGGGAAAGGGAGATGAGGATGGTCATTCCAACTCGGATGAACCGAGGCCGCATCCTACTCCGGAACATTGGTCCCATCCGTCGTGACCACCTCGGCCTTACCCGGCATCTTGATGACCGAGGTGTCTCTGCCATCCTGCGGTCACCTCGGGGCAGTGTTATGATCAACTACAACCGAGGTCCTGTCCAAGGACCTGACAACTGAACAGTAGTGGACGTGACCTCTGACACATTGTCCGTTGCCCTCTGTCCTTCCCTCCAAATTGTCCTCTATAAATATCAGATTATTCCACTGAGAAAGGGGATGAATCTTTGGTAACAAAAGCTTGCTCATTCGGTGGATATTTTATAATCGAGTACTCGCTGATATACGGGGCAAGTAAGCATTAGAAAATGATTGACTCGTAAGGTGCAGATCGGATTAACCAAATACTGGACGAAACGGGTACCCGACCCGCGCCTATTCCTATACAGATTTAGACCCTTTATTGGATATATGAGAGACGGAAAGAAGCAGATTTACTCTTCTCCGGGTAATCCTCTCCAATACAAAGCTGATGACAGCTACAGGCAATGATCCTCTGTTTTTTATTTTTAATTACTTAAATTTACAGTGATAATTTAGGAAAAAAAAAGTCTATTGTTACTGTATGGGGAGAAAAAAACTATTTCGCTAATGGGTCGTATTTCATCGATTATCGTGCGGGAATGGACTTAAAATGCTTCGTCTTTTCTTTGATCAGTAAAGGAGCTTGACGTTTACAAGTACTTGTCCATTTCCGTCTTCGTCCCGTCTTCGTAGTATTCAATTCCGTCTTCGTCCCGAATATTCATTTCTCATTGACTGCTGAAGCAAGTAACATGATGTGGGTCCGTACAGGAAAAATAAAACCCTCTAAATTTTTAATGACATCGATTTGGACTAATTTCGGCTAAAAAAATGTATATTATTTTTTTTCTTGACACTACACAACACGACAGGTATAGGGAAAGGGAGATGAGGATGGTCATTCCGACTCGGATGAACCGAGGCCGCATCCTACTCCGGAACATTGGTCCTATCCGTCGTGACCACCTCGGCCTTACCCGGCATCTTGACGACCGAGGTGTCTCTGCCATCCTGCGGTCACCTCGGGGCAGTGTTATGATCAACTACAACCGAGGTCCTGTCCAAGGACCTGACAACTGAACAGTAGTGGACGTGACCTCTGACACATTGTCCGCTGCCCTCTGTCCTTTCCTCCAAATTGTCCTCTATAAATAGCAGAATATTCCACTGAGAAAGGGGATGAATCTTTGGTAACAAAAGCTTACTCATTCGGTGGATATTTTATAATCGAGTACTCGCTGATATACGGGGCAAGTAAGCATTAGAAAATGATTGACTCGTAAGGTGCAGATCGGATTAACCAAATACTGGACGAAACGGGTACCCAACCCGCGCCTATTCCCATACAGATTTAGACCCTTTTTTGGATATATGAGAGACGGAAAGAAGCAGCTTTACTCTTCTCCGGGTAACCCTCTCCAATACAAAGCTGAAGACAGCTACAGGCAATGATCCTATGTTTTTTATTTTTAATTACTTAAATTTACAGTGATTATTTAGGAAATAAAAAGTCTATTGTTACTGTAAGGGGAGAAAAAAACTATTTCGCTAATGGGTCGTATTTCATCGATTATCGTGCGGGAATGGACTGAAAATGCTTCGTCTTTTCTTTGATCAGTAAAGGAGCTTGACGTTTACAAGTACTTGTCCATTTCCGTGTTCGTCCCGTCTTCGTAGTATTCAATTCCGTTTTCGTCCCGAATATTCATTTCTCATTGACTGCTGAAGCAAGTAACATGATGTGGGTCCGTACAGGAAAAATAAAACCTTCTAAATTTTTAATGACATCGATTTGGACTAATCTCGGCTAAAAAAATGTATCTTATTTTTTTCTTGACACTACACAACACGACAGGTATAGGGAAAGGGATATGAGGATGGTCATTCCGACTCGGATGAACCGAGGCCGCATCCTACTCCGGAACATTGGTCCCATCCGTCGTGACCACCTCGGCCTTACCCGGCATCTTGATGACCGAGGTGTCTCTGCCATCCTGCGGTCACCTCGGGGCAGTGTTATGATCAACTACAACCGAGGTCCTGTCCAAGGACCTGACAACTGAACAGTAGTGGACGTGACCTCTGACACATTGTCCGCTGCCCTCTGTCCTTCCCTCCAAATTGTCCTCTATAAATAGCAGATTATTCCACTGAGAAAGGGGATGAATCTTTGGTAACAAAAGCTTGCTCATTCGGTGGATATTTTATAATCGAGTACTCGCTGATATACGGGGCAAGTAAGCATTAGAAAATAATTGACTCGTAAGGTGCAGATCGGATTAACCAAATAATGGACGAAACGGGTACCCGACCCGCGCCTATTCCTATACAGATTTAGACCCTTTTTTGGATATATGAGAGACAGAAAGAAGCAGCTTTACTCTTCTTCGGGTAACTCTCTCCAATACAAAGCTGATGACAGCTACAGGCAATGATCCTCTGTTTTTTATTTTTAATTACTTAAATTTACAGTGATTATTTAGGAAAAAAAAAGTCTATTGTTACTGTAAGGGGAGAAAAAAACTATTTCGCTAATGGGTCGTATTTCATCGATTATCGTGCCGGAATGGACTGAAAATGCTTCGTCTTTTCTTTGATCAGTAAAGGAGCTTGACGTTTACAGGTAGTTGTCCATTTCCGTCTTTGTCCCGTCTTCGTAGTATTCAATTCCGTCTTCGTCCCGAATATTCATTTCTCATTGACTGCTGAAGCAAGTAACATGATGTGGGTCCGTACAGGAAAAATAAAACCCTCTAAATTTTTAATGACATCGATTTGGACTAATTTCGGCTAAAAAAATGTATATTATTTTTTTTCTTGACACTACACAACACGACAGGTATAGGGAAAGGGAGATGAGGATGGTCATTCCGACTCGGATGAACCGAGGCCGCATCCTACTCCGGAACATTGGTCCCATCCGTCGTGACCACCTCGGCCTTACCCGGCATCTTGATGACCGAGGTGTCTCTGCCATCCTGCGGTCACCTCGGGGCAGTGTTATGATCAACTACAACCGAGGTCCTGTCCAAGGACCTGACAACTGAACAGTAGTGGACGTGACCTCTGACACATTGTCCGCTGCCCTCTGTCCTTTCCTCCAAATTGTCCTCTATAAATAGCAGAATATTCCACTGAGAAAGGGGATGAATCTTTGGTAACAAAAGCTTACTCATTCGGTGGATATTTTATAATCGAGTACTCGCTGATATACGGGGCAAGTAAGCATTAGAAAATGATTGACTCGTAAGGTGCAGATCGGATTAACCAAATACTGGACGAAACGGGTACCCAACCCGCGCCTATTCCTATACAGATTTAGACCCTTTTTTGGATATATGAGAGACGGAAAGAAGCAGCTTTACTCTTCTCCGGGTAACCCTCTCCAATACAAAGCTGAAGACAGCTACAGGCAATGATCCTATGTTTTTTATTTTTAATTACTTAAATTTACAGTGATTATTTAGGAAAAAAAAAGTCTATTGTTACTGTAAGGGGAGAAAAAAACTATTTCGCTAATGGGTCGTATTTCATCGATTATCGTGCGGGAATGGACTGAAAATGCTTCGTCTTTTCTTTGATCAATAAAGGAGCTTGACGTTTACAAGTACTTGTCCATTTCCGTGTTCGTCCCGTCTTCGTAGTATTCAATTCCGTTTTCGTCCCGAATATTCATTTCTCATTGACTGCTGAAGCAAGTAACATGATGTGGGTCCGTACAGGAAAAATAAAACCTTCTAAATTTTTAATGACATCGATTTGGACTAATCTCGGCTAAAAAAATGTATCTTATTTTTTTCTTGACACTACACAACACGACAGGTATAGGGAAAGGGATATGAGGATGGTCATTCCGACTCGGATGAACCGAGGCCGCATCCTACTCCGGAACATTGGTCCCATCCGTCGTGACCACCTCGGCCTTACCCGGCATCTTGATGACCGAGGTGTCTCTGCCATCCTGCGGTCACCTCGGGGCAGTGTTATGATCAACTACAACCGAGGTCCTGTCCAAGGACCTGACAACTGAACAGTAGTGGACGTGACCTCTGACACATTGTCCGCTGCCCTCTGTCCTTCCCTCCAAATTGTCCTCTATAAATAGCAGATTATTCCACTGAGAAAGGGGATGAATCTTTGGTAACAAAAGCTTGCTCATTCGGTGGATATTTTATAATCGAGTACTCGCTGATATACGGGGCAAGTAAGCATTAGAAAATAATTGACTCGTAAGGTGCAGATCGGATTAACCAAATAATGGACGAAACGGGTACCCAACCAGCTCCAATTCCTATACAGATTTAGACCCTTTTTTGGATATATGAGAGACGGAAAGAAGCAGATTTACTCTTCTCCGGGTAATCCTCTCCAATACAAAGCTGATGACAGCTACAGGCAATGATCCTCTGTTTTTTATTTTTAATTACTTAAATTTACAGTGATAATTTAGGAAAAAAAAAGTCTATTGTTACTGTATGGGGAGAAAAAAACTATTTCGCTAATGGGTCGTATTTCATCGATTATCGTGCGGGAATGGACTTAAAATGCTTCGTCTTTTCTTTGATCAGTAAAGGAGCTTGACGTTTACAAGTACTTGTCCATTTCCGTCTTCGTCCCGTCTTCGTAGTATTCAATTCCGTCTTCGTCCCGAATATTCATTTCTCATTGACTGCTGAAGCAAGTAACATGATGTGGGTCCGTACAGGAAAAATAAAACCCTCTAAATTTTTAATGACATCGATTTGGACTAATTTCGGCTAAAAAAATGTATATTATTTTTTTTCTTGACACTACACAACACGACAGGTATAGGGAAAGGGAGATGAGGATGGTCATTCCGACTCGGATGAACCGAGGCCGCATCCTACTCCGGAACATTGGTCCTATCCGTCGTGACCACCTCGGCCTTACCCGGCATCTTGACGACCGAGGTGTCTCTGCCATCCTGCGGTCACCTCGGGGCAGTGTTATGATCAACTACAACCGAGGTCCTGTCCAAGGACCTGACAACTGAACAGTAGTGGACGTGACCTCTGACACATTGTCCGCTGCCCTCTGTCCTTTCCTCCAAATTGTCCTCTATAAATAGCAGAATATTCCACTGAGAAAGGGGATGAATCTTTGGTAACAAAAGCTTACTCATTCGGTGGATATTTTATAATCGAGTACTCGCTGATATACGGGGCAAGTAAGCATTAGAAAATGATTGACTCGTAAGGTGCAGATCGGATTAACCAAATACTGGACGAAACGGGTACCCAACCCGCGCCTATTCCCATACAGATTTAGACCCTTTTTTGGATATATGAGAGACGGAAAGAAGCAGCTTTACTCTTCTCCGGGTAACCCTCTCCAATACAAAGCTGAAGACAGCTACAGGCAATGATCCTATGTTTTTTATTTTTAATTACTTAAATTTACAGTGATTATTTAGGAAATAAAAAGTCTATTGTTACTGTAAGGGGAGAAAAAAACTATTTCGCTAATGGGTCGTATTTCATCGATTATCGTGCGGGAATGGACTGAAAATGCTTCGTCTTTTCTTTGATCAGTAAAGGAGCTTGACGTTTAAAAGTACTTGTCCATTTCCGTGTTCGTCCCGTCTTCGTAGTATTCAATTCCGTTTTCGTCCCGAATATTCATTTCTCATTGACTGCTGAAGCAAGTAACATGATGTGGGTCCGTACAGGAAAAATAAAACCTTCTAAATTTTTAATGACATCGATTTGGACTAATCTCGGCTAAAAAAATGTATCTTATTTTTTTCTTGACACTACACAACACGACAGGTATAGGGAAAGGGATATGAGGATGGTCATTCCGACTCGGATGAACCGAGGCCGCATCCTACTCCGGAACATTGGTCCCATCCGTCGTGACCACCTCGGCCTTACCCGGCATCTTGATGACCGAGGTGTCTCTGCCATCCTGCGGTCACCTCGGGGCAGTGTTATGATCAACTACAACCGAGGTCCTGTCCAAGGACCTGACAACTGAACAGTAGTGGACGTGACCTCTGACACATTGTCCGCTGCCCTCTGTCCTTCCCTCCAAATTGTCCTCTATAAATAGCAGATTATTCCACTGAGAAAGGGGATGAATCTTTGGTAACAAAAGCTTGCTCATTCGGTGGATATTTTATAATCGAGTACTCGCTGATATACGGGGCAAGTAAGCATTAGAAAATAATTGACTCGTAAGGTGCAGATCGGATTAACCAAATAATGGACGAAACGGGTACCCGACCCGCGCCTATTCCTATACAGATTTAGACCCTTTTTTGGATATATGAGAGACAGAAAGAAGCAGCTTTACTCTTCTTCGGGTAACTCTCTCCAATACAAAGCTGATGACAGCTACAGGCAATGATCCTCTGTTTTTTATTTTTAATTACTTAAATTTACAGTGATTATTTAGGAAAAAAAAAGTCTATTGTTACTGTAAGGGGAGAAAAAAACTATTTCGCTAATGGGTCGTATTTCATCGATTATCGTGCCGGAATGGACTGAAAATGCTTCGTCTTTTCTTTGATCAGTAAAGGAGCTTGACGTTTACAGGTAGTTGTCCATTTCCGTCTTTGTCCCGTCTTCGTAGTATTCAATTCCGTCTTCGTCCCGAATATTCATTTCTCATTGACTGCTGAAGCAAGTAACATGATGGGGGTCCGTACAGGAAAAATAAAACCCTCTAAATTTTTAATGACATCGATTTGGACTAATTTCGGCTAAAAAAATGTATATTATTTTTTTTCTTGACACTACACAACACGACAGGTATAGGGAAAGGGAGATGAGGATGGTCATTCCGACTCGGATGAACCGAGGCCGCATCCTACTCCGGAACATTGGTCCCATCCGTCGTGACCACCTCGGCCTTACCCGGCATCTTGATGACCGAGGTGTCTCTGCCATCCTGCGGTCACCTCGGGGCAGTGTTATGATCAACTACAACCGAGGTCCTGTCCATGGACCTGACAACTGAACAGTAGTGGACGTGACCTCTGACACATTGTCCGCTGCCCTCTGTCCTTTCCTCCAAATTGTCCTCTATAAATAGCAGAATATTCCACTGAGAAAGGGGATGAATCTTTGGTAACAAAAGCTTACTCATTCGGTGGATATTTTATAATCGAGTACTCGCTGATATACGGGGCAAGTAAGCATTAGAAAATGATTGACTCGTAAGGTGCAGATCGGATTAACCAAATACTGGACGAAACGGGTACCCAACCCGCGCCTATTCCTATACAGATTTAGACCCTTTTTTGGATATATGAGAGACGGAAAGAAGCAGCTTTACTCTTCTCCGGGTAACCCTCTCCAATACAAAGCTGAAGACAGCTACAGGCAATGATCCTATGTTTTTTATTTTTAATTACTTAAATTTACAGTGATTATTTAGGAAAAAAAAAGTCTATTGTTACTGTAAGGGGAGAAAAAAACTATTTCGCTAATGGGTCGTATTTCATCGATTATCGTGCGGGAATGGACTGAAAATGCTTCGTCTTTTCTTTGATCAGTAAAGGAGCTTGACGTTTACAAGTACTTGTCAATTTCCGTGTTCGTCCCGTCTTCGTAGTATTCAATTCCGTTTTCGTCCCGAATATTCATTTCTCATTGACTGCTGAAGCAAGTAACATGATGTGGGTCCGTACAGGAAAAATAAAACCTTCTAAATTTTTAATGACATCGATTTGGACTAATCTCGGCTAAAAAAATGTATCTTATTTTTTTCTTGACACTACACAACACGACAGGTATAGGGAAAGGGATATGAGGATGGTCATTCCGACTCGGATGAACCGAGGCCGCATCCTACTCCGGAACATTGGTCCCATCCGTCGTGACCACCTCGGCCTTACCCGGCATCTTGATGACCGAGGTGTCTCTGCCATCCTGCGGTCACCTCGGGGCAGTGTTATGATCAACTACAACCGAGGTCCTGTCCAAGGACCTGACAACTGAACAGTAGTGGACGTGACCTCTGACACATTGTCCGCTGCCCTCTGTCCTTCCCTCCAAATTGTCCTCTATAAATAGCAGATTATTCCACTGAGAAAGGGGATGAATCTTTGGTAACAAAAGCTTGCTCATTCGGTGGATATTTTATAATCGAGTACTCGCTGATATACGGGGCAAGTAAGCATTAGAAAATAATTGACTCGTAAGGTGCAGATCGGATTAACCAAATAATGGACGAAACGGGTACCCAACCAGCTCCAATTGCTATACAGATTTAGACCCTTTTTTGGATATATGAGAGACGGAAAGAAGCAGATTTACTCTTCTCCGGGTAATCCTCTCCAATACAAAGCTGATGACAGCTACAGGCAATGATCCTCTGTTTTTTATTTTTAATTACTTAAATTTACAGTGATTATTTAGGAAAAAAAAAGTCTATTGTTACTGTAAGGGGAGAAAAAAACTATTTCGCTAATGGGTCGTATTTCATCGATTATCGTGCCGGAATGGACTTAAAATGCTTCGTCTTTTCTTTGATCAGTAAAGGAGCTTGACGTTTACAGGTAGTTGTCCATTTCCGTCTTTGTCCCGTCTTCGTAGTATTCAATTCCGTCTTCGTCCCGAATATTCATTTCTCATTGACTGCTGAAGCAAGTAACATGATGGGGGTCCGTACAGGAAAAATAAAACCCTCTAAATTTTTAATGACATCGATTTGGACTAATTTCGGCTAAAAAAATGTATATTATTTTTTTTCTTGACACTACACAACACGACAGGTATAGGGAAAGGGAGATGAGGATGGTCATTCCGACTCGGATGAACCGAGGCCGCATCCTACTCCGGAACATTGGTCCCATCCGTCGTGACCACCTCGGCCTTACCCGGCATCTTGATGACCGAGGTGTCTCTGCCATCCTGCGGTCACCTCGGGGCAGTGTTATGATCAACTACAACCGAGGTCCTGTCCATGGACCTGACAACTGAACAGTAGTGGACGTGACCTCTGACACATTGTCCGCTGCCCTCTGTCCTTTCCTCCAAATTGTCCTCTATAAATAGCAGAATATTCCACTGAGAAAGGGGATGAATCTTTGGTAACAAAAGCTTACTCATTCGGTGGATATTTTATAATCGAGTACTCGCTGATATACGGGGCAAGTAAGCATTAGAAAATGATTGACTCGTAAGGTGCAGATCGGATTAACCAAATACTGGACGAAACGGGTACCCAACCCGCGCCTATTCCTATACAGATTTAGACCCTTTTTTGGATATATGAGAGACGGAAAGAAGCAGCTTTACTCTTCTCCGGGTAACCCTCTCCAATACAAAGCTGAAGACAGCTACAGGCAATGATCCTATGTTTTTTATTTTTAATTACTTAAATTTACAGTGATTATTTAGGAAATAAAAAGTCTATTGTTACTGTAAGGGGAGAAAAAAACTATTTCGCTAATGGGTCGTATTTCATCGATTATCGTGCGGGAATGGACTGAAAATGCTTCGTCTTTTCTTTGATCAGTAAAGGAGCTTGACGTTTACAAGTACTTGTCAATTTCCGTGTTCGTCCCGTCTTCGTAGTATTCAATTCCGTTTTCGTCCCGAATATTCATTTCTCATTGACTGCTGAAGCAAGTAACATGATGTGGGTCCGTACAGGAAAAATAAAACCTTCTAAATTTTTAATGACATCGATTTGGACTAATCTCGGCTAAAAAAATGTATCTTATTTTTTTCTTGACACTACACAACACGACAGGTATAGGGAAAGGGATATGAGGATGGTCATTCCGACTCGGATGAACCGAGGCCGCATCCTACTCCGGAACATTGGTCCCATCCGTCGTGACCACCTCGGCCTTACCCGGCATCTTGATGACCGAGGTGTCTCTGCCATCCTGCGGTCACCTCGGGGCAGTGTTATGATCAACTACAACCGAGGTCCTGTCCAAGGACCTGACAACTGAACAGTAGTGGACGTGACCTCTGACACATTGTCCGCTGCCCTCTGTCCTTCCCTCCAAATTGTCCTCTATAAATAGCAGATTATTCCACTGAGAAAGGGGATGAATCTTTGGTAACAAAAGCTTGCTCATTCGGTGGATATTTTATAATCGAGTACTCGCTGATATACGGGGCAAGTAAGCATTAGAAAATAATTGACTCGTAAGGTGCAGATCGGATTAACCAAATAATGGACGAAACGGGTACCCGACCCGCGCCTATTCCTATACAGATTTAGACCCTTTTTTGGATATATGAGAGACAGAAAGAAGCAGCTTTACTCTTCTTCGGGTAACTCTCTCCAATACAAAGCTGATGACAGCTACAGGCAATGATCCTCTGTTTTTTATTTTTAATTACTTAAATTTACAGTGATTATTTAGGAAAAAAAAAGTCTATTGTTACTGTAAGGGGAGAAAAAAACTATTTCGCTAATGGGTCGTATTTCATCGATTATCGTGCCGGAATGGACTGAAAATGCTTCGTCTTTTCTTTGATCAGTAAAGGAGCTTGACGTTTACAGGTAGTTGTCCATTTCCGTCTTCGTCCCGTCTTCGTAGTATTCAATTCCGTCTTCGTCCCGAATATTCATTTCTCATTGACTGCTGAAGCAAGTAACATGATGGGGGTCCGTACAGGAAAAATAAAACCCTCTAAATTTTTAATGACATCGATTTGGACTAATTTCGGCTAAAAAAATGTATATTATTTTTTTTCTTGACACTACACAACACGACAGGTATAGGGAAAGGGAGATGAGGATGGTCATTCCGACTCGGATGAACCGAGGCCGCATCCTACTCCGGAACATTGGTCCTATCCGTCGTGACCACCTCGGCCTTACCCGGCATCTTGACGACCGAGGTGTCTCTGCCATCCTGCGGTCACCTCGGGGCAGTGTTATGATCAACTACAACCGAGGTCCTGTCCAAGGACCTGACAACTGAACAGTAGTGGACGTGACCTCTGACACATTGTCCGCTGCCCTCTGTCCTTTCCTCCAAATTGTCCTCTATAAATAGCAGAATATTCCACTGAGAAAGGGGATGAATCTTTGGTAACAAAAGCTTACTCATTCGGTGGATATTTTATAATCGAGTACTCGCTGATATACGGGGCAAGTAAGCATTAGAAAATGATTGACTCGTAAGGTGCAGATCGGATTAACCAAATACTGGACGAAACGGGTACCCAACCCGCGCCTATTCCCATACAGATTTAGACCCTTTTTTGGATATATGAGAGACGGAAAGAAGCAGCTTTACTCTTCTCCGGGTAACCCTCTCCAATACAAAGCTGAAGACAGCTACAGGCAATGATCCTATGTTTTTTATTTTTAATTACTTAAATTTACAGTGATTATTTAGGAAATAAAAAGTCTATTGTTACTGTAAGGGGAGAAAAAAACTATTTCGCTAATGGGTCGTATTTCATCGATTATCGTGCGGGAATGGACTGAAAATGCTTCGTCTTTTCTTTGATCAGTAAAGGAGCTTGACGTTTACAAGTACTTGTCCATTTCCGTGTTCGTCCCGTCTTCGTAGTATTCAATTCCGTTTTCGTCCCGAATATTCATTTCTCATTGACTGCTGAAGCAAGTAACATGATGTGGGTCCGTACAGGAAAAATAAAACCTTCTAAATTTTTAATGACATCGATTTGGACTAATCTCGGCTAAAAAAATGTATCTTATTTTTTTCTTGACACTACACAACACGACAGGTATAGGGAAAGGGATATGAGGATGGTCATTCCGACTCGGATGAACCGAGGCCGCATCCTACTCCGGAACATTGGTCCCATCCGTCGTGACCACCTCGGCCTTACCCGGCATCTTGATGACCGAGGTGTCTCTGCCATCCTGCGGTCACCTCGGGGCAGTGTTATGATCAACTACAACCGAGGTCCTGTCCAAGGACCTGACAACTGAACAGTAGTGGACGTGACCTCTGACACATTGTCCGCTGCCCTCTGTCCTTCCCTCCAAATTGTCCTCTATAAATAGCAGATTATTCCACTGAGAAAGGGGATGAATCTTTGGTAACAAAAGCTTGCTCATTCGGTGGATATTTTATAATCGAGTACTCGCTGATATACGGGGCAAGTAAGCATTAGAAAATAATTGACTCGTAAGGTGCAGATCGGATTAACCAAATAATGGACGAAACGGGTACCCGACCCGCGCCTATTCCTATACAGATTTAGACCCTTTTTTGGATATATGAGAGACCGAAAGAAGCAGCTTTACTCTTCTTCGGGTAACTCTCTCCAATACAAAGCTGATGACAGCTACAGGCAATGATCCTCTGTTTTTTATTTTTAATTACTTAAATTTACAGTGATTATTTAGGAAAAAAAAAGTCTATTGTTACTGTAAGGGGAGAAAAAAACTATTTCGCTAATGGGTCGTATTTCATCGATTATCGTGCCGGAATGGACTGAAAATGCTTCGTCTTTTCTTTGATCAGTAAAGGAGCTTGACGTTTACAGGTAGTTGTCCATTTCCGTCTTTGTCCCGTCTTCGTAGTATTCAATTCCGTCTTCGTCCCGAATATTCATTTCTCATTGACTGCTGAAGCAAGTAACATGATGGGGGTCCGTACAGGAAAAATAAAACCCTCTAAATTTTTAATGACATCGATTTGGACTAATTTCGGCTAAAAAAATGTATATTATTTTTTTTCTTGACACTACACAACACGACAGGTATAGGGAAAGGGAGATGAGGATGGTCATTCCGACTCGGATGAACCGAGGCCGCATCCTACTCCGGAACATTGGTCCCATCCGTCGTGACCACCTCGGCCTTACCCGGCATCTTGATGACCGAGGTGTCTCTGCCATCCTGCGGTCACCTCGGGGCAGTGTTATGATCAACTACAACCGAGGTCCTGTCCAAGGACCTGACAACTGAACAGTAGTGGACGTGACCTCTGACACATTGTCCGCTGCCCTCTGTCCTTTCCTCCAAATTGTCCTCTATAAATAGCAGAATATTCCACTGAGAAAGGGGATGAATCTTTGGTAACAAAAGCTTACTCATTCGGTGGATATTTTATAATCGAGTACTCGCTGATATACGGGGCAAGTAAGCATTAGAAAATGATTGACTCGTAAGGTGCAGATCGGATTAACCAAATACTGGACGAAACGGGTACCCAACCCGCGCCTATTCCTATACAGATTTAGACCCTTTTTTGGATATATGAGAGACGGAAAGAAGCAGCTTTACTCTTCTCCGGGTAACCCTCTCCAATACAAAGCTGAAGACAGCTACAGGCAATGATCCTATGTTTTTTATTTTTAATTACTTAAATTTACAGTGATTATTTAGGAAAAAAAAAGTCTATTGTTACTGTAAGGGGAGAAAAAAACTATTTCGCTAATGGGTCGTATTTCATCGATTATCGTGCGGGAATGGACTGAAAATGCTTCCTCTTTTCTTTGATCAATAAAGGAGCTTGACGTTTACAAGTACTTGTCCATTTCCGTGTTCGTCCCGTCTTCGTAGTATTCAATTCCGTTTTCGTCCCGAATATTCATTTCTCATTGACTGCTGAAGCAAGTAACATGATGTGGGTCCGTACAGGAAAAATAAAACCTTCTAAATTTTTAATGACATCGATTTGGACTAATCTCGGCTAAAAAAATGTATCTTATTTTTTTCTTGACACTACACAACACGACAGGTATAGGGAAAGGGATATGAGGATGGTCATTCCGACTCGGATGAACCGAGGCCGCATCCTACTCCGGAACATTGGTCCCATCCGTCGTGACCACCTCGGCCTTACCCGGCATCTTGATGACCGAGGTGTCTCTGCCATCCTGCGGTCACCTCGGGGCAGTGTTATGATCAACTACAACCGAGGTCCTGTCCAAGGACCTGACAACTGAACAGTAGTGGACGTGACCTCTGACACATTGTCCGCTGCCCTCTGTCCTTCCCTCCAAATTGTCCTCTATAAATAGCAGATTATTCCACTGAGAAAGGGGATGAATCTTTGGTAACAAAAGCTTGCTCATTCGGTGGATATTTTATAATCGAGTACTCGCTGATATACGGGGCAAGTAAGCATTAGAAAATAATTGACTCGTAAGGTGCAGATCGGATTAACCAAATAATGGACGAAACGGGTACCCAACCAGCTCCAATTCCTATACAGATTTAGACCCTTTTTTGGATATATGAGAGACGGAAAGAAGCAGATTTACTCTTCTCCGGGTAATCCTCTCCAATACAAAGCTGATGACAGCTACAGGCAATGATCCTCTGTTTTTTATTTTTAATTACTTAAATTTACAGTGATTACTTAGGAAAAAAAAAAGTCTATTGTTACTGTATGGGGAGAAATAAACTATTTCGCTAATGGGTCGTATTTCATCGATTTTCGTGCGGGAATGGACTGAAAATGCTTCGTCTTTTCTTTGATCAGTAAAGGAGCTTGACGTTTACAAGTACTTGTCCATTTCCGTCTTCGTCCCGTCTTCGTAGTATTCAATTCCGTCTTCATCCCGAATATTCATTTCTCATTGACTGCTGAAGCAAGTAACATGATGTGGGTCCGTACAGGAAAAATAAAACCCTCTAAATTTTTAATGACATCGATTTGGACTAATTTCGGCTAAAAAAATGTATATTATTTTTTTTCTTGACACTACACAACACGACAGGTATAGGGAAAGGGAGATGAGGATGGTCATTCCGACTCGGATGAACCGAGGCCGCATCCTACTCCGGAACATTGGTCCCATCCGTCGTGACCACCTCGGCCTTACCCGGCATCTTGACGACCGAGGTGTCTCTGCCATCCTGCGGTCACCTCGGGGCAGTGTTATGATCAACTACAACCGAGGTCCTGTCCAAGGACCTGACAACTGAACAGTAGTGGACGTGACCTCTGACACATTGTCCGCTGCCCTCTGTCCTTTCCTCCAAATTGTCCTCTATAAATAGCAGAATATTCCACTGAGAAAGGGGATGAATCTTTGGTAACAAAAGCTTACTCATTCGGTGGATATTTTATAATCGAGTACTCGCTGATATACGGGGCAAGTAAGCATTAGAAAATGATTGACTCGTAAGGTGCAGATCGGATTAACCAAATACTGGACGAAACGGGTACCCAACCCGCGCCTATTCCTATACAGATTTAGACCCTTTTTTGGATATATGAGAGACGGAAAGAAGCAGCTTTACTCTTCTCCGGGTAACCCTCTCCAATACAAAGCTGAAGACAGCTACAGGCAACGATCCTATGTTTTTTATTTTTAATTACTTAAATTTACAGTGATTATTTAGGAAAAAAAAAGTCTATTGTTACTGTAAGGGGAGAAAAAAACTATTTCGCTAATGGGTCGTATTTCATCGATTATCGTGCGGGAATGGACTGAAAATGCTTCGTCTTTTCTTTGATCAGTAAAGGAGCTTGACGTTTACAAGTACTTGTCCATTTCCGTGTTCGTCCCGTCTTCGTAGTATTCAATTCCGTTTCGTCCCGAATATTCATTTCTCATTGACTGCTGAAGCAAGTAACATGATGTGGGTCCGTACAGGAAAAATAAAACCTTCTAAATTTTTAATGACATCGATTTGGACTAATCTCGGCTAAAAAAATGTATCTTATTTTTTTCTTGACACTACACAACACGACAGGTATAGGGAAAGGGATATGAGGATGGTCATTCCGACTCGGATGAACCGAGGCCGCATCCTACTCCGGAACATTGGTCCCATCCGTCGTGACCACCTCGGCCTTACCCGGCATCTTGATGACCGAGGTGTCTCTCCCATCCTGCGGTTACCTCGGGGCAGTGTTATGATCAACTACAACCGAGGTCCTGTCCAAGGACCTGAAAACTGAACAGTAGTGGACGTGACCTCTGACACATTGTCCGCTGCCCTCTGTCCTTCCCTCCAAATTGTCCTCTATAAATAGCAGATTATTCCACTGAGAAAGGGGATGAATCTTTGGTAACAAAAGCTTGCTCATTCGGTGGATATTTTATAATCGAGTACTCGCTGATATACGGGGCAAGTAAGCATTAGAAAATAATTGACTCGTAAGGTGCAGATCGGATTAACCAAATAATGGACGAAACGGGTACCCAACCAGCTCCTATTCCTATACAGATTTAGACCCTTTTTTGGATATATGAGAGACGGAAAGAAGCAGATTTACTCTTCTCCGGGTAATCCTCTCCAATACAAAGCTGATGACAGCTACAGTCAATGATCCTCTGTTTTTTATTTTTAATTACTTAAATTTACAGTGATTATTTAGGAAAAAAAAAGTCTATTGTTACTGTAAGGGGAGAAAAAAACTATTTCGCTAATGGGTCGTATTTCATCGATTATCGTGCGGGAATGGACTGAAAATGCTTCGTCTTTTCTTTGATCAGTAAAGGAGCTTGACGTTTACAAGTACTTGTCCATTTCCGTGTTCGTCCCGTCTTCGTAGTATTCAATTCCGTTTCGTCCCGAATATTCATTTCTCATTGACTGCTGAAGCAAGTAACATGATGTGGGTCCGTACAGGAAAAATAAAACCTTCTAAATTTTTAATGACATCGATTTGGACTAATCTCGGCTAAAAAAATGTATCTTATTTTTTTCTTGACACTACACAACACGACAGGTATAGGGAAAGGGATATGAGGATGGTCATTCCGACTCGGATGAACCGAGGCCGCATCCTACTCCGGAACATTGGTCCCATCCGTCGTGACCACCTCGGCCTTACCCGGCATCTTGATGACCGAGGTGTCTCTCCCATCCTGCGGTTACCTCGGGGCAGTGTTATGATCAACTACAACCGAGGTCCTGTCCAAGGACCTGAAAACTGAACAGTAGTGGACGTGACCTCTGACACATTGTCCGCTGCCCTCTGTCCTTCCCTCCAAATTGTCCTCTATAAATAGCAGATTATTCCACTGAGAAAGGGGATGAATCTTTGGTAACAAAAGCTTGCTCATTCGGTGGATATTTTATAATCGAGTACTCGCTGATATACGGGGCAAGTAAGCATTAGAAAATAATTGACTCGTAAGGTGCAGATCGGATTAACCAAATAATGGACGAAACGGGTACCCAACCAGCTCCTATTCCTATACAGATTTAGACCCTTTTTTGGATATATGAGAGACGGAAAGAAGCAGATTTACTCTTCTCCGGGTAATCCTCTCCAATACAAAGCTGATGACAGCTACAGTCAATGATCCTCTGTTTTTTATTTTTAATTACTTAAATTTACAGTGATTACTTAGGAAAAAAAAAGTCTATTGTTACTGTATGGGGAGAAATAAACTATTTCGCTAATGGGTCGTATTTCATCGATTTTCGTGCGGGAATGGACTGAAAATGCTTCGTCTTTTCTTTGATCAGTAAAGGAGCTTGACGTTTACAAGTACTTGTCCATTTCCGTCTTCGTCCCGTCTTCGTAGTATTCAATTCCGTCTTCGTCCCGAATATTCATTTCTCATTGACTGCTGAAGCAAGTAACTTGATGTGGGTCCGTACAGGAAAAATAAAACCCTCTAAATTTTTAATGACATCGATTTGGACTAATTTCGGCTAAAAAAATGTATATTATTTTTTTTCTTGACACTACACAACACGACAGGTATAGGGAAAGGGAGATGAGGATGGTCATTCCGACTCGGATGAACCGAGGCCGCATCCTACTCCGGAACATTGGTCCCATCCGTCGTGACCACCTCGGCCTTACCCGGCATCATGACGACCGAGGTGTCTCTGCCATCCTGCGGTCACCTCGGGGCAGTGTTATGATCAACTACAACCGAGGTCCTGTCCAAGGACCTGACAACTGAACAGTAGTGGACGTGACCTCTGACACATTGTCCGCTGCCCTCTGTCCTTTCCTCCAAATTGTCCTCTATAAATAGCAGAATATTCCACTGAGAAAGGGGATGAATCTTTGGTAACAAAAGCTTACTCATTCGGTGGATATTTTATAATCGAGTACTCGCTGATATACGGGGCAAGTAAGCATTAGAAAATGATTGACTCGTAAGGTGCAGATCGGATTAACCAAATACTGGACGAAACGGGTACCCAACCCGCGCCTATTCCTATACAGATTTAGACCCTTTTTTGGATATATGAGAGACGGAAAGAAGCAGCTTTACTCTTCTCCGGGTAACCCTCTCCAATACAAAGCTGAAGACAGCTACAGGCAATGATCCTATGTTTTTTATTTTTAATTACTTAAATTTACAGTGATTATTTAGGAAAAAAAAAGTCTATTGTTACTGTAACGGGAGAAAAAAACTATTTCGCTAATGGGTCGTATTTCCTAGATTATCGTGCGGGAATGGACTGAAAATGCTTCGTCTTTTCTTTGATCAGTAAAGGAGCTTGACGTTTACAAGTACTTGTCAATTTCCGTGTTCGTCCCGTCTTCGTAGTATTCAATTCCGTTTTCGTCCCGAATATTCATTTCTCATTGACTGCTGAAGCAAGTAACATGATGTGGGTCCGTACAGGAAAAATAAAACCTTCTAAATTTTTAATGACATCGATTTGGACTAATCTCGGCTAAAAAAATGTATCTTATTTTTTTCTTGACACTACACAACACGACAGGTATAGGGAAAGGGATATGAGGATGGTCATTCCGACTCGGATGAACCGAGGCCGCATCCTACTCCGGAACATTGGTCCCATCCGTCGTGACCACCTCGGCCTTACCCGGCATCTTGATGACCGAGGTGTCTCTGCCATCCTGCGGTCACCTCGGGGCAGTGTTATGATCAACTACAACCGAGGTCCTGTCCAAGGACCTGAAAACTGAACAGTAGTGGACGTGACCTCTGACACATTGTCCGCTGCCCTCTGTCCTTCCCTCCAAATTGTCCTCTATAAATAGCAGATTATTCCACTGAGAAAGGGGATGAATCTTTGGTAACAAAAGCTTGCTCATTCGGTGGATATTTTATAATCGAGTACTCGCTGATATACGGGGCAAGTAAGCATTAGAAAATAATTGACTCGTAAGGTGCAGATCGGATTAACCAAATAATGGACGAAACGGGTACCCAACCAGCTCCTATTCCTATACAGATTTAGACCCTTTTTTGGATATATGAGAGACGGAAAGAAGCAGATTTACTCTTCTCCGGGTAATCCTCTCCAATACAAAGCTGATGACAGCTACAGTCAATGATCCTCTGTTTTTTATTTTTAATTACTTAAATTTACAGTGATTACTTAGGAAAAAAAAAGTCTATTGTTACTGTATGGGGAGAAATAAACTATTTCGCTAATGGGTCGTATTTCATCGATTTTCGTGCGGAAATGGACTGAAAATGCTTCGTCTTTTCTTTGATCAGTAAAGGAGCTTGACGTTTACAAGTACTTGTCCATTTCCGTCTTCGTCCCGTCTTCGTAGTATTCAATTCCGTCTTCGTCCCGAATATTCATTTCTCATTGACTGCTGAAGCAAGTAACTTGATGTGGGTCCGTACAGGAAAAATAAAACCCTCTAAATTTTTAATGACATCGATTTGGACTAATTTCGGCTAAAAAAATGTATATTATTTTTTTTCTTGACACTACACAACACGACAGGTATAGGGAAAGGGAGATGAGGATGGTCATTCCGACTCGGATGAACTGAGGCCGCATCCTACTCCGGAACATTGGTCCCATCCGTCGTGACCACCTCGGCCTTACCCGGCATCTTGACGACCGAGGTGTCTCTGCCATCCTGCGGTCACCTCGGGGCAGTGTTATGATCAACTATAACCGAGGTCCTGTCCAAGGACCTGACAACTGAACAGTAGTGGACGTGACCTCTGACACATTGTCCGCAGCCCTCTGTCCTTTCCTCCAAATTGTCCTCTATAAATAGCAGAATATTCCACTGAGAAAGGGGATGAATCTTTGGTAACAAAAGCTTACTCATTCGGTGGATATTTTATAATCGAGTACTCGCTGATATACGGGGCAAGTAAGCATTAGAAAATGATTGACTCGTAAGGTGCAGATCGGATTAACCAAATACTGGACGAAACGGGTACCCAACCCGCGCCTATTCCTATACAGATTTAGACCCTTTTTTGGATATATGAGAGACGGAAAGAAGCAGCTTTACTCTTCTCCGGGTAACCCTCTCCAATACAAAGCTGAAGACAGCTACAGGCAATGATCCTATGTTTTTTATTTTTAATTACTTAAATTTACAGTGATTATTTAGGAAAAAAAAAGTCTATTGTTACTGTAAGGGGAGAAAAAAACTATTTCGCTAATGGGTCGTATTTCATAGATTATCGTGCGGGAATGGACTGAAAATGCTTCGTCTTTTCTTTGATCAGTAAAGGAGCTTGACGTTTACAAGTACTTGTCAATTTCCGTGTTCGTCCCGTCTTCGTAGTATTCAATTCCGTTTTCGTCCCGAATATTCATTTCTCATTGACTGCTGAAGCAAGTAACATGATGTGGGTCCGTACAGGAAAAATAAAACCTTCTAAATTTTTAATGACATCGATTTGGACTAATCTCGGCTAAAAAAATGTATCTTATTTTTTTCTTGACACTACACAACACGACAGGTATAGGGAAAGGGATATGAGGATGGTCATTCCGACTCGGATGAACCGAGGCCGCATCCTACTCCGGAACATTGGTCCCATCCGTCGTGACCACCTCGGCCTTACCCGGCATCTTGATGACCGAGGTGTCTCTGCCATCCTGCGGTCACCTCGGGGCAGTGTTATGATCAACTACAACCGAGGTCCTGTCCAAGGACCTGACAACTGAACAGTAGTGGACGTGACCTCTGACACATTGTCCGCTGCCCTCTGTCCTTCCCTCCAAATTGTCCTCTATAAATAGCAGAATATTCCACTGAGAAAGGGGATGAATCTTTGGTAACAAAAGCTTACTCATTCGGTGGATATTTTATAATCGAGTACTCGCTGATATACGGGGCAAGTAAGCATTAGAAAATGATTGACTCGTAAGGTGCAGATCGGATTAACCAAATACTGGACGAAACGGGTACCCAACCCGCGCCTATTCCTATACAGATTTAGACCCTTTTTTGGATATATGAGAGACGGAAAGAAGCAGCTTTACTCTTCTCCGGGTAACCCTCTCCAATACAAAGCTGAAGACAGCTACAGGCAATGATCCTATGTTTTTTATTTTTAATTACTTAAATTTACAGTGATTATTTAGGAAAAAAAAAGTCTATTGTTACTGTAAGGGGAGAAAAAAACTATTTCGCTAATGGGTCGTATTTCATAGATTATCGTGCGGGAATGGACTGAAAATGCTTCGTCTTTTCTTTGATCAGTAAAGGAGCTTGACGTTTACAAGTACTTGTCAATTTCCGTGTTCGTCCCGTCTTCGTAGTATTCAATTCCGTTTTCGTCCCGAATATTCATTTCTCATTGACTGCTGAAGCAAGTAACATGATGTGGGTCCGTACAGGAAAAATAAAACCTTCTAAATTTTTAATGACATCGATTTGGACTAATCTCGGCTAAAAAAATGTATCTTATTTTTTTCTTGACACTACACAACACGACAGGTATAGGGAAAGGGATATGAGGATGGTCATTCCGACTCGGATGAACCGAGGCCGCATCCTACTCCGGAACATTGGTCCCATCCGTCGTGACCACCTCGGCCTTACCCGGCATCTTGATGACCGAGGTGTCTCTGCCATCCTGCGGTCACCTCGGGGCAGTGTTATGATCAACTACAACCGAGGTCCTGTCCAAGGACCTGACAACTGAACAGTAGTGGACGTGACCTCTGACACATTGTCCGCTGCCCTCTGTCCTTCCCTCCAAATTGTCCTCTATAAATAGCAGAATATTCCACTGAGAAAGGGGATGAATCTTTGGTAACAAAAGCTTACTCATTCGGTGGATATTTTATAATCGAGTACTCGCTGATATACGGGGCAAGTAAGCATTAGAAAATGATTGACTCGTAAGGTGCAGATCGGATTAACCAAATACTGGACGAAACGGGTACCCAACCCGCGCCTATTCCTATACAGATTTAGACCCTTTTTTGGATATATGAGAGACGGAAAGAAGCAGCTTTACTCTTCTCCGGGTAACCCTCTCCAATACAAAGCTGAAGACAGCTACAGGCAATGATCCTATGTTTTTTATTTTTAATTACTTAAATTTACAGTGATTATTTAGGAAAAAAAAAGTCTATTGTTACTGTAACGGGAGAAAAAAACTATTTCGCTAATGGGTCGTATTTCCTAGATTATCGTGCGGGAATGGACTGAAAATGCTTCGTCTTTTCTTTGATCAGTAAAGGAGCTTGACGTTTACAAGTACTTGTCAATTTCCGTGTTCGTCCCGTCTTCGTAGTATTCAATTCCGTTTTCGTCCCGAATATTCATTTCTCATTGACTGCTGAAGCAAGTAACATGATGTGGGTCCGTACAGGAAAAATAAAACCTTCTAAATTTTTAATGACATCGATTTGGACTAATCTCGGCTAAAAAAATGTATCTTATTTTTTTCTTGACACTACACAACACGACAGGTATAGGGAAAGGGATATGAGGATGGTCATTCCGACTCGGATGAACCGAGGCCGCATCCTACTCCGGAACATTGGTCCCATCCGTCGTGACCACCTCGGCCTTACCCGGCATCTTGATGACCGAGGTGTCTCTGCCATCCTGCGGTCACCTCGGGGCAGTGTTATGATCAACTACAACCGAGGTCCTGTCCAAGGACCTGACAACTGAACAGTAGTGGACGTGACCTCTGACACATTGTCCGCTGCCCTCTGTCCTTCCCTCCAAATTGTCCTCTATAAATAGCAGAATATTCCACTGAGAAAGGGGATGAATCTTTGGTAACAAAAGCTTACTCATTCGGTGGATATTTTATAATCGAGTACTCGCTGATATACGGGGCAAGTAAGCATTAGAAAATGATTGACTCGTAAGGTGCAGATCGGATTAACCAAATACTGGACGAAACGGGTACCCAACCCGCGCCTATTCCTATACAGATTTAGACCCTTTTTTGGATATATGAGAGACGGAAAGAAGCAGCTTTACTCTTCTCCGGGTAACCCTCTCCAATACAAAGCTGAAGACAGCTACAGGCAATGATCCTATGTTTTTTATTTTTAATTACTTAAATTTACAGTGATTACTTAGGAAAAAAAAAGTCTATTGTTACTGTAAGGGGAGAAAAAAACTATTTCGCTAATGGGTCGTATTTCATAGATTATCGTGCGGGAATGGACTGAAAATGCTTCGTCTTTTCTTTGATCAGTAAAGGAGCTTGACGTTTACAAGTACTTGTCAATTTCCGTGTTCGTCCCATCTTCGTAGTATTCAATTCCGTTTTCGTCCCGAATATTCATTTCTCATTGACTGCTGAAGCAAGTAACATGATGTGGGTCCGTACAGGAAAAATAAAACCTTCTAAATTTTTAATGACATCGATTTGGACTAATCTCGGCTAAAAAAATGTATCTTATTTTTTTCTTGACACTACACAACACGACAGGTATAGGGAAAGGGATATGAGGATGGTCATTCCGACTCGGATGAACCGAGGCCGCATCCTACTCCGGAACATTGGTCCCATCCGTCGTGACCACCTCGGCCTTACCCGGCATCTTGATGACCGAGGTGTCTCTGCCATCCTGCGGTCACCTCGGGGCAGTGTTATGATCAACTACAACCGAGGTCCTGTCCAAGGACCTGACAACTGAACAGTAGTGGACGTGACCTCTGACACATTGTCCGCTGCCCTCTGTCCTTCCCTCCAAATTGTCCTCTATAAATAGCAGATTATTCCACTGAGAAAGGGGATGAATCTTTGGTAACAAAAGCTTGCTCATTCGGTGGATATTTTATAATCGAGTACTCGCTGATATACGGGGCAAGTAAGCATTAGAAAATAATTGACTCGTAAGGTGCAGATCGGATTAACCAAATAATGGACGAAACGGGTACCCAACCAGCTCCTATTCCTATACAGATTTAGACCCTTTATTGGATATATGAGAGACGGAAAGAAGCAGATTTACTCTTCTCCGGGTAATCCTCTCCAATACAAAGCTGATGACAGCTACAGGCAATGATCCTCTGTTTTTTATTTTTAATTACTTAAATTTACAGTGATTACTTAGGAAAAAAAAAAGTCTATTGTTACTGTATGGGGAGAAATAAACTATTTCGCTAATGGGTCGTATTTCATCGATTTTCGTGCGGGAATGGACTGAAAAAGCTTCGTCTTTTCTTTGATCAGTAAAGGAGCTTGACGTTTACAAGTACTTGTCCATTTCCGTCTTCGTCCCGTCTTCGTAGTATTCAATTCCGTCTTCGTCCCGAATATTCATTTCTCATTGACTGCTGAAGCAAGTAACATGATGTGGGTCCGTACAGGAAAAATAAAACCTTCTAAATTTTTAATGACATCGATTTGGACTAATCTCGGCTAAAAAAATTTATCTTATTTTTTTCTTGACACTACACAACACGACAGGTATAGGGAAAGGCATATGAGGATGGTCATTCCGACTCGGATGAACCGAGGCCGCATCCTACTCCGGAACATTGGTCCCATCCGTCGTGACCACCTCGGCCTTACCCGGCATCTTGATGACCGAGTTGTCTCTGCCATCCTGCGGTCACCTCGGGGCAGTGTTATGATCAACTACAACCGAGGTCCTGTCCAAGGATCGGACAACCGAACAGTAGTAGACGTGACCTCTGACACATTGTCCGCTGCCCTCTGTCCTTCCCTCCAAATTGTCCTCTACAAATAGCAGAATATTTCACTGAGAAATGGGATGAATCTTTGGTAACAAAAGCTTGCTCATTCGGTGGATATTTTATAAACGAGTACTCGCTGATATACGTGGCAAGTAAGCATTAGAAAATTATTGACTCGTAAGGTGCAGATCGGAATAACCAAATAATGGACGAAACGGGTACCCGACCCGCGCCCATTCCTATACAGATTTAGACCCTTTTTTGGATATATGAGAGAGGGAAAGAAGCAGCTTTACTCTTCTCCTGGTAACTCTCTCCAATACAAAGCTGATGACAGCTACAGGCAATGATCCTCTGTTTTTTTATTTTTAATTACTTAAATTTACAGTGATTATTTAGGAAAAAAAAGCCTATTGTTACTTTAAGGGGAGAAAAAAACTCTTTCGCTAATAGGTCCAATTTCATCGATTATTGTGCGGGAATGGACTGAAAATGTTTCGTCTTTTCTTTGATCAGTAAAGGAGCTTTACGTTTACAGGTACTTGTTCTTATTCGTCTTCGTCCTGTCTTCATAATATTCAATTCCGTTTTCGTCCCAAATATTCATTTCTCATTGACTGCTGAAGCAAGTAACATGATGTGGGTCCGTACAGGAAAAATAAAACCCTCTAAATTTTTAATGAAAACGATTTGGACTAATTTCGGCTAAAAAAATGTATCTTATTTTTTTCTTGACACTACACAACACGACAGGTATAGGGAAAGGGAGATGAGGATGGTCATTCCGACTCGGATGAACCGAGGCCGCATCCTACTCCGGAACATTGGTCCCATCCGTCGTGACCACCTCGGCCTTACCCGGCATCTTGATGACCGAGGTGTCTCTGCCATCCTGCGGTCACCTCGGGGCAGTGTTATGATCAACTACAACCGAGGTCCTGTCCAAGGACCTGACAACTGAACAGTAGTGGACGTGACCTCTGACACATTGTCCGTTGCCCTCTGTCCTTCCCTCCAAATTGTCCTCTATAAATATCAGATTATTCCACTGAGAAAGGGGATGAATCTTTGGTAACAAAAGCTTGCTCATTCGGTGGATATTTTATAATCGAGTACTCGCTGATATACGGGGCAAGTAAGCATTAGAAAATGATTGACTCGTAAGGTGCAGATCGGATTAACCAAATACTGGACGAAACGGGTACCCAACCCGCGCCTATTCCTATACAGATTTAGACCCTTTTTTGGATATATGAGAGACGGAAAGAAGCAGCTTTACTCTTCTCCGGGTAACCCTCTCCAATACAAAGCTGAAGACAGCTACAGGCAATGATCCTATGTTTTTTATTTTTAATTACTTAAATTTACAGTGATTATTTAGGAAAAAAAAAGTCTATTGTTACTGTAAGGGGAGAAAAAAACTATTTCGCTAATGGGTCGTATTTCATCGATTATCGTGCGGGAATGGACTGAAAATGCTTCGTCTTTTCTTTGATCAGTAAAGGAGCTTGACGTTTACAAGTACTTGTCCATTTCCGTGTTCGTCCCGTCTTCGTAGTATTCAATTCCGTTTTCGTCCCGAATATTCATTTCTCATTGACTGCTGAAGCAAGTAACATGATGTGGGTCCGTACAGGAAAAATAAAACCTTCTAAATTTTTAATGACATCGATTTGGACTAATCTCGGCTAAAAAAATGTATCTTATTTTTTTCTTGACACTACACAACACGACAGGTATAGGGAAAGGGATATGAGGATGGTCATTCCGACTCGGATGAACCGAGGCCGCATCCTACTCCGGAACATTGGTCCCATCCGTCGTGACCACCTCGGCCTTACCCGGCATCTTGATGACCGAGGTGTCTCTCCCATCCTGCGGTCACCTCGGGGCAGTGTTATGATCAACTACAACCGAGGTCCTGTCCAAGGACCTGAAAACTGAACAGTAGTGGACGTGACCTCTGACACATTGTCCGCTGCCCTCTGTCCTTCCCTCCAAATTGTCCTCTATAAATAGCAGATTATTCCACTGAGAAAGGGGATGAATCTTTGGTAACAAAAGCTTGCTCATTCGGTGGATATTTTATAATCGAGTACTCGCTGATATACGGGGCAAGTAAGCATTAGAAAATAATTGACTCGTAAGGTGCAGATCGGATTAACCAAATAATGGACGAAACGGGTACCCAACCAGCTCCTATTCCTATACAGATTTAGACCCTTTTTTGGATATATGAGAGACGGAAAGAAGCAGATTTACTCTTCTCCGGGTAATCCTCTCCAATACAAAGCTGATGACAGCTACAGTCAATGATCCTATGTTTTTTATTTTTAATTACTTAAATTTACAGTGATTACTTAGGAAAAAAAAAAGTCTATTGTTACTGTATGGGGAGAAATAAACTATTTCGCTAATGGGTCGTATTTCATCGATTTTCGTGCGGGAATGGACTGAAAATGCTTCGTCTTTTCTTTGATCAGTAAAGGAGCTTGACGTTTACAAGTACTTGTCCATTTCCGTCTTCGTCCCGTCTTCGTAGTATTCAATTCCGTCTTCGTCCCGAATATTCATTTCTCATTGACTGCTGAAGCAAGTAACTTGATGTGGGTCCGTACAGGAAAAATAAAACCCTCTAAATTTTTAATGACATCGATTTGGACTAATTTCGGCTAAAAAAATGTATATTATTTTTTTTCTTGACACTACACAACACGACAGGTATAGGGAAAGGGAGATGAGGATGGTCATTCCGACTCGGATGAACCGAGGCCGCATCCTACTCCGGAACATTGGTCCCATCCGTCGTGACCACCTCGGCCTTACCCGGCATCTTGACGACCGAGGTGTCTCTGCCATCCTGCGGTCACCTCGGGGCAGTGTTATGATCAACTACAACCGAGGTCCTGTCCAAGGACCTGACAACTGAACAGTAGTGGACGTGACCTCTGACACATTGTCCGCTGCCCTCTGTCCTTTCCTCCAAATTGTCCTCTATAAATAGCAGAATATTCCACTGAGAAAGGGGATGAATCTTTGGTAACAAAAGCTTACTCATTCGGTGGATATTTTATAATCGAGTACTCGCTGATATACGGGGCAAGTAAGCATTAGAAAATGATTGACTCGTAAGGTGCAGATCGGATTAACCAAATACTGGACGAAACGGGTACCCAACCCGCGCCTATTCCTATACAGATTTAGACCCTTTTTTGGATATATGAGAGACGGAAAGAAGCAGCTTTACTCTTCTCCGGGTAACCCTCTCCAATACAAAGCTGAAGACAGCTACAGGCAACGATCCTATGTTTTTTATTTTTAATTACTTAAATTTACAGTGATTATTTAGGAAAAAAAAAGTCTATTGTTACTGTAAGGGGAGAAAAAAACTATTTCGCTAATGGGTCGTATTTCATCGATTATCGTGCGGGAATGGACTGAAAATGCTTCGTCTTTTCTTTGATCAGTAAAGGAGCTTGACGTTTACAAGTACTTGTCCATTTCCGTGTTCGTCCCGTCTTCGTAGTATTCAATTCCGTTTCGTCCCGAATATTCATTTCTCATTGACTGCTGAAGCAAGTAACATGATGTGGGTCCGTACAGGAAAAATAAAACCTTCTAAATTTTTAATGACATCGATTTGGACTAATCTCGGCTAAAAAAATGTATCTTATTTTTTTCTTGACACTACACAACACGACAGGTATAGGGAAAGGGATATGAGGATGGTCATTCCGACTCGGATGAACCGAGGCCGCATCCTACTCCGGAACATTGGTCCCATCCGTCGTGACCACCTCGGCCTTACCCGGCATCTTGATGACCGAGGTGTCTCTCCCATCCTGCGGTTACCTCGGGGCAGTGTTATGATCAACTACAACCGAGGTCCTGTCCAAGGACCTGAAAACTGAACAGTAGTGGACGTGACCTCTGACACATTGTCCGCTGCCCTCTGTCCTTCCCTCCAAATTGTCCTCTATAAATAGCAGATTATTCCACTGAGAAAGGGGATGAATCTTTGGTAACAAAAGCTTGCTCATTCGGTGGATATTTTATAATCGAGTACTCGCTGATATACGGGGCAAGTAAGCATTAGAAAATAATTGACTCGTAAGGTGCAGATAGGATTAACCAAATAATGGACGAAACGGGTACCCAACCAGCTCCTATTCCTATACAGATTTAGACCCTTTTTTGGATATATGAGAGACGGAAAGAAGCAGATTTACTCTTCTCCGGGTAATCCTCTCCAATACAAAGCTGATGACAGCTACAGTCAATGATCCTCTGTTTTTTATTTTTAATTACTTAAATTTACAGTGATTACTTAGGAAAAAAAAAGTCTATTGTTACTGTATGGGGAGAAATAAACTATTTCGCTAATGGGTCGTATTTCATCGATTTTCGTGCGGGAATGGACTGAAAATGCTTCGTCTTTTCTTTGATCAGTAAAGGAGCTTGACGTTTACAAGTACTTGTCCATTTCCGTCTTCGTCCCGTCTTCGTAGTATTCAATTCCGTCTTCGTCCCGAATATTCATTTCTCATTGACTGCTGAAGCAAGTAACTTGATGTGGGTCCGTACAGGAAAAATAAAACCCTCTAAATTTTTAATGACATCGATTTGGACTAATTTCGGCTAAAAAAATGTATATTATTTTTTTTCTTGACACTACACAACACGACAGGTATAGGGAAAGGGAGATGAGGATGGTCATTCCGACTCGGATGAACCGAGGCCGCATCCTACTCCGGAACATTGGTCCCATCCGTCGTGACCACCTCGGCCTTACCCGGCATCTTGACGACCGAGGTGTCTCTGCCATCCTGCGGTCACCTCGGGGCAGTGTTATGATCAACTACAACCGAGGTCCTGTCCAAGGACCTGACAACTGAACAGTAGTGGACGTGACCTCTGACACATTGTCCGCTGCCCTCTGTCCTTTCCTCCAAATTGTCCTCTATAAATAGCAGAATATTCCACTGAGAAAGGGGATGAATCTTTGGTAACAAAAGCTTACTCATTCGGTGGATATTTTATAATCGAGTACTCGCTGATATACGGGGCAAGTAAGCATTAGAAAATGATTGACTCGTAAGGTGCAGATCGGATTAACCAAATACTGGACGAAACGGGTACCCAACCCGCGCCTATTCCTATACAGATTTAGACCCTTTTTTGGATATATGAGAGACGGAAAGAAGCAGCTTTACTCTTCTCCGGGTAACCCTCTCCAATACAAAGCTGAAGACAGCTACAGGCAATGATCCTATGTTTTTTATTTTTAATTACTTAAATTTACAGTGATTATTTAGGAAAAAAAAAGTCTATTGTTACTGTAACGGGAGAAAAAAACTATTTCGCTAATGGGTCGTATTTCCTAGATTATCGTGCGGGAATGGACTGAAAATGCTTCGTCTTTTCTTTGATCAGTAAAGGAGCTTGACGTTTACAAGTACTTGTCAATTTCCGTGTTCGTCCCGTCTTCGTAGTATTCAATTCCGTTTTCGTCCCGAATATTCATTTCTCATTGACTGCTGAAGCAAGTAACATGATGTGGGTCCGTACAGGAAAAATAAAACCTTCTAAATTTTTAATGACATCGATTTGGACTAATCTCGGCTAAAAAAATGTATCTTATTTTTTTCTTGACACTACACAACACGACAGGTATAGGGAAAGGGATATGAGGATGGTCATTCCGACTCGGATGAACCGAGGCCGCATCCTACTCCGGAACATTGGTCCCATCCGTCGTGACCACCTCGGCCTTACCCGGCATCTTGATGACCGAGGTGTCTCTGCCATCCTGCGGTCACCTCGGGGCAGTGTTATGATCAACTACAACCGAGGTCCTGTCCAAGGACCTGAAAACTGAACAGTAGTGGACGTGACCTCTGACACATTGTCCGCTGCCCTCTGTCCTTCCCTCCAAATTGTCCTCTATAAATAGCAGATTATTCCACTGAGAAAGGGGATGAATCTTTGGTAACAAAAGCTTGCTCATTCGGTGGATATTTTATAATCGAGTACTCGCTGATATACGGGGCAAGTAAGCATTAGAAAATAATTGACTCGTAAGGTGCAGATCGGATTAACCAAATAATGGACGAAACGGGTACCCAACCAGCTCCTATTCCTATACAGATTTAGACCCTTTTTTGGATATATGAGAGACGGAAAGAAGCAGATTTACTCTTCTCCGGGTAATCCTCTCCAATACAAAGCTGATGACAGCTACAGTCAATGATCCTCTGTTTTTTATTTTTAATTACTTAAATTTACAGTGATTACTTAGGAAAAAAAAAGTCTATTGTTACTGTATGGGGAGAAATAAACTATTTCGCTAATGGGTCGTATTTCATCGATTTTCGTGCGGAAATGGACTGAAAATGCTTCGTCTTTTCTTTGATCAGTAAAGGAGCTTGACGTTTACAAGTACTTGTCCATTTCCGTCTTCGTCCCGTCTTCGTAGTATTCAATTCCGTCTTCGTCCCGAATATTCATTTCTCATTGACTGCTGAAGCAAGTAACTTGATGTGGGTCCGTACAGGAAAAATAAAACCCTCTAAATTTTTAATGACATCGATTTGGACTAATTTCGGCTAAAAAAATGTATATTATTTTTTTTCTTGACACTACACAACACGACAGGTATAGGGAAAGGGAGATGAGGATGGTCATTCCGACTCGGATGAACTGAGGCCGCATCCTACTCCGGAACATTGGTCCCATCCGTCGTGACCACCTCGGCCTTACCCGGCATCTTGACGACCGAGGTGTCTCTGCCATCCTGCGGTCACCTCGGGGCAGTGTTATGATCAACTATAACCGAGGTCCTGTCCAAGGACCTGACAACTGAACAGTAGTGGACGTGACCTCTGACACATTGTCCGCAGCCCTCTGTCCTTTCCTCCAAATTGTCCTCTATAAATAGCAGAATATTCCACTGAGAAAGGGGATGAATCTTTGGTAACAAAAGCTTACTCATTCGGTGGATATTTTATAATCGAGTACTCGCTGATATACGGGGCAAGTAAGCATTAGAAAATGATTGACTCGTAAGGTGCAGATCGGATTAACCAAATACTGGACGAAACGGGTACCCAACCCGCGCCTATTCCTATACAGATTTAGACCCTTTTTTGGATATATGAGAGACGGAAAGAAGCAGCTTTACTCTTCTCCGGGTAACCCTCTCCAATACAAAGCTGAAGACAGCTACAGGCAATGATCCTATGTTTTTTATTTTTAATTACTTAAATTTACAGTGATTATTTAGGAAAAAAAAAGTCTATTGTTACTGTAAGGGGAGAAAAAAACTATTTCGCTAATGGGTCGTATTTCATAGATTATCGTGCGGGAATGGACTGAAAATGCTTCGTCTTTTCTTTGATCAGTAAAGGAGCTTGACGTTTACAAGTACTTGTCAATTTCCGTGTTCGTCCCGTCTTCGTAGTATTCAATTCCGTTTTCGTCCCGAATATTCATTTCTCATTGACTGCTGAAGCAAGTAACATGATGTGGGTCCGTACAGGAAAAATAAAACCTTCTAAATTTTTAATGACATCGATTTGGACTAATCTCGGCTAAAAAAATGTATCTTATTTTTTTCTTGACACTACACAACACGACAGGTATAGGGAAAGGGATATGAGGATGGTCATTCCGACTCGGATGAACCGAGGCCGCATCCTACTCCGGAACATTGGTCCCATCCGTCGTGACCACCTCGGCCTTACCCGGCATCTTGATGACCGAGGTGTCTCTGCCATCCTGCGGTCACCTCGGGGCAGTGTTATGATCAACTACAACCGAGGTCCTGTCCAAGGACCTGACAACTGAACAGTAGTGGACGTGACCTCTGACACATTGTCCGCTGCCCTCTGTCCTTCCCTCCAAATTGTCCTCTATAAATAGCAGAATATTCCACTGAGAAAGGGGATGAATCTTTGGTAACAAAAGCTTACTCATTCGGTGGATATTTTATAATCGAGTACTCGCTGATATACGGGGCAAGTAAGCATTAGAAAATGATTGACTCGTAAGGTGCAGATCGGATTAACCAAATACTGGACGAAACGGGTACCCAACCCGCGCCTATTCCTATACAGATTTAGACCCTTTTTTGGATATATGAGAGACGGAAAGAAGCAGCTTTACTCTTCTCCGGGTAACCCTCTCCAATACAAAGCTGAAGACAGCTACAGGCAATGATCCTATGTTTTTTATTTTTAATTACTTAAATTTACAGTGATTATTTAGGAAAAAAAAAGTCTATTGTTACTGTAAGGGGAGAAAAAAACTATTTCGCTAATGGGTCGTATTTCATAGATTATCGTGCGGGAATGGACTGAAAATGCTTCGTCTTTTCTTTGATCAGTAAAGGAGCTTGACGTTTACAAGTACTTGTCAATTTCCGTGTTCGTCCCGTCTTCGTAGTATTCAATTCCGTTTTCGTCCCGAATATTCATTTCTCATTGACTGCTGAAGCAAGTAACATGATGTGGGTCCGTACAGGAAAAATAAAACCTTCTAAATTTTTAATGACATCGATTTGGACTAATCTCGGCTAAAAAAATGTATCTTATTTTTTTCTTGACACTACACAACACGACAGGTATAGGGAAAGGGATATGAGGATGGTCATTCCGACTCGGATGAACCGAGGCCGCATCCTACTCCGGAACATTGGTCCCATCCGTCGTGACCACCTCGGCCTTACCCGGCATCTTGATGACCGAGGTGTCTCTGCCATCCTGCGGTCACCTCGGGGCAGTGTTATGATCAACTACAACCGAGGTCCTGTCCAAGGACCTGACAACTGAACAGTAGTGGACGTGACCTCTGACACATTGTCCGCTGCCCTCTGTCCTTCCCTCCAAATTGTCCTCTATAAATAGCAGAATATTCCACTGAGAAAGGGGATGAATCTTTGGTAACAAAAGCTTACTCATTCGGTGGATATTTTATAATCGAGTACTCGCTGATATACGGGGCAAGTAAGCATTAGAAAATGATTGACTCGTAAGGTGCAGATCGGATTAACCAAATACTGGACGAAACGGGTACCCAACCCGCGCCTATTCCTATACAGATTTAGACCCTTTTTTGGATATATGAGAGACGGAAAGAAGCAGCTTTACTCTTCTCCGGGTAACCCTCTCCAATACAAAGCTGAAGACAGCTACAGGCAATGATCCTATGTTTTTTATTTTTAATTACTTAAATTTACAGTGATTATTTAGGAAAAAAAAAGTCTATTGTTACTGTAAGGGGAGAAAAAAACTATTTCGCTAATGGGTCGTATTTCATAGATTATCGTGCGGGAATGGACTGAAAATGCTTCGTCTTTTCTTTGATCAGTAAAGGAGCTTGACGTTTACAAGTACTTGTCAATTTCCGTGTTCGTCCCGTCTTCGTAGTATTCAATTCCGTTTTCGTCCCGAATATTCATTTCTCATTGACTGCTGAAGCAAGTAACATGATGTGGGTCCGTACAGGAAAAATAAAACCTTCTAAATTTTTAATGACATCGATTTGGACTAATCTCGGCTAAAAAAATGTATCTTATTTTTTTCTTGACACTACACAACACGACAGGTATAGGGAAAGGGATATGAGGATGGTCATTCCGACTCGGATGAACCGAGGCCGCATCCTACTCCGGAACATTGGTCCCATCCGTCGTGACCACCTCGGCCTTACCCGGCATCTTGATGACCGAGGTGTCTCTGCCATCCTGCGGTCACCTCGGGGCAGTGTTATGATCAACTACAACCGAGGTCCTGTCCAAGGACCTGACAACTGAACAGTAGTGGACGTGACCTCTGACACATTGTCCGCTGCCCTCTGTCCTTCCCTCCAAATTGTCCTCTATAAATAGCAGAATATTCCACTGAGAAAGGGGATGAATCTTTGGTAACAAAAGCTTACTCATTCGGTGGATATTTTATAATCGAGTACTCGCTGATATACGGGGCAAGTAAGCATTAGAAAATGATTGACTCGTAAGGTGCAGATCGGATTAACCAAATACTGGACGAAACGGGTACCCAACCCGCGCCTATTCCTATACAGATTTAGACCCTTTTTTGGATATATGAGAGACGGAAAGAAGCAGCTTTACTCTTCTCCGGGTAACCCTCTCCAATACAAAGCTGAAGACAGCTACAGGCAATGATCCTATGTTTTTTATTTTTAATTACTTAAATTTACAGTGATTACTTAGGAAAAAAAAAGTCTATTGTTACTGTAAGGGGAGAAAAAAACTATTTCGCTAATGGGTCGTATTTCATAGATTATCGTGCGGGAATGGACTGAAAATGCTTCGTCTTTTCTTTGATCAGTAAAGGAGCTTGACGTTTACAAGTACTTGTCAATTTCCGTGTTCGTCCCATCTTCGTAGTATTCAATTCCGTTTTCGTCCCGAATATTCATTTCTCATTGACTGCTGAAGCAAGTAACATGATGTGGGTCCGTACAGGAAAAATAAAACCTTCTAAATTTTTAATGACATCGATTTGGACTAATCTCGGCTAAAAAAATGTATCTTATTTTTTTCTTGACACTACACAACACGACAGGTATAGGGAAAGGGATATGAGGATGGTCATTCCGACTCGGATGAACCGAGGCCGCATCCTACTCCGGAACATTGGTCCCATCCGTCGTGACCACCTCGGCCTTACCCGGCATCTTGATGACCGAGGTGTCTCTGCCATCCTGCGGTCACCTCGGGGCAGTGTTATGATCAACTACAACCGAGGTCCTGTCCAAGGACCTGACAACTGAACAGTAGTGGACGTGACCTCTGACACATTGTCCGCTGCCCTCTGTCCTTCCCTCCAAATTGTCCTCTATAAATAGCAGATTATTCCACTGAGAAAGGGGATGAATCTTTGGTAACAAAAGCTTGCTCATTCGGTGGATATTTTATAATCGAGTACTCGCTGATATACGGGGCAAGTAAGCATTAGAAAATAATTGACTCGTAAGGTGCAGATCGGATTAACCAAATAATGGACGAAACGGGTACCCAACCAGCTCCTATTCCTATACAGATTTAGACCCTTTATTGGATATATGAGAGACGGAAAGAAGCAGATTTACTCTTCTCCGGGTAATCCTCTCCAATACAAAGCTGATGACAGCTACAGGCAATGATCCTCTGTTTTTTATTTTTAATTACTTAAATTTACAGTGATTACTTAGGAAAAAAAAAAGTCTATTGTTACTGTATGGGGAGAAATAAACTATTTCGCTAATGGGTCGTATTTCATCGATTTTCGTGCGGGAATGGACTGAAAAAGCTTCGTCTTTTCTTTGATCAGTAAAGGAGCTTGACGTTTACAAGTACTTGTCCATTTCCGTCTTCGTCCCGTCTTCGTAGTATTCAATTCCGTCTTCGTCCCGAATATTCATTTCTCATTGACTGCTGAAGCAAGTAACATGATGTGGGTCCGTACAGGAAAAATAAAACCTTCTAAATTTTTAATGACATCGATTTGGACTAATCTCGGCTAAAAAAATTTATCTTATTTTTTTCTTGACACTACACAACACGACAGGTATAGGGAAAGGCATATGAGGATGGTCATTCCGACTCGGATGAACCGAGGCCGCATCCTACTCCGGAACATTGGTCCCATCCGTCGTGACCACCTCGGCCTTACCCGGCATCTTGATGACCGAGTTGTCTCTGCCATCCTGCGGTCACCTCGGGGCAGTGTTATGATCAACTACAACCGAGGTCCTGTCCAAGGATCGGACAACCGAACAGTAGTAGACGTGACCTCTGACACATTGTCCGCTGCCCTCTGTCCTTCCCTCCAAATTGTCCTCTACAAATAGCAGAATATTTCACTGAGAAATGGGATGAATCTTTGGTAACAAAAGCTTGCTCATTCGGTGGATATTTTATAAACGAGTACTCGCTGATATACGTGGCAAGTAAGCATTAGAAAATTATTGACTCGTAAGGTGCAGATCGGAATAACCAAATAATGGACGAAACGGGTACCCGACCCGCGCCCATTCCTATACAGATTTAGACCCTTTTTTGGATATATGAGAGAGGGAAAGAAGCAGCTTTACTCTTCTCCTGGTAACTCTCTCCAATACAAAGCTGATGACAGCTACAGGCAATGATCCTCTGTTTTTTTATTTTTAATTACTTAAATTTACAGTGATTATTTAGGAAAAAAAAGCCTATTGTTACTTTAAGGGGAGAAAAAAACTCTTTCGCTAATAGGTCCAATTTCATCGATTATTGTGCGGGAATGGACTGAAAATGTTTCGTCTTTTCTTTGATCAGTAAAGGAGCTTTACGTTTACAGGTACTTGTTCTTATTCGTCTTCGTCCTGTCTTCATAATATTCAATTCCGTTTTCGTCCCAAATATTCATTTCTCATTGACTGCTGAAGCAAGTAACATGATGTGGGTCCGTACAGGAAAAATAAAACCCTCTAAATTTTTAATGAAAACGATTTGGACTAATTTCGGCTAAAAAAATGTATCTTATTTTTTTCTTGACACTACACAACACGACAGGTATAGGGAAAGGGAGATGAGGATGGTCATTCCGACTCGGATGAACCGAGGCCGCATCCTACTCCGGAACATTGGTCCCATCCGTCGTGACCACCTCGGCCTTACCCGGCATCTTGATGACCGAGGTGTCTCTGCCATCCTGCGGTCACCTCGGGGCAGTGTTATGATCAACTACAACCGAGGTCCTGTCCAAGGACCTGACAACTGAACAGTAGTGGACGTGACCTCTGACACATTGTCCGTTGCCCTCTGTCCTTCCCTCCAAATTGTCCTCTATAAATATCAGATTATTCCACTGAGAAAGGGGATGAATCTTTGGTAACAAAAGCTTGCTCATTCGGTGGATATTTTATAATCGAGTACTCGCTGATATACGGGGCAAGTAAGCATTAGAAAATGATTGACTCGTAAGGTGCAGATCGGATTAACCAAATACTGGACGAAACGGGTACCCAACCCGCGCCTATTCCTATACAGATTTAGACCCTTTTTTGGATATATGAGAGACGGAAAGAAGCAGCTTTACTCTTCTCCGGGTAACCCTCTCCAATACAAAGCTGAAGACAGCTACAGGCAATGATCCTATGTTTTTTATTTTTAATTACTTAAATTTACAGTGATTATTTAGGAAAAAAAAAGTCTATTGTTACTGTAAGGGGAGAAAAAAACTATTTCGCTAATGGGTCGTATTTCATCGATTATCGTGCGGGAATGGACTGAAAATGCTTCGTCTTTTCTTTGATCAGTAAAGGAGCTTGACGTTTACAAGTACTTGTCCATTTCCGTGTTCGTCCCGTCTTCGTAGTATTCAATTCCGTTTTCGTCCCGAATATTCATTTCTCATTGACTGCTGAAGCAAGTAACATGATGTGGGTCCGTACAGGAAAAATAAAACCTTCTAAATTTTTAATGACATCGATTTGGACTAATCTCGGCTAAAAAAATGTATCTTATTTTTTTCTTGACACTACACAACACGACAGGTATAGGGAAAGGGATATGAGGATGGTCATTCCGACTCGGATGAACCGAGGCCGCATCCTACTCCGGAACATTGGTCCCATCCGTCGTGACCACCTCGGCCTTACCCGGCATCTTGATGACCGAGGTGTCTCTCCCATCCTGCGGTCACCTCGGGGCAGTGTTATGATCAACTACAACCGAGGTCCTGTCCAAGGACCTGAAAACTGAACAGTAGTGGACGTGACCTCTGACACATTGTCCGCTGCCCTCTGTCCTTCCCTCCAAATTGTCCTCTATAAATAGCAGATTATTCCACTGAGAAAGGGGATGAATCTTTGGTAACAAAAGCTTGCTCATTCGGTGGATATTTTATAATCGAGTACTCGCTGATATACGGGGCAAGTAAGCATTAGAAAATAATTGACTCGTAAGGTGCAGATCGGATTAACCAAATAATGGACGAAACGGGTACCCAACCAGCTCCTATTCCTATACAGATTTAGACCCTTTTTTGGATATATGAGAGACGGAAAGAAGCAGATTTACTCTTCTCCGGGTAATCCTCTCCAATACAAAGCTGATGACAGCTACAGTCAATGATCCTCTGTTTTTTATTTTTAATTACTTAAATTTACAGTGATTACTTAGGAAAAAAAAAAGTCTATTGTTACTGTATGGGGAGAAATAAACTATTTCGCTAATGGGTCGTATTTCATCGATTTTCGTGCGGGAATGGACTGAAAATGCTTCGTCTTTTCTTTGATCAGTAAAGGAGCTTGACGTTTACAAGTACTTGTCCATTTCCGTCTTCGTCCCGTCTTCGTAGTATTCAATTCCGTCTTCGTCCCGAATATTCATTTCTCATTGACTGCTGAAGCAAGTAACTTGATGTGGGTCCGTACAGGAAAAATAAAACCCTCTAAATTTTTAATGACATCGATTTGGACTAATTTCGGCTAAAAAAATGTATATTATTTTTTTTCTTGACACTACACAACACGACAGGTATAGGGAAAGGGAGATGAGGATGGTCATTCCGACTCGGATGAACCGAGGCCGCATCCTACTCCGTAACATTGGTCCCATCCGTCGTGACCACCTCGGCCTTACCCGGCATCTTGACGACCGAGGTGTCTCTGCCATCCTGCGGTCACCTCGGGGCAGTGTTATGATCAACTACAACCGAGGTCCTGTCCAAGGACCTGACAACTGAACAGTAGTGGACGTGACCTCTGACACATTGTCCGCTGCCCTCTGTCCTTTCCTCCAAATTGTCCTCTATAAATAGCAGAATATTCCACTGAGAAAGGGGATGAATCTTTGGTAACAAAAGCTTACTCATTCGGTGGATATTTTATAATCGAGTACTCGCTGATATACGGGGCAAGTAAGCATTAGAAAATGATTGACTCGTAAGGTGCAGATCGGATTAACCAAATACTGGACGAAACGGGTACCCAACCCGCGCCTATTCCTATACAGATTTAGACCCTTTTTTGGATATATGAGAGACGGAAAGAAGCAGCTTTACTCTTCTCCGGGTAACCCTCTCCAATACAAAGCTGAAGACAGCTACAGGCAATGATCCTATGTTTTTTATTTTTAATTACTTAAATTTACAGTGATTATTTAGGAAAAAAAAAGTCTATTGTTACTGTAAGGGGAGAAAAAAACTATTTCGCTAATGGGTCGTATTTCATAGATTATCGTGCGGGAATGGACTGAAAATGCTTCGTCTTTTCTTTGATCAGTAAAGGAGCTTGACGTTTACAAGTACTTGTCCATTTCCGTGTTCGTCCCGTCTTCGTAGTATTCAATTCCGTTTTCGTCCCGAATATTCATTTCTCATTGACTGCTGAAGCAAGTAACATGATGTGGGTCCGTACAGGAAAAATAAAACCTTCTAAATTTTTAATGACATCGATTTGGACTAATTTCGGCTAAAAAAATGTATCTTATTTTTTTCTTGACACTACACAACACGACAGGTATAGGGAAAGGGATATGAGGATGGTCATTCCGACTCGGATGAACCGAGGCCGCATCCTACTCCGGAACATTGGTCCCATCCGTCGTGACCACCTCGGCCTTACCCGGCATCTTGATGACCGAGGTGTCTCTGCCATCCTGCGGTCACCTCGGGGCAGTGTTATGATCAACTACAACCGAGGTCCTGTCCAAGGACCTGACAACTGAACAGTAGTGGACGTGACCTCTGACACATTGTCCGCTGCCCTCTGTCCTTCCCTCCAAATTGTCCTCTATAAATAGCAGAATATTCCACTGAGAAAGGGGATGAATCTTTGGTAACAAAAGCTTACTCATTCGGTGGATATTTTATAATCGAGTACTCGCTGATATACGGGGCAAGTAAGCATTAGAAAATGATTGACTCGTAAGGTGCAGATCGGATTAACCAAATACTGGACGAAACGGGTACCCAACCCGCGCCTATTCCTATACAGATTTAGACCCTTTTTTGGATATATGAGAGACGGAAAGAAGCAGCTTTACTCTTCTCCGGGTAACCCTCTCCAATACAAAGCTGAAGACAGCTACAGGCAATGATCCTATGTTTTTTATTTTTAATTACTTAAATTTACAGTGATTATTTAGGAAAAAAAAAGTCTATTGTTACTGTAAGGGGAGAAAAAAACTATTTCGCTAATGGGTCGTATTTCATAGATTATCGTGCGGGAATGGACTGAAAATGCTTCGTCTTTTCTTTGATCAGTAAAGGAGCTTGACGTTTACAAGTACTTGTCAATTTCCGTGTTCGTCCCGTCTTCGTAGTATTCAATTCCGTTTTCGTCCCGAATATTCATTTCTCATTGACTGCTGAAGCAAGTAACATGATGTGGGTCCGTACAGGAAAAATAAAACCTTCTAAATTTTTAATGACATCGATTTGGACTAATCTCGGCTAAAAAAATGTATCTTATTTTTTTCTTGACACTACACAACACGACAGGTATAGGGAAAGGGATATGAGGATGGTCATTCCGACTCGGATGAACCGAGGCCGCATCCTACTCCGGAACATTGGTCCCATCCGTCGTGACCACCTCGGCTTTACCCGGCATCTTGATGACCGAGGTGTCTCTGCCATCCTGCGGTCACCTCGGGGCAGTGTTATGATCAACTACAACCGAGGTCCTGTCCAAGGACCTGACAACTGAACAGTAGTGGACGTGACCTCTGACACATTGTCCGCTGCCCTCTGTCCTTCCCTCCAAATTGTCCTCTATAAATAGCAGAATATTCCACTGAGAAAGGGGATGAATCTTTGGTAACAAAAGCTTACTCATTCGGTGGATATTTTATAATCGAGTACTCGCTGATATACGGGGCAAGTAAGCATTAGAAAATGATTGACTCGTAAGGTGCAGATCGGATTAACCAAATACTGGACGAAACGGGTACCCAACCCGCGCCTATTCCTATACAGATTTAGACCCTTTTTTGGATATATGAGAGACGGAAAGAAGCAGCTTTACTCTTCTCCGGGTAACCCTCTCCAATACAAAGCTGAAGACAGCTACAGGCAATGATCCTATGTTTTTTATTTTTAATTACTTAAATTTACAGTGATTATTTAGGAAAAAAAAAGTCTATTGTTACTGTAAGGGGAGAAAAAAACTATTTCGCTAATGGGTCGTATTTCATAGATTATCGTGCGGGAATGGACTGAAAATGCTTCGTCTTTTCTTTGATCGGTAAAGGAGCTTGACGTTTACAAGTACTTGTCAATTTCCGTGTTCGTCCCGTCTTCGTAGTATTCAATTCCGTTTTCGTCCCGAATATTCATTTCTCATTGACTGCTGAAGCAAGTAACATGATGTGGGTCCGTACAGGAAAAATAAAACCTTCTAAATTTTTAATGACATCGATTTGGACTAATCTCGGCTAAAAAAATGTATCTTATTTTTTTCTTGACACTACACAACACGACAGGTATAGGGAAAGGGATATGAGGATGGTCATTCCGACTCGGATGAACCGAGGCCGCATCCTACTCCGGAACATTGGTCCCATCCGTCGTGACCACCTCGGCCTTACCCGGCATCTTGATGACCGAGGTGTCTCTGCCATCCTGCGGTCACCTCGGGGCAGTGTTATGATCAACTACAACCGAGGTCCTGTCCAAGGACCTGACAACTGAACAGTAGTGGACGTGACCTCTGACACATTGTCCGCTGCCCTCTGTCCTTCCCTCCAAATTGTCCTCTATAAATAGCAGATTATTCCACTGAGAAAGGGGATGAATCTTTGGTAACAAAAGCTTGCTCATTCGGTGGATATTTTATAATCGAGTACTCGCTGATATACGGGGCAAGTAAGCATTAGAAAATAATTGACTCGTAAGGTGCAGATCGGATTAACCAAATAATGGACGAAACGGGTACCCAACCAGCTCCTATTCCTATACAGATTTAGACCCTTTATTGGATATATGAGAGACGGAAAGAAGCAGATTTACTCTTCTCCGGGTAATCCTCTCCAATACAAAGCTGATGACAGCTACAGGCAATGATCCTCTGTTTTTTATTTTTAATTACTTAAATTTACAGTGATTACTTAGGAAAAAAAAAAGTCTATTGTTACTGTATGGGGAGAAATAAACTATTTCGCTAATGGGTCGTATTTCATCGATTTTCGTGCGGGAATGGACTGAAAAAGCTTCGTCTTTTCTTTGATCAGTAAAGGAGCTTGACGTTTACAAGTACTTGTCCATTTCCGTCTTCGTCCCGTCTTCGTAGTATTCAATTCCGTCTTCGTCCCGAATATTCATTTCTCATTGACTGCTGAAGCAAGTAACATGATGTGGGTCCGTACAGGAAAAATAAAACCTTCTAAATTTTTAATGACATCGATTTGGACTAATCTCGGCTAAAAAAATTTATCTTATTTTTTTCTTGACACTACACAACACGACAGGTATAGGGAAAGGCATATGAGGATGGTCATTCCGACTCGGATGAACCGAGGCCGCATCCTACTCCGGAACATTGGTCCCATCCGTCGTGACCACCTCGGCCTTACCCGGCATCTTGATGACCGAGTTGTCTCTGCCATCCTGCGGTCACCTCGGGGCAGTGTTATGATCAACTACAACCGAGGTCCTGTCCAAGGATCGGACAACCGAACAGTAGTAGACGTGACCTCTGACACATTGTCCGCTGCCCTCTGTCCTTCCCTCCAAATTGTCCTCTACAAATAGCAGAATATTTCACTGAGAAATGGGATGAATCTTTGGTAACAAAAGCTTGCTCATTCGGTGGATATTTTATAAACGAGTACTCGCTGATATACGTGGCAAGTAAGCATTAGAAAATTATTGACTCGTAAGGTGCAGATCGGAATAACCAAATAATGGACGAAACGGGTACCCGACCCGCGCCCATTCCTATACAGATTTAGACCCTTTTTTGGATATATGAGAGAGGGAAAGAAGCAGCTTTACTCTTCTCCTGGTAACTCTCTCCAATACAAAGCTGATGACAGCTACAGGCAATGATCCTCTGTTTTTTTATTTTTAATTACTTAAATTTACAGTGATTATTTAGGAAAAAAAAGCCTATTGTTACTTTAAGGGGAGAAAAAAACTCTTTCGCTAATAGGTCCAATTTCATCGATTATTGTGCGGGAATGGACTGAAAATGTTTCGTCTTTTCTTTGATCAGTAAAGGAGCTTTACGTTTACAGGTACTTGTTCTTATTCGTCTTCGTCCTGTCTTCATAATATTCAATTCCGTTTTCGTCCCGAATATTCATTTCTCATTGACTGCTGAAGCAAGTAACATGATGTGGGTCCGTACAGGAAAAATAAAACCCTCTAAATTTTTAATGAAAACGATTTGGACTAATTTCGGCTAAAAAAATGTATCTTATTTTTTTCTTGACACTACACAACACGACAGGTATAGGGAAAGGGAGATGAGGATGGTCATTCCGACTCGGATGAACCGAGGCCGCATCCTACTCCGGAACATTGGTCCCATCCGTCGTGACCACCTCGGCCTTACCCGGCATCTTGATGACCGAGGTGTCTCTGCCATCCTGCGGTCACCTCGGGGCAGTGTTATGATCAACTACAACCGAGGTCCTGTCCAAGGACCTGACAACTGAACAGTAGTGGACGTGACCTCTGACACATTGTCCGTTGCCCTCTGTCCTTCCCTCCAAATTGTCCTCTATAAATATCAGATTATTCCACTGAGAAAGGGGATGAATCTTTGGTAACAAAAGCTTGCTCATTCGGTGGATATTTTATAATCGAGTACTCGCTGATATACGGGGCAAGTAAGCATTAGAAAATGATTGACTCGTAAGGTGCAGATCGGATTAACCAAATACTGGACGAAACGGGTACCCAACCCGCGCCTATTCCTATACAGATTTAGACCCTTTTTTGGATATATGAGAGACGGAAAGAAGCAGCTTTACTCTTCTCCGGGTAACCCTCTCCAATACAAAGCTGAAGACAGCTACAGGCAATGATCCTATGTTTTTTATTTTTAATTACTTAAATTTACAGTGATTATTTAGGAAAAAAAAAGTCTATTGTTACTGTAAGGGGAGAAAAAAACTATTTCGCTAATGGGTCGTATTTCATCGATTATCGTGCGGGAATGGACTGAAAATGCTTCGTCTTTTCTTTGATCAGTAAAGGAGCTTGACGTTTACAAGTACTTGTCCATTTCCGTGTTCGTCCCGTCTTCGTAGTATTCAATTCCGTTTTCGTCCCGAATATTCATTTCTCATTGACTGCTGAAGCAAGTAACATGATGTGGGTCCGTACAGGAAAAATAAAACCTTCTAAATTTTTAATGACATCGATTTGGACTAATCTCGGCTAAAAAAATGTATCTTATTTTTTTCTTGACACTACACAACACGACAGGTATAGGGAAAGGGATATGAGGATGGTCATTCCGACTCGGATGAACCGAGGCCGCATCCTACTCCGGAACATTGGTCCCATCCGTCGTGACCACCTCGGCCTTACCCGGCATCTTGATGACCGAGGTGTCTCTCCCATCCTGCGGTCACCTCGGGGCAGTGTTATGATCAACTACAACCGAGGTCCTGTCCAAGGACCTGAAAACTGAACAGTAGTGGACGTGACCTCTGACACATTGTCCGCTGCCCTCTGTCCTTCCCTCCAAATTGTCCTCTATAAATAGCAGATTATTCCACTGAGAAAGGGGATGAATCTTTGGTAACAAAAGCTTGCTCATTCGGTGGATATTTTATAATCGAGTACTCGCTGATATACGGGGCAAGTAAGCATTAGAAAATAATTGACTCGTAAGGTGCAGATCGGATTAACCAAATAATGGACGAAACGGGTACCCAACCAGCTCCTATTCCTATACAGATTTAGACCCTTTTTTGGATATATGAGAGACGGAAAGAAGCAGATTTACTCTTCTCCGGGTAATCCTCTCCAATACAAAGCTGATGACAGCTACAGTCAATGATCCTCTGTTTTTTATTTTTAATTACTTAAATTTACAGTGATTACTTAGGAAAAAAAAAAGTCTATTGTTACTGTATGGGGAGAAATAAACTATTTCGCTAATGGGTCGTATTTCATCGATTTTCGTGCGGGAATGGACTGAAAATGCTTCGTCTTTTCTTTGATCAGTAAAGGAGCTTGACGTTTACAAGTACTTGTCCATTTCCGTCTTCGTCCCGTCTTCGTAGTATTCAATTCCGTCTTCGTCCCGAATATTCATTTCTCATTGACTGCTGAAGCAAGTAACTTGATGTGGGTCCGTACAGGAAAAATAAAACCCTCTAAATTTTTAATGACATCGATTTGGACTAATTTCGGCTAAAAAAATGTATATTATTTTTTTTCTTGACACTACACAACACGACAGGTATAGGGAAAGGGAGATGAGGATGGTCATTCCGACTCGGATGAACCGAGGCCGCATCCTACTCCGTAACATTGGTCCCATCCGTCGTGACCACCTCGGCCTTACCCGGCATCTTGACGACCGAGGTGTCTCTGCCATCCTGCGGTCACCTCGGGGCAGTGTTATGATCAACTACAACCGAGGTCCTGTCCAAGGACCTGACAACTGAACAGTAGTGGACGTGACCTCTGACACATTGTCCGCTGCCCTCTGTCCTTTCCTCCAAATTGTCCTCTATAAATAGCAGAATATTCCACTGAGAAAGGGGATGAATCTTTGGTAACAAAAGCTTACTCATTCGGTGGATATTTTATAATCGAGTACTCGCTGATATACGGGGCAAGTAAGCATTAGAAAATGATTGACTCGTAAGGTGCAGATCGGATTAACCAAATACTGGACGAAACGGGTACCCAACCCGCGCCTATTCCTATACAGATTTAGACCCTTTTTTGGATATATGAGAGACGGAAAGAAGCAGCTTTACTCTTCTCCGGGTAACCCTCTCCAATACAAAGCTGAAGACAGCTACAGGCAATGATCCTATGTTTTTTATTTTTAATTACTTAAATTTACAGTGATTATTTAGGAAAAAAAAAGTCTATTGTTACTGTAAGGGGAGAAAAAAACTATTTCGCTAATGGGTCGTATTTCATAGATTATCGTGCGGGAATGGACTGAAAATGCTTCGTCTTTTCTTTGATCAGTAAAGGAGCTTGACGTTTACAAGTACTTGTCCATTTCCGTGTTCGTCCCGTCTTCGTAGTATTCAATTCCGTTTTCGTCCCGAATATTCATTTCTCATTGACTGCTGAAGCAAGTAACATGATGTGGGTCCGTACAGGAAAAATAAAACCTTCTAAATTTTTAATGACATCGATTTGGACTAATTTCGGCTAAAAAAATGTATCTTATTTTTTTCTTGACACTACACAACACGACAGGTATAGGGAAAGGGATATGAGGATGGTCATTCCGACTCGGATGAACCGAGGCCGCATCCTACTCCGGAACATTGGTCCCATCCGTCGTGACCACCTCGGCCTTACCCGGCATCTTGATGACCGAGGTGTCTCTGCCATCCTGCGGTCACCTCGGGGCAGTGTTATGATCAACTACAACCGAGGTCCTGTCCAAGGACCTGACAACTGAACAGTAGTGGACGTGACCTCTGACACATTGTCCGCTGCCCTCTGTCCTTCCCTCCAAATTGTCCTCTATAAATAGCAGAATATTCCACTGAGAAAGGGGATGAATCTTTGGTAACAAAAGCTTACTCATTCGGTGGATATTTTATAATCGAGTACTCGCTGATATACGGGGCAAGTAAGCATTAGAAAATGATTGACTCGTAAGGTGCAGATCGGATTAACCAAATACTGGACGAAACGGGTACCCAACCCGCGCCTATTCCTATACAGATTTAGACCCTTTTTTGGATATATGAGAGACGGAAAGAAGCAGCTTTACTCTTCTCCGGGTAACCCTCTCCAATACAAAGCTGAAGACAGCTACAGGCAATGATCCTATGTTTTTTATTTTTAATTACTTAAATTTACAGTGATTATTTAGGAAAAAAAAAGTCTATTGTTACTGTAAGGGGAGAAAAAAACTATTTCGCTAATGGGTCGTATTTCATAGATTATCGTGCGGGAATGGACTGAAAATGCTTCGTCTTTTCTTTGATCAGTAAAGGAGCTTGACGTTTACAAGTACTTGTCAATTTCCGTGTTCGTCCCGTCTTCGTAGTATTCAATTCCGTTTTCGTCCCGAATATTCATTTCTCATTGACTGCTGAAGCAAGTAACATGATGTGGGTCCGTACAGGAAAAATAAAACCTTCTAAATTTTTAATGACATCGATTTGGACTAATCTCGGCTAAAAAAATGTATCTTATTTTTTTCTTGACACTACACAACACGACAGGTATAGGGAAAGGGATATGAGGATGGTCATTCCGACTCGGATGAACCGAGGCCGCATCCTACTCCGGAACATTGGTCCCATCCGTCGTGACCACCTCGGCTTTACCCGGCATCTTGATGACCGAGGTGTCTCTGCCATCCTGCGGTCACCTCGGGGCAGTGTTATGATCAACTACAACCGAGGTCCTGTCCAAGGACCTGACAACTGAACAGTAGTGGACGTGACCTCTGACACATTGTCCGCTGCCCTCTGTCCTTCCCTCCAAATTGTCCTCTATAAATAGCAGAATATTCCACTGAGAAAGGGGATGAATCTTTGGTAACAAAAGCTTACTCATTCGGTGGATATTTTATAATCGAGTACTCGCTGATATACGGGGCAAGTAAGCATTAGAAAATGATTGACTCGTAAGGTGCAGATCGGATTAACCAAATACTGGACGAAACGGGTACCCAACCCGCGCCTATTCCTATACAGATTTAGACCCTTTTTTGGATATATGAGAGACGGAAAGAAGCAGCTTTACTCTTCTCCGGGTAACCCTCTCCAATACAAAGCTGAAGACAGCTACAGGCAATGATCCTATGTTTTTTATTTTTAATTACTTAAATTTACAGTGATTATTTAGGAAAAAAAAAGTCTATTGTTACTGTAAGGGGAGAAAAAAACTATTTCGCTAATGGGTCGTATTTCATAGATTATCGTGCGGGAATGGACTGAAAATGCTTCGTCTTTTCTTTGATCGGTAAAGGAGCTTGACGTTTACAAGTACTTGTCAATTTCCGTGTTCGTCCCGTCTTCGTAGTATTCAATTCCGTTTTCGTCCCGAATATTCATTTCTCATTGACTGCTGAAGCAAGTAACATGATGTGGGTCCGTACAGGAAAAATAAAACCTTCTAAATTTTTAATGACATCGATTTGGACTAATCTCGGCTAAAAAAATGTATCTTATTTTTTTCTTGACACTACACAACACGACAGGTATAGGGAAAGGGATATGAGGATGGTCATTCCGACTCGGATGAACCGAGGCCGCATCCTACTCCGGAACATTGGTCCCATCCGTCGTGACCACCTCGGCCTTACCCGGCATCTTGATGACCGAGGTGTCTCTGCCATCCTGCGGTCACCTCGGGGCAGTGTTATGATCAACTACAACCGAGGTCCTGTCCAAGGACCTGACAACTGAACAGTAGTGGACGTGACCTCTGACACATTGTCCGCTGCCCTCTGTCCTTCCCTCCAAATTGTCCTCTATAAATAGCAGATTATTCCACTGAGAAAGGGGATGAATCTTTGGTAACAAAAGCTTGCTCATTCGGTGGATATTTTATAATCGAGTACTCGCTGATATACGGGGCAAGTAAGCATTAGAAAATAATTGACTCGTAAGGTGCAGATCGGATTAACCAAATAATGGACGAAACGGGTACCCAACCAGCTCCTATTCCTATACAGATTTAGACCCTTTATTGGATATATGAGAGACGGAAAGAAGCAGATTTACTCTTCTCCGGGTAATCCTCTCCAATACAAAGCTGATGACAGCTACAGGCAATGATCCTCTGTTTTTTATTTTTAATTACTTAAATTTACAGTGATTACTTAGGAAAAAAAAAAGTCTATTGTTACTGTATGGGGAGAAATAAACTATTTCGCTAATGGGTCGTATTTCATCGATTTTCGTGCGGGAATGGACTGAAAAAGCTTCGTCTTTTCTTTGATCAGTAAAGGAGCTTGACGTTTACAAGTACTTGTCCATTTCCGTCTTCGTCCCGTCTTCGTAGTATTCAATTCCGTCTTCGTCCCGAATATTCATTTCTCATTGACTGCTGAAGCAAGTAACATGATGTGGGTCCGTACAGGAAAAATAAAACCTTCTAAATTTTTAATGACATCGATTTGGACTAATCTCGGCTAAAAAAATTTATCTTATTTTTTTCTTGACACTACACAACACGACAGGTATAGGGAAAGGCATATGAGGATGGTCATTCCGACTCGGATGAACCGAGGCCGCATCCTACTCCGGAACATTGGTCCCATCCGTCGTGACCACCTCGGCCTTACCCGGCATCTTGATGACCGAGTTGTCTCTGCCATCCTGCGGTCACCTCGGGGCAGTGTTATGATCAACTACAACCGAGGTCCTGTCCAAGGATCGGACAACCGAACAGTAGTAGACGTGACCTCTGACACATTGTCCGCTGCCCTCTGTCCTTCCCTCCAAATTGTCCTCTACAAATAGCAGAATATTTCACTGAGAAATGGGATGAATCTTTGGTAACAAAAGCTTGCTCATTCGGTGGATATTTTATAAACGAGTACTCGCTGATATACGTGGCAAGTAAGCATTAGAAAATTATTGACTCGTAAGGTGCAGATCGGAATAACCAAATAATGGACGAAACGGGTACCCGACCCGCGCCCATTCCTATACAGATTTAGACCCTTTTTTGGATATATGAGAGAGGGAAAGAAGCAGCTTTACTCTTCTCCTGGTAACTCTCTCCAATACAAAGCTGATGACAGCTACAGGCAATGATCCTCTGTTTTTTTATTTTTAATTACTTAAATTTACAGTGATTATTTAGGAAAAAAAAGCCTATTGTTACTTTAAGGGGAGAAAAAAACTCTTTCGCTAATAGGTCCAATTTCATCGATTATTGTGCGGGAATGGACTGAAAATGTTTCGTCTTTTCTTTGATCAGTAAAGGAGCTTTACGTTTACAGGTACTTGTTCTTATTCGTCTTCGTCCTGTCTTCATAATATTCAATTCCGTTTTCGTCCCGAATATTCATTTCTCATTGACTGCTGAAGCAAGTAACATGATGTGGGTCCGTACAGGAAAAATAAAACCCTCTAAATTTTTAATGACATCGATTTGGACTAATTTCGGCTAAAAAAATGTATCTTATTTTTTTCTTGACACTACACAACACGACAGGTATAGGGAAAGGGAGATGAGGATGGTCATTCCGACTCGGATGAACCGAGGCCGCATCCTACTCCGGAACATTGGTCCCATCCGTCGTGACCACCTCGGCCTTACCCGGCATCTTGATGACCGAGGTGTCTCTGCCATCCTGCGGTCACCTCGGGGCAGTGTTATGATCAACTACAACCGAGGTCCTGTCCAAGGACCTGACAACTGAACAGTAGTGGACGTGACCTCTGACACATTGTCCGTTGCCCTCTGTCCTTCCCTCCAAATTGTCCTCTATAAATATCAGATTATTCCACTGAGAAAGGGGATGAATCTTTGGTAACAAAAGCTTGCTCATTCGGTGGATATTTTATAATCGAGTACTCGCTGATATACGGGGCAAGTAAGCATTAGAAAATGATTGACTCGTAAGGTGCAGATCGGATTAACCAAATACTGGACGAAACGGGTACCCAACCCGCGCCTATTCCTATACAGATTTAGACCCTTTTTTGGATATATGAGAGACGGAAAGAAGCAGCTTTACTCTTCTCCGGGTAACCCTCTCCAATACAAAGCTGAAGACAGCTACAGGCAATGATCCTATGTTTTTTATTTTTAATTACTTAAATTTACAGTGATTATTTAGGAAAAAAAAAGTCTATTGTTACTGTAAGGGGAGAAAAAAACTATTTCGCTAATGGGTCGTATTTCATCGATTATCGTGCGGGAATGGACTGAAAATGCTTCGTCTTTTCTTTGATCAGTAAAGGAGCTTGACGTTTACAAGTACTTGTCCATTTCCGTGTTCGTCCCGTCTTCGTAGTATTCAATTCCGTTTTCGTCCCGAATATTCATTTCTCATTGACTGCTGAAGCAAGTAACATGATGTGGGTCCGTACAGGAAAAATAAAACCTTCTAAATTTTTAATGACATCGATTTGGACTAATTTCGGCTAAAAAAATGTATCTTATTTTTTTCTTGACACTACACAACACGACAGGTATAGGGAAAGGGATATGAGGATGGTCATTCCGACTCGGATGAACCGAGGCCGCATCCTACTCCGGAACATTGGTCCCATCCGTCGTGACCACCTCGGCCTTACCCGGCATCTTGATGACCGAAGTGTCTCTGCCATCCTGCGGTCACCTCGGGGCAGTGTTATGATCAACTACAACCGAGGTCCTGTCCGAGGACCTGACAACTGAACAGTAGTGGACGTGACCTCTGACACATTGTCCGCTGCCCTCTGTCCTTCCCTCCAAATTGTCCTCTATAAATAGCAGATTATTCCACTGAGAAAGGGGATGAATCTTTGGTAACAAAAGCTTGCTCATTCGGTGGATATTTTATAATCGAGTACTCGCTGATATACGGGGCAAGTAAGCATTAGAAAATAATTGACTCGTAAGGTGCAGATCGGATTAACCAAATAATGGACGAAACGGGTACCCGACCCGCGCCTATTCCTATACAGATTTAGACCCTTTTTTGGATATATGAGAGACGGAAAGAAGCAGCTTTACTCTTCTCCGGGTAACCCTCTCCAATACAAAGCTGAAGACAGCTACAGGCAATGATCCTATGTTTTTTATTTTTAATTACTTAAATTTACAGTGATTATTTAGGAAAAAAAAAGTCTATTGTTACTGTAAGGGGAGAAAAAAACTATTTCGCTAATGGGTCGTATTTCATAGATTATCGTGCGGGAATGGACTGAAAATGCTTCGTCTTTTCTTTGATCAGTAAAGGAGCTTGACGTTTACAAGTACTTGTCAATTTCCGTGTTCGTCCCGTCTTCGTAGTATTCAATTCCGTTTTCGTCCCGAATATTCATTTCTCATTGACTGCTGAAGCAAGTAACATGATGTGGGTCCGTACAGGAAAAATAAAACCTTCTAAATTTTTAATGACATCGATTTGGACTAATCTCGGCTAAAAAAATGTATCTTATTTTTTTCTTGACACTACACAACACGACAGGTATAGGGAAAGGGATATGAGGATGGTCATTCCGACTCGGATGAACCGAGGCCGCATCCTACTCCGGAACATTGGTCCCATCCGTCGTGACCACCTCGGCCTTACCCGGCATCTTGATGACCGAGGTGTCTCTGCCATCCTGCGGTCACCTCGGGGCAGTGTTATGATCAACTACAACCGAGGTCCTGTCCAAGGACCTGACAACTGAACAGTAGTGGACGTGACCTCTGACACATTGTCCGCTGCCCTCTGTCCTTCCCTCCAAATTGTCCTCTATAAATAGCAGATTATTCCACTGAGAAAGGGGATGAATCTTTGGTAACAAAAGCTTGCTCATTCGGTGGATATTTTATAATCGAGTACTCGCTGATATACGGGGCAAGTAAGCATTAGAAAATGATTGACTCGTAAGGTGCAGATCGGATTAACCAAATACTGGACGAAACGGGTACCCAACCCGCGCCTATTCCTATACAGATTTAGACCCTTTTTTGGATATATGAGAGACGGAAAGAAGCAGCTTTACTCTTCTCCGGGTAACCCTCTCCAATACAAAGCTGAAGACAGCTACAGGCAATGATCCTATGTTTTTTATTTTTAATTACTTAAATTTACAGTGATTATTTAGGAAAAAAAAAGTCTATTGTTACTGTAAGGGGAGAAAAAAACTATTTCGCTAATGGGTCGTATTTCATAGATTATCGTGCGGGAATGGACTGAAAATGCTTCGTCTTTTCTTTGATCAGTAAAGGAGCTTGACGTTTACAAGTACTTGTCAATTTCCGTGTTCGTCCCGTCTTCGTAGTATTCAATTCCGTTTTCGTCCCGAATATTCATTTCTCATTGACTGCTGAAGCAAGTAACATGATGTGGGTCCGTACAGGAAAAATAAAACCTTCTAAATTTTTAATGACATCGATTTGGACTAATTTCGGCTAAAAAAATGTATCTTATTTTTTTCTTGACACTACACAACACGACAGGTATAGGGAAAGGGATATGAGGATGGTCATTCCGACTCGGATGAACCGAGGCCGCATCCTACTCCGGAACATTGGTCCCATCCGTCGTGACCACCTCGGCCTTACCCGGCATCTTGATGACCGAGGTGTCTCTGCCATCCTGCGGTCACCTCGGGGCAGTGTTATGATCAACTACAACCGAGGTCCTGTCCAAGGACCTGACAACTGAACAGTAGTGGACGTGACCTCTGACACATTGTCCGCTGCCCTCTGTCCTTCCCTCCAAATTGTCCTCTATAAATAGCAGATTATTCCACTGAGAAAGGGGATGAATCTTTGGTAACAAAAGCTTGCTCATTCGGTGGATATTTTATAATCGAGTACTCGCTGATATACGGGGCAAGTAAGCATTAGAAAATAATTGACTCGTAAGGTGCAGATCGGATTAACCAAATAATGGACGAAACGGGTACCCAACCAGCTCCTATTCCTATACAGATTTAGACCCTTTATTGGATATATGAGAGACGGAAAGAAGCAGATTTACTCTTCTCCGGGTAATCCTCTCCAATACAAAGCTGATGACAGCTACAGGCAATGATCCTCTGTTTTTTATTTTTAATTACTTAAATTTACAGTGATTACTTAGGAAAAAAAAAAGTCTATTGTTACTGTATGGGGAGAAATAAACTATTTCGCTAATGGGTCGTATTTCATCGATTTTCGTGCGGGAATGGACTGAAAAAGCTTCGTCTTTTCTTTGATCAGTAAAGGAGCTTGACGTTTACAAGTACTTGTCCATTTCCGTCTTCGTCCCGTCTTCGTAGTATTCAATTCCGTCTTCGTCCCGAATATTCATTTCTCATTGACTGCTGAAGCAAGTAACATGATGTGGGTCCGTACAGGAAAAATAAAACCTTCTAAATTTTTAATGACATCGATTTGGACTAATCTCGGCTAAAAAAATTTATCTTATTTTTTTCTTGACACTACACAACACGACAGGTATAGGGAAAGGCATATGAGGATGGTCATTCCGACTCGGATGAACCGAGGCCGCATCCTACTCCGGAACATTGGTCCCATCCGTCGTGACCACCTCGGCCTTACCCGGCATCTTGATGACCGAAGTGTCTCTGCCATCCTGCGGTCACCTCGGGGCAGTGTTATGATCAACTACAACCGAGGTCCTGTCCAAGGACCTGACAACTGAACAGTAGTGGACGTGACCTCTGACACATTGTCCGCTGCCCTCTGTCCTTCCCTCCAAATTGTCCTCTATAAATAGCAGATTATTCCACTGAGAAAGGGGATGAATCTTTGGTAACAAAAGCTTGCTCATTCGGTGGATATTTTATAATCGAGTACTCGCTGATATACGGGGCAAGTAAGCATTAGAAAATAATTGACTCGTAAGGTGCAGATCGGATTAACCAAATAATGGACGAAACGGGTACCCGACCCGCGCCTATTCCTATACAGATTTAGACCCTTTTTTGGATATATGAGAGACGGAAAGAAGCAGCTTTACTCTTCTCCGGGTAACCCTCTCCAATACAAAGCTGAAGACAGCTACAGGCAATGATCCTATGTTTTTTATTTTTAATTACTTAAATTTACAGTGATTATTTAGGAAAAAAAAAGTCTATTGTTACTGTAAGGGGAGAAAAAAACTATTTCGCTAATGGGTCGTATTTCATAGATTATCGTGCGGGAATGGACTGAAAATGCTTCGTCTTTTCTTTGATCAGTAAAGGAGCTTGACGTTTACAAGTACTTGTCAATTTCCGTGTTCGTCCCGTCTTCGTAGTATTCAATTCCGTTTTCGTCCCGAATATTCATTTCTCATTGACTGCTGAAGCAAGTAACATGATGTGGGTCCGTACAGGAAAAATAAAACCTTCTAAATTTTTAATGACATCGATTTGGACTAATCTCGGCTAAAAAAATGTATCTTATTTTTTTCTTGACACTACACAACACGACAGGTATAGGGAAAGGGATATGAGGATGGTCATTCCGACTCGGATGAACCGAGGCCGCATCCTACTCCGGAACATTGGTCCCATCCGTCGTGACCACCTCGGCCTTACCCGGCATCTTGATGACCGAGGTGTCTCTGCCATCCTGCGGTCACCTCGGGGCAGTGTTATGATCAACTACAACCGAGGTCCTGTCCAAGGACCTGACAACTGAACAGTAGTGGACGTGACCTCTGACACATTGTCCGCTGCCCTCTGTCCTTCCCTCCAAATTGTCCTCTATAAATAGCAGATTATTCCACTGAGAAAGGGGATGAATCTTTGGTAACAAAAGCTTGCTCATTCGGTGGATATTTTATAATCGAGTACTCGCTGATATACGGGGCAAGTAAGCATTAGAAAATGATTGACTCGTAAGGTGCAGATCGGATTAACCAAATACTGGACGAAACGGGTACCCAACCCGCGCCTATTCCTATACAGATTTAGACCCTTTTTTGGATATATGAGAGACGGAAAGAAGCAGCTTTACTCTTCTCCGGGTAACCCTCTCCAATACAAAGCTGAAGACAGCTACAGGCAATGATCCTATGTTTTTTATTTTTAATTACTTAAATTTACAGTGATTATTTAGGAAAAAAAAAGTCTATTGTTACTGTAAGGGGAGAAAAAAACTATTTCGCTAATGGGTCGTATTTCATAGATTATCGTGCGGGAATGGACTGAAAATGCTTCGTCTTTTCTTTGATCAGTAAAGGAGCTTGACGTTTACAAGTACTTGTCAATTTCCGTGTTCGTCCCGTCTTCGTAGTATTCAATTCCGTTTTCGTCCCGAATATTCATTTCTCATTGACTGCTGAAGCAAGTAACATGATGTGGGTCCGTACAGGAAAAATAAAACCTTCTAAATTTTTAATGACATCGATTTGGACTAATCTCGGCTAAAAAAATGTATCTTATTTTTTTCTTAACACTACACAACACGACAGGTATAGGGAAAGGGATATGAGGATGGTCATTCCGACTCGGATGAACCGAGGCCGCATCCTACTCCGGAACATTGGTCCCATCCGTCGTGACCACCTCGGCCTTACCCGGCATCTTGATGACCGAGGTGTCTCTGCCATCCTGCGGTCACCTCGGGGCAGTGTTATGATCAACTACAACCGAGGTCCTGTCCAAGGACCTGACAACTGAACAGTAGTGGACGTGACCTCTGACACATTGTCCGCTGCCCTCTGTCCTTCCCTCCAAATTGTCCTCTATAAATAGCAGATTATTCCACTGAGAAAGGGGATGAATCTTTGGTAACAAAAGCTTGCTCATTCGGTGGATATTTTATAATCGAGTACTCGCTGATATACGGGGCAAGTAAGCATTAGAAAATAATTGACTCGTAAGGTGCAGATCGGATTAACCAAATAATGGACGAAACGGGTACCCGACCCGCGCCTATTCCTATACAGATTTAGACCCTTTTTTGGATATATGAGAGACGGAAAGAAGCAGCTTTACTCTTCTCCGGGTAACCCTCTCCAATACAAAGCTGAAGACAGCTACAGGCAATGATCCTATGTTTTTTATTTTTAATTACTTAAATTTACAGTGATTATTTAGGAAAAAAAAAGTCTATTGTTACTGTAAGGGGAGAAAAAAACTATTTCGCTAATGGGTCGTATTTCATAGATTATCGTGCGGGAATGGACTGAAAATGCTTCGTCTTTTCTTTGATCAGTAAAGGAGCTTGACGTTTACAAGTACTTGTCAATTTCCGTGTTCGTCCCGTCTTCGTAGTATTCAATTCCGTTTTCGTCCCGAATATTCATTTCTCATTGACTGCTGAAGCAAGTAACATGATGTGGGTCCGTACAGGAAAAATAAAACCTTCTAAATTTTTAATGACATCGATTTGGACTAATCTCGGCTAAAAAAATGTATCTTATTTTTTTCTTGACACTACACAACACGACAGGTATAGGGAAAGGGATATGAGGATGGTCATTCCGACTCGGATGAACCGAGGCCGCATCCTACTCCGGAACATTGGTCCCATCCGTCGTGACCACCTCGGCCTTACCCGGCATCTTGATGACCGAGGTGTCTCTGCCATCCTGCGGTCACCTCGGGGCAGTGTTATGATCAACTACAACCGAGGTCCTGTCCAAGGACCTGACAACTGAACAGTAGTGGACGTGACCTCTGACACATTGTCCGCTGCCCTCTGTCCTTCCCTCCAAATTGTCCTCTATAAATAGCAGATTATTCCACTGAGAAAGGGGATGAATCTTTGGTAACAAAAGCTTGCTCATTCGGTGGATATTTTATAATCGAGTACTCGCTGATATACGGGGCAAGTAAGCATTAGAAAATGATTGACTCGTAAGGTGCAGATCGGATTAACCAAATACTGGACGAAACGGGTACCCAACCCGCGCCTATTCCTATACAGATTTAGACCCTTTTTTGGATATATGAGAGACGGAAAGAAGCAGCTTTACTCTTCTCCGGGTAACCCTCTCCAATACAAAGCTGAAGACAGCTACAGGCAATGATCCTATGTTTTTTATTTTTAATTACTTAAATTTACAGTGATTATTTAGGAAAAAAAAAGTCTATTGTTACTGTAAGGGGAGAAAAAAACTATTTCGCTAATGGGTCGTATTTCATAGATTATCGTGCGGGAATGGACTGAAAATGCTTCGTCTTTTCTTTGATCAGTAAAGGAGCTTGACGTTTACAAGTACTTGTCAATTTCCGTGTTCGTCCCGTCTTCGTAGTATTCAATTCCGTTTTCGTCCCGAATATTCATTTCTCATTGACTGCTGAAGCAAGTAACATGATGTGGGTCCGTACAGGAAAAATAAAACCTTCTAAATTTTTAATGACATCGATTTGGACTAATCTCGGCTAAAAAAATGTATCTTATTTTTTTCTTGACACTACACAACACGACAGGTATAGGGAAAGGGATATGAGGATGGTCATTCCGACTCGGATGAACCGAGGCCGCATCCTACTCCGGAACATTGGTCCCATCCGTCGTGACCACCTCGGCCTTACCCGGCATCTTGATGACCGAGGTGTCTCTGCCATCCTGCGGTCACCTCGGGGCAGTGTTATGATCAACTACAACCGAGGTCCTGTCCAAGGACCTGACAACTGAACAGTAGTGGACGTGACCTCTGACACATTGTCCGCTGCCCTCTGTCCTTCCCTCCAAATTGTCCTCTATAAATAGCAGATTATTCCACTGAGAAAGGGGATGAATCTTTGGTAACAAAAGCTTGCTCATTCGGTGGATATTTTATAATCGAGTACTCGCTGATATACGGGGCAAGTAAGCATTAGAAAATGATTGACTCGTAAGGTGCAGATCGGATTAACCAAATACTGGACGAAACGGGTACCCAACCCGCGCCTATTCCTATACAGATTTAGACCCTTTTTTGGATATATGAGAGACGGAAAGAAGCAGCTTTACTCTTCTCCGGGTAACCCTCTCCAATACAAAGCTGAAGACAGCTACAGGCAATGATCCTATGTTTTTTATTTTTAATTACTTAAATTTACAGTGATTATTTAGGAAAAAAAAAGTCTATTGTTACTGTAAGGGGAGAAAAAAACTATTTCGCTAATGGGTCGTATTTCATAGATTATCGTGCGGGAATGGACTGAAAATGCTTCGTCTTTTCTTTGATCAGTAAAGGAGCTTGACGTTTACAAGTACTTGTCAATTTCCGTGTTCGTCCCGTCTTCGTAGTATTCAATTCCGTTTTCGTCCCGAATATTCATTTCTCATTGACTGCTGAAGCAAGTAACATGATGTGGGTCCGTACAGGAAAAATAAAACCTTCTAAATTTTTAATGACATCGATTTGGACTAATTTCGGCTAAAAAAATGTATCTTATTTTTTTCTTGACACTACACAACACGACAGGTATAGGGAAAGGGATATGAGGATGGTCATTCCGACTCGGATGAACCGAGGCCGCGTCCTACTCCGGAACATTGGTCCCATCCGTCGTGACCACCTCGGCCTTACCCGGCATCTTGATGACCGAGGTGTCTCTGCCATCCTGCGGTCACCTCGGGGCAGTGTTATGATCAACTACAACCGAGGTCCTGTCCAAGGACCTGACAACTGAACAGTAGTGGACGTGACCTCTGACACATTGTCCGCTGCCCTCTGTCCTTCCCTCCAAATTGTCCTCTATAAATAGTAGATTATTCCACTGAGAAAGGGGATGAATCTTTGGTAACAAAAGCTTGCTCATTCGGTGGATATTTTATAATCGAGTACTCGCTGATATACGGGGCAAGTAAGCATTAGAAAATAATTGACTCGTAAGGTGCAGATCGGATTAACCAAATAATGGACGAAACGGGTACCCAACCAGCTCCTATTCCTATACAGATTTAGACCCTTTATTGGATATATGAGAGACGGAAAGAAGCAGATTTACTCTTCTCCGGGTAATCCTCTCCAATACAAAGCTGATGACAGCTACAGGCAATGATCCTCTGTTTTTTATTTTTAATTACTTAAATTTACAGTGATTACTTAGGAAAAAAAAAAGTCTATTGTTACTGTATGGGGAGAAATAAACTATTTCGCTAATGGGTCGTATTTCATCGATTTTCGTGCGGGAATGGACTGAAAAAGCTTCGTCTTTTCTTTGATCAGTAAAGGAGCTTGACGTTTACAAGTACTTGTCCATTTCCGTCTTCGTCCCGTCTTCGTAGTATTCAATTCCGTCTTCGTCCCGAATATTCATTTCTCATTGACTGCTGAAGCAAGTAACATGATGTGGGTCCGTACAGGAAAAATAAAACCTTCTAAATTTTTAATGACATCGATTTGGACTAATCTCGGCTAAAAAAATTTATCTTATTTTTTTCTTGACACTACACAACACGACAGGTATAGGGAAAGGCATATGAGGATGGTCATTCCGACTCGGATGAACCGAGGCCGCATCCTACTCCGGAACATTGGTCCCATCCGTCGTGACCACCTCGGCCTTACCCGGCATCTTGATGACCGAAGTGTCTCTGCCATCCTGCGGTCACCTCGGGGCAGTGTTATGATCAACTACAACCGAGGTCCTGTCCAAGGACCTGACAACTGAACAGTAGTGGACGTGACCTCTGACACATTGTCCGCTGCCCTCTGTCCTTCCCTCCAAATTGTCCTCTATAAATAGCAGATTATTCCACTGAGAAAGGGGATGAATCTTTGGTAACAAAAGCTTGCTCATTCGGTGGATATTTTATAATCGAGTACTCGCTGATATACGGGGCAAGTAAGCATTAGAAAATAATTGACTCGTAAGGTGCAGATCGGATTAACCAAATAATGGACGAAACGGGTACCCGACCCGCGCCTATTCCTATACAGATTTAGACCCTTTTTTGGATATATGAGAGACGGAAAGAAGCAGCTTTACTCTTCTCCGGGTAACCCTCTCCAATACAAAGCTGAAGACAGCTACAGGCAATGATCCTATGTTTTTTATTTTTAATTACTTAAATTTACAGTGATTATTTAGGAAAAAAAAAGTCTATTGTTACTGTAAGGGGAGAAAAAAACTATTTCGCTAATGGGTCGTATTTCATAGATTATCGTGCGGGAATGGACTGAAAATGCTTCGTCTTTTCTTTGATCAGTAAAGGAGCTTGACGTTTACAAGTACTTGTCAATTTCCGTGTTCGTCCCGTCTTCGTAGTATTCAATTCCGTTTTCGTCCCGAATATTCATTTCTCATTGACTGCTGAAGCAAGTAACATGATGTGGGTCCGTACAGGAAAAATAAAACCTTCTAAATTTTTAATGACATCGATTTGGACTAATCTCGGCTAAAAAAATGTATCTTATTTTTTTCTTGACACTACACAACACGACAGGTATAGGGAAAGGGATATGAGGATGGTCATTCCGACTCGGATGAACCGAGGCCGCATCCTACTCCGGAACATTGGTCCCATCCGTCGTGACCACCTCGGCCTTACCCGGCATCTTGATGACCGAGGTGTCTCTGCCATCCTGCGGTCACCTCGGGGCAGTGTTATGATCAACTACAACCGAGGTCCTGTCCAAGGACCTGACAACTGAACAGTAGTGGACGTGACCTCTGACACATTGTCCGCTGCCCTCTGTCCTTCCCTCCAAATTGTCCTCTATAAATAGCAGATTATTCCACTGAGAAAGGGGATGAATCTTTGGTAACAAAAGCTTGCTCATTCGGTGGATATTTTATAATCGAGTACTCGCTGATATACGGGGCAAGTAAGCATTAGAAAATGATTGACTCGTAAGGTGCAGATCGGATTAACCAAATACTGGACGAAACGGGTACCCAACCCGCGCCTATTCCTATACAGATTTAGACCCTTTTTTGGATATATGAGAGACGGAAAGAAGCAGCTTTACTCTTCTCCGGGTAACCCTCTCCAATACAAAGCTGAAGACAGCTACAGGCAATGATCCTATGTTTTTTATTTTTAATTACTTAAATTTACAGTGATTATTTAGGAAAAAAAAAGTCTATTGTTACTGTAAGGGGAGAAAAAAACTATTTCGCTAATGGGTCGTATTTCATAGATTATCGTGCGGGAATGGACTGAAAATGCTTCGTCTTTTCTTTGATCAGTAAAGGAGCTTGACGTTTACAAGTACTTGTCAATTTCCGTGTTCGTCCCGTCTTCGTAGTATTCAATTCCGTTTTCGTCCCGAATATTCATTTCTCATTGACTGCTGAAGCAAGTAACATGATGTGGGTCCGTACAGGAAAAATAAAACCTTCTAAATTTTTAATGACATCGATTTGGACTAATTTCGGCTAAAAAAATGTATCTTATTTTTTTCTTGACACTACACAACACGACAGGTATAGGGAAAGGGATATGAGGATGGTCATTCCGACTCGGATGAACCGAGGCCGCATCCTACTCCGGAACATTGGTCCCATCCGTCGTGACCACCTCGGCCTTACCCGGCATCTTGATGACCGAAGTGTCTCTGCCATCCTGCGGTCACCTCGGGGCAGTGTTATGATCAACTACAACCGAGGTCCTGTCCAAGGACCTGACAACTGAACAGTAGTGGACGTGACCTCTGACACATTGTCTGCTGCCCTCTGTCCTTCCCTCCAAATTGTCCTCTATAAATAGCAGATTATTCCACTGAGAAAGGGGATGAATCTTTGGTAACAAAAGCTTGCTCATTCGGTGGATATTTTATAATCGAGTACTCGCTGATATACGGGGCAAGTAAGCATTAGAAAATAATTGACTCGTAAGGTGCAGATCGGATTAACCAAATAATGGACGAAACGGGTACCCGACCCGCGCCTATTCCTATACAGATTTAGACCCTTTTTTGGATATATGAGAGACGGAAAGAAGCAGCTTTACTCTTCTCCGGGTAACCCTCTCCAATACAAAGCTGAAGACAGCTACAGGCAATGATCCTATGTTTTTTATTTTTAATTACTTAAATTTACAGTGATTATTTAGGAAAAAAAAAGTCTATTGTTACTGTAAGGGGAGAAAAAAACTATTTCGCTAATGGGTCGTATTTCATAGATTATCGTGCGGGAATGGACTGAAAATGCTTCGTCTTTTCTTTGATCAGTAAAGGAGCTTGACGTTTACAAGTACTTGTCAATTTCCGTGTTCGTCCCGTCTTCGTAGTATTCAATTCCGTTTTCGTCCCGAATATTCATTTCTCATTGACTGCTGAAGCAAGTAACATGATGTGGGTCCGTACAGGAAAAATAAAACCTTCTAAATTTTTAATGACATCGATTTGGACTAATCTCGGCTAAAAAAATGTATCTTATTTTTTTCTTGACACTACACAACACGACAGGTATAGGGAAAGGGATATGAGGATGGTCATTCCGACTCGGATGAACCGAGGCCGCATCCTACTCCGGAACATTGGTCCCATCCGTCGTGACCACCTCGGCCTTACCCGGCATCTTGATGACCGAGGTGTCTCTGCCATCCTGCGGTCACCTCGGGGCAGTGTTATGATCAACTACAACCGAGGTCCTGTCCAAGGACCTGACAACTGAACAGTAGTGGACGTGACCTCTGACACATTGTCCGCTGCCCTCTGTCCTTCCCTCCAAATTGTCCTCTATAAATAGCAGATTATTCCACTGAGAAAGGGGATGAATCTTTGGTAACAAAAGCTTGCTCATTCGGTGGATATTTTATAATCGAGTACTCGCTGATATACGGGGCAAGTAAGCATTAGAAAATAATTGACTCGTAAGGTGCAGATCGGATTAACCAAATAATGGACGAAACGGGTACCCAACCAGCTCCTATTCCTATACAGATTTAGACCCTTTTTTGGATATATGAGAGACGGAAAGAAGCAGATTTACTCTTCTCCGGGTAATCCTCTCCAATACAAAGCTGATGACAGCTACAGTCAATGATCCTCTGTTTTTTATTTTTAATTACTTAAATTTACAGTGATTACTTAGGAAAAAAAAAGTCTATTGTTACTGTATGGGGAGAAATAAACTATTTCGCTAATGGGTCGTATTTCATCGATTTTCGTGCGGGAATGGACTGAAAATGCTTCGTCTTTTCTTTGATCAGTAAAGGAGCTTGACGTTTACAAGTACTTGTCCATTTCCGTCTTCGTCCCGTCTTCGTAGTATTCAATTCCGTCTTCGTCCCGAATATTCATTTCTCATTGACTGCTGAAGCAAGTAACTTGATGTGGGTCCGTACAGGAAAAATAAAACCCTCTAAATTTTTAATGACATCGATTTGGACTAATTTCGGCTAAAAAAATGTATATTATTTTTTTTCTTGACACTACACAACACGACAGGTATAGGGAAAGGGAGATGAGGATGGTCATTCCGACTCGGATGAACCGAGGCCGCATCCTACTCCGGAACATTGGTCCCATCCGTCGTGACCACCTCGGCCTTACCCGGCATCTTGACGACCGAGGTGTCTCTGCCATCCTGCGGTCACCTCGGGGCAGTGTTATGATCAACTACAACCGAGGTCCTGTCCAAGGACCTGACAACTGAACAGTAGTGGACGTGACCTCTGACACATTGTCCGCTGCCCTCTGTCCTTTCCTCCAAATTATCCTCTATAAATAGCAGAATATTCCACTGAGAAAGGGGATGAATCTTTGGTAACAAAAGCTTACTCATTCGGTGGATATTTTATAATCGAGTACTCGCTGATATACGGGGCAAGTAAGCATTAGAAAATGATTGACTCGTAAGGTGCAGATCGGATTAACCAAATACTGGACGAAACGGGTACCCAACCCGCGCCTATTCCTATACAGATTTAGACCCTTTTTTGGATATATGAGAGACGGAAAGAAGCAGCTTTACTCTTCTCCGGGTAACCCTCTCCAATACAAAGCTGAAGACAGCTACAGGCAATGATCCTATGTTTTTTATTTTTAATTACTTAAATTTACAGTGATTATTTAGGAAAAAAAAAGTCTATTGTTACTGTAAGGGGAGAAAAAAACTATTTCGCTAATGGGTCGTATTTCATAGATTATCGTGCGGGAATGGACTGAAAATGCTTCGTCTTTTCTTTGATCAGTAAAGGAGCTTGACGTTTACAAGTACTTGTCAATTTCCGTGTTCGTCCCGTCTTCGTAGTATTCAATTCCGTTTTCGTCCCGAATATTCATTTCTCATTGACTGCTGAAGCAAGTAACATGATGTGGGTCCGTACAGGAAAAATAAAACCTTCTAAATTTTTAATGACATCGATTTGGACTAATTTCGGCTAAAAAAATGTATCTTATTTTTTTCTTGACACTACACAACACGACAGGTATAGGGAAAGGGATATGAGGATGGTCATTCCGACTCGGATGAACCGAGGCCGCATCCTACTCCGGAACATTGGTCCCATCCGTCGTGACCACCTCGGCCTTACCCGGCATCTTGATGACCGAAGTGTCTCTGCCATCCTGCGGTCACCTCGGGGCAGTGTTATGATCAACTACAACCGAGGTCCTGTCCAAGGACCTGACAACTGAACAGTAGTGGACGTGACCTCTGACACATTGTCCGCTGCCCTCTGTCCTTCCCTCCAAATTGTCCTCTATAAATAGCAGATTATTCCACTGAGAAAGGGGATGAATCTTTGGTAACAAAAGCTTGCTCATTCGGTGGATATTTTATAATCGAGTACTCGCTGATATACGGGGCAAGTAAGCATTAGAAAATAATTGACTCGTAAGGTGCAGATCGGATTAACCAAATAATGGACGAAACGGGTACCCGACCCGCGCCTATTCCTATACAGATTTAGACCCTTTTTTGGATATATGAGAGACGGAAAGAAGCAGCTTTACTCTTCTCCGGGTAACCCTCTCCAATACAAAGCTGAAGACAGCTACAGGCAATGATCCTATGTTTTTTATTTTTAATTACTTAAATTTACAGTGATTATTTAGGAAAAAAAAAGTCTATTGTTACTGTAAGGGGAGAAAAAAACTATTTCGCTAATGGGTCGTATTTCATAGATTATCGTGCGGGAATGGACTGAAAATGCTTCGTCTTTTCTTTGATCAGTAAAGGAGCTTGACGTTTACAAGTACTTGTCAATTTCCGTGTTCGTCCCGTCTTCGTAGTATTCAATTCCGTTTTCGTCCCGAATATTCATTTCTCATTGACTGCTGAAGCAAGTAACATGATGTGGGTCCGTACAGGAAAAATAAAACCTTCTAAATTTTTAATGACATCGATTTGGACTAATCTCGGCTAAAAAAATGTATCTTATTTTTTTCTTGACACTACACAACACGACAGGTATAGGGAAAGGGATATGAGGATGGTCATTCCGACTCGGATGAACCGAGGCCGCATCCTACTCCGGAACATTGGTCCCATCCGTCGTGACCACCTCGGCCTTACCCGGCATCTTGATGACCGAGGTGTCTCTGCCATCCTGCGGTCACCTCGGGGCAGTGTTATGATCAACTACAACCGAGGTCCTGTCCAAGGACCTGACAACTGAACAGTAGTGGACGTGACCTCTGACACATTGTCCGCTGCCCTCTGTCCTTCCCTCCAAATTGTCCTCTATAAATAGCAGATTATTCCACTGAGAAAGGGGATGAATCTTTGGTAACAAAAGCTTGCTCATTCGGTGGATATTTTATAATCGAGTACTCGCTGATATACGGGGCAAGTAAGCATTAGAAAATGATTGACTCGTAAGGTGCAGATCGGATTAACCAAATACTGGACGAAACGGGTACCCAACCCGCGCCTATTCCTATACAGATTTAGACCCTTTTTTGGATATATGAGAGACGGAAAGAAGCAGCTTTACTCTTCTCCGGGTAACCCTCTCCAATACAAAGCTGAAGACAGCTACAGGCAATGATCCTATGTTTTTTATTTTTAATTACTTAAATTTACAGTGATTATTTAGGAAAAAAAAAGTCTATTGTTACTGTAAGGGGAGAAAAAAACTATTTCGCTAATGGGTCGTATTTCATAGATTATCGTGCGGGAATGGACTGAAAATGCTTCGTCTTTTCTTTGATCAGTAAAGGAGCTTGACGTTTACAAGTACTTGTCAATTTCCGTGTTCGTCCCGTCTTCGTAGTATTCAATTCCGTTTTCGTCCCGAATATTCATTTCTCATTGACTGCTGAAGCAAGTAACATGATGTGGGTCCGTACAGGAAAAATAAAACCTTCTAAATTTTTAATGACATCGATTTGGACTAATCTCGGCTAAAAAAATGTATCTTATTTTTTTCTTGACACTACACAACACGACAGGTATAGGGAAAGGGATATGAGGATGGTCATTCCGACTCGGATGAACCGAGGCCGCATCCTACTCCGGAACATTGGTCCCATCCGTCGTGACCACCTCGGCCTTACCCGGCATCTTGATGACCGAGGTGTCTCTGCCATCCTGCGGTCACCTCGGGGCAGTGTTATGATCAACTACAACCGAGGTCCTGTCCAAGGACCTGACAACTGAACAGTAGTGGACGTGACCTCTGACACATTGTCCGCTGCCCTCTGTCCTTCCCTCCAAATTGTCCTCTATAAATAGCAGATTATTCCACTGAGAAAGGGGATGAATCTTTGGTAACAAAAGCTTGCTCATTCGGTGGATATTTTATAATCGAGTACTCGCTGATATACGGGGCAAGTAAGCATTAGAAAATGATTGACTCGTAAGGTGCAGATCGGATTAACCAAATACTGGACGAAACGGGTACCCAACCCGCGCCTATTCCTATACAGATTTAGACCCTTTTTTGGATATATGAGAGACGGAAAGAAGCAGCTTTACTCTTCTCCGGGTAACCCTCTCCAATACAAAGCTGAAGACAGCTACAGGCAATGATCCTATGTTTTTTATTTTTAATTACTTAAATTTATAGTGATTATTTAGGAAAAAAAAAGTCTATTGTTACTGTAAGGGGAGAAAAAAACTATTTCGCTAATGGGTCGTATTTCATAGATTATCGTGCGGGAATGGACTGAAAATGCTTCGTCTTTTCTTTGATCAGTAAAGGAGCTTGACGTTTACAAGTACTTGTCAATTTCCGTGTTCGTCCCGTCTTCGTAGTATTCAATTCCGTTTTCGTCCCGAATATTCATTTCTCATTGACTGCTGAAGCAAGTAACATGATGTGGGTCCGTACAGGAAAAATAAAACCTTCTAAATTTTTAATGACATCGATTTGGACTAATCTCGGCTAAAAAAATGTATCTTATTTTTTTCTTGACACTACACAACACGACAGGTATAGGGAAAGGGATATGAGGATGGTCATTCCGACTCGGATGAACCGAGGCCGCATCCTACTCCGGAACATTGGTCCCATCCGTCGTGACCACCTCGGCCTTACCCGGCATCTTGATGACCGAGGTGTCTCTGCCATCCTGCGGTCACCTCGGGGCAGTGTTATGATCAACTACAACCGAGGTCCTGTCCAAGGACCTGACAACTGAACAGTAGTGGACGTGACCTCTGACACATTGTCCGCTGCCCTCTGTCCTTCCCTCCAAATTGTCCTCTATAAATAGCAGAATATTCCACTGAGAAAGGGGATGAATCTTTGGTAACAAAAGCTTACTCATTCGGTGGATATTTTATAATCGAGTACTCGCTGATATACGGGGCAAGTAAGCATTAGAAAATGATTGACTCGTAAGGTGCAGATCGGATTAACCAAATACTGGACGAAACGGGTACCCAACCCGCGCCTATTCCTATACAGATTTAGACCCTTTTTTGGATATATGAGAGACGGAAAGAAGCAGCTTTACTCTTCTCCGGGTAACCCTCTCCAATACAAAGCTGAAGACAGCTACAGGCAATGATCCTATGTTTTTTATTTTTAATTACTTAAATTTACAGTGATTATTTAGGAAAAAAAAAGTCTATTGTTACTGTAAGGGGAGAAAAAAACTATTTCGCTAATGGGTCGTATTTCATAGATTATCGTGCGGGAATGGACTGAAAATGCTTCGTCTTTTCTTTGATCAGTAAAGGAGCTTGACGTTTACAAGTACTTGTCAATTTCCGTGTTCGTCCCGTCTTCGTAGTATTCAATTCCGTTTTCGTCCCGAATATTCATTTCTCATTGACTGCTGAAGCAAGTAACATGATGTGGGTCCGTACAGGAAAAATAAAACCTTCTAAATTTTTAATGACATCGATTTGGACTAATCTCGGCTAAAAAAATGTATCTTATTTTTTTCTTGACACTACACAACACGACAGGTATAGGGAAAGGGATATGAGGATGGTCATTCCGACTCGGATGAACCGAGGCCGCATCCTACTCCGGAACATTGGTCCCATCCGTCGTGACCACCTCGGCCTTACCCGGCATCTTGATGACCGAGGTGTCTCTCCCATCCTGCGGTCACCTCGGGGCAGTGTTATGATCAACTACAACCGAGGTCCTGTCCAAGGACCTGAAAACTGAACAGTAGTGGACGTGACCTCTGACACATTGTCCGCTTCCCTCTGTCCTTCCCTCCAAATTGTCCTCTATAAATAGCAGATTATTCCACTGAGAAAGGGGATGAATCTTTGGTAACAAAAGCTTGCTCATTCGGTGGATATTTTATAATCGAGTACTCGCTGATATACGGGGCAAGTAAGCATTAGAAAATAATTGACTCGTAAGGTGCAGATCGGATTAACCAAATAATGGACGAAACGGGTACCCAACCCGCGCCTATTCCTATACAGATTTAGGCCCTTTTTTGGATATATGAGAGACGGAAAGAAGCAGCTTTACTCTTCTCCGGGTAATCCTCTCCAATACAAAGCTGATGACAGCTACAGTCAATGATCCTCTGTTTTTTATTTTTAATTACTTAAATTTACAGTGATTATTTAGGAAAAAAAAAGTCTATTGTTACTGTAAGGGGAGAAAAAAACTATTTCGCTAATGGGTCGTATTTCATCGATTATCGTGCGGGAATGGACAGAAAATGCTTCGTCTTTTCTTTGATCAGTAAAGGAGCTTGACGTTTACAAGTACTTGTCCATTTCCGTGTTCGTCCCGTCTTCGTAGTATTCAATTCCGTTTTCGTCCCGAATATTCATTTCTCATTGACTGTTGAAGCAAGTAACATGATGTGGGTCCGTACAGGAAAAATAAAACCTTCTAAATTTTTAATGACATCGATTTGGACTAATCTCGGCTAAAAAAATGTATCTTATTTTTTTCTTGACACTACACAACACGACAGGTATAGGGAAAGGGATATGAGGATGGTCATTCCGACTCGGATGAACCGAGGCCGCATCCTACTCCGGAACATTGGTCCCATCCGTCGTGACCACCTCGGCCTTACCCGGCATCTTGATGACCGAGGTGTCTCTCCCATCCTGCGGTCACCTCGGGGCAGTGTTATGATCAACTACAACCGAGGTCCTGTCCAAGGACCTGAAAACTGAACAGTAGTGGACGTGACCTCTGACACATTGTCCGCTGCCCTCTGTCCTTCCCTCCAAATTGTCCTCTATAAATAGCAGATTATTCCACTGAGAAAGGGGATGAATCTTTGGTAACAAAAGCTTGCTCATTCGGTGGATATTTTATAATCGAGTACTCGCTGATATACGGGGCAAGTAAGCATTAGAAAATAATTGACTCGTAAGGTGCAGATCGGATTAACCAAATAATGGACGAAACGGGTACCCAACCAGCTCCTATTCCTATACAGATTTAGACCCTTTTTTGGATATATGAGAGACGGAAAGAAGCAGATTTACTCTTCTCCGGGTAATCCTCTCCAATACAAAGCTGATGACAGCTACAGTCAATGATCCTCTGTTTTTTATTTTTAATTACTTAAATTTACAGTGATTACTTAGGAAAAAAAAAGTCTATTGTTACTGTATGGGGAGAAATAAACTATTTCGCTAATGGGTCGTATTTCATCGATTTTCGTGCGGGAATGGACTGAAAATGCTTCGTCTTTTCTTTGATCAGTAAAGGAGCTTGACGTTTACAAGTACTTGTCCATTTCCGTCTTCGTCCCGTCTTCGTAGTATTCAATTCCGTCTTCGTCCCGAATATTCATTTCTCATTGACTGCTGAAGCAAGTAACTTGATGTGGGTCCGTACAGGAAAAATAAAACCCTCTAAATTTTTAATGACATCGATTTGGACTAATTTCGGCTAAAAAAATGTATATTATTTTTTTTCTTGACACTACACAACACGACAGGTATAGGGAAAGGGAGATGAGGATGGTCATTCCGACTCGGATGAACCGAGGCCGCATCCTACTCCGGAACATTGGTCCCATCCGTCGTGACCACCTCGGCCTTACCCGGCATCTTGACGACCGAGGTGTCTCTGCCATCCTGCGGTCACCTCGGGGCAGTGTTATGATCAACTACAACCGAGGTCCTGTCCAAGGACCTGACAACTGAACAGTAGTGGACGTGACCTCTGACACATTGTCCGCTGCCCTCTGTCCTTTCCTCCAAATTGTCCTCTATAAATAGCAGAATATTCCACTGAGAAAGGGGATGAATCTTTGGTAACAAAAGCTTACTCATTCGGTGGATATTTTATAATCGAGTACTCGCTGATATACGGGGCAAGTAAGCATTAGAAAATGATTGACTCGTAAGGTGCAGATCGGATTAACCAAATACTGGACGAAACGGGTACCCAACCCGCGCCTATTCCTATACAGATTTAGACCCTTTTTTGGATATATGAGAGACGGAAAGAAGCAGCTTTACTCTTCTCCGGGTAATCCTCTCCAATACAAAGCTGATGACAGCTACAGTCAATGATCCTCTGTTTTTTATTTTTAATTACTTAAATTTACAGTGATTATTTAGGAAAAAAAAAGTCTATTGTTACTGTAAGGGGAGAAAAAAACTATTTCGCTAATGGGTCGTATTTCATCGATTATCGTGCGGGAATGGACAGAAAATGCTTCGTCTTTTCTTTGATCAGTAAAGGAGCTTGACGTTTACAAGTACTTGTCCATTTCCGTGTTCGTCCCGTCTTCGTAGTATTCAATTCCGTTTTCGTCCCGAATATTCATTTCTCATTGACTGTTGAAGCAAGTAACATGATGTGGGTCCGTACAGGAAAAATAAAACCTTCTAAATTTTTAATGACATCGATTTGGACTAATCTCGGCTAAAAAAATGTATCTTATTTTTTTCTTGACACTACACAACACGACAGGTATAGGGAAAGGGATATGAGGATGGTCATTCCGACTCGGATGAACCGAGGCCGCATCCTACTCCGGAACATTGGTCCCATCCGTCGTGACCACCTCGGCCTTACCCGGCATCTTGATGACCGAGGTGTCTCTCCCATCCTGCGGTCACCTCGGGGCAGTGTTATGATCAACTACAACCGAGGTCCTGTCCAAGGACCTGAAAACTGAACAGTAGTGGACGTGACCTCTGACACATTGTCCGCTGCCCTCTGTCCTTCCCTCCAAATTGTCCTCTATAAATAGCAGATTATTCCACTGAGAAAGGGGATGAATCTTTGGTAACAAAAGCTTGCTCATTCGGTGGATATTTTATAATCGAGTACTCGCTGATATACGGGGCAAGTAAGCATTAGAAAATAATTGACTCGTAAGGTGCAGATCGGATTAACCAAATAATGGACGAAACGGGTACCCGACCCGCGCCTATTCCTATACAGATTTAGACCCTTTTTTGGATATATGAGAGACGGAAAGAAGCAGCTTTACTCTTCTCCGGGTAACCCTCTCCAATACAAAGCTGAAGACAGCTACAGGCAATGATCCTATGTTTTTTATTTTTAATTACTTAAATTTACAGTGATTATTTAGGAAAAAAAAAGTCTATTGTTACTGTAAGGGGAGAAAAAAACTATTTCGCTAATGGGTCGTATTTCATAGATTATCGTGCGGGAATGGACTGAAAATGCTTCGTCTTTTCTTTGATCAGTATAGGACCTTGACGTTTACAAGTACTTGTCAATTTCCGTGTTCGTCCCGTCTTCGTAGTATTCAATTCCGTTTTCGTCCCGAATATTCATTTCTCATTGACTGCTGAAGCAAGTAACATGATGTGGGTCCGTACAGGAAAAATAAAACCTTCTAAATTTTTAATGACATCGATTTGGACTAATCTCGGCTAAAAAAATGTATCTTATTTTTTTCTTGACACTACACAACACGACAGGTATAGGGAAAGGGATATGAGGATGGTCATTCCGACTCGGATGAACCGAGGCCGCATCCTACTCCGGAACATTGGTCCCATCCGTCGTGACCACCTCGGCCTTACCCGGCATCTTGATGACCGAGGTGTCTCTGCCATCCTGCGGTCACCTCGGGGCAGTGTTATGATCAACTACAACCGAGGTCCTGTCCAAGGACCTGACAACTGAACAGTAATGGACGTCACCTCTGACACATTGTCCGTTGCCCTCTGTCCTTCCCTCCAAATTGTCCTCTATAAATATCAGATTATTCCACTGAGAAAGGGGATGAATCTTTGGTAACAAAAGCTTGCTCATTCGGTGGATATTTTATAATCGAGTACTCGCTGATATACGGGGCAAGTAAGCATTAGAAAATGATTGACTCGTAAGGTGCAGATCGGATTAACCAAATAATGGACGAAACGGGTACCCAACCCGCGCCTATTCCTATACAGATTTAGACCCTTTTTTGGATATATGAGAGATGGAAAGAAGCAGATTTACTCTTCTCCGGGTAATCCTCTCCAATACAAAGCTGATGACAGCTACAGGTAATGATCCTCTGTTTTTTATTTTTAATTACTTAAATTTACAGTGATTATTTAGGAAAAAAAAAGTCTATTGTTACTGTATGGGGAGAAAAAAACTATTTCGCTAATGGGTCGTATTTCATCGATTATCGTGCGGGAATGGACTGAAAATGCTTCGTCTTTTCTTTGATCAGTAAAGGAGCTTGACGTTTACAAGTACTTGTCCATTTCCGTCTTCGTCCCGTCTTCGTAGTATTCAATTCCGTCTTCGTCCCGAATATTCATTTCTCATTGACTGCTGAAGCAAGTAACATGATGTGGGTCCGTACAGGAAAAATAAAACCTTCTAAATTTTTAATGACATCGATTTGGACTAATCTCGGCTAAAAAAATGTATCTTATTTTTTTCTTGACACTACACAACACGACAGGTATAGGGAAAGGGATATGAGGATGGTCATTCCGACTCGGATGAACCGAGGCCGCATCCTACTCCGGAACATTGGTCCCATCCGTCGTGACCACCTCGGCCTTACCCGGCATCTTGATGACCGAGTTGTCTCTGCCATCCTGCGGTCACCTCGGGGCAGTGTTATGATCAACTACAACCGAGGTCCTGTCCAAGGATCGGACAACCGAACAGTAGTAGACGTGACCTCTGACACATTGTCCGCTGCCCTCTGTCCTTCCCTCCAAATTGTCCTCTACAAATAGCAGAATATTTCACTGAAAATGGGATGAATCTTTGGTAACAAAAGCTTGCTCATTCGGTGGATATTTTATAAACGAGTACTCGCTGATATATGTGGCAAGTAAGCATTAGAAAATGATTGACTCGTAAGGTGCAGATCGGATTAACCAAATAATGGACGAAACGGGTACCCGACCCGCGCCCATTCCTATACAGATTTAGACCCTTTTTTGGATATATGAGAGAGGGAAAGAAGCAGCTTTACTCTTCTCCGGGTAACTCTCTCCAATACAAAGCTGATGACAGCTACATGCAATGATCCTCTATTTTTTTATTTTTAATTACTTAAATTTACAGTGATTATTTAGGAAAAAAAGGCCTATTGTTACTTTACGGGGAGAAAAAAACTCTTTCGCTAATAGGTCCAATTTCATCGATTATTGTGCGGGAATGGACTGAAAATGTTTCGTCTTTTCTTTGATCAGTAAAGGAGCTTTACGTTTACAGGTACTTGTCCTTTTTCGTCTTCGTCCTGTCTTCATAATATTCAATTCCGTTTTCGTCCCGAATATTCATTTCTCATTGACTGCTGAAGCAAGTAACAAGATGTGGGTCCGTACAGGAAAAATAAAACCCTCTAAATTTTTAATGACATCGATTTGGACTAATTTCGGCTAAAAAAATGTATCTTATTTTTTTCTTGACACTACACAACACGACAGGTATAGGGAAAGGGAGATGAGGATGGTCATTCCGACTCGGATGAACCGAGGCCGCATCCTACTCCGGAACATTGGTCCCATCCGTCGTGACCACCTCGGCCTTACCCGGCATCTTGATGACCGAGGTGTCTCTGCCATCCTGCGGTCACCTCGGGGCAGTGTTATGATCAACTACAACCGAGGTCCTGTCCAAGGACCTGACAACTGAACAGTAGTGGACGTGACCTCTGACACATTGTCCGTTGCCTTCTGTCCTTCCCTCCAAATTGTCCTCTATAAATAGCAGATTATTCCACTGAGAAAGGGGATGAATCTTTGGTAACAAAAGCTTGCTCATTCGGTGGATATTTTATAATCGAGTACTCGCTGATATACGGGGCAAGTAAGCATTAGAAAATGATTGACTCGTAAGGTGCAGATTGGATTAACCAAATAATGGACGAAACGGGTACCCAACCAGCTCCTATTCCTATACAGATTTAGACCCTTTTTTGGATATATGAGAGACGGAAAGAAGCAGATTTACTCTTCTCCGGGTAATCCTCTCCAATACAAAGCTGATGACAGCTACAGGCAATGATCCTCTGTTTTTTATTTTTAATTACTTAAATTTACAGTGATTACTTAGGAAAAAAAAAGTCTATTGTTACTGTATGGGGAGAAATAAACTATTTCGCTAATGGGTCGTATTTCATCGATTATCGTGCCGGAATGGACTGAAAATGCTTCGTCTTTTCTTTGATCAGTAAAGGAGCTTGACGTTTACAGGTAGTTGTCCATTTCCGTCTTTGTCCCGTCTTCGTAGTATTCAATTCCGTCTTCGTCCCGAATATTCATTTCTCATTGACTGCTGAAGCAAGTAACATGATGTGGGTCCGTACAGGAAAAATAAAACCCTCTAAATTTTTAATGACATCGATTTGGACTAATTTCGGCTAAAAAAATGTATATTATTTTTTTTCTTGACACTACACAACACGACAGGTATAGGGAAAGGGAGATGAGGATGGTCATTCCGACTCGGATGAACCGAGGCCGCATCCTACTCCGGAACATTGGTCCCATCCGTCGTGACCACCTCGGCCTTACCCGGCATCTTGATGACCGAGGTGTCTCTGCCATCCTGCGGTCACCTCGGGGCAGTGTTATGATCAACTACAACCGAGGTCCTGTCCAAGGACCTGACAACTGAACAGTAGTGGACGTGACCTCTGACACATTGTCCGCTGCCCTCTGTCCTTTCCTCCAAATTGTCCTCTATAAATAGCAGAATATTCCACTGAGAAAGGGGATGAATCTTTGGTAACAAAAGCTTACTCATTCGGTGGATATTTTATAATCGAGTACTCGCTGATATACGGGGCAAGTAAGCATTAGAAAATGATTGACTCGTAAGGTGCAGATCGGATTAATCAAATACTGGACGAAACGGGTACCCAACCCGCGCCTATTCCTATACAGATTTAGACCCTTTTTTGGATATATGAGAGACGGAAAGAAGCAGCTTTACTCTTCTCCGGGTAACCCTCTCCAATACAAAGCTGAAGACAGCTACAGGCAATGATCCTATGTTTTTTATTTTTAATTACTTAAATTTACAGTGATTATTTAGGAAAAAAAAAGTCTATTGTTACTGTAAGGGGAGAAAAAAACTATTTCGCTAATGGGTCGTATTTCATCGATTATCGTGCGGGAATGGACTGAAAATGCTTCGTCTTTTCTTTGATCAGTAAAGGAGCTTGACGTTTACAAGTACTTGTCCATTTCCGTGTTCGTCCCGTCTTCGTAGTATTCAATTCCGTTTTCGTCCCGAATATTCATTTCTCATTGACTGCTGAAGCAAGTAACATGATGTGGGTCCGTACAGGAAAAATAAAACCTTCTAAATTTTTAATGACATCGATTTGGACTAATCTCGGCTAAAAAAATGTATCTTATTTTTTTCTTGACACTACACAACACGACAGGTATAGGGAAAGGGATATGAGGATGGTCATTCCGACTCGGATGAACCGAGCCCGCATCCTACTCCGGAACATTGGTCCCATCCGTCGTGACCACCTCGGCCTTACCCGGCATCTTGATGACCGAGGTGTCTCTCCCATCCTGCGGTCACCTCGGGGCAGTGTTATGATCAACTACAACCGAGGTCCTGTCCAAGGACCTGAAAACTGAACAGTAGTGGACGTGACCTCTGACACATTGTCCGCTGCCCTCTGTCCTTCCCTCCAAATTGTCCTCTATAAATAGCAGATTATTCCACTGAGAAAGGGGATGAATCTTTGGTAACAAAAGCTTGCTCATTCGGTGGATATTTTATAATCGAGTACTCGCTGATATACGGGGCAAGTAAGCATTAGAAAATAATTGACTCGTAAGGTGCAGATCGGATTAACCAAATAATGGACGAAACGGGTACCCAACCAGCTCCTATTCCTATACAGATTTAGACCCTTTTTTGGATATATGAGAGACGGAAAGAAGCAGATTTACTCTTCTCCGGGTAATCCTCTCCAATACAAAGCTGATGACAGCTACAGTCAATGATCCTCTGTTTTTTATTTTTAATTACTTAAATTTACAGTGATTACTTAGGAAAAAAAAAGTCTATTGTTACTGTATGGGGAGAAATAAACTATTTCGCTAATGGGTCGTATTTCATCGATTTTCGTGCGGGAATGGACTGAAAATGCTTCGTCTTTTCTTTGATCAGTAAAGGAGCTTGACGTTTACAAGTACTTGTCCATTTCCGTCTTCGTCCCGTCTTCATAGTATTCAATTCCGTCTTCGTCCCGAATATTCATTTCTCATTGACTGCTGAAGCAAGTAACTTGATGTGGGTCCGTACAGGAAAAATAAAACCCTCTAAATTTTTAATGACATCGATTTGGACTAATTTCGGCTAAAAAAATGTATATTATTTTTTTTCTTGACACTACACAACACGACAGGTATAGGGAAAGGGAGATGAGGATGGTCATTCCGACTCGGATGAACCGAGGCCGCATCCTACTCCGGAACATTGGTCCCATCCGTCGTGACCACCTCGGCCTTACCCGGCATCTTGACGACCGAGGTGTCTCTGCCATCCTGCGGTCACCTCGGGGCAGTGTTATGATCAACTACAACCGAGGTCCTGTCCAAGGACCTGACAACTGAACAGTAGTGGACGTGACCTCTGACACATTGTCCGCTGCCCTCTGTCCTTTCCGCCAAATTGTCCTCTATAAATAGCAGAATATTCCACTGAGAAAGGGGATGAATCTTTGGTTACAAAAGCTTACTCATTCGGTGGATATTTTATAATCGAGTACTCGCTGATATACGGGGCAAGTAAGCATTAGAAAATGATTGACTCGTAAGGTGCAGATCGGATTAACCAAATACTGGACGAAACGGGTACCCAACCCGCGCCTATTCCTATACAGATTTAGACCCTTTTTTGGATATATGAGAGACGGAAAGAAGCAGCTTTACTCTTCTCCGGGTAACCCTCTCCAATACAAAGCTGAAGACAGCTACAGGCAATGATCCTATTTTTTTTATTTTTAATTACTTAAATTTACAGTGATTATTTAGGAAAAAAAAAGTCTATTGTTACTGTAAGGGGAGAAAAAAACTATTTCGCTAATGGGTCGTATTTCATAGATTATCGTGCGGGAATGGACTGAAAATGCTTCGTCTTTTCTTTGATCAGTAAAGGAGCTTGACGTTTACAAGTACTTGTCCATTTCCGTGTTCGTCCCGTCTTCGTAGTATTCAATTCCGTTTTCGTCCCGAATATTCATTTCTCATTGACTGCTGAAGCAAGTTACATGATGTGGGTCCGTACAGGAAAAATAAAACCTTCTAAATTTTTAATGACATCGATTTGGACTAATCTCGGCTAAAAAAATGTATCTTATTTTTTTCTTGACACTACACAACACGACAGGTATAGGGAAAGGGATATGAGGATGGTCATTCCGACTCGGATGAACCGAGGCCGCATCCTACTCCGGAACATTGGTCCCATCCGTCGTGACCACCTCGGCCTTACCCGGCATCTTGATGACCGAGGTGTCTCTGCCATCCTGCGGTCACCTCGGGGCAGTGTTATGATCAACTACAACCGAGGTCCTGTCCAAGGACCTGACAACTGAACAGTAGTGGACGTGACCTCTGACACATTGTCCGCTGCCCTCTGTCCTTCCCTCCAAATTGTCCTCTATAAATAGCAGATTATTCCACTGAGAAAGGGGATGAATCTTTGGTAACAAAAGCTTGCTCATTCGGTGGATATTTTATAATCGAGTACTCGCAGATATACGGAGCAAGTAAGCATTAGAAAATAATTGACTCGTAAGGTGCAGATCGGATTAACCAAATAATGGACGAAACGGGTACCCAACCCGCGCCTATTCCTATACAGATTTAGACCCTTTTTTGGATATATGAGAGACGGAAAGAAGCAGCTTTACTCTTCTCCGGGTAATTCTCTCCAATACAAAGCTGATGACAGCTACAGTCAATGATCCTCTGTTTTTTATTTTTAATTACTTAAATTTACAGTGATTATTTAGGAAAAAAAAAGTCTATTGTTACTGTAAGGGGAGAAAAAAACTATTTCGCTAATGGGTCGTATTTCATCGATTATCGTGCGGGAATGGACTGAAAATGCTTCGTCTTTTCTTTGATCAGTAAAGGAGCTTGACGTTTACAAGTACTTGTCCATTTCCGTCTTCGTCCCGTCTTCGTAGTATTCAATTCCGTCTTCGTCCCGAATATTCATTTCTCATTGACTGCTGAAGCAAGTAACTTGATGTGGGTCCGTACAGGAAAAATAAAACCCTCTAAATTTTTAATGACATCGATTTGGACTAATTTCGGCTAAAAAAATGTATATTATTTTTTTTCTTGACACTACACAACACGACAGGTATAGGGAAAGGGAGATGAGGATGGTCATTCCGACTCGGATGAACCGAGGCCGCATCCTACTCCGGAACATTGGTCCCATCCGTCGTGACCACCTCGGCCTTACCCGGCATCTTGACGACCGAGGTGTCTCTGCCATCCTGCGGTCACCTCGGGGCAGTGTTATGATCAACTACAACCGAAGTCCTGTCCAAGGACCTGACAACTGAACAGTAGTGGACGTGACCTCTGACACATTGTCCGCTGCCCTCTGTCCTTTCCGCCAAATTGTCCTCTATAAATAGCAGAATATTCCACTGAGAAAGGGGATGAATCTTTGGTAACAAAAGCTTACTCATTCGGTGGATATTTTATAATCGAGTACTCGCTGATATACGGGGCAAGTAAGCATTAGAAAATGATTGACTCGTAAGGTGCAGATCGGATTAACCAAATACTGGACGAAACGGGTACCCAACCCGCGCCTATTCCTATACAGATTTAGACCCTTTTTTGGATATATGAGAGACGGAAAGAAGCAGCTTTACTCTTCTCCGGGTAACCCTCTCCAATACAAAGCTGATGACAGCTACAGGCAATGATCCTATGTTTTTTATTTTTAATTACTTAAATTTACAGTGATTATTTAGGAAAAAAAAAGTCTATTGTTACTGTAAGGGGAGAAATAAACTATTTCGCTAATGGGTCGTATTTCATCGATTATCGTGCGGGAATGGACTGAAAATGCTTCGTCTTTTCTTTGATCAGTAAAGGAGCTTGACGTTTACAAGTACTTGTCCATTTCCGTCTTCGTCCCGTCTTCGTAGTATTCAATTCCGTCTTCGTCCCGAATATTCATTTCTCATTGACTGCTGAAGCAAGTTACATGATGTGGGTCCGTACAGGAAAAACAAAACCTTCTAAATTTTTAATGACATCGATTTGGACTAATCTCGGCTAAAAAAATGTATCTTATTTTTTTCTTGACACTACACAACACGACAGGTATAGGGAAAGGGATATGAGGATGGTCATTCCGACTCGGATGAACCGAGGCCGCATCCTACTCCGGAACATTGGTCCCATCCGTCGTGACCACCTCGGCCTTACCCGGCATCTTGATGACCGAGGTGTCTCTGCCATCCTGCGGTCACCTCGGGGCAGTGTTATGATCAACTACAACCGAGGTCCTGTCCAAGGACCTGACAACTGAACAGTAGTGGACGTGACCTCTGACACATTGTCCGCTGCCCTCTGTCCTTCCCTCCAAATTGTCCTCTATAAATAGCAGAATATTCCACTGAGAAAGGGGATGAATCTTTGGTAACAAAAGCTTACTCATTCGGTGGATATTTTATAATCGAGTACTCGCTGATATACGGGGCAAGTAAGCATTAGAAAATGATTGACTCGTAAGGTGCAGATCGGATTAACCAAATAATGGACGAAACGGGTACCCAACCCGCGCCTATTCCTATACAGATTTAGACCCTTTTTTGGATATATGAGAGACGGAAAGAAGCAGCTTTACTCTTCTCCGGGTAATCTTCTCCAATACAAAGCTGATGACAGCTACAGTCAATGATCCTCTGTTTTTTATTTTTAATTACTTAAATTTACAGTGATTATTTAGGAAAAAAAAAGTCTATTGTTACTGTAAGGGGAGAAAAAAACTATTTCGCTAATGGGTCGTATTTCATCGATTATCGTGCGGGAATGGACAGAAAATGCTTCGTCTTTTCTTTGATCAGTAAAGGAGCTTGACGTTTACAAGTACTTGTCCATTTCCGTGTTCGTCCCGTCTTCGTAGTATTCAATTCCGTTTTCGTCCCGAATATTCATTTCTCATTGACTGCTGAAGCAAGTAACATGATGTGGGTCCGTACAGGAAAAATAAAACCTTCTAAATTTTTAATGACATCGATTTGGACTAATCTCGGCTAAAAAAATGTATCTTATTTTTTTCTTGACACTACACAACACGACAGGTATAGGGAAAGGGATATGAGGATGGTCATTCCGACTCGGATGAACCGAGGCCGCATCCTACTCCGGAACATTGGTCCCATCCGTCGTGACCACCTCGGCCTTACCCGGCATCTTGATGACCGAGGTGTCTCTCCCATCCTGCGGTCACCTCGGGGCAGTGTTATGATCAACTACAACCGAGGTCCTGTCCAAGGACCTGAAAACTGAACAGTAGTGGACGTGACCTCTGACACATTGTCCGCTGCCCTCTGTCCTTCCCTCCAAATTGTCCTCTATAAATAGCAGATTATTCCACTGAGAAAGGGGATGAATCTTTGGTAACAAAAGCTTGCTCATTCGGTGGATATTTTATAATCGAGTACTCGCTGATATACGGGGCAAGTAAGCATTAGAAAATAATTGACTCGTAAGGTGCAGATCGGATTAACCAAATAATGGACGAAACGGGTACCCAACCAGCTCCTATTCCTATACAGATTTAGACCCTTTTTTGGATATATGAGAGACGGAAAGAAGCAGATTTACTCTTCTCCGGGTAATCCTCTCCAATACAAAGCTGATGACAGCTACAGTCAATGATCCTCTGTTTTTTATTTTTAATTACTTAAATTTACAGTGATTACTTAGGAAAAAAAAAGTCTATTGTTACTGTATGGGGAGAAATAAACTATTTCGCTAATGGGTCGTATTTCATCGATTTTCGTGCGGGAATGGACTGAAAATGCTTCGTCTTTTCTTTGATCAGTAAAGGAGCTTGACGTTTACAAGTACTTGTCCATTTCCGTCTTCGTCCCGTCTTCGTAGTATTCAATTCCGTCTTCGTCCCGAATATTCATTTCTCATTGACTGCTGAAGCAAGTAACTTGATGTGGGTCCGTACAGGAAAAATAAAACCCTCTAAATTTTTAATGACATCGATTTGGACTAATTTCGGCTAAAAAAATGTATATTATTTTTTTTCTTGACACTACACAACACGACAGGTATAGGGAAAGGGAGATGAGGATGGTCATTCCGACTCGGATGAACCGAGGCCGCATCCTACTCCGGAACATTGGTCCCATCCGTCGTGACCACCTCGGCCTTACCCGGCATCTTGACGACCGAGGTGTCTCTGCCATCCTGCGGTCACCTCGGGGCAGTGTTATGATCAACTACAACCGAGGTCCTGTCCAAGGACCTGACAACTGAACAGTAGTGGACGTGACCTCTGACACATTGTCCGCTGCCCTCTGTCCTTTCCTCCAAATTGTCCTCTATAAATAGCAGAATATTCCACTGAGAAAGGGGATGAATCTTTGGTAACAAAAGCTTACTCATTCGGTGGATATTTTATAATCGAGTACTCGCTGATATACGGGGCAAGTAAGCATTAGAAAATGATTGACTCGTAAGGTGCAGATCGGATTAACCAAATACTGGACGAAACGGGTACCCAACCCGCGCCTATTCCTATACAGATTTAGACCCTTTTTTGGATATATGAGAGACGGAAAGAAGCAGCTTTACTCTTCTCCGGGTAACCCTCTCCAATACAAAGCTGAAGACAGCTACAGGCAATGATCCTATGTTTTTTATTTTTAATTACTTAAATTTACAGTGATTATTTAGGAAAAAAAAAGTCTATTGTTACTGTAAGGGGAGAAAAAAACTATTTCGCTAATGGGTCGTATTTCATCGATTATCGTGCGGGAATGGACAGAAAATGCTTCGTCTTTTCTTTGATCAGTAAAGGAGCTTGACGTTTACAAGTACTTGTCCATTTCCGTGTTCGTCCCGTCTTCGTAGTATTCAATTCCGTTTTCGTCCCGAATATTCATTTCTCATTGACTGCTGAAGCAAGTAACATGATGTGGGTCCGTACAGGAAAAATAAAACCTTCTAAATTTTTAATGACATCGATTTGGACTAATCTCGGCTAAAAAAATGTATCTTATTTTTTTCTTGACACTACACAACACGACAGGTATAGGGAAAGGGATATGAGGATGGTCATTCCGACTCGGATGAACCGAGGCCGCATCCTACTCCGGAACATTGGTCCCATCCGTCGTGACCACCTCGGCCTTACCCGGCATCTTGATGACCGAGGTGTCTCTCCCATCCTGCGGTCACCTCGGGGCAGTGTTATGATCAACTACAACCGAGGTCCTGTCCAAGGACCTGAAAACTGAACAGTAGTGGACGTGACCTCTGACACATTGTCCGCTGCCCTCTGTCCTTCCCTCCAAATTGTCCTCTATAAATAGCAGATTATTCCACTGAGAAAGGGGATGAATCTTTGGTAACAAAAGCTTGCTCATTCGGTGGATATTTTATAATCGAGTACTCGCTGATATACGGGGCAAGTAAGCATTAGAAAATAATTGACTCGTAAGGTGCAGATCGGATTAACCAAATAATGGACGAAACGGGTACCCAACCAGCTCCTATTCCTATACAGATTTAGACCCTTTTTTGGATATATGAGAGACGGAAAGAAGCAGATTTACTCTTCTCCGGGTAATCCTCTCCAATACAAAGCTGATGACAGCTACAGTCAATGATCCTCTGTTTTTTATTTTTAATTACTTAAATTTACAGTGATTACTTAGGAAAAAAAAAGTCTATTGTTACTGTATGGGGAGAAATAAACTATTTCGCTAATGGGTCGTATTTCATCGATTTTCGTGCGGGAATGGACTGAAAATGCTTCGTCTTTTCTTTGATCAGTAAAGGAGCTTGACGTTTACAAGTACTTGTCCATTTCCGTCTTCGTCCCGTCTTCGTAGTATTCAATTCCGTCTTCGTCCCGAATATTCATTTCTCATTGACTGCTGAAGCAAGAAACTTGATGTGGGTCCGTACAGGAAAAATAAAACCCTCTAAATTTTTAATGGCATCGATTTGGACTAATTTCGACTAAAAAATGTATATTATTTTTTTTCTTGACACTACACAACACGACAGGTATAGGGAAAGGGAGATGAGGATGGTCATTCCGACTCGGATGAACCGAGGCCGCATCCTACTCCGGAACATTGGTCCCATCCGTCGTGACCACCTCGGCCTTACCCGGCATCTTGACGACCGAGGTGTCTCTGCCATCCTGCGGTCACCTCGGGGCAGTGTTATGATCAACTACAACCGAGGTCCTGTCCAAGGACCTGACAACTGAACAGTAGTGGACGTGACCTCTGACACATTGTCCGCTGCCCTCTGTCCTTTCCTCCAAATTGTCCTCTATAAATAGCAGAATATTCCACTGAGAAAGGGGATGAATCTTTGGTAACAAAAGCTTACTCATTCGGTGGATATTTTATAATCGAGTACTCGCTGATATACGGGGCAAGTAAGCATTAGAAAATGATTGACTCGTAAGGTGCAGATCGGATTAACCAAATACTGGACGAAACGGGTACCCAACCCGCGCCTATTCCTATACAGATTTAGACCCTTTTTTGGATATATGAGAGACGGAAAGAAGCAGCTTTACTCTTCTCCGGGTAACCCTCTCCAATACAAAGCTGAAGACAGCTACAGGCAATGATCCTATGTTTTTTATTTTTAATTACTTAAATTTACAGTGATTATTTAGGAAAAAAAAAGTCTATTGTTACTGTAAGGGGAGAAAAAAACTATTTCGCTAATGGGTCGTATTTCATCGATTATCGTGCGGGAATGGACAGAAAATGCTTCGTCTTTTCTTTGATCAGTAAAGGAGATTGACGTTTACAAGTACTTGTCCATTTCCGTGTTCGTCCCGTCTTCGTAGTATTCAATTCCGTTTTCGTCCCGAATATTCATTTCTCATTGACTGCTGAAGCAAGTAACATGATGTGGGTCCGTACAGGAAAAATAAAACCTTCTAAATTTTTAATGACATCGATTTGGACTAATCTCGGCTAAAAAAATGTATCTTATTTTTTTCTTGACACTACACAACACGACAGGTATAGGGAAAGGGATATGAGGATGGTCATTCCGACTCGGATGAACCGAGGCCGCATCCTACTCCGGAACATTGGTCCCATCCGTCGTGACCACCTCGGCCTTACCCGGCATCTTGATGACCGAGGTGTCTCTCCCATCCTGCGGTCACCTCGGGGCAGTGTTATGATCAACTACAACCGAGGTCCTGTACAAGGACCTGAAAACTGAACAGTAGTGGACGTGACCTCTGACACATTGTCCGCTGCCCTCTGTCCTTCCCTCCAAATTGTCCTCTATAAATAGCAGATTATTCCACTGAGAAAGGGGATGAATCTTTGGTAACAAAAGCTTGCTCATTCGGTGGATATTTTATAATCGAGTACTCGCTGATATACGGGGCAAGTAAGCATTAGAAAATAATTGACTCGTAAGGTGCAGATCGGATTAACCAAATAATGGACGAAACGGCTACCCAACCAGCTCCTATTCCTATACAGATTTAGACCCTTTTTTGGATATATGAGAGACGGAAAGAAGCAGATTTACTCTTCTCCGGGTAATCCTCTCCAATACAAAGCTGATGACAGCTACAGTCAATGATCCTCTGTTTTTTATTTTTAATTACTTAAATTTACAGTGATTACTTAGGAAAAAAAAAGTCTATTGTTACTGTATGGGGAGAAATAAACTATTTCGCTAATGGGTCGTATTTCATCGATTTTCGTGCGGGAATGGACTGAAAATGCTTCGTCTTTTCTTTGATCAGTAAAGGAGCTTGACGTTTACAAGTACTTGTCCATTTCCGTCTTCGTCCCGTCTTCGTAGTATTCAATTCCGTCTTCGTCCCGAATATTCATTTCTCATTGACTGCTGAAGCAAGAAACTTGATGTGGGTCCGTACAGGAAAAATAAAACCCTCTAAATTTTTAATGGCATCGATTTGGACTAATTTCGACTAAAAAAATGTATATTATTTTTTTTCTTGACACTACACAACACGACAGGTATAGGGAAAGGGAGATGAGGATGGTCATTCCGACTCGGATGAACCGAGGCCGCATCCTACTCCGGAACATTGGTCCCATCCGTCGTGACCACCTCGGCCTTACCCGGCATCTTGACGACCGAGGTGTCTCTGCCATCCTGCGGTCACCTCGGGGCAGTGTTATGATCAACTACAACCGAGGTCCTGTCCAAGGACCTGACAACTGAACAGTAGTGGACGTGACCTCTGACACATTGTCCGCTGCCCTCTGTCCTTTCCTCCAAATTGTCCTCTATAAATAGCAGAATATTCCACTGAGAAAGGGGATGAATCTTTGGTAACAAAAGCTTACTCATTCGGTGGATATTTTATAATCGAGTACTCGCTGATATACGGGGCAAGTAAGCATTAGAAAATGATTGACTCGTAAGGTGCAGATCGGATTAACCAAATACTGGACGAAACGGGTACCCAACCCGCGCCTATTCCTATACAGATTTAGACCCTTTTTTGGATATATGAGAGACGGAAAGAAGCAGCTTTACTCTTCTCCGGGTAACCCTCTCCAATACAAAGCTGAAGACAGCTACAGGCAATGATCCTATGTTTTTTATTTTTAATTACTTAAATTTACAGTGATTATTTAGGAAAAAAAAAGTCTATTGTTACTGTAAGGGGAGAAAAAAACTATTTCGCTAATGGGTCGTATTTCATAGATTATCGTGCGGGAATGGACTGAAAATGCTTCGTCTTTTCTTTGATCAGTAAAGGAGCTTGACGTTTACAAGTACTTGTCAATTTCCGTGTTCGTCCCGTCTTCGTAGTATTCAATTCCGTTTTCGTCCCGAATATTCATTTCTCATTGACTGCTGAAGCAAGTAACATGATGTGGGTCCGTACAGGAAAAATAAAATCTTCTAAATTTTTAATGACATCGATTTGGACTAATCTCGGCTAAAAAAATGTATCTTATTTTTTTCTTGACACTACACAACACGACAGGTATAGGGAAAGGGATATGAGGATGGTCATTCCGACTCGGATGAACCGAGGCCGCATCCTACTCCGGAACATTGGTCCCATCCGTCGTGACCACCTCGGCCTTACCCGGCATCTTGATGACCGAGGTGTCTCTGCCATCCTGCGGTCACCTCGGGGCAGTGTTATGATCAACTACAACCGAGGTCCTGTCCAAGGACCTGACAACTGAACAGTAGTGGACGTGACCTCTGACACATTGTCCGCTGCCCTCTGTCCTTCCCTCCAAATTGTCCTCTATAAATAGCAGATTATTCCACTGAGAAAGGGGATGAATCTTTGGTAACAAAAGCTTGCTCATTCGGTGGATATTTTATAATCGAGTACTCGCTGATATACGGGGCAAGTAAGCATTAGAAAATAATTGACTCGTAAGGTACAGATCGGATTAACCAAATAATGGACGACACGGGTACCCAACCAGCTCCTATTCCTATACAGATTTAGACCCTTTATTGGATATATGAGAGACGGAAAGAAGCAGATTTACTCTTCTCCGGGTAATCCTCTCCAATACAAAGCTGATGACAGCTACAGGCAATGATCCTCTGTTTTTTATTTTTAATTACTTAAATTTACAGTGATTACTTAGGAAAAAAAAAAGTCTATTGTTACTGTATGGGGAGAAATAAACTATTTCGCTAATGGGTCGTATTTCATCGATTTTCGTGCGGGAATGGACTGAAAATGCTTCGTCTTTTCTTTGATCAGTAAAGGAGCTTGACGTTTACAAGTACTTGTCCATTTCCGTCTTCGTCCCGTCTTCGTAGTATTCAATTCCGTCTTCGTCCCGAATATTCATTTCTCATTGACTGCTGAAGCAAGTAACATGATGTGGGTCCGTACAGGAAAAATAAAACCTTCTAAATTTTTAATGACATCGATTTGGACTAATCTCGGCTAAAAAAATTTATCTTATTTTTTTCTTGACACTACACAACACGACAGGTATAGGGAAAGGCATATGAGGATGGTCATTCCGACTCGGATGAACCGAGGCCGCATCCTACTCCGGAACATTGGTCCCATCCGTCGTGACCACCTCGGCCTTACCCGGCATCTTGATGACCGAGTTGTCTCTGCCATCCTGCGGTCACCTCGGGGCAGTGTTATGATCAACTACAACCGAGGTCCTGTCCAAGGATCGGACAACCGAACAGTAGTAGACGTGACCTCTGACACATTGTCCGCTGCCCTCTGTCCTTCCCTCCAAATTGTCCTCTACAAATAGCAGAATATTTCACTGAGAAATGGGATGAATCTTTGGTAAAAAAAGCTTGCTCATTCGGTGGATATTTTATAAACGAGTACTCGCTGATATACGTGGCAAGTAAGCATTAGAAAATTATTGACTCGTAAGGTGCAGATCGGATTAACCAAATAATGGACGAAACGGGTACCCGACCCGCGCCCATTCCTATACAGATTTAGACCCTTTTTTGGATATATGAGAGAGGGAAAGAAGCAGCTTTACTCTTCTCCTGGTAACTCTCTCCAATACAAAGCTGATGACAGCTACAGGCAATGATCCTCTGTTTTTTTATTTTTAATTACTTAAATTTACAGTGATTATTTAGGAAAAAAAAAGCCTATTGTTACTTTAAGGGGAGAAAAAAACTCTTTCGCTAATAGGTCCAATTTCATCGATTATTGTGCGGGAATGGACTGAAAATGTTTCGTCTTTTCTTTGATCAGTAAAGGAGCTTTACGTTTACAGGTACTTGTCCTTTTTCGTCTTCGTCCTGTCTTCATAATATTCAATTCCGTTTTCGTCCCGAATATTCATTTCTCATTGACTGCTGAAGCAAGTAACAAGATGTGGGTCCGTACAGGAAAAATAAAACCCTCTAAATTTTTAATGTCATCGATTTGGACTAATTTCGGCTAAAAAAATGTATCTTATTTTTTTCTTGACACTACACAACACGACAGGTATAGGGAAAGGGATATGAGGATGGTCATTCCGACTCGGATGAACCGAGGCCGCATCCTACTCCGGAACATTGGTCCCATCCGTCGTGACCACCTCGGCCTTACCCGGCATCTTGATGACCGAGGTGTCTCTGCCATCCTGCGGTCACCTCGGGGCAGTGTTATGATCAACTACAACCGAGGTCCTGTCCAAGGACCTGAAAACTGAACAGTAGTGGACGTGACCTCTGACACATTGTCCGCTGCCCTCTGTCCTTCCCTCCAAATTGTCCTCTATAAATAGCAGATTATTCCACTGAGAAAGGGGATGAATCTTTGGTAACAAAAGCTTGCTCATTCGGTGGATATTTTATAATCGAGTACTCGCTGATATACGGGGCAAGTAAGCATTAGAAAATGATTGACTCGTAAGGTGCAGATCGGATTAACCAAATAATGGACGAAACGGGTACCCAACCAGCTCCTATTCCTATACAGATTTAGACCCTTTTTTGGATATATGAGAGACGGAAAGAAGCAGATTTACTCTTCTCCGGGTAATCCTCTCCAATACAAAGCTGATGACAGCTACAGGCAATGATCCTCTGTTTTTTATTTTTAATTACTTAAATTTACAGTGATTATTTAGGAAAAAAAAGTCAATTGTTACTGTAACGGGAGAAAAGAACTCTTTCGCTAATGGGTCGTATTTCATCGATTTTCGTGCGGGAATGGACTGAAAATGCTTCGTCTTTTCTTTGATCAGTAAAGGAGCTTGACGTTTACAAGTACTTGTCCATTTCCGTCTTCGTCCCGTCTTCGTAGTATTCAATTCCGTCTTCATCCCGAATATTCATTTCTCATTGACTGCTGAAGCAAGTAACATGATGTGGGTCCGTACAGGAAAAATAAAACCCTCTAAATTTTTAATGACATCGATTTGGACTAATTTCGGCTAAAAAAATGTATATTATTTTTTTTCTTGACACTACACAACACGACAGGTATAGGGAAAGGGAGATGAGGATGGTCATTCCGACTCGGATGAACCGAGGCCGCATCCTACTCCGGAACATTGGTCCCATCCGTCGTGACCACCTCGGCCTTACCCGGCATCTTGACGACTGAGGTGTCTCTGCCATCCTGCGGTCACCTCGGGGCAGTGTTATGATCAACTACAACCGAGGTCCTGTCCAAGGACCTGACAACTGAACAGTAGTGGACGTGACCTCTGACACATTGTCCGCTGCCCTCTGTCCTTTCCTCCAAATTGTCCTCTATAAATAGCAGAATATTCCACTGAGAAAGGGGATGAATCTTTGGTAACAAAAGCTTACTCATTCGGTGGATATTTTATAATCGAGTACTCGCTGATATACGGGGCAAGTAAGCATTAGAAAATGATTGACTCGTAAGGTGCAGATCGGATTAACCAAATACTGGACGAAACGGGTACCCAACCCGCGCCTATTCCTATACAGATTTAGACCCTTTTTTGGATATATGAGAGACGGAAAGAAGCAGCTTTACTCTTCTCCGGGTAACCCTCTCCAATACAAAGCTGAAGACAGCTACAGGCAATGATCCTATGTTTTTTATTTTTAATTACTTAAATTTACAGTGATTATTTAGGAAAAAAAAAGTCTATTGTTACTGTAAGGGGAGAAAAAAACTATTTCGCTAATGGGTCGTATTTCATCGATTATCGTGCGGGAATGGACTGAAAATGCTTCGTCTTTTCTTTGATCAGAAAAGGAGCTTGACGTTTACAAGTACTTGTCCATTTCCGTGTTCGTCCCGTCTTCGTAGTATTCAATTCCGTTTTCGTCCCGAATATTCATTTCTCATTGACTGCTGAAGCAAGTAACATGATGTGGGTCCGTACAGGAAAAATAAAACCTTCTAAATTTTTAATGACATCGATTTGGACTAATCTCGGCTAAAAAAATGTATCTTATTTTTTTCTTGACACTACACAACACGACAGGTATAGGGAAAGGGATATGAGGATGGTCATTCCGACTCGGATGAACCGAGGCCGCATCCTACTCCGGAACATTGGTCCCATCCGTCGTGACCACCTCGGCCTTACCCGGCATCTTGATGACCGAGGTGTCTCTGCCATCCTGCGGTCACCTCGGGGCAGTGTTATGATCAACTACAACCGAGGTCCTGTCCAAGGACCTGACAACTGAACAGTAGTGGACGTGACCTCTGACACATTGTCCGCTGCCCTCTGTCCTTCCCTCCAAATTGTCCTCTATAAATAGCAGATTATTCCACTGAGAAAGGGGATGAATCTTTGGTAACAAAAGCTTGCTCATTCGGTGGATATTTTATAATCGAGTACTCGCTGATATACGGGGCAAGTAAGCATTAGAAAATAATTGACTCGTAAGGTGCAGATCGGATTAACCAAATAATGGACGAAACGGGTACCCAACCAGCTCCTATTCCTATACAGATTTAGACCCTTTTTTGGATATATGAGAGACGGAAAGAAGCAGATTTACTCTTCTCCGGGTAATCCTCTCCAATACAAAGCTGATGACAGCTACAGTCAATGATCCTCTGTTTTTTATTTTTAATTACTTAAATTTACAGTGATTACTTAGGAAAAAAAAAGTCTATTGTTACTGTATGGGGAGAAATAAACTATTTCGCTAATGGGTCGTATTTCATCGATTTTCGTGCGGGAATGGACTGAAAATGCTTCGTCTTTTCTTTGATCAGTAAAGGAGCTTGACGTTTACAAGTACTTGTCCATTTCAGTTTTCGTCCCGTCTTCGTAGTATTCAATTCCGTCTTCGTCCCGAATATTCATTTCTCATTGACTGCTGAAGCAAGTAACTTGATGTGGGTCCGTACAGGAAAAATAAAACCCTCTAAATTTTTAATGACATCGATTTGGACTAATTTCGGCTAAAAAAATGTATATTATTTTTTTTCTTGACACTACACAACACGACAGGTATAGGGAAAGGGAGATGAGGATGGTCATTCCGACTCGGATGAACCGAGGCCGCATCCTACTCCGGAACATTGGTCCCATCCGTCGTGACCACCTCGGCCTTACCCGGCATCTTGGCGACCGAGGTGTCTCTGCCATCCTGCGGTCACCTCGGGGCAGTGTTATGATCAACTACAACCGAGGTCCTGTCCAAGGACCTGACAACTGAACAGTAGTGGACGTGACCTCTGACACATTGTCCGCTGCCCTCTGTCCTTTCCTCCAAATTGTCCTCTATAAATAGCAGAATATTCCACTGAGAAAGGGGATGAATCTTTGGTAACAAAAGCTTACTCATTCGGTGGATATTTTATAATCGAGTACTCGCTGATATACGGGGCAAGTAAGCATTAGAAAATGATTGACTCGTAAGGTGCAGATCGGATTAACCAAATAATGGACGAAACGGGTACCCAACCCGCGCCTATTTCTATACAGATTTAGACCCTTTTTTGGATATATGAGAGACGGAAAGAAGCAGCTTTACTCTTCTCCGGGTAACCCTCTCCAATACAAAGCTGAAGACAGCTACAGGCAATGATCCTATGTTTTTTATTTTTAATTACTTAAATTTACAGTGATTATTTAGGAAAAAAAAAGTCTATTGTTACTGTAAGGGGAGAAAAAAACTATTTCGCTAATGGGTCGTATTTCATAGATTATCGTGCGGGAATGGACTGAAAATGCTTCGTCTTTTCTTTGATCAGTAAAGGAGCTTGACGTTTACAAGTACTTGTCAATTTCCGTGTTCGTCCCGTCTTCGTAGTATTCAATTCCGTTTTCGTCCCGAATATTCATTTCTCATTGACTGCTGAAGCAAGTAACATGATGTGGGTCCGTACAGGAAAAATAAAACCTTCTAAATTTTTAATGACATCGATTTGGACTAATCTCGGCTAAAAAAATGTATCTTATTTTTTTCTTGACACTACACAACACGACAGGTATAGGGAAAGGGATATGAGGATGGTCATTCCGACTCGGATGAACCGAGGCCGCATCCTACTCCGGAACATTGGTCCCATCCGTCGTGACCACCTCGGCCTTACCCGGCATCTTGATGACCGAGGTGTCTCTGCCATCCTGCGGTCACCTCGGGGCAGTGTTATGATCAACTACAACCGAGGTCCTGTCCAAGGACCTGACAACTGAACAGTAGTGGACGTGACCTCTGACACATTGTCCGCTGCCCTCTGTCCTTCCCTCCAAATTGTCCTCTATAAATAGCAGATTATTCCACTGAGAAAGGGGATGAATCTTTGGTAACAAAAGCTTGCTCATTCGGTGGATATTTTATAATCGAGTACTCGCTGATATACGGGGCAAGTAAGCATTAGAAAATAATTGACTCGTAAGGTGCAGATCGGATTAACCAAATAATGGACGAAACGGGTACCCAACCCGCGCCTATTCCTATACAGATTTAGACCCTTTTTTGGATATATGAGAGACGGAAAGAAGCAGCTTTACTCTTCTCCGGGTAATCCTCTCCAATACAAAGCTGATGACAGCTACAGTCAATGATCCTCTGTTTTTTATTTTTAATTACTTAAATTTACAGTGATTATTTAGGAAAAAAAAAGTCTATTGTTACTGCAAGGGGAGAAAAAAACTATTTCGCTAATGGGTCGTATTTCATCGATTATCGTGCGGGAATGGACTGAAAATGCTTCGTCTTTTCTTTGATCAGTAAAGGAGCTTGACGTTTACAAGTACTTGTCCATTTCCGTGTTCGTCCCGTCTTCGTAGTATTCAATTCCGTTTTCGTCCCGAATATTCATTTCTCATTGACTGCTGAAGCAAGTAACATGATGTGGGTCCGTACAGGAAAAATAAAACCTTCTAAATTTTTAATGACATCGATTTGGACTAATCTCGGCTAAAAAAATGTATCTTATTTTTTTCTTGACACTACACAACACGACAGGTATAGGGAAAGGGATATGAGGATGGTCATTCCGACTCGGATGAACCGAGGCCGCATCCTACTCCGGAACATTGGTCCCATCCGTCGTGACCACCTCGGCCTTACCCGGCATCTTGATGACCGAGGTGTCTCTCCCATCCTGCGGTCACCTCGGGGCAGTGTTATGATCAACTACAACCGAGGTCCTGTCCCAGGACCTGAAAACTGAACAGTAGTGGACGTGACCTCTGACACATTGTCCGCTGCCCTCTGTCCTTCCCTCCAAATTGTCCTCTATAAATAGCAGATTATTCCACTGAGAAAGGGGATGAATCTTTGGTAACAAAAGCTTGCTCATTCGGTGGATATTTTATAATCGAGTACTCGCTGATATACGGGGCAAGTAAGCATTAGAAAATAATTGACTCGTAAGGTGCAGATCGGATTAACCAAATAATGGACGAAACGGGTACCCAACCAGCTCCTATTCCTATACAGATTTAGACCCTTTTTTGGATATATGAGAGACGGAAAGAAGCAGATTTACTCTTCTCCGGGTAATCCTCTCCAATACAAAGCTGATGACAGCTACAGTCAATGATCCTCTGTTTTTTATTTTTAATTACTTAAATTTACAGTGATTACTTAGGAAAAAAAAAGTCTATTGTTACTGTATGGGGAGAAATAAACTATTTCGCTAATGGGTCATATTTCATCGATTTTCGTGCGGGAATGGACTGAAAATGCTTCGTCTTTTCTTTGATCAGTAAAGGAGCTTGACGTTTACAAGTACTTGTCCATTTCCGTCTTCGTCCCGTCTTCGTAGTATTCAATTCCGTCTTCGTCCCGAATATTCATTTCTCATTGACTGCTGAAGCAAGTAACTTGATGTGGGTCCGTACAGGAAAAATAAAACCCTCTAAATTTTTAATGACATCGATTTGGACTAATTTCGGCTAAAAAAATGTATATTATTTTTTTTCTTGACACTACACAACACGACAGGTATAGGGAAAGGGAGATGAGGATGGTCATTCCGACTCGGATGAACCGAGGCCGCATCCTACTCCGGAACATTGGTCCCATCCGTCGTGACCACCTCGGCCTTACCCGGCATCTTGACGACCGAGGTGTCTCTGCCATCCTGCGGTCACCTCGGGGCAGTGTTATGATCAACTACAACCGAGGTCCTGTCCAAGGACCTGAAAACTGAACAGTAGTGGACGTGACCTCTGACACATTGTCCGCTGCCCTCTGTCCTTTCCTCCAAATTGTCCTCTATAAATAGCAGAATATTCCACTGAGAAAGGGGATGAATCTTTGGTAACAAAAGCTTACTCATTCGGTGGATATTTTATAATCGAGAACTCGCTGATATACGGGGCAAGTAAGCATTAGAAAATGATTGACTCGTAAGGTGCAGATCGGATTAACCAAACACTGGACGAAACGGGTACCCAACCCGCGCCTATTCCTATACAGATTTAGACCCTTTTTTGGATATATGAGAGACGGAAAGAAGCAGCTTTACTCTTCTCCGGGTAACCCTCTCCAATACAAAGCTGAAGACAGCTACAGGCAATGATCCTATGTTTTTTATTTTTAATTACTTAAATTTACAGTGATTATTTAGGAAAAAAAAAGTCTATTGTTACTGTAAGGGGAGAAAAAAACTATTTCGCTAATGGGTCGTATTTCATAGATTATCGTGCGGGAATGGACTGAAAATGCTTCGTCTTTTCTTTGATCAGTAAAGGAGCTTGACGTTTACAAGTACTTGTCAATTTCCGTGTTCGTCCCGTCTTCGTAGTATTCAATTCCGTTTTCGTCCCGAATATTCATTTCTCATTGACTGCTGAAGCAAGTAACATGATGTGGGTCCGTACAGGAAAAATAAAACCTTCTAAATTTTTAATGACATCGATTTGGACTAATCTCGGCTAAAAAAATGTATCTTATTTTTTTCTTGACACTACACAACACGACAGGTATAGGGAAAGGGATATGAGGATGGTCATTCCGACTCGGATGAACCGAGGCCGCATCCTACTCCGGAACATTGGTCCCATCCGTCGTGACCACCTCGGCCTTACCCGGCATCTTGATGACCGAGGTGTCTCTGCCATCCTGCGGTCACCTCGGGGCAGTGTTATGATCAACTACAACCGAGGTCCTGTCCAAGGACCTGACAACTGAACAGTAGTGGACGTGACCTCTGACACATTGTCCGCTGCCCTCTGTCCTTCCCTCCAAATTGTCCTCTATAAATAGCAGATTATTCCACTGAGAAAGGGGATGAATCTTTGGTAACAAAAGCTTGCTCATTCGGTGGATATTTTATAATCGAGTACTCGCTGATATACGGGGCAAGTAAGCATTAGAAAATAATTGACTCGTAAGGTGCAGATCGGATTAACCAAATAATGGACGAAACGGGTACCCAACCAGCTCCTATTCCTATACAGATTTAGACCCTTTATTGGATATATGAGAGACGGAAAGAAGCAGATTTACTCTTCTCCGGGTAATCCTCTCCAATACAAAGCTGATGACAGCTACAGGCAATGATCCTCTGTTTTTTATTTTTAATTACTTAAATTTACAGTGATTACTTAGGAAAAAAAAAAGTCTATTGTTACTGTATGGGGAGAAATAAACTATTTCGCTAATGGGTCGTATTTCATCGATTTTCGTGCGGGAATGGACTGAAAATGCTTCGTCTTTTCTTTGATCAGTAAAGGAGCTTGACGTTTACAAGTACTTGTCCATTTCCGTCTTCGTCCCGTCTTCGTAGTATTCAATTCCGTCTTCGTCCCGAATATTCATTTCTCATTGACTGCTGAAGCAAGTAACATGATGTGGGTCCGTACAGGAAAAATAAAACCTTCTAAATTTTTAATGACATCGATTTGGACTAATCTCGGCTAAAAAAATGTATCTTATTTTTTTCTTGACACTACACAACACGACAGGTATAGGGAAAGGGATATGAGGATGGTCATTCCGACTCGGATGAACCGAGGCCGCATCCTACTCCGGAACATTGGTCCCATCCGTCGTGACCACCTCGGCCTTACCCGGCATCTTGATGACCGAGGTGTCTCTCCCATCCTGCGGTCACCTCGGGGCAGTGTTATGATCAACTACAACCGAGGTCCTGTCCCAGGACCTGAAAACTGAACAGTAGTGGACGTGACCTCTGACACATTGTCCGCTGCCCTCTGTCCTTCCCTCCAAATTGTCCTCTATAAATAGCAGATTATTCCACTGAGAAAGGGGATGAATCTTTGGTAACAAAAGCTTGCTCATTCGGTGGATATTTTATAATCGAGTACTCGCTGATATACGGGGCAAGTAAGCATTAGAAAATGATTGACTCGTAAGGTGTAGATCGGATTAACCAAATACTGGACGAAACGGGTACCCAACCCGCGCCTATTTCTATACAGATTTAGACCCTTTTTTGGATATATGAGAGACGGAAAGAAGCAGCTTTACTCTTCTCCGGGTAACCCTCTCCAATACAAAGCTGAAGACAGCTACAGGCAATGATCCTATGTTTTTTATTTTTAATTACTTAAATTTACAGTGATTATTTAGGAAAAAAAAAGTCTATTGTTACTGTAAGGGGAGAAAAAAACTATTTCGCTAATGGGTCGTATTTCATAGATTATCGTGCGGGAATGGACTGAAAATGCTTCGTCTTTTCTTTGATCAGTAAAGGAGCTTGACGTTTACAAGTACTTGTCAATTTCCGTGTTCGTCCCGTCTTCGTAGTATTCAATTCCGTTTTCGTCCCGAATATTCATTTCTCATTGACTGCTGAAGCAAGTAACATGATGTGGGTCCGTACAGGAAAAATAAAACCTTCTAAATTTTTAATGACATCGATTTGGACTAATCTCGGCTAAAAAAATTTATCTTATTTTTTTCTTGACACTACACAACACGACAGGTATAGGGAAAGGCATATGAGGATGGTCATTCCGACTCGGATGAACCGAGGCCGCATCCTACTCCGGAACATTGGTCCCATCCGTCGTGACCACCTCGGCCTTACCCGGCATCTTGATGACCGAGTTGTCTCTGCCATCCTGCGGTCACCTCGGGGCAGTGTTATGATCAACTACAACCGAGGTCCTGTCCAAGGATCGGACAACCGAACAGTAGCAGACGTGACCTCTGACACATTGTCCGCTGCCCTCTGTCCTTCCCTCCAAATTGTCCTCTACAAATAGCAGAATATTTCACTGAGAAATGGGATGAATCTTTGGTAAAAAAAGCTTGCTCATTCGGTGGATATTTTATAAACGAGTACTCGCTGATATACGTGGCAAGTAAGCATTAGAAAATTATTGACTCGTAAGGTGCAGATCGGATTAACCAAATAATGGACGAAACGGGTACCCGACCCGCGCCCATTCCTATACAGATTTAGACCCTTTTTTGGATATATGAGAGAGGGAAAGAAGCAGCTTTACTCTTCTCCTGGTAACCCTCTCCAATACAAAGCTGAAGACAGCTACAGGCAATGATCCTATGTTTTTTATTTTTAATTACTTAAATTTACAGTGATTATTTAGGAAAAAAAAAGTCTATTGTTACTGTAAGGGGAGAAAAAAACTATTTCGCTAATGGGTCGTATTTCATAGATTATCGTGCGGGAATGGACTGAAAATGCTTCGTCTTTTCTTTGATCAGTAAAGGAGCTTGACGTTTACAAGTACTTGTCAATTTCCGTGTTCGTCCCGTCTTCGTAGTATTCAATTCCGTTTTCGTCCCGAATATTCATTTCTCATTGACTGCTGAAGCAAGTAACATGATGTGGGTCCGTACAGGAAAAATAAAACCTTCTAAATTTTTAATGACATCGATTTGGACTAATCTCGGCTAAAAAAATGTATCTTATTTTTTTCTTGACACTACACAACACGACAGGTATAGGGAAAGGGATATGAGGATGGTCATTCCGACTCGGATGAACCGAGGCCGCATCCTACTCCGGAACATTGGTCCCATCCGTCGTGACCACCTCGGCCTTACCCGGCATCTTGATGACCGAGGTGTCTCTGCCATCCTGCGGTCACCTCGGGGCAGTGTTATGATCAACTACAACCGAGGTCCTGTCCAAGGACCTGACAACTGAACAGTAGTGGACGTGACCTCTGACACATTGTCCGCTGCCCTCTGTCCTTCCCTCCAAATTGTCCTCTATAAATAGCAGATTATTCCACTGAGAAAGGGGATGAATCTTTGGTAACAAAAGCTTGCTCATTCGGTGGATATTTTATAATCGAGTACTCGCTGATATACGGGGCAAGTAAGCATTAGAAAATAATTGACTCGTAAGGTGCAGATCGGATTAACCAAATAATGGACGAAACGGGTACCCAACCCGCGCCTATTCCTATACAGATTTAGACCCTTTTTTGGATATATGAGAGACGGAAAGAAGCAGCTTTACTCTTCTCCGGGTAATCCTCTCCAATACAAAGCTGATGACAGCTACAGTCAATGATCCTCTGTTTTTTATTTTTAATTACTTAAATTTACAGTGATTATTTAGGAAAAAAAAGTCTATTGTTACTGTAAGGGGAGAAAAAAACTATTTCGCTAATGGGTCGTATTTCATCGATTATCGTGCGGGAATGGACTGAAAATGTTTCGTCTTTTCTTTGATCAGTAAAGGAGCTTGACGTTTACAAGTACTTGTCCATTTCCGTGTTCGTCCCGTCTTCGTAGTATTCAATTCCGTTTTCGTCCCGAATATTCATTTCTCATTGACTGCTGAAGCAAGTAACATGATGTGGGTCCGTACAGGAAAAATAAAACCTTCTAAATTTTTAATGACATCGATTTGGACTAATCTCGGCTAAAAAAATGTATCTTATTTTTTTCTTGACACTACACAACACGACAGGTATAGGGAAAGGGATATGAGGATGGTCATTCCGACTCGGATGAACCGAGGCCGCATCCTACTCCGGAACATTGGTCCCATCCGTCGTGACCACCTCGGCCTTACCCGGCATCTTGATGACCGAGGTGTCTCTCCCATCCTGCGGTCACCTCGGGGCAGTGTTATGATCAACTACAACCGAGGTCCTGTCCCAGGACCTGAAAACTGAACAGTAGTGGACGTGACCTCTGACACATTGTCCGCTGCCCTCTGTCCTTCCCTCCAAATTGTCCTCTATAAATAGCAGATTATTCCACTGAGAAAGGGGATGAATCTTTGGTAACAAAAGCTTGCTCATTCGGTGGATATTTTATAATCGAGTACTCGCTGATATACGGGGCAAGTAAGCATTAGAAAATAATTGACTCGTAAGGTGCAGATCGGATTAACCAAATAATGGACGAAACGGGTACCCAACCAGTTCCTATTCCTATACAGATTTAGACCCTTTTTTGGATATATGAGAGACGGAAAGAAGCAGATTTACTCTTCTCCGGGTAATCCTCTCCAATACAAAGCTGATGACAGCTACAGTCAATGATCCTCTGTTTTTTATTTTTAATTACTTAAATTTACAGTGATTACTTAGGAAAAAAAAAGTCTATTGTTACTGTATGGGGAGAAATAAACTATTTCGCTAATGGGTCGTATTTCATCGATTTTCGTGCGGGAATGGACTGAAAATGCTTCGTCTTTTCTTTGATCAGTAAAGGAGCTTGACGTTTACAAGTACTTGTCCATTTCCGTCTTCGTCCCGTCTTCGTAGTATTCAATTCCGTCTTCGTCCCGAATATTCATTTCTCATTGACTGCTGAAGCAAGTAACTTGATGTGGGTCCGTACAGGAAAAATAAAACCCTCTAAATTTTTAATGACATCGATTTGGACTAATTTCGGCTAAAAAAATGTATATTATTTTTTTTCTTGACACTACACAACACGACAGGTATAGGGAAAGGGAGATGAGGATGGTCATTCCGACTCGGATGAACCGAGGCCGCATCCTACTCCGGAACATTGGTCCCATCCGTCGTGACCACCTCGGCCTTACCCGGCATCTTGACGACCGAGGTGTCTCTGCCATCCTGCGGTCACCTCGGGGCAGTGTTATGATCAACTACAACCGAGGTCCTGTCCAAGGACCTGAAAACTGAACAGTAGTGGACGTGACCTCTGACACATTGTCCGCTGCCCTCTGTCCTTTCCTCCAAATTGTCCTCTATAAATAGCAGAATATTCCACTGAGAAAGGGGATGAATCTTTGGTAACAAAAGCTTACTCATTCGGTGGATATTTTATAATCGAGAACTCGCTGATATACGGGGCAAGTAAGCATTAGAAAATGATTGACTCGTAAGGTGCAGATCGGATTAACCAAATACTGGACGAAACGGGTACCCAACCCGCGCCTATTCCTATACAGATTTAGACCCTTTTTTGGATATATGAGAGACGGAAAGAAGCAGCTTTACTCTTCTCCGGGTAACCCTCTCCAATACAAAGCTGAAGACAGCTACAGGCAATGATCCTATGTTTTTTATTTTTAATTACTTAAATTTACAGTGATTATTTAGGAAAAAAAAAGTCTATTGTTACTGTAAGGGGAGAAAAAAACTATTTCGCTAATGGGTCGTATTTCATAGATTATCGTGCGGGAATGGACTGAAAATGCTTCGTCTTTTCTTTGATCAGTAAAGGAGCTTGACGTTTACAAGTACTTGTCAATTTCCGTGTTCGTCCCGTCTTCGTAGTATTCAATTCCGTTTTCGTCCCGAATATTCATTTCTCATTGACTGCTGAAGCAAGTAACATGATGTGGGTCCGTACAGGAAAAATAAAACCTTCTAAATTTTTAATGACATCGATTTGGACTAATCTCGGCTAAAAAAATGTATCTTATTTTTTTCTTGACACTACACAACACGACAGGTATAGGGAAAGGGATATGAGGATGGTCATTCCGACTCGGATGAACCGAGGCCGCATCCTACTCCGGAACATTGGTCCCATCCGTCGTGACCACCTCGGCCTTACCCGGCATCTTGATGACCGAGGTGTCTCTGCCATCCTGCGGTCACCTCGGGGCAGTGTTATGATCAACTACAACCGAGGTCCTGTCCAAGGACCTGACAACTGAACAGTAGTGGACGTGACCTCTGACACATTGTCCGCTGCCCTCTGTCCTTCCCTCCAAATTGTCCTCTATAAATAGCAGATTATTCCACTGAGAAAGGGGATGAATCTTTGGTAACAAAAGCTTGCTCATTCGGTGGATATTTTATAATCGAGTACTCGCTGATATACGGGGCAAGTAAGCATTAGAAAATAATTGACTCGTAAGGTGCAGATCGGATTAACCAAATAATGGACGAAACGGGTACCCAACCAGCTCCTATTCCTATACAGATTTAGACCCTTTATTGGATATATGAGAGACGGAAAGAAGCAGATTTACTCTTCTCCGGGTAATCCTCTCCAATACAAAGCTGATGACAGCTACAGGCAATGATCCTCTGTTTTTTATTTTTAATTACTTAAATTTACAGTGATTACTTAGGAAAAAAAAAAGTCTATTGTTACTGTATGGGGAGAAATAAACTATTTCGCTAATGGGTCGTATTTCATCGATTTTCGTGCGGGAATGGACTGAAAATGCTTCGTCTTTTCTTTGATCAGTAAAGGAGCTTGACGTTTACAAGTACTTGTCCATTTCCGTCTTCGTCCCGTCTTCGTAGTATTCAATTCCGTCTTCGTCCCGAATATTCATTTCTCATTGACTGCTGAAGCAAGTAACATGATGTGGGTCCGTACAGGAAAAATAAAACCTTCTAAATTTTTAATGACATCGATTTGGACTAATCTCGGCTAAAAAAATTTATCTTATTTTTTTCTTGACACTACACAACACGACAGGTATAGGGAAAGGCATATGAGGATGGTCATTCCGACTCGGATGAACCGAGGCCGCATCCTACTCCGGAACATTGGTCCCATCCGTCGTGACCACCTCGGCCTTACCCGGCATCTTGATGACCGAGTTGTCTCTGCCATCCTGCGGTCACCTCGGGGCAGTGTTATGATCAACTACAACCGAGGTCCTGTCCAAGGATCGGACAACCGAACAGTAGCAGACGTGACCTCTGACACATTGTCCGCTGCCCTCTGTCCTTCCCTCCAAATTGTCCTCTACAAATAGCAGAATATTTCACTGAGAAATGGGATGAATCTTTGGTAAAAAAAGCTTGCTCATTCGGTGGATATTTTATAAACGAGTACTCGCTGATATACGTGGCAAGTAAGCATTAGAAAATTATTGACTCGTAAGGTGCAGATCGGATTAACCAAATAATGGACGAAACGGGTACCCGACCCGCGCCCATTCCTATACAGATTTAGACCCTTTTTTGGATATATGAGAGAGGGAAAGAAGCAGCTTTACTCTTCTCCTGGTAACCCTCTCCAATACAAAGCTGAAGACAGCTACAGGCAATGATCCTATGTTTTTTATTTTTAATTACTTAAATTTACAGTGATTATTTAGGAAAAAAAAAGTCTATTGTTACTGTAAGGGGAGAAAAAAACTATTTCGCTAATGGGTCGTATTTCATAGATTATCGTGCGGGAATGGACTGAAAATGCTTCGTCTTTTCTTTGATCAGTAAAGGAGCTTGACGTTTACAAGTACTTGTCAATTTCCGTGTTCGTCCCGTCTTCGTAGTATTCAATTCCGTTTTCGTCCCGAATATTCATTTCTCATTGACTGCTGAAGCAAGTAACATGATGTGGGTCCGTACAGGAAAAATAAAACCTTCTAAATTTTTAATGACATCGATTTGGACTAATCTCGGCTAAAAAAATGTATCTTATTTTTTTCTTGACACTACACAACACGACAGGTATAGGGAAAGGGATATGAGGATGGTCATTCCGACTCGGATGAACCGAGGCCGCATCCTACTCCGGAACATTGGTCCCATCCGTCGTGACCACCTCGGCCTTACCCGGCATCTTGATGACCGAGGTGTCTCTGCCATCCTGCGGTCACCTCGGGGCAGTGTTATGATCAACTACAACCGAGGTCCTGTCCAAGGACCTGACAACTGAACAGTAGTGGACGTGACCTCTGACACATTGTCCGCTGCCCTCTGTCCTTCCCTCCAAATTGTCCTCTATAAATAGCAGATTATTCCACTGAGAAAGGGGATGAATCTTTGGTAACAAAAGCTTGCTCATTCGGTGGATATTTTATAATCGAGTACTCGCTGATATACGGGGCAAGTAAGCATTAGAAAATAATTGACTCGTAAGGTGCAGATCGGATTAACCAAATAATGGACGAAACGGGTACCCAACCCGCGCCTATTCCTATACAGATTTAGACCCTTTTTTGGATATATGAGAGACGGAAAGAAGCAGCTTTACTCTTCTCCGGGTAATCCTCTCCAATACAAAGCTGATGACAGCTACAGTCAATGATCCTCTGTTTTTTATTTTTAATTACTTAAATTTACAGTGATTATTTAGGAAAAAAAAAGTCTATTGTTACTGTAAGGGGAGAAAAAAACTATTTCGCTAATGGGTCGTATTTCATCGATTATCGTGCGGGAATGGACTGAAAATGTTTCGTCTTTTCTTTGATCAGTAAAGGAGCTTGACGTTTACAAGTACTTGTCCATTTCCGTGTTCGTCCCGTCTTCGTAGTATTCAATTCCGTTTTCGTCCCGAATATTCATTTCTCATTGACTGCTGAAGCAAGTAACATGATGTGGGTCCGTACAGGAAAAATAAAACCTTCTAAATTTTTAATGACATCGATTTGGACTAATCTCGGCTAAAAAAATGTATCTTATTTTTTTCTTGACACTACACAACACGACAGGTATAGGGAAAGGGATATGAGGATGGTCATTCCGACTCGGATGAACCGAGGCCGCATCCTACTCCGGAACATTGGTCCCATCCGTCGTGACCACCTCGGCCTTACCCGGCATCTTGATGACCGAGGTGTCTCTCCCATCCTGCGGTCACCTCGGGGCAGTGTTATGATCAACTACAACCGAGGTCCTGTCCCAGGACCTGAAAACTGAACAGTAGTGGACGTGACCTCTGACACATTGTCCGCTGCCCTCTGTCCTTCCCTCCAAATTGTCCTCTATAAATAGCAGATTATTCCACTGAGAAAGGGGATGAATCTTTGGTAACAAAAGCTTGCTCATTCGGTGGATATTTTATAATCGAGTACTCGCTGATATACGGGGCAAGTAAGCATTAGAAAATAATTGACTCGTAAGGTGCAGATCGGATTAACCAAATAATGGACGAAACGGGTACCCAACCAGCTCCTATTCCTATACAGATTTAGACCCTTTTTTGGATATATGAGAGACGGAAAGAAGCAGATTTACTCTTCTCCGGGTAATCCTCTCCAATACAAAGCTGATGACAGCTACAGTCAATGATCCTCTGTTTTTTATTTTTAATTACTTAAATTTACAGTGATTACTTAGGAAAAAAAAAGTCTATTGTTACTGTATGGGGAGAAATAAACTATTTCGCTAATGGGTCGTATTTCATCGATTTTCGTGCGGGAATGGACTGAAAATGCTTCGTCTTTTCTTTGATCAGTAAAGGAGCTTGACGTTTACAAGTACTTGTCCATTTCCGTCTTCGTCCCGTCTTCGTAGTATTCAATTCCGTCTTCGTCCCGAATATTCATTTCTCATTGACTGCTGAAGCAAGTAACTTGATGTGGGTCCGTACAGGAAAAATAAAACCCTCTAAATTTTTAATGACATCGATTTGGACTAATTTCGGCTAAAAAAATGTATATTATTTTTTTTCTTGACACTACACAACACGACAGGTATAGGGAAAGGGAGATGAGGATGGTCATTCCGACTCGGATGAACCGAGGCCGCATCCTACTCCGGAACATTGGTCCCATCCGTCGTGACCACCTCGGCCTTACCCGGCATCTTGACGACCGAGGTGTCTCTGCCATCCTGCGGTCACCTCGGGGCAGTGTTATGATCAACTACAACCGAGGTCCTGTCCAAGGACCTGACAACTGAACAGTAGTGGACGTGACCTCTGACACATTGTCCGCTGCCCTCTGTCCTTCCCTCCAAATTGTCCTCTATAAATAGCAGATTATTCCACTGAGAAAGGGGATGAATCTTTGGTAACAAAAGCTTGCTCATTCGGTGGATATTTTATAATCGAGTACTCGCTGATATACGGGGCAAGTAAGCATTAGAAAATAATTGACTCGTAAGGTGCAGATCGGATTAACCAAATAATGGACGAAACGGGTACCCAACCAGCTCCTATTCCTATACAGATTTAGACCCTTTATTGGATATATGAGAGACGGAAAGAAGCAGATTTACTCTTCTCCGGGTAATCCTCTCCAATACAAAGCTGATGACAGCTACAGGCAATGATCCTCTGTTTTTTATTTTTAATTACTTAAATTTACAGTGATTACTTAGGAAAAAAAAAGTCTATTGTTACTGTATGGGGAGAAATAAACTATTTCGCTAATGGGTCGTATTTCATCGATTTTCGTGCGGGAATGGACTGAAAATGCTTCGTCTTTTCTTTGATCAGTAAAGGAGCTTGACGTTTACAAGTACTTGTCCATTTCCGTCTTCGTCCCGTCTTCGTAGTATTCAATTCCGTCTTCGTCCCGAATATTCATTTCTCATTGACTGCTGAAGCAAGTAACATGATGTGGGTCCGTACAGGAAAAATAAAACCTTCTAAATTTTTAATGACATCGATTTGGACTAATCTCGGCTAAAAAAATTTATCTTATTTTTTTCTTGACACTACACAACACGACAGGTATAGGGAAAGGCATATGAGGATGGTCATTCCGACTCGGATGAACCGAGGCCGCATCCTACTCCGGAACATTGGTCCCATCCGTCGTGACCACCTCGGCCTTACCCGGCATCTTGATGACCGAGTTGTCTCTGCCATCCTGCGGTCACCTCGGGGCAGTGTTATGATCAACTACAACCGAGGTCCTGTCCAAGGATCGGACAACCGAACAGTAGTAGACGTGACCTCTGACACATTGTCCGCTGCCCTCTGTCCTTCCCTCCAAATTGTCCTCTACAAATAGCAGAATATTTCACTGAGAAATGGGATGAATCTTTGGTAAAAAAAGCTTGCTCATTCGGTGGATATTTTATAAACGAGTACTCGCTGATATACGTGGCAAGTAAGCATTAGAAAATTATTGACTCGTAAGGTGCAGATCGGATTAACCAAATAATGGACGAAACGGGTACCCGACCCGCGCCCATTCCTATACAGATTTAGACCCTTTTTTGGATATATGAGAGAGGGAAAGAAGCAGCTTTACTCTTCTCCTGGTAACTCTCTCCAATACAAAGCTGATGACAGCTACAGGCAATGATCCTCTGTTTTTTTATTTTTAATTACTTAAATTTACAGTGATTATTTAGGAAAAAAAAGCCTATTGTTACTTTAAGGGGAGAAAAAAACTCTTTCGCTAATAGGTCCAATTTCATCGATTATTGTGCGGGAATGGACTGAAAATGTTTCGTCTTTTCTTTGATCAGTAAAGGAGCTTTACGTTTACAGGTACTTGTTCTTATTCGTCTTCGTCCTGTCTTCATAATATTCAATTCCGTTTTCGTCCCGAATATTCATTTCTCATTGACTGCTGAAGCAAGTAACATGATGTGGGTCCGTACAGGAAAAATAAAACCCTCTAAATTTTTAATGACATCGATTTGGACTAATCTCGGCTAAAAAAATGTATCTTATTTTTTTCTTGACACTACACAACACGACAGGTATAGGGAAAGGGAGATGAGGATGGTCATTCCGACTCGGATGAACCGAGGCCGCATCCTACTCCGGAACATTGGTCCCATCCGTCGTGACCACCTCGGCCTTACCCGGCATCTTGATGACCGAGGTGTCTCTGCCATCCTGCGGTCACCTCGGGGCAGTGTTATGATCAACTACAACCGAGGTCCTGTCCAAGGACCTGACAACTGAACAGTAGTGGACGTGACCTCTGACACATTGTCCGTTGCCCTCTGTCCTTCCCTCCAAATTGTCCTCTATAAATATCAGATTATTCCACTGAGAAAGGGGATGAATCTTTGGTAACAAAAGCTTGCTCATTCGGTGGATATTTTATAATCGAGTACTCGCTGATATACGGGGCAAGTAAGCATTAGAAAATGATTGACTCGTAAGGTGCAGATCGGATTAACCAAATAATGGACGAAACGGGTACCCAACCAGCTCCTATTCCTATACAGATTTAGACCCTTTTTTGGATATATGAGAGATGGAAAGAAGCAGATTTACTCTTCTCCGGGTAATCCTCTCCAATACAAAGCTGATGACAGCTACAGGCAATGATCCTCTGTTTTTTATTTTTAATTACTTAAATTTACAGTGATTATTTAGGAAAAAAAAAGTCTATTGTTACTGTATGGGGAGAAAAAAACTATTTCGCTAATGGGTCGTATTTCATCGATTATCGTGCGGGAATGGACTGAAAATGCTTCGTCTTTTCTTTGATCAGTAAAGGAGCTTGACGTTTACAAGTACTTGTCCATTTCCGTCTTCGTCCCGTCTTCGTAGTATTCAATTCCGTCTTCGTCCCGAATATTCATTTCTCATTGACTGCTGAAGCAAGTAACATGATGTGGGTCCGTACAGGAAAAATAAAACCTTCTAAATTTTTAATGACATCGATTTGGACTAATCTCGGCTAAAAAAATGTATCTTATTTTTTTCTTGACACTACACAACACGACAGGTATAGGGAAAGGGATATGAGGATGGTCATTCCGACTCGGATGAACCGAGGCCGCATCCTACTCCGGAACATTGGTCCCATCGTCGTGACCACCTCGGCCTTACCCGGCATCTTGATGACCGAGTTGTTTCTGCCATCCTGCGGTCACCTCGGGGCAGTGTTATGATCAACTACAACCGAGGTCCTGTCCAAGGATCGGACAACCGAACAGTAGTAGACGTGACCTCTGACACATTGTCCGCTGCCCTCTGTCCTTCCCTCCAAATTGTCCTCTACAAATAGCAGAATATTTCACTGAAAATGGGATGAATCTTTGGTAACAAAAGCTTGCTCATTCGGTGGATATTTTATAAACGAGTACTCGCTGATATATGTGGCAAGTAAGCATTAGAAAATGATTGACTCGTAAGTTGCAGATCGGATTAACCAAATAATGGACGAAACGGGTACCCGACCCGCGCCCATTCCTATACAGATTTAGACCCTTTTTTGGATATATGAGAGAGGGAAAGAAGCAGCTTTACTCTTCTCCGGGTAACTCTCTCCAATACAAAGCTGATGACAGCTACATGCAATGATCCTCTATTTTTTTATTTTTAATTACTTAAATTTACAGTGATTATTTAGGAAAAAAAGGCCTATTGTTACTTTAAGGGGAGAAAAAAACTCTTTCGCTAATAGGTCCAATTTCATCGATTATTGTGCGGGAATGGACTGAAAATGTTTCGTCTTTTCTTTGATCAGTAAAGGAGCTTTACGTTTACAGGTACTTGTCCTTTTTCGTCTTCGTCCTGTCTTCATAATATTCAATTCCGTTTTCGTCCCGAATATTCATTTCTCATTGACTGCTGAAGCAAGTAACAAGATGTGGGTCCGTACAGGAAAAATAAAACCCTCTAAATTTTTAATGACATCGATTTGGACTAATTTCGGCTAAAAAAATGTATCTTATTTTTTTCTTGACACTACACAACACGACAGGTATAGGGAAAGGGATATGAGAATGGTCATTCCGACTCGGATGAACCGAGGCCGCATCCTACTCCGGAACATTGGTCCCATCCGTCGTGACCACCTCGGCCTTACCCGGCATCTTGATGACCGAGGTGTCTCTGCCATCCTGCGGTCACCTCGGGGCAGTGTTATGATCAACTACAACCGAGGTCCTGTCCAAGGACCTGACAACTGAACAGTAGTGGACGTGACCTCTGACACATTGTCCGCTGCCTTCTGTCCTTCCCTCCAAATTGTCCTCTATAAATAGCAGATTATTCCACTGAGAAAGGGGATGAATCTTTGGTAACAAAAGCTTGCTCATTCGGTGGATATTTTATAATCGAGTACTCGCTGATATACGGGGCAAGTAAGCATTAGAAAATGATTGACTCGTAAGGTGCAGATCGGATTAACCAAATAATGGACGAAACGGGTACCCAACCAGCTCCTATTCCTATACAGATTTAGACCCTTTTTTGGATATATGAGAGACGGAAAGAAGCAGATTTACTCTTCTCCGGGTAATCCTCTCCAATACAAAGTTGATGACAGCTACAGGCAATGATCCTCTGTTTTTTATTTTTAATTACTTAAATTTACAGTGATTATTTAGGAAAAAAAAAGTCTATTGTTACTGTATGGGGAGAAAAAAACTATTTCGCTAATGGGTCGTATTTCATCGATTATCGTGCGGGAATGGACTGAAAATGCTTCGTCTTTTCTTTGATCAGTAAAGGAGCTTGACGTTTACAAGTACTTGTCCATTTCCGTCTTCGTCCCGTCTTCGTAGTATTCAATTCCGTCTTCGTCCCGAATATTCATTTCTCATTGACTGCTGAAGCAAGTAACATGATGTGGGTCCGTACAGGAAAAATAAAACCTTCTAAATTTTTAATGACATCGATTTGGACTAATCTCGGCTAAAAAAATGTATCTTATTTTTTCTTGACACTACACAACACGACAGGTATAGGGAAAGGGATATGAGGATGGTCATTCCGACTCGGATGAACCGAGGCCGCATCCTACTCCGGAACATTGGTCCCATCCGTCGTGACCACCTCGGCCTTACCCGGCATCTTGATGACCGAGGTGTCTCTGCAATCCTGCGGTCACCTCGGGGCAGTGTTATGATCAACTACAACCGAGGTCCTGTCCAAGGACCTGACAACCGAACAGTAGTGGACGTGACCTCTGACACATTGTCCGCTGCCCTCTGTCATTCCCTACAAATTGTCCTCTATAAATAGCAGAATATTTCACTGAGAAAGGGGATGAATCTTTGGTAACAAAAGCTTGCTCATTCGGTGGATATTTTATAATCGAGTACTCGCTGATATACGGGGCAAGTAAGCATTAGAAAATAATTGACTCGTAAGGTGCAGATCGGATTAACCAAATAATGGACGAAACGGGTACCCAACCAGCTCCTATTCCTATACAGATTTAGACCCTTTATTGGATATATGAGAGACGGAAAGAAGCAGATTTACTCTTCTCCGGGTAATCCTCTCCAATACAAAGCTGATGACAGCTACAGGCAATGATCCTCTGTTTTTTATTTTTAATTACTTAAATTTACAGTGATTACTTAGGAAAAAAAAAGTCTATTGTTACTGTATGGGGAGAAATAAACTATTTCGCTAATGGGTCGTATTTCATCGATTTTCGTGCGGGAATGGACTGAAAATGCTTCGTCTTTTCTTTGATCAGTAAAGGAGCTTGACGTTTACAAGTACTTGTCCATTTCCGTCTTCGTCCCGTCTTCGTAGTATTCAATTCCGTCTTCGTCCCGAATATTCATTTCTCATTGACTGCTGAAGCAAGTAACATGATGTGGGTCCGTACAGGAAAAATAAAACCTTCTAAATTTTTAATGACATCGATTTGGACTAATCTCGGCTAAAAAAATTTATCTTATTTTTTTCTTGACACTACACAACACGACAGGTATAGGGAAAGGCATATGAGGATGGTCATTCCGACTCGGATGAACCGAGGCCGCATCCTACTCCGGAACATTGGTCCCATCCGTCGTGACCACCTCGGCCTTACCCGGCATCTTGATGACCGAGTTGTCTCTGCCATCCTGCGGTCACCTCGGGGCAGTGTTATGATCAACTACAACCGAGGTCCTGTCCAAGGATCGGACAACCGAACAGTAGCAGACGTGACCTCTGACACATTGTCCGCTGCCCTCTGTCCTTCCCTCCAAATTGTCCTCTACAAATAGCAGAATATTTCACTGAGAAATGGGATGAATCTTTGGTAAAAAAAGCTTGCTCATTCGGTGGATATTTTATAAACGAGTACTCGCTGATATACGTGGCAAGTAAGCATTAGAAAATTATTGACTCGTAAGGTGCAGATCGGATTAACCAAATAATGGACGAAACGGGTACCCGACCCGCGCCCATTCCTATACAGATTTAGACCCTTTTTTGGATATATGAGAGAGGGAAAGAAGCAGCTTTACTCTTCTCCTGGTAACCCTCTCCAATACAAAGCTGAAGACAGCTACAGGCAATGATCCTATGTTTTTTATTTTTAATTACTTAAATTTACAGTGATTATTTAGGAAAAAAAAAGTCTATTGTTACTGTAAGGGGAGAAAAAAACTATTTCGCTAATGGGTCGTATTTCATAGATTATCGTGCGGGAATGGACTGAAAATGCTTCGTCTTTTCTTTGATCAGTAAAGGAGCTTGACGTTTACAAGTACTTGTCAATTTCCGTGTTCGTCCCGTCTTCGTAGTATTCAATTCCGTTTTCGTCCCGAATATTCATTTCTCATTGACTGCTGAAGCAAGTAACATGATGTGGGTCCGTACAGGAAAAATAAAACCTTCTAAATTTTTAATGACATCGATTTGGACTAATCTCGGCTAAAAAAATGTATCTTATTTTTTTCTTGACACTACACAACACGACAGGTATAGGGAAAGGGATATGAGGATGGTCATTCCGACTCGGATGAACCGAGGCCGCATCCTACTCCAGAACATTGGTCCCATCCGTCGTGACCACCTCGGCCTTACCCGGCATCTTGATGACCGAGGTGTCTCTGCCATCCTGCGGTCACCTCGGGGCAGTGTTATGATCAACTACAACCGAGGTCCTGTCCAAGGACCTGACAACTGAACAGTAGTGGACGTGACCTCTGACACATTGTCCGCTGCCCTCTGTCCTTCCCTCCAAATTGTCCTCTATAAATAGCAGATTATTCCACTGAGAAAGGGGATGAATCTTTGGTAACAAAAGCTTGCTCATTCGGTGGATATTTTATAATCGAGTACTCGCTGATATACGGGGCAAGTAAGCATTAGAAAATAATTGACTCGTAAGGTGCAGATCGGATTAACCAAATAATGGACGAAACGGGTACCCAACCCGCGCCTATTCCTATACAGATTTAGACCCTTTTTTGGATATATGAGAGACGGAAAGAAGCAGCTTTACTCTTCTCCGGGTAATCCTCTCCAATACAAAGCTGATGACAGCTACAGTCAATGATCCTCTGTTTTTTATTTTTAATTACTTAAATTTACAGTGATTATTTAGGAAAAAAAAAGTCTATTGTTACTGTAAGGGGAGAAAAAAACTATTTCGCTAATGGGTCGTATTTCATCGATTATCGTGCGGGAATGGACTGAAAATGTTTCGTCTTTTCTTTGATCAGTAAAGGAGCTTGACGTTTACAAGTACTTGTCCATTTCCGTGTTCGTCCCGTCTTCGTAGTATTCAATTCCGTTTTCGTCCCGAATATTCATTTCTCATTGACTGCTGAAGCAAGTAACATGATGTGGGTCCGTACAGGAAAAATAAAACCTTCTAAATTTTTAATGACATCGATTTGGACTAATCTCGGCTAAAAAAATGTATCTTATTTTTTTCTTGACACTACACAACACGACAGGTATAGGGAAAGGGATATGAGGATGGTCATTCCGACTCGGATGAACCGAGGCCGCATCCTACTCCGGAACATTGGTCCCATCCGTCGTGACCACCTCGGCCTTACCCGGCATCTTGATGACCGAGGTGTCTCTCCCATCCTGCGGTCACCTCGGGGCAGTGTTATGATCAACTACAACCGAGGTCCTGTCCCAGGACCTGAAAACTGAACAGTAGTGGACGTGACCTCTGACACATTGTCCGCTGCCCTCTGTCCTTCCCTCCAAATTGTCCTCTATAAATAGCAGATTATTCCACTGAGAAAGGGGATGAATCTTTGGTAACAAAAGCTTGCTCATTCGGTGGATATTTTATAATCGAGTACTCGCTGATATACGGGGCAAGTAAGCATTAGAAAATAATTGACTCGTAAGGTGCAGATCGGATTAACCAAATAATGGACGAAACGGGTACCCAACCAGCTCCTATTCCTATACAGATTTAGACCCTTTTTTGGATATATGAGAGACGGAAAGAAGCAGATTTACTCTTCTCCGGGTAATCCTCTCCAATACAAAGCTGATGACAGCTACAGTCAATGATCCTCTGTTTTTTATTTTTAATTACTTAAATTTACAGTGATTACTTAGCAAAAAAAAAGTCTATTGTTACTGTATGGGGAGAAATAAACTATTTCGCTAATGGGTCGTATTTCATCGATTTTCGTGCGGGAATGGACTGAAAATGCTTCGTCTTTTCTTTGATCAGTAAAGGAGCTTGACGTTTACAAGTACTTGTCCATTTCCGTCTTCGTCCCGTCTTCGTAGTATTCAATTCCGTCTTCGTCCCGAATATTCATTTCTCATTGACTGCTGAAGCAAGTAACTTGATGTGGGTCCGTACAGGAAAAATAAAACCCTCTAAATTTTTAATGACATCGATTTGGACTAATTTCGGCTAAAAAAATGTATATTATTTTTTTTCTTGACACTACACAACACGACAGGTATAGGGAAAGGGAGATGAGGATGGTCATTCCGACTCGGATGAACCGAGGCCGCATCCTACTCCGGAACATTGGTCCCATCCGTCGTGACCACCTCGGCCTTACCCGGCATCTTGATGACCGAGGTGTCTCTGCCATCCTGCGGTCACCTCGGGGCAGTGTTATGATCAACTACAACCGAGGTCCTGTCCAAGGACCTGACAACTGAACAGTAGTGGACGTGACCTCTGACACATTGTCCGCTGCCCTCTGTCCTTCCCTCCAAATTGTCCTCTATAAATAGCAGATTATTCCACTGAGAAAGGGGATGAATCTTTGGTAACAAAAGCTTGCTCATTCGGTGGATATTTTATAATCGAGTACTCGCTGATATACGGGGCAAGTAAGCATTAGAAAATAATTGACTCGTAAGGTGCAGATCGGATTAACCAAATAATGGACGAAACGGGTACCCAACCAGCTCCTATTCCTATACAGATTTAGACCCTTTATTGGATATATGAGAGACGGAAAGAAGCAGATTTACTCTTCTCCGGGTAATCCTCTCCAATACAAAGCTGATGACAGCTACAGGCAATGATCCTCTGTTTTTTATTTTTAATTACTTAAATTTACAGTGATTACTTAGGAAAAAAAAAGTCTATTGTTACTGTATGGGGAGAAATAAACTATTTCGCTAATGGGTCGTATTTCATCGATTTTCGTGCGGGAATGGACTGAAAATGCTTCGTCTTTTCTTTGATCAGTAAAGGAGCTTGACGTTTACAAGTACTTGTCCATTTCCGTCTTCGTCCCGTCTTCGTAGTATTCAATTCCGTCTTCGTCCCGAATATTCATTTCTCATTGACTGCTGAAGCAAGTAACATGATGTGGGTCCGTACAGGAAAAATAAAACCTTCTAAATTTTTAATGACATCGATTTGGACTAATCTCGGCTAAAAAAATTTATCTTATTTTTTTCTTGACACTACACAACACGACAGGTATAGGGAAAGGCATATGAGGATGGTCATTCCGACTCGGATGAACCGAGGCCGCATCCTACTCCGGAACATTGGTCCCATCCGTCGTGACCACCTCGGCCTTACCCGGCATCTTGATGACCGAGTTGTCTCTGCCATCCTGCGGTCACCTCGGGGCAGTGTTATGATCAACTACAACCGAGGTCCTGTCCAAGGATCGGACAACCGAACAGTAGTAGACGTGACCTCTGACACATTGTCCGCTGCCCTCTGTCCTTCCCTCCAAATTGTCCTCTACAAATAGCAGAATATTTCACTGAGAAATGGGATGAATCTTTGGTAAAAAAAGCTTGCTCATTCGGTGGATATTTTATAAACGAGTACTCGCTGATATACGTGGCAAGTAAGCATTAGAAAATTATTGACTCGTAAGGTGCAGATCGGATTAACCAAATAATGGACGAAACGGGTACCCGACCCGCGCCCATTCCTATACAGATTTAGACCCTTTTTTGGATATATGAGAGAGGGAAAGAAGCAGCTTTACTCTTCTCCTGGTAACTCTCTCCAATACAAAGCTGATGACAGCTACAGGCAATGATCCTCTGTTTTTTTATTTTTAATTACTTAAATTTACAGTGATTATTTAGGAAAAAAAAGCCTATTGTTACTTTAAGGGGAGAAAAAAACTCTTTCGCTAATAGGTCCAATTTCATCGATTATTGTGCGGGAATGGACTGAAAATGTTTCGTCTTTTCTTTGATCAGTAAAGGAGCTTTACGTTTACAGGTACTTGTTCTTATTCGTCTTCGTCCTGTCTTCATAATATTCAATTCCGTTTTCGTCCCGAATATTCATTTCTCATTGACTGCTGAAGCAAGTAACATGATGTGGGTCCGTACAGGAAAAATAAAACCCTCTAAATTTTTAATGACATCGATTTGGACTAATCTCGGCTAAAAAAATGTATCTTATTTTTTTCTTGACACTACACAACACGACAGGTATAGGGAAAGGGAGATGAGGATGGTCATTCCGACTCGGATGAACCGAGGCCGCATCCTACTCCGGAACATTGGTCCCATCCGTCGTGACCACCTCGGCCTTACCCGGCATCTTGATGACCGAGGTGTCTCTGCCATCCTGCGGTCACCTCGGGGCAGTGTTATGATCAACTACAACCGAGGTCCTGTCCAAGGACCTGACAACTGAACAGTAGTGGACGTGACCTCTGACACATTGTCCGCTGCCCTCTGTCCTTCCCTCCAAATTGTCCTCTATAAATAGCAGATTATTCCACTGAGAAAGGGGATGAATCTTTGGTAACAAAAGCTTGCTCATTCGGTGGATATTTTATAATCGAGTACTCGCTGATATACGGGGCAAGTAAGCATTAGAAAATAATTGACTCGTAAGGTGCAGATCGGATTAACCAAATAATGGACGAAACGGGTACCCAACCAGCTCCTATTCCTATACAGATTTAGACCCTTTATTGGATATATGAGAGACGGAAAGAAGCAGATTTACTCTTCTCCGGGTAATCCTCTCCAATACAAAGCTGATGACAGCTACAGGCAATGATCCTCTGTTTTTTATTTTTAATTACTTAAATTTACAGTGATTACTTAGGAAAAAAAAAGTCTATTGTTACTGTATGGGGAGAAATAAACTATTTCGCTAATGGGTCGTATTTCATCGATTTTCGTGCGGGAATGGACTGAAAATGCTTCGTCTTTTCTTTGATCAGTAAAGGAGCTTGACGTTTACAAGTACTTGTCCATTTCCGTCTTCGTCCCGTCTTCGTAGTATTCAATTCCGTCTTCGTCCCGAATATTCATTTCTCATTGACTGCTGAAGCAAGTAACATGATGTGGGTCCGTACAGGAAAAATAAAACCTTCTAAATTTTTAATGACATCGATTTGGACTAATCTCGGCTAAAAAAATTTATCTTATTTTTTTCTTGACACTACACAACACGACAGGTATAGGGAAAGGCATATGAGGATGGTCATTCCGACTCGGATGAACCGAGGCCGCATCCTACTCCGGAACATTGGTCCCATCCGTCGTGACCACCTCGGCCTTACCCGGCATCTTGATGACCGAGTTGTCTCTGCCATCCTGCGGTCACCTCGGGGCAGTGTTATGATCAACTACAACCGAGGTCCTGTCCAAGGATCGGACAACCGAACAGTAGTAGACGTGACCTCTGACACATTGTCCGCTGCCCTCTGTCCTTCCCTCCAAATTGTCCTCTACAAATAGCAGAATATTTCACTGAGAAATGGGATGAATCTTTGGTAAAAAAAGCTTGCTCATTCGGTGGATATTTTATAAACGAGTACTCGCTGATATACGTGGCAAGTAAGCATTAGAAAATTATTGACTCGTAAGGTGCAGATCGGATTAACCAAATAATGGACGAAACGGGTACCCGACCCGCGCCCATTCCTATACAGATTTAGACCCTTTTTTGGATATATGAGAGAGGGAAAGAAGCAGCTTTACTCTTCTCCTGGTAACTCTCTCCAATACAAAGCTGATGACAGCTACAGGCAATGATCCTCTGTTTTTTTATTTTTAATTACTTAAATTTACAGTGATTATTTAGGAAAAAAAAGCCTATTGTTACTTTAAGGGGAGAAAAAAACTCTTTCGCTAATAGGTCCAATTTCATCGATTATTGTGCGGGAATGGACTGAAAATGTTTCGTCTTTTCTTTGATCAGTAAAGGAGCTTTACGTTTACAGGTACTTGTTCTTATTCGTCTTCGTCCTGTCTTCATAATATTCAATTCCGTTTTCGTCCCGAATATTCATTTCTCATTGACTGCTGAAGCAAGTAACATGATGTGGGTCCGTACAGGAAAAATAAAACCCTCTAAATTTTTAATGACATCGATTTGGACTAATCTCGGCTAAAAAAATGTATCTTATTTTTTTCTTGACACTACACAACACGACAGGTATAGGGAAAGGGAGATGAGGATGGTCATTCCGACTCGGATGAACCGAGGCCGCATCCTACTCCGGAACATTGGTCCCATCCGTCGTGACCACCTCGGCCTTACCCGGCATCTTGATGACCGAGGTGTCTCTGCCATCCTGCGGTCACCTCGGGGCAGTGTTATGATCAACTACAACCGAGGTCCTGTCCAAGGACCTGACAACTGAACAGTAGTGGACGTGACCTCTGACACATTGTCCGTTGCCCTCTGTCCTTCCCTCCAAATTGTCCTCTATAAATAGCAGATTATTCCACTGAGAAAGGGGATGAATCTTTGGTAACAAAAGCTTGCTCATTCGGTGGATATTTTATAATCGAGTACTCGCTGATATACGGGGCAAGTAAGCATTAGAAAATGATTGACTCGTAAGGTGCAGATCGGATTAACCAAATAATGGACGAAACGGGTACCCAACCAGCTCCTATTCCTATACAGATTTAGACCCTTTTTTGGATATATGAGAGATGGAAAGAAGCAGATTTACTCTTCTCCGGGTAATCCTCTCCAATACAAAGCTGATGACAGCTACAGGCAATGATCCACTGTTTTTTATTTTTAATTACTTAAATTTACAGTGATTATTTAGGAAAAAAAAAGTCTATTGTTACTGTATGGGGAGAAAAAAACTATTTCGCTAATGGGTCGTATTTCATCGATTATCGTGCGGGAATGGACTGAAAATGCTTCGTCTTTTCTTTGATCAGTAAAGGAGCTTGACGTTTACAAGTACTTGTCCATTTCCGTCTTCGTCCCGTCTTCGTAGTATTCAATTCCGTCTTCGTCCCGAATATTCATTTCTCATTGACTGCTGAAGCAAGTAACATGATGTGGGTCCGTACAGGAAAAATAAAACCTTCTAAATTTTTAATGACATCGATTTGGACTAATCTCGGCTAAAAAAATGTATCTTATTTTTTTCTTGACACTACACAACACGACAGGTATAGGGAAAGGGATATGAGGATGGTCATTCCGACTCGGATGAACCGAGGCCGCATCCTACTCCGGAACATTGGTCCCATCCGTCGTGACCACCTCGGCCTTACCCGGCATCTTGATGACCGAGGTGTCTCTCCCATCCTGCGGTCACCTCGGGGCAGTGTTATGATCAACTACAACCGAGGTCCTGTCCCAGGACCTGAAAACTGAACAGTAGTGGACGTGACCTCTGACACATTGTCCGCTGCCCTCTGTCCTTCCCTCCAAATTGTCCTCTACAAATAGCAGAATATTTCACTGAAAATGGGATGAATCTTTGGTAACAAAAGCTTGCTCATTCGGTGGATATTTTATAAACGAGTACTCGCTGATATATGTGGCAAGTAAGCATTAGAAAATGATTGACTCGTAAGTTGCAGATCGGATTAACCAAATAATGGACGAAACGGGTACCCGACCCGCGCCCATTCCTATACAGATTTAGACCCTTTTTTGGATATATAAGAGAGGGAAAGAAGCAGCTTTACTCTTCTCCGGGTAACTCTCTCCAATACAAAGCTGATGACAGCTACATGCAATGATCCTCTATTTTTTTATTTTTAATTACTTAAATTTACAGTGATTATTTAGGAAAAAAAGGCCTATTGTTACTTTAAGGGGAGAAAAAAACTCTTTCGCTAATAGGTCCAATTTCATCGATTATTGTGCGGGAATGGACTGAAAATGTTTCGTCTTTTCTTTGATCAGTAAAGGAGCTTTACGTTTACAGGTACTTGTCCTTTTTCGTCTTCGTCCTGTCTTCATAATATTCAATTCCGTTTTCGTCCCGAATATTCATTTCTCATTGACTGCTGAAGCAAGTAACAAGATGTGGGTCCGTACAGGAAAAATAAAACCCTCTAAATTTTTAATGACATCGATTTGGACTAATTTCGGCTAAAAAAATGTATCTTATTTTTTTCTTGACACTACACAACACGACAGGTATAGGGAAAGGGATATGAGGATGGTCATTCCGACTCGGATGAACCGAGGCCGCATCCTACTCCGGAACATTGGTCCCATCCGTCGTGACCACCTCGGCCTTACCCGGCATCTTGATGACCGAGGTGTCTCTGCCATCCTGCGGTCACCTCGGGGCAGTGTTATGATCAACTACAACCGAGGTCCTGTCCAAGGACCTGACAACTGAACAGTAGTGGACGTGACCTCTGACACATTGTCCGCTGCCTTCTGTCCTTCCCTCCAAATTGTCCTCTATAAATAGCAGATTATTCCACTGAGAAAGGGGATGAATCTTTGGTAACAAAAGCTTGCTCATTCGGTGGATATTTTATAATCGAGTACTCGCTGATATACGGGGCAAGTAAGCATTAGAAAATGATTGACTCGTAAGGTGCAGATCGGATTAACCAAATAATGGACGAAACGGGTACCCAACCAGCTCCTATTCCTATACAGATTTAGACCCTTTTTTGGATATATGAGAGACGGAAAGAAGCAGATTTACTCTTCTCCGGGTAATCCTCTCCAATACAAAGCTGATGACAGCTACAGGCAATGATCCTCTGTTTTTTATTTTTAATTACTTAAATTTACAGTGATTATTTAGGAAAAAAAAAGTCTATTGTTACTGTATGGGGAGAAAAAAACTATTTCGATAATGGGTCGTATTTCATCGATTATCGTGCGGGAATGGACTGAAAATGCTTCGTCTTTTCTTTGATCAGTAAAGGAGCTTGACGTTTACAAGTACTTGTCCATTTCCGTCTTCGTCCCGTCTTCGTAGTATTCAATTCCGTCTTCGTCCCGAATATTCATTTCTCATTGACTGCTGAAGCAAGTAACATGATGTGGGTCCGTACAGGAAAAATAAAACCTTCTAAATTTTTAATGACATCGATTTGGACTAATCTCGGCTAAAAAAATGTATCTTATTTTTTCTTGACACTACACAACACGACAGGTATAGGGAAAGGGATATGAGGATGGTCATTCCGACTCGGATGAACCGAGGCCGCATCCTACTCCGGAACATTGGTCCCATCCGTCGTGACCACCTCGGCCTTACCCGGCATCTTGATGACCGAGGTGTCTCTGCAATCCTGCGGTCACCTCGGGGCAGTGTTATGATCAACTACAACCGAGGTCCTGTCCAAGGACCTGACAACCGAACAGTAGTGGACGTGACCTCTGACACATTGTCCGCTGCCCTCTGTCATTCCCTACAAATTGTCCTCTATAAATAGCAGAATATTTCACTGAGAAAGGGGATGAATCTTTGGTAACAAAAGCTTGCTCATTCGGTGGATATTTTATAATCGAGTACTCGCTGATATACGTGGCAAGTAAGCATTAGAAAATGATTGACTCGTAAGGTGCAGATCGGATTAACCAAATAATGGACGAAACGGGTACCCGACCCGCGCCTATTCCTATACAGATTTAGACCCTTTTTTGGATATATGAGAGACGGAAAGAAGCAGATTTACTCTTCTCCGGGTAATCCTCTCCAATACAAAGCTGATGACAGCTACAGGCAATGATCCTCTGTTGTTTATTTTTAATTACTTAAATTTACAGTGATTATTTAGGAAAAAAAAAGTCTATTGTTACTGTATGGGGAGAAAAAAACTATTTCGCTAATGGGTCGTATTTCATCGATTATCGTGCGGGAATGGACTGAAAATGCTTCGTCTTTTCTTTGATCAGTAAAGGAGCTTGACGTTTACAAGTACTTGTCCATTTCCGTCTTCGTCCCGTCTTCGTAGTATTCAATTCCGTCTTCGTCCCGAATATTCATTTCTCATTGACTGCTGAAGCAAGTAACATGATGTGGGTCCGTACAGGAAAAATAAAACCTTCTAAATTTTTAATGACATCGATTTGGACTAATCTCGGCTAAAAAAATGTATCTTATTTTTTTCTTGACACTACACAACACGACAGGTATAGGGAAAGGGATATGAGGATGGTCATTCCGACTCGGATGAACCGAGGCCGCATCCTACTCCGGAACATTGGTCCCATCGTCGTGACCACCTCGGCCTTACCCGGCATCTTGATGACCGAGTTGTTTCTGCCATCCTGCGGTCACCTCGGGGCAGTGTTATGATCAACTACAACCGAGGTCCTGTCCAAGGATCGGACAACCGAACAGTAGTAGACGTGACCTCTGACACATTGTCCGCTGCCCTCTGTCCTTCCCTCCAAATTGTCCTCTACAAATAGCAGAATATTTCACTGAAAATGGGATGAATCTTTGGTAACAAAAGCTTGCTCATTCGGTGGATATTTTATAAACGAGTACTCGCTGATATATGTGGCAAGTAAGCATTAGAAAATGATTGACTCGTAAGTTGCAGATCGGATTAACCAAATAATGGACGAAACGGGTACCCGACCCGCGCCCATTCCTATACAGATTTAGACCCTTTTTTGGATATATGAGAGAGGGAAAGAAGCAGCTTTACTCTTCTCCGGGTAACTCTCTCCAATACAAAGCTGATGACAGCTACATGCAATGATCCTCTATTTTTTTATTTTTAATTACTTAAATTTACAGTGATTATTTAGGAAAAAAAGGCCTATTGTTACTTTAAGGGAAGAAAAAAACTCTTTCGCTAATAGGTCCAATTTCATCGATTATTGTGCGGGAATGGACTGAAAATGTTTCGTCTTTTCTTTGATCAGTAAAGGAGCTTTACGTTTACAGGTACTTGTCCTTTTTCGTCTTCGTCCTGTCTTCATAATATTCAATTCCGTTTTCGTCCCGAATATTCATTTCTCATTGACTGCTGAAGCAAGTAACAAGATGTGGGTCCGTACAGGAAAAATAAAACCCTCTAAATTTTTAATGACATCGATTTGGACTAATTTCGGCTAAAAAAATGTATCTTATTTTTTTCTTGACACTACACAACACGACAGGTATAGGGAAAGGGATATGAGGATGGTCATTCCGACTCGGATGAACCGAGGCCGCATCCTACTCCGGAACATTGGTCCCATCCGTCGTGACCACCTCGGCCTTACCCGGCATCTTGATGACCGAGGTGTCTCTGCCATCCTGCGGTCACCTCGGGGCAGTGTTATGATCAACTACAACCGAGGTCCTGTCCAAGGACCTGACAACTGAACAGTAGTGGACGTGACCTCTGACACATTGTCCGCTGCCTTCTGTCCTTCCCTCCAAATTGTCCTCTATAAATAGCAGATTATTCCACTGAGAAAGGGGATGAATCTTTGGTAACAAAAGCTTGCTCATTCGGTGGATATTTTATAATCGAGTACTCGCTGATATACGGGGCAAGTAAGCATTAGAAAATGATTGACTCGTAAGGTGCAGATCGGATTAACCAAATAATGGACGAAACGGGTACCCAACCAGCTCCTATTCCTATACAGATTTAGACCCTTTTTTGGATATATGAGAGACGGAAAGAAGCAGATTTACTCTTCTCCGGGTAATCCTCTCCAATACAAAGCTGATGACAGCTACAGGCAATGATCCTCTGTTTTTTATTTTTAATTACTTAAATTTACAGTGATTATTTAGGAAAAAAAAAGTCTATTGTTACTGTATGGGGAGAAAAAAACTATTTCGATAATGGGTCGTATTTCATCGATTATCGTGCGGGAATGGACTGAAAATGCTTCGTCTTTTCTTTGATCAGTAAAGGAGCTTGACGTTTACAAGTACTTGTCCATTTCCGTCTTCGTCCCGTCTTCGTAGTATTCAATTCCGTCTTCGTCCCGAATATTCATTTCTCATTGACTGCTGAAGCAAGTAACATGATGTGGGTCCGTACAGGAAAAATAAAACCTTCTAAATTTTTAATGACATCGATTTGGACTAATCTCGGCTAAAAAAATGTATCTTATTTTTTTCTTGACACTACACAACACGACAGGTATAGGGAAAGGGATATGAGGATGGTCATTCCGACTCGGATGAACCGAGGCCGCATCCTACTCCGGAACATTGGTCCCATCGTCGTGACCACCTCGGCCTTACCCGGCATCTTGATGACCGAGTTGTTTCTGCCATCCTGCGGTCACCTCGGGGCAGTGTTATGATCAACTACAACCGAGGTCCTGTCCAAGGATCGGACAACCGAACAGTAGTAGACGTGACCTCTGACACATTGTCCGCTGCCCTCTGTCCTTCCCTCCAAATTGTCCTCTACAAATAGCAGAATATTTCACTGAAAATGGGATGAATCTTTGGTAACAAAAGCTTGCTCATTCGGTGGATATTTTATAAACGAGTACTCGCTGATATATGTGGCAAGTAAGCATTAGAAAATGATTGACTCGTAAGTTGCAGATCGGATTAACCAAATAATGGACGAAACGGGTACCCGACCCGCGCCCATTCCTATACAGATTTAGACCCTTTTTTGGATATATGAGAGAGGGAAAGAAGCAGCTTTACTCTTCTCCGGGTAACTCTCTCCAATACAAAGCTGATGACAGCTACATGCAATGATCCTCTATTTTTTTATTTTTAATTACTTAAATTTACAGTGATTATTTAGGAAAAAAAGGCCTATTGTTACTTTAAGGGAAGAAAAAAACTCTTTCGCTAATAGGTCCAATTTCATCGATTATTGTGCGGGAATGGACTGAAAATGTTTCGTCTTTTCTTTGATCAGTAAAGGAGCTTTACGTTTACAGGTACTTGTCCTTTTTCGTCTTCGTCCTGTCTTCATAATATTCAATTCCGTTTTCGTCCCGAATATTCATTTCTCATTGACTGCTGAAGCAAGTAACAAGATGTGGGTCCGTACAGGAAAAATAAAACCCTCTAAATTTTTAATGACATCGATTTGGACTAATTTCGGCTAAAAAAATGTATCTTATTTTTTTCTTGACACTACACAACACGACAGGTATAGGGAAAGGGATATGAGGATGGTCATTCCGACTCGGATGAACCGAGGCCGCATCCTACTCCGGAACATTGGTCCCATCCGTCGTGACCACCTCGGCCTTACCCGGCATCTTGATGACCGAGGTGTCTCTGCCATCCTGCGGTCACCTCGGGGCAGTGTTATGATCAACTACAACCGAGGTCCTGTCCAAGGACCTGACAACTGAACAGTAGTGGACGTGACCTCTGACACATTGTCCGCTGCCTTCTGTCCTTCCCTCCAAATTGTCCTCTATAAATAGCAGATTATTCCACTGAGAAAGGGGATGAATCTTTGGTAACAAAAGCTTGCTCATTCGGTGGATATTTTATAATCGAGTACTCGCTGATATACGGGGCAAGTAAGCATTAGAAAATGATTGACTCGTAAGGTGCAGATCGGATTAACCAAATAATGGACGAAACGGGTACCCAACCAGCTCCTATTCCTATACAGATTTAGACCCTTTTTTGGATATATGAGAGACGGAAAGAAGCAGATTTACTCTTCTCCGGGTAATCCTCTCCAATACAAAGCTGATGACAGCTACAGGCAATGATCCTCTGTTTTTTATTTTTAATTACTTAAATTTACAGTGATTATTTAGGAAAAAAAAAGTCTATTGTTACTGTATGGGGAGAAAAAAACTATTTCGCTAATGGGTCGTATTTCATCGATTATCGTGCGGGAATGGACTGAAAATGCTTCGTCTTTTCTTTGATCAGTAAAGGAGCTTGACGTTTACAAGTACTTGTCCATTTCCGTCTTCGTCCCGTCTTCGTAGTATTCAATTCCGTCTTCGTCCCGAATATTCATTTCTCATTGACTGCTGAAGCAAGTAACATGATGTGGGTCCGTACAGGAAAAATAAAACCTTCTAAATTTTTAATGACATCGATTTGGACTAATCTCGGCTAAAAAAATGTATCTTATTTTTTCTTGACACTACACAACACGACAGGTATAGGGAAAGGGATATGAGGATGGTCATTCCGACTCGGATGAACCGAGGCCGCATCCTACTCCGGAACATTGGTCCCATCCGTCGTGACCACCTCGGCCTTACCCGGCATCTTGATGACCGAGGTGTCTCTGCAATCCTGCGGTCACCTCGGGGCAGTGTTATGATCAACTACAACCGAGGTCCTGTCCAAGGACCTGACAACCGAACAGTAGTGGACGTGACCTCTGACACATTGTCCGCTGCCCTCTGTCATTCCCTACAAATTGTCCTCTATAAATAGCAGAATATTTCACTGAGAAAGGGGATGAATCTTTGGTAACAAAAGCTTGCTCATTCGGTGGATATTTTATAATCGAGTACTCGCTGATATACGGGGCAAGTAAGCATTAGAAAATAATTGACTCGTAAGGTGCAGATCGGATTAACCAAATAATGGACGAAACGGGTACCCAACCAGCTCCTATTCCTATACAGATTTAGACCCTTTATTGGATATATGAGAGACGGAAAGAAGCAGATTTACTCTTCTCCGGGTAATCCTCTCCAATACAAAGCTGATGACAGCTACAGGCAATGATCCTCTGTTTTTTATTTTTAATTACTTAAATTTACAGTGATTACTTAGGAAAAAAAAAAGTCTATTGTTACTGTATGGGGAGAAATAAACTATTTCGCTAATGGGTCGTATTTCATCGATTTTCGTGCGGGAATGGACTGAAAATGCTTCGTCTTTTCTTTGATCAGTAAAGGAGCTTGACGTTTACAAGTACTTGTCCATTTCCGTCTTCGTCCCGTCTTCGTAGTATTCAATTCCGTCTTCGTCCCGAATATTCATTTCTCATTGACTGCTGAAGCAAGTAACATGATGTGGGTCCGTACAGGAAAAATAAAACCTTCTAAATTTTTAATGACATCGATTTGGACTAATCTTGGCTAAAAAAATTTATCTTATTTTTTTCTTGACACTACACAACACGACAGGTATAGGGAAAGGCATATGAGGATGGTCATTCCGACTCGGATGAACCGAGGCCGCATCCTACTCCGGAACATTGGTCCCATCCGTCGTGACCACCTCGGCCTTACCCGGCATCTTGATGACCGAGTTGTCTCTGCCATCCTGCGGTCACCTCGGGGCAGTGTTATGATCAACTACAACCGAGGTCCTGTCCAAGGATCGGACAACCGAACAGTAGCAGACGTGACCTCTGACACATTGTCCGCTGCCCTCTGTCCTTCCCTCCAAATTGTCCTCTACAAATAGCAGAATATTTCACTGAGAAATGGGATGAATCTTTGGTAAAAAAAGCTTGCTCATTCGGTGGATATTTTATAAACGAGTACTCGCTGATATACGTGGCAAGTAAGCATTAGAAAATTATTGACTCGTAAGGTGCAGATCGGATTAACCAAATAATGGACGAAACGGGTACCCGACCCGCGCCCATTCCTATACAGATTTAGACCCTTTTTTGGATATATGAGAGAGGGAAAGAAGCAGCTTTACTCTTCTCCTGGTAACCCTCTCCAATACAAAGCTGAAGACAGCTACAGGCAATGATCCTATGTTTTTTATTTTTAATTACTTAAATTTACAGTGATTATTTAGGAAAAAAAAAGTCTATTGTTACTGTAAGGGGAGAAAAAAACTATTTCGCTAATGGGTCGTATTTCATAGATTATCGTGCGGGAATGGACTGAAAATGCTTCGTCTTTTCTTTGATCAGTAAAGGAGCTTGACGTTTACAAGTACTTGTCAATTTCCGTGTTCGTCCCGTCTTCGTAGTATTCAATTCCGTTTTCGTCCCGAATATTCATTTCTCATTGACTGCTGAAGCAAGTAACATGATGTGGGTCCGTACAGGAAAAATAAAACCTTCTAAATTTTTAATGACATCGATTTGGACTAATCTCGGCTAAAAAAATGTATCTTATTTTTTTCTTGACACTACACAACACGACAGGTATAGGGAAAGGGATATGAGGATGGTCATTCCGACTCGGATGAACCGAGGCCGCATCCTACTCCGGAACATTGGTCCCATCCGTCGTGACCACCTCGGCCTTACCCGGCATCTTGATGACCGAGGTGTCTCTGCCATCCTGCGGTCACCTCGGGGCAGTGTTATGATCAACTACAACCGAGGTCCTGTCCAAGGACCTGACAACTGAACAGTAGTGGACGTGACCTCTGACACATTGTCCGCTGCCCTCTGTCCTTCCCTCCAAATTGTCCTCTATAAATAGCAGATTATTCCACTGAGAAAGGGGATGAATCTTTGGTAACAAAAGCTTGCTCATTCGGTGGATATTTTATAATCGAGTACTCGCTGATATACGGGGCAAGTAAGCATTAGAAAATAATTGACTCGTAAGGTGCAGATCGGATTAACCAAATAATGGACGAAACGGGTACCCAACCCGCGCCTATTCCTATACAGATTTAGACCCTTTTTTGGATATATGAGAGACGGAAAGAAGCAGCTTTACTCTTCTCCGGGTAATCCTCTCCAATACAAAGCTGATGACAGCTACAGTCAATGATCCTCTGTTTTTTATTTTTAATTACTTAAATTTACAGTGATTATTTAGGAAAAAAAAAGTCTATTGTTACTGTAAGGGGAGAAAAAAACTATTTCGCTAATGGGTCGTATTTCATCGATTATCGTGCGGGAATGGACTGAAAATGTTTCGTCTTTTCTTTGATCAGTAAAGGAGCTTGACGTTTACAAGTACTTGTCCATTTCCGTGTTCGTCCCGTCTTCGTAGTATTCAATTCCGTTTTCGTCCCGAATATTCATTTCTCATTGACTGCTGAAGCAAGTAACATGATGTGGGTCCGTACAGGAAAAATAAAACCTTCTAAATTTTTAATGACATCGATTTGGACTAATCTCGGCTAAAAAAATGTATCTTATTTTTTTCTTGACACTACACAACACGACAGGTATAGGGAAAGGGATATGAGGATGGTCATTCCGACTCGGATGAACCGAGGCCGCATCCTACTCCGGAACATTGGTCCCATCCGTCGTGACCACCTCGGCCTTACCCGGCATCTTGATGACCGAGGTGTCTCTCCCATCCTGCGGTCACCTCGGGGCAGTGTTATGATCAACTACAACCGAGGTCCTGTCCCAGGACCTGAAAACTGAACAGTAGTGGACGTGACCTCTGACACATTGTCCGCTGCCCTCTGTCCTTCCCTCCAAATTGTCCTCTATAAATAGCAGATTATTCCACTGAGAAAGGGGATGAATCTTTGGTAACAAAAGCTTGCTCATTCGGTGGATATTTTATAATCGAGTACTCGCTGATATACGGGGCAAGTAAGCATTAGAAAATAATTGACTCGTAAGGTGCAGATCGGATTAACCAAATAATGGACGAAACGGGTACCCAACCAGCTCCTATTCCTATACAGATTTAGACCCTTTTTTGGATATATGAGAGACGGAAAGAAGAAGATTTACTCTTCTCCGGGTAATCCTCTCCAATACAAAGCTGATGACAGCTACAGTCAATGATCCTCTGTTTTTTATTTTTAATTACTTAAATTTACAGTGATTACTTAGGAAAAAAAAAGTCTATTGTTACTGTATGGGGAGAAATAAACTATTTCGCTAATGGGTCGTATTTCATCGATTTTCGTGCGGGAATGGACTGAAAATGCTTCGTCTTTTCTTTGATCAGTAAAGGAGCTTGACGTTTACAAGTACTTGTCCATTTCCGTCTTCGTCCCGTCTTCGTAGTATTCAATTCCGTCTTCGTCCCGAATATTCATTTCTCATTGACTGCTGAAGCAAGTAACTTGATGTGGGTCCGTACAGGAAAAATAAAACCCTCTAAATTTTTAATGACATCGATTTGGACTAATTTCGGCTAAAAAAATGTATATTATTTTTTTTCTTGACACTACACAACACGACAGGTATAGGGAAAGGGAGATGAGGATGGTCATTCCGACTCGGATGAACCGAGGCCGCATCCTACTCCGGAACATTGGTCCCATCCGTCGTGACCACCTCGGCCTTACCCGGCATCTTGACGACCGAGGTGTCTCTGCCATCCTGCGGTCACCTCGGGGCAGTGTTATGATCAACTACAACCGAGGTCCTGTCCAAGGACCTGACAACTGAACAGTAGTGGACGTGACCTCTGACACATTGTCCGCTGCCCTCTGTCCTTTCCTCCAAATTGTCCTCTATAAATAGCAGAATATTCCACTGAGAAAGGGGATGAATCTTTGGTAACAAAAGCTTACTCATTCGGTGGATATTTTATAATCGAGTACTCGCTGATATACGGGGCAAGTAAGCATTAGAAAATGATTGACTCGTAAGGTGCAGATCGGATTAACCAAATACTGGACGAAACGGGTACCCAACCCGCGCCTATTCCTATACAGATTTAGACCCTTTTTTGGATATATGAGAGACGGAAAGAAGCAGCTTTACTCTTCTCCGGGTAACCCTCTCCAATACAAAGCTGAAGACAGCTACAGGCAATGATCCTATGTTTTTTATTTTTAATTACTTAAATTTACAGTGATTATTTAGGAAAAAAAAAGTCTATTGTTACTGTAAGGGGAGAAAAAAACTATTTCGCTAATGGGTCGTATTTCATAGATTATCGTGCGGGAATGGACTGAAAATGCTTCGTCTTTTCTTTGATCAGTAAAGGAGCTTGACGTTTACAAGTACTTGTCAATTTCCGTGTTCGTCCCGTCTTCGTAGTATTCAATTTCGTTTTCGTCCCGAATATTCATGTCTCATTGACTGCTGAAGCAAGTAACATGATGTGGGTCCGTACAGGAAAAATAAAACCTTCTAAATTTTTAATGACATCGATTTGGACTAATCTCGGCTAAAAAAATGTATCTTATTTTTTTCTTGACACTACACAACACGACAGGTATAGGGAAAGGGATATGAGGATGGTCATTCCGACTCGGATGAACCGAGGCCGCATCCTACTCCGGAACATTGGTCCCATCCGTCGTGACCACCTCGGCCTTACCCGGCATCTTGATGACCGAGGTGTCTCTGCCATCCTGCGGTCACCTCGGGGCAGTGTTATGATCAACTACAACCGAGGTCCTGTCCAAGGACCTGACAACTGAACAGTAGTGGACGTGACCTCTGACACATTGTCCGCTGCCCTCTGTCCTTCCCTCCAAATTGTCCTCTATAAATAGCAGATTATTCCACTGAGAAAGGGGATGAATCTTTGGTAACAAAAGCTTGCTCATTCGGTGGATATTTTATAATCGAGTACTCGCTGATATACGGGGCAAGTAAGCATTAGAAAATGATTGACTCGTAAGGTGCAGATCGGATTAACCAAATAATGGACGAAACGGGTACCCAACCAGCTCCTATTCCTATACAGATTTAGACCCTTTATTGGATATATGAGAGACGGAAAGAAGCAGATTTACTCTTCTCCGGGTAATCCTCTCCAATACAAAGCTGATGACAGCTACAGGCAATGATCCTCTGTTTTTTATTTTTAATTACTTAAATTTACAGTGATTACTTAGGAAAAAAAAAGTCTATTGTTACTGTATGGGGAGAAATAAACTATTTCGCTAATGGGTCGTATTTCATCGATTTTCGTGCGGGAATGGACTGAAAATGCTTCGTCTTTTCTTTGATCAGTAAAGGAGCTTGACGTTTACAAGTACTTGTCCATTTCCGTCTTCGTCCCGTCTTCGTAGTATTCAATTCCGTCTTCGTCCCGAATATTCATTTCTCATTGACTGCTGAAGCAAGTAACATGATGTGGGTCCGTACAGGAAAAATAAAACCTTCTAAATTTTTAATGACATCGATTTGGACTAATCTCGGCTAAAAAAATTTATCTTATTTTTTTCTTGACACTACACAACACGACAGGTATAGGGAAAGGCATATGAGGATGGTCATTCCGACTCGGATGAACCGAGGCCGCATCCTACTCCGGAACATTGGTCCCATCCGTCGTGACCACCTCGGCCTTACCCGGCATCTTGATGACCGAGTTGTCTCTGCCATCCTGCGGTCACCTCGGGGCAGTGTTATGATCAACTACAACCGAGGTCCTGTCCAAGGATCGGACAACCGAACAGTAGTAGACGTGACCTCTGACACATTGTCCGCTGCCCTCTGTCCTTCCCTCCAAATTGTCCTCTACAAATAGCAGAATATTTCACTGAGAAATGGGATGAATCTTTGGTAAAAAAAGCTTGCTCATTCGGTGGATATTTTATAAACGAGTACTCGCTGATATACGTGGCAAGTAAGCATTAGAAAATTATTGACTCGTAAGGTGCAGATCGGATTAACCAAATAATGGACGAAACGGGTACCCGACCCGCGCCCATTCCTATACAGATTTAGACCCTTTTTTGGATATATGAGAGAGGGAAAGAAGCAGCTTTACTCTTCTCCTGGTAACTCTCTCCAATACAAAGCTGATGACAGCTACAGGCAATGATCCTCTGTTTTTTTATTTTTAATTACTTAAATTTACAGTGATTATTTAGGAAAAAAAAGCCTATTGTTACTTTAAGGGGAGAAAAAAACTCTTTCGCTAATAGGTCCAATTTCATCGATTATTGTGCGGGAATGGACTGAAAATGTTTCGTCTTTTCTTTGATCAGTAAAGGAGCTTTACGTTTACAGGTACTTGTTCTTATTCGTCTTCGTCCTGTCTTCATAATATTCAATTCCGTTTTCGTCCCGAATATTCATTTCTCATTGACTGCTGAAGCAAGTAACATGATGTGGGTCCGTACAGGAAAAATAAAACCCTCTAAATTTTTAATGACATCGATTTGGACTAATCTCGGCTAAAAAAATGTATCTTATTTTTTTCTTGACACTACACAACACGACAGGTATAGGGAAAGGGAGATGAGGATGGTCATTCCGACTCGGATGAACCGAGGCCGCATCCTACTCCGGAACATTGGTCCCATCCGTCGTGACCACCTCGGCCTTACCCGGCATCTTGATGACCGAGGTGTCTCTGCCATCCTGCGGTCACCTCGGGGCAGTGTTATGATCAACTACAACCGAGGTCCTGTCCAAGGACCTGACAACTGAACAGTAGTGGACGTGACCTCTGACACATTGTCCGTTGCCCTCTGTCCTTCCCTCCAAATTGTCCTCTATAAATATCAGATTATTCCACTGAGAAAGGGGATGAATCTTTGGTAACAAAAGCTTGCTCATTCGGTGGATATTTTATAATCGAGTACTCGCTGATATACGGGGCAAGTAAGCATTAGAAAATGATTGACTCGTAAGGTGCAGATCGGATTAACCAAATAATGGACGAAACGGGTACCCAACCAGCTCCTATTCCTATACAGATTTAGACCCTTTTTTGGATATATGAGAGATGGAAAGAAGCAGATTTACTCTTCTCCGGGTAATCCTCTCCAATACAAAGCTGATGACAGCTACAGGCAATGATCCTCTGTTTTTTATTTTTAATTACTTAAATTTACAGTGATTATTTAGGAAAAAAAAAGTCTATTGTTACTGTATGGGGAGAAAAAAACTATTTCGCTAATGGGTCGTATTTCATCGATTATCGTGCGGGAATGGACTGAAAATGCTTCGTCTTTTCTTTGATCAGTAAAGGAGCTTGACGTTTACAAGTACTTGTCCATTTCCGTCTTCGTCCCGTCTTCGTAGTATTCAATTCCGTCTTCGTCCCGAATATTCATTTCTCATTGACTGCTGAAGCAAGTAACATGATGTGGGTCCGTACAGGAAAAATAAAACCTTCTAAATTTTTAATGACATCGATTTGGACTAATCTCGGCTAAAAAAATGTATCTTATTTTTTTCTTGACACTACACAACACGACAGGTATAGGGAAAGGGATATGAGGATGGTCATTCCGACTCGGATGAACCGAGGCCGCATCCTACTCCGGAACATTGGTCCCATCGTCGTGACCACCTCGGCCTTACCCGGCATCTTGATGACCGAGTTGTTTCTGCCATCCTGCGGTCACCTCGGGGCAGTGTTATGATCAACTACAACCGAGGTCCTGTCCAAGGATCGGACAACCGAACAGTAGTAGACGTGACCTCTGACACATTGTCCGCTGCCCTCTGTCCTTCCCTCCAAATTGTCCTCTACAAATAGCAGAATATTTCACTGAAAATGGGATGAATCTTTGGTAACAAAAGCTTGCTCATTCGGTGGATATTTTATAAACGAGTACTCGCTGATATATGTGGCAAGTAAGCATTAGAAAATGATTGACTCGTAAGTTGCAGATCGGATTAACCAAATAATGGACGAAACGGGTACCCGACCCGCGCCCATTCCTATACAGATTTAGACCCTTTTTTGGATATATGAGAGAGGGAAAGAAGCAGCTTTACTCTTCTCCGGGTAACTCTCTCCAATACAAAGCTGATGACAGCTACATGCAATGATCCTCTATTTTTTTATTTTTAATTACTTAAATTTACAGTGATTATTTAGGAAAAAAAGGCCTATTGTTACTTTAAGGGGAGAAAAAAACTCTTTCGCTAATAGGTCCAATTTCATCGATTATTGTGCGGGAATGGACTGAAAATGTTTCGTCTTTTCTTTGATCAGTAAAGGAGCTTTACGTTTACAGGTACTTGTCCTTTTTCGTCTTCGTCCTGTCTTCATAATATTCAATTCCGTTTTCGTCCCGAATATTCATTTCTCATTGACTGCTGAAGCAAGTAACAAGATGTGGGTCCGTACAGGAAAAATAAAACCCTCTAAATTTTTAATGACATCGATTTGGACTAATTTCGGCTAAAAAAATGTATCTTATTTTTTTCTTGACACTACACAACACGACAGGTATAGGGAAAGGGATATGAGGATGGTCATTCCGACTCGGATGAACCGAGGCCGCATCCTACTCCGGAACATTGGTCCCATCCGTCGTGACCACCTCGGCCTTACCCGGCATCTTGATGACCGAGGTGTCTCTGCCATCCTGCGGTCACCTCGGGGCAGTGTTATGATCAACTACAACCGAGGTCCTGTCCAAGGACCTGACAACTGAACAGTAGTGGACGTGACCTCTGACACATTGTCCGCTGCCTTCTGTCCTTCCCTCCAAATTGTCCTCTATAAATAGCAGATTATTCCACTGAGAAAGGGGATGAATCTTTGGTAACAAAAGCTTGCTCATTCGGTGGATATTTTATAATCGAGTACTCGCTGATATACGGGGCAAGTAAGCATTAGAAAATGATTGACTCGTAAGGTGCAGATCGGATTAACCAAATAATGGACGAAACGGGTACCCAACCAGCTCCTATTCCTATACAGATTTAGACCCTTTTTTGGATATATGAGAGACGGAAAGAAGCAGATTTACTCTTCTCCGGGTAATCCTCTCCAATACAAAGCTGATGACAGCTACAGGCAATGATCCTCTGTTTTTTATTTTTAATTACTTAAATTTACAGTGATTATTTAGGAAAAAAAAAGTCTATTGTTACTGTATGGGGAGAAAAAAACTATTTCGCTAATGGGTCGTATTTCATCGATTATCGTGCGGGAATGGACTGAAAATGCTTCGTCTTTTCTTTGATCAGTAAAGGAGCTTGACGTTTACAAGTACTTGTCCATTTCCGTCTTCGTCCCGTCTTCGTAGTATTCAATTCTGTCTTCGTCCCGAATATTCATTTCTCATTGACTGCTGAAGCAAGTAACATGATGTGGGTCCGTACAGGAAAAATAAAACCTTCTAAATTTTTAATGACATCGATTTGGACTAATCTCGGCTAAAAAAATGTATCTTATTTTTTTCTTGACACTACACAACACGACAGGTATAGGGAAAGGGATATGAGGATGGTCATTCTGACTCGGATGAACCGAGGCCGCATCCTACTCCGGAACATTGGTCCCATCCGTCGTGACCACCTCGGCCTTACCCGGCATCTTGATGACCGAGGTGTCTCTGCCATCCTGCGGTCACCTCGGGGCAGTGTTATGATCAACTACAACCGAGGTCCTGTCCAAGGACCTGACAACTGAACAGTAGTGGACGTGACCTCTGACACATTGTCCGTTGCCCTCTGTCCTTCCCTCCAAATTGTCCTCTATAAATATCAGATTATTCCACTGAGAAAGGGGATGAATCTTTGGTAACAAAAGCTTGCTCATTCGGTGGATATTTTATAATCGAGTACTCGCTGATATACGGGGCAAGTAAGCATTAGAAAATGATTGACTCGTAAGGTGCAGATCGGATTAACCAAATAATGGACGAAACGGGTACCCAACCAGCTCCTATTCCTATACAGATTTAGACCCTTTTTTGGATATATGAGAGATGGAAAGAAGCAGATTTACTCTTCTCCGGGTAATCCTCTCCAATACAAAGCTGATGACAGCTACAGGCAATGATCCTCTGTTTTTTATTTTTAATTACTTAAATTTACAGTGATTATTTAGAAAAAAAAAAGTCTATTGTTACTGTATGGGGAGAAAAAAACTATTTCGCTAATGGGTCGTATTTCATCGATTATCGTGCGGGAATGGACTGAAAATGCTTCGTCTTTTCTTTGATCAGTAAAGGAGCTTGACGTTTACAAGTACTTGTCCATTTCCGTCTTCGTCCCGTCTTCGTAGTATTCAATTCCGTCTTCGTCCCGAATATTCATTTCTCATTGACTGCTGAAGCAAGTAACATGATGTGGGTCCGTACAGGAAAAATAAAACCTTCTAAATTTTTAATGACATCGATTTGGACTAATCTCGGCTAAAAAAATGTATCTTATTTTTTTCTTGACACTACACAACACGACAGGTATAGGGAAAGGGATATGAGGATGGTCATTCCGACTCGGATGAACCGAGGCCGCATCCTACTCCGGAACATTGGTCCCATCCGTCGTGACCACCTCGGCCTTACCCGGCATCTTGATGACCGAGGTGTCTCTGCCATCCTGCTGTCACCTCGGGGCAGTGTTATGATCAACTACAACCGAGGTCCTGTCCAAGGACCTGACAACCGAACAGTAGTGGACGTGACCTATGACACATTGTCCGCTGCCCTCTGTCATTCCCTACAAATTGTCCTCTATAAATAGCAGAATATTTCACTGAGAAAGGGGATGAATCTTTGGTAACAAAAGCTTGCTCATTCGGTGGATATTTTATAATTGAGTACTCGCTGATATACGTGGCAAGTAAGAATTAGAAAATGATTGACTCGTAAGGTGCAGATCGGATTAACCAAATAATGGACGAAACGGGTACCCGACCCGCGCCTATTCCTATACAGATTTAGACCCTTTTTTGGATATATGAGAGACGGAAAGAAGCAGCTTTACTCTTCTTCGGGTAACTCTCTCCAATAAAAAGCTGATGACAGCTACAGGCAATGATCCTCTATTTTTTATTTTTAATTACTTAAATTTACAGTGATTATTTAGAAAAAAAAAAGTCTATTGTTACTGTATGGGGAGAAAAAAACTATTTCGCTAATGGGTCGTATTTCATCGATTATCGTGCGGGAATGGACTGAAAATGCTTCGTCTTTTCTTTGATCAGTAAAGGAGCTTGACCTTTACAGGTACTTGTCCATTTCCGTCTTCGTCCCGTCTTCGTAGTATTCAATTCCGTCTTCGTCCCGAATATTCATTTCTCATTGACTGCTGAAGCAAGTAACATGATGTGGGTCCGTACAGGAAAAATAAAACCCTCTAAATTTTTAATGACATCGATTTGGACTAATTTCGGCTAAAAAAATGTATCTTATTTTTTTTCTTGACACTACACAACACGACAGGTATAGGGAAAGGGATATGAGGATGGTCATTCCGACTCGGATGAACCGAGGCCGCATCCTACTCCGGAACATTGGTCCCATCCGTCGTGACCACCTCGGCCTTACCCGGCATCTTGATGACCGAGGTGTCTCTGCCATCCTGCGGTCACCTCGGGGCAGTGTTATGATCAACTACAACCGAGGTCCTGTCCAAGGACCTGACAACCGAACAGTAGTGGACGTGACCTCTGACACATTGTCCGCTGCCCTCTGTCATTCCCTACAAATTGTCCTCTATAAATAGCAGAATATTTCACTGAGAAAGGGGATGAATCTTTGGTAACAAAAGCTTGCTCATTCGGTGGATATTTTATAATCGAGTACTCGCTGATATACGTGGCAAGTAAGCATTAGAAAATGATTGACTCGTAAGGTGCAGATCGGATTAACCAAATAATGGACGAAACGGGTACCCGACCCGCGCCTATTCCTATACAGATTTAGACCCTTTTTTGGATATATGAGAGACGGAAAGAAGCAGCTTTACTCTTCTTCGGGTAACTCTCTCCAATACAAAGCTGATGACAGCTACAGGCAATGATCCTCTGTTTTTTTATTTTTAATTACTTAAATTTACAGTGATTATTTAGGAAAAAAAAAGTCTATTGTTACTGTAACGGGAGAAAAAAACTATTTCGCTAATGGGTCGTATTTCATCGATTATCGTGCGGGAATGGACTGAAAATGCTTCGTCTTTTCTTTGATCAGTAAAGGAGCTTGACGTTTACAAGTACTTGTCCATTTCCGTGTTCGTCCCGTCTTCGTAGTATTCAATTCCGTTTTCGTCCCGAATATTCATTTCTCATTGACTGCTGAAGCAAGTAACATGATGTGGGTCCGTACAGGAAAAATAAAACCTTCTAAATTTTTAATGACATCGATTTGGACTAATCTCGGCTAAAAAAATGTATCTTATTTTTTTCTTGACACTACACAACACGACAGGTATAGGGAAAGGGATATGAGGATGGTCATTCTGACTCGGATGAACCGAGGCCGCATCCTACTCCGGAACATTGGTCCCATCCGTCGTGACCACCTCGGCCTTACCCGGCATCTTGATGACCGAGGTGTCTCTGCCATCCTGCGGTCACCTCGGGGCAGTGTTATGATCAACTACAACCGAGGTCCTGTCCAAGGACCTGACAACTGAACAGTAGTGGACGTGACCTCTGACACATTGTCCGTTGCCCTCTGTCCTTCCCTCCAAATTGTCCTCTATAAATATCAGATTATTCCACTGAGAAAGGGGATGAATCTTTGGTAACAAAAGCTTGCTCATTCGGTGGATATTTTATAATCGAGTACTCGCTGATATACGGGGCAAGTAAGCATTAGAAAATGATTGACTCGTAAGGTGCAGATCGGATTAACCAAATAATGGACGAAACGGGTACCCGACCCGCGCCTATTCCTATACAGATTTAGACCCTTTTTTGGATATATGAGAGACGGAAAGAAGCAGCTTTACTCTTCTTCGGGTAACTCTCTCCAATAAAAAGCTGATGACAGCTACAGGCAATGATCCTCTATTTTTTATTTTTAATTACTTAAATTTACAGTGATTATTTAGAAAAAAAAAGTCTATTGTTACTGTATGGGGAGAAAAAAACTATTTCGCTAATGGGTCGTATTTCATCGATTATCGTGCGGGAATGGACTGAAAATGCTTCGTCTTTTCTTTGATCAGTAAAGGAGCTTGACGTTTACAAGTACTTGTCCATTTCCGTCTTCATCCCGTCTTCGTAGTATTCAATTCCGTCTTCGTCCCGAATATTCATTTCTCATTGACAGCTGAAGCAAGTAACATGATGTGGGTCCGTACAGGAAAAATAAAACCTTCTAAATTTTTAATGACATCGATTTGGACTAATCTCGGCTAAAAAAATGTATCTTATTTTTTTCTTGACACTACACAACACGACAGGTATAGGGAAAGGGATATGAGGATGGTCATTCCGACTCGGATGAACCGAGGCCGCATCCTACTCCGGAACATTGGTCCCATCGTCGTGACCACCTCGGCCTTACCCGGCATCTTGATGACCGAGTTGTTTCTGCCATCCTGCGGTCACCTCGGGGCAGTGTTATGATCAACTACAACCGAGGTCCTGTCCAAGGATCGGACAACCGAACAGTAGTAGACGTGACCTCTGACACATTGTCCGCTGCCCTCTGTCCTTCCCTCCAAATTGTCCTCTACAAATAGCAGAATATTTCACTGAAAATGGGATGAATCTTTGGTAACAAAAGCTTGCTCATTCGGTGGATATTTTATAAACGAGTACTCGCTGATATATGTGGCAAGTAAGCATTAGAAAATGATTGACTCGTAAGTTGCAGATCGGATTAACCAAATAATGGACGAAACGGGTACCCGACCCGCGCCCATTCCTATACAGATTTAGACCCTTTTTTGGATATATGAGAGAGGGAAAGAAGCAGCTTTACTCTTCTCCGGGTAACTCTCTCCAATACAAAGCTGATGACAGCTACATGCAATGATCCTCTATTTTTTTATTTTTAATTACTTAAATTTACAGTGATTATTTAGGAAAAAAAGGCCTATTGTTACTTTAAGGGGAGAAAAAAACTCTTTCGCTAATAGGTCCAATTTCATCGATTATTGTGCGGGAATGGACTGAAAATGTTTCGTCTTTTCTTTGATCAGTAAAGGAGCTTTACGTTTACAGGTACTTGTCCTTTTTCGTCTTCGTCCTGTCTTCATAATATTCAATTCCGTTTTCGTCCCGAATATTCATTTCTCATTGACTGCTGAAGCAAGTAACAAGATGTGGGTCCGTACAGGAAAAATAAAACCCTCTAAATTTTTAATGACATCGATTTGGACTAATTTCGGCTAAAAAAATGTATCTTATTTTTTTCTTGACACTACACAACACGACAGGTATAGGGAAAGGGATATGAGGATGGTCATTCCGACTCGGATGAACCGAGGCCGCATCCTACTCCGGAACATTGGTCCCATCCGTCGTGACCACCTCGGCCTTACCCGGCATCTTGATGACCGAGGTGTCTCTGCCATCCTGCGGTCACCTCGGGGCAGTGTTATGATCAACTACAACCGAGGTCCTGTCCAAGGACCTGACAACTGAACAGTAGTGGACGTGACCTCTGACACATTGTCCGTTGCCCTCTGTCCTTCCCTCCAAATTGTCCTCTATAAATATCAGATTATTCCACTGAGAAAGGGGATGAATCTTTGGTAACAAAAGCTTGCTCATTCGGTGGATATTTTATAATCGAGTACTCGCTGATATACGGGGCAAGTAAGCATTAGAAAATGATTGACTCGTAAGGTGCAGATCGGATTAACCAAATAATGGACGAAACGGGTACCCAACCAGTCCTATTCCTATACAGATTTAGACCCTTTTTTGGATATATGAGAGATGGAAAGAAGCAGATTTACTCTTCTCCGGGTAATCCTCTCCAATACAAAGCTGATGACAGCTACAGGCAATGATCCTCTGTTTTTTATTTTTAATTACTTAAATTTACAGTGATTATTTAGAAAAAAAAAGTCTATTGTTACTGTATGGGGAGAAAAAAACTATTTCGCTAATGGGTCGTATTTCATCGATTATCGTGCGGGAATGGACTGAAAATGCTTCGTCTTTTCTTTGATCAGTAAAGGAGCTTGACGTTTACAAGTACTTGTCCATTTCCGTCTTCGTCCCGTCTTCGTAGTATTCAATTCCGTCTTCGTCCCGAATATTCATTTCTCATTGACTGCTGAAGCAAGTAACATGATGTGGGTCCGTACAGGAAAAATAAAACCTTCTAAATTTTTAATGACATCGATTTGGACTAATCTCGGCTAAAAAAATGTATCTTATTTTTTTCTTGACACTACACAACACGACAGGTATAGGGAAAGGGATATGAGGATGGTCATTCCGACTCGGATGAACCGAGGCCGCATCCTACTCCGGAACATTGGTCCCATCCGTCGTGACCACCTCGGCCTTACCCGGCATCTTGATGACCGAGTTGTCTCTGCCATCCTGCGGTCACCTCGGGGCAGTGTTATGATCAACTACAACCGAGGTCCTGTCCAAGGATCGGACAACCGAACAGTAGTAGACGTGACCTCTGACACATTGTCCGCTGCCCTCTGTCCTTCCCTCCAAATTGTCCTCTACAAATAGCAGAATATTTCACTGAGAAATGGGATGAATCTTTGGTAAAAAAAGCTTGCTCATTCGGTGGATATTTTATAAACGAGTACTCGCTGATATACGTGGCAAGTAAGCATTAGAAAATTATTGACTCGTAAGGTCAGATCGGATTAACCAAATAATGGACGAAACGGGTACCCGACCCGCGCCCATTCCTATACAGATTTAGACCCTTTTTTTGATATATGAGAGAGGGAAAGAAGCAGCTTTACTCTTCTCCTGGTAACTCTCTCCAATACAAAGCTGATGACAGCTACAGGCAATGATCCTCTGTTTTTTTATTTTTAATTACTTAAATTTACAGTGATTATTTAGGAAAAAAAGGCCTATTGTTACTTTAAGGGGAGAAAAAAACTCTTTCGCTAATAGGTCCAATTTCATCGATTATTGTGCGGGAATGGACTGAAAATGTTTCGTCTTTTCTTTGATCAGTAAAGGAGCTTTACGTTTACAGGTACTTGTTCTTATTCGTCTTCGTCCTGTCTTCATAATATTCAATTCCGTTTTCGTCCCGAATATTCATTTCTCATTGACTGCTGAAGCAAGTAACATGATGTGGGTCCGTACAGGAAAAATAAAACCTTCTAAATTTTTAATGACATCGATTTGGACTAATTTCGGCTAAAAAAATGTATCTTATTTTTTTCTTGACACTACACAACACGACAGGTATAGGGAAAGGGATATGAGGATGGTCATTCCGACTCGGATGAACCGAGGCCGCATCCTACTCCGGAACATTGGTCCCATCCGTCGTGACCACCTCGGCCTTACCCGGCATCTTGATGACCGAGGTGTCTCTGCCATCCTGCGGTCACCTCGGGGCAGTGTTATGATCAACTACAACCGAGGTCCTGTCCAAGGACCTGACAACTGAACAGTAGTGGACGTGACCTCTGACACATTGTCCGTTGCCCTCTGTCCTTCCCTCCAAATTGTCCTCAATAAATATCAGATTATTCCACTGAGAAAGGGGATGAATCTTTGGTAACAAAAGCTTGCTCATTCGGTGGATATTTTATAATCGAGTACTCGCTGATATACGGGGCAAGTAAGCATTAGAAAATGATTGACTCGTAAGGTGCAGATCGGATTAACAAAATAATGGACGAAACGGGTACCCAACCAGCTCCTATTCCTATACAGATTTAGACCCTTTTTTGGATATATGAGAGACGGAAAGAAGCAGATTTACTCTTCTCCGGGTAATCCTCTCCAATACAAAGCTGATGACAGCTACAGGCAATGATCCTCTGTTTTTTATTTTTAATTACTTAAATTTACAGTGATTATTTAGGAAAAAAAAAGTCTATTGTTACTGTATGGGGAGAAAAAAACTATTTCGCTAATGGGTCGTATTTCATCGATTATCGTGCGGGAATGGACTGAAAATGCTTCGTCTTTTCTTTGATCAGTAAAGGAGCTTGACGTTTACAAGTACTTGTCCATTTCCGTCTTCGTCCCGTCTTCGTAGTATTCAATTCTGTCTTCGTCCCGAATATTCATTTCTCATTGACTGCTGAAGCAAGTAACATGATGTGGGTCCGTACAGGAAAAATAAAACCTTCTAAATTTTTAATGACATCGATTTGGACTAATCTCGGCTAAAAAAATGTATCTTATTTTTTTCTTGACACTACACAACACGACAGGTATAGGGAAAGGGATATGAGGATGGTCATTCCGACTCGGATGAACCGAGGCCGCATCCTACTCCGGAACATTGGTCCCATCCGTCGTGACCACCTCGGCCTTACCCGGCATCTTGATGACCGAGGTGTCTCTGCCATCCTGCTGTCACCTCGGGGCAGTGTTATGATCAACTACAACCGAGGTCCTGTCCAAGGACCTGACAACCGAACAATAGTGGACGTGACCTCTGACACATTGTCCGCTGCCCTCTGTCCTTTTCTCCAAATTGTCCTCTATAAATAGCAGAATATTCCACTGAGAAAGGGGATGAATCTTTGGTAACAAAAGCTTACTCATTCGGTGGATATTTTATAATCGAGTACTCGCTGATATACGGGGCAAGTAAGCATTAGAAAATGATTGACTCGTAAGGTGCAGATCGGATTAACCAAATACTGGACGAAACGGGTACCCAACCCGCGCCTATTCCTATACAGATTTAGACCCTTTTTTGGATATATGAGAGACGGAAAGAAGCAGCTTTAGTCTTCTCCGGGTAACCCTCTCCAATACAAAGCTGAAGACAGCTACAGGCAATGATCCTATGTTTTTTATTTTTAATTACTTAAATTTACAATGATTATTTAGGAAAAAAAAAGTCTATTGTTACTGTAAGGGGAGAAAAAAACTATTTCGCTAATGGGTCGTATTTCATCGATTATCGTGCGGGAATGGACTGAAAATGCTTCGTCTTTTCTTTGATCAGTAAAGGAGCTTGACGTTTACAAGTACTTGTCCATTTCCGTGTTCGTCCCGTCTTCGTAGTATTCAATTCCGTTTTCGTCCCGAATATTCATTTCTCATTGACTGCTGAAGCAAGTAACATGATGTGGGTCCGTACAGGAAAAATAAAACCTTCTAAATTTTTAATGACATCGATTTGGACTAATCTCGGCTAAAAAAATGTATCTTATTTTTTTCTTGACACTACACAACACGACAGGTATAGGGAAAGGGATATGAGGATGGTCATTCTGACTCGGATGAACCGAGGCCGCATCCTACTCCGGAACATTGGTCCCATCCGTCGTGACCACCTCGGCCTTACCCGGCATCTTGATGACCGAGGTGTCTCTGCCATCCTGCGGTCACCTCGGGGCAGTGTTATGATCAACTACAACCGAGGTCCTGTCCAAGGACCTGACAACTGAACAGTAGTGGACGTGACCTCTGACACATTGTCCGTTGCCCTCTGTGCTTCCCTCCAAATTGTCCTCTATAAATATCAGATTATTCCACTGAGAAAGGGGATGAATCTTTGGTAACAAAAGCTTGCTCATTCGGTGGATATTTTATAATCGAGTACTCGCTGATATACGGGGCAAGTAAGCATTAGAAAATGATTGACTCGTAAGGTGCAGATCGGATTAACCAAATAATGGACGAAACGGGTACCCAACCAGCTCCTATTCCTATACAGATTTAGACCCTTTTTTGGATATATGAGAGATGGAAAGAAGCAGATTTACTCTTCTCCGGGTAATCCTCTCCAATACAAAGCTGATGACAGCTACAGGCAATGATCCACTGTTTTTTATTTTTAATTACTTAAATTTACAGTGATTATTTAGGAAAAAAAAAGTCTATTGTTACTGTATGGGGAGAAAAAAACTATTTCGCTAATGGGTCGTATTTCATCGATTATCGTGCGGGAATGGACTGAAAATGCTTCGTCTTTTCTTTGATCAGTAAAGGAGCTTGACGTTTACAAGTACTTGTCCATTTCCGTCTTCGTCCCGTCTTCGTAGTATTCAATTCCGTCTTCGTCCCGAATATTCATTTCTCATTGACTGCTGAAGCAAGTAACATGATGTGGGTCCGTACAGGAAAAATAAAACCTTCTAAATTTTTAATGACATCGATTTGGACTAATCTCGGCTAAAAAAATGTATCTTATTTTTTTCTTGACACTACACAACACGACAGGTATAGGGAAAGGGATATGAGGATGGTCATTCCGACTCGGATGAACCGAGGCCGCATCCTACTCCGGAACATTGGTCCCATCCGTCGTGACCACCTCGGCCTTACCCGGCATCTTGATGACCGAGTTGTCTCTGCCATCCTGCGGTCACCTCGGGGCAGTGTTATGATCAACTACAACCGAGGTCCTGTCCAACGATCGGACAACCGAACAGTAGTAGACGTGACCTCTGACACATTGTCCGCTGCCCTCTGTCCTTCCCTCCAAATTGTCCTCTACAAATAGCAGAATATTTCACTGAGAAATGGGATGAATCTTTGGTAACAAAAGCTTGCTCATTCGGTGGATATTTTATAAACGAGTACTTGCTGATATATGTGGCAAGTAAGCATTAGAAAATTATTGACTCGTAAGGTGCAGATCGGATTAACCAAATAATGGACGAAACGGGTACCCGACCCGCGCCCATTCCTATACAGATTTAGACCCTTTTTTGGATATATGAGAGAGGGAAAGAAGCAGCTTTACTCTTCTCCGGGTAACTCTCTCCAATACAAAGCTGATGACAGCTACAGGCAATGATCCTCTGTTTTTTTATTTTTAATTACTTAAATTTACAGTGATTATTTAGGAAAAAAAGGCCTATTGTTACTTTAAGGGGAGAAAAAAACTCTTTCGCTAATAGGTCCAATTTCATCGATTATTGTGCGGGAATGGACTGAAAATGTTTTGTCTTTTCTTTGATCAGTAAAGAAGCTTTACGTTTACAGGTACTTGTCCTTTTTCGTCTTCGTCCTGTCTTCATAATATTCAATTCCGTTTTCGTCCCGAATATTCATTTCTCATTGACTGCTGAAGCAAGTAACATGATGTGGGTCCGTACAGGAAAAATAAAACCCTCCAAATTTTTAATGACATCGATTTGGACTAATTTCGGCTAAAAAAATGTATCTTATTTTTTTCTTGACACTACACAACACGACAGGTATAGGGAAAGGGATATGAGGATGGTCATTCCGACTCGGATGAACCGAGGCTGCATCCTACTCCGGAACATTGGTCCCATCCGTCGTGACCACCTCGGCCTTACCCGGCATCTTGATGACCGAGGTGTCTCTGCCATCCTGCTGTCACCTCGGGGCAGTGTTATGATCAACAACAACCGAGGTCCTGTCCAAGGACCTGACAACCGAACAATAGTGGACGTGACCTCTGACACATTGTCCGCTGCCCTCTGTCCTTTCCTCCAAATTGTCCTCTATAAATAGCAGAATATTCCACTGAGAAAGGGGATGAATCTTTGGTAACAAAAGCTTACTCATTCGGTGGATATTTTATAATCGAGTACTCGCTGATATACGGGGCAAGTAAGCATTAGAAAATGATTGACTCGTAAGGTGCAGATCGGATTAACCAAATAATGGACGAAATGGGTACCCAACCAGCTCCTATTCCTATACAGATTTAGACCCTTTTTTGGATATATGAGAGACGGAAAGAAGCAGATTTACTCTTCTCCGGGTAATCCTCTCCAATACAAAGCTGATGACAGCTACAGGCAATGATCCTCTGTTTTTTATTTTTAATTACTTAAATTTACAGTGATTATTTAGGAAAAAAAAAGTCTATTGTTACTGTATGGGGAGAAAAAAACTATTTCGCTAATGGGTCGTATTTCATCGATTATCGTGCGGGAATGGACTGAAAATGCTTCGTCTTTTCTTTGATCAGTAAAGGAGCTTGACGTTTACAAGTACTTGTCCATTTCCGTCTTCGTCCCGTCTTCGTAGTATTCAATTCCGTCTTCGTCCCGAATATTCATTTCTCATTGACTGCTGAAGCAAGTAACATGATGTGGGTCCGTACAGGAAAAATAAAACCTTCTAAATTTTTAATGACATCGATTTGGACTAATCTCGGCTAACAAAATGTATCTTATTTTTTTCTTGACACTACACAACACGACAGGTATAGGGAAAGGGATATGAGTATGGTCATTCCGACTCGGATGAACCGAGGCCGCATCCTACTCCGGAACATTGGTCCCATCCGTCGTGACCACCTCGGCCTTACCCGGCATCTTGATGACCGAGTTGTCTCTGCCATCCTGCGGTCACCTCGGGGCAGTGTTATGATCAACTACAACCGAGGTCCTGTCCAAGGACCGGACAACCGAACAGTAGTAGACGTGACCTATGACACATTGTCCGCTGCCCTCTGTCCTTCCCTCCAAATTGTCCTCTACAAATAGCAGAATATTTCACTGAGAAATGGGATGAATCTTTGGTAACAAAAGCTTGCTCATTCGGTGGATATTTTATAAACGAGTACTCGCTGATATACGCGGCAAGTAAGCATTAGAAAATTATTGACTCGTAAGGTGCAGATCGGATTAACCAAATAATGGACGAAACGGGTACCCGACCCGCGCCCATTCCTATACAGATTTAGACCCTTTTTTGGATATATGAGAGAGGGAAAGAAGCAGCTTTACTCTTCTCCGGGTAACTCTCTCTAATACAAAGCTGATGACAGCTACAGGCAATGATCCTCTGTTTTTATATTTTTAATTACTTAAATTTACAGTGATTATTTAGGAAAAAAAATCCTATTGTTACTTTAAGGGGAGAAAAAAACTCTTTCGCTAATAGGTCCAATTTCATCGATTATCGCGGGAATGGACTGAAAATGTTTCGTCTTTTCTTTGATCAGTAAAGGAGCTTTACGTTTACAGGTACTTGTCCTTTTTCGCCTTCGTCCCGTCTTCATAATATTCAATTCCGTTTTCGTCCCGAATATTCATTTCTCATTGACTGCTGAAGCAAGTAACATGATGTGGGTCCGTACAGGAAAAATAAAACCTTCTAAATTTTTAATGACATCGATTTGGACTAATTTCGGCTAAAAAAATGTATCTTATTTTTTTCTTGACACTACACAACAAGACAGGTGTAGGGAAAGGGATATGAGGATGGTCATTCCGACTCGGATGAACCGAGGCCGCATCCTACTCCGGAACATTGGTCCCATCCGTCGTGACCACCTCGGCCTTACCCGGCATCTTGATGACCGAGGTGTCTCTGCCATCCTGCGGTCACCTCGGGGCAGTGTTATGATCAACTACAACCGAGGTCCTGTCCAAGGACCTGACAACTGAACAGTAGTGGACGTGACCTCTGACACATTGTCCGCTGCCTTCTGTCCTTCCCTCCAAATTGTCCTCTATAAATAGCAGATTATTCCACTGAGAAATGGGATGAATCTTTGGTAACAAAAGCTTGCTCATTCGGTGGATATTTTATAATCGAGTACTCGCTGATATACGGGGCAAGTAAGTATTAGAAAATGATTGACTCGTAAGGTGCAGATCGGATTAACCAAATAATGGACGAAACGGGTACCCAACCCGCGCCTATTCCTATACAGATTTAGACCCTTTTTTGGATATATGAGAGAGGGAAAGAAGCAGCTTTACTCTTCTCCGGGTAACCCTCTCCAATACAAAGCTGATGACAGCTACAGGCAATGATCCTCTGTTTTTTTATTTTTAATTACTTAAATTTACAGTGATTATTTAGGAAAAAAAAGCCTATTGTTACTTTAAGGGGAGAAAAAAAATCTTTCGCTAATAGGTCGTATTTCTTCGATTATTGTGCGGGAATGGACTGAAAATGTTTCGTCTTTTCTTTGAACAGTAAAGGAGCTTGACGTTTACAGGTACTTGTCCATTTTCGTCTTCGTCCTGTCTTCATAATATTCAATTCCGTTTTCGTCCCGAATATTCATTTCTCATTGACTGCTGAAGCAAGTAACATGATGTGGGTCCGTACAGGAAAAATAAAACCCTCTAAATTTTTAATGACATCGATTTGGACTAATTTCGGCTAAAAAATTGTATCTTAATTTTTTCTTGACCCTACACAACACGACAGGTATTGGGAAAGGGATATGAGGATGGTCATTCCGGCTCGGATGAACCGAGGCCGCATCCTACTCCGGAACATTGGTCCCATCCGTCGTGACCACCTCAGCCTTACCCGGCATCTTGATTACCGAGGTGTTTCTGCCATCCTGTGGTCACCTCGGAGCAGTGTTATGATCAACTACAACCGAGGTCCTGTTCAAGGACCTGACAACCGAACAATAGTGGACGTGACCTCTGACACATTGTCCGCTGCCCTCTGTCCTTCCCTCCAAATTGTCCTCTATAAATAGCAGAATATTCCCCTGAGAAAGGGGATGAATCTTTGGTAACAAAAGCTTGCTCATTTGGTGGATATTTTATAATCGAGTACTCGCTGATATACGTGGCAAGTAAGCATTAGAAAATGATTGACTCGTAAGGTGCAGATCGGATTAACCAAATAATGGACGAAACGGGTACCCGACCCGCGCCCATTCCTATACAGATTTAGACCCTTTTTTGGATATATGGGAGAGGGAAAGAAGCAGCTTTACTCTTCTCCTGGTAACTCTCTCCAATACAAAGCTGATGACAGCTACAGGCAATGATCCTATGTTTTTTTATTTTTAATTACTTAAATTTACAGTGATTATTTAGGAAAAAAAAGCCTATTGTTACTTTAAGGGGAGAAAAAAACTCTTTCGCTAATAGGTCCAATTTCATCAATTATTGTGCGGGAATGGACTGAAAATGTTTCGTCTTTTCTTTGATCAGTAAAGGAGCTTTACGTTTACAGGTACTTGTCCTTTTTCGCCTTCGTCCCGTCTTCATAATATTCAATTCCGTTTTCGTCCCGAATATTCATTTCTCATTGACTGCTGAAGCAAGTAACATGATGTGGGTCCGTACAGGAAAAATAAAACCCTCTAAATTTTTAATGACATCGATTTGGACTAATTTCGGCTAAAAAAATGTATCTTATTTTTTTCTTGACACTACACAACAAGACAGGTGTAGGGAAAGGGATATGAGGATGGTCATTCCGACTCGGATGAACCGAGGCCGCATCCTACTCCGGAACATTGGTCCCATCCGTCGTGACCACCTCGGCCTTACCCGGCATCTTGATGACCGAGGTGTCTCTGCCATCCTGCGGTCACCTCGGGGCAGTGTTATGATCAACTACAACCGAGGTCCTGTCCAAGGACCTGACAACTGAACAGTAGTGGACGTGACCTCTGACACATTGTCCGCTGCCCTCTGTCCTTCCCTCCAAATTGTCCTCTATAAATAGCAGATTATTCCACTGAGAAAAGGGATGAATCTTTGGTAACAAAAGCTTGCTCATTCGGTGGATATTTTATAATCGAGTACTCGCTGATATACGGGGCAAGTAAGCATTAGAAAATGATTGACTCGTAAGGTGCAGATCGGATTAACCAAATAATGGACGAAACGGTTACCCAACCCGCGCCTATTCCTATACAGATTTAGACCCTTTTTTGGATATATGAGAGAGGGAAAGAAGCAGCTTTACTCTTCTCCGGGTAACCCTCTCCAATACAAAGCTGATGACAGCTACAGGCAATGATCCTCTGTTTTTATATTTTTAATTACTTAAATTTACAGTGATTATTTAGGAAAAAAAAAGTCTATTGTTACTGTATGGGGAGAAAAAAACTATTTCGCTAATGGGTCGTATTTCATCGATTATCGTGCGGGAATGGACTGAAAATGCTTCGTCTTTTCTTTGATCAGTAAAGGAGCTTGACGTTTACAAGTACTTGTCCATTTCCGTCTTCGTCCCGTCTTCGTAGTATTCAATTCCTTCTTCGTCCCGAATATTCATTTCTCATTGACTGCTGAAGCAAGTAACATGATGTGGGTCCGTACAGGAAAAATAAAACCTTCTAAATTTTTAATGACATCGATTTGGACTAATCTCGGCTAAAAAAATGTATCTTATTTTTTTCTTGACACTACACAACACGACAGGTATAGGGAAAGGGATATGAGAATGGTCATTCCGACTCGGATGAACCGAGGCCGCATCTTACTCCGGAACATTGGTCCCATCCGACGTGACCACCTCGGCCTTACCCGGCATCTTGATGACCGAGGTGTCTCTGCCAACCTGCGGTCACCTCGGGCCAGTGTTATGATCAACTACAACCGAGGTCCTGTCCAAGGACCTGACAACTGAACAGTATTGGACGTGAACTCTGACACATTGTTCGCTGCCCTCTGTCATTCCCTCCAAATTGTCCTCTATAAATAGCAGAATATTTCACTGAGAAAGGGGATGAATCTTTGGTAACAAAAGCTTGCTCATTCGGTGGATATTTTATAATCGAGTACTCGCTGATATACGGGGCAAGTAAGCATTAGAAAATGATTGACTCGTAAGGTGCAGATCGGATTAACCAAATAATGGACGAAACGGGTACCCAACCCGCGCCTATTCCTATACATATTTAGACCCTTTTTTGGATATATGAGAGACGGAAAGAAGCAGCTTTACTCTTCTCCGGGTAACCCTCTCCAATACAAATCTGATGACAGCTACAGGCAATGATCCTCCGTTTTTTTATTTTTAATTACTTAAATTTACAGCGATTATTTAGGAAAAAAAAGCCTATTGTTACTTTAAGGTGAGAAAAAAAATCTTTCGCTAATAGGTCCAATTTCATCGATTATCGCGGGAATGGACTGAAAATGTTTCGTCTTTTCCTTGATCAGTAAAGGAGCTTTACGTTTACAGGTACTTGTCCTTTTTCGCCTTCGTCCCGTCTTCATAATATTCAATTCCGTTTTCGTCCCGAATATTCATTTCTCATTGACTGCTGAAGCAAGTAACATGATGTGGGTCCGTACAGGAAAAATAAAACCCTCTAAATTTTTAATGACATCGATTTGGACTAATTTCGGCAAAAAAAATGTATCTTATTTTTTTTTTGACACTACACAACACGACAGGTATAGGGAAAGGGATATGAGGATGGTCATTCCGACTCGGATGAACCGAGGCCGCATCCTACTCCGGAACATTGGTCCCATCCGTCATGACCACCTCAGCCTTACCCGGCATCTTGATGACCGAGGTGTCTCTGCCATCCTGCGGTCACCTCGGGGCAGTGTTATGATCAACTACAACCGAGGTCCTGTCCAAGGACCTGACAACCGAACAGTAGTAGACGTGACCTCTGACACATTGTTCGCTGCCCTCTGTCCTTCCCTCCAAATTGTCCTCTACAAATAGCAGAATATTTCACTGAGAAATGGGATGAATCTTTGGTAACAAAAGCTTGCTCATTCGGTGGATATTTTATAAACGAGTACTCGCTGATATACGTGGCAAGTAAGCATTAGAAAATTATTGACTCGTAAGGTGCAGATCGGATTAACCAAATAATGGACGAAACGGGTACCCGACCCGCGCCCATTCCTATACAGATTTAGACCCTTTTTTTGATATATGAGAGAGGGAAAGAAGCAGCTTTACTCTTCTCCGGGTAACTCTCTCCAATACAAAGCTGATGACAGCTACAGGCAATGATCCTCTGTTTTTATATTTTTAATTACTTAAATTTACAGTGATTATTTAGGAAAAAAAATCCTATTGTTACTTTAAGGGGAGAAAAAAAACTCTTTCGCTAATAGGTCCAATTTCATCGATTATCGCGGGAATGGACTGAAAATGTTTCGTCTTTTCTTTGATCAGTAAAGGAGCTTTACGTTTACAGGTACTTGTCCTTTTTCGCCTTCGTCCCGTCTTCATAATATTCAATTCCGTTTTCGTCCCGAATATTCATTTCTCATTGACTGCTGAAGCAAGTAACATGATGTGGGTCCGTACAGGAAAAATAAAACCCTCTAAATTTTTAATGACATCGATTTGGACTAATTTCGGCTAAAAAAATGTATCTTATTTTTTTCTTGACACTACACAACAAGACAGGTGTAGGGAAAGGGATATGAGGATGGTCATTCCGACTCGGATGAACCAAGGCCGCATCCTACTCCGGAACATTGGTCCCATCCGTCGTGACCACCTCGGCCTTACCCGGCATCTTGATGACCGAGTTGTCTCTGCCATCCTGCGGTCACCTCGGGGCAGTGTTATGATCAACTACAACCGAGGTCCTGTCCAAGGACCGGACAACCGAACAGTAGTAGACGTGACCTATGACACATTGTCCGCTGCCCTCTGTCCTTCCCTCCAAATTGTCCTCTACAAATAGCAGAATATTTCACTGAGAAATGGGATGAATCTTTGGTAACAAAAGCTTGCTCATTCGGTGGATATTTTATAAACGAGTACTCGCTGATATACGCGGCAAGTAAGCATTAGAAAATTATTGACTCGTAAGGTGCAGATCGGATTAACCAAATAATGGACGAAACGGGTACCCGACCCGCGCCCATTCCTATACAGATTTAGACCCTTTTTTGATATATGAGAGAGGGAAAGAAGCAGCTTTACTCTTCTCCGGGTAACTCTCTCTAATACAAAGCTGATGACAGCTACAGGCAATGATCCTCTGTTTTTATATTTTTAATTACTTAAATTTACAGTGATTATTTAGGAAAAAAAATCCTATTGTTACTTTAAGGGGAGAAAAAAACTCTTTCGCTAATAGGTCCAATTTCATCGATTATCGCGGGAATGGACTGAAAATGTTTCGTCTTTTCTTTGATCAGTAAAGGAGCTTTACGTTTACAGGTACTTGTCCTTTTTCGCCTTCGTCCCGTCTTCATAATATTCAAATCCGTTTTCGTCCCGAATATTCATTTCTCATTGACTGCTGAAGCAAGTAACATGATGTGGGTCCGTACAGGAAAAATAAAACCTTCTAAATTTTTAATGACATCGATTTGGACTAATTTCGGCTAAAAAAATGTATCTTATTTTTTTCTTGACACTACACAACAAGACAGGTGTAGGGAAAGGGATATGAGGATGGTCATTCCGACTCGGATGAACCGAGGCCGCATCCTACTCCGGAACATTGGTCCCATCCGTCGTGACCACCTCAGCCTTACCCGGCATCTTGATTACCGAGGTGTTTCTGCCATCCTGTGGTCACCTCGGAGCAGTGTTATGATCAACTACAACCGAGGTCCTGTTCAAGGACCTGACAACCGAACAATAGTGGACGTGACCTCTGACACATTGTCCGCTGCCCTCTGTCCTTCCCTCCAAATTGTCCTCTATAAATAGCAGAATATTCCCCTGAGAAAGGGGATGAATCTTTGGTAACAAAAGCTTGCTCATTTGGTGGATATTTTATAATCGAGTACTCGCTGATATACGTGGCAAGTAAGCATTAGAAAATAATTGACTCGTAAGGTGCAGATCGGATTAACCAAATAATGGACGAAACGGGTACCCAACCCGCGCCTATTCCTATACAGATTTAGACCCTTTTTTGGATATATGAGAGAGGGAAAGAAGCAGCTTTACTCTTCTCCGGGTAACCCTCTCCAATACAAAGCTGATGACAGCTACAGGCAATGATCCTCTGTTTTTTTATTTTTAATTACTTAAATTTACAGTGATTATTTAGGAAAAAAAAGCCTATTGTTACTTTAAGGGGAGAAAAAAAATCTTTCGCTAATAGGTCGTATTTCTTCGATTATTGTGCGGGAATGGACTGAAAATGTTTCGTCTTTTCTTTGAACAGTAAAGGAGCTTGACGTTTACAGGTACTTGTCAATTTTCGTCTTCGTCCTGTCTTCATAATATTCAATTCCGTCTTCGTCCCGAATATTCATTTCTCATTGACTGCTGAAGCAAGTAACATGATGTGGGTCCGTACAGGAAAAATAAAACCCTCTAAATTTTTAATGACATCGATTTGGACTAATTTCGGCTAAAAAATTGTATCTTATTTTTTTCTTGACCCTACACAACACGACAGGTATAGGGAAAGGGATATGAGGATGGTCATTCCGGCTCGGATGAACCGAGGCCGCATCCTACTCCGGAACATTGGTCCCATCCGTCGTGACCACCTCAGCCTTACCCGGCATCTTGATTACCGAGGTGTTTCTGCCATCCTGTGGTCACCTCGGAGCAGTGTTATGATCAACTACAACCGAGGTCCTGTTCAAGGACCTGACTACCGAACAATAGTGGACGTGACCTCTGACACATTGTCCGCTGCCCTCTGTCCTTCCCTCCAAATTGTCCTCTATAAATAGCAGAATATTCCCCTGAGAAAGGGGATGAATCTTTGGTAACAAAAGCTTGCTCATTTGGTGGATATTTTATAATCGAGTACTCGCTGATATACGTGGCAAGTAAGCATTAGAAAATGATTGACTCGTAAGGTGCAGATCGGATTAACCAAATAATGGACGAAACGAGTACCCGACCCGCGCCCATTCCTATACAGATTTAGACCCTTTTTTGGATATATGAGAGAGGGAAAGAAGCAGCTTTACTCTTCTCCTGGTAACTCTCTCCAATACAAAGCTGATGACAGCTACAGGCAATGATCCTATGTTTTTTTATTTTTAATTACTTAAATTTACAGTGATTATTTAGGAAAAAAAAGCCTATTGTTACTTTAAGGGGAGAAAAAAACTCTTTCGCTAATAGGTCCAATTTCATCAATTATTGTGCGGGAATGGACTGAAAATGTTTCGTCTTTTCTTTGATCAGTAAAGGAGCTTTACGTTTACAGGTACTTGTCCTTTTTCGCCTTCGTCCCGTCTTCATAATATTCAATTCCGTTTTCGTCCCGAATATTCATTTCTCATTGACTGCTGAAGCAAGTAACATGATGTGGGTCCGTACAGGAAAAATAAAACCCTCTAAATTTTTAATGACATCGATTTGGACTAATTTCGGCTAAAAAAATGTATCTTATTTTTTTCTTGACACTACACAACAAGACAGGTGTAGGGAAAGGGATATGAGGATGGTCATTCCGACTCGGATGAACCGAGGCCGCATCCTACTCCGGAACATTGGTCCCATCCGTCGTGACCACCTCGGCCTTACCCGGCATCTTGATGACCGAGGTGTCTCTGCCATCCTGCGGTCACCTCGGGGCAGTGTTATGATCAACTACAACCGAGGTCCTGTCCAAGGACCTGACAACTGAACAGTAGTGGACGTGACCTCTGACACATTGTCCGCTGCCCTCTGTCCTTCCCTCCAAATTGTCCTCTATAAATAGCAGATTATTCCACTGAGAAAGGGGATGAATCTTTGGTAACAAAAGCTTGCTCATTCGGTGGATATTTTATAATCGAGTACTCGCTGATATACGGGGCAAGTAAGCATTAGAAAATGATTGACTCGTAAGGTGCAGATCGGATTAACCAAATAATGGACGAAACGGGTACCCAACCCGCTCCTATTCCTATACAGATTTAGACCCTTTTTTGGATATATGAGAGACGGAAAGAAGCAGCTTTACTCTTCTCCGGGTAATCCTCTCCAATACAAAGCTGATGACAGCTACAGGCAATGATCCTCTGTTTTTTATTTTTAATTACTTAAATTTACAGTGATTATTTAGGAAAAAAAAAGTCTATTGTTACTGTATGGGGAGAAAAAAACTATTTCGCTAATGGGTCGTATTTCATCGATTATCGTGCGGGAATGGACTGAAAATGCTTCGTCTTTTCTTTGATCAGTAAAGGAGCTTGACGTTTACAAGTACTTGTCCATTTCCGTCTTCGTCCCGTCTTCGTAGTATTCAATTCCTTCTTCGTCCCGAATATTCATTTCTCATTGACTGCTGAAGCAAGTAACATGATGTGGGTCCGTACAGGAAAAATAAAACCTTCTAAATTTTTAATGACATCGATTTGGACTAATCTCGGCTAAAAAAATGTATCTTATTTTTTTCTTGACACTACACAACACGACAGGTATAGGGAAAGGGATATGAGAATGGTCATTCCGACTCGGATGAACCGAGGCCGCATCTTACTCCGGAACATTGGTCCCATCCGTCGTGACCACCTCGGCCTTACCCGGCATCTTGATGACCGAGGTGTCTCTGCCAACCTGCGGTCACCTCGGGCCAGTGTTATGATCAACTACAACCGAGGTCCTGTCCAAGGACCTGACAACTGAACAGTATTGGACGTGAACTCTGACACATTGTTCGCTGCCCTCTGTCATTCCCTCCAAATTGTCCTCTATAAATAGCAGAATATTTCACTGAGAAAGGGGATGAATCTTTGGTAACAAAAGCTTGCTCATTCGGTGGATATTTTATAATCGAGTACTCGCTGATATACGGGGCAAGTAAGCATTAGAAAATGATTGACTCGTAAGGTGCAGATCGGATTAACCAAATAATGGACGAAACGGGTACCCAACCCGCGCCTATTCCTATACATATTTAGACCCTTTTTTGGATATATGAGAGACGGAAAGAAGCAGCTTTACTCTTCTCCGGGTAACCCTCTCCAATACAAAGCTGATGACAGCTACAGGCAATGATCCTCCGTTTTTTTATTTTTAATTACTTAAATTTACAGCGATTATTTAGGAAAAAAAAGCCTATTGTTACTTTAAGGTGAGAAAAAAAATCTTTCGCTAATAGGTCCAATTTCATCGATTATCGCGGGAATGGACTGAAAATGTTTCATCTTTTCCTTGATCAGTAAAGGAGCTTTACGTTTACAGGTACTTGTCCTTTTTCGCCTTCGTCCCGTCTTCATAATATTCAATTCCGTTTTCGTCCCGAATATTCATTTCTCATTGACTGCTGAAGCAAGTAACATGATGTGGGTCCGTACAGGAAAAATAAAACCCTCTAAATTTTTAATGACATCGATTTGGACTAATTTCGGCAAAAAAAATGTATCTTATTTTTTTTTTGACACTACACAACACGACAGGTATAGGGAAAGGGATATGAGGATGGTCATTCCGGCTCGGATGAACCGAGGCCGCATCCTACTCCGGAACATTGGTCCCATCCGTCATGACCACCTCAGCCTTACCCGGCATCTTGATGACCGAGGTATCTCTGCCATCCTGCGGTCACCTCGGGGCAGTGTTATGATCAACTACAACCGAGGTCCTGTCCAAGGACCTGACAACCGAACAGTAGTAGACGTGACCTCTGACACATTGTTCGCTGCCCTCTGTCCTTCCCTCCAAATTGTCCTCTACAAATAGCAGAATATTTCACTGAGAAATGGGATGAATCTTTGGTAACAAAAGCTTGCTCATTCGGTGGATATTTTATAAACGAGTACTCGCTGATATACGTGGCAAGTAAGCATTAGAAAATTATTGACTCGTAAGGTGCAGATCGGATTAACCAAATAATGGACGAAACGGGTACCCGACCCGCGCCCATTCCTATACAGATTTAGACCCTTTTTTTGATATATGAGAGAGGGAAAGAAGCAGCTTTACTCTTCTCCGGGTAACTCTCTCCAATACAAAGCTGATGACAGCTACAGGCAATGATCCTCTGTTTTTATATTTTTAATTACTTAAATTTACAGTGATTATTTAGGAAAAAAAATCCTATTGTTACTTTAAGGGGAGAAAAAAACTCTTTCGCTAATAGGTCCAATTTCATCGATTATCGCGGGAATGGACTGAAAATGTTTCGTCTTTTCTTTGATCAGTAAAGGAGCTTTACGTTTACAGGTACTTGTCCTTTTTCGCCTTCGTCCCGTCTTCATAATATTCAATTCCGTTTTCGTCCCGAATATTCATTTCTCATTGACTGCTGAAGCAAGTAACATGATGTGGGTCCGTACAGGAAAAATAAAACCCTCTAAATTTTTAATGACATCGATTTGGACTAATTTCGGCTAAAAAAATGTATCTTATTTTTTTCTTGACACTACACAACAAGACAGGTGTAGGGAAAGGGATATGAGGATGGTCATTCCGACTCGGATGAACCAAGGCCGCATCCTACTCCGAACATTGGTCCCATCCGTCGTGACCACCTCGGCCTTACCCGGCATCTTGATGACCGAGGTGTCTCTGCCATCCTGCGGTCACCTCGGGGCAGTGTTATGATCAACTACAACCGAGGTCCTGTCCAAGGACCTGACAACTGAACAGTAGTGGACGTGACCTCTGACACATTGTCCGCTGCCCTCTGTCCTTCCCTCCAAATTGTCCTCTATAAATAGCAGATTATTCCACTGAGAAAGGGGATGAATCTTTGGTAACAAAAGCTTGCTCATTCGGTGGATATTTTATAATCGAGTACTCGCTGATATACGGGGCAAGTAAGCATTAGAAAATGATTGACTCGTAAGGTGCAGATCGGATTAACCAAATAATGGACGAAACGGGTACCCAACCCGCTCCTATTCCTATACAGATTTAGACCCTTTTTTGGATATATGAGAGACGGAAAGAAGCAGCTTTACTCTTCTCCGGGTAATCCTCTCCAATACAACGCTGATGACAGCTACAGGCAATGATCCTCTGTTTTTTATTTTTAATTACTTAAATTTACAGTGATTATTTAGGAAAAAAAAAGTCTATTGTTACTGTATGGGGAGAAAAAAACTATTTCGCTAATGGGTCGTATTTCATCGATTATCGTGCGGGAATGGACTGAAAATGCTTCGTCTTTTCTTTGATCCGTAAAGGAGCTTGACTTTTACAAGTACTTGTCCATTTCCGTCTTCGTCCCGTCTTCGTAGTATTCAATTCCGTTTTCGTCCCGAATATTCATTTCTCATTGACTGCTGAAGCAAGTAACATGATGTGGGTCCGTACAGGAAAAATAAAACCTTCTAAATTTTTAATGACATCGATTTGGACTAATCTCGGCTAAAAAAATGTATCTTATTTTTTTCTTAACACTACACAACACGACAGGTATAGGGAAAGGGATATGAGGATGGTCATTCCGACTCGGATGAACCGAGGCCGCATCTTACTCCGGAACATTGGTCCCATCCGTCGTGACCACCTCGGCCTTACCCGGCATCTTGATGACCGAGGTGTCTCTGCCAACCTGCGGTCACCTCGGGCCAGTGTTATGATCAACTACAACCGAGGTCCTGTCCAAGGACCTGACAACTGAACAGTATTGGACGTGAACTCAGACACATTGTTCGCTGCCCTCTGTCATTCCCACCAAATTGTCCTCTATAAATAGCAGAATATTTCACTGAGAAAGGGGATGAACCTTTGGTAACAAAAGCTTGCTCATTCGGTGGATATTTTATAATCGAGTACTCGCTGATATACGGGGCAAGTAAGCATTAGAAAATGATTGACTCGTAAGGTGCAGATCGGATTAACCAAATAATGGACGAAACGGGTACCCAACCCGCACCTATTCCTATACAGATTTAGATCCTTTTTTGGATATATGAGAGACGGAAAGAAGCAGCTTTACTCTTCTCCGGGTAACCCTCTCCAATACAAAGCTGATGACAGCTACAGGCAATGATCCTCCGTTTTTTTATTTTTAATTACTTAAATTTACAGCGATTATTTAGGAAAAAAAAGCCTATTGTTACTTTAAGGTGAGAAAAAAAATCTTTCGCTAATAGGTCCAATTTCATCGATTATCGCGGGAATGGACTGAAAATGTTTCGTCTTTTCCTTGATCAGTAAAGGAGCTTTACGTTTACAGGTACTTGTCCTTTTTCGCCTTCGTCCCGTCTTCATAATATTCAATTCCGTTTTCGTCCCGAATATTCATTTCTCATTGACTGCTGAAGCAAGTAACATGATGTGGGTCCGTACAGGAAAAATAAAACCCTCCAAATTTTTAATGACATCGATTTGGACTAATTTCGGCAAAAAAAATGTATCTTATTTTTTTTTTGACACTACACAACACGACAGGTATAGGGAAAGGGATATGAGGATGGTCATTCCGGCTCGGATGAACCGAGGCCGCATCCTACTCCGGAACATTGGTCCCATCCGTCATGACCACCTCAGCCTTACCCGGCATCTTGATGACCGAGGTGTCTCTGCCATCCTGCGGTCACCTCGGGGCAGTGTTATGATCAACTACAACCGAGGTCCTGTCCAAGGACCTGACAACCGAACAGTAGTAGACGTGACCTCTGACACATTGTTCGCTGCCCTCTGTCCTTCCCTCCAAATTGTCCTCTACAAATAGCAGAATATTTCACTGAGAAATGGGATGAATCTTTGGTAACAAAAGCTTGCTCATTCGGTGGATATTTTATAAACGAGTACTCGCTGATATACGTGGCAAGTAAGCATTAGAAAATTATTGACTCGTAAGGTGCAGATCGGATTAACCAAATAATGGACGAAACGGGTACCCGACCCGCGCCCATTCCTATACAGATTTAGACCCTTTTTTTGATATATGAGAGAGGGAAAGAAGCAGCTTTACTCTTCTCCGGGTAACTCTCTCCAATACAAAGCTGATGACAGCTACAGGCAATGATCCTCTGTTTTTATATTTTTAATTACTTAAATTTACAGTGATTATTTAGGAAAAAAAATCCTATTGTTACTTTAAGGGGAGAAAAAAACTCTTTCGCTAATAGGTCCAATTTCATCGATTATCGCGGGAATGGACTGAAAATGTTTCGTCTTTTCTTTGATCAGTAAAGGAGCTTTACGTTTACAGGTACTTGTCCTTTTTCGCCTTCGTCCCGTCTTCATAATATTCAATTCCGTTTTCGTCCCGAATATTCATTTCTCATGGACTGCTGAAGCAAGTAACATGATGTGGGTCCGTACAGGAAAAATAAAACCCTCTAAATTTTTAATGACATCGATTTGGACTAATTTCGGCTAAAAAAATGTATCTTATTTTTTTCTTGACACTACACAACAAGACAGGTGTAGGGAAAGGGATATGAGGATGGTCATTCCGACTCGGATGAACCAAGGCCGCATCCTACTCCGGAACATTGGTCCCATCCGTCGTGACCACCTCGGCCTTACCCGGCATCTTGATGACCGAGGTGTCTCTGCCATCCTGCGGTCACCTCGGGGCAGTGTTATGATCAACTACAACCGAGGTCCTGTCCAAGGACCTGACAACTGAACAGTAGTGGACGTGACCTCTGACACATTGTCCGCTGCCCTCTGTCCTTCCCTCCAAATTGTCCTCTATAAATAGCAGATTATTCCACTGAGAAAGGGGATGAATCTTTGGTAACAAAAGCTTGCTCATTCGGTGGATATTTTATAATCGAGTACTCGCTGATATACGGGGCAAGTAAGCATTAGAAAATGATTGACTCGTAAGGTGCAGATCGGATTAACCAAATAATGGACGAAACGGGTACCCAACCCGCTCCTATTCCTATACAGATTTAGACCCTTTTTTGGATATATGAGAGACGGAAAGAAGCAGCTTTACTCTTCTCCGGGTAATCCTCTCCAATACAACGCTGATGACAGCTACAGGCAATGATCCTCTGTTTTTTATTTTTAATTACTTAAATTTACAGTGATTATTTAGGAAAAAAAAAGTCTATTGTTACTGTATGGGGATAAAAAAACTATTTCGCTAATGGGTCGTATTTCATCGATTATCGTGCGGGAATGGACTGAAAATGCTTCGTCTTTTCTTTGATCCGTAAAGGAGCTTGACTTTTACAAGTACTTGTCCATTTCCGTCTTCGTCCCGTCTTCGTAGTATTCAATTCCGTTTTCGTCCCGAATATTCATTTCTCATTGACTGCTGAAGCAAGTAACATGATGTGGGTCCGTACAGGAAAAATAAAACCTTCTAAATTTTTAATGACATCGATTTGGACTAATCTCGGCTAAAAAAATGTATCTTATTTTTTTCTTAACACTACACAACACGACAGGTATAGGGAAAGGGATATGAGGATGGTCATTCCGACTCGGATGAACCGAGGCCGCATCTTACTCCGGAACATTGGTCCCATCCGTCGTGACCACCTCGGCCTTACCCGGCATCTTGATGACCGAGGTGTCTCTGCCAACCTGCGGTCACCTCGGGCCAGTGTTATGATCAACTACAACCGAGGTCCTGTCCAAGGACCTGACAACTGAACAGTATTGGACGTGAACTCAGACACATTGTTCGCTGCCCTCTGTCATTCCCACCAAATTGTCCTCTATAAATAGCAGAATATTTCACTGAGAAAGGGGATGAACCTTTGGTAACAAAAGCTTGCTCATTCGGTGGATATTTTATAATCGAGTACTCGCTGATATACGGGGCAAGTAAGCATTAGAAAATGATTGACTCGTAAGGTGCAGATCGGATTAACCAAATAATGGACGAAACGGGTACCCAACCCGCACCTATTCCTATACAGATTTAGATCCTTTTTTGGATATATGAGAGACGGAAAGAAGCAGCTTTACTCTTCTCCGGGTAACCCTCTCCAATACAAAGCTGATGACAGCTACAGGCAATGATCCTCCGTTTTTTTATTTTTAATTACTTAAATTTACAGCGATTATTTAGGAAAAAAAAGCCTATTGTTACTTTAAGGTGAGAAAAAAAATCTTTCGCTAATAGGTCCAATTTCATCGATTATCGCGGGAATGGACTGAAAATGTTTCGTCTTTTCCTTGATCAGTAAAGGAGCTTTACGTTTACAGGTACTTGTCCTTTTTCGCCTTCGTCCCGTCTTCATAATATTCAATTCCGTTTTCGTCCCGAATATTCATTTCTCATTGACTGCTGAAGCAAGTAACATGATGTGGGTCCGTACAGGAAAAATAAAACCCTCTAAATTTTTAATGACATCGATTTGGACTAATTTCGGCAAAAAAAATGTATCTTATTTTTTTTTTGACACTACACAACACGACAGGTATAGGGAAAGGGATATGAGGATGGTCATTCCGGCTCGGATGAACCGAGGCCGCATCCTACTCCGGAACATTGGTCCCATCCGTCATGACCACCTCAGCCTTACCCGGCATCTTGATGACCGAGGTGTCTCTGCCATCCTGCGGTCACCTCGGGGCAGTGTTATGATCAACTACAACCGAGGTCCTGTCCAAGGACCTGACAACCGAACAGTAGTCGACGTGACCTCTGACACATTGTCCGCTGCCCTCTGTCCTTCCCTCCAAATTGTCCTCTACAAATAGCAGAATATTTCACTGAGAAATGGGATGAATCTTTGGTAACAAAAGCTTGCTCATTCGGTGGATATTTTATAAACGAGTACTCGCTGATATACGTGGCAAGTAAGCATTAGAAAATTATTGACTCGTAAGGTGCAGATCGGATTAACCAAATAATGGACGAAACGGGTACCCGACCCGCGCCCATTCCTATACAGATTTAGACCCTTTTTTTGATATATGAGAGAGGGAAAGAAGCAGCTTTACTCTTCTCCGGGTAACTCTCTCCAATACAAAGCTGATGACAGCTACAGGCAATGATCCTCTGTTTTTATATTTTTAATTACTTAAATTTACAGTGATTATTTAGGAAAAAAAATCCTATTGTTACTTTAAGGGGAGAAAAAAACTCTTTCGCTAATAGGTCCAATTTCATCGATTATCGCGGGAATGGACTGAAAATGTTTCGTCTTTTCTTTGATAAGTAAAGGAGCTTTACGTTTACAGGTACTTGTCCTTTTTCGCCTTCGTCCCGTCTTCATAATATTCAATTCCGTTTTCGTCCCGAATATTCATTTCTCATTGACTGCTGAAGCAAGTAACATGATGTGGGTCCGTACAGGAAAAATAAAACCCTCTAAATTTTTAATGACATCGATTTGGACTAATTTCGGCTAAAAAAATGTATCTTATTTTTTTCTTGACACTACACAACAAGACAGGTGTAGGGAAAGGGATATGAGGATGGTCATTCCGACTCGGATGAACCAAGGCCGCATCCTACTCCGGAACATTGGTCCCATCCGTCGTGACCACCTCGGCCTTACCCGGCATCTTGATGACCGAGGTGTCTCTGCCATCCTGCGGTCACCTCGGGGAAGTGTTATGATCAACTACAACCGAGGTCCTGTCCAAGGACCTGACAACTGAACAGTAGTGGACGTGACCTCTGACACATTGTCCGCTGCCCTCTGTCCTTCCCTCCAAATTGTCCTCTATAAATAGCAGATTATTCCACTGAGAAAGGGGATGAATCTTTGGTAACAAAAGCTTGCTCATTCGGTGGATATTTTATAATCGAGTACTCGCTGATATACGGGGCAAGTAAGCATTAGAAAATGATTGACTCGTAAGGTGCAGATCGGATTAACCAAATAATGGACGAAACGGGTACCCAACCCGCTCCTATTCCTATACAGATTTAGACCCTTTTTTGGATATATGAGAGACGGAAAGAAGCAGCTTTACTCTTCTCCGGGTAATCCTCTCCAATACAACGCTGATGACAGCTACAGGCAATGATCCTCTGTTTTTTATTTTTAATTACTTAAATTTACAGTGATTATTTAGGAAAAAAAAAGTCTATTGTTACTGTATGGGGAGAAAAAAACTATTTCGCTAATGGGTCGTATTTCATCGATTATCGTGCGGGAATGGACTGAAAATGCTTCGTCTTTTCTTTGATCCGTAAAGGAGCTTGACTTTTACAAGTACTTGTCCATTTCCGTCTTCGTCCCGTCTTCGTAGTATTCAATTCCGTCTTCGTCCCGAATATTCATTTCTCATTGACTGCTGAAGCAAGTAACATGATGTGGGTCCGTACAGGAAAAATAAAACCTTCTAAATTTTTAATGACATCGATTTGGACTAATCTCGGCTAAAAAAATGTATCTTATTTTTTTCTTAACACTACACAACACGACAGGTATAGGGAAAGGGATATGAGGATGGTCATTCCGACTCGGATGAACCGAGGCCGCATCTTACTCCGGAACATTGGTCCCATCCGTCGTGACCACCTCGGCCTTACCCGGCATCTTGATGACCGAGGTGTCTCTGCCAACCTGCGGTCACCTCGGGCCAGTGTTATGATCAACTACAACCGAGGTCCTGTCCAAGGACCTGACAACTGAACAGTATTGGACGTGAACTCAGACACATTGTTCGCTGCCCTCTGTCATTCCCACCAAATTGTCCTCTATAAATAGCAGAATATTTCACTGAGAAAGGGGATGAACCTTTGGTAACAAAAGCTTGCTCATTCGGTGGATATTTTATAATCGAGTACTCGCTGATATACGGGGCAAGTAAGCATTAGAAAATGATTGACTCGTAAGGTGCAGATCGGATTAACCAAATAATGGACGAAACGGGTACCCAACCCGCGCCTATTCCTATACAGATTTAGATCCTTTTTTGGATATATGAGAGACGGAAAGAAGCAGCTTTACTCTTCTCCGGGTAACCCTCTCCAATACAAAGCTGATGACAGCTACAGGCAATGATCCTCCGTTTTTTTATTTTTAATTACTTAAATTTACAGCGATTATTTAGGAAAAAAAAGCCTATTGTTACTTTAAGGTGAGAAAAAAAATCTTTCGCTAATAGGTCCAATTTCATCGATTATCGCGGGAATGGACTGAAAATGTTTCGTCTTTTCTTTGATCAGTAAAGGAGCTTTACGTTTACAGGTACTTGTCCTTTTTCGCCTTCATCCCGTCTTCATAATATTCAATTCCGTTTTCGTCCCGAACATTCATTTCTCATTGACTGCTGAAGCAAGTAACATGATGTGGGTCCGTACAGGAAAAATAAAACCCTCTAAATTTTTAATGACATCGATTTGGACTAATTTCGGCTAAAAAAATGTATCTTATTTTTTTCTTGACACTACACAACACGACAGGTATAGGGAAAGGGATATGAGGATGGTCATTCCGGCTCGGATGAACCGAGGCCGCATCCTACTCCGGAACATTGGTCCCATCCGTCGTGACCACCTCAGCCTTACCCGGCATCTTGATTACCGAGGTGTTTCTGCCATCCTGTGGTCACCTCGGAGCAGTGTTATGATCAACTACAACCGAGGTCCTGTTCAAGGACCTGACAACCGAACAATAGTGGACGTGACCTCTGACACATTGTCCGCTGCCCTCTGTCCTTCCCTCCAAATTGTCCTCTATAAATAGCAGAATATTCCCCTGAGAAAGGGGATGAATCTTTGGTAACAAAAGCTTGCTCATTTGGTGGATATTTTATAATCGAGTACTCGCTGATATACGTGGCAAGTAAGCATTAGAAAATGATTGACTCGTAAGGTGCAGATCGGATTAACCAAATACTGGACGAAACGGGTACCCGACCCGCGCCTATTCCTATACAGATTTAGACCCTTTTTTGGATATATGAGAGACGGAAAGAAGCAGCTTTACTCTTCTTCGGGTAACTCTCTCCAATACAAAGCTGATGACAGCTACAGGCAATGATCCTCTGTTTTTTATTTTTAATTACTTAAATTTACAGTGATTATTTAGAAAAAAAAAAGTCTATTGTTACTGTATGGGGAGAAAAAAACTATTTCGCTAATGGGTCGTATTTCATCGATTATCGTGCGGGAATGGACTGAAAATGCTTCGTCTTTTCTTTGATCAGTAAAGGAGCTTGACCTTTACAGGTACTTGTCCATTTCCGTCTTCGTCCCGTCTTCGTAGTATTCAATTCCGTCTTCGTCCCGAATATTCATTTCTCATTGACTGCTGAAGCAAGTAACATGATGTGGGTCCGTACAGGAAAAATAAAACCCTCTAAATTTTTAATGACATCGATTTGGACTAATTTCGGCTAAAAAAATGTATCTTATTTTTTTTCTTGACACTACACAACACGACAGGTATTGGGAAAGGGATATGAGGATGGTCATTCCGACTCGGATGAACCGAGGCCGCATCCTACTCCGGAACATTGGTCCCATCCGTCGTGACCACCTCGGTCTTACCCGGCATCTTGATGACCGAGGTGTCTCTGCCATCCTGCGGTCACCTCGGGGCAGTGTTATGATCAACTACAACCGAGGTCCTGTCCAAGGACCTGACAACCGAACAGTAGTGGACGTGACCTCTGACACATTGTCCGCTGCCCTCTGTCATTCCCTACAAATTGTCCTCTATAAATAGCAGAATATTTCACTGAGAAAGGGGATGAATCTTTGGTAACAAAAGCTTGCTCATTCGGTGGATATTTTATAATCGAGTACTCGCTGATATACGTGGCAAGTAAGCATTAGAAAATGATTGACTCGTAAGGTGCAGATCGGATTAACCAAATAATGGACGAAACGGGTACCCGACCCGCGCCTATTCCTATACAGATTTAGACCCTTTTTTGGATATTTGAGAGACGGAAAGAAGCAGCTTTACTCTTCTTCGGGTAACTCTCTCCAATACAAAGCTGATGACAGCTACAGGCAATGATCCTCTGTTTTTTTATTTTTAATTACTTAAATTTACAGTGATTATTTAGGAAAAAAAAAGTCTATTGTTACTGTAAGGGGAGAAAAAAACTATTTCGCTAATGGGTCGTATTTCATCGATTATCGTGCCGGAATGGACTGAAAATGCTTCGTCTTTTCTTTGATCAGTAAAGGAGCTTGACGTTTACAGGTAGTTGTCCATTTCCGTCTTTGTCCCGTCTTCGTAGTATTCAATTCCGTCTTCGTCCCGAATATTCATTTCTCATTGACTGCTGAAGCAAGTAACATGATGTGGGTCCGTACAGGAAAAATAAAACCCTCTAAATTTTTAATGACATCGATTTGGACTAATTTCGGCTAAAAAAATGTATATTATTTTTTTTCTTGACACTACACAACACGACAGATATAGGGAAAGGGAGATGAGGATGGTCATTCCGACTCGGATGAACCGAGGCCGCATCCTACTCCGGAACGTTGGTCCCATCCGTCGTGACCACCTCGGCCTTACCCGGCATCTTGATGACCGAGGTGTCTCTGCCATCCTGCGGTCACCTCGGGGCAGTGTTATGATCAACTACAACCGAGGTCCTGTCCAAGGACCTGACAACTGAACAGTAGTGGACGTGACCTCTGACACATTGTCCGCTGCCCTCTGTCCTTTCCTCCAAATTGTCCTCTATAAATAGCAGAATATTCCACTGAGAAAGGGGATGAATCTTTGGTAACAAAAGCTTGCTCATTCGGTGGATATTTTATAATCGAGTACTCGCTGATATACGGGGCAAGTAAGCATTAGAAAATGATTGACTCGTAAGGTGCAGATCGGATTAACCAAATACTGGACGAAACGGGTACCCAACCCGCGCCTATTCCTATACAGATTTAGACCCTTTTTTGGATATATGAGAGACGGAAAGAAGCAGCTTTACTCTTCTCCGGGTAACCCTCTCCAATACAAAGCTGAAGACAGGTACAGGCAATGATCCTATGTTTTTTATTTTTAATTACTTAAATTTACAGTGATTATTTAGGAAAAAAAAAGTCTATTGTTACTGTAAGGGGAGAAAAAAACTATTTCGCTAATGGGTCGTATTTCATCGATTATCGTGCGGGAATGGACTGAAAATGCTTCGTCTTTTCTTTGATCAGTAAAGGAGCTTGACGCTCGGCTAAAAAAATGTATCTTATTTTTTTCTTGACACTACACAACACGACAGGTATAGGGAAAGTGATATGAGGATGGTCATTCTGACTCGGATGAACCGAGGCCGCATCCTACTCCGGAACATTGGTCCCATCCGTCGTGACCACCTCGGCCTTACCCGGCATCTTGATGACCGAGGTGTCTCTGCCATCCTGCGGTCACCTCGGGGCAGTGTTATGATCAACTACATCCGAGGTCTTGTCCAAGGACCTGACAACTGAACAGTAGTGGACGTGACCTCTGACACATTGTCCGTTGCCCTCTGTCCTTCCCTCCAAATTGTCCTCTATAAATATCAGATTATTCCACTGAGAAAGGGGATGAATCTTTGGTAACAAAAGCTTGGTCATTCGGTGGATATTTTATAATCGAGTACTCGCTGATATACGGGGCAAGTAAGCATTAGAAAATGATTGACTCGTAAGGTGCAGATCGGATTAACCAAATAATGGACGAAACGGGTACCCAACCAGCTCCTATTCCTATACAGATTTAGACCCTTTTTTGGATATATGAGAGATGGAAAGAAGCAGATTTACTCTTCTCCGGGTAATCCTCTCCAATACAAAGCTGATGACAGCTACAGACAATGATCCTCTGTTTTTTATTTTTAATTACTTAAATTTACAGTGATTATTTAGAAAAAAAAAAGTCTATTGTTACTGTATGGGGAGAAAAAAACTATTTCGCTAATGGGTCGTATTTCATCGATTATCGTGCGGGAATGGACTGAAAATGCTTCGTCTTTTCTTTGATCAGTAAAGGAGCTTGACGTTTACAAGTACTTGTCCATTTCCGTCTTCGTCCCGTCTTCGTAGTATTCAATTCCGTCTTCGTCCCGAATATTCATTTCTCATTGACTGCAGAAGCAAGTAACATGATGTGGGTCCGTACAGGAAAAATAAAACCTTCTAAATTTTTAATGACATCGATTTGGACTAATCTCGGCTAAAAAAATGTATCTTATTTTTTTCTTGACACTACACAACACGACAGGTATAGGGAAAGGGATATGAGGATGGTCATTCCGACTCGGATGAACCGAGGCCGCATCCTACTCCGGAACATTGGTCCCATCCGTCGTGACCACCTCGGCCTTACCCGGCATCTTGATGACCGAGTTGTCTCTGCCATCCTGCGGTCACCTCGGGGCAGTGTTATGATCAACTACAACCGAGGTCCTGTCCAAGGATCGGACAACCGAACAGTAGTAGACGTGACCTCTGACACATTGTCCGCTGCCCTCTGTCCTTCCCTCCAAATTGTCCTCCACAAATAGCAGAATATTTCACTGAGAAATGGGATGAATCTTTGGTAAAAAAAGCTTGCTCATTCGGTGGATATTTTATAAACGAGTACTCGCTGATATACGTGGCAAGTAAGCATTAGAAAATTATTGACTCGTAAGGTGCAGATCGGATTAACCAAATAATGGACGAAACGGGTACCCGACCCGCGCCCATTCCTATACAGATTTAGACCCTTTTTTTGATATATGAGAGAGGGAAAGAAGCAGCTTTACTCTTCTCCTGGTAACTCTCTCCAATACAAAGCTGATGACAGCTACAGGCAATGATCCTCTGTTTTTTTATTTTTAATTACTTAAATTTACAGTGATTATTTAGGAAAAAAAAGCCTATTGTTACTTTAAGGGGAGAAAAACTCTTTCGCTAATTGGTCCAATTTCATCGATTATTGTGCGGGAATGGAATGAAAAAATGTTTCGTCTTTTCTTTGATCAGTAAAGGAGCTTTACGTTTACAGGTACTTGTTCTTATTCGTCTTCGTCCTGTCTTCATAATATTCAATTCCGTTTTCGTCCCGAATATTCATTTCTCATTGACTGCTGAAGCAAGTAACATGATGTGGGTCCGTACAGGAAAAATAAAACCCTCTAAATTTTTAATGACATCGATTTGGACTAATTTCGGCTAAAAAAATGTATCTTATTTTTTTCTTGACACTACACAACACGACAGGTATAGGGAAAGGGATATGAGGATGGTCATTCCAACTCGGATGAACCGAGGCCGCATCCTACTCCGGAACATTGGTCCCATCCGTCGTGACCACCTCGGCCTTACCCGGCATCTTGATGACCGAGGTGTCTCTGCCATCCTGCGGTCACCTCGGGGCAGTGTTATGATCAACTACAACCGAGGTCCTGTCCAAGGACCTGACAACTGAACAGTAGTGGACGTGACCTCTGACACATTGTCCGTTGCCCTCTGTCCTTCCCTCCAAATTGTCCTCTATAAATATCAGATTATTCCACTGAGAAAGGGGATGAATCTTTGGTAACAAAAGCTTGCTCATTCGGTGGATATTTTATAATCGAGTACTCGCTAATATACGGGGCAAGTAAGCATTAGAAAATGATTGACTCGTAAGGTGCAGATCGGATTAACCAAATAATGGACGAAACGGGTACCCAACCAGCTCCTATTCCTATACAGATTTAGACTCTTTTTTGGATATATGAGAGATGGAAAGAAGCAGATTTACTCTTCTCCGGGTAATCCTCTCCAATACAAAGCTGATGACAGCTACAGGCAATGATCCTCTGTTTTTTATTTTTAATTACTTAAATTTACAGTGATTATTTAGGAAAAAAAAAGTCTATTGTTACTGTATGGGGAGAAAAAAACTATTTCGCTAATGGGTCGTATTTCATCGATTATCGTGCGGGAATGGACTGAAAATGCTTCGTCTTTTCTTTGATCAGTAAAGGAGCTTGACGTTTACAAGTACTTGTCCATTTCCGTCTTCGTCCCGTCTTCGTAGTATTAAATTCCGTCTTCGTCCCGAATATTCATTTCTCATTGACTGCTGAAGCAAGTAACATGATGTGGGTCCGTACAGGAAAAATAAAACCTTCTAAATTTTTAATGACATCGATTTGGACTAATCTCGGCTAAAAAAATGTATCTTATTTTTTTCTTGACACTACACAACACGACAGGTATAGGGAAAGGGATATGAGGATGGTCATTCCGACTCGGATGAACCGAGGCCGCATGCTGCTCCGGAACATTGGTCCCATCCGTCGTGACCACCTCGGCCTTACCCGGCATCTTGATGACCGAGTTGTCTCTGCCATCCTGCGGTCACCTCGGGGCAGTGTTATGATCAACTACAACCGAGGTCCTGTCCAAGGATCGGACAACCGAACAGTAGTAGACGTGACCTCTGACACATTGTCCGTTGCCCTCTGTCCTTCCCTCCAAATTGTCCTCTACAAATAGCAGAATATTTCACTGAGAAATGGGATGAATCTTTGGTAACAAAAGCTTGCTCATTCGGTGGATATTTTATAAACGAGTACTTGCTGATATATGTGGCAAGTAAGCATTAGAAAATTATTGACTCGTAAGGTGCAGATCGGATTAACCAAATAATGGACGAAACGGGTACCCGACCCGCGCCCATTCCTATACAGATTTAGACCCTTTTTTGGATATATGAGAGAGGGAAAGAAGCAGCTTTACTCTTCTCCGGGTAACTCTCTCCAATACAAAGCTGATGACAGCTACAGGCAATGATCCTCTGTTTTTTTATTTTTAATTACTTAAATTTACAGTGATTATTTAGGAAAAAAAGGCCTATTGTTACTTTAAGGGGAGAAAAAAACTCTTTCGCTAATAGGTCCAATTTCATCGATTATTGTGCGGGAATGGACTGAAAATGTTTCGTCTTTTCTTTGATCAGTAAAGGAGCTTGACGTTTACAGGTAGTTGTCCATTTCCGTCTTTGTCCCGTCTTCGTAGTATTCAATTCCGTCTTCGTCCCGAATATTCATTTCTCATTGACTGCTGAAGCAAGTAACATGATGTGGGTCCGTACAGGAAAAATAAAACCCTCTAAATTTTTAATGACATCGATTTGGACTAATTTCGGCTAAAAAAATGTATCTTATTTTTTTCTTGACACTACACAACACGACAGGTATAGGGAAAGGGATATGAGGATGGTCATTCCGACTCGGATGAACCGAGGCCGCATCCTACTCCGGAACATTTGTCCCATCCGTCGTGACCACCTCGGCCTTACCCGGCATCTTGGTGATCGAGGTGTCTCTGCCATCCTGCGGTCACCTCGGGGCAGTGTTATGATCAACTACAACCGAGGTCCTGTCCAAGGACCTGACAACTGAACAGTAGTGGACGTGACCTCTGACACATTGTCCGCTGCCTTCTGTCCTTCCCTCCAAATTGTCCTCTATAAATAGCAGATTATTCCACTGAGAAAGGGGATGAATCTTTGGTAACAAAAGCTTGCTCATTCGGTGGATATTTTATAATCGAGTACTCGCTGATATACGGGGCAAGTAAGCATTAGAAAATGATTGACTCGTAAGGTGCAGATCGGATTAACCAAATAATGGACGAAACGGGTACCCAACCAGCTCCTATTCCTATACAGATTTAGACCCTTTTTTGGATATATGAGAGACGGAAAGAAGCAGATTTACTCTTCTCCGGGTAATCCTCTCCAATACAAAGCTGATGACAGCTACAGGCAATGATCCTCTGTTTTTTATTTTTAATTACTTAAATTTACAGTGATTATTTAGGAAAAAAAAAGTCTATTGTTACTGTATGGGGAGAAAAAAACTATTTCGCTAATGGGTCGTATTTCATCGATTATCGTGCGGGAATGGACTGAAAATGCTTCGTCTTTTCTTTGATCAGTAAAGGAGCTTGACGTTTACAAGTACTTGTCCATTTCCGTCTTCGTCCCGTCTTCGTAGTATTCAATTCCGTCTTCGTCCCGAATATTCATTTCTCATTGACTGCTGAAGCAAGTAACATGATGTGGGTCCGTACAGGAAAAATAAAACCTTCTAAATTTTTAATGACATCGATTTGGACTAATCTCGGCTAAAAAAATGTATCTTATTTTTTTCTTGACACTACACAACACGACAGGTATAGGGAAAGGGATATGAGGATGGTCATTCCGACTCGGATGAACCGAGGCCGCATCCTACTCCGGAACATTGGTCCCATCCGTCGTGACCACCTCGGCCTTACCCGGCATCTTGATGACCGAGTTGTCTCTGCCATCCTGCGGTCACCTCGGGGCAGTGTTATGATCAACTACAACCGAGGTCCTGTCCAAGGACCGGACAACCGAACAGTAGTAGACGTGACCTATGACACATTGTCCGCTGCCCTCTGTCCTTCCCTCCAAATTGTCCTCTACAAATAGCAGAATATTTCACTGAGAAATGGGATGAATCTTTGGTAACAAAAGCTTGCTCATTCGGTGGATATTTTATAAACGAGTACTCGCTGATATACGTGGCAAGTAAGCATTAGAAAATTATTGACTCGTAAGGTGCAGATCGGATTAACCAAATAATGGACGAAACGGGTACCCGACCCGCGCCCATTCCTATACAGATTTAGACCCTTTTTTGATATATGAGAGAGGGAAAGAAGCAGCTTTACTCTTCTCCGGGTAACTCTCTCCAATACAAAGCTGATGACAGCTACAGGCAATGATCCTCTGTTTTTATATTTTTAATTACTTAAATTTACAGTGATTATTTAGGAAAAAAAATACTATTGTTACTTTAAGGGGAGAAAAAAACTCTTTCGCTAATAGGTCCAATTTCATCGATTATCGCGGGAATGGACTGAAAATGTTTCGTCTTTTCTTTGATCAGTAAAGGAGCTTTACGTTTACAGGTACTTGTCCTTTTTCGCCTTCGTCCCGTCTTCATAATATTCAATTCCGTTTTCGTCCCGAATATTCATTTCTCATTGACTGCTGAAGCAAGTAATATGATGTGGGTCCGTACAGGAAAAATAAAACCTTCTAAATTTTTAATGACATCGATTTGGACTAATTTCGGCTAAAAAAATGTATCTTATTTTTTTCTTGACACTACACAACAAGACAGGTGTAGGGAAAGGGATATGAGGATGGTCATTCCGACTCGGATGAACCGAGGCCGCATCCTACTCCGGAACATTGGTCCCATCCGTCGTGACCACCTCGGCCTTACCCGGCATCTTGATGACCGAGGTGTCTCTGCCATCCTGCGGTCACCTCGGGGCAGTGTTATGATCAACTACAACCGAGGTCCTGTCCAAGGACCTGACAACTGAACAGTAGTGGACGTCACCTCTGACACATTGTCCGCTGCCTTCTGTCCTTCCCTCCAAATTGTCCTCTATAAATAGCAGATTATTCCACTGAGAAAGGGGATGAATCTTTGGTAACAAAAGCTTGCTCATTCGGTGGATATTTTATAATCGAGTACTCGCTGATATACGGGGCAAGTAAGCATTAGAAAATGATTGACTCGTAAGGTGCAGATCGGATTAACCAAATAATGGACGAAACGGGTACCCAACCAGCTCCTATTCCTATACAGATTTAGACCCTTTTTTGGATATATGAGAGATGGAAAGAAGCAGATTTACTCTTCTCCGGGTAATCCTCTCCAATACAAAGCTGATGACAGCTACAGGCAATGATCCTCTGTTTTTTATTTTTAATTACTTAAATTTACAGTGATTATTTAGGAAAAAAAAAGTCTATTGTTACTGTATGGGGAGAAAAAAACTATTTCGCTAATGGGTCGTATTTCATCGATTATCGTGCGGGAATGGACTGAAAATGCTTCGTCTTTTCTTTGATCAGTAAAGGAGCTTGACGTTTACAAGTACTTGTCCATTTCCGTCTTCGTCCCGTCTTCGTAGTATTAAATTCCGTCTTCGTCCCGAATATTCATTTCTCATTGACTGCTGAAGCAAGTAACATGATGTGGGTCCGTACAGGAAAAATAAAACCTTCTAAATTTTTAATGACATCGATTTGGACTAATCTCGGCTAAAAAAATGTATCTTATTTTTTTCTTGACACTACACAACACGACAGGTATAGGGAAAGGGATATGAGGATGGTCATTCCGACTCGGATGAACCGAGGCCGCATCCTACTCCGGAACATTGGTCCCATCCGTCGTGACCACCTCGGCCTTACCAGGCATCTTGATAACCGAGTTGTCTCTGCCATCCTGCGGTCACCTCGGGGCAGTGTTATGATCAACTACAACCGAGGTCCTGTCCAAGGATCGGACAACCGAACAGTAGTAGACGTGACCTCTGACACATTGTCCGCTGCCCTCTGTCCTTCCCTCCAAATTGTCCTCTACAAATAGCAGAATATTTCACTGAGAAATGGGATGAATCTTTGGTAACAAAAGCTTGCTCATTCGGTGGATATTTTATAAACGAGTACTCGCTGATATACGTGGCAAGTAAGCATTAGAAAATTATTGACTCGTAAGGTGCAGATCGGATTAACCAAATAATGGACGAAACGGGTACCCGACCCGCGCCCATTCCTATACAGATTTAGACCCTTTTTTTGATATATGAGAGAGGGAAAGAAGCAGCTTTACTCTTCTCCTGGTAACTCTCTCCAATACAAAGCTGATGACAGCTACAGGCAATGATCCTCTGTTTTTTTATTTTTAATTACTTAAATTTACAGTGATTATTTAGGAAAAAAAAGCCTATTGTTACTTTAAGGGGAGAAAAACTCTTTCGCTAATTGGTCCAATTTCATCGATTATTGTGCGGGAATGGAATGAAAAAATGTTTCGTCTTTTCTTTGATCAGTAAAGGAGCTTTACGTTTACAGGTACTTGTTCTTATTCGTCTTCGTCCTGTCTTCATAATATTCAATTCCGTTTTCGTCCCGAATATTCATTTCTCATTGACTGCTGAAGCAAGTAACATGATGTGGGTCCGTACAGGAAAAATAAAACCCTCTAAATTTTTAATGACATCGATTTGGACTAATTTCGGCTAAAAAAATGTATCTTATTTTTTTCTTGACACTACACAACACGACAGGTATAGGGAAAGGGATATGAGGATGGTCATTCCGACTCGGATGAACCGAGGCCGCATCCTACTCCGGAACATTGGTCCCATCCGTCGTGACCACCTCGGCCTTACCCGGCATCTTGATGACCGAGGTGTCTCTGCCATCCTGCGGTCACCTCGGGGCAGTGTTATGATCAACTACAACCGAGGTCCTGTCCAAGGACCTGACAACTGAACAGTAGTGGACGTGACCTCTGACACATTGTCCGTTGCCCTCTGTCCTTCCCTCCAAATTGTCCTCTATAAATATCAGATTATTCCACTGAGAAAGGGGATGAATCTTTGGTAACAAAAGCTTGCTCATTCGGTGGATATTTTATAATCGAGTACTCGCTAATATACGGGGCAAGTAAGCATTAGAAAATGATTGACTCGTAAGGTGCAGATCGGATTAACCAAATAATGGACGAAACGGGTACCCAACCAGCTCCTATTCCTATACAGATTTAGACTCTTTTTTGGATATATGAGAGATGGAAAGAAGCAGATTTACTCTTCTCCGGGTAATCCTCTCCAATACAAAGCTGATGACAGCTACAGGCAATGATCCTCTGTTTTTTATTTTTAATTACTTAAATTTACAGTGATTATTTAGGAAAAAAAAAGTCTATTGTTACTGTATGGGGAGAAAAAAACTATTTCGCTAATAGGTCGTATTTCATCGATTATCGTGCGGGAATGGACTGAAAATGCTTCGTCTTTTCTTTGATCAGTAAAGGAGCTTGACGTTTACAAGTACTTGTCCATTTCCGTCTTCGTCCCGTCTTCGTAGTATTCAATTCCTTCTTCGTCCCGAATATTCATTTCTCATTGACTGCTGAAGCAAGTAACATGATGTGGGTCCGTACAGGAAAAATAAAACCTTCTAAATTTTTAATGACATCGATTTGGACTAATCTCGGCTAAAAAAATGTATCTTATTTTTTTCTTGACACTACACAACACGACAGGTATAGGGAAAGGGATATGAGGATGGTCATTCCGACTCGGATGAACCGAGGCCGCATCCTACTCCGGAACATTGGTCCCATCCGTCGTGACCACCTCGGCCTTACCCGGCATCTTGATGACCGAGTTGTCTCTGCCATCCTGCGGTCACCTCGGGGCAGTGTTATGATCAACTACAACCGAGGTCCTGTCCAAGGACCGGACAACCGAACAGTAGTAGACGTGACCTATGACACATTGTCCGCTGCCCTCTGTCCTTCCCTCCAAATTGTCCTCTACAAATAGCAGAATATTTCACTGAGAAATGGGATGAATCTTTGGTAACAAAAGCTTGCTCATTCGGTGGATATTTTATAAACGAGTACTCGCTGATATACGTGGCAAGTAAGCATTAGAAAATTATTGACTCGTAAGGTGCAGATCGGATTAACCAAATAATGGACGAAACGGGTACCCGACCCGCGCCCATTCCTATACAGATTTAGACCCTTTTTTGATATATGAGAGAGGGAAAGAAGCAGCTTTACTCTTCTCCGGGTAACTCTCTCCAATACAAAGCTGATGACAGCTACAGGCAATGATCCTCTGTTTTTATATTTTTAATTACTTAAATTTACAGTGATTATTTAGGAAAAAAAATACTATTGTTACTTTAAGGGGAGAAAAAAACTCTTTCGCTAATAGGTCCAATTTCATCGATTATCGCGGGAATGGACTGAAAATGTTTCGTCTTTTCTTTGATCAGTAAAGGAGCTTTACGTTTACAGGTACTTGTCCTTTTTCGCCTTCGTCCCGTCTTCATAATATTCAATTCCGTTTTCGTCCCGAATATTCATTTCTCATTGACTGCTGAAGCAAGTAATATGATGTGGGTCCGTACAGGAAAAATAAAACCTTCTAAATTTTTAATGACATCGATTTGGACTAATTTCGGCTAAAAAAATGTATCTTATTTTTTTCTTGACACTACACAACAAGACAGGTGTAGGGAAAGGGATATGAGGATGGTCATTCCGACTCGGATGAACCGAGGCCGCATCCTACTCCGGAACATTGGTCCCATCCGTCGTGACCACCTCGGCCTTACCCGGCATCTTGATGACCGAGGTGTCTCTGCCATCCTGCGGTCACCTCGGGGCAGTGTTATGATCAACTACAACCGAGGTCCTGTCCAAGGACCTGACAACTGAACAGTAGTGGACGTCACCTCTGACACATTGTCCGCTGCCTTCTGTCCTTCCCTCCAAATTGTCCTCTATAAATAGCAGATTATTCCACTGAGAAAGGGGATGAATCTTTGGTAACAAAAGCTTGCTCATTCGGTGGATATTTTATAATCGAGTACTCGCTGATATACGGGGCAAGTAAGCATTAGAAAATGATTGACTCGTAAGGTGCAGATCGGATTAACCAAATAATGGACGAAACGGGTACCCAACCAGCTCCTATTCCTATACAGATTTAGACCCTTTTTTGGATATATGAGAGATGGAAAGAAGCAGATTTACTCTTCTCCGGGTAATCCTCTCCAATACAAAGCTGATGACAGCTACAGGCAATGATCCTCTGTTTTTTATTTTTAATTACTTAAATTTACAGTGATTATTTAGGAAAAAAAAAGTCTATTGTTACTGTATGGGGAGAAAAAAACTATTTCGCTAATGGGTCGTATTTCATCGATTATCGTGCGGGAATGGACTGAAAATGCTTCGTCTTTTCTTTGATCAGTAAAGGAGCTTGACGTTTACAAGTACTTGTCCATTTCCGTCTTCGTCCCGTCTTCGTAGTATTCAATTCCGTCTTCGTCCCGAATATTCATTTCTCATTGACTGCAGAAGCAAGTAACATGATGTGGGTCCGTACAGGAAAAATAAAACCTTCTAAATTTTTAATGACATCGATTTGGACTAATCTCGGCTAAAAAAATGTATCTTATTTTTTTCTTGACACTACACAACACGACAGGTATAGGGAAAGGGATATGAGGATGGTCATTCCGACTCGGATGAACCGAGGCCGCATCCTACTCCGGAACATTGGTCCCATCCGTCGTGACCACCTCGGCCTTACCCGGCATCTTGATGACCGAGTTGTCTCTGCCATCCTGCGGTCACCTCGGGGCAGTGTTATGATCAACTACAACCGAGGTCCTGTCCAAGGATCGGACAACCGAACAGTAGTAGACGTGACCTCTGACACATTGTCCGCTGCCCTCTGTCCTTCCCTCCAAATTGTCCTCCACAAATAGCAGAATATTTCACTGAGAAATGGGATGAATCTTTGGTAAAAAAAGCTTGCTCATTCGGTGGATATTTTATAAACGAGTACTCGCTGATATACGTGGCAAGTAAGCATTAGAAAATTATTGACTCGTAAGGTGCAGATCGGATTAACCAAATAATGGACGAAACGGGTACCCGACCCGCGCCCATTCCTATACAGATTTAGACCCTTTTTTTGATATATGAGAGAGGGAAAGAAGCAGCTTTACTCTTCTCCTGGTAACTCTCTCCAATACAAAGCTGATGACAGCTACAGGCAATGATCCTCTGTTTTTTTATTTTTAATTACTTAAATTTACAGTGATTATTTAGGAAAAAAAAGCCTATTGTTACTTTAAGGGGAGAAAAACTCTTTCGCTAATTGGTCCAATTTCATCGATTATTGTGCGGGAATGGAATGAAAAAATGTTTCGTCTTTTCTTTGATCAGTAAAGGAGCTTTACGTTTACAGGTACTTGTTCTTATTCGTCTTCGTCCTGTCTTCATAATATTCAATTCCGTTTTCGTCCCGAATATTCATTTCTCATTGACTGCTGAAGCAAGTAACATGATGTGGGTCCGTACAGGAAAAATAAAACCCTCTAAATTTTTAATGACATCGATTTGGACTAATTTCGGCTAAAAAAATGTATCTTATTTTTTTCTTGACACTACACAACACGACAGGTATAGGGAAAGGGATATGAGGATGGTCATTCCGACTCGGATGAACCGAGGCCGCATCCTACTCCGGAACATTTGTCCCATCCGTCGTGACCACCTCGGCCTTACCCGGCATCTTGATGACCGAGGTGTCTCTGCCATCCTGCGGTCACCTCGGGGCAGTGTTATGATCAACTACAACCGAGGTCCTGTCCAAGGACCTGACAACTGAACAGTAGTGGACGTCACCTCTGACACATTGTCCGCTGCCTTCTGTCCTTCCCTCCAAATTGTCCTCTATAAATAGCAGATTATTCCACTGAGAAAGGGGATGAATCTTTGGTAACAAAAGCTTGCTCATTCGGTGGATATTTTATAATCGAGTACTCGCTGATATACGGGGCAAGTAAGCATTAGAAAATGATTGACTCGTAAGGTGCAGATCGGATTAACCAAATAATGGACGAAACGGGTACCCAACCAGCTCCTATTCCTATACAGATTTAGACCCTTTTTTGGATATATGAGAGATGGAAAGAAGCAGATTTACTCTTCTCCGGGTAATCCTCTCCAATACAAAGCTGATGACAGCTACAGGCAATGATCCTCTGTTTTTTATTTTTAATTACTTAAATTTACAGTGATTATTTAGGAAAAAAAAAGTCTATTGTTACTGTATGGGGAGAAAAAAACTATTTCGCTAATGGGTCGTATTTCATCGATTATCGTGCGGGAATGGACTGAAAATGCTTCGTCTTTTCTTTGATCAGTAAAGGAGCTTGACGTTTACAAGTACTTGTCCATTTCCGTCTTCGTCCCGTCTTCGTAGTATTAAATTCCGTCTTCGTCCCGAATATTCATTTCTCATTGACTGCTGAAGCAAGTAACATGATGTGGGTCCGTACAGGAAAAATAAAACCTTCTAAATTTTTAATGACATCGATTTGGACTAATCTCGGCTAAAAAAATGTATCTTATTTTTTTCTTGACACTACACAACACGACAGGTATAGGGAAAGGGATATGAGGATGGTCATTCCGACTCGGATGAACCGAGGCCGCATCCTACTCCGGAACATTGGTCCCATCCGTCGTGACCACCTCGGCCTTACCAGGCATCTTGATAACCGAGTTGTCTCTGCCATCCTGCGGTCACCTCGGGGCAGTGTTATGATCAACTACAACCGAGGTCCTGTCCAAGGATCGGACAACCGAACAGTAGTAGACGTGACCTCTGACACATTGTCCGCTGCCCTCTGTCCTTCCCTCCAAATTGTCCTCTACAAATAGCAGAATATTTCACTGAGAAATGGGATGAATCTTTGGTAACAAAAGCTTGCTCATTCGGTGGATATTTTATAAACGAGTACTCGCTGATATACGTGGCAAGTAAGCATTAGAAAATTATTGACTCGTAAGGTGCAGATCGGATTAACCAAATAATGGACGAAACGGGTACCCGACCCGCGCCCATTCCTATACAGATTTAGACCCTTTTTTTGATATATGAGAGAGGGAAAGAAGCAGCTTTACTCTTCTCCTGGTAACTCTCTCCAATACAAAGCTGATGACAGCTACAGGCAATGATCCTCTGTTTTTTTATTTTTAATTACTTAAATTTACAGTGATTATTTAGGAAAAAAAAGCCTATTGTTACTTTAAGGGGAGAAAAACTCTTTCGCTAATTGGTCCAATTTCATCGATTATTGTGCGGGAATGGAATGAAAAAATGTTTCGTCTTTTCTTTGATCAGTAAAGGAGCTTTACGTTTACAGGTACTTGTTCTTATTCGTCTTCGTCCTGTCTTCATAATATTCAATTCCGTTTTCGTCCCGAATATTCATTTCTCATTGACTGCTGAAGCAAGTAACATGATGTGGGTCCGTACAGGAAAAATAAAACCCTCTAAATTTTTAATGACATCGATTTGGACTAATTTCGGCTAAAAAAATGTATCTTATTTTTTTCTTGACACTACACAACACGACAGGTATAGGGAAAGGGATATGAGGATGGTCATTCCGACTCGGATGAACCGAGGCCGCATCCTACTCCGGAACATTGGTCCCATCCGTCGTGACCACCTCGGCCTTACCCGGCATCTTGATGACCGAGGTGTCTCTGCCATCCTGCGGTCACCTCGGGGCAGTGTTATGATCAACTACAACCGAGGTCCTGTCCAAGGACCTGACAACTGAACAGTAGTGGACGTGACCTCTGACACATTGTCCGTTGCCCTCTGTCCTTCCCTCCAAATTGTCCTCTATAAATATCAGATTATTCCACTGAGAAAGGGGATGAATCTTTGGTAACAAAAGCTTGCTCATTCGGTGGATATTTTATAATCGAGTACTCGCTAATATACGGGGCAAGTAAGCATTAGAAAATGATTGACTCGTAAGGTGCAGATCGGATTAACCAAATAATGGACGAAACGGGTACCCAACCAGCTCCTATTCCTATACAGATTTAGACTCTTTTTTGGATATATGAGAGATGGAAAGAAGCAGATTTACTCTTCTCCGGGTAATCCTCTCCAATACAAAGCTGATGACAGCTACAGGCAATGATCCTCTGTTTTTTATTTTTAATTACTTAAATTTACAGTGATTATTTAGGAAAAAAAAAGTCTATTGTTACTGTATGGGGAGAAAAAAACTATTTCGCTAATAGGTCGTATTTCATCGATTATCGTGCGGGAATGGACTGAAAATGCTTCGTCTTTTCTTTGATCAGTAAAGGAGCTTGACGTTTACAAGTACTTGTCCATTTCCGTCTTCGTCCCGTCTTCGTAGTATTCAATTCCTTCTTCGTCCCGAATATTCATTTCTCATTGACTGCTGAAGCAAGTAACATGATGTGGGTCCGTACAGGAAAAATAAAACCTTCTAAATTTTTAATGACATCGATTTGGACTAATCTCGGCTAAAAAAATGTATCTTATTTTTTTCTTGACACTACACAACACGACAGGTATAGGGAAAGGGATATGAGGATGGTCATTCCGACTCGGATGAACCGAGGCCGCATCCTACTCCGGAACATTGGTCCCATCCGTCGTGACCACCTCGGCCTTACCCGGCATCTTGATGACCGAGTTGTCTCTGCCATCCTGCGGTCACCTCGGGGCAGTGTTATGATCAACTACAACCGAGGTCCTGTCCAAGGACCGGACAACCGAACAGTAGTAGACGTGACCTATGACACATTGTCCGCTGCCCTCTGTCCTTCCCTCCAAATTGTCCTCTACAAATAGCAGAATATTTCACTGAGAAATGGGATGAATCTTTGGTAACAAAAGCTTGCTCATTCGGTGGATATTTTATAAACGAGTACTCGCTGATATACGTGGCAAGTAAGCATTAGAAAATTATTGACTCGTAAGGTGCAGATCGGATTAACCAAATAATGGACGAAACGGGTACCCGACCCGCGCCCATTCCTATACAGATTTAGACCCTTTTTTGATATATGAGAGAGGGAAAGAAGCAGCTTTACTCTTCTCCGGGTAACTCTCTCCAATACAAAGCTGATGACAGCTACAGGCAATGATCCTCTGTTTTTATATTTTTAATTACTTAAATTTACAGTGATTATTTAGGAAAAAAAATACTATTGTTACTTTAAGGGGAGAAAAAAACTCTTTCGCTAATAGGTCCAATTTCATCGATTATCGCGGGAATGGACTGAAAATGTTTCGTCTTTTCTTTGATCAGTAAAGGAGCTTTACGTTTACAGGTACTTGTCCTTTTTCGCCTTCGTCCCGTCTTCATAATATTCAATTCCGTTTTCGTCCCGAATATTCATTTCTCATTGACTGCTGAAGCAAGTAATATGATGTGGGTCCGTACAGGAAAAATAAAACCTTCTAAATTTTTAATGACATCGATTTGGACTAATTTCGGCTAAAAAAATGTATCTTATTTTTTTCTTGACACTACACAACAAGACAGGTGTAGGGAAAGGGATATGAGGATGGTCATTCCGACTCGGATGAACCGAGGCCGCATCCTACTCCGGAACATTGGTCCCATCCGTCGTGACCACCTCGGCCTTACCCGGCATCTTGATGACCGAGGTGTCTCTGCCATCCTGCGGTCACCTCGGGGCAGTGTTATGATCAACTACAACCGAGGTCCTGTCCAAGGACCTGACAACTGAACAGTAGTGGACGTCACCTCTGACACATTGTCCGCTGCCTTCTGTCCTTCCCTCCAAATTGTCCTCTATAAATAGCAGATTATTCCACTGAGAAAGGGGATGAATCTTTGGTAACAAAAGCTTGCTCATTCGGTGGATATTTTATAATCGAGTACTCGCTGATATACGGGGCAAGTAAGCATTAGAAAATGATTGACTCGTAAGGTGCAGATCGGATTAACCAAATAATGGACGAAACGGGTACCCAACCAGCTCCTATTCCTATACAGATTTAGACCCTTTTTTGGATATATGAGAGATGGAAAGAAGCAGATTTACTCTTCTCCGGGTAATCCTCTCCAATACAAAGCTGATGACAGCTACAGGCAATGATCCTCTGTTTTTTATTTTTAATTACTTAAATTTACAGTGATTATTTAGGAAAAAAAAAGTCTATTGTTACTGTATGGGGAGAAAAAAACTATTTCGCTAATGGGTCGTATTTCATCGATTATCGTGCGGGAATGGACTGAAAATGCTTCGTCTTTTCTTTGATCAGTAAAGGAGCTTGACGTTTACAAGTACTTGTCCATTTCCGTCTTCGTCCCGTCTTCGTAGTATTAAATTCCGTCTTCGTCCCGAATATTCATTTCTCATTGACTGCTGAAGCAAGTAACATGATGTGGGTCCGTACAGGAAAAATAAAACCTTCTAAATTTTTAATGACATCGATTTGGACTAATCTCGGCTAAAAAAATGTATCTTATTTTTTTCTTGACACTACACAACACGACAGGTATAGGGAAAGGGATATGAGGATGGTCATTCCGACTCGGATGAACCGAGGCCGCATCCTACTCCGGAACATTGGTCCCATCCGTCGTGACCACCTCGGCCTTACCAGGCATCTTGATAACCGAGTTGTCTCTGCCATCCTGCGGTCACCTCGGGGCAGTGTTATGATCAACTACAACCGAGGTCCTGTCCAAGGATCGGACAACCGAACAGTAGTAGACGTGACCTCTGACACATTGTCCGCTGCCCTCTGTCCTTCCCTCCAAATTGTCCTCTACAAATAGCAGAATATTTCACTGAGAAATGGGATGAATCTTTGGTAACAAAAGCTTGCTCATTCGGTGGATATTTTATAAACGAGTACTCGCTGATATACGTGGCAAGTAAGCATTAGAAAATTATTGACTCGTAAGGTGCAGATCGGATTAACCAAATAATGGACGAAACGGGTACCCGACCCGCGCCCATTCCTATACAGATTTAGACCCTTTTTTTGATATATGAGAGAGGGAAAGAAGCAGCTTTACTCTTCTCCTGGTAACTCTCTCCAATACAAAGCTGATGACAGCTACAGGCAATGATCCTCTGTTTTTTTATTTTTAATTACTTAAATTTACAGTGATTATTTAGGAAAAAAAAGCCTATTGTTACTTTAAGGGGAGAAAAACTCTTTCGCTAATTGGTCCAATTTCATCGATTATTGTGCGGGAATGGAATGAAAAAATGTTTCGTCTTTTCTTTGATCAGTAAAGGAGCTTTACGTTTACAGGTACTTGTTCTTATTCGTCTTCGTCCTGTCTTCATAATATTCAATTCCGTTTTCGTCCCGAATATTCATTTCTCATTGACTGCTGAAGCAAGTAACATGATGTGGGTCCGTACAGGAAAAATAAAACCCTCTAAATTTTTAATGACATCGATTTGGACTAATTTCGGCTAAAAAAATGTATCTTATTTTTTTCTTGACACTACACAACACGACAGGTATAGGGAAAGGGATATGAGGATGGTCATTCCGACTCGGATGAACCGAGGCCGCATCCTACTCCGGAACATTGGTCCCATCCGTCGTGACCACCTCGGCCTTACCCGGCATCTTGATGACCGAGGTGTCTCTGCCATCCTGCGGTCACCTCGGGGCAGTGTTATGATCAACTACAACCGAGGTCCTGTCCAAGGACCTGACAACTGAACAGTAGTGGACGTGACCTCTGACACATTGTCCGTTGCCCTCTGTCCTTCCCTCCAAATTGTCCTCTATAAATATCAGATTATTCCACTGAGAAAGGGGATGAATCTTTGGTAACAAAAGCTTGCTCATTCGGTGGATATTTTATAATCGAGTACTCGCTAATATACGGGGCAAGTAAGCATTAGAAAATGATTGACTCGTAAGGTGCAGATCGGATTAACCAAATAATGGACGAAACGGGTACCCAACCAGCTCCTATTCCTATACAGATTTAGACTCTTTTTTGGATATATGAGAGATGGAAAGAAGCAGATTTACTCTTCTCCGGGTAATCCTCTCCAATACAAAGCTGATGACAGCTACAGGCAATGATCCTCTGTTTTTTATTTTTAATTACTTAAATTTACAGTGATTATTTAGGAAAAAAAAAGTCTATTGTTACTGTATGGGGAGAAAAAAACTATTTCGCTAATAGGTCGTATTTCATCGATTATCGTGCGGGAATGGACTGAAAATGCTTCGTCTTTTCTTTGATCAGTAAAGGAGCTTGACGTTTACAAGTACTTGTCCATTTCCGTCTTCGTCCCGTCTTCGTAGTTTTAAATTCCGTCTTCGTCCCGAATATTCATTTCTCATTGACTGCTGAAGCAAGTAACATGATGTGGGTCCGTACAGGAAAAATAAAACCTTCTAAATTTTTAATGACATCGATTTGGACTAATCTCGGCTAAAAAAATGTATCTTATTTTTTTCTTGACACTACACAACACGACAGGTATAGGGAAAGGGATATGAGGATGGTCATTCCGACTCGGATGAACCGAGGCCGCATGCTACTCCGGAACATTGGTCCCATCCGTCGTGACCACCTCGGCCTTACCCGGCATCTTGATGACCGAGTTGTCTCTGCCATCCTGCGGTCACCTCGGGGCAGTGTTATGATCAACTACAACCGAGGTCCTGTCCAAGGATCGGACAACCGAACAGTAGTAGACGTGACCTCTGACACATTGTCCGCTGCCCTCTGTCCTTCCCTCCAAATTGTCCTCTACAAATAGCAGAATATTTCACTGAGAAATGGGATGAATCTTTGGTAACAAAAGCTTGCTCATTCGGTGGATATTTTATAAACGAGTACTTGCTGATATATGTGGCAAGTAAGCATTAGAAAATTATTGACTCGTAAGGTACAGATCGGATTAACCAAATAATGGACGAAACGGGTACCCGACCCGCGCCCATTCCTATACAGATTTAGACCCTTTTTTGGATATATGAGAGAGGGAAAGAAGCAGCTTTACTCTTCTCCGGGTAACTCTCTCCAATACAAAGCTGATGACAGCTACAGGCAATGATCCTCTGTTTTTTTATTTTTAATTACTTAAATTTACAGTGATTATTTAGGAAAAAAAGGCCTATTGTTACTTTAAGGGGAGAAAAAAACTCTTTCGCTAATAGGTCCAATTTCATCGATTATTGTGCGGGAATGGACTGAAAATGTTTCGTCTTTTCTTTGATCAGTAAAGGAGCTTGACGTTTACAGGTAGTTGTCCATTTCCGTCTTTGTCCCGTCTTCGTAGTATTCAATTCCGTCTTCGTCCCGAATATTCATTTCTCATTGACTGCTGAAGCAAGTAACATGATGTGGGTCCGTACAGGAAAAATAAAACCCTCTAAATTTTTAATGACATCGATTTGGACTAATTTCGGCTAAAAAAATGTATCTTATTTTTTTCTTGACACTACACAACACGACAGGTATAGGGAAAGGGATATGAGGATGGTCATTCCGACTCGGATGAACCGAGGCCGCATCCTACTCCGGAACATTTGTCCCATCCGTCGTGACCACCTCGGCCTTACCCGGCATCTTGGTGATCGAGGTGTCTCTGCCATCCTGCGGTCACCTCGGGGCAGTGTTATGATCAACTACAACCGAGGTCCTGTCCAAGGACCTGACAACTGAACAGTAGTGGACGTGACCTCTGACACATTGTCCGCTGCCTTCTGTCCTTCCCTCCAAATTGTCCTCTATAAATAGCAGATTATTCCACTGAGAAAGGGGATGAATCTTTGGTAACAAAAGCTTGCTCATTCGGTGGATATTTTATAATCGAGTACTCGCTGATATACGGGGCAAGTAAGCATTAGAAAATGATTGACTCGTAAGGTGCAGATCGGATTAACCAAATAATGGACGAAACGGGTACCCAACCAGCTCCTATTCCTATACAGATTTAGACCCTTTTTTGGATATATGAGAGACGGAAAGAAGCAGATTTACTCTTCTCCGGGTAATCCTCTCCAATACAAAGCTGATGACAGCTACAGGCAATGATCCTCTGTTTTTTATTTTTAATTACTTAAATTTACAGTGATTATTTAGGAAAAAAAAAGTCTATTGTTACTGTATGGGGAGAAAAAAACTATTTCGCTAATGGGTCGTATTTCATCGATTATCGTGCGGGAATGGACTGAAAATGCTTCGTCTTTTCTTTGATCAGTAAAGGAGCTTGACGTTTACAAGTACTTGTCCATTTCCGTCTTCGTCCCGTCTTCGTAGTATTCAATTCCGTCTTCGTCCCGAATATTCATTTCTCATTGACTGCTGAAGCAAGTAACATGATGTGGGTCCGTACAGGAAAAATAAAACCTTCTAAATTTTTAATGACATCGATTTGGACTAATCTCGGCTAAAAAAATGTATCTTATTTTTTTCTTGACACTACACAACACGACAGGTATAGGGAAAGGGATATGAGGATGGTCATTCCGACTCGGATGAACCGAGGCCGCATCCTACTCCGGAACATTGGTCCCATCCGTCGTGACCACCTCGGCCTTACCCGGCATCTTGATGACCGAGTTGTCTCTGCCATCCTGCGGTCACCTCGGGGCAGTGTTATGATCAACTACAACCGAGGTCCTGTCCAAGGACCGGACAACCGAACAGTAGTAGACGTGACCTATGACACATTGTCCGCTGCCCTCTGTCCTTCCCTCCAAATTGTCCTCTACAAATAGCAGAATATTTCACTGAGAAATGGGATGAATCTTTGGTAACAAAAGCTTGCTCATTCGGTGGATATTTTATAAACGAGTACTCGCTGATATACGTGGCAAGTAAGCATTAGAAAATTATTGACTCGTAAGGTGCAGATCGGATTAACCAAATAATGGACGAAACGGGTACCCGACCCGCGCCCATTCCTATACAGATTTAGACCCTTTTTTGATATATGAGAGAGGGAAAGAAGCAGCTTTACTCTTCTCCGGGTAACTCTCTCCAATACAAAGCTGATGACAGCTACAGGCAATGATCCTCTGTTTTTATATTTTTAATTACTTAAATTTACAGTGATTATTTAGGAAAAAAAATACTATTGTTACTTTAAGGGGAGAAAAAAACTCTTTCGCTAATAGGTCCAATTTCATCGATTATCGCGGGAATGGACTGAAAATGTTTCGTCTTTTCTTTGATCAGTAAAGGAGCTTTACGTTTACAGGTACTTGTCCTTTTTCGCCTTCGTCCCGTCTTCATAATATTCAATTCCGTTTTCGTCCCGAATATTCATTTCTCATTGACTGCTGAAGCAAGTAATATGATGTGGGTCCGTACAGGAAAAATAAAACCTTCTAAATTTTTAATGACATCGATTTGGACTAATTTCGGCTAAAAAAATGTATCTTATTTTTTTCTTGACACTACACAACAAGACAGGTGTAGGGAAAGGGATATGAGGATGGTCATTCCGACTCGGATGAACCGAGGCCGCATCCTACTCCGGAACATTGGTCCCATCCGTCGTGACCACCTCGGCCTTACCCGGCATCTTGATGACCGAGGTGTCTCTGCCATCCTGCGGTCACCTCGGGGCAGTGTTATGATCAACTACAACCGAGGTCCTGTCCAAGGACCTGACAACTGAACAGTAGTGGACGTCACCTCTGACACATTGTCCGCTGCCTTCTGTCCTTCCCTCCAAATTGTCCTCTATAAATAGCAGATTATTCCACTGAGAAAGGGGATGAATCTTTGGTAACAAAAGCTTGCTCATTCGGTGGATATTTTATAATCGAGTACTCGCTGATATACGGGGCAAGTAAGCATTAGAAAATGATTGACTCGTAAGGTGCAGATCGGATTAACCAAATAATGGACGAAACTGGTACCCAACCAGCTCCTATTCCTATACAGATTTAGACCCTTTTTTGGATATATGAGAGATGGAAAGAAGCAGATTTACTCTTCTCCGGGTAATCCTCTCCAATACAAAGCTGATGACAGCTACAGGCAATGATCCTCTGTTTTTTATTTTTAATTACTTAAATTTACAGTGATTATTTAGGAAAAAAAAAGTCTATTGTTACTGTATGGGGAGAAAAAAACTATTTCGCTAATGGGTCGTATTTCATCGATTATCGTGCGGGAATGGACTGAAAATGCTTCGTCTTTTCTTTGATCAGTAAAGGAGCTTGACGTTTACAAGTACTTGTCCATTTCCGTCTTCGTCCCGTCTTCGTAGTATTAAATTCCGTCTTCGTCCCGAATATTCATTTCTCATTGACTGCTGAAGCAAGTAACATGATGTGGGTCCGTACAGGAAAAATAAAACCTTCTAAATTTTTAATGACATCGATTTGAACTAATCTCGGCTAAAAAAATGTATCTTATTTTTTTCTTGACACTACACAACACGACAGGTATAGGGAAAGGGATATGAGGATGGTCATTCCGACTCGGATGAACCGAGGCCGCATCCTACTCCGGAACATTGGTCCCATCCGTCGTGACCACCTCGGCCTTACCAGGCATCTTGATAACCGAGTTGTCTCTGCCATCCTGCGGTCACCTCGGGGCAGTGTTATGATCAACTACAACCGAGGTCCTGTCCAAGGATCGGACAACCGAACAGTAGTAGACGTGACCTCTGACACATTGTCCGCTGCCCTCTGTCCTTCCCTCCAAATTGTCCTCTACAAATAGCAGAATATTTCACTGAGAAATGGGATGAATCTTTGGTAACAAAAGCTTGCTCATTCGGTGGATATTTTATAAACGAGTACTTGCTGATATATGTGGCAAGTAAGCATTAGAAAATTATTGACTCGTAAGGTGCAGATCGGATTAACCAAATAATGGACGAAACGGGTACCCGACCCGCGCCCATTCCTATACAGATTTAGACCCTTTTTTGGATATATGAGAGAGGGAAAGAAGCAGCTTTACTCTTCTCCGGGTAACTCTCTCCAATACAAAGCTGATGACAGCTACAGGCAATGATCCTCTGTTTTTTTATTTTTAATTACTTAAATTTACAGTGATTATTTAGGAAAAAAAGGCCTATTGTTACTTTAAGGGGAGAAAAAAACTCTTTCGCTAATAGGTCCAATTTCATCGATTATTGTGCGGGAATGGACTGAAAATGTTTCGTCTTTTCTTTGATCAGTAAAGGAGCTTTACGTTTACAGGTACTTGTCCTTTTTCGTCTTCGTCCTGTCTTCATAATATTCAATTCCGTTTTCGTCCCGAATATTCATTTCTCATTGACTGCTGAAGCAAGTAACATGATGTGGGTCCGTACAGGAAAAATAAAACCCTCTAAATTTTTAATGACATCGATTTGGACTAATTTCGGCTAAAAAAATGTATCTTATTTTTTTCTTGACACTACACAACACGACAGGTATAGGGAAAGGGATATGAGGATGGTCATTCCGACTCGGATGAACCGAGGCCGCATCCTACTCCGGAACATTGGTCCCATCCGTCGTGACCACCTCGGCCTTACCCGGCATCTTGATGACCGAGGTGTCTCTGCCATCCTGCGGTCACCTCGGGGCAGTGTTATGATCAACTATAACCGAGGTCCTGTCCAAGGACCTGACAACTGAACAGTAGTGGACGTGACCTCTGACACATTGTCCGCTGCCTTCTGTCCTTCCCTCCAAATTGTCCTCTATAAATAGCAGATTATTCCACTGAGAAAGGGGATGAATCTTTGGTAACAAAAGCTTGCTCATTCGGTGGATATTTTATAATCGAGTACTCGCTGATATACGGGGCAAGTAAGCATTAGAAAATGATTGACTCGTAAGGTGCAGATCGGATTAACCAAATAATGGACGAAACGGTACCCAACCAGCTCCTATTCCTATACAGATTTAAACCCTTTTTTGGATATATGAGAGACGGAAAGAAGCAGATTTACTCTTCTCCGGGTAATCCTCTCCAATACAAAGCTGATGACAGCTACAGGCAATGATCCTCTGTTTTTTATTTTTAATTACTTAAATTTACAGTGATTATTTAGGAAAAAAAAAGTCTATTGTTACTGTATGGGGAGAAAAAAACTATTTCGCTAATGGGTCGTATTTCATCGATTATCGTGCGGGAATGGACTGAAAATGCTTCGTCTTTTCTTTGATCAGTAAAGGAGCTTGACGTTTACAAGTACTTGTCCATTTCCGTCTTCGTCCCGTCTTCGTAGTATTCAATTCCATCTTCGTCCCGAATATTCATTTCTCATTGACTGCTGAAGCAAGTAACATGATGTGGGTCCGTACAGGAAAAATAAAACCTTCTAAATTTTTAATGACATCGATTTGGACTAATCTCGGCTAAAAAAATGTATCTTATTTTTTTCTTGACACTACACAACACGACAGGTATAGGGAAAGGGATATGAGGATGGTCATTCCGACTCGGATGAACCGAGGCCGCATCCTACTCCGGAACATTGGTCCCATCCGTCGTGACCACCTCGGCCTTACCCGGCATCTTGATGACCGAGTTGTCTCTGCCATCCTGCGGTCACCTCGGGGCAGTGTTATGATCAACTACAACCGAGGTCCTGTCCAAGGACCGGACAACCGAACAGTAGTAGACGTGACCTATGACACATTGTCCGCTGCCCTCTGTCCTTCCCTCCAAATTGTCCTCTACAAATAGCAGAATATTTCACTGAGAAATGGGATGAATCTTTGGTAACAAAAGCTTGCTCATTCGGTGGATATTTTATAAACGAGTACTCGCTGATATACGTGGCAAGTAAGCATTAGAAAATTATTGACTCGTAAGGTGCAGATCGGATTAACCAAATAATGGACGAAACGGGTACCCGACCCGCGCCCATTCCTATACAGATTTAGACCCTTTTTTGATATATGAGAGAGGGAAAGAAGCAGCTTTACTCTTCTCCGGGTAACTCTCTCCAATACAAAGCTGATGACAGCTACAGGCAATGATCCTCTGTTTTTATATTTTTAATTACTTAAATTTACAGTGATTATTTAGGAAAAAAAATCCTATTGTTACTTTAAGGGGAGAAAAAAACTCTTTCGCTAATAGGTCCAATTTCATCGATTATCGCGGGAATGGACTGAAAATGTTTCGTCTTTTCTTTGATCAGTAAAGGAGCTTTACGTTTACAGGTACTTGTCCTTTTTCGCTTTCGTCCCGTCTTCATAATATTCAATTCCGTTTTCGTCCCGAATATTCATTTCTCATTGACTGCTGAAGCAAGTAACATGATGTGGGTCCGTACAGGAAAAATAAAACCCTCTAAATTTTTAATGACATCGATTTGGACTAATTTCGGCTAAAAAAATGTATCTTATTTTTTTCTTGACACTACACAACAAGACAGGTGTAGGGAAAGGGATATGAGGATGGTCATTCCGACTCGGATGAACCGAGGCCGCATCCTACTCCGGAACATTGGTCCCATCCGTCGTGACCACCTCGGCCTTACCCGGCATCTTGATGACCGAGGTGTCTCTGCCATCCTGCGGTCACCTCGGGGCAGTGTTATGATCAACTACAACCGAGGTCCTGTCCAAGGACCTGACAACTGAACAGTAGTGGACGTGACCTCTGACACATTGTCCGCTGCCTTCTGTCCTTCCCTCCAAATTGTCCTCTATAAATAGCAGATTATTCCACTGAGAAAGGGGATGAATCTTTGGTAACAAAAGCTTGCTCATTCGGTGGATATTTTATAATCGAGTACTCGCTGATATACGGGGCAAGTAAGCATTAGAAAATGATTGACTCGTAAGGTGCAGATCGGATTAACCAAATAATGGACGAAACGGGTACCCAACCAGCTCCTATTCCTATACAGATTTAGACCCTTTTTTGGATATATGAGAGAGGGAAAGAAGCAGATTTACTCTTCTCCGGGTAATCCTCTCCAATACAAAGCTAATGACAGCTACAGGCAATGATCCTCTGTTTTTTATTTTTAATTACTTAAATTTACAGTGATTATTTAGGAAAAAAAAGTCTATTGTTACTGTATGGGGAGAAAAAAACTATTTCGCTAATGGGTTGTATTTCATCGATTATCGTGCGGGAATGGACTGAAAATGCTTCGTCTTTTCTTTGATCAGTAAAGGAGCTTGACGTTTACAAGTACTTGTCCATTTCCGTCTTCGTCCCGTCTTCGTAGTATTAAATTCCGTCTTCGTCCCGAATATTCATTTCTCATTGACTACTGAAGCAAGTAACATGATGTGGGTCCGTACAGGAAAAATAAAACCTTCTAAATTTTTAATGACATCGATTTGGACTAATCTCGGCTAAAAAAATGTATCTTATTTTTTTCTTGACACTACACAACACGACAGGTATAGGGAAAGGGATATGAGGATGGTCATTCCGACTCGGATGAACCGAGGCCGCATCCTACTCCAGAACATTGGTCCCATCCGTCGTGACCACCTCGGCCTTACCCGGCATCTTGATGACCGAGTTGTCTCTGCCATCCTGCGGTCACCTCGGGGCAGTGTTATGATCAACTACAACCGAGGTCCTGTCCAAGGATCGGACAACCGAACAGTAGTAGACGTGACCTCTGACACATTGTCCGCTGCCCTCTGTCCTTCCCTCCAAATTGTCCTCTACAAATAGCAGAATATTTCACTGAGAAATGGGATGAATCTTTGGTAACAAAAGCTTGCTCATTCGGTGGATATTTTATAAACGAGTACTTGCTGATATATGTGGCAAGTAAGCATTAGAAAATTATTGACTCGTAAGGTGCAGATCGGATTAACCAAATAATGGACGAAACGGGTACCCGACCCGCGCCCATTCCTATACAGATTTAGACCCTTTTTTGGATATATGAGAGAGGGAAAGAAGCAGCTTTACTCTTCTCCGGGTAACTCTCTCCAATACAAAGCTGATGACAGCTACAGGCAATGATCCTCTGTTTTTTTATTTTTAATTACTTAAATTTACAGTGATTATTTAGGAAAAAAAGGCCTATTGTTACTTTAAGGGGAGAAAAAAACTCTTTCGCTAATAGGTCCAATTTCATCGATTATTGTGCGGGAATGGACTGAAAATGTTTCGTCTTTTCTTTGATCAGTAAAGGAGCTTTACGTTTACTGGTACTTGTCCTTTTTCGTCTTCGTCCTGTCTTCATAATATTCAATTCTGTTTTCGTCCCGAATATTCATTTCTCATTGACTGCTGAAGCAAGTAACATGATGTGGGTCCGTACAGGAAAAATAAAACCCTCTAAATTTTTAATGACATCGATTTGGACTAATTTCGGCTAAAAAAATGTATCTTATTTTTTTCTTGACACTACACAACACGACAGGTATAGGGAAAGGGATATGAGGATGGTCATTCCGACTCGGATGAACCGAGGCCGCATCCTACTCTGGAACATTGGTCCCATCCGTCGTGACCACCTCGGCCTTACCCGGCATCTTGATGACCGAGGTGTCTCTGCCATCCTGCGGTCACCTCGGGGCAGTGTTATGATCAACTACAACCGAGGTCCTGTCCAAGGACCTGACAACTGAACAGTAGTGGACGTGACCTCTGACACATTGTCCGCTGCCTTCTGTCCTTCCCTCCAAATTGTCCTCTATAAATAGCAGATTATTCCACTGAGAAAGGGGATGAATCTTTGGTAACAAAAGCTTGCTCATTCGGTGGATATTTTATAATCGAGTACTCGCTGATATACGGGGAAGTAAGCATTAGAAAATGATTGACTCGTAAGGTGCAGATCGGATTAACCAAATAATGGACGAAACGGGTACCCAACCAGCTCCTATTCCTAAACAGATTTAGACCCTTTTTTGGATATATGAGAGACGGAAAGAAGCAGATTTACTCTTCTCCGGGTAATCCTCTCCAATACAAAGCTGATGACAGCTACAGGCAATGATCCTCTGTTTTTTATTTTTAATTACTTAAATTTACAGTGATTATTTAGGAAAAAAAAAGTCTATTGTTACTGTATGGGGAGAAAAAAACTATTTCGCTAATGGGTCGTATTTCATCGATTATCGTGCGGGAATGGACTGAAAATGCTTCGTCTTTTCTTTGATCAGTAAAGGAGCTCGACGTTTACAAGTACTTGTCCATTTCCGTCTTCGTCCCGTCTTCGTAGTATTCAATTCCGTCTTCGTCCCGAATATTCATTTCTCATTGACTGCTGAAGCAAGTAACATGATGTGGGTCCGTACAGGAAAAATAAAACCTTCTAAATTTTTAATGACATCGATTTGGACTAATCTCGGCTAAAAAAATGTATCTTATTTTTTTCTTGACACTACACAACACGACAGGTATAGCGAAAGGGATATGAGGATGGTCATTCCGACTCGGATGAACCGAGGCCGCATCTTACTCCGGAACATTGGTCCCATCCGTCGTGACCACCTCGGCCTTACCCGGCATCTTGATGACCGAGGTGTCTCTGCTAACCTGCGGTCACCTCGGGCCAGTGTTATGATCAACTACAACCGAGGTCCTGTCCAAGGACCTGACAACTGAACAGTATTGGACGTGAACTCTGACACATTGTTCGCTGCCCTCTGTCATTCCCTCCAAATTGTCCTCTATAAATAGCAGAATATTTCACTGAGAAAGGGGATGAATCTTTGGTAACAAAAGCTTGCTCATTCGGTGGATATTTTATAATCGAGTACTCGCTGATATACGGGGTAAGTAAGCATTAGAAAATGATTGACTCGTAAGGTGCAGATCGGATTAACCAAATAATGGACGAAACGGGTACCCAACCCACGCCTATTCCTATACAGATTTAGACCCTTTTTTGGATATATGAGAGACGGAAAGAAGCAGCTTTACTCTTCTCCGGGTAACCCTCTCCAATACAAAGCTGATGACAGCTACAGGCAATGATCCTCCGTTTTTTTATTTTTAATTACTTAAATTTACAGTGATTATTTAGGAAAAAAAAGCCTATTGTTACTTTAAGGTGAGAAAAAAAATCTTTCGCTAATAGGTCCAATTTCATCGATTATCGCGGGAATGGACTGAAAATGTTTCGTCTTTTCTTTGATCAGTAAAGGAGCTTTACGTTTACAGGTACTTGTCCTTTTTCGCCTTCGTCCCGTCTTCATAATATTCAATTCCGTTTTCGTCCCGAATATTCATTTCTCATTGACTGCTGAAGCAAGTAACATGATGTGGGTCCGTACAGGAAAAATAAAACCCTCTAAATTTTTAATGACATCGATTTGGACTAATTTCGGCTAAAAAAATGTATCTTATTTTTTTCTTGACACTACACAACACGACAGGTATAGGGAAAGGGATATGAGGATGGTCATTCCGGCTCGGATGAACCGAGGCCGCATCCTACTCCGGAACATTGGTCCCATCCGTCGTGACCACCTCAGCCTTACCCGGCATCTTGATGACCGAGGTGTCTCTGCCATCCTGCGGTCACCTCGGGGCAGTGTTATGATCAACTACAACCGAGGTCCTGTCCAAGGACCTGACAACCGAACAGTAGTAGACGTGACCTCTGACACATTGTCCGCTGCCCTCTGTCCTTCCCTCCAAATTGTCCTCTACAAATAGCAGAATATTTCACTGAGAAATGGGATGAATCTTTGGTAACAAAAGCTTGCTCATTCGGTGGATATTTTATAAACGAGTACTCGCTGATATACGTGGCAAGTAAGCATTAGAAAATTATTGACTCGTAAGGTGCAGATCGAATTAACCAAATAATGGACGAAACGGGTACCCGACCCGCGCCCATTCCTATACAGATTTAGACCCTTTTTTTGATATATGAGAGAGGGAAAGAAGCAGCTTTACTCTTCTCCGGGTAACTCTCTCCAATACAAATCTGATGACAGCTACAGGCAATGATCCTCTGTTTTTATATTTTTAATTACTTAAATTTACAGTGATTATTTAGGAAAAAAAATCCTATTGTTACTTTAAGGGGAGAAAAAAACTCTTTCGCTAATAGGTCCAATTTCATCGATTATCGCGGGAATGGACTGAAAATGTTTCGTCTTTTCTTTGATCAGTAAAGGAGCTTTACGTTTACAGGTACTTGTCCTTTTTCGCCTTCGTCCCGTCTTCATAATATTCAATTCCGTTTTCGTCCCGAATATTCATTTCTCATTGACTGCTGAAGCAAGTAACATGATGTGGGTCCGTACAGGAAAAATAAAACCCTCTAAATTTTTAATGACATCGATTTGGACTAATTTCGGCTAAAAAAATGTATCTTATTTTTTTCTTGACACTACACAACACGACAGGTATAGGGAAAGGGATATGAGGATGGTCATTCCGACTCGGATGAACCGAGGCCGCATCCTACTCCGGAACATTGGTCCCATCTGTCGTGACCACCTCGGCCTTACCCGGCATCTTGATGACCGAGGTGTCTCTGCCATCCTGCGGTCACCTCGGGGCAGTGTTATGATCAACTACACCCGAGGTCCTGTCCAAGGACCTGACAACTGAACAGTAGTGGACGTGACCTCTGACACATTGTCCGCTGCCCTCTGTCCTTCCCTCCAAATTGTCCTCTATAAATAGCAGATTATTCCACTGAGAAAGGGGATGAATCTTTGGTAACAAAAGCTTGCTCATTCGGTGGATATTTTATAATCGAGTACTCGCTGATATACGGGGCAAGTAAGCATTAGAAAATGATTGACTCGTAAGGTGCAGATCGGATTAACCAAATAATGGACGAAACGGGTACCCAACCCGCTCCTATTCCTATACAGATTTAGACCCTTTTTTGGATATATGAGAGACGGAAAGAAGCAGCTTTACTCTTCTCCGGGTAATCCTCTCCAATACAAAGCTGATGACAGCTACAGGCAATGATCCTCTGTTTTTTATTTTTAATTACTTAAATTTACAGTGATTATTTAGGAAAAAAAAAGTCTATTGTTACTGTATGGGGAGAAAAAAACTATTTCGCTAATGGGTCGTATTTCATCGATTATCGTGCGGGAATGGATTGAAAATGCTTCGTCTTTTCTTTGATCAGTAAAGGAGCTTGACGTTTACAAGTACTTGTCCATTTCCGTCTTCGTCCCGTCTTCGTAGTATTCAATTCCGTCTTCGTCCCGAATATTCATTTCTCATTGACTGCTGAAGCAAGTAACATGATGTGGGTCCGTACAGGAAAAATAAAACCTTCTAAATTTTTAATGACATCGATTTGGACTAATCTCGGCTAAAAAAATGTATCTTATTTTTTTCTTGACACTACACAACACGACAGGTATAGGGAAAGGGATATGAGGATGGTCATTCCGACTCGGATGAACCGAGGCCGCATCCTACTCCGTAACATTGGTCCTATCCGTCGTGACCACCTCGGCCTTACCCGGCATCTTGATGACCGAGTTGTCTCTGCCATCCTGCGGTCACCTCGGGCCAGTGTTATGATCAACTACAACCGAGGTCCTGTCCAAGGACCGGACAACCGAACAGTAGTAGACGTGACCTATGACACATTGTCCGCTGCCATCTGTCCTTCCCTCCAAATTGTCCTCTACAAATAGCAGAATATTTCACTGAGAAATGGGATGAATCTTTGGTAACAAAAGCTTGCTCATTCGGTGGATATTTTATAAACGAGTACTCGCTGATATACGTGGCAAGTAAGCATTAGAAAATTATTGACTCGTAAGGTGCAGATCGGATTAACCAAATAATGGACGAAACGGGTACCCGACCCGCGCCCATTCCTATACAGATTTAGACCCTTTTTTGATATATGAGAGAGGGAAAGAAGCAGCTTTACTCTTCTCCGGGTAACTCTCTCCAATACAAAGCTGATGACAGCTACAGGCAATGATCCTCTGTTTTTATATTTTTAATTACTTAAATTTACAGTGATTATTTAGGAAAAAAAATCCTATTGTTACTTTAAGGGGAGAAAAAAACTCTTTCGCTAATAGGTCCAATTTCATCGATTATCGCGGGAATGGACTGAAAATGTTTCGTCTTTTCTTTGATCAGTAAAGGAGCTTTACGTTTACAGGTACTTGTCCTTTTTCGCCTTCGTCCCGTCTTCATAATATTCAATTCCGTTTTCGTCCCGAATATTCATTTCTCATTGACTGCTGAAGCAAGTAACATGATGTGGGTCCGTACAGGAAAAATAAAACCTTCTAAATTTTTAATGACATCGATTTGGACTAATTTCGGCTAAAAAAATGTATCTTATTTTTTTCTTGACACTACACAACAAGACAGGTGTAGGGAAAGGGATATGAGGATGGTCATTCCGACTCGGATGAACCGAGGCCGCATCCTACTCCGGAACATTGGTCCCATCCGTCGTGACCACCTCGGCCTTACCCGGCATCTTGATGACCGAGGTGTCTCTGCCATCCTGCGGTCACCTCGGGGCAGTGTTATGATCAACTACAACCGAGGTCCTGTCCAAGGACCTGACAACTGAACAGTAGTGGACGTGACCTCTGACACATTGTCCGCTGCCTTCTGTCCTTCCCTCCAAATTGTCCTCTATAAATAGCAGATTATTCCACTGAGAAAGGGGATGAATCTTTGGTAACAAAAGCTTGCTCATTCGGTGGATATTTTATAATCGAGTACTCGCTGATATACGGGGCAAGTAAGCATTAGAAAATGATTGACTCGTAAGGTGCAGATCGGATTAACCAAATAATGGACGAAACGGGTACCCCACCCGCTCCTATTCCTATACAGATTTAGACCCTTTTTTGGATATATGAGAGACGGAAAGAAGCAGCTTTACTCTTCTCCGGGTAATCCTCTCCAATACAAAGCTGATGACAGCTACAGGCAATGATCCTCTGTTTTTTATTTTTAATTACTTAAATTTACAGTGATTATTTAGGAAAAAAAAAGTCTATTGTTACTGTATGGGGAGAAAAAAACTATTTCGCTAATGGGTCGTATTTCATCGATTATCGTGCGGGAATGGACTGAAAATGCTTCGTCTTTTCTTTGATCAGTAAAGGAGCTTGACGTTTACAAGTACTTGTCCATTTCCGTCTTCGTCCCGTCTTCGTAGTATTAAATTCCGTCTTCGTCCCGAATATTCATTTCTCATTGACTGCTGAAGCAAGTAACATGATGTGGGTCCGTACAGGAAAAATAAAACCTTCTAAATTTTTAATGACATCGATTTGGACTAATCTCGGCTAAAAAAATGTATCTTATTTTTTTCTTGACACTACACAACACGACAGGTATAGGGAAAGGGATATGAGGATGGTCATTCCGACTCGGATGAACCGAGGCCGCATCCTACTCCGGAACATTGGTCCCATCCGTCGTGACCACCTCGGCCTTACCCGGCATCTTGATGACCGAGTTGTCTCTGCCATCCTGCGGTCACCTCGGGGCAGTGTTATGATCAACTACAACCGAGGTCCTGTCCAAGGATCGGACAACCGAACAGTAGTAGACGTGACCTCTGACACATTGTCCGCTGCCCTCTGTCCTTCCCTCCAAATTGTCCTCTACAAATAGCAGAATATTTCACTGAGAAATGGGATGAATCTTTGGTAACAAAAGCTTGCTCATTCGGTGGATATTTTATAAACGAGTACTTGCTGATATATGTGGCAAGTAAGCATTAGAAAATAATTGACTCGTAAGGTGCAGATCGGATTAACCAAATAATGGACGAAACGGGTACCCGACCCGCGCCCATTCCTATACAGATTTAGACCCTTTTTTGGATATATGAGAGAGGGAAAGAAGCAGCTTTACTCTTCTCCGGGTAACTCTCTCCAATACAAAGCTGATGACAGCTACAGGCAATGATCCTCTGTTTTTTTATTTTTAATTACTTAAATTTACAGTGATTATTTAGGAAAAAAAGGCCTATTGTTACTTTAAGGGGAGAAAAAAACTCTTTCGCTAATAGGTCCAATTTCATCGATTATTGTGCGGGAATGGACTGAAAATGTTTCGTCTTTTCTTTGATCAGTAAAGGAGCTTTACGTTTACAGGTACTTGTCCTTTTTCGTCTTCGTCCTGTCTTCATAATATTCAATTCCGTTTTCGTCCCGAATATTCATTTCTCATTGACTGCTGAAGCAAGTAACATGATGTGGGTCCGTACAGGAAAAATAAAACCCTCTAAATTTTTAATGACATCGATTTGGACTAATTTCGGCTAAAAAAATGTATCTTATTTTTTTCTTGACACTACACAACACGACAGGTATAGGGAAAGGGATATGAGGATGGTCATTCCGACTCGGATGAACCGAGGCCGCATCCTACTCCGGAACATTGGTCCCATCCGTCGTGACCACCTCGGCCTTACCCGGCATCTTGATGACCGAGGTGTCTCTGCCATCCTGCGGTCACCTCGGGGCAGTGTTATGATCAACTACAACCGAGGTCCTGTCCAAGGACCTGACAACTGAACAGTAGTGGACGTGACCTCTGACACATTGTCCGCTGCCTTCTGTCCTTCCCTCCAAATTGTCCTCTATAAATAGCAGATTATTCCACTAAGAAAGGGGATGAATCTTTGGTAACAAAAGCTTGCTCATTCGGTGGATATTTTATAATCGAGTACTCGCTGATATACGTGGCAAGTAAGCATTAGAAAATGATTGACTCGTAAGGTGCAGATCGGATTAACCAAATAATGGACGAAACGGGTACCCGACCCGCGCCCATTCCTATACAGATTTAGACCCTTTTTTGGATATATGAGAGAGGGAAAGAAGCAGCTTTACTCTTCTCCGGGTAACTCTCTCCAATACAAAGCTGATGACAGCTACAGGCAATGATCCTCTGTTTTTTTATTTTTAATTACTTAAATTTACAGTGATTATTTAGGAAAAAAAGGCCTATTGTTACTTTAAGGGGAGAAAAAAACTCTTTCGCTAATAGGTCCAATTTCATCGATTATTGTGCGGGAATGGACTGAAAATGTTTCGTCTTTTCTTTGATCAGTAAAGGAGCTTTACGTTTACAGGTACTTGTCCTTTTTCGTCTTCGTCCTGTCTTCATAATATTCAATTCCGTTTTCGTCCCGAATATTCATTTCTCATTGACTGCTGAAGCAAGTAACATGATGTGGGTCCGTACAGGAAAAATAAAACCCTCTAAATTTTTAATGACATCGATTTGGACTAATTTCGGCTAAAAAAATGTATCTTATTTTTTTCTTGACACTACACAACACGACAGGTATAGGGAAAGGGATATGAGGATGGTCATTCCGACTCGGATGAACCGGGGCCGCATCCTACTCCGGAACATTGGTCCCATCCGTCGTGACCACCTCGGCCTTACCCGGCATCTTGATGACCGAGGTGTCTCTGCCATCCTGCGGTCACCTCGGGGCAGTGTTATGATCAACTACAACCGAGGTCCTGTCCAAGGACCTGACAACTGAACAGTAGTGGACGTTACCTCTGACACATTGTCCGCTGCCTTCTGTCCTTCCCTCCAAATTGTCCTCTATAAATAGCAGATTATTCCACTGAGAAAGGGGATGAATCTTTGGTAACAAAAGCTTGCTCATTCGGTGGATATTTTATAATCGAGTACTCGCTGATATACGGGGCAAGTAAGCATTAGAAAATGATTGACTCGTAAGGTGCAGATCGGATTAACCAAATAATGGACGAAACGGGTACCCAACCAGCTCCTATTCCTATACAGATTTAGACCCTTTTTTGGATATATGAGAGACGAAAAGAAGCAGATTTACTCTTCTCCGGGTAATCCTCTCCAATACAAAGCTGATGACAGCTACAGGCAATGATCCTCTGCTTTTTATTTTTAATTACTTAAATTTACAGTGATTATTTAGGAAAAAAAAAGTCTATTGTTACTGTATGGGGAGAAAAAAACTATTTCGCTAATGGGTCGTATTTCATCGATTATCGTGCGGGAATGGACTGAAAATGCTTCGTCTTTTCTTTGATCAGTAAAGGAGCTCGACGTTTACAAGTACTTGTCCATTTCCGTCTTCGTCCCGTCTTCGTAGTATTCAATTCCGTCTTCGTCCCGAATATTCATTTCTCATTGACTGCTGAAGCAAGTAACATGATGTGGGTCCGTACAGGAAAAATAAAACCTTCTAAATTTTTAATGACATCGATTTGGACTAATCTCGGCTAAAAAAATGTATCTTATTTTTTTCTTGACACTACACAACACGACAGGTATAGGGAAAGGGATATGAGGATGGTCATTCCGACTCGGATGAACCGAGGCCGCATCCTACTCCGGAACATTGGTCCCATCCGTCGTGACCACCTCGGCCTTACCCGGCATCTTGATGACCGAGGTGTCTCTGCCATCCTGCGGTCACCTCGGGGCAGTGTTATGATCAACTACACCCGAGGTCCTGTCCAAGGACCTGACAACTGAACAGTAGTGGACGTGACCTCTGACACATTGTCCGCTGCCCTCTGTCCTTCCCTCCAAATTGTCCTCTATAAATAGCAGATTATTCCACTGAGAAAGGGGATGAATCTTTGGTAACAAAAGCTTGCTCATTCGGTGGATATTTTATAATCGAGTACTCGCTGATATACGGGGCAAGTAAGCATTAGAAAATGATTGACTCGTAAGGTGCAGATCGGATTAACCAAATAATGGACGAAACGGGTACCCAACCCGCTCCTATTCCTATACAGATTTAGACCCTTTTTTGGATATATGAGAGACGGAAAGAAGCAGCTTTACTCTTCTCCGGGTAATCCTCTCCAATACAAAGCTGATGACAGCTACAGGCAATGATCCTCTGTTTTTTATTTTTAATTACTTAAATTTACAGTGATTATTTAGGAAAAAAAAAAGTCTATTGTTACTGTATGGGGAGAAAAAAACTATTTCGCTAATGGGTCGTATTTCATCGATTATCGTGCGGGAATGGATTGAAAATGCTTCGTCTTTTCTTTGATCAGTAAAGGAGCTTGACGTTTACAAGTACTTGTCCATTTCCGTCTTCGTCCCGTCTTCGTAGTATTCAATTCCGTCTTCGTCCCGAATATTCATTTCTCATTGACTGCTGAAGCAAGTAACATGATGTGGGTCCGTACAGGAAAAATAAAACCTTCTAAATTTTTAATGACATCGATTTGGACTAATCTCGGCTAAAAAAATGTATCTTATTTTTTTCTTGACACTACACAACACGACAGGTATAGGGAAAGGGATATGAGGATGGTCATTCCGACTCGGATGAACCGAGGCCGCATCCTACTCCGGAACATTGGTCCTATCCGTCGTGACCACCTCGGCCTTACCCGGCATCTTGATGACCGAGTTGTCTCTGCCATCCTGCGGTCACCTCGGGGCAGTGTTATGATCAACTACAACCGAGGTCCTGTCCAAGGACCGGACAACCGAACAGTAGTAGACGTGACCTATGACACATTGTCCGCTGCCCTCTGTCCTTCCCTCCAAATTGTCCTCTACAAATAGCAGAATATTTCACTGAGAAATGGGATGAATCTTTGGTAACAAAAGCTTGCTCATTCGGTGGATATTTTATAAACGAGTACTCGCTGATATACGTGGCAAGTAAGCATTAGAAAATTATTGACTCGTAAGGTGCAGATCGGATTAACCAAATAATGGACGAAACGGGTACCCGACCCGCGCCCATTCCTATACAGATTTAGACCCTTTTTTGATATATGAGAGAGGGAAAGAAGCAGCTTTACTCTTCTCCGGGTAACTCTCTCCAATACAAAGCTGATGACAGCTACAGGCAATGATCCTCTGTTTTTATATTTTTAATTACTTAAATTTACAGTGATTATTTAGGAAAAAAAATCCTATTGTTACTTTAAGGGGAGAAAAAAAATCTTTCGCTAATAGGTCCAATTTCATCGATTATCGCGGGAATGGACTGAAAATGTTTCGTCTTTTCTTTGATCAGTAAAGGAGCTTTACGTTTACAGGTACTTGTCCTTTTTCGCCTTCGTCCCGTCTTCATAATATTCAATTCCGTTTTCGTCCCGAATATTCATTTCTCATTGACTGCTGAAGCAAGTAACATGATGTGGGTCCGTACAGGAAAAATAAAACCTTCTAAATTTTTAATGACATCGATTTGGACTAATTTCGGCTAAAAAAATGTATCTTATTTTTTTCTTGACACTACACAACAAGACAGGTGTAGGGAAAGGGATATGAGGATGGTCATTCCGACTCGGATGAACCGAGGCCGCATCCTACTCCGGAACATTGGTCCCATCCGTCGTGACCACCTCGGCCTTACCCGGCATCTTGATGACCGAGGTGTCTCTGCCATCCTGCGGTCACCTCGGGGCAGTGTTATGATCAACTACAACCGAGGTCCTGTCCAAGGACCTGACAACTGAACAGTAGTGGACGTGACCTCTGACACATTGTCCGCTGCCTTCTGTCCTTCCCTCCAAATTGTCCTCTATAACTAGCAGATTATTCCACTGAGAAAGGGGATGAATCTTTGGTAACAAAAGCTTGCTCATTCGGTGGATATTTTATAATCGAGTACTCGCTGATATACGGGGCAAGTAAGCATTAGAAAATGATTGACTCGTAAGGTGCAGATCGGATTAACCAAATAATGGACGAAACGGGTACCCCACCCGCTCCTATTCCTATACAGATTTAGACCCTTTTTTGGATATATGAGAGACGGAAAGAAGCAGCTTTACTATTCTCCGGGTAATCCTCTCCAATACAAAGCTGATGACAGCTACAGGCAATGATCCTCTGTTTTTTATTTTTAATTACTTAAATTTACAGTGATTATTTAGGAAAAAAAAAGTCTATTGTTACTGTATGGGGAGAAAAAAACTATTTCGCTAATGGGTCGTATTTCATCGATTATCGTGCGGGAATGGACTGAAAATGCTTCGTCTTTTCTTTGATCAGTAAAGGAGCTCGACGTTTACAAGTACTTGTCCATTTCCGTCTTCGTCCCGTCTTCGTAGTATTCAATTCCGTCTTCGTCCCGAATATTCATTTCTCATTGACTGCTGAAGCAAGTAACATGATGTGGGTCCGTACAGGAAAAATAAAACCTTCTAAATTTTTAATGACATCGATTTGGACTAATCTCGGCTAAAAAAATGTATCTTATTTTTTTCTTGACACTACACAACACGACAGGTATAGGGAAAGGGATATGAGGATGGTCATTCCGACTCGGATGAACCGAGGCCGCATCCTACTCCGGAACATTGGTCCCATCCGTCGTGACCACCTCGGCCTTACCCGGCATCTTGATGACCGAGTTGTCTCTGCCATCCTGCGGTCACCTCGGGGCAGTGTTATGATCAACTACAACCGAGGTCCTGTCCAAGGATCGGACAACCGAACAGTAGTAGACGTGACCTCTGACACATTGTCCGCTGCCCTCTGTCCTTCCCTCCAAATTGTCCTCTACAAATAGCAGAATATTTCACTGAGAAATGGGATGAATCTTTGGTAACAAAAGCTTGCTCATTCGGTGGATATTTTATAAACGAGTACTTGCTGATATATGTGGCAAGTAAGCATTAGAAAATAATTGACTCGTAAGGTGCAGATCGGATTAACCAAATAATGGACGAAACGGGTACCCGACCCGCGCCCATTCCTATACAGATTTAGACCCTTTTTTGGATATATGAGAGAGGGAAAGAAGCAGCTTTACTCTTCTCCGGGTAACTCTCTCCAATACAAAGCTGATGACAGCTACAGGCAATGATCCTCTGTTTTTTTATTTTTAATTACTTAAATTTACAGTGATTATTTAGGAAAAAAAGGCCTATTGTTACTTTAAGGGGAGAAAAAAACTCTTTCGCTAATAGGTCCAATTTCATCGATTATTGTGCGGGAATGGACTGAAAATGTTTCGTCTTTTCTTTGATCAGTAAAGGAGCTTTACGTTTACAGGTACTTGTCCTTTTTCGTCTTCGTCCTGTCTTCATAATATTCAATTCCGTTTTCGTCCCGAATATTCATTTCTCATTGACTGCTGAAGCAAGTAACATGATGTGGGTCCGTACAGGAAAAATAAAACCCTCTAAATTTTTAATGACATCGATTTGGACTAATTTCGGCTAAAAAAATGTATCTTATTTTTTTCTTGACACTACACAACACGACAGGTATAGGGAAAGGGATATGAGGATGGTCATTCCGACTCGGATGAACCGGGGCCGCATCCTACTCCGGAACATTGGTCCCATCCGTCGTGACCACCTCGGCCTTACCCGGCATCTTGATGACCGAGGTGTCTCTGCCATCCTGCGGTCACCTCGGGGCAGTGTTATGATCAACTACAACCGAGGTCCTGTCCAAGGACCTGACAACTGAACAGTAGTGGACGTTACCTCTGACACATTGTCCGCTGCCTTCTGTCCTTCCCTCCAAATTGTCCTCTATAAATAGCAGATTATTCCACTGAGAAAGGGGATGAATCTTTGGTAACAAAAGCTTGCTCATTCGGTGGATATTTTATAATCGAGTACTCGCTGATATACGGGGCAAGTAAGCATTAGAAAATGATTGACTCGTAAGGTGCAGATCGGATTAACCAAATAATGGACGAAACGGGTACCCAACCAGCTCCTATTCCTATACAGATTTAGACCCTTTTTTGGATATATGAGAGACGAAAAGAAGCAGATTTACTCTTCTCCGGGTAATCCTCTCCAATACAAAGCTGATGACAGCTACAGGCAATGATCCTCTGCTTTTTATTTTTAATTACTTAAATTTACAGTGATTATTTAGGAAAAAAAAAGTCTATTGTTACTGTATGGGGAGAAAAAAACTATTTCGCTAATGGGTCGTATTTCATCGATTATCGTGCGGGAATGGACTGAAAATGCTTCGTCTTTTCTTTGATCAGTAAAGGAGCTCGACGTTTACAAGTACTTGTCCATTTCCGTCTTCGTCCCGTCTTCGTAGTATTCAATTCCGTCTTCGTCCCGAATATTCATTTCTCATTGACTGCTGAAGCAAGTAACATGATGTGGGTCCGTACAGGAAAAATAAAACCTTCTAAATTTTTAATGACATCGATTTGGACTAATCTCGGCTAAAAAAATGTATCTTATTTTTTTCTTGACACTACACAACACGACAGGTATAGGGAAAGGGATATGAGGATGGTCATTCCGACTCGGATGAACCGAGGCCGCATCCTACTCCGGAACATTGGTCCCATCCGTCGTGACCACCTCGGCCTTACCCGGCATCTTGATGACCGAGGTGTCTCTGCCATCCTGCGGTCACCTCGGGGCAGTGTTATGATCAACTACACCCGAGGTCCTGTCCAAGGACCTGACAACTGAACAGTAGTGGACGTGACCTCTGACACATTGTCCGCTGCCCTCTGTCCTTCCCTCCAAATTGTCCTCTATAAATAGCAGATTATTCCACTGAGAAAGGGGATGAATCTTTGGTAACAAAAGCTTGCTCATTCGGTGGATATTTTATAATCGAGTACTCGCTGATATACGGGGCAAGTAAGCATTAGAAAATGATTGACTCGTAAGGTGCAGATCGGATTAACCAAATAATGGACGAAACGGGTACCCAACCCGCTCCTATTCCTATACAGATTTAGACCCTTTTTTGGATATATGAGAGACGGAAAGAAGCAGCTTTACTCTTCTCCGGGTAATCCTCTCCAATACAAAGCTGATGACAGCTACAGGCAATGATCCTCTGTTTTTTATTTTTAATTACTTAAATTTACAGTGATTATTTAGGAAAAAAAAAAGTCTATTGTTACTGTATGGGGAGAAAAAAACTATTTCGCTAATGGGTCGTATTTCATCGATTATCGTGCGGGAATGGATTGAAAATGCTTCGTCTTTTCTTTGATCAGTAAAGGAGCTTGACGTTTACAAGTACTTGTCCATTTCCGTCTTCGTCCCGTCTTCGTAGTATTCAATTCCGTCTTCGTCCCGAATATTCATTTCTCATTGACTGCTGAAGCAAGTAACATGATGTGGGTCCGTACAGGAAAAATAAAACCTTCTAAATTTTTAATGACATCGATTTGGACTAATCTCGGCTAAAAAAATGTATCTTATTTTTTTCTTGACACTACACAACACGACAGGTATAGGGAAAGGGATATGAGGATGGTCATTCCGACTCGGATGAACCGAGGCCGCATCCTACTCCGGAACATTGGTCCTATCCGTCGTGACCACCTCGGCCTTACCCGGCATCTTGATGACCGAGTTGTCTCTGCCATCCTGCGGTCACCTCGGGGCAGTGTTATGATCAACTACAACCGAGGTCCTGTCCAAGGACCGGACAACCGAACAGTAGTAGACGTGACCTATGACACATTGTCCGCTGCCCTCTGTCCTTCCCTCCAAATTGTCCTCTACAAATAGCAGAATATTTCACTGAGAAATGGGATGAATCTTTGGTAACAAAAGCTTGCTCATTCGGTGGATATTTTATAAACGAGTACTCGCTGATATACGTGGCAAGTAAGCATTAGAAAATTATTGACTCGTAAGGTGCAGATCGGATTAACCAAATAATGGACGAAACGGGTACCCGACCCGCGCCCATTCCTATACAGATTTAGACCCTTTTTTGATATATGAGAGAGGGAAAGAAGCAGCTTTACTCTTCTCCGGGTAACTCTCTCCAATACAAAGCTGATGACAGCTACAGGCAATGATCCTCTGTTTTTATATTTTTAATTACTTAAATTTACAGTGATTATTTAGGAAAAAAAATCCTATTGTTACTTTAAGGGGAGAAAAAAAATCTTTCGCTAATAGGTCCAATTTCATCGATTATCGCGGGAATGGACTGAAAATGTTTCGTCTTTTCTTTGATCAGTAAAGGAGCTTTACGTTTACAGGTACTTGTCCTTTTTCGCCTTCGTCCCGTCTTCATAATATTCAATTCCGTTTTCGTCCCGAATATTCATTTCTCATTGACTGCTGAAGCAAGTAACATGATGTGGGTCCGTACAGGAAAAATAAAACCTTCTAAATTTTTAATGACATCGATTTGGACTAATTTCGGCTAAAAAAATGTATCTTATTTTTTTCTTGACACTACACAACAAGACAGGTGTAGGGAAAGGGATATGAGGATGGTCATTCCGACTCGGATGAACCGAGGCCGCATCCTACTCCGGAACATTGGTCCCATCCGTCGTGACCACCTCGGCCTTACCCGGCATCTTGATGACCGAGGTGTCTCTGCCATCCTGCGGTCACCTCGGGGCAGTGTTATGATCAACTACAACCGAGGTCCTGTCCAAGGACCTGACAACTGAACAGTAGTGGACGTGACCTCTGACACATTGTCCGCTGCCTTCTGTCCTTCCCTCCAAATTGTCCTCTATAACTAGCAGATTATTCCACTGAGAAAGGGGATGAATCTTTGGTAACAAAAGCTTGCTCATTCGGTGGATATTTTATAATCGAGTACTCGCTGATATACGGGGCAAGTAAGCATTAGAAAATGATTGACTCGTAAGGTGCAGATCGGATTAACCAAATAATGGACGAAACGGGTACCCCACCCGCTCCTATTCCTATACAGATTTAGACCCTTTTTTGGATATATGAGAGACGGAAAGAAGCAGCTTTACTATTCTCCGGGTAATCCTCTCCAATACAAAGCTGATGACAGCTACAGGCAATGATTCTCTGTTTTTTATTTTTAATTACTTAAATTTACAGTGATTATTTAGGAAAAAAAAAGTCTATTGTTACTGTATGGGGAGAAAAAAACTATTTCGCTAATGGGTCGTATTTCATCGATTATCGTGCGGGAATGGACTGAAAATGCTTCGTCTTTTCTTTGATCAGTAAAGGAGCTCGACGTTTACAAGTACTTGTCCATTTCCGTCTTCGTCCCGTCTTCGTAGTATTCAATTCCGTCTTCGTCCCGAATATTCATTTCTCATTGACTGCTGAAGCAAGTAACATGATGTGGGTCCGTACAGGAAAAATAAAACCTTCTAAATTTTTAATGACATCGATTTGGACTAATCTCGGCTAAAAAAATGTATCTTATTTTTTTCTTGACACTACACAACACGACAGGTATAGGGAAAGGGATATGAGGATGGTCATTCCGACTCGGATGAACCGAGGCCGCATCCTACTCCGGAACATTGGTCCCATCCGTCGTGACCACCTCGGCCTTACCCGGCATCTTGATGACCGAGTTGTCTCTGCCATCCTGCGGTCACCTCGGGGCAGTGTTATGATCAACTACAACCGAGGTCCTGTCCAAGGATCGGACAACCGAACAGTAGTAGACGTGACCTCTGACACATTGTCCGCTGCCCTCTGTCCTTCCCTCCAAATTGTCCTCTACAAATAGCAGAATATTTCACTGAGAAATGGGATGAATCTTTGGTAACAAAAGCTTGCTCATTCGGTGGATATTTTATAAACGAGTACTTGCTGATATATGTGGCAAGTAAGCATTAGAAAATTATTGACTCGTAAGGTGCAGATCGGATTAACCAAATAATGGACGAAACGGGTACCCGACCCGCGCCCATTCCTATACAGATTTAGACCCTTTTTTGGATATATGAGAGAGGGAAAGAAGCAGCTTTACTCTTCTCCGGATAACTCTCTCCAATACAAAGCTGATGACAGCTACAGGCAATGATCCTCTGTTTTTTTATTTTTAATTACTTAAATTTACAGTGATTATTTAGGAAAAAAAGGCCTATTGTTACTTTAAGGGGAGAAAAAAACTCTTTCGCTAATAGGTCCAATTTCATCGATTATTGTGCGGGAATGGACTGAAAATGTTTCGTCTTTTCTTTGATCAGTAAAGGAGCTTTACGTTTACAGGTACTTGTCCTTTTTCGTCTTCGTCCTGTCTTCATAATATTCAATTCCGTTTTCGTCCCGAATATTCATTTCTCATTGACTGCTGAAGCAAGTAACATGATGTGGGTCCGTACAGGAAAAATAAAACCCTCTAAATTTTTAATGACATCGATTTGGACTAATTTCGGCTAAAAAAATGTATCTTATTTTTTTCTTGACACTACACAACACGACAGGTATAGGGAAAGGGATATGAGGATGGTCATTCCGACTCGGATGAACCGGGGCCGCATCCTACTCCGGAACATTGGTCCCATCCGTCGTGACCACCTCGGCCTTACCCGGCATCTTGATGACCGAGGTGTCTCTGCCATCCTGCGGTCACCTCGGGGCAGTGTTATGATCAACTACAACCGAGGTCCTGTCCAAGGACCTGACAACTGAACAGTAGTGGACGTTACCTCTGACACATTGTCCGCTGCCTTCTGTCCTTCCCTCCAAATTGTCCTCTATAAATAGCAGATTATTCCACTGAGAAAGGGGATGAATCTTTGGTAACAAAAGCTTGCTCATTCGGTGGATATTTTATAATCGAGTACTCGCTGATATACGGGGCAAGTAAGCATTAGAAAATGATTGACTCGTAAGGTGCAGATCGGATTAACCAAATAATGGACGAAACGGGTACCCAACCAGCTCCTATTCCTATACAGATTTAGACCCTTTTTTGGATATATGAGAGACGGAAAGAAGCAGATTTACTCTTCTCCGGGTAATCCTCTCCAATACAAAGCTGATGACAGCTACAGGCAATGATCCTCTGTTTTTTATTTTTAATTACTTAAATTTACAGTGATTATTTAGGAAAAAAAAAGTCTATTGTTACTGTATGGGGAGAAAAAAACTATTTCGCTAATGGGTCGTATTTCATCGATTATCGTGCGGGAATGGACTGAAAATGCTTCGTCTTTTCTTTGATCAGTAAAGGAGCTCGACGTTTACAAGTACTTGTCCATTTCCGTCTTCGTCCCGTCTTCGTAGTATTCAATTCCGTCTTCGTCCCGAATATTCATTTCTCATTGACTGCTGAAGCAAGTAACATGATGTGGGTCCGTACAGGAAAAATAAAACCTTCTAAATTTTTAATGACATCGATTTGGACTAATCTCGGCTAAAAAAATGTATCTTATTTTTTTCTTGACACTACACAACACGACAAGTATAGGGAAAGGGATATGAGGATGGTCATTCCGACTCGGATGAACCGAGACCGCATCTTACTCCGGAACATTGGTCCCATCCGTCGTGACCACCTCGGCCTTACCCGGCATCTTGATGACCGAGGTGTCTCTGCTAACCTGCGGTCACCTCGGGCCAGTGTTATGATCAAATACAACCGAGGTCCTGTCCAAGGACCTGACAACTGAACAGTATTGGACGTGAACTCTGACACATTGTTCGCTGCGCTCTGTCATTCCCTCCAAATTGTCCTCTATAAATAGCAGAATATTTCACTGAGAAAGGGGATGAATCTTTGGTAACAAAAGCTTGCTCATTCGGTGGATATTTTATAATCGAGTACTCGCTGATATACGTGGCAAGTAAGCATTAGAAAATTATTGACTCGTAAGATGCAGATCGGATTAACCAAATAATGGACGAAACGGGTACCCGACACGCGCCCATTCCTATACAGATTTAGACCCTTTTTTTGATATATGAGAGAGGGAAAGAAGCAGCTTTACTCTTCTCCGGGTAACTCTCTCCAATACAAAGCTGATGACAGCTACAGGCAATGATCCTCTGTTTTTATATTTTTAATTACTTAAATTTACAGTGATTATTTAGGAAAAAAAATCCTATTGTTACTTTAAGGGGAGAAAAAAACTCTTTCGCTAATAGGTCCAATTTCATCGATTATCGCGGGAATGGACTGAAAATGTTTCGCCTTTTCTTTGATCAGTAAAGGAGCTTTACGTTTACAGGTACTTGTCCTTTTTCGCCTTCGTCCCGTCTTCATAATATTCAATTCCGTTTTCGTCCCGAATATTCATTTCTCATTGACTGCTGAAGCAAGTAACATGATGTGGGTCCGTACAGGAAAAATAAAACCTTCTAAATTTTTAATGACATCGATTTGGACTAATTTCGGCTAAAAAAATGTATCTTATTTTTTTCTTGACACTACACAACAAGACAGGTGTAGGGAAAGGGATATGAGGATGGTCATTCCGACTCGGATGAACCGAGGCCGCATCCTACTCCGGAACATTGGTCCCATCCGTCGTGACCACCTCGGCCTTACCCGGCATCTTGATGACCGAGGTGTCTCTGCCATCCTGCGGTCACCTCGGGGCAGTGTTATGATCAACTACAACCGAGGTCCTGTCCAAGGACCTGACAACTGAACAGTAGTGGACGTGACCTCTGACACATTGTCCGCTGCCTTCTGTCCTTCCCTCCAAATTGTCCTCTATAACTAGCAGATTATTCCACTGAGAAAGGGGATGAATCTTTGGTAACAAAAGCTTGCTCATTCGGTGGATATTTTATAATCGAGTACTCGCTGATATACGGGGCAAGTAAGCATTAGAAAATGATTGACTCGTAAGGTGCAGATCGGATTAACCAAATAATGGACGAAACGGGTACCCCACCCGCTCCTATTCCTATACAGATTTAGACCCTTTTTTGGATATATGAGAGACGGAAAGAAGCAGCTTTACTCTTCTCCGGGTAATCCTCTCCAATACAAAGCTGATGACAGCTACAGGCAATGATCCTCTGTTTTTTATTTTTAATTACTTAAATTTACAGTGATTATTTAGGAAAAAAAAAGTCTATTGTTACTGTATGGGGAGAAAAAAACTATTTCGCTAATGGGTCGTATTTCATCGATTATCGTGCGGGAATGGACTGAAAATGCTTCGTCTTTTCTTTGATCAGTAAAGGAGCTCGACGTTTACAAGTACTTGTCCATTTCCGTCTTCGTCCCGTCTTCGTAGTATTCAATTCCGTCTTCGTCCCGAATATTCATTTCTCATTGACTGCTGAAGCAAGTAACATGATGTGGGTCCGTACAGGAAAAATAAAACCTTCTAAATTTTTAATGACATCGATTTGGACTAATCTCGGCTAAAAAAATGTATCTTATTTTTTTCTTGACACTACACAACACGACAGGTATAGGGAAAGGGATATGAGGATGGTCATTCCGACTCGGATGAACCGAGGCCGCATCCTACTCCGGAACATTGGTCCCATCCGTCGTGACCACCTCGGCCTTACCCGGCATCTTGATGACCGAGTTGTCTCTGCCATCCTGCGGTCACCTCGGGGCAGTGTTATGATCAACTACAACCGAGGTCCTGTCCAAGGATCGGACAACCGAACAGTAGTAGACGTGACCTCTGACACATTGTCCGCTGCCCTCTGTCCTTCCCTCCAAATTGTCCTCTACAAATAGCAGAATATTTCACTGAGAAATGGGATGAATCTTTGGTAACAAAAGCTTGCTCATTCGGTGGATATTTTATAAACGAGTACTTGCTGATATATGTGGCAAGTAAGCATTAGAAAATTATTGACTCGTAAGGTGCAGATCGGATTAACTAAATAATGGACGAAACGGGTACCCGACCCGCGCCCATTCCTATACAGATTTAGACCCTTTTTTGGATATATGAGAGAGGGAAAGAAGCAGCTTTACTCTTCTCCGGATAACTCTCTCCAATACAAAGCTGATGACAGCTACAGGCAATGATCCTCTGTTTTTTTATTTTTAATTACTTAAATTTACAGTGATTATTTAGGAAAAAAAGGCCTATTGTTACTTTAAGGGGAGAAAAAAACTCTTTCGCTAATAGGTCCAATTTCATCGATTATTGTGCGGGAATGGACTGAAAATGTTTCGTCTTTTCTTTGATCAGTAAAGGAGCTTTACGTTTACAGGTACTTGTCCTTTTTCGTCTTCGTCCTGTCTTCATAATATTCAATTCCGTTTTCGTCCCGAATATTCATTTCTCATTGACTGCTGAAGCAAGTAACATGATGTGGGTCCGTACAGGAAAAATAAAACCCTCTAAATTTTTAATGACATCGATTTGGACTAATTTCGGCTAAAAAAATGTATCTTATTTTTTTCTTGACACTACACAACACGACAGGTATAGGGAAAGGGATATGAGGATGGTCATTCCGACTCGGATGAACCGGGGCCGCATCCTACTCGGGAACATTGGTCCCATCCGTCGTGACCACCTCGGCCTTACCCGGCATCTTGATGACCGAGGTGTCTCTGCCATCCTGCGGTCACCTCGGGGCAGTGTTATGATCAACTACAACCGAGGTCCTGTCCAAGGACCTGACAACTGAACAGTAGTGGACGTTACCTCTGACACATTGTCCGCTGCCTTCTGTCCTTCCCTCCAAATTGTCCTCTATAAATAGCAGATTATTCCACTGAGAAAGGGGATGAATCTTTGGTAACAAAAGCTTGCTCATTCGGTGGATATTTTATAATCGAGTACTCGCTGATATACGGGGCAAGTAAGCATTAGAAAATGATTGACTCGTAAGGTGCAGATCGGATTAACCAAATAATGGACGAAACGGGTACCCAACCAGCTCCTATTCCTATACAGATTTAGACCCTTTTTTGGATATATGAGAGACGGAAAGAAGCAGATTTACTCTTCTCCGGGTAATCCTCTCCAATACAAAGCTGATGACAGCTACAGGCAATGATCCTCTGTTTTTTATTTTTAATTACTTAAATTTACAGTGATTATTTAGGAAAAAAAAAGTCTATTGTTACTGTATGGGGAGAAAAAAACTATTTCGCTAATGGGTCGTATTTCATCGATTATCGTGCGGGAATGGACTGAAAATGCTTCGTCTTTTCTTTGATCAGTAAAGGAGCTCGACGTTTACAAGTACTTGTCCATTTCCGTCTTCGTCCCGTCTTCGTAGTATTCAATTCCGTCTTCGTCCCGAATATTCATTTCTCATTGACTGCTGAAGCAAGTAACATGATGTGGGTCCGTACAGGAAAAATAAAACCTTCTAAATTTTTAATGACATCGATTTGGACTAATCTCGGCTAAAAAAATGTATCTTATTTTTTTCTTGACACTACACAACACGACAAGTATAGGGAAAGGGATATGAGGATGGTCATTCCGACTCGGATGAACCGAGACCGCATCTTACTCCGGAACATTGGTCCCATCCGTCGTGACCACCTCGGCCTTACCCGGCATCTTGATGACCGAGGTGTCTCTGCTAACCTGCGGTCACCTCGGGCCAGTGTTATGATCAAATACAACCGAGGTCCTGTCCAAGGACCTGACAACTGAACAGTATTGGACGTGAACTCTGACACATTGTTCGCTGCGCTCTGTCATTCCCTCCAAATTGTCCTCTATAAATAGCAGAATATTTCACTGAGAAAGGGGATGAATCTTTGGTAACAAAAGCTTGCTCATTCGGTGGATATTTTATAATCGAGTACTCGCTGATATACGTGGCAAGTAAGCATTAGAAAATTATTGACTCGTAAGATGCAGATCGGATTAACCAAATAATGGACGAAACGGGTACCCGACACGCGCCCATTCCTATACAGATTTAGACCCTTTTTTTGATATATGAGAGAGGGAAAGAAGCAGCTTTACTCTTCTCCGGGTAACTCTCTCCAATACAAAGCTGATGACAGCTACAGGCAATGATCCTCTGTTTTTATATTTTTAATTACTTAAATTTACAGTGATTATTTAGGAAAAAAAATCCTATTGTTACTTTAAGGGGAGAAAAAAACTCTTTCGCTAATAGGTCCAATTTCATCGATTATCGCGGGAATGGACTGAAAATGTTTCGCCTTTTCTTTGATCAGTAAAGGAGCTTTACGTTTACAGGTACTTGTCCTTTTTCGCCTTCGTCCCGTCTTCATAATATTCAATTCCGTTTTCGTCCCGAATATTCATTTCTCATTGACTGCTGAAGCAAGTAACATGATGTGGGTCCGTACAGGAAAAATAAAACCCTCTAAATTTTTAATGACATCGATTTGGACTAATTTCGGCTAAAAAAATGTATCTTATTTTTTTCTTGATACTACACAACACGACAGGTATAGGGAAAGGGATATGAGGATGGTCATTCCGGCTCGGATGAACCGAGGCCGCATCCTACTCCGGAACATTGGTCCCATCCGTCGTGATCACCTCAGCCTTACCCGGCATCTTGATGACCGTGGTGTCTCTGCCATCCTGCGGTCACCTCGGGGCAGTGTTATGATCAACTACAACCGAGGTCCTGTCCAAGGACCTGACAACCGAACAGTAGTAGACGTGACCTCTGACACATTGTCCGCTGCCCTCTGTCCTTCCCTCCAAATTGTCCTCTACAAATAGCAGAATATTTCACTGAGAAATGGGATGAATCTTTGGTAACAAAAGCTTGCTCATTCGGTGGATATTTTATAAACGAGTACTCGCTGATATACGTGGCAAGTAAGCATTAGAAAATTATTGACTCGTAAGATGCAGATCGGATTAACCAAATAATGGACGAAACGGGTACCCGACCCGCGCCCATTCCTATACAGATTTAGACCCTTTTTTTGATATATGAGAGAGGGAAAGAAGCAGCTTTACTCTTCTCCGGGTAACTCTCTCCAATACAAAGCTGATGACAGCTACAGGCAATGATCCTCTGTTTTTATATTTTTAATTACTTAAATTTACAGTGATTATTTAGGAAAAAAAATCCTATTGTTACTTTAAGGGGAGAAAAAAACTCTTTCGCTAATAGGTCCAATTTCATCGATTATCGCGGGAATGGACTGGAAATGTTTCGTCTTTTCTTCGATCAGTAAAGGAGCTTTACGTTTACAGGTACTTGTCCTTTTTCGCCTTCGTCCCGTCTTCATAATATTCAATTCCGTTTTCGTCCCGAATATTCATTTCTCATTGACTGCTGAAGCAAGTAACATGATGTGGGTCCGTACAGGAAAAATAAAACCCTCTAAATTTTTAATGACATCGATTTGGACTAATTTCGGCTAAAAAAATGTATCTTATTTTTTTCTTGACACTACACAACAAGACAGGTGTAGGGAAAGGGATATGAGGATGGTCATTCCGACTCGGATGAACCAAGGCCGCATCCTACTCCGGAACATTGGTCCCATCCGTCGTGACCACCTCGGCCTTACCCGGCATCTTGATGACCGAGGTGTCTCTGCCATCCTGCGGTCACCTCGGGGCAGTGTTATGATCAACTACACCCGAGGTCCTGTCCAAGGACCTGACAACTGAACAGTAGTGGACGTGACCTCTGACACATTGTCCGCTGCCCTCTGTCCTTCCCTCCAAATTGTCCTCTATAAATAGCAGATTATTCCACTGAGAAAGGGGATGAATCTTTGGTAACAAAAGCTTGCTCATTCGGTGGATATTTTATAATCGAGTACTCGCTGATATACGGGGCAAGTAAGCATTAGAAAATGATTGACTCGTAAGGTGCAGATCGGATTAACCAAATAATGGACGAAACGGGTACCCAACCCGCTCCTATTCCTATACAGATTTAGACCCTTTTTTGGATATATGAGAGACGGAAAGAAGCAGCTTTACTCTTCTCCGGGTAATCCTCTCCAATACAAAGCTGATGACAGCTACAGGCAATGATCCTCTGTTTTTTATTTTTAATTACTTAAATTTACAGTGATTATTTAGGAAAAAAAAAGTCTATTGTTACTGTATGGGGAGAAAAAAACTATTTCGCTAATGGGTCGTATTTCATCGATTATCGTGCGGGAATGGACTGAAAATGCTTCGTCTTTTCTTTGATCAGTAAAGGAGCTTGACGTTTACAAGTACTTGTCCATTTCCGTCTTCGTCCCGTCTTCGTAGTATTAAATTCCGTCTTCGTCCCGAATATTCATTTCTCATTGACTGCTGAAGCAAGTAACATGATGTGGGTCCGTACAGGAAAAATAAAACCTTCTAAATTTTTAATGACATCGATTTGGACTAATCTCGGCTAAAAAAATGTATCTTATTTTTTTCTTGACACTACACAACACGACAGGTATAGGGAAAGGGATATGAGGATGGTCATTCCGACTCGGATGAACCGAGGCCGCATCCTACTCCGGAACATTGGTCCCATCCGTCGTGACCACCTCGGCCTTACCCGGCATCTTGATGACCGAGTTGTCTCTGCCATCCTGCGGTCACCTCGGGGCAGTGTTATGATCAACTACAACCGAGGTCCTGTCCAAGGATCGGACAACCGAACAGTAGTAGACGTGACCTCTGACACATTGTCCGCTGCCCTCTGTCCTTCCCTCCAAATTGTCCTCTACAAATAACAGAATATTTCACTGAGAAATGGGATGAATCTTTGGTAACAAAAGCTTGCTCATTCGGTGGATATTTTATAAACGAGTACTTGCTGATATATGTGGCAAGTAAGCATTAGAAAATTATTGACTCGTAAGGTGCAGATCGGATTAACCAAATAATGGACGAAACGGGTACCCGACCCGCGCCCATTCCTATACAGATTTAGACCCTTTTTTGGATATATGAGAGAGGGAAAGAAGCAGCTTTACTCTTCTCCGGGTAACTCTCTCCAATACAAAGCTGATGACAGCTACAGGCAATGATCCTCTATTTTTTTATTTTTAATTACTTAAATTTACAGTGATTATTTAGGAAAAAAAGGCCTATTGTTACTTTAAGGGGAGAAAAAAACTCTTTCGCTAATAGGTCCAATTTCATCGATTATTGTGCGGGAATGGACTGAAAATGTTTCGTCTTTTCTTTGATCAGTAAAGGAGCTTTACGTTTACAGGTACTTGTCCTTTTTCGTCTTCGTCCTGTCTTCATAATATTCAATTCCGTTTTCGTCCCGAATATTCATTTCTCATTGACTGCTGAAGCAAGTAACATGATGTGGGTCCGTACAGGAAAAATAAAACCCTCTAAATTTTTAATGACATCGATTTGGACTAATTTCGGCTAAAAAAAAGTATCTTATTTTTTTCTTGACACTACACAACAAGACAGGTGTAGGGAAAGGGATATGAGGATGGTCATTCCGACTCGGATGAACCAAGGCCGCATCCTACTCCGGAACATTGGTCCCATCCGTCGTGACCACCTCGGCCTTACCCGGCATCTTGATGACCGAGGTGTCTCTGCCATCCTGCGGTCACCTCGGGGCAGTGTTATGATCAACTACACCCGAGGTCCTGTCCAAGGACCTGACAACTGAACAGTAGTGGACGTGACCTCTGACACATTGTCCGCTGCCCTCTGTCCTTCCCTCCAAATTGTCCTCTATAAATAGCAGATTATTCCACTGAGAAAGGGGATGAATCTTTGGTAACAAAAGCTTGCTCATTCGGTGGATATTTTATAATCGAGTACTCGCTGATATACGGGGCAAGTAAGCATTAGAAAATGATTGACTCGTAAGGTGCAGATCGGATTAACCAAATAATGGACGAAACGGGTACCCAACCCGCTCCTATTCCTATACAGATTTAGACCCTTTTTTGGATATATGAGAGACGGAAAGAAGCAGCTTTACTCTTCTCCGGGTAATCCTCTCCAATACAAAGCTGATGACAGCTACAGGCAATGATCCTCTGTTTTTTATTTTTAATTACTTAAATTTACAGTGATTATTTAGGAAAAAAAAAGTCTATTGTTACTGTATGGGGAGAAAAAAACTATTTCGCTAATGGGTCGTATTTCATCGATTATCGTGCGGGAATGGACTGAAAATGCTTCGTCTTTTCTTTGATCAGTAAAGGAGCTTGACGTTTACAAGTACTTGTCCATTTCCGTCTTCGTCCCGTCTTCGTAGTATTAAATTCCGTCTTCGTCCCGAATATTCATTTCTCATTGACTGCTGAAGCAAGTAACATGATGTGGGTCCGTACAGGAAAAATAAAACCTTCTAAATTTTTAATGACATCGATTTGGACTAATCTCGGCTAAAAAAATGTATCTTATTTTTTTCTTGACACTACACAACACGACAGGTATAGGGAAAGGGATATGAGGATGGTCATTCCGACTCGGATGAACCGAGGCCGCATCCTACTCCGGAACATTGGTCCCATCCGTCGTGACCACCTCGGCCTTACCCGGCATCTTGATGACCGAGTTGTCTCTGCCATCCTGCGGTCACCTCGGGGCAGTGTTATGATCAACTACAACCGAGGTCCTGTCCAAGGATCGGACAACCGAACAGTAGTAGACGTGACCTCTGACACATTGTCCGCTGCCCTCTGTCCTTCCCTCCAAATTGTCCTCTACAAATAGCAGAATATTTCACTGAGAAATGGGATGAATCTTTGGTAGCAAAAGCTTGCTCATTCGGTGGATATTTTATAAACGAGTACTTGCTGATATATGTGGCAAGTAAGCATTAGAAAATTATTGACTCGTAAGGTGCAGATCGGATTAACCAAATAATGGACGAAACGGGTACCCGACCCGCGCCCATTCCTATACAGATTTAGACCCTTTTTTGGATATATGAGAGAGGGAAAGAAGCAGCTTTACTCTTCTCCGGGTAACTCTCTCCAATACAAAGCTGATGACAGCTACAGGCAATGATCCTCTATTTTTTTATTTTTAATTACTTAAATTTACAGTGATTATTTAGGAAAAAAAGGCCTATTGTTACTTTAAGGGGAGAAAAAAACTCTTTCGCTAATAGGTCCAATTTCATCGATTATTGTGCGGGAATGGACTGAAAATGTTTCGTCTTTTCTTTGATCAGTAAAGGAGCTTTACGTTTACAGGTACTTGTCCTTTTTCGTCTTCGTCCTGTCTTCATAATATTCAATTCCGTTTTCGTCCCGAATATTCATTTCTCATTGACTGCTGAAGCAAGTAACATGATGTGGGTCCGTACAGGAAAAATAAAACCCTCTAAATTTTTAATGACATCGATTTGGACTAATTTCGGCTAAAAAAAAGTATCTTATTTTTTTCTTGACACTACACAACACGACAGGTATAGGGAAAGGGATATGAGGATGGTCATTCCGACTCGGATGAACCGGGGCCGCATCCTACTCCGGAACATTGGTCCCATCCGTCGTGACCACCTCGGCCTTACCCGGCATCTTGATGACCGAGGTGTCTCTGCCATCCTGCGGTCACCTCGGGGCAGTGTTATGATCAACTACAACCGAGGTCCTGTCCAAGGACCTGACAACTGAACAGTAGTGGACGTTACCTCTGACACATTGTCCGCTGCCTTCTGTCCTTCCCTCCAAATTGTCCTCTATAAATAGCAGATTATTCCACTGAGAAAGGGGATGAATCTTTGGTAACAAAAGCTTGATCATTCGGTGGATATTTTATAATCGAGTACTCGCTGATATACGGGGCAAGTAAGCATTAGAAAATGATTGACTCGTAAGGTGCAGATCGGATTAACCAAATAATGGACGAAACGGGTACCCAACCAGCTCCTATTCCTATACAGATTTAGACCCTTTTTTGGATATATGAGAGACGGAAAGAAGCAGATTTACTCTTCTCCGGGTAATCCTCTCCAATACAAAGCTGATGACAGCTACAGGCAATGATCCTCTGTTTTTTATTTTTAATTACTTAAATTTACAGTGATTATTTAGGAAAAAAAAAGTCTATTGTTACTGTATGGGGAGAAAAAAACTATTTCGCTAATGGGTCGTATTTCATCGATTATCGTGCGGGAATGGACTGAAAATGCTTCGTCTTTTCTTTGATCAGTAAAGGAGCTCGACGTTTACAAGTACTTGTCCATTTCCGTCTTCGTCCCGTCTTCGTAGTATTCAATTCCGTCTTCGTCCCGAATATTCATTTCTCATTGACTGCTGAAGCAAGTAACATGATGTGGGTCCGTACAGGAAAAATAAAACCTTCTAAATTTTTAATGACATCGATTTGGACTAATCTCGGCTAAAAAAATGTATCTTATTTTTTTCTTGACACTACACAACACGACAAGTATAGGGAAAGGGATATGAGGATGGTCATTCCGACTCGGATGAACCGAGGCCGCATCTTACTCCGGAACATTGGTCCCATCCGTCGTGACCACCTCGGCCTTACCCGGCATCTTGATGACCGAGGTGTCTCTGCTAACCTGCGGTCACCTCGGGCCAGTGTTATGATCAAATACAACCGAGGTCCTGTCCAAGGACCTGACAACTGAACAGTATTGGACGTGAACTCTGACACATTGTTCGCTGCGCTCTGTCATTCCCTCCAAATTGTCCTCTATAAATAGCAGAATATTTCACTGAGAAAGAGGATGAATCTTTGGTAACAAAAGCTTGCTCATTCGGTGGATATTTTATAATCGAGTACTCGCTGATATACGGGGTAAGTAAGCATTAGAAAATGATTGACTCGTAAGGTGCAGATCGGATTAACCAAATAATGGACGAAACGGGTACCCAACCCACGCCTATTCCTATACAGATTTAGACCCTTTTTTGGATATATGAGAGACGGAAAGAAGCAGCTTTACTCTTCTCCGGGTAACCCTCTCCAATACAAAGCTGATGACAGCTACAGGCAATGATCCTCCATTTTTTTATTTTTAATTACTTAAATTTACAGTGATTATTTAGGAAAAAAAAGCCTATTGTTACTTTAAGGTGAGAAAAAAAATCTTTCGCTAATAGGTCCAATTTCATCGATTATCGCGGGAATGGACTGAAAATGTTTCGTCTTTTCTTTGATCAGTAAAGGAGCTTTACGTTTACAGGTACTTGTCCTTTTTCGCCTTCGTCCCGTCTTCATAATATTCAATTCCGTTTTCGTCCCGAATATTCATTTCTCATTGACTGCTGAAGCAAGTAACATGATGTGGGTCCGTACAGGAAAAATAAAACCCTCTAAATTTTTAATGACATCGATTTGGACTAATTTCGGCTAAAAAAATGTATCTTATTTTTTTCTTGATACTACACAACACGACAGGTATAGGGAAAGGGATATGAGGATGGTCATTCCGGCTCGGATGAACCGAGGCCGCATCCTACTCCGGAACATTGGTCCCATCCGTCGTGACCACCTCAGCCTTACCCGGCATCTTGATGACCGTGGTGTCTCTGCCATCCTGCGGTCACCTCGGGGCAGTGTTATGATCAACTACAACCGATGTCCTGTCCAAGGACCTGACAACCGAACAGTAGTAGACGTGACCTTTGACACATTGTCCGCTGCCCTCTGTCCTTCCCTCGAAATTGTCCTCTACAAATAGCAGAATATTTCACTGAGAAATGGGATGAATCTTTGGTAACAAAAGCTTGCTCATTCGGTGGATATTTTATAAACGAGTACTCGCTGATATACGTGGCAAGTAAGCATTAGAAAATTATTGACTCGTAAGGTGCAGATCGGATTAACCAAATAATGGACGAAACGGGTACCCGACCCGCGCCCATTCCTATACAGATTTAGACCCTTTTTTTGATATATGAGAGAGGGAAAGAAGCAGCTTTACTCTTCTCCGGGTAACTCTCTCCAATACAAAGCTGATGACAGCTACAGGCAATGATCCTCTGTTTTTATATTTTTAATTACTTAAATTTACAGTGATTATTTAGGAAAAAAAATCCTATTGTTACTTTAAGGGGAGAAAAAAACTCTTTCGCTAATAGGTCCAATTTCATCGATTATCGCGGGAATGGACTGAAAATGTTTCGTCTTTTTTTCGATCAGTAAAGGAGCTTTACGTTTACAGGTACTTGTCCTTTTTCGCCTTCGTCCCGTCTTCATAATATTCAATTCCGTTTTCGTCCCGAATATTCATTTCTCATTGACTGCTGAAGCAAGTAACATGATGTGGGTCCGTACAGGAAAAATAAAACCCTCTAAATTTTTAATGACATCGATTTGGACTAATTTCGGCTAAAAAAATGTATCTTATTTTTTTCTTGACACTACACAACAAGACAGGTGTAGGGAAAGGGATATGAGGATGGTCATTCCGACTCGGATGAACCAAGGCCGCATCCTACTCCGGAACATTGGTCCCATCCGTCGTGACCACCTCGGCCTTACCCGGCATCTTGATGACCGAGGTGTCTCTGCCATCCTGCGGTCACCTCGGGGCAGTGTTATGATCAACTACACCCGAGGTCCTGTCCAAGGACCTGACAACTGAACAGTAGTGGACGTGACCTCTGACACATTGTCCGCTGCCCTCTGTCCTTCCCTCCAAATTGTCCTCTATAAATAGCAGATTATTCCACTGAGAAAGGGGATGAATCTTTGGTAACAAAAGCTTGCTCATTCGGTGGATATTTTATAATCGAGTACTCGCTGATATACGGGGCAAGTAAGCATTAGAAAATGATTGACTCGTAAGGTGCAGATCGGATTAACCAAATAATGGACGAAACGGGTACCCAACCCGCTCCTATTCCTATACAGATTTAGACCCTTTTTTGGATATATGAGAGACGGAAAGAAGCAGCTTTACTCTTCTCCGGGTAATCCTCTCCAATACAAAGCTGATGACAGCTACAGGCAATGATCCTCTGTTTTTTATTTTTAATTACTTAAATTTACAGTGATTATTTAGGAAAAAAAAAGTCTATTGTTACTGTATGGGGAGAAAAAAACTATTTCGCTAATGGGTCGTATTTCATCGATTATCGTGCGGGAATGGACTGAAAATGCTTCGTCTTTTCTTTGATCAGTAAAGGAGCTTGACTTTTACAAGTACTTGTCCATTTCCGTCTTCGTCCCGTCTTCGTAGTATTCAATTCCGTCTTCGTCCCGAATATTCATTTCTCATTGACTGCTGAAGCAAGTAACATGATGTGGGTCCGTACAGGAAAAATAAAACCTTCTAAATTTTTAATGACATCGATTTGGACTAATCTCGGCTAAAAAAATGTATCTTATTTTTTTCTTAACACTACACAACACGACAGGTATAGGGAAAGGGATATGAGGATGGTCATTCCGACTCGGATGAACCGAGGCCGCATCTTACTCCGGAACATTGGTCCCATCCGTCGTGACCACCTCGGCCTTACCCGGCATCTTGATGACCGAGGTGTCTCTGCCAACCTGCGTTCACCTCGGGCCAGTGTTATGATCAACTACAACCGAGGTCCTGTCCAAGGACCTGACAACTGAACAGTATTGGACGTGAACTCTGACACATTGTTCGCTGCCCTCTGTCATTCCCTCCAAATTGTCCTCTATAAATAGCAGAATATTTCACTGAGAAAGGGGATGAATCTTTGGTAACAAAAGCTTGCTCATTCGGTGGATATTTTATAATCGAGTACTCGCTGATATACGGGGCAAATAAGCATTAGAAAATGATTGACTCGTAAGGTGCAGATCGGATTAACCAAATAATGGACGAAACGGGTACCCAACCCGCGCCTATTCCTATACAGATTTAGACCCTTTTTTGGATATATGAGAGACGGAAAGAAGCAGCTTTACTCTTCTCCGGGTAACCCTCTCCAATACAAAGCTGATGACAGCTACAGGCAATGATCCTCCGTTTTTTTATTTTTAATTACTTAAATTTACAGTGATTATTTAGGAAAAAAAAGCCTATTGTTACTTTAAGGTGAGAAAAAAAATCTTTCGCTAATAGGTCCAATTTCATCGATTATCGCGGGAATGGACTGAAAATGTTTCGTCTTTTCTTTGATCAGTAAAGGAGCTTTACGTTTACAGGTACTTGTCCTTTTTCGCCTTCATCCCGTCTTCATAATATTCAATTCCGTTTTCGTCCCGAATATTCATTTCTCATTGACTGCTGAAGCAAGTAACATGATGTGGGTCCGTACAGGAAAAATAAAACCCTCTAAATTTTTAATGACATCGATTTGGACTAATTTCGGCTAAAAAAATGTATCTTATTTTTTTCTTGACACTACACAACACGACAGGTATAGGGAAAGGGATATGAGGATGGTCATTCCGGCTCGGATGAACCGAGGCCACATCCTACTCCGGAACATTGGTCCCATCCGTCGTGACCACCTCGGCCTTACCCGGCATCTTGATTACCGAGGTGTTTCTGCCATCCTGTGGTCACCTCGGAGTAGTGTTATGATCAACTACAACCGAGGTCCTGTTCAAGGACCTGACAACCGAACAATAGTGGACGTGACCTCTGACACATTGTCCGCTGCCCTCTGTCCTTCCCTCCAAATTGTCCTCTATAAATAGCAGAATATTCCCCTGAGAAAGGGGATGAATCTTTGGTAACAAAAGCTTGCTCATTTGGTGGATATTTTATAATCGAGTACTCGCTGATATACGTGGCAAGTAAGCATTAGAAAATGATTGACTCGTAAGGTGCAGATCGGATTAACCAAATAATGGACGAAACGGGTACCCGATCCGCGCCCATTCCTATACAGATTTAGACCCTTTTTTGGATATATGAGAGAGGGAAAGAAGCAGCTTTACTCTTCTCCTGGTAACTCTCTCCAATACAAAGCTGATGACAGCTACAGGCAATGATCCTCTGTTTTTATATTTTTAATTACTTAAATTTACAGTGATTATTTAGGAAAAAAAATCCTATTGTTACTTTAAGGGGAGAAAAAAACTCTTTCGCTAATAGGTCCAATTTCATCGATTATCGCGGGAATGGACTGAAAATTTTTCGTCTTTTCTTTGATCAGTAAAGGAGCTTTACGTTTACAGGTACTTGTCCTTTTTCGCCTTCGTCCCGTCTTCATAATATTCAATTCCGTTTTCGTCCCGAATATTCATTTCTCATTGACTGCTGAAGCAAGTAACATGATGTGGGTCCGTACAGGAAAAATAAAACCTTCTAAATTTTTAATGACATCGATTTGGACTAATTTCGGCTAAAAAAATGTATCTTATTTTTTTTTTGACACTACACAACAAGACAGGTATAGGGAAAGGGATATGAGGATGGTCATTCCGACTCGGATGAACCGAGGCCGCATCCTACTCCGGAACATTGGTCCCATCCGTCGTGACCACCTCGGCCTTACCCGGCATCTTGATGACCGAGGTGTCTCTGCCATCCTGCGGTCACCTCGGGGCAGTGTTATGATCAACTACAACCGAGGTCCTGTCCAAGGACCTGACAACTGAACAGTAGTGGACGTGACCTCTGACACATTGTCCGCTGCCTTCTGTCCTTCCCTCCAAATTGTCCTCTATAAATAGCAGATTATTCCACTGAGAAAGGGGATGAATCTTTGGTAACAAAAGCTTGCTCATTCGGTGGATATTTTATAATCGAGTACTCGCTGATATACGGGGCAAGTAAGCATTAGAAAATGATTGACTCGTAAGGTGCAGATCGGATTAACCAAATAATGGACGAAACGGGTACCCAACCCGCGCCTATTCCTATACAGATTTAGACCCTTTTTTGGATATATGAGAGAGGGAAAGAAGCAGCTTTACTCTTCTCCGGGTAACCCTCTCCAATACAAAGCTGATGACAGCTACAGGCAATGATCCTCTGTTTTTTTATTTTTAATTACTTAAATTTACAGTGATTATTTAGGAAAAAAAAGCCTATTGTTACTTTAAGGGGAGAAAAAAAATCTTTCGCTAATAGGTCGTATTTCTTCGATTATTGTGCGGGAATGGACTGAAAATGTTTCGTCTTTTCTTTGAACAGTAAAGGAGCTTGACGTTTACAGGTACTTGTCCATTTTCGTCTTCGTCCTGTCTTCATAATATTCAATTCCGTCTTCGTCCCGAATATTCATTTCTCATTGACTGCTGAAGCAAGTAACATGATGTGGGTCCGTACAGGAAAAATAAAACCCTCTAAATTTTTAATGACATCGATTTGGACTAATTTCGGATAAAAAAATGTATCTTATTTTTTTCTTGACACTACACAACACGACAGGTATAGGGAAAGGGATATGAGGATGGTCATTCCGGCTCGGATGAACCGAGGCCGCATCCTACTCCGGAACATTGGTCCCATCCGTCGTGACCACCTCAGCCTTACCCGGCATCTTGTTTACCGAGGTGTTTCTGCCATCCTGTGGTCACCTCGGAGCAGTGTTATGATCAACTACAACCGAGGTCCTGTTCAAGGACCTGACAACCGAACAATAGTGGACGTGACCTCTAACACATTGTCCGCTGCCCTCTGTCCTTCCCTCCAAATTGTCCTCTATAAATAGCAGAATATTCCCCTGAGAAAGGGGATGAATCTTTGGTAACAAAAGCTTGCTCATTTGGTGGATATTTTATAATCGAGTACTCGCTGATATACGTGGCAAGTAAGCATTAGAAAATGATTGACTCGTAAGGTGCAGATCGGATTAACTAAATAATGGACGAAACGGGTACCCGACCCGCGCCCATTCCTATACAGATTTAGACCCTTTTTTGGATATATGAGAGAGGGAAAGAAGCAGCTTTACTCTTCTCCTGGTAACTCTCTCCAATACAAAGCTGATGACAGCTACAGGCAATGATCCTATGTTTTTTTATTTTTAATTACTTAAATTTACAGTGATTATTTAGGAAAAAAAAGCCTATTGTTACTTTAAGGGGAGAAAAAAACTCTTTCGCTAATAGGTCCAATTTCATCAATTATTGTGCGGGAATGGACTGAAAATGTTTCGTCTTTTCTTTGATCAGTAAAGGAGCTTTACGTTTACAGGTACTTGTTCTTATTCGTCTTCGTCCTGTCTTCATAATATTCAATTCCTTTTTCGTCCCGAATATTCATTTCTCATTGACTGCTGAAGCAAGTAACATGATGTGGGTCCGTACAGGAAAAATAAAACCCTCTAAATTTTTAATGACATCGATTTGGACTAATTTCGGCTAAAAAAATGTATCTTATTTTTTTCTTGACACTACACAACACGACAGGTATAGGGAAAGGGATATGAGGATGGTCATTCCGACTCGGATGAACCGAGGCCGCATCCTACTCCGGAACATTGGTCCCATCCGTCGTGACCACCTCGGCCTTACCCGGCATCTTGATGACCGAGGTGTCTCTGCCATCCTGCGGTCACCTCGGGGCAGTGTTATGATCAACTACAACCGATGTCCTGTCCAAGGACCTGACAACCGAACAGTAGTAGACGTGACCTTTGACACATTGTCCGCTGCCCTCTGTCCTTCCCTCGAAATTGTCCTCTACAAATAGCAGAATATTTCACTGAGAAATGGGATGAATCTTTGGTAACAAAAGCTTGCTCATTCGGTGGATATTTTATAAACGAGTACTCGCTGATATACGTGGCAAGTAAGCATTAGAAAATTATTGACTCGTAAGGTGCAGATCGGATTAACCAAATAATGGACGAAACGGGTACCCGACCCGCGCCCATTCCTATACAGATTTAGACCCTTTTTTTGATATATGAGAGAGGGAAAGAAGCAGCTTTACTCTTCTCCGGGTAACTCTCTCCAATACAAAGCTGATGACAGCTACAGGCAATGATCCTCTGTTTTTATATTTTTAATTACTTAAATTTACAGTGATTATTTAGGAAAAAAAATCCTATTGTTACTTTAAGGGGAGAAAAAAACTCTTTCGCTAATAGGTCCAATTTCATCGATTATCGCGGGAATGGACTGAAAATGTTTCGTCTTTTCTTCGATCAGTAAAGGAGCTTTACGTTTACAGGTACTTGTCCTTTTTCGCCTTCGTCCCGTCTTCATAATATTCAATTCCGTTTTCGTCCCGAATATTCATTTCTCATTGACTGCTGAAGCAAGTAACATGATGTGGGTCCGTACAGGAAAAATAAAACCCTCTAAATTTTTAATGACATCGATTTGGACTAATTTCGGCTAAAAAAATGTATCTTATTTTTTTCTTGACACTACACAACAAGACAGGTGTAGGGAAAGGGATATGAGGATGGTCATTCCGACTCGGATGAACCAAGGCCGCATCCTACTCCGGAACATTGGTCCCATCCGTCGTGACCACCTCGGCCTTACCCGGCATCTTGATGACCGAGGTGTCTCTGCCATCCTGCGGTCACCTCGGGGCAGTGTTATGATCAACTATACCCGAGTTCCTGTCCAAGGACCTGACAACTGAACAGTAGTGGACGTGACCTCTGACACATTGTCCGCTGCCCTCTGTCCTTCCCTCCAAATTGTCCTCTATAAATAGCAGATTATTCCACTGAGAAAGGGGATGAATCTTTGGTAACAAAAGCTTGCTCATTCGGTGGATATTTTATAATCGAGTACTCGCTGATATACGGGGCAAGTAAGCATTAGAAAATGATTGACTCGTAAGGTGCAGATCGGATTAACCAAATAATGGACGAAACGGGTACCCAACCCGCTCCTATTCCTATACAGATTTAGACCCTTTTTTGGATATATGAGAGACGGAAAGAAGCAGCTTTACTCTTCTCCGGGTAATCCTCTCCAATACAAAGCTGATGACAGCTACAGGCAATGATCCTCTGTTTTTTATTTTTAATTACTTAAATTTACAGTGATTATTTAGGAAAAAAAAAGTCTATTGTTACTGTATGGGGAGAAAAAAACTATTTCGCTAATGGGTCGTATTTCATCGATTATCGTGCGGGAATGGACTGAAAATGCTTCGTCTTTTCTTTGATCAGTAAAGGAGCTTGACGTTTACAAGTACTTGTCCATTTCCGTCTTCGTCCCGTCTTCGTAGTATTCAATTCCGTCTTCGTCCCGAATATTCATTTCTCATTGACTGCTGAAGCAAGTAACATGATGTGGGTCCGTACAGGAAAAATAAAACCTTCTAAATTTTTAATGACATCGATTTGGACTAATCTCGGCTAAAAAAATGTATCTTATTTTTTTCTTGACACTACACAACACGACAGGTATAGGGAAAGGGATATGAGAATGGTCATTCCGACTCGGATGAACCGAGGCCGCATCTTACTCCGGAACATTGGTCCCATCCGTCGTGACCACCTCGGCCTTACCCGGCATCTTGATGACCGAGGTGTCTCTGCCAACCTGCGGTCACCTCGGGCCAGTGTTATGATCAACTACAACCGAGGTCCTGTCCAAGGACCTGACAACTGAACAGTATTGGACGTGAACTCTGACACATTGTTCGCTGCCCTCTGTCATTCCCTCCAAATTGTCCTCTATAAATAGCAGAATATTTCACTGAGAAAGGGGATGAATCTTTGGTAACAAAAGCTTGCTCATTCGGTGGATATTTTATAATCGAGTACTCGCTGATATACGGGGCAAGTAAGCATTAGAAAATGATTGACTCGTAAGGTGCAGATCGGATTAACCAAATAATGGACGAAACGGGTACCCAACCCGCGCCTATTCCTATACAGATTTAGACCCTTTTTTGGATATATGAGAGACGGAAAGAAGCAGCTTTACTCTTCTCCGGGTAACCCTCTCCAATACAAAGCTGATGACAGCTACAGGCAATGATCCTCCGTTTTTTTATTTTTAATTACTTAAATTTACAGTGATTATTTAGGAAAAAAAAGCCTATTGTTACTTTAAGGTGAGAAAAAAAATCTTTCGCTAATAGGTCAAATTTCATCGATTATCGCGGGAATGGACTGAAAATGTTTCGTCTTTTCTTTGATCAGTAAAGGAGCTTTACGTTTACAGGTACTTGTCCTTTTTCGCCTTCGTCCCGTCTTCATAATATTCAATTCCGTTTTCGTCCCGAATATTCATTTCTCATTGACTGCTGAAGCAAGTAACATGATGTGGGTCCGTACAGGAAAAATAAAACCCTCTAAATTTTTAATGACATCGATTTGGACTAATTTCGGCTAAAAAAATGTATCTTATTTTTTTCTTGACACTACACAACACGACAGGTATAGGGAAAGGGATATGAGGATGGTCATTCCGGCTCGGATGAACCGAGGCCGCATCCTACTCCGGAACATTGGTCCCATCCGTCGTGACCACCTCAGCCTTACCCGGCATCTTGATGACCGAGGTGTCTCTGCCATCCTGCGGTCACCTCGGGGCAGTGTTATGATCAATTACAACCGAGGTCCTATCCAAGGACCTGACAACCGAACAGTAGTAGACGTGACCTCTGACACATTGTCCGCTGCCCTCTGTCCTTCCCTCCAAATTGTCCTCTACAAATAGCAGAATATTTCACTGAGAAATGGGATGAATCTTTGGTAACAAAAGCTTGCTCATTCGGTGGATATTTTATAAACGAGTACTCGCTGATATACGTGGCAAGTAAGCATTAGAAAATTATTGACTCGTAAGGTGCAGATCGGATTAACCAAATAATGGACGAAACGGGTACCCGACCCGCGCCCATTCCTATACAGATTTAGACCCTTTTTTTGATATATGAGAGAGGGAAAGAAGCAGCTTTACTCTTCTCCGGGTAACTCTCTCCAATACAAAGCTGATGACAGCTACAGGCAATGATCCTCTGTTTTTATATTTTTAATTACTTAAATTTACAGTGATTATTTAGGAAAAAAAATCCTATTGTTACTTTAAGGGGAGAAAAAAACTCTTTCGCTAATAGGTCCAATTTCATCGATTATCGCGGGAATGGACTGAAAATGTTTCGTCTTTTCTTTGATCAGTAAAAGAGATTTACGTTTACAGGTACTTGTCCTTTTTCGCCTTCGTCCCGTCTTCATAATATTCAATTCCGTTTTCGTCTCGAATATTCATTTCTCATTGACTGCTGAAGCAAGTAACATGATGTGGGTCCGTACAGGAAAAATAAAACCCTCTAAATTTTTAATGACATCGATTTGGACTAATTTCGGCTAAAAAAATGTATCTTATTTTTTTCTTGACACTACACAACAAGACAGGTGTAGGGAAAGGGATATGAGGATGGTCATTCCGACTCGGATGAACCAAGGCCGCATCCTACTCCGGAACATTGGTCTCATCCGTCGTGACCACCTCGGCCTTACCCGGCATCTTGATGACCGAGGTGTCTCTGCCATCCTGCGGTCACCTCGGGGCAGTGTTATGATCAACTACAACCGAGGTCCTGTCCAAGGACCTGACAACTGAACAGTAGTGGACGTGACCTCTGACACATTGTCCGCTGCCCTCTGTCCTTCCCTCCAAATTGTCCTCTATAAATAGCAGATTATTCCACTGAGAAAGGGGATGAATCTTTGGTAACAAAAGCTTGCTCATTCGGTGGATATTTTATAATCGAGTACTCGCTGATATACGGGGCAAGTAAGCATTAGAAAATGATTGACTCGTAAGGTGCAGATCGGATTAACCAAATAATGGACGAAACGGGTACCCAACCCGCTCCTATTCCTATACAGATTTAGACCCTTTTTTGGATATATGAGAGACGGAAAGAAGCAGCTTTACTCTTCTCCGGGTAATCCTCTCCAATACAAAGCTGATGACAGCTACAGGCAATGATCCTCTGTTTTTTATTTTTAATTACTTAAATTTACAGTGATTATTTAGGAAAAAAAAAGTCTATTGTTACTGTATGGGGAGAAAAAAACTATTTCGCTAATGGGTCGTATTTCATCGATTATCGTGCGGGAATGGACTGAAAATGCTTCGTCTTTTCTTTGATCAGTAAAGGAGCTTGACGTTTACAAGTACTTGTCCATTTCCGTCTTCGTCCCGTCTTCGTAGTATTCAATTCCGTCTTCGTCCCGAATATTCATTTCTCATTGACTGCTGAAGCAAGTAACATGATGTGGGTCCGTACAGGAAAAATAAAACCTTCTAAATTTTTAATGACATCGATTTGGACTAATCTCGGCTAAAAAAATGTATCTTATTTTTTTCTTGACACTACACAACACGACAGGTATAGGGAAAGGGATATGAGGATGGTCATTCCGACTCGGATGAACCGAGGCTGCATCTTACTCCGGAACATTGGTCCCATCCGTCGTGACCACCTCGGCCTTACCCGGCATCTTGATGACCGAGGTGTCTCTGCCATCCTGCGGTCACCTCGGGGCAGTGTTATGATCAACTACAACCGAGGTCCTGTCCAAGGACCTGACAACTGAACAGTAGTGGACGTGACCTCTGACACATTGTCCGCTGCCTTCTGTCCTTCCCTCCAAATTGTCCTCTATAAATAGCAGATTATTCCACTGAGAAAGGGGATGAATCTTTGGTAACAAAAGCTTGCTCATTCGGTGGATATTTTATAATCGAGTACTCGCTGATATACGGGGCAAGTAAGCATTAGAAAATGATTGACTCGTAAGGTGCAGATCGGATTAACCAAATAATGGACGAAACGGGTACCCAACCCGCGCCTATTCCTATACAGATTTAGACCCTTTTTTGGATATATGAGAGAGGGAAAGAAGCAGCTTTACTCTTCTCCGGGTAACCCTCTCCAATACAAAGCTGATGACAGCTACAGGCAATGATCCTCTGTTTTTTTATTTTTAATTACTTAAATTTACAGTGATTATTTAGGAAAAAAAAGCCTATTGTTACTTTAAGGGGAGAAAAAAAATCTTTCGCTAATAGGTCGTATTTCTTCGATTATTGTGCGGGAATGGACTGAAAATGTTTCGTCTTTTCTTTGAACAGTAAAGGAGCTTGACGTTTACAGGTACTTGTCCATTTTCGTCTTCGTCCTGTCTTCATAATATTCAATTCCGTCTTCGTCCCGAATATTCATTTCTCATTGACTGCTGAAGCAAGTAACATGATGTGGGTCCGTACAGGAAAAATAAAACCCTCTAAATTTTTAATGACATCGATTTGGACTAATTTCGGCTAAAAAAATGTATCTTATTTTTTTCTTGACACTACACAACACGACAGGTATAGGGAAAGGGATATGAGGATGGTCATTCCGGCTCGGATGAACCGAGGCCGCATCCTACTCCGGAACATTGGTCCCATCCGTCGTGACCACCTCAGCCTTACCCGGCATCTTGATTACCGAGGTGTTTCTGCCATCCTGTGGTCACCTCGGAGCAGTGTTATGATCAACTACAACCGAGGTCCTGTTCAAGGACCTGACAACCGAACAATAGTGGACGTGACCTCTGACACATTGTCCGCTGCCCTCTGTCCTTCCCTCCAAATTGTCCTCTATAAATAGCAGAATATTCCCCTGAGAAAGGGGATGAATCTTTGGTAACAAAAGCTTGCTCATTTGGTGGATATTTTATAATCGAGTACTCGCTGATATACGTGGCAAGTAAGCATTAGAAAATGATTGACTCGTAAGGTGCAGATCGGATTAACCAAATAATGGACGAAACGGGTACCCGATCCGCGCCCATTCCTATACAGATTTAGACCCTTTTTTGGATATATGAGAGAGGGAAAGAAGCAGCTTTACTCTTCTCCTGGTAACTCTCTCCAATACAAAGCTGATGACAGCTACAGGCAATGATCCTCTGTTTTTTTATTTTTAATTACTTAAATTTACAGTGATTATTTAGGAAAAAAAAGCCTATTGATACTTTAAGGGGAGAAAAAAACTCTTTCGCTAATAGGTCCAATTTCATCAATTATTGTGCGGGAATGGACTGAAAATGTTTCGTCTTTTCTTTGATCAGTAAAGGAGCTTTACGTTTACAGGTACTTTGTCTTATTCGTCTTCGTCCTGTCTTCATAATATTCAATTCCGTTTTCGTCCCGAATATTCATTTCTCATTGACTGCTGAAGCAAGTAACATGATGTGGGTCCGTACAGGAAAAATAAAACCCTCTAAATTTTTAATGACATCGATTTGGACTAATTTCGGCTAAAAAAATGTATCTTATTTTTTTCATGACACTACACAACAAGACAGGTGTAGGGAAAGGGATATGAGGATGGTCATTCCGACTCGGATGAACCAAGGCCGCATCCTACTCCGGAACATTGGTCCCATCCGTCGTGACCACCTCGGCCTTACCCGGCATCTTGATGACCGAGGTGTCTCTGCCATCCTGCGGTCACCTCGGGCCAGTGTTATGATCAACTACAACCGAGGTCCTGTCCAAGGACCTGTCAACTGAACAGTAGTGGACGTGACCTCTGACACATTGTCCGCTGCCCTCTGTCCTTCCCTCCAAATTGTCCTCTATAAATAGCAGATTATTCCACTGAGAAAGGGGATGAATCTTTGGTAACAAAAGCTTGCTCATTCGGTGGATATTTTATAATCGAGTACTCGCTGATATACGGGGCAAGTAAGCATTAGAAAATGATTGACTCGTAAGGTGCAGATCGGATTAACCAAATAATGGACGAAACGGGTACCCAACCCGCTCCTATTCCTATACAGATTTAGACCCTTTTTTTGGATATATGAGAGACGGAAAGAAGCAGCTTTACTCTTCTCCGGGTAATCCTCTCCAATACAAAGCTGATGACAGCTACAGGCAACGATCCTCTGTTTTTTATTTTTAATTACTTAAATTTACAGTGATTATTTAGGAAAAAAAAAGTCTATTGTTACTGTATGGGGAGAAAAAAACTATTTCGCTAATGGGTCGTATTTCATCGATTATCGTGCGGGAATGGACTGAAAATGTTTCGTCTTTTCTTTGATCAGTAAAGGAGCTTGACGTTTACAAGTACTTGTCCATTTCCGTCTTCGTCCCGTCTTCATAGTATTCAATTCCGTCTTCGTCCCGAATATTCATTTCTCATTGACTGCTGAAGCAAGTAACATGATGTGGGTCCGTACAGGAAAAATAAAACCTTCTAAATTTTTAATGACATCGATTTGGACTAATCTCGGCTAAAAAAATGTATCTTATTTTTTTCTTGACACTACACAACACGACAGGTATAGGGAAAGGGATATGAGGATGGTCATTCCGACTCGGATGAACCGAGGCCGCATCTTACTCCGAAACATTGGTCCCATCCGTCGTGACCACCTCGGCCTTACCCGGCATCTTGATGACCGAGGTGTCTCTGCCAACCTGCGGTCACCTCGGGCCAGTGTTATGATCAACTACAACCGAGGTCCTGTCCAAGGACCTGACAACTGAACAGTATTGGACGTGAACTCTGACACATTGTTCGCTGCCCTCTGTCATTCCCACCAAATTGTCCTCTATAAATAGCAGAATATTTCACTGAGAAAGGGGATGAATCTTTGGTAACAAAAGCTTGCTCATTCGGTGGATATTTTATAATCGAGTACTCGCTGATATACGGGGCAAGTAAGCATTAGAAAATGATTGACTCGTAAGGTGCAGATCGGATTAACCAAATAATGGACGAAACGGGTACCCAACCCGCGCCTATTCCTATACAGATTTAGACCCTTTTTTGGATATATGAGAGACGGAAAGAAGCAGCTTTACTCTTCTCCGGGTAACCCTCTCCAATACAAAGCTGATGACAGCTACAGGCAATGATCCTCCGTTTTTTTATTTTTAATTACTTAAATTTACAGTGATTATTTAGGAAAAAAAAGCCTATTGTTACTTTAAGGTGAGAAAAAAAATCTTTCGCTAATAGGTCCAATTTCATCGATTATCGCGGGAATGGACTGAAAATGTTTCGTCTTTTCTTTGTTCAGTAAAGGAGCTTTACGTTTACAGGTACTTGTCCTTTTTCGCCTTCGTCCCGTCTTCATAATATTCAATTCCGTTTTCGTCCCGAATATTCATTTCTCATTGACTGCTGAAGCAAGTAACATGATGTGGGTCCGTACAGGAAAAATAAAACCCTCTAAATTTTTAATGACATCGATTTGGACTAATTTCGGCTAAAAAAATGTATCTTATTTTTTTCTTGACACTACACAACACGACAGGTATAGGGAAAGGGATATGAGGATGGTCATTCCGGCTCGGATGAACCGAGGCCGCATCCTACTCCGGAACATTGGTCCCATCCGTCGTGACCACCTCAGCCTTACCCGGCATCTTGATGACCGAGGTGTCTCTGCCATCCTGCGGTCACCTCGGGGCAGTGTTATGATCAACTACAACCGAGGTCCTGTCCAAGGACCTGACAACCGAACAGTAGTAGACGTGACCTCTGACACATTGTCCGCTGCCCTCTGTCCTTCCCTCCAAATTGTCCTCTACAAATAGCAGAATATTTCACTGAGAAATGGGATGAATCTTTGGTAACAAAAGCTTGCTCATTCGGTGGATATTTTATAAACGAGTACTCGCTGATATACGTGGCAAGTAAGCATTAGAAAATTATTGACTCGTAAGGTGCAGATCGGATTAACCAAATAATGGACGAAACGGGTACCCGACCCGCGCCCATTCCTATACAGATTTAGACCCTTTTTTTGATATATGAGAGAGGGAAAGAAGCAGCTTTACTCTTCTCCGGGTAACTCTCTCCAATACAAAGCTGATGACAGCTACAGGCAATGATCCTCTGTTTTTACATTTTTAATTACTTAAATTTACAGTGATTATTTAGGAAAAAAAATCCTATTGTTACTTTAAGGGGAGAAAAAAACTCTTTCGCTAATAGGTCCAATTTCATCGATTATCGCGGGAATGGACTGAAAATGTTTCGTCTTTTCTTTGATCAGTAAAGGAGCTTTACGTTTACAGGTACTTGTCCTTTTTCGCCTTCGTCCCGTCTTCATAATATTCAATTCCGTTTTCGTCCCGAATATTCATTTCTCATTGACTGCTGAAGCAAGTAACATGATGTGGGTCCGTACAGGAAAAATAAAACCCTCTAAATTTTTAATGACATCGATTTGGACTAATTTCGGCTAAAAAAATGTATCTTATTTTTTTCTTGACACTACACAACAAGACAGGTGTAGGGAAAGGGATATGAGGATGGTCATTCCGACTCGGATGAACCAAGGCCGCATCCTACTCCGGAACATTGGTCCCATCCGTCGTGACCACCTCGGCCTTACCCGGCATCTTGATGACCGAGGTGTCTCTGCCATCCTGCGGTCACCTCGGGGCAGTGTTATGATCAACTACACCCGAGGTCCTGTCCAAGGACCTGACAACTGAACAGTAGTGGACGTGACCTCTGACACATTGTCCGCTGCCCTCTGTCCTTCCCTCCAAATTGTCCTCTATAAATAGCAGATTATTCCACTGAGAAAGGGGATGAATCTTTGGTAACAAAAGCTTGCTCATTCGGTGGATATTTTATAATCGAGTACTCGCTGATATACGGGGCAAGTAAGCATTAGAAAATGATTGACTCGTAAGGTGCAGATCGGATTAACCAAATAATGGACGAAACGGGTACCCAACCCGCTCCTATTCCTATACAGATTTAGACCCTTTTTTGGATATATGAGAGACGGAAAGAAGCAGCTTTACTCTTCTCCGGGTAATCCTCTCCAATACAAAGCTGATGACAGCTACAGGCAATGATCCTCTGTTTTTTATTTTTAATTACTTAAATTTACAGTGATTATTTAGGAAAAAAAAAGTCTATTGTTACTGTATGGGGAGAAAAAAACTATTTCGCTAATGGGTCGTATTTCATCGATTATCGTGCGGGAATGGACTGAAAATGCTTCGTCTTTTCTTTGATCAGTAAAGGAGCTTGACTTTTACAAGTACTTGTCCATTTCCGTCTTCGTCCCGTCTTCGTAGTATTCAATTCCGTCTTCGTCCCGAATATTCATTTCTCATTGACTGCTGAAGCAAATAACATGATGTGGGTCCGTACAGGAAAAATAAAACCTTCTAAATTTTTAATGACATCGATTTGGACTAATCTCGGCTAAAAAAATGTATCTTATTTTTTTCTTAACACTACACAACACGACAGGTATAGGGAAAGGGATATGAGGATGGTCATTCCGACTCGGATGAACCGAGGCCGCATCTTACTCCGGAACATTGGTCCCATCCGTCGTGACCACCTCGGCCTTACCCGGCATCTTGATGACCGAGGTGTCTCTGCCAACCTGCGGTCACCTCGGGCCAGTGTTATGATCAACTACAACCGAGGTCCTGTCCAAGGACCTGACAACTGAACAGTATTGGACGTGAACTCTGACACATTGTTCGCTGCCCTCTGTCATTCCCTCAAAATTGTCCTCTATAAATAGCAGAATATTTCACTGAGAAAGGGGATGAATCTTTGGTAACAAAAGCTTGCTCATTCGGTGGATATTTTATAATCGAGTACTCGCTGATATACGTGGCAAGTAAGCATTAGAAAATGATTGACTCGTAAGGTGCAGATCGGATTAACCAAATAATGGACGAAACGGGTACCCGACCCGCGCCTATTCCTATACAGATTTAGACCCTTTTTTGGATATATGAGAGACGGAAAGAAGCAGCTTTACTCTTCTCCGGGTAACTCTCTCCAATACAAAGCTGATGACAGCTACAGGCAATGATCCTCTGTTTTTACATTTTTAATTACTTAAATTTACAGTGATTATTTAGGAAAAAAAATTCTATTGTTACTTTAAGGGGAGAAAAAAAATCTTTCGCTAATAGGTCCAATTTCATCGATTATCGCGGGAATGGACTGAAAATGTTTCGTCTTTTCTTTGATCAGTAAAGGAGCTTTACGTTTACAGGTACTTGTCCTTTTTCGCCTTCGTCCCGTCTTCATAATATTCAATTCCGTTTTCGTCCCGAATATTCATTTCTCATTGACTGCTGAAGCAAGTAACATGATGTGGGTCCGTACAGGAAAAATAAAACCCTCTAAATTTTTAATGACATCGATTTGGACTAATTTCGGCTAAAAAAATGTATCTTATTTTTTTCTTGACACTACACAACACGACAGGTATAGGGAAAGGGATATGAGGATGGTCATTCCGGCTCGGATGAACCGAGGCCACATCCTACTCCGGAACATTGGTCCCATCCGTCGTGACCACCTCGGCCTTACCCGGCATCTTGATTACCGAGGTGTTTCTGCCATCCTGCGGTCACCTCGGAGTAGTGTTATGATCAACTACAACCGAGGTCCTGTTCAAGGACCTGACAACCGAACAATAGTGGACGTGACCTCTGACACATTGTCCGCTGCCCTCTGTCCTTCCCTCCAAATTGTCCTCTATAAATAGCAGAATATTCCCCTGAGAAAGGGGATGAATCTTTGGTAACAAAAGCTTGCTCATTCGGTGGATATTTTATAATCGAGTACTCGCTGATATACGGGGCAAGTAAGCATTAGAAAATGATTGACTCGTAAGGTGCAGATCGGATTAACCAAATAATGGACGAAACGGGTACCCAACCCGCTCCTATTCCTATACAGATTTAGACCCTTTTTTGGATATATGAGAGACGGAAAGAAGCAGCTTTACTCTTCTCCGGGTAATCCTCTCCAATACAAAGCTGATGACAGCTACAGGCAATGATCCTCTGTTTTTTATTTTTAATTACTTAAATTTACAGTGATTATTTAGGAAAAAAAAAGTCTATTGTTACTGTATGGGGAGAAAAAAACTATTTCGCTAATGGGTCGTATTTCATCGATTATCGTGCGGGAATGGACTGAAAATGCTTCGTCTTTTCTTTGATCAGTAAAGGAGCTTGACTTTTACAAGTACTTGTCCATTTCCGTCTTCGTCCCGTCTTCGTAGTATTCAATTCCGTCTTCGTCCCGAATATTCATTTCTCATTGACTGCTGAAGCAAGTAACATGATGTGGGTCCGTACAGGAAAAATAAAACCTTCTAAATTTTTAATGACATCGATTTGGACTAATCTCGGCTAAAAAAATGTATCTTATTTTTTTCTTAACACTACACAACACGACAGGTATAGGGAAAGGGATATGAGGATGGTCATTCCGACTCGGATGAACCGAGGCCGCATCTTACTCCGGAACATTGGTCCCATCCGTCGTGACCACCTCGGCCTTACCCGGCATCTTGATGACCGAGGTGTCTCTGCCAACCTGCGGTCACCTCGGGCCAGTGTTATGATCAACTACAACCGAGGTCCTGTCCAAGGACCTGACAACTGAACAGTATTGGACGTGAACTCTGACACATTGTTCGCTGCCCTCTGTCATTCCCTCAAAATTGTCCTCTATAAATAGCAGAATATTTCACTGAGAAAGGGGATGAATCTTTGGTAACAAAAGCTTGCTCATTCGGTGGATATTTTATAATCGAGTACTCGCTGATATACGGGGCAAGTAAGCATTAGAAAATGATTGACTCGTAAGGTGCAGATCGGATTAACCAAATAATGGACGAAACGGGTACCCAACCCGCGCCTATTCCTATACAGATTTAGACCCTTTTTTGGATATATGAGAGACGGAAAGAAGCAGCTTTACTCTTCTCCGGGTAACCCTCTCCAATACAAAGCTGATGACAGCTACAGGCAATGATCCTCCGTTTTTTTATTTTTAATTACTTAAATTTACAGTGATTATTTAGGAAAAAAAAGCCTATTGTTACTTTAAGGTGAGAAAAAAAATCTTTCGCTAATAGGTCAAATTTCATCGATTATCGCGGGAATGGACTGAAAATGTTTCGTCTTTTCTTTGATCAGTAAAGGAGCTTTACGTTTACAGGTACTTGTCCTTTTTCGCCTTCATCCCGTCTTCATAATATTCAATTCCGTTTTCGTCCCGAATATTCATTTCTCATTGACTGCTGAAGCAAGTAACATGATGTGGGTCCGTACAGGAAAAATAAAACCCTCTAAATTTTTAATGACATCGATTTGGACTAATTTCGGCTAAAAAAATGTATCTTATTTTTTTCTTGACACTACACAACACGACAGGTATAGGGAAAGGGATATGAGGATGGTCATTCCGGCTCGGATGAACCGAGGCCACATCCTACTCCGGAACATTGGTCCCATCCGTCGTGACCACCTCGGCCTTACCCGGCATCTTGATTACCGAGGTGTTTCTGCCATCCTGTGGTCACCTCGGAGTAGTGTTATGATCAACTACAACCGAGGTCCTGTTCAAGGACCTGACAACCGAACAATAGTGGACGTGACCTCTGACACATTGTCCGCTGCCCTCTGTCCTTCCCTCCAAATTGTCCTCTATAAATAGCAGAATATTCCCCTGAGAAAGGGGATGAATCTTTGGTAACAAAAGCTTGCTCATTCGGTGGATATTTTATAATCGAGTACTCGCTGATATACGGGGCAAGTAAGCATTAGAAAATGATTGACTCGTAAGGTGCAGATCGGATTAACCAAATAATGGACGAAACGGGTACCCAACCCGCTCCTATTCCTATACAGATTTAGACCCTTTTTTGGATATATGAGAGACGGAAAGAAGCAGCTTTACTCTTCTCCGGGTAATCCTCTCCAATACAAAGCTGATGACAGCTACAGGCAATGATCCTCTGTTTTTTATTTTTAATTACTTAAATTTACAGTGATTATTTAGGAAAAAAAAAGTCTATTGTTACTGTATGGGGAGAAAAAAACTATTTCGCTAATGGGTCGTATTTCATCGATTATCGTGCGGGAATGGACTGAAAATGCTTCGTCTTTTCTTTGATCAGTAAAGGAGCTTGACTTTTACAAGTACTTGTCCATTTCCGTCTTCGTCCCGTCTTCGTAGTATTCAATTCCGTCTTCGTCCCGAATATTCATTTCTCATTGACTGCTGAAGCAAGTAACATGATGTGGGTCCGTACAGGAAAAATAAAACCTTCTAAATTTTTAATGACATCGATTTGGACTAATCTCGGCTAAAAAAATGTATCTTATTTTTTTCTTAACACTACACAACACGACAGGTATAGGGAAAGGGATATGAGGATGGTCATTCCGACTCGGATGAACCGAGGCCGCATCTTACTCCGGAACATTGGTCCCATCCGTCGTGACCACCTCGGCCTTACCCGGCATCTTGATGACCGAGGTGTCTCTGCCAACCTGCGGTCACCTCGGGCCAGTGTTATGATCAACTACAACCGAGGTCCTGTCCAAGGACCTGACAACTGAACAGTATTGGACGTGAACTCTGACACATTGTTCGCTGCCCTCTGTCATTCCCTCAAAATTGTCCTCTATAAATAGCAGAATATTTCACTGAGAAAGGGGATGAATCTTTGGTAACAAAAGCTTGCTCATTCGGTGGATATTTTATAATCGAGTACTCGCTGATATACGGGGCAAGTAAGCATTAGAAAATGATTGACTCGTAAGGTGCAGATCGGATTAACCAAATAATGGACGAAACGGGTACCCAACCCGCGCCTATTCCTATACAGATTTAGACCCTTTTTTGGATATATGAGAGACGGAAAGAAGCAGCTTTACTCTTCTCCGGGTAACCCTCTCCAATACAAAGCTGATGACAGCTACAGGCAATGATCCTCCGTTTTTTTATTTTTAATTACTTAAATTTACAGTGATTATTTAGGAAAAAAAAGCCTATTGTTACTTTAAGGTGAGAAAAAAAATCTTTCGCTAATAGGTCCAATTTCATCGATTATCGCGGGAATGGACTGAAAATGTTTCGTCTTTTCTTTGATCAGTAAAGGAGCTTTACGTTTACAGGTACTTGTCCTTTTTCGCCTTCATCCCGTCTTCATAATATTCAATTCCGTTTTCGTCCCGAATATTCATTTCTCATTGACTGCTGAAGCAAGTAACATGATGTGGGTCCGTACAGGAAAAATAAAACCCTCTAAATTTTTAATGACATCGATTTGGACTAATTTCGGCTAAAAAAATGTATCTTATTTTTTTCTTGACACTACACAACACGACAGGTATAGGGAAAGGGATATGAGGATGGTCATTCCGGCTCGGATGAACCGAGGCCACATCCTACTCCGGAACATTGGTCCCATCCGTCGTGACCACCTCGGCCTTACCCGGCATCTTGATTACCGAGGTGTTTCTGCCATCCTGTGGTCACCTCGGAGTAGTGTTATGATCAACTACAACCGAGGTCCTGTTCAAGGACCTGACAACCGAACAATAGTGGACGTGACCTCTGACACATTGTCCGCTGCCCTCTGTCCTTCCCTCCAAATTGTCCTCTATAAATAGCAGAATATTCCCCTGAGAAAGGGGATGAATCTTTGGTAACAAAAGCTTGCTCATTTGGTGGATATTTTATAATCGAGTACTCGCTGATATACGTGGCAAGTAAGCATTAGAAAATGATTGACTCGTAAGGTGCAGATCGGATTAACCAAATAATGGACGAAACGGGTACCCGATCCGCGCCCATTCCTATACAGATTTAGACCCTTTTTTGGATATATGAGAGAGGGAAAGAAGCAGCTTTACTCTTCTCCTGGTAACTCTCTCCAATACAAAGCTGATGACAGCTACAGGCAATGATCCTCTGTTTTTATATTTTTAATTACTTAAATTTACAGTGATTATTTAGGAAAAAAAATCCTATTGTTACTTTAAGGGGAGAAAAAAACTCTTTCGCTAATAGGTCCAATTTCATCGATTATCGCGGGAATGGACTGAAAATTTTTCGCCTTTTCTTTGATCAGTAAAGGAGCTTTACGTTTACAGGTACTTGTCCTTTTTCGCCTTCGTCCCGTCTTCATAATATTCAATTCCGTTTTCGTCCCGAATATTCATTTCTCATTGACTGCTGAATCAAGTAACATGATGTGGGTCCGTACAGGAAAAATAAAACCTTCTAAATTTTTAATGACATCGATTTGGACTAATTTCGGCTAAAAAAATGTATCTTATTTTTTTCTTGACACTACACAACAAGACAGGTATAGGGAAAGGGATATGAGGATGGTCATTCCGACTCGGATGAACCGAGGCCGCATCCTACTCCGGAACATTGGTCCCATCCGTCGTGACCACCTCGGCCTTACCCGGCATCTTGATGACCGAGGTGTCTCTGCCATCCTGCGGTCACCTCGGGGCAGTGTTATGATCAACTACAACCGAGGTCCTGTCCAAGGACCTGACAACTGAACAGTAGTGGACGTGACCTCTGACACATTGTCCGCTGCCTTCTGTCCTTCCCTCCAAATTGTCCTCTATAAATAGCAGATTATTCCACTGAGAAAGGGGATGAATCTTTGGTAACAAAAGCTTGCTCATTCGGTGGATATTTTATAATCGAGTACTCGCTGATATACGGGGCAAGTAAGCATTAGAAAATGATTGACTCGTAAGGTGCAGATCGGATTAAGCAAATAATGGACGAAACGGGTACCCAACCCGCGCCTATTCCTATACAGATTTAGACCCTTTTTTGGATATATGAGAGAGGGAAAGAAGCAGCATTACTCTTCTCCGGGTAACCCTCTCCAATACAAAGCTGATGACAGCTACAGGCAATGATCCTCTGTTTTTTTATTTTTAATTACTTAAATTTACAGTGATTATTTAGGAAAAAAAAGCCTATTGTTACTTTAAGGGGAGAAAAAAAATCTTTCGCTAATAGGTCGTATTTCTTCTATTATTGTGCGGGAATGGACTGAAAATGTTTCGTCTTTTCTTTGAACAGTAAAGGAGCTTGACGTTTACAGGTACTTGTCCATTTTCGTCTTCGTCCTGTCTTCATAATATTCAATTCCGTCTTCGTCCCGAATATTCATTTCTCATTGACTGCTGAAGCAAGTAACATGATGTGGGTCCGTACAGGAAAAATAAAACCCTCTAAATTTTTAATGACATCGATTTGGACTAATTTCGGCTAAAAAAATGTATCTTATTTTTTTCTTGACACTACACAACACGACAGGTATAGGGAAAGGGATATGAGAATGGTCATTCCGGCTCGGATGAACCGAGGCCGCATCCTACTCCGGAACATTGGTCCCATCCGTCGTGACCACCTCAGCCTTACCCGGCATCTTGTTTACCGAGGTGTTTCTGCCATCCTGTGGTCACCTCGGAGCAGTGTTATGATCAACTACAACCGAGGTCCTGTTCAAGGACCTGACAACCGAACAATAGTGGACGTGACCTCTGACACATTGTCCGCTGCCCTCTGTCCTTCCCTCCAAATTGTCCTCTATAAATAGCAGAATATTCCCCTGAGAAAGGGGATGAATCTTTGGTAACAAAAGCTTGCTCATTTGGTGGATATTTTATAATCTAGTACTCGCTGATATACGTGGCAAGTAAGCATTAGAAAATGATTGACTCGTAAGGTGCAGATCGGATTAACCAAATAATGGACGAAACGGGTACCCGACCCGCGCCCATTCCTATACAGATTTAGACCCTTTTTTGGATATATGAGAGAGGGAAAGAAGCAGCTTTACTCTTCTCCTGGTAACTCTCTCCAATACAAAGCTGATGACAGCTACAGGCAATGATCCTATGTTTTTTTATTTTTAATTACTTAAATTTACAGTGATTATTTAGGAAAAACAAGCCTATTGTTACTTTAAGGGGAGAAAAAAACACTTTCGCTAATAGGTCCAATTTCATCAATTATTGTACGGGAATGGACTGAAAATGTTTCGTCTTTTCTTTGATCAGTAAAGGAGCTTTACGTTTACAGGTACTTGTTCTTATTCGTCTTCGTCCTGTCTTCATAATATTCAATTCCTTTTTCGTCCCGAATATTCATTTCTCATTGACTGCTGAAGCAAGTAACATGATGTGGGTCCGTACAGGAAAAATAAAACCCTCTAAATTTTTAATGACATCGATTTGGACTAATTTCGGCTAAAAAAATGTATCTTATTTTTTTCTTGACACTACACAACACGACAGGTATAGGGAAAGGGATATGAGGATGGTCATTCCGACTCGGATGAACCGAGGCCGCATCCTACTCCGGAACATTGGTCCCATCCGTCGTGACCACCTCGGCCTTACCCGGCATCTTGATGACCGAGGTGTCTCTGCCATCCTGCGGTCACCTCGGGGCAGTGTTATGATCAACTACAACCGATGTCCTGTCCAAGGACCTGACAACCGAACAGTAGTAGACGTGACCTCTGACACATTGTCCGCTGCCCTCTGTCCTTCCCTCCAAATTGTCCTCTACAAATAGCAGAATATTTCACTGAGAAATGGGATGAATCTTTGGTAACAAAAGCTTGCTCATTCGGTGGATATTTTATAAACGAGTACTCGCTGATATACGTGGCAAGTAAGCATTAGAAAATTATTGACTCGTAAGGTGCAGATCGGATTAACCAAATAATGGACGAAACGGGTACCCGACCCGCGCCCATTCCTATACAGATTTAGACCCTTTTTTTGATATATGAGAGAGGGAAAGAAGCAGCTTTACTCTTCTCCGAGTAACTCTCTCCAATACAAAGCTGATGACAGCTACAGGCAATGATCCTCTGTTTTTATATTTTTAATTACTTAAATTTACAGTGATTATTTAGGAAAAAAAATCCTATTGTTACTTTAAGGGGAGAAAAAAACTCTTTCGCTAATAGGTCCAATTTCATCGATTATCGCGGGAATGGACTGAAAATGTTTCGTCTTTTCTTTGATCAGTAAAGGAGCTTTACGTTTACAGGTACTTGTCCTTTTTCGCCTTCGTCCCGTCTTCATAATATTCAATTCCGTTTTCGTCCCGAATATTCATTTCTCATTGACTGCTGAAGCAAGTAACATGATGTGGGTCCGTACAGGAAAAATAAAACCCTCTAAATTTTTAATGACATCGATTTGGACTAATTTCTGCTAAAAAAATGTATCTTATTTTTTTCTTGACACTACACAACAAGACAGGTGTAGGGAAAGGGATATGAGGATGGTCATTCCGACTCGGATGAACCAAGGCCGCATCCTACTCCGGAACATTGGTCCCATCCGTCGTGACCACCTCGGCCTTACCCGGCATCTTGATGACCGAGGTGTCTCTGCCATCCTGCGGTCACCTCGGGGCAGTGTTATGATCAACTACACCCGAGGTCCTGTCCAAGGACCTGACAACTGAACAGTAGTGGACGTGACCTCTGACACATTGTCCGCTGCCCTCTGTCCTTCCCACCAAATTGTCCTCTATAAATAGCAGATTATTCCACTGAGAAAGGGGATGAATCTTTGGTAACAAAAGCTTGCTCATTCGGTGGATATTTTATAATCGAGTACTCGCTGATATACGGGGCAAGTAAGCATTAGAAAATGATTGACTCGTAAGGTGCAGATCGGATTAACCAAATAATGGACGAAACGGGTACCCAACCCGCTCCTATTCCTATACAGATTTAGACCCTTTTTTGGATATATGAGAGACGGAAAGAAGCAGCTTTACTCTTCTCCGGGTAATCCTCTCCAATACAAAGCTGATGACAGCTACAGGCAATGATCCTCTGTTTTTTATTTTTAATTACTTAAATTTACAGTGATTATTTAGGAAAAAAAAAGTCTATTGTTACTGTATGGGGAGAAAAAAACTATTTCGCTAATGGGTCGTATTTCATCGATTATCGTGCGGGAATGGACTGAAAATGCTTCGTCTTTTCTTTGATCAGTAAAGGAGCTTGACGTTTACAAGTACTTGTCCATTTCCGTCTTCGTCCCGTCTTCGTAGTATTCAATTCCGTCTTCGTCCCGAATATTCATTTCTCATTGACTGCTGAAGCAAGTAACATGATGTGGGTCCGTACAGGAAAAATAAAACCTTCTAAATTTTTAATGACATCGATTTGGACTAATCTCGGCTAAAAAAATGTATCTTATTTTTTTCTTGACACTACACAACACGACAGGTATAGGGAAAGGGATATGAGAATGGTCATTCCGACTCGGATGAACCGAGGCCGCATCTTACTCCGGAACATTGGTCCCATCCGTCGTGACCACCTCGGCCTTACCCGGCATCTTGATGACCGAGGTGTCTCTGCCAACCTGCGGTCACCTCGGGCCAGTGTTATGATCAACTACAACCGAGGTCCTGTCCAAGGACCTGACAACTGAACAGTATTGGACGTGAACTCTGACACATTGTTCGCTGCCCTCTGTCATTCCCTCCAAATTGTCCTCTATAAATAGCAGAATATTTCACTGAGAAAGGGGATGAATCTTTGGTAACAAAAGCTTGCTCATTCGGTGGATATTTTATAATCGAGTACTCGCTGATATACGGGGCAAGTAAGCATTAGAAAATGATTGACTCGTAAGGTGCAGATCGGATTAACCAAATAATGGACGAAACGGGTACCCAACCCGCGCCTATTCCTATACAGATTTAGACCCTTTTTTGGATATATGAGAGACGGAAAGAAGCAGCTTTACTCTTCTCCGGGTAACCCTCTCCAATACAAAGCTGATGACAGCTACAGGCAATGATCCTCCGTTTTTTTATTTTTAATTACTTAAATTTACAGTGATTATTTAGGAAAAAAAAGCCTATTGTTACTTTAAGGTGAGAAAAAAAATCTTTCGCTAATAGGTCCAATTTCATCGATTATCGCGGGAATGGACTGAAAATGTTTCGTCTTTTCTTTGATCAGTAAAGGAGCTTTACGTTTACAGGTACTTGTCCTTTTTCGCCTTCGTCCCGTCTTCATAATATTCAATTCCGTTTTCGTCCCGAATATTCATTTCTCATTGACTGCTGAAGCAAGTAACATGATGTGGGTCCGTACAGGAAAAATAAAACCCTCTAAATTTTTAATGACATCGATTTGGACTAATTTCGGCTAAAAAAATGTATCTTATTTTTTTCTTGACACTACACAACACGACAGGTATAGGGAAAGGGATATGAGGATGGTCATTCCGGCTCGGATGAACCGAGGCCGCATCCTACTCCGGAACATTGGTCCCATCCGTCGTGACCACCTCAGCCTTACCCGGCATCTTGATGACCGAGGTGTCTCTGCCATCCTGCGGTCACCTCGGGGCAGTGTTATGATCAACTACAACCGAGGTCCTATCCAAGGACCTGACAACCGAACAGTAGTAGACGTGACCTCTGACACATTGTCCGCTGCCCTCTGTCCTTCCCTCCAAATTGTCCTCTACAAATAGCAGAATATTTCACTGAGAAATGGGATGAATCTTTGGTAACAAAAGCTTGCTCATTCGGTGGATATTTTATAAACGAGTACTCGCTGATATACGTGGCAAGTAAGCATTAGAAAATTATTGACTCGTAAGGTGCAGATCGGATTAACCAAATAATGGACGAAACGGGTACCCGACCCGCGCCCATTCCTATACAGATTTAGACCCTTTTTTTGATATATGAGAGAGGGAAAGAAGCAGCTTTACTCTTCTCCGGGTAACTCTCTCCAATACAAAGCTGATGACAGCTACAGGCAATGATCCTCTGTTTTTATATTTTTAATTACTTAAATTTACAGTGATTATTTAGGAAAAAAAATCCTATTGTTACTTTAAGGGGAGAAAAAAACTCTTTCGCTAATAGGTCCAATTTCATCGATTATCGCGGGAATGGACTGAAAATGTTTCGTCTTTTCTTTGATCAGTAAAAGAGCTTTACGTTTACAGGTACTTGTCCTTTTTCGCCTTCGTCCCGTCTTCATAATATTCAATTCCGTTTTCGTCCCGAATATTCATTTCTCATTGACTGCTGAAGCAAGTAACATGATGTGGGTCCGTACAGGAAAAATAAAACCCTCTAAATTTTTAATGACATCGATTTGGACTAATTTCGGCTAAAAAAATGTATCTTATTTTTTTCTTGACACTACACAACAAGACAGGTGTAGGGAAAGGGATATGAGGATGGTCATTCCGACTCGGATGAACCAAGGCCGCATCCTACTCCGGAACATTGGTCCCATCCGTCGTGACCACCTCGGCCTTACCCGGCATCTTGATGACCGAGGTGTCTCTGCCATCCTGCGGTCACCTCGGGGCAGTGTTATGATCAACTACAACCGAGGTCCTGTCCAAGGACCTGACAACTGAACAGTAGTGGACGTGACCTCTGACACATTGTCCGCTGCCCTCTGTCCTTCCCTCCAAATTGTCCTCTATAAATAGCAGATTATTCCACTGAGAAAGGGGATGAATCTTTGGTAACAAAAGCTTGCTCATTCGGTGGATATTTTATAATCGAGTAGTCGCTGATATACGGGGCAAGTAAGCATTAGAAAATGATTGACTCGTAAGGTGCAGATCGGATAAACCAAATAATGGACGAAACGGGTACCCAACCCGTTCCTATTCCTATACAGATTTAGACCCTTTTTTGGATATATGAGAGACGGAAAGAAGCAGCTTTACTCTTCTCCGGGTAATCCTCTCCAATACAAAGCTGATGACAGCTACAGGCAATGATCCTCTGTTTTTTATTTTTAATTACTTAAATTTACAGTGATTATTTAGGAAAAAAAAAGTCTATTGTTACTGTATGGGGAGAAAAAAACTATTTCGCTAATGGGTCGTATTTCATCGATTATCGTGCGGGAATGGACTGAAAATGCTTCGTCTTTTCTTTGATCAGTAAAGGAGCTTGACGTTTACAAGTACTTGTCCATTTCCGTCTTCGTCCCGTCTTCGTAGTATTCAATTCCGTCTTCGTCCCGAATATTCATTTCTCATTGACTGCTGAAGCAAGTAACATGATGTGGGTCCGTACAGGAAAAATAAAACCTTCTAAATTTTTAATGACATCGATTTGGACTAATCTCGGCTAAAAAAATGTATCTTATTTTTTTCTTGACACTACACAACACGACAGGTATAGGGAAAGGGATATGAGGATGGTCATTCCGACTCGGATGAACCGAGGCCGCATCTTACTCCGGAACAATGGTCCCATCCGTCGTGACCACCTCGGCCTTACCCGGCATCTTGATGACCGAGGTGTCTCTGCCATCCTGCGGTCACCTCGGGGCAGTGTTATGATCAACTACAACCGAGGTCCTGTCCAAGGACCTGACAACTGAACAGTAGTGGACGTGACCTCTGACACATTGTCCGCTGCCTTCTGTCCTTCCCTCCAAATTGTCCTCTATAAATAGCAGATTATTCCACTGAGAAAGGGGATGAATCTTTGGTAACAAAAGCTTGCTCATTCGGTGGATATTTTATAATCGAGTACTCGCTGATATACGGGGCAAGTAAGCATTAGAAAATGATTGACTCGTAAGGTGCAGATCGGATTAACCAAATAATGGACGAAACGGGTACCCAACCCGCGCCTATTCCTATACAGATTTAGACCCTTTTTTGGATATATGAGAGAGGGAAAGAAGCAGCTTTACTCTTCTCCGGGTAACCCTCTCCAATACAAAGCTGATGACAGCTACAGGCAATGATCCTCTGTTTTTTTATTTTTAATTACTTAAATTTACAGTGATTATTTAGGAAAAAAAAGCCTATTGTTACTTTAAGGGGAGAAAAAAAATCTTTCGCTAATAGGTCGTATTTCTTCGATTATTGTGCGGGAATGGACTGAAAATGTTTCGTCTTTTCTTTGAACAGTAAAGGAGCTTGACGTTTACAGGTACTTGTCCATTTTCGTCTTCGTCCTGTCTTCATAATATTCAATTCCGTCTTCGTCCCGAATATTCATTTCTCATTGACTGCTGAAGCAAGTAACATGATGTGGGTCCGTACAGGAAAAATAAAACCCTCTAAATTTTTAATGACATCGATTTGGACTAATTTCGGCTAAAAAAATGTATCTTATTTTTTTCTTGACACTACACAACACGACAGGTATAGGGAAAGGGATATGAGGATGGTCATTCCGGCTCGGATGAACCGAGGCCGCATCCTACTCCGGAACATTGGTCCCATCCGTCGTGACCACCTCAGCCTTACCCGGCATCTTGATTACCGAGGTGTTTCTGCCATCCTGTGGTCACCTCGGAGCAGTGTTATGATCAACTACAACCGAGGTCCTGTTCAAGGACCTGACAACCGAACAATAGTGGACGTGACCTCTGACACATTGTCCGCTGCCCTCTGTCCTTCCCTCCAAATTGTCCTCTATAAATAGCAGAATATTCCCCTGAGAAAGGGGATGAATCTTTGGTAACAAAAGCTTGCTCATTTGGTGGATATTTTATAATCGAGTACTCGCTGATATACGTGGCAAGTAAGCATTAGAAAATGATTGACTCGTAAGGTGCAGATCGGATTAACCAAATAATGGACGAAACGGGTACCCGATCCGCGCCCATTCCTATACAGATTTAGACCCTTTTTTGGATATATGAGAGAGGGAAAGAAGCAGCTTTACTCTTCTCCTGGTAACTCTCTCCATTACAAAGCTGATGACAGCTACAGGCAATGATCCTCTGTTTTTTTATTTTTAATTACTTAAATTTACAGTGATTATTTAGGAAAAAAAGGCCTATTGATACTTTAAGGGGAGAAAAAAACTCTTTCGCTAATAGGTCCAATTTCATCAATTATTGTGCGGGAATGGACTGAAAATGTTTCGTCTTTTCTTTGATCAGTAAAGGAGCTTTACGTTTACAGGTACTTTGTCTTATTCGTCTTCGTCCTGTCTTCATAATATTCAATTCCGTTTTCGTCCCGAATATTCATTTCTCATTGACTGCTGAAGCAAGTAACATGATGTGGGTCCGTACAGGAAAAATAAAACCCTCTAAATTTTTAATGACATCGATTTGGACTAATTTCGGCTAAAAAAATGTATCTTATTTTTTTCATGACACTACACAACAAGACAGGTGTAGGGAAAGGGATATGAGGATGGTCATTCCGACTCGGATGAACCAAGGCCGCATCCTACTCCGGAACATTGGTCCCATCCGTCGTGACCACCTCGGCCTTACCCGGCATCTTGATGACCGAGGTGTCTCTGCCATCCTGCGGTCACCTCGGGGCAGTGTTATGATCAACTACAACCGAGGTCCTGTCCAAGGACCTGACAACTGAACAGTAGTGGACGTGACCTCTGACACATTGTCCGCTGCCCTCTGTCCTTCCCTCCAAATTGTCCTCTATAAATAGCAGAATATTTCACTGAGAAAGGGGATGAATCTTTGGTAACAAAAGCTTGCTCATTCGGTGGATATTTTATAATCGAGTACTCGCTGATATACGGGGCAAGTAAGCATTAGAAAATGATTGACTCGTAAGGTGCAGATCGGATTAACCAAATAATGGACGAAACGGGTACCCAACCCGCGCCTATTCCTATACAGATTTAGACCCTTTTTTGGATATATGAGAGACGGAAAGAAGCAGCTTTACTCTTCTCCGGGTAACCCTCTCCAATACAAAGCTGATGACAGCTACAGGCAATGATCCTCCGTTTTTTTATTTTTAATTACTTAAATTTACAGTGATTATTTAGGAAAAAAAAGCCTATTGTTACTTTAAGGTGAGAAAAAAAATCTTTCGCTAATAGGTCCAATTTCATCGATTATCGCGGGAATGGACTGAAAATGTTTCGTCTTTTCTTTGATCAGTAAAGGAGCTTTACGTTTACAGGTACTTGTCCTTTTTCGCCTTCGTCCCGTCTTCATAATATTCAATTCCGTTTTCGTCCCGAATATTCATTTCTCATTGACTGCTGAAGCAAGTAACATGATGTGGGTCCGTACAGGAAAAATAAAACCCTCTAAATTTTTAATGACATCGATTTGGACTAATTTCGGCTAAAAAAATGTATATTATTTTTTTCTTGACACTACACAACACGACAGGTATAGGGAAAGGGATATGAGGATGGTCATTCCGGCTCGGATGAACCGAGGCCGCATCCTACTCCGGAACATTGGTCCCATCCGTCGTGACCACCTCAGCCTTACCCGGCATCTTGATGACCGAGGTGTCTCTGCCATCCTGCGGTCACCTCGGGGCAGTGTTATGATCAACTACAACCGAGGTCCTGTCCAAGGACCTGATAACCGAACAGTAGTAGACGTGACCTCTGACACATTGTCCGCTGCCCTCTGTTCTTCCCTCCAAATTGTCCTCTACAAATAGCAGAATATTTCACTGAGAAATGGGATGAATCTTTGGTAACAAAAGCTTGCTCATTCGGTGGATATTTTATAAACGAGTACTCGCTGATATACGTGGCAAGTAAGCATTAGAAAATTATTGACTCGTAAGGTGCAGATCGGATTAACCAAAAAATGGACGAAACGGGTACCCGACCCGCGCCCATTCCTATACAGATTTAGACCCTTTTTTTGATATATGAGAGAGGGAAAGAAGCAGCTTTACTCTTCTCCGGGTAACTCTCTCCAATACAAAGCTGATGACAGCTACAGGCAATGATCCTCTGTTTTTATATTTTTAATTACTTAAATTTACAGTGATTATTTAGGAAAAAAAATCCTATTGTTACTTTAAGGGGAGAAAAAAACTCTTTCGCTAATAGGTCCAATTTCATCGATTATCGCGGGAATGGACTGAAAATGTTTCGTCTTTTCTTTGATCAGTAAAGGAGCTTTACGTTTACAGGTACTTGTCCTTTTTCGCCTTCGTCCCGTCTTCATAATATTCAATTCCGTTTTCGTCCCGAATATTCATTTCTCATTGACTGCTGAAGCAAGTAACATGATGTGGGTCCGTACAGGAAAAATAAAACCCTCTAAATTTTTAATGACATCGATTTGGACTAATTTCGGCTAAAAAAATGTATCTTATTTTTTTCTTGACACTACACAACAAGACAGGTGTAGGGAAAGGGATATGAGGATGGTCATTCCGACTCGGATGAACCAAGGCCGCATCCTACTCCGGAACATTGGTCCCATCCGTCGTGACCACCTCGGCCTTACCCGGCATCTTGATGACCGAGGTGTCTCTGCCATCCTGCGGTCACCTCGGGGCAGTGTTATGATCAACTACAACCGAGGTCCTGTCAAAGGACCTGACAACTGAACAGTAGTGGACGTGACCTCTGACACATTGTCCGCTGCCCTCTGTCCTTCCCTCCAAATTGTCCTCTATAAATAGCAGATTATTCCACTGAGAAAGGGGATGTATCTTTGGTAACAAAAGCTTGCTCATTCGGTGGATATTTTATAATCGAGTACTCGCTGATATACGGGGCAAGTAAGCATTAGAAAATGATTGACTCGTAAGGTGCAGATCGGATTAACCAAATAATGGACGAAACGGGTACCCAACCCGCTCCTATTCCTATACAGATTTAGACCCTTTTTTGGATATATGAGAGACGGAAAGAAGCAGCTTTACTCTTCTCCGGGTAATCCTCTCCAATACAAAGCTGATGACAGCTACAGGCAATGATCCTCTGTTTTTTATTTTTAATTACTTAAATTTACAGTGATTATTTAGGAAAAAAAAAGTCTATTGTTACTGTATGGGGAGAAAAAAACTATTTCGCTAATGGGTCGTATTTCATCGATTATCGTGCGGGAATGGACTGAAAATGCTTCGTCTTTTCTTTGATCAGTAAAGGAGCTTGACGTTTACAAGTACTTGTCCATTTCCGTCTTCGTCCCGTCTTCGTAGTATTCAATTCCGTCTTCGTCCCGAATATTCATTTCTCATTGACTGCTGAAGCAAGTAACATGATGTGGGTCCGTACAGGAAAAATAAAACCTTCTAAATTTTTAATGACATCGATTTGGACTAATCTCGGCTAAAAAAATGTATCTTATTTTTTTCTTGACACTACACAACACGACAGGTATAGGGAAAGGGATATGAGGATGGTCATTCCGACTCGGATGAACCGAGGCCGCATCTTACTCCGGAACATTGGTCCCATCCGTCGTGACCACCTCGGCCTTACCCGGCATCTTGATGACCGAGGTGTCTCTGCCAACCTGCGGTCACCTCGGGCCAGTGTTATGATCAACTACAACCGAGGTCCTGTCCAAGGACCTGACAACTGAACAGTATTGGACGTGAACTCTGACACATTGTTCGCTGCCCTCTGTCATTCCCTCCAAATTGTCCTCTATAAATAGCAGAATATTTCACTGAGAAAGGGGATGAATCTTTGGTAACAAAAGCTTGCTCATTCGGTGGATATTTTATAATCGAGTACTCGCTGATATACGGGGCAAGTAAGCATTAGAAAATGATTGACTCGTAAGGTGCAGATCGGATTAACCAAATAATGGACGAAACGGGTACCCAACCCGCGCCTATTCCTATACAGATTTAGACCCTTTTTTGGATATATGAGAGACGGAAAGAAGCAGCTTTACTCTTCTCCGGGTAACCCTCTCCAATACAAAGCTGATGACAGCTACAGGCAATGATCCTCCGTTTTTTTATTTTTAATTACTTAAATTTACAGTGATTATTTAGGAAAAAAAAGCCTATTGTTACTTTAAGGTGAGAAAAAAAATCTTTCGCTAATAGGTCCAATTTCATCGATTATCGCGGGAATGGACTGAAAATGTTTCGTCTTTTCTTTGATCAGTAAAGGAGCTTTACGTTTACAGGTACTTGTCCTTTTTCGCCTTCGTCCCGTCTTCATAATATTCAATTCCGTTTTCGTCCCGAATATTCATTTCTCATTGACTGCTGAAGCAAGTAACATGATGTGGGTCCGTACAGGAAAAATAAAACCCTCTAAATTTTTAATGACATCGATTTGGACTAATTTCGGCTAAAAAAATGTATCTTATTTTTTTCTTGACACTACACAACAAGACAGGTGTAGGGAAAGGGATATGAGGATGGTCATTCCGACTCGGATGAACCAAGGCCGCATCCTACTCCGGAACATTGGTCCCATCCGTCGTGACCACCTCGGCCTTACCCGGCATCTTGATGACCGAGGTGTCTCTGCCATCCTGCGGTCACCTCGGGGCAGTGTTATGATCAACTATACCCGAGTTCCTGTCCAAGGACCTGACAACCGAACAATAGTGGACGTGACCTCTGACACATTGTCCGCTGCCCTCTGTCCTTCCCTCCAAATTGTCCTCTATAAATAGCAGAATAGTCCCCTGAGAAAGGGGATGAATCTTTGGTAACAAAAGCTTGCTCATTTGGTGGATATTTTATAATCGAGTACTCGCTGATATACGTGGCAAGTAAGCATTAGAAAATGATTGACTCGTAAGGTGCAGATCGGATTAACCAAATAATGGACGAAACGGGTACCCGATCCGCGCCCATTCCTATACAGATTTAGACCCTTTTTTGGATATATGAGAGAGGGAAAGAAGCAGCTTTACTCTTCTCCTGGTAACTCTCTCCAATACAAAGCTGATGACAGCTACAGGCAATGATCCTCTGTTTTTTTTATTTTTAATTACTTAAATTTACAGTGATTATTTAGGAAAAAAAGGCCTATTGTTACTTTAAGGGGAGAAAAAAACTCTTTCGCTAATAGGTCCAATTTCATCGATTATTGTGCGGGAATGGACTGAAAATGTTTCGTCTTTTCTTTGATCAGTAAAGGAGCTTTACGTTTACAGGTACTTGTCCTTTTTCGTCTTCGTCCTGTCTTCATAATATTCAATTCCGTTTTCGTCCCGAATATTCATTTCTCATTGACTGCTGAAGCAAGTAACAAGATGTGGGTCCGTACAGGAAAAATAAAACCCTCTAAATTTTTAATGACATCGATTTGGACTAATTTCGGCTAAAAAAATGTATCTTATTTTTTTCTTGACACTACACAACACGACAGGTATAGGGAAAGGGATATGAGGATGGTCATTCCGACTCGGATGAACCAAGGCCGCATCCTACTCCGGAACATTGGTCCCATCCGTCGTGACCACCTCGGCCTTACCCGGCATCTTGATGACCGAGGTGTCTCTGCCATCCTGCGGTCACCTCGGGGCAGTGTTATGATCAACTACAACCGACGTCCTGTCCAAGGACCTGACAACTGAACAGTAGTGGACGTGACCTCTGACACATTGTCCGCTGCCCTCTGTCCTTCCCTCCAAATTGTCCTCTATAAATAGCAGATTATTCCACTGAGAAAGGGGATGAATCTTTGGTAACAAAAGCTTGCTCATTCGGTGGATATTTTATAATCGAGTACTCGCTGATATACGGGGCAAGTAAGCATTAGAAAATGATTGACTCGTAAGGTGCAGATCGGATTAACCAAATAATGGACGAAACGGGTACCCAACCCGCGCCTATTCCTATACAGATTTAGACCCTTTTTTGGATATATGAGAGAGGGAAAGAAGCAGCTTTACTCTTCTCCGGGTAACCCTCTCCAATACAAAGCTGATGACAGCTACAGGCAATGATCCTCTGTTTTTTTATTTTTAATTACTTAAATTTACAGTGATTATTTAGGAAAAAAAAGCCTATTGTTACTTTAAGGGGAGAAAAAAAATCTTTCGCTAATAGGTCGTATTTCTACGATTATTGTGCGGGAATGGACTGAAAATGTTTCGTCTTTTCTTTGAACAGTAAAGGAGCTTGACGTTTACAGGTACTTGTCCATTTTCGTCTTCGTCCTGTCTTCATAATATTCAATTCCGTCTTCGTCCCGAATATTCATTTCTCATTGACTGCTGAAGCAAGTAACATGATGTGGGTCCGTACAGGAAAAATAAAACCCTCTAAATTTTTAATGACATCGATTTGGACTAATTTCGGCTAAAAAAATGTATCTTATTTTTTTTTGACACTACACAACACGACAGGTATAGGGAAAGGGATATGAGGATGGTCATTCCGGCTCGGATGAATCGAGGCCGCATCCTACTCCGGAACATTGGTCCCATCCGTCGTGACCACCTCAGCCTTACCCGGCATCTTGATTACCGAGGTGTTTCTGCCATCCTGTGGTCACCTCGGAGCAGTGTTATGATCAACTACAACCGAGGTCCTGTTCAAGGACCTGACAACCGAACAATAGTGGACGTGACCTCTGACACATTGTCCGCTGCCCTCTGTCCTTCCCTCCAAATTGTCCTCTATAAATAGCAGAATATTCCCCTGAGAAAGGGGATGAATCTTTGGTAACAAAAGCTTGCTCATTTGGTGGATATTTTATAATCGAGTACTCGCTGATATACGTGGCAAGTAAGCATTAGAAAATGATTGACTCGTAAGGTGCAGATCGGATTAACCAAATAATGGACGAAACGGGTACCCGATCCGCGCCCATTCCTATACAGATTTAGACCCTTTTTTGGATATATGAGAGAGGGAAAGAAGCAGCTTTACTCTTCTCCTGGTAACTCTCTCCAATACAAAGCTGATGACAGCTACAGGCAATGATCCTCTGTTTTTTTATTTTTAATTACTTAAATTTACAGTGATTATTTAGGAAAAAAAAGCCTATTGATACTTTAAGGGGAGAAAAAAACTCTTTCGCTAATAGGTCCAATTTCATCAATTATTGTGCGGGAATGGACTGAAAATGTTTCGTCTTTTCTTTGATCAGTAAAGGAGCTTTACGTTTACAGGTACTTTGTCTTATTCGTCTTCGTCCTGTCTTCATAATATTCAATTCCATTTTCGTCCCGAATATTCATTTCTCATTGACTGCTGAAGCAAGTAACATGATGTGGGTCCGTACAGGAAAAATAAAACCCTCTAAATTTTTAATGACATCGATTTGGACTAATTTCGGCTAAAAAAATGTATCTTATTTTTTTCATGACACTACACAACAAGACAGGTGTAGGGAAAGGGATATGAGGATGGTCATTCCGACTCGGATGAACCAAGGCCGCATCCTACTCCGGAACATTGGTCCCATCCGTCGTGACCACCTCGGCCTTACCCGGCATCTTGATGACCGAGGTGTCTCTGCCATCCTGCGGTCACCTCGGGGCAGTGTTATGATCAACTACAACCGAGGTCCTGTCCAAGGACCTGACAACTGAACAGTAGTGGACGTGACCTCTGACACATTGTCCGCTGCCCTCTGTCCTTCCCTCCAAATTGTCCTCTATAAATAGCAGATTATTCCACTGAGAAAGGGGATGAATCTTTGGTAACAAAAGCTTGCTCATTCGGTGGATATTTTATAATCGAGTACTCGCTGATATACGGGGCAAGTAAGCATTAGAAAATGATTGACTCGTAAGGTGCAGATCGGATTAACCAAATAATGGACGAAACGGGTACCCAACCCGCTCCTATTCCTATACAGATTTAGACCCTTTTTTGGATATATGAGAGACGGAAAGAAGCAGCTTTACTCTTCTCCGGGTAATCCTCTCCAATACAAAGCTGATGACAGCTACAGGCAATGATCCTCTGTTTTTTATTTTTAATTACTTAAATTTACAGTGATTATTTAGGAAAAAAAAAGTCTATTGTTACTGTATGGGGAGAAAAAAACTATTTCGCTAATGGGTCGTATTTCATCGATTATCGTGCGGGAATGGACTGAAAATGCTTCGTCTTTTCTTTGATCAGTAAAGGAGCTTGACGTTTACAAGTACTTGTCCATTTCCGTCTTCGTCCCGTCTTCATAGTATTCAATTCCGTTTTCGTCCCGAATATTCATTTCTCATTGACTGCTGAAGCAAGTAACATGATGTGGGTCCGTACAGGAAAAATAAAACCCTCTAAATTTTTAATGACATCGATTTGGACTAATTTCGGCTAAAAAAATGTATCTTATTTTTTTCTTGACACTACACAACACGACAGGTATAGGGAAAGGGATATGAGGATGGTCATTCCGGCTCGGATGAACCGAGGCCACATCCTACTCCGGAACATTGGTCCCATCCGTCGTGACCACCTCGGCCTTACCCGGCATCTTGATTACCGAGGTGTTTCTGCCATCCTGTGGTCACCTCGGAGTAGTGTTATGATCAACTACAACCGAGGTCCTGTTCAAGGACCTGACAACCGAACAATAGTGGACGTGACCTCTGACACATTGTCCGCTGCCCTCTGTCCTTCCCTCCAAATTGTCCTCTATAAATAGCAGAATATTCCCCTGAGAAAGGGGATGAATCTTTGGTAACAAAAGCTTGCTCATTTGGTGGATATTTTATAATCGAGTACTCGCTGATATACGTGGCAAGTAAGCATTAGAAAATGATTGACTCGTAAGGTGCAGATCGGATTAACCAAATAATGGACGAAACGGGTACCCGATCCGCGCCCATTCCTATACAGATTTAGACCCTTTTTTGGATATATGAGAGAGGGAAAGAAGCAGCTTTACTCTTCTCCTGGTAACTCTCTCCAATACAAAGCTGATGACAGCTACAGGCAATGATCCTCTGTTTTTATATTTTTAATTACTTAAATTTACAGTGATTATTTAGGAAAAAAAATCCTATTGTTACTTTAAGGGGAGAAAAAAACTCTTTCGCTAATAGGTCCAATTTCATCGATTATCGCGGGAATGGACTGAAAATTTTTCGCCTTTTCTTTGATCAGTAAAGGAGCTTTACGTTTACAGGTACTTGTCCTTTTTCGCCTTCGTCCCGTCTTCATAATATTCAATTCCGTTTTCGTCCCGAATATTCATTTCTCATTGACTGCTGAATCAAGTAACATGATGTGGGTCCGTACAGGAAAAATAAAACCTTCTAAATTTTTAATGACATCGATTTGGACTAATTTCGGCTAAAAAAATGTATCTTATTTTTTTCTTGACACTACACAACAAGACAGGTATAGGGAAAGGGATATGAGGATGGTCATTCCGACTCGGATGAACCGAGGCCGCATCCTACTCCGGAACATTGGTCCCATCCGTCGTGACCACCTCGGCCTTACCCGGCATCTTGATGACCGAGGTGTCTCTGCCATCCTGCGGTCACCTCGGGGCAGTGTTATGATCAACTACAACCGAGGTCCTGTCCAAGGACCTGACAACTGAACAGTAGTGGACGTGACCTCTGACACATTGTCCGCTGCCTTCTGTCCTTCCCTCCAAATTGTCCTCTATAAATAGCAGATTATTCCACTGAGAAAGGGGATGAATCTTTGGTAACAAAAGCTTGCTCATTCGGTGGATATTTTATAATCGAGTACTCGCTGATATACGGGGCAAGTAAGCATTAGAAAATGATTGACTCGTAAGGTGCAGATCGGATTAAGCAAATAATGGACGAAACGGGTACCCAACCCGCGCCTATTCCTATACAGATTTAGACCCTTTTTTGGATATATGAGAGAGGGAAAGAAGCAGCATTACTCTTCTCCGGGTAACCCTCTCCAATACAAAGCTGATGACAGCTACAGGCAATGATCCTCTGTTTTTTTATTTTTAATTACTTAAATTTACAGTGATTATTTAGGAAAAAAAAGCCTATTGTTACTTTAAGGGGAGAAAAAAAATCTTTCGCTAATAGGTCGTATTTCTTCTATTATTGTGCGGGAATGGACTGAAAATGTTTCGTCTTTTCTTTGAACAGTAAAGGAGCTTGACGTTTACAGGTACTTGTCCATTTTCGTCTTCGTCCTGTCTTCATAATATTCAATTCCGTCTTCGTCCCGAATATTCATTTCTCATTGACTGCTGAAGCAAGTAACATGATGTGGGTCCGTACAGGAAAAATAAAACCCTCTAAATTTTTAATGACATCGATTTGGACTAATTTCGGCTAAAAAAATGTATCTTATTTTTTTCTTGACACTACACAACACGACAGGTATAGGGAAAGGGATATGAGAATGGTCATTCCGGCTCGGATGAACCGAGGCCGCATCCTACTCCGGAACATTGGTCCCATCCGTCGTGACCACCTCAGCCTTACCCGGCATCTTGTTTACCGAGGTGTTTCTGCCATCCTGTGGTCACCTCGGAGCAGTGTTATGATCAACTACAACCGAGGTCCTGTTCAAGGACCTGACAACCGAACAATAGTGGACGTGACCTCTGACACATTGTCCGCTGCCCTCTGTCCTTCCCTCCAAATTGTCCTCTATAAATAGCAGAATATTCCCCTGAGAAAGGGGATGAATCTTTGGTAACAAAAGCTTGCTCATTTGGTGGATATTTTATAATCTAGTACTCGCTGATATACGTGGCAAGTAAGCATTAGAAAATGATTGACTCGTAAGGTGCAGATCGGATTAACCAAATAATGGACGAAACGGGTACCCGACCCGCGCCCATTCCTATACAGATTTAGACCCTTTTTTGGATATATGAGAGAGGGAAAGAAGCAGCTTTACTCTTCTCCTGGTAACTCTCTCCAATACAAAGCTGATGACAGCTACAGGCAATGATCCTATGTTTTTTTATTTTTAATTACTTAAATTTACAGTGATTATTTAGGAAAAACAAGCCTATTGTTACTTTAAGGGGAGAAAAAAACACTTTCGCTAATAGGTCCAATTTCATCAATTATTGTACGGGAATGGACTGAAAATGTTTCGTCTTTTCTTTGATCAGTAAAGGAGCTTTACGTTTACAGGTACTTGTTCTTATTCGTCTTCGTCCTGTCTTCATAATATTCAATTCCTTTTTCGTCCCGAATATTCATTTCTCATTGACTGCTGAAGCAAGTAACATGATGTGGGTCCGTACAGGAAAAATAAAACCCTCTAAATTTTTAATGACATCGATTTGGACTAATTTCGGCTAAAAAAATGTATCTTATTTTTTTCTTGACACTACAGAACACGACAGGTATAGGGAAAGGGATATGAGGATGGTCATTCCGACTCGGATGAACCGAGGCCGCATCCTACTCCGGAACATTGGTCCCATCCGTCGTGACCACCTCGGCCTTACCCGGCATCTTGATGACCGAGGTGTCTCTGCCATCCTGCGGTCACCTCGGGGCAGTGTTATGATCAACTACAACCGATGTCCTGTCCAAGGACCTGACAACCGAACAGTAGTAGACGTGACCTCTGACACATTGTCCGCTGCCCTCTGTCCTTCCCTCCAAATTGTCCTCTACAAATAGCAGAATATTTCACTGAGAAATGGGATGAATCTTTGGTAACAAAAGCTTGCTCATTCGGTGGATATTTTATAAACGAGTACTCGCTGATATACGTGGCAAGTAAGCATTAGAAAATTATTGACTCGTAAGGTGCAGATCGGATTAACCAAATAATGGACGAAACGGGTACCCGACCCGCGCCCATTCCTATACAGATTTAGACCCTTTTTTTGATATATGAGAGAGGGAAAGAAGCAGCTTTACTCTTCTCCGAGTAACTCTCTCCAATACAAAGCTGATGACAGCTACAGGCAATGATCCTCTGTTTTTATATTTTTAATTACTTAAATTTACAGTGATTATTTAGGAAAAAAAATCCTATTGTTACTTTAAGGGGAGAAAAAAACTCTTTCGCTAATAGGTCCAATTTCATCGATTATCGCGGGAATGGACTGAAAATGTTTCGTCTTTTCTTTGATCAGTAAAGGAGCTTTACGTTTACAGGTACTTGTCCTTTTTCGCCTTCGTCCCGTCTTCATAATATTCAATTCCGTTTTCGTCCCGAATATTCATTTCTCATTGACTGCTGAAGCAAGTAACATGATGTGGGTCCGTACAGGAAAAATAAAACCCTCTAAATTTTTAATGACATCGATTTGGACTAATTTCTGCTAAAAAAATGTATCTTATTTTTTTCTTGACACTACACAACAAGACAGGTGTAGGGAAAGGGATATGAGGATGGTCATTCCGACTCGGATGAACCAAGGCCGCATCCTACTCCGGAACATTGGTCCCATCCGTCGTGACCACCTCGGCCTTACCCGGCATCTTGATGACCGAGGTGTCTCTGCCATCCTGCGGTCACCTCGGGGCAGTGTTATGATCAACTACACCCGAGGTCCTGTCCAAGGACCTGACAACTGAACAGTAGTGGACGTGACCTCTGACACATTGTCCGCTGCCCTCTGTCCTTCCCACCAAATTGTCCTCTATAAATAGCAGATTATTCCACTGAGAAAGGGGATGAATCTTTGGTAACAAAAGCTTGCTCATTCGGTGGATATTTTATAATCGAGTACTCGCTGATATACGGGGCAAGTAAGCATTAGAAAATGATTGACTCGTAAGGTGCAGATCGGATTAACCAAATAATGGACGAAACGGGTACCCAACCCGCTCCTATTCCTATACAGATTTAGACCCTTTTTTGGATATATGAGAGACGGAAAGAAGCAGCTTTACTCTTCTCCGGGTAATCCTCTCCAATACAAAGCTGATGACAGCTACAGGCAATGATCCTCTGTTTTTTATTTTTAATTACTTAAATTTACAGTGATTATTTAGGAAAAAAAAAGTCTATTGTTACTGTATGGGGAGAAAAAAACTATTTCGCTAATGGGTCGTATTTCATCGATTATCGTGCGGGAATGGACTGAAAATGCTTCGTCTTTTCTTTGATCAGTAAAGGAGCTTGACGTTTACAAGTACTTGTCCATTTCCGTCTTCGTCCCGTCTTCGTAGTATTCAATTCCGTCTTCGTCCCGAATATTCATTTCTCATTGACTGCTGAAGCAAGTAACATGATGTGGGTCCGTACAGGAAAAATAAAACCTTCTAAATTTTTAATGACATCGATTTGGACTAATCTCGGCTAAAAAAATGTATCTTATTTTTTTCTTGACACTACACAACACGACAGGTATAGGGAAAGGGATATGAGGATGGTCATTCCGACTCGGATGAACCGAGGCCGCATCTTACTCCGGAACATTGGTCCCATCCGTCGTGACCACCTCGGCCTTACCCGGCATCTTGATGACCGAGGTGTCTCTGCCAACCTGCGGTCACCTCGGGCCAGTGTTATGATCAACTACAACCGAGGTCCTGTCCAAGGACCTGACAACTGAACAGTATTGGACGTGAACTCTGACACATTGTTCGCTGCCCTCTGTCATTCCCTCCAAATTGTCCTCTATAAATAGCAGAATATTTCACTGAGAAAGGGGATGAATCTTTGGTAACAAAAGCTTGCTCATTCGGTGGATATTTTATAATCGAGTACTCGCTGATATACGGGGCAAGTAAGCATTAGAAAATGATTGACTCGTAAGGTGCAGATCGGATTAACCAAATAATGGACGAAACGGGTACCCAACCCGCGCCTATTCCTATACAGATTTAGACCCTTTTTTGGATATATGAGAGACGGAAAGAAGCAGCTTTACTCTTCTCCGGGTAACCCTCTCCAATACAAAGCTGATGACAGCTACAGGCAATGATCCTCCGTTTTTTTATTTTTAATTACTTAAATTTACAGTGATTATTTAGGAAAAAAAAGCCTATTGTTACTTTAAGGTGAGAAAAAAAATCTTTCGCTAATAGGTCCAATTTCATCGATTATCGCGGGAATGGACTGAAAATGTTTCGTCTTTTCTTTGATCAGTAAAGGAGCTTTACGTTTACAGGTACTTGTCCTTTTTCGCCTTCGTCCCGTCTTCATAATATTCAATTCCGTTTTCGTCCCGAATATTCATTTCTCATTGACTGCTGAAGCAAGTAACATGATGTGGGTCCGTACAGGAAAAATAAAACCCTCTAAATTTTTAATGACATCGATTTGGACTAATTTCGGCTAAAAAAATGTATCTTATTTTTTTCTTGACACTACACAACACGACAGGTATAGGGAAAGGGATATGAGGATGGTCATTCCGGCTCGGATGAACCGAGGCCGCATCCTACTCCGGAACATTGGTCCCATCCGTCGTGACCACCTCAGCCTTACCCGGCATCTTGATGACCGAGGTGTCTCTGCCATCCTGCGGTCACCTCGGGGCAGTGTTATGATCAACTACAACCGAGGTCCTGTCCAAGGACCTGACAACCGAACAGTAGTAGACGTGACCTCTGACACATTGTCCGCTGCCCTCTGTCCTTCCCTCCAAATTGTCCTCTACAAATAGCAGAATATTTCACTGAGAAATGGGATGAATCTTTGGTAACAAAAGCTTGCTCATTCGGTGGATATTTTATAAACGAGTACTCGCTGATATACGTGGCAAGTAAGCATTAGAAAATTATTGACTCGTAAGGTGCAGATCGGATTAACCAAATAATGGACGAAACGGGTACCCGACCCGCGCCCATTCCTATACAGATTTAGACCCTTTTTTTGATATATGAGAGAGGGAAAGAAGCAGCTTTACTCTTCTCCGGGTAACTCTCTCCAATACAAAGCTGATGACAGCTACAGGCAATGATCCTCCGTTTTTTTATTTTTAATTACTTAAATTTACAGTGATTATTTAGGAAAAAAAAGCCTATTGTTACTTTAAGGTGAGAAAAAAAATCTTTCGCTAATAGGTCCAATTTCATCGATTATCGCGGGAATGGACTGAAAATGTTTCGTCTTTTCTTTGATCAGTAAAGGAGCTTTACGTTTACAGGTACTTGTCCTTTTTCGCCTTCGTCCCGTCTTCATAATATTCAATTCCGTTTTCATCCCGAATATTCATTTCTCATTGACTGCTGAAGCAAGTAACATGATGTGGGTCCGTACAGGAAAAATAAAACCCTCTAAATTTTTAATGACATCGATTTGGACTAATTTCGGCTAAAAAAATGTATCTTATTTTTTCTTGACACTACACAACACGACAGGTATAGGGAAAGGGATATGAGGATGGTCATTCCGGCTCGGATGAACCGAGGCCGCATCCTACTCCGGAACATTGGTCCCATCCGTCGTGACCACCTCAGCCTTACCGGCATCTTGATTACCGAGGTGTTTCTGCCATCCTGTGGTCACCTCGGAGCAGTGTTATGATCAACTACAACCGAGGTCCTGTTCAAGGACCTGACAACCGAACAATAGTGGACGTGACCTCTGACACATTGTCCGCTGCCCTCTGTCCTTCCCTCCAAATTGTCCTCTATAAATAGCAGAATATTCCCCTGAGAAAGGGGATGAATCTTTGGTAACAAAAGCTTGCTCATTTGGTGGATATTTTATAATCGAGTACTCGCTGATATACGTGGCAAGTAAGCATTAGAAAATGATTGACTCGTAAGGTGCAGATCGGATTAACCAAATAATGGACGAAACGGGTACCCGATCCGCGCCCATTCCTATACAGATTTAGACCCTTTTTTGGATATATGAGAGAGGGAAAGAAGCAGCTTTACTCTTCTCCTGGTAACTCTCTCCAATACAAAGCTGATGACAGCTACAGGCAATGATCCTCTGTTTTTTTTATTTTTAATTACTTAAATTTACAGTGATTATTTAGGAAAAAAAGGCCTATTGTTACTTTAAGGGGAGAAAAAAACTCTTTCGCTAATAGGTCCAATTTCATCGATTATTGTGCGGGAATGGACTGAAAATGTTTCGTCTTTTCTTTGATCAGTAAAGGAGCTTTACGTTTACAGGTACTTGTCCTTTTTCGTCTTCGTCCTGTCTTCATAATATTCAATTCCGTTTTCGTCCCGAATATTCATTTCTCATTGACTGCTGAAGCAAGTAACAAGATGTGGGTCCGTACAGGAAAAATAAAACCCTCTAAATTTTTAATGACATCGATTTGGACTAATTTCGGCTAAAAAAATGTATCTTATTTTTTTCTTGACACTACACAACACGACAGGTATAGGGAAAGGGATATGAGGATGGTCATTCCGACTCGGATGAACCAAGGCCGCATCCTACTCCGGAACATTGGTCCCATCCGTCGTGACCACCTCGGCCTTACCCGGCATCTTGATGACCGAGGTGTCTCTGCCATCCTGCGGTCACCTCGGGGCAGTGTTATGATCAACTACAACCGACGTCCTGTCCAAGGACCTGACAACTGAACAGTAGTGGACGTGACCTCTGACACATTGTCCGCTGCCCTCTGTCCTTCCCTCCAAATTGTCCTCTATAAATAGCAGATTATTCCACTGAGAAAGGGGATGAATCTTTGGTAACAAAAGCTTGCTCATTCGGTGGATATTTTATAATCGAGTACTCGCTGATATACGGGGCAAGTAAGCATTAGAAAATGATTGACTCGTAAGGTGCAGATCGGATTAACCAAATAATGGACGAAACGGGTACCCAACCCGCGCCTATTCCTATACAGATTTAGACCCTTTTTTGGATATATGAGAGAGGGAAAGAAGCAGCTTTACTCTTCTCCGGGTAACCCTCTCCAATACAAAGCTGATGACAGCTACAGGCAATGATCCTCTGTTTTTTTATTTTTAATTACTTAAATTTACAGTGATTATTTAGGAAAAAAAAGCCTATTGTTACTTTAAGGGGAGAAAAAAAATCTTTCGCTAATAGGTCGTATTTCTACGATTATTGTGCGGGAATGGACTGAAAATGTTTCGTCTTTTCTTTGAACAGTAAAGGAGCTTGACGTTTACAGGTACTTGTCCATTTTCGTCTTCGTCCTGTCTTCATAATATTCAATTCCGTCTTCGTCCCGAATATTCATTTCTCATTGACTGCTGAAGCAAGTAACATGATGTGGGTCCGTACAGGAAAAATAAAACCCTCTAAATTTTTAATGACATCGATTTGGACTAATTTCGGCTAAAAAAATGTATCTTATTTTTTTTTGACACTACACAACACGACAGGTATAGGGAAAGGGATATGAGGATGGTCATTCCGGCTCGGATGAACCGAGGCCGCATCCTACTCCGGAACATTGGTCCCATCCGTCGTGACCACCTCAGCCTTACCCGGCATCTTGATTACCGAGGTGTTTCTGCCATCCTGTGGTCACCTCGGAGCAGTGTTATGATCAACTACAACCGAGGTCCTGTTCAAGGACCTGACAACCGAACAATAGTGGACGTGACCTCTGACACATTGTCCGCTGCCCTCTGTCCTTCCCTCCAAATTGTCCTCTATAAATAGCAGAATATTCCCCTGAGAAAGGGGATGAATCTTTGGTAACAAAAGCTTGCTCATTTGGTGGATATTTTATAATCGAGTACTCGCTGATATACGTGGCAAGTAAGCATTAGAAAATGATTGACTCGTAAGGTGCAGATCGGATTAACCAAATAATGGACGAAACGGGTACCCGATCCGCGCCCATTCCTATACAGATTTAGACCCTTTTTTGGATATATGAGAGAGGGAAAGAAGCAGCTTTACTCTTCTCCTGGTAACTCTCTCCAATACAAAGCTGATGACAGCTACAGGCAATGATCCTCTGTTTTTTTATTTTTAATTACTTAAATTTACAGTGATTATTTAGGAAAAAAAAGCCTATTGATACTTTAAGGGGAGAAAAAAACTCTTTCGCTAATAGGTCCAATTTCATCAATTATTGTGCGGGAATGGACTGAAAATGTTTCGTCTTTTCTTTGATCAGTAAAGGAGCTTTACGTTTACAGGTACTTTGTCTTATTCGTCTTCGTCCTGTCTTCATAATATTCAATTCCATTTTCGTCCCGAATATTCATTTCTCATTGACTGCTGAAGCAAGTAACATGATGTGGGTCCGTACAGGAAAAATAAAACCCTCTAAATTTTTAATGACATCGATTTGGACTAATTTCGGCTAAAAAAATGTATCTTATTTTTTTCATGACACTACACAACAAGACAGGTGTAGGGAAAGTGATATGAGGATGGTCATTCCGACTCGGATGAACCAAGGCCGCATCCTACTCCGGAACATTGGTCCCATCCGTCGTGACCACCTCGGCCTTACCCGGCATCTTGATGACCGAGGTGTCTCTGCCATCCTGCGGTCACCTCGGGGCAGTGTTATGATCAACTACAACCGAGGTCCTGTCCAAGGACCTGACAACTGAACAGTAGTGGACGTGACCTCTGACACATTGTCCGCTGCCCTCTGTCCTTCCCTCCAAATTGTCCTCTATAAATAGCAGATTATTCCACTGAGAAAGGGGATGAATCTTTGGTAACAAAAGCTTGCTCATTCGGTGGATATTTTATAATCGAGTACTCGCTGATATACGGGGCAAGTAAGCATTAGAAAATGATTGACTCGTAAGGTGCAGATCGGATTAACCAAATAATGGACGAAACGGGTACCCAACCCGCTCCTATTCCTATACAGATTTAGACCCTTTTTTGGATATATGAGAGACGGAAAGAAGCAGCTTTACTCTTCTCCGGGTAATCCTCTCCAATACAAAGCTGATGACAGCTACAGGCAATGATCCTCTGTTTTTTATTTTTAATTACTTAAATTTACAGTGATTATTTAGGAAAAAAAAAGTCTATTGTTACTGTATGGGGAGAAAAAAACTATTTCGCTAATGGGTCGTATTTCATCGATTATCGTGCGGGAATGGACTGAAAATGCTTCGTCTTTTCTTTGATCAGTAAAGGAGCTTGACGTTTACAAGTACTTGTCCATTTCCGTCTTCGTCCCGTCTTCATAGTATTCAATTCCGTCTTCGTCCCGAATATTCATTTCTCATTGACTGCTGAAGCAAGTAACATGATGTGGGTCCGTACAGGAAAAATAAACCTTCTAAATTTTTAATGACATCGATTTGGACTAATCTCGGCTAAAAAAATGTATCTTATTTTTTTCTTGACACTACACAACACGACAGGTATAGGGAAAGGGATATGAGGATGGTCATTCCGACTCGGATGAACCGAGGCCGCATCTTACTCCGGAACATTGGTCCCATCCATCGTGACCACCTCGGCCTTACCCGGCATCTTGATGACCGAGGTGTCTCTGCCAACCTGCGGTCACCTCGGGCCAGTGTTATGATCAACTACAACCGAGGTCCTGTCCAAGGACCTGACAACTGAACAGTATTGGACGTGAACTCTGACACATTGTTCGCTGCCCTCTGTCATTCCCTCCAAATTGTCCTCTATAAATAGCAGAATATTTCACTGAGAAAGGGGATGAATCTTTGGTAACAAAAGCTTGCTCATTCGGTGGATATTTTATAATCGAGTACTCGCTGATATACGGGGCAAGTAAGCATTAGAAAATGATTGACTCGTAAGGTGCAGATCGGATTAACCAAATAATGGACGAAACGGGTACCCAACCCGCGCCTATTCCTATACAGATTTAGACCCTTTTTTGGATATATGAGAGACGGAAAGAAGCAGCTTTACTCTTCTCCGGGTAACCCTCTCCAATACAAAGCTGATGACAGCTACAGGCAATGATCCTCCGTTTTTTTATTTTTAATTACTTAAATTTACAGTGATTATTTAGGAAAAAAAAGCCTATTGTTACTTTAAGGTGAGAAAAAAAATCTTTCGCTAATAGGTCCAATTTCATCGATTATCGCGGGAATGGACTGAAAATGTTTCGTCTTTTCTTTGATCAGTAAAGGAGCTTTACGTTTACAGGTACTTGTCCTTTTTCGCCTTCGTCCCGTCTTCATAATATTCAATTCCGTTTTCGTCCCGAATATTCATTTCTCATTGACTGCTGAAGCAAGTAACATGATGTGGGTCCGTACAGGAAAAATAAAACCCTCTAAATTTTTAATGACATCGATTTGGACTAATTTCGGCTAAAAAAATGTATCTTATTTTTTTCTTGACACTACACAACAAGACAGGTGTAGGGAAAGTGATATGAGGATGGTCATTCCGACTCGGATGAACCAAGGCCGCATCCTACTCCGGAACATTGGTCCCATCCGTCGTGACCACCTCGGCCTTACCCGGCATCTTGATGACCGAGGTGTCTCTGCCATCCTGCGGTCACCTCGGGGCAGTGTTATGATCAACTACAACCGAGGTCCTGTCCAAGGACCTGACAACTGAACAGTAGTGGACGTGACCTCTGACACATTGTCCGCTGCCCTCTGTCCTTCCCTCCAAATTGTCCTCTATAAATAGCAGATTATTCCACTGAGAAAGGGGATGAATCTTTGGTAACAAAAGCTTGCTCATTCGGTGGATATTTTATAATCGAGTACTCGCTGATATACGGGGCAAGTAAGCATTAGAAAATGATTGACTCGTAAGGTGCAGATCGGATTAACCAAATAATGGACGAAACGGGTACCCAACCCGCTCCTATTCCTATACAGATTTAGACCCTTTTTTGGATATATGAGAGACGGAAAGAAGCAGCTTTACTCTTCTCCGGGTAATCCTCTCCAATACAAAGCTGATGACAGCTACAGGCAATGATCCTCTGTTTTTTATTTTTAATTACTTAAATTTACAGTGATTATTTAGGAAAAAAAAAGTCTATTGTTACTGTATGGGGAGAAAAAAACTATTTCGCTAATGGGTCGTATTTCATCGATTATCGTGCGGGAATGGACTGAAAATGCTTCGTCTTTTCTTTGATCAGTAAAGGAGCTTGACGTTTACAAGTACTTGTCCATTTCCGTCTTCGTCCCGTCTTCATAGTATTCAATTCCGTCTTCGTCCCGAATATTCATTTCTCATTGACTGCTGAAGCAAGTAACATGATGTGGGTCCGTACAGGAAAAATAAACCTTCTAAATTTTTAATGACATCGATTTGGACTAATCTCGGCTAAAAAAATGTATCTTATTTTTTTCTTGACACTACACAACACGACAGGTATAGGGAAAGGGATATGAGGATGGTCATTCCGACTCGGATGAACCGAGGCCGCATCTTACTCCGGAACATTGGTCCCATCCATCGTGACCACCTCGGCCTTACCCGGCATCTTGATGACCGAGGTGTCTCTGCCAACCTGCGGTCACCTCGGGCCAGTGTTATGATCAACTACAACCGAGGTCCTGTCCAAGGACCTGACAACTGAACAGTATTGGACGTGAACTCTGACACATTGTTCGCTGCCCTCTGTCATTCCCTCCAAATTGTCCTCTATAAATAGCAGAATATTTCACTGAGAAAGGGGATGAATCTTTGGTAACAAAAGCTTGCTCATTCGGTGGATATTTTATAATCGAGTACTCGCTGATATACGGGGCAAGTAAGCATTAGAAAATGATTGACTCGTAAGGTGCAGATCGGATTAACCAAATAATGGACGAAACGGGTACCCAACCCGCGCCTATTCCTATACAGATTTAGACCCTTTTTTGGATATATGAGAGACGGAAAGAAGCAGCTTTACTCTTCTCCGGGTAACCCTCTCCAATACAAAGCTGATGACAGCTACAGGCAATGATCCTCCGTTTTTTTATTTTTAATTACTTAAATTTACAGTGATTATTTAGGAAAAAAAAGCCTATTGTTACTTTAAGGTGAGAAAAAAAATCTTTCGCTAATAGGTCCAATTTCATCGATTATCGCGGGAATGGACTGAAAATGTTTCGTCTTTTCTTTGATCAGTAAAGGAGCTTTACGTTTACAGGTACTTGTCCTTTTTCGCCTTCGTCCCGTCTTCATAATATTCAATTCCGTTTTCGTCCCGAATATTCATTTCTCATTGACTGCTGAAGCAAGTAACATGATGTGGGTCCGTACAGGAAAAATAAAACCCTCTAAATTTTTAATGACATCGATTTGGACTAATTTCGGCTAAAAAAATGTATCTTATTTTTTTCTTGACACTACACAACACGACAGGTATAGGGAAAGGGATATGAGGATGGTCATTCCGGCTCGGATGAACCGAGGCCGCATCCTACTCCGGAACATTGGTCCCATCCGTCGTGACCACCTCAGCCTTACCCGGCATCTTGATGACCGAGGTGTCTCTGCCATCCTGCGGTCACCTCGGGGCAGTGTTATGATCAACTACAACCGAGGTCCTGTCCAAGGACCTGACAACCGAACAGTAGTAGACGTGACCTCTGACACATTGTCCGCTGCCCTCTGTCCTTCCCTCCAAATTGTCCTCTACAAATAGCAGAATATTTCACTGAGAAATGGGATGAATCTTTGGTAACAAAAGCTTGCTCATTCGGTGGATATTTTATAAACGAGTACTCGCTGATATACGTGGCAAGTAAGCATTAGAAAATTATTGACTCGTAAGGTGCAGATCGGATTAACCAAATAATGGACGAAACGGGTACCCGACCCGCGCCCATTCCTATACAGATTTAGACCCTTTTTTTGATATATGAGAGAGGGAAAGAAGCAGCTTTACTCTTCTCCGGGTAACTCTCTCCAATACAAAGCTGATGACAGCTACAGGCAATGATCCTCCGTTTTTTTATTTTTAATTACTTAAATTTACAGTGATTATTTAGGAAAAAAAAGCCTATTGTTACTTTAAGGTGAGAAAAAAAATCTTTCGCTAATAGGTCCAATTTCATCGATTATCGCGGGAATGGACTGAAAATGTTTCGTCTTTTCTTTGATCAGTAAAGGAGCTTTACGTTTACAGGTACTTGTCCTTTTTCGCCTTCGTCCCGTCTTCATAATATTCAATTCCGTTTTCATCCCGAATATTCATTTCTCATTGACTGCTGAAGCAAGTAACATGATGTGGGTCCGTACAGGAAAAATAAAACCCTCTAAATTTTTAATGACATCGATTTGGACTAATTTCGGCTAAAAAAATGTATCTTATTTTTTCTTGACACTACACAACACGACAGGTATAGGGAAAGGGATATGAGGATGGTCATTCCGGCTCGGATGAACCGAGGCCGCATCCTACTCCGGAACATTGGTCCCATCCGTCGTGACCACCTCAGCCTTACCCGGCATCTTGATTACCGAGGTGTTTCTGCCATCCTGTGGTCACCTCGGAGCAGTGTTATGATCAACTACAACCGAGGTCCTGTTCAAGGACCTGACAACCGAACAATAGTGGACGTGACCTCTGACACATTGTCCGCTGCCCTCTGTCCTTCCCTCCAAATTGTCCTCTATAAATAGCAGAATATTCCCCTGAGAAAGGGGATGAATCTTTGGTAACAAAAGCTTGCTCATTTGGTGGATATTTTATAATCGAGTACTCGCTGATATACGTGGCAAGTAAGCATTAGAAAATGATTGACTCGTAAGGTGCAGATCGGATTAACCAAATAATGGACGAAACGGGTACCCAACCCGCTCCTATTCCTATACAGATTTAGACCCTTTTTTGGATATATGAGAGACGGAAAGAAGCAGCTTTACTCTTCTCCGGGTAATCCTCTCCAATACAAAGCTGATGACAGCTACAGGCAATGATCCTCTGTTTTTTATTTTTAATTACTTAAATTTACAGTGATTATTTAGGAAAAAAAAAGTCTATTGTTACTGTATGGGGAGAAAAAAACTATTTCGCTAATGGGTCGTATTTCATCGATTATCGTGCGGGAATGGACTGAAAATGCTTCGTCTTTTCTTTGATCAGTAAAGGAGCTTGACGTTTACAAGTACTTGTCCATTTCCGTCTTCGTCCCGTCTTCATAGTATTCAATTCCGTCTTCGTCCCGAATATTCATTTCTCATTGACTGCTGAAGCAAGTAACATGATGTGGGTCCGTACAGGAAAAATAAACCTTCTAAATTTTTAATGACATCGATTTGGACTAATCTCGGCTAAAAAAATGTATCTTATTTTTTTCTTGACACTACACAACACGACAGGTATAGGGAAAGGGATATGAGGATGGTCATTCCGACTCGGATGAACCGAGGCCGCATCTTACTCCGGAACATTGGTCCCATCCATCGTGACCACCTCGGCCTTACCCGGCATCTTGATGACCGAGGTGTCTCTGCCAACCTGCGGTCACCTCGGGCCAGTGTTATGATCAACTACAACCGAGGTCCTGTCCAAGGACCTGACAACTGAACAGTATTGGACGTGAACTCTGACACATTGTTCGCTGCCCTCTGTCATTCCCTCCAAATTGTCCTCTATAAATAGCAGAATATTTCACTGAGAAAGGGGATGAATCTTTGGTAACAAAAGCTTGCTCATTCGGTGGATATTTTATAATCGAGTACTCGCTGATATACGGGGCAAGTAAGCATTAGAAAATGATTGACTCGTAAGGTGCAGATCGGATTAACCAAATAATGGACGAAACGGGTACCCAACCCGCGCCTATTCCTATACAGATTTAGACCCTTTTTTGGATATATGAGAGACGGAAAGAAGCAGCTTTACTCTTCTCCGGGTAACCCTCTCCAATACAAAGCTGATGACAGCTACAGGCAATGATCCTCCGTTTTTTTATTTTTAATTACTTAAATTTACAGTGATTATTTAGGAAAAAAAAGTCTATTGTTACTTTAAGGTGAGAAAAAAAATCTTTCGCTAATAGGTCCAATTTCATCGATTATCGCGGGAATGGACTGAAAATGTTTCGTCTTTTCTTTGATCAGTAAAGGAGCTTTACGTTTACAGGTACTTGTCCTTTTTCGCCTTCGTCCCGTCTTCATAATATTCAATTCCGTTTTCGTCCCGAATATTCATTTCTCATTGACTGCTGAAGCAAGTAACATGATGTGGGTCCGTACAGGAAAAATAAAACCCTCTAAATTTTTAATGACATCGATTTGGACTAATTTCGGCTAAAAAAATGTATCTTATTTTTTTCTTGACACTACACAACACGACAGGTATAGGGAAAGGGATATGAGGATGGTCATTCCGGCTCGGATGAACCGAGGCCGCATCCTACTCCGGAACATTGGTCCCATCCGTCGTGACCACCTCGGCCTTACCCGGCATCTTGATGACCGAGGTGTCTCTGCCATCCTGCGGTCACCTCGGGGCAGTGTTATGATCAACTACAACCGAGGTCCTGTCCAAGGACCTGACAACCGAACAGTAGTAGACGTGACCTCTGACACATTGTCCGCTGCCCTCTGTCCTTCCCTCCAAATTGTCCTCTACAAATAGCAGAATATTTCACTGAGAAATGGGATGAATCTTTGGTAACAAAAGCTTGCTCATTCGGTGGATATTTTATAAACGAGTACTCACTGATATACGTGGCAAGTAAGCATTAGAAAATTATTGACTCGTAAGGTGCAGATCGGATTAACCAAATAATGGACGAAACGGGTACGCGACCCGCGCCCATTCCTATACAGATTTAGACCCTTTTTTTGATATATGAGAGAGGGAAAGAAGCAGCTTTACTCTTCTCCGGGTAACTCTCTCCAATACAAAGCTGATGACAGCTACAGGCAATGATCCTCCATTTTTTTATTTTTAATTACTTAAATTTACAGTGATTATTTAGGAAAAAAAAGCCTATTGTTACTTTAAGGTGAGAAAAAAAATCTTTCGCTAATAGGTCCAATTTCATCGATTATCGCGGGAATGGACTGAAAATGTTTCGTCTTTTCTTTGATCAGTAAAGGAGCTTTACGTTTACAGGTACTTGTCCTTTTTCGCCTTCGTCCCGTCTTCATAATATTCAATTCCGTTTTCATCCCGAATATTCATTTCTCATTGACTGCTGAAGCAAGTAACATGATGTGGGTCCGTACAGGAAAAATAAAACCCTCTAAATTTTTAATGACATCGATTTGGACTAATTTCGGCTAAAAAAATGTATCTTATTTTTTCTTGACACTACACAACACGACAGGTATAGGGAAAGGGATATGAGGATGGTCATTCCGGCTCGGATGAACCGAGGCCGCATCCTACTCCGGAACATTGGTCCCATCCGTCGTGACCACCTCAGCCTTACCCGGCATCTTGATTACCGAGGTGTTTCTGCCATCCTGTGGTCACCTCGGAGCAGTGTTATGATCAACTACAACCGAGGTCCTGTTCAAGGACCTGACAACCGAACAATAGTGGACGTGACCTCTGACACATTGTCCGCTGCCCTCTGTCCTTCCCTCCAAATTGTCCTCTATAAATAGCAGAATATTCCCCTGAGAAAGGGGATGAATCTTTGGTAACAAAAGCTTGCTCATTTGGTGGATATTTTATAATCGAGTACTCGCTGATATACGTGGCAAGTAAGCATTAGAAAATGATTGACTCGTAAGGTGCAGATCGGATTAACCAAATAATGGACGAAACGGGTACCCGATCCGCGCCCATTCCTATACAGATTTAGACCCTTTTTTGGATATATGAGAGAGGGAAAGAAGCAGCTTTACTCTTCTCCTGGTAATCCTCTCCAATACAAAGCTGATGACAGCTACAGGCAATGATCCTCTGTTTTTTATTTTTAATTACTTAAATTTACAGTGATTATTTAGGAAAAAAAAAGTCTATTGTTACTGTATGGGGAGAAAAAAACTATTTCGCTAATGGGTCGTATTTCATCGATTATCGTGCGGGAATGGACTGAAAATGCTTCGTCTTTTCTTTGATCAGTAAAGGAGCTTGACGTTTACAAGTACTTGTCCATTTCCGTCTTCGTCCCGTCTTCGTAGTATTCAATTCCGTCTTCGTCCCGAATATTCATTTCTCATTGACTGCTGAAGCAAGTAACATGATGTGGGTCCGTACAGGAAAAATAAAACCTTCTAAATTTTTAATGACATCGATTTGGACTAATCTCGGCTAAAAAAATGTATCTTATTTTTTTCATGACACTACACAACACGACAGGTATAGGGAAAGGGATATGAGGATGGTCATTCCGACTCGGATGAACCGAGGCCGCATCTTACTCCGGAACATTGGTCCCATCCGTCGTGACCACCTCGGCCTTACCCGGCATCTTGATGACCGAGGTGTCTCTGCCAACCTGCGGTCACCTCGGGCCAGTGTTATGATCAACTACAACCGAGGTCCTGTCCAAGGACCTGACAACTGAACAGTATTGGACGTGAACTCTGACACATTGTTCGCTGCCCTCTGTCATTCCCTCCAAATTGTCCTCTATAAATAGCAGAATATTTCACTGAGAAAGGGGATGAATCTTTGGTAACAAAAGCTTGCTCATTCGGTGGATATTTTATAATCGAGTACTCGCTGATATACGGGGCAAGTAAGCATTAGAAAATGATTGACTCGTAAGGTGCAGATCGGATTAACCAAATAATGGACGAAACGGGTACCCAACCCGCGCCTATTCCTATTCAGATTTAGACCCTTTTTTGGATATATGAGAGACGGAAAGAAGCAGCTTTACTCTTCTCCGGGTAACCCTCTCCAATACAAAGCTGATGACAGCTACAGGCAATGATCCTCCGTTTTTTTATTTTTAATTACTTAAATTTACAGTGATTATTTAGGAAAAAAAAGCCTATTGTTACTTTAAGGTGAGAAAAAAAATCTTTCGCTAATAGGTCCAATTTCATCGATTATCGCGGGAATGGACTGAAAATGTTTCGTCTTTTCTTTGATCAGTAAAGGAGCTTTACGTTTACAGGTACTTGTCCTTTTTCGCCTTCGTCCCGTCTTCATAATATTCAATTCCGTTTTCATCCCGAATATTCATTTCTCATTGACTGCTGAAGCAAGTAACATGATGTGGGTCCGTACAGGAAAAATAAAACCCTCTAAATTTTTAATGACATCGATTTGGACTAATTTCGGCTAAAAAAATGTATCTTATTTTTTTCTTGACACTACACAACAAGACAGGTGTAGGGAAAGGGATATGAGGATGGTCATTCCGACTCGGATGAACCAAGGCCGCATCCTACTCCGGAACATTGGTCCCATCCGTCGTGACCACCTCGGCCTTACCCGGCATCTTGATGACCGAGGTGTCTCTGCCATCCTGCGGTCACCTCGGGGAAGTGTTATGATCAACTACAACCGAGGTCCTGTCAAAGGACCTGACAACTGAACAGTAGTGGACGTGACCTCTGACACATTGTCCGCTGCCCTCTGTCCTTCCCTCCAAATTGTCCTCTATAAATAGCAGATTATTCCACTGAGAAAGGGGATGAATCTTTGGTAACAAAAGCTTGCTCATTCGGTGGATATTTTATAATCGAGTACTCGCTGATATACGGGGCAAGTAAGCATTAGAAAATGATTGACTCGTAAGGTGCAGATCGGATTAACCAAATAATGGACGAAACGGGTACCCAACCCGCTCCTATTCCTATACAGATTTAGACCCTTTTTTGGATATATGAGAGACGGAAAGAAGCAGCTTTACTCTTCTCCGGGTAATCCTCTCCAATACAAAGCTGATGACAGCTACAGGCAATGATCCTCTGTTTTTTATTTTTAATTACTTAAATTTACAGTGATTATTGAGGAAAAAAAAAGTCTATTGTTACTGTATGGGGAGAAAAAAACTATTTCGCTAATGGGTCGTATTTCATCGATTATCATGCGGGAATGGACTGAAAATGCTTCGTCTTTTCTTTGATCAGTAAAGGAGCTTGACGTTTACAAGTACTTGTCCATTTCCGTCTTCGTCCCGTCTTCGTAGTATTCAATTCCGTCTTCGTCCCGAATATTCATTTCTCATTGACTGCTGAAGCAAGTAACATGATGTGGGTCCGTACAGGAAAAATAAAACCTTCTAAATTTTTAATGACATCGATTTGGACTAATCTCGGCTAAAAAAATGTATCTTATTTTTTTCTTGACACTACACAACACGACAGGTATAGGGAAAGGGATATGAGGATGGTCATTCCGACTCGGATGAACCGAGGCCGCATCTTACTCCGGAACATTGGTCCCATCCGTCGTGACCACCTCGGCCTTACCCGGCATCTTGATGACCGAGGTGTCTCTGCCAACCTGCGGTCACCTCGGGCCAGTGTTATGATCAACTACAACCGAGGTCCTGTCCAAGGACCTGACAACTGAACAGTATTGGACGTGAACTCTGACACATTGTTCGCTGCCCTCTGTCATTCCCTCCAAATTGTCCTCTATAAATAGCAGAATATTTCACTGAGAAAGGGGATGAATCTTTGGTAACAAAAGCTTGCTCATTCGGTGGATATTTTATAATCGAGTACTCGCTGATATACGGGGCAAGTAAGCATTAGAAAATGATTGACTCGTAAGGTGCAGATCGGATTAACCAAATAATGGACGAAACGGGTACCCAACCCGCGCCTATTCCTATACAGATTTAGACCCTTTTTTGGATATATGAGAGACGGAAAGAAGCAGCTTTACTCTTCTCCGGGTAACCCTCTCCAATACAAAGCTGATGACAGCTACAGGCAATGATCCTCCGTTTTTTTATTTTTAATTACTTAAATTTACAGTGATTATTTAGGAAAAAAAAGCCTATTGTTACTTTAAGGTGAGAAAAAAAATCTTTCGCTAATAGGTCCAATTTCATCGATTATCGCGGGAATGGACTGAAAATGTTTCGTCTTTTCTTTGATCAGTAAAGGAGCTTTACGTTTACAGGTACTTGTCCTTTTTCGCCTTCGTCCCGTCTTCATAATATTCAATTCCGTTTTCGTCCCGAATATTCATTTCTCATTGACTGCTGAAGCAAGTAACATGATGTGGGTCCGTACAGGAAAAATAAAACCCTCTAAATTTTTAATGACATCGATTTGGACTAATTTCGGCTAAAAAATGTATATTATTTTTTTCTTGACACTACACAACACGACAGGTATAGGGAAAGGGATATGAGGATGGTCATTCCGGCTCGGATGAACCGAGGCCGCATCCTACTCCGGAACATTGGTCCCATCCGTCGTGACCACCTCAGCCTTACCCGGCATCTTGATGACCGAGGTGTCTCTGCCATCCTGCGGTCACCTCGGGGCAGTGTTATGATCAACTACAACCGAGGTCCTGTCCAAGGACCTGACAACCGAACAGTAGTAGACGTGACCTCTGACACATTGTCCGCTGCCCTCTGTCCTTCCCTCCAAATTGTCCTCTACAAATAGCAGAATATTTCACTGAGAAATGGGATGAATCTTTGGTAACAAAAGCTTGCTCATTCGGTGGATATTTTATAAACGAGTACTCGCTGATATACGTGGCAAGTAAGCATTAGAAAATTATTGACTCGTAAGGTGCAGATCGGATTAACCAAATAATGGACGAAACGGGTACCCGACCCGCGCCCATTCCTATACAGATTTAGACCCTTTTTTTGATATATGAGAGAGGGAAAGAAGCAGCTTTACTCTTCTCCGGGTAACTCTCTCCAATACAAAGCTGATGACAGCTACAGGCAATGATCCTCCGTTTTTTTATTTTTAATTACTTAAATTTACAGTGATTATTTAGGAAAAAAAAGCCTATTGTTACTTTAAGGTGAGAAAAAAAATCTTTCGCTAATAGGTCCAATTTCATCGATTATCGCGGGAATGGACTGAAAATGTTTCGTCTTTTCTTTGATCAGTAAAGGAGCTTTACGTTTACAGGTACTTGTCCTTTTTCGCCTTCGTCCCGTCTTCATAATATTCAATTCCGTTTTCATCCCGAATATTCATTTCTCATTGACTGCTGAAGCAAGTAACATGATGTGGGTCCGTACAGGAAAAATAAAACCCTCTAAATTTTTAATGACATCGATTTGGACTAATTTCGGCTAAAAAAATGTATCTTATTTTTTCTTGACACTACACAACACGACAGGTATAGGGAAAGGGATATGAGGATGGTCATTCCGGCTCGGATGAACCGAGGCCGCATCCTACTCCGGAACATTGGTCCCATCCGTCGTGACCACCTCGGCCTTACCCGGCATCTTGATGACCGAGGTGTCTCTGCCATCCTGCGGTCACCTCGGGGCAGTGTTATGATCAACTACAACCGAGGTCCTGTCAAAGGACCTGACAACTGAACAGTAGTGGACGTGACCTCTGACACATTGTCCGCTGCCCTCTGTCCTTCCCTCCAAATTGTCCTCTATAAATAGCAGATTATTCCACTGAGAAAGGGGATGAATCTTTGGTAACAAAAGCTTGCTCATTCGGTGGATATTTTATAATCGAGTACTCGCTGATATACGGGGCAAGTAAGCATTAGAAAATGATTGACTCGTAAGGTGCAGATCGGATTAACCAAATAATGGACGAAACGGGTACCCAACCCGCTCCTATTCCTATACAGATTTAGACCCTTTTTTGGATATATGAGAGACGGAAAGAAGCAGCTTTACTCTTCTCCGGGTAATCCTCTCCAATACAAAGCTGATGACAGCTACAGGCAATGATCCTCTGTTTTTTATTTTTAATTACTTAAATTTACAGTGATTATTTAGGAAAAAAAAAGTCTATTGTTACTGTATGGGGAGAAAAAAACTATTTCGCTAATGGGTCGTATTTCATCGATTATCGTGCGGGAATGGACTGAAAATGCTTCGTCTTTTCTTTGATCAGTAAAGGAGCTTGACGTTTACAAGTACTTGTCCATTTCCGTCTTCGTCCCGTCTTCGTAGTATTCAATTCCGTCTTCGTCCCGAATATTCATTTCTCATTGACTGCTGAAGCAAGTAACATGATGTGGGTCCGTACAGGAAAAATAAAACCTTCTAAATTTTTAATGACATCGATTTGGACTAATCTCGGCTAAAAAAATGTATCTTATTTTTTTCTTGACACTACACAACACGACAGGTATAGGGAAAGGGATATGAGGATGGTCATTCCGACTCGGATGAACCGAGGCCGCATCTTACTCCGGAACATTGGTCCCATCCGTCGTGACCACCTCGGCCTTACCCGGCATCTTGATGACCGAGGTGTCTCTGCCAACCTGCGGTCACCTCGGGCCAGTGTTATGATCAACTACAACCGAGGTCCTGTCCAAGGACCTGACAACTGAACAGTATTGGACGTGAACTCTGACACATTGTTCGCTGCCCTCTGTCATTCCCTCCAAATTGTCCTCTATAAATAGCAGAATATTTCACTGAGAAAGGGGATGAATCTTTGGTAACAAAAGCTTGCTCATTCGGTGGATATTTTATAATCGAGTACTCGCTGATATACGGGGCAAGTAAGCATTAGAAAATGATTGACTCGTAAGGTGCAGATCGGATTAACCAAATAATGGACGAAACGGGTACCCAACCCGCGCCTATTCCTATACAGATTTAGACCCTTTTTTGGATATATGAGAGACGGAAAGAAGCAGCTTTACTCTTCTCCGGGTAACCCTCTCCAATACAAAGCTGATGACAGCTACAGGCAATGATCCTCCGTTTTTTTATTTTTAATTACTTAAATTTACAGTGATTATTTAGGAAAAAAAAGCCTATTGTTACTTTAAGGTGAGAAAAAAAATCTTTCGCTAATAGGTCCAATTTCATCGATTATCGCGGGAATGGACTGAAAATGTTTCGTCTTTTCTTTGATCAGTAAAGGAGCTTTACGTTTACAGGTACTTGTCCTTTTTCGCCTTCGTCCCGTCTTCATAATATTCAATTCCGTTTTCGTCCCGAATATTCATTTCTCATTGACTGCTGAAGCAAGTAACATGATGTGGGTCCGTACAGGAAAAATAAAACCCTCTAAATTTTTAATGACATCGATTTGGACTAATTTCGGCTAAAAAATGTATATTATTTTTTTCTTGACACTACACAACACGACAGGTATAGGGAAAGGGATATGAGGATGGTCATTCCGGCTCGGATGAACCGAGGCCGCATCCTACTCCGGAACATTGGTCCCATCCGTCGTGACCACCTCAGCCTTACCCGGCATCTTGATGACCGAGGTGTCTCTGCCATCCTGCGGTCACCTCGGGGCAGTGTTATGATCAACTACAACCGAGGTCCTGTCCAAGGACCTGACAACCGAACAGTAGTAGACGTGACCTCTGACACATTGTCCGCTGCCCTCTGTCCTTCCCTCCAAATTGTCCTCTACAAATAGCAGAATATTTCACTGAGAAATGGGATGAATCTTTGGTAACAAAAGCTTGCTCATTCGGTGGATATTTTATAAACGAGTACTCGCTGATATACGTGGCAAGTAAGCATTAGAAAATTATTGACTCGTAAGGTGCAGATCGGATTAACCAAATAATGGACGAAACGGGTACCCGACCCGCGCCCATTCCTATACAGATTTAGACCCTTTTTTTGATATATGAGAGAGGGAAAGAAGCAGCTTTACTCTTCTCCGGGTAACTCTCTCCAATACAAAGCTGATGACAGCTACAGGCAATGATCCTCCGTTTTTTTATTTTTAATTACTTAAATTTACAGTGATTATTTAGGAAAAAAAAGCCTATTGTTACTTTAAGGTGAGAAAAAAAATCTTTCGCTAATAGGTCCAATTTCATCGATTATCGCGGGAATGGACTGAAAATGTTTCGTCTTTTCTTTGATCAGTAAAGGAGCTTTACGTTTACAGGTACTTGTCCTTTTTCGCCTTCGTCCCGTCTTCATAATATTCAATTCCGTTTTCATCCCGAATATTCATTTCTCATTGACTGCTGAAGCAAGTAACATGATGTGGGTCCGTACAGGAAAAATAAAACCCTCTAAATTTTTAATGACATCGATTTGGACTAATTTCGGCTAAAAAAATGTATCTTATTTTTTCTTGACACTACACAACACGACAGGTATAGGGAAAGGGATATGAGGATGGTCATTCCGGCTCGGATGAACCGAGGCCGCATCCTACTCCGGAACATTGGTCCCATCCGTCGTGACCACCTCGGCCTTACCCGGCATCTTGATGACCGAGGTGTCTCTGCCATCCTGCGGTCACCTCGGGGCAGTGTTATGATCAACTACAACCGAGGTCCTGTCAAAGGACCTGACAACTGAACAGTAGTGGACGTGACCTCTGACACATTGTCCGCTGCCCTCTGTCCTTCCCTCCAAATTGTCCTCTATAAATAGCAGATTATTCCACTGAGAAAGGGGATGAATCTTTGGTAACAAAAGCTTGCTCATTCGGTGGATATTTTATAATCGAGTACTCGCTGATATACGGGGCAAGTAAGCATTAGAAAATGATTGACTCGTAAGGTGCAGATCGGATTAACCAAATAATGGACGAAACGGGTACCCAACCCGCTCCTATTCCTATACAGATTTAGACCCTTTTTTGGATATATGAGAGACGGAAAGAAGCAGCTTTACTCTTCTCCGGGTAATCCTCTCCAATACAAAGCTGATGACAGCTACAGGCAATGATCCTCTGTTTTTTATTTTTAATTACTTAAATTTACAGTGATTATTTAGGAAAAAAAAAGTCTATTGTTACTGTATGGGGAGAAAAAAACTATTTCGCTAATGGGTCGTATTTCATCGATTATCGTGCGGGAATGGACTGAAAATGCTTCGTCTTTTCTTTGATCAGTAAAGGAGCTTGACGTTTACAAGTACTTGTCCATTTCCGTCTTCGTCCCGTCTTCGTAGTATTCAATTCCGTCTTCGTCCCGAATATTCATTTCTCATTGACTGCTGAAGCAAGTAACATGATGTGGGTCCGTACAGGAAAAATAAAACCTTCTAAATTTTTAATGACATCGATTTGGACTAATCTCGGCTAAAAAAATGTATCTTATTTTTTTCTTGACACTACACAACACGACAGGTATAGGGAAAGGGATATGAGGATGGTCATTCCGACTCGGATGAACCGAGGCCGCATCTTACTCCGGAACATTGGTCCCATCCGTCGTGACCACCTCGGCCTTACCCGGCATCTTGATGACCGAGGTGTCTCTGCCAACCTGCGGTCACCTCGGGCCAGTGTTATGATCAACTACAACCGAGGTCCTGTCCAAGGACCTGACAACTGAACAGTATTGGACGTGAACTCTGACACATTGTTCGCTGCCCTCTGTCATTCCCTCCAAATTGTCCTCTATAAATAGCAGAATATTTCACTGAGAAAGGGGATGAATCTTTGGTAACAAAAGCTTGCTCATTCGGTGGATATTTTATAATCGAGTACTCGCTGATATACGGGGCAAGTAAGCATTAGAAAATGATTGACTCGTAAGGTGCAGATCGGATTAACCAAATAATGGACGAAACGGGTACCCAACCCGCGCCTATTCCTATACAGATTTAGACCCTTTTTTGGATATATGAGAGACGGAAAGAAGCAGCTTTACTCTTCTCCGGGTAACCCTCTCCAATACAAAGCTGATGACAGCTACAGGCAATGATCCTCCGTTTTTTTATTTTTAATTACTTAAATTTACAGTGATTATTTAGGAAAAAAAAGCCTATTGTTACTTTAAGGTGAGAAAAAAAATCTTTCGCTAATAGGTCCAATTTCATCGATTATCGCGGGAATGGACTGAAAATGTTTCGTCTTTTCTTTGATCAGTAAAGGAGCTTTACGTTTACAGGTACTTGTCCTTTTTCGCCTTCGTCCCGTCTTCATAATATTCAATTCCGTTTTCATCCCGAATATTCATTTCTCATTGACTGCTGAAGCAAGTAACATGATGTGGGTCCGTACAGGAAAAATAAAACCCTCTAAATTTTTAATGACATCGATTTGGACTAATTTCGGCTAAAAAAATGTATCTTATTTTTTCTTGACACTACACAACACGACAGGTATAGGGAAAGGGATATGAGGATGGTCATTCCGGCTCGGATGAACCGAGGCCGCATCCTACTCCGGAACATTGGTCCCATCCGTCGTGACCACCTCAGCCTTACCGGCATCTTGATTACCGAGGTGTTTCTGCCATCCTGTGGTCACCTCGGAGCAGTGTTATGATCAACTACAACCGAGGTCCTGTTCAAGGACCTGACAACAGAACAATAGTGGACGTGACCTCTGACACATTGTCCGCTGCCCTCTGTCCTTCCCTCCAAATTGTCCTCTATAAATAGCAGAATATTCCCCTGAGAAAGGGGATGAATCTTTGGTAACAAAAGCTTGCTCATTTGGTGGATATTTTATAATCGAGTACTCGCTGATATACGTGGCAAGTAAGCATTAGAAAATGATTGACTCGTAAGGTGCAGATCGGATTAACCAAATAATGGACGAAACGGGTACCCGATCCGCGCCCATTCCTATACAGATTTAGACCCTTTTTTGGATATATGAGAGAGGGAAAGAAGCAGCTTTACTCTTCTCCTGGTAACTCTCTCCAATACAAAGCTGATGACAGCTACAGGCAATGATCCTCTGTTTTTTTTATTTTTAATTACTTAAATTTACAGTGATTATTTAGGAAAAAAAGGCCTATTGTTACTTTAAGGGGAGAAAAAAACTCTTTCGCTAATAGGTCCAATTTCATCGATTATTGTGCGGGAATGGACTGAAAATGTTTCGTCTTTTCTTTGATCAGTAAAGGAGCTTTACGTTTACAGGTACTTGTCCTTTTTCGTCTTCGTCCTGTCTTCATAATATTCAATTCCGTTTTCGTCCCGAATATTCATTTCTCATTGACTGCTGAAGCAAGTAACAAGATGTGGGTCCGTACAGGAAAAATAAAACCCTCTAAATTTTTAATGACATCGATTTGGACTAATTTCGGCTAAAAAAATGTATCTTATTTTTTTCTTGACACTACACAACACGACAGGTATAGGGAAAGGGATATGAGGATGGTCATTCCGACTCGGATGAACCAAGGCCGCATCCTACTCCGGAACATTGGTCCCATCCGTCGTGACCACCTCGGCCTTACCCGGCATCTTGATGACCGAGGTGTCTCTGCCATCCTGCGGTCACCTCGGGGCAGTGTTATGATCAACTACAACCGAGGTCCTGTCCAAGGACCTGACAACTGAACAGTAGTGGACGTGACCTCTGACACATTGTCCGCTGCCCTCTGTCCTTCCCTCCAAATTGTCCTCTATAAATAGCAGATTATTCCACTGAGAAAGGGGATGAATCTTTGGTAACAAAAGCTTGCTCATTCGGTGGATATTTTATAATCGAGTACTCGCTGATATACGGGGCAAGTAAGCATTAGAAAATGATTGACTCGTAAGGTGCAGATCGGATTAACCAAATAATGGACGAAACGGGTACCCAACCCGCGCCTATTCCTATACAGATTTAGACCCTTTTTTGGATATATGAGAGAGGGAAAGAAGCAGCTTTACTCTTCTCCGGGTAACCCTCTCCAATACAAAGCTGATGACAGCTACAGGCAATGATCCTCTGTTTTTTTATTTTTAATTACTTAAATTTACAGTGATTATTTAGGAAAAAAAAGCCTATTGTTACTTTAAGGGGAGAAAAAAAATCTTTCGCTAATAGGTCGTATTTCTACGATTATTGTGCGGGAATGGACTGAAAATGTTTCGTCTTTTCTTTGAACAGTAAAGGAGCTTGACGTTTACAGGTACTTGTCCATTTTCGTCTTCGTCCTGTCTTCATAATATTCAATTCCGTCTTCGTCCCGAATATTCATTTCTCATTGACTGCTGAAGCAAGTAACATGATGTGGGTCCGTACAGGAAAAATAAAACCCTCTAAATTTTTAATGACATCGATTTGGACTAATTTCGGCTAAAAAAATGTATCTTATTTTTTTTTGACACTACACAACACGACAGGTATAGGGAAAGGGATATGAGGATGGTCATTCCGGCTCGGATGAACCGAGGCCGCATCCTACTCCGGAACATTGGTCCCATCCGTCGTGACCACCTCAGCCTTACCCGGCATCTTGATTACCGAGGTGTTTCTGCCATCCTGTGGTCACCTCGGAGCAGTGTTATGATCAATTACAACCGAGGTCCTGTTCAAGGACCTGACAACCGAACAATAGTGGACGTGACCTCTGACACATTGTCCGCTGCCCTCTGTCCTTCCCTCCAAATTGTCCTCTATAAATAGCAGAATATTCCCCGGAGAAAGGGGATGAATCTTTGGTAACAAAAGCTTGCTCATTTGGTGGATATTTTATAATCGAGTACTCGCTGATATACGTGGCAAGTAAGCATTAGAAAATGATTGACTCGTAAGGTGCAGATCGGATTAACCAAATAATGGACGAAACGGGTACCCGATCCGCGCCCATTCCTATACAGATTTAGACCCTTTTTTGGATATATGAGAGAGGGAAAGAAGCAGCTTTACTCTTCTCCTGGTAACTCTCTCCAATACAAAGCTGATGACAGCTACAGGCAATGATCCTCTGTTTTTTTATTTTTAATTACTTAAATTTACAGTGATTATTTAGGAAAAAAAAGCCTATTGATACTTTAAGGGGAGAAAAAAACTCTTTCGCTAATAGGTCCAATTTCATCAATTATTGTGCGGGAATGGACTGAAAATGTTTCGTCTTTTCTTTGATCAGTAAAGGAGCTTTACGTTTACAGGTACTTTGTCTTATTCGTCTTCGTCCTGTCTTCATAATATTCAATTCCGTTTTCGTCCCGAATATTCATTTCTCATTGACTGCTGAAGCAAGTAACATGATGTGGGTCCGTACAGGAAAAATAAAACCCTCTAAATTTTTAATGACATCGATTTGGACTAATTTCGGCTAAAAAAATGTATCTTATTTTTTTCATGACACTACACAACAAGACAGGTGTAGGGAAAGGGATATGAGGATGGTCATTCCGACTCGGATGAACCAAGGCCGCATCCTACTCCGGAACATTGGTCCCATCCGTCGTGACCACCTCGGCCTTACCCGGCATCTTGATGACCGAGGTGTCTCTGCCATCCTGCGGTCACCTCGGGGCAGTGTTATGATCAACTACAACCGAGGTCCTGTCCAAGGACCTGACAACTGAACAGTAGTGGACGTGACCTCAGACACATTGTCCGCTGCCCTCTGTCCTTCCCTCGAAATTGTCCTCTATAAATAGCAGATTATTCCACTGAGAAAGGGGATGAATCTTTGGTAACAAAAGCTTGCTCATTCGGTGGATATTTTATAATCGAGTACTCGCTGATATACGGGGCAAGTAAGCATTAGAAAATGATTGACTCGTAAGGTGCAGATCGGATTAACCAAATAATGGACGAAACGGGTACCCAACCCGCTCCTATTCCTATACAGATTTAGACCCTTTTTTGGATATATGAGAGACGGAAAGAAGCAGCTTTACTCTTCTCCGGGTAATCCTCTCCAATACAAAGCTGATGACAGCTACAGGCAATGATCACCTGACAACTGAACAGTAGTGGACGTGACCTCTGACACATTGTCCGCTGCCCTCTGTCCTTCCCTCCAAATTGTCCTCTATAAATAGCAGATTATTCCACTGAGAAAGGGGATGAATCTTTGGTAACAAAAGCTTGCTCATTCGGTGGATATTTTATAATCGAGTACTCGCTGATATACGGGGCAAGTAAGCATTAGAAAATGATTGACTCGTAAGGTGCAGATCGGATTAACCAAATAATGGACGAAACGGGTACCCAACCCGCGCCTATTCCTATACAGATTTAGACCCTTTTTTGGATATATGAGAGAGGGAAAGAAGCAGCTTTACTCTTCTCCGGGTAACCCTCTCCAATACAAAGCTGATGACAGCTACAGGCAATGATCCTCTGTTTTTTTATTTTTAATTACTTAAATTTACAGTGATTATTTAGGAAAAAAAAGCCTATTGTTACTTTAAGGGGAGAAAAAAAATCTTTCGCTAATAGGTCGTATTTCTACGATTATTGTGCGGGAATGGACTGAAAATGTTTCGTCTTTTCTTTGAACAGTAAAGGAGCTTGACGTTTACAGGTACTTGTCCATTTTCGTCTTCGTCCTGTCTTCATAATATTCAATTCCGTCTTCGTCCCGAATATTCATTTCTCATTGACTGCTGAAGCAAGTAACATGATGTGGGTCCGTACAGGAAAAATAAAACCCTCTAAATTTTTAATGACATCGATTTGGACTAATTTCGGCTAAAAAAATGTATCTTATTTTTTTTTGACACTACACAACACGACAGGTATAGGGAAAGGGATATGAGGATGGTCATTCCGGCTCGGATGAACCGAGGCCGCATCCTACTCCGGAACATTGGTCCCATCCGTCGTGACCACCTCAGCCTTACCCGGCATCTTGATTACCGAGGTGTTTCTGCCATCCTGTGGTCACCTCGGAGCAGTGTTATGATCAATTACAACCGAGGTCCTGTTCAAGGACCTGACAACCGAACAATAGTGGACGTGACCTCTGACACATTGTCCGCTGCCCTCTGTCCTTCCCTCCAAATTGTCCTCTATAAATAGCAGAATATTCCCCGGAGAAAGGGGATGAATCTTTGGTAACAAAAGCTTGCTCATTTGGTGGATATTTTATAATCGAGTACTCGCTGATATACGTGGCAAGTAAGCATTAGAAAATGATTGACTCGTAAGGTGCAGATCGGATTAACCAAATAATGGACGAAACGGGTACCCGATCCGCGCCCATTCCTATACAGATTTAGACCCTTTTTTGGATATATGAGAGAGGGAAAGAAGCAGCTTTACTCTTCTCCTGGTAACTCTCTCCAATACAAAGCTGATGACAGCTACAGGCAATGATCCTCTGTTTTTTTATTTTTAATTACTTAAATTTACAGTGATTATTTAGGAAAAAAAAGCCTATTGATACTTTAAGGGGAGAAAAAAACTCTTTCGCTAATAGGTCCAATTTCATCAATTATTGTGCGGGAATGGACTGAAAATGTTTCGTCTTTTCTTTGATCAGTAAAGGAGCTTTACGTTTACAGGTACTTTGTCTTATTCGTCTTCGTCCTGTCTTCATAATATTCAATTCCGTTTTCGTCCCGAATATTCATTTCTCATTGACTGCTGAAGCAAGTAACATGATGTGGGTCCGTACAGGAAAAATAAAACCCTCTAAATTTTTAATGACATCGATTTGGACTAATTTCGGCTAAAAAAATGTATCTTATTTTTTTCATGACACTACACAACAAGACAGGTGTAGGGAAAGGGATATGAGGATGGTCATTCCGACTCGGATGAACCAAGGCCGCATCCTACTCCGGAACATTGGTCCCATCCGTCGTGACCACCTCGGCCTTACCCGGCATCTTGATGACCGAGGTGTCTCTGCCATCCTGCGGTCACCTCGGGGCAGTGTTATGATCAACTACAACCGAGGTCCTGTCCAAGGACCTGACAACTGAACAGTAGTGGACGTGACCTCAGACACATTGTCCGCTGCCCTCTGTCCTTCCCTCCAAATTGTCCTCTATAAATAGCAGATTATTCCACTGAGAAAGGGGATGAATCTTTGGTAACAAAAGCTTGCTCATTCGGTGGATATTTTATAATCGAGTACTCGCTGATATACGGGGCAAGTAAGCATTAGAAAATGATTGACTCGTAAGGTGCAGATCGGATTAACCAAATAATGGACGAAACGGGTACCCAACCCGCTCCTATTCCTATACAGATTTAGACCCTTTTTTGGATATATGAGAGACGGAAAGAAGCAGCTTTACTCTTCTCCGGGTAATCCTCTCCAATACAAAGCTGATGACAGCTACAGGCAATGATCCTCTGTTTTTTATTTTTAATTACTTAAATTTACAGTGATTATTTAGGAAAAAAAAAGTCTATTGTTACTGTATGGGGAGAAAAAAACTATTTCGCTAATGGGTCGTATTTCATCGATTATCGTGCGGGAATGGACTGAAAATGCTTCGTCTTTTCTTTGATCAGTAAAGGAGCTTGACGTTTACAAGTACTTGTCCATTTCCGTCTTCGTCCCGTCTTCATAGTATTCAATTCCGTCTTCGTCCCGAATATTTATTTCTCATTGACTGCTGAAGCAAGTAACATGATGTGGGTCCGTACAGGAAAAATAAACCTTCTAAATTTTTAATGACATCGATTTGGACTAATCTCGGCTAAAAAAATGTATCTTATTTTTTTCTTGACACTACACAACACGACAGGTATAGGGAAAGGGATATGAGGATGGTCATTCCGACTCGGATGAACCGAGGCCGCATCTTACTCCGGAACATTGGTCCCATCCGTCGTGACCACCTCGGCCTTACCCGGCATCTTGATGACCGAGGTGTCTCTGCCAACCTGCGGTCACCTCGGGCCAGTGTTATGATCAACTACAACCGAGGTCCTGTCCAAGGACCTGACAACTGAACAGTATTGGACGTGAACTCTGACACATTGTTCGCTGCCCTCTGTCATTCCCTCCAAATTGTCCTCTATAAATAGCAGAATATTTCACTGAGAAAGGGGATGAATCTTTGGTAACAAAAGCTTGCTCATTCGGTGGATATTTTATAATCGAGTACTCGCTGATATACGGGGCAAGTAAGCATTAGAAAATGATTGACTCGTAAGGTGCAGATCGGATTAACCAAATAATGGACGAAACGGGTACCCAACCCGCGCCTATTCCTATACAGATTTAGACCCTTTTTTGGATATATGAGAGACGGAAAGAAGCAGCTTTACTCTTCTCCGGGTAACCCTCTCCAATACAAAGCTGATGACAGCTACAGGCAATGATCCTCCGTTTTTTTATTTTTAATTACTTAAATTTACAGTGATTATTTAGGAAAAAAAAGCCTATTGTTACTTTAAGGTGAGAAAAAAAATCTTTCGCTAATAGGTCCAATTTCATCGATTATCGCGGGAATGGACTGAAAATGTTTCGTCTTTTCTTTGATCAGTAAAGGAGCTTTACGTTTACAGGTACTTGTCCTTTTTCGCCTTCGTCCCGTCTTCATAATATTCAATTCCGTTTTCGTCCCGAATATTCATTTCTCATTGACTGCTGAAGCAAGTAACATGATGTGGGTCCGTACAGGAAAAATAAAACCCTCTAAATTTTTAATGACATCGATTTGGACTAATTTCGGCTAAAAAAATGTATCTTATTTTTTTCTTGACACTACACAACACGACAGGTATAGGGAAAGGGATATGAGGATGGTCATTCCGGCTCGGATGAACCGAGGCCGCATCCTACTCCGGAACATTGGTCCCATCCGTCGTGACCACCTCAGCCTTACCCGGCATCTTGATGACCGAGGTGTCTCTGCCATCCTGCGGTCACCTCGGGGCAGTGTTATGATCAACTACAACCGAGGTCCTGTCCAAGGACCTGACAACCGAACAGTAGTAGACGTGACCTCTGACACATTGTCCGCTGCCCTCTGTCCTTCCCTCCAAATTGTCCTCTACAAATAGCAGAATATTTCACTGAGAAATGGGATGAATCTTTGGTAACAAAAGCTTGCTCATTCGGTGGATATTTTATAAACGAGTACTCGCTGATATACGTGGCAAGTAAGCATTAGAAAATTATTGACTCGTAAGGTGCAGATCGGATTAACCAAATAATGGACGAAACGGGTACCCGACCCGCGCCCATTCCTATACAGATTTAGACCCTTTTTTTGATATATGAGAGAGGGAAAGAAGCAGCTTTACTCTTCTCCGGGTAACTCTCTCCAATACAAAGCTGATGACAGCTACAGGCAATGATCCTCCGTTTTTTTATTTTTAATTACTTAAATTTACAGTGATTATTTAGGAAAAAAAAACCTATTGTTACTTTAAGGTGAGAAAAAAAATCTTTCGCTAATAGGTCCAATTTCATCGATTATCGCGGGAATGGACTGAAAATGTTTCGTCTTTTCTTTGATCAGTAAAGGAGCTTTACGTTTACAGGTACTTGTCCTTTTTCGCCTTCGTCCCGTCTTCATAATATTCAATTCCGTTTTCATCCCGAATATTCATTTCTCATTGACTGCTGAAGCAAGTAACATGATGTGGGTCCGTACAGGAAAAATAAAACCCTCTAAATTTTTAATGACATCGATTTGGACTAATTTCGGCTAAAAAAATGTATCTTATTTTTTCTTGACACTACACAACACGACAGGTATAGGGAAAGGGATATGAGGATGGTCATTCCGGCTCGGATGAACCGAGGCCGCATCCTACTCCGGAACATTGGTCCCATCCGTCGTGACCACCTCAGCCTTACCGGCATCTTGATTACCGAGGTGTTTCTGCCATCCTGTGGTCACCTCGGAGCAGTGTTATGATCAACTACAACCGAGGTCCTGTTCAAGGACCTGACAACAGAACAATAGTGGACGTGACTTCTGACACATTGTCCGCTGCCCTCTGTCCTTCCCTCCAAATTGTCCTCTATAAATAGCAGAATATTCCCCTGAGAAAGGGGATGAATCTTTGGTAACAAAAGCTTGCTCATTTGGTGGATATTTTATAATCGAGTACTCGCTGATATACGGGGCAAGTAAGCATTAGAAAATGATTGACTCGTAAGGTGCAGATCGGATTAACCAAATAATGGACGAAACGGGTACCCAACCCGCGCCTATTCCTATACAGATTTAGACCCTTTTTTGGATATATGAGAGAGGGAAAGAAGCAGCTTTACTCTTCTCCGGGTAACCCTCTCCAATACAAAGCTGATGACAGCTACAGGCAATGATCCTCTGTTTTTTTATTTTTAATTACTTAAATTTACAGTGATTATTTAGGAAAAAAAAGCCTATTGTTACTTTAAGGGGAGAAAAAAAATCTTTCGCTAATAGGTCGTATTTCTACGATTATTGTGCGGGAATGGACTGAAAATGTTTCGTCTTTTCTTTGAACAGTAAAGGAGCTTGACGTTTACAGGTACTTGTCCATTTTCGTCTTCGTCCTGTCTTCATAATATTCAATTCCGTCTTCGTCCCGAATATTCATTTCTCATTGACTGCTGAAGCAAGTAACATGATGTGGGTCCGTACAGGAAAAATAAAACCCTCTAAATTTTTAATGACATCGATTTGGACTAATTTCGGCTAAAAAAATGTATCTTATTTTTTTTTGACACTACACAACACGACAGGTATAGGGAAAGGGATATGAGGATGGTCATTCCGGCTCGGATGAACCGAGGCCGCATCCTACTCCGGAACATTGGTCCCATCCGTCGTGACCACCTCAGCCTTACCCGGCATCTTGATTACCGAGGTGTTTCTGCCATCCTGTGGTCACCTCGGAGCAGTGTTATGATCAATTACAACCGAGGTCCTGTTCAAGGACCTGACAACCGAACAATAGTGGACGTGACCTCTGACACATTGTCCGCTGCCCTCTGTCCTTCCCTCCAAATTGTCCTCTATAAATAGCAGAATATTCCCCGGAGAAAGGGGATGAATCTTTGGTAACAAAAGCTTGCTCATTTGGTGGATATTTTATAATCGAGTACTCGCTGATATACGTGGCAAGTAAGCATTAGAAAATGATTGACTCGTAAGGTGCAGATCGGATTAACCAAATAATGGACGAAACGGGTACCCGATCCGCGCCCATTCCTATACAGATTTAGACCCTTTTTTGGATATATGAGAGAGGGAAAGAAGCAGCTTTACTCTTCTCCTGGTAACTCTCTCCAATACAAAGCTGATGACAGCTACAGGCAATGATCCTCTGTTTTTTTATTTTTAATTACTTAAATTTACAGTGATTATTTAGGAAAAAAAAGCCTATTGATACTTTAAGGGGAGAAAAAAACTCTTTCGCTAATAGGTCCAATTTCATCAATTATTGTGCGGGAATGGACTGAAAATGTTTCGTCTTTTCTTTGATCAGTAAAGGAGCTTTACGTTTACAGGTACTTTGTCTTATTCGTCTTCGTCCTGTCTTCATAATATTCAATTCCGTTTTCGTCCCGAATATTCATTTCTCATTGACTGCTGAAGCAAGTAACATGATGTGGGTCCGTACAGGAAAAATAAAACCCTCTAAATTTTTAATGACATCGATTTGGACTAATTTCGGCTAAAAAAATGTATCTTATTTTTTTCATGACACTACACAACAAGACAGGTGTAGGGAAAGGGATATGAGGATGGTCATTCCGACTCGGATGAACCAAGGCCGCATCCTACTCCGGAACATTGGTCCCATCCGTCGTGACCACCTCGGCCTTACCCGGCATCTTGATGACCGAGGTGTCTCTGCCATCCTGCGGTCACCTCGGGGCAGTGTTATGATCAACTACAACCGAGGTCCTGTCCAAGGACCTGACAACTGAACAGTAGTGGACGTGACCTCAGACACATTGTCCGCTGCCCTCTGTCCTTCCCTCCAAATTGTCCTCTATAAATAGCAGATTATTCCACTGAGAAAGGGGATGAATCTTTGGTAACAAAAGCTTGCTCATTCGGTGGATATTTTATAATCGAGTACTCGCTGATATACGGGGCAAGTAAGCATTAGAAAATGATTGACTCGTAAGGTGCAGATCGGATTAACCAAATAATGGACGAAACGGGTACCCAACCCGCTCCTATTCCTATACAGATTTAGACCCTTTTTTGGATATATGAGAGACGGAAAGAAGCAGCTTTACTCTTCTCCGGGTAATCCTCTCCAATACAAAGCTGATGACAGCTACAGGCAATGATCCTCTGTTTTTTATTTTTAATTACTTAAATTTACAGTGATTATTTAGGAAAAAAAAAGTCTATTGTTACTGTATGGGGAGAAAAAAACTATTTCGCTAATGGGTCGTATTTCATCGATTATCGTGCGGGAATGGACTGAAAATGCTTCGTCTTTTCTTTGATCAGTAAAGGAGCTTGACGTTTACAAGTACTTGTCCATTTCCGTCTTCGTCCCGTCTTCATAGTATTCAATTCCGTCTTCGTCCCGAATATTTATTTCTCATTGACTGCTGAAGCAAGTAACATGATGTGGGTCCGTACAGGAAAAATAAACCTTCTAAATTTTTAATGACATCGATTTGGACTAATCTCGGCTAAAAAAATGTATCTTATTTTTTTCTTGACACTACACAACACGACAGGTATAGGGAAAGGGATATGAGGATGGTCATTCCGACTCGGATGAACCGAGGCCGCATCTTACTCCGGAACATTGGTCCCATCCGTCGTGACCACCTCGGCCTTACCCGGCATCTTGATGACCGAGGTGTCTCTGCCAACCTGCGGTCACCTCGGGCCAGTGTTATGATCAACTACAACCGAGGTCCTGTCCAAGGACCTGACAACTGAACAGTATTGGACGTGAACTCTGACACATTGTTCGCTGCCCTCTGTCATTCCCTCCAAATTGTCCTCTATAAATAGCAGAATATTTCACTGAGAAAGGGGATGAATCTTTGGTAACAAAAGCTTGCTCATTCGGTGGATATTTTATAATCGAGTACTCGCTGATATACGGGGCAAGTAAGCATTAGAAAATGATTGACTCGTAAGGTGCAGATCGGATTAACCAAATAATGGACGAAACGGGTACCCAACCCGCGCCTATTCCTATACAGATTTAGACCCTTTTTTGGATATATGAGAGACGGAAAGAAGCAGCTTTACTCTTCTCCGGGTAACCCTCTCCAATACAAAGCTGATGACAGCTACAGGCAATGATCCTCCGTTTTTTTATTTTTAATTACTTAAATTTACAGTGATTATTTAGGAAAAAAAAGCCTATTGTTACTTTAAGGTGAGAAAAAAAATCTTTCGCTAATAGGTCCAATTTCATCGATTATCGCGGGAATGGACTGAAAATGTTTCGTCTTTTCTTTGATCAGTAAAGGAGCTTTACGTTTACAGGTACTTGTCCTTTTTCGCCTTCGTCCCGTCTTCATAATATTCAATTCCGTTTTCGTCCCGAATATTCATTTCTCATTGACTGCTGAAGCAAGTAACATGATGTGGGTCCGTACAGGAAAAATAAAACCCTCTAAATTTTTAATGACATCGATTTGGACTAATTTCGGCTAAAAAAATGTATCTTATTTTTTTCTTGACACTACACAACACGACAGGTATAGGGAAAGGGATATGAGGATGGTCATTCCGGCTCGGATGAACCGAGGCCGCATCCTACTCCGGAACATTGGTCCCATCCGTCGTGACCACCTCAGCCTTACCCGGCATCTTGATGACCGAGGTGTCTCTGCCATCCTGCGGTCACCTCGGGGCAGTGTTATGATCAACTACAACCGAGGTCCTGTCCAAGGACCTGACAACCGAACAGTAGTAGACGTGACCTCTGACACATTGTCCGCTGCCCTCTGTCCTTCCCTCCAAATTGTCCTCTACAAATAGCAGAATATTTCACTGAGAAATGGGATGAATCTTTGGTAACAAAAGCTTGCTCATTCGGTGGATATTTTATAAACGAGTACTCGCTGATATACGTGGCAAGTAAGCATTAGAAAATTATTGACTCGTAAGGTGCAGATCGGATTAACCAAATAATGGACGAAACGGGTACCCGACCCGCGCCCATTCCTATACAGATTTAGACCCTTTTTTTGATATATGAGAGAGGGAAAGAAGCAGCTTTACTCTTCTCCGGGTAACTCTCTCCAATACAAAGCTGATGACAGCTACAGGCAATGATCCTCCGTTTTTTTATTTTTAATTACTTAAATTTACAGTGATTATTTAGGAAAAAAAAACCTATTGTTACTTTAAGGTGAGAAAAAAAATCTTTCGCTAATAGGTCCAATTTCATCGATTATCGCGGGAATGGACTGAAAATGTTTCGTCTTTTCTTTGATCAGTAAAGGAGCTTTACGTTTACAGGTACTTGTCCTTTTTCGCCTTCGTCCCGTCTTCATAATATTCAATTCCGTTTTCATCCCGAATATTCATTTCTCATTGACTGCTGAAGCAAGTAACATGATGTGGGTCCGTACAGGAAAAATAAAACCCTCTAAATTTTTAATGACATCGATTTGGACTAATTTCGGCTAAAAAAATGTATCTTATTTTTTCTTGACACTACACAACACGACAGGTATAGGGAAAGGGATATGAGGATGGTCATTCCGGCTCGGATGAACCGAGGCCGCATCCTACTCCGGAACATTGGTCCCATCCGTCGTGACCACCTCAGCCTTACCGGCATCTTGATTACCGAGGTGTTTCTGCCATCCTGTGGTCACCTCGGAGCAGTGTTATGATCAACTACAACCGAGGTCCTGTTCAAGGACCTGACAACAGAACAATAGTGGACGTGACTTCTGACACATTGTCCGCTGCCCTCTGTCCTTCCCTCCAAATTGTCCTCTATAAATAGCAGAATATTCCCCTGAGAAAGGGGATGAATCTTTGGTAACAAAAGCTTGCTCATTTGGTGGATATTTTATAATCGAGTACTCGCTGATATACGTGGCAAGTAAGCATTAGAAAATGATTGACTCGTAAGGTGCAGATCGGATTAACCAAATAATGGACGAAACGGGTACCCGATCCGCGCCCATTCCTATACAGATTTAGACCCTTTTTTGGATATATGAGAGAGGGAAAGAAGCAGCTTTACTCTTCTCCTGGTAACTCTCTCCAATACAAAGCTGATGACAGCTACAGGCAATGATCCTCTGTTTTTTTTATTTTTAATTACTTAAATTTACAGTGATTATTTAGGAAAAAAAGGCCTATTGTTACTTTAAGGGGAGAAAAAAACTCTTTCGCTAATGGGTCCAATTTCATCGATTATTGTGCGGGAATGGACTGAAAATGTTTCGTCTTTTCTTTGATCAGTAAAGGAGCTTTACGTTTACAGGTACTTGTCCTTTTTCGTCTTCGTCCTGTCTTCATAATATTCAATTCCGTTTTCGTCCCGAATATTCATTTCTCATTGACTGCTGAAGCAAGTAACAAGATGTGGGTCCGTACAGGAAAAATAAAACCCTCTAAATTTTTAATGACATCGATTTGGACTAATTTCGGCTAAAAAAATGTATCTTATTTTTTTCTTGACACTACACAACACGACAGGTATAGGGAAAGGGATATGAGGATGGTCATTCCGACTCGGATGAACCAAGGCCGCATCCTACTCCGGAACATTGGTCCCATCCGTCGTGACCACCTCGGCCTTACCCGGCATCTTGATGACCGAGGTGTCTCTGCCATCCTGCGGTCACCTCGGGGCAGTGTTATGATCAACTACAACCGAGGTCCTGTCCAAGGACCTGACAACTGAACAGTAGTGGACGTGACCTCTGACACATTGTCCGCTGCCCTCTGTCCTTCCCTCCAAATTGTCCTCTATAAATAGCAGATTATTCCACTGAGAAAGGGGATGAATCTTTGGTAACAAAAGCTTGCTCATTCGGTGGATATTTTATAATCGAGTACTCGCTGATATACGGGGCAAGTAAGCATTAGAAAATGATTGACTCGTAAGGTGCAGATCGGATTAACCAAATAATGGACGAAACGGGTACCCAACCCGCGCCTATTCCTATACAGATTTAGACCCTTTTTTGGATATATGAGAGAGGGAAAGAAGCAGCTTTACTCTTCTCCGGGTAACCCTCTCCAATACAAAGCTGATGACAGCTACAGGCAATGATCCTCTGTTTTTTTATTTTTAATTACTTAAATTTACAGTGATTATTTAGGAAAAAAAAGCCTATTGTTACTTTAAGGGGAGAAAAAAAATCTTTCGCTAATAGGTCGTATTTCTACGATTATTGTGCGGGAATGGACTGAAAATGTTTCGTCTTTTCTTTGAACAGTAAAGGAGCTTGACGTTTACAGGTACTTGTCCATTTTCGTCTTCGTCCTGTCTTCATAATATTCAATTCCGTCTTCGTCCCGAATATTCATTTCTCATTGACTGCTGAAGCAAGTAACATGATGTGGGTCCGTACAGGAAAAATAAAACCCTCTAAATTTTTAATGACATCGATTTGGACTAATTTCGGCTAAAAAAATGTATCTTATTTTTTTTTGACACTACACAACACGACAGGTATAGGGAAAGGGATATGAGGATGGTCATTCCGGCTCGGATGAACCGAGGCCGCATCCTACTCCGGAACATTGGTCCCATCCGTCGTGACCACCTCAGCCTTACCCGGCATCTTGATTACCGAGGTGTTTCTGCCATCCTGTGGTCACCTCGGAGCAGTGTTATGATCAACTACAACCGAGGTCCTGTTCAAGGACCTGACAACCGAACAATAGTGGACGTGACCTCTGACACATTGTCCGCTGCCCTCTGTCCTTCCCTCCAAATTGTCCTCTATAAATAGCAGAATATTCCCCTGAGAAAGGGGATGAATCTTTGGTAACAAAAGCTTGCTCATTTGGTGGATATTTTATAATTGAGTACTCGCTGATATACGTGGCAAGTAAGCATTAGAAAATGATTGACTCGTAAGGTGCAGATCGGATTAACCAAATAATGGACGAAACGGGTACCCGATCCGCGCCCATTCCTATACAGATTTAGACCCTTTTTTGGATATATGAGAGAGGGAAAGAAGCAGCTTTACTCTTCTCCTGGTAACTCTCTCCAATACAAAGCTGATGACAGCTACAGGCAATGATCCTCTGTTTTTTTATTTTTAATTACTTAAATTTACAGTGATTATTTAGGAAAAAAAAGCCTATTGATACTTTAAGGGGAGAAAAAAACTCTTTCGCTAATAGGTCCAATTTCATCAATTATTGTGCGGGAATGGACTGAAAATGTTTCGTCTTTTCTTTGATCAGTAAAGGAGCTTTACGTTTACAGGTACTTTGTCTTATTCGTCTTCGTCCTGTCTTCATAATATTCAATTCCGTTTTCGTCCCGAATATTCATTTCTCATTGACTGCTGAAGCAAGTAACATGATGTGGGTCCGTACAGGAAAAATAAAACCCTCTAAATTTTTAATGACATCGATTTGGACTAATTTCGGCTAAAAAAATGTATCTTATTTTTTTCATGACACTACACAACAAGACAGGTGTAGGGAAAGGGATATGAGGATGGTCATTCCGACTCGGATGAACCAAGGCCGCATCCTACTCCGGAACATTGGTCCCATCCGTCGTGACCACCTCGGCCTTACCCGGCATCTTGATGACCGAGGTGTCTCTGCCATCCTGCGGTCGCCTCGGGGCAGTGTTATGATCAACTACAACCGAGGTCCTGTCCAAGGACCTGACAACTGAACAGTAGTGGACGTGACCTCTGACACATTGTCCGCTGCCCTCTGTCCTTCCCTCCAAATTGTCCTCTATAAATAGCAGATTATTCCACTGAGAAAGGGGATGAATCTTTGGTAACAAAAGCTTGCTCATTCGGTGGATATTTTATAATCGAGTACTCGCTGATATACGGGGCAAGTAAGCATTAGAAAATGATTGACTCGTAAGGTGCAGATCGGATTAACCAAATAATGGACGAAACGGGTACCCAACCCGCTCCTATTCCTATACAGATTTAGACCCTTTTTTGGATATATGAGAGACGGAAAGAAGCAGCTTTACTCTTCTCCGGGTAATCCTCTCCAATACAAAGCTGATGACAGCTACAGGCAATGATCCTCTGTTTTTTATTTTTAATTACTTAAATTTACAGTGATTATTTAGGAAAAAAAAAGTCTATTGTTACTGTATGGGGAGAAAAAAACTATTTCGCTAATGGGTCGTATTTCATCGATTATCGTGCGGGAATGGACTGAAAATGCTTCGTCTTTTCTTTGATCAGTAAAGGAGCTTGACGTTTACAAGTACTTGTCCATTTCCGTCTTCGTCCCGTCTTCATAGTATTCAATTCCGTCTTCGTCCCGAATATTTATTTCTCATTGACTGCTGAAGCAAGTAACATGATGTGGGTCCGTACAGGAAAAATAAACCTTCTAAATTTTTAATGACATCGATTTGGACTAATCTCGGCTAAAAAAATGTATCTTATTTTTTTCTTGACACTACACAACACGACAGGTATAGGGAAAGGGATATGAGGATGGTCATTCCGACTCGGATGAACCGAGGCCGCATCTTACTCCGGAACATTGGTCCCATCCGTCGTGACCACCTCGGCCTTACCCGGCATCTTGATGACCGAGGTGTCTCTGCCAACCTGCGGTCACCTCGGGCCAGTGTTATGATCAACTACAACCGAGGTCCTGTCCAAGGACCTGACAACTGAACAGTATTGGACGTGAACTCTGACACATTGTTCGCTGCCCTCTGTCATTCCCTCCAAATTGTCCTCTATAAATAGCAGAATATTTCACTGAGAAAGGGGATGAATCTTTGGTAACAAAAGCTTGCTCATTCGGTGGATATTTTATAATCGAGTACTCGCTGATATACGGGGCAAGTAAGCATTAGAAAATGATTGACTCGTAAGGTGCAGATCGGATTAACCAAATAATGGACGAAACGGGTACCCAACCCGCGCCTATTCCTATACAGATTTAGACCCTTTTTTGGATATATGAGAGACGGAAAGAAGCAGCTTTACTCTTCTCCGGGTAACCCTCTCCAATACAAAGCTGATGACAGCTACAGGCAATGATCCTCCGTTTTTTTATTTTTAATTACTTAAATTTACAGTGATTATTTAGGAAAAAAAAGCCTATTGTTACTTTAAGGTGAGAAAAAAAATCTTTCGCTAATAGGTCCAATTTCATCGATTATCGCGGGAATGGACTGAAAATGTTTCGTCTTTTCTTTGATCAGTAAAGGAGCTTTACGTTTACAGGTACTTGTCCTTTTTCGCCTTCGTCCCGTCTTCATAATATTCAATTCCGTTTTCGTCCCGAATATTCATTTCTCATTGACTGCTGAAGCAAGTAACATGATGTGGGTCCGTACAGGAAAAATAAAACCCTCTAAATTTTTAATGACATCGATTTGGACTAATTTCGGCTAAAAAAATGTATCTTATTTTTTTCTTGACACTACACAACACGACAGGTATAGGGAAAGGGATATGAGGATGGTCATTCCGGCTCGGATGAACCGAGGCCGCATCCTACTCCGGAACATTGGTCCCATCCGTCGTGACCACCTCAGCCTTACCCGGCATCTTGATGACCGAGGTGTCTCTGCCATCCTGCGGTCACCTCGGGGCAGTGTTATGATCAACTACAACCGAGGTCCTGTCCAAGGACCTGACAACCGAACAGTAGTAGACGTGACCTCTGACACATTGTCCGCTGCCCTCTGTCCTTCCCTCCAAATTGTCCTCTACAAATAGCAGAATATTTCACTGAGAAATGGGATGAATCTTTGGTAACAAAAGCTTGCTCATTCGGTGGATATTTTATAAACGAGTACTCGCTGATATACGTGGCAAGTAAGCATTAGAAAATTATTGACTCGTAAGGTGCAGATCGGATTAACCAAATAATGGACGAAACGGGTACCCGACCCGCGCCCATTCCTATACAGATTTAGACCCTTTTTTTGATATATGAGAGAGGGAAAGAAGCAGCTTTACTCTTCTCCGGGTAACTCTCTCCAATACAAAGCTGATGACAGCTACAGGCAATGATCCTCCGTTTTTTTATTTTTAATTACTTAAATTTACAGTGATTATTTAGGAAAAAAAAGCCTATTGTTACTTTAAGGTGAGAAAAAAAATCTTTCGCTAATAGGTCCAATTTCATCGATTATCGCGGGAATGGACTGAAAATGTTTCGTCTTTTCTTTGATCAGTAAAGGAGCTTTACGTTTACAGGTACTTGTCCTTTTTCGCCTTCGTCCCGTCTTCATAATATTCAATTCCGTTTTCATCCCGAATATTCATTTCTCATTGACTGCTGAAGCAAGTAACATGATGTGGGTCCGTACAGGAAAAATAAAACCCTCTAAATTTTTAATGACATCGATTTGGACTAATTTCGGCTAAAAAAATGTATCTTATTTTTTCTTGACACTACACAACACGACAGGTATAGGGAAAGGGATATGAGGATGGTCATTCCGGCTCGGATGAACCGAGGCCGCATCCTACTCCGGAACATTGGTCCCATCCGTCGTGACCACCTCAGCCTTACCCGGCATCTTGATTACCGAGGTGTTTCTGCCATCCTGTGGTCACCTCGGAGCAGTGTTATGATCAACTACAACCGAGGTCCTGTTCAAGGACCTGACAACCGAACAATAGTGGACGTGACCTCTGACACATTGTCCGCTGCCCTCTGTCCTTCCCTCCAAATTGTCCTCTATAAATAGCAGAATATTCCCCTGAGAAAGGGGATGAATCTTTGGTAACAAAAGCTTGCTCATTTGGTGGATATTTTATAATCGAGTACTCGCTGATATACGTGGCAAGTAAGCATTAGAAAATGATTGACTCGTAAGGTGCAGATCGGATTAACCAAATAATGGACGAAACGGGTACCCGATCCGCGCCCATTCCTATACAGATTTAGACCCTTTTTTGGATATATGAGAGAGGGAAAGAAGCAGCTTTACTCTTCTCCTGGTAATCCTCTCCAATACAAAGCTGATGACAGCTACAGGCAATGATCCTCTGTTTTTTATTTTTAATTACTTAAATTTACAGTGATTATTTAGGAAAAAAAAAGTCTATTGTTACTGTATGGGGAGAAAAAAACTATTTCGCTAATGGGTCGTATTTCATCGATTATCGTGCGGGAATGGACTGAAAATGCTTCGTCTTTTCTTTGATCAGTAAAGGAGCTTGACGTTTACAAGTACTTGTCCATTTCCGTCTTCGTCCCGTCTTCGTAGTATTCAATTCCGTCTTCGTCCCGAATATTCATTTCTCATTGACTGCTGAAGCAAGTAACATGATGTGGGTCCGTACAGGAAAAATAAAACCTTCTAAATTTTTAATGACATCGATTTGGACTAATCTCGGCTAAAAAAATGTATCTTATTTTTTTCATGACACTACACAACACGACAGGTATAGGGAAAGGGATATGAGGATGGTCATTCCGACTCGGATGAACCGAGGCCGCATCTTACTCCGGAACATTGGTCCCATCCGTCGTGACCACCTCGGCCTTACCCGGCATCTTGATGACCGAGGTGTCTCTGCCAACCTGCGGTCACCTCGGGCCAGTGTTATGATCAACTACAACCGAGGTCCTGTCCAAGGACCTGACAACTGAACAGTATTGGACGTGAACTCTGACACATTGTTCGCTGCCCTCTGTCATTCCCTCCAAATTGTCCTCTATAAATAGCAGAATATTTCACTGAGAAAGGGGATGAATCTTTGGTAACAAAAGCTTGCTCATTCGGTGGATATTTTATAATCGAGTACTCGCTGATATACGGGGCAAGTAAGCATTAGAAAATGATTGACTCGTAAGGTGCAGATCGGATTAACCAAATAATGGACGAAACGGGTACCCAACCCGCGCCTATTCCTATACAGATTTAGACCCTTTTTTGGATATATGAGAGACGGAAAGAAGCAGCTTTACTCTTCTCCGGGTAACCCTCTCCAATACAAAGCTGATGACAGCTACAGGCAATGATCCTCCGTTTTTTTATTTTTAATTACTTAAATTTACAGTGATTATTTAGGAAAAAAAAGCCTATTGTTACTTTAAGGTGAGAAAAAAAATCTTTCGCTAATAGGTCCAATTTCATCGATTATCGCGGGAATGGACTGAAAATGTTTCGTCTTTTCTTTGATCAGTAAAGGAGCTTTACGTTTACAGGTACTTGTCCTTTTTCGCCTTCGTCCCGTCTTCATAATATTCAATTCCGTTTTCATCCCGAATATTCATTTCTCATTGACTGCTGAAGCAAGTAACATGATGTGGGTCCGTACAGGAAAAATAAAACCCTCTAAATTTTTAATGACATCGATTTGGACTAATTTCGGCTAAAAAAATGTATCTTATTTTTTCTTGACACTACACAACACGACAGGTATAGGGAAAGGGATATGAGGATGGTCATTCCGGCTCGGATGAACCGAGGCCGCATCCTACTCCGGAACATTGGTCCCATCCGTCGTGACCACCTCAGCCTTACCCGGCATCTTGATTACCGAGGTGTTTCTGCCATCCTGTGGTCACCTCGGAGCAGTGTTATGATCAACTACAACCGAGGTCCTGTTCAAGGACCTGACAACCGAACAATAGTGGACGTGACCTCTGACACATTGTCCGCTGCCCTCTGTCCTTCCCTCCAAATTGTCCTCTATAAATAGCAGAATATTCCCCTGAGAAAGGGGATGAATCTTTGGTAACAAAAGCTTGCTCATTTGGTGGATATTTTATAATCGAGTACTCGCTGATATACGTGGCAAGTAAGCATTAGAAAATGATTGACTCGTAAGGTGCAGATCGGATTAACCAAATAATGGACGAAACGGGTACCCGATCCGCGCCCATTCCTATACAGATTTAGACCCTTTTTTGGATATATGAGAGAGGGAAAGAAGCAGCTTTACTCTTCTCCTGGTAACTCTCTCCAATACAAAGCTGATGACAGCTACAGGCAATGATCCTCTGTTTTTTTTATTTTTAATTACTTAAATTTACAGTGATTATTTAGGAAAAAAAGGCCTATTGTTACTTTAAGGGGAGAAAAAAACTCTTTCGCTAATAGGTCCAATTTCATCGATTATTGTGCGGGAATGGACTGAAAATGTTTCGTCTTTTCTTTGATCAGTAAAGGAGCTTTACGTTTACAGGTACTTGTCCTTTTTCGTCTTCGTCCTGTCTTCATAATATTCAATTCCGTTTTCGTCCCGAATATTCATTTCTCATTGACTGCTGAAGCAAGTAACAAGATGTGGGTCCGTACAGGAAAAATAAAACCCTCTAAATTTTTAATGACATCGATTTGGACTAATTTCGGCTAAAAAAATGTATCTTATTTTTTTCTTGACACTACACAACACGACAGGTATAGGGAAAGGGATATGAGGATGGTCATTCCGACTCGGATGAACCAAGGCCGCATCCTACTCCGGAACATTGGTCCCATCCGTCGTGACCACCTCGGCCTTACCCGGCATCTTGATGACCGAGGTGTCTCTGCCATCCTGCGGTCACCTCGGGGCAGTGTTATGATCAACTACAACCGAGGTCCTGTCCAAGGACCTGACAACTGAACAGTAGTGGACGTGACCTCTGACACATTGTCCGCTGCCCTCTGTCCTTCCCTCCAAATTGTCCTCTATAAATAGCAGATTATTCCACTGAGAAAGGGGATGAATCTTTGGTAACAAAAGCTTGCTCATTCGGTGGATATTTTATAATCGAGTACTCGCTGATATACGGGGCAAGTAAGCATTAGAAAATGATTGACTCGTAAGGTGCAGATCGGATTAACCAAATAATGGACGAAACGGGTACCCAACCCGCGCCTATTCCTATACAGATTTAGACCCTTTTTTGGATATATGAGAGAGGGAAAGAAGCAGCTTTACTCTTCTCCGGGTAATCCTCTCCAATACAAAGCTGATGACAGCTACAGGCAATGATCCTCTGTTTTTTATTTTTAATTACTTAAATTTACAGTGATTATTTAGGAAAAAAAAAGTCTATTGTTACTGTATGGGGAGAAAAAAACTATTTCGCTAATGGGTCGTATTTCATCGATTATCGTGCGGGAATGGACTGAAAATGCTTCGTCTTTTCTTTGATCAGTAAAGGAGCTTGACGTTTACAAGTACTTGTCCATTTCCGTCTTCGTCCCGTCTTCATAGTATTCAATTCCGTCTTCGTCCCGAATATTTATTTCTCATTGACTGCTGAAGCAAGTAACATGATGTGGGTCCGTACAGGAAAAATAAACCTTCTAAATTTTTAATGACATCGATTTGGACTAATCTCGGCTAAAAAAATGTATCTTATTTTTTTCTTGACACTACACAACACGACAGGTATAGGGAAAGGGATATGAGGATGGTCATTCCGACTCGGATGAACCGAGGCCGCATCTTACTCCGGAACATTGGTCCCATCCGTCGTGACCACCTCGGCCTTACCCGGCATCTTGATGACCGAGGTGTCTCTGCCAACCTGCGGTCACCTCGGGGCAGTGTTATGATCAACTACAACCGAGGTCCTGTCCAAGGACCTGACAACCGAACAGTAGTAGACGTGACCTCTGACACATTGTCCGCTGCCCTCTGTCCTTCCCTCCAAATTGTCCTCTACAAATAGCAGAATATTTCACTGAGAAATGGGATGAATCTTTGGTAACAAAAGCTTGCTCATTCGGTGGATATTTTATAAACGAGTACTCGCTGATATACGTGGCAAGTAAGCATTAGAAAATTATTGACTCGTAAGGTGCAGATCGGATTAACCAAATAATGGACGAAACGGGTACCCGACCCGCGCCCATTCCTATACAGATTTAGACCCTTTTTTTGATATATGAGAGAGGGAAAGAAGCAGCTTTACTCTTCTCCGGGTAACTCTCTCCAATACAAAGCTGATGACAGCTACAGGCAATGATCCTCCGTTTTTTTATTTTTAATTACTTAAATTTACAGTGATTATTTAGGAAAAAAAAGCCTATTGTTACTTTAAGGTGAGAAAAAAAATCTTTCGCTAATAGGTCCAATTTCATCGATTATCGCAGGAATGGACTGAAAATGTTTCGTCTTTTCTTTGATCAGTAAAGGAGCTTTACGTTTACAGGTACTTGTCCTTTTTCGCCTTCGTCCCGTCTTCATAATATTCAATTCCGTTTTCATCCCGAATATTCATTTCTCATTGACTGCTGAAGCAAGTAACATGATGTGGGTCCGTACAGGAAAAATAAAACCCTCTAAATTTTTAATGACATCGATTTGGACTAATTTCGGCTAAAAAAATGTATCTTATTTTTTCTTGACACTACACAACACGACAGGTATAGGGAAAGGGATATGAGGATGGTCATTCCGGCTCGGATGAACCGAGGCCGCATCCTACTCCGGAACATTGGTCCCATCCGTCGTGACCACCTCAGCCTTACCCGGCATCTTGATTACCGAGGTGTTTCTGCCATCCTGTGGTCACCTCGGAGCAGTGTTATGATCAACTACAACCGAGGTCCTGTTCAAGGACCTGACAACCGAACAATAGTGGACGTGACCTCTGACACATTGTCCGCTGCCCTCTGTCCTTCCCTCCAAATTGTCCTCTATAAATAGCAGAATATTCCCCTGAGAAAGGGGATGAATCTTTGGTAACAAAAGCTTGCTCATTTGGTGGATATTTTATAATCGAGTACTCGCTGATATACGTGGCAAGTAAGCATTAGAAAATGATTGACTCGTAAGGTGCAGATCGGATTAACCAAATAATGGACGAAACGGGTACCCGATCCGCGCCCATTCCTATACAGATTTAGACCCTTTTTTGGATATATGAGAGAGGGAAAGAAGCAGCTTTACTATTCTCCTGGTAATCCTCTCCAATACAAAGCTGATGACAGCTACAGGCAATGATCCTCTATTTTTTATTTTTAATTACTTAAATTTACAGTGATTATTTAGGAAAAAAAAAGTCTATTGTTACTGTATGGGGAGAAAAAAACTATTTCGCTAATGGGTCGTATTTCATCGATTATCGTGCGGGAATGGACTGAAAATGCTTCGTCTTTTCTTTGATCAGTAAAGGAGCTTGACGTTTACAAGTACTTGTCCATTTCCGTCTTCGTCCCGTCTTCGTAGTATTCAATTCCGTCTTCGTCCCGAATATTCATTTCTCATTGACTGCTGAAGCAAGTAACATGATGTGGGTCCGTACAGGAAAAATAAAACCTTCTAAATTTTTAATGACATCGATTTGGACTAATCTCGGCTAAAAAAATGTATCTTATTTTTTTCATGACACTACACAACACGACAGGTATAGGGAAAGGGATATGAGGATGGTCATTCCGACTCGGATGAACCGAGGCCGCATCTTACTCCGGAACATTGGTCCCATCCGTCGTGACCACCTCGGCCTTACCCGGCATCTTGATGACCGAGGTGTCTCTGCCAACCTGCGGTCACCTCGGGCCAGTGTTATGATCAACTACAACCGAGGTCCTGTCCAAGGACCTGACAACTGAACAGTATTGGACGTGAACTCTGACACATTGTTCGCTGCCCTCTGTCATTCCCTCCAAATTGTCCTCTATAAATAGCAGAATATTTCACTGAGAAAGGGGATGAATCTTTGGTAACAAAAGCTTGCTCATTCGGTGGATATTTTATAATCGAGTACTCGCTGATATACGGGGCAAGTAAGCATTAGAAAATGATTGACTCGTAAGGTGCAGATCGGATTAACCAAATAATGGACGAAACGGGTACCCAACCCGCGCCTATTCCTATACAGATTTAGACCCTTTTTTGGATATATGAGAGACGGAAAGAAGCAGCTTTACTCTTCTCCGGGTAACCCTCTCCAATACAAAGCTGATGACAGCTACAGGCAATGATCCTCCGTTTTTTTATTTTTAATTACTTAAATTTACAGTGATTAGTTAGGAAAAAAAAGCCTATTGTTACTTTAAGGTGAGAAAAAAAATCTTTCGCTAATAGGTCCAATTTCATCGATTATCGCGGGAATGGACTGAAAATGTTTCGTCTTTTCTTTGATCAGTAAAGGAGCTTTACGTTTACAGGTACTTGTCCTTTTTCGCCTTCGTCCCGTCTTCATAATATTCAATTCCGTTTTCATCCCGAATATTCATTTCTCATTGACTGCTGAAGCAAGTAACATGATGTGGGTCCGTACAGGAAAAATAAAACCCTCTAAATTTTTAATGACATCGATTTGGACTAATTTCGGCTAAAAAAATGTATCTTATTTTTTCTTGACACTACACAACACGACAGGTATAGGGAAAGGGATATGAGGATGGTCATTCCGGCTCGGATGAACCGAGGCCGCATCCTACTCCGGAACATTGGTCCCATCCGTCGTGACCACCTCAGCCTTACCCGGCATCTTGATTACCGAGGTGTTTCTGCCATCCTGTGGTCACCTCGGAGCAGTGTTATGATCAACTACAACCGAGGTCCTGTTCAAGGACCTGACAACCGAACAATAGTGGACGTGACCTCTGACACATTGTCCGCTGCCCTCTGTCCTTCCCTCCAAATTGTCCTCTATAAATAGCAGAATATTCCCCTGAGAAAGGGGATGAATCTTTGGTAACAAAAGCTTGCTCATTTGGTGGATATTTTATAATCGAGTACTCGCTGATATACGTGGCAAGTAAGCATTAGAAAATGATTGACTCGTAAGGTGCAGATCGGATTAACCAAATAATGGACGAAACGGGTACCCGATCCGCGCCCATTCCTATACAGATTTAGACCCTTTTTTGGATATATGAGAGAGGGAAAGAAGCAGCTTTACTCTTCTCCTGGTAACTCTCTCCAATACAAAGCTGATGACAGCTACAGGCAATGATCCTCTGTTTTTTTTATTTTTAATTACTTAAATTTACAGTGATTATTTAGGAAAAAAAGGCCTATTGTTACTTTAAGGGGAGAAAAAAACTCTTTCGCTAATAGGTCCAATTTCATCGATTATTGTGCGGGAATGGACTGAAAATGTTTCGTCTTTTCTTTGATCAGTAAAGGAGCTTTACGTTTACAGGTACTTGTCCTTTTTCGTCTTCGTCCTGTCTTCATAATATTCAATTCCGTTTTCGTCCCGAATATTCATTTCTCATTGACTGCTGAAGCAAGTAACAAGATGTGGGTCCGTACAGGAAAAATAAAACCCTCTAAATTTTTAATGACATCGATTTGGACTAATTTCGGCTAAAAAAATGTATCTTATTTTTTTCTTGACACTACACAACACGACAGGTATAGGGAAAGGGATATGAGGATGGTCATTCCGACTCGGATGAACCAAGGCCGCATCCTACTCCGGAACATTGGTCCCATCCGTCGTGACCACCTCGGCCTTACCCGGCATCTTGATGACCGAGGTGTCTCTGCCATCCTGCGGTCACCTCGGGGCAGTGTTATGATCAACTACAACCGAGGTCCTGTCCAAGGACCTGACAACTGAACAGTAGTGGACGTGACCTCTGACACATTGTCCGCTGCCCTCTGTCCTTCCCTCCAAATTGTCCTCTATAAATAGCAGATTATTCCACTGAGAAAGGGGATGAATCTTTGGTAACAAAAGCTTGCTCATTCGGTGGATATTTTATAATCGAGTACTCGCTGATATACGGGGCAAGTAAGCATTAGAAAATGATTGACTCGTAAGGTGCAGATCGGATTAACCAAATAATGGACGAAACGGGTACCCAACCCGCGCCTATTCCTATACAGATTTAGACCCTTTTTTGGATATATGAGAGAGGGAAAGAAGCAGCTTTACTCTTCTCCGGGTAATCCTCTCCAATACAAAGCTGATGACAGCTACAGGCAATGATCCTCTGTTTTTTATTTTTAATTACTTAAATTTACAGTGATTATTTAGGAAAAAAAAAGTCTATTGTTACTGTATGGGGAGAAAAAAACTATTTCGCTAATGGGTCGTATTTCATCGATTATCGTGCGGGAATGGACTAAAAATGCTTCGTCTTTTCTTTGATCAGTAAAGGAGCTTGACGTTTACAAGTACTTGTCCATTTCCGTCTTCGTCCCGTCTTCATAGTATTCAATTCCGTCTTCGTCCCGAATATTTATTTCTCATTGACTGCTGAAGCAAGTAACATGATGTGGGTCCGTACAGGAAAAATAAACCTTCTAAATTTTTAATGACATCGATTTGGACTAATCTCGGCTAAAAAAATGTATCTTATTTTTTTCTTGACACTACACAACACGACAGGTATAGGGAAAGGGATATGAGGATGGTCATTCCGACTCGGATGAACCGAGGCCGCATCTTACTCCGGAACATTGGTCCCATCCGTCGTGACCACCTCGGCCTTACCCGGCATCTTGATGACCGAGGTGTCTCTGCCAACCTGCGGTCACCTCGGGGCAGTGTTATGATCAACTACAACCGAGGTCCTGTCCAAGGACCTGACAACCGAACAGTAGTAGACGTGACCTCTGACACATTGTCCGCTGCCCTCTGTCCTTCCCTCCAAATTGTCCTCTACAAATAGCAGAATATTTCACTGAGAAATGGGATGAATCTTTGGTAACAAAAGCTTGCTCATTCGGTGGATATTTTATAAACGAGTACTCGCTGATATACGTGGCAAGTAAGCATTAGAAAATTATTGACTCGTAAGGTGCAGATCGGATTAACCAAATAATGGACGAAACGGGTACCCGACCCGCGCCCATTCCTATACAGATTTAGACCCTTTTTTTGATATATGAGAGAGGGAAAGAAGCAGCTTTACTCTTCTCCGGGTAACTCTCTCCAATACAAAGCTGATGACAGCTACAGGCAATGATCCTCCGTTTTTTTATTTTTAATTACTTAAATTTACAGTGATTATTTAGGAAAAAAAAGCCTATTGTTACTTTAAGGTGAGAAAAAAAATCTTTCGCTAATAGGTCCAATTTCATCGATTATCGCAGGAATGGACTGAAAATGTTTCGTCTTTTCTTTGATCAGTAAAGGAGCTTTACGTTTACAGGTACTTGTCCTTTTTCGCCTTCGTCCCGTCTTCATAATATTCAATTCCGTTTTCATCCCGAATATTCATTTCTCATTGACTGCTGAAGCAAGTAACATGATGTGGGTCCGTACAGGAAAAATAAAACCCTCTAAATTTTTAATGACATCGATTTGGACTAATTTCGGCTAAAAAAATGTATCTTATTTTTTCTTGACACTACACAACACGACAGGTATAGGGAAAGGGATATGAGGATGGTCATTCCGGCTCGGATGAACCGAGGCCGCATCCTACTCCGGAACATTGGTCCCATCCGTCGTGACCACCTCAGCCTTACCCGGCATCTTGATTACCGAGGTGTTTCTGCCATCCTGTGGTCACCTCGGAGCAGTGTTATGATCAACTACAACCGAGGTCCTGTTCAAGGACCTGACAACCGAACAATAGTGGACGTGACCTCTGACACATTGTCCGCTGCCCTCTGTCCTTCCCTCCAAATTGTCCTCTATAAATAGCAGAATATTCCCCTGAGAAAGGGGATGAATCTTTGGTAACAAAAGCTTGCTCATTTGGTGGATATTTTATAATCGAGTACTCGCTGATATACGTGGCAAGTAAGCATTAGAAAATGATTGACTCGTAAGGTGCAGATCGGATTAACCAAATAATGGACGAAACGGGTACCCGATCCGCGCCCATTCCTATACAGATTTAGACCCTTTTTTGGATATATGAGAGAGGGAAAGAAGCAGCTTTACTATTCTCCTGGTAATCCTCTCCAATACAAAGCTGATGACAGCTACAGGCAATGATCCTCTATTTTTTATTTTTAATTACTTAAATTTACAGTGATTATTTAGGAAAAAAAAAGTCTATTGTTACTGTATGGGGAGAAAAAAACTATTTCGCTAATGGGTCGTATTTCATCGATTATCGTGCGGGAATGGACTGAAAATGCTTCGTCTTTTCTTTGATCAGTAAAGGAGCTTGACGTTTACAAGTACTTGTCCATTTCCGTCTTCGTCCCGTCTTCGTAGTATTCAATTCCGTCTTCGTCCCGAATATTCATTTCTCATTGACTGCTGAAGCAAGTAACATGATGTGGGTCCGTACAGGAAAAATAAAACCTTCTAAATTTTTAATGACATCGATTTGGACTAATCTCGGCTAAAAAAATGTATCTTATTTTTTTCATGACACTACACAACACGACAGGTATAGGGAAAGGGATATGAGGATGGTCATTCCGACTCGGATGAACCGAGGCCGCATCTTACTCCGGAACATTGGTCCCATCCGTCGTGACCACCTCGGCCTTACCCGGCATCTTGATGACCGAGGTGTCTCTGCCAACCTGCGGTCACCTCGGGCCAGTGTTATGATCAACTACAACCGAGGTCCTGTCCAAGGACCTGACAACTGAACAGTATTGGACGTGAACTCTGACACATTGTTCGCTGCCCTCTGTCATTCCCTCCAAATTGTCCTCTATAAATAGCAGAATATTTCACTGAGAAAGGGGATGAATCTTTGGTAACAAAAGCTTGCTCATTCGGTGGATATTTTATAATCGAGTACTCGCTGATATACGGGGCAAGTAAGCATTAGAAAATGATTGACTCGTAAGGTGCAGATCGGATTAACCAAATAATGGACGAAACGGGTACCCAACCCGCGCCTATTCCTATACAGATTTAGACCCTTTTTTGGATATATGAGAGACGGAAAGAAGCAGCTTTACTCTTCTCCGGGTAACCCTCTCCAATACAAAGCTGATGACAGCTACAGGCAATGATCCTCCGTTTTTTTATTTTTAATTACTTAAATTTACAGTGATTAGTTAGGAAAAAAAAGCCTATTGTTACTTTAAGGTGAGAAAAAAAATCTTTCGCTAATAGGTCCAATTTCATCGATTATCGCGGGAATGGACTGAAAATGTTTCGTCTTTTCTTTGATCAGTAAAGGAGCTTTACGTTTACAGGTACTTGTCCTTTTTCGCCTTCGTCCCGTCTTCATAATATTCAATTCCGTTTTCATCCCGAATATTCATTTCTCATTGACTGCTGAAGCAAGTAACATGATGTGGGTCCGTACAGGAAAAATAAAACCCTCTAAATTTTTAATGACATCGATTTGGACTAATTTCGGCTAAAAAAATGTATCTTATTTTTTCTTGACACTACACAACACGACAGGTATAGGGAAAGGGATATGAGGATGGTCATTCCGGCTCGGATGAACCGAGGCCGCATCCTACTCCGGAACATTGGTCCCATCCGTCGTGACCACCTCAGCCTTACCCGGCATCTTGATTACCGAGGTGTTTCTGCCATCCTGTGGTCACCTCGGAGCAGTGTTATGATCAACTACAACCGAGGTCCTGTTCAAGGACCTGACAACCGAACAATAGTGGACGTGACCTCTGACACATTGTCCGCTGCCCTCTGTCCTTCCCTCCAAATTGTCCTCTATAAATAGCAGAATATTCCCCTGAGAAAGGGGATGAATCTTTGGTAACAAAAGCTTGCTCATTTGGTGGATATTTTATAATCGAGTACTCGCTGATATACGTGGCAAGTAAGCATTAGAAAATGATTGACTCGTAAGGTGCAGATCGGATTAACCAAATAATGGACGAAACGGGTACCCGATCCGCGCCCATTCCTATACAGATTTAGACCCTTTTTTGGATATATGAGAGAGGGAAAGAAGCAGCTTTACTCTTCTCCTGGTAACTCTCTCCAATACAAAGCTGATGACAGCTACAGGCAATGATCCTCTGTTTTTTTATTTTTAATTACTTAAATTTACAGTGATTATTTAGGAAAAAAAAAGCCTATTGATACTTTAAGGGGAGAAAAAAACTCTTTCGCTAATAGGTCCAATTTCATCAATTATTGTGCGGGAATGGACTGAAAATGTTTCGTCTTTTCTTTGATCAGTAAAGGAGCTTTACGTTTACAGGTACTTTGTCTTATTCGTCTTCGTCCTGTCTTCATAATATTCAATTCCGTTTTCGTCCCGAATATTCATTTCTCATTGACTGCTGAAGCAAGTAACATGATGTGGGTCCGTACAGGAAAAATAAAACCCTCTAAATTTTTAATGACATCGATTTGGACTAATTTCGGCTAAAAAAATGTATCTTATTTTTTTCATGACACTACACAACAAGACAGGTGTAGGGAAAGGGATATGAGGATGGTCATTCCGACTCGGATGAACCAAGGCCGCATCCTACTCCGGAACATTGGTCCCATCCGTCGTGACCACCTCGGCCTTACCCGGCATCTTGATGACCGAGGTGTCTCTGCCATCCTGCGGTCACCTCGGGGCAGTGTTATGATCAACTACAACCGAGGTCCTGTCCAAGGACCTGACAACTGAACAGTAGTGGACGTGACCTCTGACACATTGTCCGCTGCCCTCTGTCCTTCCCTCCAAATTGTCCTCTATAAATAGCAGATTATTCCACTGAGAAAGGGGATGAATCTTTGGTAACAAAAGCTTGCTCATTCGGTGGATATTTTATAATCGAGTACTCGCTGATATACGGGGCAAGTAAGCATTAGAAAATGATTGACTCGTAAGGTGCAGATCGGATTAACCAAATAATGGACGAAACGGGTACCCAACCCGCTCCTATTCCTATACAGATTTAGACCCTTTTTTGGATATATGAGAGACGGAAAGAAGCAGCTTTACTCTTCTCCGGGTAATCCTCTCCAATACAAAGCTGATGACAGCTACAGGCAATGATCCTCTGTTTTTTATTTTTAATTACTTAAATTTACAGTGATTATTTAGGAAAAAAAAAGTCTATTGTTACTGTATGGGGAGAAAAAAACTATTTCGCTAATGGGTCGTATTTCATCGATTATCGTGCGGGAATGGACTGAAAATGCTTCGTCTTTTCTTTGATCAGTAAAGGAGCTTGACGTTTACAAGTACTTGTCCATTTCCGTCTTCGTCCCGTCTTCATAGTATTCAATTCCGTCTTCGTCCCGAATATTCATTTCTCATTGACTGCTGAAGCAAGTAACATGATGTGGGTCCGTACAGGAAAAATAAACCTTCTAAATTTTTAATGACATCGATTTGGACTAATCTCGGCTAAAAAAATGTATCTTATTTTTTTCTTGACACTACACAACACGACAGGTATAGGGAAAGGGATATGAGGATGGTCATTCCGACTCGGATGAACCGAGGCCGCATCTTACTCCGGAACATTGGTCCCATCCGTCGTGACCACCTCGGCCTTACCCGGCATCTTGATGACCGAGGTGTCTCTGCCAACCTGCGGTCACCTCGGGCCAGTGTTATGATCAACTACAACCGAGGTCCTGTCCAAGGACCTGACAACTGAACAGTATTGGACGTGAACTCTGACACATTGTTCGCTGCCCTCTGTCATTCCCTCCAAATTGTCCTCTATAAATAGCAGAATATTTCACTGAGAAAGGGGATGAATCTTTGGTAACAAAAGCTTGCTCATTCGGTGGATATTTTATAATCGAGTACTCGCTGATATACGGGGCAAGTAAGCATTAGAAAATGATTGACTCGTAAGGTGCAGATCGGATTAACCAAATAATGGACGAAACGGGTACCCAACCCGCGCCTATTCCTATACAGATTTAGACCCTTTTTTGGATATATGAGAGACGGAAAGAAGCAGCTTTACTCTTCTCCGGGTAACCCTCTCCAATACAAAGCTGATGACAGCTACAGGCAATGATCCTCCGTTTTTTTATTTTTAATTACTTAAATTTACAGTGATTATTTAGGAAAAAAAAGCCTATTGTTACTTTAAGGTGAGAAAAAAAATCTTTCGCTAATAGGTCCAATTTCATCGATTATCGCGGGAATGGACTGAAAATGTTTCGTCTTTTCTTTGATCAGTAAAGGAGCTTTACGTTTACAGGTACTTGTCCTTTTTCGCCTTCGTCCCGTCTTCATAATATTCAATTCCGTTTTCGTCCCGAATATTCATTTCTCATTGACTGCTGAAGCAAGTAACATGATGTGGGTCCGTACAGGAAAAATAAAACCCTCTAAATTTTTAATGACATCGATTTGGACTAATTTCGGCTAAAAAAATGTATCTTATTTTTTCTTGACACTACACAACACGACAGGTATAGGGAAAGGGATATGAGGATGGTCATTCCGGCTCGGATGAACCGAGGCCGCATCCTACTCCGGAACATTGGTCCCATCCGTCGTGACCACCTCAGCCTTACCCGGCATCTTGATTACCGAGGTGTTTCTGCCATCCTGTGGTCACCTCGGAGCAGTGTTATGATCAACTACAACCGAGGTCCTGTTCAAGGACCTGACAACCGAACAATAGTGGACGTGACCTCTGACACATTGTCCGCTGCCCTCTGTCCTTCCCTCCAAATTGTCCTCTATAAATAGCAGAATATTCCCCTGAGAAAGGGGATGAATCTTTGGTAACAAAAGCTTGCTCATTTGGTGGATATTTTATAATCGAGTACTCGCTGATATACGTGGCAAGTAAGCATTAGAAAATGATTGACTCGTAAGGTGCAGATCGGATTAACCAAATAATGGACGAAACGGGTACCCGATCCGCGCCCATTCCTATACAGATTTAGACCCTTTTTTGGATATATGAGAGAGGGAAAGAAGCAGCTTTACTCTTCTCCTGGTAACTCTCTCCAATACAAAGCTGATGACAGCTACAGGCAATGATCCTCTGTTTTTTATTTTTAATTACTTAAATTTACAGTGATTATTTAGGAAAAAAAAAGTCTATTGTTACTGTATGGGGAGAAAAAAACTATTTCGCTAATGGGTCGTATTTCATCGATTATCGTGCGGGAATGGACTGAAAATGCTTCGTCTTTTCTTTGATCAGTAAAGGAGCTTGACGTTTACAAGTACTTGTCCATTTCCGTCTTCGTCCCATCTTCGTAGTATTCAATTCCGTCTTCGTCCCGAATATTCATTTCTCATTGACTGCTGAAGCAAGTAACATGATGTGGGTCCGTACAGGAAAAATAAAACCCTCTAAATTTTTAATGACATCGATTTGGACTAATTTCGGCTAAAAAAATGTATCTTATTTTTTTCTTGACACTACACAACACGACAGGTATAGGGAAAGGGATATGAGGATGGTCATTCCGGCTCGGATGAACCGAGGCCGCATCCTACTCCGGAACATTGGTCCCATCCGTCGTGACCACCTCAGCCTTACCCGGCATCTTGATGACCGAGGTGTCTCTGCCATCCTGCGGTCACCTCGGGGCAGTGTTATGATCAACTACAACCGAGGTCCTGTCCAAGGACCTGACAACCGAACAGTAGTAGACGTGACCTCTGACACATTGTCCGCTGCCCTCTGTCCTTCCCTCCAAATTGTCCTCTACAAATAGCAGAATATTTCACTGAGAAATGGGATGAATCTTTGGTAACAAAAGCTTGCTCATTCGGTGGATATTTTATAAACGAGTACTCGCTGATATACGTGGCAAGTAAGCATTAGAAAATTATTGACTCGTAAGGTGCAGATCGGATTAACCAAATAATGGACGAAACGGGTACCCGACCCGCGCCCATTCCTATACAGATTTAGACCCTTTTTTTGATATATGAGAGAGGGAAAGAAGCAGCTTTACTCTTCTCCGGGTAACTCTCTCCAATACAAAGCTGATGACAGCTACAGGCAATGATCCTCCGTTTTTTTATTTTTAATTACTTAAATTTACAGTGATTATTTAGGAAAAAAAAGCCTATTGTTACTTTAAGGTGAGAAAAAAAATCTTTCGCTAATAGGTCCAATTTCATCGATTATCGCGGGAATGGACTGAAAATGTTTCGTCTTTTCTTTGATCAGTAAAGGAGCTTTACGTTTACAGGTACTTGTCCTTTTTCGCCTTCGTCCCGTCTTCATAATATTCAATTCCGTTTTCATCCCGAATATTCATTTCTCATTGACTGCTGAAGCAAGTAACATGATGTGGGTCCGTACAGGAAAAATAAAACCCTCTAAATTTTTAATGACATCGATTTGGACTAATTTCGACTAAAAAAATGTATCTTATTTTTTCTTGACACTACACAACACGACAGGTATAGGGAAAGGGATATGAGGATGGTCATTCCGGCTCGGATGAACCGAGGCCGCATCCTACTCCGGAACATTGGTCCCATCCGTCGTGACCACCTCAGCCTTACCCGGCATCTTGATTACCGAGGTGTTTCTGCCATCCTGTGGTCACCTCGGAGCAGTGTTATGATCAACTACAACCGAGGTCCTGTTCAAGGACCTGACAACCGAACAATAGTGGACGTGACCTCTGACACATTGTCCGCTGCCCTCTGTCCTTCCCTCCAAATTGTCCTCTATAAATAGCAGAATATTCCCCTGAGAAAGGGGATGAATCTTTGGTAACAAAAGCTTGCTCATTTGGTGGATATTTTATAATCGAGTACTCGCTGATATACGTGGCAAGTAAGCATTAGAAAATGATTGACTCGTAAGGTGCAGATCGGATTAACCAAATAATGGACGAAACGGGTACCCGATCCGCGCCCATTCCTATACAGATTTAGACCCTTTTTTGGATATATGAGAGAGGGAAAGAAGCAGCTTTACTCTTCTCCTGGTAACTCTCTCCAATACAAAGCTGATGACAGCTACAGGCAATGATCCTCTGTTTTTTATTTTTAATTACTTAAATTTACAGTGATTATTTAGGAAAAAAAAAGTCTATTGTTACTGTATGGGGAGAAAAAAACTATTTCGCTAATGGGTCGTATTTCATCGATTATCGTGCGGGAATGGACTGAAAATGCTTCGTCTTTTCTTTGATCAGTAAAGGAGCTTGACGTTTACAAGTACTTGTCCATTTCCGTCTTCGTCCCATCTTCGTAGTATTCAATTCCGTCTTCGTCCCGAATATTCATTTCTCATTGACTGCTGAAGCAAGTAACATGATGTGGGTCCGTACAGGAAAAATAAAACCCTCTAAATTTTTAATGACATCGATTTGGACTAATTTCGGCTAAAAAAATGTATCTTATTTTTTTCTTGACACTACACAACACGACAGGTATAGGGAAAGGGATATGAGGATGGTCATTCCGGCTCGGATGAACCGAGGCCGCATCCTACTCCGGAACATTGGTCCCATCCGTCGTGACCACCTCAGCCTTACCCGGCATCTTGATGACCGAGGTGTCTCTGCCATCCTGCGGTCACCTCGGGGCAGTGTTATGATCAACTACAACCGAGATCCTGTCCAAGGACCTGACAACCGAACAGTAGTAGACGTGACCTCTGACACATTGTCCGCTGCCCTCTGTCCTTCCCTCCAAATTGTCCTCTACAAATAGCAGAATATTTCACTGAGAAATGGGATGAATCTTTGGTAACAAAAGCTTGCTCATTCGGTGGATATTTTATAAACGAGTACTCGCTGATATACGTGGCAAGTAAGCATTAGAAAATTATTGACTCGTAAGGTGCAGATCGGATTAACCAAATAATGGACGAAACGGGTACCCGACCCGCGCCCATTCCTATACAGATTTAGACCCTTTTTTTGATATATGAGAGAGGGAAAGAAGCAGCTTTACTCTTCTCCGGGTAACTCTCTCCAATACAAAGCTGATGACAGCTACAGGCAATGATCCTCCGTTTTTTTATTTTTAATTACTTAAATTTACAGTGATTATTTAGGAAAAAAAAGCCTATTGTTACTTTAAGGTGAGAAAAAAAATCTTTCGCTAATAGGTCCAATTTCATCGATTATCGCGGGAATGGACTGAAAATGTTTCGTCTTTTCTTTGATCAGTAAAGGAGCTTTACGTTTACAGGTACTTGTCCTTTTTCGCCTTCGTCCCGTCTTCATAATATTCAATTCCGTTTTCATCCCGAATATTCATTTCTCATTGACTGCTGAAGCAAGTAACATGATGTGGGTCCGTACAGGAAAAATAAAACCCTCTAAATTTTTAATGACATCGATTTGGACTAATTTCGGCTAAAAAAATGTATCTTATTTTTTCTTGACACTACACAACACGACAGGTATAGGGAAAGGGATATGAGGATGGTCATTCCGGCTCGGATGAACCGAGGCCGCATCCTACTCCGGAACATTGGTCCCATCCGTCGTGACCACCTCAGCCTTACCCGGCATCTTGATTACCGAGGTGTTTCTGCCATCCTGTGGTCACCTCGGAGCAGTGTTATGATCAACTACAACCGAGGTCCTGTTCAAGGACCTGACAACCGAACAATAGTGGACGTGACCTCTGACACATTGTCCGCTGCCCTCTGTCCTTCCCTCCAAATTGTCCTCTATAAATAGCAGAATATTCCCCTGAGAAAGGGGATGAATCTTTGGTAACAAAAGCTTGCTCATTTGGTGGATATTTTATAATCGAGTACTCGCTGATATACGTGGCAAGTAAGCATTAGAAAATGATTGACTCGTAAGGTGCAGATCGGATTAACCAAATAATGGACGAAACGGGTACCCGATCCGCGCCCATTCCTATACAGATTTAGACCCTTTTTTGGATATATGAGAGAGGGAAAGAAGCAGCTTTACTCTTCTCCTGGTAACTCTCTCCAATACAAAGCTGATGACAGCTACAGGCAATGATCCTCTGTTTTTTATTTTTAATTACTTAAATTTACAGTGATTATTTAGGAAAAAAAAAGTCTATTGTTACTGTATGGGGAGAAAAAAACTATTTCGCTAATGGGTCGTATTTCATCGATTATCGTGCGGGAATGGACTGAAAATGCTTCGTCTTTTCTTTGATCAGTAAAGGAGCTTGACGTTTACAAGTACTTGTCCATTTCCGTCTTCGTCCCGTCTTCGTAGTATTCAATTCCGTCTTCGTCCCGAATATTCATTTCTCATTGACTGCTGAAGCAAGTAACATGATGTGGGTCCGTACAGGAAAAATAAAACCTTCTAAATTTTTAATGACATCGATTTGGACTAATCTCGGCTAAAAAAATGTATCTTATTTTTTTCATGACACTACACAACACGACAGGTATAGGGAAAGGGATATGAGGATGGTCATTCCGACTCGGATGAACCGAGGCCGCATCTTACTCCGGAACATTGGTCCCATCCGTCGTGACCACCTCGGCCTTACCCGGCATCTTGATGACCGAGGTGTCTCTGCCAACCTGCGGTCACCTCGGGCCAGTGTTATGATCAACTACAACCGAGGTCCTGTCCAAGGACCTGACAACCGAACAGTAGTAGACGTGACCTCTGACACATTGTCCGCTGCCCTCTGTCCTTCCCTCCAAATTGTCCTCTACAAATAGCAGAATATTTCACTGAGAAATGGGATGAATCTTTGGTAACAAAAGCTTGCTCATTCGGTGGATATTTTATAAACGAGTACTCGCTGATATACGTGGCAAGTAAGCATTAGAAAATTATTGACTCGTAAGGTGCAGATCGGATTAACCAAATAATGGACGAAACGGGTACCCGACCCGCGCCCATTCCTATACAGATTTAGACCCTTTTTTTGATATATGAGAGAGGGAAAGAAGCAGCTTTACTCTTCTCCGGGTAACTCTCTCCAATACAAAGCTGATGACAGCTACAGGCAATGATCCTCCGTTTTTTTATTTTTAATTACTTAAATTTACAGTGATTATTTAGGAAAAAAAAGCCTATTGTTACTTTAAGGTGAGAAAAAAAATCTTTCGCTAATAGGTCCAATTTCATCGATTATCGCGGGAATGGACTGAAAATGTTTCGTCTTTTCTTTGATCAGTAAAGGAGCTTTACGTTTACAGGTACTTGTCCTTTTTCGCCTTCGTCCCGTCTTCATAATATTCAATTCCGTTTTCATCCCGAATATTCATTTCTCATTGACTGCTGAAGCAAGTAACATGATGTGGGTCCGTACAGGAAAAATAAAACCCTCTAAATTTTTAATGACATCGATTTGGACTAATTTCGGCTAAAAAAATGTATCTTATTTTTTCTTGACACTACACAACACGACAGGTATAGGGAAAGGGATATGAGGATGGTCATTCCGGCTCGGATGAACCGAGGCCGCATCCTACTCCGGAACATTGGTCCCATCCGTCGTGACCACCTCAGCCTTACCCGGCATCTTGATTACCGAGGTGTTTCTGCCATCCTGTGGTCACCTCGGAGCAGTGTTATGATCAACTACAACCGAGGTCCTGTTCAAGGACCTGACAACCGAACAATAGTGGACGTGACCTCTGACACATTGTCCGCTGCCCTCTGTCCTTCCCTCCAAATTGTCCTCTATAAATAGCAGAATATTCCCCTGAGAAAGGGGATGAATCTTTGGTAACAAAAGCTTGCTCATTTGGTGGATATTTTATAATCGAGTACTCGCTGATATACGTGGCAAGTAAGCATTAGAAAATGATTGACTCGTAAGGTGCAGATCGGATTAACCAAATAATGGACGAAACGGGTACCCGATCCGCGCCCATTCCTATACAGATTTAGACCCTTTTTTGGATATATGAGAGAGGGAAAGAAGCAGCTTTACTCTTCTCCTGGTAATCCTCTCCAATACAAAGCTGATGACAGCTACAGGCAATGATCCTCTGTTTTTTATTTTTAATTACTTAAATTTACAGTGATTATTTAGGAAAAAAAAAGTCTATTGTTACTGTATGGGGAGAAAAAAACTATTTCGCTAATGGGTCGTATTTCATCGATTATCGTGCGGGAATGGACTGAAAATGCTTCGTCTTTTCTTTGATCAGTAAAGGAGCTTGACGTTTACAAGTACTTGTCCATTTCCGTCTTCGTCCCGTCTTCGTAGTATTCAATTCCGTCTTCGTCCCGAATATTCATTTCTCATTGACTGCTGAAGCAAGTAACATGATGTGGGTCCGTACAGGAAAAATAAAACCTTCTAAATTTTTAATGACATCGATTTGGACTAATCTCGGCTAAAAAAATGTATCTTATTTTTTTCATGACACTACACAACACGACAGGTATAGGGAAAGGGATATGAGGATGGTCATTCCGACTCGGATGAACCGAGGCCGCATCTTACTCCGGAACATTGGTCCCATCCGTCGTGACCACCTCGGCCTTACCCGGCATCTTGATGACCGAGGTGTCTCTGCCAACCTGCGGTCACCTCGGGCCAGTGTTATGATCAACTACAACCGAGGTCCTGTCCAAGGACCTGACAACTGAACAGTATTGGACGTGACCTCTGACACATTGTCCGCTGCCCTCTGTCCTTCCCTCCAAATTGTCCTCTACAAATAGCAGAATATTTCACTGAGAAATGGGATGAATCTTTGGTAACAAAAGCTTGCTCATTCGGTGGATATTTTATAAACGAGTACTCGCTGATATACGTGGCAAGTAAGCATTAGAAAATTATTGACTCGTAAGGTGCAGATCGGATTAACCAAATAATGGACGAAACGGGTACCCGACCCGCGCCCATTCCTATACAGATTTAGACCCTTTTTTTGATATATGAGAGAGGGAAAGAAGCAGCTTTACTCTTCTCCGGGTAACTCTCTCCAATACAAAGCTGATGACAGCTACAGGCAATGATCCTCCGTTTTTTTATTTTTAATTACTTAAATTTACAGTGATTATTTAGGAAAAAAAAGCCTATTGTTACTTTAAGGTGAGAAAAAAAATCTTTCGCTAATAGGTCCAATTTCATCGATTATCGCGGGAATGGACTGAAAATGTTTCGTCTTTTCTTTGATCAGTAAAGGAGCTTTACGTTTACAGGTACTTGTCCTTTTTCGCCTTCGTCCCGTCTTCATAATATTCAATTCCGTTTTCATCCCGAATATTCATTTCTCATTGACTGCTGAAGCAAGTAACATGATGTGGGTCCGTACAGGAAAAATAAAACCCTCTAAATTTTTAATGACATCGATTTGGACTAATTTCGGCTAAAAAAATGTATCTTATTTTTTCTTGACACTACACAACACGACAGGTATAGGGAAAGGGATATGAGGATGGTCATTCCGGCTCGGATGAACCGAGGCCGCATCCTACTCCGGAACATTGGTCCCATCCGTCGTGACCACCTCAGCCTTACCCGGCATCTTGATTACCGAGGTGTTTCTGCCATCCTGTGGTCACCTCGGAGCAGTGTTATGATCAACTACAACCGAGGTCCTGTTCAAGGACCTGACAACCGAACAATAGTGGACGTGACCTCTGACACATTGTCCGCTGCCCTCTGTCCTTCCCTCCAAATTGTCCTCTATAAATAGCAGAATATTCCCCTGAGAAAGGGGATGAATCTTTGGTAACAAAAGCTTGCTCATTTGGTGGATATTTTATAATCGAGTACTCGCTGATATACGTGGCAAGTAAGCATTAGAAAATGATTGACTCGTAAGGTGCAGATCGGATTAACCAAATAATGGACGAAACGGGTACCCGATCCGCGCCCATTCCTATACAGATTTAGACCCTTTTTTGGATATATGAGAGAGGGAAAGAAGCAGCTTTACTCTTCTCCTGGTAATCCTCTCCAATACAAAGCTGATGACAGCTACAGGCAATGATCCTCTGTTTTTTATTTTTAATTACTTAAATTTACAGTGATTATTTAGGAAAAAAAAAGTCTATTGTTACTGTATGGGGAGAAAAAAACTATTTCGCTAATGGGTCGTATTTCATCGATTATCGTGCGGGAATGGACTGAAAATGCTTCGTCTTTTCTTTGATCAGTAAAGGAGCTTGACGTTTACAAGTACTTGTCCATTTCCGTCTTCGTCCCGTCTTCGTAGTATTCAATTCCGTCTTCGTCCCGAATATTCATTTCTCATTGACTGCTGAAGCAAGTAACATGATGTGGGTCCGTACAGGAAAAATAAAACCTTCTAAATTTTTAATGACATCGATTTGGACTAATCTCGGCTAAAAAAATGTATCTTATTTTTTTCATGACACTACACAACACGACAGGTATAGGGAAAGGGATATGAGGATGGTCATTCCGACTCGGATGAACCGAGGCCGCATCTTACTCCGGAACATTGGTCCCATCCGTCGTGACCACCTCGGCCTTACCCGGCATCTTGATGACCGAGGTGTCTCTGCCAACCTGCGGTCACCTCGGGCCAGTGTTATGATCAACTACAACCGAGGTCCTGTCCAAGGACCTGACAACTGAACAGTATTGGACGTGAACTCTGACACATTGTTCGCTGCCCTCTGTCATTCCCTCCAAATTGTCCTCTATAAATAGCAGAATATTTCACTGAGAAAGGGGATGAATCTTTGGTAACAAAAGCTTGCTCATTCGGTGGATATTTTATAATCGAGTACTCGCTGATATACGGGGCAAGTAAGCATTAGAAAATGATTGACTCGTAAGGTGCAGATCGGATTAACCAAATAATGGACGAAACGGGTACCCAACCCGCGCCTATTCCTATACAGATTTAGACCCTTTTTTGGATATATGAGAGACGGAAAGAAGCAGCTTTACTCTTCTCCGGGTAACCCTCTCCAATACAAAGCTGATGACAGCTACAGGCAATGATCCTCCGTTTTTTTATTTTTAATTACTTAAATTTACAGTGATTATTTAGGAAAAAAAAGCCTATTGTTACTTTAAGGTGAGAAAAAAAATCTTTCGCTAATAGGTCCAATTTCATCGATTATCGCGGGAATGGACTGAAAATGTTTCGTCTTTTCTTTGATCAGTAAAGGAGCTTTACGTTTACAGGTACTTGTCCTTTTTCGCCTTCGTCCCGTCTTCATAATATTCAATTCCGTTTTCATCCCGAATATTCATTTCTCATTGACTGCTGAAGCAAGTAACATGATGTGGGTCCGTACAGGAAAAATAAAACCCTCTAAATTTTTAATGACATCGATTTGGACTAATTTCGGCTAAAAAAATGTATCTTATTTTTTCTTGACACTACACAACACGACAGGTATAGGGAAAGGGATATGAGGATGGTCATTCCGGCTCGGATGAACCGAGGCCGCATCCTACTCCGGAACATTGGTCCCATCCGTCGTGACCACCTCAGCCTTACCCGGCATCTTGATTACCGAGGTGTTTCTGCCATCCTGTGGTCACCTCGGAGCAGTGTTATGATCAACTACAACCGAGGTCCTGTTCAAGGACCTGACAACCGAACAATAGTGGACGTGACCTCTGACACATTGTCCGCTGCCCTCTGTCCTTCCCTCCAAATTGTCCTCTATAAATAGCAGAATATTCCCCTGAGAAAGGGGATGAATCTTTGGTAACAAAAGCTTGCTCATTTGGTGGATATTTTATAATCGAGTACTCGCTGATATACGTGGCAAGTAAGCATTAGAAAATGATTGACTCGTAAGGTGCAGATCGGATTAACCAAATAATGGACGAAACGGGTACCCGATCCGCGCCCATTCCTATACAGATTTAGACCCTTTTTTGGATATATGAGAGAGGGAAAGAAGCAGCTTTACTCTTCTCCTGGTAACTCTCTCCAATACAAAGCTGATGACAGCTACAGGCAATGATCCTCTGTTTTTTTTATTTTTAATTACTTAAATTTACAGTGATTATTTAGGAAAAAAAGGCCTATTGTTACTTTAAGGGGAGAAAAAAACTCTTTCGCTAATAGGTCCAATTTCATCGATTATTGTGCGGGAATGGACTGAAAATGTTTCGTCTTTTCTTTGATCAGTAAAGGAGCTTTACGTTTACAGGTACTTGTCCTTTTTCGTCTTCGTCCTGTCTTCATAATATTCAATTCCGTTTTCGTCCCGAATATTCATTTCTCATTGACTGCTGAAGCAAGTAACAAGATGTGGGTCCGTACAGGAAAAATAAAACCCTCTAAATTTTTAATGACATCGATTTGGACTAATTTCGGCTAAAAAAATGTATCTTATTTTTTTCTTGACACTACACAACACGACAGGTATAGGGAAAGGGATATGAGGATGGTCATTCCGACTCGGATGAACCAAGGCCGCATCCTACTCCGGAACATTGGTCCCATCCGTCGTGACCACCTCGGCCTTACCCGGCATCTTGATGACCGAGGTGTCTCTGCCATCCTGCGGTCACCTCGGGGCAGTGTTATGATCAACTACAACCGAGGTCCTGTCCAAGGACCTGACAACTGAACAGTAGTGGACGTGACCTCTGACACATTGTCCGCTGCCCTCTGTCCTTCCCTCCAAATTGTCCTCTATAAATAGCAGATTATTCCACTGAGAAAGGGGATGAATCTTTGGTAACAAAAGCTTGCTCATTCGGTGGATATTTTATAATCGAGTACTCGCTGATATACGGGGCAAGTAAGCATTAGAAAATGATTGACTCGTAAGGTGCAGATCGGATTAACCAAATAATGGACGAAACGGGTACCCAACCCGCGCCTATTCCTATACAGATTTAGACCCTTTTTTGGATATATGAGAGAGGGAAAGAAGCAGCTTTACTCTTCTCCGGGTAACCCTCTCCAATACAAAGCTGATGACAGCTACAGGCAATGATCCTCTGTTTTTTTATTTTTAATTACTTAAATTTACAGTGATTATTTAGGAAAAAAAAGCCTATTGTTACTTTAAGGGGAGAAAAAAAATCTTTCGCTAATAGGTCGTATTTCTTCGATTATTGTGCGGGAATGGACTGAAAATGTTTCGTCTTTTCTTTGAACAGTAAAGGAGCTTGACGTTTACAGGTACTTGTCCATTTTCGTCTTCGTCCTGTCTTCATAATATTCAATTCCGTCTTCGTCCCGAATATTCATTTCTCATTGACTGCTGAAGCAAGTAACATGATGTGGGTCCGTACAGGAAAAATAAAACCCTCTAAATTTTTAATGACATCGATTTGGACTAATTTCGGCTAAAAAAATGTATCTTATTTTTTTTTGACACTACACAACACGACAGGTATAGGGAAAGGGATATGAGGATGGTCATTCCGGCTCGGATGAACCGAGGCCGCATCCTACTCCGGAACATTGGTCCCATCCGTCGTGACCACCTCAGCCTTACCCGGCATCTTGATTACCGAGGTGTTTCTGCCATCCTGTGGTCACCTCGGAGCAGTGTTATGATCAACTACAACCGAGGTCCTGTTCAAGGACCTGACAACCGAACAATAGTGGACGTGACCTCTGACACATTGTCCGCTGCCCTCTGTCCTTCCCTCCAAATTGTCCTCTATAAATAGCAGAATATTCCCCTGAGAAAGGGGATGAATCTTTGGTAACAAAAGCTTGCTCATTTGGTGGATATTTTATAATCGAGTACTCGCTGATATACGTGGCAAGTAAGCATTAGAAAATGATTGACTCGTAAGGTGCAGATCGGATTAACCAAATAATGGACGAAACGGGTACCCGATCCGCGCCCATTCCTATACAGATTTAGACCCTTTTTTGGATATATGAGAGAGGGAAAGAAGCAGCTTTACTCTTCTCCTGGTAACTCTCTCCAATACAAAGCTGATGACAGCTACAGGCAATGATCCTCTGTTTTTTTATTTTTAATTACTTAAATTTACAGTGATTATTTAGGAAAAAAAAGCCTATTGATACTTTAAGGGGAGAAAAAAACTCTTTCGCTAATAGGTCCAATTTCATCAATTATTGTGCGGGAATGGACTGAAAATGTTTCGTCTTTTTTTTGATCAGTAAAGGAGCTTTACGTTTACAGGTACTTTGTCTTATTCGTCTTCGTCCTGTCTTCATAATATTCAATTCCGTTTTCGTCCCGAATATTCATTTCTCATTGACTGCTGAAGCAAGTAACATGATGTGGGTCCGTACAGGAAAAATAAAACCCTCTAAATTTTTAATGACATCGATTTGGACTAATTTCGGCTAAAAAAATGTATCTTATTTTTTTCATGACACTACACAACAAGACAGGTGTAGGGAAAGGGATATGAGGATGGTCAATCCGACTCGGATGAACCAAGGCCGCATCCTACTCCGGAACATTGGTCCCATCCGTCGTGACCACCTCGGCCTTACCCGGCATCTTGATGACCGAGGTGTCTCTGCCATCCTGCGGTCACCTCGGGGCAGTGTTATGATCAACTACAACCGAGGTCCTGTCCAAGGACCTGACAACTGAACAGTAGTGGACGTGACCTCTGACACATTGTCCGCTGCCCTCTGTCCTTCCCTCCAAATTGTCCTCTATAAATAGTCTATTGTTACTGTATGGGGAGAAATAAACTATTTCGCTAATGGGTCGTATTTCATCGATTTTCGTGCGGGAATGGACTGAAAATGCTTCGTCTTTTCTTTGATCAGTAAAGGAGCTTGACGTTTACAAGTACTTGTCCATTTCCGTCTTCGTCCCGTCTTCGTAGTATTCAATTCCGTCTTCGTCCCGAATATTCATTTCTCATTGACTGCTGAAGCAAGTAACATGATGTGGGTCCGTACAGGAAAAATAAAACCCTCTAAATTTTTAATGACATCGATTTGGACTAATTTCGGCTAAAAAAATGTATCTTATTTTTTTCTTGACACTACACAACACGACAGGTATAGGGAAAGGGATATGAGGATGGTCATTCCGGCTCGGATGAACCGAGGCCGCATCCTACTCCGGAACATTGGTCCCATCCGTCGTGACCACCTCAGCCTTACCCGGCATCTTGATGACCGAGGTGTCTCTGCCATCCTGCGGTCACCTCGGGGCAGTGTTATGATCAACTACAACCGAGGTCCTGTCCAAGGACCTGACAACCGAACAGTAGTAGACGTGACCTCTGACACATTGTCCGCTGCCCTCTGTCCTTCCCTCCAAATTGTCCTCTACAAATAGCAGAATATTTCACTGAGAAATGGGATGAATCTTTGGTAACAAAAGCTTGCTCATTCGGTGGATATTTTATAATCGAGTACTCGCTGATATACGGGGCAAGTAAGCATTAGAAAATGATTGACTCGTAAGGTGCAGATCGGATTAACCAAATAATGGACGAAACGGGTACCCAACCCGCGCCTATTCCTATACAGATTTAGACCCTTTTTTGGATATATGAGAGAGGGAAAGAAGCAGCTTTACTCTTCTCCGGGTAATCCTCTCCAATACAAAGCTGATGACAGCTACAGGCAATGATCCTCTGTTTTTTATTTTTAATTACTTAAATTTACAGTGATTATTTAGGAAAAAAAAAGTCTATTGTTACTGTATGGGGAGAAAAAAACTATTTCGCTAATGGGTCGTATTTCATCGATTATCGTGCGGGAATGGACTGAAAATGCTTCGTCTTTTCTTTGATCAGTAAAGGAGCTTGACGTTTACAAGTACTTGTCCATTTCCGTCTTCGTCCCGTCTTCGTAGTATTCAATTCCGTCTTCGTCCCGAATATTCATTTCTCATTGACTGCTGAAGCAAGTAACATGATGTGGGTCCGTACAGGAAAAATAAAACCTTCTAAATTTTTAATGACATCGATTTGGACTAATCTCGGCTAAAAAAATGTATCTTATTTTTTTCATGACACTACACAACACGACAGGTATAGGGAAAGGGATATGAGGATGGTCATTCCGACTCGGATGAACCGAGGCCGCATCTTACTCCGGAACATTGGTCCCATCCGTCGTGACCACCTCGGCCTTACCCGGCATCTTGATGACCGAGGTGTCTCTGCCAACCTGCGGTCACCTCGGGCCAGTGTTATGATCAACTACAACCGAGGTCCTGTCCAAGGACCTGACAACTGAACAGTATTGGACGTGAACTCTGACACATTGTTCGCTGCCCTCTGTCATTCCCTCCAAATTGTCCTCTATAAATAGCAGAATATTTCACTGAGAAAGGGGATGAATCTTTGGTAACAAAAGCTTGCTCATTCGGTGGATATTTTATAATCGAGTACTCGCTGATATACGGGGCAAGTAAGCATTAGAAAATGATTGACTCGTAAGGTGCAGATCGGATTAACCAAATAATGGACGAAACGGGAACCCGACCCGCGCCTATTCCTATACAGATTTAGACCCTTTTTTGGATATATGAGAGAGGGAAAGAAGCAGCTTTACTCTTCTCCTGGTAACTCTCTCCAATACAAAGCTGATGACAGCTACAGGCAATGATCCTCCGTTTTTTTATTTTTAATTACTTAAATTTACAGTGATTATTTAGAAAAAAAAAGCCTATTGTTACTTTAAGGTGAGAAAAAAAATCTTTCGCTAATAGGTCCAATTTCATCGATTATCGCGGGAATGGACTGAAAATGTTTCGTCTTTTCTTTGATCAGTAAAGGAGCTTTACGTTTACAGGTACTTGTCCTTTTTCGCCTTCGTCCCGTCTTCATAATATTCAATTCCGTTTTCATCCCGAATATTCATTTCTCATTGACTGCTGAAGCAAGTAACATGATGTGGGTCCGTACAGGAAAAATAAAACCCTCTAAATTTTTAATGACATCGATTTGGACTAATTTCGGCTAAAAAAATGTATCTTATTTTTTCTTGACACTACACAACACGACAGGTATAGGGAAAGGGATATGAGGATGGTCATTCCGGCTCGGATGAACCGAGGCCGCATCCTACTCCGGAACATTGGTCCCATCCGTCGTGACCACCTCAGCCTTACCCGGCATCTTGATTACCGAGGTGTCTCTGCCAACCTGCGGTCACCTCGGGCCAGTGTTATGATCAACTACAACCGAGGTCCTGTCCAAGGACCTGACAACTGAACAGTATTGGACGTGAACTCTGACACATTGTTCGCTGCCCTCTGTCATTCCCTCCAAATTGTCCTCTATAAATAGCAGAATATTTCACTGAGAAAGGGGATGAATCTTTGGTAACAAAAGCTTGCTCATTCGGTGGATATTTTATAATCGAGTACTCGCTGATATACGGGGCAAGTAAGCATTAGAAAATGATTGACTCGTAAGGTGCAGATCGGATTAACCAAATAATGGACGAAACGGGAACCCGACCCGCGCCTATTCCTATACAGATTTAGACCCTTTTTTGGATATATGAGAGAGGGAAAGAAGCAGCTTTACTCTTCTCCTGGTAACTCTCTCCAATACAAAGCTGATGACAGCTACAGGCAATGATCCTCCGTTTTTTTATTTTTAATTACTTAAATTTACAGTGATTATTTAGAAAAAAAAAGCCTATTGTTACTTTAAGGTGAGAAAAAAAATCTTTCGCTAATAGGTCCAATTTCATCGATTATCGCGGGAATGGACTGAAAATGTTTCGTCTTTTCTTTGATCAGTAAAGGAGCTTTACGTTTACAGGTACTTGTCCTTTTTCGCCTTCGTCCCGTCTTCATAATATTCAATTCCGTTTTCATCCCGAATATTCATTTCTCATTGACTGCTGAAGCAAGTAACATGATGTGGGTCCGTACAGGAAAAATAAAACCCTCTAAATTTTTAATGACATCGATTTGGACTAATCTCGGCTAAAAAAATGTATCTTATTTTTTTCTTGACACTACACAACACGACAGGTATAGGGAAAGGGATATGAGGATGGTCATTCCGACTCGGATGAACCGAGGCCGCATCTTACTCCGGAACATTGGTCCCATCCGTCGTGACCACCTCGGCCTTACCCGGCATCTTGATGACCGAGGTGTCTCTGCCATCCTGCGGTCACCTCGGGGCAGTGTTATGATCAACTACAACCGAGGTCCTGTCCAAGGACCTGACAACTGAACAGTAGTGGACGTGACCTCTGACACATTGTCCGCTGCCTCCTGTCCTTCCCTCCAAATTGTCCTCTATAAATAGCAGATTATTCCCCTGAGAAAGGGGATGAATCTTTGGTAACAAAAGCTTGCTCATTTGGTGGATATTTTATAATCGAGTACTCGCTGATATACGTGGCAAGTAAGCATTAGAAAATGATTGACTCGTAAGGTGCAGATCGGATTAACCAAATAATGGACGAAACGGGTACCCGACCCGCGCCTATTCCTATACAGATTTAGACCCTTTTTTGGATATATGAGAGAGGGAAAGAAGCAGCTTTACTCTTCTCCGGGTAACCCTCTCCAATACAAAGCTGATGACAGCTACAGGCAATGATCCTCTGTTTTTTTATTTTTAATTACTTAAATTTACAGTGATTATTTAGGAAAAAAAAGCCTATTGTTACTTTAAGGGGAGAAAAAAAATCTTTCGCTAATAGGTCGTATTTCTTCGATTATTGTGCGGGAATGGACTGAAAATGTTTCGTCTTTTCTTTGAACAGTAAAGGAGCTTGACGTTTACAGGTACTTGTCCATTTTCGTCTTCGTCCTGTCTTCATAATATTCAATTCCGTCTTCGTCCCGAATATTCATTTCTCATTGACTGCTGAAGCAAGTAACATGATGTGGGTCCGTACAGGAAAAATAAAACCCTCTAAATTTTTAATGACATCGATTTGGACTAATTTCGGCTAAAAAAATGTATCTTATTTTTTTCTTGACACTACACAACACGACAGGTATAGGGAAAGGGATATGAGGATGGTCATTCCGGCTCGGATGAACCGAGGCCGCATCCTACTCCGATCTGCCATCCTGTGGTCACCTCGGAGCAGTGTTATGATCAACTACAACCGAGGTCCTGTTCAAGGACCTGACAACCGAACAATAGTGGACGTGACCTCTGACACATTGTCCGCTGCCCTCTGTCCTTCCCTCCAAATTGTCCTCTATAAATAGCAGATTATTCCACTGAGAAAGGGGATGAATCTTTGGTAACAAAAGCTTGCTCATTTGGTGGATATTTTATAATCGAGTACTCGCTGATATACGTGGCAAGTAAGCATTAGAAAATGATTGACTCGTAAGGTGCAGATCGGATTAACCAAATAATGGACGAAACGGGTACCCGATCCGCGCCCATTCCTATACAGATTTAGACCCTTTTTTGGATATATGAGAGAGGGAAAGAAGCAGCTTTACTCTTCTCCTGGTAACTCTCTCCAATACAAAGCTGATGACAGCTACAGGCAATGATCCTCTGTTTTTTTATTTTTAATTACTTAAAATTACAGTGATTATTTAGGAAAAAAAAAGCCTATTGATACTTTAAGGGGAGAAAAAAACTCTTTCGCTAATAGGTCCAATTTCATCAATTATTGTGCGGGAATGGACTGAAAATGTTTCGTCTTTTCTTTGATCAGTAAAGGAGCTTTACGTTTACAGGTACTTTCTCTTATTCGTCTTCGTCCTGTCTTCATAATATTCAATTCCGTTTTCGTCCCGAATATTCATTTCTCATTGACTGCTGAAGCAAGTAACATGATGTGGGTCCGTACAGGAAAAATAAAACCCTCTAAATTTTTAATGACATCGATTTGGACTAATCTCGGCTAAAAAAATGTATCTTATTTTTTTCATGACACTACACAACACGACAGGTATAGGGAAAGGGATATGAGGATGGTCATTCCGACTCGGATGAACCGAGGCCGCATCTTACTCCGGAACATTGGTCCCATCCGTCGTGACCACCTCGGCCTTACCCGGCATCTTGATGACCGAGGTGTCTCTGCCAACCTGCGGTCACCTCGGGCCAGTGTTATGATCAACTACAACCGAGGTCCTGTCCAAGGACCTGACAACTGAACAGTATTGGACGTGAACTCTGACACATTGTTCGCTGCCCTCTGTCATTCCCTCCAAATTGTCCTCTATAAATAGCAGAATATTTCACTGAGAAAGGGGATGAATCTTTGGTAACAAAAGCTTGCTCATTCGGTGGATATTTTATAATCGAGTTCTCGCTGATATACGGGGCAAGTAAGCATTAGAAAATGATTGACTCGTAAGGTGCAGATCGGATTAACCAAATAATGGACGAAACGGGTACCCAACCCGCGCCTATTCCTATACAGATTTAGACCCTTTTTTGGATATATGAGAGACGGAAAGAAGCAGCTTTACTCTTCTCCGGGTAACCTCTCCAATACAAAGCTGATGACAGCTACAGGCAATGATCCTCCGTTTTTTTATTTTTAATTACTTAAATTTACAGTGATTATTTAGGAAAAAAAAGCCTATTGTTACTTTAAGGTGAGAAAAAAAATCTTTCGCTAATAGGTCCAATTTCATCGATTATCGCGGGAATGGACTGAAAATGTTTCGTCTTTTTTTTTTATCAGTAAAGGAGCTTTACGTTTACAGGTACTTGTCCTTTTTCGCCTTCGTCCCGTCTTCATAATATTCAATTCCGTTTTCATCCCGAATATTCATTTCTCATTGACTGCTGAAGCAAGTAACATGATGTGGGTCCGTACAGGAAAAATAAAACCCTCTAAATTTTTAATGACATCGATTTGGACTAATCTCGGCTAAAAAAATGTATCTTATTTTTTTCATGACACTACACAACACGACAGGTATAGGGAAAGGGATATGAGGATGGTCATTCCGACTCGGATGAACCGAGGCCGCATCTTTCTCCGGAACATTGGTCCCATCCGTCGTGACCACCTCGGCCTTACCCGGCATCTTGATGACCGAGGTGTCTCTGCCAACCTGCGGTCACCTCGGGCCAGTGTTATGATCAACTACAACCGAGGTCCTGTCCAAGGACCTGACAACTGAACAGTATTGGACGTGAACTCTGACACATTGTTCGCTGCCCTCTGTCATTCCCTCCAAATTGTCCTCTATAAATAGCAGAATATTTCACTGAGAAAGGGGATGAATCTTTGGTAACAAAAGCTTGCTCATTCGGTGGATATTTTATAATCGAGTACTCGCTGATATACGGAGCAAGTAAGCATTAGAAAATGATTGACTCGTAAGGTGCAGATCGGATTAACCAAATAATGGACGAAACGGGTACCCAACCCGCGCCTATTCCTATACAGATTTAGACCCTTTTTTGGATATATGAGAGACGGAAAGAAGCAGCTTTACTCTTCTCCGGGTAACCCTCTCCAATACAAAGCTGATGACAGCTACAGGCAATGATCCTCCGTTTTTTTATTTTTAATTACTTAAATTTACAGTGATTATTTAGGAAAAAAAAGCCTATTGTTACTTTAAGGTGAGAAAAAAAATCTTTCGCTAATAGGTCCAATTTCATCGATTATCGCGGGAATGGACTGAAAATGTTTCGTCTTTTCTTTGATCAGTAAAGGAGCTTTACGTTTACAGGTACTTGTCCTTTTTCGCCTTCGTCCCGTCTTCATAATATTCAATTCCGTTTTCGTCCCGAATATTCATTTCTCATTGACTGCTGAAGTAAGTAACATGATGTGGGTCCGTACAGGAAAAATAAAACCCTCTAAATTTTTAATGACATCGATTTGGACTAATTTCGGCTAAAAAAATGTATCTTATTTTTTCTTGACACTACACAACACGACAGGTATAGGGAAAGGGATATGAGGATGGTCATTCCGTCTCGGATGAACCGAGGCCGCATCCTACTCCGGAACATTGGTCCCATCCGTCGTGACCACCTCAGCCTTACCCGGCATCTTGATGACCGAGGTGTCTCTGCCATCCTGCGGTCACCTCGGGGCAGTGTTATGATCAACTACAACCGAGGTCCTGTCCAAGGACCTGACAACTGAACAGTATTGGACGTGAACTCTGACACATTGTTCGCTGCCCTCTGTCATTCCCTCCAAATTGTCCTCTATAAATAGCAGAATATTTCACTGAGAAAGGGGATGAATCTTTGGTAACAAAAGCTTGCTCATTCGGTGGATATTTTATAATCGAGTACTCGCTGATATACGGGGCAAGTAAGCATTAGAAAATGATTGACTCGTAAGGTGCAGATCGGATTAACCAAATAATGGACGAAACGGGTACCCAACCCGCGCCTATTCCTATACAGATTTAGACCCTTTTTTGGATATATGAGAGACGGAAAGAAGCAGCTTTACTCTTCTCCGGGTAACCCTCTCCAATACAAAGCTGATGACAGCTACAGGCAATGATCCTCCGTTTTTTTATTTTTAATTACTTAAATTTACAGTGATTATTTAGAAAAAAAAAGCCTATTGTTACTTTAAGGTGAGAAAAAAAATCTTTCGCTAATAGGTCCAATTTCATCGATTATCGCGGGAATGTACTGAAAATGTTTCGTCTTTTCTTTGATCAGTAAAGGAGCTTTACGTTTACAGGTACTTGTCCTTTTTCGCCTTCGTCCCGTCTTCATAATATTCAATTCCGTTTTCATCCCGAATATTCATTTCTCATTGACTGCTGAAGCAAGTAACATGATGTGGGTCCGTACAGGAAAAATAAAACCCTCTAAATTTTTAATGACATCGATTTGGACTAATCTCGGCTAAAAAAATGTATCTTATTTTTTTCTTGACACTACACAACACGACAGGTATAGGGAAAGGGATATGAGGATGGTCATTCCGTCTCGGATGAACCGAGGCCGCATCCTACTCCGGAACATTGGTCCCATCCGTCGTGACCACCTCAGCCTTACCCGGCATCTTGATGACCGAGGTGTCTCTGCCATCCTGCGGTCACCTCGGGGCAGTGTTATGATCAACTACAACCGAGGTCCTGTCCAAGGACCTGACAACTGAACAGTAGTGGACGTGACCTCTGACACATTGTCCGCTGCCTCCTGTCCTTCCCTCCAAATTGTCCTCTATAAATAGCAGATTATTCCCCTGAGAAAGGGGATGAATCTTTGGTAACAAAAGCTTGCTCATTTGGTGGATATTTTATAATCGAGTACTCGCTGATATACGTGGCAAGTAAGCATTAGAAAATGATTGACTCGTAAGGTGCAGATCGGATTAACCAAATAATGGACGAAACGGGTACCCGACCCGCGCCTATTCCTATACAGATTTAGACCCTTTTTTGGATATATGAGAGACGGAAAGAAGCAGCTTTACTCTTCTCCGGGTAACCCTCTCCAATACAAAGCTGATGACAGCTACAGGCAATGATCCTTCGTTTTTTTATTTTTAATTACTTAAATTTTCAGTGATTATTTAGAAAAAAAAAGCCTATTGTTACTTTAAGGTGAGAAAAAAAATCTTTCGCTAATAGGTCCAATTTCATCGATTATCGCGGGAATGGACTGAAAATGTTTCGTCTTTTCTTTGATCAGTACAGGAGCTTTACGTTTACAGGTACTTGTCCTTTTTCGCCTTCGTCCCGTCTTCATAATATTCAATTCCGTTTTCATCCCGAATATTCATTTCTCATTGACTGCTGAAGCAAGTAACATGATGTGGGTCCGTACAGGAAAAATAAAACCCTCTAAATTTTTAATGACATCGATTTGGACTAATCTCGGCTAAAAAAATGTATCTTATTTTTTTCTTGACACTACACAACACGACAGGTATAGGGAAAGGGATATGAGGATGGTCATTCCGACTCGGATGAACCGAGGCCGCATCTTACTCCGGAACATTGGTCCCATCCGTCGTGACCACCTCGGCCTTACCCGGCATCTTGATGACCGAGGTGTCTCTGCCAACCTGCGGTCACCTCGGGCCAGTGTTATGATCAACTACAACCGAGGTCCTGTCCAAGGACCTGACAACTGAACAGTATTGGACGTGAACTCTGACACATTGTTCGCTGCCTCCTGTCCTTCCCTCCAAATTGTCCTCTATAAATAGCAGATTATTCCACTGAGAAAGGGGATGAATCTTTGGTAACAAAAGCTTGCTCATTCGGTGGATATTTTATAATCGAGTACTCGCTGATATACGGGGCAAGTAAGCATTAGAAAATGATTGACTCGTAAGGTGCAGATCGGATTAACCAAATAATGGACGAAACGGGTACCCAACCCGCGCCTATTCCTATACAGATTTAGACCCTTTTTTGGATATATGAGAGAGGGAAAGAAGCAGCTTTACTCTTCTCCGGGTAACCCTCTCCAATACAAAGCTGATGACAGCTACAGGCAATGATCCTCTGTTTTTTTATTTTTAATTACTTAAATTTACAGTGATTATTTAGGAAAAAAAAGCCTATTGTTACTTTAAGGGGAGAAAAAAAATCTTTCGCTAATAGGTCGTATTTCTTCGATTATTGTGCGGGAATGGACTGAAAATGTTTCGTCTTTTCTTTGAACAGTAAAGGAGCTTGACGTTTACAGGTACTTGTCCATTTTCGTCTTCGTCCTGTTTTCATAATATTCAATTCCGTCTTCGTCCCGAATATTCATTTCTCATTGACTGCTGAAGCAAGTAACATGATGTGGGTCCGTACAGGAAAAATAAAACCCTCTAAATTTTTAATGACATCGATTTGGACTAATTTCGGCTAAAAAAATGTATCTTATTTTTTTCTTGACACTACACAACACGACAGGTATAGGGAAAGGGATATGAGGATGGTCATTCCGGCTCGGATGAACCGAGGCCGCATCCTACTCCGGAACATTGGTCCCATCCGTCGTGACCACCTCAGCCTTACCCGGCATCTTGATTACCGAGGTGTTTCTGCCATTCTGTGGTCACCTCGGAGCAGTGTTATGATCAACTACAACCGAGGTCCTGTTCAAGGACCTGACAACCGAACAATAGTGGACGTGACCTCTGACACATTGTCCGCTGCCCTCTGTCCTTCCCTCCAAATTGTCCTCTATAAATAGCAGAATATTCCCCTGAGAAAGGGGATGAATCTTTGGTAACAAAAGCTTGCTCATTTGGTGGATATTTTATAATCGAGTACTCGCTGATATACGTGGCAAGTAAGCATTAGAAAATGATTGACTCGTAAGGTGCAGATCGGATTAACCAAATAATGGACGAAACGGGTACCCGATCCGCGCCCATTCCTATACAGATTTAGACCCTTTTTTGGATATATGAGAGAGGGAAAGAAGCAGCTTTACTCTTCTCCTGGTAACTCTCTCCAATACAAAGCTGATTACAGCTACAGGCAATGATCCTCTGTTTTTTTATTTTTAATTACTTAAATTTACAGTGATTATTTAGGAAAAAAAGGCCTATTGTTACTTTAAGGGGAGAAAAAAACTCTTTCGCTAATAGGTCCAATTTCATCGATTATTGTGCGGGAATGGACTGAAAATGTTTCGTCTTTTCTTTGATCAGTAAAGGAGCTTTACGTTTACAGGTACTTGTCCTTTTTCGTCTTCGTCCTGTCTTCATAATATTCAATTCCGTTTTCGTCCCGAATATTCATTTCTCATTGACTGCTGAAGCAAGTAACAAGATGTGGGTCCGTACAGGAAAAATAAAACCCTCTAAATTTTTAATGACATCGATTTGGACTAATTTCGGCTAAAAATGTATCTTATTTTTTTCTTGACACTACACAACACGACAGGTATAGGGAAAGGGATATGAGGATGGTCATTCCGACTCGGATGAACCAAGGCCGCATCCTACTCCGGAACATTGGTCCCATCCGTCGTGACCACCTCGGCCTTACCCGGCATCTTGATGACCGAGGTGTCTCTGCCATCCTGCGGTCACCTCGGGGCAGTGTTATGATCAACTACAACCGAGGTCCTGTCCAAGGACCTGACAACTGAACAGTAGTGGACGTGACCTCTGACACATTGTCCGCTGCCCTCTGTCCTTCCCTCCAAATTGTCCTCTATAAATAGCAGATTATTCCACTGAGAAAGGGGATGAATCTTTGGTAACAAAAGCTTGCTCATTCGGTGGATATTTTATAATCGAGTACTCGCTGATATACGGGGCAAGTAAGCATTAGAAAATGATTGACTCGTAAGGTGCAGATCGGATTAACCAAATAATGGACGAAACGGGTACCCAACCCGCTCCTATTCCTATACAGATTTAGACCCTTTTTTGGATATATGAGAGACGGAAAGAAGCAGCTTTACTCTTCTCCAGGTAATCCTCTCCAATACAAAGCTGATGAAAGCTACAGGCAATGATCCTCTGTTTTTTATTTTTAATTACTTAAATTTACAGTGATTATTTAGGAAAAAAAAAGTCTATTGTTACTGCATGGGGAGAAAAAAACTATTTCGCTAATGGGTCGTATTTCATCGATTATCGTGCGGGAATGGACTGAAAATGCTTCGTCTTTTCTTTGATCAGTAAAGGAGCTTGACGTTTACAAGTACTTGTCCATTTCCGTCTTCGTCCCGTCTTCATAGTATTCAATTCCGTCTTCGTCCCGAATATTCATTTCTCATTGACTGCTGAAGCAAGTAACATGATGTGGGTCCGTACAGGAAAAATAAAACCTTCTAAATTTTTAATGACATCGATTTGGACTAATCTCGGCTAAAAAAATGTATCTTATTTTTTTCTTGACACTACACAACACGACAGGTATAGGGAAAGGGATATGAGGATGGTCATTCCGACTCGGATGAACCGAGGCCGCATCTTACTCCGGAACATTGGTCCCATCCGTCGTGACCACCTCGGCCTTACCCGGCATCTTGATGACCGAGGTGTCTCTGCCAACCTGCGGTCACCTCGGGCCAGTGTTATGATCAACTACAACCGAGGTCCTGTCTAAGGACCTGACAACTGAACAGTATTGGACGTGAACTCTGACACATTGTTCGCTGCCCTCTGTCATTCCCTCCAAATTGTCCTCTATAAATAGCAGAATATTTCACTGAGAAAGGGGATGAATCTTTGGTAACAAAAGCTTGCTCATTCGGTGGATATTTTATAATCGAGTACTCGCTGATATACGGAGCAAGTAAGCATTAGAAAATGATTGACTCGTAAGGTGCAGATCGGATTAACCAAATAATGGACGAAACGGGTACCCAACCCGCGCCTATTCCTATACAGATTTAGACCCTTTTTTGGATATATGAGAGACGGAAAGAAGCAGCTTTACTCTTCTCCGGGTAACCCTCTCCAATACAAAGCTGATGACAGCTACAGGCAATGATCCTCCATTTTTTTATTTTTAATTACTTAAATTTACAGTGATTATTTAGGAAAAAAAAGCCTATTGTTACTTTAAGGTGAGAAAAAAAATCTTTCGCTAATAGGTCCAATTTCATCGATTATCGCGGGAATGGACTGAAAATGTTTCGTCTTTTCTTTGATCAGTAAAGGAGCTTTACGTTTACAGGTACTTGTCCTTTTTCGCCTTCGTCCCGTCTTCATAATATTCAATTCCGTTTTCGTCCCGAATATTCATTTCTCATTGACTGCTGAAGCAAGTAACATGATGTGGGTCCGTACAGGAAAAATAAAACCCTCTAAATTTTTAATGACATCGATTTGGACTAATTTCGGCTAAAAAAATGTATCTTATTTTTTCTTGACACTACACAACACGACAGGTATAGGGAAAGGGATATGAGGATGGTCATTCCGGCTCGGATGAACCGAGGCCGCATCCTACTCCGGAACATTGGTCCCATCCGTCGTGACCACCTCAGCCTTACCCGGCATCTTGATTACCGAGGTGTTTCTGCCATCCTGTGGTCACCTCGGAGCAGTGTTATGATCAACTACAACCGAGGTCCTGTTCAAGGACCTGACAACCGAACAATAGTGGACGTGACCTCTGACACATTGTCCGCTGCCCTCTGTCCTTCCCTCCAAATTGTCCTCTATAAATAGCAGAATATTCCCCTGAGAAAGGGGATGAATCTTTGGTAACAAAAGCTTGCTCATTTGGTGGATATTTTATAATCGAGTACTCGCTGATATACGTGGCAAGTAAGCATTAGAAAATGATTGACTCGTAAGGTGCAGATCGGATTAACCAAATAATGGACGAAACGGGTACCCGATCCGCGCCCATTCCTATACAGATTTAGACCCTTTTTTGGATATATGAGAGAGGGAAAGAAGCAGCTTTACTCTTCTCCTGGTAACTCTCTCCAATACAAAGCTGATGACAGCTACAGGCAATGATCCTCTGTTTTTTTATTTTTAATTACTTAAATTTACAGTGATTATTTAGGAAAAAAAGGCCTATTGTTACTTTAAGGGGAGAAAAAAACTCTTTCGCTAATAGGTCCAATTTCATCGATTATTGTGCGGGAATGGACTGAAAATGTTTCGTCTTTTCTTTGATCAGTAAAGGAGCTTTACGTTTACAGGTACTTGTCCTTTTTCGTCTTCGTCCTGTCTTCATAATATTCAATTCCGTTTTCGTCCCGAATATTCATTTCTCATTGACTGCTGAAGCAAGTAACAAGATGTGGGTCCGTACAGGAAAAATAAAACCCTCTAAATTTTTAATGACATCGATTTGGACTAATTTCGGCTAAAAAAATGTATCTTATTTTTTTCTTGACACTACACAACACGACAGGTATAGGGAAAGGGATATGAGGATGGTCATTCCGACTCGGATGAACCAAGGCCGCATCCTACTCCGGAACATTGGTCCCATCCGTCGTGACCACCTCGGCCTTACCCGGCATCTTGATGACCGAGGTGTCTCTGCCATCCTGCGGTCACCTCGGGGCAGTGTTATGATCAACTACAACCGAGGTCCTGTCCAAGGACCTGACAACTGAACAGTAGTGGACGTGACCTCTGACACATTGTCCGCTGCCCTCTGTCCTTCCCTCCAAATTGTCCTCTATAAATAGCAGATTATTCCACTGAGAAAGGGGATGAATCTTTGGTAACAAAAGCTTGCTCATTCGGTGGATATTTTATAATCGAGTACTCGCTGATATACGGGGCAAGTAAGCATTAGAAAATGATTGACTCGTAAGGTGCAGATCGGATTAACCAAATAATGGACGAAACGGGTACCCAACCCGCTCCTATTCCTATACAGATTTAGACCCTTTTTTGGATATATGAGAGACGGAAAGAAGCAGCTTTACTCTTCTCCGGGTAATCCTCTCCAATACAAAGCTGATGACAGCTACAGGCAATGATCCTCTGTTTTTTATTTTTAATTACTTAAATTTACAGTGATTATTTAGGAAAAAAAAAGTCTATTGTTACTGTATGGGGAGAAAAAAACTATTTCGCTAATGGGTCGTATTTCATCGATTATCGTGCGGGAATGGACTGAAAATGCTTCGTCTTTTCTTTGATCAGTAAAGGAGCTTGACGTTTACAAGTACTTGTCCATTTCCGTCTTCGTCCCGTCTTCGTAGTATTCAATTCCGTCTTCGTCCCGAATATTCATTTCTCATTGACTGCTGAAGCAAGTAACATGATGTGGGTCCGTACAGGAAAAATAAAACCCTCTAAATTTTTAATGACATCGATTTGGACTAATTTCGGCTAAAAAAATGTATCTTATTTTTTTCTTGACACTACACAACACGACAGGTATAGGGAAAGGGATATGAGGATGGTCATTCCGGCTCGGATGAACCGAGGCCGCATCCTACTCCGGAACATTGGTCCCATCCGTCGTGACCACCTCAGCCTTACCCGGCATCTTGATTACCGAGGTGTTTCTGCCATCCTGTGGTCACCTCGGAGCAGTGTTATGATCAACTACAACCGAGGTCCTGTTCAAGGACCTGACAACCGAACAATAGTGGACGTGACCTCTGACACATTGTCCGCTGCCCTCTGTCCTTCCCTCCAAATTGTCCTCTATAAATAGCAGAATATTCCCCTGAGAAAGGGGATGAATCTTTGGTAACAAAAGCTTGCTCATTTGGTGGATATTTTATAATCGAGTACTCGCTGATATACGTGGCAAGTAAGCATTAGAAAATGATTGACTCGTAAGGTGCAGATCGGATTAACCAAATAATGGACGAAACGGGTACCCGATCCGCGCCCATTCCTATACAGATTTAGACCCTTTTTTGGATATATGAGAGAGGGAAAGAAGCAGCTTTACTCTTCTCCTGGTAACTCTCTCCAATACAAAGCTGATGACAGCTACAGGCAATGATCCTCTGTTTTTTTATTTTTAATTACTTAAATTTACAGTGATTATTTAGGAAAAAAAAGCCTATTGATACTTTAAGGGGAGAAAAAAACTCTTTCGCTAATAGGTCCAATTTCATCAATTATTGTGCGGGAATGGACTGAAAATGTTTCGTCTTTTCTTTGATCAGTAAAGGAGCTTTACGTTTACAGGTACTTTCTCTTATTCGTCTTCGTCCTGTCTTCATAATATTCAATTCCGTTTTCGTCCCGAATATTCATTTCTCATTGACTGCTGAAGCAAGTAACATGATGTGGGTCCGTACAGGAAAAATAAAACCCTCTAAATTTTTAATGACATCGATTTGGACTAATTTCAGCTAAAAAAATGTATCTTATTTTTTTCATGACACTACACAACAAGACAGGTGTAGGGAAAGGGATATGAGGATGGTCATTCCGACTCGGATGAACCAAGGCCGCATCCTACTCCGGAACATTGGTCCCATCCGTCGTGACCACCTCAGCCTTACCCGGCATCTTGATTACCGAGGTGTTTCTGCCATCCTGTGGTCACCTCGGAGCAGTGTTATGATCAACTACAACCGAGGTCCTGTTCAAGGACCTGACAACCGAACAATAGTGGACGTGACCTCTGACACATTGTCCGCTGCCCTCTGTCCTTCCCTCCAAATTGTCCTCTATAAATAGCAGAATATTCCCCTGAGAAAGGGGATGAATCTTTGGTAACAAAAGCTTGCTCATTTGGTGGATATTTTATAATCGAGTACTCGCTGATATACGTGGCAAGTAAGCATTAGAAAATGATTGACTCGTAAGGTGCAGATCGGATTAACCAAATAATGGACGAAACGGGTACCCGATCCGCGCCCATTCCTATACAGATTTAGACCCTTTTTTGGATATATGAGAGAGGGAAAGAAGCAGCTTTACTCTTCTCCTGGTAACTCTCTCCAATACAAAGCTGATGAAAGCTACAGGCAATGATCCTCTGTTTTTTATTTTTAATTACTTAAATTTACAGTGATTATTTAGGAAAAAAAAAGTCTATTGTTACTGTATGGGGAGAAAAAAACTATTTCGCTAATGGGTCGTATTTCATCGATTATCGTGCGGGAATGGACTGAAAATGCTTCGTCTTTTCTTTGATCAGTAAAGGAGCTTGACGTTTACAAGTACTTGTCCATTTCCGTCTTCGTCCCGTCTTCATAGTATTCAATTCCGTCTTCGTCCCGAATATTTATTTCTCATTGACTGCTGAAGCAAGTAACAAGATGTGGGTCCGTACAGGAAAAATAAAACCCTCTAAATTTTTAATGACATCGATTTGGACTAATTTCGGCTAAAAAAATGTATCTTATTTTTTCTTGACACTACACAACACGACAGGTATAGGGAAAGGGATATGAGGATGGTCATTCCGGCTCGGATGAACCGAGGCCGCATCCTACTCCGGAACATTGGTCCCATCCGTCGTGACCACCTCAGCCTTACCCGGCATCTTGATTACCGAGGTGTTTCTGCCATCCTGTGGTCACCTCGGAGCAGTGTTATGATCAACTACAACCGAGGTCCTGTTCAAGGACCTGACAACCGAACAATAGTGGACGTGACCTCTGACACATTGTCCGCTGCCCTCTGTCCTTCCCTCCAAATTGTCCTCTATAAATAGCAGAATATTCCCCTGAGAAAGGGGATGAATCTTTGGTAACAAAAGCTTGCTCATTTGGTGGATATTTTATAATCGAGTACTCGCTGATATACGTGGCAAGTAAGCATTAGAAAATGATTGACTCGTAAGGTGCAGATCGGATTAACCAAATAATGGACGAAACGGGTACCCGATCCGCGCCCATTCCTATACAGATTTAGACCCTTTTTTGGATATATGAGAGAGGGAAAGAAGCAGCTTTACTCTTCTCCTGGTAACTCTCTCCAATACAAAGCTGATGACAGCTACAGGCAATGATCCTCTGTTTTTTTATTTTTAATTACTTAAATTTACAGTGATTATTTAGGAAAAAAAGGCCTATTGTTACTTTAAGGGGAGAAAAAAACTCTTTCGCTAATAGGTCCAATTTCATCGATTATTGTGCGGGAATGGACTGAAAATGTTTCGTCTTTTCTTTGATCAGTAAAGGAGCTTTACGTTTACAGGTACTTGTCCTTTTTCGTCTTCGTCCTGTCTTCATAATATTCAATTCCGTTTTCGTCCCGAATATTCATTTCTCATTGACTGCTGAAGCAAGTAACAAGATGTGGGTCCGTACAGGAAAAATAAAACCCTCTAAATTTTTAATGACATCGATTTGGACTAATTTCGGCTAAAAAAATGTATCTTATTTTTTTCTTGACACTACACAACACGACAGGTATAGGGAAAGGGATATGAGGATGGTCATTCCGACTCGGATGAACCAAGGCCGCATCCTACTCCGGAACATTGGTCCCATCCGTCGTGACCACCTCGGCCTTACCCGGCATCTTGATGACCGAGGTGTCTCTGCCATCCTGCGGTCACCTCGGGGCAGTGTTATGATCAACTACAACCGAGGTCCTGTCCAAGGACCTGACAACTGAACAGTAGTGGACGTGACCTCTGACACATTGTCCGCTGCCCTCTGTCCTTCCCTCCAAATTGTCCTCTATAAATAGCAGATTATTCCACTGAGAAAGGGGATGAATCTTTGGTAACAAAAGCTTGCTCATTCGGTGGATATTTTATAATCGAGTACTCGCTGATATACGGGGCAAGTAAGCATTAGAAAATGATTGACTCGTAAGGTGCAGATCGGATTAACCAAATAATGGACGAAACGGGTACCCAACCCGCTCCTATTCCTATACAGATTTAGACCCTTTTTTGGATATATGAGAGACGGAAAGAAGCAGCTTTACTCTTCTCCGGGTAATCCTCTCCAATACAAAGCTGATGACAGCTACAGGCAATGATCCTCTGTTTTTTATTTTTAATTACTTAAATTTACAGTGATTATTTAGGAAAAAAAAAGTCTATTGTTACTGTATGGGGAGAAAAAAACTATTTCGCTAATGGGTCGTATTTCATCGATTATCGTGCGGGAATGGACTGAAAATGCTTCGTCTTTTCTTTGATCAGTAAAGGAGCTTGACGTTTACAAGTACTTGTCCATTTCCGTCTTCGTCCCGTCTTCGTAGTATTCAATTCCGTCTTCGTCCCGAATATTCATTTCTCATTGACTGCTGAAGCAAGTAACATGATGTGGGTCCGTACAGGAAAAATAAAACCCTCTAAATTTTTAATGACATCGATTTGGACTAATTTCGGCTAAAAAAATGTATCTTATTTTTTTCTTGACACTACACAACACGACAGGTATAGGGAAAGGGATATGAGGATGGTCATTCCGGCTCGGATGAACCGAGGCCGCATCCTACTCCGGAACATTGGTCCCATCCGTCGTGACCACCTCAGCCTTACCCGGCATCTTGATTACCGAGGTGTTTCTGCCATCCTGTGGTCACCTCGGAGCAGTGTTATGATCAACTACAACCGAGGTCCTGTTCAAGGACCTGACAACCGAACAATAGTGGACGTGACCTCTGACACATTGTCCGCTGCCCTCTGTCCTTCCCTCCAAATTGTCCTCTATAAATAGCAGAATATTCCCCTGAGAAAGGGGATGAATCTTTGGTAACAAAAGCTTGCTCATTTGGTGGATATTTTATAATCGAGTACTCGCTGATATACGTGGCAAGTAAGCATTAGAAAATGATTGACTCGTAAGGTGCAGATCGGATTAACCAAATAATGGACGAAACGGGTACCCGATCCGCGCCCATTCCTATACAGATTTAGACCCTTTTTTGGATATATGAGAGAGGGAAAGAAGCAGCTTTACTCTTCTCCTGGTAACTCTCTCCAATACAAAGCTGATGACAGCTACAGGCAATGATCCTCTGTTTTTTTATTTTTAATTACTTAAATTTACAGTGATTATTTAGGAAAAAAAAGCCTATTGATACTTTAAGGGGAGAAAAAAACTCTTTCGCTAATAGGTCCAATTTCATCAATTATTGTGCGGGAATGGACTGAAAATGTTTCGTCTTTTCTTTGATCAGTAAAGGAGCTTTACGTTTACAGGTACTTTCTCTTATTCGTCTTCGTCCTGTCTTCATAATATTCAATTCCGTTTTCGTCCCGAATATTCATTTCTCATTGACTGCTGAAGCAAGTAACATGATGTGGGTCCGTACAGGAAAAATAAAACCCTCTAAATTTTTAATGACATCGATTTGGACTAATTTCAGCTAAAAAAATGTATCTTATTTTTTTCATGACACTACACAACAAGACAGGTGTAGGGAAAGGGATATGAGGATGGTCATTCCGACTCGGATGAACCAAGGCCGCATCCTACTCCGGAACATTGGTCCCATCCGTCGTGACCACCTCAGCCTTACCCGGCATCTTGATTACCGAGGTGTTTCTGCCATCCTGTGGTCACCTCGGAGCAGTGTTATGATCAACTACAACCGAGGTCCTGTTCAAGGACCTGACAACCGAACAATAGTGGACGTGACCTCTGACACATTGTCCGCTGCCCTCTGTCCTTCCCTCCAAATTGTCCTCTATAAATAGCAGAATATTCCCCTGAGAAAGGGGATGAATCTTTGGTAACAAAAGCTTGCTCATTTGGTGGATATTTTATAATCGAGTACTCGCTGATATACGTGGCAAGTAAGCATTAGAAAATGATTGACTCGTAAGGTGCAGATCGGATTAACCAAATAATGGACGAAACGGGTACCCGATCCGCGCCCATTCCTATACAGATTTAGACCCTTTTTTGGATATATGAGAGAGGGAAAGAAGCAGCTTTACTCTTCTCCTGGTAACTCTCTCCAATACAAAGCTGATGAAAGCTACAGGCAATGATCCTCTGTTTTTTATTTTTAATTACTTAAATTTACAGTGATTATTTAGGAAAAAAAAAGTCTATTGTTACTGCATGGGGAGAAAAAAACTATTTCGCTAATGGGTCGTATTTCATCGATTATCGTGCGGGAATGGACTGAAAATGCTTCGTCTTTTCTTTGATCAGTAAAGGAGCTTGACGTTTACAAGTACTTGTCCATTTCCGTCTTCGTCCCGTCTTCATAGTATTCAATTCCGTCTTCGTCCCGAATATTCATTTCTCATTGACTGCTGAAGCAAGTAACATGATGTGGGTCCGTACAGGAAAAATAAAACCCTCTAAATTTTTAATGACATCGATTTGGACTAATTTCGGCTAAAAAAATGTATCTTATTTTTTTCTTGACACTACACAACACGACAGGTATAGGGAAAGGGATATGAGGATGGTCATTCCGGCTCGGATGAACCGAGGCCGCATCCTACTCCGGAACATTGGTCCCATCCGTCGTGACCACCTCAGCCTTACCCGGCATCTTGATTACCGAGGTGTTTCTGCCATCCTGTGGTCACCTCGGAGCAGTGTTATGATCAACTACAACCGAGGTCCTGTTCAAGGACCTGACAACCGAACAATAGTGGACGTGACCTCTGACACATTGTCCGCTGCCCTCTGTCCTTCCCTCCAAATTGTCCTCTATAAATAGCAGAATATTCCCCTGAGAAAGGGGATGAATCTTTGGTAACAAAAGCTTGCTCATTTGGTGGATATTTTATAATCGAGTACTCGCTGATATACGTGGCAAGTAAGCATTAGAAAATGATTGACTCGTAAGGTGCAGATCGGATTAACCAAATAATGGACGAAACGGGTACCCGATCCGCGCCCATTCCTATACAGATTTAGACCCTTTTTTGGATATATGAGAGAGGGAAAGAAGCAGCTTTACTCTTCTCCTGGTAACTCTCTCCAATACAAAGCTGATGAAAGCTACAGGCAATGATCCTCTGTTTTTTATTTTTAATTACTTAAATTTACAGTGATTATTTAGGAAAAAAAAAGTCTATTGTTACTGTATGGGGAGAAAAAAACTATTTCGCTAATGGGTCGTATTTCATCGATTATCGTGCGGGAATGGACTGAAAATGCTTCGTCTTTTCTTTGATCAGTAAAGGAGCTTGACGTTTACAAGTACTTGTCCATTTCCGTCTTCGTCCCGTCTTCATAGTATTCAATTCCGTCTTCGTCCCGAATATTTATTTCTCATTGACTGCTGAAGCAAGTAACAAGATGTGGGTCCGTACAGGAAAAATAAAACCCTCTAAATTTTTAATGACATCGATTTGGACTAATTTCGGCTAAAAAAATGTATCTTATTTTTTCTTGACACTACACAACACGACAGGTATAGGGAAAGGGATATGAGGATGGTCATTCCGGCTCGGATGAACCGAGGCCGCATCCTACTCCGGAACATTGGTCCCATCCGTCGTGACCACCTCAGCCTTACCCGGCATCTTGATTACCGAGGTGTTTCTGCCATCCTGTGGTCACCTCGGAGCAGTGTTATGATCAACTACAACCGAGGTCCTGTTCAAGGACCTGACAACCGAACAATAGTGGACGTGACCTCTGACACATTGTCCGCTGCCCTCTGTCCTTCCCTCCAAATTGTCCTCTATAAATAGCAGAATATTCCCCTGAGAAAGGGGATGAATCTTTGGTAACAAAAGCTTGCTCATTTGGTGGATATTTTATAATCGAGTACTCGCTGATATACGTGGCAAGTAAGCATTAGAAAATGATTGACTCGTAAGGTGCAGATCGGATTAACCAAATAATGGACGAAACGGGTACCCGATCCGCGCCCATTCCTATACAGATTTAGACCCTTTTTTGGATATATGAGAGAGGGAAAGAAGCAGCTTTACTCTTCTCCTGGTAACTCTCTCCAATACAAAGCTGATGACAGCTACAGGCAATGATCCTCTGTTTTTTTATTTTTAATTACTTAAATTTACAGTGATTATTTAGGAAAAAAAGGCCTATTGTTACTTTAAGGGGAGAAAAAAACTCTTTCGCTAATAGGTCCAATTTCATCGATTATTGTGCGGGAATGGACTGAAAATGTTTCGTCTTTTCTTTGATCAGTAAAGGAGCTTTACGTTTACAGGTACTTGTCCTTTTTCGTCTTCGTCCTGTCTTCATAATATTCAATTCCGTTTTCGTCCCGAATATTCATTTCTCATTGACTGCTGAAGCAAGTAACAAGATGTGGGTCCGTACAGGAAAAATAAAACCCTCTAAATTTTTAATGACATCGATTTGGACTAATTTCGGCTAAAAAAATGTATCTTATTTTTTTCTTGACACTACACAACACGACAGGTATAGGGAAAGGGATATGAGGATGGTCATTCCGACTCGGATGAACCAAGGCCGCATCCTACTCCGGAACATTGGTCCCATCCGTCGTGACCACCTCGGCCTTACCCGGCATCTTGATGACCGAGGTGTCTCTGCCATCCTGCGGTCACCTCGGGGCAGTGTTATGATCAACTACAACCGAGGTCCTGTCCAAGGACCTGACAACTGAACAGTAGTGGACGTGACCTCTGACACATTGTCCGCTGCCCTCTGTCCTTCCCTCCAAATTGTCCTCTATAAATAGCAGATTATTCCACTGAGAAAGGGGATGAATCTTTGGTAACAAAAGCTTGCTCATTCGGTGGATATTTTATAATCGAGTACTCGCTGATATACGGGGCAAGTAAGCATTAGAAAATGATTGACTCGTAAGGTGCAGATCGGATTAACCAAATAATGGACGAAACGGGTACCCAACCCGCTCCTATTCCTATACAGATTTAGACCCTTTTTTGGATATATGAGAGACGGAAAGAAGCAGCTTTACTCTTCTCCGGGTAATCCTCTCCAATACAAAGCTGATGACAGCTACAGGCAATGATCCTCTGTTTTTTATTTTTAATTACTTAAATTTACAGTGATTATTTAGGAAAAAAAAAGTCTATTGTTACTGTATGGGGAGAAAAAAACTATTTCGCTAATGGGTCGTATTTCATCGATTATCGTGCGGGAATGGACTGAAAATGCTTCGTCTTTTCTTTGATCAGTAAAGGAGCTTGACGTTTACAAGTACTTGTCCATTTCCGTCTTCGTCCCGTCTTCGTAGTATTCAATTCCGTCTTCGTCCCGAATATTCATTTCTCATTGACTGCTGAAGCAAGTAACATGATGTGGGTCCGTACAGGAAAAATAAAACCCTCTAAATTTTTAATGACATCGATTTGGACTAATTTCGGCTAAAAAAATGTATCTTATTTTTTTCTTGACACTACACAACACGACAGGTATAGGGAAAGGGATATGAGGATGGTCATTCCGGCTCGGATGAACCGAGGCCGCATCCTACTCCGGAACATTGGTCCCATCCGTCGTGACCACCTCAGCCTTACCCGGCATCTTGATTACCGAGGTGTTTCTGCCATCCTGTGGTCACCTCGGAGCAGTGTTATGATCAACTACAACCGAGGTCCTGTTCAAGGACCTGACAACCGAACAATAGTGGACGTGACCTCTGACACATTGTCCGCTGCCCTCTGTCCTTCCCTCCAAATTGTCCTCTATAAATAGCAGAATATTCCCCTGAGAAAGGGGATGAATCTTTGGTAACAAAAGCTTGCTCATTTGGTGGATATTTTATAATCGAGTACTCGCTGATATACGTGGCAAGTAAGCATTAGAAAATGATTGACTCGTAAGGTGCAGATCGGATTAACCAAATAATGGACGAAACGGGTACCCGATCCGCGCCCATTCCTATACAGATTTAGACCCTTTTTTGGATATATGAGAGAGGGAAAGAAGCAGCTTTACTCTTCTCCTGGTAACTCTCTCCAATACAAAGCTGATGACAGCTACAGGCAATGATCCTCTGTTTTTTTATTTTTAATTACTTAAATTTACAGTGATTATTTAGGAAAAAAAAGCCTATTGATACTTTAAGGGGAGAAAAAAACTCTTTCGCTAATAGGTCCAATTTCATCAATTATTGTGCGGGAATGGACTGAAAATGTTTCGTCTTTTCTTTGATCAGTAAAGGAGCTTTACGTTTACAGGTACTTTCTCTTATTCGTCTTCGTCCTGTCTTCATAATATTCAATTCCGTTTTCGTCCCGAATATTCATTTCTCATTGACTGCTGAAGCAAGTAACATGATGTGGGTCCGTACAGGAAAAATAAAACCCTCTAAATTTTTAATGACATCGATTTGGACTAATTTCAGCTAAAAAAATGTATCTTATTTTTTTCATGACACTACACAACAAGACAGGTGTAGGGAAAGGGATATGAGGATGGTCATTCCGACTCGGATGAACCAAGGCCGCATCCTACTCCGGAACATTGGTCCCATCCGTCGTGACCACCTCAGCCTTACCCGGCATCTTGATTACCGAGGTGTTTCTGCCATCCTGTGGTCACCTCGGAGCAGTGTTATGATCAACTACAACCGAGGTCCTGTTCAAGGACCTGACAACCGAACAATAGTGGACGTGACCTCTGACACATTGTCCGCTGCCCTCTGTCCTTCCCTCCAAATTGTCCTCTATAAATAGCAGAATATTCCCCTGAGAAAGGGGATGAATCTTTGGTAACAAAAGCTTGCTCATTTGGTGGATATTTTATAATCGAGTACTCGCTGATATACGTGGCAAGTAAGCATTAGAAAATGATTGACTCGTAAGGTGCAGATCGGATTAACCAAATAATGGACGAAACGGGTACCCGATCCGCGCCCATTCCTATACAGATTTAGACCCTTTTTTGGATATATGAGAGAGGGAAAGAAGCAGCTTTACTCTTCTCCTGGTAACTCTCTCCAATACAAAGCTGATGAAAGCTACAGGCAATGATCCTCTGTTTTTTATTTTTAATTACTTAAATTTACAGTGATTATTTAGGAAAAAAAAAGTCTATTGTTACTGCATGGGGAGAAAAAAACTATTTCGCTAATGGGTCGTATTTCATCGATTATCGTGCGGGAATGGACTGAAAATGCTTCGTCTTTTCTTTGATCAGTAAAGGAGCTTGACGTTTACAAGTACTTGTCCATTTCCGTCTTCGTCCCGTCTTCATAGTATTCAATTCCGTCTTCGTCCCGAATATTCATTTCTCATTGACTGCTGAAGCAAGTAACATGATGTGGGTCCGTACAGGAAAAATAAAACCTTCTAAATTTTTAATGACATCGATTTGGACTAATCTCGGCTAAAAAAATGTATCTTATTTTTTTCTTGACACTACACAACACGACAGGTATAGGGAAAGGGATATGAGGATGGTCATTCCGACTCGGATGAACCGAGGCCGCATCTTACTCCGGAACATTGGTCCCATCCGTCGTGACCACCTCGGCCTTACCCGGCATCTTGATGACCGAGGTGTCTCTGCCAACCTGCGGTCACCTCGGGCCAGTGTTATGATCAACTACAACCGAGGTCCTGTCTAAGGACCTGACAACTGAACAGTATTGGACGTGAACTCTGACACATTGTTCGCTGCCCTCTGTCATTCCCTCCAAATTGTCCTCTATAAATAGCAGAATATTTCACTGAGAAAGGGGATGAATCTTTGGTAACAAAAGCTTGCTCATTCGGTGGATATTTTATAATCGAGTACTCGCTGATATACGGAGCAAGTAAGCATTAGAAAATGATTGACTCGTAAGGTGCAGATCGGATTAACCAAATAATGGACGAAACGGGTACCCAACCCGCGCCTATTCCTATACAGATTTAGACCCTTTTTTGGATATATGAGAGACGGAAAGAAGCAGCTTTACTCTTCTCCGGGTAACCCTCTCCAATACAAAGCTGATGACAGCTACAGGCAATGATCCTCCGTTTTTTTATTTTTAATTACTTAAATTTACAGTGATTATTTAGGAAAAAAAAGCCTATTGTTACTTTAAGGTGAGAAAAAAAATCTTTCGCTAATAGGTCCAATTTCATCGATTATCGCGGGAATGGACTGAAAATGTTTCGTCTTTTCTTTGATCAGTAAAGGAGCTTTACGTTTACAGGTACTTGTCCTTTTTCGCCTTCGTCCCGTCTTCATAATATTCAATTCCGTTTTCGTCCCGAATATTCATTTCTCATTGACTGCTGAAGCAAGTAACATGATGTGGGTCCGTACAGGAAAAATAAAACCCTCTAAATTTTTAATGACATCGATTTGGACTAATTTCGGCTAAAAAAATGTATCTTATTTTTTCTTGACACTACACAACACGACAGGTATAGGGAAAGGGATATGAGGATGGTCATTCCGGCTCGGATGAACCGAGGCCGCATCCTACTCCGGAACATTGGTCCCATCCGTCGTGACCACCTCAGCCTTACCCGGCATCTTGATTACCGAGGTGTTTCTGCCATCCTGTGGTCACCTCGGAGCAGTGTTATGATCAACTACAACCGAGGTCCTGTTCAAGGACCTGACAACCGAACAATAGTGGACGTGACCTCTGACACATTGTCCGCTGCCCTCTGTCCTTCCCTCCAAATTGTCCTCTATAAATAGCAGAATATTCCCCTGAGAAAGGGGATGAATCTTTGGTAACAAAAGCTTGCTCATTTGATGGATATTTTATAATCGAGTACTCGCTGATATACGTGGCAAGTAAGCATTAGAAAATGATTGACTCGTAAGGTGCAGATCGGATTAACCAAATAATGGACGAAACGGGTACCCGATCCGCGCCCATTCCTATACAGATTTAGACCCTTTTTTGGATATATGAGAGAGGGAAAGAATCAGCTTTACTCTTCTCCTGGTAACTCTCTCCAATACAAAGCTGATGACAGCTACAGGCAATGATCCTCTGTTTTTTTATTTTTAATTACTTAAATTTACAGTGATTATTTAGGAAAAAAAGGCCTATTGTTACTTTAAGGGGAGAAAAAAACTCTTTCGCTAATAGGTCCAATTTCATCGATTATTGTGCGGGAATGGACTGAAAATGTTTCGTCTTTTCTTTGATCAGTAAAGGAGCTTTACGTTTACAGGTACTTTCTCTTATTCGTCTTCGTCCTGTCTTCATAATATTCAATTCCGTTTTCGTCCCGAATATTCATTTCTCATTGACTGCTGAAGCAAGTAACATGATGTGGGTCCGTACAGGAAAAATAAAACCCTCTAAATTTTTAATGACATCGATTTGGACTAATTTCAGCTAAAAAAATGTATCTTATTTTTTTCATGACACTACACAACAAGACAGGTGTAGGGAAAGGGATATGAGGATGGTCATTCCGACTCGGATGAACCAAGGCCGCATCCTACTCCGGAACATTGGTCCCATCCGTCGTGACCACCTCAGCCTTACCCGGCATCTTGATTACCGAGGTGTTTCTGCCATCCTGTGGTCACCTCGGAGCAGTGTTATGATCAACTACAATCGAGGTCCTGTTCAAGGACCTGACAACCGAACAATAGTGGACGTGACCTCTGACACATTGTCCGCTGCCCTCTGTCCTTCCCTCCAAATTGTCCTCTATAAATAGCAGAATATTCCCCTGAGAAAGGGGATGAATCTTTGGTAACAAAAGCATGCTCATTTGGTGGATATTTTATAATCGAGTACTCGCTGATATACGTGGCAAGTAAGCATTAGAAAATGATTGACTCGTAAGGTGCAGATCGGATTAACCAAATAATGGACGAAACGGGTACCCGATCCGCGCCCATTCCTATACAGATTTAGACCCTTTTTTGGATATATGAGAGAGGGAAAGAAGCAGCTTTACTCTTCTCCTGGTAACTCTCTCCAATACAAAGCTGATGAAAGCTACAGGCAATGATCCTCTGTTTTTTATTTTTAATTACTTAAATTTACAGTGATTATTTAGGAAAAAAAAAGTCTATTGTTACTGCATGGGGAGAAAAAAACTATTTCGCTAATGGGTCGTATTTCATCGATTATCGTGCGGGAATGGACTGAAAATGCTTCGTCTTTTCTTTGATCAGTAAAGGAGCTTGACGTTTACAAGTACTTGTCCATTTCCGTCTTCGTCCCGTCTTCATAGTATTCAATTCCGTCTTCGTCCCGAATATTCATTTCTCATTGACTGCTGAAGCAAGTAACATGATGTGGGTCCGTACAGGAAAAATAAAACCTTCTAAATTTTTAATGACATCGATTTGGACTAATCTCGGCTAAAAAAATGTATCTTATTTTTTTCTTGACACTACACAACACGACAGGTATAGGGAAAGGGATATGAGGATGGTCATTCCGACTCGGATGAACCGAGGCCGCATCTTACTCCGGAACATTGGTCCCATCCGTCGTGACCACCTCGGCCTTACCCGGCATCTTGATGACCGAGGTGTCTCTGCCAACCTGCGGTCACCTCGGGCCAGTGTTATGATCAACTACAACCGAGGTCCTGTCTAAGGACCTGACAACTGAACAGTATTGGACGTGAACTCTGACACATTGTTCGCTGCCCTCTGTCATTCCCTCCAAATTGTCCTCTATAAATAGCAGAATATTTCACTGAGAAAGGGGATGAATCTTTGGTAACAAAAGCTTGCTCATTCGGTGGATATTTTATAATCGAGTACTCGCTGATATACGGAGCAAGTAAGCATTAGAAAATGATTGACTCGTAAGGTGCAGATCGGATTAACCAAATAATGGACGAAACGGGTACCCAACCCGCGCCTATTCCTATACAGATTTAGACCCTTTTTTGGATATATGAGAGACGGAAAGAAGCAGCTTTACTCTTCTCCGGGTAACCCTCTCCAATACAAAGCTGATGACAGCTACAGGCAATGATCCTCCGTTTTTTTATTTTTAATTACTTAAATTTACAGTGATTATTTAGGAAAAAAAAGCCTATTGTTACTTTAAGGTGAGAAAAAAAATCTTTCGCTAATAGGTCCAATTTCATCGATTATCGCGGGAATGGACTGAAAATGTTTCGTCTTTTCTTTGATCAGTAAAGGAGCTTTACGTTTACAGGTACTTGTCCTTTTTCGCCTTCGTCCCGTCTTCATAATATTCAATTCCGTTTTCGTCCCGAATATTCATTTCTCATTGACTGCTGAAGCAAGTAACATGATGTGGGTCCGTACAGGAAAAATAAAACCCTCTAAATTTTTAATGACATCGATTTGGACTAATTTCGGCTAAAAAAATGTATCTTATTTTTTCTTGACACTACACAACACGACAGGTATAGGGAAAGGGATATGAGGATGGTCATTCCGGCTCGGATGAACCGAGGCCGCATCCTACTCCGGAACATTGGTCCCATCCGTCGTGACCACCTCAGCCTTACCCGGCATCTTGATTACCGAGGTGTTTCTGCCATCCTGTGGTCACCTCGGAGCAGTGTTATGATCAACTACAACCGAGGTCCTGTTCAAGGACCTGACAACCGAACAATAGTGGACGTGACCTCTGACACATTGTCCGCTGCCCTCTGTCCTTCCCTCCAAATTGTCCTCTATAAATAGCAGAATATTCCCCTGAGAAAGGGGATGAATCTTTGGTAACAAAAGCTTGCTCATTTGGTGGATATTTTATAATCGAGTACTCGCTGATATACGTGGCAAGTAAGCATTAGAAAATGATTGACTCGTAAGGTGCAGATCGGATTAACCAAATAATGGACGAAACGGGTACCCGATCCGCGCCCATTCCTATACAGATTTAGACCCTTTTTTGGATATATGAGAGAGGGAAAGAAGCAGCTTTACTCTTCTCCTGGTAACTCTCTCCAATACAAAGCTGATGACAGCTACAGGCAATGATCCTCTGTTTTTTTATTTTTAATTACTTAAATTTACAGTGATTATTTAGGAAAAAAAGGCCTATTGTTACTTTAAGGGGAGAAAAAAACTCTTTCGCTAATAGGTCCAATTTCATCGATTATTGTGCGGGAATGGACTGAAAATGTTTCGTCTTTTCTTTGATCAGTAAAGGAGCTTTACGTTTACAGGTACTTGTCCTTTTTCGTCTTCGTCCTGTCTTCATAATATTCAATTCCGTTTTCGTCCCGAATATTCATTTCTCATTGACTGCTGAAGCAAGTAACAAGATGTGGGTCCGTACAGGAAAAATAAAACCCTCTAAATTTTTAATGACATCGATTTGGACTAATTTCGGCTAAAAAAATGTATCTTATTTTTTTCTTGACACTACACAACACGACAGGTATAGGGAAAGGGATATGAGGATGGTCATTCCGACTCGGATGAACCAAGGCCGCATCCTACTCCGGAACATTGGTCCCATCCGTCGTGACCACCTCGGCCTTACCCGGCATCTTGATGACCGAGGTGTCTCTGCCATCCTGCGGTCACCTCGGGGCAGTGTTATGATCAACTACAACCGAGGTCCTGTCCAAGGACCTGACAACTGAACAGTAGTGGACGTGACCTCTGACACATTGTCCGCTGCCCTCTGTCCTTCCCTCCAAATTGTCCTCTATAAATAGCAGATTATTCCACTGAGAAAGGGGATGAATCTTTGGTAACAAAAACTTGCTCATTCGGTGGATATTTTATAATCGAGTACTCGCTGATATACGGGGCAAGTAAGCATTAGAAAATGATTGACTCGTAAGGTGCAGATCGGATTAACCAAATAATGGACGAAACGGGTACCCAACCCGCTCCTATTCCTATACAGATTTAGACCCTTTTTTGGATATATGAGAGACGGAAAGAAGCAGCTTTACTCTTCTCCGGGTAATCCTCTCCAATACAAAGCTGATGACAGCTACAGGCAATGATCCTCTGTTTTTTATTTTTAATTACTTAAATTTACAGTGATTATTTAGGAAAAAAAAAGTCTATTGTTACTGTATGGGGAGAAAAAAACTATTTCGCTAATGGGTTGTATTTCATCGATTATCGTGCGGGAATGGACTGAAAATGCTTCGTCTTTTCTTTGATCAGTAAAGGAGCTTGACGTTTACAAGTACTTGTCCATTTCCGTCTTCGTCCCGTCTTCGTAGTATTCAATTCCGTCTTCGTCCCGAATATTCATTTCTCATTGACTGCTGAAGCAAGTAACATGATGTGGGTCCGTACAGGAAAAATAAAACCTTCTAAATTTTTAATGACATCGATTTGGACTAATCTCGGCTAAAAAAATGTATCTTATTTTTTTCATGACACTACACAACACGACAGGTATAGGGAAAGGGATATGAGGATGGTCATTCCGACTCGGATGAACCGAGGCCGCATCTTACTCCGGAACATTGGTCCCATCCGTCGTGACCACCTCGGCCTTACCCGGCATCTTGATGACCGAGGTGTCTCTGCCAACCTGCGGTCACCTCGGGGCAGTGTTATGATCAACTACAACCGAGGTCCTGTCCAAGGACCTGACAACTGAACAGTATTGGACGTGAACTCTGACACATTGTTCGCTGCCCTCTGTCATTCCCTCCAAATTGTCCTCTATAAATAGCAGAATATTTCACTGAGAAAGGGGATGAATCTTTGGTAACAAAAGCTTGCTCATTCGGTGGATATTTTATAATCGAGTACTCGCTGATATACGGGGCAAGTAAGCATTAGAAAATGATTGACTCGTAAGGTGCAGATCGGATTAACCAAATAATGGACGAAACGGGTACCCAACCCGCTCCTATTCCTATACAGATTTAGACCCTTTTTTGGATATATGAGAGACGGAAAGAAGCAGCTTTACTCTTCTCCGGGTAATCCTCTCCAATACAAAGCTGATGACAGCTACAGGCAATGATCCTCTGTTTTTTATTTTTATTTACTTAAATTTACAGTGATTATTTAGGAAAAAAAAAGTCTATTGTTACTGTATGGGGAGAAAAAAACTATTTCGCTAATGGGTCGTATTTCATCGATTATCGTGCGGGAATGGACTGAAAATGCTTCGTCTTTTCTTTGATCAGTAAAGGAGCTTGACGTTTACAAGTACTTGTCCATTTCCGTCTTCGTCCCGTCTTCATAGTATTCAATTCCGTTTTCGTCCCGAATATTCATTTCTCATTGACTGCTGAAGCAAGTAACATGATGTGGGTCCGTACAGGAAAAATAAAACCTTCTAAATTTTTAATGACATCGATTTGGACTAATCTCGGCTAAAAAAATGTATCTTATTTTTTTCTTGACACTACACAACACGACAGGTATAGGGAAAGGGATATGAGGATGGTCATTCCGACTCGGATGAACCGAGGCCGCATCTTACTCCGGAACATTGGTCCCATCCGTCGTGACCACCTCGGCCTTACCCGGCATCTTGATGACCGAGGTGTCTCTGCCAACCTGCGGTCACCTCGGGCCAGTGTTATGATCAACTACAACCGAGGTCCTGTCTAAGGACCTGACAACTGAACAGTATTGGACGTGAACTCTGACACATTGTTCGCTGCCCTCTGTCATTCCCTCCAAATTGTCCTCTATAAATAGCAGAATATTTCACTGAGAAAGGGGATGAATCTTTGGTAACAAAAGCTTGCTCATTCGGTGGATATTTTATAATCGAGTACTCGCTGATATACGGAGCAAGTAAGCATTAGAAAATGATTGACTCGTAAGTTGCAGATCGGATTAACCAAATAATGGACGAAACGGGTACCCAACCCGCGCCTATTCCTATACAGATTTAGACCCTTTTTTGGATATATGAGAGACGGAAAGAAGCAGCTTTACTCTTCTCCGGGTAACCCTCTCCAATACAAAGCTGATGACAGCTACAGGCAATGATCCTCCGTTTTTTTATTTTTAATTACTTAAATTTACAGTGGTTATTTAGGAAAAAAAAGCCTATTGTTACTTTAAGGTGAGAAAAAAAATCTTTCGCTAATAGGTCCAATTTCATCGATTATCGCGGGAATGGACTGAAAATGTTTCGTCTTTTCTTTGATCAGTAAAGGAGCTTTACGTTTACAGGTACTTGTCCTTTTTCGCCTTCGTCCCGTCTTCATAATATTCAATTCCGTTTTCGTCCCGAATATTCATTTCTCATTGACTGCTGAAGCAAGTAACATGATGTGGGTCCGTACAGGAAAAAAAAAACCCTCTAAATTTTTAATGACATCGATTTGGACTAATTTCGGCTAAAAAAATGTATCTTATTTTTTCTTGACACTACACAACACGACAGGTATAGGGAAAGGGATATGAGGATGGTCATTCCGACTCGGATGAACCAAGGCCGCATCCTACTCCGGAACATTGGTCCCATCCGTCGTGACCACCTCAGCCTTACCCGGCATCTTGATTACCGAGGTGTTTCTGCCATCCTGTGGTCACCTCGGAGCAGTGTTATGATCAACTACAACCGAGGTCCTGTTCAAGGACCTGACAACCGAACAATAGTGGACGTGACCTCTGACACATTGTCCGCTGCCCTCTGTCCTTCCCTCCAAATTGTCCTCTATAAATAGCAGAATATTCCCCCGAGAAAGGGGATGAATCTTTGGTAACAAAAGCTTGCTCATTTGGTGGATATTTTATAATCGAGTACTCGCTGATATACGTGGCAAGTAAGCATTAGAAAATGATTGACTCGTAAGGTGCAGATCGGATTAACCAAATAATGGACGAAACGGGTACCCGATCCGCGCCCATTCCTATACAGATTTAGACCCTTTTTTGGATATATGAGAGAGGGAAAGAAGCAGCTTTACTCTTCTCCTGGTAACTCTCTCCAATACAAAGCTGATTACAGCTACAGGCAATGATCCTCTGTTTTTTTATTTTTAATTACTTAAATTTACAGTGATTATTTAGGAAAAAAAGGCCTATTGTTACTTTAAGGGGAGAAAAAAACTCTTTCGCTAATAGGTCCAATTTCATCGATTATTGTGCGGGAATGGACTGAAAATGTTTCGTCTTTTCTTTGATCAGTAAAGGAGCTTTACGTTTACAGGTACTTGTCCTTTTTCGTCTTCGTCCTGTCTTCATAATATTCAATTCCGTTTTCGTCCCGAATATTCATTTCTCATTGACTGCTGAAGCAAGTAACAAGATGTGGGTCCGTACAGGAAAAATAAAACCCTCTAAATTTTTAATGACATCGATTTGGACTAATTTCGGCTAAAAATGTATCTTATTTTTTTCTTGACACTACACAACACGACAGGTATAGGGAAAGGGATATGAGGATGGTCATTCCGACTCGGATGAACCAAGGCCGCATCCTACTCCGGAACATTGGTCCCATCCGTCGTGACCACCTCGGCCTTACCCGGCATCTTGATGACCGAGGTGTCTCTGCCATCCTGCGGTCACCTCGGGGCAGTGTTATGATCAACTACAACCGAGGTCCTGTCCAAGGACCTGACAACTGAACAGTAGTGGACGTGACCTCTGACACATTGTCCGCTGCCCTCTGTCCTTCCCTCCAAATTGTCCTCTATAAATAGCAGATTATTCCACTGAGAAAGGGGATGAATCTTTGGTAACAAAAGCTTGCTCATTCGGTGGATATTTTATAATCGAGTACTCGCTGATATACGGGGCAAGTAAGCATTAGAAAATGATTGACTCGTAAGGTGCAGATCGGATTAACCAAATAATGGACGAAACGGGTACCCAACCCGCTCCTATTCCTATACAGATTTAGACCCTTTTTTGGATATATGAGAGACGGAAAGAAGCAGCTTTACTCTTCTCCAGGTAATCCTCTCCAATACAAAGCTGATGACAGCTACAGGCAATGATCCTCTGTTTTTTATTTTTAATTACTTAAATTTACAGTGATTATTTAGGAAAAAAAAAGTCTATTGTTACTGTATGGGGAGAAAAAAACTATTTCGCTAATGGGTCGTATTTCATCGATTATCGTGCGGGAATGGACTGAAAATGCTTCGTCTTTTCTTTGATCAGTAAAGGAGCTTGACGTTTACAAGTACTTGTCCATTTCCGTCTTCGTCCCGTCTTCGTAGTATTCAATTCCGTCTTCGTCCCGAATATTCATTTCTCATTGACTGCTGAAGCAAGTAACATGATGTGGGTCCGTACAGGAAAAATAAAACCTTCTAAATTTTTAATGACATCGATTTGGACTAATCTCGGCTAAAAAAATGTATCTTATTTTTTTCATGACACTACACAACACGACAGGTATAGGGAAAGGGATATGAGGATGGTCATTCCGACTCGGATGAACCGAGGCCGCATCTTACTCCGGAACATTGGTCCCATCCGTCGTGACCACCTCGGCCTTACCCGGCATCTTGATGACCGAGGTGTCTCTGCCAACCTGCGGTCACCTCGGGCCAGTGTTATGATCAACTACAACCGAGGTCCTGTCCAAGGACCTGACAACTGAACAGTATTGGACGTGAACTCTGACACATTGTTCGCTGCCCTCTGTCATTCCCTCCAAATTGTCCTCTATAAATAGCAGAATATTTCACTGAGAAAGGGGATGAATCTTTGGTAACAAAAGCTTGCTCATTCGGTGGATATTTTATAATCGAGTACTCGCTGATATACGGGGCAAGTAAGCATTAGAAAATGATTGACTCGTAAGGTGCAGATCGGATTAACCAAATAATGGACGAAACGGGTACCCAACCCGCTCCTATTCCTATACAGATTTAGACCCTTTTTTGGATATATGAGAGACGGAAAGAAGCAGCTTTACTCTTCTCCGGGTAATCCTCTCCAATACAAAGCTGATGACAGCTACAGGCAATGATCCTCTGTTTTTTATTTTTAATTACTTAAATTTACAGTGATTATTTAGGAAAAAAAAAGTCTATTGTTACTGTATGGGGAGAAAAAAACTATTTCGCTAATGGGTCGTATTTCATCGATTATCGTGCGGGAATGGACTGAAAATGCTTCGTCTTTTCTTTGATCAGTAAAGGAGCTTGACGTTTACAAGTACTTGTCCATTTCCGTCTTCGTCCCGTCTTCATAGTATTCAATTCCGTCTTCGTCCCGAATATTCATTTCTCATTGACTGCTGAAGCAAGTAACATGATGTGGGTCCGTACAGGAAAAATAAAACCTTCTAAATTTTTAATGACATCGATTTGGACTAATCTCGGCTAAAAAAATGTATCTAATTTTTTTCTTGACACTACACAACACGACAGGTATAGGGAAAGGGATATGAGGATGGTCATTCCGACTCGGATGAACCGAGGCCGCATCTTACTCCGGAACATTGGTCCCATCCGTCGTGACCACCTCGGCCTTACCCGGCATCTTGATGACCGAGGTGTCTCTGCCAACCTGCGGTCACCTCGGGCCAGTGTTATGATCAACTACAACCGAGGTCCTGTCCAAGGACCTGACAACTGAACAGTATTGGACGTGAACTCTGACACATTGTTCGCTGCCCTCTGTCATTCCCTCCAAATTGTCCTCTATAAATAGCAGAATATTTCACTGAGAAAGGGGATGAATCTTTGGTAACAAAAGCTTGCTCATTCGGTGGATATTTTATAATCGAGTACTCGCTGATATACGGAGCAAGTAAGCATTAGAAAATGATTGACTCGTAAGGTGCAAATCGGATTAACCAAATAATGGACGAAACGGGTACCCGATCCGCGCCCATTCCTATACAGATTTAGACCCTTTTTTGGATATATGAGAGACGGAAAGAAGCAGCTTTACTCTTCTCCGGGTAACCCTCTCCAATACAAAGCTGATGACAGCTACAGGCAATGATCCTCCGTTTTTTTATTTTTAATTACTTAAATTTACAGTGGTTATTTAGGAAGAAAAAGCCTATTGTTACTTTAAGGTGAGAAAAAAAATCTTTCGCTAATAGGTCCAATTTCATCGATTATCGCGGGAATGGACTGAAAATGTTTCGTCTTTTCTTTGATCAGTAAAGGAGCTTTACGTTTACAGGTACTTGTCCTTTTTCGCCTTCGTCCCGTCTTCATAATATTCAATTCCGTTTTCGTCCCGAATATTCATTTCTCATTGACTGCTGAAGCAAGTAACATGATGTGGGTCCGTACAGGAAAAATAAAACCCTCTAAATTTTTAATGACATCGATTTGGACTAATTTCGGCTAAAAAAATGTATCTTATTTTTTCTTGACACTACACAACACGACAGGTATAGGGAAAGGGATATGAGGATGGTCATTCCGACTCGGATGAACCAAGGCCGCATCCTACTCCGGAACATTGGTCCCATCCGTCGTGACCACCTCAGCCTTACCCGGCATCTTGATTACCGAGGTGTTTCTGCCATCCTGTGGTCACCTCGGAGCAGTGTTATGATCAACTACAACCGAGGTCCTGTTCAAGGACCTGACAACCGAACAATAGTGGACGTGACCTCTGACACATTGTCCGCTGCCCTCTGTCCTTCCCTCCAAATTGTCCTCTATAAATAGCAGAATATTCCCCTGAAAAAGGGGATGAATCTTTGGTAACAAAAGCTTGCTCATTTGGTGGATATTTTATAATCGAGTACTCGCTGATATACGTGGCAAGTAAGCATTAGAAAATGATTGACTCGTAAGGTGCAGATCGGATTAACCAAATAATGGACGAAACGGGTACCCGATCCGCGCCCATTCCTATACAGATTTAGACCCTTTTTTGGATATATGAGAGAGGGAAAGAAGCAGCTTTACTCTTCTCCTGGTAACTCTCTCCAATACAAAGATGATGACAGCTACAGGCAATGATCCTCTGTTTTTTTATTTTTAATTACTTAAATTTACAGTGATTATTTAGGAAAAAAAGGCCTATTGTTACTTTAAGGGGAGAAAAAAACTCTTTCGCTAATAGGTCCAATTTCATCGATTTTTGTGCGGGAATGGACTGAAAATGTTTCGTCTTTTCTTTGATCAGTAAAGGAGCTTTACGTTTACAGGTACTTGTCCTTTTTCGTCTTCGTCCTGTCTTCATAATATTCAATTCCGTTTTCGTCCCGAATATTCATTTCTCATTGACTGCTGAAGCAAGTAACAAGATGTGGGTCCGTACAGGAAAAATAAAACCCTCTAAATTTTTAATGACATCGATTTGGACTAATTTCGGCTAAAAAAATGTATCTTATTTTTTTCTTGACACTACACAACACGACAGGTATAGGGAAAGGGATATGAGGATGGTCATTCCGACTCGGATGAACCAAGGCCGCATCCTACTCCGGAACATTGGTCCCATCCGTCGTGACCACCTCGGCCTTACCCGGCATCTTGATGACCGAGGTGTCTCTGCCATCCTGCGGTCACCTCGGGGCAGTGTTATGATCAACTACAACCGAGGTCCTGTCCAAGGACCTGACAACTGAACAGTAGTGGACGTGACCTCTGACACATTGTCCGCTGCCCTCTGTCCTTCCCTCCAAATTGTCCTCTATAAATAGCAGATTATTCCACTGAGAAAGGGGATGAATCTTTGGTAACAAAAGCTTGCTCATTCGGTGGATATTTTATAATCGAGTACTCGCTGATATACGGGGCAAGTAAGCATTAGAAAATGATTGACTCGTAAGGTGCAGATCGGATTAACCAAATAATGGACGAAACGGGTACCCAACCCGCTCCTATTCCTATACAGATTTAGACCCTTTTTTGGATATATGAGAGACGGAAAGAAGCAGCTTTACTCTTCTCCGGGTAATCCTCTCCAATACAAAGCTGATGACAGCTACAGGCAATGATCCTCTGTTTTTTATTTTTAATTACTTAAATTTACAGTGATTATTTAGGAAAAAAAAAGTCTATTGTTACTGTATGGGGAGAAAAAAACTATTTCGCTAATGGGTCGTATTTCATCGATTATCGTGCGGGAATGGACTGAAAATTCTTCGTCTTTTCTTTGATCAGTAAAGGAGCTTGACGTTTACAAGTACTTGTCCATTTCCGTCTTTGTCCCGTCTTCGTAGTATTCAATTCCGTCTTCGTCCCGAATATTCATTTCTCATTGACTGCTGAAGCAAGTAACATGATGTGGGTCCGTACAGGAAAAATAAAACCTTCTAAATTTTTAATGACATCGATTTGGACTAATCTCGGCTAAAAAAATGTATCTTATTTTTTTCATGACACTACACAACACGACAGGTATAGGGAAAGGGATATGAGGATGGTCATTCCGACTCGGATGAACCGAGGCCGCATCTTACTCCGGAACATTGGTCCCATCCGTCGTGACCACCTCGGCCTTACCCGGCATCTTGATGACCGAGGTGTCTCTGCCAACCTGCGGTCACCTCGGGCCAGTGTTATGATCAACTACAACCGAGGTCCTGTCCAAGGACCTGACAACTGAACAGTATTGGACGTGAACTCTGACACATTGTTCGCTGCCCTCTGTCATTCCCTCCAAATTGTCCTCTATAAATAGCAGAATATTTCACTGAGAAAGGGGATGAATCTTTGGTAACAAAAGCTTGCTCATTCGGTGGATATTTTATAATCGAGTACTCGCTGATATACGGGGCAAGTAAGCATTAGAAAATGATTGACTCGTAAGGTGCAGATCGGATTAACCAAATAATGGACGAAACGGGTAACCAACCCGCGCCTATTCCTATACAGATTTAGACCCTTTTTTGGATATATGAGAGACGGAAAGAAGCAGCTTTACTCTTCTCCGGGTAACCTCTCCAATACAAAGCTGATGACAGCTACAGGCAATGATCCTCCATTTTTTTATTTTTAATTACTTAAATTTACAGTGATTATTTAGGAAAAAAAAGCCTATTGTTACTTTAAGGTGAGAAAAAAAATCTTTCGCTAATAGGTCCAATTTCATCGATTATCGCGGGAATGGACTGAAAATGTTTCGTCTTTTTTTTGATCAGTAAAGGAGCTTTACGTTTACAGGTACTTGTCCTTTTTCGCCTTCGTCCCGTCTTCATAATATTCAATTCCGTCTTCGTCCCGAATATTCATTTCTCATTGACTGCTGAAGCAAGTAACATGATGTGGGTCCGTACAGGAAAAATAAAACCCTCTAAATTTTTAATGACATCGATTTGGACTAATCTCGGCTAAAAAAATGTATCTTATTTTTTTCATGACACTACACAACACGACAAGTATAGGAAAAGGGATATGAGGATGGTCATTCCGACTCGGATGAACCGAGGCCGCATCTTACTCCGGAACATTGGTCCCATCCGTCGTGACCACCTCGGCCTTACCCGGCATCTTGATGACCGAGGTGTCTCTGCCAACCTGCGGTCACCTCGGGCCAGTGTTATGATCAACTACAACCGAGGTCCTGTCCAAGGACCTGACAACTGAACAGTATTGGACGTGAACTCTGACACATTGTTCGCTGCCCTCTGTCATTCCCTCCAAATTGTCCTCTATAAATAGCAGAATATTTCACTGAGAAAGGGGATGAATCTTTGGTAACAAAAGCTTGCTCATTCGGTGGATATTTTATAATCGAGTACTCGCTGATATACGGGGCAAGTAAGCATTAGAAAATGATTGACTCGTAAGGTGCAGATCGGATTAACCAAATAATGGACGAAACGGGTACCCAACCCGCGCCTATTCCTATACAGATTTAGACCCTTTTTTGGATATATGAGAGACGGAAAGAAGCAGCTTTACTCTTCTCCGGGTAACCCTCTCCAATACAAAGCTGATGACAGCTACAGGCAATGATCCTCCGTTTTTTTATTTTTAATTACTTAAATTTACAGTGGTTATTTAGGAAAAAAAAAGCCTATTGTTACTTTAAGGTGAGAAAAAAAATCTTTCGCTAATAGGTCCAATTTCATCGATTATCGCGGGAATGGACTGAAAATGTTTCGTCTTTTCTTTGATCAGTAAAGGAGCTTTACGTTTACAGGTACTTGTCCTTTTTCGCCTTCGTCCCGTCTTCATAATATTCAATTCCGTTTTCGTCCCGAATATTCATTTCTCATTGACTGCTGAAGCAAGTAACATGATGTGGGTCCGTACAGGAAAAATAAAACCCTCTAAATTTTTAATGACATCGATTTGGACTAATTTCGGCTAAAAAAATGTATCTTATTTTTTCTTGACACTACACAACACGACAGGTATAGGGAAAGGGATATGAGGATGGTCATTCCGACTCGGATGAACCAAGGCCGCATCCTACTCCGGAACATTGGTCCCATCCGTCGTGACCACCTCAGCCTTACCCGGCATCTTGATTACCGAGGTGTTTCTGCCATCCTGTGGTCACCTCGGAGCAGTGTTATGATCAACTACAACCGAGGTCCTGTTCAAGGACCTGACAACCGAACAATAGTGGACGTGACCTCTGACACATTGTCCGCTGCCCTCTGTCCTTCCCTCCAAATTGTCCTCTATAAATAGCAGAATATTCCCCTGAGAAAGGGGATGAATCTTTGGTAACAAAAGCTTGCTCATTTGGTGGATATTTTATAATCGAGTACTCGCTGATATACGTGGCAAGTAAGCATTAGAAAATGATTGACTCGTAAGGTGCAGATCGGATTAACCAAATAATGGACGAAACGGGTACCCGATCCGCGCCCATTCCTATACAGATTTAGACCCTTTTTTGGATATATGAGAGAGGGAAAGAAGCAGCTTTACTCTTCTCCTGGTAACTCTCTCCAATACAAAGCTGATGACAGCTACAGGCAATGATCCTCTGTTTTTTTATTTTTAATTACTTAAATTTACAGTGATTATTTAGGAAAAAAAGGCCTATTGTTACTTTAAGGGGAGAAAAAAACTCTTTCGCTAATAGGTCCAATTTCATCGATTATTGTGCGGGAATGGACTGAAAATGTTTCGTCTTTTCTTTGATCAGTAAAGGAGCTTTACGTTTACAGGTACTTGTCCTTTTTCGTCTTCGTCCTGTCTTCATAATATTCAATTCCGTTTTCGTCCCGAATATTCATTTCTCATTGACTGCTGAAGCAAGTAACAAGATGTGGGTCCGTACAGGAAAAATAAAACCCTCTAAATTTTTAATGACATCGATTTGGACTAATTTCGGCTAAAAAAATGTATCTTATTTTTTTCTTGACACTACACAACACGACAGGTATAGGGAAAGGGATATGAGGATGGTCATTCCGACTCGGATGAACCGAGGCCGCATCCTACTCCGGAACATTGGTCCCATCCGTCGTGACCACCTCGGCCTTACCCGGCATCTTGATGACCGAGGTGTCTCTGCCATCCTGCGGTCACCTCGGGGCAGTGTTATGATCAACTACAACCGAGGTCCTGTCCAAGGACCTGACAACTGAACAGTAGTGGACGTGACCTCTGACACATTGTCCGCTGCCCTCTGTCCTTCCCTCCAAATTGTCCTCTATAAATAGCAGATTATTCCACTGAGAAAGGGGATGAATCTTTGGTAACAAAAGCTTGCTCATTCGGTGGATATTTTATAATCGAGTACTCGCTGATATACGGGGCAAGTAAGCATTAGAAAATGATTGACTCGTAAGGTGCAGATCGGATTAACCAAATAATGGACGAAACGGGTACCCAACCCGCTCCTATTCCTATACAGATTTAGACCCTTTTTTGGATATATGAGAGACGGAAAGAAGCAGCTTTACTCTTCTCCGGGTAATCCTCTCCAATACAAAGCTGATGACAGCTACAGGCAATGATCCTCTGTTTTTTATTTTTAATTACTTAAATTTACAGTGATTATTTAGGAAAAAAAAAGTCTATTGTTACTGTATGGGGAGAAAAAAACTATTTCGCTAATGGGTCGTATTTCATCGATTATCGTGCGGGAATGGACTGAAAATTCTTCGTCTTTTCTTTGATCAGTAAAGGAGCTTGACGTTTACAAGTACTTGTCCATTTCCGTCTTCGTCCCGTCTTCGTAGTATTCAATTCCGTCTTCGTCCCGAATATTCATTTCTCATTGACTGCTGAAGCAAGTAACATGATGTGGGTCCGTACAGGAAAAATAAAACCTTCTAAATTTTTAATGACATCGATTTGGACTAATCTCGGCTAAAAAAATGTATCTTATTTTTTTCATGACACTACACAACACGACAGGTATAGGGAAAGGGATATGAGGATGGTCATTCCGACTCGGATGAACCGAGGCCGCATCTTACTCCGGAACATTGGTCCCATCCGTCGTGACCACCTCGGCCTTACCCGGCATCTTGATGACCGAGGTGTCTCTGCCAACCTGCGGTCACCTCGGGCCAGTGTTATGATCAACTACAACCGAGGTCCTGTCCAAGGACCTGACAACTGAACAGTATTGGACGTGAACTCTGACACATTGTTCGCTGCCCTCTGTCATTCCCTCCAAATTGTCCTCTATAAATAGCAGAATATTTCACTGAGAAAGGGGATGAATCTTTGGTAACAAAAGCTTGCTCATTCGGTGGATATTTTATAATCGAGTACTCGCTGATATACGGGGCAAGTAAGCATTAGAAAATGATTGACTCGTAAGGTGCAGATCGGATTAACCAAATAATGGACGAAACGGGTAACCAACCCGCGCCTATTCCTATACAGATTTAGACCCTTTTTTGGATATATGAGAGACGGAAAGAAGCAGCTTTACTCTTCTCCGGGTAACCTCTCCAATACAAAGCTGATGACAGCTACAGGCAATGATCCTCCGTTTTTTTATTTTTAATTACTTAAATTTACAGTGATTATTTAGGAAAAAAAAGCCTATTGTTACTTTAAGGTGAGAAAAAAAATCTTTCGCTAATAGGTCCAATTTCATCGATTATCGCGGGAATGGACTGAAAATGTTTCGTCTTTTTTTTGATCAGTAAAGGAGCTTTACGTTTACAGGTACTTGTCCTTTTTCGCCTTCGTCCCGTCTTCATAATATTCAATTCCGTTTTCATCCCGAATATTCATTTCTCATTGACTGCTGAAGCAAGTAACATGATGTGGGTCCGTACAGGAAAAATAAAACCCTCTAAATTTTTAATGACATCGATTTGGACTAATCTCGGCTAAAAAAATGTATCTTATTTTTTTCATGACACTACACAACACGACAAGTATAGGAAAAGGGATATGAGGATGGTCATTCCGACTCGGATGAACCGAGGCCGCATCTTACTCCGGAACATTGGTCCCATCCGTCGTGACCACCTCGGCCTTACCCGGCATCTTGATGACCGAGGTGTCTCTGCCAACCTGCGGTCACCTCGGGCCAGTGTTATGATCAACTACAACCGAGGTCCTGTCCAAGGACCTGACAACTGAACAGTATTGGACGTGAACTCTGACACATTGTTCGCTGCCCTCTGTCATTCCCTCCAAATTGTCCTCTATAAATAGCAGAATATTTCACTGAGAAAGGGGATGAATCTTTGGTAACAAAATCTTGCTCATTCGGTGGATATTTTATAATCGAGTACTCGCTGATATACGGGGCAAGTAAGCATTAGAAAATGATTGACTCGTAAGGTGCAGATCGGATTAACCAAATAATGGACGAAACGGGTACCCAACCCGCGCCTATTCCTATACAGATTTAGACCCTTTTTTGGATATATGAGAGACGGAAAGAAGCAGCTTTACTCTTCTCCGGGTAACCCTCTCCAATACAAAGCTGATGACAGCTACAGGCAATGATCCTCCGTTTTTTTATTTTTAATTACTTAAATTTACAGTGATTATTTAGGAAAAAAAAGCCTATTGTTACTTTAAGGTGAGAAAAAAAATCTTTCGCTAATAGGTCCAATTTCATCGATTATCGCGGGAATGGACTGAAAATGTTTCGTCTTTTCTTTGATCAGTAAAGGAGCTTTACGTTTACAGGTACTTGTCTTTTTTCGCCTTCGTCCCGTCTTCATAATATTCAATTCCGTTTTCATCCCGAATATTCATTTCTCATTGACTGCTGAAGCAAGTAACATGATGTGGGTCCGTACAGGAAAAATAAAACCCTCTAAATTTTTAATGACATCGATTTGGACTAATTTCGGCTAAAAAAATGTATCTTATTTTTTCTTGACACTACACAACACGACAGGTATAGAGAAAGGGATATGAGGATGGTCATTCCGGCTCGGATGAACCGAGGCCGCATCCTACTCCGGAACATTGGTCCCATCCGTCGTGACCACCTCAGCCTTACCCGGCATCTTGATTACCGAGGTGTTTCTGCCATCCTGTGGTCACCTCGGAGCAGTGTTATGATCAACTACAACCGAGGTCCTGTTCAAGGACCTGACAACCGAACAATAGTGGACGTGACCTCTGACACATTGTCCGCTGCCCTCTGTCCTTCCCTCCAAATTGTCCTCTATAAATAGCAGAATATTCCCCTGAGAAAGGGGATGAATCTTTGGTAACAAAAGCTTGCTCATTTGGTGGATATTTTATAATCGAGTACTCGCTGATATACGTGGCAAGTAAGCATTAGAAAATGATTGACTCGTAAGGTGCAGATCGGATTAACCAAATAATGGACGAAACGGGTACCCGATCCGCGCCCATTCCTATACAGATTTAGACCCTTTTTTGGATATATGAGAGAGGGAAAGAAGCAGCTTTACTCTTCTCCTGGTAACTCTCTCCAATACAAAGCTGATGACAGCTACAGGCAATGATCCTCTGTTTTTTTATTTTTAATTACTTAAATTTACAGTGATTATTTAGGAAAAAAAGGCCTATTGTTACTTTAAGGGGAGAAAAAAACTCTTTCGCTAATAGGTCCAATTTCATCGATTATTGTGCGGGAATGGACTGAAAATGTTTCGTCTTTTCTTTGATCAGTAAAGGAGCTTTACGTTTACAGGTACTTGTCCTTTTTCGTCTTCGTCCTGTCTTCATAATATTCAATTCCGTTTTCGTCCCGAATATTCATTTCTCATTGACTGCTGAAGCAAGTAACAAGATGTGGGTCCGTACAGGAAAAATAAAACCCTCTAAATTTTTAATGACATCGATTTGGACTAATTTCGGCTAAAAAAATGTATCTTATTTTTTTCTTGACACTACACAACACGACAGGTATAGGGAAAGGGATATGAGGATGGTCATTCCGACTCGGATGAACCGAGGCCGCATCCTACTCCGGAACATTGGTCCCATCCGTCGTGACCACCTCGGCCTTACCCGGCATCTTGATGACCGAGGTGTCTCTGCCATCCTGCGGTCACCTCGGGGCAGTGTTATGATCAACTACAACCGAGGTCCTGTCCAAGGACCTGACAACTGAACAGTAGTGGACGTGACCTCTGACACATTGTCCGCTGCCCTCTGTCCTTCCCTCCAAATTGTCCTCTATAAATAGCAGATTATTCCACTGAGAAAGGGGATGAATCTTTGGTAACAAAAGCTTGCTCATTCGGTGGATATTTTATAATCGAGTACTCGCTGATATACGGGGCAAGTAAGCATTAGAAAATGATTGACTCGTAAGGTGCAGATCGGATTAACCAAATAATGGACGAAACGGGTACCCAACCCGCGCCTATTCCTATACAGATTTAGACCCTTTTTTGGATATATGAGAGACGGAAAGAAGCAGCTTTACTCTTCTCCGGGTAACCTCTCCAATACAAAGCTGATGACAGCTACAGGCAATGATCCTCCGTTTTTTTATTTTTAATTACTTAAATTTACAGTGATTATTTAGGAAAAAAAAGCCTATTGTTACTTTAAGGTGAGAAAAAAAATCTTTCGCTAATAGGTCCAATTTCATCGATTATCGCGGGAATGGACTGAAAATGTTTCGTCTTTTTTTTGATCAGTAAAGGAGCTTTACGTTTACAGGTACTTGTCCTTTTTCGCCTTCGTCCCGTCTTCATAATATTCAATTCCGTTTTCATCCCGAATATTCATTTCTCATTGACTGCTGAAGCAAGTAACATGATGTGGGTCCGTACAGGAAAAATAAAACCCTCTAAATTTTTAATGACATCGATTTGGACTAATCTCGGCTAAAAAAATGTATCTTATTTTTTTCATGACACTACACAACACGACAAGTATAGGAAAAGGGATATGAGGATGGTCATTCCGACTCAGATGAACCGAGGCCGCATCTTACTCCGGAACATTGGTCCCATCCGTCGTGACCACCTCGGCCTTACCCGGCATCTTGATGACCGAGGTGTCTCTGCCAACCTGCGGTCACCTCGGGCCAGTGTTATGATCAACTACAACCGAGGTCCTGTCCAAGGACCTGACAACTGAACAGTATTGGACGTGAACTCTGACACATTGTTCGCTGCCCTCTGTCATTCCCTCAAAATTGTCCTCTATAAATAGCAGAATATTTCACTGAGAAAGGGGATGAATCTTTGGTAACAAAAGCTTGCTCATTCGGTGGATATTTTATAATCGAGTACTCGCTGATATACGGGGCAAGTAAGCATTAGAAAATGATTGACTCGTAAGGTGCAGATCGGATTAACCAAATAATGGACGAAACGGGTACCCAACCCGCGCCTATTCCTATACAGATTTAGACCCTTTTTTGGATATATGAGAGACGGAAAGAAGCAGCTTTACTCTTCTCCGGGTAACCCTCTCCAATACAAAGCTGATGACAGCTACAGGCAATGATCCTCCGTTTTTTTATTTTTAATTACTTAAATTTACAGTGGTTATTTAGGAAAAAAAAAGCCTATTGTTACTTTAAGGTGAGAAAAAAAATCTTTCGCTAATAGGTCCAATTTCATCGATTATCGCGGGAATGGACTGAAAATGTTTCGTCTTTTCTTTGATCAGTAAAGGAGCTTTACGTTTACAGGTACTTGTCCTTTTTCGCCTTCGTCCCGTCTTCATAATATTCAATTCCGTTTTCGTCCCGAATATTCATTTCTCATTGACTGCTGAAGCAAGTAACATGATGTGGGTCCGTACAGGAAAAATAAAACCCTCTAAATTTTTAATGACATCGATTTGGACTAATTTCGGCTAAAAAAATGTATCTTATTTTTTCTTGACACTACACAACACGACAGGTATAGGGAAAGGGATATGAGGATGGTCATTCCGACTCGGATGAACCAAGGCCGCATCCTACTCCGGAACATTGGTCCCATCCGTCGTGACCACCTCAGCCTTACCCGGCATCTTGATTACCGAGGTGTTTCTGCCATCCTGTGGTCACCTCGGAGCAGTGTTATGATCAACTACAACCGAGGTCCTGTTCAAGGACCTGACAACCGAACAATAGTGGACGTGACCTCTGACACATTGTCCGCTGCCCTCTGTCCTTCCCTCCAAATTGTCCTCTATAAATAGCAGAATATTCCCCTGAGAAAGGGGATGAATCTTTGGTAACAAAAGCTTGCTCATTTGGTGGATATTTTATAATCGAGTACTCGCTGATATACGTGGCAAGTAAGCATTAGAAAATGATTGACTCGTAAGGTGCAGATCGGATTAACCAAATAATGGACGAAACGGGTACCCGATCCGCGCCCATTCCTATACAGATTTAGACCCTTTTTTGGATATATGAGAGAGGGAAAGAAGCAGCTTTACTCTTCTCCTGGTAACTCTCTCCAATACAAAGCTGATGACAGCTACAGGCAATGATCCTCTGTTTTTTTATTTTTAATTACTTAAATTTACAGTGATTATTTAGGAAAAAAAGGCCTATTGTTACTTTAATGGGAGAAAAAAACTCTTTCGCTAATAGGTCCAATTTCATCGATTATTGTGCGGGAATGGACTGAAAATGTTTCGTCTTTTCTTTGATCAGTAAAGGAGCTTTACGTTTACAGGTACTTGTCCTTTTTCGTCTTCGTCCTGTCTTCATAATATTCAATTCCGTTTTCGTCCCGAATATTCATTTCTCATTGACTGCTGAAGCAAGTAACAAGATGTGGGTCCGTACAGGAAAAATAAAACCCTCTAAATTTTTAATGACATCGATTTGGACTAATTTCGGCTAAAAAAATGTATCTTATTTTTTTCTTGACACTACACAACACGACAGGTATAGGGAAAGGGATATGAGGATGGCCATTCCGACTCGGATGAACCAAGGCCGCATCCTACTCCGGAACATTGGTCCCATCCGTCGTGACCACCTCGGCCTTACCCGGCATCTTGATGACCGAGGTGTCTCTGCCATCCTGCGGTCACCTCGGGGCAGTGTTATGATCAACTACAACCGAGGTCCTGTCCAAGGACCTGACAACTGAACAGTAGTGGACGTGACCTCTGACACATTGTCCGCTGCCCTCTGTCCTTCCCTCCAAATTGTCCTCTATAAATAGCAGATTATTCCACTGAGAAAGGGGATGAATCTTTGGTAACAAAAGCTTGCTCATTCGGTGGATATTTTATAATCGAGTACTCGCTGATATACGGGGCAAGTAAGCATTAGAAAATGATTGACTCGTAAGGTGCAGATCGGATTAACCAAATAATGGACGAAACGGGTACCCAACCCGCTCCTATTCCTATACAGATTTAGACCCTTTTTTGGATATATGAGAGACGGAAAGAAGCAGCTTTACTCTTCTCCGGGTAATCCTCTCCAATACAAAGCTGATGACAGCTACAGGCAATGATCCTCTGTTTTTTATTTTTAATTACTTAAATTTACAGTGATTATTTAGGAAAAAAAAAGTCTATTGTTACTGTATGGGGAGAAAAAAACTATTTCGCTAATGGGTCGTATTTCATCGATTATCGTGCGGGAATGGACTGAAAATTCTTCGTCTTTTCTTTGATCAGTAAAGGAGCTTGACGTTTACAAGTACTTGTCCATTTCCGTCTTCGTCCCGTCTTCGTAGTATTCAATTCCGTCTTCGTCCCGAATATTCATTTCTCATTGACTGCTGAAGCAAGTAACATGATGTGGGTCCGTACAGGAAAAATAAAACCTTCTAAATTTTTAATGACATCGATTTGGACTAATCTCGGCTAAAAAAATGTATCTTATTTTTTTCATGACACTACACAACACGACAGGTATAGGGAAAGGGATATGAGGATGGTCATTCCGACTCGGATGAACCGAGGCCGCATCTTACTCCGGAACATTGGTCCCATCCGTCGTGACCACCTCGGCCTTACCCGGCATCTTGATGACCGAGGTGTCTCTGCCAACCTGCGGTCACCTCGGGCCAGTGTTATGATCAACTACAACCGAGGTCCTGTCCAAGGACCTGACAACTAAACAGTATTGGACGTGAACTCTGACACATTGTTCGCTGCCCTCTGTCATTCCCTCCAAATTGTCCTCTATAAATAGCAGAATATTTCACTGAGAAAGGGGATGAATCTTTGGTAACAAAAGCTTGCTCATTCGGTGGATATTTTATAATCGAGTACTCGCTGATATACGGGGCAAGTAAGCATTAGAAAATGATTGACTCGTAAGGTGCAGATCGGATTAACCAAATAATGGACGAAACGGGTAACCAACCCGCGCCTATTCCTATACAGATTTAGACCCTTTTTTGGATATATGAGAGACGGAAAGAAGCAGCTTTACTCTTCTCCGGGTAACCTCTCCAATACAAAGCTGATGACAGCTACAGGCAATGATCCTCCGTTTTTTTATTTTTAATTACTTAAATTTACAGTGATTATTTAGGAAAAAAAAGCCTATTGTTACTTTAAGGTGAGAAAAAAAATCTTTCGCTAATAGGTCCAATTTCATCGATTATCGCGGGAATGGACTGAAAATGTTTCGTCTTTTTTTTGATCAGTAAAGGAGCTTTACGTTTACAGGTACTTGTCCTTTTTCGCCTTCGTCCCGTCTTCATAATATTCAATTCCGTTTTCATCCCGAATATTCATTTCTCATTGACTGCTGAAGCAAGTAACATGATGTGGGTCCGTACAGGAAAAATAAAACCCTCTAAATTCTTAATGACATCGATTTGGACTAATCTCGGCTAAAAAAATGTATCTTATTTTTTTCATGACACTACACAACACGACAAGTATAGGAAAAGGGATATGAGGATGGTCATTCCGACTCGGATGAACCGAGGCCGCATCTTACTCCGGAACATTGGTCCCATCCGTCGTGACCACCTCGGCCTTACCCGGCATCTTGATGACCGAGGTGTCTCTGCCAACCTGCGGTCACCTCGGGCCAGTGTTATGATCAACTACAACCGAGGTCCTGTCCAAGGACCTGACAACTGAACAGTATTGGACGTGAACTCTGACACATTGTTCGCTGCCCTCTGTCATTCCCTCCAAATTGTCCTCTATAAATAGCAGAATATTTCACTGAGAAAGGGGATGAATCTTTGGTAACAAAATCTTGCTCATTCGGTGGATATTTTATAATCGAGTACTCGCTGATATACGGGGCAAGTAAGCATTAGAAAATGATTGACTCGTAAGGTGCAGATCGGATTAACCAAATAATGGACGAAACGGGTACCCAACCCGCGCCTATTCCTATACAGATTTAGACCCTTTTTTGGATATATGAGAGACGGAAAGAAGCAGCTTTACTCTTCTCCGGGTAACCCTCTCCAATACAAAGCTGATGACAGCTACAGGCAATGATCCTCCGTTTTTTTATTTTTAATTACTTAAATTTACAGTGATTATTTAGGAAAAAAAAGCCTATTGTTACTTTAAGGTGAGAAAAAAAATCTTTCGCTAATAGGTCCAATTTCATCGATTATCGCGGGAATGGACTGAAAATGTTTCGTCTTTTCTTTGATCAGTAAAGGAGCTTTACGTTTACAGGTACTTGTCCTTTTTCGCCTTCGTCCCGTCTTCATAATATTCAATTCCGTTTTCATCCCGAATATTCATTTCTCATTGACTGCTGAAGCAAGTAACATGATGTGGGTCCGTACAGGAAAAATAAAACCCTCTAAATTTTTAATGACATCGATTTGGACTAATTTCGGCTAAAAAAATGTATCTTATTTTTTCTTGACACTACACAACACGACAGGTATAGAGAAAGGGATATGAGGATGGTCATTCCGGCTCGGATGAACCGAGGCCGCATCCTACTCCGGAACATTGGTCCCATCCGTCGTGACCACCTCAGCCTTACCCGGCATCTTGATTACCGAGGTGTTTCTGCCATCCTGTGGTCACCTCGGAGCAGTGTTATGATCAACTACAACCGAGGTCCTGTTCAAGGACCTGACAACCGAACAATAGTGGACGTGACCTCTGACACATTGTCCGCTGCCCTCTGTCCTTCCCTCCAAATTGTCCTCTATAAATAGCAGAATATTCCCCTGAGAAAGGGGATGAATCTTTGGTAACAAAAGCTTGCTCATTTGGTGGATATTTTATAATCGAGTACTCGCTGATATACGTGGCAAGTAAGCATTAGAAAATGATTGACTCGTAAGGTGCAGATCGGATTAACCAAATAATGGACGAAACGGGTACCCGATCCGCGCCCATTCCTATACAGATTTAGACCCTTTTTTGGATATATGAGAGAGGGAAAGAAGCAGCTTTACTCTTCTCCTGGTAACTCTCTCCAATACAAAGCTGATGACAGCTACAGGCAATGATCCTCTGTTTTTTTATTTTTAATTACTTAAATTTACAGTGATTATTTAGGAAAAAAAGGCCTATTGTTACTTTAAGGGGAGAAAAAAACTCTTTCGCTAATAGGTCCAATTTCATCGATTATTGTGCGGGAATGGACTGAAAATGTTTCGTCTTTTCTTTGATCAGTAAAGGAGCTTTACGTTTACAGGTACTTGTCCTTTTTCGTCTTCGTCCTGTCTTCATAATATTCAATTCCGTTTTCGTCCCGAATATTCATTTCTCATTGACTGCTGAAGCAAGTAACAAGATGTGGGTCCGTACAGGAAAAATAAAACCCTCTAAATTTTTAATGACATCGATTTGGACTAATTTCGGCTAAAAAAATGTATCTTATTTTTTTCTTGACACTACACAACACGACAGGTATAGGGAAAGGGATATGAGGATGGTCATTCCGACTCGGATGAACCGAGGCCGCATCCTACTCCGGAACATTGGTCCCATCCGTCGTGACCACCTCGGCCTTACCCGGCATCTTGATGACCGAGGTGTCTCTGCCATCCTGCGGTCACCTCGGGGCAGTGTTATGATCAACTACAACCGAGGTCCTGTCCAAGGACCTGACAACTGAACAGTAGTGGACGTGACCTCTGACACATTGTCCGCTGCCCTCTGTCCTTCCCTCCAAATTGTCCTCTATAAATAGCAGATTATTCCACTGAGAAAGGGGATGAATCTTTGGTAACAAAAGCTTGCTCATTCGGTGGATATTTTATAATCGAGTACTCGCTGATATACGGGGCAAGTAAGCATTAGAAAATGATTGACTCGTAAGGTGCCGATCGGATTAACCAAATAATGGACGAAACGGGTACCCAACCCGCTCCTATTCCTATACAGATTTAGACCCTTTTTTGGATATATGAGAGACGGAAAGAAGCAGCTTTACTCTTCTCCGGGTAATCCTCTCCAATACAAAGCTGATGACAGCTACAGGCAATGATCATCTGTTTTTTATTTTTAATTACTTAAATTTACAGTGATTATTTAGGAAAAAAAAAGTCTATTGTTACTGTATGGGGAGAAAAAAACTATTTCGCTAATGGGTCGTATTTCATCGATTATCGTGCGGGAATGGACTGAAAATGCTTCGTCTTTTCTTTGATCAGTAAAGGAGCTTGACGTTTACAAGTACTTGTCCATTTCCGTCTTCGTCCCGTCTTCGTAGTATTCAATTCCGTCTTCGTCCCGAATATTCATTTCTCATTGACTGCTGAAGCAAGTAACATGATGTGGGTCCGTACAGGAAAAATAAAACCTTCTAAATTTTTAATGACATCGATTTGGACTAATCTCGGCTAAAAAAATGTATCTTATTTTTTTCATGACACTACACAACACGACAGGTATAGGGAAAGGGATATGAGGATGGTCATTCCGACTCGGATGAACCGAGGCCGCATCTTACTCCGGAACATTGGTCCCATCCGTCGTGACCACCTCGGCCTTACCCGGCATCTTGATGACCGAGGTGTCTCTGCCAACCTGCGGTCACCTCGGGCCAGTGTTATGATCAACTACAACCGAGGTCCTGTCCAAGGACCTGACAACTGAACAGTATTGGACGTGAACTCTGACACATTGTTCGCTGCCCTCTGTCATTCCCTCCAAATTGTCCTCTATAAATAGCAGAATATTTCACTGAGAAAGGGGATGAATCTTTGGTAACAAAAGCTTGCTCATTCGGTGGATATTTTATAATCGAGTACTCGCTGATATATGGGGCAAGTAAGCATTAGAAAATGATTGACTCGTAAGGTGCAGATCGGATTAACCAAATAATGGACGAAACGGGTAACCAACCCGCGCCTATTCCTATACAGATTTAGACCCTTTTTTGGATATATGAGAGACGGAAAGAAGCAGCTTTACTCTTCTCCGGGTAACCTCTCCAATACAAAGCTGATGACAGCTACAGGCAATGATCCTCCGTTTTTTTATTTTTAATTACTTAAATTTACAGTGATTATTTAGGAAAAAAAAGCCTATTGTTACTTTAAGGTGAGAAAAAAAATCTTTCGCTAATAGGTCCAATTTCATCGATTATCGCGGGAATGGACTGAAAATGTTTCGTCTTTTTTTTTATCAGTAAAGGAGCTTTACGTTTACAGGTACTTGTCCTTTTTCGCCTTCGTCCCGTCTTCATAATATTCAATTCCGTTTTCATCCCGAATATTCATTTCTCATTGACTGCTGAAGCAAGTAACATGATGTGGGTCCGTACAGGAAAAATAAAACCCTCTAAATTTTTAATGACATCGATTTGGACTAATCTCGGCTAAAAAAATGTATCTTATTTTTTTCATGACACTACACAACACGACAAGTATAGGAAAAGGGATATGAGGATGGTCATTCCGACTCGGATGAACCGAGGCCGCATCTTACTCCGGAACATTGGTCCCATCCGTCGTGACCACCTCGGCCTTACCCGGCATCTTGATGACCGAGGTGTCTCTGCCAACCTGCGGTCACCTCGGGCCAGTGTTATGATCAACTACAACCGAGGTCCTGTCCAAGGACCTGACAACTGAACAGTATTGGACGTGAACTATGACACATTGTCCGCTGCCCTCTGTCCTTCCCTCCAAATTGTCCTCTACAAATAGCAGAATATTTCACTGAGAAATGGGATGAATCTTTGGTAACAAAAGCTTGCTCATTCGGTGGATATTTTATAAACGAGTACTCGCTGATATACGTGGCAAGTAAGCATTAGAAAATTATTGACTCGTAAGGTGCAGATCGGATTAACCAAATAATGGACGAAACGGGTACCCGACCCGCGCCCATTCCTATACAGATTTAGACCCTTTTTTGATATATGAGAGAGGGAAAGAAGCAGCTTTACTCTTCTCCGGGTAACTCTCTCCAATACAAAGCTGATGACAGCTACAGGCAATGATCCTCTGTTTTTATATTTTTAATTACTTAAATTTACAGTGATTATTTAGGAAAAAAAATGCTATTGTTACTTTAAGGGGAGAAAAAAACTCTTTCGCTAATAGGTCCAATTTCATCGATTATCGCGGGAATGGACTGAAAATGTTTCGTCTTTTCTTTGATCAGTAAAGGAGCTTTACGTTTACAGGTACTTGTCCTTTTTCGCCTTCGTCCCGTCTTCATAATATTCAATTCCGTTTTCATCCCGAATATTCATTTCTTATTGACTGCTGAAGCAAGTAACATGATGTGGGTCCGTACAGGAAAAATAAAACCCTCTAAATTTTTAATGACATCGATTTGGACTAATTTCGGCTAAAAAAATGTATCTTATTTTTTCTTGACACTACACAACACGACAGGTATAGAGAAAGGGATATGAGGATGGTCATTCCGGCTCGGATGAACCGAGGCCGCATCCTACTCCGGAACATTGGTCCCATCCGTCGTGACCACCTCAGCCTTACCCGGCATCTTGATTACCGAGGTGTTTCTGCCATCCTGTGGTCACCTCGGAGCAGTGTTATGATCAACTACAACCGAGGTCCTGTTCAAGGACCTGACAACCGAACAATAGTGGGCGTGACCTCTGACACATTGTCCGCTGCCCTCTGTCCTTCCCTCCAAATTGTCCTCTATAAATAGCAGAATATTCCCCTGAGAAAGGGGATGAATCTTTGGTAACAAAAGCTTGCTCATTTGGTGGATATTTTATAATCGAGTACTCGCTGATATACGTGGCAAGTAAGCATTAGAAAATGATTGACTCGTAAGGTGCAGATCGGATTAACCAAATAATGGACGAAACGGGTACCCGATCCGCGCCCATTCCTATACAGATTTAGACCCTTTTTTGGATATATGAGAGAGGGAAAGAAGCAGCTTTACTCTTCTCCTGGTAACTCTCTCCAATACAAAGCTGATGACAGCTACAGGCAATGATCCTCTGTTTTTTTATTTTTAATTACTTAAATTTACAGTGATTATTTAGGAAAAAAAGGCCTATTGTTACTTTAAGGGGAGAAAAAAACTCTTTCGCTAATAGGTCCAATTTCATCGATTATTGTGCGGGAATGGACTGAAAATGTTTCGTCTTTTCTTTGATCAGTAAAGGAGTTTTACGTTTACAGGTACTTGTCCTTTTTCGTCTTCGTCCTGTCTTCATAATATTCAATTCCGTTTTCGTCCCGAATATTCATTTCTCATTGACTGCTGAAGCAAGTAACAAGATGTGGGTCCGTACAGGAAAAATAAAACCCTCTAAATTTTTAATGACATCGATTTGGACTAATTTCGGCTAAAAAAATGTATCTTATTTTTTTCTTGACACTACACAACACGACAGGTATAGGGAAAGGGATATGAGGATGGTCATTCCGACTCGGATGAACCGAGGCCGCATCCTACTCCGGAACATTGGTCCCATCCGTCGTGACCACCTCGGCCTTACCCGGCATCTTGATGACCGAGGTGTCTCTGCCATCCTGCGGTCACCTCGGGGCAGTGTTATGATCAACTACAACCGAGGTCCTGTCCAAGGACCTGACAACTGAACAGTAGTGGACGTGACCTCTGACACATTGTCCGCTGCCCTCTGTCCTTCCCTCCAAATTGTCCTCTATAAATAGCAGATTATTCCACTGAGAAAGGGGATGAATCTTTGGTAACAAAAGCTTGCTCATTCGGTGGATATTTTATAATCGAGTACTCGCTGATATACGGGGCAAGTAAGCATTAGAAAATGATTGACTCGTAAGGTGCAGATCGGATTAACCAAATAATGGACGAAACGGGTACCCAACCCGCTCCTATTCCTATACAGATTTAGACCCTTTTTTGGATATATGAGAGACGGAAAGAAGCAGCTTTACTCTTCTCCGGGTAATCCTCTCCAAGACAAAGCTGATGACAGCTACAGGCAATGATCATCTGTTTTTTATTTTTAATTACTTAAATTTACAGTGATTATTTAGGAAAAAAAAAGTCTATTGTTACTGTATGGGGAGAAAAAAACTATTTCGCTAATGGGTCGTATTTCATCGATTATCGTGCGGGAATGGACTGAAAATGCTTCGTCTTTTCTTTGATCAGTAAAGGAGCTTGACGTTTACAAGTACTTGTCCATTTCCGTCTTCGTCCCGTCTTCGTAGTATTCAATTCCGTCTTCGTCCCGAATATTCATTTCTCATTGACTGCTGAAGCAAGTAACATGATGTGGGTCCGTACAGGAAAAATAAAACCTTCTAAATTTTTAATGACATCGATTTGGACTAATCTCGGCTAAAAAAATGTATCTTATTTTTTTCATGACACTACACAACACGACAGGTATAGGGAAAGGGATATGAGGATGGTCATTCCGACTCGGATGAACTGAGGCCGCATCTTACTCCGGAACATTGGTCCCATCCGTCGTGACCACCTCGGCCTTACCCGGCATCTTGATGACCGAGGTGTCTCTGCCAACCTGCGGTCACCTCGGGCCAGTGTTATGATCAACTACAACCGAGGTCCTGTCCAAGGACCTGACAACTGAACAGTATTGGACGTGAACTCTGACACATTGTTCGCTGCCCTCTGTCATTCCCTCCAAATTGTCCTCTATAAATAGCAGAATATTTCACTGAGAAAGGGGATGAATCTTTGGTAACAAAAGCTTGCTCATTCGGTGGATATTTTATAATCGAGTACTCGCTGATATACGGGGCAAGTAAGCATTAGAAAATGATTGACTCGTAAGGTGCAGATCGGATTAACCAAATAATGGACGAAACGGGTACCCAACCCGCGCCTATTCCTATACAGATTTAGACCCCTTTTTGGATATATGAGAGACGGAAAGAAGCAGCTTTACTCTTCTCCGGGTAACCTCTCCAATACAAAGCTGATGACAGCTACAGGCAATGATCCTCCGTTTTTTTATTTTTAATTACTTAAATTTACAGTGATTATTTAGGAAAAAAAAGCCTATTGTTACTTTAAGGTGAGAAAAAAAATCTTTCGCTAATAGGTCCAATTTCATCGATTATCGCGGGAATGGACTGAAAATGTTTCGTCTTTTTTTTTGATCAGTAAAGGAACTTTACGTTTACAGGTACTTGTCCTTTTTCGCCTTCGTCCCGTCTTCATAATATTCAATTCCGTTTTCATCCCGAATATTCATTTCTCATTGACTGCTGAAGCAAGTAACATGATGTGGGTCCGTACAGGAAAAATAAAACCCTCTAAATTTTTAATGACATCGATTTGGACTAATTTCGGCTAAAAAAATGTATCTTATTTTTTTCTTGACACTACACAACACGACAGGTATAGGGAAAGGGATATGAGGATGGTCATTCCGGCTCGGATGAACCGAGGCCGCATCCTACTCCGGAACATTGGTCCCATCCGTCGTGACCACCTCAGCCTTACCCGGCATCTTGATTACCGAGGTGTTTCTGCCATCCTGTGGTCACCTCGGAGCAGTGTTATGATCAACTACAACCGAGGTCCTGTTCAAGGACCTGACAACCGAACAATAGTGGACGTGACCTCTGACACATTGTCCGCTGCCCTCTGTCCTTCCCTCCAAATTGTCCTCTATAAATAGCAGAATATTCCCCTGAGAAAGGGGATGAATCTTTGGTAACAAAAGCTTGCTCATTTGGTGGATATTTTATAATCGAGTACTCGCTGATATACGTGGCAAGTAAGCATTAGAAAATGATTGACTCGTAAGGTGCAGATCGGATTAACCAAATAATGGACGAAACGGGTACCCGATCCGCGCCCATTCCTATACAGATTTAGACCCTTTTTTGGATATATGAGAGAGGGAAAGAAGCAGCTTTACTCTACTCCTGGTAACTCTCTCCAATACAAAGCTGATGACAGCTACAGGCAACGATCCTCTGTTTTTTTATTTTTAATTACTTAAATTTACAGTGATTATTTAGGAAAAAAAAGCCTATTGATACTTTAAGGGGAGAAAAAAACTCTTTCGCTAATAGGTCCAATTTCATCAATTATTGTGCGGGAATGGACTGAAAATGTATCGTCTTTTCTTTGATCAGTAAAGGAGCTTTACGTTTACAGGTACTTTGTCTTATTCGTCTTCGTCCTGTCTTCATAATATTCAATTCCGTTTTCGTCCCGAATATTCATTTCTCATTGACTGCTGAAGCAAGTAACATGATGTGGGTCCGTACAGGAAAAATAAAACCCTCTAAATTTTTAATGACATCGATTTGGACTAATTTCGGCTAAAAAAATGTATCTTATTTTTTTCATGACACTACACAACAAGACAGGTGTAGGGAAAGGGATATGAGGATGGTCATTCCGACTCGGATGAACCAAGGCCGCATCCTACTCCGGAACATTGGTCCCATCCGTCGTGACCACCTCGGCCTTACCCGGCATCTTGATGACCGAGGTGTCTCTGCCATCCTGCGGTCACCTCGGGGCAGTGTTATGATCAACTACAACCGAGGTCCTGTCCAAGGACCTGACAACTGAACAGTAGTGGACGTGACCTCTGACACATTGTCTGCTGCCCTCTGTCCTTCCCTCCAAATTGTCCTCTATAAATAGCAGATTATTCCACTGAGAAAGGGGATGAATCTTTGGTAACAAAAGCTTGCTCATTCGGTGGATATTTTATAATCGAGTACTCGCTGATATACGGGACAAGTAAGCATTAGAAAATGATTGACTCGTAAGGTGCAGATCGGATTAACCAAATAATGGACGAAACGGGTACCCAACCCGCTCCTATTCCTATACAGATTTAGACCCTTTTTTGGATATATGAGAGATGGAAAGAAGCAGATTTACTCTTCTCCGGGTAATCCTCTCCAACACAAAGCTGATGACAGCTACAGGCAATGATCCTCTGTTTTTTATTTTTAATTACTTAAATTTACAGTGATTATTTAGAAAAAAAAAAGTCTATTGTTACTGTATGGGGAGAAAAAAACTATTTCGCTAATGGGTCGTATTTCATCGATTATCGTGCGGGAATGGACTGAAAATGCTTCGTCTTTTCTTTGATCAGTAAAGGAGCTTGACGTTTACAAGTACTTGTCCATTTCCGTCTTCGTCCCGTCTTCGTAGTATTCAATTCCGTCTTCGTCCCGAATATTCATTTCTCATTGACTGCTGAAGCAAGTAACACGATGTGGGTCCGTACAGGAAAAATAAAACCTTCTAAATTTTTAATGACATCGATTTGGACTAATCTCGGCTAAAAAAATGTATCTTATTTTTTTCTTGACACTACACAACACGACAGGTATAGGGAAAGGGATATGAGGATGGTCATTCCGACTCGGATGAACCGAGGCCGCATCCTACTCCGGAACATTGGTCCCATCCGTCGTGACCACCTCGGCCTTACCCGGCATCTTGATGACCGAGTTGTCTCTGCCATCCTGCGGTCACCTCGGAGCAGTGTTATGATCAACGACAACCGAGGTCCTGTCCAAGGATCGGACAACCGAACAGTAGTAGACGTGACCTCTGACACATTGTCCGCTGCCCTCTGTCCTTCCCTCCAAATTGTCCTCTACAAATAGCAGAATATTTCACTGAAAATGGGATGAATCTTTGGTAACAAAAGCTTGCTCATTCGGTGGATATTTTATAAACGAGTACTCGCTGATATATGTGGCAAGTAAGCATTAGAAAATGATTGACTCGTAAGGTGTAGATCGGATTAACCAAATAATGGACGAAACGGGTACCCGACCCGCGCCCATTCCTATACAGATTTAGACCCTTTTTTGGATATATGAGAGAGGGAAAGAAGCAGCTTTACTCTTCTCCGGGTAACTCTCTCCAATACAAAGCTGATGACAGCTACAGGCAATGATCCTCTGTTTTTTTATTTTTAATTACTTAAATTTACAGTGATTATTTAGGAAAAAAAGGCCTATTGTTACTTTAAGGGGAGAAAAAAACTCTTTCGCTAATAGGTCCAATTTCATCGATTATTGTGCGGGAATGGACTGAAAATGTTTCGTCTTTTCTTTGATCAGTAAAGGAGCTTTACGTTTACAGGTACTTGTCCTTTTTCGTCTTCGTCCTGTCTTCATAATATTCAATTCCGTTTTCGTCCCGAATATTCATTTCTCATTGACTGCTGAAGCAAGTAACAAGATGTGGGTCCGTACAGGAAAAATAAAACCCTCTAAATTTTTAATGACATCGATTTGGACTAATTTCGGCTAAAAAAATGTATCTTATTTTTTTCTTGACACTACACAACACGACAGGTATAGGGAAAGGGATATGAGGATGGTCATTCCGACTCGGATGAACCGAGGCCGCATCCTACTCCGGAACATTGGTCCCATCCGTCGTGACCACCTCGGCCTTACCCGGCATCTTGATGACCGAGGTGTTTCTGCCATCCTGCGGTCACCTCGGGGCAGTGTTATGATCAACTACAACCGAGGTCCTGTCCAAGGACCTGACAACTGAACAGTAGTGGACGTGACCTCTGACGCATTGTCCGCTGCCTTCTGTCCTTCCCTCCAAATTGTCCTCTATAAATAGCAGATTATTCCACTGAGAAAGGGGATGAATCTTTGGTAACAAAAGCTTGCTCATTCGGTGGATATTTTATAATCGAGTACTCGCTGATATACGGGACAAGTAAGCATTAGAAAATGATTGACTCGTAAGGTGCAGATCGGATTAACCAAATAATGGACGAAACGGGTACCCAACCCGCGCCTATTCCTATACAGATTTAGACCCTTTTTTGGATATATGAGAGACGGAAAGAAGCAGCTTTACTCTTCTCCGGGTAACCCTCTCCAATACAAAGCTGAAGACAGCTACAGGCAATGATCCTATGTTTTTTATTTTTAATTACTTAAATTTACAGTGATTATTTAGGAAAAAAAAAGTCTATTGTTACTGTAAGGGGAGAAAAAAACTATTTCGCTAATGGGTCGTATTTCATCGATTATCGTGCGGGAATGGACTGAAAATGCTTCGTCTTTTCTTTGATCAGTAAAGGAGCTTGACGTTTACAAGTACTTGTCCATTTCCGTCTTCGTCCCGTCTTCGTAGTATTCAATTCCGTTTTCGTCCCGAATATTCATTTTTCATTGACTGCTGAAGCATGTAACATGATGTGGGTCCGTACAGGAAAAATAAAACCTTCTAAATTTTTAATGACATCGATTTGGACTAATCTCGGCTAAAAAAATGTATCTTATTTTTTTCTTGACACTACACAACACGACAGGTATAGGGAAAGGGATATGAGGATGGTCATTCTGACTCGGATGAACCGAGGCCGCATCCTACTCCGGAACATTGGTCCCATCCGTCGTGACCACCTCGGCCTTACCCGGCATCTTGATGACCGAGGTGTCTCTGCCATCCTGCGGTCACCTCGGGGCAGTTTTATGATCAACTACAACCGAGGTCCTGTCCAAGGACCTGACAACTGAACAGTAGTGGACGTGACCTCTGACACATTGTCCGTTGCCCTCTGTCCTTCCCTCCAAATTGTCCTCTATAAATATCAGATTATTCCACTGAGAAAGGGGATGAATCTTTGGTAACAAAAGCTTGCTCATTCGGTGGATATTTTATAATCGAGTACTCGCTGATATACGGGGCAAGTAAGCATTAGAAAATGATTGACTCGTAAGGTGCAGATCGGATTAACCAAATAATGGACGAAACGGGTACCCAACCAGCTCCTATTCCTATACAGATTTAGACCCTTTTTTGGATATATGAGAGATGGAAAGAAGCAGATTTACTCTTCTCCGGGTAATCCTCTCCAACACAAAGCTGATGACAGCTACAGGCAATGATCCTCTGTTTTTTATTTTTAATTACTTAAATTTACAGTGATTATTTAGAAAAAAAAAAGTCTATTGTTACTGTATGGGGAGAAAAAAACTATTTCGCTAATGGGTCGTATTTCATCGATTATCGTGCGGGAATGGACTGAAAATGCTTCGTCTTTTCTTTGATCAGTAAAGGAGCTTGACGTTTACAAGTACTTGTCCATTTCCGTCTTCGTCCCGTCTTCGTAGTATTCAATTCCGTCTTCGTCCCGAATATTCATTTCTCATTGACTGCTGAAGCAAGTAACACGATGTGGGTCCGTACAGGAAAAATAAAACCTTCTAAATTTTTAATGACATCGATTTGGACTAATCTCGGCTAAAAAAATGTATCTTATTTTTTTCTTGACACTACACAACACGACAGGTATAGGGAAAGGGATATGAGGATGGTCATTCCGACTCGGATGAACCGAGGCCGCATCCTACTCCGGAACATTGGTCCCATCCGTCGTGACCACCTCGGCCTTACCCGGCATCTTGATGACAGAGTTGTCTCTGCCATCCTGCGGTCACCTCGGGGCAGTGTTATGATCAACTACAACCGAGGTCCTGTCCAAGGACCGGACAACCGAACGGTAGTAGACGTGACCTATGACACATTGTCCGCTGCCCTCTGTCCTTCCCTCCAAATTGTCCTCTACAAATAGCAGAATATTTCACTGAGAAATGGGATGAATCTTTGGTAACAAAAGCTTGCTCATTCGGTGGATATTTTATAAACGAGTACTCGCTGATATACGTGGCAAGTAAGCATTAGAAAATTATTGACTCGTAAGGTGCAGATCGGATTAACCAAATAATGGACGAAACGGGTACCCGACCCGCGCCCATTCCTATACAGATTTAGACCCTTTTTTGATATATGAGAGAGGGAAAGAAGCAGCTTTACTCTTCTCCGGGTAACTCTCTCCAATACAAAGCTGATGACAGCTACAGGCAATGATCCTCTGTTTTTTTATTTTTAATTTACTTAAATTTACAGTGATTATTTAGGAAAAAAAAGCCTATTGTTACTTTAAGGGGAGAAAAAAACTCTTTCGCTAATTGGTCCAATTTCATCGATTATTGTGCGGGAATGGACTGAAAATGTTTCGTCTTTTCTTTGATCAGTAAACGAGCTTTACGTTTACAGGTACTTGTTCTTATTCGTCTTCGTCCTGTCTTCATAATATTCAATTCCGTTTTCGTCCCGAATATTCATTTCTCATTGACTGCTGAAGCAAGTAACATGATGTGGGTCCGTACAGGAAAAATAAAACCCTCTAAATTTTTAGTGACATCGATTTGGACTAATTTCGGCTAAAAAAATGTATCTTATTTTTTTCTTGACACTACACAACACGACAGGTATAGGGAAAGGGATATGAGGATGGTCATTCCGACTCGGATGAACCGAGGCCGCATCCTACTCCGGAACATTGGTCCCATCCGTCGTGACCACCTCGGCCTTACCCGGCATCTTGATGACCGAGGTGTCTCTGCCATCCTGCGGTCACCTCGGGGCAGTGTTATGATCAACTACAACCGAGGTCCTGTCCAAGGACCTGACAACTGAACAGTAGTGGACGTGACCTCTGACACATTGTCCGCTGCCCTCTGTCCTTCCCTCCAAATTGTCCTCTATAAATATCAGATTATTCCACTGAGAAAGGGGATGAATCTTTGGTAACAAAAGCTTGCTCATTCGGTGGATATTTTATAATCGAGTACTCGCTGATATACGGGGCAAGTAAGCATTAGAAAATGATTGACTCGTAAGGTGCAGATCGGATTAACCAAATAATGGACGAAACGGGTACCCAACCAGCTCCTATTCCTATACAGATTTAGACCCTTTTTTGGATATATGAGAGATGGAAAGAAGCAGATTTACTCTTCTCCGGGTAATCCTCTCCAATACAAAGCTGATGACAGCTACAGGCAATGATCCTCTGTTTTTTATTTTTAATTACTTAAATTTACAGTGATTATTTAGGAAAAAAAAGTCTATTGTTACTGTATGGGGAGAAAAAAACTATTTCGCTAATGGGTCGTATTTCATCGATTATCGTGCGGGAATGGACTGAAAATGCTTCGCCTTTTCTTTGATCAGTAAAGGAGCTTGACGTTTACAAGTACTTGTCCATTTCCGTCTTCGTCCCGTCTTCGTAGTATTCAATTCCGTCTTCGTCCCGAATATTCATTTCTCATTGACTGCTGAAGCAAGTAACATGATGTGGGTCCGTACAGGAAAAATAAAACCTTCTAAATTTTTAATGACATCGATTTGGACTAATCTCGGCTAAAAAAATGTATCTTATTTTTTTCTTGACACTACACAACACGACAGGTATAGGGAAAGGGATATGAGGATGGTCATTCCGACTCGGATGAACCGAGGCCGCATCCTACTCCGGAACATTGGTCCCATCCGTCGTGACCACCTCGGCCTTACCCGGCATCTTGATGACAGAGTTGTCTCTGCCATCCTGCGGTCACCTCGGGGCAGTGTTATGATCAACTACAACCGAGGTCCTGTCCAAGGACCGGACAACCGAACGGTAGTAGACGTGACCTATGACACATTGTCCGCGGCCCTCTGTCCTTCCCTCCAAATTGTCCTCTACAAATAGCAGAATATTTCACTGAGAAATGGGATGAATCTTTGGTAACAAAAGCTTGCTCATTCGGTGGATATTTTATAAACGAGTACTCGCTGATATACGTGGCAAGTAAGCATTAGAAAATTATTGACTCGTAAGGTGCAGATCGGATTAACCAAATAATGGACGAAACGGGTACCCGACCCGCGCCCATTCCTATACAGATTTAGACCCTTTTTTGATATATGAGAGAGGGAAAGAAGCAGCTTTACTCTTCTCCGGGTAACTCTCTCCAATACAAAGCTGATGACAGCTACAGGCAATGATCCTCTGTTTTTATATTTTTAATTTACTTAAATTTACAGTGATTATTTAGGAAAAAAAATCCTATTGTTACTTTAAGGGGAGAAAAAAACTCTTTCGCTAATAGGACCAATTTCATCGATTATCGCGGGAATGGACTGAAAATGTTTCGTCTTTTCTTTGATCAGTAAAGGAGCTTTACGTTTACAGGTACTTGTCCTTTTTCGCCTTCGTCCCGTCTTCATAATATTCAATTCCGTTTTCGTCCCGAATATTCATTTCTCATTGACTGCTGAAGCAAGTAACATGATGTGGGTCCGTACAGGAAAAATAAAACCTTCTAAATTTTTAATGACATCGATTTGGACTAATTTCGGCTAAAAAATGTATCTTATTTTTTTCTTGACACTACACAACAAGACAGGTGTAGGGAAAGGGATATGAGGATGGTCATTCCGACTCGGATGAACCGAGGCCGCATCCTACTCCGGAACATTGGTCCCATCCGTCGTGACCACCTCGGCCTTACCCGGCATCTTGATGACCGAGGTGTCTCTGCCATCCTGCGGTCACCTCGGGGCAGTGTTATGATCAACTACAACCGAGGTCCTGTCCAAGGACCTGACAACTGAACAGTAGTGGACGTGACCTCTGACACATTGTCCGCTGCCTTCTGACCTTCCCTCCAAATTGTCCTCTATAAATAGCAGATTATTCCACTGAGAAAGGGGATGAATCTTTGGTAACAAAAGCTTGCTCATTCGGTGGATATTTTATAATCGAGTACTCGCTGATATACGGGGCAAGTAAGCATTAGAAAATGATTGACTCGTAAGGTGCAGATCGGATTAACCAAATAATGGACGAAACGGGTACCCAACCCGCGCCTATTCCTATACAGATTTAGACCCTTTTTTGGATATATGAGAGACGGAAAGAAGCAGATTTACTCTTCTCCGGGTAATCCTCTCCAATACAAAGCTGATGACAGCTACAGGCAATGATCCTCTGTTTTTTATTTTTAATTACTTAAATTTACAGTGATTATTTAGGAAAAAAAAAGTCTATTGTTACTGTATGGGGAGAAAAAAACTATTTCGCTAATGGGTCGTATTTCATCGATTATCGTGCGGGAATGGACTGAAAATGCTTCGTCTTTTCTTTGATCAGTAAAGGAGCTTGACGTTTACAAGTACTTGTCCATTTCCGTCTTCGTCCCGTCTTCGTAGTATTCAATTCCGTCTTCGTCCCGAATATTCATTTCTCATTGACTGCTGAAGCAAGTAACATGATGTGGGTCCGTACAGGAAAAATAAAACCTTCTAAATTTTTAATGACATCGATTTGGACTAATCTCGGCTAAAAAAATGTATCTTATTTTTTTCTTGACACTACACAACACGACAGGTATAGGGAAAGGGATATGAGGATGGTCATTCCGACTCGGATGAACCGAGGCCGCATCCTACTCCGGAACATTGGTCCCATCCGTCGTGACCACCTCGGCCTTACCCGGCATCTTGATGACCGAGTTGTCTCTGCCATCCTGCGGTCACCTCGGGGCAGTGTTATGATCAACTACAACCGAGGTCCTGTCCAAGGATCGGACAACCGAACAGTAGTAGACGTGACCTCTGACACATTGTCCGCTGCCCTCTGTCCTTCCCTCCAAATTGTCCTCTACAAATAGCAGAATATTTCACTGAGAAATGGGATGAATCTTTGGTAAAAAAAGCTTGCTCATTCGGTGGATATTTTATAAACGAGTACTCGCTGATATACGTGGCAAGTAAGCATTAGAAAATTATTGACTCGTAAGGTGCAGATCGGATTAACCAAATAATGGACGAAACGGGTACCCGACCCGCGCCCATTCCTACACAGATTTAGACCCTTTTTTTGATATATTTGAGAGGGAAAGAAGCAGCTTTACTCTTCTCCTGGTAACTCTCTCCAATACAAAGTTGATGACAGCTACAGGCAATGATCCTCTGTTTTTTTATTTTTAATTACTTAAATTTACAGTGATTATTTAGGAAAAAAAAGCCTATTGTTACTTTAAGGGGAGAAAAAAACTCTTTCGCTAATTGGTCCAATTTCATCGATTATCGCGGGAATGGACTGAAAATGTTTCGTCTTTTCTTTGATCAGTAAAGGAGCTTTACGTTTACAGGTACTTGTTCTTATTCGTCTTCGTCCCGTCTTCATAATATTCAATTCCGTTTTCGTCCCGAATATTCATTTCTCATTGACTGCTGAAGCAAGTAACATGATGTGGGTCCGTACAGGAAAAATAAAACCCTCTAAATTTTTAATGACATCGATTTGGACTAATTTCGGCTAAAAAAATGTATCTTATTTTTTTCTTGACACAACACAACACGACAGGTATAGGGAAAGGGATAAGAGGATGGCCATTCCGACTCGGATGAACCGAGGCCGCATCCTACTCCGGAACATTGGTCCCATCCGTCGTGACCACCTCGGCCTTACCCGGCATCTTGATGACCGAGGTGTCTCTGCCATCCTGCGGTCACCTCGGGGCAGTGTTATGATCAACTACAACCGAGGTCCTGTCCAAGGACCTGACAACTGAACAGTAGTGGACGTGACCTCTGACACATTGTCCGCTGCCCTCTGTCCTTCCCTCCAAATTGTCCTCTATAAATATCAGATTATTCCACTAAGAAAGGGGATGAATCTTTGGTAAAAAAAGCTTGCTCATTCGGTGGATATTTTATAATCGAGTACTCGCTGATATACGGGGCAAGTAAGCATTAGAAAATGATTGACTCGTAAGGTGCAGATCGGATTAACCAAATAATGGACGAAACGGGTACCCAACCCGCTCCTATTCCTATACAGATTTAGACCCTTTTTTGGATATATGAGAGATGGAAAGAAGCAGATTTACTCTTCTCCGGGTAATCCTCTCCAATACAAAGCTGATGACAGCTACAGGCAATGATCCTCTGTTTTTTATTTTTAATTACTTAAATTTACAGTGATTATTTAGGAAAAAAAAAGTCTATTGTTACTGTATGGAGAGAAAAAAACTATTTCGCTAATGGGTCGTATTTCATCGATTATCGTGCGGGAATGGACTGAAAATGCTTCGTCTTTTCTTTGATCAGTAAAGGAGCTTGACGTTTACAAGTACTTGTCCATTTCCGTCTTCGTCCCGTCTTCGTAGTATTCAATTCCGTCTTCGTCCCGAATATTCATTTCTCATTGACTGCTGAAGCAAGTAACATGATGTGGGTCCGTACAGGAAAAATAAAACCTTCTAAATTTTTAATGACATCGATTTGGACTAATCTCGGCTAAAAAAATGTATCTTATTTTTTTCATGACACTACACAACACGACAGGTATAGGGAAAGGGATATGAGGATGGTCATTCCGACTCGGATGAACTGAGGCCGCATCTTACTCCGGAACATTGGTCCCATCCGTCGTGACCACCTCGGCCTTACCCGGCATCTTGATGACCGAGGTGTCTCTGCCAACCTGCGGTCACCTCGGGCCAGTGTTATGATCAACTACAACCGAGGTCCTGTCCAAGGACCTGACAACTGAACAGTATTGGACGTGAACTCTGACACATTGTTCGCTGCCCTCTGTCATTCCCTCCAAATTGTCCTCTATAAATAGCAGAATATTTCACTGAGAAAGGGGATGAATCTTTGGTAACAAAAGCTTGCTCATTCGGTGGATATTTTATAATCGAGTACTCGCTGATATACGGGGCAAGTAAGCATTAGAAAATGATTGACTCGTAAGGTGCAGATCGGATTAACCAAATAATGGACGAAACGGGTACCCAACCCGCGCCTATTCCTATACAGATTTAGACCCCTTTTTGGATATATGAGAGACGGAAAGAAGCAGCTTTACTCTTCTCCGGGTAACCTCTCCAATACAAAGCTGATGACAGCTACAGGCAATGATCCTCCGTTTTTTTATTTTTAATTACTTAAATTTACAGTGATTAGTTAGGAAAAAAAAGCCTATTGTTACTTTAAGGTGAGAAAAAAAATCTTTCGCTAATAGGTCCAATTTCATCGATTATCGCGGGAATGGACTGAAAATGTTTCGTCTTTTCTTTGATCAGTAAAGGAGCTTTACGTTTACAGGTACTTGTCCTTTTTCGCCTTCGTCCCGTCTTCATAATATTCAATTCCGTTTTCATCCCGAATATTCATTTCTCATTGACTGCTGAAGCAAGTAACATGATGTGGGTCCGTACAGGAAAAATAAAACCCTCTAAATTTTTAATGACATCGATTTGGACTAATTTCGGCTAAAAAAATGTATCTTATTTTTTCTTGACACTACACAACACGACAGGTATAGGGAAAGGGATATGAGGATGGTCATTCCGGCTCGGATGAACCGAGGCCGCATCCTACTCCGGAACATTGGTCCCATCCGTCGTGACCACCTCAGCCTTACCCGGCATCTTGATTACCGAGGTGTTTCTGCCATCCTGTGGTCACCTCGGAGCAGTGTTATGATCAACTACAACCGAGGTCCTGTTCAAGGACCTGACAACCGAACAATAGTGGACGTGACCTCTGACACATTGTCCGCTGCCCTCTGTCCTTCCCTCCAAATTGTCCTCTATAAATAGCAGAATATTCCCCTGAGAAAGGGGATGAATCTTTGGTAACAAAAGCTTGCTCATTTGGTGGATATTTTATAATCGAGTACTCGCTGATATACGTGGCAAGTAAGCATTAGAAAATGATTGACTCGTAAGGTGCAGATCGGATTAACCAAATAATGGACGAAACGGGTACCCGATCCGCGCCCATTCCTATACAGATTTAGACCCTTTTTTGGATATATGAGAGAGGGAAAGAAGCAGCTTTACTCTACTCCTGGTAACTCTCTCCAATACAAAGCTGATGACAGCTACAGGCAACGATCCTCTGTTTTTTTATTTTTAATTACTTAAATTTACAGTGATTATTTAGGAAAAAAAAGCCTATTGATACTTTAAGGGGAGAAAAAAACTCTTTCGCTAATAGGTCCAATTTCATCAATTATTGTGCGGGAATGGACTGAAAATGTATCGTCTTTTCTTTGATCAGTAAAGGAGCTTTACGTTTACAGGTACTTTGTCTTATTCGTCTTCGTCCTGTCTTCATAATATTCAATTCCGTTTTCGTCCCGAATATTCATTTCTCATTGACTGCTGAAGCAAGTAACATGATGTGGGTCCGTACAGGAAAAATAAAACCCTCTAAATTTTTAATGACATCGATTTGGACTAATTTCGGCTAAAAAAATGTATCTTATTTTTTTCATGACACTACACAACAAGACAGGTGTAGGGAAAGGGATATGAGGATGGTCATTCCGACTCGGATGAACCAAGGCCGCATCCTACTCCGGAACATTGGTCCCATCCGTCGTGACCACCTCGGCCTTACCCGGCATCTTGATGACCGAGGTGTCTCTGCCATCCTGCGGTCACCTCGGGGCAGTGTTATGATCAACTACAACCGAGGTCCTGTCCAAGGACCTGACAACTGAACAGTAGTGGACGTGACCTCTGACACATTGTCTGCTGCCCTCTGTCCTTCCCTCCAAATTGTCCTCTATAAATAGCAGATTATTCCACTGAGAAAGGGGATGAATCTTTGGTAACAAAAGCTTGCTCATTCGGTGGATATTTTATAATCGAGTACTCGCTGATATACGGGACAAGTAAGCATTAGAAAATGATTGACTCGTAAGGTGCAGATCGGATTAACCAAATAATGGACGAAACGGGTACCCAACCCGCTCCTATTCCTATACAGATTTAGACCCTTTTTTGGATATATGAGAGACGGAAAGAAGCAGCTTTACTCTTCTCCGGGTAATCCTCTCCAATACAAAGCTGATGACAGCTACAGGCAATGATCCTCTGTTTTTTATTTTTAATTACTTAAATTTACAGTGATTATTTAGGAAAAAAAAAGTCTATTGTTACTGTATGGGGAGAAAAAAACTATTTCGCTAATGGGTCGTATTTCATCGATTATCGTGCGGGAATGGACTGAAAATGCTTCATCTTTTCTTTGATCAGTAAAGGAGCTTGACGTTTACAAGTACTTGTCCATTTCCGTCTTCGTCCCGTTTTCGTAGTATTCAATTCCGTCTTCGTCCCGAATATTCATTTCTCATTGACTGCTGAAGCAAGTAACATGATGTGGGTCCGTACAGGAAAAATAAAACCTTCTAAATTTTTAATGACATCGATTTGGACCAATCTCGGCTAAAAAAATGTATCTTATTTTTTTCTTGACACTACACAACACGACAGGTATAGGGAAAGGGATATGAGGATGGTCATTCCGACTCGGATGAACCGAGGCCGCATCCTACTCCGGAACATTGGTCCCATCCGTCGTGACCACCTCGGCCTTACCCGGCATCTTGATGACCGAGTTGTCTCTGCCATCCTGCGGTCACCTCGGAGCAGTGTTATGATCAACGACAACCGAGGTCCTGTCCAAGGATCGGACAACCGAACAGTAGTAGACGTGACCTCTGACACATTGTCCGCTGCCCTCTGTCCTTCCCTCCAAATTGTCCTCTACAAATAGCAGAATATTTCACTGAAAATGGGATGAATCTTTGGTAACAAAAGCTTGCCCATTCGGTGGATATTTTATAAACGAGTACTCGCTGATATATGTGGCAAGTAAGCATTAGAAAATGATTGACTCGTAAGGTGTAGATCGGATTAACCAAATAATGGACGAAACGGGTACCCGACCCGCGCCCATTCCTATACAGATTTAGACCCTTTTTTGGATATATGAGAGAGGGAAAGAAGCAGCTTTACTCTTCTCCGGGTAACTCTCTCCAATACAAAGCTGATGACAGCTACAGGCAATGATCCTCTGTTTTTTTATTTTTAATTACTTAAATTTACAGTGATTATTTAGGAAAAAAAGGCCTATTGTTACTTTAAGGGGAGAAAAAAACTCTTTCGCTAATAGGTCCAATTTCATCGATTATTGTGCGGGAATGGACTGAAAATGTTTCGTCTTTTCTTTGATCAGTAAAGGAGCTTTACGTTTACAGGTACTTGTCCTTTTTCGTCTTCGTCCTGTCTTCATAATATTCAATTCCGTTTTCGTCCCGAATATTCATTTCTCATTGACTGCTGAAGCAAGTAACAAGATGTGGGTCCGTACAGGAAAAATAAAACCCTCTAAATTTTTAATGACATCGATTTGGACTAATTTCGGCTAAAAAAATGTATCTTATTTTTTTCTTGACACTACACAACACGACAGGTATAGGGAAAGGGATATGAGGATGGTCATTCCGACTCGGATGAACCGAGGCCGCATCCTACTCCGGAACATTGGTCCCATCCGTCGTGACCACCTCGGCCTTACCCGGCATCTTGATGACCGAGGTGTTTCTGCCATCCTGCGGTCACCTCGGGGCAGTGTTATGATCAACTACAACCGAGGTCCTGTCCAAGGACCTGACAACTGAACAGTAGTGGACGTGACCTCTGACGCATTGTCCGCTGCCTTCTGTCCTTCCCTCCAAATTGTCCTCTATAAATAGCAGATTATTCCACTGAGAAAGGGGATGAATCTTTGGTAACAAAAGCTTGCTCATTCGGTGGATATTTTATAATCGAGTACTCGCTGATATACGGGGCAAGTAAGCATTAGAAAATGATTGACTCGTAAGGTGCAGATCGGATTAAGCAAATAATGGACGAAACGGGTACCCAACCCGCGCCTATTCCTATACAGATTTAGACCCTTTTTTGGATATATGAGAGACGGAAAGAAGCAGCTTTACTCTTCTCCGGGTAACCCTCTCCAATACAAAGCTGAAGACAGCTACAGGCAATGATCCTATGTTTTTTATTTTTAATTACTTAAATTTACAGTGATTATTTAGGAAAAAAAAAGTCTATTGTTACTGTAAGGGGAGAAAAAAACTATTTCGCTAATGGGTCGTATTTCATCGATTATCGTGCGGGAATGGACTGAAAATGCTTCGTCTTTTTTTTGATCAGTAAAGGAGCTTGACGTTTACAAGTACTTGTCCATTTCCGTCTTCGTCCCGTCTTCGTAGTATTCAATTCCGTTTTCGTCCCGAATATTCATTTTTCATTGACTGCTGAAGCATGTAACATGATGTGGGTCCGTACAGGAAAAATAAAACCTTCTAAATTTTTAATGACATCGATTTGGACTAATCTCGGCTAAAAAAATGTATCTTATTTTTTTCTTGACACTACACAACACGACAGGTATAGGGAAAGGGATATGAGGATGGTCATTCTGACTCGGATGAACCGAGGCCGCATCCTACTCCGGAACATTGGTCCCATCCGTCGTGACCACCTCGGCCTTACCCGGCATCTTGATGACCGAGGTGTCTCTGCCATCCTGCGGTCACCTCGGGGCAGTTTTATGATCAACTACAACCGAGGTCCTGTCCAAGGACCTGACAACTGAACAGTAGTGGACGTGACCTCTGACACATTGTCCGTTGCCCTCTGTCCTTCCCTCCAAATTGTCCTCTATAAATATCAGATTATTCCACTGAGAAAGGGGATGAATCTTTGGTAACAAAAGCTTGCTCATTCGGTGGATATTTTATAATCGAGTACTCGCTGATATACGGGGCAAGTAAGCATTAGAAAATGATTGACTCGTAAGGTGCAGATCGGATTAACCAAATAATGGACGAAACGGGTACCCAACCAGCTCCTATTCCTATACAGATTTAGACCCTTTTTTGGATATATGAAAGATGGAAAGAAGCAGATTTACTCTTCTCCGGGTAATCCTCTCCAACACAAAGCTGATGACAGCTACAGGCAATGATCCTCTGTTTTTTATTTTTAATTACTTAAATTTACAGTGATTATTTAGAAAAAAAAAAGTCTATTGTTACTGTATGGGGAGAAAAAAACTATTTCGCTAATGGGTCGTATTTCATCGATTATCGTGCGGGAATGGACTGAAAATGCTTCGTCTTTTCTTTGATCAGTAAAGGAGCTTGACGTTTACAAGTACTTGTCCATTTCCGTCTTCGTCCCGTCTTCGTAGTATTCAATTCCGTCTTCGTCCCGAATATTCATTTCTCATTGACTGCTGAAGCAAGTAACACGATGTGGGTCCGTACAGGAAAAATAAAACCTTCTAAATTTTTAATGACATCGATTTGGACTAATCTCGGCTAAAAAAATGTATCTTATTTTTTTTTTGACACTACACAACACGACAGGTATAGGGAAAGGGATATGAGGATGGTCATTCCGACTCGGATGAACCGAGGCCGCATCCTACTCCGGAACATTGGTCCCATCCGTCGTGACCACCTCGGCCTTACCCGGCATCTTGATGACAGAGTTGTCTCTGCCATCCTGCGGTCACCTCGGGGCAGTGTTATGATCAACTACAACCGAGGTCCTGTCCAAGGACCGGACAACCGAACGGTAGTAGACGTGACCTATGACACATTGTCCGCTGCCCTCTGTCCTTCCCTCCAAATTGTCCTCTACAAATAGCAGAATATTTCACTGAGAAATGGGATGAATCTTTGGTAACAAAAGCTTGCTCATTCGGTGGATATTTTATAAACGAGTACTCGCTGATATACGTGGCAAGTAAGCATTAGAAAATTATTGACTCGTAAGGTGCAGATCGGATTAACCAAATAATGGACGAAACGGGTACCCGACCCGCGCCCATTCCTATACAGATTTAGACCCTTTTTTGATATATGAGAGAGGGAAAGAAGCAGCTTTACTCTTCTCCGGGTAACTCTCTCCAATACAAAGCTGATGACAGCTACAGGCAATGATCCTCTGTTTTTTTATTTTTAATTTACTTAAATTTACAGTGATTATTTAGGAAAAAAAAGCCTATTGTTACTTTAAGGGGAGAAAAAAACTCTTTCGCTAATTGGTCCAATTTCATCGATTATTGTGCGGGAATGGACTGAAAATGTTTCGTCTTTTCTTTGATCAGTAAACGAGCTTTACGTTTACAGGTACTTGTTCTTATTCGTCTTCGTCCTGTCTTCATAATATTCAATTCCGTTTTCGTCCCGAATATTCATTTCTCATTGACTGCTGAAGCAAGTAACATGATGTGGGTCCGTACAGGAAAAATAAAACCCTCTAAATTTTTAGTGACATCGATTTGGACTAATTTCGGCTAAAAAAATGTATCTTATTTTTTTCTTGACACTACACAACACGACAGGTATAGGGAAAGGGATATGAGGATGGTCATTCCGACTCGGATGAACCGAGGCCGCATCCTACTCCGGAACATTGGTCCCATCCGTCGTGACCACCTCGGCCTTACCCGGCATCTTGATGACCGAGGTGTCTCTGCCATCCTGCGGTCACCTCGGGGCAGTGTTATGATCAACTACAACCGAGGTCCTGTCCAAGGACCTGACAACTGAACAGTAGTGGACGTGACCTCTGACACATTGTCCGCTGCCCTCTGTCCTTCCCTCCAAATTGTCCTCTATAAATATCAGATTATTCCACTGAGAAAGGGGATGAATCTTTGGTAACAAAAGCTTGCTCATTCGGTGGATATTTTATAATCGAGTACTCGCTGATATACGGGGCAAGTAAGCATTAGAAAATGATTGACTCGTAAGGTGCAGATCGGATTAACCAAATAATGGACGAAACGGGTACCCAACCCGCTCCTATTCCTATACAGATTTAGACCCTTTTTTGGATATATGAGAGACGGAAAGAAGCAGCTTTACTCTTCTCCGGGTAATCCTCTCCAATACAAAGCTGATGACAGCTACAGGCAATGATCCTCTGTTTTTTATTTTTAATTACTTAAATTTACAGTGATTATTTAGGAAAAAAAAAGTCTATTGTTACTGTATGGGGAGAAAAAAACTATTTCGCTAATGGGTCGTATTTCATCGATTATCGTGCGGGAATGGACTGAAAATGCTTCATCTTTTCTTTGATCAGTAAAGGAGCTTGACGTTTACAAGTACTTGTCCATTTCCGTCTTCGTCCCGTCTTCGTAGTATTCAATTCCGTCTTCGTCCCGAATATTCATTTCTCATTGACTGCTGAAGCAAGTAACATGATGTGGGTCCGTACAGGAAAAATAAAACCTTCTAAATTTTTAATGACATCGATTTGGACTAATCTCGGCTAAAAAAATGTATCTTATTTTTTTCATGACACTACACAACACGACAGGTATAGGGAAAGGGATATGAGGATGGTCATTCCGACTCGGATGAACCGAGGCCGCATCTTACTCCGGAACATTGGTCCCATCCGTCGTGACCACCTCGGCCTTACCCGGCATCTTGATGACCGAGGTGTCTCTGCCAACCTGCGGTCACCTCGGGCCAGTGTTATGATCAACTACAACCGAGGTCCTGTCCAAGGACCTGACAACTGAACAGTAGTGGACGTGAACTCTGACACATTGTTCGCTGCCCTCTGTCATTCCCTCCAAATTGTCCTCTATAAATAGCAGAATATTTCACTGAGAAAGGGGATGAATCTTTGGTAACAAAAGCTTGCTCATTCGGTGGATATTTTATAATCGAGTACTCGCTGATATACGGGGCAAGTAAGCATTAGAAAATGATTGACTCGTAAGGTGCAGATCGGATTAACCAAATAATGGACGAAACGGGTACCCAACCAGCTCCTATTCCTATACAGATTTAGACCCTTTTTTGGATATATGAAAGATGGAAAGAAGCAGATTTACTCTTCTCCGGGTAATCCTCTCCAACACAAAGCTGATGACAGCTACAGGCAATGATCCTCTGTTTTTTATTTTTAATTACTTAAATTTACAGTGATTATTTAGAAAAAAAAAAGTCTATTGTTACTGTATGGGGAGAAAAAAACTATTTCGCTAATGGGTCGTATTTCATCGATTATCGTGCGGGAATGGACTGAAAATGCTTCGTCTTTTCTTTGATCAGTAAAGGAGCTTGACGTTTACAAGTACTTGTCCATTTCCGTCTTCGTCCCGTCTTCGTAGTATTCAATTCCGTCTTCGTCCCGAATATTCATTTCTCATTGACTGCTGAAGCAAGTAACACGATGTGGGTCCGTACAGGAAAAATAAAACCTTCTAAATTTTTAATGACATCGATTTGGACTAATCTCGGCTAAAAAAATGTATCTTATTTTTTTTTTGACACTACACAACACGACAGGTATAGGGAAAGGGATATGAGGATGGTCATTCCGACTCGGATGAACCGAGGCCGCATCCTACTCCGGAACATTGGTCCCATCCGTCGTGACCACCTCGGCCTTACCCGGCATCTTGATGACAGAGTTGTCTCTGCCATCCTGCGGTCACCTCGGGGCAGTGTTATGATCAACTACAACCGAGGTCCTGTCCAAGGACCGGACAACCGAACGGTAGTAGACGTGACCTATGACACATTGTCCGCTGCCCTCTGTCCTTCCCTCCAAATTGTCCTCTACAAATAGCAGAATATTTCACTGAGAAATGGGATGAATCTTTGGTAACAAAAGCTTGCTCATTCGGTGGATATTTTATAAACGAGTACTCGCTGATATACGTGGCAAGTAAGCATTAGAAAATTATTGACTCGTAAGGTGCAGATCGGATTAACCAAATAATGGACGAAACGGGTACCCGACCCGCGCCCATTCCTATACAGATTTAGACCCTTTTTTGATATATGAGAGAGGGAAAGAAGCAGCTTTACTCTTCTCCGGGTAACTCTCTCCAATACAAAGCTGATGACAGCTACAGGCAATGATCCTCTGTTTTTTTATTTTTAATTTACTTAAATTTACAGTGATTATTTAGGAAAAAAAAGCCTATTGTTACTTTAAGGGGAGAAAAAAACTCTTTCGCTAATTGGTCCAATTTCATCGATTATTGTGCGGGAATGGACTGAAAATGTTTCGTCTTTTCTTTGATCAGTAAACGAGCTTTACGTTTACAGGTACTTGTTCTTATTCGTCTTCGTCCTGTCTTCATAATATTCAATTCCGTTTTCGTCCCGAATATTCATTTCTCATTGACTGCTGAAGCAAGTAACATGATGTGGGTCCGTACAGGAAAAATAAAACCCTCTAAATTTTTAGTGACATCGATTTGGACTAATTTCGGCTAAAAAAATGTATCTTATTTTTTTCTTGACACTACACAACACGACAGGTATAGGGAAAGGGATATGAGGATGGTCATTCCGACTCGGATGAACCGAGGCCGCATCCTACTCCGGAACATTGGTCCCATCCGTCGTGACCACCTCGGCCTTACCCGGCATCTTGATGACCGAGGTGTCTCTGCCATCCTGCGGTCACCTCGGGGCAGTGTTATGATCAACTACAACCGAGGTCCTGTCCAAGGACCTGACAACTGAACAGTAGTGGACGTGACCTCTGACACATTGTCCGCTGCCCTCTGTCCTTCCCTCCAAATTGTCCTCTATAAATATCAGATTATTCCACTGAGAAAGGGGATGAATCTTTGGTAACAAAAGCTTGCTCATTCGGTGGATATTTTATAATCGAGTACTCGCTGATATACGGGGCAAGTAAGCATTAGAAAATGATTGACTCGTAAGGTGCAGATCGGATTAACCAAATAATGGACGAAACGGGTACCCAACCAGCTCCTATTCCTATACAGATTTAGACCCTTTTTTGGATATATGAGAGATGGAAAGAAGCAGATTTACTCTTCTCCGGGTAATCCTCTCCAATACAAAGCTGATGACAGCTACAGGCAATGATCCTCTGTTTTTTATTTTTAATTACTTAAATTTACAGTGATTATTTAGGAAAAAAAAGTCTATTGTTACTGTATGGGGAGAAAAAAACTATTTCGCTAATGGGTCGTATTTCATCGATTATCGTGCGGGAATGGACTGAAAATGCTTCGCCTTTTCTTTGATCAGTAAAGGAGCTTGACGTTTACAAGTACTTGTCCATTTCCGTCTTCGTCCCGTCTTCGTAGTATTCAATTCCGTCTTCGTCCCGAATATTCATTTCTCATTGACTGCTGAAGCAAGTAACATGATGTGGGTCCGTACAGGAAAAATAAAACCTTCTAAATTTTTAATGACATCGATTTGGACTAATCTCGGCTAAAAAAATGTATCTTATTTTTTTCTTGACACTACACAACACGACAGGTATAGGGAAAGGGATATGAGGATGGTCATTCCGACTCGGATGAACCGAGGCCGCATCCTACTCCGGAACATTGGTCCCATCCGTCGTGACCACCTCGGCCTTACCCGGCATCTTGATGACAGAGTTGTCTCTGCCATCCTGCGGTCACCTCGGGGCAGTGTTATGATCAACTACAACCGAGGTCCTGTCCAAGGACCGGACAACCGAACGGTAGTAGACGTGACCTATGACACATTGTCCGCTGCCCTCTGTCCTTCCCTCCAAATTGTCCTCTACAAATAGCAGAATATTTCACTGAGAAATGGGATGAATCTTTGGTAACAAAAGCTTGCTCATTCGGTGGATATTTTATAAACGAGTACTCGCTGATATACGTGGCAAGTAAGCATTAGAAAATTATTGACTCGTAAGGTGCAGATCGGATTAACCAAATAATGGACGAAACGGGTACCCGACCCGCGCCCATTCCTATACAGATTTAGACCCTTTTTTGATATATGAGAGAGGGAAAGAAGCAGCTTTACTCTTCTCCGGGTAACTCTCTCCAATACAAAGCTGATGACAGCTACAGGCAATGATCCTCTGTTTTTATATTTTTAATTTACTTAAATTTACAGTGATTATTTAGGAAAAAAAATCCTATTGTTACTTTAAGGGGAGAAAAAAACTCTTTCGCTAATAGGACCAATTTCATCGATTATCGCGGGAATGGACTGAAAATGTTTCGTCTTTTCTTTGATCAGTAAAGGAGCTTTACGTTTACAGGTACTTGTCCTTTTTCGCCTTCGTCCCGTCTTCATAATATTCAATTCCGTTTTCGTCCCGAATATTCATTTCTCATTGACTGCTGAAGCAAGTAACATGATGTGGGTCCGTACAGGAAAAATAAAACCTTCTAAATTTTTAATGACATCGATTTGGACTAATTTCGGCTAAAAAATGTATCTTATTTTTTTCTTGACACTACACAACAAGACAGGTGTAGGGAAAGGGATATGAGGATGGTCATTCCGACTCGGATGAACCGAGGCCGCATCCTACTCCGGAACATTGGTCCCATCCGTCGTGACCACCTCGGCCTTACCCGGCATCTTGATGACCGAGGTGTCTCTGCCATCCTGCGGTCACCTCGGGGCAGTGTTATGATCAACTACAACCGAGGTCCTGTCCAAGGACCTGACAACTGAACAGTAGTGGACGTGACCTCTGACACATTGTCCGCTGCCTTCTGACCTTCCCTCCAAATTGTCCTCTATAAATAGCAGATTATTCCACTGAGAAAGGGGATGAATCTTTGGTAACAAAAGCTTGCTCATTCGGTGGATATTTTATAATCGAGTACTCGCTGATATACGGGGCAAGTAAGCATTAGAAAATGATTGACTCGTAAGGTGCAGATCGGATTAACCAAATAATGGACGAAACGGGTACCCAACCCGCGCCTATTCCTATACAGATTTAGACCCTTTTTTGGATATATGAGAGACGGAAAGAAGCAGATTTACTCTTCTCCGGGTAATCCTCTCCAATACAAAGCTGATGACAGCTACAGGCAATGATCCTCTGTTTTTTATTTTTAATTACTTAAATTTACAGTGATTATTTAGGAAAAAAAAAGTCTATTGTTACTGTATGGGGAGAAAAAAACTATTTCGCTAATGGGTCGTATTTCATCGATTATCGTGCGGGAATGGACTGAAAATGCTTCGTCTTTTCTTTGATCAGTAAAGGAGCTTGACGTTTACAAGTACTTGTCCATTTCCGTCTTCGTCCCGTCTTCGTAGTATTCAATTCCGTCTTCGTCCCGAATATTCATTTCTCATTGACTGCTGAAGCAAGTAACATGATGTGGGTCCGTACAGGAAAAATAAAACCTTCTAAATTTTTAATGACATCGATTTGGACTAATCTCGGCTAAAAAAATGTATCTTATTTTTTTCTTGACACTACACAACACGACAGGTATAGGGAAAGGGATATGAGGATGGTCATTCCGACTCGGATGAACCGAGGCCGCATCCTACTCCGGAACATTGGTCCCATCCGTCGTGACCACCTCGGCCTTACCCGGCATCTTGATGACCGAGTTGTCTCTGCCATCCTGCGGTCACCTCGGGGCAGTGTTATGATCAACTACAACCGAGGTCCTGTCCAAGGATCGGACAACCGAACAGTAGTAGACGTGACCTCTGACACATTGTCCGCTGCCCTCTGTCCTTCCCTCCAAATTGTCCTCTACAAATAGCAGAATATTTCACTGAGAAATGGGATGAATCTTTGGTAAAAAAAGCTTGCTCATTCGGTGGATATTTTATAAACGAGTACTCGCTGATATACGTGGCAAGTAAGCATTAGAAAATTATTGACTCGTAAGGTGCAGATCGGATTAACCAAATAATGGACGAAACGGGTACCCGACCCGCGCCCATTCCTACACAGATTTAGACCCTTTTTTTGATATATTTGAGAGGGAAAGAAGCAGCTTTACTCTTCTCCTGGTAACTCTCTCCAATACAAAGTTGATGACAGCTACAGGCAATGATCCTCTGTTTTTTTATTTTTAATTACTTAAATTTACAGTGATTATTTAGGAAAAAAAAGCCTATTGTTACTTTAAGGGGAGAAAAAAACTCTTTCGCTAATTGGTCCAATTTCATCGATTATCGCGGGAATGGACTGAAAATGTTTCGTCTTTTCTTTGATCAGTAAAGGAGCTTTACGTTTACAGGTACTTGTTCTTATTCGTCTTCGTCCCGTCTTCATAATATTCAATTCCGTTTTCGTCCCGAATATTCATTTCTCATTGACTGCTGAAGCAAGTAACATGATGTGGGTCCGTACAGGAAAAATAAAACCCTCTAAATTTTTAATGACATCGATTTGGACTAATTTCGGCTAAAAAAATGTATCTTATTTTTTTCTTGACACAACACAACACGACAGGTATAGGGAAAGGGATAAGAGGATGGCCATTCCGACTCGGATGAACCGAGGCCGCATCCTACTCCGGAACATTGGTCCCATCCGTCGTGACCACCTCGGCCTTACCCGGCATCTTGATGACCGAGGTGTCTCTGCCATCCTGCGGTCACCTCGGGGCAGTGTTATGATCAACTACAACCGAGGTCCTGTCCAAGGACCTGACAACTGAACAGTAGTGGACGTGACCTCTGACACATTGTCCGCTGCCCTCTGTCCTTCCCTCCAAATTGTCCTCTATAAATATCAGATTATTCCACTAAGAAAGGGGATGAATCTTTGGTAACAAAAGCTTGCTCATTCGGTGGATATTTTATAATCGAGTACTCGCTGATATACGGGGCAAGTAAGCATTAGAAAATGATTGACTCGTAAGGTGCAGATCGGATTAACCAAATAATGGACGAAACGGGTACCCAACCCGCTCCTATTCCTATACAGATTTAGACCCTTTTTTGGATATATGAGAGATGGAAAGAAGCAGATTTACTCTTCTCCGGGTAATCCTCTCCAATACAAAGCTGATGACAGCTACAGGCAATGATCCTCTGTTTTTTATTTTTAATTACTTAAATTTACAGTGATTATTTAGGAAAAAAAAAGTCTATTGTTACTGTATGGGGAGAAAAAAACTATTTCGCTAATGGGTCGTATTTCATCGATTATCGTGCGGGAATGGACTGAAAATGCTTCGTCTTTTCTTTGATCAGTAAAGGAGCTTGACGTTTACAAGTACTTGTCCATTTCCGTCTTCGTCCCGTCTTCGTAGTATTCAATTCCGTCTTCGTCCCGAATATTCATTTCTCATTGACTGCTGAAGCAAGTAACACGATGTGGGTCCGTACAGGAAAAATAAAACCTTCTAAATTTTTAATGACATCGATTTGGACTAATCTCGGCTAAAAAAATGTATCTTATTTTTTTCTTGACACTACACAACACGACAGGTATAGGGAAAGGGATATGAGGATGGTCATTCCGACTCGGATGAACCGAGGCCGCATCCTACTCCGGAACATTGGTCCCATCCGTCGTGACCACCTCGGCCTTACCCGGCATCTTGATGACAGAGTTGTCTCTGCCATCCTGCGGTCACCTCGGGGCAGTGTTATGATCAACTACAACCGAGGTCCTGTCCAAGGACCGGGCAACCGAACAGTAGTAGACGTGACCTATGACACATTGTCCGCTGCCCTCTGTCCTTCCCTCCAAATTGTCCTCTACAAATAGCAGAATATTTCACTGAGAAATGGGATGAATCTTTGGTAACAAAAGCTTGCTCATTCGGTGGATATTTTATAAACGAGTACTCGCTGATATACGTGGCAAGTAAGCATTAGAAAATTATTGACTCGTAAGGTGCAGATCGGATTAACCAAATAATGGACGAAACGGGTACCCGACCCTCGCCCATTCCTATACAGATTTAGACCCTTTTTTGATATATGAGAGAGGGAAAGAAGCAGCTTTACTCTTCTCCGGGTAACTCTCTCCAATACAAAGCTGATGACAGCTACAGGCAATGATCCTCTGTTTTTATATTTTTAATTACTTAAATTTACAGTGATTATTTAGGAAAAAAAATCCTATTGTTACTTTAAGGGGAGAAAAAAACTCTTTCGCTAATAGGACCAATTTCATCGATTATCGCGGGAATGGACTGAAAATGTTTCGTCTTTTCTTTGATCAGTAAAGGAGCTTTACGTTTACAGGTACTTGTCCTTTTTCGCCTTCGTCCCGTCTTCATAATATTCAATTCCGTTTTCGTCCCGAATATTCATTTCTCATTGACTGCTGAAGCAAGTAACATGATGTGGGTCCGTACAGGAAAAATAAAACCTTCTAAATTTTTAATGACATCGATTTGGACTAATTTCGGCTAAAAAAATGTATCTTATTTTTTTCTTGACACTACACAACAAGACAGGTGTAGGGAAAGGGATATGAGGATGGTCATTCCGACTCGGATGAACCGAGGCCGCATCCTACTCCGGAACATTGGTCCCATCCGTCGTGACCACCTCGGCCTTACCCGGCATCTTGATGACCGAGGTGTCTCTGCCATCCTGCGGTCACCTCGGGGCAGTGTTATGATCAACTACAACCGAGGTCCTGTCCAAGGACCTGACAACTGAACAGTAGTGGACGTGACCTCTGACACATTGTCCGCTGCCTTCTGTCCTTCCCTCCAAATTGTCCTCTATAAATAGCAGATTATTCCACTGAGAAAGGGGATGAATCTTTGGTAACAAAAGCTTGCTCATTCGGTGGATATTTTATAATCGAGTACTCGCTGATATACGGGGCAAGTAAGCATTAGAAAATGATTGACTCGTAAGGTGCAGATCGGATTAACCAAATAATGGACGAAACGGGTACCCAACCCGCGCCTATTCCTATACAGATTTAGACCCTTTTTTGGATATATGAGAGACGGAAAGAATCAGATTTACTCTTCTCCGGGTAATCCTCTCCAATACAAAGCTGATGACAGCTACAGGCAATGATCCTCTGTTTTTTATTTTTAATTACTTAAATTTACAGTGATTATTTAGGAAAAAAAAAGTCTATTGTTACTGTATGGGGAGAAAAAAACTATTTCGCTAATGGGTCGTATTTCATCGATTATCGTGCGGGAATGGACTGAAAATGCTTCGTCTTTTCTTTGATCAGTAAAGGAGCTTGACGTTTACAAGTACTTGTCCATTTCCGTCTTCGTCCCGTCTTCGTAGTATTCAATTCCGTCTTCGTCCCGAATATTCATTTCTCATTGACTGCTGAAGCAAGTAACATGATGTGGGTCCGTACAGGAAAAATAAAACCTTCTAAATTTTTAATGACATCGATTTGGACTAATCTCGGCTAAAAAAATGTATCTTATTTTTTTCTTGACACTACACAACACGACAGGTATAGGGAAAGGGATATGAGGATGGTCATTCCGACTCGGATGAACCGAGGCCGCATCCTACTCCGGAACATTGGTCCCATCCGTCGTGACCACCTCGGCCTTACCCGGCATCTTGATGACAGAGTTGTCTCTGCCATCCTGCGGTCACCTCGGGGCAGTGTTATGATCAACTACAACCGAGGTCCTGTCCAAGGATCGGACAACCGAACAGTAGTAGACGTGACCTCTGACACATTGTCCGCTGCCCTCTGTCCTTCCCTCCAAATTGTCCTCTACAAATAGCAGAATATTTCACTGAGAAATGGGATGAATCTTTGGTAAAAAAAGCTTGCTCATTCGGTGGATATTTTATAAACGAGTACTCGCTGATATACGTGGCAAGTAAGCATTAGAAAATTATTGACTCGTAAGGTGCAGATCGGATTAACCAAATAATGGACGAAACGGGTACCCGACCCGCGCCCATTCCTATACAGATTTAGACCCTTTTTTTGATATATGAGAGAGGGAAAGAAGCAGCTTTACTCTTCTCCTGGTAACTCTCTCCAATACAAAGTTGATGACAGCTACAGGCAATGATCCTCTGTTTTTTTATTTTTAATTACTTAAATTTACAGTGATTATTTAGGAAAAAAAAGCCTATTGTTACTTTAAGGGGAGAAAAAAATTTTTCGCTAATTGGTCCAATTTCATCGATTATCGCGGGAATGGACTGAAAATGTTTCGTCTTTTCTTTGATCAGTAAAGGAGCTTTACGTTTACAGGTACTTGTTCTTATTCGTCTTCGTCCCGTCTTCATAATATTCAATTCCGTTTTCGTCCCGAATATTCATTTCTCATTGACTGCTGAAGCAAGTAACATGATGTGGGTCCGTACAGGAAAAATAAAACCCTCTAAATTTTTAATGACATCGATTTGGACTAATTTCGGCTAAAAAAATGTATCTTATTTTTTTCTTGACACAACACAACACGACAGGTATAGGGAAAGGGATAAGAGGATGGCCATTCCGACTCGGATGAACCGAGGCCGCATCCTACTCCGGAACATTGGTCCCATCCGTCGTGACCACCTCGGCCTTACCCGGCATCTTGATGACCGAGGTGTCTCTGCCATCCTGCGGTCACCTCGGGGCAGTGTTATGATCAACTACAACCGAGGTCCTGTCCAAGGACCTGACAACTGAACAGTAGTGGACGTGACCTCTGACACATTGTCCGCTGCCCTCTGTCCTTCCCTCCAAATTGTCCTCTATAAATATCAGATTATTCCACTAAGAAAGGGGATGAATCTTTGGTAACAAAAGCTTGCTCATTCGGTGGATATTTTATAATCGAGTACTCGCTGATATACGGGGCAAGTAAGCATTAGAAAATGATTGACTCGTAAGGTGCAGATCGGATTAACCAAATAATGGACGAAACGGGTACCCAACCCGCGCCTATTCCTATACAGATTTAGACCCTTTTTTGGATATATGAGAGACGGAAAGAAGCAGATTTACTCTTCTCCGGGTAATCCTCTCCAATACAAAGCTGATGACAGCTACAGGCAATGATCCTCTGTTTTTTTATTTTTAATTACTTAAATTTACAGTGATTATTTAGGAAAAAAAAGCCTATTGTTACTTTAAGGGGAGAAAAAAACTCTTTCGCTAATAGGACCAATTTCATCGATTATCGCGGGAATGGACTGAAAATGTTTCGTCTTTTCTTTGATCAGTAAAGGAGCTTTACGTTTACAGGTACTTGTCCTTTTTCGCCTTCGTCCCGTCTTCATAATATTCAATTCCGTTTTCGTCCCGAATATTCATTTCTCATTGACTGCTGAAGCAAGTAACATGATGTGGGTCCGTACAGGAAAAATAAAACCTTCTAAATTTTTAATGACATCGATTTGGACTAATTTCGGCTAAAAAAATGTATCTTATTTTTTTCTTGACACTACACAACAAGACAGGTGTAGGGAAAGGGATATGAGGATGGTCATTCCGACTCGGATGAACCGAGGCCGCATCCTACTCCGGAACATTGGTCCCATCCGTCGTGACCACCTCGGCCTTACCCAGCATCTTGATGACCGAGGTGTCTCTGCCATCCTGCGGTCACCTCGGGGCAGTGTTATGATCAACTACAACCGAGGTCCTGTCCAAGGACCTGACAACTGAACAGTAGTGGACGTGACCTCTGACACATTGTCCGCTGCCTTCTGTCCTTCCCTCCAAATTGTCCTCTATAAATAGCAGATTATTCCACTGAGAAAGGGGATGAATCTTTGGTAACAAAAGCTTGCTCATTCGGTGGATATTTTAAAATCGAGTACTCGCTGATATACGGGGCAAGTAAGCATTAGAAAATGATTGACTCGTAAGGTGCAGATCGGATTAACCAAATAATGGACGAAACGGGTACCCAACCCGCGCCTATTCCTATACAGATTTAGACCCTTTTTTGGATATATGAGAGACGGAAAGAAGCAGATTTACTCTTCTCCGGGTAATCCTCTCCAATACAAAGCTGATGACAGCTACAGGCAATGATCCTCTGTTTTTTTATTTTTAATTACTTAAATTTACAGTGATTATTTAGGAAAAAAAAGCCTATTGTTACTTTAAGGGGAGAAAAAAACTCTTTCGCTAATTGGTCCAATTTCATCGATTATCGCGGGAATGGACTGAAAATGTTTCGTCTTTTCTTTGATCAGTAAAGGAGCTTTACGTTTACAGGTACTTGTTCTTATTCGTCTTCGTCCCGTCTTCATAATATTCAATTCCGTTTTCGTCCCGAATATTCATTTCTCATTGACTGCTGAAGCAAGTAACATGATGTGGGTCCGTACAGGAAAAATAAAACCCTCTAAATTTTTAATGACATCGATTTGGACTAATTTCGGCTAAAAAAATGTATCTTATTTTTTTCTTGACACTACACAACACGACAGGTATAGGGAAAGGGATATGAGGATGGTCATTCCGACTCGGATGAACCGAGGCCGCATCCTACTCCGGAACATTGGTCCCATCCGTCGTGACCACCTCGGCCTTACCCGGCATCTTGATGACAGAGTTGTCTCTGCCATCCTGCGGTCACCTCGGGGCAGTGTTATGATCAACTACAACCGAGGTCCTGTCCAAGGACCGGACAACCGAACAGTAGTAGACGTGACCTATGACACATTGTCCGCTGCCCTCTGTCCTTCCCTCCAAATTGTCCTCTACAAATAGCAGAATATTTCACTGAGAAATGGGATGAATCTTTGGTAAAAAAAGCTTGCTCATTCGGTGGATATTTTATAAACGAGTACTCGCTGATATACGTGGCAAGTAAGCATTAGAAAATTATTGACTCGTAAGGTGCAGATCGGATTAACCAAATAATGGACGAAACGGGTACCCGACCTGCGCCCATTCCTATACAGATTTAGACCCTTTTTTGATATATGAGAGAGGGAAAGAAGCAGCTTTACTCTTCTCCTGGTAACTCTCTCCAATACAAAGCTGATGACAGCTACAGGCAATGATCCTCTGTTTTTTTATTTTTAATTACTTAAATTTACAGTGATTATTTAGGAAAAAAAAGCCTATTGTTACTTTAAGGGGAGAAAAAAACTCTTTCGCTAATTGGTCCAATTTCATCGATTATTGTGCGGGAATGGACTGAAAATGTTTCGTCTTTTCTTTGATCAGTAAAGGAGCTTTACGTTTACAGGTACTTGTTCTTATTCGTCTTCGTCCTGTCTTCATAATATTCAATTCCGTTTTCGTCCCGAATATTCATTTCTCATTGACTGCTGAAGCAAGTAACATGATGTGGGTCCGTACAGGAAAAATAAAACCCTCTAAATTTTTAATGACATCGATTTGGACTAATTTCGGCTAAAAAAATGTATCTTATTTTTTTCTTGACACTACACAACACGACAGGTATAGGGAAAGGGATATGAGGATGGTCATTCCGACTCGGATGAACCGAGGCCGCATCCTACTCCGGAACATTGGTCCCATCCGTCGTGACCACCTCGGCCTTACCCGGCATCTTGATGACCGAGGTGTCTCTGCCATCCTGCGGTCACCTCGGGGCAGTGTTATGATCAACTACAACCGAGGTCCTGTCCAAGGACCTGACAACTGAACAGTAGTGGACGTGACCTCTGACACATTGTCCGCTGCCCTCTGTCCTTCCCTCCAAATTGTCCTCTATAAATATCAGATTATTCCACTGAGAAAGGGGATGAATCTTTGGTAACAAAAGCTTGCTCATTCGGTGGATATTTTATAATCGAGTACTCGCTGATATACGGGGCAAGTAAGCATTAGAAAATGATTGACTCGTAAGGTGCAGATCGGATTAACCAAATAATGGACGAAACGGGTACCCAACCAGCTCCTATTCCTATACAGATTTAGACCCTTTTTTGGATATATGAGAGATGGAAAGAAGCAGATTTACTCTTCTCCGGGTAATCCTCTCCAATACAAAGCTGATGACAGCTACAGGCAATGATCCTCTGTTTTTTATTTTTAATTACTTAAATTTACAGTGATTATTTAGGAAAAAAAAGTCTATTGTTACTGTATGGGGAGAAAAAAACTATTTCGCTAATGGGTCGTATTTCATCGATTATCGTGCGGGAATGGACTGAAAATGCTTCGTCTTTTCTTTGATCAGTAAAGGAGCTTGACGTTTACAAGTACTTGTCCATTTCCGTCTTCGTCCCGTCTTCGTAGTATTCAATTCCGTCTTCGTCCCGAATATTCATTTCTCATTGACTGCTGAAGCAAGTAACATGATGTGGGTCCGTACAGGAAAAATAAAACCTTCTAAATTTTTAATGACATCGATTTGGACTAATCTCGGCTAAAAAAATGTATCTTATTTTTTTCTTGACACTACACAACACGACAGGTATAGGGAAAGGGATATGAGGATGGTCATTCCGACTCGGATGAACCGAGGCCGCATCCTACTCCGGAACATTGGTCCCATCCGTCGTGACCACCTCGGCCTTACCCGGCATCTTGATGACAGAGTTGTCTCTGCCATCCTGCGGTCACCTCGGGGCAGTGTTATGATCAACTACAACCGAGGTCCTGTCCAAGGATCGGACAACCGAACAGTAGTAGACGTGACCTCTGACACATTGTCCGCTGCCCTCTGTCCTTCCCTCCAAATTGTCCTCTACAAATAGCAGAATATTTCACTGAGAAATGGGATGAATCTTTGGTAAAAAAAGCTTGCTCATTCGGTGGATATTTTATAAACGAGTACTCGCTGATATACGGGGCAAGTAAGCATTTGAAAATGATTGACTCGTAAGGTGCAGATCGGATTAACCAAATAATGGACGAAACGGGTACCCAACCCGCGCCTATTCCTATACAGATTTAGACCCTTTTTTGGATATATGAGAGACGGAAAGAAGCAGATTTACTCTTCTCCGGGTAATCCTCTCCAATACAAAGCTGATGACAGCTACAGGCAATGATCCTCTGTTTTTTTATTTTTAATTACTTAAATTTACAGTGATTATTTAGGAAAAAAAAGCCTATTGTTACTTTAAGGGGAGAAAAAAACTCTTTCGCTAATTGGTCCAATTTCATCGATTATTGTGCGGGAATGGACTGAAAATGTTTCGTCTTTTCTTTGATCAGTAAAGGACCTTTACGTTTACAAGTACTTGTTCTTATTCGTCTTCGTCCTGTCTTCATAATATTCAATTCCGTTTTCGTCCCGAATATTCATTTCTCATTGACTGCTGAAGCAAGTAACATGATGTGGGTCCGTACAGGAAAAATAAAACCCTCTAAATTTTTAATGACATCGATTTGGACTACGGCTAAAAAAATGTATCTTATTTTTTTCTTGACACAACACAACACGACAGGTATAGGGAAAGGGATAAGAGGATGGCCATTCCGACTCGGATGAACCGAGGCCGCATCCTACTCCGGAACATTGGTCCCATCCGTCGTGAAGCTGATGACTTTGGTAACAAAAGCTTGCTCAGCTAAGCATTAGAAAATGCAATGATCTTAAATTTACAGTGATTATTTAGGAAAAAAAAGCTATTGTTACTTTAAGGGGAGAAAAAAACTCTTTCGCTAATAGGACCAATTTCATCGATTATCGCGGGAATGGACTGAAAATGTTTCGTCTTTTCTTTGATCAGTTTTACGTTTACAGGTACTTGTCCTTTTTCGCCTTCGTCCCGTCTTCATAATATTCAATTCCGTTTTCGTCCCGAATATTCATTTCTCATTGACTGCTGAAGCAAGTAACATGATGTGGGTCCGTACAGGAAAAATAAAACCTTCTAAATTTTTAATGACATCGATTTGGACTAATTTCGGCTAAAAAAATGTATCTTATTTTTTTCTTGACACTACACAACAAGACAGGTGTATATGAGGATGGTCATTCCGACTCGGATGAACCGAGGCCGCATCCTACTCCGGAACATTGGTCCCATCCGTCGTGACCACCTCGGCCTTACCCAGCATCTTGATGACCGAGGTGTCTCTGCCATCCTGCGGTCACCTCGGGGCAGTGTTATGATCAACTACAACCGAGGTCCTGTCCAAGGACCTGACAACTGAACAGTAGTGGACGTGACCTCTGACACATTGTCCGCTGCCTTCTGTCCTTCCCTCCAAATTGTCCTCTATAAATAGCAGATTATTTCACTGAGAAAGGGGATGAATCTTTGGTAACAAAAGCTTGCTCATTCGGTGGATATTTTAAAATCGAGTACTCGCTGATATACGGGGCAAGTAAGCATTAGAAAATGATTGACTCGTAAGGTGCAGATCGGATTAACCAAATAATGGACGAAACGGGTACCCAACCCGCGCCTATTCCTATACAGATTTAGACCCTTTTTTGGATATATGAGAGACGGAAAGAAGCAGATTTACTCTTCTCCGGGTAATCCTCTCCAATACAAAGCTGATGACAGCTACAGGCAATGATCCTCTGTTTTTTTATTTTTAATTACTTAAATTTACAGTGATTATTTAGGAAAAAAAAGCCTATTGTTACTTTAAGGGGAGAAAAAAACTCTTTCGCTAATTGGTCCAATTTCATCGATTATAATGGACTGAAAATGTTTCGTCTTTTCTTTGATCAGTAAAGGAGCTTTACGTTTACAGGTACTTGTTCTTATTCGTCTTCGTCCTGTCTTCATAATATTCAATTCCGTTTTCGTCCCGAATATTCATTTCTCATTGACTGCTGAAGCAAGTAACATGATGTGGGTCCGTACAGGAAAAATAAAACCCTCTAATTTTTTAGTGACATCGATTTGGACTAATTTCGGCTAAAAAAATGTATCTTATTTTTTTCTTGACACTACACAACACGACAGGTATAGGGAAAGGGATATGAGGATGGTCATTCCGACTCGGATGAACCGAGGCCGCATCCTACTCCGGAACATTGGTCCCATCCGTCGTGACCACCTCGGCCTTACCCGGCATCTTGATGACCGAGGTGTCTCTGCCATCCTGCGGTCACCTCGGGGCAGTGTTATGATCAACTACAACCGAGGTCCTGTCCAAGGACCTGACAACTGAACAGTAGTGGACGTGACCTCTGACACATTGTCCGCTGCCCTCTGTCCTTCCCTCCAAATTGTCCTCTATAAATATCAGATTATTCCACTGAGAAAGGGGATGAATCTTTGGTAACAAAAGCTTGCTCATTCGGTGGATATTTTATAATCGAGTACTCGCTGATATACGGGGCAAGTAAGCATTAGAAAATGATTGACTCGTAAGGTGCAGATCGGATTAACCAAATAATGGACGAAACGGGTACCCAACCAGCTCCTATTCCTATACAGATTTAGACCCTTTTTTGGATATATGAGAGATGGAAAGAAGCAGATTTACTCTTCTCCGGGTAATCCTCTCCAATACAAAGCTGATGACAGCTACAGGCAATGATCCTCTGTTTTTTATTTTTAATTACTTAAATTTACAGTGATTATTTAGGAAAAAAAAAGTCTATTGTTACTGTATGGGGAGAAAAAAACTATTTCGCTAATGGGTCGTATTTCATCGATTATCGTGCGGGAATGGACTGAAAATGCTTCGTCTTTTCTTTGATCAGTAAAGGAGCTTGACGTTTACAAGTACTTGTCCATTTCCGTCTTCGTCCCGTCTTCGTAGTATTCAATTCCGTCTTCGTCCCGAATATTCATTTCTCATTGACTGCTGAAGCAAGTAACACGATGTGGGTCCGTACAGGAAAAATAAAACCTTCTAAATTTTTAATGACATCGATTTGGACTAATCTCGGCTAAAAAAATGTATCTTATTTTTTTCTTGACACTACACAACACGACAGGTATAGGGAAAGGGATATGAGGATGGTCATTCCGACTCGGATGAACCGAGGCCGCATCCTACTCCGGAACATTGGTCCCATCCGTCGTGACCACCTCGGCCTTACCCGGCATCTTGATGACAGAGTTGTCTCTGCCATCCTGCGGTCACCTCGGGGCAGTGTTATGATCAACTACAACCGAGGTCCTGTCCAAGGACCGGACAACCGAACAGTAGTAGACGTGACCTATGACACATTGTCCGCTGCCCTCTGTCCTTCCCTCCAAATTGTCCTCTACAAATAGCAGAATATTTCACTGAGAAATGGGATGAATCTTTGGTAACAAAAGCTTGCTCATTCGGTGGATATTTTATAAACGAGTACTCGCTGATATACGTGGCAAGTAAGCATTAGAAAATTATTGACTCGTAAGGTGCAGATCGGATTAACCAAATAATGGACGAAACGGGTACCCGACCCTCGCCCATTCCTATACAGATTTAGACCCTTTTTTGATATATGAGAGAGGGAAAGAAGCAGCTTTACTCTTCTCCGGGTAACTCTCTCCAATACAAAGCTGATGACAGCTACAGGCAATGATCCTCTGTTTTTATATTTTTAATTACTTAAATTTACAGTGATTATTTAGGAAAAAAAAATCCTATTGTTACTTTAAGGGGAGAAAAAAACTCTTTCGCTAATAGGACCAATTTCATCGATTATCGCGGGAATGGACTGAAAATGTTTCGTCTTTTCTTTGATCAGTAAAGGAGCTTTACGTTTACAGGTACTTGTCCTTTTTCGCCTTCGTCCCGTCTTCATAATATTCAATTCCGTTTTCGTCCCGAATATTCATTTCTCATTGACTGCTGAAGCAAGTAACATGATGTGGGTCCGTACAGGAAAAATAAAACCTTCTAAATTTTTAATGACATCGATTTGGACTAATTTCGGCTAAAAAAATGTATCTTATTTTTTTCTTGACACTACACAACAAGACAGGTGTAGGGAAAGGGATATGAGGATGGTCATTCCGACTCGGATGAACCGAGGCCGCATCCTACTCCGGAACATTGGTCCCATCCGTCGTGACCACCTCGGCCTTACCCGGCATCTTGATGACCGAGGTGTCTCTGCCATCCTGCGGTCACCTCGGGGCAGTGTTATGATCAACTACAACCGAGGTCCTGTCCAAGGACCTGACAACTGAACAGTAGTGGACGTGACCTCTGACACATTGTCCGCTGCCTTCTGTCCTTCCCTCCAAATTGTCCTCTATAAATAGCAGATTATTTCACTGAGAAAGGGGATGAATCTTTGGTAACAAAAGCTTGCTCATTCGGTGGATATTTTATAATCGAGTACTCGCTGATATACGGGGCAAGTAAGCATTAGAAAATGATTGACTCGTAAGGTGCAGATCGGATTAACCAAATAATGGACGAAACGGGTACCCAACCCGCGCCTATTCCTATACAGATTTAGACCCTTTTTTGGATATATGAGAGACGGAAAGAAGCAGATTTACTCTTCTCCGGGTAATCCTCTCCAATACAAAGCTGATGACAGCTACAGGCAATGATCCTCTGTTTTTTTATTTTTAATTACTTAAATTTACAGTGATTATTTAGGAAAAAAAAGCCTATTGTTACTTTAAGGGGAGAAAAAAACTCTTTCGCTAATTGGTCCAATTTCATCGATTATTGTGCGGGAATGGACTGAAAATGTTTCGTCTTTTCTTTGATCAGTAAAGGAGCTTTACGTTTACAGGTACTTGTTCTTATTCGTCTTCGTCCTGTCTTCATAATATTCAATTCCGTTTTCGTCCCGAATATTCATTTCTCATTGACTGCTGAAGCAAGTAACATGATGTGGGTCCGTACAGGAAAAATAAAACCCTCTAATTTTTTAGTGACATCGATTTGGACTAATTTCGGCTAAAAAAATGTATCTTATTTTTTTCTTGACACTACACAACACGACAGGTATAGGGAAAGGGATATGAGGATGGTCATTCCGACTCGGATGAACCGAGGCCGCATCCTACTCCGGAACATTGGTCCCATCCGTCGTGACCACCTCGGCCTTACCCGGCATCTTGATGACCGAGGTGTCTCTGCCATCCTGCGGTCACCTCGGGGCAGTGTTATGATCAACTACAACCGAGGTCCTGTCCAAGGACCTGACAACTGAACAGTAGTGGACGTGACCTCTGACACATTGTCCGCTGCCCTCTGTCCTTCCCTCCAAATTGTCCTCTATAAATATCAGATTATTCCACTGAGAAAGGGGATGAATCTTTGGTAACAAAAGCTTGCTCATTCGGTGGATATTTTATAATCGAGTACTCGCTGATATACGGGGCAAGTAAGCATTAGAAAATGATTGACTCGTAAGGTGCAGATCGGATTAACCAAATAATGGACGAAACGGGTACCCAACCAGCTCCTATTCCTATACAGATTTAGACCCTTTTTTGGATATATGAGAGATGGAAAGAAGCAGATTTACTCTTCTCCGGGTAATCCTCTCCAATACAAAGCTGATGACAGCTACAGGCAATGATCCTCTGTTTTTTATTTTTAATTACTTAAATTTACAGTGATTATTTAGGAAAAAAAAAGTCTATTGTTACTGTATGGGGAGAAAAAAACTATTTCGCTAATGGGTCGTATTTCATCGATTATCGTGCGGGAATGGACTGAAAATGCTTCGTCTTTTCTTTGATCAGTAAAGGAGCTTGACGTTTACAAGTACTTGTCCATTTCCGTCTTCGTCCCGTCTTCGTAGTATTCAATTCCGTCTTCGTCCCGAATATTCATTTCTCATTGACTGCTGAAGCAAGTAACACGATGTGGGTCCGTACAGGAAAAATAAAACCTTCTAAATTTTTAATGACATCGATTTGGACTAATCTCGGCTAAAAAAATGTATCTTATTTTTTTCTTGACACTACACAACACGACAGGTATAGGGAAAGGGATATGAGGATGGTCATTCCGACTCGGATGAACCGAGGCCGCATCCTACTCCGGAACATTGGTCCCATCCGTCGTGACCACCTCGGCCTTACCCGGCATCTTGATGACAGAGTTGTCTCTGCCATCCTGCGGTCACCTCGGGGCAGTGTTATGATCAACTACAACCGAGGTCCTGTCCAAGGACCGGACAACCGAACAGTAGTAGACGTGACCTATGACACATTGTCCGCTGCCCTCTGTCCTTCCCTCCAAATTGTCCTCTACAAATAGCAGAATATTTCACTGAGAAATGGGATGAATCTTTGGTAACAAAAGCTTGCTCATTCGGTGGATATTTTATAAACGAGTACTCGCTGATATACGTGGCAAGTAAGCATTAGAAAATTATTGACTCGTAAGGTGCAGATCGGATTAACCAAATAATGGACGAAACGGGTACCCGACCCTCGCCCATTCCTATACAGATTTAGACCCTTTTTTGATATATGAGAGAGGGAAAGAAGCAGCTTTACTCTTCTCCGGGTAACTCTCTCCAATACAAAGCTGATGACAGCTACAGGCAATGATCCTCTGTTTTTATATTTTTAATTACTTAAATTTACAGTGATTATTTAGGAAAAAAAATCCTATTGTTACTTTAAGGGGAGAAAAAAACTCTTTCGCTAATAGGACCAATTTCATCGATTATCGCGGGAATGGACTGAAAATGTTTCGTCTTTTCTTTGATCAGTAAAGGAGCTTTACGTTTACAGGTACTTGTCCTTTTTCGCCTTCGTCCCGTCTTCATAATATTCAATTCCGTTTTCGTCCCGAATATTCATTTCTCATTGACTGCTGAAGCAAGTAACATGATGTGGGTCCGTACAGGAAAAATAAAACCTTCTAAATTTTTAATGACATCGATTTGGACTAATTTCGGCTAAAAAAATGTATCTTATTTTTTTCTTGACACTACACAACAAGACAGGTGTAGGGAAAGGGATATGAGGATGGTCATTCCGACTCGGATGAACCGAGGCCGCATCCTACTCCGGAACATTGGTCCCATCCGTCGTGACCACCTCGGCCTTACCCGGCATCTTGATGACCGAGGTGTCTCTGCCATCCTGCGGTCACCTCGGGGCAGTGTTATGATCAACTACAACCGAGGTCCTGTCCAAGGACCTGACAACTGAACAGTAGTGGACGTGACCTCTGACACATTGTCCGCTGCCTTCTGTCCTTCCCTCCAAATTGTCCTCTATAAATAGCAGATTATTTCACTGAGAAAGGGGATGAATCTTTGGTAACAAAAGCTTGCTCATTCGGTGGATATTTTATAATCGAGTACTCGCTGATATACGGGGCAAGTAAGCATTAGAAAATGATTGACTCGTAAGGTGCAGATCGGATTAACCAAATAATGGACGAAACGGGTACCCAACCCGCGCCTATTCCTATACAGATTTAGACCCTTTTTTGGATATATGAGAGACGGAAAGAAGCAGATTTACTCTTCTCCGGGTAATCCTCTCCAATACAAAGCTGATGACAGCTACAGGCAATGATCCTCTGTTTTTTTATTTTTAATTACTTAAATTTACAGTGATTATTTAGGAAAAAAAAGCCTATTGTTACTTTAAGGGGAGAAAAAAACTCTTTCGCTAATTGGTCCAATTTCATCGATTATTGTGCGGGAATGGACTGAAAATGTTTCGTCTTTTCTTTGATCAGTAAAGGAGCTTTACGTTTACAGGTACTTGTTCTTATTCGTCTTCGTCCTGTCTTCATAATATTCAATTCCGTTTTCGTCCCGAATATTCATTTCTCATTGACTGCTGAAGCAAGTAACATGATGTGGGTCCGTACAGGAAAAATAAAACCCTCTAAATTTTTAGTGACATCGATTTGGACTAATTTCGGCTAAAAAAATGTATCTTATTTTTTTCTTGACACTACACAACACGACAGGTATAGGGAAAGGGATATGAGGATGGTCATTCCGACTCGGATGAACCGAGGCCGCATCCTACTCCGGAACATTGGTCCCATCCGTCGTGACCACCTCGGCCTTACCCGGCATCTTGATGACCGAGGTGTCTCTGCCATCCTGCGGTCACCTCGGGGCAGTGTTATGATCAACTACAACCGAGGTCCTGTCCAAGGACCTGACAACTGAACAGTAGTGGACGTGACCTCTGACACATTGTCCGCTGCCCTCTGTCCTTCCCTCCAAATTGTCCTCTATAAATATCAGATTATTCCACTGAGAAAGGGGATGAATCTTTGGTAACAAAAGCTTGCTCATTCGGTGGATATTTTATAATCGAGTACTCGCTGATATACGGGGCAAGTAAGCATTAGAAAATGATTGACTCGTAAGGTGCAGATCGGATTAACCAAATAATGGACGAAACGGGTACCCAACCAGCTCCTATTCCTATACAGATTTAGACCCTTTTTTGGATATATGAGAGATGGAAAGAAGCAGATTTACTCTTCTCCGGGTAATCCTCTCCAATACAAAGCTGATGACAGCTACAGGCAATGATCCTCTGTTTTTTATTTTTAATTACTTAAATTTACAGTGATTATTTAGGAAAAAAAAAGTCTATTGTTACTGTATGGGGAGAAAAAAACTATTTCGCTAATGGGTCGTATTTCATCGATTATCGTGCGGGAATGGACTGAAAATGCTTCGTCTTTTCTTTGATCAGTAAAGGAGCTTGACGTTTACAAGTACTTGTCCATTTCCGTCTTCGTCCCGTCTTCGTAGTATTCAATTCCGTCTTCGTCCCGAATATTCATTTCTCATTGACTGCTGAAGCAAGTAACACGATGTGGGTCCGTACAGGAAAAATAAAACCTTCTAAATTTTTAATGACATCGATTTGGACTAATCTCGGCTAAAAAAATGTATCTTATTTTTTTCTTGACACTACACAACACGACAGGTATAGGGAAAGGGATATGAGGATGGTCATTCCGACTCGGATGAACCGAGGCCGCATCCTACTCCGGAACATTGGTCCCATCCGTCGTGACCACCTCGGCCTTACCCGGCATCTTGATGACAGAGTTGTCTCTGCCATCCTGCGGTCACCTCGGGGCAGTGTTATGATCAACTACAACCGAGGTCCTGTCCAAGGACCGGACAACCGAACGGTAGTAGACGTGACCTATGACACATTGTCCGCTGCCCTCTGTCCTTCCCTCCAAATTGTCCTCTACAAATAGCAGAATATTTCACTGAGAAATGGGATGAATCTTTGGTAACAAAAGCTTGCTCATTCGGTGGATATTTTATAAACGAGTACTCGCTGATATACGTGGCAAGTAAGCATTAGAAAATTATTGACTCGTAAGGTGCAGATCGGATTAACCAAATAATGGACGAAACGGGTACCCGACCCTCGCCCATTCCTATACAGATTTAGACCCTTTTTTGATATATGAGAGAGGGAAAGAAGCAGCTTTACTCTTCTCCGGGTAACTCTCTCCAATACAAAGCTGATGACAGCTACAGGCAATGATCCTCTGTTTTTATATTTTTAATTACTTAAATTTACAGTGATTATTTAGGAAAAAAAATCCTATTGTTACTTTAAGGGGAGAAAAAAACTCTTTCGCTAATAGGACCAATTTCATCGATTATCGCGGGAATGGACTGAAAATGTTTCGTCTTTTCTTTGATCAGTAAAGGAGCTTTACGTTTACAGGTACTTGTCCTTTTTCGCCTTCGTCCCGTCTTCATAATATTCAATTCCGTTTTCGTCCCGAATATTCATTTCTCATTGACTGCTGAAGCAAGTAACATGATGTGGGTCCGTACAGGAAAAATAAAACCTTCTAAATTTTTAATGACATCGATTTGGACTAATTTCGGCTAAAAAAATGTATCTTATTTTTTTCTTGACACTACACAACAAGACAGGTGTAGGGAAAGGGATATGAGGATGGTCATTCCGACTCGGATGAACCGAGGCCGCATCCTACTCCGGAACATTGGTCCCATCCGTCGTGACCACCTCGGCCTTACCCGGCATCTTGATGACCGAGGTGTCTCTGCCATCCTGCGGTCACCTCGGGGCAGTGTTATGATCAACTACAACCGAGGTCCTGTCCAAGGACCTGACAACTGAACAGTAGTGGACGTGACCTCTGACACATTGTCCGCTGCCTTCTGTCCTTCCCTCCAAATTGTCCTCTATAAATAGCAGATTATTTCACTGAGAAAGGGGATGAATCTTTGGTAACAAAAGCTTGCTCATTCGGTGGATATTTTATAATCGAGTACTCGCTGATATACGGGGCAAGTAAGCATTAGAAAATGATTGACTCGTAAGGTGCAGATCGGATTAACCAAATAATGGACGAAACGGGTACCCAACCCGCGCCTATTCCTATACAGATTTAGACCCTTTTTTGGATATATGAGAGACGGAAAGAAGCAGATTTACTCTTCTCCGGGTAATCCTCTCCAATACAAAGCTGATGACAGCTACAGGCAATGATCCTCTGTTTTTTTATTTTTAATTACTTAAATTTACAGTGATTATTTAGGAAAAAAAAGCCTATTGTTACTTTAAGGGGAGAAAAAAACTCTTTCGCTAATTGGTCCAATTTCATCGATTATTGTGCGGGAATGGACTGAAAATGTTTCGTCTTTTCTTTGATCAGTAAAGGAGCTTTACGTTTACAGGTACTTGTTCTTATTCGTCTTCGTCCTGTCTTCATAATATTCAATTCCGTTTTCGTCCCGAATATTCATTTCTCATTGACTGCTGAAGCAAGTAACATGATGTGGGTCCGTACAGGAAAAATAAAACCCTCTAAATTTTTAGTGACATCGATTTGGACTAATTTCGGCTAAAAAAATGTATCTTATTTTTTTCTTGACACTACACAACACGACAGGTATAGGGAAAGGGATATGAGGATGGTCATTCCGACTCGGATGAACCGAGGCCGCATCCTACTCCGGAACATTGGTCCCATCCGTCGTGACCACCTCGGCCTTACCCGGCATCTTGATGACCGAGGTGTCTCTGCCATCCTGCGGTCACCTCGGGGCAGTGTTATGATCAACTACAACCGAGGTCCTGTCCAAGGACCTGACAACTGAACAGTAGTGGACGTGACCTCTGACACATTGTCCGCTGCCCTCTGTCCTTCCCTCCAAATTGTCCTCTATAAATATCAGATTATTCCACTGAGAAAGGGGATGAATCTTTGGTAACAAAAGCTTGCTCATTCGGTGGATATTTTATAATCGAGTACTCGCTGATATACGGGGCAAGTAAGCATTAGAAAATGATTGACTCGTAAGGTGCAGATCGGATTAACCAAATAATGGACGAAACGGGTACCCAACCAGCTCCTATTCCTATACAGATTTAGACCCTTTTTTGGATATATGAGAGATGGAAAGAAGCAGATTTACTCTTCTCCGGGTAATTCTCTCCAATACAAAGCTGATGACAGCTACAGGCAATGATCCTCTGTTTTTTATTTTTAATTACTTAAATTTACAGTGATTATTTAGGAAAAAAAAAGTCTATTGTTACTGTATGGGGAGAAAAAAACTATTTCGCTAATGGGTCGTATTTCATCGATTATCGTGCGGGAATGGACTGAAAATGCTTCGTCTTTTCTTTGATCAGTAAAGGAGCTTGACGTTTACAAGTACTTGTCCATTTCCGTCTTCGTCCCGTCTTCGTAGTATTCAATTCCGTCTTCGTCCCGAATATTCATTTCTCATTGACTGCTGAAGCAAGTAACATGATGTGGGTCCGTACAGGAAAAATAAAACCTTCTAAATTTTTAATGACATCGATTTGGACTAATCTCGGCTAAAAAAATGTATCTTATTTTTTTCTTGACACTACACAACACGACAGGTATAGGGAAAGGGATATGAGGATGGTCATTCCGACTCGGATGAACCGAGGCCGCATCCTACTCCGGAACATTGGTCCCATCCGTCGTGACCACCTCGGCCTTACCCGGCATCTTGATGACAGAGTTGTCTCTGCCATCCTGCGGTCACCTCGGGGCAGTGTTATGATCAACTACAACCGAGGTCCTGTCCAAGGACCGGACAACCGAACGGTAGTAGACGTGACCTATGACACATTGTCCGCTGCCCTCTGTCCTTCCCTCCAAATTGTCCTCTACAAATAGCAGAATATTTCACTGAGAAATGGGATGAATCTTTGGTAACAAAAGCTTGCTCATTCGGTGGATATTTTATAAACGAGTACTCGCTGATATACGTGGCAAGTAAGCATTAGAAAATTATTGACTCGTAAGGTGCAGATCGGATTAACCAAATAATGGACGAAACGGGTACCCGACCCGCGCCCATTCCTATACAGATTTAGACCCTTTTTTGATATATGAGAGAGGGAAAGAAGCAGCTTTACTCTTCTCCGGGTAACTCTCTCCAATACAAAGCTGATGACAGCTACAGGCAATGATCCTCTGTTTTTATATTTTTAATTACTTAAATTTACAGTGATTATTTAGGAAAAAAAATCCTATTGTTACTTTAAGGGGAGAAAAAAACTCTTTCGCTAATAGGACCAATTTCATCGATTATCGCGGGAATGGACTGAAAATGTTTCGTCTTTTCTTTGATCAGTAAAGGAGCTTTACGTTTACAGGTACTTGTCCTTTTTCGCCTTCGTCCCGTCTTCATAATATTCAATTCCGTTTTCGTCCCGAATATTCATTTCTCATTGACTGCTGAAGCAAGTAACATGATGTGGGTCCGTACAGGAAAAATAAAACCTTCTAAATTTTTAATGACATCGATTTGGACTAATTTCGGCTAAAAAAATGTATCTTATTTTTTTCTTGACACTACACAACAAGACAGGTGTAGGGAAAGGGATATGAGGATGGTCATTCCGACTCGGATGAACCGAGGCCGCATCCTACTCCGGAACATTGGTCCCATCCGTCGTGACCACCTCGGCCTTACCCGGCATCTTGATGACCGAGGTGTCTCTGCCATCCTGCGGTCACCTCGGGGCAGTGTTATGATCAACTACAACCGAGGTCCTGTCCAAGGACCTGACAACTGAACAGTAGTGGACGTGACCTCTGACACATTGTCCGCTGCCTTCTGTCCTTCCCTCCAAATTGTCCTCTATAAATAGCAGATTATTTCACTGAGAAAGGGGATGAATCTTTGGTAACAAAAGCTTGCTCATTCGGTGGATATTTTATAATCGAGTACTCGCTGATATACGGGGCAAGTAAGCATTAGAAAATGATTGACTCGTAAGGTGCAGATCGGATTAACCAAATAATGGACGAAACGGGTACCCAACCCGCGCCTATTCCTATACAGATTTAGACCCTTTTTTGGATATATGAGAGACGGAAAGAAGCAGATTTACTCTTCTCCGGGTAATCCTCTCCAATACAAAGCTGATGACAGCTACAGGCAATGATCCTCTGTTTTTTTATTTTTAATTACTTAAATTTACAGTGATTATTTAGGAAAAAAAAGCCTATTGTTACTTTAAGGGGAGAAAAAAACTCTTTCGCTAATTGGTCCAATTTCATCGATTATTGTGCGGGAATGGACTGAAAATGTTTCGTCTTTTCTTTGATCAGTAAAGGAGCTTTACGTTTACAGGTACTTGTTCTTATTCGTCTTCGTCCTGTCTTCATAATATTCAATTCCGTTTTCGTCCCGAATATTCATTTCTCATTGACTGCTGAAGCAAGTAACATGATGTGGGTCCGTACAGGAAAAATAAAACCCTCTAAATTTTTAGTGACATCGATTTGGACTAATTTCGGCTAAAAAAATGTATCTTATTTTTTTCTTGACACTACACAACACGACAGGTATAGGGAAAGGGATATGAGGATGGTCATTCCGACTCGGATGAACCGAGGCCGCATCCTACTCCGGAACATTGGTCCCATCCGTCGTGACCACCTCGGCCTTACCCGGCATCTTGATGACCGAGGTGTCTCTGCCATCCTGCGGTCACCTCGGGGCAGTGTTATGATCAACTACAACCGAGGTCCTGTCCAAGGACCTGACAACTGAACAGTAGTGGACGTGACCTCTGACACATTGTCCGCTGCCCTCTGTCCTTCCCTCCAAATTGTCCTCTATAAATATCAGATTATTCCACTGAGAAAGGGGATGAATCTTTGGTAACAAAAGCTTGCTCATTCGGTGGATATTTTATAATCGAGTACTCGCTGATATACGGGGCAAGTAAGCATTAGAAAATGATTGACTCGTAAGGTGCAGATCGGATTAACCAAATAATGGACGAAACGGGTACCCAACCAGCTCCTATTCCTATACAGATTTAGACCCTTTTTTGGATATATGAGAGATGGAAAGAAGCAGATTTACTCTTCTCCGGGTAATTCTCTCCAATACAAAGCTGATGACAGCTACAGGCAATGATCCTCTGTTTTTTATTTTTAATTACTTAAATTTACAGTGATTATTTAGGAAAAAAAAGTCTATTGTTACTGTATGGGGAGAAAAAAACTATTTCGCTAATGGGTCGTATTTCATCGATTATCGTGCGGGAATGGACTGAAAATGCTTCGTCTTTTCTTTGATCAGTAAAGGAGCTTGACGTTTACAAGTACTTGTCCATTTCCGTCTTCGTCCCGTCTTCGTAGTATTCAATTCCGTCTTCGTCCCGAATATTCATTTCTCATTGACTGCTGAAGCAAGTAACATGATGTGGGTCCGTACAGGAAAAATAAAACCTTCTAAATTTTTAATGACATCGATTTGGACTAATCTCGGCTAAAAAAATGTATCTTATTTTTTTCTTGACACTACACAACACGACAGGTATAGGGAAAGGGATATGAGGATGGTCATTCCGACTCGGATGAACCGAGGCCGCATCCTACTCCGGAACATTGGTCCCATCCGTCGTGACCACCTCGGCCTTACCCGGCATCTTGATGACAGAGTTGTCTCTGCCATCCTGCGGTCACCTCGGGGCAGTGTTATGATCAACTACAACCGAGGTCCTGTCCAAGGACCGGACAACCGAACGGTAGTAGACGTGACCTATGACACATTGTCCGCTGCCCTCTGTCCTTCCCTCCAAATTGTCCTCTACAAATAGCAGAATATTTCACTGAGAAATGGGATGAATCTTTGGTAACAAAAGCTTGCTCATTCGGTGGATATTTTATAAACGAGTACTCGCTGATATACGTGGCAAGTAAGCATTAGAAAATTATTGACTCGTAAGGTGCAGATCGGATTAACCAAATAATGGACGAAACGGGTACCCGACCCGCGCCCATTCCTATACAGATTTAGACCCTTTTTTGATATATGAGAGAGGGAAAGAAGCAGCTTTACTCTTCTCCGGGTAACTCTCTCCAATACAAAGCTGATGACAGCTACAGGCAATGATCCTCTGTTTTTATATTTTTAATTTACTTAAATTTACAGTGATTATTTAGGAAAAAAAAATCCTATTGTTACTTTAAGGGGAGAAAAAAACTCTTTCGCTAATAGGACCAATTTCATCGATTATCGCGGGAATGGACTGAAAATGTTTCGTCTTTTCTTTGATCAGTAAAGGAGCTTTACGTTTACAGGTACTTGTCCTTTTTCGCCTTCGTCCCGTCTTCATAATATTCAATTCCGTTTTCGTCCCGAATATTCATTTCTCATTGACTGCTGAAGCAAGTAACATGATGTGGGTCCGTACAGGAAAAATAAAACCTTCTAAATTTTTAATGACATCGATTTGGACTAATTTCGGCTAAAAAAATGTATCTTATTTTTTTCTTGACACTACACAACAAGACAGGTGTAGGGAAAGGGATATGAGGATGGTCATTCCGACTCGGATGAACCGAGGCCGCATCCTACTCCGGAACATTGGTCCCATCCGTCGTGACCACCTCGGCCTTACCCGGCATCTTGATGACCGAGGTGTCTCTGCCATCCTGCGGTCACCTCGGGGCAGTGTTATGATCAACTACAACCGAGGTCCTGTCCAAGGACCTGACAACTGAACAGTAGTGGACGTGACCTCTGACACATTGTCCGCTGCCTTCTGTCCTTCCCTCCAAATTGTCCTCTATAAATAGCAGATTATTCCACTGAGAAAGGGGATGAATCTTTGGTAACAAAAGCTTGCTCATTCGGTGGATATTTTAAAATCGAGTACTCGCTGATATACGGGGCAAGTAAGCATTAGAAAATGATTGACTCGTAAGGTGCAGATCGGATTAACCAAATAATGGACGAAACGGGTACCCAACCCGCGCCTATTCCTATACAGATTTAGACCCTTTTTTGGATATATGAGAGACGGAAAGAAGCAGATTTACTCTTCTCCGGGTAATCCTCTCTAATACAAAGCTGATGACAGCTACAGGCAATGATCCTCTGTTTTTTATTTTTAATTACTTAAATTTACAGTGATTATTTAGGAAAAAAAAAGTCTTTCGCTAATTGGTCCAATTTCATCGATTATTGTGCGGGAATGGACTGAAAATGTTTCGTCTTTTCTTTGATCAGTAAAGGAGCTTTACGTTTACAGGTACTTGTTCTTATTCGTCTTCGTCCTGTCTTCATAATATTCAATTCCGTTTTCGTCCCGAATATTCATTTCTCATTGACTGCTGAAGCAAGTAACATGATGTGGGTCCGTACAGGAAAAATAAAACCCTCTAAATTTTTAGTGACATCGATTTGGACTAATTTCGGCTAAAAAAATGTATCTTATTTTTTTCTTGACACTACACAACACGACAGGTATAGGGAAAGGGATATGAGGATGGTCATTCCGACTCGGATGAACCGAGGCCGCATCCTACTCCGGAACATTGGTCCCATCCGTCGTGACCACCTCGGCCTTACCCGGCATCTTGATGACCGAGGTGTCTCTGCCATCCTGCGGTCACCTCGGGGCAGTGTTATGATCAACTACAACCGAGGTCCTGTCCAAGGACCTGACAACTGAACAGTAGTGGACGTGACCTCTGACACATTGTCCGCTGCCCTCTGTCCTTCCCTCCAAATTGTCCTCTATAAATATCAGATTATTCCACTGAGAAAGGGGATGAATCTTTGGTAACAAAAGCTTGCTCATTCGGTGGATATTTTATAATCGAGTACTCGCTGATATACGGGGCAAGTAAGCATTAGAAAATGATTGACTCGTAAGGTGCAGATCGGATTAACCAAATAATGGACGAAACGGGTACCCAACCAGCTCCTATTCCTATACAGATTTAGACCCTTTTTTGGATATATGAGAGATGGAAAGAAGCAGATTTACTCTTCTCCGGGTAATTCTCTCCAATACAAAGCTGATGACAGCTACAGGCAATGATCCTCTGTTTTTTATTTTTAATTACTTAAATTTACAGTGATTATTTAGGAAAAAAAAGTCTATTGTTACTGTATGGGGAGAAAAAAACTATTTCGCTAATGGGTCGTATTTCATCGATTATCGTGCGGGAATGGACTGAAAATGCTTCGTCTTTTCTTTGATCAGTAAAGGAGCTTGACGTTTACAAGTACTTGTCCATTTCCGTCTTCGTCCCGTCTTCGTAGTATTCAATTCCGTCTTCGTCCCGAATATTCATTTCTCATTGACTGCTGAAGCAAGTAACATGATGTGGGTCCGTACAGGAAAAATAAAACCTTCTAAATTTTTAATGACATCGATTTGGACTAATCTCGGCTAAAAAAATGTATCTTATTTTTTTCTTGACACTACACAACACGACAGGTATAGGGAAAGGGATATGAGGATGGTCATTCCGACTCGGATGAACCGAGGCCGCATCCTACTCCGGAACATTGGTCCCATCCGTCGTGACCACCTCGGCCTTACCCGGCATCTTGATGACAGAGTTGTCTCTGCCATCCTGCGGTCACCTCGGGGCAGTGTTATGATCAACTACAACCGAGGTCCTGTCCAAGGACCGGACAACCGAACGGTAGTAGACGTGACCTATGACACATTGTCCGCTGCCCTCTGTCCTTCCCTCCAAATTGTCCTCTACAAATAGCAGAATATTTCACTGAGAAATGGGATGAATCTTTGGTAACAAAAGCTTGCTCATTCGGTGGATATTTTATAAACGAGTACTCGCTGATATACGTGGCAAGTAAGCATTAGAAAATTATTGACTCGTAAGGTGCAGATCGGATTAACCAAATAATGGACGAAACGGGTACCCGACCCGCGCCCATTCCTATACAGATTTAGACCCTTTTTTGATATATGAGAGAGGGAAAGAAGCAGCTTTACTCTTCTCCGGGTAACTCTCTCCAATACAAAGCTGATGACAGCTACAGGCAATGATCCTCTGTTTTTATATTTTTAATTTACTTAAATTTACAGTGATTATTTAGGAAAAAAAAATCCTATTGTTACTTTAAGGGGAGAAAAAAACTCTTTCGCTAATAGGACCAATTTCATCGATTATCGCGGGAATGGACTGAAAATGTTTCGTCTTTTCTTTGATCAGTAAAGGAGCTTTACGTTTACAGGTACTTGTCCTTTTTCGCCTTCGTCCCGTCTTCATAATATTCAATTCCGTTTTCGTCCCGAATATTCATTTCTCATTGACTGCTGAAGCAAGTAACATGATGTGGGTCCGTACAGGAAAAATAAAACCTTCTAAATTTTTAATGACATCGATTTGGACTAATTTCGGCTAAAAAAATGTATCTTATTTTTTTCTTGACACTACACAACAAGACAGGTGTAGGGAAAGGGATATGAGGATGGTCATTCCGACTCGGATGAACCGAGGCCGCATCCTACTCCGGAACATTGGTCCCATCCGTCGTGACCACCTCGGCCTTACCCGGCATCTTGATGACCGAGGTGTCTCTGCCATCCTGCGGTCACCTCGGGGCAGTGTTATGATCAACTACAACCGAGGTCCTGTCCAAGGACCTGACAACTGAACAGTAGTGGACGTGACCTCTGACACATTGTCCGCTGCCTTCTGTCCTTCCCTCCAAATTGTCCTCTATAAATAGCAGATTATTCCACTGAGAAAGGGGATGAATCTTTGGTAACAAAAGCTTGCTCATTCGGTGGATATTTTAAAATCGAGTACTCGCTGATATACGGGGCAAGTAAGCATTAGAAAATGATTGACTCGTAAGGTGCAGATCGGATTAACCAAATAATGGACGAAACGGGTACCCAACCCGCGCCTATTCCTATACAGATTTAGACCCTTTTTTGGATATATGAGAGACGGAAAGAAGCAGATTTACTCTTCTCCGGGTAATCCTCTCTAATACAAAGCTGATGACAGCTACAGGCAATGATCCTCTGTTTTTTATTTTTAATTACTTAAATTTACAGTGATTATTTAGGAAAAAAAAAGTCTTTCGCTAATTGGTCCAATTTCATCGATTATTGTGCGGGAATGGACTGAAAATGTTTCGTCTTTTCTTTGATCAGTAAAGGAGCTTTACGTTTACAGGTACTTGTTCTTATTCGTCTTCGTCCTGTCTTCATAATATTCAATTCCGTTTTCGTCCCGAATATTCATTTCTCATTGACTGCTGAAGCAAGTAACATGATGTGGGTCCGTACAGGAAAAATAAAACCCTCTAAATTTTTAGTGACATCGATTTGGACTAATTTCGGCTAAAAAAATGTATCTTATTTTTTTCTTGACACTACACAACACGACAGGTATAGGGAAAGGGATATGAGGATGGTCATTCCGACTCGGATGAACCGAGGCCGCATCCTACTCCGGAACATTGGTCCCATCCGTCGTGACCACCTCGGCCTTACCCGGCATCTTGATGACCGAGGTGTCTCTGCCATCCTGCGGTCACCTCGGGGCAGTGTTATGATCAACTACAACCGAGGTCCTGTCCAAGGACCTGACAACTGAACAGTAGTGGACGTGACCTCTGACACATTGTCCGCTGCCCTCTGTCCTTCCCTCCAAATTGTCCTCTATAAATATCAGATTATTCCACTGAGAAAGGGGATGAATCTTTGGTAACAAAAGCTTGCTCATTCGGTGGATATTTTATAATCGAGTACTCGCTGATATACGGGGCAAGTAAGCATTAGAAAATGATTGACTCGTAAGGTGCAGATCGGATTAACCAAATAATGGACGAAACGGGTACCCAACCAGCTCCTATTCCTATACAGATTTAGACCCTTTTTTGGATATATGAGAGATGGAAAGAAGCAGATTTACTCTTCTCCGGGTAATTCTCTCCAATACAAAGCTGATGACAGCTACAGGCAATGATCCTCTGTTTTTTATTTTTAATTACTTAAATTTACAGTGATTATTTAGGAAAAAAAAGTCTATTGTTACTGTATGGGGAGAAAAAAACTATTTCGCTAATGGGTCGTATTTCATCGATTATCGTGCGGGAATGGACTGAAAATGCTTCGTCTTTTCTTTGATCAGTAAAGGAGCTTGACGTTTACAAGTACTTGTCCATTTCCGTCTTCGTCCCGTCTTCGTAGTATTCAATTCCGTCTTCGTCCCGAATATTCATTTCTCATTGACTGCTGAAGCAAGTAACATGATGTGGGTCCGTACAGGAAAAATAAAACCTTCTAAATTTTTAATGACATCGATTTGGACTAATCTCGGCTAAAAAAATGTATCTTATTTTTTTCTTGACACTACACAACACGACAGGTATAGGGAAAGGGATATGAGGATGGTCATTCCGACTCGGATGAACCGAGGCCGCATCCTACTCCGGAACATTGGTCCCATCCGTCGTGACCACCTCGGCCTTACCCGGCATCTTGATGACAGAGTTGTCTCTGCCATCCTGCGGTCACCTCGGGGCAGTGTTATGATCAACTACAACCGAGGTCCTGTCCAAGGACCGGACAACCGAACGGTAGTAGACGTGACCTATGACACATTGTCCGCTGCCCTCTGTCCTTCCCTCCAAATTGTCCTCTACAAATAGCAGAATATTTCACTGAGAAATGGGATGAATCTTTGGTAACAAAAGCTTGCTCATTCGGTGGATATTTTATAAACGAGTACTCGCTGATATACGTGGCAAGTAAGCATTAGAAAATTATTGACTCGTAAGGTGCAGATCGGATTAACCAAATAATGGACGAAACGGGTACCCGACCCGCGCCCATTCCTATACAGATTTAGACCCTTTTTTGATATATGAGAGAGGGAAAGAAGCAGCTTTACTCTTCTCCGGGTAACTCTCTCCAATACAAAGCTGATGACAGCTACAGGCAATGATCCTCTGTTTTTATATTTTTAATTTACTTAAATTTACAGTGATTATTTAGGAAAAAAAAATCCTATTGTTACTTTAAGGGGAGAAAAAAACTCTTTCGCTAATAGGACCAATTTCATCGATTATCGCGGGAATGGACTGAAAATGTTTCGTCTTTTCTTTGATCAGTAAAGGAGCTTTACGTTTACAGGTACTTGTCCTTTTTCGCCTTCGTCCCGTCTTCATAATATTCAATTCCGTTTTCGTCCCGAATATTCATTTCTCATTGACTGCTGAAGCAAGTAACATGATGTGGGTCCGTACAGGAAAAATAAAACCTTCTAAATTTTTAATGACATCGATTTGGACTAATTTCGGCTAAAAAAATGTATCTTATTTTTTTCTTGACACTACACAACAAGACAGGTGTAGGGAAAGGGATATGAGGATGGTCATTCCGACTCGGATGAACCGAGGCCGCATCCTACTCCGGAACATTGGTCCCATCCGTCGTGACCACCTCGGCCTTACCCGGCATCTTGATGACCGAGGTGTCTCTGCCATCCTGCGGTCACCTCGGGGCAGTGTTATGATCAACTACAACCGAGGTCCTGTCCAAGGACCTGACAACTGAACAGTAGTGGACGTGACCTCTGACACATTGTCCGCTGCCCTCTGTCCTTCCCTCCAAATTGTCCTCTATAAATATCAGATTATTCCACTGAGAAAGGGGATGAATCTTTGGTAACAAAAGCTTGCTCATTCGGTGGATATTTTATAATCGAGTACTCGCTGATATACGGGGCAAGTAAGCATTAGAAAATGATTGACTCGTAAGGTGCAGATCGGATTAACCAAATAATGGACGAAACGGGTACCCAACCCGCTCCTATTCCTATACAGATTTAGACCCTTTTTTGGATATATGAGAGATGGAAAGAAGCAGATTTACTCTTCTCCGGGTAATCCTCTCCAATACAAAGCTGATGACAGCTACAGGCAATGATCCTCTGTTTTTTATTTTTAATTACTTAAATTTACAGTGATTATTTAGGAAAAAAAAAGTCTATTGTTACTGTATGGGGAGAAAAAAACTATTTCGCTAATGGGTCGTATTTCATCGATTATCGTGCGGGAATGGACTGAAAATGCTTCGTCTTTTCTTTGATCAGTAAAGGAGCTTGACGTTTACAAGTACTTGTCCATTTCCGTCTTCGTCCCGTCTTCGTAGTATTCAATTCCGTCTTCGTCCCGAATATTCATTTCTCATTGACTGCTGAAGCAAGTAACATGATGTGGGTCCGTACAGGAAAAATAAAACCTTCTAAATTTTTAATGACATCGATTTGGACTAATCTCGGCTAAAAAAATGTATCTTATTTTTTTCTTGACACTACACAACACGACAGGTATAGGGAAAGGGATATGAGGATGGTCATTCCGACTCGGATGAACCGAGGCCGCATCCTACTCCGGAACATTGGTCCCATCCGTCGTGACCACCTCGGCCTTACCCGGCATCTTGATGACAGAGTTGTCTCTGCCATCCTGCGGTCACCTCGGGGCAGTGTTATGATCAACTACAACCGAGGTCCTGTCCAAGGACCGGACAACCGAACGGTAGTAGACGTGACCTATGACACATTGTCCGCTGCCCTCTGTCCTTCCCTCCAAATTGTCCTCTACAAATAGCAGAATATTTCACTGAGAAATGGGATGAATCTTTGGTAACAAAAGCTTGCTCATTCGGTGGATATTTTATAAACGAGTACTCGCTGATATACGTGGCAAGTAAGCATTAGAAAATTATTGACTCGTAAGGTGCAGATCGGATTAACCAAATAATGGACGAAACGGGTACCCGACCCGCGCCCATTCCTATACAGATTTAGACCCTTTTTTGATATATGAGAGAGGGAAAGAAGCAGCTTTACTCTTCTCCGGGTAACTCTCTCCAATACAAAGCTGATGACAGCTACAGGCAATGATCCTCTGTTTTTATATTTTTAATTTACTTAAATTTACAGTGATTATTTAGGAAAAAAAAATCCTATTGTTACTTTAAGGGGAGAAAAAAACTCTTTCGCTAATAGGACCAATTTCATCGATTATCGCGGGAATGGACTGAAAATGTTTCGTCTTTTCTTTGATCAGTAAAGGAGCTTTACGTTTACAGGTACTTGTCCTTTTTCGCCTTCGTCCCGTCTTCATAATATTCAATTCCGTTTTCGTCCCGAATATTCATTTCTCATTGACTGCTGAAGCAAGTAACATGATGTGGGTCCGTACAGGAAAAATAAAACCTTCTAAATTTTTAATGACATCGATTTGGACTAATTTCGGCTAAAAAAATGTATCTTATTTTTTTCTTGACACTACACAACAAGACAGGTGTAGGGAAAGGGATATGAGGATGGTCATTCCGACTCGGATGAACCGAGGCCGCATCCTACTCCGGAACATTGGTCCCATCCGTCGTGACCACCTCGGCCTTACCCGGCATCTTGATGACCGAGGTGTCTCTGCCATCCTGCGGTCACCTCGGGGCAGTGTTATGATCAACTACAACCGAGGTCCTGTCCAAGGACCTGACAACTGAACAGTAGTGGACGTGACCTCTGACACATTGTCCGCTGCCTTCTGTCCTTCCCTCCAAATTGTCCTCTATAAATAGCAGATTATTCCACTGAGAAAGGGGATGAATCTTTGGTAACAAAAGCTTGCTCATTCGGTGGATATTTTAAAATCGAGTACTCGCTGATATACGGGGCAAGTAAGCATTAGAAAATGATTGACTCGTAAGGTGCAGATCGGATTAACCAAATAATGGACGAAACGGGTACCCAACCCGCGCCTATTCCTATACAGATTTAGACCCTTTTTTGGATATATGAGAGACGGAAAGAAGCAGATTTACTCTTCTCCGGGTAATCCTCTCTAATACAAAGCTGATGACAGCTACAGGCAATGATCCTCTGTTTTTTATTTTTAATTACTTAAATTTACAGTGATTATTTAGGAAAAAAAAAGTCTTTCGCTAATTGGTCCAATTTCATCGATTATTGTGCGGGAATGGACTGAAAATGTTTCGTCTTTTCTTTGATCAGTAAAGGAGCTTTACGTTTACAGGTACTTGTTCTTATTCGTCTTCGTCCTGTCTTCATAATATTCAATTCCGTTTTCGTCCCGAATATTCATTTCTCATTGACTGCTGAAGCAAGTAACATGATGTGGGTCCGTACAGGAAAAATAAAACCCTCTAAATTTTTAGTGACATCGATTTGGACTAATTTCGGCTAAAAAAATGTATCTTATTTTTTTCTTGACACTACACAACACGACAGGTATAGGGAAAGGGATATGAGGATGGTCATTCCGACTCGGATGAACCGAGGCCGCATCCTACTCCGGAACATTGGTCCCATCCGTCGTGACCACCTCGGCCTTACCCGGCATCTTGATGACCGAGGTGTCTCTGCCATCCTGCGGTCACCTCGGGGCAGTGTTATGATCAACTACAACCGAGGTCCTGTCCAAGGACCTGACAACTGAACAGTAGTGGACGTGACCTCTGACACATTGTCCGCTGCCCTCTGTCCTTCCCTCCAAATTGTCCTCTATAAATATCAGATTATTCCACTGAGAAAGGGGATGAATCTTTGGTAACAAAAGCTTGCTCATTCGGTGGATATTTTATAATCGAGTACTCGCTGATATACGGGGCAAGTAAGCATTAGAAAATGATTGACTCGTAAGGTGCAGATCGGATTAACCAAATAATGGACGAAACGGGTACCCAACCAGCTCCTATTCCTATACAGATTTAGACCCTTTTTTGGATATATGAGAGATGGAAAGAAGCAGATTTACTCTTCTCCGGGTAATTCTCTCCAATACAAAGCTGATGACAGCTACAGGCAATGATCCTCTGTTTTTTATTTTTAATTACTTAAATTTACAGTGATTATTTAGGAAAAAAAAGTCTATTGTTACTGTATGGGGAGAAAAAAACTATTTCGCTAATGGGTCGTATTTCATCGATTATCGTGCGGGAATGGACTGAAAATGCTTCGTCTTTTCTTTGATCAGTAAAGGAGCTTGACGTTTACAAGTACTTGTCCATTTCCGTCTTCGTCCCGTCTTCGTAGTATTCAATTCCGTCTTCGTCCCGAATATTCATTTCTCATTGACTGCTGAAGCAAGTAACATGATGTGGGTCCGTACAGGAAAAATAAAACCTTCTAAATTTTTAATGACATCGATTTGGACTAATCTCGGCTAAAAAAATGTATCTTATTTTTTTCTTGACACTACACAACACGACAGGTATAGGGAAAGGGATATGAGGATGGTCATTCCGACTCGGATGAACCGAGGCCGCATCCTACTCCGGAACATTGGTCCCATCCGTCGTGACCACCTCGGCCTTACCCGGCATCTTGATGACAGAGTTGTCTCTGCCATCCTGCGGTCACCTCGGGGCAGTGTTATGATCAACTACAACCGAGGTCCTGTCCAAGGACCGGACAACCGAACGGTAGTAGACGTGACCTATGACACATTGTCCGCTGCCCTCTGTCCTTCCCTCCAAATTGTCCTCTACAAATAGCAGAATATTTCACTGAGAAATGGGATGAATCTTTGGTAACAAAAGCTTGCTCATTCGGTGGATATTTTATAAACGAGTACTCGCTGATATACGTGGCAAGTAAGCATTAGAAAATTATTGACTCGTAAGGTGCAGATCGGATTAACCAAATAATGGACGAAACGGGTACCCGACCCGCGCCCATTCCTATACAGATTTAGACCCTTTTTTGATATATGAGAGAGGGAAAGAAGCAGCTTTACTCTTCTCCGGGTAACTCTCTCCAATACAAAGCTGATGACAGCTACAGGCAATGATCCTCTGTTTTTATATTTTTAATTTACTTAAATTTACAGTGATTATTTAGGAAAAAAAAATCCTATTGTTACTTTAAGGGGAGAAAAAAACTCTTTCGCTAATAGGACCAATTTCATCGATTATCGCGGGAATGGACTGAAAATGTTTCGTCTTTTCTTTGATCAGTAAAGGAGCTTTACGTTTACAGGTACTTGTCCTTTTTCGCCTTCGTCCCGTCTTCATAATATTCAATTCCGTTTTCGTCCCGAATATTCATTTCTCATTGACTGCTGAAGCAAGTAACATGATGTGGGTCCGTACAGGAAAAATAAAACCTTCTAAATTTTTAATGACATCGATTTGGACTAATTTCGGCTAAAAAAATGTATCTTATTTTTTTCTTGACACTACACAACAAGACAGGTGTAGGGAAAGGGATATGAGGATGGTCATTCCGACTCGGATGAACCGAGGCCGCATCCTACTCCGGAACATTGGTCCCATCCGTCGTGACCACCTCGGCCTTACCCGGCATCTTGATGACCGAGGTGTCTCTGCCATCCTGCGGTCACCTCGGGGCAGTGTTATGATCAACTACAACCGAGGTCCTGTCCAAGGACCTGACAACTGAACAGTAGTGGACGTGACCTCTGACACATTGTCCGCTGCCTTCTGTCCTTCCCTCCAAATTGTCCTCTATAAATAGCAGATTATTCCACTGAGAAAGGGGATGAATCTTTGGTAACAAAAGCTTGCTCATTCGGTGGATATTTTAAAATCGAGTACTCGCTGATATACGGGGCAAGTAAGCATTAGAAAATGATTGACTCGTAAGGTGCAGATCGGATTAACCAAATAATGGACGAAACGGGTACCCAACCCGCGCCTATTCCTATACAGATTTAGACCCTTTTTTGGATATATGAGAGACGGAAAGAAGCAGATTTACTCTTCTCCGGGTAATCCTCTCTAATACAAAGCTGATGACAGCTACAGGCAATGATCCTCTGTTTTTTATTTTTAATTACTTAAATTTACAGTGATTATTTAGGAAAAAAAAAGTCTTTCGCTAATTGGTCCAATTTCATCGATTATTGTGCGGGAATGGACTGAAAATGTTTCGTCTTTTCTTTGATCAGTAAAGGAGCTTTACGTTTACAGGTACTTGTTCTTATTCGTCTTCGTCCTGTCTTCATAATATTCAATTCCGTTTTCGTCCCGAATATTCATTTCTCATTGACTGCTGAAGCAAGTAACATGATGTGGGTCCGTACAGGAAAAATAAAACCCTCTAAATTTTTAGTGACATCGATTTGGACTAATTTCGGCTAAAAAAATGTATCTTATTTTTTTCTTGACACTACACAACACGACAGGTATAGGGAAAGGGATATGAGGATGGTCATTCCGACTCGGATGAACCGAGGCCGCATCCTACTCCGGAACATTGGTCCCATCCGTCGTGACCACCTCGGCCTTACCCGGCATCTTGATGACCGAGGTGTCTCTGCCATCCTGCGGTCACCTCGGGGCAGTGTTATGATCAACTACAACCGAGGTCCTGTCCAAGGACCTGACAACTGAACAGTAGTGGACGTGACCTCTGACACATTGTCCGCTGCCCTCTGTCCTTCCCTCCAAATTGTCCTCTATAAATATCAGATTATTCCACTGAGAAAGGGGATGAATCTTTGGTAACAAAAGCTTGCTCATTCGGTGGATATTTTATAATCGAGTACTCGCTGATATACGGGGCAAGTAAGCATTAGAAAATGATTGACTCGTAAGGTGCAGATCGGATTAACCAAATAATGGACGAAACGGGTACCCAACCAGCTCCTATTCCTATACAGATTTAGACCCTTTTTTGGATATATGAGAGATGGAAAGAAGCAGATTTACTCTTCTCCGGGTAATTCTCTCCAATACAAAGCTGATGACAGCTACAGGCAATGATCCTCTGTTTTTTATTTTTAATTACTTAAATTTACAGTGATTATTTAGGAAAAAAAAGTCTATTGTTACTGTATGGGGAGAAAAAAACTATTTCGCTAATGGGTCGTATTTCATCGATTATCGTGCGGGAATGGACTGAAAATGCTTCGTCTTTTCTTTGATCAGTAAAGGAGCTTGACGTTTACAAGTACTTGTCCATTTCCGTCTTCGTCCCGTCTTCGTAGTATTCAATTCCGTCTTCGTCCCGAATATTCATTTCTCATTGACTGCTGAAGCAAGTAACATGATGTGGGTCCGTACAGGAAAAATAAAACCTTCTAAATTTTTAATGACATCGATTTGGACTAATCTCGGCTAAAAAAATGTATCTTATTTTTTTCTTGACACTACACAACACGACAGGTATAGGGAAAGGGATATGAGGATGGTCATTCCGACTCGGATGAACCGAGGCCGCATCCTACTCCGGAACATTGGTCCCATCCGTCGTGACCACCTCGGCCTTACCCGGCATCTTGATGACAGAGTTGTCTCTGCCATCCTGCGGTCACCTCGGGGCAGTGTTATGATCAACTACAACCGAGGTCCTGTCCAAGGACCGGACAACCGAACGGTAGTAGACGTGACCTATGACACATTGTCCGCTGCCCTCTGTCCTTCCCTCCAAATTGTCCTCTACAAATAGCAGAATATTTCACTGAGAAATGGGATGAATCTTTGGTAACAAAAGCTTGCTCATTCGGTGGATATTTTATAAACGAGTACTCGCTGATATACGTGGCAAGTAAGCATTAGAAAATTATTGACTCGTAAGGTGCAGATCGGATTAACCAAATAATGGACGAAACGGGTACCCGACCCGCGCCCATTCCTATACAGATTTAGACCCTTTTTTGATATATGAGAGAGGGAAAGAAGCAGCTTTACTCTTCTCCGGGTAACTCTCTCCAATACAAAGCTGATGACAGCTACAGGCAATGATCCTCTGTTTTTATATTTTTAATTTACTTAAATTTACAGTGATTATTTAGGAAAAAAAAATCCTATTGTTACTTTAAGGGGAGAAAAAAACTCTTTCGCTAATAGGACCAATTTCATCGATTATCGCGGGAATGGACTGAAAATGTTTCGTCTTTTCTTTGATCAGTAAAGGAGCTTTACGTTTACAGGTACTTGTCCTTTTTCGCCTTCGTCCCGTCTTCATAATATTCAATTCCGTTTTCGTCCCGAATATTCATTTCTCATTGACTGCTGAAGCAAGTAACATGATGTGGGTCCGTACAGGAAAAATAAAACCTTCTAAATTTTTAATGACATCGATTTGGACTAATTTCGGCTAAAAAAATGTATCTTATTTTTTTCTTGACACTACACAACAAGACAGGTGTAGGGAAAGGGATATGAGGATGGTCATTCCGACTCGGATGAACCGAGGCCGCATCCTACTCCGGAACATTGGTCCCATCCGTCGTGACCACCTCGGCCTTACCCGGCATCTTGATGACCGAGGTGTCTCTGCCATCCTGCGGTCACCTCGGGGCAGTGTTATGATCAACTACAACCGAGGTCCTGTCCAAGGACCTGACAACTGAACAGTAGTGGACGTGACCTCTGACACATTGTCCGCTGCCTTCTGTCCTTCCCTCCAAATTGTCCTCTATAAATAGCAGATTATTCCACTGAGAAAGGGGATGAATCTTTGGTAACAAAAGCTTGCTCATTCGGTGGATATTTTAAAATCGAGTACTCGCTGATATACGGGGCAAGTAAGCATTAGAAAATGATTGACTCGTAAGGTGCAGATCGGATTAACCAAATAATGGACGAAACGGGTACCCAACCCGCGCCTATTCCTATACAGATTTAGACCCTTTTTTGGATATATGAGAGACGGAAAGAAGCAGATTTACTCTTCTCCGGGTAATCCTCTCTAATACAAAGCTGATGACAGCTACAGGCAATGATCCTCTGTTTTTTATTTTTAATTACTTAAATTTACAGTGATTATTTAGGAAAAAAAAAGTCTATTGTTACTGTATGGGGAGAAAAAAACTATTTCGCTAATGGGTCGTATTTCATCGATTATCGTGCGGGAATGGACTGAAAACGCTTCGTCTTTTCTTTGATCAGTAAAGGAGCTTGACGTTTACAAGTACTTGTCCATTTCCGTCTTCGTCCCGTCTTCGTAGTATTCAATTCCGTCTTCGTCCCGAATATTCATTTCTCATTGACTGCTGAAGCAAGTAACATGATGTGGGTCCGTACAGGAAAAATAAAACCTTCTAAATTTTTAATGACATCGATTTGGACTAATCTCGGCTAAAAAAATGTATCTTATTTTTTTCTTGACACTACACAACACGACAGGTATAGGGAAAGGGATATGAGGATGGTCATTCCGACTCGGATGAACCGAGGCCGCATCCTACTCCGGAACATTGGTCCCATCCGTCGTGACCACCTCGGCCTTACCCGGCATCTTGATGACCGAGTTGTCTCTGCCATCCTGCGGTCACCTCGGGGCAGTGTTATGATCAACTACAACCGAGGTCCTGTCCAAGGATCGGACAACCGAACAGTAGTAGACGTGACCTCTGACACATTGTCCGCTGCCCTCTGTCCTTCCCTCCAAATTGTCCTCTACAAATAGCAGAATATTTCACTGAGAAATGGGATGAATCTTTGGTAAAAAAAGCTTGCTCATTCGGTGGATATTTTATAAACGAGTACTCGCTGATATACGTGGCAAGTAAGCATTAGAAAATTATTGACTCGTAAGGTGCAGATCGGATTAACCAAATAATGGACGAAACGGGTACCCGACCCGCGCCCATTCCTATACAGATTTAGACCCTTTTTTTGATATATGAGAGAGGGAAAGAAGCAGCTTTACTCTTCTCCTGGTAACTCTCTCCAATACAAAGTTGATGACAGCTACAGGCAATGATCCTCTGTTTTTTTATTTTTAATTACTTAAATTTACAGTGATTATTTAGGAAAAAAAAGCCTATTGTTACTTTAAGGGGAGAAAAAAACTCTTTCGCTAATTGGTCCAATTTCATCGATTATCGCGGGAATGGACTGAAAATGTTTCGTCTTTTCTTTGATCAGTAAAGGAGCTTTACGTTTACAGGTACTTGTTCTTATTCGTCTTCGTCCCGTCTTCATAATATTCAATTCCGTTTTCGTCCCGAATATTCATTTCTCATTGACTGCTGAAGCAAGTAACATGATGTGGGTCCGTACAGGAAAAATAAAACCCTCTAAATTTTTAATGACATCGATTTGGACTAATTTCGGCTAAAAAAATGTATCTTATTTTTTTCTTGACACTACACAACACGACAGGTATAGGGAAAGGGATAAGAGGATGGTCATTCCGACTCGGATGAACCGAGGCCGCATCCTACTCCGGAACATTGGTCCCATCCGTCGTGACCACCTCGGCCTTACCCGGCATCTTGATGACCGAGGTGTCTCTGCCATCCTGCGGTCACCTCGGGGCAGTGTTATGATCAACTACAACCGAGGTCCTGTCCAAGGACCTGACAACTGAACAGTAGTGGACGTGACCTCTGACACATTGTCCGCTGCCCTCTGTCCTTCCCTCCAAATTGTCCTCTATAAATATCAGATTATTCCACTAAGAAAGGGGATGAATCTTTGGTAACAAAAGCTTGCTCATTCGGTGGATATTTTATAATCGAGTACTCGCTGATATACGGGGCAAGTAAGCATTAGAAAATGATTGACTCGTAAGGTGCAGATCGGATTAACCAAATAATGGACGAAACGGGTACCCAACCCGCTCCTATTCCTATACAGATTTAGACCCTTTTTTGGATATATGAGAGATGGAAAGAAGCAGATTTACTCTTCTCCGGGTAATCCTCTCCAATACAAAGCTGATGACAGCTACAGGCAATGATCCTCTGTTTTTTATTTTTAATTACTTAAATTTACAGTGATTATTTAGGAAAAAAAAAGTCTATTGTTACTGTATGGGGAGAAAAAAACTATTTCGCTAATGGGTCGTATTTCATCGATTATCGTGCGGGAATGGACTGAAAATGCTTCGTCTTTTCTTTGATCAGTAAAGGAGCTTGACGTTTACAAGTACTTGTCCATTTCCGTCTTCGTCCCGTCTTCGTAGTATTCAATTCCGTCTTCGTCCCGAATATTCATTTCTCATTGACTGCTGAAGCAAGTAACATGATGTGGGTCCGTACAGGAAAAATAAAACCTTCTAAATTTTTAATGACATCGATTTGGACTAATCTCGGCTAAAAAAATGTATCTTATTTTTTTCTTGACACTACACAACACGACAGGTATAGGGAAAGGGATATGAGGATGGTCATTCCGACTCGGATGAACCGAGGCCGCATCCTACTCCGGAACATTGGTCCCATCCGTCGTGACCACCTCGGCCTTACCCGGCATCTTGATGACAGAGTTGTCTCTGCCATCCTGCGGTCACCTCGGGGCAGTGTTATGATCAACTACAACCGAGGTCCTGTCCAAGGACCGGACAACCGAACGGTAGTAGACGTGACCTATGACACATTGTCCGCTGCCCTCTGTCCTTCCCTCCAAATTGTCCTCTACAAATAGCAGAATATTTCACTGAGAAATGGGATGAATCTTTGGTAACAAAAGCTTGCTCATTCGGTGGATATTTTATAAACGAGTACTCGCTGATATACGTGGCAAGTAAGCATTAGAAAATTATTGACTCGTAAGGTGCAGATCGGATTAACCAAATAATGGACGAAACGGGTACCCGACCCGCGCCCATTCCTATACAGATTTAGACCCTTTTTTGATATATGAGAGAGGGAAAGAAGCAGCTTTACTCTTCTCCGGGTAACTCTCTCCAATACAAAGCTGATGACAGCTACAGGCAATGATCCTCTGTTTTTATATTTTTAATTTACTTAAATTTACAGTGATTATTTAGGAAAAAAAAATCCTATTGTTACTTTAAGGGGAGAAAAAAACTCTTTCGCTAATAGGACCAATTTCATCGATTATCGCGGGAATGGACTGAAAATGTTTCGTCTTTTCTTTGATCAGTAAAGGAGCTTTACGTTTACAGGTACTTGTCCTTTTTCGCCTTCGTCCCGTCTTCATAATATTCAATTCCGTTTTCGTCCCGAATATTCATTTCTCATTGACTGCTGAAGCAAGTAACATGATGTGGGTCCGTACAGGAAAAATAAAACCTTCTAAATTTTTAATGACATCGATTTGGACTAATTTCGGCTAAAAAAATGTATCTTATTTTTTTCTTGACACTACACAACAAGACAGGTGTAGGGAAAGGGATATGAGGATGGTCATTCCGACTCGGATGAACCGAGGCCGCATCCTACTCCGGAACATTGGTCCCATCCGTCGTGACCACCTCGGCCTTACCCGGCATCTTGATGACCGAGGTGTCTCTGCCATCCTGCGGTCACCTCGGGGCAGTGTTATGATCAACTACAACCGAGGTCCTGTCCAAGGACCTGACAACTGAACAGTAGTGGACGTGACCTCTGACACATTGTCCGCTGCCTTCTGTCCTTCCCTCCAAATTGTCCTCTATAAATAGCAGATTATTCCACTGAGAAAGGGGATGAATCTTTGGTAACAAAAGCTTGCTCATTCGGTGGATATTTTAAAATCGAGTACTCGCTGATATACGGGGCAAGTAAGCATTAGAAAATGATTGACTCGTAAGGTGCAGATCGGATTAACCAAATAATGGACGAAACGGGTACCCAACCCGCGCCTATTCCTATACAGATTTAGACCCTTTTTTGGATATATGAGAGACGGAAAGAAGCAGATTTACTCTTCTCCGGGTAATCCTCTCTAATACAAAGCTGATGACAGCTACAGGCAATGATCCTCTGTTTTTTATTTTTAATTACTTAAATTTACAGTGATTATTTAGGAAAAAAAAAGTCTATTGTTACTGTATGGGGAGAAAAAAACTATTTCGCTAATGGGTCGTATTTCATCGATTATCGTGCGGGAATGGACTGAAAACGCTTCGTCTTTTCTTTGATCAGTAAAGGAGCTTGACGTTTACAAGTACTTGTCCATTTCCGTCTTCGTCCCGTCTTCGTAGTATTCAATTCCGTCTTCGTCCCGAATATTCATTTCTCATTGACTGCTGAAGCAAGTAACATGATGTGGGTCCGTACAGGAAAAATAAAACCTTCTAAATTTTTAATGACATCGATTTGGACTAATCTCGGCTAAAAAAATGTATCTTATTTTTTTCTTGACACTACACAACACGACAGGTATAGGGAAAGGGATATGAGGATGGTCATTCCGACTCGGATGAACCGAGGCCGCATCCTACTCCGGAACATTGGTCCCATCCGTCGTGACCACCTCGGCCTTACCCGGCATCTTGATGACCGAGGTGTCTCTGCCATCCTGCGGTCACCTCGGGGCAGTGTTATGATCAACTACAACCGAGGTCCTGTCCAAGGACCTGACAACTGAACAGTAGTGGACGTGACCTCTGACACATTGTCCGCTGCCCTCTGTCCTTCCCTCCAAATTGTCCTCTATAAATATCAGATTATTCCACTGAGAAAGGGGATGAATCTTTGGTAACAAAAGCTTGCTCATTCGGTGGATATTTTATAATCGAGTACTCGCTGATATACGGGGCAAGTAAGCATTAGAAAATGATTGACTCGTAAGGTGCAGATCGGATTAACCAAATAATGGACGAAACGGGTACCCAACCAGCTCCTATTCCTATACAGATTTAGACCCTTTTTTGGATATATGAGAGATGGAAAGAAGCAGATTTACTCTTCTCCGGGTAATTCTCTCCAATACAAAGCTGATGACAGCTACAGGCAATGATCCTCTGTTTTTTATTTTTAATTACTTAAATTTACAGTGATTATTTAGGAAAAAAAAGTCTATTGTTACTGTATGGGGAGAAAAAAACTATTTCGCTAATGGGTCGTATTTCATCGATTATCGTGCGGGAATGGACTGAAAATGCTTCGTCTTTTCTTTGATCAGTAAAGGAGCTTGACGTTTACAAGTACTTGTCCATTTCCGTCTTCGTCCCGTCTTCGTAGTATTCAATTCCGTCTTCGTCCCGAATATTCATTTCTCATTGACTGCTGAAGCAAGTAACATGATGTGGGTCCGTACAGGAAAAATAAAACCTTCTAAATTTTTAATGACATCGATTTGGACTAATCTCGGCTAAAAAAATGTATCTTATTTTTTTCTTGACACTACACAACACGACAGGTATAGGGAAAGGGATATGAGGATGGTCATTCCGACTCGGATGAACCGAGGCCGCATCCTACTCCGGAACATTGGTCCCATCCGTCGTGACCACCTCGGCCTTACCCGGCATCTTGATGACAGAGTTGTCTCTGCCATCCTGCGGTCACCTCGGGGCAGTGTTATGATCAACTACAACCGAGGTCCTGTCCAAGGACCGGACAACCGAACGGTAGTAGACGTGACCTATGACACATTGTCCGCTGCCCTCTGTCCTTCCCTCCAAATTGTCCTCTACAAATAGCAGAATATTTCACTGAGAAATGGGATGAATCTTTGGTAACAAAAGCTTGCTCATTCGGTGGATATTTTATAAACGAGTACTCGCTGATATACGTGGCAAGTAAGCATTAGAAAATTATTGACTCGTAAGGTGCAGATCGGATTAACCAAATAATGGACGAAACGGGTACCCGACCCGCGCCCATTCCTATACAGATTTAGACCCTTTTTTGATATATGAGAGAGGGAAAGAAGCAGCTTTACTCTTCTCCGGGTAACTCTCTCCAATACAAAGCTGATGACAGCTACAGGCAATGATCCTCTGTTTTTATATTTTTAATTTACTTAAATTTACAGTGATTATTTAGGAAAAAAAAATCCTATTGTTACTTTAAGGGGAGAAAAAAACTCTTTCGCTAATAGGACCAATTTCATCGATTATCGCGGGAATGGACTGAAAATGTTTCGTCTTTTCTTTGATCAGTAAAGGAGCTTTACGTTTACAGGTACTTGTCCTTTTTCGCCTTCGTCCCGTCTTCATAATATTCAATTCCGTTTTCGTCCCGAATATTCATTTCTCATTGACTGCTGAAGCAAGTAACATGATGTGGGTCCGTACAGGAAAAATAAAACCTTCTAAATTTTTAATGACATCGATTTGGACTAATTTCGGCTAAAAAAATGTATCTTATTTTTTTCTTGACACTACACAACAAGACAGGTGTAGGGAAAGGGATATGAGGATGGTCATTCCGACTCGGATGAACCGAGGCCGCATCCTACTCCGGAACATTGGTCCCATCCGTCGTGACCACCTCGGCCTTACCCGGCATCTTGATGACCGAGGTGTCTCTGCCATCCTGCGGTCACCTCGGGGCAGTGTTATGATCAACTACAACCGAGGTCCTGTCCAAGGACCTGACAACTGAACAGTAGTGGACGTGACCTCTGACACATTGTCCGCTGCCTTCTGTCCTTCCCTCCAAATTGTCCTCTATAAATAGCAGATTATTCCACTGAGAAAGGGGATGAATCTTTGGTAACAAAAGCTTGCTCATTCGGTGGATATTTTAAAATCGAGTACTCGCTGATATACGGGGCAAGTAAGCATTAGAAAATGATTGACTCGTAAGGTGCAGATCGGATTAACCAAATAATGGACGAAACGGGTACCCAACCCGCGCCTATTCCTATACAGATTTAGACCCTTTTTTGGATATATGAGAGACGGAAAGAAGCAGATTTACTCTTCTCCGGGTAATCCTCTCTAATACAAAGCTGATGACAGCTACAGGCAATGATCCTCTGTTTTTTATTTTTAATTACTTAAATTTACAGTGATTATTTAGGAAAAAAAAAGTCTATTGTTACTGTATGGGGAGAAAAAAACTATTTCGCTAATGGGTCGTATTTCATCGATTATCGTGCGGGAATGGACTGAAAACGCTTCGTCTTTTCTTTGATCAGTAAAGGAGCTTGACGTTTACAAGTACTTGTCCATTTCCGTCTTCGTCCCGTCTTCGTAGTATTCAATTCCGTCTTCGTCCCGAATATTCATTTCTCATTGACTGCTGAAGCAAGTAACATGATGTGGGTCCGTACAGGAAAAATAAAACCTTCTAAATTTTTAATGACATCGATTTGGACTAATCTCGGCTAAAAAAATGTATCTTATTTTTTTCTTGACACTACACAACACGACAGGTATAGGGAAAGGGATATGAGGATGGTCATTCCGACTCGGATGAACCGAGGCCGCATCCTACTCCGGAACATTGGTCCCATCCGTCGTGACCACCTCGGCCTTACCCGGCATCTTGATGACCGAGTTGTCTCTGCCATCCTGCGGTCACCTCGGGGCAGTGTTATGATCAACTACAACCGAGGTCCTGTCCAAGGATCGGACAACCGAACAGTAGTAGACGTGACCTCTGACACATTGTCCGCTGCCCTCTGTCCTTCCCTCCAAATTGTCCTCTACAAATAGCAGAATATTTCACTGAGAAATGGGATGAATCTTTGGTAAAAAAAGCTTGCTCATTCGGTGGATATTTTATAAACGAGTACTCGCTGATATACGTGGCAAGTAAGCATTAGAAAATTATTGACTCGTAAGGTGCAGATCGGATTAACCAAATAATGGACGAAACGGGTACCCGACCCGCGCCCATTCCTATACAGATTTAGACCCTTTTTTTGATATATGAGAGAGGGAAAGAAGCAGCTTTACTCTTCTCCTGGTAACTCTCTCCAATACAAAGTTGATGACAGCTACAGGCAATGATCCTCTGTTTTTTTATTTTTAATTACTTAAATTTACAGTGATTATTTAGGAAAAAAAAGCCTATTGTTACTTTAAGGGGAGAAAAAAACTCTTTCGCTAATTGGTCCAATTTCATCGATTATCGCGGGAATGGACTGAAAATGTTTCGTCTTTTCTTTGATCAGTAAAGGAGCTTTACGTTTACAGGTACTTGTTCTTATTCGTCTTCGTCCCGTCTTCATAATATTCAATTCCGTTTTCGTCCCGAATATTCATTTCTCATTGACTGCTGAAGCAAGTAACATGATGTGGGTCCGTACAGGAAAAATAAAACCCTCTAAATTTTTAATGACATCGATTTGGACTAATTTCGGCTAAAAAAATGTATCTTATTTTTTTCTTGACACTACACAACACGACAGGTATAGGGAAAGGGATAAGAGGATGGTCATTCCGACTCGGATGAACCGAGGCCGCATCCTACTCCGGAACATTGGTCCCATCCGTCGTGACCACCTCGGCCTTACCCGGCATCTTGATGACCGAGGTGTCTCTGCCATCCTGCGGTCACCTCGGGGCAGTGTTATGATCAACTACAACCGAGGTCCTGTCCAAGGACCTGACAACTGAACAGTAGTGGACGTGACCTCTGACACATTGTCCGCTGCCCTCTGTCCTTCCCTCCAAATTGTCCTCTATAAATATCAGATTATTCCACTAAGAAAGGGGATGAATCTTTGGTAACAAAAGCTTGCTCATTCGGTGGATATTTTATAATCGAGTACTCGCTGATATACGGGGCAAGTAAGCATTAGAAAATGATTGACTCGTAAGGTGCAGATCGGATTAACCAAATAATGGACGAAACGGGTACCCAACCCGCTCCTATTCCTATACAGATTTAGACCCTTTTTTGGATATATGAGAGATGGAAAGAAGCAGATTTACTCTTCTCCGGGTAATCCTCTCCAATACAAAGCTGATGACAGCTACAGGCAATGATCCTCTGTTTTTTATTTTTAATTACTTAAATTTACAGTGATTATTTAGGAAAAAAAAAGTCTATTGTTACTGTATGGGGAGAAAAAAACTATTTCGCTAATGGGTCGTATTTCATCGATTATCGTGCGGGAATGGACTGAAAACGCTTCGTCTTTTCTTTGATCAGTAAAGGAGCTTGACGTTTACAAGTACTTGTCCATTTCCGTCTTCGTCCCGTCTTCGTAGTATTCAATTCCGTCTTCGTCCCGAATATTCATTTCTCATTGACTGCTGAAGCAAGTAACATGATGTGGGTCCGTACAGGAAAAATAAAACCTTCTAAATTTTTAATGACATCGATTTGGACTAATCTCGGCTAAAAAAATGTATCTTATTTTTTTCTTGACACTACACAACACGACAGGTATAGGGAAAGGGATATGAGGATGGTCATTCCGACTCGGATGAACCGAGGCCGCATCCTACTCCGGAACATTGGTCCCATCCGTCGTGACCACCTCGGCCTTACCCGGCATCTTGATGACCGAGTTGTCTCTGCCATCCTGCGGTCACCTCGGGGCAGTGTTATGATCAACTACAACCGAGGTCCTGTCCAAGGATCGGACAACCGAACAGTAGTAGACGTGACCTCTGACACATTGTCCGCTGCCCTCTGTCCTTCCCTCCAAATTGTCCTCTACAAATAGCAGAATATTTCACTGAGAAATGGGATGAATCTTTGGTAAAAAAAGCTTGCTCATTCGGTGGATATTTTATAAACGAGTACTCGCTGATATACGTGGCAAGTAAGCATTAGAAAATTATTGACTCGTAAGGTGCAGATCGGATTAACCAAATAATGGACGAAACGGGTACCCGACCCGCGCCCATTCCTATACAGATTTAGACCCTTTTTTGATATATGAGAGAGGGAAAGAAGCAGCTTTACTCTTCTCCGGGTAACTCTCTCCAATACAAAGCTGATGACAGCTACAGGCAATGATCCTCTGTTTTTATATTTTTAATTTACTTAAATTTACAGTGATTATTTAGGAAAAAAAAATCCTATTGTTACTTTAAGGGGAGAAAAAAACTCTTTCGCTAATAGGACCAATTTCATCGATTATCGCGGGAATGGACTGAAAATGTTTCGTCTTTTCTTTGATCAGTAAAGGAGCTTTACGTTTACAGGTACTTGTCCTTTTTCGCCTTCGTCCCGTCTTCATAATATTCAATTCCGTTTTCGTCCCGAATATTCATTTCTCATTGACTGCTGAAGCAAGTAACATGATGTGGGTCCGTACAGGAAAAATAAAACCTTCTAAATTTTTAATGACATCGATTTGGACTAATTTCGGCTAAAAAAATGTATCTTATTTTTTTCTTGACACTACACAACAAGACAGGTGTAGGGAAAGGGATATGAGGATGGTCATTCCGACTCGGATGAACCGAGGCCGCATCCTACTCCGGAACATTGGTCCCATCCGTCGTGACCACCTCGGCCTTACCCGGCATCTTGATGACCGAGGTGTCTCTGCCATCCTGCGGTCACCTCGGGGCAGTGTTATGATCAACTACAACCGAGGTCCTGTCCAAGGACCTGACAACTGAACAGTAGTGGACGTGACCTCTGACACATTGTCCGCTGCCTTCTGTCCTTCCCTCCAAATTGTCCTCTATAAATAGCAGATTATTCCACTGAGAAAGGGGATGAATCTTTGGTAACAAAAGCTTGCTCATTCGGTGGATATTTTAAAATCGAGTACTCGCTGATATACGGGGCAAGTAAGCATTAGAAAATGATTGACTCGTAAGGTGCAGATCGGATTAACCAAATAATGGACGAAACGGGTACCCAACCCGCGCCTATTCCTATACAGATTTAGACCCTTTTTTGGATATATGAGAGACGGAAAGAAGCAGATTTACTCTTCTCCGGGTAATCCTCTCTAATACAAAGCTGATGACAGCTACAGGCAATGATCCTCTGTTTTTTATTTTTAATTACTTAAATTTACAGTGATTATTTAGGAAAAAAAAAGTCTTTCGCTAATTGGTCCAATTTCATCGATTATTGTGCGGGAATGGACTGAAAATGTTTCGTCTTTTCTTTGATCAGTAAAGGAGCTTTACGTTTACAGGTACTTGTTCTTATTCGTCTTCGTCCTGTCTTCATAATATTCAATTCCGTTTTCGTCCCGAATATTCATTTCTCATTGACTGCTGAAGCAAGTAACATGATGTGGGTCCGTACAGGAAAAATAAAACCCTCTAAATTTTTAGTGACATCGATTTGGACTAATTTCGGCTAAAAAAATGTATCTTATTTTTTTCTTGACACTACACAACACGACAGGTATAGGGAAAGGGATATGAGGATGGTCATTCCGACTCGGATGAACCGAGGCCGCATCCTACTCCGGAACATTGGTCCCATCCGTCGTGACCACCTCGGCCTTACCCGGCATCTTGATGACCGAGGTGTCTCTGCCATCCTGCGGTCACCTCGGGGCAGTGTTATGATCAACTACAACCGAGGTCCTGTCCAAGGACCTGACAACTGAACAGTAGTGGACGTGACCTCTGACACATTGTCCGCTGCCCTCTGTCCTTCCCTCCAAATTGTCCTCTATAAATATCAGATTATTCCACTGAGAAAGGGGATGAATCTTTGGTAACAAAAGCTTGCTCATTCGGTGGATATTTTATAATCGAGTACTCGCTGATATACGGGGCAAGTAAGCATTAGAAAATGATTGACTCGTAAGGTGCAGATCGGATTAACCAAATAATGGACGAAACGGGTACCCAACCAGCTCCTATTCCTATACAGATTTAGACCCTTTTTTGGATATATGAGAGATGGAAAGAAGCAGATTTACTCTTCTCCGGGTAATTCTCTCCAATACAAAGCTGATGACAGCTACAGGCAATGATCCTCTGTTTTTTATTTTTAATTACTTAAATTTACAGTGATTATTTAGGAAAAAAAAGTCTATTGTTACTGTATGGGGAGAAAAAAACTATTTCGCTAATGGGTCGTATTTCATCGATTATCGTGCGGGAATGGACTGAAAATGCTTCGTCTTTTCTTTGATCAGTAAAGGAGCTTGACGTTTACAAGTACTTGTCCATTTCCGTCTTCGTCCCGTCTTCGTAGTATTCAATTCCGTCTTCGTCCCGAATATTCATTTCTCATTGACTGCTGAAGCAAGTAACATGATGTGGGTCCGTACAGGAAAAATAAAACCTTCTAAATTTTTAATGACATCGATTTGGACTAATCTCGGCTAAAAAAATGTATCTTATTTTTTTCTTGACACTACACAACACGACAGGTATAGGGAAAGGGATATGAGGATGGTCATTCCGACTCGGATGAACCGAGGCCGCATCCTACTCCGGAACATTGGTCCCATCCGTCGTGACCACCTCGGCCTTACCCGGCATCTTGATGACAGAGTTGTCTCTGCCATCCTGCGGTCACCTCGGGGCAGTGTTATGATCAACTACAACCGAGGTCCTGTCCAAGGACCGGACAACCGAACGGTAGTAGACGTGACCTATGACACATTGTCCGCTGCCCTCTGTCCTTCCCTCCAAATTGTCCTCTACAAATAGCAGAATATTTCACTGAGAAATGGGATGAATCTTTGGTAACAAAAGCTTGCTCATTCGGTGGATATTTTATAAACGAGTACTCGCTGATATACGTGGCAAGTAAGCATTAGAAAATTATTGACTCGTAAGGTGCAGATCGGATTAACCAAATAATGGACGAAACGGGTACCCGACCCGCGCCCATTCCTATACAGATTTAGACCCTTTTTTGATATATGAGAGAGGGAAAGAAGCAGCTTTACTCTTCTCCGGGTAACTCTCTCCAATACAAAGCTGATGACAGCTACAGGCAATGATCCTCTGTTTTTATATTTTTAATTTACTTAAATTTACAGTGATTATTTAGGAAAAAAAAATCCTATTGTTACTTTAAGGGGAGAAAAAAACTCTTTCGCTAATAGGACCAATTTCATCGATTATCGCGGGAATGGACTGAAAATGTTTCGTCTTTTCTTTGATCAGTAAAGGAGCTTTACGTTTACAGGTACTTGTCCTTTTTCGCCTTCGTCCCGTCTTCATAATATTCAATTCCGTTTTCGTCCCGAATATTCATTTCTCATTGACTGCTGAAGCAAGTAACATGATGTGGGTCCGTACAGGAAAAATAAAACCTTCTAAATTTTTAATGACATCGATTTGGACTAATTTCGGCTAAAAAAATGTATCTTATTTTTTTCTTGACACTACACAACAAGACAGGTGTAGGGAAAGGGATATGAGGATGGTCATTCCGACTCGGATGAACCGAGGCCGCATCCTACTCCGGAACATTGGTCCCATCCGTCGTGACCACCTCGGCCTTACCCGGCATCTTGATGACCGAGGTGTCTCTGCCATCCTGCGGTCACCTCGGGGCAGTGTTATGATCAACTACAACCGAGGTCCTGTCCAAGGACCTGACAACTGAACAGTAGTGGACGTGACCTCTGACACATTGTCCGCTGCCTTCTGTCCTTCCCTCCAAATTGTCCTCTATAAATAGCAGATTATTCCACTGAGAAAGGGGATGAATCTTTGGTAACAAAAGCTTGCTCATTCGGTGGATATTTTAAAATCGAGTACTCGCTGATATACGGGGCAAGTAAGCATTAGAAAATGATTGACTCGTAAGGTGCAGATCGGATTAACCAAATAATGGACGAAACGGGTACCCAACCCGCGCCTATTCCTATACAGATTTAGACCCTTTTTTGGATATATGAGAGACGGAAAGAAGCAGATTTACTCTTCTCCGGGTAATCCTCTCCAATACAAAGCTGATGACAGCTACAGGCAATGATCCTCTGTTTTTTATTTTTAATTACTTAAATTTACAGTGATTATTTAGGAAAAAAAAAGTCTATTGTTACTGTATGGGGAGAAAAAAACTATTTCGCTAATGGGTCGTATTTCATCGATTATCGTGCGGGAATGGACTGAAAACGCTTCGTCTTTTCTTTGATCAGTAAAGGAGCTTGACGTTTACAAGTACTTGTCCATTTCCGTCTTCGTCCCGTCTTCGTAGTATTCAATTCCGTCTTCGTCCCGAATATTCATTTCTCATTGACTGCTGAAGCAAGTAACATGATGTGGGTCCGTACAGGAAAAATAAAACCTTCTAAATTTTTAATGACATCGATTTGGACTAATCTCGGCTAAAAAAATGTATCTTATTTTTTTCTTGACACTACACAACACGACAGGTATAGGGAAAGGGATATGAGGATGGTCATTCCGACTCGGATGAACCGAGGCCGCATCCTACTCCGGAACATTGGTCCCATCCGTCGTGACCACCTCGGCCTTACCCGGCATCTTGATGACCGAGTTGTCTCTGCCATCCTGCGGTCACCTCGGGGCAGTGTTATGATCAACTACAACCGAGGTCCTGTCCAAGGACCGGACAACCGAACGGTAGTAGACGTGACCTATGACACATTGTCCGCTGCCCTCTGTCCTTCCCTCCAAATTGTCCTCTACAAATAGCAGAATATTTCACTGAGAAATGGGATGAATCTTTGGTAAAAAAAGCTTGCTCATTCGGTGGATATTTTATAAACGAGTACTCGCTGATATACGTGGCAAGTAAGCATTAGAAAATTATTGACTCGTAAGGTGCAGATCGGATTAACCAAATAATGGACGAAACGGGTACCCGACCCGCGCCCATTCCTATACAGATTTAGACCCTTTTTTGATATATGAGAGAGGGAAAGAAGCAGCTTTACTCTTCTCCGGGTAACTCTCTCCAATACAAAGCTGATGACAGCTACAGGCAATGATCCTCTGTTTTTATATTTTTAATTTACTTAAATTTACAGTGATTATTTAGGAAAAAAAAATCCTATTGTTACTTTAAGGGGAGAAAAAAACTCTTTCGCTAATAGGACCAATTTCATCGATTATCGCGGGAATGGACTGAAAATGTTTCGTCTTTTCTTTGATCAGTAAAGGAGCTTTACGTTTACAGGTACTTGTCCTTTTTCGCCTTCGTCCCGTCTTCATAATATTCAATTCCGTTTTCGTCCCGAATATTCATTTCTCATTGACTGCTGAAGCAAGTAACATGATGTGGGTCCGTACAGGAAAAATAAAACCTTCTAAATTTTTAATGACATCGATTTGGACTAATTTCGGCTAAAAAAATGTATCTTATTTTTTTCTTGACACTACACAACAAGACAGGTGTAGGGAAAGGGATATGAGGATGGTCATTCCGACTCGGATGAACCGAGGCCGCATCCTACTCCGGAACATTGGTCCCATCCGTCGTGACCACCTCGGCCTTACCCGGCATCTTGATGACCGAGGTGTCTCTGCCATCCTGCGGTCACCTCGGGGCAGTGTTATGATCAACTACAACCGAGGTCCTGTCCAAGGACCTGACAACTGAACAGTAGTGGACGTGACCTCTGACACATTGTCCGCTGCCTTCTGTCCTTCCCTCCAAATTGTCCTCTATAAATAGCAGATTATTCCACTGAGAAAGGGGATGAATCTTTGGTAACAAAAGCTTGCTCATTCGGTGGATATTTTAAAATCGAGTACTCGCTGATATACGGGGCAAGTAAGCATTAGAAAATGATTGACTCGTAAGGTGCAGATCGGATTAACCAAATAATGGACGAAACGGGTACCCAACCCGCGCCTATTCCTATACAGATTTAGACCCTTTTTTGGATATATGAGAGACGGAAAGAAGCAGATTTACTCTTCTCCGGGTAATCCTCTCCAATACAAAGCTGATGACAGCTACAGGCAATGATCCTCTATTTTTTATTTTTAATTACTTAAATTTACAGTGATTATTTAGGAAAAAAAAAGTCTATTGTTACTGTATGGGGAGAAAAAAACTATTTCGCTAATGGGTCGTATTTCATCGATTATCGTGCGGGAATGGACTGAAAACGCTTCGTCTTTTCTTTGATCAGTAAAGGAGCTTGACGTTTACAAGTACTTGTCCATTTCCGTCTTCGTCCCGTCTTCGTAGTATTCAATTCCGTCTTCGTCCCGAATATTCATTTCTCATTGACTGCTGAAGCAAGTAACATGATGTGGGTCCGTACAGGAAAAATAAAACCTTCTAAATTTTTAATGACATCGATTTGGACTAATCTCGGCTAAAAAAATGTATCTTATTTTTTTCTTGACACTACACAACACGACAGGTATAGGGAAAGGGATATGAGGATGGTCATTCCGACTCGGATGAACCGAGGCCGCATCCTACTCCGGAACATTGGTCCCATCCGTCGTGACCACCTCGGCCTTACCCGGCATCTTGATGACCGAGTTGTCTCTGCCATCCTGCGGTCACCTCGGGGCAGTGTTATGATCAACTACAACCGAGGTCCTGTCCAAGGATCGGACAACCGAACAGTAGTAGACGTGACCTCTGACACATTGTCCGCTGCCCTCTGTCCTTCCCTCCAAATTGTCCTCTACAAATAGCAGAATATTTCACTGAGAAATGGGATGAATCTTTGGTAAAAAAAGCTTGCTCATTCGGTGGATATTTTATAAACGAGTACTCGCTGATATACGTGGCAAGTAAGCATTAGAAAATTATTGACTCGTAAGGTGCAGATCGGATTAACCAAATAATGGACGAAACGGGTACCCGACCCGCGCCCATTCCTATACAGATTTAGACCCTTTTTTTGATATATGAGAGAGGGAAAGAAGCAGCTTTACTCTTCTCCTGGTAACTCTCTCCAATACAAAGTTGATGACAGCTACAGGCAATGATCCTCTGTTTTTTTATTTTTAATTACTTAAATTTACAGTGATTATTTAGGAAAAAAAAGCCTATTGTTACTTTAAGGGGAGAAAAAAACTCTTTCGCTAATTGGTCCAATTTCATCGATTATCGCGGGAATGGACTGAAAATGTTTCGTCTTTTCTTTGATCAGTAAAGGAGCTTTACGTTTACAGGTACTTGTTCTTATTCGTCTTCGTCCCGTCTTCATAATATTCAATTCCGTTTTCGTCCCGAATATTCATTTCTCATTGACTGCTGAAGCAAGTAACATGATGTGGGTCCGTACAGGAAAAATAAAACCCTCTAAATTTTTAATGACATCGATTTGGACTAATTTCGGCTAAAAAAATGTATCTTATTTTTTTCTTGACACTACACAACACGACAGGTATAGGGAAAGGGATAAGAGGATGGTCATTCCGACTCGGATGAACCGAGGCCGCATCCTACTCCGGAACATTGGTCCCATCCGTCGTGACCACCTCGGCCTTACCCGGCATCTTGATGACCGAGGTGTCTCTGCCATCCTGCGGTCACCTCGGGGCAGTGTTATGATCAACTACAACCGAGGTCCTGTCCAAGGACCTGACAACTGAACAGTAGTGGACGTGACCTCTGACACATTGTCCGCTGCCCTCTGTCCTTCCCTCCAAATTGTCCTCTATAAATATCAGATTATTCCACTAAGAAAGGGGATGAATCTTTGGTAACAAAAGCTTGCTCATTCGGTGGATATTTTATAATCGAGTACTCGCTGATATACGGGGCAAGTAAGCATTAGAAAATGATTGACTCGTAAGGTGCAGATCGGATTAACCAAATAATGGACGAAACGGGTACCCAACCCGCTCCTATTCCTATACAGATTTAGACCCTTTTTTGGATATATGAGAGATGGAAAGAAGCAGATTTACTCTTCTCCGGGTAATCCTCTCCAATACAAAGCTGATGACAGCTACAGGCAATGATCCTCTGTTTTTTATTTTTAATTACTTAAATTTACAGTGATTATTTAGGAAAAAAAAAGTCTATTGTTACTGTATGGGGAGAAAAAAACTATTTCGCTAATGGGTCGTATTTCATCGATTATCGTGCGGGAATGGACTGAAAACGCTTCGTCTTTTCTTTGATCAGTAAAGGAGCTTGACGTTTACAAGTACTTGTCCATTTCCGTCTTCGTCCCGTCTTCGTAGTATTCAATTCCGTCTTCGTCCCGAATATTCATTTCTCATTGACTGCTGAAGCAAGTAACATGATGTGGGTCCGTACAGGAAAAATAAAACCTTCTAAATTTTTAATGACATCGATTTGGACTAATCTCGGCTAAAAAAATGTATCTTATTTTTTTCTTGACACTACACAACACGACAGGTATAGGGAAAGGGATATGAGGATGGTCATTCCGACTCGGATGAACCGAGGCCGCATCCTACTCCGGAACATTGGTCCCATCCGTCGTGACCACCTCGGCCTTACCCGGCATCTTGATGACCGAGTTGTCTCTGCCATCCTGCGGTCACCTCGGGGCAGTGTTATGATCAACTACAACCGAGGTCCTGTCCAAGGATCGGACAACCGAACAGTAGTAGACGTGACCTCTGACACATTGTCCGCTGCCCTCTGTCCTTCCCTCCAAATTGTCCTCTACAAATAGCAGAATATTTCACTGAGAAATGGGATGAATCTTTGGTAAAAAAAGCTTGCTCATTCGGTGGATATTTTATAAACGAGTACTCGCTGATATACGTGGCAAGTAAGCATTAGAAAATTATTGACTCGTAAGGTGCAGATCGGATTAACCAAATAATGGACGAAACGGGTACCCGACCCGCGCCCATTCCTATACAGATTTAGACCCTTTTTTGATATATGAGAGAGGGAAAGAAGCAGCTTTACTCTTCTCCGGGTAACTCTCTCCAATACAAAGCTGATGACAGCTACAGGCAATGATCCTCTGTTTTTATATTTTTAATTTACTTAAATTTACAGTGATTATTTAGGAAAAAAAAATCCTATTGTTACTTTAAGGGGAGAAAAAAACTCTTTCGCTAATAGGACCAATTTCATCGATTATCGCGGGAATGGACTGAAAATGTTTCGTCTTTTCTTTGATCAGTAAAGGAGCTTTACGTTTACAGGTACTTGTCCTTTTTCGCCTTCGTCCCGTCTTCATAATATTCAATTCCGTTTTCGTCCCGAATATTCATTTCTCATTGACTGCTGAAGCAAGTAACATGATGTGGGTCCGTACAGGAAAAATAAAACCTTCTAAATTTTTAATGACATCGATTTGGACTAATTTCGGCTAAAAAAATGTATCTTATTTTTTTCTTGACACTACACAACAAGACAGGTGTAGGGAAAGGGATATGAGGATGGTCATTCCGACTCGGATGAACCGAGGCCGCATCCTACTCCGGAACATTGGTCCCATCCGTCGTGACCACCTCGGCCTTACCCGGCATCTTGATGACCGAGGTGTCTCTGCCATCCTGCGGTCACCTCGGGGCAGTGTTATGATCAACTACAACCGAGGTCCTGTCCAAGGACCTGACAACTGAACAGTAGTGGACGTGACCTCTGACACATTGTCCGCTGCCTTCTGTCCTTCCCTCCAAATTGTCCTCTATAAATAGCAGATTATTCCACTGAGAAAGGGGATGAATCTTTGGTAACAAAAGCTTGCTCATTCGGTGGATATTTTAAAATCGAGTACTCGCTGATATACGGGGCAAGTAAGCATTAGAAAATGATTGACTCGTAAGGTGCAGATCGGATTAACCAAATAATGGACGAAACGGGTACCCAACCCGCGCCTATTCCTATACAGATTTAGACCCTTTTTTGGATATATGAGAGACGGAAAGAAGCAGATTTACTCTTCTCCGGGTAATCCTCTCTAATACAAAGCTGATGACAGCTACAGGCAATGATCCTCTGTTTTTTATTTTTAATTACTTAAATTTACAGTGATTATTTAGGAAAAAAAAAGTCTTTCGCTAATTGGTCCAATTTCATCGATTATTGTGCGGGAATGGACTGAAAATGTTTCGTCTTTTCTTTGATCAGTAAAGGAGCTTTACGTTTACAGGTACTTGTTCTTATTCGTCTTCGTCCTGTCTTCATAATATTCAATTCCGTTTTCGTCCCGAATATTCATTTCTCATTGACTGCTGAAGCAAGTAACATGATGTGGGTCCGTACAGGAAAAATAAAACCCTCTAAATTTTTAGTGACATCGATTTGGACTAATTTCGGCTAAAAAAATGTATCTTATTTTTTTCTTGACACTACACAACACGACAGGTATAGGGAAAGGGATATGAGGATGGTCATTCCGACTCGGATGAACCGAGGCCGCATCCTACTCCGGAACATTGGTCCCATCCGTCGTGACCACCTCGGCCTTACCCGGCATCTTGATGACCGAGGTGTCTCTGCCATCCTGCGGTCACCTCGGGGCAGTGTTATGATCAACTACAACCGAGGTCCTGTCCAAGGACCTGACAACTGAACAGTAGTGGACGTGACCTCTGACACATTGTCCGCTGCCCTCTGTCCTTCCCTCCAAATTGTCCTCTATAAATATCAGATTATTCCACTGAGAAAGGGGATGAATCTTTGGTAACAAAAGCTTGCTCATTCGGTGGATATTTTATAATCGAGTACTCGCTGATATACGGGGCAAGTAAGCATTAGAAAATGATTGACTCGTAAGGTGCAGATCGGATTAACCAAATAATGGACGAAACGGGTACCCAACCAGCTCCTATTCCTATACAGATTTAGACCCTTTTTTGGATATATGAGAGATGGAAAGAAGCAGATTTACTCTTCTCCGGGTAATTCTCTCCAATACAAAGCTGATGACAGCTACAGGCAATGATCCTCTGTTTTTTATTTTTAATTACTTAAATTTACAGTGATTATTTAGGAAAAAAAAGTCTATTGTTACTGTATGGGGAGAAAAAAACTATTTCGCTAATGGGTCGTATTTCATCGATTATCGTGCGGGAATGGACTGAAAATGCTTCGTCTTTTCTTTGATCAGTAAAGGAGCTTGACGTTTACAAGTACTTGTCCATTTCCGTCTTCGTCCCGTCTTCGTAGTATTCAATTCCGTCTTCGTCCCGAATATTCATTTCTCATTGACTGCTGAAGCAAGTAACATGATGTGGGTCCGTACAGGAAAAATAAAACCTTCTAAATTTTTAATGACATCGATTTGGACTAATCTCGGCTAAAAAAATGTATCTTATTTTTTTCTTGACACTACACAACACGACAGGTATAGGGAAAGGGATATGAGGATGGTCATTCCGACTCGGATGAACCGAGGCCGCATCCTACTCCGGAACATTGGTCCCATCCGTCGTGACCACCTCGGCCTTACCCGGCATCTTGATGACAGAGTTGTCTCTGCCATCCTGCGGTCACCTCGGGGCAGTGTTATGATCAACTACAACCGAGGTCCTGTCCAAGGACCGGACAACCGAACGGTAGTAGACGTGACCTATGACACATTGTCCGCTGCCCTCTGTCCTTCCCTCCAAATTGTCCTCTACAAATAGCAGAATATTTCACTGAGAAATGGGATGAATCTTTGGTAACAAAAGCTTGCTCATTCGGTGGATATTTTATAAACGAGTACTCGCTGATATACGTGGCAAGTAAGCATTAGAAAATTATTGACTCGTAAGGTGCAGATCGGATTAACCAAATAATGGACGAAACGGGTACCCGACCCGCGCCCATTCCTATACAGATTTAGACCCTTTTTTGATATATGAGAGAGGGAAAGAAGCAGCTTTACTCTTCTCCGGGTAACTCTCTCCAATACAAAGCTGATGACAGCTACAGGCAATGATCCTCTGTTTTTATATTTTTAATTTACTTAAATTTACAGTGATTATTTAGGAAAAAAAAATCCTATTGTTACTTTAAGGGGAGAAAAAAACTCTTTCGCTAATAGGACCAATTTCATCGATTATCGCGGGAATGGACTGAAAATGTTTCGTCTTTTCTTTGATCAGTAAAGGAGCTTTACGTTTACAGGTACTTGTCCTTTTTCGCCTTCGTCCCGTCTTCATAATATTCAATTCCGTTTTCGTCCCGAATATTCATTTCTCATTGACTGCTGAAGCAAGTAACATGATGTGGGTCCGTACAGGAAAAATAAAACCTTCTAAATTTTTAATGACATCGATTTGGACTAATTTCGGCTAAAAAAATGTATCTTATTTTTTTCTTGACACTACACAACAAGACAGGTGTAGGGAAAGGGATATGAGGATGGTCATTCCGACTCGGATGAACCGAGGCCGCATCCTACTCCGGAACATTGGTCCCATCCGTCGTGACCACCTCGGCCTTACCCGGCATCTTGATGACCGAGGTGTCTCTGCCATCCTGCGGTCACCTCGGGGCAGTGTTATGATCAACTACAACCGAGGTCCTGTCCAAGGACCTGACAACTGAACAGTAGTGGACGTGACCTCTGACACATTGTCCGCTGCCTTCTGTCCTTCCCTCCAAATTGTCCTCTATAAATAGCAGATTATTCCACTGAGAAAGGGGATGAATCTTTGGTAACAAAAGCTTGCTCATTCGGTGGATATTTTAAAATCGAGTACTCGCTGATATACGGGGCAAGTAAGCATTAGAAAATGATTGACTCGTAAGGTGCAGATCGGATTAACCAAATAATGGACGAAACGGGTACCCAACCCGCGCCTATTCCTATACAGATTTAGACCCTTTTTTGGATATATGAGAGACGGAAAGAAGCAGATTTACTCTTCTCCGGGTAATCCTCTCCAATACAAAGCTGATGACAGCTACAGGCAATGATCCTCTGTTTTTTATTTTTAATTACTTAAATTTACAGTGATTATTTAGGAAAAAAAAAGTCTATTGTTACTGTATGGGGAGAAAAAAACTATTTCGCTAATGGGTCGTATTTCATCGATTATCGTGCGGGAATGGACTGAAAACGCTTCGTCTTTTCTTTGATCAGTAAAGGAGCTTGACGTTTACAAGTACTTGTCCATTTCCGTCTTCGTCCCGTCTTCGTAGTATTCAATTCCGTCTTCGTCCCGAATATTCATTTCTCATTGACTGCTGAAGCAAGTAACATGATGTGGGTCCGTACAGGAAAAATAAAACCTTCTAAATTTTTAATGACATCGATTTGGACTAATCTCGGCTAAAAAAATGTATCTTATTTTTTTCTTGACACTACACAACACGACAGGTATAGGGAAAGGGATATGAGGATGGTCATTCCGACTCGGATGAACCGAGGCCGCATCCTACTCCGGAACATTGGTCCCATCCGTCGTGACCACCTCGGCCTTACCCGGCATCTTGATGACCGAGTTGTCTCTGCCATCCTGCGGTCACCTCGGGGCAGTGTTATGATCAACTACAACCGAGGTCCTGTCCAAGGACCGGACAACCGAACGGTAGTAGACGTGACCTATGACACATTGTCCGCTGCCCTCTGTCCTTCCCTCCAAATTGTCCTCTACAAATAGCAGAATATTTCACTGAGAAATGGGATGAATCTTTGGTAAAAAAAGCTTGCTCATTCGGTGGATATTTTATAAACGAGTACTCGCTGATATACGTGGCAAGTAAGCATTAGAAAATTATTGACTCGTAAGGTGCAGATCGGATTAACCAAATAATGGACGAAACGGGTACCCGACCCGCGCCCATTCCTATACAGATTTAGACCCTTTTTTGATATATGAGAGAGGGAAAGAAGCAGCTTTACTCTTCTCCGGGTAACTCTCTCCAATACAAAGCTGATGACAGCTACAGGCAATGATCCTCTGTTTTTATATTTTTAATTTACTTAAATTTACAGTGATTATTTAGGAAAAAAAAATCCTATTGTTACTTTAAGGGGAGAAAAAAACTCTTTCGCTAATAGGACCAATTTCATCGATTATCGCGGGAATGGACTGAAAATGTTTCGTCTTTTCTTTGATCAGTAAAGGAGCTTTACGTTTACAGGTACTTGTCCTTTTTCGCCTTCGTCCCGTCTTCATAATATTCAATTCCGTTTTCGTCCCGAATATTCATTTCTCATTGACTGCTGAAGCAAGTAACATGATGTGGGTCCGTACAGGAAAAATAAAACCTTCTAAATTTTTAATGACATCGATTTGGACTAATTTCGGCTAAAAAAATGTATCTTATTTTTTTCTTGACACTACACAACAAGACAGGTGTAGGGAAAGGGATATGAGGATGGTCATTCCGACTCGGATGAACCGAGGCCGCATCCTACTCCGGAACATTGGTCCCATCCGTCGTGACCACCTCGGCCTTACCCGGCATCTTGATGACCGAGGTGTCTCTGCCATCCTGCGGTCACCTCGGGGCAGTGTTATGATCAACTACAACCGAGGTCCTGTCCAAGGACCTGACAACTGAACAGTAGTGGACGTGACCTCTGACACATTGTCCGCTGCCTTCTGTCCTTCCCTCCAAATTGTCCTCTATAAATAGCAGATTATTCCACTGAGAAAGGGGATGAATCTTTGGTAACAAAAGCTTGCTCATTCGGTGGATATTTTAAAATCGAGTACTCGCTGATATACGGGGCAAGTAAGCATTAGAAAATGATTGACTCGTAAGGTGCAGATCGGATTAACCAAATAATGGACGAAACGGGTACCCAACCCGCGCCTATTCCTATACAGATTTAGACCCTTTTTTGGATATATGAGAGACGGAAAGAAGCAGATTTACTCTTCTCCGGGTAATCCTCTCCAATACAAAGCTGATGACAGCTACAGGCAATGATCCTCTATTTTTTATTTTTAATTACTTAAATTTACAGTGATTATTTAGGAAAAAAAAAGTCTATTGTTACTGTATGGGGAGAAAAAAACTATTTCGCTAATGGGTCGTATTTCATCGATTATCGTGCGGGAATGGACTGAAAACGCTTCGTCTTTTCTTTGATCAGTAAAGGAGCTTGACGTTTACAAGTACTTGTCCATTTCCGTCTTCGTCCCGTCTTCGTAGTATTCAATTCCGTCTTCGTCCCGAATATTCATTTCTCATTGACTGCTGAAGCAAGTAACATGATGTGGGTCCGTACAGGAAAAATAAAACCTTCTAAATTTTTAATGACATCGATTTGGACTAATCTCGGCTAAAAAAATGTATCTTATTTTTTTCTTGACACTACACAACACGACAGGTATAGGGAAAGGGATATGAGGATGGTCATTCCGACTCGGATGAACCGAGGCCGCATCCTACTCCGGAACATTGGTCCCATCCGTCGTGACCACCTCGGCCTTACCCGGCATCTTGATGACCGAGTTGTCTCTGCCATCCTGCGGTCACCTCGGGGCAGTGTTATGATCAACTACAACCGAGGTCCTGTCCAAGGATCGGACAACCGAACAGTAGTAGACGTGACCTCTGACACATTGTCCGCTGCCCTCTGTCCTTCCCTCCAAATTGTCCTCTACAAATAGCAGAATATTTCACTGAGAAATGGGATGAATCTTTGGTAAAAAAAGCTTGCTCATTCGGTGGATATTTTATAAACGAGTACTCGCTGATATACGTGGCAAGTAAGCATTAGAAAATTATTGACTCGTAAGGTGCAGATCGGATTAACCAAATAATGGACGAAACGGGTACCCGACCCGCGCCCATTCCTATACAGATTTAGACCCTTTTTTTGATATATGAGAGAGGGAAAGAAGCAGCTTTACTCTTCTCCTGGTAACTCTCTCCAATACAAAGTTGATGACAGCTACAGGCAATGATCCTCTGTTTTTTTATTTTTAATTACTTAAATTTACAGTGATTATTTAGGAAAAAAAAGCCTATTGTTACTTTAAGGGGAGAAAAAAACTCTTTCGCTAATTGGTCCAATTTCATCGATTATCGCGGGAATGGACTGAAAATGTTTCGTCTTTTCTTTGATCAGTAAAGGAGCTTTACGTTTACAGGTACTTGTTCTTATTCGTCTTCGTCCCGTCTTCATAATATTCAATTCCGTTTTCGTCCCGAATATTCATTTCTCATTGACTGCTGAAGCAAGTAACATGATGTGGGTCCGTACAGGAAAAATAAAACCCTCTAAATTTTTAATGACATCGATTTGGACTAATTTCGGCTAAAAAAATGTATCTTATTTTTTTCTTGACACTACACAACACGACAGGTATAGGGAAAGGGATAAGAGGATGGTCATTCCGACTCGGATGAACCGAGGCCGCATCCTACTCCGGAACATTGGTCCCATCCGTCGTGACCACCTCGGCCTTACCCGGCATCTTGATGACCGAGGTGTCTCTGCCATCCTGCGGTCACCTCGGGGCAGTGTTATGATCAACTACAACCGAGGTCCTGTCCAAGGACCTGACAACTGAACAGTAGTGGACGTGACCTCTGACACATTGTCCGCTGCCCTCTGTCCTTCCCTCCAAATTGTCCTCTATAAATATCAGATTATTCCACTAAGAAAGGGGATGAATCTTTGGTAACAAAAGCTTGCTCATTCGGTGGATATTTTATAATCGAGTACTCGCTGATATACGGGGCAAGTAAGCATTAGAAAATGATTGACTCGTAAGGTGCAGATCGGATTAACCAAATAATGGACGAAACGGGTACCCAACCCGCTCCTATTCCTATACAGATTTAGACCCTTTTTTGGATATATGAGAGATGGAAAGAAGCAGATTTACTCTTCTCCGGGTAATCCTCTCCAATACAAAGCTGATGACAGCTACAGGCAATGATCCTCTGTTTTTTATTTTTAATTACTTAAATTTACAGTGATTATTTAGGAAAAAAAAAGTCTATTGTTACTGTATGGGGAGAAAAAAACTATTTCGCTAATGGGTCGTATTTCATCGATTATCGTGCGGGAATGGACTGAAAATGCTTCGTCTTTTCTTTGATCAGTAAAGGAGCTTGACGTTTACAAGTACTTGTCCATTTCCGTCTTCGTCCCGTCTTCGTAGTATTCAATTCCGTCTTCGTCCCGAATATTCATTTCTCATTGACTGCTGAAGCAAGTAACATGATGTGGGTCCGTACAGGAAAAATAAAACCCTCTAAATTTTTAATGACATCGATTTGGACTAATCTCGGCTAAAACAATGTATCTTATTTTTTTCTTGACACTACACAACACGACAGGTATAGGGAAAGGGATATGAGGATGGTCATTCCGACTCGGATGAACCGAGGCCGCATCCTACTCCGGAACATTGGTCCCATCCGTCGTGACCACCTCGGCCTTACCCGGCATCTTGATGACCGAGGTGTCTCTGCCATCCTGCGGTCACCTCGGGGCAGTGTTATGATCAACTACAACCGAGGTCCTGTCCAAGGACCGGACAACTGAACAGTTGTGGACGTGACCTCTGACACATTGTCCGCTGCCCTCTGTCCTTCCCTCCAAATTGTCCTCTATAAATATCAGATTATTCCACTGAGAAAGGGGATGAATCTTTGGTAACAAAAGCTTGCTCATTCGGTGGATATTTTATAATCGAGTACTCGCTGATATACGGGGCAAGTAAGCATTAGAAAATGATTGACTCGTAAGGTGCAGATCGGATTAACCAAATAATGGACGAAACGGGTACCCGACCCTCGCCCATTCCTATACAGATTTAGACCCTTTTTTGATATATGAGAGAGGGAAAGAAGCAGCTTTACTCTTCTCCGGGTAATCCTCTCCAATACAAAGCTGATGACAGCTACAGGCAATGATCCTCTATTTTTTTATTTTTAATTACTTAAATTTACAGTGATTATTTAGGAAAAAAAATCCTATTGTTACTTTAAGGGGAGAAAAAAACTCTTTCGCTAATAGGACCAATTTCATCGATTATCGCGGGAATGGACTGAAAATGTTTCGTCTTTTCTTTGATCAGTAAAGGAGCTTTACGTTTACAGGTACTTGTCCTTTTTCGCCTTCGTCCCGTCTTCATAATATTCAATTCCGTTTTCGTCCCGAATATTCATTTCTCATTGACTGCTGAAGCAAGTAACATGATGTGGGTCCGTACAGGAAAAATAAAACCCTCTAAATTTTTAATGACATCGATTTGGACTAATTTCGGCTAAAAAAATGTATCTTATTTTTTTCTTGACACTACACAACAAGACAGGTGCAGGGAAAGGGATATGAGGATGGTCATTCCGACTCGGATGAACCGAGGCCGCATCCTACTCCGGAACATTGGTCCCATCCGTTGTGACCACCTCGGCCTTACCCGGCATCTTGATGACCGAGGTGTCTCTGCCATCCTGCGGTCACCTCGGGGCAGTGTTATGATCAACTACAACCGAGGTCCTGTCCAAGGACCTGACAACTGAACAGTAGTGGACGTGACCTCTGACACATTGTCCGCTGCCTTCTGTCCTTCCCTCCAAATTGTCCTCTATAAATAGCAGATTATTCCACTGAGAAAGGGGATGAATCTTTGGTAACAAAAGCTTGCTCATTCGGTGGATATTTTATAATCGAGTACTCGCTGATATACGGGGCAAGTAAGCATTAGAAAATGATTGACTCGTAAGGTGCAGATCGGATTAACCAAATAATGGACGAAACGGGTACCCAACCCGCGCCTATTCCTATACAGATTTAGACCCTTTTTTGGATATATGAGAGACGGAAAGAAGCAGATTTACTCTTCTTCGGGTAATCCTCTCCAATACAAAGCTGATGACAGCTACAGGCAATGATCCTCTGTTTTTTTATTTTTAATTACTTAAATTTACAGTGATTATTTAGGAAAAAAAAGCCTATTGTTACTTTAAGGGGAGAAAAAAACTCTTTCGCTAATTGGTCCAATTTCATCGATTATTGTGCGGGAATGGACTGAAAATGTTTCGTCTTTTCTTTGATCAGTAAAGGAGCTTTACGTTTACAGGTACTTGTTCTTATTCGTCTTCGTCCTGTCTTCATAATATTCAATTCCGTTTTCGTCCCGAATATTCATTTCTCATTGACTGCTGAAGCAAGTAACATGATGTGGGTCCGTACAGGAAAAATAAAACCCTCTAAATTTTTAATGACATCGATTTGGACTAATTTCGGCTAAAAAAATGTATCTTATTTTTTTCTTGACACTACACAACACGACAGGTATAGGGAAAGGGATATGAGGATGGTCATTCCGACTCGGATGAACCGAGGCCGCATCCTACTCCGGAACATTGGTCCCATCCGTCGTGACCACCTCGGCCTTACCCGGCATCTTGATGACCGAGGTGTCTCTGCCATCCTGCGGTCACCTCGGGGCAGTGTTATGATCAACTACAACCGAGGTCCTGTCCAAGGACCTGACAACTGAACAGTAGTGGACGTGACCTCTGACACATTGTCCGCTGCCCTCTGTCCTTCCCTCCAAATTGTCCTCTATAAATATCAGATTATTCCACTGAGAAAGGGGATGAATCTTTGGTAACAAAAGCTTGCTCATTCGGTGGATATTTTATAATCGAGTACTCGCTGATATACGGGGCAAGTAAGCATTAGAAAATGATTGACTCGTAAGGTGCAGATCGGATTAACCAAATAATGGACGAAACGGGTACCCAACCAGCTCCTATTCCTATACAGATTTAGACCCTTTTTTGGATATATGAGAGATGGAAAGAAGCAGATTTACTCTTCTCCGGGTAATCCTCTCCAATACAAAGCTGATGACAGCTACAGGCAATGATCCTCTGTTTTTTATTTTTAATTACTTAAATTTACAGTGATTATTTAGGAAAAAAAAAGTCTATTGTTACTGTATGGGGAGAAAAAAACTATTTCGCTAATGGGTCGTATTTCATCGATTATCGTGCGGGAATGGACTGAAAATGCTTCGTCTTTTCTTTGATCAGTAAAGGAGCTTGACGTTTACAAGTACTTGTCCATTTCCGTCTTCGTCCCGTCTTCGTAGTATTCAATTCCGTCTTCGTCCCGAATATTCATTTCTCATTGACTGCTGAAGCAAGTAACATGATGTGGGTCCGTACAGGAAAAATAAAACCTTCTAAATTTTTAATGACATCGATTTGGACTAATCTCGGCTAAAAAAATGTATCTTATTTTTTTCTTGACACTACACAACACGACAGGTATAGGGAAAGGGATATGAGGATGGTCATTCCGACTCGGATGAACCGAGGCCGCATCCTACTCCGGAACATTGGTCCCATCCGTCGTGACCACCTCGGCCTTACCCGGCATCTTGATGACCGAGTTGTCTCTGCCATCCTGCGGTCACCTCGGGGCAGTGTTATGATCAACTACAACCGAGGTCCTGTCCAAGGACCGGACAACCGAACAGTAGTAGACGTGACCTATGACACATTGTCCGCTGCCCTCTGTCCTTCCCTCCAAATTGTCCTCTACAAATAGCAGAATATTTCACTGAGAAATGGGATGAATCTTTGGTAACAAAAGCTTGCTCATTCGGTGGATATTTTATAAACGAGTACTCGCTGATATACGTGGCAAGTAAGCATTAGAAAATGATTGACTCGTAAGGTGCAGATCGGATTAACCAAATAATGGACGAAACGGGTACCCGACCCGCGCCCATTCCTATACAGATTTAAACCCTTTTTTGGATATATGAGAGAGGGAAAGAAGCAGCTTTACTCTTCTCCTGGTAACTCTCTCCAATACAAAGCTGATGACAGCTACAGGCAATGATCCTATGTTTTTTTATTTTTAATTACTTAAATTTACAGTGATTATTTAGGAAAAAAAAGCCTATTGTTACTTTAAGGGGAGAAAAAAACTCTTTCGCTAATAGGTCCAATTTCATCAATTATTGTGCGGGAATGGACTAAAAATGTTTCGTCTTTTCTTTGATCAGTAAAGGAGCTTTACGTTTACAGGTACTTGTTCTTATTCGTCTTCGTCCTGTCTTCATAATATTCAATTCCGTTTTCGTCCCGAATATTCATTTCTCATTGACTGCTGAAGCAAGTAACATGATGTGGGTCCGTACAGGAAAAATAAAACCCTCTAAATTTTTAATGACATCGATTTGGACTAATTTCGGCTAAAAAAATGTATCTTATTTTTTTCTTGACACTACACAACACGACAGGTATAGGGAAAGGGATATGAGGATGGTCATTCCGACTCGGATGAACCGAGGCCGCATCCTACTCCGGAACATTGGTCCCATCCGTCGTGACCACCTCGGCCTTACCCGGCATCTTGATGACCGAGGTGTCTCTGCCATCCTGCGGTCACCTCGGGGCAGTGTTATGATCAACTACAACCGAGGTCCTGTCCAAGGACCTGACAACTGAACAGTAGTGGACGTGACCTCTGACACATTGTCCGCTGCCCTCTGTCCTTCCCTCCAAATTGTCCTCTATAAATATCAGATTATTCCACTGAGAAAGGGGATGAATCTTTGGTAACAAAAGCTTGCTCATTCGGTGGATATTTTATAATCGAGTACTCGCTGATATACGGGGCAAGTAAGCATTAGAAAATGATTGACTCGTAAGGTGCAGATCGGATTAACCAAATAATGGACGAAACGGGTACCCAACCAGCTCCTATTCCTATACAGATTTAGCCCCTTTTTTGGATATATGAGAGATGGAAAGAAGCAGATTTACTCTTCTCCGGGTAATCCTCTCCAATACAAAGCTGATGACAGCTACAGGCAATGATCCTCTGTTTTTTATTTTTAATTACTTAAATTTACAGTGATTATTTAGGAAAAAAAAAGTCTATTGTTACTGTATGGGGAGAAAAAAACTATTTCGCTAATGGGTCGTATTTCATCGATTATCGTGCGGGAATGGACTGAAAATGCTTCGTCTTTTCTTTGATCAGTAAAGGAGCTTGACGTTTACAAGTACTTGTCCATTTCCGTCTTCGTCCCGTCTTCGTAGTATTCAATTCCGTCTTCGTCCCGAATATTCATTTCTCATTGACTGCTGAAGCAAGTAACATGATGTGGGTCCGTACAGGAAAAATAAAACCTTCTAAATTTTTAATGACATCGATTTGGACTAATCTCGGCTAAAAAAATGTATCTTATTTTTTTCTTGACACTACACAACACGACAGGTATAGGGAAAGGGATATGAGGATGGTCATTCCGACTCGGATGAACCGAGGCCGCATCCTACTCCGGAACATTGGTCACATCCGTCGTGACCACCTCGGCCTTACCCGGCATCTTGATGACAGAGTTGTCTCTGCCATCCTGCGGTCACCTCGGGGCAGTGTTATGATCAACTACAACCGAGGTCCTGTCCAAGGACCGGACAACCGAACGGTAGTAGACGTGACCTATGACACATTGTCCGCTGCCCTCTGTCCTTCCCTCCAAATTGTCCTCTACAAATAGCAGAATATTTCACTGAGAAATGGGATGAATCTTTGGTAACAAAAGCTTGCTCATTCGGTGGATATTTTATAAACGAGTACTCGCTGATATACGTGGCAAGTAAGCATTAGAAAATTATTGACTCGTAAGGTGCAGATCGGATTAACCAAATAATGGACGAAACGGGTACCCGACCCGCGCCCATTCCTATACAGATTTAGACCCTTTTTTGATATATGAGAGAGGGAAAGAAGCAGCTTTACTCTTCTCCGGGTAACTCTCTCCAATACAAAGCTGATGACAGCTACAGGCAATGATCCTCTGTTTTTATATTTTTAATTACTTAAATTTACAGTGATTATTTAGGAAAAAAAATCCTATTGTTACTTTAAGGGGAGAAAAAAACTCTTTCGCTAATAGGACCAATTTCATCGATTATCGCGGGAATGGACTGAAAATGTTTCGTCTTTTCTTTGATCAGTAAAGGAGCTTTACGTTTATAGGTACTTGTCCTTTTTCGCCTTCGTCCCGTCTTCATAATATTCAATTCCGTTTTCGTCCCGAATATTCATTTCTCATTGACTGCTGAAGCAAGTAACATGATGTGGGTCCGTACAGGAAAAATAAAACCCTCTAAATTTTTAATGACATCGATTTGGACTAATTTCGGCTAAAAAAATGTATCTTATTTTTTTCTTGACACTACACAACACGACAGGTATAGGGAAAGGGATATGAGGATGGTCATTCCGACTCGGATGAACCGAGGCCGCATCCTACTCCGGAACATTGGTCCCATCCGTCGTGACCACCTCGGCCTTACCCGGCATCTTGATGACCGAGGTGTCTCTGCCATCCTGCGGTCACCTCGGGGCAGTGTTATGATCAACTACAACCGAGGTCCTGTCCAAGGACCTGACAACTGAACAGTAGTGGACGTGACCTCTGACACATTGTCCGCTGCCCTCTGTCCTTCCCTCCAAATTGTCCTCTATAAATATCAGATTATTCCACTGAGAAAGGGGATGAATCTTTGGTAACAAAAGCTTGCTCATTCGGTGGATATTTTATAATCGAGTACTCGCTGATATACGGGGCAAGTAAGCATTAGAAAATGATTGACTCGTAAGGTGCAGATCGGATTAACCAAATAATGGACGAAACGGGTACCCAACCAGCTCCTATTCCTATACAGATTTAGACCCTTTTTTGGATATATGAGAGACGGAAAGAAGCAGATTTACTCTTCTCCGGGTAATCCTCTCCAATACAAAGCTGATGACAGCTACAGGCAATGATCCTCTGTTTTTTATTTTTAATTACTTAAATTTACAGTGATTATTTAGGAAAAAAAAAGTCTATTGTTACTGTATGGGGAGAAAAAAACTATTTCGCTAATGGGTCGTATTTCATCGATTATCGTGCGGGAATGGACTGAAAATGCTTCGTCTTTTCTTTGATCAGTAAAGGAGCTTGACGTTTACAAGTACTTGTCCATTTCCGTCTTCGTCCCGTCTTCGTAGTATTCAATTCCGTCTTCGTCCCGAATATTCATTTCTCATTGACTGCTGAAGCAAGTAACATGATGTGGGTCCGTACAGGAAAAATAAAACCTTCTAAATTTTTAATGACATCGATTTGGACTAATCTCGGCTAAAAAAATGTATCTTATTTTTTTCTTGACACTACACAACACGACAGGTATAGGGAAAGGGATATGAGGATGGTCATTCCGACTCGGATGAACCGAGGCCGCATCCTACTCCGGAACATTGGTCACATCCGTCGTGACCACCTCGGCCTTACCCGGCATCTTGATGACAGAGTTGTCTCTGCCATCCTGCGGTCACCTCGGGGCAGTGTTATGATCAACTACAACCGAGGTCCTGTCCAAGGACCGGACAACCGAACGGTAATTTTAAAGATTTTGATGAAAAGTTGCTTCTTGCAACCCCTAAAATTTTGGGGATAATTTTAGAAATCTTAATTTCTAACAGTTGCATTGACCTCCCCTAAGATTTTGAAAAATTACACTAATCTCCCCTATCAGAATTTTGGGGCCTATTGCTTACATCGTTCAAGGTCAAATTACTGCTCTACCTTAACACTATAGGGTTTATGACAAACATTTCTTTAGGAAAAATATCTTTGCAATAATTTTAAAAAAAGAAATTAATTAAATGAGAATTTTATTGAGTTTCAACGCACAAATGCACAACTGATATAGACAAGATGTTTTTCAATATATGGATGCAACAAATTATTAGACCACATAAGTTGTTCAAACTAGATAATGCGGCTGGAATTGGAATTTGAACTATATGTGCCAAGGTTTAGTTGAAGTTTTTAGGATTTCTTTAGTCATGAACAATTCTAACATTTAGAGAATTTTAAGATTTGGTACTTAATGACAATTATAATGTTGTGAAACAAAATTGATAGTCAAGTGAATATGTAAGCATTTTTTTTCCTTTTTCCTTTAAAGGGTCTATGACACACTAAATAATTGTAATGTTTCTTTTGCTGGAGGTGAAAGGAAAGAACAAAAAATCAAAGATGTAAAAGAAGAAAAAGACATAACAAAGAAAAAATAAAGAAACCAGAAATTCATATACAACTTTATAATATATTTTTGGATAAAATACCATAACCCTGTGACTTACCTATTGTACATAAAACTTCCTCATTATTGAAAAATCCTGACATAGCCTCCCTATACTTTGAACTTATTTGAAACTTGGATGGAAAGCATTCAAAATAACGGAGTTTGAGTTGCACTCGCATATTAAACGAGTTTCAAGTGACATTGTCAAGGACAATTCGGTATTTTTCAGTTTTTTATCCATTGCCTTTTTATTTCCTTTCCTTTTCATTTTTTTTTGTTTCTTTTTGTTTCTCGATTTCTTCCTTGCTTACAACCAAACTAGGTAATAACACCAAAATGGTCAACGACACCGGTGAACACCTACCGCCACCAATCACCACCAGCTCCACCATCGCCACCGATCACCACTATTTTCAACTCTCAATGTTCCCAAAATAGCACCAAAAACTTTCAATCAGATAGAGCACAAAATAAAAACAAAAATTCTCAATCAAATAGTCTCAAAATATTAACAAAAAATTCTCAATCAATGATCCCAACGCAACACCAAAAGCCGTCCATATATCAATCACATAGTGGCTCTGTTATCAACTTCAAATTAATCCCAAATTGAAAAGAAACTTGGATAGAAAAATTAGATCTGACGATGGCCATTTGTTGGTGGTGTCAGTTGAAGGATGAATGGAAGGAAAGGAAAAAAGAAGCAAAAAAAGAAAAATCAACCATTGGGCAAGGAGGAGAAATCGAGGTCCATTGCCTTCATGTAATTGGAGACCCTCTTAGCTTGCTTGGAATACAAAGAGGATAGAGCCTCCTAATCAACTGAGACGAGGCCAAACCTTCTAATGACTGGTGATGAAGATGCAGGGGAAAGAGCGGTTTTGTTGCCGAAGAAAACAATGATTCAGAGGACAAAGAGACTAAGTAGCCCAAGTCTCCGAAGAAAGTTGCTACTTAGATTTGGGCCCTTAATTTTACACAAGAACGCATAAAAAAAAATCATGAATTTAGACTGGCGGTGATAGAGATGACATTGAAAATGAAGACGGCGAGATGGTGGTAGTGAGATAATTGCAGCAATGAAAGGGTGGTGTTGGCTGGATTGATGGGGGAACAGAAAGAAAGGAAAATCTAAGCGGAAAGGGAAAACATGAAAAATGTTACAAAAAAAGGAAGACACATGAAGCCCAGAATGTTTTGATGTTTTACGTTGAGCGAAGAAGATGATACATCTTATAAAATTTCAAATGAGCCCTCTTAGTTGTACCTTTGTTTTAAATGAAGGAAGAAATTTTTTAAAACTTTAATTAAGCCCTGAGTTAACTTTTGATTCAGTTTGGAAATAGGGTTAATATAGGAAATTTACATCTTTTCATCAATTTGGATGATTTTTGTCCATTTTCCAAATTTCCAAATTAGTCCAGAGCACAAGAACGTTCAATGGATGTTTTTAAACAATGAGAGAGTTTCATGTACAATAGGCAAATCACAGGAGGGTTTTATGTATTTATCCCATATTTTTTTTCTTACAATGGATCACAAAAAATCCAATTTTAAAAAAAATATGAAGGAAAGTGGGACTGAGGTCATTAAAGATTGATGAACTTACTAAGGGAGAATTTCAACTAAAGTATCAAGCTTGAACAACTTATGTGGCTTAATAATTTGTTGCATCTATGGATTACTAAAAAAAATCTTATCTAAATAAGTTGTGGAATAAAATTAAAGGAAAGAAAGAAAATGGCATTTATGGAATAAAAATATCACCTCACTCATCAAAATACTTTTTTAATGGTACGTTTAGTGATTTGGGCTGATTTGTTACCAAAATTTAAAAAGCAAGGGAGATTAGTAAAAATTTTCAAATCTCAAGGGAAGTCAGTGCAATTGTCAGAAACATCAAGGAAGGTTTCTAAAATTGTCTCAAAATTTTGATCATAATGTTCCAATTCCCTTAGCTTTTGCTTTAAGTTTTGACTTCTACTTCTTTTAAGAAATATTTTGATTTGCATATCAGATGCAGTGCTCTAAATACCTAGTTTCTTAGAAATTTAAAACCAAATTTAGAAAATGTCTATGTTCCAACTTGTTCGAGCAATTAGATAATAAATTGTGCTTCAATCAATATTAACTGGACACCGTGTTAGGAAACGCAAGTGTTGAACCAATACCTAATTGGGCTAAAGTGTGAGTTTAGGTAGTAAACAGTACTTTTAACCAATCCTTGTCATAAACCCACTAGAAAATATTTCAAAAAATGAGTTTATGAAGTGCTCCCTCTGTTTTATTTTATATGTCTTGAATTTTATTTGTATGTTTCAAAATATTTGTCATGTTTAAAGACGGAAATAAAATGTTATGGATCATCTTTGTATCTTGAAAGGTGTGCCTTTTTCAAATTTTCAAATTCAATTGACAAAATGTTGAACATTAATTGAAGGATAATAGTGGAAAAAGTTACTTTAATAGCTAATATATCTTATTTAAATTTTACTTTTCTAAAATTGTATACAATGTAAGATGTGCCTTTTTCAAATTTTCAAAATCAATTCACAAAGTGTTGAACATCAATTGAAGGATAATAGTGGAAAAAGTTACTTTAATAGCTAATATATCTTATTCAAATTTTACTTTTCTAAAATTGTATACAAAGTTAAACATGACATATGAAATGACTCGAACTAGAAATTTCTGGTTATTGCATTGGTTGCGACTGTAACTTCTGCAGTTTGAATAAATGAGTAGTCACAGGTCAAGCATTAGATTTGTTCTTCCAAAAAAAAAAAGAGTAGTCACATGTCAAACTCACAGTGGCTAATGTTGCTTCTAATTCTGCTAAATTAGCCCCTATAAAGACTTTTTTAGGTCCTTACTACTTGTCTATCCTTTCCACATCTCAGCGCTTATGGTCGTCACTTATTTCTCCAGTTATTTGGGTTTGGTAAGTCAAATGGCATTTCACCATGACAAGACTTCTTGTTAGCAGTTACTCTTTGCTCTGCATAAGTTGCTTTCTTTGTTGTCCGCAAGGAACATTAAGACTCGAATAGAAAAAAAAAAATGAAGCATATTTATGAGCATTCTATTGCCCAAGATTATTTTTTTTTAAAGAAAAACTTGATCTTAAAGAAAGAAAGCTGCTTTCAAATCACAAAATTGTACTAAGCGACGTTTCTTTTTCTTTTTTTTTTTCCCTTGAGTCGCAAAAGGGCTTAACATATGCCTTAATTAGAATATTTAACCACATTTTCCCTTCTTTTCCTTTATAATCAAGTCAATCATGGGAACTAATTTCGGTAATTTACCTTAAGAATAATGACTATTCTATTAAATTCAACATTAATTTGTTATTCTTTTAGTATGGTAAATTCAATCTCATTGTATGTTGGTATCTTTTCTAGCTTGCTAGCGTGTAATGGATTATGGCCTTTCATGAGAAATCTTTTTAATTGAATACTTGTTAGCACATTTAAAGTATATCTAATTTACTATGCTAAGACACAGAATTACAATTATTGCATCCCCAATACTTGAACACTTTTTAAATTAAATTACATTTAAAAAAAAAAACTAATACCTAAGACCCTCTTAACCAATACACATTAGGTGGATACCTTTATGGTAGGAACCTGCCTCTGGTAGGAATGCCGGCAGATAGCGACAAGTGTTGGATTGCAAACAGTCCAAACGGAGACGTTAAAGTGTTGGAGAACGCGTGGAGAGGAAATCAAGTAGAACCGTGTGCGGATGGAAGCAAACAGCACACTGACTTCCGTACTATCTCGTAGGTTGGGACAGGAAGTGTTATTGTAGGTTAGAACCAGAGGCATTTATGTATTTGCAAATGTACCCATTACCAATGGAAAAATGCTGAAAATGCCTTGGACAAAAAATGTGCGAATAGAAGGTACCGAAATTTGAAGAAATAATAAATGATTATCGCACACGCGTGGGGGATAATCATTTGGAGGAAGGAAAAGTGGAGGTAAACGAAAGGATTCAAACCTTCATTATATTTATATACATATATAAATTCAGTACCAAGTGTTGAGCGTAAGCATGTGGGAAAATGGAGTAGTAACTATTGTTGTGGTAAAAAAACAGTTTTAGTCATGATAGAATAGGTTATAATAATTTTACCAACTATTTGATTACCTGTTGGACTTATCCACTTGAATAGGGTTATGCGTAAAAATAAGGAAGTAAGTTTCTCATCTAAAATAATAAGTTAATGTAATAAAGTAGTAACTTTTGCAGCCCAAAAGGTGAATTGAAAGTATTATGAAAAGAAGTATTATGAAACATACTTTTTTAAGAGATACATTACAATTTTTATCCTCAATATACTTTTGAGGGAGTAAGTGTACTCGAAGTAATAGTATGTTTTTATACATAAATAGTCATTTTTACTTATAACATAGTAAATTTGATTAATGACAAAAACATGCTAATTTATGGTAAAAATATTCTATTATGCCTAAAAAACTTATGCCAAGCCCATATTTTATTGTTATTTGAAATAACAGTAAAATGTTTTATTAATGATTAAAACTGAGTACCTTACTTGGTAAGTACTGTTTATATACTTGTATAAATACTTGATCATATGTGAACAAATTAATATTTTTGATATTTATACATAATTAAATTTTTTGTGTTGCAGTTTAAAAAAAAGTAAGCCAATTTTTTTTTGCGCAGAGCACAAAAATCCACAAGTCAAAATAGTTGGTCTGAAAGGGAAAGATACAGCTGAATATCATTGTTTAAAGTACTAAACAAATAGATGTAAAATGCTGGTTAAAAACTGGTACTTTGACCTATAATAAAGGAAAGTCATAAAAAGCAGGTCATTTATAGAAAAAGTTCACATTAATAAAAATACAAACTCTTCACGGCTTTCTTACCAGACCTCCAAAGAATGAGCAAAGTACCAATAGTTGAAATAGTAAATTTTTCGATTTATACAGAATTAAATTGTTTCTTGCATTTAAAAAAAATAATGAAAATTTTTTATCAGAGAGCACATAAGTCAAAAGAATTGGTTTAAAAGGGAAAGGAATAGCAGATATGTACTACAGTGCTTTTTTTGAAAAATATCCCGAAAAATATGTAATCTAAGCGGAACCGATTCTTTGTTATTTAAAATACGAAATCTGTGATTGTGTTTTAACTATTATCCATTGGTATGCTAAAGTATCATGTTTCCATCAAATACCACCTCTTTAATAGCCATTTTCGTTTAAAAAATTTATTTATTGGATAAAATAAAAATAAACCGGTTTTGCAATCTGATGCAAAACTTCCCTCCATTACAAGAACAGAGAAAATAAATATTTTCATTAACAAATTTATTTAACGGATAAAATAAAAATAAACCCGTTTTCCAATAAAATACTAGCTCTTTATGGCTTTCCTGTATTATAAGAACAGAGTACCCATTTTTGCATAGAAAAATGTATTCATCGGATAAAATAAAAATAAATCCGATTTCCAATAAAACACTACCTTCTTATGGCTTTCATGCATTATAAGAACAAAGTACCCATATTTCCATAAAGCAATTTATTTATCGAATAAAAAATAAATTCATTTTCAAATAAAACACACATTCGTTATGACTTTCCTCCATTATAAGAACAGAGTACCCATTTTTTCATAAAAGGATTTATTCACCGAATAAAATAAAAATAAACCAGTTTTTCAATAAAACACTAGTTCTTTATGGCTTTCCTCATTATAAGAACACAGTACCCGTATTTCCATAAATCAATTAATTTACTGGATAAAATAAAAAAAAAATCCATTTTCAAATAAAACACTAGCTCTTTATGACTTTCCTCCATTATAAGAACAGAGTACCCTTTTTTCATAAAAGAATTTATTTATCAGATAAAATAAAAAAAATCCGTTTTTCAATAAACAACTAGTTCTTTATGGATTTTCTTCATTATAAGAACACAGTACCCGTATTTCCATAAATCAATTTATTTATCGGATAAAATAAAAATAAATGCATCTTCGAATAAAACACTAGCTCTTTATGACTCTCCTCCATTATAAGAACAGAGTACCCATTTTTTCATAAAAAGGATTTATTTATCGGATAAAATAAAAAAAATCCATTTTTCAATAAAACACTAGTTCTTTATGGCTTTCCTCCATTATAAGAACACAGTACCCGTATTTTCATAAACCAATTTATTTATCGGATAAAATAAAAAAATCCATTTTCAAATAAAACACTAGCTCTTTATGACTTTCCTGCATTATAAGAACAGAGTACTCAATTTTTCATAAAAGGATTTATTTATCGGATAAAATAAAAAAAATCCTTTTTTTCAATAAAACACTAGTTCTTTATGGTTTTCCTCCATTATAAGAACACAGTACCCGTATTTTCATAAATCAATTTATTTAATGGATAAAATAAAAATAAATCCATTTTCGAATAAAACACTAACTCTTTATGACTTTCCTTCATTATAAGAACAGAGCACCCATTTTTTTCATAAAAGGATTTATTTATCGGATAAAATAAAAAAAATCCGTTTTTCAATAAAACACTAGTTTTTTATGGCTTTCCTCCATTATAAGAACACAGTACCCGTATTTCCATAAATCAATTTATTTATCGGACAAAATTAAAATAAATCCATTTTCGAATAAAACATTAGTTCTTTATGATTTTCCTCCATTATAAGAACAGAGTACCCAATTTTTCATAAAAGGATTTATTTATCGGATAAAATAAAAAAAAATTCGTTTTTCAATAAAACACTAGTTTTTTATGATTTTCCTCCATTATAAGAACACAGTACCCGTATTTTCATAAATCAATTTATTTATCGGACAAAATAAAAATAAATCCATTTTCGAATAAAAAACTAGCTCTTTATGACTTTCCTCCATTATAAGAACAAAGTACCCATTTTTTCATAAAAGGATTTATTTATCGGATAAAAAAAAAATCCGTTTTTCAATAAAACACTAGTTTTTTATGGCTTTCCTCCATTATAAGAACACAGTACCCGTATTTCCATAAATCAATTTATTTATCAGACAAAATAAAAATAAATCCATTTTCGACTAAAACACTAGCTCTTTACGACTTTCTCCATTATAAGAACAGAGTACCCATTTTTTTCATAAAAGGATTCATTTATCGGATAAAATAAAAAAAATTCGTTTTTCAATAAAACATTTGTTTTTTATGGCTTTCCTCCATTATAAGAACACAGTACCCGTATTTCCTTAAATCAATTTATTTATCGGATAAAATAAAAAAAAATCCATTTTCGATTAAAACACTAGCTCTTTATGACTTTCCTCCATTATAAGAATAGAGTACCCATTTTTTCATAAAAGAATTTATTTATCGGATAAAATAAAAAAATTCCGTTTTTTAATAAAATATTAGTTTTTTATGGTTTTCCTCCATTATAAGATCATAGTACCCGTATTTCCATAAACCAATTTATTTATCGGAGAAAATAAAAATAAATCCATTTTCGAATAAAACACTAGCTCTTTATGACTTTCCTCCATTATAAGAACAGAGTACCCATTTTTTCATAAAAGGATTTATTTATCGGATAAAATAAAAAAAACTCGTTTTACAATAAAACACTAGTTCTTTATGGCTTTCCTCCATTATAAGAACATAGTACCCGTATTTGCATAAACCAATTTATTTATCGGATAAAATAAAATAAATCCATTTTCGATTAAAACACTTGCTCTTTGTGACTTTCCTCCATTATAAGAACAGAGTACCCATTTTTTCATAAAAGAATTTATTTATCGGATAAAATAAAAAAAATTCGTTTTTCAATAAAACACTAGTTCTTTATGACTTTCCTCCGTTATAAGAACACAGTACCCGTATTTCCATAAATCAATTTATTTATCGGACAAAATAAAAATAAATTAATTTTCAAATAAAATACTAGCTCTTTATGACTTTCCTCCGTTATAAGAATAGAGTACCCATTTTTTCATAAAAGGATTTATTTATCGGATAAAATAAAAAGAATCCGTTTTAATGCTACAGTAAAAGAAAAAGAAATAGTGTTTTATTGGAAAAACCATAAAGAATTAGTGTTTTATTGGAAAATGAATTTATTTTTATTTCAGCCGATAAATAAATTTGTTTATGAAAAAATGGGTACTCTGTTCTTATAATGGAAGAAAGCCATAAAGAATTAGTGTTTTATTGAAAAAAGAATTTTTATGTATTTTATCCGCTAAATAAATTTGTTTGTGGGAAAACATCTTTAAAGAGGTGGCATTTGATGGGAAAATGATACTTTAGGATACCAATGCATAACAGTTAAAACACAATAACAGATTTGGCATTTTAAATAATGAATAATCGGTTCCGTTCGGATTACATATGTTTCAGGGTATTTTTCCAAAAACAGCGCTATAGTTCTTCGAAGATGAACTACAAATACTATACGTAACTGCTATTCTTTTCCCTTTCAGACATTTCCTTTTGACTTATGCGGTTTTTCATAAAAGTTTTGCATTCATTTTTTTAAATAGGGAAAAAAAACGAAATATGTGTACAGGAAAAAAAATTTTATTTCAATTATTGCCACTCTACTCGTACGTCATGCCATGTTTCACATATAGTGAATAAAAAAATTGTGAAGAACGGAGAGGCGAAAAAAAGAAGCGCCAGAACTGCTTTGGAAAACTAAGACAAAAATAAAGGTGATGGACTAGGCGCACTGTAGCTTGTTTACTTTCACTGTACCCCCAAAACTGGACTGAACCGGGGAAAAATTTGTACACAGATGGGAACCGTGAGTCGTTGTGAATCTCCAACAAAGGCAGCCGAGGTATAGTGACACTGCGGTGCTGAACATCAATTGTGTTCTTGAACAGTGCGACAAAGGTGCGTTTTTTGTTTTGCTGTAGTTTCCGGAAATTTTAGGTATTAATTAATTAATACCTGGATATGTGAATGGAAACAGTGTGCAGACAACGTGGTATTGCAAGTGTCTCGTATTCCCCTCTCCGTCATGGCTTGTTCTAGATGGAAGGCTGCAGTGGAGAGTATCAAATGAGGAAGCGTATTGGTAAGTGTTTATGCTATGATTCCGTTTATGTTCGACCAAAATTCTGTGTCATATTGCATCATGAAAATACAAGAACAAGACTGTAACGATGAACTTGTGTCTCGTGTAACCTACATTGATTGGCACAGAGGGAAACTTTACCCCAGTTTAAGGGGATTAGCATGTAATGACTTTTACCTGCAAGAACATTGTGTACGTCAATAAATTGTTCGTCACCTATGATGGCATTGAATAATTAGCTTCATCCCTTATTTTAGGTTTCTGAGCTCATTTGCGGTCATTGAGTCGTTTGGTACAATCCCCTCTTCGTGGCGGGTTGTTTGGAGGTAAGGCAGCAGTGGAGAGTGTGAATTAAGCAAGCGTATTTGTAAGTTCTTATTTTCTCATCATGCAAATGCAAGCGCAATAGCGTAAGTATGAACCAATGTTTCCTGTAACCTACATTAATTGTCAGAGAGCGAAATTTTTAGCCCATTTTTAGGGGATTATCATGTCATGACATTTATGTTGAACAATATTTTGTCGATCAGATAATGTTCGTAACCTATAATGCCACTGAATGATTACATGTATTGCTTATTTTAGGTTTGGAAGCTCATTTTGCATCTTTCATTCGGTGGAGAGAATTTAGAAAGCAACAAAGTTCCATAAGCCCGCATGCCACAATGACCAGTAAAAGTGCTAACATCGAGCAGACAGGGCTGCGAATAGAAGTGGGGGAAGGGCATCCAGCGACCAGATGGGATGTTGCCGCGCATGCCGAAGGTCAAGAAAGTGGTAACAGATTAAAAATTGCCAATTCAACAACGAATTGCAGAACACAAGGGATAACAGGGTAGGGTGCTGTAGGGGAGCATGTTGGGGAAGATGGGGCAAATGCAAATGTTGCATTTCAAGGTATTGACGATATAGATGTAGGTAGCATGGAGTTTGAGAGTATTGAAGATGCAGAATCTTTCTATATGATGTACGCAAGAGCAACCAGTTTTGGGGTGCGAAAAGGGTGCAAGAGAATAGATAAGAAAGGGTTTGTCCGAGTTAGGTCATGGATTTGTAATAAGGAAGGCGAAAGACTTGAAAAGCACCTGAACAGAGGCGATCGAATAAGGGAATTGAAGGCAGTAACAAGAGTGAACTATCATGTACGTTTGAAGATTCGATTACATGAGGCGAAACAAAAGTACGTTGTTGTAGAATTTGTTAGTGCACATTGCCATCGTTTGTGCAGTCCTAAAAGTGTTAGTTTCATGAGGTCTCATAGAAAGGTTGGGAAGTCGGACCTGCAACAGGTAGTAGTTATGCAACAAGCAGGCATAAGAACAAGTCACATTATGAGACTACTAGCTGTACAGGTTGGAGGATACCACAACTTGGGTTTCCATGAATCTGACATGTACAATGCCCTAAATCGCCAGAGGCAGGTAGCAGTTGGCGATGGGGACAGCGATTCCGCAATTGCATTCTTGTCAGGCAAGCAACGAGGCGATTTGAATTTATTTTTCAAATATTCTGTGGATGGCCATGGCCGTTTGAATCGCCTGCTTTGGGCTGATTCCGTGAGTAGAGACGACTATAGATGTTTTGGTGATGTACTAGTGTTCGACAGCACGTATAACACGAACCAGTACAGATTTCCTTTGGTTGTGTTGTGTGGGGTTAATAATCACTATTCGACATGTATCTTTGCGTGTGCTTTTATCGTTCGTGAAGGAGATGAGGGATACGATTGGGTTATAAGCACATTCTTAGAAGCAATGCATGGGAGGAAATCGATAGCAGTTGTGACAGATGAGGACAAGTCAATGCGAAAATGTATTAAAAAATTGATGCCCACAGCTAAGCATAGACTTTGCAGCTTCCATTTGGAAATGAATGCAACCACAAATGTAAGGGACAAAGAGTTCTTGCACGCATTCAAGACCTGCATGTTTATGAATTGTATAACAATAAATTTTGAAACGAGGTGGGCAGGGGTTGTGAGACAGTTTGGGCTTGAAAATAACGAGTGGATTAAGAAGACATACTGGAAGAGGGAGCTGTGGGCTATGGCTTTCCTGAGAGACAACTTTTTCGGGGGAGTGCAGAGTACTCAATGGTGTGAGAAAATGCATCAGGTCTTAAAATTACATCTCACCCAAAAGTTGAAACTTTTTGAGTGTCTTCAAACATATGACTTGGCCGTCGGCCGTTTGCGACATGAAGAGAGGCGTTAGAGGGCTGTCACAGAGCACAGTACCCTTGTCGGAGCGACACATCTACAGGCGCTGGAAAAACATGCTGTTGAAGTGTTTACTAGGTCCACTTTCGTTGTGGTACGGGAGGAAATGAAGAAACATGGGCTATTTTGTAGGATTAATGGCACGGACGATGGAATCACCGCTGTCCACTTCATGAAGCATCCGTACAATTTCTCGTATTATACTGTGGTGTATAACAGGTCCACTGGACATATGAAGTGCTCCTGCTTGAAAATGGAAACACATGGACTGCCTTGTTGTCACATGTTTCGTGTAATGCTATTCTAGGAACTGAAAAGGATTCTTGCAAACTGCATCATGAAGAGGTGGACTCGACAGGCAAAGGAAGCCGTAATAAGTAACGACGGGCTTGAAACAAGCAGCTCGCACCTCACAGAGATGTCCAGATATTCTACACTGCTGTCGGCAGCAAAAGAGGTATGTAGGAATGCGTGCAAGACGTCGGACAGATTCACAAATGCATTGAAACTATTCCAGAATGAGTCCGTTCGAGTTGAAGAGCTGCAATACAAGAGGCACAGAGGCGAGGGCTATGCAGCTGTGCAATTGACCAATGAAACAGGGGGTCAAAGGGATTGGGTTAAGGACCCAAAATTCATTGCAGCACGAGTCCTGTGTCGAGGAAAACCGAGGTAGGCAACAATATCTATGCCGTATTACTGGAACATCCCATGTACAATGCACTTCGGCACACAATGCAACTGTGTATTCATAAATAGGCATACATAGCTTATGTTAGTTGCTATGGAACACAAAAGGGTTGTGTTGGACGTTTAGTGAGATGTGTTTTGTTACTAATGCAGGGGAAGAAGAAGTGGGCCAAATGCGTCAGCAAAGAACACATCCATAGACGACGATGTTCGTCATGCAAACTGTAGTTGCACTGCTCATGTACAACTGAGCAATACGGGGACGAAACCCGCTGGCCGAATCATTGTGCCTAATAAAAAGGATCAGCAGCGGCCAATGGAGACCGTTGTACGGATTCAGGTTGGAATGGATTTTATGTGCAACAACTGCACTATGGTCTGTACACATCCCTCGCAACCTTTGCTGCTAAGTTCTGTGTACAATTAAATCGATGTTCATGCCCTCCTAACTAATGCGTACATCTTGTCGTCGAATGATGACATAGTTCACAAGGTGTTGGCTTAGTTCGAAAACGTACGAAGTAGATTGCTGAAATGAACATAATGTCACCAAAATTAGTGTTACACATAATTTGTTTAGTTCGATGGCAGTAAGTGTCAGGGGTAAGGTATTTGAAGGAGAACACATTGTGTCCTTTACATGTTAGCCTGAAACCCTGTGAACCTGTATGCGAGTGTGCGTTCTAATATGGGATGTGTAACTGGTTGCAAGACATGGATGTGGCAGGAGCAGATGGCGTACGGCAACGGAAGTCAACGGAATCAGTAATTATTATAGTGGAATGCATTCGCATATTACTTTAGTGCATAATTAGTCCTTTGTTGTCGCATGTCAAGGCATTTTTGAACTGACCACCCTATTAATTGAAAAATATTAGGGTAGACCAGGCACTGTGGATGGGTTTTTCGGATACATCGTGCATTCACTACGGCCTTCCTCGTATGAGGTATTCGTCCACATTACAATTTTTTTTTCTGGCCATGCAGTGGACATATGTGTAAGCAATCTGTAACTGTATTCGATGCGGGGTATTTTATTTATTTTGTGTCCATGTTGGCCAGGTTGAACAACGACCAGGTGTACCCGCTGATGGCTTTCTATCAGCATTGATCGACATTGCTGATTGGTGAGGCATGTTGTTTCGGGTACACTGAATTGGCAGTTGCTTGTGTTTTTTCATGTGCATCGTTAAGTATTTTTTGGCGGTGGAGAAGAATAGGCAGGTGGTTGTCTGCTAATGTGCGATCGTAAATGTACTTGTGCACCTACTGTTTCTGTGCAGTCATTTGTAAAGTTATAAGTTGAACAATATGCATCCTACATTTGCAATTTCTTGGTTTGATTTGAAGTGGTCTGTATTCGGGATTGATGAAACTAATGTGTAACGGGAGAAACGTTCACGTGTAACCTTCATGTGCGACCAAAACATTTTGCAGGTGCATTTGTTGTGACAAGTCAGTCAGTATGCAACCTGCATCTATACTGATATCGCCATTGGTTGCATTTAAGCGACCCAAAGCAACTACAGGTTTGTTTGAAAGGGGCGTGCGCTGCCCAACTTTAACTCAGTATGGAGAGTTACGAATTTTCAGGGAGGGGCGGTGCAACCGCATCTTGATGTGTTAACTGCACTGTGTTGAACATAGCCACAGATAAAATATGTTCCATGCAGCAGTTGTGCACCATGGCTTCCCAATCTCCCAAAATGCGTGAACAATACTTTCAACGAGTTGTCCACATACGGACACAACCGTTGACATCGGATATAAAGTGCAAATTTGCATGCGAAGAAATTGCACAGCATTGATACTAACCAAGTAGCTGAATTAATATTTCAAATTTGTAACAGTTCACAAATACAGCAGTCCTGGCGCCCTAACGTAGCTTTGACAATGGACTATAACCGTAAAAGGTGGCTCTCCACCTCAAAATGTTGAACGCAAGTTCGCGGTTAGTTCGACGGATTTGCGGAATGGAATATGTATAAAGCAGGGATCAAACTCCGCATCTAATAACAGTGCTAGCTAATTGAATAGACCTTTCGTTAACAAAACGTTCTGTCATTGCGATTGTCTGTGTCATGGCATTAGATAAGGCCAGTTTCCAGCGTTTGGCAAATAGTGTGAACTCCCATAGTAGCGAAACGCAAAGACACCCATATACACCACACTCATTACCAAGAAGCACATGTTGTAACACCGTATCTTCCTGTACAGCAACTGGTGCTTCTCTCCGCACTCTTGCGCAAGCATTCGCAAAGCTTCATTGTCCTTCTCTAGTTCTGCCACCCTACGTTTCAAACACTGATTGGAGCTGATGGCATCGACGTTCGTCGCCTGCAGAGTCGAATTGGCTTCTTTTAGTGCACATATCTTCTCAGCTGCTAGCCTAGCAACTGATCTTCCCCTGTTGCAGCAGCTATCAACATCGATCCACTTGAAAAAAGAGCATCTGTGTGGGCTGAGTTCGAAGGGGGTTTGTGGTCCCTCCAATATAGCAGATGAGGATGTTATAAATTGTATGTTACAACAGCGAACAAACCGGGTAATTGCTACATGCTGCAGTGGCAGAGCAGCTCCGATGTCGCGGTGGATTCATCACTTGCAGCAGCAAATGTCGCCATGTCAAACGTAGCTGTGGTTGACAATGACGGTTCAGTACATCGGAATTGCTACTTGCTTTGTACAACTACAGGGATGTTGACCAAAGGCAAGCGTCACGCTATGATGTTAACCAAGCAGGGAAAGGGAGGATAGATACAGCAAGGAGAGAGGAAGAAAGGAGACGAATAGAACGGGACAGAGATAGAGAGACAAATAGAAAAGAGACGCGACTGTGACAGTGGTGGTGTATAGTGGCCACGGTGGTGTTGACAAAGAAAAGAAAGGGGAGCAACGGAATGGAGAACAGAGGACACGTCGGGAGGAAGAAATGAGAGAGAGCGACAGAAAGATAAGGAGGCGGGTGGTGGTGGGAAGGAGAAGAAAGGGGATGAAGGTGATGGAGAACAGTGCAGAGGGATGAAATCGAAGGAAGGCGGGGGACAACTACGAGAGGGAGAGAGACACAGAGCAAAACGAGAGGGGGTGGTGGTGGCGGTCGGTGGGCAATGGGGTGGGTGTTCAACGGGGAAAAAATGGGGGTGAAAAGAGACGAGCAAAGATGAAGAAAGAACTGGGAGACAGAGACAAAGACAGCAAGAGAGCGAAAGTGATTGAGGGACAAAAACAGAGAGAGAGAGAAAGAGCCAGACGGAGAGTGCGGCAGTTGGGGTGGGAGTGGAAGTGGCTGTAGGTGTTGGTTGGTGCCACACCCAAGAAATAGTGTGATGGACTAAATAAAAGTCAGCCAGGCCAGGGAGAAGAGAGCGGCATGAAAGAGGAAGAAAGAATTGAAACAAAGAGGGAGAGAGAGAGAGAGAGAGAGACAGATACATATAGCATTGCAGACAGAGTGAGGAGAGACAGATACATATAGCATTGCAGACAGAGTGAGGGAGAGCGTGGAGAAGGGGGGTGGCAGTGGGTGGTGGTCGACGTTCAAATTGACTAAAATTTTTCCGAACTAAATGTTAAATTAATTGATAAGTGTACCCATTCTACGCATTTCGGGCCAGAATTGGTTTATGGCATCAATTTAATTTAAGCAATTTACCCGTAAAAAATCAGTTCTTTATGGCTTACCTCCATTACAAGAATAGAGTACCCAATTTTGGAATACATTTATTGTAAACAGTATCAATTTAACCCGTTACCAAATAAAAGACCAGCTTTTTAACACTTTCCTCCAGTATAGCAACACAGAACCCGTTCTGCTTTGTGGGCCGAAATTACTTTATCGCATAAATTTATTTTAAACCCGTAATGGAATAGGTCAGCTGCTGTCGTTGGATTTCCTCCATTGTAGAAACAAAACTGTACCCATTTTGCTTTGCAGGGGAAACTTGCTTCATGGTATAAATTTATGTTGAGCGAGTTTTCGACTAAAACTCCCTATCCTTTTGGATTTCCTCCATTGAAGGAACAACAGTGTACCCAATTTCCTTTGCGGCCCAAAATTCATTTATGGCATAAATTTAACTTTTCGCCCTTATCCAATACAAGACCAACTCTTTACGGCTCCTGTCCATTACAACAATACAGTACCCAATTTCCACAAAAAAAAGTAAATTATCGACTACATTTACATGAAGCCCGTTGTGCAATAACCTTACATCAGCTGCTTATGGCTTTCCTCCATTTCAACAACAGTGGCCAATTTTCATGCAATAAATATGAATTTGTCCGCTACATATAAATTTAACCCGTCTTGCAATAAAACACCAGTTCTTTATGGGTTTCCTGCATTCTAACTACAGAGTATGATACGACACAGAAATAAGAAGTTTATGGCGGGAAGGAAAAAATTGAACCCTTTCCGTTTCCTTGGGCCCATAAAAAGCGAGCTCTGTACGGGTATCTTGCATTAATTCAACTAAGTGCCGAATACCCCAAAAACTGTTCACTTCCACGACAACATAAGCTTAACCCATTTTGCAACACAAAGCCTGCTCTTTACGGGTGCGCAATAGGATTTTCCTTCGGTCAACTGTGTGTTTTCTCCCTCCAGCAAAAAAGGTTTACTGCCTCGAAAAATTCAACCAACTGCAAAGCAGAAGCATGAAACGGAAAATATTTGAAGCCCGTCGTCGCCCCTACGCTGCAACCACCACTCGTGGCATTGGTAAACGGCCCCCCTGCCCCTATTTCCCCTCTTCTCCGAAGTTCCGCCACCACCTTTAATTTGCCATAAAGTCATTCAGGTGTGATATAATTTGGATTGTATTCGTTTGCGTCTAACTGGTGGCTGGTGAGATTCCCTTGCTTCAGGGTTCAACTGCGGGTCTGTAGACACCAAATTTTTGGTGTAATTGCATTTTTAATTTTTTATTGGTCGTGTTCATTTTTAGTTTTTAGTTTCCAGTTTTATTTTTATTTTTAAGTTTTATCATAGAATTTGTTGAAAAAGGAAAAAGAAAGAAAAGAAAAAAAAACATCAAAAAATATGTTTTAGTCATTTTGTTTTTAGAAAAAAAGAAAAAAGAGGAAAAGGAAAAAAGAAAAAGGAAAATTTGTTCACAAAAATATGTTTATTTCTTTAAATTCAATCTTTGGGCACATTAGTTATTTTTATTAAGTTATTTTGAGAAAAAGAAAATGATGAAAAAATGAAAAATTGGAAAATTTAAAAATGGCCATTTTTGTTTAGTTTTTGTTTAAAATTATTTTTGTTTTGTTATTATTATCATTACTACCTGGTTTGTGTAATTTTGTTATTATTATTTATATTTTATTTTATCATTTCTGTAATTATCAAATTGTTAAGTTTTAAAAAAAAAAAAAAAAAAAAAGAGCAGCGGGCATGCAAGCTGCATATTTTGGCAGCTTGCAAGGACGGTCATGTGCCCATCGGATGGCCAAGAAAGGGGCTTTGAGAGGAGCATGATTGCTGACCATTAAACACAGGGTTTTGGGGGTGGTTAGCTCATATAAATAGAACAAAAGACATCAGCCGCAAAGGGAGCTTCATAGTTGGGAGAGTTAACGGCTAACAAAAACAGAGTGGAAATAGAGGGGCTGACGGGGAGAGAGTTTTAACGGCAAAGAGAAAACAACAAAAGAGGGAGGTGGACGGAAAAAAGAGAGAAAGGTTGACGGTGGAAGAAGAGGGGGTAGAGAGGGACGGCGATAGAAAGCAAAAGCTACGGGAAGCTTATGGAGTTGGCGGCTGTGAGGGTTTAGAAACAAAGAAAAACCAAAGGAAGAAGAGGAAGAGAAATCTGGGGGCTTCATCGTGGAGAGGGGCTGACGGGGAGGAAAGTAAAAACAGCAAAAGAAAAGCTAGGAGCTACGGCTGAGTGGAGAGCTGGGGGCGGCGAACAGAAAACCAGAAAAAGAAGAAGAAATTTTCTGCAAAATTTTCGGCAGAATGGGCTGATTTTCGGCCCACCTTGCGGCATGATTATTTCCTGTCTGGTTGTGCAATCCGATTGGATTTTTGTTTCTGCACCAAGTGGGGAGTAAGGGGAGGATTTCTTGTTCAGAAATTGTTCACAAATAACAATGGGAAGATCGTCAAATCTGACCACCAAGGAGCTGCTCTGCCTCCACTGCACAGAACGAAAACGCAGCAGAAACTCTTGTTTTGGCCCAGCAATTCAGGTGATCGTTTCTGAGCCTCTTCCATACTCGTTTACATCCCTTATTGTTTATAGATGGAAACAATTTCTTTTGGCTGAAACTTTCATGAAATTTCAGAAAATCTTGCTTGAGCTTTTCCTTTTCCTTTGAATAAATCGTTTTTTTTGGATTGCTGGAGTCGTGGTTTGCTTAACAATGCTTGACTTGTTTGCTATTCGACTGAGATGTCGCGTGTACGTTGTGAAGCTTAGAGCTAAAGGCCATCAGTGTCTTGCATCTTGTTTAGCCAAAAAGTTTTTCATGTGAACTTGAGTCGCGGCTGCCAAAGTGGCAGCAGGCGCACTTTTGGTTGCTGATTTTTTTTATATAGAGCCAATGATCCTAGTTTTCATTTGTTTTGATTTGAGCGGAGATGGATCGAAGATTTTGCATATACTTTGTTTGCCAAAGGCTCGTGAATGAAGTTTGCGAATGAAAATCTGCAGAGAGAGTTCTTGCTGCATTTTTTCCCTTTCTTTTGCTGTTTAGTTCTTGTCGCCCCTGATGGGTATCTCGAATGTTTGGCTGCATCCCTACGACGAGTTCATGTGCATTGGAGTTAGTTTTGATAACTGGAATCCGGCTGACTGGCGAGCTTTTGGCATGATTTAATGTAGAAAGCCGCAGCTGGAATATTGTAAAAGAAAAACCCTGCGGCATTTTTTTCCTTCTTTCTATTGCTGTTTTGCTGTTTAGTTTCACCTCTGGTGGTCAGTTTCATTTATTGTTTTAATCCTGCAATAAGAGTTGCTGTCTTAATCCTGCAATGATGAAATGGTTATGCTTAGATGAAATGTTTTTGATCAATGCTTGGAAATGGAAATGAGAAATGCAGCAAGCTTGCACTTTCCGTTTGCAGAAATCTTCTTGAGTTTGCATGAAAGGTTGCTGGAATTTACATTATCCCATCATAATTTGTTGGCTTGTGGAATTCTGTGTTAGTTTTTAGTTTAATGGCGCATTGTAGTCAATAGTAAGGATGAATGGTGCGTCGCCTTTCTCTCATGTTCTATCCTGTGTGGAATGAGTTTTCTGGGTTTTTCTCTGTTGCCGAAGATTTTGTTGTGGCGGTTGAATCTATATCGACTCATTCTGGTGCCGCTGCATTGGAGTTGATGGTACTTCGTCAGCACCCTGTACAGGCCAGCTGTGCTGCTGGCCTGTATATCTTGGCGAAAGCTATAATGGTAGGTCTGCGACCAACTTTTTATCTTCTTCTACGTTTGGTGCTTTTCTGTCAAAAACTGCCTTAATTAGAATTTGTGATTTAGAATTAAAATGGCACTTTGTGTTTGCAGTGCGTTGGTGCTGACCCAACAGCGTTCCTTGGATGCCTGACCTTCCTCTACCCCGGGTGAACCACGGGTGGAGGCTGCTGGTAGAAGGAGATCTGCTGGCGGAACCGCATGTTTAACGGCAAAAGTTGACTGGCTGGAAGTCCCGAAAAATTTTAGCACTCAAAAGTACTCCGGTTATTGTTACATTTTTTAATGATTTTAGCTTAATTTTTCATCCAAATTTGCATCCTGAAGAAGCGCTGCGGCTTCGCCGGACCGAGCTGACCTACTGAAACGCTCTGTCAAAACTGGCGTCTTCCTCGTTTGCTCACCTGAACAAAGAGGTTTTGGTGGAGGTAGTCACCCAAAAAAGTATCGACCAGATCGAAGTTTTGGCTAAAGACAGCCCGGCCTCTTGGATGACTTCCCGTGAATTCCACTCACCGGAAGACAAACTTGACCGTCGAAGTGTCCCCGGGTACAACCTCGGGGCTCTCCAGTTAGTCACCCTAGAGACCTTTTCTTGTTTGTTTCGCAGGGTTTGGACACGCTGTTCTCATCAGCACGTCGAGCTCAGTAGGTGAGCTCGTTCCGGGGAAACCGCCTCGCTTGTTCAAATGGTACCTTGCTTTCTTTTTTATTGTTCTTCTAATTAACCACCAAGAACTTTATATATATTTTTATTCTATGTCTTTGTAGGCGTTTCAAGAATATATTAGATATGTTATTGCATTGATATTCGTCTTATCAGTTGACCTTTGGTCATCTCTTCTGATTCTTGGCGTCAATCCACAGTTCGTGATGTTTTTTCTGATTTTTATTTTTTCACAGTGACATTTTTAGTTTTAAATTTTATTTGGAGCGATCGGGTTGTTCGTTCCATTGGTTGGCTTCGTCGGAGGCGATTATCGCTTCAGACTGGGTATATTGCTCTTTTTGCTAACGGGCGCATTGTAGTCAGTAGTAAGGATGAATGGTGCATCGCCTTTCTCTCATGTTCTATCCTGTGTGGAATGAGTTTTCTGTGTTTTTGTCTGTCATCGAAGATTTTGTTGTGGCGGTTGAATCTATATCGACTCATTCTGGTGCCACTGCGTTGGAGTTGACGGTTCTTAGTCAGCACCCTGTACAGACCGAGCTGACCTACTGAAACGCTCTGTCAAAACTGGCGTCTTCCTCGTTTGCTCACCTGAACAAAGAGGTTTGGCTTCGTCAGAGGCGATTAGCGCTTCAGACTGGATATATTGCTCTTTTTGCTTACGGGCGCATTGTAGTCAGTAGTAAGGATGAATGGTGCGTCGCCTTTATCTCATATTCTATCCTGTGTGGACTGAGTTTTCTGGGTTTTTGTCTGTCATCGAAGATTTTGTTGTGGCGGTTGAATCTATATCGACTCATTCTGGTGCCGCTGCGTTGGAGTTGACGGTTCTTAGTCAGCACCCTGTACAGACCGAGCTGACCTACTGAAACGCTCTGTCAAAACTGGCGTCTTCCTCGTTTGCTCACCTGAACAAAGAGGTTTTGGTGGAGGTAGTCCCCCAAAAAAGCATCGAACAGATCGAAGTCTTGGCTAAAGACAGCCCGGCCTCTTGGATGACTTCCCGTGAATTCCACTCACCGGAAGACTAACTTGACCGTCGAAGTTTCCCCGGGTACAACCTCGGGACTCTCCTGTTAGTCACCCTAGAGACCTTTTCTTGTGTGTTTCGCAGGGTTTGGACACACTCTTCTCATCAGCACGTCGAGCTCAGTAGGTGAGCTCTTTCCGGGGAAACCGCAGCACTTGTTCAAATGGTAACTTGCTTTCTTTTTTATTTTTCTTCTAATTAACCTCAAAAAACTTTATATATACTTTTATTTTATGTCTTTGTAGGTGTTTCAGGAATATATTAGATATGTTATTGCATTGATATTCGTCTTATCAGTTGACCTTTGGTCATCGCTTCTGATTCTTGGCGTCAATCCACAGTTCGTGATGTTTTTTCTGGTTTTCATTTTGTCACTTGTGACGTTTTTAGTTTTAAATTTTATTTGGAGCGATCGGGTTGTTCGTTCCATTGGTTGGCTTCGTCAGAGGCGATTAGCGCTTCAGACTGGATATATTGCTCTTTTTGCTTACGGGCGCATTGTAGTCAGTAGTAAGGATGAATGGTGCATCGCCTTTCTCTCATATTCTATCCTGTGTGGAATGAGTTTTCTGGGTTTTTGTCTGTCATCGAAGATTTTGTTGTGGCGGTTGAATCTATATCGACTCATTCTGGTGCCGCTGCGTTGGAGTTGACGGTTCTTAGTCAGCACCCTGTACAGACCGAGCTGACCTACTGAAACGCTCTGTCAAAACTGGCGTCTTCCTCGTTTGCTCACCTGAACAAAGAGGTTTTGGTGGAGGTAGTCCCCCAAAAAAGCATCGAACAGATCGAAGTCTTGGCTAAAGACAGCCCGGCCTCTTGGATGACTTTCCGTGAATTCCACTCACCGGAAGACTAAATTGACCGTCGAAGTTTCCCCGGGTACAACCTCGGGACTCTCCTGTTAGTCACCCTAAAGACCTTTTCTTGTTTGTTTTGCAGGGTTTGGACACACTCTTCTTATCAGCACGTCGAGCTCAGTAGGTGAGCTCGTTCCGGGGAAACCGCAGTAATTGTTCAAATGGTAACTTGCTTTCTTTTTTATTTTTCTTCTGATTAACCTCAAACAACTTTATATATACTTTTATTTTATGTCTTTGAAGGTGTTTCAGGAATATATTAGATATGTTATTGCATTGATATTCGTCTTATCAGTTGACCTTTGGTCATCTCTTCTGATTCTTGGCTTCAATCCACAGTTCGTGATGTTTTTTCTGGTTTTCATTTTCTCACTTGTGTCGTTTTTAGTTTTAAATTTTATTTGGAGCGATCGGGTTGTTCGTTCCATTGGTTGGCTTCGTCGGAGGCGATTAGCGCTTCAGACTGGGTATATTGCTCTTTTTGCTTACGGGCGCATTGTAGTCAGTAGTAAGGATGAATGGTGCGTCGCCTTTCTCTCATGTTCTATCCTGTGTGGAATGAGTTTTCTGGGTTTTTCTCTGTTGCCGAAGATTTTGTTGTGGCGGTTGAATCTATATCGACTCATTCTGGTGCCGCTGCATTGGAGTTGATGGTACTTCGTCAGCACCCTGTACAGGCCAGCTGTGCTGCTGGCCTGTATATCTTGGCGAAAGCTATAATGGTAGGTCTGCGACCAACTTTTTATCTTCTTCTACGTTTGGTGCTTTTCTGTCAAAAACTGCCTTAATTAGAATTTGTGATTTAGAATTAAAATGGCACTTTGTGTTTGCAGTGCGTTGGTGCTGACCCAACAGCGTTCCTTGGATGCCTGACCTTCCTCTACCCCGGGTGAACCACGGGTGAAGGCTGCTGGTAGAAGGAGATCTGCTGGCGGAACCGCATGTTTAACGGCAAAAGTTGACTGGCTGGAAGTCCCGAAAAATTTTAGCACTCAAAAGTACTCCGGTTATTGTTACATTTTTTAATGATTTTAGCTTAATTTTTCATCCAAATTTGCATCCTGAAGAAGCGCTGCGGCTTCGCCGGACCGAGCTGACCTACTGAAACGCTCTGTCAAAACTGGCGTCTTCCTCGTTAGCTCACCTGAACAAAGAGGTTTTGGTGGAGGTAGTCACCCAAAAAAGCATCGACCAGATCGAAGTTTTGGCTAAAGACAGCCCGGCCTCTTGGATGACTTCCCGTGAATTTCACTCATCGGAAAACTAATTTGACCGTCGAAGTGTCCCCGGGTACAACCTCGGGGCTCTCCAGTTAGTCACCCTAGAGACCTTTTCTTGTTTGTTTCGCAGGGTTTGGACACGCTGTTCTCATCAGCACGTCGAGCTCAGTAGGTGAGCTCGTTCCGGGGAAACCGCCTCGCTTGTTCAAATGGTAACTTGCTTTCTTTTTTATTGTTCTTCTAATTAACCACCAAGAACTTTATATATATTTTTATTCTATGTCTTTGTAGGCGTTTCAAGAATATATTAGATATGTTATTGCATTGATATTCGTCTTATCAGTTGACCTTTGGTCATCTCTTCTGATTCTTGGCGTCAATCCACAGTTCGTGATGTTTTTTCTGATTTTTATTTTTCCACCGTGACATTTTTAGTTTTAAATTTTATTTGGAGCGATCGGGTTGTTCGTTCCATTGGTTGGCTTCGTCGGAGGCGATTATCGCTTCAGACTGGGTATATTGCTCTTTTTGCTAACGGGCGCATTGTAGTCAGTAGTAAGGATGAATGGTGCGTCGCCTTTCTCTCATGTTCTATCCTGTGTGGAATGAGTTTTCTGGGTTTTTGTCTGTCATCGAAGATTTTGTTGTGGCGGTTGAATCTATATCGACTCATTCTGGTGCCGCTGCGTTGGAGTTGACGGTTCTTAGTCAGCACCCTGTACAGACCGATCTGACCTACTGAAACGCTCTGTCAAAACTGGCGTCTTCCTCGTTTGCTCACCTGAACAAAGAGGTTTTGGTGGAGGTAGTCCCCCAAAAAAGCATCGAACAGATCGAAGTCTTGGCTAAAGACAGCCCGGCCTCTTGGATGACTTCCCGTGAATTCCACTCACCGGAAGACTAACTTGACCGTCGAAGTTTCCCCGGGTACAACCTCGGGACTCTCCTGTTAGTCACCCTAGAGACCTTTTCTTGTGTGTTTCGCAGGGTTTGGACACACTCTTCTCATCAGCACGTCGAGCTCAGTAGGTGAGCTCTTTCCGGGGAAACCGCAGCACTTGTTCAAATGGTAACTTGCTTTCTTTTTTATTTTTCTTCTAATTAACCTCAAAAAACTTTATATATACTTTTATTTTATGTCTTTATAGGTGTTTCAGGAATATATTAGATATGTTATTGCATTGATATTCGTCTTATCAGTTGACCTTTGGTCATCGCTTCTGATTCTTGGCGTCAATCCACAGTTCGTGATGTTTTTTCTGGTTTTCATTTTGTCACTTGTGACGTTTTTAGTTTTAAATTTTATTTGGAGCGATCGGGTTGTTCGTTCCATTGGTTGGCTTCGTCAGAGGCGATTAGCGCTTCAGACTGGGTATATTGATCTTTTTGCTTACGGGCGCATTGTAGTCAGTAGTAAGGATGAATGGTGCGTCGCCTTTCTCTCATATTCTATCCTGTGTGGAATGAGTTTTCTGGGTTTTTGTCTGTCATCGAAGATTTTGTTGTGGCGGTTGAATCTATATCGACTCATTCTGGTGCCGCTGCGTTGGAGTTGACGGTTCTTAGTCAGCACCCTGTACAGACCGAGCTGACCTACTGAAACGCTCTGTCAAAACTGGCGTCTTCCTCGTTTGCTCACCTGAACAAAGAGGTTTTGGTGGAGGTAGTCCCCCAAAAAAGCATCGAACAGATCGAAGTCTTGGCTAAAGACAGCCCGGCCTCTTGGATGACTTCCCGTGAATTCCACTCACCGGAAGACTAACTTGACCGTCGAAGTTTCCCCGGGTACAACCTCGGGACTCTCCTGTTAGTCACCCTAGAGACCTTTTCTTGTGTGTTTCGCAGGGTTTGGACACACTCTTCTCATCAGCACGTCGAGCTCAGTAGGTGAGCTCTTTCCGGGGAAACCGCAGCACTTGTTCAAATGGTAACTTGCTTTCTTTTTTATTTTTCTTCTAATTAACCTCAAAAAACTTTATATATACTTTTATTTTATGTCTTTGTAGGTGTTTCAGGAATATATTAGATATGTTATTGCATTGATATTCGTCTTATCAGTTGACCTTTGGTCATCGCTTCTGATTCTTGGCGTCAATCCACAGTTCGTGATGTTTTTTCTGGTTTTCATTTTGTCACTTGTGACGTTTTTAGTTTTAAATTTTATTTGGAGCGATCGGGTTGTTCGTTCCATTGGTTGGCTTCGTCAGAGGCGATTAGCGCTTCAGACTGGATATATTGCTCTTTTTGCTTACGGGCGCATTGTAGTCAGTAGTAAGGATGAATGGTGCATCGCCTTTCTCTCATATTCTATCCTGTGTGGAATGAGTTTTCTGGGTTTTTGTCTGTCATCGAAGATTTTGTTGTGGCGGTTGAATCTATATCGACTCATTCTGGTGCCGCTGCGTTGGAGTTGACGGTTCTTAGTCAGCACCCTGTACAGACCGAGCTGACCTACTGAAACGCTCTGTCAAAACTGGCGTCTTCCTCGTTTGCTCACCTGAACAAAGAGGTTTTGGTGGAGGTAGTCCCCCAAAAAAGCATCGAACAGATCGAAGTCTTGGCTAAAGACAGCCCGGCCTCTTGAATGACTTTCCGTGAATTCCACTCACCGGAAGACTAAATTGACCGTCGAATTTTCCCCGGGTACAACCTCGGGACTCTCCTGTTAGTCACCCTAAAGACCTTTTCTTGTTTGTTTTGCAGGGTTTGGACACACTCTTCTTATCAGCACGTCGAGCTCAGTAGGTGAGCTCGTTCCGGGGAAACCGCAGTAATTGTTCAAATGGTAACTTGCTTTCTTTTTTATTTTTCTTCTGATTAACCTCAAACAACTTTATATATACTTTTATTTTATGTCTTTGAAGGTGTTTCAGGAATATATTAGATATGTTATTGCATTGATATTCGTCTTATCAGTTGACCTTTGGTCATCTCTTCTGATTCTTGGCTTCAATCCACAGTTCGTGATGTTTTTTCTGGTTTTCATTTTCTCACTTGTGTCGTTTTTAGTTTTAAATTTTATTTGGAGCGATCGGGTTGTTCGTTCCATTGGTTGGCTTCGTCGGAGGCGATTAGCGCTTCAGACTGGGTATATTGCTCTTTTTGCTTACGGGCGCATTGTAGTCAGTAGTAAGGATGAATGGTGCGTCGCCTTTCTCTCATGTTCTATCCTGTGTGGAATGAGTTTTCTGGGTTTTTCTCTGTTGCCGAAGATTTTGTTGTGGCGGTTGAATCTATATCGACTCATTCTGGTGCCGCTGCATTGGAGTTGATGGTACTTCGTCAGCACCCTGTACAGGCCAGCTGTGCTGCTGGCCTGTATATCTTGGCGAAAGCTATAATGGTAGGTCTGCGACCAACTTTTTATCATCTTCTACGTTTGGTGCTTTTCTGTCAAAAACTGCCTTAATTAGAATTTGTGATTTAGAATTAAAATGGCACTTTGTGTTTGCAGTGCGTTGGTGCTGACCCAACAGCGTTCCTTGGATGCCTGACCTTCCTCTACCCCGGGTGAACCACGGGTGAAGGCTGCTGGTAGAAGGAGATCTGCTGGCGGAACCGCATGTTTAACGGCAAAAGTTGACTGGCTGGAAGTCCCGAAAAATTTTAGCACTCAAAAGTACTCCGGTTATTGTTACATTTTTTAATGATTTTAGCTTAATTTTTCATCCAAATTTGCATCCTGAAGAAGCGCTGCGGCTTCGCCGGACCGAGCTGACCTACTGAAACGCTCTGTCAAAACTGGCGTCTTCCTCGTTAGCTCACCTGAACAAAGAGGTTTTGGTGGAGGTAGTCACCCAAAAAAGCATCGACCAGATCGAAGTTTTGGCTAAAGACAGCCCGGCCTCTTGGATGACTTCCCGTGAATTTCACTCATCGGAAAACTAATTTGACCGTCGAAGTGTCCCCGGGTACAACCTCGGGGCTCTCCAGTTAGTCACCCTAGAGACCTTTTCTTGTTTGTTTCGCAGGGTTTGGACACGCTGTTCTCATCAGCACGTCGTGCTCAGTAGGTGAGCTCGTTCCGGGGAAACCGCCTCGCTTGTTCAAATGGTAACTTGCTTTCTTTTTTATTGTTCTTCTAATTAACCACCAAGAACTTTATATATATTTTTATTCTATGTCTTTGTAGGCGTTTCAAGAATATATTAGATATGTTATTGCATTGATATTCGTCTTATCAGTTGACCTTTGGTCATCTCTTCTGATTCTTGGCGTCAATCCACAGTTCGTGATGTTTTTTCTGATTTTTATTTTTCCACCGTGACATTTTTAGTTTTAAATTTTATTTGGAGCGATCGGGTTGTTCGTTCCATTGGTTGGCTTCGTCGGAGGCGATTATCGCTTCAGACTGGGTATATTGCTCTTTTTGCTAACGGGCGCATTGTAGTCAGTAGTAAGGATGAATGGTGCGTCGCCTTTCTCTCATGTTCTATCCTGTGTGGAATGAGTTTTCTGGGTTTTTGTCTGTCATCGAAGATTTTGTTGTGGCGGTTGAATCTATATCGACTCATTCTGGTGCCGCTGCGTTGGAGTTGACGGTTCTTAGTCAGCACCCTGTACAGACCGATCTGACCTACTGAAACGCTCTGTCAAAACTGGCGTCTTCCTCGTTTGCTCACCTGAACAAAGAGGTTTTGGTGGAGGTAGTCCCCCAAAAAAGCATCGAACAGATCGAAGTCTTGGCTAAAGACAGCCCGGCCTCTTGGATGACTTCCCGTGAATTCCACTCACCGGAATACTAACTTGACCGTCGAAGTTTCCCCGGGTACAACCTCGGGACTCTCCTGTTAGTCACCCTAGAGACCTTTTCTTGTGTGTTTCGCAGGGTTTGGACACACTCTTCTCATCAGCACGTCGAGCTCAGTAGGTGAGCTCTTTCCGGGGAAACCGCAGCACTTGTTCAAATGGTAACTTGCTTTCTTTTTTATTTTTCTTCTAATTAACCTCAAAAAACTTTATATATACTTTTATTTTATGTCTTTATAGGTGTTTCAGGAATATATTAGATATGTTATTGCATTGATATTCGTCTTATCAGTTGACCTTTGGTCATCGCTTCTGATTCTTGGCGTCAATCCACAGTTCGTGATGTTTTTTCTGGTTTTCATTTTGTCACTTGTGACGTTTTTAGTTTTAAATTTTATTTGGAGCGATCGGGTTGTTCGTTCCATTGGTTGGCTTCGTCAGAGGCGATTAGCGCTTCAGACTGGGTATATTGATCTTTTTGCTTACGGGCGCATTGTAGTCAGTAGTAAGGATGAATGGTGCGTCGCCTTTCTTTCATGTTCTATCCTGTGTGGAATGAGTTTTCTGGGTTTTTGTCTGTCATCGAAGATTTTGTTGTGGCGGTTGAATCTATATCGACTCATTCTGGTGCCGCTGCGTTGGAGTTGACGGTTCTTAGTCAGCACCCTGTACAGACCGAGCTGACCTACTGAAACGCTCTGTCAAAACTGGCGTCTTCCTCGTTTGCTCACCTGAACAAAGAGGTTTTGGTGGAGGTAGTCCCCCAAAAAAGCATCGAACAGATCGAAGTCTTGGCTAAAGACAGCCCGGCCTCTTGGATGACTTCCCGTGAATTCCACTCACCGAAAGACTAATTTGACCGTCGAAGTTTCCCCGGGTACAACCTCGGGACTCTCCTGTTAGTCACCCTAGAGACCTTTTCTTGTGTGTTTCGCAGGGTTTGGACACACTCTTCTCATCAGCACGTCGAGCTCAGTAGGTGAGCTCTTTCCGGGGAAACCGCAGCACTTGTTCAAATGGTAACTTGCTTTCTTTTTTATTTTTCTTCTAATTAACCTCAAAAAACTTTATATATACTTTTATTTTATGTCTTTGTAGGTGTTTCAGGAATATATTAGATATGTTATTGCATTGATATTCGTCTTATCAGTTGACCTTTGGTCATCGCTTCTGATTCTTGGCGTCAATCCACAGTTCGTGATGTTTTTTCTGGTTTTCATTTTGTCACTTGTGACGTTTTTAGTTTTAAATTTTATTTGGAGCGATCGGGTTGTTCGTTCCATTGGTTGGCTTCGTCAGAGGCGATTAGCGCTTCAGACTGGATATATTGCTCTTTTTGCTTACGGGCGCATTGTAGTCAGTAGTAAGGATGAATGGTGCGTCGCCTTTATCTCATATTCTATCCTGTGTGGACTGAGTTTTCTGGGTTTTTGTCTGTCATCGAAGATTTTGTTGTGGCGGTTGAATCTATATCGACTCATTCTGGTGCCGCTGCGTTGGAGTTGACGGTTCTTAGTCAGCACCCTGTACAGACCGAGCTGACCTACTGAAACGCTCTGTCAAAACTGGCGTCTTCCTCGTTTGCTCACCTGAACAAAGAGGTTTTGGTGGAGGTAGTCCCCCAAAAAAGCATCGAACAGATCGAAGTCTTGGCTAAAGACAGCCCGGCCTCTTGGATGACTTCCCGTGAATTCCACTCACCGGAAGACTAACTTGACCGTCGAAGTTTCCCCGGGTACAACCTCGGGACTCTCCTGTTAGTCACCCTAGAGACCTTTTCTTGTGTGTTTCGCAGGGTTTGGACACACTCTTCTCATCAGCACGTCGAGCTCAGTAGGTGAGCTCTTTCCGGGGAAACCGCAGCACTTGTTCAAATGGTAACTTGCTTTCTTTTTTATTTTTCTTCTAATTAACCTCAAAAAACTTTATATATACTTTTATTTTATGTCTTTGTAGGTGTTTCAGGAATATATTAGATATGTTATTGCATTGATATTCGTCTTATCAGTTGACCTTTGGTCATCGCTTCTGATTCTTGGCGTCAATCCACAGTTCGTGATGTTTTTTCTGGTTTTCATTTTGTCACTTGTGACGTTTTTAGTTTTAAATTTTATTTGGAGCGATCGGGTTGTTCGTTCCATTGGTTGGCTTCGTCAGAGGCGATTAGCGCTTCAGACTGGATATATTGCTCTTTTTGCTTACGGGCGCATTGTAGTCAGTAGTAAGGATGAATGGTGCATCGCCTTTCTCTCATATTCTATCCTGTGTGGAATGAGTTTTCTGGGTTTTTGTCTGTCATCGAAGATTTTGTTGTGGCGGTTGAATCTATATCGACTCATTCTGGTGCCGCTGCGTTGGAGTTGACGGTTCTTAGTCAGCACCCTGTACAGACCGAGCTGACCTACTGAAACGCTCTGTCAAAACTGGCGTCTTCCTCGTTTGCTCACCTGAACAAAGAGGTTTTGGTGGAGGTAGTCCCCCAAAAAAGCATCGAACAGATCGAAGTCTTGGCTAAAGACAGCCCGGCCTCTTGAATGACTTTCCGTGAATTCCACTCACCGGAAGACTAAATTGACCGTCGAATTTTCCCCGGGTACAACCTCGGGACTCTCCTGTTAGTCACCCTAAAGACCTTTTCTTGTTTGTTTTGCAGGGTTTGGACACACTCTTCTTATCAGCACGTCGAGCTCAGTAGGTGAGCTCGTTCCGGGGAAACCGCAGTAATTGTTCAAATGGTAACTTGCTTTCTTTTTTATTTTTCTTCTGATTAACCTCAAACAACTTTATATATACTTTTATTTTATGTCTTTGAAGGTGTTTCAGGAATATATTAGATATGTTATTGCATTGATATTCGTCTTATCAGTTGACCTTTGGTCATCTCTTCTGATTCTTGGCTTCAATCCACAGTTCGTGATGTTTTTTCTGGTTTTCATTTTCTCACTTGTGTCGTTTTTAGTTTTAAATTTTATTTGGAGCGATCGGGTTGTTCGTTCCATTGGTTGGCTTCGTCGGAGGCGATTAGCGCTTCAGACTGGGTATATTGCTCTTTTTGCTTACGGGCGCATTGTAGTCAGTAGTAAGGATGAATGGTGCGTCGCCTTTCTCTCATGTTCTATCCTGTGTGGAATGAGTTTTCTGGGTTTTTCTCTGTTGCCGAAGATTTTGTTGTGGCGGTTGAATCTATATCGACTCATTCTGGTGCCGCTGCATTGGAGTTGATGGTACTTCGTCAGCACCCTGTACAGGCCAGCTGTGCTGCTGGCCTGTATATCTTGGCGAAAGCTATAATGGTAGGTCTGCGACCAACTTTTTATCATCTTCTACGTTTGGTGCTTTTCTGTCAAAAACTGCCTTAATTAGAATTTGTGATTTAGAATTAAAATGGCACTTTGTGTTTGCAGTGCGTTGGTGCTGACCCAACAGCGTTCCTTGGATGCCTGACCTTCCTCTACCCCGGGTGAACCACGGGTGAAGGCTGCTGGTAGAAGGAGATCTGCTGGCGGAACCGCATGTTTAACGGCAAAAGTTGACTGGCTGGAAGTCCCGAAAAATTTTAGCACTCAAAAGTACTCCGGTTATTGTTACATTTTTTAATGATTTTAGCTTAATTTTTCATCCAAATTTGCATCCTGAAGAAGCGCTGCGGCTTCGCCGGACCGAGCTGACCTACTGAAACGCTCTGTCAAAACTGGCGTCTTCCTCGTTAGCTCACCTGAACAAAGAGGTTTTGGTGGAGGTAGTCACCCAAAAAAGCATCGACCAGATCGAAGTTTTGGCTAAAGACAGCCCGGCCTCTTGGATGACTTCCCGTGAATTTCACTCATCGGAAAACTAATTTGACCGTCGAAGTGTCCCCGGGTACAACCTCGGGGCTCTCCAGTTAGTCACCCTAGAGACCTTTTCTTGTTTGTTTCGCAGGGTTTGGACACGCTGTTCTCATCAGCACGTCGTGCTCAGTAGGTGAGCTCGTTCCGGGGAAACCGCCTCGCTTGTTCAAATGGTAACTTGCTTTCTTTTTTATTGTTCTTCTAATTAACCACCAAGAACTTTATATATATTTTTATTCTATGTCTTTGTAGGCGTTTCAAGAATATATTAGATATGTTATTGCATTGATATTCGTCTTATCAGTTGACCTTTGGTCATCTCTTCTGATTCTTGGCGTCAATCCACAGTTCGTGATGTTTTTTCTGATTTTTATTTTTCCACCGTGACATTTTTAGTTTTAAATTTTATTTGGAGCGATCGGGTTGTTCGTTCCATTGGTTGGCTTCGTCGGAGGCGATTATCGCTTCAGACTGGGTATATTGCTCTTTTTGCTAACGGGCGCATTGTAGTCAGTAGTAAGGATGAATGGTGCGTCGCCTTTCTCTCATGTTCTATCCTGTGTGGAATGAGTTTTCTGGGTTTTTGTCTGTCATCGAAGATTTTGTTGTGGCGGTTGAATCTATATCGACTCATTCTGGTGCCGCTGCGTTGGAGTTGACGGTTCTTAGTCAGCACCCTGTACAGACCGATCTGACCTACTGAAACGCTCTGTCAAAACTGGCGTCTTCCTCGTTTGCTCACCTGAACAAAGAGGTTTTGGTGGAGGTAGTCCCCCAAAAAAGCATCGAACAGATCGAAGTCTTGGCTAAAGACAGCCCGGCCTCTTGGATGACTTCCCGTGAATTCCACTCACCGGAATACTAACTTGACCGTCGAAGTTTCCCCGGGTACAACCTCGGGACTCTCCTGTTAGTCACCCTAGAGACCTTTTCTTGTGTGTTTCGCAGGGTTTGGACACACTCTTCTCATCAGCACGTCGAGCTCAGTAGGTGAGCTCTTTCCGGGGAAACCGCAGCACTTGTTCAAATGGTAACTTGCTTTCTTTTTTATTTTTCTTCTAATTAACCTCAAAAAACTTTATATATACTTTTATTTTATGTCTTTATAGGTGTTTCAGGAATATATTAGATATGTTATTGCATTGATATTCGTCTTATCAGTTGACCTTTGGTCATCGCTTCTGATTCTTGGCGTCAATCCACAGTTCGTGATGTTTTTTCTGGTTTTCATTTTGTCACTTGTGACGTTTTTAGTTTTAAATTTTATTTGGAGCGATCGGGTTGTTCGTTCCATTGGTTGGCTTCGTCAGAGGCGATTAGCGCTTCAGACTGGGTATATTGATCTTTTTGCTTACGGGCGCATTGTAGTCAGTAGTAAGGATGAATGGTGCGTCGCCTTTCTTTCATGTTCTATCCTGTGTGGAATGAGTTTTCTGGGTTTTTGTCTGTCATCGAAGATTTTGTTGTGGCGGTTGAATCTATATCGACTCATTCTGGTGCCGCTGCGTTGGAGTTGACGGTTCTTAGTCAGCACCCTGTACAGACCGAGCTGACCTACTGAAACGCTCTGTCAAAACTGGCGTCTTCCTCGTTTGCTCACCTGAACAAAGAGGTTTTGGTGGAGGTAGTCCCCCAAAAAAGCATCGAACAGATCGAAGTCTTGGCTAAAGACAGCCCGGCCTCTTGGATGACTTCCCGTGAATTCCACTCACCGAAAGACTAATTTGACCGTCGAAGTTTCCCCGGGTACAACCTCGGGACTCTCCTGTTAGTCACCCTAGAGACCTTTTCTTGTGTGTTTCGCAGGGTTTGGACACACTCTTCTCATCAGCACGTCGAGCTCAGTAGGTGAGCTCTTTCCGGGGAAACCGCAGCACTTGTTCAAATGGTAACTTGCTTTCTTTTTTATTTTTCTTCTAATTAACCTCAAAAAACTTTATATATACTTTTATTTTATGTCTTTGTAGGTGTTTCAGGAATATATTAGATATGTTATTGCATTGATATTCGTCTTATCAGTTGACCTTTGGTCATCGCTTCTGATTCTTGGCGTCAATCCACAGTTCGTGATGTTTTTTCTGGTTTTCATTTTGTCACTTGTGACGTTTTTAGTTTTAAATTTTATTTGGAGCGATCGGGTTGTTCGTTCCATTGGTTGGCTTCGTCAGAGGCGATTAGCGCTTCAGACTGGATATATTGCTCTTTTTGCTTACGGGCGCATTGTAGTCAGTAGTAAGGATGAATGGTGCGTCGCCTTTATCTCATATTCTATCCTGTGTGGACTGAGTTTTCTGGGTTTTTGTCTGTCATCGAAGATTTTGTTGTGGCGGTTGAATCTATATCGACTCATTCTGGTGCCGCTGCGTTGGAGTTGACGGTTCTTAGTCAGCACCCTGTACAGACCGAGCTGACCTACTGAAACGCTCTGTCAAAACTGGCGTCTTCCTCGTTTGCTCACCTGAACAAAGAGGTTTTGGTGGAGGTAGTCCCCCAAAAAAGCATCGAACAGATCGAAGTCTTGGCTAAAGACAGCCCGGCCTCTTGGATGACTTCCCGTGAATTCCACTCACCGGAAGACTAACTTGACCGTCGAAGTTTCCCCGGGTACAACCTCGGGACTCTCCTGTTAGTCACCCTAGAGACCTTTTCTTGTGTGTTTCGCAGGGTTTGGACACACTCTTCTCATCAGCACGTCGAGCTCAGTAGGTGAGCTCTTTCCGGGGAAACCGCAGCACTTGTTCAAATGGTAACTTGCTTTCTTTTTTATTTTTCTTCTAATTAACCTCAAAAAACTTTATATATACTTTTATTTTATGTCTTTGTAGGTGTTTCAGGAATATATTAGATATGTTATTGCATTGATATTCGTCTTATCAGTTGACCTTTGGTCATCGCTTCTGATTCTTGGCGTCAATCCACAGTTCGTGATGTTTTTTCTGGTTTTCATTTTGTCACTTGTGACGTTTTTAGTTTTAAATTTTATTTGGAGCGATCGGGTTGTTCGTTCCATTGGTTGGCTTCGTCAGAGGCGATTAGCGCTTCAGACTGGATATATTGCTCTTTTTGCTTACGGGCGCATTGTAGTCAGTAGTAAGGATGAATGGTGCATCGCCTTTCTCTCATATTCTATCCTGTGTGGAATGAGTTTTCTGGGTTTTTGTCTGTCATCGAAGATTTTGTTGTGGCGGTTGAATCTATATCGACTCATTCTGGTGCCGCTGCGTTGGAGTTGACGGTTCTTAGTCAGCACCCTGTACAGACCGAGCTGACCTACTGAAACGCTCTGTCAAAACTGGCGTCTTCCTCGTTTGCTCACCTGAACAAAGAGGTTTTGGTGGAGGTAGTCCCCCAAAAAAGCATCGAACAGATCGAAGTCTTGGCTAAAGACAGCCCGGCCTCTTGAATGACTTTCCGTGAATTCCACTCACCGGAAGACTAAATTGACCGTCGAATTTTCCCCGGGTACAACCTCGGGACTCTCCTGTTAGTCACCCTAAAGACCTTTTCTTGTTTGTTTTGCAGGGTTTGGACACACTCTTCTTATCAGCACGTCGAGCTCAGTAGGTGAGCTCGTTCCGGGGAAACCGCAGTAATTGTTCAAATGGTAACTTGCTTTCTTTTTTATTTTTCTTCTGATTAACCTCAAACAACTTTATATATACTTTTATTTTATGTCTTTGAAGGTGTTTCAGGAATATATTAGATATGTTATTGCATTGATATTCGTCTTATCAGTTGACCTTTGGTCATCTCTTCTGATTCTTGGCTTCAATCCACAGTTCGTGATGTTTTTTCTGGTTTTCATTTTCTCACTTGTGTCGTTTTTAGTTTTAAATTTTATTTGGAGCGATCGGGTTGTTCGTTCCATTGGTTGGCTTCGTCGGAGGCGATTAGCGCTTCAGACTGGGTATATTGCTCTTTTTGCTTACGGGCGCATTGTAGTCAGTAGTAAGGATGAATGGTGCGTCGCCTTTCTCTCATGTTCTATCCTGTGTGGAATGAGTTTTCTGGGTTTTTCTCTGTTGCCGAAGATTTTGTTGTGGCGGTTGAATCTATATCGACTCATTCTGGTGCCGCTGCATTGGAGTTGATGGTACTTCGTCAGCACCCTGTACAGGCCAGCTGTGCTGCTGGCCTGTATATCTTGGCGAAAGCTATAATGGTAGGTCTGCGACCAACTTTTTATCTTCTTCTACGTTTGGTGCTTTTCTGTCAAAAACTGCCTTAATTAGAATTTGTGATTTAGAATTAAAATGGCACTTTGTGTTTGCAGTGCGTTGGTGCTGACCCAACAGCGTTCCTTGGATGCCTGACCTTCCTCTACCCCGGGTGAACCACGGGTGAAGGCTGCTGGTAGAAGGAGATCTGCTGGCGGAACCGCATGTTTAACGGCAAAAGTTGACTGGCTGGAAGTCCCGAAAAATTTTAGCACTCAAAAGTACTCCGGTTATTGTTACATTTTTTAATGATTTTAGCTTAATTTTTCATCCAAATTTGCATCCTGAAGAAGCGCTGCGGCTTCGCCGGACCGAGCTGACCTACTGAAACGCTCTGTCAAAACTGGCGTCTTCCTCGTTAGCTCACCTGAACAAAGAGGTTTTGGTGGAGGTAGTCACCCAAAAAAGCATCGACCAGATCGAAGTTTTGGCTAAAGACAGCCCGGCCTCTTGGATGACTTCCCGTGAATTTCACTCATCGGAAAACTAATTTGACCGTCGAAGTGTCCCCGGGTACAACCTCGGGGCTCTCCAGTTAGTCACCCTAGAGACCTTTTCTTGTTTGTTTCGCAGGGTTTGGACACGCTGTTCTCATCAGCACGTCGAACTCAGTAGGTGAGCTCGTTCCGGGGAAACCGCCTCGCTTGTTCAAATGGTAACTTGCTTTCTTTTTTATTGTTCTTCTAATTAACCACCAAGAACTTTATATATATTTTTATTCTATGTCTTTGTAGGCGTTTCAAGAATATATTAGATATGTTATTGCATTGATATTCGTCTTATCAGTTGACCTTTGGTCATCTCTTCTGATTCTTGGCGTCAATCCACAGTTCGTGATGTTTTTTCTGATTTTTATTTTTCCACCGTGACATTTTTAGTTTTAAATTTTATTTGGAGCGATCGGGTTGTTCGTTCCATTGGTTGGCTTCGTCGGAGGCGATTATCGCTTCAGACTGGGTATATTGCTCTTTTTGCTAACGGGCGCATTGTAGTCAGTAGTAAGGATGAATGGTGCGTCGCCTTTCTCTCATGTTCTATCCTGTGTGGAATGAGTTTTCTGGGTTTTTGTCTGTCATCGAAGATTTTGTTGTGGCGGTTGAATCTATATCGACTCATTCTGGTGCCGCTGCGTTGGAGTTGACGGTTCTTAGTCAGCACCCTGTACAGACCGATCTGACCTACTGAAACGCTCTGTCAAAACTGGCGTCTTCCTCGTTTGCTCACCTGAACAAAGAGGTTTTGGTGGAGGTAGTCCCCCAAAAAAGCATCGAACAGATCGAAGTCTTGGCTAAAGACAGCCCGGCCTCTTGGATGACTTCCCGTGAATTCCACTCACCGGAAGACTAACTTGACCGTCGAAGTTTCCCCGGGTACAACCTCGGGACTCTCCTGTTAGTCACCCTAGAGACCTTTTCTTGTGTGTTTCGCAGGGTTTGGACACACTCTTCTCATCAGCACGTCGAGCTCAGTAGGTGAGCTCTTTCCGGGGAAACCGCAGCACTTGTTCAAATGGTAACTTGCTTTCTTTTTTATTTTTCTTCTAATTAACCTCAAAAAACTTTATATATACTTTTATTTTATGTCTTTATAGGTGTTTCAGGAATATATTAGATATGTTATTGCATTGATATTCGTCTTATCAGTTGACCTTTGGTCATCGCTTCTGATTCTTGGCGTCAATCCACAGTTCGTGATGTTTTTTCTGGTTTTCATTTTGTCACTTGTGACGTTTTTAGTTTTAAATTTTATTTGGAGCGATCGGGTTGTTCGTTCCATTGGTTGGCTTCGTCAGAGGCGATTAGCGCTTCAGACTGGGTATATTGATCTTTTTGCTTACGGGCGCATTGTAGTCAGTAGTAAGGATGAATGGTGCGTCGCCTTTCTTTCATGTTCTATCCTGTGTGGAATGAGTTTTCTGGGTTTTTGTCTGTCATCGAAGATTTTGTTGTGGCGGTTGAATCTATATCGACTCATTCTGGTGCCGCTGCGTTGGAGTTGACGGTTCTTAGTCAGCACCCTGTACAGACCGAGCTGACCTACTGAAACGCTCTGTCAAAACTGGCGTCTTCCTCGTTTGCTCACCTGAACAAAGAGGTTTTGGTGGAGGTAGTCCCCCAAAAAAGCATCGAACAGATCGAAGTCTTGGCTAAAGACAGCCCGGCCTCTTGGATGACTTCCCGTGAATTCCACTCACCGAAAGACTAATTTGACCGTCGAAGTTTCCCCGGGTACAACCTCGGGACTCTCCTGTTAGTCACCCTAGAGACCTTTTCTTGTTTGTTTTGCAGGGTTTGGACACACTCTTCTCATCAGCACGTCGAGCTCAGTAGGTGAGCTCGTTCCGGGGAAACCGCAGTAATTGTTCAAATGGTAACTTGCTTTCTTTTTTATTTTTCTTCTGATTAACCTCAAACAACTTTATATATACTTTTATTTTATGTCTTTGAAGGTGTTTCAGGAATATATTAGATATGTTATTGCATTGATATTCGTCTTATCAGTTGACCTTTGGTCATCTCTTCTGATTCTTGGCTTCAATCCACAGTTCGTGATGTTTTTTCTGGTTTTCATTTTCTCACTTGTGACGTTTTTAGTTTTAAATTTTATTTGGAGCGATCGGGTTGTTCGTTCCATTGGTTGGCTTCGTCGGAGGCGATTAGCGCTTCAGACTGGGTATATTGCTCTTTTTGCTTACGGGCGCATTGTAGTCAGTAGTAAGGATGAATGGTGCGTCGCCTTTCTCTCATGTTCTATCCTGTGTGGAATGAGTTTTCTGGGTTTTTCTCTGTTGCCGAAGATTTTGTTGTGGCGGTTGAATCTATATCGACTCATTCTGGTGCCGCTGCATTGGAGTTGATGGTACTTCGTCAGCACCCTGTACAGGCCAGCTGTGCTGCTGGCCTGTATATCTTGGCGAAAGCTATAATGGTAGGTCTGCGACCAACTTTTTATCTTCTTCTACGTTTGGTGCTTTTCTGTCAAAAACTGCCTTAATTAGAATTTGTGATTTAGAATTAAAATGGCACTTTGTGTTTGCAGTGCGTTGGTGCTGACCCAACAGCGTTCCTTGGATGCCTGACCTTCCTCTACCCCGGGTGAACCACGGGTGAAGGCTGCTGGTAGAAGGAGATCTGCTGGCGGAACCGCATGTTTAACGGCAAAAGTTGACTGGCTGGAAGTCCCGAAAAATTTTAGCACTCAAAAGTACTCCGGTTATTGTTACATTTTTTAATGATTTTAGCTTAATTTTTCATCCAAATTTGCATCCTGAAGAAGCGCTGCGGCTTCGCCGGACCGAGCTGACCTACTGAAACGCTCTGTCAAAACTGGCGTCTTCCTCGTTAGCTCACCTGAACAAAGAGGTTTTGGTGGAGGTAGTCACCCAAAAAAGCATCGACCAGATCGAAGTTTTGGCTAAAGACAGCCCGGCCTCTTGGATGACTTCCCGTGAATTTCACTCATCGGAAAACTAATTTGACCGTCGAAGTGTCCCCGGGTACAACCTCGGGGCTCTCCAGTTAGTCACCCTAGAGACCTTTTCTTGTTTGTTTCGCAGGGTTTGGACACGCTGTTCTCATCAGCACGTCGTGCTCAGTAGGTGAGCTCGTTCCGGGGAAACCGCCTCGCTTGTTCAAATGGTAACTTGCTTTCTTTTTTATTGTTCTTCTAATTAACCACCAAGAACTTTATATATATTTTTATTCTATGTCTTTGTAGGCGTTTCAAGAATATATTAGATATGTTATTGCATTGATATTCGTCTTATCAGTTGACCTTTGGTCATCTCTTCTGATTCTTGGCGTCAATCCACAGTTCGTGATGTTTTTTCTGATTTTTATTTTTCCACCGTGACATTTTTAGTTTTAAATTTTATTTGGAGCGATCGGGTTGTTCGTTCCATTGGTTGGCTTCGTCGGAGGCGATTATCGCTTCAGACTGGGTATATTGCTCTTTTTGCTAACGGGCGCATTGTAGTCAGTAGTAAGGATGAATGGTGCGTCGCCTTTCTCTCATGTTCTATCCTGTGTGGAATGAGTTTTCTGGGTTTTTGTCTGTCATCGAAGATTTTGTTGTGGCGGTTGAATCTATATCGACTCATTCTGGTGCCGCTGCGTTGGAGTTGACGGTTCTTAGTCAGCACCCTGTACAGACCGATCTGACCTACTGAAACGCTCTGTCAAAACTGGCGTCTTCCTCGTTTGCTCACCTGAACAAAGAGGTTTTGGTGGAGGTAGTCCCCCAAAAAAGCATCGAACAGATCGAAGTCTTGGCTAAAGACAGCCCGGCCTCTTGGATGACTTCCCGTGAATTCCACTCACCGGAATACTAACTTGACCGTCGAAGTTTCCCCGGGTACAACCTCGGGACTCTCCTGTTAGTCACCCTAGAGACCTTTTCTTGTGTGTTTCGCAGGGTTTGGACACACTCTTCTCATCAGCACGTCGAGCTCAGTAGGTGAGCTCTTTCCGGGGAAACCGCAGCACTTGTTCAAATGGTAACTTGCTTTCTTTTTTATTTTTCTTCTAATTAACCTCAAAAAACTTTATATATACTTTTATTTTATGTCTTTATAGGTGTTTCAGGAATATATTAGATATGTTATTGCATTGATATTCGTCTTATCAGTTGACCTTTGGTCATCGCTTCTGATTCTTGGCGTCAATCCACAGTTCGTGATGTTTTTTCTGGTTTTCATTTTGTCACTTGTGACGTTTTTAGTTTTAAATTTTATTTGGAGCGATCGGGTTGTTCGTTCCATTGGTTGGCTTCGTCAGAGGCGATTAGCGCTTCAGACTGGGTATATTGATCTTTTTGCTTACGGGCGCATTGTAGTCAGTAGTAAGGATGAATGGTGCGTCGCCTTTCTTTCATGTTCTATCCTGTGTGGAATGAGTTTTCTGGGTTTTTGTCTGTCATCGAAGATTTTGTTGTGGCGGTTGAATCTATATCGACTCATTCTGGTGCCGCTGCGTTGGAGTTGACGGTTCTTAGTCAGCACCCTGTACAGACCGAGCTGACCTACTGAAACGCTCTGTCAAAACTGGCGTCTTCCTCGTTTGCTCACCTGAACAAAGAGGTTTTGGTGGAGGTAGTCCCCCAAAAAAGCATCGAACAGATCGAAGTCTTGGCTAAAGACAGCCCGGCCTCTTGGATGACTTCCCGTGAATTCCACTCACCGGAAGACTAATTTGACCGTCGAAGTTTCCCCGGGTACAACCTCGGGACTCTCCTGTTAGTCACCCTAGAGACCTTTTCTTGTGTGTTTCGCAGGGTTTGGACACACTCTTCTCATCAGCACGTCGAGCTCAGTAGGTGAGCTCTTTCCGGGGAAACCGCAGCACTTGTTCAAATGGTAACTTGCTTTCTTTTTTATTTTTCTTCTAATTAACCTCAAAAAACTTTATATATACTTTTATTTTATGTCTTTGTAGGTGTTTCAGGAATATATTAGATATGTTATTGCATTGATATTCGTCTTATCAGTTGACCTTTGGTCATCGCTTCTGATTCTTGGCGTCAATCCACAGTTCGTGATGTTTTTTCTGGTTTTCATTTTGTCACTTGTGACGTTTTTAGTTTTAAATTTTATTTGGAGCGATCGGGTTGTTCGTTCCATTGGTTGGCTTCGTCAGAGGCGATTAGCGCTTCAGACTGGATATATTGCTCTTTTTGCTTACGGGCGCATTGTAGTCAGTAGTAAGGATGAATGGTGCGTCGCCTTTCTCTCATATTCTATCCTGTGTGGAATGAGTTTTCTGGGTTTTTGTCTGTCATCGAAGATTTTGTTGTGGCGGTTGAATCTATATCGACTCATTCTGGTGCCGCTGCGTTGGAGTTGACGGTTCTTAGTCAGCACCCTGTACAGACCGAGCTGACCTACTGAAACGCTCTGTCAAAACTGGCGTCTTCCTCGTTTGCTCACCTGAACAAAGAGGTTTTGGTGGAGGTAGTCCCCCAAAAAAGCATCGAACAGATCGAAGTCTTGGCTAAAGACAGCCCGGCCTCTTGGATGACTTCCCGTGAATTCCACTCACCGGAAGACTAACTTGACCGTCGAAGTTTCCCCGGGTACAACCTCGGGACTCTCCTGTTAGTCACCCTAGAGACCTTTTCTTGTGTGTTTCGCAGGGTTTGGACACACTCTTCTCATCAGCACGTCGAGCTCAGTAGGTGAGCTCTTTCCGGGGAAACCGCAGCACTTGTTCAAATGGTAACTTGCTTTCTTTTTTATTTTTCTTCTAATTAACCTCAAAAAACTTTATATATACTTTTATTTTATGTCTTTGTAGGTGTTTCAGGAATATATTAGATATGTTATTGCATTGATATTCGTCTTATCAGTTGACCTTTGGTCATCGCTTCTGATTCTTGGCGTCAATCCACAGTTCGTGATGTTTTTTCTGGTTTTCATTTTGTCACTTGTGACGTTTTTAGTTTTAAATTTTATTTGGAGCGATCGGGTTGTTCGTTCCATTGGTTGGCTTCGTCAGAGGCGATTAGCGCTTCAGACTGGATATATTGCTCTTTTTGCTTACGGGCGCATTGTAGTCAGTAGTAAGGATGAATGGTGCGTCGCCTTTCTCTCATATTCTATCCTGTGTGGAATGAGTTTTCTGGGTTTTTGTCTGTCATCGAAGATTTTGTTGTGGCGGTTGAATCTATATCGACTCATTCTGGTGCCGCTGCGTTGGAGTTGACGGTTCTTAGTCAGCACCCTGTACAGACCGAGCTGACCTACTGAAACGCTCTGTCAAAACTGGCGTCTTCCTCGTTTGCTCACCTGAACAAAGAGGTTTTGGTGGAGGTAGTCCCCCAAAAAAGCATCGAACAGATCGAAGTCTTGGCTAAAGACAGCCCGGCCTCTTGGATGACTTTCCGTGAATTCCACTCACCGGAAGACTAAATTGACCGTCGAAGTTTCCCCGGGTACAACCTCGGGACTCTCCTGTTAGTCACCCTAAAGACCTTTTCTTGTTTGTTTTGCAGGGTTTGGACACACTCTTCTTATCAGCACGTCGAGCTCAGTAGGTGAGCTCGTTCCGGGGAAACCGCAGTAATTGTTCAAATGGTAACTTGCTTTCTTTTTTATTTTTCTTCTGATTAACCTCAAACAACTTTATATATACTTTTATTTTATGTCTTTGAAGGTGTTTCAGGAATATATTAGATATGTTATTGCATTGATATTCGTCTTATCAGTTGACCTTTGGTCATCTCTTCTGATTCTTGGCTTCAATCCACAGTTCGTGATGTTTTTTCTGGTTTTCATTTTCTCACTTGTGTCGTTTTTAGTTTTAAATTTTATTTGGAGCGATCGGGTTGTTCGTTCCATTGGTTGGCTTCGTCGGAGGCGATTAGCGCTTCAGACTGGGTATATTGCTCTTTTTGCTTACGGGCGCATTGTAGTCAGTAGTAAGGATGAATGGTGCGTCGCCTTTCTCTCATGTTCTATCCTGTGTGGAATGAGTTTTCTGGGTTTTTCTCTGTTGCCGAAGATTTTGTTGTGGCGGTTGAATCTATATCGACTCATTCTGGTGCCGCTGCATTGGAGTTGATGGTACTTCGTCAGCACCCTGTACAGGCCAGCTGTGCTGCTGGCCTGTATATCTTGGCGAAAGCTATAATGGTAGGTCTGCGACCAACTTTTTATCATCTTCTACGTTTGGTGCTTTTCTGTCAAAAACTGCCTTAATTAGAATTTGTGATTTAGAATTAAAATGGCACTTTGTGTTTGCAGTGCGTTGGTGCTGACCCAACAGCGTTCCTTGGATGCCTGACCTTCCTCTACCCCGGGTGAACCACGGGTGAAGGCTGCTGGTAGAAGGAGATCTGCTGGCGGAACCGCATGTTTAACGGCAAAAGTTGACTGGCTGGAAGTCCCGAAAAATTTTAGCACTCAAAAGTACTCCGGTTATTGTTACATTTTTTAATGATTTTAGCTTAATTTTTCATCCAAATTTGCATCCTGAAGAAGCGCTGCGGCTTCGCCGGACCGAGCTGACCTACTGAAACGCTCTGTCAAAACTGGCGTCTTCCTCGTTAGCTCACCTGAACAAAGAGGTTTTGGTGGAGGTAGTCACCCAAAAAAGCATCGACCAGATCGAAGTTTTGGCTAAAGACAGCCCGGCCTCTTGGATGACTTCCCGTGAATTTCACTCATCGGAAAACTAATTTGACCGTCGAAGTGTCCCCGGGTACAACCTCGGGGCTCTCCAGTTAGTCACCCTAGAGACCTTTTCTTGTTTGTTTCGCAGGGTTTGGACACGCTGTTCTCATCAGCACGTCGAACTCAGTAGGTGAGCTCGTTCCGGGGAAACCGCCTCGCTTGTTCAAATGGTAACTTGCTTTCTTTTTTATTGTTCTTCTAATTAACCACCAAGAACTTTATATATATTTTTATTCTATGTCTTTGTAGGCGTTTCAAGAATATATTAGATATGTTATTGCATTGATATTCGTCTTATCAGTTGACCTTTGGTCATCTCTTCTGATTCTTGGCGTCAATCCACAGTTCGTGATGTTTTTTCTGATTTTTATTTTTCCACCGTGACATTTTTAGTTTTAAATTTTATTTGGAGCGATCGGGTTGTTCGTTCCATTGGTTGGCTTCGTCGGAGGCGATTATCGCTTCAGACTGGGTATATTGCTCTTTTTGCTAACGGGCGCATTGTAGTCAGTAGTAAGGATGAATGGTGCGTCGCCTTTCTCTCATGTTCTATCCTGTGTGGAATGAGTTTTCTGGGTTTTTGTCTGTCATCGAAGATTTTGTTGTGGCGGTTGAATCTATATCGACTCATTCTGGTGCCGCTGCGTTGGAGTTGACGGTTCTTAGTCAGCACCCTGTACAGACCGATCTGACCTACTGAAACGCTCTGTCAAAACTGGCGTCTTCCTCGTTTGCTCACCTGAACAAAGAGGTTTTGGTGGAGGTAGTCCCCCAAAAAAGCATCGAACAGATCGAAGTCTTGGCTAAAGACAGCCCGGCCTCTTGGATGACTTCCCGTGAATTCCACTCACCGGAAGACTAACTTGACCGTCGAAGTTTCCCCGGGTACAACCTCGGGACTCTCCTGTTAGTCACCCTAGAGACCTTTTCTTGTGTGTTTCGCAGGGTTTGGACACACTCTTCTCATCAGCACGTCGAGCTCAGTAGGTGAGCTCTTTCCGGGGAAACCGCAGCACTTGTTCAAATGGTAACTTGCTTTCTTTTTTATTTTTCTTCTAATTAACCTCAAAAAACTTTATATATACTTTTATTTTATGTCTTTATAGGTGTTTCAGGAATATATTAGATATGTTATTGCATTGATATTCGTCTTATCAGTTGACCTTTGGTCATCGCTTCTGATTCTTGGCGTCAATCCACAGTTCGTGATGTTTTTTCTGGTTTTCATTTTGTCACTTGTGACGTTTTTAGTTTTAAATTTTATTTGGAGCGATCGGGTTGTTCGTTCCATTGGTTGGCTTCGTCAGAGGCGATTAGCGCTTCAGACTGGGTATATTGATCTTTTTGCTTACGGGCGCATTGTAGTCAGTAGTAAGGATGAATGGTGCGTCGCCTTTCTTTCATGTTCTATCCTGTGTGGAATGAGTTTTCTGGGTTTTTGTCTGTCATCGAAGATTTTGTTGTGGCGGTTGAATCTATATCGACTCATTCTGGTGCCGCTGCGTTGGAGTTGACGGTTCTTAGTCAGCACCCTGTACAGACCGAGCTGACCTACTGAAACGCTCTGTCAAAACTGGCGTCTTCCTCGTTTGCTCACCTGAACAAAGAGGTTTTGGTGGAGGTAGTCCCCCAAAAAAGCATCGAACAGATCGAAGTCTTGGCTAAAGACAGCCCGGCCTCTTGGATGACTTCCCGTGAATTCCACTCACCGAAAGACTAATTTGACCGTCGAAGTTTCCCCGGGTACAACCTCGGGACTCTCCTGTTAGTCACCCTAGAGACCTTTTCTGTGTGTTTCGCAGGGTTTGGACACACTCTTCTCATCAGCACGTCGAGCTCAGTAGGTGAGCTCTTTCCGGGGAAACCGCAGCACTTGTTCAAATGGTAACTTGCTTTCTTTTTTATTTTTCTTCTAATTAACCTCAAAAAACTTTATATATACTTTTATTTTATGTCTTTGTAGGTGTTTCAGGAATATATTAGATATGTTATTGCATTGATATTCGTCTTATCAGTTGACCTTTGGTCATCGCTTCTGATTCTTGGCGTCAATCCACAGTTCGTGATGTTTTTTCTGGTTTTCATTTTGTCACTTGTGACGTTTTTAGTTTTAAATTTTATTTGGAGCGATCGGGTTGTTCGTTCCATTGGTTGGCTTCGTCAGAGGCGATTAGCGCTTCAGACTGGATATATTGCTCTTTTTGCTTACGGGCGCATTGTAGTCAGTAGTAAGGATGAATGGTGCGTCGCCTTTCTCTCATATTCTATCCTGTGTGGAATGAGTTTTCTGGGTTTTTGTCTGTCATCGAAGATTTTGTTGTGGCGGTTGAATCTATATCGACTCATTCTGGTGCCGCTGCGTTGGAGTTGACGGTTCTTAGTCAGCACCCTGTACAGACCGAGCTGACCTACTGAAACGCTCTGTCAAAACTGGCGTCTTCCTCGTTTGCTCACCTGAACAAAGAGGTTTTGGTGGAGGTAGTCCCCCAAAAAAGCATCGAACAGATCGAAGTCTTGGCTAAAGACAGCCCGGCCTCTTGGATGACTTCCCGTGAATTCCACTCACCGGAAGACTAACTTGACCGTCGAAGTTTCCCCGGGAACAACCTCGGGACTCTCCTGTTAGTCACCCTAGAGACCTTTTCTTGTGTGTTTCGCAGGGTTTGGACACACTCTTCTCATCAGCACGTCGAGCTCAGTAGGTGAGCTCTTTCCGGGGAAACCGCAGCACTTGTTCAAATGGTAACTTGCTTTCTTTTTTATTTTTCTTCTAATTAACCTCAAAAAACTTTATATATACTTTTATTTTATGTCTTTGTAGGTGTTTCAGGAATATATTAGATATGTTATTGCATTGATATTCGTCTTATCAGTTGACCTTTGGTCATCGCTTCTGATTCTTGGCGTCAATCCACAGTTCGTGATGTTTTTTCTGGTTTTCATTTTGTCACTTGTGACGTTTTTAGTTTTAAATTTTATTTGGAGCGATCGGGTTGTTCGTTCCATTGGTTGGCTTCGTCAGAGGCGATTAGCGCTTCAGACTGGATATATTGCTCTTTTTGCTTACGGGCGCATTGTAGTCAGTAGTAAGGATGAATGGTGCGTCGCCTTTCTCTCATATTCTATCCTGTGTGGAATGAGTTTTCTGGGTTTTTGTCTGTCATCGAAGATTTTGTTGTGGCGGTTGAATCTATATCGACTCATTCTGGTGCCGCTGCGTTGGAGTTGACGGTTCTTAGTCAGCACCCTGTACAGACCGAGCTGACCTACTGAAACGCTCTGTCAAAACTGGCGTCTTCCTCGTTTGCTCACCTGAACAAAGAGGTTTTGGTGGAGGTAGTCCCCCAAAAAAGCATCGAACAGATCGAAGTCTTGGCTAAAGACAGCCCGGCCTCTTGGATGACTTTCCGTGAATTCCACTCACCGGAAGACTAAATTGACCGTCGAAGTTTCCCCGGGTACAACCTCGGGACTCTCCTGTTAGTCACCCTAAAGACCTTTTCTTGTTTGTTTTGCAGGGTTTGGACACACTCTTCTTATCAGCACGTCGAGCTCAGTAGGTGAGCTCGTTCCGGGGAAACCGCAGTAATTGTTCAAATGGTAACTTGCTTTCTTTTTTATTTTTCTTCTGATTAACCTCAAACAACTTTATATATACTTTTATTTTATGTCTTTGAAGGTGTTTCAGGAATATATTAGATATGTTATTGCATTGATATTCGTCTTATCAGTTGACCTTTGGTCATCTCTTCTGATTCTTGGCTTCAATCCACAGTTCGTGATGTTTTTTCTGGTTTTCATTTTCTCACTTGTGTCGTTTTTAGTTTTAAATTTTATTTGGAGCGATCGGGTTGTTCGTTCCATTGGTTGGCTTCGTCGGAGGCGATTAGCGCTTCAGACTGGGTATATTGCTCTTTTTGCTTACGGGCGCATTGTAGTCAGTAGTAAGGATGAATGGTGCGTCGCCTTTCTCTCATGTTCTATCCTGTGTGGAATGAGTTTTCTGGGTTTTTCTCTGTTGCCGAAGATTTTGTTGTGGCGGTTGAATCTATATCGACTCATTCTGGTGCCGCTGCATTGGAGTTGATGGTACTTCGTCAGCACCCTGTACAGGCCAGCTGTGCTGCTGGCCTGTATATCTTGGCGAAAGCTATAATGGTAGGTCTGCGACCAACTTTTTATCTTCTTCTACGTTTGGTGCTTTTCTGTCAAAAACTGCCTTAATTAGAATTTGTGATTTAGAATTAAAATGGCACTTTGTGTTTGCAGTGCGTTGGTGCTGACCCAACAGCGTTCCTTGGATGCCTGACCTTCCTCTACCCCGGGTGAACCACGGGTGAAGGCTGCTGGTAGAAGGAGATCTGCTGGCGGAACCGCATGTTTAACGGCAAAAGTTGACTGGCTGGAAGTCCCGAAAAATTTTAGCACTCAAAAGTACTCCGGTTATTGTTACATTTTTTAATGATTTTAGCTTAATTTTTCATCCAAATTTGCATCCTGAAGAAGCGCTGCGGCTTCGCCGGACCGAGCTGACCTACTGAAACGCTCTGTCAAAACTGGCGTCTTCCTCGTTAGCTCACCTGAACAAAGAGGTTTTGGTGGAGGTAGTCACCCAAAAAAGCATCGACCAGATCGAAGTTTTGGCTAAAGACAGCCCGGCCTCTTGGATGACTTCCCGTGAATTTCACTCATCGGAAAACTAATTTGACCGTCGAAGTGTCCCCGGGTACAACCTCGGGGCTCTCCAGTTAGTCACCCTAGAGACCTTTTCTTGTTTGTTTCGCAGGGTTTGGACACGCTGTTCTCATCAGCACGTCGAACTCAGTAGGTGAGCTCGTTCCGGGGAAACCGCCTCGCTTGTTCAAATGGTAACTTGCTTTCTTTTTTATTGTTCTTCTAATTAACCACCAAGAACTTTATATATATTTTTATTCTATGTCTTTGTAGGCGTTTCAAGAATATATTAGATATGTTATTGCATTGATATTCGTCTTATCAGTTGACCTTTGGTCATCTCTTCTGATTCTTGGCGTCAATCCACAGTTCGTGATGTTTTTTCTGATTTTTATTTTTCCACCGTGACATTTTTAGTTTTAAATTTTATTTGGAGCGATCGGGTTGTTCGTTCCATTGGTTGGCTTCGTCGGAGGCGATTATCGCTTCAGACTGGGTATATTGCTCTTTTTGCTAACGGGCGCATTGTAGTCAGTAGTAAGGATGAATGGTGCGTCGCCTTTCTCTCATGTTCTATCCTGTGTGGAATGAGTTTTCTGGGTTTTTGTCTGTCATCGAAGATTTTGTTGTGGCGGTTGAATCTATATCGACTCATTCTGGTGCCGCTGCGTTGGAGTTGACGGTTCTTAGTCAGCACCCTGTACAGACCGATCTGACCTACTGAAACGCTCTGTCAAAACTGGCGTCTTCCTCGTTTGCTCACCTGAACAAAGAGGTTTTGGTGGAGGTAGTCCCCCAAAAAAGCATCGAACAGATCGAAGTCTTGGCTAAAGACAGCCCGGCCTCTTGGATGACTTCCCGTGAATTCCACTCACCGGAAGACTAACTTGACCGTCGAAGTTTCCCCGGGTACAACCTCGGGACTCTCCTGTTAGTCACCCTAGAGACCTTTTCTTGTGTGTTTCGCAGGGTTTGGACACACTCTTCTCATCAGCACGTCGAGCTCAGTAGGTGAGCTCTTTCCGGGGAAACCGCAGCACTTGTTCAAATGGTAACTTGCTTTCTTTTTTATTTTTCTTCTAATTAACCTCAAAAAACTTTATATATACTTTTATTTTATGTCTTTATAGGTGTTTCAGGAATATATTAGATATGTTATTGCATTGATATTCGTCTTATCAGTTGACCTTTGGTCATCGCTTCTGATTCTTGGCGTCAATCCACAGTTCGTGATGTTTTTTCTGGTTTTCATTTTGTCACTTGTGACGTTTTTAGTTTTAAATTTTATTTGGAGCGATCGGGTTGTTCGTTCCATTGGTTGGCTTCGTCAGAGGCGATTAGCGCTTCAGACTGGGTATATTGATCTTTTTGCTTACGGGCGCATTGTAGTCAGTAGTAAGGATGAATGGTGCGTCGCCTTTCTTTCATGTTCTATCCTGTGTGGAATGAGTTTTCTGGGTTTTTGTCTGTCATCGAAGATTTTGTTGTGGCGGTTGAATCTATATCGACTCATTCTGGTGCCGCTGCGTTGGAGTTGACGGTTCTTAGTCAGCACCCTGTACAGACCGAGCTGACCTACTGAAACGCTCTGTCAAAACTGGCGTCTTCCTCGTTTGCTCACCTGAACAAAGAGGTTTTGGTGGAGGTAGTCCCCCAAAAAAGCATCGAACAGATCGAAGTCTTGGCTAAAGACAGCCCGGCCTCTTGGATGACTTCCCGTGAATTCCACTCACCGAAAGACTAATTTGACCGTCGAAGTTTCCCCGGGTACAACCTCGGGACTCTCCTGTTAGTCACCCTAGAGACCTTTTCTTGTGTGTTTCGCAGGGTTTGGACACACTCTTCTCATCAGCACGTCGAGCTCAGTAGGTGAGCTCTTTCCGGGGAAACCGCAGCACTTGTTCAAATGGTAACTTGCTTTCTTTTTTATTTTTCTTCTAATTAACCTCAAAAAACTTTATATATACTTTTATTTTATGTCTTTGTAGGTGTTTCAGGAATATATTAGATATGTTATTGCATTGATATTCGTCTTATCAGTTGACCTTTGGTCATCGCTTCTGATTCTTGGCGTCAATCCACAGTTCGTGATGTTTTTTCTGGTTTTCATTTTGTCACTTGTGACGTTTTTAGTTTTAAATTTTATTTGGAGCGATCGGGTTGTTCGTTCCATTGGTTGGCTTCGTCAGAGGCGATTAGCGCTTCAGACTGGATATATTGCTCTTTTTGCTTACGGGCGCATTGTAGTCAGTAGTAAGGATGAATGGTGCGTCGCCTTTCTCTCATATTCTATCCTGTGTGGAATGAGTTTTCTGGGTTTTTGTCTGTCATCGAAGATTTTGTTGTGGCGGTTGAATCTATATCGACTCATTCTGGTGCCGCTGCGTTGGAGTTGACGGTTCTTAGTCAGCACCCTGTACAGACCGAGCTGACCTACTGAAACGCTCTGTCAAAACTGGCGTCTTCCTCGTTTGCTCACCTGAACAAAGAGGTTTTGGTGGAGGTAGTCCCCCAAAAAAGCATCGAACAGATCGAAGTCTTGGCTAAAGACAGCCCGGCCTCTTGGATGACTTCCCGTGAATTCCACTCACCGGAAGACTAACTTGACCGTCGAAGTTTCCCCGGGTACAACCTCGGGACTCTCCTGTTAGTCACCCTAGAGACCTTTTCTTGTGTGTTTCGCAGGGTTTGGACACACTCTTCTCATCAGCACGTCGAGCTCAGTAGGTGAGCTCTTTCCGGGGAAACCGCAGCACTTGTTCAAATGGTAACTTGCTTTCTTTTTTATTTTTCTTCTAATTAACCTCAAAAAACTTTATATATACTTTTATTTTATGTCTTTGTAGGTGTTTCAGGAATATATTAGATATGTTATTGCATTGATATTCGTCTTATCAGTTGACCTTTGGTCATCGCTTCTGATTCTTGGCGTCAATCCACAGTTCGTGATGTTTTTTCTGGTTTTCATTTTGTCACTTGTGACGTTTTTAGTTTTAAATTTTATTTGGAGCGATCGGGTTGTTCGTTCCATTGGTTGGCTTCGTCAGAGGCGATTAGCGCTTCAGACTGGATATATTGCTCTTTTTGCTTACGGGCGCATTGTAGTCAGTAGTAAGGATGAATGGTGCGTCGCCTTTCTCTCATATTCTATCCTGTGTGGAATGAGTTTTCTGGGTTTTTGTCTGTCATCGAAGATTTTGTTGTGGCGGTTGAATCTATATCGACTCATTCTGGTGCCGCTGCGTTGGAGTTGACGGTTCTTAGTCAGCACCCTGTACAGACCGAGCTGACCTACTGAAACGCTCTGTCAAAACTGGCGTCTTCCTCGTTTGCTCACCTGAACAAAGAGGTTTTGGTGGAGGTAGTCCCCCAAAAAAGCATCGAACAGATCGAAGTCTTGGCTAAAGACAGCCCGGCCTCTTGGATGACTTTCCGTGAATTCCACTCACCGGAAGACTAAATTGACCGTCGAAGTTTCCCCGGGTACAACCTCGGGACTCTCCTGTTAGTCACCCTAAAGACCTTTTCTTGTTTGTTTTGCAGGGTTTGGACACACTCTTCTTATCAGCACGTCGAGCTCAGTAGGTGAGCTCGTTCCGGGGAAACCGCAGTAATTGTTCAAATGGTAACTTGCTTTCTTTTTTATTTTTCTTCTGATTAACCTCAAACAACTTTATATATACTTTTATTTTATGTCTTTGAAGGTGTTTCAGGAATATATTAGATATGTTATTGCATTGATATTCGTCTTATCAGTTGACCTTTGGTCATCTCTTCTGATTCTTGGCTTCAATCCACAGTTCGTGATGTTTTTTCTGGTTTTCATTTTCTCACTTGTGTCGTTTTTAGTTTTAAATTTTATTTGGAGCGATCGGGTTGTTCGTTCCATTGGTTGGCTTCGTCGGAGGCGATTAGCGCTTCAGACTGGGTATATTGCTCTTTTTGCTTACGGGCGCATTGTAGTCAGTAGTAAGGATGAATGGTGCGTCGCCTTTCTCTCATGTTCTATCCTGTGTGGAATGAGTTTTCTGGGTTTTTCTCTGTTGCCGAAGATTTTGTTGTGGCGGTTGAATCTATATCGACTCATTCTGGTGCCGCTGCATTGGAGTTGATGGTACTTCGTCAGCACCCTGTACAGGCCAGCTGTGCTGCTGGCCTGTATATCTTGGCGAAAGCTATAATGGTAGGTCTGCGACCAACTTTTTATCTTCTTCTACGTTTGGTGCTTTTCTGTCAAAAACTGCCTTAATTAGAATTTGTGATTTAGAATTAAAATGGCACTTTGTGTTTGCAGTGCGTTGGTGCTGACCCAACAGCGTTCCTTGGATGCCTGACCTTCCTCTACCCCGGGTGAACCACGGGTGAAGGCTGCTGGTAGAAGGAGATCTGCTGGCGGAACCGCATGTTTAACGGCAAAAGTTGACTGGCTGGAAGTCCCGAAAAATTTTAGCACTCAAAAGTACTCCGGTTATTGTTACATTTTTTAATGATTTTAGCTTAATTTTTCATCCAAATTTGCATCCTGAAGAAGCGCTGCGGCTTCGCCGGACCGAGCTGACCTACTGAAACGCTCTGTCAAAACTGGCGTCTTCCTCGTTAGCTCACCTGAACAAAGAGGTTTTGGTGGAGGTAGTCACCCAAAAAAGCATCGACCAGATCGAAGTTTTGGCTAAAGACAGCCCGGCCTCTTGGATGACTTCCCGTGAATTTCACTCATCGGAAAACTAATTTGACCGTCGAAGTGTCCCCGGGTACAACCTCGGGGCTCTCCAGTTAGTCACCCTAGAGACCTTTTCTTGTTTGTTTCGCAGGGTTTGGACACGCTGTTCTCATCAGCACGTCGAACTCAGTAGGTGAGCTCGTTCCGGGGAAACCGCCTCGCTTGTTCAAATGGTAACTTGCTTTCTTTTTTATTGTTCTTCTAATTAACCACCAAGAACTTTATATATATTTTTATTCTATGTCTTTGTAGGCGTTTCAAGAATATATTAGATATGTTATTGCATTGATATTCGTCTTATCAGTTGACCTTTGGTCATCTCTTCTGATTCTTGGCGTCAATCCACAGTTCGTGATGTTTTTTCTGATTTTTATTTTTCCACCGTGACATTTTTAGTTTTAAATTTTATTTGGAGCGATCGGGTTGTTCGTTCCATTGGTTGGCTTCGTCGGAGGCGATTATCGCTTCAGACTGGGTATATTGCTCTTTTTGCTAACGGGCGCATTGTAGTCAGTAGTAAGGATGAATGGTGCGTCGCCTTTCTCTCATGTTCTATCCTGTGTGGAATGAGTTTTCTGGGTTTTTGTCTGTCATCGAAGATTTTGTTGTGGCGGTTGAATCTATATCGACTCATTCTGGTGCCGCTGCGTTGGAGTTGACGGTTCTTAGTCAGCACCCTGTACAGACCGATCTGACCTACTGAAACGCTCTGTCAAAACTGGCGTCTTCCTCGTTTGCTCACCTGAACAAAGAGGTTTTGGTGGAGGTAGTCCCCCAAAAAAGCATCGAACAGATCGAAGTCTTGGCTAAAGACAGCCCGGCCTCTTGGATGACTTCCCGTGAATTCCACTCACCGGAAGACTAACTTGACCGTCGAAGTTTCCCCGGGTACAACCTCGGGACTCTCCTGTTAGTCACCCTAGAGACCTTTTCTTGTGTGTTTCGCAGGGTTTGGACACACTCTTCTCATCAGCACGTCGAGCTCAGTAGGTGAGCTCTTTCCGGGGAAACCGCAGCACTTGTTCAAATGGTAACTTGCTTTCTTTTTTATTTTTCTTCTAATTAACCTCAAAAAACTTTATATATACTTTTATTTTATGTCTTTATAGGTGTTTCAGGAATATATTAGATATGTTATTGCATTGATATTCGTCTTATCAGTTGACCTTTGGTCATCGCTTCTGATTCTTGGCGTCAATCCACAGTTCGTGATGTTTTTTCTGGTTTTCATTTTGTCACTTGTGACGTTTTTAGTTTTAAATTTTATTTGGAGCGATCGGGTTGTTCGTTCCATTGGTTGGCTTCGTCAGAGGCGATTAGCGCTTCAGACTGGGTATATTGATCTTTTTGCTTACGGGCGCATTGTAGTCAGTAGTAAGGATGAATGGTGCGTCGCCTTTCTTTCATGTTCTATCCTGTGTGGAATGAGTTTTCTGGGTTTTTGTCTGTCATCGAAGATTTTGTTGTGGCGGTTGAATCTATATCGACTCATTCTGGTGCCGCTGCGTTGGAGTTGACGGTTCTTAGTCAGCACCCTGTACAGACCGAGCTGACCTACTGAAACGCTCTGTCAAAACTGGCGTCTTCCTCGTTTGCTCACCTGAACAAAGAGGTTTTGGTGGAGGTAGTCCCCCAAAAAAGCATCGAACAGATCGAAGTCTTGGCTAAAGACAGCCCGGCCTCTTGGATGACTTCCCGTGAATTCCACTCACCGGAAGACTAACTTGACCGTCGAAGTTTCCCCGGGTACAACCTCGGGACTCTCCTGTTAGTCACCCTAGAGACCTTTTCTTGTGTGTTTCGCAGGGTTTGGACACACTCTTCTCATCAGCACGTCGAGCTCAGTAGGTGAGCTCTTTCCGGGGAAACCGCAGCACTTGTTCAAATGGTAACTTGCTTTCTTTTTTATTTTTCTTCTAATTAACCTCAAAAAACTTTATATATACTTTTATTTTATGTCTTTGTAGGTGTTTCAGGAATATATTAGATATGTTATTGCATTGATATTCGTCTTATCAGTTGACCTTTGGTCATCGCTTCTGATTCTTGGCGTCAATCCACAGTTCGTGATGTTTTTTCTGGTTTTCATTTTGTCACTTGTGACGTTTTTAGTTTTAAATTTTATTTGGAGCGATCGGGTTGTTCGTTCCATTGGTTGGCTTCGTCAGAGGCGATTAGCGCTTCAGACTGGATATATTGCTCTTTTTGCTTACGGGCGCATTGTAGTCAGTAGTAAGGATGAATGGTGCGTCGCCTTTCTCTCATATTCTATCCTGTGTGGAATGAGTTTTCTGGGTTTTTGTCTGTCATCGAAGATTTTGTTGTGGCGGTTGAATCTATATCGACTCATTCTGGTGCCGCTGCGTTGGAGTTGACGGTTCTTAGTCAGCACCCTGTACAGACCGAGCTGACCTACTGAAACGCTCTGTCAAAACTGGCGTCTTCCTCGTTTGCTCACCTGAACAAAGAGGTTTTGGTGGAGGTAGTCCCCCAAAAAAGCATCGAACAGATCGAAGTCTTGGCTAAAGACAGCCCGGCCTCTTGGATGACTTTCCGTGAATTCCACTCACCGGAAGACTAAATTGACCGTCGAAGTTTCCCCGGGTACAACCTCGGGACTCTCCTGTTAGTCACCCTAAAGACATTTTCTTGTTTGTTTTGCAGGGTTTGGACACACTCTTCTTATCAGCACGTCGATCTCAGTAGGTGAGCTCGTTCCGGGGAAACCGCAGTAATTGTTCAAATGGTAACTTGCTTTCTTTTTTATTTTTCTTCTGATTAACCTCAAACAACTTTATATATACTTTTATTTTATGTCTTTGAAGGTGTTTCAGGAATATATTAGATATGTTATTGCATTGATATTCGTCTTATCAGTTGACCTTTGGTCATCTCTTCTGATTCTTGGCTTCAATCCACAGTTCGTGATGTTTTTTCTGGTTTTCATTTTCTCACTTGTGTCGTTTTTAGTTTTAAATTTTATTTGGAGCGATCGGGTTGTTCGTTCCATTGGTTGGCTTCGTCGGAGGCGATTAGCGCTTCAGACTGGGTATATTGCTCTTTTTGCTTACGGGCGCATTGTAGTCAGTAGTAAGGATGAATGGTGCGTCGCCTTTCTCTCATGTTCTATCCTGTGTGGAATGAGTTTTCTGGGTTTTTCTCTGTTGCCGAAGATTTTGTTGTGGCGGTTGAATCTATATCGACTCATTCTGGTGCCGCTGCATTGGAGTTGATGGTACTTCGTCAGCACCCTGTACAGGCCAGCTGTGCTGCTGGCCTGTATATCTTGGCGAAAGCTATAATGGTAGGTCTGCGACCAACTTTTTATCTTCTTCTACGTTTGGTGCTTTTCTGTCAAAAACTGCCTTAATTAGAATTTGTGATTTAGAATTAAAATGGCACTTTGTGTTTGCAGTGCGTTGGTGCTGACCCAACAGCGTTCCTTGGATGCCTGACCTTCCTCTACCCCGGGTGAACCACGGGTGAAGGCTGCTGGTAGAAGGAGATCTGCTGGCGGAACCGCATGTTTAACGGCAAAAGTTGACTGGCTGGAAGTCCCGAAAAATTTTAGCACTCAAAAGTACTCCGGTTATTGTTACATTTTTTAATGATTTTAGCTTAATTTTTCATCCAAATTTGCATCCTGAAGAAGCGCTGCGGCTTCGCCGGACCGAGCTGACCTACTGAAACGCTCTGTCAAAACTGGCGTCTTCCTCGTTAGCTCACCTGAACAAAGAGGTTTGGGTGGAGGTAGTCACCCAAAAAAGCATCGACCAGATCGAAGTTTTGGCTAAAGAAAGCCCGGCCTCTTGGATGACTTCCCGTGAATTTCACTCATCGGAAAACTAATTTGACCGTCGAAGTGTCCCCGGGTACAACCTCGGGGCTCTCCAGTTAGTCACCCTAGAGACCTTTTCTTGTTTGTTTCGCAGGGTTTGGACACGCTGTTCTCATCAGCACGTCGAACTCAGTAGGTGAGCTCGTTCCGGGGAAACCGCCTCGCTTGTTCAAATGGTAACTTGCTTTCTTTTTTATTCTTCTTCTAATTAACCACCAAGAACTTTATATATATTTTTATTCAATGTCTTTGTAGGCGTTTCAAGAATATATTAGATATGTTATTGCATTGATATTCGTCTTATCAGTTGACCTTTGGTCATCTCTTCTGATTCTTGGCGTCAATCCACAGTTCGTGATGTTTTTTCTGATTTTTATTTTTCCACCGTGACATTTTTAGTTTTAAATTTTATTTGGAGCGATCGGGTTGTTCGTTCCATTGGTTGGCTTCGTCGGAGGCGATTATCGCTTCAGACTGGGTATATTGCTCTTTTTGCTAACGGGCGCATTGTAGTCAGTAGTAAGGATGAATGGTGCGTCGCCTTTCTCTCATGTTCTATCCTGTGTGGAATGAGTTTTCTGGGTTTTTGTCTGTCATCGAAGATTTTGTTGTGGCGGTTGAATCTATATCGACTCATTCTGGTGCCGCTGCGTTGGAGTTGACGGTTCTTAGTCAGCACCCTGTACAGACCGATCTGACCTACTGAAACGCTCTGTCAAAACTGGCGTCTTCCTCGTTTGCTCACCTGAACAAAGAGGTTTTGGTGGAGGTAGTCCCCCAAAAAAGCATCGAACAGATCGAAGTCTTGGCTAAAGACAGCCCGGCCTCTTGGATGACTTCCCGTGAATTCCACTCACCGGAAGACTAACTTGACCGTCGAAGTTTCCCCGGGTACAACCTCGGGACTCTCCTGTTAGTCACCCTAGAGACCTTTTCTTGTGTGTTTCGCAGGGTTTGGACACACTCTTCTCATCAGCACGTCGAGCTCAGTAGGTGAGCTCTTTCCGGGGAAACCGCAGCACTTGTTCAAATGGTAACTTGCTTTCTTTTTTATTTTTCTTCTAATTAACCTCAAAAAACTTTATATATACTTTTATTTTATGTCTTTATAGGTGTTTCAGGAATATATTAGATATGTTATTGCATTGATATTCGTCTTATCAGTTGACCTTTGGTCATCGCTTCTGATTCTTGGCGTCAATCCACAGTTCGTGATGTTTTTTCTGGTTTTCATTTTGTCACTTGTGACGTTTTTAGTTTTAAATTTTATTTGGAGCGATCGGGTTGTTCGTTCCATTGGTTGGCTTCGTCAGAGGCGATTAGCGCTTCAGACTGGGTATATTGATCTTTTTGCTTACGGGCGCATTGTAGTCAGTAGTAAGGATGAATGGTGCGTCGCCTTTCTTTCATGTTCTATCCTGTGTGGAATGAGTTTTCTGGGTTTTTGTCTGTCATCGAAGATTTTGTTGTGGCGGTTGAATCTATATCGACTCATTCTGGTGCCGCTGCGTTGGAGTTGACGGTTCTTAGTCAGCACCCTGTACAGACCGAGCTGACCTACTGAAACGCTCTGTCAAAACTGGCGTCTTCCTCGTTTGCTCACCTGAACAAAGAGGTTTTGGTGGAGGTAGTCCCCCAAAAAAGCATCGAACAGATCGAAGTCTTGGCTAAAGACAGCCCGGCCTCTTGGATGACTTCCCGTGAATTCCACTCACCGAAAGACTAATTTGACCGTCGAAGTTTCCCCGGGTACAACCTCGGGACTCTCCTGTTAGTCACCCTAGAGACCTTTTCTTGTTTGTTTTGCAGGGTTTGGACACACTCTTCTCATCAGCACGTCGAGCTCAGTATGTGAGCTCGTTCCGGGGAAACCGCAGTAATTGTTCAAATGGTAACTTGCTTTCTTTTTTATTTTTCTTCTGATTAACCTCAAACAACTTTATATATACTTTTATTTTATGTCTTTGAAGGTGTTTCAGGAATATATTAGATATGTTATTGCATTGATATTCGTCTTATCAGTTGACCTTTGGTCATCTCTTCGGATTCTTGGATTCAATCCACAGTTCGTGATGTTTTTTCTGGTTTTCATTTTCTCACTTGTGACGTTTTTAGTTTTAAATTTTATTTGGAGCGATCGGGTTGTTCGTTCCATTGGTTGGTTTCGTCGGAGGCGATTAGCGCTTGTAGTCAGTAGTAAGGATGAATGGTGCGTCGCCTTTATCTCATGTTCTATCCTGTGTGGAATGAGTTTTCTGGGTTTTTCTCTGTTGCTGAAGATTTTGTTGTGGCGGTTGAATCTATATCGACTCATTCTGGTGCCGCTGCATTGGAGTTGATGGTACTTCGTCAGCACCCTGTACAGGCCAGCTGTGCTGCTGGCCTGTATATCTTGGCGAAAGCTATAATGGTAGGTCTGCGACCAACTTTTTATCTTCTTCTACGTTTGGTGCTTTTCTGTCAAAAACTGCCTTAATTAGAATTTGTGATTTAGAATTAAAATGGCACTTTGTGTTTGCAGTGTGTTGGTGCTGACCCAACAGCGTTCCTTGGATGCCTGACCTTCCTCTACCCCGGGTGAACCACGGGTGGAGGCTGCTGGTAGAAGGAGATCTGCTGGCGGATCCGCATGTTTAACGGCAAAAGTTGACTGGCTGGAAGTCCCGAAAAATTTTAGCACTCAAAAGTACTCCGGTTATTGTTACATTTTTTAATGATTTTAGCTTAATTTTTCATCCAAATTTGCATCCTGAAGAAGCGCTGCGGTTTCGCCGGACCGAGCTGACCTACTGAAACGCTCTGTCAAAACTGGCGTCTTCCTCGTTTGCTCACCTGAACAAAGAGGTTTTGGTGGAGGTAGTCCCCCAAAAAAGCATCGAACAGATCGAAGTCTTGGCTAAAGACAGCCCGGCCTCTTGGATGACTTCCCGTGAATTCCACTCACCGGAAGACTAACTTGACCGTCGAAGTTTCCCCGGGTACAACCTCGGGACTCTCCTGTTAGTCACCCTAGAGACCTTTTCTTGTGTGTTTCGCAGGGTTTGGACACACTCTTCTCATCAGCACGTCGAGCTCAGTAGGTGAGCTCTTTCCGGGGAAACCGCAGCACTTGTTCAAATGGTAACTTGCTTTCTTTTTTATTTTTCTTCTAATTAACCTCAAAAAACTTTATATATACTTTTATTTTATGTCTTTGTAGGTGTTTCAGGAATATATTAGATATGTTATTGCATTGATATTCGTCTTATCAGTTGACCTTTGGTCATCGCTTCTGATTCTTGGCGTCAATCCACAGTTCGTGATGTTTTTTCTGGTTTTTATTTTGTCACTTGTGACGTTTTTAGTTTTAAATTTTATTTGGAGCGATCGGGTTGTTCGTTCCATTGGTTGGCTTCGTCAGAGGCGATTAGCGCTTCAGACTGGATATATTGCTCTTTTTGCTTACGGGCGCATTGTAGTCAGTAGTAAGGATGAATGGTGCGTCGCCTTTCTCTCATATTCTATCCTGTGTGGAATGAGTTTTCTGGGTTTTTGTCTGTCATCGAAGATTTTGTTGTGGCGGTTGAATCTATATCGACTCATTCTGGTGCCGCTGCGTTGGAGTTGACGGTTCTTAGTCAGCACCCTGTACAGACCGAGCTGACCTACTGAAACGCTCTGTCAAAACTGGCGTCTTCCTCGTTTGCTCACCTGAACAAAGAGGTTTTGGTGGAGGTAGTCCCCCAAAAAAGCATCGAACAGATCGAAGTCTTGGCTAAAGACAGCCCGGCCTCTTGGATGACTTCCCGTGAATTCCACTCACCGGAAGACTAACTTGACCGTCGAAGTTTCCCCGGGTACAACCTCGGGACTCTCCTGTTAGTCACCCTAGAGACCTTTTCTTGTGTGTTTCGCAGGGTTTGGACACACTCTTCTCATCAGCACGTCGAGCTCAGTAGGTGAGCTCTTTCCGGGGAAACCGCAGCACTTGTTCAAATGGTAACTTGCTTTCTTTTTTATTTTTCTTCTGATTAACCTCAAACAACTTTATATATACTTTTATTTTATGTCTTTGAAGGTGTTTCAGGAATATATTAGATATGTTATTGCATTGATATTCGTCTTATCAGTTGACCTTTGGTCATCTCTTCTGATTCTTGGCTTCAATCCACAGTTCGTGATGTTTTTTCTGGTTTTCATTTTCTCACTTGTGTCGTTTTTAGTTTTAAATTTTATTTGGAGCGATCGGGTTGTTCGTTCCATTGGTTGGCTTCGTCGGAGGCGATTAGCGCTTCAGACTGGGTATATTGCTCTTTTTGTTTACGGGCGCATTGTAGTCAGTAGTAAGGATGAATGGTGCGTCGCCTTTCTCTCATGTTCTATCCTGTGTGGAATGAGTTTTCTGGGTTTTTCTCTGTTGCCGAAGATTTTGTTGTGGCGGTTGAATCTATATCGACTCATTCTGGTGCCGCTGCATTGGAGTTGATGGTACTTCGTCAGCACCCTGTACAGGCCAGCTGTGCTGCTGGCCTGTATATCTTGGCGAAAGCTATAATGGTAGGTCTGCGACCAACTTTTTATCTTCTTCTACGTTTGGTGCTTTTCTGTCAAAAACTGCCTTAATTAGAATTTGTGATTTAGAATTAAAATGGCACTTTGTGTTTGCAGTGCGTTGGTGCTGACCCAACAGCGTTCCTTGGATGCCTGACCTTCCTCTACCCCGGGTGAACCACGGGTGAAGGCTGCTGGTAGAAGGAGATCTGCTGGCGGAACCGCATGTTTAACGGCAAAAGTTGACTGGCTGGAAGTCCCGAAAAATTTTAGCACTCAAAAGTACTCCGGTTATTGTTACATTTTTTAATGATTTTAGCTTAATTTTTCATCCAAATTTGCATCCTGAAGAAGCGCTGCGGCTTCGCCGGACCGAGCTGACCTACTGAAACGCTCTGTCAAAACTGGCGTCTTCCTCGTTAGCTCACCTGAACAAAGAGGTTTGGGTGGAGGTAGTCACCCAAAAAAGCATCGACCAGATCGAAGTTTTGGCTAAAGAAAGCCCGGCCTCTTGGATGACTTCCCGTGAATTTCACTCATCGGAAAACTAATTTGACCGTCGAAGTGTCCCCGGGTACAACCTCGGGGCTCTCCAGTTAGTCACCCTAGAGACCTTTTCTTGTTTGTTTCGCAGGGTTTGGACACGCTGTTCTCATCAGCACGTCGAACTCAGTAGGTGAGCTCGTTCCGGGGAAACCGCCTCGCTTGTTCAAATGGTAACTTGCTTTCTTTTTTATTCTTCTTCTAATTAACCACCAAGAACTTTATATATATTTTTATTCAATGTCTTTGTAGGCGTTTCAAGAATATATTAGATATGTTATTGCATTGATATTCGTCTTATCAGTTGACCTTTGGTCATCTCTTCTGATTCTTGGCGTCAATCCACAGTTCGTGATGTTTTTTCTGATTTTTATTTTTCCACCGTGACATTTTTAGTTTTAAATTTTATTTGGAGCGATCGGGTTGTTCGTTCCATTGGTTGGCTTCGTCGGAGGCGATTATCGCTTCAGACTGGGTATATTGCTCTTTTTGCTAACGGGCGCATTGTAGTCAGTAGTAAGGATGAATGGTGCGTCGCCTTTCTCTCATGTTCTATCCTGTGTGGAATGAGTTTTCTGGGTTTTTGTCTGTCATCGAAGATTTTGTTGTGGCGGTTGAATCTATATCGACTCATTCTGGTGCCGCTGCGTTGGAGTTGACGGTTCTTAGTCAGCACCCTGTACAGACCGATCTGACCTACTGAAACGCTCTGTCAAAACTGGCGTCTTCCTCGTTTGCTCACCTGAACAAAGAGGTTTTGGTGGAGGTAGTCCCCCAAAAAAGCATCGAACAGATCGAAGTCTTGGCTAAAGACAGCCCGGCCTCTTGGATGACTTCCCGTGAATTCCACTCACCGGAAGACTAACTTGACCGTCGAAGTTTCCCCGGGTACAACCTCGGGACTCTCCTGTTAGTCACCCTAGAGACCTTTTCTTGTGTGTTTCGCAGGGTTTGGACACACTCTTCTCATCAGCACGTCGAGCTCAGTAGGTGAGCTCTTTCCGGGGAAACCGCAGCACTTGTTCAAATGGTAACTTGCTTTCTTTTTTATTTTTCTTCTAATTAACCTCAAAAAACTTTATATATACTTTTATTTTATGTCTTTATAGGTGTTTCAGGAATATATTAGATATGTTATTGCATTGATATTCGTCTTATCAGTTGACCTTTGGTCATCGCTTCTGATTCTTGGCGTCAATCCACAGTTCGTGATGTTTTTTCTGGTTTTCATTTTGTCACTTGTGACGTTTTTAGTTTTAAATTTTATTTGGAGCGATCGGGTTGTTCGTTCCATTGGTTGGCTTCGTCAGAGGCGATTAGCGCTTCAGACTGGGTATATTGATCTTTTTGCTTACGGGCGCATTGTAGTCAGTAGTAAGGATGAATGGTGCGTCGCCTTTCTTTCATGTTCTATCCTGTGTGGAATGAGTTTTCTGGGTTTTTGTCTGTCATCGAAGATTTTGTTGTGGCGGTTGAATCTATATCGACTCATTCTGGTGCCGCTGCATTGGAGTTGACGGTTCTTAGTCAGCACCCTGTACAGACCGAGCTGACCTACTGAAACGCTCTGTCAAAACTGGCGTCTTCCTCGTTTGCTCACCTGAACAAAGAGGTTTTGGTGGAGGTAGTCCCCCAAAAAAGCATCGAACAGATCGAAGTCTTGGCTAAAGACAGCCCGGCCTCTTGGATGACTTCCCGTGAATTCCACTCACCGGAAGACTAACTTGACCGTCGAAGTTTCCCCGGGTACAACCTCGGGACTCTCCTGTTAGTCACTCTAGAGACCTTTTCTTGTGTGTTTCGCAGGGTTTGGACACACTCTTCTCATCAGCACGTCGAGCTCAGTAGGTGAGCTCTTTCCGGGGAAACCGCAGCACTTGTTCAAATGGTAACTTGCTTTCTTTTTTATTTTTCTTCTAATTAACCTCAAAAAACTTTATATATACTTTTATTTTATGTCTTTGTAGGTGTTTCAGGAATATATTAGATATGTTATTGCATTGATATTCGTCTTATCAGTTGACCTTTGGTCATCGCTTCTGATTCTTGGCGTCAATCCACAGTTCGTGATATTTTTTCTGGTTTTTATTTTGTCACTTGTGACGTTTTTAGTTTTAAATTTTATTTGGAGCGATCGGGTTGTTCGTTCCATTGGTTGGCTTCGTCAGAGGCGATTAGCGCTTCAGACTGGATATATTGCTCTTTTTGCTTACGGGCGCATTGTAGTCAGTAGTAAGGATGAATGGTGCGTCGCCTTTCTCTCATATTCTATCCTGTGTGGAATGAGTTTTCTGGGTTTTTGTCTGTCATCGAAGATTTTGTTGTGGCGGTTGAATCTATATCGACTCATTCTGGTGCCGCTGCGTTGGAGTTGACGGTTCTTAGTCAGCACCCTGTACAGACCGTGCTGACCTACTGAAACGCTCTGTCAAAACTGGCGTCTTCCTCGTTTGCTCACCTGAACAAAGAGGTTTTGGTGGAGGTAGTCCCCCAAAAAAGCATCGAACAGATCGAAGTCTTGGCTAAAGACAGCCCGGCCTCTTGGATGACTTCCCGTGAATTCCACTCACCGGAAGACTAACTTGACCGTCGAAGTTTCCCCGGGTACAACCTCGGGACTCTCCTGTTAGTCACCCTAGAGACCTTTTCTTGTGTGTTTCGCAGGGTTTGGACACACTCTTCTCATCAGCACGTCGAGCTCAATAGGTGAGCTCTTTCCGGGGAAACCGCAGCACTTGTTCAAATGGTAACTTGCTTTCTTTTTTATTTTTCTTCTGATTAACCTCAAACAACTTTATATATACTTTTATTTTATGTCTTTGAAGGTGTTTCAGGAATATATTAGATATGTTATTGCATTGATATTCGTCTTATCAGTTGACCTTTGGTCATCTCTTCTGATTCTTGGCTTCAATCCACAGTTCGTGATGTTTTTTCTGGTTTTCATTTTCTCACTTGTGTCGTTTTTAGTTTTAAATTTTATTTGGAGCGATCGGGTTGTTCGTTCCATTGGTTGGCTTCGTCAGAGGCGATTAGCGCTTCAGACTGGATATATTGCTCTTTTTGCTTACGGGCGCATTGTAGTCAGTAGTAAGGATGAATGGTGCGTCGCCTTTCTCTCATATTCTATCCTGTGTGGAATGAGTTTTCTGGGTTTTTGTCTGTCATCGAAGATTTTGTTGTGGCGGTTGAATCTATATCGACTCATTCTGGTGCCGCTGCGTTGGAGTTGACGGTTCTTAGTCAGCACCCTGTACAGACCGAGCTGACCTACTGAAACGCTCTGTCAAAACTGGCGTCTTCCTCGTTTGCTCTCCTGAACAAAGAGGTTTTGGTGGAGGTACTCCCCCAAAAAAGCATCGAACAGATCGAAGTCTTGGCTAAAGACAGCCCGGCCTCTTGGATGACTTCCCGTGAATTCCACTCACCGGAAGACTAACTTGACCGTCGAAGTTTCCCCGGGTACAACCTCGGGACTCTCCTGTTAGTCACCCTAAAGACCTTTTCTTGTTTGTTTTGCAGGGTTTGGACACGCTCTTCTTATCAGCACGTCGAGCTCAGTAGGTGAGCTCGTTCCGGGGAAACCGCAGTAATTGTTCAAATGGTAACTTGCTTTCTTTTTTATTTTTCTTCTGATTAACCTCAAAGAACTTTATATATACTTTTATTTTATGTCTTTGAAGGTGTTTCAGGAATATATTAGATATGTTATTGCATTGATATTCGTCTTATCAGTTGACCTTTGGTCATCTCTTCTGATTCTTGGCTTCAATCCACAGTTCGTGATGTTTTTTCTGGTTTTTCATTTTCTCACTTGTGTCGTTTTTAGTTTTAAATTTTATTTGGAGCGATCGGGTTGTTCGTTCCATTGGTTGGCTTCGTCAGAGGCGATTAGCGCTTCAGACTGGATATATTGCTCTTTTTGCTTACGGGCGCATTGTAGTCAGTAGTAAGGATGAATGGTGCGTCGCCTTTCTCTCATATTCTATCCTGTGTGGAATGAGTTTTCTGGGTTTTTGTCTGTCATCGAAGATTTTGTTGTGGCGGTTGAATCTATATCGACTCATTCTGGTGCCGCTGCGTTGGAGTTGACGGTTCTTAGTCAGCACCCTGTACAGACCGAGCTGACCTACTGAAACGCTCTGTCAAAACTGGCGTCTTCCTCGTTTGCTCTCCTGAACAAAGAGGTTTTGGTGGAGGTAGTCCCCCAAAAAAGCATCGAACAGATCGAAGTCTTGGCTAAAGACAGCCCGGCCTCTTGGATGACTTCCCGTGAATTCCACTCACCGGAAGACTAACTTGACCGTCGAAGTTTCCCCGGGTACAACCTCGGGACTCTCCTGTTAGTCACCCTAAAGACCTTTTCTTGTTTGTTTTGCAGGGTTTGGACACGCTCTTCTTATCAGCACGTCGAGCTCAGTAGGTGAGCTCGTTCCGGGGAAACCGCAGTAATTGTTCAAATGGTAACTTGCTTTCTTTTTTATTTTTCTTCTGATTAACCTCAAACAACTTTATATATACTTTTATTTTATGTCTTTGAAGGTGTTTCAGGAATATATTAGATATGTTATTGCATTGATATTCGTCTTATCAGTTGACCTTTGGTCATCTCTTCTGATTCTTGGCTTCAATCCACAGTTCGTGATGTTTTTTCTGGTTTTCATTTTCTCACTTGTGTCGTTTTTAGTTTTAAATTTTATTTGGAGCGATCGGGTTGTTCGTTCCATTGGTTGGCTTCGTCGGAGGCGATTAGCGCTTCAGACTGGGTATATTGCTCTTTTTGCTAACGGGCGCATTGTAGTCAGTAGTAAGGATGAATGGAGCGTCGCCTTTCTCTCATGTTCTATCCTGTGTGGAATGAGTTTTCTGGGTTTTTGTCTGTTATCGAAGATTTTGTTGTGGCGGTTGAATCTATATCGACTCATTCTGGTGCCGCTGCGTTGGAGTTGACAGTTCTTAGTCAGCACCCTGTACAGGCCGAGCTGACCTACTGAAACGCTCTGTCAAAACTGGCGTCTTCCTCGTTTGCTCACCTGAACAAAGAGGTTTTGGTGGAGGTAGTCCCCCAAAAAAGCATCGAACAGATCGAAGTCTTGGCTAAAGACAGCCCGGCCTCTTGGATGACTTCCCGTGAATTCCACTCACCGGAAGACTAACTTGACCGTCGAAGTTTCCCCGGGTACAACCTCGGGACTCTCCTGTTAGTCACCCTAGAGACCTTTTCTTGTGTGTTTCGCAGGGTTTGGACACACTCTTCTCATCAGCACGTCGAGCTCAATAGGTGAGCTCTTTCCGGGGAAACCGCAGCACTTGTTCAAATGGTAACTTGCTTTCTTTTTTATTTTTCTTCTAATTAACCTCAAAAAACTTTATATATACTTTTATTTTATGTCTTTGTAGGTGTTTCAGGAATATATTAGATATGTTATTGCATTGATATTCGTCTTATCAGTTGACCTTTGGTCATCGCTTCTGATTCTTGGCGTCAATCCACAGTTCGTGATGTTTTTTCTGGTTTTTATTTTGTCACTTGTGACGTTTTTAGTTTTAAATTTTATTTGGAGCGATCGGGTTGTTCGTTCCATTGGTTGGCTTCGTCAGAGGCGATTAGCGCTTCAGACTGGATATATTGCTCTTTTTGCTTACGGGCGCATTGTAGTCAGTAGTAAGGATGAATGGTGCGTCGCCTTTCTCTCATATTCTATCCTGTGTGGAATGAGTTTTCTGGGTTTTTGTCTGTCATCGAAGATTTTGTTGTGGCGGTTGAATCTATATCGACTCATTCTGGTGCCGCTGCGTTGGAGTTGACGGTTCTTAGTCAGCACCCTGTACAGACCGTGCTGACCTACTGAAACGCTCTGTCAAAACTGGCGTCTTCCTCGTTTGCTCACCTGAACAAAGAGGTTTTGGTGGAGGTAGTCCCCCAAAAAAGCATCGAACAGATCGAAGTCTTGGCTAAAGACAGCCCGGCCTCTTGGATGACTTCCCGTGAATTCCACTCACCGGAAGACTAACTTGACCGTCGAAGTTTCCCCGGGTACAACCTCGGGACTCTCCTGTTAGTCACCCTAGAGACCTTTTCTTGTGTGTTTCGCAGGGTTTGGACACACTCTTCTCATCAGCACGTCGAGCTCAATAGGTGAGCTCTTTCCGGGGAAACCGCAGCACTTGTTCAAATGGTAACTTGCTTTCTTTTTTATTTTTCTTCTGATTAACCTCAAACAACTTTATATATACTTTTATTTTATGTCTTTGAAGGTGTTTCAGGAATATATTAGATATGTTATTGCATTGATATTCGTCTTATCAGTTGACCTTTGGTCATCTCTTCTGATTCTTGGCTTCAATCCACAGTTCGTGATGTTTTTTCTGGTTTTCATTTTCTCACTTGTGTCGTTTTTAGTTTTAAATTTTATTTGGAGCGATCGGGTTGTTCGTTCCATTGGTTGGCTTCGTCAGAGGCGATTAGCGCTTCAGACTGGATATATTGCTCTTTTTGCTTACGGGCGCATTGTAGTCAGTAGTAAGGATGAATGGTGCGTCGCCTTTCTCTCATATTCTATCCTGTGTGGAATGAGTTTTCTGGGTTTTTGTCTGTCATCGAAGATTTTGTTGTGGCGGTTGAATCTATATCGACTCATTCTGGTGCCGCTGCGTTGGAGTTGACGGTTCTTAGTCAGCACCCTGTACAGACCGAGCTGACCTACTGAAACGCTCTGTCAAAACTGGCGTCTTCCTCGTTTGCTCTCCTGAACAAAGAGGTTTTGGTGGAGGTAGTCCCCCAAAAAAGCATCGAACAGATCGAAGTCTTGGCTAAAGACAGCCCGGCCTCTTGGATGACTTCCCGTGAATTCCACTCACCGGAAGACTAACTTGACCGTCGAAGTTTCCCCGGGTACAACCTCGGGACTCTCCTGTTAGTCACCCTAAAGACCTTTTCTTGTTTGTTTTGCAGGGTTTGGACACGCTCTTCTTATCAGCACGTCGAGCTCAGTAGGTGAGCTCGTTCCGGGGAAACCGCAGTAATTGTTCAAATGGTAACTTGCTTTCTTTTTTATTTTTCTTCTGATTAACCTCAAAGAACTTTATATATACTTTTATTTTATGTCTTTGAAGGTGTTTCAGGAATATATTAGATATGTTATTGCATTGATATTCGTCTTATCAGTTGACCTTTGGTCATCTCTTCTGATTCTTGGCTTCAATCCACAGTTCGTGATGTTTTTTCTGGTTTTCATTTTCTCACTTGTGTCGTTTTTAGTTTTAAATTTTATTTGGAGCGATCGGGTTGTTCGTTCCATTGGTTGGCTTCGTCGGAGGCGATTAGCGCTTCAGACTGGGTATATTGCTCTTTTTGCTAACGGGCGCATTGTAGTCAGTAGTAAGGATGAATGGTGCGTCGCCTTTATCTCATGTTCTATCCTGTGTGGAATGAGTTTTCTGGGTTTTTCTCTGTTGCCGAAGATTTTGTTGTGGCGGTTGAATCTATATCGACTCATTCTGGTGCCGCTGCATTGGAGTTGACAGTTCTTAGTCAGCACCCTGTACAGGCCGAGCTGACCTACTGAAACGTTCTGTCAAAACTGGCGTCTTCCTCGTTTGCTCACCTGAACAAAGAGGTTTTGGTGGAGGTAGTCCCCCAAAAAAGCATCGAACAGATCGAAGTCTTGGCTAAAGACAGCCCGGCCTCTTGGATGACTTCCCGTGAATTCCACTCATCGGAAGACTAACTTGACCGTCGAAGTTTCCCCGGGTACAACCTCGGGACTCTCCTATTAGTCACCCTAGAGACCTTTTCTTGTGTGTTTCGCAGGGTTTGGACACACTCTTCTCATCAGCACGTCGAGCTCAGTAGGTGAGCTCTTTCCGGGGAAATCGCAGCACTTGTTCAAATGGTAACTTGCTTTCTTTTTTATTTTTCTTCTAATTAACCTCGAAGAACTTTATATATTCTTTTATTTTATGTCTTTGTAGGCGATTCAGGAATATATTAGATATGTTATTGCATTGATATTCGTCTTGTCAGTTGACCTTTGGTCATCTCTTCTGATTCTTGGCGTCAATCCACAGTTCGTGATGTTTTTTCTGGTTTTCATTTTGTCACTTGTGACGTTTTTAGTTTTAAATTTTATTTGGAGCGATCGGGTTGTTCGTTCCATTGGTTGGCTTCGTCGGAGGCGATTAGCGCTTCAGACTGGGTATATTGCTCTTTTTGCTTACGGGCGCATTGTAGTCAGTAGTAAGGATGAATTGTGCGTCGCCTTTCTCTCATGTTCTATCCTGTGTGGAATGAGTTTTCTGAATTTTTGTCTGTCGTCGAAGATTTTGTTGTGGCGGTTGAATCTATATCGACTCATTCTGGTGCCGCTGCGTTGGAGTTGACGGTTCTTAGTCAGCACCCTGTACAGACCGAGCTGACCTACTGAAACGCTCTGTCAAAACTGGCGTCTTCCTCGTTTGCTCACCTGAACAAAGAGGTTTTGGTGGAGGTAGTCCCCCAAAAAAGCATCGAACAGATCGAAGTCTTGGCTAAAGACAGCCCGGCCTCTTGGATGACTTCCCGTGAATTCCACTCACCGGAAGACTAACTTGACCGTCGAAGTTTCCCCGAGTACAACCTCGGGACTCTCCTGTTAGTCACCCTAGAGACCTTTTCTTGTGTGTTTCGCAGGGTTTGGACACACTCTTCTCATCAGCACGTCGAGCTCAGTAGGTGAGCTCTTTCCGGGGAAATCGCAGCACTTGTTCAAATGGTAACTTGCTTTCTTTTTTATTTTTCTTCTAATTAACCTCAAAAAATTTTATATATACTTTTATTTTATGTCTTTGTAGGTGTTTCAGGAATATATTAGATATGTTATTGCATTGATATTCGTCTTATCAGTTGACCTTTGGTCATCGCTTCTGATTCTTGGCGTCAATCCACAGTTCGTGATGTTTTTTCTGGTTTTCATTTTGTCACTTGTGACGTTTTTAGTTTTAAATTTTATTTGGAGCGATCGGGTTGTTCGTTCCATTGGTTGGCTTCGTCGGAGGCGATTAGCGCTTCAGACTGGGTATATTGCTCTTTTTGCTAACGGGCGCATTGTAGTCAGTAGTAAGGATGAATGGTGTTGGATGACTTCCCATGAATTCCACTCACCGGAAGACTAACTTGACCGTCGAAGTTTCCCCGGGTACAACCTCGGGACTCTCCTGTTAGTCACCCTAGAGACCTTTTCTTGTGTGTTTCGCAGGGTTTGGACACACTCTTCTCATCAGCACGTCGAGCTCAGTAGGTGAGCTCTTTCCGGGGAAACCGCAACACTTGTTCAAATGGTAACTTGCTTTCTTTTTTATTTTTCTTCTAATTAACCTCAAAAAACTTTATATATACTTTTATTTTAAGTCTTTGTAGGTGTTTCAGGAATATATTAGATATGTTATTGCATTGATATTCGTATTATCAGTTGACCTTTGGTCATCGCTTCTGATTCTTGGCGTCAATCCACAGTTCGTGATGTTTTTCTGGTTTTCATTTTGTCACTTGTGACGTTTTTAGTTTTAAATTTTATTTGGAGCGATCGGGTTGTTCGTTCCATTGGTTGGCTTCGTCGGAGGCGATTAGCGCTTCAGACTGGGTATATTGCTCTTTTTGCTTACGGGCGCATTGTAGTCAGTAGTAAGGATGAATTGTGCGTCGCCTTTCTCTCATGTTCTATCCTGTGTGGAATGAGTTTTCTGGATTTTTGTCTGTCGTCGAAGATTTTGTTGTGGCGGTTGAATCTATATCGACTCTTTCTGGTGCCGCTGCGTTGGAGTTGACGGTTCTTAGTCAGCACCCTGTACAGACCGAGCTGACCTACTGAAACGCTCTGTCAAAACTGGCGTCTTCCTCGTTTGCTCACCTGAACAAAGAGGTTTTGGTGGAGGTAGTCCCCCAAAAAAGCATCGAACAGATCGAAGTCTTGGCTAAAGACAGCCCGGCCTCTTGGATGACTTCCCGTGAATTCCACTCACTGGAAGACTAACTTGATCGTCGAAGTTTCCCCGGGTACAACCTCGGGACTCTCCTGTTAGTCACCCTAGAGACCTTTTCTTGTGTGTTTCGCAGGGTTTGGACACACTCTTCTCATCAGCACGTCGAGCTCAGTAGGTGAGCTCTTTCCGGGGAAACCGCAGCACTTGTTCAAATGGTAACTTGCTTTCTTTTTTATTTTTCTTCTAATTAACCTCAAAAAACTTTATATATACTTTTATTTTATGTCTTTGTAGGTGTTTCAGGAATATATTAGATATGTTATTGCATTGATATTCGTCTTATCAGTTGACCTTTGGTCATCGCTTCTGATTCTTGGCGTCAATCCACAGTTCGTGATGTTTTTTCTGGTTTTCATTTTGTCACTTGTGACGTTTTTAGTTTTAAATTTTATTTGGAGCGATCGGGTTGTTCGTTTCATTGGTTGGCTTCGTCGGAGGCGATTAGCGTTTCAGACTGGGTATATTGCTCTTTTTTTTTAACGGGCGCATTGTAGTCAGTAGTAAGGATGAATGGTGCGTCGCCTTTCTCTCATGTTCTATCCTGTGTGGAATGAGTCTTCTGGGTTTTTGTCTGTCATCGAAGATTTTGTTGTGGCGGTTGAATCTATATCGACTCATTCTGGTGCCGCTGCGTTGGAGTTGACGGTTCTTAATCAGCACCCTGTACAGACCGAGCTGACCTACTGAAACGCTCTGTCAAAACTGGCGTCTTTCTCGTTTGCTCACCTGAACAAAGAGGTTTTGGTGGAGGTAGTCCCCCAAAAAAGCATCGAACAGATCGAAGTCTTGGCTAAAGACAGCCCGGCCTCTTGGATGACTTCCCGTGAATTCCACTCACCGGAAGACTAACTTGACCGTCGAAGTTTCCCCGGGTACAACCTCGGGACTCTCCTGTTAGTCACCCTGGAGACCTTTTCTTGTTTGTTTTGCAGGGTTTGGACACACTCTTCTCATCAGCACGTCGAGCTCAGTAGGTGAGCTCGTTCCGGGGAAACCGCAGTAATTGTTCAAATGGTAACTTGCTTTCTTTTTTATTTTTCTTCTGATTAACCTCAAAGAACTTTATATATACTTTTATTTTATGTCTTTGAAGGTGTTTCAGGAATATATTAGATATGTTATTGCATTGATATTCGTCTTATCAGTTGACCTTTGGTCATCTCATCTGATTCTTGGCTTCAATCCACAGTTCGTGATGTTTTTTCTGGTTTTCATTTTCTCACTTGTGACGTTTTTAGTTTTAAATTTTATTTGGAGCGATCGGGTTGTTCGTTCCATTGGTTGGCTTCGTCGGAGGCGATTAGCGTTTCAGACTGGGTATATTGCTCTTTTTGCTTACGGGCGCATTGTAGTCAGTAGTAAGGATGAATGGTGCGTCGCCTTTCTCTCATGTTCTATCCTGTGTGGAATGAGTTTTCTGGGTTTTTCTCTGTTGCCGAAGATTTTGTTGTGGCGGTTGAATCTATATCGACTCATTCTGGTGCCGCTGCATTGGAGTTGATGGTACTTCGTCAGCACCCTGTACAGGCCAGCTGTGCTGCTGGCCTGTATATCTTGGCGAAAGCTATAATGGTAGGTCTGCGACCAACTTTTTATCTTCTTCTACGTTTGGTGCTTTTCTGTCAAAAACTGCCTTAATTAGAATTTGTGATTTAGAATTAAAATGGCACTTTGTGTTTGCAGTGCGTTGGTGCTGACCCAACAGCGTTCCTTGGATGCCTGACCTTCCTCTACCCCGGGTGAACCACGGGTGGAGGCTGCTGGTAGAAGGAGATCTGCTGGCGGAACCGCATGTTTAACGGCAAAAGTTGACTGGCTGGAAGTCCCGAAAAATTTTAGCACTCAAAAGTACTCCGGTTATTGTTACATTTTTTAATGATTTTAACTTAATTTTTCATCCAAATTTGCATCCTGAAGGAGCGCTGCGGCTTCGCCGGACCGAGCTGACCTACTGAAACGCTCTGTCAAAACTGGCGTCTTCCTCGTTTGCTCACCTGAACAAAGAGGTTTTGGTGGAGGTAGTCCCCCAAAAAAGCATCGAACAGATCGAAGTCTTGGCTAAAGACAGCCCGGCCTCTTGGATGACTTCCCGTGAATTCCACTCACCGGAAGACTAACTTGACCGTCGAAGTTTCCCCGGGTACAACCTCGGGACTCTCCTGTTAGTCACCCTAGAGACCTTTTCTTGTGTGTTTCGCAGGGTTTGGACACACTCTTCTCATAAGCACGTCGAGCTCAGTAGGTGAGCTCTTTCCGGGGAAACCGCAGCACTTGTTCAAATGGTAACTTGCTTTCTTTTTTATTTTTCTTCTAATTAACCTCAAAAAACTTTATATATACTTTTATTTTATGTCTTTGTAGGTGTTTCAGGAATATATTAGATATGTTATTGCATTGATATTCGTCTTATCAGTTGACCTTTGGTCATCGCTTCTGATTCTTGGCGTCAATCCACAGTTCGTGATGTTTTTTCTGGTTTTCATTTTGTCACTTGTGACGTTTTTAGTTTTAAATTTTATTTGGAGCGATCGGGTTGTTCGTTTCATTGGTTGGCTTCGTCGGAGGCGATTAGCGCTTCAGACTGGGTATATTGCTCTTTTTTTTTAACGGGCGCATTGTAGTCAGTAGTAAGGATGAATGGTGCGTCGCCTTTCTCTCATGTTCTATCCTGTGTGGAATGAGTCTTCTGGGTTTTTGTCTGTCATCGAAGATTTTGTTGTGGCGGTTGAATCTATATCGACTCATTCTGGTGCCGCTGCGTTGGAGTTGACGGTTCTTAATCAGCACCCTGTACAGACCGAGCTGACCTACTGAAACGCTCTGTCAAAACTGGCGTCTTTCTCGTTTGCTCACCTGAACAAAGAGGTTTTGGTGGAGGTAGTCCCCCAAAAAAGCATCGAACAGATCGAAGTCTTGGCTAAAGACAGCCCGGCCTCTTGGATGACTTCCCGTGAATTCCACTCACCGGAAGACTAACTTGACCGTCGAAGTTTCCCCGGGTACAACCTCGGGACTCTCCTGTTAGTCACCCTAGAGACCTTTTCTTGTTTGTTTTGCAGGGTTTGGACACACTCTTCTCATCAGCACGTCGAGCTCAGTAGGTGAGCTCGTTCCGGGGAAACCGCAGTAATTGTTCAAATGGTAACTTGCTTTCTTTTTTATTTTTCTTCTGATTAACCTCAAAGAACTTTATATATACTTTTATTTTATGTCTTTGAAGGTGTTTCAGGAATATATTAGATATGTTATTGCATTGATATTCGTCTTATCAGTTGACCTTTGGTCATCTCATCTGATTCTTGGCTTCAATCCACAGTTCGTGATGTTTTTTCTGGTTTTCATTTTCTCACTTGTGACGTTTTTAGTTTTAAATTTTATTTGGAGCGATCGGGTTGTTCGTTCCATTGGTTGGCTTCGTCGGAGGCGATTAGCGTTTCAGACTGGGTATATTGCTCTTTTTGCTTACGGGCGCATTGTAGTCAGTAGTAAGGATGAATGGTGCGTCGCCTTTCTCTCATGTTCTATCCTGTGTGGAATGAGTTTTCTGGGTTTTTCTCTGTTGCCGAAGATTTTGTTGTGGCGGTTGAATCTATATCGACTCATTCTGGTGCCGCTGCATTGGAGTTGATGGTACTTCGTCAGCACCCTGTACAGGCCAGCTGTGCTGCTGGCCTGTATATCTTGGCGAAAGCTATAATGGTAGGTCTGCGACCAACTTTTTATCTTCTTCTACGTTTGGTGCTTTTCTGTCAAAAACTGCCTTAATTAGAATTTGTGATTTAGAATTAAAATGGCACTTTGTGTTTGCAGTGCGTTGGTGCTGACCCAACAGCGTTCCTTGGATGCCTGACCTTCCTCTACCCCGGGTGAACCACGGGTGGAGGCTGCTGGTAGAAGGAGATCTGCTGGCGGAACCGCATGTTTAACGGCAAAAGTTGACTGGCTGGAAGTCCCGAAAAATTTTAGCACTCAAAAGTACTCCGGTTATTGTTACATTTTTTAATGATTTTAGCTTAATTTTTCATCCAAATTTGCATCCTGAAGAAGCGCTGCGGCTTCGCCGGACCGAGCTGACCTACTGAAACGCTCTGTCAAAACTGGCGTCTTCCTCGTTTGCTCACCTGAACAAAGAGGTTTTGGTGGAGGTAGTCACCCAAAAAAGTATCGACCAGATCGAAGTTTTGGCTAAAGACAGCCCGGCCTCTTGGATGACTTCCCGTGAATTCCACTCACCGGAAGACAAACTTGACCGTCGAAGTGTCCCCGGGTACAACCTCGGGGCTCTCCAGTTAGTCACCCTAGAGACCTTTTCTTGTTTGTTTCGCAGGGTTTGGACACGCTGTTCTCATCAGCACGTCGAGCTCAGTAGGTGAGCTCGTTCCGGGGAAACCGCCTCGCTTGTTCAAATGGTACCTTGCTTTCTTTTTTATTGTTCTTCTAATTAACCACCAAGAACTTTATATATATTTTTATTCTATGTCTTTGTAGGCGTTTCAAGAATATATTAGATATGTTATTGCATTGATATTCGTCTTATCAGTTGACCTTTGGTCATCTCTTCTGATTCTTGGCGTCAATCCACAGTTCGTGATGTTTTTTCTGATTTTTATTTTTCCACAGTGACATTTTTAGTTTTAAATTTTATTTGGAGCGATCGGGTTGTTCGTTCCATTGGTTGGCTTCGTCGGAGGCGATTATCGCTTCAGACTAGGTATATTGCTCTTTTTGCTAACGGGCGCATTGTAGTCAGTAGTAAGGATGAATGGTGCATCGCCTTTCTCTCATGTTCTATCCTGTGTGGAATGAGTTTTCTGGGTTTTTGTCTGTCATCGAAGATTTTGTTGTGGCGGTTGAATCTATATCGACTCATTCTGGTGCCGCTGCGTTGGAGTTGACGGTTCTTAGTCAGCACCCTGTACAGACCGAGCTGACCTACTGAAACGCTCTGTCAAAACTGGCGTCTTCCTCGTTTGCTCACCTGAACAAAGAGGTTTTGGTGGAGGTAGTCCCCCAAAAAAGCATCGAACAGATCGAAGTCTTGGCTAAAGACAGCCCGGCCTCTTGGATGACTTCCCGTGAATTCCACTCACCGGAAGACTAACTTGACCGTCGAAGTTTCCCCGGGTACAACCTCGGGACTCTCCTGTTAGTCACCCTGGAGACCTTTTCTTGTTTGTTTTGCAGGGTTTGGACACACTCTTCTCATCAGCACGTCGAGCTCAGTATGTGAGCTCGTTCCGGGGAAACCGCAGTAATTGTTCAAATGGTAACTTGCTTTCTTTTTTATTTTTCTTCTGATTAACCTCAAACAACTTTATATATACTTTTATTTTATGTCTTTGAAGGTGTTTCAGGAATATATTAGATATGTTATTGCATTGATATTCGTCTTATCAGTTGACCTTTGGTCATCTCTTCGGCTTCTTGGCTTCAATCCACAGTTCGTGATGTTTTTTCTGGTTTTCATTTTCTCACTTGTGACGTTTTTAGTTTTAAATTTTATTTGGAGCGATCGGGTTGTTCGTTCCATTGGTTGGCTTCGTCGGAGGCGATTAGCGCTTCAGACTGGGTATATTGCTCTTTTTGCTTACGGGCGCATTGTAGTCAGTAGTAAGGATGAATGGTGCGTCGCCTTTCTCTCATGTTCTATCCTGTGTGGAATGAGTTTTCTGGGTTTTTCTCTGTTGCCGAAGATTTTGTTGTGGCGGTTGAATCTATATCGACTCATTCTGATGCCGCTGCATTGGAGTTGATGGTACTTCGTCAGCACCCTGTACAGGCCAGCTGTGCTGCTGGCCTGTATATCTTGGCGAAAGCTATAATGGTAGGTCTGCGACCAACTTTTTATCTTCTTCTACATTTGGTGCTTTTCTGTCAAAAACTGCCTTAATTAGAATTTGTGATTTAGAATTAAAATGGCACTTTGTGTTTGCAGTGCGTTGGTGCTGACCCAACAGCGTTCCTTGGATGCCTGACCTTCCTCTACCCCGGGTGAACCACGGGTGGAGGCTGCTGGTAGAAGGAGATCTGCTGGCGGAACCGCATGTTTAACGGCAAAAGTTGACTGGCTGGAAGTCCCGAAAAATTTTAGCACTCAAAAGTACTCCGGTTATTGTTACATTTTTTAATGATTTTAACTTAATTTTTCATCCAAATTTGCATCCTGAAGGAGCGCTGCGGCTTCGCCGGACCGAGCTGACCTACTGAAACGCTCTGTCAAAACTGGCGTCTTCCTCGTTTGCTCACCTGAACAAAGAGGTTTTGGTGGAGGTAGTCCCCCAAAAAAGCATCGAACAGATCGAAGTCTTGGCTAAAGACAGCCCGGCCTCTTGGATGACTTCCCGTGAATTCCACTCACCGGAAGACTAACTTGACCGTCGAAGTTTCCCCGGGTACAACCTCGGGACTCTCCTGTTAGTCACCCTAGAGACCTTTTCTTGTGTGTTTCGCAGGGTTTGGACACACTCTTCTCATCAAGCACGTCGAGCTCAGTAGGTGAGCTCTTTCCGGGGAAACCGCAGCACTTGTTCAAATGGTAACTTGCTTTCTTTTTTATTTTTCTTCTAATTAACCTCAAAAAACTTTATATATACTTTTATTTTATGTCTTTGTAGGTGTTTCAGGAATATATTAGATATGTTATTGCATTGATATTCGTCTTATCAGTTGACCTTTGGTCATCGCTTCTGATTCTTGGCGTCAATCCACAGTTCGTGATGTTTTTTCTGGTTTTCATTTTGTCACTTGTGACGTTTTTAGTTTTAAATTTTATTTGGAGCGATCGGGTTGTTCGTTTCATTGGTTGGCTTCGTCGGAGGCGATTAGCGCTTCAGACTGGGTATATTGCTCTTTTTTTTTAACGGGCGCATTGTAGTCAGTAGTAAGGATGAATGGTGCGTCGCCTTTCTCTCATGTTCTATCCTGTGTGGAATGAGTCTTCTGGGTTTTTGTCTGTCATCGAAGATTTTGTTGTGGCGGTTGAATCTATATCGACTCATTCTGGTGCCGCTGCGTTGGAGTTGACGGTTCTTAGTCAGCACCCTGTACAGACCGAGCTGACCTACTGAAACGCTCTGTCAAAACTGGCGTCTTTCTCGTTTGCTCACCTGAACAAAGAGGTTTTGGTGGAGGTAGTCCCCCAAAAAAGCATCGAACAGATCGAAGTCTTGGCTAAAGACAGCCCGGCCTCTTGGATGACTTCCCGTGAATTCCACTCACCGGAAGACTAACTTGACCGTCGAAGTTTCCCCGGGTACAACCTCGGGACTCTCCTGTTAGTCACCCTAGAGACCTTTTCTTGTTTGTTTTGCAGGGTTTGGACACACTCTTCTCATCAGCACGTCGAGCTCAGTAGGTGAGCTCGTTCCGGGGAAACCGCAGTAATTGTTCAAATGGTAACTTGCTTTCTTTTTTATTTTTCTTCTGATTAACCTCAAAGAACTTTATATATACTTTTATTTTATGTCTTTGAAGGTGTTTCAGGAATATATTAGATATGTTATTGCATTGATATTCGTCTTATCAGTTGACCTTTGGTCATCTCTTCTGATTCTTGGCTTCAATCCACAGTTCGTGATGTTTTTTCTGGTTTTCATTTTCTCACTTGTGACGTTTTTAGTTTTAAATTTTATTTGGAGCGATCGGGTTGTTCGTTCCATTGGTTGGTTTCGTCGGAGGCGATTAGCGTTTCAGACTGGGTATATTGCTCTTTTTGCTTACGGGCGCATTGTAGTCAGTAGTAAGGATGAATGGTGCGTCGCCTTTCTCTCATGTTCTATCCTGTGTGGAATGAGTTTTCTGGGTTTTTCTCTGTTGCCGAAGATTTTGTTGTGGCGGTTGAATCTATATCGACTCATTCTGGTGCCGCTGCATTGGAGTTGATGGTACTTCGTCAGCACCCTGTACAGGCCAGCTGTGCTGCTGGCCTGTATATCTTGGCGAAAGCTATAATGGTAGGTCTGCGACCAACTTTTTATCTTCTTCTACGTTTGGTGCTTTTCTGTCAAAAACTGCCTTAATTAGAATTTGTGATTTAGAATTAAAATGGCACTTTGTGTTTGCAGTGCGTTGGTGCTGACCCAACAGCGTTCCTTGGATGCCTGACCTTCCTCTACCCCGGGTGAACCACGGGTGGAGGCTGCTGGTAGAAGGAGATCTGCTGGCGGAACCGCATGTTTAACGGCAAAAGTTGACTGGCTGGAAGTCCCGAAAAATTTTAGCACTCAAAAGTACTCCGGTTATTGTTACATTTTTTAATGATTTTAGCTTAATTTTTCATCCAAATTTGCATCCTGAAGAAGCGCTGCGGCTTCGCCGGACCGAGCTGACCTACTGAAACGCTCTGTCAAAACTAGCGTCTTCCTCGTTTGCTCACCTGAACAAAGAGGTTTTGGTGGAGGTAGTCCCCCAAAAAAGCATCGAACAGATCGAAGTCTTGGCTAAAGACAGCCCGGCCTCTTGGATGACTTCCCGTGAATTCCACTCACCGGAAGACTAACTTGACCGTCGAAGTTTCCCCGGGTACAACCTCGGGACTCTCCTGTTAGTCACCCTAGAGACCTTTTCTTGTGTGTTTCGCAGGGTTTGGACACACTCTTCTCATAAGCACGTCGAGCTCAGTAGGTGAGCTCTTTCCGGGGAAACCGCAGCACTTGTTCAAATGGTAACTTGCTTTCTTTTTTATTTTTCTTCTAATTAACCTCAAAAAACTTTATATATACTTTTATTTTATGTCTTTGTAGGTGTTTCAGGAATATATTAGATATGTTATTGCATTGATATTCGTCTTATCAGTTGACCTTTGGTCATCGCTTCTGATTCTTGGCGTCAATCCACAGTTCGTGATGTTTTTTCTGGTTTTCATTTTGTCACTTGTGACGTTTTTAGTTTTAAATTTTATTTGGAGCGATCGGGTTGTTCGTTTCATTGGTTGGCTTCGTCGGAGGCGATTAGCGCTTCAGACTGGGTATATTGCTCTTTTTTTTTAACGGGCGCATTGTAGTCAGTAGTAAGGATGAATGGTGCGTCGCCTTTCTCTCATGTTCTATCCTGTGTGGAATGAGTCTTCTGGGTTTTTGTCTGTCATCGAAGATTTTGTTGTGGCGGTTGAATCTATATCGACTCATTCTGGTGCCGCTGCGTTGGAGTTGACGGTTCTTAGTCAGCACCCTGTACAGACCGAGCTGACCTACTGAAACGCTCTGTCAAAACTGGCGTCTTCCTCGTTTGCTCACCTGAACAAAGAGGTTTTGGTGGAGGTAGTCCCCCAAAAAAGCATCGAACAGATCGAAGTCTTGGCTAAAGACAGCCCGGCCTCTTGGATGACTTCCCGTGAATTCCACTCACCGGAAGACTAACTTGACCGTCGAAGTTTCCCCGGGTACAACCTCGGGACTCTCCTGTTAGTCACCCTAGAGACCTTTTCTTGTTTGTTTTGCAGGGTTTGGACACACTCTTCTCATCAGCACGTCGAGCTCAGTAGGTGAGCTCGTTCCGGGGAAACCGCAGTAATTGTTCAAATGGTAACTTGCTTTCTTTTTTATTTTTCTTCTGATTAACCTCAAAGAACTTTATATATACTTTTATTTTATGTCTTTGAAGGTGTTTCAGGAATATATTAGATATGTTATTGCATTGATATTCGTCTTATCAGTTGATCTTTGGTCATCTCTTCTGATTCTTGGCTTCAATCCACAGTTCGTGATGTTTTTTCTAGTTTTCATTTTCTCACTTGTGACGTTTTTAGTTTTAAATTTTATTTGGAGCGATCGGGTTGTTCGTTCCATTGGTTGGCTTCGTCGGAGGCGATTAGCGTTTCAGACTGGGTATATTGCTCTTTTTGCTTACGGGCGCATTGTAGTCAGTAGTAAGGATGAATGGTGCGTCGCCTTTCTCTCATGTTCTATCCTGTGTGGAATGAGTTTTCTGGGTTTTTCTCTGTTGCCGAAGATTTTGTTGTGGCGGTTGAATCTATATCGACTCATTCTGGTGCCGCTGCATTGGAGTTGATGGTACTTCGTCAGCACCCTGTACAGGCCAGCTGTGCTGCTGGCCTGTATATCTTGGCGAAAGCTATAATGGTAGGTCTGCGACCAACTTTTTATCTTCTTCTACGTTTGGTGCTTTTCTGTCAAAAACTGCCTTAATTAGAATTTGTGATTTAGAATTAAAATGGCACTTTGTGTTTGCAGTGCGTTGGTGCTGACCCAACAGCGTTCCTTGGATGCCTGACCTTCCTCTACCCCGGGTGAACCACGGGTGGAGGCTGCTGGTAGAAGGAGATCTGCTGGCGGAACCGCATGTTTAACGGCAAAAGTTGACTGGCTGGAAGTCCCGAAAAATTTTAGCACTCAAAAGTACTCCGGTTATTGTTACATTTTTTAATGATTTTAGCTTAATTTTTCATCCACATTTGCATCCTGAAGAAGCGCTGCGGCTTCGCCGGACCGAGCTGACCTACTGAAACGCTCTGTCAAAACTGGCGTCTTCCTCGTTTGCTCACCTGAACAAAGAGGTTTTGGTGGAGGTAGTCCCCCAAAAAAGCATCGAACAGATCGAAGTCTTGGCTAAAGACAGCCCGGCCTCTTGGATGACTTCCCGTGAATTCCACTCACCGGAAGACTAATGAATCTATATCGACTCATTCTGGTGCCGCTGCATTGGAGTTGATGGTACTTCGTCAGCACCCTGTACAGGCCAGCTGTGCTGCTGGCCTGTATATCTTGGCGAAAGCTATAATGGTAGGTCTGCGACCAACTTTTTATCTTCTTCTACGTTTGGTGCTTTTCTGTCAAAAACTGCCTTAATTAGAATTTGTGATTTAGAATTAAAATGGCACTTTGTGTTTGCAGTGCGTTGGTGCTGACCCAACAGCGTTCCTTGGATGCCTGACCTTCCTCTACCCCGGGTGAACCACGGGTGAAGGCTGCTGGTAGAAGGAGATCTGCTGACGGAACCGCATGTTTAACGGCAAAAGTTGACTGGCTGGAAGTCCCGAAAAATTTTAGCACTCAAAAGTACTCCGGTTATTGTTACATTTTTTAATGATTTTAGCTTAATTTTTCATCCAAATTTGCATCCTGAAGAAGCGCTGCGGCTTCGCCGGACCGAGCTGACCTACTGAAACGCTCTGTCAAAACTGGCGTTTTCCTCGTTAGCTCACCTGAACAAAGAGGTTTTGGTGGAGGTAGTCACCAAAAAAAGCATCGACCAGATCGAAGTTTTGGCTAAAGACAGCCCGGCCTCTTGGATGACTTCCCGTGAATTTCACTCATCGGAAAACTAATTTGACCGTCGAAGTGTCCCCGGGTACAACCTCGGGGCTCTCCAGTTAGTCACCCTAGAGACCTTTTCTTGTTTGTTTCGCAGGGTTTGGACACGCTGTTCTCATCAGCACGTCGAGCTCAGTAGGTGAGCTCGTTCCGGGGAAACCGCCTCGCTTGTTCAAATGGTAACTTGCTTTCTTTTTTATTCTCTTCTAATTAACCACCAAGAACTTTATATATATTTTTATTCTATGTCTTTGTAGGCGTTTCAAGAATATATTAGATATGTTATTGCATTGATATTCGTCTTATCAGTTGACCTTTGGTCATCTCTTCTGATTCTTGGCGTCAATCCACAGTTCGTGATGTTTTTTCTGATTTTTATTTTTCCACCGTGACATTTTTAGTTTTAAATTTTATTTGGAGCGATCGGGTTGTTCGTTCCATTGGTTGGCTTCGTCGGAGGCGATTATCGCTTCAGACTGGGTATATTGCTCTTTTTGCTAACGGGCGCATTGTAGTCAGTAGTAAGGATGAATGGTGCGTCGCCTTTCTCTCATGTTCTATCCTGTGTGGAATGAGTTTTCTGGGTTTTTGTCTGTCATCGAAGATTTTGTTGTGGCGGTTGAATCTATATCGACTCATTCTGGTGCCGCTGCGTTGGAGTTGACGGTTCTTAGTCAGCACCCTGTACAGACCGAGCTGACCTACTGAAACGCTCTGTCAAAACTGGCGTCTTCCTCGTTTGCTCACCTGAACAAAGAGGTTTTGGTGGAGGTAGTCCCCCAAAAAAGCATCGAACAGATCGAAGTCTTGGCTAAAGACAGCCCGGCCTCTTGGATGACTTCCCGTGAATTCCACTCACCGGAAGACTAACTTGACCGTCGAAGTTTCCCCGGGTACAACCTCGGGACTCTCCTGTTAGTCACCCTAGAGACCTTTTCTTGTGTGTTTCGCAGGGTTTGGACACACTCTTCTCATCAGCACGTCGAGCTCAGTAGGTGAGCTCTTTCCGGGGAAACCGCAGCACTTGTTCAAATGGTAACTTGCTTTCTTTTTTATTTTTCTTCTAATTAACCTCAAAAAACTTTATATATACTTTTATTTTATGTCTTTGTAGGTGTTTCAGGAATATATTAGATATGTTATTGCATTGATATTCGTCTTATCAGTTGACCTTTGGTCATCGCTTCTGATTCTTGGCGTCAATCCACAGTTCGTGATGTTTTTTCTGGTTTTCATTTTGTCACTTGTGACGTTTTTAGTTTTAAATTTTATTTGGAGCGATCGGGTTGTTCGTTCCATTGGTTGGCTTCGTCGGAGGCGATTAGCGCTTCAGACTGGGTATATTGCTCTTTTTGCTTACGGGCGCATTGTAGTCAGTAGTAAGGATGAATGGTGCGTCGCCTTTCTCTCATGTTCTATCCTGTGTGGAATGAGTCTTCTGGGTTTTTGTCTGTCATCGAAGATTTTGTTGTGGCGGTTGAATCTATATCGACTCATTCTGGTGCCGCTGCGTTGGAGTTGACGGTTCTTAGTCAGCACCCTGTACAGACCGAGCTGACCTACTGAAACGCTCTGTCAAAACTGGCGTCTTCCTCGTTTGCTCACCTGAACAAAGAGGTTTTGGTGGAGGTAGTCCCCCAAAAAAGCATCGAACAGATCGAAGTCTTGGCTAAAGACAGCCCGGCCTCTTGGATGACTTCCCGTGAATTCCACTCACCGGAAGACTAACTTGACCGTCGAAGTTTCCCCGGGTACAACCTCGGGACTCTCCTGTTAGTCACCCTAAAGACCTTTTCTTGTTTGTTTTGCAGGGTTTGGACACACTCTTCTCATCAGCACGTCGAGCTCAGTAGGTGAGCTCGTTCCGGGGAAACCGCAGTAATTGTTCAAATGGTAACTTGCTTTCTTTTTTATTTTTCTTCTGATTAACCTCAAACAACTTTATATATACTTTTATTTTATGTCTTTGAAGGTGTTTCAGGAATATATTAGATATGTTATTGCATTGATATTCGTCTTATCAGTTGACCTTTGGTCATCTCTTCTGATTCTTGGCTTCAATCCACAGTTCGTGATGTTTTTTCTGGTTTTCATTTTCTCACTTGTGACGTTTTTAGTTTTAAATTTTATTTGGAGCGATCGGGTTGTTCGTTCCATTGGTTGGCTTCGTCGGAGGCGATTAGCGCTTCAGACTGGGTATATTGCTCTTTTTGCTTACGGGCGCATTGTAGTCAGTAGTAAGGATGAATGGTGCGTCGCCTTTCTCTCATGTTCTATCCTGTGTGGAATGAGTTTTCTGGGTTTTTCTCTGTTGCCGAAGATTTTGTTGTGGCGGTTGAATCTATATCGACTCATTCTGGTGCCGCTGCATTGGAGTTGATGGTACTTCGTCAGCACCCTGTACAGGCCAGCTGTGCTGCTGGCCTGTATATCTTGGCGAAAGCTATAATGGTAGGTCTGCGACCAACTTTTTATCTTCTTCTACGTTTGGTGCTTTTCTGTCAAAAACTGCCTTAATTAGAATTTGTGATTTAGAATTAAAATGGCACTTTGTGTTTGCAGTGCGTTGGTGCTGACCCAACAGCGTTCCTTGGATGCCTGACCTTCCTCTACCCCGGGTGAACCACGGGTGGAGGCTGCTGGTAGAAGGAGATCTGCTGGCGGAACCGCATGTTTAACGGCAAAAGTTGACTGGCTGGAAGTCCCGAAAAATTTTAGCACTCAAAAGTACTCCGGTTATTGTTACATTTTTTAATGATTTTAGCTTAATTTTTCATCCAAATTTGCATCCTGAAGAAGCGCTGCGGCTTCGCCGGACCGAGCTGACCTACTGAAACGCTCTGTCAAAACTGGCGTTTTCCTCGTTAGCTCACCTGAACAAAGAGGTTTTGGTGGAGGTAGTCACCAAAAAAAGCATCGACCAGATCGAAGTTTTGGCTAAAGACAGCCCGGCCTCTTGGATGACTTCCCGTGAATTTCACTCATCGGAAAACTAATTTGACCGTCGAAGTGTCCCCGGGTACAACCTCGGGGCTCTCCAGTTAGTCACCCTAGAGACCTTTTCTTGTTTGTTTCGCAGGGTTTGGACACGCTGTTCTCATCAGCACGTCGAGCTCAGTAGGTGAGCTCGTTCCGGGGAAACCGCCTCGCTTGTTCAAATGGTAACTTGCTTTCTTTTTTATTCTCTTCTAATTAACCACCAAGAACTTTATATATATTTTTATTCTATGTCTTTGTAGGCGTTTCAAGAATATATTAGATATGTTATTGCATTGATATTCGTCTTATCAGTTGACCTTTGGTCATCTCTTCTGATTCTTGGCGTCAATCCACAGTTCGTGATGTTTTTTCTGATTTTTATTTTTCCACCGTGACATTTTTAGTTTTAAATTTTATTTGGAGCGATCGGGTTGTTCGTTCCATTGGTTGGCTTCGTCGGAGGCGATTATCGCTTCAGACTGGGTATATTGCTCTTTTTGCTAACGGGCGCATTGTAGTCAGTAGTAAGGATGAATGGTGCGTCGCCTTTCTCTCATGTTCTATCCTGTGTGGAATGAGTTTTCTGGGTTTTTGTCTGTCATCGAAGATTTTGTTGTGGCGGTTGAATCTATATCGACTCATTCTGGTGCCGCTGCGTTGGAGTTGACGGTTCTTAGTCAGCACCCTGTACAGACCGAGCTGACCTACTGAAACGCTCTGTCAAAACTGGCGTCTTCCTCGTTTGCTCACCTGAACAAAGAGGTTTTGGTGGAGGTAGTCCCCCAAAAAAGCATCGAACAGATCGAAGTCTTGGCTAAAGACAGCCCGGCCTCTTGGATGACTTCCCGTGAATTCCACTCACCGGAAGACTAACTTGACCGTCGAAGTTTCCCCGGGTACAACCTCGGGACTCTCCTGTTAGTCACCCTAGAGACCTTTTCTTGTGTGTTTCGCAGGGTTTGGACACACTCTTCTCATCAGCACGTCGAGCTCAGTAGGTGAGCTCTTTCCGGGGAAATCGCAGCACTTGTTCAAATGGTAACTTGCTTTCTTTTTTATTTTTCTTCTAATTAACCTCAAAAAATTTTATATATACTTTTATTTTATGTCTTTGTAGGTGTTTCAGGAATATATTAGATATGTTATTGCATTGATATTCGTCTTATCAGTTGACCTTTGGTCATCGCTTCTGATTCTTGGCGTCAATCCACAGTTCGTGATGTTTTTTCTGGTTTTCATTTTGTCACTTGTGACGTTTTTAGTTTTAAATTTTATTTGGAGCGATCGGGTTGTTCGTTCCATTGGTTGGCTTCGTCGGAGGCGATTAGCGCTTCAGACTGGGTATATTGCTCTTTTTGCTTACGGGCGCATTGTAGTCAGTAGTAAGGATGAATGGTGCGTCGCCTTTCTCTCATGTTCTATCCTGTGTGGAATGAGTCTTCTGGGTTTTTGTCTGTCATCGAAGATTTTGTTGTGGCGGTTGAATCTATATCTACTCATTCTGGTGCCGCTGCGTTGGAGTTGACGGTTCTTAATCAGCACCCTGTACAGACCGAGCTGACCTACTGAAACGCTCTGTCAAAACTGGCGTCTTCCTCGTTTGCTCACCTGAACAAAGAGGTTTTGGTGGAGGTAGTCCCCCAAAAAAGCATCGAACAGATCGAAGTCTTGGCTAAAGACAGCCCGGCCTCTTGGATGACTTCCCGTGAATTCCACTCACCGGAAGACTAACTTGACCGTCGAAGTTTCCCCGGGTACAACCTCGGGACTCTCCTGTTAGTCACCCTGGAGACCTTTTCTTGTTTGTTTTGCAGGGTTTGGACACACTCTTCTCATCAGCACGTCGAGCTCAGTATGTGAGCTCGTTCCGGGGAAACCGCAGTAATTGTTCAAATGGTAACTTGCTTTCTTTTTTATTTTTCTTCTGATTAACCTCAAACAACTTTATATATACTTTTATTTTATGTCTTTGAAGGTGTTTCAGGAATATATTAGATATGTTATTGCATTGATATTCGTCTTATCAGTTGACCTTTGGTGATCTCTTCGGCTTCTTGGCTTCAATCCACAGTTCGTGATGTTTTTTCTGGTTTTCATTTTCTCACTTGTGACGTTTTTAGTTTTAAATTTTATTTGGAGCGATCGGGTTGTTCGTTCCATTGGTTGGCTTCGTCGGAGGCGATTAGCGCTTCAGACTGGGTATATTGCTCTTTTTGCTTACGGGCGCATTGTAGTCAGTAGTAAGGATGAATGGTGCGTCGCCTTTCTCTCATGTTCTATCCTGTGTGGAATGAGTTTTCTGGGTTTTTCTCTGTTGCCGAAGATTTTGTTGTGGCGGTTGAATCTATATCGACTCATTCTGATGCCGCTGCATTGGAGTTGATGGTACTTCGTCAGCACCCTGTACAGGCCAGCTGTGCTGCTGGCCTGTATATCTTGGCGAAAGCTATAATGGTAGGTCTGCGACCAACTTTTTATCTTCTTCTACGTTTGGTGCTTTTCTGTCAAAAACTGCCTTAATTAGAATTTGTGATTTAGAATTAAAATGGCACTTTGTGTTTGCAGTGCGTTGGTGCTGACCCAACAGCGTTCCTTGGATGCCTGACCTTCCTCTACCCCGGGTGAACCACGGGTGGAGGCTGCTGGTAGAAGGAGATCTGCTGGCGGAACCGCATGTTTAACGGCAAAAGTTGACTGGCTGGAAGTCCCGAAAAATTTTAGCACTCAAAAGTACTCCGGTTATTGTTACATTTTTTAATGATTTTAGCTTAATTTTTCATCCAAATTTGCATCCTGAAGAAGCGCTGCGGCTTCGCCGGACCGAGCTGACCTACTGAAACGCTCTGTCAAAACTGGCGTTTTCCTCGTTAGCTCACCTGAACAAAGAGGTTTTGGTGGAGGTAGTCACCAAAAAAAGCATCGACCAGATCGAAGTTTTGGCTAAAGACAGCCCGGCCTCTTGGATGACTTCCCGTGAATTTCACTCATCGGAAAACTAATTTGACCGTCGAAGTGTCCCCGGGTACAACCTCGGGGCTCTCCAGTTAGTCACCCTAGAGACCTTTTCTTGTTTGTTTCGCAGGGTTTGGACACGCTGTTCTCATCAGCACGTCGAGCTCAGTAGGTGAGCTCGTTCCGGGGAAACCGCCTCGCTTGTTCAAATGGTAACTTGCTTTCTTTTTTATTCTCTTCTAATTAACCACCAAGAACTTTATATATATTTTTATTCTATGTCTTTGTAGGCGTTTCAAGAATATATTAGATATGTTATTGCATTGATATTCGTCTTATCAGTTGACCTTTGGTCATCTCTTCTGATTCTTGGCGTCAATCCACAGTTCGTGATGTTTTTTCTGATTTTTATTTTTCCACCGTGACATTTTTAGTTTTAAATTTTATTTGGAGCGATCGGGTTGTTCGTTCCATTGGTTGGCTTCGTCGGAGGCGATTATCGCTTCAGACTGGGTATATTGCTCTTTTTGCTAACGGGCGCATTGTAGTCAGTAGTAAGGATGAATGGTGCGTCGCCTTTCTCTCATGTTCTATCCTGTGTGGAATGAGTTTTCTGGGTTTTTGTCTGTCATCGAAGATTTTGTTGTGGCGGTTGAATCTATATCGACTCATTCTGGTGCCGCTGCGTTGGAGTTGACGGTTCTTAGTCAGCACCCTGTACAGACCGAGCTGACCTACTGAAACGCTCTGTCAAAACTGGCGTCTTCCTCGTTTGCTCACCTGAACAAAGAGGTTTTGGTGGAGGTAGTCCCCCAAAAAAGCATCGAACAGATCGAAGTCTTGGCTAAAGACAGCCCGGCCTCTTGGATGACTTCCCGTGAATTCCACTCACCGGAAGACTAACTTGACCGTCGAAGTTTCCCCGGGTACAACCTCGGGACTCTCCTGTTAGTCACCCTAGAGACCTTTTCTTGTGTGTTTCGCAGGGTTTGGACACACTCTTCTCATCAGCACGTCGAGCTCAGTAGGTGAGCTCTTTCCGGGGAAATCGCAGCACTTGTTCAAATGGTAACTTGCTTTCTTTTTTATTTTTCTTCTAATTAACCTCAAAAAATTTTATATATACTTTTATTTTATGTCTTTGTAGGTGTTTCAGGAATATATTAGATATGTTATTGCATTGATATTCGTCTTATCAGTTGACCTTTGGTCATCGCTTCTGATTCTTGGCGTCAATCCACAGTTCGTGATGTTTTTTCTGGTTTTCATTTTGTCACTTGTGACGTTTTTAGTTTTAAATTTTATTTGGAGCGATCGGGTTGTTCGTTCCATTGGTTGGCTTCGTCGGAGGCGATTAGCGCTTCAGACTGGGTATATTGCTCTTTTTGCTTACGGGCGCATTGTAGTCAGTAGTAAGGATGAATGGTGCGTCGCCTTTCTCTCATGTTCTATCCTGTGTGGAATGAGTCTTCTGGGTTTTTGTCTGTCATCGAAGATTTTGTTGTGGCGGTTGAATCTATATCTACTCATTCTGGTGCCGCTGCGTTGGAGTTGACGGTTCTTAATCAGCACCCTGTACAGACCGAGCTGACCTACTGAAACGCTCTGTCAAAACTGGCGTCTTCCTCGTTTGCTCACCTGAACAAAGAGGTTTTGGTGGAGGTAGTCCCCCAAAAAAGCATCGAACAGATCGAAGTCTTGGCTAAAGACAGCCCGGCCTCTTGGATGACTTCCCGTGAATTCCACTCACCGGAAGACTAACTTGACCGTCGAAGTTTCCCCGGGTACAACCTCGGGACTCTCCTGTGTCACCCTGGAGACCTTTTCTTGTTTGTTTTGCAGGGTTTGGACACACTCTTCTCATCAGCACGTCGAGCTCAGTAGGTGAGCTCTTTCCGGGGAAACCGCAGCACTTGTTCAAATGGTAACTTGCTTTCTTTTTTATTTTTCTTCTAATTAACCTCAAAAAACTTTATATATACTTTTATTTTATGTCTTTGTAGGTGTTTCAGGAATATATTAGATATGTTATTGCATTGATATTCGTCTTATCAGTTGACCTTTGGTCATCGCTTCTGATTCTTGGCGTCAATCCACAGTTCGTGATGTTTTTTCTGGTTTTCATTTTGTCACTTGTGACGTTTTTAGTTTTAAATTTTATTTGGAGCGATCGGGTTGTTCGTTTCATTGGTTGGCTTCGTCGGAGGCGATTAGCGCTTCAGACTGGGTATATTGCTCTTTTTTTTTAACGGGCGCATTGTAGTCAGTAGTAAGGATGAATGGTGCGTCGCCTTTCTCTCATGTTCTATCCTGTGTGGAATGAGTCTTCTGGGTTTTTGTCTGTCATCGAAGATTTTGTTGTGGCGGTTGAATCTATATCGACTCATTCTGGTGCCGCTGCGTTGGAGTTGACGGTTCTTAGTCAGCACCCTGTACAGACCGAGCTGACCTACTGAAACGCTCTGTCAAAACTGGCGTCTTCCTCGTTTGCTCACCTGAACAAAGAGGTTTTGGTGGAGGTAGTCCCCCAAAAAAGCATCGAACAGATCGAAGTCTTGGCTAAAGACAGCCCGGCCTCTTGGATGACTTCCCGTGAATTCCACTCACCGGAAGACTAACTTGACCGTCGAAGTTTCCCCGGGTACAACCTCGGGACTCTCCTGTTAGTCACCCTAGAGACCTTTTCTTGTTTGTTTTGCAGGGTTTGGACACACTCTTCTCATCAGCACGTCGAGCTCAGTAGGTGAGCTCGTTCCGGGGAAACCGCAGTAATTGTTCAAATGGTAACTTGCTTTCTTTTTTATTTTTCTTCTGATTAACCTCAAAGAACTTTATATATACTTTTATTTTATGTCTTTGAAGGTGTTTCAGGAATATATTAGATATGTTATTGCATTGATATTCGTCTTATCAGTTGACCTTTGGTCATCTCTTCTGATTCTTGGCTTCAATCCACAGTTCGTGATGTTTTTTCTGGTTTTCATTTTCTCACTTGTGACGTTTTTAGTTTTAAATTTTATTTGGAGCGATCGGGTTGTTCGTTCCATTGGTTGGTTTCGTCGGAGGCGATTAGCGTTTCAGACTGGGTATATTGCTCTTTTTGCTTACGGGCGCATTGTAGTCAGTAGTAAGGATGAATGGTGCGTCGCCTTTCTCTCATGTTCTATCCTGTGTGGAATGAGTTTTCTGGGTTTTTCTCTGTTGCCGAAGATTTTGTTGTGGCGGTTGAATCTATATCGACTCATTCTGGTGCCGCTGCATTGGAGTTGATGGTACTTCGTCAGCACCCTGTACAGGCCAGCTGTGCTGCTGGCCTGTATATCTTGGCGAAAGCTATAATGGTAGGTCTGCGACCAACTTTTTATCTTCTTCTACGTTTGGTGCTTTTCTGTCAAAAACTGCCTTAATTAGAATTTGTGATTTAGAATTAAAATGGCACTTTGTGTTTGCAGTGCGTTGGTGCTGACCCAACAGCGTTCCTTGGATGCCTGACCTTCCTCTACCCCGGGTGAACCACGGGTGGAGGCTGCTGGTAGAAGGAGATCTGCTGGCGGAACCGCATGTTTAACGGCAAAAGTTGACTGGCTGGAAGTCCCGAAAAATTTTAGCACTCAAAAGTACTCCGGTTATTGTTACATTTTTTAATGATTTTAGCTTAATTTTTCATCCAAATTTGCATCCTGAAGAAGCGCTGCGGCTTCGCCGGACCGAGCTGACCTACTGAAACGCTCTGTCAAAACTGGCGTCTTCCTCGTTTGCTCACCTGAACAAAGAGGTTTTGGTGGAGGTAGTCCCCCAAAAAAGCATCGAACAGATCGAAGTCTTGGCTAAAGACAGCCCGGCCTCTTGGATGACTTCCCGTGAATTCCACTCACCGGAAGACTAACTTGACCGTCGAAGTTTCCCCGGGTACAACCTCGGGACTCTCCTGTTAGTCACCCTAGAGACCTTTTCTTGTGTGTTTCGCAGGGTTTGGACACACTCTTCTCATCAGCACGTCGAGCTCAGTAGGTGAGCTCTTTCCGGGGAAACCGCAGCACTTGTTCAAATGGTAACTTGCTTTCTTTTTTATTTTTCTTCTAATTAACCTCAAAAAACTTTATATATACTTTTATTTTATGTCTTTGTAGGTGTTTCAGGAATATATTAGATATGTTATTGCATTGATATTCGTCTTATCAGTTGACCTTTGGTCATCGCTTCTGATTCTTGGCGTCAATCCACAGTTCGTGATGTTTTTTCTGGTTTTCATTTTGTCACTTGTGACGTTTTTAGTTTTAAATTTTATTTGGAGCGATCGGGTTGTTCGTTTCATTGGTTGGCTTCGTCGGAGGCGATTAGCGCTTCAGACTGGGTATATTGCTCTTTTTTTTTAACGGGCGCATTGTAGTCAGTAGTAAGGATGAATGGTGCGTCGCCTTTCTCTCATGTTCTATCCTGTGTGGAATGAGTCTTCTGGGTTTTTGTCTGTCATCGAAGATTTTGTTGTGGCGGTTGAATCTATATCGACTCATTCTGGTGCCGCTGCGTTGGAGTTGACGGTTCTTAGTCAGCACCCTGTACAGACCGAGCTGACCTACTGAAACGCTCTGTCAAAACTGGCGTCTTCCTCGTTTGCTCACCTGAACAAAGAGGTTTTGGTGGAGGTAGTCCCCCAAAAAAGCATCGAACAGATCGAAGTCTTGGCTAAAGACAGCCCGGCCTCTTGGATGACTTCCCGTGAATTCCACTCACCGGAAGACTAACTTGACCGTCGAAGTTTCCCCGGGTACAACCTCGGGACTCTCCTGTTAGTCACCCTAGAGACCATTTCTTGTTTGTTTTGCAGGGTTTGGACACACTCTTCTCATCAGCACGTCGAGCTCAGTAGGTGAGCTCGTTCCGGGGAAACCGCAGTAATTGTTCAAATGGTAACTTGCTTTCTTTTTTATTTTTCTTCTGATTAACCTCAAAGAACTTTATATATACTTTTATTTTATGTCTTTGAAGGTGTTTCAGGAATATATTAGATATGTTATTGCATTGATATTCGTCTTATCAGTTGACCTTTGGTCATCTCTTCTGATTCTTGGCTTCAATCCACAGTTCGTGATGTTTTTTCTGGTTTTCATTTTCTCACTTGTGACGTTTTTAGTTTTAAATTTTATTTGGAGCGATCGGGTTGTTCGTTCCATTGGTTGGTTTCGTCGGAGGCGATTAGCGTTTCAGACTGGGTATATTGCTCTTTTTGCTTACGGGCGCATTGTAGTCAGTAGTAAGGATGAATGGTGCGTCGCCTTTCTCTCATGTTCTATCCTGTGTGGAATGAGTTTTCTGGGTTTTTCTCTGTTGCCGAAGATTTTGTTGTGGCGGTTGAATCTATATCGACTCATTCTGGTGCCGCTGCATTGGAGTTGATGGTACTTCGTCAGCACCCTGTACAGGCCAGCTGTGCTGCTGGCCTGTATATCTTGGCGAAAGCTATAATGGTAGGTCTGCGACCAACTTTTTATCTTCTTCTACGTTTGGTGCTTTTCTGTCAAAAACTGCCTTAATTAGAATTTGTGATTTAGAATTAAAATGGCACTTTGTGTTTGCAGTGCGTTGGTGCTGACCCAACAGCGTTCCTTGGATGCCTGACCTTCCTCTACCCCGGGTGAACCACGGGTGGAGGCTGCTGGTAGAAGGAGATCTGCTGGCGGAACCGCATGTTTAACGGCAAAAGTTGACTGGCTGGAAGTCCCGAAAAATTTTAGCACTCAAAAGTACTCCGGTTATTGTTACATTTTTTAATGATTTTAGCTTAATTTTTCATCCAAATTTGCATCCTGAAGAAGCGCTGCGGCTTCGCCGGACCGAGCTGACCTACTGAAACGCTCTGTCAAAACTGGCGTCTTCCTCGTTTGCTCACCTGAACAAAGAGGTTTTGGTGGAGGTAGTCACCCAAAAAAGTATCGACCAGATCGAAGTTTTGGCTAAAGACAGCCCGGCCTCTTGGATGACTTCCCGTGAATTCCACTCACCGGAAGACAAACTTGACCGTCGAAGTGTCCCCGGGTACAACCTCGGGGCTCTCCAGTTAGTCACCCTAGAGACCTTTTCTTGTTTGTTTCGCAGGGTTTGGACACGCTGTTCTCATCAGCACGTCGAGCTCAGTAGGTGAGCTCGTTCCGGGGAAACCGCCTCGCTTGTTCAAATGGTACCTTGCTTTCTTTTTTATTGTTCTTCTAATTAACCACCAAGAACTTTATATATATTTTTATTCTATGTCTTTGTAGGCGTTTCAAGAATATATTAGATATGTTATTGCATTGATATTCGTCTTATCAGTTGACCTTTGGTCATCTCTTCTGATTCTTGGCGTCAATCCACAGTTCGTGATGTTTTTTCTGATTTTTATTTTTCCACAGTGACATTTTTAGTTTTAAATTTTATTTGGAGCGATCGGGTTGTTCGTTCCATTGGTTGGCTTCGTCGGAGGCGATTATCGCTTCAGACTGGGTATATTGCTCTTTTTGCTAACGGGCGCATTGTAGTCAGTAGTAAGGATGAATGGTGCATCGCCTTTCTCTCATGTTCTATCCTGTGTGGAATGAGTTTTCTGGGTTTTTGTCTGTCATCGAAGATTTTGTTGTGGCGGTTGAATCTATATCGACTCATTCTGGTGCCGCTGCGTTGGAGTTGACGGTTCTTAGTCAGCACCCTGTACAGACCGAGCTGACCTACTGAAACGCTCTGTCAAAACTGGCGTCTTCCTCGTTTGCTCACCTGAACAAAGAGGTTTTGGTGGAGGTAGTCCCCCAAAAAAGCATCGAACAGATCGAAGTCTTGGCTAAAGACAGCCCGGCCTCTTGGATGACTTCCCGTGAATTCCACTCAACGGAAGACTAACTTGACCGTCGAAGTTTCCCCGGGTACAACCTCGGGACTCTCCTGTTAGTCACCCTAGAGACCTTTTCTTGTGTGTTTCGCAGGGTTTGGACACACTCTTCTCATCAGCACGTCGAGCTCAGTAGGTGAGCTCTTTCCGGGGAAACCGCAGCACTTGTTCAAATGGTAACTTGCTTTCTTTTTTATTTTTCTTCTAATTAACCTCAAAAAACTTTATATATACTTTTATTTTATGTCTTTGTAGGTGTTTCAGGAATATATTAGATATGTTATTGCATTGATATTCGTCTTATCAGTTGACCTTTGGTCATCGCTTCTGATTCTTGGCGTCAATCCACAGTTCGTGATGTTTTTTCTGGTTTTCATTTTGTCACTTGTGACGTTTTTAGTTTTAAATTTTATTTGGAGCGATCGGGTTGTTCGTTCCATTGGTTGGTTTCGTCAGAGGCGATTAGCGCTTCAGACTGGATATATTGCTCTTTTTGCTTACGGGCGCATTGTAGTCAGTAGTAAGGATGAATGGTGCGTCGCCTTTCTCTCATATTCTATCCTGTGTGGAATGAGTTTTCTGGGTTTTTGTCTGTCATCGAAGATTTTGTTGTGGCGGTTGAATCTATATCGACTCATTCTGGTGCCGCTGCGTTGGAGTTGACGGTTCTTAGTCAGCACCCTGTACAGACCGAGCTGACCTACTGAAACGCTCTGTCAAAACTGGCGTCTTCCTCGTTTGCTCACCTGAACAAAGAGGTTTTGGTGGAGGTAGTCCCCCAAAAAAGCATCGAACAGATCGAAGTCTTGGCTAAAGACAGCCCGGCCTCTTGGATGACTTCCCGTGAATTCCACTCACCGGAAGACTAACTTGACCGTCGAAATTTCCCCGGGTACAACCTCGGGACTCTCCTGTTAGTCACCCTAAAGACCTTTTCTTGTTTGTTTTGCAGGGTTTGGACACACTCTTCTTATCAGCACGTCGAGCTCAGTAGGTGAGCTCGTTCCGGGGAAACCGCAGTAATTGTTCAAATGGTAACTTGCTTTCTTTTTTATTTTTCTTCTGATTAACCTCAAACAACTTTATATATACTTTTATTTTATGTCTTTGAAGGTGTTTCAGGAATATATTAGATATGTTATTGCATTGATATTCGTCTTATCAGTTGACCTTTGGTCATCTCTTCTGATTCTTGGTTTCAATCCACAGTTCGTGATGTTTTTTCTGGTTTTCATTTTCTCACTTGTGTCGTTTTTAGTTTTAAATTTTATTTGGAGCGATCGGGTTGTTCGTTCCATTGGTTGGCGTCGTCGGAGGCGATTAGCGCTTCAGACTGGGTATATTGCTCTTTTTGCTTACGGGCGCATTGTAGTCAGTAGTAAGGATGAATGGTGCGTCGCCTTTCTCTCATGTTCTATCCTGTGTGGAATGAGTTTTCTGGGTTTTTCTCTGTTGCCGAAGATTTTGTTGTGGCGGTTGAATCTATATCGACTCATTCTGGTGCCGCTGCATTGGAGTTGATGGTACTTCGTCAGCACCCTGTACAGGCCAGCTGTGCTGCTGGCCTGTATATCTTGGCGAAAGCTATAATGGTAGGTCTGCGACCAACTTTTTATCTTCTTCTACGTTTGGTGCTTTTCTGTCAAAAACTGCCTTAATTAGAATTTGTGATTTAGAATTAAAATGGCACTTTGTGTTTGCAGTGCGTTGGTGCTGACCCAACAGCGTTCCTTGGATGCCTGACCTTCCTCTACCCCGGGTGAACCACGGGTGAAGGCTGCTGGTAGAAGGAGATCTGCTGACGGAACCGCATGTTTAACGGCAAAAGTTGACTGGCTGGAAGTCCCGAAAAATTTTAGCACTCAAAAGTACTACGGTTATTGTTACATTTTTTAATGATTTTAGCTTAATTTTTCATCCAAATTTGCATCCTGAAGAAGCGCTGCGGCTTCGCCGGACCGAGCTGACCTACTGAAACGCTCTGTCAAAACTGGCGTTTTCCTCGTTAGCTCACCTGAACAAAGAGGTTTTGGTGGAGGTAGTCACCAAAAAAAGCATCGACCAGATCGAAGTTTTGGCTAAAGACAGCCCGGCCTCTTGGATGACTTCCCGTGAATTTCACTCATCGGAAAACTAATTTGACCGTCGAAGTGTCCCCGGGTACAACCTCGGGGCTCTCCAGTTAGTCACCCTAGAGACCTTTTCTTGTTTGTTTCGCAGGGTTTGGACACGCTGTTCTCATCAGCACGTCGAGCTCAGTAGGTGAGCTCGTTCCGGGGAAACCGCCTCGCTTGTTCAAATGGTAACTTGCTTTCTTTTTTATTCTCTTCTAATTAACCACCAAGAACTTTATATATATTTTTATTCTATGTCTTTGTAGGCGTTTCAAGAATATATTAGATATGTTATTGCATTGATATTCGTCTTATCAGTTGACCTTTGGTCATCTCTTCTGATTCTTGGCGTCAATCCACAGTTCGTGATGTTTTTTCTGATTTTTATTTTTCCACCGTGACATTTTTAGTTTTAAATTTTATTTGGAGCGATCGGGTTGTTCGTTCCATTGGTTGGCTTCGTCGGAGGCGATTATCGCTTCAGACTGGGTATATTGCTCTTTTTGCTAACGGGCGCATTGTAGTCAGTAGTAAGGATGAATGGTGCGTCGCCTTTCTCTCATGTTCTATCCTGTGTGGAATGAGTTTTCTGGGTTTTTGTCTGTCATCGAAGATTTTGTTGTGGCGGTTGAATCTATATCGACTCATTCTGGTGCCGCTGCGTTGGAGTTGACGGTTCTTAGTCAGCACCCTGTACAGACCGAGCTGACCTACTGAAACGCTCTGTCAAAACTGGCGTCTTCCTCGTTTGCTCACCTGAACAAAGAGGTTTTGGTGGAGGTAGTCCCCCAAAAAAGCATCGAACAGATCGAAGTCTTGGCTAAAGACAGCCCGGCCTCTTGGATGACTTCCCGTGAATTCCACTCACCGGAAGACTAACTTGACCGTCGAAGTTTCCCCGGGTACAACCTCGGGACTCTCCTGTTAGTCACCCTAGAAACCTTTTCTTGTGTGTTTCGCAGGGTTTGGACACACTCTTCTCATCAGCACGTCGAGCTCAGTAGGTGAGCTCTTTCCGGGGAAATCGCAGCACTTGTTCAAATGGTAACTTGCTTTCTTTTTTATTTTTCTTCTAATTAACCTCAAAAAATTTTATATATACTTTTATTTTATGTCTTTGTAGGTGTTTCAGGAATATATTAGATATGTTATTGCATTGATATTCGTCTTATCAGTTGACCTTTGGTCATCGCTTCTGATTCTTGGCGTCAATCCACAGTTCGTGATGTTTTTTCTGGTTTTCATTTTGTCACTTGTGACGTTTTTAGTTTTAAATTTTATTTGGAGCGATCGGGTTGTTCGTTCCATTGGTTGGCTTCGTCGGAGGCGATTAGCGCTTCAGACTGGGAATATTGCTCTTTTTGCTTACGGGCGCATTGTAGTCAGTAGTAAGGATGAATGGTGCGTCGCCTTTCTCTCATGTTCTATCCTGTGTGGAATGAGTCTTCTGGGTTTTTGTCTGTCATCGAAGATTTTGTTGTGGCGTTTGAATCTATATCTACTCATTCTGGTGCCGCTGCGTTGGAGTTGACGGTTCTTAATCAGCACCCTGTACAGACCGAGCTGACCTACTGAAACGCTCTGTCAAAACTGGCGTCTTCCTCGTTTGCTCACCTGAACAAAGAGGTTTTGGTGGAGGTAGTCCCCCAAAAAAGCATCGAACAGATCGAAGTCTTGGCTAAAGACAGCCCGGCCTCTTGGATGACTTCCCGTGAATTCCACTCACCGGAAGACTAACTTGACCGTCGAAGTTTCCCCGGGTACAACCTCGGGACTCTCCTGTTAGTCACCCTGGAGACCTTTTCTTGTTTGTGTTGCAGGGTTTGGACACACTCTTCTCATCAGCACGTCGAGCTCAGTATGTGAGCTCGTTCCGGGGAAACCGCAGTAATTGTTCAAATGGTAACTTGCTTTCTTTTTTATTTTTCTTCTGATTAACCTCAAACAACTTTATATATACTTTTATTTTATGTCTTTGAAGGTGTTTCAGGAATATATTAGATATGTTATTGCATTGATATTCGTCTTATCAGTTGACCTTTGGTGATCTCTTCGGCTTCTTGGCTTCAATCCACAGTTCGTGATGTTTTTTCTGGTTTTCATTTTCTCACTTGTGACGTTTTTAGTTTTAAATTTTATTTGGAGCGATCGGGTTGTTCGTTCCATTGGTTGGCTTCGTCGGAGGCGATTAGCGCTTCAGACTGGGTATATTGCTCTTTTTGCTTACGGGCGCATTGTAGTCAGTAGTAAGGATGAATGGTGCGTCGCCTTTCTCTCATGTTCTATCCTGTGTGGAATGAGTTTTCTGGGTTTTTCTCTGTTGCCGAAGATTTTGTTGTGGCGGTTGAATCTATATCGACTCATTCTGATGCCGCTGCATTGGAGTTGATGGTACTTCGTCAGCACCCTGTACAGGCCAGCTGTGCTGCTGGCCTGTATATCTTGGCGAAAGCTATAATGGTAGGTCTGCGACCAACTTTTTATCTTCTTCTACGTTTGGTGCTTTTCTGTCAAAAACTGCCTTAATTAGAATTTGTGATTTAGAATTAAAATGGCACTTTGTGTTTGCAGTGCGTTGGTGCTGACCCAACAGCGTTCCTTGGATGCCTGACCTTCCTCTACCCCGGGTGAACCACGGGTGGAGGCTGCTGGTAGAAGGAGATCTGCTGGCGGAACCGCATGTTTAACGGCAAAAGTTGACTGGCTGGAAGTCCCGAAAAATTTTAGCACTCAAAAGTACTCCGGTTATTGTTACATTTTTTAATGATTTTAGCTTAATTTTTCATCCAAATTTGCATCCTGAAGAAGCGCTGCGGCTTCGCCGGACCGAGCTGACCTACTGAAACGCTCTGTCAAAACTGGCGTCTTCCTCGTTTGCTCACCTGAACAAAGAGGTTTTGGTGGAGGTAGTCCCCCAAAAAAGCATCGAACAGATCGAAGTCTTGGCTAAAGACAGCCCGGCCTCTTGGATGACTTCCCGTGAATTCCACTCACCGGAAGACTAACTTGACCGTCGAAGTTTCCCCGGGTACAACCTCGGGACTCTCCTGTTAGTCACCCTAGAGACCTTTTCTTGTGTGTTTCGCAGGGTTTGGACACACTCTTCTCATCAGCACGTCGAGCTCAGTAGGTGAGCTCTTTCCGGGGAAACCGCAGCACTTGTTCAAATGGTAACTTGCTTTCTTTTTTATTTTTCTTCTAATTAACCTCAAAAAACTTTATATATACTTTTATTTTATGTCTTTGTAGGTGTTTCAGGAATATATTAGATATGTTATTGCATTGATATTCGTCTTATCAGTTGACCTTTGGTCATCGCTTCTGATTCTTGGCGTCAATCCACAGTTCGTGATGTTTTTTCTGGTTTTCATTTTGTCACTTATGACGTTTTTAGTTTTAAATTTTATTTGGAGCGATCGGGTTGTTCGTTTCATTGGTTGGCTTCGTCGGAGGCGATTAGCGCTTCAGACTGGGTATATTGCTCTTTTTTTTTAACGGGCGCATTGTAGTCAGTAGTAAGGATGAATGGTGCGTCGCCTTTCTCTCATGTTCTATCCTGTGTGGAATGAGTCTTCTGGGTTTTTGTCTGTCATCGAAGATTTTGTTGTGGCGGTTGAATCTATATCGACTCATTCTGGTGCCGCTGCGTTGGAGTTGACGGTTCTTAGTCAGCACCCTGTACAGACCGAGCTGACCTACTGAAACGCTCTGTCAAAACTGGCGTCTTCCTCGTTTGCTCACCTGAACAAAGAGGTTTTGGTGGAGGTAGTCCCCCAAAAAAGCATCGAACAGATCGAAGTCTTGGCTAAAGACAGCCCGGCCTCTTGGATGACTTCCCGTGAATTCCACTCACCGGAAGACTAACTTGACCGTCGAAGTTTCCCCGGGTACAACCTCGGGACTCTCCTGTTAGTCACCCTAGAGACCATTTCTTGTTTGTTTTGCAGGGTTTGGACACACTCTTCTCATCAGCACGTCGAGCTCAGTAGGTGAGCTCGTTCCGGGGAAACCGCAGTAATTGTTCAAATGGTAACTTGCTTTCTTTTTTATTTTTCTTCTGATTAACCTCAAAGAACTTTATATATACTTTTATTTTATGTCTTTGAAGGTGTTTCAGGAATATATTAGATATGTTATTGCATTGATATTCGTCTTATCAGTTGACCTTTGGTCATCTCTTCTGATTCTTGGCTTCAATCCACAGTTCGTGATGTTTTTTCTGGTTTTCATTTTCTCACTTGTGACGTTTTTAGTTTTAAATTTTATTTGGAGCGATCGGGTTGTTCGTTCCATTGGTTGGTTTCGTCGGAGGCGATTAGCGTTTCAGACTGGGTATATTGCTCTTTTTGCTTACGGGCGCATTGTAGTCAGTAGTAAGGATGAATGGTGCGTCGCCTTTCTCTCATGTTCTATCCTGTGTGGAATGAGTTTTCTGGGTTTTTCTCTGTTGCCGAAGATTTTGTTGTGGCGGTTGAATCTATATCGACTCATTCTGGTGCCGCTGCATTGGAGTTGATGGTACTTCGTCAGCACCCTGTACAGGCCAGCTGTGCTGCTGGCCTGTATATCTTGGCGAAAGCTATAATGGTAGGTCTGCGACCAACTTTTTATCTTCTTCTACGTTTGGTGCTTTTCTGTCAAAAACTGCCTTAATTAGAATTTGTGATTTAGAATTAAAATGGCACTTTGTGTTTGCAGTGCGTTGGTGCTGACCCAACAGCGTTCCTTGGATGCCTGACCTTCCTCTACCCCGGGTGAACCACGGGTGGAGGCTGCTGGTAGAAGGAGATCTGCTGGCGGAACCGCATGTTTAACGGCAAAAGTTGACTGGCTGGAAGTCCCGAAAAATTTTAGCACTCAAAAGTACTCCGGTTATTGTTACATTTTTTAATGATTTTAGCTTAATTTTTCATCCAAATTTGCATCCTGAAGAAGCGCTGCGGCTTCGCCGGACCGAGCTGACCTACTGAAACGCTCTGTCAAAACTGGCGTCTTCCTCGTTTGCTCACCTGAACAAAGAGGTTTTGGTGGAGGTAGTCCCCCAAAAAAGCATCGAACAGATCGAAGTCTTGGCTAAAGACAGCCCGGCCTCTTGGATGACTTCCCGTGAATTCCACTCACCGGAAGACTAACTTGACCGTCGAAGTTTCCCCGGGTACAACCTCGGGACTCTCCTGTTAGTCACCCTAGAGACCTTTTCTTGTGTGTTTCGCAGGGTTTGGACACACTCTTCTCATAAGCACGTCGAGCTCAGTAGGTGAGCTCTTTCCGGGGAAACCGCAGCACTTGTTCAAATGGTAACTTGCTTTCTTTTTTATTTTTCTTCTAATTAACCTCAAAAAACTTTATATATACTTTTATTTTATGTCTTTGTAGGTGTTTCAGGAATATATTAGATATGTTATTGCATTGATATTCGTCTTATCAGTTGACCTTTGGTCATCGCTTCTGATTCTTGGCGTCAATCCACAGTTCGTGATGTTTTTTCTGGTTTTCATTTTGTCACTTGTGACGTTTTTAGTTTTAAATTTTATTTGGAGCGATCGGGTTGTTCGTTTCATTGGTTGGCTTCGTCGGAGGCGATTAGCGCTTCAGACTGGGTATATTGCTTTTTTTTTTAACGGGCGCATTGTAGTCAGTAGTAAGGATGAATGGTGCGTCGCCTTTCTCTCATGTTCTATCCTGTGTGGAATGAGTCTTCTGGGTTTTTGTCTGTCATCGAAGATTTTGTTGTGGCGGTTGAATCTATATCGACTCATTCTGGTGCCGCTGCGTTGGAGTTGACGGTTCTTAATCAGCACCCTGTACAGACCGAGCTGACCTACTGAAACGCTCTGTCAAAACTGGCGTCTTTCTCGTTTGCTCACCTGAACAAAGAGGTTTTGGTGGAGGTAGTCCCCCAAAAAAGCATCGAACAGATCGAAGTCTTGGCTAAAGACAGCCCGGCCTCTTGGATGACTTCCCGTGAATTCCACTCACCGGAAGACTAACTTGACCGTCGAAGTTTCCCCGGGTACAACCTCGGGACTCTCCTGTTAGTCACCCTAGAGACCTTTTCTTGTTTGTTTTGCAGGGTTTGGACACACTCTTCTCATCAGCACGTCGAGCTCAGTAGGTGAGCTCGTTCCGGGGAAACCGCAGTAATTGTTCAAATGGTAACTTGCTTTCTTTTTTATTTTTCTTCTGATTAACCTCAAAGAACTTTATATATACTTTTATTTTATGTCTTTGAAGGTGTTTCAGGAATATATTAGATATGTTATTGCATTGATATTCGTCTTATCAGTTGACCTTTGGTCATCTCTTCTGATTCTTGGCTTCAATCCACAGTTCGTGATGTTTTTTCTGGTTTTCATTTTCTCACTTGTGACGTTTTTAGTTTTAAATTTTATTTGGAGCGATCGGGTTGTTCGTTCCATTGGTTGGCTTCGTCGGAGGCGATTAGCGCTTCAGACTGGGTATATTGCTCTTTTTGCTTACGGGCGCATTGTAGTCAGTAGTAAGGATGAATGGTGCGTCGCCTTTCTCTCATGTTCTATCCTGTGTGGAATGAGTTTTCTGGGTTTTTCTCTGTTGCCGAAGATTTTGTTGTGGCGGTTGAATCTATATCGACTCATTCTGGTGCCGCTGCATTGGAGTTGATGGTACTTCGTCAGCACCCTGTACAGGCCAGCTGTGCTGCTGGCCTGTATATCTTGGCGAAAGCTATAATGGTAGGTCTGCGACCAACTTTTTATCTTCTTCTACGTTTGGTGCTTTTCTGTCAAAAACTGCCTTAATTAGAATTTGTGATTTAGAATTAAAATGGCACTTTGTGTTTGCAGTGCGTTGGTGCTGACCCAACAGCGTTCCTTGGATGCCTGACCTTCCTCTACCCCGGGTGAACCACGGGTGGAGGCTGCTGGTAGAAGGAGATCTGCTGGCGGAACCGCATGTTTAACGGCAAAAGTTGACTGGCTGGAAGTCCCGAAAAATTTTAGCACTCAAAAGTACTCCGGTTATTGTTACATTTTTTAATGATTTTAGCTTAATTTTTCATCCAAATTTGCATCCTGAAGAAGCGCTGCGGCTTCGCCGGACCGAGCTGACCTACTGAAACGCTCTGTCAAAACTGGCGTCTTCCTCGTTTGCTCACCTGAACAAAGAGGTTTTGGTGGAGGTAGTCCCCCAAAAAAGCATCGAACAGATCGAAGTCTTGGCTAAAGACAGCCCGGCCTCTTGGATGACTTCCCGTGAATTCCACTCACCGGAAGACTAACTTGACCGTCGAAGTTTCCCCGGGTACAACCTCGGGACTCTCCTGTTAGTCACCCTAGAGACCTTTTCTTGTGTGTTTCGCAGGGTTTGGACACACTCTTCTCATCAGCACGTCGAGCTCAGTAGGTGAGCTCTTTCCGGGGAAACCGCAGCACTTGTTCAAATGGTAACTTGCTTTCTTTTTTATTTTTCTTCTAATTAACCTCAAAAAACTTTATATATACTTTTATTTTATGTCTTTGTAGGTGTTTCAGGAATATATTAGATATGTTATTGCATTGATATTCGTCTTATCAGTTGACCTTTGGTCATCGCTTCTGATTCTTGGCGTCAATCCACAGTTCGTGATGTTTTTTCTGGTTTTCATTTTGTCACTTGTGACGTTTTTAGTTTTAAATTTTATTTGGAGCGATCGGGTTGTTCGTTTCATTGGTTGGCTTCGTCGGAGGCGATTAGCGCTTCAGACTGGGTATATTGCTCTTTTTTTTTAACGGGCGCATTGTAGTCAGTAGTAAGGATGAATGGTGCGTCGCCTTTCTCTCATGTTCTATCCTGTGTGGAATGAGTCTTCTGGGTTTTTGTCTGTCATCGAAGATTTTGTTGTGGCGGTTGAATCTATATCGACTCATTCTGGTGCCGCTGCGTTGGAGTTGACGGTTCTTAATCAGCACCCTGTACAGACCGAGCTGACCTACTGAAACGCTCTGTCAAAACTGGCGTCTTCCTCGTTTGCTCACCTGAACAAAGAGGTTTTGGTGGAGGTAGTCCCCCAAAAAAGCATCGAACAGATCGAAGTCTTGGCTAAAGACAGCCCGGCCTCTTGGATGACTTCCCGTGAATTCCACTCACCGGAAGACTAACTTGACCGTCGAAGTTTCCCCGGGTACAACCTCGGGACTCTCCTGTTAGTCACCCTAGAGACCTTTTCTTGTTTGTTTTGCAGGGTTTGGACACACTCTTCTCATCAGCACGTCGAGCTCAGTAGGTGAGCTCGTTCCGGGGAAACCGCAGTAATTGTTCAAATGGTAACTTGCTTTCTTTTTTATTTTTCTTCTGATTAACCTCAAAGAACTTTATATATACTTTTATTTTATGTCTTTGAAGGTGTTTCAGGAATATATTAGATATGTTATTGCATTGATATTCGTCTTATCAGTTGACCTTTGGTCATCTCTTCTGATTCTTGGCTTCAATCCACAGTTCGTGATGTTTTTTCTGGTTTTCATTTTCTCACTTGTGACGTTTTTAGTTTTAAATTTTATTTGGAGCGATCGGGTTGTTCGTTCCATTGGTTGGCTTCGTCGGAGGCGATTAGCGTTTCAGACTGGGTATATTGCTCTTTTTGCTTACGGGCGCATTGTAGTCAGTAGTAAGGATGAATGGTGCGTCGCCTTTCTCTCATGTTCTATCCTGTGTGGAATGAGTTTTCTGGGTTTTTCTCTGTTGCCGAAGATTTTGTTGTGGCGGTTGAATCTATATCGACTCATTCTGGTGCCGCTGCATTGGAGTTGATGGTACTTCGTCAGCACCCTGTACAGGCCAGCTGTGCTGCTGGCCTGTATATCTTGGCGAAAGCTATAATGGTAGGTCTGCGACCAACTTTTTATCTTCTTCTACGTTTGGTGCTTTTCTGTCAAAAACTGCCTTAATTAGAATTTGTGATTTAGAATTAAAATGGCACTTTGTGTTTGCAGTGCGTTGGTGCTGACCCAACAGCGTTCCTTGGATGCCTGACCTTCCTCTACCCCGGGTGAACCACGGGTGGAGGCTGCTGGTAGAAGGAGATCTGCTGGCGGAACCGCATGTTTAACGGCAAAAGTTGACTGGCTGGAAGTCCCGAAAAATTTTAGCACTCAAAAGTACTCCGGTTATTGTTACATTTTTTAATGATTTTAGCTTAATTTTTCATCCAAATTTGCATCCTGAAGAAGCGCTGCGGCTTCGCCGGACCGAGCTGACCTACTGAAACGCTCTGTCAAAACTGGCGTCTTCCTCGTTTGCTCACCTGAACAAAGAGGTTTTGGTGGAGGTAGTCCCCCAAAAAAGCATCGAACAGATCGAAGTCTTGGCTAAAGACAGCCCGGCCTCTTGGATGACTTCCCGTGAATTCCACTCACCGGAAGACTAACTTGACCGTCGAAGTTTCCCCGGGTACAACCTCGGGACTCTCCTGTTAGTCACCCTAGAGACCTTTTCTTGTGTGTTTCGCAGGGTTTGGACACACTCTTCTCATCAGCACGTCGAGCTCAGTAGGTGAGCTCTTTCCGGGGAAACCGCAGCACTTGTTCAAATGGTAACTTGCTTTCTTTTTTATTTTTCTTCTAATTAACCTCAAAAAACTTTATATATACTTTTATTTTATGTCTTTGTAGGTGTTTCAGGAATATATTAGATATGTTATTGCATTGATATTCGTCTTATCAGTTGACCTTTGGTCATCGCTTCTGATTCTTGGCGTCAATCCACAGTTCGTGATGTTTTTTCTGGTTTTCATTTTGTCACTTGTGACGTTTTTAGTTTTAAATTTTATTTGGAGCGATCGGGTTGTTCGTTTCATTGGTTGGCTTCGTCGGAGGCGATTAGCGCTTCAGACTGGGTATATTGCTCTTTTTTTTTAACGGGCGCATTGTAGTCAGTAGTAAGGATGAATGGTGCGTCGCCTTTCTCTCATGTTCTATCCTGTGTGGAATGAGTCTTCTGGGTTTTTGTCTGTCATCGAAGATTTTGTTGTGGCGGTTGAATCTATATCGACTCATTCTGGTGCCGCTGCGTTGGAGTTGACGGTTCTTAGTCAGCACCCTGTACAGACCGAGCTGACCTACTGAAACGCTCTGTCAAAACTGGCGTCTTCCTCGTTTGCTCACCTGAACAAAGAGGTTTTGGTGGAGGTAGTCCCCCAAAAAAGCATCGAACAGATCGAAGTCTTGGCTAAAGACAGCCCGGCCTCTTGGATGACTTCCCGTGAATTCCACTCACCGGAAGACTAACTTGACCGTCGAAGTTTCCCCGGGTACAACCTCGGGACTCTCCTGTTAGTCACCCTAGAGACCTTTTCTTGTTTGTTTTGCAGGGTTTGGACACACTCTTCTCATCAGCACGTCGAGCTCAGTAGGTGAGCTCGTTCCGGGGAAACCGCAGTAATTGTTCAAATGGTAACTTGCTTTCTTTTTTATTTTTCTTCTGATTAACCTCAAAGAACTTTATATATACTTTTATTTTATGTCTTTGAAGGTGTTTCAGGAATATATTAGATATGTTATTGCATTGATATTCGTCTTATCAGTTGACCTTTGGTCATCTCTTCTGATTCTTGGCTTCAATCCACAGTTCGTGATGTTTTTTCTGGTTTTCATTTTCTCACTTGTGACGTTTTTAGTTTTAAATTTTATTTGGAGCGATCGGGTTGTTCGTTCCATTGGTTGGTTTCGTCGGAGGCGATTAGCGTTTCAGACTGGGTATATTGCTCTTTTTGCTTACGGGCGCATTGTAGTCAGTAGTAAGGATGAATGGTGCGTCGCCTTTCTCTCATGTTCTATCCTGTGTGGAATGAGTTTTCTGGGTTTTTCTCTGTTGCCGAAGATTTTGTTGTGGCGGTTGAATCTATATCGACTCATTCTGGTGCCGCTGCATTGGAGTTGATGGTACTTCGTCAGCACCCTGTACAGGCCAGCTGTGCTGCTGGCCTGTATATCTTGGCGAAAGCTATAATGGTAGGTCTGCGACCAACTTTTTATCTTCTTCTACGTTTGGTGCTTTTCTGTCAAAAACTGCCTTAATTAGAATTTGTGATTTAGAATTAAAATGGCACTTTGTGTTTGCAGTGCGTTGGTGCTGACCCAACAGCGTTCCTTGGATGCCTGACCTTCCTCTACCCCGGGTGAACCACGGGTGGAGGCTGCTGGTAGAAGGAGATCTGCTGGCGGAACCGCATGTTTAACGGCAAAAGTTGACTGGCTGGAAGTCCCGAAAAATTTTAGCACTCAAAAGTACTCCGGTTATTGTTACATTTTTTAATGATTTTAGCTTAATTTTTCATCCAAATTTGCATCCTGAAGAAGCGCTGCGGCTTCGCCGGACCGAGCTGACCTACTGAAACGCTCTGTCAAAACTGGCGTCTTCCTCGTTTGCTCACCTGAACAAAGAGGTTTTGGTGGAGGTAGTCCCCCAAAAAAGCATCGAACAGATCGAAGTCTTGGCTAAAGACAGCCCGGCCTCTTGGATGACTTCCCGTGAATTCCACTCACCGGAAGACTAACTTGACCGTCGAAGTTTCCCCGGGTACAACCTCGGGACTCTCCTGTTAGTCACCCTAGAGACCTTTTCTTGTGTGTTTCGCAGGGTTTGGACACACTCTTCTCATAAGCACGTCGAGCTCAGTAGGTGAGCTCTTTCCGGGGAAACCGCAGCACTTGTTCAAATGGTAACTTGCTTTCTTTTTTATTTTTCTTCTAATTAACCTCAAAAAACTTTATATATACTTTTATTTTATGTCTTTGTAGGTGTTTCAGGAATATATTAGATATGTTATTGCATTGATATTCGTCTTATCAGTTGACCTTTGGTCATCGCTTCTGATTCTTGGCGTCAATCCACAGTTCGTGATGTTTTTTCTGGTTTTCATTTTGTCACTTGTGACGTTTTTAGTTTTAAATTTTATTTGGAGCGATCGGGTTGTTCGTTTCATTGGTTGGCTTCGTCGGAGGCGATTAGCGCTTCAGACTGGGTATATTGCTCTTTTTTTTTAACGGGCGCATTGTAGTCAGTAGTAAGGATGAATGGTGCGTCGCCTTTCTCTCATGTTCTATCCTGTGTGGAATGAGTCTTCTGGGTTTTTGTCTGTCATCGAAGATTTTGTTGTGGCGGTTGAATCTATATCGACTCATTCTGGTGCCGCTGCGTTGGAGTTGACGGTTCTTAATCAGCACCCTGTACAGACCGAGCTGACCTACTGAAACGCTCTGTCAAAACTGGCGTCTTTCTCGTTTGCTCACCTGAACAAAGAGGTTTTGGTGGAGGTAGTCCCCCAAAAAAGCATCGAACAGATCGAAGTCTTGGCTAAAGACAGCCCGGCCTCTTGGATGACTTCCCGTGAATTCCACTCACCGGAAGACTAACTTGACCGTCGAAGTTTCCCCGGGTACAACCTCGGGACTCTCCTGTTAGTCACCCTAGAGACCTTTTCTTGTTTGTTTTGCAGGGTTTGGACACACTCTTCTCATCAGCACGTCGAGCTCAGTAGGTGAGCTCGTTCCGGGGAAACCGCAGTAATTGTTCAAATGGTAACTTGCTTTCTTTTTTATTTTTCTTCTGATTAACCTCAAAGAACTTTATATATACTTTTATTTTATGTCTTTGAAGGTGTTTCAGGAATATATTAGATATGTTATTGCATTGATATTCGTCTTATCAGTTGACCTTTGGTCATCTCTTCTGATTCTTGGCTTCAATCCACAGTTCGTGATGTTTTTTCTGGTTTTCATTTTCTCACTTGTGACGTTTTTAGTTTTAAATTTTATTTGGAGCGATCGGGTTGTTCGTTCCATTGGTTGGCTTCGTCGGAGGCGATTAGCGTTTCAGACTGGGTATATTGCTCTTTTTGCTTACGGGCGCATTGTAGTCAGTAGTAAGGATGAATGGTGCGTCGCCTTTCTCTCATGTTCTATCCTGTGTGGAATGAGTTTTCTGGGTTTTTCTCTGTTGCCGAAGATTTTGTTGTGGCGGTTGAATCTATATCGACTCATTCTGGTGCCGCTGCATTGGAGTTGATGGTACTTCGTCAGCACCCTGTACAGGCCAGCTGTGCTGCTGGCCTGTATATCTTGGCGAAAGCTATAATGGTAGGTCTGCGACCAACTTTTTATCTTCTTCTACGTTTGGTGCTTTTCTGTCAAAAACTGCCTTAATTAGAATTTGTGATTTAGAATTAAAATGGCACTTTGTGTTTGCAGTGCGTTGGTGCTGACCCAACAGCGTTCCTTGGATGCCTGACCTTCCTCTACCCCGGGTGAACCACGGGTGGAGGCTGCTGGTAGAAGGAGATCTGCTGGCGGAACCGCATGTTTAACGGCAAAAGTTGACTGGCTGGAAGTCCCGAAAAATTTTAGCACTCAAAAGTACTCCGGTTATTGTTACATTTTTTAATGATTTTAACTTAATTTTTCATCCAAATTTGCATCCTGAAGGAGCGCTGCGGCTTCGCCGGACCGAGCTGACCTACTGAAACGCTCTGTCAAAACTGGCGTCTTCCTCGTTTGCTCACCTGAACAAAGAGGTTTTGGTGGAGGTAGTCCCCCAAAAAAGCATCGAACAGATCGAAGTCTTGGCTAAAGACAGCCCGGCCTCTTGGATGACTTCCCGTGAATTCCACTCACCGGAAGACTAATTTGACCGTCGAAGTTTCCCCGGGTACAACCTCGGGACTCTCCTGTTAGTCACCCTAGAGACCTTTTCTTGTGTGTTTCGCAGGGTTTGGACACACTCTTCTCATCAGCACGTCGAGCTCAGTAGGTGAGCTCTTTCCGGGGAAACCGCAGCACTTGTTCAAATGGTAACTTGCTTTCTTTTTTATTTTTCTTCTAATTAACCTCAAAAAACTTTATATATACTTTTATTTTATGTCTTTGTAGGTGTTTCAGGAATATATTAGATATGTTATTGCATTGATATTCGTCTTATCAGTTGACCTTTGGTCATCGCTTCTGATTCTTGGCGTCAATCCACAGTTCGTGATGTTTTTTCTGGTTTTCATTTTGTCACTTGTGACGTTTTTAGTTTTAAATTTTATTTGGAGCGATCGGGTTGTTCGTTTCATTGGTTGGCTTCGTCGGAGGCGATTAGCGCTTCAGACTGGGTATATTGCTCTTTTTTTTTAACGGGCGCATTGTAGTCAGTAGTAAGGATGAATGGTGCGTCGCCTTTCTCTCATGTTCTATCCTGTGTGGAATGAGTCTTCTGGGTTTTTGTCTGTCATCGAAGATTTTGTTGTGGCGGTTGAATCTATATCGACTCATTCTGGTGCCGCTGCGTTGGAGTTGACGGTTCTTAGTCAGCACCCTGTACAGACCGAGCTGACCTACTGAAACGCTCTGTCAAAACTGGCGTCTTCCTCGTTTGCTCACCTGAACAAAGAGGTTTTGGTGGAGGTAGTCCCCCAAAAAAGCATCGAACAGATCGAAGTCTTGGCTAAAGACAGCCCGGCCTCTTGGATGACTTCCCGTGAATTCCACTCACCGGAAGACTAACTTGACCGTCGAAGTTTCCCCGGGTACAACCTCGGGACTCTCCTGTTAGTCACCCTAGAGACCTTTTCTTGTTTGTTTTGCAGGGTTTGGACACACTCTTCTCATCAGCACGTCGAGCTCAGTAGGTGAGCTCGTTCCGGGGAAACCGCAGTAATTGTTCAAATGGTAACTTGCTTTCTTTTTTATTTTTCTTCTGATTAACCTCAAAGAACTTTATATATACTTTTATTTTATGTCTTTGAAGGTGTTTCAGGAATATATTAGATATGTTATTGCATTGATATTCGTCTTATCAGTTGACCTTTGGTCATCTCTTCTGATTCTTGGCTTCAATCCACAGTTCGTGATGTTTTTTCTGGTTTTCATTTTCTCACTTGTGACGTTTTTAGTTTTAAATTTTATTTGGAGCGATCGGGTTGTTCGTTCCATTGGTTGGCTTCGTCGGAGGCGATTAGCGTTTCAGACTGGGTATATTGCTCTTTTTGCTTACGGGCGCATTGTAGTCAGTAGTAAGGATGAATGGTGCGTCGCCTTTCTCTCATGTTCTATCCTGTGTGGAATGAGTTTTCTGGGTTTTTCTCTGTTGCCGAAGATTTTGTTGTGGCGGTTGAATCTATATCGACTCATTCTGGTGCCGCTGCATTGGAGTTGATGGTACTTCGTCAGCACCCTGTACAGGCCAGCTGTGCTGCTGGCCTGTATATCTTGGCGAAAGCTATAATGGTAGGTCTGCGACCAACTTTTTATCTTCTTCTACGTTTGGTGCTTTTCTGTCAAAAACTGCCTTAATTAGAATTTGTGATTTAGAATTAAAATGGCACTTTGTGTTTGCAGTGCGTTGGTGCTGACCCAACAGCGTTCCTTGGATGCCTGACCTTCCTCTACCCCGGGTGAACCACGGGTGGAGGCTGCTGGTAGAAGGAGATCTGCTGGCGGAACCGCATGTTTAACGGCAAAAGTTGACTGGCTGGAAGTCCCGAAAAATTTTAGCACTCAAAAGTACTCCGGTTATTGTTACATTTTTTAATGATTTTAGCTTAATTTTTCATCCAAATTTGCATCCTGAAGAAGCGCTGCGGCTTCGCCGGACCGAGCTGACCTACTGAAACGCTCTGTCAAAACTGGCGTCTTCCTCGTTTGCTCACCTGAACAAAGAGGTTTTGGTGGAGGTAGTCACCCAAAAAAGCATCGACCAGATCGAAGTTTTGGCTAAAGACAGCCCGGCCTCTTGGATGACTTCCCGTGAATTCCACTCACCGGAAGACTAATTTGACCGTCGAAGTGTCCCCGGGTACAACCTCGGGGCTCTCCAGTTAGTCACCCTAGAGACCTTTTCTTGTTTGTTTCGCAGGGTTTGGACACGCTGTTCTCATCAGCACGTCGAGCTCAGTAGGTGAGCTCGTTCCGGGGAAACCGCCTCGCTTGTTCAAATGGTAACTTGCTTTCTTTTTTATTCTCTTCTAATTAACCACCAAGAACTTTATATATATTTTTATTCTATGTCTTTGTAGGCGTTTCAAGAATATATTAGATATGTTATTGCATTGATATTCGTCTTATCAGTTGACCTTTGGTCATCTCTTCTGATTCTTGGCGTCAATCCACAGTTCGTGATGTTTTTTCTGATTTTTATTTTTCCACAGTGACATTTTTAGTTTTAAATTTTATTTGGAGCGATCGGGTTGTTCGTTCCATTGGTTGGCTTCGTCGGAGGCGATTATCGCTTCAGACTGGGTATATTGCTCTTTTTGCTAACGGGCGCATTGTAGTCAGTAGTAAGGATGAATGGTGCATCGCCTTTCTCTCATGTTCTATCCTGTGTGGAATGAGTTTTCTGGGTTTTTGTCTGTCATCGAAGATTTTGTTGTGGCGGTTGAATCTATATCGACTCATTCTGGTGCCGCTGCGTTGGAGTTGACGGTTCTTAGTCAGCACCCTGTACAGACCGAGCTGACCTACTGAAACGCTCTGTCAAAACTGGCGTCTTCCTCGTTTGCTCACCTGAACAAAGAGGTTTTGGTGGAGGTAGTCCCCCAAAAAAGCATCGAACAGATCGAAGTCTTGGCTAAAGACAGCCCGGCCTCTTGGATGACTTCCCGTGAATTCCACTCACCGGAAGACTAACTTGACCGTCGAAGTTTCCCCGGGTACAACCTCGGGACTCTCCTGTTAGTCACCCTAGAGACCTTTTCTTGTGTGTTTCGCAGGGTTTGGACACACTCTTCTCATCAGCACGTCGAGCTCAGTAGGTGAGCTCTTTCCGGGGAAACCGCAGCACTTGTTCAAATGGTAACTTGCTTTCTTTTTTATTTTTCTTCTAATTAACCTCAAAAAACTTTATATATACTTTTATTTTATGTCTTTGTAGGTGTTTCAGGAATATATTAGATATGTTATTGCATTGATATTCGTCTTATCAGTTGACCTTTGGTCATCGCTTCTGATTCTTGGCGTCAATCCACAGTTCGTGATGTTTTTTCTGGTTTTCATTTTGTCACTTGTGACGTTTTTAGTTTTAAATTTTATTTGGAGCGATCGGGTTGTTCGTTCCATTGGTTGGCTTCGTCAGAGGCGATTAGCGCTTCAGACTGGATATATTGCTCTTTTTGCTTACGGGCGCATTGTAGTCAGTAGTAAGGATGAATGGTGCGTCGCCTTTCTCTCATATTCTATCCTGTGTGGAATGAGTTTTCTGGGTTTTTGTCTGTCATCGAAGATTTTGTTGTGGCGGTTGAATCTATATCGACTCATTCTGGTGCCGCTGCGTTGGAGTTGACGGTTCTTAGTCAGCACCCTGTACAGACCGAGCTGACCTACTGAAACGCTCTGTCAAAACTGGCGTCTTCCTCGTTTGCTCACCTGAACAAAGAGGTTTTGGTGGAGGTAGTCCCCCAAAAAAGCATCGAACAGATCGAAGTCTTGGCTAAAGACAGCCCGGCCTCTTGGATGACTTCCCGTGAATTCCACTCACCGGAAGACTAACTTGACCGTCGAAGTTTCCCCGGGTACAACCTCGGGACTCTCCTGTTAGTCACCCTAAAGACCTTTTCTTGTTTGTTTTGCAGGGTTTGGACACACTCTTCTCATCAGCACGTCGAGCTCAGTAGGTGAGCTCGTTCCGGGGAAACCGCAGTAATTGTTCAAATGGTAACTTGCTTTCTTTTTTATTTTTCTTCTGATTAACCTCAAACAACTTTATATATACTTTTATTTTATGTCTTTGAAGGTGTTTCAGGAATATATTAGATATGTTATTGCATTGATATTCGTCTTATCAGTTGACCTTTGGTCATCTCTTCTGATTCTTGGCTTCAATCCACAGTTCGTGATGTTTTTTCTGGTTTTCATTTTCTCACTTGTGACGTTTTTAGTTTTAAATTTTATTTGGAGCGATCGGGTTGTTCGTTCCATTGGTTGGCTTCGTCGGAGGCGATTAGCGCTTCAGACTGGGTATATTGCTCTTTTTGCTTACGGGCGCATTGTAGTCAGTAGTAAGGATGAATGGTGCGTCGCCTTTCTCTCATGTTCTATCCTGTGTGGAATGAGTTTTCTGGGTTTTTCTCTGTTGCCGAAGATTTTGTTGTGGCGGTTGAATCTATATCGACTCATTCTGGTGCCGCTGCATTGGAGTTGATGGTACTTCGTCAGCACCCTGTACAGGCCAGCTGTGCTGCTGGCCTGTATATCTTGGCGAAAGCTATAATGGTAGGTCTGCGACCAACTTTTTATCTTCTTCTACGTTTGGTGCTTTTCTGTCAAAAACTGCCTTAATTAGAATTTGTGATTTAGAATTAAAATGGCACTTTGTGTTTGCAGTGCGTTGGTGCTGACCCAACAGCGTTCCTTGGATGCCTGACCTTCCTCTACCCCGGGTGAACCACGGGTGAAGGCTGCTGGTAGAAGGAGATCTGCTGACGGAACCGCATGTTTAACGGCAAAAGTTGACTGGCTGGAAGTCCCGAAAAATTTTAGCACTCAAAAGTACTCCGGTTATTGTTACATTTTTTAATGATTTTAGCTTAATTTTTCATCCAAATTTGCATCCTGAAGAAGCGCTGCGGCTTCGCCGGACCGAGCTGACCTACTGAAACGCTCTGTCAAAACTGGCGTTTTCCTCGTTAGCTCACCTGAACAAAGAGGTTTTGGTGGAGGTAGTCACCAAAAAAAGCATCGACCAGATCGAAGTTTTGGCTAAAGACAGCCCGGCCTCTTGGATGACTTCCCGTGAATTTCACTCATCGGAAAACTAATTTGACCGTCGAAGTGTCCCCGGGTACAACCTCGGGGCTCTCCAGTTAGTCACCCTAGAGACCTTTTCTTGTTTGTTTCGCAGGGTTTGGACACGCTGTTCTCATCAGCACGTCGAGCTCAGTAGGTGAGCTCGTTCCGGGGAAACCGCCTCGCTTGTTCAAATGGTAACTTGCTTTCTTTTTTATTCTCTTCTAATTAACCACCAAGAACTTTATATATATTTTTATTCTATGTCTTTGTAGGCGTTTCAAGAATATATTAGATATGTTATTGCATTGATATTCGTCTTATCAGTTGACCTTTGGTCATCTCTTCTGATTCTTGGCGTCAATCCACAGTTCGTGATGTTTTTTCTGATTTTTATTTTTCCACCGTGACATTTTTAGTTTTAAATTTTATTTGGAGCGATCGGGTTGTTCGTTCCATTGGTTGGCTTCGTCGGAGGCGATTATCGCTTCAGACTGGGTATATTGCTCTTTTTGCTAACGGGCGCATTGTAGTCAGTAGTAAGGATGAATGGTGCGTCGCCTTTCTCTCATGTTCTATCCTGTGTGGAATGAGTTTTCTGGGTTTTTGTCTGTCATCGAAGATTTTGTTGTGGCGGTTGAATCTATATCGACTCATTCTGGTGCCGCTGCGTTGGAGTTGACGGTTCTTAGTCAGCACCCTGTACAGACCGAGCTGACCTACTGAAACGCTCTGTCAAAACTGGCGTCTTCCTCGTTTGCTCACCTGAACAAAGAGGTTTTGGTGGAGGTAGTCCCCCAAAAAAGCATCGAACAGATCGAAGTCTTGGCTAAAGACAGCCCGGCCTCTTGGATGACTTCCCGTGAATTCCACTCACCGGAAGACTAACTTGACCGTCGAAGTTTCCCCGGGTACAACCTCGGGACTCTCCTGTTAGTCACCCTAGAGACCTTTTCTTGTGTGTTTCGCAGGGTTTGGACACACTCTTCTCATCAGCACGTCGAGCTCAGTAGGTGAGCTCTTTCCGGGGAAATCGCAGCACTTGTTCAAATGGTAACTTGCTTTCTTTTTTATTTTTCTTCTAATTAACCTCAAAAAATTTTATATATACTTTTATTTTATGTCTTTGTAGGTGTTTCAGGAATATATTAGATATGTTATTGCATTGATATTCGTCTTATCAGTTGACCTTTGGTCATCGCTTCTGATTCTTGGCGTCAATCCACAGTTCGTGATGTTTTTTCTGGTTTTCATTTTGTCACTTGTGACGTTTTTAGTTTTAAATTTTATTTGGAGCGATCGGGTTGTTCGTTCCATTGGTTGGCTTCGTCGGAGGCGATTAGCGCTTCAGACTGGGTATATTGCTCTTTTTGCTTACGGGCGCATTGTAGTCAGTAGTAAGGATGAATGGTGCGTCGCCTTTCTCTCATGTTCTATCCTGTGTGGAATGAGTCTTCTGGGTTTTTGTCTGTCATCGAAGATTTTGTTGTGGCGGTTGAATCTATATCTACTCATTCTGGTGCCGCTGCGTTGGAGTTGACGGTTCTTAATCAGCACCCTGTACAGACCGAGCTGACCTACTGAAACGCTCTGTCAAAACTGGCGTCTTCCTCGTTTGCTCACCTGAACAAAGAGGTTTTGGTGGAGGTAGTCCCCCAAAAAAGCATCGAACAGATCGAAGTCTTGGCTAAAGACAGCCCGGCCTCTTGGATGACTTCCCGTGAATTCCACTCACCGGAAGACTAACTTGACCGTCGAAGTTTCCCCGGGTACAACCTCGGGACTCTCCTGTTAGTCACCCTGGAGACCTTTTCTTGTTTGTTTTGCAGGGTTTGGACACACTCTTCTCATCAGCACGTCGAGCTCAGTATGTGAGCTCGTTCCGGGGAAACCGCAGTAATTGTTCAAATGGTAACTTGCTTTCTTTTTTATTTTTCTTCTGATTAACCTCAAACAACTTTATATATACTTTTATTTTATGTCTTTGAAGGTGTTTCAGGAATATATTAGATATGTTATTGCATTGATATTCGTCTTATCAGTTGACCTTTGGTGATCTCTTCGGCTTCTTGGCTTCAATCCACAGTTCGTGATGTTTTTTCTGGTTTTCATTTTCTCACTTGTGACGTTTTTAGTTTTAAATTTTATTTGGAGCGATCGGGTTGTTCGTTCCATTGGTTGGCTTCGTCGGAGGCGATTAGCGCTTCAGACTGGGTATATTGCTCTTTTTGCTTACGGGCGCATTGTAGTCAGTAGTAAGGATGAATGGTGCGTCGCCTTTCTCTCATGTTCTATCCTGTGTGGAATGAGTTTTCTGGGTTTTTCTCTGTTGCCGAAGATTTTGTTGTGGCGGTTGAATCTATATCGACTCATTCTGATGCCGCTGCATTGGAGTTGATGGTACTTCGTCAGCACCCTGTACAGGCCAGCTGTGCTGCTGGCCTGTATATCTTGGCGAAAGCTATAATGGTAGGTCTGCGACCAACTTTTTATCTTCTTCTACGTTTGGTGCTTTTCTGTCAAAAACTGCCTTAATTAGAATTTGTGATTTAGAATTAAAATGGCACTTTGTGTTTGCAGTGCGTTGGTGCTGACCCAACAGCGTTCCTTGGATGCCTGACCTTCCTCTACCCCGGGTGAACCACGGGTGGAGGCTGCTGGTAGAAGGAGATCTGCTGGCGGAACCGCATGTTTAACGGCAAAAGTTGACTGGCTGGAAGTCCCGAAAAATTTTAGCACTCAAAAGTACTCCGGTTATTGTTACATTTTTTAATGATTTTAGCTTAATTTTTCATCCAAATTTGCATCCTGAAGAAGCGCTGCGGCTTCGCCGGACCGAGCTGACCTACTGAAACGCTCTGTCAAAACTGGCGTCTTCCTCGTTTGCTCACCTGAACAAAGAGGTTTTGGTGGAGGTAGTCCCCCAAAAAAGCATCGAACAGATCGAAGTCTTGGCTAAAGACAGCCCGGCCTCTTGGATGACTTCCCGTGAATTCCACTCACCGGAAGACTAACTTGACCGTCGAAGTTTCCCCGGGTACAACCTCGGGACTCTCCTGTTAGTCACCCTAGAGACCTTTTCTTGTGTGTTTCGCAGGGTTTGGACACACTCTTCTCATCAGCACGTCGAGCTCAGTAGGTGAGCTCTTTCCGGGGAAACCGCAGCACTTGTTCAAATGGTAACTTGCTTTCTTTTTTATTTTTCTTCTAATTAACCTCAAAAAACTTTATATATACTTTTATTTTATGTCTTTGTAGGTGTTTCAGGAATATATTAGATATGTTATTGCATTGATATTCGTCTTATCAGTTGACCTTTGGTCATCGCTTCTGATTCTTGGCGTCAATCCACAGTTCGTGATGTTTTTTCTGGTTTTCATTTTGTCACTTGTGACGTTTTTAGTTTTAAATTTTATTTGGAGCGATCGGGTTGTTCGTTTCATTGGTTGGCTTCGTCGGAGGCGATTAGCGCTTCAGACTGGGTATATTGCTCTTTTTTTTTAACGGGCGCATTGTAGTCAGTAGTAAGGATGAATGGTGCGTCGCCTTTCTCTCATGTTCTATCCTGTGTGGAATGAGTCTTCTGGGTTTTTGTCTGTCATCGAAGATTTTGTTGTGGCGGTTGAATCTATATCGACTCATTCTGGTGCCGCTGCGTTGGAGTTGACGGTTCTTAGTCAGCACCCTGTACAGACCGAGCTGACCTACTGAAACGCTCTGTCAAAACTGGCGTCTTCCTCGTTTGCTCACCTGAACAAAGAGGTTTTGGTGGAGGTAGTCCCCCAAAAAAGCATCGAACAGATCGAAGTCTTGGCTAAAGACAGCCCGGCCTCTTGGATGACTTCCCGTGAATTCCACTCACCGGAAGACTAACTTGACCGTCGAAGTTTCCCCGGGTACAACCTCGGGACTCTCCTGTTAGTCACCCTAGAGACCTTTTCTTGTTTGTTTTGCAGGGTTTGGACACACTCTTCTCATCAGCACGTCGAGCTCAGTAGGTGAGCTCGTTCCGGGGAAACCGCAGTAATTGTTCAAATGGTAACTTGCTTTCTTTTTTATTTTTCTTCTGATTAACCTCAAAGAACTTTATATATACTTTTATTTTATGTCTTTGAAGGTGTTTCAGGAATATATTAGATATGTTATTGCATTGATATTCGTCTTATCAGTTGACCTTTGGTCATCTCTTCTGATTCTTGGCTTCAATCCACAGTTCGTGATGTTTTTTCTGGTTTTCATTTTCTCACTTGTGACGTTTTTAGTTTTAAATTTTATTTGGAGCGATCGGGTTGTTCGTTCCATTGGTTGGTTTCGTCGGAGGCGATTAGCGTTTCAGACTGGGTATATTGCTCTTTTTGCTTACGGGCGCATTGTAGTCAGTAGTAAGGATGAATGGTGCGTCGCCTTTCTCTCATGTTCTATCCTGTGTGGAATGAGTTTTCTGGGTTTTTCTCTGTTGCCGAAGATTTTGTTGTGGCGGTTGAATCTATATCGACTCATTCTGGTGCCGCTGCATTGGAGTTGATGGTACTTCGTCAGCACCCTGTACAGGCCAGCTGTGCTGCTGGCCTGTATATCTTGGCGAAAGCTATAATGGTAGGTCTGCGACCAACTTTTTATCTTCTTCTACGTTTGGTGCTTTTCTGTCAAAAACTGCCTTAATTAGAATTTGTGATTTAGAATTAAAATGGCACTTTGTGTTTGCAGTGCGTTGGTGCTGACCCAACAGCGTTCCTTGGATGCCTGACCTTCCTCTACCCCGGGTGAACCACGGGTGGAGGCTGCTGGTAGAAGGAGATCTGCTGGCGGAACCGCATGTTTAACGGCAAAAGTTGACTGGCTGGAAGTCCCGAAAAATTTTAGCACTCAAAAGTACTCCGGTTATTGTTACATTTTTTAATGATTTTAGCTTAATTTTTCATCCAAATTTGCATCCTGAAGAAGCGCTGCGGCTTCGCCGGACCGAGCTGACCTACTGAAACGCTCTGTCAAAACTGGCGTCTTCCTCGTTTGCTCACCTGAACAAAGAGGTTTTGGTGGAGGTAGTCCCCCAAAAAAGCATCGAACAGATCGAAGTCTTGGCTAAAGACAGCCCGGCCTCTTGGATGACTTCCCGTGAATTCCACTCACCGGAAGACTAACTTGACCGTCGAAGTTTCCCCGGGTACAACCTCGGGACTCTCCTGTTAGTCACCCTAGAGACCTTTTCTTGTGTGTTTCGCAGGGTTTGGACACACTCTTCTCATAAGCACGTCGAGCTCAGTAGGTGAGCTCTTTCCGGGGAAACCGCAGCACTTGTTCAAATGGTAACTTGCTTTCTTTTTTATTTTTCTTCTAATTAACCTCAAAAAACTTTATATATACTTTTATTTTATGTCTTTGTAGGTGTTTCAGGAATATATTAGATATGTTATTGCATTGATATTCGTCTTATCAGTTGACCTTTGGTCATCGCTTCTGATTCTTGGCGTCAATCCACAGTTCGTGATGTTTTTTCTGGTTTTCATTTTGTCACTTGTGACGTTTTTAGTTTTAAATTTTATTTGGAGCGATCGGGTTGTTCGTTTCATTGGTTGGCTTCGTCGGAGGCGATTAGCGCTTCAGACTGGGTATATTGCTCTTTTTTTTTAACGGGCGCATTGTAGTCAGTAGTAAGGATGAATGGTGCGTCGCCTTTCTCTCATGTTCTATCCTGTGTGGAATGAGTCTTCTGGGTTTTTGTCTGTCATCGAAGATTTTGTTGTGGCGGTTGAATCTATATCGACTCATTCTGGTGCCGCTGCGTTGGAGTTGACGGTTCTTAATCAGCACCCTGTACAGACCGAGCTGACCTACTGAAACGCTCTGTCAAAACTGGCGTCTTTCTCGTTTGCTCACCTGAACAAAGAGGTTTTGGTGGAGGTAGTCCCCCAAAAAAGCATCGAACAGATCGAAGTCTTGGCTAAAGACAGCCCGGCCTCTTGGATGACTTCCCGTGAATTCCACTCACCGGAAGACTAACTTGACCGTCGAAGTTTCCCCGGGTACAACCTCGGGACTCTCCTGTTAGTCACCCTAGAGACCTTTTCTTGTTTGTTTTGCAGGGTTTGGACACACTCTTCTCATCAGCACGTCGAGCTCAGTAGGTGAGCTCGTTCCGGGGAAACCGCAGTAATTGTTCAAATGGTAACTTGCTTTCTTTTTTATTTTTCTTCTGATTAACCTCAAAGAACTTTATATATACTTTTATTTTATGTCTTTGAAGGTGTTTCAGGAATATATTAGATATGTTATTGCATTGATATTCGTCTTATCAGTTGATCTTTGGTCATCTCTTCTGATTCTTGGCTTCAATCCACAGTTCGTGATGTTTTTTCTAGTTTTCATTTTCTCACTTGTGACGTTTTTAGTTTTAAATTTTATTTGGAGCGATCGGGTTGTTCGTTCCATTGGTTGGCTTCGTCGGAGGCGATTAGCGTTTCAGACTGGGTATATTGCTCTTTTTGCTTACGGGCGCATTGTAGTCAGTAGTAAGGATGAATGGTGCGTCGCCTTTCTCTCATGTTCTATCCTGTGTGGAATGAGTTTTCTGGGTTTTTCTCTGTTGCCGAAGATTTTGTTGTGGCGGTTGAATCTATATCGACTCATTCTGGTGCCGCTGCATTGGAGTTGATGGTACTTCGTCAGCACCCTGTACAGGCCAGCTGTGCTGCTGGCCTGTATATCTTGGCGAAAGCTATAATGGTAGGTCTGCGACCAACTTTTTATCTTCTTCTACGTTTGGTGCTTTTCTGTCAAAAACTGCCTTAATTAGAATTTGTGATTTAGAATTAAAATGGCACTTTGTGTTTGCAGTGCGTTGGTGCTGACCCAACAGCGTTCCTTGGATGCCTGACCTTCCTCTACCCCGGGTGAACCACGGGTGGAGGCTGCTGGTAGAAGGAGATCTGCTGGCGGAACCGCATGTTTAACGGCAAAAGTTGACTGGCTGGAAGTCCCGAAAAATTTTAGCACTCAAAAGTACTCCGGTTATTGTTACATTTTTTAATGATTTTAGCTTAATTTTTCATCCAAATTTGCATCCTGAAGAAGCGCTGCGGCTTCGCCGGACCGAGCTGACCTACTGAAACGCTCTGTCAAAACTGGCGTCTTCCTCGTTTGCTCACCTGAACAAAGAGGTTTTGGTGGAGGTAGTCACCCAAAAAAGTATCGACCAGATCGAAGTTTTGGCTAAAGACAGCCCGGCCTCTTGGATGACTTCCCGTGAATTCCACTCACCGGAAGACAAACTTGACCGTCGAAGTGTCCCCGGGTACAACCTCGGGGCTCTCCAGTTAGTCACCCTAGAGACCTTTTCTTGTTTGTTTCGCAGGGTTTGGACACGCTGTTCTCATCAGCACGTCGAGCTCAGTAGGTGAGCTCGTTCCGGGGAAACCGCCTCGCTTGTTCAAATGGTACCTTGCTTTCTTTTTTATTGTTCTTCTAATTAACCACCAAGAACTTTATATATATTTTTATTCTATGTCTTTGTAGGCGTTTCAAGAATATATTAGATATGTTATTGCATTGATATTCGTCTTATCAGTTGACCTTTGGTCATCTCTTCTGATTCTTGGCGTCAATCCACAGTTCGTGATGTTTTTTCTGATTTTTATTTTTCCACAGTGACATTTTTAGTTTTAAATTTTATTTGGAGCGATCGGGTTGTTCGTTCCATTGGTTGGCTTCGTCGGAGGCGATTATCGCTTCAGACTGGGTATATTGCTCTTTTTGCTAACGGGCGCATTGTAGTCAGTAGTAAGGATGAATGGTGCATCGCCTTTCTCTCATGTTCTATCCTGTGTGGAATGAGTTTTCTGGGTTTTTGTCTGTCATCGAAGATTTTGTTGTGGCGGTTGAATCTATATCGACTCATTCTGGTGCCGCTGCGTTGGAGTTGACGGTTCTTAGTCAGCACCCTGTACAGACCGAGCTGACCTACTGAAACGCTCTGTCAAAACTGGCGTCTTCCTCGTTTGCTCACCTGAACAAAGAGGTTTTGGTGGAGGTAGTCCCCCAAAAAAGCATCGAACAGATCGAAGTCTTGGCTAAAGACAGCCCGGCCTCTTGGATGACTTCCCGTGAATTCCACTCACCGGAAGACTAACTTGACCGTCGAAGTTTCCCCGGGTACAACCTCGGGACTCTCCTGTTAGTCACCCTAGAGACCTTTTCTTGTGTGTTTCGCAGGGTTTGGACACACTCTTCTCATCAGCACGTCGAGCTCAGTAGGTGAGCTCTTTCCGGGGAAACCGCAGCACTTGTTCAAATGGTAACTTGCTTTCTTTTTTATTTTTCTTCTAATTAACCTCAAAAAACTTTATATATACTTTTATTTTATGTCTTTGTAGGTGTTTCAGGAATATATTAGATATGTTATTGCATTGATATTCGTCTTATCAGTTGACCTTTGGTCATCGCTTCTGATTCTTGGCGTCAATCCACAGTTCGTGATGTTTTTTCTGGTTTTCATTTTGTCACTTGTGACGTTTTTAGTTTTAAATTTTATTTGGAGCGATCGGGTTGTTCGTTCCATTGGTTGGTTTCGTCAGAGGCGATTAGCGCTTCAGACTGGATATATTGCTCTTTTTGCTTACGGGCGCATTGTAGTCAGTAGTAAGGATGAATGGTGCGTCGCCTTTCTCTCATATTCTATCCTGTGTGGAATGAGTTTTCTGGGTTTTTGTCTGTCATCGAAGATTTTGTTGTGGCGGTTGAATCTATATCGACTCATTCTGGTGCCGCTGCGTTGGAGTTGACGGTTCTTAGTCAGCACCCTGTACAGACCGAGCTGACCTACTGAAACGCTCTGTCAAAACTGGCGTCTTCCTCGTTTGCTCACCTGAACAAAGAGGTTTTGGTGGAGGTAGTCCCCCAAAAAAGCATCGAACAGATCGAAGTCTTGGCTAAAGACAGCCCGGCCTCTTGGATGACTTCCCGTGAATTCCACTCACCGGAAGACTAACTTGACCGTCGAAATTTCCCCGGGTACAACCTCGGGACTCTCCTGTTAGTCACCCTAAAGACCTTTTCTTGTTTGTTTTGCAGGGTTTGGACACACTCTTCTTATCAGCACGTCGAGCTCAGTAGGTGAGCTCGTTCCGGGGAAACCGCAGTAATTGTTCAAATGGTAACTTGCTTTCTTTTTTATTTTTCTTCTGATTAACCTCAAACAACTTTATATATACTTTTATTTTATGTCTTTGAAGGTGTTTCAGGAATATATTAGATATGTTATTGCATTGATATTCGTCTTATCAGTTGACCTTTGGTCATCTCTTCTGATTCTTGGTTTCAATCCACAGTTCGTGATGTTTTTTCTGGTTTTCATTTTCTCACTTGTGTCGTTTTTAGTTTTAAATTTTATTTGGAGCGATCGGGTTGTTCGTTCCATTGGTTGGCGTCGTCGGAGGCGATTAGCGCTTCAGACTGGGTATATTGCTCTTTTTGCTTACGGGCGCATTGTAGTCAGTAGTAAGGATGAATGGTGCGTCGCCTTTCTCTCATGTTCTATCCTGTGTGGAATGAGTTTTCTGGGTTTTTCTCTGTTGCCGAAGATTTTGTTGTGGCGGTTGAATCTATATCGACTCATTCTGGTGCCGCTGCATTGGAGTTGATGGTACTTCGTCAGCACCCTGTACAGGCCAGCTGTGCTGCTGGCCTGTATATCTTGGCGAAAGCTATAATGGTAGGTCTGCGACCAACTTTTTATCTTCTTCTACGTTTGGTGCTTTTCTGTCAAAAACTGCCTTAATTAGAATTTGTGATTTAGAATTAAAATGGCACTTTGTGTTTGCAGTGCGTTGGTGCTGACCCAACAGCGTTCCTTGGATGCCTGACCTTCCTCTACCCCGGGTGAACCACGGGTGAAGGCTGCTGGTAGAAGGAGATCTGCTGACGGAACCGCATGTTTAACGGCAAAAGTTGACTGGCTGGAAGTCCCGAAAAATTTTAGCACTCAAAAGTACTCCGGTTATTGTTACATTTTTTAATGATTTTAGCTTAATTTTTCATCCAAATTTGCATCCTGAAGAAGCGCTGCGGCTTCGCCGGACCGAGCTGACCTACTGAAACGCTCTGTCAAAACTGGCGTTTTCCTCGTTAGCTCACCTGAACAAAGAGGTTTTGGTGGAGGTAGTCACCAAAAAAAGCATCGACCAGATCGAAGTTTTGGCTAAAGACAGCCCGGCCTCTTGGATGACTTCCCGTGAATTTCACTCATCGGAAAACTAATTTGACCGTCGAAGTGTCCCCGGGTACAACCTCGGGGCTCTCCAGTTAGTCACCCTAGAGACCTTTTCTTGTTTGTTTCGCAGGGTTTGGACACGCTGTTCTCATCAGCACGTCGAGCTCAGTAGGTGAGCTCGTTCCGGGGAAACCGCCTCGCTTGTTCAAATGGTAACTTGCTTTCTTTTTTATTCTCTTCTAATTAACCACCAAGAACTTTATATATATTTTTATTCTATGTCTTTGTAGGCGTTTCAAGAATATATTAGATATGTTATTGCATTGATATTCGTCTTATCAGTTGACCTTTGGTCATCTCTTCTGATTCTTGGCGTCAATCCACAGTTCGTGATGTTTTTTCTGATTTTTATTTTTCCACCGTGACATTTTTAGTTTTAAATTTTATTTGGAGCGATCGGGTTGTTCGTTCCATTGGTTGGCTTCGTCGGAGGCGATTATCGCTTCAGACTGGGTATATTGCTCTTTTTGCTAACGGGCGCATTGTAGTCAGTAGTAAGGATGAATGGTGCGTCGCCTTTCTCTCATGTTCTATCCTGTGTGGAATGAGTTTTCTGGGTTTTTGTCTGTCATCGAAGATTTTGTTGTGGCGGTTGAATCTATATCGACTCATTCTGGTGCCGCTGCGTTGGAGTTGACGGTTCTTAGTCAGCACCCTGTACAGACCGAGCTGACCTACTGAAACGCTCTGTCAAAACTGGCGTCTTCCTCGTTTGCTCACCTGAACAAAGAGGTTTTGGTGGAGGTAGTCCCCCAAAAAAGCATCGAACAGATCGAAGTCTTGGCTAAAGACAGCCCGGCCTCTTGGATGACTTCCCGTGAATTCCACTCACCGGAAGACTAACTTGACCGTCGAAGTTTCCCCGGGTACAACCTCGGGACTCTCCTGTTAGTCACCCTAGAGACCTTTTCTTGTGTGTTTCGCAGGGTTTGGACACACTCTTCTCATCAGCACGTCGAGCTCAGTAGGTGAGCTCTTTCCGGGGAAACCGCAGCACTTGTTCAAATGGTAACTTGCTTTCTTTTTTATTTTTCTTCTAATTAACCTCAAAAAACTTTATATATACTTTTATTTTATGTCTTTGTAGGTGTTTCAGGAATATATTAGATATGTTATTGCATTGATATTCGTCTTATCAGTTGACCTTTGGTCATCGCTTCTGATTCTTGGCGTCAATCCACAGTTCGTGATGTTTTTTCTGGTTTTCATTTTGTCACTTGTGACGTTTTTAGTTTTAAATTTTATTTGGAGCGATCGGGTTGTTCGTTCCATTGGTTGGCTTCGTCGGAGGCGATTAGCGCTTCAGACTGGGTATATTGCTCTTTTTGCTTACGGGCGCATTGTAGTCAGTAGTAAGGATGAATGGTGCGTCGCCTTTCTCTCATGTTCTATCCTGTGTGGAATGAATTTTCTGGGTTTTTCTCTGTTGCCGAAGATTTTGTTGTGGCGGTTGAATCTATATCGACTCATTCTGATGCCGCTGCATTGGAGTTGATGGTACTTCGTCAGCACCCTGTACAGGCCAGCTGTGCTGCTGGCCTGTATATCTTGGCGAAAGCTATAATGGTAGGTCTGCGACCAACTTTTTATTTTCTTCTACATTTGGTGCTTTTCTGTCAAAAACTGCCTTAATTAGAATTTGTGATTTAGAATTAAAATGGCACTTTGTGTTTGCAGTGCGTTGGTGCTGACCCAACAGCGTTCCTTGGATGCCTGACCTTCCTCTACCCCGGGTGAACCACGGGTGGAGGCTGCTGGTAGAAGGAGATCTGCTGGCGGAACCGCATGTTTAACGGCAAAAGTTGACTGGCTGGAAGTCCCGAAAAATTTTAGCACTCAAAAGCACTCCGGTTATTGTTACATTTTTTAATGATTTTAACTTAATTTTTCATCCAAATTTGCATCCTGAAGGAGCGCTGCGGCTTCGCCGGACCGAGCTGACCTACTGAAACGCTCTGTCAAAACTGGCGTCTTCCTCGTTTGCTCACCTGAACAAAGAGGTTTTGGTGGAGGTAGTCCCCCAAAAAAGCATCGAACAGATCGAAATCTTGGCTAAAGACAGCCCGGCCTCTTGGATGACTTCCCGTGAATTCCACTCACCGGAAGACTAACTTGACCGTCGAAATTTCCCCGGGTACAACCTCGGGACTCTCCTGTTAGTCACCCTAGAGACCTTTTCTTGTGTGTTTCGCAGGGTTTGGACACACTCTTCTCATCAGCACGTCGAGCTCAGTAGGTGAGCTCTTTCCGGGGAAACCGCAGCACTTGTTCAAATGGTAACTTGCTTTCTTTTTTATTTTTCTTCTAATTAACCTCAAAAAACTTTATATATACTTTTATTTTATGTCTTTGTAGGTGTTTCAGGAATATATTAGATATGTTATTGCATTGATATTCGTCTTATCAGTTGACCTTTGGTCATCGCTTCTGATTCTTGGCGTCAATCCACAGTTCGTGATGTTTTTTCTGGTTTTCATTTTGTCACTTGTGACGTTTTTAGTTTTAAATTTTATTTGGAGCGATCGGGTTGTTCGTTCCATTGGTTGGTTTCGTCAGAGGCGATTAGCGCTTCAGACTGGATATATTGCTCTTTTTGCTTACGGGCGCATTGTAGTCAGTAGTAAGGATGAATGGTGCGTCGCCTTTATCTCATGTTCTATCCTGTGTGGAATGAGTTTTCTGGGTTTTTCTCTGTTGCCGAAGATTTTGTTGTGGCGGTTGAATCTATATCGACTCATTCTAGTGCCGCTGCATTGGAGTTGATGGTACTTCGTCAGCACCCTGTACAGGCCAGCTGTGCTGCTGGCCTGTATATCTTGGCGAAAGCTATAATGGTAGGTCTGCGACCAACTTTTTATCTTCTTCTACGTTTGGTGCTTTTCTGTCAAAAATTGCCTTAATTAGAATTTGTGATTTAGAATTAAAATGGCACTTTGTGTTTGCAGTGCGTTGGTGCTGACCCAACAGCGTTCCTTGGATGCCTGACCTTCCTCTACCCCGGGTGAACCACGGGTGGAGGCTGCTGGTAGAAGGAGATCTGCTGGCGGAACCGCATGTTTAACGGCAAAAGTTGACTGGCTGGAAGTCCCGAAAAATTTTAGCACTCAAAAGTACTCCGGTTATTGTTACATTTTTTAATGATTTTAGCTTAATTTTTCATCCAAATTTGCATCCTGAAGAAGCGCTGCGGTTTCGCCGGACCGAGCTGACCTACTGAAACGCTCTGTCAAAACTGGCGTCTTCCTCGTTTGCTCACCTGAACAAAGAGGTTTTGGTGGAGGTAGTCCCCCAAAAAAGTATCGAACAGATCGAAGTCTTGGCTAAAGACAGCCCGGCCTCTTGGATGACTTCCCGTGAATTCCACTCACCGGAAGACTAACCTGACCGTCGAAGTTTCCCCGGGTACAACCTCGGGACTCTCCTGTTAGTCACCCTAGAGACCTTTTCTTGTGTGTTTCGCAGGGTTTGGACACACTCTTCTCATCAGCACGTCGAGCTCAGTAGGTGAGCTCTTTCCGGGGAAACCGCAGCACTTGTTCAAATGGTAACTTGCTTTCTTTTTTATTTTTCTTCTAATTAACCTCAAAAAACTTTATATATACTTTTATTTTATGTCTTTGTAGGTGTTTCAGGAATATATTAGATATGTTATTGCATTGATATTCGTCTTATCAGTTGACCTTTGGTCATCGCTTCTGATTCTTGGCGTCAATCCACAGTTCGTGATGTTTTTTCTGGTTTTCATTTTGTCACTTGTGACGTTTTTAGTTTTAAATTTTATTTGGAGCGATCGGGTTGTTCGTTCCATTGGTTGGCTTCGTCAGAGGCGATTAGCGCTTCAGACTGGATATATTGCTCTTTTTGCTTACGGGCGCATTGTAGTCAGTAGTAAGGATGAATGGTGCGTCGCCTTTCTCTCATATTCTATCCTGTGTGGAATGATTTTCTGGGTTTTTGTCTGTCATCGAAGATTTTGTTGTGGCGGTTGAATCTATATCGACTCATTCTGGTGCCGCTGCGTTGGAGTTGACGGTTCTTAGTCTGCACCCTGTACAGACTGAGCTGACCTACTGAAACGCTCTGTCAAAACTGGCGTCTTCCTCGTTTGCTCACCTGAACAAAGAGGTTTTGGTGGAGGTAGTCCCCCAAAAAAGCATCGAACAGATCGAAGTCTTGGCTAAAGACAGCCCGGCCTCTTGGATGACTTCCCGTGAATTCCACTCACCGGAAGACTAACTTGACCGTCGAAGTTTCCCCGGGTACAACCTCGGGACTCTCCTGTTAGTCACCCTAGAGACCTTTTCTTGTGTGTTTCGCAGGGTTTGGACACACTCTTCTCATCAGCACGTCGAGCTCAGTAGGTGAGCTCTTTCCGGGGAAACCGCAGCACTTGTTCAAATGGTAACTTGCTTTCTTTTTTATTTTTCTTCTAATTAACCTCGAAGAACTTTATATATTCTTTTATTTTATGTCTTTGTAGGCGTTTCAGGAATATATTAGATATGTTATTGCATTGATATTCGTCTTGTCAGTTGACCTTTGGTCATCTCTTCTGATTCTTGGCGTCAATCCACAGTTCGTGATGTTTTTTCTGGTTTTCATTTTGTCACTTGTGACGTTTTTAGTTTTAAATTTTATTTGGAGCGATCGGATTGTTCGTTCCATTGGTTGGCTTCGTCGGAGGCGATTAGCGCTTCAGACTGGGTATATTGCTCTTTTTGCTTACGGGCGCATTCTAGTAAGTAGTAAGGATGAATTGTGCGTCGCCTTTCTCTCATGTTCTATCCTGTGTGGAATGAGTTTTCTGGATTTTTGTCTGTCATCGAAGATTTTGTTGTGGCGGTTGAATCTATATCGACTCATTCTGGTGCCGCTGCGTTGGAGTTGACGGTTCTTAGTCAGCACCCTGTACAGACCGAGTTGACCTACTGAAACGCTCTGTCAAAACTGACGTCTTTCTCGTTTGCTCACCTGAACAAAGAGGTTTTGGTGGAAGTAGTCCCCCAAAAAAGCATCGAACAGATCGAAGTCTTGGCTAAAGACAGCCTGGCCTCTTGGATGACTTCCCGTGAATTCCACTCACCGGAAGACTAACTTGACCGTCGAAGTTTCCCCGGGTACAACCTCGGGACTCTCCTGTTAGTCACCCTAGAGACCTTTTCTTGTGTGTTTCGCAGGGTTTGGACACACTCTTCTCATCAGCACGTCGAGCTCAGTAGGTGAGCTCTTTCCGGGGAAACCGCAGCACTTGTTCAAATGGTAACTTGCTTTCTTTTTTATTTTTCTTCTAATTAACCTCAAAAAACTTTATATATACTTTTATTTTATGTCTTTGTAGGTGTTTTAGGAATATATTAGATATGTTATTGCATTGATATTCGTCTTATCAGTTGACCTTTGGTCATCGCTTCTGATTCTTGGCGTCAATCCACAGTTCGTGATGTTTTTTCTGGTTTTCATTTTGTCACTTGTGACGTTTTTAGCTTTAAATTTTATTTGGAGCGATCGGGTTGTTCGTTCCATTGGTTGGCTTCGTCAGAAGCGATTAGCGCTTCAGACTGGATATATTGCTCTTTTTGCTTACGGGCGCATTGTAGTCAGTAGTAAGGATGAATGGTGCGTCGCCTTTCTCTCATATTCTATCCTGTGTGGAATGAGTTTTCTGGGTTTTTGTCTGTCATCGAAGATTTTGTTGTGGCGGTTGAATCTATATCGACTCATTCTGGTGCCGCTGCGTTGGAGTTGACGGTTCTTAGTCAGCACCCTGTACAGACCGAGCTGACCTACTGAAACGCTCTGTCAAAACTGGCGTCTTCCTCGTTTGCTCACCTGAACAAAGAGGTTTTGGTGGAGGTAGTCCCCCAAAAAAGCATCGAACAGATCGAAGTCTTGGCTAAAGACAGCCCGGCCTCTTGGATGACTTCCCGTGAATTCCACTCACCGGAAGACTAACTTGACCGTCGAAGTTTCCCCGAGTACAACCTCGGGACTCTCCTGTTAGTCACCCTAAAGACCTTTTCTTGTTTGTTTTGCAGGGTTTGAACACACTCTTCTCATCAGCACGTCGAGCTCAGTATGTGATCTCGTTCCGGGGAAACCGCAGTAATTGTTCAAATGGTAACTTGCTTTCTTTTTTATTTTTCTTCTGATTAACCTCAAACAACTTTATATATACTTTTATTTTATGTCTTTGAAGGTGTTTCAGGAATATATTAGATATGTTATTGCATTGATATTCGTCTTATCAGTTGACCTTTGGTCATCTCTTCGGCTTCTTGGCTTCAATCCACAGTTCGTGATGTTTTTTCTGGTTTTCATTTTCTCACTTGTGACGTTTTTAGTTTTAAATTTTATTTGGAGCGATCGGGTTGTTCGTTCCATTGGTTGGCTTCGTCGGAGGCGATTAGCGCTTCAGACTGGGTATATTGCTCTTTTTGCTTACGGGCGCATTGTAGTCAGTAGTAAGGATGAATGGTGCGTCGCCTTTCTCTCATGTTCTATCCTGTGTGGAATGAGTTTTCTGGGTTTTTCTCTGTTGCCGAAGATTTTGTTGTGGCGGTTGAATCTATATCGACTCATTCTGATGCCGCTGCATTGGAGTTGATGGTACTTCGTCAGCACCCTGTACAGGCCAGCTGTGCTGCTGGCCTGTATATCTTGGCGAAAGCTATAATGGTAGGTCTGCGACCAACTTTTTATCTTCTTCTACATTTGGTGCTTTTCTGTCAAAAACTGCCTTAATTAGAATTTGTGATTTAGAATTAAAATGGCACTTTGTGTTTGCAGTGCGTTGGTGCTGACCCAACAGCGTTCCTTGGATGCCTGACCTTCCTCTACCCCGGGTGAACCACGGGTGGAGGCTGCTGGTAGAAGGAGATCTGCTGGCGGAACCGCATGTTTAACGGCAAAAGTTGACTGGCTGGAAGTCCCGAAAAATTTTAGCACTCAAAAGTACTCCGGTTATTGTTACATTTTTTAATGATTTTAACTTAATTTTTCATCCAAATTTGCATCCTGAAGGAGCGCTGCGGCTTCGCCGGACCGAGCTGACCTACTGAAACGCTCTGTCAAAACTGGCGTCTTCCTCGTTTGCTCACCTGAACAAAGAGGTTTTGGTGGAGGTAGTCCCCCAAAAAAGCATCGAACAGATCGAAGTCTTGGCTAAAGACAGCCCGGCCTCTTGGATGACTTCCCGTGAATTCCACTCACCGGAAGACTAACTTGACCGTCGAAGTTTCCCCGGGTGTAACCTCGGGACTCTCCTGTTAGTCACCCTAGAGACCTTTTCTTGTGTGTTTCGCAGGGTTTGGACACACTCTTCTCATAAGCACGTCGAGCTCAGTAGGTGAGCTCTTTCCGGGGAAACCGCAGCACTTGTTCAAATGGTAACTTGCTTTCTTTTTTATTTTTTTTCTAATTAACCTCAAAAAACTTTATATATACTTTTATTTTATGTCTTTGTAGGTGTTTCAGGAATATATTAGATATGTTATTGCATTGATATTCGTCTTATCAGTTGACCTTTGGTCATCGCTTCTGATTCTTGGCGTCAATCCACAGTTCGTGATGTTTTTTCTGGTTTTCATTTTGTCACTTGTGACGTTTTTAGTTTTAAATTTTATTTGGAGCGATCGGGTTGTTCGTTTCATTGGTTGGCTTCGTCGGAGGCGATTAGCGCTTCAGACTGGGTATATTGCTCTTTTTTTTTAACGGGCGCATTGTAGTCAGTAGTAAGGATGAATGGTGCGTCGCCTTTCTCTCATGTTCTATCCTGTGTGGAATGAGTCTTCTGGGTTTTTGTCTGTCATCGAAGATTTTGTTGTGGCGGTTGAATCTATATCGACTCATTCTGGTGCCGCTGCGTTGGAGTTGACGGTTCTTAATCAGCACCCTGTACAGACCGAGCTGACCTACTCAAACGCTCTGTCAAAACTGGCGTCTTTCTCGTTTGCTCACCTGAACAAAGAGGTTTTGGTGGAGGTAGTCCCCCAAAAAAGCATCGAACAGATCGAAGTCTTGGCTAAAGACAGCCCGGCCTCTTGGATGACTTCCCGTGAATTCCACTCACCGGAAGACTAACTTGACCGTCGAAGTTTCCCCGGGTACAACCTCGGGACTCTCCTGTTAGTCACCCTAGAGACCTTTTCTTGTTTGTTTTGCAGGGTTTGGACACACTCTTCTCATCAGCACGTCGAGCTCAGTAGGTGAGCTCGTTCCGGGGAAACCACAGTAATTGTTCAAATGGTAACTTGCTTTCTTTTTTATTTTTCTTCTGATTAACCTCAAAGAACTTTATATATACTTTTATTTTATGTCTTTGAAGGTGTTTCAGGAATATATTAGATATGTTATTCCATTGATATTCGTCTTATCAGTTGACCTTTGGTCATCTCATCTGATTCTTGGCTTCAATCCACAGTTCGTGATGTTTTTTCTGGTTTTCATTTTCTCACTTGTGACGTTTTTAGTTTTAAATTTTATTTGGAGCGATCGGGTTGTTCGTTCCATTGGTTGGCTTCGTCGGAGGCGATTAGCGTTTCAGACTGGGTATATTGCTCTTTTTGCTTACGGGCGCATTGTAGTCAGTAGTAAGGATGAATGGTGCGTCGCCTTTCTCTCATGTTCTATCCTGTGTGGAATGAGTTTTCTGGGTTTTTCTCTGTTGCCGAAGATTTTGTTGTGGCGGTTGAATCTATATCGACTCATTCTGGTGCCGCTGCATTGGAGTTGATGGTACTTCGTCAGCACCCTGTACAGGCCAGCTGTGCTGCTGGCCTGTATATCTTGGCGAAAGCTATAATGGTAGGTCTGCGACCAACTTTTTATTTTCTTCTACGTTTGGTGCTTTTCTGTCAAAAACTGCCTTAATTAGAATTTGTGATTTAGAATTAAAATGGCACTTTGTGTTTGCAGTGCGTTGGTGCTGACCCAACAGCGTTCCTTGGATGCCTGACCTTCCTCTACCCCGGGTGAACCACGGGTGGAGGCTGCTGGTAGAAGGAGATCTGCTGGCGGAACCGCATGTTTAACGGCAAAAGTTGACTGGCTGGAAGTCCCGAAAAATTTTAGCACTCAAAAGTACTCCGGTTATTGTTACATTTTTTAATGATTTTAGCTTAATTTTTCATCCAAATTTGCATCCTGAAGAAGCGCTGCGGCTTCGCCGGACCGAGCTGACCTACTGAAACGCTCTGTCAAAACTGGCGTCTTCCTCGTTTGCTCACCTGAACAAAGAGGTTTTGGTGGAGGTAGTCACCCAAAAAAGTATCGACCAGATCGAAGTTTTGGCTAAAGACAGCCCGGCCTCTTGGATGACTTCCCGTGAATTCCACTCACCGGAAGACAAACTTGACCGTCGAAGTGTCCACGGGTACAACCTCGGGGCTCTCCAGTTAGTCACCCTAGAGACCTTTTCTTGTTTGTTTCGCAGGGTTTGGACACGCTGTTCTCATCAGCACGTCGAGCTCAGTAGGTGAGCTCGTTCCGGGGAAACCGCCTCGCTTGTTCAAATGGTACCTTGCTTTCTTTTTTATTGTTCTTCTAATTAACCACCAAGAACTTTATATATATTTTTATTCTATGTCTTTGTAGGCGTTTCAAGAATATATTAGATATGTTATTGCATTGATATTCGTCTTATCAGTTGACCTTTGGTCATCTCTTCTGATTCTTGGCGTCAATCCACAGTTCGTGATGTTTTTTCTGATTTTTATTTTTCCACAGTGACATTTTTAGTTTTAAATTTTATTTGGAGCGATCGGGTTGTTCGTTCCATTGGTTGGCTTCGTCGGAGGCGATTATCGCTTCAGACTAGGTATATTGCTCTTTTTGCTAACGGGCGCATTGTAGTCAGTAGTAAGGATGAATGGTGCATCGCCTTTCTCTCATGTTCTATCCTGTGTGGAATGAGTTTTCTGGGTTTTTGTCTGTCATCGAAGATTTTGTTGTGGCGGTTGAATCTATATCGACTCATTCTGGTGCCGCTGCGTTGGAGTTGACGGTTCTTAGTCAGCACCCTGTACAGACCGAGCTGACCTACTGAAACGCTCTGTCAAAACTGGCGTCTTCCTCGTTTGCTCACCTGAACAAAGAGGTTTTGGTGGAGGTAGTCCCCCAAAAAAGCATCGAACAGATCGAAGTCTTGGCTAAAGACAGCCCGGCCTCTTGGATGACTTCCCGTGAATTCCACTCACCGGAAGACTAACTTGACCGTCGAAGTTTCCCCGGGTACAACCTCGGGACTCTCCTGTTAGTCACCCTGGAGACCTTTTCTTGTTTGTTTTGCAGGGTTTGGACACACTCTTCTCATCAGCACGTCGAGCTCAGTATGTGATCTCGTTCCGGGGAAACCGCAGTAATTGTTCAAATGGTAACTTGCTTTCTTTTTTATTTTTCTTCTGATTAACCTCAAACAATTTTATATATACTTTTATTTTATGTCTTTGAAGGTGTTTCAGGAATATATTAGATATGTTATTGCATTGATATTCGTCTTATCAGTTGACCTTTGGTCATCTCTTCGGCTTCTTGGCTTCAATCCACAGTTCGTGATGTTTTTTCTGGTTTTCATTTTCTCACTTGTGACGTTTTTAGTTTTAAATTTTATTTGGAGCGATCGGGTTGTTCGTTCCATTGGTTGGCTTCGTCGGAGGCGATTAGCGCTTCAGACTGGGTATATTGCTCTTTTTGCTTACGGGCGCATTGTAGTCAGTAGTAAGGATGAATGGTGCGTCGCCTTTCTCTCATGTTCTATCCTGTGTGGAATGAGTTTTCTGGGTTTTTCTCTGTTGCCGAAGATTTTGTTGTGGCGGTTGAATCTATATCGACTCATTCTGATGCCGCTGCATTGGAGTTGATGGTACTTCGTCAGCACCCTGTACAGGCCAGCTGTGCTGCTGGCCTGTATATCTTGGCGAAAGCTATAATGGTAGGTCTGCGACCAACTTTTTATCTTCTTCTACATTTGGTGCTTTTCTGTCAAAAACTGCCTTAATTAGAATTTGTGATTTAGAATTAAAATGGCACTTTGTGTTTGCAGTGCGTTGGTGCTGACCCAACAGCGTTTCTTGGATGCCTGACCTTCCTCTACCCCGGGTGAACCACGGGTGGAGGCTGCTGGTAGAAGGAGATCTGCTGGCGGAACCGCATGTTTAACGGCAAAAGTTGACTGGCTGGAAGTCCCGAAAAATTTTAGCACTCAAAAGTACTCCGGTTATTGTTACATTTTTTAATGATTTTAACTTAATTTTTCATCCAAATTTGCATCCTGAAGGAGCGCTGCGGCTTCGCCGGACCGAGCTGACCTACTCAAACGCTCTGTCAAAACTGGCGTCTTTCTCGTTTGCTCACCTGAACAAAGAGGTTTTGGTGGAGGTAGTCCCCCAAAAAAGCATCGAACAGATCGAAGTCTTGGCTAAAGACAGCCCGGCCTCTTGGATGACTTCCCGTGAATTCCACTCACCGGAAGACTAACTTGACCGTCGAAGTTTCCCCGGGTACAACCTCGGGACTCTCCTGTTAGTCACCCTAGAGACCTTTTCTTGTTTGTTTTGCAGGGTTTGGACACACTCTTCTCATCAGCACGTCGAGCTCAGTAGGTGAGCTCGTTCCGGGGAAACCGCAGTAATTGTTCAAATGGTAACTTGCTTTCTTTTTTATTTTTCTTCTGATTAACCTCAAAGAACTTTATATATACTTTTATTTTATGTCTTTGAAGGTGTTTCAGGAATATATTAGATATGTTATTGCATTGATATTCGTCTTATCAGTTGACCTTTGGTCATCTCATCTGATTCTTGGCTTCAATCCACAGTTCGTGATGTTTTTTCTGGTTTTCATTTTCTCACTTGTGACGTTTTTAGTTTTAAATTTTATTTGGAGCGATCGGGTTGTTCGTTCCATTGGTTGGCTTCGTCGGAGGCGATTAGCGTTTCAGACTGGGTATATTGCTCTTTTTGCTTACGGGCGCATTGTAGTCAGTAGTAAGGATGAATGGTGCGTCGCCTTTCTCTCATGTTCTATCCTGTGTGGAATGAGTTTTCTGGGTTTTTCTCTGTTGCCGAAGATTTTGTTGTGGCGGTTGAATCTATATCGACTCATTCTGGTGCCGCTGCATTGGAGTTGATGGTACTTCGTCAGCACCCTGTACAGGCCAGCTGTGCTGCTGGCCTGTATATCTTGGCGAAAGCTATAATGGTAGGTCTGCGACCAACTTTTTATTTTCTTCTACGTTTGGTGCTTTTCTGTCAAAAACTGCCTTAATTAGAATTTGTGATTTAGAATTAAAATGGCACTTTGTGTTTGCAGTGCGTTGGTGCTGACCCAACAGCGTTCCTTGGATGCCTGACCTTCCTCTACCCCGGGTGAACCACGGGTGGAGGCTGCTGGTAGAAGGAGATCTGCTGGCGGAACCGCATGTTTAACGGCAAAAGTTGACTGGCTGGAAGTCCCGAAAAATTTTAGCACTCAAAAGTACTCCGGTTATTGTTACATTTTTTAATGATTTTAGCTTAATTTTTCATCCAAATTTGCATCCTGAAGAAGCGCTGCGGCTTCGCCGGACCGAGCTGACCTACTGAAACGCTCTGTCAAAACTGGCGTCTTCCTCGTTTGCTCACCTGAACAAAGAGGTTTTGGTGGAGGTAGTCACCCAAAAAAGTATCGACCAGATCGAAGTTTTGGCTAAAGACAGCCCGGCCTCTTGGATGACTTCCCGTGAATTCCACTCACCGGAAGACAAACTTGACCGTCGAAGTGTCCACGGGTACAACCTCGGGGCTCTCCAGTTAGTCACCCTAGAGACCTTTTCTTGTTTGTTTCGCAGGGTTTGGACACGCTGTTCTCATCAGCACGTCGAGCTCAGTAGGTGAGCTCGTTCCGGGGAAACCGCCTCGCTTGTTCAAATGGTACCTTGCTTTCTTTTTTATTGTTCTTCTAATTAACCACCAAGAACTTTATATATATTTTTATTCTATGTCTTTGTAGGCGTTTCAAGAATATATTAGATATGTTATTGCATTGATATTCGTCTTATCAGTTGACCTTTGGTCATCTCTTCTGATTCTTGGCGTCAATCCACAGTTCGTGATGTTTTTTCTGATTTTTATTTTTCCACAGTGACATTTTTAGTTTTAAATTTTATTTGGAGCGATCGGGTTGTTCGTTCCATTGGTTGGCTTCGTCGGAGGCGATTATCGCTTCAGACTAGGTATATTGCTCTTTTTGCTAACGGGCGCATTGTAGTCAGTAGTAAGGATGAATGGTGCATCGCCTTTCTCTCATGTTCTATCCTGTGTGGAATGAGTTTTCTGGGTTTTTGTCTGTCATCGAAGATTTTGTTGTGGCGGTTGAATCTATATCGACTCATTCTGGTGCCGCTGCGTTGGAGTTGACGGTTCTTAGTCAGCACCCTGTACAGACCGAGCTGACCTACTGAAACGCTCTGTCAAAACTGGCGTCTTCCTCGTTTGCTCACCTGAACAAAGAGGTTTTGGTGGAGGTAGTCCCCCAAAAAAGCATCGAACAGATCGAAGTCTTGGCTAAAGACAGCCCGGCCTCTTGGATGACTTCCCGTGAATTCCACTCACCGGAAGACTAACTTGACCGTCGAAGTTTCCCCGGGTACAACCTCGGGACTCTCCTGTTAGTCACCCTGGAGACCTTTTCTTGTTTGTTTTGCAGGGTTTGGACACACTCTTCTCATCAGCACGTCGAGCTCAGTATGTGATCTCGTTCCGGGGAAACCGCAGTAATTGTTCAAATGGTAACTTGCTTTCTTTTTTATTTTTCTTCTGATTAACCTCAAACAATTTTATATATACTTTTATTTTATGTCTTTGAAGGTGTTTCAGGAATATATTAGATATGTTATTGCATTGATATTCGTCTTATCAGTTGACCTTTGGTCATCTCTTCGGCTTCTTGGCTTCAATCCACAGTTCGTGATGTTTTTTCTGGTTTTCATTTTCTCACTTGTGACGTTTTTAGTTTTAAATTTTATTTGGAGCGATCGGGTTGTTCGTTCCATTGGTTGGCTTCGTCGGAGGCGATTAGCGCTTCAGACTGGGTATATTGCTCTTTTTGCTTACGGGCGCATTGTAGTCAGTAGTAAGGATGAATGGTGCGTCGCCTTTCTCTCATGTTCTATCCTGTGTGGAATGAGTTTTCTGGGTTTTTCTCTGTTGCCGAAGATTTTGTTGTGGCGGTTGAATCTATATCGACTCATTCTGATGCCGCTGCATTGGAGTTGATGGTACTTCGTCAGCACCCTGTACAGGCCAGCTGTGCTGCTGGCCTGTATATCTTGGCGAAAGCTATAATGGTAGGTCTGCGACCAACTTTTTATCTTCTTCTACATTTGGTGCTTTTCTGTCAAAAACTGCCTTAATTAGAATTTGTGATTTAGAATTAAAATGGCACTTTGTGTTTGCAGTGCGTTGGTGCTGACCCAACAGCGTTTCTTGGATGCCTGACCTTCCTCTACCCCGGGTGAACCACGGGTGGAGGCTGCTGGTAGAAGGAGATCTGCTGGCGGAACCGCATGTTTAACGGCAAAAGTTGACTGGCTGGAAGTCCCGAAAAATTTTAGCACTCAAAAGTACTCCGGTTATTGTTACATTTTTTAATGATTTTAACTTAATTTTTCATCCAAATTTGCATCCTGAAGGAGCGCTGCGGCTTCGCCGGACCGAGCTGACCTACTCAAACGCTCTGTCAAAACTGGCGTCTTTCTCGTTTGCTCACCTGAACAAAGAGGTTTTGGTGGAGGTAGTCCCCCAAAAAAGCATCGAACAGATCGAAGTCTTGGCTAAAGACAGCCCGGCCTCTTGGATGACTTCCCGTGAATTCCACTCACCGGAAGACTAACTTGACCGTCGAAGTTTCCCCGGGTACAACCTCGGGACTCTCCTGTTAGTCACCCTAGAGACCTTTTCTTGTTTGTTTTGCAGGGTTTGGACACACTCTTCTCATCAGCACGTCGAGCTCAGTAGGTGAGCTCGTTCCGGGGAAACCGCAGTAATTGTTCAAATGGTAACTTGCTTTCTTTTTTATTTTTCTTCTGATTAACCTCAAAGAACTTTATATATACTTTTATTTTATGTCTTTGAAGGTGTTTCAGGAATATATTAGATATGTTATTGCATTGATATTCGTCTTATCAGTTGACCTTTGGTCATCTCATCTGATTCTTGGCTTCAATCCACAGTTCGTGATGTTTTTTCTGGTTTTCATTTTCTCACTTGTGACGTTTTTAGTTTTAAATTTTATTTGGAGCGATCGGGTTGTTCGTTCCATTGGTTGGCTTCGTCGGAGGCGATTAGCGTTTCAGACTGGGTATATTGCTCTTTTTGCTTACGGGCGCATTGTAGTCAGTAGTAAGGATGAATGGTGCGTCGCCTTTCTCTCATGTTCTATCCTGTGTGGAATGAGTTTTCTGGGTTTTTCTCTGTTGCCGAAGATTTTGTTGTGGCGGTTGAATCTATATCGACTCATTCTGGTGCCGCTGCATTGGAGTTGATGGTACTTCGTCAGCACCCTGTACAGGCCAGCTGTGCTGCTGGCCTGTATATCTTGGCGAAAGCTATAATGGTAGGTCTGCGACCAACTTTTTATTTTCTTCTACGTTTGGTGCTTTTCTGTCAAAAACTGCCTTAATTAGAATTTGTGATTTAGAATTAAAATGGCACTTTGTGTTTGCAGTGCGTTGGTGCTGACCCAACAGCGTTCCTTGGATGCCTGACCTTCCTCTACCCCGGGTGAACCACGGGTGGAGGCTGCTGGTAGAAGGAGATCTGCTGGCGGAACCGCATGTTTAACGGCAAAAGTTGACTGGCTGGAAGTCCCGAAAAATTTTAGCACTCAAAAGTACTCCGGTTATTGTTACATTTTTTAATGATTTTAACTTAATTTTTCATCCAAATTTGCATCCTGAAGGAGCGCTGCGGCTTCGCCGGACCGAGCTGACCTACTGAAACGCTCTGTCAAAACTGGCGTCTTCCTCGTTTGCTCACCTGAACAAAGAGGTTTTGGTGGAGGTAGTCACCCAAAAAAGTATCGACCAGATCGAAGTCTTGGCTAAAGACAGCCCGGCCTCTTGGATGACTTCCCGTGAATTCCACTCACCGGAAGACTAACTTGACCGTCGAAGTTTCCCCGGGTACAACCTCGGGACTCTCCTGTTAGTCACCCTAGAGACCTTTTCTTGTGTGTTTCGCAGGGTTTGGACACACTCTTCTCATAAGCACGTCGAGCTCAGTAGGTGAGCTCTTTCCGGGGAAACCGCCTCGCTTGTTCAAATGGTACCTTGCTTTCTTTTTTATTGTTCTTCTAATTAACCACCAAGAACTTTATATATATTTTTATTCTATGTCTTTGTAGGCGTTTCAAGAATATATTAGATATGTTATTGCATTGATATTCGTCTTATCAGTTGACCTTTGGTCATCTCTTCTGATTCTTGGCGTCAATCCACAGTTCGTGATGTTTTTTCTGATTTTTATTTTTCCACAGTGACATTTTTAGTTTTAAATTTTATTTGGAGCGATCGGGTTGTTCGTTCCATTGGTTGGCTTCGTCGGAGGCGATTATCGCTTCAGACTAGGTATATTGCTCTTTTTGCTAACGGGCGCATTGTAGTCAGTAGTAAGGATGAATGGTGCATCGCCTTTCTCTCATGTTCTATCCTGTGTGGAATGAGTTTTCTGGGTTTTTGTCTGTCATCGAAGATTTTGTTGTGGCGGTTGAATCTATATCGACTCATTCTGGTGCCGCTGCGTTGGAGTTGACGGTTCTTAGTCAGCACCCTGTACAGACCGAGCTGACCTACTGAAACGCTCTGTCAAAACTGGCGTCTTCCTCGTTTGCTCACCTGAACAAAGAGGTTTTGGTGGAGGTAGTCCCCCAAAAAAGCATCGAACAGATCGAAGTCTTGGCTAAAGACAGCCCGGCCTCTTGGATGACTTCCCGTGAATTCCACTCACCGGAAGACTAACTTGACCGTCGAAGTTTCCCCGGGTACAACCTCGGGACTCTCCTGTTAGTCACCCTGGAGACCTTTTCTTGTTTGTTTTGCAGGGTTTGGACACACTCTTCTCATCAGCACGTCGAGCTCAGTATGTGATCTCGTTCCGGGGAAACCGCAGTAATTGTTCAAATGGTAACTTGCTTTCTTTTTTATTTTTCTTCTGATTAACCTCAAACAATTTTATATATACTTTTATTTTATGTCTTTGAAGGTGTTTCAGGAATATATTAGATATGTTATTGCATTGATATTCGTCTTATCAGTTGACCTTTGGTCATCTCTTCGGCTTCTTGGCTTCAATCCACAGTTCGTGATGTTTTTTCTGGTTTTCATTTTCTCACTTGTGACGTTTTTAGTTTTAAATTTTATTTGGAGCGATCGGGTTGTTCGTTCCATTGGTTGGCTTCGTCGGAGGCGATTAGCGCTTCAGACTGGGTATATTGCTCTTTTTGCTTACGGGCGCATTGTAGTCAGTAGTAAGGATGAATGGTGCGTCGCCTTTCTCTCATGTTCTATCCTGTGTGGAATGAGTTTTCTGGGTTTTTCTCTGTTGCCGAAGATTTTGTTGTGGCGGTTGAATCTATATCGACTCATTCTGATGCCGCTGCATTGGAGTTGATGGTACTTCGTCAGCACCCTGTACAGGCCAGCTGTGCTGCTGGCCTGTATATCTTGGCGAAAGCTATAATGGTAGGTCTGCGACCAACTTTTTATCTTCTTCTACATTTGGTGCTTTTCTGTCAAAAACTGCCTTAATTAGAATTTGTGATTTAGAATTAAAATGGCACTTTGTGTTTGCAGTGCGTTGGTGCTGACCCAACAGCGTTTCTTGGATGCCTGACCTTCCTCTACCCCGGGTGAACCACGGGTGGAGGCTGCTGGTAGAAGGAGATCTGCTGGCGGAACCGCATGTTTAACGGCAAAAGTTGACTGGCTGGAAGTCCCGAAAAATTTTAGCACTCAAAAGTACTCCGGTTATTGTTACATTTTTTAATGATTTTAACTTAATTTTTCATCCAAATTTGCATCCTGAAGGAGCGCTGCGGCTTCGCCGGACCGAGCTGACCTACTCAAACGCTCTGTCAAAACTGGCGTCTTTCTCGTTTGCTCACCTGAACAAAGAGGTTTTGGTGGAGGTAGTCCCCCAAAAAAGCATCGAACAGATCGAAGTCTTGGCTAAAGACAGCCCGGCCTCTTGGATGACTTCCCGTGAATTCCACTCACCGGAAGACTAACTTGACCGTCGAAGTTTCCCCGGGTACAACCTCGGGACTCTCCTGTTAGTCACCCTAGAGACCTTTTCTTGTTTGTTTTGCAGGGTTTGGACACACTCTTCTCATCAGCACGTCGAGCTCAGTAGGTGAGCTCGTTCCGGGGAAACCGCAGTAATTGTTCAAATGGTAACTTGCTTTCTTTTTTATTTTTCTTCTGATTAACCTCAAAGAACTTTATATATACTTTTATTTTATGTCTTTGAAGGTGTTTCAGGAATATATTAGATATGTTATTGCATTGATATTCGTCTTATCAGTTGACCTTTGGTCATCTCATCTGATTCTTGGCTTCAATCCACAGTTCGTGATGTTTTTTCTGGTTTTCATTTTCTCACTTGTGACGTTTTTAGTTTTAAATTTTATTTGGAGCGATCGGGTTGTTCGTTCCATTGGTTGGCTTCGTCGGAGGCGATTAGCGTTTCAGACTGGGTATATTGCTCTTTTTGCTTACGGGCGCATTGTAGTCAGTAGTAAGGATGAATGGTGCGTCGCCTTTCTCTCATGTTCTATCCTGTGTGGAATGAGTTTTCTGGGTTTTTCTCTGTTGCCGAAGATTTTGTTGTGGCGGTTGAATCTATATCGACTCATTCTGGTGCCGCTGCATTGGAGTTGATGGTACTTCGTCAGCACCCTGTACAGGCCAGCTGTGCTGCTGGCCTGTATATCTTGGCGAAAGCTATAATGGTAGGTCTGCGACCAACTTTTTATTTTCTTCTACGTTTGGTGCTTTTCTGTCAAAAACTGCCTTAATTAGAATTTGTGATTTAGAATTAAAATGGCACTTTGTGTTTGCAGTGCGTTGGTGCTGACCCAACAGCGTTCCTTGGATGCCTGACCTTCCTCTACCCCGGGTGAACCACGGGTGGAGGCTGCTGGTAGAAGGAGATCTGCTGGCGGAACCGCATGTTTAACGGCAAAAGTTGACTGGCTGGAAGTCCCGAAAAATTTTAGCACTCAAAAGTACTCCGGTTATTGTTACATTTTTTAATGATTTTAACTTAATTTTTCATCCAAATTTGCATCCTGAAGGAGCGCTGCGGCTTCGCCGGACCGAGCTGACCTACTGAAACGCTCTGTCAAAACTGGCGTCTTCCTCGTTTGCTCACCTGAACAAAGAGGTTTTGGTGGAGGTAGTCCCCCAAAAAAGCATCGAACAGATCGAAGTCTTGGCTAAAGACAGCCCGGCCTCTTGGATGACTTCCCGTGAATTCCACTCACCGGAAGACTAACTTGACCGTCGAAGTTTCCCCGGGTGCAACCTCGGGACTCTCCTGTTAGTCACCCTAGAGACCTTTTCTTGTGTGTTTCGCAGGGTTTGGACACACTCTTCTCATAAGCACGTCGAGCTCAGTAGGTGAGCTCTTTCCGGGGAAACCGCCTCGCTTGTTCAAATGGTACCTTGCTTTCTTTTTTATTGTTCTTCTAATTAACCACCAAGAACTTTATATATATTTTTATTCTATGTCTTTGTAGGCGTTTCAAGAATATATTAGATATGTTATTGCATTGATATTCGTCTTATCAGTTGACCTTTGGTCATCTCTTCTGATTCTTGGCGTCAATCCACAGTTCGTGATGTTTTTTCTGATTTTTATTTTTTCACAGTGACATTTTTAGTTTTAAATTTTATTTGGAGCGATCGGGTTGTTCGTTCCATTGGTTGGCTTCGTCGGAGGCGATTATCGCTTCAGACTAGGTATATTGCTCTTTTTGCTAACGGGCGCATTGTAGTCAGTAGTAAGGATGAATGGTGCATCGCCTTTCTCTCATGTTCTATCCTGTGTGGAATGAGTTTTCTGGGTTTTTGTCTGTCATCGAAGATTTTGTTGTGGCGGTTGAATCTATATCGACTCATTCTGGTGCCGCTGCGTTGGAGTTGACGGTTCTTAGTCAGCACCCTGTACAGACCGAGCTGACCTACTGAAACGCTCTGTCAAAACTGGCGTCTTCCTCGTTTGCTCACCTGAACAAAGAGGTTTTGGTGGAGGTAGTCCCCCAAAAAAGCATCGAACAGATCGAAGTCTTGGCTAAAGACAGCCCGGCCTCTTGGATGACTTCCCGTGAATTCCACTCACCGGAAGACTAACTTGACCGTCGAAGTTTCCCCGGGTACAACCTCGGGACTCTCCTGTTAGTCACCCTGGAGACCTTTTCTTGTTTGTTTTGCAGGGTTTGGACACACTCTTCTCATCAGCACGTCGAGCTCAGTATGTGATCTCGTTCCGGGGAAACCGCAGTAATTGTTCAAATGGTAACTTGCTTTCTTTTTTATTTTTCTTCTGATTAACCTCAAACAATTTTATATATACTTTTATTTTATGTCTTTGAAGGTGTTTCAGGAATATATTAGATATGTTATTGCATTGATATTCGTCTTATCAGTTGACCTTTGGTCATCTCTTCGGCTTCTTGGCTTCAATCCACAGTTCGTGATGTTTTTTCTGGTTTTCATTTTCTCACTTGTGACGTTTTTAGTTTTAAATTTTATTTGGAGCGATCGGGTTGTTCGTTCCATTGGTTGGCTTCGTCGGAGGCGATTAGCGCTTCAGACTGGGTATATTGCTCTTTTTGCTTACGGGCGCATTGTAGTCAGTAGTAAGGATGAATGGTGCGTCGCCTTTCTCTCATGTTCTATCCTGTGTGGAATGAGTTTTCTGGGTTTTTCTCTGTTGCCGAAGATTTTGTTGTGGCGGTTGAATCTATATCGACTCATTCTGATGCCGCTGCATTGGAGTTGATGGTACTTCGTCAGCACCCTGTACAGGCCAGCTGTGCTGCTGGCCTGTATATCTTGGCGAAAGCTATAATGGTAGGTCTGCGACCAACTTTTTATCTTCTTCTACATTTGGTGCTTTTCTGTCAAAAACTGCCTTAATTAGAATTTGTGATTTAGAATTAAAATGGCACTTTGTGTTTGCAGTGCGTTGGTGCTGACCCAACAGCGTTTCTTGGATGCCTGACCTTCCTCTACCCCGGGTGAACCACGGGTGGAGGCTGCTGGTAGAAGGAGATCTGCTGGCGGAACCGCATGTTTAACGGCAAAAGTTGACTGGCTGGAAGTCCCGAAAAATTTTAGCACTCAAAAGTACTCCGGTTATTGTTACATTTTTTAATGATTTTAACTTAATTTTTCATCCAAATTTGCATCCTGAAGGAGCGCTGCGGCTTCGCCGGACCGAGCTGACCTACTCAAACGCTCTGTCAAAACTGGCGTCTTTCTCGTTTGCTCACCTGAACAAAGAGGTTTTGGTGGAGGTAGTCCCCCAAAAAAGCATCGAACAGATCGAAGTCTTGGCTAAAGACAGCCCGGCCTCTTGGATGACTTCCCGTGAATTCCACTCACCGGAAGACTAACTTGACCGTCGAAGTTTCCCCGGGTACAACCTCGGGACTCTCCTGTTAGTCACCCTAGAGACCTTTTCTTGTTTGTTTTGCAGGGTTTGGACACACTCTTCTCATCAGCACGTCGAGCTCAGTAGGTGAGCTCGTTCCGGGGAAACCGCAGTAATTGTTCAAATGGTAACTTGCTTTCTTTTTTATTTTTCTTCTGATTAACCTCAAAGAACTTTATATATACTTTTATTTTATGTCTTTGAAGGTGTTTCAGGAATATATTAGATATGTTATTGCATTGATATTCGTCTTATCAGTTGACCTTTGGTCATCTCATCTGATTCTTGGCTTCAATCCACAGTTCGTGATGTTTTTTCTGGTTTTCATTTTCTCACTTGTGACGTTTTTAGTTTTAAATTTTATTTGGAGCGATCGGGTTGTTCGTTCCATTGGTTGGCTTCGTCGGAGGCGATTAGCGTTTCAGACTGGGTATATTGCTCTTTTTGCTTACGGGCGCATTGTAGTCAGTAGTAAGGATGAATGGTGCGTCGCCTTTCTCTCATGTTCTATCCTGTGTGGAATGAGTTTTCTGGGTTTTTCTCTGTTGCCGAAGATTTTGTTGTGGCGGTTGAATCTATATCGACTCATTCTGGTGCCGCTGCATTGGAGTTGATGGTACTTCGTCAGCACCCTGTACAGGCCAGCTGTGCTGCTGGCCTGTATATCTTGGCGAAAGCTATAATGGTAGGTCTGCGACCAACTTTTTATTTTCTTCTACGTTTGGTGCTTTTCTGTCAAAAACTGCCTTAATTAGAATTTGTGATTTAGAATTAAAATGGCACTTTGTGTTTGCAGTGCGTTGGTGCTGACCCAACAGCGTTCCTTGGATGCCTGACCTTCCTCTACCCCGGGTGAACCACGGGTGGAGGCTGCTGGTAGAAGGAGATCTGCTGGCGGAACCGCATGTTTAACGGCAAAAGTTGACTGGCTGGAAGTCCCGAAAAATTTTAGCACTCAAAAGTACTCCGGTTATTGTTACATTTTTTAATGATTTTAACTTAATTTTTCATCCAAATTTGCATCCTGAAGGAGCGCTGCGGCTTCGCCGGACCGAGCTGACCTACTGAAACGCTCTGTCAAAACTGGCGTCTTCCTCGTTTGCTCACCTGAACAAAGAGGTTTTGGTGGAGGTAGTCCCCCAAAAAAGCATCGAACAGATCGAAGTCTTGGCTAAAGACAGCCCGGCCTCTTGGATGACTTCCCGTGAATTCCACTCACCGGAAGACTAACTTGACCGTCGAAGTTTCCCCGGGTGCAACCTCGGGACTCTCCTGTTAGTCACCCTAGAGACCTTTTCTTGTGTGTTTCGCAGGGTTTGGACACACTCTTCTCATAAGCACGTCGAGCTCAGTAGGTGAGCTCTTTCCGGGGAAACCGCAGCACTTGTTCAAATGGTAACTTGCTTTCTTTTTTATTTTTTTTCTAATTAACCTCAAAAAACTTTATATATACTTTTATTTTATGTCTTTGTAGGTGTTTCAGGAATATATTAGATATGTTATTGCATTGATATTCGTCTTATCAGTTGACCTTTGGTCATCGCTTCTGATTCTTGGCGTCAATCCACAGTTCGTGATGTTTTTTCTGGTTTTCATTTTGTCACTTGTGACGTTTTTAGTTTTAAATTTTATTTGGAGCGATCGGGTTGTTCGTTTCATTGGTTGGCTTCGTCGGAGGCGATTAGCGCTTCAGACTGGGTATATTGCTCTTTTTTTTTAACGGGCGCATTGTAGTCAGTAGTAAGGATGAATGGTGCGTCGCCTTTCTCTCATGTTCTATCCTGTGTGGAATGAGTCTTCTGGGTTTTTGTCTGTCATCGAAGATTTTGTTGTGGCGGTTGAATCTATATCGACTCATTCTGGTGCCGCTGCGTTGGAGTTGACGGTTCTTAATCAGCACCCTGTACAGACCGAGCTGACCTACTCAAACGCTCTGTCAAAACTGGCGTCTTTCTCGTTTGCTCACCTGAACAAAGAGGTTTTGGTGGAGGTAGTCCCCCAAAAAAGCATCGAACAGATCGAAGTCTTGGCTAAAGACAGCCCGGCCTCTTGGATGACTTCCCGTGAATTCCACTCACCGGAAGACTAACTTGACCGTCGAAGTTTCCCCGGGTACAACCTCGGGACTCTCCTGTTAGTCACCCTAGAGACCTTTTCTTGTTTGTTTTGCAGGGTTTGGACACACTCTTCTCATCAGCACGTCGAGCTCAGTAGGTGAGCTCGTTCCGGGGAAACCACAGTAATTGTTCAAATGGTAACTTGCTTTCTTTTTTATTTTTCTTCTGATTAACCTCAAAGAACTTTATATATACTTTTATTTTATGTCTTTGAAGGTGTTTCAGGAATATATTAGGTTATTCCATTGATATTCGTCTTATCAGTTGACCTTTGGTCATCTCATCTGATTCTTGGCTTCAATCCACAGTTCGTGATGTTTTTTCTGGTTTTCATTTTCTCACTTGTGACGTTTTTAGTTTTAAATTTTATTTGGAGCGATCGGGTTGTTCGTTCCATTGGTTGGCTTCGTCGGAGGCGATTAGCGTTTCAGACTGGGTATATTGCTCTTTTTGCTTACGGGCGCATTGTAGTCAGTAGTAAGGATGAATGGTGCGTCGCCTTTCTCTCATGTTCTATCCTGTGTGGAATGAGTTTTCTGGGTTTTTCTCTGTTGCCGAAGATTTTGTTGTGGCGGTTGAATCTATATCGACTCATTCTGGTGCCGCTGCATTGGAGTTGATGGTACTTCGTCAGCACCCTGTACAGGCCAGCTGTGCTGCTGGCCTGTATATCTTGGCGAAAGCTATAATGGTAGGTCTGCGACCAACTTTTTATTTTCTTCTACGTTTGGTGCTTTTCTGTCAAAAACTGCCTTAATTAGAATTTGTGATTTAGAATTAAAATGGCACTTTGTGTTTGCAGTGCGTTGGTGCTGACCCAACAGCGTTCCTTGGATGCCTGACCTTCCTCTACCCCGGGTGAACCACGGGTGGAGGCTGCTGGTAGAAGGAGATCTGCTGGCGGAACCGCATGTTTAACGGCAAAAGTTGACTGGCTGGAAGTCCCGAAAAATTTTAGCACTCAAAAGTACTCCGGTTATTGTTACATTTTTTAATGATTTTAGCTTAATTTTTCATCCAAATTTGCATCCTGAAGAAGCGCTGCGGCTTCGCCGGACCGAGCTGACCTACTGAAACGCTCTGTCAAAACTGGCGTCTTCCTCGTTTGCTCACCTGAACAAAGAGGTTTTGGTGGAGGTAGTCACCCAAAAAAGTATCGACCAGATCGAAGTTTTGGCTAAAGACAGCCCGGCCTCTTGGATGACTTCCCGTGAATTCCACTCACCGGAAGACAAACTTGACCGTCGAAGTGTCCACGGGTACAACCTCGGGGCTCTCCAGTTAGTCACCCTAGAGACCTTTTCTTGTTTGTTTCGCAGGGTTTGGACACGCTGTTCTCATCAGCACGTCGAGCTCAGTAGGTGAGCTCGTTCCGGGGAAACCGCCTCGCTTGTTCAAATGGTACCTTGCTTTCTTTTTTATTGTTCTTCTAATTAACCACCAAGAACTTTATATATATTTTTATTCTATGTCTTTGTAGGCGTTTCAAGAATATATTAGATATGTTATTGCATTGATATTCGTCTTATCAGTTGACCTTTGGTCATCTCTTCTGATTCTTGGCGTCAATCCACAGTTCGTGATGTTTTTTCTGATTTTTATTTTTCCACAGTGACATTTTTAGTTTTAAATTTTATTTGGAGCGATCGGGTTGTTCGTTCCATTGGTTGGCTTCGTCGGAGGCGATTATCGCTTCAGACTAGGTATATTGCTCTTTTTGCTAACGGGCGCATTGTAGTCAGTAGTAAGGATGAATGGTGCATCGCCTTTCTCTCATGTTCTATCCTGTGTGGAATGAGTTTTCTGGGTTTTTGTCTGTCATCGAAGATTTTGTTGTGGCGGTTGAATCTATATCGACTCATTCTGGTGCCGCTGCGTTGGAGTTGACGGTTCTTAGTCAGCACCCTGTACAGACCGAGCTGACCTACTGAAACGCTCTGTCAAAACTGGCGTCTTCCTCGTTTGCTCACCTGAACAAAGAGGTTTTGGTGGAGGTAGTCCCCCAAAAAAGCATCGAACAGATCGAAGTCTTGGCTAAAGACAGCCCGGCCTCTTGGATGACTTCCCGTGAATTCCACTCACCGGAAGACTAACTTGACCGTCGAAGTTTCCCCGGGTACAACCTCGGGACTCTCCTGTTAGTCACCCTGGAGACCTTTTCTTGTTTGTTTTGCAGGGTTTGGACACACTCTTCTCATCAGCACGTCGAGCTCAGTATGTGATCTCGTTCCGGGGAAACCGCAGTAATTGTTCAAATGGTAACTTGCTTTCTTTTTTATTTTTCTTCTGATTAACCTCAAACAATTTTATATATACTTTTATTTTATGTCTTTGAAGGTGTTTCAGGAATATATTAGATATGTTATTGCATTGATATTCGTCTTATCAGTTGACCTTTGGTCATCTCTTCGGCTTCTTGGCTTCAATCCACAGTTCGTGATGTTTTTTCTGGTTTTCATTTTCTCACTTGTGACGTTTTTAGTTTTAAATTTTATTTGGAGCGATCGGGTTGTTCGTTCCATTGGTTGGCTTCGTCGGAGGCGATTAGCGCTTCAGACTGGGTATATTGCTCTTTTTGCTTACGGGCGCATTGTAGTCAGTAGTAAGGATGAATGGTGCGTCGCCTTTCTCTCATGTTCTATCCTGTGTGGAATGAGTTTTCTGGGTTTTTCTCTGTTGCCGAAGATTTTGTTGTGGCGGTTGAATCTATATCGACTCATTCTGATGCCGCTGCATTGGAGTTGATGGTACTTCGTCAGCACCCTGTACAGGCCAGCTGTGCTGCTGGCCTGTATATCTTGGCGAAAGCTATAATGGTAGGTCTGCGACCAACTTTTTATCTTCTTCTACATTTGGTGCTTTTCTGTCAAAAACTGCCTTAATTAGAATTTGTGATTTAGAATTAAAATGGCACTTTGTGTTTGCAGTGCGTTGGTGCTGACCCAACAGCGTTTCTTGGATGCCTGACCTTCCTCTACCCCGGGTGAACCACGGGTGGAGGCTGCTGGTAGAAGGAGATCTGCTGGCGGAACCGCATGTTTAACGGCAAAAGTTGACTGGCTGGAAGTCCCGAAAAATTTTAGCACTCAAAAGTACTCCGGTTATTGTTACATTTTTTAATGATTTTAACTTAATTTTTCATCCAAATTTGCATCCTGAAGGAGCGCTGCGGCTTCGCCGGACCGAGCTGACCTACTCAAACGCTCTGTCAAAACTGGCGTCTTTCTCGTTTGCTCACCTGAACAAAGAGGTTTTGGTGGAGGTAGTCCCCCAAAAAAGCATCGAACAGATCGAAGTCTTGGCTAAAGACAGCCCGGCCTCTTGGATGACTTCCCGTGAATTCCACTCACCGGAAGACTAACTTGACCGTCGAAGTTTCCCCGGGTACAACCTCGGGACTCTCCTGTTAGTCACCCTAGAGACCTTTTCTTGTTTGTTTTGCAGGGTTTGGACACACTCTTCTCATCAGCACGTCGAGCTCAGTAGGTGAGCTCGTTCCGGGGAAACCGCAGTAATTGTTCAAATGGTAACTTGCTTTCTTTTTTATTTTTCTTCTGATTAACCTCAAAGAACTTTATATATACTTTTATTTTATGTCTTTGAAGGTGTTTCAGGAATATATTAGATATGTTATTGCATTGATATTCGTCTTATCAGTTGACCTTTGGTCATCTCATCTGATTCTTGGCTTCAATCCACAGTTCGTGATGTTTTTTCTGGTTTTCATTTTCTCACTTGTGACGTTTTTAGTTTTAAATTTTATTTGGAGCGATCGGGTTGTTCGTTCCATTGGTTGGCTTCGTCGGAGGCGATTAGCGTTTCAGACTGGGTATATTGCTCTTTTTGCTTACGGGCGCATTGTAGTCAGTAGTAAGGATGAATGGTGCGTCGCCTTTCTCTCATGTTCTATCCTGTGTGGAATGAGTTTTCTGGGTTTTTCTCTGTTGCCGAAGATTTTGTTGTGGCGGTTGAATCTATATCGACTCATTCTGGTGCCGCTGCATTGGAGTTGATGGTACTTCGTCAGCACCCTGTACAGGCCAGCTGTGCTGCTGGCCTGTATATCTTGGCGAAAGCTATAATGGTAGGTCTGCGACCAACTTTTTATTTTCTTCTACGTTTGGTGCTTTTCTGTCAAAAACTGCCTTAATTAGAATTTGTGATTTAGAATTAAAATGGCACTTTGTGTTTGCAGTGCGTTGGTGCTGACCCAACAGCGTTCCTTGGATGCCTGACCTTCCTCTACCCCGGGTGAACCACGGGTGGAGGCTGCTGGTAGAAGGAGATCTGCTGGCGGAACCGCATGTTTAACGGCAAAAGTTGACTGGCTGGAAGTCCCGAAAAATTTTAGCACTCAAAAGTACTCCGGTTATTGTTACATTTTTTAATGATTTTAACTTAATTTTTCATCCAAATTTGCATCCTGAAGGAGCGCTGCGGCTTCGCCGGACCGAGCTGACCTACTGAAACGCTCTGTCAAAACTGGCGTCTTCCTCGTTTGCTCACCTGAACAAAGAGGTTTTGGTGGAGGTAGTCACCCAAAAAAGTATCGACCAGATCGAAGTTTTGGCTAAAGACAGCCCGGCCTCTTGGATGACTTCCCGTGAATTCCACTCACCGGAAGACAAACTTGACCGTCGAAGTGTCCACGGGTACAACCTCGGGGCTCTCCAGTTAGTCACCCTAGAGACCTTTTCTTGTTTGTTTCGCAGGGTTTGGACACGCTGTTCTCATCAGCACGTCGAGCTCAGTAGGTGAGCTCGTTCCGGGGAAACCGCCTCGCTTGTTCAAATGGTACCTTGCTTTCTTTTTTATTGTTCTTCTAATTAACCACCAAGAACTTTATATATATTTTTATTCTATGTCTTTGTAGGCGTTTCAAGAATATATTAGATATGTTATTGCATTGATATTCGTCTTATCAGTTGACCTTTGGTCATCTCTTCTGATTCTTGGCGTCAATCCACAGTTCGTGATGTTTTTTCTGATTTTTATTTTTCCACAGTGACATTTTTAGTTTTAAATTTTATTTGGAGCGATCGGGTTGTTCGTTCCATTGGTTGGCTTCGTCGGAGGCGATTATCGCTTCAGACTAGGTATATTGCTCTTTTTGCTAACGGGCGCATTGTAGTCAGTAGTAAGGATGAATGGTGCATCGCCTTTCTCTCATGTTCTATCCTGTGTGGAATGAGTTTTCTGGGTTTTTGTCTGTCATCGAAGATTTTGTTGTGGCGGTTGAATCTATATCGACTCATTCTGGTGCCGCTGCGTTGGAGTTGACGGTTCTTAGTCAGCACCCTGTACAGACCGAGCTGACCTACTGAAACGCTCTGTCAAAACTGGCGTCTTCCTCGTTTGCTCACCTGAACAAAGAGGTTTTGGTGGAGGTAGTCCCCCAAAAAAGCATCGAACAGATCGAAGTCTTGGCTAAAGACAGCCCGGCCTCTTGGATGACTTCCCGTGAATTCCACTCACCGGAAGACTAACTTGACCGTCGAAGTTTCCCCGGGTACAACCTCGGGACTCTCCTGTTAGTCACCCTGGAGACCTTTTCTTGTTTGTTTTGCAGGGTTTGGACACACTCTTCTCATCAGCACGTCGAGCTCAGTATGTGATCTCGTTCCGGGGAAACCGCAGTAATTGTTCAAATGGTAACTTGCTTTCTTTTTTATTTTTCTTCTGATTAACCTCAAACAATTTTATATATACTTTTATTTTATGTCTTTGAAGGTGTTTCAGGAATATATTAGATATGTTATTGCATTGATATTCGTCTTATCAGTTGACCTTTGGTCATCTCTTCGGCTTCTTGGCTTCAATCCACAGTTCGTGATGTTTTTTCTGGTTTTCATTTTCTCACTTGTGACGTTTTTAGTTTTAAATTTTATTTGGAGCGATCGGGTTGTTCGTTCCATTGGTTGGCTTCGTCGGAGGCGATTAGCGCTTCAGACTGGGTATATTGCTCTTTTTGCTTACGGGCGCATTGTAGTCAGTAGTAAGGATGAATGGTGCGTCGCCTTTCTCTCATGTTCTATCCTGTGTGGAATGAGTTTTCTGGGTTTTTCTCTGTTGCCGAAGATTTTGTTGTGGCGGTTGAATCTATATCGACTCATTCTGATGCCGCTGCATTGGAGTTGATGGTACTTCGTCAGCACCCTGTACAGGCCAGCTGTGCTGCTGGCCTGTATATCTTGGCGAAAGCTATAATGGTAGGTCTGCGACCAACTTTTTATCTTCTTCTACATTTGGTGCTTTTCTGTCAAAAACTGCCTTAATTAGAATTTGTGATTTAGAATTAAAATGGCACTTTGTGTTTGCAGTGCGTTGGTGCTGACCCAACAGCGTTTCTTGGATGCCTGACCTTCCTCTACCCCGGGTGAACCACGGGTGGAGGCTGCTGGTAGAAGGAGATCTGCTGGCGGAACCGCATGTTTAACGGCAAAAGTTGACTGGCTGGAAGTCCCGAAAAATTTTAGCACTCAAAAGTACTCCGGTTATTGTTACATTTTTTAATGATTTTAACTTAATTTTTCATCCAAATTTGCATCCTGAAGGAGCGCTGCGGCTTCGCCGGACCGAGCTGACCTACTGAAACGCTCTGTCAAAACTGGCGTCTTCCTCGTTTGCTCACCTGAACAAAGAGGTTTTGGTGGAGGTAGTCCCCCAAAAAAGCATCGAACAGATCGAAGTCTTGGCTAAAGACAGCCCGGCCTCTTGGATGACTTCCCGTGAATTCCACTCACCGGAAGACTAACTTGACCGTCGAAGTTTCCCCGGGTACAACCTCGGGACTCTCCTGTTAGTCACCCTAGAGACCTTTTCTTGTGTGTTTCGCAGGGTTTGGACACACTCTTCTCATAAGCACGTCGAGCTCAGTAGGTGAGCTCTTTCCGGGGAAACCGCAGCACTTGTTCAAATGGTAACTTGCTTTCTTTTTTATTTTTCTTCTAATTAACCTCAAAAAACTTTATATATACTTTTATTTTATGTCTTTGTAGGTGTTTCAGGAATATATTAGATATGTTATTGCATTGATATTCGTCTTATCAGTTGACCTTTGGTCATCGCTTCTGATTCTTGGCGTCAATCCACAGTTCGTGATGTTTTTTCTGGTTTTCATTTTGTCACTTGTGACGTTTTTAGTTTTAAATTTTATTTGGAGCGATCGGGTTGTTCGTTTCATTGGTTGGCTTCGTCGGAGGCGATTAGCGCTTCAGACTGGGTATATTGCTCTTTTTTTTTAACGGGCGCATTGTAGTCAGTAGTAAGGATGAATGGTGCGTCGCCTTTCTCTCATGTTCTATCCTGTGTGGAATGAGTCTTCTGGGTTTTTGTCTGTCATCGAAGATTTTGTTGTGGCGGTTGAATCTATATCGACTCATTCTGGTGCCGCTGCGTTGGAGTTGACGGTTCTTAATCAGCACCCTGTACAGACCGAGCTGACCTACTGAAACGCTCTGTCAAAACTGGCGTCTTTCTCGTTTGCTCACCTGAACAAAGAGGTTTTGGTGGAGGTAGTCCCCCAAAAAAGCATCGAACAGATCGAAGTCTTGGCTAAAGACAGCCCGGCCTCTTGGATGACTTCCCGTGAATTCCACTCACCGGAAGACTAACTTGACCGTCGAAGTTTCCCCGGGTACAACCTCGGGACTCTCCTGTTAGTCACCCTAGAGACCTTTTCTTGTTTGTTTTGCAGGGTTTGGACACACTCTTCTCATCAGCACGTCGAGCTCAGTAGGTGAGCTCGTTCCGGGGAAACCGCAGTAATTGTTCAAATGGTAACTTGCTTTCTTTTTTATTTTTCTTCTGATTAACCTCAAAGAACTTTATATATACTTTTATTTTATGTCTTTGAAGGTGTTTCAGGAATATATTAGATATGTTATTGCATTGATATTCGTCTTATCAGTTGACCTTTGGTCATCTCTTCTGATTCTTGGCTTCAATCCACAGTTCGTGATGTTTTTTCTGGTTTTCATTTTCTCACTTGTGACGTTTTTAGTTTTAAATTTTATTTGGAGCGATCGGGTTGTTCGTTCCATTGGTTGGCTTCGTCGGAGGCGATTAGCGTTTCAGACTGGGTATATTGCTCTTTTTGCTTACGGGCGCATTGTAGTCAGTAGTAAGGATGAATGGTGCGTCGCCTTTCTCTCATGTTCTATCCTGTGTGGAATGAGTTTTCTGGGTTTTTCTCTGTTGCCGAAGATTTTGTTGTGGCGGTTGAATCTATATCGACTCATTCTGGTGCCGCTGCATTGGAGTTGATGGTACTTCGTCAGCACCCTGTACAGGCCAGCTGTGCTGCTGGCCTGTATATCTTGGCGAAAGCTATAATGGTAGGTCTGCGACCAACTTTTTATTTTCTTCTACGTTTGGTGCTTTTCTGTCAAAAACTGCCTTAATTAGAATTTGTGATTTAGAATTAAAATGGCACTTTGTGTTTGCAGTGCGTTGGTGCTGACCCAACAGCGTTCCTTGGATGCCTGACCTTCCTCTACCCCGGGTGAACCACGGGTGGAGGCTGCTGGTAGAAGGAGATCTGCTGGCGGAACCGCATGTTTAACGGCAAAAGTTGACTGGCTGGAAGTCCCGAAAAATTTTAGCACTCAAAAGTACTCCGGTTATTGTTACATTTTTTAATGATTTTAGCTTAATTTTTCATCCAAATTTGCATCCTGAAGAAGCGCTGCGGCTTCGCCGGACCGAGCTGACCTACTGAAACGCTCTGTCAAAACTGGCGTCTTCCTCGTTTGCTCACCTGAACAAAGAGGTTTTGGTGGAGGTAGTCACCCAAAAAAGTATCGACCAGATCGAAGTTTTGGCTAAAGACAGCCCGGCCTCTTGGATGACTTCCCGTGAATTCCACTCACCGGAAGACTAACTTGACCGTCGAAGTTTCCCCGGGTACAACCTCGGGACTCTCCTGTTAGTCACCCTAGAGACCTTTTCTTGTGTGTTTCGCAGGGTTTGGACACACTCTTCTCATAAGCACGTCGAGCTCAGTAGGTGAGCTCTTTCCGGGGAAACCGCAGCACTTGTTCAAATGGTAACTTGCTTTCTTTTTTATTTTTCTTCTAATTAACCTCAAAAAACTTTATATATACTTTTATTTTATGTCTTTGTAGGTGTTTCAGGAATATATTAGATATGTTATTGCATTGATATTCGTCTTATCAGTTGACCTTTGGTCATCGCTTCTGATTCTTGGCGTCAATCCACAGTTCGTGATGTTTTTTCTGGTTTTCATTTTGTCACTTGTGACGTTTTTAGTTTTAAATTTTATTTGGAGCGATCGGGTTGTTCGTTTCATTGGTTGGCTTCGTCGGAGGCGATTAGCGCTTCAGACTGGGTATATTGCTCTTTTTTTTTAACGGGCGCATTGTAGTCAGTAGTAAGGATGAATGGTGCGTCGCCTTTCTCTCATGTTCTATCCTGTGTGGAATGAGTCTTCTGGGTTTTTGTCTGTCATCGAAGATTTTGTTGTGGCGGTTGAATCTATATCGACTCATTCTGGTGCCGCTGCGTTGGAGTTGACGGTTCTTAATCAGCACCCTGTACAGACCGAGCTGACCTACTGAAACGCTCTGTCAAAACTGGCGTCTTTCTCGTTTGCTCACCTGAACAAAGAGGTTTTGGTGGAGGTAGTCCCCCAAAAAAGCATCGAACAGATCGAAGTCTTGGCTAAAGACAGCCCGGCCTCTTGGATGACTTCCCGTGAATTCCACTCACCGGAAGACTAACTTGACCGTCGAAGTTTCCCCGGGTACAACCTCGGGACTCTCCTGTTAGTCACCCTAGAGACCTTTTCTTGTTTGTTTTGCAGGGTTTGGACACACTCTTCTCATCAGCACGTCGAGCTCAGTAGGTGAGCTCGTTCCGGGGAAACCGCAGTAATTGTTCAAATGGTAACTTGCTTTCTTTTTTATTTTTCTTCTGATTAACCTCAAAGAACTTTATATATACTTTTATTTTATGTCTTTGAAGGTGTTTCAGGAATATATTAGATATGTTATTGCATTGATATTCGTCTTATCAGTTGACCTTTGGTCATCTCTTCTGATTCTTGGCTTCAATCCACAGTTCGTGATGTTTTTTCTGGTTTTCATTTTCTCACTTGTGACGTTTTTAGTTTTAAATTTTATTTGGAGCGATCGGGTTGTTCGTTCCATTGGTTGGCTTCGTCGGAGGCGATTAGCGTTTCAGACTGGGTATATTGCTCTTTTTGCTTACGGGCGCATTGTAGTCAGTAGTAAGGATGAATGGTGCGTCGCCTTTCTCTCATGTTCTATCCTGTGTGGAATGAGTTTTCTGGGTTTTTCTCTGTTGCCGAAGATTTTGTTGTGGCGGTTGAATCTATATCGACTCATTCTGGTGCCGCTGCATTGGAGTTGATGGTACTTCGTCAGCACCCTGTACAGGCCAGCTGTGCTGCTGGCCTGTATATCTTGGCGAAAGCTATAATGGTAGGTCTGCGACCAACTTTTTATTTTCTTCTACGTTTGGTGCTTTTCTGTCAAAAACTGCCTTAATTAGAATTTGTGATTTAGAATTAAAATGGCACTTTGTGTTTGCAGTGCGTTGGTGCTGACCCAACAGCGTTCCTTGGATGCCTGACCTTCCTCTACCCCGGGTGAACCACGGGTGGAGGCTGCTGGTAGAAGGAGATCTGCTGGCGGAACCGCATGTTTAACGGCAAAAGTTGACTGGCTGGAAGTCCCGAAAAATTTTAGCACTCAAAAGTACTCCGGTTATTGTTACATTTTTTAATGATTTTAGCTTAATTTTTCATCCAAATTTGCATCCTGAAGAAGCGCTGCGGCTTCGCCGGACCGAGCTGACCTACTGAAACGCTCTGTCAAAACTGGCGTCTTCCTCGTTTGCTCACCTGAACAAAGAGGTTTTGGTGGAGGTAGTCACCCAAAAAAGTATCGACCAGATCGAAGTTTTGGCTAAAGACAGCCCGGCCTCTTGGATGACTTCCCGTGAATTCCACTCACCGGAAGACTAACTTGACCGTCGAAGTTTCCCCGGGTACAACCTCGGGACTCTCCTGTTAGTCACCCTAGAGACCTTTTCTTGTGTGTTTCGCAGGGTTTGGACACACTCTTCTCATAAGCACGTCGAGCTCAGTAGGTGAGCTCTTTCCGGGGAAACCGCAGCACTTGTTCAAATGGTAACTTGCTTTCTTTTTTATTTTTCTTCTAATTAACCTCAAAAAACTTTATATATACTTTTATTTTATGTCTTTGTAGGTGTTTCAGGAATATATTAGATATGTTATTGCATTGATATTCGTCTTATCAGTTGACCTTTGGTCATCGCTTCTGATTCTTGGCGTCAATCCACAGTTCGTGATGTTTTTTCTGGTTTTCATTTTGTCACTTGTGACGTTTTTAGTTTTAAATTTTATTTGGAGCGATCGGGTTGTTCGTTTCATTGGTTGGCTTCGTCGGAGGCGATTAGCGCTTCAGACTGGGTATATTGCTCTTTTTTTTTAACGGGCGCATTGTAGTCAGTAGTAAGGATGAATGGTGCGTCGCCTTTCTCTCATGTTCTATCCTGTGTGGAATGAGTCTTCTGGGTTTTTGTCTGTCATCGAAGATTTTGTTGTGGCGGTTGAATCTATATCGACTCATTCTGGTGCCGCTGCGTTGGAGTTGACGGTTCTTAATCAGCACCCTGTACAGACCGAGCTGACCTACTGAAACGCTCTGTCAAAACTGGCGTCTTTCTCGTTTGCTCACCTGAACAAAGAGGTTTTGGTGGAGGTAGTCCCCCAAAAAAGCATCGAACAGATCGAAGTCTTGGCTAAAGACAGCCCGGCCTCTTGGATGACTTCCCGTGAATTCCACTCACCGGAAGACTAACTTGACCGTCGAAGTTTCCCCGGGTACAACCTCGGGACTCTCCTGTTAGTCACCCTAGAGACCTTTTCTTGTTTGTTTTGCAGGGTTTGGACACACTCTTCTCATCAGCACGTCGAGCTCAGTAGGTGAGCTCGTTCCGGGGAAACCGCAGTAATTGTTCAAATGGTAACTTGCTTTCTTTTTTATTTTTCTTCTGATTAACCTCAAAGAACTTTATATATACTTTTATTTTATGTCTTTGAAGGTGTTTCAGGAATATATTAGATATGTTATTGCATTGATATTCGTCTTATCAGTTGACCTTTGGTCATCTCTTCTGATTCTTGGCTTCAATCCACAGTTCGTGATATTTTTCTGGTTTTCATTTTCTCACTTGTGACGTTTTTAGTTTTAAATTTTATTTGGAGCGATCGGGTTGTTCGTTCCATTGGTTGGCTTCGTCGGAGGCGATTAGCGTTTCAGACTGGGTATATTGCTCTTTTTGCTTACGGGCGCATTGTAGTCAGTAGTAAGGATGAATGGTGCGTCGCCTTTCTCTCATGTTCTATCCTGTGTGGAATGAGTTTTCTGGGTTTTTCTCTGTTGCCGAAGATTTTGTTGTGGCGGTTGAATCTATATCGACTCATTCTGGTGCCGCTGCATTGGAGTTGATGGTACTTCGTCAGCACCCTGTACAGGCCAGCTGTGCTGCTGGCCTGTATATCTTGGCGAAAGCTATAATGGTAGGTCTGCGACCAACTTTTTATTTTCTTCTACGTTTGGTGCTTTTCTGTCAAAAACTGCCTTAATTAGAATTTGTGATTTAGAATTAAAATGGCACTTTGTGTTTGCAGTGCGTTGGTGCTGACCCAACAGCGTTCCTTGGATGCCTGACCTTCCTCTACCCCGGGTGAACCACGGGTGGAGGCTGCTGGTAGAAGGAGATCTGCTGGCGGAACCGCATGTTTAACGGCAAAAGTTGACTGGCTGGAAGTCCCGAAAAATTTTAGCACTCAAAAGTACTCCGGTTATTGTTACATTTTTTAATGATTTTAGCTTAATTTTTCATCCAAATTTGCATCCTGAAGAAGCGCTGCGGCTTCGCCGGACCGAGCTGACCTACTGAAACGCTCTGTCAAAACTGGCGTCTTCCTCGTTTGCTCACCTGAACAAAGAGGTTTTGGTGGAGGTAGTCACCCAAAAAAGTATCGACCAGATCGAAGTTTTGGCTAAAGACAGCCCGGCCTCTTGGATGACTTCCCGTGAATTCCACTCACCGGAAGACTAACTTGACCGTCGAAGTTTCCCCGGGTACAACCTCGGGACTCTCGTGTTAGTCACCCTAGAGACCTTTTCTTGTGTGTTTCGCAGGGTTTGGACACACTCTTCTCATAAGCACGTCGAGCTCAGTAGGTGAGCTCTTTCCGGGGAAACCGCAGCACTTGTTCAAATGGTAACTTGCTTTCTTTTTTATTTTTCTTCTAATTAACCTCAAAAAACTTTATATATACTTTTATTTTATGTCTTTGTAGGTGTTTCAGGAATATATTAGATATGTTATTGCATTGATATTCGTCTTATCAGTTGACCTTTGGTCATCGCTTCTGATTCTTGGCGTCAATCCACAGTTCGTGATGTTTTTTCTGGTTTTCATTTTGTCACTTGTGACGTTTTTAGTTTTAAATTTTATTTGGAGCGATCGGGTTGTTCGTTTCATTGGTTGGCTTCGTCGGAGGCGATTAGCGCTTCAGACTGGGTATATTGCTCTTTTTTTTTAACGGGCGCATTGTAGTCAGTAGTAAGGATGAATGGTGCGTCGCCTTTCTCTCATGTTCTATCCTGTGTGGAATGAGTCTTCTGGATTTTTGTCTGTCATCGAAGATTTTGTTGTGGCGGTTGAATCTATATCGACTCATTCTGGTGCCGCTGCGTTGGAGTTGACGGTTCTTAATCAGCACCCTGTACAGACCGAGCTGACCTACTGAAACGCTCTGTCAAAACTGGCGTCTTTCTCGTTTGCTCACCTGAACAAAGAGGTTTTGGTGGAGGTAGTCCCCCAAAAAAGCATCGAACAGATCGAAGTCTTGGCTAAAGACAGCCCGGCCTCTTGGATGACTTCCCGTGAATTCCACTCACCGGAAGACTAACTTGACCGTCGAAGTTTCCCCGGGTACAACCTCGGGACTCTCCTGTTAGTCACCCTAGAGACCTTTTCTTGTTTGTTTTGCAGGGTTTGGACACACTCTTCTCATCAGCACGTCGAGCTCAGTAGGTGAGCTCGTTCCGGGGAAACCGCAGTAATTGTTCAAATGGTAACTTGCTTTCTTTTTTATTTTTCTTCTGATTAACCTCAAAGAACTTTATATATACTTTTATTTTATGTCTTTGAAGGTGTTTCAGGAATATATTAGATATGTTATTGCATTGATATTCGTCTTATCAGTTGACCTTTGGTCATCTCTTCTGATTCTTGGCTTCAATCCACAGTTCGTGATATTTTTCTGGTTTTCATTTTCTCACTTGTGACGTTTTTAGTTTTAAATTTTATTTGGAGCGATCGGGTTGTTCGTTCCATTGGTTGGCTTCGTCGGAGGCGATTAGCGTTTCAGACTGGGTATATTGCTCTTTTTGCTTACGGGCGCATTGTAGTCAGTAGTAAGGATGAATGGTGCGTCGCCTTTCTCTCATGTTCTATCCTGTGTGGAATGAGTTTTCTGGGTTTTTCTCTGTTGCCGAAGATTTTGTTGTGGCGGTTGAATCTATATCGACTCATTCTGGTGCCGCTGCATTGGAGTTGATGGTACTTCGTCAGCACCCTGTACAGGCCAGCTGTGCTGCTGGCCTGTATATCTTGGCGAAAGCTATAATGGTAGGTCTGCGACCAACTTTTTATTTTCTTCTACGTTTGGTGCTTTTCTGTCAAAAACTGCCTTAATTAGAATTTGTGATTTAGAATTAAAATGGCACTTTGTGTTTGCAGTGCGTTGGTGCTGACCCAACAGCGTTCCTTGGATGCCTGACCTTCCTCTACCCCGGGTGAACCACGGGTGGAGGCTGCTGGTAGAAGGAGATCTGCTGGCGGAACCGCATGTTTAACGGCAAAAGTTGACTGGCTGGAAGTCCCGAAAAATTTTAGCACTCAAAAGTACTCCGGTTATTGTTACATTTTTTAATGATTTTAGCTTAATTTTTCATCCAAATTTGCATCCTGAAGAAGCGCTGCGGCTTCGCCGGACCGAGCTGACCTACTGAAACGCTCTGTCAAAACTGGCGTCTTCCTCGTTTGCTCACCTGAACAAAGAGGTTTTGGTGGAGGTAGTCACCCAAAAAAGTATCGACCAGATCGAAGTTTTGGCTAAAGACAGCCCGGCCTCTTGGATGACTTCCCGTGAATTCCACTCACCGGAAGACTAACTTGACCGTCGAAGTTTCCCCGGGTACAACCTCGGGACTCTCGTGTTAGTCACCCTAGAGACCTTTTCTTGTGTGTTTCGCAGGGTTTGGACACACTCTTCTCATAAGCACGTCGAGCTCAGTAGGTGAGCTCTTTCCGGGGAAACCGCAGCACTTGTTCAAATGGTAACTTGCTTTCTTTTTTATTTTTCTTCTAATTAACCTCAAAAAACTTTATATATACTTTTATTTTATGTCTTTGTAGGTGTTTCAGGAATATATTAGATATGTTATTGCATTGATATTCGTCTTATCAGTTGACCTTTGGTCATCGCTTCTGATTCTTGGCGTCAATCCACAGTTCGTGATGTTTTTTCTGGTTTTCATTTTGTCACTTGTGACGTTTTTAGTTTTAAATTTTATTTGGAGCGATCGGGTTGTTCGTTTCATTGGTTGGCTTCGTCGGAGGCGATTAGCGCTTCAGACTGGGTATATTGCTCTTTTTTTTTAACGGGCGCATTGTAGTCAGTAGTAAGGATGAATGGTGCGTCGCCTTTCTCTCATGTTCTATCCTGTGTGGAATGAGTCTTCTGGATTTTTGTCTGTCATCGAAGATTTTGTTGTGGCGGTTGAATCTATATCGACTCATTCTGGTGCCGCTGCGTTGGAGTTGACGGTTCTTAATCAGCACCCTGTACAGACCGAGCTGACCTACTGAAACGCTCTGTCAAAACTGGCGTCTTTCTCGTTTGCTCACCTGAACAAAGAGGTTTTGGTGGAGGTAGTCCCCCAAAAAAGCATCGAACAGATCGAAGTCTTGGCTAAAGACAGCCCGGCCTCTTGGATGACTTCCCGTGAATTCCACTCACCGGAAGACTAACTTGACCGTCGAAGTTTCCCCGGGTACAACCTCGGGACTCTCCTGTTAGTCACCCTAGAGACCTTTTCTTGTTTGTTTTGCAGGGTTTGGACACACTCTTCTCATCAGCACGTCGAGCTCAGTAGGTGAGCTCGTTCCGGGGAAACCGCAGTAATTGTTCAAATGGTAACTTGCTTTCTTTTTTATTTTTCTTCTGATTAACCTCAAAGAACTTTATATATACTTTTATTTTATGTCTTTGAAGGTGTTTCAGGAATATATTAGATATGTTATTGCATTGATATTCGTCTTATCAGTTGACCTTTGGTCATCTCTTCTGATTCTTGGCTTCAATCCACAGTTCGTGATGTTTTTTCTGGTTTTCATTTTCTCACTTGTGACGTTTTTAGTTTTAAATTTTATTTGGAGCGATCGGGTTGTTCGTTCCATTGGTTGGCTTCGTCGGAGGCGATTAGCGTTTCAGACTGGGTATATTGCTCTTTTTGCTTACGGGCGCATTGTAGTCAGTAGTAAGGATGAATGGTGCGTCGCCTTTCTCTCATGTTCTATCCTGTGTGGAATGAGTTTTCTGGGTTTTTCTCTGTTGCCGAAGATTTTGTTGTGGCGGTTGAATCTATATCGACTCATTCTGGTGCCGCTGCATTGGAGTTGATGGTACTTCGTCAGCACCCTGTACAGGCCAGCTGTGCTGCTGGCCTGTATATCTTGGCGAAAGCTATAATGGTAGGTCTGCGACCAACTTTTTATCTTCTTCTACGTTTGGTGCTTTTCTGTCAAAAACTGCCTTAATTAGAATTTGTGATTTAGAATTAAAATGGCACTTTGTGTTTGCAGTGCGTTGGTGCTGACCCAACAGCGTTCCTTGGATGCCTGACCTTCCTCTACCCCGGGTGAACCACGGGTGGAGGCTGCTGGTAGAAGGAGATCTGCTGGCGGAACCGCATGTTTAACGGCAAAAGTTGACTGGCTGGAAGTCCCGAAAAATTTTAGCACTCAAAAGTACTCCGGTTATTGTTACATTTTTTAATGATTTTAGCTTAATTTTTCATCCAAATTTGCATCCTGAAGAAGCGCTGCGGCTTCGCCGGACCGAGCTGACCTACTGAAACGCTCTGTCAAAACTGGCGTCTTCCTCGTTTGCTCACCTGAACAAAGAGGTTTTGGTGGAGGTAGTCACCCAAAAAAGTATCGACCAGATCGAAGTTTTGGCTAAAGACAGCCCGGCCTCTTGGATGACTTCCCGTGAATTCCACTCACCGGAAGACAAACTTGACCGTCGAAGTGTCCACGGGTACAACCTCGGGGCTCTCCAGTTAGTCACCCTAGAGACCTTTTCTTGTTTGTTTCGCAGGGTTTGGACACGCTGTTCTCATCAGCACGTCGAGCTCAGTAGGTGAGCTCGTTCCGGGGAAACCGCAGCACTTGTTCAAATGGTAACTTGCTTTCTTTTTTATTTTTCTTCTAATTAACCTCAAAAAACTTTATATATACTTTTATTTTATGTCTTTGTAGGTGTTTCAGGAATATATTAGATATGTTATTGCATTGATATTCGTCTTATCAGTTGACCTTTGGTCATCGCTTCTGATTCTTGGCGTCAATCCACAGTTCGTGATGTTTTTTCTGGTTTTCATTTTGTCACTTGTGACGTTTTTAGTTTTAAATTTTATTTGGAGCGATCGGGTTGTTCGTTCCATTGGTTGGCTTCGTCGGAGGCGATTATCGCTTCAGACTAGGTATATTGCTCTTTTTGCTAACGGGCGCATTGTAGTCAGTAGTAAGGATGAATGGTGCATCGCCTTTCTCTCATGTTCTATCCTGTGTGGAATGAGTTTTCTGGGTTTTTGTCTGTCATCGAAGATTTTGTTGTGGCGGTTGAATCTATATCGACTCATTCTGGTGCCGCTGCGTTGGAGTTGACGGTTCTTAGTCAGCACCCTGTACAGATCGAGCTGACCTACTGAAACGCTCTGTCAAAACTGGCGTCTTCCTCGTTTGCTCACCTGAACAAAGAGGTTTTGGTGGAGGTAGTCCCCCAAAAAAGCATCGAACAGATCGAAGTCTTGGCTAAAGACAGCCCGGCCTCTTGGATGACTTCCCGTGAATTCCACTCACCGGAAGACTAACTTGACCGTCGAAGTTTCCCCGGGTACAACCTCGGGACTCTCCTGTTAGTCACCCTGGAGACCTTTTCTTGTTTGTTTTGCAGGGTTTGGACACACTCTTCTCATCAGCACGTCGAGCTCAGTATGTGATCTCGTTCCGGGGAAACCGCAGTAATTGTTCAAATGGTAACTTGCTTTCTTTTTTATTTTTCTTCTGATTAACCTCAAACAATTTTATATATACTTTTATTTTATGTCTTTGAAGGTGTTTCAGGAATATATTAGATATGTTATTGCATTGATATTCGTCTTATCAGTTGACCTTTGGTCATCTCTTCGGCTTCTTGGGTTCAATCCACAGTTCGTGATGTTTTTTCTGGTTTTCATTTTCTCACTTGTGACGTTTTTAGTTTTAAATTTTATTTGGAGCGATCGGGTTGTTCGTTCCATTGGTTGGCTTCGTCGGAGGCGATTAGCGCTTCAGACTGGGTATATTGCTCTTTTTGCTTACGGGCGCATTGTAGTCAGTAGTAAGGATGAATGGTGCGTCGCCTTTCTCTCATGTTCTATCCTGTGTGGAATGAGTTTTCTGGGTTTTTCTCTGTTGCCGAAGATTTTGTTGTGGCGGTTGAATCTATATCGACTCATTCTGATGCCGCTGCATTGGAGTTGATGGTACTTCGTCAGCACCCTGTACAGGCCAGCTGTGCTGCTGGCCTGTATATCTTGGCGAAAGCTATAATGGTAGGTCTGCGACCAACTTTTTATCTTCTTCTACATTTGGTGCTTTTCTGTCAAAAACTGCCTTAATTAGAATTTGTGATTTAGAATTAAAATGGCACTTTGTGTTTGCAGTGCGTTGGTGCTGACCCAACAGCGTTTCTTGGATGCCTGACCTTCCTCTACCCCGGGTGAACCACGGGTGGAGGCTGCTGGTAGAAGGAGATCTGCTGGCGGAACCGCATGTTTAACGGCAAAAGTTGACTGGCTGGAAGTCCCGAAAAATTTTAGCACTCAAAAGTACTCCGGTTATTGTTACATTTTTTAATGATTTTAACTTAATTTTTCATCCAAATTTGCATCCTGAAGGAGCGCTGCGGCTTCGCCGGACCGAGCTGACCTACTGAAACGCTCTGTCAAAACTGGCGTCTTCCTCGTTTGCTCACCTGAACAAAGAGGTTTTGGTGGAGGTAGTCCCCCAAAAAAGCATCGAACAGATCGAAGTCTTGGCTAAAGACAGCCCGGCCTCTTGGATGACTTCCCGTGAATTCCACTCACCGGAAGACTAACTTGACCGTCGAATTTTCCCCGGGTACAACCTCGGGACTCTCCTGTTAGTCACCCTAGAGACCTTTTCTTGTGTGTTTCGCAGGGTTTGGACACACTCTTCTCATAAGCACGTCGAGCTCAGTAGGTGAGCTCTTTCCGGGGAAACCGCAGCACTTGTTCAAATGGTAACTTGCTTTCTTTTTTATTTTTCTTCTAATTAACCTCAAAAAACTTTATATATACTTTTATTTTATGCCTTTGTAGGTGTTTCAGGAATATATTAGATATGTTATTGCATTGATATTCGTTTTATCAGTTGACCTTTGGTCATCGCTTCTGATTCTTGGCGTCAATCCACAGTTCGTGATGTTTTTTCTGGTTTTCATTTTGTCACTTGTGACGTTTTTAGTTTTAAATTTTATTTGGAGCGATCGGGTTGTTCGTTTCATTGGTTGGCTTCGTCGGAGGCGATTAGCGCTTCAGACTGGGTATATTGCTCTTTTTTTTTAACGGGCGCATTGTAGTCAGTAGTAAGGATGAATGGTGCGTCGCCTTTCTCTCATGTTCTATCCTGTGTGGAATGAGTTTTCTGGGTTTTTCTCTGTTGCCGAAGATTTTGTTGTGGCGGTTGAATCTATATCGACTCATTCTGATGCCGCTGCATTGGAGTTGATGGTACTTCGTCAGCACCCTGTACAGGCCAGCTGTGCTGCTGGCCTGTATATCTTGGCGAAAGCTATAATGGTAGGTCTGCGACCAACTTTTTATCTTCTTCTACATTTGGTGCTTTTCTGTCAAAAACTGCCTTAATTAGAATTTGTGATTTAGAATTAAAATGGCACTTTGTGTTTGCAGTGCGTTGGTGCTGACCCAACAGCGTTTCTTGGATGCCTGACCTTCCTCTACCCCGGGTGAACCACGGGTGGAGGCTGCTGGTAGAAGGAGATCTGCTGGCGGAACCGCATGTTTAACGGCAAAAGTTGACTGGCTGGAAGTCCCGAAAAATTTTAGCACTCAAAAGTACTCCGGTTATTGTTACATTTTTTAATGATTTTAACTTAATTTTTCATCCAAATTTGCATCCTGAAGGAGCGCTGCGGCTTCGCCGGACCGAGCTGACCTACTGAAACGCTCTGTCAAAACTGGCGTCTTCCTCGTTTGCTCACCTGAACAAAGAGGTTTTGGTGGAGGTAGTCCCCCAAAAAAGCATCGAACAGATCGAAGTCTTGGCTAAAGACAGCCCGGCCTCTTGGATGACTTCCCGTGAATTCCACTCACCGGAAGACTAATTTGACCGTCGAAGTTTCCCCGGGTACAACCTCGGGACTCTCCTGTTAGTCACCCTAGAGACCTTTTCTTGTGTGTTTCGCAGGGTTTGGACACACTCTTCTCATAAGCACGTCGAGCTCAGTAGGTGAGCTCTTTCCGGGGAAACCGCAGCACTTGTTCAAATGGTAACTTGCTTTCTTTTTTATTTTTCTTCTAATTAACCTCAAAAAACTTTATATATACTTTTATTTTATGTCTTTGTAGGTGTTTCAGGAATATATTAGATATGTTATTGCATTGATATTCGTTTTATCAGTTGACCTTTGGTCATCGCTTCTGATTCTTGGCGTCAATCCACAGTTCGTGATGTTTTTTCTGGTTTTCATTTTGTCACTTGTGACGTTTTTAGTTTTAAATTTTATTTGGAGCGATCGGGTTGTTCGTTTCATTGGTTGGCTTCGTCGGAGGCGATTAGCGCTTCAGACTGGGTATATTGCTCTTTTTTTTTAACGGGCGCATTGTAGTCAGTAGTAAGGATGAATGGTGCGTCGCCTTTCTCTCATGTTCTATCCTGTGTGGAATGAGTCTTCTGGGTTTTTGTCTGTCATCGAAGATTTTGTTGTGGCGGTTGAATCTATATCGACTCATTCTGGTGCCGCTGCGTTGGAGTTGACGGTTCTTAATCAGCACCCTGTACAGACCGAGCTGACCTACTGAAACGCTCTGTCAAAACTGGCGTCTTTCTCGTTTGCTCACCTGAACAAAGAGGTTTTGGTGGAGGTAGTCCCCCAAAAAAGCATCGAACAGATCGAAGTCTTGGCTAAAGACAGCCCGGCCTCTTGGATGACTTCCCGTGAATTCCACTCACCGGAAGACTAACTTGACCGTCGAAGTTTCCCCGGGTACAACCTCGGGACTCTCCTGTTAGTCACCCTAGAGACCTTTTCTTGTTTGTTTTGCAGGGTTTGGACACACTCTTCTCATCAGCACGTCGAGCTCAGTAGGTGAGCTCGTTCCGGGGAAACCGCAGTAATTGTTCAAATGGTAACTTGCTTTCTTTTTTATTTTTCTTCTGATTAACCTCAAAGAACTTTATATATACTTTTATTTTATGTCTTTGAAGGTGTTTCAGGAATATATTAGATATGTTATTGCATTGATATTCGTCTTATCAGTTGACCTTTGGTCATCTCTTCTGATTCTTGGCTTCAATCCACAGTTCGTGATATTTTTCTGGTTTTCATTTTCTCACTTGTGACGTTTTTAGTTTTAAATTTTATTTGGAGCGATCGGGTTGTTCGTTCCATTGGTTGGCTTCGTCGGAGGCGATTAGCGTTTCAGACTGGGTATATTGCTCTTTTTGCTTACGGGCGCATTGTAGTCAGTAGTAAGGATGAATGGTGCGTCGCCTTTCTCTCATGTTCTATCCTGTGTGGAATGAGTTTTCTGGGTTTTTCTCTGTTGCCGAAGATTTTGTTGTGGCGGTTGAATCTATATCGACTCATTCTGGTGCCGCTGCATTGGAGTTGATGGTACTTCGTCAGCACCCTGTACAGGCCAGCTGTGCTGCTGGCCTGTATATCTTGGCGAAAGCTATAATGGTAGGTCTGCGACCAACTTTTTATTTTCTTCTACGTTTGGTGCTTTTCTGTCAAAAACTGCCTTAATTAGAATTTGTGATTTAGAATTAAAATGGCACTTTGTGTTTGCAGTGCGTTGGTGCTGACCCAACAGCGTTCCTTGGATGCCTGACCTTCCTCTACCCCGGGTGAACCACGGGTGGAGGCTGCTGGTAGAAGGAGATCTGCTGGCGGAACCGCATGTTTAACGGCAAAAGTTGACTGGCTGGAAGTCCCGAAAAATTTTAGCACTCAAAAGTACTCCGGTTATTGTTACATTTTTTAATGATTTTAGCTTAATTTTTCATCCAAATTTGCATCCTGAAGAAGCGCTGCGGCTTCGCCGGACCGAGCTGACCTACTGAAACGCTCTGTCAAAACTGGCGTCTTCCTCGTTTGCTCACCTGAACAAAGAGGTTTTGGTGGAGGTAGTCACCCAAAAAAGTATCGACCAGATCGAAGTTTTGGCTAAAGACAGCCCGGCCTCTTGGATGACTTCCCGTGAATTCCACTCACCGGAAGACTAACTTGACCGTCGAAGTTTCCCCGGGTACAACCTCGGGACTCTCGTGTTAGTCACCCTAGAGACCTTTTCTTGTGTGTTTCGCAGGGTTTGGACACACTCTTCTCATAAGCACGTCGAGCTCAGTAGGTGAGCTCTTTCCGGGGAAACCGCAGCACTTGTTCAAATGGTAACTTGCTTTCTTTTTTATTTTTCTTCTAATTAACCTCAAAAAACTTTATATATACTTTTATTTTATGTCTTTGTAGGTGTTTCAGGAATATATTAGATATGTTATTGCATTGATATTCGTCTTATCAGTTGACCTTTGGTCATCGCTTCTGATTCTTGGCGTCAATCCACAGTTCGTGATGTTTTTTCTGGTTTTCATTTTGTCACTTGTGACGTTTTTAGTTTTAAATTTTATTTGGAGCGATCGGGTTGTTCGTTTCATTGGTTGGCTTCGTCGGAGGCGATTAGCGCTTCAGACTGGGTATATTGCTCTTTTTTTTTAACGGGCGCATTGTAGTCAGTAGTAAGGATGAATGGTGCGTCGCCTTTCTCTCATGTTCTATCCTGTGTGGAATGAGTCTTCTGGATTTTTGTCTGTCATCGAAGATTTTGTTGTGGCGGTTGAATCTATATCGACTCATTCTGGTGCCGCTGCGTTGGAGTTGACGGTTCTTAATCAGCACCCTGTACAGACCGAGCTGACCTACTGAAACGCTCTGTCAAAACTGGCGTCTTTCTCGTTTGCTCACCTGAACAAAGAGGTTTTGGTGGAGGTAGTCCCCCAAAAAAGCATCGAACAGATCGAAGTCTTGGCTAAAGACAGCCCGGCCTCTTGGATGACTTCCCGTGAATTCCACTCACCGGAAGACTAACTTGACCGTCGAAGTTTCCCCGGGTACAACCTCGGGACTCTCCTGTTAGTCACCCTAGAGACCTTTTCTTGTTTGTTTTGCAGGGTTTGGACACACTCTTCTCATCAGCACGTCGAGCTCAGTAGGTGAGCTCGTTCCGGGGAAACCGCAGTAATTGTTCAAATGGTAACTTGCTTTCTTTTTTATTTTTCTTCTGATTAACCTCAAAGAACTTTATATATACTTTTATTTTATGTCTTTGAAGGTGTTTCAGGAATATATTAGATATGTTATTGCATTGATATTCGTCTTATCAGTTGATCTTTGGTCATCTCTTCTGATTCTTGGCTTCAATCCACAGTTCGTGATGTTTTTTCTGGTTTTCATTTTCTCACTTGTGACGTTTTTAGTTTTAAATTTTATTTGGAGCGATCGGGTTGTTCGTTCCATTGGTTGGCTTCGTCGGAGGCGATTAGCGTTTCAGACTGGGTATATTGCTCTTTTTGCTTACGGGCGCATTGTAGTCAGTAGTAAGGATGAATGGTGCGTCGCCTTTCTCTCATGTTCTATCCTGTGTGGAATGAGTTTTCTGGGTTTTTCTCTGTTGCCGAAGATTTTGTTGTGACGGTTGAATCTATATCGACTCATTCTGGTGCCGCTGCATTGGAGTTGATGGTACTTCGTCAGCACCCTGTACAGGCCAGCTGTGCTGCTGGCCTGTATATCTTGGCGAAAGCTATAATGGTAGGTCTGCGACCAACTTTTTATCTTCTTCTACGTTTGGTGCTTTTCTGTCAAAAACTGCCTTAATTAGAATTTGTGATTTAGAATTAAAATGGCACTTTGTGTTTGCAGTGCGTTGGTGCTGACCCAACAGCGTTCCTTGGATGCCTGACCTTCCTCTACCCCGGGTGAACCACGGGTGGAGGCTGCTGGTAGAAGGAGATCTGCTGGCGGAACCGCATGTTTAACGGCAAAAGTTGACTGGCTGGAAGTCCCGAAAAATTTTAGCACTCAAAAGTACTCCGGTTATTGTTACATTTTTTAATGATTTTAGCTTAATTTTTCATCCAAATTTGCATCCTGAAGAAGCGCTGCGGCTTCGCCGGACCGAGCTGACCTACTGAAACGCTCTGTCAAAACTGGCGTCTTCCTCGTTTGCTCACCTGAACAAAGAGGTTTTGGTGGAGGTAGTCACCCAAAAAAGTATCGACCAGATCGAAGTTTTGGCTAAAGACAGCCCGGCCTCTTGGATGACTTCCCGTGAATTCCACTCACCGGAAGACAAACTTGACCGTCGAAGTGTCCCCGGGTACAACCTCGGGGCTCTCCAATTAGTCACCCTAGAGACCTTTTCTTGTTTGTTTCGCAGGGTTTGGACACGCTGTTCTCATCAGCACGTCGAGCTCAGTAGGTGAGCTCGTTCCGGGGAAACCGCCTCGCTTGTTCAAATGGTACCTTGCTTTCTTTTTTATTGTTCTTCTAATTAACCACCAAGAACTTTATATATATTTTTATTCTATGTCTTTGTAGGCGTTTCAAGAATATATTAGATATGTTATTGCATTGATATTCGTCTTATCAGTTGACCTTTGGTCATCTCTTCTGATTCTTGGCGTCAATCCACAGTTCGTGATGTTTTTTCTGATTTTTATTTTTCCACAGTGACATTTTTAGTTTTAAATTTTATTTGGAGCGATCGGGTTGTTCGTTCCATTGGTTGGCTTCGTCGGAGGCGATTATCGCTTCAGACTAGGTATATTGCTCTTTTTGCTAACGGGCGCATTGTAGTCAGTAGTAAGGATGAATGGTGCATCGCCTTTCTCTCATGTTCTATCCTGTGTGGAATGAGTTTTCTGGGTTTTTGTCTGTCATCGAAGATTTTGTTGTGGCGGTTGAATCTATATCGACTCATTCTGGTGCCGCTGCGTTGGAGTTGACGGTTCTTAGTCAGCACCCTGTACAGACCGAGCTGACCTACTGAAACGCTCTGTCAAAACTGGCGTCTTCCTCGTTTGCTCACCTGAACAAAGAGGTTTTGGTGGAGGTAGTCCCCCAAAAAAGCATCGAACAGATCGAAGTCTTGGCTAAAGACAGCCCGGCCTCTTGGATGACTTCCCGTGAATTCCACTCACCGGAAGACTAACTTGACCGTCGAAATTTCCCCGGGTACAACCTCGGGACTCTCCTGTTAGTCACCCTGGAGACCTTTTCTTGTTTGTTTTGCAGGGTTTGGACACACTCTTCTCATCAGCACGTCGAGCTCAGTATGTGATCTCGTTCCGGGGAAACCGCAGTAATTGTTCAAATGGTAACTTGCTTTCTTTTTTATTTTTCTTCTGATTAACCTCAAACAACTTTATATATACATTTATTTTATGTCTTTGTAGGTGTTTCAGGAATATATTAGATATGTTATTGCATTGATATTCGTTTTATCAGTTGACCTTTGGTCATCGCTTCTGATTCTTGGCGTCAATCCACAGTTCGTGATGTTTTTTCTGGTTTTCATTTTGTCACTTGTGACGTTTTTAGTTTTAAATTTTATTTGGAGCGATCGGGTTGTTCGTTTCATTGGTTGGCTTCGTCGGAGGCGATTAGCGCTTCAGACTGGGTATATTGCTCTTTTTTTTTAACGGGCGCATTGTAGTCAGTAGTAAGGATGAATGGTGCGTCGCCTTTCTCTCATGTTCTATCCTGTGTGGAATGAGTCTTCTGGGTTTTTGTCTGTCATCGAAGATTTTGTTGTGGCGGTTGAATCTATATCGACTCATTCTGATGCCGCTGCATTGGAGTTGATGGTACTTCGTCAGCACCCTGTACAGGCCAGCTGTGCTGCTGGCCTGTATATCTTGGCGAAAGCTATAATGGTAGGTCTGCGACCAACTTTTTATCTTCTTCTACATTTGGTGCTTTTCTGTCAAAAACTGCCTTAATTAGAATTTGTGATTTAGAATTAAAATGGCACTTTGTGTTTGCAGTGCGTTGGTGCTGACCCAACAGCGTTTCTTGGATGCCTGACCTTCCTCTACCCCGGGTGAACCACGGGTGGAGGCTGCTGGTAGAAGGAGATCTGCTGGCGGAACCGCATGTTTAACGGCAAAAGTTGACTGGCTGGAAGTCCCGAAAAATTTTAGCACTCAAAAGTACTCCGGTTATTGTTACATTTTTTAATGATTTTAACTTAATTTTTCATCCAAATTTGCATCCTGAAGGAGCGCTGCGGCTTCGCCGGACCGAGCTGACCTACTGAAACGCTCTGTCAAAACTGGCGTCTTCCTCGTTTGCTCACCTGAACAAAGAGGTTTTGGTGGAGGTAGTCCCCCAAAAAAGCATCGAACAGATCGAAGTCTTGGCTAAAGACAGCCCGGCCTCTTGGATGACTTCCCGTGAATTCCACTCACCGGAAGACTAACTTGACCGTCGAAGTTTCCCCGGGTACAACCTCGGGACTCTCCTGTTAGTCACCCTAGAGACCTTTTCTTGTGTGTTTCGCAGGGTTTGGACACACTCTTCTCATAAGCACGTCGAGCTCAGTAGGTGAGCTCTTTCCGGGGAAACCGCAGCACTTGTTCAAATGGTAACTTGCTTTCTTTTTTATTTTTCTTCTAATTAACCTCAAAAAACTTTATATATACATTTATTTTATGTCTTTGTAGGTGTTTCAGGAATATATTAGATATGTTATTGCATTGATATTCGTTTTATCAGTTGACCTTTGGTCATCGCTTCTGATTCTTGGCGTCAATCCACAGTTCGTGATGTTTTTTCTGGTTTTCATTTTGTCACTTGTGACGTTTTTAGTTTTAAATTTTATTTGGAGCGATCGGGTTGTTCGTTTCATTGGTTGGCTTCGTCGGAGGCGATTAGCGCTTCAGACTGGGTATATTGCTCTTTTTTTTTAACGGGCGCATTGTAGTCAGTAGTAAGGATGAATGGTGCGTCGCCTTTCTCTCATGTTCTATCCTGTGTGGAATGAGTCTTCTGGGTTTTTGTCTGTCATCGAAGATTTTGTTGTGGCGGTTGAATCTATATCGACTCATTCTGGTGCCGCTGCGTTGGAGTTGACGGTTCTTAATCAGCACCCTGTACAGACCGAGCTGACCTACTCAAACGCTCTGTCAAAACTGGCGTCTTTCTCATTTGCTCACCTGAACAAAGAGGTTTTGGTGGAGGTAGTCCCCCAAAAAAGCATCGAACAGATCGAAGTCTTGGCTAAAGACAGCCCGGCCTCTTGGATGACTTCCCGTGAATTCCACTACCGGAAGACTAACTTGACCGTCGAAGTTTCCCCGGGTACAACCTCGGGACTCTCCTGTTAGTCACCCTAGAGACCTTTTCTTGTGTGTTTCGCAGGGTTTGGACACACTCTTCTCATCAGCACGTCGAGCTCAGTAGGTGAGCTCTTTCCGGGGAAACCGCAGCACTTGTTCAAATGGTAACTTGCTTTCGTTTTTATTTTTCTTCTAATTAACTTCAAAAAACTTTATATATACTTTTATTTTATGTCTTTGTAGGTGTTTCAGGAATATATTAGATATGTTATTGCATTGATATTCGTCTTATCAGTTGACCTTTGGTCATCGCTTCTGATTCTTGGCGTCAATCCACAGTTCGTGATGTTTTTTCTGGTTTTCATTTTGTCACTTGTGACGTTTTTAGTTTTAAATTTTATTTGGAGCGATCGGGTTGTTCGTTTCATTGGTTGGCTTCGTCGGAGGCGATTAGCGCTTCAGACTGGGTATATTGCTCTTTTTTTTTAACGGGCGCATTGTAGTCAGTAGTAAGGATGAATGGTGCGTCGCCTTTATCTCATGTTCTATCCTGTGTGGAATGAGTTTTCTGGGTTTTTCTCTGTTGCCGAAGATTTTGTTGTGGCGGTTGAATCTATATCGACTCATTCTGGTGCCGCTGCATTGGAGTTGATGGTACTTCGTCAGCACCCTGTACAGGCCAGCTGTGCTGCTGGCCTGTATATCTTGGCGAAAGCTATAATGGTAGGTCTGCGACCAACTTTTTATCTTCTTCTACGTTTGGTGCTTTTCTGTCAAAAATTGCCTTAATTAGAATTTGTGATTTAGAATTAAAATGGCACTTTGTGTTTGCAGTGCGTTGGTGCTGACCCAACAGCGTTCCTTGGATGCCTGACCTTCCTCTACCCCGGGTGAACCACGGGTGGAGGCTGCTGGTAGAAGGAGATCTGCTGGCGGAACCGCATGTTTAACGGCAAAAGTTGACTGGCTGGAAGTCCCGAAAAATTTTAGCACTCAAAAGTACTCCGGTTATTGTTACATTTTTTAATGATTTTAGCTTAATTTTTCATCCAAATTTGCATCCTGAAGAAGCGCTGCGGTTTCGTCGGACCGAGCTGACCTACTGAAACGCTCTGTCAAAACTGGCGTCTTCCTCGTTTGCTCACCTGAACAAAGAGGTTTTGGTGGAGGTAGTCCCCCAAAAAAGTATCGAACAGATCGAAGTCTTGGCTAAAGACAGCCCGGCCTCTTGGATGACTTCCCGTGAATTCCACTCACCGGAAGACTAACCTGACCGTCGAAGTTTCCCCGGGTACAACCTCGGGACTCTCCTGTTAGTCACCCTAGAGACCTTTTCTTGTGTGTTTCGCAGGGTTTGGACACACTCTTCTCATCAGCACGTCGAGCTCAGTAGGTGAGCTCTTTCCGGGGAAACCGCAGCACTTGTTCAAATGGTAACTTGCTTTCTTTTTTATTTTTCTTCTAATTAACCTCAAAAAACTTTATATATACTTTTATTTTATGTCTTTGTAGGTGTTTCAGGAATATATTAGATATGTTATTGCATTGATATTCGTCTTATCAGTTGACCTTTGGTCATCGCTTCTGATTCTTGGCGTCAATCCACAGTTCGTGATGTTTTTTCTGGTTTTCATTTTGTCACTTGTGACGTTTTTAGTTTTAAATTTTATTTGGAGCGATCGGGTTGTTCGTTCCATTGGTTGGCTTCGTCGGAGGCGATTAGCGCTTCAGACTGGATATATTGCTCTTTTTGCTTACGGGCGCATTGTAGTCAGTAGTAAGGATGAATGGTGCGTCGCCTTTCTCTCATATTCTATCCTGTGTGGAATGATTTTCTGGGTTTTTGTCTGTCATCGAAGATTTTGTTGTGGCGGTTGAATCTATATCGACTCATTCTGGTGCCGCTGCGTTGGAGTTGACGGTTCTTAGTCTGCACCCTGTACAGACTGAGCTGACCTACTGAAACGCTCTGTCAAAACTGGCGTCTTCCTCGTTTGCTCACCTGAACAAAGAGGTTTTGGTGGAGGTAGTCCCCCAAAAAAGCATCGAACAGATCGAAGTCTTGGCTAAAGACAGCCCGGCCTCTTGGATGACTTCCCGTGAATTCCACTCACCGGAAGACTAACTTGACCGTCGAAGTTTCCCCGGGTACAACCTCGGGACTCTCCTGTTAGTCACCCTAGAGACCTTTTCTTGTGTGTTTCGCAGGGTTTGGACACACTCTTCTCATCAGCACGTCGAGCTCAGTAGGTGAGCTCTTTCCGGGGAAACCGCAGCACTTGTTCAAATGGTAACTTGCTTTCTTTTTTATTTTTCTTCTGATTAACCTCAAACAACTTTATATATACTTTTATTTTATGTCTTTGAAGGTGTTTCAGGAATATATTAGATATGTTATTGCATTGATATTCGTCTTATCAGTTGACCTTTGGTCATCTCTTCTGATTCTTGGCTTCAATCCACAGTTCGTGATGTTTTTTCTGGTTTTCATTTTCTCACTTGTGTCGTTTTTAGTTTTAAATTTTATTTGTAGCGATCGGGTTGTTCGTTCCATTGGTTGGCGTCGTCGGAGGCGATTAGCGCTTCAGATTGGGTATATTGCTCTTTTTGCTTACGGGCGCATTGTAGTCAGTAGTAAGGATGAATGGTGCGTCGCCTTTCTCTCATGTTCTATCCTGTGTGGAATGAGTTTTCTGGGTTTTTGTCTGTCATCGAAGATTTTGTTGTGGCGGTTGAATCTATATCGACTCATTCTGGTGCCGCTGCGTTGGAGTTGACGGTTCTTAGTCAGCACCCTGTACAGATCGAGCTGACCTACTGAAACGCTCTGTCAAAACTGGCGTCTTCCTCGTTTGCTCACCTGAACAAAGAGGTTTTGGTGGAGGTAGTCCCCCAAAAAAGCATCGAACAGATCGAAGTCTTGGCTAAAGACAGCCCGGCCTCTTGGATGACTTCCCGTGAATTCCACTCACCGGAAGACTAACTTGACCGTCGAAGTTTCCCCGGGTACAACCTCGGGACTCTCCTGTTAGTCACCCTAGAGACCTTTTCTTGTGTGTTTCGCAGGGTTTGGACACACTCTTCTCATCAGCACGTCGAGCTCAGTAGGTGAGCTCTTTCCGGGGAAATCGCAGCACTTGTTCAAATGGTAACTTGCTTTCTTTTTTATTTTTCTTCTAATTAACCTCAAAAAATTTTATATATACTTTTATTTTATGTCTTTGTAGGTGTTTCAGGAATATATTAGATATGTTATTGCATTGATATTCGTCTTATCAGTTGACCTTTGGTCATCGCTTCTGATTCTTGGCGTCAATCCACAGTTCGTGATGTTTTTTCTGGTTTTCATTTTGTCACTTGTGACGTTTTTAGTTTTAAATTTTATTTGGAGCGATCGGGTTGTTCGTTCCATTGGTTGGCTTCGTCGGAGGCGATTAGCGCTTCAGACTGGGTATATTGCTCTTTTTGCTTACGGGCGCATTGTAGTCTGTAGTAAGGATGAATGGTGCGTCGCCTTTCTCTCATGTTCTATCCTGTGTGGAATGAGTCTTCTGGGTTTTTGTCTGTCATCGAAGATTTTGTTGTGGCGGTTGAATCTATATCGACTCATTCTGGTGCCGCTGCGTTGGAGTTGACGGTTCTTAATCAGCACCCTGTACAGACCGAGCTGACCTACTGAAACGCTCTGTCAAAACTGGCGTCTTTCTCGTTTGCTCACCTGAACAAAGAGGTTTTGGTGGAGGTAGTCCCCCAAAAAAGCATCGAACAGATCGAAGTCTTGGCTAAAGACAGCCCGGCCTCTTGGATGACTTCCCGTGAATTCCACTCACCGGAAGACTAACTTGACCGTCGAAGTTTCCCCGGGTACAACCTCGGGACTCTCCTGTTAGTCACCCTAGAGACCTTTTCTTGTGTGTTTCGCAGGGTTTGGACACACTCTTCTCATCAGCACGTCGAGCTCAGTAGGTGAGCTCTTTCCGGGGAAACCGCAGCACTTGTTCAAATGGTAACTTGCTTTCTTTTTTATTTTTCTTCTAATTAACCTCAAAAAACTTTATATATACTTTTATTTTATGTCTTTGTAGGTGTTTCAGGAATATATTAGATATGTTATTGCATTGATATTCGTATTATCAGTTGACCTTTGGTCATCGCTTCTGATTCTTGGCGTCAATCCACAGTTCGTGATGTTTTTTCTGGTTTTCATTTTGTCACTTGTGACGTTTTTAGTTTTAAATTTTATTTGGAGCGATCGGGTTGTTCGTTCCATTGGTTGGCTTCGTCGGAGGCGATTAGCGCTTCAGACTGGGTATATTGCTCTTTTTGCTTACGGGCGCATTATAGTCAGTAGTAAGGATGAATGGTGCGTCGCCTTTCTCTCATATTCTATCCTGTGTGGAATGAGTTTTCTGAGTTTTTGTCTGTCATCGAAGATTTTGTTGTGGCGGTTGAATCTATATCGACTCATTCTGGTGCCGCTGCGTTGGAGTTGACGGTTCTTAGTCAGCACCCTGTACAGACCGAGCTGACCTACTGAAACGCTCTGTCAAAACTGGCGTCTTCCTCGTTTGCTCACCTGAACAAAGAGGTTTTGGTGGAGGTAGTCCCCCAAAAAAGCATCGAACAGATCGAAGTCTTGGCTAAAGACAGCCCGGCCTCTTGGATGACTTCCCGTGAATTCCACTCACCGGAAGACTAACCTGACCGTCGAAGTTTCCCCGGGTACAACCTCGGGACTCTCCTGTTAGTCACCCTAGAGACCTTTTCTTGTGTGTTTCGCAGGGTTTGGACACACTCTTCTCATCAGCACGTCGAGCTCAGTAGGTGAGCTCTTTCCGGGGAAACCGCAGCACTTGTTCAAATGGTAACTTGCTTTCTTTTTTATTTTTCTTCTAATTAACCTCAAAAAACTTTATATATACTTTTATTTTATGTCTTTGTAGGTGTTTCAGGAATATATTAGATATGTTATTGCATTGATATTCGTCTTATCAGTTGACCTTTGGTCATCGCTTCTGATTCTTGGCGTCAATCCACAGTTCGTGATGTTTTTTCTGGTTTTCATTTTGTCACTTGTGACGTTTTTAGTTTTAAATTTTATTTGGAGCGATCGGGTTGTTCGTTCCATTGGTTGGCTTCGTCGGAGGCGATTAGCGCTTCAGACTGGATATATTGCTCTTTTTGCTTACGGGCGCATTGTAGTCAGTAGTAAGGATGAATGGTGCGTCGCCTTTCTCTCATATTCTATCCTGTGTGGAATGATTTTCTGGGTTTTTGTCTGTCATCGAAGATTTTGTTGTGGCGGTTGAATCTATATCGACTCATTCTGGTGCCGCTGCGTTGGAGTTGACGGTTCTTAGTCTGCACCCTGTACAGACTGAGCTGACCTACTGAAACGCTCTGTCAAAACTGGCGTCTTCCTCGTTTGCTCACCTGAACAAAGAGGTTTTGGTGGAGGTAGTCCCCCAAAAAAGCATCGAACAGATCGAAGTCTTGGCTAAAGACAGCCCGGCCTCTTGGATGACTTCCCGTGAATTCCACTCACCGGAAGACTAACTTGACCGTCGAAGTTTCCCCGGGTACAACCTCGGGACTCTCCTGTTAGTCACCCTAGAGACCTTTTCTTGTGTGTTTCGCAGGGTTTGGACACACTCTTCTCATCAGCACGTCGAGCTCAGTAGGTGAGCTCTTTCCGGGGAAACCGCAGCACTTGTTCAAATGGTAACTTGCTTTCTTTTTTATTTTTCTTCTGATTAACCTCAAACAACTTTATATATACTTTTATTTTATGTCTTTGAAGGTGTTTCAGGAATATATTAGATATGTTATTGCATTGATATTCGTCTTATCAGTTGACCTTTGGTCATCTCTTCTGATTCTTGGCTTCAATCCACAGTTCGTGATGTTTTTTCTGGTTTTCATTTTCTCACTTGTGTCGTTTTTAGTTTTAAATTTTATTTGTAGCGATCGGGTTGTTCGTTCCATTGGTTGGCGTCGTCGGAGGCGATTAGCGCTTCAGATTGGGTATATTGCTCTTTTTGCTTACGGGCGCATTGTAGTCAGTAGTAAGGATGAATGGTGCGTCGCCTTTCTCTCATGTTCTATCCTGTGTGGAATGAGTTTTCTGGGTTTTTGTCTGTCATCGAAGATTTTGTTGTGGTGGTTGAATCTATATCGACTCATTCTGGTGCCGCTGCGTTGGAGTTGACGGTTCTTAGTCAGCACCCTGTACAGATCGAGCTGACCTACTGAAACGCTCTGTCAAAACTGGCGTCTTCCTCGTTTGCTCACCTGAACAAAGAGGTTTTGGTGGAGGTAGTCCCCCAAAAAAGCATCGAACAGATCGAAGTCTTGGCTAAAGACAGCCCGGCCTCTTGGATGACTTCCCGTGAATTCCACTCACCGGAAGACTAACTTGACCGTCGAAGTTTCCCCGGGTACAACCTCGGGACTCTCCTGTTAGTCACCCTAGAGACCTTTTCTTGTGTGTTTCGCAGGGTTTGGACACACTCTTCTCATCAGCACGTCGAGCTCAGTAGGTGAGCTCTTTCCGGGGAAATCGCAGCACTTGTTCAAATGGTAACTTGCTTTCTTTTTTATTTTTCTTCTAATTAACCTCAAAAAATTTTATATATACTTTTATTTTATGTCTTTGTAGGTGTTTCAGGAATATATTAGATATGTTATTGCATTGATATTCGTCTTATCAGTTGACCTTTGGTCATCGCTTCTGATTCTTGGCGTCAATCCACAGTTCGTGATGTTTTTTCTGGTTTTCATTTTGTCACTTGTGACGTTTTTAGTTTTAAATTTTATTTGGAGCGATCGGGTTGTTCGTTCCATTGGTTGGCTTCGTCGGAGGCGATTAGCGCTTCAGACTGGGTATATTGCTCTTTTTGCTTACGGGCGCATTGTAGTCTGTAGTAAGGATGAATGGTGCGTCGCCTTTCTCTCATGTTCTATCCTGTGTGGAATGAGTCTTCTGGGTTTTTGTCTGTCATCGAAGATTTTGTTGTGGCGGTTGAATCTATATCGACTCATTCTGGTGCCGCTGCGTTGGAGTTGACGGTTCTTAATCAGCACCCTGTACAGACCGAGCTGACCTACTGAAACGCTCTGTCAAAACTGGCGTCTTTCTCGTTTGCTCACCTGAACAAAGAGGTTTTGGTGGAGGTAGTCCCCCAAAAAAGCATCGAACAGATCGAAGTCTTGGCTAAAGACAGCCCGGCCTCTTGGATGACTTCCCGTGAATTCCACTCACCGGAAGACTAACTTGACCGTCGAAGTTTCCCCGGGTACAACCTCGGGACTCTCCTGTTAGTCACCCTAGAGACCTTTTCTTGTGTGTTTCGCAGGGTTTGGACACACTCTTCTCATCAGCACGTCGAGCTCAGTAGGTGAGCTCTTTCCGGGGAAACCGCAGCACTTGTTCAAATGGTAACTTGCTTTCTTTTTTATTTTTCTTCTAATTAACCTCAAAAAACTTTATATATACTTTTATTTTATGTCTTTGTAGGTGTTTCAGGAATATATTAGATATGTTATTGCATTGATATTCGTATTATCAGTTGACCTTTGGTCATCGCTTCTGATTCTTGGCGTCAATCCACAGTTCGTGATGTTTTTTCTGGTTTTCATTTTGTCACTTGTGACGTTTTTAGTTTTAAATTTTATTTGGAGCGATCGGGTTGTTCGTTCCATTGGTTGGCTTCGTCGGAGGCGATTAGCGCTTCAGACTGGGTATATTGCTCTTTTTGCTTACGGGCGCATTATAGTCAGTAGTAAGGATGAATGGTGCGTCGCCTTTCTCTCATATTCTATCCTGTGTGGAATGAGTTTTCTGAGTTTTTGTCTGTCATCGAAGATTTTGTTGTGGCGGTTGAATCTATATCGACTCATTCTGGTGCCGCTGCGTTGGAGTTGACGGTTCTTAGTCAGCACCCTGTACAGACCGAGCTGACCTACTGAAACGCTCTGTCAAAACTGGCGTCTTCCTCGTTTGCTCACCTGAACAAAGAGGTTTTGGTGGAGGTAGTCCCCCAAAAAAGCATCGAACAGATCGAAGTCTTGGCTAAAGACAGCCCGGCCTCTTGGATGACTTCCCGTGAATTCCACTCACCGGAAGACTAACTTGACCGTCGAAGTTTCCCCGGGTACAACCTCGGGACTCTCCTGTTAGTCACCCTAGAGACCTTTTCTTGTGTGTTTCGCAGGGTTTGGACACACTCTTCTCATAAGCACGTCGAGCTCAGTAGGTGAGCTCTTTCCGGGGAAACCGCAGCACTTGTTCAAATGGTAACTTGCTTTCTTTTTTATTTTTCTTCTAATTAACCTCAAAAAACTTTATATATACTTTTATTTTATGTCTTTGTAGGTGTTTCAGGAATATATTAGATATGTTATTGCATTGATATTCGTTTTATCAGTTGACCTTTGGTCATCGCTTCTGATTCTTGGCGTCAATCCACAGTTCGTGATGTTTTTTCTGGTTTTCATTTTGTCACTTGTGACGTTTTTAGTTTTAAATTTTATTTGGAGCGATCGGGTTGTTCGTTTCATTGGTTGGCTTCGTCGGAGGCGATTAGCGCTTCAGACTGGGTATATTGCTCTTTTTTTTTAACGGGCGCATTGTAGTCAGTAGTAAGGATGAATGGTGCGTCGCCTTTCTCTCATGTTCTATCCTGTGTGGAATGAGTCTTCTGGGTTTTTGTCTGTCATCGAAGATTTTGTTGTGGCGGTTGAATCTATATCGACTCATTCTGGTGCCGCTGCGTTGGAGTTGACGGTTCTTAATCAGCACCCTGTACAGACCGAGCTGACCTACTCAAACGCTCTGTCAAAACTGGCGTCTTTCTCATTTGCTCACCTGAACAAAGAGGTTTTGGTGGAGGTAGTCCCCCAAAAAAGCATCGAACAGATCGAAGTCTTGGCTAAAGACAGCCCGGCCTCTTGGATGACTTCCCGTGAATTCCACTACCGGAAGACTAACTTGACCGTCGAAGTTTCCCCGGGTACAACCTCGGGACTCTCCTGTTAGTCACCCTAGAGACCTTTTCTTGTTTGTTTTGCAGGGTTTGGACACACTCTTCTCATCAGCACGTCGAGCTCAGTAGGTGAGCTCGTTCCGGGGAAACCGCAGTAATTGTTCAAATGGTAACTTGCTTTCTTTTTTATTTTTCTTCTGATTAATCTCAAAGAACTTTATATATACTTTTATTTTATGTCTTTGAAGGTGTTTCAGGAATATATTAGATATGTTATTGCATTGATATTCGTCTTATCAGTTGACCTTTGGTCATCTCTTCTGATTCTTGGCTTCAATCCACAGTTCGTGATATTTTTCTGGTTTTCATTTTCTCACTTGTGACGTTTTTAGTTTTAAATTTTATTTGGAGCGATCGGGTTGTTCGTTCCATTGGTTGGCTTCGTCGGAGGCGATTAGCGTTTCAGACTGGGTATATTGCTCTTTTTGCTTACGGGCGCATTGTAGTCTGTAGTAAGGATGAATGGTGCGTCGCCTTTCTCTCATGTTCTATCCTGTGTGGAATGAGTCTTCTGGGTTTTTGTCTGTCATCGAAGATTTTGTTGTGGCGGTTGAATCTATATCGACTCATTCTGGTGCCGCTGCGTTGGAGTTGACGGTTCTTAGTCAGCACCCTGTACAGACCGAGCTGACCTACTGAAACGCTCTGTCAAAACTGGCGTCTTCCTCGTTTGCTCACCTGAACAAAGAGGTTTTGGTGGAGGTAGTCCCCCAAAAAAGCATCGAACAGATCGAAGTCTTGGCTAAAGACAGCCCGGCCTCTTGGATGACTTCCCGTGAATTCCACTCACCGGAAGACTAACTTGACCGTCGAAGTTTCCCCGGGTACAACCTCGGGACTCTCCTGTTAGTCACCCTAGAGACCTTTTCTTGTGTGTTTCGCAGGGTTTGGACACACTCTTCTCATCAGCACGTCGAGCTCAGTAGGTGAGCTCTTTCCGGGGAAACCGCAGCACTTGTTCAAATGGTAACTTGCTTTCTTTTTTATTTTTCTTCTAATTAACCTCAAAAAACTTTATATATACTTTTATTTTATGTCTTTGTAGGTGTTTCAGGAATATATTAGATATGTTATTGCATTGATATTCGTCTTATCAGTTGACCTTTGGTCATCGCTTCTGATTCTTGGCGTCAATCCACAGTTCGTGATGTTTTTTCTGGTTTTCATTTTGTCACTTGTGACGTTTTTAGTTTTAAATTTTATTTGGAGCGATCGGGTTGTTCGTTTCATTGGTTGGCTTCGTCGGAGGCGATTAGCGCTTCAGACTGGGTATATTGCTCTTTTTTTTTAACGGGCGCATTGTAGTCAGTAGTAAGGATGAATGGTGCGTCGCCTTTCTCTCATGTTCTATCCTGTGTGGAATGAGTCTTCTGGGTTTTTGTCTGTCATCGAAGATTTTGTTGTGGCGGTTGAATCTATATCGACTCATTCTGGTGCCGCTGCGTTGGAGTTGACGGTTCTTAATCAGCACCCTGTACAGACCGAGCTGACCTACTGAAACGCTCTGTCAAAACTGGCGTCTTTCTCGTTTGCTCACCTGAACAAAGAGGTTTTGGTGGAGGTAGTCCCCCAAAAAAGCATCGAACAGATCGAAGTCTTGGCTAAAGACAGCCCGGCCTCTTGGATGACTTCCCGTGAATTCCACTCACCGGAAGACTAACTTGACCGTCGAAGTTTCCCCGGGTACAACCTCGGGACTCTCCTGTTAGTCACCCTAGAGACCTTTTCTTGTTTGTTTTGCAGGGTTTGGACACACTCTTCTCATCAGCACGTCGAGCTCAGTAGGTGAGCTCGTTCCGGGGAAACCGCAGTAATTGTTCAAATGGTAACTTGCTTTCTTTTTTATTTTTCTTCTGATTAACCTCAAAGAACTTTATATATACTTTTATTTTATGTCTTTGAAGGTGTTTCAGGAATATATTAGATATGTTATTGCATTGATATTCGTCTTATCAGTTGACCTTTGGTCATCTCTTCTGATTCTTGGCTTCAATCCACAGTTCGTGATGTTTTTTCTGGTTTTCATTTTCTCACTTGTGACGTTTTTAGTTTTAAATTTTATTTGGAGCGATCGGGTTGTTCGTTCCATTGGTTGGCTTCGTCGGAGGCGATTAGCGTTTCAGACTGGGTATATTGCTCTTTTTGCTTACGGGCGCATTGTAGTCAGTAGTAAGGATGAATGGTGCGTCGCCTTTCTCTCATGTTCTATCCTGTGTGGAATGAGTTTTCTGGGTTTTTCTCTGTTGCCGAAGATTTTGTTGTGGCGGTTGAATCTATATCGACTCATTCTGGTGCCGCTGCATTGGAGTTGATGGTACTTCGTCAGCACCCTGTACAGGCCAGCTGTGCTGCTGGCCTGTATATCTTGGCGAAAGCTATAATGGTAGGTCTGCGACCAACTTTTTATCTTCTTCTACGTTTGGTGCTTTTCTGTCAAAAACTGCCTTAATTAGAATTTGTGATTTAGAATTAAAATGGCACTTTGTGTTTGCAGTGCGTTGGTGCTGACCCAACAGCGTTCCTTGGATGCCTGACCTTCCTCTACCCCGGGTGAACCACGGGTGGAGGCTGCTGGTAGAAGGAGATCTGCTGGCGGAACCGCATGTTTAACGGCAAAAGTTGACTGGCTGGAAGTCCCGAAAAATTTTAGCACTCAAAAGTACTCCGGTTATTGTTACATTTTTTAATGATTTTAACTTAATTTTTCATCCAAATTTGCATCCTGAAGGAGCGCTGCGGCTTCGCCGGACCGAGCTGACCTACTGAAACGCTCTGTCAAAACTGGCGTCTTCCTCGTTTGCTCACCTGAACAAAGAGGTTTTGGTGGAGGTAGTCCCCCAAAAAAGCATCGAACAGATCGAAGTCTTGGCTAAAGACAGCCCGGCCTCTTGGATGACTTCCCGTGAATTCCACTCACCGGAAGACTAACTTGACCGTCGAAGTTTCCCCGGGTACAACCTCGGGACTCTCCTGTTAGTCACCCTAGAGACCTTTTCTTGTGTGTTTCGCAGGGTTTGGACACACTCTTCTCATAAGCACGTCGAGCTCAGTAGGTGAGCTCTTTCCGGGGAAACCGCAGCACTTGTTCAAATGGTAACTTGCTTTCTTTTTTATTTTTCTTCTAATTAACCTCAAAAAACTTTATATATACTTTTATTTTATGTCTTTGTAGGTGTTTCAGGAATATATTAGATATGTTATTGCATTGATATTCGTCTTATCAGTTGACCTTTGGTCATCGCTTCTGATTCTTGGCGTCAATCCACAGTTCGTGATGTTTTTTCTGGTTTTCATTTTGTCACTTGTGACGTTTTTAGTTTTAAATTTTATTTGGAGCGATCGGGTTGTTCGTTTCATTGGTTGGCTTCGTCGGAGGCGATTAGCGCTTCAGACTGGGTATATTGCTCTTTTTTTTTAACGGGCGCATTGTAGTCAGTAGTAAGGATGAATGGTGCGTCGCCTTTCTCTCATGTTCTATCCTGTGTGGAATGAGTCTTCTGGGTTTTTGTCTGTCATCGAAGATTTTGTTGTGGCGGTTGAATCTATATCGACTCATTCTGGTGCCGCTGCGTTGGAGTTGACGGTTCTTAATCAGCACCCTGTACAGACCGAGCTGACCTACTGAAACGCTCTGTCAAAACTGGCGTCTTTCTCGTTTGCTCACCTGAACAAAGAGGTTTTGGTGGAGGTAGTCCCCCAAAAAAGCATCGAACAGATCGAAGTCTTGGCTAAAGACAGCCCGGCCTCTTGGATGACTTCCCGTGAATTCCACTCACCGGAAGACTAACTTGACCGTCGAAGTTTCCCCGGGTACAACCTCGGGACTCTCCTGTTAGTCACCCTAGAGACCTTTTCTTGTTTGTTTTGCAGGGTTTGGACACACTCTTCTCATCAGCACGTCGAGCTCAGTAGGTGAGCTCGTTCCGGGGAAACCGCAGTAATTGTTCAAATGGTAACTTGCTTTCTTTTTTATTTTTCTTCTGATTAACCTCAAAGAACTTTATATATACTTTTATTTTATGTCTTTGAAGGTGTTTCAGGAATATATTAGATATGTTATTGCATTGATATTCGTCTTATCAGTTGATCTTTGGTCATCTCTTCTGATTCTTGGCTTCAATCCACAGTTCGTGATGTTTTTTCTGGTTTTCATTTTCTCACTTGTGACGTTTTTAGTTTTAAATTTTATTTGGAGCGATCGGGTTGTTCGTTCCATTGGTTGGCTTCGTCGGAGGCGATTAGCGTTTCAGACTGGGTATATTGCTCTTTTTGCTTACGGGCGCATTGTAGTCAGTAGTAAGGATGAATGGTGCGTCGCCTTTCTCTCATGTTCTATCCTGTGTGGAATGAGTTTTCTGGGTTTTTCTCTGTTGCCGAAGATTTTGTTGTGACGGTTGAATCTATATCGACTCATTCTGGTGCCGCTGCATTGGAGTTGATGGTACTTCGTCAGCACCCTGTACAGGCCAGCTGTGCTGCTGGCCTGTATATCTTGGCGAAAGCTATAATGGTAGGTCTGCGACCAACTTTTTATCTTCTTCTACGTTTGGTGCTTTTCTGTCAAAAACTGCCTTAATTAGAATTTGTGATTTAGAATTAAAATGGCACTTTGTGTTTGCAGTGCGTTGGTGCTGACCCAACAGCGTTCCTTGGATGCCTGACCTTCCTCTACCCCGGGTGAACCACGGGTGGAGGCTGCTGGTAGAAGGAGATCTGCTGGCGGAACCGCATGTTTAACGGCAAAAGTTGACTGGCTGGAAGTCCCGAAAAATTTTAGCACTCAAAAGTACTCCGGTTATTGTTACATTTTTTAATGATTTTAGCTTAATTTTTCATCCAAATTTGCATCCTGAAGAAGCGCTGCGGCTTCGCCGGACCGAGCTGACCTACTGAAACGCTCTGTCAAAACTGGCGTCTTCCTCGTTTGCTCACCTGAACAAAGAGGTTTTGGTGGAGGTAGTCACCCAAAAAAGTATCGACCAGATCGAAGTTTTGGCTAAAGACAGCCCGGCCTCTTGGATGACTTCCCGTGAATTCCACTCACCGGAAGACAAACTTGACCGTCGAAGTGTCCCCGGGTACAACCTCGGGGCTCTCCAGTTAGTCACCCTAGAGACCTTTTCTTGTTTGTTTCGCAGGGTTTGGACACGCTGTTCTCATCAGCACGTCGAGCTCAGTAGGTGAGCTCGTTCCGGGGAAACCGCCTCGCTTGTTCAAATGGTACCTTGCTTTCTTTTTTATTGTTCTTCTAATTAACCACCAAGAACTTTATATATATTTTTATTCTATGTCTTTGTAGGCGTTTCAAGAATATATTAGATATGTTATTGCATTGATATTCGTCTTATCAGTTGACCTTTGGTCATCTCTTCTGATTCTTGGCGTCAATCCACAGTTCGTGATGTTTTTTCTGATTTTTATTTTTCCACAGTGACATTTTTAGTTTTAAATTTTATTTGGAGCGATCGGGTTGTTCGTTCCATTGGTTGGCTTCGTCGGAGGCGATTATCGCTTCAGACTGGGTATATTGCTCTTTTTGCTAACGGGCGCATTGTAGTCAGTAGTAAGGATGAATGGTGCATCGCCTTTCTCTCATGTTCTATCCTGTGTGGAATGAGTTTTCTGGGTTTTTGTCTGTCATCGAAGATTTTGTTGTGGCGGTTGAATCTATATCGACTCATTCTGGTGCCGCTGCGTTGGAGTTGACGGTTCTTAGTCAGCACCCTGTACAGACCGAGCTGACCTACTGAAACGCTCTGTCAAAACTGGCGTCTTCCTCGTTTGCTCACCTGAACAAAGAGGTTTTGGTGGAGGTAGTCCCCCAAAAAAGCATCGAACAGATCGAAGTCTTGGCTAAAGACAGCCCGGCCTCTTGGATGACTTCCCGTGAATTCCACTCACCGGAAGACTAACTTGACCGTCGAAGTTTCCCCGGGTACAACCTCGGGACTCTCCTGTTAGTCACCCTAGAGACCTTTTCTTGTGTGTTTCGCAGGGTTTGGACACACTCTTCTCATCAGCACGTCGAGCTCAGTAGGTGAGCTCTTTCCGGGGAAACCGCAGCACTTGTTCAAATGGTAACTTGCTTTCTTTTTTATTTTTCTTCTAATTAACCTCAAAAAACTTTATATATACTTTTATTTTATGTCTTTGTAGGTGTTTCAGGAATATATTAGATATGTTATTGCATTGATATTCGTCTTATCAGTTGACCTTTGGTCATCGCTTCTGATTCTTGGCGTCAATCCACAGTTCGTGATGTTTTTTCTGGTTTTCATTTTGTCACTTGTGACGTTTTTAGTTTTAAATTTTATTTGGAGCGATCGGGTTGTTCGTTCCATTGGTTGGCTTCGTCAGAGGCGATTAGCGCTTCAGACTGGATATATTGCTCTTTTTGCTTACGGGCGCATTGTAGTCAGTAGTAAGGATGAATGGTGCGTCGCCTTTCTCTCATATTCTATCCTGTGTGGAATGAGTTTTCTGGATTTTTGTCTGTCATCGAAGATTTTGTTGTGGCGGTTGAATCTATATCGACTCATTCTGGTGCCGCTGCGTTGGAGTTGACGGTTCTTAGTCAGCACCCTGTACAGACCGAGCTGACCTACTGAAACGCTCTGTCAAAACTGGCGTCTTCCTCGTTTGCTCACCTGAACAAAGAGGTTTTGGTGGAGGTAGTCCCCCAAAAAAGCATCGAACAGATCGAAGTCTTGGCTAAAGACAGCCCGGCCTCTTGGATGACTTCCCGTGAATTCCACTCACCGGAAGACTAACTTGACCGTCGAAATTTCCCCGGGTACAACCTCGGGACTCTCCTGTTAGTCACCCTAAAGACCTTTTCTTGTTTGTTTTGCAGGGTTTGGACACACTCTTCTTATCAGCACGTCGAGCTCAGTAGGTGAGCTCTTTCCGGGGAAACCGCAGCACTTGTTCAAATGGTAACTTGCTTTCTTTTTTATTTTTCTTCTAATTAACCTCAAAAAACTTTATATATACTTTTATTTTATGTCTTTGTAGGTGTTTCAGGAATATATTAGATATGTTATTGCATTGATATTCGTATTATCAGTTGACCTTTGGTCATCGCTTCTGATTCTTGGCGTCAATCCACAGTTCGTGATGTTTTTTCTGGTTTTCATTTTGTCACTTGTGACGTTTTTAGTTTTAAATTTTATTTGGAGCGATCGGGTTGTTCGTTCCATTGGTTGGCTTCGTCGGAGGCGATTAGCGCTTCAGACTGGGTATATTGCTCTTTTTGCTTACGGGCGCATTGTAGTCAGTAGTAAGGATGAATGGTGCGTCGCCTTTCTCTCATATTCTATCCTGTGTGGAATGAGTTTTCTGAGTTTTTGTCTGTCATCGAAGATTTTGTTGTGGCGGTTGAATCTATATCGACTCATTCTGGTGCCGCTGCGTTGGAGTTGACGGTTCTTAGTCAGCACCCTGTACAGACCGAGCTGACCTACTGAAACGCTCTGTCAAAACTGGCGTCTTCCTCGTTTGCTCACCTGAACAAAGAGGTTTTGGTGGAGGTAGTCCCCCAAAAAAGCATCGAACAGATCGAAGTCTTGGCTAAAGACAGCCCGGCCTCTTGGATGACTTCCCGTGAATTCCACTCACCGGAAGACTAACTTGACCGTCGAAGTTTCCCCGGGTACAACCTCGGGACTCTCCTGTTAGTCACCCTAGAGACCTTTTCTTGTGTGTTTCGCAGGGTTTGGACACACTCTTCTCATCAGCACGTCGAGCTCAGTAGGTGAGCTCTTTCCGGGGAAACCGCTGCACTTGTTCAAATGGTAACTTGCTTTCTTTTTTATTTTTCTTCTAATTAACCTCAAAAAACTTTATATATACTTTTATTTTATGTCTTTGTAGGTGTTTCAGGAATATATTAGATATGTTATTGCATTGATATTCGTCTTATCAGTTGACCTTTGGTCATCGCTTCTGATTCTTGGCGTCAATCCACAGTTCGTGATGTTTTTTCTGGTTTTCATTTTGTCACTTGTGACGTTTTTAGCTTTAAATTTTATTTGGAGCGATCGGGTTGTTCGTTCCATTGGTTGGCTTCGTCAGAAGCGATTAGCGCTTCAGACTGGATATATTGCTCTTTTTGCTTACGGGCGCATTGTAGTCAGTAGTAAGGATGAATGGTGCGTCGCCTTTCTCTCATATTCTATCCTGTGTGGAATGAGTTTTCTGGGTTTTTGTCTGTCATCGAAGATTTTGTTGTGGCGGTTGAATCTATATCGACTCATTCTGGTGCCGCTGCGTTGGAGTTGACGGTTCTTAGTCAGCACCCTGTACAGACCGAGCTGACCTACTGAAACGCTCTGTCAAAACTGGCGTCTTCCTCGTTTGCTCACCTGAACAAAGAGGTTTTGGTGGAGGTAGTCCCCCAAAAAAGCATCGAACAGATCGAAGTCTTGGCTAAAGACAGCCCGGCCTCTTGGATGACTTCCCGTGAATTCCACTCACCGGAAGACTAACTTGACCGTCGAAGTTTCCCCGGGTACAACCTCGGGACTCTCCTGTTAGTCACCCTAAAGACCTTTTCTTGTTTGTTTTGCAGGGTTTGAACACACTCTTCTTATCAGCACGTCGAGCTCAGTAGGTGAGATCGTTCCGGGGAAACCGCAGTAATTGTTCAAATGGTAACTTGCTTTCTTTTTTATTTTTCTTCTGATTAACCTCAAACAACTTTATATATACTTTTATTTTATGTCTTTGAAGGTGTTTCAGGAATATATTAGATATGTTATTGCATTGATATTCGTCTTATCAGTTGACCTTTGGTCATCTCTTCTGATTCTTGGTTTCAATCCACAGTTCGTGATGTTTTTTTTGGTTTTCATTTTGTCACTTGTGACGTTTTAAGTTTTAAATTTTATTTGGAGCGATCGGGTTGTTCGTTCCATTGGTTGGCTTCGTCAGAGGCGATTAGCGCTTCAGACTGGGTATATTGCTCTTTTTGCTTACGTCGCATTGTAGTCAGTAGTAAGGATGAATGGTGCGTCGCCTTTCTTTCATGTTCTATCCTGTGTGGAATGAGTTTTCTGGGTTTTTGTCTGTCATCGAAGATTTTGTTGTGGCGGTTGAATCTATATCGACTCATTCTGGTGCCGCTGCGTTGGAGTTGACAGTTCTTAGTCAGCACCCTGTACAGACCGAGCTGACCTAATGAAACGCTCTGTCAAAACTGGCGTCTTCCTCGTTTGCTCACCTGAACAAAGAGGTTTTGGTGGAGGTAGTCCCCCAAAAAAGCATCGAACAGATCGAAGTCTTGGCTAAAGACAGCCCGGCCTCTTGGATGACTTCCCGTGAATTTCACTCACCGGAAGACTAATTTGACCGTCGAAGTTTCCCCGGGTACAACCTCGGGACTCTCCTGTTAGTCACCCTGGAGACCTTTTCTTGTTTGTTTTGCAGGGTTTGGACACACTCTTCTCATCAGCACGTCGAGCTCAGTATGTGAGCTCGTTCCGGGGAAACCGCAGTAATTGTTCAAATGGTAACTTGCTTTCTTTTTTATTTTTCTTCTGATTAACCTCAAACAACTTTATATATACTTTTATTTTATGTCTTTGAAGGTGTTTCAGGAATATATTAGATATGTTATTGCATTGATATTCGTCTTATCAGTTGACCTTTGGTGATCTCTTCGGCTTCTTGGCTTCAATCCACAGTTCGTGATGTTTTTTCTGGTTTTCATTTTCTCACTTGTGACGTTTTTAGTTTTAAATTTTATTTGGAGCGATCGGGTTGTTCGTTCCATTGGTTGGCTTCGTCGGAGGCGATTAGCGCTTCAGACTGGGTATATTGCTCTTTTTGCTTACGGGCGCATTGTAGTCAGTAGTAAGGATGAATGGTGCGTCGCCTTTCTCTCATGTTCTATCCTGTGTGGAATGAGTTTTCTGGGTTTTTCTCTGTTGCCGAAGATTTTGTTGTGGCGGTTGAATCTATATCGACTCATTCTGATGCCGCTGCATTGGAGTTGATGGTACTTCGTCAGCACCCTGTACAGGCCAGCTGTGCTGCTGGCCTGTATATCTTGGCGAAAGCTATAATGGTAGGTCTGCGACCAACTTTTTATCTTCTTCTACATTTGGTGCTTTTCTGTCAAAAACTGCCTTAATTAGAATTTGTGATTTAGAATTAAAATGGCACTTTGTGTTTGCAGTGCGTTGGTGCTGACCCAACAGCGTTCCTTGGATGCCTGACCTTCCTCTACCCCGGGTGAACCACGGGTGGAGGCTGCTGGTAGAAGGAGATCTGCTGGCGGAACCGCATGTTTAACGGCAAAAGTTGACTGGCTGGAAGTCCCGAAAAATTTTAGCACTCAAAAGTACTCCGGTTATTGTTACATTTTTTAATGATTTTAACTTAATTTTTCATCCAAATTTGCATCCTGAAGGAGCGCTGCGGCTTCGCCGGACCGAGCTGACCTACTGAAACGCTCTGTCAAAACTGGCGTCTTCCTCGTTTGCTCACCTGAACAAAGAGGTTTTGGTGGAGGTAGTCCCCCAAAAAAGCATCGAACAGATCGAAGTCTTGGCTAAAGACAGCCCGGCCTCTTGGATGACTTCCCGTGAATTCCACTCACCGGAAGACTAACTTGACCGTCGAAGTTTCCCCGGGTACAACCTCGGGACTCTCCTGTTAGTCACCCTAGAGACCTTTTCTTGTGTGTTTCGCAGGGTTTGGACACACTCTTCTCATAAGCACGTCGAGCTCAGTAGGTGAGCTCTTTCCGGGGAAACCGCAGCACTTGTTCAAATGGTAACTTGCTTTCTTTTTTATTTTTCTTCTAATTAACCTCAAAAAACTTTATATATACTTTTATTTTATGTCTTTGTAGGTGTTTCAGGAATATATTAGATATGTTATTGCATTGATATTCGTCTTATCAGTTGACCTTTGGTCATCGCTTCTGATTCTTGGCGTCAATCCACAGTTCGTGATGTTTTTTCTGGTTTTCATTTTGTCACTTGTGACGTTTTTAGTTTTAAATTTTATTTGGAGCGATCGGGTTGTTCGTTTCATTGGTTGGCTTCGTCGGAGGCGATTAGCGCTTCAGACTGGGTATATTGCTCTTTTTTTTTAACGGGCGCATTGTAGTCAGTAGTAAGGATGAATGGTGCGTCGCCTTTCTCTCATGTTCTATCCTGTGTGGAATGAGTCTTCTGGGTTTTTGTCTGTCATCGAAGATTTTGTTGTGGCGGTTGAATCTATATCGACTCATTCTGGTGCCGCTGCGTTGGAGTTGACGGTTCTTAATCAGCACCCTGTACAGACCGAGCTGACCTACTGAAACGCTCTGTCAAAACTGGCGTCTTTCTCGTTTGCTCACCTGAACAAAGAGGTTTTGGTGGAGGTAGTCCCCCAAAAAAGCATCGAACAGATCGAAGTCTTGGCTAAAGACAGCCCGGCCTCTTGGATGACTTCCCGTGAATTCCACTCACCGGAAGACTAACTTGACCGTCGAAGTTTCCCCGGGTACAACCTCGGGACTCTCCTGTTAGTCACCCTAGAGACCTTTTCTTGTTTGTTTTGCAGGGTTTGGACACACTCTTCTCATCAGCACGTCGAGCTCAGTAGGTGAGCTCGTTCCGGGGAAACCGCAGTAATTGTTCAAATGGTAACTTGCTTTCTTTTTTATTTTTCTTCTGATTAACCTCAAAGAACTTTATATATACTTTTATTTTATGTCTTTGAAGGTGTTTCAGGAATATATTAGATATGTTATTGCATTGATATTCGTCTTATCAGTTGATCTTTGGTCATCTCTTCTGATTCTTGGCTTCAATCCACAGTTCGTGATGTTTTTTCTGGTTTTCATTTTCTCACTTGTGACGTTTTTAGTTTTAAATTTTATTTGGAGCGATCGGGTTGTTCGTTCCATTGGTTGGCTTCGTCGGAGGCGATTAGCGTTTCAGACTGGGTATATTGCTCTTTTTGCTTACGGGCGCATTGTAGTCAGTAGTAAGGATGAATGGTGCGTCGCCTTTCTCTCATGTTCTATCCTGTGTGGAATGAGTTTTCTGGGTTTTTCTCTGTTGCCGAAGATTTTGTTGTGACGGTTGAATCTATATCGACTCATTCTGGTGCCGCTGCATTGGAGTTGATGGTACTTCGTCAGCACCCTGTACAGGCCAGCTGTGCTGCTGGCCTGTATATCTTGGCGAAAGCTATAATGGTAGGTCTGCGACCAACTTTTTATCTTCTTCTACGTTTGGTGCTTTTCTGTCAAAAACTGCCTTAATTAGAATTTGTGATTTAGAATTAAAATGGCACTTTGTGTTTGCAGTGCGTTGGTGCTGACCCAACAGCGTTCCTTGGATGCCTGACCTTCCTCTACCCCGGGTGAACCACGGGTGGAGGCTGCTGGTAGAAGGAGATCTGCTGGCGGAACCGCATGTTTAACGGCAAAAGTTGACTGGCTGGAAGTCCCGAAAAATTTTAGCACTCAAAAGTACTCCGGTTATTGTTACATTTTTTAATGATTTTAGCTTAATTTTTCATCCAAATTTGCATCCTGAAGAAGCGCTGCGGCTTCGCCGGACCGAGCTGACCTACTGAAACGCTCTGTCAAAACTGGCGTCTTCCTCGTTTGCTCACCTGAACAAAGAGGTTTTGGTGGAGGTAGTCACCCAAAAAAGTATCGACCAGATCGAAGTTTTGGCTAAAGACAGCCCGGCCTCTTGGATGACTTCCCGTGAATTCCACTCACCGGAAGACAAACTTGACCGTCGAAGTGTCCCCGGGTACAACCTCGGGGCTCTCCAGTTAGTCACCCTAGAGACCTTTTCTTGTTTGTTTCGCAGGGTTTGGACACGCTGTTCTCATCAGCACGTCGAGCTCAGTAGGTGAGCTCGTTCCGGGGAAACCGCCTCGCTTGTTCAAATGGTACCTTGCTTTCTTTTTTATTCTTCTTCTAATTAACCACCAAGAACTTTATATATATTTTTATTCTATGTCTTTGTAGGCGTTTCAAGAATATATTAGATATGTTATTGCATTGATATTCGTCTTATCAGTTGACCTTTGGTCATCTCTTCTGATTCTTGGCGTCAATCCACAGTTCGTGATGTTTTTTCTGATTTTTATTTTTCCACAGTGACATTTTTAGTTTTAAATTTTATTTGGAGCGATCGGGTTGTTCGTTCCATTGGTTGGCTTCGTCGGAGGCGATTATCGCTTCAGACTGGGTATATTGCTCTTTTTGCTAACGGGCGCATTGTAGTCAGTAGTAAGGATGAATGGTGCATCGCCTTTCTCTCATGTTCTATCCTGTGTGGAATGAGTTTTCTGGGTTTTTGTCTGTCATCGAAGATTTTGTTGTGGCGGTTGAATCTATATCGACTCATTCTGGTGCCGCTGCGTTGGAGTTGACGGTTCTTAGTCAGCACCCTGTACAGACCGAGCTGACCTACTGAAACGCTCTGTCAAAACTGGCGTCTTCCTCGTTTGCTCACCTGAACAAAGAGGTTTTGGTGGAGGTAGTCCCCCAAAAAAGCATCGAACAGATCGAAGTCTTGGCTAAAGACAGCCCGGCCTCTTGGATGACTTCCCGTGAATTCCACTCACCGGAAGACTAACTTGACCGTCGAAGTTTCCCCGGGTACAACCTCGGGACTCTCCTGTTAGTCACCCTAGAGACCTTTTCTTGTGTGTTTCGCAGGGTTTGGACACACTCTTCTCATCAGCACGTCGAGCTCAGTAGGTGAGCTCTTTCCGGGGAAACCGCAGCACTTGTTCAAATGGTAACTTGCTTTCTTTTTTATTTTTCTTCTAATTAACCTCAAAAAACTTTATATATACTTTTATTTTATGTCTTTGTAGGTGTTTCAGGAATATATTAGATATGTTATTGCATTGATATTCGTCTTATCAGTTGACCTTTGGTCATCGCTTCTGATTCTTGGCGTCAATCCACAGTTCGTGATGTTTTTTCTGGTTTTCATTTTGTCACTTGTGACGTTTTTAGTTTTAAATTTTATTTGGAGCGATCGGGTTGTTCGTTCCATTGGTTGGCTTCGTCAGAGGCGATTAGCGCTTCAGACTGGATATATTGCTCTTTTTGCATACGGGCGCATTGTAGTCAGTAGTAAGGATGAATGGTGCGTCGCCTTTCTCTCATATTCTATCCTGTGTGGAATGAGTTTTCTGGGTTTTTGTCTGTCATCGAAGATTTTGTTGTGGCGGTTGAATCTATATCGACTCATTCTGGTGCCGCTGCGTTGGAGTTGACGGTTCTTAGTCAGCACCCTGTACAGACCGAGCTGACCTACTGAAACGCTCTGTCAAAACTGGCGTCTTCCTCGTTTGCTCACCTGAACAAAGAGGTTTTGGTGGAGGTAGTCCCCCAAAAAAGCATCGAACAGATCGAAGTCTTGGCTAAAGACAGCCCGGCCTCTTGGATGACTTCCCGTGAATTCCACTCACCGGAAGACTAACTTGACCGTCGAAATTTCCCCGGGTACAACCTCGGGACTCTCCTGTTAGTCACCCTAAAGACCTTTTCTTGTTTGTTTTGCAGGGTTTGGACACACTCTTCTTATCAGCACGTCGAGCTCAGTAGGTGAGCTCGTTCCGGGGAAACCGCAGTAATTGTTCAAATGGTAACTTGCTTTCTTTTTTATTTTTCTTCTGATTAACCTCAAACAACTTTATATATACTTTTATTTTATGTCTTTGAAGGTGTTTCAGGAATATATTAGATATGTTATTGCATTGATATTCGTCTTATCAGTTGACCTTTGGTCATCTCTTCTGATTCTTGGTTTCAATCCACAGTTCGTGATGTTTTTTCTGGTTTTCATTTTCTCACTTGTGTCGTTTTTAGTTTTAAATTTTATTTGGAGCGATCGGGTTGTTCGTTCCATTGGTTGGCGTCGTCGGAGGCGATTAGCGCTTCAAACTGGGTATATTGCTCTTTTTGCTTACGGGCGCATTGTAGTCAGTAGTAAGGATGAATGGTGCGTCGCCTTTCTCTCATGTTCTATCCTGTGTGGAATGAGTCTTCTGGGTTTTTGTCTGTCATCGAAGATTTTGTTGTGGCGGTTGAATCTATATCGACTCATTCTGGTGCCGCTGCGTTGGAGTTGACGGTTCTTAGTCAGCACCCTGTACAGACCGAGCTGACCTACTGAAACGCTCTGTCAAAACTGGCGTCTTCCTCGTTTGCTCACCTGAACAAAGAGGTTTTGGTGGAGGTAGTCCCCCAAAAAAGCATCGAACAGATCGAAGTCTTGGCTAAAGACAGCCCGGCCTCTTGGATGACTTCCCGTGAATTTCACTCACCGGAAGACTAATTTGACCGTCGAAGTTTCCCCGGGTACAACCTCGGGACTCTCCTGTTAGTCACCCTGGAGACCTTTTCTTGTTTGTTTTGCAGGGTTTGGACACACTCTTCTCATCAGCACGTCGAGCTCAGTATGTGAGCTCGTTCCGGGGAAACCGCAGTAATTGTTCAAATGGTAACTTGCTTTCTTTTTTATTTTTCTTCTGATTAACCTCAAACAACTTTATATATACTTTTATTTTATGTCTTTGAAGGTGTTTCAGGAATATATTAGATATGTTATTGCATTGATATTCGTCTTATCAGTTGACCTTTGGTGATCTCTTCGGCTTCTTGGCTTCAATCCACAGTTCGTGATGTTTTTTCTGGTTTTCATTTTCTCACTTGTGACGTTTTTAGTTTTAAATTTTATTTGGAGCGATCGGGTTGTTCGTTCCATTGGTTGGCTTCGTCGGAGGCGATTAGCGCTTCAGACTGGGTATATTGCTCTTTTTGCTTACGGGCGCATTGTAGTCAGTAGTAAGGATGAATGGTGCGTCGCCTTTCTCTCATGTTCTATCCTGTGTGGAATGAGTTTTCTGGGTTTTTCTCTGTTGCCGAAGATTTTGTTGTGGCGGTTGAATCTATATCGACTCATTCTGATGCCGCTGCATTGGACTTGATGGTACTTCGTCAGCACCCTGTACAGGCCAGCTGTGCTGCTGGCCTGTATATCTTGGCGAAAGCTATAATGGTAGGTCTGCGACCAACTTTTTATCTTCTTCTACATTTGGTGCTTTTCTGTCAAAAACTGCCTTAATTAGAATTTGTGATTTAGAATTAAAATGGCACTTTGTGTTTGCAGTGCGTTGGTGCTGACCCAACAGCGTTCCTTGGATGCCTGACCTTCCTCTACCCCGGGTGAACCACGGGTGGAGGCTGCTGGTAGTAGGAGATCTGCTGGCGGAACCGCATGTTTAACGGCAAAAGTTGACTGGCTGGAAGTCCCGAAAAATTTTAGCACTCAAAAGTACTCCGGTTATTGTTACATTTTTTAATGATTTTAACTTAATTTTTCATCCAAATTTGCATCCTGAAGGAGCGCTGCGGCTTCGCCGGACCGAGCTGACCTACTGAAACGCTCTGTCAAAACTGGCGTCTTCCTCGTTTGCTCACCTGAACAAAGAGGTTTTGGTGGAGGTAGTCCCCCAAAAAAGCATCGAACAGATCGAAGTCTTGGCTAAAGACAGCCCGGCCTCTTGGATGACTTCCCGTGAATTCCACTCACCGGAAGACTAACTTGACCGTCGAAGTTTCCCCGGGTACAACCTCGGGACTCTCCTGTTAGTCACCCTAGAGACCTTTTCTTGTGTGTTTCGCAGGGTTTGGACACACTCTTCTCATAAGCACGTCGAGCTCAGTAGGTGAGCTCTTTCCGGGGAAACCGCAGCACTTGTTCAAATGGTAACTTGCTTTCTTTTTTATTTTTCTTCTAATTAACCTCAAAAAACTTTATATATACTTTTATTTTATGTCTTTGTAGGTGTTTCAGGAATATATTAGATATGTTATTGCATTGATATTCGTCTTATCAGTTGACCTTTGGTCATCGCTTCTGATTCTTGGCGTCAATCCACAGTTCGTGATGTTTTTTCTGGTTTTCATTTTGTCACTTGTGACGTTTTTAGTTTTAAATTTTATTTGGAGCGATCGGGTTGTTCGTTTCATTGGTTGGCTTCGTCGGAGGCGATTAGCGCTTCAGACTGGGTATATTGCTCTTTTTTTTTAACGGGCGCATTGTAGTCAGTAGTAAGGATGAATGGTGCGTCGCCTTTCTCTCATGTTCTATCCTGTGTGGAATGAGTCTTCTGGGTTTTTGTCTGTCATCGAAGATTTTGTTGTGGCGGTTGAATCTATATCGACTCATTCTGGTGCCGCTGCGTTGGAGTTGACGGTTCTTAATCAGCACCCTGTACAGACCGAGCTGACCTACTGAAACGCTCTGTCAAAACTGGCGTCTTTCTCGTTTGCTCACCTGAACAAAGAGGTTTTGGTGGAGGTAGTCCCCCAAAAAAGCATCGAACAGATCGAAGTCTTGGCTAAAGACAGCCCGGTCTCTTGGATGACTTCCCGTGAATTTCACTCACCGGAAGACTAACTTGACCGTCGAAGTTTCCCCGGGTACAACCTCGGGACTCTCCTGTTAGTCACCCTAGAGACCTTTTCTTGTTTGTTTTGCAGGGTTTGGACACACTCTTCTCATCAGCACGTCGAGCTCAGTAGGTGAGCTCGTTCCGGGGAAACCGCAGTAATTGTTCAAATGGTAACTTGCTTTCTTTTTTATTTTTCTTCTGATTAACCTCAAAGAACTTTATATATACTTTTATTTTATGTCTTTGAAGGTGTTTCAGGAATATATTAGATATGTTATTGCATTGATATTCGTCTTATCAGTTGATCTTTGGTCATCTCTTCTGATTCTTGGCTTCAATCCACAGTTCGTGATGTTTTTTCTGGTTTTCATTTTCTCACTTGTGACGTTTTTAGTTTTAAATTTTATTTGGAGCGATCGGGTTGTTCGTTCCATTGGTTGGCTTCGTCGGAGGCGATTAGCGTTTCAGACTGGGTATATTGCTCTTTTTGCTTACGGGCGCATTGTAGTCAGTAGTAAGGATGAATGGTGCGTCGCCTTTCTCTCATGTTCTATCCTGTGTGGAATGAGTTTTCTGGGTTTTTCTCTGTTGCCGAAGATTTTGTTGTGACGGTTGAATCTATATCGACTCATTCTGGTGCCGCTGCATTGGAGTTGATGGTACTTCGTCAGCACCCTGTACAGGCCAGCTGTGCTGCTGGCCTGTATATCTTGGCGAAAGCTATAATGGTAGGTCTGCGACCAACTTTTTATCTTCTTCTACGTTTGGTGCTTTTCTGTCAAAAACTGCCTTAATTAGAATTTGTGATTTAGAATTAAAATGGCACTTTGTGTTTGCAGTGCGTTGGTGCTGACCCAACAGCGTTCCTTGGATGCCTGACCTTCCTCTACCCCGGGTGAACCACGGGTGGAGGCTGCTGGTAGAAGGAGATCTGCTGGCGGAACCGCATGTTTAACGGCAAAAGTTGACTGGCTGGAAGTCCCGAAAAATTTTAGCACTCAAAAGTACTCCGGTTATTGTTACATTTTTTAATGATTTTAGCTTAATTTTTCATCCAAATTTGCATCCTGAAGAAGCGCTGCGGCTTCGCCGGACCGAGCTGACCTACTGAAACGCTCTGTCAAAACTGGCGTCTTCCTCGTTTGCTCACCTGAACAAAGAGGTTTTGGTGGAGGTAGTCACCCAAAAAAGTATCGACCAGATCGAAGTTTTGGCTAAAGACAGCCCGGCCTCTTGGATGACTTCCCGTGAATTCCACTCACCGGAAGACAAACTTGACCGTCGAAGTGTCCCCGGGTACAACCTCGGGGCTCTCCAGTTAGTCACCCTAGAGACCTTTTCTTGTTTGTTTCGCAGGGTTTGGACACGCTGTTCTCATCAGCACGTCGAGCTCAGTAGGTGAGCTCGTTCCGGGGAAACCGCCTCGCTTGTTCAAATGGTACCTTGCTTTCTTTTTTATTCTTCTTCTAATTAACCACCAAGAACTTTATATATATTTTTATTCTATGTCTTTGTAGGCGTTTCAAGAATATATTAGATATGTTATTGCATTGATATTCGTCTTATCAGTTGACCTTTGGTCATCTCTTCTGATTCTTGGCGTCAATCCACAGTTCGTGATGTTTTTTCTGATTTTTATTTTTCCACAGTGACATTTTTAGTTTTAAATTTTATTTGGAGCGATCGGGTTGTTCGTTCCATTGGTTGGCTTCGTCGGAGGCGATTATCGCTTCAGACTGGGTATATTGCTCTTTTTGCTAACGGGCGCATTGTAGTCAGTAGTAAGGATGAATGGTGCATCGCCTTTCTCTCATGTTCTATCCTGTGTGGAATGAGTTTTCTGGGTTTTTGTCTGTCATCGAAGATTTTGTTGTGGCGGTTGAATCTATATCGACTCATTCTGGTGCCGCTGCGTTGGAGTTGACGGTTCTTAGTCAGCACCCTGTACAGACCGAGCTGACCTACTGAAACGCTCTGTCAAAACTGGCGTCTTCCTCGTTTGCTCACCTGAACAAAGAGGTTTTGGTGGAGGTAGTCCCCCAAAAAAGCATCGAACAGATCGAAGTCTTGACTAAAGACAGCCCGGCCTCTTGGATGACTTCCCGTGAATTCCACTCACCGGAAGACTAACTTGACCGTCGAAGTTTCCCCGGGTACAACCTCGGGACTCTCCTGTTAGTCACCCTAGAGACCTTTTCTTGTGTGTTTCGCAGGGTTTGGACACACTCTTCTCATCAGCACGTCGAGCTCAGTAGGTGAGCTCTTTCCGGGGAAACCGCAGCACTTGTTCAAATGGTAACTTGCTTTCTTTTTTATTTTTCTTCTAATTAACCTCAAAAAACTTTATATATACTTTTATTTTATGTCTTTGTAGGTGTTTCAGGAATATATTAGATATGTTATTGCATTGATATTCGTCTTATCAGTTGACCTTTGGTCATCGCTTCTGATTCTTGGCGTCAATCCACAGTTCGTGATGTTTTTTCTGGTTTTCATTTTGTCACTTGTGACGTTTTTAGTTTTAAATTTTATTTGGAGCGATCGGGTTGTTCGTTCCATTGGTTGGCTTCGTCAGAGGCGATTAGCGCTTCAGACTGGATATATTGCTCTTTTTGCATACGGGCGCATTGTAGTCAGTAGTAAGGATGAATGGTGCGTCGCCTTTCTCTCATATTCTATCCTGTGTGGAATGAGTTTTCTGGGTTTTTGTCTGTCATCGAAGATTTTGTTGTGGCGGTTGAATCTATATCGACTCATTCTGGTGCCGCTGCGTTGGAGTTGACGGTTCTTAGTCAGCACCCTGTACAGACCGAGCTGACCTACTGAAACGCTCTGTCAAAACTGGCGTCTTCCTCGTTTGCTCACCTGAACAAAGAGGTTTTGGTGGAGGTAGTCCCCCAAAAAAGCATCGAACAGATCGAAGTCTTGGCTAAAGACAGCCCGGCCTCTTGGATGACTTCCCGTGAATTCCACTCACCGGAAGACTAACTTGACCGTCGAAATTTCCCCGGGTACAACCTCGGGACTCTCCTGTTAGTCACCCTAAAGACCTTTTCTTGTTTGTTTTGCAGGGTTTGGACACACTCTTCTTATCAGCACGTCGAGCTCAGTAGGTGAGCTCGTTCCGGGGAAACCGCAGTAATTGTTCAAATGGTAACTTGCTTTCTTTTTTATTTTTCTTCTGATTAACCTCAAACAACTTTATATATACTTTTATTTTATGTCTTTGAAGGTGTTTCAGGAATATATTAGATATGTTATTGCATTGATATTCGTCTTATCAGTTGACCTTTGGTCATCTCTTCTGATTCTTGGTTTCAATCCACAGTTCGTGATGTTTTTTCTGGTTTTCATTTTCTCACTTGTGTCGTTTTTAGTTTTAAATTTTATTTGGAGCGATCGGGTTGTTCGTTCCATTGGTTGGCGTCGTCGGAGGCGATTAGCGCTTCAAACTGGGTATATTGCTCTTTTTGCTTACGGGCGCATTGTATCTTTTTTATTTTTCTTCTGATTAACCTCAAACAACTTTATATATACTTTTATTTTATGTCTTTGAAGGTGTTTCAGGAATATATTAGATATGTTATTGCATTGATATTCGTCTTATCAGTTGACCTTTGGTCATCTCTTCTGATTCTTGGTTTCAATCCACAGTTCGTGATGTTTTTTCTGGTTTTCATTTTCTCACTTGTGTCGTTTTTAGTTTTAAATTTTATTTGGAGCGATCGGGTTGTTCGTTCCATTGGTTGGCGTCGTCGGAGGCGATTAGCGCTTCAAACTGGGTATATTGCTCTTTTTGCTTACGGGCGCATTGTAGTCAGTAGTAAGGATGAATGGTGCGTCGCCTTTCTCTCATGTTCTATCCTGTGTGGAATGAGTCTTCTGGGTTTTTGTCTGTCATCGAAGATTTTGTTGTGGCGGTTGAATCTATATCGACTCATTCTGGTGCCGCTGCGTTGGAGTTGACGGTTCTTAATCAGCACCCTGTACAGACCGAGCTGACCTACTGAAACGCTCTGTCAAAACTGGCGTCTTTCTCGTTTGCTCACCTGAACAAAGAGGTTTTGGTGGAGGTAGTCCCCCAAAAAAGCATCGAACAGATCGAAGTCTTGGCTAAAGACAGCCCGGCCTCTTGGATGACTTCCCGTGAATTCCACTCACCGGAAGACTAACTTGACCGTCGAAGTTTCCCCGGGTACAACCTCGGGACTCTCCTGTTAGTCACCCTAGAGACCTTTTCTTGTTTGTTTTGCAGGGTTTGGACACACTCTTCTCATCAGCACGTCGAGCTCAGTAGGTGAGCTCGTTCCGGGGAAACCGCAGTAATTGTTCAAATGGTAACTTGCTTTCTTTTTTATTTTTCTTCTGATTAACCTCAAAGAACTTTATATATACTTTTATTTTATGTCTTTGAAGGTGTTTCAGGAATATATTAGATATGTTATTGCATTGATATTCGTCTTATCAGTTGATCTTTGGTCATCTCTTCTGATTCTTGGCTTCAATCCACAGTTCGTGATGTTTTTTCTGGTTTTCATTTTCTCACTTGTGACGTTTTTAGTTTTAAATTTTATTTGGAGCGATCGGGTTGTTCGTTCCATTGGTTGGCTTCGTCGGAGGCGATTAGCGTTTCAGACTGGGTATATTGCTCTTTTTGCTTACGGGCGCATTGTAGTCAGTAGTAAGGATGAATGGTGCGTCGCCTTTCTCTCATGTTCTATCCTGTGTGGAATGAGTTTTCTGGGTTTTTCTCTGTTGCCGAAGATTTTGTTGTGACGGTTGAATCTATATCGACTCATTCTGGTGCCGCTGCATTGGAGTTGATGGTACTTCGTCAGCACCCTGTACAGGCCAGCTGTGCTGCTGGCCTGTATATCTTGGCGAAAGCTATAATGGTAGGTCTGCGACCAACTTTTTATCTTCTTCTACGTTTGGTGCTTTTCTGTCAAAAACTGCCTTAATTAGAATTTGTGATTTAGAATTAAAATGGCACTTTGTGTTTGCAGTGCGTTGGTGCTGACCCAACAGCGTTCCTTGGATGCCTGACCTTCCTCTACCCCGGGTGAACCACGGGTGGAGGCTGCTGGTAGAAGGAGATCTGCTGGCGGAACCGCATGTTTAACGGCAAAAGTTGACTGGCTGGAAGTCCCGAAAAATTTTAGCACTCAAAAGTACTCCGGTTATTGTTACATTTTTTAATGATTTTAGCTTAATTTTTCATCCAAATTTGCATCCTGAAGAAGCGCTGCGGCTTCGCCGGACCGAGCTGACCTACTGAAACGCTCTGTCAAAACTGGCGTCTTCCTCGTTTGCTCACCTGAACAAAGAGGTTTTGGTGGAGGTAGTCACCCAAAAAAGTATCGACCAGATCGAAGTTTTGGCTAAAGACAGCCCGGCCTCTTGGATGACTTCCCGTGAATTCCACTCACCGGAAGACAAACTTGACCGTCGAAGTGTCCCCGGGTACAACCTCGGGGCTCTCCAGTTAGTCACCCTAGAGACCTTTTCTTGTTTGTTTCGCAGGGTTTGGACACGCTGTTCTCATCAGCACGTCGAGCTCAGTAGGTGAGCTCGTTCCGGGGAAACCGCCTCGCTTGTTCAAATGGTACCTTGCTTTCTTTTTTATTCTTCTTCTAATTAACCACCAAGAACTTTATATATATTTTTATTCTATGTCTTTGTAGGCGTTTCAAGAATATATTAGATATGTTATTGCATTGATATTCGTCTTATCAGTTGACCTTTGGTCATCTCTTCTGATTCTTGGCGTCAATCCACAGTTCGTGATGTTTTTTCTGATTTTTATTTTTCCACAGTGACATTTTTAGTTTTAAATTTTATTTGGAGCGATCGGGTTGTTCGTTCCATTGGTTGGCTTCGTCGGAGGCGATTATCGCTTCAGACTGGGTATATTGCTCTTTTTGCTAACGGGCGCATTGTAGTCAGTAGTAAGGATGAATGGTGCATCGCCTTTCTCTCATGTTCTATCCTGTGTGGAATGAGTTTTCTGGGTTTTTGTCTGTCATCGAAGATTTTGTTGTGGCGGTTGAATCTATATCGACTCATTCTGGTGCCGCTGCGTTGGAGTTGACGGTTCTTAGTCAGCACCCTGTACAGACCGAGCTGACCTACTGAAACGCTCTGTCAAAACTGGCGTCTTCCTCGTTTGCTCACCTGAACAAAGAGGTTTTGGTGGAGGTAGTCCCCCAAAAAAGCATCGAACAGATCGAAGTCTTGGCTAAAGACAGCCCGGCCTCTTGGATGACTTCCCGTGAATTCCACTCACCGGAAGACTAACTTGACCGTCGAAGTTTCCCCGGGTACAACCTCGGGACTCTCCTGTTAGTCACCCTAGAGACCTTTTCTTGTGTGTTTCGCAGGGTTTGGACACACTCTTCTCATCAGCACGTCGAGCTCAGTAGGTGAGCTCTTTCCGGGGAAACCGCAGCACTTGTTCAAATGGTAACTTGCTTTCTTTTTTATTTTTCTTCTAATTAACCTCAAAAAACTTTATATATACTTTTATTTTATGTCTTTGTAGGTGTTTCAGGAATATATTAGATATGTTATTGCATTGATATTCGTCTTATCAGTTGACCTTTGGTCATCGCTTCTGATTCTTGGCGTCAATCCACAGTTCGTGATGTTTTTTCTGGTTTTCATTTTCTCACTTGTGACGTTTTTAGTTTTAAATTTTATTTGGAGCGATCGGGTTGTTCGTTCCATTGGTTGGCTTCGTCAGAGGCGATTAGCGCTTCAGACTGGATATATTGCTCTTTTTGCATACGGGCGCATTGTAGTCAGTAGTAAGGATGAATGGTGCGTCGCCTTTCTCTCATATTCTATCCTGTGTGGAATGAGTTTTCTGGGTTTTTGTCTGTCATCGAAGATTTTGTTGTGGCGGTTGAATCTATATCGACTCATTCTGGTGCCGCTGCGTTGGAGTTGACGGTTCTTAGTCAGCACCCTGTACAGACCGAGCTGACCTACTGAAACGCTCTGTCAAAACTGGCGTCTTTCTCGTTTGCTCACCTGAACAAAGAGGTTTTGGTGGAGGTAGTCCCCCAAAAAAGCATCGAACAGATCGAAGTCTTGGCTAAAGACAGCCCGGCCTCTTGGATGACTTCCCGTGAATTCCACTCACCGGAAGACTAACTTGACCGTCGAAATTTCCCCGGGTACAACCTCGGGACTCTCCTGTTAGTCACCCTAGAGACCTTTTCTTGTTTGTTTTGCAGGGTTTGGACACACTCTTCTTATCAGCACGTCGAGCTCAGTAGGTGAGCTCGTTCCGGGGAAACCGCAGTAATTGTTCAAATGGTAACTTGCTTTCTTTTTTATTTTTCTTCTGATTAACCTCAAACAACTTTATATATACTTTTATTTTATGTCTTTGAAGGTGTTTCAGGAATATATTAGATATGTTATTGCATTGATATTCGTCTTATCAGTTGACCTTTGGTCATCTCTTCTGATTCTTGGTTTCAATCCACAGTTCGTGATGTTTTTTCTGGTTTTCATTTTCTCACTTGTGTCGTTTTTAGTTTTAAATTTTATTTGGAGCGATCGGGTTGTTCGTTCCATTGGTTGGCGTCGTCGGAGGCGATTAGCGCTTCAAACTGGGTATATTGCTCTTTTTGCTTACGGGCGCATTGTAGTCAGTAGTAAGGATGAATGGTGCGTCGCCTTTCTCTCATGTTCTATCCTGTGTGGAATGAGTTTTCTGGGTTTTTCTCTGTTGCCGAAGATTTTGTTGTGGCGGTTGAATCTATATCGACTCATTCTGATGCCGCTGCATTGGAGTTGATGGTACTTCGTCAGCACCCTGTACAGGCCAGCTGTGCTGCTGGCCTGTATATCTTGGCGAAAGCTATAATGGTAGGTCTGCGACCAACTTTTTATCTTCTTCTACGTTTGGTGCTTTTCTGTCAAAAACTGCCTTAATTAGAATTTGTGATTTAGAATTAAAATGGCACTTTGTGTTTGCAGTGCGTTGGTGCTGACCCAACAGCGTTCCTTGGATGCCTGACCTTCCTCTACCCCGGGTGAACCACGGGTGAAGGCTGCTGGTAGAAGGAGATCTGCTGACGGAACCGCATGTTTAACGGCAAAAGTTGACTGGCTGGAAGTCCCGAAAAATTTTAGCACTCAAAAGTACTCCGGTTATTGTTACATTTTTTAATGATTTTAGCTTAATTTTTCATCCAAATTTGCATCCTGAAGAAGCGCTGCGGCTTCGCCGGACCGAGCTGACCTACTGAAACGCTCTGTCAAAACTGGCGTCTTCCTCGTTAGCTCACCTGAACAAAGAGGTTTTGGTGGAGGTAGTCACCAAAAAAAGCATCGACCAGATCGAAGTTTTGGCTAAATACAGCCCGGCCTCTTGGATGACTTCCCGTGAATTTCACTCATCGGAAAACTAATTTGACCGTCGAAATGTCCCCGGGTACAACCTCGGGGCTCTCCAGTTAGTCACCCTAGAGACCTTTTCTTGTTTGTTTCGCAGGGTTTGGACACGCTGTTCTCATCAGCACGTCGAGCTCAGTAGGTGAGCTCGTTCCGGGGAAACCGCCTCGCTTGTTCAAATGGTAACTTGCTTTCTTTTTTATTCTTCTTCTAATTAACCACCAAGAACTTTATATATATTTTTATTCTATGTCTTTGTAGGCGTTTCAAGAATATATTAGATATGTTATTGCATTGATATTCGTCTTATCAGTTGACCTTTGGTCATCTCTTCTGATTCTTGGCGTCAATCCACAGTTCGTGATGTTTTTTCTGATTTTTATTTTTCCACCGTGACATTTTTAGTTTTAAATTTTATTTGGAGCGATCGGGTTGTTCGTTCCATTGGTTGGCTTCGTCGGAGGCGATTATCGCTTCAGACTGGGTATATTGCTCTTTTTGCTAACGGGCGCATTGTAGTCAGTAGTAAGGATGAATGGTGCGTCGCCTTTCTCTCATGTTCTATCCTGTGTGGAATGAGTTTTCTGGGTTTTTGTCTGTCATCGAAGATTTTGTTGTGGCGGTTGAATCTATATCGACTCATTCTGGTGCCGCTGCGTTGGAGTTGACGGTTCTTAGTCAGCACCCTGTACAGACCGAGCTGACCTACTGAAACGCTCTGTCAAAACTGGCGTCTTCCTCGTTTGCTCACCTGAACAAAGAGGTTTTGGTGGAGGTAGTCCCCCAAAAAAGCATCGAACAGATCGAAGTTTTGGCTAAAGACAGCCCGGCCTCTTGGATGACTTCCCGTGAATTCCACTCACCGGAAGACTAACTTGACCGTCGAAGTTTCCCCGGGTACAACCTCGGGACTCTCCTGTTAGTCACCCTAGAGACCTTTTCTTGTGTGTTTCGCAGGGTTTGGACACACTCTTCTCATCAGCACGTCGAGCTCAGTAGGTGAGCTCTTTCCGGGGAAATCGCAGCACTTGTTCAAATGGTAACTTGCTTTCTTTTTTATTTTTCTTCTAATTAACCTCAAAAAATTTTATATATACTTTTATTTTATGTCTTTGTAGGTGTTTCAGGAATATATTAGATATGTTATTGCATTGATATTCGTCTTGTCAGTTGACCTTTGGTCATCGCTTCTGATTCTTGGCGTCAATCCACAGTTCGTGATGTTTTTTCTGGTTTTCATTTTGTCACTTGTGACGTTTTTAGTTTTAAATTTTATTTGGAGCGATCGGGTTGTTCGTTCCATTGGTTGGCTTCGTCGGAGGCGATTAGCGCTTCAGACTGGGTATATTGCTCTTTTTGCTTACGGGCGCATTGTAGTCAGTAGTAAGGATGAATGGTGCGTCGCCTTTCTCTCATGTTCTATCCTGTGTGGAATGAGTCTTCTGGGTTTTTGTCTGTCATCGAAGATTTTGTTGTGGCGGTTGAATCTATATCGACTCATTCTGGTGCCGCTGCGTTGGAGTTGACGGTTCTTAATCAGCACCCTGTACAGACCGAGCTGACCTACTGAAACACTCTGTCAAAACTGGCGTCTTCCTCGTTTGCTCACCTGAACAAAGAGGTTTTGGTGGAGGTAGTCCCCCAAAAAAGCATCGAACAGATCGAAGTCTTGGCTAAAGACAGCCCGACCTCTTGGATGACTTCCCGTGAATTCCACTCACCGGAAGACTAACTTGACCGTCGAAGTTTCCCCGGGTACAACCTCGGGACTCTCCTGTTAGTCACCCTAGAGACCTTTTCTTGTGTGTTTCGCAGGGTTTGGACACACTCTTCTCATCAGCACGTCGAGCTCAGTAGGTGAGCTCTTTCCGGGGAAACCGCAGCACTTGTTCAAATGGTAACTTGCTTTCTTTTTTATTTTTCTTCTAATTAACCTCAAAAAACTTTATATATACTTTTATTTTATGTCTTTGTAGGTGTTTCAGGAATATATTAGATATGTTATTGCATTGATATTCGTATTATCAGTTGACCTTTGGTCATCGCTTCTGATTCTTGGCGTCAATCCACAGTTCGTGATGTTTTTTCTGGTTTTCATTTTGTCACTTGTGACGTTTTTAGTTTTAAATTTTATTTGGAGCGTTCGGGTTGTTCGTTCCATTGGTTGGCTTCGTCGGAGGCGATTAGCGCTTCAGACTGGGTATATTGCTCTTTTTGCTTACGGGCGCATTGTAGTCAGTAGTAAGGATGAATGGTGCGTCGCCTTTCTCTCAGGTTCTATCCTGTGTGGAATGAATTTTCTGGGTTTTTCTCTGTCATCGAAGATTTTGTTGTGGCGGTTGAATCTATATCGACTCATTCTGGTGCCGCTGCGTTGGAGTTGACGGTTCTTAGTCAGCACCCTGTACAGACCGAGCTGACCTACTGAAACGCTCTGTCAAAACTGGCGTCTTCCTCGTTTGCTCACCTGAACAAAGAGGTTTTGGTGGAGGTAGTCCCCCAAATAAGCATCGAACAGATCGAAATCTTGGCTAAAGACAGCCCGGCCTCTTGGATGACTTCCCGTGAATTCCACTCACCGGAAGACTAACTTGACCGTCGAAGTTTCCCCGGGTACAACCTCGGGACTCTCCTGTTAGTCACCCTAGAGACCTTTTCTTGTGTGTTTCGCAGGGTTTGGACACACTCTTCTCATCAGCACGTCGAGCTCAGTAGGTGAGCTCTTTCCGGGGAAACCGCAGCACTTGTTCAAATGGTAACTTGCTTTCTTTTTTATTTTTCTTCTAATTAACCTCAAAAAACTTTATATATACTTTTATTTTATGTCTTTGTAGGTGTTTCAGGAATATATTAGATATGTTATTGCATTGATATTCGTCTTATCAGTTGACCTTTGGGCATCGCTTCTGATTCTTGGCGTCAATCCACAGTTCGTGATGTTCTTTCTGGTTTTCATTTTGTCACTTGTGACGTTTTTAGCTTTAAATTTTATTTGGAGCGATCGGGTTGTTCGTTCCATTGGTTGGCTTCGTCAGAAGCGATTAGCGCTTCAGACTGGATATATTGCTCTTTTTGCTTACGGGCGCATTGTAGTCAGTAGTAAGGATGAATGGTGCGTCGCCTTTCTCTCATATTCTATCCTGTGTGGAATGAGTTTTCTGGGTTTTTGTCTGTCATCGAAGATTTTGTTGTGGCGGTTGAATCTATATCGACTCATTCTGGTGCCGCTGCGTTGGAGTTGACGGTTCTTAGTCAGCACCCTGTACAGACCGAGCTGACCTACTGAAACGCTCTGTCAAAACTGGCGTCTTCCTCGTTTGCTCACCTGAACAAAGAGGTTTTGGTGGAGGTAGTCCCCCAAAAAAGCATCGAACAGATCGAAGTCTTGGCTAAAGACAGCCCGGCCTCTTGGATGACTTCCCGTGAATTCCACTCACCGGAAGACTAACTTGACCGTCGAAGTTTCCCCGGGTACAACCTCGGGACTCTCCTGTTAGTCACCCTAAAGACCTTTTCTTGTTTGTTTTGCAGGGTTTGAACACACTCTTCTTATCAGCACGTCGAGCTCAGTAGGTGAGATCGTTCCGGGGAAACCGCAGTAATTGTTCAAATGGTAACTTGCTTTCTTTTTTATTTTTCTTCTGATTAACCTCAAACAACTTTATATATACTTTTATTTTATGTCTTTGAAAGTGTTTCAGGAATATATTAGATATGTTATTGCATTGATATTCGTCTTATCAGTTGACCTTTGGTCATCTCTTCTGATTCTTGGCTTCAATCCACAGTTCGTGATGTTTTTTCTGGTTTTCATTTTCTCACTTGTGTCGTTTTTAGTTTTAAATTTTATTTGGAGCGATCGGGTTGTTCGTTCCATTGGTTGGCTTCGTCGGAGGCGATTAGCGCTTCAGACTGGGTATATTGCTCTTTTTGCTAACGGGCGCATTGTAGTCAGTAGTAAGGATGAATGGTGCGTCGCCTTTCTCTCATGTTCTATCCTGTGTGGAATGAGTTTTCTGGGTTTTTGTCTGTCATCGAAGATTTTGTTGTGGCGGTTGAATCTATATCGACTCATTCTGGTGCCGCTGCGTTGGAGTTGACGGTTTTTAATCAGCACCCTGTACAGACCGAGCTGACCTACTGAAACGCTCTGTCAAAACTGGCGTCTTTCTCGTTTGCTCACCTGAACAAAGAGGTTTTGGTGGAGGTAGTCCCCCAAAAAAGCATCGAACAGATCGAAGTCTTGGCTAAAGACAGCCCGGCCTCTTGGATGACTTCCCGTGAATTCCACTCACCGGAAGACTAACTTGACCGTCGAAGTTTCCCCGGGTACAACCTCGGGACTCTCCTGTTAGTCACCCTAGAGACCTTTTCTTGTTTGTTTTGCAGGGTTTGGACACACTCTTCTCATCAGCACGTCGAGCTCAGTAGGTGAGCTCGTTCCGGGGAAACCGCAGTAATTGTTCAAATGGTAACTTGCTTTCTTTTTTATTTTTCTTCTGATTAACCTCAAAGAACTTTATATATACTTTTATTTTATGTCTTTGAAGGTGTTTCAGGAATATATTAGATATGTTATTGCATTGATATTCGTCTTATCAGTTGACCTTTGGTCATCTCTTCTGATTCTTGGCTTCAATCCACAGTTCGTGATGTTTTTTCTGGTTTTCATTTTCTCACTTGTGACGTTTTTAGTTTTAAATTTTATTTGGAGCGATCGGGTTGTTCGTTCCATTGGTTGGCTTCGTCGGAGGCGATTAGCGTTTCAGACTGGGTATATTGCTCTTTTTGCTTACGGGCGCATTGTAGTCAGTAGTAAGGATGAATGGTGCGTCGCCTTTCTCTCATGTTCTATCCTGTGTGGAATGAGTTTTCTGGGTTTTTCTCTGTTGCCGAAGATTTTGTTGTGGCGGTTGAATCTATATCGACTCATTCTGGTGCCGCTGCATTGGAGTTGATGGTACTTCGTCAGCACCCTGTACAGGCCAGCTGTGCTGCTGGCCTGTATATCTTGGCGAAAGCTATAATGGTAGGTCTGCGACCAACTTTTTATCTTCTTCTACGTTTGGTGCTTTTCTGTCAAAAACTGCCTTAATTAGAATTTGTGATTTAGAATTAAAATGGCACTTTGTGTTTGCAGTGCGTTGGTGCTGACCCAACAGCGTTCCTTGGATGCCTGACCTTCCTCTACCCCGGGTGAACCACGGGTGGAGGCTGCTGGTAGAAGGAGATTTGCTGGCGGAACCGCATGTTTAACGGCAAAAGTTGACTGGCTGGAAGTCCCGAAAAATTTTAGCACTCAAAAGTACTCCGGTTATTGTTACATTTTTTAATGATTTTAGCTTAATTTTTCATCCAAATTTGCATCCTGAAGAAGCGCTGCGGCTTCGCCGGACCGAGCTGACCTACTGAAACGCTCTGTCAAAACTGGCGTCTTCCTCGTTTGCTCACCTGAACAAAGAGGTTTTGGTGGAGGTAATCACCCAAAAAAGTATCGACCAGATCGAAGTTTCGGCTAAAGACAGCCCGGCCTCTTGGATGACTTCCCGTGAATTCCACTCACCGGAAGACAAACTTGACCGTCGAAGTGTCCCCGGGTACAACCTCGGGGCTCTCCAGTTAGTCACCCTAGAGACCTTTTCTTGTTTGTTTCGCAGGGTTTGGACACGCTGTTCTCATCAGCACGTCGAGCTCAGTAGGTGAGCTCGTTCCGGGGAAACCGCCTCGCTTGTTCAAATGGTACCTTGCTTTCTTTTTTATTGTTCTTCTAATTAACCACCAAGAACTTTATATATATTTTTATTCTATGTCTTTGTAGGCGTTTCAAGAATATATTAGATATGTTATTGCATTCATATTCGTCTTATCAGTTGGCCTTTGGTCATCTCTTCTGATTTTTGGCGTCAATCCACAGTTCGTGATGTTTTTTCTGATTTTTATTTTTCCACAGTGACATTTTTAGTTTTAAATTTTATTTGGAGCGATCGGGTTGTTCGTTCCATTGGTTGGCTTCGTCGGAGGCGATTATCGCTTCAGACTGGGTATATTGCTCTTTTTGCTAACGGGCGCATTGTAGTCAGTAGTAAGGATGAATGGTGCATCGCCTTTCTCTCATGTTCTATCCTGTGTGGAATGAGTTTTCTGGGTTTTTGTCTGTCATCGAAGATTTTGTTGTGGCGGTTGAATCTATATCGACTCATTCTGGTGCCGCTGCGTTGGAGTTGACGGTTCTTAGTCAGCACCCTGTACAGACCGAGCTGACCTACTGAAACGCTCTGTCAAAACTGGCGTCTTCCTCGTTTGCTCACCTGAACAAAGAGGTTTTGGTGGAGGTAGTCCCCCAAAAAAGCATCGAACAGATCGAAGTCTTGGCTAAAGACAGCCCGGCCTCTTGGATGACTTCCCGTGAATTCCACTCACCGGAAGACTAACTTGACCGTCGAAGTTTCCCCGGGTACAACCTCGGGACTCTCCTGTTAGTCACCCTAGAGACCTTTTCTTGTGTGTTTCGCAGGGTTTGGACACACTCTTCTCATCAGCACGTCGAGCTCAGTAGGTGAGCTCTTTCCGGGGAAACCGCAGCACTTGTTCAAATGGTAACTTGCTTTCTTTTTTATTTTTCTTCTAATTAACCTCAAAAAACTTTATATATACTTTTATTTTATGTCTTTGTAGGTGTTTCAGGAATATATTAGATATGTTATTGCATTGATATTCGTCTTATCAGTTGACCTTTGGTCATCGCTTCTGATTCTTGGCGTCAATCCACAGTTCGTGATGTTTTTTCTGGTTTTCATTTTGTCACTTGTGACGTTTTTAGTTTTAAATTTTATTTGGAGCGATCGGGTTGTTCGTTCCATTGGTTGGCTTCGTCAGAGGCGATTAGCGCTTCAGACTGGATATATTGCTCTTTTGGCTTACGGGCGCATTGTAGTCAGTAGTAAGGATGAATGGTGCGTCGCCTTTCTCTCATATTCTATCCTGTGTGGAATGAGTTTTCTGGGTTTTTGTCTGTCATCGAAGATTTTGTTGTGGCGGTTGAATCCATATCGACTGATTCTGGTGCCGCTGCGTTGGAGTTGACGGTTCTTAGTCAGCACCCTGTACAGACCGAGCTGACCTACTGAAACGCTCTGTCAAAACTGGCGTCTTCCTCGTTTGCTCACCTGAACAAAGAGGTTTTGGTGGAGGTAGTCCCCCAAAAAAGCATCGAACAGATCGAAGTCTTGGCTAAAGACAGCCCGGCCTCTTGGATGACTTCCCGTGAATTCCACTCACCGGAAGACTAACTTGACCGTCGAAGTTTCCCCGGGTACAACCTCGGGACTCTCCTGTTAGTCACCCTAAAGACCTTTTCTTGTTTGTTTCGCAGGGTTTGGACACACTCTTCTTATCAGCACGTCGAGCTCAGTAGGTGAGCTCGTTCCGGGGAAACCGCAGTAATTGTTCAAATGGTAACTTGTTTTCTTTTTTATTTTTTTTCTGATTAACCTCAAACAACTTTATATATACTTTTATTTTATGTCTTTGCAGGTGTTTCAGGAATATATTAGATATGTTATTGCATTGATATTCGTCTTATCAGTTGACCTTTGGTCATCTCTTCTGATTCTTGGCTTCAATCCACAGTTCGTGATGTTTTTTCTGGTTTTCATTTTCTCACTTGTGTCGTTTTTAGTTTTAAATTTTATTTGGAGCGATCGGGTTGTTCGTTCCATTGGTTGGCTTCGTCGGAGGCGATTAGCGCTTCAGACTGGGTATATTGCTCTTTTTGCTTACGGGCGCATTGTAGTCAGTAGTAAGGATGAATGGTGCGTCGCCTTTCTCTCATGTTCTATCCTGTGTGGAATGAGTTTTCTGGGTTTTTCTCTGTTGCCGAAGATTTTGTTGTGGCGGTTGAATCTATATCGACTCATTCTGGTGCCGCTGCATTGGAGTTGATGGTACTTCGTCAGCACCCTGTACAGGCCAGCTGTGCTGCTGGCCTGTATATCTTGGCGAAAGCTATAATGGTAGGTCTGCGACCAACTTTTTATCTTCTTCTACGTTTGGTGCTTTTCTGTCAAAAACTGCCTTAATTAGAATTTGTGATTTAGAATTAAAATGGCACTTTGTGTTTGCAGTGCGTTGGTGCTGACCCAACAGCGTTCCTTGGATGCCTGACCTTCCTCTACCCCGGGTGAACCACGGGTGAAGGCTGCTGGTAGAAGGAGATCTGCTGGCGGAACCGCATGTTTAACGGCAAAAGTTGACTGGCTGGAAGTCCCGAAAAATTTTAGCACTCAAAAGTACTCCGGTTATTGTTACATTTTTTAATGATTTTAGCTTAATTTTTCATCCAAATTTGCATCCTGAAGAAGCGCTGCGGCTTCGCCGGACCGAGCTGACCTACTGAAACGCTCTGTCAAAACTGGCGTCTTCCTCGTTAGCTCACCTGAACAAAGAGGTTTTGGTGGAGGTAGTCACCCAAAAAAGCATCGACCAGATCGAAGTTTTGGCTAAAGACAGCCCGGCCTCTTGGATGACTTCCCGTGAATTTCACTCATCGGAAAACTAATTTGACCGTCGAAGTGTCCCCGGGTACAACCTCGGGGCTCCCAGTTAGTCACCCTAGAGACCTTTTCTTGTTTGTTTCGCAGGGTTTGGACACGCTGTTCTCATCAGCACGTCGAGCTCAGTAGGTGAGCTCGTTCAGGGGAAACCGCCTCGCTTGTTCAAATGGTAACTTGCTTTCTTTTTTATTCTTCTTCTAATTAACCACCAAGAACTTTATATATATTTTTATTCTATGTCTTTGTAGGCGTTTCAAGAATATATTAGATATGTTATTGCATTGATATTCGTCTTATCAGTTGACCTTTGGTCATCTCTTCTGATTCTTGGCGTCAATCCACAGTTCGTGATGTTTTTTCTGATTTTTATTTTTCCACCGTGACATTTTTAGTTTTAAATTTTATTTGGAGCGATCGGGTTGTTCGTTCCATTGGTTGGCTTCGTCGGAGGCGATTATCGCTTCAGACTGGGTATATTGCTCTTTTTGCTAACGGGCGCATTGTAGTCAGTAGTAAGGATGAATGGTGCGTCGCCTTTCTCTGATGTTCTATCCTGTGTGGAATGAGTTTTCTGGGTTTTTGTCTGTCATCGAAGATTTTGTTGTGGCGGTTGAATGTATATCGACTCATTCTGGTGCCGCTGCGTTGGAGTTGACGGTTCTTAGTCAGCACCCTGTACAGACCGAGCTGACCTACTGAAACGCTCTGTCAAAACTGGCGTCTTCCTCGTTTGCTCACCTGAACAAAGAGGTTTTGGTGGAGGTAGTCCCCCAAAAAAGCATCGAACAGATCGAAGTCTTGGCTAAAGACAGCCCGGCCTCTTGGATGACTTCCCGTGAATTCCACTCACCGGAAGACTAACTTGACCGTCGAAGTTTCCCCGGGTACAACCTCGGGACTCTCCTGTTAGTCACCCTAGAGACCTTTTCTTGTGTGTTTCGCAGGGTTTGGACACACTCTTCTCATCAGCACGTCGAGCTCAGTAGGTGAGCTCTTTCCGGGGAAATCGCAGCACTTGTTCAAATGGTAACTTGCTTTCTTTTTTATTTTTCTTCTAATTAACCTCAAAAAATTTAATATATACTTTTATTTTATGTCTTTGTAGGTGTTTCAGGAATATATTAGATATGTTATTGCATTGATATTCGTCTTATCAGTTGACCTTTGGTCATCGCTTCTGATTCTTGGCGTCAATCCACAGTTCGTGATGTTTTTTCTGGTTTTCATTTTGTCACTTGTGACGTTTTTAGTTTTAAATTTTATTTGGAGCGATCGGGTTGTTCGTTCCATTGGTTGGCTTCGTCGGAGGCGATTAGCGCTTCAGACTGGGTATATTGCTCTTTTTGCTTACGGGCGCATTGTAGTCAGTAGTAAGGATGAATTGTGCGTCGCCTTTCTCTCATGTTCTATCCTGTGTGGAATGAGTTTTCTGGATTTTTGTCTGTCGTCGAAGATTTTGTTGTGGCGGTTGAATCTATATCGACTCATTCTGGTGCCGCTGCGTTGGAGTTGACGGTTCTTAGTCAGCACCCTGTACAGACCGAGTTGACCTACTGAAACGCTCTGTCAAAACTGACGTCTTCCTCGTTTGCTCACCTGAACAAAGAGGTTTTGGTGGAGGTAGTCCCCCAAAAAGCATCGAACAGATCGCAGTCTTGGCTAAAGACAGCCTGGCCTCTTGGATGACTTCCCGTGAATTCCACTCACCGGAAGACTAACTTGACCGTCGAAGTTTCCCCGGGTACAACCTCGGGACTTTCCTGTTAGTCACCCTAGAGACCTTTTCTTGTGTGTTTCGCAGGGTTTGGACACACTCTTCTCATCAGCACGTCGAGCTCAGTAGGTGAGCTCTTTCCGGAGAAACCGCAGCACTTGTTCAAATGGTAACTTGCTTTCTTTTTTATTTTTCTTCTAATTAACCTCAAAAAACTTTATATATACTTTTATTTTATGTCTTTGTAGGTGTTTCAGGAATATATTAGATATGTTATTGCATTGATATTCGTCTTATCAGTTGACCTTTGGTCATCGCTTCTGATTCTTGGCGTCAATCCACAGTTCGTGATGTTTTTTCTGGTTTTCATTTTGTCACTTGTGACGTTTTTAGTTTTAAATTTTATTTGGAGCGATCGGGTTGTTCGTTCCATTGGTTGGCATCGTCGGAAGCGATTAGCGCTTCAGACTGGGTATATTGCTCTTTTTGCTTACGGGCGCATTGTAGTCAGTAGTAAGGATGAATTGTGCGTCGCCTTTCTCTCATGTTCTATCCTGTGTGGAATGAGTTTTCTGGATTTTTGTCTGTCGTCGAAGATTTTGTTGTGGCGGTTGAATCTATATCGACTCATTCTGGTGCCGCTGCGTTGGAGTTGACGGTTCTTAGTCAGCACCCTGTACAGACCGAGTTGACCTACTGAAACGCTCTGTCAAAACTGACGTCTTCCTCGTTTGCTAACCTGAACAAAGAGGTTTTGGTGGAGGTAGTCCCCCAAAAAGCATCGAACAGATCGCAGTCTTGGCTAAAGACAGCCTGGCCTCTTGGATGACTTCCCGTGAATTCCACTCACCGGAAGACTAACTTGACCGTCGAAGTTTTTACCCGGGTACAACCTCGGGACTTTCCTTTTAGTCACCCTAGAGACCTTTTCTTGTGTGTTTCGCAGGGTTTGGACACACTCTTCTCATCAGCACGTCGAGCTCAGTAGGTGAGCTCTTTCCGGGGAAACCGCAGCACTTGTTCAAATGGTAACTTGCTTTCTTTTTTATTTTTCTTCTAATTAACCTCAAAAAACTTTATATATACTTTTATTTTATGTCTTTGTAGGTGTTTCAGGAATATATTAGATATGTTATTGCATTGATATTCGTCTTATCAGTTGACCTTTGGTCATCGCTTCTGATTCTTGGCGTCAATCCACAGTTCGTGATATTTTTTCTGGTTTTCATTTTGTCACTTGTGACGTTTTTAGTTTTAAATTTTATTTGGAGCGATCGGGTTGTTCGTTCCATTGGTTGGCTTCGTCAGAGGCGATTAGCGCTTCAGACTGGATATATTGCTCTTTTTGCTTACGGGCGCATTGTAGTCAGTAGTAAGGATGAATGGTGCGTTGCCTTTCTCTCATGTTCTATCCTGTGTGGAATGAGTCTTCTGGGTTTTTGTCTGTCATCGAAGATTTTGTTGTGGCGGTTGAATCTATATCGACTCATTCTGGTGCCGCTGCGTTGGAGTTGACGGTTCTTAATCAGCACCCTGTACAGACCGAGCTGACCTACTGAAACGCTCTGTCAAAACTGGCGTCTTCCTCGTTTGCTCACCTGAACAAAGAGGTTTTGGTGGAGGTAGTCCCCCAAAAAAGCATCGAACAGATCGAAGTCTTGGCTAAAGACAGCCCGGCCTCTTGGATGACTTCCCGTGAATTCCACTCACCGGAAGATTAACTTGACCGTCGAACTTTCCCCGGGTACAACCTCGGGACTCTCCTGTTAGTCACCCTAGAGACCTTTTCTTGTGTGTTTCGCAGGGTTTGGACACACTCTTCTCATCAGCACGTCGAGCTCAGTAGGTGAGCTCTTTCCGGGGAAACCGCAGCACTTGTTCAAATGGTAACTTGCTTTCTTTTTTATTTTTCTTCTAATTAACCTCAAAAAACTTTATATATACTTTTATTTTATGTCTTTGTAGGTGTTTCAGGAATATATTAGATATGTTATTGCATTGATATTCGTCTTATCAGTTGACCTTTGGTCATCGCTTCTGATTCTTGGCGTCAATCCACAGTTCGTGATGTTTTTTCTGGTTTTCATTTTGTCACTTGTGACGTTTTTAGTTTTAAATTTTATTTGGAGCGATCGGGTTGTTCGTTCCATTGGTTGGCTTCGTCGGAGGCGATTAGCGCTTCAGACTGGATATATTGCTCTTTTTGCTTACGGGCGCATTGTAGTCAGTAGTAAGGATGAATGGTGCGTCGCCTTTCTCTCATATTCTATCCTGTGTGGAATGAGTTTTCTGGATTTTTGTCTGTCATCGAAGATTTTGTTGTGGCGGTTGAATCTATATCGACTCATTCTGGTGCCGCTGCGTTGGAGTTGACGGTTCTTAGTCAGCACCCTGTACAGACCGAGCTGACCTACTGAAACGCTCTGTCAAAACTGGCGTCTTCCTCGTTTGCTCACCTGAACAAAGAGGTTTTGGTGGAGGTAGTCCCCCAAAAAAGCATCGAACAGATCGAAGTCTTGGCTAAAGACAGCCCGGCCTCTTGGATGACTTCCCGTGAATTCCACTCACCGGAAGACTAACTTGACCGTCGAAGTTTCCCCGGGTACAACCTCGGGACTCTCCTGTTAGTCACCCTAGAGACCTTTTCTTGTGTGTTTCGCAGGGTTTGGACACACTCTTCTCATCAGCACGTCGAGCTCAGTAGGTGAGCTATTTCCGGGGAAATCGCAGCACTTGTTCAAATGGTAACTTGCTTTCTTTTTTATTTTTCTTCTAATTAACCTCAAAAAATTTTATATATACTTTTATTTTATGTCTTTGTAGGTGTTTCAGGAATATATTAGATATGTTATTGCATTGATATTCGTCTTATCAGTTGACCTTTGGTCATCGCTTCTGATTCTTGGCGTCAATCCACAGTTCGTGATGTTTTTTCTGGTTTTCATTTTGTCACTTGTGACGTTTTTAGTTTTAAATTTTATTTGGAGCGATCGGGTTGTTCGTTCCATTGGTTGGCTTCGTCGGAGGCGATTAGCGCTTCAGACTGGGTATATTGCTCTTTTTGCTTACGGGCGCATTGTAGTCTGTAGTAAGGATGAATGGTGCGTCGCCTTTCTCTCATGTTCTATCCTGTGTGGAATGAGTCTTCTGGGTTTTTGTCTGTCATCGAAGATTTTGTTGTGGCGGTTGAATCTATATCGACTCATTCTGGTGCCGCTGCGTTGGAGTTGACGGTTCTTAATCAGCACCCTGTACAGACCGAGCTGACCTACTGAAACGCTCTGTCAAAACTGGCGTCTTCCTCGTTTGCTCACCTGAACAAAGAGGTTTTGGTGGAGGTAGTCCCCCAAAAAAGCATCGAACAGATCGAAGTCTTGGCTAAAGACAGCCCGGCCTCTTGGATGACTTCCCGTGAATTCCACTCACCGGAAGACTAACTTGACCGTCGAAGTTTCCCCGGGTACAACCTCGGGACTCTCCTGTTAGTCACCCTAGAGACCTTTTCTTGTGTGTTTCGCAGGGTTTGGACACACTCTTCTCATCAGCACGTCGAGCTCAGTAGGTGAGCTCTTTCCGGGGAAATCGCAGCACTTGTTCAAATGGTAACTTGCTTTCTTTTTTATTTTTCTTCTAATTAACCTCAAAAAATTTTATATATACTTTTATTTTATGTCTTTGTAGGTGTTTCAGGAATATATTAGATATGTTATTGCATTGATATTCGTCTTATCAGTTGACCTTTGGTCATCGCTTCTGATTCTTGGCGTCAATCCACAGTTCGTGATGTTTTTTCTGGTTTTCATTTTGTCACTTGTGACGTTTTTAGTTTTAAATTTTATTTGGAGCGATCGGGTTGTTCGTTCCATTGGTTGGCTTCGTCGGAGGCGATTAGCGCTTCAGACTGGGTATATTGCTCTTTTTGCTTACGGGCGCATTGTAGTCTGTAGTAAGGATGAATGGTGCGTCGCCTTTCTCTCATGTTCTATCCTGTGTGGAATGAGTCTTCTGGGTTTTTGTCTGTCATCGAAGATTTTGTTGTGGCGGTTGAATCTATATCGACTCATTCTGGTGCCGCTGCGTTGGAGTTGACGGTTCTTAATCAGCACCCTGTACAGACCGAGCTGACCTACTGAAACGCTCTGTCAAAACTGGCGTCTTCCTCGTTTGCTCACCTGAACAAAGAGGTTTTGGTGGAGGTAGTCCCCCAAAAAAGCATCGAACAGATCGAAGTCTTGGCTAAAGACAGCCCGGCCTCTTGGATGACTTCCCGTGAATTCCACTCACCGGAAGACTAACTTGACCGTCGAAGTTTCCCCGGGTACAACCTCGGGACTCTCCTGTTAGTCACCCTAGAGACCTTTTCTTGTGTGTTTCGCAGGGTTTGGACATACTCTTCTCATCAGCACGTCGAGCTCAGTAGGTGAGCTCTTTCCGGGGAAACCGCAGCACTTGTTCAAATGGTAACTTGCTTTCTTTTTTATTTTTCTTCTAATTAACCTCAAAAAACTTTATATATACTTTTATTTTATGTCTTTGTAGGTGTTTCAGGAATATATTAGATATGTTATTGCATTGATATTCGTATTATCAGTTGACCTTTGGTCATCGCTTCTGATTCTTGGCGTCAATCCACAGTTCGTGATGTTTTTTCTGGTTTTCATTTTGTCACTTGTGACGTTTTTAGTTTTAAATTTTATTTGGAGCGATCGGGTTGTTCGTTCCATTGGTTGGCTTCGTCGGAGGCGATTAGCGCTTCAGACTGGGTATATTGCTCTTTTTGCTTACGGGCGCATTGTAGTCAGTAGTAAGGATGAATGGTGCGTCGCCTTTCTCTCATATTCTATCCTGTGTGGAATGAGTTTTCTGAGTTTTTGTCTGTCATCGAAGATTTTGTTGTGGCGGTTGAATCTATATCGACTCATTCTGGTGCCGCTGCGTTGGAGTTGACGGTTCTTAATCAGCACCCTGTACAGACCGAGCTGACCTACTGAAACGCTCTGTCAAAACTGGCGTCTTCCTCGTTTGCTCACCTGAACAAAGAGGTTTTGGTGGAGGTAGTCCCCCAAAAAAGCATCGAACAGATCGAAGTCTTGGCTAAAGACAGCCCGGCCTCTTGGATGACTTCCCGTGAATTCCACTCACCGGAAGACTAACTTGACCGTCGAAGTTTCCCCGGGTACAACCTCGGGACTCTCCTGTTAGTCACCCTAAAGACCTTTTCTTGTTTGTTTTGCAGGGTTTGAACACACTCTTCTTATCAGCACGTCGAGCTCAGTAGGTGAGCTCTTTCCGGGGAAACCGCAGCACTTGTTCAAATGGTAACTTGCTTTCTTTTTTATTTTTCTTCTAATTAACCTCAAAAAACTTTATATATACTTTTATTTTATGTCTTTGTAGGTGTTTCAGGAATATATTAGATATGTTATTGCATTGATATTCGTATTATCAGTTGACCTTTGGTCATCGCTTCTGATTCTTGGCGTCAATCCACAGTTCGTGATGTTTTTTCTGGTTTTCATTTTGTCACTTGTGACGTTTTTAGTTTTAAATTTTATTTGGAGCGATCGGGTTGTTCGTTCCATTGGTTGGCTTCGTCGGAGGCGATTAGCGCTTCAGACTGGGTATATTGCTCTTTTTGCTTACGGGCGCATTGTAGTCAGTAGTAAGGATGAATGGTGCGTCGCCTTTCTCTCATATTCTATCCTGTGTGGAATGAGTTTTCTGAGTTTTTGTCTGTCATCGAAGATTTTGTTGTGGCGGTTGAATCTATATCGACTTATTCTGGTGCCGCTGCGTTGGAGTTGACGGTTCTTAGTCAGCACCCTGTACAGACCGATCTGACCTACTGAAACGCTCTGTCAAAACTGGCGTCTTCCTCGTTTGCTCACCTGAACAAAGAGGTTTTGGTGGAGGTAGTCCCCCAAAAAAGCATCGAACAGATCGAAGTCTTGGCTAAAGACAGCCTGGCCTCTTGGATGACTTCCCGTGAATTCCACTCACCGGAAGACTAACTTGACCGTCGAAGTTTCCCCGGGTACAACCTCGGGACTCTCCTGTTAGTCACCCTAGAGACCTTTTCTTGTGTGTTTCGCAGGGTTTGGACACACTCTTCTCATCAGCACGTCGAGCTCAGTAGGTGAGCTCTTTCCGGGGAAACCGCTGCACTTGTTCAAATGGTAACTTGCTTTCTTTTTTATTTTTCTTCTAATTAACCTCAAAAAACTTTATATATACTTTTATTTTATGTCTTTGTAGGTGTTTCAGGAATATATTAGATATGTTATTGCATTGATATTCGTCTTATCAGTTGACCTTTGGTCATCGCTTCTGATTCTTGGCGTCAATCCACAGTTCGTGATGTTTTTTCTGGTTTTCATTTTGTCACTTGTGACGTTTTTAGCTTTAAATTTTATTTGGAGCGATCGGGTTGTTCGTTCCATTGGTTGGCTTCGTCAGAAGCGATTAGCGCTTCAGACTGGATATATTGCTCTTTTTGCTTACGGGCGCATTGTAGTCAGTAGTAAGGATGAATGGTGCGTCGCCTTTCTCTCATATTCTATCCTGTGTGGAATGAGTTTTCTGGGTTTTTGTCTGTCATCGAAGATTTTGTTGTGGCGGTTGAATCTATATCGACTCATTCTGGTGCCGCTGCGTTGGAGTTGACGGTTCTTAGTCAGCACCCTGTACAGACCGAGCTGACCTACTGAAACGCTCTGTCAAAACTGGCGTCTTCCTCGTTTGCTCACCTGAACAAAGAGGTTTTGGTGGAGGTAGTCCCCCAAAAAAGCATCGAACAGATCGAAGTCTTGGCTAAAGACAGCCCGGCCTCTTGGATGACTTCCCGTGAATTCCACTCACCGGAAGACTAACTTGACCGTCGAAGTTTCCCCGGGTACAACCTCGGGACTCTCCTGTTAGTCACCCTAAAGACCTTTTCTTGTTTGTTTTGCAGGGTTTGAACACACTCTTCTTATCAGCACGTCGAGCTCAGTAGGTGAGATCGTTCCGGGGAAACCGCAGTAATTGTTCAAATGGTAACTTGCTTTCTTTTTTATTTTTCTTCTGATTAACCTCAAACAACTTTATATATACTTTTATTTTATGTCTTTGAAGGTGTTTCAGGAATATATTAGATATGTTATTGCATTGATATTCGTCTTATCAGTTGACCTTTGGTCATCTCTTCTGATTCTTGGTTTCAATCCACAGTTCGTGATGTTTTTTTTGGTTTTCATTTTGTCACTTGTGACGTTTTAAGTTTTAAATTTTATTTGGAGCGATCGGGTTGTTCGTTCCATTGGTTGGCTTCGTCAGAGGCGATTAGCGCTTCAGACTGGGTATATTGCTCTTTTTGCTTACGTCGCATTGTAGTCAGTAGTAAGGATGAATGGTGCGTCGCCTTTCTTTCATGTTCTATCCTGTGTGGAATGAGTTTTCTGGGTTTTTGTCTGTCATCGAAGATTTTGTTGTGGCGGTTGAATCTATATCGACTCATTCTGGTGCCGCTGCGTTGGAGTTGACAGTTCTTAGTCAGCACCCTGTACAGACCGAGCTGACCTAATGAAACGCTCTGTCAAAACTGGCGTCTTCCTCGTTTGCTCACCTGAACAAAGAGGTTTTGGTGGAGGTAGTCCCCCAAAAAAGCATCGAACAGATCGAAGTCTTGGCTAAAGACAGCCCGGCCTCTTGGATGACTTCCCGTGAATTTCACTCACCGGAAGACTAATTTGACCGTCGAAGTTTCCCCGGGTACAACCTCGGGACTCTCCTGTTAGTCACCCTGGAGACCTTTTCTTGTTTGTTTTGCAGGGTTTGGACACACTCTTCTCATCAGCACGTCGAGCTCAGTATGTGAGCTCGTTCCGGGGAAACCGCAGTAATTGTTCAAATGGTAACTTGCTTTCTTTTTTATTTTTCTTCTGATTAACCTCAAACAACTTTATATATACTTTTATTTTATGTCTTTGAAGGTGTTTCAGGAATATATTAGATATGTTATTGCATTGATATTCGTCTTATCAGTTGACCTTTGGTGATCTCTTCGGCTTCTTGGCTTCAATCCACAGTTCGTGATGTTTTTTCTGGTTTTCATTTTCTCACTTGTGACGTTTTTAGTTTTAAATTTTATTTGGAGCGATCGGGTTGTTCGTTCCATTGGTTGGCTTCGTCGGAGGCGATTAGCGCTTCAGACTGGGTATATTGCTCTTTTTGCTTACGGGCGCATTGTAGTCAGTAGTAAGGATGAATGGTGCGTCGCCTTTCTTTCATGTTCTATCCTGTGTGGAATGAGTCTTCTGGGTTTTTGTCTGTCATCGAAGATTTTGTTGTGGCGGTTGAATCTATATCGACTCATTCTGGTGCCGCTGCGTTGGAGTTGACGGTTCTTAATCAGCACCCTGTACAGACCGAGCTGACCTACTGAAACGCTCTGTCAAAACTGGCGTCTTTCTCGTTTGCTCACCTGAACAAAGAGGTTTTGGTGGAGGTAGTCCCCCAAAAAAGCATCGAACAGATCGAAGTATTGGCTAAAGACAGCCCGGCCTCTTGGATGACTTCCCGTGAATTCCACTCACCGGAAGACTAACTTGACCGTCGAAGTTTCCCCGGGTACAACCTCGGGACTCTCCTGTTAGTCACCCTAGAGGCCTTTTCTTGTTTGTTTTGCAGGGTTTGGACACACTCTTCTCATCAGCACGTCGAGCTCAGTAGGTGAGCTCGTTCCGGGGAAACCGCAGTAATTGTTCAAATGGTAACTTGCTTTCTTTTTTATTTTTCTTCTGATTAACCTCAAAGAACTTTATATATACTTTTATTTTATGTCTTTGAAGGTGTTTCAGGAATATATTAGATATGTTATTGCATTGATATTCGTCTTATCAGTTGATCTTTGGTCATCTCTTCTGATTCTTGGCTTCAATCCACAGTTCGTGATGTTTTTTCTGGTTTTCATTTTCTCACTTGTGACGTTTTTAGTTTTAAATTTTATTTGGAGCGATCGGGTTGTTCGTTCCATTGGTTGGCTTCGTCGGAGGCGATTAGCGTTTCAGACTGGGTATATTGCTCTTTTTGCTTACGGGCGCATTGTAGTCAGTAGTAAGGATGAATGGTGCGTCGCCTTTCTCTCATGTTCTATCCTGTGTGGAATGAGTTTTCTGGGTTTTTCTCTGTTGCCGAAGATTTTGTTGTGACGGTTGAATCTATATCGACTCATTCTGGTGCCGCTGCATTGGAGTTGATGGTACTTCGTCAGCACCCTGTACAGGCCAGCTGTGCTGCTGGCCTGTATATCTTGGCGAAAGCTATAATGGTAGGTCTGCGACAAACTTTTTATCTTCTTCTACGTTTGGTGCTTTTCTGTCAAAAACTGCCTTAATTAGAATTTGTGATTTAGAATTAAAATGGCACTTTGTGTTTGCCGTGCGTTGGTGCTGACCCAACAGCGTTCCTTGGATGCCTGACCTTCCTCTGCCCCGGGTGAACCACGGGTGGAGGCTGCTGGTAGAAGGAGATCTGCTGGCGGAACCGCATGTTTAACGGCAAAAGTTGACTGGCTGGAAGTCCCGAAAAATTTTAGCACTCAAAAGTACTCCGGTTATTGTTACATTTTTTAATGATTTTAGCTTAATTTTTCATCCAAATTTGCATCCTGAAGAAGCGCTGCGGCTTCGCCGGACCGAGCTGACCTACTGAAACGCTCTGTCAAAACTGGCGTCTTCCTCGTTTGCTCACCTGAACAAAGAGGTTTTGGTGGAGGTAGTCACCCAAAAAAGTATCGACCAGATCGAAGTTTTGGCTAAAGACAGCCCGGCCTCTTGGATGACTTCCCGTGAATTCCACTCACCGGAAGACAAACTTGACCGTCGAAGTGTCCCCGGGTACAACCTCGGGGCTCTCCAGTTAGTCACCCTAGAGACCTTTTCTTGTTTGTTTCGCAGGGTTTGGACACGCTGTTCTCATCAGCACGTCGAGCTCAGTAGGTGAGCTCGTTCCGGGGAAACCGCCTCGCTTGTTCAAATGGTACCTTGCTTTCTTTTTTATTCTTCTTCTAATTAACCACCAAGAACTTTATATATATTTTTATTCTATGTCTTTGTAGGCGTTTCAAGAATATATTAGATATGTTATTGCATTGATATTCGTCTTATCAGTTGACCTTTGGTCATCTCTTCTGATTCTTGGCGTCAATCCACAGTTCGTGATGTTTTTTCTGATTTTTATTTTTCCACAGTGACATTTTTAGTTTTAAATTTTATTTGGAGCGATCGGGTTGTTCGTTCCATTGGTTGGCTTCGTCGGAGGCGATTATCGCTTCAGACTGGGTATATTGCTCTTTTTGCTAACGGGCGCATTGTAGTCAGTAGTAAGGATGAATGGTGCATCGCCTTTCTCTCATGTTCTATCCTGTGTGGAATGAGTTTTCTGGGTTTTTGTCTGTCATCGAAGATTTTGTTGTGGCGGTTGAATCTATATCGACTCATTCTGGTGCCGCTGCGTTGGAGTTGACGGTTCTTAGTCAGCACCCTGTACAGACCGAGCTGACCTACTGAAACGCTCTGTCAAAACTGGCGTCTTCCTCGTTTGCTCACCTGAACAAAGAGGTTTTGGTGGAGGTAGTCCCCCAAAAAAGCATCGAACAGATCGAAGTCTTGGCTAAAGACAGCCCGGCCTCTTGGATGACTTCCCGTGAATTCCACTCACCGGAAGACTAACTTGACCGTCGAAGTTTCCCCGGGTACAACCTCGGGACTCTCCTGTTAGTCACCCTAGAGACCTTTTCTTGTGTGTTTCGCAGGGTTTGGACACACTCTTCTCATCAGCACGTCGAGCTCAGTAGGTGAGCTCTTTCCGGGGAAACCGCAGCACTTGTTCAAATGGTAACTTGCTTTCTTTTTTATTTTTCTTCTAATTAACCTCAAAAAACTTTATATATACTTTTATTTTATGTCTTTGTAGGTGTTTCAGGAATATATTAGATATGTTATTGCATTGATATTCGTCTTATCAGTTGACCTTTGGTCATCGCTTCTGATTCTTGGCGTCAATCCACAGTTCGTGATGTTTTTTCTGGTTTTCATTTTGTCACTTGTGACGTTTTTAGTTTTAAATTTTATTTGGAGCGATCGGGTTGTTCGTTCCATTGGTTGGCTTCGTCAGAGGCGATTAGCGCTTCAGACTGGATATATTGCTCTTTTTGCATACGGGCGCATTGTAGTCAGTAGTAAGGATGAATGGTGCGTCGCCTTTCTCTCATATTCTATCCTGTGTGGAATGAGTTTTCTGGGTTTTTGTCTGTCATCGAAGATTTTGTTGTGGCGGTTGAATCTATATCGACTCATTCTGGTGCCGCTGCGTTGGAGTTGACGGTTCTTAGTCAGCACCCTGTACAGACCGAGCTGACCTACTGAAACGCTCTGTCAAAACTGGCGTCTTCCTCGTTTGCTCACCTGAACAAAGAGGTTTTGGTGGAGGTAGTCCCCCAAAAAAGCATCGAACAGATCGAAGTCTTGGCTAAAGACAGCCCGGCCTCTTGGATGACTTCCCGTGAATTCCACTCACCGGAAGACTAACTTGACCGTCGAAATTTCCCCGGGTACAACCTCGGGACTCTCCTGTTAGTCACCCTAAAGACCTTTTCTTGTTTGTTTTGCAGGGTTTGGACACACTCTTCTTATCAGCACGTCGAGCTCAGTAGGTGAGCTCGTTCCGGGGAAACCGCAGTAATTGTTCAAATGGTAACTTGCTTTCTTTTTTATTTTTCTTCTGATTAACCTCAAACAACTTTATATATACTTTTATTTTATGTCTTTGAAGGTGTTTCAGGAATATATTAGATATGTTATTGCATTGATATTCGTCTTATCAGTTGACCTTTGGTCATCTCTTCTGATTCTTGGTTTCAATCCACAGTTCGTGATGTTTTTTCTGGTTTTCATTTTCTCACTTGTGTCGTTTTTAGTTTTAAATTTTATTTGGAGCGATCGGGTTGTTCGTTCCATTGGTTGGCGTCGTCGGAGGCGATTAGCGCTTCAAACTGGGTATATTGCTCTTTTTGCTTACGGGCGCATTGTAGTCAGTAGTAAGGATGAATGGTGCGTCGCCTTTCTCTCATGTTCTATCCTGTGTGGAATGAGTCTTCTGGGTTTTTGTCTGTCATCGAAGATTTTGTTGTGGCGGTTGAATCTATATCGACTCATTCTGGTGCCGCTGCGTTGGAGTTGACGGTTCTTAGTCAGCACCCTGTACAGACCGAGCTGACCTACTGAAACGCTCTGTCAAAACTGGCGTCTTCCTCGTTTGCTCACCTGAACAAAGAGGTTTTGGTGGAGGTAGTCCCCCAAAAAAGCATCGAACAGATCGAAGTCTTGGCTAAAGACAGCCCGGCCTCTTGGATGACTTCCCGTGAATTTCACTCACCGGAAGACTAATTTGACCGTCGAAGTTTCCCCGGGTACAACCTCGGGACTCTCCTGTTAGTCACCCTGGAGACCTTTTCTTGTTTGTTTTGCAGGGTTTGGACACACTCTTCTCATCAGCACGACGAGCTCAGTATGTGAGCTCGTTCCGGGGAAACCGCAGTAATTGTTCAAATGGTAACTTGCTTTCTTTTTTATTTTTCTTCTGATTAACCTCAAACAACTTTATATATACTTTTATTTTATGTCTTTGAAGGTGTTTCAGGAATATATTAGATATGTTATTGCATTGATATTCGTCTTATCAGTTGACCTTTGGTGATCTCTTCGGCTTCTTGGCTTCAATCCACAGTTCGTGATGTTTTTTCTGGTTTTCATTTTCTCACTTGTGACGTTTTTAGTTTTAAATTTTATTTGGAGCGATCGGGTTGTTCGTTCCATTGGTTGGCTTCGTCGGAGGCGATTAGCGCTTCAGACTGGGTATATTGCTCTTTTTGCTTACGGGCGCATTGTAGTCAGTAGTAAGGATGAATGGTGCGTCGCCTTTCTCTCATGTTCTATCCTGTGTGGAATGAGTTTTCTGGGTTTTTCTCTGTTGCCGAAGATTTTGTTGTGGCGGTTGAATCTATATCGACTCATTCTGATGCCGCTGCATTGGACTTGATGGTACTTCGTCAGCACCCTGTACAGGCCAGCTGTGCTGCTGGCCTGTATATCTTGGCGAAAGCTATAATGGTAGGTCTGCGACCAACTTTTTATCTTCTTCTACATTTGGTGCTTTTCTGTCAAAAACTGCCTTAATTAGAATTTGTGATTTAGAATTAAAATGGCACTTTGTGTTTGCAGTGCGTTGGTGCTGACCCAACAGCGTTCCTTGGATGCCTGACCTTCCTCTACCCCGGGTGAACCACGGGTGGAGGCTGCTGGTAGTAGGAGATCTGCTGGCGGAACCGCATGTTTAACGGCAAAAGTTGACTGGCTGGAAGTCCCGAAAAATTTTAGCACTCAAAAGTACTCCGGTTATTGTTACATTTTTTAATGATTTTAACTTAATTTTTCATCCAAATTTGCATCCTGAAGGAGCGCTGCGGCTTCGCCGGACCGAGCTGACCTACTGAAACGCTCTGTCAAAACTGGCGTCTTCCTCGTTTGCTCACCTGAACAAAGAGGTTTTGGTGGAGGTAGTCCCCCAAAAAAGCATCGAACAGATCGAAGTCTTGGCTAAAGACAGCCCGGCCTCTTGGATGACTTCCCGTGAATTCCACTCACCGGAAGACTAACTTGACCGTCGAAGTTTCCCCGGGTACAACCTCGGGACTCTCCTGTTAGTCACCCTAGAGACCTTTTCTTGTGTGTTTCGCAGGGTTTGGACACACTCTTCTCATAAGCACGTCGAGCTCAGTAGGTGAGCTCTTTCCGGGGAAACCGCAGCACTTGTTCAAATGGTAACTTGCTTTCTTTTTTATTTTTCTTCTAATTAACCTCAAAAAACTTTATATATACTTTTATTTTATGTCTTTGTAGGTGTTTCAGGAATATATTAGATATGTTATTGCATTGATATTCGTCTTATCAGTTGACCTTTGGTCATCGCTTCTGATTCTTGGCGTCAATCCACAGTTCGTGATGTTTTTTCTGGTTTTCATTTTGTCACTTGTGACGTTTTTAGTTTTAAATTTTATTTGGAGCGATCGGGTTGTTCGTTTCATTGGTTGGCTTCGTCGGAGGCGATTAGCGCTTCAGACTGGGTATATTGCTCTTTTTTTTTAACGGGCGCATTGTAGTCAGTAGTAAGGATGAATGGTGCGTCGCCTTTCTCTCATGTTCTATCCTGTGTGGAATGAGTCTTCTGGGTTTTTGTCTGTCATCGAAGATTTTGTTGTGGCGGTTGAATCTATATCGACTCATTCTGGTGCCGCTGCGTTGGAGTTGACGGTTCTTAATCAGCACCCTGTACAGACCGAGCTGACCTACTGAAACGCTCTGTCAAAACTGGCGTCTTTCTCGTTTGCTCACCTGAACAAAGAGGTTTTGGTGGAGGTAGTCCCCCAAAAAAGCATCGAACAGATCGAAGTCTTGGCTAAAGACAGCCCGGTCTCTTGGATGACTTCCCGTGAATTTCACTCACCGGAAGACTAACTTGACCGTCGAAGTTTCCCCGGGTACAACCTCGGGACTCTCCTGTTAGTCACCCTAGAGACCTTTTCTTGTTTGTTTTGCAGGGTTTGGACACACTCTTCTCATCAGCACGTCGAGCTCAGTAGGTGAGCTCGTTCCGGGGAAACCGCAGTAATTGTTCAAATGGTAACTTGCTTTCTTTTTTATTTTTCTTCTGATTAACCTCAAAGAACTTTATATATACTTTTATTTTATGTCTTTGAAGGTGTTTCAGGAATATATTAGATATGTTATTGCATTGATATTCGTCTTATCAGTTGATCTTTGGTCATCTCTTCTGATTCTTGGCTTCAATCCACAGTTCGTGATGTTTTTTCTGGTTTTCATTTTCTCACTTGTGACGTTTTTAGTTTTAAATTTTATTTGGAGCGATCGGGTTGTTCGTTCCATTGGTTGGCTTCGTCGGAGGCGATTAGCGTTTCAGACTGGGTATATTGCTCTTTTTGCTTACGGGCGCATTGTAGTCAGTAGTAAGGATGAATGGTGCGTCGCCTTTCTCTCATGTTCTATCCTGTGTGGAATGAGTTTTCTGGGTTTTTCTCTGTTGCCGAAGATTTTGTTGTGACGGTTGAATCTATATCGACTCATTCTGGTGCCGCTGCATTGGAGTTGATGGTACTTCGTCAGCACCCTGTACAGGCCAGCTGTGCTGCTGGCCTGTATATCTTGGCGAAAGCTATAATGGTAGGTCTGCGACCAACTTTTTATCTTCTTCTACGTTTGGTGCTTTTCTGTCAAAAACTGCCTTAATTAGAATTTGTGATTTAGAATTAAAATGGCACTTTGTGTTTGCAGTGCGTTGGTGCTGACCCAACAGCGTTCCTTGGATGCCTGACCTTCCTCTACCCCGGGTGAACCACGGGTGGAGGCTGCTGGTAGAAGGAGATCTGCTGGCGGAACCGCATGTTTAACGGCAAAAGTTGACTGGCTGGAAGTCCCGAAAAATTTTAGCACTCAAAAGTACTCCGGTTATTGTTACATTTTTTAATGATTTTAGCTTAATTTTTCATCCAAATTTGCATCCTGAAGAAGCGCTGCGGCTTCGCCGGACCGAGCTGACCTACTGAAACGCTCTGTCAAAACTGGCGTCTTCCTCGTTTGCTCACCTGAACAAAGAGGTTTTGGTGGAGGTAGTCACCCAAAAAAGTATCGACCAGATCGAAGTTTTGGCTAAAGACAGCCCGGCCTCTTGGATGACTTCCCGTGAATTCCACTCACCGGAAGACAAACTTGACCGTCGAAGTGTCCCCGGGTACAACCTCGGGGCTCTCCAGTTAGTCACCCTAGAGACCTTTTCTTGTTTGTTTCGCAGGGTTTGGACACGCTGTTCTCATCAGCACGTCGAGCTCAGTAGGTGAGCTCGTTCCGGGGAAACCGCCTCGCTTGTTCAAATGGTACCTTGCTTTCTTTTTTATTCTTCTTCTAATTAACCACCAAGAACTTTATATATATTTTTATTCTATGTCTTTGTAGGCGTTTCAAGAATATATTAGATATGTTATTGCATTGATATTCGTCTTATCAGTTGACCTTTGGTCATCTCTTCTGATTCTTGGCGTCAATCCACAGTTCGTGATGTTTTTTCTGATTTTTATTTTTCCACAGTGACATTTTTAGTTTTAAATTTTATTTGGAGCGATCGGGTTGTTCGTTCCATTGGTTGGCTTCGTCGGAGGCGATTATCGCTTCAGACTGGGTATATTGCTCTTTTTGCTAACGGGCGCATTGTAGTCAGTAGTAAGGATGAATGGTGCATCGCCTTTCTCTCATGTTCTATCCTGTGTGGAATGAGTTTTCTGGGTTTTTGTCTGTCATCGAAGATTTTGTTGTGGCGGTTGAATCTATATCGACTCATTCTGGTGCCGCTGCGTTGGAGTTGACGGTTCTTAGTCAGCACCCTGTACAGACCGAGCTGACCTACTGAAACGCTCTGTCAAAACTGGCGTCTTCCTCGTTTGCTCACCTGAACAAAGAGGTTTTGGTGGAGGTAGTCCCCCAAAAAAGCATCGAACAGATCGAAGTCTTGGCTAAAGACAGCCCGGCCTCTTGGATGACTTCCCGTGAATTCCACTCACCGGAAGACTAACTTGACCGTCGAAGTTTCCCCGGGTACAACCTCGGGACTCTCCTGTTAGTCACCCTAGAGACCTTTTCTTGTGTGTTTCGCAGGGTTTGGACACACTCTTCTCATCAGCACGTCGAGCTCAGTAGGTGAGCTCTTTCCGGGGAAACCGCAGCACTTGTTCAAATGGTAACTTGCTTTCTTTTTTATTTTTCTTCTAATTAACCTCAAAAAACTTTATATATACTTTTATTTTATGTCTTTGTAGGTGTTTCAGGAATATATTAGATATGTTATTGCATTGATATTCGTCTTATCAGTTGACCTTTGGTCATCGCTTCTGATTCTTGGCGTCAATCCACAGTTCGTGATGTTTTTTCTGGTTTTCATTTTGTCACTTGTGACGTTTTTAGTTTTAAATTTTATTTGGAGCGATCGGGTTGTTCGTTCCATTGGTTGGCTTCGTCGGAGGCGATTAGCGCTTCAGACTGGTTCGTATTATCAGTTGACCTTTGGTCATCGCTTCTGATTCTTGGCGTCAATCCACAGTTCGTGATGTTTTTTCTGGTTTTCATTTTGTCACTTGTGACGTTTTTAGTTTTAAATTTTATTTGGAGCGATCGGGTTGTTCGTTCCATTGGTTGGCTTCGTCGGAGGCGATTAGCGCTTCAGACTGGGTATATTGCTCTTTTTGCTTACGGGCGCATTGTAGTCAGTAGTAAGGATGAATGGTGCGTCGCCTTTCTCTCATATTCTATCCTGTGTGGAATGAGTTTTCTGAGTTTTTGTCTGTCATCGAAGATTTTGTTGTGGCGGTTGAATCTATATCGACTTATTCTGGTGCCGCTGCGTTGGAGTTGACGGTTCTTAGTCAGCACCCTGTACAGACCGATCTGACCTACTGAAACGCTCTGTCAAAACTGGCGTCTTCCTCGTTTGCTCACCTGAACAAAGAGGTTTTGGTGGAGGTAGTCCCCCAAAAAAGCATCGAACAGATCGAAGTCTTGGCTAAAGACAGCCTGGCCTCTTGGATGACTTCCCGTGAATTCCACTCACCGGAAGACTAACTTGACCGTCGAAGTTTCCCCGGGTACAACCTCGGGACTCTCCTGTTAGTCACCCTAGAGACCTTTTCTTGTGTGTTTCGCAGGGTTTGGACACACTCTTCTCATCAGCACGTCGAGCTCAGTAGGTGAGCTCTTTCCGGGGAAACCGCTGCACTTGTTCAAATGGTAACTTGCTTTCTTTTTTATTTTTCTTCTAATTAACCTCAAAAAACTTTATATATACTTTTATTTTATGTCTTTGTAGGTGTTTCAGGAATATATTAGATATGTTATTGCATTGATATTCGTCTTATCAGTTGACCTTTGGTCATCGCTTCTGATTCTTGGCGTCAATCCACAGTTCGTGATGTTTTTTCTGGTTTTCATTTTGTCACTTGTGACGTTTTTAGCTTTAAATTTTATTTGGAGCGATCGGGTTGTTCGTTCCATTGGTTGGCTTCGTCAGAAGCGATTAGCGCTTCAGACTGGATATATTGCTCTTTTTGCTTACGGGCGCATTGTAGTCAGTAGTAAGGATGAATGGTGCGTCGCCTTTCTCTCATATTCTATCCTGTGTGGAATGAGTTTTCTGGGTTTTTGTCTGTCATCGAAGATTTTGTTGTGGCGGTTGAATCTATATCGACTCATTCTGGTGCCGCTGCGTTGGAGTTGACGGTTCTTAGTCAGCACCCTGTACAGACCGAGCTGACCTACTGAAACGCTCTGTCAAAACTGGCGTCTTCCTCGTTTGCTCACCTGAACAAAGAGGTTTTGGTGGAGGTAGTCCCCCAAAAAAGCATCGAACAGATCGAAGTCTTGGCTAAAGACAGCCCGGCCTCTTGGATGACTTCCCGTGAATTCCACTCACCGGAAGACTAACTTGACCGTCGAAGTTTCCCCGGGTACAACCTCGGGACTCTCCTGTTAGTCACCCTAAAGACCTTTTCTTGTTTGTTTTGCAGGGTTTGAACACACTCTTCTTATCAGCACGTCGAGCTCAGTAGGTGAGATCGTTCCGGGGAAACCGCAGTAATTGTTCAAATGGTAACTTGCTTTCTTTTTTATTTTTCTTCTGATTAACCTCAAACAACTTTATATATACTTTTATTTTATGTCTTTGAAGGTGTTTCAGGAATATATTAGATATGTTATTGCATTGATATTCGTCTTATCAGTTGACCTTTGGTCATCTCTTCTGATTCTTGGTTTCAATCCACAGTTCGTGATGTTTTTTTTGGTTTTCATTTTGTCACTTGTGACGTTTTAAGTTTTAAATTTTATTTGGAGCGATCGGGTTGTTCGTTCCATTGGTTGGCTTCGTCAGAGGCGATTAGCGCTTCAGACTGGGTATATTGCTCTTTTTGCTTACGTCGCATTGTAGTCAGTAGTAAGGATGAATGGTGCGTCGCCTTTCTTTCATGTTCTATCCTGTGTGGAATGAGTTTTCTGGGTTTTTGTCTGTCATCGAAGATTTTGTTGTGGCGGTTGAATCTATATCGACTCATTCTGGTGCCGCTGCGTTGGAGTTGACAGTTCTTAGTCAGCACCCTGTACAGACCGAGCTGACCTAATGAAACGCTCTGTCAAAACTGGCGTCTTCCTCGTTTGCTCACCTGAACAAAGAGGTTTTGGTGGAGGTAGTCCCCCAAAAAAGCATCGAACAGATCGAAGTCTTGGCTAAAGACAGCCCGGCCTCTTGGATGACTTCCCGTGAATTTCACTCACCGGAAGACTAATTTGACCGTCGAAGTTTCCCCGGGTACAACCTCGGGACTCTCCTGTTAGTCACCCTGGAGACCTTTTCTTGTTTGTTTTGCAGGGTTTGGACACACTCTTCTCATCAGCACGTCGAGCTCAGTATGTGAGCTCGTTCCGGGGAAACCGCAGTAATTGTTCAAATGGTAACTTGCTTTCTTTTTTATTTTTCTTCTGATTAACCTCAAACAACTTTATATATACTTTTATTTTATGTCTTTGAAGGTGTTTCAGGAATATATTAGATATGTTATTGCATTGATATTCGTCTTATCAGTTGACCTTTGGTGATCTCTTCGGCTTCTTGGCTTCAATCCACAGTTCGTGATGTTTTTTCTGGTTTTCATTTTCTCACTTGTGACGTTTTTAGTTTTAAATTTTATTTGGAGCGATCGGGTTGTTCGTTCCATTGGTTGGCTTCGTCGGAGGCGATTAGCGCTTCAGACTGGGTATATTGCTCTTTTTGCTTACGGGCGCATTGTAGTCAGTAGTAAGGATGAATGGTGCGTCGCCTTTCTTTCATGTTCTATCCTGTGTGGAATGAGTCTTCTGGGTTTTTGTCTGTCATCGAAGATTTTGTTGTGGCGGTTGAATCTATATCGACTCATTCTGGTGCCGCTGCGTTGGAGTTGACGGTTCTTAATCAGCACCCTGTACAGACCGAGCTGACCTACTGAAACGCTCTGTCAAAACTGGCGTCTTTCTCGTTTGCTCACCTGAACAAAGAGGTTTTGGTGGAGGTAGTCCCCCAAAAAAGCATCGAACAGATCGAAGTATTGGCTAAAGACAGCCCGGCCTCTTGGATGACTTCCCGTGAATTCCACTCACCGGAAGACTAACTTGACCGTCGAAGTTTCCCCGGGTACAACCTCGGGACTCTCCTGTTAGTCACCCTAGAGGCCTTTTCTTGTTTGTTTTGCAGGGTTTGGACACACTCTTCTCATCAGCACGTCGAGCTCAGTAGGTGAGCTCGTTCCGGGGAAACCGCAGTAATTGTTCAAATGGTAACTTGCTTTCTTTTTTATTTTTCTTCTGATTAACCTCAAAGAACTTTATATATACTTTTATTTTATGTCTTTGAAGGTGTTTCAGGAATATATTAGATATGTTATTGCATTGATATTCGTCTTATCAGTTGATCTTTGGTCATCTCTTCTGATTCTTGGCTTCAATCCACAGTTCGTGATGTTTTTTCTGGTTTTCATTTTCTCACTTGTGACGTTTTTAGTTTTAAATTTTATTTGGAGCGATCGGGTTGTTCGTTCCATTGGTTGGCTTCGTCGGAGGCGATTAGCGTTTCAGACTGGGTATATTGCTCTTTTTGCTTACGGGCGCATTGTAGTCAGTAGTAAGGATGAATGGTGCGTCGCCTTTCTCTCATGTTCTATCCTGTGTGGAATGAGTTTTCTGGGTTTTTCTCTGTTGCCGAAGATTTTGTTGTGACGGTTGAATCTATATCGACTCATTCTGGTGCCGCTGCATTGGAGTTGATGGTACTTCGTCAGCACCCTGTACAGGCCAGCTGTGCTGCTGGCCTGTATATCTTGGCGAAAGCTATAATGGTAGGTCTGCGACAAACTTTTTATCTTCTTCTACGTTTGGTGCTTTTCTGTCAAAAACTGCCTTAATTAGAATTTGTGATTTAGAATTAAAATGGCACTTTGTGTTTGCAGTGCGTTGGTGCTGACCCAACAGCGTTCCTTGGATGCCTGACCTTCCTCTGCCCCGGGTGAACCACGGGTGGAGGCTGCTGGTAGAAGGAGATCTGCTGGCGGAACCGCATGTTTAACGGCAAAAGTTGACTGGCTGGAAGTCCCGAAAAATTTTAGCACTCAAAAGTACTCCGGTTATTGTTACATTTTTTAATGATTTTAGCTTAATTTTTCATCCAAATTTGCATCCTGAAGAAGCGCTGCGGCTTCGCCGGACCGAGCTGACCTACTGAAACGCTCTGTCAAAACTGGCGTCTTCCTCGTTTGCTCACCTGAACAAAGAGGTTTTGGTGGAGGTAGTCACCCAAAAAAGTATCGACCAGATCGAAGTTTTGGCTAAAGACAGCCCGGCCTCTTGGATGACTTCCCGTGAATTCCACTCACCGGAAGACAAACTTGACCGTCGAAGTGTCCCCGGGTACAACCTCGGGGCTCTCCAGTTAGTCACCCTAGAGACCTTTTCTTGTTTGTTTCGCAGGGTTTGGACACGCTGTTCTCATCAGCACGTCGAGCTCAGTAGGTGAGCTCGTTCCGGGGAAACCGCCTCGCTTGTTCAAATGGTACCTTGCTTTCTTTTTTATTCTTCTTCTAATTAACCACCAAGAACTTTATATATATTTTTATTCTATGTCTTTGTAGGCGTTTCAAGAATATATTAGATATGTTATTGCATTGATATTCGTCTTATCAGTTGACCTTTGGTCATCTCTTCTGATTCTTGGCGTCAATCCACAGTTCGTGATGTTTTTTCTGATTTTTATTTTTCCACAGTGACATTTTTAGTTTTAAATTTTATTTGGAGCGATCGGGTTGTTCGTTCCATTGGTTGGCTTCGTCGGAGGCGATTATCGCTTCAGACTGGGTATATTGCTCTTTTTGCTAACGGGCGCATTGTAGTCAGTAGTAAGGATGAATGGTGCATCGCCTTTCTCTCATGTTCTATCCTGTGTGGAATGAGTTTTCTGGGTTTTTGTCTGTCATCGAAGATTTTGTTGTGGCGGTTGAATCTATATCGACTCATTCTGGTGCCGCTGCGTTGGAGTTGACGGTTCTTAGTCAGCACCCTGTACAGACCGAGCTGACCTACTGAAACGCTCTGTCAAAACTGGCGTCTTCCTCGTTTGCTCACCTGAACAAAGAGGTTTTGGTGGAGGTAGTCCCCCAAAAAAGCATCGAACAGATCGAAGTCTTGGCTAAAGACAGCCCGGCCTCTTGGATGACTTCCCGTGAATTCCACTCACCGGAAGACTAACTTGACCGTCGAAGTTTCCCCGGGTACAACCTCGGGACTCTCCTGTTAGTCACCCTAGAGACCTTTTCTTGTGTGTTTCGCAGGGTTTGGACACACTCTTCTCATCAGCACGTCGAGCTCAGTAGGTGAGCTCTTTCCGGGGAAACCGCAGCACTTGTTCAAATGGTAACTTGCTTTCTTTTTTATTTTTCTTCTAATTAACCTCAAAAAACTTTATATATACTTTTATTTTATGTCTTTGTAGGTGTTTCAGGAATATATTAGATATGTTATTGCATTGATATTCGTCTTATCAGTTGACCTTTGGTCATCGCTTCTGATTCTTGGCGTCAATCCACAGTTCGTGATGTTTTTTCTGGTTTTCATTTTGTCACTTGTGACGTTTTTAGTTTTAAATTTTATTTGGAGCGATCGGGTTGTTCGTTCCATTGGTTGGCTTCGTCAGAGGCGATTAGCGCTTCAGACTGGATATATTGCTCTTTTTGCATACGGGCGCATTGTAGTCAGTAGTAAGGATGAATGGTGCGTCGCCTTTCTCTCATATTCTATCCTGTGTGGAATGAGTTTTCTGGGTTTTTGTCTGTCATCGAAGATTTTGTTGTGGCGGTTGAATCTATATCGACTCATTCTGGTGCCGCTGCGTTGGAGTTGACGGTTCTTAGTCAGCACCCTGTACAGACCGAGCTGACCTACTGAAACGCTCTGTCAAAACTGGCGTCTTCCTCGTTTGCTCACCTGAACAAAGAGGTTTTGGTGGAGGTAGTCCCCCAAAAAAGCATCGAACAGATCGAAGTCTTGGCTAAAGACAGCCCGGCCTCTTGGATGACTTCCCGTGAATTCCACTCACCGGAAGACTAACTTGACCGTCGAAATTTCCCCGGGTACAACCTCGGGACTCTCCTGTTAGTCACCCTAAAGACCTTTTCTTGTTTGTTTTGCAGGGTTTGGACACACTCTTCTTATCAGCACGTCGAGCTCAGTAGGTGAGCTCGTTCCGGGGAAACCGCAGTAATTGTTCAAATGGTAACTTGCTTTCTTTTTTATTTTTCTTCTGATTAACCTCAAACAACTTTATATATACTTTTATTTTATGTCTTTGAAGGTGTTTCAGGAATATATTAGATATGTTATTGCATTGATATTCGTCTTATCAGTTGACCTTTGGTCATCTCTTCTGATTCTTGGTTTCAATCCACAGTTCGTGATGTTTTTTCTGGTTTTCATTTTCTCACTTGTGTCGTTTTTAGTTTTAAATTTTATTTGGAGCGATCGGGTTGTTCGTTCCATTGGTTGGCGTCGTCGGAGGCGATTAGCGCTTCAAACTGGGTATATTGCTCTTTTTGCTTACGGGCGCATTGTAGTCAGTAGTAAGGATGAATGGTGCGTCGCCTTTCTCTCATGTTCTATCCTGTGTGGAATGAGTCTTCTGGGTTTTTGTCTGTCATCGAAGATTTTGTTGTGGCGGTTGAATCTATATCGACTCATTCTGGTGCCGCTGCGTTGGAGTTGACGGTTCTTAGTCAGCACCCTGTACAGACCGAGCTGACCTACTGAAACGCTCTGTCAAAACTGGCGTCTTCCTCGTTTGCTCACCTGAACAAAGAGGTTTTGGTGGAGGTAGTCCCCCAAAAAAGCATCGAACAGATCGAAGTCTTGGCTAAAGACAGCCCGGCCTCTTGGATGACTTCCCGTGAATTTCACTCACCGGAAGACTAATTTGACCGTCGAAGTTTCCCCGGGTACAACCTCGGGACTCTCCTGTTAGTCACCCTGGAGACCTTTTCTTGTTTGTTTTGCAGGGTTTGGACACACTCTTCTCATCAGCACGACGAGCTCAGTATGTGAGCTCGTTCCGGGGAAACCGCAGTAATTGTTCAAATGGTAACTTGCTTTCTTTTTTATTTTTCTTCTGATTAACCTCAAACAACTTTATATATACTTTTATTTTATGTCTTTGAAGGTGTTTCAGGAATATATTAGATATGTTATTGCATTGATATTCGTCTTATCAGTTGACCTTTGGTGATCTCTTCGGCTTCTTGGCTTCAATCCACAGTTCGTGATGTTTTTTCTGGTTTTCATTTTCTCACTTGTGACGTTTTTAGTTTTAAATTTTATTTGGAGCGATCGGGTTGTTCGTTCCATTGGTTGGCTTCGTCGGAGGCGATTAGCGCTTCAGACTGGGTATATTGCTCTTTTTGCTTACGGGCGCATTGTAGTCAGTAGTAAGGATGAATGGTGCGTCGCCTTTCTCTCATGTTCTATCCTGTGTGGAATGAGTTTTCTGGGTTTTTCTCTGTTGCCGAAGATTTTGTTGTGGCGGTTGAATCTATATCGACTCATTCTGATGCCGCTGCATTGGACTTGATGGTACTTCGTCAGCACCCTGTACAGGCCAGCTGTGCTGCTGGCCTGTATATCTTGGCGAAAGCTATAATGGTAGGTCTGCGACCAACTTTTTATCTTCTTCTACATTTGGTGCTTTTCTGTCAAAAACTGCCTTAATTAGAATTTGTGATTTAGAATTAAAATGGCACTTTGTGTTTGCAGTGCGTTGGTGCTGACCCAACAGCGTTCCTTGGATGCCTGACCTTCCTCTACCCCGGGTGAACCACGGGTGGAGGCTGCTGGTAGTAGGAGATCTGCTGGCGGAACCGCATGTTTAACGGCAAAAGTTGACTGGCTGGAAGTCCCGAAAAATTTTAGCACTCAAAAGTACTCCGGTTATTGTTACATTTTTTAATGATTTTAACTTAATTTTTCATCCAAATTTGCATCCTGAAGGAGCGCTGCGGCTTCGCCGGACCGAGCTGACCTACTGAAACGCTCTGTCAAAACTGGCGTCTTCCTCGTTTGCTCACCTGAACAAAGAGGTTTTGGTGGAGGTAGTCCCCCAAAAAAGCATCGAACAGATCGAAGTCTTGGCTAAAGACAGCCCGGCCTCTTGGATGACTTCCCGTGAATTCCACTCACCGGAAGACTAACTTGACCGTCGAAGTTTCCCCGGGTACAACCTCGGGACTCTCCTGTTAGTCACCCTAGAGACCTTTTCTTGTGTGTTTCGCAGGGTTTGGACACACTCTTCTCATAAGCACGTCGAGCTCAGTAGGTGAGCTCTTTCCGGGGAAACCGCAGCACTTGTTCAAATGGTAACTTGCTTTCTTTTTTATTTTTCTTCTAATTAACCTCAAAAAACTTTATATATACTTTTATTTTATGTCTTTGTAGGTGTTTCAGGAATATATTAGATATGTTATTGCATTGATATTCGTCTTATCAGTTGACCTTTGGTCATCGCTTCTGATTCTTGGCGTCAATCCACAGTTCGTGATGTTTTTTCTGGTTTTCATTTTGTCACTTGTGACGTTTTTAGTTTTAAATTTTATTTGGAGCGATCGGGTTGTTCGTTTCATTGGTTGGCTTCGTCGGAGGCGATTAGCGCTTCAGACTGGGTATATTGCTCTTTTTTTTTAACGGGCGCATTGTAGTCAGTAGTAAGGATGAATGGTGCGTCGCCTTTCTCTCATGTTCTATCCTGTGTGGAATGAGTCTTCTGGGTTTTTGTCTGTCATCGAAGATTTTGTTGTGGCGGTTGAATCTATATCGACTCATTCTGGTGCCGCTGCGTTGGAGTTGACGGTTCTTAATCAGCACCCTGTACAGACCGAGCTGACCTACTGAAACGCTCTGTCAAAACTGGCGTCTTTCTCGTTTGCTCACCTGAACAAAGAGGTTTTGGTGGAGGTAGTCCCCCAAAAAAGCATCGAACAGATCGAAGTCTTGGCTAAAGACAGCCCGGTCTCTTGGATGACTTCCCGTGAATTTCACTCACCGGAAGACTAACTTGACCGTCGAAGTTTCCCCGGGTACAACCTCGGGACTCTCCTGTTAGTCACCCTAGAGACCTTTTCTTGTTTGTTTTGCAGGGTTTGGACACACTCTTCTCATCAGCACGTCGAGCTCAGTAGGTGAGCTCGTTCCGGGGAAACCGCAGTAATTGTTCAAATGGTAACTTGCTTTCTTTTTTATTTTTCTTCTGATTAACCTCAAAGAACTTTATATATACTTTTATTTTATGTCTTTGAAGGTGTTTCAGGAATATATTAGATATGTTATTGCATTGATATTCGTCTTATCAGTTGATCTTTGGTCATCTCTTCTGATTCTTGGCTTCAATCCACAGTTCGTGATGTTTTTTCTGGTTTTCATTTTCTCACTTGTGACGTTTTTAGTTTTAAATTTTATTTGGAGCGATCGGGTTGTTCGTTCCATTGGTTGGCTTCGTCGGAGGCGATTAGCGTTTCAGACTGGGTATATTGCTCTTTTTGCTTACGGGCGCATTGTAGTCAGTAGTAAGGATGAATGGTGCGTCGCCTTTCTCTCATGTTCTATCCTGTGTGGAATGAGTTTTCTGGGTTTTTCTCTGTTGCCGAAGATTTTGTTGTGACGGTTGAATCTATATCGACTCATTCTGGTGCCGCTGCATTGGAGTTGATGGTACTTCGTCAGCACCCTGTACAGGCCAGCTGTGCTGCTGGCCTGTATATCTTGGCGAAAGCTATAATGGTAGGTCTGCGACCAACTTTTTATCTTCTTCTACGTTTGGTGCTTTTCTGTCAAAAACTGCCTTAATTAGAATTTGTGATTTAGAATTAAAATGGCACTTTGTGTTTGCAGTGCGTTGGTGCTGACCCAACAGCGTTCCTTGGATGCCTGACCTTCCTCTACCCCGGGTGAACCACGGGTGGAGGCTGCTGGTAGAAGGAGATCTGCTGGCGGAACCGCATGTTTAACGGCAAAAGTTGACTGGCTGGAAGTCCCGAAAAATTTTAGCACTCAAAAGTACTCCGGTTATTGTTACATTTTTTAATGATTTTAGCTTAATTTTTCATCCAAATTTGCATCCTGAAGAAGCGCTGCGGCTTCGCCGGACCGAGCTGACCTACTGAAACGCTCTGTCAAAACTGGCGTCTTCCTCGTTTGCTCACCTGAACAAAGAGGTTTTGGTGGAGGTAGTCACCCAAAAAAGTATCGACCAGATCGAAGTTTTGGCTAAAGACAGCCCGGCCTCTTGGATGACTTCCCGTGAATTCCACTCACCGGAAGACAAACTTGACCGTCGAAGTGTCCCCGGGTACAACCTCGGGGCTCTCCAGTTAGTCACCCTAGAGACCTTTTCTTGTTTGTTTCGCAGGGTTTGGACACGCTGTTCTCATCAGCACGTCGAGCTCAGTAGGTGAGCTCGTTCCGGGGAAACCGCCTCGCTTGTTCAAATGGTACCTTGCTTTCTTTTTTATTCTTCTTCTAATTAACCACCAAGAACTTTATATATATTTTTATTCTATGTCTTTGTAGGCGTTTCAAGAATATATTAGATATGTTATTGCATTGATATTCGTCTTATCAGTTGACCTTTGGTCATCTCTTCTGATTCTTGGCGTCAATCCACAGTTCGTGATGTTTTTTCTGATTTTTATTTTTCCACAGTGACATTTTTAGTTTTAAATTTTATTTGGAGCGATCGGGTTGTTCGTTCCATTGGTTGGCTTCGTCGGAGGCGATTATCGCTTCAGACTGGGTATATTGCTCTTTTTGCTAACGGGCGCATTGTAGTCAGTAGTAAGGATGAATGGTGCATCGCCTTTCTCTCATGTTCTATCCTGTGTGGAATGAGTTTTCTGGGTTTTTGTCTGTCATCGAAGATTTTGTTGTGGCGGTTGAATCTATATCGACTCATTCTGGTGCCGCTGCGTTGGAGTTGACGGTTCTTAGTCAGCACCCTGTACAGACCGAGCTGACCTACTGAAACGCTCTGTCAAAACTGGCGTCTTCCTCGTTTGCTCACCTGAACAAAGAGGTTTTGGTGGAGGTAGTCCCCCAAAAAAGCATCGAACAGATCGAAGTCTTGGCTAAAGACAGCCCGGCCTCTTGGATGACTTCCCGTGAATTCCACTCACCGGAAGACTAACTTGACCGTCGAAGTTTCCCCGGGTACAACCTCGGGACTCTCCTGTTAGTCACCCTAGAGACCTTTTCTTGTGTGTTTCGCAGGGTTTGGACACACTCTTCTCATCAGCACGTCGAGCTCAGTAGGTGAGCTCTTTCCGGGGAAACCGCAGCACTTGTTCAAATGGTAACTTGCTTTCTTTTTTATTTTTCTTCTAATTAACCTCAAAAAACTTTATATATACTTTTATTTTATGTCTTTGTAGGTGTTTCAGGAATATATTAGATATGTTATTGCATTGATATTCGTCTTATCAGTTGACCTTTGGTCATCGCTTCTGATTCTTGGCGTCAATCCACAGTTCGTGATGTTTTTTCTGGTTTTCATTTTGTCACTTGTGACGTTTTTAGTTTTAAATTTTATTTGGAGCGATCGGGTTGTTCGTTCCATTGGTTGGCTTCGTCAGAGGCGATTAGCGCTTCAGACTGGATATATTGCTCTTTTTGCATACGGGCGCATTGTAGTCAGTAGTAAGGATGAATGGTGCGTCGCCTTTCTCTCATATTCTATCCTGTGTGGAATGAGTTTTCTGGGTTTTTGTCTGTCATCGAAGATTTTGTTGTGGCGGTTGAATCTATATCGACTCATTCTGGTGCCGCTGCGTTGGAGTTGACGGTTCTTAGTCAGCACCCTGTACAGACCGAGCTGACCTACTGAAACGCTCTGTCAAAACTGGCGTCTTCCTCGTTTGCTCACCTGAACAAAGAGGTTTTGGTGGAGGTAGTCCCCCAAAAAAGCATCGAACAGATCGAAGTCTTGGCTAAAGACAGCCCGGCCTCTTGGATGACTTCCCGTGAATTCCACTCACCGGAAGACTAACTTGACCGTCGAAATTTCCCCGGGTACAACCTCGGGACTCTCCTGTTAGTCACCCTAAAGACCTTTTCTTGTTTGTTTTGCAGGGTTTGGACACACTCTTCTTATCAGCACGTCGAGCTCAGTAGGTGAGCTCGTTCCGGGGAAACCGCAGTAATTGTTCAAATGGTAACTTGCTTTCTTTTTTATTTTTCTTCTGATTAACCTCAAACAACTTTATATATACTTTTATTTTATGTCTTTGAAGGTGTTTCAGGAATATATTAGATATGTTATTGCATTGATATTCGTCTTATCAGTTGACCTTTGGTCATCTCTTCTGATTCTTGGTTTCAATCCACAGTTCGTGATGTTTTTTCTGGTTTTCATTTTCTCACTTGTGTCGTTTTTAGTTTTAAATTTTATTTGGAGCGATCGGGTTGTTCGTTCCATTGGTTGGCGTCGTCGGAGGCGATTAGCGCTTCAAACTGGGTATATTGCTCTTTTTGCTTACGGGCGCATTGTAGTCAGTAGTAAGGATGAATGGTGCGTCGCCTTTCTCTCATGTTCTATCCTGTGTGGAATGAGTCTTCTGGGTTTTTGTCTGTCATCGAAGATTTTGTTGTGGCGGTTGAATCTATATCGACTCATTCTGGTGCCGCTGCGTTGGAGTTGACGGTTCTTAGTCAGCACCCTGTACAGACCGAGCTGACCTACTGAAACGCTCTGTCAAAACTGGCGTCTTCCTCGTTTGCTCACCTGAACAAAGAGGTTTTGGTGGAGGTAGTCCCCCAAAAAAGCATCGAACAGATCGAAGTCTTGGCTAAAGACAGCCCGGCCTCTTGGATGACTTCCCGTGAATTCCACTCACCGGAAGACTAACTTGACCGTCGAAGTTTCCCCGGGTACAACCTCGGGACTCTCCTGTTAGTCACCCTAGAGACCTTTTCTTGTTTGTTTTGCAGGGTTTGGACACACTCTTCTCATCAGCACGTCGAGCTCAGTAGGTGAGCTCGTTCCGGGGAAACCGCAGTAATTGTTCAAATGGTAACTTGCTTTCTTTTTTATTTTTCTTCTGATTAACCTCAAAGAACTTTATATATACTTTTATTTTATGTCTTTGAAGGTGTTTCAGGAATATATTAGATATGTTATTGCATTGATATTCGTCTTATCAGTTGATCTTTGGTCATCTCTTCTGATTCTTGGCTTCAATCCACAGTTCGTGATGTTTTTTCTGGTTTTCATTTTCTCACTTGTGACGTTTTTAGTTTTAAATTTTATTTGGAGCGATCGGGTTGTTCGTTCCATTGGTTGGCTTCGTCGGAGGCGATTAGCGCTTCAGACTGGGTATATTGCTCTTTTTGCTTACGGGCGCATTGTAGTCAGTAGTAAGGATGAATGGTGCGTCGCCTTTCTCTCATGTTCTATCCTGTGTGGAATGAGTTTTCTGGGTTTTTCTCTGTTGCCGAAGATTTTGTTGTGACGGTTGAATCTATATCGACTCATTCTGGTGCCGCTGCATTGGAGTTGATGGTACTTCGTCAGCACCCTGTACAGGCCAGCTGTGCTGCTGGCCTGTATATCTTGGCGAAAGCTATAATGGTAGGTCTGCGACCAACTTTTTATCTTCTTCTACGTTTGGTGCTTTTCTGTCAAAAACTGCCTTAATTAGAATTTGTGATTTAGAATTAAAATGGCACTTTGTGTTTGCAGTGCGTTGGTGCTGACCCAACAGCGTTCCTTGGATGCCTGACCTTCCTCTACCCCGGGTGAACCACGGGTGGAGGCTGCTGGTAGAAGGAGATCTGCTGGCGGAACCGCATGTTTAACGGCAAAAGTTGACTGGCTGGAAGTCCCGAAAAATTTTAGCACTCAAAAGTACTCCGGTTATTGTTACATTTTTTAATGATTTTAGCTTAATTTTTCATCCAAATTTGCATCCTGAAGAAGCGCTGCGGCTTCGCCGGACCGAGCTGACCTACTGAAACGCTCTGTCAAAACTGGCGTCTTCCTCGTTTGCTCACCTGAACAAAGAGGTTTTGGTGGAGGTAGTCACCCAAAAAAGTATCGACCAGATCGAAGTTTTGGCTAAAGACAGCCCGGCCTCTTGGATGACTTCCCGTGAATTCCACTCACCGGAAGACTAACTTGACCGTCGAAGTGTCCCCGGGTACAACCTCGGGGCTCTCCAGTTAGTCACCCTAGAGACCTTTTCTTGTTTGTTTCGCAGGGTTTGGACACGCTGTTCTCATCAGCACGTCGAGCTCAGTAGGTGAGCTCGTTCCGGGGAAACCGCCTCGCTTGTTCAAATGGTAACTTGCTTTCTTTTTTATTCTTCTTCTAATTAACCACCAAGAACTTTATATATATTTTTATTCTATGTCTTTGTAGGCGTTTCAAGAATATATTAGATATGTTATTGCATTGATATTCGTCTTATCAGTTGACCTTTGGTCATCTCTTCTGATTCTTGGCGTCAATCCACAGTTCGTGATGTTTTTTCTGATTTTTATTTTTCCACAGTGACATTTTTAGTTTTAAATTTTATTTGGAGCGATCGGGTTGTTCGTTCCATTGGTTGGCTTCGTCGGAGGCGATTATCGCTTCAGACTGGGTATATTGCTCTTTTTGCTAACGGGCGCATTGTAGTCAGTAGTAAGGATGAATGGTGCGTCGCCTTTCTCTCATGTTCTATCCTGTGTGGAATGAGTTTTCTGGGTTTTTGTCTGTCATCGAAGATTTTGTTGTGGCGGTTGAATCTATATCGACTCATTCTGGTGCCGCTGCGTTGGAGTTGACGGTTCTTAGTCAGCACCCTGTACAGACCGAGCTGACCTACTGAAACGCTCTGTCAAAACTGGCGTCTTTCTCGTTTGCTCACCTGAACAAAGAGGTTTTGGTGGAGGTAGTCCCCCAAAAAAGCATCGAACAGATCGAAGTCTTGGCTAAAGACAGCCCGGTCTCTTGGATGACTTCCCGTGAATTTCACTCACCGGAAGACTAACTTGACCGTCGAAGTTTCCCCGGGTACAACCTCGGGACTCTCCTGTTAGTCACCCTAGAGACCTTTTCTTGTTTGTTTTGCAGGGTTTGGACACACTCTTCTCATCAGCACGTCGAGCTCAGTAGGTGAGCTCGTTCCGGGGAAACCGCAGTAATTGTTCAAATGGTAACTTGCTTTCTTTTTTATTTTTCTTCTGATTAACCTCAAAGAACTTTATATATACTTTTATTTTATGTCTTTGAAGGTGTTTCAGGAATATATTAGATATGTTATTGCATTGATATTCGTCTTATCAGTTGATCTTTGGTCATCTCTTCTGATTCTTGGCTTCAATCCACAGTTCGTGATGTTTTTTCTGGTTTTCATTTTCTCACTTGTGAAGTTTTTAGTTTTAAATTTTATTTGGAGCGATCGGGTTGTTCGTTCCATTGGTTGGCTTCGTCGGAGGCGATTAGCGTTTCAGACTGGGTATATTGCTCTTTTTGCTTACGGGCGCATTGTAGTCAGTAGTAAGGATGAATGGTGCGTCGCCTTTCTCTCATGTTCTATCCTGTGTGGAATGAGTTTTCTGGGTTTTTCTCTGTTGCCGAAGATTTTGTTGTGACGGTTGAATCTATATCGACTCATTCTGGTGCCGCTGCATTGGAGTTGATGGTACTTCGTCAGCACCCTGTACAGGCCAGCTGTGCTGCTGGCCTGTATATCTTGGCGAAAGCTATAATGGTAGGTCTGCGACCAACTTTTTATCTTCTTCTACGTTTGGTGCTTTTCTGTCAAAAACTGCCTTAATTAGAATTTGTGATTTAGAATTAAAATGGCACTTTGTGTTTGCAGTGCGTTGGTGCTGACCCAACAGCGTTCCTTGGATGCCTGACCTTCCTCTGCCCCGGGTGAACCACGGGTGGAGGCTGCTGGTAGAAGGAGATCTGCTGGCGGAACCGCATGTTTAACGGCAAAAGTTGACTGGCTGGAAGTCCCGAAAAATTTTAGCACTCAAAAGTACTCCGGTTATTGTTACATTTTTTAATGATTTTAGCTTAATTTTTCATCCAAATTTGCATCCTGAAGAAGCGCTGCGGCTTCGCCGGACCGAGCTGACCTACTGAAACGCTCTGTCAAAACTGGCGTCTTCCTCGTTTGCTCACCTGAACAAAGAGGTTTTGGTGGAGGTAGTCACCCAAAAAAGTATCGACCAGATCGAAGTTTTGGCTAAAGACAGCCCGGCCTCTTGGATGACTTCCCGTGAATTCCACTCACCGGAAGACAAACTTGACCGTCGAAGTGTCCCCGGGTACAACCTCGGGGCTCTCCAGTTAGTCACCCTAGAGACCTTTTCTTGTTTGTTTCGCAGGGTTTGGACACGCTGTTCTCATCAGCACGTCGAGCTCAGTAGGTGAGCTCGTTCCGGGGAAACCGCCTCGCTTGTTCAAATGGTACCTTGCTTTCTTTTTTATTCTTCTTCTAATTAACCACCAAGAACTTTATATATATTTTTATTCTATGTCTTTGTAGGCGTTTCAAGAATATATTAGATATGTTATTGCATTGATATTCGTCTTATCAGTTGACCTTTGGTCATCTCTTCTGATTCTTGGCGTCAATCCACAGTTCGTGATGTTTTTTCTGATTTTTATTTTTCCACAGTGACATTTTTAGTTTTAAATTTTATTTGGAGCGATCGGGTTGTTCGTTCCATTGGTTGGCGTCGTCGGAGGCGATTAGCGCTTCAAACTGGGTATATTGCTCTTTTTGCTTACGGGCGCATTGTAGTCAGTAGTAAGGATGAATGGTGCGTCGCCTTTCTCTCATGTTCTATCCTGTGTGGAATGAGTCTTCTGGGTTTTTGTCTGTCATCGAAGATTTTGTTGTGGCGGTTGAATCTATATCGACTCATTCTGGTGCCGCTGCGTTGGAGTTGACGGTTCTTAATCAGCACCCTGTACAGACCGAGCTGACCTACTGAAACGCTCTGTCAAAACTGGCGTCTTTCTCGTTTGCTCACCTGAACAAAGAGGTTTTGGTGGAGGTAGTCCCCCAAAAAAGCATCGAACAGATCGAAGTCTTGGCTAAAGACAGCCCGGCCTCTTGGATGACTTCCCGTGAATTCCACTCACCGGAAGACTAACTTGACCGTCGAAATTTCCCCGGGTACAACCTCGGGACTCTCCTGTTAGTCACCCTAAAGACCTTTTCTTGTTTGTTTTGCAGGGTTTGGACACACTCTTCTTATCAGCACGTCGAGCTCAGTAGGTGAGCTCGTTCCGGGGAAACCGCAGTAATTGTTCAAATGGTAACTTGCTTTCTTTTTTATTTTTCTTCTGATTAACCTCAAACAACTTTATATATACTTTTATTTTATGTCTTTGAAGGTGTTTCAGGAATATATTAGATATGTTATTGCATTGATATTCGTCTTATCAGTTGACCTTTGGTCATCTCTTCTGATTCTTGGTTTCAATCCACAGTTCGTGATGTTTTTTCTGGTTTTCATTTTCTCACTTGTGTCGTTTTTAGTTTTAAATTTTATTTGGAGCGATCGGGTTGTTCGTTCCATTGGTTGGCGTCGTCGGAGGCGATTAGCGCTTCAAACTGGGTATATTGCTCTTTTTGCTTACGGGCGCATTGTAGTCAGTAGTAAGGATGAATGGTGTGTCGCCTTTCTCTCATGTTCTATCCTGTGTGGAATGAGTCTTCTGGGTTTTTGTCTGTCATCGAAGATTTTGTTGTGGCGGTTGAATCTATATCGACTCATTCTGGTGCCGCTGCGTTGGAGTTGACGGTTCTTAGTCAGCACCCTGTACAGACCGAGCTGACCTACTGAAACGCTCTGTCAAAACTGGCGTCTTCCTCGTTTGCTCACCTGAACAAAGAGGTTTTGGTGGAGGTAGTCCCCCAAAAAAGCATCGAACAGATCGAAGTCTTGGCTAAAGACAGCCCGGCCTCTTGGATGACTTCCCGTGAATTCCACTCACCGGAAGACTAACTTGACCGTCGAAATTTCCCCGGGTACAACCTCGGGACTCTCCTGTTAGTCACCCTAAAGACCTTTTCTTGTTTGTTTTGCAGGGTTTGGACACACTCTTCTTATCAGCACGTCGAGCTCAGTAGGTGAGCTCGTTCCGGGGAAACCGCAGTAATTGTTCAAATGGTAACTTGCTTTCTTTTTTATTTTTCTTCTGATTAACCTCAAACAACTTTATATATACTTTTATTTTATGTCTTTGAAGGTGTTTCAGGAATATATTAGATATGTTATTGCATTGATATTCGTCTTATCAGTTGACCTTTGGTCATCTCTTCTGATTCTTGGTTTCAATCCACAGTTCGTGATGTTTTTTCTGGTTTTCATTTTCTCACTTGTGTCGTTTTTAGTTTTAAATTTTATTTGGAGCGATCAGGTTGTTCGTTCCATTGGTTGGCGTCGTCGGAGGCGATTAGCGCTTCAAACTGGGTATATTGCTCTTTTTGCTTACGGGCGCATTGTAGTCAGTAGTAAGGATGAATGGTGCGTCGCCTTTCTCTCATGTTCTATCCTGTGTGGAATGAGTCTTCTGGGTTTTTGTCTGTCATCGAAGATTTTGTTGTGGCGGTTGAATCTATATCGACTCATTCTGGTGCCGCTGCGTTGGAGTTGACGGTTCTTAATCAGCACCCTGTACAGACCGAGCTGACCTACTGAAACGCTCTGTCAAAACTGGCGTCTTTCTCGTTTGCTCACCTGAACAAAGAGGTTTTGGTGGAGGTAGTCCCCCAAAAAAGTATCGAACAGATCGAAGTCTTGGCTAAAGACAGCCCGGCCTCTTGGATGACTTCCCGTGAATTCCACTCACCGGAAGACTAACTTGACCGTCGAAGTTTCCCCGGGTACAACCTCGGGACTCTCCTGTTAGTCACCCTAGAGACCTTTTCTTGTTTGTTTTGCAGGGTTTGGACACACTCTTCTCATCAGCACGTCGAGCTCAGTAGGTGAGCTCGTTCCGGGGAAACCGCAGTAATTGTTCAAATGGTAACTTGCTTTCTTTTTTATTTTTCTTCTGATTAACCTCAAAGAACTTTATATATACTTTTATTTTATGTCTTTGAAGGTGTTTCAGGAATATATTAGATATGTTATTGCATTGATATTCGTCTTATCAGTTGATCTTTGGTCATCTCTTCTGATTCTTGGCTTCAATCCACAGTTCGTGATGTTTTTTCTGGTTTTCATTTTCTCACTTGTGAAGTTTTTAGTTTTAAATTTTATTTGGAGCGATCGGGTTGTTCGTTCCATTGGTTGGCTTCGTCGGAGGCGATTAGCGTTTCAGACTGGGTATATTGCTCTTTTTGCTTACGGGCGCATTGTAGTCAGTAGTAAGGATGAATGGTGCGTCGCCTTTCTCTCATGTTCTATCCTGTGTGGAATGAGTTTTCTGGGTTTTTCTCTGTTGCCGAAGATTTTGTTGTGACGGTTGAATCTATATCGACTCATTCTGGTGCCGCTGCATTGGAGTTGATGGTACTTCGTCAGCACCCTGTACAGGCCAGCTGTGCTGCTGGCCTGTATATCTTGGCGAAAGCTATAATGGTAGGTCTGCGACCAACTTTTTATCTTCTTCTACGTTTGGTGCTTTTCTGTCAAAAACTGCCTTAATTAGAATTTGTGATTTAGAATTAAAATGGCACTTTGTGTTTGCAGTGCGTTGGTGCTGACCCAACAGCGTTCCTTGGATGCCTGACCTTCCTCTACCCCGGGTGAACCACGGGTGGAGGCTGCTGGTAGAAGGAGATCTGCTGGCGGAACCGCATGTTTAACGGCAAAAGTTGACTGGCTGGAAGTCCCGAAAAATTTTAGCACTCAAAAGTACTCCGGTTATTGTTACATTTTTTAATGATTTTAGCTTAATTTTTCATCCAAATTTGCATCCTGAAGAAGCGCTGCGGCTTCGCCGGACCGAGCTGACCTACTGAAACGCTCTGTCAAAACTGGCGTCTTCCTCGTTTGCTCACCTGAACAAAGAGGTTTTGGTGGAGGTAGTCACCCAAAAAAGTATCGACCAGATCGAAGTTTTGGCTAAAGACAGCCCGGCCTCTTGGATGACTTCCCGTGAATTCCACTCACCGGAAGACAAACTTGACCGTCGAAGTGTCCCCGGGTACAACCTCGGGGCTCTCCAGTTAGTCACCCTAGAGACCTTTTCTTGTTTGTTTCGCAGGGTTTGGACACGCTGTTCTCATCAGCACGTCGAGCTCAGTAGGTGAGCTCGTTCCGGGGAAACCGCCTCGCTTGTTCAAATGGTACGTTGCTTTCTTTTTTATTCTTCTTCTAATTAACCACCAAGAACTTTATATATATTTTTATTCTATGTCTTTGTAGGCGTTTCAAGAATATATTAGATATGTTATTGCATTGATATTCGTCTTATCAGTTGACCTTTGGTCATCTCTTCTGATTCTTGGCGTCAATCCACAGTTCGTGATGTTTTTTCTGATTTTTATTTTTCCACAGTGACATTTTTAGTTTTAAATTTTATTTGGAGCGATCGGGTTGTTCGTTCCATTGGTTGGCTTCGTCGGAGGCGATTATCGCTTCAGACTGGGTATATTGCTCTTTTTGCTAACTGGCGCATTGTAGTCAGTAGTAAGGATGAATGGTGCGTCGCCTTTCTCTCATGTTCTATCCAGTGTGGAATGAGTTTTCTGGGTTTTTGTCTGTCATCGAAGATTTTGTTGTGGCGGTTGAATCTATATCGACTCATTCTGGTGCCGCTGCGTTGGAGTTGACGGTTCTTAGTCAGCACCCTGTACAGACCGAGCTGACCTACTGAAACGCTCTGTCAAAACTGGCGTCTTCCTCGTTTGCTCACCTGAACAAAGAGGTTTTGGTGGAGGTAGTCCCCCAAAAAAGCATCGAACAGATCGAAGTCTTGACTAAAGACAGCCCGGCCTCTTGGATGACTTCCCGTGAATTCCACTCACCGGAAGACTAACTTGACCGTCGAAGTTTCCCCGGGTACAACCTCGGGACTCTCCTGTTAGTCACCCTAGAGACCTTTTCTTGTGTGTTTCGCAGGGTTTGGACACACTCTTCTCATCAGCACGTCGAGCTCAGTAGGTGAGCTCTTTCCGGGGAAACCGCAGCACTTGTTCAAATGGTAACTTGCTTTCTTTTTTATTTTTCTTCTAATTAACCTCAAAAAACTTTATATATACTTTTATTTTATGTCTTTGTAGGTGTTTCAGGAATATATTAGATATGTTATTGCATTGATATTCGTCTTATCAGTTGACCTTTGGTCATCGCTTCTGATTCTTGGCGTCAATCCACAGTTCGTGATGTTTTTTCTGGTTTTCATTTTGTCACTTGTGACGTTTTTAGTTTTAAATTTTATTTGGAGCGATCGGGTTGTTCGTTCCATTGGTTGGCTTCGTCAGAGGCGATTAGCGCTTCAGACTGGATATATTGCTCTTTTTGCATACGGGCGCATTGTAGTCAGTAGTAAGGATGAATGGTGCGTCGCCTTTCTCTCATATTCTATCCTGTGTGGAATGAGTTTTCTGGGTTTTTGTCTGTCATCGAAGATTTTGTTGTGGCGGTTGAATCTATATCGACTCATTCTGGTGCCGCTGCGTTGGAGTTGACGGTTCTTAGTCAGCACCCTGTACAGACCGAGCTGACCTACTGAAACGCTCTGTCAAAACTGGCGTCTTCCTCGTTTGCTCACCTGAACAAAGAGGTTTTGGTGGAGGTAGTCCCCCAAAAAAGCATCGAACAGATCGAAGTCTTGGCTAAAGACAGCCCGGTCTCTTGGATGACTTCCCGTGAATTTCACTCACCGGAAGACTAACTTGACCGTCGAAGTTTCCCCGGGTACAACCTCGGGACTCTCCTGTTAGTCACCCTAGAGACCTTTTCTTGTTTGTTTTGCAGGGTTTGGACACACTCTTCTCATCAGCACGTCGAGCTCAGTAGGTGAGCTCGTTCCGGGGAAACCGCAGTAATTGTTCAAATGGTAACTTGCTTTCTTTTTTATTTTTCTTCTGATTAACCTCAAAGAACTTTATATATACTTTTATTTTATGTCTTTGAAGGTGTTTCAGGAATATATTAGATATGTTATTGCATTGATATTCGTCTTATCAGTTGATCTTTGGTCATCTCTTCTGATTCTTGGCTTCAATCCACAGTTCGTGATGTTTTTTCTGGTTTTCATTTTCTCACTTGTGAAGTTTTTAGTTTTAAATTTTATTTGGAGCGATCGGGTTGTTCGTTCCATTGGTTGGCTTCGTCGGAGGCGATTAGCGTTTCAGACTGGGTATATTGCTCTTTTTGCTTACGGGCGCATTGTAGTCAGTAGTAAGGATGAATGGTGCGTCGCCTTTCTCTCATGTTCTATCCTGTGTGGAATGAGTTTTCTGGGTTTTTCTCTGTTGCCGAAGATTTTGTTGTGACGGTTGAATCTATATCGACTCATTCTGGTGCCGCTGCATTGGAGTTGATGGTACTTCGTCAGCACCCTGTACAGGCCAGCTGTGCTGCTGGCCTGTATATCTTGGCGAAAGCTATAATGGTAGGTCTGCGACCAACTTTTTATCTTCTTCTACGTTTGGTGCTTTTCTGTCAAAAACTGCCTTAATTAGAATTTGTGATTTAGAATTAAAATGGCACTTTGTGTTTGCAGTGCGTTGGTGCTGACCCAACAGCGTTCCTTGGATGCCTGACCTTCCTCTGCCCCGGGTGAACCACGGGTGGAGGCTGCTGGTAGAAGGAGATCTGCTGGCGGAACCGCATGTTTAACGGCAAAAGTTGACTGGCTGGAAGTCCCGAAAAATTTTAGCACTCAAAAGTACTCCGGTTATTGTTACATTTTTTAATGATTTTAGCTTAATTTTTCATCCAAATTTGCATTCTGAAGAAGCGCTGCGGCTTCGCCGGACCGAGCTGACCTACTGAAACGCTCTGTCAAAACTGGCGTCTTCCTCGTTTGCTCACCTGAACAAAGAGGTTTTGGTGGAGGTAGTCACCCAAAAAAGTATCGACCAGATCGAAGTTTTGGCTAAAGACAGCCCGGCCTCTTGGATGACTTCCCGTGAATTCCACTCACCGGAAGACAAACTTGACCGTCGAAGTGTCCCCGGGTACAACCTCGGGGCTCTCCAGTTAGTCACCCTAGAGACCTTTTCTTGTTTGTTTCGCAGGGTTTGGACACGCTGTTCTCATCAGCACGTCGAGCTCAGTAGGTGAGCTCGTTCCGGGGAAACCGCCTCGCTTGTTCAAATGGTACGTTGCTTTCTTTTTTATTCTTCTTCTAATTAACCACCAAGAACTTTATATATATTTTTATTCTATGTCTTTGTAGGCGTTTCAAGAATATATTAGATATGTTATTGCATTGATATTCGTCTTATCAGTTGACCTTTGGTCATCTCTTCTGATTCTTGGCGTCAATCCACAGTTCGTGATGTTTTTTCTGATTTTTATTTTTCCACAGTGACATTTTTAGTTTTAAATTTTATTTGGAGCGATCGGGTTGTTCGTTCCATTGGTTGGCTTCGTCGGAGGCGATTATCGCTTCAGACTGGGTATATTGCTCTTTTTGCTAACTGGCGCATTGTAGTCAGTAGTAAGGATGAATGGTGCGTCGCCTTTCTCTCATGTTCTATCCAGTGTGGAATGAGTTTTCTGGGTTTTTGTCTGTCATCGAAGATTTTGTTGTGGCGGTTGAATCTATATCGACTCATTCTGGTGCCGCTGCGTTGGAGTTGACGGTTCTTAGTCAGCACCCTGTACAGACCGAGCTGACCTACTGAAACGCTCTGTCAAAACTGGCGTCTTCCTCGTTTGCTCACCTGAACAAAGAGGTTTTGGTGGAGGTAGTCCCCCAAAAAAGCATCGAACAGATCGAAGTCTTGACTAAAGACAGCCCGGCCTCTTGGATGACTTCCCGTGAATTCCACTCACCGGAAGACTAACTTGACCGTCGAAGTTTCCCCGGGTACAACCTCGGGACTCTCCTGTTAGTCACCCTAGAGACCTTTTCTTGTGTGTTTCGCAGGGTTTGGACACACTCTTCTCATCAGCACGTCGAGCTCAGTAGGTGAGCTCTTTCCGGGGAAACCGCAGCACTTGTTCAAATGGTAACTTGCTTTCTTTTTTATTTTTCTTCTAATTAACCTCAAAAAACTTTATATATACTTTTATTTTATGTCTTTGTAGGTGTTTCAGGAATATATTAGATATGTTATTGCATTGATATTCGTCTTATCAGTTGACCTTTGGTCATCGCTTCTGATTCTTGGCGTCAATCCACAGTTCGTGATGTTTTTTCTGGTTTTCATTTTGTCACTTGTGACGTTTTTAGTTTTAAATTTTATTTGGAGCGATCGGGTTGTTCGTTCCATTGGTTGGCTTCGTCAGAGGCGATTAGCGCTTCAGACTGGATATATTGCTCTTTTTGCATACGGGCGCATTGTAGTCAGTAGTAAGGATGAATGGTGCGTCGCCTTTCTCTCATATTCTATCCTGTGTGGAATGAGTTTTCTGGGTTTTTGTCTGTCATCGAAGATTTTGTTGTGGCGGTTGAATCTATATCGACTCATTCTGGTGCCGCTGCGTTGGAGTTGACGGTTCTTAGTCAGCACCCTGTACAGACCGAGCTGACCTACTGAAACGCTCTGTCAAAACTGGCGTCTTCCTCGTTTGCTCACCTGAACAAAGAGGTTTTGGTGGAGGTAGTCCCCCAAAAAAGCATCGAACAGATCGAAGTCTTGGCTAAAGACAGCCCGGCCTCTTGGATGACTTCCCGTGAATTCCACTCACCGGAAGACTAACTTGACCGTCGAAATTTCCCCGGGTACAACCTCGGGACTCTCCTGTTAGTCACCCTAAAGACCTTTTCTTGTTTGTTTTGCAGGGTTTGGACACACTCTTCTTATCAGCACGTCGAGCTCAGTAGGTGAGCTCGTTCCGGGGAAACCGCAGTAATTGTTCAAATGGTAACTTGCTTTCTTTTTTATTTTTCTTCTGATTAACCTCAAACAACTTTATATATACTTTTATTTTATGTCTTTGAAGGTGTTTCAGGAATATATTAGATATGTTATTGCATTGATATTCGTCTTATCAGTTGACCTTTGGTCATCTCTTCTGATTCTTGGTTTCAATCCACAGTTCGTGATGTTTTTTCTGGTTTTCATTTTCTCACTTGTGTCGTTTTTAGTTTTAAATTTTATTTGGAGCGATCGGGTTGTTCGTTCCTTTGGTTGGCGTCGTCGGAGGCGATTAGCGCTTCAAACTGGGTATATTGCTCTTTTTGCTTACGGGCGCATTGTAGTCAGTAGTAAGGATGAATGGTGTGTCGCCTTTCTCTCATGTTCTATCCTGTGTGGAATGAGTCTTCTGGGTTTTTGTCTGTCATCGAAGATTTTGTTGTGGCGGTTGAATCTATATCGACTCATTCTGGTGCCGCTGCGTTGGAGTTGACGGTTCTTAGTCAGCACCCTGTACAGACCGAGCTGACCTACTGAAACGCTCTGTCAAAACTGGCGTCTTCCTCGTTTGCTCACCTGAACAAAGAGGTTTTGGTGGAGGTAGTCCCCCAAAAAAGCATCGAACAGATCGAAGTCTTGGCTAAAGACAGCCCGGCCTCTTGGATGACTTCCCGTGAATTCCACTCACCGGAAGACTAACTTGACCGTCGAAATTTCCCCGGGTACAACCTCGGGACTCTCCTGTTAGTCACCCTAAAGACCTTTTCTTGTTTGTTTTGCAGGGTTTGGACACACTCTTCTTATCAGCACGTCGAGCTCAGTAGGTGAGCTCGTTCCGGGGAAACCGCAGTAATTGTTCAAATGGTAACTTGCTTTCTTTTTTATTTTTCTTCTGATTAACCTCAAACAACTTTATATATACTTTTATTTTATGTCTTTGAAGGTGTTTCAGGAATATATTAGATATGTTATTGCATTGATATTCGTCTTATCAGTTGACCTTTGGTCATCTCTTCTGATTCTTGGTTTCAATCCACAGTTCGTGATGTTTTTTCTGGTTTTCATTTTCTCACTTGTGTCGTTTTTAGTTTTAAATTTTATTTGGAGCGATCAGGTTGTTCGTTCCATTGGTTGGCGTCGTCGGAGGCGATTAGCGCTTCAAACTGGGTATATTGCTCTTTTTGCTTACGGGCGCATTGTAGTCAGTAGTAAGGATGAATGGTGCGTCGCCTTTCTCTCATGTTCTATCCTGTGTGGAATGAGTCTTCTGGGTTTTTGTCTGTCATCGAAGATTTTGTTGTGGCGGTTGAATCTATATCGACTCATTCTGGTGCCGCTGCGTTGGAGTTGACGGTTCTTAATCAGCACCCTGTACAGACCGAGCTGACCTACTGAAACGCTCTGTCAAAACTGGCGTCTTTCTCGTTTGCTCACCTGAACAAAGAGGTTTTGGTGGAGGTAGTCCCCCAAAAAAGCATCGAACAGATCGAAGTCTTGGCTAAAGACAGCCCGGCCTCTTGGATGACTTCCCGTGAATTCCACTCACCGGAAGACTAACTTGACCGTCGAAGTTTCCCCGGGTACAACCTCGGGACTCTCCTGTTAGTCACCCTAGAGACCTTTTCTTGTTTGTTTTGCAGGGTTTGGACACACTCTTCTCATCAGCACGTCGAGCTCAGTAGGTGAGCTCGTTCCGGGGAAACCGCAGTAATTGTTCAAATGGTAACTTGCTTTCTTTTTTATTTTTCTTCTGATTAACCTCAAACAACTTTATATATACTTTTATTTTATGTCTTTGAAGGTGTTTCAGGAATATATTAGATATGTTATTGCATTGATATTCGTCTTATCAGTTGACCTTTGGTCATCTCTTCTGATTCTTGGTTTCAATCCACAGTTCGTGATGTTTTTTCTGGTTTTCATTTTCTCACTTGTGTCGTTTTTAGTTTTAAATTTTATTTGGAGCGATCAGGTTGTTCGTTCCATTGGTTGGCGTCGTCGGAGGCGATTAGCGCTTCAAACTGGGTATATTGCTCTTTTTGCTTACGGGCGCATTGTAGTCAGTAGTAAGGATGAATGGTGCGTCGCCTTTCTCTCATGTTCTATCCTGTGTGGAATGAGTCTTCTGGGTTTTTGTCTGTCATCGAAGATTTTGTTGTGGCGGTTGAATCTATATCGACTCATTCTGGTGCCGCTGCGTTGGAGTTGACGGTTCTTAATCAGCACCCTGTACAGACCGAGCTGACCTACTGAAACGCTCTGTCAAAACCGGCGTCTTTCTCGTTTGCTCACCTGAACAAAGAGGTTTTGGTGGAGGTAGTCCCCCAAAAAAGCATCGAACAGATCGAAGTCTTGGCTAAAGACAGCCCGGCCTCTTGGATGACTTCCCGTGAATTCCACTCACCGGAAGACTAACTTGACCGTCGAAGTTTCCCCGGGTACAACCTCGGGACTCTCCTGTTAGTCACCCTAGAGACCTTTTCTTGTTTGTTTTGCAGGGTTTGGACACACTCTTCTCATCAGCACGTCGAGCTCAGTAGGTGAGCTCGTTCCGGGGAAACCGCAGTAATTGTTCAAATGGTAACTTGCTTTCTTTTTTATTTTTCTTCTGATTAACCTCAAAGAACTTTATATATACTTTTATTTTATGTCTTTGAAGGTGTTTCAGGAATATATTAGATATGTTATTGCATTGATATTCGTCTTATCAGTTGATCTTTGGTCATCTCTTCTGATTCTTGGCTTCAATCCACAGTTCGTGATGTTTTTTCTGGTTTTCATTTTCTCACTTGTGAAGTTTTTAGTTTTAAATTTTATTTGGAGCGATCGGGTTGTTCGTTCCATTGGTTGGCTTCGTCGGAGGCGATTAGCGTTTCAGACTGGGTATATTGCTCTTTTTGCTTACGGGCGCATTGTAGTCAGTAGTAAGGATGAATGGTGCGTCGCCTTTCTCTCATGTTCTATCCTGTGTGGAATGAGTTTTCTGGGTTTTTTTCTGTTGCCGAAGATTTTGTTGTGGCGGTTGAATCTATATCGACTCATTCTGGTGCCGCTGCGTTGGAGTTGACGGTTCTTAGTCAGCACCCTGTACAGACCGAGCTGACCTACTGAAACGCTCTGTCAAAACTGGCGTCTTCCTCGTTTGCTCACCTGAACAAAGAGGTTTTGGTGGAGGTAGTCCCCCAAAAAAGCATCGAACAGATCGAAGTCTTGGCTAAAGACAGCCCGGCCTCTTGGATGACTTCCCGTGAATTCCACTCACCGGAAGACTAACTTGACCGTCGAAGTTTCCCCGGGTACAACCTCGGGACTCTCCTGTTAGTCACCCTAGAGACCTTTTCTTGTTTGTTTTGCAGGGTTTGGACACACTCTTCTCATCAGCACGTCGAGCTCAGTAGGTGAGCTCGTTCCGGGGAAACCGCAGTAATTGTTCAAATGGTAACTTGCTTTCTTTTTTATTTTTCTTCTGATTAACCTCAAACAACTTTATATATACTTTTATTTTATGTCTTTGAAGGTGTTTCAGGAATATATTAGATATGTTATTGCATTGATATTCGTCTTATCAGTTGACCTTTGGTCATCTCTTCTGATTCTTGGTTTCAATCCACAGTTCGTGATGTTTTTTCTGGTTTTCATTTTCTCACTTGTGTCGTTTTTAGTTTTAAATTTTATTTGGAGCGATCGGGTTGTTCGTTCCATTGGTTGGCGTCGTCGGAGGCGATTAGCGCTTCAAACTGGGTATATTGCTCTTTTTGCTTACGGGCGCATTGTAGTCAGTAGTAAGGATGAATGGTGTGTCGCCTTTCTCTCATGTTCTATCCTGTGTGGAATGAGTCTTCTGGGTTTTTGTCTGTCATCGAAGATTTTGTTGTGGCGGTTGAATCTATATCGACTCATTCTGGTGCCGCTGCGTTGGAGTTGACGGTTCTTAGTCAGCACCCTGTACAGACCGAGCTGACCTACTGAAACGCTCTGTCAAAACTGGCGTCTTCCTCGTTTGCTCACCTGAACAAAGAGGTTTTGGTGGAGGTAGTCCCCCAAAAAAGCATCGAACAGATCGAAGTCTTGGCTAAAGACAGCCCGGCCTCTTGGATGACTTCCCGTGAATTCCACTCACCGGAAGACTAACTTGACCGTCGAAATTTCCCCGGGTACAACCTCGGGACTCTCCTGTTAGTCACCCTAAAGACCTTTTCTTGTTTGTTTTGCAGGGTTTGGACACACTCTTCTTATCAGCACGTCGAGCTCAGTAGGTGAGCTCGTTCCGGGGAAACCGCAGTAATTGTTCAAATGGTAACTTGCTTTCTTTTTTATTTTTCTTCTGATTAACCTCAAACAACTTTATATATACTTTTATTTTATGTCTTTGAAGGTGTTTCAGGAATATATTAGATATGTTATTGCATTGATATTCGTCTTATCAGTTGACCTTTGGTCATCTCTTCTGATTCTTGGTTTCAATCCACAGTTCGTGATGTTTTTTCTGGTTTTCATTTTCTCACTTGTGTCGTTTTTAGTTTTAAATTTTATTTGGAGCGATCAGGTTGTTCGTTCCATTGGTTGGCGTCGTCGGAGGCGATTAGCGCTTCAAACTGGGTATATTGCTCTTTTTGCTTACGGGCGCATTGTAGTCAGTAGTAAGGATGAATGGTGCGTCGCCTTTCTCTCATGTTCTATCCTGTGTGGAATGAGTCTTCTGGGTTTTTGTCTGTCATCGAAGATTTTGTTGTGGCGGTTGAATCTATATCGACTCATTCTGGTGCCGCTGCGTTGGAGTTGACGGTTCTTAATCAGCACCCTGTACAGACCGAGCTGACCTACTGAAACGCTCTGTCAAAACTGGCGTCTTTCTCGTTTGCTCACCTGAACAAAGAGGTTTTGGTGGAGGTAGTCCCCCAAAAAAGCATCGAACAGATCGAAGTCTTGGCTAAAGACAGCCCGGCCTCTTGGATGACTTCCCGTGAATTGAACAAAGACAGCTGTGCTGCTGGCCTGTATATCTTGGCGAAAGCTATAATGGTAGGTCTGCGACCAACTTTTTATCTTCTTCTACGTTTGGTGCTTTTCTGTCAAAAACTGCCTTAATTAGAATTTGTGATTTAGAATTAAAATGGCACTTTGTGTTTGCAGTGCGTTGGTGCTGACCCAACAGCGTTCCTTGGATGCCTGACCTTCCTCTACCCCGGGTGAACCACGGGTGGAGGCTGCTGGTAGAAGGAGATCTGCTGGCGGAACCGCATGTTTAACGGCAAAAGTTGACTGGCTGGAAGTCCCGAAAAATTTTAGCACTCAAAAGTACTCCGGTTATTGTTACATTTTTTAATGATTTTAGCTTAATTTTTCATCCAAATTTGCATCCTGAAGAAGCGCTGCGGCTTCGCCGGACCGAGCTGACCTACTGAAACGCTCTGTCAAAACTGGCGTCTTCCTCGTTTGCTCACCTGAACAAAGAGGTTTTGGTGGAGGTAGTCACCCAAAAAAGTATCGACCAGATCGAAGTTTTGGCTAAAGACAGCCCGGCCTCTTGGATGACTTCCCGTGAATTCCACTCACCGGAAGACAAACTTGACCGTCGAAGTGTCCCCGGGTACAACCTCGGGGCTCTCCAGTTAGTCACCCTAGAGACCTTTTCTTGTTTGTTTCGCAGGGTTTGGACACGCTGTTCTCATCAGCACGTCGAGCTCAGTAGGTGAGCTCGTTCCGGGGAAACCGCCTCGCTTGTTCAAATGGTACCTTGCTTTCTTTTTTATTCTTCTTCTAATTAACCACCAAGAACTTTATATATATTTTTATTCTATGTCTTTGTAGGCGTTTCAAGAATATATTAGATATGTTATTGCATTGATATTCGTCTTATCAGTTGACCTTTGGTCATCTCTTCTGATTCTTGGTTTCAATCCACAGTTCGTGATGTTTTTTCTGGTTTTCATTTTCTCACTTGTGTCGTTTTTAGTTTTAAATTTTATTTGGAGCGATCAGGTTGTTCGTTCCATTGGTTGGCGTCGTCGGAGGCGATTAGCGCTTCAAACTGGGTATATTGCTCTTTTTGCTTACGGGCGCATTGTAGTCAGTAGTAAGGATGAATGGTGCGTCGCCTTTCTCTCATGTTCTATCCTGTGTGGAATGAGTCTTCTGGGTTTTTGTCTGTCATCGAAGATTTTGTTGTGGCGGTTGAATCTATATCGTCTCATTCTGGTGCCGCTGCGTTGGAGTTGACGGTTCTTAATCAGCACCCTGTACAGACCGAGCTGACCTACTGAAACGCTCTGTCAAAACTGGCGTCTTTCTCGTTTGCTCACCTGAACCAAGAGGTTTTGGTGGAGGTAGTCCCCCAAAAAAGCATCGAACAGATCGAAGTCTTGGCTAAAGACAGCCCGGCCTCTTGGATGACTTCCCGTGAATTGAACAAAGACAGCTGTGCTGCTGGCCTGTATATCTTGGCGAAAGCTATAATGGTAGGTCTGCGACCAACTTTTTATCTTCTTCTACGTTTGGTGCTTTTCTGTCAAAAACTGCCTTAATTAGAATTTGTGATTTAGAATTAAAATGGCACTTTGTGTTTGCAGTGCGTTGGTGCTGACCCAACAGCGTTCCTTGGATGCCTGACCTTCCTCTACCCCGGGTGAACCACGGGTGGAGGCTGCTGGTAGAAGGAGATCTGCTGGCGGAACCGCATGTTTAACGGCAAAAGTTGACTGGCTGGAAGTCCCGAAAAATTTTAGCACTCAAAAGTACTCCGGTTATTGTTACATTTTTTAATGATTTTAGCTTAATTTTTCATCCAAATTTGCATCCTGAAGAAGCGCTGCGGCTTCGCCGGACCGAGCTGACCTACTGAAACGCTCTGTCAAAACTGGCGTCTTCCTCGTTTGCTCACCTGAACAAAGAGGTTTTGGTGGAGGTAGTCACCCAAAAAAGTATCGACCAGATCGAAGTTTTGGCTAAAGACAGCCCGGCCTCTTGGATGACTTCCCGTGAATTCCACTCACCGGAAGACAAACTTGACCGTCGAAGTGTCCCCGGGTACAACCTCGGGGCTCTCCAGTTAGTCACCCTAGAGACCTTTTCTTGTTTGTTTCGCAGGGTTTGGACACGCTGTTCTCATCAGCACGTCGAGCTCAGTAGGTGAGCTCGTTCCGGGGAAACCGCCTCGCTTGTTCAAATGGTACCTTGCTTTCTTTTTTATTCTTCTTCTAATTAACCACCAAGAACTTTATATATATTTTTATTCTATGTCTTTGTAGGCGTTTCAAGAATATATTAGATATGTTATTGCATTGATATTCGTCTTATCAGTTGACCTTTGGTCATCTCTTCTGATTCTTGGCGTCAATCCACAGTTCGTGATGTTTTTTCTGATTTTTATTTTTCCACAGTGACATTTTTAGTTTTAAATTTTATTTGGAGCGATCGGGTTGTTCGTTCCATTGGTTGGCTTCGTCGGAGGCGATTATCGCTTCAGACTGGGTATATTGCTCTTTTTGCTAACGGGCGCATTGTAGTCAGTAGTAAGGATGAATGGTGCATCGCCTTTCTCTCATGTTCTATCCTGTGTGGAATGAGTTTTCTGGGTTTTTGTCTGTCATCGAAGATTTTGTTGTGGCGGTTGAATCTATATCGACTCATTCTGGTGCCGCTGCGTTGGAGTTGACGGTTCTTAGTCAGCACCCTGTACAGACCGAGCTGACCTACTGAAACGCTCTGTCAAAACTGGCGTCTTCCTCGTTTGCTCACCTGAACAAAGAGGTTTTGGTGGAGGTAGTCCCCCAAAAAAGCATCGAACAGATCGAAGTCTTGGCTAAAGACAGCCCGGCCTCTTGGATGACTTCCCGTGAATTCCACTCACCGGAAGACTAACTTGACCGTCGAAGTTTCCCCGGGTACAACCTCGGGACTCTCCTGTTAGTCACCCTAGAGACCTTTTCTTGTGTGTTTCGCAGGGTTTGGACACACTATTCTCATCAGCACGTCGAGCTCAGTAGGTGAGCTCTTTCCGGGGAAACCGCAGCACTTGTTCAAATGGTAACTTGCTTTCTTTTTTATTTTTCTTCTAATTAACCTCAAAAAACTTTATATATACTTTTATTTTATGTCTTTGTAGGTGTTTCAGGAATATATTAGATATGTTATTGCATTGATATTCGTCTTATCAGTTGACCTTTGGTCATCGCTTCTGATTCTTGGCGTCAATCCACAGTTCGTGATGTTTTTTCTGGTTTTCATTTTCTCACTTGTGACGTTTTTAGTTTTAAATTTTATTTGGAGCGATCGGGTTGTTCGTTCCATTGGTTGGCTTCGTCAGAGGCGATTAGCGCTTCAGACTGGATATATTACTCTTTTTGCATACGGGCGCATTGTAGTCAGTAGTAAGGATGAATGGTGCGTCGCCTTTCTCTCATATTCTATCCTGTGTGGAATGAGTTTTCTGGGTTTTTGTCTGTCATCGAAGATTTTGTTGTGGCGGTTGAATCTATATCGACTCATTCTGGTGCCGCTGCGTTGGAGTTGACGGTTCTTAGTCAGCACCCTGTACAGACCGAGCTGACCTACTGAAACGCTCTGTCAAAACTGGCGTCTTTCTCGTTTGCTCACCTGAACAAAGAGGTTTTGGTGGAGGTAGTCCCCCAAAAAAGCATCGAACAGATCGAAGTCTTGGCTAAAGACAGCCCGGCCTCTTGGATGACTTCCCGTGAATTCCACTCACCGGAAGACTAACTTGACCGTCGAAATTTCCCCGGGTACAACCTCGGGACTCTCCTGTTAGTCACCCTAAAGACCTTTTCTTGTTTGTTTTGCAGGGTTTGGACACACTCTTCTTATCAGCACGTCGAGCTCAGTAGGTGAGCTCGTTCCGGGGAAACCGCAGTAATTGTTCAAATGGTAACTTGCTTTCTTTTTTATTTTTCTTCTGATTAACCTCAAACAACTTTATATATACTTTTATTTTATGTCTTTGAAGGTGTTTCAGGAATATATTAGATATGTTATTGCATTGATATTCGTCTTATCAGTTGACCTTTGGTCATCTCTTCTGATTCTTGGTTTCAATCCACAGTTCGTGATGTTTTTTCTGGTTTTCATTTTCTCACTTGTGTCGTTTTTAGTTTTAAATTTTATTTGGAGCGATCGGGTTGTTCGTTCCATTGGTTGGCGTCGTCGGAGGCGATTAGCGCTTCAAACTGGGTATATTGCTCTTTTTGCTTACGGGCGCATTGTAGTCAGTAGTAAGGATGAATGGTGCGTCGCCTTTCTCTCATGTTCTATCCTGTGTGGAATGAGTTTTCTGGGTTTTTCTCTGTTGCCGAAGATTTTGTTGTGGCGGTTGAATCTATATCGACTCATTCTGATGCCGCTGCATTGGAGTTGATGGTACTTCGTCAGCACCCTGTACAGGCCAGCTGTGCTGCTGGCCTGTATATCTTGGCGAAAGCTATAATGGTAGGTCTGCGACCAACTTTTTATCTTCTTCTACGTTTGGTGCTTTTCTGTCAAAAACTGCCTTAATTAGAATTTGTGATTTAGAATTAAAATGGCACTTTGTGTTTGCAGTGCGTTGGTGCTGACCCAACAGCGTTCCTTGGATGCCTGACCTTCCTCTACCCCGGGTGAACCACGGGTGAAGGCTGCTGGTAGAAGGAGATCTGCTGACGGAACCGCATGTTTAACGGCAAAAGTTGACTGGCTGGAAGTCCCGAAAAATTTTAGCACTCAAAAGTACTCCGGTTATTGTTACATTTTTTAATGATTTTAGCTTAATTTTTCATCCAAATTTGCATCCTGAAGAAGCGCTGCGGCTTCGCCGGACCGAGCTGACCTACTGAAACGCTCTGTCAAAACTGGCGTCTTCCTCGTTAGCTCACCTGAACAAAGAGGTTTTGGTGGAGGTAGTCACCAAAAAAAGCATCGACCAGATCGAAGTTTTGGCTAAATACAGCCCGGCCTCTTGGATGACTTCCCGTGAATTTCACTCATCGGAAAACTAATTTGACCGTCGAAATGTCCCCGGGTACAACCTCGGGGCTCTCCAGTTAGTCACCCTAGAGACCTTTTCTTGTTTGTTTCGCAGGGTTTGGACACGCTGTTCTCATCAGCACGTCGAGCTCAGTAGGTGAGCTCGTTCCGGGGAAACCGCCTCGCTTGTTCAAATGGTAACTTGCTTTCTTTTTTATTCTTCTTCTAATTAACCACCAAGAACTTTATATATATTTTTATTCTATGTCTTTGTAGGCGTTTCAAGAATATATTAGATATGTTATTGCATTGATATTCGTCTTGTCAGTTGACCTTTGGTCATCGCTTCTGATTCTTGGCGTCAATCCACAGTTCGTGATGTTTTTTCTGGTTTTCATTTTGTCACTTGTGACGTTTTTAGTTTTAAATTTTATTTGGAGCGATCGGGTTGTTCGTTCCATTGGTTGGCTTCGTCGGAGGCGATTAGCGCTTCAGACTGGGTATATTGCTATTTTTGCTTACGGGCGCATTGTAGTCAGTAGTAAGGATGAATGGTGCGTTGCTATTTCTCTCATGTTCTATCCAGTGTGGAATGAGTTTTCTGGGTTTTTGTCTGTCATCGAAGATTTTGTTGTGGCGGTTGAATCTATATCGACTCATTCTGGTGCCGCTGCGTTGGAGTTGACGGTTCTTAGTCAGCACCCTGTACAGACCGAGCTGACCTACTGAAACGCTCTGTCAAAACTGGCGTCTTCCTCGTTTGCTCACCTGAACAAAGAGGTTTTGGTGGAGGTAGTCCCCCAAAAAAGCATCGAACAGATCGAAGTTTTGGCTAAAGACAGCCCGGCCTCTTGGATGACTTCCCGTGAATTCCACTCACCGGAAGACTAACTTGACCGTCGAAGTTTCCCCGGGTACAACCTCGGGACTCTCCTGTTAGTCACCCTAGAGACCTTTTCTTGTGTGTTTCGCAGGGTTTGGACACACTCTTCTCATCAGCACGTCGAGCTCAGTAGGTGAGCTCTTTCCGGGGAAATCGCAGCACTTGTTCAAATGGTAACTTGCTTTCTTTTTTATTTTTCTTCTAATTAACCTCAAAAAATTTTATATATACTTTTATTTTATGTCTTTGTAGGTGTTTCAGGAATATATTAGATATGTTATTGCATTGATATTCGTCTTGTCAGTTGACCTTTGGTCATCGCTTCTGATTCTTGGCGTCAATCCACAGTTCGTGATGTTTTTTCTGGTTTTCATTTTGTCACTTGTGACGTTTTTAGTTTTAAATTTTATTTGGAGCGATCGGGTTGTTCGTTCCATTGGTTGGCTTCGTCGGAGGCGATTAGCGCTTCAGACTGGGTATATTGCTATTTTTGCTTACGGGCGCATTGTAGTCAGTAGTAAGGATGAATGGTGCGTCGCCTTTCTCTCATGTTCTATCCTGTGTGGAATGAGTCTTCTGGGTTTTTGTCTGTCATCGAAGATTTTGTTGTGGCGGTTGAATCTATATCGACTCATTCTGGTGCCGCTGCGTTGGAGTTGACGGTTCTTAATCAGCACCCTGTACAGACCGAGCTGACCTACTGAAACACTCTGTCAAAACTGGCGTCTTCCTCGTTTGCTCACCTGAACAAAGAGGTTTTGGTGGAGGTAGTCCCCCAAAAAAGCATCGAACAGATCGAAGTCTTGGCTAAAGACAGCCCGACCTCTTGGATGACTTCCCGTGAATTCCACTCACCGGAAGACTAACTTGACCGTCGAAGTTTTCCCGGGTACAACCTCGGGACTCTCCTGTTAGTCACCCTAGAGACCTTTTCTTGTGTGTTTCGCAGGGTTTGGACACACTCTTCTCATCAGCACGTCGAGCTCAGTAGGTGAGCTCTTTCCGGGGAAACCGCAGCACTTGTTCAAATGGTAACTTGCTTTCTTTTTTATTTTTCTTCTAATTAACCTCAAAAAACTTTATATATACTTTTATTTTATGTCTTTGTAGGTGTTTCAGGAATATATTAGATATGTTATTGCATTGATATTCGTCTTGTCAGTTGACCTTTGGTCATCGCTTCTGATTCTTGGCGTCAATCCACAGTTCGTGATGTTTTTTCTGGTTTTCATTTTGTCACTTGTGACGTTTTTAGTTTTAAATTTTATTTGGAGCGTTCGGGTTGTTCGTTCCATTGGTTGGCTTCGTCGGAGGCGATTAGCGCTTCAGACTGGGTATATTGCTCTTTTTGCTTACGGGCGCATTGTAGTCAGTAGTAAGGATGAATGGTGCGTCGCCTTTCTCTCAGGTTCTATCCTGTGTGGAATGAATTTTCTGGGTTTTTCTCTGTCATCGAAGATTTTGTTGTGGCGGTTGAATCTATATCGACTCATTCTGGTGCCGCTGCGTTGGAGTTGACGGTTCTTAGTCAGCACCCTGTACAGACCGAGCTGACCTACTGAAACGCTCTGTCAAAACTGGCGTCTTCCTCGTTTGCTCACCTGAACAAAGAGGTTTTGGTGGAGGTAGTCCCCCAAATAAGCATCGAACAGATCGAAATCTTGGCTAAAGACAGCCCGGCCTCTTGGATGACTTCCCGTGAATTCCACTCACCGGAAGACTAACTTGACCGTCGAAGTTTCCCCGGGTACAACCTCGGGACTCTCCTGTTAGTCACCCTAGAGACCTTTTCTTGTGTGTTTCGCAGGGTTTGGACACACTCTTCTCATCAGCACGTCGAGCTCAGTAGGTGAGCTCTTTCCGGGGAAACCGCAGCACTTGTTCAAATGGTAACTTGCTTTCTTTTTTATTTTTCTTCTAATTAACCTCAAAAAACTTTATATATACTTTTATTTTATGTCTTTGTAGGTGTTTCAGGAATATATTAGATATGTTATTGCATTGATATTCGTCTTATCAGTTGACCTTTGGGCATCGCTTCTGATTCTTGGCGTCAATCCACAGTTCGTGATATTCTTTCTGGTTTTCATTTTGTCACTTGTGACGTTTTTAGCTTTAAATTTTATTTGGAGCGATCGGGTTGTTCGTTCCATTGGTTGGCTTCGTCAGAAGCGATTAGCGCTTCAGACTGGATATATTGCTCTTTTTGCTTACGGGCGCATTGTAGTCAGTAGTAAGGATGAATGGTGCGTCGCCTTTCTCTCATATTCTATCCTGTGTGGAATGAGTTTTCTGGGTTTTTGTCTGTCATCGAAGATTTTGTTGTGGCGGTTGAATCTATATCGACTCATTCTGGTGCCGCTGCGTTGGAGTTGACGGTTCTTAGTCAGCACCCTGTACAGACCGAGCTGACCTACTGAAACGCTCTGTCAAAACTGGCGTCTTCCTCGTTTGCTCACCTGAACAAAGAGGTTTTGGTGGAGGTAGTCCCCCAAAAAAGCATCGAACAGATCGAAGTCTTGGCTAAAGACAGCCCGGCCTCTTGGATGACTTCCCGTGAATTCCACTCACCGGAAGACTAACTTGACCGTCGAAGTTTCCCCGGGTACAACCTCGGGACTCTCCTGTTAGTCACCCTAAAGACCTTTTCTTGTTTGTTTTGCAGGGTTTGAACACACTCTTCTTATCAGCACGTCGAGCTCAGTAGGTGAGATCGTTCCGGGGAAACCGCAGTAATTGTTCAAATGGTAACTTGCTTTCTTTTTTATTTTTCTTCTGATTAACCTCAAACAACTTTATATATACTTTTATTTTATGTCTTTGAAAGTGTTTCAGGAATATATTAGATATGTTATTGCATTGATATTCGTCTTATCAGTTGACCTTTGGTCATCTCTTCTGATTCTTGGATTCAATCCACAGTTCGTGATGTTTTTTCTGGTTTTCATTTTCTCACTTGTGTCGTTTTTAGTTTTAAATTTTATTTGGAGCGATCGGGTTGTTCGTTCCATTGGTTGGCTTCGTCGGAGGCGATTAGCGCTTCAGACTGGGTATATTGCTCTTTTTGCTAACGGGCGCATTGTAGTCAGTAGTAAGGATGAATGGTGCGTCGCCTTTCTCTCATGTTCTATCCTGTGTGGAATGAGTTTTCTGGGTTTTTGTCTGTCATCGAAGATTTTGTTGTGGCGGTTGAATCTATATCGACTCATTCTGGTGCCGCTGCGTTGGAGTTGACGGTTTTTAATCAGCACCCTGTACAGACCGAGCTGACCTACTGAAACGCTCTGTCAAAACTGGCGTCTTTCTCGTTTGCTCACCTGAACAAAGAGGTTTTGGTGGAGGTAGTCCCCCAAAAAAGCATCGAACAGATCGAAGTCTTGGCTAAAGACAGCCCGGCCTCTTGGATGACTTCCCGTGAATTCCACTCACCGGAAGACTAACTTGACCGTCGAAGTTTCCTCGGGTACAACCTCGGGACTCTCCTGTTAGTCGCCCTAGAGACCTTTTCTTGTTTGTTTTGCAGGGTTTGGACACACTCTTCTCATCAGCACGTCGAGCTCAGTAGGTGAGCTCGTTCCGGGGAAACCGCAGTAATTGTTCAAATGGTAACTTGCTTTCTTTTTTATTTTTCTTCTGATTAACCTCAAAGAACTTTATATATACTTTTATTTTATGTCTTTGAAGGTGTTTCAGGAATATATTAGATATGTTATTGCATTGATATTCGTCTTATCAATTGACCTTTGGTCATCTCTTCTGATTCTTGGCTTCAATCCACAGTTCGTGATGTTTTTTCTGGTTTTCATTTTCTCACTTGTGACGTTTTTAGTTTTAAATTTTATTTGGAGCGATCGGGTTGTTCGTTCCATTGGTTGGCTTCGTCGGAGGCGATTAGCGTTTCAGACTGGGTATATTGCTCTTTTTGCTTACGGGCGCATTGTAGTCAGTAGTAAGGATGAATGGTGCGTCGCCTTTCTCTCATGTTCTATCCTGTGTGGAATGAGTTTTCTGGGTTTTTCTCTGTTGCCGAAGATTTTGTTGTGGCGGTTGAATCTATATCGACTCATTCTGGTGCCGCTGCATTGGAGTTGATGGTACTTCGTCAGCACCCTGTACAGGCCAGCTGTGCTGCTGGCCTGTATATCTTGGCGAAAGCTATAATGGTAGGTCTGCGACCAACTTTTTATCTTCTTCTACGTTTGGTGCTTTTCTGTCAAAAACTGCCTTAATTAGAATTTGTGATTTAGAATTAAAATGGCACTTTGTGTTTGCAGTGCGTTGGTGCTGACCCAACAGCGTTCCTTGGATGCCTGACCTTCCTCTACCCCGGGTGAACCACGGGTGGAGGCTGCTGGTAGAAGGAGATTTGCTGGCGGAACCGCATGTTTAACGGCAAAAGTTGACTGGCTGGAAGTCCCGAAAAATTTTAGCACTCAAAAGTACTCCGGTTATTGTTACATTTTTTAATGATTTTAGCTTAATTTTTCATCCAAATTTGCATCCTGAAGAAGCGCTGCGGCTTCGCCGGACCGAGCTGACCTACTGAAACGCTCTGTCAAAACTGGCGTCTTCCTCGTTTGCTCACCTGAACAAAGAGGTTTTGGTGGAGGTAATCACCCAAAAAAGTATCGACCAGATCGAAGTTTTGGCTAAAGACAGCCCGGCCTCTTGGATGACTTCCCGTGAATTCCACTCACCGGAAGACAAACTTGACCGTCGAAGTGTCCCCGGGTACAACCTCGGGGCTCTCCAGTTAGTCACCCTAGAGACCTTTTCTTGTTTGTTTCGCAGGGTTTGGACACGCTGTTCTCATCAGCACGTCGAGCTCAGTAGGTGAGCTCGTTCCGGGGAAACCGCCTCGCTTGTTCAAATGGTACCTTGCTTTCTTTTTTATTGTTCTTCTAATTAACCACCAAGAACTTTATATATATTTTTATTCTATGTCTTTGTAGGCGTTTCAAGAATATATTAGATATGTTATTGCATTCATATTCGTCTTATCAGTTGGCCTTTGGTCATCTCTTCTGATTTTTGGCGTCAATCCACAGTTCGTGATGTTTTTTCTGATTTTTATTTTTCCACAGTGACATTTTTAGTTTTAAATTTTATTTGGAGCGATCGGGTTGTTCGTTCCATTGGTTGGCTTCGTCGGAGGCGATTATCGCTTCAGACTGGGTATATTGCTCTTTTTGCTAACGGGCGCATTGTAGTCAGTAGTAAGGATGAATGGTGCATCGCCTTTCTCTCATGTTCTATCCTGTGTGGAATGAGTTTTCTGGGTTTTTGTCTGTCATCGAAGATTTTGTTGTGGCGGTTGAATCTATATCGACTCATTCTGGTGCCGCTGCGTTGGAGTTGACGGTTCTTAGTCAGCACCCTGTACAGACCGAGCTGACCTACTGAAACGCTCTGTCAAAACTGGCGTCTTCCTCGTTTGCTCACCTGAACAAAGAGGTTTTGGTGGAGGTAGTCCCCCAAAAAAGCATCGAACAGATCGAAGTCTTGGCTAAAGACAGCCCGGCCTCTTGGATGACTTCCCGTGAATTCCACTCACCGGAAGACTAACTTGACCGTCGAAGTTTCCCCGGGTACAACCTCGGGACTCTCCTGTTAGTCACCCTAGAGACCTTTTCTTGTGTGTTTCGCAGGGTTTGGACACACTCTTCTCATCAGCACGTCGAGCTCAGTAGGTGAGCTCTTTCCGGGGAAATCGCAGCACTTGTTCAAATGGTAACTTGCTTTCTTTTTTATTTTTCTTCTAATTAACCTCAAAAAATTTTATATATACTTTTATTTTATGTCTTTGTAGGTGTTTCAGGAATATATTAGATATGTTATTGCATTGATATTCGTCTTGTCAGTTGACCTTTGGTCATCGCTTCTGATTCTTGGCGTCAATCCACAGTTCGTGATGTTTTTTCTGGTTTTCATTTTGTCACTTGTGACGTTTTTAGTTTTAAATTTTATTTGGAGCGATCGGGTTGTTCGTTCCATTGGTTGGCTTCGTCGGAGGCGATTAGCGCTTCAGACTGGGTATATTGCTATTTTTGCTTACGGGCGCATTGTAGTCAGTAGTAAGGATGAATGGTGCGTCGCCTTTCTCTCATGTTCTATCCTGTGTGGAATGAGTCTTCTGGGTTTTTGTCTGTCATCGAAGATTTTGTTGTGGCGGTTGAATCTATATCGACTCATTCTGGTGCCGCTGCGTTGGAGTTGACGGTTCTTAATCAGCACCCTGTACAGACCGAGCTGACCTACTGAAACACTCTGTCAAAACTGGCGTCTTCCTCGTTTGCTCACCTGAACAAAGAGGTTTTGGTGGAGGTAGTCCCCCAAAAAAGCATCGAACAGATCGAAGTCTTGGCTAAAGACAGCCCGACCTCTTGGATGACTTCCCGTGAATTCCACTCACCGGAAGACTAACTTGACCGTCGAAGTTTTCCCGGGTACAACCTCGGGACTCTCCTGTTAGTCACCCTAGAGACCTTTTCTTGTGTGTTTCGCAGGGTTTGGACACACTCTTCTCATCAGCACGTCGAGCTCAGTAGGTGAGCTCTTTCCGGGGAAACCGCAGCACTTGTTCAAATGGTAACTTGCTTTCTTTTTTATTTTTCTTCTAATTAACCTCAAAAAACTTTATATATACTTTTATTTTATGTCTTTGTAGGTGTTTCAGGAATATATTAGATATGTTATTGCATTGATATTCGTCTTGTCAGTTGACCTTTGGTCATCGCTTCTGATTCTTGGCGTCAATCCACAGTTCGTGATGTTTTTTCTGGTTTTCATTTTGTCACTTGTGACGTTTTTAGTTTTAAATTTTATTTGGAGCGTTCGGGTTGTTCGTTCCATTGGTTGGCTTCGTCGGAGGCGATTAGCGCTTCAGACTGGGTATATTGCTCTTTTTGCTTACGGGCGCATTGTAGTCAGTAGTAAGGATGAATGGTGCGTCGCCTTTCTCTCAGGTTCTATCCTGTGTGGAATGAATTTTCTGGGTTTTTCTCTGTCATCGAAGATTTTGTTGTGGCGGTTGAATCTATATCGACTCATTCTGGTGCCGCTGCGTTGGAGTTGACGGTTCTTAGTCAGCACCCTGTACAGACCGAGCTGACCTACTGAAACGCTCTGTCAAAACTGGCGTCTTCCTCGTTTGCTCACCTGAACAAAGAGGTTTTGGTGGAGGTAGTCCCCCAAATAAGCATCGAACAGATCGAAATCTTGGCTAAAGACAGCCCGGCCTCTTGGATGACTTCCCGTGAATTCCACTCACCGGAAGACTAACTTGACCGTCGAAGTTTCCCCGGGTACAACCTCGGGACTCTCCTGTTAGTCACCCTAGAGACCTTTTCTTGTGTGTTTCGCAGGGTTTGGACACACTCTTCTCATCAGCACGTCGAGCTCAGTAGGTGAGCTCTTTCCGGGGAAACCGCAGCACTTGTTCAAATGGTAACTTGCTTTCTTTTTTATTTTTCTTCTAATTAACCTCAAAAAACTTTATATATACTTTTATTTTATGTCTTTGTAGGTGTTTCAGGAATATATTAGATATGTTATTGCATTGATATTCGTCTTATCAGTTGACCTTTGGGCATCGCTTCTGATTCTTGGCGTCAATCCACAGTTCGTGATATTCTTTCTGGTTTTCATTTTGTCACTTGTGACGTTTTTAGCTTTAAATTTTATTTGGAGCGATCGGGTTGTTCGTTCCATTGGTTGGCTTCGTCAGAAGCGATTAGCGCTTCAGACTGGATATATTGCTCTTTTTGCTTACGGGCGCATTGTAGTCAGTAGTAAGGATGAATGGTGCGTCGCCTTTCTCTCATATTCTATCCTGTGTGGAATGAGTTTTCTGGGTTTTTGTCTGTCATCGAAGATTTTGTTGTGGCGGTTGAATCTATATCGACTCATTCTGGTGCCGCTGCGTTGGAGTTGACGGTTCTTAGTCAGCACCCTGTACAGACCGAGCTGACCTACTGAAACGCTCTGTCAAAACTGGCGTCTTCCTCGTTTGCTCACCTGAACAAAGAGGTTTTGGTGGAGGTAGTCCCCCAAAAAAGCATCGAACAGATCGAAGTCTTGGCTAAAGACAGCCCGGCCTCTTGGATGACTTCCCGTGAATTCCACTCACCGGAAGACTAACTTGACCGTCGAAGTTTCCCCGGGTACAACCTCGGGACTCTCCTGTTAGTCACCCTAAAGACCTTTTCTTGTTTGTTTTGCAGGGTTTGAACACACTCTTCTTATCAGCACGTCGAGCTCAGTAGGTGAGATCGTTCCGGGGAAACCGCAGTAATTGTTCAAATGGTAACTTGCTTTCTTTTTTATTTTTCTTCTGATTAACCTCAAACAACTTTATATATACTTTTATTTTATGTCTTTGAAAGTGTTTCAGGAATATATTAGATATGTTATTGCATTGATATTCGTCTTATCAGTTGACCTTTGGTCATCTCTTCTGATTCTTGGCTTCAATCCACAGTTCGTGATGTTTTTTCTGGTTTTCATTTTCTCACTTGTGTCGTTTTTAGTTTTAAATTTTATTTGGAGCGATCGGGTTGTTCGTTCCATTGGTTGGCTTCGTCGGAGGCGATTAGCGCTTCAGACTGGGTATATTGCTCTTTTTGCTAACGGGCGCATTGTAGTCAGTAGTAAGGATGAATGGTGCGTCGCCTTTCTCTCATGTTCTATCCTGTGTGGAATGAGTTTTCTGGGTTTTTGTCTGTCATCGAAGATTTTGTTGTGGCGGTTGAATCTATATCGACTCATTCTGGTGCCGCTGCGTTGGAGTTGACGGTTTTTAATCAGCACCCTGTACAGACCGAGCTGACCTACTGAAACGCTCTGTCAAAACTGGCGTCTTTCTCGTTTGCTCACCTGAACAAAGAGGTTTTGGTGGAGGTAGTCCCCCAAAAAAGCATCGAACAGATCGAAGTCTTGGCTAAAGACAGCCCGGCCTCTTGGATGACTTCCCGTGAATTCCACTCACCGGAAGACTAACTTGACCGTCGAAGTTTCCTCGGGTACAACCTCGGGACTCTCCTGTTAGTCGCCCTAGAGACCTTTTCTTGTTTGTTTTGCAGGGTTTGGACACACTCTTCTCATCAGCACGTCGAGCTCAGTAGGTGAGCTCGTTCCGGGGAAACCGCAGTAATTGTTCAAATGGTAACTTGCTTTCTTTTTTATTTTTCTTCTGATTAACCTCAAAGAACTTTATATATACTTTTATTTTATGTCTTTGAAGGTGTTTCAGGAATATATTAGATATGTTATTGCATTGATATTCGTCTTATCAATTGACCTTTGGTCATCTCTTCTGATTCTTGGCTTCAATCCACAGTTCGTGATGTTTTTTCTGGTTTTCATTTTCTCACTTGTGACGTTTTTAGTTTTAAATTTTATTTGGAGCGATCGGGTTGTTCGTTCCATTGGTTGGCTTCGTCGGAGGCGATTAGCGTTTCAGACTGGGTATATTGCTCTTTTTGCTTACGGGCGCATTGTAGTCAGTAGTAAGGATGAATGGTGCGTCGCCTTTCTCTCATGTTCTATCCTGTGTGGAATGAGTTTTCTGGGTTTTTCTCTGTTGCCGAAGATTTTGTTGTGGCGGTTGAATCTATATCGACTCATTCTGGTGCCGCTGCATTGGAGTTGATGGTACTTCGTCAGCACCCTGTACAGGCCAGCTGTGCTGCTGGCCTGTATATCTTGGCGAAAGCTATAATGGTAGGTCTGCGACCAACTTTTTATCTTCTTCTACGTTTGGTGCTTTTCTGTCAAAAACTGCCTTAATTAGAATTTGTGATTTAGAATTAAAATGGCACTTTGTGTTTGCAGTGCGTTGGTGCTGACCCAACAGCGTTCCTTGGATGCCTGACCTTCCTCTACCCCGGGTGAACCACGGGTGGAGGCTGCTGGTAGAAGGAGATTTGCTGGCGGAACCGCATGTTTAACGGCAAAAGTTGACTGGCTGGAAGTCCCGAAAAATTTTAGCACTCAAAAGTACTCCGGTTATTGTTACATTTTTTAATGATTTTAGCTTAATTTTTCATCCAAATTTGCATCCTGAAGAAGCGCTGCGGCTTCGCCGGACCGAGCTGACCTACTGAAACGCTCTGTCAAAACTGGCGTCTTCCTCGTTTGCTCACCTGAACAAAGAGGTTTTGGTGGAGGTAATCACCCAAAAAAGTATCGACCAGATCGAAGTTTTGGCTAAAGACAGCCCGGCCTCTTGGATGACTTCCCGTGAATTCCACTCACCGGAAGACAAACTTGACCGTCGAAGTGTCCCCGGGTACAACCTCGGGGCTCTCCAGTTAGTCACCCTAGAGACCTTTTCTTGTTTGTTTCGCAGGGTTTGGACACGCTGTTCTCATCAGCACGTCGAGCTCAGTAGGTGAGCTCGTTCCGGGGAAACCGCCTCGCTTGTTCAAATGGTACCTTGCTTTCTTTTTTATTGTTCTTCTAATTAACCACCAAGAACTTTATATATATTTTTATTCTATGTCTTTGTAGGCGTTTCAAGAATATATTAGATATGTTATTGCATTCATATTCGTCTTATCAGTTGGCCTTTGGTCATCTCTTCTGATTTTTGGCGTCAATCCACAGTTCGTGATGTTTTTTCTGATTTTTATTTTTCCACAGTGACATTTTTAGTTTTAAATTTTATTTGGAGCGATCGGGTTGTTCGTTCCATTGGTTGGCTTCGTCGGAGGCGATTATCGCTTCAGACTGGGTATATTGCTCTTTTTGCTAACGGGCGCATTGTAGTCAGTAGTAAGGATGAATGGTGCATCGCCTTTCTCTCATGTTCTATCCTGTGTGGAATGAGTTTTCTGGGTTTTTGTCTGTCATCGAAGATTTTGTTGTGGCGGTTGAATCTATATCGACTCATTCTGGTGCCGCTGCGTTGGAGTTGACGGTTCTTAGTCAGCACCCTGTACAGACCGAGCTGACCTACTGAAACGCTCTGTCAAAACTGGCGTCTTCCTCGTTTGCTCACCTGAACAAAGAGGTTTTGGTGGAGGTAGTCCCCCAAAAAAGCATCGAACAGATCGAAGTCTTGGCTAAAGACAGCCCGGCCTCTTGGATGACTTCCCGTGAATTCCACTCACCGGAAGACTAACTTGACCGTCGAAGTTTCCCCGGGTACAACCTCGGGACTCTCCTGTTAGTCACCCTAGAGACCTTTTCTTGTGTGTTTCGCAGGGTTTGGACACACTCTTCTCATCAGCACGTCGAGCTCAGTAGGTGAGCTCTTTCCGGGGAAACCGCAGCACTTGTTCAAATGGTAACTTGCTTTCTTTTTTATTTTTCTTCTAATTAACCTCAAAAAACTTTATATATACTTTTATTTTATGTCTTTGTAGGTGTTTCAGGAATATATTAGATATGTTATTGCATTGATATTCGTCTTATCAGTTGACCTTTGGTCATCGCTTCTGATTCTTGGCGTCAATCCACAGTTCGTGATGTTTTTTCTGGTTTTCATTTTGTCACTTGTGACGTTTTTAGTTTTAAATTTTATTTGGAGCGATCGGGTTGTTCGTTCCATTGGTTGGCTTCGTCAGAGGCGATTAGCGCTTCAGACTGGATATATTGCTCTTTTGGCTTACGGGCGCATTGTAGTCAGTAGTAAGGATGAATGGTGCGTCGCCTTTCTCTCATATTCTATCCTGTGTGGAATGAGTTTTCTGGGTTTTTGTCTGTCATCGAAGATTTTGTTGTGGCGGTTGAATCCATATCGACTGATTCTGGTGCCGCTGCGTTGGAGTTGACGGTTCTTAGTCAGCACCCTGTACAGACCGAGCTGACCTACTGAAACGCTCTGTCAAAACTGGCGTCTTCCTCGTTTGCTCACCTGAACAAAGAGGTTTTGGTGGAGGTAGTCCCCCAAAAAAGCATCGAACAGATCGAAGTCTTGGCTAAAGACAGCCCGGCCTCTTGGATGACTTCCCGTGAATTCCACTCACCGGAAGACTAACTTGACCGTCGAAGTTTCCCCGGGTACAACCTCGGGACTCTCCTGTTAGTCACCCTAAAGACCTTTTCTTGTTTGTTTCGCAGGGTTTGGACACACTCTTCTTATCAGCACGTCGAGCTCAGTAGGTGAGCTCGTTCCGGGGAAACCGCAGTAATTGTTCAAATGGTAACTTGTTTTCTTTTTTATTTTTTTTTTGATTAACCTCAAACAACTTTATATATACTTTTATTTTATGTCTTTGCAGGTGTTTCAGGAATATATTAGATATGTTATTGCATTGATATTCGTCTTATCAGTTGACCTTTGGTCATCTCTTCTGATTCTTGGCTTCAATCCACAGTTCGTGATGTTTTTTCTGGTTTTCATTTTCTCACTTGTGTCGTTTTTAGTTTTAAATTTTATTTGGAGCGATCGGGTTGTTCGTTCCATTGGTTGGCTTCGTCGGAGGCGATTAGCGCTTCAGACTGGGTATATTGCTCTTTTTGCTTACGGGCGCATTGTAGTCAGTAGTAAGGATGAATGGTGCGTCGCCTTTCTCTCATGTTCTATCCTGTGTGGAATGAGTTTTCTGGGTTTTTCTCTGTTGCCGAAGATTTTGTTGTGGCGGTTGAATCTATATCGACTCATTCTGGTGCCGCTGCATTGGAGTTGATGGTATTTCGTCAGCACCCTGTACAGGCCAGCTGTGCTGCTGGCCTGTATATCTTGGCGAAAGCTATAATGGTAGGTCTGCGACCAACTTTTTATCTTCTTCTACGTTTGGTGCTTTTCTGTCAAAAACTGCCTTAATTAGAATTTGTGATTTAGAATTAAAATGGCACTTTGTGTTTGCAGTGCGTTGGTGCTGACCCAACAGCGTTCCTTGGATGCCTGACCTTCCTCTACCCCGGGTGAACCACGGGTGGAGGCTGCTGGTAGAAGGAGATTTGCTGGCGGAACCGCATGTTTAACGGCAAAAGTTGACTGGCTGGAAGTCCCGAAAAATTTTAGCACTCAAAAGTACTCCGGTTATTGTTACATTTTTTAATGATTTTAGCTTAATTTTTCATCCAAATTTGCATCCTGAAGAAGCGCTGCGGCTTCGCCGGACCGAGCTGACCTACTGAAACGCTCTGTCAAAACTGGCGTCTTCCTCGTTTGCTCACCTGAACAAAGAGGTTTTGGTGGAGGTAATCACCCAAAAAAGTATCGACCAGATCGAAGTTTCGGCTAAAGACAGCCCGGCCTCTTGGATGACTTCCCGTGAATTCCACTCACCGGAAGACAAACTTGACCGTCGAAGTGTCCCCGGGTACAACCTCGGGGCTCTCCAGTTAGTCACCCTAGAGACCTTTTCTTGTTTGTTTCGCAGGGTTTGGACACGCTGTTCTCATCAGCACGTCGAGCTCAGTAGGTGAGCTCGTTCCGGGGAAACCGCCTCGCTTGTTCAAATGGTACCTTGCTTTCTTTTTTATTGTTCTTCTAATTAACCACCAAGAACTTTATATATATTTTTATTCTATGTCTTTGTAGGCGTTTCAAGAATATATTAGATATGTTATTGCATTCATATTCGTCTTATCAGTTGGCCTTTGGTCATCTCTTCTGATTTTTGGCGTCAATCCACAGTTCGTGATGTTTTTTCTGATTTTTATTTTTCCACAGTGACATTTTTAGTTTTAAATTTTATTTGGAGCGATCGGGTTGTTCGTTCCATTGGTTGGCTTCGTCGGAGGCGATTATCGCTTCAGACTGGGTATATTGCTCTTTTTGCTAACGGGCGCATTGTAGTCAGTAGTAAGGATGAATGGTGCGTCGCCTTTCTCTGATGTTCTATCCTGTGTGGAATGAGTTTTCTGGGTTTTTGTCTGTCATCGAAGATTTTGTTGTGGCGGTTGAATGTATATCGACTCATTCTGGTGCCGCTGCGTTGGAGTTGACGGTTCTTAGTCAGCACCCTGTACAGACCGAGCTGACCTACTGAAACGCTCTGTCAAAACTGGCGTCTTCCTCGTTTGCTCACCTGAACAAAGAGGTTTTGGTGGAGGTAGTCCCCCAAAAAAGCATCGAACAGATCGAAGTCTTGGCTAAAGACAGCCCGGCCTCTTGGATGACTTCCCGTGAATTCCACTCACCGGAAGACTAACTTGACCGTCGAAGTTTCCCCGGGTACAACCTCGGGACTCTCCTGTTAGTCACCCTAGAGACCTTTTCTTGTGTGTTTCGCAGGGTTTGGACACACTCTTCTCATCAGCACGTCGAGCTCAGTAGGTGAGCTCTTTCCGGGGAAATCGCAGCACTTGTTCAAATGGTAACTTGCTTTCTTTTTTATTTTTCTTCTAATTAACCTCAAAAAATTTAATATATACTTTTATTTAATGTCTTTGTAGGTGTTTCAGGAATATATTAGATATGTTATTGCATTGATATTCGTCTTATCAGTTGACCTTTGGTCATCGCTTCTGATTCTTGGCGTCAATCCACAGTTCGTGATGTTTTTTCTGGTTTTCATTTTGTCACTTGTGACGTTTTTAGTTTTAAATTTTATTTGGAGCGATCGGGTTGTTCGTTCCATTGGTTGGCTTCGTCGGAGGCGATTAGCGCTTCAGACTGGGTATATTGCTCTTTTTGCTTACGGGCGCATTGTAGTCAGTAGTAAGGATGAATTGTGCGTCGCCTTTCTCTCATGTTCTATCCTGTGTGGAATGAGTTTTCTGGATTTTTGTCTGTCGTCGAAGATTTTGTTGTGGCGGTTGAATCTATATCGACTCATTCTGGTGCCGCTGCGTTGGAGTTGACGGTTCTTAGTCAGCACCCTGTACAGACCGAGTTGACCTACTGAAACGCTCTGTCAAAACTGACGTCTTCCTCGTTTGCTCACCTGAACAAAGAGGTTTTGGTGGAGGTAGTCCCCCAAAAAGCATCGAACAGATCGCAGTCTTGGCTAAAGACAGCCTGGCCTCTTGGATGACTTCCCGTGAATTCCACTCACCGGAAGACTAACTTGACCGTCGAAGTTTCCCCGGGTACAACCTCGGGACTTTCCTGTTAGTCACCCTAGAGACCTTTTCTTGTGTGTTTCGCAGGGTTTGGACACACTCTTCTCATCAGCACGTCGAGCTCAGTAGGTGAGCTCTTTCCGGAGAAACCGCAGCACTTGTTCAAATGGTAACTTGCTTTCTTTTTTATTTTTCTTCTAATTAACCTCAAAAAACTTTATATATACTTTTATTTTATGTCTTTGTAGGTGTTTCAGGAATATATTAGATATGTTATTGCATTGATATTCGTCTTATCAGTTGACCTTTGGTCATCGCTTCTGATTCTTGGCGTCAATCCACAGTTCGTGATGTTTTTTCTGGTTTTCATTTTGTCACTTGTGACGTTTTTAGTTTTAAATTTTATTTGGAGCGATCGGGTTGTTCGTTCCATTGGTTGGCATCGTCGGAGGCGATTAGCGCTTCAGACTGGGTATATTGCTCTTTTTGCTTACGGGCGCATTGTAGTCAGTAGTAAGGATGAATTGTGCGTCGCCTTTCTCTCATGTTCTATCCTGTGTGGAATGAGTTTTCTGGATTTTTGTCTGTCGTCGAAGATTTTGTTGTGGCGGTTGAATCTATATCGACTCATTCTGGTGCCGCTGCGTTGGAGTTGACGGTTCTTAGTCAGCACCCTGTACAGACCGAGTTGACCTACTGAAACGCTCTGTCAAAAATGACGTCTTCCTCGTTTGCTAACCTGAACAAAGAGGTTTTGGTGGAGGTAGTCCCCCAAAAAGCATCGAACAGATCGCAGTCTTGGCTAAAGACAGCCTGGCCTCTTGGATGACTTCCCGTGAATTCCACTCACCGGAAGACTAACTTGACCGTCGAAGTTTTTACCCGGGTACAACCTCGGGACTTTCCTTTTAGTCACCCTAGAGACCTTTTCTTGTGTGTTTCGCAGGGTTTGGACACACTCTTCTCATCAGCACGTCGAGCTCAGTAGGTGAGCTCTTTCCGGGGAAACCGCAGCACTTGTTCAAATGGTAACTTGCTTTCTTTTTTATTTTTCTTCTAATTAACCTCAAAAAACTTTATATATACTTTTATTTTATGTCTTTGTAGGTGTTTCAGGAATATATTAGATATGTTATTGCATTGATATTCGTCTTATCAGTTGACCTTTGGTCATCGCTTCTGATTCTTGGCGTCAATCCACAGTTCGTGATGTTTTTTCTGGTTTTCATTTTGTCACTTGTGACGTTTTTAGTTTTAAATTTTATTTGGAGCGATCGGGTTGTTCGTTCCATTGGTTGGCTTCGTCAGAGGCGATTAGCGCTTCAGACTGGATATATTGCTCTTTTTGCTTACGGGCGCATTGTAGTCAGTAGTAAGGATGAATGGTGCGTTGCCTTTCTCTCATGTTCTATCCTGTGTGGAATGAGTTTTCTGGATTTTTGTCTGTCGTCGAAGATTTTGTTGTGGCGGTTGAATCTATATCGACTCATTCTGGTGCCGCTGCGTTGGAGTTGACGGTTCTTAATCAGCACCCTGTACAGACCGAGCTGACCTACTGAAACGCTCTGTCAAAACTGGCGTCTTCCTCGTTTGCTCACCTGAACAAAGAGGTTTTGGTGGAGGTAGTCCCCCAAAAAAGCATCGAACAGATCGAAGTCTTGGCTAAAGACAGCCCGGCCTCTTGGATGACTTCCCGTGAATTCCACTCACCGGAAGACTAACTTGACCGTCGAAGTTTCCCCGGGTACAACCTCGGGACTCTCCTGTTAGTCACCCTAGAGACCTTTTCTTGTGTGTTTCGCAGGGTTTGGACACACTCTTCTCATCAGCACGTCGAGCTCAGTAGGTGAGCTCTTTCCGGGGAAACCGCAGCACTTGTTCAAATGGTAACTTGCTTTCTTTTTTATTTTTCTTCTAATTAACCTCAAAAAACTTTATATATACTTTTATTTTATGTCTTTGTAGGTGTTTCAGGAATATATTAGATATGTTATTGCATTGATATTCGTATTATCAGTTGACCTTTGGTCATCGCTTCTGATTCTTGGCGTCAATCCACAGTTCGTGATGTTTTTTCTGGTTTTCATTTTGTCACTTGTGACGTTTTTAGTTTTAAATTTTATTTGGAGCGATCGGGTTGTTCGTTCCATTGGTTGGCTTCGTCGGAGGCGATTAGCGCTTCAGACTGGGTATATTGCTCTTTTTGCTTACGGGCGCATTGCAGTCAGTAGTAAGGATGAATTGTGCGTCGCCTTTCTCTCATGTTCTATCCTGTGTGGAATGAGTTTTCTGGATTTTTGTCTGTCGTCGAAAATTTTGTTGTGGCGGCTGAATCTATATCGACTCATTCTGGTGCCGCTGCGTTGGAGTTGACGGTTCTTAGTCAGCACCCTGTACAGACCGATCTGACCTACTGAAACGCTCTGTCAAAACTGGCGTCTTCCTCGTTTGCTCACCTGAACAAAGAGGTTTTGGTGGAGGTAGTCCCCCAAAAAAGCATCGAACAGATCGAAGTCTTGGCTAAAGACAGCCCGGCCTCTTGGATGACTTCCCGTGAATTCCACTCACCGGAAGACTAACTTGACCGTCGAAGTTTCCCCGGGTACAACCTCGGGACTCTCCTGTTAGTCACCCTAGAGACCTTTTCTTGTGTGTTTCGCAGGGTTTGGACACACTCTTCTCATCAGCACGTCGAGCTCAGTAGGTGAGCTCTTTCCGGGGAAACCGCAGCACTTGTTCAAATGGTAACTTGCTTTCTTTTTTATTTTTCTTCTAATTAACCTCAAAAAACTTTATATATACTTTTATTTTATGTCTTTGTAGGTGTTTCAGGAATATATTAGATATGTTATTGCATTGATATTCGTCTTATCAGTTGACCTTTGGTCATCGCTTCTGATTCTTGGCGTCAATCCACAGTTCGTGATGTTTTTTCTGGTTTTCATTTTGTCACTTGTGACGTTTTTAGTTTTAAATTTTATTTGGAGCGATCGGGTTGTTCGTTCCATTGGTTGGCTTCGTCGGAGGCGATTAGCGCTTCAGACTGGGTATATTGCTCTTTTTGCTTACGGGCGCATTGTAGTCAGTAGTAAGGATGAATTGTGCGTCGCCTTTCTCTCATGTTCTATCCTGTGTGGAATGAGTTTTCTGGATTTTTGTCTGTCGTCGAAGATTTTGTTGTGGCGGCTGAATCTATATCGACTCATTCTGGTGCCGCTGCGTTGGAGTTGACGGTTCTTAGTCAGCACCCTGTACAGACCGATCTGACCTACTGAAACGCTCTGTCAAAACTGGCGTCTTCCTCGTTTGCTCACCTGAACAAAGAGGTTTTGGTGGAGGTAGTCCCCCAAAAAAGCATCGAACAGATCGAAGTCTTGGCTAAAGACAGCCTGGCCTCTTGGATGACTTCCCGTGAATTCCACTCACCGGAAAACTAACTTGACCGTCGAAGTTTCCCCGGGTACAACCTCGGGACTCTCCTGTTAGTCACCCTAGAGACCTTTTCTTGTGTGTTTCGCAGGGTTTGGACACACTCTTCTCATCAGCACGTCGAGCTCAGTAGGTGAGCTCTTTCCGGGGAAACCGCAGCACTTGTTCAAATGGTAACTTGCTTTCTTTTTTATTTTTCTTCTAATTAACCTCAAAAAACTTTATATATACTTTTATTTTATGTCTTTGTAGGTGTTTCAGGAATATATTAGATATGTTATTGCATTGATATTCGTCTTATCAGTTGACCTTTGGTCATCGCTTCTGATTCTTGGCGTCAATCCACAGTTCGTGATGTTTTTTCTGGTTTTCATTTTGTCACTTGTGACGTTTTTAGTTTTAAATTTTATTTGGAGCGATCGGGTTTTTCGTTCCATTGGTTGGCTTCGTCAGAGGCGATTAGCGCTTCAGACTGGGTATATTGCTCTTTTTGCTTACGGGCGCATTGTAGTCAGTAGTAAGGATGAATGGTGCGTCGCCTTTCTTTCATGTTCTATCCTGTGTGGAATGAGTTTTCTGGGTTTTTGTCTGTCATCGAAGATTTTGTTGTGGCGGTTGAATCTATATCGACTCATTCTGGTGCCGCTGCGTTGGAGTTGACGGTTCTTAGTCAGCACCCTGTACAAACCGAGCTGACCTACTGAAACGCTCTGTCAAAACTGGCGTCTTCCTCGTTTGCTCACCTGAACAAAGAGGTTTTGGTGGAGGTAGTCCCCCAAAAAAGCATCGAACAGATCGAAGTCTTGGCTAAAGACAGCCCGGCCTCTTGGATGACTTCCCGTGAATTCCACTCACCGGAAGACTAATTTGACCGTCGAAGTTTCCCCGGGTACAACCTCGGGACTCTCCTGTTAGTCACCCTAGAGACCTTTTCTTGTTTGTTTTGCAGGGTTTGGACACACTCTTCTCATCAGCACGTCGAGCTCAGTATGTGAGCTCGTTCCGGGGAAACCGCAGTAATTGTTCAAATGGTAACTTGCTTTCTTTTTTATTTTTCTTCTGATTAACCTCAAACAACTTTATATATACTTTTATTTTATGTCTTTGAAGGTGTTTCAGGAATATATTAGATATGTTATTGCATTGATATTCGTCTTATCAGTTGACCTTTGGTCATCTCTTCGGATTCTTGGCTTCAATCCACAGTTCGTGATGTTTTTTCTGGTTTTCATTTTCTCACTTGTGACGTTTTTAGTTTTAAATTTTATTTGGAGCGATCGGGTTGTTCGTTCCATTGGTTGGCTTCGTCGGAGGCGATTAGCGCTTCAGACTGGGTATATTGCTCTTTTTGCTTACGGGCGCATTGTAGTCAGTAGTAAGGATGAATGGTGCGTCGCCTTTCTCTCATGTTCTATCCTGTGTGGAATGAGTTTTCTGGGTTTTTCTCTGTTGCCGAAGATTTTGTTGTGGCGGTTGAATCTATATCGACTCATTCTGGTGCCGCTGCGTTGGAGTTGACGGTTCTTAATCAGCACCCTGTACAGACCGAGCTGACCTACTGAAACGCTCTGTCAAAACTGGCGTCTTCCTCGTTTGCTCACCTGAACAAAGAGGTTTTGGTGGAGGTAGTCCCCCAAAAAAGCATCGAACAGATCGAAGTCTTGGCTAAAGACAGCCCGGCCTCTTGGATGACTTCCCGTGAATTCCACTCACCGGAAGACTAATTTGACCGTCGAAGTTTCCCCGGGTACAACCTCGGGACTCTCCTGTTAGTCACCCTAGAGACCTTTTCTTGTTTGTTTTGCAGGGTTTGGACACACTCTTCTCATCAGCACGTCGAGCTCAGTATGTGAGCTCGTTCCGGGGAAACCGCAGTAATTGTTCAAATGGTAACTTGCTTTCTTTTTTATTTTTCTTCTGATTAACCTCAAACAACTTTATATATACTTTTATTTTATGTCTTTGAAGGTGTTTCAGGAATATATTAGATATGTTATTGCATTGATATTCGTCTTATCAGTTGACCTTTGGTCATCTCTTCGGATTCTTGGCTTCAATCCACAGTTCGTGATGTTTTTTCTGGTTTTCATTTTCTCACTTGTGACGTTTTTAGTTTTAAATTTTATTTGGAGCGATCGGGTTGTTCGTTCCATTGGTTGGCTTCGTCGGAGGCGATTAGCGCTTCAGACTGGGTATATTGCTCTTTTTGCTTACGGGCGCATTGTAGTCAGTAGTAAGGATGAATGGTGCGTCGCCTTTCTCTCATGTTCTATCCTGTGTGGAATGAGTCTTCTGGGTTTTTGTCTGTCATCGAAGATTTTGTTGTGGCGGTTGAATCTATATCGACTCATTCTGGTGCCGCTGCGTTGGAGTTGACGGTTCTTAATCAGCACCCTGTACAGACCGAGCTGACCTACTGAAACGCTCTGTCAAAACTGGCGTCTTCCTCGTTTGCTCACCTGAACAAAGAGGTTTTGGTGGAGGTAGTCCCCCAAAAAAGCATCGAACAGATCGAAGTCTTGGCTAAAGACAGCCCGGCCTCTTGGATGACTTCCCGTGAATTCCACTCACCGGAAGACTAACTTGACCGTCGATGTTTCCCTGGGTACAACCTCGGGACTCTCCTGTTAGTCACCCTAGAGACCTTTTCTTGTGTGTTTCGCAGGGTTTGGACACACTCTTCTCATCAGCACGTCGAGCTCAGCAGGTGAGCTCTTTCCGGGGAAACCGCAGCACTTGTTCAAATGGTAACTTGCTTTCTTTTTTATTTTTCTTCTAATTAACCTCAAAAAACTTTATATATACTTTTATTTTATGTCTTTGTAGGTGTTTCAGGAATATATTAGATATGTTATTGCATTGATATTCGTATTATCAGTTGACCTTTGGTCATCGCTTCTGATTCTTGGCGTCAATCCACAGTTCGTGATGTTTTTTCTGGTTTTCATTTTGTCACTTGTGACGTTTTTAGTTTTAAATTTTATTTGGAGCGATCGGGTTGTTCGTTCCATTGGTTGGCTTCGTCGGAGGCGATTAGCGCTTCAGACTGGGTATATTGCTCTTTTTGCTTACGGGCGCATTGTAGTCAGTAGTAAGGATGAATTGTGCGTCGCCTTTCTCTCATGTTCTATCCTGTGTGGAATGAGTTTTCTGGATTTTTGTCTGTCGTCGAAGATTTTGTTGTGGCGGCTGAATCTATATCGACTCATTCTGGTGCCGCTGCGTTGGAGTTGACGGTTCTTAGTCAGCACCCTGTACAGACCGATCTGACCTACTGAAACGCTCTGTCAAAACTGGCGTCTTCCTCGTTTGCTCACCTGAACAAAGAGGTTTTGGTGGAGGTAGTCCCCCAAAAAAGCATCGAACAGATCGAAGTCTTGGCTAAAGACAGCCTGGCCTCTTGGATGACTTCCCGTGAATTCCACTCACCGGAAGACTAACTTGACCGTCGAAGTTTCCCCGGGTACAACCTCGGGACTCTCCTGTTAGTCACCCTAGAGACCTTTTCTTGTGTGTTTCGCAGGGTTTGGACACACTCTTCTCATCAGCACGTCGAGCTCAGTAGGTGAGCTCTTTCCGGGGAAACCGCAGCACTTGTTCAAATGGTAACTTGCTTTCTTTTTTATTTTTCTTCTAATTAACCTCAAAAAACTTTATATATACTTTTATTTTATGTCTTTGTAGGTGTTTCAAGAATATATTAGATATGTTATTGCATTGATATTCGTCTTATCAGTTGACCTTTGGTCATCGCTTCTGATTCTTGGCGTCAATCCACAGTTCGTGATGTTTTTTCTGGTTTTCATTTTGTCACTTGTGACGTTTTTAGTTTTAAATTTTATTTGGAGCGATCGGGTTTTTCGTTCCATTGGTTGGCTTCGTCAGAGGCGATTAGCGCTTCAGACTGGGTATATTGCTCTTTTTGCTTACGGGCGCATTGTAGTCAGTAGTAAGGATGAATGGTGCGTCGCCTTTCTTTCATGTTCTATCCTGTGTGGAATGAGTTTTCTGGGTTTTTGTCTGTCATCGAAGATTTTGTTGTGGCGGTTGAATCTATATCGACTCATTCTGGTGCCGCTGCGTTGGAGTTGACGGTTCTTAGTCAGCACCCTGTACAAACCGAGCTGACCTACTGAAACGCTCTGTCAAAACTGGCGTCTTCCTCGTTTGCTCACCTGAACAAAGAGGTTTTGGTGGAGGTAGTCCCCCAAAAAAGCATCGAACAGATCGAAGTCTTGGCTAAAGACAGCCCGGCCTCTTGGATGACTTCCCGTGAATTCCACTCACCGGAAGACTAATTTGACCGTCGAAGTTTCCCCGGGTACAACCTCGGGACTCTCCTGTTAGTCACCCTAGAGACCTTTTCTTGTTTGTTTTGCAGGGTTTGGACACACTCTTCTCATCAGCACGTCGAGCTCAGTATGTGAGCTCGTTCCGGGGAAACCGCAGTAATTGTTCAAATGGTAACTTGCTTTCTTTTTTATTTTTCTGCTGATTAACCTCAAACAACTTTATATATACTTTTATTTTATGTCTTTGAAGGTGTTTCAGGAATATATTAGATATGTTATTGCATTGATATTCGTCTTATCAGTTGACCTTTGGTCATCTCTTCGGATTCTTGGCTTCAATCCACAGTTCGTGATGTTTTTTCTGGTTTTCATTTTCTCACTTGTGACGTTTTTAGTTTTAAATTTTATTTGGAGCGATCGGGTTGTTCGTTCCATTGGTTGGCTTCGTCGGAGGCGATTAGCGCTTCAGACTGGGTATATTGCTCTTTTTGCTTACGGGCGCATTGTAGTCAGTAGTAAGGATGAATGGTGCGTCGCCTTTCTCTCATGTTCTATCCTGTGTGGAATGAGTTTTCTGGGTTTTTCTCTGTTGCCGAAGATTTTGTTGTGGCGGTTGAATCTATATCGACTCATTCTGGTGCCGCTGCATTGGAGTTGATGGTACTTCGTCAGCACCCTGTACAGGCCAGCTGTGCTGCTGGCCTGTATATCTTGGCGAAAGGTATAATGGTAGGTCTGCGACCAACTTTTTATCTTCTTCTACGTTTGGTGCTTTTCTGTCAAAAACTGCCTTAATTAGAATTTGTGATTTAGAATTAAAATGGCACTTTGTGTTTGCAGTGCGTTGGTGCTGACCCAACAGCGTTCCTTGGATGTCTGACCTTCCTCTACCTCGGGTGAACCACGGGTGGAGGCTGCTGGTAGAAGGAGATATGCTGGCGGAACCGCATGTTTAACGGCAAAAGTTGACTGGCTGGAAGTCCCGAAAAATTTTAGCACTCAAAAGTACTCCGGTTATTGTTACATTTTTTAATGATTTTAACTTAATTTTTCATCCAAATTTGCATCCTGAAGGAGCGCTGCGGCTTCGCCGGACCGAGCTGACCTACTGAAACGCTCTGTCAAAACTGGCGTCTTCCTCGTTTGCTCACCTGAACAAAGAGGTTTTGGTGGAGGTAGTCCCCCAAAAAAGCATCGAACAGATCGAAGTCTTGGCTAAAGACAGCCCGGCCTCTTGGATGACTTCCCGTGAATTCCACTCACCGGAAGACTAACTTGACCGTCGAAATTTCCCCGGGTACAACCTCGGGACTCTCCTGTTAGTCACCCTAGAGACCTTTTCTTGTGTGTTTCGCAGGGTTTGGACACACTCTTCTCATCAGCACGTCGAACTCAGTAGGTGAGCTCTTTCCGGGGAAACCGCAGCACTTGTTCAAATGGTAACTTGCTTTCTTTTTTATTTTTCTTCTAATTAACTTCAAAAAACTTTATATATACTTTTATTTTATGTCTTTGTAGGTGTTTCAGGAATATATTAGATATGTTATTGCATTGATATTCGTCTTATCAGTTGACCTTTGGTCATCGCTTCTGATTCTTGGCGTCAATCCACAGTTCGTGATGTTTTTTCTGGTTTTCATTTTGTTACTTGTGACGTTTTTAGTTTTAAATTTTATTTGGAGCGATCGGGTTGTTCGTTTCATTGGTTGGTTTCGTCGGAGGCGATTAGCGCTTCAGACTGGGTATATTGCTCTTTTTTTTTAACGGGCGCATTGTAGTCAGTAGTAAGGATGAATGGTGCGTCGCCTTTATCTCATGTTCTATCCTGTGTGGAATGAGTTTTCTGGGTTTTTCTCTGTTGCCGAATATTTTGTTGTGGCGGTTGAATCTATATCGACTCATTCTGGTGCCGCTGCATTGGAGTTGATGGTACTTCGTCAGCACCCTGTACAGGCCAGCTGTGCTGCTGGCCTGTATATCTTGGCGAAAGCTATAATGGTAGGTCTGCGACCAACTTTTTATCTTCTTCTACATTTGGTGCTTTTCTGTCAAAAACTGCCTTAATTAGAATTTGTGATTTAGAATTAAAATGGCACTTTGTGTTTGCAGTGCGTTGGTGCTGACCCAACAGCGTTCCTTGGATGCCTGACCTTCCTCTACCCCGGGTGAACCACGGGTGGAGGCTGCTGGTAGAAGGAGATCTGCTGGCGGAACCGCATGTTTAACGGCAAAAGTTGACTGGCTGGAAGTCCCGAAAAATTTTAGCACTCAAAAATACTCCGGTTATTGTTACATTTTTTAATGATTTTAACTTAATTTTTCATCCAAATTTGCATCCTGAAGGAGCGCTGCGGCTTCGCCGGACCGAGCTTACCTACTGAAACGCTCTGTCAAAACTGGCGTCTTCCTCGTTTGCTCACCTGAACAAAGAGGTTTTGGTGGAGGTAGTCCCCCAAAAAAGCATCGAACAGATCGAAGTCTTGGCTAAAGACAGCCCGGCCTCTTGGATGACTTCCCGTGAATTCCACTCACCGGAAGACTAACTTGACCGTCGAAATTTCCCCGGGTACAACCTCGGGACTCTCCTGTTAGTCACCCAAGAGACCTTTTCTTGTGTGTTTCGCAGGGTTTGGACACACTCTTCTCATCAGCACGTCGAACTCAGTAGGTGAGCTCTTTCCGGGGAAACCGCAGCACTTGTTCAAATGGTAACTTGCTTTCTTTTTTATTTTTCTTCTAATTAACTTCAAAAAACTTTATATATACTTTTATTTTATGTCTTTGTAGGTGTTTCAGGAATATATTAGATATGTTATTGCATTGATATTCGTCTTATCAGTTGACCTTTGGTCATCGCTTCTGATTCTTGGCGTCAATCCACAGTTCGTGATGTTTTTTTTTGTTTTCATTTTGTCACTTGTGACGTTTTTAGTTTTAAATTTTATTTGGAGCGATCGGGTTGTTCGTTTCATTGGTTGGTTTCGTCGGAGGCGATTAGCGCTTCAGACTGGGTATATTGCTCTTTTTTTTTAACGGGCGCATTGTAGTCAGTAGTAAGGATGAATGGTGCGTCGCCTTTATCTCATGTTCTATCTTGTGTGGAATGAGTTTTTTGGGTTTTTCTCTGTTGCCGAAGATTTTGTTGTGGCGGTTGAATTTATATCGACTCATTCTGGTGCCGCTGCATTGGAGTTGATGGTACTTCGTCAGCACCCTGTACAGGCCAGCTGTGCTGCTGGCCTGTATATCTTGGCGAAAGCTATAATGGTAGGTCTGCGACCAACTTTTTATCTTCTTCTACGTTTGGTGCTTTTCTGTCAAAAACTGCCTTAATTAGAATTTGTGATTTAGAATTAAAATGGCACTTTGTGTTTGCAGTGCGTTGGTGCTGACCCAACAGCGTTCCTTGGATGCCTGACCTTCCTCTACCCCGGGTGAACCACGGGTGGAGGCTGCTGGTAGAAGGAGATCTGCTGGCGGAACCGCATGTTTAACGGCAAAAGTTGACTGGCTGGAAGTCCCGAAAAATTTTAGCACTCAAAAGTAATCCGGTTATTGTTACATTTTTTAATGATTTTAGCTTAATTTTTCATCCAAATTTGCATCCTGAAGAAGCGCTGCGGTTTCGCCGGACCGAGCTGACCTACTGAAACGCTCTGTCAAAACTGGCGTCTTCCTCGTTTGCTCACCTGAACAAAGAGGTTTTGGTGGAGGTAGTCCCCCAAAAAAGCATCGAACAGATCGAAGTCTTGGCTAAAGACAGCCCGGCCTCTTGGATGACTTCCCGTGAATTCCACTCACCGGAAGACTAACTTGACCGTCGAAGTTTCCCCGGGTACAACCTCGGGACTCTCCTGTTAGTCACCCTAGAGACCTTTTCTTGTGTGTTTCGCAGGGTTTGGACACACTCTTCTCATCAGCACGTCGAGCTCAGTAGGTGAGCTCTTTCCGGGGAAACCGCAGCACTTGTTCAAATGGTAACTTGCTTTCTTTTTTATTTTTCTTCTAATTAACCTCAAAAAACTTTATATATACTTTTATTTTATGTCTTTGTAGGTGTTTCAGGAATATATTAGATATGTTATTGCATTGATATTCGTCTTATCAGTTGACCTTTGGTCATCGCTTCTGATTCTTGGCGTCAATCCACAGTTCGTGATGTTTTTTCTGGTTTTCATTTTGTCACTTGTGACGTTTTTAGTTTTAAATTTTATTTGGAGCGATCGGGTTGTTCGTTCCATTGGTTGGCTTCGTCAGAGGCGATTAGCGCTTCAGACTGGATATATTGCTCTTTTTGCTTACGGGCGCATTATAGTCAGTAGTAAGGATGAATGGTGCGTCGCCTTTCTCTCATATTCTATCCTGTGTGGAATGAGTTTTCTGGGTTTTTGTCTGTCATCGAAGATTTTGTTGTGGCGGTTGAATCTATATCGACTCATTCTGGTGCCGCTGCGTTGGAGTTGACGGTTCTTAGTCAGCACCCTGTACAGACCGAGCTGACCTACTGAAACGCTCTGTCAAAACTGGCGTCTTCCTCGTTTGCTCACCTGAACAAAGAGGTTTTGGTGGAGGTAGTCCCCCAAAAAAGCATCGAACAGATCGAAGTCTTGGCTAAAGACAGCCCGGCCTCTTGGATGACTTCCCGTGAATTCCACTCACCGGAAGACTAACTTGACCGTCGAAGTTTCCCCGGGTACAACCTCGGGACTCTCCTGTTAGTCACCCTAGAGACCTTTTCTTGTGTGTTTCGCAGGGTTTGGACACACTCTTCTCATCAGCACGTCGAGCTCAGTAGGTGAGCTCTTTCCGGGGAAACCGCAGCACTTGTTCAAATGGTAACTTGCTTTCTTTTTTATTTTTCTTCTAATTAACCTCAAAAAACTTTATATATACTTTTATTTTATGTCTTTGTAGGTGTTTCAAGAATATATTAGATATGTTATTGCATTGATATTCGTCTTATCAGTTGACCTTTGGTCATCGCTTCTGATTCTTGGCGTCAATCCACAGTTCGTGATGTTTTTTCTGGTTTTCATTTTGTCACTTGTGACGTTTTTAGTTTTAAATTTTATTTGGAGCGATCGGGTTGTTCGTTCCATTGGTTGGCTTCGTCAGAGGCGATTAACGCTTCAGACTGGATATATTGCTCTTTTTGCTTACGGGCGCATTGTAGTCAGTAGTAAGGATGAATGGTGCGTCGCCTTTCTCTCATATTCTATCCTGTGTGGAATGAGTTTTCTGGGTTTTTGTCTGTCATCGAAGATTTTGTTGTGGCGGTTGAATCTATATCGACTCATTCTGGTGCCGCTGCGTTGGAGTTGACGGTTCTTAGTCAGCACCCTGTACAGACCGAGCTGACCTACTGAAACGCTCTGTCAAAACTGGCGTCTTCCTCGTTTGCTCACCTGAACAAAGAGGTTTTGGTGGAGGTAGTCCCCCAAAAAAGCATCGAACAGATCGAAGTTTTGGCTAAAGACAGCCCGGCCTCTTGGATGACTTCCCGTGAATTCCACTCACCGGAAGACTAACTTGACCGTCGAAGTTTCCCCGGGTACAACCTCGGGACTCTCCTGTTAGTCACCCTAAAGACCTTTTCTTGTTTGTTTTGCAGGGTTTGGACACACTCTTCTTATCAGCACGTCGAGCTCAGTAGGTGAGCTCGTTCCGGGGAAACCGCAGTAATTGTTCAAATGGTAACTTGCGTTCTTTTTTATTTTTCTTCTGATTAACCTCAAACAACTTTATATATACTTTTATTTTATGTCTTTGAAGGTGTTTCAGGAATATATTAGATATGTTATTGCATTGATATTCGTCTTATCAGTTGACCTTTGGTCATCTCTTCTGATTCTTGGCGTCAATCCACAGTTCGTGATGTTTTTTCTGATTTTTATTTTTCCACCGTGACATTTTTAGTTTTAAATTTTATTTGGAGCGATCGGGTTATTCGTTCCATTGGTTGGCTTCGTCGGAGGCGATTAGCGCTTCAGACTGGATATATTGCTCTTTTTGCTTACGGGCGCATTGTAGTCAGTAGTAAGGATGAATGGTGCGTCGCCTTTCTCTCATATTCTATCCTGTGTGGAATGAGTTTTCTGGGTTTTTGTCTGTCATCGAAGATTTTGTTGTGGCGGTTGAATCTATATCGACTCATTCTGGTGCCGCTGCGTTGGAGTTGACGGTTCTTAGTCAGCACCCTGTACAGACCGAGCTGACCTACTGAAACGCTCTGTCAAAACTGGCGTCTTCCTCGTTTGCTCACCTGAACAAAGAGGTTTTGGTGGAGGTAGTCCCCCAAAAAAGCATCGAACAGATCGAAGTCTTGGCTAAAGACAGCCCGGCCTCTTGGATGACTTCCCGTGAATTCCACTCACCGGAAGACTAACTTGACCGTCGAAGTTTCCCCGGGTACAACCTCGGGACTCTCCTGTTAGTCACCCTAGAGACCTTTTCTTGTGTGTTTCGCAGGGTTTGGACACACTCTTCTCATCAGCACGTCGAGCTCAGTAGGTGAGCTCTTTCCGGGGAAACCGCAGCACTTGTTCAAATGGTAACTTGCTTTCTTTTTTATTTTTCTTCTAATTAACCTCGAAGAACTTTATATATTCTTTTATTTTATGTCTTTGTAGGCGTTTCAGGAATATATTAGATATGTTATTGCATTGATATTCGTCTTGTCAGTTGACCTTTGGTCATCTCTTCTGATTCTTGGCGTCAATCCACAGTTCGTGATGTTTTTTCTGGTTTTCATTTTGTCACTTGTGACGTTTTTAGTTTTAAATTTTATTTGGAGCGATCGGGTTGTTCGTTCCATTGGTTGGCTTCGTCGGAGGCGATTAGCGCTTCAGACTGGGTATATTGCTCTTTTTGCTTACGGGCGCATTGTAGTCAGTAGTAAGGATGAATGGTGCGTTGCCTTTCTCTCATGTTCTATCCTGTGTGGAATGAGTCTTCTGGGTTTTTGTCTGTCATCGAAGATTTTGTTGTGGCGGTTGAATCTATATCGACTCATTCTGGTGCCGCTGCGTTGGAGTTGACGGTTCTTAGTCAGCACCCTGTACAGACCGAGCTGACCTACTGAAACGCTCTGTCAAAACTGGCGTCTTCCTCGTTTGCTCACCTGAACAAAGAGGTTTTGGTGGAGGTAGTCCCCCAAAAAAGCATCGAACAGATCGAAGTTTTGGCTAAAGACAGCCCGGCCTCTTGGATGACTTCCCGTGAATTCCACTCACCGGAAGACTAACTTGACCGTCGAAGTTTCCCCGGGTACAACCTCGGGACTCTCCTGTTAGTCACCCTAAAGACCTTTTCTTGTTTGTTTTGCAGGGTTTGGACACACTCTTCTTATCAGCACGTCGAGCTCAGTAGGTGAGCTCGTTCCGGGGAAACCGCAGTAATTGTTCAAATGGTAACTTGCGTTCTTTTTTATTTTTCTTCTGATTAACCTCAAACAACTTTATATATACTTTTATTTTATGTCTTTGAAGGTGTTTCAGGAATATATTAGATATGTTATTGCATTGATATTCGTCTTATCAGTTGACCTTTGGTCATCTCTTCTGATTCTTGGCGTCAATCCACAGTTCGTGATGTTTTTTCTGATTTTTATTTTTCCACCGTGACATTTTTAGTTTTAAATTTTATTTGGAGCGATCGGGTTATTCGTTCCATTGGTTGGCTTCGTCGGAGGCGATTAGCGCTTCAGACTGGATATATTGCTCTTTTTGCTTACGGGCGCATTGTAGTCAGTAGTAAGGATGAATGGTGCGTCGCCTTTCTCTCATATTCTATCCTGTGTGGAATGAGTTTTCTGGGTTTTTGTCTGTCATCGAAGATTTTGTTGTGGCGGTTGAATCTATATCGACTCATTCTGGTGCCGCTGCGTTGGAGTTGACGGTTCTTAGTCAGCACCCTGTACAGACCGAGCTGACCTACTGAAACGCTCTGTCAAAACTGGCGTCTTCCTCGTTTGCTCACCTGAACAAAGAGGTTTTGGTGGAGGTAGTCCCCCAAAAAAGCATCGAACAGATCGAAGTTTTGGCTAAAGACAGCCCGGCCTCTTGGATGACTTCCCGTGAATTCCACTCACCGGAAGACTAACTTGACCGTCGAAGTTTCCCCGGGTACAACCTCGGGACTCTCCTGTTAGTCACCCTGAAGACCTTTTCTTGTTTGTTTTGCAGGGTTTGGACACACTCTTCTTATCAGCACGTCGAGCTCAGTAGGTGAGCTCGTTCCGGGGAAACCGCAGTAATTGTTCAAATGGTAACTTGCGTTCTTTTTTATTTTTCTTCTGATTAACCTCAAACAACTTTATATATACTTTTATTTTATGTCTTTGAAGGTGTTTCAGGAATATATTAGATATGTTATTGCATTGATATTCGTCTTATCAGTTGACCTTTGGTCATCGCTTCTGATTCTTGGCGTCAATCCACAGTTCGTGATGTTTTTTCTGGTTTTCATTTTGTCACTTGTGACGTTTTTAGTTTTAAATTTTATTTGGAGCGATCGGGTTGTTCGTTCCATTGGTTGGCTTCGTCGGAGGCGATTAGCGCTTCAGACTGGGTATATTGCTCTTTTTGCTTACGGGCGCATTGCAGTCAGTAGTAAGGATGAATTGTGCGTCGCCTTTCTCTCATGTTCTATCCTGTGTGGAATGAGTTTTCTGGATTTTTGTCTGTCGTCGAAAATTTTGTTGTGGCGGCTGAATCTATATCGACTCATTCTGGTGCCGCTGCGTTGGAGTTGACGGTTCTTAGTCAGCACCCTGTACAGACCGATCTGACCTACTGAAACGCTCTGTCAAAACTGGCGTCTTCCTCGTTTGCTCACCTGAACAAAGAGGTTTTGGTGGAGGTAGTCCCCCAAAAAAGCATCGAACAGATCGAAGTCTTGGCTAAAGACAGCCCGGCCTCTTGGATGACTTCCCGTGAATTCCACTCACCGGAAGACTAACTTGACCGTCGAAGTTTCCCCGGGTACAACCTCGGGACTCTCCTGTTAGTCACCCTAGAGACCTTTTCTTGTGTGTTTCGCAGGGTTTGGACACACTCTTCTCATCAGCACGTCGAGCTCAGTAGGTGAGCTCTTTCCGGGGAAACCGCAGGACTTGTTCAAATGGTAACTTGCTTTCTTTTTTATTTTTCTTCTAATTAACCTCAAAAAACTTTATATATACTTTTATTTTATGTCTTTGTAGGTGTTTCAGGAATATATTAGATATGTTATTGCATTGATATTCGTATTATCAGTTGACCTTTGGTCATCGCTTCTGATTCTTGGCGTCAATCCACAGTTCGTGATGTTTTTTCTGGTTTTCATTTTGTCACTTGTGACGTTTTTAGTTTTAAATTTTATTTGGAGCGATCGGGTTGTTCGTTCCATTGGTTGGCTTCGTCGGAGGCGATTAGCGCTTCAGACTGGGTATATTGCTCTTTTTGCTTACGGGCGCATTGCAGTCAGTAGTAAGGATGAATTGTGCGTCGCCTTTCTCTCATGTTCTATCCTGTGTGGAATGAGTTTTCTGGATTTTTGTCTGTCGTCGAAAATTTTGTTGTGGCGGCTGAATCTATATCGACTCATTCTGGTGCCGCTGCGTTGGAGTTGACGGTTCTTAGTCAGCACCCTGTACAGACCGATCTGACCTACTGAAACGCTCTGTCAAAACTGGCGTCTTCCTCGTTTGCTCACCTGAACAAAGAGGTTTTGGTGGAGGTAGTCCCCCAAAAAAGCATCGAACAGATCGAAGTCTTGGCTAAAGACAGCCCGGCCTCTTGGATGACTTCCCGTGAATTCCACTCACCGGAAGACTAACTTGGCCGTCGAAGTTTCCCCGGGTACAACCTCGGGACTCTCCTGTTAGTCACCCTAGAGACCTTTTCTTGTGTGTTTCGCAGGGTTTGGACACACTCTTCTCATCAGCACGTCGAGCTCAGTAGGTGAGCTCTTTCCGGGGAAACCGCAGCACTTGTTCAAATGGTAACTTGCTTTCTTTTTTATTTTTCTTCTAATTAACCTCAAAAAACTTTATATATACTTTTATTTTATGTCTTTGTAGGTGTTTCAAGAATATATTAGATATGTTATTGCATTGATATTCGTCTTATCAGTTGACCTTTGGTCATCGCTTCTGATTCTTGGCGTCAATCCACAGTTCGTGATGTTTTTTCTGGTTTTCATTTTGTCACTTGTGACGTTTTTAGTTTTAAATTTTATTTGGAGCGATCGGGTTGTTCGTTCCATTGGTTGGCTTCGTCAGAGGCGATTAACGCTTCAGACTGGATATATTGCTCTTTTTGCTTACGGGCGCATTGTAGTCAGTAGTAAGGATGAATGGTGCGTCGCCTTTCTCTCATATTCTATCCTGTGTGGAATGAGTTTTCTGGGTTTTTGTCTGTCATCGAAGATTTTGTTGTGGCGGTTGAATCTATATCGGAGGCGATTAGCGCTTCAGACTGGGTATATTGCTCTTTTTGCTAACGGGCGCATTGTAGTCAGTAGTAAGGATGAATGGTGCGTCGCCTTTCTCTCATGTTCTATCCTGTGTGGAATGAGTTTTCTGGGTTTTTGTCTGTCATCGAAGATTTTGTTGTGGCGGTTGAATCTATATCGACTCATTCTGGTGCCGCTGCGTTGGAGTTGACAGTTCTTAGTCAGCACCCTGTACAGGCCGAGCTGACCTACTGAAACGCTCTGTCAAAACTGGCGTCTTCCTCGTTTGCTCACCTGAACAAAGAGGTTTTGGTGGAGGTAGTCCCCCAAAAAAGCATCGAACAGATCGAAGTCTTGGCTAAAGACAGCCCGGCCTCTTGGATGACTTCCCGTGAATTCCACTCACCGGAAGACTAACTTGACCGTCGAAGTTTCCCCGGGTACAACCTCGGGACTCTCCTGTTAGTCACCCTAGAGACCTTTTCTTGTGTGTTTCGCAGGGTTTGGACACACTCTTCTCATCAGCACGTCGAGCTCAGTAGGTGAGCTCTTTCCGGGGAAACCGCAGCACTTGTTCAAATGGTAACTTGCTTTCTTTTTTATTTTTCTTCTAATTAACCTCGAAGAACTTTATATATTCTTTTATTTTATGTCTTTGTAGGCGTTTCAGGAATATATTAGATATGTTATTGCATTGATATTCGTCTTGTCAGTTGACCTTTGGTCATCTCTTCTGATTCTTGGCGTCAATCCACAGTTCGTGATGTTTTTTCTGGTTTTCATTTTGTCACTTGTGACGTTTTTAGTTTTAAATTTTATTTGGAGCGATCGGGTTGTTCGTTCTATTGGTTGGCTTCGTCGGAGGCGATTAGCGCTTCAGACTGGGTATATTGCTCTTTTTGCTTACGGGCGCATTGTAGTCAGTAGTAAGGATGAATGGTGCGTTGCCTTTCTCTCATGTTCTATCCTGTGTGGAATGAGTCTTCTGGGTTTTTGTCTGTCATCGAAGATTTTGTTGTGGCGGTTGAATCTATATCGACTCATTCTGGTGCCGCTGCGTTGGAGTTGACGGTTCTTAATCAGCACCCTGTACAGACCGAGCTGACCTACTGAAACGCTCTGTCAAAACTGGCGTCTTCCTCGTTTGCTCACCTGAACAAAGAGGTTTTGGTGGAGGTAGTCCCCCAAAAAAGCATCGAACAGATCGAAGTCTTGGCTAAAGACAGCCCGGCCTCTTGGATGACTTCCCGTGAATTCCACTCACCGGAAGACTAACTTGACCGTCGAAGTTTCCCCGGGTACAACCTCGGGACTCTCCTGTTAGTCACCCTAGAGACCTTTTCTTGTGTGTTTCGCAGGGTTTGGACACACTCTTCTCATCAGCACGTCGAGCTCAGTAGGTGAGCTCTTTCCGGGGAAACCGCAGCACTTGTTCAAATGGTAACTTGCTTTCTTTTTTATTTTTCTTCTAATTAACCTCAAAAAACTTTATATATACTTTTATTTTATGTCTTTGTAGGTGTTTCAGGAATATATTAGATATGTTATTGCATTGATATTCGTATTATCAGTTGACCTTTGGTCATCGCTTCTGATTCTTGGCGTCAATCCACAGTTCGTGATGTTTTTTCTGGTTTTCATTTTGTCACTTGTGACGTTTTTAGTTTTAAATTTTATTTGGAGCGATCGGGTTGTTCGTTCCATTGGTTGGCTTCGTCGGAGGCGATTAGCGCTTCAGACTGGGTATATTGCTCTTTTTGCTTACGGGCGCATTGCAGTCAGTAGTAAGGATGAATTGTGCGTCGCCTTTCTCTCATGTTCTATCCTGTGTGGAATGAGTTTTCTGGATTTTTGTCTGTCGTCGAAAATTTTGTTGTGGCGGCTGAATCTATATCGACTCATTCTGGTGCCGCTGCGTTGGAGTTGACGGTTCTTAGTCAGCACCCTGTACAGACCGATCTGACCTACTGAAACGCTCTGTCAAAACTGGCGTCTTCCTCGTTTGCTCACCTGAACAAAGAGGTTTTGGTGGAGGTAGTCCCCCAAAAAAGCATCGAACAGATCGAAGTCTTGGCTAAAGACAGCCCGGCCTCTTGGATGACTTCCCGTGAATTCCACTCACCGGAAGACTAACTTGACCGTCGAAGTTTCCCCGGGTACAACCTCGGGACTCTCCTGTTAGTCACCCTAGAGACCTTTTCTTGTGTGTTTCGCAGGGTTTGGACACACTCTTCTCATCAGCACGTCGAGCTCAGTAGGTGAGCTCTTTCCGGGGAAACCGCAGCACTTGTTCAAATGGTAACTTGCTTTCTTTTTTATTTTTCTTCTAATTAACCTCAAAAAACTTTATATATACTTTTATTTTATGTCTTTGTAGGTGTTTCAGGAATATATTAGATATGTTATTGCATTGATATTCGTCTTATCAGTTGACCTTTGGTCATCGCTTCTGATTCTTGGCGTCAATCCACAGTTCGTGATGTTTTTTCTGGTTTTCATTTTGTCACTTGTGACGTTTTTAGTTTTAAATTTTATTTGGAGCGATCGGGTTGTTCGTTCCATTGGTTGGCTTCGTCGGAGGCGATTAGCGCTTCAGACTGGGTATATTGCTCTTTTTGCTTACGGGCGCATTGTAGTCAGTAGTAAGGATGAATTGTGCGTCGCCTTTCTCTCATGTTCTATCCTGTGTGGAATGAGTTTTCTGGATTTTTGTCTGTCGTCGAAGATTTTGTTGTGGCGGCTGAATCTATATCGACTCATTCTGGTGCCGCTGCGTTGGAGTTGACGGTTCTTAGTCAGCACCCTGTACAGACCGATCTGACCTACTGAAACGCTCTGTCAAAACTGGCGTCTTCCTCGTTTGCTCACCTGAACAAAGAGGTTTTGGTGGAGGTAGTCCCCCAAAAAAGCATCGAACAGATCGAAGTCTTGGCTAAAGACAGCCCGGCCTCTTGGATGACTTCCCGTGAATTCCACTCACCGGAAGACTAACTTGACCGTCGAAGTTTCCCCGGGTACAACCTCGGGACTCTCCTGTTAGTCACCCTAGAGACCTTTTCTTGTGTGTTTCGCAGGGTTTGGACACACTCTTCTCATCAGCACGTCGAGCTCAGTAGGTGAGCTCTTTCCGGGGAAACCGCAGCACTTGTTCAAATGGTAACTTGCTTTCTTTTTTATTTTTCTTCTAATTAACCTCAAAAAACTTTATATATACTTTTATTTTATGTCTTTGTAGGTGTTTCAGGAATATATTAGATATGTTATTGCATTGATATTCGTCTTATCAGTTGACCTTTGGTCATCGCTTCTGATTCTTGGCGTCAATCCACAGTTCGTGATATTTTTTCTGGTTTTCATTTTGTCACTTGTGACGTTTTTAGTTTTAAATTTTATTTGGAGCGATCGGGTTGTTCGTTCCATTGGTTGGCTTCGTCAGAGGCGATTAGCGCTTCAGACTGGATATATTGCTCTTTTTGCTTACGGGCGCATTGTAGTCAGTAGTAAGGATGAATGGTGCGTTGCCTTTCTCTCATGTTCTATCCTGTGTGGAATGAGTCTTCTGGGTTTTTGTCTGTCATCGAAGATTTTGTTGTGGCGGTTGAATCTATATCGACTCATTCTGGTGCCGCTGCGTTGGAGTTGACGGTTCTTAATCAGCACCCTGTACAGACCGAGCTGACCTACTGAAACGCTCTGTCAAAACTGGCGTCTTCCTCGTTTGCTCACCTGAACAAAGAGGTTTTGGTGGAGGTAGTCCCCCAAAAAAGCATCGAACAGATCGAAGTCTTGGCTAAAGACAGCCCGGCCTCTTGGATGACTTCCCGTGAATTCCACTCACCGGAAGACTAACTTGACCGTCGAAGTTTCCCCGGGTACAACCTCGGGACTCTCCTGTTAGTCACCCTAGAGACCTTTTCTTGTGTGTTTCGCAGGGTTTGGACACACTCTTCTCATCAGCACGTCGAGCTCAGTAGGTGAGCTCTTTCCGGGGAAACCGCAGCACTTGTTCAAATGGTAACTTGCTTTCTTTTTTATTTTTCTTCTAATTAACCTCAAAAAACTTTATATATACTTTTATTTTATGTCTTTGTAGGTGTTTCAGGAATATATTAGATATGTTATTGCATTGATATTCGTATTATCAGTTGACCTTTGGTCATCGCTTCTGATTCTTGGCGTCAATCCACAGTTCGTGATGTTTTTTCTGGTTTTCATTTTGTCACTTGTGACGTTTTTAGTTTTAAATTTTATTTGGAGCGATCGGGTTGTTCGTTCCATTGGTTGGCTTCGTCGGAGGCGATTAGCGCTTCAGACTGGGTATATTGCTCTTTTTGCTTACGGGCGCATTGCAGTCAGTAGTAAGGATGAATTGTGCGTCGCCTTTCTCTCATGTTCTATCCTGTGTGGAATGAGTTTTCTGGATTTTTGTCTGTCGTCGAAAATTTTGTTGTGGCGGCTGAATCTATATCGACTCATTCTGGTGCCGCTGCGTTGGAGTTGACGGTTCTTAGTCAGCACCCTGTACAGACCGATCTGACCTACTGAAACGCTCTGTCAAAACTGGCGTCTTCCTCGTTTGCTCACCTGAACAAAGAGGTTTTGGTGGAGGTAGTCCCCCAAAAAAGCATCGAACAGATCGAAGTCTTGGCTAAAGACAGCCCGGCCTCTTGGATGACTTCCCGTGAATTCCACTCACCGGAAGACTAACTTGACCGTCGAAGTTTCCCCGGGTACAACCTCGGGACTCTCCTGTTAGTCACCCTAGAGACCTTTTCTTGTGTGTTTCGCAGGGTTTGGACACACTCTTCTCATCAGCACGTCGAGCTCAGTAGGTGAGCTCTTTCCGGGGAAACCGCAGCACTTGTTCAAATGGTAACTTGCTTTCTTTTTTATTTTTCTTCTAATTAACCTCAAAAAACTTTATATATACTTTTATTTTATGTCTTTGTAGGTGTTTCAGGAATATATTAGATATGTTATTGCATTGATATTCGTCTTATCAGTTGACCTTTGGTCATCGCTTCTGATTCTTGGCGTCAATCCACAGTTCGTGATGTTTTTTCTGGTTTTCATTTTGTCACTTGTGACGTTTTTAGTTTTAAATTTTATTTGGAGCGATCGGGTTGTTCGTTCCATTGGTTGGCTTCGTCGGAGGCGATTAGCGCTTCAGACTGGGTATATTGCTCTTTTTGCTTACGGGCGCATTGTAGTCAGTAGTAAGGATGAATTGTGCGTCGCCTTTCTCTCATGTTCTATCCTGTGTGGAATGAGTTTTCTGGATTTTTGTCTGTCGTCGAAGATTTTGTTGTGGCGGCTGAATCTATATCGACTCATTCTGGTGCCGCTGCGTTGGAGTTGACGGTTCTTAGTCAGCACCCTGTACAGACCGATCTGACCTACTGAAACGCTCTGTCAAAACTGGCGTCTTCCTCGTTTGCTCACCTGAACAAAGAGGTTTTGGTGGAGGTAGTCCCCCAAAAAAGCATCGAACAGATCGAAGTCTTGGCTAAAGACAGCCCGGCCTCTTGGATGACTTCCCGTGAATTCCACTCACCGGAAGACTAACTTGACCGTCGAAGTTTCCCCGGGTACAACCTCGGGACTCTCCTGTTAGTCACCCTAGAGACCTTTTCTTGTGTGTTTCGCAGGGTTTGGACACACTCTTCTCATCAGCACGTCGAGCTCAGTAGGTGAGCTCTTTCCGGGGAAACCGCAGCACTTGTTCAAATGGTAACTTGCTTTCTTTTTTATTTTTCTTCTAATTAACCTCAAAAAACTTTATATATACTTTTATTTTATGTCTTTGTAGGTGTTTCAGGAATATATTAGATATGTTATTGCATTGATATTCGTCTTATCAGTTGACCTTTGGTCATCGCTTCTGATTCTTGGCGTCAATCCACAGTTCGTGATATTTTTTCTGGTTTTCATTTTGTCACTTGTGACGTTTTTAGTTTTAAATTTTATTTGGAGCGATCGGGTTGTTCGTTCCATTGGTTGGCTTCGTCAGAGGCGATTAGCGCTTCAGACTGGATATATTGCTCTTTTTGCTTACGGGCGCATTGTAGTCAGTAGTAAGGATGAATGGTGCGTTGCCTTTCTCTCATGTTCTATCCTGTGTGGAATGAGTCTTCTGGGTTTTTGTCTGTCATCGAAGATTTTGTTGTGGCGGTTGAATCTATATCGACTCATTCTGGTGCCGCTGCGTTGGAGTTGACGGTTCTTAATCAGCACCCTGTACAGACCGAGCTGACCTACTGAAACGCTCTGTCAAAACTGGCGTCTTCCTCGTTTGCTCACCTGAACAAAGAGGTTTTGGTGGAGGTAGTCCCCCAAAAAAGCATCGAACAGATCGAAGTCTTGGCTAAAGACAGCCCGGCCTCTTGGATGACTTCCCGTGAATTCCACTCACCGGAAGACTAACTTGACCGTCGAAGTTTCCCCGGGTACAACCTCGGGACTCTCCTGTTAGTCACCCTAGAGACCTTTTCTTGTGTGTTTCGCAGGGTTTGGACACACTCTTCTCATCAGCACGTCGAGCTCAGTAGGTGAGCTCTTTCCGGGGAAACCGCAGCACTTGTTCAAATGGTAACTTGCTTTCTTTTTTATTTTTCTTCTAATTAACCTCAAAAAACTTTATATATACTTTTATTTTATGTCTTTGTAGGTGTTTCAGGAATATATTAGATATGTTATTGCATTGATATTCGTATTATCAGTTGACCTTTGGTCATCGCTTCTGATTCTTGGCGTCAATCCACAGTTCGTGATGTTTTTTCTGGTTTTCATTTTGTCACTTGTGACGTTTTTAGTTTTAAATTTTATTTGGAGCGATCGGGTTGTTCGTTCCATTGGTTGGCTTCGTCGGAGGCGATTAGCGCTTCAGACTGGGTATATTGCTCTTTTTGCTTACGGGCGCATTGCAGTCAGTAGTAAGGATGAATTGTGCGTCGCCTTTCTCTCATGTTCTATCCTGTGTGGAATGAGTTTTCTGGATTTTTGTCTGTCGTCGAAAATTTTGTTGTGGCGGCTGAATCTATATCGACTCATTCTGGTGCCGCTGCGTTGGAGTTGACGGTTCTTAGTCAGCACCCTGTACAGACCGATCTGACCTACTGAAACGCTCTGTCAAAACTGGCGTCTTCCTCGTTTGCTCACCTGAACAAAGAGGTTTTGGTGGAGGTAGTCCCCCAAAAAAGCATCGAACAGATCGAAGTCTTGGCTAAAGACAGCCCGGCCTCTTGGATGACTTCCCGTGAATTCCACTCACCGGAAGACTAACTTGACCGTCGAAGTTTCCCCGGGTACAACCTCGGGACTCTCCTGTTAGTCACCCTAGAGACCTTTTCTTGTGTGTTTCGCAGGGTTTGGACACACTCTTCTCATCAGCACGTCGAGCTCAGTAGGTGAGCTCTTTCCGGGGAAACCGCAGCACTTGTTCAAATGGTAACTTGCTTTCTTTTTTATTTTTCTTCTAATTAACCTCAAAAAACTTTATATATACTTTTATTTTATGTCTTTGTAGGTGTTTCAGGAATATATTAGATATGTTATTGCATTGATATTCGTCTTATCAGTTGACCTTTGGTCATCGCTTCTGATTCTTGGCGTCAATCCACAGTTCGTGATGTTTTTTCTGGTTTTCATTTTGTCACTTGTGACGTTTTTAGTTTTAAATTTTATTTGGAGCGATCGGGTTGTTCGTTCCATTGGTTGGCTTCGTCGGAGGCGATTAGCGCTTCAGACTGGGTATATTGCTCTTTTTGCTTACGGGCGCATTGTAGTCAGTAGTAAGGATGAATTGTGCGTCGCCTTTCTCTCATGTTCTATCCTGTGTGGAATGAGTTTTCTGGATTTTTGTCTGTCGTCGAAGATTTTGTTGTGGCGGCTGAATCTATATCGACTCATTCTGGTGCCGCTGCGTTGGAGTTGACGGTTCTTAGTCAGCACCCTGTACAGACCGATCTGACCTACTGAAACGCTCTGTCAAAACTGGCGTCTTCCTCGTTTGCTCACCTGAACAAAGAGGTTTTGGTGGAGGTAGTCCCCCAAAAAAGCATCGAACAGATCGAAGTCTTGGCTAAAGACAGCCCGGCCTCTTGGATGACTTCCCGTGAATTCCACTCACCGGAAGACTAACTTGACCGTCGAAGTTTCCCCGGGTACAACCTCGGGACTCTCCTGTTAGTCACCCTAGAGACCTTTTCTTGTGTGTTTCGCAGGGTTTGGACACACTCTTCTCATCAGCACGTCGAGCTCAGTAGGTGAGCTCTTTCCGGGGAAACCGCAGCACTTGTTCAAATGGTAACTTGCTTTCTTTTTTATTTTTCTTCTAATTAACCTCAAAAAACTTTATATATACTTTTATTTTATGTCTTTGTAGGTGTTTCAGGAATATATTAGATATGTTATTGCATTGATATTCGTCTTATCAGTTGACCTTTGGTCATCGCTTCTGATTCTTGGCGTCAATCCACAGTTCGTGATATTTTTTCTGGTTTTCATTTTGTCACTTGTGACGTTTTTAGTTTTAAATTTTATTTGGAGCGATCGGGTTGTTCGTTCCATTGGTTGGCTTCGTCAGAGGCGATTAGCGCTTCAGACTGGATATATTGCTCTTTTTGCTTACGGGCGCATTGTAGTCAGTAGTAAGGATGAATGGTGCGTTGCCTTTCTCTCATGTTCTATCCTGTGTGGAATGAGTCTTCTGGGTTTTTGTCTGTCATCGAAGATTTTGTTGTGGCGGTTGAATCTATATCGACTCATTCTGGTGCCGCTGCGTTGGAGTTGACGGTTCTTAATCAGCACCCTGTACAGACCGAGCTGACCTACTGAAACGCTCTGTCAAAACTGGCGTCTTCCTCGTTTGCTCACCTGAACAAAGAGGTTTTGGTGGAGGTAGTCCCCCAAAAAAGCATCGAACAGATCGAAGTCTTGGCTAAAGACAGCCCGGCCTCTTGGATGACTTCCCGTGAATTCCACTCACCGGAAGACTAACTTGACCGTCGAAGTTTCCCCGGGTACAACCTCGGGACTCTCCTGTTAGTCACCCTAGAGACCTTTTCTTGTGTGTTTCGCAGGGTTTGGACACACTCTTCTCATCAGCACGTCGAGCTCAGTAGGTGAGCTCTTTCCGGGGAAACCGCAGCACTTGTTCAAATGGTAACTTGCTTTCTTTTTTATTTTTCTTCTAATTAACCTCAAAAAACTTTATATATACTTTTATTTTATGTCTTTGTAGGTGTTTCAGGAATATATTAGATATGTTATTGCATTGATATTCGTATTATCAGTTGACCTTTGGTCATCGCTTCTGATTCTTGGCGTCAATCCACAGTTCGTGATGTTTTTTCTGGTTTTCATTTTGTCACTTGTGACGTTTTTAGTTTTAAATTTTATTTGGAGCGATCGGGTTGTTCGTTCCATTGGTTGGCTTCGTCGGAGGCGATTAGCGCTTCAGACTGGGTATATTGCTCTTTTTGCTTACGGGCGCATTGCAGTCAGTAGTAAGGATGAATTGTGCGTCGCCTTTCTCTCATGTTCTATCCTGTGTGGAATGAGTTTTCTGGATTTTTGTCTGTCGTCGAAAATTTTGTTGTGGCGGCTGAATCTATATCGACTCATTCTGGTGCCGCTGCGTTGGAGTTGACGGTTCTTAGTCAGCACCCTGTACAGACCGATCTGACCTACTGAAACGCTCTGTCAAAACTGGCGTCTTCCTCGTTTGCTCACCTGAACAAAGAGGTTTTGGTGGAGGTAGTCCCCCAAAAAAGCATCGAACAGATCGAAGTCTTGGCTAAAGACAGCCCGGCCTCTTGGATGACTTCCCGTGAATTCCACTCACCGGAAGACTAACTTGACCGTCGAAGTTTCCCCGGGTACAACCTCGGGACTCTCCTGTTAGTCACCCTAGAGACCTTTTCTTGTGTGTTTCGCAGGGTTTGGACACACTCTTCTCATCAGCACGTCGAGCTCAGTAGGTGAGCTCTTTCCGGGGAAACCGCAGCACTTGTTCAAATGGTAACTTGCTTTCTTTTTTATTTTTCTTCTAATTAACCTCAAAAAACTTTATATATACTTTTATTTTATGTCTTTGTAGGTGTTTCAGGAATATATTAGATATGTTATTGCATTGATATTCGTCTTATCAGTTGACCTTTGGTCATCGCTTCTGATTCTTGGCGTCAATCCACAGTTCGTGATGTTTTTTCTGGTTTTCATTTTGTCACTTGTGACGTTTTTAGTTTTAAATTTTATTTGGAGCGATCGGGTTGTTCGTTCCATTGGTTGGCTTCGTCGGAGGCGATTAGCGCTTCAGACTGGGTATATTGCTCTTTTTGCTTACGGGCGCATTGTAGTCAGTAGTAAGGATGAATTGTGCGTCGCCTTTCTCTCATGTTCTATCCTGTGTGGAATGAGTTTTCTGGATTTTTGTCTGTCGTCGAAGATTTTGTTGTGGCGGCTGAATCTATATCGACTCATTCTGGTGCCGCTGCGTTGGAGTTGACGGTTCTTAGTCAGCACCCTGTACAGACCGATCTGACCTACTGAAACGCTCTGTCAAAACTGGCGTCTTCCTCGTTTGCTCACCTGAACAAAGAGGTTTTGGTGGAGGTAGTCCCCCAAAAAAGCATCGAACAGATCGAAGTCTTGGCTAAAGACAGCCCGGCCTCTTGGATGACTTCCCGTGAATTCCACTCACCGGAAGACTAACTTGACCGTCGAAGTTTCCCCGGGTACAACCTCGGGACTCTCCTGTTAGTCACCCTAGAGACCTTTTCTTGTGTGTTTCGCAGGGTTTGGACACACTCTTCTCATCAGCACGTCGAGCTCAGTAGGTGAGCTCTTTCCGGGGAAACCGCAGCACTTGTTCAAATGGTAACTTGCTTTCTTTTTTATTTTTCTTCTAATTAACCTCAAAAAACTTTATATATACTTTTATTTTATGTCTTTGTAGGTGTTTCAGGAATATATTAGATATGTTATTGCATTGATATTCGTCTTATCAGTTGACCTTTGGTCATCGCTTCTGATTCTTGGCGTCAATCCACAGTTCGTGATATTTTTTCTGGTTTTCATTTTGTCACTTGTGACGTTTTTAGTTTTAAATTTTATTTGGAGCGATCGGGTTGTTCGTTCCATTGGTTGGCTTCGTCAGAGGCGATTAGCGCTTCAGACTGGATATATTGCTCTTTTTGCTTACGGGCGCATTGTAGTCAGTAGTAAGGATGAATGGTGCGTTGCCTTTCTCTCATGTTCTATCCTGTGTGGAATGAGTCTTCTGGGTTTTTGTCTGTCATCGAAGATTTTGTTGTGGCGGTTGAATCTATATCGACTCATTCTGGTGCCGCTGCGTTGGAGTTGACGGTTCTTAATCAGCACCCTGTACAGACCGAGCTGACCTACTGAAACGCTCTGTCAAAACTGGCGTCTTCCTCGTTTGCTCACCTGAACAAAGAGGTTTTGGTGGAGGTAGTCCCCCAAAAAAGCATCGAACAGATCGAAGTCTTGGCTAAAGACAGCCCGGCCTCTTGGATGACTTCCCGTGAATTCCACTCACCGGAAGACTAACTTGACCGTCGAAGTTTCCCCGGGTACAACCTCGGGACTCTCCTGTTAGTCACCCTAGAGACCTTTTCTTGTGTGTTTCGCAGGGTTTGGACACACTCTTCTCATCAGCACGTCGAGCTCAGTAGGTGAGCTCTTTCCGGGGAAACCGCAGCACTTGTTCAAATGGTAACTTGCTTTCTTTTTTATTTTTCTTCTAATTAACCTCAAAAAACTTTATATATACTTTTATTTTATGTCTTTGTAGGTGTTTCAGGAATATATTAGATATGTTATTGCATTGATATTCGTATTATCAGTTGACCTTTGGTCATCGCTTCTGATTCTTGGCGTCAATCCACAGTTCGTGATGTTTTTTCTGGTTTTCATTTTGTCACTTGTGACGTTTTTAGTTTTAAATTTTATTTGGAGCGATCGGGTTGTTCGTTCCATTGGTTGGCTTCGTCGGAGGCGATTAGCGCTTCAGACTGGGTATATTGCTCTTTTTGCTTACGGGCGCATTGTAGTCAGTAGTAAGGATGAATTGTGCGTCGCCTTTCTCTCATGTTCTATCCTGTGTGGAATGAGTTTTCTGGATTTTTGTCTGTCGTCGAAGATTTTGTTGTGGCGGCTGAATCTATATCGACTCATTCTGGTGCCGCTGCGTTGGAGTTGACGGTTCTTAGTCAGCACCCTGTACAGACCGATCTGACCTACTGAAACGCTCTGTCAAAACTGGCGTCTTCCTCGTTTGCTCACCTGAACAAAGAGGTTTTGGTGGAGGTAGTCCCCCAAAAAAGCATCGAACAGATCGAAGTCTTGGCTAAAGACAGCCTGGCCTCTTGGATGACTTCCCGTGAATTCCACTCACCGGAAGACTAACTTGACCGTCGAAGTTTCCCCGGGTACAACCTCGGGACTCTCCTGTTAGTCACCCTAGAGACCTTTTCTTGTGTGTTTCGCAGGGTTTGGACACACTCTTCTCATCAGCACGTCGAGCTCAGTAGGTGAGCTCTTTCCGGGGAAACCGCAGCACTTGTTCAAATGGTAACTTGCTTTCTTTTTTATTTTTCTTCTAATTAACCTCAAAAAACTTTATATATACTTTTATTTTATGTCTTTGTAGGTGTTTCAGGAATATATTAGATATGTTATTGTATTGATATTCGTCTTATCAGTTGACCTTTGGTCATCGCTTCTGATTCTTGGCGTCAATCCACAGTTCGTGATGTTTTTTCTGGTTTTCATTTTGTCATTTGTGACGTTTTTAGTTTTAAATTTTATTTGGAGCGATCGGGTTTTCCGTTCCATTGGTTGGCTTCGTCAGAGGCGATTAGCGCTTCAGACTGGGTATATTGCTATTTTTGCTTACGGGCGCATTGTAGTCAGTAGTAAGGATGAATGGTGCGTCGCCTTTCTTTCATGTTCTATCCTGTGTGGAATGAGTTTTCTGGGTTTTTGTCTGTCATCGAAGATTTTGTTGTGGCGGTTGAATCTATATCGACTCATTCTGGTGCCGCTGCGTTGGAGTTGACGGTTCTTAGTCAGCACCCTATACAGACCGAGCTGACCTACTGAAACGCTCTGTCAAAACTGGCGTCTTCCTCGTTTGCTCACCTGAACAAAGAGGTTTTGGTGGAGGTAGTCCCCCAAAAAAGCATCGAACAGATCGAAGTCTTGGCTAAAGACAGCCCGGCCTCTTGGATGACTTCCCGTGAATTCCACTCACCGGAAGACTAATTTGACCGTCGAAGTTTCCCCGGGTACAACCTCGGGACTCTCCTGTTAGTCACCCTAGAGACCTTTTCTTGTTTGTTTTGCAGGGTTTCGACACACTCTTCTCATCAGCACGTCGAGCTCAGTATGTGAGCTCGTTCCGGGGAAACCGCAGTAATTGTTCAAATGGTAACTTGCTTTCTTTTTTATTTTTCTTCTGATTAACCTCAAACAACTTTATATATACTTTTATTTTATGTCTTTGAAGGTGTTTCAGGAATATATTAGATATGTTATTGCATTGATATTCGTCTTATCAGTTGACCTTTGGTCATCTCTTCGGATTCTTGGCTTCAATCCACAGTTCGTGATGTTTTTTCTGGTTTTCATTTTCTCACTTGTGACGTTTTTAGTTTTAAATTTTATTTGGAGCGATCGGGTTGTTCGTTCCATTGGTTGGCTTCGTCGGAGGCGATTAGCGCTTCAGACTGGGTATATTGCTCTTTTTGCTTACGGGCGCATTGTAGTCAGTAGTAAGGATGAATGGTGCGTCGCCTTTCTCTACTTAATTTTTCATCCAAATTTGCATCCTGAAGGAGCGCTGCGGCTTCGCCGGACCGAGCTGACCTACTGAAACGCTCTGTCAAAACTGGCGTCTTCCTCGTTTGCTCACCTGAACAAAGAGGTTTTGGTGGAGGTAGTCCCCCAAAAAAGCATCGAACAGATCGAAGTCTTGGCTAAAGACAGCCCGGCCTCTTGGATGACTTCCCGTGAATTCCACTCACCGGAAGACTAATTTGACCGTCGAAGTTTCCCCGGGTACAACCTCGGGACTTTCCTGTTAGTCACCCTAGAGAGCTTTTCTTGTTTGTTTTGCAGGGTTTGGACACACTCTTCTCATCAGCACGTCGAGCTCAGTATGTGAGCTCGTTCCAGGGAAACCGCAGTAATTGTTCAAATGGTAACTTGCTTTCTTTTTTATTTTTCTTCTGATTAACCTCAAACAACTTTATATATACTTTTATTTTATGTCTTTGAAGGTGTTTCAGGAATATATTAGATATGTTATTGCATTGATATTCGTCTTATCAGTTGACCTTTGGTCATCTCTTCGGATTCTTGGATTCAATCCACAGTTCGTGATGTTTTTTCTGGTTTTCATTTTCTCACTTGTGACGTTTTTAGTTTTAAATTTTATTTGGAGCGATCGGGTTGTTCGTTCCATTGGTTGGCTTCGTCGGAGGCGATTAGCGCATCAGACTGGGTATATTGCTCTTTTTGCTTACGGGCGCATTGTAGTCAGTAGTAAGGATGAATGGTGCGTCGCCTTTCTCTCATGTTCTATCCTGTGTGGAATGAGTTTTCTGGGTTTTTCTCTGTTGCCGAAGATTTTGTTGTGGCGGTTGAATCTATATCGACTCATTCTGGTGCCGCTGCATTGGAGTTGATGGTACTTCGTCAGCACCCTGTACAGGCCAGCTGTGCTGCTGGCCTGTATATCTTGGCGAAAGGTATAATGGTAGGTCTGCGACCAACTTTTTATCTTCTTCTACGTTTGGTGCTTTTCTGTCAAAAACTGCCTTAATTAGAATTTGTGATTTAGAATTAAAATGGCACTTTGTGTTTGCAGTGCGTTGGTGCTGACCCAACAGCGTTCCTTGGATGCCTGACCTTCCTCTACCCCGGGTGAACCACGGGTGGAGGCTGCTGGTAGAAGGAGATCTGCTGGCGGAACCGCATGTTTAACGGCAAAAGTTGACTGGCTGGAAGTCCCGAAAAATTTTAGCACTCAAAAGTACTCCGGTTATTGTTACATTTTTTAATGATTTTAACTTAATTTTTCATCCAAATTTGCATCCTGAAGGAGCGCTGCGGCTTCGCCGGACCGAGCTGACCTACTGAAACGCTCTGTCAAAACTGGCGTCTTCCTCGTTTGCTCACCTGAACAAAGAGGTTTTGGTGGAGGTAGTCCCCCAAAAAAGCATCGAACAGATCGAAGTCTTGGCTAAAGACAGCCCGGCCTCTTGGATGACTTCCCGTGAATTCCACTCACCGGAAGACTAATTTGACCGTCGAAGTTTCCCCGGGTACAACCTCGGGACTCTCCTGTTAGTCACCCTAGAGACCTTTTCTTGTTTGTTTTGCAGGGTTTGGACACACTCTTCTCATCAGCACGTCGAGCTCAGTATGTGAGCTCGTTCCGGGGAAACCGCAGTAATTGTTCAAATGGTAACTTGCTTTCTTTTTTATTTTTCTTCTGATTAACCTCAAACAACTTTATATATACTTTTATTTTATGTCTTTGAAGGTGTTTCAGGAATATATTAGATATGTTATTGCATTGATATTCGTCTTATCAGTTGACCTTTGGTCATCTCTTCGGATTCTTGGCTTCAATCCACAGTTCGTGATGTTTTTTCTGGTTTTCATTTTCTCACTTGTGACGTTTTTAGTTTTAAATTTTATTTGGAGCGATCGGGTTGTTCGTTCCATTGGTTGGCTTCGTCGGAGGCGATTAGCGCTTCAGACTGGGTATATTGCTCTTTTTGCTTACGGGCGCATTGTAGTCAGTAGTAAGGATGAATGGTGCGTCGCCTTTCTCTCATGTTCTATCCTGTGTGGAATGAGTTTTCTGGGTTTTTCTCTGTTGCCGAAGATTTTGTTGTGGCGGTTGAATCTATATCGACTCATTCTGGTGCCGCTGCATTGGAGTTGATGGTACTTCGTCAGCACCCTGTACAGGCCAGCTGTGCTGCTGGCCTGTATATCTTGGCGAAAGGTATAATGGTAGGTCTGCGACCAACTTTTTATCTTCTTCTACGTTTGGTGCTTTTCTGTCAAAAACTGCCTTAATTAGAATTTGTGATTTAGAATTAAAATGGCACTTTGTGTTTGCAGTGCGTTGGTGCTGACCCAACAGCGTTCCTTGGATGCCTGACCTTCCTCTACCCCGGGTGAACCACGGGTGGAGGCTGCTGGTAGAAGGAGATCTGCTGGCGGAACCGCATGTTTAACGGCAAAAGTTGACTGGCTGGAAGTCCCGAAAAATTTTAGCACTCAAAAGTACTCCGGTTATTGTTACATTTTTTAATGATTTTAACTTAATTTTTCATCCAAATTTGCATCCTGAAGGAGCGCTGCGGCTTCGCCGGACCGAGCTGACCTACTGAAACGCTCTGTCAAAACTGGCGTCTTCCTCGTTTGCTCACCTGAACAAAGAGGTTTTGGTGGAGGTAGTCCCCCAAAAAAGCATCGAACAGATCGAAGTCTTGGCTAAAGACAGCCCGGCCTCTTGGATGACTTCCCGTGAATTCCACTCACCGGAAGACTAACTTGACCGTCGAAATTTCTCCGGGTACAACCTCGGGACTCTCCTGTTAGTCACCCTAGAGACCTTTTCTTGTGTGTTTCGCAGGGTTTGGACACACTCTTCTCATCAGCACGTCGAACTCAGTAGGTGAGCTCTTTCCGGGGAAACCGCAGCACTTGTTCAAATGGTAACTTGCTTTCTTTTTTATTTTTCTTCTAATTAACTTCAAAAAACTTTATATATACTTTTATTTTATGTCTTTGTAGGTGTTTCAGGAATATATTAGATATGTTATTGCATTGATATTCGTCTTATCAGTTGACCTTTGGTCATCGCTTCTGATTCTTGGCGTCAATCCACAGTTCGTGATGTTTTTTCTGGTTTTCATTTTGTTACTTGTGACGTTTTTAGTTTTAAATTTTATTTGGAGCGATCGGGTTGTTCGTTTCATTGGTTGGTTTCGTCGGAGGCGATTAGCGCTTCAGACTGGGTATATTGCTCTTTTTTTTTAACGGGCGCATTGTAGTCAGTAGTAAGGATGAATGGTGCGTCGCCTTTATCTCATGTTCTATCCTGTGTGGAATGAGTTTTCTGGGTTTTTCTCTGTTGCCGAATATTTTGTTGTGGCGGTTGAATCTATATCGACTCATTCTGGTGCCGCTGCATTGGAGTTGATGGTACTTCGTCAGCACCCTGTACAGGCCAGCTGTGCTGCTGGCCTGTATATCTTGGCGAAAGCTATAATGGTAGGTCTGCGACCAACTTTTTATCTTCTTCTACATTTGGTGCTTTTCTGTCAAAAACTGCCTTAATTAGAATTTGTGATTTAGAATTAAAATGGCACTTTGTGTTTGCAGTGCGTTGGTGCTGACCCAACAGCGTTCCTTGGATGCCTGACCTTCCTCTACCCCGGCTGAACCACGGGTGGAGGCTGCTGGTAGAAGGAGATCTGCTGGCGGAACCGCATGTTTAACGGCAAAAGTTGACAGGCTGGAAGTCCCGAAAAATTTTAGCACTCAAAAGTACTCCGGTTATTGTTACATTTTTTAATGATTTTAACTTAATTTTTCATCCAAATTTGCATCCTGAAGGAGCGCTGCGGCTTCGCCGGACCGAGCTGACCTACTGAAACGCTCTGTCAAAACTGGCGTCTTCCTCGTTTGCTCACCTGAACAAAGAGGTTTTGGTGGAGGTAGTCCCCCAAAAAAGCATCGAACAGATCGAAGTCTTGGCTAAAGACAGCCCGGCCTTTTGGATGACTTCCCGTGAATTCCACTCACCGGAAGACTAAGTTGACCGTCGAAATTTCCCCGGGTACAACCTCGGGACTCTCCTGTTAGTCACCCTAGAGACCTTTTCTTGTGTGTTTCGCAGGGTTTGGACACACTCTTCTCATCAGCACGTCGAACTCAGTAGGTGAGCTCTTTCCGGGGAAACCGCAGCACTTGTTCAAATGGTAACTTGCTTTCTTTTTTATTTTTCTTCTAATTAACTTCAAAAAACTTTATATATACTTTTATTTTATGTCTTTGTAGGTGTTTCAGGAATATATTAGATATGTTATTGCATTGATATTCGTCTTATCAGTTGACCTTTGGTCATCGCTTCTGATTCTTGGCGTCAATCCACAGTTCGTGATGTTTTTTCTGGTTTTCATTTTGTTACTTGTGACGTTTTTAGTTTTAAATTTTATTTGGAGCGATCGGGTTGTTCGTTTCATTGGTTGGTTTCGTCGGAGGCGATTAGCGCTTCAGACTGGGTATATTGCTCTTTTTTTTTAACGGGCGCATTGTAGTCAGTAGTAAGGATGAATGGTACGTCGCCTTTATCTCATGTTCTATCCTGTGTGGAATGAGTTTTCTGGGTTTTTCTCTGTTGCCGAATATTTTGTTGTGGCGGTTGAATCTATATCGACTCATTCTGGTGCCGCTGCATTGGAGTTGATGGTACTTCGTCAGCACCCTGTACAGGCCAGCTGTGCTGCTGGCCTGTATATCTTGGCGAAAGCTATAATGGTAGGTCTGCGACCAACTTTTTATCTTCTTCTACATTTGGTGCTTTTCTGTCAAAAACTGCCTTAATTAGAATTTGTGATTTAGAATTAAAATGGCACTTTGTGTTTGCAGTGCGTTGGTGCTGACCCAACAGCGTTCCTTGGATGCCTGACCTTCCTCTACCCCGGCTGAACCACGGGTGGAGGCTGCTGGTAGAAGGAGATCTGCTGGCGGAACCGCATGTTTAACGGCAAAAGTTGACTGGCTGGAAGTCCCGAAAAATTTTAGCACTCAAAAATACTCCGGTTATTGTTACATTTTTTAATGATTTTAACTTAATTTTTCATCCAAATTTGCATCCTGAAGGAGCGCTGCGGCTTCGCCGGACCGAGCTGACCTACTGAAACGCTCTGTCAAAACTGGCGTCTTCCTCGTTTGCTCACCTGAACAAAGAGGTTTTGGTGGAGGTAGTCCCCCAAAAAAGCATCGAACAGATCTAAGTCTTGGCTAAAGACAGCCCGGCCTCTTGGATGACTTCCCGTGAATTCCACTCACCGGAAGACTAACTTGACCGTCGAAATTTCCCCGGGTACAACCTCGGGACTCTCCTGTTAGTCACCCTAGAGACCTTTTCTTGTGTGTTTCGCAGGGTTTGGACACACTCTTCTCATCAGCACGTCGAACTCAGTAGGTGAGCTCTTTCCGGGGAAACCGCAGCACTTGTTCAAATGGTAACTTGCTTTCTTTTTTATTTTTCTTCTAATTAACTTCAAAAAACTTTATATATACTTTTATTTTATGTCTTTGTAGGTGTTTCAGGAATATATTAGATATGTTATTGCATTGATATTCGTCTTATCAGTTGACCTTTGGTCATCGCTTCTGATTCTTGGCGTCAATCCACAGTTCGTGATGTTTTTTCTGGTTTTCATTTTGTCACTTGTGACGTTTTTAGTTTTAAATTTTATTTGGAGCGATCGGGTTGTTCGTTTCATTGGTTGGTTTCGTCGGAGGCGATTAGCGCTTCAGACTGGGTATATTGCTCTTTTTTTTTAACGGGCGCATTGTAGTCAGTAGTAAGGATGAATGGTGCGTCGCCTTTATCTCATGTTCTATCTTGTGTGGAATGAGTTTTTTGGGTTTTTCTCTGTTGCCGAAGATTTTGTTGTGGCGGTTGAATTTATATCGACTCATTCTGGTGCCGCTGCATTGGAGTTGATGGTACTTCGTCAGCACCCTGTACAGGCCAGCTGTGCTGCTGGCCTGTATATCTTGGCGAAAGCTATAATGGTAGGTCTGCGACCAACTTTTTATCTTCTTCTACATTTGGTGCTTTTCTGTCAAAAACTGCCTTAATTAGAATTTGTGATTTAGAATTAAAATGGCACTTTGTGTTTGCAGTGCGTTGGTGCTGACCCAACAGCGTTCCTTGGATGCCTGACCTTCCTCTACCCCGGGTGAACCACGGGTGGAGGCTGCTGGTAGAAGGAGATCTGCTGGCGGAACCGCATGTTTAACGGCAAAAGTTGACTGGCTGGAAGTCCCGAAAAATTTTAGCACTCAAAAATACTCCGGTTATTGTTACATTTTTTAATGATTTTAACTTAATTTTTCATCCAAATTTGCATCCTGAAGGAGCGCTGCGGCTTCGCCGGACCGAGCTGACCTACTGAAACGCTCTGTCAAAACTGGCGTCTTCCTCGTTTGCTCACCTGAACAAAGAGGTTTTGGTGGAGGTAGTCCCCCAAAAAAGCATCGAACAGATCTAAGTCTTGGCTAAAGACAGCCCGGCCTCTTGGATGACTTCCCGTGAATTCCACTCACCGGAAGACTAACTTGACCGTCGAAATTTCCCCGGGTACAACCTCGGGACTCTCCTGTTAGTCACCCTAGAGACCTTTTCTTGTGTGTTTCGCAGGGTTTGGACACACTCTTCTCATCAGCACGTCGAGCTCAGTAGGTGAGCTCTTTCCGGGGAAACCGCAGCACTTGTTCAAATGGTAACTTGCTTTCTTTTTTATTTTTCTTCTAATTAACCTCAAAAAACTTTATATATACTTTTATTTTATGTCTTTGTAGGTGTTTCAGGAATATATTAGATATGTTATTGCATTGATATTCGTCTTATCAGTTGACCTTTGGTCATCGCTTCTGATTCTTGGCGTCAATCCACAGTTCGTGATGTTTTTTCTGGTTTTCATTTTCTCACTTGTGACGTTTTTAGTTTTAAATTTTATTTGGAGCGATCGGGTTGTTCGTTCCATTGGTTGGCTTCGTCAGAGGCGATTAGCGCTTCAGACTGGATATATTGCTCTTTTTGCTTACGGGCGCATTGTAGTCAGTAGTAAGGATGAATGGTGCGTCGCCTTTCTCTCATATTCTATCCTGTGTGGAATGAGTTTTCTGGGTTTTTGTCTGTCATCGAAGATTTTGTTGTGGCGGTTGAATCTATATCGACTCATTCTGGTGCCGCTGCGTTGGAGTTGACGGTTCTTAGTCAGCACCCTGTACAGACCGAGCTGACCTACTGAAACGCTCTGTCAAAACTGGCGTCTTCCTCGTTTGCTCACCTGAACAAAGAGGTTTTGGTGGAGGTAGTCCCCCAAAAAAGCATCGAACAGATCGAAGTCTTGGCTAAAGACAGCCCGGCCTCTTGGATGACTTCCCGTGAATTCCACTCACCGGAAGACTAACTTGACCGTCGAAGTTTCCCCGGGTACAACCTCGGGACTCTCCTGTTAGTCACCCTAAAGACCTTTTCTTGTTTGTTTTGCAGGGTTTGGACACACTCTTCTTATCAGCACGTCGAGCTCAGTAGGTGAGCTCGTTCCGGGGAAACCGCAGTAATTGTTCAAATGGTAACTTGCTTTCTTTTTTATTTTTCTTCTGATTAACCTCAAACAACTTTATATATACTTTTATTTTATGTCTTTGAAGGTGTTTCAGGAATATATTAGATATGTTATTGCATTGATATTCGTCTTATCAGTTGACCTTTGGTCATCTCTTCTGATTCTTGGCTTCAATCCACAGTTCGTGATGTTTTTTCTGGTTTTCATTTTGTCACTTGTGACGTTTTTAGTTTTAAATTTTATTTGGAGCGATCGGGTTGTTCGTTCCATTGGTTGGCTTCGTCAGAGGCGATTAGCGCTTCAAACTGGATATATTGCTCTTTTTGCTTACGGGCGCATTGTAGTCAGTAGTAAGGATGAATGGTGCGTCGCCTTTCTCTCATGTTCTATCCTGTGTGGAATGAGTTTTCTGGGTTTTTGTCTGTCATCGAAGATTTTGTTGTGGCGGTTGAATCTATATCGACTCATTCTGGTGCCGCTGCGTTGGAGTTGACGGTTCTTAGTCAGCACCCTGTACAGACCGAGCTGACCTACTGAAACGCTCTGTCAAAACTGGCGTCTTCCTCGTTTGCTCACCTGAACAAAGAGGTTTTGGTGGAGGTAGTCCCCCAAAAAAGCATCGAACAGATCGAAGTCTTGGCTAAAGACAGCCCGACCTCTTGGATGACTTCCCGTGAATTCCACTCACCGGAAGACTAACTTGACCGTCGAAGTTTCCCCGGGTACAACCTCGGGACTCTCCTGTTAGTCACCCTAAAGACCTTTTCTTGTTTGTTTTGCAGGGTTTGGACACACTCTTCTTATCAGCACGTCGAGCTCAGTAGGTGAGCTCGTTCCGGGGAAACCGCAGTAATTGTTCAAATGGTAACTTGCTTTCTTTTTTATTTTTCTTCTGATTAACCTCAAACAACTTTATATATACTTTTATTTTATGTCTTTGAAGGTGTTTCAGGAATATATTAGATATGTTATTGCATTGATATTCGTCTTATCAGTTGACCTTTGGTCATCTCTTCTGATTCTTGGCGTCAATCCACAGTTCGTGATGTTTTTTCTGATTTTTATTTTTCCACCGTGACATTTTTAGTTTTAAATTTTATTTGGAGCGATCGGGTTGTTCGTTCCATTGGTTGGCTTCGTCGGAGGCGATTAGCGCTTCAAACTGGGTATATTGCTCTTTTTGCTAACGGGCGCATTGTAGTCAGTAGTAAGGATGAATGGTGCGTCGCCTTTCTCTCATGTTCTATCCTGTGTGGAATGAGTTTTCTGGGTTTTTGTCTGTCATCGAAGATTTTGTTGTGGCGGTTGAATCTATATCGACTCATTCTGGTGCCGCTGCGTTGGAGTTGACAGTTCTTAGTCAGCACCCTGTACAGGCCGAGCTGACCTACTGAAACGCTCTGTCAAAACTGGCGTCTTCCTCGTTTGCTCACCTGAACAAAGAGGTTTTGGTGGAGGTAGTCCCCCAAAAAAGCATCGAACAGATCGAAGTCTTGGCTAAAGACAGCCCGGCCTCTTGGATGACTTCCCGTGAATTCCACTCACCGGAAGACTAACTTGACCGTCGAAGTTTCCCCGGGTACAACCTCGGGACTCTCCTGTTAGTCACCCTAGAGACCTTTTCTTGTGTGTTTCGCAGGGTTTGGACACACTCTTCTCATCAGCACGTCGAGCTCAGTAGGTGAGCTCTTTCCGGGGAAACCGCAGCACTTGTTCAAATGGTAACTTGCTTTCTTTTTTATTTTTCTTCTAATTAACCTCGAAGAACTTTATATATTCTTTTATTTTATGTCTTTGTAGGCGTTTCAGGAATATATTAGATATGTTATTGCATTGATATTCGTCTTGTCAGTTGACCTTTGGTCATCTCTTCTGATTCTTGGCGTCAATCCACAGTTCGTGATGTTTTTTCTGGTTTTCATTTTGTCACTTGTGACGTTTTTAGTTTTAAATTTTATTTGGAGCGATCGGGTTGTTCGTTCCATTGGTTGGCTTCGTCGGAGGCGATTAGCGCTTCAGACTGGGTATATTGCTCTTTTTGCTTACGGGCGCATTGTAGTAAGTAGTAAGGATGAATTGTGCGTCGCCTTTCTCTCATGTTCTATCCTGTGTGGAATGAGTTTTCTGGATTTTTGTCTGTCGTCGAAGATTTTGTTGTGGCGGTTGAATCTATATCGACTCATTCTGGTGCCGCTGCGTTGGAGTTGACGGTTCTTAATCAGCACCCTGTACAGACCGAGCTGACCTACTGAAACGCTCTGTCAAAACTGGCGTCTTCCTCGTTTGCTCACCTGAACAAAGAGGTTTTGGTGGAGGTAGTCCCCCAAAAAAGCATCGAACAGATCGAAGTCTTGGCTAAAGACAGCCCGGCCTCGTGGATGACTTCCCGTGAATTCCACTCACCGGAAGACTAACTTGACCGTCGAAGTTTCCCCGGGTACAACCTCGGGACTCTCCTGTTAGTCACCCTAGAGACCTTTTCTTGTGTGTTTCGCAGGGTTTGGACACACTCTTCTCATCAGCACGTCGAGCTCAGTAGGTGAGCTCTTTCCGGGGAAACCGCAGCACTTGTTCAAATGGTAACTTGCTTTCTTTTTTATTTTTCTTCTAATTAACCTCAAAAAACTTTATATATACTTTTATTTTATGTCTTTGTAGGTGTTTTAGGAATATATTAGATATGTTATTGCATTGATATTCGTATTATCAGTTGACCTTTGGTCATCGCTTCTGATTCTTGGCGTCAATCCACAGTTCGTGATGTTTTTTCTGGTTTTCATTTTGTCACTTGTGACGTTTTTAGTTTTAAATTTTATTTGGAGCGATCGGGTTGTTCGTTCCATTGGTTGGCTTCGTCGGAGGCGATTAGCGCTTCAGACTGGGTATATTGCTCTTTTTGCTTACGGGCGCATTGTAGTCAGTAGTAAGGATGAATTGTGCGTCGCCTTTCTCTCATGTTCTATCCTGTGTGGAATGAGTTTTCTGGATTTTTGTCTGTCGTCGAAGATTTTGTTGTGGCGGCTGAATCTATATCGACTCATTCTGGTGCCGCTGCGTTGGAGTTGACGGTTCTTAGTCAGCACCCTGTACAGACCGATCTGACCTACTGAAACGCTCTGTCAAAACTGGCGTCTTCCTCGTTTGCTCACCTGAACAAAGAGGTTTTGGTGGAGGTAGTCCCCCAAAAAAGCATCGAACAGATCGAAGTCTTGGCTAAAGACAGCCCGGCCTCTTGGATGACTTCCCGTGAATTCCACTCACCGGAAGACTAACTTGACCGTCGAAGTTTCCCCGGGTACAACCTCGGGACTCTCCTGTTAGTCACCCTAGAGACCTTTTCTTGTGTGTTTCGCAGGGTTTGGACACACTCTTCTCATCAGCACGTCGAGCTCAGTAGGTGAGCTCTTTCCGGGGAAACCGCAGCACTTGTTCAAATGGTAACTTGCTTTCTTTTTTATTTTTCTTCTAATTAACCTCAAAAAACTTTATATATACTTTTATTTTATGTCTTTGTAGGTGTTTCAGGAATATATTAGATATGTTATTGCATTGATATTCGTCTTATCAGTTGACCTTTGGTCATCGCTTCTGATTCTTGGCGTCAATCCACAGTTCGTGATGTTTTTTCTGGTTTTCATTTTGTCATTTGTGACGTTTTTAGTTTTAAATTTTATTTGGAGCGATCGGGTTGTTCGTTCCATTGGTTGGTTTCGTCGGAGGCGATTAGCGCTTCAGAATGGGTATATTGCTCTTTTTGCTTACGGGCGCATTGTAGTCAGTAGTAAGGATGAATTGTGCGTCGCCTTTCTCTCATGTTCTATCCTGTGTGGAATGAGTTTTCTGGATTTTTGTCTGTCGTCGAAGATTTTGTTGTGGCGGCTGAATCTATATCGACTCATTCTGGTGCCGCTGCGTTGGAGTTGACGGTTCTTAGTCAGCACCCTGTACAGACCGATCTGACCTACTGAAACGCTCTGTCAAAACTGGCGTCTTCCTCGTTTGCTCACCTGAACAAAGAGGTTTTGGTGGAGGTAGTCCCCCAAAAAAGCATCGAACAGATCGAAGTCTTGGCTAAAGACAGCCCGGCCTCTTGGATGACTTCCCGTGAATTCCACTCACCGGAAGACTAACTTGACCGTCGAAGTTTCCCCGGGTACAACCTCGGGACTCTCCTGTTAGTCACCCTAGAGACCTTTTCTTGTGTGTTTCGCAGGGTTTGGACACACTCTTCTCATCAGCACGTCGAGCTCAGTAGGTGAGCTCTTTCCGGGGAAACCGCAACACTTGTTCAAATGGTAACTTGCTTTCTTTTTTATTTTTCTTCTAATTAACCTCAAAAAACTTTATATATACTTTTATTTTATGTCTTTGTAGGTGTTTCAGGAATATATTAGATATGTTATTGCATTGATATTCGTCTTATCAGTTGACCTTTGGTCATCGCTTCTGATTCTTGGCGTCAATCCACAGTTCGTGATGTTTTTTCTGGTTTTCATTTTCTCACTTGTGACGTTTTTAGTTTTAAATTTTATTTGGAGCGATCGGGTTGTTCGTTCCATTGGTTGGCTTCGTCAGAGGCGATTAGCGCTTCAGACTGGATATATTGCTCTTTTTGCTTACGGGCGCATTGTAGTCAGTAGTAAGGATGAATGGTGCGTCGCCTTTCTCTCATATTCTATCCTGTGTGGAATGAGTTTTCTGGGTTTTTGTCTGTCATCGAAGATTTTGTTGTGGCGGTTGAATCTATATCGACTCATTCTGGTGCCGCTGCGTTGGAGTTGACGGTTCTTAGTCAGCACCCTGTACAGACCGAGCTGACCTACTGAAACGCTCTGTCAAAACTGGCGTCTTCCTCGTTTGCTCACCTGAACAAAGAGGTTTTGGTGGAGGTAGTCCCCCAAAAAAGCATCGAACAGATCGAAGTCTTGGCTAAAGACAGCCCGGCCTCTTGGATGACTTCCCGTGAATTCCACTCACCGGAAGACTAACTTGACCGTCGAAGTTTCCCCGGGTACAACCTCGGGACTCTCCTGTTAGTCACCCTAAAGACCTTTTCTTGTTTGTTTTGCAGGGTTTGAACACACTCTTCTTATCAGCACGTCGAGCTCAGTAGGTGAGATCGTTCCGGGGAAACCGCAGTAATTGTTCAAATGGTAACTTGCTTTCTTTTTTATTTTTCTTCTGATTAACCTCAAACAACTTTATATATACTTTTATTTTATGTCTTTGAAAGTGTTTCAGGAATATATTAGATATGTTATTGCATTGATATTCGTCTTATCAGTTGACCTTTGGTCATCTCTTCTGATTCTTGGATTCAATCCACAGTTCGTGATGTTTTTTCTGGTTTTCATTTTCTCACTTGTGTCGTTTTTAGTTTTAAATTTTATTTGGAGCGATCGGGTTGTTCGTTCCATTGGTTGGCTTCGTCGGAGGCGATTAGCGCTTCAGACTGGGTATATTGCTCTTTTTACTAACGGGCGCATTGTAGTCAGTAGTAAGGATGAATGGTGCGTCGCCTTTCTCTCATGTTCTATCCTGTGTGGAATGAGTTTTCTGGGTTTTTGTCTGTCATCGAAGATTTTGTTGTGGCGGTTGAATCTATATCGACTCATTCTGGTGCCGCTGCGTTGGAGTTGACGGTTCTTAGTCAGCACCCTGTACAGGCCGAGCTGACCTACTGCAACGCTCTGTTAAAACTGGCGTCTTCCTCGTTTGCTCACCTGAACAAAGAGGTTTTGGTGGAGGTAGTCCTCCAAAAAAGCATCGAACAGATCGAAGTCTTGGCTAAAGACAGGCCGGCCTCTTGGATGACTTCCCGTGAATTCCACTCACCGGAAGACTAACTTGACCGTCGAAGTTTCCCCGGGTACAACCTCGGGACTCTCCTGTTAGTCACCCTAGAGACCTTTTCTTGTGTGTTTCGCAGGGTTTGGACACACTCTTCTCATCAGCACGTCGAGCTCAGTAGGTGAGCTCTTTCCGGGGAAACCGCAGCACTTGTTCAAATGGTAACTTGCTTTCTTTTTTATTTTTCTTCTAATTAACCTCAAAAAACTTTATATATACTTTTATTTTATGTCTTTGTAGGTGTTTCAGGAATATATTAGATATGTTATTGCATTGATATTCGTCTTATCAGTTGACCTTTGGTCATCGCTTCTGATTCTTGGCGTCAATCCACAGTTCGTGATGTTTTTTCTGGTTTTCATTTAGTCACTTGTGACGTTTTTAGTTTTAAATTTTATTTGGAGCGATCGGGTTGTTCGTTCCATTGGTTGGCTTCGTCAGAGGCGATTAGCGCTTCAGACTGGATATATTGCTCTTTTTGCTTACGGGCGCATTGTAGTCAGTAGTAAGGATGAATGGTGCGTCGCCTTTCTCTCATGTTCTATCCTGTGTGGAATGAGTCTTCTGGGTTTTTGTCTGTCATCGAAGATTTTGTTGTGGCGGTTGAATCTATATCGCCTCATTCTGGTGCCGCTGCGTTGGAGTTGACGGTTCTTAATCAGCACCCTGTACAGACCGAGCTGACCTACTGAAACGCTCTGTCAAAACTGGCGCCTTCCTCGTTTGCTCACCTGAACAAAGAGGTTTTGGTGGAGGTAGTCCCCCAAAAAAGTATCGAACAGATCGAAGTCTTGGCTAAAGACAGCCCGGCCTCTTGGATGACTTCCCGTGAATTCCACTCACCGGAAGACTAACTTGACCGTCGAAATTTCCCCGGGTACAACCTCGGGACTCTCCTGTTAGTCACCCTAGAGATCTTTTCTTGTTTGTTTTGCAGGGTTTGGACACACTCTTCTCATCAGCACGTCGAGCTCAGTAGGTGAGCTCGTTCCGGGGAAACCGCAGTAATTGTTCAAATGGTAACTTGCTTTCTTTTTTATTTTTCTTCTGATTAATCTCAAACAACTTTATATATACTTTTATTTTATGTCTTTGAAGGTGTTTCAGGAATATATTAGATATGTTATTGCATTGATATTCGTCTTATCAGTTGACCTTTGGTCATCTCTTCTGATTCTTGACTTCAATCCACAGTTCGTGATGTTTTTTCTGGTTTTCATTTTGTCACTTGTGACGTTTTTAGTTTTAAATTTTATTTGGAGCAATCGGGTTGTTCGTTCCATTGGTTGGCTTCGTCAGAGGCGATTAGCGCTTCAGACTGGGTATATTGCTCTTTTTGCTTACGGGCGCATTGTAGTCAGTAGTAAGGATGAATGGTGCGTCGCCTTTCTCTCATGTTCTATCCTGTGTGGAATGAGTTTTCTGGATTTTTCTCTGTTGCCGAAGATTTTGTTGTGGCGGTTGAATCTATATCGACTCATTCTGGTGCCGCTGCATTGGAGTTGATGGTACTTCGTCAGCACCCTGTACAGGCCAGCTGTGCTGCTGGCCTGTATATCTTGGCGAAAGCTATAATGGTAGGTCTGCGACCAACTTTTTATATTCATCTACGTTTGGTGCTTTTCTGTCAAAAACTGCCTTAATTAGAATTTGTGATTTAGAATTAAAATGGCACTTTGTGTTTGCAGTGCGTTGGTGCTGACCCAACAGCGTTCCTTGGATTCCTGACCTTCCTCTACCCCGGGTGAACCACGGGTGGAGGCTGCTGGTAGAAGGAGATCTGCTGGCGGAACCGCATGTTTAACGGCAAAAGTTGACTGGCTGGAAGTCCCGAAAAATTTTCAGCACTCAAAAGTACTCCGGTTATTGTTACATTTTTTCATGATTTTAGCTTAATTTTTCATCCAAATTTGCATCATGAAGAAACGCTGCGGTTTCGCCGGACCGAGCTGACCTACTGAAACGCTCTGTCAAAACTGGCGTCTTTCTCGTTAGCTCACCTGAACAAAGAGGTTTTGGTGGAGGTAGTCACCCAAAAAAGCATCGACCAGATCGAAGTTTTTGCTAAAGACACCCCGGCCTCTTGGATGACTTCCCGTGAATTCCACTCACCGGAAAACTAATTTGACCGTCGAAGTGTCCCCGGGTACAACCTCGGGGCTCTCCAGTTAGTCACCCTAGAGACCTTTTCTTGTTTGTTTCGCATGGTTTGGACACGCTGTTCTCATCAGCACGTCGAGCTCAGTAGGTGAGCTCGTTCCGGGGAAACCGCCTCGCTTGTTCAAATGGTAACTTGCTTTCTTTTTTATTCTTCTTCTAATTAACCACCAAGAACTTTATATATATTTTTATTCTATGTCTTTGTAGGCGTTTCAAGAATATATTAGATATGTTATTGCATTGATATTCGTCTTATCAGTTGACCTTTGGTCATCGCTTCTGATTCTTGGCGTCAATCCACAGTTCGTGATGTTTTTTCTGGTTTTCATTTTGTCACTTGTGACGTTTTTAGTTTTAAATTTTATTTGGAGCGATCGGGTTGTTCGTTCCATTGGTTGGCTTCGTCGGAGGCGATTAGCGCTTCAGACTGGGTATATTGCTCTTTTTGCTTACGGGCGCATTGTAGTCAGTAGTAAGGATGAATTGTGCGTCGCCTTTCTCTCATGTTCTATCCTGTGTGGAATGAGTTTTCTGGATTTTTGTCTGTCGTCGAAGATTTTGTTGTGGCGGCTGAATCTATATCGACTCATTCTGGTGCCGCTGCGTTGGAGTTGACGGTTCTTAGTCAGCACCCTGTACAGACCGATCTGACCTACTGAAACGCTCTGTCAAAACTGGCGTCTTCCTCGTTTGCTCACCTGAACAAAGAGGTTTTGGTGGAGGTAGTCCCCCAAAAAAGCATCGAACAGATCGAAGTCTTGGCTAAAGACAGCCCGGCCTCTTGGATGACTTCCCGTGAATTCCACTCACCGGAAGACTAACTTGACCGTCGAAGTTTCCCCGGGTACAACCTCGGGACTCTCCTGTTAGTCACCCTAGAGACCTTTTCTTGTGTGTTTCGCAGGGTTTGGACACACTCTTCTCATCAGCACGTCGAGCTCAGTAGGTGAGCTCTTTCCGGGGAAACCGCAGCACTTGTTCAAATGGTAACTTGCTTTCTTTTTTATTTTTCTTCTAATTAACCTCAAAAAACTTTATATATACTTTTATTTTATGTCTTTGTAGGTGTTTCAGGAATATATTAGATATGTTATTGCATTGATATTCGTCTTATCAGTTGACCTTTGGTCATCGCTTCTGATTCTTGGCGTCAATCCACAGTTCGTGATATTTTTTCTGGTTTTCATTTTGTCACTTGTGACGTTTTTAGTTTTAAATTTTATTTGGAGCGATCGGGTTGTTCGTTCCATTGGTTGGATTCGTCAGAGGCGATTAGCGCTTCAGACTGGATATATTGCTCTTTTTGCTTACGGGCGCATTGTAGTCAGTAGTAAGGATGAATGGTGCGTTGCCTTTCTCTCATGTTCTATCCTGTGTGGAATGAGTCTTCTGGGTTTTTGTCTGTCATCGAAGATTTTGTTGTGGCGGTTGAATCTATATCGACTCATTCTGGTGCCGCTGCGTTGGAGTTGACGGTTCTTAATCAGCACCCTGTACAGACCGAGCTGACCTACTGAAACGCTCTGTCAAAACTGGCGTCTTCCTCGTTTGCTCACCTGAACAAAGAGGTTTTGGTGGAGGTAGTCCCCCAAAAAAGCATCGAACAGATCGAAGTCTTGGCTAAAGACAGCCCGGCCTCTTGGATGACTTCCCGTGAATTCCACTCACCGGAAGACTAACTTGACCGTCGAAGTTTCCCCGGGTACAACCTCGGGACTCTCCTGTTAGTCACCCTAGAGACCTTTTCTTGTGTGTTTCGCAGGGTTTGGACACACTCTTCTCATCAGCACGTCGAGCTCAGTAGGTGAGCTCTTTCCGGGGAAACCGCAGCACTTGTTCAAATGGTAACTTGCTTTCTTTTTTATTTTTCTTCTAATTAACCTCAAAAAACTTTATATATACTTTTATTTTATGTCTTTGTAGGTGTTTCAGGAATATATTAGATATGTTATTGCATTAATATTCGTATTATCAGTTGACCTTTGGTCATCGCTTCTGATTCTTGGCGTCAATCCACAGTTCGTGATGTTTTTTCTGGTTTTCATTTTGTCACTTGTGACGTTTTTAGTTTTAAATTTTATTTGGAGCGATCGGGTTGTTCGTTCCATTGGTTGGCTTCGTCGGAGGCGATTAGCGCTTCAGACTGGGTATATTGCTCTTTTTACTAACGGGCGCATTGTAGTCAGTAGTAAGGATGAATTGTGCGTCGCCTTTCTCTCATGTTCTATCCTGTGTGGAATGAGTTTTCTGGATTTTTGTCTGTCGTCGAAGATTTTGTTGTGGCGGCTGAATCTATATCGACTCATTCTGGTGCCGCTGCGTTGGAGTTGACGGTTCTTAGTCAGCACCCTGTACAGACCGATCTGACCTACTGAAACGCTCTGTCAAAACTGGCGTCTTCCTCGTTTGCTCACCTGAACAAAGAGGTTTTGGTGGAGGTAGTCCCCCAAAAAAGCATCGAACAGATCGAAGTCTTGGCTAAAGACAGCCCGGCCTCTTGGATGACTTCCCGTGAATTCCACTCACCGGAAGACTAACTTGACCGTCGAAGTTTCCCCGGGTACAACCTCGGGACTCTCCTGTTAGTCACCCTAGAGACCTTTTCTTGTGTGTTTCGCAGGGTTTGGACACACTCTTCTCATCAGCACGTCGAGCTCAGTAGGTGAGCTCTTTCCGGGGAAACCGCAGCACTTGTTCAAATGGTAACTTGCTTTCTTTTTTATTTTTCTTCTAATTAACCTCAAAAAACTTTATATATACTTTTATTTTATGTCTTTGTAGGTGTTTCAGGAATATATTAGATATGTTATTGCATTGATATTCGTCTTATCAGTTGACCTTTGGTCATCGCTTCTGATTCTTGGCGTCAATCCACAGTTCGTGATGTTTTTTCTGGTTTTCATTTTGTCATTTGTGACGTTTTTAGTTTTAAATTTTATTTGGAGCGATCGGGTTGTTCGTTCCATTGGTTGGTTTCGTCGGAGGCGATTAGCGCTTCAGACTGGGTATATTGCTCTTTTTGCTTACGGGCGCATTGTAGTCAGTAGTAAGGATGAATTGTGCGTCGCCTTTCTCTCATGTTCTATCCTGTGTGGAATGAGTTTTCTGGATTTTTGTCTGTCGTCGAAGATTTTGTTGTGGCGGCTGAATCTATATCGACTCATTCTGGTGCCGCTGCGTTGGAGTTGACGGTTCTTAGTCAGCACCCTGTACAGACCGATCTGACCTACTGAAACGCTCTGTCAAAACTGGCGTCTTCCTCGTTTGCTCACCTGAACAAAGAGGTTTTGGTGGAGGTAGTCCCCCAAAAAAGCATCGAACAGATCGAAGTCTTGGCTAAAGACAGCCCGGCCTCTTGGATGACTTCCCGTGAATTCCACTCACCGGAAGACTAACTTGACCGTCGAAGTTTCCCCGGGTACAACCTCGGGACTCTCCTGTTAGTCACCCTAGAGACCTTTTCTTGTGTGTTTCGCAGGGTTTGGACACACTCTTCTCATCAGCACGTCGAGCTCAGTAGGTGAGCTCTTTCCGGGGAAACCGCAACACTTGTTCAAATGGTAACTTGCTTTCTTTTTTATTTTTCTTCTAATTAACCTCAAAAAACTTTATATATACTTTTATTTTATGTCTTTGTAGGTGTTTCAGGAATATATTAGATATGTTATTGCATTGATATTCGTCTTATCAGTTGACCTTTGGTCATCGCTTCTGATTCTTGGCGTCAATCCACAGTTCGTGATGTTTTTTCTGGTTTTCATTTTCTCACTTGTGACGTTTTTAGTTTTAAATTTTATTTGGAGCGATCGGGTTGTTCGTTCCATTGGTTGGCTTCGTCAGAGGCGATTAGCGCTTCAGACTGGATATATTGCTCTTTTTGCTTACGGGCGCATTGTAGTCAGTAGTAAGGATGAATGGTGCGTCGCCTTTCTCTCATATTCTATCCTGTGTGGAATGAGTTTTCTGGGTTTTTGTCTGTCATCGAAGATTTTGTTGTGGCGGTTGAATCTATATCGACTCATTCTGGTGCCGCTGCGTTGGAGTTGACGGTTCTTAGTCAGCACCCTGTACAGACCGAGCTGACCTACTGAAACGCTCTGTCAAAACTGGCGTCTTCCTCGTTTGCTCACCTGAACAAAGAGGTTTTGGTGGAGGTAGTCCCCCAAAAAAGCATCGAACAGATCGAAGTCTTGGCTAAAGACAGCCCGGCCTCTTGGATGACTTCCCGTGAATTCCACTCACCGGAAGACTAACTTGACCGTCGAAGTTTCCCCGGGTACAACCTCGGGACTCTCCTGTTAGTCACCCTAAAGACCTTTTCTTGTTTGTTTTGCAGGGTTTGAACACACTCTTCTTATCAGCACGTCGAGCTCAGTAGGTGAGATCGTTCCGGGGAAACCGCAGTAATTGTTCAAATGGTAACTTGCTTTCTTTTTTATTTTTCTTCTGATTAACCTCAAACAACTTTATATATACTTTTATTTTATGTCTTTGAAAGTGTTTCAGGAATATATTAGATATGTTATTGCATTGATATTCGTCTTATCAGTTGACCTTTGGTCATCTCTTCTGATTCTTGGATTCAATCCACAGTTCGTGATGTTTTTTCTGGTTTTCATTTTCTCACTTGTGTCGTTTTTAGTTTTAAATTTTATTTGGAGCGATCGGGTTGTTCGTTCCATTGGTTGGCTTCGTCGGAGGCGATTAGCGCTTCAGACTGGGTATATTGCTCTTTTTACTAACGGGCGCATTGTAGTCAGTAGTAAGGATGAATGGTGCGTCGCCTTTCTCTCATGTTCTATCCTGTGTGGAATGAGTTTTCTGGGTTTTTGTCTGTCATCGAAGATTTTGTTGTGGCGGTTGAATCTATATCGACTCATTCTGGTGCCGCTGCGTTGGAGTTGACGGTTCTTAGTCAGCACCCTGTACAGGCCGAGCTGACCTACTGCAACGCTCTGTTAAAACTGGCGTCTTCCTCGTTTGCTCACCTGAACAAAGAGGTTTTGGTGGAGGTAGTCCTCCAAAAAAGCATCGAACAGATCGAAGTCTTGGCTAAAGACAGGCCGGCCTCTTGGATGACTTCCCGTGAATTCCACTCACCGGAAGACTAACTTGACCGTCGAAGTTTCCCCGGGTACAACCTCGGGACTCTCCTGTTAGTCACCCTAGAGACCTTTTCTTGTGTGTTTCGCAGGGTTTGGACACACTCTTCTCATCAGCACGTCGAGCTCAGTAGGTGAGCTCTTTCCGGGGAAACCGCAGCACTTGTTCAAATGGTAACTTGCTTTCTTTTTTATTTTTCTTCTAATTAACCTCAAAAAACTTTATATATACTTTTATTTTATGTCTTTGTAGGTGTTTCAGGAATATATTAGATATGTTATTGCATTGATATTCGTCTTATCAGTTGACCTTTGGTCATCGCTTCTGATTCTTGGCGTCAATCCACAGTTCGTGATGTTTTTTCTGGTTTTCATTTAGTCACTTGTGACGTTTTTAGTTTTAAATTTTATTTGGAGCGATCGGGTTGTTCGTTCCATTGGTTGGCTTCGTCAGAGGCGATTAGCGCTTCAGACTGGATATATTGCTCTTTTTGCTTACGGGCGCATTGTAGTCAGTAGTAAGGATGAATGGTGCGTCGCCTTTCTCTCATGTTCTATCCTGTGTGGAATGAGTCTTCTGGGTTTTTGTCTGTCATCGAAGATTTTGTTGTGGCGGTTGAATCTATATCGACTCATTCTGGTGCCGCTGCGTTGGAGTTGACGGTTCTTAATCAGCACCCTGTACAGACCGAGCTGACCTACTGAAACGCTCTGTCAAAACTGGCGCCTTCCTCGTTTGCTCACCTGAACAAAGAGGTTTTGGTGGAGGTAGTCCCCCAAAAAAGTATCGAACAGATCGAAGTCTTGGCTAAAGACAGCCCGGCCTCTTGGATGACTTCCCGTGAATTCCACTCACCGGAAGACTAACTTGACCGTCGAAATTTCCCCGGGTACAACCTCGGGACTCTCCTGTTAGTCACCCTAGAGATCTTTTCTTGTTTGTTTTGCAGGGTTTGGACACACTCTTCTCATCAGCACGTCGAGCTCAGTAGGTGAGCTCGTTCCGGGGAAACCGCAGTAATTGTTCAAATGGTAACTTGCTTTCTTTTTTATTTTTCTTCTGATTAATCTCAAACAACTTTATATATACTTTTATTTTATGTCTTTGAAGGTGTTTCAGGAATATATTAGATATGTTATTGCATTGATATTCGTCTTATCAGTTGACCTTTGGTCATCTCTTCTGATTCTTGACTTCAATCCACAGTTCGTGATGTTTTTTCTGGTTTTCATTTTGTCACTTGTGACGTTTTTAGTTTTAAATTTTATTTGGAGCAATCGGGTTGTTCGTTCCATTGGTTGGCTTCGTCAGAGGCGATTAGCGCTTCAGACTGGGTATATTGCTCTTTTTGCTTACGGGCGCATTGTAGTCAGTAGTAAGGATGAATGGTGCGTCGCCTTTCTCTCATGTTCTATCCTGTGTGGAATGAGTTTTCTGGATTTTTCTCTGTTGCCGAAGATTTTGTTGTGGCGGTTGAATCTATATCGACTCATTCTGGTGCCGCTGCATTGGAGTTGATGGTACTTCGTCAGCACCCTGTACAGGCCAGCTGTGCTGCTGGCCTGTATATCTTGGCGAAAGCTATAATGGTAGGTCTGCGACCAACTTTTTATATTCATCTACGTTTGGTGCTTTTCTGTCAAAAACTGCCTTAATTAGAATTTGTGATTTAGAATTAAAATGGCACTTTGTGTTTGCAGTGCGTTGGTGCTGACCCAACAGCGTTCCTTGGATGCCTGACCTTCCTCTACCCCGGGTGAACCACGGGTGGAGGCTGCTGGTAGAAGGAGATCTGCTGGCGGAACCGCATGTTTAACGGCAAAAGTTGACTGGCTGGAAGTCCCGAAAAATTTTCAGCACTCAAAAGTACTCCGGTTATTGTTACATTTTTTAATGATTTTAGCTTAATTTTTCATCTAAATTTGCATCATGAAGAAACGCTGCGGTTTCGCCGGACCGAGCTGACCTACTGAAACGCTCTGTCAAAACTGGCGTCTTTCTCGTTAGCTCACCTGAACAAAGAGGTTTTGGTGGAGGTAGTCACCCAAAAAAGCATCGACCAGATCGAAGTTTTTGCTAAAGACACCCCGGCCTCTTGGATGACTTCCCGTGAATTCCACTCACCGGAAAACTAATTTGACCGTCGAAGTGTCCCCGGGTACAACCTCGGGGCTCTCCAGTTAGTCACCCTAGAGACCTTTTCTTGTTTGTTTCGCATGGTTTGGACACGCTGTTCTCATCAGCACGTCGAGCTCAGTAGGTGAGCTCGTTCCGGGGAAACCGCCTCGCTTGTTCAAATGGTAACTTGCTTTCTTTTTTATTCTTCTTCTAATTAACCACCAAGAACTTTATATATATTTTTATTCTATGTCTTTGTAGGCGTTTCAAGAATATATTAGATATGTTATTGCATTGATATTCGTCTTATCAGTTGACCTTTGGTCATCGCTTCTGATTCTTGGCGTCAATCCACAGTTCGTGATGTTTTTTCTGGTTTTCATTTTGTCACTTGTGACGTTTTTAGTTTTAAATTTTATTTGGAGCGATCGGGTTGTTCGTTCCATTGGTTGGCTTCGTCGGAGGCGATTAGCGCTTCAGACTGGGTATATTGCTCTTTTTGCTTACGGGCGCATTGTAGTCAGTAGTAAGGATGAATTGTGCGTCGCCTTTCTCTCATGTTCTATCCTGTGTGGAATGAGTTTTCTGGATTTTTGTCTGTCGTCGAAGATTTTGTTGTGGCGGCTGAATCTATATCGACTCATTCTGGTGCCGCTGCGTTGGAGTTGACGGTTCTTAGTCAGCACCCTGTACAGACCGATCTGACCTACTGAAACGCTCTGTCAAAACTGGCGTCTTCCTCGTTTGCTCACCTGAACAAAGAGGTTTTGGTGGAGGTAGTCCCCCAAAAAAGCATCGAACAGATCGAAGTCTTGGCTAAAGACAGCCCGGCCTCTTGGATGACTTCCCGTGAATTCCACTCACCGGAAGACTAACTTGACCGTCGAAGTTTCCCCGGGTACAACCTCGGGACTCTCCTGTTAGTCACCCTAGAGACCTTTTCTTGTGTGTTTCGCAGGGTTTGGACACACTCTTCTCATCAGCACGTCGAGCTCAGTAGGTGAGCTCTTTCCGGGGAAACCGCAGCACTTGTTCAAATGGTAACTTGCTTTCTTTTTTATTTTTCTTCTAATTAACCTCAAAAAACTTTATATATACTTTTATTTTATGTCTTTGTAGGTGTTTCAGGAATATATTAGATATGTTATTGCATTGATATTCGTCTTATCAGTTGACCTTTGGTCATCGCTTCTGATTCTTGGCGTCAATCCACAGTTCGTGATATTTTTTCTGGTTTTCATTTTGTCACTTGTGACGTTTTTAGTTTTAAATTTTATTTGGAGCGATCGGGTTGTTCGTTCCATTGGTTGGCTTCGTCAGAGGCGATTAGCGCTTCAGACTGGATATATTGCTCTTTTTGCTTACGGGCGCATTGTAGTCAGTAGTAAGGATGAATGGTGCGTTGCCTTTCTCTCATGTTCTATCCTGTGTGGAATGAGTCTTCTGGGTTTTTGTCTGTCATCGAAGATTTTGTTGTGGCGGTTGAATCTATATCGACTCATTCTGGTGCCGCTGCGTTGGAGTTGACGGTTCTTAATCAGCACCCTGTACAGACCGAGCTGACCTACTGAAACGCTCTGTCAAAACTGGCGTCTTCCTCGTTTGCTCACCTGAACAAAGAGGTTTTGGTGGAGGTAGTCCCCCAAAAAAGCATCGAACAGATCGAAGTCTTGGCTAAAGACAGCCCGGCCTCTTGGATGACTTCCCGTGAATTCCACTCACCGGAAGACTAACTTGACCGTCGAAGTTTCCCCGGGTACAACCTCGGGACTCTCCTGTTAGTCACCCTAGAGACCTTTTCTTGTGTGTTTCGCAGGGTTTGGACACACTCTTCTCATCAGCACGTCGAGCTCAGTAGGTGAGCTCTTTCCGGGGAAACCGCAGCACTTGTTCAAATGGTAACTTGCTTTCTTTTTTATTTTTCTTCTAATTAACCTCAAAAAATTTTATATATACTTTTATTTTATGTCTTTGTAGGTGTTTCAGGAATATATTAGATATGTTATTGCATTAATATTCGTATTATCAGTTGACCTTTGGTCATCGCTTCTGATTCTTGGCGTCAATCCACAGTTCGTGATGTTTTTTCTGGTTTTCATTTTGTCACTTGTGACGTTTTTAGTTTTAAATTTTATTTCGAGCGATCGGGTTGTTCGTTCCATTGGTTGGCTTCGTCGGAGGCGATTAGCGCTTCAGACTGGGTATATTGCTCTTTTTACTAACGGGCGCATTGTAGTCAGTAGTAAGGATGAATGGTGCGTCGCCTTTCTCTCATGTTCTATCCTGTGTGGAATGAGTTTTCTGGGTTTTTGTCTGTCATCGAAGATTTTGTTGTGGCGGTTGAATCTATATCGACTCATTCTGGTGCCGCTGCGTTGGAGTTGACGGTTCTTAGTCAGCACCCTGTACAGGCCGAGCTGACCTACTGAAACGCTCTGTTAAAACTGGCGTCTTCCTCGTTTGCTCACCTGAACAAAGAGGTTTTGGTGGAGGTAGTCCTCCAAAAAAGCATCGAACAGATCGAAGTCTTGGCTAAAGACAGGCCGGCCTCTTGGATGACTTCCCGTGAATTCCACTCACCGGAAGACTAACTTGACCGTCGAAGTTTCCCCGGGTACAACCTCGGGACTCTCCTGTTAGTCACCCTAGAGACCTTTTCTTGTGTGTTTCGCAGGGTTTGGACACACTCTTCTCATCAGCACGTCGAGCTCAGTAGGTGAGCTCTTTCCGGGGAAACCGCAGCACTTGTTCAAATGGTAACTTGCTTTCTTTTTTATTTTTCTTCTAATTAACCTCAAAAAACTTTATATATACTTTTATTTTATGTCTTTGTAGGTGTTTCAGGAATATATTAGATATGTTATTGCATTGATATTCGTCTTATCAGTTGACCTTTGGTCATCGCTTCTGATTCTTGGCGTCAATCCACAGTTCGTGATGTTTTTTCTGGTTTTCATTTTGTCACTTGTGACGTTTTTAGTTTTAAATTTTATTTGGAGCGATCGGGTTGTTCGTTCCATTGGTTGGCTTCGTCAGAGGCGATTAGCGCTTCAGACTGGATATATTGCTCTTTTTGCTTACGGGCGCATTGTAGTCAGTAGTAAGGATGAATGGTGCGTCGCCTTTCTCTCATGTTCTATCCTGTGTGGAATGAGTCTTCTGGGTTTTTGTCTGTCATCGAAGATTTTGTTGTGGCGGTTGAATCTATATCGACTCATTCTGGTGCCGCTGCGTTGGAGTTGACGGTTCTTAATCAGCACCCTGTACAGACCGAGCTGACCTACTGAAACGCTCTGTCAAAACTGGCGCCTTCCTCGTTTGCTCACCTGAACAAAGAGGTTTTGGTGGAGGTAGTCCCCCAAAAAAGTATCGAACAGATCGAAGTCTTGGCTAAAGACAGCCCGGCCTCTTGGATGACTTCCCGTGAATTCCACTCACCGGAAGACTAACTTGACCGTCGAAATTTCCCCGGGTACAACCTCGGGACTCTCCTGTTAGTCACCCTAGAGATCTTTTCTTGTTTGTTTTGCAGGGTTTGGACACACTCTTCTCATCAGCACGTCGAGCTCAGTAGGTGAGCTCGTTCCGGGGAAACCGCAGTAATTGTTCAAATGGTAACTTGCTTTCTTTTTTATTTTTCTTCTGATTAATCTCAAACAACTTTATATATACTTTTATTTTATGTCTTTGAAGGTGTTTCAGGAATATATTAGATATGTTATTGCATTGATATTCGTCTTATCAGTTGACCTTTGGTCATCTCTTCTGATTCTTGACTTCAATCCACAGTTCGTGATGTTTTTTCTGGTTTTCATTTTGTCACTTGTGACGTTTTTAGTTTTAAATTTTATTTGGAGCAATCGGGTTGTTCGTTCCATTGGTTGGCTTCGTCAGAGGCGATTAGCGCTTCAGACTGGGTATATTGCTCTTTTTGCTTACGGGCGCATTGTAGTCAGTAGTAAGGATGAATGGTGCGTCGCCTTTCTCTCATGTTCTATCCTGTGTGGAATGAGTTTTCTGGATTTTTCTCTGTTGCCGAAGATTTTGTTGTGGCGGTTGAATCTATATCGACTCATTCTGGTGCCGCTGCATTGGAGTTGATGGTACTTCGTCAGCACCCTGTACAGGCCAGCTGTGCTGCTGGCCTGTATATCTTGGCGAAAGCTATAATGGTAGGTCTGCGACCAACTTTTTATATTCTTCTACGTTTGGTGCTTTTCTGTCAAAAACTGCCTTAATTAGAATTTGTGATTTAGAATTAAAATGGCACTTTGTGTTTGCAGTGCGTTGGTGCTGACCCAACAGCGTTCCTTGGATGCCTGACCTTCCTCTACCCCGGGTGAACCACGGGTGGAGGCTGCTGGTAGAAGGAGATCTGCTGGCGGAACCGCATGTTTAACGGCAAAAGTTGACTGGCTGGAAGTCCCGAAAAATTTTCAGCACTCAAAAGTACTCCGGTTATTGTTACATTTTTTAATGATTTTAGCTTAATTTTTCATCCAAATTTGCATCATGAAGAAACGCTGCGGTTTCGCCGGACCGAGCTGACCTACTGAAACGCTCTGTCAAAACTGGCGTCTTTCTCGTTAGCTCACCTGAACAAAGAGGTTTTGGTGGAGGTAGTCACCCAAAAAAGCATCGACCAGATCGAAGTTTTTGCTAAAGACACCCCGGCCTCTTGGATGACTTCCCGTGAATTCCACTCACCGGAAAACTAATTTGACCGTCGAAGTGTCCCCGGGTACAACCTCGGGGCTCTCCAGTTAGTCACCCTAGAGACCTTTTCTTGTTTGTTTCGCATGGTTTGGACACGCTGTTCTCATCAGCACGTCGAGCTCAGTAGGTGAGCTCGTTCCGGGGAAACCGCCTCGCTTGTTCAAATGGTAACTTGCTTTCTTTTTTATTCTTCTTCTAATTAACCACCAAGAACTTTATATATATTTTTATTCTATGTCTTTGTAGGCGTTTCAAGAATATATTAGATATGTTATTGCATTGATATTTGTCTTATCAGTTGACCTTTGGTCATCTCTTCTGATTCTTGGCGTCAATCCACAGTTCGTGATGTTTTTTCTGATTTTTATTTTTCCACAGTGACATTTTTAGTTTTAAATTTTATTTGGAGCGATCGGGTTGTTCGTTCCATTGGTTGGCTTCGTCGGAGGCGATTATCGCTTCAGACTGGGTATATTGCTCTTTTTGCTAACGGGCGCATTGTAGTCAGTAGTAAGGATGAATGGTGCGTCGCCTTTCTCTCATGTTCTATCCTGTGTGGAATGAGTTTTCTGGGTTTTTGTCTGTCATCGAAGATTTTGTTGTGGCGGTTGAATCTATATCGACTCATTCTGGTGCCGCTGCGTTGGAGTTGACGGTTCTTAGTCAGCACCCTGTACAGACCGAGCTGACCTACTGAAACGCTCTGTCAAAACTGGCGTCTTCCTCGTTTGCTCACCTGAACAAAGAGGTTTTGGTGGAGGTAGTCCCCCAAAAAAGCATCGAACAGATCGAAGTTTTGGCAAAAGACAGCCCGGCCTCTTGGATGACTTCCCGTGAATTCCACTCACCGGAAGACTAACTTGACCGTCGAAATTTCCCCGGGTACAACCTCGGGACTCTCCTGTTAGTCACCCTAGAGACCTTTTCTTGTTTGTTTTGCAGGGTTTGGACACACTCTTCTCATCAGCACGTCGAGCTCAGTAGGTGAGCTCGTTCCGGGGAAACCGCAGTAATTGTTCAAATGGTAACTTGCTTTCTTTTTTATTTTTCTTCTGATTAATCTCAAACAACTTTATATATACTTTTATTTTATGTCTTTGAAGGTGTTTCAGGAATATATTAGATATGTTATTGCATTGATATTCGTCTTATCAGTTGACCTTTGGTCATCTCTTCTGATTCTTGGCTTCAATCCACAGTTCGTGATGTTTTTTCTGGTTTTCATTTTCTCACTTGTGTCGTTTTTAGTTTTAAATTTTATTTGGAGCGATCGGGTTGTTCGTTCCATTGGTTGGCTTCGTCGGAGGCGATTAGCGCTTCAGACTGGGTATATTGCTCTTTTTGCTTACGGGCGCATTGTAGTCAGTAGTAAGGATGAATGGTGCGTCGCCTTTCTCTCATGTTCTATCCTGTGTGGAATGAGTTTTCTGGGTTTTTCTCTGTTGCCGAAGATTTTGTTGTGGCGGTTGAATCTATATCGACTCATTCTGGTGCCGCTGCATTGGAGTTGATGGTACTTCGTCAGCACCCTGTACAGGCCAGCTGTGCTGCTGGCCTGTATATCTTGGCGAAAGCTATAATGGTAGGTCTGCGACCAACTTTTTATCTTCTTCTACGTTTGGTGCTTTTCTGTCAAAAACTGCCTTAATTAGAATTTGTGATTTAGAATTAAAATGGCACTTTGTGTTTGCAGTGCGTTGGTGCTGACCCAACAGCGTTCCTTGGATGCCTGACCTTCCTCTACCCCGGGTGAACCACGGGTGAAGGCTGCTGGTAGAAGGAGATCTGCTGGCGGAACCGCATGTTTAACGGCAAAAGTTGACTGGCTGGAAGTCCCGAAAAATTTTAGCACTCAAAAGTACTCCGGTTATTGTTACATTTTTTAATGATTTTAGCTTAATTTTTCATCCAAATTTGCATCCTGAAGAAGCGCTGCGGCTTCGCCGGACCGAGCTGACCTACTGAAACGCTCTGTCAAAACTGGCGTCTTCCTCGTTAGCTCACCTGAACAAAGAGGTTTTGGTGGAGGTAGTCACCCAAAAAAGCATCGACCAGATCGAAGTTTTGGCTAAAGACACCCCGGCCTCTTGGATGACTTCCCGTGAATTCCACTCACCGGAAAACTAATTTGACCGTCGAAGTGTCCCCGGGTACAACCTCGGGGCTCTCCAGTTAGTCACCCTAGAGACCTTTTCTTGTTTGTTTCGCATGGTTTGGACACGCTGTTCTCATCAGCACGTCGAGCTCAGTAGGTGAGCTCGTTCCGGGGAAACCGCCTCGCTTGTTCAAATGGTAACTTGCTTTCTTTTTTATTCTTCTTCTAATTAACCACCAAGAACTTTATATATATTTTTATTCTATGTCTTTGTAGGCGTTTCAAGAATATATTAGATATGTTATTGCATTGATATTCGTCTTATCAGTTGACCTTTGGTCATCTCTTCTGATTCTTGGCGTCAATCCACAGTTCGTGATGTTTTTTCTGATTTTTATTTTTCCACCGTGACATTTTTAGTTTTAAATTTTATTTGGAGCGATCGGGTTGTTCGTTCCATTGGTTGGCTTCGTCGGAGGCGATTATCGCTTCAGACTGGGTATATTGCTCTTTTTGCTAACGGGCGCATTGTAGTCAGTAGTAAGGATGAATGGTGCGTCGCCTTTCTCTCATGTTCTATCCTGTGTGGAATGAGTTTTCTGGGTTTTTGTCTGTCATCGAAGATTTTGTTGTGGCGGTTGAATCTATATCGACTCATTCTGGTGCCGCTGCGTTGGAGTTGACGGTTCTTAGTCAGCACCCTGTACAGACCGAGCTGACCTACTGAAACGCTCTGTCAAAACTGGCGTCTTCCTCGTTTGCTCACCTGAACAAAGAGGTTTTGGTGGAGATAGTCCCCCAAAAAAGCATCGAACAGATCGAAGTCTTGGCTAAAGACAGCCCGACCTCTTGGATGACTTCCCGTGAATTCCACTCACCGGAAGACTAACTTGACCGTCGAAGTTTCCCCAGGTACAACCTCGGGACTCTCCTGTTAGTCACCCTAGAGACCTTTTCTTGTGTGTTTCGCAGGGTTTGGACACACTCTTCTCATCAGCACGTCGAGCTCAGTAGGTGAGCTCTTTCCGGGGAAATCGCAGCACTTGTTCAAATGGTAACTTGCTTTCTTTTTTATTTTTCTTCTAATTAACCTCAAAAAATTTTATATATACTTTTATTTTATGTCTTTGTAGGTGTTTCAGGAATATATTAGATATGTTATTGCATTGATATTCGTCTTATCAGTTGACCTTTGGTCATCGCTTCTGATTCTTGGCGTCAATCCACAGTTCGTGATGTTTTTTCTGGTTTTCATTTTGTCACTTGTGACGTTTTTAGTTTTAAATTTTATTTGGAGCGATCGGGTTGTTCGTTCCATTGGTTGGTTTCGTCGGAGGCGATTAGCGCTTCAGACTGGGTATATTGCTCTTTTTGCTTACGGGCGCATTGTAGTCAGTAGTAAGGATGAATTGTGCGTCGCCTTTCTCTCATGTTCTATCCTGTGTGGAATGAGTTTTCTGGATTTTTGTCTGTCGTCGAAGATTTTGTTGTGGCGGTTGAATCTATATCGACTCATTCTGGTGCCGCTGCGTTGGAGTTGACGGTTCTTAGTCAGCACCCTGTACAGACCGAGTTGACCTACTGAAACGCTCTGTCAAAACTGACGTCTTCCTCGTTTGCTCACCTGAACAAAGAGGTTTTGGTGGAGGTAGTCCCCCAAAAAAGCATCGAACAGATCGAAGTCTTGGCTAAAGACAGCCTGGCCTCTTGGATGACTTCCCGTGAATTCCACTCACCGGAAGACTAATTTGACCGTCGAAGTTTCCCCGGGTACAACCTCGGGACTCTCCTGTTAGTCACCCTAGAGACCTTTTCTTGTGTGTTTCGCAGGGTTTGGACACACTCTTCTCATCAGCACGTCGAGCTCAGTAGGTGAGCTCTTTCCGGGGAAACCGCAGCACTTGTTCAAATGGTAACTTGCTTTCTTTTTTATTTTTCTTCTAATTAAGCTCAAAAAACTTTATATATACTTTTATTTTATGTCTTTGTAGGTGTTTCAGGAATATATTGATATGTTATTGCATTGATATTCGTCTTATCAGTTGACCTTTGGTCATCGCTTCTGATTCTTGGCGTCAATCCACAGTTCGTGATGTTTTTTCTGGTTTTCATTTAGTCACTTGTGACGTTTTTAGTTTTAAATTTTATTTGGAGCGATCGGGTTGTTCGTTCCATTGGTTGGCTTCGTCAGAGGCGATTAGCGCTTCAGACTGGATATATTGCTCTTTTTGCTTACGGGCGCATTGTAGTCAGTAGTGAGGATGAATGGTGCGTCGCCTTTCTCTCATGTTCTATCCTGTGTGGAATGAGTCTTCTGGGTTTTTGTCTGTCATCGAAGATTTTGTTGTGGCGGTTGAATCTATATCGACTCATTCTGGTGCCGCTGCGTTGGAGTTGACGGTTCTTAGTCAGCACCCTGTACAGACCGAGCTGACCTACTGAAACGCTCTGTCAAAACTGGCGTCTTCCTCGTTTGCTCACCTGAACAAAGAGGTTTTGGTGGAGGTAGTCCCCCAAAAAAGCATCGAACAGATCGAAGTCTTGGCTAAAGACAGCCTGGCCTCTTGGATGACTTCCCGTGAATTCCACTCACCGGAAGACTAATTTGACCGTCGAAGTTTCCCCGGGTACAACCTCGGGACTCTCCTGTTAGTCACCCTAGAGACCTTTTCTTGTGTGTTTCGCAGGGTTTGGACACACTCTTCTCATCAGCACGTCGAGCTCAGTAGGTGAGCTCTTTCCGGGGAAACCGCAGCACTTGTTCAAATGATAACTTGCTTTCTTTTTTATTTTTCTTCTAATTAAGCTCAAAAAACTTTATATATACTTTTATTTTATGTCTTTGTAGGTGTTTCAGGAATATATTAGATATGTTATTGCATTGATATTCGTCTTATCAGTTGACCTTTGGTCATCGCTTCTGATTCTTGGCGTCAATCCACAGTTCGTGATGTTTTTTCTGGTTTTCATTTAGTCACTTGTGACGTTTTTAGTTTTAAATTTTATTTGGAGCGATCGGGTTGTTCGTTCCATTGGTTGGCTTCGTCAGAGGCGATTAGCGCTTCAGACTGGATATATTGCTCTTTTTGCTTACGGGCGCATTGTAGTCAGTAGTAAGGATGAATGGTGCGTCGCCTTTCTCTCATGTTCTATCCTGTGTGGAATGAGTCTTCTGGGTTTTTGTCTGTCATCGAAGATTTTGTTGTGGCGGTTGAATCTATATCGACTCATTCTGGTGCCGCTGCGTTGGAGTTGACGGTTCTTAATCAGCACCCTGTACAGACCGAGCTGACCTACTGAAACGCTCTGTCAAAACTGGCGCCTTCCTCGTTTGCTCACCTGAACAAAGAGGTTTTGGTGGAGGTAGTCCCCCAAAAAAGCATCGAACAGATCGAAGTCTTGGCTAAAGACAGCCCGGCCTCTTGGATGACTTCCCGTGAATTCCACTCACCGGAAGACTAACTTGACCGTCGAAATTTCCCCGGGTACAACCTCGGGACTCTCCTGTTAGTCACCCTAGAGACCTTTTCTTGTTTGTTTTGCAGGGTTTGGACACACTCTTCTCATCAGCACGTCGAGCTCAGTAGGTGAGCTCGTTCCGGGGAAACCGCAGTAATTGTTCAAATGGTAACTTGCTTTCTTTTTTATTTTTCTTCTGATTAATCTCAAACAACTTTATATATACTTTTATTTTATGTCTTTGAAGGTGTTTCAGGAATATATTAGATATGTTATTGCATTGATATTCGTCTTATCAGTTGACCTTTGGTCATCTCTTCTGATTCTTGACTTCAATCCACAGTTCGTGATGTTTTTTCTGGTTTTCATTTTGTCACTTGTGACGTTTTTAGTTTTAAATTTTATTTGGAGCGATCGGGTTGTTCGTTCCATTGGTTGGCTTCGTCGGAGGCGATTAGCGCTTCAGACTGGGTATATTGCTCTTTTTGCTTACGGGCGCATTGTAGTCAGTAGTAAGGATGAATGGTGCGTCGCCTTTCTCTCATGTTCTATCCTGTGTGGAATGAGTTTTCTGGGTTTTTCTCTGTTGCCGAAGATTTTGTTGTGGCGGTTGAATCTATATCGACTCATTCTGGTGCCGCTGCATTGGAGTTGATGGTACTTCGTCAGCACCCTGTACAGGCCAGCTGTGCTGCTGGCCTGTATATCTTGGCGAAAGCTATAATGGTAGGTCTGCGACCAACTTTTTATCTTCTTCTACGTTTGGTGCTTTTCTGTCAAAAACTGCCTTAATTAGAATTTGTGATTTAGAATTAAAATGGCACTTTGTGTTTGCAGTGCGTTGGTGCTGACCCAACAGCGTTCCTTGGATGCCTGACCTTCCTCTACCCCGGGTGAACCACGGGTGAAGGCTGCTGGTAGAAGGAGATCTGCTGGCGGAACCGCATGTTTAACGGCAAAAGTTGACTGGCTGGAAGTCCCGAAAAATTTTAGCACTCAAAAGTACTCCGGTTATTGTTACATTTTTTAATGATTTTAGCTTAATTTTTCATCCAAATTTGCATCCTGAAGAAGCGCTGCGGCTTCGCCGGACCGAGCTGACCTACTGAAACGCTCTGTCAAAACTGGCGTCTTCCTCGTTAGCTCACCTGAACAAAGAGGTTTTGGTGGAGGTAGTCACCCAAAAAAGCATCGACCAGATCGAAGTTTTGGCTAAAGACACCCCGGCCTCTTGGATGACTTCCCGTGAATTCCACTCACCGGAAAACTAATTTGACCGTCGAAGTGTCCCCGGGTACAACCTCGGGGCTCTCCAGTTAGTCACCCTAGAGACCTTTTCTTGTTTGTTTCGCAGGGTTTGGACACGCTGTTCTCATCAGCACGTCGAGCTCAGTAGGTGAGCTCGTTCCGGGGAAACCGCCTCGCTTGTTCAAATGGTAACTTGCTTTCTTTTTTATTCTTCTTCTAATTAACCACCAAGAACTTTATATATATTTTTATTCTATGTCTTTGTAGGCGTTTCAAGAATATATTAGATATGTTATTGCATTGATATTCGTCTTATCAGTTGACCTTTGGTCATCTCTTCTGATTCTTGGCGTCAATCCACAGTTCGTGATGTTTTTTCTGATTTTTATTTTTCCACCGTGACATTTTTAGTTTTAAATTTTATTTGGAGCGATCGGGTTGTTCGTTCCATTGGTTGGCTTCGTCGGAGGCGATTATCGCTTCAGACTGGGTATATTGCTCTTTTTGCTAACGGGCGCATTGTAGTCAGTAGTAAGGATGAATGGTGCGTCGCCTTTCTCTCATGTTCTATCCTGTGTGGAATGAGTTTTCTGGGTTTTTGTCTGTCATCGAAGATTTTGTTGTGGCGGTTGAATCTATATCGACTCATTCTGGTGCCGCTGCGTTGGAGTTGACGGTTCTTAGTCAGCACCCTGTACAGACCGAGCTGACCTACTGAAACGCTCTGTCAAAACTGGCGTCTTCCTCGTTTGCTCACCTGAACAAAGAGGTTTTGGTGGAGATAGTCCCCCAAAAAAGCATCGAACAGATCGAAGTCTTGGCTAAAGACAGCCCGACCTCTTGGATGACTTCCCGTGAATTCCACTCACCGGAAGACTAACTTGACCGTCGAAGTTTCCCCAGGTACAACCTCGGGACTCTCCTGTTAGTCACCCTAGAGACCTTTTCTTGTGTGTTTCGCAGGGTTTGGACACACTCTTCTCATCAGCACGTCGAGCTCAGTAGGTGAGCTCTTTCCGGGGAAATCGCAGCACTTGTTCAAATGGTAACTTGCTTTCTTTTTTATTTTTCTTCTAATTAACCTCAAAAAATTTTATATATACTTTTATTTTATGTCTTTGTAGGTGTTTCAGGAATATATTAGATATGTTATTGCATTGATATTCGTCTTATCAGTTGACCTTTGGTCATCGCTTCTGATTCTTGGCGTCAATCCACAGTTCGTGATGTTTTTTCTGGTTTTCATTTTGTCACTTGTGACGTTTTTAGTTTTAAATTTTATTTGGAGCGATCGGGTTGTTCGTTCCATTGGTTGGTTTCGTCGGAGGCGATTAGCGCTTCAGACTGGGTATATTGCTCTTTTTGCTTACGGGCGCATTGTAGTCAGTAGTAAGGATGAATTGTGCGTCGCCTTTCTCTCATGTTCTATCCTGTGTGGAATGAGTTTTCTGGATTTTTGTCTGTCGTCGAAGATTTTGTTGTGGCGGTTGAATCTATATCGACTCATTCTGGTGCCGCTGCGTTGGAGTTGACGGTTCTTAGTCAGCACCCTGTACAGACCGAGTTGACCTACTGAAACGCTCTGTCAAAACTGACGTCTTCCTCGTTTGCTCACCTGAACAAAGAGGTTTTGGTGGAGGTAGTCCCCCAAAAAAGCATCGAACAGATCGAAGTCTTGGCTAAAGACAGCCTGGCCTCTTGGATGACTTCCCGTGAATTCCACTCACCGGAAGACTAATTTGACCGTCGAAGTTTCCCCGGGTACAACCTCGGGACTCTCCTGTTAGTCACCCTAGAGACCTTTTCTTGTGTGTTTCGCAGGGTTTGGACACACTCTTCTCATCAGCACGTCGAGCTCAGTAGGTGAGCTCTTTCCGGGGAAACCGCAGCACTTGTTCAAATGGTAACTTGCTTTCTTTTTTATTTTTCTTCTAATTAAGCTCAAAAAACTTTATATATACTTTTATTTTATGTCTTTGTAGGTGTTTCAGGAATATATTGGTTATTGCATTGATATTCGTCTTATCAGTTGACCTTTGGTCATCGCTTCTGATTCTTGGCGTCAATCCACAGTTCGTGATGTTTTTTCTGGTTTTCATTTAGTCACTTGTGACGTTTTTAGTTTTAAATTTTATTTGGAGCGATCGGGTTGTTCGTTCCATTGGTTGGCTTCGTCAGAGGCGATTAGCGCTTCAGACTGGATATATTGCTCTTTTTGCTTACGGGCGCATTGTAGTCAGTAGTAAGGATGAATGGTGCGTCGCCTTTCTCTCATGTTCTATCCTGTGTGGAATGAGTCTTCTGGGTTTTTGTCTGTCATCGAAGATTTTGTTGTGGCGGTTGAATCTATATCGACTCATTCTGGTGCCGCTGCGTTGGAGTTGACGGTTCTTAGTCAGCACCCTGTACAGACCGAGCTGACCTACTGAAACGCTCTGTCAAAACTGGCGTCTTCCTCGTTTGCTCACCTGAACAAAGAGGTTTTGGTGGAGGTAGTCCCCCAAAAAAGCATCGAACAGATCGAAGTCTTGGCTAAAGACAGCCTGGCCTCTTGGATGACTTCCCGTGAATTCCACTCACCGGAAGACTAATTTGACCGTCGAAGTTTCCCCGGGTACAACCTCGGGACTCTCCTGTTAGTCACCCTAGAGACCTTTTCTTGTGTGTTTCGCAGGGTTTGGACACACTCTTCTCATCAGCACGTCGAGCTCAGTAGGTGAGCTCTTTCCGGGGAAACCGCAGCACTTGTTCAAATGCTTGCTTTCTTTTTTATTTTTCTTCTAATTAAGCTCAAAAAACTTTATATATACTTTTATTTTATGTCTTTGTAGGTGTTTCAGGAATATATTAGATATGTTATTGCATTGATATTCGTCTTATCAGTTGACCTTTGGTCATCGCTTCTGATTCTTGGCGTCAATCCACAGTTCGTGATGTTTTTTCTGGTTTTCATTTAGTCACTTGTGACGTTTTTAGTTTTAAATTTTATTTGGAGCGATCGGGTTGTTCGTTCCATTGGTTGGCTTCGTCAGAGGCGATTAGCGCTTCAGACTGGATATATTGCTCTTTTTGCTTACGGGCGCATTGTAGTCAGTAGTAAGGATGAATGGTGCGTCGCCTTTCTCTCATGTTCTATCCTGTGTGGAATGAGTCTTCTGGGTTTTTGTCTGTCATCGAAGATTTTGTTGTGGCGGTTGAATCTATATCGACTCATTCTGGTGCCGCTGCGTTGGAGTTGACGGTTCTTAATCAGCACCCTGTACAGACCGAGCTGACCTACTGAAACGCTCTGTCAAAACTGGCGCCTTTCTCGTTTGCTCACCTGAACAAAGAGGTTTTGGTGGAGGTAGTCCCCCAAAAAAGCATCGAACAGATCGAAGTCTTGGCTAAAGACAGCCCGGCCTCTTGGATGACTTCCCGTGAATTCCACTCACCGGAAGACTAACTTGACCGTCGAAATTTCCCCGGGTACAACCTCGGGACTCTCCTGTTAGTCACCCTAGAGACCTTTTCTTGTTTGTTTTGCAGGGTTTGGACACACTCTTCTCATCAGCACGTCGAGCTCAGTAGGTGAGCTCGTTCCGGGGAAACCGCAGTAATTGTTCAAATGGTAACTTGCTTTCTTTTTTATTTTTCTTCTGATTAATCTCAAACAACTTTATATATACTTTTATTTTATGTCTTTGAAGGTGTTTCAGGAATATATTAGATATGTTATTGCATTGATATTCGTCTTATCAGTTGACCTTTGGTCATCTCTTCTGATTCTTGACTTCAATCCACAGTTCGTGATGTTTTTTCTGGTTTTCATTTTGTCACTTGTGACGTTTTTAGTTTTAAATTTTATTTGGAGCGATCGGGTTGTTCGTTCCATTGGTTGGCTTCGTCGGAGGCGATTAGCGCTTCAGACTGGGTATATTGCTCTTTTTGCTTACGGGCGCATTGTAGTCAGTAGTAAGGATGAATGGTGCGTCGCCTTTCTCTCATGTTCTATCCTGTGTGGAATGAGTTTTCTGGGTTTTTCTCTGTTGCCGAAGATTTTGTTGTGGCGGTTGAATCTATATCGACTCATTCTGGTGCCGCTGCATTGGAGTTGATGGTACTTCGTCAGCACCCTGTACAGGCCAGCTGTGCTGCTGGCCTGTATATCTTGGCGAAAGCTATAATGGTAGGTCTGCGACCAACTTTTTATCTTCTTCTACGTTTGGTGCTTTTCTGTCAAAAACTGCCTTAATTAGAATTTGTGATTTAGAATTAAAATGGCACTTTGTGTTTGCAGTGCGTTGGTGCTGACCCAACAGCGTTCCTTGGATGCCTGACCTTCCTCTACCCCGGGTGAACCACGGGTGGAGGCTGCTGGTAGAAGGAGATCTGCTGGCGGAACCGCATGTTTAACGGCAAAAGTTGACTGGCTGGAAGTCCCGAAAAATTTTCAGCACTCAAAAGTACTCCGGTTATTGTTACATTTTTTAATGATTTTAGCTTAATTTTTCATCCAAATTTGCATCCTGAAGAAACGCTGCGGTTTCGCCGGACCGAGCTGACCTACTGAAACGCTCTGTCAAAACTGGCGTCTTTCTCGTTAGCTCACCTGAACAAAGAGGTTTTGGTGGAGGTAGTCACCCAAAAAAGCATCGACCAGATCGAAACGTCGAGCTCAGTAGGTGAGCTCGTTCCGGGGAAACCGCCTCGCTTGTTCAAATGGTAACTTGCTTTCTTTTTTATTCTTCTTCTAATTAACCACCAAGAACTTTATATATATTTTTATTCTATGTCTTTGTAGGCGTTTCAAGAATATATTAGATATGTTATTGCATTGATATTTGTCTTATCAGTTGACCTTTGGTCATCTCTTCTGATTCTTGGCGTCAATCCACAGTTCGTGATGTTTTTTCTGATTTTTATTTTTCCACAGTGACATTTTTAGTTTTAAATTTTATTTGGAGCGATCGGGTTGTTCGTTCCATTGGTTGGCTTCGTCGGAGGCGATTATCGCTTCAGACTGGGTATATTGCTCTTTTTGCTAACGGGCGCATTGTAGTCAGTAGTAAGGATGAATGGTGCGTCGCCTTTCTCTCATGTTCTATCCTGTGTGGAATGAGTTTTCTGGGTTTTTGTCTGTCATCGAAGATTTTGTTGTGGCGGTTGAATCTATATCGACTCATTCTGGTGCCGCTGCGTTGGAGTTGACGGTTCTTAGTCAGCACCCTGTACAGACCGAGCTGACCTACTGAAACGCTCTGTCAAAACTGGCGTCTTCCTCGTTTGCTCACCTGAACAAAGAGGTTTTGGTGGAGGTAGTCCCCCAAAAAAGCATCGAACAGATCGAAGTTTTGGCAAAAGACAGCCCGGCCTCTTGGATGACTTCCCGTGAATTCCACTCACCGGAAGACTAACTTGACCGTCGAAGTTTCCCCGGGTACAACCTCGGGACTCTCCTGTTAGTCACCCTAGAGACCTTTTCTTGTTTGTTTTGCAGGGTTTGGACACACTCTTCTCATCAGCACGTCGAGCTCAGTAGGTGAGCTCGTTCCGGGGAAACCGCAGTAATTGTTCAAATGGTAACTTGCTTTCTTTTTTATTTTTCTTCTGATTAACCTCAAACAACTTTATATATACTTTTATTTTATGTCTTTGAAGGTGTTTCAGGAATATATTAGATATGTTATTGCATTGATATTCGTCTTATCAGTTGACCTTTGGTCATCTCTTCTGATTCTTGGCTTCAATCCACAGTTCGTGATGTTTTTTCTGGTTTTCATTTTCTCACTTGTGTCGTTTTTAGTTTTAAATTTTATTTGGAGCGATCGGGTTGTTCGTTCCATTGGTTGGCTTCGTCGGAGGCGATTAGCGCTTCAGACTGGGTATATTGCTCTTTTTGCTTACGGGCGCATTGTAGTCAGTAGTAAGGATGAATGGTGCGTCGCCTTTCTCTCATGTTCTATCCTGTGTGGAATGAGTTTTCTGGGTTTTTCTCTGTTGCCGAAGATTTTGTTGTGGCGGTTGAATCTATATCGACTCATTCTGGTGCCGCTGCATTGGAGTTGATGGTACTTCGTCAGCACCCTGTACAGGCCAGCTGTGCTGCTGGCCTGTATATCTTGGCGAAAGCTATAATGGTAGGTCTGCGACCAACTTTTTATCTTCTTCTACGTTTGGTGCTTTTCTGTCAAAAACTGCCTTAATTAGAATTTGTGATTTAGAATTAAAATGGCACTTTGTGTTTGCAGTGCGTTGGTGCTGACCCAACAGCGTTCCTTGGATGCCTGACCTTCCTCTACCCCGGGTGAACCACGGGTGAAGGCTGCTGGTAGAAGGAGATCTGCTGGCGGAACCGCATGTTTAACGGCAAAAGTTGACTGGCTGGAAGTCCCGAAAAATTTTAGCACTCAAAAGTACTCCGGTTATTGTTACATTTTTTAATGATTTTAGCTTAATTTTTCATCCAAATTTGCATCCTGAAGAAGCGCTGCGGCTTCGCCGGACCGAGCTGACCTACTGAAACGCTCTGTCAAAACTGGCGTCTTCCTCGTTAGCTCACCTGAACAAAGAGGTTTTGGTGGAGGTAGTCACCCAAAAAAGCATCGACCAGATCGAAGTTTTGGCTAAAGACACCCCGGCCTCTTGGATGACTTCCCGTGAATTCCACTCACCGGAAAACTAATTTGACCGTCGAAGTGTCCCCGGGTACAACCTCGGGGCTCTCCAGTTAGTCACCCTAGAGACCTTTTCTTGTTTGTTTCGCATGGTTTGGACACGCTGTTCTCATCAGCACGTCGAGCTCAGTAGGTGAGCTCGTTCCGGGGAAACCGCCTCGCTTGTTCAAATGGTAACTTGCTTTCTTTTTTATTCTTCTTCTAATTAACCACCAAGAACTTTATATATATTTTTATTCTATGTCTTTGTAGGCGTTTCAAGAATATATTAGATATGTTATTGCATTGATATTCGTCTTATCAGTTGACCTTTGGTCATCTCTTCTGATTCTTGGCGTCAATCCACAGTTCGTGATGTTTTTTCTGATTTTTATTTTTCCACCGTGACATTTTTAGTTTTAAATTTTATTTGGAGCGATCGGGTTGTTCGTTCCATTGGTTGGCTTCGTCGGAGGCGATTATCGCTTCAGACTGGGTATATTGCTCTTTTTGCTAACGGGCGCATTGTAGTCAGTAGTAAGGATGAATGGTGCGTCGCCTTTCTCTCATGTTCTATCCTGTGTGGAATGAGTTTTCTGGGTTTTTGTCTGTCATCGAAGATTTTGTTGTGGCGGTTGAATCTATATCGACTCATTCTGGTGCCGCTGCGTTGGAGTTGACGGTTCTTAGTCAGCACCCTGTACAGACCGAGCTGACCTACTGAAACGCTCTGTCAAAACTGGCGTCTTCCTCGTTTGCTCACCTGAACAAAGAGGTTTTGGTGGAGATAGTCCCCCAAAAAAGCATCGAACAGATCGAAGTCTTGGCTAAAGACAGCCCGACCTCTTGGATGACTTCCCGTGAATTCCACTCACCGGAAGACTAACTTGACCGTCGAAGTTTCCCCAGGTACAACCTCGGGACTCTCCTGTTAGTCACCCTAGAGACCTTTTCTTGTGTGTTTCGCAGGGTTTGGACACACTCTTCTCATCAGCACGTCGAGCTCAGTAGGTGAGCTCTTTCCGGGGAAATCGCAGCACTTGTTCAAATGGTAACTTGCTTTCTTTTTTATTTTTCTTCTAATTAACCTCAAAAAATTTTATATATACTTTTATTTTATGTCTTTGTAGGTGTTTCAGGAATATATTAGATATGTTATTGCATTGATATTCGTCTTATCAGTTGACCTTTGGTCATCGCTTCTGATTCTTGGCGTCAATCCACAGTTCGTGATGTTTTTTCTGGTTTTCATTTTGTCACTTGTGACGTTTTTAGTTTTAAATTTTATTTGGAGCGATCGGGTTGTTCGTTCCATTGGTTGGTTTCGTCGGAGGCGATTAGCGCTTCAGACTGGGTATATTGCTCTTTTTGCTTACGGGCGCATTGTAGTCAGTAGTAAGGATGAATTGTGCGTCGCCTTTCTCTCATGTTCTATCCTGTGTGGAATGAGTTTTCTGGATTTTTGTCTGTCGTCGAAGATTTTGTTGTGGCGGTTGAATCTATATCGACTCATTCTGGTGCCGCTGCGTTGGAGTTGACGGTTCTTAGTCAGCACCCTGTACAGACCGAGTTGACCTACTGAAACGCTCTGTCAAAACTGACGTCTTCCTCGTTTGCTCACCTGAACAAAGAGGTTTTGGTGGAGGTAGTCCCCCAAAAAAGCATCGAACAGATCGAAGTCTTGGCTAAAGACAGCCTGGCCTCTTGGATGACTTCCCGTGAATTCCACTCACCGGAAGACTAATTTGACCGTCGAAGTTTCCCCGGGTACAACCTCGGGACTCTCCTGTTAGTCACCCTAGAGACCTTTTCTTGTGTGTTTCGCAGGGTTTGGACACACTCTTCTCATCAGCACGTCGAGCTCAGTAGGTGAGCTCTTTCCGGGGAAACCGCAGCACTTGTTCAAATGGTAACTTGCTTTCTTTTTTATTTTTCTTCTAATTAAGCTCAAAAAACTTTATATATACTTTTATTTTATGTCTTTGTAGGTGTTTCAGGAATATATTGGATATGTTATTGCATTGATATTCGTCTTATCAGTTGACCTTTGGTCATCGCTTCTGATTCTTGGCGTCAATCCACAGTTCGTGATGTTTTTTCTGGTTTTCATTTTGTCACTTGTGACGTTTTTAGTTTTAAATTTTATTTGGAGCGATCGGGTTGTTCGTTCCATTGGTTGGCTTCGTCAGAGGCGATTAGCGCTTCAGACTGGATATATTGCTCTTTTTGCCTACGGGCGCATTGTAGTCAGTAGTAAGGATGAATGGTGCGTCGCCTTTCTCTCATGTTCTATCCTGTGTGGAATGAGTCTTCTGGGTTTTTGTCTGTCATCGAAGATTTTGTTGTGGCGGTTGAATCTATATCGACTCATTCTGGTGCCGCTGCGTTGGAGTTGACGGTTCTTAATCAGCACCCTGTACAGACCGAGCTGACCTACTGAAACGCTCTGTCAAAACTGGCGCCTTTCTCGTTTGCTCACCTGAACAAAGAGGTTTTGGTGGAGGTAGTCCCCCAAAAAAGCATCGAACAGATCGAAGTCTTGGCTAAAGACAGCCCGGCCTCTTGGATGACTTCCCGTGAATTCCACTCACCGGAAGACTAACTTGACCGTCGAAATTTCCCCGGGTACAACCTCGGGACTCTCCTGTTAGTCACCCTAGAGACCTTTTCTTGTTTGTTTTGCAGGGTTTGGACACACTCTTCTCATCAGCACGTCGAGCTCAGTAGGTGAGCTCGTTCCGGGGAAACCGCAGTAATTGTTCAAATGGTAACTTGCTTTCTTTTTTATTTTTCTTCTGATTAATCTCAAACAACTTTATATATACTTTTATTTTATGTCTTTGAAGGTGTTTCAGGAATATATTAGATATGTTATTGCATTGATATTCGTCTTATCAGTTGACCTTTGGTCATCTCTTCTGATTCTTGACTTCAATCCACAGTTCGTGATGTTTTTTCTGGTTTTCATTTTGTCACTTGTGACGTTTTTAGTTTTAAATTTTATTTGGAGCGATCGGGTTGTTCGTTCCATTGGTTGGCTTCGTCGGAGGCGATTAGCGCTTCAGATTGGGTATATTGCTCTTTTTGCTTACGGGCGCATTGTAGTCAGTAGTAAGGATGAATGGTGCGTCGCCTTTCTCTCATGTTCTATCCTGTGTGGAATGAGTTTTCTGGGTTTTTCTCTGTTGCCGAAGATTTTGTTGTGGCGGTTGAATCTATATCGACTCATTCTGGTGCCGCTGCATTGGAGTTGATGGTACTTCGTCAGCACCCTGTACAGGCCAGCTGTGCTGCTGGCCTGTATATCTTGGCGAAAGCTATAATGGTAGGTCTGCGACCAACTTTTTATCTTCTTCTACGTTTGGTGCTTTTCTGTCAAAAACTGCCTTAATTAGAATTTGTGATTTAGAATTAAAATGGCACTTTGTGTTTGCAGTGCGTTGGTGCTGACCCAACAGCGTTCCTTGGATGCCTGACCTTCCTCTACCCCGGGTGAACCACGGGTGAAGGCTGCTGGTAGAAGGAGATCTGCTGGCGGAACCGCATGTTTAACGGCAAAAGTTGACTGGCTGGAAGTCCCGAAAAATTTTAGCACTCAAAAGTACTCCGGTTATTGTTACATTTTTTAATGATTTTAGCTTAATTTTTCATCCAAATTTGCATCCTGAAGAAGCGCTGCGGCTTCGCCGGACCGAGCTGACCTACTGAAACGCTCTGTCAAAACTGGCGTCTTCCTCGTTAGCTCACCTGAACAAAGAGGTTTTGGTGGAGGTAGTCACCCAAAAAAGCATCGACCAGATCGAAGTTTTGGCTAAAGACACCCCGGCCTCTTGGATGACTTCCCGTGAATTCCACTCACCGGAAAACTAATTTGACCGTCGAAGTGTCCCCGGGTACAACCTCGGGGCTCTCCAGTTAGTCACCCTAGAGACCTTTTCTTGTTTGTTTCGCATGGTTTGGACACGCTGTTCTCATCAGCACGTCGAGCTCAGTAGGTGAGCTCGTTCCGGGGAAACCGCCTCGCTTGTTCAAATGGTAACTTGCTTTCTTTTTTATTCTTCTTCTAATTAACCACCAAGAACTTTATATATATTTTTATTCTATGTCTTTGTAGGCGTTTCAAGAATATATTAGATATGTTATTGCATTGATATTCGTCTTATCAGTTGACCTTTGGTCATCTCTTCTGATTCTTGGCGTCAATCCACAGTTCGTGATGTTTTTTCTGATTTTTATTTTTCCACCGTGACATTTTTAGTTTTAAATTTTATTTGGAGCGATCGGGTTGTTCGTTCCATTGGTTGGCTTCGTCGGAGGCGATTATCGCTTCAGACTGGGTATATTGCTCTTTTTGCTAACGGGCGCATTGTAGTCAGTAGTAAGGATGAATGGTGCGTCGCCTTTCTCTCATGTTCTATCCTGTGTGGAATGAGTTTTCTGGGTTTTTGTCTGTCATCGAAGATTTTGTTGTGGCGGTTGAATCTATATCGACTCATTCTGGTGCCGCTGCGTTGGAGTTGACGGTTCTTAGTCAGCACCCTGTACAGACCGAGCTGACCTACTGAAACGCTCTGTCAAAACTGGCGTCTTCCTCGTTTGCTCACCTGAACAAAGAGGTTTTGGTGGAGATAGTCCCCCAAAAAAGCATCGAACAGATCGAAGTCTTGGCTAAAGACAGCCCGACCTCTTGGATGACTTCCCGTGAATTCCACTCACCGGAAGACTAACTTGACCGTCGAAGTTTCCCCAGGTACAACCTCGGGACTCTCCTGTTAGTCACCCTAGAGACCTTTTCTTGTGTGTTTCGCAGGGTTTGGACACACTCTTCTCATCAGCACGTCGAGCTCAGTAGGTGAGCTCTTTCCGGGGAAATCGCAGCACTTGTTCAAATGGTAACTTGCTTTCTTTTTTATTTTTCTTCTAATTAACCTCAAAAAATTTTATATATACTTTTATTTTATGTCTTTGTAGGTGTTTCAGGAATATATTAGATATGTTATTGCATTGATATTCGTCTTATCAGTTGACCTTTGGTCATCGCTTCTGATTCTTGGCGTCAATCCACAGTTCGTGATGTTTTTTCTGGTTTTCATTTTGTCACTTGTGACGTTTTTAGTTTTAAATTTTATTTGGAGCGATCGGGTTGTTCGTTCCATTGGTTGGTTTCGTCGGAGGCGATTAGCGCTTCAGACTGGGTATATTGCTCTTTTTGCTTACGGGCGCATTGTAGTCAGTAGTAAGGATGAATTGTGCGTCGCCTTTCTCTCATGTTCTATCCTGTGTGGAATGAGTTTTCTGGATTTTTGTCTGTCGTCGAAGATTTTGTTGTGGCGGTTGAATCTATATCGACTCATTCTGGTGCCGCTGCGTTGGAGTTGACGGTTCTTAGTCAGCACCCTGTACAGACCGAGTTGACCTACTGAAACGCTCTGTCAAAACTGACGTCTTCCTCGTTTGCTCACCTGAACAAAGAGGTTTTGGTGGAGGTAGTCCCCCAAAAAAGCATCGAACAGATCGAAGTCTTGGCTAAAGACAGCCTGGCCTCTTGGATGACTTCCCGTGAATTCCACTCACCGGAAGACTAATTTGACCGTCGAAGTTTCCCCGGGTACAACCTCGGGACTCTCCTGTTAGTCACCCTAGAGACCTTTTCTTGTGTGTTTCGCAGGGTTTGGACACACTCTTCTCATCAGCACGTCGAGCTCAGTAGGTGAGCTCTTTCCGGGGAAACCGCAGCACTTGTTCAAATGGTAACTTGCTTTCTTTTTTATTTTTCTTCTAATTAAGCTCAAAAAACTTTATATATACTTTTATTTTATGTCTTTGTAGGTGTTTCAGGAATATATTGGATATGTTATTGCATTGATATTCGTCTTATCAGTTGACCTTTGGTCATCGCTTCTGATTCTTGGCGTCAATCCACAGTTCGTGATGTTTTTTCTGGTTTTCATTTTGTCACTTGTGACGTTTTTAGTTTTAAATTTTATTTGGAGCGATCGGGTTGTTCGTTCCATTGGTTGGCTTCGTCAGAGGCGATTAGCGCTTCAGACTGGATATATTGCTCTTTTTGCCTACGGGCGCATTGTAGTCAGTAGTAAGGATGAATGGTGCGTCGCCTTTCTCTCATGTTCTATCCTGTGTGGAATGAGTCTTCTGGGTTTTTGTCTGTCATCGAAGATTTTGTTGTGGCGGTTGAATCTATATCGACTCATTCTGGTGCCGCTGCGTTGGAGTTGACGGTTCTTAATCAGCACCCTGTACAGACCGAGCTGACCTACTGAAACGCTCTGTCAAAACTGGCGCCTTTCTCGTTTGCTCACCTGAACAAAGAGGTTTTGGTGGAGGTAGTCCCCCAAAAAAGCATCGAACAGATCGAAGTCTTGGCTAAAGACAGCCCGGCCTCTTGGATGACTTCCCGTGAATTCCACTCACCGGAAGACTAACTTGACCGTCGAAATTTCCCCGGGTACAACCTCGGGACTCTCCTGTTAGTCACCCTAGAGACCTTTTCTTGTTTGTTTTGCAGGGTTTGGACACACTCTTCTCATCAGCACGTCGAGCTCAGTAGGTGAGCTCGTTCCGGGGAAACCGCAGTAATTGTTCAAATGGTAACTTGCTTTCTTTTTTATTTTTCTTCTGATTAATCTCAAACAACTTTATATATACTTTTATTTTATGTCTTTGAAGGTGTTTCAGGAATATATTAGATATGTTATTGCATTGATATTCGTCTTATCAGTTGACCTTTGGTCATCTCTTCTGATTCTTGACTTCAATCCACAGTTCGTGATGTTTTTTCTGGTTTTCATTTTGTCACTTGTGACGTTTTTAGTTTTAAATTTTATTTGGAGCGATCGGGTTGTTCGTTCCATTGGTTGGCTTCGTCGGAGGCGATTAGCGCTTCAGATTGGGTATATTGCTCTTTTTGCTTACGGGCGCATTGTAGTCAGTAGTAAGGATGAATGGTGCGTCGCCTTTCTCTCATGTTCTATCCTGTGTGGAATGAGTTTTCTGGGTTTTTCTCTGTTGCCGAAGATTTTGTTGTGGCGGTTGAATCTATATCGACTCATTCTGGTGCCGCTGCATTGGAGTTGATGGTACTTCGTCAGCACCCTGTACAGGCCAGCTGTGCTGCTGGCCTGTATATCTTGGCGAAAGCTATAATGGTAGGTCTGCGACCAACTTTTTATCTTCTTCTACGTTTGGTGCTTTTCTGTCAAAAACTGCCTTAATTAGAATTTGTGATTTAGAATTAAAATGGCACTTTGTGTTTGCAGTGCGTTGGTGCTGACCCAACAGCGTTCCTTGGATGCCTGACCTTCCTCTACCCCGGGTGAACCACGGGTGAAGGCTGCTGGTAGAAGGAGATCTGCTGGCGGAACCGCATGTTTAACGGCAAAAGTTGACTGGCTGGAAGTCCCGAAAAATTTTAGCACTCAAAAGTACTCCGGTTATTGTTACATTTTTTAATGATTTTAGCTTAATTTTTCATCCAAATTTGCATCCTGAAGAAGCGCTGCGGCTTCGCCGGACCGAGCTGACCTACTGAAACGCTCTGTCAAAACTGGCGTCTTCCTCGTTAGCTCACCTGAACAAAGAGGTTTTGGTGGAGGTAGTCACCCAAAAAAGCATCGACCAGATCGAAGTTTTGGCTAAAGACACCCCGGCCTCTTGGATGACTTCCCGTGAATTCCACTCACCGGAAAACTAATTTGACCGTCGAAGTGTCCCCGGGTACAACCTCGGGGCTCTCCAGTTAGTCACCCTAGAGACCTTTTCTTGTTTGTTTCGCATGGTTTGGACACGCTGTTCTCATCAGCACGTCGAGCTCAGTAGGTGAGCTCGTTCCGGGGAAACCGCCTCGCTTGTTCAAATGGTAACTTGCTTTCTTTTTTATTCTTCTTCTAATTAACCACCAAGAACTTTATATATATTTTTATTCTATGTCTTTGTAGGCGTTTCAAGAATATATTAGATATGTTATTGCATTGATATTCGTCTTATCAGTTGACCTTTGGTCATCTCTTCTGATTCTTGGCGTCAATCCACAGTTCGTGATGTTTTTTCTGATTTTTATTTTTCCACCGTGACATTTTTAGTTTTAAATTTTATTTGGAGCGATCGGGTTGTTCGTTCCATTGGTTGGCTTCGTCGGAGGCGATTATCGCTTCAGACTGGGTATATTGCTCTTTTTGCTAACGGGCGCATTGTAGTCAGTAGTAAGGATGAATGGTGCGTCGCCTTTCTCTCATGTTCTATCCTGTGTGGAATGAGTTTTCTGGGTTTTTGTCTGTCATCGAAGATTTTGTTGTGGCGGTTGAATCTATATCGACTCATTCTGGTGCCGCTGCGTTGGAGTTGACGGTTCTTAGTCAGCACCCTGTACAGACCGAGCTGACCTACTGAAACGCTCTGTCAAAACTGGCGTCTTCCTCGTTTGCTCACCTGAACAAAGAGGTTTTGGTGGAGATAGTCCCCCAAAAAAGCATCGAACAGATCGAAGTCTTGGCTAAAGACAGCCCGACCTCTTGGATGACTTCCCGTGAATTCCACTCACCGGAAGACTAACTTGACCGTCGAAGTTTCCCCAGGTACAACCTCGGGACTCTCCTGTTAGTCACCCTAGAGACCTTTTCTTGTGTGTTTCGCAGGGTTTGGACACACTCTTCTCATCAGCACGTCGAGCTCAGTAGGTGAGCTCTTTCCGGGGAAATCGCAGCACTTGTTCAAATGGTAACTTGCTTTCTTTTTTATTTTTCTTCTAATTAACCTCAAAAAATTTTATATATACTTTTATTTTATGTCTTTGTAGGTGTTTCAGGAATATATTAGATATGTTATTGCATTGATATTCGTCTTATCAGTTGACCTTTGGTCATCGCTTCTGATTCTTGGCGTCAATCCACAGTTCGTGATGTTTTTTCTGGTTTTCATTTTGTCACTTGTGACGTTTTTAGTTTTAAATTTTATTTGGAGCGATCGGGTTGTTCGTTCCATTGGTTGGTTTCGTCGGAGGCGATTAGCGCTTCAGACTGGGTATATTGCTCTTTTTGCTTACGGGCGCATTGTAGTCAGTAGTAAGGATGAATTGTGCGTCGCCTTTCTCTCATGTTCTATCCTGTGTGGAATGAGTTTTCTGGATTTTTGTCTGTCGTCGAAGATTTTGTTGTGGCGGTTGAATCTATATCGACTCATTCTGGTGCCGCTGCGTTGGAGTTGACGGTTCTTAGTCAGCACCCTGTACAGACCGAGTTGACCTACTGAAACGCTCTGTCAAAACTGACGTCTTCCTCGTTTGCTCACCTGAACAAAGAGGTTTTGGTGGAGGTAGTCCCCCAAAAAAGCATCGAACAGATCGAAGTCTTGGCTAAAGACAGCCTGGCCTCTTGGATGACTTCCCGTGAATTCCACTCACCGGAAGACTAATTTGACCGTCGAAGTTTCCCCGGGTACAACCTCGGGACTCTCCTGTTAGTCACCCTAGAGACCTTTTCTTGTGTGTTTCGCAGGGTTTGGACACACTCTTCTCATCAGCACGTCGAGCTCAGTAGGTGAGCTCTTTCCGGGGAAACCGCAGCACTTGTTCAAATGGTAACTTGCTTTCTTTTTTATTTTTCTTCTAATTAAGCTCAAAAAACTTTATATATACTTTTATTTTATGTCTTTGTAGGTGTTTCAGGAATATATTGGATATGTTATTGCATTGATATTCGTCTTATCAGTTGACCTTTGGTCATCGCTTCTGATTCTTGGCGTCAATCCACAGTTCGTGATGTTTTTTCTGGTTTTCATTTTGTCACTTGTGACGTTTTTAGTTTTAAATTTTATTTGGAGCGATCGGGTTGTTCGTTCCATTGGTTGGCTTCGTCAGAGGCGATTAGCGCTTCAGACTGGATATATTGCTCTTTTTGCCTACGGGCGCATTGTAGTCAGTAGTAAGGATGAATGGTGCGTCGCCTTTCTCTCATGTTCTATCCTGTGTGGAATGAGTCTTCTGGGTTTTTGTCTGTCATCGAAGATTTTGTTGTGGCGGTTGAATCTATATCGACTCATTCTGGTGCCGCTGCGTTGGAGTTGACGGTTCTTAATCAGCACCCTGTACAGACCGAGCTGACCTACTGAAACGCTCTGTCAAAACTGGCGCCTTTCTCGTTTGCTCACCTGAACAAAGAGGTTTTGGTGGAGGTAGTCCCCCAAAAAAGCATCGAACAGATCGAAGTCTTGGCTAAAGACAGCCCGGCCTCTTGGATGACTTCCCGTGAATTCCACTCACCGGAAGACTAACTTGACCGTCGAAATTTCCCCGGGTACAACCTCGGGACTCTCCTGTTAGTCACCCTAGAGACCTTTTCTTGTTTGTTTTGCAGGGTTTGGACACACTCTTCTCATCAGCACGTCGAGCTCAGTAGGTGAGCTCGTTCCGGGGAAACCGCAGTAATTGTTCAAATGGTAACTTGCTTTCTTTTTTATTTTTCTTCTGATTAATCTCAAACAACTTTATATATACTTTTATTTTATGTCTTTGAAGGTGTTTCAGGAATATATTAGATATGTTATTGCATTGATATTCGTCTTATCAGTTGACCTTTGGTCATCTCTTCTGATTCTTGACTTCAATCCACAGTTCGTGATGTTTTTTCTGGTTTTCATTTTGTCACTTGTGACGTTTTTAGTTTTAAATTTTATTTGGAGCGATCGGGTTGTTCGTTCCATTGGTTGGCTTCGTCGGAGGCGATTAGCGCTTCAGATTGGGTATATTGCTCTTTTTGCTTACGGGCGCATTGTAGTCAGTAGTAAGGATGAATGGTGCGTCGCCTTTCTCTCATGTTCTATCCTGTGTGGAATGAGTTTTCTGGGTTTTTCTCTGTTGCCGAAGATTTTGTTGTGGCGGTTGAATCTATATCGACTCATTCTGGTGCCGCTGCATTGGAGTTGATGGTACTTCGTCAGCACCCTGTACAGGCCAGCTGTGCTGCTGGCCTGTATATCTTGGCGAAAGCTATAATGGTAGGTCTGCGACCAACTTTTTATCTTCTTCTACGTTTGGTGCTTTTCTGTCAAAAACTGCCTTAATTAGAATTTGTGATTTAGAATTAAAATGGCACTTTGTGTTTGCAGTGCGTTGGTGCTGACCCAACAGCGTTCCTTGGATGCCTGACCTTCCTCTACCCCGGGTGAACCACGGGTGAAGGCTGCTGGTAGAAGGAGATCTGCTGGCGGAACCGCATGTTTAACGGCAAAAGTTGACTGGCTGGAAGTCCCGAAAAATTTTAGCACTCAAAAGTACTCCGGTTATTGTTACATTTTTTAATGATTTTAGCTTAATTTTTCATCCAAATTTGCATCCTGAAGAAGCGCTGCGGCTTCGCCGGACCGAGCTGACCTACTGAAACGCTCTGTCAAAACTGGCGTCTTCCTCGTTAGCTCACCTGAACAAAGAGGTTTTGGTGGAGGTAGTCACCCAAAAAAGCATCGACCAGATCGAAGTTTTGGCTAAAGACACCCCGGCCTCTTGGATGACTTCCCGTGAATTCCACTCACCGGAAAACTAATTTGACCGTCGAAGTGTCCCCGGGTACAACCTCGGGGCTCTCCAGTTAGTCACCCTAGAGACCTTTTCTTGTTTGTTTCGCATGGTTTGGACACGCTGTTCTCATCAGCACGTCGAGCTCAGTAGGTGAGCTCGTTCCGGGGAAACCGCCTCGCTTGTTCAAATGGTAACTTGCTTTCTTTTTTATTCTTCTTCTAATTAACCACCAAGAACTTTATATATATTTTTATTCTATGTCTTTGTAGGCGTTTCAAGAATATATTAGATATGTTATTGCATTGATATTCGTCTTATCAGTTGACCTTTGGTCATCTCTTCTGATTCTTGGCGTCAATCCACAGTTCGTGATGTTTTTTCTGATTTTTATTTTTCCACCGTGACATTTTTAGTTTTAAATTTTATTTGGAGCGATCGGGTTGTTCGTTCCATTGGTTGGCTTCGTCGGAGGCGATTATCGCTTCAGACTGGGTATATTGCTCTTTTTGCTAACGGGCGCATTGTAGTCAGTAGTAAGGATGAATGGTGCGTCGCCTTTCTCTCATGTTCTATCCTGTGTGGAATGAGTTTTCTGGGTTTTTGTCTGTCATCGAAGATTTTGTTGTGGCGGTTGAATCTATATCGACTCATTCTGGTGCCGCTGCGTTGGAGTTGACGGTTCTTAGTCAGCACCCTGTACAGACCGAGCTGACCTACTGAAACGCTCTGTCAAAACTGGCGTCTTCCTCGTTTGCTCACCTGAACAAAGAGGTTTTGGTGGAGATAGTCCCCCAAAAAAGCATCGAACAGATCGAAGTCTTGGCTAAAGACAGCCCGACCTCTTGGATGACTTCCCGTGAATTCCACTCACCGGAAGACTAACTTGACCGTCGAAGTTTCCCCAGGTACAACCTCGGGACTCTCCTGTTAGTCACCCTAGAGACCTTTTCTTGTGTGTTTCGCAGGGTTTGGACACACTCTTCTCATCAGCACGTCGAGCTCAGTAGGTGAGCTCTTTCCGGGGAAATCGCAGCACTTGTTCAAATGGTAACTTGCTTTCTTTTTTATTTTTCTTCTAATTAACCTCAAAAAATTTTATATATACTTTTATTTTATGTCTTTGTAGGTGTTTCAGGAATATATTAGATATGTTATTGCATTGATATTCGTCTTATCAGTTGACCTTTGGTCATCGCTTCTGATTCTTGGCGTCAATCCACAGTTCGTGATGTTTTTTCTGGTTTTCATTTTCTCACTTGTGTCGTTTTTAGTTTTAAATTTTATTTGGAGCGATCGGGTTGTTCGTTCCATTGGTTGGCTTCGTCGGAGGCGATTAGCGATTCAGACTGGGTATATTGCTCTTTTTGCTTACGGGCGCATTGTAGTCAGTAGTAAGGATGAATGGTGCGTCGCCTTTCTCTCATGTTCTATCCTGTGTGGAATGAGTTTTCTGGGTTTTTCTCTGTTGCCGAAGATTTTGTTGTGGCGGTTGAATCTATATCGACTCATTCTGGTGCCGCTGCATTGGAGTTGATGGTACTTCGTCAGCACCCTGTACAGGCCAGCTGTGCTGCTGGCCTGTATATCTTGGCGAAAGCTATAATGGTAGGTCTGCGACCAACTTTTTATCTTCTTCTACGTTTGGTGCTTTTCTGTCAAAAACTGCCTTAATTAGAATTTGTGATTTAGAATTAAAATGGCACTTTGTGTTTGCAGTGCGTTGGTGCTGACCCAACAGCGTTCCTTGGATGCCTGACCTTCCTCTACCCCGGGTGAACCACGGGTGAAGGCTGCTGGTAGAAGGAGATCTGCTGGCGGAACCGCATGTTTAACGGCAAAAGTTGACTGGCTGGAAGTCCCGAAAAATTTTAGCACTCAAAAGTACTCCGGTTATTGTTACATTTTTTAATGATTTTAGCTTAATTTTTCATCCAAATTTGCATCCTGAAGAAGCGCTGCGGCTTCGCCGGACCGAGCTGACCTACTGAAACGCTCTGTCAAAACTGGCGTCTTCCTCGTTAGCTCACCTGAACAAAGAGGTTTTGGTGGAGGTAGTCACCCAAAAAAGCATCGACCAGATCGAAGTTTTGGCTAAAGACACCCCGGCCTCTTGGATGACTTCCCGTGAATTCCACTCACCGGAAAACTAATTTGACCGTCGAAGTGTCCCCGGGTACAACCTCGGGGCTCTCCAGTTAGTCACCCTAGAGACCTTTTCTTGTTTGTTTCGCATGGTTTGGACACGCTGTTCTCATCAGCACGTCGAGCTCAGTAGGTGAGCTCGTTCCGGGGAAACCGCCTCGCTTGTTCAAATGGTAACTTGCTTTCTTTTTTATTCTTCTTCTAATTAACCACCAAGAACTTTATATATATTTTTATTCTATGTCTTTGTAGGCGTTTCAAGAATATATTAGATATGTTATTGCATTGATATTCGTCTTATCAGTTGACCTTTGGTCATCTCTTCTGATTCTTGGCGTCAATCCACAGTTCGTGATGTTTTTTCTGATTTTTATTTTTCCACCGTGACATTTTTAGTTTTAAATTTTATTTGGAGCGATCGGGTTGTTCGTTCCATTGGTTGGCTTCGTCGGAGGCGATTATCGCTTCAGACTGGGTATATTGCTCTTTTTGCTAACGGGCGCATTGTAGTCAGTAGTAAGGATGAATGGTGCGTCGCCTTTCTCTCATGTTCTATCCTGTGTGGAATGAGTTTTCTGGGTTTTTGTCTGTCATCGAAGATTTTGTTGTGGCGGTTGAATCTATATCGACTCATTCTGGTGCCGCTGCGTTGGAGTTGACGGTTCTTAGTCAGCACCCTGTACAGACCGAGCTGACCTACTGAAACGCTCTGTCAAAACTGGCGTCTTCCTCGTTTGCTCACCTGAACAAAGAGGTTTTGGTGGAGATAGTCCCCCAAAAAAGCATCGAACAGATCGAAGTCTTGGCTAAAGACAGCCCGACCTCTTGGATGACTTCCCGTGAATTCCACTCACCGGAAGACTAACTTGACCGTCGAAGTTTCCCCAGGTACAACCTCGGGACTCTCCTGTTAGTCACCCTAGAGACCTTTTCTTGTGTGTTTCGCAGGGTTTGGACACACTCTTCTCATCAGCACGTCGAGCTCAGTAGGTGAGCTCTTTCCGGGGAAATCGCAGCACTTGTTCAAATGGTAACTTGCTTTCTTTTTTATTTTTCTTCTAATTAACCTCAAAAAATTTTATATATACTTTTATTTTATGTCTTTGTAGGTGTTTCAGGAATATATTAGATATGTTATTGCATTGATATTCGTCTTATCAGTTGACCTTTGGTCATCGCTTCTGATTCTTGGCGTCAATCCACAGTTCGTGATGTTTTTTCTGGTTTTCATTTTGTCACTTGTGACGTTTTTAGTTTTAAATTTTATTTGGAGCGATCGGGTTGTTCGTTCCATTGGTTGGTTTCGTCGGAGGCGATTAGCGCTTCAGACTGGGTATATTGCTCTTTTTGCTTACGGGCGCATTGTAGTCAGTAGTAAGGATGAATTGTGCGTCGCCTTTCTCTCATGTTCTATCCTGTGTGGAATGAGTTTTCTGGATTTTTGTCTGTCGTCGAAGATTTTGTTGTGGCGGTTGAATCTATATCGACTCATTCTGGTGCCGCTGCGTTGGAGTTGACGGTTCTTAGTCAGCACCCTGTACAGACCGAGTTGACCTACTGAAACGCTCTGTCAAAACTGACGTCTTCCTCGTTTGCTCACCTGAACAAAGAGGTTTTGGTGGAGGTAGTCCCCCAAAAAAGCATCGAACAGATCGAAGTCTTGGCTAAAGACAGCCTGGCCTCTTGGATGACTTCCCGTGAATTCCACTCACCGGAAGACTAATTTGACCGTCGAAGTTTCCCCGGGTACAACCTCGGGACTCTCCTGTTAGTCACCCTAGAGACCTTTTCTTGTGTGTTTCGCAGGGTTTGGACACACTCTTCTCATCAGCACGTCGAGCTCAGTAGGTGAGCTCTTTCCGGGGAAACCGCAGCACTTGTTCAAATGGTAACTTGCTTTCTTTTTTATTTTTCTTCTAATTAAGCTCAAAAAACTTTATATATACTTTTATTTTATGTCTTTGTAGGTGTTTCAGGAATATATTGGATATGTTATTGCATTGATATTCGTCTTATCAGTTGACCTTTGGTCATCGCTTCTGATTCTTGGCGTCAATCCACAGTTCGTGATGTTTTTTCTGGTTTTCATTTTGTCACTTGTGACGTTTTTAGTTTTAAATTTTATTTGGAGCGATCGGGTTGTTCGTTCCATTGGTTGGCTTCGTCAGAGGCGATTAGCGCTTCAGACTGGATATATTGCTCTTTTTGCCTACGGGCGCATTGTAGTCAGTAGTAAGGATGAATGGTGCGTCGCCTTTCTCTCATGTTCTATCCTGTGTGGAATGAGTCTTCTGGGTTTTTGTCTGTCATCGAAGATTTTGTTGTGGCGGTTGAATCTATATCGACTCATTCTGGTGCCGCTGCGTTGGAGTTGACGGTTCTTAATCAGCACCCTGTACAGACCGAGCTGACCTACTGAAACGCTCTGTCAAAACTGGCGCCTTTCTCGTTTGCTCACCTGAACAAAGAGGTTTTGGTGGAGGTAGTCCCCCAAAAAAGCATCGAACAGATCGAAGTCTTGGCTAAAGACAGCCCGGCCTCTTGGATGACTTCCCGTGAATTCCACTCACCGGAAGACTAACTTGACCGTCGAAATTTCCCCGGGTACAACCTCGGGACTCTCCTGTTAGTCACCCTAGAGACCTTTTCTTGTTTGTTTTGCAGGGTTTGGACACACTCTTCTCATCAGCACGTCGAGCTCAGTAGGTGAGCTCGTTCCGGGGAAACCGCAGTAATTGTTCAAATGGTAACTTGCTTTCTTTTTTATTTTTCTTCTGATTAATCTCAAACAACTTTATATATACTTTTATTTTATGTCTTTGAAGGTGTTTCAGGAATATATTAGATATGTTATTGCATTGATATTCGTCTTATCAGTTGACCTTTGGTCATCTCTTCTGATTCTTGACTTCAATCCACAGTTCGTGATGTTTTTTCTGGTTTTCATTTTGTCACTTGTGACGTTTTTAGTTTTAAATTTTATTTGGAGCGATCGGGTTGTTCGTTCCATTGGTTGGCTTCGTCGGAGGCGATTAGCGCTTCAGATTGGGTATATTGCTCTTTTTGCTTACGGGCGCATTGTAGTCAGTAGTAAGGATGAATGGTGCGTCGCCTTTCTCTCATGTTCTATCCTGTGTGGAATGAGTTTTCTGGGTTTTTCTCTGTTGCCGAAGATTTTGTTGTGGCGGTTGAATCTATATCGACTCATTCTGGTGCCGCTGCATTGGAGTTGATGGTACTTCGTCAGCACCCTGTACAGGCCAGCTGTGCTGCTGGCCTGTATATCTTGGCGAAAGCTATAATGGTAGGTCTGCGACCAACTTTTTATCTTCTTCTACGTTTGGTGCTTTTCTGTCAAAAACTGCCTTAATTAGAATTTGTGATTTAGAATTAAAATGGCACTTTGTGTTTGCAGTGCGTTGGTGCTGACCCAACAGCGTTCCTTGGATGCCTGACCTTCCTCTACCCCGGGTGAACCACGGGTGAAGGCTGCTGGTAGAAGGAGATCTGCTGGCGGAACCGCATGTTTAACGGCAAAAGTTGACTGGCTGGAAGTCCCGAAAAATTTTAGCACTCAAAAGTACTCCGGTTATTGTTACATTTTTTAATGATTTTAGCTTAATTTTTCATCCAAATTTGCATCCTGAAGAAGCGCTGCGGCTTCGCCGGACCGAGCTGACCTACTGAAACGCTCTGTCAAAACTGGCGTCTTCCTCGTTAGCTCACCTGAACAAAGAGGTTTTGGTGGAGGTAGTCACCCAAAAAAGCATCGACCAGATCGAAGTTTTGGCTAAAGACACCCCGGCCTCTTGGATGACTTCCCGTGAATTCCACTCACCGGAAAACTAATTTGACCGTCGAAGTGTCCCCGGGTACAACCTCGGGGCTCTCCAGTTAGTCACCCTAGAGACCTTTTCTTGTTTGTTTCGCATGGTTTGGACACGCTGTTCTCATCAGCACGTCGAGCTCAGTAGGTGAGCTCGTTCCGGGGAAACCGCCTCGCTTGTTCAAATGGTAACTTGCTTTCTTTTTTATTCTTCTTCTAATTAACCACCAAGAACTTTATATATATTTTTATTCTATGTCTTTGTAGGCGTTTCAAGAATATATTAGATATGTTATTGCATTGATATTCGTCTTATCAGTTGACCTTTGGTCATCTCTTCTGATTCTTGGCGTCAATCCACAGTTCGTGATGTTTTTTCTGATTTTTATTTTTCCACCGTGACATTTTTAGTTTTAAATTTTATTTGGAGCGATCGGGTTGTTCGTTCCATTGGTTGGCTTCGTCGGAGGCGATTATCGCTTCAGACTGGGTATATTGCTCTTTTTGCTAACGGGCGCATTGTAGTCAGTAGTAAGGATGAATGGTGCGTCGCCTTTCTCTCATGTTCTATCCTGTGTGGAATGAGTTTTCTGGGTTTTTGTCTGTCATCGAAGATTTTGTTGTGGCGGTTGAATCTATATCGACTCATTCTGGTGCCGCTGCGTTGGAGTTGACGGTTCTTAGTCAGCACCCTGTACAGACCGAGCTGACCTACTGAAACGCTCTGTCAAAACTGGCGTCTTCCTCGTTTGCTCACCTGAACAAAGAGGTTTTGGTGGAGATAGTCCCCCAAAAAAGCATCGAACAGATCGAAGTCTTGGCTAAAGACAGCCCGACCTCTTGGATGACTTCCCGTGAATTCCACTCACCGGAAGACTAACTTGACCGTCGAAGTTTCCCCAGGTACAACCTCGGGACTCTCCTGTTAGTCACCCTAGAGACCTTTTCTTGTGTGTTTCGCAGGGTTTGGACACACTCTTCTCATCAGCACGTCGAGCTCAGTAGGTGAGCTCTTTCCGGGGAAATCGCAGCACTTGTTCAAATGGTAACTTGCTTTCTTTTTTATTTTTCTTCTAATTAACCTCAAAAAATTTTATATATACTTTTATTTTATGTCTTTGTAGGTGTTTCAGGAATATATTAGATATGTTATTGCATTGATATTCGTCTTATCAGTTGACCTTTGGTCATCGCTTCTGATTCTTGGCGTCAATCCACAGTTCGTGATGTTTTTTCTGGTTTTCATTTTGTCACTTGTGACGTTTTTAGTTTTAAATTTTATTTGGAGCGATCGGGTTGTTCGTTCCATTGGTTGGTTTCGTCGGAGGCGATTAGCGCTTCAGACTGGGTATATTGCTCTTTTTGCTTACGGGCGCATTGTAGTCAGTAGTAAGGATGAATTGTGCGTCGCCTTTCTCTCATGTTCTATCCTGTGTGGAATGAGTTTTCTGGATTTTTGTCTGTCGTCGAAGATTTTGTTGTGGCGGTTGAATCTATATCGACTCATTCTGGTGCCGCTGCGTTGGAGTTGACGGTTCTTAGTCAGCACCCTGTACAGACCGAGTTGACCTACTGAAACGCTCTGTCAAAACTGACGTCTTCCTCGTTTGCTCACCTGAACAAAGAGGTTTTGGTGGAGGTAGTCCCCCAAAAAAGCATCGAACAGATCGAAGTCTTGGCTAAAGACAGCCTGGCCTCTTGGATGACTTCCCGTGAATTCCACTCACCGGAAGACTAATTTGACCGTCGAAGTTTCCCCGGGTACAACCTCGGGACTCTCCTGTTAGTCACCCTAGAGACCTTTTCTTGTGTGTTTCGCAGGGTTTGGACACACTCTTCTCATCAGCACGTCGAGCTCAGTAGGTGAGCTCTTTCCGGGGAAACCGCAGCACTTGTTCAAATGGTAACTTGCTTTCTTTTTTATTTTTCTTCTAATTAAGCTCAAAAAACTTTATATATACTTTTATTTTATGTCTTTGTAGGTGTTTCAGGAATATATTGGATATGTTATTGCATTGATATTCGTCTTATCAGTTGACCTTTGGTCATCGCTTCTGATTCTTGGCGTCAATCCACAGTTCGTGATGTTTTTTCTGGTTTTCATTTTGTCACTTGTGACGTTTTTAGTTTTAAATTTTATTTGGAGCGATCGGGTTGTTCGTTCCATTGGTTGGCTTCGTCAGAGGCGATTAGCGCTTCAGACTGGATATATTGCTCTTTTTGCCTACGGGCGCATTGTAGTCAGTAGTAAGGATGAATGGTGCGTCGCCTTTCTCTCATGTTCTATCCTGTGTGGAATGAGTCTTCTGGGTTTTTGTCTGTCATCGAAGATTTTGTTGTGGCGGTTGAATCTATATCGACTCATTCTGGTGCCGCTGCGTTGGAGTTGACGGTTCTTAATCAGCACCCTGTACAGACCGAGCTGACCTACTGAAACGCTCTGTCAAAACTGGCGCCTTTCTCGTTTGCTCACCTGAACAAAGAGGTTTTGGTGGAGGTAGTCCCCCAAAAAAGCATCGAACAGATCGAAGTCTTGGCTAAAGACAGCCCGGCCTCTTGGATGACTTCCCGTGAATTCCACTCACCGGAAGACTAACTTGACCGTCGAAATTTCCCCGGGTACAACCTCGGGACTCTCCTGTTAGTCACCCTAGAGACCTTTTCTTGTTTGTTTTGCAGGGTTTGGACACACTCTTCTCATCAGCACGTCGAGCTCAGTAGGTGAGCTCGTTCCGGGGAAACCGCAGTAATTGTTCAAATGGTAACTTGCTTTCTTTTTTATTTTTCTTCTGATTAATCTCAAACAACTTTATATATACTTTTATTTTATGTCTTTGAAGGTGTTTCAGGAATATATTAGATATGTTATTGCATTGATATTCGTCTTATCAGTTGACCTTTGGTCATCTCTTCTGATTCTTGACTTCAATCCACAGTTCGTGATGTTTTTTCTGGTTTTCATTTTGTCACTTGTGACGTTTTTAGTTTTAAATTTTATTTGGAGCGATCGGGTTGTTCGTTCCATTGGTTGGCTTCGTCGGAGGCGATTAGCGCTTCAGATTGGGTATATTGCTCTTTTTGCTTACGGGCGCATTGTAGTCAGTAGTAAGGATGAATGGTGCGTCGCCTTTCTCTCATGTTCTATCCTGTGTGGAATGAGTTTTCTGGGTTTTTCTCTGTTGCCGAAGATTTTGTTGTGGCGGTTGAATCTATATCGACTCATTCTGGTGCCGCTGCATTGGAGTTGATGGTACTTCGTCAGCACCCTGTACAGGCCAGCTGTGCTGCTGGCCTGTATATCTTGGCGAAAGCTATAATGGTAGGTCTGCGACCAACTTTTTATCTTCTTCTACGTTTGGTGCTTTTCTGTCAAAAACTGCCTTAATTAGAATTTGTGATTTAGAATTAAAATGGCACTTTGTGTTTGCAGTGCGTTGGTGCTGACCCAACAGCGTTCCTTGGATGCCTGACCTTCCTCTACCCCGGGTGAACCACGGGTGAAGGCTGCTGGTAGAAGGAGATCTGCTGGCGGAACCGCATGTTTAACGGCAAAAGTTGACTGGCTGGAAGTCCCGAAAAATTTTAGCACTCAAAAGTACTCCGGTTATTGTTACATTTTTTAATGATTTTAGCTTAATTTTTCATCCAAATTTGCATCCTGAAGAAGCGCTGCGGCTTCGCCGGACCGAGCTGACCTACTGAAACGCTCTGTCAAAACTGGCGTCTTCCTCGTTAGCTCACCTGAACAAAGAGGTTTTGGTGGAGGTAGTCACCCAAAAAAGCATCGACCAGATCGAAGTTTTGGCTAAAGACACCCCGGCCTCTTGGATGACTTCCCGTGAATTCCACTCACCGGAAAACTAATTTGACCGTCGAAGTGTCCCCGGGTACAACCTCGGGGCTCTCCAGTTAGTCACCCTAGAGACCTTTTCTTGTTTGTTTCGCATGGTTTGGACACGCTGTTCTCATCAGCACGTCGAGCTCAGTAGGTGAGCTCGTTCCGGGGAAACCGCCTCGCTTGTTCAAATGGTAACTTGCTTTCTTTTTTATTCTTCTTCTAATTAACCACCAAGAACTTTATATATATTTTTATTCTATGTCTTTGTAGGCGTTTCAAGAATATATTAGATATGTTATTGCATTGATATTCGTCTTATCAGTTGACCTTTGGTCATCTCTTCTGATTCTTGGCGTCAATCCACAGTTCGTGATGTTTTTTCTGATTTTTATTTTTCCACCGTGACATTTTTAGTTTTAAATTTTATTTGGAGCGATCGGGTTGTTCGTTCCATTGGTTGGCTTCGTCGGAGGCGATTATCGCTTCAGACTGGGTATATTGCTCTTTTTGCTAACGGGCGCATTGTAGTCAGTAGTAAGGATGAATGGTGCGTCGCCTTTCTCTCATGTTCTATCCTGTGTGGAATGAGTTTTCTGGGTTTTTGTCTGTCATCGAAGATTTTGTTGTGGCGGTTGAATCTATATCGACTCATTCTGGTGCCGCTGCGTTGGAGTTGACGGTTCTTAGTCAGCACCCTGTACAGACCGAGCTGACCTACTGAAACGCTCTGTCAAAACTGGCGTCTTCCTCGTTTGCTCACCTGAACAAAGAGGTTTTGGTGGAGATAGTCCCCCAAAAAAGCATCGAACAGATCGAAGTCTTGGCTAAAGACAGCCCGACCTCTTGGATGACTTCCCGTGAATTCCACTCACCGGAAGACTAACTTGACCGTCGAAGTTTCCCCAGGTACAACCTCGGGACTCTCCTGTTAGTCACCCTAGAGACCTTTTCTTGTGTGTTTCGCAGGGTTTGGACACACTCTTCTCATCAGCACGTCGAGCTCAGTAGGTGAGCTCTTTCCGGGGAAATCGCAGCACTTGTTCAAATGGTAACTTGCTTTCTTTTTTATTTTTCTTCTAATTAACCTCAAAAAATTTTATATATACTTTTATTTTATGTCTTTGTAGGTGTTTCAGGAATATATTAGATATGTTATTGCATTGATATTCGTCTTATCAGTTGACCTTTGGTCATCGCTTCTGATTCTTGGCGTCAATCCACAGTTCGTGATGTTTTTTCTGGTTTTCATTTTCTCACTTGTGTCGTTTTTAGTTTTAAATTTTATTTGGAGCGATCGGGTTGTTCGTTCCATTGGTTGGCTTCGTCGGAGGCGATTAGCGATTCAGACTGGGTATATTGCTCTTTTTGCTTACGGGCGCATTGTAGTCAGTAGTAAGGATGAATGGTGCGTCGCCTTTCTCTCATGTTCTATCCTGTGTGGAATGAGTTTTCTGGGTTTTTCTCTGTTGCCGAAGATTTTGTTGTGGCGGTTGAATCTATATCGACTCATTCTGGTGCCGCTGCATTGGAGTTGATGGTACTTCGTCAGCACCCTGTACAGGCCAGCTGTGCTGCTGGCCTGTATATCTTGGCGAAAGCTATAATGGTAGGTCTGCGACCAACTTTTTATCTTCTTCTACGTTTGGTGCTTTTCTGTCAAAAACTGCCTTAATTAGAATTTGTGATTTAGAATTAAAATGGCACTTTGTGTTTGCAGTGCGTTGGTGCTGACCCAACAGCGTTCCTTGGATGCCTGACCTTCCTCTACCCCGGGTGAACCACGGGTGAAGGCTGCTGGTAGAAGGAGATCTGCTGGCGGAACCGCATGTTTAACGGCAAAAGTTGACTGGCTGGAAGTCCCGAAAAATTTTAGCACTCAAAAGTACTCCGGTTATTGTTACATTTTTTAATGATTTTAGCTTAATTTTTCATCCAAATTTGCATCCTGAAGAAGCGCTGCGGCTTCGCCGGACCGAGCTGACCTACTGAAACGCTCTGTCAAAACTGGCGTCTTCCTCGTTAGCTCACCTGAACAAAGAGGTTTTGGTGGAGGTAGTCACCCAAAAAAGCATCGACCAGATCGAAGTTTTGGCTAAAGACACCCCGGCCTCTTGGATGACTTCCCGTGAATTCCACTCACCGGAAAACTAATTTGACCGTCGAAGTGTCCCCGGGTACAACCTCGGGGCTCTCCAGTTAGTCACCCTAGAGACCTTTTCTTGTTTGTTTCGCATGGTTTGGACACGCTGTTCTCATCAGCACGTCGAGCTCAGTAGGTGAGCTCGTTCCGGGGAAACCGCCTCGCTTGTTCAAATGGTAACTTGCTTTCTTTTTTATTCTTCTTCTAATTAACCACCAAGAACTTTATATATATTTTTATTCTATGTCTTTGTAGGCGTTTCAAGAATATATTAGATATGTTATTGCATTGATATTCGTCTTATCAGTTGACCTTTGGTCATCTCTTCTGATTCTTGGCGTCAATCCACAGTTCGTGATGTTTTTTCTGATTTTTATTTTTCCACCGTGACATTTTTAGTTTTAAATTTTATTTGGAGCGATCGGGTTGTTCGTTCCATTGGTTGGCTTCGTCGGAGGCGATTATCGCTTCAGACTGGGTATATTGCTCTTTTTGCTAACGGGCGCATTGTAGTCAGTAGTAAGGATGAATGGTGCGTCGCCTTTCTCTCATGTTCTATCCTGTGTGGAATGAGTTTTCTGGGTTTTTGTCTGTCATCGAAGATTTTGTTGTGGCGGTTGAATCTATATCGACTCATTCTGGTGCCGCTGCGTTGGGGTTGACGGTTCTTAGTCAGCACCCTGTACAGACCGAGCTGACCTACTGAAACGCTCTGTCAAAACTGGCGTCTTCCTCGTTTGCTCACCTGAACAAAGAGGTTTTGGTGGAGGTAGTCCCCCAAAAAAGCATCGAACAGATCGAAGTTTTGGCAAAAGACAGCCCGGCCTCTTGGATGACTTCCCGTGAATTCCACTCACCGGAAGACTAACTTGACCGTCGAAGTTTCCTCGGGTACAACCTCGGGACTCTCCTGTTAGTCACCCTAGAGACCTTTTCTTGTTTGTTTTGCAGGGTTTGGACACACTCTTCTTATCAGCACGTCGAGCTCAGTAGGTGAGCTCGTTCCGGGGAAACCGCAGTAATTGTTCAAATGGTAACTTGCTTTCTTTTTTATTTTTCTTCTGATTAACCTCAAACAACTTTATATATACTTTTATTTTATTTCTTTAAAGGTGTTTCAGGAATATATTAGATATGTTATTGCATTGATATTCGTCTTATCAGTTGACCTTTGGTCATCGCTTCTGATTCTTGGCGTCAATCCACAGTTCGTGATGTTTTTTCTGGTTTTCATTTTGTCACTTGTGACGTTTTTAGTTTTAAATTTTATTTGGAGCGATCGGGTTGTTCGTTCCATTGGTTGGTTTCGTCGGAGGCGATTAGCGCTTCAGACTGGGTATATTGCTCTTTTTGCTTACGGGCGCATTGTAGTCAGTAGTAAGGATGAATTGTGCGTCGCCTTTCTCTCATGTTCTATCCTGTGTGGAATGAGTTTTCTGGATTTTTGTCTGTCGTCGAAGATTTTGTTGTGGCGGTTGAATCTATATCGACTCATTCTGGTGCCGCTGCGTTGGAGTTGACGGTTCTTAGTCAGCACCCTGTACAGACCGAGTTGACCTACTGAAACGCTCTGTCAAAACTGACGTCTTCCTCGTTTGCTCACCTGAACAAAGAGGTTTTGGTGGAGGTAGTCCCCCAAAAAAGCATCGAACAGATCGAAGTCTTGGCTAAAGACAGCCTGGCCTCTTGGATGACTTCCCGTGAATTCCACTCACCGGAAGACTAATTTGACCGTCGAAGTTTCCCCGGGTACAACCTCGGGACTCTCCTGTTAGTCACCCTAGAGACCTTTTCTTGTGTGTTTCGCAGGGTTTGGACACACTCTTCTCATCAGCACGTCGAGCTCAGTAGGTGAGCTCTTTCCGGGGAAACCGCAGCACTTGTTCAAATGGTAACTTGCTTTCTTTTTTATTTTTCTTCTAATTAAGCTCAAAAAACTTTATATATACTTTTATTTTATGTCTTTGTAGGTGTTTCAGGAATATATTGGATATGTTATTGCATTGATATTCGTCTTATCAGTTGACCTTTGGTCATCGCTTCTGATTCTTGGCGTCAATCCACAGTTCGTGATGTTTTTTCTGGTTTTCATTTTGTCACTTGTGACGTTTTTAGTTTTAAATTTTATTTGGAGCGATCGGGTTGTTCGTTCCATTGGTTGGCTTCGTCAGAGGCGATTAGCGCTTCAGACTGGATATATTGCTCTTTTTGCCTACGGGCGCATTGTAGTCAGTAGTAAGGATGAATGGTGCGTCGCCTTTCTCTCATGTTCTATCCTGTGTGGAATGAGTCTTCTGGGTTTTTGTCTGTCATCGAAGATTTTGTTGTGGCGGTTGAATCTATATCGACTCATTCTGGTGCCGCTGCGTTGGAGTTGACGGTTCTTAATCAGCACCCTGTACAGACCGAGCTGACCTACTGAAACGCTCTGTCAAAACTGGCGCCTTTCTCGTTTGCTCACCTGAACAAAGAGGTTTTGGTGGAGGTAGTCCCCCAAAAAAGCATCGAACAGATCGAAGTCTTGGCTAAAGACAGCCCGGCCTCTTGGATGACTTCCCGTGAATTCCACTCACCGGAAGACTAACTTGACCGTCGAAATTTCCCCGGGTACAACCTCGGGACTCTCCTGTTAGTCACCCTAGAGACCTTTTCTTGTTTGTTTTGCAGGGTTTGGACACACTCTTCTCATCAGCACGTCGAGCTCAGTAGGTGAGCTCGTTCCGGGGAAACCGCAGTAATTGTTCAAATGGTAACTTGCTTTCTTTTTTATTTTTCTTCTGATTAATCTCAAACAACTTTATATATACTTTTATTTTATGTCTTTGAAGGTGTTTCAGGAATATATTAGATATGTTATTGCATTGATATTCGTCTTATCAGTTGACCTTTGGTCATCTCTTCTGATTCTTGACGTCAATCCACAGTTCGTGATGTTTTTTCTGGTTTTCATTTTGTCACTTGTGTGGAATGAGTCGTTTTTAGTTTTAAATTTTATTTGGAGCGATCGGGTTGTTCGTTCCATTGGTTGGCTTCGTCGGAGGCGATTAGCGACCGTTCAGACTGGGTATATTGCTCTTTTTGCTTACGGGCGCATTGTAGTCAGTAGTAAGGATGAATGGTGCGTCGCCTTTCTCTCATGTTCTATCCTGTGTGGAATGAGTTTTCTGGGTTTTTCTCTGTTGCCGAAGATTTTGTTGTGGCGGTTGAATCTATATCGACTCATTCTGGTGCCGCTGCATTGGAGTTGATGGTACTTCGTCAGCACCCTGTACAGGCCAGCTGTGCTGCTGGCCTGTATATCTTGGCGAAAGCTATAATGGTAGGTCTGCGACCAACTTTTTATCTTCTTCTACGTTTGGTGCTTTTCTGTCAAAAACTGCCTTAATTAGAATTTGTGATTTAGAATTAAAATGGCACTTTGTGTTTGCAGTGCGTTGGTGCTGACCCAACAGCGTTCCTTGGATGCCTGACCTTCCTCTACCCCGGGTGAACCACGGGTGAAGGCTGCTGGTAGAAGGAGATCTGCTGGCGGAACCGCATGTTTAACGGCAAAAGTTGACTGGCTGGAAGTCCCGAAAAATTTTAGCACTCAAAAGTACTCCGGTTATTGTTACATTTTTTAATGATTTTAGCTTAATTTTTCATCCAAATTTGCATCCTGAAGAAGCGCTGCGGCTTCGCCGGACCGAGCTGACCTACTGAAACGCTCTGTCAAAACTGGCGTCTTCCTCGTTAGCTCACCTGAACAAAGAGGTTTTGGTGGAGGTAGTCACCCAAAAAAGCATCGACCAGATCGAAGTTTTGGCTAAAGACACCCCGGCCTCTTGGATGACTTCCCGTGAATTCCACTCACCGGAAAACTAATTTGACCGTCGAAGTGTCCCCGGGTACAACCTCGGGGCTCTCCAGTTAGTCACCCTAGAGACCTTTTCTTGTTTGTTTCGCATGGTTTGGACACGCTGTTCTCATCAGCACGTCGAGCTCAGTAGGTGAGCTCGTTCCGGGGAAACCGCCTCGCTTGTTCAAATGGTAACTTGCTTTCTTTTTTATTCTTCTTCTAATTAACCACCAAGAACTTTATATATATTTTTATTCTATGTCTTTGTAGGCGTTTCAAGAATATATTAGATATGTTATTGCATTGATATTCGTCTTATCAGTTGACCTTTGGTCATCTCTTCTGATTCTTGGCGTCAATCCACAGTTCGTGATGTTTTTTCTGATTTTTATTTTTCCACCGTGACATTTTTAGTTTTAAATTTTATTTGGAGCGATCGGGTTGTTCGTTCCATTGGTTGGCTTCGTCGGAGGCGATTATCGCTTCAGACTGGGTATATTGCTCTTTTTGCTAACGGGCGCATTGTAGTCAGTAGTAAGGATGAATGGTGCGTCGCCTTTCTCTCATGTTCTATCCTGTGTGGAATGAGTTTTCTGGGTTTTTGTCTGTCATCGAAGATTTTGTTGTGGCGGTTGAATCTATATCGACTCATTCTGGTGCCGCTGCGTTGGAGTTGACGGTTCTTAGTCAGCACCCTGTACAGACCGAGCTGACCTACTGAAACGCTCTGTCAAAACTGGCGTCTTCCTCGTTTGCTCACCTGAACAAAGAGGTTTTGGTGGAGATAGTCCCCCAAAAAAGCATCGAACAGATCGAAGTCTTGGCTAAAGACAGCCCGACCTCTTGGATGACTTCCCGTGAATTCCACTCACCGGAAGACTAACTTGACCGTCGAAGTTTCCCCAGGTACAACCTCGGGACTCTCCTGTTAGTCACCCTAGAGACCTTTTCTTGTGTGTTTCGCAGGGTTTGGACACACTCTTCTCATCAGCACGTCGAGCTCAGTAGGTGAGCTCTTTCCGGGGAAATCGCAGCACTTGTTCAAATGGTAACTTGCTTTCTTTTTTATTTTTCTTCTAATTAACCTCAAAAAATTTTATATATACTTTTATTTTATGTCTTTGTAGGTGTTTCAGGAATATATTAGATATGTTATTGCATTGATATTCGTCTTATCAGTTGACCTTTGGTCATCGCTTCTGATTCTTGGCGTCAATCCACAGTTCGTGATGTTTTTTCTGGTTTTCATTTTCTCACTTGTGTCGTTTTTAGTTTTAAATTTTATTTGGAGCGATCGGGTTGTTCGTTCCATTGGTTGGCTTCGTCGGAGGCGATTAGCGATTCAGACTGGGTATATTGCTCTTTTTGCTTACGGGCGCATTGTAGTCAGTAGTAAGGATGAATGGTGCGTCGCCTTTCTCTCATGTTCTATCCTGTGTGGAATGAGTTTTCTGGGTTTTTCTCTGTTGCCGAAGATTTTGTTGTGGCGGTTGAATCTATATCGACTCATTCTGGTGCCGCTGCATTGGAGTTGATGGTACTTCGTCAGCACCCTGTACAGGCCAGCTGTGCTGCTGGCCTGTATATCTTGGCGAAAGCTATAATGGTAGGTCTGCGACCAACTTTTTATCTTCTTCTACGTTTGGTGCTTTTCTGTCAAAAACTGCCTTAATTAGAATTTGTGATTTAGAATTAAAATGGCACTTTGTGTTTGCAGTGCGTTGGTGCTGACCCAACAGCGTTCCTTGGATGCCTGACCTTCCTCTACCCCGGGTGAACCACGGGTGAAGGCTGCTGGTAGAAGGAGATCTGCTGGCGGAACCGCATGTTTAACGGCAAAAGTTGACTGGCTGGAAGTCCCGAAAAATTTTAGCACTCAAAAGTACTCCGGTTATTGTTACATTTTTTAATGATTTTAGCTTAATTTTTCATCCAAATTTGCATCCTGAAGAAGCGCTGCGGCTTCGCCGGACCGAGCTGACCTACTGAAACGCTCTGTCAAAACTGGCGTCTTCCTCGTTAGCTCACCTGAACAAAGAGGTTTTGGTGGAGGTAGTCACCCAAAAAAGCATCGACCAGATCGAAGTTTTGGCTAAAGACACCCCGGCCTCTTGGATGACTTCCCGTGAATTCCACTCACCGGAAAACTAATTTGACCGTCGAAGTGTCCCCGGGTACAACCTCGGGGCTCTCCAGTTAGTCACCCTAGAGACCTTTTCTTGTTTGTTTCGCATGGTTTGGACACGCTGTTCTCATCAGCACGTCGAGCTCAGTAGGTGAGCTCGTTCCGGGGAAACCGCCTCGCTTGTTCAAATGGTAACTTGCTTTCTTTTTTATTCTTCTTCTAATTAACCACCAAGAACTTTATATATATTTTTATTCTATGTCTTTGTAGGCGTTTCAAGAATATATTAGATATGTTATTGCATTGATATTCGTCTTATCAGTTGACCTTTGGTCATCTCTTCTGATTCTTGGCGTCAATCCACAGTTCGTGATGTTTTTTCTGATTTTTATTTTTCCACCGTGACATTTTTAGTTTTAAATTTTATTTGGAGCGATCGGGTTGTTCGTTCCATTGGTTGGCTTCGTCGGAGGCGATTATCGCTTCAGACTGGGTATATTGCTCTTTTTGCTAACGGGCGCATTGTAGTCAGTCTTTCTCTCATGTTCTATCCTGTGTGGAATGAGTTTTCTGGGTTTTTGTCTGTCATCGAAGATTTTGTTGTGGCGGTTGAATCTATATCGACTCATTCTGGTGCCGCTGCGTTGGAGTTGACGGTTCTTAGTCAGCACCCTGTACAGACCGAGCTGACCTACTGAAACGCTCTGTCAAAACTGGCGTCTTCCTCGTTTGCTCACCTGAACAAAGAGGTTTTGGTGGAGATAGTCCCCCAAAAAAGCATCGAACAGATCGAAGTCTTGGCTAAAGACAGCCCGACCTCTTGGATGACTTCCCGTGAATTCCACTCACCGGAAGACTAACTTGACCGTCGAAGTTTCCCCAGGTACAACCTCGGGACTCTCCTGTTAGTCACCCTAGAGACCTTTTCTTGTGTGTTTCGCAGGGTTTGGACACACTCTTCTCATCAGCACGTCGAGCTCAGTAGGTGAGCTCTTTCCGGGGAAATCGCAGCACTTGTTCAAATGGTAACTTGCTTTCTTTTTTATTTTTCTTCTAATTAACCTCAAAAAATTTTATATATACTTTTATTTTATGTCTTTGTAGGTGTTTCAGGAATATATTAGATATGTTATTGCATTGATATTCGTCTTATCAGTTGACCTTTGGTCATCGCTTCTGATTCTTGGCGTCAATCCACAGTTCGTGATGTTTTTTCTGGTTTTCATTTTCTCACTTGTGTCGTTTTTAGTTTTAAATTTTATTTGGAGCGATCGGGTTGTTCGTTCCATTGGTTGGCTTCGTCGGAGGCGATTAGCGATTCAGACTGGGTATATTGCTCTTTTTGCTTACGGGCGCATTGTAGTCAGTAGTAAGGATGAATGGTGCGTCGCCTTTCTCTCATGTTCTATCCTGTGTGGAATGAGTTTTCTGGGTTTTTCTCTGTTGCCGAAGATTTTGTTGTGGCGGTTGAATCTATATCGACTCATTCTGGTGCCGCTGCATTGGAGTTGATGGTACTTCGTCAGCACCCTGTACAGGCCAGCTGTGCTGCTGGCCTGTATATCTTGGCGAAAGCTATAATGGTAGGTCTGCGACCAACTTTTTATCTTCTTCTACGTTTGGTGCTTTTCTGTCAAAAACTGCCTTAATTAGAATTTGTGATTTAGAATTAAAATGGCACTTTGTGTTTGCAGTGCGTTGGTGCTGACCCAACAGCGTTCCTTGGATGCCTGACCTTCCTCTACCCCGGGTGAACCACGGGTGAAGGCTGCTGGTAGAAGGAGATCTGCTGGCGGAACCGCATGTTTAACGGCAAAAGTTGACTGGCTGGAAGTCCCGAAAAATTTTAGCACTCAAAAGTACTCCGGTTATTGTTACATTTTTTAATGATTTTAGCTTAATTTTTCATCCAAATTTGCATCCTGAAGAAGCGCTGCGGCTTCGCCGGACCGAGCTGACCTACTGAAACGCTCTGTCAAAACTGGCGTCTTCCTCGTTAGCTCACCTGAACAAAGAGGTTTTGGTGGAGGTAGTCACCCAAAAAAGCATCGACCAGATCGAAGTTTTGGCTAAAGACACCCCGGCCTCTTGGATGACTTCCCGTGAATTCCACTCACCGGAAAACTAATTTGACCGTCGAAGTGTCCCCGGGTACAACCTCGGGGCTCTCCAGTTAGTCACCCTAGAGACCTTTTCTTGTTTGTTTCGCATGGTTTGGACACGCTGTTCTCATCAGCACGTCGAGCTCAGTAGGTGAGCTCGTTCCG